>NC_134397.1:159212845-164268184 GCF_050003625.1 Haematobia irritans | reverse complement strand
ATAAGCATTTGTGGGGTAATATTAATATAGGTATGGGAGATAAACCGCATTTGCATATTTAAGAAAATTAAGGGGTACATGTTTGTGGGTGCTTTTTCTCAATCTGACTGTAGCTCATAGTCAGTGTTGCCAAGGAAAATGTTCGGTTTACCCTACAAGGACAAAAACAAAGTTCCCTGCTTTCCCGTACATTCCCAAAAAATTTTCCCTACAATATTTTTCGTTAAATTTAAAAAAATTTACAAAACAAAAAGTACTTTATTATCTTAAAACATGAATATGCAATGTATAGAACTTAGAATAGAAATTTGTATTACCACCACGGTTGCCACAGTTGGTAGAATTCTATCCAAAATAGTAACTTTTTTTGTTAAATCTCTATAGAAATAAAATTTTGGAAAAACTTTCTATAAACAAATTTTTATGAGAAATGTTTCTATAGAAATAAAATTTTGACAATAAATTCTATAGAAATAAAATTTTGAGAAAAAATTCCATAGAAATAAAATTTTGAGAAAATTTTTTATAGAAATAATATTTTGAAAAAAAAAATTATAGAAATACAATTTTAACAAAATTTTCTATAGAAATAAAATGTTGACAAAATTTTCTACAGGAATAAAGTTTTGACAAAAATTTCTATAGAAATATTTGTTTGGTAGATTTGTGGTAATCTTCAAATTTTGTTAGTTTTTTTGGCACGAGTGGTCACTGTTGTTAGCACACATTGTTAAAGATCAAGCCTTGCCGGCTTCTAATTTCCTCCTCTAGAGCCACCACAATGTAAAAATTGTTACAAATTGTGTTGAGTGAAAATGTCCCTACATTGTGGCCCTGCGTCCCTACAAGACGCTAAATATTAGAAAAACGCTACATATAGGGATAATATTGAGCCCATTATTAAACAAGTAAGTAAAGTAGAAAGTCGGGCGGGGTCGACTATATCATTCCCTAAACCACCCTTACATTCCCAAACAATTTTCCATACAATATTTTCGTTAAATTTAAACAAATTTTACAAAACAAAAATGGTTCTAAGTACTTTATTATCTTAAAACATGAAAATTCAACGTATATAACTTAGAAAATAAATTTGTATTACCACCACGGTTGCCACAGTTGGTAGAATTTTACCAAAAACAGCATTTTTTTTTTTGTTAAATCTCTATAGAAATAAATTTTTGGAAAAAGTTTCTATAAACAAATTTTTTTCAGAATTTTTTTCTATAGAAATAAAATTTTGAGAAAAAATTCCATAGAAATAAAATTTTGAGAAAAATTTTTATAGAAATAATATTTTGAAAAAAATTTCTGTAGAAATACAATTTTGACAAAATTTTCTATAGAAATAAAATGTTGACAAAATTTTCTACAGGAATAAAGTTTTGACAACAATTTCTATAGAAATCTTTGTTTGGTAGATTTGTGGTAATTTGTGGTAATCTTCAAATTTTGTTAGTTTTTGTTTTGTTTTTGGCACGAGTGGTAACTGTTGTTAGCACACATTGTTAAAGATCAAGCCTTGCCGGCTTCTAATTTCCTGCTCTAGAGCCACCAAACTGTAAAAATTATTACAAATTGTGATGAGTGGGAAAGTCCCTACATTGTGGCCCTACGTCCTACAAGACGCTAAGTATTAGAAAAAAAACTATATATTGGGAATTTCGCCTACTTCTAGCAATACTGGCTATAGTTGATATTGCACCTACCAGGTTAGTATGCCACTAATATTGAGTCCATTATTAAAAAAGAGAAAATCGCTCAATTAGTGTGGATAATAAATCCAAATTTGTAAAATTCGAACAATAATCTTATGTAAAAGCTACAAGTACGATCGGCTAGTACATCAAAATTTGAAATTTGAGTAACATTGGTTAATAAATAAGAGTATTATGGCCAAATTTGGGAAAATCGAGCGATGCATATATACCCAGCAAAAAAAAAGCGTCGCCAAAAAAGTAATGGAAATGTTCTTTGGATCCGAAAGTGGTTCAAAATTGACGCAGAAGCGATGAATTTAACATGGGCTTGTCATAGGACGGAAGTCCTCCACTGAATTTGCATTACTTCTTTAAGTGTGATCCGAATTCAATGTTTTGGATGTAAATTGAAAAATTCTGTGATATTTTGTCAAATAAATAATTTTTATTATTTTTTATAATTTTCAATGGATTCTAACACTTGTCGGAAACGAATATTTTCAAAAATTCACAATTTTTTCAGAATGGATTTAGAATTTTTTTGGACAAAATTTAAATGATTTGTACCATTTTATAAATTCTTACACTGTTTTAAACCTACTTGAAACAGAGAAAGATAAAATTACCCATTAAAAGTATGAAAAACCCAAGTTATAAACAATTGAATTAAAAGAACTTCCTGGGTAGTTAAAATAAAGAACATCATTGGGAATACATCTTCTGGAAGTGCTTTTAAAGTTGTGCCTTTGGAAGAACTTCCAATTTTTTTTGCTGGGTATGGAAGCTATATGTAAATCTGAACCAATTTGTATAATGTTTTGCGGGTTTGATTAATACCACAAAAGGTAACCTTGGGCAAAATTTGACTAAGATCAGTTAAGAAATGAAGCCTCTATGGTCAAACATAAGTTTATTAGGGTCAAATTTTTCAAAATCGGGCGATACATATATGGGAGCTATATCTACATCTGAACCGATTTCGATGAAATTTTGCAGACTTTAAGGGCGATGAAAAAGATTATATTTTGCCAAATTTGGTGACGATCCGTTTGAAAAAAGCGCAACGTGACCCCATTTGTCGAAATCGGGCGATACATATATATGGGAGCTATATCTAAATTTGATCCGATTTCTCCCAAACGCTGTTGAAGTTCGTCCTTGTGCCCAAGAAACTCCCTGTACCAAATTTTGGCAAAATTTTATTCCAATAGAAAATATTGGCAAAATTTTATTTCTATAGAAAATTTTGGCAAAATTTTATTTCTGTAGAAAGGTAGTATTTAAAAAATTTATAAAATCGAATAATTTCTTCTGCACACGTGGATGTGCGAAAGAAAAGGGAGAAAATGAAATTAAATAGAAAATTAAAAAAAATGAGTTAGTCTTTAAATAGAAGCAAGTACACAAAACCTAAATGTAAAAGAGAATTGTGTCTTAAAAGTATCCTTACTTGTATTCTCTGCTGCTTTGGCTCCGAATCAATACCAAAATTTTTTAAGTAAAGACAAAATCTTTGGAACCGGGCATGCTTTTTTTCAGTGTATAAAGATTTTTATTTTCTCTTAATGAAAACATTTTACCATCAAATGATAACTTTGTTTGTAAAAAATTTCAGTGTACCAACATCCTTAAGGGAAGGTCGTAATCTATAGATCCAAGTAAATTTTTGTTTGAGAGTGGATTTGAGTAGGATTTCCCAGTACATATTCACTTCACTACCGAGTCTCATTTATTAAAATTTATAAAATTTCGGTTAAATGTCTTTATTATTTCACAACCGGATGCTGTCTAGGAATTGGTTGTAATTATAAAATACGTAAATGTCAAATGCACACAGAGATTCAAGCAAATGCACACTCCTCTCAAACAATCCGAAAATGAGATTCATCATATGCTTCTGCCTTCGTCTTCGTTCTTCTTCCAGGACACTTTACTCTCATAAAACTTATGTTTCCGTGATGATAAGATGGAGGGCAGATATTTATGTATATTTCGATATGAGTCCCGGTGTTTGTTGAGTAAGAGAGTTTATATATTTAAATTTCTCACGCAGGTGTTAATATGGTGTACGTACTATGATGAAGCCATCACCTTCGTTTCATGCAATCTTTCCTCGTTTTTCACGTCTTCTGTTTTAATTTGGCCCAGACGATGCATTTGTATTAAGTTGTACTTACAAACATCCCAGCCAACAATCAACCAACCAACACTTATGAAAATAAATTTCATTTTAAGTGTATGCATATGTATGTGTGTGTGTGTAAGTGTATATGTACAACTTTGTAATAATAAAGTTATTAAAAGTGTCATAACAACTCAACTTGAGGTTGTTTTCCTTTTTTGCGTTTTTTTTTTGTTGTGCCTCCTTCATCTTGGTTCACCCAAGTAAACGTCAAACCAACGAAAGAGTTTACTCAGGCGGCAATTCCCATTTGAAGAGCTTTCTATTTAGCCTGTGCTAGAAGGAAACATAAACTTTTCTATGCGATTGCGTAAAATTTAAAGTGAGTGCTGGAAATTTAAGAAAATGTCTTCACAACTTTCTGTAGCGGCACAAGGGTGAATATATCTTAGATAGAAAACCATTTTATTTTTAATAAAAGCCCGAATAGTTTAACTAATATTCCTATGATCCATCATGGATTGGATAGGTAGTCAGTGGTTTATAAAACATTTAATAGCTCAGAAAAAATTGAAAAGTTTTTCCCAAGTCATTACTTTTAATGAACATCCAATGACGCTCTTTCGAAGATGTGATTATTTATTTCTCACTTCACAAGAAACTACCCAGCCAAAAAATAATTGTTCTAAAGGCACACCTTTGAATGCACTTCCGAAAATGTACTCCCAAAGATATTCTTTATTTTAAATACACATGAAGTTCGTTTAATTCAATTTTTATACCCTCCACCATAGGATGGGGGGGTATATTAATCTATTGATCTAAGACCCCATAATGTATTTATATTCTGGGTCGTGGTGAAATTCTGAGTCGAAATAAGCATGTCCGTCCGTCCGTCTGTTGAAATCACGCTAACTTCCGAACGAAACAAGCTATCGACTTGAAACTTGGCACAAGTAGTTGTTATTAATGTAGGTCGTACGGTATTGCAAATGGGCCATATCGGACCACTTTTACGTATAGCCCCCATAAACCGACGCTTAGATTTGGCTTGCGGAGCCTCTAAGAGAAGCATATTTCATCCGATCCGGCTGAAATTTGGTACATGATGTTGGTATATGGTCTCTCACAACTATGCAAAAATTGGTCCACACTGGTCCATAATTATATATAGCCCCCATATAAACCGATCCCCCGATTTGGATTGCGGAGCCTCTAAGAGAAGCACATTTCATCAATCCGGCTGAAATTTGGTACATGGTGTTAGTATATGGTCTCTCATAACTATGCAAAAATTGGTCCACACCGGTCCATAATTATATATAGCCCCCATATAAACCGATCCCCCGATTTGGCTTGCGGAGCCTCTAAGAGAAGCACATTTCATCCGATTCGGTTGAGATTTGGTATGTGATGTTAATATATCTTCTCTAACAACCATGCAGGGATTGGTTAATATCGGTCCATAATTATATGTAGCACCCATATAAACCGATGCCCAGATTTGACCTCCGGAGCCCCTTGGAAGAACAAAATTCATCCAATCCGCTTGAAATGTGGTACGTAGTGTAAGTATATGGTCTCTAACAACCATGCAGGAATTGGTCAATATCGGTCCATAATTATATGTAGCCCCCCATATAAACCGATGCCCAGTTTTGACCTCCGGAGCCCCTAGGAAGAGCAAAATTCAACCGATCCGGTTGAAATTTGGTACGTGGTGTTAGAATATGGTCTCTAACAACCATGCAAAAAGTGCTCCATACCGGTCTTATATATAACCCCCATTTAAACCGATCCCCAGATTTTACCTGCGGAGCTCTTAGAGGAGCAACATTTATCCGATCCGGTTGAAATTGGTACATTGCGCTAGTATGTGGCCGCTAACAACCATGCCAAAATTGGTCCATATCGGTCTATAGTAATATATAGCCGATCCCCAAAAATAATCTACCAAAATTTTATTACTATAGAAAATTTAGTCAAAAGTTTATTACTATACAAAATTTTGTCAAAATTTTATTACTATACAAAATTTTGTCAAGATTTTATTTCTATAGAAAATTTTGTCAAGATTTTATTTCTATAAAAAATTTGTCAAAATTTTATTTCTATAGAAAATTTTGTCAAAATATTTTTTTTGTAGATTTTTTTTTAAATTTTATTTCTATAGAAAATTTTGTCAACATTTTATTACTATACAAAGTTTTGGCAATATTTTATTTCTATAGAAAATATTGTAAAATTTTGTTTTGTACATGGTGTTATTATATGGTCTCTAACAACCATGCAAAAATCGGACAACATCGGTCCATAATTATATATAGCACCATATAAACCGATCTCCAGATTTGACCTTGGGAGCCTCATGGATGAGCAAAATTCATGCGATTCGGTTGAACTTTAGTATGTGGTGTTAGGATGGTCTCTAACAACCATGCAGGAATTGGTCAATATCGGTCCATAATTATATGTAGCCCCCATATAAACCGATGCCCAGTTTTGACCTCCGGAGCCCCTAGGAAGAGCAAAATTCAACCGATCCGGTTGAAATTTGGTACGTGATGTTAGTATATGGTCTCTACACGCAAAAAAGTAATTCTTTCCTCCCAAACGAAATTTTAGACAAACAAAGTTCGTTTCTCATTTGCTTTTCGCTGTAATGAAGTATATTTGGAAGAAAAGTATATACTTTTTGTGATAAACGATTATTCTTTTCCAGGATGTAAAAACAATTTCATAAAGACAAACTCAAAAAAAAAAAAAAACATTGTTTTCTTGCTAATTGCATTTTCCCTCACATCTTTCTCACATCCACGAGGTTTTTAGTTCTTAACACCTTTTCCTGTAATACCAACAATGTAGGAGAAATTATACGATTTTATAAATTTTTAAAATTTTTTTACCTTTCGCCTGGACGGAGAATCGAACCGCGGACCATGCACTTTGTAAGCCAACACACTAACCACTGAGCTATGTACCTGTTATGGTCATCAATAGATAAATATCCATATAAGTTATATTTATATGCATAGCTTGCGGCGCCCACGAACCGAATAAACAAAGCTTATTTAACAGAAACAAACATTTAGTTTGGCACCGTGGAGCAGTGGTAGCTACGTCCGACTTGCATGCCAAGGGTCGTGGGTTCGATCCCTGCTTCGACCAAAGTTTTTTTTGTTGTTTTTTTTACATATATTCCAGATATGCTCGAAAGATTCCGAAAAAATATTCAACATTACATTGTACTATATTAAATTTTGAACTGTAAAATGTGTCTTATTAAAGACCTAAAGTCATAAAAGAACAGTGTTTGATATAAACGAAATGGACTGTGTTGTTGTTTCAAAAATAACTTTTTTTATTGAAAAAATAAAAATTTTGTAACAAACGAATTTTTTTGGTGATAAAAGTTTAAAATTTTCGAAGCAATTCAAAAAAACTCTAACAAAAGAAAAACGTTTTCGGTACACGTTTTCCAAACGTTTTTTTTTCTTTGCGTGTAACAACCATGCAAAAAGTGCTCCATACCGGTCTTAATTATATATAACCCCCATTTAAACCGATCCCCAGATTTTACCTCCGGACCTCTTGGAGGAGCAACATTTATCCGATCCGGTTGAAATTTGGTACATTGCGCTACTATGTGGCCGCTAACAACCATGTCAAAATTGGTCCATATCTGTCTATAGTTATATATAGCCGATCCCCAAAAATAATCTACCAAAATTTTTATGACTATATAAAATTTTGTCAAAATTTTATTACTATACAAAATTATGTCAAAATGTTATTTCTATAAAAAATTTTGTCAAAATTTTGGTTTTTATAGAAAGTTTTGTCAAATTTTTATTTCTATAGAAAATGTTGTCAAAAATTTATTACTATACAAAATTTTATAATGATTTTATTTCTATTTATTTAATTTATTTATTTTCATATGTAACTAAGCCTTACAAATTCCTTATACAGTTACTTAAATCAACATTTTAAATACTACTCAAATAACACTAATATACTAACAATAATACAACAACAGTATACTACTCTATTATAATGTATAATAAAATTAAAATTATAATAAATATTTGGACACATATTACAAAATATAACATAAAGTATAACAAATATAAATAAACAAATAAAACAAAACATATAACCTATACATCAAAAAAGCATAATTACAAAAAGATATACATTAAAGGAAAAAAATAAATAAAATTAAATAAAATAAAATAAATAAAACTAAAACGTATTTTAAAAAAAATATATATAAATAACACTACTTTATGAAACGTACTTTCTCTCTTTCAAAAACTACTCTATAGAAAATTTTGTCAAAATAATAATTCTATAGAATTTTTTTTTTCACAATTTTATTACTATAGAAAATTTTGTCAAAATTGTATTACTATACAAAATTTTGTCAAAATTTTATTTCTATAGAAAATTTTTTCAGAGTATTTTTTCTATAGAATTTTTTTTTCAATATTTTATTTTTATAGAAAATTTTGTCAAAATTTTATTACTATACAAAGTTTTGTCAAGATTTTATTTCTATAGAAAATGTTGTCAAAATTTTGTTTCTATAGAAAATTTAGTCAAAATTTTATTGCTATAGAAAATTTTGTCAAAATTTTATTGCTATAGAAAATTTTGTCAAAATTTTATTTCTATAGAAAACTTTGTCAAAATTTTATTTCTACAGAAAATTTTGTCAAAATTTTATTTGTATATTGAGAAGACGCCCAGCAAAAAAATTTGGAAGTTCTTCCAAAGGCACAACTTTAAAAGCTCTTCCAGAAGATGCACTCCCAATGATGTTCTTTATTTTAACTACCCAGGAAGTTAACTTGGTTTTTTCAATTTTTTATAACTTGGTTTTTTCATACTTTTAATAGGTAATTTAAAATTTTTTGTTTCAAAGAGGTTAAAAACAAGGTAAGAATTCAAAAAATGGTACAAATCATTTCAATTTTGTCGAAAAAAATGATAAATCTAATCTGAAAAAATTGTGAATTTTTGAAAATATTTGAGGTCAAACGTTTCCGACAAGCGTTTGAAACCATTAAAAATTATAAAAAATTATAAAAATTATTTATTTGACAAAATCTCACAAAATTTTTTAATTTACATCAAAAACATTGAATTCGGATCACATCTAAAGAAGTGATGCAAATTCAGTGCATCGGCTGTTGAAATGGAGGACTTCCGTCCTCTGACAAGCCCATGTTAAATTCATCGCTTCTGCGTCAATTTTGCACCACTTCCGGATCCAAATAGAACATTCTCATTACTTTTTTGGCGACGCTTTTTTTGCTGGGGTGTTAAGAAGTTTTAAGATACCTTGCCATCGGCAAGTGTTACCGCAACCCAAGTAATTCGATTGTGGATGACAGTCTTTCGTAGAAGTTTCTACGCAATCTATGATGGATGGTACATAAGATTCGGCCTGGCCGAAGTTACGGCCGTATATACTTGTTTATAACTTGCTTTTGGCATATGTTTAACGAGTCATAAGACATTCGTCCTATGACAAACCCATGTTAAATTCATCGCTTCTGTGCCAATTTAGCACCACTTCCGTATCCAAAGTGAACATTTTCACTACTTTAATAGTGACGATTTTTTTGCTGGGAAGCTATATCAATATAATATCATAGAAATCCCTTCGCAGTTTGATATTTCAGGCTCACTAAAACTATTAAGTCCATTGTTATATTAAAGTGGTGCAATTCTTCCTTGCCACTGTGCCGTGCCCGGGACCTCATTTTTAAAGCCGATTCCGAACAGCTTTCCACATTACGGCGAAACCACTTAAAGAAGCTTTTAGACACTCAGAAATGTCATCAGCATTACTGGGATGTCCATCCACTGTTGAAAAACTGTTTAGTGTTCGGTCGAGATTGAACCCATTAACCTTTGCATGCAATGCGGGCATGCGAACCTTTGAACCATGGTGGCTCCCAAGTATTTAATCAATATAATAAACAAAATAAGTTTGGTTCATAATACTGGAGACCTGGAAACCGGTCGGTGATTGTCAGACAGACATAGTAAAAAAGCTCATTGCAACAGAATTTCGTTTAAAATCAGGTGCCCAGATACTTTTTTATTTCATACTTTTGGGTCGAATTAAATATTACCCACATTGTATTATCCGTGCGCAGGAATAACAATAAAAATATTTTCCACTTATGTTCAAATTCAAAAGAATTTTTTAATAGCTGTATTTCATTGGACATAAAAATTAATCGACGGAAACAATTTGCACTAATCGATAGTTACGAGTTCAAGCTAAATGGCGACATTAATTGCACTTGTTAAAATATAGCCCGGTATTTGAAAACTCTTGCCCAATAAAAATAACTTTTGTGTCCATATCACAATGGAAATTCATAAATGCTTTGGGAAAAAACCAAAAAAAGGTAAAAACAACAACTGGCCATTCCGTGCATACTCGTTGTACACCTTTCATCTGGATAGCAGTCAGTTAGCATTCTAACAAACACGTGACCCTTGCCTTTGGATCCAGTGTAATTTTATCACGTGTTGAAGATGTATGCTTGACACGCTTCCTTCAACATATTTTAAAATTTATTACACTAATGACTGGCATCAATAAAAACTTTTTCTCATTTCTGTATTGTTTGGTTCCATGAAAGCAATTCTTCTCCATGTTTGTAGCTTGGATATAACTATGATTTACAAAGAGGCAGCGGGCAGAGTCATTAAGTGCCATGGGTAGGAGTAGTATACACAGGTGGATTTGGAATTACAGAAAATGTATTTTGTGGAATTGTGTAATGCTTGCATTGGGAAAAATAATTTTCTAATTTAGATGATGAAACCTTTCTTCTTTGGATCGCTTTAAACTAAGGAAGGGGTCTATCAATCCCAGTTTGATCGAACACAAAGAAGATTTTCAATTGAGGTATTCCCTCTCAACGATGCTGGTGACATAACTTGCATAAGTTAAAGGCGCAAAAAATAGCTTCCCTAAGATGATCTTTATTTTAACTACAGAGGAAGTTCTTTTAATTTAATTTTTTTTATGGTTTATTTTTTCGTAGTTTTAATGCGTAATTTACACTATTTTCCTTCAAATACTTTAACAAGTGTATACAGCAGTAAGTTCGGGCCGAATCTTAAATACCCATCACAATGAATCAAATATAATAGTTTCCTTTGAAAACTCTTCGTCGTATCGCGTTAGTTGATAATATATAGAATTTCAGAGGGTTTGATGACAAACATTCTCCCCAGCAAATTTATCCCGAAGATAAATTTAAAGATTCTATCTATGAAGACTAGATCAGATTCTGGATTTATAAGAACCATTTTTGTTTGAGTTTTAGAGAAATCATAAACATATCGTGCAAATGATGAAATAACGTCTTGATTTGAAATCTTAAATCTGATGATTTTTACCGCCATTATTTAAATGATTGCGAGTAGTAAAATCTGAAAATTGTACTTTAAGTTTCAAGCAATTTTTATGAGCAGTGCGCCTGCTATGCCCTTTTCTGAGGAATGAATTTTTAGACAAGCAAAGTTTCCTTTTGACACAAATTTTAGAGACAATCGTTGAATCGCTTATCAAAAATTCGGATTATTTGATATTCGGATTATATCTAAACGAAAATACTTTATACGAAAGGTGAATTTCGTTTGTCTAAAATTTCATTCCGGAGGGGAATATTTTTTCTTTATGTGTACCGTCAAGAAGAGAAATCGGTCTATATCGATGCCTTACAAAATGGACCGGTAAAAATAAATGCTATACAGATTTTTGAGGGTCTACAATATCAGTATATTTACATTTTCGTGCAAATCGGATAAAAACTACGGTTTCTAGAAGCCTAAGGAGTTAAATCCGGAGATCGATCTATGGTGTGTGTCGATCCAAAACATGGTTCGATACACACCATCTTCGGCTGACCTATTTGTGGTCAGCCGGATTCTAGAAGTCCTAGAAATAAATACGGGAGGTAGGTCTATATACTCACTATTTTCGACACAGCTCTTAATGGTCCTCAAATACCTCTAGAATTCCAATTTCGGACAAGTTGGACAAGAACTACGAATTCTAGAAACTCAAGCAGTAAAAACGGGAGATCTGTCTATATGGGGGCTATACCAAAACATGGACCGATACGGACTATTTGCGACACACCTCTTTATGGTCCGAAGATGCCACTAGATTACTAATTCCAGACAAATTAGATAAAACCTACGTATTCTAGAAGCCCAAGAAGTAAATTCGGGAAATCGGTCTATATGGGGGCTATACCAAAAATGGACCGATAGGCACCATTTTCGGCACACCTTAAAATACTACTAGATTTCAAATTTTGGGCAAATCGATAGTAAATATAGTTTCTAGGCGCCCATGAAATAAAATCGGGAGATCGGTCTATATGTGGGCTGTACCAAATCATGGACCGATACGGACCATTTCCGATGCACCTCTTTATGGTCCCAAAATACATCTAGATTTCCATTTTCAGGCAAATCGGATAGTAAATACAGATTCTAGAAGCCCAAGAAGTCAAATCTGGAGATCGGTCTATATGGGTACTATATCAAAACATGGACCGATAAGCACCATTGTCGGCACACCTTTTGATGGTCCTCAAATACCTCTAGAGTTCCAATTTCAGGCAAATGGGATAGTAAATACAGTTTCTAGACGCCCAAGAAGTAAAATCGGGAGATCGGTCTGTATGAGGGCTATACCAAAAGATGGACCAATATGCGCCATTTGCGCTACACCCGTAGCGATTGATAGGCACCATTTTCGGCACACCCTTTTATGGTCCTGAAATACCTCTTGATTTCCAATTTCAGGCAAATTGGATAAAAACTACGGGTTTTAAAAGCCCAAGACTCAAATCGGAAGGTCGTAGCTTATTATTGAAGGTTGTAGCGTGTGTGTTACAAACAGAATGACAAACTTATTATACCCCCGTCACCATTCTGTGGTGGTGGGTATGAAAACAAAGCAAATAAAATGTTAAAAATTATTTTAATTTTGTCGAAAAAATTCTAATATATGTATTCTAAAAAATTGCAAATTTTTTAAAATGCTTCAAATCAAACGTTTAAGACAAGTGTTAGTTAGAATGCCTTTAAAAATCATAAAAATTATAAAAAAAATATATATTTGACAAAATATCATAGAATTTTTCAATTCACATCATAAACACTTAAGTAAAGTAAAAGTAGCCATTGAAAAATTTTTTTTTCTTCAAAACTTGTTTATACTAGTGTTAAATAGTACAAAACGACAATTTTTGTGTGTGTACTTACGTTAGTGTGTGTGTAGTAAGATGTCCACCTGAGTGGACATTGGTAGTCAACGGAGTCAATTCACTTGTAATTAATTTTATTAATGTAATTAATTTTATTTAATATGTATCTTTCTACTAAGTTTAAAAATAATGTTTTCTTTCTTATTTTTAGTAGGTTTATAGTATGAAATTAGACGCTAAATAAGAAAAATATTCACATTTTCATTTTATGCTATTAAATTAACTATATTCATTTCATTATTCCTATTCAAAAGATAATGTTATTCATTTTTCTATTCATTTCGAAAATATAAAAAAAAAATTGTTTTGCTACCACTAGATATATCTTATTTATATAGTATATACATGTATTAGAATGTAGTATTATTTCATATGATAGGTGTAAAAACATGGATTTCGAAATTTTGGGTATCTCTCCCAAAAAATCTGTCCACCGTGCTTTCAAGGGTAATGCAGAGACAATAGATTTTACATAGATGAGCCATGGGTGTCAAACTATGTTTGACAGTTCGGAAGATTAAGAATAAACGAAAAAATAAGAGCACGCTTACATTCTCTTTCGTTTCCTTTTTTGTAGTTTGCCAATTTTACACAAAATTAGAACGTTTATGATGCACCAGTGGATTTATAAATAAATTAATATATTAAAAGTTCATATTTGAGCAAAGAATTGTGACCAAAACCGCGAAAATACAAAATTTAATTTTGAGCAGCATTTCTGTTTACAAACAACACAAAAGCAAATGCAGGAAAATGAATGTTTGGAACTGACTCTGAACGAAAAAATCAAAACGAAATGTCAGAAAATTAATTTTTGGAACTGACACATTTTTTTAAAGAGAATAGTGGATCATCTATGTAAAATCTATTGTCTATGGGGTAATGTGCAGTAGACCTTCTCAAAGTGGTGCACATTACTCTTATATGATTTGTTGGAGTATGTTAGCGGTATTGTTTTATTTTTACACTACAAATATTATATAAAATGTTTTTTGTTTTGCGACCATGAAACTGAGATTTTTGAGTGCTTGATGCTAACTTCCTTAAATTGGGTCGAATTCTATGAAATCTCAAACTCGTCGAAATAGTTTCACAATACATATGCAATTTGAAGTACCCTATATAAACTCTGTTTTACAATAAATTCGAATTTTGCCATTTCATGTTACATATTTTTGTCAAATACTATTTAAATGGCTGTATGAACTTTGCAACCTTTGACTACCGATGTCCACTACACGCTCACAAAAAATCGCTTCTGTAACATATACTCCCAAACATATTTTGCTTCAAGCATATATATTTTTGGGTATTGCCCAAACATTTATATGTTTGATCTCCTCCAATATATAATATGTTTGAAAGCATATTGGTTTAAACAATATATGTTTGGGTAGTCTAAGTTCCAAACATTTTGTATTTTTGCATCCAAATTCAATAATGTTGTCTTCCAAAAAACAATATGTTATTATGTGAACATATAATATGTTTGGAAGCATTTTGCAGCCAAAAATATTATATGCTTAAAAAAAATTCTCCCAAACAATATTGTGCTCAAAATTTTATTTATTTATTTATATATTTACAATCATAATGAATTATGAAAATAAACAGGTAATATAGGTGCTAACAACATAGGTTTTCGACCTGAATGCTCAAAATTTTGTTTCTGCCCAATTGTATATTCCCCGACATCTTTCTCACTTCCACGAGATTTTTTAGTTCTTAGCACCTTTTTCTGTAATACAAACAATGTAGAAGAAATTATTCAATTTTATGATTTTTTTTATTTTAATTTTACCTTTTGCCGGATGGGGATTCGAACAGCGGGCCACACAGTTTGTAAGGATCAAAGAAGTAGCTGATCAATTGCCCAAGGAAAAATAAAATGTTAATTTTGTAGTAACAAGCAACAACCACCAACTTAATTAAATATCGCTCCAAGCTACTAAACACATATATAGGCTATTTCTAAATTAATATATGTTTGCATTCAAGCATATTATATTTGCAAACATTTTATGTCCCAAACATAATATGTTCTAACATATTAACATATATATCCCAAACATGTTATGCTAGTTTATGAACATTATATGCTTGCACTCAAAAATATTGTGTTTAAAAATTTGTGTTCCAAACATATAATGTTTATAGCCAAACATATGAAAAACAGTCTTTTTCAACCGTGTATAGAGGACATGACTTCATTGACTTACCCTGTCTATACCGTACACCCAATTTTCAATTTTTTATGTCCTTTTTGTTAAATAACACTTCCTATCATACAGAAAAAATCAACAATTGTATACTATAAATAGGTCACCATAACTACTCAAGGGCAATATCAGAAATTACAAAAAATGGGGATTTCAAGTTTTTCATAGCAAAAAACTTGCATAAAATTGACGAAACACATATTCGACTACATAAAACTGGCAAGTTAATATTAGAAGGACCCCCTTAACATACTCCAACAAAAATTTTAAATAAAACGTACAAGGATAACGAATAATCAACGCTCAAATCATGTCCTTCCAGGTGGACATCAGTAGTGAAAGGGTTAATTCGGACCACACCCTATGATCAGTGCAACAGCTGTTGAAATGGCGGACGTCCGTCTGCCAAGCCCATGTTCAATTTGTCGCTTATGCGACAATTTTGCACATCTTACATTTTCACAACTTTTTTGGGGACACTTTTTTTCTGTGGAGTGCATTAAAGATTTTCTAAGTACCGTAGTGTGAAACGTTGTTCGGACTCGGCCATAAAAAGGAGGACACTTGCCATTGACCCAGTAGAAAAGAGCTTTCAAAAAAGGGATTTTTTATCACCAATCTGTGATCCGGAAGTAGTTTAAACTTGGATCATCTCTAATGAATTTTACATGGGCTTCCCAGCAAAAAAATCGGAAGTTGTTCCACAGGCAACACTCTCATAAAGCACTTTCAAAAATGTCCTCCCAAAGATGTTCTTTATTTTAGCTACACAGGAAGTTCTCCTAATTCTATTTTTTATAACTCGCTTTTTTCATATTTTATATCCCATGTTAAACCCATCGCTTCTGCGCCAATTTCGCACCACTTCCGGAGCCAAAAAAAAAAACTCATCTTTCACCACTTTTTTGGCGACCCTTTTTTGCTGAGTTGTCATAGGACGGAAGTACTACGCATTGCTTTAGAAGTTGTGCCTTGGAAGTTCATTGAATTAAGAATGGTAAAAATTGCAATTATTTTATTTTTACAATTTGAAAAACTTTTTCTCTATTACCGGGGTTTGAACCTGGATTTGTGGGCACCATAAAAGAATTCCTTAGCACACTCAGCCACACACACGCCATTGACCTCGAAACATCAATTCAAATGTTTGTGATATTATCGTAGTACAACCCAAAGGCATAACATTTTAACTACTTCTCGAGATGTTCTTTATTGGTATGAATGAAAAAAAAACACAGGTTTGAACCTGTGTTTTTTCTCTCAGAGGCAAATTTTTATCAAATAGTTTTTTTTTATTGTAAATGCAATCCATCTCGACAATTTAGCTTGGATTTCTTTTTTTTTTTTTTTTAATGGCCCACCTTAGTATCGTGCACATCTTTCAATGTACATATGAATGTTCATCATGACATACATAAAAATATTATGATTTTTTGTTTAAGAAAATGTAAAAAAAAACATATATATATGTTCGTATGAACAATTGGCCATTTCAACGCATGGTTAGAAATCAACAACCGGAACCTGTGTATTAATGCATATGTGTGTATGCCTGTTTCCATATAAGTTTCCGTACAACTCTCCTCCACACACACACACACGCGCCCACCATCGTCCTCGTTTTTAGAACTTTAGACAAAGCAACAATGCGAGTAGTAAATGTTGAACATAAAACAGGGATCATGGGGGCGTAAAAAAATATTTTACGCGAAGAAAATATGACCATGCATTTATAGTCAATGGAAAAATGAATTGATGTCAGTGTGAGTGTAGGAGTGAGTGAATGGTTTTGTGTGAGGTCCTGCACAACACCTTGCTGCTCGTAATGACCACTTCAATTCCGTACAACTCCAGACAACAGAGTCGTATGAGGTTCCCAAATTTGTTCTCAGCGAAGGGATTTTATTACAGAAATACAGATCAGGTAGTGAATGTTTTCATATTGGAACAGGGTACTATGAGTTACTGCAACACCCACAAGGAGACTAGATACACAGAAAAATTTTCGAGCATTTTAATTCTATAGAAAATGTTCAGATGTAAAAAAAGTTTTTTAAAAATTTTATTTTTATAGAAAATGTTGCCAAAGTTTTATACCCATAGAAAATTTTGTTAAAATTTTATTTCTATTGAAAATTTTGTCAAAAATTTATTTCTATTGAAAATTTTGTCAAAATTTTATTTCTATAGAATTTGTTTCAAAATTTTGATTCTATTAAAAACTTTGACAAAATTTTATCTCTATAGAAAATGTTGACAAAACTTTATTTTTATTGAAAATTTTGTCAAAATTTTATCTCTATAGAAAAGTTCGTCACAAAATTTTATTCCTATAGAAATTTTATCAAAATTTTATTTCTATATAAAATTTTGTCAAGATTTAGATTTTATTTTTGTCTAAATTTTATTTCCATAGAAAATTTTGTCAAAATTTTATTTCTATAGAAAATTTTGTCAAAATTTTATTTCTATTGAAAATTTTGTCAAAATTTTATTTCTATTGAAAATTTTGTCAAAATTTCTATAGATTTTGATTTCAAAATTTTGATTCTATAGAAAATTTTGTCAAACTTTTGTTTCTATAGAAAATGTTGTGACAATTTTTTTTCTTTCGAAAATATTGTCAAAATTGTATTTCTATAGAAAGTTGTATCAAAATTTTATTTCAATAGAAAATTTGTCTCAATTTTATTCCTATGGAAAATATTGTCAAAATTTTATTGCTATAGAAAATTTTGTCAATTTTTTTTTTCTATAAATAATTTTATCAACATTTTATTTCTATAGACAATTTCGTCACAATTGTATTTCTATAGAAAATTATGTCTAAATTTTATTTCTATTGAAAATTTTATCAAAATTTTATTTCTATTGAAAATTTTTTTCAAAACTTTATTTCTATTCAAAATTTTGTCAAAATTATATTTCTGTTGAAAATGTTGTCAAAATTGTATCTCTATAGAAAATGTTGACAAAACTTTATTTCTTTTGAATATTTGGTCAACATTTTATCTCTATAGAAAATTTTGTCAAAACTTTATTTCTATTGAAAGTTTTTTTCAAAACTTTATTTCTATAGAAAATTTTATTTCTGTTGCAAACTTTGTCAAATTTTTATTTCTATTAAAAATTTTTTCAAAACTTTATTTCTATTGAAAATTTTGTCAAAATTTTATTTCTATAGTAAATTTTGTCAAAATATTATTTCTATTGAAATTTTTTTGTAAAAATTTTATGTCTATTGAAATTGTCTATCAAAATTTCAAGCTGAAATCAAAACAATAACAATGATTGAAGAAGAAACCAACAATAACAAGAACAAAACAATTATTATAGAAAATTTTGTCAAAATTTTATTTCTATAGATTTTGTTTTCAAAATTTTGATTCAATAGAAAAGTTTGTCAAACTTTTGTTTCTATAGAAAATGTTGTGACAATTTTTGTTTCTTTGGAAAATATTGTCAAAATTTTATTTCTATCGAAAATTTTGTCCCAATTTTATTTCTATGGAAAATATTGTCAAAATTTTATTTCTATAGAAAATTTTTTTCAAAATGTTTTTCTAAGAAAATTTTATCAACATTTTATTTCTATACACAATTTCGTCACATTTGTATTTGTATAGAAAATTATGTCAAAATTTTATTTCTATTGAAAATTTTATCAAAATTTTCTTTCTATTGAAAATTTTATCAAAATTTGATTTCTATTGAAAATTTTGTCCAAATTTTATTTCTATTGAAAATTTTGTCAACATTTTATTTCTATTGGAAATGTTGTCAAAATTATATTTCTGTTGAAAATTTGTCCAAATCTTATTACTATTAAAAATTTTGTCAAAATTTTATTTCTATTGCAAACTTTGTCAAAATTTTATTTCTATTGAAAATTTGTTCAAAACTTTATTTCTATTGAAAATTTTGTCAAAATTATATTTCTGTCGAAAATTTTGTCAAAATTGTATCTCTATAGAAAATTTTGTCAAAATTGTATCTCTATAGAAAATTTTGTCAAAATTGTATCTCTATAGAAAATGTTGACAAAACTTTATTCCTATTGAATATTTGGTTAACATTTTATCTCTATCGAAAATTTAGTCAAAATTTTATTTCGTTATTGTTGTGTTTGATCTCAGCTTAAAGCAATGCATTGACTAAACTACAAGTGTAGCTTAACCTACAGAGGAAAAGTATGCTTGTCAAATTTATTTTCAGCTATTTCGGAATTACCACATTCCTCATCAGCATCCTCTACTTGCAGCAAAACTATCAACCAATTATCAGAATAAATTCGGGTAATTCACTCAACCCAAAGTGAACTGCACCTGAACCTTCCGAAAAAAGGTTTGATAGTCGGCTATTCCCTAAACAAATTTGCAAGCATATCTCTTTTCCTTTGCCAAACTCAAATCATCGATTTGAATGTAGTTGGCTGGGTTTGTTTGTGAGCGTGCTTCCTCTATATTCATTCGTTTTGTTTGTTGTTGTTGGCTTCTCTTCAATCGTTATTGTTGTTTTTGATCTCAGCTTAATAAATTTGACAAGCATACTTGTCCTCTGTTAGTTAAGCTACACTTGTAGTTTAGTCAATGCATGGCTTTAAGCTGAGATCAAAAACAACAATAACGATTGAAGAGAAGCCAACAATAACAAACAACACGAAAATTTTATTTCTATTGAAAATTTTGTCAAAATGTTATTTCTAGTGAAAATTTTTTGTCAAAATTTTATTTCTATAGAAAATTTTGTCAAAATTTTAAGCTGAAATCAAAACAATAATAATGATTGAGGAAGAAACCAACAATAACAAGAAGAAATTGAAATTTTGTTATTATAGAAAATTGTGCCAAATTTTATTTCTATAGAATTTTTTTTTTTCAAAATTGTGATTCTATATAAAATTTTGTCAAAATTTTGTTTCTATAGGAAATGTTGTGACAATTTTAGTTCTATGGAAAATATTGTGTAAATTTTATTTTAATAGAAAATTTTGTCAAAATATTATTTCTATTGAAAATTGTAACAAA
The DNA here is from genome assembly GCF_050003625.1 of Haematobia irritans. Taxonomy (NCBI): domain Eukaryota; kingdom Metazoa; phylum Arthropoda; class Insecta; order Diptera; family Muscidae; genus Haematobia; species Haematobia irritans. The sequence continues at coordinate 164,247,802 of NC_134397.1, read as the reverse complement.
ATTTTATTTCTATAGAAAATTTTGTCAAAATTTTATTTCTATAGAAAATTTTGTCAAAATTTTATTTCTATAGAAACTTTTGTCATAACTTTATTTCTATAGAAAATTTTGTCAAAATTTTATTTCTATTGGAATTATTTTTTTATTTCTTTTTCTTTGGTATTTTACACTGATAAGCTAATCTCAAGAGGCTTGGTATAGAAACCGTATTTACTATCTCTCTTATGATCACAAATACAGGTGTTGAAGATGGTACATTGCGGTTTATTTGTAGATAGGATAAATAGATCCTTTTATATTAAACGTACAACTCGTAATTTTAAGGCGAATGTGCACAGACTTTAACTCAGAATTTCTCAATTAAATCTAGTTTTGATTAATCCCAAAGAAAATGTGCCTATCATTGAATGGTGTGGAATTCATCTATTTCTATAGCTTTGTTGAATCCTTTGATTTCTTTGTTCACATATTAAGCCATCAATTACCATTGCCGTATCCAAGCATCCTAGAAAACCTTTGATCTTTAATTTTTTCCATAGGAGAATATCGACACGCCTCTGAAGATAAACAAACAAATAAACGGAAAGGTATGTTTGGTGGTGTATTCTGCCCGTAATAAACCGTAAAAGAAATGAAACATAATTTCGCATGACATGGTCTAAACAAAAGCAACAAATTTAACAGCTGAAAGATGTTTTATGTTTCAAAATAAGGACCTCCAATGAATACCGGCATAGGCAACATAAATAATGAATGAGCCGGTTGGATGGTTGCTGAAGTGATGTTCAGAAATGTTCACCGAGCAGCATTTACTACTAAAGGAGCAATAGCAAATCTTGGCCGACAAAGAGTTATTCACTTTGGATGCTTTAGGCATAAAATGAAATATGGAATATCAGGGCTGGGTTGAGATGCTTGGTTTGCTGTTAGATAAAGATTCTCGTTCTGTTGCTCATGTAGTTCTCCACATACATACGTATTATTTATTTATTATTTCCGCTTAAAAGATTTTCAAAAGGTAGCCAATAAATTGTAGGTATTGGAATTTTTAAAGATTGTTTTTTTAAATCCGAATCAAACTGCTTAGTAAGCTAAATTGAATGGGAATAAAAATTTAAAACTAATTTTAAATTTGTATAAAATTGCATTGGAATATTGGCAATTAAACTAAATGAAGGCTTTTTTGTGTTGTATTCAAAACACAAAAAGTCAACAAATTTAAAGACGATCTCATAAATTTTGAAGATTTTTTTTCTGAATCATTAAAGCCAAGTTGGCCTTAGTCAAACTAATTTTTTTAAGATACCTACCGAACTTTCGTTTAATTAAAAAAAATATTTTAAAGCAATTTGTCTGGAATATTGTTTAAATTTTAAAATGTTACTTGGATAATGTTTCATATTAGGTCAATATATTTTTCAGTGTAGTCATTGCTGAATTGTATCCCTGGTTTGTGTTTTTTGATCTTTTGAGATGTTAGTACGCTTTGATCTTAATAACTAAATTAGCCCATTTAGATGGTAATTTTTGCTTGAACTAGCTCATCACACCTCCCCCATAGAACCCTGTTAAGCACGAGCTAAAGCAATCAACACAATTTACACAAATTCTCACTTGCTTCGTAAACATCATCCTTTTTACAAAGGACAAATGAAGGCTTCTGTGGTCTTTTACTCTCTATGTTCGATGACATTCATTGTCCCATGCTTTTATCATTGTTCGAAATGTTCGATATTATTTTGCAAACATCATCCAACCCCCTGTTAACATGTCACTTGGGATTTGTATGGAATAAGTACTACTGTAACACATATATTTTCAGCTGTGTACTCTCCCCAAATGACTATAGGTATATCCACTTGGTTCTACAGAATGTAACAAATACAACATCGTTTAAAATTCCAAGACTCAAATAAAGGGTGATTTGTTAAGAGCTTGATAACTTTTTTTTAAAAAAAACGCATAAAATTTGCAAAATCTCATCGGTTCTTTATTTGAAACGTTAGATTGGTCCATGACATTTACTTTTTGAAGATAATTTCATTTAAATGTTGACCGCGGCTGCGTCTTAGGTGGTCCATTCGGAAAGTCCAATTTTGGGCAACTTTTTCGAGCATTTCGGCCGGAATAGCCCGAATTTCTTCGGAAATGTTGTCTTCCAAAGCTGGAATAGTTGCTGGCTTATTTCTGTAGACTTTAGACTTGACGTAGCCCCACAAAAAATAGTCTAAAGGCGTCAAATCGCATGATCTTGGTGGCCAACTTACCGGTCCATTTCTTGAGATGAATTGTTCTCCGAAGTTTTCCCTCAAAATGGCCATAGAATCGCGAGCTGTGTGGCATGTAGCGCCATCTTGTTGAAACCACATGTCAACAAAGTTCAGTTCTTCCATTTTTGGCAACAAAAAGTTTGTTAGCATCGAACGATAGCGATCGCCATTCACCGTAACGTTGCGTCCAACAGCATCTTTGAAAAAATACGGTCCAATGATTCCACCAGCGTACAAACCACACCAAACAGTGCATTTTTCGGGATGCATGGGCAGTTCTTGAACGGCTTCTGGTTGCTCTTCACTCCAAATGCGGCAATTTTGCTTATTTACGTAGCCATTCAACCAGAAATGAGCCTCATCGCTGAACAAAATTTGTCGATAAACACATTTCGAACCGAACACTGATTTTGGTAATAAAATTCAATGATTTGCAAGCGTTGCTCGTTAGTAAGTCTATTCATGATGAAATGTCAAAGCATACTGAGCATCTTTCTCTTTGACACCATGTCTGAAATCCCACGTGATCTGTCAAATACTAATGCATGAAAATCCTAACCTCAAAAGAATCACCCTTTAAAACCTGATCAAATTTCTAATAGATTCTTTGAAAAATGTCAAAATTTTATGTCTAAAAAATTTTGTGAAAATTTAACGTCTATAGGAAAATTTTGTCAAAATTCTTCCCCTATAAAAAAATTTACCAATATTTTATGTCTACGGAAAATTTTGTCAAAATTTTATATCTACAGAAAATGTTCTCAAAATTTTATATCTATAGAAAATTTTGTCAATATTTTATGTTTATAGACAATTTTGTCATAATTTTATGTTTATAGAAAATTTTCTCACAATTTTATGTTTATAGAAAATGTTGTCACAATTTTATGTCCATAAAAAATTTTATAAGAATTTTTATGTCTATAAAAAATTTTGCCACTTTTTTTATAAACAAATTTGTCAAAATTTTATTTTTATAGAAAATTTTGTCAAAATTTTATTTCCTTAGAAAATTTTATAAAAATTTTATTTCCATAGAAAATTTTATAAAAAATTTAGTCATAATTTTATTTCCATACCAAATTTTGTCAAAGTTTTATTTCCATAACAATTTATGTCAAAATTTTACTTTCATAGAAAACTTTGTCATAAGTTTATGTTTATAGAAAACTTTGTCAACATTTCTTTCCATAGAAAACTTTGTCAAATTTTTTTTCCATAGAAAATTATGTCAAAATTTCACTTTTAAAGAATATTTTGTGAAATTTATGTCTATAGAAAATTTAGTCGAATAGAAAATTTTGGTTTATAGAAAATATTGTCACAATTTAATACACATAGAAAATTTTGAGATTTGTCAAAATTTAAAGTGAATTTTGTCGAATTTTTATGTTTGTAGAAAATTGTGTTAAAATTTTATTTTTATAAAAAACTTTGTCAAAATTTTTTGTCTATAGAAAATTTTCCAAAAAATTTATGTCTACAGAATATTTTGTCAAAATTCTATTTCTATATCTATATTCTATATAATTTTATAGAAAATTTTGTTAAAATTATATCTTCATAGAAAACTTTTATTTAAATTTTCGTCTGTAGAAAATCTTGTCAAAATTTAATACATATAGAAAATGATTAAGGAACATGGTTCATAGGGCCATTGAAAAGGAAACGCCAGATACAAATCTGTACACGCCTGGAGTGTACATGTATAGATTTGTATCTGGCGTTTTCTTTTCAATGGCTCTATGAACCATGTTCCTTAATCTATATCTGTCCATAAAGCTCGAAAAATAATTGTATAATTAGATATAACGCATTTGGACGTCAATTGCCTGTTTTCGGTATCAGGCTAACATTAAATATCATATAGAAAATGTTGATATTTATCCAAATTTAGTACACATTGAAAATTTTGTCAAAATTCATATCTATAGAAAATTTTGTCAAAAGTTAACGCCTACAGAAAATTATGTCAAAATTTTATTTCCATAGAAAATTGTGTCAAAAGTTTATTTCTATGGAAAATTGTGTCAAAATTTTATTTCTGTAGAAAATTGTGTCAAAATTTTATTGTTATAGAAAATTGTGTCAAAATTTTATTTTATAGAAAATTTTGACAAAATTTTATTATAATAGAAAAATTTGCAAAAAATTTATTTTTATTTATTTTGTCAAAATTTTGTGTTTATATTATTTTTATAGAAAATGTTGTCATTTTTTCGATAGAAAATTTTGTTAAAATTTTAATTTTATTCAGTTTGTCAAAATTTTATTTGCATAGAAGATTTAGTCAAAACTTTATTCTTATAGGAAATTTTGTCAATTTTTTTATCGAAAATTTCGTCAAAAATTCATTTTTATGGAAACTTTTGTCAAAATTTTATTTTTATAAAGAATTGTGTAAAAATTTTATTTCTACAGAAAATTGTGTATTTTTTTTTTTTTTTGGAAATTGTGTAAACATTTTATTTCTATAGAAAATTGTGTCAACATATTATTTTTATAAGAAATTGTGTCAAAATTTTATTTTCATAGTAGATTTTATCAACATTTTGTGTCTATAGAAAAATTTGTCAAAATTTTGTGTGTATATTATTTTTATAGAAAATTTTGTCATTTTTTCGATAGAAAATTTTGTTAAAATTTTATTTCTATAAAAAATTTTGTCAAAATTTTATTTGCGTAGAAGATTTTGTCAAAATTTTATTCTTATAGGAAATTTTGTCAAAAATGTTTTTATAGAAAATTTCGCGAAAATTTTATTTTTATGGAAACTTTTGTCAAAATTTTATTTTTATAAAAAATTGTGTAAAAATTTTATTTCTATAGAAAATTGTGTCAACATTTTATTTCCATAGAAAATTGTGTAAAAATTATATTTCTATAGAAAATTGTGTCAAAATTTTATTTTACAGAAAATTTTGTCAAAATTTTATATCCATAGAAATATATGTCTAAATTTTATTTTCATGGCAGATTTTATCAACATTTTGTGTCTATAGAAAAATTTGTCAACATTTTATGTTGATATTATTTTTATAGAAAATTTTGTCAATTTTTTTCGATTTTTTTAAATTTTATCTTTATGGAAACTTTTGTCAAAATTTTATTTTTATAGAAAATGTTGAAAAAATTTTATTTCTATAGAAAATTGTGTCAACATTTTATTTCCATACCAAATTATATCAAAATTTTATTTCTATAGCAAATTGTGTCAAAAAATTTTTTTATAGGAAATTGTGTAAAAATGTTATTTCTATAGAAAATTGTGTCAACATTTTTTATACCCTGCGCCACACTGTGGAACAGGGTATTATAAGTTAGTGCATATATTTGAAACATCCAGAAGGAGACGAGATAGACACATGGTGTCTTTGGCAATAATGCTCAGGGTGGGTCCCTGAGTCGATATAACAATGTCCGTCTGTCCGTCCGTCTGTCTGTCTGTGAACACATTTTTGTGATCTAGACTTCGGTCGCAATTTAAGTCCAATCGCCTTCAAATTTGGCACATGTTCCTAATTTGGGTCAGAATAGAACCCTATTGATTTTGGAAGAAACCGGTTCAGATTTAGATATAGCTCCCATATATATATCTTTCGCCCGATATGCACTAATATGGACCAAGCAGCCAGAGTTTTATACCGATTTGCTTGAAATTTGGTACAAACATAACACTAAGTCGTATAGTCAAGTGTGCAAAATTCGATTGAAATCGGTTCAGATTTAGATATAGCTCCCATATATATCTTTCGACCGATATGGACTAATATGGTCCTAAAGGCCAGAGTTTTGGCCCAATTTGGTTGAAATTTTGCACAGGGAGTAGATTTAGCATTGTAGCTATGCGTGTCAAATTTGGTTGAAATCGATTCAGATTTACATATAGCTCCCATACATATTTTTCGCCCGATATGGACTTATATGGCACCAGAAGCCAGAAAATGGGCCCAATTTGGTTGAAATTTTGCTCTAGGAATACAATATAGCCATGTGTGCCAAATTTGATTGAAATCGGTTCAGATTTAGATATAGCTCCCATATATATGTTTTTCTGATTTCGACAAAAATGGTCAAAATACCAACATTTTCCTTGTTAAATCGCCACTGCTTAGTCGAAAAGTTGTAAAAATGACTCTAATTTTCCTAAATTTCTAATACATATATATCGAGCGATAAATCATAAATAAACTTTTGCGAAGTTTTCTTAAAATTGCTTCAGATTTAAATGTTTCCAATATTTTTTTACTCAAATTGTGTTCCACCCTAGTGCATTAGCCAACTTAAATTTTGAGTCTATAGATTTTGTAGAAGTCTATCAAAATCTGTCCAGATCGAGTGATATTTAAATGTATGTATTTGTGACAAACATTTATATATAGCCCCCAACATATTTGACGAATGTGATATGGTATCGAAAATTTAGATCTACAAAGTGGTGCAGGGTATAATATAGTCGGCCCCGCCCGACTTTAGACTCTCCTTACTTGTTTTTTACTCAAATTGTGTTCCACCCTAGTGCATTAGCCAACTTAAATTTTGAGTCTATAGATTTTGTAAAAGTCTACCAAATTCTGTCCAAATCGAGTGATATTTAAATGTATGTATTTGGGACAAACCTTTATGTATAGCACTCAACACATTTGACGGATGTGATATGGTATCGAAAATTTAGATCTACAAAGTAGTGCAGGGTATAATATAGTCGGCCCCGCCCGACTTTAGACTTTCCTTACTTGTTTTATAGGAAATTGTGTCAAAATTTTATTTTATTGAAAATTTTGTCAAAATTTTATATCCATAGAAAAATGTGTCAACATTTTATTCTCATAGTAGATTTTGTCAACATTTTATGTCTATAGAAAAATTTGTCAAAATTGTATGTTTATATTACTTTTATAGAAAATGTAGCAAATTTTTCAATGGAAAATTTTGTCAAACTTTTATTTCCATAGAAAATTTTTTCAAAATTTTGTTGCCTTTTAATATTTCGAACACGGTTGCCACAGATTGTAGAATTCTACCAAAAATGTTAGATATTTCACTGTTTGGTAGATTTGTCGAATTGTTTATGTTTTGGTAAATTTTGCAAAATATTCTTCTCCAACTAAGAGATACTTTACAAATTCTCTATAGAAATAAAGATTTTATAAATGTTTCTATAGAAATAACATTTTGACAAAATTGTTGATAGAAAAATTATGAAACATTTTTTATAGAAATAAATTTTTGTTATTGTTTGATATTTGCGTGGCTTAGAGCCTAACTAAACAAAAAGAATTAAATAAAATTTTGACAAAATTCTCTATAGAAATAAAATTGTGAAAAAATTTCCTATAGAAATACAATTTTTGCAATGCATTCTATAGACATAAAATTTTGACAAAATTTCCTATAAATTTGACAAAAATCTCAATAGGAATAAAATGTTTGGCAAAATTTTCTACTTAAACAAAATTTTAAAAAACAAAAATCACAAAATTTTCTAAAAATATTTTTTTTTACAAAATCTTCTTTAGAAAAAAATTTTAGTAGTTTTTTAGAAAAAAAATTCTTTAAATTTTAGTTGATTATTTTTGGCAACCGTTATCACGAAACGGCATTGAACTGTTCTTGATAAATAAATTTAAGATAATATATATTCTCAATTCCTTAACCCTCTAATGCCCCAATTTTATTGCCAGCTGATTAAATTAAAACAAGAAAAATTTATACGGTAAAATTCAGTATACGCTGCAAAGCCTCTTGAACAGTTTTAGCAAAGTTTTCTTGTCTTAAGGTATGTTTTACTAAAAACTTCCTGATTTAGCGAAGCCCGCCAAAAGGCGGGATTGGGCATTAGAGGGTTAATACAATGTGTAGTGTATTTTCACATCTCCGTTTAACTTATAACTTTTGTTACTTTGTATTAAGTCCTATGGCTTGATATGCATTTACAACTTTTTTCCCATTTCATTTGGCATGGTTCGTCCAATGTCTCTGCTTTAGTGATGTCTGAACGCAAAATTCACATCACAATTTCCTCCCATTACTCTATGCTGAAGCAGACCGAGAGTGTGTGGGGTGGTTAATTTTGCTAGGGCTTGCAATTTACTTGTCCTTTTAACACTAAATGCTCGCTGAGTAATGTCCACACACAGGACATTCATACGATAGTAATTATCAAGGTTTTTTGTTATAGTCCCTGGAAAGGGAATTCCACCTCCCAAAGAAAAAACCACGACGACAGCACCATTTCCTCTCAACCAATCGTTTCAATTCATTCCACAGTTCGATTTGGAAGTGAATGGTTTTAGTTTTGTTGGTGATTTTTTTCTGTTTTTTTTTTTTTTTGTTATCTGCACACGATTCTGTCTTCTTTCTGAGACTAATGGTAACTAAAATAGAGAAAATGTTTCGAAGCAAATCCCAGTTGATGTGTAAATCGCTTTTAGGGTGGGCAAACCAACAAACGACGAATATATCTGTAGGGGGGCTGTGGGGAATGTGTGAGTGGGTGTGATGCATTATCCTAATACATGTCAATTTGTTGGCTTAAATTATTGAATTCTTTGAAAGGGATTTTGGGCCACCCACAGTCACCAAGGCAATTTTACCATTTAACAATTATATTCTACCAAACATGGACTTCTAATTCCTTCTAACTTTACCATAAACATTTATTTAATCCCACAAAATACAAAAACAGAAAGAAAAAGAAAAACTAAGTTTTCTTTCTTTCTAAGTAACCAGTTTTCCATTTCCCATTCTTTGGAGCTGCCCAAATGTCCACTATGGGTAAACTGTCGAACATGAAACACATATCTTAATGTTAATTAACACCATCTCTCCAAGGCATGGAAATGTTATTCCATTATTTTCGGACAAAGGAATATTTGTCAACATTGTACCACTGTGTATTATTCGCCAACATTGATGTTATAAAGAATTGAAAATGATTTCATTAGGACATGCAATCAATGGTGTTTTATATTAAAACAAGTATATACGGCCGTAAGTTCGGCCAGGCCGAAGCTTATGTACCCTCCATCATGGATTGCGTAGAAACTTCTTCTAAACACTGCATTCCACAATCGAATTACTTAAGTTGCGGTAACGCTTGCCGATGGAAAGGTATCTTAAAACCTCCTAACACCATCTTCTAAATTGTATGTAAGTCCATACGAGGTATATATTAAATCAAAAAAGATCGATCCAATACGTATATAATTCAGTTTGACAAAGTAGACATACAATTTTGACAAAATTTTCTACAGAAATAAAATTTTAACAAAATTTTCTATAGAAATAAAATTTTCAGAAAATTTTCTATAGAAATAAACTTTTGACAAAATTTTCTATAGAAATAAAATCTTGGTAGATTATTTTTGGCTCGAGTGGCAACCATGATTATGAACCGAATAAAATTTGAACAAAATTTTCTATAGAAATAAAATTTTGGCAATGATGAAAATTTTATTATGAACGGAATAAAATTTTAACAAAATTTTCTCTAGAAATAAAACTTTGACAAAATTTTCTATAGAAATAAAATTTTGACAAAATTTTCTATAGAAATAAAATTTTGGTAGATTATTTTTGGCTCTAGTGGCAACCATGCTTATGAACCGATATGGACCAATTTTTGTGTGATTGGACCAATTTTGGTATGGTCCTTAGCGACCATATACTAACACCACGTTCCTAATTTGAACCGGATCGGATGAATTTTGCTCCTCCAAGAGGCTCCGGAGGTCAAATCTGCAGAACGTTTTATATGGGGCTTATATATAATTATGGACCGTTATGGACCAATTCTGGCACGTTTGTTAAAGATCATATACTAACACCATGTTCCAAATTACAACCGGATTGGATGAAATTTGCTTCTCTTGGAGACTTCGCAAGCCAAATCTGGGGATCGGTTTATATGGGGGCTATATATAATTATGAACCGACGTGGACCAATTTTTGCATGGTTGTTAGAGACCATATACCAACACCATGTACCAAATTTCAGCCGGATCGGATGAAATTTGCTTCTCTTTTAGGCTCTGCAAGCCAAATCTGGGGATCGGTTTATATGGGCGCTATATAATTATGGACCGATGTGGACCAATTTTTGCACGGTTGTTAGAGACCATATACCAATACCATGTACCAAATTTCAGCCGGATCGGATGCAATTTGCTTCTCTTTGAGGCTTCGCAAGCCAAATCTGGAGATCGGTTTATATGGGGTCTATATATAATTATGGACCGATGTGGACCAATTTTTGCATGGTTGTTAGAGACCATATACCAACATCATGTACCAAATTTCAGCCGGATCGGATGAAATTTTCTTCCCTTTGAGGCTCCGCAAGCCAAATCTGGGGATCGGATTATATGGGGGCTATATATAATTATGGACCGACGTGGACCAATTTTGGCATGATTGTTAGAGACCATATACAAACACCATTTACAAAATTTCAGCCGGATCGGATGAAATATGCTTCTCTTAGAGGCTCCACAAGCCAAATCTGGGGATCGGTTTATATGGGGGCTATATATAATTATGGACCGATGTGGACCAATTTTTGCATGGTTGTTAGAGACCATATACCAACACCATGTACCAAATTTCAGCCGGATCGGATGAAATTTGCTTCTCTTTTAGGCTCTGCAAGCCAAATCTGGGGATCGGTTTATAAGGGCGCTATATAATTATGGACCGATGTGGACCAATTTTTGCACGGTTGTTAGAGACCATATACCAATACCATGTACCAAATTTCAGCCGGATCGGATGCAATTTGCTTCTCTTTGAGGCTCCACAAGCCAAATCTGAGGGTCCCTTTATATGGGGGCTATACGTAAAAGTGGACCGATATGGCCCATTTTCAATACCATCCGACGTACATCGATAACAACTACTTGTGCCGAGTTTCCAGTGGATAGCTTGTTTCGTTCGGAAGTTAGCGTGATTTCAACAAACGGACGGACGGACATGCTTAGATCGACTCAGAATTTCACCACGACCCAGAATATATATACAGTCGAAGCTCGGTTTAACGAATATACCATTTAGCGAAAATCCAATTTAACGAACGTCTAAATTCTTAACATTGAGTATTCTAAATAACGAACGGTTGGACAAAATTTACATTCGATTTAACGAAACCGCTTTTAATTTTAACAAAATAAACAACAAAAAATCAGTAATATTTGTCGATTGTGAGAATGACTTAACTCCTTCGGAAATGTCCACAAAGTATGGCATTTCCAAGATGTTTAGATTTCATCAAACCGATCAAATGTTTGGAAAAACATATTTAATGGCCGGGTAAAGTTATGTTAGATAGAGTGGTAGATCCGCTACGGGAAATGGATCTACCCCAGAACCGGTACATGACTACTCCCTGGTGTGAATGAACCAGTCCCAGTTCTGGTCTAAACGTATGCAAGGGCCGGTCACTTTAACACGGGTTTGTCATTGACGGTGTAAATTTACACTGCATGACACGGCTTAGACACATTCCAAAAGACATGACCTGGGAGAACTTAGTGGGACTAGACAGGTCCTCGTGACCCAGTCTGGGACAAACCCTTACGGACCGGTATTATTTTGTGCAGCCCAATTGCACCAGAAAGGAAAATCTTTTGGAATATGTTGACCTATAGGTAAACGTCTAGATCCAATAAGATTTTAAAATCAAGAGAGTATAGAAATGCATGAATTTTATTATCGCCTGTTGGACTGGTGGTGAATTTTTATCTTATTAATGAGTGCTACCCGATTCTATATTTAGCTCAATGACAAGGAAACTCCTTCTTGTAGCTGAAGAGAAACTATGAAATACATCATTACTGAGAGGGATAAACTACCGCTGATAAACTTTTTTGGTGCTCGTTGAGAGTACACTCAAAGAAGAGTTTTCTTTTGAGAGGAACGCAATTTTAGACAAGCGAAGTTTTCATTTGACAAAAAAAATTCTTAAAAGCAAATTAAAAAGTTTAGTGACAATCGTTAAATTGGGGTTATTTGCTCTAGAAGAAATCAGTTTACAAGAGAGGAGAATTTCGTTTGTCTAAAAGTTCGTTCCGGAGGAAAGTATTTTATTTTTTGCTTCTTTCAAGAGCAACAAAGTAATGATGTATGTAGGACGTTTTAGGACGATGTTACTATGAACACTACCTAGCCTGGCCCATCTTGAAACCGGGGACTGGAAACAAACTAGGGAATTCGTCTAAGAACTTAGAGCACACATCAAGGTAAATATTGACATGGGCGTACATAGGTCCTCATGAGACAGCGAATCTTGGATCTCCTTTTCAATCTAAACTAACCTGGATATATTAAAGTCCATCAGTTTTTAAGGATTATTTAAAGTAGTATTTTCAAGTGCCTCTGTAGTTTTCCAAATGCTTATGAATTTTTACTCATCTGGTAAAAAAACTACGATTTTCAAAAAAATTGAACATTTTATATTCCCGTTCGTTTTAACGAATTTTTCTAAATAACGAATGGGCCTGACAATATATCGTTCGTTAAACCGAGCTTCGACTGTACTTTATACTTAGAGCAATATTTCGATGTGTTACAAACAGAATGACAAAGTTAATATACCCCCATCCTATGATGGAGGGTATAAAAATATATCAGAATTTTCAATCGATGATTGCTTGACCTAAAACATAAATCACAATTTGTTGGGAGCATCTACACACAAAAAAATTTCACGAAAATTTTCCAATTAAAATTTTAATTGAGTTTTAAAAAATATTCAATTAAAAATTTAATTGATTCAACAAATTTTTTAATTGAAACAAAAATCAATCACAAAAATAATAGTATCAATTAATTTTTTAATTGGATCAATTAACTTTTTGATTGACCTTCAATTAATTTTTTAATTGATACTATCATTTCTGTGATTGAAGACATTTCAATTAAAAATTAATTGGATCAATTAATTTCGTGATTGAATCAGAAAAAAAAAATTTTGTGTGTATTAAAACTGCGGGTTTTATTAACATTTTTTCGAAAAAATTGTAACAGACTGATTAAATAGTTTTTGCCATATCTAGCCACTACAACAACTTCTCGTCTTTTGACTCAATCCGCTAATCAGGAAAATATTTCCCTTTCTCATGATCTGGCCAAACTGTTGATCGGCCCGATCATGTGTCATCGATCGGAACAAGTTGTAGTCAGAAGGAACAATGGCTAGGCTATATAACGTCTGGGGGTAGGACCTTCCAATTGAGGGTTTCCAGATAAGTTTCCTTGAGCGAGAGTTATCGTGCTATAAATCCACCTTGTCGTGCTTTTCTAAATATTGTTGCCGGTTATCCCTCAATGTTTGCCTCAAAGCTAATATGATCTTTTCATTCGGTTGCAGCAGCTCAGCCCACTTGGTACTTTCTATTGATGTTGAGGCTTTACTTTGCTAACCCCCACACGTTTTTTTATACCCTCCACCAGGGATGGACAATGCTGTACTATAGTACTTTTTTCAATACTTTTCCACCCTGGTCAGTCAGCCTGAAGTATCGGGCTGCCACTATAAGAGATTTAACCTATCCTATAAAATGGACCGTATCGGACCACTATATAGCCTCATATAAACCGACTCCAAGACCGCCATTCCCCATATATACCGACCCCAGTTTTGTCTTGCGGAGCCTCTTGAAAGAACAAATTTCAGCCAATCCGAATGACATTTGTTGCATGATGATAGTATATTAGATAGGGTCACGGCCTAAAGGAAAAACAAAGTTGTTGCCGTCACCCCCCAGTTTTGTAGCATATTGGAAGACAATTTCAGAACACCAAAACTTTTTTTTTCGTGCATCCCGAAATACAATTTATTGTGCTGTGTCGTCATTTGAAGTCCGATCTAAAAGAAACGCATATCGTTTTTTCGTCGTTGATCAGGGGCTATATTTCGTGCATTGGTCATTTTTGACTCCGAGTTCAAATTTTACTTTTAATTATTTTATTTCGCTTCGTATACCCCTATGATACCCATTTCTGATAACCATTATAAAGATCTTAACAAAATATGAAACTTTTGCTTTTGAAGTATTTACTTATATTCATAAACAAAAAAGTTACAGAGATTTTAAAAAGTCAATAGGTCACAAAAATATGGACAGACTTAAAAAATTATATAGCGAAAGTGATTGTTAGAATTTTAATGAATTGTTAGAAATTTAATGAATGAATTTAATGAATAGACAATGCATTTCTCTGATGGAAAGATTTTTTCTTTATTAAACCATTTCAATGAAGACGTTGTGTGTTTATAGTTAAGTGAGTGAATATGTTAATACTGAAAAATTATTAAAAATTAATGAAATTGTCTTAAAATATAGAGTAATTTCTACTTGAAGTCGTGTCTGAGTTTGAAAATTTAATCTGTCGTTAACACATTTTTAAAGAACTTTGATAGCATATGACGAAAAAAGCGAGTAAATTAAAATTTTCCTTAAAATTAAGCACGCAAAAGTCAAATTTAAGAGAATGTTTTAAATTTATCCGTACTTCAATTTTTCTATTCTTTGGCTTGGAATCAATGCCAAAATCATTAGAGTAAAGACAAAATCTTTGGAAACGGGCAGCCTTTTATCAGTGTAATTATATATAGCCCCCACGGGAGCCAACGTGGTACAATGGTTAGCATGCCCGCCTTGCATACACATGAGTCATGGGTTCGATTCCTGCTGCGACCTAACACCAAAAAGTTTTTCAGCGGTGGATTATCCCACCTCAGTAATGCTGGTGACATTTCTGAGCCTTTCAAAGCTTCTCTAAGTGGTTTCACTGGAATGTGGAACGCCCTTCAGACTCGGCTATAAAAAGGAGGTCCCTTGTCATTGAGCTTAACATGGAATCGGGCAGCACTCATTCTTAAGAGAGAAGTTCACCAATGTGGTATCACAATGGACTGAATAGTCTAAGTGAGCCTGATATTTGATTTAAGTTCTCAGATTTGCTTGAAATTTTCAGGAATTGTTGGGGGTGGCTTTTAGACAAAGATCTGCTACTTTATTTGTCGAAATTTGGACGGGGAGATGGTCCTACCTTTAGCCCGACTTTTTATACCCTGCGCCACACTGTGGAACAGGGTATTATAAGTTAGTGCATATGTTTGTAACACCCAGAAGGAGACGAGATAGACACATGGTGTCTTTGGCAATAATGCACAGGGTGGGTCCCTGAGTCGATATAACCATGTCCGTCCGTCCGTCTGTCTGTGAACACATTTTTGTGATCAAAGTCTAGGTCGCAATTTAAGTCCCATCGCCTTCAAATTTGGCACATGTTCCTAATTTGGGTCAGAATAGAACCCTATTGATTTTGGAAGAAATAGGTTCAGATTTAGATATAGCTCCCATATATATCTTTCGCCCGATATGCACTAATATGGACCCTGGAGCCAGAGTTTTATACCGATTTGCTTGAAATTTTGTACAAACATAACACTTAGTCGTATAGTAAAGTGTGCAAAATTTGATTGAAATCGGTTCAGATTTAGTTATAGCTCCCATATATATCCTTCGCCCGATATGCACTTATATGGTTCTCATAGCCAGAGTTTTGGCCCAATTTGGTTGAAATTTTGCACAGGATGTAGATTTAGCATTGCAGCTATGCGTGCAAAATTTGTTTGAAATCGATTCAGATTTAGATATAGGTCCCATATATATCTTTCGCCCGATATGCACTTATATGGACCCAGAAGCCAGAGTTTTATACCGATTAGCTTGAAGTTTTGCACAAGGAGTACAATTGGTAGTATAGTCATGTGTGCCAAATTTGATTGAAATCGGTTCAGATTTAGATATAGCTTCCATATATATTTTTCGCCCGATATGGACTTATATGGCCCCAGAAGGCAGAGTTTTGGCCCAATTTGGTTGAAATTTTGCACTAGGAGTACAATTAATACTATAGTCAAGTGTGCCAAATTTGATTGAAATCGGTCCAGATTTAGATATAGCTCCCATATATATGTTTTTCTGATTTCGACAAAAATGGTCAAAATACCAACATTTTCCTTGTTAAATCGCCACTGCTTAGTCGAAAAGTTGTAAAAATGACTCTAATTTTCCTATACTTCTAATACATATATATCGAGCGATAAATCATAAATAAACTTTTGCGAAGTTTCCTTAAAATTGCTTCAGATTTAAATGTTTCCCATATTTTTTACTAAAATTGTGTTCCACCCTAGTGCATTAGCCAACTTAAATTTTGAGTCTATAGATTTTGTAAAAGTCTATTAAATTCTGTCCACATCGAGTGATATTTAAATGTATGTATTTGGGACAAACCTTTATATATAGCCCCCAACACATTTGACGGATGTGATATGGTATCGAACATTTAGATCTACAAAGTGGTGCAGGGTATAATATAGTAGGCCCCGCCCGACTTTAGACTTTCCTTACTTGTTTTAAATATGGTGAAGAAACTAACTCTTTCGACTTACCAGAAATGTACAAAGGACATGGGAGGATGCTGTGGAATTAATAAGGGGTACATGAGTCTTTGATATTTGGACAGAAAGGGAAGCCTTCCCATTGCCCAACTTTTTGAAAATTTGGCTAAAGATCTCCGATTAGCTTCAACTCTGAAACGGCTAAAACGATTTAACTGAAATTTTCATAGAACGCGGAGGGTGATGATGTTGTACCTTATTTTTTAATTTCTGCTCTGGGGTGGGATGCTTTCAAAAACATAAAACTTCTATGAAGACTATTTTAAAGACGCTGTTTATTTGCAAAATGACATATTTTATTCATGAAAATAGTCAGTGGTGCATTAAAAATATTGCCCTGAGACCAAAGATGTCTTTTAAATACGAAGCCAAATTTTGCTTAGCATAGGAGACGCATTTCTCTAATATAAAATTGTTTTCCTAGCCCAAAAGTCAATAAATTGTTGGAGTCGTTTTGTCCTTATAATTAAGTGATTCGACTTAAAAATGGATATCTTTACACTAAAGAAAATGTTATTTGCCCAAAGACAACTTGACTTTCATAATTCTGAAAAATTCTACAATTTTAATGAAATTGTCTTTAAATTTAATAAATTTTTTTATCTTGACTACAAAGCAAAAAAAAGAAAAAAAAAACTTTAGAAAGTAGGAGATATCTTTCAACACTTTATTTTAAAGGAGTTTTTTCTTGAAACATAGTATAATTTCCGCTTGAAGTCAAGTCTGAATTTGGAAATTTAAATTAGCGTTAGCACGTTTTTCATGGACTTTGATAGCACATGAAGAAAGAAGCGGATAAATCTTAATACCAAGTACGCAGAACTCAAATTTAAAATAAAATTTTGCCTTAAAAGTGCTATTAGTTTAATTCTCCGTTTCTTTGGCTGGGAATCAATATCAAAATAATTACTGTAAAGACAAAATCTTTGGAAATGGACAAGCTTTTTTAGGACAAGCATATTTTTTAATTTGACCACAGCTTGTGCGTTCTTGTGCGTGGGTATTAAAAATACAAACTTTTTCATAACAAGTATATACAGCAGTAAGTTCGACCGGGCCGAATCCTAAATACCCACCACCATGAATCAAATATACTAGTTTCCTTTGAAAATTTCAGTGGGGTTTGATGACAGATATTTTCCAAAGCAGATCAGTTTAACCAGTATGCTTCCCACAGATAAATGTAAAGATTTTACCAATGAAGACTAGATCAGACTCTGGATTTATAAGAACAAATTTTTGTTTAGTTTTAGAGGGATCATAAACATTTCTTTTAAGTGAGCAAGAAAATGATGAAATAACGCCATGATTTGGAATGTAAAACCTGTAGATTTTTACCCCAATTATTTATATGATTACGGGAAGTAAAATCTGGAAACTTTACATTCAGTTTCAAGCCATTTTCATGATCAGTGCAGTTCTGTACCCCCAAGATCTGAAATCGGTCTATATGGAGGCCTTACCAAGTGGACCGATAAAATCTAAATCATATACACTTTGTTGTGGGTCTAAAATGCTAGTATATTTTCAATTTGTGGCAAATCGGATAAAAACTAAAATTTCTAGAAACCCTAGGTGTTAAATCGGGAGATCGGTCTAATGGGGGCTACACACCAGAATACACACAATATTCAGCACATCTAACTGTAGTTCTAGAAACTAGAAAACGGAGGGCCGGTTTGTAAGGGGACTATATAAAAAAATGTTCCGATACACAATATATTCGGCACACCTCTTTATGGTTCTAGAATACCGCTAGATTTCCAATTTTAGGCCAATTGGATAAGAACTACGGATTCTAGAAGCCCAAGAAGTAAAATCGGGAAATCGGTCTATACCAAAACATGGACCGATACTCACCATTTTCGGCACACCTCTTTATGGTTCTAGAAAACCGCTAGATTTCCAATTTCAGGCAAATTGGATAAAAACAACGGATTCTAGAAGCCCAAGAAGTAAAATCGGGAGATCGTTCTATATGGCGACTATACCAAAACATGGAGCGATACTCATCATTTCCGGCACACCTCCTTAAGGTCCTAGAATACCTCTAGATTTCCGATTTGAAGCAAATTGGGTAAAAATTATGGATTCTAGAAGACCAAGAAATAAAATCGGGAGATCGGTCTACATGGGGGCTATACCAAAACATGGACCGTTTCTCACCATTTTCGTCACACCTCTTTATGGTTCTAGAAAACCGCTAGATTTCCAATTTCATGCAAATTGGATGAAAACTACGGATTCTTGAAGCCCACGAAATAAAATCGGGAGATCGGTCTATATGGCGACTATACCAAAACATGGACCGATACTCACCCTTTTCGTCACACCTGCTTAAGGTCCTAGAATACCTCTAGATTTCTGATTTGAAGCAAATTGGGTAAAAATTACGGATTCTAGAAGACCAAGATATAAAATCGGGAGATCGGTCTACATGGGGGCTGTATCAAAACATGGACCCATACGCACCATTTTCGTCACACCTATTTATGGTTCTAGAATGCCCCTAGATTTCAAATTTCAGGCAAATTGGATAAAAACTACGGATTCTAGAAGCCCAAGAAGCAAAATAGGGAGATCGGTCTATATGGCGACTATACCAAAACATGGACCGATACTCGCCATTTTCCTCTCTATGGTTCTAGAATACTGCTAGATTTCCAATTTCAGGCAAATTGGATGAAAACTGCGGATTCTAGAAGCCCACGAAATAAAATCGGGAGATCAGTCTATATGGGGGGGCTATATCAAAACATGGACCGATACGCACCATTTTCGGCACACCTCTTTTGGTCATAGAATACTTCTAGATTTCCAATTTCAGGCAAATTGGATAAAAACTACGGTTTCTACAAGCTCAATACCCCAAATCGGGCGATCGGTTTATATGGGAGCTAAAGGGTGGTTAAATTGTAAGGGCCGATGTTGAATGTGAACCACACCTAAACGCCAAGTTTTTTTCCGAATTTTATTTGACATTTCTCTATTTCAGACTTACTCAATTTGAACCATGGAGAGATACACAATCCAACAAAGTGTTAAAATTATCCAGACTTATTATGATGTAGATGATCAATTTTCGAAGAAAATCATCTTCAGTGATGAGGCACAATTTCACTTCAGTGGATTCGTCAATAAACAGATTTGCCGCATTTGGGCGAATGAGAATCCAAGAGTGATTGTCGAAAACCCAATGCACCCACAAAGAGTGACTGTTTGGTGCGGTTTATGGGCTGGCGGCATCATCGGGCCTTATTTTTCCCAAAATGAGGCCGGTCAGGCAGTTACTGTGAATGGTGTTCGCTATTGTGAGATGATAACGAACTTTTTATGGCGCGAATTGGAAGATGTGGATGTGGACGATATGTGGTTTCAGCAGGACGGTACCACTTGCCACACAGCTAACGAAACAATGGCTCTTTTGCGCAACAAATTCAATGGCCGTGTTATCTCACGTAATGGCGATGTCAATTGGCCGCCAAGATCATGTGATTTGACACCGTTGGACTTTTTGCTTTGGGGTTATTTGAAAGAAAAGGTGTACGTCGATAAGCCAGCTACAATTCAAGAGCTAAAGGATGAGATAATTCGGCACATTAACGGCGTAGAACCTCCATTATGCCTCAGTGTCATCGAAAATTTGGACCATCGGATGAAGGTGTGCCACCGAGGTCGCGGCGCCCATTTGGCCGATAATTTGTTCCATACATAATTGAGTAATACTAATATATCATAATAAAATAAAATTACAATAATTTCCTATATAGTTTGTGTTTTATTCACAATCAACATCGGCCCTTGAAATTTTAACCACCCTTTATATAAAAACCTGGACCGATATAGCCCATCTTCGAACTTGGCCTGCGTGCAGACAAAAAATGATTCTGTGCCAAATTTTGGGTTGATAGCTCCATTATTGAAGACTGTTGCGTGATTAGAACAGACAGACAGACGGACATGTTTATATCCTCTTCGAATTTCTACCTGTTCAAGAATATATATATATACTTTATATAGTCGGTAATCGATATTTCGATGTGTTGCAAACGGAATGACAAACTTATTATACCCCGTCACCAATATAAACTCCAGTTAGTATAATTTAATATAATAACCCCCATTTTCATAAAGGTCCGTTAGTGTACCGTTAACTAACCAACTTTTGAACCGTATTATGGACGAAGCTGCCATCTTGCATATATATTCCATATGCCAGTTAGGAACTTAACTGACGAAAATTTTTCAGTTAAAATTAACTGGAGAGAAGATATTTGCAATTTACTTTCTGTTAACTGGCAGTTAAAGCCTAACGGAGCTACATGAAAATGGCCGTAAATAATATAATATAAACTATACTCTCCACTTTTATCTCTACACTCATAGAAAAAAGTCTGCTAAAAACAGCAGTCGATGTCTGCTGTTATATTTCTGTACTTCAGGGCCTAATGAACAACAATTTATAAAATTTTTAGATTATAAATTTTTCCCCAAAGCATATTTAAGAACCAAAAGTATTTTTTGGTGTATTTTTGCACTGTAATATACTTACAAGCTCCTTAATACGATCAGCAAACATTTTGTTTGCTGTTATGCCTCAATTTTATAAATATTCAGATTTTTGATCAAATACTACAGATATTCATAACATATTGTTTTAATTATGTTAGGATAGCTCCTAAGTTGACATTTTTATTTGTTTTAGCAAAAATAAAACATGTTTTAGTGTAATCTAGCTTCAAACATAGCAGGAAATGTTTGCTATTTCAGCAAACAGTGACTGCTGTCCCTTTTTCAGCAGACTTTCTGCTGTTTTAGCAGACTTTTCTGCTGTCCCTACTAACAAATTTCTTTGGGTGTAGCAGATTTACTTAATCTAAAATTCATAACCGATTTTCTGCACAGTGTTAACCTTTCCTGAAAGCCAATATAGAAAATATAAAAAGTCGCTATATTTTTTTTTTTGTGTAAATTCTCCAAATATTATTTTATAAAGGTTCAGTGAAAAAGCCATTGGGCATCGAAACATTTACATAGACCATTTACCAGTTCTCTGCCATTTTCCATTTGGAGTCATCAAGTGTAATTAAAAAAGGTTGAGTACTTAATTACGCTACCCATACCTGATATCCAAATATTTGTGTAACCCTTTTCAGTCGGTCTTGTTTTTTTTTTTTTTTTTGCCAACCCTGCTGAATTCATTAAAAACAAAATAAATAATTATTTTGAGAAATATAGCAATGGTTTTTTTCTTCCCACCTACATAGCAGCACTTATGGTCTTTTGTTTTAATAGACCAACAATTAAAAATTCTTGAAATATTTTAAAAGGCCAAATGGCCTTTGTATCAAGCAAGCTCCCAAGAGCTCACCACCTCAACATTCTTGAGTGAAGGGAATGCCAATGCAAAAAAAAGGAAAAGAAATTAAATCAATTTTTACAATGAAATGACCAGCACCGTACGCATATTCTGGTCTGGTGAACGATTATTCCTTTTAGAGTTTTTTCCTCGGGTATAACCGCAAATTTGTTTGAATTTAAGTGTGCCATTTTTTTGTTGGTCCTAGAAAAAAAGCTTAGTAATGTTCAACGATACTTTTTTTTGTTTGTGGAACGATTTTTTTCCAATGTGTCTATGGGGGTGTGTTTGCTTGGTTTTGATAGCCTTAAGGATGTAATGATGATGTTAAAATTGCAGAAGTAGCATTACCATCAACATCAGCTAAAACAACAAACCGCCAATATTTTAGAAGTTATTTACATTTCCCGGAATGAGGTGGGAGTGAGTACATCATAACGAACATTTGCCATGCAAATCAATTAAATATTAAATATAACCCTATTAAATGGTATTTTAACAATAATAGTCCTTGAAATATTAATATCATTTAGGTGGGCCATTTTCATTGGCTTTGAAAATAGGTGCACGAAATGTGTATTCAATGAAAACTTGCTTTCGGGAAAAAACATTGGCTGGACCCAGCATTATATGGTGATCGATCCTGAATCACACAATAACGCGAACCAGCCACTAAAGAAAATGTAGGTTTATTTATGAGTGGCCACTTGATAAAATTATTTTCAGTTGTTTAAGAATTATTCGAATAAACATACAAAGATTGTACACTAAAAAAAAAAACAGTAAACCATCAGGAAGAAAATTTTTGTTTAATTTTAAAAAATTTTGGTAAATGGTGATACGGTCAAAATTTGGTCAATATAAACTTGACGTATTTCTTTCAATTTTGCATTTAAAAAAACCTGAACACCCCTCATTTTGAAGGTGTGTGTGTGTAGAATGTTGCTCCTATTTTGATTTTGGAATTCACTCTTCAGTTGTCAAATGCCGTCCAAGCCAGAAGAGCAGCGTATCAAAATTTTGCTCGCGCATCGCGAAAATCCGAGCTACTCACACGCAAAGCTAAAAGTTGCCAAATCAACCGTTAGAAATGTAATTAAAGTGTTTGGGGAACGTTTGTCGACAGCCAGGAAGTCTGGATCGGGGGGAAATCGAAAACCGGAAGCCGCTGAGACGACAAAGAGAGTTGCCGGTAGTTTCAAGCGAAACCCTAACCTCTCTCTCCGAGATGCCGCAAATAAGCTGGGTGTATCGTCTACAACCGTGCATCGAGCCAAAAAACGAGCCGGACTATCGATTTACAAGAAGGTAGTGACTCCAAATCGCGATGATAAACAAAATACGATGGCCAAAGCGCGATCCCGGAGGCTGTACACGACGATGTTGACGAAGTTTGACTGCGTGGTAATGGACGCCGAAACCTACGTCAAAGCCGACTACAAGCAGCTTCCGGGACAGGAGTTTTATACGGCACAAGGAAGGGGAAAGGTAGCAGATATTTTCAAGCACATAAAACTGTCAAAGTTCGCAAAGAAATATCTGGTTTGGCAAGCCATATGTACCTGTGGCTTGAAAAGCAGCATTTTCATAGCTTCCGGGACTGTCAACCAAGAAATTTACGTGAAAGAGTGTTTGAATAAACGTCTGCTGCCTTTCCTGAAGAAACACGGTTGTTCCGTACTGTTTTGGCCGGATTTGGCATCTTGCCATTACGGTAAAAAGGCCATGGAGTGGTACGCCGCCAACAACGTACAGGTGGTTCCCAAGGACAAGAACCCTCCCAACACGCCAGAGCTCCGCCCAATTGAGAAATCCTGGGCTATTGTCAGGCGGAACCTAGAGAAGACCAAAAAACAGCTAAGGACTAGCAGCAGTTCAAGGCAAACTGGCTTTCTGCGGCGAAGAAGGTGGACAAGGTGGCTGTACAAAATCTGATGGCAGGTGTCAAGCGTGAGGCCCGGCAATTTGGATTTGGAAAAGCGAAAGCCTAACTGAATATTTTTCCTGAATATTATACTAATTGAACTTGGTTTGATAAAGAGTTTCCGGACTCTGCCCCAGGGAAATCAACAATAATTGATTGGTATGCTAAATTCAAGCGTGGTGAAATGAGCACGGAGGACGGTGAACACCGTGGACGCCCGAAAGAGGTGGTTACCGACGAAAACATCAAAAAAATCCACAAAATGATTTTGAATGACCGTAAAATGAAGTTGATCGAGATAGCAGAGACCTTAAAGATGTCACAGGAACGTGTTGGTCATATCATTCATCAATATTTGGATATGCGGAAGCTCTGTGCAAAATGGGTGCTTCGCGAGCTCACATTTGACTAAAAACAACAACGTGTTCATGATTCTGAGCGGTGTTTGCAGCTGTTAACTCGTAATACACCCGAGTTTTTCCGTCGATATGTGACAATGGATGAAACATGGCTCCATCACTACACTCGACAGTCGACTGAGTCCAATCGACAGTCGACTGAGTGGACAGCGACCGGTGAACCGTCTCCGAAGCGTGGAAAGACTCAAAAGTCCGCTGGCAAAGTAATGGCCTCTGTTTTTGGGATGCGCATGGGATAATTTTTATCGATTATCTTGAGAAGGGAAAAACCATCAACAGTGACTATTATGTGGCGTTATTGGAGCGTCTGAAGGTCGAAATCGCAGCAAAACGGCCCCATATGAAGAAGAAAACAAGTGTTGTTCCACCAAGACAATGCACCGTGCCACAAGTCATTGAGAACGATGGCAAAAAATCATGAATTGGGCTTCGAATTGCTTCCCCGCCCACCGTATTCTCCAGAGCTTGCCCCCAGCGACTTTTTCTTGTTCTCAGACCTCAAAAGGATGCTCGCAGGGAAAAAATTTGGCTGCAATGAAGAGGTGATCGCCGAAACTGAGGCCTATTTTGAGGCAAAACCGAATGCGTACTACCAAAATGGTATCAAAAAATTGGAATTGGTCGTTATAATCGTTGTATCGCTCTTGAAGGGAACTATGTTGAATAATAAAAACAAATTTAAAAAAAATGTGTTTTTCTTTGTTAGACCGGGGACTTATCAGCCAATCTGTTATTTGTCGAAAAAGTCAAGAAAATATTTTAAACGCAATTATTTTTTTGCTTTATAATGAAAATTTTGTTAGTACACGCAAAGATAAAAAACGTTTGGAAAACGTGTACCGAAAACGTTTTTCTTTTGTTAGAGTTTTTTGAATTGCTTCGAAAATTTTAAACTTTTATCACCAAAAAAATTCGTTTGTTACAAAATTTTTATTTTTTCAATAAAACAAGTTATTTTTGAAACAACAACACAGTCCATTTCGTTTATATCAACTTTAGGTCTTTAATAAGACACGTTTTACAGTTCAAAATTGAATATACTACAATGTAATGTTGAACATTTTTTCGGAATCTTGCGAACATATCTGGAATATATGTAAAAAAAAAAAACAGAAAAAAACTTTGGTCGAAGCAGGGATCGAACCCACGACCCTTGGCATGCAAGTCGGACGTAGCAACCACTGCTCCACGGTGCCAAACTAAATGTTTGTTTCTGTTAAATAAACTTTGTTTATTCGGTTCGTGGGCGCCGCAAGCTATGCTATATAAATATAACTTATATGGATATTTATCTATTGATGACCATAACAGGTACATAGCTCAGTGGTTAGTGCGTTGGCTTACAAAGTGCATGGTCCGTGGTTCGATTCTCCATCCAGGCGAGAGGTAAAAAAAAAATTTTAAAAAATATAAAAAAATTTTAAAATCGTATAATTTCTTCTACATTGTTTGTATTACAGAAAAAGGTGCAAAAAACTAAAAAACTTCGTGGAAGTGAGAAAGATGTGAGGGAAAATGCAATTAGCCAGAAATTTTTTTTTTTGAGTTAGTCTTTATGAAATTGTCTTTACATCCTGGAAAAGAATAAACGTTTATCACAAAAAGTATATACTTTTATTCCAAATACACTTGCTTACAGCGAAAAGCAAATGAGAAACGAACTTTGTTTGTCTAAAATTTCGTTTGGGAGGAAAGAATTATTTTTTTGCGTGTAGTTTGAAGGAAAAAATTGTAGTTGAAAATTGCAAAAATTTCTTTAGTGCCATTAGAACTTCAAGGTAGGCGCATTATTGGTAAAATATTAGCTTCGTCATTCCGTTTGTAACTCATCGACATATTGATCTAAGACCCACTAAAGTATATATATTCTAAGTCGTGGTGAAATTCTGAGTCGATATAAGCATGACCGTCCGTCCGTCTGTTGAAATCACGCTAACTTCCGAACGAAACAAGCTATTGACTTGAAACTTGGCACAAGTTGTTGTTATTGATGTAGGTCGGGTGGTAGTGCAAATGGGCCATATCGGTCCACTTTTACGTATAGCCTCCATATAAACCGATCTCCAGATTTGGCTTGCGGAGCCTCAAAGAGAAGCAAATTTCATCCCATCTTGCTGAAATTTTGTACATGGTGGTGGTATATGGTCTCTAACAACCATACAAAAATTGGTCCACATCGGTCCATAATTATACATAGCCCCCATATAAACCGATCCCCAGATTTGACCTCCGGAGCCTCAAAGAGAAGCAAATTTCATCCCATCTTGCTGAAATTTGGTACATGGTGTTGGTATAGGATCTCTAACAACCATGCAAAAATTGGTCAACATCGGCCCATAATTATATATAGCCCCATATAAACCGATCCCCAGATTTGGCTTGAGGAGTCTCAAAGAGAAGCAAATTTCATCCGATCGGACTGAAATTTGGTACATGGTGTTGGTATATGCTCTCTAATAACCATACAAAAATTGGTCCACATCGGTCCATAATTATACATAGCCCCCATATAGACCGATCCCCAGATTTGATCTCCGGAGCCTCTTGAAAGACCAAAATTCATCTGATTCAGTTGAAATTTATACGTGGTGTTAATATATGGCCTGAAACACCCATGCATAAATTGGTCCAAATCGGTCTATAATTATATTTAGCCCTCATAGAAACCGATCCCCAGATTTGACCTCCGGTGCCTTTTGGAGAAGTAAAATTCATCCGATCTGGTTGAAATTTGGTACTAAAAGTGGTCCATAATCATATATAGCCCCCATATAAACCGGCCCCGAGATTTGAGTTTGGAGCCTCTTGGAAGAGCAAATTTCATCCGAGTATGTTGAAATTTGGTACATTGTGCTAGTATATGGCCGTTATGAAACATGCCAAACTAGGTCCATATCGGTCTATATTTATATATAGCCCTCAGATAAATCGATCCCCAATCACACAAAAATTGGTACATATCAAGTTCATAGTTGCCCTAAGGGAAATGGATCAACCACAGAACCGGTATAGGACTAGTCCCTGGTGTGTATGGACCAGTCCCAGTTCTGGTCAAAACGTATGTAAGGGACTGGTCACTTTAACATGGGTTTGTCATTGACGGGGTAAATTTACATTTTAGGACTCGTTTTGGACTCATCCCAAAGGACACGTCCTGGGACGATCTGTCTATTGGGTGCAGGAGCACACTATAGACAGATCCTCAGGAACCAGTCTCGGACAAACTCTTAGAAATCTGTATCAATTTGTCTTATTCTGATAATTTTATTTCACTAAATGTGAAAATGCTTGATAATAAAACTTAATGGATCTAAGATTTTAATATCAAGCGATTACGGAAATAAATAAATTACGACTATTTAAAATTTGCTACTAACTGGAGCACAGGTACCAGTTCTGTGATAGGTCCGTCAGAGGCAATTTGAACCAATTTCCCCTAGGGTGTATATAGCCCCCATATAAGCGACGCCCATATTTCAATTCTGGCTCTCTACGTACCGTGCAAAAGTCCATATCGATTCGTAATTATTTGTAGACTTACCTATACGTACCTTTTTTGTCTAATATATACCACGTATGGACTAACTCGCAATTTAGAAAATTATGTTAAGAAGTTTTAAGATACCTTGCCAGCGGTAAGTATTACCACAACCCAAGTATTTCGATTGTGGATGACAGTCTTTCGTAGAAGTTTCAATGCAATCCATGGTGGAGGGTACATAAGATTCGGCCTGGCCGAACTTACGGCCGTATATAAAGTAAACCTTCCAGATTTACCTCAATGGAAATTTTATGGTGTTACATTTTTTCTGTCTGCGCCAAAAAAAAATGGCGAATAATTAAGAGAAATATAAGCTAAAAAACAAGCCCCACAATTTTAATTTAACCCCAATGATGGTGCAATGAATTGGCTAAATATTCTCTACATTTTGTGTATGTTTCCAGATGTTATTTGGTCTCCAAAAATATTAGCTTTAATTTTGGTATCAAATTTTCATCAAGAACCTCCAACTGAGTTGCCTATGCATGCAGCGTCTTCACGAGAGCTCGTTTACATTTTTAGTTTCATTGCAGAAGACATCACCAAAGGACGTGAAGAAAGGATACAGAATACAATATTGTTACTGCTATTACCATTATAATTTATGTTTTATTTTCATGGTGTGTTTTATGAAGGGCTTGCTGCTCTCACTTTAGGTTAGCGTTTGGTTTTTGTTTGATACTGATTTATTGGTGTTATGCACCCCATGATGACGGCGAGCCCATGTTGAGGTAACGTAGAAATTTCAGGCAGCAATTATTATTTATTTCGCCATTTAATTTATTACAGGTAAGGGAAAGTAAAAAGAGTTGATTCGAATGAAGTTCACGTAAGGGGTGTTGAAGGATTAAAATATGAACTTTGAAAAAAGCTTCTGTTTTTAATCCAAAGATTTGGATTTTACTTTAAAAAATATATACATATTTACTGGATGTAGTTTTGTTTGATGAAGGAGTAGTAAAATATTCTCAAAATAAATACGATATATTAAAGAAGTAATAATAGCTTTCAATTCCTCATGTTCATGTATCTTTCATTTCTACCAGTGGGTCCTAATAACAGTCAGCTATGCAACACTGGGAGATCGGTTTATGTTGGTATATACACGATAACATGATCCCAAAAACGAACAACAGACTCTTTTATAAATTCATATGATGTTGGAATACTAACCTCTTTACTGCAAATATTTAATATCTGAAAATAAACCAAAATAAATAAAAGAAGTGTTATACAATATGATTTTACGTGAGCTACTAAAACTATTTGGAAAATTGGAATAATTTTGTATAATTACAAATTCTAATAACCTATTTTATACTCCCATCCGTGGTGGTGAATAAAAAAAAATTCTCACTACTTATATACAACTCACGAAACCTGATTCATGGTAAGCGTAACAATCCGGTTAGGGTTGTTACAAAATAAAATTTTGACAAAATTTTCTTTGGAAATACAATTTTGACAAAATTTTCTATAAAAATAAACTTTTGACAAATTTTTCTATAGAAATAAAATTTTGACAAAATTTCAAAAAAAAAAAACAAAAAAAATGCAAACACAATTTTGACAAAATTTTCTATAGAAATAAAATTTTGCAAAAATTTTCTCAAGAAATAAAATTTTGCAAAAATTTTCTCAAGAAATAAAATTTCGCACAAATTTTCCATAGAAATAAAATTTTGAAAAACCTTTCTATAGAAATAAAATTTTGACAAAATTTTCTATAGAAATAAAATTTTGACAAAATTTTCTATAGAAATAAAATTTTGACAAAATTTTCTATAGAAATAAAATTTTGACAAAATTCTATAGAAATAAAATTTTGACAACATTTTCTATGGAATAAAATTTTGACAAAATTTTCTATAGAAATAAAATTTTGACAAAATTTTCTATAGGAATAAAATTTTGACAAAATTTTCTATAGAAATAAAATTTTGACAAAATTCTATAGAAATAAAATTATGCACAATTTTCCATAGAAATAAAATTTTGCAAAAATTTTCTCAAGAAATAAAATTTCGCACAAATTTTCCATAGAAATAAAATTTTGAAAAACCTTTCTATAGAAATAAAATTTTGACAAAATTTTCTATAGAAATAAAATTTTGACAAAATTTTCTATAGAAATAAAATTTTGACAAAATTCTATAGAAATAAAATTTTGACAACATTTTCTATGGAATAAAATTTTGACAAAATTTTCTATAGAAATAAAAATTTGACAAAATTTTCTATAGAAATAAAATTTTGACAAAATTTTCTATAGCAACAAAATTTTTTACAAAATTTTCTATAGAAATAAAATTTTGACAAAATTTTCTATAGAAATGAAATGTTGACAACATTTTCTATAGAAATAAAATTTTGACAAAATTTTCTATAGAAATAAAATTTTGACAAAATTTTCTATAGAAATAAAATTTTGACAAAATTTTCTATAGCAACAAAATTTTGACAAAATTTTCTATAGAAATAAAATTTTTACGTTTTCTATGGAATAAAATTTTGAAAAAATTTTCTATAGAAATAAAATTTTGACAAAATTTTCTATAGAAATAAAATTTTGACAAAATTCTATAGAAATAAAATTTTGACAACATTTTCTATGGAATAAAATTTTGACAAAATTTTCTATAGAAATAAAATTTTGACAAAATTTTCTATAGAAATAAAGTTTTGACAAAATTTTCTATAGAAATAAAATTTTGACAAAATTTTCTATGGAATAAAATTTTGACAAAATTTTCTATAGAAATAAAATTTTGACAAAATTTTCTATAGAAATAAAATTTTGACAATATTTTCTATGGAATAAAATTTTGACAAAATTTTCTATAGAAATAAAATTTTGACAAAATTTTCTATAGAAATAAAATTTTGACAAAATTTTCTATAGAAATAAAATTTTGACAAAATTTTCTATAGCAACAAAATTTTTTACAAAATTTTCTATAGAAATAAAATTTTGACAAAATTTTCTATAGAAATAAAATTTTGACAGCATTTTCTATAGCAACAAAATTTTGACAAAATTTTCTATAGAAATAAAATTTTGACATTTTCTATGGAATAAAATTTTGAAAAAATTTTCTATAGAAATAAGATTTTGACAAAATTTTCTATAGAAATAAAATTTTGAAAACATTTTCTATGGAATAAAATTTTGACAAAATTTTCTATAGAAATAAAATTTTGACAAAATTTTCTATAGAAATAAAATTTTGACAAAATATTCTATAGAAATAAAATTTTGACAAAATTCTATAGAAATAAAATTTTCTATAGAAATAAAATTTGGCAACATTTTCTATGGAATAAAATTTTGAAAAATTTTCTATAGAAATAAAATTTTGACAAAATTTTCTATAGAAATAAAGTTTTGACAAAATTTTCTATAGAAATAAAATTTTGACAACATTTTCTATAGAAATAAAATTTTCACAAAATTTTCTATAGAAATAAAATTTTGACAAAATTTTCCATAGAAATAAAATTTTGACAAAATTTGGCAAATTTTTTTTTAACGAAATAAATTTTTTTCGAAAGAGTTAAAATTTTGACAAAATTTTCTAAAGAGATGCAATTTTGTCAAAATTTTCTAAAGAAATAAAACTTTGACAAAATTTTTTAAAAAAATTTTCTATGACAGAAAATTTTGTCAAAATTTTCTAAAGAGAAAAAATTTTCCAACATTTTATTGTTTTCCACTTTCTAAAGAGATAACATTTTGACAAAATTTTATCAAAATTTTCTAAAGAGATAAAACTTTGACAAAATTTTCTAAAGCGGTAATATTTTGCCAGAAAAAAAATCTACAGAGGTAAAATTTTGTCAAAAATTTCTATAAATATACAATTTTGTAAAAATTTTCTAATTTTTTGACAAAATTCTATAGAAATAAAATTTTGACAAAATTTCCTATAGAAGTAAAATTTTGACAAAATTTTCTATAGAAATAAAATTTTGACAAAATTTTCCATAGAAATAAAATTTTGACAAAATTTTCTATAGAAATAAAATTTTGACAAAATTCTATAGAAATAAAATTTTGAAAAAATTTTCTATAGAAATAAAATTTTGAAAAAATTTTCTATAGAAATAAAATGTTGACTAAATGTTGATAAAATTTTGTCAAAATTTTCTAAAGAGAGAAAACTTTGACAAAATTTTCTAAAGAGATAAAACTTTGACAACATTCTGCAAAGAGATAAAATTTTCTTCTTAGAAAATGTTGTCAAAATTTTTGTCAGAATTTTCCTCTGTTGGTTAAGCTACTTTTGTAGTTTAGTCAACACAATGGTTTTTAAGCTAAGATCAAAACAACAAATATGATTGAAGTACAAACCAACAATAAAAAAAACAAAACGGGAGAAAAAATTTTGTCAATTTTTTTTTTAACGAAATAAATTTTTTTCGAAGAGTAAAAATTTTGACAAAATTTTCCAAAGAGATTCAATTTTGACAAAATTTTCTAAAGAGATACAATTTTGTCTGAACAATTGTGGGATATCTGCAGAAGTGGACTGTAAGTATATTTGAAAACTCCCACAATTGTAATAAATTTATGGTAGTTTTCAAAGCAATAAAGAAAAAGGCAAAAGGGTTTCGTTTTAATATGGCATACAAGTGACTTTATTGATAAGATTTCAGCTCCTTACCGCTTGAGTTGCTGTAGCACAAGTGAAGCTTCATTATCTCAAGCCATTTCTAGCGATACGAAATTCAATTGGAAAGTTGGTTAAAATGGTGGTCCTTTATCCGATTGAGTGAAAGCTATACTTCATAGTTGGTTCAATTGGATAAAGGGTTGCCATATATAAATAAATTCAAATTAATTGTTAGATACTTTTAAAGTAAAAACGTTAATGGCTTAATTCAAGTAAAGAAATTCATTTATAGACAATGGGTTATAGAAACAATGTATGTTGAAAAAAAAAAGTGTTGTTGAACTAGCTTCAACATTGTCAAAATTTTCTAAAGAGATAAAACTTTAACAAAATTTTATAAAAAATTTTCTATGGACTGAAATTTTTGTCAAAATTTTCTAAAGAGAACAAATTTCCCACATTTTATTGTTTTCCACCTTTCCAAAGAGATAACATTTTGTCAAAATTTTATCAAAATTTTCTAAAGAGATAAAACTTTGACAAAATTTTCTAAAGCGGTAATATTTTGCCAAAAAAAATCTACAGAGATAAAATTTTGTCAAAATTTTCTAATTTTTTGACAAAATTCTATAGAAACAACATTTTGATAAAATTCTATAGAAATAAAATTTTGACAAATTTTCTATAGAATAAAATTTTGACAAAATTCTATAGAAATAAAATTTTGACAAAATTCTATAGAAATAAAATTTTGAAAAAATTTTCTATAGAAATAACATTTTGACAAAATTTTCTATTGAAATAACATTTTGACATAATTCTATAGAAACAAAATTTTGACAAAATTCTATAGAAATAATATTTTGACAAAATTTTCTATAGAAATAAAATTTTGACAAAATTCTATAGAAATAAAATTTTGAAAAAATTTTCTATAGAAATAAAATTTTGACTAAATTTTGATAAAATGTTGTCAAAAATTTCTATAGAGATAAAATTTTGACAAAATTTTCTTTTTTTCTTTTTCTAAAGAGAAAAAATTTTGTCAACATTTTCTAAAGAGAAAAAAATCTGTTAAAATTTTCTAAGGAGATAAAATTGTGTCAAAATTTTTTAACGAAATAAATTTTTTCTGAACAGTTTAAATTTTGACAAGGTTTTGTAAAGAGATACAATTTTGTAAAAATTTTTTTTAAAAAAAAATTTCTAATGACAGAAAATTTAAAATTTTGTCAAAATTTTCTAAAGAGGTAATATTTTGTCAAAATGTTCTACAGAGATAACATCGCCTTCGAATTTCTCCCTGATAAAGAATATATACATTTTTTGTAGTCGGAAATCGATATTTCGATGTGTTACAAACGGAATGACTAATTTATTATATCCCCACCACCATTCTATGGCGGTGGGTATAAACATTTTTGAAAAACATTTTGTGTTCAGCCCGATTTTGAGGAATATTAGTCTTTAAAGCAAACTATTGTCTATAAGAAAATTCCCATTAAAAAGTTTTTTTAAGTCTGTATTTCTAAGCGACAATAACTTCAACATCCATCGTCTTCCCTTGAGAAAATATTCTTTTGATTATCGTCCTTTTCAAAGTTTTCTTGAAAATTTCTTTTGCTCTTTCCTTGTTGTGATACCACTACTTTGGACCAAAAACACCAAACAATTGGTGCCATCGGCGATACCTTCGCCATTGCAATCACCGTAACCAACTAATGTTCCGTAATATTCCTCTTGCACCTTCTTTCAGCTACTAATTTATGTCTTTGCCTAAACAAATGGAACCTTAGCCAAGTAAAGTGCCAGAAGAAAATTATCTTGGAATGTTGTTTGTGTGGCCTTAAAATAAAGTGGCAACAAAGACAACTACACCACTTTCGTGGAAAACTATGCGCGAGGATATTTGTGCAATGGGGATAGTTGTGAAAATTCTATAAATTGATTTGATTAATGTTTTTCACAGAAAAGACGATGGCACCACCAAGCCTTCCATTTTTAGCTGAGACGTCTGTTTCATCGAAAGGATTTGTTAGGCAAAGCAGTTGGAGTAAAAAGGGGAAAATTGTCGTTTCGAAATTGTATTAGTATATGGACATAGGGTAGGGTATAGAGGAGTGATAGAAAATTTTGTAGTAACATGGAAGGATTGACAAGATGCCATCTGACAAATTTTAACAAGATCATTATAAGAATAAGATACAGGACGGAATAATTTATAAGAGAATTTCCCTAAGAGAAATGTATCAACCCCATGAGCGGTACAGACTAGTCCCTAGTGTGTATGAACCTGTCCTAGTCCTAGTTAAAACGTATAGAAGGGACTGATCACTTTAGCATGGGATACATTTACACATTAGGACACGTCTTGAACTCATTCCAAATGACAACTTAGTAGGATTACCCCACAGACAGACCTCATGAACTATTCTGGGACAAACTGTCCACCAGAAAGTAAAAACTTTTGCAATTATCATAATAATCTATTGTTTTATATATAGAAATCGGTTTTAGATATAGTTCCCGTATATATCTTTCGATCGCTATATACTATATTGCCCCAGAAGCCAGAATTTCAAACTGATTTGCTTTAAATTTTGCACAAGGAGTGCAATTGGTAGTATAGTAAAGTGTTCCGAATTAACATTGTAGCTATGTATGGCCGATAACAACCATGCCAAAATTGGTCCGTATCAATTTATATTATATGTAGCCCCAAAAATTTTATATTTCTATAGAAAATTTTTTCAAAAATTTATATTTCTATAGAAAAATTTTTCAAAATTTAATTTCTATGGAAAATTTTGTCAGAATTTTATTTCTGTAGAAACTTTTGTCAAAATGTTATTTCTATAGAAAATTTGTGATATAGTTAGAGAGGAATATTTTGCAAAATCTTCCAAAACATCAAGAATTCTAACAATCTACCAAACAGTAAAAAATCTGCCATTTTTGGTAGACTCGTGTCCATAATTGTATATAGCCCCCATATAAAGCGACCCAATTCCAATTCAATCCTGGCTTTTTAATTACCTCACAAAAGTTCATATCGGTTCGTAATTACTTCTTCCCTATATATACTGGTCATGAACTGAATATATACATATTTTAGTCGACCTTTCTTTTGTCTGCTATATATCCCGCATGGACTAACTTGGATGGATGCACGTTTCGGAATTACCACATTCCTCATCAGCACGCTCTACTTGCAGCAAAAGTATCAACCAATTATCAGAACAAATTCAGGCAGTTCATTAAACCCAACAATGAAACACACTTGAACCTTCCGAAAAAAGGTTTTGCAAAAGTTTGCCGGCTTATGCCCAAATAAATTCGTACAAACATATCCCTTTTGGACAAAATTTTCTATAGAAATAAAATTTGGAAAAAATTTTTGGTGTTCGGTTGGTTTTTGGTACATATTTCTTCAAATTTTGGTAGATTATTTTTAGCTCAAGTGGCAACTGTGTACCGTACACCGGTACACAGATTTTTGACACAATTTTCTATAGAAATAAATTTTGACAAAATTTTCTATAGAAACAAAATTTTCTACAGAAATAAAATTTTGACAAAATTTTCTATAGAAATAAAATTTTGTATAGAAATAAATTTTGACAAAATTTTCTATAGAAATAAAATTTTGTATAGAAATAAATTTTGACAAAATTTTCTATAGAAATAAAATTTTGAAAAAATTTTCTACAGATAATAAATTTTGACAAAATTTTCTATAGAAATAAAATTTTGAAAGAATTTTCTATATAAATATAATTTTGACAAAATTTTCTATGGAAATAAAAATTTGACAGAATAGAAATAAAATTTTGACTAAATTTATATAGAAATAAAATGTTGTCAAAATTTTCTATAGAAATAAAATTTTGTCAAAAATTTATATAGAAGTAAAATTTTTAAAGAATTTTCTATATAAATAGAATTTTGACAAAATTTTCTATGGAAATAAAAATTTGACAAAAATTTGACAGAATAGAAATAAAATTTTAACTAAATTTATATAGAAATAAAATTTTGTCAAAATTTTCTATAGAAATAAAATTTTGTCAAAAATTTATATAGAAATAAAATGTTTGTTGTTGTTTTTATACCCTTCACCACTACTGTGGTACAGGGTATAATAAGTTTGTGCATTTGTATGTAACGCCAAGAAGGAAAAGTATACCGATATAGGAAGGAAAAGTATACCGATCGTCTTAGAATTAAATTCTGAGTCGATTTAGCGATGTCCGTCTGTCTGTCTGTCTGTCTGTTGATGTATTTTTGTGTGCAAAGTACAGCTCGCAGTTTTATTCCGATTGTCCTAAAATTTGGTATAGGGTCCTGTTTCGGCTCGAAGATGATCCCTATTGATTTTGGAAAAAATCGGTTCAGATTTAGATATAGCCGCCATATATATTTTTCTCCGATCTGGTCATAATTGGCGTGTATATCAACCGATCTTCCTCAAATTCCGTACATCCGAATATTTTATGAGTCTCGCAAAGCCAAATCGGTTCAGATTTAGATATAGCTCCCATATATAGCTTTCGCCCGATTTACACTCATTTGCCCACAGAGGCCAATTTTTTGCTCCGATTTAGTTGAAATTTTGCACAGGGAGTAGAATTAGCATTATAGCAATGCGTGCCAAATTTGGTTGAAATCGGTTCAGATTTGGATATATCTCAAATATATAGCTTTCGCCCGATTTACACTCATATGACCACAGAGGCCAATCTTTTACTCCGATTTAATTGAAATTTTGCACAGGAAGTAGAATTAGCATTGTAGCTATGCGTGCCAAATTTGGTTGAAATCGGATCAGATTTAGATATAGCTCCCATATATAGCTTTCGCCCGATTTACACTCATATAACCACAGTGGCCAATCTTTTACTCCGATTTAATTGAAATTTTGCACAGGGAGTAGAATTAGCATTGTAGCTATGCGTGCCAAATTTGGTTGAAATCGGTTCAGATTTAGATATAGCTCCCATATATATGTTTTTCTGATTTCGACAAAAATGGTCAAAATACCAACATTTTCCTTGTAAAATCGCCACTGCTTAGTCGAAAAGTTGTAAAAATTACTCTAATTTTCCTAAACTTCTAATACATATATATCGAGCGATAAATCATAAATAAACTTTTGCGAAGTTTCCTTAAAATTGCTTCAGATTTAAATGTTTCCCATATTTATACCCTTCACCAATACTGTGGTACAGGGTATAATAAGTTTGTGCATTTGTATGTAACGCCAAGAAGGAAAAGTCTGAGACCCATCGTTTAGTATACCGATCGTCTTAGAATTAAATTCTGAGTCGATTTAGCGATGTCCGTCTGTCTGTCTGTCCGTCTGTCTGTCTGTCTGTCTGTCTGTCTGTCTGTCTGTCTGTCCGTCTGTCTGTCTGTTGATGTATTTTTGTGTGCAAAGTACAGCTCGCAGTTTTAGTCCGATTGTCCTAAAATTTGGTATAGGGTTCTGTTTCGGCTCAAAGACGATCCCTATTGATTTTGGAAAAAATCGGTTCAGATTTAGATATAGCTGCTATATATATATTTCACCTATCTGGTAATAATTGGCGTGTATATTAACCGATCTTCCTCAAATTCCGTACATCCGAATATTTTATGAGTCTCGAAAAACTTGCAAAATATCAGCCAAATCGGTTCAGATTTAGATATAGCTCCCATATATAGCTTTCGCCCGATTTACACTCATTTGCCCACAGAGGCCAATTTTTTGCTCCGATTTAGTTGAAATTTTGCACAGGGAGTATAATTAGCATTGTAGCTATGCGTGCCAAATTTGGTTGAAATCGGTTCAGATTTAGATATAGCTCCCATTTATATGTTTTTCTGATTTCGACACAAATGGTCAAAATACCAACATTTTCCTTGTTAAATCGCCACTGCTTAGTCGAAAAGTTGTAAAAATGGCTCTAATTTTCCTAAATTTATAATACATATATATCGAGCGATAAATCAAAAATAAACTTTTGCCAAGTTTCCTTAAAATTGCTTCCGATTTAAATGTTTCCCATATTTATTTTTTACTAAAATTGTGTTCCACCCTACTGCATTAGCTAACTTAAATTTTGAGTCTATAGATTTTGTAAAAGTCTATCAAATTCTGTCCAGATCGAGTGATATTTAAATGTATGTATTTGGGACAAACCTTTATATATAGCCCCCAACACATTTGACGGATATAATATGGTATCGAAAATTTAGATCTACAAAGTGGTGCAGGGTATAATATAGTCGGCCCCGCCCGACTTTAGACCATCCTTACTTGTTTTTTTATTTCAGCTTAAAACCAAGCATTGACTAAACTGCAAGTGTAGCATAACCAACAGAGGAAAATTATGCTTGTCACATTTATTTGGACAAAGCCCTAGAGTGCAAGACGGTTGAGTGGACAGCAGTTTCGCAAATACCACATTCCTCATCAGCATCCTCTACTTGCAGCAGAACTATCAACGAATTATCAGAATAAATTCGAGTAATTCACTAAACCCAAAGTGAACTACACTTGAACCTCCCGAAAAAAGGTGACTATCAAAGTCAGCTATGCCTAAACAAATTTGCAAGCTCATCTCTTTTTGTTCTCTTGTTTGCTAGGCATAGCCGACTATCAAAAACATTTTTAGGGAGGTTCGGGAGCAGTGCAGTTCACGAGAATCGCAAATTTAATAACATATTAACTTTTAACTAATTTAAATAAACCCGTGTCAAAATTGGGGCATCTAATTAGATATGATCAGATCTCAAAATTGGCCACTTTAGATCTAAGCAGATTTACCTAGATATGATAAGAAAAAATTAGATATAATAATATATAATTCCACATATTACAAGATGTAACATCAGATCCAACTATATACAATGATTCGCCCTCAAAAAAAAAAAAATCGCTTCTGTAATATATACCCCAAACACATTTTGCCTCAAACATATTGCAGGATTGGTCCAAACAAAATATTGTTTGTATTGTTCAAACATATTATGTTTCACCTTAGGGCATTCACTGGTAGAAAAAAATTTATGAAATTTTCTTTGTGTGGATATATTTTTAAGGCGGCAATTGGTTACTTCCATTATTTTACTTGCAGCATACTCTATAGGTCTCTCTTTCCAAACACATACATGTTTATAGGCTATTTCTAAATTAATACATGTTTTTATCCACGCATATTATATTTACAAACATTTTATGTCCCAAACATGTTATGCTAGTTTATGAACATTATATGCTTGCACTTAAAAATATTGTGTTAAGTAATTTGAGTTCCAAACATATAATTTTTACATCCAAACATATGAAAAAAAGTATTTTTCGTCCGTGTATATAATCATATCTGAGACATTAGATCTAGGGAAATATTGAGATGTAATCATATCTAATTCCATAGTAATTAGATATGATTAGATCTTTCCATTTTTCGGATCTACTCATATCTCATTGTATCAAATTAGATCTCTCAATTTTTACTCGGAAAATGACTTTATGTAAACAAAATATTCCTTATATTGTGTTGTATCCTAAAATATACGTAAAATAATCTTTCTTAATTCGTCAATATTTTTTCAGTGTATTGGGGAAATATAATAGGGATTTGAAAATTATATACCACAAGCGACAAATTTTGTTTTCATTGCGTTCTATTGTGGAGACAACAAACACTGCAAAATGTATCAAACCAATTCCTTTTCTAATAAAAGTTTTCCATTTCTTTCCTTAATCTTATTATGTCGTCAACAAGAATAATAATACCAACTAAAAATAAACACAAAAATGGTAAAAAAAAATGTGATACACATTGCAGTGTTGAGGGATAGAGAAAAATGCATTTATTGCCATAGAGTTCAAAATAATAACACCACAACACCATTACGATAACACGAATTCATTCTATTCGAAATGCCACTTAAATACATAAGAATTTAATTTTACTCTCATAGCATTCATTTGAGACTTTAAAGAACTAAAGTCAAATCAAGAGAAAATTGAGGAGTTGCTGATCCTACAGTCGTCCATAAATTTTAGTCAATCAATTGCGTCTTAAATCGAAATTCGAAATCTTCAAAGCAATTGTAACATACTATGGGCCAAATATTAAAAGGCTTTTTTCCAATTCTCGTACGTACACAGAAAAAAAATTTCAGGAAAATTTTTCCAATTAAAATCTTAATTGAGTTTAAAAAAATATTCAATTAAAAATTTAATTGAATCAACAAATTTTTTAATTGAAATAAAAATCAATCACACATATTAATAGTATCAATTAATTTTTTAATTGGATCAATTAATTTTTTAATTGACTGTCAATTAATTTTTTAATTGATACTATCATTTCTGTGGTTGAAGACATTTCAATTAAAAAACAAGTATATACGGCCGTAAGTTCGGCCAGGCCGAAGCTTATATACCCTCCACCATGGATTGCGTAGAAACTTCTACCGAAGACTGTCATCCACAATCGAATTACTTGGGTTGCGGTAACTTTTGCCGATGACAAGTTATCTTAAAACTTCCTAATACCGTAATATATACCACGTAGTCCATACGTGGTATATATTAAACGTAAAATGGCCGATTAAATACGTATATAATTAAGTTTGACAAAATTTTCTATAGAAATAAAATTTTGACAAAATTTTCTATAGGAATACAATTTTCACAAAATTTTCTATAGAAATAAAATTTTGAAAAAATTTGCTATAGAAATAAAATTTTGACAAAATTTTCTATAGAAATAAAATTTCAGCCGGATCGGATGAAATTTGCTTCTCTTAGAGGATCCGCAAACCAAATCTGGGAATCGGTTTATATGGGGGCTATGTATAATTATGGAC
Organism: Haematobia irritans; assembly: GCF_050003625.1. Classification (NCBI taxonomy): domain Eukaryota; kingdom Metazoa; phylum Arthropoda; class Insecta; order Diptera; family Muscidae; genus Haematobia; species Haematobia irritans. The sequence goes on along the minus strand of NC_134397.1, from coordinate 164,206,344 downwards.
CGATATGGACCAATTTTGCATGGTTGTTAGATACCATATACTAATACCATGTACCAAATTTCAACCGGATCGGATGAAATTTGCATCTCTTTGAGGCTCCGCAAGCCAAATCTGGGGATAGGTTAATATGGGGGCTATATATAATTATGGACCGATGTGGACCAATTTTTGCATGGTTGTTAGAGACCATATACTAACACCATGTACCAAATTTCAGCCGGATCGGATGAAATTTGCTTCTCTTAGAGCAATCGCAAGCCAAATTTGGGGGTCCGTTTATATGGGGGCTATACGTAAAAATGGACCGATATGGACCAATTTTTGCATGGTTATTAGAGACCATATACTACCACTATGTACCAAATTTCAGCCGGATCAGATGAAATTTGCTTGTCTTAGAGCAATCGCAAACCAAATTTGGGGGTCCGTTTATATGGGGGCTATACGTAAAAGTGAACCGATATTGACCAATTTGTGAATGGTTGTTAGAGACCATATACTAGGTTAGGTTAGGTTATGTGGCAGCCCGATGTATCAGGCTCACTTAGACTATTCAGTCCATTGTGATACCACAGTGGTGAACTTCTCTCTTATCACTGAGTGCTGCCCGATTCCATGTTAAGCTCAATGACAAGGGACCTTCTTTTTTTAGCCGAGTCCGGACGGCGTTCCACATTGCAGTGAAACTACTTAGAGAAGCTTTGAACCCCTCAGAAATGTCACCAGCATCACTGAGGTGGGATAATCCACCTCTGAAAAACTTTTTGGTGTTCGGTCGAAGCAGGAATCGAATCCACGACCTTGTGTATGCAAGACGGGCATGTTAACCATTGCACCACGGTGGCCCCCATATAGACCGATCTCCCGATTTTACTTCTTGGGCTTATAGAATCTGTAGTTTTGCTCCAATTTGACTGAAATTGGAAATCTGGAGGTATTTTAGAACCATAAAGAGATGTGTCAAAAATGGTGAGTGTCGGTCCATGTTTTGGTATAGCCCCCATATAGACCGATCTCCTGATTTTACTTCTTGGGCTTATAGAATCCGTAGTTTTTACGCAATTTGCCTGAAATTACAAATCTAGAGGTATTTTAGGACCACAAAAACGTGTACCAAAAGTGGTGATTATCGGTCCATGTTTTTGTATAACCCCCATATAGACCGATCTCCCGATTTTACTTCTTGGACTTATAGAAACCCTAGTTTTTATCCAATTTGCCTGAAATTAGAAACTTTGAGGTATTTTATGACCATAAAGAGGGGAGCCGAAAATTATGATTATCGGTCCATGTTTTGATATAGCCCCCATATAGACCTATTTCCCGATTTTACTTCTTGGGCTTATAGCAACCGTATCCACTTTGCATAAAATTTAAAATCTAGAATTATTTTAGGACCATAAGAAAATACGTCGAAAATGGTGAGTATCGGTCAATGTTTTAGGATAGCCCCCATATAGACCGATTTTATTTTTGGTCTTGAAGAAACCGTATTTGTTGTCCAATTTGCCTGGAAATGAAAATCTGAAGGTTTTCAGGACTATAAATGGGTGTGTAAAAATGATTTTATTGTTTGGGATATTAGAAACCGTAGGTTTTATTCAATTTGCCTGAAATTTTAAATCTGGGAGAATTTTAGGACCATGAAGAGCTGTGCTGAAAACGATGAGTATCTCCGGATTTAACACCATGGGTTTCTAGAAACCGTAGTTTTTATCCGATTTGTCTGAAAATGTAAATGTTCTGGTATTTTAAACTCAAACAAGTATAAACGGCCGTAAGTTCGGCCAGGCCGAATCTTATGTACCCTCCACCATGGATTGCGTAGAAACTTCTACGAAAGACTGTCATCCACAATCGAATTACTTGGGTTGTGGTATCTTAAATCGTTTTCTAAATTGTGAGTTAGTTCATAGGTGGTATACATAAGACAAAAAAAAAAAATATGTATAGGTAAGTCTACAAATAACTACGAATCGATATGGACTTTTGCACGGTACGTAGGGAGGCAGAATTGAAATATGGGGGCTATATACAATTATTGATATAGAGAAATTTGTGTGTGATTGGGGATCGATTTATCTGAGGGCTATATATAACTATAGACCGATATGGACCTAGTTAGGCATGGTTGTTAACGGATGAAATTTGCTCCTCCAAGAGGCTCCAAAACCAAATCTCGGGATCGGTTTATATGGGGTCTATATATGATTATGGACTGATATGGACCACTTTTGGCATGGTTGTTAAATATAATATACTACCATCACGTACAAAATTTCAACCAGATCGGATGAATTTTGCTTCTCCAAAAGGCACCGGAGGTCAAATCTGGGGATCGGTTTATATGGGTGCTATATATAATTATGGACTGCTATGAACCAATTCCTGCATGGTTGTTGGATATCATATACTTACATCACGTACCAAATTTCAACCGAATCGGATGAATTTTGCTCTTCCAAGGGGCTCCGGAGGTCAAATCTGGGGATCGGTTTATATGGGGGCTATATATAATTATGGACCGATGTGGACCAATTTTTGCATGGTTTTTAGAGACCATATAGTAACACCATGTACCAAATTTCAGCCGGATCGGATGAAATTTGCTTCTCTTATAGGGCTTGCAAGCCAAATCGGGGGATCGGTTTATATGGGGGCTATATATAATTATGGACCGATGTGGACCAATTTTTGCACGGTTGTTAGAGACCATATACTACCACCATGTACCAAATTTCAGCCGGATGGGATGAAATTTGCTTCTCTTAGAGGCCTCGCAAGCCAAATCGGGGGATCGGTTTATATGGGAGCTATATATAATTATGGACCGATGTGGACCAATTTTTGCATGGTTGTTATAGACCATATACTAACACCATGTACCAAATTTCAGTCGGATCGGATGAAATTTGCTTCTCTTAGAGGCCTCGCAAGCCAAATCGGGGGATCGGTTTATATGGGGGCTATATATAATTATGGACCGATGTGGACCAGTTTTTGCATGGTTGTTAGAGACCATATACTAACACCATGTACCAAATTTCAGCCGGATCGGATGAAATTTGCTTCTCTTAGAGGCCTCGCAAGCCAAATTTGGGGGTCCGTTTATATGGGGGCTATACGTAAAAGTGGACCGATATGGCCCATTTGCAATACCATCCGACCTACATCAATAACAACTAATTGTGCCAAGTTTCAAGTCGATAGCTTGTTTCGTTCGGAAGTTAGCGTGATTTCAACAGACGGACGGACGGACGGACGGACGGACATGCTCAGATCAACTCAGAATTTCACCACGACCCATAATATATATACTTTATGGGGTCTTAGAGCAATATTTCGATGTGTTACAAACGGAATGACAAAGTTAATATACCCCCCATCCTATGGTGGAGGGTATAAAAAGCGTGCATACACTGAAAAAAATATTGACCTAATATAGAAGATTATGCAACTTAAATTTTAGGACTCAATATTTACGCAATGCTAAGGACAAAATTCTTTAAAACAATGACATTTTCATTAAAATAAAGTTTTTAAAACCTTGCTTCAAAAATTTTTTTCATTAAATTTAGGACACTAATCTTGAAATTTTGCGTCTCTCTGCTGAAGTTGTAGATCATTGAAGTAAGGCAAAATTTCCTTAAAATAAAGAAAAACATTTTTAATTTAAAGAAATCGTCTTTAACTCAACTTTCATATTGCATTTTTAAATTTAAGATAAAACGCTTCAAATATAGGCTATGACTTATTTTAAGGATTTGCATTTTTGGTTTAAAGTTTCTTTAGCATTAAGAAAACTGTTTTTAATTTGAAGTACCTGGCATAATCTGGATTTTGAAATTCCAATTTGTTTGTACATAAATACCTTTATTAATATATCGCAAAAAGAAAATAAAAACTCGATGAATGAGATCTGTGTCCAATTTTAATTTATTTGATCCTAGATTTAAAGCCAGGGGGTCCGTAAAAAATGTCTTTATTTTAAAAGAAGCCGCATCCTTGGTTCGGAGTCAATACCAAAATCCTTAAGGGAAGGTCAAAATCTTTGGATCCAAGAACATTTTTTTGAGTGTAGGATTTAGTTTTTATCGGTCCATTTGGTAAGGCCTCTATATAAACCGATCTCACTTCATGAGGGTATAGAAGGCGCACTGATCATGAAAATTGCTTGACACTGAATGTAAAATATCCGGGTTTTACTTCTCGTAATAATTTAAATAATTGGAATAAAAATCTACAGATTTTAAATTTCAAATCAAGGCGTTATTTCATCCTTTCATTGCACGCTTACAAGAAATGTTAATGATTCCTCTAAAATTCAAACAAAAATGGTTCTCATAAATCCAGAATCTGATCTAGTATTGATAAGTAGAATCTTTAAATTTATCTTCGGGAAGCGTACTAGTTGAACTGCTCCGCTTGGGAGAATATCTGTCATCAAAGCGCCCTGACGTTGCAAAGGAAACTATAATATTTGATTCATGGTGGTGAGTATTTAAGATTCGGCCCGGCCGAACTTACTGCTGTATATACTTGTTTCTACCAGTGTATGCCTAAGGTGAAACATACTATGTTTGAAGAATACAAACAATTTTTTGTTTGGACCAATCCTGAAAGTATATATGCTTGAACCAAAATGTGTTTGGGGTATAAAGGGTGATACGGTCAAAATTTGGTCAATATAAACTTGACGTATTTCTTTCAATTTTGCATTTAAAAAACCTGAACACCCCTCATTTTGAAGGTGTGTGTGTGTGTGTAGACTGTTGCTCCTATTTCGATTTTGGAATTCACACTTCAGTTGTCAAAATGCCGTCCAAGCAAGAAGAGCAGCGTATCAAAATTTTGCTCGCGCATCGCGAAAATCCGAGCTACTCGCACGCAAAGCTGGCAAAATCGCTAAAAGTTGCCAAATCAACCGTTACAAATGTAATTAAAGTGTTTGGGGAACGTTTGTCGACAGCCAGGAAGTCTGGATCGGGGGGAAATCGAAAACCGGAAGCCGCTGAGACGACAAAGAGAGTTGCCGGTAGTTTCAAGCGAAACCCTAACCTCTCTCTCCGAGATGCCGCAAATAAGCTGGGTGTATCATCTACAACCGTGCATCGAGCCAAACAACGAGCCGGACTATCGACTTACAAGAAGGTAGTGACTCCAAATCGCGATGATAAACAAACTACGACGGCCAAAGCGCGATCCCGGAGGCTGTACACGACGATGCTGACGAAGTTTGACTGCGTGGTTATGGACGACGAAACTTACGTCAAAGCCGACTACAAGCAGCTTCCGGGACAGGAGTTTTATAAGGCAAAAGGAAGGGGAAAGGTAGCAGATATTTTCTGGTTTGGCAAGCCATCTGTACCTGTGGCTTGAAAAGCAGCATTTTCATAGCTTCCGGGACTGTCAACCAAGAAATTTACGTGAAAGAGTGTTTGAATAAATGTCTGCTGCCTTTCCTGAAGAAACACGGTTGTTCCGTACTGTTTTGGCCGGATTTGGCATCTTGCCATTACGGAAAAAGGCCATGGAGTGGTACGCCGCCAACAACGTGCAGGTGGTTCCCAAGGACAAGAACCCTCCCAACACGCCAGAGCTCCGCCCAATTGAGAAATACTGGGCTATTGTCAAGCGGAACCTAAAGAAGGCCAAAAAAACTGCTAAGGACGAGCAGCAGTTCAAGGCAAACTGGCTTTCTGCGGCGAAGAAGGTGGACAAGGTGGCTGTACAAAATCTGATGGCAGGTGTCAAGCGTGAGGCCCGGCAATTCGGATTTGGAAAAGCGAAAGCCTAAGTGAATATTTTTCCTGAATTTTATACTAATTGAACTTGAAAAAGAAATTTAATTTGATTTTTTAAATAAACGATTTCACCGATTTACACGCGTTTTCCCTTGACCAAATTTTAACCGTATCACCCTTTATATTACAGAGGGTGTACTACGACCTAACTTAATCTAGGTAAAAGAACTTTTTTCTTTTATGAGTCCCAATAGCACCACAAATGGGATTTTTTGCTTGGCAAAAAACCTCAAAATGACACATAATCACTGAATCTGTCTGGGTGCGAACCCCACGACAAGACGAGTATGTTAAGCTTTGTATAAATTTCACAGTTTATTCTAGTTTTTTTTTCTGCGGATAAACAATGTAATTCATTTCCAATATCCGCCATATGTTTACACAATTCCAACAAATTAACTTCCCTACACAATTTGACTCCAATTTATAGTCCAATATTTTGTATGTAACGGAAAATGCTACATTATTACAAAGAGCCCACTATCTTGTCTTTTCAATCATCCAATCGTAAAACAAGCCGTCATATCAATTCACGATAGTATCAATCATACAACAGCTTCCAACAGCTTCCATCTAACCATCAGAGGGGGCTATACTCGTACTGTTGCCTGAATACAGAAGGCAACTGGCAAAATACCTCCGCCACAATCTAGCAACTCAATGGAATGTTTGACACATCGTTTTGTACAGTCAATGAAGTATTTGATGGCAACAATAATTTCATCCAAAGGCGTGTATGGTCCATCTCCATTATCAAATGGAATGGATTGACTTACCATTCCCTCGACTGTTGCTGTTGTGACGTTCTTGGTAATAGAGTGTTACGAGTATCCTTAAGGACGACTAGAGATAACTATGATGGATTAGGCAGATGGGGGCTTGTAATTTTATTAACTGTAAAAGATTTCAAGGATATGTCTAAGACATAACGTAAGAACATAAAAAAAACCACGCAAATCTATTATTTGGTAGTGCCAAAATGGTAGCGTAGGCGATTATGGCATCTGCGTTTTTCTGTTTAGCTTTTTCTTATTATCCAAACAAACAAAAAAAGAAAACGAACTTTTATGACTCCGCCATTGTTGAGGCAAATCAAAATTTGATTTACTTCCGCACAAAAAAAAAATGATACATTGGCACATGTACGTATGCTAAATGGCACTTAAGCTTATTTCGAAGGATTGGCATTTTTATTTTGTAGCCAAGATCAAATAAAATTATTCAGGCACCATTTGCATGAAGTAAAAATCTCGAAATAAAATTCAAGTCAATAAAAGCCAGACGTCGGTTTAGAGGCAAATGTTATTTTAACATACATAAAATATGAATTTATGTCTGGGATACTATTAAAAATTACATTTGCTTTTGATTTTTAATTTCTCATCATACACTAAAAAGTCGTAGAACTTCAATCAATATTTACAGATTTTATTTTAATCTTAATGTTTTCATTATAAATTGAGGTATGCTATTGTAACTTCTTGAAATTTATTTATGTAAAGTGTATTGTCACGCTCAAAATAAACCCAGCTAACTGCACTCAAATCGATGAAAGGGGGCAAAAGAAAAGAGAAATGTTTGTGCAAAGATTTATTTCGGCAAAAGTCGGCAACGTGCGTCCATCCAACCATCTTGCACACGCAAAGAAAAAAAAAACGTTTGGAAAACGTATACCGAAAATGTTTTTCTTTTGTTAGAGTTTTTTGAATTGCTTCGAAAATTTTAAACTTTTATCACCAAAAAAATTCGTTTGTTACAAAATTTTTATTTTTTCCATAAAAAAAAAGTTATTTTTGAAACAACAACACAGTCCATTTCGTTTATATCAAACACTGTTCTTTTCTGACTTTAGGTTTTTAATAACACACATTTTACAGTTCGAAATTTAATACAGTACAATGTAATGTTGAACATTTTTTCGTAATCTTCCGAACATATGTATCTGGAATATATGTAAAAAAAAGCAACAACAAAAAACTTTGGTCGAATCAGGGATCGAACCCACGACCCTTGGCATGCCAGTCGGACGTAGCAACCACTGCTCCACGGTGCCAAACTAACTGTTTGTTTCTGTTAAATAAACTTTGTTTATTCGGTTCGTGGGCGCCGCAAGCTATGCTATATAAATATAACTTATATGGGTAATTGTCTATTGATGACAATAATGGCTACATAGCTCAGTGATTAGTGTGTTGGCTTACAAAGTGCATGGTCCGCGGTTCGATTCTCCGTCCAGGCGAAAGGTAAAAAAAAAAATTTAAAAATTTATAAAATCGTATAATTTCTTCTACACTGTTGGTATTACAGGAAAAGGTGTTAAGAACTAAAAAACCTCGTGGATGTGAGAAAGATGAATGCAATTAGACAGAAAACAATGTTTTTTTTTGAGTTAGTCTTTATGATGTTTTTACATCCTGGAAAAGAATACGCGTTTATCACAAAAAGTATATACTTTTCTTCCAAATACACTTCCTTACAGCGAAAAGCAAATGAGAAACGAACATTGTCTAAAATTTCGTTTGGGGGGAAAGAATTATTTTGCGTGCAGTCTATATGGCTTTGCCCAAATAAATTTGACAAACATTCCTTTTCCTTTGTTGGTTAAGCTACTCTTGTAGCTTAGTCTTAGTCTACACAATGGTTTTTAAGCTGAGATCAAAACAACGAATATGATTGAAGTACAAACCAACAATAACAAAACAAAACGAAAAATTTTATTTCTATAGAAAATTTGGTCAAAATTTTATTTCTTAGCAAATTTTGTCAACATTTTGTTACACCCTCCACCATTGGATGGGGGACAATGGACTGAATAGTCTAAGTGAGCCTGAATCTTAATCGGCTGCCACTTTAACCTAACCTTATTGGATGGGGGCATATTAACTTTGTCATTCCGTTTGTAACACATCGAAATATTGCTCTAAGACCCCATAAAGTATATATATTCTTGGTCGTGGTGAAATTCTGAGTCGATCTGAGCATGTCCGTCCGTCCGTCTGTTGAAATCACGCTATATTCCAAAGGAAAAAAGCTATCGACCTGAAACTTGGCACAATTAGTTGTTATTGATGTAGGTCGAATGGTATTGCAAATGGGCCATATCGGTTCACTTTTACGTATAGCCCCCATCTAAACCGATCCCTAGATTTGGCATGAGGAGCCTCAAAGAGAAACAAATTTCATCCGATCAGGTTGAAATTTGGTACATGATGTTAATAACATATATGATCTCTAATAACCATGCAAAAATTGGTCCACATCGGTCCATAATATTATATAGCCCCCATATAAACCGATCTCCAGATTTGGCTTGCGGAGCCTCTAAGAGAAGCAAATTTCATCCTATCCGGCTGAAATTTGGAACATGTTGTTGGTATATGGTCTCAAACAACCATGCACAAATTGGTCCACATCGGTCCATAATTATATATAGCCCCCATATAAACTGATCCCCAGATTTGGTTTGAGGAGTCTCAAAGAGGAGCAAATTTCATTCGATCAGGCTGAAATTTGGTATATGAAGTTAGTATATGGTCTCTAGCAACCACGCAAAAAGTAGTCCACATCGGTCCATAATTATATATATCCCCATATAAACCGATTTCCAGATTTGGCATGAGGAGCCTCAAAGAGAAGCAAATTTAATCCGATCAGGTTGAAATTTGGTACATGATGTTAATAACATATATGATCTCTAATAACCATGCAAAAATTGGTTCACATCGGTCCATAATATTATATAGCCCCCATATAAACCGATCTCCAGATTTGGCTTGCGGAGCCTATAAGAGAAGCATATTTCATCCGATATAGTCTCTAACAACCATAAAAAAATCAGTCCACATCGGTTCATAATTATATATAGCCCCCATATAAACTGATACCCAGTTTTGCGGTGTTTCTACGAGAAGCAAATTTCATCCGATCCGGTTTATTATTATCTAATTTGTATACCCTCCACCATAGGATGGGGGGTATATTAAGTTTGTCATTCCGTTTGTAACACATCGAAATATTGCTCTAAGACCCCATAAAGTATATATATATATATATATATATATTCTGGGTCGTGGTGAAATTCTGAGTCGATCTGAGCATGTCCGTCCGTCCGTCTGTTGAAATCACACTAACTTCCGAACGAAACAAGCTATCGACTTGAAACTTGGCACAAGTAGTTGTTATTGATGTAGGTCGGATGGTATTGCAAATGGGCCATATCGGTCCACTTTTACGTATAGCCCCCATATAAACGGACCTCCAACTTTGGCTTGCAAGGCCTCTAAGAGAAGCAAATTGCATCCGATCCAGCTGAAATTTGGTACATGGTGTTAGTATATGGTCTCTAACAACCATGCAAAAATTGGTCCACATCGGTTCATAATTATATATAGCCCCCATATAAACCGGTCCCCCGATTTGGCTTGCGAGTAGAGGTGTGCACGTGACACGAAATTGTCGTGACTCACGAAAATGTTCGTGACTCACGCGTGAGTCGTGAGTCACGCTGGCGGCAACGGCGTGAGTGTGCGTGATTAACCAACCAAATGTCGTGCGTGAGCGTGAGTCACGAACATAATATCTTCGTGAGTGTGCGTGAGTAACGAATTTCGGAAAAACACGCTCACGAAAATAATCCCGATGACGAATATAAAATGCTTACGATTTGAATTCATTTATAATTTTAGTGACATCCTAGGTGGTAAGATTTTTATAACGCAAACGATTTTAACCATAGTCATGTTTTCAGTCAGGTTCTAAAGGTAAATCACTCATAAAATTATTCGTGAGTCACGAGGTTTTTCGTGAGTCACGATATTTTTCGTGAGTCACGACATTTAAAAGATTTTCGTGCGTGAGTGTGCGTGAGTACAAATTTTCTTTGCGTGAGCGTGCGTGAGCGTGAGTCTTACCAAAAAATATCGTGCGTGAGTGTGCGTGAATAAGATTTCTCCATCGTGAATGTGCGTGAGCGTGAGCAAAATATTACTCACGTGCACACCTCTACTTGCGAGGCCTCTACGAGAAGCAAATTTCATCCGATCCGGCTGAAATTTGGTACATGGTGTTAGTATATGGTCTCTAATAACCATGCAAAAATTGGTCCACATTGGTCCATAATTATATATAGCCCCCATATAAACCGATCCCCCGATTTGGCTTGCGAGGCCTCTAAGAGAAGCAAATTTCATCCGATCCGGCTGAAATTTGGTACATAGTGTTAGTATATGGTCTCTAACAACCATGCAAAAATTGGTCCACATCGGTTCATAATTATATATTGCCCCCATATAAACCGATCACCAGATTTAACCTACGGAGCCTCTTAGAAGACCAACATTCATCTGATTCAGTTGAAATTTGGTACGTGGTGTTAATATATGGCCTCAAACTCCCATGTAAAAATTGGTCGAAATCGGTCCATAATTATATATAGCCCCATATAAACCGATTCCCAGATTTGACCTCCAGAGCCCCTTGGAAGAGAAAAATTCTTCCCATTTGGTTGAAATTTGGTACGTGATGTTAGTATATGGTATCCAACAACCATGCAGGAATTGGTTCCAATCAGTCCATAATTATATATAGCTCCCATATAAACCGATCCCCAGATTTGACCTCCGGTGCCTTTTGGAGAAGCAAAATTCATCCGATCTGCTTGAAATTTGGTACGTGGTGATCGTATATGATATTTAACAACCATGCCAAAAGTGGTCCATATCAGTCCATAATCATATATAGCCCCCCCATGTAAACCGATCCCGAGATTTGGTTTTGGAGCCTCTTGGAGGAGCAAATTTCATACGAGTCAGTTGAAATTTGGTACATTGTGCTAGTATATGACCGTTAATAACCATGCCTAACTAGGTCCATATCGGTCTATAGTCTATAGTCCTTAGATAGATCGATCCCCAATCACACAAAAATTGGTCTATATTAAGTTGATAATTGTATATAGACCCCATATAAGCGACCCCCATGTTTCACTTCTGGCTCTCTACGTAGCGTGCACAAGTCCATATCGATTCGTAATTATTTGTAGACATACCTATACATACCTTTTTTTGTCTAATATATACCACGTATGGACTAACTAACAATTTAGAAAACGATGTTAAGAAGTTTTAAGATACCACAACCCAATTAATTCGATTGTGGATGACAGTCTTTCGTAGAAGTTTCCACGCAATCCATGGTGGAGGGTACATAATATTCGGCCTGGCCGAACTTACGGCCGTATATACTTGTTATTTTGCTATTTTCGGCATATATTTTTGTATAAATATATTTTTTCCATTAAAATCAACAAAAAATTAAAAATTATCGTAATTTGAATTTAAAATCCATCTCAAAAGAACTTGCATGAAAGTGAACAAGTCAAACGACACAGGTTCAAATCCCAGCGGCGATTAAATTAATCCTTTATTATTATTATTATTATTATTATTATTATTATTATTATTATTATTATTATTATTATTATTATTATTATTATTATTATTATTATTATTATTATTATTATTATTATTATTATTATTATTATTATTATTATTATTATTATTATTATTATTATTATTATTATTTTTACTTTTTTATTGGTTTTCTACTTTTCTTGTGAAATTTAATTGTCAAAAATTAAATTTTTACTTAAAATAGACTAATAGCGTACTTTCTAATACTTGTCCAAAAGGACTGCATCGGAAGTGGAAACAATCGATAGGGGTTTAAAAGAAATGTTTGTGGACTTCTCCAAAAGGACTCTATCGCAAGTGGAAATCCCTGAGCTTTTCGGGACGCGCTTTTAAAGAAATGCTTTCGGAATAACTTCCAATTGTTTTGCTTGGAAAATACTATTATCTAATGTCCAGAAATTTCCACTGGAGGACTTTTGTACCTCCCTCAGAAAAATTAAAATCCAATAGCTATGAGCAATCTTGTATTTAAGGCTTTGCAAATTATTTGAATATGAAAACATTATATAAGTGGGATAAATAATGACATAAAGTCAAAAGCCTTCGAATTATATCATAAAGTTAAGTCCCTTCACACATTTTCTAAAGGCCAATAAATGAGCATTTAAATGGATTTCTTCTAAGTTTGTTATCCTTTTATTATCGCCTACTGTTGCTGAGCCCCCCAAATGCACACACACACGTACACGTGTATACAGTGAACAGCGACAAATTGTTGCCATGAGAATTTATCCTTACAATTTGCTTACTGTTTAGGCTATTGGTCTTCTTGGCCCCCCACGCCCCCTCCCAAGGGTGTTAGATTGGTTGAGGACGATGGAACATTATGGTCATCGCCATAATACTTAATGAATGTATTAAATTTCATTGTTATCTATGACCAACACTTGAGAGATTTCAGGCTCTGTTTGTGTCTGTGTGTGTGTGTACAGGGGAATGGGGTTTATTCTGATATGAAAACCATGTCCTTGTATCCATTCTGAGCACTTTGTATCGTAAGTAAGCAATAATGTCATTGCGCCTTTAATGGCCTTATCCTAAGCTTCGGTTATGGTGGTGGTGGTGATGTTGTTGTTGGTTGCTTACACTCTCATTGATGTTGAATAATTTTCAACAAATTGTAGAGATTTAAAGCCTTTCTGGTTTATGGCTTGTCAAACATTTCGCTGAGTGCTTTTTCTGTGTTATTACATTGTTCACTACTATAGGATGGTTGGTGTTATTATCATAATGTTACTTATGTTGATATAAAATAAAGGAAATCCGTCAATGGTAAAATAAACCAATGTAAACTCCAAGTCTTATAACTTTCACAAATTCACAAATTTAATGGTTGTATACAGTAGCATACACTTTAGTATATTTGAAAGCGATAAATGAGTCTGATAACTTAGTGTGACATGACCTTATTTGAGAAAAATTTGATACACATATCGATGTCCTCATTCCAGTGTACGCTAAGTCGACTTAGAATTTTTTGATGGAGTTCGTTGTTTTTTATTCGGATTGATGTGAGTTGCATCCTTTCAAAAGTTCGAATTTATTGGACAATTCTATCAAAAGTTATGGTTAATATTGTACGTAGACTGTGAAAGTTTTAAAAATTTCCAATCCAAAAAGGGCAAAAAGCTTTGTTCGGTCTAAAGTGGTCTACGTAATTTTTAGTCATGTTCCATTATCACTATTTTGAATTCGTACGTACTAAAAAACTCTACAATAAACATGATTTTAAGACCGAAAAAAAAAGAATTTATATCTACTTCTACGAGAGACTGTCATCCACAATCGATTTACTTGGGTTGTGGCATCTTAAAACTTCTTAAACATCGTTTTCTAAATTGTGTGTGAAAGTTATGTATACACCCTCAAAAAAAATCGCTTCTTTAACATATGTTCCAAACATATTTTGCAGGAAGCACATATATTATTGCATACTGCCGAAACATTAATATGTTTGTTTTATGTAAACATATTATATGTTTGGAAGCATTTTGAGCCAAAAATATTATATGCTTGGAAGAATTTTTCCCAAACACGATTGTGCTCATTCCCTAACATACTCGTATTTTTCACTTCCACGAAATTTTTTAGTTATTGGCACCTTTTTCTGTAATACAAATAATGTTGAAGAAATTATTCACTTTTGTAAATTTTTTAAATTTTACCTTTCGCCTGCACGGAGAATCGAACCGAGGACCATACAGTTTGTAAGCCAACACACTATCCACTGGGCTACGTAGCTGTTATAGTCACCAGTAGATAATTATCGTTTTAAGTTACATTTATATAGCATAGTTTGCAGCGCCCACGAGCCCATGCAAACGTAACATTATTTAACAGAAACATACATTTGTTTGGCACGTGGAGCAGTGGTTAGCATGTCTGTCTTGCATACAAAGGGTCGTGGGTTCAATCCCTGCTCCGACAGAACATTTTTTTTGTTTTTTTTTTTGTAATTTACACATTTATATTTATACTATATTAAATTTTTTTAAATGAAACTTCGAAATGTGTGTTATTAAAGATTTATAGTCAGTAACAGTGCTTGATATAAACGAAATTGACTGATTTTTGGATAAAATATTATTTTTTATTGCAAAAATAAAAATTTTTTAATAAAAACCTGTTTTTGTACAAAACTTTAAAATTTGGAAGGAATTCAAAAACTAACAAAAGAAGAATGTGGAGTCGAGTATAAACATTTATACATAATTTTATAATATAAACATAAATTTATTTAGGAGTGAACAGTTTTTTACTAGCATTTAACACCATCGCTCTAAAATTCCTTTTATTTTTCTTTAATAATTCATTTTAAAGAAAATAAACTTTTTAAATTGTTTTAGCTGTAAAACTCGAACTTAATGCCCGCTTTTATATTTGATGGTGTCCGTCAACTCCTCGTGGACTACTTTTTAATAAAGAGGAACTAAAGTTTGTTTTTTTTACATTTTACTGTGTAATTTTTCACTATTTCCTCCTTATTTCATTTTACTGTCCCAACTCTAAAAAGAGTATAGTGCCCTTTCGTTATTTTTATGAAGACCCCTGATTTATTTTAACGAAAAATTGTGCCCATAATGCCAAAATGATAAACAAAACACATGTTCACACATGCATAAAATGCTGCTCTCAAGGCGAAAACATATGCAGTTTGTTTTTCAAATGTCTATTCTCTTGGTTCCGAATGTCTATTCTCTTTATTCAAATTAAATAATATTTAGACTTAAGCATATCAAATATTTAGCCTTATCATAAAACAGTTTTCCGAAACAACATACAAGCGGTTTCACAGAAATTGTTCTGTTTTCATTCTCTCGCTTTGTTCTGTTGATATCTTTCGTCAACCCTCCCGGTTTCCATCTCTATTTCTTTCTCTATACTCTCTTTTTGTCGCTCTCTGAATAAAATATCACAACATATATATGTTTACTCGAAATTTGTTAATTTATATATGTTTACATTCACACATATTATTTTTATGAAACATTCATGCCCCAAACATAATATATTCTAACATATTAACATAGATGTCCCAAACATTTAGTGTTAGTTTAGGAACATTACATGTTCGCACTTAAATATATTGTGGTTTAAAATCGTGTCCGAAACACTTTTTGTTTATATCGGAGCATATGAAAAACATATTTTTCTAACAGTGTAGGTAAGTGTACAAATAATTACGAATCGACATGGATATATGGCGGCTATATACAATTATGAACTTGATATGGACCAATTTTTGTGTGATTGGGGATCGATTTATCTATATATAACTATAGACTGATATGGACCTAGTTAGGCATGGTTGTTAACGGCCATATACTAGCACGATGTACCAAATTTCAACTTACTCGTATGAAATTTGCTCCTTCAAGAGACTCCAAAACCCAATATCGGGATCGGTTTATATGGGGGCTATATATGATTATAGACAGCTATGGACCACTTTTGACATGGTTGTTAAATATCATATACTAACACCATGTACCAAATTTCAATCAGATCGGATGAATTTTGCTTCTCCAAAAAGCACCAGAAGTCAAGCCTGGGGATCGGTTTATATGGGGGCTATATATAATTATGGACTGATATGAACCAATTCCTGCATGGTTGTTGGATACCATATACTAACATCACGTACTAAATTTCAACTGAATCGGATGAATTTTGCTCTTCCAAGGGGCTCCGGAGGTCAAATCTGGGGATCGGTTTATATGGGGGCTATACATAATTATTGACCGATTTCGACTAATTTTTGCATGGGTGTTTAAGGCCATATATTAACACCACGTACCAAATATCAACTGAATCAGATGAATTTTGGTCTTCCAAGAGGCTACGGATGTCAAATCTGGCGATCGGTTTATATGGAGCTATATATAATTATGCACCGATGTGGACCATTTTTTGCATGTTCATTAGAGACCATATACTTTCACCATGTTCTCAATTTCAGCAAGATAGGATGAAATTTGCTTGTCTTAGAGGCTCCGCAAGCCAAATCGGGGGATCGGTTTATATGGGGGCTATATATAATTATGGACCGATGTGGACCAATTTTTGCATGGTTGTTAGAGACCATATACTAACACCATGTAGTATATGGTCTCCGCAAGCCAAATCGGGGGGTCGGTTTATATGGGGGCTATATTTAATTATGGTCCGATATGGCCCATTTGCAATACCATCCGACCTACATCAATAACAACTACTTGTGCCAAGTTTCAAGTCGATAGCTTGTTTCGTGCGGAAGTTAGCGTGATTTCAACAGACGGAAGGAATGACGGACATGCTCAGATCGACTCAGACTTTCACCACGACCCAGTATATATATACTTTATGGGGTCTTAGAGCAATATTTCGATGCGTTACAAACGGAATGACAAAGTTAATATTCCCCCATCCTATGGTGGAGGGTATAAAAATATAAGCCAAAATTACCTAGCAATGAAAGTTAAGAT
Source organism: Haematobia irritans (assembly GCF_050003625.1). NCBI lineage: Eukaryota > Metazoa > Arthropoda > Insecta > Diptera > Muscidae > Haematobia > Haematobia irritans. Next base: position 164,189,106 of record NC_134397.1, on the reverse strand, counting down.
CTTTTGAAGACAATGTCTAAATATTGCGATAATTTAGGGACACTTAATACTACGCCAACTTGGTAACTCCTAAAAAGTGTCCATCTGAACTGCGTTATTATTCCAAATGAATATTGCGGGAAATACAATAAAAAATAATAAAAGCATCATCCTAATTTTACTGCACTGAATTCCTTCAAAAATAGATGTAACAGAGTAAGTGATGTAGAGTATTTGAAGATGGAGGAGAGTGTTGTGATAAAATCTATCAAAAGGAAAAGTATTCTACCAATCTATAAACTATCTACCGATTTTGACCAAAATCAATAGTGTAAGTTGTACGTTAAGACATTGATGACAAAAATGCGTCTTCATGCAAACATTTTGAAAAGAATACTAAAAATGTAGGAATTAACATGTATATACGGCCGTAAGATCGGCCAGGCCGAATCTTATGTATCCTTCACCATGTATTGCGTAGAAACTTCGACTAAAGACTGTCATCCACAATCGAATTACTTGGGCTGTGGTAATACTTACCGATGGCAAGGTATCTTAAAACTTCTTAACATCGTCTTCTAAATAGTAACTTAGTCCATACGTGTTAATATTGGACACAAACATAAGTCTACAAATAATTACGAACCGATATGGACCTTTGCGCGGTAATTAGAGAGCCAGAATTGAAATATGGGGGTCGGAAGCAATATCAAAATCCTTAAAGGAAGGTCAAAATCTTTGGATCCAAGTAAACTTTTTTTGAGTGTAACTAACCGATTTGTGCCCGTGTGATTGAATAAAATAGTGTAGAGTATCTCATAGTCTCCTCAGTCCGAATTTAACTGTTCCGTACAGGTTTTCCTTACATTGGTCTATTTCCATGGAGCAAACCAACTCCTTGATGGACTTGAATTTGGCTAAGCCATTATGACCAGCACTTGAATTGAATTCATTAAAAAAGAATTTTTGGTAAAATTTTCCAATGGCCTTTTGTTGGGGTAGATTTACCTTGGAGCAATGTTTGTTGTTTGACAGTTTGTTGTTTGCGAAAGTTTATGTACGTTGTGTTTTGTTTTTTTCATCGTTTTTCAAAAACGTTTGCAGCTGTTGTCATAGCAATTAAAACTTTATTAACTTTTGCCATTTCTCTCAGTATTTTTGGGACAATCTTGAATTTGCGATAATGATGTCAATTAAAAAGAAATATGAAAAGGATGCAATTTGGTTTGTTTTCATTACAATATCGATACCGTTACCGGGAACAAATTTCTCCATGGGGACATAAAGATTTATGAATTCGAAAAAAAAAAACAAGAACATTAAACAATTGGTAATGTTTCATTAATCTATTTTGCCTTTTCTTTGTATTTCGAATGAAATTAAATGACCATTTACAAAGTTTTTCAACAATAAAGTTTTATACAGTATCTTGTTAAAAATACAAAAAGTTTACAAAAATTCTTGGAGGCATATCATCCTTTTCGAGCATAACGTCTTTTTATACCTATCACCATGGCATGTTGATGGGGGGGGTATAATAAGTTTGTCATATCGTTTGTTGCATAGTGAAATATCGATTTCCGACTATATATATAAAGTATATTTTATATATATTTATATACATAATTTTTGATCGGGTTGAAATTATACGCAGTTATGGTCCAAGTAGGGAGTTTTTTATTTTCTACTCTTAAAAAGGTGTAGACGTTGAAAACGTCATAAAGGGTGATACGGTCAAAATTTGGTCAATACAAACTTGACGTATTTCTTTCAATTTTTCATTTAAAACCCCTGAACACCCCTCATTTTGAAGGTGTGTGTGTGTAGAATGATGCTCCTATTTTGACTTTGGAATTCCCTCTTCAATTGTCAAAATGCCGTCCTAGCAAGAAGAGCAGCGTATCAAAATTTTGCTCGCGCATCGCGAAAATCCGAGCAACTCGCACGCAAAGCAGGCAAAATTGCTAAAAGTTGCCAAATCAATCGTTACAAATGTAATTAAAGTGTTTGGGGAACGTTTGTCGGCAGCCAGGAAGTCTGGATCGGGGGGAAATCGAAAACCGGAAGCCGCTGAGACGACAAAGAGAGTTGCCGGTAGTTTCAAGCGAAACCCTAACCTCTCTCTCTGAGATGCCGCAAATAAGCTGGGTGTATCGTCTACAACCGTGCATCGAGCCAAAAAACGATCCGGACTATCGACTTACAAGAAGGTAGTGACTCCAAATCGCGATGATAAACAAAATACGACGGCCAAAGCGCGATCCCGGAGGCTGTACACGACGATGCTGACGAAGTTTGACTGCGTGGTAATGGACGACGAAACCTACGTCAAAGCCGACTACAAGCAGCTTCCGGGACAGGAGTTTTATACGGCAAAAGGAAGGGGAAAGGTAGCAGCAAGCACATAAAACTGTGAAAGTTCGCAAAGAAATATCTGGTTTGGCAAGCCATCTGTACCTGTGGCTTGAAAAGCAGCATTTTCATAGCTTCCGGGACTGTCAACCAAGAAATTTACGTGAAAGAGTGTTTGAATAAACGTCTGCTGCCTTTCCTGAAGAAACACGGTTGTTCCGTACTGTTTTGGCCGGATTTGGCATCTTGCCATTACGGTAAAAAGCCCATGGAGTGGTACGCCGCCAACAACGTGCAGGTGGTTCCCAAGAACCCTCCCAACACGCCAGAGCTCCGCCCAATTGAGAAATACTGGGCTATTGTCAAGCGGAACCTAAAGAAGACCAAAAAAACTGCTAAGGACGAGCAGCAGTTCAAGGCAAACTGGCTTTCTGCGACGAAGAAGGTGGACAAGGTGGCTGTACACAATCTGATGGCAGGTGTCAAGCGTGAGGCCCGGCAATTCGGATTTGGAAAAGCGAAAGCCTAACTGAATAATTTTCCTGAATTTTACACTAATTGAACTTGAAAAAGAAATTTAATTTGATTTTTTAAATAAACGATTTTCACCGATTTACACGCGTTTTCCCTTGACCAAATTTTGACCGTATCACCCTTTATAACAGATTGGCTGATAAGTCCCCGGTCTAGCAAAGAAAAACACATTTTTTTCGGTTTTGCCTCAAAATAGGCCTCAGTTTCGGCGATCACCTCTTCATTGCAGCCCTGGGAGCATCCTTTTGAGGTCTGAGAACAAGAAAAAGTCGCTGGGGGCCAGATCTGGAGAATACGGTGGGTGGGGAAGCAATACGAAGCCCAATTCATGAATTTTTGCCATCGTTCTCAATGACTTATGGCACGGTGCGTTGTCTTGGTGTAACAACACTTGTTATACCCTTCACCACTACTGTGGTACAGGGTATAATAAGTTTGTGCATTTGTATGTAACGCCAAGAATGAGTACTCATAGACCAACCTTTTAGTATACGGATCGGCTTAGAATTAAATTCTGTGTCGATTTAGCGATGTCCGTCCGTCTGTCTGTCTGTCTGTCTGTCTGTTGGTGTATTTTTGTGTGCAAAGTACAGCTCGCAGTTTTAGTCCGATTGTCCTAAAATTTGGTATAGGGTCCTGTTTCGGCTCTGTTCACGTAAGTAGGGGTGAATGACCTATTATATGTACGAGACAACAATGGTTGGCATCCCTACATGCGTGAACTTGCTGCCCTCCTTACTCTTTGTTTGCCGCCGTTGCGCGTAGCGCCTATGACATGCGCCTGTCATAAGGAAAAGAGTAAAAAGGAAAAAGTATAGTCAAAGTAAAACCAATTAACTACAGTGCGCGGAGCTTAAAACTAAGAAGATAATTTAATTCGGTTATCGTAAAACGCCAATATATAAAAAAAATCACCGTGCGCAGGGTTATAAGAAACAAGCAGCGATTTGTATATCGTATAATTGTATTTCGTTGCAACTATTATACATACCACCGAAAGTTTAAGACAGCGGCAAGCAAAGGAAACAAACGATAGTTCAAGAAATAAGTGTTAAGCCATAGAATTGAATTCGAACAAAATCATAAATAAATAAAAACGTGCTATTCTAAACGAATTAAACAAACCCAACGTGTATTTAACTGTCTCTAGTGCTCCTAAATATAAATTCATAAATTTGCCCCTACGAGGCTTGTGACAAATACAAGGAGAAGAGCTCCAGCCATTGCTTTGCCCCCACGAGGTGATCAACAATACAGTCATCACACATCCCAGCGGGCAATTATATTTGCTAGGATAAGGCCGGAGAGTTGGGTACAGGCCCTAACATATGGTCCTTCTCGGTTTTGACGAACCTACGGTCAGTAAATTTTGAAAAAAATTTTAATAACCAGGCCAAAGTAATTCGGATTACAGAGGTACGTACAAATATAATTTTTTTTGGAGTGTGGAAAAGAATTTATATTGCCCCTGTTGCTGCCCCTATGGAAAGTCACATAATTGTTGTTGCATACGCTGCCTCAAAATTTTTGGCATAGTCCAATAAGAAAAGAAACAAAAAAAAAAAAAAATATTCTCAAATGTTCTAGAATATTTTGTAAATAAATACAGTTATATTTTGTGGCTGCTTCATGTGCATTCTTTGTTGATGCAGGTCATTTCATTTCAAGGGCAAACGTCAACATTTTTCTGCTTCACACACGCACAAATACATAGAAAAGCACAGCCAGTGATTTTGTTTTTGTTCCCAACCGGGATATTTTGGTGACGTTTTCGGCTGTTGCAATATTTGGTGGTTGTTTTCATACTTTGTTTATGTCTCTTCGTTTGCCTATGATTTGCATTGTGGAATGCAAAGAGAGTCATAGAGATCAGTCAAATGAGATTTGTGTATTCCACTCATAGTGGAATGGTCGATGGTTGGAAAGAAATGTTTGCCGTAGCACAGTGAAGTGAAACCAAGTCGAATGTCGAATTAAATTATTGTCTCTTAAACAAAAAAAAAAATATTATTAGCACACTTGTCAAAGGACAAGTCAGCGAGTTGCTATATTTGCTTATGCATAAAGTACATACGTACATACATTTAAAATATTTTCTCTGTCTCTTGGCCGACTAACAAAACGAATTTGGGTCCGTTTTGTGAGAAATATAACTACATAAAGTTCATTACATACAGGAGTACGCACACTTGTAAGGAGTACAGGTCGGCGAATCACTCTATTTATTGTCTCAAGGGAATATTAACTGTCTCAAAAAGGCTTTACGCAAAAATCGTTTTAATTTTTTTTAACTGTTTCAATTTTGTTGAATATGTAACACTGTGGTGTAACAAAGCATAACTGGGATTTGTTTTGCACATTTGGTATTGACGTTTGACAATTATTATTGGGCATACGTGATCATTGGGCAGCGCAGTAGCATCATTACGATTTAAGAGAACATAAAGAAAGAAGTATTCTGTCTCAAAGGAAAGCAACATACTTTCATGAAATTGGAAATTGCGTACAGTGGGCTCAATTGTCTCAAATTTGAAAATTTTTCTGTTGTGAATGATGAAATACACTAAAAGAAATTTTTTACAACGGCCTTACAAATATTCAATTAATGGTAAACAATTATATAAATATTAATTATTTTCACCACATCTGACGGATTAGAAAATTATTTGGCCGAATAATTTTGAAAATTTGGTGTAATTTAAATGTCTCTTTGCGGAAATATTTGAATGCGCTGAATTATTAATATACAGTGGGAACGCCAGTCTAAAGTTGAGAATATTGATATTTAATTATCTGAAGTATAAGCGTGAAGAAATACCTAAATTATCGGGATAATAGATAAAACATATATCCATAGGTCACTGACTCGAATGTCTCATGAGCACAGTGGGCTAAAACAACATCGAATGCAACATTTTTCAATTTTTTTTTGCAATATTTTCCCCATATCGCCATACATTTTGTTGGGTTACAGAGCTTTGTATTTAATCACGAGTTGAAATCCACATTTTGTTGTCTCACTTCGACAAGTTAAATACTACAAAATACATTCCGCCATATAATTAATAAAATTGCCTCGTACGTTTGTGAAATATTTGGAATTGTATTAGCAAGAATTCGTTATTGCATAGGAGATATTGCGCTGATTTATTATCAAATCAATTTGTTCCTTTTAATTTCGTGAGATTCTTTTGCACTGATTTGATTTAAAAATCGGTATATTGAGCTAAGAGATTTCTTATTCGGAAAATTTGTGGATTTTTTGCTTACTCATCACACAGCTGTGCAATATTTATCTTTCTCAAAGGGAAAGGATTTTTATTCGTATATCTGTCTCAATCAAAGATGGGGCTGTTGGAAGAATATCTCATTTTGTGCGATGAGGTCACTACCTATGAACAAAACTTAAAACAATCTGAGGTATTGCAATACAATGAAATGTCGATCGAGGCAGAACAACAAGAGCTGCAAAGCATGTATAATGAGTGGAAGGATTTTTATAGAAAATGTATCAACGACCCAGCTTGTGAAAAGAAAGACAAAGTAACTTTAAAAAAGAAGAAAGTTGAAGTTCACAACAGTTACATTCGATGTATGGCTTTCATTGGGGATATCAAGTCAAAGATAAAGGAATCTGTTTCCCCCCCAATTCAAAAGACTGGTAGCTCAATTTCTGTCCCGCCGTGTGATACGGAAATTTTTCATGGTGACTATTTGAATTGGCCCAGTTTTAGGGATTTATTCACTGCTATATATGTGAATAATAAAAAATTGAGCGCTGTAGAGAAATTGTACCACCTTTTCCAAAAAACGAGTGGAGAAGCACGTGAAATAAATAGACATATCCCATTAACGTCTGAAGGTTTTGAAATTGCGTGGGAAAACTTGCGTAATCAATACGAGAATAAACGCATAGTAATTAACAATCAATTACGAACAATTTTTAATCTGCCTCAGTGTACGCAAGAATCTTCTAGCGGTCTGAAGAAATTGCAACGCGAAATTAATAATGCGATATCAGTTCTCAAACTATATAAAATCGACATTGGTTCGTGGGATCCGATATTTATATATCAATGTTCTTCAAAATTGCCAAAGTTAACATTGTCTCTGTGGGAGCAGTCAGTTGCTCAAAAGACTGAAATACCGAAGTGGGAGGAACTTGATAAGTTTCTAACTGAAAGGTTTCATGCGTTAGAAAGTGTATCGGACATTTATGGCCCACATACTTCAAATTCATCTCTGCCTCAGCGGCAAAAGTATAATAATTTTGATAAATCTAAAAGTTTTAAAGTACATCACACAAAAGTAAATGCCCAGAAATGCAGTTTGTGCAAAGGAAATCACATCTTACGTTCCTGTCCCAAGTTCATGAGTATGAACTATAAAAATAGGATTTCAATTGTAAGACGGGACAAATATTGTATGAATTGTTTGTCCTTGGGACACATGGCTTCAGAATGCCATAGTCAGAAAACGTGTTCCGAATGTAATTTAAAACATCATACGCTGTTACACAGGCCAAATCTGTCCCAACAGGGAAATAGTAATCAAAATAGTAATAAATCGAATTCACAGTTAGCGTCTAATAACAATACAATGCCTCAAGAGGTACAGCCCTCAGCTTCAACGTCAGGGAACGTTAGGGCATATCATACAACGGTTTCTAATAAAACGATGTTAGCTACTGCATGGATAACTGTTATTAAAGATGGTATTTCTCATAAAGCCCGAGCGCTAATTGATCCTTGTGCGGATGATTCATTTGTCTCTGAGAGACTTAGAAGAATACTTAAATTATCTACGAAAGCTATTTCTGCCGATATTTCTGGATTAGGCGGCGAGCATTTAACCAAATGCACTAAATTGGCATATTTTACAATCGGTTCGGTGTTTGATCCGAACTTTTCATTAGAAATAGATGCACTTGTTGTCCCAGATGTAACAGGAAATGTTCCAACACATTCCTTTGATAATTTTTCTGCTTCACAATTGCCTAAATTAGATTTTGCTGACCCACATTTTTATGTTAGCGGTCCGGTGGATATCCTCATAGGAGGAAATTTATATCCACTAATTTTACTCAATGGAGTACAACACGGCATTCTTGGTTCGCTTGTGGCACAGAAAACGGTCTTTGGATGGATCGTAACTGGCCCAACGTACAATAGGACTTCGATGAATGTGTCTCGGGTAGCTCATTGTACAAGAGTGTCAATAGATGAGCAACTGTCTCGATTTTGGGAAATCGAAGAACTTCCAAAGGAAGCACGAATTTCTGAAGAAGATAAAATATGTGAAGACATATATCGCTCCACTGTTAAACGAGATGTGACGGGAAGGTACACCGTCGACTTGCCATTCAAATCTGACCCAAAAGTGGGTGCACTTAGTAATTCAAACAGATATGTGGCTCTAAGTCAATTCCTACGAAATGAACAATCACTGACACGAAAGCCTGAAATTAAGGTTATGTATGATGACGTGATCAATGAATATTTGTCTCTAGGACATATGGAACTTGTTGATTTTCCAAAGGGAGAATCTGAACCTTGTTTTTATCTGCCTCATCATGGCGTATATAAGCCCAAAAGTGTTTCCACCAAATTGAGAGTGGTATTTAATGCCTCATGTCCCTCGGCGAAGGGAAAAAGTCTGAACGACTTATTATATGTTGGGCCAGTCTTGCAGAAAGACATAGTGACCCTAATTTTAAATTGGAGATTGTACAAATTTGTTTTTAACGCGGATATCACAAAGATGTATCGGCAAATCTTTGTCAACCCCAAGCATGCCCCGTACCAACGGATTTTATATAGATCAGATCCAGATAGTGAAATTAAAGATTACCAGTTGAGAACGGTAACATTTGGCGTCAATTGCGCGCCTTATTTGGCCCTACGCACTCTGCTCCAATTGGCCGAAGATGAGGAAAAAAGATTTCCACTAGGGTCAACGATATTAAGGAACAATATGTATATTGATGACGCGCTTGCCGGCGCACATTCTGTCTCTGAGGGCCTAAGGGCTAGAAAAGAATTAGAAGGGATTCTTTTATCTGGTGGGTTTGAACTTCGAAAGTGGACTTCAAACAGTAAAGAAATTTTAAAGGGCTTGCCTCGAGACACTCTGTTGAGTGAAAATTTTCTGGATTTTGATGAGAAAAGCTCGGCGAAAACATTGGGAATCAGGTGGAACGCCAAAACTGATATGTTTTATTTTGTCTCAGAAAAGTTAAAAGACAAAGAAACTTTTACTAAAAGGGAAGTTTTGTCGGTGATTGCGCGTCTCTTTGACCCATTGGGTTGGTTATCTCCGGTTATAATTACCGCGAAGATATTTATGCAACAGCTATGGCTGGACGAAATTGAGTGGGATGATTTCCTCAAACCAATGTCTCTAATGAAATGGAAGTCATTCATACAAAAATATGTCGATATTGATCAAATAAATATCCCACGTTGGGTTAGATATTCGCCCGAATGCGAAATTGAATTTCACGGATTCTGTGACTCCTCGGAGCTTGCTTATGCAGCTGTATTGTACGCGAGGGTAAAGTGTTGTGGCCAGATTCACACTAATATTCTTGTCTCAAAATCAAGAGTCGCGCCAATTAAAAAACTTTCTCTGCCCAGGCTAGAGTTGTGTGGAGCTCTACTTCTAGCAGAATTGATAAACATTTTTCTGCCTCAATTAAATGTTCATGACAGGCCTCTCTATTTATGGTCCGACTCAACTATCGTCCTCGCTTGGCTGAAGAAACCTTCACATACTTGGACAACCTTCGTGGCAAATAGAGTTGCCAAAATTCAAGACAAAGTCGGAGACTGTTGGCGTCACGTTTCCACTGGTGATAACCCCGCTGACCTAGCAACCCGGGGGGCGACTCCTTCAGAGTTGAAGGATCATACACTTTGGTGGTCGGGACCACCATGGTTAAAAGAAGAGGATCGGTTTTGGCCTTCGAACGCAACCATTCCTGATACGAATCTAGAAGCCAAGCCAACACAGGTTCATTTAGCTAGGTCAGCAGATTTCGAGGATATACTTGAGCGATTTTCTTGCCTCCCTCGGGCGATTCACGTCATCGCCTATATGTTTAGATTTTTTCATGCTACTCGTCCTGCCTCTAAGGAGAGGCCAAAGTTCAGCAGCTGTCGTCTAACATCGACTGAATTGGCATTTGCGAGAAATCGTTTAATTTTTCTGTCTCAAAAGATGAAATTTCCTCAAGAACACTGTTCTTTGTCCCAGGATAAGCCCATTGACTCCAAAAGTCCACTATTAACTCTTACCCCGTTTCTCGATAAGGATAAACTCATTCGAGCCAATGGCCGACTAGGTTCCACTCTGTCACTATCATACAGTGAACGACATCCAGTAATTCTGTCTCCTAAAAGCAGTTTTGCCAAACTTTACGTACGCTTTATCCATAAACTGACTCTGCATGGAGGTCCTCAACTAATGCTAGCGACAATACGTCTTGAGTGTTGGATTTTACGAGCAAAAAACTTGATCAGATCTTGTGTTCATAACTGTAAGGATTGCGTACTGGCACGAAAGGCTATGCAAGGCCAAATTATGGCGGCTCTACCCCCTGAACGGACCACATTTAGCCGCCCATTTACAAATACGGGTGTGGACTTTGCGGGTCCATTTGACCTGAAGAATTTCTCTGGTCGTGGATGCCGCATTTCCAAATGCTACATATGCCTTTTTGTCTGTTTCTCGACGAAGGCCATTCATCTTGAGGTTGTGAGTGATTTGTCTACCCAAGCTTTCATGGCTGCATTAATACGATTTGTCTCACGTCGAGGCTGTCCTAACAAAATTTATTCCGACAATGGTCGTAATTTTGTGGGAGCTGCCCGAGAAATAAAAGCAAATTTGGTAAAGTCCTTGTCGGAGCTGAAGTCTGAAGCAGCTGTTCGTTATGGCCACCAAAAGTTGGAGTGGCATTTCATCCCTGCCTCTGCACCTCACATGGGAGGGCTGTGGGAGGCCGGCGTAAAAAGTTGTAAGACCCATTTAAAGAAAATTTCGGGTCAAATACGCCACACATTTGAAGAATTTAGTACTATACTGGCCTCGATTGAATCCTGTCTCAATTCACGGCCGCTTACTCCAATGTCGGATAGTCAAGAAGATTTCTCCGTATTGACCCCAGGACATTTCTTGGTTGGTTCATCTCTACTGTCTCCTGCTGAGCCTGAAAAAATTAACGAAAAACTGTCTCTTTTGAATCGTTGGCGCAGACTTAAAATTATCCAACAGGATTTTTGTCGTCGGTGGAAATCCGACTATCTCAAAGAATTGAATAAAAGGAATAAGTGGCAACGGCCTTCAGAAAGCCTTAAATTAGGAGATATGGTCGTTTTGCGTCAGGAAGCAGGAGGGCCTAACGAGTGGCGTCTCGGAAGAGTTATCAAATTGTACCCGGGGTCCGACGGGCACATTAGAGTTGTTGACCTGAAAACGGCAGCTGGACCAATAACACGTCCAATTCACAAACTTGTGCTACTACCTCGCCTTGATTAGCCTTCCAATTATATGAGTTTCCCAGTCTGCCTCTTTTCCACACACATGCTTCTTCAGGTCACCTCATAACCTAACCAAACACAATCTCTGTCTCTCTACAGATATGGCTAACTACAACGATGACTACCGCTGCCTACTTTGCGAGACTCGTCATTCGCTAAAGCTGTGCCGCAGATTCCTAGCCATGCCTCTCGACGAAAAGTTAAATTATGTCCACCAAAACCGGGTTTGCGAAAACTGTCTCGCCTTCTCCCACGAAATTGGTCAATGCAAGAGTGGGCCATGTCGTATTTGTTGGTTTGGCCACCATACGCTTCTCCACCCGGCGGATGCACTGAAATATGAATGGATGGACATGACTGCTTTGGTGTGGATGCGACGTACACAGGTCAAGGAAGTGTCCCACTTGGTACGAGTTCTTATCAACCCCAATGCACCAAAGAGCTACTTGTATCCGGGTAATCTTGACGTAAGAGTGTTCCGTTTCAAAGAAGAGTGGGATATGCCTACGGAGTTTGTGCTAACAGACCGTCGCAGTGAAGTTCGCACCTTGACTGTCACTTTAGAGCCCAGAATGTGTCCATCGCCTTGCACACCTCAACGTTCTGTGCAACCAGCGCCAATCTGGGACATGTACGACCGCTGTGACGTAGCTGACTGTTCTTTTTACCTATCGAACAGATGTGCCGTTGTTTTGGGACAAGATGTGGCGCAGCGAATATTCCTCGGTCTACCTGAAAAAGAAAAGGGATTGCCCTATATCCAGAACACTATTTTTGGCTTGACATTTTTTGGGAATATGGAAGTAGACCAAGAGCGCTGGGATTATAGCTTGCAACTTTTTGAATGAGAATGAGAAGAATCATTATTATTTGAATTTATGTATGCCTCTGGTTAGGCTTGAAGAATAATTTATTTTTTTTTGCCTCTGGTTAGGCTTGATATCTTATTTTAATTGATCTTTTATTTTTTTTATCCCAACATGAGTTGCTATATACATAACTAAGTGTTCAGATCTCATAGAATTTATATTATTACCTGAATTAAAATAGTTTTGTTGATCTCATTATTATAAATGTATCTATATAGTTTTTACGAATAGATCTGTAGGATTTTGCACAGTTGGTGCAAGGGGGGCGGTATGTTCACGTAAGTAGGGGTGAATGACCTATTATATGTACGAGACAACAATGGTTGGCATCCCTACATGCGTGAACTTGCTGCCCTCCTTACTCTTTGTTTGCCGCCGTTGCGCGTAGCGCCTATGACATGCGCCTGTCATAAGGAAAAGAGTAAAAAGGAAAAAGTATAGTCAAAGTAAAACCAATTAACTACAGTGCGCGGAGCTTAAAACTAAGAAGATAATTTAATTCGGTTATCGTAAAACGCCAATATATAAAAAAAATCACCGTGCGCAGGGTTATAAGAAACAAGCAGCGATTTGTATATCGTATAATTGTATTTCGTTGCAACTATTATACATACCACCGAAAGTTTAAGACAGCGGCAAGCAAAGGAAACAAACGATAGTTCAAGAAATAAGTGTTAAGCCATAGAATTGAATTCGAACAAAATCATAAATAAATAAAAACGTGCTATTCTAAACGAATTAAACAAACCCAACGTGTATTTAACTGTCTCTAGTGCTCCTAAATATAAATTCATAAATTTGCCCCTACGAGGCTTGTGACAAATACAAGGAGAAGAGCTCCAGCCATTGCTTTGCCCCCACGAGGTGATCAACAATACAGTCATCACACATCCCAGCGGGCAATTATATTTGCTACGATTCGAAGTTGCTAGGATAAGGCCGGAGAGTTGGGTACAGGCCCTAACAGGCTCAAAGACGATCCCTATTGATTTTGGAAAAAATCGGTTCAGATTTAGTTATAAAGGGTGATTTGTTAAGAGCTTGATAAATTTTTTTTAAAAAAAAACGCATAAAATTTGCAAAATCTCATCGGTTCTTTATTTGAAACGTTAGATTGGTCCATGACATTTACTTTTTGAAGATAATTTCATTTAAATGTTGACCGCGGCTGCGTCTTAGGTGGTCCATTCGGAAAGTCCAATTTTGGGCAACTTTTTCGAGCATTTCGGCCGGAATAGCCCGAATTTCTTCGGAAATGTTGTCTTCCAAAGCTGGAATAGTTGCTGGCTTATTTCTGTAGACTTTAGACTTGACGTAGCCCCACAAAAAATAGTCTAAAGGCGTCAAATCGCATGATCTTGGTGGCCAACTTACCGGTCCATTTCTTGAGATGAATTGTTCTCCGAAGTTTTCCCTCAAAATGGCCATAGAATCGCGAGCTGTGTGGCATGTAGCGCCATCTTGTTGAAACCACATGTCAACCAAGTTCAGTTCTTCCATTTTTGGCAACAAAAAGTTTGTTAGCATCGAACGATAGCGATCGCCATTCACCGTAACGTTGCGTCCAACAGCATCTTTGAAAAAATACGGTCCAATGATTCCACCAGCGTACAAACCACACCAAACAGTGCATTTTTCGGGATGCATGGGCAGTTCTTGAACGGCTTCTGGTTGCTCTTCACTCCAAATGCGGCAATTTTGCTTATTTACGTAGCCATTCAACCAGAAATGAGCCTCATCGCTGAACAAAATTTGTCGATAAACACATTTCGAACCGAACACTGATTTTGGTAATAAAATTCAATGATTTGCAAGCGTTGCTCGTTAGTAAGTCTATTCATGATGAAATGTCAAAGCATACTGCGCATCTTTCTCTTTGACACCATGTCTGAAATCCCACGTGATCTGTCAAATACTAATGCATGAAAATCCTAACCTCAAAAGAATCACCCTTTAGCTGCCATATATATTTTTCACCGATCTGGTCATAATTGGCTTGTATATCAACCGATGTTCCTCAAATTCCGTACATCCGAATATTTTATGAGTCCCGAAAAACTTGCAAAATATCAGCCAAATCGGTTCAGATTTAGATATAGCTCCCATATATAGCTTTCGCCCGATTTACACTCATTTGCCCACAGAGGCCAATATTTTGCTCCGATTTAGTTGAAATTTTGCATAGGGAGTAGAATTGGCATTGTAACTATGAGTGCCAAATTTGGTTGAAATCGGTTCAGATTTGGATATATCTCCCATATATACCATTCGCCCGATTTACACTCATATGACCACAGAGGCCAATTTTTAACTCCGATTTAGTTGAAATTTTGCACAGGGAGTAGAATTAGCATTGTAGCTATGCGTGCCAAATTTGGTTGACATCGGTTCAGATTTAGATATAGCTCCCATATATATGTTTTTCTGATTTCGACAAAAATGGTCAAAATACCAACATTTTCCTTGTAAAATCGCCACTGCTTAGTCGAAAAGTTGTAAAAATTACTCTAATTTTCCTAAACTTCTAATACATATATATCGAGCGATAAATCATAAATAAACTTTTGCGAAGTTTCCTTAATATTGCTTCAGATTTAAATAATTCCCATATTTTTTTACTTAAATTGTGTTCCACCCTAGTGCATTAGCCAACTTAAATTTTGGGTCTATAGATTTAGTAAAAGTCTATAGTCAAATTCTGTCCAAATCGAGTGATATTTAAATGTATATATTTGGGACAAAAACCTTTATATATAGCCCCCAACACATTTGACGGATGTGATATGGTATCGAAAATTTAGATCTATAAAGTGGTGCAGGGTATAATATAGTCGGCCCTGCCCGACTTTAGACTTTCCTTACTTGTTTTCTTTAATCATTGTTGTTGTTTTTTTGATTTCAGCTTAAAACCATGCATTGACAAAACTACAAGTGTAGCTTAACCACACTTAATTTGGACAAAATTTTCTATAGGAATGAAATTTTGACAAAATTTTCTATGGAAATAAAATTTTTACAAAAATTTTTGTAGAAATATAATTTTGACAAAATTTTCTATAGAAATAAAATTTTGACAAAATTTTCTATAGAAAAAAAAATTGACAAAATTTCCTATAGAAATAAAATTTTGCAACATTTTCTATAGAAATAAAATTTTGACAAAATTTTCAACAGAAATAAAATTGTGACAAAATTTTCTATAGAAATAAAATTTTGGTAGATTAGTTTTGGCGATATGGACCAATTTTTGTGTGATTGGCGATCGGCTTTCAACCGAATCGGGTGAATTTTGTTCCTCCAAGAGGTTCCGGAGCTCAAATCTGGGGATCAATTTATATGGGGGCTATATATAATTATGGACGGATATGGACCAAGTTTTGCATGGTTGATAGAGACCCTATACTAACACCACGTACAAAGTTTCAACCGGATCGGGTGAAATTTGCTCCTCCAAGGGACTCCGGAGGTTAAATGTAGGGATCGGTTTATATAGGGGTTATTTATAATTATTACACAGAAAAGCATTTTTCCAATTAAATTGAGTAATTGAGTTTTAAAAAACATTCAATTAAAAATTTAATTGATTCAAAAAATGTTTTAATTGAAACAAAAATCAATCACAAAAATTAATAGTATCAATTAATTTTTTAATTGACCTTCAAATAATTTTTTCTTTGATACTATCATTTCTGTGATTGAAGATATTTCAATTAAAAAATAATTGGATCAATTAATTTCGTGATTGAATCAGAAAAATTTTTTTTTGTGTGTGGGGTTTTCTTTTTCCCGGACTTTTTTCACTCCCGGGAAAACGGGAATTTTTTTCGAATTTCCCGGGATCCCGGTCAAAGGGAAAGCAAATTTGTATATATATATATATATATATATATATATATATATATATATATATATATATATATATATATATATATATATATATATATATATATATATATATATATATATATATATATATATATATATATATATATATATATATATATATATATATATATATATATATATATATATATATATATATATATATATATATATATATATATATATATATATATATATATATATATATATATATATATATATATATATATATAATGTTGGAATAAATCATACTAAAATACAAAATATTTTGTAATACAAAAATTTTACAATGGTTTCTTTCGGTATACTTTTCGGAAGAACACTATAGTGGGATTTTTTGTAACATCCCAGCAAAAAGCGAAAAAAGTAGTGAAAATGTTTTTTTTTTTTTTTTTTGATCCGGAAGTGGTGCAAAATTGGCGCAGAAGCGATGAAATTAACATGGGCTTGTCATAAGACAGATGTTCACCATTTTAACAGCCGTTGCACTGCTAATTGTGGACCGATATGGACCAATCGGATGAATTTTGCTCCTCCAAGAATCTCCGGATGTGAAATCTGGGGATCGGTGTATTGGGGGCTATTTTTCAGGGAAGAAACCAGCAGAACAACCAATAAATTCAAATTTGTTTCCTAGTATCAATTATTCAAAATTCTATTTTAAAAGAGAATTGTGTCTTTAAATTTATCCTTACTTGAATTCTACGCTTCTTTGGAATATATACGAAAAATGTTAGTATTGAAAAATTCTTTGTTTTCACTTGTTTACAGTGAAAAAAGGCATGTAAAGAACAATATTTCTGGGGAAAACATGACCAACCATGAAAATGAAGTTTGAAACTATAACGAAGTATAGATAAGTATAGTTTGTCATTATTAATGTTTAATGTTTTGTACACTGAAAAAAAAGCATACTCGGTTCCAAAGATTTTGTCTTTACTTTAAAAATTTTGGTATTGATTCCGAGCCAAAGAAGCGGAGAATACAAGTAAGGATACTTTTAAGACACAATTCTCTTTTAAATTCGGGTTTTGTGTACTTGCTTCTAGGAAGCAAATTTTAATTTTTCGCTTTTTCAACTTTTTTTCTTAATATGCTATCAAAGTCCTTTAAAAACGAAATAACGGCAACTTTATTTTCCAAACTAAGATTCGACTTCCAGTAGAAATTATGCTGTGTTTCAAGTAAAAAACGTCTTTAAAATAAAGTGTTTGTAGTCAAGATGCAAAAAGACAACAAATTTAAAGACAATTTCATTAAATTTAAAGATTGTTTCTGAATTATTAAAGTCAAGTTGACCTTAGCCCAAACATTTTTTCTTTCATGTTATGATATCCATTTTTAAATCAAATCACTTAATTATAAGGACAATACGACTTCATTGAAAAGTTTATCGACTTTTGGTCTGGTTTGGTTTGGTTTATGCTAAAGAAATGCGTCTTTTATGGTAAGCAAAATTTGCATTCATATTTTAAAGACATGAAATCTTTGACCTCACGACAATATTTATATATATATATATATATATATATATATATATATATATATATATATATATATATATATATATATATATATATATATATATATATATATATATATATATATATATATATATATATATATATATATATATATATATATATATATATATATATATATATATATATATATATATATATATATATATATATATATATATATATATATATATTATGTATTAAATACATTAAAGAAGAAAGTCTTTATTACGTATGTTTTATTAAACTAAATATGCATTACCACAATAAATATCGGGTTGATAACATATTAAAGCTAACACCATGCAACAATACCATGGTAATAACTTTTCTCTGGGTGTAAAACTATTGTTTTGCAATTGCAATTTGCATAGCACAACATCCGAATGAATTACTAAGAATTTCTTTTAAATAATTGAATAATAATTTCTAAACAATTCCAAAATAATATAAAACGAAATGCGCCAATGATGCTTTAGTTTTCAATGCTTTCATAGCAATTCCAAAATATTACTTTTGCTGAGAGTATTTTTCTTGTTTAACCTAAAGATTATCCAATAATAGAAGTCGTAAAATATGCTGACTTCCTTTTAAATACAGATGTTGGTATGGTAAGGATGCATTGGTATTGTCACATTTTCCAAAAAAAAAAATGAAAATAACTACAAATATTTTTTTTTTAGCTCTTAAAGGCCGGCCGAACATATAGTCAATGAACAGATAGACTAGATTGAGTTAGTTTACTTATAGTGGTTGCCTGTTATTACCGACACACTTAGGGCGATTTCGTTTCTGCACAACAGAATACTGTAAACAGTCCAAGACCAAGAAAGTTTTGACCATTTCGTTAATAGTTTGCCAAAGTTATCGATAGTTTTGCATTTTTATACCCTCCACCATAGGATGTGGGGTATATTAACTTTGTCATTCCGTTTGCAACACATCGAAATATTGCTCTAAGACCCCATAAAGTATATACATTCTGGGTCGTGGTGAAATTCTTAGTCGATCTAAGCATGTCCGTTCGCCCGTCTGTTGAAATCACACTAACTTCCGAACGAAACAAGCTATCGGCTTGAAACTTGGCATAAGTAGTTGTTATTGATGTAGGTCGGATGGTATTGCCAATGGACCATATCGGACCACTTTTACGTATAGCCCCCCATATAAACCGACCCCTAGATTTGGCTTGCGGAGCCTCTTGGAGGAGCAAAATTCATTCGATCCGGTTGCCAAATTGCAACCGGATCGAATGAACGCATTTCTCTGCTACATAGTTTTTTCCTTGTCGAAAAGTCGATAAACATTTCAATGAAGTCGTTGTTTCCTTACAGTTAAGTGATTCAACTTAAAAACATGAAGAACATTTTGTTTGACTAAGTTCGGCAAGGCCTCCACCATGGATGTACCCTAAAGACTGTCATCCACAATGGAATTACTTGGGTGGTGGTAATACTATATACATATGATTATGGACCAATATGTACCAATTTTGATATGGTTGTTAAAGTCCATATACTAACGCCACGTACCAAATTTCAAACGGATCGGATGAATTTTGGTTCTCCAAAAGGCTCCGAAGGTCAAATCTGGAGACCTATATATAATTATGGATCCCGATAGGGACTAATTTTTGCATGGTTTTTAGTGTCCATATAGTTACAAAAAACACAAAATGTCAACTGAATCGGATGAAATTTGCTCCTCCAAGAGGCTTCAAAACCAAACCTGGGGATCGGTTTATATAAGGGCTATATATGATTATCGACCGATATGGACCAATTTTGGCATGGTTGTTAAAGACCATATACTAACACTACGTACCAAATTTAAACCGGATCGAATGAATTTTGCTTCTCCAAACGGCTCAAATCTGGGGCCCGCTTTATATGGGGGCTATATATAATTATGAACCGATACGAACCAATTTTTGCATAGTTATTAGAGATTATATAATAACACCACGTACGAAATTTCAACCGGATCGAATGAAATTTACTCCTCCAAGAGGCTCCGGAGGTCAAATCTGGGGATCGATTCATATGGGGTCTATATATAATTATAGACCGATGTGGACCAATTTATGAATACTTGTTAGATACCATATACTTATACCATGTACCCAATTTCAGCCGGATCGGATGAAATTTGCTTCTCTTAGAGGCTCCGAAAGTCAAATCTGGGGATCGGCTTATATGGGGGCTATATATAATTATGAACCGATGTGTACCAATTTTTGCATGGTGATTAGAGACCATTTACATACACTATGTACCAAATTCCAGCCGGATCGAATGAAATTTGCTTCTCACAAGCAAGCCAAATTTGGGGATCAGTTAATATGGGGGCTATATATAATTATGGATCGATATAGACCAATTTTGGTTAAAGACTATATACTAACACGATGTACCAAATTTCAGCCAGATCGGATGAAATATGCTCCTCTTAGAGGCTCCGCAAACCAAAGTGGACCGATATGGCCCGTTTGCAATACACGCAAAGAAAAACAAGTAAGTAAAGTCTAAAGTCGGGCGGAGCCGACTATATTATACCCTTCACCACTATGTAGACAAACATTTGTGTTACCATCTCAACTACTTAAAATTTGCTGGGAGCTATATAAAAGTTTGCATTTCCAGATACAAATACTTTTAATGGAAACAAGTTTTTGTACTTCTACAAAAACTCTAGAATTAAAATTTAAATCGGCTAACGCCCTGGGATGGAACACAATGTTAGTAAATATGGGAAATATGAAGCGATAGAAATTTTAATGAAATTGTACAAAAGAGATTTATGATTTTTCAGACGATACATATGTATTCGAGATAAAGGACAATTTGAGTAATACTTACAATTTTTGCTACTCAGCAGTGGCGATTTTACAAGGATATTGGTTAGATCTCGCCAAGATATGTGGTCAAGTGTGGGTTGTTGTTATATTATTTGGTTTAGTCGGGCGACTTGGAGCCTTATTTAAAACTCATCCGTTCTGTGGAAATTTTGGCATTGCAGTGTATAGGATATGGCTAAGATATGTGGAAATCATCACAGAATTTTGTGTAAAGTCTGAGAATTTTGGCCATATTTGTATTTTCTGAAGAAACTATCCAGTCAATTGTAGGAAAATCCCATTGAAAATGGGTCTAAAATATGAAACAGTCTACCATATTTCCCCAACTCTGGTGTACGTATATATGGGAGCTATATACAATCTGAACCAATTTTGACTAAATTTGACATGCATAGTTAGAATAATAATTCTGCTATCTATGCGAAATTTCACGTAAATGGGAGTATAACTTCGGCCCCCCTGGTCATATGAGTGCAAATCGGACGGGAGTTATATATGGGAGCCATATCTAAATCTGAACCGATTTCAACCAAATTTACCACAATTACCTATACTACTAAACGTACTCCTTGTGCGAAATTTGAAGTAAATCACGGCAAAACCTTGGATCTTGAGGCCATATAAGTTCAAATCGGACGAAAGATATATATGGGAGCTATATCTAAATTTGAACCGATTTCAAACAAATTTACCAAGCATTAGTAAAATGTCAATTCTACCCTCTCTGCAAAATTTCACAAAGATCGGTAGTAAACGTTGCCCTCTGTGGTCATATGAGTCTAAATCGGACGAAAGATATATATGGGAGCTATATCTAAATCTGAACCGATTTGGCTGATATTTTGCAAGATTTTCGAGATTCATAACATATTTGGATGTACGGTATTTCAAGAAAATCGGTTGATAAACACGCTAACTATGACCACATCGGGAATAAATATATATGGCAGCTATATCTAAATCTGAACCGATTTTTTCTAAAACCAATAGCGATTGTCTCTGTCCCAAGAAACGGCCCTATGCCAAATTTGAGGACGATCGGACTTAAATTGCGAGCGGTACTTTGTGCACAAAATTACATATACAGACAGACGGACAGACAGAGAGACGGATATCGCTAAATCGACTCAGAATTTAATTCTAAGCCGATCGGTATACTAAAAGATGGGTCTATGACCACTATTTCTTGGCGTTACATACAAATACACAAACTTATTATATCCTGTACCACAGTAGTGGTGAAAGGTATAAAAACGTTTGGAAAACGCGTACCGAAAACGTTTTTCTTTTGTTAGAGATTTTTGAATTGCTTCGAAAATTTTAAACTTTCATTACCAAAAAAAAAATCGTTTGTTACAAAATTTTTATTTTTTCGATAAAAAAAAGTTATATTTGAAACAACAACACAGTCCATTTCGTTTATATGAAACACTGTTCTTTTCTGACTTTAGGTCTTTAATAAGACACATTTTACAGTTCAAAATTTAATATAGTACAATGTAATGTTGAACATTTTTTCGGAATCTTTCGAGCATATCTGGAATATATGTAAAAAAAAAAACAACAAAAAAAAACTTTGGTCGAAGCAGGGATCGAACCCACGACCCTTGGCATGCAAGTCGGACGTAGCAACCACTGCTCCACGGTGCCAAACTAAATGTTTTTTCAGTTAAATAAACTTTGTTTATTCGGTTCGTGGGCGCCGCAAGTTATGCTATATAAATATAACTTATATGGATAATTATCTATTGAAGACCATATAAGGTACATAGCTCAGTGGTTAGTGTGTTGGCTTACAAAGTGCATGGTCCGCGGTTCGATTCTCCGTCCAGGCGAAAGGTAAAAAACATTTTAAAAATTTATAAAATCGTATAATTTCTTCTACATTGTTGGTATTACAGGAAAAGGTGTTAAGAACTAAAAAACCTCGTGGATGTGAGAAAGATATGAGGGAAAATGCAAATAGCAAGAAAACAGCGTTTTTTTTGAGTTAGTCTTTATGAGATTGTTTTTACATCCTGGAAAAGAATAAACGTTTATCACAAAAAGTATATACTTTTCTTCCAAATACACTTCCTTACAGCGAAAAGCAAATGAGAAACGAACTTTGTTTGTCTAAAATTTCATTTGGGAGGAAAGAATTATTTTTTTGCGTGTACTTTATGGGGTCTTAAAGCAATTTTTCGATGTATTACAAACGAAATGACAAAGTTAATAATACCCCTCATCCTATGGTGGAGGGTATAAAAAATCAAAGTTCTTTGTATCCTGGTTCGTCACACAATCCAAAATATCGCATATCGAAGAAATCAAAATAACGTGACTTTGAAGTATATAAGGAGGTCCCTTCTCATTGAGTTATGTATAGAATCGGGCGGCACTCAATGATAAAAGAGAATATCGGGATCCTAATATTTTCTAATAATATATCTAGTTTCCGCTACACCCAAGCAAATCTAAGAAAGAATTTTGAATAATTGCAAAAGTCGATAGTTGAATGTTTCAATTTAAAAAAAAAAAACAAGTATATACAGCAGTAAGTTCGGCCGGGCCGAATTTTAAATACCCACCACCATGAACCAAATATTAGGGTTTCCTTTGAAATTTCAGGAGGGCTTGAGGACTTGAGGACACTTCCCGAAGATAAATTTAAAGATTTCACCTATGAGGACTATATCAGATTCTGGATTTATAAGAACCATTTTTGTTTGAGTTTTAGAGGAATCATTAACATCTCTTGTAAGTGTGCTAGAAAATATAAAATAACGTCTTGATTTGAAATCTTAAATCTGTAGAAGTAAAATCTGGAAATTTTGCATTGAGTTTCAAGCAATTTTCATGATCAGTGCGCCTTCTACACCCTCAAGAAGTGAAGTCGGTCTATATGGAGGCATTACCAAATGGACCAATAAAAACTTTATCCGATACACGTTTTGTGAGCCTAAAATACCAGAATATTTACAATTTCAGGCAAATCAGATAAAAACTACGGTTTCTAGAAACCCTTAACTCCTTGGGTTTCTAGAAACCGGGAGTTCGTTCTTATGGGGGCTATACTAAAATATGGACCGATACTTACCGTTTTCGGCAAACCTCTTTATGACCCGAAAATACCTCTAGATTTCCAATTTCAGGCAAATAGGATAAAAACTTCAGATTCTAGAAGACCAAGAAGTAAAATCGGGAAATGGGTCTATATGGGGGCTATACCCCATATAGACACCTCTTTATGGTCCTAAAATACCTCTAGATTTCCAATTTCAGACAAATTGAATAAAAACTACGGTTTCTATAAGCCCAAGACCCCAAATCGGGAGGTCGTTTTATATAGGGACCATACCAAAACATGGACCGATACTCACAATTTTTGGCACACGTATTTGTGGTCCTACAATACCTCTAGATTTCAAATTTCAGGTAAATTAAATAAAAACTGCGGTTTCTATAAGCCCAAGAAGTAAAATCGGGAGATCGGTCTATATGGGGGCTATACCAAAATATGGACCGATACGCACCATTTTCGGCACACCTCTTTATGGTCCTACAATACCTCTAGATTTCAAATTTCAGACAAATTGGATAAAAACTACGGTTTCTATAAGCCCAAGACCCCAAATCGGGAGGTCGTTTTATATGGGGACCATACCAAAACATGGACCGATACTCACAATTTTTAGCACACGTATTTGTGGTCCTACAATACCTTTAGATTTCCAATTTCAGGTAAATTGAATAAAAACTGCGTTGCTAGAAGCCCAAGAAGTAAAATCGGGAGATCGGTCTATATGGGGGCTATACCAAAATATGGACCGATACTCACAATTTTTGGCACACGTATTTGTGGTCCTACAATACCTCTAGATTTCCAATTTCAGGTAAATTGAATAAAAACTGCGTTGCTAGAAGCCCAAGAAGTAAAATCGGGAGATCGGTCTATATGGGGGCTATACCAAAATATGGACCGATACTCACAATTTTTGGCACACGTATTTGTGGTCCTACAATACCTCTAGATTTCCAATTTCAGGTAAATTGAATAAAAACTGCGGTTTCTATAAGCCCAAGAAGTAAAATCGGGAGATCGGTCTATATGGGGGCTATATCAAAACCTGGACCGATATAGCCCATCTTCGAACTTCACCTGCCTGCAGACAAAAGACGAGTTTGTGCAAAATTTCAGCACGATTGCTTCATTATTGAAGACTGTAGCGTGATTACAACAGACAGACAGACAGACGGACAGACGGACATCGTTATATCGTCTTAGAATTTCTCCCTGATCAAGAATATATATACTTTATATAGTCGGAAATCGATATTTCGATGTGTTACAAACGGAATGACAAACTTATTATACCCCCGTCACCATTCTATGGTGGTGGGTATAAAAATGGAACACATTGATTTCTTCAAATTTGGAATAAAAGTCTATAAATCAACTTTAGCGAAACTCGAATAGTCTACTTTTGAAAAACTCGAAATACCTATATTTCCAAACTTTTAAAAACACTATCGTTTAGTTCTCATTACAGTCCCTAATTACACCCTGTTCACAAAGTAGTTCATGGTACCTTTTATAATTTTTTATGTTATATGAGAAAATTGCAATTTATAAGTTTTATTCTTAAATTACTAAAAATCGTTTTCATATATTTACACAATGAATTCACCATTAAGTTGCAATAAATTTATTTCAATATTTAAGTCTAGAAACACCGGAAAGAATGTTTATCGTAATTTATTTTCGAAATACCTCTGAGAAAATCTTGTAACCGAATGTTCGATTTGCTTACGTTACAGTCCTACCGAATTCCCCAGACATTTTTGCCATTGTACAATTTATCCATTCACATTCGCTTAACATTCGTTTCGAATCATTCAATGTTGCTTTGTTGCCATTCAGTGCCGACATTGTTGAATTTAAACAATCACTACTATTTTCACACTTAACTTGAAATTTACATAAAATATTACCGCACACAAACACACACACACTCACTCAAATCTCCCAAAGGACATACACACTTACTTGCACAGCTCGGGACATACCATACATTGATGTACCTATATTTAGGCACACACACACACCATCGTATAAACACTCACATTGTGTACTTTGTTCTCATCTTTGCCTCCCTAAGAGAAAACGCACTTTTCTCGTTGAGCACCATGGAAAGAAAATATCCAACGATTGGATTTTTTTCTTTTTGTTGCAGGATAAAACTCCTCTTTATCCAATGTATGATGAGCCCTAGGGAAACCGGATGAGTTCAGGATTTATCATCGCACAGTGGTTAGTCGAAAAATTTTGTTTAATACAAAACTTGTAAAGATTGATTTTTATACCCACCACCATAGAATGGTGACGGGGTATAATAAGTTTGTCATTCCGTTTGTAACGCATCGAAATATCGATTTCCGACTATATAAAGTATATATGTTCTTGATCAGGGAGAAATTCTAAGACGATATAAGCATGTCCGTCTGTCTGTCTGTCTGTCTGGCTGTCTGTTGTAATCACGCTACAGCATTCAATAACGGAGCTATCGTCCTGAAATTTGGCACAGAATCGTCTTTTGTCTGCGCGCAGGTCAAGTTCGAAGATGGCCCATATCGGGCCATGTTTTGGTATACTTCTTGGGCTTATAGAAACCGTAGTTTTTATCCAATTTGCCTGAAATTGGAAATCTAGAGGTATTTTTGGGCCATAAAGAGGTGTGCCGAAAACGGTTAGTATCGGTCGGTATTTTAGTATAGCCCCCATAAGAACGATTTCCCGATTTAACTCCTTAGGTTTCTAGAAACCGTAGTTTTTATCCGATTTGCCTGAAATTGTAAATATTCTCGTATTTAAGGCTCACAAAAACGTGTATCGGATTAAGTTTTTATCGGTCCATTTGGTAACGCCTCCATATAGACCAATTTCACTTCTTGTGAGTATAGAAGGCGCACTGATCATGAAAATTGCTTGAAACTCAATGTAAAATTTCCAGATTTTATTTTTCGGGTGAAAATCTACAGATTTAAAATTTCAAATCAAGACGTTATTTTATAATTTTCTTGCACACTTACAAGAGATGTTAATGATTCCTCTAAAACTCAAACAAAAATGGTTCTTATAAATCCAGAATCTGATATAGTCCTCATAGGTGAAATCTTTAAATGTATCTTCGGGAAGTGTCCTCAAGTCCTCAAGCCCTCCTGAAATTTCAAAGGAAATCCTAATATTTGGTTCATGGTGGTGGGTATTTATGATTCGGCCCGGCCGAACTTACTGCTGTATATACTTGTTTTTTCATATGTTTAATAAAAAATTAATTGATACAATCCATTTGTTTTAATCAAATCGAACTAAGAACACAAAGTTCGTTAAGGGAAAATTTTTACGGTTTTTATAATTACTAATATGTACTAAATAAATAATTGAATCATGAAGAAACCTGATTGAGTTTTCCAATCGACATCAAAAACATCTTGATTGAATCAATAAAAAAATTAATTGTTTTTTTTTTCTGCAATCAACATCAATTAAATTTTTAATTGAACCAATTAAAAAATTAATTGAAATTTTCAAACCAAATCAAGTAATTTTTAATCAAATATTTTTTATGCACAGACACCAAAAAATTATTTTTTGATTCAATCTCGAAATTGATCCAATTAATTTTTTAATTGAAATGTCTTCAATCACCGAAATGGCAGTATCAATAAAACAATTATTTGAAAGTCAAGTAAACCATTAATAGACTCAATTAAAAAAATAATTGATACTATTAATTTTTGTGATTGATTTTTGTTTCAATTAAAAAAAATTTATGAATCAATTAAATTTTTATTTGAATATTTTTTAAAACCCACTTAGTTAAGACTTTAATTGGAACAATTTTCTTTAAATTGATGTTGATTGCAAAACTCAATTTATTTTTATACCCACCATTATAGAATGATGACGGGAGTATGATAAGTTTGTCATTCCATTTGTAACACATCGAAATATCGATTTTCGACTATATAAAGTATATATATTCTTGATCAAGGAGAAATTCTAAGACTATAACCATGTCTGGCTTCTGTTGTTATCACGCTACAGTCTTCAATAATGAAGCAATCGTGCTGAAATTTTGCACAAACTTATCTTTTGTCTGAAGGCAGGTCAAGTTCAAAGATGGGATATACCGGTCCAGGTTTTCATATAGTCCCCATATAAACCGACCTCCCGATTTGGGGTCTTGGGATTACAAAAACCGTAGTTTTTATCCAATTCATCTGAAATTGGAAATCTAGAGATATTTTAGGACCATAAAGAGGTGTGTCAAAAATGGTGAGTATCGGTCCATGTTTTGGTATAGCCCCATATAGAGCGATTTCCCGATTTTACTTCTTGGGCTTCTAGAATCAGTAGGTTTTATCCAATTAGCACGAAATTGGAAATCTAGATGTATTTTAGAACCATAAAGAGGTGTGTAAAAAATAGTGAGTATCGGTCCATGTTTTGGTATAGCCCACATATAGTCTGATCTCCTAATTTTACTTCTTGGGCTTAAAGAATCCGCCGTATTTTAGGACCATAAAGATGTGCGTCTAAAATTGGAAATCTAGAGGTAGTCTAGGACCACAAATACATTTACCGAAAATGGTGAGTAGCGGTCAACGTTTTAGTATAGCCCCCATATAGACTGATCTCCCGATTTGACTCTTAGAACCCGTAGTTTTTGTCCGATTATCTGAAATTGTAAATATACTGGAATTTTAGACTCATAAAAACGTGAATCGGATTTAGTTTTTATCGGTCCATATGGTAAGGCCTACATATACACCGATTTCATTTCTTGAGGGTATGGAAGGCGAACTGATCATGAAAATTACTTGAAACTGAATGTAAAATTTCCACATTTTGAAACCGATTCACGTAAAATTTCCATAGAGAGTAGAATTGATATTCTACCAATCCTTGCTAAATTTGGTTTGGTGATTTGCGATATAGCCCCATATATACACCCTCAAAAAAAATCGCTTCTCTAACATATGTTCCAAACATATTTTGCAGGAAGCACATATATTATTGGATGCTGCCGAAACATTAATATGTTTGTTTTATGTGAACATATTATATGTTTGGAAGCATTTTGAGCCCAAAAATATTATATGCTTGGAAGAACTTTCCCCAAAGAAGATTGTGCTCATTCCCTAAGCCAACACACTATCCACTGGGCTACGTAGCAGTTATAGTCACCAGTAGACAATTATCGTTATAAGTTACATTTATATAGCATAGTTTGCAGCGCCCACGAGCCCATGCAAACATAACATTATTTCAAAGAAACATACATTTGTTGGCCACGTGGAGCAGTGGTTTGCATGTCTGCCTTGCATGCAAAGGGTCGTGGGTTCAATTCTTGCTCCGACCGAACCAATTTTTTTTTTTGTAATTTAGACATTTATACTATATTAAATTTTTATAATGAAACTTCGAAATGTGGGTTATTAAAGATTTACAGTCAGAAACAGTGCTTGATATAAACGAAATGGCTTTTTAATAAAATATTATTATTTTTTTTTTTTTCAAATCTCTATGCTCTTGGTTCCGAATGTCTATTCTCATTACTTCGAATACTCGTTCTAATATTCAAATTAAATAATATTTAGACTTAAGCATATCAAATTTGTGGCCTTATCATAAAGCAGTTTTCCGAAACAACATCCAACCGTTTCACAGAAATTGTAAACATATATATGTTTACTCGAAATTTGTAAATTTATATATGTTTACAATCAACATATTATTTTTATGAAACATTCATGCCCCAAACAAAATATATTTTAACATATTAACATATGTGTGCCAAACATTTAGTGTTAGTTTAGGAACATTACATGTTGGCACTTAAATATATTGTGTTTAAAAATTGAGCCCGAAACACATTTTGTTTATATCGGAACATATGAAAAACATATTTTTCTAACAGTGTAGGTTAGGTTAAATTAGGTTAGGTGGCAGCCCGATGTATCAGGCTCACTTAGACTATTCAGTCCATTGTGATACCACATTGGTGAACTTCTGTCTTATCACTGAGTGCTGCCCGATTCCATGTTAAGCTCAATGACAAGGGACCTCCTTTTTATAGCCGAGTCCGAACGGCGTTTCACATTACAGTGAAACCACTTAGAGAAGCTTTGAAACCCTCAGAAATCTCACCAACATTACTGAGGTGGGATAATCCACCGCTGAAAAACTTTTTGGTGTTCGGTCGAAGCAAGAATCGAAACTACGACCTTGTGTATGCAAGGCGGGCATGCTAACCATTGCACCACGGTGGCTCCCTAGCCCCCATATATATATTTCGCCCGATTTAGACTGTTATGTCCATAGAGGCCAATGTTTTACTCCGATTTGTGTGAGGCTATGCACAGGGAGTAGAATTAATATTATACCTATCCATGCCAAATTTGGTTAAAATCGTTTAAGATTTAGATATAGCTCCAATATATATTTTTCGCCCGATATGGATTTAATTGCCCTTAGAGGCCAGAATTTTCCTTTTATTTTCTTCAAAGAGTACAATGGGTGGTCAAGTATTTCGTTGAAATCGATTCAGATTTACATATAGCTCCCATATATATAATACGCCCGATTTAGATTTATATAACTACCTGAGAAAAAATTTTCATTTAAATTTACTTGAAATTTTGATTGAAATGAAAGATTTTAGCATTGTGTACCAAATTTAGATCAAATTGGATATAGCTTCCATATATACGATTGATTTGGAGAAATATGATAGAAAATTTCATATTTTACCCGAATTTCGACAGAATTTTGCTGCAATTGAAATTATTTTATTTTTTTACACAGAAAAAAGGGTTAAGCATTCTATCAAACTGTGTCGCCATTTATCCAAATCGGTTCAGACTTAGATAAAGCGCGATATATTCTTCCGATTTAGTTGAAAATTTCGGCGAAGATGTTCCCCAACATCAGCGAAGATGTCCCCATACTATCCACAGACGATTCAGATAAGGTTCCGGCTGCGTAAATCTCGCTCGATGTGGCCAAATAGTGTCACAAACCCCACAATTGACCACCTATCTTAGTCAAATTTAGTCAATATCCTTGTGAAACCACAACTACTAGGGAGCAAAAATAAAAATTCTTCAAATTGTCAAAAACCTCTAATAAATATGTATCGCTGGGTAAATCATTAATGGACTATTGTGCAATAAAATGGCATTAGCTTTATATTTCCCATATTTTTTACTTAATTGTAAAAATATTTTTTACTTAAAATTGTTTCTCCAAATCTGTCTTGATTTAAATATTAGTATATATGAATGGTATTTGTATGGGAATGGTATCAAAAATTTTGGTCTACATAGTGGTGAAGGTCGGCCCCGCCCAATTTTATATTTTCCTTACTTGTTATACCCTCCACCATAGGATGGGGGTATATTAACTTTGTCATTCCCTTTGTAACACATCGAAATATTGCTCTAAGACCCAATAAAGTATAACGATTTGAAACTTGGCACAAGTAGTGGTTATTGATGTAGATCGGATGGTATTGCAAATGGATCATATCGGTCCACTTTTACGTATAGCCCCCATATAAACGGACCCCCAAATTTGGCTTGCGATTGCTCTAAGAGAAGCTAATTTCTTCCGATTCGTCTGAAATTTGGTACATGGTGTTAGTATATGGTCTCTAACAACCTTGCGAAAATTGGTCCACATCGGTCCATAATTATATATAGCCCCCATATAAACAGATCCCCCGATTTGGTTTTCGGAGCTTCTAAGAGAAGCAAGTTTCATCCGATCCGGCTGAAGAGAAACAAATTTCATCCGATCCGGCTGAAATTTGGTACATGGTGTTAGTATATAGTCTCTAATGACCATTCAATCCATTTTTATAATCAAATCAACCTAAGAACACAAAGTTCGTTAAGTGAAAATTGTGGCGGTTTTTATAATTACTAATATGTACTAAATAAATAATTGTATCATGTAGAAACCTGATTGAGTTTTCCAATCGACATCACAAACATCTTGATTGAATCAATTAAAATTGTTTTTTCTGCAATCAACATCAATAAAATTTTTAATTGAACCAATTGAATTAAATTTTTAATTGAACCAATTAAAATTGAATTTTTAATTGAACCAATTAAAAAATTTATTGAAATTTGCAAACGAAATCAAGTAATTTTTAATTAAATATTTTTTATGCCCACACACAAAAAATTCTTTTCTGATCCAATTAATTTTTTAATTGAAATGTTTCAATCACAGAAATAATAGTATCAATAAAACAATTATTTGAAAGTCAATTAAACCATTAATTCACCCAAATAAAAAATTATTTGATACTATTAATTTTTGTGAATGATTTCTGTTTCAATTACAAAAATTTTAATTGGAAAAATTTTCGTGAAATTGATTGCAAAACTCAATTAATTTTTATACTCACCACCATAGAATGATGACGGGGGTATGATAAGTTTTTCATTCCGTATGTAAGACATCGAAATATCGATGTTCGACTATATAAAGTATTCATATTCTTGATCAAGGAGAAATTTTAAGACTATAACCATGTCCGTCCGTCTGTCTGTCTGTTGTAATCACGCTATAGTCTTCAATAATGAAGCAATCGTGCTGAAATTTTGCACAAACTCGTCTTTTGTCTGCAGGAAGGTCAAGTTTGAAGATGGGCTATATCGGTCCAGGTTTTGATATAGTCCCCATATAGACCGATCTTCCGATTTTACTTCTTGGGCTTATAGAATCAGTAGGTTTTATCCAATCAGCCTGAAATTGGAAATCTTAGGTTATTTTAGGACCATAACGATGTGTGCCAAAATGGTGAGTATCGGTCCATATTTTGGTATAGCACCATATAGAGCGATTTCCCGATTTTACTTCTTGGGCTTATAGAATCAGTAGGTTTTATCCAATCAGCCTGAAATTGGAAATCTAGAGGTATTTTAGGACCATAAAGAGGTGTGTCAAAAATGGTGAGTATCGGTCCATATTTTGGTATAGCCCCATATAGAGCGATTTCCCGATTTTACTTCTTGGGCTTCTAGAATCAGTAGGTTTTATCCAATTAGCTCGAAATTGGAAATCTAGATGTATTTTAGAACCATAAAGAGGTGTGTAAAAAATAGTGAGTATCGGTCCATGTTTTGGTATAGCCCCCATATAGACTGATCTCCTGATTTTACTTCTTGGGCTTATAGAATCCGTCGTATTTTAGGACCATAAAGAGGTGCGTCTAAAATTAGAAATCTAGAGGTAGTCTAGGACCACAAATACATTTACCGAAAATGGTGAGTAGCGGTCAACGTTTTAGTATAGCTCCCATATAGACTGATCTGTATGGGAATGGTATCAAAAATTTTGGTCTACATAGTGGTGAAGGTCGGCCCCGCCCAATTTTATATTTTCCTTACTTGTTATACCCTCCACCATAGGATGGGGGTATATTAACTTTGTCATTCCCTTCGTAACACATCGAAATATTGCTCTAAGACCCAATAAAGTATAACGATTTGAAACTTGGCACAAGTAGTGGGTATTGATGTAGATCGGATGGTATTGCAAATGGATCATATCGGTCCACTTTTACGTATAGCCCCCATATAAACGGACCCCCAAATTTGGCTTGCGATTGCTCTAAGAGAAGCAAATTTCTTCCGATTCGGCTGAAATTTGGTACATGGTGTTAGTATATGGTCTCTAACAACCTTGCGAAAATTGGTCCACATCGGTCCATAATTATATATAGCCCCCATATAAACCGATCCCCCGATTTGGTTTTCGGAGCCTCTAAGAGAAGCAAATTTCATCCGATCCGGCTGAAATTTGGTACATGGTGTTAGTATATAGTCTCTAATGACCATGCAAAAATTGGTCCACATCGGTCAATAATTATATATAGCCCCCATATAACCCGATCTCCAGATTTGACCTTTGGTGCCTTTTGGAAAAGCAAAATTCATCCGATCTGGTTGAAATTTGGTACGTGGTGGTAGTATATGATATTTAACAACCATGCCAAAAGTGGTCCATATCAGTCCATAATCATATATAGCCCCCATATAAACCGATCCCGAGATATGGTTTTGGAGCCTCTTGGCGGAGCAAATTTCATCCGAGTCAGTTGAAATTTGGTACATTGTGCTAGTATATGGCCGTTAACAACCATGCCTAACTAGGTCCATATCAGTTATAGTTATATATAGCCCTCGGATATATCGATCCCCAATCACACAAAAATTATTTGTAGACTTACCTATACATAACTTTTTTGTCTAATATATACCACGTATGGACTAAAAACAAAATTCGGCACAGGTTTTTGTGATTTCTACCTCTAGATTTCTAATTTCAAGCAAACCGTCTAAAAATTGCGGCATATAGAAGAAGACATATCGGGAGATCGGCCTATACGGGGGTTATACTAAAACATGGATCGCTACACACCATACTCGAAAGTTCTACTTGTGGATTAAAATACCTCCATATTCCCAATATCATGCAAATCAGATAAAAATTGCGGTGTGTAGAAGGCGAAGCAGTCAATTCCGGACCGATCTGTAAGGGGGCTATACCAAAACATGGACCTATATACATCATATTCGACGTGGCAATGTGTGGTTCTAAAATACCTCTACACCGAAATGATTTTCTTCGTAAAAAGAACGAAAATTTTCGTTAAAAGTAGGAAATTTTTTATTGCTTTAGAACCAAAGGAATTTTTCATTAAAAGTACGAACTATTTCGTTCTTTTTACAAAATTT
The DNA here is from genome assembly GCF_050003625.1 of Haematobia irritans. Classification (NCBI taxonomy): domain Eukaryota; kingdom Metazoa; phylum Arthropoda; class Insecta; order Diptera; family Muscidae; genus Haematobia; species Haematobia irritans. Next base: position 164,154,773 of record NC_134397.1, on the reverse strand, counting down.
TTGTAGTTTATAAGAAACAACTTCGTCCTTCGTCCGAGATTTGGTTTTGGAGCCTCTTGGAGGAGCAAATTTCATCAGAGTCAGTTGAAATTTGGTACATTGTGTTAGTATGTGGCCGTTAACAACCATGCCTAACTAGATCCATATCGGTCTATAGTTATATATAGCACTCAGATAAATCGATCCCCAATCACACAAAAATTGGTCCATATCAAGTTCATAATTCTATATATCCCCCATATAAGCAACCCCCATATTTCAATTCTGGCTCTCTACGTACCGTGCAAAATTTCATGTCGATTCGTAATTATTTGTAGACTTACCTATACATAACTTTTTTGTCTAATATATACCACGTATGGACTAACTCACAATTTAGAAAACGATGTTAAGAAGTTTTAAGATACCACAACCCAAGTAATTCGATTGTGGATGTCAGTCTTTCGTAGAAGTTTCTACGTAATCCATGGTGGAGGGTACATATGATTCGGCTTGGCCGAACTTACGGCCGTATATACTTGTTTTAACTGACTTAGTTTTTCGAGTTTCATTAAAAAGTTTATTGTCTCTATTCATTTATTAAGAGAAAAAAATTTTCAACTTTTTATTTGGAAATATTTTGATGATATTTTTTTCTGTGTGATTAAAGACTTTTCCATAAAAAATTATCTAGACCAATTAATTTCGTAATTGTATCACAATTTTTTTTTTGGGATCCGGAAGTAGGGTAAATTTGAATCATCTCCAATGCATTTTCCAATAGGCTTGTAATAGAACGAAATTACTCTGTTTTCGGATCCTTTGCATTGGTTTGGAAGTTATGCTTTGGAAGATCATTTGACTTTTCCCCTTTTTTACTCAAATACATTTCATCACATAACATTTCATCTCCCCGAATGTGGGTAAACTTTGTTATTCGAATTTTCCTATAACATTGAAAATAGTTTTCCCTATTAGAAATAGGTTTCCCTATTAGAAATGGAGCACTGTGCTGCGTTAGTGCCATAATAGCCACTGGACACTTGGGAATGGGAAATGAGCCATTTTTGTGGGGTGGCAACCATAAAAAGCTTGCACAAAATCTATAAAAAAATAGTTAAAAAAACGTTGCACAATAAAACGTTAAGTTGAAATAAAATGGGGCCAGAACATCAAAAATAATAAAATGGAATAAAACGAAATAGAAGAGCTGTTTAACTTACACAACGACAATGATTTTATAGAAGATGAAGGACGACCATTTGCAGAATAGAGCTAGAAACGGAAATATTACATATAAAAAACACACACACATTTTTTTAACAAAAGCAAATGTATTTCTTTTGAGCTTTACATAGATTGTGGTACACTACTCCTGATTCTTATGTTCTTGGTCTTATTTCTTTCCAATCTTTATACATTTTTGTCTTTTGTTATTGTGCCAGGGTATTTTAACCCAGTGGGTCAAAAAGACAATTCAAAACGATGTTGTTACGATAGGTCCTATACGCTTATGACACGAATAACTCATAGACAACTAGAAAAGTTAATTGACAGATTTTATATAAAAACGAGTAAAGTCTAAAGTCGGGCGGAGCCGATTATATTATATGTTACCATTCACCACAGTGTATACCAAAATTTGTGGTACCATCTGAAATCAATCAAATTCATTGAGAAATGAATAAAGCTCTAAATTGGAATATGCATGTATTGAAATCTGAAGTGATTTGGACAATTTTTTTTAACACTTCTACAAATTCTCTACAATTAAAAATGAAATCAACTAACGCCATGGGACGAACCACAATGTTAATAAAAAATTTATAGGAAATATGGGAACCCAGCAAAAATAAAATTGGAAACATATCTTTTAAAGCGCATCGCGAGATCTGATTTTGTTGAAGTTCCTTTGGAGAAGTCTTGATAAAAGACGATGATAAAATTTGAACCACACCGAAAAAAAGTATACTGTTTTTATACCCTCCACTATAGGATGGGGGTATATTAACTTTGTCATTCCGTTTGTAACACATCGAAATATTGCTCTAAGACCCCATAAAGTATATATATTCCGGGTCGTGGAGAAGTTCTGAGTCGATTTAAGCATGTCCGTTCGTGTGTTGAAATCACGCTAACTTCCGAACGAAACAAGCTATCGACTTGAAACTTGGCACAAGTAGTTGTTATTGATGTAGGTCGGTGGTATTGCAAATGGGCCATATCGGACCACTTTTACGTAGCGCCCCCATATAAACCGATCCCCAGATTTGGCTTGCGGAGCCTCTAAGAGAAGCAAATTTCATCCGATCCGGTTGAAATTTGGTACATGGTGTTAATATATGGTATCTAACAACCATGCAAAAATTGGTCCACATCGGTTCATAATTTTATATAGCCCCCATATAATCCGATCCCCAGATTTGGCTTGCGGAGCCTCTAAGAGAAGCAAATTTCATCGATCCGGCTGAAATTTGGTACATGGTGTTAGTATATGGTATCAAACAATCATGCAAAAATTGGTCCACATCGGTTCATAATTATATAGCCTCCATATAAACCGATCCCCATATTTGATCTCAGGAGCCTCATGGATGAGCAAAATTCATCCGATTCGGTTGAAATTTGGTACGTGGTGTTAGTATATGGTGTCTAACAACCATGTAGGAATTGGTCCATATCGGTCCATAATTATATGTAGCCCCCATATAAACCGATCCCCAGATTTGACCTTCGTAGCCCCTTGGAGGAGCAAAATTCACCCGATCCGGTTGAAATTTGGTACGTGGTGTCAGTATATGGTCTCTAACAACCATGCAAAAATTGGTCCATACCGGTCTTAATTATATATAACCCCCAATTAAATCTGGGGATCGGTTTATCCCCAGATTTGACCTCCGGAGCCTCTTGGAAGAGCAAAATTCATCCGATACGGTTGAAATTTGGTACGTGGGGAAATTTGGTACATTGCGCTATTATATGGCCGCTAACCACCATGCCAAAATTGGTCCATATCGGTCTATAGTAAGAATAATCTACCAAAATTTTAATACTATAGAAAATTTTGTCAAGATTTTATTTCTATACACAATTTTGTCAAAATTTTATTTTTATAGAAAATTTTGTCAAAATTTTATTTTTATAGAAAATTTTGTCAAAATTTTATTACTAACATATGCAACATTTTGTCAAGATTTTATTTCTTTTGAAAATTTTGTCAAAATTTTATTACTAACATATACAACATTTTGTCAAGATTTTATTTCTTTAGAAAATTTTGCCAAAATTTTATTGCTATAGAAAATTTTGTCAACAGTTTATTTCTATAGAAAATTTTGTCAAACTGAGTTATATACGTATTTAATTGACCTTTTTGTGTTTAATATATACCCGGTATGAACTAACTTACAATTGAGAAGACGGTGTTAAGTAGTTTTAAGATACCTTTCCATCGGCAAGTGTTACCGCAACCCAAGTAATTCTATTGTGGATTACAGTCTTTCGTAGAAGTTTCTACGCAATCCATGGTGGAGGGTATATAAGATTCGGCCTGGCCGAACTTACGGCCGTGTATACTTCTTTACTTTTCAACTGCTGTCCACGAAATTACATCCTATCATTGCAGAAAACAAGTAAGAAAATTGTAAAGTCGGGCGAGGCCGACTATATTATACCCTGCCACACTTTGTAGATCCACATTTTCGATACCATATCAAACCCGCAACTGTGTTGGGTGCTATATCCCAGCAAAAAAATTTGGAAGTTCTTCCAAAGGCACAACTTTAAAAGCACTTCCAGAGGATGCACTCCCAATGACGTGCTTTATTTTAAGTACCAAGAAGTTCTTTTCATTCAATTTTTGCTTCATATTTTTAATGGGCAATGTTAACTTTTTTTTTGTAGAAATACGTTAAAAATAGAGTGGCCATAAGTGTGAAAATCAGGGGAAGGTATATATGGGAGTTGTTTTGAATGCAAATTTAAAAAATTCTGTGATATTTTGTCAAATAAATAATTTTTATAATTGTTAATAATTTTTGACGGATTCTAACGCTTGTCTGAAACGTTTGACCTCAAATATTTTCAAAAATTCACAATTTTTTCAGATTAGATTTAGCATTTTTTTAACAAAATTTAAATAATTTGTACCATTTTATGAATTCGTAAACTGTTCTTAACCAATTTGAAACAAAAAAAGTTAAAATTACCCATTAAAAATATGAAAAAAGCATGTTATAAAAAATTGAATGAAAAGAACTTCCTGTGTAGTTAAAATAAAGGACATCATTGGGAGTACATCTTCTCGAAGTGCTTTTAAAGTTGTGCTTTTGGAAGAACTTCCATTTTTTTTTGCTGGGACCATTTTCGCTACATCTATTTACGAACCGAAAATACCTCTAAATTTTAAATTTCCGGCTAATCGTATAAAAATTGCGACTTACTTTTGTGTGGACCCGAAATACCTCTTGATTTTAAATTTCAAGCAAATCGCATAAAACTTGTTATGTCTACACACTTAAGAGGTCAAATCTGGAGATCGGTCTATATGAGGTAAATACGAAAACATGAACCAATACACACCATATACGGCGTAATTATCCGTAGACTCAAAATATCTCTGGATTTTTAAATTCAGGTAAATCGGATAAAAGTTGCGGTGTCTAGAAGCCCAAGAAGTCAAATTGGGAGATCGGGCTATATGGGGGCGATACCAAACCGTGGACCGATACACACCATATTCGGCACACATATTTGTAGTCGTGGATTTCCACTTTCAGATAAATCGGATAAAAACTACGGTTTGTCCAAACCCAAGAAATAAAATCGGGAGATAGGTCTAAAGGGCTATACCAAAACATAGACGGATACAGACCATTTTCGACTCACTTATTTCTGGTCCTAAAAAACCTCTAGATTTCCAATTTCAGACAAATCGGATGAAAACTATGGTTTCTAGAAACCCAAGAAGTCAAATTGGGAGATCGGGCTATATGGGGGCTATACAAAATCGTGGACCGATACACACCATATTCGGCACACATATTTGTGGTCCTAAAATACCTCTAAACTTCCAATTTCAGACAAATCGGATGAAAACTATGGTTTTCAGAAACCCAAGAAATAAAATCGCGAGATCGGTCTATGGGGACTATACCAAAACATGGACCGATACACACCATTTTCGACACACCTACTTGTGGTTTTTAATACCTCTGGATTTCCACATTCAGAGAAATCGGATAAAAACTACGGTTTCTCGAAACCCAAGAAATAAAACTGGTAGATCTGTGTATAAAGGGGCTATTCCAAAACATGGACCGATACTCATCATTTTCGGCACACCTATTTGTAGTCTGAAAATACTTCCAGATTTCCAATTTTTGGCAAATCAAATAAAAACTAAGATTTCTAGAAGCCCAAGACCCCAAATCGGCGGATCGGTTTATATGAGAGATATGTTATACGAACTTGGCCCGAGTGCAGACAAAAGACGAAGCTGTGCTAAATTTCAAGACGATAGCGCCATTATTGAAGACTGTAGCATGATTACAATAGACAGACGGACATGCTTATATCGTCTTACAATTTCTCCCTGATATACACTTTATATAGTCGGAAATCGATATTTCGATGTGTTACAAACGGAATGACAAACTTATTATACCCCCATCACCATTCTATGGTGGTGGGTATAAAAATCGATTGGAGTAACTGATAGGCAAATGGTGACACGAAATTTAATTCATTCACTAAAGCATTCCCATTTTGGAAAATTCTTTTTTTGATGCCCTTCGAGCTCGGCTGTAAAACGAAGGCCCCTTCTCATTGAGGTAAACAGAGAATCGGACAGCGCTGGTTGATATGATATTAGTTCACCACCTGTAGACTAAATAGTCCAAGTGAGTCCATTGCTAGCGCTCGAATTGCACATATCATTATTATAAATTGACACATGCTTCCATAGAGCCTCCAGCCTCAATCCCATTTGGTCATTATTTTATAAACAGGCCCCAGCCTTCAATAAGGATTCCCAATGTTGGACCTTAATAATTACATCCATTTTGTGTGATTATCAGAATAAATATATTAAAGACAGTACGCGGGTGTCTGTGTGTGTGTGTGAGGATGCTTTCTATTCCTTCTATTATTCGATTCTGATTCTAAAAATTGGATTTTTGCTGAAACGGCAAAATATTTGAATTTGAATTAGAAAGGAAATCATTTTTATGGCAAAAACTTATCTCTCCCTTTGTCGACATTTACTGTGTTAGCTCCTTCGTATGAATGGTATTACAGATTTTCTATCATTTATTACTCTCCTGCCAACATTTCCATATATTTTAGAGGACAACAACAACAACCAAAGCGCAATGCTACGCAATTGGATAGAGCTGTTGTTGATAATGGAGCAGCTAGCTGTCCTGTGTATTAAATACGTCTGTCCTTATGTGGTTGGTTGTTAAATGGAAGCTTTGCTTACATTGTCTTACTGGCGTGCCAATTTCATATAAAATGTGTCATCAGTTCCATTTTGGTATTCCCTTATGAGTTCACTTACACATGGTAGTAATAGGAGGGGTGATCATTGTTATCAGCTCTGCAAAAGTAATTTCATTGATTTGTTTATGAACATTTGGCAATTTTGCAATCTGTATTTTATCATCGGGCTCATTCATCAGCAAAACTCTGTTTGGCGAAACTTTAAGCTTAACCAAATATTCATCGTTTGCTGGTGATTCAATTAAGTCACATAAATTACGAGTTTTTATATAGATTTTATTGGTGATTTTCTTAAGTGAAAATGTTGGAAGTACTTCAGACCATTCGAAACGATATAAACCAGATGATAATCTGTTAATGGTTAAGTGCAATGACTGCAAACGACACATTGTTAAAAATAACCAACACACCCAAATAATTGTCGGAGGACAGGGGAAGTAAATGAAACTAATGGCGATTTCGATTGGGAAAAAAGGTGCAACATTCTCGAAATTGATTGCAAGATATCAAGGATACTGTCATAGATTTTGGATACTTTATACCTCACAATATTATAAATTAATAATAACTTTAGAATTACACTATCATTTGGCCGAAATGTCAATTAAGGAAAAAGTAGTGTAACACCAAGACAACATATTTTTTGCGAATCGAAAACGCCCTAAGACATTGAGTTTGATAGAAACATACCGTTATATGATTGCATCTATATTTTGACCTTATCAAGATGGTTAAACTATTCAGATTAGTTTCATGGCAAAATAATCATTAAACCAACAATGAAAAATATTTAAAATAAATCTTAGCCTATAATTGAAGCTTTTTATACCCTGTCCCAGACTGTGGAACAGGGTATTATAAGTAAGTGCATACGTTTGCAACACCCAGAAGGAGACGAGATAGACATATATTGTATTTGGCAATATTGCTCAGTCTAGGTCCCAATTTTAGTCCTATCGTCTTCAAATTTAGTACAAGTATATGTTTTGAGTCAGACGGGAACCCTTTTGATTTAGAAAGATATCGGTTCACTTTTAGATATAGCTCCCATATATATCTTTCACCCGATATCTACTAATATGGCCCCAGAAACAAGAATTTCAGTCTAATATGCTTTAAAGGAGTGCAATTGATAGTTTTGTAAAGTTGAAGTCTGTTCGTATTTAGATATAGCTCCCGATATAGCTTCCGATATGCACTTATATTGCCCCCGAAGCCAGAGTTTTACTCTGATTTGTTTTAAATTTTGTACAGGGGGTAGAATTAACGTTCTCGATATACATGCCTATTTGTGTTGAAATCGGTACAGATTTAGATATAGCTCCCATATATATATTTTGTCCGATTTGCACTCATTCAAATTTGTTATCCGAAATTTTGTACAGGGAGTGGGGTTAACATTGTAACTGCATGCTAAATTAGGTTGAAATCGGCTCAGATTTAGATATAGCTCTCATATATATGTTTTCTGATTTCGGCAAAAATGGCCAAAATACCAACATTTTTCTATTAAAAACGCCACTGATTATCGAAAAGTTGTAAGAATGACTTAAGTGTTCCTATATTTCTAATACATATCTATACTTAAAAAAAAAAAAAAAAAACCTGCCATGGTGAAATTTTGAATCGATCTGAGCATGTCCGTCCGTCCGTCCGTCTGTTGAAATCACGCTAAATTCCGAACGAAACAATCTATCGAATTGAAACTTAGCACAAGTAGTTGTTATTGATGTAGGTAGGACGGTATTGCAAATGGGCCATGTCAGTCCACTTTTACGTATAGCCCTCATATAAACGGACCCCCAAATTTGGCTTGCCATTGCTCTAAGAGAAGCAAATTTCATCCGATCCGGCTGAAATTTGGTACATGGTGTTAGTATATGGTCCCTAACAACCATGCAAAAATTGGTCCATATCGGTCCACTTTTACGTATAGCCCCCATATAAACGGACCCCCAAATTTGGCTTGCGATTGCTCTAAGAGAAGCAAATTTCATCCGATCCGGCTGAAATTTGGTACATGGTGTTAGTATATGGCCTTTAACAACCATGCAAAAATTGGTCCACATCGGTTCATAATTATATATAGCCCCCATATAAACCGATCCCCCGATTTGGCTTGCGGAGCCTCAAAGAGATGCAAATTTCATCCGATACGGCTGAAATTTGGTACATGGTATTGGTATATGGTTTCTAACAACCATGCAAAAATTGGTCCATATCGGTCCATAATTTTATATAGCCCCCATATAAACCGATCTCCAGATTTGAACTCCGGAGCCTCTTAGAGGAGCAAAATTCATCCGATCCGGTTGAAATTTGGTATGTGCTGTTAGTATATGGTATCTAACAACCATGCAAAAATTGGTCCATATCGGTCCATAACTATATATAGCCTCCATATAAACCGATTCCCATATTTGGTTTGCGGATCCTCTAAGAGAAGCAAATTCCATCCGATCCGGCTGAAATTTGGTACATGGTATTAGTATATAGTCTCTAAGAGCCATTCAAAAAATGGTCCATATCAGTCCATAATTATATATAGAGCCCCTATATAAACCGATTCCCAGATTTGAACTCCGGAGCCACTTCGACGAGCAAAATTCATCCGATCCGGTTGAAATTTGCAACGTGGTGTTAATATATGGCCGCTAATCCATGCCACAATTGGTCCATATCGGTCTATAGTTATATATAGCCGATCCCCAATCACACAAAAATTGGTCCATATCGATTCATAATCATGCTTGCCACTCGAGCAAAAATAGTCTAGCAAAATTTTATTTCTATAGAAAATTTTGTCAAAATTTTATTTCTATAGAAAATTTTGTCGAAATTTTATTCCTATAGAAAATTTTGTCAAATTTTATTCCTATAGAAAATTTGGCAAAATTGTATTTCTATCGAAAATGTTGTCAAAATTTTAAATTTTTTGAAAATTTTGTAAAAATTTTATTTCTATAGAAAATTTTGTAAAAATTTTGTTTCTATAGAAAATTTTGTCAAAATTTTATTTCTATAGAAAATTTTGTCAATATTGTATTTCTATAGAAAATTTTGTCAAAATTTTATTTCTATAGAAAATTTTGTAAAAATTTTATTTCTATAGAAAATTTTGTCAAACTTAATTATATACGTATTTAATCGGCCATTTTAAGTTTAATATATACCACGTATGGACTACGTGGTATATATTACGGTATTAGGAAGTTTTAAGATACCTTGTCATCGGCAAAAGTTACCGCAACCCAAGTAATTCGATTGTGGATGACAGTCTTCAGTAGAAGTTTCTACGCAATCCATGGTGGATATAAGCTTCGGCCTGGCCGATCTTACCGCCGTATATACTTGTTATTTTTCGCTTTTTCAGTTTTTTTTTTATACCCAGCACCATATTTAGAATGGTGACGGGGGTATAATAAGTTTGTCATTCCGTTTGTAACACATCGAAATATAGATTTCCGACTATATAAAGTATATATATTCTTGATCATGGAGAAATTCTAAGACGGCGGCTCTGAAAAAATCCATCTCTACATCTGCCTTATATATATGAAACCCCAAGAAAGTGACCACCGGGGATAGGTTCGCATGTCGTTTTTAAAACTCCACATTAATTTCTTTACTAGTTTATTGTGTGTTTTAGATGGGCTATAGACATTTCGGACACCATCTATAAATACTAATATGCTAAGAGTACCAAAGATTTAGCTCCATTATCTGTCGATTCCCCAACCTATTCATGCTGGAGGGTATATTTTTAAGGGTGAACATTTTTTATAATGTATTAATATATTGTATTTAAGTATATCATCTAAAAAATATAAATAAAATGCAGTATTTTGTGGGATTTTGTTATTCAATTCGGTCATGGTGCTTTAAAGTTGGGAGATACAACCAAAAGAAGAAGGGAGCAACGACCAATTTGATGGTCCTAAAATACTTCTAGATTTCCAATTTCAGGCAAATTTAATAAAAACTATGGCTTTTATAAGCCCAAAACCCCAAATCGGGAGGTCGGTTTATATGGGGACTATATCAAAACCGATATAGCCCATCTTCGAACTTGACCTGTCTGCAAACAATAAACGAATCTGTGCCAAATTTCAGGACGATAGCGCCATTATTGAAGGCTGTAGCGTGATTACAACTGACAGACAGACGGACATGCTTATATCGTCTTAGAATTTTTCCCTGATCAAGAATATATATACTTTATATAGTCGGAAATCGATGTTTCGTTGTGTTACAAACGGAATGACAAACTTGTTATACCCCCGTCACCATTCTATGGTGGTGGGTATAAAAAGTACCACAGTGTTTCATTTAAAGTACGTAATAATTTCATAAAAAGTATGAAATATTTTCGTAAAACGAACGAAATTGTTTCTTACAAACTACGAAAAAATTGGAAGAACTTTTCTTCGTAAAAAGAACGAAATATTTCGTTCTTGTAATGAAAAGTTTCTTTGGTTGTAAATCAATGACAAATGTCGTACTTTTAACGAAATTTTTCGTTCTATTTACGAAGAAAATTTTTTTCGGTGCAACATATTGTTTAGAAGGTTTAGTATATATAAAGGGTGATACGGTCAAAATTTGGTCAATATAAACTTGACGTATCGCGGAAATCCGAGCTAATCGCACGCAAAGCTGGGAAAATTGCTAAAAGTTGCCAAATCAACCGTTACAAATGTAATTAAAGTGTTTGGGGAACGCTTGTCGACAGCCAGGAAGTCTGGATCGGGGGGAAATCGAAAACCTGAAGCCGCTGAGACGACAAAGAGAGTTGCCGGTAGTTTCAAGCGAAACCCTAACCTCTCTCTCCGAGATGCCGCAAATAAGCTGGGTGTATCGTCTACAACCGTGCATCGAGCCAAAAAACGAGCCGGACTATCGACTTACAAGAAGGTAGTGACTCCAAATCGCGATGACAAACAAAATACGACGACGAAAGCGCGATCCCGGAGGCTGTACACGACGATGCTGACGAAGTTTGACTGCGTGGTAATGGACGACAAAACCTACGTCAAAGCCGACTACAAGCAGCTTCCGGGACAGGAGTTTTATACGGCAAAAGGAAGGGGAAAGGTAGCAGATATTTTCAAGCACATAAAACTGTCAAAGTTCGCAAAGAAATATCTGGTTTGGCAAGCCATCTGTACCTGTGGCTTGAAAAGCAGCATTTTCATAGCTTCCGGGACTGTCAACCAAGAAATTTACGTGGAAGAGTGTTTGAATAAACGTCTGCTGCCTTTCCTGAAGGAACACGGTTGTTCCGTACTGTTTTGGCCGGATTTGGCATCTTGCCATTACGGTAAAAAGGCCATGGAGTGGTACGCCGCCATCAACGTGCAGGTGGTTCCCAAGGACAAGAACCCTCCCAACACGCCAAAGCTCCGCCCAATTGAGTAATACAGGGCTATTGTCAAGCGGAACCTAAAGAAGACCAAACAAGTACATACAGACCGATAAAAACTTAATCCGATACACGTTTTTGTGAGCCTAAAATACCAGAATATTTACAATTTCAGGCAAATCAGAAACCCAAGGAGTTAAATCGGGAGATCGTTCTTAGGGCTATACTAAAATATGGACCGATACTCACCGTTTTCGGCACACCTCTTAATGACCAGAAAATACCTTTAGATTTCCAATTTCAGGCAAATAGGATAAAAACTTCGGATTCTAGAAGCCCAAGAAGCAAAATCGGGAAATCGGTCTATATGGGGGCTATACCAAAATATGGACCGATACTCACCATTTTCGGCACACCTCTTTATGGTCCTAAAATACCTCTAGATTTCCAATTTCAGACAAATTGGATAAAAACTACGGTTTCTATAAGCCCAAGACCCCAAATCGGGTGGTCGTTTTATATGGGGACCATACCAAAACATGGACCGACACTCACAATATTTGGAACACGTATTTGTGGTCCTACCATACCTCTAGATTTCCAATTTCAGGTAAATTGAATAAAAACTGCGGTTTCTATAAGCCCAAGAAGTAAAATCGGGAGATCGGTCTATATGGGGGCTATACCAAAGTATGGACCGATACTCAGAATTTTTGGCACACGTATTTGTGGTCCTACAATACCTCTAGATTTCCAATTTCAGGTAAATTGAATAAAAACTGCGGTTTCTATAAGCCCAGGAAGTAAAATCGGGAGATCGGTCTATATGGGGGCTATACCAAAATATAGACCAATACTCACAATTTTTGGCACACGTATTTGTGGTCCTACAATACCTCTAGATTTCCAATTTCAGGTAAATTGAATAAAAACTGCGGTTTCTATAAGCCCAAGAAGTAAAATCGAGAGATCGGTCTATATGGGCGCTATACCAAAACGTGATCCGTACTCACCATTTTTGGCACACTTCTTTATGGTCATAAAATACCTCTAGATTGCAAATTTCAGGCAAATTGGATAAAAACTACGATTTCTATAAGCCCAAGACCACAAATCGGGAGGTCGGTTTATATGGGACCTATATCAAAACCTGGACCGATATATCCCATCTTCGAACTTGACGTGCCTGCAGACAAAAGACGAGTTTGTGCAAAATTGCAGAACGATTGCTTCATTATTGAAGACTGTAGCGTGATTACAACAGACAGACGGACAGACGGGCAGACGGACATCGTTATATCGTCTTAGAATTTCTCCCTGATCAAGAATATATATACATTATATAGTCGGAAATCGATATTTCGATGTGTTACAAACGGAATGACAAACTTATTATACCCCCGTCACCATTCTATGGTGGTGGGTATAAAAAAAAACTGCTAAGGACGAGCAGCAGTTCAAGGCAAACTGGCTTTCTGCGGCGAAGAAGGTGGACAAGGTGGCTGTACAAAATCTGATGGCAGGTGTCAAGCGTGAGGCCCGGCAATTCGGATTTAGAAAAGCAAAAGCATAACTGAATATTTTTCCTGAATTTTATACTAATTGAACTTGAAAAAGAAATTTAATTTGATTTTTTAAATAAACGATTTCATCGATTTACCCGCGTTTTCCCTTGACCAAATTTTGACCTATCACCCTTTAGATATTAAAATGTTTCTGGTTATTTGCATGTTCCTCCACCGTGATACAATGGTAAGAATATTTGCCTTATATACAAATGGTAATGGGTTCAATTCCAGTTTCAACCGAAAATCCATTAACTGCAGTAACATTTCTGAATGTTCAAACGCTTTATTTTTGCCACATATATATTTTTGTATATACACATTGTCTTAAATTAAAACAATTAATTCATGTGATGCATATATGTAGGTATGTATGTTATATCCAACGGTGTTCATTCATGTAAAGATCATTATACAATTTAATCTGTCTACCCCATTTTATTAAATGAATAAACAATTTGAACAATTATTCCATTGTGAAATTCATTCATTTTAGTAACTGAGTGAGTTAATATAAAGGTGAAATTATTTTTATTATTATCATTATTGTTATTATTAACATTTGCCAAACAGACTCATTTAAATTTAATAAATGGACCATGGTCATATTCCATTCTGGCCGAGGGCTACGGATGAGCCTGGACAATGTCTACACGCACATGTAGAAATGTACTTGCAAATAGGTCCTGGCATTAAATGCTGCTTCTGACTGGCTAGTTGATACAGTAGACGACACACAGTTAATGTTGGTCATAATTCATTAGCTCCATAAAAGAAGAAAAACGCTTTTAAAAGCACTCAAATGCCACACATATGAATGTACCATCATAAACTATAAACTAAGGATGTTGGCTGAGGCTGGCTGGCTGGCTGGCTAGTACAGCATATTCATGAACTCTGGTATTTGTCCATATAACATATGGCTCAATAAGCGAATTGCTTTATGACATTATCATGGTCACATCCTCAAGATGATCTTAATAGAAATTTGGTTAAAGTTGTAGACTGAAATATTCGAAGTGTTCATAATTTGTTTGGTTTTATGTGACTAAATAATAAATCACTTTAGTCTGGGAGAAGTTATTTTTACACTTTTATACGAGGCGTTACACTCTTTGCAACCCCGAGGAGAGTTATAAACAAGTATATATGGTTTCAAGCCATAAATATAATTTTTCATGTCCTACAATCCACTTTCACCGGAATTTTCGTGAAATCAATTCACTTGCAAAAGTCTTGGTGAAAGTTGAATTATGTCCAAGATGGGTGTATTTCCGGTTAAAAAAAGTACTCGCGTAAAAAATTTGAAATGTTTTATATTTAATACATGCGTTTTATTAAAACTGCGTCATTTTTAATTAAAACAAGTATATACGGCAGTAAGTTCGGCCATGCCGAATCTTGTGTACCCTCCACCATGGATTGCGTAGAAACTTCTACGAAAGACTGTCATCCACAATCGAATTACTTGGGTTGTGGTATCTTAAAACTTCTTAACATCGTTTTCTAAATTGTGAGTTAGTCCATACGTGGTATATATTAGACAAAACAAGTATATACGGCCGTAAGTTCGGCCAGGCCGAAGCTTATGTACCCTCCATCATGGATTGCGTAGAAACTTCATCTAAACACTGCCATCCACAATCGAATTACTTAAGTTGCGGTAACGCTTGCCGATGGCAAGGTATCTTAAAACCTCCTAACACCATCTTCTAAATTGTATGTAAGTCCATACGTGGTATATATTAAATCAAAAAAGATCGATCCAATACGTATATAATTCAGTTTGACAAAGTAGACATAAAATTTTGACAAACTTTTCTACAGAAATAAAATTTTAACAAAATTTTCTATAGAAATAAAATTTTCACAAAATTTTCTATAGAAATAAACTTTTGACAAAATTTTCTATAGAAATAAAATCTTGGTAGGTTATTTTTGGCTCGAGTGGCAACCATGATTATGAACCGAATAAAATTTGAACAAAATTTTCTATAGAAATAAAATTTTTATGCAATGCTTATCATAGTTTCGGCTATAGGTCGATTAAAAAACATAGGAATGATGTTTTTATTTAAGTTTTATTTCCAATATTTCGGTTGACTTCGTCAAAACCGTTTTCAAGGATTTATTCTGGTGTGCACAGCTTCACACTCTGTTTTACACAATTTTGATAAAATTTTCTATAGAAATAAAACTTTGACAATGCTGAAAATTTTAGTATGAACCGAAAAAAAATTTAACAAAATTTTCTCTAGAAATAAAATTTTGACAAAATTTTCTATAGAAATAAAATTTTGACAAAATTTTCTATAGAAATAAAATTTTGGTAGATTATTTTTGGCTCTAGTGGCAACCATGATTATGAACCGATATGGACCAATTTTTGTGTGATTGGACCAATTTTGGTATGGTTGTTAGTGACCATATACTAACACCACGTGCCTAATTTGAACCGGATCGGATGAATTTTGCTCCTCCAAGAGGCTCCGGAGGTCAAATCTGGAGAATGTTTTATATGGGGGCTACATATAATTATGGAGCGATATGGACCAATTCTGGCACGGTTGTTAAAGATCATATACTAACACCATGTTCCAAATTACAACCGGATTGGATGAAATTTGCTTTTCTTGGAGACTTCGCAAGCCAAATCTGAGGATCGGTTTATATGGGGGCTATATATAATTATGAACGGATGTGGACCAATTTTTGCATGGTTGTTAGAGACCATATACCAATACCATGTACCAAATTTCCGGCGGATCGGATGAAATTTGCTTCTCTTTGAGGCTCCGCAACCCAAATCTGGGGATCGGTTTATAAGGGCGCCATATATAATTATGGACCGATGTAGACCAATTTTTGCATGGTTGTTAGAGACCATATACCAACATCATGTTCCAAATTTCAGCCGGATCGGATGAAATTTACTTCTCTTTGAGGCTCCGCAAGCCAAATCTGGGGATCGGTTTATATGGGGGCTATATATAATTAAGGACCGATATGGACCAATTTGTCCATGGTTGTTAGAGACCATATACCAACATCATGTACCTAATTTCAGCCGGATCGGATGATATTTTCTTCTCTTTGGGGCTCCGCAAGCCAAATCTGGGGATCGGTTTATATGGGGGCTATATATAATTATGGACCGATGTGAACCAATTTTTGCATGGTTGTTAGAGACCATATACCAACACCATGTACCAAATTTCAGCCGGATCGGATGAAATATGCTTCTGTTAGAGGCTCCACAAGCCAAATCTGAGGGTCCCTTTATATGGGGGCTATACGTAAAAGTGGACCGATATGGCCCATTTTCAATACCATCCGACCTACATCGATAGCAACTATTTGTGCCAAGTTTCAAGTCGATAGCTTGTTTCGTTCGGAAGTTAGCGTGATTTCAACAGACGGACGGACGGACGGACGGACGGACATGCTTAGATCGACTCAGAATTTCACCACGACCCAGAATATATATACTTTATGGGGTCTTAGAGCAATATTTCGATGTGTTACAAACGGAATGACAAAGTTAATATACACCCATCCTATGATGGAGGGTATAAAAAGTTATGTATAGTTAAGTCTACAAATAATTACGAATCGATATGGACTTTTTGCACGGTACGTAGAGAGCCAGAATTGAAATATGGGAGTCGCTTATATGGGGGCTATATACAATTATGAACTTGATATGGACCAATTTTTGTGTGATTGGAAATCGATTTATCTGAGGGATATATATAACTATAGACCGATATGGACCCAGTTACGCATGGTTGTTAACGACCATATACTAGCACAATGTACCAAATTTCAACTCACTAGGATGAAATTTTGCTCCTCCAAGAGGCTCCAAAACCAAATCTCGGGATCGGTTTATATGGGGCTATATATGATTATGGACTGATATGGACCACTTTTGGCATGGTTGTTAAATATCATATACGATCACCACGTACAAAATTTCAAGCAGATCGGATGAATTTTGCTTCTCTAAAAGGCACCGCAGGTCAAATCTGGGGATCGGTTTATATGGGAGCTATATATAATTATGGGCTGATAGGAACCAATTCCTGCATGGTTGTTGGATACCATATACTAACATCACGTACCAAATTTCAACCGAATGGGAAGAATTTTGCTCTTCCAAGGGGCTCTGGAGGTCAAATCTGGGGATCGGTTTATATGGGGCCTATATATAATTATGGACCGATACCGACCAATTTTTGCATGGGAGTTTGAGGCCATATATTAACACCACGTACCAAATTTCAACTGAATCAGATGAATTTTGGTCTTCCAAGATGCTCCGGAGGTCAAATCTGGTGATCGGTTTATATGGGGACTATATATAATTATGTACCGATGTAGGCCAATTTTTGCATAGTTGTTAGAGACCATATACTAACACCATGTACCAAATTTCAGCCGGATCGGATGAAATTTGCTTCTCTTAGAGGCCTCGCAAGCCAAATCGGTGGATCGGTTTATATGGGGACTATATATAATTATGTACCGATGTAGGCCAATTTTTGCATAGTTGTTAGAGACCATATACTAACACCATGTACCAAATTTCAGCCGGATCGGATGAAATTTGCTTCTCTTAGAGGCTCAGCAAGCCAAATCGGGGGATCGGTTTATATGTGGGGCTATATGTAATTATGGACCGATATGGACCAATTTCTGCATGGTTGTTAGATACCATATACTAACACCATGTACCAAATTTCAGCCGGATCGGATGAAATTTGCTTCTCTTAGAGCAATCGCAAACCAAATTTGGGGCCCGTTTATATGGGGGCTATACGTAAGAGTGGACCAATATGGACCATTTGCAATACCGTCCGACCTACATCAATAACAACTACTGTTGCCAAGTTTCAAGTCGATAGCTTTTTTCGTTCGGAAGTTAGCGTGATTTCAACAGACGGACGGACGGACATGCTCTGATCGACTCAGAATTTCACCACGATAGCTTTTTTCGTTCGGAAGTTAGCGTGATTTCAACAGACGGACGGACGGACATGCTCTGATCGACTCAGAATTTCACCACGACCCAGAATATATATATACTTTATATACTTTATAAACCGATCTCGGGATCGGTTTATATGGGGCTATATATGATTATGGACTGATATGGACCACTTTTGGCATGGTTGTTAAATATCATATACGATCACCGCAGGTCAAATCTGGGGATCGGGTTATATGGGAGCTATATATAATTATGGGCTGATAGGAACCTGCATGGTTGTTGGATACCATATACTAACATCACGTACCAAATTTCAACCGAATGGGAAGAATTTTGCTCTTCCAAGGGGCTCTGGAGGTCAAATCTGGGGATCGGTTTATATGGGGCCTATATATAATTATGGACCGATACCGACCAATTTTTGCATGGGAGTTTGAGGCCATATATTAACACCACGTACCAAATTTCAACTGAATCAGATGAATTTTGGTCTTCCAAGATGCTCCGGAGGTCAAATCTGGTGATCGGTTTATATGGGGACTATATATAATTATGGACCGATGTAGGCCAATTTTTGCATGGTTGTTAGAGACCATATACTAACACCATGTTCCAAATTACAACCGGATTGGATGAAATTTGCTTCTCTTGGAGACTTCGCAAGCCAAATCTGGGGATCGGTTTATATGGGGGCTATATATAATTATGAACCGATGTGGACCAATTTTTGCATGGTTGTTAGAGACCGTATACCAATATCATGTACCAAATTTCAGCCGGATCCGATGCAATTTGCTCCTCTTTGAGACTCCGCAAGCCAAATCTGGGGATCGGTTTATATGGTGGCTATATATAATTAAGGACCGATATGGACCAATTTTTGCATGGTTGTTAGAGACCATATATCAACATCATGTACCAAATTTCAGCCGGATCGGATGAAACTTTCTTCTCTTTGAGGCTCCGCAAGCCAAATCTGGGGATCGGTTTATATGGGGGCTATATATAATTATGGACCGATGTGAACCAATTTTGGCATGGTTGTTAGAGACCATATACCAACACCATGTACCAAATTTCAGCCGGATCGGATGAAATTTGCTTCTCTTTTAGGCTCCGCAAGCCAAATCTGGAGATTGGTTTATATGGGGGCTATATATAATTATGGACCGATTTGGACCAATTTTTGCATGGTTGTTAGAGACCATATACCAACACTATATACCAAATTTCAGCCGGATCGGATGAAATATGCTTCTGTTAGAGGCTCCACAAGCCAAATCTGAGGGTCCCTTTATATGGGGGCTATACGTAAAAGTGGACCGATATGGCCCATTTTCAATACCATCTGACCTACATCGATAACAACTACTTGTGCCAAGTTTCAAGTCGATAGCTTGTTTCGTTCGGAAGTTAGCGTGATTTCAACAGACGTATAGTGTATATACTGTAAAATTATATCATTAGCTAATTAAGCGAATGCAATTAAAAAATTGCCAATAATATTTACAGATGTAATTGTTAAAACATCATAAGGACACTACTTAAGGCTACAGAATTTGTTTACACCAATCTGCCAATATCAATTTGGGTTTGCCCCACATATAAACCGATCCCCAGCTTTGACCTCCGGAGCCCCTTGGAAGAGCAAAGTTCATCCGATCCGGTTGAAATTTGGTACTTGGTGTTAGTATATGGTCTCTAACAACCATGCAAAAATTGGTCCATACCGGTCTCAATTCTATATATAACCCCTATTTAAACCGATCCCTAGATTTTACCTCAAGAGCTCTTGAAAGAGGAAAATTCATCTGATCCGGTTGAAATTTGGTACGTGGTGAAATTTGGTACATTGCGCTAGTATATGGCCGCTAACAGCCATGCCAAAAATGGACCATATCGGTCTATAGTTATATATAGCCGATCCCCATAAATAATCTACCAAAATTTTATTTCTATAGAAAAGTTTGTCAAAATGTTATTACTATAGAAAATTTTATCAAAATTATATACCTCTAGTGAAATTTTGTAAAAATTTTATATCTATAGAATATTTTTGTCAAATTGTCAAAATTTTATATTTATTTTGTCAAAATTTTATATAGAAAATAATGTCAAAATATTATACATAGAAAATGTTGTCAAAATTGGATGACTATAGTGAAATTTTGTCAACGTTTTATATCTATTGGAAATTTTGTAAAAATAGTATGTATATAATGAATTTTTTCAAAATTTTATGTCAAAATACTATATATGGAAAATTATGTCAAAATGCTATGTGCAGACAGAATTTTATATCTATAAAAAATTTTGTCAAAATTTTATGTTTATAGAAAACTTAATCAAAATTTTATATCTATAGAAAATTATGTCAAAATATTATATATGTATGTAATTTATTGTCAACTTTTTATATCTATAGAAAATTTTGTCAATTTTTTATAACTATAGACATTTTGTCAAATTTTATATCTGCAGGAATTTTATTCAAAATTTTATACCTGTAGAAAATTTTGTCAAAATTATTTCTATAGTGAAATTTTGTAAAAATTTTATTTCTATAGTGAAATTTTGTAAAAATTTTGTATCTATAGAATATTTTGTCAAAATTTTATATCCATAGAATGTTTTGTCAAAATTTTATATCTATAGAAAAATTTTGTCAAAATTTTATATCTGTAGGAAATTTTATCAAAATTTTATTTCTATTTAAAATTTTGTCAAAATTATACACCTCTAGTGAAATTTTGTAAAAATTTTATTTCTGTAGTCCGGTTGAAATTTGGTACGTGGTGAAATTTGGTACATTGCGCTAGTATATGGCCGCTAACAGCCATGCCAAAAATGGTCCATATCGGTCTATAGTTATATATAGCCGATCCCCAAAAATAATCCACCAAAATTTTATTTCTATAGAAAATTTTGTCAAAATTTTATTACTATACAAAATTTTGTCAATATTTTATTTCTATAGAAAAGTTTGTCAACATTTTATTTCTATAGAAAAATTTGTCAAAATTTTATTTCTATAGAAAATGTTGTCCCATTGAACTATATACGTATTTAATCGGCCTTTTTTTGTTTAATGTATATCCCGTATGGACTAACTTACTATTGAGAAGACGGTGTAAAGTAGATACCTTGCCATCGGTAAGGTGTTACCGCAACCCAAGTGTTACCGCAACCCAAGTGTTACCGCAACCCAAGTGTTACCGCAACCCAAGTGTTACCGCAACCCAAGTAATTCGATTGTGGATGACAGTCTTTAGTACAAGTTTCTATGCAATCCATGGTGGAGCGTACATAAGATTCGACCTGGCCGAACTTACGGCCGTATATACTTGTTTGTTTTGATCTGATTTCCCAAAAAAGAAAAAATATTTATTTGCTTAAACATGACATTATTATGAATTTGTTGTGAAGGGACCCTAAATAGTGTTCGCTATAAACATCGCTGGGACCTGAGAGACTGGTCGTTATAATCGGTGTACATGTTCGTCTGTATTTAAATCTGGGCCGACTTGGACAAACACAAACACATAAGTTTGAAAGAGCGTAAGACGGCTTCTTAATTACAAAAGCCTCTTTGGCTATACTATTTGGGTGCATTGAGCAAAGTTTCCCTTTCGGACATATTCCACAATTCGGTCAATATAAAAATCTATTAATAAAGTAATAATGAAAAGCCAAATAAATGACCATCCAAGCAACCAATATGTAATAATGCCACTCAAAAATATAGCCATTTTTGTCGTACAGCACAAAGCCGTTATTGTTTACAGAGGTTTTTGCCAGAAACACTAATACACACACATGTATAAGTATATATGTTATTTACACAAATGCATATATATCCTTTTATAATTATTGTTTGCCTTGGCCATTGTATGTGTGTAAATGCTTTCATTATAATTGTGTTTAATGTAAAATTTATTGTTTTATTCCCAATATACTACAAAAAAGCATATACTCGTACATACCGAATTTCACGGTATGATGGCAAACCCAAATTGATCTTGGCAGATTGGTGTAAACAAATTCTGTAGCCTTAAGGAGTGTCCTTATGATGTTTTAACAATTACATCTGTAAATATTATTGGCAATTTTTTAATTTCATTCGCTTAATTAGCTAATGATATAATTTTGCAATATATACACTCCAAAATAAAGTGCACTCTCTATTTCACTAAAGCCAAATTAACTTTATTTGAGTTCATGGAATTATATTATGTTTGGAGAAAGTTTCCTTTACTATAATAACTTTTTGCGTACGTTAGTTAAATCAACTAAAAACTTGAAAAAATTATATACAAATTAACCATAAAGATTTCCAAAATTCGTATTTCTCACAAAATAGTTCTTTATTTCTTGAAATTTGTACATTTTACTAGAAGTGTGTTCATGATGAACTTCATATGTCACTAAAGACATTCTTGCAATATTGAACTCCAATTTTTTCCTTCAAACTACAAAATTTTCTTTAACATGTGAAAAATTTTAATTATGTCTTATAAAGGGTGATACGGTCAAAATTTGGTCAAGGGAAAACGCGTGTAAATCGGTGAAATCGTTTATTTAAAAAAATCAAATTAAATTTCTTTTTCAAGTTTAATTAGTATAAAATTCAGGAAAAATATTCAGTTAGGCTTTTGCTTTTCCAAATCCGAATTGCCGGGCCTCACGCTTGACACCTGCCATCAGATTTTGTACAGCCACCTTGTCCACCTTCTTCGCCGCAGAAAGCCAGTTTGCCTTGAACTGCTGCTCGTCCTTACAAGTTTTTTTTGGTCTTCTTTAGGTTCCGCTTGACAATAGCCCAGTATTTCTCAATTGGGCGGAGCTTTGGCGTGTTGGGAGGGTTCTTGTCCTTGGGAACCACCTGCACGTTGTTGGCGGCGTACCAATCCATGGCCTTTTTACCGTAATGGCAAGATGCCAAACAGTACGGAACAACCGTGTTTCTTCAGGAAAGGCAGCAGACGTTTATTCAAACACTCTTTCTCGTAAATTTCTTGGTTGACAGTCCCGGAAGCTATGAAAATGCTGCATTTCAAGCCACAGGTACAGATGGCTTGCCAAACCAGACATTTCTTTGCGAACTTTGACAGTTTTATGTGCTTGAAAATATCTGCTACCTTTCCCCTTCCTTTTGCCGTACAAAACTCCTGTCCCGGAAGCTACTTGTAGTCGGCTTTGGCGTAGGTTTCGTCGACCATTACCACGCAGTCAAACTTTGTCAGCATCGTCGTGTACAGCCTCCGGGATCGCGCTTTGGCTGTCGTATTTTGTTTATCATCGCGATTTGGAGTCACTACCTTCTTGTAAGTCGATAGTCCGGCTCGTTTTTTGGCTCGATGCACGGTTGTAGACGATACACCCAGCTTATTTGCGGCATCTCGGAGAAAGAGGTTAGGGTTTCGCTTGAAACTACCGACAACTCTCTTTGTCGTCTCAGCGGCTTCCGGTTTTCGATTTACCCCCGATCCAGACTTCCTGGCTGTCGACAAACGTTCCCCAAACACTTTAATTACATTTTTAATGGTTGATTTGACAACTTTTAGCGATTTTGCCAGCTTTGCGTGCGAGTAGCTCGGATTTCCGCAATGCGCGAGCAAAATTTTGATACGCTGCTCTTCTTGCTTGGACGGCATTTTGACAACTGAAGAGTGAATTCCAAAATCAAAATAGGAGCAACATTCTACACACACACACCTTCAAAATGAGGGGTGTTCAGGTTTTTTTAAATGCAAAATTGAAAGAAATACGTCAAGTTTATATTGACCAAATTTTGACCGTATCATCCTTAAAATTTTTTTGAATTTAACTATCGTACGCAAACAATTATTAAAGTCATCAAAACTTTCTTAAAACATACTAATTCCATAAACTCAAATAAAATTATAGAGGCGTTAGTGAAATATAGGGTTCAGTTTTTTTAGTGTGTAGGATCAATAAAACTAAAAAATTAGGATACAGATCTCATTCATCGAATTTTCATTCCCTTTTAATACAGGCATACATCTACAAACAGATTTCAGTTTAAAAATCCAAACAAGTATAGACAGCAGTAAGTTCGGGCGGGCCGAATCTTAAATACCCACCACAATGAATCAAATATAATAGTTCACTTTGAAAGCTCTTCGTCGTAGCGGGTTTCTTGATAATATATAGAATTTTAGGGGGTTTGATGACAAATTTTCTCTCAAACAAATCAGTTCAACCAGATTCTACCTATGATTCAGATTCAGGTTCAGATTCTGGATTTATGAGTACTAATATTGTATGAGTTTTAGAGAAACCATAAACATATGGTGTATATGATGAAATAACGCCTCGATTTGAAATCTTAAATCTGTAGATTTTTTCCGCCATTATTTAAATGAATACGATGATGATCAGTGCGCCTGTTATATCCTGAAAGAAGTATTTTCTTTTCTAAAGAACGAAATTTTAGACAAGCATAGTTTTCTTTTGACAAAAATGTTAGAGACAATCGTTGAATCTCTTAAATATTAAAAATTCGGATTAGTGTGCTCTAAACGAAAATAGTTTATACGAAAGGGAAATTTCGTTTTGTCTAAAATTTCATTCCGGAGGAAAATATTTTTTTTTTTTTTTTTTTGGGGTACCCTCAAGAAGTTAAATCGGTCTATATCGATGCCTTACCAAACGGACTGGTAAAAATAAATGCGATACATATTTTTGAGGGTCTACAATTCCAGTATATTTACATTTTTGTACAAATCGGATAAAAACTACGGTTTCTAGAAGCCCAAGGAGTTAAATCTGGAGATCGGTCTATGTGGAGGCTATACTAAAACATAGCTCGACACACACCATATTCGGCTGACCTATTTGTGGTCAGCCGGATTTCAGAATTCCTAGAAGTTAATTCGGGAGCTAGGTCTATGGAGGCTATACCAAAACATGGACAAATACTCACTACCTCTTAATGTTCCTTACAATACCTCTAGAATTCCACTTTCAGACGAATTGAGTGAAAACTAGGAATTTTAGAAGACCAAGAAGTAAAATCGGGAGATCAGCCTATATAGGGGCTATACCAAAACATGGACTATTTTCGACACATCTCTTTATGGTCCTAAGATTCGTCTATATTTCTAATTTCCGGCAAATTGGATAAAAACTACGATTCTAGAAACCCCAGGAATAAAGTCGGAAGATAGTTCTATATGGGGGCTATACCGAAAAATTAACCGATAGGCACAATTTGCTGCACACCTATTTGTGATCTTAAAATACCAGTAGATTTTCAATTTCAAGCAAATCGGCTAGAAAATATAGTCTCTAGACGCCCAAGAAACAAAATCGGGAGATCGGTCCATATGGGGGCTATACCAAAACATGGACCGATACGGAACATTTTCGACACACCTCTTAACGGTCCAAAAATACTTCCAGATTTTAAATTTCAGGCAAATCGGATAGAAAATACAGTTTATAGAAGCTCAAGAATAACAAGTATGTACGGCCGTAAGTTCGGCCAGGCCGAAGCTTATGTACCCTCCACCATGGATTGCGTAGAAACTTTTACTGAAGACTGTCATCCACAATCGAATTACTTGGGTTGCGGTAACACTTGCCGATGGCAAGGTATCTTAAAACTTCCAACACCGTAATATATACCACATAGTCCATACGTGGTATATATTAAACTAAATAAACTAAAAAAGGCCGATTAAATACGTATATAATTAAGTTTAAAGTTTCTATAGAAATAAAATTTTGACAAAATAAAATTTTGACAACATTTTCTATAGAAGTAAAATTTGGAAAAAAATTTCTATAGAAATAAAACTTGGAAAAATTTTCTATAGAAATAATATTTTGACAAAATTTTCTATAGAAATAAAATTTTGAAAAAAATTTCTATAGAAATAAAATTTTGACACAATTTTCTATGGAAATAAAATTTTGACAAATTTTTCTATAGAAATAACATGTTGACAATGTTTTCTATAAAAATAAAATTTTGGTAGATTATTTTTGGCTCGAGTGGCAACCATGATTATGAATCGATACAGACCAATTTTTGTGTGATTGGGGATCGGCTATATATAACTATAGACCGATATGGGCCAATTATGGCATGGTTATAAGCGGGCGTATACTAACACCACGTTGCAAATTTCAACCGGATCGGATGAATTTTGCTCCTCCAAGAGGCTCCAGAGATCAAATCTGGAGAACGGTTTATATGGGGCTATATATAATTATGGACCGATATGGACCAATTCTTGCGTGTTTGTTAGAGACCACATTCTAACACCATGTCCCAAATTTCAACCGGATCGGATGAATTTAGCTCTTCCAAGAGGCTCCGGAGGACAAATCTGGGCATCGTTTTATATGGGGGTTATATATAATTATGGACCGATATGGACCAATTCTTGCATGGTTGTTAGAGACCATATACTAACACCACGTACCAAATTTCAACCAGATCGGATTAATTTTGCTCCTCTAAGAGGCTCCTGAGGTCAAATCTTGGAATCGGCTTATATGGGGGCTATATATAATTATGGACCGATATGGACCACTTTTGGCATGGTTGTTAAAGACGATATACTAACACCACGTACCAAATTTCAATCGGATCGGATGAAATTTGGTTCTCTTAGAGGCTTCGCAAGCCAAATCGGGGGATCGGTTTATCTGGGGGCTATATGTAATTATGGACCCATATGGACCAATTTTTGCATGGTTGTTAGAGACCATATACTAACATCATGTACCAAATTTCAGCCGGATCGGATGAAATTTGGTTCTCTTAGAGGCTTCGCAAGCCAAATCGGGGGATCGGTTTATATGGGGGCTATATGTAATTATTTACCGATATGGACCAATTTTTGCATGGCTATTGGAAACCATATACGTACATCATGTACAAAATTTCAGCAGGATCGGATGAAATTTGGTTCTCTTAGAGCAATCGCAAGCCAAATTTGGGGGTCCGTTTATATGGGGGCTATACGTAAAAATGGACGGATATGGACCAATATTTGCACGGTTGTTAGAAACCATATACGAACACCATGTACCAAATTTCAGCAGGATAGGATGAAATTTGCTTCTCTTAGGGGCCTCGCAAGCCAAATTTAGGGGTCCGTTTATATGGGGGCTATACGTAAAAGTGGACCGATATGGCCCATTTGCAATACCATCCGACCTGCATCAATAACAACTACTTGTGCCAAGTTTCAAGTCGATAGCTTGTTTCGTTCGGAAGTTAGCGTAATTTCAACAGACGGACGGACGGACACGCTCAAATCGACTCAGAATTTCGCCACGACCCAGAATATATATACTTTATGGGGTCTTAGAGCAATATTTCGATGTGTTACAAACGGAATGACAAAGTTATGGTGGAGGGTATAAAAATACGGACGATATAAGCATGCCCGTCTGTCTGTCTGTTGTAATCACTCTACAGTCTTCAATAAAGGCGCTATCGTCCTAAAATATGGCTCAGATTCGTTTGTTGTTTGCAGGCAGGTCAAGTTCGGGTTTGTTGTTTGCAGGCAGGTCAAGTTGTTTGCAGGCAGATCAAGTTCGGAAATCGATATTTCGATGTGTTACACACGGAATTACAAGCTTATTATACCCCCACCACCATTCTATGGTGGTGGCTATAATTATAACATGTACTTCAAAGAAAAAAAGAGTTTTCTTAATTGATATACAATTTGGACAAAATTTCACTATAGACATAAAATTTTGACAAAATTTTCTTTAGATATAAAATTTTGACAAAATTTCACTAGAAGCTTATAATTTTGACAAAATTTTCTATAGATGTAAAATTTTGAAAACAATTTCTACAGATATAAAATTTTGGAAAAAAAAATCTATAGATATAAAGTTTCGTCAACATTTTCTACAGATATAAAATTTTGACAAAATTTTATATAGAAATAAAAAATTGACAAAATTTTCTATAGACATACAATTTTGATTAAATTTTCGATGAACAAAAAATTTTAACAAAATTCAATACAGACATACTATTTGGACAAAATTTTCTATGGAAATAAAATGTTGACAAAAACTTTATAACAAGTATAAAATTTTGACAAAATTTTCTATAGATATACAATTTTGACAAAATTTTCTATAGTTATACAATTTGACCAAATTGTCTTTAGATATAAAATGTTGAAAAAATTTTCTATATATATTTTGACATAATTTTCTATAGATATAAAATTTTGATAAACATAAAATTTTGACAAAATTTTCTATAGAAATAAAATGTTGACAAAATGTTCTATAGTTATAAAAATTTGATAAAAAAGTTTTTATAGGTATAAATTGTTGACAAAATTTTCTACATATAATATTGTGACATAATTTTCTACAGATATAAATAAAATTTTGACAAAATTTTCAATAGATTTAAAAATGTGACGAAATTCTTTATAGATATGAAATGTTGACAAAGTTTCACTATAGACATAAAGTTTTACAAAATTTTCTATAGACATAAAATGTTGACATAATTTTCAACGGATATATAATTTTGACAAAATGTTATAGATGTTATAGATATAAAATTTTGACAAAATTTTCTATAGATATAAAATTTTGACAAAATTTTCTATAGATATAAATTGTTGACAAAATTGTCTATGTATAATATTTTGACATAATTTTCTATAGATATAAAATTTTAACAAAGTTTTCTATAGACATAAAATTTTGATTAAGTTTTTTATAAACATAAAATTTTGCCAAAATTCATTATAGACATACTATTTTTACAAAATTTTCAATAGATATAAAATGTTAACAATATTTCACTATAGTCATCCAATTTTCTATATATAATATTTTGACATAATTTTCTATATAAAATTTTGACAAAATAAATATAAAATTTTGACAAAATTTTCTACAGATATAAAATGTTGATAAAAGTTTCTATAAATATAAAATTTTGACAAAATTTTCTATAGAAATAAAATTTTGATAAAATTTTTTTAAAACAAGTATATATATGCAGCCGTAAGTATGGCCGGGCCGAATCTTATATACCCACTACCATGAATAAAATGTAGTAGTTTCTTTTGAAAACCCTACGTCATAACTGGTGACTTGAAAAGGAATTGAATTTCAGATGGATTTTAAGAAATATACTATCTTAAGATTGATTCAGATGGTAGGCTTCCCAAAGTTACAAGTATCTATATATATATGGAGATTACATCAGAGAAAAATGTTTGCTTGAGTTCTAGAGGAATTTTAAAAATCTCGGATAAGCGGAAAAAAAACAATAAAATAAAGCTTTGATTTGAAATCTAAATTCTGCAGAATTTCGCCACAATTGGAAGAAATTGCATATTGAGTGGATGACCAGTGGGACTTACCTTCTCTCTAGAAGTGAAATCGGCTGTTCGGTCTATATTGAGGCTTTACCCAATCATGGACGGATAAAAACTAAATTCAACACATGTTTTTGTGATTTCTACCTCTAGGTTTCTAATTTCAAGCAAATCGTCTAAAAATTGCGGCATATAGAAGTCCAAGAAATCATATCGGGAGATTGGCCTATATGGGGGCCGATACACACCATATTCAGAACATCTCTATATTTCCAATATTATGCAACTCGGATAAAAATTTCGTTTAATAGAAGCTCATGAAGGCATATTGGGAGATCGGTCTATATGGGGGCTAAACCAAAACATGGACAGGTGCACACCATATTCGCAATTTCGGCTTGTGAATCGAAAATACCTCCATATTTCCAAACGGATAAAAATTGCGTTTTGTAAAAGGCCAAGCAGTCAATTCCGTAGACCGATCTATATGGGAGGTATATCAAGACATGGACCGATACACACCATATCCGGCGTGGCTATGTGTGGTGCTAAAATACCTCTACATCGAAAGAATTCTCTTAGTAAAAAGAACGAAAAATTTCGTTAAAAGTACGAAATTTGTCATTGTTTTACAACCAAAGGAAATTTTCGTAATTTCCATGAAAATCTTTCGTACTTTTTATGAACACTGTTCGAACTTTTAGAAAAAAATGTTATAGTCCAAAGTGCATTTGGTTATAGTAACAAGTTTGAAAAGTGTCATCACTACTTTACATCTTAACTTTTTTAATAACTTTTCGTTTGGTTACTTCACCTTTACTCATAGAATTCCGTCACCCAAATGAGAAGTAGCATAGACATGCATTAAAAAATTGAATAGAGGAATACACTCAAGCACTTTATCAAAGACAATTTTATATCGCGAACGGAAATTTTACAACTTCAATGAAATTTCTTCCTTATTCCAAAGAAAATGTTTCGTACTTTTTATGAAGAAATTTTAACGCAGACTTTTTCGTAAAATGTTCCTAAAGTTGTAGAAGCTTCTTCGCAAAAATCATGAAATTTGAAGAAAGTTTCGTTAACAGTACGAACATTTTACGAAGAGAAGTTAATGTAGAATATTTTTTTGTAGACGTTTCGTATATTCTTAAAATGTTCTTCAAAAAATTTACGAACATGAATGAAAATTTAGTTGTTTTAAAGGGTGATACGGTCAAAATTTGGTCAATATAAACTTGACGTATCTCTTTCAATTTTGCATTTAAAAAACCTGAACACCCCTCATTTTGAAGGTGTGTGTGTGTGTAGAATGTTGCTCCTATTTTGATTTTGGAATTCACTCTTCAGTTGTCAAAATGCCGTCCAAGCAAGAAGAGCAGCGTATCAAAATTTTGCTCGCGCATTGCGAAAATCCGAGCTACTCGCACGCAAAGCTGGCAAAATCGCTAAAAGTTGTCAAATCAACCGTTACAAATGTAATTAAAGTGTTTGGGGAACGTTTGTCGACAGCCAGGAAGTCTGGATCGGGGGGAAATCGAAAACCGGAAGCCGCTGAGACGACAAAGAAAGTTGCCGGTAGTTTCAAGCGAAACCCTAAACTCTCTCTCCGAGATGCCGCAAATAAGCTCGGTATATCGTCTAAAACCGTACATCGAGCCGGACTATCGACTTACAAGAAGGTAGTGACTCCAAATCGCGATGATAAACAAAATACGACGGCCAAAGCGGGATCCCGGAGGCTGTACACGACGATGCTGACGAAGTTTGACTGCGTGGTAATGGACGACGAAATCTACGTCAAAGCCGACTACAAGCAGCTTCCGGGACAGGAGTTTTGTACGGCAAAAGGAAGGTAGCAGATATTTTCAAGCACATAAAACTGTCAAAGTTCGCAAAGAAATATCTGGTTTGGCAAGCCATCTGTACCTGTGGCTTGAAATGCAGCATTTTCATAGCTTCCGGGACTGTCAACCAAGAAATTTACGTGAAAGAGTGTTTGAATAAACGTCTGCTGCCTTTCCTGAAGAAACACGGTTGTTCAGTACTGTTTTGGCCGGATTTGGCATCTTGCCATTACGGTAAAAAGGCCATGGAGTGGTACGCCGCCAACAACGTGCAGGTGGTTCCCAAGGACAAGAACCCTCCCAACACGCCAGAGCTCCGCCCAATTGAGAAATACTGGGCTATTGTCAAGCGGAACCTAAAGAAGACCAAAAAACTGCTAAGGACGAGCAGTAGTTCAAGGCAAACTGGCCTTCTGCGGCGAAGAAGGTGGACAAGGTGGCTGTACAAAATATGATGGCAGGTGTCAAGCGTGAGGCCCAGCAATTCGGATTTGGAAAAGCGAAAGCCTAACTGAATATTTTTCCTGAATTTTATAATAATTGAACTTGAACAAGTATATACGGCCGTAAGTTCGGCCAGGCCGAAGCTCATGTACCCTCCATCATGGATTGCGTAGAAACTTCATATAAACACTGCCATCCACAATCGAATTTCTTAAGTTGTTCTTAAAATTTTCTACAGAAATAAAATTTTAACAAAATTTTCTATAGAAATAAAATTTTCACAAAATTTTCTATAGAAATAAAAATTTTGACAACATTTTCTATAGAAAGAAAATTTTGACAAAAATTTCTACAGAAATAAAATTTTAACAAAATTTTCTATGGAAATAAACTTTTGACAAAATTTTCTATAGAAATAAAATCTTGGTAGATTATTTTTGGCTCGAGTGGCAACCATGATTATGAACCGAGTAAAATTTGAACAAAATTTTCTATAGAAATAAAATTTTGACAAAATTTTCTATAGAAATAAAATTTTGACAAAATTTTCTATAGAAATAAAATTTTGACAATGATGAAAATTTTATTATGAACCGAATAAAATTTTAACAAAATTTTCTCTAGAAATAAAATTTTGACAAAATTTTCTATAGAAATAAAATTTTGACAAAATTTTCTATAGAAATAAAATTTTGGTAGATTATATTTGGCTCCAGTGGCAACCATGATTATGAACCGATATGGACCAATTTTTGTGTGATTGGACCAATTTTTGTATGGTTGTTAGCGACCATATACTAACACCACTTGCCTAATTTGAACCGAATCGGATGAATTTTGTTCCTCCAAGAGGCTCCGGAGGTCAAATCTGGAGAATGTTTTATATGGGAGCTATATATAATTATGGACCGATATGGACCAATTCTGACACGGTTGTTAAAGATCATATACTAACACCATGTTCCAAATTACAACCGGATTGGATGAAATTTGCTTCTCTTTGAGGCTCCGCAAGCCAAATCTGGGGATTGGTTTATATGGGGGCTATATATAATTATGAACCGATGTGGACCAATTTTTGCATGGTTGTTAGAGACCGTATACCAATATCATGTACCAAATTTCAGCCGGATCGGATGCAATTTGCTCCTCTTTGAGACTCCGCAAGCCAAATCTGGGGATCGGTTTATATGGTGGCTATATATAATTAAGGACCGATATGGACCAATTTTTGCATGGTTGTTAGAGACCATATATCAACATCATGTACCAAATTTCAGCCGGATCGGATGAAACTATCTTCTCTTTGAGGCTCCGCAAGCCAAATCTGGGGATCGGTTTATATGGGGGCTATATATAATTATGGACCGATGTGAACCAATTTTGGCATGGTTTTTAGACACCATATACCAACACCATGTACCAAATTTCAGCCGGATCGGATGAAATTTGCTTCGCTTAGGCTCCGCAAGCCAAATCTGAGGGTCCCTTTATATGGGGGCTATACGTAAAAGTGGACCGATATGGCCCATTTTCAATACCATCCGACCTACATCGATAACAACTACTTGTGCTAAGTTTCAAGTCGATAACTTGTTTTGTTCGGAAGTTAGCGTGATTTCAACAGACGGACGGACATGCTTAGATCGACTCAGAATTTCACCACGAGCCAGAATATATATACTTTATGGGGTCTTAGAGCAATATTTCGATGTGTTACAAACGGAATGACAAAGTTAATATACCCCCATCCTATGATGGAGGGTATAAAAAGAAATTTAATTTGATTTTTAAAATAAACGATTTCACCGATTTACACGCGTTTTCCCTTGACCAAATTTTGACCGTATCACCATTTAATGAAGAAGTCACGAAGAATAGTTAATGAAGAATTTTTCGTAAAATTATCGAAGAGAATTCTTTCGGTGTAGATAACCAATTTCAGACAAATCGGATAAAGAATACGGCTTCTAGAAGCCCAAAGCCACAAATCGGGTGGTCGGCTTATGTAGGGACTATATCAAAACCTGGAACGATATAGCTCATCTTCGAACTTGAATTGCTTGTAGACAAAAAAATGGTCTGCGTCAAATGGTAGTTCTATTATTGAAGGCTTTAGTGTGATTACAACAGACATCCAGACAGACATCGTTATATGATTTTAGAATGTCTTCCTGATCAAGAATATATATTCAGAGAAAACCTCTGAAAGGTGGACAATCATGATCGCCTAAATTTTGTTCACATTTGGTAGGTGTCCGGTTATGAGAGGTTAATTGTAATGTGTTAATATAGCAAAGGTCGCCGGACAACTACCCATATTAGGGAGTGTCCGGTTCCAAGTTTGAGAGGCTGTATTTTATATAGTCGGAAATCCATATATCGATGGTGTGGTGGCTATAAAAATTGCTCGTGCTAAAAGTATGAACTTTACGTATAAATGGTACACAATTCAATTTTTATGCTTTTATAATTTTAATTTCCACATTTTCATTATTTAAACCTGTGATTATACTTTTGCATTACAACAATTATTGTATTAATTTTTAAAGCAAGTTTCCATACCAACATATCAGAATGTTTTCATTATTAAATAAACAACATTTTGAAGTCTTCCATGTAATCCCAATTTAATGGTGTGTATCCACATACAATACATTTATGTTTACCTTTCTAAAGACATGAATTAGTTGGTATTAAAGATATTTAACAATTTTGGCTTTATCGATAAAACGGGCTAAGTGACAAAATAAACAAATAAAGCCAACCCATTCTCCGTTAACATCAAATGGCTAATGTCATGGCGTCCATTATAAAGACACACAAATACACAAAAGAACGTTCATATTTCCTTTGTGTACTACAACAATAGACGTTAAGGAATGCGTTATTATGTAGACGATTGAGTATGTGTGTGCGGAACAAAATGGAGTTATGAAGGACATCTTAAAAGGAGTAGAGGTTAAATTGTATATTGATAAAGAAATGCACATTGCTTAAATGCAAGAAACTTCATTTTGTGATAAATATTGTAAAAATGATAAATTTAGTAAATGCACAGTGGGTCATTTGTTGTTTAAATAAATCCATCGTAGTTAGTACCTTTCCAGGGAGCCACCGTGGTGCAATGGTTAGCATGCCCGCCTTGCATACACTAGGTCGTGGGTTCGATTCCTGCTTCGACCGAACACCAAAAATATTTTCAGCGGTGGATTATCCCACCTCAGTAAGGCTGGTGACATTTCTGAGGGTTTCAAAGCTTCTCTGTAATGTGGAACGCCGTTCGGACTCGGCTATAAAAAGGAGGTCCCTTGTCATTGAGCTTAACATGGAATCGGGTAGCACACAGTGATAAGAGAGAAGTTCACCAATGTGGTATCAAAAAGGTCTGAATAGTCTAAGTGAGCCTGATACATGGGGCTGCCACCTAACCTAACCTAACCTAACCTAGTATCTTTCCATTAAGTAGGCTAATACACAATTTTCTAGATTGGTTCTATTTTATAAGAATCGCGGTTTTACTTGTGCTGATTTATTTTTACAATATCAGAATTGTGAATGCGTTTTTGATCTATTTTCTGAAAGTTTGCACCCCGGTGTACGGTACACAGTTGCCACTTGAGCTAAAAATAATCTACCAAAATTTGAAGAAAATTATACCAAAAACCAACCGAACAACAAAGTCTTCTATAAAAAAATGTATGGAAGATTTTTGTCAAAATTTTATTTCTGTAGACAATTTTTTCAAAATTTTATTTCTATAGAAAATTTTATCAAAATTTTATTTCTATTATATTTATTTATTTTCGTCAAAATTTTTATTTCTATTCAAAATTATCTTAAAATTTTATTTCTATAGACAATTTTGTTAAAATTTTATTTCCATATACATTTTTGACATAATTTTATTTGTATAGAATATTTGGACAACATTTTATTTCTCCAGAAAATGTTGACAAAATTTTATTTCTATAGAAAATTTTTACCAAATTTTATTTCTATAGAAAATTTTGACAAAATTTTATTTCTGTAGAAAATTTTTACCAAATTTTATTTCTGTAGAAAATTTTGACAAAATTTTATTTCTATAGAAAATTTTGACAAAATTTTATTTCTATAGAAAATTTTGACAAAATTTTATTTCTAAATAAATTATGTCAAAATTTTATTTCTATAGAAATTTTTGTCAAATTTTTATTTCCATAGAAAACTTTGTCAAAATTTATTTTCTATAGAAAATTTTTTCAAAATTTTATTTCTATAGAAAATTTTGTTAAAATTTTGTTTCTATAGAAAATTTTGTCAAAATTTATTTCTATAGAAAATTGTGTCAAAAATCTGTGTACCGTTGTACGGTACGCAGTTGCCACTTGAGCTACAAATAATCTACCAAAATTTGAAGAAAATTGTACCAAAAACCAACCGAACACCAAAAT
Organism: Haematobia irritans; assembly: GCF_050003625.1. Lineage (NCBI taxonomy): Eukaryota > Metazoa > Arthropoda > Insecta > Diptera > Muscidae > Haematobia > Haematobia irritans. Next base: position 164,118,301 of record NC_134397.1, on the reverse strand, counting down.
CTTCTATAAAAAAAAAAATATGGAAGATTTTTGTCAAAATTTTATTTCTGTACACAATTTTTTCAAAATTTTAATTCTATTGAAAATTTTTTAAAAATTTTATTTCTATAGAAATTTTTTTCAAAACTTTCTTTCTATATAAAATTGTGACAAAATTGTATTTCAAGATACAATTTTGACACAATTTTATCTCTATATACAATTTTGACATAATTTTATTTCTATAGAATATTTGGACAACATTTTATTTCTCCAGAAAATGTTGACAAAATTTTATTTCTATAGAAAATTTTTACAAAATTTTATTTCTATAGAAAATTCTTTCAAAATTTTATTTCTGTAGAAAATTTTGTCAAAATTTATTTTCTATAGGAAATTTTGTCAAAATTTATTTCTATACAAAATTTTATTTCTATAGAATATTTTGTCAAAGTTTTATTTCTATAGAAAATTTTGTCAAAATTTTGTTTCTATAGAAAATTTTGTCAAAATTTATTTCTACAGAAAATTCTGTCAAAAATCTATTTCTATAGAAAACTGGCCCTACTACGTAAATTTTACTTACATGATTTAGAAAATTTTTTCAATATTTTATTTCTTTAAAAAATTTTGTCAAAATTTTATTTCTATAGAAAATTTTATCAAAATTTTATTTGAAGGTTTGTCAAAATTTTATTTTTATAGAAAATTTGTCAAAATTTTTATTTCTATAGAAAATTATCTTAAAATTTTATTTCTATAGAAAATTTTGTTAAATTTTTATTTTTATCGAAAAATTTAAAAATTTTTTTTTTAGGAAAGATTGTCAAAATATTATTTCTATAGAAAATTTTGTAAAAATTTTATTTCTATAGAAAATTTTGTCAAGATTTTATTTCTATATAAAATTTTGTCCAAATTTTATTTCTATAGAAAATTTTGTCCAAAAGGGATATGTTTGTACGAATTTATTTCGACATAAGCCGGCAAACCTTTTTTCGGAAGGTTCAAGTGTGGTTCATTGTTGGGTTTAATGAACTGCCTGAATTTATTCTGATAATTGGTTGATAGTTTTGCTGCAAGTAGAGGATGCTGATGAGGAATGTGGTAATTCCGAAACGTGCGTCCATCCAATCATCTTGCAGTCTATAGGGCTTTGCCCAAATAAATTTGACAAACAGTCTTTTCCTCTGTGGGTTAAGCTACACTTCTAGTTTAGTCAATGCATGGTTTTAACCTGAAATAAAAAAACAACAACAAATTTTATTTCTATAGAAAATTTTATCCAAATTTTATTTCTATAGAAAATTGATGTTCCTGAAAAGTTAAATTTTAGCAAAATCTACCAAAACATCAAAAATTCTACCAATCTACCAAACAGTAAATAATCTAACATTTTTGGTAGAATTCTACCAACTGAGGCAACCGAGGTTGTGATACATTGTTTGAGTTTTATCAGATATAAGCCTTGAGGGAGACTTTCATTTGCCCTCTCGAAATTTTGTAAACTATACCATACCTTAGTGATCGATAGATTTGGTTGGGTATAGAAGTAGGCCGTGTTTTCAGGCTTAGGCAATTAGTCCATACAATAGTGTCGAACTTCTTTCTTATCACTGAGTGCTGTCTGATACCATATTTGGTGGTAGATATAAGGTACCACCGTTTTATAGCCTAGTTCGGATGGCGTTTCTCATTATGGTTATTACTGAGTGCTGTCTGATAACATATTTGGTGGCTGATATAAGGTACCTCCGTTTTATAGCCTAGTTCGGCGTTTTTCATTATGGTGAAACCGCTTAAGGAAGCATTGAAAGGTAATAAACCACCGCTGAACATTTTTTTTATTATTCGGTCGAAACTGGGGTTGAACTCAGCACCCTTTTTATCAAAGGCGAGCATGCCTACCATTGCCCCACAATGGCTCCCAATTGGTGATTGATATAAATTTTTTCCTCTCTGTATCTTTTAGAATTCCTATATCTATAACTTCTGCAAGTATAAATTAATGGCGCACCCCACGAACATATCACCTCGTACATTAATAACTAAAGCTGAACAAACAAGTATATACAGCAGTAAGTTCGGCCGGGCCGAATTTTAAATACCCACCACCATGAACCAAATATTAGGGTTTCCTTTGAAATTTCAGGAGGGCTTGAGGACTTGAAGACACTTCCCGAAGATAAATTTAAAGATTTCACCTATGAGGACTATATCAGATTCTGGATTTATAAGAACCATTTTTGTTTGAGTTTTAGAGGAATCATTAACATCTCTTGTAAGTGTGCTAGAAAATATAAAATAACGTCTTGATTTGAAATCTTAAATCTGTAGAAGTAAAATCTGGAAATTTTGCATTGAGTTTCAAGCAATTTTCATGATCAGTGCGCCTTCTACACCCTCAAGAAGTGAAGTCGGTCTATATGGAGGCATTACCAAATGGACCAATAAAAACTTTATCCGATACACGTTTTGTGAGCCTAAAATACCAGAATATTTACAATTTCAGGCAAATTAGATAAAAACTACGGTTTCTAGAAACCCAAGGAGTTAAATCGGGAGTTCGTTCTTATGGGGGCTATACTAAAATATGGACCGATACTTACCGTTTTCGGCAAACCTCTTTATGACCCGAAAACACCTCTAGATTTCCAATTTCAGGCAAATAGGATAAAAACTTCGGATTCTAGAAGACCAAGAAGTAAAATCGGGAAATGGGTCTATATGGGGGCTATACCCCATATAGACACCTCTTTATGGTCCTAAAATACCTCTAGATTTCAAATTTCAGACAAATTGAATAAAAACTACGGTTTCTATAAGCCCAAGACCCCAAATCGGGAGGTCGTTTTATATAGGGACCATACCAAAACATGGACCGATACTCACAATTTTTGGCACACGTATTTGTGGTCCTACAAGACCTCTAGATTTCCAATTTCAGGTAAATTGGATAAAAACTACGGTTTCTATAAACCCAAGACCCCAGATCGGGAGGTCGTTTTATGTGCGGACCATACCAAAACATGGACCGATACTCACAATTTTTGGCGCACGTATTTGTGGTCCTACAATATCTCTAGATTTCCAATTTCAGGTAAATTGAATAAAAACTGGGGTTTCTATAAGCCCAAGAGTAAAATCGGGAGATCGGTCTATATGGGGGCTATACCAAATTATGGACCGAACTCAGAATTTTTGGCACACATAATTGTGGTCCTACAATACCTCTAGATTTCCAATATCAGGCAAATAGGATAAAAACTTCGGATTCTAGAAGCCCAAGAAGTAAAATCGGGAAATCGGTCTATATGGAGGCTATACGAAAATATGGACCGATATTCACCATTTTTGGCACACCTCTTTATGGCCTTAAAATACCTCTAGATTTCCAATTTCAGACAAATTGGATAAAAACTACGGTTTCTATAAGCCCAAACCCCAAATCGGGTGGTCGTTTTAAATGGGGACCATACCAAAACATGGACCGATACTCACAATTTTTGGCACACGTATTTGTGGTCCTACAATACCTCTAGATTTCCAATTTCAGGTAAATTGGATAAAAACTACGGTTTCTATAAACCCAAGACCCCAGATCGGGAGGTCGTTTTATATGCGGACCATACCAAAACATGGACCGATACTCACAATTTTTGGCGCACGTATTTGTGGTCCTACAATATCTCTAGATTTCCAATTTCAGGTAAATTGAATAAAAACTGGGGTTTCTATAAGCCCAAGAGTAAAATCGGGAGATCGGTCTATATGGGGGCTATACCAAAATATGGACCGAACTCACAATTTTTGGCACACATAATTGTGGTCCTACAATACCTCTAGATTTCCAATTTCAGGCAAATAAGATAAAAACTTCGGATTCTAGAAGCCCAAGAAGTAAAATCGGGAAATCGGTCTATATGGGGGCTATACCAAAATATGGACCGATTCTCACAATTTTCGGCACACCTCTTTATGGTCTTAAAATACCTCTAGATTTCCAATTTCAGGTAAATTGGATAAAAACTGCGGTTTCTATAAGCCCAAGAAGTAAAATCGGGAGAGAGGTCTATATGGGGGCTATACCAAAATATGGACCGATACTCACAATTTTTGGCACACGTATTTGTGGTCCTACAATACCTCTAGATTTCCAATTTCAGGTAAATTGAATAAAAACTGCAGTTTCTATGAGCCCAAGAAGTAAAATCGGGAGATCGGTCTATATGGGGGCTATATCAAAACCTGGACCGATATAGCCCATCTTCGAACTTGACCTGCCTGCAGACAAAAGACGAGTTTGTGCAAAATTTCAGCACGATTGCTTCATTATTGAAGACTGTAGCGTGATTACAACAGACAGACAGACAGACAGACAGACAGACGGACATCGTTATATCGTCTTAGAATTTCTCCCTGATCAAGAATATATATACTTTATATAGTCGGAAATCGATATTTCGATGTGTTACAAACGGAATGACAAACTTATTATACCCCCGTCACCATTCTATGGTGGTGGGTATAAAAATGAAAAAACAGAACCAATAATGCAGCAACCATTGCTGTGACCATCACCATTACATGAAATAACAAAAGGCTTCAATAATATAAAACAAAATTATTATTAAGAAATATTAACAAAGAATTCAGACGACAACATCGAACAAAAGAACAAATAATGAAAGGATGTACCCCCACTCGTCAATGAACGAAGAATTTTTTCGAAAGGTAGGTAGAATAAAGGTGGAAAAATTAAATGAAAACGTGTAAGAATGTTGGGTGTCAAGTTGAAAATTACCAACGTAGTAAATATAATTTTTCACAGTGGAACAAAATAGGGTAAAAGCTTATTCTATATGGACATTGAGATTGTCTTGTGTTTTTGAAGTTTTCCCTTTAAGCTGAAATTAAGTTCAGTGGTAACGGTGGCTAAAAATAAAAATTATTAGCCTTTAATGAAACAAATTAAACAATACGAGGGTTAAGGGTTTATATTTTTAATTAAAAAATTAATTGATACAATTAACTTTTTAAGCAAACTCGGAAGACTAAGTCAGTTAAAACAAGTAAGGAAAGTCTAAAGTCGGGCGGGGCCGACTACATTATACCCTGCAACACTTTGTAGATCTAAATTTTCGATACCATATCACATCCGTCAAATGTGTTAGGGGCCTTATATAAAGGTTTGTCCCAAATACATACATTTAGATATCACTCGATCTGGACAGAATTTGATAGAATTCTACAAAATTTATAGACTCAAAATTTAAGTCGGCTGATGCAATAGGGTGGAACACAATTTTAGTAAAAAAAATATGGGAAACATTTAAATCTGAAGCAATTTTAAGGAAACTTCGCAAAAGTTTATTTATGATTTATCGCTCGATATATATGTATTAGAAGTTTAGGAAAATTAGAGTAATTTTTACAACTTTTCGACTAAGCAGTGGCGAATTTACAAGGAAAATTTGGTATTTTGACAATTTTTGTCGAAATCAGAAAAACATACATATGGGAGCTATATCTAAATCTGAACCGATTTCAACCAAATTTGGCACGCGTAGCTACAATGCTAATTCTACTCCCTGTGCAAAATTTCAACTAAATCGGAGCAAAAAATTGGCCTATGTGGCCATATGTGTGTAAATCGGGCGAAAGCTATATATGGGAGCTATATCTAAATCTGAACCGATTTCAACCAACCTTGGCACACATAGCTATAATGCTAATTATACTCCCTGTGCAAAATTTCAACTAAATCGGAGCAAAAAATTGGCCTCTGTGGCCATATGAGTGTAAATCGGGCGAAAGCTATATATGGGAGCTATATCTAAATCTGAACCGATTTCAACCAAATTTGGCACACATAGCTACAATGCTAATTCTACTTCCTATGCAAAATTTGAACTAAATCGGAGTTAAAAATTGGCCTTTGTGGTCATATGATTGTAAATCGGGCGAAAGCTATATATGAGAGATATATCCAAATCTGAACCGATTTCAACCAACCTTGGCACACATAGCTATAATGCTAATTATACTCCCTGTGCAAAATTTCAACTAAATCGGAGCAAAAAATTGGCCTCTGTGGCCATATGAGTGTAAATCGGGCGAAAGCTATATATGGGAGCTATATCTAAATCTGAACCGATTTCAACCAAATTTGGCACACATAGCTATAATGCTAATTCTACTTCCTATGCAAAATTTGAACTAAATCGGAGTTAAAAATTGGCCTTTGTGGTCATATGAGTGTAAATCGGGCGAAAGCTATATATGAGAGATATATCCAAATCTAAACCGATTTCAACCAAATTTGGCACGCATAGTAACAATGCTAATTCTACTCCCTATGCAAAATTTCATCTAAATCGGAGCAAAAAATTGGCCTCTGTGGGCACATGAGTGTAAATCGGGCGAAAGCTATATATGGGAGCTATATCTAAATCTGAACCGATTTGGCTGATATTTTGCAAGTTTTTCGAGACTCATAAAATATTCGGATGTACGGAATTTGAGGAAGATCGGTTGACATACACGCCAATTATGACCAGATCGGTGAAAAATATATATGGCAGCTATATCTAAATCTGAACCGATTTTTTCCAAAATCAATAGGGATCGTCTTTGAGCCGGAACAGGACCCTATACCAAATTTTAGGACAATCGGACTAAAACTGCGAGCTGTACTTTGCACACAAAAATACATCAACAGACAGACAGACAGACAGACAGACAGACAGACAGACAGACAGACGGACAGACAGACGGACAGACAGACGGACAGACAGACGGACATCGCTAAATCGACTCAGAATTTAATTCTAAGCCGATCCGTATACTAAAAGGTTGGTCTATGATTACTCCTTCTTGGTGTTACATACAAATGCACAAACTTATTATACCCTGTACCACAGTAGTGGTGAAGGGCATAAATATGGGAAACATTTAAATCTGAAGCAATTTTAAGGAAACTTCGCAAAAGTTTATTTATGATTTATCGCTCGATATATATGTATTAGAAGTTAAGGAAAATTAGAATCATTTTTACAACTTTTCGACTAAGCAGTGGCAATTTAACAAGGAAAATGTTGGTATTTTGACCATTTTTGTCGAAATCAGAAAAACATATATATGAGAGCTATATCTAACTCTGAACCGATTTAAATCAAATTTTGCACACTTAACTGCACTACTAATTGTACTCCTAGTGCAAAATTTCAACCAAATTGGGCCAAAACTCTGGCTTCTGGGGCCATATAAGTCCATATCGGGCGAAAAATATATATGGAAGCTATATCTAAATCTGAACCGATTTCAATCAAATTTGGCACACATGAAAGATATATATGGGATCCATATCTAAATCTGAAGCGATTATTTCCAAAATCAATAGGGTTCTATTCTGACCCAAATTAGGAACATGTTCTAAATTTGAAGGCGATTGGACTTAAATTGCGACCTAGACTTTGATCACAAAAATGTGTTCACAGACAGACAGACGGACGGACGGACAGACGGGCATGGTTATATCGACTCAGGGACCCACCCTGAGCATTATTGCCAAAGACACCATGCGTCTATCTCGTCTCCTTCTGGGTGTTACAAACATATGCACTAACTTATAATACCCTGTTCCACAGTGTGGCGCATGGTATAAAAAGGGGCTTAAAGAAGTACAGAGAATCTTCAAAATATGAAAAAAAGAGAAAAAAAGAGTTAGTTTACAATTTACTTTGTTTCTAAGAAATTGTTTACTATTGTGAAATTATTTCGTAAGGACTTGGGTCAAAGTGTTGGCCCCTCATCTGCATACATCGCTGATTTGGAAAATATATGTATATCAAACATATATAATAGAGTTCATATTGAGGCAACAACGCCTTTTGATCGATCACCCAATTTTATTTCTTAGCTATTCAGAACTAAGTTTTGATTCATAACTACACATGTTAACCCAACTTCTATTTTTATTTATCCAGCATTTAGAAGATGATTTGCAAAAGACACAAATTCGATGAATCTTTATACCAATAATTAATTGTGATGAGGGATTGTATCAGATAATATTTTGAGCACCCGTTGGAGTTTGAAATTTTAATCTTATTATAACTCGAAAACTGGTATAACAAAACTTGCATGTTTTTACAATTTTTAAATTATGATGGATTTTTCACAGCAGAGCCTATCCTTTTTTGAAAAAACTTGCCAAAAACTGTATTGGGGACTTTTGTGGGGAATTTTAAATTAAATTGGAGATTTTTGGAGATGAAAGCGTCTTATTTTGGGGATAAGAGCCTGAAAAATACTGGCAACACTGGTTGTTCCGGAAACCATTGATGCTGTGCACCAACTAATATTGCAAGATCGTCATAAGACCTATCGTGACACATTCAAAATTGCATAAACATTTGACCGTCCAAAAATTTGGTTCGCGTATGAGCCGAATAGCAGTCGTCGGTTGACCATCTGAAAAAGCGGTTAATGTGTTCAGAATGAATGTTTTTGAGATACCTCAATCGGCGTGGCAAAAGTGTCGTAGCACTTTGATTCAAACGTATCTAAAATTGTAGAGATCTTAATGGGGAATATTTTGATAAACAATATTTCTATGATTACTCTTTGTTTTTCTTTTCTAACCCCGAAATATGGTATAAAAGATAATACTCGTATATCTAAAAGAACTCAATTTTGAGTTAAGTGTGCATGAAGATAAGCAATATGATCGCCTCTTAAAAGTTTCAAGAGTGTAGCGTTTTTTTTTTCGGAGAACGTTGAACATTTTTTGTGGTTTTCTCGTCAAACGTAAACATGACAAATATGTTATATGTTCACTGCCCAAAACTAAAATTATGCGCTTGAAACACGTTTGAGGTTGTAACGACCCTCACTCCAGATCCTATCTACCATTTATTCCGGCCATGCTCAGTGGATGGGGGTTGTTCTTGTCCCGGTAAATATATCTCAGTCGGTTACAATATCAATAAAATTTAAAGGTAGCAAAATAAAGAACGACGGATGGTTGCGCATTAAAGAAGTATGGAATGATATCGATGTTGAGATATCTCGATGTTAATGATATCTCGATTGGAAAGCCCGCCCCTCCATGCCGACCGTATTAATTTTTGTCAGCCCTGCTATCATTCCCTACGCTCCGATCTTCAATTTCGAAAGTGACGACAAACCGATTAGAATTTCATTATATTAGAATATATTTTCAACAAATAATTCGAAAACAGGACAATTACAATATGAACATGTCTATATGTATGTTAGGTTAGGTTAGGTTAGGTTAAAGTGGCAGCCCGATTAAATTTCAGGCTCACTTAGACTAATCAGTCCATTGTGATACCACATTTAACTAAAAGTACCTATTACATATGGGCACTTCTATATGTATGTTTAATATATTTAATTAGAATTAAATGAAAAATTAAATTGAAAATAGTGAAGTTTTAATTGTATAGTACAAGATTAATGTGTTCAGTAGTTTCAAATTTAATAATGTAATATATATTATCTATACCATTGTAATCATGTAATACTCACAGAACTTCCGGTATCGACAAACGCTTGTTGATTCTCCTTATCTGGGTATTATTATTATTATTATTATTCTTGAACAAGGATTTGGAAGTTCTTCCAAAGGCACAACTTTAAAAGCACTTCCAGAAGATGCACTCCCAATGATGTTCTTTATTTTAACTACCCTGGAAGTTCTTTTAATTCAATTTTTTATACCCTCCATCATAGGATGGGGGTATATTAACTTTGTCATTCCGTTTGTAACACATCGAAATATTGCTCTAAGACCCCATAAAGTATATATATTCTGGATCGTGGTGAAATTCTGAGTCGATCTAAGCATGTCCGTCCGTCCGTCCGTCTGTTGAAATCACGCTAACTTCCGAACGAAACAAGCTATCGACTTGAAACTTGGCACAAGTAGTTGTTATCGATGTAGGTCGGATGGTATTGAAAATGGGCCATATCGGTCCACTTTTAAGTATAGCCCCCATATAAAGGGACCCTCAGATTTGGCTTGTGGAGCCTCTAACAAAAGCATATTTCATCCGATTCGGCTGAAATTTGGTAGAAATTTGGTATATGGTGTTGGTATAAGGTCCACAACAAACATGCAAAAATTGGTCCACATCGGTCCATAATTATATATAGCCCCCATATAAACCCCAGATTTGGCTTGCGGAGCCTCAAAGAGAAGCAAATTTCATCCGATCCGGCTGAAATTTGGTATATGGTATTGGTATATGGTCTCTAACAACCATGCAAAAATTGGTCCACATCGGTTCATAATTATATATAGACCCCATATAAACCGATCTCCAGATTTGGCTTGCGAAGCCTCAAAGAGGAGCAAATTGCATCCGATCCGGCTGAAATTTGGTATATGGTATTGGTATATGGTCTCTAACAACCGTGCAAAAATTGGTCCACATCGGTCCATAATTATATATAACCCCCATATAAACCGATCCCCAGATTTGGCTTGCGAAGTCTCCAAGAGAAGCAAATTTCATCCAATCCGGTTGTAATTTGGAACATGGTGTTAGTATATGATCTTTAACAACCGTGCCAGAATTGGTCCATATCGGTCCATAATTATATATAGCCCCCATATAAAACATTCTCCAGATTTGACCTCCGGTGCCTCTTGGAGGAGCAAAATTCATCCGATCCGGTTCAAATTAGGCACGTGGTGTTAGTATATGGTCGCTAACAACCATACCAAAATTGGTCCAATCACACAAAAATTGGTCCATATCGGTTCATAATCATGGTTGCCACTAGAGCCAAAAATAATCTATCAAAATTTTATTTCTATAGAAAATTTTGTCAAAATTTTATTTCTATAGAAAATTTTGTCAAAATTTTATTTCTAGAGAAAATTTTGTTAAAATTTTATTCGGTTGATAATAAAATTTTCACCATTGTCAAAATTTTATTTCTATAGAAAATTTTGTCAAAATTTTATTTCTATAGAAAATTTTGTCAAAATTTTATTTCTATAGAAAATTTTGTTCAAATTTTATTCGGTTCATAATCATGGTTGCCACTCGAGCCAAAAATAATCTACCAATATTTTATTTCTATAGAAAATTTTGTCAAAAGTTTATTTCTATAGAAAATTTTGTTAAAATTTTATTTCTGTAGAAATTTTTGTCAAAATTTTCTTTCTATAGAAAATTTTGTCAAAATTTTTATTTCTATAGAAAATTTTGTGAAAATTTTATTTCTATAGAAAATGTTGTTAAAATTTTTTTCTGTAGAAAATTTTGTCAAAACTTTATGTCTACTTTGTCAAACTGAATTATATACGTATTGGATCGATCTTTTTTGATTTAATATATACCACGTATGGACTTACATACAATTTAGAAGATGGTGTTAGGAGGTTTTAAAATACCTTGCCATCGGCAAGCGTTACCGCAACTTAAGTAATTCGATTCTGGATGGCAGTGTTTAGAAGAAGTTTCTACGCAATCCATGATGGAGGGTACATAAGCTTCGGCCTGACCGAACTTACGGCCGTATTTACTTGTTTTTTTTTTTTTTTGTATTTTAACAAGAAGATAAAACTATTTTTTTCTTTCAGTATCCTTCGACGCGTCTTTGTTATTATTTACGATTAAATCTTGCTTATTTAAGAAAGTATTGTAGACTGTGGGATATACTCCCACAGACTGAAAAATCTGTGTTTGAATTCCGGAAATCTACGAATTAAAATGCGTTATTTCCTTTCCATATTATATTAATCTTACACTTACCGTCCGATGAATATACAATGGCCCTCTTGTCGCAACCAAAATTAATCCTGTTTTTTGTATTTTTTTTTCAAATATTCTATTTTCAAAATGAAATTTTTCAAATTTGATTGACATAGAAAATATGTACAAACGTTTTCTTTAAAAACATTAGCTACTACCATTCCGAACTAATATTTTATTTTCTTAAGAAACTGTTATAAGGTGATCATACTCGTTCTCTGGATTTGGGAAATAAATTAAAATAAATTCCATTTTAATGATGATGATTTTGCTGCAACCCTCAAGTTACTTTTATCACTCAACAAATTTTGCATACTTTCCTTGATCTATTGAGCCTTAGTCGAAGATTTCCCTTTTTTGCAAAAGCATTGGAAGCGGCCATTATATTTTTCAGATGTTTTAAAAATCTTTAAGATTTGCTGTGAGGTTGACAAAAGTTTCTCTGTAAAGTCTTAATAAATTTTGTGAAACGTCATCATTGTCCTTTGAATAGGGATGAATTTATCCACGCTCCAAGAGGACACCTAACTCTTGTTTCATCCACATAGTAGTAAGCGATGGTGGCCACAATAGTTAACATTAGTCTTGTGTCCTGCACTTACAAAAGAACTTGTCCTTCAGAAAAATACCATTTCATCTTCTTTTCTTTAGTCGTTGTTGGATGGCATTTTCTTCTTCATCTTTTCCTTCGTCTATTAGACCTGACATCTTTTGTTGGCAATTGTTCACTTTGAATGGAGACCATTATGGAGCCCTTGGGGTTGGTATATGTGGCATAGAGCTAATATTTTATGACGTTTTTCCTCTGATCTTATATCTTCACCGCTTCCTATTTGCAATGAAAACTTCCACGACAAGACAATTAGTTAGCAAAGACCAGGTATGTCATATTTATTATCAAGGAAGGATGACATACCCGTTTGCTGCTTCGAGTAGTTTAAAAACCAGAAGCCCAAGAAAATAGGAAATATTTGAAATATGAAATAGGAAAATAACGCTAAGTTCGAGCGGGTCGAAGCTTATATAGCTTCAACCATGGAAACCTTAGACCCTTAAGTAGAAAATTTGTAATATTTGAAGAGATGTTTTCAATTTAACCCACGTCATTTTGCCGGACTAAATAAGAGTCAGAGGTAAATTCAAAATTGTTATATTCCCTGTCTCAAGAAATACATGTAATAGGACATAAAATAGGCTCTTTTGTCGGACATTATGTATCTGAGTTCGACAACCATATTTTTTTTCAGCAAAAATGTTGATGTGGAGAAACCACATCTAAAACTAACATTTTGCTCTATCAGATGATCATATTCCCTCTATGCGAGTACAATGGACATATTTTTTCAAATCTTGAGAACATATATATGAGGGCTATATCGATACCTTAGCCGATTTGTATAAACTTTAAACAGAATGTTAAATTTTATCTCTATGTACAATAAAAAGGTCAATTGAACTAAAATCTAGTTGAATTTTGGGAGTTAACTGTGGGTATTACAGCCATATGTCCACCTTAGGATAAACATATTTGTGGGCTGTATTTTAGAGGTGTGCACGTGAGCAATATTTTACTCACGCACACTCACTGCCAGGATTTTGGAGTCGAGCCAATTTCGATCGATTTCGGAGTCGACTCCGACTCCAGCATTTTTCATCAGCTCGACTCCGACTCCGGGTAATATAACTAAATCTCATTTTAATACCACTAATTTGTAGTTCTATTATGGGGGTACCGTAAGTGGATCGATATAAAGTATCGTATTTATTTATGTGTGCAAAAAAGTCTTAATTTCACATTAGATGCCAGTATAAAGGTTTATATTCCCATATACATGAATTTGAATCTGAATCGATTTAGACATAATTGTATATACTTCTACAAAATCTATGTACTTAAAATTTAAATCTAACGTTATGGGACGTAATACAATTTTAACAAAAAATAAAAATGCAAGGAAAGTCTAAAGTCGGGCGGGCCGATTATAATATACTCTGCACAACTTTGTATTTAGATCTATATTTTGATAAAATCTCAAATCAGACTTCTACAAAATCTCGGGCAATATTTGGGAAATATTTATAATTGTTTAAATAATTTCGCAAAAATGCACTTATGATTCATTCATTGAAAAATTTGAAAATTTTAGTCATTTCTACAAGTTTTCGACTTAGCAGTGAGTATCAGTGAAAAAATTTTTGTCTAGTAAATAAAATTTTCTACAGAAACAAAATTTTACTAAATTTTCTATAGAAATAAAATTTTGGCAAAATTTTCTTTAGAAATCAAATTTTGACCAAATATAAAGAAATAAAATTTTGAATAACATTTTTATAGAAATAAAATTTGGCAAAATTTTTTTTTATAGAAATAAAAGTTTGAAAAAATTATCAATAGAAATACAATTTAAAAAAAAATGTGTAGCAAAAAAAATTTTTTATAGAAATAAAATTTTGCAAAATATTCTATAGAAATAAAATTTTGACTAAATTTTATATAGAAATAAAATTTTTACTAAATTTTATATAGAAAAAAATATTTCTATAGTAAAACAATTTTGAATACATTTTTTATAGCAGTGAGTATCAGTAAAAAAAAATTGAGAAAATTTGCTATAGAAATAAAATTTTGAAAAAATTATCAATAAAAATACATTTTTAGAAAAATTTTTGTGTAGTAAATAAAATTCTGCAAAATATTCTACAGAAACAAAATTTTGACTAAATTTTCTATAGAAATAAAATTTTGACAAAATTGTCTATAGAAATAAAATTTTGACCAAATTTTCTAATAAAAAAATCTATTACTATAAAATTTTGGCAAAATTTTCTATAGAAATAAAATTTTGACTTAAATTTTTATAGAAATAAAATTATCAATAGAAATAAAATTTTGAAAAAAAATTTGTGTAACAAACAAAATTTTGCAAAATTTTCTATAGAAATAAAATTTTGACTAAATTTTCCATAGAAAAAAAATATTTCTATAGTAGTAAAATTTTTAATAAATTTTTTATAGAAATAAAATTTTGAAAAAATTTGCCATAGAAATAAAATTTTGACAAAATTTGCTATAGAAATAAAATGTTGACAAAAAAATTGCTATAGGAATAAAGTTGACAAAACTTTTTATTTGACAAAATTTTCTATAAAAAAACAACTTTGAAAAAATTGTCTGTCAATATTCCACATATATTCCTTAAAATAAAATTAAAAAAAAAATAATTTCGATTGTTCGAAATATTTCAAATAAATTGATATGAGCATTAAAATGGATCGATCCAGCCCATCTGCTAGTCTAACATTCTAGGAAACATAAAAGATAGCCGTAATTGGAAGTTGATTTTCATTTACAATCATGCTGTACATTGATCGAATGAATAACGCAATGGAAACTAATTTGCGTAAAAACTTGCTTAGTTACAAAAATGTGAAGTGTTTTAAAAAAATTGGTTTAGCCGGAATCGGAGTCGAGCAAAATTTTTACGACTCCGACTCCAGCAAAATCTTCAGACTCCAGCTCCACAGCCATGCTCACGACGGAAAAATCTTATTCACGCACGATATTGTTTGGTAGGACTCACGCTCACGTACTCACTCACGAAAACAAAATTTGTACTCACGCACGAAATGTCGTGACTCATGAAAAATATCGTGACTCACGAAAAATATCGTGATTCACGAAAATTGGCTAATTTACCTTAGACAAGTGTTTGAAAACATGGGCATGCAATGGTTAGCATGCCCGCCTTGCATACGCAAGGTTGTGGATTCGATTCCTGCTTGGACCGAACACCAAAAAGTTTTTCGGTGGTGGATTATCCCACCTCAGTAATGCTGGTGACATTTCTGAGGGTTTCAACGCTTCTCCAAGTGGTTTCACTGCAATGTGGAACGCCGTTCGGACTCGGCTATAAAAAGGAGGTTCCTTGTCATTGAGTTTAACATGGAACCGGGCAGCATTCACTAATAAGAGAGAAGTTCACCAATGTGGTATCACAATGGACTGAATAGTCTAAGTGAGCCGGGCTGCCACCTAACCTAACCTAAACTCTTAACATCCCAGGTGTCACTAAAATTGTAAATGAATTCATCTCGTAAGCGCTTTATGACCGTGGGCGCGATTTTTTTCGTGAGCGTATTTTTCTGAATTTCGTTACTCACGCACACTCACGAAGAAATTATTTTCGTGACTCACGCTCACGCACGACTTTTGGTTTGATAATCACACAAACTCACGCCGTTGCCATCAGCGCCGTTGCCATCACGCGTGAGTCGCGAAATTTTTCGTGATTCACGATAATTTCGTGTCGAATGCACACCTCTACTATATTTACTAAATCTAAACCGATTTACCAAATTTAGAATAAATGGTTAAATTGCTAATTCTACTTTTTGCGCAAACTTTTCGGAGTTGAACTTTGGGCTCCTTGATCATATGAATCTAAAATAGGCGAAACATATCTGTGAAGCTACTGACAAAGGTATACACTAATAAAAACAAGTAAGTAAAGTCTAAAGTCGGGCGGGGCTGACTATATTATACTCTTCACCCCTATGTAGGCCAAAATTTATGTTACCATCTCAACTACTTCACATTTGCTGGAAGCTATATAAAGGAGACAATTTTTTTACTTCTACAAAATCTCTAAAATTACATTTTAAATCGGCTAACGCTAACCAGTTAATTGGAGGAAACTTCCATTGAAAATGGGTCTAAAATGTGTAACAGTCTACCATATTTCCCGAACTCAGGTGTACGTATATATGGGAGCTATATATAATCTGAACCGATTTTGACTAAATTTGACATGTATAGTTAGAATAATAATTCTGCTATCTATGCAAAATTTCACGTAGGTTAGGTTAGGTTATGTGGCAGCCCGATGTATCAGGCTCACTTAGACTATTCAGTCCATTGTGATACCACAGTGGTGAACTTCTCTCTTATAACTGAGTGCTGTCCGATTCCATGTTAAGCTCAATGACAAGGGACCTCCTTTTTATAGGCGAGTCCGAACGGCGTTCCACATTCCAGTGAAACCACTTAGAGAAGCTTTGAAACCCTCAGAAATGTCACCAGCATTACTGAGGTGGGATAATCCACCGCTGAAAAACTTTTTGGTGTTCGGTCGTAGCAGGAATCGAATCGAACCCACGACCTTGTGTATGCAAGGCGGGCATGCTAACCATTGCACCACGTAAATGGGAGTAACTTTTGCCCCTGGTCATACGAGTGCAAATCGGACGGAAGATATATATGGGAGCCATATCTAAATCTGAACCGATTTCAACCAAATTTGGCACATTTACCGATACTACTAAACGAACTCCTTGTGCGAAATTTGAAGCAAATCACGGCAAAACCCTGAATTTTGAGGCCATATAAGTTCAAATCGGACGAAAGGTATATATGGGAGATATATCTACATTTGAATCGGTTTTGACCATATCTGGCATATACAATAGTAACGTTAAAAATACCGCTTGTGCAAAATTTGAAGTAAGTCAGGGCAAAACTCTGGCTTTTGAGACCATATAAGTCCAAATCAGGCGAAAGATATATATGTGAGCTATATCTAAATCTGAACCGATTTTAACAAAATTTGACACACTTAACGATACTATTAAACGAACCCCTTCTGCAAAATTTGAAGCAAATCACGGCAAAACTCTGGCTTTTGTGGCCATATAAGTTCAAATCGGACGAAAGATATATATGGGAGCTATATCTAAATTTGAACCGATTTCAATCAAATTTACCAACTTCTTAAAACCTTCTTCTAAATTGTAAGTTATAGAAACAAAATGTTGATAAAATTTTGTATAGAAATAAAATTTTGACAAAATTTTCTATAGGAATAAAATTTTGACAAAATTTTCTATAGAACCAAAATATTGACAACATTTTCGATAGAAATAAAATTTTGACAAAAATTTCAATAGAAATAAAATTTTGACAAAATTTTCGATAGAAATAAAATTTTAACAAAATTTTCTACAGAAATAAAATTTTGACAAAATTTTCTATAGAAATAAAATTTTGACAAAATCTTCTATAGAAATAAAATTTTGACAAAATTTTTCTATAGAAATAAAATTTTGACAAAATTTTCTATAGAAATAAAATTTTGACAAAAGTTTGTATAGAAATAAAATGTTGACAAAATTTTCTATAGAAATAAAATTTTGACAAAAGATTCTATAGAAATAAAATTGTGACAAAATTTTCTATAGAAATAAAATTTTGACATTTTTTTTTTTGTAGAAATGAAATTTTGACAAAATTTCTTATAGAAATAATATTGTGACAAAATTTTCTATAAAAATAAAATCTTGAAAAAATTTTGTATAGTAATAAAATTTTTACAAAATTTTCTATAGAAATAAAATTTTGAAAAGAAAATCTATATAAATAATAATTTTCTATAAAAATAAAATTTTGACAACATTTTGTATAGTAATAAAATTTTGACAAAATTGCTGCAAGTAGAGGATGTTGATGAGGAATGTGGTAATTCCGAAACGTGCGTCCATCCAACCATCTTGCAGTCTATAGGGCTTTGCCCAAATAAATTTGACAAACATTCTTTTCCTCTGTTGGTTAAGCTACACTTGTAGTTTATTCAATGCATGGATTTAAGCTGAAATCAAAAACAATAATATAATAATTTTTATTTTTGCAATAAAAAAAGTAATTTTTGAACCAAACCACAATTTACTTCTTTTATATCAAGCATTGTTCTTTTCTGACTTTAAGTCTTTAATAAGACACATTTTGATGTTTCATAACAAAAAATTAATTTAGTAGTATGTATATTTGGAATATACTAAAACAAAACAAGTGTATACGGAAGTAAGTTCGGCCAGGCCGAAGCTTATGTACCCTCCATCATGTATTGCATAGAAACTTGTACTAAGGACTGTCATCCACAATAGAATTACTTGGGTTGCGGTAACACTTGCCGATGGCAAGGTATCTTAAAACCTCCTAACACCATCTTCTAAATTGTATGTAAGTCCACACGTGGTATATACTAAATCAAAAAAGATCGATCCAATACGTATATAATTCAGTTTGACAAAGTAGACATAAAATTGTCTACAGAAATGAAATTTTAACAAAATTTTCTATAGAAATAAAATTTTCACAAAATTTTTTACAGAAATAAAAATTTTGACAAAATTTTCTATAGAAAGAAAATTTTGACAAATTCTACAGAAATAAAATTTTAACAAAATTTTCTATAGAAATAAACTTTTGACAAAATTTTCTATAGAAATAAAATCTTGGTAGATTATTTTTGGCTCGAGTGGCAACCATGATTATGAACCGAATAAAATTTGAACAAAATTTTCTATAGAAATAAAATTTTGACAAAATTTTCTATAGAAATAAAATTTTGACAATGATGAAAATTTTATTATGAACCGATTAAAATTTTAACAAAATTTTCTTTAGAAATAAAATTTTGACAAAATTTTCTATAGAAATAAAATTTTGACAAAATTTTCTATATAAATAAAATATTGGTAGATTATTTTTGGCTCTAGTGGCAACCATGATTATGAACCGATATGGACCAATTTTTGTGTGATTGGACCAATTTTGGTATGGTTGTTAGCGACCATATACTAACACCACGTTCCTAATTTGAACCGGATCGGATGAATTTTGCTCCTCCAAGAGGCTCCGGAACCAAATCTGGAGAATGTTTTATATGGGGGCTATATATAATTATGCACCGATATGGACCAATTATGGCACGGTTGTTAGAGACCATATACCAACACCATGTACCAAATTTCAGCCGGATCGGATGAAATTTGCTTCTCTTTGAGGCTCCGCAAGTCAAATCTGGGGATCAGTTTATATGGGGGCTATATATAATTATGGACCGATGTGAACCAATTTTTGCATGGTTCTTAGAGACCATATACCAACACCATGTACCAAATTTCAGCTGGATTGGATGAAATATGCTTCTCTTAGAGGCTCCGCAAGCCAAATCTGGGGATCGGTTTATATGGGGGCTATATATAATTATGAACCGATGTGGACCAATTTTTGCATGGTTGTTAGAGACCATATACAAACACCATGTACCAAATTTCAGCCGGATCGGACGAAATATGCTTCTCTTAGAGGCTCCACAAGCCAAATCTGGGGATCGGTTTATATGGGGGCTATATATAATTAAGGACCGATGTGGACCAATTTTTGCATGGTTGTTAGAGACCATATACCAACATCATGTACCAAATTTCAGCCAGATAGGATGAAATTTTCTTCTCTTTGAGGCTCCGCAAGCCAAATCTGGGGATCGGTTTATATGGGGGCTATATAATTATGGACCGATGTGAACCAATTTTTGCATGGTTATTAGAGACCATATACCAACACCATGTACCAAATTTCAGCCGGATCGGATGAAATTTGCTTCTTTTTTAGGGTCCGCAAGCCAAATCTGGAGATCGGTTTATATGGGGGCTATATATAATTATGGACCGATGTGGACCAATTTTTGCATGGTTGGTAGAGACCATATACCAACACCATATACCAAATTTCAGCTGGATCGGATGAAATATGCTTCTGTTAGAGGCTCAACAAGCCAAATCTGAGGGTCCCTTTATATGGGGGCTATACGTAAAAGTGGACCATTTTCAATACCATCCGACCTACATCGATAACAACTACTTCTGCCAAGTTTCAAGTCGATAGCTTGATTCGTTCGGAAGTTAGCGTGATTTCAACAGACGGACGGACGGACGGACGGACATGCTTAGATCGACTCAGAATTTCACCACGACCCAGAATATATATACTTTATGGGGTCTTAGAGCAATATTTCGATGTGTTACAAACGGAATGACAAAGTTAATATACCCCCATCCTATGATGGAGGGTATAAAAACAGACTTTTTTGTGTTGGGTCGAAACAGGGATTGAACCCAAGATCCTTGGTATGTCAGGCGGGCATGCAAATCATTGCTCTACGGTGCCCAACTAAATGTATGTTTCTGTTAAATAAAGTTTATTTAATCGGCTCGTGGGCGCCGAAAACTATGCTTTATAAATATAACTGCTTGACTGTTTCTCTTGGTTGTGCGTTGATGGCTATAGCGATAATTGTCTCTTGATGACAATAACAGCTACGTAGCCCAATGGATAGTGTGTTGGCTTAGAAACTGTATGGTCCACGGTGCGATTCTACATCCAGGCGTAAGGTAAATTTAAAAACAAGTATATACGGCCGTAAGTTCGGCCAGGCCGAATCTTATGTACCCTCCACCATGGATTGCGTAGAAACTTCTACGAAATACTGTCATCCACAAATTTCAACTCACATGGTTGTTAAATATCATAAACTACCACCACGTACCAAATTTCAGCCAGATCGGATGAATTTTGCTTCTCCAAAAGGCACCGGAGATCAAATCTGGGGATCGGTTTATATGGGAGCTATATATAATTGTGGACTGATGGGAAGCAATTCCTGCATGGTTGTTGGATACCCTATACTAACATCACGTACCAAATTTCAACCGAATGGGAAGAATTTTGCTCTTCCAAGGTGCTCCGGAGGTCAAATCTGGGGATCGGTTTATATGGGGCCTATATATAATTATGGACCGATATCGACCAATTTTTGCATGGGTGTTTGAGGTCATATATTAACATCACGTACCAAATTTAAACTGAATGGGAAGAATTTTGCTCTTCCAAGAGGCTCCGGAGGTCAAATCTGGGGATCGGTTTATATGGGGCCTATATATAATTATGGACCGATATGGACCAATGTTTGCATGGTTGTTAGAGACCATATACTAACACCATGTACCAAATTTCAGCCGGATCGGATGAAAATTGTTTCTCCTAGAGGCTCTGCAAGCCAAATCGGGGGATCGGTTTATATGGGGGCTATATATAATTATGGACCGATGTGGACCAATTTTTGCATGGTTGTTAGAGACCATATACTAACACCATGTACCAAATTTCAGCCGGATTGGATGAAATTTGCCTCTTAGAGGCCTCGAAAGCCAAATATGGGGGCTATACGTAAAAGTGGACCGATATGGCCCATTTGCAATACCATCCGACCTACATCAATAACAACTACTTGTGATAAGTTTCACGTCGATAGCTTGTTTCGTTCGGAAGTTAGCGTGATTTCAATAGACGGACGGACGGACGGACATGCTCAGATCGACTCCGAATTTCACCACGATCCAGAATATATATACCTTATGGGGTCTTAGAGCAATATTTCGATGTGTTACAAACGGAATTACAAAGTTAATATACCCCCCATCCTATGGTGGAGGGTATAAAGAATATAAAATCGAATTTCTTCTACATTGTTTGTATTACAGAAAAAGGTGCTAAGATCTAAAAAAAAAAAA
This sequence comes from Haematobia irritans, assembly GCF_050003625.1. Lineage (NCBI taxonomy): Eukaryota > Metazoa > Arthropoda > Insecta > Diptera > Muscidae > Haematobia > Haematobia irritans. Next base: position 164,096,123 of record NC_134397.1, on the reverse strand, counting down.
CACGGGGAAGTGAGGAAGATGTGAGGGAAAATGCAATAAGCCAGAAAAGAATTTTTGAGTTAGTCTTTATGAATTTGTTTTTATATCATGTAAAAGAATAAACGTTAAAATTTTCTAATATTAATCAAAATTTCTTCCAAGTGAATTTACTGTTTTTTTTTTTCAGTGAACGTATGTTACAGTATTGCTTTAATTTTTGTAAGAATTAGATAAAGAAAGTGGCACAACACCATAAAAAAGGTGCTACGAAAATTTTCAATACATGGCATTAAGTGGCACAAAAAATGTAGCACAATATTGTTGTAGCATACAAATGTCGAAAAATTGGCATTGAGATAATGTAAGCGATTTTTCGAATTCAAAATGAACCACAGATCCTTTGAAATATCTTCTATACCTCATACCATATCATATTATGAGAGTACACATACAGTGCAGGGAATCCAACAATTTGTATTTTTGCAATCTCACAACGGCATTCCTGTTTCCGTCATCGCTTTATGCACATCTTTGCCATTGTATATTATATTGTAGTAATGTTAACGTTGATATTTATATTATCCTACAAAATATGAATAGAAGTAATTTCTACCACTTACTTACTACATAACTTGGTGTGTTTGTGTGTAGATGTCTCTGTATTCGAGCACACCCATCTGGTAAATGCAGATGTGCATTTTATTTGAGAAAAAAGAGAACAATTCAAGTACTCAACAAAGGTACATTGAAACTGACGTTAATTGTGCTTTGAAATGACACAGATGAGCTTTCGTTTAGAATGAAGTTTTAAGAAAGAACACCTAAAACCTGATGGGTTATATTTAAAAACTATTCTTTACAAAAATTTTACTATGCACGATTTGAAATGAAAAAGCATGCAATTTAATCACCTAGAAGATAGTTGGTACGGAAGATTGTGGGGTAGCAGCCATAACCAATAAGCGAATAACAACACACAGATAGACATCGTTTAATCGTATAAGGAACATGGACCGATACGGACCATTTTCGACACACCTCTTTATGGTCCAAAGATACGTCCATATTTCTAATTTCCGGCAAATTGGATAAAAACTACGGATTCTAGAAGCTCAAGAAATAAAGTCAGGAGTTCGGTCTATATGGGGGCTATACCAAAATATGGACCAAAAGGCACCATTTGCGACACATCTATTTGTGATCTTAAAATACCTCTAGATTCTCAATTTCAACCAAATCGGCTAGAAAATGTAGTCTCTAGACGCCCTAGAAGTAAAATCGAGAGATCGGTCTATATGGGGGTTATACCATAAAATGGACCGATACACCTCAATTTCGGCACACATATTTGGGGTACCAAAATACCTCTAGATTTCCAATTTCAGGCAAATCTGGTAATAAATACAGTTTATAGAAGCCCAAGAACAAAAAATCGGGAGATCGACACACCTCTTTATGGTCATAAAATACCTCTAGATTTTCAATTTCAGGCAAATCGAATAGAAAATACAGTTTATAGACGACCAAGAAGCAAAATCGGGAGAACGGTCTATATGGGGGCTATACCAAAACGTGGACCGATGGGCACCATTTTCGGCACAACTTTTTATGGTCCTCAAGTACCTCTAGATTTCCAATTTCAGGCAAATTGGATAAAAAGTACGGTTTTATAAGCCCAAGGTCCCAATCAGGAAATCGGTTTATATGGGGACTATATCAAAACTTGGACCGATATAGCCCATCTTCGAATTTGACCAGCCTGCAGACAAAAGAGCAAAATTTCAGCACGATTGCTTCATTATTGAAGACTGTAGCGTGATCACAACAGACAGACAGTCAGACAGCCAGACGGACAGATGGACGTGGTTATATCATCTTAGAATTCCTCCCTGATCAAGAATATATATACTTTATATAGTCGAAAATCGATATTTCGATGTTTTAATTAAATTTTCTTGAATTTGTCGAAAAATATTTATTTATTTTTGTGATATCGGCGTGATGTCAGCGTTTGTAATATTGTTTAGTTAAAATGTTCTTAAAATAATCTAAATTTTCCAAAATTAACCAAATTTTTCTTCCTAGTGGGTTTACTGTTTTTTCAGTGTAAGGACAAAACGACTTCATTGAAATTTGTATCAACTTCTGGACGAGGAAGAAAACTGTATATCAGATAAATAAATCTTCTATGATAAGAAAAATACGTATTCGTAATTTAAGGTCAAGAAATCTTTGGCTTCACGACCCTATTTTTTCAGTGTACTTGATATAATCTGACATCCATATTTCGGTGTTTTACAAACGAAATATCAAACTTATTATACCCCTATCTCCTTGCATACACTCAACAAAAAAAAATTACTAGGATCCAAAGATTTTGACCTTCCCTTAAGTATTTTGGTATTGATTCCGAGCCAAAGATGTGACTGCTGTAAAATAAAGATATTTTTAGCGACCTATGCAGCTTTAAATATAGGATCAATAAAATTAAATCTAGGTTATAGATTTCATTTATCGTATTTTCATTCTCCTTTTGCGATATACTAATAAAGCTATTCACGTACAAACAAATGTTAGATTAAAAATTCAAATTATAACGGGTTCTTCAAAGTAAAAAATGTTTTCTTAATTACAAAAAAAAAAATAACAAAAGATGTTAAATCCTATACTTGAAGCGTATTAATCTTAAATCTAAAGATTCAATAAATTCAGTTAATTTAAGTATGATTTCTTTAAATCTAAAATGGGTTTCTTTACTTTAAGGAAATTTGACTTAGTTCAAAAACATACGACTTTAACGAAGGGACGAAAAATTTCAAAAATTGTGTCCTAAATTTAATAAAAAAAAAAAACAAGTAAGGAAAGTCTAAATCGGGCGGGGCCGACTATAATATACTTTTGATGCAACTTCGCAAAAGTGTATTTATCATTTATCGGTCGATAAATACGTATTTGAAATAAAGCATCATTTGAGTCACTTTTACAAGTTTTCGACTTAGCACTGGCGATTTTATAAGGAAAATATGGATATTTTGGTCTTTTTAGCCCAAATCGGAAAAACATATATATGGAAGCTATGTAGAAATCTGAACCAATTCAAACCAAATTTGACATACATACTTAGTATTTTAATTTTACTCCCTGTGCAAAATTTCACGTAAATCGGACTACAACTTTGAACTCTGTGGTCATATGACGGAAAATCGGGCGAAAGATATATATGGAAGCTATATCTAAATTTGAACCGATTTCAAAATTTAGCACACTTGACTACACTACAAATTGTACTCCTAGTTCAAAATTTCAACTAAATTGGGCTAAAACTCTGGTTTCTGGGGCCATATAAGTCTATATCTGAACCGATTTCAATCAAATTTGGCACACCTACCTATAGTACTTATAGTTCTTCTGGTGCAAAATTTCAAGCAAATCAGTGTAAAACTCTGGCATCTTCGTCCATATAAGTACATATAGGGCGAAAGATATATATCGGAGCTATATCTAAATCTGAACCAATTTCTTCCAAAATCAATAGGGTTCTATTCTGACCCAAAACAGGAACTTGTGCCAAATTTGAAGGCGATTGGACTTAAACTGCGACCTAGACTTCGATCACAAAAATGTGTTCACAGACAGAGGGACATGGCTAGATCGACTCAGGAACCCACCCTGAGCATTATTGCACAAAGACACCATGTGTCTATCTCGTCTCCTTCTGGGTGTTGCAAACATATGCACTAACTTATAATACCCTGTTCCACAGTGCGGCGCAGGGTATAAAAATAGCTGGTTTAAAAAAGTACTTTTTCACAGATGACTCAGTACAATTTCTAACATGCTTTTTATAATTTCTGTTTTTCAGTAACTCTGAAAAATGGATAATTTCTGAAATTTTTAATTTTGAAATTGCAACAACAAAACGACCGAGAGAATTTTACTTTTCATTTTTGAAATATTTTTATATATCTATCTATATATATAAAATTCAAATTATGTTTGTTTGTTTATTTGTATGTTCCGGGTTGGCGCGAAAACGGCTGAACCGATTTACTTGAAACTTTCAGAGATCGTGGGGGGCACTCATGTGCTGAAAATAGGGTACCTCATTTTTTGACATATGGTCGCGGAGAGGAACCTCCCCTTTGTCCGACTTTTTGAAAATTAGACCAAAGTTGACCGATTTGCTTGAAATTTTCATTGAAGATTGGGGTTGGCATCTAGACAAAGATCCGCTACTTTTTATTTCGATATTTGGCGGCGGAGGGGGGCCTCCCCTTTGTTCGACTTTTTTAAAGTACAGTGAAAAAACTAAAATTCTCTAAATTATCTGAGATCTACAGAAAACATGTGGTGAGGTTATGGAATTAATATGGGGTACTTGATGATTTCATATGTGGATGGGGAGGGGGACCTCCCCCTTGCCCTACTTTTTGAAACTTGGAACAAAATTATGCGATTTGCTTGAAATTTTCATTGAATGTTGGGGTTGGCATCTAGACAAAAACCCGCTACATTATTTTTCGGTATTTGGTCGGGGAGGGGGACCTCCCCTTTGCCGATTTTTTTTTTTTTTTTTTGAAAGTACAAACAAAACTAAACTCCCCCGACTGAAATTTTACGGAAAAAACGGGTTATGAAATTTATATCAAGTTCCTGATTTTTTAATAAAAATAAAAGGGCATAGGGAGACATCCGCTTCTCTTAAGTACATACAGAGAAACAATTAAACTTTACCGAGTTACTTGAGGACTGGGGAGAGGTTACGATATTAATAGTTGATACCTGATTTTGTGATATTTGGACGGAAGAGAGGCCGCCCCTTTAGGCTTATAATTTGTTTGACATTTTCTGGGACGTTTACAAAAGATACGCTACATCACTTTTCGATATTTGGTTGGGGAGGAGGTCCTCCTCTAAAACTGCAAAAAAAATTAAGTTTTCTTGAAATTTACAAAAGCAGTGGGGGAAGGTTATGAACGAAGAGGCAACCTTCCTTGCCCCATACTTGAAGGAAAGTTTTAAGAATTTTCAGGGAAGGTTAGGGGTGCTATTCACTACGGTGTTTGTCGATATTGTATCGGGGAAAGTGACGTCCCTTTAAAACAATAGAGCAAAATTTAAACATCGCCGATCTACTTGAAATTTACAGGGAACGTGGGAGGAGGTGATTAAATTTATACATGATTTTTAAATTGGTATATGATTTTTCGATATCTGGTTGGGGAAGGGGAAAATTGAAATAAACTTTATCGATTTACTTCGATAGAATTTATAGGGACCATTGAGTAGTTGCGAAATTAATATAGGGTACGTGATAGTCCGATATCAGGTCGGAGTGGTGCGAAGGTAGGGAGGGTGCCCTTTTGTCCGTTTTTATACCCTCCACCATAGGATGGGGGTATATTAACTTTGTCATTCCGTTTGTAACACATCGAAATATTGCTCTAAGACCCCATAAAGTATATATATTCTGGGTCGTGGTGAAATTCTGAGTCGATCTAAGCATGTCCGTCCGTCCGTCCGTCTGTCCGGCTGTCCGTCCGTCTGTGGAAATCACGCTAACTTCCGAACGAAACTAGCTATCGACTTGAAACTTGGCACAAGTAGTTGTTATTGATGTAGGTCGGATGGTATAGAAAATGGGCCATATCGGCCCACGTTTACGTATAGCCCCCATATAAACCGATCCCCAAATTTGGCTTGCGGAGCCTTCCGGAGCAGCAAAATTCACCCGATCCGGTTGAAATTTGGTACGTGGTCTAAGTATACGGTCTCTAACAACCATGCCAAAATTGGTCCATATCGGTCCATAATAATATATAGCCCCCATATAAACCGATCCCCAGATTTGACCTCCGGAGCCTCTTGGAGGGGCAAAATTCATCCGATCCGGTTGAAATTTGGTACCTGATGTTAGTATACGGTCTCTAACAACCATGCCAAAATTGGTCCATATCGGTCCATAAATATATATAGCTCCCATATAAACCGATCCCCAGATTTGACCTCCGGAGCCTCTTGGAGGAGCAAACTTCATCCTACCCGATTGAAATTTGGTACGTGGTGTTAGTATATGGTCTCTAACAATCATGCAAAAACTGGTCCATATCGGTCCATAATTATATATAGCTCCCATATAAACCGATCCCCAGATTTGATCTCCGGAGCCTCTTGGAGGGGTAAAATTCATCCGATCCGTTTGAAATTGGGTACCTGATGTTAGTATACGGTATCTAACAAGCATGCAAAAATTGGTCCATATCGGTCCATAATTATATATAGCTCCCATATAAACCGATCCCCAGATTTGAACTCTGGAGCCTCTTGGATGAGCAAAATTCATCCGATCCAATTGAAATTTAGTACGTGGTGTTAGTATATGGTCTCTAACAACCATGCAAAAATTGGTCCATATCGGTCCATAATTATATATAGCTCCCATATAAACCGATCCCCAGATTTGACCTCCGGAGCCTCTTGGAGGAGCAAAAGTCATCCGATGCGGTTGAAATTTGGTACATTTCGTTAGTATATGGCCTCTAACAGCCATGTAAAAATTGTCAAATTTTATTACTATAGAAAGTTTTGTCAAAATTTCATTTCTATAGAAAGTTTTGTAAAAAGTTTATTTCTATAGCAATGTTTGTCAACATTTTATTTCCATAGAAAATTTTGTCAAAATTTTATTTCTATAGAAAATTTTGTAAAAAATTTATTTCTGTAGAAAATTTTGTCAACATTTTATTTCTATAGACAATTTTGTCAACATTTTATTTCTATAGAACATTTTGTCAACATTTTATTTCTATAGAAAATTTTGTCAACATTTTATTTTTATAGAAAATTTTGTCAAAATTTTATTGCTATAGAAAATTTTGTCAACATTTTATTTCTATAGAAAATTTTGTCAAGTTTTTATTTCTATAGAAAATTTTGTCAAAATTTTATTTCTATAGAAAATTTTGTCAAACTGAATTATATACGTATTTAATCGGCCTTTTTTTTTGTTTAATATATACCCCTTATGGACTAACTTACAATTTAGAAGACAGTGTTCAAAAGTTTTACGATACCTTGCCATCGGCAAGTGTTATCGCAACCCAAGTAATTCGATTGTGGATGACAGCCTTTAGTAGAAGTTCCTACGCAATCCATGGTGGAGGGTACATAAGATTCGGCCTGGCCGAACTTACGGCCGTATATACTTGTTTTTTTTTTCTTAAATTGAAAGTAGAGGGTTGTCCATAAATGGGAACTCGGTACATAATTTTATGATTTTTGCACAGGCTTCTGCGACACTTCTTTTTAGTAAAGAACTTAAATTTACATGAAATTGGTAGCCAACGTATAGGGTACATCATTTTCCAACATTTTAGCAAATGTTAATGTGATAAAATTTTTTACTACGTTTGCTTTTTCCGATTTATTGGATAATATAGTGCTTATTTTTCAGATTTGTTGAGGAAAAGGATATCTTTCCTTGACAAACCACACTTAAAATTCACAAGAAATATAGAAGATTGTCCAACTACTTGAATACAGAACATTATTAAAAAAATTTGGAGGAAAGGGTACACCCTCTCCCGCCGTATTTGTACCTATAAACGAAAAATCAAGTAGTCCGATTTGTTTAAAAGAATTCAAATCTTTTCGAATTTGTTTTCAGCACGAAGGATATAGTTGACTAAGTTAACGCAAAATGTTCCTCCAAATACGCTTCGGAAGGCGCAGCGAAGCGGGCCGGGTTACGCTAGTTTATTTATATATTTCGTCTAGGGGAAAAACATGTTCTTAAATATATGGGCATACCATTCGATACATCGCCTAAAGTTTACAATCCTTGACCAATTGTGTCCCATGCACTAGCCTGACCCAGCTGGAAAATTATTGTGAAATCATTGCAGCGTTTATATGAGGTCTATAGTGGCCTCAATATAATTTATTATTTCTGATCCTATATTGCAATACTTTCGAATCCAAAAAGCATATGTCCATTGTGTTTTTTTGCAACACTTTCGTTGCTGGGAAAATAAACAAATTAGCGAACAAATTACCATAGTAAATCAAAAGCAACATCAATGTTACACAAAGAACATAAAGACAAAGCATTGCACTTAGTGTCCCTTAAGTTTCACTCAATATAGGTAAGCTGTACCAGAAAAGAACAAACACCGAACTACACCAAAACCAACAAACGCAAAATACACCATTAATGGATAACTTTAAAGATTAAGTGCCAGTTTCTCATTGTCTTGTTATTATTTATCGTGTCGATAAAACAGCTGATCCCATACAAAAATTTTACTAACCGGAGGTCTATCCATCGGTTAAAATTAATCGGAGGATGAGAAACTGGCCATAAGACATTGATTTAACGGGGGTGGCTGGGGTCTTATAGAGAACTATTCTAACAACAATATGTGGAAGCGGAACTCTCCCCATTGTGTAGAGTCTCTTAAACAAAAACGAAAAACATAATTGGGGAGCCCAAAACTCTCTCTCTGCAGACGAATCGTAAACGATATTAAGAGAGCCATAACCTTTGTTCTCTGCTCTCATTTCTCTTTTGTTTTTGCACTCTTTTGAGGAATGGTAAAAAAAACAAGTATATACGGCCGTAAGTTCGGCCAGGCCGAATCTTATGTACCCTCCACCATGGATTGCGTAGGAACTTCTACTAAAGGCTGTCATCCACAATCGAATTACTTGGGTTGCGATAACACTTGCCGATGGCAAGGTACCGTAAAACTTTTTAACACTGTCTTCTAAATTGTAAGTTAGCCCATATGGGGTATATATTAAACAAAAAAAGGCCGATTAAATACGTATATAATCTAGTTTGACAAAATTTTCTATAGAAATAAAATTTTGACAAAATTTTCTATAGAAATGAAACCTTGACAAAATTTTCTATAGAAATAAAATTTTGACAAAATTTTCTATAGAAATAAAAATTTGACAAAATTTTCTATAGAAATAAAAACTTGACAAAATTTTCTATAGAAATAAAATGTTGACAAAATTTTCTATGGAAGTAAAATGTTGACAAAATTTTCTATAGCAATACAATTTTGACAAAAATTTCTATAGAAATAAAATGTTGACAAAATTTTGTATAGAAATGAAATTTTGACAAAATTTTGTATAGAAATAAAATGTTGACAAAATTAAAATAATAAATAAATAAATTTTTTACAAAATTTTCTATAGAAATAAAATTTTGACAAACATTTCTATAGAAATAAACTTTTGATAAAACTTTCTATAGAAATGAAATTTTAACAAAACTTTCTATAGTAATAAAATTTGACAAAATTTTCTATGGAAATAAAGTTTTGGTAGATTGTTTTTGGCGATATGGACCAATTTTTGTGTAATAAGTCATCGGCTATATATAACTAAAGACCGATATGGACCAATATTTACATGGCTGTTAGAGGCCATATATTGACAAAATGTACCAAATTTCAACCGTATCGGATGACTTTTGCTCCTCCAAGAGGTTCCGGACGTCAAATCTGGGGACGGTTTATATGGGAACTATATATAATTATGGACCGATATGGACCAATTTTTGCATGGTTGTTAGAGACCATATACTAGCACCATGTACCAAATTTCAACTGGATCGGATGAATTTTGCTCTTCCAAGAGGCTCCGGAGGTCAAATCTGGGGATCGGTTTATATGGGGGCTATATATAATTATGGACCGATATGGACCAATTTTTGCATGGTTATTAGAGGCCGTAAACTAACATCAGGTACCAAATTTCAACCGGATCGGATGAATTTTGCCCCTCCAAGAGGCTCCGGAGATCAAATCTGGGGATCGGTTTATATGGGGGCTATATATAATTATGGACCGATATGGACCAATTTTTGCATGGTTGTTAAAAACCGTATACTAAGACCACGTACTAAATTTCAACCGGATCGGATGAATTTTGCTCCTCCAAGAGGCTCCGGTGGTCAAATCTGGGGATCGGTTTATATGGGAGCTATATATAATTATGGACCGATATGGACCAATTTTTGCATGGTTGTTAGAGGCCGTATACTAACATCAGGTACCAAATTTCAACCGGATCGGATGAATTTTGCCCCTCCAAAAGTCTCCGGAGGTCAAATCTGGGGATCGGTTTATATGGGGGCTATATATATTTATGGACCGATATGGACCAATTTTTGCATGGTTGTTAGAGACCGTATACTAAGACCACGTACCAAATTTCAACCGGATCGGATGAATTTTGCTGCTCCGGGAGGCGCCCCAAGCCAAATTTGGGGATCGGTTTATATGGGGGCTATACGTAAACGTGGTCCGATATGGCCCATTTTCAATACCATCCGACCTACATCAATAACAACTACTTGTGCCAAGTTTCAAGTCGATAGCTTGTTTCGTTCGGAAGTTAGCGTGATTTCCACAGACGGACGGACAGCCGGACAGACGGACGGACGGACAGACGGACGGACGGACGGACGGACGGACATGCTTAGATCGACTCAGAATTTCACCACGACCCAGAATATATATACTTTATGGGGTCTTAGAGCAATATTTCGATGTGTTACAAACGGAATGACAAAGTTAATATACCCCCATCCTATGGTGGAGGGTATAAAAACAATACATTAGATTTGTTTGTGTATGGGCCAGGGATGGAAAATGCAGTACTATAGTACTTTTTTCAATAATTGTTCACCCTGGTCAGTACCGTAGTACCACCACGAATGATTTAGTACCTCTTGGGTAGATATTTAAGATTTATGGTACAATACTTTTGACAAAATATTTTAATATTTAGAGAAAGTCTTTAACAAATTTAATTTGCTAGTAGTATTTTAAACATTTGGCAAAACAGACAAGTTCATGCTGGAAGAAAATCTCGATTTTTCAAAAGCCATAGTCAATAACACGATTTTATTGAATTTCAAGAATGTTTTAGTCGAAAAAAGCACACGTTTTTATATTACGCTTCCACACAAACACTTTCTAGATGAGAAGTTATCGATCGCTTAATGCGAACCAAAACTACCCAAAAATATTATTTTGAAAAAATTTTATTTCTATAGAAAATTTTGTCAAACTTTTATTTCTATAGAAAATTTTAACAAAATTGTAATTCTATAAAAAATTTTGATAGCAATTTTTCTGTAGAAATTTTATTTTTATAGAAAATTTTGTCAAAATTTTATATCTAAAGAAAATCCAAAAATTTTATTTCTATAGAAAATATTTTGCAAAAATTTATTTCTAAGAAAATTTGTTAAAAATTTTATTTCTATAGAAAATTTTGTCAAAATTGTATTTCTATAAAAAAAATTGTTAAAGTTTTATTCCTATAAAAAATTTTGTCAAAATTCAATTCTATAGAAAATTTCGTAAAAATTTTATTTCTATAGAAAATTTTGTCAAAATTCCATTTCTACAGAAAATTTTGACAAAATTTTATTTCTAAACGAGAAGTTATCGATCGCTTAATGTGAACTAAAATCACCAAAAAATATTATTTTGCCAAAATTTATTTCTTCAGAAAGTTTTGTCAACATTTTTTTTCTATAGAAAATTTTACCAAAATTGTATTTCTATAGAAAATTTTGATAGAATTTTTTATATGGAAATATCTAAAGAAAATTTTTCCAACATTTTATTTCTATAGAAAATATTTTCAAAATTTTATTTCTAAGAATTTTTTTTTTTAAATTTATTTCTGTAGAAAATTTTGTCAAAATTTTATTTCTATAAAAAATTTTGTAAAAATTTCATTCCTATAGAAAATTTTGTCAAAATGCAATTCTATAGAAAATTTTGTCAAAATTCCGTTTTTAAAGGAAATTTTGTCAACATTTTTTTTTCTAAATGAGAGTTTGAAAAAAATTATTTCTATAGAAAATTGAATTTCTATAAACAATTTTGATGGAAATTTTTCTATAGAAATTTTATTTTTATAGAAAATTATGTCTAAATTTTATATCCAAAGAAAATTTTGCCAAAATTTTATTTCTAGAGAAATTTTTTCAAAATTGTATTTCTGTAAAAAATTTTGTCAAAATTTTATTCCTTAGAAAATTATGTCAAAATTTTATTTCTATAGAAAATTTTGTCAACATTTTGTTTCTATAGAAAATTTTGTCAAAATTCAATTCAATTTTTCCAACAAATTTTGTCAATTTTTTTTTTTTTGTCAAAATTTTTTTTCTAGATGAGATTTTGAAAAAATTTATTTCTATAGAAAATTGTATTTCTATAAACAATTTTGATAGAAATTTTTCTATAGAAATTTTATTTTTATAGAAAATTATGTCTAAATTTTATATCTAAAGAAAATTTTGCCAAAATTTTATTTCTAGAGAAATTTTTGTCAAAATTGTATTTCTGTAAAAAATGTTGTCAAAATTTTATTCCTTAGAAAATTATGTCAAAATTTTATTTCTATAGAAAATTTTGTCAACATTTTGTTTCTATAGAAAATTTTGTCAAAATTTAATTCTATAGAAAGTTTTGTCAAAATTTTATTTCTATAGACAATTTTTTCAAAATTTTATTTCTATAGAATATTTTGTGAAACTTTTATTTCTATAGAAAATTTTGTCAAAATTTTATTTCTATAGAAAATTTTGTCAAAATTTTATTTCTATAGAAAATTGTGTCAAAATTTTGTTTTTATAGAAAATTTTGTCAAAATTGTATTTCTACAAAAAATTTTGTCAAAATTCAATTCTATAGAAAGTTTTGTCAAAATTGTATTTCTATAGAAAATTTTGTCAAAATTTTATTTCTATAGACAACGTTGTCCAAATTTTATTTTTTTTTTATTTCTATAGAAAATTTTGACAAAATTTTATATCTATAGATAATTTTGTCAACATTTTATTTCCATAGAAAATTTCGTCAAAATTTTATTTCTATAGAAATTTTTGTCAAAATTCCATTTCTACAGGAAATTTTGTCAAAATTTTATTTCTAGATGAGAAGTTATCGATCGCTTAATGCGAACTAAAACTACCAAAAAATATTATTTTGCAAAAATTTATTTCATCAGAAAGTTTTGTCAACATTTTATTTCTATAGAAAATTTTACAAAAATTGTATTTCTATAGAAAATTTTGATAGAAATTTTTCTATAGAAATTTTGTTTAAAAAAAATTCAAAATTTTATATCTAAAGAAAATTTTGCCAAAATTTTATTTCTTTAGAAAAAATCTTCAAAATTTTATTTCTAAGAAATTTTTTTTTCAAAATTTTATTTCTAGAGAAATTTTTGTCAAAATTGTATTTCTATTAAAAGTTTTGTCAAAATTTTATTCCTATAGAAAATTTTGTCAACTTTTTATTTTTATAGACAATTTTGTCAAAATTTTATTTCTATAGACAATTTTGTCAAAATTTTATTTCTATAGACAATTTTGTCAAAATTTTATTTCTATAGACAATTTTGTAAAATTTTATTTCTATAGACAACGTTGTCCAAATTTTATTTTTTTTATTTCTATAGAAAATTTTGACAAAATTTTATATCTATAGATAATTTTGTCAACATTTTATTTCCATAGAAAATTTCGTCAAAATTTTATTTCTATAGAAAATTTTTTCAAAATTCCATTTCTACAGGAAATTTTGTCAAAACTTTATTTCTAGATGAGAAGTTATCGATCGCTTAATGCGAACTAAAACTACTATAAAAATATTATTTTGCAAAAATTTATTTCTTCAGAAAGTTTTGTAAACATTTTATTTCTATAGAAAATTTTACAAAAATTGTATTTCTATAGAAAATTTTGATGGAAATTTTTCTATAGAAATTTTATTAAAAAAAAAAAATCAAAATTTTATATCTAAAGAAAATTTTTCCAAAATTTTGTTTCTTTAGAAAAAATCTTCAAAATTTTATTTCTAAGAAATTTTTTTCAAAATTTTATTTCTAGAGAAATTTTTGTCAAAATTGTATTTCTATTAAAAGTTTTGTCAAAATTTTATTCCTGTAGAAAATTTTGTCAACTTTTTATTTTTATAGACAATTTTGTCAAAATTTTATTTCTATAGACAATTTTGTCAAAATTTTATTTCTATAGACAATTTTGTCAAAATTTTATTTCTCTAGAATATTTTGTGAAACTGTTATTTCTTTAGAAAATTTTGTGAAACTTTTATTTCTATAGAAAATTTTGTCAAAATTAAATTCTATAGAAAATTTTGTCAAAATTTTATTTCTATAGAAAATTGTGTCAAAATTTTATTTTTATAGAAAATTTTATTTCTATAGAAAATTTTATCAAAATTTTATTTCTATCAAAAATTTTGTCACAATTTTGTTTATCTACAGAAAATTTATGAAGTACCATGAAGTACATCTGTGGCAACTGTGATTACATTTCTATAGTCTTTGTAAGAGGATATAAAACTAAAAAAATATTTAAAATTGAGGAGTTGGCAAACAAAATTTTGTTTTCTTTAAAATTCAGTCAAGAGCTCCTCCAATGGAATTTTTGTTGAAATTCAGTGAAAAGTACTTTTTCGCTCAAAAAAACAAAAAACTTTTGTTGTACTTTCTTAAAAATTGTATTTTCCATCCCTGGCGTGGGCTCATTTGACCAAACAATTGTGTTTTGTTAGCTTCTTTTAATATATAAACAAGTATATAAAGCAGTAAATTCGGCCGGGCCGAATTTTAAATACCCACCACCATGAATTAAATATGATAGTTTACTTTGAAAACTCTTCTTCGTAGTGGGTTACTTGATAATATATAGAATTGGAGGGGTTTGATGACAAATCTTCTCCCAAGGCAGTCAGCTCCCGAAGACAAACTTTAAAGATTCTACCTATGACGACCAGATAAGATTCTAGATTTATGAGAACCGATTTTGTTTGAGTTTTAGAGAAATTATAAACATATCGTGTATATTATTAAATTAGGCCTTGATTTTAAATCTTAAATCTGTAGATTTTTTCCGCCATTATTTAAATAAATACGTTGAGTAAAATCTGGAAATTTTACTTTCAATTTGAAGCAATTTTCATGATCAGTGCGCCTGCTATTTTAGAGAATTTTTGAGTTGAATAAACGAAAATACTTTATAAGAAAAGGAAATTTCGTTTTTTCGTTAATTTCCAGCAAATCGGATAAAAACTACGGATTCTAGAAGCCCAAGAAATAAAGCCTGGAGATCGGTGTATATGGGGGCTATACCAAAACACGCACATATTTTTGATCTTAAAATACCTCCAGAATTTCAAACAAATCGGCCAGAAAACATAGTCTCTAGACGCCCAAGAAGTAAAAATCGAGAGATCAGTCTATATTGGGGTTATACCAAAAAAATGGACCGATATACTTCAGTTTCGGTACACTTATATGTGGTCTAAAAATACCTCTACATTTCGAATTTCAGGCAAATCGGGTAATAAATACAGTTTATAGAAGCTCAAGAATTTCAGGCAAAGCCGATGGTAAATATAGTTTCTAGAAGCCCAAGAAGCAAAATCGGGAGGTCGGTGTATATGGGGGCTATACCAAAAAATGGACCGATGGGCACCATTTTCGGAACACCTTTTTATGGTCCCAAAAGAACTCTAGATTTTCAATTTCAGGAAAATGCGATAGAAAATATAGTTTCTAGAAGCCCAAGAAGCAAAATCGGGAGATCAGTCTCTATGGGGCCTATATCAAAACATGGACCGATGAGCACCATTTTCGGCACACCTTTTTATAGTCCCCAAATATCTCTATATTTCCAATATCAGGCAAATTGGATAAAAACTACGGTTTTCATAGGCCCAAGACTCCAAATCGGGAGGTTGGTTTATATGGAGGCTATATCAAAACATGGACCGATACGGACCATTTTCGACTCACCGCTTTATGGCTCCAAAATACCTCTAGATTTTCAATTTCATACAAATCGGATAGAAAATACTGTTTCTAAACGCGCAAGAAGCAAAATCGGGAGATCGGTCTATATGGGGGCTATACCACAACATGGACCGATACGGACCATTTTTGACACACCTCTTTATAGTCCTACATTACCTCTAGATTTCCAATTTCAGGCAAATCGGATGGTAAATATAGTTTCTAGACGCCCAAGAAGCAAAATCGGGAGATCGGTCTATATGGGGGCTATATCAAAACATGGACCGATACGGACCATTTTCGACACACCTCTTCATGGCTCCAAAATACCTCTGGATTTCCAATTTCAGGCAAATCTGATAAAAACTACGGTTTTTATAAGTCCAAGACCCCAAATCGGGAGGTCGGTTTATATGGGGACTATATCAAAACTTGGACCGATATAGCCCATCTTCGAACTTGACCTGCCTGCAAACAAAAAACTAATCTGTGCCAAATTTGGGGACGATAGCGCCATTATTGAAGGCTGTAGCGTGATTACAACAGACAGACAGACAGACGGACAGACGGACATCCTTATATCGTCTTAGAATTTCTCCCTGATCAAGAATATATATACTTTATATAGTCGGAAATCGATATTTCGATGTGTTACAAACGGAATGACAAACTTATTATACCCCCGTCACCATTTTATGGTGGTGGGTATAAAAAATATGATATGTCCACCACATGCAAAAGTGTACTAGTATTTGCTCCCATATTCATTTTTACTTCAATTATACACATTCAAGGCTATTGAATAATGTGGTTAAGTGTGAATGACTTGTGCTTGGTTGGTCCTTAACCGAAACCCCACTATTTAACAAAAAAAAAAAAACGTTCTACATACAATTAAACATTCTGACGTATGTATACAATAAATAGTATTACTACATACCCACTTGTATTCATTGGAATATATTTTTAATATTTTAAATTCAATTTAGAAAATTTAGTTTTAATTTTTGACACAATTTTATATAACATTTGGACAATTTTATATAACATTCCGATATATCCACTAAAATTCAAAATCACAAGCTGAGTATGTCATACATATTGGCCTGAGCAAGCGGAAAAATGATTGGGAAACGAATGAAGAGGATCATTAGGATGGTGACAAATTACCATAGTAAAAATCACTTTTACACAAACATAATGACAAAAACATTGTATGTACTTAGACCCCCTTACGTTTCACTCAATATAAGCTGTACATCAAAATAAAAAAAAACACCGAACTACACATTTAATGGATAGCTAGAAAGAATAGCTTATTTATTTAATGAGGGGATCGTATACAGAACGCTTCTTAACATACAACTGGAAGCGGAAACTCTCCCCATTGTGTAGAGACTCTCAAACAAGAACGAAGAACATAAATATAAAACTCTACAAGAATCTCAAACAATATTGAGAGAGCCATAATTTTTTGTTCTCTTCTCTCAAACAAGAACGAAGAGTATAAATATAAAATTCTACAAGAATCCCAAACAATATTGAGTGAGCCATCATTTTTTGTTCTCTTCTCTCATTTCTTTTTTGTTTTTGCACACTTTTGAGGAATGGTTGAAAAAAAACAAAAAACAATACATTCGATTTGTTTGTGGATGTGTGTGGTCTCATTTGATCAAACAAATGAAAATAATTTTGCTGGTAGATGGACATGATTGTGTTGTGTTAGCTTTTAATGAAATATATAAAATGGATGTGTACACAACATGCAAAATGTAGTAGTATTAACTCACATGTGCAATTATATTTCAATTATACACATTCAAGGCTATTGAATCATGTGGTTAGGCGTGAATAACTTTTACTTTGTTAGCCCTTAACCGACACTAACACTTTTTAACAAACAAAAAAAAAACCTAAATACATACAATTAAACATTCGAACGTATGTATATAAAAATCACATTAATACATACCCACTTGTATTCATAGGAATATATTTTTTAAATTCAATGTTAATGTGAAACTGCTTATGATATGAATATAATTGTCTTTTGAGTTCATTAGCTGTCTATGTTATCAAATCAGAAACCGAACATTTTATACAATATCAATTTTATGCAAATCGAGATATGAATTATGTACATGACGCAATCACGAAACACACGAACCGAACCGCACAATGCAAGTAGAAAAAGCTAACTAAACATTATATTCGCTAAACAGTTGTTGGATACCTTAAAGAGAACTCAAAATTGGAGGGGATGTACATCTCCACATTTAAAATTGAATGGAAACGGAAATTCTCTTAATTTGTTGAGGATCTCTCCATTCAGAGAAAATAATTTTAATGAGCATCCAAACTCTACAAAAACTAAGAAATATTTGAAAAATATTCTCATTTTGAGAGTAAACTGATATTGATAGCCACCACCAGGGATGGAAAATACAGTTCTATAGTACCTTTTTCAATACTTTTTCGCCCTGGCCAGTACCGTAGTACCCCCGCGAATGATTTAGTAGCTTTTGTGTAGACATTTTTGAGCCGATATCAGATTTATGGTACAATAGTTTTGACAAAATATTTTACTATTTAGAGAAAGTCTTTAACAAACTTATTTGCAAATAGTCTTTTACAAATTTGGCAAAACAGACAAGTTCATACGGGAAGAAAATCTCGATTTTGTATTTTATATATATTTTTTTTTTTCGATATTTTAGTCGAAAAAAGAATGTGTTTCTATATTACGCTTCCACACGAACACTTTCTAGATGAGAAGTTAACGATCGCTTACTAAAATAATGCAAACCATTACAGTCCTCTCAGTGAATCTTCCCAAAAACTACCAACCAAATATTATTTTGCAAAAATTTATTTCTTCAGAAAGTTTTGTCAAAATTTTATTTTCACAGAAAATTTTGTCAAATTTTTTTCTTTTGGAAATTTTGCCAAAATTTTATTTTATTTTTTGTCAACATTTTATTTCTAAAGAAAATTTTGTATTAATTTCTATAAAAAATTTTGTCAAAATTTTATTTCTTTAAAAAAATTTGTCAACTTTTTATTCTATAAAATTTATTAATTTAATAATAATTTTATTTCTATAAAAAATTTTGTCAAAATTTTATTTCTTTAAAAAATTTTGTCAAAATTTTATTCCTTTAGAAAATTTTGTCAAAATTTATTTCTTTAAAAATTTTTTTCAATATTTCATTTGTTTGAAAAATTTTGTCAAAATTTTATTTCTATAGAAAATTTTGTCAAAATTGTATTTCTATAGAAAATTTTGTCAAAATTGTATTTCTACACTCAAAAAAAAGTGAACCCTATATTTCACTAAAGCCGATTTAATTCTCTTTTAGTTTACGTTTTAAGAAAGTTTCCATGACTTTAATATTTTTTTGCGTACGTTAGTTAAATTAACTAAAACAGAGGAAAAATTGTACACAAATGAAGCATAAAAATTAACTAAATTCTTGTCACCAACAAATAGTTCAGTATTTTTTAAAATCTGTAAATTTTATCAATAAAGCGCCCATCTTGAACTTCGTATGGCACTAATGACATTCTTACAATTTTGAACTTAAATGTTTCCTTCAAACTATACAATTTTGTTTAGCAAGTGAAAAAAAAAACTTAATTATGCCTAATAAATTTTCTAGAATTTATAGAAAACAAGTAAGTAAAGTCTAAAGTCGGGCCGACTATATTATACCCTTAGCCACTATGTAGACCAACATTTGTGTTACCATCTCAACTACTTTGCTGGGAGCTATATAATAGTTTGCATTTCCAGATACAAATACTTATAATGGAGAAAATTTTTTGTACTTCTACAAAATATCTAGAATTAAAATTGAAATCGGCTAACGCACTGGAATGAAACACAATGTTAGTAAACAAATATAGGAAATGTGAAGCGAGAGAAATTTTAATGCAATTATACAAAAGAGCATTTATGACTTATCAGGCGATACTTATGTATTCGAGATATAGGACAATTTGAGTAACATTTACAATTTTTTCTATTCAGCAGTGACGATTTTACAAGGATATTGGTTCGATCTTGCCAAGATGTGTGGTCAAGTGTGGGTTGTGATATATTATTTGGTCAAGTCGGGTGACTTGGAGCCTTATTTAAAACTCAACCGTTCTGTGGAAAGTCTGGCATTAGTACAGTGTGTAGGATATGACTAAGATATGGGGAAATCATCGCAAAATTTTGTGTAAAGTGTGGGAATTTGGCCATATTTGTATAAACCGGAAGAACAATTATATCTAATTATACCCTTCACCACTACTGTGGTACAGGGTATAATAAGTTTGTGCATTTGCATGTAACGCCAAGAAATAGTGGTCATAGACCCATCTTTTAGTATACCGATCACCTTAGAATTAAATTCTGAGTCGATTTAGCGATGTCCGTCTGTCTGTATATGTAATTTTGTTCACAAAGTACAGGTCGCAGTTTAAGTCCGATCGTCCTCAAATTTGACATAACGTCTTTCTTCGGGTAGAAGACAATCGCTATTGATTTTGGAAAAAATCGGTTCAGATTTAGATATAGCTGTCATATATAGTTATCACCGATTTGATCATAATTCACGTATTTATGAACCGACGTTCTTCAAATTTTGTACATCTGAATGTTTTGTCAGTCCCGTAAAAACTGCAAAATATCAGCTAGATCGGTTCAGCTTTATGTATAGCTCCCATATATCTTTCGCCCGATTTTGACTTATATGGCCCCAAAAGCGAGAGTTTTGCCTGATTTGCTTCAAATTTTGCACAACGAGTACGTTTAATGGTATCGTTAATTATGCCAAATATAGTTGAAATCGGTTCAGATTTAGATATAGCTCCCCTATATATCTTTCGTCCGATTTTGACTTATATGGCTTCAAAAACCAGTTTTGCCCTGATTTAATTAAAATTTTGTACAAGGAGTATGTTTACTAGTATCGTTAATTGTGCCAAATTTAGTTGAAATCGGTTCAGATTTAGATATAGCTCCCATATATATCTTTCGACCGATCTGGACTTATATGGCCCCAAAAGCCAGAGTTTTGCCCTGCTTTGCTTCAAATTTTGCACAACAAGTACGTTTAATAGTATCGTTATGTGTGCTTAATTTGGTTAAAATCGGTTCCGGTTTAGATATAGCTCCCATATATATCTTTCGTCCGATTTGGATTTATATGGCCTCAAAAGCCAGAGTTTTGCCCTGAGTTGCTTGAAATTTTGCACAAGGAGTACGTTTTATAGTATCGTTAATTGTACAAAATTTAGTTGAAGTCGGTTCAGATTTAGATATAGCTCCCATATATATCATTAGCCCGATTTGGTCTAATATGCCCACAGAGGCAAAATGCTACTCTGATTTACGTGAAATTTTGCAGAGGGAGTAGAATTGAACTTGAAACTTTGCACAGGCAGTAGAATTAAGGTTCTGCAAATGCGTGTTTATTTTGGTTGAAATCGGTTCAGATTTTGATATAGCTCCCATCTATATCTTTCGCCCGTTTTTCCGTCATATGACCACAGAGGTCAAAGTTGTTATCCTATTTACGTGAAATTTTGCACAGGGGGTAGATTCAACATAGTAACTATGCATGTGAAATTTGATTGCAATCGGTTCAGATTTCGATATAGATTCCATATATATGTTTTTCCTATTTAGGGATAACTGGCCGAAATACCTATATTTTCCTTATCCAATCGCCACTGCTAAGTCGAAAACTTATCAAAATGACTCACATTTTACTATTACTCTATTACACATCTATCGACCGATAAATCATAAATAAAGTTTTTCGAAGATTCCTTAAAATTGCTTCAGATTTAAACGTTTCCCATATTTATACCCTTCACCACTACTGTGGTACAGGGTATAATAAGTTTGTGCATTTGTATGTAACGCCAAGAAGGAGTAATCATAGACCAACCTTTTAGTATACGGATCGGCTTAGAATTAAATTCTGAGTCGATTTAGCGATGTCCGTCTGTCTGTCTGTCCGTCTGTCTGTCCGTCTGTCTGTCTGTCTGTTGATGTATTTTTGTGTGCAAAGTACAGCTCGCAGTTTTAGTCCGATTGTCCTAAAATTTGGTATAGGGTCCTGTTTCGGCTCAAAGACGATCCCTATTGATTTTGGAAAAAATCGGTTCAGATTTAGATATAGCTGCCATATATATTTTTCACCGATCTGGTCATAATTGGCGTGTATATCAACCGATCTTCCTCAAATTCCGTACATCCGAATATTTTATGAGTCTCAAAAAACTTGCAAAATATCAGCAAAATCGGTTCAGATTTAGATATAGCTCCCATATATAGCTTTCGCCCGATTTACACTCATTTGCCCACAGAGGCCAATTTTTTGCTCCGATTTAGTTGAAATTTTGCATAGGGAGTAGAATTAGCGTTGTAACTATGCGTGCCAAAGTTGCTTGAAATCGGTTCAGATTTGGATATATCTCCCATATAAAGCTTTCGCCCGATTTACACTCATATGACCACAGAGGCCAATTTTTAACTCCGATTTAGTTGAAATTTTGCACAGGGAGTAGAATTGGCATTGTAGCTATGCGTGCCAAATTTGGTTGAAATCGGTTCAGATTTAGATATAGCTCCCATATATATGTTTTTCTGATTTCGACAAAAATGGTCAAAATACCAACATTTTCCTTGTAAAATCGCCACTGCTTAGTCGAAAAGTTGTAAAAATGACTCTAATTTTCCTAAACTTCTAATACATATATATCGAGCGATAAATCATAAATAAACTTTTTCGAAGTTTCCTTAAAATTGCTTCAGATTTAAACCTTTCCCATATTTTTTTACTAACATTGTGTTCCACCCTAGTGCATTAGCCGACTTAAATTTTGAGTCTATAGATTTTGTAGAAGTCTATCAAATTCTTCCAGATCGAGTGATATTTAAATGTATGTATTTGGGACAAACCTTTATATATAGCCCCCAACACATTTGACGGATGTGATATGGTATCGAAAATTTAGATCTACAAAGTGGTGCAGGGTATAATATAGTCGGCCCCGCCCGACTTTAGACTTTCCTTACTGGTTTTTTACTAACATTGTGTTCCACCTCAGCGCATTAGCCGACTTAAATGTAAAATCTATAAGTATTGCAGAACTCTCTACAGATCTGCTCAGATATACAGAATATATGTGTATGGATTCATATAGCATCCAACACATTGGACGGATTTGATATGGTATCGAAAATGTGGACTTACAAAGTGGTGAAGTGTATAATATAGTCGGCCCCGCCCGACTTTAGACTTTCCTTACTTGTTTTATATCTAAATCTGAACCAAATTAGATCAAACTTGACACACTTAAATATCATATTAAATATATTCTCTGTGGAAACTATCCAGTCAATTGGTGGAAAATCCCATTGCCAAGGGGTCAAAATATGTAATAGTCTACCATATTTTCCCACCTCTGGTGTACATATATATGGGAGCTATATCTAAATCTGAACCGATTTTAACCAGATTTGGCACACATAACGATATCATTAAACGTACTCCTTGTGCAAAATTTGAAGCATGTCAGGGCAAAACTTTGGCTTTTGTGGCCATATAAATTCAAATCGGACGAAAGATATATATGGGAGCTATATCTAAATCTGAACCGATTTCAACCAAATTTAGCAAACTTAACGATACTATTAAACGTACTCCTTGTGCAAAATTTGAACCAAATCACGGCAGAACTCTGGCTTTTGAGGCCATATAAGTTCAAATCGGACGAATGATATATATGGGAGCTATATCTAAATCTGAACCGATTTAAATCAAATTTACCAAGCATTGGTAAAATACCAATACTGCTCTCTACGCAAAATTTCACGAAAATTGGTAGTAAACTTTGGCCTCTGTGGTCATATGAGTCTAAATCGGACGAAAGATATATATGGGAGCTATATCTAAATCTGAACCGATTTGGCTGATATTTTGCAAGTTTTTAGAGACTCATAAAATATTCGGATGTAAGGAACTTGAAGAAAGTCGGTTGATAAACACGCCAACTATGACCAGATCTGGGATAAATATATATGACAGCTATATCTAAATCTGAACCGATTTTTTCCACAATCAATAGCGATTGTCTCTGTCCCAAAAAACCACCCTATGCCAAATTTGAGGACGATCGGAATTAAACTGTGACCTGTACTTTGCACACAAAGTTAGATATACAGACAGACAGACGGACGGACATCGCTAAATCGACTCAGAATTTAATTCTAAGATGATCGGTATACTAAACGATGGGTCTCAGACTTTTCCTTCTTGGCGTTACATACAAATGCACAAACTTATTATACCCTGTACCACAGTAGTGGTGAAGGGTATAAAAATTATCCTATTTTGCACCACTTCTGGATACAAAAACATATTACGAATGCATTTTTGACATCTCTTTTGCTGGGAATATGAACATGTCGATGCACAGAATTGCATATTAAATCAAAGGCAACATCAATTTTACAGAAACAAACATAAAGACAAAAGCATTGTACCTAGTCTCACTTACGTTTCATTCAATATAAATTGTACATCAAAATAAAAAAAAACTCCGAACTACACAGTTTATGATTAACTTGAAAGAATAATATATTCATTTAATGAGGGGAGCGGATACAGAACTCTTTTAAGAATTATATATGGAAACGGAAACTCTCCCCATTGTGTAGAGACTCTCAACCAAGAACGAAAAACACAAATGTTGAACCAAAAACTACACGAATCGCAAACGATATTGGGAGAGCCATAACTTTTTGTTCTCTTCTCTCGTTTCTTTGTTGCACATATTTGAGCAATGGATGAAAAAACACAATACAGTCGACTCCGCTTTACTGAAACGTTAAAAATGCAGCCATTTAATTTCAGTTATCCGAAGTTTTTGCTAAAGCGGACTACGGATAACTGAAAAAAACTTCCAGTAATGCGAACTTCGGATAACTGAAAAAGTTTCAGTAAAGCGGACTCCGTATAACTGGAAAAAAAATCCACTCAATTTCAGTTAACCGAACTTATGACCAATGCTATGTACATAAAATAATAAAAACAAGGTGTTTGATTCCGTGTGTGTGCCATCTACAATTTTACCTTTCAGTTGATTTTATTTACAGAGTGATTTAAACTGTTTTGAAAGTGCCATCTTCACTTGAAATAAAGCGTTCTCAATACGGAGAAGAAAATGTACTCTCTCTCAATAGCGAGAATGTGGCATTTTCAGTAAAGCGAAGTCATACTAATGTGACGAAACTCATTTGAACACAAAAAACTTTTCAGTAATCCGATTTTTTCAGTTAAGCGGAGTTTCACTAAAGCGGAGTAATTTAAATGAAATGGACAGAAAAAACAACTGGGGAATGCGATCGATTTCAGTTATCCGAGGTTTTTCAGTAAAGCGCATTGCGCTAAAGCGGAGTCGACTGTACATTTGATTTGTTTGTGGGTGTGTGCTGCAAGTACATTAAAATATTTTTTTATGCTGGCAGTTGGATATGATTGCTTTTAGATTTTATTGAAATATAAAAAAATATGATATGTACAGCACTTGCAAAGAATCTTTTTCTCACATATGCAAAATTTTTAATTATGTAGGTGTATTGAAAACATTGAAAACACTCGTTTACTTAACCGACACCACCACTTTTTAACAATAAAAGTTAACTACATTAAACAATTTTAACGAATATAATAAATCTTATTAATACATACCCACTTATATTCAATAGGATATATGTTCAATATTTTAAATTCAATGTTATGTTATTATGAAACTGCTTATCATATGAATATGATTGTCTATTGAGTTCATTGGTTGTTTTCTATATTATCAAATAAAAAACCTCACATTTTATACAATTTCAATTTAAAGCAAATCGAAATATGAATATTTTACACGGCGCAATCACGAAACACCTACGAACCGCACAATGCAAGTAGAAAAAGCTAACTAAAAATTCTAATCGCTAAACAGGAAAAGTCAAAATTGAGTTTAAAACTGAGTGGAGAGGGAAACTCTCTTAATGTGTTGAGGATCTCTCCATTCAGAGAAAATAATTTTAATGAGCACCCAAAGTCTAAAACAACTAAAAAATATTCTCATTTTGAGAGTAAAACGATATTAACAGTGATGCCAATTTGGTGCTTTTAGCACAAAAGTTAGTGCTTTTTGATTTCAAAAAGCACCAAATTGGCTTTGTAGCGCCTTTTCAAAGAAAACACCAATTTGGTGCTTTATGATGTTTTTCTTAAGCGGTTTGGTGCTTTTTTCAATTATAACACTATTGATTTAATTACCGACATCTTTTCAAACAACAATTCTGATTATACTTTTAAAAGGTGAAGGTGGTATTGATCATTTTTTTAATCAATATTGTAGTGGATAATTTCTGAATTTGATTCACAAAAGCACTCATAATTGAAATAAGAAATAGAGTCCCTCCAAATATTAATATTTCCAAATTTAATGTAATCAAATTTATTTTCTCCTCTGCAAAAAATATATTTTGAAATTTGAAAGTCATTACTGATCAAAATTAATTGAATTGAAATAAGCATTAACAATTACAAAGCTGTACTCTTGGACAGATAAAATTAAAAATGCTTAAAATCAATACCCAAAAGGGCTTTTTAGTAGTACATTGAATTTTAACGGGCTGGAATAGTTTTTATGGTGGAAACTAGTATGTTCGAATTTTATATCGTTTATAGGTACAAATACGGCTGATAAGCATATGTAAAACGGTTCGTCTTAAAAAAGTCGGGGAGAGGATGTACCCTTTCCACCAAATTGTTTAAATAATGTTCTGTATTCAAGTAGTTTGACAATCTTCTATATTTCTTGTGAATTTTAAGTGTGCTTTGTCAGGGAAAGGTATCCTTCTCCTCAACATACCTGAAAATTACGGTCATCTTTGGTCCAATTTTCACAAAAATTCCTCCTCCACGACCGGGTGTCAAAAAATGAGGTACCCTATTTTCACCAAAGGAGCGTTCTCTACGATCTCTGAAAGTTTCAAGTAAATCGGTTCTGCCGTTTCCAAGCCTACCTGGAACATACAAACAAACAAACATACTTTGAATTTTATATATAAAGATTTTTGGTGCTTTTTGACCTTCGGGAGTTGGATATTAATAGACACCAGCAGTGTTGCCACTCTTGAGAAGCAAAAATTTGGTAAAAAATGTTAATTTAACCAAAATTTTCACGAAGCTCTGCTAATGCTACGTTAGAAAATGAACTTTGGAATTGTACTACGGATAAACATACCATTTTGCCTATATTGTCAACATGCCAGTGAGCAACCTAACTGGTAAAAATGTTTCATTTCAAGTTAACCGGAAGAAATATTTCCAATCTACTTTCTGTTAACTGGTCGTGTTTACTTACGGAGTTTCATGAAAATTGTTATTTTACGAATAAAAATTTATTAAAATGTAATATTTGTAACAACTAGAACGTTGACATCTAATTCACGAAAGTTTTTATTATTGGTATGGATGTAGGTTAGGTTAGGTGGCAGACCGATGTATCAGACTCACTTAGACTATTCAGTCCATTGTGATACCACAGTGGTGAACTTCTCTCATATCACCGAGCGCTGCTCGATTCCATTTTAAGCTCAATGACAAGGTACCTCCTTTTTATAGCCGAGTCCGAACGGCGTTCCACATTGCAGTGAAACCACTTAGAGGAGCTTTGAAACACTCAGAAATTTCATCTGCAGTACAGGAGTGTAGTGATGGAGCCATCTTTCATCCATTGTCACATATCGACGGAAAAACTCGGGTGTATTACGAGTTAACAGCTGCAAACACCGCTCAGAATCATCAACACGTTGTTGTTTTAGGTAAAATGTGAGCTCGCGCGGCGCCCATTTTGCACAGAACTTCCGCATATCCAAATATTGATGAATGATATGACCAACACATTCCTTTGATATCTTTAAGGCCTCTGCTATCTCGATCAACTTTATTTTACGGTCATTCAAAATCATTTTGTGGATTTTTTTGATGTTTTCGTCGGTAACCACCTCTTTCGGGCGTCCACTGCGTTCACCTCCTCCGTGCGTATTTCACCACGCAAGAATTTTGCATACCAATAAATTATTGTTGATTTCCTTGGGGCAGAGTCCGGAAACTCATTATCAAGCCAAGTTTTTGCTTCCACCGTATTTTTTCCCTTAAAAAAACAGTATTTTATCAAAACAAGAAATTCCTTTTTTCCATTTTTTTCACAATAACAAAAGTTGCCTCACAAAAGACGCTCTATCTCACAAACTAATTGACTTACAGACGTCAAATTTTGACACGAATCATTTGAAGGTTGTTACTATATAAAAATAATATGCATTTAATACTACCGACGCCATCTATGTGTCAGACCGGGGACTTATCAGCCAACCTGTTAGTCAATTTTCAAAACATTTTTTATACCCTCCACCATAGGATGGTGATATATTAACTTTGTCATTCCGTTTGTAACACATCGAAATACTGCTCTATGAACCCATAAAGTATATATTCTGGGTCGTGGTGAAATTGTGAGTCGATCTGAGCATGGCCGTCCGTCTGTTGAAATCAAGCTAACTTCCGAACGAAACAAGCTATTGAATTGAAACTTGACACAAGTAGTTGTTATTGATGTAGGTCGGATGGTATTGCAAATGGGCCATATCGGTCGACTTTTACGTATAGCCCACATATAAACGGACCCCCAAATTTGGCTTTCAGATCCTCTAAGAGAAGCAAATTTCATCCGATCCGGCTTAAATTTGGTACATGGTGTTAGTATATGGTCTCTAACAATCATGCAAAAATTGGTTCACATCGATCAATAATTATACTCATATATAGCCCCCATATAAACGGACCCCCAAATTTGGCTTGCGGAGCCTCTAAGAGAAGCAAATTTCATTCGATCCGGCTGAGATTTGGTACATGGTGTCAGCATATGATCTCTAACAACCATGCAAAAATTGGTCTACATCGATCCATAATTATATCGTCCCCTCAATAAAACAATAGCTTATACGAATATACACCATTATTTTTTTATTGCAGAATAAGAATCTACATAATCGATTCTAGATCTGGTCAAAATTTGGTAAAATTCTACTTCCACAAAGTTGGTCAAAATGTCAATTGAAAAAATAGTGTATAATTTCTCGTTAGAATATTTTCATTAATAATTGCCTAAATGCAGGTATTGTGTTTTATATAGTTGTTCCTCTGAACATAATTTCGAAGAAAAATAGTGTATAAAAAGTATACACAATTTTTAATATTTAAAAACAATCCATTCGCACAGACAAATAAAATGAAAAAATTGTGTATATTGATATACACTATTTTTTGACAAATTATTATTTGAAGCCAATCCGTATTGCACTTATACACAATTTTATATGTCAAACAAATTTGTCTGTTTGTTCAAATTTGACATAAAAAATAGCATACAATTATTTTACACTATTATTGTCACCTCTTTGGAGAATGGATTCTTTAGACAGGAAGAGATATTTCATGAAAATAATGGATCTATCAAATCATGGTGAGAATTGATAATGAAATGATGATGATGTGTCTCGTATATGACTAAATAAATTGAATTTCGACAGATTGCGGTCCGGAATATCCAGATCATCACGAAATTGTTCTAGAAAGCGAAATAAAAACCAATATAGATTTATCTTCAGATTTATCCGATGAAACCATTCCAGAGACGCATGCATGGATGCAAAATAATAGGAAGAAGAAAAGGCAGTCCGGAAAAGCTTACGTGACCAAAAGAGGGAAATTAATTAAGGAGCGACTGCCGAAATCGGTGAACTGCAAATGCCGGCACAAATGCATGGAGCAGATTTGCAATGAAGAACGTATTGCGATCAATGCCGAGTTTTGGGAACTGTCGGACTACGAAATATATCTATTTACTTTCCCGAGGAATGGCCAACAATTTTGCGATTAGCCCGAAGAAAACAACCATACATTGTGGAAAGAATGTTTTGGAGCGACATTTATGATATCAAGGAATGGTTCAGCAGATTACGGCACACTTTCAAAAAGAATAACAGAAATGACTCAGTGAATTGGTTGAAAATTAAGCAAATTAAAGTGGAGAAAGTCAATCCTCATTTGCTGCTCTACAAAGAAAAATGGGACTCCGATTGGCAAACAATTGACTTAATGGAAGGAAAAAGAAAGAAATCAACTAATAATAACTGTTATACTCGAAAATTGTGCTCTAAATTTAAGCAACAGCTTACCATATCGTCTTTAAAGTACAACGATCTCAAGGGGCTGTGCACCAAAAATATAATTCCCAAAGAATTTCATTCCTTTTATCTTAGTCTTCCGCCTGGGGGAAATCGAAATTGCTTGGATGAGCCTGATGCGGAGGAATATATTCCCGAAGGTGAATATTAATTAATATTGTCTTTCATTCGTGTATTTTTTTAATTTTAATTGAATTGCTCTGTAGTCAACGTGTTATTGAATTTCCAAAAATGACTGAATTATAAATAAAATGGATTATTTAGTACGAATACTTTGTTTTATTGCATGAACATTCGTCCGGCAAATTAAAATACTTCATGATAAATGGCGCAAAAAATTTAAATAAAATAGTGTATACCATACAAAATAAAATAGTGTATACTGATTTTCATATAGATTCTAAAATAAATAAAGTAGCCTATGTGACATCATGGCATTTTTAATGTTATTTAATTGCAATTAATGCACTTATAGATTAGTAGAATATCATCTACCAATGGTCTGGTTATTCCACCACATAGTTAAGTTACAAGAAGTTGAAAACACCGATAATTTTCTGAAATATGACGGTTTTCCCAAAAGTCTATTTTTACAAAAACTTCAAACTCGATTTTCTCAAAACGACAAAAAAATTATACACTATTGTTTTATTGAGGGGACGATATATAGCCTCCACATAAACCGATCCCCAGATTTGGCTTGCAGAGCCTCTAAGAGAAGCAAATTTCATCCGATCCGGCTGAAATTTGGTACATGGTGTTAGTATGTGATCTTTAATGACCACGCTAAAATTGGTCCACATCGGTCTATAAACCGATCACCAGCTCTGACCTCCGCAGCCTCTTGGAAGACCAAAATTCATCTGATTCAATTGAAATTTTGTACGTGGTGTTAATATATGGCCTCAAACACCCATGCAAAAATTGGTCGAAATCGATC
The DNA here is from genome assembly GCF_050003625.1 of Haematobia irritans. Lineage (NCBI taxonomy): Eukaryota > Metazoa > Arthropoda > Insecta > Diptera > Muscidae > Haematobia > Haematobia irritans. Next base: position 164,065,029 of record NC_134397.1, on the reverse strand, counting down.
CATAATTATATATAGCCCCCATATAAACCGATCCCCATATTTGACCTCCGGAGCCCCTTATAAGAGCAAAATTTATCCGATTCGGTTGAAATTTGGTACGTGATGTTAGTATATGGTATCCAACAACCATGCAGGAATTGGTTCAGTCCATATTTATATGGAGCCCCCATATAAACCGATGCCCAGATTTGACCTCCGATGCCTTTTGGGGAAGCAAAATTTATCCGATCTGGTTGAAATTTGGTACGTGGTGGTAGTATATGATATTTAACAACCATGCCAAAAGTGGTCCATATCAGTCCATAATCATATAAACCGATCTTGAGATTTGGTTTGGGAGCCTCTTGGAGGAGCAAATTTCATCCGAGTCAGTTGAAATTTGGTAGATTGTGCTAGTATATGGCCGTTAACAACCATGCCTAACTAGGTCCATATAGTTCTAGCCCTCAGATAAATCGATCCCCAATCACACAAAAATTGGTCCATATGAAGTTCCTAATTGTATATAGCCCCCATATAAGCGACCCCCATATTTCAATTTTGGCTCTCTACATGGACGAAAAAGACTGTTTTTCATATAAAGGGTGATTTGTTAAGAGCTTGATAACTTTTTTTTAAAAAAAAACGCATAAAATTTGCAAAATCTCATCGGTTCTTTATTTGAAACGTTAGATTGGTCCATGACATTTACTTTTTGAAGATAATTTCATTTAAATGTTGACCGCGGCTGCGTCTTAGGTGGTCCATTCGGAAAGTCCAATTTTGGGCAACTTTTTCGAGCATTTCGGCCGGAATAGCCCGAATTTCTTCGGAAATGTTGTCTTCCAAAGCTGGAATAGTTGCTGGCTTATTTCTGTAGACTTTAGACTTGACGTAGCCCCACAAAAAATAGTCTAAAGGCGTCAAATCGCATGATCTTGGTGGCCAACTTACCGGTCCATTTCTTGAGATGAATTGTTCTCCGAAGTTTTCCCTCAAAATGGCCATAGAATCGCGAGCTGTGTGGCATGTAGCGCCATCTTGTTGAAACCACATGTCAACCAAGTTCAGTTCTTCCATTTTTGGCAACAAAAAGTTTGTTAGCATCGAACGATAGCGATCGCCATTCACCGTAACGTTGCGTCCAACAGCATCTTTGAAAAAATACGGTCCAATGATTCCACCAGCGTACAAACCACACCAAACAGTGCATTTTTCGGGATGCATGGGCAGTTCTTGAACGGCTTCTGGTTGCTCTTCACTCCAAATGCGGCAATTTTGCTTATTTACGTAGCCATTCAACCAGAAATGAGCCTCATCGCTGAACAAAATTTGTCGATAAAAAAGCGGATTTTCTGCCACTGATTTTGGTAATAAAATTCAATGATTTGCAAGCGTTGCTCGTTAGTAAGTCTATTCATGATGAAATGTCAAAGCATACTGAGCATCTTTCTCTTTGACACCATGTCTGAAATCCCACGTGATCTGTCAAATACTAATGCATGAAAATCCTAACCTCAAAAGAATCACCCTTTATTTGGCCGTAAAAATTATATGTTTGGAACTCAAATTTTTTAACACAATATTTTTAAGTGCAAGCATATAATGTTCATAAACTAGCATAACATGTTTGGGACATATATATGTTAATATGTTAGAACATATTATGTTTGGGACATAAAATGTTTGTAAATATAATATGCTTAGATGCAAACATATATTAATTTGGAAATAGACTAGAAATATATATGTGTTTAGAAAGAGAGACTTAGAGAGTATGCTGAAAGTAAAAGAATGGAAGTAACCAATTTTCGCCTTAAAAAATATATTCACAAAGAAAATTTCATTAAAATTTTTTACTACCAGTGTATGTCCTAAGGTGAAACATAATATGCTTGAACAATACAAACAATATTTTGTTTGCACCAATCCTAAAAATATATATGCTTGAAGCAAAATGTGTTTGGGGTATATGTTACAAAAGCGATTTTTTTTGATGGTGTACGTACCGTGAAAAAGTCCATGTCGATTCGTAAATATTTGTAGACGTACCTATTCATACCTTTTTGTCTAATATATGCCACGTATGGACTAACTCACAAGTTAGAAAACGATGTTAACAAGTTTTAAGATGCCACAACCCAAGTAATTCGATTGTGGATGACAGTCTTTCGTAGAAGTTTCTACGTAATCCATGGTGGAGGGTACATAAGATTTGGCCTGGCCGAACTTACTGCCGTATATACTTGTTTTTTTTTTTTTAATTTGTTTTAAACCTACAAAAAAACAAAGACTAAATCATCGAGTTAACACAGATGGATTTGATTTTTCAATATATTGCAACATGTCGTTTCATAGTATATATATCAGGTATATTTTCAAATATTAAGCCATATGATCGCTAAGGACAAATTTTTATTATCAATCAACCTGTACTCCTCTTACTATTAATGAAAACCATTTTGTGGTTTTAAAGCTGTGACATATTTGATTCATTACGAAATAGTTCATCCATTTCACTTTTGTTTTTGGATGTAGTGGTTTATTCCTTAAAACTGAAAAGATGGTCAAAGAAACAAACCGATTAAACGAAAGACACAAAGTGCTATAAGTGTGTATTTTTTACGCATATTGGCAACATTGACCTTTTTTTTCAGTTTATTAAGAGAATGTTCGTTTTTGTAGACTTTGGAGAATTATGTACGAAATATTCTCATTTGGCAAGAGAGCCATTTTATGTTGGGAAGAGTGCCTTTCCGTTTCATTCCTGTTGCAGTCGAGAAGATTTAGATCTCCTTTTTTATAAGGTACACAATATTAAAACAGTAATTAAAATGTTAGTACGATTTTAAATGTTAGAGTGATTGGTTAACGCGCGTATTACGTATTATGATTCTTATACCCCATTACGCATTGTTTGTTTAGATGAATTTTGATTTGTGCTCAATATGTATAAGTGTGTCAAGTTTGAGGTGTTTTTCTTTAGTAGAAACTTTAGAATGTGGCAGTTTAACATCAATTGCGAACTAAATACACATAGGAAAGATATTGTGGAAATATGCAGGTAGGTGTATAATTTTATGCTATTTGATATAAGCATGTCAAGTTAATACATGTTTGCCTATTTGCCACTTTCATATCAAATATTAACGAGGGTATATCAGTTGGTAACAAATATTATTGATTTCGACAGTAAATTAAATCATAATGATCAAGTTAATTACGCACAAATTAAAGCACTACATATGTATGTGTAGATGGTTTCATGTGTCCCTCTAACGTTGTTGAGAAATGAGAGCATAATATAAAGAATATGTATATGGCTCTCTCAATATGATTTTGTTGTTGTATTTTGGCTCTTTGCAAAAAAATTGTACTTGTTGCTTAGCTGGTGTGGGTACATTATGTATTGTTGCCGTTTCCATGTAAAGGGTGATTTGTTAAGAGCTTGATAACTTTTTTTAAAAAAAAAACGCATAAAATTTGCAAAATCTCATCGGTTCTTTATTTGAAACGTTAGATTGGTCCATGACATTTACTTTTTGAAGATAATTTCATTTAAATGTTGACCGCGGCTGCGTCTTAGGTGGTCCATTCGGAAAGTCCAATTTTGGGCAACTTTTTCGAGCATTTCGGCCGGATTAGCCCGAATTTCTTCGGAAATGTTGTCTTCCAAAGCTGGAATATTTGCTGGCTTATTTCTGTAGACTTTAGACTTGACGTAGCCCCACAAAAAATAGTCTAAAGGCGTCAAATCGCATGATCTTGGTGGCCAACTTACCGGTCCATTTCTTGAGATGAATTGTTCTCCGAAGTTTTCCCTCAAAATGGCCATAGAATCGCGAGCTGTGAGGCATGTAGCGCCATCTTGTTGAAACCACATGTCAACCAAGTTCAGTTCTTCCATTTTTGGCAAGAAAAAGTTTGTTAGCATCGAACGATAGCGATCGCCATTCACCGTAACGTTGCGTCCAACAGCATCTTTGAAAAAATACGGTCCAATGATTCCACCAGCGTACAAACCACACCAAACAGTGCATTTTTCGGGATGCATGGGCAGTTCTTGAACGGCTTCTGGTTGCTCTTCACTCCAAATGCGGCAATTTTGCTTATTTACGTAGCCATTCAACCAGAAATGAGCCTCATCGCTGAACAAAATTTGTCGATAAAAAAGCGGATTTTCTGCCAACTTTTCTAGGGCCCATTCACTGAAAATTCGACGTTGTGGCTCGTTAGTAAGTCTATTCATGATGAAATGTCAAAGCATACTGAGCATCTTTCTCTTTGACACCATGTCTGAAATCCCACGTGATCTGTCAAATACTAATGCATGAAAATCCTAACCTCAAAAGAATCACCCTTTAGTTGTGGATGGTGAGATTTCATTTGCTCCCAGTTTAAAGCAAGAAATTGTTCATTCTTGGTATCCAAATTTGGTACAGTCACTACCATTTTTATTAGTTCATATTTACTCTTACATTGTCCCATTTATATTTTATGCTATACAACAATGCTTATCCGTTTTAGCTTATAAATTATATGTTTGAAATAAAAAGCCTTAAACTTTAAGCTTAAATTAACAATATAAAATATTTTTAATGGTTTCAATATATTTGAAAAAAATTGTGTCATATTACAAATAGCTATTACAATCTTATATTACCCATTTCTATGAAAATAATTTAATTTAATAAAAAATGTTCTTGGTCAATTGACACATCGCCATCATTCGTAGAGAATCGACAAATGCGTCAAAGGTCGTTGAAATAGGGCCTGATCGGGGGTACCAATAAAATTTTATATCTAATTTTTTCAGAAAATCACAGAAAACATGTATATACGGCCGTAAGTTCGGCCAGGTCGAATCCCTCCACCATGGATTGCATGGAAACTTGTACTAAAGACTGTCATCCACAATCAAATTACTTGGGTTGCGGTAAAACTTGCCGATGGCAAGGTATCTTAAAAGTTCTTAACACCCTCTTTTCAATTGTAAGTTAGTTCATACGGGGTATATATTAAACAAAAATAAAAAAGGCCGATTAAATACGAATATATTTCAGTTTGACAAAAATTTCTATAGAAATAAAATATTGACAATATAGAAATAAAATTTTGACAAAATTTTCTATAGAAATAAAATTTTGACAAAATTTTCTATAGAAATAAAATTTTGACAAAATTTTCTATAGAAATAAAATTTTGACAAAATTTTCTATAGAAATAAAATTTTGACAAAATTTTCTATAGCACTAAATTTTGACAAACTTTTCTATAGAAATAAAATTAGGAAAAATTTTCTATAAAAGTAAAATGATGACAAAATTTTGTATAGTAATAAAATTTGATAAAATTTTCTATAGTAATAAAATTTTGACAAAATTTTCTATAGTAAAAACATTTTGACAAAATGTTCTATAGAAATAAAATTTTGACAAAATTTTTTATAGAAATAAAATTTTGACAAAATTTTCAATAAAATAAAATTTTGGCAAAACTTTCTATAGCACTAAATTTTGACAAAATTTTCTATAAAAATAAAATCTTGACAAAATTTTGTATACTAATAAAATTTTGACAAAAATTTCGATAGAAATAAAATTTGGAAAAATTTTCTATAGTACTTACATTTTGACAAAATTTTCTATAGTAATAAAATTTTGACAAAATTTTTATAGAAATAAAATTTTGACAAAATTTTCTACAGAAATAAAATATTACAATATAGAAATAAAATTTTGACAAAATTTTCTATAGAAATAAAATTTTGACAAAATTTTCTATAGAAATAAAATTTTGACAAAATTTTCTATAGAAATAAAATTTTGACAAAATTTTCTATAGAAATAAAATTTTGACAAAATTTTGTATAGAAATAAAATTTTGACAAAATTTTCTATAGCACTAAATTTTGACAAACTTCTCTATAGAAATAAAATTAGGACAAATTTTCTATAAAAGTAAAATGTTGACAAAATTTTGTATAGTAATAACATTTTGATAAAATTTTCTATAGTAATAAAATTTTGACAAAATTTTCTATAGTAAAAACATTTTGACAAAATGTTCTATAGAAATAAAATTTTGACAAAATTTTCTATAGAAATAAAATTTTGACAAAATTTTCAATAAAATAAAATTTTGGGAAAACTTTCTATAGCACTAAATTTTGACAAAATTTTCTATAGAAATAAAATCTTGACAAAATGTTGTATAGTAATAAAATTTTGACAAAAATTTCGATAGAATTAAAATTTGGAAAAATTTTCTATAGTACTTACATTTTGACAAAATTTTCTATAGTAATAAAATTTTGACAAAATTTTCTATAGAAATAAAATTTTGTTGTCGTTTTTTTATTTCAGCTTAAAACCATACATTGACTAAACTACAAGAGTAGCTTAACCAACAGAGGAAAAGAATGTTTGTCAAATTTATTTGGGCAAAGCCCTATAGACTGCAAGATGGTTGGATGGACGCACGTTTCGGAATTACCACATTCCTCATCAGCATCCTCTACTTGCAGCAAAACTATCAACCAATTATCAGAATAAATTCAGGCAGTTTATTAAACCCAACAAAAACCACACTTGAACCCTCCGAAAAAAGGTTTTACATTGATAGCCGGCTTATGCCAAATGAATTCGAAACAAACATATCTCTTTTCCTATGCCACTGTCAAATCATCGATTTGAATTCACATGGCTGGGTTTATTTTGAGCGTGCCTCCTCTTCTTTTTCCATTTGTTTTGTTTTGTTATTGTTGGTTTTGTTCTTTAAGCATTGTTGTCGTTTTTTTATTTCAGCTTAAAACCATACATTGACTAAACTACAAGAGTAGCTTAACCAACAGAGGAAAAGAATGTTTGTCAAATTTATTTGGGCAAAGCCCTATAGACTGCAAGATGGTTGGATGGACGCACGTTTCGGAATTACCACATTCCTCATCAGCATCCTCTACTTGCAGCAAAACTATCAACCAATTATCAGAATAAATTCAGGCAGTTTATTAAACCCAACAAAAACCACACTTGAACCCTCCGAAAAAAGGTTTTACATTGATAGCCGGCTTATGCCAAATGAATTCGAAACAAACATATCTCTTTTCCTATGCCACTGTCAAATCATCGATTTGAATTCACATGGCTGGGTTTATTTTGAGCGTGCCTCCTCTTCTTTTTCCATTTGTTTTGTTTTGTTCTTGTTGGTTTTGTTCTTTAAGCATTGTTGTCGTTTTTTTATTTCAGCTTAAAACCATACATTGACTAAACTACAAGAGTAGCTTAACCAACAGAGGAAAAGAATGTTTGTCAAATTTATTTGGGCAAAGCCCTATAGACTGCAAGATGGTTGGATGGACGCACGTTTCGGAATTACCACATTCCTCATCAGCATCCTCTACTTGCAGCAAAATTTCTATAGAAATAAAAATTTTGACAAAATTTTCTATAAAAATAAAATGTTGACAAAATTTTCTATAAAAATAAAATTTTGACAAAATTTTCTATAGAAATAAAATTTTGAAAAAAATTTCTATAGAAATAAAAATTTGACAAAATTTTCAATAAAATAAAATTTTGGCACAACTTTCTATAGCACTAGATTATGACAAAATTTCCTATAGAAATGACATTTTGACAAAATTTTGTATAGTAATAAAATTTTGACAAAAATTTCTATAGTACTTACATTTGGACAAAATTTTCTATAGTAATAAAATTTTGACAAAATTTTCTATAGAAATAACATTTGGAAAAAGTTTCAACCCATCTTCGAATTTAGCCTGCGGCAGACAAAAGACGGTTCTGTGCCAAGTTTCAAGATCAAGAATATATATACTTTATAGAGTCGGAAATCGATATTTCGATGTGTTACAAACGAAATGACAAACTTATTATACCCCTATCACCATTCTATGGTGGTGGGTATAAAAATAAAATTTTGACAAAATTTTCTACAGAAATAAAATTTTGACAAAATGTTCTATAGAAATACAATTTGTAGAAAATTTTCTATAAAAATAAAATTTTAACAAAATTTTCTATGTAATAAAATTTTGACAAAAGTTTCTATAGAAATAAAAATTTGACAAAATTGTCTATAGAAATATTTTTTTTGGAAATAAAAATTTCTTTCGAAATAGGATTTTGTATAGTAATAAAATTTTGACAAAAATTTCTATAGTACTTACATTTGGACAAAATTTTCTATAGTAATAAAATTTTGACAAAATTTTCTATAGAAATAACATTTGGAAAAAGTTTCTATAGAAATAAAATTTTGATAAAATTTTCTATAAAATAAAATTTTGACAAAACTTTCTGTAGCACTAAATTTTGACAAAATTTTCTATAGAAATAAAATTTGGAAAAATTTTCTATAGAAGTAAAATGTTGACAAAATTTTGTATAGTAATAATAGTTTGACAAAATTTTCTATAGTAATAAAATTTTGACAAAATTTTCTATAGAAATAACATTTTGACAAAATTTTTTATAGAAATAAAATTTTGACAAAATTTTCTATAGAAATAAAAGTTTGACAAAATTTTCTATAGAAATAAAATTTTGACAAAATTTTCTATAGCACTTAATTTTGACAAAATTTTCTATAGAAATAAAATCTTGACAAAATTTTGTATAGTAATAAAATTTTGTCAAAATTTTCTATAGAAATAAAATTTGGAAAAATTTTCTATAGTACTTACATTTTGACAAAATTTTCTATAGTAATAAAATTTTGACCAAATTATCTATAGTAATAAAATTTTGACAAAATTTTCTATAGAAATAAAAATTTGACAAAATTTTCTATAAAATAAAATTTTGGCAAAACTTTCCATAGCACGAAATTTTGACAAAATTTTCTATAGAAATAAAATCTTGACAAAATTTTGTGTAGTAATAAACTTTCTATAGAAATAAAATTTGGAAAGAATGTAAGTACTATCATTTTGACAAAAATTTTCTATAGTAATAAGATTTTGAGAAAAATTTCTATAGAAATAAAATTTTGGTTGATTATTTTTGAGGATCGGCGATATATAACTATAGACCGATATGGACCAATTTTGGCATAGTTGTTAGCGGCTATATACTAGCGCAATGTACCAAATTTCACCATGCACCAAATTTCAACCGGATCGGATGAATTTTGCTCATCCATGAAGCTCCGAAGGTCAAATCTAGGGATCGGTTTATATGGGGGCTATATATAAGTATGGACCGATGTAAACCAATTTTTGCATGGTTGTTAGAGACCATATACTAACACCACGTACAAAATTTCATCCGGATCGGCTGAAATTTGCTTCTCTTAGAGGCTCTGCAATCCAAATCTGGGGATCGGTTTATATTTGGGCTATATATAATTATGAACCGATATGGATCAATGTTTGCATGGTTGTTAGAGACCATATACTAACACCACGTACCAAATTTGAACTGGATCAAATGAATTTTGCTCCTTCAAGAGGCTCGCCAGCCAAATCTGAGCGTCGGTTTATATGGGGCTATACGTAAAAGTGGTCCGATATGGCATATTTGCAATACCATCCGACCTACGTCAATAGCAACTACTTGTGCCAAGTTTCAAGTCGATAGCTTGTTTCGTTCGAAAGTGAGCGTGATTTCAACAGATACCATCCGACCTACGTCAATAGCAACTACTTGTGCAAAGTTTCAAGTCGATAGCTTGTTTCGTTCGGAAGTTAGCGTGATTTCAACAGACGGACGGACGGACGGACATGCTTAGTTCGACTCAAAATTTCACTACGACCCCGAATATATATACTTTATGGGGTCTTAGAGCTATATTTCGATGTGTTGCAAACGGAATGACAAAGTTAATATACCCCCATCTTATGGTGGAGGGTATAAAAATATTACCAAAATTTTTCCAATTAAATTTTATTTGGATTTAAAAAAAAAATTCAATTAATCGTATAATAGTTTCACCTATTTTTATGTTATATATTTTGTGCTTTATTTTCAAATGAAAATTCTATATTCTCATATTTATGTTAGATCTCATACTCGAAAATTAAAAAATTTTCATTTTCGTTTTACCAAATTTTTTAATTGAAACAAAAATTAATGAAAAAATTAATTGTATTAATTAAGTTTTTAATTGTAACAATTAATTTGTTAGTTGACATTGGTGATTGATATTATCATTTCTATGATTGAAAAGATTTCTGATTGGATCAATTAATTTCGTGATTCAAGACAATAAATATTTTTTTTTTCTGAAAAGGTCTCACATTAAACAAATCGGTAATATATAAAACATAAAAATAAAATATTATTTGGTTAAAAACAAAACAAAAGTATTTATTTCAAATAAAAAGAAGAAAATTAATACCAACACCTATGCATTTCACTAAAACACAACAACAAATCATACAAAAAAAAGAAAACGAATAAAAATAATACATTTGAATGAATAGCATAAACATTCATTTTTGTATAAAAGCATTAGTTTTTTGTAAAATATTCAGTAACATTTTTATTTAAAAAAGCATTCCATCAATTTCTTTCCGACTATTTTATTTATAATTTTTTTTTTTGGATTTGAATTCTAATCCATCATTGCTTCACACGGCTTTGTAAAATTTCCATTCAGCATCTAAAGAAAGACGGAAAGAATTGAAAAACGGCAAAGGTTCTGTAACAAATTGCGTATATAACGTGTATTGAGATGTGGATTTCATTCCTTGTTTAGTTTCTTTTGCATTCCTTTTTATTGTAAAGGAAATGCGTTCATCTGATCGAAATTGACAATTGGAAGTCTTTGTGTGTGTGTGTGTGTGTGTGTGTGTGTATTTTTCATCTTCTCCAAGTTTGTTTACGTTTCCTGAAAACATTTTCCTCAACATATTTTACAGAGGATACCTAAAGCTTTATCGAGATAAAATTCAACTAGAGCTAACTTCACGCAGAGAAGGAATATGATCGCCTCAAACATGTTTCAAGAGCAAAATATTATTTTTGTATGGTGTCCATGTAACATGTTTGTTATATGTTACTATTTGGTAAAAGTCTTGATTGTTTGTTAGATTTTGCAAAATATATATCGAAATAAAATTTAGACAATATATTCTATAGAAATAAAATTTAAACAAAATTTTCTATAGAAATAAAATTTTGACAAAATTTTCTATAGATGTGCGTTTTGCGAATTCGTAAACCAGAACAGGGGGGATACACTTTTTTGTGGGTCTAAAATGACAGTACATTTTCAATTTGTGGCAAATCGGATAAAAGCTACAATTTCTAGAAACCCTAGGAGTTAAATCGGGAGATCGGTCTCATGCGGCTATGCCAAAAAATTGAGTATTCAGCACATCTAACTGCAGTTCTAGAATCTAGACCCCAAAATCGGAGGCCTGGTTTATAAGGGGGCTATATCAAAAACTGTACCGATACCCAATATGTTCGGCACACCTCTTTATGGACCTAGAATACGTCTAGATATCCAATTTCAGGCAAATTGGATAACAACTACGGATTTTAGAAGCCCAAGAAGCAAAATCGAGAAATCGGTTCATATGGGGGCTATATAAAAACATGGACCGATACTCACCATTTTTCGCCTACCTCTTTATGGCCCTAGAATACTTCCAGATTTCCAATTTCAGGCATATTGGATAAAAAGACCCCAAATCGTGGGATCGGTTTATATGGGAGCTATATTAAACCCTAGACCGATATAACCCATCTTCTAATTTAGCCTGCGTGCAGACAAAAGACGGTTCTGTGCCAAGTTTCAAGATCAAGAATATATATATACTTTATAGAGTCGGAAATCGATATTTCGATGTGTTACAAACGAAATGACAAACTTATTATACCCCTATCACCATTCTATGGTGGTGGGTATAATAATAAAATTTTGACAAAATTTTCTACAGAAATAAAATTTTGACAAAATGTTCTATAGAAATACAATTTGTAGAAAATTTTCTATAAAAATAAAATTTTAACAAAATTTTCTATGTAATAAAATTTTGACAAAAGTTTCTATAGAAATAAAAATTTGACAAAATTGTCTATAGAAATTTTTTTTTTTGGAAATAAAATTTTCTTTCGAAATAGGATTTTGTCAAAATTTTCTACATAAAATAAAATTTTGACAAAATTTTCTATGAAATAACATTTTGACAAAATTTTCTATAGGAATAGAATTTACATAAAATTTTCTATAGAAATAAAATTTTGACAAAATTTTCTATAGAAATGAAATTTGACAAAATTTTCTATATAAAATGAAATTTTGACAAAATTGTCTACAGACATAAAATTTGAACAAAATTTTCTATAAAATAAAATTTTGACAAAATTTTCTATAGGAATAGCAGTTTTATAAAATTTTCTATAGAAATAACATTTTGACAAACTTTTCTATGAAATAACATTTTGACAAAATTTTCTATAGAACTAACATTTTGACAAATTTTCTATAAAAATAACATTTTGACAAACTTTTCTATGAAATAACATTTTGACAAAATTTTCTATAGAACTAACATTTTGACAAACTTTTCTATGAAATAACATTTTGACAACATTTTCTATAGAAATAGATTTTGACAAAATTTTCTATAAAAATAAAATTTTGACAACATTTTCTACAGAAATAAGATTTGGACAAAATTTTCTATAGAAATAACATTTTGACACACTTTTCTATGAAATAACATTTTGACAAAATTTTCTATAGAAATAAATTTTGACAAAATTTTCTATAAAAATAAAATTTTGACAAAATTGTCTATATAAAATAAAATTTTGACACAATTTTCTATAGAAATAAAATTTTGACAACATTTTCTACAGAAATAAAATTTTGCCAACATTTTCTACAGAAATAAAATTTTGACAAATTTTTCAATAGAAAAAAATTTTGACAAAATTTTCTATGAAATAACATTTTGACAAAATTTTCTACAGAAATAGATTTTGACAAAATTTTCTATAAAAATAAAATTTTGAAAAAAATTGTCTTTATAAAATTAAATTTTGGCAACATTTTCTACAGAAATAAGATTTTGACAAAATTTTCTATAGAAATAACATTTTGACAACATTTTCTATTGAAATAAAACTTTGTCAAAATTTTCTATAGAAATAAAGTTATGACAAAATTTTCTATATAAAATAAAATTTTGACAAAATATTTTATAGAAATAAAATTTTGACTTTTGAATTTTCTATAGAAATAAAATTTTGACACAATTTTCTATAGAAATGACATTTTGACAAAATTTTCTATAGAAATAAAATTTGACAAAATTTTCTATAAAAATAAAATTTTGACAAAATTGTCTATATAAAATAAAATTTTGACAACATTTTCTACAGAAAAAATAGTTGGACAAAATTTTCTATATAAAATAAAATTTTGACAAAATATTATATAGAAATAAAATTTTGACAAAATTTTCTATATATATAAAATGTTGACAAAATTTTCTATAAAAATTAAATTTTGACAAAATGTTCTATAGAAATAAAATTTTAATAAAATTTTACCACAAATACTCTTTATGATTTCTTCTTATAAATGCAGATGTATCGAATTGAATTCCAGCTACACAGACACATCTGTAAACATCATTGTAGAGGTATTTCCTTGGCGTTGGCGTTGATGTTTGTACAGCTTCTGTTTGTGTGAATAAGCAAGCAAATGAAATTTCTTAAGGAGCTTTAGATTTTTATGCACTGTGATAGCAAATATTAAGTTCACTTAGGCTTTATGCTCTTGCTAGTACCACTTGGCGGATTCAAAAGAACATGAAAAATGCAGGTCTTTCCTTTCATGTGCTCCATTGAGTTTAGGAAAGGTAATAGAAATTCATATGCTGCATGCACTCATCATCATCATCGCCACCACCACTAGCACTCACACTTCCCTCTCATCCCATTCACCTCATCATCGAATGCATCCTTTTGACTTTGCTAAAAGTATTTAAATTGTTTATCCACTTTATAGATAAGTAGCTAAAGGGATGATAGTGATGATGGAATACATTCATCTAAGGTGAAGGCAAATCAAGTGTCTTTGCGGCAGCACCAATCTTGTTATAGAAAGAATTAAAAACAGTTGAGACAACAGAATGTAGAAAGAATCACTTGGAAGGACTTGTTTGGCGTGAGCAAATGAAAATTTTATTTTAAATATACTAGATGCTGAGGAGATTATTCGAGGGTTTTAGAAAAAATATTTTATGGATTATATGTGAAGGGCAAGGAGGTTTAGAATTGAATTTACAATGGGAAGATCTTAACACTCCGGACAAGTATTTTTTACAAAACTCAACAAAAAAAGTTCATGGATTAAAAGATTTCAAATTACAGGCATATCGAATAAAACTGCGTTTTCTGGATACTCCAAAAGTCAAAACGTCAGATCGGGCAATATAGGGCGGCTATACCAAAACATGGACCGACATAAACCAAAATCGATACCTAAATAAAATAGCTCTAAATTTCTAACTTAACAGTATTTATTGAGTGTGGTGTCGGTTTAAAGCCTAAATTTAAAATTTTAACAATTAAGTGTCGTAAAAAAGAATAGAAAATAAAAACAAGTATATACGGCCGTAAGTTCGGCCAGGACGAATCTTATGTACCCTCCACCATAGATTGCGTAGAAACTTCTACGGAAGACTGTCATCCACAATCGAATTACTTGGATTGTGGTATCTTAAAACTTCTTAACATCGTTTTCTAAATTGTGACCGATATGGACCTAGTTAGGTATGGTTGTTAACGGTCATAAACTAGCACAATGTACCAAATTTCAAATGACTCGGATGAAATTTGCTCCTCCAAGTGGATCCAAAACCAAATTTCGGGATCGGTTTATATGGCGCCTATATATGATTATGGACAGTTATCGACCACTTTTGGCATGGTTGTTAAATATTGTAACATATACTACCACCACGTCCCAATTTTCAACCAGGCCGGATGCATTTTGCCTATCCAAAAGGCACCGGAGGTCAAATCTGGGGATCGGTTTATATGCGGGATATATAAAATTATGGACTGATATGAACCAATTCCTGCATGGTTGTTGGATACCATATACTAACATCACGTACCAAATTTCAACCGAATCGGATGAATTTTTCTCTTCCAAGGGGCTTCGGAAGACAAATCTGGGGATCGGTTTGTATAGGGGCTACATATAATTATGGACCGATTTCGACCTATTTGTGCATGGGTGTTTGAGGCCATATATTAACACCACTGAATCAGATGAATTTTGGTCTTCCAAGAGGCTCCGTAGGTCAAATATGGTGATCGGTTTGTACCAGACATATACATATACACCATGTACCAAATTTCAGACGGATCGGATGAAATTTGCTTCTCTTAGAGGCTCCGCAAGCCAAATCGGGGGATCGGTTTATATGGGTGCTATATATAATTATGGACCGATGTGGACCAATTTTTGCATGGTTATTAGAGAGTATATACTAACACCATGTACCAAATTTCAGCCGGATCGGATGAAATTTGCTTCTCTTAGAGGCTCCGCAAGCCAAATCGGGGGATCGGTTTATATGGGAGCTATATATAATTATGGACCGATGTGGACCAATTTTTGCATGGTTGTTAGAGGCCATATACTAACACCATGTACCAAAATTCAGCAAGATCGGATGAAATTTGCTTCTCTTAGAGGATCTGCAAGCCAAATTTGGGGGTCCGTTTATATGGGGGCTATACGTAAAAGTGGACCGATATGGCCCATTTGCAATACCATCCGACCTACATCAATAACAACTACTTGTACCAAGTTGCAAGTCGATAGCTTGTTTCGTTCGGAAGTTAGCGTGATTTCAACAGACGGACGGACGGACATGCTCAGATCGACTCAGAATTTCACCACGACCCAGAATACATATACTTTATGAAGTCTTAGAGCAATATTTCGATGTGTTACAAACGGAATGACAAATTTAATATACCCCCATCCTATGGTGGAGGGTATAACAAGTTTATAGGGCCATGGATTGCGAAGAAACTTCTAGTAAAGGCTGAAATTCACAATCGAATTGCTTGCGTTGTGGTAACATTGCCGATTACTTACCTATATAATTAAATTCTTGACCGGTATATATTGGCGAGTCTATAAACAATTACGATCCGATATAAACCAATTCATAATTATGGACCGGTATGGACCAATTTTTGCATGATTGTTAGAGTTCATTACTACTACACCCGCAAAAAAGATCGCTTCTGTAACATATACCCCTAACACATTTTGCTTCAAGCATATATATTTTCGGGATTGGCCCAAACAAAATATTGTTTGTATTGTTCAAACATATTATGTTTCACCTTAGGGCATACACTGTTAGTAAAACATTTTAATGGTATTTTCTTTGTGTGGATATATTTTTAAGGCGCCAATTGGTTACTTCCATTATTTTACTTGCAGCATACTCTCTAGGTCTCTCTTTCTAAACACATATATGTTTATAGGCTATTTCCAAAATAATATATATTTGCATCTAAGCATATTATATTTACAAACATTTTATGTCCCAAACATAACATGTTTTAACATATTAACATATATGTCCCAAACATGTTATGGTAGTTTATGAACATTATATGCTTGCTCTTATTATGTTAAAAAATTTGTGTTCCAAACATATAAAAAACATATGAAAAACAGTCTTTTTCGTCCGTGTATGTACAAATTTCAACTGGATCGGATGAATTTTGCTCCTTCAAGAGCCTGCGGAGTTCAAATCTGGGGATCGGTTTATATGGGGGCTATTTATAATTATGGACTGATATGGACCAACTTTTTCGTGGTTGTTACAGATCATATACTAACACCATGTATCAAATTTCAGCTTGATCGGATGAAAATGTCCGTTAATAAGGGGGCTATACATAAAATTGGTCCGGTATGGCCCATTTGCAACACCATCCGATCAACGTCAATAAAATGCCAAGTTTCAAGTCGATAGCTTGTTTCGTTCAGGAGTTAGCGTTATTTCCACAGACGGATGGACAGACGGACATCGCTAGATCGATTCTGAATTTCACCACAACCGGGAATATATGTACTTTATGGGGTCTTAAACTAATATTGCGATGTGTTATAAACGGAATGTCAAATTTATGTTAGTATACCTCAGGTATGAAAAACCACATTTTTAAATTGTACCAACGAGAATAAAAAAGTTTACTTTTTGGGAACAAATGGTACCAAATTTCAAAAATAGTGGACTGGAATTATAGTAACCGAAAAAATAGAAATTATGTTTATTATATTTGGCAAAAACCAAAAACCAGTTGTAGTATTATCCTTAGTAAGACTTACTGGCAATATTTTTGTAGTATTTAAGTTGGTGAACCTCATCAGGGTACCTCACACTGGCTGCCACTGCGATCAGATTTGACTATAAGTTCCCACCGTCGCTGGATATTCGTTGAAATGAGTAAATTCCTTCTTTGTCTTATTAATTGAGTGAAAACAATTTTTCACTAAGGAGTTGGCCATGAAGTTTCGACATGATCTTAATATCACCACTAAAGTTCAATGGAAATACTTCATAAAATCCCAAAATACATCTTCTTTTCATCCATTTCAGTACATACACGCAAAAAAATAATTCTTTCCTCCCAAACGAAATTTTAGACAAACAAAGTTCCTTTCTCATTTGCTTTTCGCTGTAAGGAAGTATATTTGGAAGAAAAGTATATACTTTTTGTGATAAACGTTTATTCTTTTCCAGGATGTAAAAACAATTTAATAAAGACAAACTCAAAAAAAAAACATATTGTTTTCTTGCTAATTGCATTTTCCCTCACATCCACGAGGTTTTTTAGTTCTTAACACCTTTTCCTGTACTACCAACAATGTAGAAGAAATTATACGATTTCATAAATTTTAAATTTTTTTTACCTTTCCCCTGGACGGAGAATCGAACCGCGGACCTTGCACTTTGTAAGCCAACACACTAACCACTGAGCTATGCATCTGTTATGGTCATCAATAGATAATTATCCATATAAGTTATATTTATATAGCATATGTTGCGGCGCCCACGAACCGAATAAACAAAGTTTATTTAACAGAAACAAACATTTAGTTTGGCACCATGGAGCAGTGGTTGCTACGTCTGACTTGCATGCCAAGGGTCGTGGGTTCGATCCCTGCTTCGACCAAAGTTTTTTTTTTGTTTTTTTTTTTTTTTTAACATATATTCCAGATATGTTCAGAAGATTCCGAAAAAATGTTCAACATTTCTGAACTGTAAAATATGTCTTATTAAAGACCTAAAGTCAGAAAAGAACAGTGTTTGGTATAAACGAAATGGACTGTGTTGTTGTTTCAAAAATAACTTTTTTTATTGAAAAAATAAAAATTTTGTAAAAAACTAATTTTTTTGGTGATAAAAGTTTAAAATTTTCGAAGCAATTCAACAAACTCTAACAAAAGAAAAACGTTTTCGGTACACGTTTACCAAACGTTTTTTTCTTTGCGTGTAGAAAAAGTGGTCTATGTGGAGTTAGAATTTGATGTCTGCAATATTTCGAATATGCATTTTACATTTAATTTTCAGCACTGTTTTATTGTATTGTCAGATGGTGGATATCAGACAATTTTTGTCGATACGCAAAAACCAAAATGTAGCCCGACATCAGATAGAAAGTTTAGATGTTGAAAATGTAATGTGTCGGATATATAAAACAAACATAAACTGCCAAAAATTAAGACGGGCGGAATTTAAAATAACCACTACCATAACTACAACAGATGACAGCAATAGCTGTACAGTTACGAGTGTTTCTGTAGAAGTAGAATGGTGAAATATCGATTTATAAATGGTCTATCAGTTATGGACATTAGCGGCCACTAATTTAATGTAAAGAATTTCAAGTGGTTTTGATGAAACAAACGTTCTCCCAAAAGATCGGCTCAGATGGCACGTTGGCGGAGGTTTAATTTAAAACAAGTAAGGAAAGCCTAAAGTCGGGCGGGGCTGACTATATTATACCCAGCACCACTTTGTAAATCCACATTTTCGATACTATATCAAATCCGTCAAATGTGTTGGGTGCTATATATAATGGTTTTTGTCCCAAATACATACATTTAAATCTGACTCCATCTGAACAAAATTTATAATCTATACACTCTTAGAAAAATATGTTTTTCATATGTTCCGATATAAACAAAATGTGTTTCGGGCACAATTTTAAAACACAATATATTTAAGTGCAAACATGTAATGTTCCTAAACTAACACTAAATGTTTGGGACATCTATGTTAATATGTTAGAATATATTATGTTTGGGGCATGAATGTTTCATAAAAATCATATGTGTGAATGCAAACATGTATAAATTTACAAATTTCGACTAAACATACATATGTTGTGATATTTTATTCAAAGCGACAGAGAGAGTATAGAGAAAGAAATAGAGATGGAAACCGGGAGAGTTGACAAAAGATATCAACATAACACAGCGAAAGAATCAAAAGAGAACAATTTCTGTGAAACCGCTTGTATGTTGTTTCAGAAAACTGTTTTATGATAAGGCCAAAAATTTGATATGCTTAACTTTAAATATTATTTAATTTGAATAAAGAGAATGGACATTCGGAACCAAGAGAATAGACAGTTGAAAAAAAGCCTGTGTTTTCGCCTTGAGAGCAGCATTTTCTGTATGTGTGGACATGTGTTTTGTTTATCATTTTGGCATTATGGGCACAATTTTTTTCTTGGTTCGTTAAAAGAAATGAGGGGTCTTCATAAAAATAACGAAAGGGCACTATTCTCTTTTTAGAGTTGGGACAGTAAAATTAAATAAGGAGGAAATAGTGAAAAATTACACAGTAAAATTTATAAAAACAAAGTTTAGTTCCTCCTTATTAATAAGTAGTCCAAGAAGAGTTGACGGACACCTTCAAATATAAAAGCGGGCATTAAGTTCGAGTTTTTCAGCTAAAACAATTTAAAATTTATTTTCTTTAAAATGAATGATTAAAAAAAAAATAAAAGGCATTTTAGACCGATGGTGTTAAATGCTAGTAAAAAACTGCTCACGCCTAAATAAATTTATATTTATATTATAAAATTATTTATGTATGTTTATACTCGACTCCACGTTCTTCTTTTGTTAGTTTTTGAATTCCTTCCAAATTTTAAAGTTTTGTACCAAAAACAGTTTTTTGTTACAAAATTGTTATTTTTGCAATAAAAAATAATATTTTATCAAAAAATCAGTCAATTTCGTTTATATCAAGCACTGTTAATGACTATAAATCTTTAATAACCCACATTTCGAAGTTTTATTATAAAAATTTAATATAGTATAAATATAAATGTGTAAATTAAGAAAAAAACAAAAAAAAGTGTTCGGTCGGAGCAGGGATTGAACCCACGACCCTTTGCATGCAAGGCAGACATGCTATCCACTGCTCCACGTGGCAAACAAATGTATGTTTCTGTTAAATAATGTTATGTTTGCATGGGCTCGTGGGCGCTGCAAACTATGCTATATAAATGTAACTTATAACGATAATTATCTGCTTGTGACCATAACAGCTACGTAGCCCAGTGGATAGTGTGTTGGCTTACAAACTGTATGGTACTCGGTTCGATTCTCCGTGCAGGCGAAAGGTAAAATTTAAAAAAAAATTATAAAAATGAATAATTTCTTCAACATTATTTGTATTACAGAAAAAGGTGCCAAGAATTAAAATATTTCGTGGAAGTGAAAATAACGAGTATGTTAGGGAATGAGCACAATCGTCTTTGGGAAAAATTCTTCCAAGCATATAATATTTTTGGGCTCAAAACGTTTCCAAACATATAATATGTTCACATAAAACAAACATATTAATGTTTCGGCAGTATCCAATAATATATGTGGCGATTTTTTTTTAGGGTGTAGAGTTAAAATTTCAGTCGGCTAATGCCCTGGGATGGTAAACTGCGTTAGTAAAAAAATATGGGAAACATTTTAATCTGAACCAATTTCGAGGCAACTTCGCAAAAGTGTATTTATAATTTATAGTTCGATAGATATGTATTAGAAATAAAGGAAAATTTGAGTCACTTTTACAAGTTTTCGACATTTTCCTTATAAAATCGCCACTTTCGCCATTTTTGCTCAAATCGGAAAAACATATGTATGGAAGCTATATATAGATCTGAACCGATTTCACCCAAATCGGACTACAACTTTGACCTCTGTGGTCATATGACGGAAAATCGGGCGAACGATATGTATGGGAGCTATATCTAAATCTGAACCGATTTCAATAAAATTTAACACACTTGACTACACTACTAATTGTTCTCCTGGTGCAAAATTTCAACCAAATTGGGCTAAAACTCTGGCTTCTGGGGCCACATAAGTCTATATCGGAAAGATATATATCTCAATCTGAACCGATTTCAATCAAATTTGGCACACTTGATTATAGTACTTATTGTTCTTCTGGTGCAAAATTTCAAGCAAATTAGTGTAAAACTCTGGCTTCTGGGACCATATAAGTCAATATCTGGCGAAAGATATATATGGGAGCTATATCTAAATCTGAACCGATTTCAATCAAATTTTGCACACCTGACTATACGACCAAGTGCTATGCTTGTGCAAAATTTCAAGCAAACCGGGTAAAACTCTGGCTTCTGGGTCCATATAAGTGCATATCGGGCGAAAGATATATATGGGAGCTATACCTAATTCTGAACCGATTTCTTCCAAAATCAATAGGGTTCTATTCTGACCCAAAAGAGGAACTTGTGTCAAATTTTTGTCAAATTTGAAGACTTAAACTGCGACCTAAACTTTGATCACAAAAATGTGTTCACAGACAGACGGACGGACGGATAGACGGACATGGCTAGATCGACTCAGGGACCCACCCTGAGCTTTATTGCCAAAGACACCATGTGTCTATCTCGTCTCCTTCTGTGTGTTGCAAACATATGCACTAATTTATAATACCCTGTTCCACAGTGTGGCGCAGGGTATAATTACAGCTTCCAAGGACACCCAATGGAAGGAAGGAAATTTCTCAAGTTATTGTGTAGGGCTATGTCAAAATCTGGGAAATTTCCGGATCTCAAATAACTCTAAATTCGAAATTTTTGACAAATCTTATGAAAAATTTAGACTGGGAAAAAATTTTTTAAAACAAATCGGAAGTTGGGTTTATATGTAGGTGCTATATCACAAAATTATCAGGTATGACCCATCTTCGAACTCGACATGCCTGCTAAAAATTCAGAACTTTAGGTTCTACTTCTATATTGCATTAAAATTATACCTTTATCAACAATATATACAGGGTCAAAAATTTATATTTTAATATGTTACAAATGGACAATACAATTGGTCAATTAAGCCCATATTCTAGTAAAACCTACTTTTTATATCACCGTGAAATTTCACCCATATAAATACACTTTGAATGGCCTGAAATCCAGTACTTCGTTTTTCGTTGTTCGATTAAATACCCAAATGGAATCTAATTTGTGGTTATTTCTTGTTATTTCTTTAGTTACAATTGTAACTAAAGATATTAAGTGTTTTTCAAATTTTGTTTCGCTGGAGTCGGAGTCGAGCAAAATTTCTACACGCAAAAAAATAATTCTTTCCTCCCAAACGAAATTTTAGACAAACAAAGTTCGTTTCTCATTTGCTTTTCGTTGAAAGGAAGTGTATTTGGAAGAAAAGTATATACTTTTTGTGATAAACGATTATTCTTTTCCAAGATGTAAAAACAATTTCATAAAGACTAACTCAAAAAAAAAAAAACATTGTTTTCTTGCAAATTGCATTTTCCCTCACATCTTTCCCACATCCACGAGGTTTTTTAGTTCTTAACACCTTTTCCTGTAATACAACAATGTAGATGAAATTATACGAATTTATAAATTTTTAAAATTTTTTTACCTTTCGGCTGGACGGAGAATCGAACCGCGGACCATTCACTTTGTAAGCCAACACACTAACCACTGAGCTATGTACCTGTTATGGTCATCAATAGATAATTATCCATATAAGTTATATTTATATAGCATAGCTTGCGGCGCCCACGAGTTTATTTAACAGAAACAAACATTTAGTTTGACACCGTGGAGCAGTTTTTGCTACGTCCGACTTGCATGCCAAGGGTCGTGGGTTCGATCCCTGCTTCGACCAAAGTTTTTTTTTTTTTTTTTTTTTTTACATATATTCCAGATATTTTCGGAAGATTCCGAAAAAATGTTTAACATTACATTGTAGTATATTAAATTTTGAACTGTATTTTGGGCTTGCGGAGCCTCTAAGAGAAAATGTGTCTTATTAAAGACCTAAAGTCAGAAAAGAACAGTGTTTGACATAAACGAAATGGACTGTGTTGTTGTTTCAAAAATAACTTTTTTTTATTGAAAAAATAAAAATTTTGTAACAAACGAATTTTTTTGGTGATAAAAGTTTAAATTTTTCGAAGCAATTCAAAAAACTCTAACAAAAGAAAAACGTTTTCGGTACACGTTTTCCAAACGTTTTTTTTTTTTCTTTGCGTGTACGACTCCGGCTCCGATTCCGACTCCGACTCCAGCAAAATCTTCAGACTCCGACACCATAGCCCTGATCTTTTCTAACAACACTGAAAAAAAAACATGTCCGGTTCCAAAGATTTTGTCTTTACTTTTAAAAATTTTGGTATTGATTCCGAGCCAAAGAAGCGGAGAATACAAGTAAGGATACTTTTAAGACAAAATTATCTTTTAAATTTGGGTTTTGTGTGCTTGCTTCTAGGAAGCAAATTTTAATTTTTCGCTTTTTTAGCTTTTTTATACCCTCCACCATAGGAAGGGGGGGGGGGGGTAATATTAACTTTGTCATTCCGTTTGTAACACATCGAAATATTGCTCTAAGACCCCATTAAATATATATTCTGGGTCGTGGTGAAATTCTGAGTCGATCTAAGCATGTTCGTTCGTCCGTCCGTCCGTCTGTTGAAATCACGCTAACTTCCGAACGAAACAAGCTATCGACTTGAAACTTGGCACAAATAGTTGTTATTGATGTAGGTCAAACGGTATTGAAAATGCGCCATATCGGACCACTTTTACGTATAGCCCCCATATAAACCGACGCTCAAATTTGGCTTGCGCAGCCTCTTGGAGGAGCAAAATTCATCCGATCCGGTTGAAATTTGGTACATGGTGTTAGTATATGGTCTCTCATAACCATGCAAAAATTGGTCCCAATCGGTCCATAATTATATATAGCCCCCATATAAACCGATACCCAGATTGGGCTTGCGGAGCCTCTAAGAGAAGCAAATTTTATCAGATCCAGCTGAAATTTGGTGCATGGTGCTAGCCATAACAAACATACAAAAATTGGTCCCACACTGAAAAAAAAGCATACTCGGTTCCAAAGATTTTGTCTTTACTTTAAAAAATTTGGTATTGATTCCGAGCCAAAGAAGCGGAGAATACAAGTAAGGATACTTTTAAGACACAATTCTCTTTTAAATTTAGGTTTTGTGTACTTGCTTCTAGGAAGCAAATTTTAATTTTTCGCTTTCTCAGCTTTTTCTCTTCATATGCTATCAAAGTCCTTTAAAAACGAGTTAACGGCAACTTTATTTTCCAAATTAGGACTCGACTTCCAGTAGAAATTATGCAATGTTTGAAGTAAAAAACTTCTTTAAAATAAAGTTTTGAAAAACATGTCCTATATTTGAACGATTTTTTGATTTGTAGTCAAGATGCAAAAAGACAACAAATTTAAAGACAATTTCATTAAATTTAAAGAATTTTTCTGAATTATTAAAGTCAAGTTGACCTTAGTTTTCTTTTTTCTTTCTTTCATGTTAAGATACCCATTTTTAAGTCAAATAACGTAATTATAAGGACAATACGACTTCATTGAAAAGTTTATCGACTTTTGGACAAGGAAAATAACTTTATTTTAGAGAAATGCGTCTTCTATGCTAAGCAAAATTTGTATTCGTATTTTAAAGACATGAAATCTTTGGCCTCACGACAATATTTTTTTCAGTGCAATCGGTCCATAATTATATATAGCCCCCATATAAACCGATCCCCAGATTTGGCTTGCGGAGCCTCTAAGAGAAGCAAATTTAGTTTAGTCTCTAGGTCTCTAACAACCTTGCAAAAATTGGTCCACACCGGTCTTAATTATATATACCTCAATTTAAACCGATCCCCAGATTTGACCTCCGGAGCTATTGGAGGAGCAAAATTCATCCGACCCGGTTGAAATTTGGTACGTGGTGAAATTTGGTATATTGCGCTAGTATATGGCCGCTAACACCCATGCCAAAATTTGTCCATATTGGTCTATAGTTATATATAGCCGATCCCCAAAAGTAATCTACCAAAATCTTATTTCTATAGAAAATTTTGTTAAAATTTTTTTACTATAGAAAATTTTGTGAAAATTTTATTACTATAGAAAATTTTGTCAATATACGTTTTATTACTATACCCAACAAAACTTATGATTACTGGTCGTACCTTCAACTTTTGTGGAAGTGGAAAATCTTACTCAGACTTCACATCATTATTGTTGTTGTTGCCATCAATCCCTGTAGTTGCTTTCTTCGGTTGTTGCTATTCTTTTTGGTACAAAAACTAATAATTTAGCTCATATTGAAGGGGAAGAATTCCCCAGTCCTTCATTGGATTTTATTTCTATTGAAAATGTTGTCAAAATTTTATTTCTATAGAAAATTTTGTCAAAATTTTATTTCTATAGAAAATTTTGTCAAACTGAATTATTTACGTATTTAATCAGCCTTTTATGTTTAATATATACCTCGTATAGACTATCTTACAATCCAAAAGACGGTGTTAAGAAGTTTTAAGATACCTTGCCATCGGCAAGTGTTACCGCAACCTAAGTAATTCGATTGTGGATGACAGTCTTTAGTAGAAGTTACTACGCAATCCATGGTGGGGGGTACATAACTTACGGCCGTATCAGAGAATGAAGCCGACCCATTTTTGTCAGCGGCGGCTGACACTAATTTTTTGCATCCGGCGGCGGCGGCTTGACGGCTAAGCCGATATAAATTGGTGGATTCGGCGGCGGACAATTATCCATTATAAAATCAATTTGAAATTATCCGAATGCTAATGAGATTAGTTGTACAACCAATCTTACAATCACATCTACGTTTCATTCAAATTTTCTGAACTAAATTTGTGGAAAATTGTTATAGCAGCTTGATACTGACGGATTTTGGATGGAAAGTCAAATATTTTGACAAAAAATATAACATTTATTAATATTTTTTTCCGATTTAAATTAATATTTTTGATTAATTGGCGGCTAAGTTTGAGTCGGGATGAGTCGACATATTCGGCGGCGGCTTCGGCTGGCAAAAATTGGTCGGCGGCGGCTAAAAACGGCGGCGCGACTCGGCGGCTTCATTCTCTGGGCCGTATATACTTGTTTCTTCTTATGCTACCAAAGTCCTTTAAAAACGAGTTAATAACAACTTTATTTTCCAAATTAAGACTCGACTTCCAGTAGAAATTATGCTATGTTTCAAGTAAAAAAGTCTTTAAAATAAAGTTTTGAAAAACATGTCCTATATTTGATTTATTGTTTGCTTTGTAGTCAAGATGTAAAAGGACAACAAATTTAAAGACAATTTCATTAAATTTAAAGATTTTTTTCTGAATTATTAATGTCAAGTTGACCTTAGCCCAAACATTTTTTCTTTCATGTTATGAAATTTATTTTTAATTCAAATCACTTAATTATAAGGACAATACGACTTCATTGAAAAGTGTATCGACTTTTGGACAAGGAAAAAAACTTTATATTAGAGAAATGCATCTTCTATGCTAAGCAAAATTTGCATTCCCATTTAAAGACATGAAATCTTTGACCTCACCAATTTGAAAACAATGTTGATCATTTCCCCACCTAATTTTTTAAAAAAATCTGTCCATATTTTATCACTTGGTAGTTTTTTTGGTAAATTTGCAAATGAAACGGGAACAGATATATACAGTAGTAAGTTCGGCCGGGCCGAATCTTAAATACCCACCACCATGAATCAAATATAATAGTTTCCTTTGAAAATTTTAGGGGGGTTTGATGACAGATATTTTCCCAAGCGGATCAGTTCAACCAGTACGCTTCCCACAGATAAATATAAAGATTTTACCTATGAAGACTAGATCAATCGGGTGTTCGGGTAAGGGGGGCTATACCAAAACGTGGAAAGATACACACAGTATTCAGCACATTTAATTGTAGTTCTAGAGGAGGGCCGGTTTATAAGGGGGCTATATCAAAACTGTACCGATACTCAATATATTCGGCACACCCCTTTATGGTCCTAGAATACCTCTAGATT
This sequence comes from Haematobia irritans, assembly GCF_050003625.1. NCBI lineage: Eukaryota > Metazoa > Arthropoda > Insecta > Diptera > Muscidae > Haematobia > Haematobia irritans. The sequence continues at coordinate 164,037,659 of NC_134397.1, read as the reverse complement.
TCCAATTTCAGGCAAATTGGATAAAAACTACGGATTCTAGAAGCCCAAGAAGTAAAATCGGGAGATCGGTCTATATGGAAGCTATATCAAAACATGGTCCGACAATCACCATTTTCGGTACATCTTTTTATTTTCCTAGAATACCTCTAAATTTCAAATTTCAAGCAAATTGGATAAAAACTACAGATTCTAGAAGACCAAGAAGTAAAATCGGGAGATCGGTCTATATGGAGGCTACATCAAAACAGGGACCGGTACTCACCATTTTCGGCACACGTCCTTAAGGACCTAGGATACCTCTAGATTTCCGATTTGAGACAAATTGGGTAAAAATTACGGATTCTAGAAGACCATGAAATAAAACCGAGAGATTGGTCTATATGGTGGCTATGTCAAAACATGGACCGATACATCCCATTTTCGGCACACAAATCTAGAATACCTCTAGATTTCCAATTTCAGGCAAATCGGATAGAAAATACACTTTCTAGACGCCCAAGAACCAAAATCGGGAAATCGGTCCATATGGGGGCTATACCAAAACATGGACCGATAGGCACCATTTTCGATACACTTTTTGATGGTCCTAAAATACCACTAGATTTCCAAGTTCAGCCAAATTGGATAAAAACTACAAATTTTATAAGCGCAAGACCCCAAATCGGGAGGTCAGCATATATGGCGACTATATCAAAACTTGGACCGATATAGCCCGTCTTCGAACTTGACCTGCCTGCAAACAAAAGACGAATCTGCGCCGAATTTCAGGACGATAGCGCCATTATTGAAGGCTGTAGCGTGATTACAACAGACAGACAGACGGACCGACGGACATGCTTATATCGTCTTAGAATTTCTCCCTGATCCAGAATATATATATACTTTATATAGTCGGAAATCGATATTTCGATATGTTACAAACGGAATGACAAACTTATTATACCCCTGTCACCATTCAATGTTGGTGGGTATACAAAATTAAAATATATGTGAAAAATTCAGGACACTTCCTGGAGGCGACATTCCGCGACAATCCAGGTGAATCACGGCTATCTGGCAAGCCTAGATGGAATATGCAAGAAACCAACTCCATACATTTCACAAAAATATTTCAAAGCTGTGTCTCAAAAACATCACAATCATCGATAATCATCAATCACAAGATGAGTATATTTTGACTACAAAGTGTGTGCCAAACAAAAGATAGACAAAATTTTCGATATCAATGTAGGAATTCCTATAAACACAGCAGCCCGTTCCTTCATTCACATCGAATAACGCACTATTGCCGAAACATCAAGCACACCAAAAAGACTGACAACAAAAGATTTCTTGAAAATGACATAAAGTTGATGCCTTCAAATTAATAATCACCCTCTAACTCAGTATGCATTTTGACAGTTCTACCATCCTACAAGTCATCTAGCAAACCGGCCCATCTATCCAACCATCGATCCATTCATTCAGTCATTCTTCAAGGAGACATACTGACAATCGAATAAAATCCCCAGTAGTTTGTACCAATAGCATGACGAAGACGACAACTAATGTGAATTCTCAGTGTTTTGGGCTTTTGATGAATGGATGCACGTATCCCCCCCCCCCCCCCACACACACACACATATCCAATACTAGGAAAGCTTCATGCGAATGAATGTCTGTATCTAATGTTGCTTTTGAGCCTTGATTTTTGGGGAGTGATTCGGGGGGTGTTTGTCGGCTATACACACTCAAAAAAAAGTGAACTCACTATTTCACTAAAGCCAATTTAACTTTATCTTAGTTCATGGAATTATTATGTTTGGAGAAAGTTGCCTTTACTTTAATAATTTTTTGTTTACGTTAGTTAAATTAACTAAAACCGAGGAAAAAAATATACTAAAATGAAGCATAAAGATTAACTAAATTCGTGTATTCCACAAAATAGTTCAGAATTTCTTTAAATTTGTAAATTTTACCAAAAAGGCGTCCATCATGAACTTCGTATGTCACTAAAGACATTCTTGCAATTTTGAACTCCAAGTTTTTCCTTCATACTACAAAATTTTCTTTAACAAGTGAAAAAACTTAGTTATGTCTAATAAATTTTCTTGAATTTGTCGAAAAATATTTACTTATTTTTATGACATCGGCGTGATGCCAACGTTTGTAATACTGTTTAGTTAAAATTTTCTACAAATATTCAAAATTTTCTAAAATTAACCGAAAATTATCTTCCTGGTGGGTTCACTGTTTTTTCAGTGCAACATTCTTGACTAGGTCGGTACCACCTTCTTTGTTTTTTGTTCTTCACACTCAATCAGCTGTGTCTAGCACTTTTCACATCGTCATTGCTTTCTTTTGCTTATGGAGCTCACATTTGAATCATTGGCCCTATTTTCGTAGCCTGGAAGTGGTCATACCAGAATACCAGATTAGATGTAAAGCAAATGAACACCATCCCGATTGGTATTTAGAGTGCGTCGAATATTTGCCACACTCTATTGGATTAACAATGGATGTGAACTCCTTACATTCAATGACAGTTAACATTCTTTTGGGTACAATATCTACTCACACTGGATGAAGCTCTAGATTATCCGGAAGATGAAGGACAAATGCAAAGATGCGAGAGAAAAAAAAGCGAGAAACTCAAATTCGTCATCATTTGTGTCCAAACATTTTTTCTGACTGTCTGAACAAACGAATGACTGTTGACACAAGGCACAGTGGAGAAAAAGTTTTGTTCGGTGTTTACATATTGGACAGGGATGAAAAATTATTTTTATACCCTTGACCAGAGAATGTGGGCTTTACTAACATTGTCACTCAATTTTTAAGACATCGAAATATTGGTCTCAGATCCCAGAATACCTGTATATTTTGGGTCGAGATGAAATTCTGAGTTGATCTGGAGATGTATGTCCGTCTGGTCGAATTTTTGGTCGCATGTACTTGTTTTTTCTCAATAGCATCAAAGAGCAATAACTTTTAAAATAGTGGAAAATTTTCCGCTTAACTTAGGGGTACTTCACAAATTTTCTACAGAACTAAAATTTTGATATAAATTTCAGTAGAAATAAAATTTTGGTAAAATAGAAAAAAAAATTGACAAAATTTTCTATAGAGATAAAATTTTGACAAAATTGTCTATAGAAATAAAATTCTGGCAAAATTGTCTATAGAAATAAAATGTTATCAAAATTTTCCACAGAAATAACATTTTGACAAAATTTTCTATAGAAATAATGTTTTGACAAAATGTTCTATAGAAATAAAATTTTGGGAAAAAATTTTATAGAAAAATATTCTTTGCAACATTTTCTATAGAAATGAAATTTTGACGAAATTTTCTTTAGACATGAAATTTTGACAAAATAAAATTTGGGCAAAATTTTGTATAGAAATAAAATTTTAGCAAAATGTTCTAAAGAAAAAAAATGTTTATTCTGATTATTAATTTTGTTCGGCTTGAGGTCATAGAAACAATCGATTATTGATTTGTTTTAATATTTATTTCCAATATTTTGGTTAGTGCCACTAATCATCTTCTGGGATTTTGTATGTGAGTTCGTGTGATGCTGTTCGTTCTGCAAGTCACCGTACACAATTTTGGCAACATTTTCTATAGAAATACCATTTTGGCAAAATTTTCTATAGAAATAAAATGTTGGCAAAATTTTCTATAGAAATAAAATTTTGGCAAATTTTTCTAAAGAAATAAAATGTTGGCAAAATTTGGTACAGAAACAAAAATTTTGGGAAAATTTTCTGTAAAACTAAAATTTTGACAAAATTTTAAATTAAAATTTTTACAAAATTTTCCATTGAAATAAAAATTTTGCCAAAATTTTCTAAAGAAATAAAATTTCGACTAAATTTTCTATAGAAATAAAAGTTTGGCAAAATTTTATATAGAAATGAAATTGTCACACAACTTTCAGCAGAAATTAGATTTTGCAAAATTTTCTATAAAATGGAATTTTGGCAAAATTTTCTATAGAAATAAAAGTTTGGAAAATTTTTTTATAGAAATAGAATTTTTACAAAATTTTCTATAGAAATAAAATTTAACAAAATTTTCTATAGACATACTATTTTGGACAAATTTTCTATAGATATAATATTTTGACAAAATTTTCTATAGGAATAAAATTTTGGTAAAATTTTCTATAGAAATAAAACTTTGACAAAATTTTCTATAGAAATAAAATTTAGACAAAATTTTCTATAGAAAGAGGATATGGCAAAATTTTCTATAGAAACAAAATTTTGGCATAATTTTCTATAGAAATCAAATTTAGGCAAAATTTTCTATAGAAATAAAATGTTGGCAAAATTTCCGATAGAAATAAAATGTTGGCAAAATTTTCTATAGAAATAAAATGTTGGCAAAATTTTCTGCAAAACTAAAATTTTGACAAAATATTCTATATAAATTAAATTTTTTACAAAATTCTCCATTGAAATAAAAATTTTGCCAAAATTTTTTGTAGAAATAAAATTTCGACAAAATTTTCTATAGAAATAAAAGTTTGGCAAAATGAAATTGTCACACAACTTTCAGCAGAAATTAGATTTTGCAAAATTTTATATAAAAATGAAATTTTAGCAAAATTTTCTATAGAAATAAAAGTTTGGAAAAATTTTTTATAGAAATAGAATTTTTACAAACTTTTCTATAGAAATAAAATTTAACAAAATTTTGTATAGACATACAATTTTGGCCAAATTTTCTATAGATATAATATTTTGACAAAATGTTCTATAGAAATAAAATTTTGGGAAAAAAATGTATAGAAAAATATTCTTCGCAACATTTTCTATAGAAATGAAATTTTGACAAAATTTTTGTAGAAAAATATTTTTGGCAACATTTTCTATAAAAATAAAAGGTTTGCAAAATTTTCTATAGAAATAAAATTATTGCAAAACTTTCTATAGAAAGAGGATTTGGCGAAATTTTCTTTAGAAACAAAATTTTGGCAAAATTTTCTATAGAAATAAAATTTTGGCAAAATTTTCTATAGAAATAAAATTTTAGCAAAATGTTCTAAAGAAATAAAATTTGTATTCTGATCATTAATTTTGTTCGGCTTGAGGTCCTAGAAACAATCGATTATTGATTTGTTTTAATATTTTTTTCCAATATTTTGGTTAGTGCCACTAACCATCTTCTGGGATTTTGTATGTGAGTTCGTGTGATGCTGTTCGTTCTGCAAGTCACCGTACACAATTTTGGCAAAATTTTCTATAGAAATAAAATGTTGGCAAAATTTTCTATAGAAATAAAATGTTGGCAAAATTTGGTACAGAAACAAAAATTTTGGCAATAATTTCTGTAAAACTAAAATTTTGACAAAATTTTAAATTAACATTTTTACAAAATTTTCCATTGAAATAAAAATTTTGCCAAAATTTTCTATAGAACTAAAATTTCGACTAAATTTTCTATAGAAATAAAAGTTTGGCAAAATTTTATATAGAAATGAAATTGTTACACAACTTTCAGCAGAAATTATATTTTGCAAAATTTTCTATAAAATGAAATTTTGGCAAAATTTTCTATAGAAATAAAAGTTTGGAAAAAATTTTTATAGAAATATAATTTTTACAAAATTTTCTATAGAAATAAAATTTAACAAAATTTTCTATAGACATACAATTTTGGCCAAATTTTCTATAGATATAATATTTTGACAAAATTTTCTATAGGAATAAAATTTTGGTAAAATTTTCTTTAGAAATAAAACTTTGGCAAAATTTTCTATAGAAATAAAATTTAGACAAAATTTTCTATAGAAAGAGGATGTGGCAAAATTTTCTATAGAAACAAAATTTTGGCAAAATTTTCTATAGAAATCAAATTTAGGCAAAATTTTCTATAGAAATAAAATGTTGGCAAAATTTCCTATAGAAATAAAATGTTGGCAAAATTTTCTATAGAAATAAAATGTTGGCAAAATTTTCTGTAATACTAAAATTTTGACAAAATTTTCTATATAAATTAAATTTTTTACAAAATTCTCCATTGAAATAAAAATTTTGCCAAAATTTTCTATAGAAATAAAATTTCGACAAAATTTTCTATAGAAATAAAAGTTTGGCAAAATGAAATTGTCACACAACTTTCAGCAGAAATTAGATTTTGCAAAATTTTTTATAGAAATGAAATTTTGTCAAAATTTTCTACAGAAATAAAAGTTTGGAAATATTTTTTATAGAAATAAAATTTTTACAAAATTTTCTATAGAAATAAAATTTAAAAAATTTTCTATAGACATACAATTCTTGCAAAATTTTGTATAGAAATAAAATTTTGGTAAAATTTTCTATAGAAATAAAATTTGGGCAAAACTTTCAATAGAAAGAGGATTTTGGCAAAATTTTCTATAGAAACAAAATTTTGTAAAAATTTTCTACAGAAATAAAATTTTGGCAAAATTTTCTGTAGAAATAAAATTTTGGCAAAATTTTCTGTAGAAATAAAATTTGGTCAACATTTTCTATAGAAATAAAATGTTGGAAAATTTTTCTAAAAAAAATAAAATGTTTTGCAAAATTTTGTACAGAAACCAAAATTTTGGCAAAATTTTCTGTAAAACTATAATTTTGACAAAATTTTCTATAGAAATTAAAATTGTTACAAAATTTTCCATTGAAATAAAAATTTTGCCAAAATTTTCTATAGAAATAAAATTTCGAAAAAATTTTCTATAGAATTAAAAGTTTGGCATAATTTTCTATAGAAATGAAATTTTGGCAAAATTTTCTATAGAAATAAAATTTTGACAAAATTTTCTATAGAAACAAAATTTTCTATAGATATAAAATTTTCCAATCCGGTTGAAATTTGGAACATGGTGTTAGTATATGATCTCTAACAACCGTGCCAGAATTGGTCCACATTGGTTCATAATTATATATAGCCCCCATATAAACCGATCCCCAGATTTGGCTTGCGGAGCCTCAAAGAGCAACAAATTTCATCTGATCCGTCTGAAATTTGGTACATGGTGTTGGTGTATGATCTCTAAAAACCATGCAAAAATTGGTCCACATCGGTTAATAATTATATATAGCCCCCATATAAACCGATCCCCAGATTTGGTTAGCGGAGCCTCTAAGAGAAGCATATTTCATCCGATCCGGTTGAAATGTGGAACGTGGTGTTAGCATATGACCGCTAACAACCATACCAAAATTGGTCCATATCGATCTATAGTTATATATAGCCGATCTCCAATCACACAAAAATTGGTCCATATCTATTCATAATCATGGTTGCCACTCGAGCCAATAATAATTTACCACAATATTATTTCTATAGAAAATTTTGTTAAAATTTTATTTCTATATAAGATTTTGTTAAAATCTCATTTCTTTATTTCTATTTAATTTCTATCAACATTTTATTTCTATAGACAATTTTTTGAAAATTTTATTTCTATAGAAAATTTTGTCAAAATTTTATTTCTGTAGAAAATTTTGTCAAACTGAATTATATACGTATTTAATATTTTTTGTTTTTTGATTTAATATATACCACGTATGGACTTACATACAATTTAGAAGACGGTTTTAGGAGATTTTAAGATACCTTGCCATCGGCAAGCGTTACCGCAACTTAAGTAATTCGATTGTGGATGGCAGTGTTTAGAAGAAGTTTCTACGCAATCCATGGTGGAGGGTACATAAGCTTCGGTCTAGCCGAACTTACGGCCGTATATACTTGTTGGTTTTAAGTTTTTTTTTTGCTCTCTCTCCCAGCAAAAAAAAACGTCGCCAAAAAAGTAATGAAAATGTTGTTTTTGGATCCGGAGGTGGTGCAAAATTGACGCAAAAGCGATGAATTTAACATGGGCTTGTCATAGGATGGAAGTCCTCCATTTCAACAGCCGTTGCACTGAATTTGCATCACTTCTTTAGGTGTGATCCGAATTCAATGTTTTGGATGTAAATTAACAAATTCTGTGATTTTTGTCAAATAAATCATTTTTAGAATTTTTTTATAATAGTTATTAATTTAAATTGTCGGAAACGATTGACCTCAAATATTTTCAAAAATTTAAAATTTTTTCAGATTGGATTTAGCATTTTTTTCGACATAATTTAAATGATTTGTACCATTTTTGTTGAATTCTTACTCTGTTTTTAACCTATTTGTAACAAAAAAAAAAATTAAATTACCTATTAAAAGTATGAAACAATTAAGTTATAAAACAAGTATATACGGCCGTAAGTTCGGCCAGGCCGAATCTTATGTACCCTCCACCATGGATTGCGTAGAAACTTCTACGAAAGACTGTCATCAACAAATTTTCAATTCACATGGTTGTTAAATATCATATACTACCAGCACGTACCAAATTTCAACCAGATCGGATGAATTTTGCTCCTCCAAAAGGCACCGGAGGTCAAATCTGGGGATCGGTTTATATGGGAGCTATATATTATTATGGTCTGATAGGAACCAATTCCTGCATGGTTGTTGGATACCCTATACTAACATCACGTACCAAATTTCAACCGAATGGGAAGAAATTTTGCTCTTCCAAGGTGTTCCGGAGGTCAAATCTGCTGATCGGTTTATATGGGGTCTATATATAATTATGGACCGATATCGACCAATTTTTGCATGGGTGTTTGAGGCCATATATTAACATCACTTACCAAATTTCAACTGAATCAGATGAATTTTGGTCTTCCAAGAGGCTCCGGAGGTCAAATCTGGTGATAGGTTTATAGGGGGGCTATATATAATTATGAACCGATATGGACCAATTTTTGCATGGCTTTTAGAGACCATATACTAACACCATGTACCAAATTTCAGCCGGATCGGATGAAATTTGATTCTCTTAGAGGCTCCGCGAGCCAAATCGGGGGATGGGTTTATATGGGGGCTATATATAATTATGGACCGATGTGAACCAATTTTTGCATGGTTGTTAGAGACCATATACTAACACCATATACCAAATTTCAGCCGGATCGTATGAAATTTGCTTCTCTTAGAGGCTCCGCAAGCCAAATCGGGGGATCGGTTTATATGGGGGCTATATATAATTATGAACCGATATGAACCAATTTTTGCATGGTTGTTAGAGACCATATACTTACACCATGTACCAAATTTCAGCCGGATCGGATGAAATATGCTTCTGTTAGAGGCTCCACAATACAAATCTGAGGGTCACTTTATATGGGGGCTATACGTAAAAGTGGACCGATATGGCCCATTTTCAATACCATCTGACCTACATCGATAACAACTACTTGTGCCAAGTTTCAAGTCGATAGCTTGCTTCGTTCGGACGTTAGCGTGATTTCAACAGACGGACGGACATGCTTAGATCGACTCAGAATTTCACCACGACCCAGAATATATATATATATATATATATATATATATATATATATATATATATATATATATATATATATATATATATATATATATATATATATATATATATATATATATATATATATATATATATATATATATATATATATATATATATATATATATATATATATATATATATATATATACTTTATGGGGTCTTAGAGCAATATTTCGATGTGTTACAAACGGAATGACAAAGTTAATATACCTCCATCCTATGATGGAGGGTATACAAAAGTATGTCGAAAATGGTGAGTATAGGGCCATGTTTTGATATAGCCATCAGATAGACCGATCTCCCGATATTACTTTTGGGCTTCTAGAAACCGTAATTGTTGTCCACTTTGCCTGAAATCTGGAGGTTTTTAGGAATATAAATAGGTGTGCAAGAAATGATTTTATTTTTTAGGATTCTAGAATCCGTAGTTTTTATCTAATTTGCCTGAAATGAGAAATCTAGAGGTATTTTAGGACCTTAAATATGAGAGCCGAAAATATTTTGGTTTATCTCCCAAATAGACCGATCTCCCGATTTTACTTCTTGGGCTTTTAGAAACCATAGTTTTTTTTTCAAATTTGCATGAAATTTTAAATCTAGAAGTATTTTAGGAACATAAAGAGGTGTGCCAAAAATGGTACATATCGGTCCATGTGCACTGATAATGAAAATAGCTTGAAACTGAATTATATATACACTGTTAGAAAAATATGTTTTTCATATGTTCCGATATAAACAAAATGTGTTTCGGGCACGATTTTAAACCACAATATATTTAAGTGCGAACATGTAATTTTCCTAAACTAACACTAAATGTTTGGGACATCTATGTTAATATGTTAGAATATATTATGTTTGGGGCATGAATGTTTCATAAAAATCATATGTGTGAATACAAACATATATAAATTTACAAATTTCAACTAAACATACATATGTTGTGATATTTTATTCAAAGCGACAGAGAGAGTATAGATTGAAATAGAGATGGAAACCGGGAGAGTTGACGAAAGATATCAATATAACACAGCAAAAGAGTCAAAAGAGAACAATTTCTGTGAAACCGCTTGTATGTTGTTTCGGAAAACTGTTTTATGATAAGGCCAAAAATTTTATATGTTTAAGTCTAAATATTATTTAATTTGAATAAAGAGAATATACATTCTGAACCAAGAGAATAGACATTTGAAAAACAAACAGCTTATGTTTTCGCCTTGAGAGCAGCATTTTATGTATGTGTGGACATGTGTTTTGTTTATCATTTTGGCATTATTTTTTTCTTGGTTCGTTAAAAGAAATCAGGGGTCTTCATAAAAATAACGAAAGGGCACTATACTCTTTTTAGAGTTGGGAGGGTAAAATGAAATAAGGAGGAAATAGTGAAAAATTACACAGTAAAATGTAAAAAAACAAAGTTTAGTTTCTCTTTATTAAAAAGTAGTCCACGAGGAGTTGACGGACACCATCAAATATAAAAGCGGGCATTAAGTTCGACTTTTACAGCTAAAACAATTTAAAAAGTTTATTTTCTTTAAAATGAATTATTAAAGAAAAATAAAAGGAATTTTAGAGCGATGGTGTTAAATGCTAGTAAAAAACTGTTCACTCCTAAATAAATTTATGTTTATATTATAAAATTATGTATGTATGTTTATACTCGACTCCACGTTCTTCTTTTGTTAGTTTTTGAATTCCTTCCAAATTTTAAAGTTTTGTACAAAAACAGTTTTTGATTACAAGATTGTTATTTTTGCAATAAAAAATAATATTTTATCCAAAAATCATTCAATTTCGTTTATATCAAGCACTGTTACTGACTATAAATCTTTAATAACGCACATTTCGATGTTTCATTTAAAAAAATTAATATAGTATAAATATAAATGTGTAAATTAAAAAAAAAAAAAAAAAAAACAATGTTCGGTCGGAGCAGGGATTGAACCCACGACCCTTTGCACGCAAGGCAGACATGCTAACCACTGCTCCACGTGGCAAACAAATGTATGTTTCTGTTAAATAATGTTATGTTTGCATGGGCTCGTGGGCGCTGCAAACTATGCTATATAAATGTAACTTAAAACGATAATTATCTACTGGTGACTACAACAGCTACGTAGCCCAGTGGATAGTGTGTTGGCTTACAAACTGTATGGTCCTCGGTTCGATTCACCGTGCAGGCGAAAGGTAAAATTTAAAAAATTTATAAAAGTGAATAATTTCTTCAACATTATTTGTATTACAGAGAAAGGTGCCAATAACTAAAAAATTTCGTGGAAGTGAAAATTACGAGTATGTTAGGGAATGAGCACAATCGTGTTTGGGAAAAATTCTTCCAAGCATATAATATTTTTGGCTCAAAATGCTTCCAAACATATAATATGTTCACATAAAACAAACATATTAATGTTTCGGCAGTATGCAATAATATATGTGCTTCCTGCAAAATATGTTTGGAACATATGTTAAAGAAGCGATTTTTTTTTTGAGGGTGTACTTTCCAGATTTTACTTCTGGTAATCATTTAAATAATGAGGGTAACAATCTACAGATGTTATGTCCAAGGCGTTATTTCATCGTTTTCTTGCACACTTGCACACGATGTTTATGATTCCTCTAAAACTCAAACAAATATGGTTCTTATAAATCCTGAATCTGATCTAGTCTTCATAGGTAAAATTTTTGAATTTATCTTCGGGATGTGTACTGGTTGAACTGATCTGCTTGTCATCAAATCCCCCTGAAATTTTCACAGGAAACTATAATATTTGATTCATGGTGGTGCACCCTCAAAAAAAATCGCTTCTTTAACATATGTTCCAAACATATTTTGCAGGAAGCACATATATTATTGCATACTGCCGAAACATTAATATGTTTGTTTTATGTGAACATATTATATGTTTTAAGCATTTTGAGCCAAAAATATTATATGCTTGGAAGAATTTTTCCCAAACACGATTGTGCTCATTCCCTAACATACTCGTAATTTTCACTTCCACGAAATTTTTTAGTTATTGGCACCTTTTTCTGTAATACAAATAATGTTGAATAAAATTATTCACTTTTATAAATTTTTTAAATTTTACCTTTCGCCTGCACGGAGAATCGAACCGAGGACCATACAGTTTGTAAGCCAACACACTATCCACTGGGCTACGTAGCTGTTATGGTCACCAGCAGATAATTATCGTTATAAGTTACATTTATATAGCATAGTTTGCAGCGCCCACGAGCCCATGCAAACATAACATTATTTAACAGAAACATACATTTGTTTGCCACGTGGAGCAGTGGTTAGCATGTCTGCCTTGCATACAAAGGGTCGTGGGTTCAATCCCTGCTCGGACCGAACATTTTTTTGTTTTTTTTTTTTTTTTTTTTTTAATTTACACATTTATATTTATACTATATTAAATTTGTTTTAAATGAAACTTCGAAATGTGTGTTATTAAAGATTTATAGTCAGTAACAGTGCTTGATATAAACGAAATTGACTGATTTTTTGATAAAATATTATTTTTTATTGCAAAAATAACAATTTTTTAATAAAAAACTGTTTTTGTACAAAACTTTAAAATTTGGAAGGAATTCAAAAACTAACAAAAGAACGTGGAGTCGAGTATAAACATACATACATAATTTTAAAATATAAACATAAATTTATTTAGGAGTGAACAGTTTTTTACTTGCATTTAACACCATCGCTCTAAAATTCCTTTTATTTTTCTTTAATAATTCATTTTAAAGAAAATAAACTTTTTAAATTGTTTTAGCTGTAAAACTCGAACTTAATGCCCGCTTTTATATTTGATGGTGTCCGTCAACTCCTCGTGGACTACTTTTTAATAAAGAGGAACTAAAGTTTGTATTTTTCATTTTACTGTGTAATTTTTCACTATTTCCTCCTTATTTCATTTTACTGTCCCAACTCTAAAAAGAGTATAGTGCCCTTTCGTTATTTTTATGAAGACCCCTGATTTATTTTAACGAAAAATTGTGCCCATAATGCCAAAATGATAAACAAAACACATGTTCACACATGCATAAAATGCTGCTCTCAAGGCGAAAACATATGCTGTTTGTTTTTCAAATGTCTATTCTCTTGGTTCCGAATGTCTATTCTCTTTATTCAAATTAAATAATATTTAGACTTAAGCATATCAAATTTTTGGCCTTATCATAAAACAGTTTTCCGAAACAACATACAAGTGGTTTCACAGAAATTGTTCTCTTTTGATTCTTTCGCTGTGTTATGTTGATATCTTTCGTCAACTCTCCCGGTTTCCATCTCTATTTCTTTCTCTATACTCTCTCTGTCGCCTCGAATAAAATATCACAACATATGTATTTTTAATCGAAATTTGTAAATTTATATATGTTTACATTCACACATATGATTTTTATGAAACATTAATGCCCCAAACATAATATATTCTAACATATTAACATAGATGTCCCAAACATTTAGTGTTAGTTTAGGAACATTACATGTTCGCACTTAAATATATTGTGGTTTAAAATCGTGCCCGAAACACATTTTGTTTATATCGGAACATATGAAAAACATATTTTTGTAACAGTGTGGGTATTTAAGATTCGGCCCGGCCGAACTTACTGCTTTATATACTTGTTTCAGATTGGATTTAGCATTTTTTTCGACAAAATTTAAATGATTTGTACGATTTTATGAATTCTTACGCTATTTGAAACAAAAAAAGTTAAAATTACCTATTAAAAGTATGAAACAATTAAGTTATAAAAAATTCAATTAAATGGACTTCCTGGGTAGTCAAATAAAGAATATCATTGGGAGTGCATCTTCTGGAAGCGCTTTTAAAGGTGTGCCTTTGGAAGAACTTCCAAATTTTTTTCCTGGGCTGTTATAATTTGGATTTTAAAATTGATATTTATTTTTACATGAATATGTTAGCTTTATGAATATATCACAAAATGGCAAATTAGAATTCTATAACTGAGATCTGTATCCTAATTTTAATTTTATAGAGCATAGATTTAAAGCTAGATAGCGCCAACTAAAAAAAAAAGATTTCGTCATTTTAAAGAAGCTGCATCTTATATTCGGAATCAATACGAAAATTCTTAAGGGAAGGTCAAAATCTTTACTTGAAAACTTTTTTTCCGGAGTATTTAAAATTAAACTGACTTTAGTTTTGGATTTATGATGATTATGTGAATTGATTTTGAGTTGATCAGTATTTACAATGTTTAAATTTGGACCAATATTTATGGTAGTCCTATTTATACACAGATAAATAAACATCTTTAATACTAATAAGCATCATTCGATAAAAATTGCACTTCATAATAAATTATTAATTTCTTTCGAAAAAAAATATTGAATAACCTGTGGCAATCAGAAACGATTATTGCCACATAAATGCCGCGTATTGATTTATCATATAAATGTGATCATTTATTATTCACCTAGAATTTTTCTGGAATTTTCCCCATTGTCCTTTGCTCTGTATATCGCAACAAATTGAGGGTGTATTGTGTGTTCGATGTTATTGGCTGTGCTTTTCAATTCATTGTCTTGATTAAGTCTATCGTCATCTGTAAGGAGGAGAGTATTAATGGTGGAGCACCACGCAAAGGCTGTGCTCGAATCTAATGATGGTATCATCACACATATTGCCCAAACCCAATATCGAACTGAGATGAACTGGTAGCCAGATATGATGGCCTAAATGCTTGAAGCCAGTTTGAAAAATCGTCTGGTGAGTAATATTCAATAATCAATCAAATCTATTTGGGATATCAATAATGGTCATTAGTTTTATTATTTTTCCTTGTATTCATTTATAAGGGCTTTATTAGGTGTAACAATGATTTAATAGATAGAGGTTGAACGCCTAGTTGGTTGGTTGGATAAATCAGTTAGTGGTTTATTTTCAGCAAGTGATTGATGTAAGTAAATCTAGCAAATTTTATTTTGGAGAAAATGTTAAATTCTTTAAATTACAATGAGGACCTATGCGCCAAGATTTTGGTTTGGCCTTTGTGACACAGAGATTCACAAAGAAGTGATTTCAATTTCAAATAAGAATTATTTGAAAAATATTTTCACAAGGAATAAGGGTAGATTTGAATCAATAGCGCTTGCACCATAGAATAGAGATTAAGAGCAATAGTAAAGGGAGTTTGATACGAAATGTTACCAATTTCCCATTAAAATATGGATATGACAGCTAAATGTTATTTACTTTATCAACAGATCACTTGCGCCTGCACTGAAAAAAAAAAAAAATAAATTTATAAATTTTGTTTTATTATCTTTGTTTTTGAAATTTAGGACAAACTTCGTTGAAATTTACGTTCATCCATTAAAGTCATGTGCCTTTGCATTAACGATATCGGGTATTGCAAAAAAAGTCACGAGGATCATATGAACTAGCATATCTCGGCACGTTGGGCGTTTGCAATCCCGGACAACAAGCTCAATTAGGGACACAAAAGTAGGAAGTCGAAGTCCACTTTTTTAAATTTCCAATTCGGTTAATCAACTAGTGATATTTGGATTTAATTCGACTTAAAATAAATTAATCGACGCCAAAGTCAGGATTATGATCCAAATATCTGAATATGATACACATTATTTTACAAATCATTTTAAAGGCGACGACATAAACATACGTATTAACATAAATGTGTGAAATTATCGCAGATAATTTTTATACCCTCCACCATAGGATGGGGGTATATTAACTTTGTCATTCCGTTTGTAACACATCGAAATATTGCTGTAAGACCCCATAAAGTATATATATTCTGGGTCGTGGTGAAATTCTGAGTCGATCGGTCCGTCTGTTGAAATCACGCTAACTTCCGAACGAAACAAGCTATCGACTTGAAGTTTGGCAAAAGTAGTTGATATTGACGTAGGTCGGATGGTATTGCAAATGGGCCATATCGGTCCACTTTTACGTATACACGCTCACAAAAAATCGCTTCTGTAACATATACTCCCAAACATATTTTGCTTCAAGCATATATATTTTTGGGTATTGCCCAAACATTTATATGTTTGATCTCTTCCAATATATAATATGTTTAAAAGCATATTGGTCTAAACAATATATGTTTGGGTAGTCTAAGTTCCAAACATTTTGTATTTTTGCATCCAAATTCAATAATGTTGTCTTCCAAAAAACAATATGTTATTATGTGACCATATAATATGTTTGGAAGCATTTTGCACCCAAAAATATTATATGCTTAAAAAAATTCTCCCAAACAATATTGTGCTCAAAATTTTATTTATTTATTTATTATTTACAATCATAATGAATTATGAAAATAAACAGGTAATATTGGTGCTAACAACATAGGTTTTCGACCTGAATGCTCAAAATTTTGTTTCTGCCTAATTGTATATTCCCCCACATCTTTCTCACTTCCACGACATTTTTTAGTTCTTAGCACCTTTTTCTGTAATACAAACATTGTAGAAGAAATTATTCAATTTTTTTTTTATTTTAATTTTACCTTTTGCCGGACGGGGATTCGAACAGCGGACCACACAGTTTGTAAGGATCAAAGAAGTAGCTGATCAATTGCCCAAGGAAAAATAAAATGTTAATTTTGTAATAACAAGCAACAACCACCAACTTAATTCAATATCGCTCCCTGTTAAATAGCGCTCCAAGCTACTAAACACATATATGATTATAGGCTATTTCTAAATTAATATATGTTTGCATCCAAGCATATTATATTTGCAAACATTTTATGTCCCAAACATAATATGTTCTAACATATTAACATATATGTCCCAAACATGTTATGCTAGTTTATGAACATTATATGCTTGCACTCAAAAATATTGCGTTTAAAAATTTGTGTTCCAAACATATAATGTTTATAGCCAAACATATGAAAAACAGTCTTTTTCATCCGTGTAGCCCCCATATAAACGGACCCCCAAATTCGGCTTGCAGACCCTCTAAGAGAAGCAACTTTCATCCGATCCGGCTGACACTTGGTACATGGTGTAAGTATATGGTCTCTAACAACTATGCAAAAATTGGTCCACATCGGTTCATAATTATATATAGCCCCAATATAAACCGATCCCCAGATTTGGCTTGCGGAGCCTTTAAGAGAAGAAAATTTCATCCGATCCGGCTGAAATTTAGTACATTGTGCTAGTATATGGCCGATAATAACCATGCCTAACTAGGTACATATCGGTCTATAGTTATATATAGCCCTCAAATAAATCGATCCCCAATCACACAAAAATTGGTCCATATCAAGTTCATAATCGTATATAGCCCCCATATCTCAATTCTGGCTCCCTACGTACCGTGCAAAAGTCCATATCGATTCGTAATTATTTGTAGACTTACCCACACATACCTTTTTTGTCTAATATATACCACGTATGGACTAACTCACAATTTAGAAAACGATTTAAGATACCATAACCCAAGTAATTCGATTGTCGATGACAGTCTTTCGTAGAAGTTTCTACGCAATCCATGGTGGAAGATTCGGGCTGGCCGATCTTACAACCATATATGCTTGTTTTTTTTTTTTTTTAATTTTGAAAGTTGATGAGACGACCTTTGCAATTGCACTAAAAAAAACAAGGATACCCGGTTCCGAAAATTTTGTCTTTACACTACTGATTTAGGCATTGATTCCAAGCTAAAGAAGCGAATGATTGAAGTAAGTATAATTTTAATACACAATTTTTATACCCTAAACCACATAGTGGTCAGGGCACAATAAGTTTGATCTGCCAAAAAATGTGTCTACCAGAAATATTGATTTTAGACCCCATAAAATATATACCGATCGACTCAGAATCACCTCCTGAGTCGATCGAGCGCTTGGTGTCCGTCCGTCCGTCTGCCCATGTATTTGTTGTTCACAGGATTCCGGTCGCATTTATTAAGCGATTTTGATGAAATTTGGTACAGGAGGTTGTTTGGGCGCTATTGAATTTGGAAGAAATCGGATCAAATTTAGATATAGCTCCCATATATATGTATCGCCCGATTTCGACAAATGGGGTCACGTTGCACTTTTTTACTAACCGATCGTCGTCAAATTAAGCACAAAATAATCTTCTGCATCACCCTTTAAGTCTGCAAAATTTTATCGAAATCGTTTCAGATTTAGATATAGCTCCCATATATATGTATCGTCTGATTTTTCTAAATTTGGCCATAAAACCCTTATTTATCAACCGATCTTACTCAAAGTTGGTTAAATGTAATCCTCTATAACACTAACTATATGTGCATAAAATCATCGAAATCGGTTCAGATTTAGCTATAGCTCCCATATATATTTACCTCCCGATTTTTCTAAATTTGGCCATAAAACCCTTATTTATCAACCGATATTACTCAAGGTTGGCTAAATGTAATCTTCTATAGCACTAGCAAATCGGTTCAGATTGAGATATAGCTCACATATGAATGTACCGCCCGGTTTCTCTAAATTTCAGAACTATTAAAGCCAAGTTGGCCTTAGGCAAACGGAATTTTCTTTCATGTTACGATACCCATTTTTTAAGTCGAGTCTCTTAACTATAAGAACAAAACGACTTCAATGAAAAGGTGATTGACTTTTGGATAAGGGAAATGACTTTAGATTAGAGAAATGCGTCTTCTATGCTAAGCAAAATTCACATTCGTAATTTAAGGAAATTAAATCTTTGGCCTCACGACAATATTTTTCAAAAAAAAGTCGAAAACTGGGATTCTCGACTTTTCCAAACAGTCGAACTTTCCAAATGTTGAAGGAGTCGAAATGTCGACTCTTTTGATTCTGTTTATAATCCGTAAGCGCAAACGTGAGGCCATTAGTAATTCTTAAAATCGAGAATTCGACTATATATATTTTAGGATATCAACTTAGATCGACTAATAGAATATAGCCCCAATATTAGCCGATCTTCTGATTTGACTTCTTGGGCTTGTAGACACTGCAATTTTTATCCCAGTTTCCTGAATTTAAAAATCTAGAGGTATTTTCGGTATTTTAATATATAGGTATTTTAATATAGCCCCGATAAAGCCCGATCTCCCGATTCGATTTCTTGAGCGTCTAGATATCCAAGTATTTATCCGATTTGCCTGAAATTCCAAATCTTAAGCTATTTTTGGTTCATAAACAAGTATGCTGAAGATGGTGTGTCCATGTTTTGGTATAGTCCCCATATAGCCCGATCTCTTGATTTGACTTCTTGGGCTTCTGGAAACGGCAATTTGTATGAGATTTGCATGAAATTCAAAATCTAAAGGTATTTTAAGTCCACACACCAGTGTTCCGAAGATGGTGTGTATTTCTTTTTTAGTATTTCCTATAGACGGATCTCCCCATTTGACTTCTTCAGCATCTTCACACAAAAATTCACAAAATTAATTTTTTAATTGAAATGTCCTCAATCACGAAATGACGAGTATCAATCACAGTTGTGATTGGGCATAAAAATATTTGATTAAAAAATGAATTGATTTGATTTGCAATTAAGTTTTTAATTAATTTTTTAATTGATTCAATTAAAATTTAATTGGTGTTGATTGGAAAACTCAGGTTTTTAATTAATTCAGTTAAATTTAGTCAATCCAATTTTCAATTAACTTTATAATTAAATCAGTTAAACAAATTGACGACGGTTAATTTTTTAATTAAATGGTTTGTAACACATCGAAATATCGATCTCCAACTATATAAAGTATATATTCTTGATCAGGGAGAAATTCTAAGACGATATAAGCATGTCCGTCTGTCTGTCTGGTGTAATCACGCTACAGCCTTCAGTAATAGCGCTATCGTCCTGAAATTTGGCACAGATTCGTTTGTTGTTTGCAGGCAGATCATGTTCGAAGATGAGCTATATCGGTCCAAGTTTTGATATAGTCCATATATAAACCGACCTTCCGATTTGGGGTTTTGGGCATATAAAAACTGTAGTGTTTATCCAATTTGCCTGAAATTGGAAATCTAGAGGTATTTTAGGACCATCAAAAAGTGTACCGAAAATGGTACCCATGTTTTGGTATAGACCCCATATGGACCGATTTCCCGATTTTGTTTCTTGGGCGTCTAGAAAGTGTATTTTCTATATGATTTGCCTGAAATTGAAAATCTAGAGGTATTTTAAGACCACAAATTGGTGTTTGGTGAAAATGGGCGGTATAGGTACATGTTTTCGTGTAGCCCGCATATAGACCGATCTCCCGATTTTACTTCTTGGGCGTCTAGAAACCATATTTACAATCCGATTTGCCTGAAATGGGAAATCTAGAGGTATTTTGGGACCATAAAGAGATGTGTCAAAAATGGTCCGTATCAGTCCATGTTTTGGTGTAGCCCGCATATAGACCTATCTCCCGATTTTGCTTCTTGGGCGTCTAGAAAGTGTATTTTCTATCCGATTTGCCTGAAATTGAAAATCTAAAGGTATTTTAAGACCACAAATTGGTGTGTCGAAAATGGGCGGTATCGGTTCATGTTTTGGTGTAGCCCGCATATAGACCGATCTCCCGATTTTACTTCTTGGGCTTCTAGAATCCGTAGTTTTTATCAAATTTGCGAGAAATTGGAAGTCTAGAAGTATTTTAAGACCACAAATTGGTGTGTCGAAAATGAGGTGTATCGGTCTATGTTTTGGTATAGCACCCATATAGACCGATCTCCCGATTTTACTTCATGGGCGTCTAGAAACTGTATTTAAAATCCTATTTGCCTGAAATTAGAAATCAAGAGGTATTTTGGGACCATAAAGAGATGTGTCGAAAATGGTTCGTATCGGTCCATGTTTTGGTATAGTCCCCAAATGAACCGATAGAAAGTGTATTTTCTATCCGATTTGCCTGAAATTGAAAATCAAGATGTATTTTAGGACAATAAATAGGTGTGTCGAAAATGGTCAGTAGAGGTCCATGTTTTAGCCCCCATATAGGCTGATCTCCCGATTTTGCTTCTTGCGCTTCTAGAATACGTAGTTTTTATCCAATTTGTCTGAAATTTGAATTCTACAGGTATTTGTGGTCCTTTAAGAGTTGTTTGTCGAAAATGGTGTGAATTGGTCCCTGTTTTGGTATAGTCCCCATATAGACCTATCTCCTGAATTTATTTCTTCGGCTGCTAGAATCTGTAGTTTTTATCCACTTTGCCGGAAATTGGAAACATAAGTATTTTAGAACCACAAATATGTCTGCCAAATATGATTTGTATCGAGCCATAGACCGATCTCCCGATTTAACTCCTTGGGCTTCTACACGGATGAAAAAGACTGTTTTTCATATGTTTGGCTATAAACATTATATGTTTGGAACACAAATTTTTAAACACAATATTTTTGAGTGCAAGCATATAATGTTCATAAACTAGCATAACATGTTTGGGACATATATGTTAATATGTTAGAACATATTATGTTTGGGACATAAAATGTTTGTAAATATAATATGCTTGGATGCAAACATATATTAATTTAGAAATAGCCTATAAACATATATGTGTTTAGTAGCTTGGAGCGCTATTTAACAGGGGGCGATATTGAATTAAGTTGGTGGTTGTTGCTTGTTATTACAAAATTAACATTTTATTTTTCCTTGGGCAATTGATCAGCTACTTCTTTGATCCTTACAAACTGTGTGGTCCGCTGTTCGAATCCCCGTCCGGCAAAAGGTAAAATTAAAATAAAAAAAATCATACACTGTTAGAAAAATATGTTTTTCATATGTTCCAATATAATCAAAATGTGTTTCGGGCACGCTTATTTTCGTAAGGCCACTTGGTGACAATTCAAGAATCAAATTTTCAAAACAAGCTCATATAGCTCTTGAAGTATTTGAAGTAGGTTTTCAAAATGGCAATTTTTGTTCTACATGCTGTTAGTTAGTACAAGTAAAAACAGAAGAAAAATTAAAGTTTTTAACATTAGGTTTATTTCGGTAGTGAAAAGGGTTAACTGAATTAGTCTTCCGAATTTGATAAAAAAGCTAATTGTATCAATTAATTTTTTAATTAAAAATTTAAAAATTTTCCATCATTGACTTAATTAACATAATGTTTCTATCATGATTAAAAAGTTAATTGTATCAATTAATTTATTAATTGAAAAAATTTTCAACTTCAATTAACTTTTTAATTGGAAATATTTTGGTGATATTTTTTTCTGTGCAGAGGTCAAAGTTGTTATCCGATTTACGTGAAGTTTTGCACAGGGAGTAGATTCAACATAGTAACTATGCAATTTGATTGCAATCGGTTCAGATTTCGATATAGATTCCATATATATGTTTTTCCTATTAAGGAAAACTGGCCGAAATACCTACATTTTCTTTATCAAATCGCCACTGATAAGTTGAAAACTTATCAAAATGACTCAAATTTTCATATTACTCTATTACACACCTATCGACCGATAAATCATAAATACACTTTTGCGAAGTTGCCTCAAAATTGGTTCATATTTAAATGTTTCCCCTATTTATACCCTGTGCCACACTGTGGAACACGGTATTATAAGTTAGTGCATATGTTTGTAACACCCAGAAGGAGACGAGATAGACACATGGTGTCTTTGGCAATAATGCTCAGGGTGGGTCCCTGAGTCGATATAACCATGTCCGTCTGTCCGTCCGTCCGTCTGTCCGTCTGTCTGTGAACACATTTTTGTGATCAAAGTCTAGGTCGCAATTTAAGACCAATCGCCTTCAAATTTGGCACATGTTCCTAATTTGGGTCAGAATAGAACCCTATTGATTTTGGAAGAAATCGGTTCAGATTTAGATATAGCTCCCATATATATCTTTCGCCCGATATGCACTAATATGGACCCAGCAGCCAGAGTTTTTTACCGATTTGCTTGAAATTTTGTACAAACATAACACTTAGTCGTATAGTCATGTGTGCCAAATTTGATTGAAATCGGTTCAGATTTAGATATAGCTTCCATATATATTTTTCGCCCGATATGGACTTATATGGCCCCAGAAACCAGAGTTTCGGTCCAATTTGGTTGAAATTTTGCACTAGGTGTACAATTAGTAATATAGTAATGTGTCCCAAATTTGATTGAAATCGGTTCAGAGTTAGATATAGCTCCCATATATATGTTTTTCTGATTTCGACAAAAATGGTCAAAATACCAACATTTTCCTTGTTAAATCTCCACTGCTTAGACGAAAAGTTGTAAAAATGACTCTAGTTTTTCTAAACTTCTAATACATATATATCGAGCGATAAATCATAAATAAACTTTTGCGAAGTTTCCTTAAAATTGCTTCAGATTTAAATGTTTCCCATATTTATACCCTGCGCCACACTGTGGAACAGGGTATTATAAGTTAGTGTATATGTTTGTAACACCCAGAAGGAGACGAGATAGACACATGGTGTCGTTGGCAATAATGCTCAGGGTGGGTCCCTGAGTCGATATAACCATGTCCGTCTGTCCGTCTGTCCGTCCGTCCGTCCGTCTGTCTGTGAACACATTTTTGTGATCAAAGTCTAGGTCGCAATTTAAGTCCAATCGCCTTCAAATTTGGCACATGTTCCTAATTTGGGTCAGAATAGAACCCTATTGATTTTGGAAGAAATCGGTTCAGATTTAGATATAGCTCCCATATATATCTTTCGCCCGATATGCACTAATATGGACCCAGCAGCCAGAGTTTTATACCGAATTGCTTGAAATTTTGTACAAACATAACACTTAGTCGTATAGTCAAGTATGCAAAATTTGATTGAAATCGGTTCAGATTTAGATATAGCTCCCATATATATCTTTCGCCCGATATGGACTTATATGGCCCCAGAAGCCAGATTTTTGGCCGAATTTTGTTGAAATTTTGCACTAGGAGTACAATTAGTAGTATAGTTAAGTGTGCAAAATTTGATTGAAATCGGTTCAGATTTAGATATAGCTCCCATATATATCTTTCGCCCGATATGCACTAATATGGTCCTAAAAGCCTGAGTTTTGGTCCAATTTGGTTGAAATTTTGCACAGGGAGTAGATTTAGCATTGTAGCTATGCGTGCCAAATTTGGTGGAAATCGATACAGATTTAGATATAGCTCCCATATATATATTTTGCCCGATATGCACTTATGTGGACCCAGAAGCCAGAGTTTTATCCCGATTAGCTTGAAATTTTGCACAAGGAGTACAATTGGTAGTCTAGTCATGTGTGCCAAATTTGATTGAAATCGGTTCAGATTTAGATATGTCTTCCATATATATTTTTCGCCCGATATGGACTTATATAGCCCCAGAAACCAGAGTTTTGGTCCAATTTGGTTGAAATTTTGCACTAGGTGTACAATTAGTAATATAGTCATGTGTCCCAAATTTGATTGAAATCGGTTCAGAGTTAGATATAGCTCCCAAATATATGTTTTTCTGATTTCGACAAAAATGGTCAAAATACCAACATTTTCCTTGTTAAATCGCCACTGCTTAGACGAAAAGTTGTAAAAATGACTCTAGTTTTTCTAAACTTCTAATACATATATATCGAGCGATAAATCATAAATAAACTTTTGCGAAGTTAAAATTGCTTCAAATTGGTTCTGATTTAAATGTTTCCCATATTTATACCCTGCGCCACACTGTGGAAAAAATTGTGTTCCACCCTAGTGCATTAGCCAACTTAAATTTTGAGTCTATAGATATTTAAATGTATGTATTTGGGACAAACCTTTATATATGGCACCCAACACATTTGACGGATGTGATATGGTATCGAAAATTTAGATCTACAAAGTGGTGCAGGGTATAATATAGTCGGCCCCGCCCGACTTTAGACTTTCCTTACTTGTTTTTTACTAACATTGTGTTCCACCTCAGCGCATTAGCCGACTTAAATGTAAAATCTATAAGTATTGCAGAACTTTGTACAGATCTGCCGTCAAACTCGTCTGACTGACGTTGCCCGGGGATCACCGCATGGTGGGACGCCAGTGTGTGTGCTGCGCCTTACTGAATCGTATAATGAGCCGACTTGGAGTGGTGAACAACTCCCTTGATCACCGGGCAAGTTAGATAAAAAAGTTTGATAAAAAAGACAACTGTTAAACTGTGTTTAACATATTTGACTCGAACCGACTCGAACCGACCAAACTCAATTCCGTATTGTATACTTGTTGTAGGAAAAACTTTGTTTTTGTCATATACCCTTAATAGAGCGGAAAGGAGGTTAATTCGTGATCGCCAAAACAAACAAAAAATCCAAAGCTCTATCAAAATCATCAAAAATCTAAATATTTATATGAAAAACTTGGTTTGTTCAAATGTGCTGAAATAAGTTCCTTAGGGCGAAGAGGAGGTTAATTCGTGATCACCTTCAAAAAAAAAAATCCAAAATTCCATCAAAAAATCTGAATTTTTATATAAAAAACTTCTTTTGCTCATATTTCCTAATCGATGTGTCGTAGAGCGTAAAGGAGGTTTATTCGTGATCAAATTTCATCGAAATCATTAAATAATAAAAGTGAAACCAAATTACCTTAATGATTTAAGGTAGTTCCAATCGGCAAAAATAGTAATAATATTATAATCTAACAAACGCATTGATTCAACTAATCCTACCCCAAGTATATGTCTGTTTCATCGACTTTTGAATTGAATTTCACATTACCTTGGTCTGTAGGTAATGTGAAACTCTTAAAACTAAGTTAGTCTAGTGCAAAAGGTTCACTAAAGCATCATGAACTCATGAAATTTTTTTTTTATTTAAAAGTTCCAAGTATATATTCATGTAAAACAGACAAATACCGTACATACATCCATAGATGAACTAACTGCATAAGTACCTCCGGTAAAAGCAATTAACCTAATTTGTATTCTTCGTCTTCATTCTTTTCAATTTCAATTTTCCCACATTTTTTCTCATGGCAATACTCAAACACATTCGTACGGCTACACCTACGCTTAATATGAGATGTGAATGTGTGTGAATAAAAACCCTAAAATGCGGGCTATTATTCCAGGAGGCCTTGGTGATATAGACTTCAGAGTCCTTTACACGAGCGTTTAAATGGTAGTTTTTGCACCCAAACGTCCTCGAGATTCAGTACCCAGCAAAAAAAGCATCGCCAAAAAAGTAATGAAAATGTTCGTTTTGGGTCCGGAAGTGGTGCAAAATTGACGCAGAAGCGATGAATTTAACACGGGCTTGCCATAGGACGGAAGTCCTTCATTTCAACAGCCGTTGCACTGAATTTGCATTACTTCTTTAGATGTGATCCGAATTCAATGTTTTGGATGTAAATTAAAAAATTCTGTGATATTTTGTCAAATAAATACTTTTTATAATTTTTTATAATTTTTAATGGATTCTAACGCTTGTCGGAAACGTTTGACCTCAGATATTTTCAAAAATTCACAATTTTTTCAGATTGGATTTAGCATTTTTTCGACAAAATTTAAATTTGCACCATTTTATGAATTCTTACTCTGTTTTTAACCTATTTGAAACAAAAAAAGTTAAATTTACCCATTAAAAGTATGAAAAAAACCATGTTATAAAAAATTTAATTAAAAGAACGTCCTGGGTAGTTAAAATAAAGAACATCATTGGGAGTGCATCTTCTGGAAGTGCTTTTAAAGTTGTGCCTGTAGAAGAACTTCCAAATTTTTTTGCTGGGTAAGTGTTCCTTGCAGTATTCACACATAAATTATATCATATTAGTTCGAAATTCCTGTACCCAAAACAATCAAATATTTACGTGGCATTAAAAGTTCCGCAACCTACATTTTTGGATGCGCAATTTACGCAATACTAAAGACAAATTTAATATAAAACAAGTATATACTGCCGCAAGTTCGGCCAGGCCGAATCTTATGTACCCACCACCATTGATTGCGTAGAAACTTCTACGAAAGACTATCATCCACAATCGAATTACTTGGGTTGTGGTATCTTAAAACTTCTTAACATCGTTTTCTAAATTGTGATTTAGTCCATACATGGTATATATTAGACAAAAAAGTTATGTATAGTTAAGACTACAAATAATTACGAATCGATATGGACTTTTTGTACGTAGAGAGCCAGAATTGAAATATGGGGGTCGGTTTATATGGGGGCTGTATATAATTATGAACCGATGTGGACCAATTTTTGCATGGTTGTTAGAGACCATATACTAACATCACGTACCAAATTTCAGCCGGATCGGATGAAATTTGCTTCTCTTAGAGGCCTCGCAAGCCAAATCGTGGGATCGGTTTATATGGGGGCTATATATAATTATGGACCGATGTAGACCAATTTTTGCATGGTTATTAGAGACCATATACTAACATCTTGTACCAAATTTCAGCCGGATCGGATGAAATTTGCTTCTCTTAGAGGCCTCGCAAGCCAAATCGTGGGATCGGTTTATATGGGGGCTATATAATTATGGACCGATGTGGACCACTTTTTGCATGGTTATTAGATACCATATACTAACACCATGTACCAAATTTCAACCGAATCGGATGAAATTTGCTTCTCTTAGAGGCCTCGCAAGCCAAATTTGGGGGTCCGATAATATGGGGGCTATACGTAAAAGTGGACCGATATGGCCCATTTGCAATACCATCCGACCTACATCAATAACAACTACTTGTGCCAAGTTTCAAGTCGATAGCTTGTTTCGTTCGGAAGTTAGCGTGATTTCAACAGACGGACGAACGGACGGACATGCTCAGATCGACTCAAAATTTCACCACGACCCAGAATATATATACTTTATGGGGTCTTAGAGCAATATTTCGATGTGTTACAAACGGAATGACAAAGTTAATATACCCCCCATTCTATGGTGGAGGGTATAAAAAGGTATGCCTAAAATGGTGAGTATAGGTCCATGTTTTGATATAGCCATCAGATAGACCGATCTCCCGATATTACTTTTTGGGCTTCTAGAAACCGTAGTTGTTGCACCGAAAAAAAGTGAACTGTTTTATAGGAAGAATGAACTACGCACGAAAATTTAACTAAATTTTACTCCACATTTTGAGATTTCCAAAAAGGAAATCTCAAAATGTGGAAATTTTTTTCTGTGTGTCCACTTTGCCTGAAATCGAAAATCTGGAGGTTTTTAGGAATACAAATAGGTTTAGTTTTTATCCAATTTGCCTGAAATGAGAAATGTACAGGTATTTTAGGACCTTACATATGAGAGCCGAAAATGGCGTGTATTGGTCCATGTTTTGGTTTATCTCCCAAATAGACCGATCTCCCGATTTTACTTCTTGGGCTTTTAGAAACCATAGTTTTTATCAAATTTGCATGGAATTTTAAATCTAGAAGTATTTTAGGAACATATAGAGGTGTGCCGGAAATGGTGAATATCGGTCCATGTGCACTGATAATAAAAATTGCTTGAAACTGAATTATAGTTTCCAGATTTTACTTCTGGTAATCATTTAAGTAATGGTGGTAAAAATCTACAGATTTTAGATTTTAAATCAAGGCGTTATTTCATTTTCATTTCAATTTCGTGCACACGATGTTTATGATTCCTCTAAAACTCAAACAAATATGGTTCTTATAAATGCAGAATCTGATCTAGTCTTCATAGGTAAAATTTTTGAATGTATCTTCGGGAAGTGTACTGGTTGAACTGATCTGCTTGTCAGCAAATCCCACTGAAATTTTCACAGGAATCTATAATATTTGATTCATGGTGGTGGGTATTTAAGATTCGGCCCGGCCGAACTTACTGCTTTATATACTTGTTATAGAAAATTTTGCTAACATTTTGCAAAATCTACGAAAACATCAAGAATTCTACCAATCTACCAACCAGTAGAAAATTTACCAGAATTCTACCAACTGTGGCAACCGTAACCCTAATCCCTCAAGGAGCTTTATCGGAAGAGCGATTTATATGATATTGCTATATCAAAAATGGCCGGTATTGCTATATAAAAAATGGCCGGTATTAAGACACCCATTTATATGGGTGCCTTAATTTCAACGTCTAGAAGACATAAGGAATCTCCATCATTTGAAATTTATCTTCGATATGGGGAATAGCAAATTCTTTATTCCGCGAATTACATATTCGTTGTTCGCTTCAAGGACCCAATGTAATCTAATTTGTGTAAATATTTATTTAAGTACAAAATATAATATCGGGGGTTTTAAATTTTGGTTTCCTTGGAGTTACAGTCGAGCAAAATTTTTAGGATTCCTACTCCAACAAAATCTTCACAAAATCTTCATAACCTTGATTTTGGCTATGGTCGTCTCTCATTTCTTGCAATATGTTTTAACCATTATCAAAGTTTTGTTTTTTTTCGATCACGTTACCACATTAAAATATTTTTTAGTATGGATGCTGATTTTAGGTATTGTGGTTTAGTATGATTTTCAGCTACAACTAAAGGCCTTCGCGATCACTTGTTTTCTCATCCACTTCATCTTAGGATACATTTACCCACATTTCATCTTTCATCATATAGACCAACAGTTCCAACATTGCGGCTGCTGTATTACTGCTGATGCCACCAACGACAATGCCATTGGTGTCCCCAACCCAGATTCAAGCAAACATCCTTTTGTTCGATAGAAAACACTCGCTTTTGTATTTGATTATGCGAGTGTGTATGCGTAGCACCACTTAAGTGCTCACACATGTGTGTGTGTGTGTGGGCGTTGTTTTAGAGTGTACAGGTGAAAGTATAATTGTATTTATCTAGGTGTAAACTAAAGTGTTGCGACAGCGGCAGTATCCATGAAAGTGACATGGAGAATATGTCGCAATTTATTTCCTAGCTTATATTTCCACAACAATATCTCCACGCTTTATTATGTGTGTGTGTGTCCTTCTCCTTTTTTCACTATTTTACATTTGAAGTATGAGTTTCCAACAAACACGTTCACAATTTCAATTTCATGGGATTTTGAAGGTTAATTTCACTCTAAGACAACATCAACCCACGACCAACTTGCAATTTATTGAGTTTCAATCGCGATCGCAGTTGTTCCAGAATGTAATGTCGTTGTATTCGAGTTGTCATTGACGGAAGTGACTTTTGCCACTTTCACAGTTAATAGCAATAATGAAACGAAACTTTTTCCAGTATGAGAAAATGGTGATAGTTAAACAATCGATATGTAATCTCAGTGATAAATTAATTAAAAAATGTTTTTATGAATTTTACATGGATCATTCGAAAATGGTTTTTTGCAACATTACGTTGTGCTAGAGAAAACGAAAAAAAAAACAAGTATATACGGCCGTAAGTTCGGCCAGGCCGAAGCTTATGTACCCTCTATCATGGATTGCGTAGAAACTTCTTCTAAACATTGTCATCCACAATCGAATTACTTAAGTTGCGGTAACGATTGCCGATGGCAAGGTATCTTAAAACCTCCTAACACCATCTTCTAAATTGTATGTAAGTCCATACGTGGTATATATTAAATCAAAAAGATCGATCCAATACGTATATAATTCAGTTTGAAAAAGTAGACATAAAATTTTGACAAAATTTTCTACAGAAATAAAATTATAACAAAATTTTCTATAGAAATACAATTTTCACAAAATTTTCTATAGAAATAAAATTTTTGACAAAATTTTCTATAGAAAAAAAATTTGACAAAAATTTCTACAGAAATAAAATTTTAACAAAATTTTCTATATAAATAAATTTTTGACAAAATATTCTATAGAAATAAAATCTTGGTAGATTATTTTTGGCTCGAGTGGCAACCATGATTATGAACCGAATAAAATTTGAACAAAATTTTCTATAGAAATAAAATTTTGACAATGATGAAAATTTTATTATGAACCGAATAAAATTTTGACAAAATTTTCTATATAAATAAAATTTTGATAGATTATTTTTGGCTCTAGTGGCAACCATGATTATGAACCGATATGGACCAATTTTTCTGTGATTGGACCAATCTTGGTATGGTTGTTAGCGACCATATACTAACACCACGTTCCTAATTTGAACCGGATCGGATGAATTTTGCTCCTCCAAGAGGCTTCGGAGGTCAAATCTGGAGATCGGTTTATATGGGGTCTATATATAATTATGGACCGATGTGGACCAATTTTTGCATGGTTGTTAGATACCATATACCAACATCATGTACCAAATTACAGCCGGATCGGATGAAATTTGCTTCTCTTTCAGGCTCCGCAAGCCAAATCTGGGGATCGGTTTATATGGGGCTATATATAATTAGGGACCGATGTGGACCAATTTTTGCATGGTTGTTAGAAACCATATACCAACATCATGTACCAAATTTCAGCCGGATCGGATGAAATTTGCTTCTCCAAAAGGCACCGGAGGTCAAATCTGGGGATCGGTTTATATGGGGGCTATATATAATTATGGACCGATGTGGACCAATTTTTGCATGGTTATTAAAGACCATATACCAACACCATGTACCAAATTTCAGGCAGATCGGATGAAATTTGCTTCTCTTTGAGGCTCCGCAACCCAAATCTGGGGGTCGGTTTATATGGGGGCTATATATAATTATTGAGACCATATACCAACACCATATACCAAATTTCAGTCGGATCGGATGAAATATGCTTCTGTTAGAGGCTCCACAAGCCAAATCGGAGGGTCCCTTTATATGGGGGCTATACGTAAAAGTGGACCGATATCGCCCATTTTCAATACCATCCGACCTACATCGATAGCAACTACTTGTGCCAAGTTTCAAGTCGATAGCTTGTTTCGTTCGGAAGTTAGCGTGATTTCAACAGACGGACGGACATGCTTAGATCGACTCAGAATTTCACCACGACCCAGAATATATATATACTTTATGGGGTCTTAGAGCATTATTTCGATGTGTTACAAACGGAATGACAAAGTTAATATACCCCCATCCTATGATGGAGGGTATAAAAATGTTCGGTCATCGTGGTTATTTCGTAATATTAAAGATTACGCAAGCCAAATTTTAGGATGCGAAAATTACAAAACATTTTGGACAATTTTTTTTCAAAATAATGAAATTTTAATTAAAATAAAGTTTATAATTTTCATTTTTTTTTTTTAAATTTAGAACACAAATTGTGATAAATTGTGTCCCTCCGTTAAAGTCATTTGTCTATAAACTAAGCCAATTTTTTCTTAAAATAAAGAAACACTTTTTTAATACCCTCCGCCATAGGATGGGAGGGATATTAACTTTGTCTTTCCGTTTTTATTAACACATCGAAATATTGCTCTAAGACCCCATAAAGTATATATATTCTGGGTCTTGGTGAAATTCTGAGTCGATCTAAGCATGTCCGTCCATCCGTCTGTCAATCCGTCTGTTGAAATCACGCTAAATTCCGGAGCCTCTTGGAGGAGAAAATTTCATCCGATCCCGTTGAAATTTGGTACGTGGTGTAAGTATATAGTTTGTAATAACCATGCAAAAATTGGTCCATATCGGTCCATAAATACCCAACAAATAAAAAAGGCACAACTTTAAAAGCACTTCCAGAAGATGCACTCCCAATGATGTTCTTTATTTGAACTACCCAGGAATTCCTTTTAATTTAATTTTTTATAACTTGAGTTTTTTCATATTTTTTTTTTGTTTCAAATAGGTTAAAAATAGTGTAAGAATTCATAAAATGTTACAAATCATTTAAATTTTGTCGAAAAAAATGCTAAATCAAATCTGAAAAAATTGTGAATTTTTGAAAATATTTCAGGTCAAATGTTTTTAACAAGCTTTAAAATCCATTAAAAATTATAAAAAAATATAAAAATTATTTATTTGACAAAATATCACAGAATTTGTTAATTTACATCCAAAACATTGAATTCGGATCACACCTAAAGAAGTGATGTAAATTCAGTGCAACGGTTGTTGAAATGGAGGACTTCCGTCCTGTGACAAGCCCATGTTAAATTCAACGCTTCTGCGTCAATTTTGCACCACTTCCGGATCAAAAAAGAACATTTTCATTACTTTTTTGGCGACGCCTTTTTTGCTGGGTATATAGCCCCATATAAACCGATCCCCAGATTTGAACTCCGGAGCCTCTTGGAGGAGCAAAATATATCCGATCGAGTTCAAATTCGGTACGTAGTGTTAGTATATGGTCTCTAACAACCATGCAAAAATTGGACCATATCGGTCTATAATTATATGTAGCGCCCATATAAACCGATCCCTAAATTTTACCTCCGGAGCCTCTTGGAGGAGCAAATTTCATCCGATTCGGTTGAAATTTGGTACGTGGTGTAAGTATATAGTCTCTAATAACCATGCAAAAAGTTGGTCCATATCGGTCCATAATTATATATAGCCCCCATATAAACCGATCCCCAGACTTGACTTCCGGAGCCTCTTGGAGGAGCAAAATATATCCGATCGAGTTGAATTTCGGTACGTAGTGTTAGTCTCTAATAACCATGCAAAAATTGGATCATATCGGTCTATAATTATATGTAGCCCCCATATAAACCGATCCCAAAATTTTACCCCCGGAGCCTCTTGGAGGAGCAAATTTCATTCGATCCGGCTGAAATTGGTACTTAGTGTAAGTATATAGTCTCTAACAACCGTGCCAAAATTGGTCCATATCGGACGATAATCATATATGTTATAGCCCCATATAAACCGATCCACAGATTTGGTTTTTGAGCCTCATGCAGCAGCAAATTTCATCCGATTCAGTAGAAATTTTGTGTTTTTTGTAAGTATATGTACACGAACAACAATACAAAAATTAATCCATATCGGTCCATAATTATATATTGCCCCTCATAAACCGATCCCGGATTTGAACTGCGGAGCGTCTTGGAGGAGAAAACTTCATCAGATTCGGTTCAAATTTGGTACATTGTGCTAGTATATGACCACTAACAACCATGCCAACCGTGGGCTATTTCGGTCTATATTTATTTATAACCCTACGATAAACCGCAAAAGTTCATATCGGTTCGTAATTATTTGTCCCTATAACATAACATAAAGGGTGATACGGTCAAAATTTGGTCAATATAAACTTGACGTATTTCTTTCAATTTTGCATTTAAAAAACCTGAACACCCCTCATTTTGAAGATGTGTGTGTATAGAATGTTGCTCCTATTTTGATTTTGGAATTAACTCTTCAGTTGTTAAAATGCCGTCCAAGCAAGAAGAGCAGCGTATCAAAATTTTGCTCGCGCATCGCGAAAATCCGAGCTACTCGCACGCATAGCTGGCAAAATCGCTAAAAGTTGCCAAATCAACCGTTACAAATGTAATTAAAGTGTTTGGGGAACGTTTGTCGACAGCCAGGAAGTCTGGATCGGGGGGAAATCGAAAACCGGAAGCCGCTGAGACGAAAAAGAGAGTTTCCGTTAGTTTCAAGCGAAACCCTAACCTCCTTCTCCGAGATACCGCAAATAAGCTGGGTGTATCATCTACAACCGTGCATCGAGCCAAAAAACGAGCCGGACTATGGACTTACAAGAAGGTAGTGACTCCAAATCGCGATGATAAAAAAAATACGACGGCCAAAGCGCGATGCCGGAGGCTGTACACGACGATGCTGACGAAGTTTGACTGCGTGGTAATGGACGACGAAACCTACGTCAAAGCCGACTACAAGCAGCTTCCGGGACAGGAGTTTTATACGGCAAAAGGAAGGGGAAAGGTAGCAGATATTTTCAAGCACATAAAACTGTCAAAGTTCGCAGAGAAATATCTATTTTGGCAAGCCATCTGTACCTGTGGCGTGAAAAGCAGCATTTTCATAGCTTCCGGGACTGTCAACCAAGAAATTTACGTGAAAGAGTGTTTGAATAAACGTCTGCTGCCTTTCCTGAAGAAACACGGTTGTTCCGTACTGTTTTGGCCGGATTTGGCATCTTGCCATTACGGTAAAAAGGCCATGGAGTGGTACGCCGCCAACAACGTGCAGGTGGTTCCCAAGGACAAGAACCCTCCCAACACGCCAGAGCTCCGCCCAATTGAGAAATACTGGGCTATTGTCAAGCGGAACCTAAAGAAGATCAAAAAAACTGCTAAGGACGAGCAGCAGTTCAAGGCAAACTGGCTTTCTGCGGCGAAGAAGGTGGACAAGGTGGCTGTACAAAATCTGATGGCAGGTGTCAAGCGTGAGGCCCGGCAATTCGGATTTGGAAAAGCGAAAGCCTAACTGAATATTTTTCCTGAATTTTATACTAATTGAACTTGAAAAATAAATTTAATTAGATTTTTTAAGTAAACGATTTCACCGATTTACACGCGTTTTCCCTTGACCAAATTTTGACCGTATCACCCTTTATATGCCTTTTTTGTCTAATATATACCACGTATGGACTAACTTATAATTTAGAAGACGATGTTAAGATGGCTTAAGATACCTTGCCATCGGTAAGTATTACCACAACCCAAGTAATTCGATTGTGGATGACAGTATTTAGTAGAAGTTTCTACGCAATCCATGGTGGAGGCTACCCCGCAAAAAAATTTGGAAGTTCTTCCAAAGGCACAACTTTAAAACCACTTCCAGAAGTTGGACTCCCAATGATGTTTTTTATTTTAACTATCCAGGAAGTTCTTTTAATTCAATTTTTTATAATTTGGTTCTTTCATACTTTTAATGGGTAATTTTAACTTTTTTATTTTCAAATGGGTTAAAAACAGAGTAAGAATTCATAAAATCGTAAAAATCATTTAAATTTTGTCGAAAAAAATGCTAAATCCCATCTCAAAAAATTGTAAATTTTTGAAAATATTTGAAGTCAAACGTTTCCGACAAGCGTTAGAATCCATTAAAAATTATAAAACAAGTAAGGAAAGTCTAAAGTCGGGCGGGGCCGACTATATTATACCCTGCACCACTTTGTAGATCTAAATTTACGATACCATTCACATCCGTCAAATGTGTTGAGGGCTATATATATTTGTCCCAAATACATACATTTAAATATCACTCGATCTGGACAGAATTTGATAGACTTCTACAAAATCTATAGACTCAAAATTTAAGTCGGCTAATGCACTAGGGTGGAACACAATGTTAGTAAAAAAATATGGGAAACATTTAAATCGGAAGCAATTTTAAGGAAACTTCGCAAAAGTATATTTATGATTTATCGCTCGATATATATGTATTAGAAGTTTAGGAAAATTAGAGTCATTTTTACAACTTTTCGACTAAGCAGTGGCGATTTTACAAGGAAAATGTTGGTATCTTGACCATTTTTGTCGAAATCGGAAAAACATATATATGGGAGCTATATCTAAATCTGAACCGATTTCAAACAAATTTTAAAAATTGGCCTCTGTGGTCATATGAGTGTAAATCGGGCGAAAGCTATGTATGGGAGCTATATCTAAATCTGAACCGATTTCAACCAAATTTGGCACGCATAGTTACAATGCTAATTATACTCCCTGTGCAAAATTTCAACTAAATTGGAGTTAAAAATTGGCCTCTGTGGTCATATGAGTGTAAATCGGGCGAAAGCTATATATGGGAGCTATATCTAAATCTGAACCGATTTCAACCAAATTTGGCACGCATGGCTACAATGCTAATTATACTCCCTGTGCAAAATTTCAACTACATCGGAGTTCAAAATTGGCCTCTGTGGTCATATGAGTGTAAATTGGGCGAAAGCTATATACGGGAGATATATCCAAATCTGAACCGATTTCAACCAAATTTGGCAGGCATAGTTAGAATGCTAATTCTACTCCCTGTGCAAAATTTCAACTAAATCGGAGCTAAATATTGGCCTCTGTGGGCAAATGAGTGTAAATCGGGCGAAAGCTATATATGGGAGCTATATCTAAATCTGAACCGATTTGGCTTATATTTTGCAAGTTTTTCGAGACCTATAAAATATATATAAATGTACGGAATTTGAGGAAGATCGGTTGATATATACGCCAATTATGACCAGATCGGTGAAAATTATATATGGAAGCTATATCTAAATCTGAACCGATTTTGTCTAAAATCGATAGGGATCGTCTTTGAGCCGAAACAGGACCCTGTACGAAATTTTAGGACAATCGGACTAAAACTGCGAGCTGTACATTGCACACAAAAATACATCAACAGACAGACAGACGGACAGACAGACATCGCTAAGTCGACTCAGAATTTAATTCTAAGCCGATCCGTATACTAAAAGGTTGGTCTATGATTACTCCTTCTTGGCGTTACATACAAATGCACAAACTTATTATACCCTGTACCACAGTAGTGGTGAAGGGTATAAAAATATAAAAATTATTTATTTGACAAAATATCACAGAATTTGTTAATTTACATCCAAAACATTGAATTCGGATCACACCTAAAGAAGTGATGTAAACTCAGTGCAACGGTTGTTGAAATGGAGGACTTCCGTCCTGTGACAAGCCCATGTTAAATTCATTGCTTCTGCGTTAATTTTGCACCACTTCCGGATTTATAAAGAACATTTTCATTACTTTTTTGGCGACGCTTTTTTTTTTTGCTGGGTAGTGATAAGACACCGCAGAAATTTTTTTTGGTATTGCACCGAAACTGGCTAAATCTCTCCTAACCAATGCAACACGGTCAGGGTGGCCAGTGTTGGGGATTTTCCCCAAATTGGGGATATTTTTCCGTGAATGAGGATGAAATTTCTGAGTTGGGGACATGGGAATTTCCATAAATTTGTGGGGATTTTTTAGAGAAATCGGTTTAAACTTTCTTAACAAAATTTTATTTCTATTGGAAATTTTGCCAAAAATTCTATTTCTATAAATAACTTAGCCAAAACTTTATTATGTTTATGTCAAAAGTTTATTTCTATCGAGAATTTTGTCAACATTTTATTTCTCTAGAAAATTTTGTCAAAATTATATTTCTGTAGAAAATGTTGTCAACTTTTTTTTATATAGGAAATTTTGTAAAAAAAAAAAATTTATAGAAAATTTTGTCAAAATTTTTTTTCTATAGAAAATTTTGTCTAAACTTTATTTCTATATAAAAATTTTGTCAAAATTGTATTTCTAAAAAAAAAAAATTGCCAAATTTTATTTCTATGTAAAAATTTTGTTAAAATTGTATTTCTATAAAAAAAAAATTGCCAAATGTTATTTCTATATAAAAAATATGTTATTTCTATAGAAAATTTTGTCAAAACTTTATTTCTATATATGATAAAGATTTTGTCAAAATTGTATTTCTACAAAAAAATTGCCAAATTTTATTTCTATATAAAAAATTTTGTCAAAATTTTATTTCGTAATTGCCTTTTATTGTTGGTTTGTACTTCAATCATATTTGTTGTTTTGATCTCAGCTCAAAACAACAAATATGATTGAACTATAGACAAACAATGAAAGGCTAAAAACGAATGAAGTAAGAGGAGGCACGCTCAAAATAAACCCAGTCAACTGCACTCAAATCGATGATTTGACAGTGGCAAAGGAAAAGAGAGATATTTGTCCAAAGATTTATTTAGGCATAGGCCAACTATCATAAACCTTTTTTCGGAAGGTTCGAGTGTGGTTCACTTTGGGTTTAGTAAACTACCCGAATTTATTCTGATAATTGTTTGATAGTTTTGCTGCAAGTAGAGGATGCTGATGAGGAATGTGGTAATTCCGAAAGGTGCGTCCATCCAACCATTTTGCAGTCTAGTGTGGTTCACTTTGGGTTTAGTAAACTACCCGAATTTATTCTGATAATTGGTTGATAGTTTTGCTGCAAGTAGAGGATGCTGATGAGGAATGTGGCAATTCCGAAAGGTGCGTCCATCCAACCATTTTGCAGTCTATAGGGCTTTGCCCTAATAAAATTTGACAAACATTCTTTTCCTCTGATGGTTAAGCTACTCTTGTAGTTTAGTCAACGCAATGGTTTTAAAGCTGAGATCAATTTTATCAACAAAAAAAATTCTATAGAATATTTTGTCAAAAATTTATTTCTATAGAAAATTTATGAAGTCACATACCTCTTTGCAAAATCTAACAAAACATAAAAAGTTCTACCAATCAACTAAACAATAAAAAAACTAAAATTTCTGGTAGTACTCTACCAACTTTGGCAATGTGTCTACCACCCAATTTTACTACTTGAATATTTAATAGTAAATTTTCTTTCATAAATACAAGGTGACCGAACTACCATTTTCATATCTCCAGCATTTGAAAGACGATCACCAATCGTTTGGTCTTGTGGTTCGAAATCTTTATCTTATTATACCCTAAACCACATAGTGGTCAGGGTATAATAAGTTTGATCGGCCAAAAAATGTGCCTACCAGAAATATTGATTTTAGACCCCACAAAATATATACCGATCGACCCAGAATCACCTCCTGAGTCGATCTAGTGCTTGGTGTCCGTCGGTCCGTCAGTCCGTCCGTCTGTCCATGTATTTGTTGTACACAGGATTCCGGTCGCAATTATTAACCGATTTTGATGAAATTTGGTACACGGAGTTTTCTGGGTACAAGGACGAACGCTATTGAATTTGGAAGAAATCGGATCAAATTTAGATATAGCTCCCATATATATGTATCGCCCGATTTCGTTAAATGGGGTCACGTTGCGCGTTTTTTCAGACGGATCGTCACCAAATTTGGCAAAAGGTAATCTTTTCCATCGCCCTTCAAGTCTTTCCTCCAAATCGGTTCAGATTTAGATATAGCTCTCATATATATGTATCGCCCGATTTTCCCAAATTTGGCCACAAAACCTTTATTTATCGACCGATTTTACTCAAAGTTGGCTAAATATAATCTTCTATAGCACTAACTATATGTGCAAAAAATCATCGAAATCGGTTCAGATTTAGCTATAGCTCCCATATATATATACCGCCAGATTTTTCTAAATTTGGCCATAAAGCCCTTATTTATCAACAGATCTTACCCAAATTTGGCTAAATGTAGTCCTCTATAGCACTAACTATATGTGCAAAAAATCATCGAAATCGGTTCAGATTTAGATATAGCTCCCTTATATATGTATAGCCCGATTTTCACAAATTTGGCCATAGAACCCTTATTTATTAACCGACCTTACTAAAAGTTGGCTAGATCCAGTCCTCTATAGTACTAACTATATGTGCAAAATTTCATCAAAATCGGTTCA
The DNA here is from genome assembly GCF_050003625.1 of Haematobia irritans. Classification (NCBI taxonomy): domain Eukaryota; kingdom Metazoa; phylum Arthropoda; class Insecta; order Diptera; family Muscidae; genus Haematobia; species Haematobia irritans. The sequence goes on along the minus strand of NC_134397.1, from coordinate 163,997,220 downwards.
GATGTAGATATAACTCCCATATATGTATCACCCGATTTTGAAAAATTCGCCCCTAATAACCTTATGTTTGACCATACAGGCCTCATTTCTTAACTGATTTTACTCAAATCTTGCACAAGGTAACCTTTTGTGGTATTAATCAAACCCGCAAAATATTATGCAAATTGGTTCAGATTTAGATATAGCTTCCATATATATGCATCGCTCGATTTTCCCAAATTTAGCATAGTACTCTTATTTATTAACCAATGTTACTCAAATTTCAAATTTTGATGTACTAGCCGATCGTACTTATACGTACTTGTAGCTCTTACATAAGAATATTGCTCGATTTTTACAAATTTGTATTTATTACCCACATTAATTTAACGATTGTCTCTTTTTTAATAATGGGCTCAATATTAGTGGCATACTAACTCCGTAGGCGCAATATCAACACAGCCAGTGTTGCTAGAAGTAGGGGAAATTCCCTACATGTAGGGTTTTTCACAATGTAGGGACATTTTCACTCAACACAATTTGTAATAATTTTTACATTTTGGTGGCTCTAGAGGAGGAAATTAGAAGCCGGCAATGCTTGATCTTTAACAATGTGTGGTAAACTTTATTCCAGTAGAAAATTTTGTCAACATTTTATTTCTATAGAACATTTTGTCAAAATTGTATTTCTATAGAAATTTTTTTCAAAATATTAATTCTATAAAAAATTTTCTCAAAATGTTAGGTTAGGTTAGGTTAGGTTAGGTTAAAGTGGCAGCCCGATTAAGATTCAGGCTCACTTAGACTATTCAGTCCATTGTGATACCACATTTAACTAAAAGTACCTATTACATATGGGCACTTCTAGTCTTAACCACTGAACCTTCTCTATTATTAACTTTTGTGGAACCAACCAGATTGCTCCAAAAACATTAACAAACTGCTTAAGTTAACGTTTTCCAGGTCAGCCAGTAATCTAAAGCTATATGCTCCTAAAATTCGCTTACGCCTTACACAAAAAGCAGGACACTCACACAAGAGGTGTTTAATTGATTCCTTTTCCTCCACGTCGTGACAGCTTATACAATAGTCATTATACTTCGCACCTATAGTTTTTGCAAATTCGCCTATCAGGCAGCGACCCGTTATAGCAGATATTAGGAGTGCTATCTGACGCCTTGAGAACACTAGCATATCTAGTGTGCGGTTTAAGTTTAAATGGGGCCATATTTGCTTGGTGTCGTTACAACCCTTGCAATTTTCCCATCGAATATTGGCCATCATAACAGCCTTCTCACGCAGTAAGAGCTTGCAGGTGGCCAGAGGCATACCAACAGATTCTAGTTCCCCTGGAATATGTAAGGTAGTTTCTAGCCTTGCTAACACATCTGCTTCACAGTTCCCCGGTATGTTCCTATGACCAGGCACCCATATTAGGTGAATATTGTACTGCTCAGCCATCTCGTTGAGAGATTTGCGGCAGTCTATGGCCGTTTTTGAGTTAAGGAACACAGAGTCCAAGGATTTTATTGCAGGTTGACTGTCTGAGTATATATTAATGCCAATATTTGTTGGAACATTACTTCTCAGCCAATTCACCACCTCTCTTATTGCCAATATTTCAGCCTGAAAAACACTACAGTGATTAGGTAATCTTTTCGCTATTCGAATTTCCAGATCTTTAGAATATACTCCGAACCCCACTTGTCCATTCAATTTGGAGCCATCAGTGTAGAAATCTATATATCTTTTATTCCCCGGGGTCCGTGTACACCACGCCTCACTGTTGGGAATTAGAGTCTCAAACTTTTTGTCGAAAAGTGGACTCGCCAAAGTGTAATCCACTACGTTAGGCACATCTGGCATTATTTTGAGGACCGAACTGTGACCGTAACTTTTTTCCGACCACAGCGATAGCTCGCGCAACCGCACAGCCGTTGTTGCAGCTGACTGTTTGGCCAAAATGTCTAAAGGCAATAGATGCAGTATGACATTAAGGGAGTTTGTTCCTGTCTTGCTGAATGCACCTGAGATACACAAGCACGCCATACGCTGAACTTTATCTAAACCTGTCGGTTGCTGAAGTGCCGGCCACCAGACTACAACACCATATAGCATTATAGGTCTAACCACTGCCGTGTATAGCCAATGTACAATTTTTGGTTTCAGTCCCCACTTTTTCCCTATTGCCTTTTTGCACGAGTATAAAGCTACCGTTGCTTTCCTCGCCCTTTCTTCAATATTAAGCTTAAAGTTCAGCTTCCTGTCCAAAATAACGCCAAGGTATTTTGCACACTCCCTAAAGGGAATTTCAATACCCCCTAAGGAAATGGGTCTAACCGTGGGAGTTTTGCGATCTTTGCAGTACATGACTATTTCTGTCTTTGCTGGATTTACACCAAGACCATTATCTTTCGCCCATTTCTCAGTCATCCGGAGAGCTCTCTGTATAATATCTCTGATTGTGGATGGGAATTTTCCCCTGACTGCTAGCGCCACATCATCTGCATATGCCACCACTTTTATCCTTTCTTTTTCTAGAGAAACCAGAAGGTTGTTTATAGCAACATTCCAAAGAAGAGGTGATAGAACTCCTCCTTGGGGAGTGCCTCTGTTCACATACCTTTGTATGTTTGCTTGCCCTAGTGTGGCTGAAATACGTCTCTTCATTAGAAGTTCGTCTAACAGCCTAAGAATACCTGGATCAACATTCAGAGTTGTCTGTCCATTTAATATCGAGCTCGGATGGATATTATTGAACGCCCCTTCGATGTCTAGAAACGCCACGATTGTGTATTCTTTGACAGGTAGTGAGCTTTCAATAAAGCTGACCAGTTCATGCAATGCGGTCTCAGTAGACCTGCCCTTCGAGTATGCATGCTGTCGTTTTGAGAGCAAACCTGAATCCACGGTATTTCTAAGATACATGTATATCATCCTCTCCAGGGTCTTAAGTAGGAATGAGGATAAGCTGATTGGTCGGAAATCCTTCTCAAAATGTTATTTCTGTGGAATTTTTTTTTCAAAATTTTATTTCTATAGAATTTATTGTCAAAATTTTATTTTTATAGAGATTTAACAAAAAAACAATACTAATTTGGGTAGAATTCTACCAACTGTGGCAACCGTGGTGGTAATACAAATTTATATTCTAAGTTATATACGTTGCATATTCATGTTTTAAGATAATAAAGTACTTAGAACCATTTTTGTTTTGTAATTTTTTTTAAATTTAACGAAAAATATAGTAGGGAATGTATGGGAAAGTAGGGAACTTTTTTTGTCCTTGTAGGGTAAACCGAACATTTTCCCTGATAACATTGACTATGAGCTATAGTCAGATTGACACAAAGCGCCCATAGACATGTACCCCTTAATTTTCTTAAATATGCAACTGCGGTTTATCTTCCAGACCTATATGTTACCCCACAAATGCTTATGATTACTAATTCTGTAAAGGTGGTTTAGGGTATGATATAGTCGGCCCCGCCCGACTTTCTACTTTACTTACTTGTTTTTAAATTATTACTGATTTTCTACAGCAAAAATGTATTGGAGATTTTTGTCAGTAATTTAAATTTAAATTGGGGATTTTTGGGGATGAAAACATCATAATTTCTGGACAAGAGCCAGAAAAATACTTTCAACACTGACCACGGTGGTCCGAAGTTTTAAATATAGTCTACCGTAACAAATCTTCTGGAAAGATTTGTATTCGTCGAAATTATTAATCATTCATTAGGATGTATTCAGGGTCTCATTTGGTTATCCTATCGTATTTATTTCCCCCTGTACTTGTTAAATATATCAATACAGGTTCCGTTTTCACCATGTATCCCACTCTCGACAACATACACAAATGGTTGTTAAAAACAAAAATTATGACAAAATTTCACAGTAAGCATTTAATTTAGTCACTCTTTAAAAATGCCAATCAATAAAATCAATCTAATAAGCAATGATCCAAATGATGGAAATTTTAGCTATTTCACTTACTTTGAGTTGAGGATTGAACGTGGTGGGAAAGAACGAAAAAAAACAACAACAAACATTTGGTGAGTAAATAAACGCAAATCCATTTCCCAAAATGAGATATCGTTCATCCTTGCTAGCTAGAATTGCACCACCACCACCACATACGAAATCATCATCACAACGAATCGAAACGGGACGATTCGAATAACATGGGTATATCCGTGTGGTTAAACATCATTAGCGTAATTGAATCATTAAGCAGCGTCAGCAGTCGGAACGACCGGAGCTATGGGTAAAAGTGGCAACAAAATCAACAACATAGCCCAGGAAAACTAACACGATTACGAGTAAATAGAACAAATTAACGTATGCAAATCCTAGGTAAAAGCTCAATTGAAAATGGCCAAAAATGAAAACAAAATAACAAAAACCACTCATAGGATACGCAGGACATGGGATGAACATCAGGTCGAGGCCGAGAGTTTTTGGGTGGGGGTGGATGGTGAATGTTCCTTCTAACCGGAATGAATCGCATTACCTGACGCCTCATTTCTCACAACTCAAATGCAAAATCTCTCTCTTGTGTGTGTGTGTGGGTTTTTTTTGTCGAACTGTAACCAACACGGTTCGTTTCCAGGAAGATATAACGGTAATCTATGAGTTCGGCATATCCACCTCTTTGCTTGATAAAATGGTGATTGAGGCTTGGGCAATGTGGGCCATTTCAACCAAGATATATCAACACATTCTACTTACGCATCAAAGCACTTCCGCCCAAAACAGCAAAGCAGACAACTGTGGCTAAGCAGCTGTTGGCTAACCAGTTCGTCAGTCACCCAACCAGCCAGCAGGCAGCCAACAAGCCATCCAGCACGTACGTATATATCCAACGCATCGCATCACATTCATTGAAATTGCCATGGAAATGCGTAAAATAACCCGTCTCTATTAGAGCCATGTCTCCGGTAAACCAAAAGCACATACACATACACACATATTCATACGTTTCCTATTCCATGTGTTTGTATTTGTCATCCAAAGTCCCGGTATGTAAGTGTATGTCTGTGTACTTGTACCTATAGAAATCAATGGTCTCGCGTGCATATGGTTGTGTGGCAAAAATGTGCGGAAGTGAAGTATACATCCTTTGCACACGGTTCCTTCCTTTTCCGTTCTAGAGCGTTTGTCATCAAACAAATACCCAGAAACCTCTAACGATCTAAAACACAGACACACACACCCTCACTCATGCCTATATAAAAAATAACGAAAAAAATCTATCTCCAGTTAAGTGAAATGTAAAACACTCAGCAAAAGAACTTCAAAAATTTCGATGGCAAATAAATCGCATAGTCTCCTTAAAAAAAAACACACACACAAGCTCAGGTGTACAAGCTCATAGCTTGGGGAAAGGATATGACACAAATATTCTTTTATATGGAAATAATATTAACAGTCATTGTTGTTCCAAAAAGATCATATGAAGACAACAAGTAAGCTCATATTATCCGAAGCTCATAATCATAAGCTGATATTATTTTACTGAGAGTCTTTGTTTGGCATAACATGACAACAAAACGCAATATTATGTTAATTTACTACTAGAAAAATTATATTTTAGTATTTAAATCATGTAATGAATTGATCCGAATAATTATGAATTGAAAGTGTTTTTCAATGGTATTAAAATTGTAATAGATTCAATTTAAATTAATACAATTATATACGGCCGTAAGTTCGGCCAGGCCGAATCTTATGTACCCTCCACCATGGATTGCGTAGAAACTTCTACTAAAGACTGTCATCCACAATCGAATTACTTGGGTTGCGGTAACACTTGCCGATGACAAGGTATCTTAAATCTTCTTAACACAGTGTTCTCAATTGTAAGTTAGTCCATACGGGGTATATATTAAACAAAAAAAAGGCCGATTAAATACGTAAATAATTCAGTTTGACAAAATTTTCTATAGAAATTAAATTTTGACAACACTTTCTATAGAAATAAAATTTTGAAAAAATTTTCTATAGAAATAAAATTTTCACAAAGTTTTCTATAGAAATAACATTTTGACAAATTTTTTATAGGAATAAAATTTTTACAAAATTTTCTATAGAAAATAAATTTGGACAAAATTTTCTATAGAAATAAAATTTTGACAAAATTTTCTAAAGAAATAAAGTTTTGACAATATTTTCTATAGAAATGAGATTTTAACAAAATTTTCTATAGAAATAAATTTTTAACAAACTTTCCTATAGGAATAAAATTTTGACAAAATTTTCTATAGAAATAAAATTTTAGTAGATTATTTTTGGCTCGAGTGCAACCATGAACCGATATGGACCAATTTTTTTGTGATTGGAGATCGGCTATATATAACTATAGACCGATATGGACCAATTTTGGTATGGTTGTTAGCGGCCATATACTAACACCGGTTTCCAAATTTGAACCGGATTGGATGAATTTTGCTCCTCCAAGAGGCTCCGGAGGTCAAATCTGGAGAACGGTTTATATGGGGGCTATATATAATTATGGACCGATATGGACCAATTTTGTCATGGTTGTTAGCGGCCATATATATTACCGCAATGTACTAAATTTCACCACGTACCACATTTCAACAGTGTTGGATGAATTTTGCTCCTCCAATAGCTCCGGAGGTCAAATCTAGGGATCGGTTTAAATGGAGACCGGTATGGACCAATTTTTGCATGGTTGTTAGATACCATATACTAACACCACGTACCAAATTTCAACAGGATCGGGTGAATTTTTCTCTTCAAAGCGGCTCCGGGGGTCAAATCTGGGGATCGGTTTATATGGGGGATACGTATAATTATGGACCGATATGGACCAATTCCTGCATGGTTGTTAGAGACAATATACTAACACCACGTACCAAATTTAATTGGATCGAATGAATTTTGCTCCTCTAAGAGGCTCCGGAGGTCAAATCTGGGGATCGGTTTATATGGGGGCTCCATATAATTATGGGTCGATGTGGACCAAATCTTGCGTGTTTGTTAGAGACCACATTCTAATAATATGTTCCAAATTTCAACCGGATCGGATGAATTTAGCTCCTCCAAGAGGCTCCGGAGGACAAATCTGGGGATCGATTTATATGGGGGCTGTATATAATTATGGACCGATATGGACCAATTCCTGCATGGTTGTTAGAGACAATATACTAACACCACGTACCAAATTTCAACCGAATGGGAAGAACTTTGCTCTTCCAAGGTGCTCCGGAGGTCAAATCTGGGGATCGGTTTATATGAGGCCTATATATAATTATGGACCGATATGGACCAATTTTTGCATGGTTGTTAGATACCATATACTAACACCATGTACCAAATTTCAGCCGGATCGGATGAAAATTGTTTTTCTTAGAGGCTCTGCAAGCCAAATCGGGGGATCGGTTTATATGGGGGCTATATATAATTATGGACCGATGTGGACTAATTTTTGCATGGTTGTTAGAGACCATGTACTTACACCATGTACCAAATGTCAGCCGGATCGGATGAAATTTGCTCCTCTTAGAGGGTCTGCAAGCCAAATTTGGGGATCCGTTTATATGGGGGCTATACGTAAAAGTGGACCGATATGGCCCATTTGCAATACCATCCGACCTAAATCAATAACAACTACTTGTGCTAAGTTTCAAGTCGATAGCTTGTTTCGTTCGGAAGTTAGCGTGATTTCAACAGACGGTCGGACGGAGGGACGGACATGCTCAGATCGACTCAGAATTTCACCACGACCCAGAATATATATACTTTATGGAGTCTTAGAGCAATATTTCGAAGTGTTACAAATGAAATGACAAAGTTAATACCCCCCATCCTATGGTGGAGGGTATAAAAAATGGACGCCAGAGCAAGGTCCAGCCGTGGTTTCACTGCATTGTGGAATGCCGTTCGGACTCGGCTATATATGGAATCGGGCAGCACTCAGTGATAAGAGATAAGTTCACCAATGTGGTATCACAATGGACTGAATAGTCTAAGTGAGCCTGATACATCGGTCTGCCACCTAACCTAACCTAACACTGAAAAAAATATTGTCGTGAGGTCAAAGATTTCATGTCTTTAAAATACGAATACAAATTTTGCTTAGCATAGAAGACGCATTTCTCTAAAAAAAGTCATTTTCCTTGTCCAAAAGTCGATAAACTTTTCAATGAAGTCGTATTGTCCTTATAATTAAGTGATTTGACTTAAAAATGGGTATCTTAACATGAAAGAAAAAATTTATAGGCTAAGGTCAACTTGACTTTAATAATTCAGAAAAATTCTTTAAATTTAATGAAATTGTCTTTAAATTTGTCGTCTTTTTGCATCTTGACTACAAAGCAAAAAATCGTTCAAATATAGGACATGTTTTTCAAAACTTTATTTTAAAGAAGTTTTTTACTTCAAACATAGCATAATTTCTACTGGAAGTCGAGTCCTAATTTGGAAAATAAAGTTGCCGTTAACTCGTTTTTAAAGGACTTTGATAGCATATGAGGAAAAAAAGCTGAGAAAGCGAAAAATTAAAATTTGCTTCCTAGAAGCAAGTACACAAAACCTAAATTTAAAAGAGAATTGTGTCTTAAAAGTATCCTTACTTGTATTCTCCGCTTCTTTGGCTCGGAATCAATACCAAATTTTTTGAAGTAAAGACAAAATCTTTGGAACCGAGTATCCTTTTTTTCCAGTGAACCTAAGGTCCAGCCGTTCAGATATCTCTTCATAATACCGTCCAAAACCACTTCGCTAACTATTATATTCGTACGCCAAATGACATAGGACCAGTTTCAACATTACTGATAGCTGCATTTTCGTTATTTGAAAAACGAAACCAAGAAAGTTTTCCCACCATAGTTCAATTCGATGCGGAAGTATGGTTCACATCATCAATTTCATTAAAGAATGGCAATTGGCATCGTCAATAATAAATTTCCGTGCAAAAATTTTCGTCTTTTTTGCCTCCTACTAGTAAACATCAAACGGAAATCATTTCATTCAATGCTTCTTGCCATAAATTTTCACACTCACACACATACACGTGGTATATATTCACACTTCGAGTACTCGACCATACGAGCCATATACTCGTACGGTGACGACTACACAGTGGAATGCAGTGTAACCATTTTGTATGGCTGTGATTGTACACCTGCTATATGGTGGCATTTTTTTTTTTGCCAGAGCTAACGATGAAATCCAATAACCAAAACAAACGCATTACATACTCATATACATGCCGGAGTATGTCATTAGAGATGTCACTGGGGATTGCAAACAAAAAAGCCAAAAAAACGAAAACATTTCGAATATTGTGAGCAAATTTCAATTCACATATCCCTTTCCGACCGTATACGCACAATTGTGCGGGTAAGTTTAAGGCTCTATAATTTCTTTAATATATGACGTACTGCGATAAGAGCGGCAAAACAATAATTGTATATGCTCTCTCTTTGTCTAAGAATGTGAAGAACCGTTATAAATATTTGCTTTTCCTATTAATTTTGTAGTTTCAGCAGTGTACTTTGCGCATTTGTAAAAATGAGTGGAAGAAGTAAGTTTGCAAATAAATTAAAATTATTTAAATTGTGGAATATTTCATCAAACAAGTGTTTTCAATAAGAAAACATTTTAAATATTGTATGCAAACAGTAACTTCGTGATTATTTTGTGTTTTTTGATATTTTTACGTCCGGACTTTTACCGGAATTTAGCGGACTGCAACGATTGTGCGTATCCTGAAAAAACAGGATACAGGATCAAACTGAACAAACTTAATAATTTAAAATGTTCTATGTACACATAAATAACAGAATTCAAAAATTTAGGAAAATCTATCACGTGGATCGGCTATAGGTCGGAAAGGGATATATTCGGTTAAAAAAATACAAAACAAAAATTAATGTTTTAAAAACTTCGATTCAGAGGGAATAACAACCCTCAGTACAATCACACAAATAACACATATAAGCATTTCCATGTCCCACAGGAAAAAATATGGTTACAATAATATTTGGAATATTTTAAAGGGTGGTTGATTGTGGTCTATTTTCCCAAGATGTCAGCTAGAATAAATATCCTTACAATCATTTTCCTTAATTCATTATTCTATTCTTGTTTTTGGTATGATTTTGGTCCAAAAAAGTATTCCTTACTTTATTATTCTGAATCCTCAACAAAAACAGGTGCTAATGTAGTTAACCCACGTTAAAAAGAATTTTTGCAAAAATCAAATAAATTGTCATTTTGTCACAGCATTTTTAAGTAGTACAAATATTGACAAGTTGCTTGTTTGAAATGCTGCATACCTCTTTAAATGATGACAGATTTCTAGGTTACCACCACCTAGGAAACGATGCCACTATGACGAGGGCTTGCTTGCTTATTAATGTGTGATTCGTACATTGCTCTTGGGGAAATTTTTTATGTTGCACACACACACACACTATCCTCTCTTGTCATTTCTCTTAGTTGTTATCCTTAGGGGTAATTTTCTCTTTATATGAAGTTTTGAGGGATATTTTACTCAACTCGAAATATTTTCAGCAGTATAAGAGAATATAAGAGATTTATTGGGGTAATTTATTTAATTCAGCTATACAAGGATATTTTCTCTTAGTATAACAAAAATGTCCTTTTGTAAATAATGGGCAATTTAGCACTTTGAGGTATTTACGATATGGACCACGAGTATCTTGTTTAATATGGTATGTGAGTTATTATTGTTTGGGACTTAAATCATTGTTTCATTAAAGGAATAATATTTTCGGAAATATTGAATATTTGGATTAAAGGAAAAATTGTTTCAAATATAGGTTATGATTTAGTTTGAACACTCAAATAGTTTACTTGCATCGAAAGACTTTGACCTTCCCTTAAGGAATCTGGTATTGATTCCGAACCAAAGATGCGACTTCCTTAAAATAAATATGGTTTTTAGTGACCTATCTGACTTTAAATGTAGGAACAAATTAATGTTAGGATACATACCTCATGTATGTATCCTTTTCGCGATATAAATATTAGTAAAGCTATCCACGTGCAAATAAATGCCATTTCTAAAATCCAAATTGTAACGGACACTTTAAAGTAAAACAAGTATATACGGCCGTAAGTTCGGCCAGGCCGAAGCTTATGTACCCTCCACCATGGATTGCGTAGAAACTGAAGACTGTCATCCACAATCGAATTACTTGGATTGCGGTAACACTTGCCGATGGCAAGGTATCTTAAAACTTCCTAACATCGTCTTCTAAATTACAAGGTAGTCCTTACGTGGTATACATTAAACTAAACAAGTATATACGGCCGTAAGTTCGGCCAGGCCGAAGCTTATGTACCCTCCATCATGGATTGCGTAGAAACTTCTTCTAAACACTGCCATCCACAATCGAATTACTTAAGTTGCGGTAACGCTTGCCGATGGCAAGGCATCTTAAAATCTCCTAACACCATCTTCTAAATTGTATGACAAAATTTTCTATAGAAAGAAAATTTTGACAAAAATTTATACAGAAATAAAATTTTAACAAAATTTTCTATAGAAATAAACTTTTGACAAAATTTTCCATAGAACTAAAATCTTGGTAGATTATTTTTGGCTCGAGTGGCAACCATGATTATGAACCGAATAAAATTTGAACAAAATTTTCTATAGAAATAAAATTTTGACAAAATTTTCTATAGAAATAAAATTTTGACAAAATTTTCTATAGAAATAAAATTTTGACAATGATGAAAATTTTATTATGAACCGAATAATATTTTAACAAAATTTTCTCTAGAAATAAAATTTTGACAAAATTTTCTATAGAAATAAAATTTTGACAAAATTTTCTATAGAAAAAAATTTTGGTAGATTATTTTTGGCTCTAGTGGCAACCATGATTATGGACCGATATGGACCAATTTTTGTGTGATTGGACCAATTTTTGTATGGTTGTTAGCGACCATATACTAACACCACGTTCCTAATTTGAACCGGATCGGATGAATTTTGCTCCTCCAAGAGGCTCCGGAGGTGAAATCTGGAGAACGTTTTCTATGGGGGCTATATATAATTATGGACCGATATGGACCAATTCTGGCACGGTTGTTAAAGATCATATACTAACACCATGTTCCAAATTACAACCGGATTGGATGAAATTTGCTTCTCTTGGAGACTTCGCAAGCCAAATCTGGGGATCGTTTTATATGGGGGCTATATATAATTATGAACCGATGTGGACCAATTTTAGCATGGTTGTTAGAGACCATATACCAATATCATGTCCCAAATTTCAGGCGGATCGGATGAAATTTGCTTCTCTTTGAGGCTCCGCTACCCAAATCTGGGGATCGGTTTATATGGGCGCTTTATATAATTATGGACCGATGTGGACCAATTTTTGCATGGTTGTTAGAGACCGTATACCAATAACATGTACCAAATTTCAGCCGGATCGGATGCAATTTGCTTCTCTTTGAGGCTTTGCAAGCCAAATCTGGAGATCGGTTAAATGGGGGCTATATATAATTATGGACCGACGTGGACCAATTTTTGCATGGTTGTTAGAGACCATATACCAACATTATGTACCAAATTTCAGCCGGATCGGATGAAATATGCTTATCTTAGAGGCTCCACAATAGAGGTGTGCACGTGAGTAATAGTTTACTCACGCTCACGCACACTCACGACAGCAAAATCATACTCACGCACACTCACGCACGATATTTTTTGGTAGGACTCACGCTCACGCACACTCACGAAAAGAAAATTTGTATTCACGCACACTCACGCACGAAAACGTCGTGACTGACAAAAAATACCGTGACTCACGAAAAATACCGTGAATCACGAAAAATATCGTGACTCACGAATAATTTTATGATTAATTTACCTTACCGAAGTGTCTGAAAACATGAGCATTATTAAATCGAGAGTGTTATTAAACTCTTAACATCTCAGGTGTCACTAGAATTGTAATTGATTTTAACTCTTAAGCGTTTTATGGTGGTAAGCAGGAATATTGTCGTGAGTGTAATTCATTACTCACGCACACTCACGAAGATATTATTTTCGTGACTCACGCTCACGCACGACATTTTGGTTTGTTAATCACGCTCACGCACACTCACGCTGTTGTCATGAGCGTGACTCACGACTCACGCACGAATCACGAAAATTTTCGTGAGTCACGACAATTTCGTGTCACGTGCACACCTCTACTCCACAACCCAAATCTAGGGATCGGTTTATATGGGCGCTATATAATTATGGACCGATATGAACCAATTTTTGCACGGTTGTTAAAGACCATATACCAACATCATGTACCAAATTTCAGCCGGATCGGATGAAATTGGCTTCTCTTTTAGGCTCCGCAAGCCAAATCTGGGGATCGGTTTATATGGGGGCTATATATAATTATGGACCGATGTGGACCAATTTTTGCATGGTTGTTAGAGACCATATACCAACATCATGCACCAAATTTTAGCCGTATCGGATGAAATTTGCTTCTCTTATAGGCTCCGCAAGCCAAATCTGGGGATCGGTTTATATGGGGGCCATATATAATTATGGACCGATGTGGACCAATTTTTGCAAGGTTGGTAGAGACCATATACTAACAGCATGTACCAAATTTCAGCCGGATCGGATGAAATTTGCTTCTCTTAGAGCAATCGCAAGCCAAATTTGGGGGTCCGTTTATATGGGGGCTATACGTAAAAGTGGACCGATATGGACCAATTTTCGCATGGTTGTTAGAGACCATATACCAACACCATGTACCAAATTTCAACCTGATCGGATGAAATTTGCTTCTTTTAGAGCAATCGCAAGCCAAATTTGGGGGTCCGTTAATATGGGGGCTATACGTAAAAGTGGACCGATATGGTCCAATTTTTGCATGGTTGTTAGAGACCATATACCAAATTTCAGTCGGATCGGATGAAATATGCTTCTGTTAGAGCCTCTACAAGCCAAATCTGAGGGTCCCTTTATATGGGGGCTATACGTAAAAGTGGACCGATATGGCCCATTTTCAATACCATCCGACCTACATCGATAACAACTACTTGTGCCAAGTCTCAAGTCGATAGCTTGTTTCGTTCGGAAGTTAGCGTGATTTCAACGGACGGACGGACGGACGGACATGCTTAGATCGACTCAGAATTTCAATATTTCGATGTGTTACAAACGGAATGAGAAAGTTAATATACCCCCATCCTATGGTGGAGGGTATAAAAATGTGTTTCCAACAACATTTTAAACCAGATTCTAAATCCTCAAAATAAGTCTTAGCGTTTTTATACCCTCCATCATAGGATGGGGGGTATATTATCTTTGTCATTCCGTTTGTAACACATCGAAATATTGCTCTAAGACCCCATACAGTATACATATATTCTGGGTCGTGGTGAAATTCTGAGTCGATCTAAGCATGTCCGTCCGTCCGTCTGTTGAAATCACGCTAACTTCCGAACGAAACAAGCTATTGACTTGAAACTTGGCACAAGTAGTTGTTATTGATGTAGGTCGGATGGTATTGCAAATGGGCCATATCGGTCCACTTTTACGTATAGCCCCCATATAAACCGATCGCCAGATTTGGCTTGCGGAGCCTCAAAGAGAAGAAAATTTCATCCGATCCGGCTGAAATTTGGTACATGATGTTGGTATATGGTATCTAACAACCATGCAAAAATTGGTCCATATCGGTCCTTAATTATATATAGCCCCCATATAAACCGATCCCCTGATTTGGCTTGCGAAGTCTCCAAGAGAAGCAAATTTCATCCAAGCCGGTTGTAATTTGGAACATGGTGTTAGTATATGATCTTTAACAACCGTGCCAGAATTGGTCCATATCGGTCCATAATTATATATAGCCCCCATATAAAACGTTCTCCAGATTTGACCTCCGGAACCTCTTGGAGGAGCAAAATTCATCCGATCCTGTTCAAATTAGGAACGTGGTGTTAGTATATGGTCGCTAACAACCATACCAAAATTGGTCCAATCACACAAAAATTGGTCCATATCGATTCATAATTTTGTTAAAATTTTATTTCTGTAGAAATTTTTGTCAAAATTTTCTTTCTATAGAATATTTTGTCAAAATTTTTATTTCTATAGAAAATTTTGTGAAAATTTTATTTCTATAGAAAATTTTGTTAAAATCTTATTTCTGTAGAAAATTTTGTCAAAATTTTATGTCTACTTTGTCAAACTGAATTATAAACGTATTGGATCGATCTTTTTTGATTTAATATATACCACATATGGACATACAATTTAGATGACGGTGTCAGGAGGTTTTAAGATACCTTGCCATCGGCAAGCGTTACCGCAACTTAAGTAATTCGATTGTGGATGGCGGTGTTTAGAAGAAGTTTCCACGCAATCCATGATGGAGGATACATAAGCTTCGGCCTGGCCGAACTTACGGCCGTATATACTTCTTTTTTATACTACACTTCTAACTAAATAAATAGCACTATGATTTGGTTATGGCTAACTCGTGCAAGGTTTTACTGGGAAAAAATTCCTAGCAAACACTGTTTCTCAAATGGTATAGGGGGACTCAGTTATATGGGAGCTATATATTAATATCGACCGATATGAACCACACTTGACGAATCATATAATGCACGCAAAAAAATGATATTTCACTAAAGCCAATTTAACTTTATTTTAGTTCACGGAATTATTATATATGGAGAAAATTTCCTTTACTCTAATGTTTTTTTGTTTTTGTGCGTACGTTAGTTAAATGAACTAAAAAACGGGAAAAAATTATACATAAATGAAGTAAAAAGTTTTACTAAATTCGTACTTCTCACAAAATAGTTCATTATTTCTTTAAATTTATAAATTTTACTACAAATGCATGCATCATGAACTTCGTAAATCACTAAAGACATTCTTGCAATTTTGAACTCCAATTTTTTTCTTTCAAACTACAAAATTTTCTTTAACAAGTGAAAAAAAATTAATTATGTCTAATAAATTTTCTTGAATTTGTTGAAAAATATCTACTTATTTTTGTGACATCGGCGTGATGTCAGCGTTTGTAATATGGTTTATTTAAAATTTTTTAAAAACATAATGCAATGATTAATCAAGCTCGAGTCCTTGATAAAGGTCGAACAAAAAGAAAATTAATAAATTTTTAAAAACATTAAAAATTTTCTAAAATTAACAAAATTTTTTCTTCCTGGTGGGTTCACTGTTTTTTCAGTGTGGGTGCAAAGCAACACTACAGCAAATCTGATGGAAATTCCGATCATGGTAACGAATATAAGTTCATCTCATATAAGCACAAGTACAGTCGAAGCTCTGTTTAACGAACGATATATTGTCAGGCCCTTTCGTTATTTAGAAAAATTCGTTAAATCGAATGGGAATATTAAATGTTAACTTTTAATAAAAATCTTACTTTTTTACCAGATGAGTAAAAATTCATAATCTTTTGACATAATTAAACCACAGAGACACTTAACTTACTTTAAATAATCCTTAAAAACTGATGAACTTGATATATCTAGGTTAGGTTAGATTGAAAAGAGGATGCAAGATTCGCTGTCTTATGGAGGCCTATATACACCCATGTCATAATTTGTGTGTCTAACTTCTTAGACGAATTGCCTAATTTGTTTCCAGTCCCCGGTTTCAAGGTGGGCCAGCCATAGTTAGTGTTCATAGTAACATCTACCTAAAACGTCCTACATACAGCATTACCCTGCTGCTCCTGTCGGCATAGATGTACTCTCAACGCTACATTGCCGTTTCGACCGAGCACCAAAAAAGTTTTTCAGTGGTAGTTTATCCCTCTCACTAATGATGTTGACATTCCTGTGTATTTCATAGTTTCTCTTCAGTTATAAGACGGAGGTTCCTTGTTATAAGACGGAGGTTCCTTGTTATTGAGCTAAGGGAGCCACCGTGGTGCAATGGTTAGCATGCCCGCCTTGCATACACAAGGTCGTGGGTTCGATTCCGGCTTCGACCGGACACCAAAAAGTTTTTCAGCGGTGGATTATCCCACCTCAGTAATGCTGGTGACATTTCTGAGGGTTTCAAAGCTTCTCTAAGTGGTTTCACTGCAATGTGGAACGCCGTTCGGACTAAAAAGGAGGTCCCTTTTCATTGACCTTAACATGGAATCGGCCAGCAGTAAGTGATAAGAGAGAAATTCACCAATGTGGCATCACAATGGACTGAATAATCTAAATGAGTCTGATATATCGGGCTGCCACCTAACCTAACCTAACCTAACCTTGTTATTGAGCTAAATATAGAATGGGGTAGCACTCATTACTTCACCACCTGTCCAACTGGGAATCCTACGAAATATTACCACTAACTGACCTATCACAGGACTAGTACCAGTGCTCGAGTTTATCGTAGTTTTTAAATTTTCATATAATTTATTGATTTCCATACTCTCTTTATTTTAAAATTTTATTTGATCTAAACATTTACCTATGGGCCAACATAGTCCAAAAGTTTTTCTTTCTGGTGCAATTTGGATGATCAAAATAATATCGGTACCTAAGGGTTTGTCCCAGACTGGTTCATGAGGACCTGTCCAGTCCTACTAAGTTCTCCCAGGTCATGTAGTTTGGAATGAGTCCAAGCCGTGGCCTGCAGTGTAAATTTATCCCCATCAATGACAAACCCGTGTTGAAGTGACCAGTCCCTTCCATACGTTTCGGCCAGAACTGGGACTGGTCTATTCACACCAGGAAGTAGTCCTGTACCGGTTCTGGCGTACATCTTTTTCCCGTAGCGAAGCTGCCACTCTATCTAACCTAACTTTACCTAGTTACCCGGCCATTGAATATGTGTTTCCGAACATTTTAATGGATTCTAAATATCTTGGGAATGCCGTATTTTGTGGACATTTTCTAAGGACTTAAGCCATTCTCACAATCGTCAAATATTGCTGATTTTGTTGTTGTTTATTTTCTTAAGATTAGAAGCCTGTTCGTTAAATCGAACGTAAATTTTGTTCAACTGTTCGTTATTTAGACCACTCAATGTTAAGAATTTGGACGTTCGTTAAATTGGATTTTCGCTAAATGGGATATTTGTTAAACAGAGCTTCGACTGTATATACGGCCTTAAGTTCGGCCAGGCCGAATCTTATGTACCCACCACCATGGATTGAGTAGAAACTTCTACTAAAGACGTTACGAACCGATATGACCTTTGGTGCGGTAATTATAGAGCCAGAATTGAAATATGGGGGTCACTTTATATGCGGGCTATGTACAATTATGAACACGAGTCTACCACAAATGGCAGATTTTTTACTGTTTGGTAGATTGGTTTTGCAAAATATTCCTCTTCAACTATGAAATGCTATATAAATTTTCTATAGAAATAACATTTTGACAAAATTTTCTACAGAAATAAAATTCTGACAAAATTTTCTATAGAAATCAAATTTTGACACAATTTTCTATAGAAATAAAATTTTAACAAAATTTTCTATAGAAATAAAATTTTGACAAAATTTTCTATAGAAATAAAATTTTGACAACATTTTTTATAGAAATAAAATGTTGACAAAATTTTCTATAGAAATAAAATTTTGATTTCACCAGTGTAGAAATCTATATAATTTTTATTCCTCGTGGGCATTCGGTGTGCACCACGTCTAACTATTGGGAGTTACAGTTTCAAGTTTTTGTCGAAAAGTGGCTTCGCCAGAGTGTAATCCACTACGTTTGGCTCATCTGGAATTATTTGAGGACCGAACTGTGACCGTATCTTTTTCCGACCACAGCGATAGCTCGCGCAACCGCTCAGCGGTTGTTGCGGCTGACCATTTGGCCAACATTTCTAAAGTATAGGAGGCTTAGCCCTTCAGGTACACCTGTGACTAATACATACGACAATAACAGCTATAATTCAATACCCAGATGACTTCAACAATAGTATTTCGAATATGAAAGAAAACTGTTACTATGAATGATATAATATCCGATTCTGTCAATTCGTTTGGATTTTCCTAAAGTTGCTATAATCCAACTCGATTCAAATTCATTTAACAATAAAATTGTTCAATAAAATATTTGAATGAAGTCGATAGCAACTCTTTTTCTCTTCTGTTTCATTATTTGATACCATGGACATTTTTTTGTTTCTTGTTCCCACAAAATATCAATCTGCCAGCAATCACATGCATGAATTTTATTACTTCGAATGGCTAGCATGAGTAGGATGTGTGAGTTATACCTTTATTGTCCTTCGTCCTTATTCTTTTCAAATCACACAAACACACACACACATATGCACACATTTTGGGGTCTATGAAGAGCATATTCACTTTACAATTGATTTAGATTGAATTAAATTGTGTTTCTCTGTTGCCAATCAACCTCGTACTTCATAAGAGTCCTTATTGTAGTTTTTTTCTTGCTTTGTTTCTTGTTGTTGCGGATTTTTTTTATTGCCTTTGCTGCTAAAGAATGTTGTTGTCGTTGTTGTTATATCTATTCTATCTGTTGTCATCATCTACGTTGAATTCGTTGTTGTATTGTTTAATGAATACCATCTATCTCCGAGGACCACAAGCACTTGTACAGTGGTGGTCAACCATAGACAAAGGCCAGCAAATTATCAAAAAAAAAAGGAGAAATACAGACCATAAGCTCTTTCATGGGGTCAGTGAGAGCGAGAGAGAGAGAGATGGACAGAAGCAATGAAGAAAACATCTCAAAATCTTGAAAAGAAAGCAATTTAAGAAACAGAAAGGAATCTGGTCCATGGTTACTAGATTATACTTATAGAAGATATCTAGCTTGCTAGCTAGCTGCCCAGTCGAAAAGCCAACCTAACTGCTACCAGCTAACGCAATGATACGAAAGAAGCAACCAACGAATGAATGAACGAACGAACATTCCATTGTTGATTTTAGTTCATTTACTGAAGAATGTGTTTCATTGTAAGTCAACTTTGAAAACATACAACGAAAAAAAAAAAACAACAAAAAATTAAACTGAACGGGAGCCAAAGAGAACAAAAAGAATGGAAGCAAGCAATGAAAGTATAACCATTATCCTTGTATGAAGGACTTAGGGGTTCTTGTTTCTTCTGTTTTTTTTTTTGTTCGTTTCATTTTTCATAGATATATGTGCTTTTGTCATTTTGCATTTCTTTTTTTTCATGTTTTTGTATTCCAGTATTTTATATGGCTGCAATTTTTTATGATTATTTTCTATGATTCTTATAAGAGATTGAATGGAATGTTTTATAGAACAGCATTCCCTGCGGTAGTGAATAAGACTAATATCACTATGTGTGTGTGTATGTAGAAATATACATAGGTGCAAATACGCGTCGACCATTGGGTGGAACGATAAAATTTAAGGCTAAATTTTGGAGTAATGAATTTATTTATGGGATAAGTTCAAATTTCTAATCAAAATTAAGAGATTCATTTATATGATTACCGCTGCCAAGCTATCTTAAACCTTCTTAACATAGTTTTCTAAATTGTGTGAAATCTCTTTAACTGGGATCCCTAACAAACGGATACCTCTCAAATATGGAGAACTTTCATTAGACGTTTGCTATATTATCACATTAAAACCAACCCTCGTAGGTGAACACCTTCTAAATGTGGACAAAATTTGGTCGACTGTAGGGTCCATTTGTGAGAGGTTTTACTGTATATAAACTAGGGCTGTCATTCGGGATCGATTTTTAAAAATCCCGGGATTCGGGATTTCAAAATATAGAATCCCGGTATCCCAGGATTTTTTCGGGATACCGAAATTTTCGGGATTCTTTAAATATTTTAAGTAATAACAACCTTAAGCGCCAAAAATTTTTTCTACATTAAACCAATTTAGTTTATTTCAATTTTAGTAACAAACAAGTAAGTAAAGTCTAAAGTTGGGCGGGGCCGACTATATTATACCCTTCACCACTATGTAGGCCAAAATTATCACAATGGACTGAATAGTCTAAGTGAGCCTGAATCTTAATCGGGCTGCCACTTTAACCTACAAGCTATACTTACTTCTAAAAGCTATAGAATCTGAACCGATTTTGAATAAATTTGACATGTATAGTTAGAATAATAATTCTGCTATCTATGCGAAATTTCACGTAAATGGGAGTATAACTTTGGCCCCCTGGTCATATGAGTGCAAATCGGACGGAAGGTATATATGGGAGCCATATCTAAATCTGAACCAAATTTGGTACAATTACTGATACTATTTACTAAACGTACTCCTTGTGCGAAATTTGAAGCAAATCACGGCAAAACCCTGGATTTTGAGGCCATATAAGTTCAAATCGGACGAAAGATATATATGGAAGCTATATCTAAATCTGAATCGATTTTGACCATATTTGGCACATACAATAGTGTCATTAAAAGTACCGCTTGTGCAAAATTTGGAGTAAGCCAGGGCAAAACTCTGGCTTTTGAGACCATATAAGTCCAAATCGGGCGAAAGATATATATGTGAGCTATATCTAAATCTGAACCGATTTTAACAAAATTTGACACACTTAACGATACTATTAAATGTACCCCTTGTGCAAAATTTGAAGCAAATCACGGCAAAACTCTGGCTTTTGTGGCCATATAAGTTCAAATCGGACGAAAGATATATATGGGAGCTATATCTAAATTTGAACCGATTTCAATCAAATTTACCAAGCATTGGTAGAATGTCAATTCTACCATCTGTGCAAAATTTCACAAAGATCGATAGTAAACTTTGGCCTCTGTGGTCATATGAGTCTAAATCGGACGAAAGATATATATGGGAGCTATATCTAAATCTGAACCGATTTGGCTGATATTTTGCAAGATTTTCGAGATTCATAAAATATTTGGATGTTCGGTATTTAAAGAAAATCGGTTGATAAACACGCTAACTATGACCAAATCGGGGATAAATATATATGGCAGCTATATCTAAATCTGAACCGATTTTTTCCAAAACCAATAGCGATTGTCTCTGTCCCAAGAAACGGCCCTATGCCAAATTTGAGGACGATCGGACTTAAACTGCGAGCTGTACTTTGTGCACAAAATTACATATACATACAGACGGACAGACAGACAGACAGACAGGCAGACAGACAGGCAGACGGACATCGCTAAATCGACTCAGAATTTAATTCTAATCGGTACACTAAAAGATGGGTCTATGACCACAATTTCTAGGCGTTACATACAAATGCACAAACTTATTATACCCTGTACCACAGTAGTGGTGAAGGGTATAAAAAGAACAACAAAAGAATATAAGAAAAGCAATTTTAAATTGCTATCATAATATAACGAACACTTAGTCCAACTCAACATTATGAAGAAAATAAAAACAAAACAAGTATATACGGCCGTAAGTTCGGCCAGGCCGAATCTTATGTACCCTCCACCATGGATTGCATAGAAACTTGTACTGAAGACTGTTATCCACAATAGAATAACTTGGGTTGCGGTAACACTTGCCGATGGCAAGGCATTTTAAAACTTCTTAACACCGCGTTCTCAATTGTAAGTTAGTCCATAAGGGTATATTATAAACAAAAAGGCCGATTAAATAAGTAAATAATTCAGTTTGACAAAATTTTGTATAGTAATAAACTTTTGACAAAATTTTCTATAGAAATAAAATTTCGACAAAAATTTCTATCGAAATAAAATTTTGACAAAATTTTCTATTGTAATAAAATTTTGACAAAATGTTCTATAGTAATAAAATTTTGACAAAATTTTCGATAGTAATAAAATTTTGACAAAAATTTTTATAGAAATAAAATGTTGACAAAATTTTCTATAGTAATAAAATTTTGACAAAATTTTCTATAGAAATAAAGTTTTGACAAAATTCTCTATAGCAATAAAATATTGACAAAATTTTGTATAGTAATAAAATTTAGACAAAATTTTGTATAGTAATAAAATTTTGACAAAATTTTCTATAGTAATAGAATTTTGACAAAATTTTCTATAGTAATAAGATTTTGACAAAATGTTCTATAGTAATAAAATTTTGACAAAATTTTCTATAGTAATAAAATTTTGAAAAAAATTTTTATAGAAATAAAATTTTGACAACATTTTCTATAGAAATAAAATCTTGACAAAATTTTGTATAGTAATAAAATTTTGGCTAAGTTTTGTATAGTAATAAAATTTTGACAAAATTTTCTATAGTAATAAAATTTTGACAAAATTTTCTACAGAAATAAAATTTTGACAAAATTTTTTATAGAAATAACATTTTGACAAAATTTTCTATAGTAATAAAATTTTGACAAAAATTTTGATAGAAATAAAATTTTGACAACATTTTCTATACAAATAAAATCTTGACAACATTTTCTATAGAAATAAAATTTTGACAAAATTTTCTATAGTAATAAAATTTTGACAAAATTTTCTATAGTAATAAAATTTTGACAAAATGTTCTATAGTAATAAAATTTTGACAAAATTTTCTATAGTAATAAAATTTTGACAAAAATTTTTATAGAAATAAAACTTTGACAACATTTTCTATAGAAATAAAATCTTGACAACATTTTCTATAGAAATAAAATCTTGACAAAATTTTGTATAGTAATAAAATTTTGGCAACGTTTTGTATAGTAATAAAATTTTGACAAAATTTTCTATAGCAATAAAATGTTGACAAAATTTTGTATAGTAATAAAATTTAGACAAAACTTTATGTAGTAATAAAATTTTGACAAAATTTTCTATAGTAATAAAATTTTGACAAAATGTTCTATAGTAATAAAATTTTGATAACATTTTTTATAGAAATAAAATCTTGACAAAATTTTCTATAGAAATAAAATTCTGACAAAATTTTTTATAGCAATAAAATGTTGACAAAATTTTGTATAGTAATAAAATTTAGACAAAATTTTCTATAGTAATAAAATTTTGACAAAAATTTTTATAGAAATAAAATTTTAACATTTTCTATAGAAATAAAATCTTGACAAAATTTTGTATAGTAATAAAATTTTGGCAAAATTTTCTATAGCAATAAAATGTTGACAAAATTTTGTATAGTAATAAAATTTTGACAAAATTTTCTATAGAAATAAAATTTTGACAAAATTTTCTATAGCAATAAAATGTTTACAAATTTTTGTATAGTAATAAAAGCAAGCCAAATCTGGGGATCAGTTATATGGGGGCTATATATAATTATGGACGGATGTGGACCAATTTTTGCATGGTTGTGAGAGACCATATACTAACACCATGTACCAAATTACATCGAGATCGGATGAATTTTGCTCCTCCAAGAGGCTCCGCAAGCCAAATCTAAGCGCCGGTTTATATGGAGGCTATACGTAAAAGTGGTCCGATATGGCCAAGTTGCAATACCATCCGACCTACATCAATAACAACTACTTGTGCCAAGTTTCAAGTCGCTAGATGGCGTCGCTAGTATTAAATGCATATTATTTTTATATAGTACCAACCTTCAAATGATTCGTGTCAAAATTTGACGTCTGTAAGTCAATTAGTTTGTGAGATAGAGCGTCTTTTGTGAAGCAATTTTTGTTATTGTGAAAAAAAAAATGAAAACAAGTACATACGGCCGCACGTTCGGCCAGGCCGAATCTTATGTACCCACCACCATGGATTGCGTAGAAACTTCTACGAAAGACTGTGATTTAGTCCATACATGGTATATATTAGACAAAAAAGTTATGTATAGTTAAGTCTACAAATAATTACGAATCGAAATATGGGGGTCGCTTATTATGAACTTGATATGGACCAATTTTTGTGTGATTGGGGATCGATTTATCTGAGGGCCATATATAACTATAGACCGATATGGACCTAGTTAGGCATGGTTGTTAACGACCATATACTAGCACAATGTACCAAATTTCAACTCACTCGGATGAAATTTGCTTCTCCAAGAGGTTCCAAAACCAAATCACGGGATCGGTTTATATGGGGCTATGTACGATTATGGACTGATATGGACCACTTTTGGCATGGTTGTTAAATATCATATACTACCACCACGTACCAAATTTCAAGCAGATCGGATGAATTTTGCTCCTCCAAAAGGCACCGGAGGTCAAATCTGGGGATCTGTTTATATGGGAGCTATATATAATTATGGACTGATAGGAACCATTTCCTGCATGGTTGTTGGTTACCATATACTAACATCACGTACCAAATTTCAACCGAATGGCAAGAATTTTGCTCTTCCAAGGGGCTCTGGAGGTCAAATCTGGTGATCGGTTTATATGGGGCCTATATATAATTATGGACCGATATCGACCAATTTTTGCATGGGAGTTTGAGGCCATATATTAACACCACATACCAAATTTCAACTGAATCAGATGAATTTTGGTCTTCCAAGAGGTTCCGGAGGTCAAATCTGGTGATCGGTTTATATGGGGGCTATATATAATTATAAACCGATGTGGACCAATTTTTGCATGGTTGCTAAAGACCATATACTAACATCACGTACAAAATTTCAGCCGGATCGGATGAAATTTGCTTCTCTTAGCGGCCTCGCAAGCCAAATCGGGGGATCGGTTTATATGGGGGCTATATATAATTATGGACCGATGTCGACCAATTTTTGCATGGTTGGTAGAGACCATATACTAACACCATGTAGCAAATTTCAGCCGGATCGGATGAAATTTGCTTCTCTTAGCGGCCTCGCAAGCCAAATCGGGGGATCGGTTTATATGGGGGCTATATATAATTACAGACCGATGTGAACCAATTTTTGCATGATTGTTAGAGACCATATACTGACACCATGTACCAAATTTCAGCCGGATCGGATGAAATTTGCTTCTCTTAGGGGCCTCGCAAGCCAAATCGGGGGATCGGTTTATATGGGGGCTATATATAATTATGGACCGATGTGGACCAATTTTTGCATGGTTGTTAGAGACCATATACTAACACCATGTACCAAATTTCAGCCGGATCGGATGAAATTTGCTTCTCTTAGAGGCCTCGCAAGCCAAATTTTGGGGTCCGTTTATATGGGGGCTATACGTAAAAGTGGACCGATATGGCCCATTTGCAATACCATCCGACCTACATCAATAACAACTACTTGTGCCAAGTTTCAAGTCGATAGCTTGTTTCGTTCGGAAGTTAGCGTGATTTCAACAGACGGACGGACGGACGGACGGACGGACGGACGGACGGACGGACGGACATGCTCAGATCGACTCAGAATTTCACCACGACCCAGAATATATATACTTTATGGGGTCTTAGAGCAATATTTCGATGTGTTACAAACGGAATGACAAAGTTAATATACCCTCCATCCTACACACAAAAAATTATCACCAACATTTTTTCAATTAAACACTAAATTGAATTTGGAAACGGATTCAATTAATATGTTAATTGATTCAATTAATTATTTAATCAAATCCGAATAAAATCCAATTAAAAAAATGATTGATATTTGTTACGTTTCCAATTAAAATATTAATTGATTCAATCAATTTGTTAATCAATTCGGAAATAATTTTCAATTACAAACGTGATTGAATTTTTTTCCGTTTCCAATTACATATGTGATTGATCCAATCACCTTTGTGATTGAAACTGAATAATTTTGAGCAATGGAAAGAGCGAAAAGAGAACAAGAGAATGGGTATTTATTCAACAATGTATGATGGAGAGATCAGT
Source organism: Haematobia irritans (assembly GCF_050003625.1). Taxonomy (NCBI): domain Eukaryota; kingdom Metazoa; phylum Arthropoda; class Insecta; order Diptera; family Muscidae; genus Haematobia; species Haematobia irritans. The sequence goes on along the minus strand of NC_134397.1, from coordinate 163,970,551 downwards.
CTGTGGAAGTAACTCGTAACGAACGGTTGGGTTTTTGTTTTTCGCGTAAATTGAAAAACATGATTGGCGACATTCTGTCTGCTGCATTCAAAATGTGTGCATAAATATTTTAAACGCAACAACAAATCATAGCAAAGGGTTGAAATAAATAAAGTGTGCAACAACAAACGGACACGTGGTAAAGGTTTGAAAAAAAATATATGACAGAACGCATTTGAAATTACCTATGTTTGTGTTTTGTGGTATTGTAAAAATGGAAAACAATCTACGTTTATTGAAGGTAAAAAATTGTGAAATGTGAATACCGTTTTCCATTGAAGCCTGTTTACATTAAACGGACTAAAATAATATATTTTTTATTCATTTCTTTTAGTGACCAATTTTATTTCGTGAAATTGACCAATCAATCCCATCAACTCCATCATTTTATCAAATATATAATAATATGTTTGCAATAAAAAAGTGGGTACCGTATTGATCTTTCAAAATTATAAATTTTTTTCACTCCTAGTTTTCTTAAAACCAAGAGCGGTATGGGTTTGTTGGAAGATTCACCTTGAAGTTGCGAAGTAGCGTAGGCATTAAATTGCATTTTTGTTTTACCTGTCTTTTTCAATTTGAACCCAAGTAGGTATATAAACTAATGAGCTGAATTATGTAATGGTAAAAAAGTTCTTTCTTTTGGATTTAAAAATATGAAAAATATCCGATAATAATAAAAATATGTATTTTCCATTTATATTTTTTTCTATTTCCAGAATTTGCAATGTAATGGTAAAAAAGTTCTTTCTTTTGGATTTAAAAATATGAAAAATATCCGATAATAATAAAAATATGTATTTTCCATTTATATTTTTTTCTATTTCCAGAATTTGCAAAGTATCATCAATATAATACCAAATATTACATTGCTTTTCAATTATTTTTGTCTTTGATTGGTTCAAATTTTAATAGACGATTTTAATGTGTGGACATTTTGGAAAGGAATTGTTACTAAAATTAAATTACCGAGCTCCTTAATACACCTTTTTATGCTAAAAGACTACAACTGCAAAAGAAGATTATAAATCTGCAACCTGGAACTAAGAATTGAACTTGATATTCTATGCAGGTAATGTTTAACCAAATTAACTTTTAATTGAACAAAATTAAATTCGAATTATTCCGTTTACTTTCAGAAAAACTAATTTAGCTTACAGGCTGCTGAATTATTGGAAATCTAGGCGCATCTACATATTAGAAGGAACATGCTAACATGGTTATTATTATAAGGAAGATAATGATTTATATAATTTATTTTTTCACCCTATAGTTGTTATTGATAGTAGTTGTATTTGTAAGTTATGTTAGAACAAAACACAAATGACAAGAACCAAATTTATTTGTCTATTGCATAATTCAAAAAATAATAAAATATTAAATATGTTTTATAAGAAACACATATTTTCTTTTATTTCAAAAGAAAAAAACTAAATACGAATTGGGTTCGCAATATATAAATTTTTTGATCGAAATTTATAGCCAATTTCAATTAATTATTTAATTGAATGAATCAAATAGTTGATTGATTTTTGTCGCGAAATTATTTAAAATTTTAATTGATTCAATTAAAACTGTGATTGAATTTATGTTAAAAACCAATCACGTTTTTAATTGATTCAATCACACAATTAATTGATTCCGTGACAAAAGTCAATTAAATTTTTAATTAAAAATCGTGTTGGTTTTCAATCAAAATGGGTGATTGATACTATCATTTTCGTGATTGAAGACATTTCAATTAAAAAAATGATTGAATCCGCGATTTTCGTGATTGAAATCAAAAAAATTTTTTTTGTGTGTATGGTGGTGGGTATAAAAAGGAATTTTGTGTTTTGATAAAATACTGTTTTCTGAAGGGAAAAAATACGTGGAAGCAAAAACTTGGCTTGATAATGAGTTTCCGGATTCTGCCCCAGGGAAATCAACAATAATTGATTGGTATGCAAAATTCAAGCGTGGTGAAATGAACACGGAGGACGGTGAACGCAGTGGACGCCCGAAAGAGGTGGTTACCGACGAAAACATCAAACAAATCCACAAAATGATTTTGATTGCCCGTAAAATGAAGTTGATCGAGATAGCAGAGGTCTTAAAGGAACGTGTTGTTCATATCATTCATCAATATTTGTATATGCGGAAGCTCTGTGCAAAATGGGTGCCGCGCATCCTATAGTGGAGGGTATAAAAATTTTGAAAAAAATAGATTAATTATAAAATATAATAGTTTCATCACACCAAATTGGGGTTCTAAACGATACGGAATCTAGACCCAAATCGGAGGGCGGTTTTACAAGGTGGGTAAAGCAAAATCTGTACCTATACACAATATATTCGGAACACCTATTTATGGTCCTAAACAACCTCTAGATTTTAAATTTCAGGGAAAATTGATAAAAACTACAGTTTCTATAAGTAAAATCTGGAGATGGGTCTATGTGAGAGTTATAGCAAAACAGGTATTTGTTGTCCTAAAATACCTCTAAATTTCCAATTTCAGACAAATCGGATAAAAACTACGGTATCTAGACGCTCCAGAAATGAAATCGGGATATCAGTCTATATGGAGGCTACACAAAAACATGGACCGATAAACACCATTTTCGACACATCTATTTGTGGTCCTAAAATACCTCTAGATTTCCAATTTTAGCGAAATCGGATAAAAATTACGGTTTCTCGAAGCCCAAGAAGTAAAATCGGCAAATCGGTCTATTCCAAAGCATGGACCGATTCACACCATTTTTGGCACACCTTATTGTGGTCCTAAAATACCTCTTGATTTCCAATTTTAGGCAAATCGAATAAAAACTACGGTTTCTAGAAGCCCAAGACCCCAAATCGGGGGATCGGTTTATATGGAAGCTATATCAAAACCTATACCGATGTAGCCCATTTTCGAACGTGGACTGTTTGTAGAAAAAGACGAATCTGTGCCAAATTTCAGGACGATAGCGCCATTATTGAAGACTGTAGTAATTATAACAGATGGACATGCTTATATTGTCTTACAATTTCTGCCTGATCAAGAATATATATTCTTTATATAGTCGGAAATCGATATTTCGATGTGTTACAAACGGAAGAACAAACTTATTATACCCCCATCACCATTCTATGGTGGTGGGTTTGAAAAAGAAGAAAAATTAAAGTTTTTAACACTACGTTTATTTCGGTAGTGAAAGGTTTAATATAGGTTACCAGATTTTTTGATATTTTGACTGGGAGGAGGACCTCTTTTGGAATATTTTCGTAAGGATTATCATATCCTTTGAACTATTCTGTGTAAGGTAAAGTTGACGCAAAATTATCCTAAAAACCTCCTGGCTGGATCCGGCTAGTGTTAGATAGCCTGTAAATATTTATGAACATTTTCAGGAAAAATCATAACCATAATCATGGTATGCTAACGTGAAAATGAACCCAATTGTTTAAGCTTGCTTTTCTCATATGATTGTGACAATTACGACCACTTTGCAACTACTCACCCCAATATTTCGTCCCCACCCATAAGCAACTATTATGGTCATGGAACAAATATTGGTCACTATTGTTACAAAAATTCCATAAGATGTAAGATTTTTTCTAGTAATATTGGAGGGCAGGTCCTCTTGATTTTACAGGGAATGATTGATGAAGATAAGGGCCTGAATGACATGAGCTATTTAATGTAGAGTGCTTCTTTTGGTAATATATTTACTTTATACGTTACAATAATTACCTTACGACCATTCAATGAGTTAATCTAACAAGACCAAGACACTTTCATTGATGGTGAAGTTGACTGAAAATACGCTGAATTGTCGTTTTTTTTTTTTAATTTCATATAAATTGTAATAAAAACTCCAATAAAGAAATACTAAAATGAGGGCGAAGCCGTGCACACCGATGGGTTTTTAATACATTTCTTAATATGTGACAACATATAATATTTGGCACATTCTTTTGTATACCCTCCACTATAAGATTTCGATGTAACACATAGAAATATTGCTCTCCAATACAAACTTTATTCTGGGTCGTAGTGAACTCTGAGTCGATTGAGAGATGTGTGTCCGTCCGTCTGTTGAAATCACCGCACGGGGTTCAACTTTAAAAAAAAATATTCATATAATCTCATGTGTAGAAAATTTTATTTATGCATAGGTATGCATACAATATTTTTATACCCACCACCATAGAATGGTGACGGGGGTATAATAAGTTTGTCATGTGTTACAAACACATCGAAATATCGATTTTCGACTATATAAAGTATATATATATATTATTGATCAGGGAGAAATTCTAAGACGATATAACGATGTCCGTCTGTCCGTCTGTCTGTCTGTTGTAATCACGCTACAGTATTCACTAATGAAGCAATCGTGCTGAAATTTAGCACAAACTCGTCTTTTGTCTGCAGGAAGGTCAAGTTCGAAGATGGGCTATATCTGTCCAGGTTTTGATATAGTCCCCATATAAACCGACCTCCCGATTTGGGGTCTTGGGCTTATAGAAATCCTAGTTTTTATCCAATTTGCCTGAAATTTGAAATCTAGAGGTATTTTATGACCATAAAGAGGTGTGCCAAAAATGGTGAGTATCGGTCCATGTTTTGGTATAGCCCCCATATAGACCGATCTTCCGATTTTACTTCTTGGGCTTATAGAAACCGCAGTTTTTATTCAATTTACCTGGAATTGGAAATCTAGAGGTATTGTAGGACCACAAATACTTGAGCCAAAAATTGTGAGTATCGGTCCATATTTTGGTATAGCCCCCATATAGACCGATCTCCCGATTTTACTTCTTGGGCTTATAGAAACCGCAGTTTTTATTAAATTTACCGGAAATTGGAAATCTAGAGGTATTGTAAGACCACAAATACGTGTGCCAAAAATTGTGAGTTTCGGTCCATGTTTTGGTATGGTCCCCATATTAAACGACCTCCCGATTTGGGGTCTTGGGCTTATAGAAACCGTAGTTTTTATCTAATTTGTCTGAAATTGGAAATCTAGAGGTATTTTCGGGTCATAAAGAGGTGTGCCGAAAACGGTGAGTATCGGTCCATATTTTAGTATAGCCTCCATAAGAACGATCTCCCGATTTAACTCCTTGTGTTTCTAGAAACCGTAGTTTTTATCTGATTTGCCTGAAATTGTAAATATTATGGTATTTTAGGCTCACAAAAGCGTGTATCGGATTAAGTTTTTATCGGCCCATTTGGTAATGCCTCCATATAAACAGACTTCACTTCTTCAGGGTGTAGAAGGCGCACTGATCATGAAAATTTGTTGAATCTCAATGTAAAATTTCCAGATTTTACTTCTACAGATTTAAGATTTCAAATCAAGACGTTATTTTATAATTTTCTTGCACACTTACAAGAGATGTTAATGATTCCTCTAAAACTCAAACAAAAATGGTTCTTATAAATCCAGAATCTGATATAGTCCTCATAGGTGAAATCTTTAAATTTATCTTCGGGAAGTGTCCCCAAGTCCTCAAGCCCTCCTGAAATTTCAAAGGAAACCCTAATATTTGGTTCATGGTGGTGGGTATTTAAGATTCGGCCCGGCCGAACTTACTGCTGTATATACTTGTTATAATATTAAATTGAGCCACGGGCTTTTTGGGCAGCAAATAAATGAATGACTTCTTCAGTCGGCACATTTATTCGGCGATGAACCGACATTAATGCCAATCCTTTGAGTCTACTCTCGCTAGTCGAATTTCTAAGATACGTCTTTAATCTCTTCATTGTTGAAAATGAACGTTCGGATGAGCACGTAGTAACTGCAGGGATGGAAAATGCAGTTCTATAGTACTTTTTTTCAAACCTTTTTCACCCCGGTCAGTACCATAGTACCCCCGCGAATGATTTAGTACCTTTTGTGTAGACATTTTGGAGTCGATATCAGATTTATGGTACAATAGCTTTGACAAAATATTTTAATATTTTGAGAAATTACAAATTACAAATATGGCAAAACAGACCATGTGGGAAAAAAATCTATTTCGTAAAAGACATAGTCAAAAACAGGATTTTATTGAACTTCAAAAATGTTTTAGTCGAAAAACGAATGCGATTCTACATTATCGATTTTTTATTTCGGTAGAAAATTTTGTCAAAATTTTATTTTTATAGAAAATTTTGTCAAAATTTTATTTCAATTGAAAATTTTGTAAAAGATTTATTTCTATAGGAAAATTTTGCAAAATTTTATTTCTATAGAAAAAATTTTGCAAAATTTTTTTCTATAGATTTTTTTTGCAAAATTTTATTTCTATAGAAAATTTTTGCAAAATTTTATTTATATAGAAAATTTTGTCAAAATTTTATTTTCTTTAAAATTCAGTCTCTTGAAAATAATCTTCCAGTGAAATTTTTGTTGAAATTTAGTAAAAAGTACCTTTCCGATCAAAAAATACCTTTTTTGTACTTTCCTAAAAATTTTATTTTCCATCCCTGAGTAACTGGCAAAGTGACCAAAATTTTTAAAAGAATATGCACGTTTGGAAATATCTCTTTATTGCTTCCTTCGCTAAATTAGGCAGGTTCTTTTCGCAGGTTTTGCGCCATTTCATTTACACATGTGTGTTTGGCTGTTTCGTTGTTGTTCTATGGCCAAACAAAGCGAGTCATGTTCACAAAAAGAACAACAAACACACATAAAAAGCAGAAATACATTTTCCAAAAATGAAATTTGTGGTGCGAAAACAAAAACAATTTGTTATTTTCGACCGTCGTTTGACGGACTTTTCAACTAGTATTCTATGATTTGTGCAAGTTTTATAGGTAAGCGTTTTTCAAAATAAAACCTCCAGCTTTTCTTCAACATCTTCGAAAACATTTTTCTATGCAGCTAAAAATATATATTTATTTATATAAAAATGTTCATTCATTTCGGGGGGGGGGTTTGATCCCCCTCACCCCCCCCCCCTGAATACGGCCTTGCCCCATATGAAGCGAATCCCAGATTTGTCATGCGGAGCTTGTGGGAAAAGCCAATTTCATCCGATCCGGTTGAAATACAAAAATTGCTTTTGGAGGAGTAAATCTTATTCAATCTGGTTGAAATTTGGTACATGATATTAGTATTACAGTTGTCATTCGTGCCAAAAATAATCTACCAAAATTTGAAGAACATTTTACAAAAGAAACAAGGAAAGTCTAAAGTCGGGCGGGGCCGACTATATTATACCCTGCACCACTTTGTAGATCTAAATTTTCGATACCATATCACATCCTTCAAATGTATTGGGGGCTATATATAAAGGTTTTACATACATATAAATATCACTCGATCTGGACAGAATTTGATAGGCTTCTACAAAATCTATAGACTCAAAATTTAAGTCGGCTAATGCACTAGGGTGGAACACAATGTTAGTAAAAAATATGGGAAACATTTAAATCTGAAGCAATTTTAAGGAAACTTCGCAAAAGTTTATTTATGATTTATCGCTCGATATATATGTATTAGAAGTTTAGGAAAATTAGAGTCATTTTTACAACTTTTCGACTCAGCAGTGGCGATTTTACAAGCAAATTTTTTTTTGTTTATTTTGACAATTTTTGTCGAAATCAGAAAAACATATATATGGGAGTTATATCTAAATCTGAACCGATTTCAACAAAATTTGGCACGCATAGCAACAATGCTAATTCTACTCCCTATGCAAAATTTCAACTAAATAGGAGTTAAAAATTGGCCTCTGTAGTCATATGAGTGTAAATCGAGCGAAAGCTATAAATGGGAGCTATATATAAATCTGAACCAATTTCAATCAAATTTGGCACACATGACTATACTACCAATTGTACTCCTTGTGCAAAATTTCAAGCTAATCGCGATAAAACTCTGGGTTCTGGGTCCATATAAGTGCATATCGGGCGAAAGATATATATGGGAGCTTTATCTAAATCTGAAGCGATTTCAATCAAATTTTGCACACTTTACTGCACTACTAATTGTACTCCTAGTGCAAAATTGCAACCAAACTCTGGCTTTTAGGACCATATTAGTCCATATCGGGCGAAAGATATATATGGGAGCTATATCTAAATCTGAACCGATTTCTTCCAAAATCAATAGGGTTCCATTCTGACCCAAATTAGGAACATGTGCCAAATTTGAAGACGATTGGACTTAAATTGCGACCTAGACTTTGATCACAAAAATGTGTTCACAGACAGACGGACGGACGGACAGACGGACATGGTTATATCGACTCAGGGACCCAGCCTGAGCATTATTGCCAAAGACACCATGTGTCTATCTCGTCTCCTCTGGGTGTTACAAACATATGCACTAACTTATAATACCCTGTTCCACAGTGTGGCGCAGGGTATAAAAACGATAAAATTTTAAAAATCTTATTTTCGAATTTTTTGTTAGTATTATTATTATATTTGGGTGTATAAATATCCCCTGAACTTTAAATGTGTCGAATATTAAATGTTAAGGATTTTAGCTTGTACCATCAAGGGAAAGTTACTTTCTATACAAAAAACGATCTAACACGAAAATTAATATTATTAACCCTTTCACTACCGATGTCCACTTAGAAGCACATTCGAAAAAGACACCAAATTCTATTTTCCCACTTAGTTTCGACTTATTTCTCGATGTTATTTTAAAGTAAAGGCTTTAATCTAATTAAGCTATAAATATTTTCCATATTGGTGAGCACTAAAATACATTTTTACAAACTTCTTTAAAAATAAACGAAAAACACAAAAATTTGAGACAATTTTTCTACTGTATGTTTCTAGTAAATGGACATTTATACAAAAATTTTAGCTGATACTTTTACGGGATCTGTTTGTATTTTTTCTCACACTGTCAAAGATATTATAGGCCAAATAGCGCTTATTTTCGTAAGGCCATTTGGTCACAATTCAAGAATCAAATTTTCAGCAAAAGCTCATATAGCTCTTGAAGTAATTGAGGTAGGTTCTCAAAATGACAATTTTTGTTCTACACGCTGTTAGTACTAATAAAGACAGAAGAAAAATTAAAGTTTTTAATATTAGGTTTATTTCGGTAGTGAAAGGGTCAAAAATATTCAATTTATAGAAAATTTTGACAAAATTGTATATTTTCTGCTGTAGGAAATTTTGTACAACATTTTACTTCTATAAAACATTTTGTAAAAATTTAACTTTTATCGAAAATTTTCTGAAAAAAAATTTTTTTGAGAAATTTTCTCAAAATTTGATTTCTATAGAAAATTTTCACAAAATTTTATTCCTAAAGAATATTTTCTCAAAATTTGGTTTCTATAGAAAATTTTCACAAGTTTTTATTACTATAGAATACTATTTTTATTACTATAGAATATTTTCAAAATTTTATTTCTTTTCTTTCTTTCTATATAAAATGTTGTCAAAAGTTTGACAACTTTTTATTCGTGTAGAAAATTTTGTCAACATTTTATTTGTGTAGAAAATTGTGGCAATATTTATCTACAGAAAATTTTGTCAACATTTTATTTCTATAGAAAATTTTGTCAAAATTTTGTTTATGTAGAAACTTGGCGCGATATTTTATTTCTATAGACAATTTTGTCAATATTTTATTTGTATAAAAAATTATTTAAACAAAAAAAAATATTTGGATGAAAAATTTTGTTTATTTTTATTTGTATAGAAAATTTTGTAAAAATTTTATTTCTATAGAAAATTTTGTCAAAATTTTATTTGAATAGAAAATTTTGTCGAAATGTCATTTCTATATAAAAATTTTGTCAACATTTTTTGTGTAGAAAATTTTAGCAAAAATTTTATATTTTAAAGAAAATTTTGCCAAAATTTCATTTCTATACAATATAGAAATGAAATCTGAGTTTTAAGCTAGTTTCATGATCAGTGCGCCTTCTATACCCTCAAAAATGAAATCGGTCTATATAGAGGCCGATAAAAACTTAATCCGATACACGTTTTTGTGAGCCTAAAATACCAGAATATTTACAATTTCAGGCAAATCGGATAAAAACTACGGTTTCTAGAAACGCAAGGAGTTAAATCGGGAGAACGTTCTTATGAGGGCTATACTAAAACATGGACCGATACTCACCATTTTCGGCACACCTCTTTATTGTCCTAAAATACCTCCAGATTTCCAATTTCAGGCAAATTGGATAAAAACTACGGATTTTAGAAGCCGAAGAAGTAAAATCGGGATATCGGTCTATATGGGGGCTATACCAAAATATGGACCGATACCATTTTCGGCACACCTCTTTATGGTCCTAAAATATCTCTAGATTTCTAATTGTGGACAAATTGCATAAAAACTACGATTTCTATAAGCCCAAGACCCCATATCGGGAGGTCGTTTTATATGGGGACCATACCAAAACATGGGCCGATACTCACAATTTTTGGCACACATATTTGTGGTCCTACAATACCTCTAGATTTCCAATTTCAGGTAAATTGAATAAAAACTGCGGTTTCTATAAGCCCAAGAAATAAAATCGGGAGATCGGTCTATATGGGGGCTATACCAAAATATGGACCGATACTCACCATTAAATCGGGAGAACGTTCTTATGAGGGCTATACTAAAACATGGACCGATACTCACCATTTTCGGCACACCTCTTTATGGTCCTAAAATTCCTCTAGATTTCCAATTTCAGTAACTCGGGAACAATTTCAAATTAAATAAAAACTACGGTTTCTATAAGCCCAAGGCCTCAAATCGGGAACTCGGTTTATATGGGGACCATACCAAAACATGGACCGATACTCTCCATTTTTGACACACGTCTTTATGGTGTTAAAATACCTCTATATTTCCAATTTTTGGTAAATTGGATAGAAAATGCGGTTTGTAGAAGCCCAAGAAGTAAAATCGGGAGATCGGTCTACATGGGTCTATATGGGCCGATACTCACCATTTTTGGCACACGTCTTTATGGCCCGAAAATACCTCTCGATTTCCAATTTCAGGCAAATTGGATAAAAAACTACGGTTTCTATAAGCCCAAGAAATAAAATCAGGATATCGGTCTATATGGGGGCTATACCAAAACATGGGCCGATACTCGCAAATTGGATAAAAAAACTGCGGTTTCTATAAGCCCAAGCCCCTGGACCGATATAGCCCATCATCGAACTTGACCTGCCTGCAGACAAAAAACGAGTTTGTGCAAAAGTTCAGCACGATTGCTTCATTATTGAAGACTTAGCGTGATTACAACAGACAGACAGACAGACGGACATGGTTATATCGTCTTAGAATTTCTCCCTTATCAAGAGTATATATACTTTATATAGTCGGAAATCGATATTTCGATGTGTTACAAACGGTATGACAAACTTAGTAAACCCCGTCACCATTCTATGGTGGTGGGTATAAAAAAGCGTTTAAAAATAGGACAAATACTTTTTAACACTTTTTTTAAAGACTTTAGTAAACATAGCATCATTTCTACGATAAGTCGTGTTTGAATTTGGAACTCTAGGTCGTCAATTAAAATGTTTTAAAGGACTTTGATAGCTGATAAAGAAATTGGCTGAAAAAATGAATAAATGTCGTAGAATCAAGTACGCAAAACTGAAATTTAAAAGATAATTGTGTCTTAAATGTATCTTTACTTTTTTTTTTTTTTTTTTTTTTTTTTTAATTTATCGTTTATTTACTTAAATTAAACTTCATTCATATTTGGGCCTCAGCGCCATAAGGGCATTGTAGAGGCATGTGACAACAAATAATATTTCTTACTGTAAACTATTTACAAAGTGAATATAATTTTTGTGTTATATAATTAATTTTATATTAATCTAATAATTCTTTTTATAGCTTGTTACTTAGAAACTCTTTACATGCCTTCTTGAATCTTGAAATAGTACAGATCGACTTTATACATTGTGGTAGCTCATTGTACTTTAAACAACCTGAGTAATCTATTCTTTGTTTGCATTTTTCAAACCTACATCGAGGTACTCTCAGATTTTGTTGATTTCTTGTATTAAAATAGTTTTGATTCTGAACAAATTTAATTGTGTGATGGCCAATATTATTAATAGATTTGTGGATAAAAAGCAGAACTTGATATTCATGAACACTATGCACTGGTAGTATATTCTTAGCTACCGAGTGATACAATGATTGTGTTGAAAATCGCAATGGAAGATTGTACACAAGTTTCAAACCTCTATTTTGAATCCTTTGAAGGGATTTTAAGGAACTGCAATCTTTGTTGTACGCATACACACTGGCCAGGTAATTTATGTGCGATTGTATCAATGACTGAAAAATCATAAGTTTCGTTCCCTCATCAAGTTTCCATTTCAATTTATGCAGAATACCTACTGCGGGAGCAACTTTCTTCCTCACCTCTTCAATATGTAAATTCCATGACATGTTACTCTGAAGTAAAACACCAAGATATTTTACAGATCTTACCTCCTGAATCAGGCTTCCATTGACAAAAACTTGGAAATCCTGGGTAATAGAAGTAGAATTCGGACGAAATCTGACCATTTTGGTTTTTCCAGGATTCAAAACTAATTGATTTAATCTAGCAAACTCAAACAACAAAGCAGAATCTCTCTCTACATTATTTCTCAATGTTGCATCAAACCTATAGGGATAAAATAAACAAACATCATCGGCAAACATAAAGAGCTTACCAGAAAAAGAAAGATTCTTAATATCATTCAAGTAAATTGCAAATAGTAAAGGACCAAGTCCACTACCTTGTGGCACGCCATACCTAACTGTTTCCAAAGAGCTTTTTGATTGATTGATCTGCACAAATTGTTTTCTATTCTTGAAATAATTTTCAAATAGTTTCAGTTCAGATCCCTTAATCCCATAAAACTCCAGTTTCCTTAACAAAATTTGATGGTCTACCATATCAAATGCTTTCGAAAAATCAAAGAATATTCCCGCAACACCATTGAAACCCTTATCTAATCCTTGACATATATATTGCACTACAGTTAAAACTGCGTCCTCAGTACCACATCCTTTCCTGAACCCAAATTGAAAATCATAAAGAAATTTATTCTCCTCAAAATAGCCTAATAAATTCTCAAATAAAATCCTTTCAAATACTTTATCTATCGTAGAAAGAATCGATATTGGTCTATAATTTTCCTCGGCTTGTGGATTGATTGTCTTCGGTATAGGATGAAGTTATCATTTTGTTAAAAAGTACTAATAAAGATGGTGAAATTTCATTCATGCACTCTTTTAGAAACTTAGGGGAAATATTATCATTGCCTGCACATTTATCAACTTTCATAGACGTAACTACATCCACTATATCTTGAAAACTGATAACCTGCATCTCAAAACAACAACTTGACCTCTCAAGAGTATTGAAAAAATTTATTGTATCCCCCGGACGAATTTCTATCTGGGCCTTTAGTTCATTTATCGAAGTGATAAAATATCTGTTTAAGCAGTTTGCCTTCTCCAAATCATCCTCTAAAATTTCCCCAACAGAATTACGCAACCTAACTTCATTCTTTTTTTTCCTCCCTAAAGTTTCATTAATGAAATTCCAAGTTTTTTTTGGATCCTGGCCAATTTTTTGTAAACAATTGGCATAATAATTACTTCTGCAATATCTCATTGCAAAATTTATGATTTTGCTTATCCGTCTGAGTTGCCTGTTCAAATTGTCTTTTCCCTTAGACTTGCGTCTACGCTTCAATAGTTTTTCCTTGAATAATATTAACTCTCTCAGATCCTTGTTTATCCAAGGAGTAAGTTCAAAACGTATCTCTTTCCTACATTTAGAATGTGTAGTCGATTTTTCAGTAGCTATATCAATTCCAGCTATAATCTCACATGCAAGACCTGACGCCGTATATGGCATTACATTAGTGGGCATTACTTGCATCAAAATATCTTTAGCCTTGACAAAATCACAATAAACTTTTGATGTCTCTATATATTTGACATTTCTAGTTTCAATTTTAATCTTGCAGTAAAGGAAATTATGATCTGATATATTATTTTCAACGCAATCAATAAAAAACATATTGTTCGATATATTCGAAAATATGTGGTCAATACATGTCCCTGAATCAGGCCTTGTTATCATATTGTGTAAATTTTCGCAATCATAAGTCTGAAACATGGAACAATAATCCATTCTGTGCAAGCCACGATTTAGGTCGATGTTCGAATCACCAATCACTATAAGAGGACTCATAGTTTGCAAACGTAAAACATCATCAAACATATTAATAAAATCTGCCACAACACATTTCTGCGATCTATAAAAGCTTGTCAGAGTTATTGGCTTGTTTTCAATTTTTAAACTAAGTAACTTCACACTTATAATTTCTACAAAATTTTCACTTTTGCATATTTTAACAATATATTGAATGTTTGATTTAATGTACAATGAAGTACCACCATAACCATCATCTCTACAACAATGAATGCTATCAAATCCTTTAATTGAATACAACTGAGTTAGTTCTTTTTTAAACCAAGTTTCTTGTACAGATATTATATCAGGTAGTATTGGAATTTTTTGCAATAAATTTTTGAATCTATTAAATTTTTCAATTGATGCAATACTTCTTGCATTGATACTTAAAATTTTAACAAAATTACAATCATATTCAAGATTGGATTCTGTATAATCTTTAAATTGTTTAAAATATTTATTTCTATTCATAAAATTTATAGATATGCAATTTTGCAAAGTTATTTAAATACATTGCTTTAAAAGAAAATCAATTTGGAGACTCATATGTTGTACCATCTTCTTCTTCTTCATCATCCTCTTCTTCACTTGGAATAATCGTTTTCCTGTTCTGTACCATAGATCTTCTGTTCCAGTGTTTGCTAGTAGTTGCTTCTTCAAGTATCTTATCAACGTCTTCTTCATTTCTCACAATCTGAGCTCTTGAAATTTCACTTTTTCTACAGAAAATTTTCCCATCTCTAGCATACACAAAGCAATAGCCAATAGTTTTCAATGATTTTGCGTAGTTCAACAGACTCAAAGTTTCTCTACTTAAGTAGTCATTCACAAATACATTCTTAGTGGTTTCATTTTCCTTAAGTTTTGATTTTGTTTTCATTAATAGTTCCTTTTTATTTTTCGATGAAAACTTTACTACAACAGTTTTTTCATCTTTTGTTTGATTCCTTCTGTTCTGCACAAAATACGCTTCCTCAACATCACTCTCTGTATATTTAACACCAATATCTGTTGACAGTCTAACAATTGCATCTTTAGCACTTTCATTTATTTTTACTTTTAGACCACTAACAATGCAATCATTTTTAACCATTCGGTCATTTAGATTTTTAACTGATGTTTTTAGATATTGAACTTCAGATTTTAGTTTATTGTTTTCTTTTTGTATAACATTAATTTTCTTTTTGTTTTCTTTGACATCTTTAACAAGAGTATCAAACTTTTCAGACATAAATTGTATTGATTCAGTCAGCTGATCCAGTTTCTCCAATTTTTCCAATTTCTTTAGCTCTGTTTTAATTGTCATCAACTCTCTTTTAATGTCTCCACTTTCGTTAACCGATTCGCACATTTGACAGTTGAATATCTCACTCTCATCTTCCAATAACCGATTAAAATCTCTCTTACTCAAACCAGAGCATTGAGAGTGGTAACTTTTTTCGCACTTGTCGCATTGTATATAATCATCACTTTCTTCTTTGATTTCTCGTTCACATCTACCACAAAACAATTTCTTTTTTACAGCAATACTGCGCCTTTTAGTTGATTTAGGCATGTTTCTTTATTTGCTTTGTATGCAGCTAACTTGATTATATGTGACTATATGTTTTGATATTTCACTTGTTGTAAAACCCAAAGAAATTCAAATATTATTACGAGCGATCGGAACAATGATATAAAAGCGTCTTACTTCAAACAGTGTTGCCACAGTTCTACGCTTCTACGCTTCTTTAGCTCGGAATCAATACAAAAATCATTGGTGTAGAGACAAAATCTTTGGAACCGGGTATTTTTATACCCACCACCATAGAATGGTGACGGGGGTATAATAAGTTTGTCATTCCGTTTGTAACACATCGAAATATCGATTTCCGACTATATAAAGTATATATATTCTTGATCAGGGAGAAATTCTAAGACGATATAACGATGTCCGTCTGTCCGTCTGTCTGTCTGTCTGTCTGTCTGTCTGTCTGTTGTAATCACGCTACAGTCTTCAATAATGAAGCAATCGTGCTGAAATTTTGCACAAACTCGTCTTTTGTCTGCAGGCAGGTCAAGTTCGAAGATGGGCTATATCGGTCCAGGTTTTGATATAGTCCCCATATAAACCGACCTCCTGATTTGGGGTCTTGGGCTTATAGAAATCGTAGTTTTTATCTAATTTGCCTGAAATTTGAAATCTAGAGGTATTTTATGACCATAAAGAGGTGTGCCAAAAATAGTGAGTATCGGTCCATGTTTTGGTATAGCCCCCATATAGACCGATCTCCCGACTTTACTTCTTAGGCTTATAGAAACCGCAGTATTTATTCAATTTACCTGAAATTGGAAATCTAGAGGTATTGTAGGACCACAAATACGTGTGCCAAAAATTGTGAGTATCGGTCCATATTTTGGTATAGCCCCCATATAGACCGATTTCCCGATTTTACTTCTTGGGCTTCTAGAATCCGAAGTTTTTATCTTATATGCCTGAAATTGGAAATCTAGTGGTATTGTAGGACCACAATTATGTGTGCCAAAAATTGTGAGTATCGGTCCATATTTTGGTATAGCCCCCATATAGACCGATCTCCCGATTTTACTCTTGGGCTTATAGAAACCGCAGTTTTTATTCAATTTACCTGAAATTGGAAATCTAGAGGTATTGTAGGACCACAAATACGTGCGTCAAAAATTGTGAGTATCGGTCCATGTTTTGGTATGGTCCCCATATAAAACGACCTCCCGATTTGGGGTCTTGTGTTTATAGAAACCGTAGTTTTTATCCAATTTGTCTGAAATTGGAAATCTAGAGGTATTTTAGGACCATAAAGAGGTGTGCCTAAAATGGTGAGTATCGGTCCATGTTTTCGTATAGCCTCCATATAGACCGATTTCCCGATTTTACTTCTTGGGCCTCTAGAATCCGAAGTTTTTATCCTATTTGCCTGAAATTGGAAATCTAGAGGTATTTTCGGGTCATAAAGAGGTATGCCGAAAACGGTGAGTATCGGTCCATATTTTAGTATAGCCCCCATAAGAACGATCTCCCGATTTAACTCCTTGGGTTTCTAGAAACCATAGTTTTTATCTGTTTTGCCTTAAATTGTAAATATTCTGGTATTTTAGGCTCACAAAAACGTGTATAGGATTAAGTTTTTATCGGTCCATTTGGTAATGCCTCCATATAGACCGACTTCACTTCTTGAGGGTGTAGAAAGCGCACTTATCATGAAAATTGCTTGAAACTCAATGTAAAATTTCCAGATTTTACTTCTACAGGTTTAAGATTTCAAATCAAAACGTTATTTTATAATTTTCTTGCACACTTACAAGAGATGTTAATGATTCCTCTAAAACTCAAACAAAAATGGTTCTTATAAATCCAGAATCTGATATAGCCCTCATAGGTGAAATCTTTAAATTTATCTTCGGGAAGTGTCCTCAAGTCCTCAAGCCCTCCTGAAATTTCAAAGGAACCCCTAATATTTGGTTCATGGTGGTGGGTATTTAAGATTCGGCCCGGCCGAACTTACTGCTGTATATACTTGTTTTTTTGTTTGTTGTGTAACAAAACTTCAAGAATTCTACCAAACTGTAAAAAATCTACCATTTTTCTTAGAATTCTACTAACTGTGGCAACCGTGATTAGTATATGCCCTGTACCAATCATGCAAAAATTGGTTCATATCGGTCCATAATTCTATACAGCCCCCATATACCGATTCCCAGATTTGCTTTACGGCGCCAATTGGAAGAGTAAATTTCACCCAACATGATTAAAATTTGATACAGGATGTTAGTATTTGCATTCTAACAACAGTGCATAAATTGGCCCATATCTGTCCAAAATTATATATATAGCCCCCATATAAACCGATTCCATATAATATTAATTGATTGAGTATCCCAGTCTAACTGTCACAAAAGAAATAATTCCTGTATAGGAGATATTGCCTCCATATGATGTCTAGATTTCACTGGATGGAAGACATTGTGAAACATCTTTATCACGGTCTGGAAATCGGTGGGTATAGTTG
This sequence comes from Haematobia irritans, assembly GCF_050003625.1. NCBI lineage: Eukaryota > Metazoa > Arthropoda > Insecta > Diptera > Muscidae > Haematobia > Haematobia irritans. The sequence continues at coordinate 163,952,318 of NC_134397.1, read as the reverse complement.
GTTCCAATACTCACAACAAACTTAGTTCATACCCAGCAAAAACTCCCATTACCCGGTAATCTTGCATGTAAGCCTATTTAAAAATTAATAACCACTTATTAATTGGCATCGCTCCGGATTACATTTACATACGCATGTCCTAGCAGGAAAGTACTTCTCCCCAGGCATACTTTCGGCCATGAAATAAGTAGTGCTTTTAGAGCATATAATCACCTAATATGTAATCACTTATTCGTAAATACACCAAAATTTGCAAAATAGCCACTTATTGTCTCAGACAACCAAATGTCGAAAATATTGGTGTCTATCGCCGATTACAATGGATCAAAATATGGCGAGTAAGGCTTTAATAGGAGCACTACTTGCATAGAAACGAATATTGTATAAAACAAAAAATTTAATAAATCATCTAAATAAGATTACACGCAAATTAATTTCACACTTAAAATAGAAATAAATGTAGGTTGTTTAAAGGATTTGGATTCGTGAATTACGTTATAATATATCCAATAGTCAATTCACATTAGGTTCGAAATCTACTAAAAATGGATTTTAAGTCCCTTTTTTATAAGGCAAATGGCATTTGAAATCTAGTTTAAGTGCATTTTGGAAGTGTAATGTGAATGAAGCATTTATTTAAAACATAATATGTTAAAGCATTAATTTAAAGCACAATTATTATGACATATTCTTTTTGATTTTTTAAGTAAAAACTCAATTATGTGAATAATTATACCTAATGGTACCAATATTTATTCTATTTTATTAAGTCAATAACAGCCAACTGCATAAAATTTTGAGAATAACAATTCGAAAATTACCGAGAAGTATTTATTTTTGTCATTACAAGTTAGTCATTATAACTCACCGCAATGTAAAGCAACGTGTAATGACTGCTGTACTTCTGGTAATGCCAATTGTAATGAGATGTGGTTACCTAGTTTTTGCTGGGTAGTGGTACAAAATATAACAATAACTCCCATATTATACAATCTTCAGATACCAAATATTCTCCATTTATTTAGAAAACTTACTTTGGGGCCCTTTTTAAGTCTGTTCGCTCTGAAGGCCCCCCATGTATGTATGTGTTCTTCTTTGTTTACTTTAATAAAATGCGTATGAAAGGACGAGTAGTACAAGTGTGTCATTTGGGTGTTACTTTATGATAGTCGCCATTGAACTTTGAAAGTCATGACCATAAATTCTACTTAAATCAGTGCGGACCATACAAAATGTATTTGCCCGCTTGGGTACTCTTTTATTGAACATTCCTTCATTGTAATCAGCTCACGGAAATTTCGCAATAAATACTTATTTTGCACTTCCATTCACATTCACAATGAAGGATCTAAGGAGCAAAAAAAAAAAAAAATAAATGTGCAATAAAAGGGAATATTAGGAGATATTGGAGTTTTGTATGGACTTGTATGAAATACTCAATCCCCCACATAATAGAGTGTTTTCGTTTTAAAAGGTTTCAAGCTGATGGACAGCATTAATGATCAATACTTTTAATATTGGAATTTTAAGCTAAATGATAGACTAAGGAGTAATATTAACTGCAGTCGCATATTTAGTTTTTTTTTTTAATTATGGTGCTTATTGTAACAAATATTTGAAGACCATCGCTTACAAAGTTCTATGAAACTTTAGGAAAAGTACATTAAAATCTTGCCTCCTACATACAAAGAAAATTTTATTAAAATTGAGCTTACGAAATTTTTTCATAATGAACATTTTTCATTTAAGCCCATTTTCATGGAGCTCCGTTAGTACTAGGTTAGCTAACGAACTTTTAAATCGTACTATGGATATGCCTGTCATCCTAACTATATGTTCATATGCCAGTTAGGAGCTGAAATGCTGACAAATGTTCAGTTAAAACAAGTAAGGAAAGTCTAAAGTCGGGCGGGGCCGACTATATTATACCCTGCACCACTTTGTAGATCTAAATTTTCGATACCATATCACATCCGTTAAATGTGTTGGGGGCTATAATACATACATTTAAATATCACTCGATCTAGACAGAATTTGACTTCTACAAAATCTATAGACTCAAAATTTAAGTCGGCTAATGGTGGAACACAATGTTAGTAAAAAAAAAAATATGGGAAACATTGATATCTGAAGCAATTTTAAGGCAATTTCGCAAAAGTTTATTTATGATTTATTGCTCGATATATATGTATTAGAAGTTTAGGAAAATTAGAGTATTTTTTACAACTTTTCGACTAAGCAGTGGCGATTTTACAAGGAAAATGTTGGTATTTTGAAAATTTTTGTCCAAATCAGAAAAACATATATATGGGAGCTATATCTAAATCTGAACCGATTTCAACCTAATTTGGCACACATAGCAACAATGCTAATTCTACTCCCTGTGCACAATTTCAACTAAATCGGAGCAACATATTAGCCTCTGTGGTCATATGAGTGTAAATCGGGCGAAAGCTATATATGTGAGATATATCTAAATCTGAACCGATTTCAACCAAATTTGGCACGCATAGCTACAATGCTAATTCTACTCCCTGTGCACAATTTCAACTAAATCGGAGCAAAATATTAGCATCTGTGGTCATATGAGTGTAAATCGGGCGAAAGCTATATATGGGAGCTATATCTAAATATGAACCGATTTCAACCAAATTTGGCACGCATAGCTACAATGCTAATTCTACTCCCTATGCAAAATTTCAATTAAATCGGAGTAAAAGATTGGCCACTGTGGTCATATGAGTGTAAATCGGGCGAAAGCTATATATGGGAGCTATATCTAAATCTGAACCGATTTCAACCAAATTTTGCACGCATAGCTACAATGCTAATTCTACTCCCTGTGCAAAATTTCAACTAAATCGGAGTTAAAAATTGGCCTCTGTGGTCATTTGAGTGTAAATCGGGCGAAAGCTATATATGGGAGCTATATCTAAATCTGAACCGATTTCAACCAAATTTGGCACACATAGCTACAATGCTAATTCTACTCCCTGTGCACAATTTCAACTAAATCGGAGCAAAATATTAGCCTCTGTGGTCATATGAGTGTAAATCGGGCGAAAGCTATATATGGGAGATATATCTAAATCTGAACCAATTTCCACCAAATTTGACACACATACCTATAATGCTAGTTCTACTCCCTGTGCAAAATTTCAACTAAATCGAAGCAAAAAATTGGCCTCTGTGGGCAAATGAGTGTAAATCGGGCGAAAGCTATATATGGGAGCTATATCTAAATCTGAACCGATTTGGATGATATTTTGCAAGTTTTTCGAGACTCATAAAATATTCGGATGTACGGAATTTGAGGAAGATCGGTTGATATACACGCCAATTATGACCAGATCGGTGAAAAATATATATGGCACCTATATCTAAATCTGAACCGATTTTTTCCAAAATCAATAGGGATCGTCTTTGAACCGAAACAGGACCCTATACCAAATTTTAGGACAATCGGACTAAAACTGCGAGCTGTACTTTGCACACAAAAATACATCAACAGACAGACAGACGGACGGACAGACAGACAGACAGACAGACGGACGTCGCTAGATCGACTCAGAATTTAATTCTAAGACGATCGGTATACTAAACGATGGGTCTCAGACTTTTCCTTCTTGGCGTTACATACAAATGCACAAACTTATTATATCCTGTACCACAGTAGTGGTGAAGGGTATAGTTAGCTTAAGAGAAGATATCTATATGAAAATGGCCTTAAGAAATTGAAAATGTCTATTAGTTGCTTGAAATATTTCGTTTTTAACTCTAAAACCTATAACATAACACAATAAAACCAGTACAACATCTGATTATGAATAAGTATTTACCGGCTTTTTGTGATTTCTGAGGGATGAATACGAATCAAATTTCTGGCGAAACGAATGAAAACTGAGCTTGCCGGATACCTCAGAAATCAAATCGGTTTATATGGGGACTATCTCTAATTGTGGACCGATTTAAACCAATTGTTATGCGGCCCCTTCAGGGTGAAAAACCACATAACACGTACCCAATTTGAAAGCAAATAGATCGTATAGTAGGAACCCCGTCATGTCTATCCTATCCTAAGCACGGTTGCCGCTCGACCCATAAATAATGTACCAAGATTTGAAGAAAATTTTATCAAAAAACTACAAAATAAAAAAATCCCAATCTGAATTATGTGTATCGAACTTTTAAACATTTTTTAGCTTCCACCCATAAGGGACAATCTATTTTGTTAGTATGACCAAAAGCGAGAGTTAACTTCTTTTTAATATTTAATTTATAGGCAATTTTATTTCTATAGAAAATATTGTCAACATTTTATTTCTATATAAAATTTTGTCAAAATTTTAATTCTATTGAAAGTTGTATCTCTATATACATTTATCTCTATATAAATTTGTCAAAATTTTATTTCTATAGAAAATTTTGTCAACATTTTATTTCTATAGAAAATTTTGCCAACATTTTATTTCTATCTAAAATTTTATTTCTATAGAAAATTTTGTCAAAATTTTATTTCTATAGAAAATTTTGTCCAAATTTTATTTTTATGGAAAATTTTGTCAAAAATTTAATTCTATAAAAAATTTTGTCAAAATTTTATTTCTATAGAAAATTTTGTCAACATTTTATTTATATAGAAAATTTTGTCAAAATTGTATCTCTATAGAAAATTTTGTCAAAATTTTATTTATATATAAAATTTTGTCAACATTGTATTTCAATAGAAAATTTTGTCAAAATTTTATTTCTATAGAAAATTTTGTCAACATTTTATTTATATATAAAATTTTGTCAAAATTTTATTTCTATAGAAAAATTTGCCAAAATTTTACTTCTATAGAAAATTTTTTCGAAATTTTATTTCTATAGAAAATTTTGTCAAAATTTTATTTTTATTGAAAATTTTGTCAAAATTTTATTTCTATAGAAAAAATTTTTGAAATTGTATTTCTATAGAAAATTTTGTCAAAATTTTATTTCTATAGAAAATTGTGGAGAGCCTTTTAGATGCCCGGTCCCAAAGATGGTGTCTTTACTTTAAAAATTTTGGTATTGACTCCGAGCCAAAGAAGCGGAGAATACAAGTAAGGATACTTTTAAGACACAATTCTCTTTTAAATTTGGGTTTTGTGTACGTGATTCTAAGAAGCAAATTTTAATGTTTCGTTTTTTCAGCTTTTTTTTTTTCTTCATATACTATCAAAGTCCTCTAAAAACGAGTTAACGATAACTTTATTTTCCAAATTCAGACTCGAGTTCCAGTAGAAATTGTGCCACGTTTCAAGTAAAAAACGTCTTTAAAATAAAGTGATGAAAAACATGTCCTATAGTTGAGCGATTTTTTGCTGCAAAAAGACAACAAATTTAAAGATAATTTCATTAATTTTAAAGAATTTTTCTGAATTATTCATGTTCATGTTGACCTTAGCCCAAAAATTGTTTCTTTCATGTTATGATACACATATTTAAGTCAAATCACTTAATTATAAGGACAATACGACTTCATTGAAAAGTTTATCGACTTTTGGACAAGGAAAGTAACTTCATTTTAGAGAAATGCGTCTTCTATGCTAAGCAAAATTTGTATTCGTATTTTAAAGACATGAAATCTTTGACCTCACGACAATATTTGTTTCAGTGTACCCTCTACCACAGTAGTGCTGAAGGGTATAAACATTTTGCCTTCATATTGTGTAAATTGCGTATACTAAATGTAGGTTGCATAGTCTTTCATATCCGGTCAATATTATTTTCAGTGTAGTTTTAATTTTGTAGACTCCAGATGAAAAGCTAGTTAGCTTTTCAAAAAAGATTCTTGTCGTACATTTAATAAAAAATTCTTATACAAAGACTTTGACGTTTGTTTTAAAATATATTGGGTTTATTTTAAAGAAATTTTTCTCCAACATTGTGTAAGACTTAATGTCAATTTGTTTTTACAGTGTATAGAAGATTTTGTTTTTTCTATTTTAGTTGTCTTTGTAATGATTTTAGTATTATGAGCATGACCACTTCGGTTCCTCACAAGATACTATTTCTGTCCTGCCTCGTTCTGATGAAAGGATTCAGTTGAACATTGTTTAGAATTGATGCATTTTCATGCAAACATGGAAAACATCTTAAACAAATATTTCGAGAAATTGCTGTTTTTCTTCAAAGCAAAAAAAAAATCTTTTTCATGGATTTCTTCCTGAACACTCCGTCTTTATTTCATGTCTTTCATTTCATAAATCGAATCGAAAAAAACACACACAATATATTTCTCGTTTGCGTTTTATATGTCAACCATAGTGATTTTTGTTCTTATTCAGCTCCCTTCGCTATGCTATGGCCACAAGAACTTTGGCAGAGGAATGCAAGTAGCCAATCCATAAGAAATCGCAACCAATCGAAGTGTTCACAATTCATTGTTATGTTACGTAATTGCATTTTACTATCACCGATATTTATGGCTGCACTCGGTCAAGTAATGCGTTGGCAACAGATTTTGCAGCAAATGCGGTCAACCGCAAAAAGTTCAGTGAGACCTCCAACTGCTGCTGCCTTTACATAGGACCTTCATGCACGACTACAAATACGGAGGTAAGGGTTATTGTATAAATATTTGTACATGTGTGCGAGTGTGTGTGTGTGTTTGAGAGAGTATCTGAGTGTGCACTTACAGTTGGCGCTTATACAACTACCCCCCTCTCCCATACTTAAACCTCACATATAACCCTGAATGTAGAGATGCATGGATCCGTATATTCCTTGTGGCCTGGTCGTTGTCGTCGTCATTTGCGGATACATTTTCAACGTGTTACAATGAAACATTATTAAATCCAAAACGCAAATGGACAAACGTAGTTAAAGTGTGAATAATAAAAGAGACACCATGACAGGAAGTAAGTACTTAATGCCACAAATTCTATTCGTTGTGGTCGAATCACATGGGTCGTACGGATTAAACCTTGTATCGGAATACTGAGTAGAAGTAATTTCAAATGGTACGAGTAGTAGCGAGGCACCATGGTGTCATGGTTAGGATAGTACGAAATATATCCAGGGTCTCACAATAAACCTTTCGGAATAAGAGTACAAGAGGGTTGCCTTATATATTCCGGAATAGGGTAACCCTAGTGTTGCCAACTGACAGCTCTATAGTAAAGCTTAAAATTTTTTAGGTTATACGTACAAAGAAAGTTTTGACAGAACGAGCGCTTTTTGTGCAACTTAAAAGATTCATCTCTCACACAAAATCGAATTAAATCGTGAAGATTCTCGTGCGATTATTTTTTACCACCAACTCAATAAAAGTGAGTCGATGAACTTAGTTCACACGCAGAGAAGGAATATGATCACCCCAACCATGTTCCAAGAGCAAAATGTTACCTTTTCACGGAAAACATGTAGCATGTTTGTCGAAGCCATATTCTTTTCTCGGAGATTATGTATCTAATTTCGGAAAGCATGTTATGTTTGAAGAGAAAAGAATATTTTTCCGACAAAAATGCTACATGGTCGCTGTGAAAAAGTAACATGGTGCTCTTGAAACGTGTTTGAGGTGATCATATTCCTTCTCTGTGCGCAATTTTTGTCTATAAGCCCAAGAAGTCAAATCGAAGGATCGGGCTATCTAGGGGCTACACCAAAACGCCGACCGAATCAGACTTGTTCGGCTCACCTATTTAAGATCCCAAAAAAACTCTAGATTTGAATTTCAAGCAAGCGAGATAAAAAGTGCGGTGCATAGATGATCACAACCTCCAATCCGGGTGTCGGTTTGTGCAAAATTTCGGCACGATAGTTTCTTTATTGGAGACTGTAGCGTTATAACAGACATACAGACAGACGGACATCGTTATATCAGCTTAGAATTTCCCCCTGATCAAGAATATATACATTTTATGTAGACGACAATTTGATTATTTTATTTAAGAAGTTCATTTCAGTATTTGCAATATTATACTATAATATTTACTTAGCGACAATTTTTTGGATGTATAAATATACCTGTCTGGAATTTTAATTTTTATAACGATTTTAGCTTGCACCAACAAGGAAAAGTTAATAATTCAACAAAAAGATGTTACTTTGATAGAGTAATCTAACACGACAATTAATATTTTTGTGGATCACAATTTTGTTAAAATTCCATTTCTATAGAAAATTTTGTCATAATTTTATTTCTGGTCAAAATTTCATTTCATTTTTTGTCAAAATTTTATTTCTATAGAAAATTTTGACAAAATTTTATTTCTATAGAAAATTTTGTCAACATTTTATTTCTATAGAAAATTTTGTCAAAATTGTATTTCTTTAGAAAATTTTGTCAAAATTTTATTTCTATAGAAAATTTTGTCAACATTTTATTTCTGTAGAAAACTTTGCCAAAATTTTTTCTTTCGAAAATGTTGCCAAAATTTTATTGCTATAGAAAATTTTGACAAAATTTCATTTCTATAGGAAAATTTGTCAAAATTTCATTTCTATAGGAAAATTTTGTCAAAAATTTATTTCTTTTGTCAAAATTTTATTGCTATAGAAAATTTTGTCAAAATTTAATTTCTATAGCAAATTTGGCCAAAATTGTATTTCTATAGGATATTTTATCAAAATTTGGTTAAAATTTAATTTCAATGGAAAATTTTGTCAAAATTTAATTTCTATAAGAAATTTTTTCAACATTTAATTTCTATATGAAATTTTGTCAAAATTTCAGTTCTATAGAAAACTTTTTCAAAATTTTATTTCGATAGAAAACGTTGTCAACATTTCATCTCTATCGGAAATTTTGTCTAAATTTCATATCTATAGAAAATTTTGTCAAAATTTTATTTCTATAGGAAATTTCGTCAAAATCTCATTTCTATAGAAAAGTTTGTCATAATTTAATTTCTATAGAAATTTTTATCAAAATTTTATTTCTTTAGAAAATGTTGTCAAAAATTTCACTTCTATAGAAAATTTTGTCAAAAATTTCACTTCTATTTTTGTCAAAAATTTTGTCAAAAATTTCACTTCTATAGGAAATTTTATCCAAACTTTATTTCTATAGGAAAATTTGTCAATTTTTGACAAAATTTCATTTCAATAGGAAATTTTGTCAAAATTTCATTCTATAGGAAATTTTGTCAAAATTTCATTCTATAGGTAATTTTGTCAAAATTTCATTCTATAGGAAATTTTGTCAAAATTTCATTTCTATACAAAATTTTGTCAAAATTTCATTTCTACAGAAAAGTTTGTCAAAATTTAATTTTATAGAAAATTTTGTCAAAATTTTATTTCTATAGAAAATTTTATCAAAAATTTCACTTCTATAGGAAATTTTATCCAAACTTTATTTTTATAGGAAAATTTTTCAAAATTCCATTTTTATAAGAAAATTTTGTCAAAATTTTATTTCTTTAGAAATTTTTATCAAAATTTTATTTCTTTTGAAAATGTTGTCAAAATTTTATTGCTATAGAAAATTTAGTCAAAATTTCATTTCTATAGGAAATTTTGACACAATTTCATTTTTTTAGAAAATTTTACAAAATTTTGTCAAATTTCAGTTCTATAGAAAATATTTTCAAAATTTTATTTCTATAGAAAACGTTATCAACATATCATCTCTATCGGAAATTTTATCTAAATTTCATATCTATAGAAAATTTTGTCAAAATTTTATTGCTATAGAAAATTTTGTCAAAATTTCATTTCTATAGGAAATTTCGTCAAAATTTCATTTCTATAGAAAAGTTTGTCATAATTTAATTTCTATAGAAGTTTTTATCAAAATTTTATTTCTTTAGGAAATTTTATCAATATTTTATTTCGTTAGAAAATGTTGTCAAAATTTTATTGCTATAGAAAATTTTGTCAAAATTTAACTTCTATAGGAAATTTTGACAAAATTTCATTTCTATGGTAAATTTTGTCAACATTTCATTTCAATAGAAAATTTTGTCAAAATTTTATTTCTATAGAAAATTTTGTCAAAATTTTATTTCTATAGAAAATTTTGTCAAAAATTTCACTTCTATAGAAAATTTTGTCAAAAATTTCACTTCTATAGAAAATTTTGTCAAAAATTTCACTTCTATAGGAAATTTTATCCAAACTTTATTTCTATAGGAAAATTTGTCAAAAATTCATTTCTATAGAAAATTTTGTCAAAAATTTATTTCTATAGAAAATTTTGTCAAAATTTGATTGCTATAGAAAATTTTGTTAACATTTTATTGCTATAGAAAATTTTGTCAAAATTTCATTTCTATAGGAAATTTTGACAAAATTTTATTTCTATAGGAATTTTTCTAAAAAAGTCATTTCTCTTAGAATTTTTGACAAAATTTCATTTCAATAGCAAATTTTTTTAAAATTTCATTCTAAAGGAAATGTTGTCAAAATTTCATTCTATCTGAAATTATGTCAAAATTTCATTTCTATACAAAATTTTGTCAAAATTTAATTTTATAGAAAATTTTGTCAAAATTTTATTTCTTTAGTAAACTTTGTCAAAATTTTATTTCTATAGAAAACGTTATCAACATATCATCTCTATCGGAAATTTTATCTAAATTTCATATCTATAGAACATTTTGTCAAAATTTTATTGGTTTAGAACATTTTGTCAACATTTTATTGCTATAGTAAATTTTGTAAAAATTTTATTGCTATAGAAAATTTTGTCAAAATTTAATTTCTATAGGAAATTTTGTCAAAATTTCATTTCTATAAAATTTTGTCAAATTTCAGTTCTATAGAAAACTATTTCAAAATTTTATTTCTATAGAAAACGTTATCAACATATCATCTCTATCGGAAATTTTATCTAAATGTCATATCTATAGAACATTTTGTCAAAATTTTATTGGTATAGAAAATTTTGTCAAAATTTCATTTCTATAGAAAATTTTGTCAAAATTTTATTTCTATAGAAAATTTTATCAAAAATTTCACTTCTGTAAGAAATTTTATCCAAACTTTGTTTTTATAGGAAAATTTTTCAAATTTCCATTTTTATAAGAAAATTTGGTCAAAATTTCATTTCTATAGAAAATTGTGTCAAAAATTTGTTTCTATAGAAAATTGTGTCAACATTTAATTGCTATAGAAAAATTTGTCAAAATTTCATTTCTATAGGAAATTTTGCCAAAATTTCATTTCTAAAGAATTTTTTTTTTCAAATTTTAGTACTATAGAAAATTTTGCTAAAATTTTATTTCTATAGGAAATTTTATCAAAGTTTTGTTAAAATGTAATTTCTATAGAAAATTTAGTAAAAATTTTATTTCTATAGGAAATTTTTTCAAAATTTAATTTCTATAGAAGGTTTTGTCAAATTTTCATTTCTATAGGAAATTTCATTCTATAGCGAAATTTTGTCAAGATTTCAGTTCTAGAGAAAACTTCTTCAAAATTTTATTTCTATAGAAAACTTGTTAACAATTTTATTTCTATAGAATTTTTTTTCAAAATTTCATCTCTAGAAGAAATTGGAAATTTTGTCAAAATTCCATTTCTATTGGAAATTTTTACAAAATTTTATTTCTATACAAAATTTTGTCAAAATTTTGTTTTTATAGACAATTTTGTCAAAATTTTAATGCTATAGAAAATTTTGTCAAAATTTCATTTCTATAGGAAATTTTAACAAAATTTCATTTCTATGGTAAGTTTTGTCAAACTTTCATTTCTATAGGAATTTTTGTGAAAATCTCATTTCTATAGGCAAATTTTGTCAAAAATTTATTTCTATAGGAACATTTTATTGCTATAGAAAATTTTTGTCAAAATTTTTTGCTATAGAAAATTTTGTCAAAATTCCATTTTTATAGGAAATTTTGTCAAAATATTATTTCTATTGAAAAATTTTTAAAAAAATTATTTCTATATACATATTTTAAAAATCTTATTCAACAGAAAATTTTGTCAAAAGTTTATCCCAATTGATAAATATTTAATTTATATATTATTATATATTCATATTGATTCTTTTGTTTTTTGTTTTATAAAATTATTTTGTGTTCGTTATGTATTGTATTGGCAGTGTATAGTTCAGTAGTCTCCTCCAATAAATGTAGTCGAAAGTTTGGATGTTACAAACCGATGGATCATTCGTTCTTACTCACACCAAAAAGTACTCGAGTAATTTTGTACCATCGTGACCATCATACAATCAACAGAGCGAATGTATTGGCTAGCAATAGCAATACCAACGATTTTTATATCCTTTTCATAACTCGTTTTCTTTTTTATTTGCTGCTGTTTTTTTTTTTTTTTGCTCACCTGTTTTTCCAATAGCATTCTTCTCTTTCTTATCTATTGAAGTGATTTCCACTTTTCTTGCATGGCACTGAACAAATATTCGCCATCGAAAAACTATTGAAGTTGTTCCATTTTATGGAATTAACATTTTTCCATTATTGTTTAGAAGTGCTTTTCTTTTATTTGAGTAAAACGAACAGCAGTGAGAAAAAACCACAACTTTTCCAGCAGGTGACCTAGCCCTATGTTAGAGGTCGAGGTGGTGTACTATGGGTATGACAATCACCCAGAATGCTGATCGATTTAAATGTTTTACATTCTCTTTTTATGGCATCAATGAATGCAAACACTTTTGCCAAAGTGAATAATAATCATAATGTTGATGTTAAGGAGTCCATGAAATGTGTTTTTTTTGTTCAGAAATATAAAAGAACTTAGAGAACTTGAAAAATTTTCAAATGAAATCCCGATAAATACTAAAATTTTGTCTGATTTTAAATGAGCAAAAAAAAGAGAAAACAATTTTATCTTACATTTTTAATATAAAATGTAATTCGTATTTTAGTAAAATTAATTTATTTTACAGGTAAAATCGACCATCTCAATACAAATATTTTCGCAGTGAAAATATTTTTTGGAAAATAGGGTAAGTTTTTTCGCCACATCAATTAGACTAGCACATAAAAAGCTTCGTACTATTAAGAAACAATTTTAATTTAATTGAAGATTTTGGTAGATACAATGTAATTTATAAACTACTTTTGAAATAACCAAAATATTTTTTCCGAGTTTAATTCCTTGCCCTTACAGAATATAAACAAATTTTAATAGAGTCTTCTAGAAATAAACAACAAATCTATTTGATATATGGTAGTATTCGTGAAAATCTGCTGCCTAGTCATTAACACGGAAAAAATACCTACATTATATTAAAGATTACGCAAACTAAATTTTATGATGCGCAATTTACAAAATACTAAAGACAAATTTCTTTAAAATAATGAAATTTGAATTAAATTAAATTGCTTTGTTTCACATTTTTATACCCTCCATCATAGGATAGGGGGTATATTAAATATGTCATTCCGTTTTTAACCCCATACAGTATATATATTCTGGGTCATGGTGAAATTCTGAGTCGACCTAAGCATGTCCGTTCGTCCGTCCGTAGGTCTGTTGAAATCACGCTAACTTCCGAGCGAAACAAGCTATCGACTTGAAACTTGGCACAAGTAGTTGCTATTGATGTAGGTCGGATGATATTGCAAATGGGCCATATCGGTCCACTTTTACGTATAGCCCCCATATAAACGGACCCCCAAATTTGGTTTGTGATTGCTCTATTGTGGTTGTTGTTGAAAAGTACACACGCGTTTTATAGTGGCTCCTGAAAAACGTTTTGGTTTGCGAGATATAACCATCTCCACTGCCCGAAATTATAAAGAACGCACCTCTTAAAACTTAATATTGTGACGGCACAACAAGTGATTTAAATATACTATTCGGTTGTGTCTTATTTTCGATAATAAATTTGGAGTTTTAATTAATAAATATACAAAAACACTGGAAAGTTGAACACAAAACTCTGTTAACCGATTAAAACATTTTACTCCGAAGAAAAACAAACATAAATAAACTACCAAACAGCTGTGGCTCAAATTGTCAATATATTCAGCGTTGCCAACAAAGACTAAACTACCAAACCCTGTGTCAATTGATAACTTTGAGTGTATAAGAAAACAAACTAGTTACAAAGGTTGTTAGTAGATGGCAGCAGTGTCGTGAACAGACTACTGAATCAAAATAATTCGTAAAGTAATATAAAACTGTGTGAACTACATTAAAACAGATACAGATAAAAGCAAGATGAATAACAACAAATCAAAACAACAAGAGAGCGCTCTCTCTACCCCATCGAATGCTATCAGAGCATATAATTTAGAAACTCCAATATCTCACAAGAGTAAATCGCCAAAATTTTTGCAATTTTTAGAGCTTAAGTTTGCAAAACAAAATGAACTGATGTTAGCTAACATTCAACAATGTGTCAAAGAAAGTGTCAGCGAAGCGTTAAGTGGTTTTGAGGAAAAGATTATGATATTGACTGATAAATGCAATGTACTCTCTGAGAGACTTAATAAAGTGGAAAGTATTCTCCCACTATTTAATGATATGGAAAATGAAATAAAAACCTTAAAATCCAAATTAAACTACCAGGAAAATATTAACGTTTCTGCAAACCTGCGAATTACCGGTATTCCCACTTATGATAATGAGAATTTACACGAACTGTTTTCAAACTTTTGTTCAGCATTGAATATGAAACAACTCTTTGTCAATACAATACGAAGGTTGAACAACAAACGACACCCCAATAACCTTGATGGTGTCATCCTTATTAAATTCATGTCTTCTGAAGACAGAAATTATGTATTGCGCTCTGTTGCTAAATATAAGCGCGAAAATAAATCACCGATTACCCTGAATTGCTTCGGCTTTCGGTCAAATAAGCCTTGTTATATCAACGAAGACCTTACAAGTAACAATTTTAAAATACTACAAGCAGCACTGAAATACAAGCGAAACAAACGACTGGCTGCCGCCTTTACATTACGCGGGCACGTACATGTTAGGCCAATTGACAGCGATCGAACAATGCGAATGATGTCCTTAAAGGAATTAGATGAGTTTTTTCTGCGGAATGATATGTCGAATAATGATAAAACTTGCAGCGTTGTCACTGAATGTAATGTTTAGCCCACTGAGAGAAAAAAATGTACTCAATATATTTCAAATTATTTTTAATTATTACATCATATTATTTAATATTTATTCTTTTACAACTTTTTTAATATATGTAAAACTCCTTTTACTAAAACCTCTCCATATACAATTTGATATAAATTGTATCTCATGGCGTTGCTATATTTCCTGTGATAATTTTGCTGTGATAGCTGTTTACTTATGACCTGTGATAATAGTTTTAGTTCCATAGATAGTACTTATAACATGATAAGAGTTTTATCGAAACAAAAACAAGGTCTGCAAATTATACATTTAAACGCACAAAGCTTAAACAATAAGTTTGATGAATTTAAGCATATTTTTGTTTCATCTGGCGTTGACCTAATCTGTATATCTGAAACTTGGTTTCATGAGTCTACTAGTGACAGTATCTACAAATTGTCGGGTTACAATTTGGTGCGTGCCGACAGGAAGACACATGGGGGAGGCGTATGTATTTTTGTCAGAAATGGTATCAATTACAGCCTAATTACTAAATCTGATGCTGACAGTCAAATCGAATTTATATTCCTGCAGTTAAAATCACCTGAGAATAACAGAATACTTGTGGGCTGTGTGTACAGACCTAATCGTACCGTAAACATAGATACTCTAATGAAAACTTTGGAAATAAGCACAATTGAATTCCAAGATGTAATTATAGCTGGAGATTTTAATAGCAACATCTTTAAAGAAAATGTGTTACTTGATGCCATGCAAACTGTTGACTTATATCCTGTGAATATTAATATGCCGACACATTATTCTAACACTGCCAATACATTATTAGATCTTTTTTTTGTTAATAATCGATCAAAAGTCTTGCTGTATGATCAATTATCTGGTGCAATGTTCTCAAGACATGATATTATTATACTAACTTACGACTTTAAAAACAAAACTGCCACTGAGACAATCAGATACAGAGACTACAAATCCACAAATTATAACCTTTTGCAGAATCTTATTTGTGATACTAATTGGAACTCTGTTTATGAATATGAATCTATTGATGAGCAAATATCTTTCTTAGAAAGCAATATTAATCGCCTATTCGACCTGTGTGTGCCTCTTAGACATAAAATAGTCAAACATAATCATCAACCATGGTTCAATGATACAATCAAAATACTTATTAACAAACGTGATGTTGCATACCATAGATGGAAAAAGTTTAAGACACCGGAACTACATTCTACCTACAAATATTATCGCCAAAACGTTGTAAAACACATTGCAGATGCAAAAACCTCCTATTACAAGAACAAATTTTCTTCTGCGCTAAATAGTAAATCAAAATGGCGTGAAATAAGAAACATTGGCATTGGAAAAGATCATAGTACAGATAGCCACCTAGAAATCGATTTGAATAAATTAAATGATAGCTTTGTTGGGGACAATAATATAAATCATGGAGATAATGTATACAAACAATACTGCAATGTTCCTATTGAAAACATGTTCACCTTTCGCTGTGTTGGAGCAGATGAAGTTTGGAATAATCTGCTAACAATAAAATCGAATGCCACTGGAATGGATCAAATAAACCCAAGATTTCTAAAAATGTTACTACCAACACTCATACCGCACATTACGTATATCTTCAATAATATAATAACTAAATCTACTTTTCCCTTATCATGGAAAACTACAAAGGTAATTCCAATTCCAAAAGTCAACAAAGAATTTCGCCCTATTTCAATATTACCTTTTATGTCAAAGGCACTTGAAAAATTGTTATACTCTCAAATTGAAAGTTTTCTCGTCCAGAAAAACCTGTTATCAACATGGCAATCCGGTTTCAGACCTAAAAGAAGTTGTACAACTGCACTCATTCAAGTTACAGAAGAAATCAGGAAAGATATTGACAAAAACCTAATAACATATTTGGTTCTACTTGACCATAGCAAGGCGTTTGACATGGTTAACCACTCCATCCTTCTTACAAAACTTGAAAAATTCTTCTTCTTCTCGTCTTCTGCATGTCGTCTCATTGCATCGTACCTGAATAACCGATCACAAACGGTCTGTTTAAATAACAACTTTTCAAAAACTAGAGCAGTAACAAGAGGAGTTCCACAAGGTTCTACTTTGGGTCCCCTCCTTTTCTGCATATACATAAATGATTTGCCAGATGTACTCAAACACTGCAAAATACATATGTACGCTGACGATGTCCAGCTATTCCATAGTGATACTGTTGAAAATTTTTCCACGATTGTTGATTCTATAAATGAGGACTTAGAATGTATCAATACATGGGCTCTAAATAATGGGCTCAGCATTAATCCAAATAAATCCAAATGCATAATAATAAGTAAACGGGTTTGTCCTATTCCTGCTCAGGAAGTAAAGTTAAATGGCAACACCATAAAATATGTGCCCTCATCTACCAATCTTGGAATAATATTCAATGAAAAACTTAATTGGTCTAATCACATTAACTCAGTAGCTGGGAAAGTGTACGGGATGTTAAGAAATCTTTGGATCGTTCAATCAGCAACACCTTTCGAAATTCGAATGCTACTAGCTAAAACATATCTGATACCAACATTGCTTTATGGTGCTGAAGTATTCTCCAATTGTAGCTATGCCGACTTTACTAAACTAAAAACTACCTACAACAATATTGCGCGATATGTATTTAACAAGAGGAAATATGAAAGAATCTCGCAATTCGCATTCAAAATATTCAACATTAGTTTTGAAAACTTGCTGAAATATAAAAACCTGGTATTTTTACATAAAATAATTTACACCAAAGAACCTGGAAATCTATATGAAAAATTATCGTTTGCCAGATCTAACAGAGGGAAGAAGATTATACAAACAAAATTTAAAAGTCTAATATCAGAAAGACAATTTTTCATACCAACCATACGTCTATGGAACAAACTACCTCACCATATCCAAACAATTAGCAACGCTTTTACATTTAAAAAGGAGTTAATTAAAATTTGTAATTGATATTAATTTTCATAATTACAATGTATGTATAGATATATAGTTATAATTCAATATTACGTTTGTAAAATCCACCGATTGATATTGTTTAAATCAACAAATTAACCTAGCACATATCTGATAAGATTTAGTTCTTGTTGTGTTAGGTTTACAAAGAAATTTAATAAATAAATAAATAAAAAATAAAATAAAAGAAGCAAATTTCATCCGAACCGGCTGAAATTTGGTACATGGTGTTAGTATATCGTCTCTGACAACCATGCAAAAATTGGTCCATATCGGTCCACTTTTACGTATAGCCCCCATATAAACGGATCAGATTTGGCTTGCGGAGCCTCTAAGACAAGCATATTTCATCCGATCTGACTGAAATTTGGTACATGGTGTTTGTATATAGCCTCTAACAACCATGCAAAAATTGGCCCACATCGGTCCATAAATATATATAGCTCCCATATAAACCGATCCCCAGATTTGGCTTGCGGAGCCTCAAAGAGAAGCAAATTTCATCCGTTCCAGCTGAAATATGGTACAAGGTGTTGCTAGATAGTCTCTAACAACCATGCCAGAATTAGTTCATATAGGTCCATAGTTACACTGAAAAAAAAGCATGCCCGGTTCCAAAGATTTTGTCTTTACTTTAACAATTTGGGTATTGATTCCGAGCCAAAGAAGCGGGGAATACAAGTAAGGATACTTTAAAGACGCAATTCTATTTTAAATTTGGGTTTTGTGTACTTGTTTCTAGGAAGCAAATGTTAATTTTTCATTTTTTCAAACATTTTTCGTCAGATGCTATCAAGTTCCTCTAAAAACGAGTAAACGACAACTTTATTTTCCAAATTAAGACTCGACTTCCAGTAGAAATTATGCTATGTTTCAAGTAAAAAACGTCTTTAAAATAAGGTGTTGAAAAACATATCCTATTTTTTAACGAATTTTTGCTTTGTAGGCAAGATGCAAAAAGGAAACAAATTAAAAGACAATTTTATTAATTTTAAAGATCTTTTCTGAATTATTAAAGTCGCGTTAACCTTACACCAACAATTTTATCTTTCATATTATGATACACATTTTTAAGTAAAATCACTTAATTTTAAGGACAAAACAAATTCATTGAAAAGTTTATTGACTTTTGGACAAGGAAAACAACTTTATATTAGAGAAATGCGTCTTACATGTTAAGCAAAATTTGCATTCGTATTCTAAAGACATGAAATCTTTGACCTCACGACAATATTTTTTTCAGTGTATATATAGCCCCCATATAAACCGATCCCCAGATTTGGCTTTCGGAGCCTCTAAGAGAAGCAAATTTCATCCGATCCGTTTGAAATTTGGTACGTGGTGTTAGTCTCTATCAACCATGCCAGAATTGGTCCATATCGGTCCATAATTACATATACCCTAATAAAAACCGATCTACAGATTTGACCTACGGTGCCTCTTAAAGGATCAAAATTCATCCGATCCGGTTGAAATTTGGTACATTTCGCTAGTGTATGACCGATAACAACCATGCCAAAATTGGTCCGTATCGATCTATATTATATATAGCCCCCAAATAAACCGATCACCAATCACAGAAAAATCCCGATTGCCAATCGAGCCAAAAATAATCTACCAAAATGTTATTGCCATAGAAAATTTTGTTAAAATTTTATATTTCTATAGAAATTTTTGTGAAAATTTTATTTCTACGGAAAATTTTGTTAACAATTTATGTCTTTAGGAAATTTTGTCATAATATAATATTCTATACAAAATTTTGTCAAAAATTTATTTCTTTAAAGAAATTTGTCAAAATTTTATTTGTATAGAAAATTTTTTTTAGAATTTTATTTCTGTAGAAATTTTTGTCAAAATGTTATTTCTATAAAAAATTTATGAAACATTTCACAGTTAGAGAGGAATATTTTTCAAAATCTTATAAAACATCAAGAATTCTACAAATCTACCAAACAGTAAAAAATCTGTAATTTTTGGTAGTCTCGTTTTCATAATTGCATATAGACCCCGTGTAAAGCGACTCCCATATTTCAATTCTAACTCTATAATTGCATCACAAAACTACATATCGGTTCGTAATTATTTCTTCCCTACACTAAAAAAAAAAGTTTACTTGGATCCAAAAATTTTGACCTTCCCTTAAGAATTTTGGTATTGATTCCGAGCCAAAGATGCGGCTTCTTTAAAATAAAGAAAATTTTTTGCGACCTATCTGGCTTTAAATCTAGGACCAATAAAATTAAAATTAGGATACAGATCTCATTTATCAAATTTTTATTCTCATTTCGCGGTTTATTAATAAAGGTACTCACGTAGTTTAAAAATCCAAATCATAACTGATACTTCAAAATAGAAAATGTTTTCTTAATTCAAAAAATTTAAACCAAAGACGCTAAATCCTCAAAATAAGTCTTAGCCTATATTTGAAGCGTTTTTATGTTAAATCTAAAGTTTCAATATTTCAGTAAATTTAAGGACAATTTCTTTAAATCAAAAATGTGTTTCTTTAATTTAAGAAAAATTAGCTTTAGTTCAAAGACATGCGACTTTAACGGAGGGACGAAAATTTGTGTCCTAAATTTAATGAAAAAAATTTTTGAAGCAAAGATTACAAACTTTAATTAATTTTAAAGAATTTTGTCCTTAATATTTTGTAAATTTCGCATTCTATAATTTAGGTTGCGCAATCTTTAATATGACGTAAATATTTTTTACTGTGTTAAGATTCCTTGCCATCGGCCGCAAACGCAGTTATTTAATTGTGGATGACCGTCTTTAGTAGAAGTTTCTACGCAATCCATGGTGGAGGGTACATAAGATTCGGTCTGGTCGAATTTACGGCCGTTTTCCTTTCAATTTGGGGTACACATTTTGTAAATTTGCGTCCCTCCGTTGAAGTCGCATGACACTGAACTGAGGCAAAGTGAAGAAACCTATTTGATGTAAGGAAATCGTCCTTAAATACGCTGCGATATTGAAACTTTAGATTTAAGATAAAAACGCTTCTCATATTGGCTAAGACTTTTTTGAGGATTTAACATCTATGGTTTAATGTTTTTTTTTTTTTTAATTAAGAAATATCCGTTATAATTTGGATTTCTAAACTGGCATTTCTTTGTACGTGAATAGCTTTGTAAATATACGGCGAACAGATGGAACATTCGATTCATAAGATCCGCATCCAAATTTTAATTTTATTGGTCCTAGATTTAAAGCCAGATATGTCGCTAAAAATTTCTTTATTTTAAAGAAGCTGCATCTTTGGCTCGGAATACATCCCAAAATCCTTAAGGGAAGGTCAAAATCTTTAGATCCAAGTTAATTTTTTTTATACCCTAAACCACATAGTGGTCAGGGTATAATAAGTTTGATCGGCCAAAAAATGTGACTACCAGAAATATTGATTTTAGACCCCATAAAATATATACCGATCGACTCAGAATCACCTCCTGAGTCGATCTAGCGCTTGGTGTCCGTCCGTCAGTCTGTCCATGTATTTCAGCCGGATCGGATGAAATTTGCTTCTCTTAGAGGCTCCGCAAGCCAAATCGGGGGATCGGTTAATAGGGGGGCTATATATATAATTATGGACCGATGTGGACCAATTTTCGCATGGTTGTTAGAGATCATATACTAACACCATGTACCAAATTTCAGCCGGATCGGATGAAATTTGCTTCTCTTAGAGGGTCCGAAAGTCAAATTTGTGGGTCCGCTTATATGGGGGCTATACGTAAAATTGGACCGATATGGCCCATTTGCAATACCATCTGACCTACATCAATTACAACTACTTGTGCCAAGTTTCAAGTCGATAGCTTGTTTCGTTCGGAAGTTAGCGTGATTTCAACAGACGGACGGACGGAAGGACGGACGGACAGATCGACTCAGAATTTCACCACGACCCAGAATATATATACTTTATGGGGTCTTAGAGTAATATTTCGATGTGTTACAAACGCAATGACAAAGTTAATATACCCCCCATCCTATGGTGGAGGGTATAAAAAAAAATAAAAAGAATATTACAAAAATTATTCCATAAATCTTGAATGTAATTTAAGCTAGAAATTCATACGATTCGGTTGAAAGTTGGAACATTGTGTATATGGCCGCAAATAACCATGCCAAATTTGGTCAATCGGTCTATCGATCCCCCATCACAAAAAATTGGTCCATATCGGTTCATAATTGTATATAGCCCCCATATAAAGCGACCCCCATATTTCAATTCACCCGAAAACTTCATATCGGTTCGTATTTATTTGTAGACTTCCCTATACATACCGGTCAAGAACTGTATTATATACGTATTTAATCTGCTTTTGTGTCTGATATATGCCACGTATCGACTATCTTATAATTTAGAAGACGATGTTAAGAAGTTTTAAGATACATTGCCATCGGTAAGTATTGCCGCAACCCAAGTAATTCGAAAGTGGATGACAGTCTTTAGTAGACGTTTCTACGCAATCTATGGTGGAGGGTACATAAGATTCGGCCTGGCCGAACATACGGCCGTATATACGTGTTTATACCCTGCGCCACACTGTGGAACAGGGTATTATAAGTTAGTGCATATGATTGTAACACCCAGAAGGAGACGAGACGAGACACATGGTGTCTTTGGCAATAGTGCTCAGGGTGGGTCCCTGAGCCGATATAACCATGTCCGTCTGTCCGTCCGTCCGTCCGTCTGTCTGTGAACACATTTTTGTGATCAAACTCTAGGTCGCAATTGAAGTCCAATCGCCTTCAAATTTGGCACATGTTCCTAATTTGGGTCAGAATAGAACCCTATTGATTTTGGAAGAAATCGGTTCAGATTTAGATATAGCTCCCATATATATCTTTCGCCCGATATGCACTAATATGGACCCAGCAGCCAGAGTTTTATACCGATTTGCTAGAAATTTTGAACAAACATAACACTTAGTCGTATAGTCAAGTGTCCAAAGTTTGATTGAAATCGGTTCAGATTTAGACATAGCTTCCATATATATCTATCGCCCGATATGGACTTATATGGCCCCAGAAGCCAGATTTGTGGCCGAATTTGGTTGAAATTTTGCAATAGGAGTACAATTAGTAGTATAGTCAAGTGTGCAAAATGTGATTGAAATCGGTTCAGATTTAGATATAGCTCCCATATACATCTTTCGCCCGATATGGACTAATATGGTCCTAAAAGCCAGAGTTTTGGCCCAATTTGGTTGAATTTTTGCACTAGGGGTAGATTTAGCATTGTAGCTATGCGTGCCAAATTTGATTGAAATCGGTTCAGATTTAGATATAGCTCTCATATATATCTTTCGCCCGATATGGACTAGTATGGTTCTAATAGCCAGAGTTTTAGCCCAATTTGGTTGAAATTTTGCACAGGGACTAGACTTAGCATTTTTATAACCGATTATCGTCAAATTTGGCACAAAGTAATCGTTTTTCATCACCCTTCAAATCTGCAGAATTTCACCGAAATCGGTTCAGATTTAGATATAGCTTCCATATATATGTATCGCCCGATTTTCCCAAATTTTGCCATGGAACCCTTATTTATTATTTGATCTTACTCAAATTTAGCAAAAGGTAACCTTCTGTGGTATCAACCAAACCTGCCAAATATCATCCAATTCGGTTCAGATTTAGATATAGCTCCCATATATATGTATCACCCGATTTTCGCAAATCTGACCATAAAACCATTATTTATTACCCGATCTTACTCAAATTTAGCAAAAGGTAAACTTCCGTAGTATTAATCACAACTGCTCGATTTTCAAAACGTTGCCCTAATAACCCTAGTTTTGACCAAACTAGCCTTATTTATTACCCGATCTTACTCAAATTTAGCACAAAATAAACTTCTATTGCATCAATAAAACCTGCCAAATATTATCAAAATCGTATAGCTCCCATATATCTTTCGCGCGATTTAGACTTATATGGCCTCAAAAGCCATAGTTTTACTGTGAATTGCTTCAAATTTTGCACAAACGGTACGTTTAATGATACTGTTATGTGTGCCAAATTTGGTTAAAATCGGCTCAGATTTACATATAGCTCCCATATATATCTTTCGTCCGATTTGAACTTATATGCCCTTAAAAGCCAGAGTTTTGCCGTGACTTGCTTCAAATTTTGCATATGGATTACGTTTAATAGTATCGGTAAGTTTGCCAAATTTGGTTGAAATTGGTTCAGATTTAGATATAGCTCCCATATATATATATTTCGCCCGACTCATGTGACCTCGGAGGCCAAAGTTATACTCCCATTTTCGTGAAATTTTGCAGAGATAGCAGAATTATTATTTATATAAATTATAATTTATACACATTTGCTATGGGATTTTCCTCCAATTAACTGGATAGCGTTAGCCAATTTAAATTTTAATTATAGAGATTTTCTAGAAGTACAAAAAATTGTCTCCATTATATGTATTTGTATCTGAAAATGCAAACCTTTATATAGCTCCCAGCAAATTTGAAGTAGTTGAGATGGTAGCACAAATGTTTGTCTACATAGTGGTGAAGGGTATAATATAGTCGGCCCCGTCCGACTTTAGACTTTACTTACTTGTTTTTTATTATTATTTGGCAATTAATCCTCCTCGGCGAAAACCGAACCACGCACTCGCCAAATGCTTTGATAACATGACTTAAAATAATATGACTTAAAATAAACTTAAATTTCTCCAATATTTCTCACCACACACACACAATCACAAATTAAAATGTTCAACAAACTCATCAATGCATTTCAAGCTTATTTTATTATGATTTGTATAAATATTGAATTTCTTAATCATTTGATGCTTGAGTGGTTCGTTGTGCTGCATTCATAAATAAACGATGGAGATCTTCATGAATTATGCGCCATTGATGCAAGTGTGCACTTGCAAATGTAGATGTGGGCCAGTATTCACCATTTTTGCTTTACTACAAAGATAAATTCTTGGATATATTTCGTCGTCGTCGTCTTCTTCTTCTACGTCTTCATTCTCTGGCAGATGCCATGGTCCATTAAGCAACATCCAACACAAAAATTCGCAATCTGACCAACCGTGATCTTTGAATATAAGAATATGCACACTTACATTGGAAATTTATTCTCTACATTTACTTTTGAACATTGCATACACATTTCTTCTTCTCCTGGAAAGACTAACAAAATTTATGTTTGCCAGATTGAATGGTGACCATAGAAACACAGTGAGCAATGAAATATTCTATGGAATGTAAAATTTGTTATGTTTTGCTGAGTAGTTTAACAATAATTTAAAAATTTTCGGTAATCCAAAAATTTCTTAATGTCCATTTGAGGACCATATCAAAATGAAACTCTAAATATTAACATATTTACAGTCATTTATGTGTCCAAAATAAATTGCGGACTTATTAGTTACAAATTGCTGTTTGCTGTATTGGTCCAAAAGTCAAATCGGGAGATTGGTTTATCAAGGAAAAATTAATCGATATTAACTATACATATTTGGCATGGCCTTTTTATACCCTCCACCATAGGATGGGGGTATATTAACTTTGTCATTCCGTTTGTAACATATCGAAATATTGCTCTAAGGCCCCATAAAGTATATATATTCTGGGTCGTGGTGAAATTCGGAATTGATCTGAGCATGTCCGTCCGTCCGTCCGTCTGTTGAAATCACGCTAACTTCCGAACGAAAGAAGCTATCGACTTGAAACTTGGCACAAGTAGTTGTTATAGATGTAGGTCGGCTGGTATTGCAAATGAGCCATATCGGTCCAGAGAAGCAAATTTCATACGATCCGGCTGAGATTTCGTACATGGTGCTAGTATATGGTCTCTAACAACCATGCAAAGATTGGTCCGCATCGGTCCATAATTATATATAGCCCCCATATAAACCGATCCCCCGATTTGGCTTTCGAAGCCTCTAAAAGAAGCAAATTTCATCCGATCCGGCTAAAATTTGGTACGTGGTGTTATATGGTCTCCAACATCCATGCAAAAATTGGTCCATATCGTCTCTAACAAACACGCAAGAATTGGTCCATATCGATCCATAATTATATATAGCCCCCATATAAACCGATCCCCTGATTTGTCCTCCGGAGCCTCTTGGAGGGTCAAAATTCATCCGATTCGGTTGAAATTTGGTACGTGGTGTTATATGGTCTCTAACATCCATGCAAAAATTGGTCCATATCGTCTCTAACAAACACGCAAGAATTGGTACATATCGATCCATAATTATATATAGCCCCCATATAAACCGTTCCCCAGATTTGATCTCCGGAGCCTCTTGGAGAAGCAAAATACATCCGATCCGGTTGAAATTTGCAACGTGATGTTAGTCTATGGCCGCTAATAATCATGCCAAAATTGGTCCATATATAGCCGATCCCCAATCACACAAAAATTGGTCCATATCGGTTCATAATCATGGTTGCTACTCGAGCCAAAAATAATCTACCAAAATTTTATTTTTATAGAAAATTTTGTAAAAATTTTATTTTTATGGAAAATTTTGTCAAAATTTTATTGCTATAGAAAATTTTGTCAAATTTTATTTCTATAAAAAATTTTGGAAAAAATTTATTTCTATAGAAAATGTTGTCAAAATTTTAATTCTCTTGAAATTTTTGTCAAAATTTTATTTCCATAGAACATTTTGTAAAAATGTTTTTTTTAATGGAAAATTTTGTCAAAATTTTATTTCTATAGATAATTTTGTTAAAATTTTATTTCTATAGAAAATGTTGTCCAAATTTTACTTCTATAGAAAATGTTGTCAAAATTTTATTTCTATAGAACCTTTTATCAAAATTTTATTCCTATAAACATTTTGTCAAACTTAATTATATACCTATTTAATCGGCCTTTTTTTAGTTTAATATATACCACATATGGACTACCTTGCAATTTAGAAGACGGTGTTAGGAAGTTTTAAGATACCTTGCCATCGGCAAGTGATACTGCAACCCAAGTAATTCGATTGTGGATGACAGTCTTTCGTAGAAGTTACTACGCAATCCATGCTGGAGGGTACATAAGCTTCGGCCTGGCCGAACTTATGGCCGTATATACTTGTCTTTGTTTCATATTGGTTAAAAACAGTTTAAGAATTCATAAAATGGTACAAATTATTTTAATTTTTTGTTTCGAAAAAAATACTAAATCCAATATGAAAAAATTGTGAATTTTTGAAAATATTTGAGGTCATAC
Organism: Haematobia irritans; assembly: GCF_050003625.1. NCBI lineage: Eukaryota > Metazoa > Arthropoda > Insecta > Diptera > Muscidae > Haematobia > Haematobia irritans. Next base: position 163,925,111 of record NC_134397.1, on the reverse strand, counting down.
GTTTCAGGCAAGCTTTAGAACCGATTAAAAATTATAAAAGATTATAAAAATTATTTATTTTACAAAATATCACAGAAATTTTTAATTTACTTCCAAAACATTGAATTCGGATCACATCTAAAGAAGTGATGCAAATTCAGTTCACCGGCTGGTGAAATCGAGGACTTCCGTCCTATGACAAGCCCATGTTAAATTCATCGCTTCTGCGTCAATTTTGCACCACTTCCGGATCCAAAAAGAACATTTTCATTACTTTTTTGGCGACGCTTTTTTTTGTTGGGATAATTATTTTTTTTTTTTTTTTTTGTAAATAAAAAAAAAAATAATTTTTTGAGTTCAAAATTGCAAGAATGTTTTTAGTACCATATGAATCATTTGTAGTAAAATTTAAAAATTTAAAAAAAAAAATAACTATTTTGTGTTTTGTCGATTTTGTTTTATTTTTTTGTCTTATTGTTGGCCCTATCCCACTGTTAATTTTCCTTGGTCATAAGTGAGTTTATATGGGTTTGCAAAAAAAAAAATAATACTTTCAAAGATAATTTGAGTGGAATTTGTATGGTCTCCCTAGAAAATTGTCCACTTTTTTCTTTGGTGAGTGAAAGAAACCCAAAAGTGATGATATATAATATTCTTGGGAGCACATCGATGCTGTGTTATATTTTTGCTTCTCTAAAACTTATACCAATGAGTCGAAAAAAAAACGAATTGTGGGCACTCTAAAGCATATTGAAGGAGTTTTCATATTGATGTCCTTTTGTGCTATAAATGCTGGTATGGTTGTGTGTGATTATTTATCATTGGAATGGAGCTTCTTTTTATAGCCATTGTTGCTGATGATTACACCAGAGTTCATTGTTTGCATGCAATATTTCTGTGATTACGTTTTGATTACATGCTGAACACTTTTCCAACGAAGTACTTTTCCTTGAAAAAAAAAAAAACACGAACCATAGACTATATATTTATCTATATGGAAAGGGTGCGACGACCATAGAAATACGTAGCGTTAGGAATGTGTTTGTTGCTGCTGTACAATCGAAAAAAATATTTGTCTATTTGGTATCCTTTGTAGAAATATTATCGGTTCACAGCCCTTAGTCCTTAGAGAAACAAAATTCGAAAATCAACAGAGATATCGACTTTGTGGCAAAAAAATTAAAAAAAAAAAACACAAGTAAAGTTTAAAGTTGAGCCGGGCCGACTATATTATTATTATTCACCACCGCGTAGACCAAAATGTTTGTTTCCATCTCAAATCATTCAAATGTACTGGGAAATGTATAAAGCTCTAATTTGGAACAAACATGTATTTAAATTAGAACCGATTTGTACCAACATTTTTTATACTTCTACAAATTCTCTACCATTCACATTTAATTCGCCTTGGGAAGAAACAAATTTAAGTACAAAGTAAAGTAATCTTTATGCAATTTGGCAAAAGTGAATTTATGATTTATCGGGCGATGCACATATATTAGGGGTATAGGACAATTTGAGGCAGTTTTACAATTTTCGCTACTTAGCAGTGGCGATTTTACAGGTTATTGACTAGATCTCACAAAGTTAGGCGGGCAATTGTGTGTTCTGAGATAATATTTGGCTAAATCGGGCTACATTTACTCAATTCGGAGCCTTATCTAAATCTGAAACCTTCTATGGAAAGTCTGCCATTACAGTGTGAATGATTTTGCTACAATATGGCGAAATTAAAAATATGGAAAAATAACAGAATTTTGTGCAAAATATGAGTATTTTGGCCATATTTGCCAACACCGGAAGAACAAATTTATGGAAGCTTTATCTAAATCTGAACTGAATTTTATCACATTCGACACACTTACACCGAATGGAAAAACTTCATGAATATGATGATTTTCAGCATTAATTTGATGAAATGTTTCTCGATTTTGAGCTGACAACGCATTTCATCATCGTAATGAAGAATTTTACATCAATTTTTCATCAAATATATTCATCAATTTAATGCAATGATTTCATCATCTTGAAGAAAAAGTGTAAAAAATACATCAATTAGTATTTTTTTTCTTCCTATCGATGAAAAACGACATTGAAATTGATGTCCGATAGTCTCTATACAATGAATATTCTGCATCATTCCAATGAAAAGTATTCATCAAAAGTACGTAATTTATTCATTAAAATTACATTACTTCAATGACTACATTGCATCAAACTAATGTATATTTTATATTTAACCAATGAAACACTGATATCGAACTGAACTTTGGTTTCCGCCTTACACACTAGTTCTAAGTTTTACAATATCCAATATAATTACAAATATTTTAAGTCAATTAGCAAATATTATTTTTATCAAAAAATCTCAAAAATATTATTCACTACACTTTCGATTATTAATGGATTATAAGGGAGCCACCGTGGTGCAATGGTTAGCATGCCCGCTTTGCATACACAAGGTCGTGGGTTCGATTCCTGCTACGACCGAACACCAAAAAGTTTTTCAGCGGTGGATTATCCCACCTCAGTAATGCTGGTAACATTTCTGAGGGTTTCAAAACTTCTCTAAGTGGTTTCACTGGAATGTGGAACGCCGTTCGGACTCGGCTATAAAAAGGAGGTCCCTTGTCATTCAGCTTAACATGGAATCGGGCAGCACTCAGTGATAAGAGAGAAGTTCACCACTGTGGTATCACAATGGACTGAATAGTCTAAGTGAGCCTGATACATCGGGCTGCCACATAACCTAACCTAACCTAATGGATTATAAATTTCAATATTAACTTAGAATTGTGAATGGAAAAAGTATACATATGATATTGATCAAAAATGTACATAAATAGAAGACGTTTTCAGCGTTTCAATATAATATTAACATAAATATACTTATAGATGAGAAATCTTTTTATTGACCCTATTGGAATATAAGACATTATTATTCGCTTAAAATGATTTCGTATTTTCCAAAAGTGTTTTGTGTTAGCTGATTTAATATAATAAAAGTACTCTTGGTCTATATAAACAAAATAATTGTAGTCAATATTTTCTAAATTGATATCTCCAATAACAACAATAAAAGGTTTAATATTCTAATTTGTCTTTTTCAAAAAATTTAAGTGGTTGTCTACTTCATGGATAGTTTCTGCTAGAAATATTGACGATTCTTGGCAGTATTCTTCATACGTATTTTCCATTTTTATCATTTCGGACGTATTTTGATGTTGGAAATAAGTAGCCATATAGACACCAAGTCAAACGCATCATAAATGAAGGCAGATTTAAATATTCGTTATTTAATGATATGCATAATTGTACTAACTAATTTTTTTATACCCTCCATCATAGGATGGGGGTATATTAACTTTGTCATTCCGTTTGTAACACATCGAAATATTGCTCTAAGACCCCATAAAGTATATATATTCTGGGTCGTGGTGAAATTCTGAGTCGATCTAAGCATGTCCGTCCGTCCGTCCGTCCGTCCGTCCGTCTGTTGAAATCACGCTAACTTCCGAACGAAATAACCTATCGACTTGAAACTTGGCACAAGTAGTTGTTATCGATGTAGGTCGGATGGTATTGAAAATGGGCCATATCGGTCCACTTTTACGTATAGCCCCCATATAAAGGGACCCTCAGATTTGGCTTGTGGAGCCTCTAACAGAAGCATATTTCATCCGATCCGTCTGAAATTTGGTACATGGTGTTGGTATAGGGTCTCTAACAACCATGCAAAAATTGGTCCACATCGGTCCATAATTATATATAGCCCCCATATAAACCGATCCCCAGATTTGGCTTGGGGAGCCTAAAAGAGAAGCAACTTTCATCCGATCCGGCTGAGATTTGGTACATGGTGTTGGTATATGGTCTCTAACAACCATGCAAAAATTGGTCCACATCGGTCCATAATTATATATAGCCCCCATATAAACCGATCCCCAGATTTGGCTTGCGGAGCCTCAAAGAGAAGCAAATTTAATCCGATCCGGCTGAAATTTGGTACACGATGTTGGTATATGGTCTCTAACAACCATGCAAAAATTGGTCCATATCGGTCTTTAATTATATATAGCCCCCATATAAACCGATCCCCAGATTTGGCTTGTGGAGCCTCTAAGAGAAGCATATTTCATCCGATACGGCTGAAATTTGGTACATGGTGTTGGTATATGGTCTCTAACAATCATGCAAAAATTGGTCCACATCGGTCCATAATTATATATAACCCCCATATAAACCGATCCCCAGATTTGGCTTGCGGAGCCTCAAAAAGAAGCAAATTTCATCCGATCCGGCTGAAATTTGGTACATGATGTTGGTATATGGTCTCTAACAACCATGCAAAAATTGGTTCACATCGCTTCATAATTATATACAGCCCCCATATAAACCGATCCCCAGATTTGGCTTGCGAAGTCTCCAAGAGAAGCAAATTTCATCCAAGCCGGTTGTAATTTGGAACATGGTGTTAGTATATGATCTTTAACAACCGTGCCAGAATTGGTCCATATCGGTCCATAATTATATATAGCCCCCATATAAAACGTTCTCCAGATTTGACCTCCGGAGCCTCTTGGAGAAGCAAAATTCATCCGATCCGGTTCAAATTAGGAACGTGGTGTTAGTATATGGTCGCTAACAACCATACCAAAATTGGTCCAATCACACAAAAATTGGTCTATATCGGTTCATAATCATGGTTGCCACTAGAGCCAAAAATAATCTACCAAAATTTTATTTCTATAGAAAATTTTGTCAAAATGTTATTTCTATAGAAAATTTTGTCAAAATTTTATTTCTAGAGAAAATTTTGTTAAAATTTTATTCGGTTCATAATAAAATTTTCATCATTTTCAAAATTTTATTTCTATAGAAAATTTTGTCAAAATTTTATTTCTATAAAAAACTTTGTTCAAATTTTATTCGGTTCATAATCATGGTTCTCACTCGAGCCACAAATAATCTACCAAGATTTTATTTCTATAGAAAATTTTATCAAAAGTTTATTTCTATAGAAAATTTTGTTAAAATTTTATTTCTGTAGAAATTTTTGTCACAATTTTCTTTCTATAGAATATTTTGTCAAAATTTTTATTTCTATAAAAAATTTTGTGAAAATTTTATTTCTATAGAAAATGTTGTTAAAATTTTATTTCTGTAGAAAATTTTGTCAAAATTTTATGTCTACTTTGTCAAACTGAATTATATACGTATTGGATCGATCTTTTTTGATTTAATTTATACCACGTATGGACTTACATACAATTTAGAAGATGGTGTTAGGAGGTTTTAAGATACCTTGCCTTCGGGAAGCGTTACCGCAACTTAAGTAATTCGATTGTGGATGGCAGTGTTTAGAAGAAGTTTCTACGCAATCCATGATGGAGGGTACATAAGCTTCGGCCTGGCCGAACTTACGGCTGTATATACTTGTTTTTTCATAACAAACCTGCGTTGCGTTTGGTACATCAATTTTATCAAAAACCTACTTAATGCCAGCATTTTTAATATAGTGTTCTTTCTCAATTAAATTGTACGAATATACTATATCAGTTTGGTTACCCAGTCTAATATTGGTGTGCAGTATTTATGCAGTACTCCGAAGTCCATGTTAATCTAAACGAAATAACAACATATATATGTAGTAAGAATATTAAATTAAGGTGAACGTTTAAATTTAATTACTTACTAACTGTGCTCCTCGAAATTCTTTATCGTGTTCGTCAAATATTTGACGTATTCAGTACGTCAATATCCCATAGTGAGATCTGTCGATGCGGTAGGAATTCAGTTTCTCATTCAGAAAAGGTTTTCTATGAAGGGTACTTCACCTAATTTTCCAGGATGAGAAGTCTCTTCACAGAGGCTCTCGATGCTTACTTCTTGTGGTATATACTTCTTGTTTACTACATTTTTTCCAAATCGCTAAACTCGCAGGCCGTTGGAAATTCTCTTGGAGCCGCAATGTATTTCCATATATATATGAACGTTTGCAAGATGCCTTTTACAGGAAATTTTTGTGTGAATGCGCTGTTACATATCGTACACCTGAATGTATCACTATTTTGGAAACCTTTAAAATGTTTGTAAACGCCACAGATATTTCTATGTATTACTAAAATTTCTCGAACTATATAGCACTCCGTTTAAACTTACAACACTTAAAATATCTCCAATTCGCAAAAGTATTAAAAGCTATTTTATCAACGTGCGATCACAATAAATGTCATTTCACATATTAATTTATTTATTCTTCTAGACCCCAAATCGGAGGGCCGGTTTATTGGATGGCTATATCAAAAACTGTACCGATACTCAATATATTCGGCACACCCCGTTATGGTCCTAGAATACCTATAGATTTCCAATTTCAGGCAAATTGAATAAAAACTACGGATTCTAGAAGCCCAAGAAGTAAAATCGGGAGATAGGTCTATATGGGGGCTATATCAAAACATGGACCGGTACTCACCATTTTCGACACACGTTGTTATGGTCCTAAAATACCTCTTGATTTCAAATTTCAGGCAAATTGGATAAAAACTACGGATTCTAGAAGCCCAAGAAGTAAAATCGGGAGATAGGTCTGTATGGGGGCTATATCAAAACATGGACCGATAATCATCATTTTCGGCAAATCTCTTTGTTTTCCTAGAATAACTCTAGATTTCAAATTTCAGGCAAATCGGATAAAAAATACACTTTCTAGATGCCCAAGAAGCAAAAAAAGACGAATCTGTGCCAAATTTCAGGACGGTAGCGCCATTATTGAAGGCTGTAGCGTGATTACAACAGACAGACAGACGGACATACTTATATCGTCTTAGAATTTCTTCCTGATCAAGAATATATATACCTTACATAGTCGGATATTTCGATGTGTTACAAACGGAATGACAAACTTATTATACCCCCGTCATCATTCTATGGTGGTGGGTATAAAAAACAAAAATTACCTGATTTATAGATAACACGCCGTAAGGTTATGTATTTATTATGTAGTACCTGATTTTTTTAAATATTTTTTTAATATTTCTATGCAAAGAACAGCTACTTTTTTCGATATTTGGTCGAGGAGTAGGGGCCTCCACTTTGTCCGACTCGTTTAAAGTACAGTGAAAAAAATAAAAGAGGATGTAGGGTAGGTTATATTATTATAATGGATAACTGATTTTGTGATATTCGGAAGGGAAGAGGAGATTCCCCTTGCCCTGCTGTTTAAAAATTGGGCTTATAATTTGCTTGAGATGAATCTGGGGCGTCTACACAATATACGCTATATCATTTAGCGATATTGGGACTGGGAGGGAGACCTCCTCTAAAACTGAAAAAAAAAAACTAGAATTCTCAAGTTTACCTGAAGTTTACAAAGGCCGTGGGGGAAAGTTATGAAATCAATATGGTGTACTTGATTTTTGGATATTTAGACGGGAACCTTCGCCTTGCCCCCACACTACGAAACTTGAAGGAAAGTTGACAGATTTTCTTGGAATTTGCAGAGAAAGTGAAGTCCCTTCACAAAAAATAGAGCAAAATCTAAACTTCTCCGAATTATTTGAAATTGAGAGAAGATGATAAAAATTATATAGTGTACATGATTTTTCGATATCCGATTGGGGACGGAAAATGGTGAAGTTGGGTACTTTGTGAAATTAATATAGGGTACGTGAATTTAGGATATATGGGAACTCGGTATATAATTTTACCTTCTTGTTGAAAATTCGATATCAAATGAAAAATTTTGAAGCAATTGAAAACTAATTTGTAACTCAAATAACAATGTCTACTTTTCTTGTAGAAAGCTATAAATCAAAGTGGAAAATGCATACTACAAACCCATAGGTAGAAATATTTCAAAATTTATTCGAAATTATAAAATGTACACCCGACCAGAGAATGAAGCCGCCCCATTTTTGTCGGCGGCGGCGGCTTGATGGCTAAGGCGATATAAATTTGTCAATTATTCATTATAAAATCAATTTGAAGTTATTCGAATGGTAATGAGATTAGTTGTACAACCAATCTTACAATCAAATTTACATTTCGTTAGAATTGTCTGAGCTAAATTTTTACGAAACTATTATAGCAGCATGAAATTGATAGATTGTGGGTAGAAGGTTCAAAATGTTGGCAAAAAAATACGACAGTTATTAATACAGTTTTCTGATTTAAATCGATATTTTTGATCAATTGGTGGCTAAATTTGAGTCGACATATCCGGCGGCGGCGTCGACTGGCAAAAAATGGTCGACGCGACACGGCGGCTTCATTCTCTGCACCCGACGCGGTTTCAATCTATTTGTGGGCCTAACAATGAGCGGAAGTTTTTCCTGGAAGTTGCTGTTATCACCCGATTTTCCTACATTTTAATACATATATCACACCACTTTTAAATACATCCTACCAATTTTATTATAATAAGTTTGTCATTCCGTTTGTAACACATCGAAATATCGATTTCTGACCATATAAAGTATATATACTCTTGTTCAGGGAGAAATTCTAATACGATACAAGTATAAACGGCCGTAAGTTCGGCCAGGCCGAATCTTATGTACCCTCCACCATGGATTGCGTAGAAACTTCTACGAAAGACTGTTATACACAATCGAATTACTTGGGTTGTGGTATCTTTAATCGTTTTCTAAATTGTGAGTTAGTCCACACGTGGTATATATTAGACAAAAATGTATGTAAGTCTACAAATAATTACGAATCGATATGGACTTGTGCACGGTACGTAGGGAGCCAGAATTGAAATATGGGTTTCGCTTATATGGGGGCTATATACAATTATGAACTTGATATGGACCAATTTTTGTGTGATTGGGGATCGATTTATCTGAGGGCTATATATAACTATAGACCGATATGGACCTAGTTAGGCATGCATGTTAACGGCTATATACTAGCACAATGTACCAAATTTCAACTGACTCGGATGAAATTTCCTCATCCAAGAGATTCCAAAACCAAATCTCGGGATCGCTTTATATGGGGGCTATATATGATTATGGACTGATATGGACCACTTTTGGCATGGTTGTTAAATATCATATAGTAAAACCGCGTACCAAATTTCAATCAGATCGGATGAATTTTGCTTCTCCAAAAGGCAACGGAGGTCAAATCTGGGGATCGGTTTATATGGGGGCTATATATAATTATGGACTGATATGAACCAATTCATGCATGGTTGTTGGATACCATATCCTAACATCACGTACCAAATTTCAACCGAATCGGATGGATTTTGCTCTTCCAATGGGCTTCGGAGGTCAAATCTGGGGATCGGTTTATATGGGGGCTATATATAATTACTGACCAATTTCGACCAATTTTTGCATGGGTGTTTGAGGTCATACACTAACACCATGTGCCAAATTTCAGCCGGATCGGATGAAATTTGCTTCTCTTAGAGGCTCCGCAAGCCAAATCGGGGAATCGGTTTATATGGGGGCTATATATAATTATGGACCGATGTGGATCAATTTGTGCATGGTTATTAGAGACCATATACTAACACCATGTACCAAATTTTAGCCGGATCGGATGAAACTTGCTTCTCTTAGAGGCTCCGCAAGCCAAATCGGGGAATCGGTTTATATGGGGGCTATATATAATTATGGACCGATGTGGATCAATTTGTGCATAGTTGTTAAAGACCATATACTAACACAATGTACCAAATTTCAGCCGGATCGGATGAAATTTGCTTCTCTTAGAGGCTTCGAAAGCCAAATCGGGGGATCGGTTTATATGGGGGCTATATATAATTATGGACCGATGTGGATCAATTTGTGCATGGTTATTAGAGACCATATACTAACACCATGTACCAAATTTTAGCCGGATCGGATGAAACTTGCTTCTCTTAGAGGCTCCGCAAGCCAAATCGGGGAATCGGTTTATATGGGGGCTATATATAATTATGGACCGATGTGGATCAATTTGTGCATAGTTGTTAAAGACCATATACTAACACAATGTACCAAAATTCAGCCGGATCGGATGAAATTTGCTTCTCTTAGAGGCTTCGAAAGCCAAATCGGGGGATCGGTTTATATGGGGGCTATATATAATTATGGACCGATGTGGATCAATTTGTGCATAGTTGTTAAAGACCATATACTAACACAATGTACCAAATTTCAGCCGGATCGGATGAAATTTGCTTCTCTTAGAGGCTTCGAAAGCCAAATCGGGGGATCGGTTTATATGGGAGCTATATATAATTATGAATCGATGTGGACCAATTTTTGTATGGTTGTTAGAGACCATATACTAACATTATGTACCAAATTTCAGCCGGATCGGATGAAATTTGCTTCTCTTAGAGGGTCTGCAAGCCAAATTTGGGGATCCGTTTGTATGGGGGCTATACGTAAAAGTGGACCGATATGTCCCATTGGCAATACCATCCGACCTACATCAATAAAAATTACTTGTGCCAAGTTTTAAGTCGATAGCTTGTTTCGTTCGGAAGTTAGCGTGATTTCAACAGACGGACGGACGGACATGCTCAGATCAACTCAGAATTTCACCACGACCCAGAATATATATACTTTATGGGGTCTTGGAGCAATATTTCGATGTGTTACAAACGGCAGGTCAAGTTCGAAGATGGGCTATATCGGTCGAGGTTTTGATATAGTCCCCATATAAAACGACCTCCCGATTTGGGGTCTTGGGCTTATAGAAACCGTAGTTTGTATCCAATTTGTCTGAAATTGGAAATCTAGAGGTATTTTAGGACCATAAAGAAGTGTGCCGAAAATGGTGAGTATCGGTCCATATTTTGGTATAGCCCCCATATAGACCTATTTCCCGATTTTACTTCTTGGGCTTCTAGAATCCGAAGTTTTTATCATTTTTGCCTGAAATTGGAAATCTAGAGGTGTTTTCGGGTCATAAAGAGGTGCGCCGAAAACGGTGAGTATCGGTCCATATTTTAGTATCGCCCCAATATGAACGATCTCCCGATTTAACTCCTTGGTTTCTAGAAACCGTAGTTTTTATCTGATTTGCCTGAAATTGTAAATATTCTGGTATTTTAGACTCACAAAAACGTGTCTCGGATTTAGTTTTTATCGGTCCATTTGGTAATGCCTCCATGGAGACCGACTTCACTTCTTGAGGGTGTAGATGGCGCACTGATCATGAAAATTGATTGAAACTCAATGTAAAATTTCCAGATTTTACTTATACAGATTTAAGCTTTCAAATCAAGATGTTGTTTTATAATTTTCTTGCACACTTACAAGAGATGTTAATGATTCCTCTAAAACTCAAACAAAAATGGTTCTTATAAATCCAGAATCTGATATAGTCCTCATAGGTGAAATCTTTAAATTTATCTTCGGGAAGTGTCCTCAAGTCCTCAAGCCCTCCTGAAATTTCAAAGGAAACCCTAATATTTGGTTCATGGTGGTGGGTATTTACGATTCGGCCCGGCCGAACTTAGTGCTGTATATACTTGTTTTTTGATCATCTTGATTTGCATGAACACAAAACAAGTACATACGGTCGTAAGTTCGGCCAGGCCGAAGCTTATGTACCCTCCATCATGGATTGCGTAGAAACTTCTTCTAAACACTGCCATCCACAATCGAATTGCTTAAGTTGCGGTAACGCTTGCCGATGGCAAGGTATCTTAAAACCTCCTAACACCATCTTCTAAATTGTATGTAAGTCCATACGTGGTATATATTAAATCAAAAAAGATCGATCCAATACGTATATAATTCAGTTTGACAAAGTAGACATAAAATTTTGACAAACTTTTCTACAGAAATAAAATTTTAACAAAATTTTCTATAGAAATAAAAATTTTGACAAAATTTTCTTTCTATAGAAAATTTTGTCTCTAGGGCAACCATGATTATGAACCGATATGGACCAATTTTTGTGTGATTGGACCAATTGTTGTATGGTTGTTAGCGACCATATACTAACACCACGTTCCTAATTTGTACCAGATCGTATGAATTTTGCTCCTCCAAGATGCTCCGGAGGTCAAATCGTTTTATATGGGGGATATATAATTAGAACGTTTTATATGGGGGCTATATATAATTATGGACCGATATGGACCAATTCTGGCACGGTTGTTAAAGATCATATACTAACACCATGTTTAAAATTACAAACGGATTGGATGAAATTTGCTTCTCTTGGAGACTTCGCAAGCCAAATCTGGGGATCGGTTTATATGGGGGTTATATATAATTATGAACCGATGAGGACCAATTTTTGCATTGTTATTAGAGACCATATAACAATATCAAGTACCAAATTTCAGGCGGATCGGATGAAATTTGCTTCTCTTTGAGGCTCCGCAACCAAAATCTGGGGATCGGTTTATATGGGCGCTATATATAATTATGGACCCATGTGGACCAATTTTTGCACAGTTGTTAGAGACCATATACCAATACCATGTACCAAATTTCAGCCGGATCGGATGCAATTTGCTTCTCTTTGAGGCTTCGCAAGCCAAATCTGGAGATCGGTTTATATGGGGTCCATATATAATTATGGACCGATGTGGACCAATTTTTGCATGGTTGTTAGAGACCATATACCAACATCATGTACCAAATTTCAGCCGGATCGGATGCAATTTGCTTCTCTTTGAGGCTTCGCAAGCCAAACCTGGAGATCGGTTTATATGGGGTCTATATATAATTATGGACCGATGTGGACCAATTTTTGCATGGTTGTTAGAGACCATATTCCAACATCATGTACCAAATTTCAGCCGGATCGGAAGAAATTTGCTTCTCTTTGAGGCTCCGCAAGCCAAATCTGGGGATCGGTTTATATGGGGGCTATATATAATTATGGACCTATGTGGACCAATTTTTGCATGATTGTTAGAGACCATATACCAACACCATGTACCAAATTTCAGCCGGATCGGATGAAATATGCTTCTCTTAGAGGCTCCACAAGCCAAATCTGGGGATCGGTTTATATGGGGGCTATATATAATTATGGACCGATGTGGACCAATTTTTGCATGATTGTTAGAGACCATCTACCAACACCATGTACCAAATTTCAGCCGGATCGGATGAAATATGCTTCTCTTAGAGGCTCCACAAGCCAAATCTGGGGATCGGTTTATATGGGGGCTATATATAATTATGGACCGATGTGGACCAATTTTTGCATGGTTGTTAGAGACCATATACCAACACCATATACCAAATTTCAGCCGGTTCGGATGAAATATGCATCTGTTAGAGGCTCCACAAGCCAAATCTGAGGGTCCCTTTATATGGGGGCTATACGTAAAAGTGGACCGACATGGTCCATTTTCAATACCATCCGACCTACATCGATAACAACTACTTGTGCCAAGTTTCAAGTCGATAGCTTGTTTCGTTCGGAAGTTAGCGTGATTTCAACAGACGGACGGACGGACGGACGGACATGCTTAGATCGACTCAGAATTTCACCACGACCCAGAATATATATACTTTATTGGGTCTTAGAGCAATATTTCGATGTGTTACAAACGGAATGACAAAGTTAATATACCCCCATCCTATGATGGAGGGTATAAAAATAATTATTTCCTTCGAAACAAAATGTTAGGTTCATAATTATATGAAACTCCCATATAAACGTCTCCCGGATTTGACCTCAGAAGCCTCGTGAAGGAACAAATTTCATGCAGTGCGTTTAACATTTGTTTCGTGATGCCAGTATAAGCATTTTATTATTCATGCCAAAATTGGTCCAACCTGAGTCATAATAGCCGGATACTTTCGTCCACATTTACTTGTTATTCATTTTATATAATAGTTATATAAAAATGTTGATCATCGTTATAAATCCCTTCGGCAAGAACCTCAATTTCCATCAATTAAAATGTTTCGTGCTCAGCTTTAGTAGAATGCTATGTTATATGAACAGGTTGCCTATTTTCATCCTTCAATAATTCATTAGTAATAATACAATGTACAATGTATGCTTGAATATGTCAATTTTCCTCTAAAACCATTCACTTTCACAACTATGGTGATGGTCATGTTCAAGGATATGCGAGACTATGTAAGTTGCCATCAGTACATTGTCCTTGTAATGGTGCGTATAGACGACCTCATATTTACTCGTAATGATTCCTTTTACAACTGTGCATGGACATTGGACAGTATAAAACAAAACCAATATTGATAATGAAAATTATGCCTATAAAAATGTTTAAACATATGTGGTGTAAAATTTATTTGTTAATATTGTGTGCCTGTAACGTCGTAATATCATTCATACCATTCTCTGTTTCAAATGCATTGCGTTTGCTTAGTCCAAAATGTGTGAATAAGGACCCAGTAAAATGGCTGTAGGGAGAAAAGAGGTATTTATCTTATAATTCTGATCTTGTTTTCTGGGAGCAAAAATATTTATGTTGTAAAATTATTGATACAGATAATAAATCGCAAATTATTTTATATCAAATTTTTATAGCCTGCACCATAGCATGGGGGGTATATTAACTTTGTCATTCCGTTTGTAACACATCGAAATATTGCTCTAAGACCCCTAAAGTATATATATTCTGGTTCGTGGTGAAATTCTGAGTCGATCTAAGCATGTCCGTCCGTCCGTCCGTCCGTCCGTCCGTCCGTCCGTCCGTCCGTCCGTCTGTTGAAATCACGCTAACTTCCGAACGGAACAAGCTATCGACTTGAAACTTGGCACAAGTAGTTGCTATTGATGTAGGTCGGACGGTATAGCAAATGGACCATATCGGTCCACTTTTACGTATAGCCTCCATATAAACGGACCCCCAGATTTGGCTTGCGGAGCCTCTAAGAGTAGCATCTTTCATCCGATCTGGCTGAAATTTGGTACATGGTGTAAGTATATGGTCTCTAGCATCCGTGCAAAAATTGGTCCATATCGGTCCATAATTATATATAGCCCCCATATAAACCGATCTCCAGATTTGAACTCCGGAGCCTCTTAGAGTAGCTAAAGTCATCCGAACCGGTTGAAATTTGGAACATGGTATTAGTATATGGTATCTAACGACGCAAAAATTAGTCCATATCGGTCCATAATTATATATAGCCCCCATATAAACCTGTGTCCAGATTTGACCTCCGGAGCCTCTTAGAGGAGATAAATTCATCCGATCCGGTTGAAATTGGGTACGTGGTGTTAGTATATGGTCTCTAACAACCATGCAAAAATGGGTCCATATCAGTCCATAATTATATAAAGCCCCCATATAAACCTATCCCCAGATTTGCTTTACGGATCTTCTAAGAGAAGCAAATTTAATCCGATACGGCTGAAATTTGGTACATGGTATTAGTATATGGTCTCTAAACACCATGCAAAAATTAGTCCATATCTGTCCATAATTATATATAGCCCCCATATAAACCGATCTATATATTTGAACTCCGGAGCCTCTTAGAGGAGCCAAATTCATCCGATTCGGTTGAAATGTGGTGCGTGGTGTTAGTATTTGGTCTCTAACAACCATGCAACAATTGGTCCATATCGGACCACAATTTTTTATAGCCCCATATAAACCAATCCCCAGATTTTACCTCCGCAGCCTTTTGCAGGAACAAACTTCATCCGATGCGGTTGAAATTTTGTACGTGGTGTTAGTATACGGTCAAGAATTGGTCATATCTGTCCATAATTATATATAGCCGCCATATAAACCGTTCCCCAGATTTGATCTCCGGAGCGTCTTGGAGAAGCAAAATTCATCCGATCCGGTTGAAATTTGGAACGTGGTGTTAGTATATGGCCGCTTATAACCATGCCAAAATTGATCCATATCCGTCTATAGTTATATTAGCCGATCCCCCATCACAAAAAATTGGTCCATATCTACCAAAATTTTATTTCTATAGAAAATTTTGTCAAAATCTTATTCCTATAGAAAATTTTTTCAAAATTTTATTTCTATAGAAAATTTTGTCAAAATTTTATTTCTATAGAAAATTTTGTCAAAATTTTATTTCTATAGAAAATTTTGTCAAAATTTTATTTCTATAAACAATTTTGTCAAACTTAATTATATACGTATTTAATCGGCCTTTTTATACCCTTCACCACTACTGTGGTACAGGGTATAATAAGTTTGTGCATTTGTATGTAACGCCAAGAAATAGTTGTCATAGACCCATCTTTTAGTATACCGATCGGCTTAGAATTAAATTCTGAGTCGATTTAGCGATGTCTGTCTGTCTGTCTGTCCGTCTGTCTGTATATGTAATATTGTGCACAAAGTACAGCTCGCAATTTAAGTCCGATCGTCCTCAAATTTGCAGAGGGCCGAGACAATCGCTATTGGTTTTGGAAAAAATCGGTTCAGATTTAGATATAGCTGCCATATATATTTATCCCCGATGTGGTCATAGTTAGCGTGTTTATCAACCGATTTTCTTAAAATACCGTACATCCAAATATTTTATGAAGCCAAATCGGTTCAGATTTAGATATAGCTCCCATATATATCTTTCGCCCGATATGGAGTTATATGGCCCCAGAAGCCAGATTTTTGGCAGAATTTGGTTGAAATTTTGCACTAGGAGTACAATTAGTAGTATAGTCAAGTGTGCAAAATTTGATTGAAATCGGTTCAGATTTAGATATAGCTCCCATATATATCTTTCGCCCGATATGGGCTAATATGGTCCTAAAAACCAGAGTTTTGGCCCACTTTGGTTGAAATTTTGCACAGGGAGTAGATTTAGCATTGTCGCTATGCGTGCCAAATTTGATTGAAATCGGTTCAGATTTAGATATTGCTTCCATATATATTTTTCGCCCGATATGGACTTATATGGCCCCAGAAGCCAGAGTTTTGGCCCAATTTGGTTGAAATTTTGCACTAGGAGTACAATTAGTAATATAGTTATGTGTGCCAAATTTGATTGAAATCGGTTCAGATTTAGATATAGCTCCCGTATATATGTTTTTCTGATTTCGACAAAAAAGGTCAAAATACCAAAATTTTCCTTGTTAAATCGCCACTGCTTAGTCGAAAAGTTGTAAAAATGACTCTAATTTTCCTAAACTTCTAATACATATATATCGAGCGATAAATCATAAATAAACTTTTGCGAAGTTTCCTTAAGATTGCTTCAGATTTAAATGTTTCCCATATTTTTTATACCCACCACCATAGGATGGGGGGTATATTAACTTTGCCATTCCGTTTGTAACACATCGAAATATTGCTCTAAGACCCCATAAATTATATATATTCTGGGTCGTGGTGAAATTCTGAGTCGATCTGAGCATGTCCGTCCGTCCGTCCGTCTGTTGAAATCACGCTAACTTCCGAACGAAACAAGCTATCGACTTGAAACTTGGCACAAGTAGTTGTTATTGATGTAGGTCGGACGGTATTGAAAATGGGCCATATCGGTCCACTTTTACGTATAGCCCCCATATAAACGGACCCCAAAATTTGGCTTGCGAGGCCTCTAAGAGAAGCACATTTCATCCGATCCGGCTGAAATTTGGTACATGGTGTTAGTATATGGTATCTAACAACCATGCAGAAATTGGTCCATATCGGTCCATAATTACATATAGCCCCACATATAAACCGATCCCCCGATTTGGCTTGCGAGGCCCCTAAGAGAAGCAAATTTCATCCGATCCGGCTGAAATTTGGTACATGGTGTCAGTATATGGTCTCTAACAACCATGCAAAAACTGGTCCACATCGGTCCATAATTATATATAGCCCCCATATAAACCGATCCCCCGATTTGGCTTGCGAGGCCTCTAAGAGAAGCAAATTTCATCCGATCCGGCTGAAATTTGGTAGATGGTGTTAGTTTATGGTTTCTAACAACCATGCAAAAATTGGTCGACATAGGTCCATAATTATATATAGCCCCCATATAAACCGATCCCCCGATTTGGCTTGCGAGGCCGCTAAGAGAAGCAAATTTCATCCGATCCGGCTGAAATTTTGTAGGTGATGTTAGTATATGGTCTATAACAACCATGCAAAAATTGGTCCACATCGGTTCATAATTATGTATAGCCCCCATATAAACCGATCACCAGATTTGATCTCCGCAACCTCTTGGAAGACCAAAATTCATCTGAATCAGTTCAAATTTGGTATGTGGTGTTAATATATGGCCTCAAACTCCTATGCAAAAATTGGTCGATATCGGTCCATAATTATATATAGGCCCCATATAAACCGATCCCCAGATTTGACCTCCAGAGCCCCTTGGAAGAGCAAAATTCTTGCCATTCGGTTGAAATTTGGTACGTGATGTTAGTATATGGTATCCAACAACCATGCAGAAATTGGTTCCTATCAGTCCATAATTATATATAGCTCCCATATAAACCGATCCCCAGATTTGACCTCCGGTGCCTTTTGGAGAAGCAAAATTCATCCGATCTGCTTTAAATTTGGTACGTGGTGGTAGTATATGATATTTTACAACCATGCCAAAAGTGGTCCATATCAGTCCATAATCGTACATAGCCCCATATAAACCGATCCCGAGATTTGGTTTTGGAACCTCTTGGAGAAGCAAATTTCATCCGAGTGAGTTGAAATTTGGTACATTGTGCTAGTATATGGTCGTTAACAACCATGCCTAACTAGGTCCATATCGGTCTATAGTTATATATGGCCCTCAGATAAATCGATCCCCAATCACACACAAATTCAAGTTCATAATTGTATATAGCCCCCATATAAGCGACCCCCATATTTCAATTCTGGCTCTCTACGTACAAAAAGTCCATATCGATTCGTAATTATTTGTAGACTTAACTATACATAACTTTTTTGTCAAATATATAGCATGTATGGACTAAATCACAGTCTTTCGTAGAAGTTTCTACATAAGATTCTGCCTGGCCGAACTTGCGGCCGTATGTACTTGTTTTTTACTAAAATTGTGTTCCACCCTAGTGCATTAGCGAACTTAAATTTTGAGTCTATAGGTTTTGTAAAAGTCTATCAAATTCTGTCCAAATCGAGTGATATTTAAATGTATGTATTTGGGACAAACCTTTATATATAGGATGTGATATGGTATCGAAAAATTAGATCTACAAAGTGGTGCAGGGTATAATATAGTCGGCCCCGCCCGACTTTAGACTTTCCTTACATGTTTAGTTTAATATATACCACGTATGGACTACCTTGCAATTTAGAAGACGGTGTTAGGATGTGTTAAGATACCTTGCCATCGGCAAGTGTTACCGCAACCTAAGTAATTCGATTGTGGGTGACAGTCTTCAGTAGAATTTTCTACGCAATCCATAGTGGAGGGTACACAAGCTTCGGCCTGGCCGAACTTACGGCCGTATATACTTGTTTTCTATAACGAATTCCAACTGACCGTATAAGTAATATGGAATTTTTGTTTTATATAGTATACGCTCCCATGTACGCACAATGTTTCTGATGTAATGTTGCCGTCTATTTTTTACAAGTCAAAGACGGTATTTTGCCTTTTTACTTTTTGGACACGTATCAATATGAACAATATGAACCTGAGTTTTTGTCTAACCCTTGCTACCAAAATAAGGTTTTCCATATTTCAAAATTCATGTCAAATATTAACAAGTAGAAGGCCGAACTTACGGCAAGGACGAATCTTATGTACCCTCCCACCCACCATGGATAACGTAGAAACTTCTACTAAAGACGGTCATCCACAATTAAATTACTTGGTTTGCGGCCGATGGCAAGGCATCTTAACATCATCTTCTAAATTGTATATTTAGTAGACAAAAAAGGTCGATTATATACGTATATATTCAGTTCTTGACCGGTATATATAGGGAATAATAATTACGAACCGATATGAAATTATGTGCGGTAATTATAGAGCCAGAATTGAAATATGGGGTTCACTTTATATGGGGGCTATATACATGTATGAACACGAGTCTACCAAAAATGACAGATTTTTCACTGTTTGGTAGATTGGTAGAATTCTCGATGTTTTGGAAGAATTTGCAAAATATTCCTCTCCAACTATGAAATGCTTAATAAGTTTTCTATAGAAATAACATTTTAACAAAATGTTCTACAGAAATAAATTTCTAACAAAATTTTCTATAGAAATAAGATGTTGACAAAATTTTCTATAGAAATAAAATGTTGACAAAATTTTCCATACTCGTAGAAATATAAAATTTTGAAAAATTTTTCTATGGCAATACAATTTTGGTAGATTATTTTTGGCAATCGTGATTTTTCTGGTGATTGGGGATCGGTTTATCTGGGGGCTATATATAACTATAGATCAATGCGGAACAATTTTGGCATGGTTGTTATAAGCCATACACTAGCGAAATGTACAAATTTCAACAGGATCGGATGAATTTTGCTCCTTCAAGAGGCTGCCATATAAGGCTGGTTTATATAAGGGCTATATATAATTATGGACCGATATGGACCAATTCTGGCATGGTTGTTGGAGACCATATAACAACACCACGTACCAAATTTCAACCGGTTGAAATTTGCTTCTCCTACAGCAAACCAAATCTGGGGCTATATATAATTATGAACCGATGTGGACCAATTTTTGCATGGTTGTTAAAGACTATATACCAACATCATGTTCTAAATTTCAGTCAGATTGCTTCCCTTAGAGGCCCCGCAAACCAAATCTGGGGATCGGTTTATATGGGGGCTATATATAATTATGGACCGATGTGGACCAATTTTTGTATGTTTGTTAGAAACCATATACCAACATCATGTGCCAAATTTCACATGATGTTTTGAAAAACATCTCCTGTTTGTGAACGCTTTTTATACCTTTCACCATAGTATGGGGGGTATATTAAGTTTGTTATTCCGTTGAAATCACGCTGTTGAAATCACGCTAACTTCCGAACGAAACAAGCTATCGACTTGAAACTTGGCACAAGTAGTTGTTATTGATGTAGGTCGGATGGTATTGGAAATGGGCCATATCGGTCCACTTTTACGTATAGCCCCCATATAAACGGACCCCCAAATTTGGCTTGCAGACCCTCTAAGAGAAGTAAATTTTATCCGATCCAGCTGAAATTTGGTACAAAGTGTTAGTATATGGTCTCTAACAACCACGCAAAAATTTGTCCACATCGGTCTATAATTATATATAGCCCCCATATAAACTGATCCCCCGATTTGGCTTTCGGAGCCCCTAAGAGAAGCAAATTTCATCCGATCCGGCTGAAATTTGGTACATGGTGTTAGTATATGTTCTCTAACAACCATGCAAAAATTGTTCCACATCCCGAGATTTGGTTTTGGAGCCTCCGAGTCAGTTGAAATTTGGTACATTGTGCTAGTATATGGCCGTTCACAACCATGCCTAACAATGTCCATATCGGTCTATAGTTATATATAGCCCTCACATAAATCTATCCCCAATCACATAAAAATTGGTCCATATCAAGTTCACAATTGTATATAGCCCCCATATAAGCGACCCCCATATTTCAATTCTGGCTCTCTACCGATTCGTAATTATTTGTAGACTTACCTATACATACCTTTTTTGTCTAATATATACCACGTATGGACTAACTCACAATTTAGAAAACGATTTAAGATATCACAACCCAAGTAATTCGATTGTGGATGACAGTCTTTCGTAGAAGTTTCTACACAATCCATGGTGGAGGGTACATAAGATTCGGCCTGGCCGAACTTACAGCCGTATATACTTGTTTATAATTCGCTTTTTTCGTATTTGTAATGGGAATTTTAACCATGTATTGTTTCAAGCAGGTTAAAAACAGATTCAGAATTAATAAAATAGTGCTAATTATTTAAATTTTACCTAATGAATGCAAAATCCTTTCTAGAAAAAGTGCGATTTTTTTTTTTAATTTGATGTCAAAAGTTCCAGACAAGCGTTATAATGCATTAAAGATCATAAAAAATTTAAAAATTATTTAGCTGTTAAAATATCACAAAATTTCTTAATTCACATCCAAAAAACACCGAATTCGCATCACACCTTAAGAAATGATGCAAATTCTCTGCAACGGCTGTTGAAATGGTGGACATCCGTCCTATGACAAGCCCATGTTAAATTCATCGCTTCTTCGTCAATTTTGCACCACTTCCGGATCCGAAAAGAACATTTTCACTACATTTTTGGCGACGCTTGTTTTTTTTTTTTTTTTGCTGGGTTGTTGATAACATTATTTGGTGAAAATTTGTATGAAATTCATTGTGGCCGTATTTTTATATTTTAGAAATTTTTTCTAAATTTCTCTTAAACTAAATCTTTACACAAACTATGTTTTTTTTCAAGTATTTTATCAAAAACAAAAATAAAATGCTTGGACACCATCGTTTTCTTTTTTTTTTTTTTTTGACCAACTGACTTTTGAATCAGATGGAATGCCAAGGGGTAAAACTATAACCAATCTTTGATGGGGCCCTCAAATAAAATAACTATCTGTTATTTGTATTACGAATGTAACCCATTTGAATCAGTTTTAGTGTTGAGATCTATACGATGTTAACAAATTGTTTGTAACCGTAACATGTCTATTATATTATTTCAGTAATTTATGTGCTAGTAAAATTGTACCCTCCATTATTTTATCCATTTCCGAAAGTATTCTCGTTTGTAGATGAAATTTCAAAAAAGTACAAGTTATTTCCTAAACATTTTGCATATAAACTTTTTTTGTTGGCCTTTTGAAATATTCCTACAGATAGATGTATGTATGTGCTTGCATGTATGCAATGAATTATTTGTCTGATATTATTGGGGTGCTGCTAAGCATAACATATTTATGTTTGTTTGGTTGCAAGGAACACACATTTGAACGGATATGACCGGGGTATACAAAATAAATACCACAACCACTACGACTACGACAGTGCTGTTGCACAACAGTTGCAGCAACAGCATCAGTGGCGACAACTTGATAATACTAAAATATTTGTTAAATACGATGTTGTGGTGAACTCATGCACTCGCACAGAGAAAAACAAGTTCGTAGGCAAGAGTAACGTTTACATGTGAAAAGTCTATGCACAATAGATGAACAAATCATGTTAGTCTGGCCAAATGGCCAAAGATTGCCAATGAATAATATTTAGATGTTGCCCACGAATCTACTAGAAGGAAAAACGAGGAACTACTTTCTTAATAGTGTGAGAGCAGATTAAAATTATTAATTTGTTTTTCTGTTATTTAAGAAAATTTCGTAAAAAATTGGATTTACAAATTGTTAAGATATCTTTAGCGCTGTACGAAGTTCAAGACAGCAACAATTTTAGAAAAATTTAATCATTTTTGAGAGTTATGAACTCAATTGAAGCAAACGTCTCCCATTTTAGGAAAATATGAACTATTTTATTATAGTCTGCGCCAAAATGTGGAACAGGGTATTAAAAGTTACTGCTTACTGTTTGCAACACCCAGAAGGAGACGAGATAGCCATAAGGAGTCTTTGGCAATATTGCTCAGGGCCAGCCCCTGAGTCGAGTTAGTCATGTCCGTCCATCCGTCTGTCTGTTAACACATTTTTGTAATCAAAATCTAGGTCGCAATTTTAGTTCAATCGACTTAAAATTTGCCCTAAGTATGTATTTTGGGTCAAAATAGAACCCTATGGATTTTGGAAGAAATCGATTCAGTTTTAAATATATCTCCCAATTGATAGTGTCGTAAAGTTTGCGGAATTTGGTTGAAATCGGTTCAGATTTGGATATAGCTCCCATATATATCTTTCGCCCGATATGCACTTATATGGCCCCAGAAGCCACAGTTTTGCCCTGCCTGGATATGCATACCAATATTGGCTGAAATCGGTTCAGATTTAGATATAGCTCCAATATAAATCCTTCGCCCAATTTACACTCTTATAACCACAGATGCCAAAGTTTTACTCTGATTTACAAGAAACTTTGTATAGGGAGTATTTATAACTCTTTCCCACCACCATAGAATGGTGATGGGGATATAAAACGTTTGCCACTCCGTCTGTAACACATCGAAATATCGAGTATATAAATTCTTGATCAGGGAGAAATTCTAAGACGATATAACCATGTCCGTCCGTCTGTTGTAATCACGCTACAGCTTTCAATACTGGCGCTATCGTCCCGAAATTTGGCACAGATTCGTTTTTTGTTTGCAGGCAGGCCAAGTGCAGTCTGTAGGTTGTTTAGAACCACAATTAGGTGTGGTGAATTTGGTGTGTATCGGTCCATGTTTTGTTATAGCCCCCATATAAACCGAGCTCCCGATTTAAGTCCTTGGATTTATATAAACTGTAGTTTATATTTGATTTGCCTGAAATTGTAACGGATTTAGTTTTTATCGGTCCATTTGGTATGGCCTTCATATACCTAGACCGATTTCACTTCTTGAGGGTACAGAAGGCGCACTGATCATGAAAACTGCTTGAAACTGAAAGTAAAATTTCCAGATTTTATTTCTTCTAATCAAATTTAAATTAAACTTTAAACGAAACTATTATATCTGATTTATGGTGGTGGGTATTTAAGATTCGACCCGGCAGGACTTACTGCTGCATATATACTTTTTATCTTTACGAAAAAAATTAAAAAAAAAAAAACAAGTATATACGGCCGTAAGTTCGCCCAGGCCGAATCTTATGTTGTTACCCTCCACCATGGATTGCGTAGAAATTTCTACTAAAGACGGTTATCCAAAAATTGAATTACTCGGGTTGCGGCCGATGGAAAGGCATCTTAAGACTTCTTAACATCATCTTCTAAATTGTAAATTAGTCCATGCGGGTTATATATTCGACAAAAGAACTGTTTTTGACCGGTGTATATAGGGAAAAAATAATTACGAACCGATATGAACTTTTGTGCGGGAATTATAGAGCCAGAATCGAAATATGAGGGTCGCTTTATATGGGGGCTATATACAATTATGAACACGAGTCTACCAAAAATGGCAGATTTTTTACTGTTTGGTGTTTTGGAAGATTTTGCAAAATATTCCTCTCCAACTAAGAAGTGCTTCATAAATTTTCTTTGACAATATTTTCTACAGAAATTAATTTCGGACAAAATTTCCTATAGAAATAAATTTTTGACAAAATTTTCTATAGAAATTTTATTTTGACAAAATTTCCTACAGAAATAAAATGTTGACAAAATGTTCTATAGAAATAAGATTTTCTATGGCAATAAAATTTTGTTAGACTATTTTTGGCTCGAGTGGCTATCGTGATTTTTCTGTGATTGGGGATCGGTTTATCTGGGGGCTATATACAACTGTAGATCGATACGGACCAATTTTGGCATGGTTGTTATCGGCCATATACGAGCGCAATGTACCACATTTCAATCGGATGAATTTTGCTTCTTCAAGAGGCTCCGGAGGTCAAATCTGAGGATCGGTTTATATGGGGGCTACATGTAATTATGGACCGATTTGGACCAATTTTTGCTGAGTTGTTGGAGACCATATACTTACATCATGTATCAAATGTCAGCCATTTCGGATAAAATAATGCTTCTCCGTTCTTCCGTTTATATGGGGCTATACGTAAAAGTAAACCGATATGGCCCATTTGCAATACCATCCGACCTACATCAATAACAACTACATGTGCCAAGTTTCAAATCGATAGCTTGTTTCGTTCGGAAGTAAGCGTAATTTTAACAGACGGACGGACGTACATGCTTAGATCGACTCAGAATTTCACCACGACCCAGAATATATATACTTTATGGGGTCTTAGAGCAATATTTCGATGACAACGGAATGACATAGTTAATATAATAATGTAGGCATTATAATTATTAAAATTCATTTTGGTGCTTTTTACATCTGGTCACATTGGTAAGGACAAAATCTTCTTTGTAATGAGATGTTGCATAGCGTTTTCAAATATATTCACATAAAACAAATATCGTAATATTTCTTCAGTATCCATATCGGTCTTTAGTTATATATAGCCCTCAGTTAAATCGATCCCGAATTACACAAAAATTGGTCCATATCAAGTTCATAATTGTATATAGCCCCCATATAAGCGACGCCCATATTTCAATTCCGGCCCTCTACGTACCGTGCAAACGTCCATATCATCCATATACCTTTTTTGTCTAATATATACCCCGTATGGACTAACTCACAATTTAGAGAACGATGTTAAGAAGTTTTAAGCCATCGATAAGTATTACCACATCCCAAGTAATTCGATTGTGGATGACAGTCTTTCGTAGAAGTTTCTACACTATCCATGGTGGAGGGTACATAAGATTCGGACTGGCCGAACTTACGGCCGTATATACTTGTTTATTGTAGTTTAGTCCGTTACCCTTACGACTATTTTGAGATTAAATTAAGAAATATGCTTGGCAACACTAAAATTAGAATACATGAGTGTACATGAAAACTCATTACAATGATTTTATGGAAATAAATAATAAAATGATAGTCCACAAAGTACAAAGTGGCAATTACCACAATGACAAAGTCAACGCAAATTGTGAAAATTTTTAAGTTCATGGGTTACAAACTTCCACATAGTTGGGGGATATCAATGCTCAACATGGATTGCTCTTGTTATTATTTGCAAAATGATAACATCCATAATGTTTTAAGTATATACACATGTCAAAGGACTTTTAGGGGTCAATAAATTGCTCGTTTAAAATGTTCATTGCATATTTACTTTCAAAATATTTATACACTGTGCCGCTATGTGTTTAGCGGATAATAACGTGGATTTGTATGCACTTGGGCATAATAAAGATATTAATATACAGAAAATTTTTAGATAAGTTGAAATGTCCTTCTGAACAAATATGGAAAAAGATGTCTGTCTGTCAGAGGTTTCTTGCTCGCAAGCTAGAAATCGAAATTCTTCTATACATCTATTTTATTCTGAGACGATCTAGCGATGTCCGTCCATCCGTTTGTTGAAATCACGCTAACATCGGTTTATATGGGTCCTATATTTAAGTATTGACCGATTTCGACCAATTTTTGCATGGGTGTTTGAGGCCATATATTAACACTACGTACCAAATTTCAACTGAATCAAATGAATTTTGGTCTTCCAAGAGGCTCCGGAGGTAAAATCTGGTGATAGGTTTATATGGGGGCTACATACAATTATGGACCGATGTAGACCAATTTTTGCATGGTCATTAGAGACCATATACTAACACAATAAACCAAATTTCAGCCGGATCGGATGTAATTTGCTTCTCTTAGAGGCTCCACAAGCCAAATCGGGGGATCGGTTTATATGGGGGCTATATGTAATTATGGACCGATGTGGACCAATTTTTGCATGGTTGTTAGAGACCATATACTAACACCATGTACCAAATTTCAGCCGGATCGGATCCACCATAGGATGGGGGGTATATTAACTTTGTCATTCCGTTTGTAACACATCGAAATATTGCTCTACGACCCCATAAAGTATATATTCTGGGTCGTGGATTCGATCTAAACATGTCCGTTGAAATCACACTAACTTCCGAACGAAACAAGCTATCGACTTGAAACTCGGCACAAGTAGTTGTTATTGATGTAGGTCGAATGGTATTGCAAATGGGCCATATTGGACCACTTTTACGTATAGCCTCCATATAAACCTACGCTTAGATTTGGCTTGCGGAGCCTCTTGGAGTAGCAAAATTCATCCGATCCCGATGAAATTCGGTACATGGTATTAGTATATCGTATCTAACAAACATGCAAACTGTGGTTCACATTGGTTTATTATTATATATAGCCCTCATATAAACCGATCCCCAGATTTGACCTCCGGAGCCTCATGGACGATCAGAATTGATCCCATTCGGTTGAAATTGGGTACGTGGTGTTAGTATATGGTCTCTGACAACCATGCAGGAATTGGTCCATATCGGTCCATAATTATATGTAGATCCCATATAAATCAATCTCCAGATTTGACCTCCGGAGCCCCTTGGAAGAGCAAAACTCACCCGATCCATGCAAAAATTGGTCCATACCGGTCTTAATTATATATAACCCCCATTTAAACCGATCCCCAGATTTGACCTCCGAAGCTATTGGAGGAGCAAAATTCATCCGACCCGGTTGAAATTTGGTACGTGGTGAAATTTGGTACATTGCGCTATATGGCCTCTAACAACCATGCCAAAATTGGTCCATATCGGGCTATAGTCATATATAGCCGATCCCCAAAAATAATCTACCAAAATTTTATTTCTATAGAAAACTTTGTCAAAATTTTATTTCTATAGAAAATTTTGTCAAAATTTCATTGCTATAAAAAATTTTGTCATAATTTTATTACTATACAAAATTTTGTGAAGATTTTATTTCTATAGAAAATTTTGTCAAACTGAATTATTTACGTATTTAATCGGCCTTTTTTGTTTAATATATACCCTGTGTGGACTAACTTACAATTGAGAACACGATGTTAAGAAGTTTTAGGATAAAGGGTGATTCGGTCAAAATTTGGTCAAGGGAAAACGCGTGTAAATCGGTGAAATCGTTTATTTAAAAAATCAAATTAAATTTCTTTTTCAAGTTCAATTAGTATAAAATTCAGGAAAAATATTCAGTTAGGCTTTCGCTTTTCCAAATCCGAAATGCCGGGCCTCACGCTTGACACCTGCCATCAGATTTCCATCACCTTCTTCGCCGCAGAAAGCCAGTTTGCCTTGAACTGCTGCTCGTCCTTAGCAGTTTTTTTTTTTTGGTCTTCTTTAGGTTCCGCTTGACAATAGCCCAGTATTTCTCAATTGGGCGGAGCTCTGGCGTGTTGGGAGGGTTCTTGTCCTTGGGAACCACCTGCACGTTGTTGGCGGAGTACCACTCCATGGACTTTTTACCGTAATGGCAAGATGCCAAATCCGGCCAAAACAGTACGGAACAACCGTATTTCTTCAGGAAAGTCAGCAGACGTTTATTCAAACACTCTTTCACGTAAATTTCTTGGTTGACAGTCCCGGAAGCTATGAAAATGCTGCTTTTCAAGCCACAGGTACAGATGGCTTACCAAACCAGATACTTCTTTGCGAACTTTGACAGTTTTATGTGCTTGAAAATATCTGCTACCTTTCACCTTCCTTTTGCCGTATAAAACTCCTGTCCCGGAAGCTGCTTGTAGTCGGCTTTGACGTAGGTTTCGTCGTCCATTACCACGCAGTCAAACTTCGTCAGCATCGTCGTGTACAGCCTCCGGGATCGCGCTTTGGCCGTCGTATTTTGTTTATCATCGCGATTTGGAGTCACTACCTTCTTGTAAGTCGATAGTCCGGCTCGTTTTTTGGCTCGATGCACGGTTGTAGACGATACACCCAGCTTATTTGCGGCATCTCGGAGAGAGAAGTTAGGGTTTCGCTTGAAACTACCGGCAACTCTCTTTTTGTCGTCTCAGCGACTTCCGGTTTTCGGTTTCCCCCCGATCCAGACTTCCTGGCTGTCGACAAACGTTCCCCAAATACTTTAATTACATTTGTAACGGTTGATTTGGCAACTTTTAGTGATTTTGCCAGCTTTGCGTGCGAGTAGCTCGGATTTTCGCTATGCGCGAGCAAAATTTTGATACGCTGCTCTTATTGCTTGGACGGCATTTTGACAACTGAAGAGTGAATTCCAAAATCAAAATAGGAGCAAGATTCTACACACACACCTTCAAAATGAGGGGTGTTCAGGTTTTTTAAATGCAAAATTGAAAGAAATACATCAAGTTTATATTGACCAAATTTTGACCGCATCACCCTTTACCTTGCCATCGGCAAGTGTTACCGCAACCTATGTAATTCGATTGTGGAGGACAGTCTTTAGTACAAGTTTCTATGCAATCCAAGGTGGAGGGTACATAAGATTCGGCCTGTCCGAACTTACGGCCTTGTTTTAATTACTCATTATGATTTATACACTATTGCATGCGTCTGAACTGTCGAAACATTTTCGCTACTTAAAGTATCGAAAAACGTGGATCTCACATTTTATTTTTCACGTATTTATGGTGCCAAGTCAGGACTATACGGCGGACGACCCATCAAATCGATGTTGTGAGTGCTCAAAAATGCGGTTGTTTGATCCAATGTGTGAGAGCTCGCATTGTCGTGGTGGAGAGTGGCGTATGTCTTCGGCGGTTCGTTTTTCTGATTTCTTAGAAGACAGATGGCAAACAAATGATTTTGTACCAATTAAAATAGACTGTTCTTCATTGTTCTTGTGGTAGAATTGCGACATGCCCAGTTTTTTTTTTCGACAAAACGGGCGATCAGTTGCTTAGAAATGCTTCGTGCGCGAGCAAATCTGGTTGGATTACTGTTTACTTACGGACTCATACGTGTACATCCACGATTCATCAACTGTCACGATGTCATAGTTTCGAAGGACCGCGATCGCATTTTTGGAGTATTTCTTTTAACAAATTGCCATTAACGATTGACATATTGTGTGGAATCCAACGCGAATTAGTTTTTTTGACGGTCACATTTTCATGCAGTTAGCGCACAGCATCAATCGTTTCCAGAATAACATAACAACTGATTTTGGACGACCTTCGTGAAATTACTCTTGGAGTGAACCAAAAGAAATCTTCATGCACAAGACAAAAATTTTTCATTGCACTTAATCCATATTGGAAAACACATAAGTCCAACTCGAAATTTTGACCACAATTTCTATTTCATGGAATATCTCTTATGTTTTACTAATTGTCTCCAACATATCTCTAACATTTTCAATTGCATATTATTTACATCCTATATAATTTCTTTCTCATTGTTTCCAAGAAATTTTCATTCCTTATCGAAGAAATTTTCATTCAGAACGATAAGCAAATCAATAAAATTTATTTAATGCTGAAATGTTATTCTTCGTTTAATTCAATTTGTTCAATTATTTTTGCATAGATTTTTTAATAACAAGCTTCCATGCAGTATTTACAAAAATAAAGATAGTCTTTTAAGGGGGGAAAATCGATCGATCGTTAGGACAATGGTCCATCCTAAGACAGTATAGGTACAAATGTCGCATGTTGTACATTTTTTAATAGACTTTGCCTGTTAGCCTTTTGAGGGGATAATGTCTTGAATATTGAAATTGCCATGGACGATGCAAGGAGGCAAAGCAAAGCTAACATATAGACTTATGATTGCCTTTATTGATTGTTATACACATCCACATCCACATCCACACACGCACGTATATGATTGTGTTTGTTTATTTTATATCTGTGTGACGATGTATAATGGATATTATCATAAGGAACAGTGAATCGTGCTGCAACATCACAGTGGAATCGAATCGAAGCTGGCTATTACGACGAATACATTGCCAGGCCCTTTTATTATTTAGAAAATATCATTAAATCAAACGTAAATTGTGAAGGTGCTTCAAACGTTATATTTATATAAAAATCACAATTTTTTGTTTTGATTTCAGCTTGAAACCATACGTTGACTAAACTACATGAGTAGCTTAACCAACAGAGGAAATGTATATTTGTCAAATTTATTTGGGCAAAACCCTATAGACTGAAAGATGGTTGCATGGACGGCCGTTTCGAAATTACCACATACCTCATCAGCATCCTCTACTTGCAGCGAAACTATCAACCAATTATCAGAATAAATTCGGGTAATTCACTAAACCCAAAGTGACTTCCATTTCAATAGGAAATTTTATCAAATTTTCATTTCTATAAGAATTGTCGTCAAAAATTTAATTTATATACAAAATTTTATTCATTCTTATAGAATTATTACACTTTCATTCCTAGAGTGCTTTCTCTAGAAAATTTCGTCAAAGCGTCATTTCTCTAAAACAAGTATATAAAGCAGTAATTTCGGCCGGGCTGAATCTTAAATACCCACCACTATGAATCAACTATTATAGTTTCCTGTGAAAATTTCAGGGGGATTTGGTGACAAGCAGATCAGTTCAACCAGTACACTTCCCGAAGATAAATTCAAAGATTTTACCTATGAAGACTAGATCAGATTCTGGATTTATAAGAACCATATTTGTTTGAGTTTTAGAGGAATCATAAACATCGTGTGCAAGTGTGCAGGAAAATTAAATAACACCTTGATTTAAAATCTAACATCTGTAGATTTTTACCCCCATTATTTAAATGATTACCAGAAGTAAAATCTGGAAACTATAATTCAGTCTATTTGGGAGATAAACCAAAACATGGACCAATACACGCCATTTTCGGCTCTCATATTTAAGATCCTAAAATACCTGTAGATTTCTCATTTCAAGCAAATTGGATAAAAACTACGGATTCTAGAAGCCTAAAAATAAAATCATTTCTTGCACACCTATTTGTATTCCTAAAAACCTCCAGATTTTCGATTTCAGGCAAAGTGAACAACAATTACACCCAGAAAAAGTGACCCCTTTTTTATGTTAAAATGAACTCATTGTGAAGAAAGTTGAACTTCGTATAGCGCCAAAGACATTTTTATTTGTTTGAATGATGTGATTTTCATAGGAATTAGCTAGAATGCATTCCGTATATTAGGTAACATGTTCCTATATTTAGGTACCACTATACTACAGAATGAAAACATTTAACTGAATTGAATTCATATATGGGATGATTTTATTGATTTTTATACCCTCCATCATAGAATGGGGGTATATTAACTTTGTCATTCCGTTTGTAACACATCGAAATATATATTCTGGGTCGTGGTGAAATTCTGAGTCGATCTAAGCATATCCGTCCGTCCGTCTGTTGAAATCACGCTAACTTACGAACGAAACAAGCTATCGACTTGAAACTTGGCACAAGTAGTTGTTATCGACGTAGGTCGGATGGTATTGAAAATGGGCCATATCGGTCCACTTTTACGTATAGCCCCATATAAACCGATCCCCAGATTTGGCTTGTGGAGCCTCTAAGAGAAGCATATTTCATCCGATCCGGCTGAAATTTGGTACATGATATTGGTATATGGTCTCTAACAATCATGCAAAAATTGGTCCACATCGGTCCATAATTATATATAGCCCCCATATAAACCGATCCCCAGATTTGGCTTGCGGAGCCTCAAAGAGAAGCAAATTTCATCCGATTCCGCTGAAATTTGGTACATGATGTTGGTATATGGTCTCTAATAACCATGCAAAAATTGGTCCACATCGGTCCATAATTATATATAGCCCCCATATTAACCGATCCCCAGATTTGGCTTGTGGAGCCTCTAAAAGAAGCATATTTCATCCGATCCGGCTGAAATTTGGTACATTGTGTTAGTATATGGTCTCTAACAACCATGCAAAAATTGGTCCACATCGGTTCATAATTATATATAGCCCCCATATAAACCAATCGCCAGATTTGGTTTGTTGCGTCTCCAAGAGAAGCAAATTTCATCCAAGCCGGTTGTAATTTGGAACATGGTGTTAGTATATGATCTTTAACAACCGTGCCAGAATTGGTCCATATCGGTCCATAATTATATATAGCACCCATATAAAACGTTCCCCAGATTTGACCTCCGGAGCCTCTTGGAGGAGCAAAATTTATCCGATCCGGTTCAAATTAGGAACGTGGTGTTAGTATATTGTCGCTAACAACCATACCAAAATTGGTCCAATCACACAAAAATTGGTCCATATCGGTTCATAATCATGGTTGCCACTAGAGCCAAAAATAATCTACCAAAATATTATTTCTATAGAAAATTTTGTCAATATTTTATTTGTAGAGAAAATTTTGTTAAAATTTTATTCGGTTCATAATAAAATTTTCATCATTTTCAAAATTTTATTTCTATAGAAAATTTTGTCAAAATTTTATTTCTATAGAAAATTTTGTTCAAATTTTATTTGGTTCATAATCATGGTTGCCACTCGAGCCACAAATAATCTTACAAGATTTTATTTCTATAGCAAATTTTGTCAAAAGTTTATTTCTATAGAAAATTTTGTTAAAATTTTATTTCTGTAGAAATTTTTGTCAAAATTTTCTTTCTATAGAATATTTTGTCAAAATTTTTATTTCTATAGAAAATTTTGTGAAAATTTTATTTCTATAGAAAATTTTGTTATAATTTTATTTCTGTAGAAAATTTTGTCAAAATTTTATGTCTACTTTGTCAAACTGAATTATATACGTATTGGATCAATTTTTTTATTTAATATATACCACGTATGGACTTACATACAATTTAGAAGATGGTGTTAGGAGGTTTTAAGATACCTTGCCATCGGCACGCGTTACCGCAACTTAAGTAATTCGATTGTGGATGGCAGTGTTTAGAAGTTTCTACGCAATCCATGATGGAGGGTACATAAGCTTCGGCCTGGCCAAACTTACGGCCGTATATACTTGTTTTTCATTCATTGGGACGAATCTTACATATTTGTGGTAAACCTTTTACTTCAAATTTAGATCTGCTTACCTTCGTTTTTAAATACAATTTTATGTATTTATATAAGCAATTTTTTCTTCAATAAAAGACATGTTTTATTAATATATTAAATATATTTATTTAGAATCAACAGCATCAACTGGCCTTGATATATTAAAACACATTTTTTCTTCTTGTTGTACCTTTCACTTTGAATAATTTGCTGCATAGCAATTTTATCCACCTTTTACAATTTCAATACCTACAAATATAAACAAAAATTCAAAACCAATTTTTTCACAAAAGGTTAGCGTCACTGAATAATACCTGATAATTGAAGATTCCAAAATGAAGTCGAATGAAGGGGTTGTTATTCTGCTGGTGTTTTCTTTTTTATAAACTAATTTTAAAAAAATGAACATTTTTCTCACTAATTTAAAATAACAAATATTTAATATATTTTATTTGTTTTTTATAATATTATTTTACTATATTATTTTTTAACAATCTCTCCGTATACCATAACAACGCGATTCCAACTAAAAAAACAACCCACGCGCACACATATCGATTACGCCAAAGACAGGTATCGATTACAGGTAGATAAAAGAAATGTAGGAAATTTTCCTATATACTAACAAGTGTGTTTCCTTAAGTTTTGAAAGGATTGAATACTTCTTAGTACGAATGAACTAAAATATTTGTCTATGCCAAGTGTCATTCGTATGTATAATAAGCTTTCTATAATAAAGGAAGTCAGAATTATCATTTTATAAGAAATCTTACTAAATTTGAGGAAATTTGGTTTTGGTTCGGTTTTTGTTTATTTTTACGAATGCTTTGTTATCAGTGAATAAAATTTTCTTGTTCAGTAGTAAATTCTTATACCCAGCGAAGAAAAGAGTATAAGTAAAATTCCATGCCCTATTCTAGTTAATGAACTATTCCTAACTGCTTTCAGTTTAGGATTTTTTTGCTGAAACAAGTAAATTTTATTATTTCACACAAAATATTAACTGAGTTGAAATAAAATGGCTAAACTAAACTGATGAACATTTTTTCCTTTAGTTTCGAAGACACTTTTTTCTGGGTGTACGGTTTCTAGAAGCCCAAAAAGTAATATCGGGAGATCGGTCTATCCGATGGCTATATCAAAACATGGACCTATACTCACCATTTTCGGCATACCTTTTTATGGTCCTAAAATAACTCTAGATTTCCAATTTGAGGCAAGTTGGATAAAAACTACGGTTTCTATAAGCCCAAGAATAAAATCTGGAGATCGGTCTATATGGAGGCTATACCAAAACATGGACCGATACTCACCATTTTGGGCACACCTCTTTATTGTTCTAAAATATCTCTAGATTTCCAATTTCAGGCAAATTGTATAAAAACTTCGGATTCTATAAGCCCAAGACCCCAAATCGGGAGATCGGTCTATATGGGGGATATTCCAAAACCTGGACCGATACTTACCACTTTTAGCACACCTCTTTATGGTCCTAAAATACCTGTAGATTTCAAATTTCAACCAAATTGGATAATAACTACGGATTCTATAAGCTCAAGACCCCAAATCGATAGATCGGTCTATATGGGGGATATACCAAAACCTGGATCGATATTCACCATTTTTAGCAAACCTCTTTATGGTCCTAAAACACCTTTAGATTTCAAATTTCAACCAAATTGGATAATAACTACGGATTCTAGAAGCCCAAGAATAATTCGGGAAATCGGTCTATATGGGGGCTATACCTAAACATCAACCGATAGTTACCATTTTCGGCACACCTCTTAACGGTGCTAAAATACCTCTAGATTTCCAATTTCAGGCGAATTGGATAGAAACTATCGATTCTACAATCCCTAGAAATATAACCGGGAGATCGGTCTATATGGGGACTATACCAAAACATGGACCGATACTACCATTTTTGGCACACCTCTTTGTGGTCATAAAATACCTCTAGATTTCCAATTTCAGGCAAATTGGATAGAAACTAAGGTTTTTATAAGCCCAAGGCCCCAAATCGGGAGGTCGATTTATATAAGGATTATATCAAAACTTGGACCGATATAGCCCATCTTCGAACTTGACCTGCCTGCAGACAAAAGACGAGTTTGTGCGAAATTTCAGGTTGCTTTATTATTGAAGACTGTAGCGTGATTGCAACAGACAGACAGACAGCCAGACAGACAGCCAGACAGACAGCCAGACAGACAGCCAGACAGACAGCCAGACAGACGGACATGGCAATATCGTCTTAGAATTTCTCCCTGATCAACAATATATATACTTTATATAGTCGGAATCGATATTTCGATGTGTTACAAACGGAATGACAAAATTATTATACCCCGTCACCATTCTATGGTGGTGGGTATAAAAAAAATTGTTTAAACGCCCTTTGAATAGAAAATTTTGTCAAATTTTCATCACTATAGAAGATTTTGTCAAAATTTCATTTCCATAGGAAATTTTGTCAAAATTTTCATTTTTGCAGAAAGTTTTGTCAAAATTTTATTTCTTTAGAAAATTTTATTTCTATAGAAAATTTTGTCAAAATTTTATTTCTATAGAAAATTTTGTCAAAACTTTATTTCTATGGCAAATTTTGGAAAAATTTCATTTCTATAGAAAATTTTGTCAAAACTTTATTCCTATAGAAAATTTTGTCAAAACTTTATTCCTATAGAAAATTTTATTTCTATAGAAAATTTTGTCAAATCTTTATTTCTATAGAAAATTTTGTCAAAATTTTATTTCTATAGAAAATTTTGTCAAATTTTATTTCTATGGGAAATTTTGGAAAAATTTTATTTCTGTAGAAAATTATTTCCAAACTTTGTTTTTACAGAAACTTTTGTCAAGGCGTCGTTTCTCTAAAAAAATTGTTAAAATGTCATTTGAATAGAAAATTTAGAAAATTTTGTCAAAATTTTATTTCTATAGAAAATTTTGCAAAAATTTTATTTCTATAGAAAATTTTGTCAAATCTTTATTTCTATAGATTTTGTCAAATTTTCATCACTATAGAAGATTTTGTCAAAATTTCATTTCCCCAGGAAATTTTGTCAAAATTTTCATTTTTGTAGAAAGTTTTGTCAAAATTTTATTTCTTTAGAAAATTTTATTTCTATAGAAAAATTTTGTCAAATTTTATTTCTATAGACAATTTTGTCAAAACATTATTTCTATGGAAATTTTTGGAAAAATTTCATGTTTATAAAAAATTTTGTCACAACTTTATTTCTATAGAAAATTTTGTCACATTTTATTTCTATCGAAAATTTTGTCAAAACATTATTGCTATGGAAAAGTTTGGAAAAATTTCATTTCTATAGAAAATGTTGTCAAAATTTTAATTCTATAGAAAATTTTGTCAAATTTTATTTCTATAGAAAATTTTGTCAAAACTTTATTTCTATGGGAAATTTTGGAAAAATTTTATTTCTGTAGAAAATTATGTCAAAACTTTGTTTCTATAGAAAATTTTGTCAAAGCGTCGTTTCTCTAAAAAAAAAATTTTAAAATGTCATTTGAATAGAAAATTTAGAAAATTTTGTCAAAATTTTATTTCTATAGAAAATTTTGTCAAAATTTTATTTCTATAGAAAATTTTGCGAAAATTTTATTTCTATAGAAAATTTTTTCAAATCTTTATTTCTATAGAAAATTTTATCAAAATTGTATTTCTATAGAAAATGTTGTCACTATTGTGTCATATTTTATTTCATTCGTTTTGATGTGTTATTGTTGGTTTATTCTTCAATTATAATTGTTGTTTTGATTTCAGCTAAAAACCATGCGTTGAATAAACTTCAAGAATATATATGCTAACACGTACAAATGATATGCTTGAAAAAAAAGACATGCTCCAAAGTCGTACATATTTAGTTATTATGGACAAATATATTTTATTTATTTATTTGGGTGTTGGACTTTTCGAACATATAATATACTAGAAGGAATCAAAAATATAAATGTTTGGGCAATATCCAAAAATTTACTTGCTTGAAGCTAAATGTGATTGGGAGTATATGTAAAATTTTAGATGTTACCCATTGCATAGTATAATATTTTAATCACGAAACATTAAGTTATTGTATATATGCGGCGTAAAGACATCCGTTCTTCAGGAAATCCTTTGATATAACCGAAATCACCAGAGGATAAAAAGATTTTTTTTATTAATTTTTACGTTGAACATAAAATTGTTATAACAAACATTTTTTTGTGACAAAAGTTTGAACTTTTTCAAGAGATACAAAATACAGTAAGACAAAACTGCTAATTCGTTTTTAATATTTTTTACGTTAAACATAAAATTTTTATAATAAACATTTCTGTTTGTGACCAAAGTTTGAACTTTTTCAAGAGATACAAAATACAGTAAGACAAAAATTATGTTGTGGCCACTTGCCAAACATATTATTTTTTTGCATGTGTTTAATTAGAATGAAAATATCACGGAAAAAATTCCATACACTCAAAACAAGGTGAACCTTATATTTCACTAAAGACGATTTAATTATATTTTAGTTCAAGGAATTATAACGTTTTAATAAAGTTTCCATGACATTAATCGTGTTTTTTCGTACGTTAATTAAATTTACTAAAACCGAGGAACAAATTATACCCAAATAATAAAATAAATCATAAAGATATATTCGTGTCTCCCACAAAATAGTTCAGACTTTCTTAAAATTTGTAAATTTTATAAATAAAATGCCCATCTTGAACTTCGGCACTAAAGACAATTTTGCAATTTTTAACTCCTATTTTTCCCTTCAAACTACGATTTTTTCTTTAATAAGTGAAAAATAATAATTTTTTTTTGGTAGTTCAATTTTAGTATTTTCTGCGATATTTTAAACACCCCAATGAAATTTTCATTTTTTTAAGTGTACCTCAAACATTGTTTGAGCTAAACGTGGCTATAAGTTCAATATGAACTGATACAGACGGAAATTTTTCTTCGATTTCTAAAAAAATAAAAATGAACTAATGTATGGTTAAATTGGTCATGATTTGGCACCAATGATTTTCTTCGTTACTTTTTATTCATTTTTTCTTCTATGAGAGGATTTAATTTAACTGAAGTTAAAAAAAAAAAAAAAAAAAAAAATGAAGTTCAAAAGTAAAATTTTTCTAGTTTTATCATTTAGTTAAATTTTCGCACGAGGTAGTTCATCCTTCCTATAAAACAGTTTAGTTTTTTTGTCAGTGTATCCAACTTCTTATGGCCGTATTCTTTTTATACCCACCACTATAGAATGGTGACGGGGGCATAATAAGTTTGTCATTCAGTTTGTAACACATCAAAATATCTATTTCCGACTATATAAATTATATATATAGTCTTGATGAACCAGACGATAAAGGGTGATACGGTCAAAATTTGGTCAAGGGAAGACGCGTGTAAATCGGTGAAATCGTTTATTTAAAAAATCAAATTAAATTTCTTTTTCAAGTTCAATTAGTATAAAATTCAGGAAAAATATTCAGTTAGGCTTTCGCTTTTCCAAATCCGAATTGCCGGGCCTCACGCTTGACACCTGCCATCAGATTTTGTACAGCCACCTTGTCCACCTTCTTCGCCGCAGAAAGCCAGTTTGCCTTGAACTGCTGCTCGTCCTTAGCAGTTTTTTTGGTCTTCTTTAGGTTCCGCTTGACAATAGCCCAGTATTTCTCAATTGGGCGGAGCTCTGGCGTGTTGGGAGGGTTCTAGTCCTTGGGAACCACCTGCACGTTGTTGGCGGCGTACCACTCCATGGCCTTTTAACCGTAATGGCAAGATGCCAAATCCGGCCAAAACAGTACGGAACAACCGTGTTTCTTCAGGAAAGGCAGCAGACGTTTATTCAAACACTCTTTCACGTAAATTTCTTGGTTGACAGTCCCGGAAGCTATGAAAGTGTTGCTTTTCAAGCCACAGGTACAGATGGCTTGCCAAACCAGATATTTCTTTGCGAACTTTGACAGTTTTATGTGCTTGAAAATATCTGCCTTTCCCCTTCTACCTTTCCCCTTCCTTTTGCCGTATAAAACTCCTGTCCCGGAAGCTGCTTGTAGTCGGCTTTGACGTAGGTTTCGTCGTCCATTACCACGCAGTCAAACTTCGTCAGCATCGTCGTGTACATCCTCCGGGATCGCGCTTTGGCCGTCGTATTTTGTTTATCATCGCGATTTGGAGTCACTACCTTCTTGTAAGTCGATAGTCCGGCTCGTTTTTTGGCTCGATGCACGGTTGTAGACGATACACCCAGCTTATTTGCGACATCTCGGAGAGAGAGGTTAGGGTTTTGCTTGAAACTACCGGCAACTCTCTTTGTCGTCTCAGCGGCTTCCGGTTTTCGATTTCCCCCCCCCCCCCCCCCCCCCTATCCAGACTTCCTGGCTGTCGACAAACGTTCCCCAAACACTTTCATTACATTTGTAACGGTCGATTTGGCAAACTTTTATCGATTTTGCCAGCTTTGCGTGCGAGTACCTCGTATTTTCGCGATGCGCGAGCAAAATTTTAATACGCTGCTCTTCTTGCTTGGACGGCATTTTGACAACTGAAAAGTGAATTTCAAAATCAAAATAGGAGCAACATTGTACACACATACACCTTCAAAATGAGGGGTATTCAGGTTTTTTAAATGCAAAATTGAAAGAAATACGTCAAGTTTATATTGACCACCCTTTATAACCGTCTGTCCGGCTGGCTGTCTGTCTGTTGTAATCATGCTACAGTCTTCAATAATGAATTTTTGCACAAACTCGTCTTTTGTCTGCATGCAGGTCAAGTTCGCAGATGGGTTATATCGGTCCTGGTTTTGATATAGTCCCCATATAAACCGACCTCTCGATTTGATGTTAGAGAAACTGTAGTTTTTATTCACTATGCCTGAAATTGGAAATCTAGAGATACTTTAGGACCACAAAGAAGTGTGCCAAAAATGGAGAGTAGCGGTCCATGTTTTGGTATAGCCCCCATATAGACCGATCTCCCGATTTTACTTCTTGGGCTTCTAGAATCCGTAGTTTTTATCCAATTTTCCTCAAAATAGGAAATCTAGCGGTATTCTAGAACCATAACGAGGTGTGCCGAAAATGGTGAGTATCGGACCATGTTTTGGTATAGCCCTCATATAGACCGATCTCAAGATTTAATTCTTGGGCTTCTAGAATCCGCATTTTTTACCCAATTGGCCTGAAATTGGAAATGTAGAGGTCTTCTAGGAGTATAAAGAGGTGTGCCGAATATATTGTGTATAGGTACAGTTTTTTATATAGTCCCCTTACAAAACGGCCCTACGATTTGGGGTCTAGTTTCTGAACTACAATTAGAAGTACTGAATATTGTATGTATCCCTCCATTTTTCTGGCATAGATCCCATTTGACCGATCTCCCGATTTAACTCCAAGGATTTCTAGAAATTGTAGTTTTTATCCGATTTGCCATAAATTGAAAATATACTGCTAGTTTAGACCCATAAAAAAGTGTATATGATTTAGTTTTTGTCGGTCCACTTCGTAAGGTCTCCATATAGACCGATTTCAGATCTAAGGGTGCAAAACTGAACTGATCACGAAAATTGCTTGAAACTGGATGTAAAATTTCCAGATTTTACTTCTCGTAGTCATTTAAATAATTGGGGTAAAAATCTACAGGTTTTATATTTCAAATCAAGGCCTTATTTCATAATTTTCTTGCACACTTACCAGAGATGTTTATGATTCCTCTAAAACTCGAACAAAAAATGGTTCTTATAAATCCAGAATGTGATCTGGCCTTCATAGGTAAACTCTTCAAATTTATATTCGGGAAGCGTACTGGTTGAACTGATCTGCGTGGGAAAATATCTGTCATCAAACCCCCCTGAAATTTTCAAAGGAAATTAGTATATTCGATTCATGGTGGTCGATACTTAAGATTCGGCCCTGCCGAACTTACTGCTGTATATACTTGTTTCTTCTAGGAAATGATGTAATTTCATAAACTGAAGTTAAAAAGGAAAATTTTTCTAGTTTTATCATTTAGTAGGCAGATCATTCTTCATATAAAACAGTTTAGTTTTTTTCTGTGTATCCAACTTTTTATCGCCCTATTCTTTTTTATACCCTCCACCATAGGATAGGTATATTAACTTTGTCAGCGCTCAGATTTGGCTTGCGGAGCCTCTTGGAGTATCAAAATTCATCAGATCCGGTTAAAATTTGGTACATGGTGTTAGTATATGGTATCTAACAACCATGTAAAAATTGGTCCACATCGGTTCATAATTATATATAGCCCCCATATAAACCGATTTGACCTCCGGAGCCTCATGAATAAAGCAACTTCATCCGATTCGGTTGAAATTTGATACGTGATGTTAGTAATGGTCTCTAACAACCATGCAGGAATTAGTCCATATCGGTCCATAATTATATGTAGTCCCCATATAAACCGATAGGTATATTAACTTTGTCAGCGCTCAGATTTGGCTTGCGGAGCCTCTTGTAGCAGCAAAATTCATCCGATCCGGTTGAAATTTTTTACGTGATGAAATTTGGTACATTGCGCTAGCATAGCAGCTTATTTCTATAGATAATTTTGTCAAGATTTTATTTATATAGAAAATTTTTTCAAAATTCTATTTCTATAAAAAAATTTGTCAAAATTTTATTTCTATAGAAAATTTTGCCAACATTTTATTTCTATAGAAAATTTTGTCAACATTTTATTTCTATAGACAATTTTGTCAAAATTTTATTGCTATAGAAAATTTTGTCAAAATTTTATTGCTATAGAAAATTTTGTCAAAATTTTATTTCTATAGATAATTTTGTCAAGATTTTATTTATATAGAAATTTTTTTCAAAATTCTATTTCTATAGAAAATTTTGTCAATTTTGTTTTTATATAAAATTTTGTCAAGATTTTACTTCTATATAAAATGTTGTTAAAATTTTATTGCAATAGAAAGTTATGTAAAAATTTTATTTCTATAGAAAATTTTGTCCAAATGTTATTTCAATAGACAATTTTGTCAAAATTTTATTTCTATAGAAAATTTTGTTAAAATTTTATTTCTATGGAAAAATTTTGTCAACATTTCATTTCTATGAAAAAAATTTAGTCAAACTGAATTATATACGTATTTAACTTACAATTTAGAAGACGGTGTTCAGATGTTTTAAGATACCTTGGCATCGGTAAGTGTTATCGCAACCCAAGTTATTAGATTGTGGATGACAGTCTTTAGTACAAGTTTCTATGCTATCCATGGTGGAGGGTACATAAGATTCGGCCTGGCCGAACTTACGGCCGTATATACTTGTTCAATAATAACATATTACTAAGCTTGAAAGAAAAACTTAAAAATTTTGATTAATACTCCACATATGACAAAATACCACTGTGCATTTGTATTGCCAGTATTATCCAACTATCTAACATTAAAGATGCATTTAGATTCATTCATTCAATAGAAAATCAAATAGGAACAAAAAGCAAATGCATGTTTCTGCATCATAGATATGTTGCTTTATGCGATGCCATATGTTTGAGTGTATATGGGTGTGTGTGTGTGTGTGTGCTTTATGAAGCCCATTCATATGGGACGGACAGACTGTTGGTAGGTATTACAATGCATACATTATTTGTTGTACATTTACATAGAAAAATTGGCACAGACGCATAAACAAAGATAACACAATGATAATTATTGGCAAGGCTTCTAGATCAGCCCAGACCTAGTCCACAGTAGAGCAGTCGTCTGCTATATGCCAGCAAAAAAATAGCCAATGTGGAGAAAAAAAAACAGGACCAATAACAACAAAAATACAAACAACTCACATAGAAGAAGCAGCATACATTTAAAGAAATGTCTAAAAAGT
Source organism: Haematobia irritans (assembly GCF_050003625.1). Lineage (NCBI taxonomy): Eukaryota > Metazoa > Arthropoda > Insecta > Diptera > Muscidae > Haematobia > Haematobia irritans. The sequence goes on along the minus strand of NC_134397.1, from coordinate 163,880,925 downwards.
AACATTCGAAAATATTTCTCTTTTCATTCACACACAAACATACACATACATATATTATAACAAACAGATACACTAAAATGGGTCGTGTTTGAGAGATATTTGATTTATCCAAAATTTTAAATATGGTTAAATTAGGTTAGGTATAGTAGCAGCCTGTTATTTCATTCAGTTCATTTTGATATCACTGTAGTGAACTTTCCTCTTTTCAATGAGTGCTGCCCGATTCCATGTTTAGCTCATTGAAAAGGGTGCTCCTTTTTAGAGCTGAGTCCGATCGGCGTTTCACGTTACACATTAAAATCCACTTGGAAAGATTTTAATAGAAGTTTCACCGGCGTTGCTGATGACATACGTTCGTATGCAAGGAGGTCAGTCTTGGCTCCCTTTTCGTGAAGACAGAAGACACGAACAGTTGGGTTCTAAATTCTCCAGGGACAAGTATAATTCAGAGATACGAGTAAGAAATTGCCAAATAAATAAATAACAACAAGTATATACACACAAAGAAAATTTCATTAAAATTGAGCCAACGAAAATTTTTCATTGATATAACGAAACACCGTGGTGCAATGGTTAGCATGCCCGCCTTGCATACACAAGGTCGTGGGTTCGATTCCTGCTTCGACCGAACACCAAACAGTTTTTCAGCGGTGGATTATCCCACCTCAGTAATGCTGGTGACATTTCTGAGGGTTTCAAAGCTTCTCTAAGTGGTTTCACCGCAATGTGGAACGCCGTTCGGACTCGGCTATAAAAAGGAGGTCCCTTGTCATTGAGCTTAACATAGAATCGGGCAGCACTCAGTGATAAGAGAGAATTTCACCAATGTGGTGTCACAATGGACTGAATAGTCTAAGTGAACCTGATACATCGGGCTGCCACCTAACCTAACCTAACCTAACCTAACGAAACATTTTCATTAAGACAATGAAAATATTCGTTAATAGTACGAAAATTTTCGTTGATAAACAGAATATTCATTATGGTAACGAACAATTTCGTTATATTAATGGATTTGTTTCATTGGCTCAATTTTACTGACACATTTCGTTAATATAACGAAACTTTTTCTACCAAACAACCAAAAAAAAAAAAACAAATATAAACGGCCGTAAGTTCGGCCAGGCCGAATCTTATGTACGCTCCACCATGGATTGCATAGAAACTTGTACTAAAGACTGTCATCCACAATCGAATTACTTGGGTTGCGGTAACACTTGCCGTTGGCAAGTTATCTTAAAACTTCTTAACACCGTCTTCTCAGTTGTAAGTTAGTCCACACGTCCGATTAAATACGTAAATAATTCAGTTTGACAAAAGTTTCTATAGAAATAAAATTTTGACAAAATTTTCTATAGAAATAAAATTTTGACAAAATTTTCTATAGAAATAAAGCAACAATGCAGCAATTTTAAATTAAGCCAAACGAATTTTCAACAACCCACAAAACGGCGAAGAAAGCAACTACAGGGATTGATGGCAACAACAACAACAACAATGATGTGAAGTCTGAGTCAGATTTTCCACTTCCACAAAAGTTGAAGTTACCACCAGTAATCATAAGTTTTGTTGGGTATACTAATAAAATTTTGACAAAATTTTCTATAATAATACAATTTCGACAAAATTTTCTATAGTAAAAAAATGTTGACAAAATTTTCTATAGAAATAAAATTTTGGTAGATTATTTTTGGGGATCGGCTATATATAACTATATATATATATATAACAATCGAATTACTTGGGTTGCGGTAACACTTGCCGTTGGCAAGTTATCTTAAAACTTCTTAACACCGTCTTCTCAGTTGTAAGTTAGTCCACACGTCCGATTAAATACGTAAATAATTCAGTTTGACAAAATTTTCTATAGAAATAAAATTTTGACAAAATTTTCTATAGAAATAAAGCAACAATGCAGCAATTTTAAATTAAGCCAAACGAATTTTCAACAACTCACAAAACGGCGAAGAAAGCAACTACAAGGATTGATGGCAACAACAACAATGATGTGAAGTCTGAGTCAGATTTTCCACTTCCACAAAAGTTGAAGTTACCACCAGTAATCATCAGTTTTGTTGGGTATACTAATAAAATTTTGACAAAATTTACTATAATAATACAATTTTGACAAAATTTTCTATAGTAAAAAAATGTTAACAAAATTTTCTATAGAAATAAAATTTTGGTAGATTATTTTTGGGGATCGGCTATATATAACTATAGACCGGGATATGGACCAATTTTGGCATGGTTGTTAGCGGCCATATACTAGCGCAATATACCAAATTTCACCACGTACCAAATTTCAACCGGGTCGGATGAATTTTGCTCGTCCAATAGCTCCGGAGGTCAAATCTGGGGATCGGTTTAAATGGGGGTTATATATAATTAAGGCCGGTGTGGACCAATTTTTCTTAGAGACCATATACTAACACCACGTACCAAATTTCAAGCGTATAGGGTGAATTTTGCTCTTCAAAAGGGCTCCGGAGGTCAAATCTGGGGATCGGTTTATATGGGGGCTACATATAATTATGGACCGATATGGACCAATTCCTGCATGGGTGTTAGATACCATATAGTAACATCACGTACCAAATTTCAACCGAATCGGATCCTCCAAGAGGATCCGCAAGCCAAATCTGAGCGTCGGTTTATATGGGGGCTATACGTAAAATTGGTCCGATATGGCCCATTTTCAATACCATCCGACCTACATGAATAGCAACTACTTGTGCCAAGTCGATAGCTTTTTTAGTTCGGAAGTTAGCGTGATTTCAACAGACGGACGGACGGACGGACAGGCTTAGATCGACTCAGAATTTCACCACGACCCAGAATATATACTTTATTGGATCTTAGAGCAATATTTCGATGTCTTACCTGTTTCTTATCCTGTGGTGGAGGGTATATAAAAAAAAAAAAAAAAAAAAAAAAACAAGTATATACAGCAGTAAGTTCGACCGGGTCGAATCTTAAATACCAACCACTATAAATTAAATAAAATGGTTTCCTTTGAAAACTCTTCGTCGTGGCGGGTTACGTTACAATATATACGAGTATATAATTTCAGTGGGTTTGATGACAGATATTCTCCTAAGCAGATCAGTTCAACCAGTTCGCTTCCCGAAGATAAATTTAAAGATTATACCTATGAAGACTAGAGCAGATTCTGGATTTATAACACACTTTTTTGTTTGAGGTTTACAGGAATCATGAACATTTCATGTAAGTGTGCAAGATAATTATGAAATAACCAAGGAGTAAAATCGGGAGATCAGTCCATATGGTGCTATGCCAAAAGCATGCACCGAAACACACCAAATTCAGCACACATAATTATGGTTCTGAAAAACCTATAGAATCTAGACGCCAAATCGGAAGACGCGTTTATAAAGGGGAACATCTAGTTAGCTTAATGAGTAAAGGAGCTAAGTCAACCTTTTACAAACAAATGGATTAAAATGTAGATCGACAGATAAATCAAAAATACATAGTTTACCAAAAAAAAAAAAAAAAAAAAAAAAAAAAAAAAAAAAAAAGTATATACGCTTATGTACCCTCCACCATGGATTGCGTAGAAACTTCTTCTAAACACTGTCATCCACAATCGAATTACTTAAGTTGCGGTAACGCTTGCCGATGGCAATGCATATTAAAACGTCCTAGCACCGTCTTCTAAATTGTATGTAAGTCCATACGTGGTATATATTGAATCAAAAAAGATCGATCAAATACGTACACCCTCAAAAAAAATCGCTTCTCTAACATTTGTTCCAAATATATTTTGCAGGAAGCACATATATTATTGGATACTGCCGAAACATTAATATGTTTGTTTTATGTGAACCTATTATATGTTTAGAAGTATTTTGAGCCCAAAAATATTATATGATTGGAAGAATTTTCCCCAAAGAAGATTATGCTCATTCCCTAACATAATTTTCACTTCCACGAAATTTTTAGTTGTTGGCATCTTTTCCTGTAATACAAATAATGTTGAAGAAATTATTCAATTTTATAAATTTTTTAATGTTTACCTTTCGCCTGGACGGAGAATCGAACCGAGGACCATACAGTTTGTAAGCCAACACCCTATCCACTAGGCTACGTAGCTGTTATAGTCACCAGTAGACAATTATGGTTATAAGTTACATTTATATAGCATAGTTTGCAGCGCCCACGAGCCCAAGCAAACATAAAGTTATTTAACAAAAACATACATTTGTTGGCCACGTGGAGCAGTGGTTAGCATGTCGGCCTTGCATGCAAAGGGCCGTGGGTTCAATCCCTGCTCCGACCGAACCAATTTTTTTTTTAATTTAGACATTTATACTATATTAAATTTTTATAATGAAATTTCGAAATGTGGGGTATTCAAGATTTACAGTCAGAAAAGAACAGTGCTTGATATAAACGAAATGGACTGAGCTTTTGGATAAAATATTATTTTTTATTGCAAAAATAACAATTTTATAACAAAAAACTGTTTTTGGTAAAAAAGTTTGAAATTTTGGAAGGAATTCAAAAACTCTAACAAAAGAAGAAAATTTATTTAGGCGTGAACCGTTTTTTACTAGCATTTAACACTATTTTAAATGCCTTTAAAACTTATCGTGTTTTGTACTTAATTTCATTTTTACCTTTAAGGCCGGTAAAAAATGCCAAAATGATAAACAAAACACTTGTCCACACATACATAAAATTCTGCTCTCAAGGCGAAAACTCATGCCGTTTTTTTTCCAAATGTCTATTCTCTTGGTTCCGAATGTCTATTTTCTTTACTCCGATTACTCATTCTTATATTCAAATTAAATAATATTTAGACTTAAGCATATCACATTTTTGGCCTTATCATGAAACAGTTTTCCGAAACAACATACAACCGTTTCACAGAAATTGTAAACATATATATGTTTACTTGAAATTTGTAAATTTATATATGTTTACATTCACAGATATTATTTTTATGAAACATGCATGCCCCAAACATAATATATTCTAACATATTAACATATGTGTTCCAAACATTTAGTGTTAGTTTAGGAACATTACATGTTTGCACTTAAATATATTGTGTTTAAAACTTGTGCCCGAAAAACATTTTGTTTATATCGGAACATACGAAAAACATATTTTTCTAACAGTGTATATAATTCAGTTTGACAAAATTTGTTATAGACATATAATTTTGACAAAATTTTCTATAGAAATAAAATTTTAACAAAATTTACTATAGAAATAAAATTTTTCACAAAATTTACTGTAGAAATAAAATTTTCACTAAATTTTCTATAAATATAAAATTTTGACAAAATTTTCTATAGAAATAAAATTTTGAAAAAATTTTCGATAGAAATAAAATGTTGACAAAATTTTCTATAGAAATAAAATTTTGGTAGATTATTTTTGGCTCGAGTGGCAACAATGATTATGAACCAATATGGACCAATTTTTATGTGATTGGAGATCGGCTATATATAACTATAGACCGATATGGACCAATTTTGGTATGGTTGTTAGCGGCCATATACTAACACCACGTTTCACATTTGAACCGGATCGGATGAATTTTGCTCCTCCAAGAGGTCAAATCTGGAGAACGGTTTATATGGGGGCTATATATAATTATGGACCGATATGGACCAATTTTGGCACGGTTGTTAAAGATCATATACTAACACCATGTTCCAAATTACAACCGGATCGGATGATCAGCAAGCCAAATCTGGGGATCGGTTTATATGGGGGTTATATATAATTATGGACCGATGTGGACCAATTTTTGCATTGTTGTTAGAGACCATGTACCAACATCATGTACCAAATTTCAGGCGGATCGCATGAAATTTGCTTCTCTTTGAGGTTCCGCAAGCCAAATCTGGGGATCGGTTAATATGGGGGCTATATATAATTATGAACTGATGTGGACCAATTTAAGCGTGGTTTTTAGAGACCATATACCAACACCATGTACCAAATTTCAGCCGGATCGGATGAAATTTGCTTCTCTTAGAGGCTCCGCAAGCCAAATTTGGGGATCGGTTTATATGGGGACCGATGTGGACCAATTTTTGCATGGTTGTTAGAGACCATATACCAAATCCATGTACCAAATTTCAGCCAGATCGGATGAAATATGCTTCTGTTAGAGGCTCCGCAAGCCAAATCTGAGGGTCCCTTTATATGGGGGCTATACGTAAAAGTGGACCGATATGGCCCATTTGCAATACCATCTGACCGACATCAATAACAACTACTTGTGCCAAGTTTCAAGTCGATAGCTTGTTTCGTTCGGAAGGTAGCGTGATTTCAACAGACGGACGGACGGACATGCTTAGGTCGACTCAGAATTTCACCACGACCCAGAATATGTATACTTTATGGGGTCTTAGAGCAATATTTCGATGTGTTGCAAACGGAATGACAAAGTTAATATACCCCCTATCCTATGGAGGAGGGTATAAAAAAATATTAAATATCTGTCTTTATCTCAGTTTAGTAATGATGTGTAAAAGTGCCTGTTAAAATACACGTCCAATTTTGGGTTGAGTATAGAAGGCTTAGCAAAAAAAATTTAATAGCAATTTTTTGTGTGCGATTTTGCGGAAAGTTTACTGTTTGTATTGAAGGCATTTATGGTAACTACATTTACAGTTTTTCGAGAATAGGTTTAATTCACAATTTATTAAGTTTTTTGTCTCTCCTTAAAAAATTTGACTTAGCACCTTTACATATTAAGCTAACGACCCCTAGATTTAAAATTTCGGGCAAATTCGATAAAAAAAAACGTTTTCTAGAAACTCAGGAAATAAAATCGTGAGATCGGTCTATAGCAAGCAATAGATCGATACACACTATATTCGGCACATCTATTTGTATCCCTAAAATATCTTTAGATTTCAAATTTCAAACAAATCGGGTACAAACTACAGTTTCTAGACCAAAACATGCACCGATACACACCATATTCGGCACACATATTCGTGGTCCTAAAATATTTCTAGATTTCCAATTTCAGGCAAATCGGATAGAGAATACAGTCCAAGAAGTAAAATCGGTCTATATGTGGGCAATACCAAAACATGGACCAATACAGCCCATTTTGGACCATTTATGGTCCTAAAATACCTCTAGATTTATAATTTCAGGCAAAACGGAAGCCCAAGACCCCAAATCGGGACGGTTGTTTATATGAGGGCTATATCAAAGCTTTGGCCGATATGACTCATCTTCGATCTTGACCTGCCTGCAAACAACAACCGAATCTATGCCAAATTGCAGGATGATAGCGCCGTTATTGAAAGATGTAGCGTGATTACAACTGACAGACGGACATAGTTATATCGTCTTAGAATTTCTCCTTGATCAAGAATATATACTTTATATAGTCGGAAATCGATATTTCGATGTGTTACAAACGGAATGACAAACTTATTATATCCCCATCACCATAAAAAGCTATAAAAAGGAAGAGGTAATCATAGAATTTGGCAGCGATCATTGATAGGTGAGAAGTTATCACAATGGACTGAATAAGTGAGCTTATTCTAAATCTAGGTTAGGTTATGTGGCAGCCCGATGTATCAGGCTCACTTAGACTATTCAGTCCATTGTGATACCACAGTGGTGAACTTCTCTCTTATCACTGAGTGCTGCCCGATTACATGTTAAGCTCAATGACAAGGGACCTCCTTATTATAGCCGAGTCCGAACGGCGTTCCACATTCCAGTGAAACCACTTAGAGAAGCTTTGAAACCCTCAGAAATGTCACCAGCATTACTGAGGTGGGATAATCCACCGCTGAAAAACTTTTTGGTGTTCGGTCGAAGCAGGAATCGAACCCACGACCTTGTGTATGCAAGCGGTCATGCCAACCATTGCACCACGGTGGCTCCCATTCTAAATCTAAGTGCGCTTAAAATAACCGACTGCCATTATACCTAACCTAACTTCAGGAACCGTACCATTTAACCCAATCTTCTTGAAGAAGTATGGTTCTTAACATTCACATAAAATTCTGTATATTTTCACGATGAAAACTAGACCTAAAGGCCCTATATAAAGTTAAAGGTTAAAGTGGCAGCCCGATTAAGTTTCAGGCTCACTTAGACTATTCAGTCCATTGTCGTATATACTTGTTTTCTTTCTAGTTTGGTTTGATGTCCTTTTTAAAAAAGATTTGTTTTTAGAATCTTAAAAATTATTTTCCTCATGGAATAAAAATCTCTGTGAGGATATACCATTTTTTCCATGTTGTTTTTTAAGGACACCCCTAATTGAATTTTTTTATACCCACCACCATAGAATGGTGACGGGGGTATAACAAGTTTGTCATTCCGTTTGTAACACATCGAAATATCGATTTCCGACTATATAAAGTATATATATTCTTGATCAGGGAGAAATTCTAAGACGATATAACGATGTCCGTCTGTCCGTCTGTCTGTCTGTCTGTCTGTCTGTCTGTTGTAATCACGCTACAATCTTCAATAATAAAGCAATCGTGCTGAAATTTTGCACAAATTCGTCTTTTGTCTGCAGGCAGGTCAAGTTCGAAGATGGGCTATATCGGTCCAGGTTTTGATATAGTCCCCATATAAACCGACCACCCGATTTGGGGTCTTGGGCTTATAGAAATCGAAGCTTTTATCCAATTTACCTGAAATTTGAAATCTAGAGGTATCTTATGACCATAAAGAGGTGTGCCAAAAATGGTGAGTATCGGTCCATGTTTTGGTATAGCCCCCATATAGACCGATCTCCCGATTTTACTTCTTTGGCTTATAGAAACCGCAGTTTTTATTCAATTTACCTGAAATTGGAAATCTAGAGGTATTGTAGGACCACAAATACGTATGCCAAAAATTGTGAGAATCGGTCCATGTTTTGGTATGGTCCCCATATAAAACGACCTCCCGATTTGGGGTCTTGGGCTTACAGAAACCGTAGTTTTTATCCAATTTGTCTGAAATTGGAAATCTGGAGGTATTTTAGGACCATAAAGAGGTGTGCCGAAAATGGTGAGTATCGGTCCATATTTTGGTATAGTCCCCATATAGACCGATTTCCCGATTTTACTTCTTGGGCTTCTAGAATACGAAGTTTTTATCCTATTTGCCTGAAATTGGAAATCTAGAGGTATTTTCGGGTCATAATGAGGTGTGCCGAAAACGGTGAGTATCGGTCCATATTTTAGTATAGCCCCCATAAGAACGATCTCCCGATTTAACTCCTTGGGTTTCTATAAACCGTAGTTTTTATCTGATTTGCCTGAAATTGTAAATATTCTGGTATTTTAGGCTCACAAAAACGTGTATCGGATTAAGTTTTTATCGGTCCATTTGGTAATGCACACTTACAAGAGATGTTAATGATTCCTCTAAAACTCAAACAAAAATGGTTCTTATAAATCCAGAATCTGATATAGTCTTCATAGGTGAAATCTTTAAATTTATCTTCGTGAAGTGTCCTCAAGTCCTCAAGCCCTCCTGAAATTTCAAAGGAAACCCTAATATTTGGTTTATGGTGGTGGGTATTTAAGATTCGGCCCGGCCGAACTTAGTGCTGTATATACTTGTTTCAACATATCCTTAGGCTTCAAATCCATCAAACTTGAAGATCTTTCGGCCCGATCGAATTCAGATGAATTTTAATTTGTTCGTACCTAACCAAATGTGCTATAAGGAATACGACAATCACACTCAAAAAATCACTCGACTCTAATACATTGGCATTGGCAACATACGGCTGAATGAAAACATGGACTTGTCGGTGCGACAGCCATAAAACCCCAAATAACAAGTATCATGAATATATTCAACAACACCGCACACAGACACACGAACTGTAGATATTCCATCGATAGCCAACTGGAGGAGAGACCATCACATGCTAACATAAACATATCGACCGATATATGGTATTCATAGAATAGACTGAAGATACATTTTAGCCTTTGTCAATAGGCTGAAAAGATATGGCCGCGTCAGTGCAAGTGTGTGTGCTTGTATTCTTCCTCCCATCAGACCTTGTTGGTCAGTGTGTTGAGCTTTATTTGGTACATGTCCATGATATTCGGTACACATGCTTTAGAATTTACATTACACCAGTCGCAGGACTTTTGTAAAATTTCACAACACCACCTTTCTACCCACCTACCTAACTAGCGAAACAAACCATGTCTGTCCGTCTGTGCGACTTATCGCACCACTCGTACACTCCTGACCACTGGAACACAAATGTAACATTAGCCCATGCATTACAGTCTACTATAACATTTGCCCACTTGTACGTTAATTGAAATCAATAAGTGGCCATTCCACGCCAGCCAGTTAGTTGCATATGGACAAAGTGCAACGAAGATGGCCCAAATGATGATGGTCAATACATCGTTTGCCAAATGGCCATTGGTTAAGGCGCCACAGGAAGTTTACTCTCTATCACATGCATGTGTATGCCCAAAAGAATGTGGTCAACATTTGATTAACTCTTAACTGGCAATGGAAGATTTTGTAATCATCCAAATGTACCACCAAATTTCGAAGAATATATGATTGGCATATGTTTGGGGTTTTTGGTATTTGAAGTCGCTCAAAATGGGTTAAAAAGTCATCTCGTTTCAATTGATTCTGCAATTGTGATGGCGTATATGTGACTGGTGGGATTCCCCAATGGGCTATTTTAGTTACTTGAGGCTGGAAATGTGAAACGAAATTGATAAGACAACACGTAATTAGCAAGTGTCACTCTAATTAGCCATAAGAGGAAATGTCGTATAGAGTTTAATAGTGCATTCGCTGTATGGAAATGAACTTTTGGCAAAATTTTCTAAAGAAATAACATTTCGAGAAAAGAAATGCTATAGAAGAAATGGAATTTTGACAAAATTTCTTATAGAAATTAAATTTTGACAAAATTTCCTATAGAAATTAAATTTTGAGAAAGTTTCCTACACTGAAAAGAATATTGGCGTGAGGTCAAAGATTTCATGTCCTTAAAATACGAATGCAAAATTTTGCTTAGCATAAAAGACGTATTTCTCTAATAAAAAGTTTTTTTCTTTGTCCAAAAGTCGATAAACTTTTCAATGAAGTCGTATTGTCCTTATAATTAAGTGATTTGACTTAAAAAGGGGTATCATAACATGAAAGAAACATTTTTTGTGGTAAGGTCAACTTGACTTTAAAAATTCAGAAAAATTCTTTAAAATTAATGAAATTGTCTTTAGATTCGTTGTCTTTCTGCATCTTGACTACAAAGCAAAAAATCGTTCAAAAATAGGGCTTGTTTTTCAACACTTTATTTTAAAGACGTTTTTTACTTGAAACATAGCATAATTTCTACTGGAAGTCGAGCCTGAGTTTGGAAAATAAAGTTGTCGTTAACTCGTTCTAAAGGACTTTGATAGCATATGAAGAAAGAATGCTGAAAAAAGCGAAAAAATTAAATTTGCTTCCTAGAAGCAAGAACACAAAACCTTAATTTAAAAGAGAATTGTGTCTTAAAAGTATCCTTGCTTGTATTCTCCGCTTCTTTGGCTCGGAATCAATACCAAAATTTTTAAAGTAAAGACAAAATCTTTGGAACCGGGCATGCTTTTTTTCAATGTACAGAAATGAAATTTTGACGACATTTCCTATAGAAATGAAATTCTAACACAATTTCTGATATAAATGAAATTTTGACAACATTTCTTATAACAATTTTGACAAAATTTCCTATGGAAATAAAATTTTGACAAATTTTCCTATATATATATAAAATTGTGACACAATTTCATATAGAAATGAAATATTTACACAACTTTCTATAGAAATGAAATGTTGACAAAATTTCCTATGGAAATGAAATTTTAAGAAAAATTCCTGTAGAAGTAAAATTTTAATAAAACATCCTGTAGAATTAAAATTGTGATAAACTGTACAATAGAGATAACAGTTAATCAAACTTTCCAATTAAAATGAAATCTTGATAAAAGTTCGCATCAAAATGAAATTTTGATACAATTTCCTATAGAAATTCAATTTTGACAAAATTTCCTATAGAAATAAAATTTTTACAAAATTTGCTATAGAAAGGAAGTTTTGACTAAATTTCCTAAAGAAATGAAATTAAATTTTGACAAAATTTCCTACAGAAATGGAACTTTGACAAGTTTTTCTATTGATAAAAATTTTTGACAAAATTTCCTTTAGAAATACAATTTTGACAAAATTTCCTATAGAAATTAAATTTTGACAAAATTTCCTATAGAAATGAAAAGTTGACAAAATTTCCTATAGATAAAAAGTTTTGACAAAATTTTCTTTAGAAATAAAATTTTGACAAAATTTCCTATAGAAATGAAATTTTGACAAAATTTCCTATAGAAATGAAACGTTGACAAAATTTCCTATAGAAATGAAATTTTGACAAAATTTCCTACAGAAATTAAATTTTGACCAAATTTCCAATAGAAATGAAACTTTTACAAAATTTTCTATAAAAGTGAAATTTTGACAAAATTTCCTATAGAAATGAAATTTTAACATAATTTCATATAGAAATGAAATTTTGACAAAATTTCGTATAGAAATGAAATTTTAAGAAAATTTCCTATAGAAATTAAAATTTGATAAAATTTCATATAGAAATTAAATTTTAAAACAATTCCTATAGAAATAAAATTTTGACAAAAATTTCTTATAGAAATGGAATTTTAACAACGTTTCCCAATGAAATGAAATTTGGAAAAAAATTTCTAGAGAAAAGAAAATTTGAAAAAATTTCCTTTAGAAATAAAATTTTGATAAAATCACCTATGCAAAATTAAGTTTGAAAAATTTCCTTTCGAAATGCAATTTTGCAATTTCCTATGAAAAAGAAATTTTGACAAAATTTCCAATAGAAATGAAATTTTGACAAAATTTCCAATAGAAATGAAATTTTAACAAAATTTCCTAAGGAAAAGAAATTTTGGCAAAATTTCCTACAGAAATGAAACTTTAACAAATTTTCCTATAGATATAAAATTTTGACAAAATTTCTTTTATAAATAAAATTTTGACAAAATTTCCTATAGAAATAAAATTTTGACAAAATTTCCTGTAGAAATGGAATTTTGACAATAGAAATGCAATTTTGACAAAGTTTCCAATAGAAATTCCTACAGAAATGAAACTTTGACAAATTTTGCTATAGGTATAAAATTTTGACAAAATTTCTTTTAGAAATAAAATTTTGACAAAATTCCTAAAGAAATGAACTGTTGACAACATTTCCTACAAAATTGAAATGACCCTTAAGGTGGGTAATAACAGGTTGGCTGATAAGTCCCCGGTCTAACAAAGAAAAACACATTTTTCGTCAAAATTCGTTTTTATTATTCAACATAGTTCCCTTCAAGAGCGATCCAATTTTTTGATACCAGTACTCCCTCGGTTTTGCCTCAAAATAGGCCTCAGTTTCGGCGATCACCTCTTCATTGCATCCAAATTTTTTCCCTGCGAGCATCCTTTTGAGGTCTGAAAACAAGAAAAAGTCGCTGGGGGCCAGATCTGGAGAATACGGTGGGTGCACTGAAAAAAAGGCATACTCGGTTCCAAAGATTTTGTCTTTACTTTAAAAAATTTGGTATTGATTCCGAGCCAAAGAAGCGGAGAATACAAGTAAGGATACTTTTAAGACACAATTCTCTTTTAAAGTTAGGTTTTGTGTACTTGCTTCTAGGAAGCAAATTTTAATTTTTCGCTTTCTCAGCTTTTTTTCTTCATACGCTATCAAAGTCCTTTAAAAACGAGTTAACGGCAACTTTGTTTTCCAAATTAGGACTCGACTTAAAGTAGAAATGATGCTATGTTTGAAGTAAAAAACTTCTTTGAAATAAAGTTTTGAAAAACATGTCCTATATTTCAACGATTTTTTGCTTTGTAGTCAAGATGCAAAAATACAACAAATTTAAAGACAATTTCATTAAATTTAAAGAATTTTTCTGAATTATTAAAGTCAAGTTGACCTTAGCCTATACAGTTTTTCTTTCATGTTAAGATACCCATTTTTAAGTCAAATCACTTAATTATAAGGACAATACGACTTCATTGAAAAGTTTATCGACTTTTGGACAAGGAAAATAACTTTTTTTTAGAGAAATGCGTCTTCTATGCTAAGCAAAATTTGTATTCGTATTTTAAAGATATGAAATCTTTGACCTCACGACAATATTTTTTTCAGTGTGGGGAAGCAATTCGAAGCCCAATTCATGAATTTTTGCCATCGTTCTCAATGACTTGTGGCACGATGCGTTGTCTTGGTGGAACAACACTTTTTTCTTCTTCATATAGGGCCGTTTTGCCGCGATTTCGACCTTCAAACGCTCCAATAACGCCATATAATAGTCACTGTTGATGGTTTTCCCTTCTCAAGATAATCGATAAAAATTATTCCATGCGCATCCCAAAAAACCGAGGTCATTACTTTGCCAGCGGACTTTTGAGTCTTTCCACGCTCGGAGACGGTTCACCGGTCGCTGTCCACTCAGCCGACTGTCGATTGAACTCAGCAGTGTAGTGATGGAGCCATGTTTCATCCATTGTCACATATCGACGGAAAAACTCGGGTGTATTACGAGTTAATAGCTGCAAACACCGCTCAAAATCATCAACACGTTGTTATTTTTGGTCAAATGTGAGCTCGCGCGGCACCTATTTTGCACAGAGCTTCCGCATATCCAAATATTGATGAATGATATGACCAACACGTTCCTTTGATATCTTTAAGGCCTCTGCTATTTCGATCAACTTCATTTTACGGTCATTTAAAATCATTTTGTGGATTTTTTTGATGTTTTCGTCGGTAACCACTTCTTTCGGCGTTCACCATCCTCCGTGCTCATTTCACCACGCTTGAATTTTGCATACCAATCAATTATTGTTGATTTCCCTGGGACAGAGTCCGGAAACTCATTATCCAGCCAAGTTTTTGCTTCCACCGTATTTTTTTCCCTTCAGAAAACAGTATTTTAGCAAAACACGAAATTCCTTTTTTTCCATTTTTTTTCACAATAACAAAAGTTGCTTCACAAAAGACGCTCTATCTCACAAACTAATTGACTTACAGACGTCAAATTTTGACACGAATCATTTGAAGGTTGGTACTGTATAAAAATAATATGCATTTAATACTAGCGACGCCATCTATGTGTCAGACCGGGGACTTATCAGCCAACCTGTTATACCTTTGTTTTCTTAAGTTGTATAGTACATAATTTATATAACAAAATAACATCATTGAATAGTTCCATGTCGTGGGGCGTGGTATAGTGTGTTGGATTACAAAACAACAGGGGTGAGTTCGCACTTTTTGGGTATATTTATGGTAAAGATATTATTTTTGGTAAGCTTGGCGAAGTATGGTATGCTTGCGAAGAAGTACTTATTTTTCGACTGCTGGTATGCTTGCACGGAAGTACTTTCCTCCAATGTCATGCTCGTGTAAAAGTATTACTACTGATATATGTACGAGGAAGTTGTTACCAATTTGGCGCAGGCATACTTGTACTCATACCCAGGGATCCGGAGCGGTCCATTTTTTTCGCTCCGCTCCGCTCCCGCTCCGGAGAAAATAAAACCGCTCCGCTCTTCGCTCCGCTCCGAGAAAAAAAAATCGCTCCGCTCCTCTTCGAGAAAATTATAGTACAAACATTGTATTATTTGTTCAATTGAGTTTTATTTTATTTAGAAAAATCGGGCGGTACATATATGGGAGCTATAGCTAAATCTGAACCGATTTCGATGAAATTTTCAGACTTAAAGGGTGGTACAGAAGATTATTTTGTGCTAAATTTGACGACGATCGGTTAGTAAAAAAAGTGCAACGTGACACCATTTGTCGAAATCGGGCAATACATATATATGGGAGCTATATCTAAATTTGATCCGATTTCTTCCAAATTCAATAACGTTCGTCCTTGTGCCCAAAAAAACTCCCTGTACCAAATTTCATCAAAATCGGTTAATAATTGCGACCGAAATCCTGTGAACAACAAATACATGGACAGACGGACGGATGGACGGACGGACGCCAAGCGCTAGATCGACTCAGGAGGTGATTCTGAGTCGATCGGTATATATTTTATGGGGTGTAAAATCAATATTTCTTGTAGGCACATTTTTTGGCAGATCAAACTTATTATACCCTAACCACTATGTGGTTTAGGGTATAATGACTTTAAAACAATGTGTTGAAATATTTTATTAATTTTGAAGATTTTTTCAGAAATATTAAATCCATTTTGACTTCATTAAAACGACATTTTCATTCATGTTAGGATACACATTTTTATGTCGAATCACTTAGCTATAAGGACAAACAGACTTCATTGAAAAGTTTAGAGACTTTTAGACAAGGAAAAAACTTTATTTCAGAGAAATACGTCTTCTATTCTAAGCAAAATTCGTATTCGTATTTTAAGCATGTGAAATATTTGGCCTCCCGACAATATTCTTTGCGGTGCACCATCTACTATTTAATATGTGATAGAAACCAAATTTATGAAAATGGACCAAAATGGACCAAATTCTGTTTGGTCTGACCATCGGACCAAATTTAAAAATTAGAAATCTTTTGGACCAATTTTGGTCCGATCGGACCAAAACGGCAACGCTTATTGGAATTGAAAGTCTGTACACAGAGTAGAAGTAACTACTCTCCGAAAGTTTTTTTTGTTTTGCAACAAACGTAGAGAAGAGGTTTTGTTATATTTGTAATGTGTGTGTGTATGTTTATGTTTGGTATACCTACGAATATTCTTACTCAGATCTAGTGTTACCTAATTTAGCTTTTTTCCCCTTTATTGTATAATAAATGTATATGCGCACATTTTTCAACCAAAATTGAAACTATCCATAATTTTAATTAAATTTTCGAGAACTAATATCAGAAATAAGAGAATGCTAGGATATAGTACAATAGTAAAGCAAATGTGAATGAAAAAAAGCATGCCCGGTTCCAAAGATTTTGTCTTTACTTTAACAGTTTGGGTATTAATTCCGAGCCAATGAAGCAGAGAATACAAGTAAGGATACTTTAAAGACGTAATTCTCTTTTAAATTTGGGGGTTATGTACTTGCTTCTAGGAAGCAAATGTTAATTTTTATTTTTTTTTAGATTTTTTTTGTCAGTTGTTATCAAAATCCATTAAAAACGAGTTAACGAGTTATTTTTTTTCCATATTAAGACTCGACTTACAGTAGAAATTATGCTATGTTTCAAGTAAAAAGCGTC
The DNA here is from genome assembly GCF_050003625.1 of Haematobia irritans. Classification (NCBI taxonomy): domain Eukaryota; kingdom Metazoa; phylum Arthropoda; class Insecta; order Diptera; family Muscidae; genus Haematobia; species Haematobia irritans. The sequence goes on along the minus strand of NC_134397.1, from coordinate 163,863,662 downwards.
TTTAAAATAAAGTGTTGAAAAACATGTCTTATTTTTTAACGATTTTTTGCTTTGTAGGCAAGATGCAAAAAGGAAACAAATTTAAAGACAATTTTATTAATTTTAAAGAATTTTTCTTAATTATTAAAGTCACGTTGACCTTACCTCAAAAATTGTATCTTTCATGTTATGATACACAATTTTAAGTAAAATCACTTAATTATAAGGACATTACAACTTCATTCAAAAGTTTATTGCCTTTTGGACAAGAAAAAAAACTTTATTTTAGAGAAATGCGTCTTCCATGTTAAGCAAAATCTGCATTCTTATTCTAAGGACATGGAATCTTTGACTTCACGACAATATTTTTTTCAGTGTAGAAAACTAAAAAATTAAATATAAATAAGATCGTTTAATTGCATTTATTTGACCTTCATTACAAACATCTTTGTAGTAATACGGGATGATATTGATCGAAAGTACTGTTGTTACTTTTACAACACATACTAGATATATATTTTGACATTTGCCGTTTTTGAAAACAATTACTAAAAAACACGTTGTGTTTTCCCCAATGTACGTACGTACAAAAATACATATCGTACATTTTAAACGTTTACTCACACTACGCTAAGTACTAGCTAAATTTGAAATTACCTACACAGTGTAATTTCAAAGTTACACATTTCATTCAAGTAATATTTTATTCGGAGCGGAGCGGTTTTTCATTTGGAAACCGCTCCGCTCCGGATTTTAGAAATGCCGCTCCCGCTCCGGCAAAAAAAGGGCTTGCTCCGCTCCGCTCCACGCTCCGCTCCGGATCCCTGCTCATACCTGGTAATAGGAGTTTTTGTTGGGTAATTTCGAGTTTCGCCGCTAAAATCAAAACTAAATCAGAAAAAGTATAAAATTATACCTCCTGGAAGAGAGTTTTATTATAACTTGATGGACTCAAAGGAACTTTTCATAAAGTTTATATTCCTTAAAATGGAGCATTAAAAAAAGTAATCGTGAATATAATAGCCATCTTTATTGAAAAAAATTCTTCAAGGAAAGCAATCTCCTTTAAATTGCATTTTGAAGTGATTTGTATTGCTAAACAAATCCACTTAGGTGGCTTTTCGATATTTCCATAAACACATTATTTATAATAGATTATAATCCTTATTGATATCTTTTGAAAAAAGTTGTTTGTCTTTGGTATTCAAGGAACATCTTCAAACGATTAGAATTCAATTTTATTGCAATACTGCTATACCCACCTGTACACATTTTGTTCTTGATTGGTATGGTAATATAAAATGAAAGTAACAATATAAGTAAATTTGATAATTTATATTTTTATTTCGATTAGATTAAAATTTAATACCTTAACTTAATCTATTCAAATATGTTTGTAAAAGTTGACCATTCTATTTTGTTTGCAGATAGAATTAAAATGCCATGTGCATTTATGTGCTTAATTTCAATATACATTCAGAGACGACATTTACAAGAAATAATAAATTATTTTGACTTTATATATTTGCAGCAATATAAACTAACATAATATGAATGAAAAATACTCTTTACAATTTTAAAATATAGAAACTATAAATACCGTTTGCAATATGTAATAGAAATAGTATACTTTGGGTCATTTGGATAGGATTTTGGGAGATGTATAGGAAAATTTTTTGTGTACGTGTAAGAGAAGAAACCATTGAAATGGATGAAATTTTCCATTCTTTTTGGGGGTATCTTTTGACAAAAATCAACCATCCTGGGCCACTTTACAGTCAGCAGTAACGCACCAAATGAACAAACGAATATGAAGTAAGGTAAAGGGAAGAATATCTTACTGCGAAGGATAAAGATCGAAGGGGAATGGAATGACGATAAAAACTACAAACTGTGGTTTAGAGTACGATATCAAAGGCCTTCTCCAAATAAGCCGCTGTGTTATAAGGAGTATCGGTAAGCTACCGACCCGGAGAGGCGGTTCATCTACACACAAATAAGACATAAGTGGTGCTTTATAGTGAATATGAAAGCCGCAAATTCAGTACTTGGGTCCAAGAGTTCAGGAAAAACGTCTTATTGCGATTGCTTAGCAAGGTCTATGAAGGACTGACCGACGCACAGAGAAGATGCAAGACAAATTGAAAAATTTTACTAAAACCATTGAAGTTGTAAAAATTGCAAAATTCACCGATGCACAAAAAAGTTAGATTGGAAAGAACCAAGAAGTTGCTCCGCTTGCACGAAAGTGGCCAGTGTACGGTTTTCTCCATTGCAAGCCATTGCAAATTGTGGAGTTTATGAACAAACAAAATGATTGGTCAGTCAAAGAGGTCTGCTGCAAATTTACTCCCTGGATTGCCGACTAGAGCTGAAGCGCTAGTGTAACGGTCACGGGAACCACCGTGGTGCATTGGTTAACATATCCGCCCTTGCATATAAAGGGTCATGGGTTCCATCCCAGTTTCGACCATCTATGAAGGTCAAAAGCCGTTCAGATTAAGTTATCTAAGTGAGCCAAAAAATAACGGTCTAACACTAGCAATAAACCTATCCTAACCTAACCTATCCCTACGGCCAATGGTTGCTCCCCACTCGTATTCCTCGACTGCTGAATATTGTCCTGAACATAGTACTGATGCCCTAAGCAAACAAACATTTTGGGCGCAGACCTTGGATATTCTAACAGAACTCAGCAACACGGTTGCCACAGTTGGTAGAATTCTACTAAAAATGGTAGATTTTTTACTGTTTGGTAGAATTCTTGATGTTTTGGTAAAGTTTGCAAATTAGTCTTTTTCCAAATTCACAAATTTTCTAGACAAATAGAATTTTGATGAACATTTCTATAGTAAAAAAATTTTGACAAAATTTTCAATAGAAATAAAAATTTGACAAAATTTTCGATAGTCTTTTTCCAAATTCATAAATTTTCTAGAGAAATAGAATTTTGATGAACATTTCTATAGAAATAAAATTTTGACAACATTTTCAATAGAAATAAAAATTTGACAAAATTTTCGATAGCCGTCACACTGTGAGTTTTAGTAATAAAAGTAATCGTATTATTACATTGGTTGGCACAGTTGGTAGAATTCTACCAAAAATGGTAGATTTTTTACTGTTTGGTAGATTTGTGGACTTCTTGATTTTTTGGTAGATTTTGCAAATTATTCTTTTCCAACTTAACAAATTTTTATATAGAAATAAAATTTCCTATAGAAAGAGAATTTTGGCAAAGTCTTCTATGGAAATAAAATTTTGAATAGACATAAAATTTTGACACAATTCTCTATAGAAATAAAGTATTGCCAAAATTTTCTATTGAAATAACATTTTCACAAAATTTTCTATAGAAATGAATTAAAATTTCTGCAAAATTTTCTATAGAAATAAAATTTTGAGAAAATTTTCTATAAAAATAAAATGTTGACAAAATTTTCTATAAGAATAAAATGTTGACAAAATTTTCTATAAGAATAAAATTTGACAAAACTTTCTATAGAAATAAAATTTTGACAAACTTTTCTATAGAAATAAAATGTTGACAAAATTTTCTGTATAAAAAAAATAAAATTTTCTATAGAAAAAAAAATTAACAAAATTTTCGTTAGAACAAAATTTTGACATAATTTTTTATAGAAAAAAAGATTTAAATTTTTATAGAAACATAATTCTGACAAAATTTTCTATAGAAATAAAATTTTGACAAAAATTTTCTATAGAAATAAACTTTTGAAAAAACAGTGTTGACATAATTTTAAATAGAAATAAAATTTTGGCAAAATTTTCTATAGAAAAAAAAATTTGCCAAAATTTCTATAGAAATGAATGTTTGACAAAATTTTCTAAAGAAATAAAATTTTGAAAAAATTTTCTGTAGAAATAAAAGTTTTGACAAAAGTTTTTATAGAAATAAAATTTTGACAAAATTTTCTGTAGAAATAAAAGTTTTGACAAAAGTTTTTATAGAAATAAAATTAAAAAAAATCTAAAAATTTTGACAAAATTTTCTATAGAAATAAAATTTTGAAAAATAAGATTTTGTTGTTTGGCAGTTTTTTGGTAAATTGTTCTCCAAATTTTGATAGATTAGTTTGGGCTCGATTGGCAACCGTACTTAGCACGCGTCAAGCTAGAATAATTAAGAAGAACGTTTCTTAAAAAAAAATTCTATAGAAATAAAATGTTGACAAAATTTTCTATAGAAATAAAATGTTGACAAAATTTTCTATAGAAATAAAATTTTGACAAAATTTTCTATAGTATTAAAATTTTGACAAAATTTTCTATAAAAATAAAATTGTGACAAAATTTTCTATAGAATTAAAATTTTGACAAATTTTTCTATAGAGATAACATTTTGACAAAATTTTCTATAGAAATTAAATTTTGACAAAATTTTCTATAGAACTAAATTTTGACAACATTTTCTATAGAAATAAAATTTTGAGAAAATTTTCTATATACATAAAATATTGACAAAATTTTCTATAAAATTAAAATTTTGACAAAATTTTCTATAGAAATAAAATGTTGACTAAATCTTCTATATAAAAAAAATAAAATTTTGACAAAAAATTTCTATAGAAATAAACTTTTGAAAAAAAAAATAAAATGTTGACATAATTTTATATAGACATAAAATGTAGACAAAATTTTCTATAGAAATAACATTTTGACAAAATTTTCTATAGACATAAAATTTTGACAAAATTTTCTATAGCAATAAAATTTTGACAAAATTTTCTATAGAAATAAAATTTTGACAAAATTTTCGACTAATTCAGTTAAAAAAGTGCTTATTTTTTTTAATTTTTAATTAAAAATGTATTTCAAACAATCATTTGTTAATCCAAATAAAAACACTAAGCCAATTCAGAAAGTAATTACAAATAGTTACCTTTTTTAATTAATAAATTAATTGAGTTTTGCAATAAACATCAATTAAATTTTTAATTGAATCAATTAAAAAATTAATTGAAATTTGCTGAAAAAATCAATTAATTTTTTAATCAAGAATTTTTTCTATGCCCAATTAAAACTGTGATTGGAACGATCATTTTCGTTATTGAAGACATTTCATTTAAAAAATTAATTGGATCAATTAATTTCGTGATTGAATCAGAAAAAAATTTTTGTGTGTATGACAAGCCCACGTTAAATTCATCGCTTCTGCGTCAATTTTGCACCACTTCCGGATCCAAAAAGAACATTTTCATTACTTTTTTGGCGACGCTTTTTTTGCTGGGATATTGCATGCATATTGGATCGTTAAAAAATGTGTTTTCCTTGGATCTCACACAATTTGTCAATCGCTTAAAACAAAAGTTTCATGTCGACTGTTCGAAAGAAATGCTCCAAAAATACGATGAAAGTGTTTCAACACGTATGTGACAACGTGAAAGGTAACGAATTGTGGTTTTATGCGTATAAGGCCGAAAGTAAACAGCAGTGTTTCAATATGAGCTAAATCGAATAAAAGTTCTTCGCTCATGAAGTACTTCCAAGCCAATGGTCACTTGTTTTTTTGGAGCAACTGGTCACTAGAGCAATGCAGACCAATGAATTCTGAGTGGTACACCAACCATTTGTTTGCCAGTTGTCTTTCAAGAAATGAAGAAAACTAACCGCAGAAGACGGATCGCGATAATGTGGCTCAAACTACTACATTTTGAGAACTGAAAACATCGATTTGATGGGTAATCCGCTGTATAGTCCTGACTTGTCACCGAATGGCTTCGTTTTATTCACATTAAAATTCGGTTTTCGACTCCTGAAGAAGCGGTGGATGCATTCAGAATGCATGCTTTGGAGAGAGTCAAAAGATCTTCGACAATTGGTTCAAACGCATACAAAAGTGTGTAGATCTAAATGGGGATATTTATATTTCATTCATATTTTAATATTACAAAAAAAAAAAAAGGATTTTCTATAATAAATATTTGTTTTTATTCTCTAACGAAACTATTCCTTCGTTTGTATTTCTTCGTTCTTATCCTGTTCATGCACACTGTATATTTTGTAACTTTGTCAAAAGTCCAATGGAAGTTATATCGTAGATATTGTATATATGATGAAATGAAAATAAATTTAATCAATTTTCCACAAAAAGACCATAAACCAAAAACGAAGGTAAATAACACTAGTTTACACTGAAAATGTACACTTGATGAGACTCCAGATGATGCAACTCCAGAATGCACGAACTGTTTTCCACGGCATTCGTTGGAAAGATCTCGGGCTCTGTGAAGTTTATAGCAAAGAAACTTCTGAAGAGAAGTTTCAACGGAAAAGCGGGAAAATCTTTTTTTTTTGCATACAGCGCACATTACAAAATTTTATGTTTTGAATTCATTGCAGTTGCTTTTGTTATAAAATAATTTTATTATTTCACATGAAAAATATTCGGAGAACGTAGAGGGTAATCATGTGGTGAAAATTGGGTACCTCATTTTTTTATATCTGGTTGGGGAGTGGGACATCCCCCTTGCCCGACTTTTTCAAAATTGGGCCAAAGTTCTCCGATTTGGGTGAAATTTCCAAGAAAGGTTAAGGGTGATGTTTACACAAAGACCCGCTAATTTAAATGGGAGTTATAACTTTGGAGTATAACTTTGGGAGCTATATCTAAATCTGAACAGATTTCAACCAAATTTGGCACACTTACCGATACTATTAAACGTACTCCATGTGCGAAATTTGAAGCAAGTCAGGGCAAAACTCTGGCTTTTGAGGCCATATAAGCCCAAATCGGACGAAACATATATATGGATGCTATATCTAAATCTGAATCGAACCAAATTTACCTCTCGTGCAAAATGTGAAGCAAGTCAGGGCAAAACTCTAGCTTTTGAGGCCATGTAAGCCCAAATCGGACGAAATATATATATGGGAGCTATATCTAAATCTGAACCGATTTCAATCAAATTAACCAAGCATTGGTAGAATGTCAATTTTACTCTCTGTGCAAAATTTCACGAAAATCGGTAGTAAACATTGGCCTCTGTTGCCATATGAGTCTAAATCGGACAAAAGATATATAAGGGAGCTATATCTAAATCTGAACCGATTTGGCTGATATTCAGCAAGTTTTTCGAGACTCATAAAAAATGCGGATGTACGGACTTTGAAGAAAATCGGTTGAGAAACACGCCAACTATGACCAGATCGGGGATAAATATATATGGCAGCTATATCTAAATCTGAACCGATTTTTTTCAAAATCAATAGCGATTGTCTTTGTTCCAAAAAACGACGCTATTCCAAATTTGAGGACGATTGGACTTAAACTGCGAGCTGTACTTTGCACACAAAATTACATATACAAACGGATGGACGGACAGGCAGACATAACAGGTTGGCTGATAAGTCCCCTGTCTAACAAAGAAAAACACATTTTTTTTTCAAAATTCGTTTTTATTATTCAACATACTTCCCAAGAGCGATACAACGATTATAACGACTTTCCAATTTTTTGATACCATTTTGAGAGTACTCCTTCGGTTTTGCCTCAGTTTCGGCGATCATCTCTTCTTTGCAGCCAAATTTTTTCCCTGCGAGTATCCTTTTGAGGTCTGAGAACAAGAAAAAGTCGCTGGGGGCCAGATCTGGAGAATACGGTGGGTGGGGAAGCAATTCGAAGCCCAATTCATGAATTTTTGCCATCGTTCTCAATGACTTGTGGCTTGGTGCGTTGTTTTGGTGGAACAACAATTTTTATACCCACCACCATAGAATGGTAACGGGGGTATAATAAGTTTGTCATTCCGTTTGTAACACATCGAAATATCGATTTCCGACTATATAAAGTATATATATTCTTGATCAGGGAGAAATTCTAAGACGATATAACGATGTCCGTCTGTCTGTCTGTTGTAATCACGCTACAGTCTTCAATAATGAAGCAATCGTGCTGAAATTTTGCACAAACTCGTCTTTTGTCTGCAGGCAGGTCAAGTTCGAAGATGGACTATATCGGTCCAGGTTTTGATATAGTCCCCATATAAACCAACCTCCCGAGTTGGGGTCTTGGGCTTATAGAAATCGTAGTTTTTATCCAATTTGCCTGAAATTTGTAATCTAGAGGTATTTTATAACCATAAAGAGTTGTGCCAAAACGGTGAGTATCGGTCCATGTTTTGGTATAGCCCCCATATAGACCGATCTCCCGATTTGGGGTCTTGGGCTTATAGAAATCGTAGTTTTTATCCAATTTGTCTGAAATTGGAAATCTAGAGGTATATTAGGACCATAAAGAGGTGTGCCAAAAATGGTCTTGGGCTTATAGAAATCGTAGTTTTTATCCAATTTGTCTGAAATTGGAAATCTAGAGGTATGGTGAGTATCGGTCCATATTTTGGCATAGCCCCCATATAGACCGATTTTACTTCTTGGGCTTATAGAATCCGAAGTTTTTATCCTATTTGCCTGAAATTGGAAATCTAGAGGTATTTTCGGGTCATAAAGAGGTGTGCCGAAAAAGGTGAGTATCGGTCCATATTTTAGTATGGCCCCCATAAGAACGATCTCCCGATTTAACTCCTTGGGTTTCTAGAAACCGTAGTTTTTATCTGATTTGCCTGAAATTGTAAATATTCTGGTATTTTAGGCTCACAAAAACGTGTATCGGATTATGTTTTCATCGGTCCATTTGATAATGCCTCCATATAGACCGACTTCACTTCTTGAGGGTGTGGAAGGCGCTCTGATCATGAAAATTGCTTGAAACTCAATGTAAAATTTCCAGATTTTACTTCTACAGATTTATGATTTCAAATCAAGGCATTATTTTATAATTTTCTTGCACGCTTACAAGAGATGTTAATGATTCCTCTAAAACTCAAACAAAAATGGTTCTTATAAATCCAGAATCTGATATAGTCCTCATAGGTGAAATCTTTAAATTTGTCTTCGGGAAGTGTCCTCAAGTCCTCAAGCCCTCCTGAAATTTCAAAGGAAACCCTAATATTTGGTTCATGGCGGTGGGTATTTAAGATTCGGCCCGGCCGAACTTACTGCTGTATATACTTGTTTCTTCTTCATATGGGGCCGTTTTGCCGCGATTTCGACCTTCAAACGCTCCAATAACGCCATATAATAGTCACGATGGTTTTTCCCTTCTCAAGATAATTGATAAAAATTATTCCATGCGCATACCAAAAAACAGTGGCCATTACTTTGCCAGCGGACTTTTGAGTCTTTCCACGCTTCGGAGACGGTTCACAGGTCTCTGTCCACTTAACCGACTGTCGATTGAACTCAGGAGTGTAGTGATGGAGCCATGTTTCATCCATTGTCACATATCGACGGAAAAACTCGGGTGTATTACGAGTTAACAGCCGCAAACACCGCTCAGAATCATCAACACGTTGTTGTTTTCGGTCAAATGTGAATTCGCGCGGCACCCTTTTTGCACAGAGCTTCCACATATCCAAATACTGATGAATGATATGACCAACACGTTCCTTTGATATCTTTAAGGCCTCTGCTATCTCGATCAACTTCATTTTACGGTCATTCAAAATCATTTTGTGGATTTTTTTTGATGTTTTCGTCGGTAACCACCTCTTTCGGGAGTCCACTGCGTTCAACGCCCTCCGTGCTCATTTCACCACGCTTGAATTTTGCATACCAATCAATTATTGTTGATTTCCCTGGGGCAGAGTCCGGAAACTCATTATCAAGCCAAGTTTTTGCTTCCACCGTATTTTTTCCCTTCAGAAAACAGTATTTTATCAAAACACGAAATTCCTTTTTTTTCCATTTTTTTACAATAACAAAAGTTGCTTCACAAAAGACGCTCTATCTCACAAACTAATTGACTTACATACGTGAAATTTTGACACGAATCATTTGAAGGTTGGTACTATATACACTAAAAAAAAAAAGCATACCCGGTTCCAAAGATGTTGTCTTTACTTTAAAAAATTTGGTATTGATTCCGAGCCAAAGAAGCGGAGAATTCAAGTAAGGATACTTTTAAGACACAATTCCCTTTTAAAATCGGGTTTTGTGTACTTGCTTCTAGGAAGCAAATTTTAATTTTTCGCTTTTTTAGCTTTTTTTCTTCATATGCTATCAAAGTCCTTTAAAAACAAGTTAACGACGACTTTATTTTCCAAATTAAGACTCGACTTCCAGTAGAAATTATGCTATGTTTCAAGTAAAAAACGTCTTTAAAATAAAGTGTTGAAAAACATGTCCTATATTTGAACGATTTTTTGCTTTATAGTCAAGATGCAAAAAGACAACAAATTTAAAGACAATTTCATTAAATGTAAAGATTTTTTCTAAATTATTAAAGTCAAGTTGACCTCAGCCCAAACATTTTTTCTTTCATGTTATGATATCCATTTTTAAATCAAATCACTTAATTATAAGGACAATACGACTTCATTGAAAAGTTTATCGACCTTTGGTCAAGGAAAAAAACTTTTTGACCTCACGACAATATTTTTTTCAGTGTAAAAATAATATGCATTTAATATTAATATATTAGGGACGTCATCTATGTGTCAGACCGGGGACTTATCAGCCAACCTGTTAGAGACGGACATCGCTAAATCGACTCAGAATTTAATTCTAAGACGATCGGTATACTAAACGATGGGTCTCAGACTTTTGGCGTTACATACAAATGCACAAACTTATTATACCCTGTACCACAGTAGTGGTGAAGGATGACCTATAAATAGCGAGAAACTAAAAATAACGGGGTATTCCAAAAACTGTTCCATATTTTTTTAAATTTTTTTTTCGAATTCAGCAGATTAAAATACATAAGAAAAGTTGCCTCTTATAAGGTGTACATGAAAAAAAGTGTAAACTAGTGTAATTTGGCAATAGCAAAAAATACCAAAATATTTTGCAGAATCAATAAAGGACAATATTCTGATGGTATGTTTGAATGGTATAGTTTTAAACATATATACAGACTCTCGTATAATGCAAAGGTATTACAAGTTTAAGTCATATGATACTATACAATAGACAAAACAATAATTACATACAATATATTTAAGTACTTTAGTCTAATATTTATTATGGAACAATTAAAATTTATTTTAACTTAATACATTTGTTAAGCTTTACTATATATCTAGTGAATAGATAGCTTCTATATTTCTATGTGTATATGTATAAAGGTGTTCATATTTATATATTTATGTACTTACTTAGTATTAGTAGATATTTATTTGTTTGTGTATATATGTGTGTTGATGTATTTATAAGGATATATATATATATATATACGTGTGTTGATGTATTTATAAGGACTCGTAGAGCATTGATGTATTGCTTTATAAATATTATTCTTTACAAATATTTTGAAAACTTAAGTGAAGAGGTGAAAATATGGATGAAGCAGTTACCTTGGCAGACGCTCGCTGTAAGCAAGTAATTGTCAATTTTTTCCTTATTTTGCCAAGTTGTTCTATGGGACCAGCAAAATCCACAATTTATCATGCAGTCTTTCAAATGCAAGGACAAAATTTATGCTAAAGTATCCTTATACATTTCACACAGACATTCATTTGCTTATTCCTCGGAAAATCTACTTCTGTTATAGCTAAATTCTTATATTCTTAAAGAAGAATCTGTCGTTTTGTCGTTATGATGTCCAGATTTTTCATATTCTCAGTTTTGTGTTTGGTTTTTTGAACATCATTTTCTTTGGGACTTTAGGGAAAATTTTAATAGCCCAACTTTTTCAAAGCTTTTAAATCGACATCTCCATAGTAATCTTCGCTGTATGTTTAACATGAATTGAAAGAGATAGCAAAAGAAATGTATGGAAAAAAAAGAGAAGGAAAGAAAACAAAACAAAAATAAATTAATAAACTTCAAAACAAGATAGAAATAAGTGCATTAAAAATATTTGCCATATAATACAGCATATAAATAGGATATAACTTAATTTACTTATATTTATGGGTATTACACTGAAGTGATTTAACTAAAAATAATTCGAAGGACGTTGTAATGTTGTTTGGACTGAACATTAATATGCTACTTCTTGTAGTTTACCCAAAAAGTTTACATTTGTTTCTAAAGTCGTTTGTTGAAGACGCAATATAGAAAGAACTCTTTTAATAGTTAGTGTTCTGAATCGCTATCGATTCATCTTTTGTGTAGCTGTCATATAAACCATCCACCTTCTTAAATGTCAACTTTTCGACTTTGTCGTCATCATTAAGAAAACTCGTCATTTCTCCCTAGGAAATTGCAATGTTCATCCGATTTGTTTAAAATTTTAAATCCAGAAGTATTTTAGGTCCATAAAAAATTGTGCTAAATTTGGTATTCTAACTGCACAACTTTAAAAGCACTTCAAAAAATGTCCTTCCAACTATACAGGAAATTCTTTTAATTCAATTTTTTAAAACTCGCTTTTTCATATTTTTTATGGGTAATTTTAATCTTTTTTTTGTTTCAAAGTTAAAAAAAAAAGTAACGATTATTTTATTTTTTTTATTTTTAGTATTTATTAATCAAATGACACAAATTATTTAAATTAAAAAAATATATCTAAATCCATTCTAGAAAAATTGCTAGTTGTTTAAAATATGTGAATTAAAAGCGTTAGAATCCATTAAAAATCATAAAAAAAAAGTATATACGGCCGTACGTTCGGCCAGTCCGAATCTTATGTACCCTCCACCATGGATTGCGTAGAAAGTTCTACTAAAAACTGTCATCAATAATCGAATAACTTGAGCTGTGTTTCCTTGCCAACTTAACCCCCGAAAGCCCAAGCCCGCCTTTAGGCGGGCTTCATTTAATAAGAAAGCTTTTAGTAAAAAACACCACAAAAATGGGCAACATAGAAAGAAAACGTATTTGAAACTATTCAACAGGCTTGCAGCATATGCTGAATTTTACCGTATAAATTTTTCTTGCTTAGTTCTCTTGCTTTGGTGTCGTTAACATTGAAATTTTAATCAGCTGGCAAAAAATTGGGGCATTAGAGGGTTAAAGCTTCTTAACATCGTCCTCTAAATTGTAAGTTAGTCAATACGTGGTATATATTACACAAAAAACAGATTAAATACGTATCTAATTCAGTTCTTGACCCAGTATATGGTATATAGGGATGTGTATAAATTACCAACGGATATTAAGTTTTGAGCGGTAATTAGAGAGCCGAATTGAAATATGGGGGTCGCTTTATAAGGGGGCTATATACAATTACGAACTGATGTGGACCAATTTTTGTGTGATTGGGGATAGGTTTATCTGGACCGATATGGACCAATTTTGGCATGGTTGTTAGCGGGCATATACTAGAACAATGTAAAAATTTAAACCGAATCGGATGAATTTTGCTCCTCTAAGTGGCTCCGGAGGTCAAATCTGGGGATCGGTTTATATGGGGACTATGTTATATATAATTATGGACCGATATGGACCTCTTTTGGCATGGTTGTTACATATCACATACTAACACCATGTACCAAATTTCAACCAGATCGGATGAATTTTGCTCCTCCAATAGGGTCCGGAGGTCAAATCTGGGGATCGGTTTATATGGGGCCTGTATATAATTATGGATCGATGTGGGCCAATTTTTGTTTGATTGTTAGAGACCATATACTTACACCACGTACCAAATTTTATTAACAATTTTTTCTATAGAAATAAAATTTTTACAAAATTTTCTATAGAAATAAAGTTTTGACACAATTTTCTATAAAAATAAAGTTTTGACAAAACTTTCTATAGAAATAAAATTTTGACAAATTTTCTATTGAAATAAAATTTTGACAAACTTTTTAATAGAAATAAAATGTTGACAAAATTCGTACCAAATTTTATTAACAATTTTTTCTATAGAAATAAAATTTTTACAAAATTTTCTATAGAAATAAAGTTTTGACACAATTTTCTATAAAAATAAAGTTTTGACAAAACTTTCTATAGAAATAAAGTTTTGACAAAACTTTCTATAGAAATAAAATTTTGAAAAAAAAATTCTAAGAAAATATTGACAAATTTATCTATAGAAATAAAATTTTGAAAAAAAAATTTCTAAGAAAATATTGACAAATTTATCTATAGAAATAAAATATTGACAAATTTTTCTATAGAAATAAAATTTTGACAAAATTTTCTATAGAAATTAAGTTTTGACAAAATTTTTAATAGAAATAAAATTTTGACAAAACTCTTAATAGAAATAAAATTTTGACAACATTTTCTTTAGAAATAAAATTTTGACAAAATTTTCTATAGAAATAAAATTTTGACAAAATATTCCATAGATATAAAATTGTGGCAAAATTTTATATAGACATAAAATTTTGACAAAATTGTCTATAGAAGTAACATTTTTACGAAGTTTTCTATAGACGTAAAATTCTGACATTTTCTATAAAAATAAAATTTTGACAAAATTTTCTATAGAAATAAAATTGTTACAACATTTTTGATATAAAAATAAAATTTTGACAAAATTTTCGATAGACATAAAATTTTGACAAAATTTACTATAGAAATAAAATTTTGACAAAGTTTTCAATAGACATAAAATTCTGACAAAATTTTCTATAGAAAAGAAATTTAATAAAATTTTCTATAGAAGTAAAATTTTGACAAATTTTTCTAAGAAATTTTGACAAACTTTTCCATTGAAATAAAAGTTTGACAAAATTTTCTATAGAAATAAAATGTTTACATAATTTTCTATAGAAATGAAATTTTGACAAAATTTTCTATAGAAATAAAATGTTGACAAATTTTCTATTAAAACAAGTAAGTAAAGTCTAAAGTCGGGCGGGACCGATATGGACCACTTTTGGCATGGTTGTTACATATCACATACTAACACCATGTACCAAATTTCAACCAGATCGGATGAATTTTGCTCCTCCAATAGGGTCCGGAGGTCAAATCTGGGGATCGGTTTATATGGGGCTATATATAATTATGGATCGATGTGGGCCAATTTTTGCTTGATGGTTAGAGACCATATACTTACACCCCGTACCAAATTTTACTAACAATTTTTTCTATAGAAATAAAATTTTTACAAATTTTTCTATAGAAATAAAATTTTGACACAATTTTCTATAAAAATAAAGTTTTGACAAAACTTTCTATAGAAATAAAATGTTGACAAATTTTCTATTGAAATAAAATTTTGACAAACTTTTTAATAGAAATAAAATGTTGACAAAATTTTCTATAGAAATAAAATTTAATAATAATAAAATTTCCTATAGAAATAAAATTTTGAAAAAAATGTCTAAGATAATATTGACAAATTTATCTATAGAAATAAAATATTGACGAATTTTTCTATAGAAATAAAATTTTGACAAAATTTTCTATAGAAATTAAGTTTTGACAAAATTTTCTAAACAAATAAAATGTTGACAAAATTTTTAATAGAAATAAAATTTTGACAAAATTCTTAATAGAAATAAAATTTTGACAACATTTTCTATAGAAATAAAATTTTCTATAGAAATAAAATTTTGACAAAATATTCCATAGAAATAAAATTTTGGTAAAATTTTATATAGACATAAAATTTTGACAAAATTGTCTATAGAAGTAACATTTTTACGAAGTTTTCTATAGACATAAAATTCTGACATTTTCTATAAAAATAAAATTTTGACAAAATTTTCTATAGAAATAAAATTGTTACAGCATTTTTGATATAAAAATAAAATTTTGACAAAATTTTCGATAGACATAAAATTTTGACAAAATTTACTATAGAAATAAAATTTTGACAAAGTTTTCAATAGACATAAAATTCTGACAAAATTTTCTATAGAAAAAAAAAATTTAATAAAATTTTCTATAGAAGTAAAATTTTGACAAATTTTTCTAAGGAATTTTGACAAACTTTTCCATTGAAATAAAAGTTTGACAAAATTTTCTATAGAAATAAAATGTTTACATAATTTTCTATAGAAATGAAATTTTGACAAAATTTTCTATAGAAATAAAATGTTGACAAATTTTCTATTAAAACAAGTAAGTAAAGTCGGGCGGGGCCGACTATATTATACCCTTCACCACTATGTAGGCCAAAATTTGTGTTATCATCTCAACTACTTCACATTTGCTGGAAGCTATATAAAGGAGACAATTTTTTTTACTTCTACAAAATCTCTAGAATTAAAATTTAAATCGGCTAACGCTATCCAGTTAATTGGAATAAACTTCCATTGAAAATGGGTCTAAAATGTGTAACAGTCTACCATATTTCCCAACTCTGGTGTACGTATATAAGGGAGCTATATCTAATCTGAACCGATTTTGACTAAATTTGACATGTATAGTTAGAATAATAATTCTGCTATCTATGCGAAATTTCACGTAAATGGGAGTGCAAATCGGACGGAAGATATATGAGTGCAAATCGGACGGAAGATATATATGGGAGCCATATCTAAATCTGAACCGATTTCAACCAAATTTGACTCAATTACCGATACTACTAACCGTACTCCTTGTGCGAAATTTGAAGCAAATCACGGCAAAACCCTGGATTTTGAGGCCATATAAGTTCAAATCGGGCGAAAGATATATATATATGGGAGCTATATCTAAATCTGAATCGATTTTGACCATATTTGGCATCGTTAAAAGTACCGCTTGTGCAAAATTTAAAGTAAGTCAGGGCAAAACTCTGGCTTTTGAGACCATATAAGTTCAAATCGGACGAAAGATATATATGGGAGCTATATCTAAATTACAACCGATTTAATCAAATTTACCAAGCATTGGTAGAATGTCAGTTCTACCCTCTGTGCAAAATTTCACGAAGATCGGTAGTAAACTTTGGCCTCTGTGGTCATATGAGTCTAAATCGGACGAAAGATATATATGGGAGCTATATCTAAATCTGAACCGATTTGGCTGATATTTTGCAAGATTTTCGAGATTCATAAAATATTTGGATGTACGGTATTTCAAGAAAATCGGTTGTAAACACGCTAACTATGACCAAATCGGGTGTAAATATATATGGCAGCTATATCTAAATCTGAACCGATTTTTTCCAAAACCAATAGCGATTGTCTCTGTCCCAAGAAACGGCCCTATGCCAAATTTGAGGACGATCGGACTTAAATTGCGATCTGTACTTTGTGCACAAAATTACATATACAGACAGACGGACGGACAGACAGACAGACAGACAGACAGACAGACAGACAGACAGACAGACAGACAGACAGACGGACATCGCTAAATCGACTCAGAATTTAATTCTAAGCCTATCGGTATACTAAAAGATGGGTCTGTGACCACTATTTCTTGGCGTTACATACAAATGCACAAACTTATTATAACCTGTACCACAGTAGTGGTGAAGGGTATAATAAAAGTTTGACAACATTTTAAATAGAAATAAAATTTTGACAAATTTTTCTATAGAAATAAAATTTTGACAAAATTTTTAATAGAAATAAAATTTTGATAAAATATTTAATAGAAATAAAATTTTGATCAAATTTTTAATAGAAATAAAATTTTGATAAAATTTTTAATAAAAATAAAATTTTGATAAAACTTTTAATAGAAATAAAATTTTAACAAAATTCTTAATAGAAATAAAATTTTGACAAAATTTTCTATAGAAATAAAATTTTGACAGAACTTTTTATAGACACAAAATGTTGACAAAATTTTCTATAGAAATAAAATTTTGACGACATTTTCTAAGAAATAAAACATTGAAAAATTTTTCTATAGAAATAAAATTTTGACAAAATTTTCTATAGAAATAAAGTTTTGACAACATTTTCTATAAAAATAAAGTTTTGACAAAATTTTTTATAGAAATAAAATTTTGACAAATTTTCTATAGAAATAAAATGTTGACAAAATTTTCTATAGAAATAAAATTTTGACAAAATTTTCTATAGAAATAATATTTTGACAAATTTTCTAAGAAATATTTACAAATTTTTCTATACAAATAAAATTTTTACAAAATTTTCAGTAGAAATAAGATTTTGACAAAATTTCCTATAGAAAAAAAACTTTAACAGAATTTTCTATAGAAATAACATTTTCATTCGTTTTGTTTTGTTATTGTCGGTTTTATTCTTTAATCATTGTTGTTGTTTTTTGATTTCAGCTTAAAACCATGCATTGACAAAACTACAAGTGTAGCTTAACCAACAGAGGAAAAAAATGTTTGTCAAATTTATTTTTGCAAAGCCCTATAGACTGCAAGATGGTTGGATGGACGCACGTTTCGGAATTACCACATTTCTCATCAACATCCACTACTTGCAGCAAAACTATCAACCAATTATCAGAATAAATTCAGGCAGTTCATTAAACCCAACAATGAACCACACTTGAACCTTCCGAAAAAAGGTTTTACATGATAGCCGACTTATGCCGAAATAAATTCGTACAAACATATCTCTTTTCCTTTTCCACCGTCAAACCATCGATTTGAGTGCTTCCTCAAAATAAACCAAAAAAAAAAAAAAAAAGAAAAAAGAGGAAGCACGGTCAAAATAAACCCAGCTATAGAAATAAAATTTTGACAAAATTTTCTATAGAAATAAAATTTTGACAAAAATTTCTATAGAAATAAAATTTTGATAAAACTTTCTATGCAATAAAATATTGACAAATTTTTCTATCAAAATAAAATTTTTACAAAATTTTCTATAGAAATAAAATTTTGCCAAAATTTTCTACAGAAATAAAATTTTGCCAAAATTTTCTACAGAAATAAAATTTTGCCAAAATTTTCTACAGAAATAAAATTTTGCCAAAGTTCTGATAATTGGTTGATAGTTTTGCTGCAAGTAGAGGATGCTGATGAGGAATGTGATAATTCCGAAACGTGCGTCCATCCAACCATATTGCAGTCTATAGGGCTTTGCCCAAATACATTTGACAAACATTCTTTTCCTCTGTTGGTTAAGCTACACTTGTAGTTTAGTCAATGCATAAAATATTGACAAATTTTTCTATCGAAATAAAATTTTGACAACATTTTCTATAAAAATAAAATTTTTACAAAATTTTCTATAGAAATAAAATTTTGACAAAATTTTCTATAGAAATAAAATATTGACAAAATTTTCTACAGTTATAAAATTTTGACAAATTTTCTGTAGAAAAGAATTTTGAGAAAATTTCTTAAAAAATAAAATTTCGAGAAAATTTTTTAAGAAATAAAATTTTGCAAAACAAGATTTTTTTAGTTTTTTAGTTTTCTTCAAAATTTGATAATTTTTGACTCGAGTGGCAACCGTGCATGGAAGCCAATATTTTTATCCGATGTGGTTAAATTTTAAAATTTCGAAGTAATTTAAATCCTATAAAGTAGTAAGACTTAATAGTCTTAGACTAAAAGCAAGCTTAAATTTCTTTATTTCGGCAAACCGTTTTTGTGACTCGTAGTCACTTCCAAAATCGATAAGTGAAGATCAAAGTCTTTGTGTCCAAGTAAACGTTGCTTTTTTTTACTTCATATAAATCTTTTTTGTATGTTTATTCCCATATCCTAATGAAACCACATTGGTGAATTTATATTGGCATATTATATCTTGAATGTGCCTTAAGAATTAAATCACCGTCGAATGCGATCACTTATAGCTCTTTGGGATCACATTAGGGCGCTAGGAAAACATCTGAAATCATGCTCGAAGGGCATTAGCTTATAACATATCGTTAGCTCACTTTTGGCTTCGTCCATAGGAAAATGTTTGAAATCTGGCCTCTTATATCACCTAGGAATTGAGTTAGCCCTTTTTTAAGTTTCAAACCTTCTCTTATGTATCTGTGAAATTACGTTAGCCCATTTTTAACTTCGGCAATAAGAGAAAGTCACAAACCACGACCAAAGGCAGGCTTCCCAGGAAGCAAATCTGATACAAGGGAATGCTATTCGGAACAATAAAAGAGCTTATGCGAAGGTTGCCTTTTATACTGGACAAACCAAGTATTGCAATCTGCCAACTTGCAGCTCTATCGTAAAGCTTGGAATTTTTTAGGTTATACGTACCAGAAAGTTTTGACATACGAACGCTATATGTGTTGTTTATAGCCACTTAAAAGATTCATCTCGCCAAAACATGGAAATGAAGCGTGAACATTTTCAAGAGATTATTTGCAGCTTTTGAAACCCTACTTTATTTAGGATTTGTATCTGATTTTCATGGGACCCATATTCGTAGCTCCTAAATTAAATACCTTGAGACTCGGATAAAAATTTTAATACAGGGGTTGTATTAGGAAATTTTACATTGTACGTTAACCCCAATTTCCACCGAGCACAAAAAGGGGTTACAATAATTGCATGCGGTTATCCAACTTTTTTTATATATTCATCCTTCGGCTATGGGACCAAGTGTGGCATTTTTATTCTCTGTGAGGGTTTGTGTGTGTGTGCCTTTTGTCTTTGTGGGCCATTCATTGGAAATACTAATTGAAAGATACAAAACTTAATAAGTCCATTCGCACCACAACAATACGTATGATGAATTCAATTCTCTACTATCTTTGTCGTCTGTTTTGATATAAGAAAGACATTTCAGTCACAGAAGAAACCACTTGTGTTTTTGGTTTTCATTATTCCAGTAAAATGGGAAAAAGTAGCAGAGAACAGTGTAGAAACTGCACAACCAACCACAACCAACACAAAACTGGTCGAATGCAACAAATCACAAATTAAAAGAAAATGTGTTGAAAATAAATGGTTGTCAAGTGGAAATAACACATCACACAATAGGGTAATCGAAAAAGGGTGATATAAAAAACAAGTATATACAGCAGTAAATTCGTCCGGGCCGAATGTTAAATACCCGGGGTGGGGGGGGGGGGTGGTTATGACAGATATTCTCCCAAGCAGAGCCGTTCAACTAGTACACTTCCCGAAGATAAATTTAAAGATTTTACCTATGAAACTATATCAGAGTTTGGATTTATAAGAACCATTTTTGTTTGAGTTTTAGAGGAATCATTACCATCTCTTGTAAGTGTGCAAGAAAATGATGAAATAACATCTTGATTGGAAATCTAAAATCTGTAGATTTTCACCCCCATTATTTACTTAGCAAAAAAATTGGAAGTTGTTCCACAAACATTTCTTTTAAAGCCCATCCCAGAATCCCCCATCGACTTTTTTCAACTTCCGATGCAGTCCTTTTGGACAAGCCCACAATCATTTCTTCTAAAGCGCATCTTGGGATCCCCCAATGATTTTTTTCTACTTCCGATGCAGTCCTTGTGGACAAGTATTAGAAAGTACGCAATCAGGCTATTTTAAGTACAAATTTTGAACAATTAAATTTCACAAAAAAAAAAATAGAAAATTAAAAAAAATATGCAAAATTAATAAATTAAAAAAAAAAAAAATAATAAACAAAATAAATTGCATCCCCGCTGGGGTTTGAACCTGTGCCGTTTGACTTTTTCGCTTCCATTGAAGTTCTTTTGAGAAGGGGTTTACAAATTACGAGGATTTTTAATTTTTTTGTTGATTTTTAAATATATTTATACGAAAATATATGCCAAAAATATTTGATAAAAAATTACCTCTGGTGAGATTTGAACCTGCGTTTCTTATTTTTTCGTTCATACTAATAAAGAACATCTTGAGAAGCAATTAGAATGTAATTCATTGGTGTCGTATTACGACCATATCACAAACATTTGAATTGACCTTCCGACGCTTTATGTTCAATGGCGTTTGTGGCTGAGTGTGCTAAGGCGTTCTGTTATGGTGCCATCAAACCCAAGTTCAACCCCTGGTCGGAGCGAAAAAGTTTTTCAAATTGTAAAAAAATAGGTAATAGGAAAATAATAGTGTAATAAATAATATGGTTGAAAAAAAGTGAAATTGGTCGAAAATTTTTTCGCGTTTTAAATTTCTTCATTCAAATTAACTTCCAGGGCACAACTTCTAAAGCAATGCAAAGGATCCAAAAAGGTAGTACTTCCATCCTATGACAAGCGCATGTAAAATTCATTGGAGATGATCCAAGTTTGCACTACTTCCGGATCACAGATTGGGGATCCAAACTACTTTTTTGGAAGCTCTTTTTTTGCTGGGTACTTGTGCCAAGTTTGGTGTCATATAAAGTTCATATCTCAAACATTTGAGTAGACGTTTTGATTCATGGTGTTCAATGGCGTTTGTGGCAGAGTTTTGTAATTTGTAAAAATTAGACAATAAGAAAGTAAAATTGTAACAAAAAATACTAATAAAAATAAAAAGTGAAATTGAAAAAAGAAGTATTTTTTTACTTTTTTTTAAATTTGTTTTATCCATATGAACATCTAAGACAATGCAAAGGATCTAAAAATGGGGTACTTCCATCATGACAAGCCCATGTAAAATTCATTGGCGATGAGCTAAATTTGCACTACTTCCAGATCACAAATTGGGGATCCAAACTACTTGTTTGGAAGCTCTTTTTTGCAGTAAAATACAATGTATTTTTACAATTCATGTAGTACTAGGCCCATCGATCGATCCTGTAGGTCATATCAAACGATGTCCTGTGTGGCAATACCGGTTCCTTATGGTGAGAGGTCCTTCCACTTCTACGAGAAGTAAAATATGGAAATTATACATTCAGTTTCAAGTAATTTTCATGATCAGTGCGCCTTCTAGTGAAATCGGTCTATATGGAGGCCATACCAAATGGACCGATAAAAACCAAATCCGATACACGTTTTTGTGAGTCTAAAATACCAGTTTCTAGAAACCGAAGGAGTTAAATCGGGAGATCGGTTTTATGGGTGCTATACTAAAACATAGACCGATACTCACCGTTTTTAGTACACCTCTTTACGGTCCGAAAATACCTCTAGATTTCCATTTTCAGGCAAATTGCATAAAAACTGCGGTTTCTATAAGCCATAGAAATAAAATCGGGATATCGGTCAATATGGAGGCTATACCAAAACATGGACCGATTCTCACCATTTTTGGCACAACTCTTTATGGTCCTAAAATACTTCCAGATTTCCAATTTCCGGCAAAGTGGATAAAAACTACGGTTTCTATAAGCCCAAGACCCCAACTCGGGAGGTCGGTTTATATGGGGACTATATCAAAACCTGTACCGATATAGTCCATCTTCGAACTTGAACTGCCTATTTACAGATTTTCTTGCAGAGAAAAAATAGAGCAAAATCTAACCTTCTCCGATTTACGTGAAATTGGGAGATTATTATTTAATTTATACAGGGTACATGATTTTTCGATGTCTGGTTGGGGAAGCGGAATAGTGAAGTTGGGTAGTTTGTGAAATTAATATTGGGTACGTGAATTTACGATAACTAGTCGGGGAAGAGCGAAGGAAGGGCGTTCCCTTTTGCCAGATTTTTGAAAATAGAAAGAAGAGGATTGTCGATAAATGGGAACTCGGTACATAATTTTACGAAAAGGGCGCTTAATTTTCCCGTAAATGTTTGGGAAACGTATGTTCTCCGTGTCCAACACTTTAACAAATGTTAATATGGCAAATTTTTAAGTACTTTTACTTTTTCCGATTTATTGGACGGTATATTGAGGAGAAGTATACCTCTCCTTGACAAACCACGCTTGAAATTCACAGGAAATTCCAACGATTTGAATACAAAACAATTAAAAAAAAAACAAGTATATACGGCCTTAAGTTCGGCCAGGCCGAAGCTTATGTACCCTCCGCCATGGATTGCGTAGAAACTTCTTCTAAACACTGTCATACACAATCGAATTACTTGAGTTGTGGTATCTTAAATCGTTTTCTAAATTGTGAGTTAGTCCATACGTGGTATATATTAAAAAAAAAGGTATATGTAGGTAAGTCTACAAATAATTACGAATCGATATGGATTTTGCACGGTACGTAAAGAGCCAGAATTGAAATATGGGGGTCGCTTATATGGGGTCTATATAATTGTGAACTTGATATGGACCAATTTTTGTGTGATTGGGGATCGATTTATCTGAGGGCTATATATAACTATAGACCGATGTGGACCTAGTTAGGCATGGTTGTTAACGGCCATATACTAGCACAATGTACCAAATTTCAACGGACTCGGATGAAATTTTCTACTGCAAGAGGCTCCAAAACCAAATCTCGGGATCGGTTTATATGGGGGCTATATATGATTATGGACTGATATGGACCACTTTTGGCATGGTTGTTAAATATCATATACTACCACATACCAAATTTCAACCAGATCGGATGAATTTTGATTCTCCAAAAGGCGCCGGAGGTCAAATCTGGGGATCGGTTTATATGGGGGCTATATATAATTATGGACTGATATTAACCAATTCCTGCATGGTTGTTGGATACTATATACTAACATCACGTACCAAATTTCAACCGAATCGGATGAATTGTGCTCTTCCAAGGGGCTCCGGAGATCAAATCTGGGGATCGGTTTATATTTATATTTCTACCAATTTTTGCATGGGTGTTTGAGGCTATATATTAACGTACCAAATATCAACTTAATCAGATGAATATTGGTCTTCCAAGAGGATGCGGAGTTCAAATCTGGTGATCGGTTTATATGGGGGCTATATATAATTATTGACCGATGTAGACCAATTTTTGCATATTTGTTAAAGATCATATACTAACACCATGTACCAAATTTCAGGCGGATCAGATGAAATTTGCTTCTCTTAGAGGCTCCGCAAGCCAAATCGGGGGATCGGTTTATATGGGGGCTATATATAATTATTGACCGATGTAGACCAATTTTTGCATATTTGTTAAAGATCATATACTAACACCATGTACCAAATTTCAGCCGGATCAGATGCAATTTTCTTCTCTTAGAGGGTCTGCAAGCCAAATTTGGGGGTCCGTTTATATGGGGGCTATACGTAAAAGTGGACCGATATGGCCCATTTGCAATACCATCGGACCTACATCAATAGCAACTACTTGTGCCAAGTTTCAAGTCGATAGCTTGTTTCGTTCGGAAGTTAGCGTGATTTCAACAGACGGACGGACATGCTCAGATCGACTCAGAATTTCACCACGACCCAGAATATATACTTTATGGGGTCTTAGAGCAATTTTTCGATGTGTTACAAACGGTATAAAAAGACCGATTAAATACGTATATAATTCAGTTTGACAAAATTTTCTATAGAAATAACATTTTAACAAAATTTTCTATAGAAATAAAATTTTAACAAAATTTTCTATAGAAATAAGCCGGATCAGAGGAAATTTGCTTCTCTTAGAGGCTCCGCAAGCCAAATCGGGGGATCGGTTTATATGGCGGCTATATATAATTATTGACCGATGTAGACCAATTTTTACATAGTTGTTAGAGACTATATACTAACACAATGTACCAAATTTCAGCCGGATAAGATGAAATTTTCTTCTCTTAGAGGGTCTGCAAGCCAAATATGGGGTCCGTTTATATGGGGGCCATAGGTAAAAGTGGACCGATATGGCCCATTTGCAATACCATCGGACCTACATCAATAAGAAGTACTTGTGCCAAGTTTCAAGTCGATAGCTTGTTTCGTTCGGAAGTTAGCGTGATTTCAACAGACGAAGGGACATGCTCAGATCGACTCAGAATTTCACCACGACCCAGAATATATATACTTTGTGGGGTCTTAGAGCAATATTTCGATGTGTTACAAACGGAATGACAAAGTTAATATAATTCCCATCCTATGACGGAGGGTATAAAAATTGGTTGAATGTGAAAACTCCCTACCCGACGTTTGTTAAGCCGGTCCGTTTTAACCGTTGCATAACCGCCCTATTTCTATATATAAACGAAAAAGCCAGTAGTCCGTTTGTTTTGAAATGTACGGGACACGTGTGATTAATCAGTAATTCAGTTTTTGTGCCAGACTTCCCCTGACCCTACTCTTTACAAGAGTTCAAATCTTTCGAATTTGTTTTCAGATCGAAGGATATGGTCGACTAAGTTAATGAAAATATGCTTCGGGAGGCGAAGCGGCCCGGGTTACGCTAGTGTTCACATAAATGTATCCTCAATTAGTCAACCTGAAATAAAATTTCTAGAATTTTTTTCCTTATCTCGAAAGTCGTTGTCTGATATGCGAGTTAACAAAAACTAATGGCGTGAAATACAATGACAACTGCATCAGCTGTCATGATCACGGATGAAAAAGACTGTTTTTCATATGTTTGGCTATAAACATTATATGTTTGGAACACAAATTTTTAAACACAATATTTTTGAGTGCAAGCATATAATGTTCATAAACTAGCATAACATGTTTGGGACATATATGTTAATATGTTAGAACATTTTATGTTTGGGACATAAAATGTTTGTAAATATAATATGCTTTGATGCAAACATATATTAATTTAGAAATAGCCTATAAACATATATGTGTTTAGTAGCTTGGAGCGCTATTTAACAGGGAGCGATATTGAATTAAGTTGGTGGTTGTTGCTTGTTATTACAAAATTAACATTTTATTTTTCCTTGTGCAATTGATCAGCTACTTCTTTGATCCTTACAAACTGTGTGGTCCGCTGTTTGAATCCCCGTCCGGCAAAAGGTAAAATTAAAATAAAAAAAAATCATACAAAATTTTGAGCATTCAGGTCGAAAACCTATGTTGTTAGCACCTATATTACCTGTTTATTTTCATAATTCATTATGATTGTAAATATATAAATAAATAAATAAAATTTTGAGCACAATATTGTTTGGGAGAATTTTTTTTAAGCATATAATATTTTTGGGTGCAAATTGCTTCCAAACATAGTATATGTTGACATAATAACATATTGTGTTTTGGACGACAACATTATTGAATTTGGATGCAAAAATACAAAATGTTTGGAACTTAGACTACCCAAACATATATTGTTTAGACCAATATGCTTTCAAACATATTATATATTGGAAGAGATCAAACATATAAATGTTTGGGCAATACCCAAAAATATATATGCTTGAAGCAAAATATGTTTGGGAGTATATGTTACAGAAGCGATTTTTTGTGAGGGTGATGCGGAGGAAAAGGAACCAATTGAAACCCTCTTATGAGAGTGTCCTGCATTTTCTGCGAGGCTTCAGCGAATTTTAGGAACAAACTGTTTTAGATTACTGGCGGGCTTGGGAAATACTAACTTAAACAGTCTGTTAATGTTTTTGGAACAAACCTAATTGGATAAACAGAAGAAAGTCTAAAGTCTGGCGGGGGTAAAAGATATATGTGAGAGCTACATCTAAATCTGAACCGATTTCAACCAAATTTGACACACTTTACGACAATAACGATTGTACTCCTTGCACAAAATTTAAAGCACATCACGTTAAAACTCTGGTTCCTGGGACCATACATATACATTTGAAGTCGATTGAACTAAAACTGCGACCTAAAACTGCGAGTTTGATCACAAAACGAACGGATAGAGGGATAGACGGACTTGGCTAGATTTCAAACCCACTTTAATCTGCTCTTCCCAAAAAGTTTGACATGCATTCTAGGCAAATATTTGCCAAATGTGACTGTACCCGGAATATTACTTGATCATTGTTAATTTTATAAATACTATTATATTCAAAGGAATTTAATTTAAATTCGTCGAGTCTCCTTCCCATAACCCTTTTGTTTAATATATAAAACTATAGAAAATGGAATAAAACAAATGAACAACAGGACACTTTAGCTGATACTAACAAAAGAACAAAAATTGCAAATGAAAGCATCAGAAAATAATCATCAACAGTACAAGGAAGCACAAAGACAATAAGTTGTTAAAGAAACTCTTCACAATCTCAAACAAACACATACACACACACACAAAGGCACGGATTGAACGATGTACAATCCTCAATTTAATACCGACAATAACAGACACCAAAGGATAGAAAACATCTTCAGCTTGGTTAGAAACCACTGGATGTCCATTTCAAATGATACAAAACGACAAAAATATATATCAACACAAATTGAAACAATACTTTCAAGATGTATACGGGGACATCATCATATCCGTAAAGGAGACGACGTGTCAGAAATAGTCTTTTCATGTCGAAAACAACAATTAAAAAGAGTAACTTAGTTGCTGCCATTAAATCAAAATGCAGGACACAAAATCGAATCGTTTATTTAAGGATATTAATGAAATACTGTGAAAATGTTGAGCTTGCAACTCATTGAAGATCACTTGAATTATGAACAATAAAAAAAAAAAATAAAAAATCGTTGACTTCGGTCGACCATAATGGCTGAAATTCAAAATGTAAAGGTATTTTAGGTTCAAAATGAGTTGTGGCGAATATGATATGTACGTATGCGTATAGCTCCCATATAGACCGATCTCCAGATTTGAATTCTTGGTCTGCTCTACACCGCAATTTTTATCCAATTTGCTTGGAATATGTAAGAGAGATGTGCAGAATATGGTGTATACCGGTCCATATTTTGATATAGGTCCCATATAAACCAATCCTCCGATTTGGGGTCTTGAGCACCAATACACCGCAATTTCCATGCAATGTGTCTGGAATTGGAAATCCGAATATCGTGTGTATCAGTTCATGTTTTTATATAGACTCCATATAGGCTCCATCAAATACACATACGACATGATGGAAGAATGTGGGAATTTGGGTACAAATAAAACCAAAAATTAGTCCATTCATTGTCTAGGCTATTGTGTTTCTGTTATCAAACAAAAAAGTACTAATGTACAAAAAAACAAGTATATACGGCCGTAAGTTCGGCCAGGCCGAAGCTTATGTACCCTCCATCATGGATTGCGTAGAAACTTCTTCTAAACACTGCCATCCACAATCGAATTACTTAAGTTGCGGTAACGCTTGCCGATGGCAAGGTATTTTAAAACCTCCTAACACCATATTCTAAATTGTATGTAAGTCCATACGTGGTATATATTAAATCAAAAAAGATCGATCCAATACGTATATAATTCAGTTTGACAAAGTAGACATAACATTTTGACAAAATTTTCTACAGAAATAAAATTTTAACAAAATTTTCTATAGAAATAAAATGTTCACAAAATTTTCTATAGAAATAAACTTTTCTATAGAAATAAAATCTTGGTAGATTACTTTTGGCTCGAGTGGCAACCATGATTATGAACCGAATAAAATTTGAACAAAATTTTCTATAGAAATAAAATTTTGACAATGATGAAAATTTTATTATGAACCGAATAAAATTTTAACAAAATTTGCTCTAGAAATAAAATTTTCACAAAATTTTCTATAGAAATAAAATTTTGACAAAATTTTCTATAGAAATAAAATTTTCACAAAATTTTCTATAGAAATAAAATTTTGGTAGACTATTTTTGGCTCTAGTGGCAACCATGATTATGAACCGATATGGACCAATTTTTGTGTGATTGGACCAATTTTGGCATGGTTGTTAGCGACCATATGCTAACACCACGTTCCTAATTTGAACCGGATCGGATGAATTTTGCTCCTCCAAGAGGCTCCGGAGTTCAAATCTGGAGAACGTTTTATGTGGGGGCTATATATAATTATGGACCGATATGGACCAATTCTGGCACGCTTGTTAAAGATCATATACTAACACAATGTTCCCAATTACAACCGGATTGGATGAAATTTGCTTCTCTTGGAGACTTCGCAAACAAAATCTGGGGATCGGTTTATATGGGGGCTATATATAATTATGAACCGATGTGGACCAATTTTTGCATGGTTGTTAGAGACCATATACCAATATCATGTACCAAATTTCAGGCGGATCGGATGAAATTTGCTTCTCTGTGATGCTCCGGAACCCAAATCTGGAGATCGGTTTATATGGGCGCTATATATAATTATGGACCGATATGGACCAATTCTGGCACGCTTGTTAAAGACCATATACCAACACCATGTACCAAATTTCAGCCGGATCGGATGCAATTTGCTTCTCTTTGAGGCTTCGCAAGCCAAATCTGGAGATCGGTTTATATGGGGTCCATATGTAATTATGGACCGACGTGGACCAATTTTTGGCATGGTTGTTAGAGACTATATACCAACATCATGTACCGAATTTCAGCCAGATCGGATGGAATTTGGTTCTCTTTGAGGCTCCGCAAGCCAAATCTGGGGATCGGTTTATATGGGGGCTATATATAATTATACACCGATGTGGACCAATTTTTGCATGATTGTTAGAGACCATATACCAACACCATGTACCAAATTTCAGCCGGATCGGATGAAATATGCTTCTCTTAGAGGCTCCACAAGCCATATCTGGGGATCGGTTTATATGGAGGCTATATATAATTAAGGACCGATATGGACCAATTTTTGCATGGTTGTTAGAGACCATATACCAACATCATGTACCAAATTTCAGCCGGATCGGATGAAATTTTCTTTACCCTCCGCCATAGGATGGGGGGTATATTAACTTTGTCATTCCGTTTGTAACACATTGAAATATTGTTCCAAGACCCCGTAAAGTATATATATTCTGGGTCGTGGTGAAATTCCAGTTGAAATTTGGTACGTCGTGATTGCATGCAAAAATTGGTCCATATCGGTCCATAATTATATATAGCCCCCATAAAAACCGATCCCCAGATTTGAAATTTGGTACGTGGTGTTAGTATATCCTCTCTAACAACCCCAGCAAGAAAAATTGGAAGTTCTTCTAAATGCACATCTTTAAAAGCACTTCAAAACAAGTCCTCCCAAAGATGATCTTTATTTTAACTACACAGGAAGTTCATTTGAGTCAATGTTTTTTAACTCGCTTTTTCACATTTTTAATGGGTTAAAAGCAGATAGTGCAATTTATTTAATTTTGCCGAAAAAATGCTAAATCCTTTGTAGAAAATTTGTGAAGTTTTGAAAATATTTCTTTTGAAAAGTGCCACACAAACGTTATAATGCATTAAAAATCATATAACATTTGAAAAATTATTTACTCGGCAAAATATCACAAAATTTCTTAATTCATATCCAAAACACTGCATTCGAATCACACCTTAAGAAGTGAGGGAAATTCAGTGCAACTGCAGTTGAAATAGTGGACATTTTTTTGCTGGGACCATACAGAAATTGGTCCATATCGGTCTATAGTTATATATAGCAGATCCCCAATCACGCGAAAATTGGTCCATATCGGTTCATAATCATGGTTGCCACTCGAGCTAAAAATAATCTACCAACATTTTATTTCTATAGAAAATTTTGTCAAAATTTTATTTCTATAGAAAATTTTGTCAAAATTTTATTTCTATAGAAAATTTTGTCAAAATTTTATTTTTATAGAAAATTTTGTCCAGATTTTATTTCTATAGAAAATTTGTCAAACTTTTATTTCTATAGAAAATTTTGTCAAAATTTAATTTCTATAGAAAATTTTGTAAAAATTTTATTTGTATAGAAAATTTTGACAAAATTTTATTTCTATACAAAATTTTATAAAAATTTTATTTCTATAGAAAATTTTATAAAAATTTTATTTCTATAGAAAATTTTGTAAAAATTTTATTTCTATAGAAAATTTTGTCAAAATGTTATTTCTATAGAAAATTTGTCAAACTTTTATTTCTATAGAAAATTTTGTCAAAATTTTATTTCTATAGAAAATTTTGTCAAAATTTTATTTTTATAGAAAATTTTGTCCAAATTTTATTTCTATAGAAATTTTGTCAAACTTTTATTTCTATAGAAAATTTTGTCCAAATTTTATTTCCATAGAAAATTTTGTAAAAATTTTATTTGTATAGGAAATTTTACAAAATTTTATTTCTATACAAAATTGTATAAAAAATTTATTACTATAGAAAAGTTTATAAAAATTTTATTTCTATAGAAAATTTTGTCAAAATGTTATTTCTATAGAAAATTTGTCAAACTTTTATTTCTATAGAAAATTTTGTCACAATTTTATTCCTATAAATTAAAAAATTACCGATTTGGCAAAAATGGACCAAAATTAACCAAATTCCGACCGTCGGACCAAATTTCAATATTAATAATTTTTTCGACCAAGTTTGGTCCGATCGGGGCAAAATGGCAGCCCTGCTGTCATCCTCAAACTGTTTAATTTCTATAGAAAGTTTTGTCAAGATTTTATTTCTATACAAAATTTTATAAAAATTTTATTTCTATAGAAAATTTTGTAAAAATTTTATTTCTATAGAAATTTTTGTAAAAAATTTTATTTCTATAGAAAATTTTGTCAAAATGTTATTTCTATAGAAAATTTGTCAAACTTTTATTTCTATAGAAAATTTTGTCAAAATTTTATTTCTATAGAAAATTTTGTCCAAATTTTATTTCTATAGAAAATTTGTCAAACTTTTATTTCTATAGAAAATTTTGTCAAAATTTTTTTCTATAGGAAATTTTGTAAAAATTTGATTTGTATACAAAATTTTGACAACATTTTATAAGCATTTTATTTCTATAGAAAATTTTGTCAAAATTTTTTTCTATTGGAAATTTTGTAAAAATTTGATTTGTATAGAAAATTTTGACAAAATTTTATAAGCATTTTATTTCTATAGAAGATTTTGTAAAAATTTTATTTCTATAGAAAATTTTGTCAAAATGTTATTTCTATAGAAAATTTGTCAAACTTTTATTTCTATAGAAAATTTTGACAAAATTTTATTTCTATAGAAAATGTTGTTAAAATTTTACTTCTATGGAAAATTTTGTCACAATTTCATTCCTATAAATTAAAAAATTACCGATTTGACAAAAATGGACCAAAATTAACCAAATTCCGACCATCGGACCAAATTTCAATATTAATAATTTTTTGGACCAAGTTTGGTCCGATCGGGCCAAAATGGCAGCCCTGCTGTCATCCTCAAACTGTTATATTTTCTCTCAATTAAGATAATTGCCTAAAGGTATGCAATGACTTTCGTAAAAATTTGGATGGATGATTATGATTTTTATTCGGTTGGTATTAGTACACTGCTTTTGAGTTTCGGCTGGTATGAACATACAATCAATTTAAATTCTCAACGTAAATTGAAATAATATGACCACTTATCGATAGCAGAATTTTGAGAATCACATTTATGTATTGGCTTTACTAACAAAGTCATTAATGAATTAAATTTATGGCCTGTTCCTGTATATCGAACGATATTTCGATATTTTCGGCCACACGCAAAAAAAAAATAATTCTTTCCTCCCAAACGAAATTTTACACAAAGATCATTTGCTTTTCGCTGTAAGGAAGTATATTTGGAAGAAAAGTATATACTTTTTGTGATAAACGTTTATTCTTTCCAGGATGTATAAAACAATTTCATAGAGACTAACTCAAAAAAAAAAAATAACCTTTTCTGGCTAATTGCATTTTCCTTCCCATCTTTCTCACCTCCACGAGGTTTTTTAGTTCTTAGCACCTTTTTCTGTAATACAAACAATGTAGAAGAAATTATTCGATTTTATAAATTTTACCTTTCGCCTGGAGGGAGAATCGAACCACGGACCATGCAATTTGTAAACCAACACACTATCCACTGGACTACGTAGCTGTTAAAGTTCGACCAACACCAAAAAGTTTTTTTTTACATATATTCCAGACATTTTCGGAAGATTAAATTTTTACTATGAAACTGTACAATGTGTCTTATTAAAGACTTATTAAAGTCAGAAAAGAACAGTGCTTGATATGAACGAAATGGATTGTGTTGTTGGTTCACAAATATATTTTTTATTGAAAAAATAAAAATTTTATAACAAACTAATTTTTTGGTGATAAAAGTTTACAATTTTCGAAGAAATTTAGAGAACTGTAACAAAAGAAAAACGTTTTCGGTACACGTTTTCCAAACTTTTTTTCTCTGCGTGCAACTTTCCAAGAGACCATTCAACAAAAATTCTGTATTGCGGTAGGTTCGAAAATTCGACTCATTTTCGCACCAATTGATGCAAAAATGAGTTTGTCGCTGACCACAAAGTGGATTTTCGACCAACTTTCCAAGTGACCATTCAACAAAAATTCTGCATTGCGGTAGGTTCTTTGGCTTCAAGTTTTGCAATAGCTGTATTTGTATAAAAACGCACGTTAGTGGTTAAACCAGTGTTGCCAAAAAGATAATAGTTAAAAAATCACCCTTTATAAGGACATAACGATTTAATTGAATTTTAATCAAAACTCGCATTCGTATATTAGGGGCATGGTCTCAGGACAATAGTCTTTCAGATCAAATTTAATATATAATATATCTTATACATTTGAAGTACATACACTGGTAGAAAAAGTTTCGTTAATACGATGAATTTCTACGTTGTATTAACGAAATTCTTCATTAAAAGTCAGCCAACGTAGCATTTCGTTATAACAACGTAATTTTACGTTATATTTACGAAACCCTTTATGGAGTAAATTTCGTAGTATTAACGAATAATTACGTTGCTATTACGTAGCCTTTTCGTTGTATTAACGAATATTAATCGTTGTATGAATGAAATTTATTCATTGTATGGATGCAGCTTATACGTTGTATGAACGAAAATCATTCATTGTATGAACCCAGTTTTTTCATTGTATGAATGAAAGGCGAACGTTGTATAAATGAACACAAACGTTATATTAATGAAACCCAACCAATTATTGCATTTGAATGTAGTCATTGGTAGTGTATTATTTTTGTTAAGATCTTTGAAATAGGATTTATATACTCGTACAGTAGTATTTATTTATTGATAAATTAAGTAATTTAATAATCATATAGTGTATAGTGTGACTTTCACTTAAGAAAAAAAGCCTCTAATTTCTAAGACCAAAAAATGATAATCGTATCGTCGTGTCCACTTATCCAATTTATTTTTGCAACCAAGGTTCATTACGGTCCACACAAAGAAAATTTCATTAAAGTTGAGCCAACGAAAATTTTTCATTGATATAACGAAACATTTTCATTAAGGCAATGAAAATGTTCGTTAATAGTACGAAACGTTTCATTGACTAATAGAAAATTCGTTATAATAACGAAAACTTTCGTTATATCAATGAATTTGTTTCATTGGCTCAATTTTAATGACACATTTCATTAATATAACGAAACTTTTTCTACCAGTGTAATTGTTCCGCCTTCTTCATCTGAAAGTTCACTTCCCCGTGGCATTTTCACTAAAGATTAAAAATTTACACTAAAATTCTTGCGAATATACAAAAAACACCAATTTATTATTCACAACGAAACTGTAATGAGCCTGTGAACTCTTCAGCGAAAAGAACGTAAATGTTGTTAAGGTTTGCCCATCAGACAAGTTTTCTGTTGAACTTTTTACCTTTTTTTTCAAGACGCACACGCAAACATGTGCTTATTTCCATGCTTACATGTGTATGTACAAATTACATAGACGCTACAGACGTATTAGAGAGAGTATGGAGAGACGTTTTAGAGAGAGTACGGAGAGGCAGAAATACTCAAACTCCCATTCGTATTATTAATGAACATATTTCATTAATATGACGAAATATAACAATTTAAAATTTATTTTTTAACGATCCATATCATTATATTAACGATCGCTTTCGTTTTATAAATGAAATTTTCAATTCCATTTTCGAAGTATAGAAAACGACTGTTTTAAGGGCTAAAAGTTTCCAAAAGTTATTCTCTATGTGCAAATGATTGTAATAATTTCATCTTGGAAAATTTTTTTATTCTAATTCTTGAAAAAATTACAAAGTCAATATTCGTAATATTAAAGAAACGTGTTTCATTAATATAACGAAAAACCAAAACACAAAACTATCTTTTAACGATTGATTTCGTTGTATTAACGATCACTTTCGTTCTTATAACGAAAAATTTCATAATATTAACGAAAAATAATCAACGAAGCCCGTTCGTTAATAGTACGAACTATTTTTCTACCAGTGTAGTACAAGTTTTAGATAATATATTTCAAAATGAGAGTTTCATCAAAATCAAATAAATCCACACAACAATTAAAATCTCTATATATCTGCCATTATGTCAGTCTCTCTCTTATGTCGGTAAAATGTTTGTAACCACATTGAATCATGGTTTACTTGAAGTTACGAGCGTCTCTTATACAATTTTATAATAAAAATAATACCAGGAATGTAATCTTATTAAACAAACATACATTTAGACGTTTTCTCTGTTTTTATTGTTTTATTCCTTAATTGTGATTACGTTTTTCTTGTTAGCTTTATTCTTTTGATTCAAAAAAATTAAAAAACACACACAAACACATAATCCCAACATATGACATAGACGTCTATGTAGTCAACAGCTATACCTCGATTTACTTAGGTTTTCAACATGAGAAAGAGGCAAATTCGTCACTCGTACTCACACATCATCACAATTTCAATTTATATCTCAGCAAAAAAAATTGGAAGTTGTTCTAGGTTAGGTTAGGTTAAAGTGGCAGCCCGATTAAGATTCAGGCTCACTTAGACTATTCAGTCCATTGTGATACCACATTAACTAAAAGTACCTATTACATATGGGCACTTCTAGTTTTAACCGTTGAACCTTCTCGATTATTTTCTTCTGTTGAACCAACCAGATTGTTCCAAAAATATTAGCAGACTGCTTAAGTTAACGTTTTCCAGGTCCGCTAGTAATCTGAAGCTGCACACAAAGAAAATTTCATTAAAATTGAGCCAACGAAAATGTTTCATTGATACAACGAAACATTTTCATTAAGGCAATGAAAATATTCGTTAATAGTACGAAACGTTTCGTTGACTAACAGAAAATTCGTTATAATAACGAAAAATTTCGTTATATCAATGAATTTGTTTCATTGGCTCAATTTTAATGACACATTTCATTAATATAACGAAACTTTTTCTACCAGTGTATATGCCCCTAAAATTTGCTTACGCCTTACACAAAATGCAGGACACTCACACAAGAGGTGTTTTATTGATTCCTTTTCCTCCGCATCATGACAGCTCATACAATAGTCATTATACTTCGCACCAATAGTTTTTGCAAAATCGCCTATCAGGCAGCGACCCGTTATAGCAGATATCAGGAGTGATATCTGGCGTCTCGAGAACACTAGCATATCTAGTGTGCGGTTTAAGTTTAAATGGGGCCATATTTGCTTGGTGTCGTTACAACCCTTACAATTCCCCCATCGAACATTTGCCATCATAACAGCCTTCTCACGCAGTAAGAGCTTGCAGGTAGCCAGAGGCACACCAACAGATTCTAGTTCCCCTGGAATATGTAAGGTAGTTCCTAGCCTTGCTAGCTCATCTGCTTCGCAGTTCCCCGGTATGTTCCTGTGGCCAGGCACCCATATTAGGTGAATATTGTGCTGCTCAGCCATCTCATTGAGAGATTTGCGGCAGTCGATGGCCGTTTTCGAGTTGAGGAACACAGAGTCCAAGGATTTTATTGCAGGTTGACTGTCTGAGTATATATTAATGCCAATATTGCTTGGAGCATTACTTCTCAGCCAATTCACCACTTCCCTTATTGCTAATATTTCAGCCTGAAAAACACTACAGTGATCAGGTAATCTTTTCGCTATTCGAAGTTCCAGATCTTTAGAATATACTCCGAAACCCACTTGGCCATCCAATTTGGAGCCATCAGTGTAGAAATCTATATATCTTTTATTCCCCGGGGTCCGTGTACACCACGCCTCACTGTTGGGAATTAGAGTCTCAAACTTTTTGTCGAAAAGTGGACTTGTTCTAAAGGCACAACTTTAAAAGCACTTCCAAAAATGTCATCACAAAGATGTTCTTTATTTTAACTAAACAGGAAGTTATTTTATGTTTTTTTATAACTCTAGTTTAGTTTAAGAATTATTAGTGAATGAAACTGTAGACATGAATGTATAAAGTTATCCGGTTTAACGGCAGCTTAAAATTTTAAATAGTCAAAAAGGCGAGAAGTCGATTTTTTCAAGTTTTAAAAAAGTCTAATTTTTGCTGGATCGAATATCAATCTGCGAATCGCAACCCAAACGATCTATAGCAATAAAATTTTAACAAAATTTTCTATAGAAATAAAATTATCCCTACGGGAAATGGTGTGTATGGACCAGTCCCAGTTCTGGTCAAAATGTATGGAAGGGACCGGTCACTTTAACATGGGTTTGACATTGACGGGGTAAATTTACACTATAGGACACGTCTTGGACTCATTCCAAAGGACACGTCCTGGAACAATTTAGCAGGGGCACTCCATAGACAGGTCTTCAGGACCCACGCTCGGATAAACTCTTAGAAAACTGTTTCAGTTTGGGCATCCGAATCGCATTCGAACATTTGAAATATGTCGAACAATAGGTTATTTTGATAATTTTATTTCACCAAATGTGTTGATCCAAAAAGATTTTAATATCAAGCGAGTACGGAAATCAATAAATTACGACTATTTATAAATTGCAACTAACTGGAGCATCGGTACCAGTTCTGTGTTGGGTCCGTCAGTGGCAATTTGCACCAATTTCCCGTAGGGATTATAAAATCTTCTATAGCAATCAAATGTAGATAAAATTTCCTATAGAAATAAAATTTTGACAAAATTTTCTATAGAAATAAAATTTTGACAAAATTTTCTATAGAAATAAAATTTTGACAAAATTTTCTATAGAAATACAATTTTGGCATAATTTTCTATAGAAATAAAATTTTGACAAAATTTTCTATAGAAATAAAATTTTGACAAAATTTTCTATAGAAATAAAATTTTGACAAAATTTTCTATAGAAATAAAATTTTGGCATAATTTTCTATAGAAATAAAATTTTGACAAAATTTTCTATAGAAATAAAATGTTGACAAAATTTTCTATAGAAAACAAATTTTGACAAAATTTTCTATAGAAATAAAATTTTGTCAACACTTTCTATAGAAATAAAATTTTGACAAAATTTTCTATAGAAATAAAATTTTGACAAAATTTTCTATAGAAATAAAATTTTGAAAAATTTTTGTATAGAAATAAAATTTTGACATAATTTTCTTTAGAAATAAAATTTTGACAAAATTTTCTATAGAAATAAAATTTTGACAAAATTTTTCATAGAAATAAAATGTTGACAAAATTTTCTATAGAAATGATTTTTTTGTTTGTTGGGTTCGTGGTAAAAATTTCTCCAAACTCTAGTTGCAATCGTGATCAGGATCCCTAGAGTGATGGAAACGTACACCGGTTTATCTTTTTGCATCGATTTAGGTCCCTAGAGTGATCGAAACCGGTACAGCCAAACGGGTGCACCGGTTTATCTTGTTGCACCGATTGCCAGTTTTGTGCTGAAAATCCCACTTTAAGGGGGATTTATTGAGGCCGCGCATTTGCAAGATCTTAATGCCAATTTCTGTTTCTATTTATTTTCAATGCAAAATTATTAAATTAATCCAACTCGATTTGCAATAAAAGCATATGAACCAAAGATACTTACTGATAATTTTTTAACCAAACATTTGGGAATTTTTCGTCGATTTCTTGTGACAAAAAATTAAATTGTCCTTTCTAAATAAAGCTGTTTTAAGATTTTTGGAAAAAACCCATAGAATCGATCATACCGGTTATTATAAAAAACACCGCTTTTTAGGACAAAAAACAGGGTTTGCTACAAATTCCGGTCATACCGGTATTTGCAAAAAAAAAAAAAAAAAACACCCGGGTTTTTTCACAACCGAGAAAATAAAATGTATAAAAAACCGACATTGATCACTTTGCAAGGCATACACATCGATACTGACTCGCCGCAATTTCCGATCATAGCGTTGATAATAAAGAAAACACCGGGTTTGGAAAAGAATGCCAGTTTTTTAAGACCCATAAAACCAACAGTAAACAAACCGGCATTTGATCACATTACAGATCATACACATCTATAGTTATAATTTCCCAACATACAGGTATGAAATTTTGGAATCGATCATACCCAGTTATTATAAAAAAACACCGCTTTTTTAGAGCCAAAAAAACCGGGTTTGAATTCGGATCCTACCTTAAGAAGTGATAGAAATTCAGTGCCACGGCTGGTGGAAATGGCGGACATCCATCCTATGGTAAGTCCATGTTAAAACCATCACTTCTGCGCCATTTTTGAACCACTTCCCGATATGTTGAGTACAAATTGTCAAAAAAATCTAATCGGGAGATTGCCCAAGAAAGCAGTTGTACCGAAACATTGATCGCTATAAACTATAAACTATATTTGGCATAGCTTCTTTTGGATCTAAAATGCCTCCAGTTAAAAATTGCTGCTGCCATGCATTCACAGTGGGCGATCGATCAATAAGGGAGCTATATTAAAAAACGACCCGATAGGACTTTAAAATATCGGTCTATATGGGGAAAATATGAACCGCTATATAGAAAATTTGGCACAGCTCTTTATGAACCTACAATTTCAAAATTCAAGCAAAACAGATGAAAGACGTTAAATCGTCAAAGTGGTAGATCGGTCAATAAGAAAGCTATATTAAAACAATGTATATTAAATTTTGTATAGCGCTCTGCGGCTAAAATATCGGTCTATATGGGGACTATATTAAACCATGAATTGATATAAACAAATCTTGGCGCAACTCTTTATACACATAAAGGATCTCAGGATTTCAAATTTCAAGCAAAACGGATGAAAATTGCATGCTACCATGCCCTCAAGAAATCAAATCGAGAAATCGGTCTATATGAGGACTATAGTAAAACACGGACCTACATATAACAAATTTATCAATCAGTGAGCTCCCGTCCCACTCTCATGTTCATTTTGCCCAGCGGGTGTTCCGGGACATCATCAACGCAGCAGCCGCTCGCTTCATAGCCGCTGGTCGAATTGCCCAAGTGAGGCCAAACTTCCCAGCCGGAGCGGCGGGACTCGCAGACGAGCGTGATGAACGCCGTCGTGCTAACCCTGCTAATCCTAGAATCAGGGAACTGAATCTAGAGATGAGAAAGTTAGTCGACGAGAACAAGCGGAACACTTGGTTAGAGCACCTGAAGCAATGTAACTTAGGCACAGGAACAGGTAAATTGTGGACAACAATGAGAGCCCTCTCGAACCCCACCACAAGGGATGATGGGACGCAGTCACCTTTGGCGGCGTGATGGTGACTGATCCGCAGAGATGCGCCAGATTTTTCAACCGACAGTTTGTCGAGCATGCCGATAGTAATAGAGCGAAAAGGAGAGCCTCTCGTCGCATACGTAGTCTCCGAAGTTACCAATGTCATCAACAGCGCGAAACCATCCAATGGCGCTGTGCCCCGACAGAATTTCAATGCTAATGCTAAAGCATCTGGGAATACTGGGAGTTGAGTACCTGACCAGACTCCTCAATTTGTCCTTCAAATCACTCATTATACCCGATGTCTGGAAGAAGATGGGTAGGGTGATTCCACTACTGAAGCCAGGCAAAGTTTCGAGTGAAGATGAAACGTACTGACCGATATCCCTTCTCTCGCCAGTAGCCAAGACACTTGAGGCACTACTCCTCCCCAGCCTGCCCACCATCAACATGGATTCCGTAAGGTACACAGCACCTTGCATGCCATTTCAGCACACATTAATATGGGACTCAATCAGCCCAAGCCGTGTCATAGGACGGTCCTCGTGGCGCTTGACCTATCGAAGGCATTCGATACGGTTAACCACGACACATTATTCGAAGTAATTGAAAATACGTCCCAAGTGGCAGGAACCAACCTTTGGGATCTGAATTATCTGTGCGGACGCCAGTCGTACGTGGAATTCAGGGACAAGAAGTCAAGACTCCGTAGAGTTAAACAGGGAGTTTCCCAGGGTGGGGTGATATCTCCGGCACTGTTTAATCTCTACCTGTCCTCGATTCCACCCCCCTCCCCCCTTGAACCTTCAGACGGCGTTGAGATTGTATCATATGCGGACGATTGTACAAGTATAGCATCCGGGCCCATTGTTGATGACATATGCGATCGATTGAACGTCTACCTCGCTGATCTTACCAGTGAAATCACTGCAAGAAATTTATGGATACCTCCCACCAAATCCTCAGCCACACTTTTCACAACATGGACGGCGGAAATACGCAGGCAGTTGAATGTCAGAGTCGACGGCGAAATAATTCCGACCACAAATTACCCCAAGATTATCGGGGTCACATTCGACAGCATTTATAAGTCTTCCGCCCATGCCACTGCAATTTGTGATAAGCTCCGCGGTAGAAACAAGGTCATCAAGCCGGCAGCACTTGAGGTGCGGACAAAGAAACCTTGTTGACTACATGTAAGGCAATTGACCGGTCATTGGTAAACTATGCAGCTCCAATGTGGACACCTCAAACGAGCGACACGCAATGGAATACCATACAGACGTTGCCCTTAGATATGCAACAACATATCTCCGCAGTACACCCCTGGATCACCTTTATGCCAAGATCATCCCAGTGCGTCGACACAATTACATGTTGTCAAAGCAGTACCTCTTGGGTTGCTATCGAAGTTGTCATCCAAGTCACCATCTTCTGGATAGACAACCTCCACGCAGGAATCTAAGGGTTGATCTTCACCTTCTAGAGCGCGAGATCCAGCGTTATAAAAGAGAGCTTCTAGATCAGGCAGCATATCATACATGTCTGTACAGGATTCATGAGGATACTGTAGCTGAAGCGGTGAGAAGCTACAAGGTTAATACTGCTCTCGGAGTCCGACCACCGCCCATAGCACCGGAGGAGAGAGACCTTCCTATGCAGACCAGGGTAGGTTTGGCCCAACTAAGATCAGCCAAGTGTAGCCGCCTCAATTCCTACTTATCAGTGATTGATAGCAGCGTAGCTGACGTGTGTCCCATTTGTAATCAAAGGTCTCATGACACTCGTCACGTTTCCACTTCCCCAGCAAAGCCTACCCGTCTCACCACCAGATCACTCTGGACACACCACATCCTTGTAGCAGAGTTTCTTGATCTGGCTACTCATTGAACTACATAAGCATAAAACAAAATGGATGAAACTACATTAAAAACTAAAAAAAAAATTGCACAGCATTTGAGGACCTACCTCTAGATTTCCAATTTCATAAAAAACTGATGAAAATTGCGGCTTCCATGCCCTCAAGAAGTCAAATCAGGATAAATATAAACCAAATTTAGCACAGACCTTTATGGACCTAAAATACCTCTAGATTTCCAATTTCATGCAAATTGGATGAAAATTGCCCTAAAGAAGTCAAATCGAAACAGGGTCCGATATAGCCCATCTTCGAACTTGACCCGCCTGAAGGCAAATGTCGAGTTTTTCCAAAATTTAATTTTTTTCCGATTTAGGCAAATATGGCCAGAATACCCACATATTACACAAAATTTTAGTGATGATTTCTTCATACTGTAGTCATATCGTACTCACTGTAGTGAAAGACATTCCAGATATTAAGTCAAGATTTAGATAGGGATCCACAGCTGACTACCTATATTAGGGTCTAGCCCATATCCATGTAAAATCGACATTTAAAATTGTCTGAAATTTACCTGTACCTCTAATACATATGTATCGCTCGGTAAATCATAAATGAACTTTTGAGAAATTACATGAAAATGGCTTTAGATTAGGTTAAGTATTGTGCTTACACTATTCCGTGTTTTTTGATACCACAGTGGTCAACTTCTATCTTATCACTGACCTCTTTTTATAGCCAAGTCCGAACAGCGTTTCACATTACGGTGAAACCACATATCGAAGCTTTGAAACATT
Organism: Haematobia irritans; assembly: GCF_050003625.1. Lineage (NCBI taxonomy): Eukaryota > Metazoa > Arthropoda > Insecta > Diptera > Muscidae > Haematobia > Haematobia irritans. Next base: position 163,820,051 of record NC_134397.1, on the reverse strand, counting down.
CAGAAATATCACCAGTAGTAATGAGATAATCGGTTCAGATTTAAATATATGTATATGGCTTCCAACAATTTTGAGGGATTTGAAATGGTACGACCATTTAGGTCTACAAAGAAGTTGAGGGTATACAATGACGGCAGTATTTTTCTGGCTGTTTTCCTCAAATTGTGACGCTTTCGCCCCCCAAAAAACCCTACACAAAGTTTTATTAAAATCAGTAATAATTCAAAAATTGGAAAAAATATAAAATTTTACCATACCACTTTGCGAGCTGTAATAATATCAAAATTTCGACACAACTCCTTGACATCGGTGATCGCCTTCCAAATGTTCGAGAAATTTAAGGTGGGAGTTCGATCACCGTGTATTTATTTTAAATACTCAAGTAATAAAATTTTTCATTTTCATATTTATGAGGGATAACATTTACAACCGAGTCCTCACGAAATGATTTCACAATTGTAGAAAATTGTCTTAGCCAAACTGGGTAAATAAAACAAGAATATACGGCCGTAAGTTCGGCCAGGCCGAATCTTATGTACCATCCACCATAGGTTGCGTAGAAACTTCTACGAAAGACTGTCATCCACAATCGAATTACTTGGGTTGTGGTAATACATACCGAGGGCATGTTATCTTAAAACTTCTTAACATCGTCTTGTAAATTGTAAGTTAGTCCATACGAGGTATATGGTATATTGCTCCTCCAAGAGACTCCAAAACGAAATCTCGGGATCGGTTTATATGGGGGCTATATATAATTATGGATTGATAATGACCAACAACTGCATGGTTGTAAGAGACCATATACTAACACGATGTACTAAATTTCAATCAGATCGGATGAATTTTGTTTCTCTATAAGGCGCCGGAGGTCAAATCTGGGGATCGGTTTATATGGAGGCTTTATATAATTATAGACCGATATTGACCAATTCCTGCAGGGTTGTTAGAGATCATATACTAACATCACGTAATAAATTTCAACCGAATCGGATGAATTTTGCTCCTCCAAGGGGCTCCGGAGTTCAAATCTGGGGATCGGTTTATATGGGGCTATATATAGTTATGCAACGATATGCACCAATTCCAGCATGGTTGCTAGAGACAATATAACATACTAACACCTTCTTCCACAAGGTTTCGGAGGTCAAATCTGGGGATCGGTTTATATGGGGGCTATATATAATTATGGACTGATATGAACCAATTCCTGCATGGTTGTTTGAGACCAAATATTAACATCATGTACCAAATTTCAGCCGGATCGGATGAATTTTTCTCTTCCAAAAGGCTCCGAAGGTCAAATCTGGGGATCGGTTTATATGGGGGCTACATATAAATATGGATCGATATGGACCAATGCCAGCATGGTTGTTAGAGACAATATACTAATAACACCTACCAAATTTCAACCGAATCGGATTAATTTTGCTCTTCCACGAAGCTTCGGAGATCAACTTTATATGGGGGCTATGTATAATTATGAACCGATGCATGTTTGTTAGAGACCATATACTAACACCATGTACCAAATTTCAGCCGGATCGGATGAAGTTTGCTTCTCTTAGAGCAATCGCAAGCCAAATTTGGAGGTCCGTTTATATGGGGGCTATACGTAAAAGTAGACTGATATGGGCCATTTTCAATACCATCCGACCTACATCAATAACAACTACTTGTGCCAAGTTTCAAGTCGATAGCTTGTTTCATTCGGGAGTAAGCGTGATTTCAACAGACGGACGGACATGCTTAGACCGACTCAAAATTTCACCAAGACCCAGAATATATATACTTTATGAAGTCTTAGAGCAATATTTCGATGTGTTACAAACGGAATGACAACGGAATAACCCATCCTATGGTGGACGGTATAATTAGCGCTTGGGTCCCAAAATAAAACCATGGAACAGTTACTACTCCAAATGCTCCATTTGTATTTCCTTTTATAGGCCGTGGAATAAAGAGGAGCTAAGTTTTCTTTTTTAAAATTTTGTCAATTCACTAAATATACCCACAAAATGCGTAAATCGAGGGCTAAGTGTGTATGTGTGATTGTTCACATGTGCATATATGGTTTCTTTGTATGCGAAACTGCTCTTTTCTACTAAGTCTTCCCTCTGTTGGCTTTTAACGTCATTAAAATTAATTAAAGCTAAAATGGCAAAAAAGGATTAAATTTTGTGGTTTCACCAACAAATCTTGGGAAAGTAAAATCTCATAGCTGTGGTGAAGAAGCTCTGTGGTCTGGAATCCAAATTAAACAAGCATTTCAAATTCTTCCAACTGTCATTTTTCCCTGTTTTGAAGATAGGTTACTTGGTTACTTTATCGCTTATGAATTGAATTGTTTTTTACATCGTTGCACTTTTTGCACGTTGACATACATGTGATATTATGGCTACGGATGCATGGTATTCATCTCATGCAAACTTATCTCGGAATCTCGCCAAAGATGAAGCTATTTCATAATTTATGTGACAATTTCTTCTTCTACTGAAGACTGTCATCCACAATCGAATTACTTGGGTTGCGGTAACACTTGCCGATGGCAAGGTATCTTAAAATTTTCTAACATCGTCTTCTAAATTACAAGGTAGTCCATACGTAGTATATATTAAACTAAAAAAGGCCGATTAAATACGTATATAATTAAGTTTAAAGTTTCTATAGAAATAAAATTTTAACAAAATAAAATTTTGACAAAATTTTCTATAGAAATAAAATTTTGACAAAATTTTCTATAGAAATAAAATTTTTACAAAATTTTCTATAGAAATAAAATTTTAAAAAAATTTTCTATAGAAATAACATTTTGACAATGTTTTCCATAAAAATAAAATTTTGGTAGATTATTTTTGGCTCGAGTGGCAACCATGAATATGAACCGATATGGACCAATTTTTGTGTGATTGGGAATCGGCTATATATAACTATAGACCGATATGGACCAATTTTGGCATGGATATTAGCGGCCTTACACTAATACCACGTTGCAAATTTCAACCGGATCGGATGAATTTTGCTCCTCCAAGAGGCTCCGGAGATCAAATCTGGGGAACGGTTTATATGGGGACTATATATAATTATGGACCGATATGGACCAATTCTTGCGTGTTTGTTAGAGACGACATTCTAACACCATGTTCAAAATTTCAACCGGATCGGATGAAATTTGCTTCTCCAAGAGGCTCCTGAGGACAAATCTGGGGATCGATTTATGTGTGGGCTATATATAATTATGGACCGATATGGACCAATTCTTGCATGGTTGTTAGAGACCATATACTAACACCACGTACCAAATTTCAACCGGATCGGATGAAATTTGCTTCTCTTAGAGCGATCGCAAGCCAAATTTGGGGGTCCGTTTATATGGGGGCTATACGTAAAAGTAGACCGATATGGACCAATTTTTGCATGGTTGTTATAGACCATATACTTACACCATGTACCAAATTTCAGCCGGATCGTATGAAATTTGCTTCTCTTAGAGCGATCGCAAGCCAAATTTGGGGGTCCGTTTATATGGGGGCTATACGTAAAAGTGGACCGATATGGACCAATTTTTGCATGGTTGTTATAGACCATATACTTACACCATGTACCAAATTTCAGCCGGATCGTATGAAATTTGCTTCTCTTAGAGCGATCGCAAGCCAAATTTGGGGGTCCGTTTATATGGGGGCTATACGTAAAAGTGGACCGATATAGACCAATTTTTGGACGGTTGTTAGGGACCATATACTAACACCACGTACCAAATTTCAACCGAATCGGATGAATTTTGCTCCTCCAAGAGGTTCCGAAGGTCAAATTTGGGGATCGATAATTATAGACCGATATATACCAATTTATGGATGTACCAATTTTTGGATGGTTGTTAGACATCATATACTAACACCACGTTCAAAATTTCAACCGGATCGGGTGAATTTTGCTCATCCAAGATGCTCCGGAGTTCAAATATGGGGATCGTTTTATATGGCGGCTTTATATAATAATGGTCTGATATGGACCAATTTTTGGATGGTTATTAGAGACCATATATTTACACGACGTACCAAATTTCACCCAGATCGGATGAAAAATGCTTCTCTAAGAGGCTCCGCAAGCCAAATCCAGGGGTCGGTTTATATAGGGGCTATAGGCAAAAGTGGTCCAATACGGCTCATTTACAATACCACCCGACCTACATCAATAAAAACTACTTATGCCAAGTTTCAAGTCGATAGCTTGTTTCGTTCGGAAGTTAGCGTGATTTTAACAGACGGACGGACGGACATGCTCAGATCGACTCAGAATATCACCACGACCCAGAATATATATACATTATGGGGTCTTAGAGCAATATTTCGATGAGTTACAAACGGAATGACGAAGTTAATATACCCCCATCCTATGGTGGAGGGTATAAAAAAAAAACGAAAATTTCATTTCCGTCCGTACGTCTGTTGAAATCACGCTAACTTCCGAACCAAACAAGCTATCGACTTGAAACTTGGCATAATTAGTTTTTATTGATGTAGGTCGGATGGTATTGTAAATGAGCCGTATTGGACCACTTTTGCGTATAGCCCCTAGTATATAAACCGACCCCAAGATTTGGCTTGCGGAGCCTCTTAGAGAAGCACATTTCATCCGATCTGGGTGAAAATTGGTACGTCGTGTAAGTATATGGTCTCTAATAACCATCCAAAAATTGGTCCATATCGGACCATTATTATATAAAGCCGCCATATAAAACGATCCCCATATTTGAACTCCGGAGCATCTTGGATGAGCAAAATTCACCCGATCCGGTTGAAATTTTGAACGTGGTGTTAGTATATGATCTCTAACAACCATCCAAAAATTGGTACATCCATAAATTGGTATATATCGGTCTATAATTATCGATCCCCAAATTTGACCTTTGGAACCTCTTGGAGGAGCAAAATTCATCCGATTCGGTTGAAATTTGGTACGTGGTGTTAGTATACGGTCCCTAACAACCATCCAAAAATTGGTACAGATGATCCATAATTATATATAGCCCCCATATAAACCGTTCCCCAAATTTGACCTCCGGAGCATCTTGGAGGAGAAAAATTCATCCGATCCGGTTGAAATTTGGGACGTGGTGTTAGTATATTCCGCTAACAACCATACCAAAATTGGTCCAGATCGGTCTTTAGTTATATACAGCCGATCCCCAATCACACAAAAAATGGTCCATATCGGTTCATAATCATGGTTGCCTCTCGAGGCAAAAATAATCTACCAAAATTTTATTTCTATAGAAAATTTTGGTAAAATGTTATTTCAATAAAAATTTTTGTCAAAATTTTACTTCTATAAAAAATTCTGTCAAAATTTTATTTCTATAGAAAATTATGTCAAAATCTTACTTCTACAGAAAATTTTGTCAAAATTTTATTTCTATAGAAAATTTTGTCAAAATTTTATTTCTATAGACAATTTTGTCAAAATTTTATTTCTATCGAAAATTTTGTCAAAATTTTATTTCTATCGAAAATTTTGTCAAAATTTTATTTCTATCGAAAATTTTGTCAAAATTTTATTTCTATAAAATATTATGTCAAAATTTTATTTTTATAGAAAATTTTGTCAAAATTTTATTTGTGTCGAAAATTTTGTCAAAATGTTATTTGTGTCGAAAATTTTGTCAAAACTGTGTTTCTAAAATTTTATTTCTATAGAAAATTTTGTCAAAATGTTATTTCTATAGAAAATTTTGGCAAAATTTTATTTCTATAGAAAATTTTGTAAAAATTTCATTTCTATAGAAAATTTTGTCCAAATTTTATTACTATCGAAAATTTTTTCAAAACTTTGTTTCTAAAATTCTATTTCTATAGAAAATTTTGTCAAAATTTTATTTCTATAGAAAATTTTTTCTAAATTTTATGTCTATAGAAAATGTTGTCAACATTTTATTTCTGTAGAAAATGTTGTCAACATTTTATTTCTATAGAAAATTTTGTAAAAATATTATTTCTATCGAAAATTTTGTCAAAATGTTATTTCTATAGAAAATTTTATTAAAATTTTATTTCTATGGAAAATTTTGTCAAAATTTTATTTCCATAAAAATTTTGTCAACATTTTATAGCTATAGAAAATTTTGTCAAAATGTTATTTCTATATAAAAAAAATTTGTCAAAATTTTAGTTGTATAGAAAATGTTGTCAAACTGAATTATATACGTATTTAATCGGCCAGTTTTTTGATTGATATATCCCACGTATGGATTAATTTACAATTTAGAAGACGGTATTAGGAAGTTTTACGATACCTTACCATCTGCAAATGTTACCGCACGCCAAGTAATTCAATTGTTGGTGACAGTCTTTAGTAGAAGTTTCTACGCAATCCATGGTGGAGGGTACATAAGCTTCGGCCTGGCCGAACTTACGGCTGTATATACTTGATTTCTTTACTTTTAGTTCATTTTGTTTCTGTAGGAGGGGATGTAATTTCGTAAACTGCATTTAAAAAGTACAAGAGGGCATTAATTTTCTTGGTTTTAACGCTGCTCTGTGTAAATTTCAAAATGTGAAATACAATTTAGTTAAATTTTCGTACGAGTTAGTTTATTCTTTCTATAAACCAGTTTACTATTTGCGGTGTGTTTTATAAATTTTGGTTTGGCTAGGGTTCGGAGTCGAGTAAAATGTTTACTAGTCCGGCTCGAGCAGCATCTTCAGACTGCTACTCCAAGTCCACAACCCTGGTGGAGGGTAGATAAGATTCGACCTCGTATATACTTTTTACTGGGCGGTATATGATATTACACAGTTGGCTTCGCCTGACATTATACTCGTATCTTTCTTAGATCAATTGATTGCATAAAAAATTGCACTAACTTGTGGATTATCCTCTTGGTAAATACTAATCGGAGGACAAAAAGCTCCCCATTACTAGTTTTAGTCACATATGTTGGTCTTTTGTAAATGGAATGAAATTTTCCGAACATTTTGGCATGAAAGCACTGCTGTTGTCTCTGAAGTGCCGAATTCGTAAAAACAAATTCCAATCAAAACCCTGGTATATGATTTTTATTATAATATGATAGTGATAAATACGCATATTCCATTAGTTATACCAACGAGGACAAAGGTGGAAGGTAAACCCATGCCATCCATTGTTAATTTGTATTCAGGGATGAAATTAATTGGAAATATCTGAAAATTAGTAAGGTATTATATGAAGGGAAGAAAAAGTCAGTTTGTGTTTTTTTTTTTTTTTTTTTTAATTTTTATATTTTTTTTTGTATATTTTGTTTTTTATTTTCTTTTGTTTTGTTTTCGTTTTTTTTAATAATATTATAAACTTATAATCAAAAATCACTTAAATTAAAAAAAAAATGCCTAAATAAAATATTTACGACATTCTACAATAAATTTTGTTTTGACAACTTCTTTAAATTTTGTTTCATCTTTCATTGTCTGCTGATTTATGTCTCCTCCTATGCAATTTAATTATTAAATTTTATTAGAATTAATTCTCTGTAAGCTTCTTTTGAAACAAAAACAAAAAATGTGATAAGAAAAAATTCACTTGAAAGGACAACAAAAATAAACAGAAAAATATATAGATGAGAAAATAAATGGAACATATATTCCAAGGGAAAAACAAACAAAAAAAAAAAGACTGATAGATGATGATTTTTTTTACAAAATGCAGGTTATTAAATATAAATAAACCAAATTAAAGAAAAAGAAAATTTTAAATGTAAGCTTTCACAGAGAAATTTTAACATGGAAATATCAAACAAAAAACATTTTTTTTTTGGGTGGGGGGGAGAAAATACCCCTCTATCATTTCTATCTTAAAAGTTCATTTATATGGGTCTCCCATGACAACAGGGAAAACTGATCAACTTTACTTTCTTCTTTTTACTGAAAAATCATCTTAGGGATAGTTGATAGCTACAATATATTTAATAATGTTTCTTCTTGTTGCTGTTGTGGTTAAGGAAAATGTCCTGTTGTGTTTTTCTCTTTTAGTTTTAAAATTCTCTCTTTTGGGGGGTTCACTGTTTTCTGTGTATGTGAATGTATGTGGGGTTTAGAGAAAGTTATTAATTGGCTGATTGATATTTCATCGTATATTTTGTTTCTGTGTTGTTGTGAGTGCTGGTGGGGTTAATGTGGAGAAATGTTCTTGTGATGAGGGACTTATGAAGAGGCGGCAGCACCCTTGGATACACCCTTTTTACGACCTTCGCCTTGTAGACCAGCTAATAGTTCACTTTTACGGATGCTCTTCAAATCCAAATCGCCGTAGTAGTCTTCGCTGTAATGTAGAGGGATTTTTGTTATGTGAGAGGTTAAGGACTGTAGGTTTAGGATAGGATTTTTATTTTGCTATGATTTACAACGATTTCATGATGTACAAATGAAAAATTAAAACTAAATTTTGAATCTGATTTGCCCTTAGAAAAGTAAAAGTGATCTATATGTACAATACGCAAAAAAAAAAAAAAAACAATAATAACTTGTAGAAGCAAGCGGCTGTGTGAATAATGTAAAATAAAATTGACTAAATACGTGTGTGGTAAATTGGTGGATCAGATTTGATACAATTGGATCTTAAAAATGAGGCATTAGATCTGAGAATATCGAAAGCTATATTTATAAGAATGAAATTATACACCGTCAGATATGATAAAGAATAAATACGAACAGACTGCATCTGTTGCTATCCCGACCGAGTAAAAAAATGAGAGAGATCTAATTTGATACGATTAGATATGACTAGATCCGAAAAATCATATCTAATTACTATGAAATTAGATGTAATCAGATTACAATATTAGCCTGGATCTAATCGTATTAAATTATATCTCTAAATTTTTACTCGCCCCATTAGAAATTGAGAGATCCAATTTGATGTGATTAGATATGAGTAAATCCCAAGAATTGTAAGATTTAATCATATATAATTACACGAGTAAAAATTGGGAGATCTAATTTGATACAATTAAATTTGAATAGATCCGAAAAATGGAATGATGATCTAATAATATGTAATTGCTATGAAAATATATCTGATAAGATCTCAATATTATTGGTCTAGATTATATCTATCGCTATATATAATTGGATTTGATGTCAGATCTGGTCATATATGGAATTATATACATTTATATCTATATGATATGATTTTATCATATGTGAGTATATCTAAAGTGGCCAATTTTGAGATCTCATATCTGATTAGATCCCTCAATTTTTACACGTGTACTATGGAATTAGATCTGATCAGATCTCAACATTGGCCAAGATCTAATGTCTTAGATATAATTATATATATTCCTATATATACTTGGATCTGATGTTAGATCTTGTCATATATGGAATTATATCTAATTCTGTCTCATCATACCTGGGTAAATCTGCTTAGATCTAAAGTTTTGAGATCTAATCATATCTAATTAGATCCTCCAATTTTTACACGAACGATATATTCAATTCTACCTATATCATTAGATTGGTCTCATTCCTGAAATATTATGAGAACCAATTCCATATTCAATAGATATTAGATCTGAGCAGATATATATCCCTTATAAGTATTAGGGTAGATACCATCAGATAAAATATAAGATCTAACAGAATCTTCTGTATCAGCAGATCTGTCTAATTTTTAAGATCTCATCACATGCAATTCAATATTAATTACTAAAAAATTGAGAGATCTAATTAGTAGTTCTGAAAATTGGCAACCCGTGTAAAAATTGGGGGATCTAATTAGATATAATTAGATCTCGAAATTGGCCACATATCTGCAGATTTATCCAGATATGATGAGACAAAATTATATATAATTATATATAATTCTATATATGACGGGATCTAACATCAGATCTAATTACATATAGGGATAGATATATTTATATGTAAGACATTAGATCTAGGCCACTATTGATATCACATCTAATTCCATAGGAATAAAATATAGTCAGATCTTAGTTTTCATCATATCAACTGACATCTCCAAATTTTAACCCGGAAATTGAAAAGAAAAATATTTCAACAAAAGCTTAAAAGCTACCGCTACCATTTTAATACTAATTGCATTGCCCAAAAATTAAAAAAAAAAAAAATTATTTGATAAACCACAAGATTACTTACCATCCGGGAACATCTTCGGGATCTTCACAGTTACCACTGCCATCACTATCGCCAATTTTGAATACTGTACCAATGGGGCAACCATATTCACGGGCAACACCTTCCAAGCAGATATAATATTTACGGCAATCTTCTGGGTGAGCATGTCTGGAGAATGAACCGGCATTGGCCAATTCACCGGCGGCAGGACAAGCGAAACCATTGGCAACTTCTGTTAAACCGAAAAAAAAACACATGAGCACATTTTTATAAATTTTCCTTAGAATTTAATTTTTATGATTGGTTTACCTTCGTTTCTACATTCTGGAACTTGATCGGCCCACATACAGACACGAGCATCACGATCGTAAGCCAAACCGGGAGAACATTGATATCTAGAGGGTTCACCGTTCCAGCAGTTCCAGAAGACATCGCATTTAGCCTCATCGGGGAAGATACCATACAAACGGGAGCAATGGGGTGTGGAAATTGGGGGTTCTAAAATGGAAGATTACAACAAAATTATACATTAATATTAGGTTCTAGTGTTTTTAGAGCAAAGAACAAGCGAAACGAACGAACGAACGATAGATTTCAGGTCTTAGGTCATGCTTAAGGAAAGATTCAATAGTTAAGAGTAAATTTTTTCAATTTTTCAAGGAGATCTCATCTAGGCAGCATTATCGTTGAGAATTTCAGAAAAGTCGCACAAAACGTCTCACTCGCAGTAACACGTGGCACACTCCCATTGGAAAATGTGGCAAATTTTTTTTTAAGGAAAAAATATAATAATAAATATGATTAATTCCTTTTACATAGAATTGTGAGATAGCCTTTCTAAAGTCTAATTTAAACTATTCCAGCAATATCGAATATCACTCCTTAAAATTGAGAGTTTAGGGGAAAAGCTCAGTCTTCATAACATTTTCTTTGCATACTTATATGTGATTCATATGTCCATTTGGAAAATTAATGTAGCTCTGTTAGACTTTAACATCCAGTTATCAAAAAGTAAATTGCAAATATCTTCTTTCAGGTTTACTTTAACTAAAAAATTTTCAGCAGTTAATTTTCTAACTGGCGTATGGAATTTATAGGAACGATGACAGGTATAATCATAGTACGCTATAAAAATTCGTTAGGTAACTTAGAACTACCGGAGCTTCATGAAAATGTAGGTAAGAAGTGATAACAAGTATTGTATTAACAGATTAAACTAGACTATTTATTTAGGAATCAATCACATACGTAATATTAACGGGATTGGGATCAAAAATACTTTCGTTTTTTTTCTGATAAAACCTATACGAAAATTTCAGATCTGAGATCGAAGGACCATTTTCAAAAAACCAAATTTCCGTAACGCCTGGTATATTTTTTAATTGATTGCCATTTCTATTTGGCGCATGAAATTATTATGATTTCTATTATTTCGATTTTATATAGTCCCACCATACGCGTATTCCAAATAAAAGGAGTAGCCAATTAATATAATCGCCTTTTTCATTCTGTTATTTTCGTTCTGATAAGCTGCATAATTCGAAAATTTTGAGATCTGAATTCGAAGGACCATTTTCATTTTCATATCGTTTAAAAGCATACATGAACAAAAAAATTTAATTAATTTTTCGAGTTGACAGACTGTCGTTTGCCGTGTGATTGCTCAGAGAGCAGACATTCAATAGATCGATTGTCATCTCATTTTCGCGAATGAAGTTAGTATGATTCCTATCGATTTTGCATAACCCCAACCTACGCGTATTCCAACTAGAGGAACCACCCAGCAAACAATTTGGAAGTTCTCCTTTAGGCACAACTTTAAAAGCACTTCCAGAAATGTCCTACCAAAGATGTTCTGTATTTTAACTGAACAGGAAGTTCATTTAATTAAATTTTCTATAATTCGCTTTTTTCATATTTTTAATGGGAAATTTTTAAATTTTATTGTTTCAAATGGGTTAAAAGCAGATTAAAAATTAATAAAATAGTGCAACTTATTTAAATTTTGCCGAAAAAAATCAAAATCCTTTCTAGAAAAATCTAGAAAAATTTTTGAAAATATTTGATGTCAAGCATACCAGACAAGCGTTATAATGCATTAAAAATCATAAAAAAATTTTAAAAATTATTTATTCATTAAAATATCACAAAATTTCTTTATTCACATCAAAATCACTGGATTCGCTTCACACCTTAAAAAGTGATGCAAATTCAGTGCAACGTCTGTTGAAGTGATGGACATCCGTCCTATGGCAAGCCCATGTTAAAATCATCGCTTCTGCGACAATTTTGCACCACTTCCGGATCCAAAAAGAACATTTTCACTGCCTTTTTGGCGACGCTTTTTTGCTGGGCAACTGTATTCTACTTTTTTTATTCTCCCCACATTATTTTCCGTGCACTTTCATTATGATTGCATTTTGACATTACTGCTTTTTGTTGCTCTGATAAGTTTTATGATACGAAAACTTAAGATTCATAGTCGAAGGACCATTTTCTTGAAGCTAAACAATTTAGTAAAGCTAAATTGCAGCCTGAAATAATGCTACAATGTATGATTGATTGTCATTTCAATTTGGCGGATGGCGTTAATATGATTCCCATTATTTCGATATTGGAGCTAAAGGATCCAGCCAATTACTGTATTATATTTATTATCTCTTCAATTTATTTTCTCATGGATTTTCACTATGGTTGCATAGATTACATAGATAATTATTACTTTCCATAAGTAGTATAATTAACACATTTTTGATCTGAAGTCGAAGGACCATTTTAATGAAGCCAATTATCTTGTAGCCTGAAAGTATGCTATTCAGTCCATTGTGATACCACATTGGTGAACTTCTCCCTTATAACTGAGTTCTTCCATGTTAATCTCAATGACAAGGGACATCCTTTTTATAGCCGAGTCTGAACGGCGTTCCACATTGCAGTGAAACCACTTAGAGAAGCTTTGAAACCCTCAGAAATGTCACCAGCATTACTGAGGTGGGGTAATCCACCGCTAAAAAACTTTTTGGTGTTCGGTCGAAGCAGGAATCGAACCCACGACCTTGTGTATGCAAGGCGGGCATGCTAACCATTGCACCACGGTGGCTCCTATCTTCTTTCCTCAGAAGACCCTAATGAAACGCAGCAACATATGTTTGTTTAGAATAGCGATAAGATTGTAGGGTTAGCAATATTCTAGATATAAGTTCACATTCAATAAAAAAAATAGTATTCATTTGGAACTCAACGAGAAAAGTTTGATTTGGGATTTCAAATGGAGCTCTCTGCAATGGTTGTCAATGACAACTAATTGTACATGGTCCTTCGAACCGGATTTTTTTTTTTAATTTTGGGTCAACTGAGTCTCTTACCTCTGGTGGGGAAAAACTCAGTTTTGTAAAAACCAGTTTTGTACAACTAATTGTACAGTGATTGCCATTTGAATTTGGCAGATCAAATTGATATGATTCCTATTATTTCAAAGTTGCATAGTCTCGCCCTACGCGTATTCAAAATAAAAGAACCAGCCAATTAATATATTCTACTATTGAATTTTGCACTTCCTCCCATATTTTCAGTAGGATGACATATTGAGATTAGATGGTTCGAAAAATCCAGATCTGAAGTCGAAAGACCATTTTCACAAAGCTGATGGCCTTATCGCTTAAAATCATGCTAAATTTGTTGTCACTTCAATTTAAAAAAATTATTTTATTGATTGTCATATCAATTTCATGAATGAAGTTAGTGCGATTCGTATTATTTGGATTTTACATACTCCCATAGCCCAATAACTACATTCAATTTTTTAACGCTGCTCTTCATTTTCTCATGGATTTTGCCTGTACGGCAGCAAACTCATTAATTTTTATTTTCTAACGGTTTATGATTTTTTAAGAAGAACCAATTACTTGATGTATTCTATCGAAATCGAACAGTTGATATCTGAAGTCGAAGGACCATTTTAATAAAGCCAATTACCTTATAGCCTAAAAGCATGCTAAAATTTTGATTGGTTATCATATCGACTGAAATCAATAAGATTCTTATTATTTCAATGTTACATAGTTAAAAGTCAATTACTATAATCCATTTTTTTACTCTGCGCTCTATTTTTCCATGGATTTTCTTGGTGTGGATGGAAGCATACAATATTTCCCTTCAAAAATTTCCAAACTTACCCAATTGTGTACGATCTCCACAATCGACATTGTGCAAATAATCACAGTTCTCAGTCAAATATTTTGGATCGGAAGCATCAAATGCCAAACCATTGCCGCAGGTCTTCAATTCAGCCACATTATTGTCACACTTCCAATATTTATCGCAGGAAAGGTCATGAGGATAAAATCCAAAATCATCGGGACATTTAAATGATTCCTGGGCAACAGCTACAAAATGAAAATAAAAATAAAAATAAAAAAAAAATTAAAAAATTAACATTATTATTTATGTAAATGGAAAAAAGTGCAATTATATCAATATGGATAATAAGTTACAGGCAAAGCGAACGTAAGAGCGCACTCGCGCTCGAATAAAAAATTTAATAAAATAAAATATAATGGTTGATTGGATAAAACCAACAGAAGTGTCAAAACTAATTAAAAATTACATTATAAACTGTGAGAACATCATCATACAATTAATTAACAGTTCATAGATAACAAATAAAACCAACAAACAAATGCCAATGCCAACTCAGTGCGTATAGGCGGCCAAAGTGATAGTGGCAATGACAATGCCAAAGTCAATGACATGTAATAATTCAGTGCAAAGGACAAACAAAAGGAGACGCAAAAAAAAACGAAAAACAAATGATAATAACAAATAGTCAATAAACTATTTGCATTTTACAATTATGAATTTAAAAAAAAATCCACAATCATAAATTCAACACATAGTTTAATCCATGATTCATACATATACCCATATGTATGAAATGAGATATAAGATTTATTCGTGGCAATTAAAAATGGAATTTTTAAAATTAAACAAATTAATTTTTCTCTTGAAATTAACATTTGATTTTGATTAATGTTTATCGTGACACCCTATTGTCTTTTTTTTCGATTATAAATTATTGCATACATTTGGGTTTGTAACAGTTTGACAGTGACACTAATTTGCACATACATACAAAAACCTATATTACGCTCACGAAAAAATACATACATACCAATATTTATGTATAGCAATTTGTAACGGTAAATAAGCCTATCATGTCAATATCATGCCGCGAACATAATCTACAATTACAAAACGGAGCCTACTTCATTGTAGAATTTTTGAATACCCCTCCATTTATGTGTGTGTGTGTATGTGGGTGTGCATGCCTATGTAATTGTGGTTGGGTAGATGTACGTGTCACAGGATCAATTAGTCTAATAACTGTTGGACAGTTGAAGCTTTAAATTAAGCTTCCTTTTGTGTGTATGTATGAGTGTGTGTGCGACCGTTTGTGTGCTTGTTTGTGTACATTTGATTTTGCACAAATGTATTTTTAATTAATTATTGCAAAGTATCACACAATTTTGACATTTCATTTCACATTATAAGTGATTAATTGGATGAAATCTATGGTTGGAAATTATAATGGTGTCCTATAGGAATTAATCGGCAAATTATACAAAATAAAATTGGAATTATGGTGAATTTAAAGCACCGCTTTAATGAAGAGAATAATTCTCTAAAATCCATGTTAATTACAACATATTTAATAGTGTAAATATTTCAGCGTAAGATATATTAACGCCTTGAAGTATACTTTAATATTGGTTGAGAAAATTTATTTTTTACAGAAATTGAACCACTTTTGTAAAACTATTAGCAAGCAATTAAAATATCATAAATTTGGACATATAATAAAATAAATTTTTAAGGAAAAAAATGCTCTACAAATATAAATCCCCAAATAAAAACTTTTAAAATTATATTCGAAATATCACTTTCGTATGCAAGAAATCCAATCGGCTATACCCCAATATATTTTTCTTTTCAAGAAAAATTTTAAAAACAATACTAACAAACTATATGGAGTATAATATGCTATCGCCTTGAAGTATACTTTAATATTGGTTGATAAAATTTATTTTTACAGAAATTGAAATTCGAAGGACCATATCTGTAAAAATGATTGAAAGCAATCATTTTTAACATAAATTTGATTAAATTGTAAATAATTGTAATAAAATATATTAATAAAGAAAATAATTATCTACAGCCAAACTTTTTAAATTATAAAATTTATTTTTACAGAAATTGAAATTCGAAGGACCATTTTTGTAAAATGATTGCAAGCAATCAAAATATCATAAATTTGATTAAATTGTAAACATGTTGTGGGCTAATTGTAATAAAAAATATTTTAATAAAGAAAATAATTCCCTACAGCCAAACTTTCTAAATTACATTAGAAATGCCACTTTCGTAGGAGAGTTATACCTTAATTTTTCTCCGAGAAAAGTTTAAAAAAAAGTGCTAAAAATTTTAACTCGATATGTCTTTATTTTATGAATGAAAGCTGGGAATAGAAATACCAGCCCCCTGAAGCTTCTTTTGTGTAAAGAATTGAAATATTCTCATTTTCATTTATTTTTCTAAAAGCAATATTTATTGAAAATTTTTAAAATTATTTTCGTTTAAAAGATATTTTTGTCGCCTACCAGCATGCTTTAATTTTTCTCCACAAAAAGATCTAATATAAAAATTTTATCTCGAAGGGCCATACTTAAAAAGGAAAAATATTTTGGTGCCCAAATATAGCACATTAGAACCCGAAGGGACATTTTTATGCACACTTTTGGATAAAATTTAATTAAAAATGTTTGTACTTAACCCTGAAAGAGTATTTTTTTTTAATTCCAGATATTTGTACATGACCTTAAAATAACTCGTTATCGAATAATTTTCTTATCGCCTACTAACAAAGTTTTAATATAACATTTTTAAATCGAACCACCATTCTTTAAACGAAACGGAAACTGGGATCGAAAATAGAAAAAAATTACCTCGAAGGACCATTTTTGAAACGAACCCAAATGTAGCAAAATAGTCAACAAAGGAATATTTTTGGTTAAATTGAACATAACCTTGAAACATTAAAATCATTGTTTTACAGAAGGCAAGATGTTTTGTACATATCCTTATAGTAAAATAGTAAAATCACTTTTTTTTATGAAATACAAGATCATAAGCAAATTTTTTTAATAATATTATAGTTTTCGTATACATGATAACCTGTCACCTATAAATATGCTTTAATTCTTTTTGTTTTTTTCAACAAAGTTCTAATATAAAATTTTGAAATCGAAGAACCATTTTATTTATCCAAAATAGAACTAGAATTTGTTTTTTATTTTGTATGGTTTCTATTTGGATGTTAAATAGAATATTTCTATTTTATATACACGTTTGATTGAATTTAAATTATAAATGTTTGAAGATAATTTTAGCTTAGATTAGACAGGCTGATATTTGTGGCTCTAAGCTATTTTAATACAAAAATATGATAATGTTGTAATGCACACATTTTATGTCGAAGGACCATTTTTGTCAACCTAATCTCCACATATATACATTTTTTTAGAGATTTTTTTTTGCATAGAAATAAAGATGAAGTATCAAATTAACTTTTTTTGAAGATTTTTATAAAAAAATCATATATTTAAGTCATGACTTCGTGACCATTTTAAATCAATATACAATATCGCCTAAAAGTATGCTATATTTTTTATTGTTTATTTCAGCTCGTTGCATCATTGTTGTATTGAAGATAACCTGCTATCTATAGGTGAGTACCTCTAATGTTTTTTTTTTTTTTTTGCTAAAATTTTTGATATAAAAAATGTTCGATAACTGTTATATTTCAAAAGAGTTAATCTTTTTTTTTAATTTAAAGAATTGTTACTATGAAACAATAATTACTAAACTTTCATAGAAAAATCGAAAATCATATACGAAAGCCTTTTCTGGAGTATGTATATAGAAGTACACCGATGAAACATTTTTGCAGTTACTATATAGTGTTAAACATTTAGTTTTTTTTTACAACTTTAGTGCTTCTGGGAATTGAATCCGTTCTTCTTCTTTAGTTCTTCTGGGAATTGAATCCGCATAATGATAATTTCAGCTTGAAGGACCATTTCATAAATATCCTTTAGAAGTCTTCTAAGAGCAATATGCATTTTTATCACTATAAATTTTATTAAATTTTAATATCCTTCATTCATATTTGGCCATTTTTTAAATATAGTTTTTTTTGCAAAAGTCCCAAGTGCACAATTTTTTTTTAATCATATATTCCCATTTAAAAATTTCACATATGTTAATGAAACAATATGTCCAAATCAAATTTAAATTAAAAATCCTATTTATTTTCCCCCCAAAACAAATAACCTCGATATATATTTAAAAGCCTTAATTTCCACAAACTAAACTAAAAATCAAAAATAAAAGCAAAAACAAACCATGAACTGTTTACCTGCAACAAATGGCATAGTATGTGGCGAAAAAAAGGAGATTTGTTTGAAATTCACTATAGACCTCAATTTTGTGGTTGTACAATTAGATTATCACACTGTTTTGCTATTTTCATTTCCACTTCAATAGCAATTGTAAATTTAATGAAATGTCCTACCATTTATTTTAAGAGAAGAAAAAAAGGAAAACAAAAAAACTTTCCATCCCTTATGAAACAAGATAAAATTAGATTACCTTAATTAATGCATAAATTATTAAAAATATTTCCAATATATAAAATATTTTTTGAAATAAAATTTCTTATCTTGTTTTTCTCCCTTATGAAACAAGATAAAATCACATCACCTTAATTAATGCATAAATTATTAAAAATATTTCCCAATATATAAAATATTTTTTGAAATAAAATTTCTTATAAAAGCCTTTGGAAAAAAGTTTGGTCTTCTCTGACCAAGAGTCATTTTAAATACAAACCACAAAAAAAGTGTTAAAACTACATAGCATAATTTTAAGCTGTTTTGAAAATGTTTACATTTTAAATAAACATTGCGTGTTTGTTGGATGGTATGATTCACAAAAGTAGGTGTTACTTTGAATACCAGTTTATATGGTAGGTATAAAAAGAAAGTATAGGGTTTAAATACTTTGGGGTTAACAAAATTAATTTTTCATTTTTTTTTACCTAAAAGTATGCAATAGTTTATTATTTTATGGATTTAAAAAAACAATCAGGAATGGAATGCAAATTCCGATAAAATTTTTTTTTTTGTTTAATTTTTGTTTTTAATTCAAACATTAACTTCACAAAAAATTCGTATCAGGACTTAATTATTGTAAAGATTTTGGATAAAATTATTTTTCCCTTGTACCCAAAAGTATGCAATATTTTATTGTTGTATAGCTGTATTTTTATAACATCCAGGAAAGAAGTAAAAATTCCCATACTTTTTGATTTCTTTAAAATGTTTTTCATTTCAAACATACACTTTATCGAAAATTCATGTTATGACTTAAATATTGTATGGATTCTGGAAAAATGAATTTTTAACTTTTACCCAAAAGTATGCAATATTTTATTATTTTATAGCTGTATTTTTAAAACATTCAGGAAACTTACGAAAATCCGATACTTTTTTATTTCTGTAAAAAGTTTTACCTTTCAAACTTTTATTTTACCAGGTCAGATTATATTACTTAGATTTTCATAGGGTCTCATTTAACAAATGCAATGGTTTATGGAATTCGTATTTTCAAAAATTTTTGCATAAAATTTCTTATATTATTTTATCGAAAATTTCTATATAAAATATGTTACACGTTAGATTTATATTTTGCCTCAAAGTATGCTCTATATCTTTGTATATTTTTTTGGCGCCTCAACTATATCCTATGGTTTTTGTATGCCCAGTATGCTTCAAATTGTGGGTGTTTCGCTCTAATGTAACATGCGTATGATTATTTGATAAGAAAAAACACACACATAAAAGAAGCCCAGGGACATGGTCGTGTTTTTTTTCCAACTGGTATTAGTTGTAATTTAGTTAGTTGCAAAATTGTGGTCTTTGCTGTTTCACACTACCCTAGTTGTTGGCATTGTAATTTGTTTTGAAACAAAAACATGTTCCATGCGTATATAAACATGTGGTCCTTTGCCTTCAATGCAAAAGCTTTTGCGTTGGTGGTGGAAAAAAAAACGACAAAGTGAAGTGGATGAATGAAATTTTACCACTTTGTCCTATAATTTTATGATTTTGTTTCGTTTGTAATTTTGTTGGTTAAAACAAATTAATTTACACTGGAAATATAAACATTGCAGTGAGTTGTTTGTTTGTTGTTTGAACTTTTTTTTTTCGTTGTTCTTGTTGTGATTTGTTATAACAAAATTTACATAAATCAATGTAAGCTTCACTCATATGGGGCAAAACTTTGCAAACATGTTAGCATAATTTGTTGATTTACAAATCTAAACCACGAAATTTTCAAACAAAAAAAGTGGAAACCTGGACATTTTTGCTGATGATTATCGTATGCTTTTTTCATTTGAGTTTGGAATTTTGTAGCATATAATGGTCAATGAGGAAGCATAACGCCATGTAAATATTTATTTTTTTTTTAATTGCTCATTTTGTATATTTTGTGCTCTAATGATGGTATGAAGTTTTGTTAACTCATTAAATGCCAAAAGCACCATTAATTGAATGCAACTGGCCACAATATATAATTTTAGTTTTTTTTTTATAAAACATTTCCCTTAATATAATATTTGAATTTCTGGGGCACTAATTGGAGAGTTTTTTAGTGTAATAAAAAAAGGCGATTTTTTTTTAAATAAATAATTGTCATGTTTAAAAATAGTAACAAAGACTTTATATATGTTGCAGACAAATTACAGTTGAATACATTAGAGATGGGGTTCAAGTAAAGATGTATCTCTATTTACTAGGTTTTATGAGTAGCCTAAAAATTAAAAAAGAGCATACTTTTAGGCATTCTGGATTCCAACAAAATGGTCCTTCGACTTAATTCTTTGTTTGCTTTCCAACAAAAACGTAAAAAGCTTAATAGAATAATATTATTTACTTTATAGAATAATACTACTTATACTATTTAACAACATTTCTAGCACTATGAATACTTTGTGTTGGTTAAAAAACAAATTAACCCTCTAATGCCCAATCCCGCCTTTAGGCGGGCTTCGTTATATGAGGAAGCCTTTAGTAAAACACATCTTAAGCCAACAAAACTGGGTAAAATAAAAAGAAAATTTTGTTAAAATAGTTCAAGAGGCTTTGTAGCATATATTGAATTTTACCGTTTACATTTTTCTTGTATCGTTTGCTTGATTTTGTATAGTTAACATTAATTTTTTAGTCAGCTGGCAAAAAAATTGGGACATTAGAGGGTTAATTAAAAAATAAATCTACGAAATATAGACTGGCTTTCCTACTTTTTAATTCACAACCTCATTGTTATTTATATTTGATATAGGATTTAGAAAAATTAGCATACTTTTAGGTATTAAATATTTCAAATAAAATGGTCCTTCGACTTTAAATTTATTTTTCTAGCTTTCCTACAGCAACGAATATGTTTAACGGGATATTATTTTGAATTGTTTTAAATGTGTTGGTTGGAAATTTAAATTTTTACCGACTTCTATGATTTAGAATAAGTAATTGAAATTGACAATACTTTAAGGCATCAGATATTTAAAAAAAATGGTCCTTCGACTTAAATTATTTTTATTAGATGTCTTGTCTTATTGTGGTTTAGAATAAGTAATTGAAATTGATCATACTTTTAGGTATTAAATATTTCAAATAAAATGGTCCTTCGACTTTAAATTTATTTTTTAGCTTTCCTAAAGCAACGAAAATGTTTAACAGGATATTATTTTGAATTGTTTTGAATGTGTTGGTTGGAAATTTAAATGTTTACCGACTTCTATGATTTCGAATAAGTAATTGAAATTGACAATACTTTAAGGCATCAGATATTTAAAAAAAATGGTCCTTCGACATAAATTATTTTTTTTTCAGCAAGATTGTAAGGGAGAGAGGCAGTACCAACTGCTTACAAAACAACCGAATCAGCGCTGATTTTTGTGGGCGATGTCCCGATTTATAGCAGCTTCAACATAGCGCTGATATAATTGCTCATTTCAATAACAATATTGCTCAGAAGTGAGCAATATTGTTATTGGTATGAAGGAAAACAGCACTACCTTTCGCGTATCTATACTGCATGAATTGGTAGCAATAACGTAAACGAATGATCATAAACTTGTTTGATTACTCGTTTACGTTATTGCCGCCGATACATGCAGTGTGGATGCATTGCCTACTTTATTGTATACCAAAAAGCGCAACTAAATTTTACTGCTGGAATATTTTTTACTGGGTAATTTTTTTTATTTATTTTCATAATTTATTATGATTGTAAATCTTGTAATAAATAAATAAATAACAGAGTGTCATTGTGAATTATGTCTATGTTGGTTGTAAATTTAAATTTTTACCCTGATCTATGTTCAAGAACAAGTAATCAAACTCCTAGGAATTAGATAGCTCAACAAAATAGTCCTTGGATGGACTTCATTTTTTTAGGTTTCCTATAGTTAAGAACATGTTTAACAGAGAATTACAGTATAGAGAGATATATGTCTTCGTTGTAAAGATAAATTTTTACAGAGATCTATATTTCAAAATAAGTAACTGAAATTGATTATAATCTTAGGCATTAGATATTTACAAAAAAAAAATGGTCCTTCGACTTGAATTTATTTTTTTGCTTTCCTACAGCAATGAAAATATTTAGCATGGTATTATTTTGAATGATATCTCTGTTGGTTGGAAATATACCTTTTTACAGAGGTCTTGTTTCAGAATAAGTAATTGAAATTAAATTAAAAATATGATCTCTAAATAATCACAAGCAGTATTAGAACAATATTATAGTTCATATGTCAAATCACCTTGAATACCAAATGTATATATTAAATTATTAGAAGATTTACTAAGTAAAACCTAGCCTTCCTATTTTTTTATATTCACAACTGAATTTTTATAAATGTTTGTTATAAGTCATTCACCCAAAAAAAAAAAAAAAAAATTGGAGCCTATCTTAAAACCACTGTGAAATATGGTCCTTCGACCTTATTTTCTAAATCAAAAAAACAAAGAATTTAATTTGTTTTAACTATCTGTCTCTAAAAAACTACTAGGGTTCAATATACCCTTGTATTTAGAGCACAATGAATTCAATTTCGTACGTCTATATTTTTCTGGGATTTCCCAACACCTTAGTTATACTGTCATCATCCCTTGATATACAAATGAAAATTGCCATTTTATTGAAAACCATATGCAAGCAAATATTTATGATTATTAAAACAACACTTTAAAACTACATACAATTTGGCCAGCATATTTGCAACTACATGTATTTATACGGAGACGAAAAGAGTTTGTTTCCTTTTTCACAGGTTGCTAGTTGCAGTATACATAAAAGAAACACAAAATACAATACACTAATAAACAACACAGCCCCATGCAAATACAATCTAAACAACACTGTAATTCCGGCTAACAAAATATGTGGTTTAATGGAAAAATTTTTTTCCCAAATATTTTCAACAAAAATACATATATACATTAGGGTAGATCTCTTACGAAAAATCAAACTTTTAACTCAATGTCTTCAACATAGGAAATGAACCCTTCTTTCTATAATTTTTATTCTAACATAACCATTTTCTAAATGCCTTATTTTTTTAATAAAGAAAACTCAGTTGCCAATGATTTTTATATCTTCATACTAAAATTATATTTACTATAAATTTAGTATCAACTATAAATAAATAAAAACTATTTCCTCACATAAACCAATTCATTCCAATGTCCAAGCTCCTACAATGACAGCAACACTATAATACTACAAAAATAATGCATTTTTATAGCATCGGCCGTTGCAAGTGCAAAAGTCAGTGACCGTTTACGGTTATTATTGTCGACGACTTTTGCGAGAGCTCACAGACAGATGAGGTTTTTGGGGCCAATGTTATAAGCAACAGAGTGTATTCAAGCCATTTGCTACAATTAAATTGTGTTGCAATGCAAAACAAGAAACAAATACATAATTTGTCATAATTGCTAACGCTGAAATAATAGAGATATTAATGGATTTTACCAAAACATTTGTTTGTGGTTTGGTTTGTTTAGCTTGCAGCACATTGGGGGATAAAGGAAAAAACTATAAGGAAATAAATTAAATTTCCAAATCAAAAGTTTTAATATTTTTTGTAAATTAGATTAGAAGCACTATTCGTTACACAAATATTAGTCGTCATTTTTTTCCAGAATAAAACTATAAACACTTTTCCAATACATCAAATTTCAAATTTATTTCACCCTTTTAGAAAAACATTTGTCCGCCTAAAAGTATGCATTTTGTTGGTTCCATTTGAAGTAGGCTAACAGGTTTCCACTTTGGCCCATCAATGAAAACGCACATTTATGGATGAAATCAAGGGAAATTGGGAAATATAAATATAAGTTTTCTATCGACACAATTCGACCAAAACATTCACATAAACAATAATTTATTTTTTATACCGAAACACCCAAAGAAAAATTTAAAATTCTTCCTAAATCATTAGTTTTAATGTGCATCTAAAAGTGCTCTTCTAGAGACGGACTTAATTTTTGTTTGTTTTGTCAAAATTTTATTTCTATAGAAATTTTTACCAAAATTTTATATCTATAGAATTTTATTTCTATCGAAAATGTTCGATTTTATTTCTATTGGAACTTTTGTCAAAATTTTATTTCTATAGAAGATTTTGTCAAAAATTTATTTCTATAGAAAATTTTGTCAAAATTTTATTTCTATAGAAAATTTGGTCAAAATTTTATTTCTATAGAAAATTTTGTCAAAATTTTATTTCTATAGAATATTTGGTCAAAATTTTATTTCTATTGAAAATTTTGTCAAAATTTTATTTCTATTAAAAATGTTGTCAAAATTTTATTTCTATTAAAAATGTTGTCAAAATTTTATTTCTATAGAAATTTTTTTTCTATATAAAATTTTGTCAAAATTTGACTATTTTCAAAATTTTATTTCTATAGAAAATTTTGTCAAAATTTTATTTCTATAGAAAAATTTATCAAAATTTTATATCTATAGAAATTTTTGTCAAAATTTTATTTCTATAGAAAATTTAGTCAAGATTTTATTTCTATAGAAAATTTAGTCAAGATTTTATTTCTACAGAAAATTTTATCAAAATCTTATTTCTATAGAATATTTTGACAAAATTTTATTTCTGTAGAAAATTTGGCAAAATTTTATTTCTATAGAAAATTTTATCAAAATTTTATTTCTATAGAAAATTTCATCAAAATTTTATTTCTATAGAAATTTTTGCTAAAATTTTATATATATAGAATTTTATTTCTATTGGAACTTTTATCAAATTTTTTTTCTATAGAAAATTTTGTCAAAATTTTAATTCTATAGAAAATTTTGTCAAAATTTCATTTCTATAGAAATTTTTGTCAAAATTTTATTTCTATAGAAAATTTTGTCAAAATGTTATTTCTATAGAAAATTTTGTCAAAATTTTATTTCTATAAAAAATTTTATTTATATAGAAAATTTTGTCAAAATTTTATTTCTATAAAAATTTTATCAAAATTTGACTTCTATCGAAATTTTATTTCTATAGAAAATTGTCAACATTTTATTTCTACAGAAAATGTTGTCAAAGTTTTATTTCTATAGAAAAATGTATCAAAATTTTATTTCTATAGAAAATTTTGTCAAAATTTTGTTTCCATAGAAAATTTTGTCAAAATTTTATTTCTCAGAAAATTAAATCAAAATTTTATTTCTATAGAAAATTTTGACAAAATTTTTATTCTTTAGAAGATTTTGTCAAAATTTTATTTCTACAGAAAATTTTGTCAAAATTTTATTTCTATAGAAAATTTGGTCAAAATTTTATTTCTATAGAAAATTTTGTCAAAATTTTATTTCCATAGAAAATTTTGTCAAAATTTTATTTCCATAGAAAATTTTGTCAAAATTTTATTTCTATAGAAAATTTTTTCAAAATTTTATTTCTATAGAAAATTTTGTCAAAATTTTATTTCTATAGAAAACTTTGTCGAAATTTTATTTCTATAGAAAATTTTGTCAAAATTTCTATAGAAAATTTTGTCATAATTTTATTTCTATAGAAAATTTTATCAACATTTTATTTCAATAGAAAATTTTGTCAAAATTTTATTTCTATAGAAAATGTTATCAACATTTTATTTATATAGAAAATTTTGTCAAAATTTGACTTCTATCGAAATTTTATTTCTATAGAAAATTTATGTCTACAGAAAATTGTGTCAAAATTTTATTTCTATAGAAAATTTTATCAACATTTTATTTATATAGACAATTTTATCAAAATTTTATTTATATAGAAAATTTGGTCAAAATTTTACTTCTATCGAAATTTTATTTCTATAGAAAACGGTAGACATTTTATTTCTACAGAAAATTTTGTCAAAATTTTATTTCTATAGAAAATTTTATCAACATTTTATTTATATAGAAAATTTTATCAAAATTTTATTTATATAGAAAATTTTTCAAAATTTGACTTCTATCGAAATTTTATTTCTATAGAAAATGGTAGATATTTTATTTCTACAGAAAATTGTGTCAAAATTTTATTTCTATAGAAAAATTTATCAAAATTTTATTTTTATAGAAAATTTTGTTAAAATTTTATTTATATAGAAAATTTTGTCAAAATTTGACTATATCGAGATTTTTTTTCTATAGAATTTTATTTCTATAGAAAATTAAGTCAAGATTTTATTTCTATAGAAAATTTTGTAAAAATTTTATTTCTATAAAAAAATTTTGTCAAAATTTTATTTCAATCGAAATTTTATTTCTATAGAAAATTTAGTCAAAATGTAATTTATATAACATTTTGCTCTTAAAACTTAACGTTTGACAAAAATAACAATTTGCTCTTAAAATATGTTTGGGGTGATCATATTCCTTCTCTGCATGCAGTGGATGTTTCCAAAGCTAATTTGTGGCAAGACCATGTATTTGTCATTGCCTCTGATTCGATTTTGTACCAAAATTTCAGTTTTTCATTGCTATTTTGGCTGCGCTCGATTTGATGGGAAGTTGTACACTTTAAAGTTAAGCCAAAAGAAATGTTATTCATACAAAAAGATGAAAAAATCTGTAATATTTATTTTTTAACAAACAATTCTTCAAAATAGCTACACTAAAAGAGGAGGAACGAAATTTCAGACAAGGAATTTTTATTCTGACTTTAATAAATTTTCTTTAAAATTATAAATTCGAGTTTATTTGTTCTTAAAGAAAATACTTTGTATTTGGTAATTTCATTAGTATAAAATTTCATTTCGGAGGAAAGTATGTTTTGTTCTTCTTTTTTGTGTTTAATATTTGAGTAAATTCTTATTCACATCCTTTGTCCCAGATAAATTCAGTTGTACAATAAATAACATGAAAATGTATGATAGTTTCGTTTTTAAATAAATAATAAAATTAAAATCACAACAAGGAACGTCAATCACTATGTCAAATATTTCTCTACAATAACTGCTAACAAATATTATGCAAAATAGAAAACATTTCCATAAGATAGTAAATAGTTTCTGTGGTTTACAAATCCTATGCATGACAGGCTGCATTAGAAAAACATAGAAAGCATTATGGCAATCCAATGAAAGTGAAAGTAAAAATCATTTTCACAAAAATTACTCAAAACAATGATCTGATTTGTATTGAGATTTTTTGTTTCCTTTCAAGCGTTAACTTACAAAACATGTATTTCTGCTGATTTGAAGAGTGATAAATGTCAACAAAAACGTATAATGTTTTTTTTTAGTTTTTTTTTTTTGGTGACAGAAAACATACCTTTAGGTAAATCTGTAACGTTAAGTAATTTTTATTGTAATCGAAACCTCATACAAGTGATACTCACATAAACAAATGATCCAGGCTATGCAAATACAAATTGTTTTTCTATTATATGGCATTTAAACAATTACCGGAAATCATCAAAATGTCACATAGTTGGTAAGATTAATGTAAATTCAAAGCAAAAATGTTACAATTATTTTATGATGAAAAAATAAATTTAAATAGGCTCACCAATATTACAATCACTTTAAATGTGGTTTTAAGATATAAATGAATTTAGGCCCTTAGGCTATTATAAGTGATTTATATGAGGTGCAGATAATTGCCTTCTTATGGTAATTTGGTAGGAGAAAAGATTGAATATAATTTTTGTGCAACTGAATGACCTCAATTGCCTGGGGAGTAAGTCCAAGGTAAAAATGCAATTCCATGTCTAAATTACCACGATTGCATGTTTTTGGGTCAATCAGCTGCATTATATTCAGACATTATAATAATGTGGAGCAATGGTTTTGTTTTTCATACACAAAAACTAAGAGTCATTATAATTCCAAGGGTACATGCAAAGAAAACATACTTTCCTCAGGAACGAAATTTTAAACAAACGAAGTTCCCTTTTGTTATAAAATATTTTATAAAGAGCACATAAACCACAATTTGTCACAAGTGTTGCATCGATTTTATATAATGATTTTTATTTATGGGCTGCCATAACGGCCGATGATCGTTTACCGCTTTATTCATAGATTTTTACTGCTTGGTAGAATTCTTGATATTTTGGTAGATTTTGCAAATTATTCCTCTCCCACTAGGATTTGCTTAAATTTTTCTATAGAAATAAAATTTTGACAAAGTTTTCTATAGAAATAAAACATTGACAAAATTTTCAATAGAAATAAAATTTTGACAAAATTTTCTATAGAAATAAAATTTTGAAAAAAAATTTTATAGAAATAAAATTTTGACAAAATTGTCTATAGAAATAAAATTTTGACAAAATTTTCTATAGAAATAAAATTTTGACAAAAAATTTTATAGAAATAAACTTTGAAAAAATGTTTATAGAAATAAAATTTTGACAATATTTTCTATAGAAATAAAATTTTGACAAAATTTTCTATAAAAATAAAATTTTAAGAAAATTTTCTATAGAAATAAAATTGTGACAAATTTTTCTATAGAAACAAAATTTTGAAAAATTTTTCTATAGAAACAAAATTTTGAAAAATGTTTCTATAGAAATAAAATTTTGACAAAATTTTCTATCAAAATAAAATTTTGACAAAATTTTCTATAGAAATAAAATTTTGACAAATTTTCTATAGAAAAAAATCTATATTGGTAGATTTTCGGAGAAATTTTTCTAAAAATTGTATTATATTGCAAAGTCACTTTCGTGGGTATGATGGCTTTGCTGGCGTTTGAAGGCCATAATTCGTGCCAATTTGAACAAATCAACACTGATTCTTAAATGTGATGTTGTTTTCGTGATTTTTTGCACGTAGCAAAAAATGTAGCGCTTTATTTTTGCCTCAAATGTAAAAATGTATTTCTGCCTCAAACTGACAAAAGAAATAAGTTCCCAAAAAATGAAATAAATCCTCATTATTTTCGTGAAAGGTAGTAAAAAAGGACAATATAAATTCATTATTATATTTTTACAAAGCTTCATGGAAAGTTCCTTGTGACTCTTGGACTGAACCGAGGCAAGTGAACCAACAAATATTTTCAAAACCCTAAATGAAAAATGTCATCATTTTTGGGGGACTTATTTCGTAAAAGTAGTAAAAAGAATTTTTTTAAATTAAAAAATGTACAAAAATATATTTAAATTCATTAAATCCTAATTAATAACTAAGTGCTAATCGGCTAAAATTTATTCGCCAACTGAATATTAGAGAGATTTGAAAATAAATTAAAAATGAAATAAACCCCCAAAATATGAAATAACTGAACGAAACTTTATTTTTTTTTGTCCATATTGAGGACTTCGTTTGTTTTTATTTAAGTTTTTGAGCTTTAATTCCTCTTTAATTAATTTTAAAAAATCTCCTTTTTTTGATAACATACAAATCTCCTGACAGACATGATAACCGTGATTCAAAACGTCATCCGTATTACCACCAAGTCTAAATGCACTTTATTGCTATATGGTTGCACGCGTGATAAGGAAGGTTTTCGTTCATTTCAAATATATAGCATAAAACCGCATTGCAACATTTAGCCATCATAAACCACCGTCACCATCAGCTATTACAACATTTTAAATCTCGTTAAAATGTGTTCCCTTTTACAATTCACATCATCATCATCATCCAAAACTGCAGTAAACCAACTGCATATGAAGACTAGGCGATTTTATTTAAACCAGGGATATATTTTAGATACTAGAAACAACAAAAACAACAATATCTATCGGGTTGATGCGCAAAAGAAGCCTTTACTCACAAACTTAAACTAAACCGGCCTTTAGTTTTCTACAAATATGATTGTGACCTAAATACTCAATGTATACAAAAGAAAAATATTATAAAAAAAGAAAAAAAAATAAAATACAAAAATTATGTAATAATCTATGATATCACATATACTGCATATATCTACTACACACATTGCGCATTATTTCAAGATGAGTGCAATATAAAAAAAAACCGGTAAACCTTTGCTCTCAAATGCTGCCGGTCCCAATCTGAGACAACAACTCCTTTTTCAAAAATGAAAAAAAAACAACGAACATTTTTCAGCACAGAAGAAACCAGAAAAAATGTGAACACCACAACCTGAAAGGTAGGCAAACTCTTGCGGTATGACATAGTTTAACATCTGCAAAATATTGCGTGTAATTACATGCCACTGTGTATTTTTGTTTTACGGTCTTCTTTATAAAAAGTACCCACAAACAGCATGTAACCTTGAGTTGATATCAGACTTGTGTTTTTTTTTTTTTTTTTGCTATGTCGAAACTTTTTTTTCGTTTTGAAAGGATATGCAGTTTTGCATTTACTTTTGCACAGGGACCATAGAGCATCTTTGGTTTCAGATGCAGAAAAACAAAATGCAAAAAAAAAATTACAGGTTTTTTTTAATGGTTTAATGACTTCCAACTAAAATGTAATCAACAATGAGGTTGTTTAAATTACTTTACCATTACAACATACCATTCACTTTGGGAAGTCTTT
The DNA here is from genome assembly GCF_050003625.1 of Haematobia irritans. Lineage (NCBI taxonomy): Eukaryota > Metazoa > Arthropoda > Insecta > Diptera > Muscidae > Haematobia > Haematobia irritans. The sequence goes on along the minus strand of NC_134397.1, from coordinate 163,788,811 downwards.
TGTTCCTTTGCTTCTATATATATTTTTTTTCGGGGAAAAGGAGTTAACCCTGAGATGGAGTTTTTGACTGTTTTAATTTAAATCTGGTTGTGACAACATTCTGTGTGGGAATATATTCCGAGAGTTCCAGGTAAATTTAAAGAAGGATATTACGTTACATTGTAAATATCCTATTTCACATGTCCTTGCAAGTTGAGATGTTGTAATGTTTTTTTTTTTTTTTTTTTTTTTTTTAATGAAAATGTCTAAAACCATTTGCATTAAAATTTCCCAGTAGTTTAAAGAAAATAAAAATTATCCAAGTTCTAAATATACATTTAAAGTTAGTCACACGATTATGTTAGAATAACTTTTGTGGCAGCCCATTATTTTTGGCTCACTTAGACTATTTAATCCATTGTGATACCAAAAAAGGTGGACCTCCCTTTAATCAATAAATGCTGGCCGATTATAGGTTTAGCTCAATGACAACGATATATAGCCAAAAACAGCAATGGAAAATGTTCTTTTTGAATCCGGAATTAGTTCAAAATTGCCCAGCAAAAAAGAGCTTCCAAAAAAGTAGTTTGGATCCTCGATTTGTGATACGGAAGTGGTGCAAATTTGGTTCATTTCCAATGAATTTTACACGAGCTTGTCATAGGACGGAAGTACTCCATTTTTGGATCCTGTGCATTGCTTTAGAAGTTCTGCTTTGAAAGTTCATTTGGATGAAGAAATTTAAAACACTAAAAAAACAATTTTCCAATTTCACTTATTATTTTTATCAGTATTTGTTTTTTATCTTCTTATAATCTAATTTTTATAAATTGAAAAATTTCTTCGCATCCACCGGGGGTTGAACCTGGGTCTGTTGGCACCATGACAGAACGCCTTAGCACACTCAGCCACAAACGCCGTTGAACACGATGCATTAAAACATCTATTCAAATGTTTGTGATTTGAACCTAATATGACAACACGGCATGATATTCTGACTACTTCCTGTTTTTCTTTTTTTTATACCCACCACCATAGAATGGTGACGGGGGTATAATAAGTTTGTCATTCCGTTTGTAACACATCGAAATATCGATTTCCGACTATATAAAGTATATATATTCTTGATCAGGGAGAAATTCTAGGACGATATATCGATGTCCGTCTGCCCGTCTGTCTGTCTGTCTGTTGTAATCACGCTACAGTCTTCAGTAATGAAGCAATCGTGCTGAAATTTTGCACAAACTCGCCTTTTGTCTGCAGGCAGGTCAAGTTCGAAGATGGGCTATATCGGTCCAGGTTTTGATATAGTCCCCATATAAACCGACCTCCCGATTTGGGGTCTTGGCCTTATAGAAATCGTAGTTTTTATCCAATTTGCTTGAAATTTGAAATCTCTAGGTATTTTATGACCATAAAGAGGTGTGCCAAAAATGGTGAGTATCGGTCCATGTTTTGGTATAGCCCCCATATAGACCGATCTCCCGATTTTATTTCTTGGGCTTATAGAAACCGCAGTTTTTATTCAATTTACCTGAAATTGGAAATCTGGAGGTATAGTAAGACCACAAATACGTGTGCCAAAAATTGTGAGTATCGGTCCATATTTTGGTATAGCCACCATATAGACCGATCTCACGACTTTTCTTCTTGGACTTAAGGAATCCGTAGTTTTTATCCAATTTACCTGAAGTTGGAAATCTAGAGGTATTGTAGGACCACAAATACGTGTGCCAAAAATGGTGAGCATCGGTCCATGTTTTGGTATGGTCCCCATATAAACCGACCTCCCGATTTGGGGTCTTGGGCTTATAGAAACCGTAGTTTTTACCCAATTTGTCTGAAATTGGAAATCTAGAGGTAGTTTAGAACCATAATGAGGTGTGCCGAAAATGGTGAGTATCGGACCATATTTTGGTATAGCCCCCATATAGACCGATTTCCCGATTTTACTTCTTGGGCTTCTAGAATCCGAAGTTTTTGTCCTATTTGCCTCAAATTGGAAATCTAGAGGCATTTTCGGGCCATACAGAGATGTGCCGAAAACGGTGAGTATCGGTCCATATTTTAGTATAGCCCCCATAAGAAGGATCTCCCGATTTAACTCCTTGGGTTTCTAGAAACCGTAGTTTTTATCTTATTTGCCTGAAATTGTAAATATTCTGGTATTTTAGGCTCACAAAAACGTGTATCGGATTAAGTTTTTATCGGTCCATTTGGTAATGCCACATAGACCGATTTCACTTCTTGAGGGTGTAGAAGGCGCACTGATCATGAAAATTGCTTGAAACTCAATGTAAAATTTCCAGATTTTACTTCTAAAGATTTAAGATTTCATATCAAGACGTTATTTTATAATTTTCTTGCACACTTACAAGAGATGTTAATAATTCCTCTAAAACTCAAACAAAAATGGTTCTTATAAATCCAGAATCTGATATAGTCTTCATAGGTGAAATCTTTAAATTTATCTTCTGGAAGTGTCCTCCTGAAATTTCAAAGGAAACCCTAATATTTGGTTCATGGTGGTGGGTATTTAAGATTCGGCCCGGCCGAACTTACTGCTGTATATACTTGTTTTTTTTTTTTTTATTTTACTGGGTTGTCATAGAAAGGAAGACATCATTTTAAACACCATCTGCATTGATTTTGCATTAATTCTTCAAATGTGATAATATTTCAGTATTTGGATTTAATTTTTTTTAAATAAGGAAACGCTTAAAAAATACTTTTTTCTTAATTTTTTTTTCGACTTTTACTCTAGGTTAGGTTAGTTTAGGTGGCAGCCCGACGTATCCGGCTCACTTAGACTATTAAGTCCATTGTGATACCACATTGGTGAACTTCTCTCTTATCACTGAGTGCTGCCCGATTCCATATTAAGCTCAAGGGATCTCCTTTTATATGACAAGGGATCTCCTTTTTATAGCTGAGTCCGAACGGCGTTCCACATTGCAGTGAAACCACTTAGAGAAGCTTTGAAACCCTCAGAAATGTCACCAGCATTACTGAGGTGGGATAATCCACCGCTGAACAACTTTTTGGTGTTCGGTCGAAGCAGGAATCGAACCCACGACCTTGTGTATGCAAGGCGGGCATGCTAACCATTGCACCACGGTGGCTCCCTTTTTTACTCTATGCACCCAGAGAAAGGTTTGGTTGAAATTCGATCACGACAATAAAAAGATAGTTGAGGCCCATTAGTTTTAGTTGTATGAACCATATGTCAGTTATTTCTTTTATTTAATATTTGGTATAACCAATAAAATATCAATACAGTCAAATGCTAGTACTCACGACCAAATATTGGTTGTTATAAATCTATTAATTAAAATCAACTTTCATTCTGTTCCGTACTGTTGTGTTACCAGATTTATTTTTTAAAATTGTCTCGGAAACCGACAGAAAGTGTGTACTATAAATAAATTGGTTATGATAACAAATTTGGTAGTTATTAGTGGGACATGTTGCTGCAACATTTATTTGGAAAAAGTCTCATGTCTCGAATATTTATTGAAGACAAGGAAAATTCCCAATAGTTTATTGCTTGAGAAAGTTGGGAAATTATGGAAAATCCAGGAGTTTTCGCACAGTTATGACCAACTTTGTTAAAAGGATTGAAGGTCAATTCTTTAGATGGTCCTTCCTATACCAAAGGTAATGCTCATCAAAAAGTTAGTGTTGAAGCCAAACAGCCTAACTCTGACTTTGTGAGAGAGTCCAACTTTTAAGCAACATCAAGATTATTAATGCTTTCGTACCTCAAATTCGGACACCAATAATAGTCTGTTTCAAAGAAAAGGAAAAAGAATTATTATTATTGAATTTCAGTTCACCCATCATGTAATGGCCGGTAAAAATCCGAAATTTGATAATAGGAACAGTCAACAAGACCACTTTCTTTAGTTGGAGCATATTATTCTAGAAAACACGAATATTTGCAAATGAAAATACAGGTAAGTTTTCGACGGGAGGAATCGTTATAAACTTTTCATGATTCTTAGTTATAGGAACAACCCCAAAATTGAATCCTTGTTCCGAACATCATTAGAATGGATGGAGAAATGCGACTTCTGTCTTACGAGAAACAAATATACGGCCAGCTAAAGCCAGTCAACTCAGGGTGTGAATCAAAACCGATGAGTGAATTCAACCTGGAACCAAGAACTAATAATTCAAGTAGGCACGCAAACTGAAATTATTATCGTCTGACCAAAGAGTGGTTCAGGGTAAAACCCGTGGATAAATTTATTTCACGAATTATATAATTAGTTGCAAATAAACAATAAATATATTAACGAAAAATGTATAGCATTTAATTTTTGGTGTAAAGTAAATTGTAAAATATTGGTTGTTCCAATAATCTAACAGACTGCTATGCCAGACAATTGTTGGTTGTCCTAACTAATAACAAAATGGAATGGTTGTGATACCCAATTTCAATTGGTTGTAGTAACAAATAATGTAGGTTAAATTCTCATAGTAGAAGGAACTAAATAATTTGGTTGGCAAAAAAATTGGTTGCCACAACAAATTTGTTTTCTGTGTGTGTAAAGAAGTTTTGAATAATACTAGCAAATTCCACGTCTGCCGAGAAACTGATAAGTAAAATTTTCAAAACGTTTTTAAATATTCATTCATTATTTTATTTGTCCCTACTGTGTTTTATATGCAGTAAAATTTTTGAGTATATAAATGTATTGCAAAAACTTTAACATAAAATGCATTTTTAAGGCATTTATGTGGCACAAAATGTATATAGCAGTTTTTATAAAGAAAATTGGTACAGTTTTGAAAATTTTATTTTTTAAATTTTTATTTTTATATTGAAAATAAATTTTTCATCTATAATAAATTGAAATTTATGCCTCAAGCTTTGTGCTAATAACAGAGTTGTCAATATATAAATACAAAAATTGATTAATAGATTTGGCCATCGATCACATTCAATGGGCTTTAATTGCATTGCATGTGTTATTTATTTATTTATTTTTTATTTTGGCTTGTCTCGTATAAGTCTAGCTTCATTACTTGTCTGGGATTACAACAAGCTTTTTTTTTCAAATGCAGTCACTGAACCTATCTGAGCTGAAGTAAATATCAAATGAAAAAGTGTTGCCAACTTGGTGAGGAGGAGTGTTGTAGAAACATGTATAAAAAAATATAATATACTTGAAAATTTTTATTTATAGAAAAATCTCTCAAAATTTAACACCTTTGATTGCCCACATTTTTTTCCACATTCGGGAGGTGCCAACTTATTCACTTTTATTTCATTGATTTTTTTTTTAATTTTTGTTATTATTTTTCCAGAAGTGGTCGTTTTGTAAAGAGTCCTAGTTTGAGAGGATTTACTGTAATATTTTATTATTAATTAAAAAAGTTTTCCCCAAAAAAAAAAAAGACTAAAAGCATAAAATTTAGGACTATAGCTATAGCTACAACTACAAAACTAATTTCGTAATTATTTTTATTTAGAAATAATTTTTTTTTTTTCGTGTATTTTTCCATTCACCCAATTTCTAAATATGGCAACTCTATCTCATCCAGTAAAGCTATAGAGAAAAATACTCAATTCGCCGAATCATTTTTCACAATACTCATAGATAAATGAGTACATTAACGCTCTTGAGCAACGGTTTGCTTACCGGTTGCGGTTTTTCCTTATGAAATCTCAAACAAAGATAACTATAAAAAAATATATATTCATTATTATATACCAATTACATAAGTGGTAATAACGATGACATTTAATAAACCTCAAATGCTCACTTAACACCTCATTGAAAGTAAAAGTGTTAAAAATATCATTAAAACCCATCAGAAATTCCCTATACAAACTGAATACAAACAAAAGAAATAAATAAATAAACAAACCCAAAATAAAAACCAGTTCATTCACTTTATGGCTTACTGACCTAGAAAATGGTCAAAAACTTCATGACACCTTGTTACGCATGCGTATCACAGCATCGACAGCAATTTGGATCGAAGTCAAAGACTACCAACGCGCACAATCATCATCATCATGGCATAGAGAAATGTGTAAAGTGTGCCTATTTGATCTTTGTCCAATGATGTGTGAGTTGTTATAAGAAATGCGTGTATGTGAATGAGCAGCGGTGCGTACGCATGGCATTTCGGATTTATGACGTACGCGCGCACTGGGTAAATGCAAAATTTGTGTAATACTTGAATTGCTGATAGATTAGTTAAAGTACCTATTTAATAACTGGTCTCAAATATGGGGCCATTCTTGTTTGTTTTTTTTTTTTTTTGTAATTTGTGTTTTCTCTATGGATTTTCACAACATTAACTTTTGGCTTTTGACTAAATTGGCTATTGGATGCAAACATGCATGTATGCATGTTGGCTAAAGCTGAAAGAAAACTCTTTGACATGTGGTAATAGGATTTCATTTTGTTATGTCATGGCTGATATTTTTTGGATGGTTTACGTGTTTTTTTTTTTCGTTTTTGGTGTTAAATAAATGTTAACAGTTTTCACATTGGCAAGGTAAACAAATCGATTTGATTTAGTGCTTGTGTAAAAATCAAAAAAAGAAAACTGAGTAATTTTTCGTGTATAAAAAAAAACCCGGAATTAGGTGTAGACGACTATAATATAGGCTACAAATTGATAAACAAAGTTATTATTTTTATTAAAGAAATCAATATTTATGTTGAATGATGAAATACCCAATCAACAAGTAAAACAGCCGAATTTTATATAGAGTTTTGTTGATATTTACTGCAACCAACTTCAGTTGACTATGATTTCTATACTGGTACAAAAAGACGTTGTTATATTGACGAAATGTATTATTAAAATTGAGCCAATGAAAACAATTCGAAGTACAATGAACATTTTTGTTATTATAACGAATTTTTGTTTAATCAAAGTAACTTTTCGTACTATTAACGAATATTTTCATTGTCTTAATGAAAATGTTTCATTATATCAATTTTAATGATTTTTTTGTTTGTTTGTAAGCCAACAAATTGTTTGCCAGTGAAAGTTACAATGATAATTCATTTTATTGTATACAAGCTTATAAAATCACTTTAATCTAATGCATTCAAAGGAATTCAAACGTGATAGTGTAAACGCTTCATATTTGGATGAAAATCACACGCGATTATCTTTAGAGCCCTCCAGCATTTAAATGTAAATAAATCTTTTGTTTGTTGTACCATTTCTTACTACCGTGATATTAAAAGTGTTGTATCGCGTTCAAAAAGTGAACGTAAAAGCGGTAACAACACCAGAAATGATCCGAAAAGTGAAAACCAGATTCGATGGCCGCGGTAAAAACCGATGGTCGCTACCCGCTCGTATTTATCGACCATGGGATCAAAATAAATGCCGAGTATTATAGGCAAAATATCGTAAAAATAATATTCCTCGCTATATTTCTACCGCACAATGGGTACCAAAATCTCCAGATCTCAAACACTGTTGCCTCAAATGGTAGATTTTATACTTTTTGGTAGATTGGTAGAATTCTTGACGTTTTGGTACATTTTGAAAAATATTCCTCTTCACAAATTTTCCATATAAATAAAATGTTGACAGCATCTTCTATAGAAATACAATTTTGATAAAATTTTCTATGGAAATAAAATGTTGACAAATTTTAATAGAAATAAAATTTTTGAAAAAATTTTTTATCGAAATAAAATTGTGACAAAGTTTTATACAGAACTTAAATTTTGACAAAATTTTCTATGGAAATAAAATTTTGACAAAATTTTCTATAGAAATACAATTTTGGCAAAATTTTCTATAGAAATAAGATTTTGGCAATTTTTTCTATAGAAATAATTTTTTTTACAAAATTTTATATAGAAATAAAGTTTTGACAAAATTTTATATAGAAATAAAGTTGTGACAAAGTGTTTTATATAACCAAAATTTTTAAAAAATTTTCTATAGAAATAACATTTTGGCATAATTTTCTATAGAAATAAAACTTTCACAAAATTTTCTATAGAAATAAAATGTTGACAAAATTTTCTATAGAAATATAATTCTGACAAATTTTTCATAGAAATAAAACTTTGACAAAATTTTAATAGAAATAAAATTTTGTAATATGTTCTATCGAAATAAAATTTTGACAAAATTTTCTATAGAAATAAAATTTTAACAAAATTTTCCACAGAAATAAAAATGTCTATAGAAATAAAATTTTTAAAAAATTTTCTATAGAAATAAAATTTTGACAAAATTTTCTATAGAAATATAATTCTGACAAATTTTTCATAGAAATAAAACTTTGATAAAATTTTAATAGAAATAAAATTTTGTAATATGTTCTATCGAAATAAAATTGTGACAAAATTTTCTATCGAAATAAAATTTTGACAAAATTTTCTATAGAAATAAAATTTTGACAAAATTTTCCATAGAAATAAAATTTTGACAAAATGTTATATAGAAATCAAATTTTGACAAAATTTTCTATAGAAATAAAATTTTGAAAACATTTTCTATAGAAATAAAATTTTGACAACATTTTCTATAGAAATAAAATTTTGACAAAATTTTTTATAGAAATAAAATTTTGACAAAATTTTCTAAAGAAATAAAATTTTGACAAAATTTTCTATAGAAATAAAATTTTGACAAAATTTTCTATAGAAATAAAATTTTGCCAAAATTTTCTATAGAAATAAAATGTTAACAAAATGTTCTATAGAAATAAAATTTTTTAAAAAATTTTCTATCGAAGTAAAATTCTGACAAAGTTTTATACAAAATTAAATTTTGACAAAATTGTCTATAGAAATAAAATGTTGACAAAATTTTCTATAGAAATAAAGTTTTGACAAAATTTTCTATAGATATAAAATTTTGACAAAATTTTCAATGAAAATAAAATTTTCACAAAATTTTCTATAGAAATAACATTTTGAAAAAATTTTCTGTAGAAATATAATTTTGACAAAATTTTCGATAGAAGTAAAATTTTGACAAAATTTTTTACAGAAATAAAATTTTCTATAGAAATAAAATTTAAAAAAAAATTCTATAGAAATAAAATTTTTAAAAAAAAAATTCTATAAAAATAAAGTTTTGACAAAATTTTCTATAGAAATAAAATTTTGACAATATTTTCTATAGAAATACAATTTTGACAAAATTTTCTATAGAAATAAAATTTTGACAACTTCTTCTATAGAAATAAAGTTTTGACAAAGTTTTCCATAGAAATAAAATTTGGCATAATTTTCTACAGAAATAAAATTTTGACAAAATTTTCTATAGAAATAAAATTTTGACAAAATTTTCTATAGAAATAAAATTGTGACGAAATCTTCTATGAAATAAAATTTTGAAAAAACTTTCTATAGAAATAATATTTTGACAAAGTTTTATATAGAAATAAAATTTTGACAACATTTTCTATAGAAGTAAAATTTTATCAACATTTTCTATAGAAATAAAGTTTTGACAAAGTTTTCCATAGAAATAAAATTTTGACAAAATTTTCTATAGAAATAAAATTTTAACAAAATTTTCTATAGAAATAAAATTTTGACAAAATTTTCTATAGAAAAAAAATTTTGACAACATTTTCTATAGGAATAAAATTTTGTCAAATAAGATTTTTTATTTGGTAGTTTTTTCCAATTTTTTGTAAATTTTTTTTTTTGCTTGAGTGGCAATCGTGATCGCAATATGTTTGACTTTTGCGCATCTAGCCTTTTTGGATAGCCACAATGGCACTAAGAAACAACACAGTGTCGATTATCTCAAGAAGGCGATTCGTCGGACCAAAATACCGCAGATCCTCTTTCGTGCAGCGTATGATGACTATATCGGCCATATTTCATGCCAAAGATAGCCAATTTGAGCAAATCCAAAATGATTATAAAATTTAATGTTATTTCTGACGTTTCTGTTGTTCGATTCTACTATAGAAAATTCATTAAAATTTAAAGATCAATTATGGAATGAATTTGGTAATATGGCATATTTTAGATTTCTTGCATATTTTGTTTCAGAATGCAAATAATGAGAATTTGTATCATAACAAAATTTAATCGCATTTTGTTTTATTTGCAATTTTCATTAATAAGACACACTTCTAAGAGATATCTTACAGATATTTTATTGGTTAGACACTAGAATTTAGCTTCCTTCCCCGTCCGTCTGTATGTTGCTATTAACTTACGAACGAACGGACGGACGGACGGACACGGTCCATTCATGGCTATGATTTTTATACCAATACGAGTATTCTAACAAAAAAGATAAAAAGTCTTATGGATCCACTTCAAGTCCTAGTAGATGGAAAAATTCAGGTTCTACATAAAAACAATATAAATTTATCTTTATCTAGAAGAAATAATGAGTCTATGAGCAAATTATATTATTAGTCTATGATAACCATCGGCATATTATTAAAAAATGCTATTACCTCAAGCTCTTAAAACTCTCTAATTTTAAGGTGATTTTATGAAAATGTATCCCATGTATGCCCAAAATTCCATTGAGAAAATATATAGGACTCAAATGTAAGTGGTTAGCCTTTAGCAGAATAGTAGGGTGTCAAAGCATTGGATATGATTTTTGTTGCTTATGGTTTTACATTTTTCGAATTTTTTTATAAATTTTAGTTGGCCATTTGCTCTTGTTTATCATAACATTTAGTTTCATTTTTTTTGTTCTTCTATGTTTGATTGATGGACCGTTGATAATGTTTAAATTGACAACAATAATCAAAATAGTAGATAAAGCAAATTGCTTTATGAAATTTTCAGAATTTATATCTAGTGTAAATAATGAGACTAGGTCATTTGGAATTTTATTAAAAAAAAATCTCTGTAATATTTTTTCATAAATATGACCAATATTAAAATTTAGAAAAAATAAAATGAGAGAAGAAAATTGCAAACTATACGCCTCTAGTAAAAGGACGTTGATTCTAAAAACTATAGCTGATACTATTTAAGAATTCGTTCTTTTTTGTTCTCACACTTCGATAGATATTATAGGTCAAATAGTTCTTACTTTCAAAAGGCCATTTGGTCGAAATTCAAGAATCACATTTTCAAAACAACTAATGGAGATAGGCCCCAATTTTTTGTGAAAGGGTTAATTTTTATGGATTATTTTGTTTGGACATATATTCAAAAAAAAAAAAAAATAATGCCATATTTCACTAATAGAAAAAGTGTCGTTATACACACAAAAAAAATGTCACGAAAAATTTTCCAATTAAAATTTTAACTGAGTTTGAAAAAATATTCAATTAAAAATTTAATTGATTCAACAAATTTTTCAACTGAAACAAAAATCAATCACAAAAATAATAGTATCAATTAATTTTTTAATTGGATCAATTAATTTTTTAATTGACCTTAAATTAATTTTTTAATTAATACTATCATTTCTGTGATTGAAGACATTTCAATTAAAAATTAATTGGATCAATTAACTTCGTGATTGAATCAGAAAAAAAATTTTGTGTGTACGAAATAAGTTATTAAAAGTGAGCCAATGAAACAAATTCGTTAATGTAACGAAATTTTTCGTTATTATGATGAATTTTATGTTAACCAACGTAACAAATATTTTCATTGTATTAATGAAAATGTTTCGTTCAACAATTTTCATTGGCTCAGTTTTAATGAAATTTCATTTGTGTGTTCAAATTTTTCAAAATCTCTTAACTCAACTATTTCCACCTTTCCATTTTGAGCACAAATTCCATGAATTCGAAAATATTATTGCATTTTATTTTGCAATTTATGACCTTAACTAGTTTAGCCATTTGAAAATCATGTCCACTTTGCTTTGGTTTTTTTGGTATATATTTCATGCTTCCATTTATTTATATTCAAATACACTCCATAAAGATTTTAATGATAAATTTAATAAACCAATATCAATGCCAATAGCATAACGGAACTCAGAAAAACAACACAATTAAAATGAAAATAGCAATAATAAAACAAAACTATTTGAATAATATACACTTCAGAATGCTCAATAGAGCATCAATGCGAATTTATGCTATTCACAGATATTAGTAAATAAAATTGGTTTTGCACTTTTGCTAGGAAATCTAGATTTTATGAATAATTTGATAAAAATCATATTAAAACAAAGCTCGTTTGTTATATACTCAAAATCAAAAGAGCGTATTAATGAAAAACTAAAACTGATTAAATAAATTTAGATAATTAAATGTATATGCATAATACACAAATTGAAGAGGAAATAGTATGTTAAAGCAGTTCGATGTTTGAAGAGTATTTTAAAATAATTGCATGGGTGGGTTTTTTGCAATATAATTTAGCCAATATAAAAATAATTTTATTTCTATGGCCTCGAAAGGTAATAAAATTGTCATAATGTGTGTGAGAGTTTTAATATTAAATTTAATTATTTTGAATAAGGTAGTACTATCGTAAGGATTGAAATATAGTGATTTTAATGAAATGAAATTTTTTTTTAAGGGATACAGAAAAATTATTTTTTTATTTCAACTTGAAACCATGTGTTGACTACAAACTACAATAGTAGCACGGAACCAACAGAGGAAACGTATGTTTGTCAAATTGATTTGGCCAAAGCCCTGTAGACTGCAACACGGTTAGATGGGCGATCGTTTCGGAACTGCCACATTCCTGATCAGCATTTTCTACTTACAGCAAAATTGTCAACCCATAATCAGAAAAAATTTGCTATGGAAATGTCTAAATGAAATTATTGGGAATGAGCTTCAAAATGTCACAAAAGTGTCCAAGTACACCACTGTAGTATATTACAATTGGTAATAGTTTATTTTTAGAGATTTTGTAAATTTGACTACATTTCTCGTTCATGAACAGATGGTCATGAATCAAGAACGTTGTTCACAGTTCTTCCTGCTAAATTGATTTGGCCAAAGTCCTTTAGACTGCAACACAGTTAGATGGACGATCGTTTCGGAACTGCCACATTCCTAATCAGCATTCTCTACTTACAGCAAAATTGTCAACCAATAATCAGAAAAAAATTGCCACGGAAATGTCTAAATAAAATTGTTGGGAACGAGTTTTAAATTATCACAAAAGTGTCCAAGTACACCACTGTAGTAACATATATTGCAATTGGCCATAGTTTATTTTTAGAGATTTTGTCAATTTGACTACATTTCACTTTCATGGACAGATGGTCATGAATCAAGAACGTTGTTCACAATTCTTCCAATAGAGGACAATATGTTTGTTAAATTGATTTGGGCAAAACCCTTTAGACTGCAACACGGTTAGATGGACGATCGTTTCGGAACTGCCACATTCCTGATCAAAATTTGCTATGGAAATGTCTAAATAAAATTGTTGGGAACGACCTTTAAATTGTCACAAAAGTGTCCAAGTACACCACTGCAGTATATTGCAATTGGCCATAGTTTAATTTTAGAGATTTTGTCAATTTGACTACATTTCATTTTCATGGACAGATGGTCATGAATCAAGAACGTTGTTCACAGTTTGTATCTCTTTTCTATACATGCGTGTTTTGAAATGCAGTAATTTAATCTTTTAAATACTTCATATAAGGTTTTTTTTATTATTTGTTAATAATTATCATATCTATATCTTTTTGTTTTCAGCTCTTTAGGATTATCTGCCTTTAAAAAAAAAACTTATTCATCTACTCTCCATTTATATTTGTTTGTTAAATTGTATTCAAATGTATTTACTATGCTAACTGATGCGATATGGATAAATTAAAAACGAATTGTTTGTTGACTGTCACATGCAGTTGTTCTGTTTTTTTGCTACTTATTGTATTTTACCAAACTGACAAATATTGGCACATCCATCCAACCATCCATTTATTCTGTTGTTTTTTGTTCAATTTGTGTTTTGTGTGCCATGAAACATTTTATTGACAATTAAATAAAATATCACTGTTAATTAGCATAAAGATTTAATTAATACAACATTTTTGTATTAACACAGGTTCGCTTTGCTATGCTAGTTTTACCTCATCATACTATAGACATTTTATGGTATGGAATAATGTCATAGCAAATGCTATGCGAACGAAACTGTCACTATGGTAACATCAAAAGAATACCAAGATTTAATGAATATATCATGTAGCAACAAAAAAAACCGAGATAAATGAAAATTAAAAATAGACAACAACTAAATCGAAGTAGTATCACACTATCACAAGTAATTGTATATTAATTAAATTTTTTAGGTATTTATTAATAATAATTTAAAATAAAGCGGGAATATTTATTAAAATTCCTAAAAAAACGAAATATTTAATAATAAGGCAGAGTATTGACAAATAAGAAGACAATAAAATAAAAAATTCGAATTATATATTTTAGTACATTGTTCATTTGGCAGATTAGAAAATTGGAGAAACATTATCTCTAGTAAAGCTGTAGCCAATATATAAAACAGTAGAATGTCGCAAAAGTCGATTTTGCAAACCTTTAAAAGTCGATCTTTTGAAGAATATGAAAACCGACATATTGATTTTCTTTTCAATGCTCGAAATAAACTAAGATGGCTTTTGAACTGTTAGAACTTCATCTACCATGAGGTAGATGAAAAAGGACCAATTTCGTTTTCAAAAAAGCTTCACCTTTGGTGTTTTTTTTTTTTTTATTTGAACAGTGTTAAGATGGAATGAACAAAAAAAATGTGTACAAAAAAACATAAAAGTGCTATGAGAAATATATTCCCTTCAAATTTTTATTTCAAGATTATATATCGACAAAGTTATTTTGTCTTCTGAAAAACATATTGTCGAAGAATTCATTAATGATCAAAATGAAGTTATAATATAATTTTGGTGCTTTTTGACATTCGGGAGTTGGCATCACTGTCGTAGACAGCAGATTAATATCTTTGTGGAAATGTGATAGACAAACGGACAGAGAAATATTGTTAGGGATAGCTTTGCCGTGTTGGTCCGATCGGATCAAAAGATTTCTAATTTTTAAATTTGATTCGATGGTCTGACCAAACGGAATTTGTTCCATTTTTAAAAATTTTTTCTAGTATTTAAAATTTCTGTCACATATTCATTAGAATATGTTCACTGAACATAATATTGTCGTGAGAGCAAATATTTCATGTGCTCAAAATACGAATTCGAATTTTGCTTAGCATAGAGGACGTATTTCTCTGAAATAAATTTTGTTTTCCTTGTCAAAAAGTCTCTAAAATTTTCAATGAAATCGGTTTGTCCTTATTGTTAAGTGATTCGACATAAAATTGGGTATCCTAACATGAAACAAAAATTTCGTTTTACTAAACTCAAAATGGCTTTAATATTTCTGAAAAAATCTTCAAAATTAATGAAATGTTTTAACACATTATTTGAAAGTCATTTTTTTACTTGAAACATAAAATAACTTTCGCTTGTAGTAAAAGAGAATTGTGACGTAAATGTGTCCTCACTTCAATTCTCTGTTTCTTTGGCTCAGAATCAAAACCAAAATCATTAGCGTAAAGATAAAATCTTTGGAGCCGTGAATGCTTTTTTTTCAGTTTGGGATTCGATACCATTTCAATCACAGAAAATCGAATGAAAATTTCGTGTTGATGTCAACTAAAATTGACTTTAAAATTCGACCTTTTCAAAAAGTCTTTTTTTTCAAATAAAAAAAAAAAGTTGAAAAGTCCACGTTTAGATATCAACCGCTAAATCATATCAGTCCTTTCTGATTTACTTTACTTTTCTAATAAAAGCGCTATGTAAAACAATAAAATATATTTTGAAGCATTTTTCTTCGAAATTCGAAATTTGGTTTGCTGGAGGGAATTTTGGTCCGATTTTAGAAAAATTTTGGTCCAAAATAAAATTTCGTAGTGACTGGTTAAGGATTTAAGGTTGGTCCATAATTAAGGACATAATCAAATTATAAGATCATCGACTACAATCCCCAGTGAACTTAATTGAGAAAATATAAGAGAGAAGTTCACCAATGTGGTATCACAATGGACTGAATAGTCTAAGTGAGCCTGCCACCTAACCTAACCTAATCGAAAAGTTAAAAACTTAATTAAACTTAACATCAATAAAGTTCTTATTTATGATTCATGATATGATTTTGTTATTTAAGTTATTTTTTGGCAATTTTTTCTTCGTCATTGCACCACCTTAATATACATCAACTCCTTGTGTAATAGACATTTACACGCTGTCTCATTTTCAAAATTTTTATGCCACTCAGGCATTAACAATTTTCAACTATTGTTGTCTGGGAAAAATACTTCACTAAGCCCATCCTTAAATAAACGTCTCTAAACGTACTATAAAACTCAAGAAAATAATTGCATATTTCTATTGACATTTTATGGTATTTCTTTATAATTTAATCAATGGTTTATTTTGGAATCCGCAATGATGAATTCAATGCGGTGTAAGATTTTGAGGTTTATTAGAGTCTTTACTAGGTTGACTTGGTCTATAAGGCAATGGCGTTTTTAATGAACTCTTGGAAAGGTCATGCAATGCTACCCAAAGGTGTGAAAAAGGGAGAGAAAATGTTTGAGCGAATGTAAACTTGTGCTGAAAATTGTTGTTTGGAAGTTCACCAAAACCTGCGGTTGAATCTTAGTTCCAATGAATGTAATCATTTCCCGCTAAGGGGTGAATCCGAATCCGTAGCAATTTGTTTTCAAAAACACTACAGTTCTTAACTTATATCCCGAATTAAGATAATATGCTTTTATTAGCTCAATATGAAAAATGTTCTGTGTAGAGTTGTGAATTATAGTTACTTGAAGTGATCGCTCCTTTTAGTTCACTTCCGCAATAGGTAATAGTTCCTTTTTCTATTTTCGTTCCTCATGTCAGTGCCTCTCATTTTTTTTCTTTTCATTAGGTACTACACGGACGACAAAGACAATTGAGGTAAATTACAATAAATCTACTAAAGAATAACTCCCCGAAAAAAAGCTTTACTTATAATCTAAAATGGTTAAAAGTATGGAAATAAAGTGATCACAAATATAAACTTCTTAAGTCTAAAAAAAATATATAAAATTTTATAATTTTCAATAAAAAACCTACTCCTGCAATTATTATTATTATTTTCATTTTTGTATTTTTTTTTTATTTTATTTATTTTTATTTTTCATCATTTTCTTTTAAATCAATATTACTATTGCGAACATATATAATATTTAAAGTTTTTATTGTCGTCTTCAGTGACACCTACTTCTCGTTCCCATATTTCCTTAAAGTGATTAATTCCTTCTGGCACTATCCAACTCTAGTTACGTGGACTTCTTTCTTTCTCTCTCTCTCTCTCTAGGTATTTATATATACAGTGAAACCAACCTCTCTATAGTGGATAGTTGTCATGATTAAAAATCAAAAGTGGTTACTCTCAAAAATTTTTTTATAAAATTCTGGTCACCATGGTAGTCAATTGTAGAAGGCTTCACCGTAATTCATTTATTCCATTTGTTCTTTAATTTAAAGTTTTCCTATAATCCATATTGTTAATATTTTTTCATACACCTCCACATATACGAATATCAATCATATGTTAAAAGACCAACGAGTAAACTGATTTATAAAGTGCATATGAAAAAGTGAAAGAGAAAAAATACACATCAGCAATAATAACAATAATAATCATAATAAAATTAAACTGCATAAATTTCATATGAATTATAATGGAAAAAAATTAAATAGCAAAAGAAACAACAACAACAACAACGTATAACATTTATCCATTCTCTCGTTAAAAATGACGGAGAATGTGTTGCACACAAATGTGTGTGCGTGTGTGTGTGCATGCGTCTAGCATATTAAATTATTTTTCAATCAAATGAGCACTTTTAAATGAGCATTCATATGCAAACATTTGTATTCTCTCTGTCCATTATGGTCAAAGACTTTTCTTGTAGTATGTCTATACTGATGAAGAGAGAGCAAACCAACCAAACAGCCTGCCAACCATCATCAACAACGTTACATTGAAAGAATGATAACAACAACAACACTTACACATATACTCTGAAGATACAAATATTTGAATTGTTGTTGTTATTGTTGGTAGAAAAATTGTTGTTTTTTTGTAGTAGTGCAGTAGTTTACACTGTGTTACACACTGCTTGTTACTGTTAAGCACTTGTTTTACATACTTGCATGTACAATTAATTGTTTGGTTGTTGTGTACGTATAGATAATGATACTGATGATGAGGTACTTGTAGGTAAACTTAAAAAAATAATAATACAAGTCTGCGTCTATGTATTAGGGTGGTTTAAGGCAAATGTAGGATAACAGTAAGATGTTTTTTAGCCTAGTGCCAAGAATTTATGGTATTAGAAGATCGAAAAAAAAATGAAAACGGATTTTATAAATAAGGTTTATAGCAAGAATAAAATAAATTATAGTTTTTCTAATATAACACAATTTGCATGGCTTTTGATAGAAAATTGAAGTAAAATTCCAGCAAAATTGTTTCCTATATGTCTGTAACTGACGTGTGATAACCCAAAAAATCCGATTACTGAGATTTTATTCCTGAAGAGGAAAATGTTAATCAATTTTATTGTTTTTAGTTTAGATGCCACTTCATATACAGGTTATAAGACCCACCACTAGATTCTTATAAACTAAAGAAAAATTCAACAATGATCAAGGTATTGCTACCTATAGCCAAATCCGAATGGCAAGATTGCTTGCTTCTTTTTGCCAGAGCGATTTTACTGAATTTTCTGAGAAGCAGACTTTTTCCACAATGTCATTCGGATTGTGTTATAGGTGGCAATACCTTGACCATTGTCGACATTTTTTGTAGTTTATAAGAATCTAGTGTTGGGTCTTATAATCTGTACATAAAGTGGGCATCAGTGTTGTACTTCTTTAGTTGGTAATGTGCTGCTTTTTTAAGTTTTTACATTTTTGTCCACAAAGTGACATATTTTTTACATTTTGTGCCAACTTTTTGTCATGTTGTGCCTTTTTTTATTAATTAATACCTTTATTAGTGCAATAGTTTGATACGGATGGGATTGTCGCTTTAACATGAAATCGAATTAATATGTCCAATACTATAATATTCAGAACTTTTTCGTCTGAAGCGAATAATTAAAATGCCTGAAAATATATAAAGAACATTTAGGGAGCCACCGTGGTGCAATGGTTAGGATGCCCGCCTTGCATACACATGGTCGTGGGTTCAAACCCAGTTTCAACCAAATATCAAAAAGTTTTTCAGAGGTGGATTATCACCTATCAGTAATGCTAGTGGTATTTCTGATGGTTTCATAGCTTTTGTAAGTTATTTAACCGCAATGTGGAATACCTTTAGAACTCGCCTATAAAAAGGAGATCTTTTGTCATTGAGCTAGACATAGAATCGGGCAGCACTCAGTGATAAGAGAGAAGTTCACCACTATGGTATCACAATAGCCTGCATGGTCTAAGTGAGCCTGCAATATTGGGCAGCCACTATAGTTTATCTAACCTAAGCTATATAAATAACATTTTCTGTAATAGGGAAACCGGGCTATCCCATGAACTACCCAGATAAAAATTGGGAGTTCTTCCCAAGTCATTTTTTTTTAAATACATCAAAAAATACACTTCTAGAGACAGACTTAATTTTCACTTCACCAGCAGTTATCTTCACGTTATATATAAAAATCCTTTGTTTTATACAGTTTCCGAAAAAAATTCTGAATTGTACCGGGTATAAAACACAGTAAGTTTAAATAAAATAATGCAACATTTTTAAAAAATATTTTAAAAGTTTACCGATCTGTTACTTGACAGATGTGGAGTTGCGATAAAAATGTCAAGTTTTTCCTTATTTTTCAAGAAGAACTAAATATGGTTCTGCTTCTGAGCCAAGTTTGTATCACTTCAGGACACAAAAAGAATATTTTTATTGTATTTTTGGTTCCGTTTTTTTGTTGGGAGTTTGAGGGATTCAGTTTCGTTTAACTAGAGATACAATTATTGTTTGGTTTATTTAAATCTAATTAAAAAAAAAACGACTTTATAATTCTGTTAGAAATTAATTTAATTCGAAATTGTGCAACTTTTCTTGCAAATGGCAATTTTTGTGGCACTTTTTTTGAAATTCTCAACGGTAACGCTTGTGGGTATTAGTTCTATGTATCCAATAATTCTGTGCCCTTCATTATTTGTGATATCATTGTATCAAGTTCAGAATATGTCTTTTTTAGATAACATTTTCAAAAATTTCCAATTATAAAGAGTTTTGCTAAAAAGTTAATGAAAATGTTTTTTTTATATCCAGAAGCAATATAAAATCGGATATAGGAAGAAAATGAATTTGTTATAAAGAGGTAGTCATCTGAATTTGTATTAGTTTTTTCCTTAATGTTTTTTCTTTTTTTTAATTTTTATCTCTACACATATTTAATCGTAATGCTGTCAGTAATTAGATAGAAACACTGTTCAAATATTTTGTGGAAATATATCCATTATTTAGAAAATCCAAGTCCAGAAAATTTAAAATTGCTCCGAAAACAGAGAAAACCAAAACAGTCTACCCCAAAAATTTGGCATGTTTGGGTTTACATTAAAAGTAATCGCTAAGGAAGAACTTCCAAAAATGTTTTCTAAGTTCAAATTTGGAATTGCTTAGTTTGGCGAAGATATTTTTTTATAGTTCTGATAACTCTGAAAGATTTATGAGTTGTATCACCAATACCAAGTACCTACAACCAAGCCGAGCAAAACGATCTTGGTGAAGATTTTAGATAGATATATATTGCAAGACATTGACAAGCGTTTTTCACACTGAAATCTATGACAACCTTGTATATTTTCTATCGTTCCACCCCAAATTCCTACATATATACCATATATAGATATTTTTCAAACTTATGTCCGCATCCGCAAATATGATTTTAAACCGTGCATAACAAATGTTATAAGAGAACATTAATTTTAACTCAATTAATTACATGTAAATTATAAATAAATATCATCATAACAATAAATGCCACATTATTAGTTTATTTATAGGCGACTGAAACAGTGAGAGATAGAGAGAACGAAAAAAATAAAAACCAAACAAACAACTTGATGGCTTCCATATTTCATGTGAGTGGCCATCAATATTTGTAACAGTGAAATGGCATACTTGAAAGTCCACCATTATAATCATTTGGTTTTAATATGCAATTTTTCTCCACTTCAACCAGACCATAAGCTATATAAAGAAAAAAATAAACAAACAGCAAGTGCTATTTATTTTAATTGCCAATATAATGTCAGATACTTTTACCAGTTCGTATAATATTTAATAGCGGGCTTAAGTGATTTCCAAGTATTGATAATCTGGGATTTCTTTAAAAAACAAAAACAAATATTTCATGACTTTTGTAACAGCTCTTGTATATATCATTGGCATTCATAATTATTTAATATCATATGGTAAAAGTAATGAAAAAGTCAATGCTAGGAATTTAAATTAAACATTGAACGCAAAAGATTGCATATACTCGTGTTTTATAAATGCCGGTCTGACACAAACAAAAAAAAAGAGATGTGAAAACCAGTTGACATTGAGGATTGTCTGAGTGCTAATGATATTTGCAGCAATTGTAAATAATAGTAAGTAAAACTCCGTCAATTGCAAATGGGGTTGGCATCTTGGCATTTGCTCATTTCCTGTTTGGTAACATTCTTATTAAAAGAAATACACAGTATGAGCTAATAACTTAAGTCAATAATCACACAATCGCATTAAAAATGCTATAAAAGACAAAAATTTTACACAAATTGATTATTTAATATTCAATTTGGTTTAGTTTTAATTTATTTACAATTTTCTTTATAACTATTAAAAATTGGTTGATATAATTTTTGTGTTTTTTGTTTCTTCTTCAATTTTTTTGTAATTAAACAAACTTGTTTACACACATTTAAAAAGTATTTACCTTTCTCTTGATTTATGTCACACACACACACACAACATTTTTTTTTTAATTTGACCGGTATTTTATGTTAACCTTTAGCAAATAACATGGCCAACAATGAATTGTACAACTATGCACTACTACTACAACTTGTATTTGTAGCATATGTAACAATTGCTGTGGCAATTAAAAAGTTGTTATGCAAATTGGTTTTTATTTTTAGTGCAAACTGATCAAATGGGATTTTGTGATGACTGGATGACATTTATCGGTATGACTGAGGGTGAATGAAATGTGTGTATTGCCTGCCTTCTATATAATAAGATCATGGTTAATGTCATTTGGCAAATTTGTTTTATTTATTTTTTCAACGTTGACATTCATTCCGTTTTGATTAAATGCCATTATGAAGGACATGAAGTATAATTGGGGCAAAAATTATAAATTACAAATTCTTGTAATTTAAAATAAAAACAAGTAAATATATACGGCCGTAAGTTCGGCCAGGCCGAAGCTTATGTACCCTCCACCATGGATTGCGTAGAAACTTCTACTGAAAACTGTCATCCACAATCGAATTACTTGGGTTGCGGTAACACTTGCCGATGGCAAGGTATCTTAAAACTTCCTAGTACCGTAATATATACCACATAGCCCATATGTGGTATATATTAAACTAAAAAAGGCCGGTTAAATACGTATATAATTAAGTTTGAAGTTTCTATAGAAATAAAATTTTGACAACATTTTCTATAGAAATAAAATTTGGAAAAAATTTTCTATAGAAATAAAATTTGGAAAAAAATTTCTATAGAAATAAAATTTGGAAAAAATTTTCTATAGAAATAAAAATTTTACAAAATTTTCTATGGAAATAAAATTTTTACAAAATTTTCTATAGAAATAAAATTTTGACAAAATTTTCTATAGAAATAATATTTTGACAATGTTTTCTATAGAAATAAAATTTTTACAAAATTTTCTATAAAAATAAAATTTTGGTAGATTATTTTTGGCTCAAGTGGCAACCATGAATATGAACCGATATGGACCAATTTTTGTGTGATTGGGGATCGGCTATAATAACTATAGACCGATATGGAGCAATTTTGGCATGGATATTAGCGGCCCTATACTAACACCACGTTGCAAATTTCAACCGGATCGGATGAATTGTGCTCCTCCAAGAGGCTCCGGAGATCAAATCTGGGGAACGGTTTATATGGGGGCTATATATAATTATGGACCGATATGGACCAATTCTTGCGTGTTTGTTAGAGACCACATTCTAACATGTTCCAAATTTCAACCGGATCGGATGAATTTTGCTCCGCCAAGAGGCTCCGGAGGACAAATCTGGGAATCGATTTATATGGGGGCTATAAATAATTATGGACCGATATGGACCAATTTTTGCATGGTCATTAGAGAACATATACCAATACCATGTACCAAATTTCAGCCGGATCGGATGAAATTTGCTTCTCTTAGGGGCTCCGCAAGCCAAATCGGGGGATCGGTTTATATGGGGGCTACATGTAATTACGAACCTATATGGACCAATTTTTGCATGGATGTTAGAGACCATATACTAACGCCATGTACCAAATTTCAGCCGGATTGGATGAAATTTGCTTCTCTTAGAGCAATCGCAAGCCAAATTTGGGGGTCCGTTTATATGGGGGCTATACGTAAAAGTGGACCAATATGAACCAATTTTTGCATGGTTGTTAGATACCGTATACTAACACCATGTACCAAATTTCAGCCGGATCGGATGAAATTTGGTTCTCTTAGAGGCTCCGCAAGCCAAATCTGGGTATCGGTTTATATGGGGGCTATATGTAATTACGAACCTATATGGACCAATTTTTGGCATGGTTTTTAGAGACCATATACTAACGCCATGTACCAAATTTCAGCCGGATCGGATGAAATTTGCTTCACTTAGAGCAATCGCAAACCAAATTTGGGGGTCCGTTTATATTGGGGCTATACGTAAAAGTGGACCGATATGGACCAATTTTTGCGTGGTTGTTAGAGACCGTATACTAACACCATGTACCAAATTTCAGCCGGATCGGATGAAATTTACTTCTCTTAGAGCAATCGCAAGTCAAACTTGGGGTCCGTTTATATGGGGGCTATACGTAAAAGTGAACCGATATGGCCCATTTGCAATACCATCCTACCTACATCAATAACAACTACTTGTGCCAAGTTTGAAGTTGATAAATTGTTTCGTTCGGAAGTTAGCGTGATTTCAACAGACGGACGGACATGCTCAGATCGACTCAGAATTTCACCACGACCCAGAATATATACTTTATGGGGTCATAGAGCAATATTTCGATGTGTTACAAACGGAATGACAAAGTTAATATACCCCCATCCTATGGTGGAGGGTATAAAAAAACTGAAAAGCTTTTTTAAATTAGATTGCAGTCAATAAAAAGAGGTGCCTTTATTAAGATCATAATTGAATTTAATTTATATATTTTTATAACAATTTAATGCGAGCTTATTGGACATGAAATATTGAGGAATTCATTGATTACGAAGCTATTGAAAAGAAAACGCCAGATACCAATCCATAAGCCTGACTAGACATATGTTACTTTGCTGGCTAATGCAAGTTTCCATAGTCTTTAGTGTAGTCAGTCTCTGGGTGAGAGATGATTGGAAATTACATACGAGAATTATTCCTTCTAAATTGAATCATTTTTCATTACCACTGTGTATCATCTTCTGACATATACACAATTCCAATTGATTACGAAGCTATTGAAAAGAAAACGCCAGATACCAATCCACAAACCTGACTAGACATATGTTTCTTTGCTGACTAATGCAAGTTTCCATAGTATTTAGTGTAGTCAGTCTCTGGGTGAGAGATGATTGGAAATTACATACGAGAATTATTCCTTCCAACTTAAACCATTTTTCAACACCACTGTGCATCATCTTCTCTCATAGATACAATTCCTTAATTTTATTTTTAATTCCGTTTGTTACTACACCAATGAAACAACAAATCGAAATCTATTTTTAGAGGCATTGTGGAATTTAAATTAATTTTTTAAATTATTTTAAAATTTATATAAGATTGCAATTAGGGTAAATTAAAATTTCACTACAAAATTAAATTTGGTATAATTTCATTAAAATATTTTTATCAATTAACTAACCAGTAACGTTTTATTTTTTTTGTGCTATTATATTATCATAACAGTAATCTACATTTGGTAATAAGGAAAACTGGTATTAATTGAATAGATGGATGATGTTACACAAAAGGCATAGGTGGAAATTATGTGCATCAAATGATCGATCGATTACAACATTTATAAGCATCAAGCACCAAAGTAACCCAGTTTTCTACACGCATATATAGATATATGAATTGCCATAAATAAAATTAAATAATATCACAATGTGTGGGAAAGCGTTTTATTGAAAATTGCATACAATATAGGCAAGATAAAACCACAGAAAAATCAACCGCTAATTAAATATATTGAAAAATTGCAACCAAAAACAATAACATAGTGTGAAATTGAGGCTACGAAAAAAAGTCAGCAAGTTTGATATATAATATCTGCAATAGGGGGGTTGAGTTTATGGTTGTTAAAAAGATAATAACAATAGGGCTGTTTTCTTTTAGCACTGGATACCCTAAGCCCTGAAGGACTAAAAGAAAACAAACTACTCGTTTATCTAGGACTTGTCCAAAAATATGCAACACTGTCATCAGCTGTTTAAAAACAATCACAGGAAAGAAGTGAAATCTTGCAATGAAGAGATGATCGCCGAAACTGAGGCCTATTTGAGGCAAAACTGAAGGAGTACTACCAAAATGGTATCAAAAAATTGGAAGGTCGTTATAAACGTCGTATTGCTCTTGAAGGGAATTATGTTGAATAATAAAAACGAATTTTGACAAAAAACAAAAATGTGTTTTTCTTTGTTATACCGGGGACTTATCAACCAAGTTGTATGAAACAATTGATACACAGTGATGGAGGAAATGGTTCAATTTTGGAAGAATAATTCGCCTATGGAATTTCTATAAGAAATTCGCCTTTGCCAGCGATGAAACTTATAGTTAGTCTTGTGTATATTGGTATCTGGCATTTTCTTTCCAATAACTTTATAGAATCATTTTCATCATCTTGTTTTCCAATAAACTCGTATAAAATTTTTAACAATAAAATATAAGATTTTATCTCAACCTCCAAAATCACAGTTTTGGATAGACATGATTTTATTTCATGAATTTTAATTTTGATCAAATTGAAATTTAAAAAAAAAATCAAGCTTTTTTGATCAATGATCTGAAGAAATTTCCTTTTGAGGTTATTGGAAAAGAAGTACCTTATTTTAACACTGGCAAACGTGAATTTGCATAGTTTTATATAGTGTAGAAACATACCGAAATAATAATATAAGATTAAGGGATTGTATTTATATGAAAAAATTATAGACAGCGGTGGTGGCAATGGATGAATTTGGAGAGAATAATTCGATTGTACAATATCCAAAGGAAATTATCATATAAGACCCAAAATTATTCACCTCCCTCCGCTAATTCGCCTTAGCCTGCGATGCAACGTATAGCTAGGCTTGTATAGATTGATATCTGGCATTCTTTCTTTTCCATAACTTATCCCCATTTACATGAAGTTCCGTTAGTGCTACGTTAGCTAACGAACTTTTAATTCGTACTATGGACATATCTGTCATCTTGCCTATATATTCTATGTGCCAGTTAGGAACTTAACTGCTGAAAATTTTTTTTAGTTAAAGTTAACCGGAAAGAATATATGTGCAATTTACTTCCTGTTAACTCCCACTTAAACCCTAATGGAGCTACAAGAAAATTACCATTAATTGTATAAATTCCCATAATCGTCTTATCTAATAAACTCGAATAAAAATTGTAATAACAAAATAAAAAATTTTATAGAAACCTCCGTGAAATTGGAGGTTTGGATAAATATGTCTTTTTTCGTGAATATTTAAATAAATTTAAATTTAATATATACAGTTGAACAGTAGAGGGAAGATGGCTAATACATGACTTCTGCTAAGTTTTACAAAACAAATATATCTTCTTTTCCTACTTATGTTATGAAAATAATAATTTCTATAGTTCTTAACGTCATGCCATTCAAGAATTTAAATCAAAATGTCTTGAAAACCAAAACTGCTATTACTCGTAATACATTAAATCAACTTTTGCAAATATCAAGTTCCATTAGCTTGACTACGAATACTAGATGTCTAAACTAAATAGTAAATAAATAAAATGATGTTTACTAAAACTCAAATGCCGCTCATTTACTATGTCTTTAACTTCTTTTCCATAACAAAACAAAAACAAGCTAAATAATCCACAAAAACAAAAACTGAAGTTAAGGCTGACTTAAGCATTCCAGACTCCCCACCGTCATGATATACCATCGTCATCATCATCATGATCATTGGTAGTAGTAACATTGCAAAATATCAACATTTTCCGATAAACTTTTAAGGCGTGTAATGTAGACATTACGAATTCGTATAACATTAGTTACGCTTTAACTTTGTGTTTTTGTGTTTTTTTGTTTTTTTTTCTGCTGTTGTTTCTAAAGTTGGCTAGGATTTTATATATATATATATATATATATATTTTTTTTACTTCTTTCATTTGGTTTTGGTTTTTCATCTATTTAACATGCAAAAGTGCACTGGTTTCAGTTTGATTCCAGTCAACCAGTTACTGCTACTACTTAAATCTCTTCTCACCCCGTTTTTTTTTTTTTGTACTTGGGATTCCTCGAAATCGAGTAAAGTTGTTTGTATCGATGACTATGAAATGCTAAAAGCAATTGCTAAAAACAACCAAGTGATTGAAGTTTGTTTGATTGGTTTTTGCTTGAGTGTAAAAAAAAACTCAAAGAAAAAAAAAAATAGCAGAAACATGATTGCTGAATGGAACTTTTTTTGTTTTGCTTATTATGCCATGAGACATGTTTTGCCTTCACTTTACTTGAGTTACGATTTTGTTTTCGTCAATGGATTTGTTATGGATTGTTTTTAATAATGCAATATAAATTACACAAGATTTTTTTTAATATCTAGTAAAAGGGCTTTAGTTATTTGTAATACAAAATTTGTATACTACTAAATAACAACTAAATGTAGAAAAAAGTAAAAGTAACCCAACAATTCCAAAGATTTACTTAACATTTAAGGAATAAGACATAAGGCAATATGACATCTTGAATTGAGTTTGTAATTCTTTTAAGGTAAGACTTTGAGTATGCAACATTTAAATGTATAAAAAAAAATAATTCAACCACATCCAGAGAAGGAGTATGATCACCTCATAATCCTAATGAAGGAGAAGATTGACCAGTTTTTTCCCAAAAACATATGATATATAGATGAATAGGTTTATATAAGATGACGATAAAAAATAATAGTTGGAGTAATAGTTTAAGACAAAGAATTTAATTTAAATTAAATTTGAAGAGAAAGCATAAAATATGGTATATAAATGTATAGATATATAGAAGATTTATAGACAGAGATCTCTAAATATAAACCTATCTATATATAGATAAATTGATAAATAGATGGAAAGAAAGATGACAAATCCTAGTTGAAAGGTAAAAAGAATAGTTGGAGTAATAGTTTAAGATAAATAATTTAATTTAAATTAAATGTGAAGAGAAAGAATAAAATATGGTATATAAATGTATAGATATATAAAAGGTTTATAGACAGAGATCTCTAAATATAAACTTATCAATATATAGATAAATTGATCAATAGGTGGAAAGAAAGATGACAAATCCTAGTTGAAAGGTAGATAGCATAATTGAAAGGTATGTGAATAGAGATTGAAAGATAAATATCGTATATAGATGGATAACGAATAATATGTAGAAAAATTTATGGATGGAGAGATAGATTAATTAGAAGATAGATGGAAAAAGATGGGTATATGAATAGATCATTAAAAAGATGGATAGATTTATAGATAGTTAGACTTCTATCGGTTTATAGATAGGTATGTATAGATAAATAGATTGATCGGTAGATGAAGAGGATTGATATAAATGTAGAAAGATTAATTGAAAGGTAGAGAGATTAAGGTAATAAGTAGAGAGATGGATAGATTAATTGCAAAATATATGGAAAGAGATTGAAAGACAAATACATAGCTGAAGAACGATGGATAGATAGATGGTGCAGTGTTGCCAGGTGATGTTTGATTCTTCCCCCCAAATCTTAAGAAAAAACCCCTAAATTGGTCTAGACTTTTTTCAAAAACCCCCTAAAAATTTAAGATTGTTAATAAGTCAAAAAGGTGTCCCAATTTCGTTAAAAAATTCTGCGGTGATACACTTTAAATTAAATTAGATTTAACACAAATATATATACTGAATTTTTTTTTCTGAAGAACAAAATTTCTTTTGAAGTAAATAAAAATCAGTAGATAACGTCATTATACCACTTTTCACAAATTCGGGTTTATTTGTCTAAAATTTCGTTCCTGAGGAAAGTAATTTTTCTATATATAATAATACAAAATGTATATCAATATAAAGATCAGACAAAACAATATAATTCAATCTAGAAATCTTTCAAATCAAATTAATTAAAACAACGGCTTATAAAGTATAAATAATAGAAATAAAAAAATAAACAAAAATTAAAGTTCAGTAAATATATATATTATTCGCCAAAATTGTAGGTGTGAACTTATGAGACCAATAATTTAATGTTAATTTGTTTTTAATTGTATCAAATACTAAAAATGCCCCTTCAACAGATGCGTTTAAAACAGAATGTCATTGCTTACTTGCTTGTATTTAAGAACATGGGTTGACTTCCCTCATTTTTTTTTTCAAAATTCATGCCAGAATTGTTCCAAATTTTGTTGACAATTGCTCCACTTTATATGGTCTAAAATAATTTTTTACCCCCAAATAAATGTTACCCCTAAAAATTCCCCTAAACGTGTAAAAAAACCCCTAAATTTGGGGGGAAAACCCCCAACCAGGCAACACTGAGATGGTGAGAGATTGAAAAACATTATATAGATGGACAAAGTTATATGGATAAAGGATAGATTATTAGAGAGATGAATAGATACATAGACATGTATCGGTTTATATATAGATAGATAGATTAGATTGATAGGTAGATGAAGATGTAGAAGGATTGATAGAAAAGAAGGACTGCTATAAAGGTAGGGAAATTTATTGAAAAGTTGTTGGAGACAGATTGAATAACAAGTACATAGGTAGAGAGATAGATAAATTAATTGACAAATAGATGAAGAGAGATTGAAAGACAAATAAAGGGTAGTTAAATTGTAAGGGCCGATGTTGAATGTGAACCACACCTAAACGCCAAGTTTTTTCCGAATTTTATTTGACATTTCTCTATTTCAGACTTACTCAATTTGAACCATGGAGAGTTACACAATCCAACAATGTGTTAAATGGTTCCAAAAAATGGCAACAGTGGATGATCAATTTTCGAAGAAAATCATCTTCAGTGATGAGGCACATTTTCGTCAATAAACAGAATTGCCGCATTTGGGCGAATGAGAATCCAAGAGTGATTGTCGAAAAACCAATGCACCCACAAAGAGTGATTGTTTGGTGCGGTTTATGGGCTGGCGGCATCATCGGGCCGTATTTTTTACAAAATGAGGCCGGTCAGGCAGTTACTGTGAATGGTGTTCGCTATAGTGAGATGATAACGAACTTTTTATGGTTTTTATGGCCCGAATTGGAAAATATGGATGTGGACGATATGTGGTTTCAGCAGGACGGTGCCACTTGCCACACAGCTAACGAAACAATGGCTCTTTTGCGCAACAAATACAATGGCCGTGTTATCTTACGTAATGGCGATGTCAATTGGTCGCCAAAATAATGTGATTTGACACCGTTGGACTTTTTTCTTTGGGGTTATTTGAAAGAAAAGGTGTACGACGATAAGCCAGCAACAATTCAAGAGCTAAAGGATGAAATAATTCGGCACATTAACGGCATAGAACCTCCATTATACCTCAGCGTCATCGAAAATTTGGACCATCGGATGAAGGTATGCCACCGAGGTCGCGGCGCCCATTTGGCCGATATTTTATTCCATACATAATTGAGTAATACCAATATATCATAATAAAATAAAATTACAATAATTTCCTAAATAGTTTGTGTTTTATTCAAAATCAACATCGGCCCTTACAATTTTACCACCCTTTACATAGCTCAAGAAAGATGGATAGGTATATATAGAAAGCTATATAGAAAAATGTATAGATATTTATTTATTTATAGTTGATACTAAATTTATAGTAAATATAATATTAGTATAAAGATATAAAAAGCATTGACAACTGAGGCCATCAGCTAAAAATGTATAGATAGATAGGTAGACATGTGGATAAATGTATAGCCTGGAGAATTGAGAAATCACTCTTTCAAACAACTGAATATTCCGAAATAAAAGAGGTATAGTTAGGTAAAGAGGATAGATGATGAAGAGAAGAATATTTTTTGGAACAAGATAAAACAAGTAAAGATATCCTATTCAATGAAAACCAAACTATCTTGGGAAAAATTAATTAAATTAATAATTATCTGAGCATTACACACGATTAACTATCAAATTGGTACCTATGTTAATGGAATTCGTATACATCATTCGATTAAATTTTAAATTTATCGGCTTCGAAAAAAAAAATGCCACAAATTCATCATAAATACACCCAGAAAAAGGGGCTCTAATGCCAACTGAACTTTATTTTAGTTCATGAAGATTACTTGATTTTAGTTAAATTTTGCACAATATGAGTAAAAATTCCTTATTTGAATAATTTGTTGCTAATTTTAATGACGTGAACTAAAAATAAGAAAAAAAGTTGTATACAAATATTGTGCATAATTTTACTAAAAAATAAAATAGTTCATGTTTTCCTAAAATATTAGAAGTTTGCTTAAATTTAGCTCATAAGTCTCTCAAATGAGTAAATTTTACTAAAATTGTACCTGTCTCGAACTTCGTACAGCGCTAAAGACATTTTAACAATTTTTAAATCCAATTTTTTCTTTCAACATATGAAATTTTCTTAAACAACAGAAAAAAATTAATTATTTTTAAAAAAACTTTCTTCAATTTGACAAAAAGTATTAACTTATTTGTAACATGTTGCAATTAGAAAACTATTTTAGTTAAAATTTTCTAAAATAAACCTACACGGTGTGATCACTTTTCTTTTGGGTGTAGATAAAATTGAATGGCATTGAAGTCACTGCTCGACTTCCCAATCAAAATATTTTTGGTTGAAAAGTAAATCGATTAGTTGGTAAATAGATGGAGAAATATTAAAAAAAATAAATATATAGAT
The DNA here is from genome assembly GCF_050003625.1 of Haematobia irritans. NCBI lineage: Eukaryota > Metazoa > Arthropoda > Insecta > Diptera > Muscidae > Haematobia > Haematobia irritans. Next base: position 163,756,531 of record NC_134397.1, on the reverse strand, counting down.
GGAAAAATATAAATAGATAGGAAGAGGTTGAGGATAAATGGTGAAGAGAAAGATAATTTTAGATATAAGATAAGTGAAGTAAAGATAATGAGAATCAGACGATTGTGGGAAAGATTAATTAAATGATTACAAATGATCAAAAAGCAAAAGCAATTACCATGAACAATCGAGTTTAATGGCAGAAGTTACTGGTCGAATTTCGCATCAAAAAATACAGAAAATTGTATTAATTGTTTAACGCTTTCATGAAATAAAAATTTTAGTGTACTAACAAACCGAAATCAAAAAATAAGATTAAGGAATTGTAAGTTATACGAAAATATGATGCACAGTGGTGGTGAAACATGGTTACATTTGGGAAGAATGATTTTCGTATGTAAAATAAAAAAAAAAAATGAAATCATCTCTCCCGACCAGATCTCGCTACACTGAAAAAAATATTGTCGTGAGGTCAAAGATTTCATGTCTTTAAAATACGAATGCAAATTTTGCTTAGCATAGAAGACGCATTTCTCTAAAATAAAGTTATTTTCCTTGTCCAAAAGTCGATAAACTTTTCAATGAAGTCGTATTGTCCTTATAATTAAGTGATTTGACTTAAAAATGGGTATCTTAACATGAAAGAAAAAAAATATAGGCTAAGGTCAACTTGACTTTAATAATTCAGAAAAATTCTTTAAATTTAATGAAATTGTCTTTAAATTTGTTGTCTTTTTGCATCTTGACTACAAAGCAAAAAATCTTTCAAATATAGGACATGTTTTTCAAAACTTTATTTTAAAGAAGTTTTTTACTTCAAACATAGCATAATTTCTACTGGAAGTCGAGTCCTAATTTGGAAAATAAAGTTGCCGTTAACTCGTTTTTAAAGGACATTGATAGCATATGAAGAAAAAAAGCTGAGAAAGCGAAAAATTAAAATTTGCTTCCTAGAAGCAAGTACACAAAACCTAAATTTAAAAGAGAATTGTGTCTTAAAAGTATCCTTACTTGTATTCTCCGCTTCTTTGGCTCGGAATCAATACCAAATTTTTTAAAGTAAAGACAAAATCTTTGGAACCGGGTATGCTTTTTTTTCAGTGTAAAGACTATGAAAATATATAGTGACCAACACTGAAGCATATGTATAGTCAATCTTGCGGGATGGGAATCTGGCATTTTCTTTTCAGTAACTTAATAATATCCATTCCCTTAATCTTCCTGTCCAATAAGCTCGAATAGATTTTTGCAATAATATGTAGTAAAAATGTTCAATTCAATTCATATGTATGAAATTATATTTTGCTATTACGAATTTATTCGCCAGAGATGTTCTGTTCTGTATTGATCTTTGCTTCACCAATGGAATTTCAGCTCGTAATATGCGAATATTTATTATTATTTTAAAAATGTTTTCCTTTTTATTTCGCCCACACTGAAAAAAAAGCATGCCCGGTTCCAAAGATTTTGTCTTTACTTTAAAAATTTTGGTATTGATTCCGAGCCAAAGAAGCGGAGAATATAAGTAAGGATACTTTTAAGAACCAATTCTCTTTTAAATTTGGGTTTTGTGTACTTGCTTCTAGGAAGCAAATTTTAATTTTTCGCTTTTTCAGCTTTTTTTCTTCATATGCTATCAAAGTCCTTTAAAAACGAGTTAACGACAACTTTATTTTTCAAATTAAGACTCGATTTCCAGTAGAAATTATGGTATGTTTCAAGTAAAAGACGTCTTTAAAATAAAGTGTTGAAAAGTCCTATATTTGACCGATTTTTTGCTTTGTAGTCAAGATGCAAAAAGACAGCAAATTTAAAGACAATTTCATTAAATTTAAAGAATTTTTCAGAATTATTAAAGTCAAGTTGACCTTAGCCCAAACATTTATTCTTTCATGTTATGATACCCATTTTTAAGTGAAATCACTTAATTATAAGTACAATACGACTTTATAAAAAAGTTTATCGGCTTTTGGACAAGGAAAAAAACTTTATATTAGAGACATGCGTCTTCTTTGCTAAGCAAAATTTGCATTCGTATTTTAAAGACATGAAATCTTTGACCTCACGACAATATTTTTTTCAGTGCAGGATTTAAATCCATCAACTTTAATTGTGATGTGGTTTGTTAAGAGAATGTTCTTTTCTGTGGAACGAAATTTTAGACTAACTTTGTTTTCTTTTGATGCTAAACAATTTTCTATTGAAGTAAATAATAATCATTAGATAAAATCATTGCAACATTTGTCAAAAATTCAGGTTTATTTGCTCTTTAAGAAAATACCTTATAACAAAAGGAAATTTTGTTTGTCTAAAATTTCTTTGCTGAGGAAAATATTTTTTCTTTGGGTGTAGGAAATTATTACTCCTAATCACACAAAATTGTTAGGAGGTTTTACGCAAACACTAATAGAAAAAATTCCGTTCCGCAATCGTGAACGGATGGTAACAAAATGAAACGGAAACGTTGACAAAAAATCAAAACGAAATGTTCGCGATTTCGTCCACGTGAAGGTTTTAGCTCAACAATTTTCTTGTAGTATAGTAAAGGGTTCTGTATGAGTCATTGGGTACTAAGGACCCCCTACAGTAAATTTCAAAATGTATTGCATGTCAAATGATACGATATATTAATATTTTGAATTGAGACGAACATTTTGACTAACTCCCCTTTATCAAAGTTTTTTTTTTTTGCTTCTTCATGGACAAAAATTCGTTTTTTCGGTTTCGATCACTAACGATATAAATTCTATAAATTTAAATTCTAAAAATTATTCAAAAAAATGGTTAATTGAATTATCTTGATATCCATCAATTAATATAAATTGTATGATTTCAAATATAGGTCACATTATCTTAAGTTTTAATAAATAATAGAAAAGAATTTGCAAACTGCTCATGTTGTTTATTAAGTTCATATGGACAAAAGTTTTTCAAACAATGAAATGTACAAAATGTTCATGTTATAGGATATTATTTCTTTGGAACAATACAATGGTAGTTTACAAAGGATTTTTTTTGTTTGAATTAAAAAAAATGTTTGCCATTAAAATGTTTTTATACTTTGGTAAACACTATAATTTTTGTATGGGGTTTATGGATTTAAAACTTTAACTTTTTTAGTTATATTTTTAATTTATCTTTAATTGGTCCAGTTTGATTTTAGTTGCACATCCTGGCAAAGTCACTGATATGATTATTTCTAAACACATTTCAAAATATTTTAACATTTTTAAAATTGTTTGAAATTTTTTTATCCAATTTTTTTTTTTAATAAAAAAATTGTTAATTGGTTTCCGTCACTTGACATGGACATGAAATTTGACTTATAAGGATATTCAAGCAGAATTTGAAGATTTCACTTTATTTTATTCTTTATTTTTAACTTTAAAATATTTCTGGAATTTTCCAGGAAGAAGTCAAGACAGATAGTTATAGAAAAATTTCTATTTTATTCACAAAATTAAAATTTTGTTCGAATTTCACTTTTTTATTTTTTGCTGTCTGTTTATTTGGTAAGTCCCATAAATTCTATTGTCTTCAATTGTTTACAACACTTTGGCTTGTGCTCACTTTATTAGTTATTTATTCATATTTGCTTTAATTGTCATTTTAAATTGTTCTGTAATTTTTTCTAAGTTTTGACACTTCTTTGATTAATTTCCATTAGATTTTAGACATTTGATTGTTTTTTTTTGTGTGTAAATACATACCGGCTCCAAAAAGTGCAACGAATACAATCATAAACTTTTTCATTTTGATTTAGTTGTGTTTTTGTTGTTGTTGTTTTATATTGAATAAATCCAAAATAAATTGAAACTCCTCGTGATAGATGAACAGACGCTGAGTGATTGAGATTGTCTGGAATTACCTGAGACAACGAAATACTTGAACCGACTGTGTGTGGTTGGCGGTCTTACATTCGCTTTTTATACCGCTGCGAATGTGCGCACGCGTACATGAGCTGGTTGGGGGAAAAAATGTCGCTTGCGCTTGCTGAATTGTGATTATTTTTCATTGTGAGTACTGATGAAGTAGGCATTGGTAGTTGTTGTTGGCCAGCTTAATAGTATTGCGGCTGAGCGCATGAGCTGTATTATAGAAAATTGGTAAAAGAAAACAATAATAAAAAAAAGAAAATGCAAACAAAAATTTGGAGAAAAAAATTAAAAAAATGACATCTCCCAAAAAGAAAAAAAAAAAAAACAAAATTACCAAAAAAAAAAGAAAATGTAAATATTTCTTTTTTTTTCTATGATGACCATTATGAAAAAAACAAACTAAATACCATAATTGCATTTTTGGCCAACAACCTTAAACTCACTCTCATTTTAAATGATAATCATTGTCTGGTAGCCCGGTTTTTTTTTTTCAAAAACCACTCAATATGTCGACTCTACAGACTCACAAATTCACTCACTCATTTACTCGTTTGCACTGTGATTAAAAACAATTACGCGATAGTGTTAGTGGTAGCCACCGCAGCACAAGTCAATAGCAGCAGTAGCAGAAACAGCAGCTATATTTGCTGTTAATACAAAAAATATTAGCATGGCCTAAACAAGACAGTTAATACTACGTCTACTGACTGAAGTTTGTCCAGATGTTGTTGTTGTAGTTGTTAGAGGTTTTCTTTTTGCTGGACTTTTTTTTCTTCGTTATGTTTTCACAAAGTTTCTGGTGCTTTCTTGGTCGCAACAGAGAGTTTTGTATGCAAGTTGCGCATGCGTCATAAAACTTTGCTGTCGACGTTCTCTCAATATCGTCACCACTACTGAAAAACCATTAGGATGGCGTTGTGATGTGTCGGCGTTGGAGTGATATACCTTCCCTAAAAAAAAGCAAAAAAAACCAACTGGCTGCGACTTGAAGTAAATAACAAAATAATTGCTGTTACTATTTTTTTTTACTATGACTACCCTAGAAAGCCGACTTGGAGTATTGAGTACCATTCATTGTTGATGTCGTATAAACTTTAAATCTGGTGTCTTTTTACTGGTATTAGAGGTATTTACACCAACAAAGCTGTCCGTCTATGTCTGTTTGATTGTTGATTGTTTTTTTGCCTTCACGTGGGGTTAAAATTGAAATTTTTGGCATTTGATTTTTTATTTTAATGTTGTTGTTTTTTCTTTTAATATTTCGGCAACTGCCTTAGTTTTTATGATAATAGATTTATGGATTGATCTACATTATATTAGCCCGCAAGCAAAATTTATATCTGATCGTTTACTAAAACAAAGTGGAAACATTGCCAGATATTGCCAGAGTTGAATATTAGGGTAATTTTATTTTGCATTGACATTTTTTATTTTATTACAAAATAGCGGCTTAGTTTTCGGAAAACACGATATGTAGACTCAAAAAAGGGGGCAAGAAAATTGTAATGTGTTTTTTTTTTTAAGTTTCTCCAACATTAGAAAGTGTCCTTCACTATAATTTTTACTTTAGTTACTTGAATGAAAAAAGAACAAGTATATACGGCCGTAAGTTCGGCCAGGCCGAAGCTTATGTACCCTCTGCCATTGATTGCGTAGAAACTTTAACTGAAGCCGATGGCAAGGTATCTTAAAACTTCCTAACACCGTAATATATACACAGAAAAAAAGTGTCTTGTAAATTTAAGGACCATTTTAACTTTCACATAGTTCAACAAATTTACTGTAATATAGTTCATTTTTCGTAACCACAACGAAAATTAATTTAGCTAAAGGAAAACTTATAAAAATTCAGTAAATGTTTTTTAGTTCACTAACTACGAAATGGGAAGAATTTTTCCTTAAATAAATTTCCAACACAGTGGTTAATGCATCGTTGATTCTATTATAAAAATACATGGGCAATATAAAAATCTTACTACGAAACGTGGACAATTTACTAAGAAAAATTTTGTATGGAAACAAATTTTTGTAGTAAAATTTAACTTAACGACATTACCGATTCGTACGATGGCTACCTACAGATTATTTCCATTTTTATTATATGTTGGAGTGTTTTTCCTCACATTGAAAATTTTAGATAAAGTATAATACAAAGTAGTTAATATAATCCTTGACGGGTGTATATAATTTTTTAGAGATTCCTCATAGATTTGGTATATATTTTACCTTAACTTATAGATAGAATTCCAACTAATCAATAAACGTGCTACTGGAAAATGTGAGTGCATCATGTGAGGGAGTTTTTAGAGACATTTTGTGTATATCTCGTTTGATTGTTTGTGTTTGTTATTGAGTCATTTATGCTGTTGTTGGTTGTTTTGATTCTAGAGACAATGGAATGTTCCTTGTGTGTTGTTGGTATCTTTTGTGGTGAGAGTTGTTTTCTTGCAATAGCCAGATCAGAAAGGGATCGTGTGTGTGTGTGTGGAGTTGTTTTTCTTTACGGCAGGTATGTATCCTTTATGACTATTTGTGTCTTTGAGTTTTATTGTTGCATTCAGTTATGTTGATACATTTATGAAGTGCACACGTGGATTTAATTTTGCAAAATTGTACGTGCGGTATTGGTGTTTATTAATGAAAATACATTTATTCGGAACATTTTAGAAACTGAGAAGTGAATGATGTGATGTTAGAGTAATCAAAAACGCTTTTTATTGATAAAAAAAAAACAAACAAAAGATTAAGGAACTGTATATTTCTGTTAATAGTTTAAAATTAGTGCGGATTTTTAATTGATTTACATAAAAAATATACAACATGAGTGGTAATAGGATGATCTATATTTGTTATACATCTGAATCACAGGTTGGAGATGCAACCATTTTTTTTAATATATATTTTTTATGTTACAGCAATTCCTACAAGTGAGTACTAAATTCGAGTTTAGCCGCTAAAATTAAAAACAAATCACTAAGGAAAGTATAAAATTATACGTCTTCGATACAAATTTAAATATAACTTGATGGAAAATAGCTCAAACCAAGTTTTTTATAAAGATTATTTTTTTTATAATGGATTATTAAAGAAAACTTATCATGAAAATTGCGATTTTAGCCTCTAAACTCGAACTTAATATACACCTTAAATTCTAAATGCTATACTGACAAGTGGAAATTGTGTCTAATTTTATAATATTTTTTATTTCAAATATATTCTGCGAATAATTTCAAAAACGTCCATTAGTCCATGGATATGATTCCAATAATGTACCTACTGGATGGATTTTGCAATGTGGTAAGTTTTTCTATAAACGGTATTTTGTCCGTTTTTAATAAAACCAAAATTTCAATTTATTAAAAATAACTTTTTTCACTTGCAGGTAGACATGTCTTGTAATGGTAATTTTTTTTAAATATTCTTACTGTTTAATGCTAATTATGCTGATATCCTTATTGGATTTAGGAAATACTCTTGAAAACCGTAAGTTAAAAATCAATATGAACGATAGAATTTGATAATATTTTTCTTATATTTTGTATAACTTTGCAATTTCAGATGCTTATAAGACAAGTCCGCCCAACAAAAGATAGCCAAAATCGATGAAATTGGACAATTCAATTGAATATAGCATCTTATGCCACATATATCTTTCATATGGATAGAAAACATGGAAATTTAAATTAATTAGTTTAGTCCTAATAACATAGAATATTACTCTTTTGAAGAAGCAATTACTAACTACCGACAAGTAACTGCATCCAACGTTCTAATAAAAATATTTCCTTTATTGTATATCATAACCCATAGTTTTGTGTAATTTAATAATAAATTTTTGAAATAAAATACTGGTGGTAATAGAAAATTTACTTGTTTTGTACGAAAAATTTCTTAGTTGTATACAGGCTTGTTGTACCTTTGATTCCTCAATTTCTCTACTTTTTTGAAAATTATACCGACAAACAGTTTATTTCAAACCAATTTCTTAATACAGGTTTCCCAAAAAATTGTTCTTTTTTCCGGATAGCAGGAATATTTTGAATGAGTTTAACTATATTCTTCCCACAGCATAATAATAATGAACTAAAATACGATGCAATACATGAACTAATTTATAAGAAAATCATGAACTTATCTAGATGAAAAAAATCTTTGGCGCCAAATCATGGTCATTCTTACTATGGGTTAGTTCATTTTTCATAAAAAATAGTAAACTTTTTTTTTTGGTGTACCACATAGTCCATACGTGGTATATATTAAACTAAAAAAGGCCGATTAAATACGTATATAATTAAGTTTAAAGTTTCTATAGAAATAAAATTTTGACAAAATTTTCTATAGAAATAAAAGTTTGACAAAATTTTCTATAGAAATAAAATTTTGACAAAATTTTCTATAGAAATAACATTTTGACAATGTTTTCTATAAAAATAAAATTTTGGTAGATTATTTTTGGCTCGAGTGGCAACCAAGATTACGAACCGATCTGGACCAATTTTTGTGTGATTGGGGATCGGCTATATATAACTATAGACCGATATGGACCAATTTTGGCATGGTTATTAGCGGCCTTATACTAACACCACGTTGCAAATTTCAACCGGATCGGATGAATTTTTCTCCTCCAAGAGGCTCCGGAGGACAAATCTGGGGATCGATTTGTATGGGGGCTTATATATAATTATGGACCGATATGGACCAATTCTTGCATGGTTGTTAGAGACCATATAAAGGGTGATTCTTTTGAGGTTAGGATTTTCATGCATTAGTATTTGACAGATCACGTGGGATTTCAGACATGGTGTCAAAGAGAAAGATGCTCAGTATGCTTTGACATTTCATCATGAATAGACTTACTAACGAGCAACGCTTGCAAATCATTGAATTTTATTACCAAAATCAGTGGCAGAAAATCCGCTTTTTTATCGACAAATTTTGTTCAGCGATGAGGCTCATTTCTGGTTGAATGGCTACGTAAATAAGCAAAATTGCCGCATTTGGAGTGAAGAGCAACCAGAAGCCGTTCAAGAACTGCCCATGCATCCCGAAAAATGCACTGTTTGGTGTGGTTTGTACGCTGGTGGAATCATTGGACCGTATTTTTTCAAAGATGCTGTTGGACGCAACGTTACGGTGAATGGCGATCGCTATCGTTCGATGCTAACAAACTTTTTGTTGCCAAAAATGGAAGAACTGAACTTGGTTGACATGTGGTTTCAACAAGATGGCGCTACATGCCACACAGCTCGCGATTCTATGGCCATTTTGAGGGAAAACTTCGGAGAACAATTCATCTCAAGAAATGGACCGGTAAGTTGGCCACCAAGATCATGCGATTTGACGCCTTTAGACTATTTTTTGTGGGGCTACGTCAAGTCTAAAGTCTACAGAAATAAGCCAGCAACTATTCCAGCTTTGGAAGACAACATTTCCGAAGAAATTCGGGCTATTCCGGCCGAAATGCTCGAAAAAGTTGCCCAAAATTGGACTTTCCGAATGGACCACCTAAGACGCAGCCGCGGTCAACATTTAAATGAAATTATCTTCAAAAAGTAAATGTCATGGACCAATCTAACGTTTCAAATAAAGAACCGATGAGATTTTGCAAATTTTATGCGTTTTTTTTTTAAAAAAAGTTATCAAGCTCTTAACAAATCACCCTTTACTAACACCACGTACCAAAGTTCAACCGGATCGGATGAATTTTGCTCCTCTAAGAGGCTCCGGAGGTCAAATCTGGTGATCGGTCTATATGGGGGCTATATATAGTTATGGACCGATATGGACCAATTCTTGCATGGTTGTTAGATACCATATACTAACACCAAATTTCAACCGGATCGGATGAATTTTACTCCTCTAAGAGGCTCCGGAGGTCAAATCTGGGGATCGGCTTATATGGGGGCTATATATAATTAGTGGTCGATGTGGACCAATTTTTGCATGGTCATTAGAGAACATATACCAACACCATGTACCAAATTTCAGCCGGATAGAATGAAATTTGCTTCTCTTAGAGGCTCCGCAAGCCAAATCGAGGGATCGGTTTATATGGGGGCTATATATAATTATGGACCGATATGAACCAATTTTTGCATGGTTGTTAGAGACCATATACTAACACAATGTACCAAATTTCAGCGGGATCGGATGCAAATTGCTTCTCTTAGAGCAATCGCAAGCCAAATTTGGGGGTCCGTTTATATGGGGGCTATACGTTAAAGGGGACGATATGGACCAATTTTTGCATGGTTGTTAGAGACCATATACTAACACCATGTACCAAATTTCAGCCGGATCGGATGAAATTTGCTTCTTTTAGAGCAATCGCAAGCCAAATTTGGGGGTCCGGTTATATGGGGGCTATACGTAAAAGTGGACCGATGTGGCCCATTTGCAATACCATCCGACTTACATCAATAACAACTACTTGTACAAAGTTTCAAGTCGATAGCTTGTTTCGTTCGGAAGTTGGCGTGATTTCAACAGACGGGCGGATGGACGGACATGCTCAGATCGACTCAGAATTTCACCACGACCCAGAATATATATACTTTATGGGGTCTTAGAGCAATATTGCGATGTGTTACAATCGGAATGACAAAGTTAATATACCCCCATGCTATGGTGGAGGGTATGAAAAAACACACACACAATGGTCCTCTGAGGCCGTCACGGAACTACCAGCTGCTGAAATCCCTTTTATTTGGTAAATTATGAGAATAATGACCCAATACATCGTCTGTTCTCCCAATTCAATTAGTATTTCTTCTTACTGGACCTATCTGAAAATCATACTACACTTAAGCGTAAAATTATTATATTTATAAATGCATAATGTAAGGATTATTTAATGTTAATCTTAATAAAAAAATAAAAAATAAAAAAAAAACAAGTAAGTAAAGTAGAAAGTTGGACGGGGCCGACTATATCATACCCTAAACCAACCTTACTGAATTAGTAATCATAATCATTTGGGGGGTAACATTGATATAGGTCTGGGATATAAACCGCAGTTGCATATTTAAGAAAATTAAGGGGTACATGTTTATGTGTGCTTTGTCTCAATCTGACTATAGCTCATAGTCAATGTTGCAAGGGAAAATGTTCAGTTTACCCTACAAGGACAAAAAAACATACATTCCCAAACAATTTTCCCTACAATATTGGACAATATCGGTTCATAATCCATAATCCTCACGCACGAAAATGTCGTGACTCACGAAAAATACCGTGACTCACGAACAATTTTTTGAGTAATTTACCATAGCGACGTGCTTGAAAACATGAGCATTATTAAAATCGAGAGCGTTATTACACTCTTAACATCCGAGGTGTCACTAAAATTGTAAATGAATTTAACTCTTAAGCGTTTTATGTTGGTGAGTGGGATTATTTTCGTGAGCGTAAATCTTTACTCACGCACACTCACGAATATAATATTTTCGTAACTCACGCTCACGCACACTCACGCCTTTGCCATGAGCGTGACTCACGACTCACGCGAGAGTCACGAAAATTTTCGTGAGTCACAACAATTTCGTGTCACGTGCACACCTCTATTTTGAATGGATTAATATACCAATAAATAACATTTATTTCCGAACAAAATTTTCACTTATATTTTTAATTGGAAATATTTTTATTTAATTAAAAATAATTAATATTTTCATTAAAAACTTAAAACTTTTCATTAATTTTCTTTCCATTAACCGATTATATTTCAAATTTAATAAATATTTAATTGTATCAGTAAAGTTTTAAATTGATTATTTGTCGACTTCAATTAAATTTGAAAATGCTATTTTTGCTGTATGTATATAATGTAATTGAGTGCCTATATTATTGTCCTCCTAATAACTCACATGACCTTGAGAGTAATATTACAAATCGTAACATGAAATAGATCAACGAACTTTCAATCATTAAATGCATAAACTATTTAAGTATAGCCATGTAGACTATATAATTACATTAATTCGCCTTTTAGTATCACCACATCTAAATCCGAGGTCATGATTTATGGCGAATCAATGTGAAATCACAACAAGAAATTGGCAGCGGGACATAATGTAACAGCATACTGTGACCCAGGAGGGGGATAAGCAAGACCAAAGACAATAAAAACAATCTGCAATAATCCTCATCAATAGAGACGTTTTGGAATATGTATAACAATCAATGGCGAAGACAACAAGCAATCACCACCACCACCAATACTGCTACTGCTACTATGCCATAATTTTTCATAATTGCACAACAATTGCAGATAGACGGGCAACCAGACAAAGAGTCAGAGATTTACAGAAAAATGTGTGAAAAAAATAGAAATCGCAAAAAAAAGAGTTCCACTGGCAAATACATAGTCGATCACTAAAATTAATGACACTTCAATGGCTGATTGCAATTCCAGCTGAGGCACTGGCTATGGAATGAAACTAATAAAAATCGCTAGCTGGGAGGCAGTCTGGAGGTGTAACATGGGCTGATGGACATTCAAAGAGATGAAAAGATAAACACAGAAAAATCATCACATCGATGAACGACGACGACATCAATTCAAAGTGATGGTCAACAAGATAAGAGATGAAGCCAAGATAAATGATTTGACAAAGTGCTGTTGTGTTGTGCTAATGCTAAACCCAAAGCTGGAAGCGGCTAAACTCTGCATAAATATTAAATAGTTCGATGGATGTTGGGGGGGATGGGGGACGGCAAAATTTTAATGCACAGAACCCCCTTGTAATAGAAAGAAAGACCACACAAATGAATCTGAATCAATTCGTGATGTGGTAGCCGGTACAGCCAGTAGTCAGTAAGTAACCTTTGGGAAAGATCAAGTGCCAACACCCAGGCGTCATGTGGTGTCGAGTGGTCAGCGTTCACATTACCATGAATGGCCAACCGTATAACTGAGCAAACGTCATCCATCGACCCAACTGGTATTGATCGACCTAAAAACAGGCCACATTTACGGCTACCACTTTGGCAAATAAGCAAAATTGATAGTGAAGAGAGCGATGTTGTTGAGAGCTGATTTAGTGGTGTTCAAAATCAAAAGTACCAATCATCAGCATTGGCATTGAATGAAAAATCAGTGGCGGATTTTCGGAAATTATTGAATATTTTTTGAAAAATACTTAACACGATTTTCTACAGTGCTATGCTTGTGTTCATCTAGAAAATAGATTGCATGTTTTTATTTTGGTGAAATGATTTTAATCCATGCTAATAATAATTTATAGCATCAAAATAATTTGGACATTCATTTATTGATGAAATATAGAACTGCAAGAATATCCCAGCAAAAAAGCGTCGCCAAAAAAGTAATGAAAATGTCCTTTTTGCATCCGGAAGTGGTGCAAAATTAAATCGAGAGACGTTTCAACAAAATCTGACAACTTTATATTTTCAAAAAATTCGTACCCTATATTATGTTACTCACCTTCTCCCACGATCCCTGTTAATTCGAAGTAAGTCGGAGAAGTCTAGATTTTGCTCTATTGGTTAAAAAGAAATAAATTTTGCGTTTTTATTCAGAGAAAACGCTACACATCCTTGAAATTTCAAGAACATCGGGGAATTCTTCTTCAACTTTCAAAATGTATGGAAAAGGTAGGTGCCCCTCCCCTACCAAATGTCGAAAAATAAAGTAGACGATCTTTGTTTAGACGCCTTCCAAAATGTTTTAAGCAAATCAGAGAACTTTGGTCCAACTTTCAAAAGATTAGGTCGCAAAATATTAAAAACAAACCAAATATTTAAATAAAACAGTGACCTCATATTAATTTCCTGGAGGAACTAAATTTCAAGTAAAACGGATAAGTTTAGATTTTTCACTGTACTTTAAAAAAAAAGTCGGACAAAACGGAGGTCCCCTGCACTGACCAAATAACGAAAAATAAAGTAGACGATCTTTGTTTAGACGCCTTCCAAAAAATTTTAAACAAATCAGAGAACTTTGGTCCAAAAGATTAGGTCGCAAAATATTAAAAACAGACCAAATATTTAGATAAAACAGTGACCTCATATTAATTTCGTAACCTGGAGGGACTAAATTTCAAGTAAAACGGATAAGTTTAGATTTTTCACTGTACTTTAAAAAAAAGTCGGGCAGTGCAGGGGACCTCCGCTTTGGTCCCCTGCACTGACCACCTCCAACCTCTCCTGAAAATGTTAATTTTCAAAAAGTCGAACAAAGGGGAGATCTCCTCCCCGACCAGGTATTGAAAAATCAAGTACCCTAGTTGCACCACATGATTACACTTTACGTTTTCTAAAAATTTCATTTAAATCGGTTCATCCATTTTCAAGGTTACGCGGAATATACAAATTTGTTTGTCTGTGCCTCCTCCTTAATCATTGAGGATTCCATTCAAGGGTCTCGTGGCATATTTCATCGGATGCCTTTCCAAGGGTGTGTCCGAATCAGATGTACTTTCTCCTTTTATTGTTTTGATCGGCTATTTGGGAAGTTGCCTTTCCAAGGGTGTGTCCGAATAGCATTTACTTTCTCCTTTTATTGTTTTGATCGGCTATTTTGGGAAGTTGGAAATATTACGTGGTCACCAAATTTTTAGGATATTGCGAAGACATCTGTTGCTAAAGGCGTTTAGTTTCTGCTTGATGATGTTGTTTACAAGTCAGGTCTCGGATCCATACATATCCGCACAGTTTTGATGCATGCATTATTTTTAATTATTTTTTTTTATACCCTCCACCATCGGATGGGGGTATATTAACTTTGTCATTCCGTTTGTAACACATCGAAATATTGCTCTAAGACCCCATAAAGTATATATATATATATATATATATATATATATATATATATATATATATATATATATATATATATATATATATATATATATATATATATATATATATATATATATATATATATATATATATATATATATATATATATATATATATATATATATATATATATATATATATATATATATATATATATATATATATATATATATATATATTCTGGGTCGTGGTGAAATTCTGAGTCGATCTGAGCATGTCCGTCCGTCCGTCCATCCGTCCGTTCGTCCATCCGTCCGTCCGTCTTTTGAAATCATGCTAACTTCCGAACGAAACAATCTATCGACTTGAAACTTGGCACAAGTAGTTGTTATCGATGTAGGTCGGATGGTATTGCAAATGGGCCATATCGGTCCATTTTTACGTATAGCCCCCATATAAACGGACCCCCAAATTTGGCTTGCGATTGCTCTAAGAGAAGCAAATTTAGTATATGGTCTCTAAAAACATGCAAAAATTGGTCCATATCGGTCCACTTTTACGTATAGCCCCCATATAAACGGACCCCCAAATTTGGCTTGCGATTGCCAAATTTCATCCGATCCGGCTGAAATTTGGTACATGGTGTTAGTATATGGTCTCTAATAACAATGCAAAAATTGGTCCACATCGGTCCATAATTATATATAGCCCCCATATAAACCGATCCCCCGATTTGGATTGCGGAGCCTCTAAGAGAAGCAAATTTCATCCGATCCGGCTGAAATTTGGTACATGGTGTTGGTATATGTTCTCTAATCACCATGCAAAAATTATTCCACATCGACCCATAATTATATATAGCCCCCATATAAACCGATCCCCCGATTTGGATTGCGGAGCCTTTAAGAGAAGCAAATTTTATCCGATCCGGCTAAAATTTATTACATGGTGTTGGTATATGTTCTCTAATCACCATGCAAAAATTGGTCCACATAGACCCATAATTATATATAGCCACCGTATAAGCCGATCCCCAGATTTGACCTCCGGAGCCTTTTAGAGGAGCAAAATTCATCCGATCCGGTTGAAATTTGGTACGTGGTGTTAGTATATGGTCTCTAACAACCATGCCAAAATTCGTCCATATCGGTCCATAATTATATATAGCCCCCATATAAATCGATCCCCAGATTTGTCCTCCGGAGCCTCTTGGAGGAGCAAAATTCATCCGATCCGGTTGAAATTTGCAACGATTTGTTAGTATTAGTCCGCTAATAATCATGCCAAAATTGGTCTATATTGGTCTATAGTTATATATAGCCGATCCCCAATCACACAAAAATTGGTCCATATCGGTTCATAATCATGGTTGCCACTCGAGCCAAAAATAATCTACCAAAATTTTATTTTTATAGAAAACATTGTCAAAATGTTATTTCTATAGAAAACATTGTCAAAATGTTATTTCTATAGAAAATTTTGTCAAAATTTTATTTCTATAGAACATTTTTTCCAAATTTTATTTCTATAGAAAATTTTTTTCAAATTTTATTTCTATAGAAAATTTTGTCAAAATTTTACTTCTATAGAAAATGTTGTCAAAATTTTATTTTGTCAAAATTTTATTTCTATAGAAACTTTAAACTTAATTATATACGTATTTAATCGGCTTTTTTTAGTTTAATATATACCACGTATGGACTATGTGGTATATATTAGGGTGTTAGGAAGTTTTAAGTTACCTTGCCATCGGCTTCAGTAGAAGTTTCTACGCAATCCATGGTGGAGGGTACATAAGCTTCGGCCTGGCCGAACTTACGGCCGTATATACTTGTTTTTGGTATAAGATTATTTGACTTCCACATGTTTCGGAAGTCGTGGTAAACGGCATCCGAGAATTTACATCGTCATCAGTGCCGCCGTCTGCCGTTGTCAGCAGCCATACTCTTGTGATAACCCTGGACGAAATAATGACCAATATTAGTGGCCAGAACAAATGCATTCAATGGAGAATCAATAAGCAACTATGCAATTTGGATTCACGGTTGGCGCAGTTTTATTTTCTATAGAAATAAAATTTAAAAAAAAAAAAAATTCAATAGAAATAAAATTTTGACAAAATTTTCTATAGAAATAACCCCGTTTAGATTTTTCATGTTTATTTCTTGATTAATATACCAAGAAACTATTAATTAAAATGTTTGTGAAAAATGTTGTAATTTCTCCCCTTCGTTATCTTTAATGAAGTATTATTTTCATAAGTTTTCCATAAGAAATCTCTGGTTTGACGAATGAATTAAATTTTCATCCACTCATTGCATAAAAATTCCCTCACACTTCTCCACTTTACAATTTTTGCATGGTATACTTGCAACATGTAGCTGAAATTGAAAAATAATCGTAGCCATGGTAAAAAAGGTGCAAATTCATAGTGATCAAATTACGTGGAGCCTATTAAAAAAAAGGCATCCATACACACATAGATACATATGTTTGTATGTATCATGATTCAAGGTTTCGGAATGCAGGAAGAGTATTGAATTCCAATTTAATTTTGTCTGATTTTAATGGGACCTGGTGATTTTGTAGTGCTATGCTTGATTGGTTTTGAGCTTATTTTGTTTTATTATAAATGCTACAGCAACATCAGAGTATCTCTGTATAGCGAAATGAATGTTGGTCAGTTCTGTTTTGCTTTTCCATGGTTTATATTTTTATTTCATTTAATAGTGTGCGCCATAGACTCCCAATGAAAATCACCCAACTGAGTGTTGACTGTCATCGCACAGTGGGTTGCGGAGAATAAAATGTAACTATTGCTTTGTATTACAACCAACTGCAGGTTGCTGTTATTTGTAAACCGCTTGTCTGGCACCTGATTGATTTAATCCGATGGTAGTTCATTTTATTGTTTACAAAAGCATTTTGATCTATTGCATTCACACTGTAAAAAAAATTTGTCGTGAGGCCAAAAATTTCATATTCTTAAAGTGGGTATATTTAGAAAGAAATTTTGATTAATTTGATTTTATATTTAAATCTGAAACATTCTTCAAAATTACCGAAATAGGTTTCAACAAGTATATACGGCCGTAAGTTCGGCCAGGCCGAAGCTTATCTACCCCCCAACATGGATTGCGTAGAAACTTCTTCTAAATTCTGCCATCCACAATCGAATTACTTGGGTTGCGGTAACGCTTGCCGATGGCAGTATATCTTAAAACCTCCTAACACCGTCTTCTAAATTATAAGTAAGTCCATACGTGGTATATATTAAACTAAAAAAGGCCGATTAAATACGTATATAATTCAGTTTGACAAAATTTTCTACAGAAATAAAATTTTAACAAAATTTTCTATAGAAATAAAATTTTGACAAAATTATCTATCGAAATAAAACTTTGAGAAAATTTTCTATAGAAATAAAATTTTGACAAAATTTTCTATAGAAATAAAGTTTTGGCAAAATTTTCTATAGAAATGAAATTTTAACAAAATCTATATATATATAAAATTCAATCTATGTTTGTTTATTTGTTTGTTTGTTTGTTTGTATGAACCGAGTTGGCTCCGAAACGGCTGAACCGATTTACTTGAAACTTTCAGAGATCATAGGGGACGTTCATGTGGTGAAAATAGGGTACCTCATTTTTTGACACCTGGTCGCGGAGGGGGACCTCCTCTTTGTCGGACTTTTTGAAAATTGGACCAAAGTTGACCGATTTGCTTGAAATTTTCATTGAAGGTTGGGGTTGGCAACTAGACAAAGATCCGCTACTTTATATTTCGGTATTTGGTGGCGGAGGGGGGCCTCTCCTTTGTTCGACTTTTTTTTTAAAGTACAGTGAAAAAACTAAAATTCTCTAAATTATCTGAGATTTAAAGAGAACATGCGGTGAGGTTATGGAATTAATATGGGGTACCTGATGATTTCATATGCGGACGGGGAGGGGGACCTCCCCCTTGCCTTACTTTTTGAAACTTGGAACAAAATTATGCGTTTTGCATGAAATTTTCATTGAATGTTGGTGTTGGCATCTAGACAAAAATCCGCTACATTATTTTTCGGTATTTGGTCGAGGAGGGGGGCCACCCCTTTGCCCGACTTTTTTTAAAGTACAGTGAAAACAAAACTAAACTCCCCCGACTGAAATTTTACGGAAAAATGGGTGAGGTTATGAAATTTATATCAGGTTACTGATTTTTTAATAAAAATAAAAGGGCATAGGGAGACATCCGCTTCTCTTAAGGACATACAGAGAAACAATTAAACTTTACCGAGTTACTTGAAATTTACAGAGGACTGGGGAGAGAGAGAGACAAAAGATACGCTTTTCGACATTTGGTCGTGGAGGAGGTCCTCCTCTAAAACTGCAAAAAAAATGGCTCTATTAACCATGTTCCTTAATCTATATCTGTCCATAAAGCTCGAAAAATAATTGTATAATTAGATATAATTCATTTGGACGTCAATTGCCTGTTTCGGTATCAGGCTAACATGAAATATAAAAAAATTTAAGTTTTCTTGAAATTTACAAAGGAAGCGGGGGAAGAGGTTATAAATGAAGAGTCAACCTTCAATGCCCCACACTTGAAGGAAAGTTTCAAGAATTTTCAGGGAAGGTTAGAGGTGCTATTCACTACGGTGTTTGTCGATATTGTATCGGGGAAAGTGACGTCCCTTTAAAACAATAGAGCAAAAATTAAACATCTCCGATCTACTTTAAATTTACAGGGAACGTGGGAGGAGGTGATGAAATTTATACATGATTTTTAAATTAATATATGATTTTTCGATATCTGGTTGGGGAAGGGGAAAATTGAAATAAACTCTGTCGATTTACTTCGATAGAATTTATAGGGACCATTGAGTAGTTGCGAAATTAATATAGGGTACGTGATAGTCCGATATCAGGTCAGAGTGGAGCGAAGGTGGGGAGAGAGTTCCCTTTTGTCGGTTTTTTCTCTTAAATTGAAAGTGGAGGGTTGTCCGTAAATGGGAACTCGGTATATAATTTTATGATTTTTGCACAGGCTTCTTTCTTCCAGACTTCTTATTAGTAAAGAAAGGGTTCCCTTTTTTCCGTTTTTATTTTTTTCTTAAGTTGAAAGTAGAGGGTTGTCCGTAAATGGGAACTCGGTACATAATTTTATGATTTTTGCACAGGCTTCTGCCAGACTTCTTTTTAGTAAAGAACTTAAATTTACATGAAATTGGCAGCCAACGTAGAGGGTGCATTATTTTCCAACATTTTAGCAAATGTTAATGTGGTAAAATTTTTTACTACTTTTGCCTTTTCCGATTTATTGGATGGGAAACAGTAATTCTTTGTATGTTATTATAATATAATGCTTAATTTTCAGATACGTTGAGGAGAAGGATACCTTACCTTGACAAACCACACTTAAAATTCACAAGAAATATAGAAGAAGGTACACCCTCTCCCGCCGTATTTGTACCTACAAACGAAAAATCAAGTAGTCCGATTTGTTTAAAAGAATTCAAATCTTTTCGAATTTGTTTTGTTTCGAATTTGTTTTCCGCACGAAGTATATAGTTGACTAAGTTAACGCAAAATGTTCCTCCAAATACGCTTCGGAAGGCGCAGCGAAGCCGGCCGGGTTATGCTAGTTTTCTATAAAAATAAAATTTTAACAAAATTTTCTATAGAAATAAAATTATGTTCCGATGTGGACCAATTTTTGCATGGTTGTTAGAAACCATATACTGACACCATGTATCAAATTTCAGCCGGATCGGATGAAATTTGCTTCTCTTTGAGGCTCCGCAAGCCAAATCTGGGGATCGGTTTATATGGGGGCTATATATAATTATGGACCGATGTGGACCAATTTTTGCATGTTTGTGAGAGACCATATACCAACATCATGTACCAAATTTCAGCCGGATCGGATGAAATATGCTTCTCATAGTGGCTCCGCAAACCAAATCTGAGGGTCCGTTTATATGGGGTCTATACGTAAAAGGGGACCGATAGGGGACCCATTTGCAATACCGTCCGACCTACATCAATATCAACTACTTGTGCCAAGTTTCAAGTCGATAGCTTGTTTCGTTCGGAAGTTTGATTTCAACAGACGGACGGACGGACATGCTTAAATCGACTCAGAATTTCACCACGACCCAGAATATAAATACTTTATTGCACCGTGGTGCAATGGTTAGCATGCCCGCCTTGCATTCACAAGGTCGTGGGTTCGATTCCAAACAGTTCTTCAGCGGTGGATTATCCCACCTCAGTAATGCTGGTGACATTTCTGAGGGTTTCAATGCTTCTCTAAGTGGTTTCACTGCAATGTGGAACGCCGTTCGGACTCAACCATAAAAAGGAGGTCCCTTGTCATTGAGCTTAACATGGATTCGGGCAGAACCCAGTGATAAGAGAGAAGTTCACCAATGTAGTATCACAATGGACTGAATAGTCTAAGTGAGCCTGATACCTCGGGCTGTCCTAACATACCCCCCATCCTATGGTGGAGGGTAGAAAATACGAAATTCCTTTTTTTCATTTTGTTCACAATAACAAAAGTTGCTTCACAAAAGACGCTCTATCTCATAAGCTAATTGGCTTACAGACGTCAAATTTTGACACGAATCATTTAAAGGTTGGTACTATAATAATATGCATTTAATACTAGCGACGCCATCTATGTGTCAGATGGGGGAGTTATCAGCCAACCTGTTATTTTCGATTATTTTCTTCTGTTGAATCCATCAGATTGTTCCAAAAGTGCGCCAGTAATCTCAAGCTATATACTCCTAAAATTCGCTTACGCATTACTCAAAAATCTGAACACTCACACAAGAGGTGTATAATTGTGGTGATCATATTTCTTCTCTGAGTGTATAGCACCTTACTTCGTTGCATTACATTTCAGCCACCTAATGGGAATATCACCCGCACTGAGATGCGGATGATAAATCTGCAGCTGGATCTGTCTGACTTTCATATTCCACTGTTCTCCATAGTTTGGAGGAAACGTCATAGTTTTATGGGTTATTATTTATCTGGTCAATATGGATGTGTAATGGTAAGAAGTTTGGTAACACAGTACTCACTGTAAGTTACAGATATACTCGATTCTTGGTAGTATCTACATCTCATAGAAACATGTAGGAGTAAGTAATGCCAAATTACGGTTTTTTCTCTTGCCAATTCTCTGCGAATTTGTTGCCCTCCTATTGCCGGACATATCTTTCATTTTGTGTCCACCTATACCGTACCAGTCCGTCTTGGTCCAACTATGAGTGGAGTTAAGAGGTTTTACAACAGAATGTATTGTTGCATTTTCTTTTGCTGATGCCATTGCATCGTCCATGTGTCCCGAATGTATCTAGAAGGTGGACGTTGGACCACATCCCGCTACTATCTATGCCAATATAAGCGTATGAATCTTTGTGTGTTCAAGTCTATTTGTTTATATTGTCGCAATGACTTTCAGTTTTCTCGCAAAGCCATCATTTGAAGTGTCGAGACAGTCTCGAACATTTCCACCTCGTTTTCGGTGTCTTTTTTTCGCGCTCTTTTGTCCGAGATTATAGCTATATTATAGCACTGAGAATGACACTTATTTTTTGCATTGAGTTCCATTTTTGTTTTTTGCTGAAATAAATATAAAATAAAAGTGTGGCAAAAAACCCACCTACCTTGTCGGTTTGGCTTTCGCTTTCAATATTCACTCACATTGAATGTGTGTTGGACACCTCTATATAGGAGGGTCTACTACTATTTTTTTATTGATTGCAAGTTTTTATACCTTGCATACATTTGACCAGAATTCGAAAGACTTAAAAAAATAAACACACACACAACAACGATTTAATTGACTTGTAGTGTAAATTTAAGAAATGACCGAGCTTCATATGAAATGTCTTTTTAGAAATGTTCTTTGAATTCCAGTTTTGAACAAACAGTTGCCATAATTCGCTTATTCATATGCCGGTTTCGAATATTATCTGTTAGCCAGTAAATGGGAAACAGATGGCTAAGAAATTATTAAATCATAATGTTTTTAAACACAGAATTTCTGGAATATATTTGCATATGTAAGGAACGGAAATGGTACCATTGGGAGAAGACAATAGAATGAAAACAATTGTTTATCAAGAATTAATAATTGGCCAATTGCGACGTAATATCTTTTGGAGAATTTCAAACACTCACTTAAACTCCTAACACTGTCCGTATAGTAGCTCTATCTAATAGACGGAGGGAGCCACCGTGGTGCAATGGTTAGCATGCCAGCCTTGCATACACAAGGCCGTGGGTTCGATTCCTGCTACGACCGAACACCAAAAAGTTTTTCAGCGGTGGATTATCCCACCTCAGTAATGCTGGTGACATTTCTGAGGGTTTCAAAGCTTCTCTAAGTGATTTCACTGGAATGTGGAACGCCGTTCGGACTCGGCTATAAAAAGGAGGTCCCTTGTCATTGAGCTTAACATGGAATCGGGCAGCACTCAGTGATAAGAGAGAAGTTCACCACTGTGGTATCACAATGGACTTAATAGTCTAAGTGAGCCTGATGCATCGGGCTGCCACATAACCTAACCTAACCTAATAGACGAAAATAACTCAACTTGATGTATCCCTCCTTTCCTCTCTAGAACTCACACTTCCTGCTCTTCAAATTAGGAAATAAATCAGTTCAGTTATGTAAAGTTTATAAAAAATGAGGCTAGAACAAGTATTTAAGGCCGAAAAATCGGTCGGACCGAATATTAAATTCCCATCTCCATTTTTCAAATGCAATAGTTTCATTTGAAAACCTCTACATCAAATA
Source organism: Haematobia irritans (assembly GCF_050003625.1). Taxonomy (NCBI): domain Eukaryota; kingdom Metazoa; phylum Arthropoda; class Insecta; order Diptera; family Muscidae; genus Haematobia; species Haematobia irritans. The sequence continues at coordinate 163,733,108 of NC_134397.1, read as the reverse complement.
TAGAATTTCAGGTGGAGTTGATTAAACATACTCTCTCAGGAGGATCGGCTGTGGGCTCAGAGGTCCCATAGTGGAAGTAGTATAAGTCCGAAGAGAAACTGTTGTCCATTTGGGAAATTGTGGGCCCAACCTATAAGTAGAACAGTGGGCCCATGGTTCTCAGTGCGGGTCGCAGCAGAGAAGCAGTAGAAGAACTGTCCCACTGGGAGAACAGTATACGTCCTAAGAGAAATTGTGCGCCCAAAGGACTCAGTAGAAGTAGAACTGTGCACCCTAGAGTCTAAGTGGGGGAACAGTAGATCCGAATGTCTCAGTATGACACTGGTTGACCCGATGTTCTCTGTGGGCCCCATGATACCCGTGCGATAACTGTTAGTCAGAAGGTTTTAATACGGTAACTGCAGATCTAAATGTCTCCGTATGGCAACTGTAATTCCAAATTTTTCAGTGGAGAACCAACAGATTCGAATGGTTCAGTGGAGCACCCGTTGGGCCGAAGTTGTCGGTGGGGTAACTGTTGAAGGTTTCAGTGTAGGATCTGTAGTCCAGATGGACTCAGTTGGGGGACTGTGGGCTTAAAGATCACCCTAGAAGAGCTGTGGACCAGAAGATCCTAGAGGGGAAACAGTAGATCCGAATATCTTAGTAAGGCACTTGGAGGCCTAAACGTCTCAGTAGGACACTCTAGATACAAGGGCCTAAGTTGGGAACTATTGGCTAGAAGGTATCAATTGAAGAACTGTGGACTAGAAGATCTCAGTGGGGAAACAGTAGTTTCAAATGTCTCAGCAGTAGGAAGGTGTTTGTAGGAGAACTATGGGCCGCTAGGTAGCCGTAGGATAACTTAGCCAGCAGGTCTTAGTAAGGGAACTAAGGATCCGAATGGCTCAGTACAGCATTATTAAGTTCAAAGGAATCAGTTGGGAAACTGTGGCTCAAATGTTCTCAGTATGGGATATGTAAGCCAGACGGTCTCAGATGGGGAACTGTGGGATCAAAAGTAGCAGTAGAGAAGCTGTGCATCCAAATATCTCAGTATGACACTTGAAGGGCTAAAGGTCTCAGTAGGGTACTGTAGCCACAAAGGTCCGTGTTGAGGAACTGTGGGTCTCAGGTCCCATTGGGGAAATTTTAGATCTCAATGTCTCAGTAGAGAATTTATGGACCAGAAAATCTCGGTAGGCAAAGTACAGGCCAGAAGGTCTCGGTTGTGGAACCGTAGGCCGAAATGCCTCCGTAGAGAAACTGTTGACTAAAAGGTCTCAGTAAGGAAACTTTAGGTCAGAATGTCTCATATTTTGTCTCAAGTTCTTAGTAGAGAAACAGTAATCCGAACGCCTCAGGCGGTCAACTGTAGGTTAGAAGGTGTCGGTAGGTAAGCTGTAGGCCGCAATGTGTCGTAAGGGAACTTTCGGCCAGAATGTCTCAGTATAGGAACTGTAGGTTCCAATGTCCAATGCCACCGTGGTGCAATGGTTAGCATTTTAGCCTTGCATGAAAAGGGTCGTGGGTTCAATCCTTGCTTCAACCGAACACCAAAAAGATTTTCAGCGGTGGACTGTACTATAGGTCCGAGGGTGTCATATCTTGCCCTAAAGCTCTTAATAGGGGGATCTCAGTGAGGGAACTATAGGCAGAATTTTTCAGTGGGAGGGAATGTAGGCCTCAAGGTGTCGTTGGGGAACTCTTGGCCAGATGATCTCAGTAAGTTAACTGTATGCCCGAATGTCTCATATGTTGTCCAAGTGCTTCACTCGGGCAAACTGCTGGCCAGAAGGTATCAGTTGGGAATTGTAGACTGCTAGTTGTCGCAGGGCAACTCTTGGCCAGAAGGTCTCAGTAAGGGAACTGTAGCCTGCAATATGTTGTTGGGGAACTATTGGCCAGAAGATCCCAGTAAGGGAACTGTAGGTCCGAATGTCTCATATGTTGTCCCAAAGTTCTATGTGAGGGAACAATAGATCGGGCACTTGTAGGCCTAAAGATCACAGTAGGGAACTATAGGCCGCAAGTTGTCGCAGGGGAAGACTTGGCCAGAAGATCTCAGTAAGGGAACTGCCGTAGGGGAACTGTTGGCCAGGAGGTTTCAGTAAGGGAACTGTTAGCATGCCCGCCTTGCATACACAAGGTCTTGGGTTCGATTCCTGCTTCGACCGAACACCATAAAGTTTTTCAGCCGTGGATTATCCCACCTCAGTAATGATGGTGAAATTTCTGAGGGTTTCAAAGCTTCTCTAAGTGGTTTCACTGCAATGTGGAACGCCGTTCGGACTCGGCTATAAAAAGGAGAGCTTAACATGGAATCGGGCAGCACTCAGTGACAAGAGAGAAGATCACCAATGTGGTATCACAATGGACGGAATAGTCTAAGTAAGCCTGATACATCGGCCTGACACCTAACCTAACCTAAGAGAACTGTAGGTCCGAGTGTCTCATATGTTGTCCAAAGGTTCTTAGTGGGAAAACAATAGATCCAAGAGAAACATTCTTGCAAACTGTAGGACAGGAGTTCTCAGTGGGAAATTATAGGCCACAAGTTGTCGCAGGCGATCACTTGGTCAGAAGGTCTCATTAAGGGAACTGTAGCTCACAAGATATCGTAGGGGAACTTTTGGCCAGAAGATCTCAATGTATGCCAGAAATTCTCATATGTTGTCATAAAGTTCTTTATGTGGGAACATTAGATTTAAGTGACTCACTTGGGCAACTCATATGCCAGAAGATCTCAGTAGGAGACTGTTGGCCAGAATGTATCAGTGGGGAGAAATGTAGTCCCTAAGGTGACGTAGGGGAACTCTTGGCCAGATGGTCTCAGTAAGGGAACTGTAAATCCTAACGTCTTCGTATGACAACTATATTCTTTCTCACTGGGTAAACCGTTGATCCGAATGGCTTAGGAAGACAACTGTAGCTACGAATATTACATCCTCAAGAACGAATTCCTTAGCACAACAAAAATATTGGGCACCGAAATGTTCCATGTCCTTTGCTAGTCGCAATACGAGATTTACTTCTTCTTATGATCATTAGTTATATTAACTAAAATCGTTTTGGTGTCGTTGGTTACAATCTCCAAATTTTATTCTCTATCAGTCATATATTCATGCTGTAGTAGTAGTAGTTTTAAAAATTTTTTGTTCCGAAATATATATGTAGTGAAGGCAATATGTCTACGGCCTTAGTGGTTATTTTAGATGGTTTTAAATAATTTAAATAATTTTTTTTTTGGCTTTACATTTATTGAATAAATTGAAAATTATAACTTCTAAAGGATTGATTCAATTTAGCCAACCTGTTTTATCTCTTGCAATAAGTTTAGTCAATTCAAATCACTATATCATTGTTCTTCAAAAATTAATAAAAAAAAAAAACAAGTATATACGGCCGTAAGTTCGGCCAGGCCGAATCTTTGTAGCCTCCACCATGGATTACAAAGGCTGCTGAGTCGCTGTTGATGAGGCCGTTATTCAGAAGCGATATCAGCTTCTTCATCGACAGTCAGGCAGCTATAAAGGCATTGTGCAGTGCTGACATAAGGTCTAGGGTAGTCAGCCGCTGTCGTCGAGAACTCAAGGTTTTCACTGAACAGCATAATATAACTCTGTGCTGGGTACCTTGGCACTATGGGATAATAGGAAATGAGAAAGCGGATGTGCTGGCTAAGGAGGGTGCTCGTGGAACGAAAAACCTCCACTACCTTCTTATCATTACAGGATAGAGGTTAAATATGATGAGCAATGGCGAAGACGCTGGGTCTCTTCGGATGGTTGCGAGCAAAACAAGTTGATATGGGATGAAAAGAAACGTAGGAACTGCGAAATTTTGTTGTCGATGAACAGAGAGGAATTACGGCCATTGATTGGTATCATAACAGGACATAACAGACTTGGGAAACACATGGTGAGAATAGGACTTAAAGACGATGACATCTGTAGATAGTGCCTGGACCCGGAAGTTACGGAGGACTCGTACCACTTCCTGTGTCAGTGCCCAACTTTATCCTTTAGAAGAAACAAGATACTGGGCTGCTTTTTCTTTCAGGCTCTCACTGATCTGCGGGAGTGCAGCTTAAGGAACATACTTGCATTCATCAGGGCCTCTGGTTGGTTATTCTGAGATTTCTTTCAAAGAGAACGAGCAGGTGGAGGTTTCTGGGACAAAGCGGACCGCATCGGAAGGAGAAAGATGGGAAAAATCACATCGAGGGATCACAATGGACCTATACTGTTCTAAGTGGGCAGCAATTCAAGAACATTGATGTCACCCTCTACAACCTAACATAACCTAGTCCATACGTGGTATATTTTGGACACATAAGGTATATATAAGTAAACCTACAAATTAAAGAGCCAGAATTGAAATATGGGGGTCGTTTTACATGGGAGCTATATACAATTATTAACCGATATATGGACCAATTTTTGTGTGATTGGATATCGATTTAGCTGAGGCCTATATATAACTATTGACCGATATTTACCAATTTTGGCATGGTTGTTAAAGACCATATACTAACACCGCGTACCAAGTTTCAACCGGATTGGATGAATTTTGCTTTTCCAAAAGGCAAATCTAGAGACCCGTCTATATGGGGGCTATATATAATTATAGACTGATATGGACTAATTTTTGCATGGTTGTTACTGTCCATATAGTTACACAAAACACAAAACTTCAACTGAATCGGGTGAAATTTGCTCCTGCACGAGGATCCGGAGGTCGAATCTGGGTATTGGTTTATATGGGGGCTATATATAATTATGGACCAATTTTTGCATGGTTGTTAGAGACCATATACTTACATCATGTACCAAATTCCTGCCGGATCGGATGAAATTGGCTTCTCTTAGAGGCTCTGCAAGGTAAATCTAGGGATCGGTTTATATGGGGGCTATATATAATTATGGACCGATGTGGACCAATTTTTGCAAGGTTGTTAGAGACCATATACTTACATCATGTACCAAATTCCAGCCGGATCTGATGGAATTGGCTTCTCTTAGAGGCTCCGCAAGGTAAATCTAGGGATCGGTTTATATGGGGGCTATATATAATTATGGACCGATGTGGACCAGTTTTTACATATGCTACTCTTAGAGCCAAATCTGGGGATCGGTTTATATGGGGGCTATACGTAAAAGTGGACCGATATGGGGCATTTTCAATACCATCCGACCTACATCAATAACAACTAACATACTTGTGCCAAGTTTCAAGTCGATAGCTTGTTTTGTTCGGAAGTTATCGTGATTTCAACAGACGAACGGACCAGTGTTGGGCGTTATTCAATAAATTTTTATTCAAATAACAAATAATTTTTTATTCGTTATTTTTTATTTGGAATTTTTTGAAATCAAATTACAACTGTTATCTGTTTATTTGTGTCAAAATAATTATTCGTCATTCGTTAGTTGTTATTTGTCATACAAATAATAATTTTTTTGAATCGAAAAAAAAATAAATTGAATTTATTGAATTCTTCTGATAAAATAATCTTTTTTTGAGGAGCGATAATTGTCTTTATAACTAGGAATGGAACCGGAAGGTACTACATCCAAAAATAGTGATTCAAGTGAATCTGGTTTTTCCATTTTTGATGGAAAATTCTACAGAATTTTAGAAGACGGAGTAAAGAATATCAGTGCTGTGTGCGTGAAATGTGAGCCTGATTTTGTTAAGATAAAAGGAGAGAAAAGTTCAACATCAAACTTCATATCTCACCTTAAGAGGCGACATGGTAAGGATGCGTTTGAAGAGTACCAGAGCTATAAACGCCTAAAACGTTCTCAAGCGAAGGAGGTGATCAGAATTTTTTTTTCACATACGTGTATTATTTGAAACCTTCAGATAACAAATAAAAAGATAACAAATAAATTGAAGTTATTTGTTTTCACAAATAAACGAATAAAAGAATTATTTGTTATTCCAAATAAAAACTAAATGGAATTTATTCGTTATCTTTTAATTTGTTATTTAGAATAAATTTTGCCCAATACTGGGACGGACATGCTTAGATCGATTCAGAATTTCACCACGACCCAGAATATATATACTTTATGGGGTCTTAGAGCAATATTTCGATGTGTTACAAACGGAATGACAAAGTTAATATACCCCCATCCTATGGTGGAGGGTATAAAAATGGTCAAATAAAAATAAGCTATAATTAATTTAAGAAAAAAAATGTGTGACAAATCATAAAATACAGTAAAATTGTTCACTGACTGCTACTGACACGAGACAAGTACGTTAACTTGTTATTAAAATTTGCCATTCATTCGAAATACCAACTGAAAATTAACTCGAGCAAATGACCAGTTACCATCTATCTAGTCGCTAAGCCAATGCTTAGTTGAATACCTTGCTATTATTTTGAACCAAATTCCGTGTTTAAATATCTGCCGCATAGCAAGGCACCATTATTAAGTCTATTGTAGAAATGTAGGTGATTTTCAGGAATGTATTTTGTCTCCATATCTACAATTCAATGAATGCTAACCGTCTTGGTTGTTTGACTTGAATCCGTTTCCCTTTTTCCTGCATGCACACTTATTTTGAATAGTTATGAAATATTTCAAAAAACCTATGTGGCATTTGTTTTTTTTAGAAATATATTGCACTGTAAGTGTCAGATATTATGTAGATATACATGCATTTTATTTAAACTTTAGAGCATTCTCTAATTCACTCATGCCAAACTTGACAACCAATCACATGTGGGTAAATATTAGCTGCATTGATAAAATAAAAATTATTTAAAAATAATTGATATTGTAGAAATAAAATTTGGAGCTCACGATACTGGTTTTGCTTGTTATAATATTATTTTTTTTTTTATTTAGAAATATGGTATGGTTGATATGGTTGAAATCATTGAAAAGATGCATATGATTTTGTTTGATCTAGAATAATTCTCGCTGACATAAACAAATGTGTTTGAAATTCTTTGAAATTTAAACAAAAATTTATATTTAGTTTTGTGCATACAATACTGGTGATTTAACGTTAAAATTTTGAAATTATTTTCCAAAAACATGGACATATAAATATTTCATAGAATTATAGAAAGCAAAGTCCAAAACAAATACCTGTATAACATGTAATTGCTTACTGACCTATATGCATATATTTTGAAGCTATTTGAACTGATACCGCTCCTTTTTTTTAGTAGGTATGATTACGGAAACCGTGCACTAAAAAAAAAACAGTGAATCCATCAGGAAGAAAAATTTTGGTTAATTTTAGAAAATTTATATTATATTTAGAAAATTCTAACTAAACAGTATAACAAACGCTGACATCACGCCGATATCATAAAAATCAATAAATATTTTTCAAAGTTTGATGGAAAAAATGGGAGTTCAAAATTGCAAGAATGTCTTTAGTGCCATACGAAGTTCAAGGTGGGCGCATTTGTAGTTAAATTTACAAATTTAAAGAAATAATTAACTATTTTGTGAGAAGTACGAATTTAGTTAATCTTTATGCTTCATTTGTGTATAATTTTCCCCCGTTTTTATACCCTCCACCATAGGATGAGGGTATATTAACTTTGTCATTCCGTTTGTAACATATCGAAATATTGCTCTAAGACCCCATAAAGTATATATATTCTGGGTCGTGGTGAAATTCTGAGTCGATCTGAGCATGTCCGTCCGTCCGTCCGTCCGTCTGTTGAAATCACGCTAACTTCCGAACGAAACAAGCTATCGACTTGAAACTTGGCACAAGTAGTTGTTATTGATGTAGGTCGGATGGTATTGCAAATGGGCCATATCGGTCCACTTTTACGTATAGCCCCCATGTAAACGGACCCCCAAATTTGGCTTGCCGACCCTCTAAGAGAAGCAAATTTCATCCGATCCGGCTGAAATTTGAACAACCATGCAAAAATTGGTCCATATCGGCCCATAATTATATATAGCCCCCATATAAACCGATCCCGAGATTTGGCTTGCGGAGCCTCCAAGAGAAGCAAATTTCATCCTATCCGGCTGAAATTTGTTACATGGTGTTAGTATATGGTCTCTAATGACCATGTAAAAATTAGTCCACATCGGTGCATAATTATATATAGCTCCATATAAACCGATCGCCAGATTTGAACTCCTGAGCCCCTTGGAAGACCAAAATTCATCGGATTCGGTTGAAATTTGGTACGTGATGTTAGTATATGGTATCCAACAACCATTCATGAATTGGTTCATATCAGTCCATAATTATATATAGCCCCCATATAAACCGATCCCCAGATTTGACTTCCGGTGCCTTGTGGAGAAGGAAAATTCATCCGATCTGGTTGAAATTTGATACGTGGTGGTAGTATATGATATTTAACAACCATTCCAAAAGTGGTCCATATCAGTCCATAATCATATAAAGCCCCCATATAAACCGATCCCGAGATTTGGTTTTGGAGCCTCTTGGAGGAGCAAATTTCATCCGAGTCAGTTGAAATTTGGTACATTGTGCTAGTATATGGCCGTTAACAACCATGCCTAACTAGGTCTATATCGGTCTGTAATTATATATAGCCCTTAGATAAATCGATCCCCAATCACACAAAAATTGGTCCATATCAAGTTCATAATTGTATATAGCCCGCATAAAAGCGACCCCCATATTTCAATTCTGGCTCCTACGTACCGTGCAAAAGTCCATATCGATTCGTAATTATTTGTAGACTTACATACCTTTTTGTCTAACATATACCACGTGTGGACTAACTCACAATTTAGAAAACGATTTATGATACCACAACCCATGTAATTCGATTGTGTATAACAGTCTTTCGTAGAAGTTTCTACGCAATCCATGGTGGAGGGTACATAACATTCGGCCTGGCCGAACTTACGGCCGTTTATACTTGTTTTTAGATCATTTTACGCAAAAAATTATTAGAGTAAAGAAAGCTCTCTCCAAACATAACTCCATGAATTAAAATAAAGTTAAATTGGCTTTAGTGAAATAGAGAGTTAGTTTTTTTTTGGTGAGTGTATATTCCCAATATTGACCGATCGACCGATTGGCGTCTTTATATTTTAAACAACGTAGTTTTTTATCCATTTGTTCCGAAATTAGAAATCTAGTTGTATGTTGGGTTTTATTGATAAGAGTTTGATATACCCAGCAAAAAAAGCGTCGCCAAAAAAGTAATGAAAATGTTTTTTTTTCGATCCGGAAGTGGTGCAAAATTGACGCAGAAGCGATAAATTTAACATGGGCTTGTCATAGGACGGAAGTCCTCCATTTCAACAGCCATTGCACTGAAATTGAAAGTTGTGCGTTTGGAAGAACTTCCAAATTTTTTTGCTGGGTAATCATTATGTGGATTTGATCTTTTGGGCTTGGGCTGCTGAGAAATTTTTCTCCGATTTTCCTGATAATTGAAATCGAGAAGTATTTTAGATTCACAAATAGATACGCCGATTTAGGTTTGCAATATTTTGGTTTGGTCTATAAACCGATATCCGTTTTTAAATTCTTGTGCATTTACATATCGTAACTTGTATCCAATTATCCTGAAATTGGAAATCTGGAGGTAGTGAAAATGTTCTTTTTGGATCCGGACGTGGTGCAAAATTGGCGCAGAAGCGATGATTTTAACATGGGCTTGTCATAGGACGGATGTCCACCATTTCAACAGACGTTGCACTGATTTGCATCATTTCTTAAGGTGTGATGCGAATGTGATTTGTGATTTGGGTGTAAATAATGAAATTTTGTGATATTTTGACGAATAAATAATTTTTAAATTTTTTTATAATTTGATAATGCATTATAACGCTTGTCTGGAACGTTTGACATCAAATATTTTCAAAAATTCGCAATTTCTAGAAAGGATTTAGCATTTTTCGGCAAAATTTAAATAATCTGCATAATTTTATTAATTTTTAATCTGTTTTTAACCCATTTGAAACAATAAAATTTAAAATTTCCAATTAAAAATATGAAAAAAGCGAGTTATAAAAAAATTGACTCAAATGAACTTCTTGTACCAAATTTCAACCGGATCAAGAGGTTGCGGAAGTCAAATCTGGGGATTGCAGTGCCATCACCGTTGTCACAGTTGGTAGAATTCCACCAAAAATTGTAGATTTTTTGGACTTTTTGTAGATTGGTAGGATTCTTGTTGTTTTGATAGATTTTGCAAAATATTCCTCTCCAACTAAGACGTACTTCACAAATATTGAAAAAATTTTCTATAGAAACACATTTTGACAAATTTTCTATAGAAATAAAATGTTGACAAAATTTTCTATAGAAATAAAATTTTGACAAAAGTTCCTATAGAAATAAAATTTTGACAAAAGTTCCTATAGAAATAAAACTTTGATAAAACTCTGAACAGAAATAAAATTTTGATAAAACTCTCTACAGAAATAAAATTTTGACTAAATTATCTAGAGAAATAAAAGTTTGCAAAATAAAAGTTTTTGTTTGGCAAATTTTCTCCAAATTTCGGTAGATTTTTTTGGCTTGAGTGGCAACTGTGAAATGTTGATAATTTCTATTTATTTTGAAAAAAATTTTCTAAAAAAAAAAACAAAATTTTGACAAATATTTCTATAGAAATAAGATTTTGACTACATTTTCTAAAGAAATAAGATTTTGACAACATTTTCTATAGAAATAAAATTTTGACAAAATTTTCTATAGAAATTAAATTTTGACAAAATTTTCTATAGAACTAAAATTTTGAAAACATGTTCTATAGAAACAAAATTTTGACAAAATTTTCTTTTGAAATAAAATTTTGACCAAATTTTCTATAGACCCGTGTAAAAATTGGGGGATCTGATTTGATATGATTAGATCTGAGCCAAGACATGGCCAGATCTGAGCTGATCCGAAAAATGGTTATATCTGGTCAGATCTAAATGCTATGAAATTGGATCTGATCAGATCTCAAAAATGAGACACATCTAATCAGATCTAATTAGATATAATTGTATATTATTTGATACAATTATATCTTTCGAGATCTTTCAACGCATAAAAGCCCATAATTTGTATATAATGTATAGAACCCATTTATTAGAACGTATGATAGATGTAAAAAGAAGAAACTTTTGTTATTTGAAACTTAACAAGTACAATTTACGCAATTAATAGCAGTAAAACGTATTAAATGAAATTTACAATATAAATATTAAAATCATCTTGACTAATGAGGCTCCATCCACTTCGGCGCCTGCGTCAGTAAGCAAAATTGCTTAGAAAACCAAGAAGGTATTGTTGAGAAGCCCCATCCTCAAGGTACGACTGTTTGGTGATGTCCGAGTGGGACATATATTAAAAAGGACGACATGCTCAGAAATGTTATTGCACAATCAAAATCTACTAAATGTTTTTTAAAGTTTGAATTTCTATTATTTAAGCAAACTACTAAGTTTTGGGCTGTACGTCTGTTATTGTTTGCTACTTTAGCAGAAAAACTGCTAAAACAACACATTTTTGTTTACCGAAAAAACAGCAGTCAGTGTTTCCTATTAACAGCAGTCTTTTTATATGAGTATATTTCAAAATAAAAATTAATTTTGCAATCTACTTTGGATACTAAATAATGCTTTGGATGAAAGGTTAATTATACTCCAAACGCATGGGAACGACAAATACTAAATGGGTCTGTTAATTGCGCATTTTCAACAATTTATTTTTATTACACTTTTTGACGTCAACCAGCAGTATCCGATAAAACATTTAAAAACTGGCGCTGATCATATTATATCCATTTCCAAAACTGACTGCTTTAGATTGTTAAAACTATATGACGTGAAGGAGCTCAACCATGTTCTGAAACTCGAAAAACATGTTTGTAAATACTTTAAAATTTATTATGTAAGTCCGTTAAATAAACAAAAGTTGTTTTTCCCATCTGTAACTTTGTGTATATATCTCGAATAGTTTTTTAGACGTATATTTCAAATATTTTTTTAATTTGTTCATGATTGTTTTTAATTATATTTTGGACCGTATTTAAACCCATATATAGTCAGATATGATGTTATATCTACCATATCTTATTATAGTGCTATATACGGTCCTATCCAAGCATATATTATTAGATATGCCAGATATAATTAGATATTATACTATATATGATGAGATCTGCAATTATATCTAACCAGATCTAGCATCATATATACCATATCTGTGCATATCCAATTATGTCTGAACTAATATCTGAACAGATCTAATTAGATCCAATTTGATATTATTAGATAGGATTGGATCCTCCAATTTTTACACGGGGAAATAAAATTATGCAAAATAAAATTTTTTGTTTGATAGTTTTTGATAATATGTTCTCCAAATTTAAGTATAATTTTTGGTTTGAGTGGCAATCGTGAAATTTGGAAAATTTTCCATAGATATAAAATTTTGAAAAAATTATCTATAGATATAAAATTTTGACAAAATTTTCTATAGAAATAAAATTTTGAAAAAATGTTCTATAGAAATAAGATTTTGACAACATTTTCTATAGAAATAAAATTTTGACAATATTTTCTAAAGAAATAAGATTTTGACAACATTTTCTATAGAAAAAAAATTTTACAAAAACTTCTATAGAAATAAAATTTTGACAAAAGTTTCTCTAGAAATAAGATTTTGACAACATTTTCTATAGAAATAAAATTTGGACAAAATTTTCTATAGAAATAAACTTTTGACAAAATTTTCTATAGAAATAAAATTTTGAAAATTTTATCTATAAAAAAAAAAAACAATTTTGATAAAACTCTCTACAGAAATAAAATTTTTACAAAATTATCTAGAGAAATAAAAGTTTTTGTTTGGTAAAATTTTCTCCAAATTTCGGTAGATTTTTTTGGCTTGAGTGGCAACCGTGAAATGTTGATAAAAATTTCTAAAGTAAAAAAATTTTGACATCAATTTCTATAGAAATAAAATTTTGACGAGATTTTCTATAGTAATAAATTTTGACAAAATTTTCTATAGAAATTAAATTTTGACAAAATTTTCTACGGAAATAAATTGTTGACAAAATTTTCTATAGAAATAAAATTTTGAAAAAAATTTCTATAGAAATAAAATATTGGCAAAATTTTCTTTTGAAATAAAATTTTGACCAAATTTTCTATAGAAATAAAATTATGCAAAATAAAATCTTTTGTTTGATAGTTTTTTAGTAAAATGTTTTCCAAATTTTAGTATATTTTTTGGTTTGAGTAGCAATCGTGAAATTTGGAAAATTTTCCATAGATATAAAATTTTGACAAAATTTTCTATAGATATAAAATTTTGTCAAAATTTTCTATTGAAATAAAATTTTGACAAAATCTTCTACTGAAATAAAATTTTGAGAAAATCCTCTATATAAATAAAATTTTGACATAATTTTCCATACTAATAAGACTTTGATAAAACTCTCTATAGAAATAAAATTTTGCAAAATAAAATTTTTATACCCTCCACCATAGGATGGGGGGTATATTAACTTTGTCATTCCGTTTGTAACACATCGAAATATTGATCTAAGACCCCATAAAGTATATATATTCTGGGTCGTGGTGAAATTCTGAGTCGATCTGAGCATGTCCGTCCGCCTGTCTGTTGAAATCACGCTAACGAAACAAGCTATCGACTTGAAACTTGGCACAAGTAGTTGTTATTGATGTAGGTCGGATGGTATTGCAAATGGGCGATATCGGTCCACTTTTACGTATAGCCCCCATGTAAACGGACCCCCAAATTTGGCTTGCGAGGCCTCTAAGAGAATCAAATTTCATCCGATCCGGCTGAAATTTGGTACATGGTGTTAGTATATGGTCTCTAACAACCATGCAAAAATTGGTCCACATCGGTCCATAATTATATATAGCCCCCATATAAACCGATCCCCCAATTTGACCTCCGGAGCCTCTTGGAAGATCAAAATTCATCTGAATCAGTTTAATTTGGTACGTGATGTTAATATATGGCTTCAAACACCCTGCAAAAATTGGTCCACATCGGTCCATAATTATATATAGCCCCCATATAAACCGATCCCCCGATTTGACCTCCGGAGCCTCTTGGAAGATCAAAATTCATCCCATTCGGTTGAAATTTGGTACGTGATGTTAGTATATGGTATCCAACAACCATGCAGGAATTGGTTCCTATCAGTCCATAATTATATATAGCTACCATATAAACCGATCGCCAGATTTGACCTCCGGTGCCTTTTGGAGAAGCAAAATTCATCCGATCTGGTTGAAATTTGGTACGTGGTGGTAGTATATGATATTTAACAACCATGGCAAAAGTGGTCCATATCAGTCCATAATCATTTATAGCCCCCATATAAACCGATCCCAAGATTTGGTTTTGGAGCCTCTGGGAGAAGCAAATTTCATCCGAGTGAGTTGAAATTTGTGGATGACAGTCTTTCGTAGAAGTTTCTACGCAATCCATGGTGGAGGGTACATAAGATTCGGCCTGGCCGAACTTACGGTCGTATATACTTGTTTGTTTTGTATTTTTTTTAGGAAGTTTTCTTTAAATTTTGGTAGATTTATTTATAGCTGGTGTAGCAACCGTGAGTGCCATTCGTCCTATATTATTAACAGAAAACAGTGAAAAGTTTCGAGTGGATAGCTTGCTCGTTCCGAAGCGTGATTTTAATAGATGGACAATCAGTAAGACGATTCAGAATGACCCAGAATGTATAAACTTAACGGGGTTTGAGACCAATATATCGATGAATCATCTAATTCCTTCAGTCACATATATCAGAGAAATACATACTCTACTCTAGGCAAAACTTTGGACCAATTCTTACCACAATAGTTGGTGGATAAGTAGTATCATCTGGTATGAAACTGCATATATTAATGACATGTAAGAAATAATTTAATAAAGATTTTAATAAATAAATAATTATTTTACTTTAAAAAAATTATTAGACCAATCAAATATCGATTGTGAAATAAAACACCTTTCAAATTACCATTCGGAATCAATTAGCAAAACGCTTACTATTTCATTGAAATTCTAAGACACTTTTCAATGTTTTTGATTTTATTTTGATATTAATTACATTAACATTATTATGCTACTGGTTTTTGGTGGACGAAATGTCAGCAGGACCGAAGGTGAAAATTTGTTGTAGTGGTCTTGAGCAAATGTCTTTTTGTATTGAAAATCAACGGCACCAAAACAACATAAAAAAAAAAATATCTAAAATCAAAAATGTTTTGAAAACGGGATTGTTAGTCAAGCACACCTTGACTCCCTTTCTGGTGCCATAGCAATTTGGGTGAGGTTGAATTCGAATGGAGCCGAACTGAGGTAAGGCTAAGAAGCTCAGCCCAGTTTATTGATTTTGTTTTTTTTTTCTTTCAAAACTTCAAATGCTCAGTTTTTGGTTGTTGTTGAGATATCAAAAACAGCATCGCAATCCCCCAAACGTTTCGGTGGAAAATATCGCAGCATTTGTCGCCAACTTTGATAGATATTTTGTTTTGTTTTTACATCATGTGTTACAGTTTTGTTCAGCTCTGAAGACAACAATCTTATATAAAATTTGTTATTGTTTATTTTTTGTTTGTTTTTAACGCTAAAGCCAAAAAACCGGATTCAAACACTTTGGTTAGCCTATGACTGACTGACTATAGATTGTTGAGTCGACAACAGAGGTGGAACCACGAGATACAAAAAAACAGAATTCTTTAAGCATTGCTAAGCAATGCAGATTAATGCATTTTAACTGTTGTTATAACAGCAAAAGTGTGCTTATATACCAAGACATTCTTATAGGAGTATATAATGTGTAACACACATTATACACACACATATACTCATGTCCATAGATTTATTAATCTAACAACAAAACTAAGAATTGTTGTACATGGAAGTTAAAACAATTGAACGAACATTTTTATCTAAAGCGAGAAAAAAGAGTCTAACATACGATGAAAAAAAGACCAATGCTGCAATTCTTTTATTAATAGCGTATAAAAGATATTGTGTTAGCATTGTTAGATTTGATTACTTTCGATAATGGTAAACTGCATGCACAGTGTTTCCAATGCCTAATTTATTTTCTCCCACACTATATTTAACTTTGCTTGAAAATAATCTCTAATATTCTAACCCAGAAGAAGTAAATGCGGCCCAAAGTTCGGCCAGGTTGGATTTTACGTATCCTCCACCATGGACTCTACTAACGACTATCATCCTCAATCGAATTACTAGGGTTATGGAAACAATTTTGGTTGACCAAGTTTCAACCGGAACGGATGAAATTTGTCATATGATGTAGTAAAATTTTTATTTCTATAGAAAATTTTGTCAAAATTTTATTTCTATAGAAAATTTTGTCAACATTTTATTTCTATAGACAATTTTTTTAAAATTTTATTTCCATAGAAAATTTTTTCAAAATTTTATTCCTGTAGAAAATTTTGTCAAAATGTTATTTCTATAGAAAATTTTGTAAACATTTTATTTCTATAGAAAATTTTGTCAAAATTTTATTTCTATAATTTTTTTTTTTCAAAATTTTATTTCTATAGAAAATTTTGTCAAAATTTTATGTCTATAGAGAATTTTGTCAAAATTTTATTTCTATAGAAAAAATGTTATTTCTACAGAAAATTTTGTCAAAATTTTATTTCTATAGAAAATGGGAGCCACAGTGGTGCAATGGTTAGCATGCCCGTCTTGCATACATTTGGGTACAGAGAATTTTGTAAATTTTTTTTCGATATAAAATTTTGTCAAAATTTTAATGATCAGAATAAAATTTTATTTCTATAGAAAATGTTGTGCTTTTTTCTATAAAAATTTTATTTCTATAGAAATTTTTTTCAAAATTTTATTTCTATAGAAAATTTTGTCAAAATTTTATTTCGATAGAAAATTTTGTCAAAATTTTATTTCTATAGAAAATTTTGTCAAAATTTTATTTCTATAGAAAATTTTGTCAAAATTTTATTTCTATAGAATATTTTGTCACAATTTTATTTCTATAGAAAATTTTGTCAAAATTTTATTTCTATAGAATTTTTTGTCAAAATTTTATTTCTATAGAATTTTTTGTCAAAATTGTATTTCTATAGAAAATTTTGTCAAAATTTTATGTCTACAGAAAATCTTATAAAAATTTTATTTCTATAGAAAATTTTACAAAAATTTTATTTCTATAGAAAATATTGTCAACATGTTATTGCTATAGAAAATTTAATTTCTATAGAAAATGTTGTCAACATGTTATCTCTAAAGAAAATTTTGTGCTTTTTTTCTATAAAAATTTTATTTCTATAGATTTTTTTTTTTTAAATTTTATTTCTATAGAAAATTTTGTCACTATTTTATTTCTATAGAAAATTTTGTCAATTTTTTTCTTTCCAATATAAAATTTTGTCAAAATTTTATTTCTATAGAAAATTTTGTCAAAATTTTATTTCTATAAAATATTTTGTTAAAATTATATTTCAATAGAAAATTTTGTGAAAATTGTATTTCTATAGACATATGATGCAGTCAAATTTTTATTTCTATAAAAAATTTTGTCAAAATTTTATTTCTATAGAAAATTTTGTCAAAATGTTATTTCTATAGAAAATTTTGTCAAAATTTTATTTCTGTAGAAAATTTTGTCAAAATTTTATTTCTATAGAAAATTTTGTCAAAATTTTATTTCTATGGAAAATTTTGTCAAAATTTTATTTCTATAGAAAATTTTGTCAAAATTTTGTTAAAATTATATTTCAATAGAAAATATTGTGAAAATTGTATTTCTATAAAAATTTTACCAAAATTTTATTTTATAAAATATTTTACCAAAGTTTTATTTTATAGAAAATGTTGTCAACATGTTATTTCTATAGAAAATTTTATTAAAATTTTTATTCTATAGAAAATGTTGTCAACATGTTATTTCTATAGAAAATTTAATTAAAATTTTATTTTTATAGAAAATGTTCTATAGAAAATTTTGTCAAAACTTTATTTCTATAGAAAATTTTGTCAAAATTTTATTTCTATAGAAAATTTTGTCAAAATTTTATTTCTATAGAAAATTTTGTCAAAATTTTATTTCTATAGAAAATTTTGTCAAAATTTTATTTCTATAGAAAATTGTGTCAAAGTTTTATTTCTATCGAAAATTTTTTCAAAATTGTATTTCTATAGAAATTTTTGTCAAAAATTTATTTCTATAGAAAATTTTACCAAAATTTTATTTCTATAGAAAATTTTACCAACATTTTTTGTCTATAGAAAATTTTGTCAAAATTTTATTTCTATAGAAAATTTTGTCAAAATTTTATTTCTATAGAAAATTTTGTAAAAATTTTATTTCTGTAGAAATTTTTGTCAAAATTTTATTTCTATGGAAAATTTTGTCAAAATTTTATTTCTATAGAAAATTTTGTCAAAATTTTATTTCTATAGAAAATTTTGTCAAAATTTTATTTCTATAGAAAATCTTGTAAAAATTTTATTTCTAAAAAAAATTCTACCAAAATTTTATTTCTATAGAAAATGTTGTCAACATGTTATTTCTATAGAAAATTTTATTAAAATTTTATTTCTATAGAAAATGTTGTCAACATGTTATTTCTATAGAAAATTTTGTCAAAATTTTATTTCTACAGAAAATTTTGTCAAAATTTTATTTCTATAGAAAATTTTGTCAAAATTTTATTTCTATACAAAATTTTGTCAAAATTTTATTTCTATACAAAATTTTGTCAAAATTTTATTTCTATAGAAATTTTTGTCAAAATTGTATTTCTACAGAAAATTTTGTCAAAATTTTATGTCTATAGAAAATCTTGTAAAAATTTTATTTCTATAGAAAATTTTACCAAAATTTTATTTCTATAGAAAATGTTGTCAACATGTTATTTCTAAAGAAAATTTTGTCAAAATTTTATTTCTATAGAAAATTTTGTCAAAATTTTATTTCTATAGAAAATTTTGTCAAAATTTTAGTTCTAAAGAAAATTTTGTCAACATTTTATTTCTATAGAAAATTGTTGCAAAAACTTATTTCTATAGAAAATGTTGTAAAAATTTTATTTCTACCTCTTTGTTGGAGAGGAGTATTCTGCAGAATCTACCAAAGTTTTAAAAAATTCTTCCAAGCAGTAAAAAATCGATCTTTTTTGGTAGAATTCTACCAACTGTGGCAGCCTAGATCACATACCAGATTTCCTGATCGGATGAAATTTGCTCCACCATGAGGCTCAATAAATCTACTGTGAAGATTGGTTTATAATAGGCCTATATATAAAGGACAGGACCTGTTCAGGACTAGTCTCTGGTGTGTATGGACGAGTCCCGGTTCTGGTCAAAACGTATGGAAGGGACCGGTTAATTTAACATGGGTTTGTCATTGATAATCCATGCAGATATTGTCCGAGAACCAATTTTTGTATTTTTCTACTGTCAGAAAGTTGTAAACGTCGAAAACCTCATATACCTTCATAAAACGTAAAAAACATAGTAAATGTCGAAAATACAAACCACCTCGACTTCGATTTATATATAATGCCGATGATTCATATCGATCCATTATTTCCTTGAAAAGTCATTCATAAATACAAATGTTACTAATAAAGTCGAATAAAAAGTTGTAAATAAAGTATGAAATAAATCGTTATAAAAATGTTCCAATATTGTCAAAAATTAAGTATTTTACGTAGGTTTACGACGTTTTTGACGTATGGTAAAATACGTCGTAAATGTATGTCAAATACCTTAAAGTTTACGACAGACCGTATCTGTACAGGAGAAAATAGACCGATGTGGTCAATATTTTATTTAGTGTTTTTATATCCTCCACCATAGGGTGGGGGTATATTAACTTTGCCATTCCGTTTGTAACACATCGAAATATTGCTCTAAGACCCCATAAAGTATATATATTCTGGGTCGTGTTGAAATTCTGAGTCGATATGAGCATATCCGTCCGTCCGTCCGTCTCTTGAAATCACGCTAACTTCCGAACGAAGCACGCTATCGACGTGAAACTTGGCACAAGTAGTTGTTATTGATGTAGGTCGGATGGTATTGCAAATGGGCCATATCGGACCACTTTTACGTATAGCCCCATATAAACGGACCCCCAAATTTGGCTTGCAGACCCTCTAAGAGAAGCAAATTTCATCCGATCCGGCTGAAATTTGGTACATGGTGTTAGTATATGATCTTTAACAATCATGCAAAAATTAGTTCACATCGGTCCATAATTATATATAGCCCCCACTTAAACCGATCCCCAGATTTGGTTTGCGGAGCCTCTAAGAGAAGAAAATTTCATCCGATCCGGTTGAAATTTGGTACATGGTGTTAGTATATGGTCTCTAATAACCATGCAAAAATTGGTCCACATCGGTCAGTAATTATATATAGCCCCCATATAAACCGATCCCCCGATTTGACGATCCGGCTGAAATTTTGTACATGGTGTTAGTATATGGTCTCTAATGACCATGCGAAAATTGGTCCACATCGGTGCATAATTATATATAGCCCCCATATAAACCGATCACCAGATTGGACCTCGGAGCCTCTTGGAAGACCAAAATTCATCTGATTCAGTTGATATTTGGTACATGGTGTTAATATATGGCCGCAAACACCCATGCAAAAATTGGTCGAAATCGGTCCATCATTATATATAGCCCCCATATAAACAGTCTATAATTATATATAAACCCCATACACCGATCCCCAGATTTGACCTCCGGTGCCTTTTGGAGAAGCAAAATTCATCCGATCTGGTTGAAATTTGGTACGTGGTGGTAGTATATGATATTAAAAAAAAGTGGTCCATATCAGTCCATAATCATATATAGACCCCATATAAACCGATCCCGAGATTTGGTTTTGGAGCCTCTTGGAGGAGCAAATTTCATCCGAGTCAGTTGAAATTTGGTACATTGTGCTAGTTAGTTATATGGCCGTTAACAACCATGTCTAACTAGGTCCATATCGGTCTATAGTTATATATATCCATCAGATAAATCGATCCCCAATCACACAAAAATTGGTCCATATCAAGTTCATAATTGTATATAGCCTTCACATAAGCGACCCCCATATTTCAATTCTGGCTCCCTACGTACCGTGCAAAAGTCCATATCGATTCGTAATTATTTGTAGACTTACCTAGACATACCTTTTTTGTCTAATACGTGGTTGGACTAACTCACAATTTAGAAAACGATTTAAGATATCACAACCCAAGTAATTCGATTGTGGATGACAGTCTTTCATAAAAGTTTCTACGCTATTCATGGTGTAGATTCGGCTTAGCCGAACTTACGGCCATATATACTTGTTTATGCTAAACTACTTTGATACCTTATTTTGATATAAATCCCATAGACCAATCTGTGAACTTTTCTCCTTAAGCGCATTCGTGTGAAATTTGTCATCCGATATGAAATTTGGAACTTAGTGTTATGATTCATATGGATCCATTATTTCCTTGCATACGAAACCATTACCATTACAAGATTGGTAACCACTGTAAAACAACTGATATTTACTTATGCTGCGGGAGGTAATACCAAACAAGAAAACTATTCCAAGTATTTCATGTTAGTAAGCATTACTGGAAATGTGCAATAAATACCAGTTTTCAGAGATCATTGTTTAGTCGACGGCGGGTGTGTCCAGCCAGCATTGCAATGTTGTTCATTCCTCTAAACGACCACTCGTATGAACAGACATAGGAACGTCTGACTTCATGCAAAATTGAAGAAAGTTTATTTCTTGTTTGAGTTCGGTTTGTGCCTTCTATTCAGTTAGATTATTTATTTTTTTTTTTTGTGAATTCCTATCTCTTCGTCTCGAGCTAACCCGGGCATCGGTGTGCAGCACTTAGAGATTTATTTAATTTATATTTTATTAGTAACCAAGCGATTTGTTAAAACAAAGTGGGAGTTAATTAAATGTAAACATTGCAGCAGAAGCTATTTGTATTTTGCATCGATACAGCACCGCAATATCGCACATCATCTCATTCAAAGAGGTTTGTGTCTTAAGTCTTTTGTTTTTCCTCCGGGCTGTTATACATGTTTCACAGATTCATGAGTTTGTTATTTTGTTTTTCTTTCAGTCTACGAGCTGTTTGTAAATATTTTCTGAACCTGAATAATGAAAATGACATAATTTTTATTATTTATACTGTGTTTCTACCTGTGTGTTTTTTATGGACTAATGACATCAAATCAATGAAACGTTAGGGTAGGGTGACCTTCTTTCAATCATATATTCTGCATGAATCATACCATAGTCTTCGCGATGGCATTAATATTCGTCTAATAAATCCATAAGCTATAAAGGTATGGGTGTAGCTGTGACAGTCTTATGAAAATATATAAAAGGTTGTTAAATGTCAGTAAGATGTCAAAAATGTCTTTATATGAAACATAATTGGTAACGATAAAAGCAAGATATAAGATCATATGCAATGAAAAATTTATCAAAATTATTTGAACTTGCATACATACACTAAGAAGAAAGCATGCCCGGTTCCAAAAAAAATCATAAACCAATTTCTAAAAAAAAAAATCATAAACCAATTTTTTCACAAAAGGTTAGCGTCACTGAATGTTACCTGTTAATTGAAGATTCTAAAATGAAGACGAATTAAGGGGTTTTTATTCTGTTTTCTTTCTTTATACATTTATTATATTACCATATGTACCCTCCACCATGGATTGCGTAGAAACTTCTACGAAAGACTGTCATCCACAAATTTCAACTCACTCGGATGAAATTTGCTCCTCCAAGAGGCTCCAAAACCAAATCTCGGGATCGGTTTATATGGGGGCTATAAATGATTATGAACTGATATGGACCACTTTTGGCATGGTTGTTACATATCATATACTACCACCACGTACCAAATTTCAACCAGATCGGATGAATTTTGCTTCTCCAAAAGGCACCGGAGGTTAAATCTGGCGATAGGTTTATATGGGAGCTATATATAATTATGGACTGATAGGAACCAATTCCTGCATGGTTGTTGGATACCATATACTAACATCACGTATTTGGCTCCGCAAGCCAAATCGGGTGATCGGTTTATATGGGGTCTATATATAATTACGGACCGATGTGGACCAATTTTTGCATGATTGTTCGAGACCATATACTAACACCATGTACCAAATTTCAGCCGGATAGGATGAAATTTGCTTCTCTTAGAGGCTCCGCAAGCCAAATCGGGGGATCGGTTTATATGGGGGCTATATATAATTATGGACCGATGTGGACCAATTTTTGCATAGTTCTTAGAGACCATACACTGACACCTTGTACCAAATTTCAGCCGGATCGGATGAAATTTTCTTCTCTTAGAGCAATCGCAAGCCAAATTTGGGACCGATATGGCCCATTTGCAATACCATCCGACCTACATCAATAACAACTACTTGTGCCAAGTTTCAAGTCGGTAGCTTGTTTCGTTCGGAAGTTAGCGTGATTTCAACAGACGGACGGACGGATATGCTTAGATCGACTCAGAATTACACCACGACCCAGAATATATATACTTTATGGGATCTTAGAACAATATTTCGATGTGTTACAAACGGAATTACAAAGTTAATATACCCCCATCCCATTGTGGAGGGTATAAAAATCATAAACCAATTTTTTCACAAAAGGAATGAAATTACCTGTTAATTGAAGATTTCAAAATGAAGACGAATGAATTGGTTGTTAATCTGTTTTCTTTCTTTATACGACATCACGAACATAATTTTTTCTCACTAATTTAAAATAACAACAAGTAAGGAAAGTCTAAAGTCGGGCGGGGCCGACTATATTATACCCTGCACCACTTTGTAGATCTAAATTTTCGATACCATATCACATCCGTCAAATGTGTTGGGTGCTAAATATAAAGGTTTGTCCCAAATACATACATTTAAATATCACTCGATCTGGACAGAATTTGTTAGACTTCTACAAAATCTATAGATTCATAATTTAAGTCGGCTAATGCACTAGGGTGGAACACAATGTTGGTAAAAAAATATGGGAAACATTTAAATCTGAAGCAATTTTAAGGAAACTTCGCAAAAGTTTATTAATGGTTTAGCGCTCGATATATATGTATTAGAAGTTTAGGAAAATTAGAGTCATTTTTACAACTTTTCGACTAAGCAGTGGCGATTTAACAAGGAAAATGTTGGTATTTTGACCATTTTTGTCGATATCAGAAAAACATATATATGGGAGCTATATCTAAATGTGAACCGATTTCAATCAAATTTGGCACACATGACTATATTACTAATTTTACTCCTAGTGCAAAATTTCAACCAAATTGGGCCAAAACTCTGGCTTCCGGGGCCATATATGTCCATATCGGGCGAAAAATATATATGGAAGCTATATCTAAATCTGAACCGATTTCAATCAAATTTGGCACACATGACTATACTACTAATTGTACTCCTTGTGCAAAATTTCAAGCTAATCGGGATAAAACTCTGGCTTCTGGGTCCATATAAGTGCATATCGGGCGAAATATATATATGGGAGCTATATCTAAATCTAAATCAATTTCAACCAAATTTGGCACGCTTAGCTATAATGCAAAATCTACTCCCTGTGCAAAATTTCAACCAAATTGGGCCAAAACTCTGGCTTTTACGACCATATTAGTCCATATCGGGCGAAAGATATATATGGGAGCTATATCTAAATCTGAACCGATTTCAATCAAATTTTGCACACTTGACTATACTACTAATTGTACTTCTATTTCTTTAACAAGGAAAATGTTGGTATTTTGACCATTTTTGTCGAAATCAGAAAAACATATATATGGGAGCTATATCTAAATCTGAACCGATTTCAATCAAATATGGCACACATGACTATATTACTAATTTTACTCCTAGTGCAAAATTTCAACCAAAGTCGGCCAAAAATCTGGCTTCTGGGGCCATATAAGTCCATATCGGGCGAAAGATATATATTAGAGCTATATCTAAATCTGAACCGATTTCAATCAAATTTTGCACACTTCACTATACTACTAATTTTACTACTAGTGCAAAATTTCAACCAAATTCGGCCAAAAATCTGGCTTCTGGGGCCTTATAAGTCCATATCGTACGAAAGATATATATGGGAGCTATATCTAAATCTGAACCGATGTCAATCAAACTTTGCACACTTGACTATACGACTAAGTGTTATGTTTGTACAAAATTTCAAGCAAATCGGCATAAAACTCTGGCTGCTGGGTCCATATTAGTGCATATCGGGCGAAAGATATATATGGAAGCTATATCTAAATCTGAACCGATTTCTTCCAAAATCAATAGGGTTCTATTCTGACCCAAATTAGGAACATGTGCCAAATTTGAAGGCGATTGGATTTAAATTGCGACCTAGACTTTGATCACAAAAATGTGTTCACAGACAGACGGACGGACGGACGGACAGACGGACATGGTTATATCGACTCAGGGACCCACCCTGAGCATTATTGCCAAAGACACCATGTGTCTATCTCGTCTCCTTTTGGGTGTTACAAACATATGCACTAACTTATAATACCCTGTTCCACAGTGTGGCGCAGGGTATAAATATGTTATATATTTTATTTGTTATTTATTATATAATTTTACTATATTATTTTTTTAACAATCCCTCCGTATACCATAACAACGCGATTCCAACTAAAAAAAAAAAACAACCCACGCGCAAACATACCGATTACATCGATGACAGTTATCGATCACAGGAAGATAAAAGAAATATAGGAAAATTTTCTATATTCTAACAAGTGTGTCTCCTTAAGTTTTAAAAGGACTGAATACTTCTTAGTACGAATAAACTAAAATATTTTTCTATGCCAAGTGTTATTCGTATGTGTGATAAGCTTTCTATAATAAAGGAATTCAGAATTGTCATTTTATAAGAAATTTTTCTAAATTTGAGGAAACTTGGTTTTAGTTCATATTTTGTTTATTTTTACGAATGCTTTGTTCTCAGTGAATAAAATTTTCTTGTTCAGTAGTAAATTCTTATACCCAGCGAAGAAAACAGTATTAGTAAAATTCCATACCTTATCCTAGTTAATGAACTATTCGTAACTGCTTTAAGTTTAGGATTTTTTTTACTGAAGCAAGTAAATTTTATTATTTTAAACAAAAATTTAACTTAATGGAAATAAATTGGCTAAACTAAATTGATGAACGTTATTTCCTTTAGTTCCGAAGGCACTTTATTCCTGGTGTAATAAAGTCCGTGTATATTGATAAAGTGTGATACGGTCAAAATTTGGTCAATATAAACTTGACGTATTTCTTTCAATTTTGCGTTTAAAAAAACCTGAACACCCCTCGTTTTGAAGGTGTGTGTGTGTAGAATGTTGCTCCTATTTTGATTTTGGAATTCACTCTTCAGTTGTCAAAATGCCGTCCAAGCAAGAAGAGCAGCGTATCAAAATTTTGTTCGCGCATCGCGAAAATCCGAGCTACT
The DNA here is from genome assembly GCF_050003625.1 of Haematobia irritans. Taxonomy (NCBI): domain Eukaryota; kingdom Metazoa; phylum Arthropoda; class Insecta; order Diptera; family Muscidae; genus Haematobia; species Haematobia irritans. The sequence continues at coordinate 163,706,627 of NC_134397.1, read as the reverse complement.
CGCACGCAAGCTGGCAAAATCGCTAAAAGTTGCCAAATCAACTGTTACAAATGTAATTAAAGTGTTTGGGGAACGTTTGTTGACAGCCAGGAAGTCTGGATCGGGGGGAAATCGAAAACCGGAAGCCGCTGATGCGACAAAGAGAGTTGCCGGTAGTTTCAAGCGAAACCCTAACCTCTCTCTCCGAGATGCCGCAAATAAGCTGGGTGTATCGTCTACAACCGTGCATCGAGCCGGACTATCGACTTACAAGAAGGTAGTGACTCCAAATCGCGATGATAAACAAAATACGACGCCCAAAGCGCGATCCCGGAGGCTGTACACGACGATGCTGACGAAGTTTGACTGCGTGGTAATGGACGACGAAACCTACGTAAAAGCCGACTACAAGCAGCTTCCGGGACAGGAGTTTTATACGGCAAAAGGAAGGGGAAAGGTAGCAGATATTTTCAAGCACATAAAACTGTCAAAATTCGCAAAAAAATATCTGGTTTGGCAAGCCATCTGTACCTGTGGCTTGAAAAACAGCATTTTCATAGCTTCCGGGACTATCAACCAAGAAATTTACGTGAAAGAGTATTTGAATAAACGTCTGCTGCCTTTCCTGAAGAAACACGGTTGTTCCGTACTGTTTTGGCCGGATTTGGCATCTTGCCATTACGGTAAAAAGGCCATGGAGTGGTACGCCGCCAACAACGTGCAGGTGGTTCCCAAGGACAAGAACCCTCCCAACACGCCAGAGCTCCGCCCAATTGAGAAATACTGGGCTATTGTCAAGCGGAACCTAAAGAAGACCAAAAAAACTGCTAAGGACGAGCAGCAGTTCAAGGCAAACTGGCTTTCTGCGGCGAAGAAGGTGGACAAGGTGGCTTTACAAAATCTGATGGCAGGTGTCAAGCGTGAGGCCCGGCAATTCCGATTTGGAAAAGCGAAAGCCTAACTGAATATTTTTCCTGAATTTTATACTAATTGAACTTGAAAAAGAAATTTAATTTGATTTTTTAAATAAACGATTTCACCGATTTACACGCGTTTTCCCTTGACTAAATTTTGACCGTATCACCCTTTATGTGAAGCAAATCCCCTAGAAACGTGGATACAAATTAATGATGCAATTCAATACCGTCCCAAATAATTTCCTTTACGCAATGTCTCTGTCCATAAAAATTTTATTTGAAACAAATAAACATAATTCTAGATGATTAATAGCTCAAAGGTAATTAATTATGATCGAATAAATAGACAAAATCATGAAATATCTACTACTGCAACTAATGAATATAAATCTTCTTAAAAAAAAAAAAACAACAACAAAAACCTACTCTATTGGATGCTTACTTCTTAAGCATTTAATATTCTTCTCAATGAATGTGTTTTTCTTTTATAATCATTTTAATTTTTTTGTTTTTGCGTGGCACGTAATGCAAACAGCACCTATGGCAAACCCAAAATTATACAACTATTTTTTTTTTGTCAATGATGCTGTTTTTTGATGATGAAGAAGTGACGACAATTATGATGAAACCCCTATAAATGGTACGTGCATTAAATAGACGACTAGAAAATACTAACAAGTAATTCCAAGTATCATACACTGAAAAAATATGATGGCATATGATAATATAAGTAATTATGTTGCAGCAGGCTACTGAGACTACACTAAAAAAAGTTTACTTGGATCCAAAGATTTTGACCTTAGTTTAAGGATTTTGGATGATGGCAAATGTTCGATGGGAGAATTGCAAGGGTTGTAACGGCACCAAGCAAATATGGCCCCATTTAAACTTAAATCGCACACTTGGTATTCTAGTGTTCTCGAGACGCCAGATATCACTCCTGATATCTGCTGTAACGGGTCGCTGCCTGATAGGCGATTTTGCAAAAACTATTGGTGCCAAGTATAATGACTATTGTATGAGCTGTCATGATGCGGAGGAAAAGGAATCAATAAAACACCTCTTGTGTGAGTGTCCTGCATTTTGTGTAAGGCGTAAGCAAATTTTAGGGGCATATAGCTTCAGATAACTGGCGGACCTGGAAAACGTTACCTAAAGCAGTCTGCTAATGTCTGCTAATCTGGTTGGTTCAACAGAAGAAAATAATCGAGAAGGTTCAGCGGTTAAAACTAGAATAGCCCATATGTAATAGGTACTTTTAGTTCATGAGGTATCAAAATGGACTGAATAGTCCAAGTGAGCCTGAATCTTAATCGGGCTGCCACTTTAACCTTTTAACTTTAAGGATTTTGGTATTGATTCCGAGCTAAAGGTGAGACTTCTTCACAATAAAGAATTTTTTTAGCGACCCATCTGGCTTTAAATCTAGGACCAATAAAATTAAAATTAGTATACAGATCTTATTTATTAAATTTTCATTCTATTTTCGCGGTTTATTAATAAAGGTACTCACGTACAAACAAATGCCAGTTTAAAAATCCAAATTATAACGGATAGCTCAAAGTAAAAAATGTTTTCTTAATTAAAAAAAAAACATTAAACCAAAGACGCTAAATCCTCAAAATAAGTCTTAGCCTATATTTGAAGCGTTTTTATCGTAAATCTAAAGTTTCAATATTTCAGTTAATTTAAGGACAATTTCTTTAAATCAAAAATATGTTTCTTTACTTTAAAGAAAATTAGCCTTAGTTCACAGACATGCGACTTTAACGAAGGGACGCAAATTTACAAAATTTGTGTCCTAAATTTAATGACAAAAGTTTTTAAAGCAAAGATTACAAACTTTATTTTAATTAAAATTTCATTATTTTAAAGGAATTTGTCCTTAATATTTTGTAAATTTCGCTTCCTAAAATTTAGGTTGCGTAATCTTTAATATCACGTAAATATTTTTTTCAGTGTATAGATTGCATGCAAAGTTCTACAAAAGGCTGTCTTCCACAGTCAAAAAAAGTTTACTTAAATCGAAATATTTTGACCATCCTTTAAGGATTTTGGTACTGATTCCGAGCCAAAGATGCAGCTTTTTTACCATAAATAACAGGTTGGCTGATATGTCCCCGGTGGTGCAATGGTTAGCATGCCCGCCTTGCATACACAAGGTCGTGGGTTCGATTCCTACTTCGACCGAACACCAAAAAGTTTTTCAGCGGTGGATTATCCCACCTCAGTAATGTTGGTGACATTTCTGAGGGTTTCAAAGCTTCTCTAAGTGGTTTCACTGCAATGTGGAACGCCGTTCGGACTCGGCTATAAAAAGGAGATCCCTTGTCATTGAGCTTAACATGGAATCGGGCAGCACTCAGTGATAAGAGAGAAGTTCACCAATGTGGTATCACAATGGACTGAATAGTCTAAGTGAGCCTGACACATAGGGCTGCCACATAACCTAACCTATCCTAAGTCCCCGGTCTAAGAAAGAAAAACACATTTTTTGTCAAAATTCGTTTTTATTATTCAACATAGTTCCCTTCAAGAGCGATACAATGATTATAACGACCTTCCAATTTTTTGATAGCATTTCGGTAGTACTCCTTCGGTTTTGCCTCAAAATATGCCTCAGTTTCGCCGATCACCTCTTCATTGCAGCCAAATTTTTTCCCTGCGAGCATACTTTTGAGATATGAGATCAAGAAAATGTCGCAGCTGCAAACACCGCTCAGAATCATCAACACGTTGTTGCTTTTGGTCAAATGTGAGCTCGCGCGGCACCCATTTTGCACAGAGCTATGTATATCCAAATATTGATGAATGATATGACCAACACTTTCCTTTGATATCTTTAAGGCCTCTGCTATCTCGATCAACTTCATTTTACGGTCATTTAAAATCATTTTGTGGATTTTTTTATGTTTTCGTCGGTAACCACCTCTTTCGGGCGTCCACTGCGTTCACCGTCCTCCGTGCTCATTTCACCACGCTTGAATTTTGCATACCAATCATTTATTGTTGATTTCCCTGGGACAGAGTCCGGAAACTCATTATCAAGCCAAGTTTTTGCTTCCACCGTATTTTTTCCCTTCAGAAAACAGTATGTTATCAAAACACGAAATTCCTTTTTTCCATTTTTTTTTTCACAATAGCAAAAGTTGCCTCACAAAAGACCCTCTATCTCACAAACGAATTGACTTACTGACGTCAAATTTTGACACGAATCATTTGAAGGTTGGTACTATATAAAAATAATATGCATTTAATACTAGCGACGCATATATGGGAGCTATATCTAAATCTAAACCAATTTGGCTGATATTTTTCATATATTTCGAAAGCCCCCAAATATTCGGCCTTGCGAAATTTTAAGTAAATACGTTAATAAATACGACAATTATGACCAGTTCGGTAATAAATATATATCGCAGCTATATCTAAATCTGAACCGATTTTTTTCAAAATCAATAGCGATTGTCTTTGAGCCAAAGTAAAACTCTGTGCCAAATTTGATGATGATCGGACTTAAACTGCACATAAAATTACATATACAGACAGACAGGCAGACGGGCATCGCTAAATCGACTCAGAATTTGATTCCAAGCCGCTAAGTTCAACGACATACGACTTTAACGAAGGGACCCAAATTTCCAAAATCTCTGCCCTAACTTTAATAAAAAAATGTTTGAAGCAAAGATTATAAACTTAATTTTAATTAAAATTGATGGCAATGTATTTTAAACCTTAAACCTTTAACTTTGTCTTCTAAATTATAAGTATCTAACATAGAATCCATATGGGCTGGATTCTATGTTAGATACTTTTTTTCTGTGCATTAATACATCATTAGAATAATGAGTGAATACCATTTATGCCTAAGATCGAAAAAGATGTGTCATTAAACTGCATTTATCACACTTCATCTCAATAGACAATGGCTTTATATTAAAAGAAGCAAAAATTTCCATAAAAATTCCATTACTTCCCACTGACAACAATGCCAACTGAATAAGAAGATGCCGAAGGTGTTTATTATTGTCGCGAATGCATCTTTGTTTTTAGCATCAAAACAAAAAACAATAAAAATTTGAAAAATATACAAACTTTACTTTTATAACTTACGGTCATATTTTCTATTTTTGAAGGCAATCGCTTTTTATTTTTAATCAAAAGTTTGACGCTCAACATAGAGGTTGTTGACTCAGTCTCATCCACTAGTACAATGTAAATATACCTACGTAAATTTTCAAAATAATTTATCTTTAAATTTGGGTTGAAGTTTTTCTATTCGGGCTAATGGAAAATATTACCAAATGGAAAGATGAGTCTGCACATATATGCCATGAAAAATTTCTCTAAATTTCAAGACCTCTTTCAACAAGGCCATATTGCCAAATGTTGCCATGGAGGAGTAGACGTCCGTAATATGACTAATGAAATTGTTTGGAAATTAATTAAATTTTAAATTTAAAGGACTTTAGCTACCAGTACGCTGAATAAAGAAATTGTAATATTATAGCAAAACTCTAATATTACATTATACTCAAAGGCCTACGTACATATGGAAATAAATTAAACTTAAGATATATGGCAAAATAATACCTCATATAAATTTGTTAGTTAGCCGTGAAAGTGTGAAATCTAAAAATAGAAATCGGCAGCGCTCCTTGATAAGATCGAGTTGATATACCTTGTATATAACAAATGGCCTTGGTAGTCTGAGTAAATTGTCATACCTTCTTTGGGACAAAGAAAATATGACAAAGGGTTTGTGGAATATTAATCGTAAGCTTACGACTATTTTCATATTTGATTTTCTCTACACCCTCACAAAAAATCGCTTCTGTAACATATACTCCCAAACATATTCTGCTTCAAGCATATACATTTTTGGGTATTGGTCTAAACAATATATGTTTGGGTAGTCTAAGTTCAAAACATTTTGTATTTTTGCATCCAAATTCAATAATGTTGTCTTCTAAAAAACAATATGTTATTATGTGAACATACAATATGTTTGGAAGCATTTTGCACCCAAAATATTATATGATTAAAAAAAATTCTCCCAAACAATATTGTGCTCAAAATTTTATTTATTTATTTATATATTTACAATCATAATGAATTATGAAAATAAACAGGTAATATAGGTGCTAACAACATAGGTTTTCGACCTGAATGCTCAAAATTTTGTTTCTGCCTAATTGTATATTCCCCCACATCTTTCTCACTTCCACGAGATTTTTTAGTTCTTAGCACCTTTTTCTGTAATACAAACATTGTAGAAGAAATTATTCAATTTTATGATTTTTATTTTATTTTAATTTTACCTTTTGCCGGACGGGGATTCGAACAGCGGACCACACAGTTTGTAAGGATCAAAGAAGTAGCTGATCAATTGCCCAAGGGAAAATAAAATGTTAATTTTGTAATAACAAGCAACAACCACTAACTTAATTCAATATCGCTCCCTGTTAAATAGCGCTCCAAGCTACTAAACACATATATGTTTATAGGCTATTTCTAAATTAATATATGTTTGCATCCAAGCATATTATATTTACAAACATTTTTTGTCCCAAACATAATATGTTCTAACATATTAACATATATGTCCCAAACATGTTATGCTAGTTTATGAACATTATATGCTTGCACTCAAAAATATTGTGTTTAAAAATTAGTGTTCCAAACATATAATGTTTATAGCCAAACATATGAAAAACAGTCTTTTTCATCCGTGTATGGTATAATCAAACCAGTTAAATTGTACTGTTTTGAAAAATTGTTATGTCGAGCCCGAGAGCACTCCTTTGATTTAAAAATGCTGCAATAGGCTATTGGACAGAAAAGTTTGATAGCTCAATAAAAGCTCTTCATTTCCAGAGAACTCCAAAGAATTTTTCTAAAAGTTAGGTGAGGCGGAGCTCCACACAGGGGGTTTACTGTCGGTTAGGACTTAAATTTAGCTCTCATACTTTTCTTCTGATATAAAAATGGGAAACATTTCCCATGTCTGAATGAAGTTTAGATCTAGATCTTTTTTTCATTTTAAAGGAAACAATTTAAATTACACCTTTTTTAAAGCAAATTAAATCGTCTAGAATATACTTACTTCCACTACACGGACGAAAAAGACTGTTTTTCATATGTTTGGGTGTAAACATTATATGTTTGGAACTCAAATTTTTTAACACAATATTTTTAAGTGCAAGCATATAATGTTCATAAACTAGCATAATATGTTTGGGACATACATGTTAATATGTTAGAACATATTATATTTGGGACATAAAATGTTTGTAACTATAATATGCTTAGATGCAAACATATATTAATTTGGAAATAGCCTATAAACATATATGGGTTTAGAAAGAGAGACCTAGAGAGTATGTTGCAAGTAAAATAATGGAAGTAACGAATTGGCGCCTTAGAAATATATTCACACAAAGAAAATTTCATTAAAATGTTTTACTACCAGTATATGCCCTAAGGTGAAACATAATATGTTTGAACAATACAAACAATATTTTGTTTGGACCAATCCTGAAAATATATATGCTTGAAGCAAAATGTGTTTGGGATATATGTTACAGAACCGATTTTTACCCAGCAAAAAAGGGATTCCAAAAAAGTATTTTGGATACCCAACTTGTGATCCGGAAGAAGTGCAAACTTGCATCATCTCCAATGAATTTTACATGGGCTTGTCATATGGCGGAAGTACTACATTTTGGATACTTTGCATTGCTTTAGAAGTCGTGCCTTGGAAATTCATTTCGATAAAGAAATTAAAAAAAAAGCAAAAAAAATTATTTCAATTTGACTTCTGCTTTAAAGTCGTGCCTTTAGAAGAACTTTCAAATTCTTTTTGCTGGGTATGAATGAAAAAATGAAAAACGCTGGTTCACATCTCACCAGCGGCAATTTTTTTATACCCTCCACCATAGGATGGGGGTATATTAACTTTGTCATTCCGTTTGTAACACATCGAAATATTGCTCTAAGACCCCATAAAGTATATATATTCTGGGTCGTGGTGAAATTCTGAGTCGATCTAAGCATGTCCGTCCGTCCGTCTGTTGAAATCACGCTAACTTCCGAACGAAACAAGCTATCGACTTGAAACTTGGCACAAGTAGTTGTTATTGATGTAGGTCAGATGGCATTGCAAATTGGCCATATCGGTCCACTTTTACGTATAGCCCCCATATAAACGGACCCCCAAATTTGGCTTGCGATTGCTCTAAGAGAAGCAAAATTCTTCCGATCCGGTTGAAATTTTGTACATGGTGTTGGTATATGGTCTCTAACAACCATGCAAAAATTGGTCCATATCGGTCCACTTTTACGTATAGCACCCATATAAACGGACCCCCAAATTTGGATTGCGATTGCTCTAAGGGAAGCAAATTTCATCATATCCGGCTGAAATTTGGTACATGGTGTTGGTATATGTTCTCTACTGACCATGCAACAATTGGTCCACATCGGCCCATAATTATATATAGCCCCCATATAAACCGATCCCCAGATTTGACCTCCGGAGCCTCTTAGAGGAGCAACATTCATCCGATCCGGCTGAAATTTGGTACGTGGTGTTAGTATATGGTTTCCAACAACCATGCAGGAGTTGGTCCATATCGGTCCATAATTATATATGTAGCCCTCATATAAATCGAGCCTCTAAGAGAAGCAAATTTGGTACATGGTGTCAGCATATGATATCGGTTCATAATCATGGTTGCCACTCGAGCCAAAAATAATCTACCAAAATTTTGCTTTTATAGAAAACATTGTCAAAATTTTATTTCTATAGAAAATGTTGTCACAATTTTATTTCTATAGAAAATTTTTTCCAAATTATTTCTATAGAAAATTTTTTCCAAATTTTATTTCTATAGAAAATTTTTTCCAAATTTTATTTCTATACAATTTTTTTTCCAAATTTTACTTTTATAGAAAATGTTGTCAAAATTTTATTTCTATAGAAAATTTTGTCAAAATTATTTCTATAGAAAATTTTTTCCGAATTTTATTTCTATAGAAAAATTTTTTCCAAATTTTATTTCTATACAATTTTTTTCCCAAATTTTACTTCTATAGAAAATGTTGTCAAAATTTTATTTCTATAGAAAATTTTGTCAAAATTATTTCTATAGAAAATTTTTTCCAAATTTTATTTCTATAGAAAATTTTTTCCAAATTTTATTTCTATACAATTTTTTTTCCAAATTTTACTTCTATAGAAAATGTTGTCAAAATTTTATTTCTATAGAAACTTTCAACTTAATTATATACGTATTTAATCGGCTATTTTTAGTTTAATATATACCACGTATGGACTATGTGGTATATTACGGTGTTAGGAAGTTTTAAGATACCTTACAATCGGCAAGTGTTACCGCAAGCCAAGTAATTCGATTGCTGATGACAGTCTTTCGTAGAAGTTTCTACGCAATCCATGGTGGAGGGTACATAAAATTTGGCCTGGCCGAACTTACGGCCGTATATACTTGTTATTAAATATATTTCTAAAAAAATATTTTTTTATGTTACACATTGTTATACCCACCACCATAGAATGGTCACGGTGGTATAATAAGTTTGTCATTCCGTTTGTAACACATCGAAATATCGATTTCCGACTATATAATGTATATATATTCTTGATCAGGGAGAAATTCTAAGACGATATAACGATGTCCGTCTGTCCGTCTGTCTGTCTGTCTGTTGTAATCACGCTACAGTCTTCAATAATGAAGCAATCGTACTGAAATTTTGCACAAACTCGTCTTTTGTCTGCAGGCAGGTCAAGTTCGAAGATGGGCTATATCGGTCCAGGTTTTGATATAGTCCCCATATAAACCGACCTCCCGATTTGGGGTCTTGGGCTTATAGAAATCGTAGTTTTTATCCAATTTGCCTGAAATTTGAAACATAGAGGTATTTTATGACCGTAAAGAGGTGTGCCAAAAATGGTGATTATCGGTCCACGTTTTGGTAAAGCCCCCATATAGACCGATCTCCCGATTTTACTTCTTGGGCTTATAGAAACCGAAGTTTTTATTCAATTTACCTGAAATTGGAAATCTAGAGGTATTGTAGGACCACAAATACGTGTGCCAAAAATTGTGAGTATCGATCCATATTTTGGTATAGCCCCCATATATAGACCGATCTCCCGATTTTACTTCTTGGGATTATAGAAACCGCAGTTTTTATTCAATTTACCTGAAATTGGAAATCTAGAGGTATTGTAGGACCACAAATACGTGTGCCAAAAATTGTGAGTATCGGTCCATGTTTTGGTATGGTCCCCATATAAAACGACCTCCCGATTTGGAGTCTTGGGCTTATAGAAACCGTAGTTTCTATCCAATTTGTCTGAAATTGGAAATCTAGAGGTATTTTAGGACCATAAAGAGGTGTGCCGAAAATGGTGAGAATCGGTCCATATTTTGGTATAGCCCCCATATAGACCGATTTCAAGATTTTATTTCTTGGGCTTCTAGAATCCGAAGTTTTTATCCTATTGGCCTGAAATTGGAAATCTAGAGGTATTTTCGGGTCATAAAGAGGTGTGCCGAAAACGGTGAGTATCGGTCCATATTTTAGTATAGCCCCCATAAGAACGATCTCCCGATTTAACTCCTTGGGTTTCTAGAAACCGTAGTTTTTATCTGATTTGCCTGAAATTGTAGATATTCTGGTATTTTAGGCTCACAAAAACGTGTATCGGATTAAGTTTTTATGGATCCATATGGTAATGCCTCCATATAGACCGAATTCACTTCTTGAGGGTGTAGAAGGCGCACTGATCATGAAAATTGCTTGAAACTCAATGTAAAATTTCCAGATTTTACTTCTACAGATTTAAGATTTCAAATCAAGACTTTATTTTATAATTTTCTTGCACACTTACAAGAGATGTTAATGATTCCTTTAAAACTCAAACAAAAATGATTCTTATAAATCCAGAATCTGATATAGTCCTCATAGGTGAAATCTTTAAATTTATCTTCGGGAATATCCTCAAGTCCACAAGCCCTCCTGAAATTTCAAAGGAAACCCTAATATTTGGTTCATGGTGGTGGGTATTTAAGATTCGGCCCGGCCGAACTTAGTGCTGTATATACTTGTTTTTTATACCCTTCACCACTACTGTGGTACAGGGTATAATAAGTTTGTGCATTTGTATGTAACGCCAAGAAGGAGTAATCATAGACCAACCTTTTAGTATACGGATCGGCTTAGAATTAAATTCTGAGTCGATTTAGCGATGTCCGTCTGTCTGTCCGTCTGTCTGTCTGTCTGTTGATGTATTTTTGTGTGCAAAGTACAGCTCGCAGTTTTAGTCCGATTGTCCCAAAATTTGGTATAGGATCCTGTTTCGGCTCAAAGACGATCCCTATTGATTTTGGAAAAAATCTGTTCAGATTTAGATATAGCTGCCATATATATTTTTCGCCGATCTGGCCATAATTGGCGTGTATATCAACCGATCTTCCTCAAATTCCGTACATCCGAATATTTTATGGGTTTCGAAAAACTTGCAAAATACCAGCCAAATCGGTTCAGATTTAGATATAGCTCTCATATATAGCCTTCGCCCGATTTACACTCATTTGCCCAAAGAGGCCAATTTTTAACTCCGATTTGGTTGAAATTTTGCACAAGGAGTAGAATTAGCATTGTAACTATGCGTGCCAAATTTGGTTGAAATCGGTTCAGATTTGGATATATCTCCCATATATAGCTTTCGCCCGATTTACACTCATATGACCACAGAGGCCAATTTTTTGCTCCGATTTAGTTGAAATTTTTCACAGCGAGTAGAATTAGCATTGTAGCTATGCGTGCCAAATTTGGTTGAAATCGGTTCAGATTTAGATATATCTCCCATTTATATCTTTCGCCCGATTTACACTCATATGACCACAGAGGCCAATTTTTAACTCCGATTTAGTTGAAATTTTGCACAGAGAGTAGAATTAGCATTGTTGCTATGCGTGCCAAATTTGGGTGAAATCGGTTCAGATTTAGATATAGCTCCCATATATATGTTTTTCTGATTTCGACAAAAATGGTCAAAATACCAACAATTTCCTTGTAAAATCGCCACTGCTTAGTCGCAAAGTTGTAAAAATGACTCTAATTTTCTAAACTTCTAATATATATATATCGAGCGATAAATCATAAATAAACTTTTGCAAAGTTTCCTTAAAATTGCTTCAGATTTAAATGTTTTCTATATTTTTTTACTACCATTGTGTTACACCCTAGTGCATTAGCCGACTTAAATTTTGAGTCTATAGATTTTGTAGAAGTCTATCAAATTCTTCCAGATCGAGTGATATTTAAATGTATGTATTTGGGACAAACCTTTATATATAGCCCCAAACACATTTGACGGATGTGATATGGTATCGAAAATTTAGATCTACAAAGTGGTGCAGGGTATAATATACTCGGCCCCGCCCGACTTTAGACTTTCCTTACTGGTTTTTTTATACCCTTCACCACTACTGTGGTACAGGGTATAATAAGTGTGTAACGCCAAGAAGGAAAAGTCTGAGAAGTCGTTAAGTACACCGATCGTCTCAATATATTCGGCACACCTCTTTATGGTCCTAGAATACCTCTAGATTTCCGATTTCAGGCAAATTGGATAAAAACTACGGTTTCTATAAGCCCGAGAAGTAAAATCGGGAGATCGGTCTATATGGGGGCTATACCAAAACATGGACCGATACTCACCATTTTTGGCACACCTCTTATGGTCATAAAATACCCCTAGATTTAAAATTTCAGGCAAATTGGATAAAAACTACGATTTCTATAAGCCCAAGACCCCAAATCGGGAGGTCGGTTTATATGGGGACTTTATCAAAACTTGGACCGATATAGCCCATCTTCGAAATTGACCTGCCTGCAAACAAAAGACGAATCTGTGCCAAATTTCAGGACCATAGCGCCATTATTGAAGGCTGTAGCGTGATTACAACAGACAGACAGGCAGACGGACATGCTTATATAGTCTTAGAATTTCTCCCTAATCAAGAGTATATATACTTTTTATAGTCGGAAATCGATATTTCGATGTGCTACAAACGTCCCCGGTCTGACATATAGATGGCGTCGCTAGTATTAAATGCATATTATTTTTATAAAGTACCAACCTTCAAATGATTTGTGTCAAAATTGACGACGTCTGTAAGTCAATTAGTTTGTGAGATAGAGCGTCTTTTGTGAAACAACTTTTGTTATTGTGAAAAAAATGGAAAAAAAGGAATTTTTGATAAAATACTGTTTTCTGAAGGAAAAAAAAACGGTGGAAGCAAAAACTTGGCTTGATAATGAGTTTCCGGACTCTGTCCCAGGGAAATCAACAATAATTGATTGGTATGCAAAATTCAAGCGTGGTGAAATGAGCACGGAGGACGGTGAACACAGTGGACGCCCGAAAGAGGTGGTTACCGACGAAAACATAAAGAAAATCCACAGAATGATTTTGAATGACCGTAAAATGAAGTTGATCGAGATAGGTTAGGTTAACGTGTTGGTCATATCATTCATCAATATTTGGATATGCGGAAGCTGTGCAAAATGGTTGCCGCGCGAGCTCACATTTGACCAAAATGAACAACGTGTTGATGATTCTGAGCGGTGTTTGAAGCTGCTAACTCGTAATACACCCGAGTTTTCCCATCGATATGTGACAATGGATGAAACATGGCTCCATCACTACACTCCTGAGTCCAATCGACAGTCGGCTGAGTGGACAGCGACCGGTGAACCGTCTCCGAAGCGTGGAAAGACTCAAAAGTCCGCTGGCAAAGTAATTACCTCTGTTTTTTGGGATGTGCATGGAATAATTTTTATCGATTATCTTGAGAAGGGAAAAACCATCAACAGTGACTATTATATGGCGTTATTGGAGCGTTCGAAGCTCGAAATCGCGGCAAAACGGCCCCATATGAAGAAGAAAAAAGTGTTGTTCCACCAAGACAATGCACCGTGCCCCAAGTCATTGAGAACTATGGAAAAAATTCATGAATTGGGCTTCGAATTGCTTCCCCACCCACCGTATTCTCCAGATTTGGCCCCCAGAGACTTTTTCTTGTTCTCAGACCTCAAAAGTATGATCCCAGGGAAAAAATTTGGCTGCAATGAAGAGGTGATCGCCGAAACTGAGGCCTATTTTGAGGCAAAACCGAAGGAGTACTACCAAAATGGTATCAAAAAATTGGAAGGTCGTTATAATCGTTGTATCGCTCTTGAAGGGAACTATGTTGAATAATAAAAACGAATTTTGACAAAATGTGTTTTTCTTTGTTAGACTGGGGACTTATCAGCCAACCTGTTACTAATGATTTAACAAAAAAAAAATAAATAAATAAATCAATAACTCTGATATGCAATGAGCCATGATAGTAATATTTTGAAGAGAAATGCATAAATCATTTAATGTTTCTCAAACAGAAACATTTTCACAATTAACAAAACCAAAAAAAAAAAACTTAACTGGCAAACTTCATCATTTCTCCATAAGTTGACCTTTATTACAAAATTTCGTTGGTCATTTTCTCAAACAACTTTTAGTCTGTACATGTTTTCGAGTTAGTTAATATGAACGGACTATTATGTTAACCTCTACCATGTTGTTGGCCTCTGCGAAAATGCATTCATAGGTGACTGTAATGATATTTTAATGATGTCCATTTGGAAATAGTTTGTACCTTGACCACTAGTTTCATTACAATCTATATAAACATTTTTTCCCGCTTTCAAATTTAATTTTTACATAATTTTTAATTTTTTTTTGAGAAAAAACGATATAATTGCTTTTTTCCAAAGTCAGTCTCATCTTGGTAGTAAAATGAGACAAAATTGCATAAATCTTAATTAGTTTTATTCGATATAATTGAATTTTAATTACATTCGCATGGTATTCAAATGGGGCGTGTGAGCGTTTGTGCGATTCTAATGTAACGCACAAAGTGCCAAATCACTTTTGGGATATATTCCACAAATTGCCAACCGCAACAGCATACGAAGGAGGTGACATGTGACGTTTGATCGACCCACTACTGCTGGGAGGGCCAATGATGACTGGTAGGGCCATTGCTGATGGTTACTTGATGGCTGCTGGACTATATTTCTCTACTACCGTGAGTTAGGGAGCAGCAATGCCAAAAACAGAAAACCCATTTACATTTTAGCGGTTTTGAATTTGGCCATTAATATGCATCATGTGCCCTTTCGATTTGTTCAACTAACCACCATCGCCGCCACCGCCACTGCTGTAACAGTTGGCAATTTATAACGTTTTATAGTTAACATTTAATAATATTTTGTTGTTGCCGCTGTTGTTGTTGTTTGATTTTGTCGCATTTAGTAGCATTCACCGGTGTTTGCCTGCATTCATTGGTTTTTGATATCAGAGACATTTTCAGCAAGGCAAAACAAAAAATCTAAAAAGTATCACTTCAAATCCGCTGTCATTCAGGTGACATTAGTACTTAGCAGCTACACTGAAAAAGAAATGTTAAAAAAAAAACTTCCAAAAATGTGTGTTTGGAACTCATCTTGTAATCCGGAAACAATGCATACTTGAAAAGTCCCTAATGAATTCTACATGGTTTTGGCATGCAGCGGAAGTGCTCTTTTTTCACACACATGTCATTGTTTCATTTCAATTTTTCCAATTTGAAAAATTTCGTTCGATTTTTGGAATAAAAAAGCTTGAGTTAAAACTATGTTCAATTTTGAGGACGATCGGACTTAAACTGCGAGCTGTACTTTGCACACAAAATTACATATACAGACAGACGGTCGGACAGACAGACAGACGGACATCGCTAAATCGACTCAGAATTTAATTCTAAGACGATCGGTATACTAAACGATGGGTCCCAGACTTTTCCTCCTTGGCATCACATACAAATGCACAAACTTATTACACCCTATTCCACAGTAGTGGTGAAGGGTATAACTAAAAACAAGTATATACGGCCGTAAGTTCGGCCAGGCCGAATCTTATGTACCCTCCACCATGGATTGCGTAGAAACTTCTACGAAAGACTGTCATCCACAAATTTCAACTAACTCGGATGAAATTTGTTCCTCCAAGAGGCTCCAAAACCAAATCTCGGGATCGGTTTATATGGGGGCTATAAATGATTATGGACTGATATGGACCACTTTTGGCATGGTTGTTAAATATCATATACTACCACCACGTACCAAATTTCAACCAGATCGGATGAATTTTGCTTCTCCAAAAGGCACCGGAGGTCAAATCTGGCGATCGGTTTATATGGGAGCTATATATAATTATGGACTGATAGGAACCAATTCCTGCATGGTTGTTGGATACCATATACTAACATCACGAACAAATTTCAACCGAATGGGAAGAATTTTGATCTTCCAAGATGCTCCGGAGGTCAAATCTGGGGATCGGTTTATATGGGGCCTATATATAATTATGGACCGATATCTACCAATTTTTGCATGGGTGTTTGAGGCCATATATATAAACATCACGTACCAAATTTCAACTGAATCAGATGAATTTTGGTCTTCCAAGAGGCTCCGGAGGTCAAATCTGGTGATCGGTTTATATGGGGGCTATATATAATTATGGACCGATATGGACCAATTTTTGCATGGTCATTAGAGACCATATACTAACATCATGTACCAAATTTCAGCCGGATCAATGAAATTTGTTTCTCTTAGAGGCTCTGCAAGCTAAATCGGGGGATCGGTTTATATGGGGACTATATATAATTATGGACCGATGTGGACCAATTTTTGCACGGTTGTTAGAGACCATATAGTTATACCATGTACTAAATTTCAGCCGGATCGGATGAAATTTGCTTCTCTTAGAGGCCTCGCAAGCCAAATTTGAGGGTCCGTTTAATGGGGGCTATACGTAAAAGTGGACCGATATGGCCCATTTGCAATACCATCCGACCAACATCAATAACAACTACTTGTGCCAAGTTTCAAGTCGATAGCTTGTTTCGTTCGGAAGTTAGCGTGATGCAAATGGGTCATATCGGTCCGCTTTTACGTATAGCCCCCATATAAACGGACCCCAAATTTGGCTTGCGGAGCCTCAAAGAGAAGCAAATTTCATCCGATCTGGCTGAAATTTGGTACATGGTGTTGGTATATGGTTGCCAAGAACCATGCAAAAATTGGTCCATATCGGTCCATAATTATATATAGCCCCCATATAAACCGATCTCCCGATTTGGCTTGATATATCCGGCTCACTTAGACTATTCAGTCCATTGTGATACCACATTGGTGAACTTCTCTCTTATCACTGAGTGCTGCCCGATTCGATGTTAGGCTCAATGACAAGGGACCTCATTTTTATAGCCTTTTATAGTCCGAACGGCGTTCCACATTGCAGTGAAACCACTTAGAAAAGCTTTAAAACCCTCAGAAATGTCACCCGCATTACTGAGGTGGGATAATCCACCGCTGAAAAAGTTTTTGGTGTTCGGTCGAAGCAGGAATCGAAGCCACGACCTTGTGTATGCAAGGCGGAATTCTAACCATTGCACCACGGTGGCTCCCGAATATTAAATTAAAATGAGCAATTATATCAGCGCTATGTAGAAGCTACTCTAAATCGGGAAATCGCCCACAAAAATCAACGCTGATTCGTTTATTTTGTAAGCAGTTGTACTGCCTCTATCCCTTACAATCCTGCTGAAATAGTGCTCCATTTTTTGCTAGGTATTTTTTATACGTTGTTCATCTTAAATGTGTAGAATGTATGTATTCTGCACTGTAAATATTGTGAATAAAAGTAGAGCCTACAGCATATAAGTATAATTTTACTGTTAGTAATTAAATAAATAAGAATTTGATTTGTTCAGTGTACGCATAATATACAATCAATACGGGTACCAAGCACATGCACAGACACTCATATGAGCATATATGCTTGCATTTATATCATTTAACGGTAATAATGCATTTCATTGATTAGTGGGAATAAAAATGTGAATAGCGTCTGACGCACTCCTAATGTCGATAGACTGCCAAGGGTTATTAACTTTAAGCCAAATAAGGTGTGTTAGTATAACGCCGGGAAATACCACTAAATGGGAAAGGCATTACTAAGCTTATACTAAAAGTTCTTCATACAAAAATGCAGGTACTTGTTTTACTGTTCTTGCTTAAACTTAACAGTTATAGAATATGAAATTTGTGAATGGAATTTTAAGTTTTCACCTACGGATCTGTTATCAAAGAATTGAAGTTGGTCATTTATTTATTGTCTTTGGCCCATTTTAATGGTATAATAAAAAATACACATACTGGCTTGCATACACGGTGTCATTTGTTTTATTCTAGATTTAGTCAAGCAATAACCAAATTTTCCTAAAATGAGTATCTCATTTATTTACGCTCCGAGGAGGATCTTCTTGAACGGTCTTCATAAGCGGTTTGTTGCAGAATAAATTGTAACCTTTTTCTCATCATAGACTCCTTTTAACTACCAGGTATACCGGTATACGTCCGTTCAGTTCGACGGTTATTCAACTTGTTTTTAATAGCGGATTATTTCATCGTAATAAGTACTTATTACGAATTTCAAGTGTGGTGGTAAATTAAACCACCCTGCAGCGAGATTCAAAGCCATCCACTGGGTTGCTAACTTCAGGGCCCAGTGGACGGGTATCGACTGAAGTTTTAAATTTGGGCAAGGACCAAGATTCCGGCCCAAGTAGTCGACCTGTAGACAGGTCGACAGGTGGCGACAATTTGGCAAGTCGAAGCTTTGCTAAGGTAACGACATCAAATGGAGGTAATCCTTCACGAAAGAGATTCAAGGAACGCAGAAACGCTCACTTCATTTCGGTATACCTGGTATATTCACATGGTCCTTTGATCATCAAATATTTTTTGTACCCATCAACAAAAATATTCCCCCCATCAAGGCTATTCCGTTTGTAACACACCGAAATATCGAAACTTTTCTTCAAGTGTGGGGCAAGCAGAAGGTCAAGGGGAAGGGGAAATTCCCCCTCCCCAAATGCATATGAACACACCAGGTACCACCAAATTTCATAACCTCACCGCATGTTCTCTGTAAATCTCAGGTAATTTAGAGAAATTAAGTTTTTTCACTGTACACCGAAAGAATTCTCTTCGTTAATTTTACGAAGAATTCTTCATTAACTATTCTTCCTGAATTCTTCATTAAAATAACGAAATTTTCATTCATTTTCGTAAATTTTACGAAGAACATTTTACGAATATACGAAACTTCTACGAAACATTCTACATTAACTTTTCTTCGTAAAAAGTTCGTACTTTTAACGAAACTTTCTTAAAATTTCATGAATTTTGTGAAGAAGTTTTTACGAAACATTCTGCGTTAAAATTTCTTCATAAAAAGTACGAAACATTTTCTTTGAAATAACGAAGAAGTTTCATTGAAGTTGTAAAATTTCCGTTCGCGGCATTAAATTGTCTTTTATAATGTGCTTGAGTGTATTCCTTTATTCTATTTTTTTATGCAAGTCTATGCTACTTCTCATTTGGGTGATAGCGCGCTATGAATAAAAGTGAAGCAATAAAACTAAAAATTATTCAAAAACTTAAGATGTAAAGTAGTGATGTCATTTTTCATACTTGCAACTACAACCAAATGCACTTTCGACTATAATTTTTTTTTTCTAAAAGTTCGAACATTTTTCAGAAAAAAGTACGAAATTTTTTCATAAAAAGTACGAAAATTTTTCATAAAAACTACGAAAATTTTTCATAAAAAGTACGAAACATTTTCATAAAAAGAACGAAATTGTTTCATAAAAAGTACGAAGATTTTTCATAAAAAGTACGAAGATTCTTCATAAAAAGTACGAATTTTTTTCTTACAAACTACGAAAATTTTGGAAGAACTTTTCTTCGTAAAAAGTACGAAATATTTCGTACTTTTAATGAAAAGTTTCTTTGGTTGTAAAACAATGACAAATTTCGTACTTTTAACGAAATTTTTCGTTCTTTTTACGAAGAAAATTCTTTCGGTGTACTTTCAAAAAGTCGGACAAAGGGAAGGTTCCCCTCCGCGTCAAAATATCGAAAAATAAAGTAACGGATCTTTGTCTAGATGCCAACACCAACCTTCAATCAAAATTTCAAGCAAATCGATCAACTTTGGTACAATTTTTAAAAAGTCGGCCAAAGGGAGGTCCCCCTCCGCGACCAGGTGTCAAAAAATGAAGTTCCCTATTTTAACAACATGAGCGCCCCTACGATCTCTGAAAGTTTCAAGTAAATCGGTTCAGCCGTTTCCGAGCTTATCCGGAACATACAAAGAAAGAAACATACTTTGAATATATATATATATATATATATATATATATATATATATATATATATATATATATATATATATATATATATATATATATATATATATATATATATATATATATATATATATATATATATATATATATATATATATATATATAGATTTTGTTAAAGTTTATATAGAAAATGTTGTCAAAATTTTATTTCTATTGAAAATTTGTTCAAAATTTAATTTCTATAGAAAATTTTGTCAAATTTTTATTTCTATTGAAAATTTTTTCAAAATTTTATTTCTATAGAAATTTTTTTTCAACATTTTATTTCTATATAAAATTTTGTCAAAATTTTATTTCTATAGACAATTTTTTCAAAATGTTATTTCTATAGAAATTCTTTTCAAAATTGTATTTCTATAGAAAATTTTGTCAAAATTTTATTTCTATAGAATTTTTTTTTCAACATTTTATTTTTATATAAAATTTTAATTAATTAATTTTTTTTTTTAATTTTTGAATTCGTCTTTATTAGTCTTCATTTCTCATTATAATTACAATGTTTGGATGAGATTTTATCTTTTAGATATTGCTACAAATAAGATTATTCATCAGAGATATTAACAATATGTTTCAATCTATATTTATCTATATATTTTTAAAGGGAAAATTAGGATAAAACCTTTATATACATTATCATAATCAGTTCAAATATTTTGGAATATGTATGACTATACAGGGATATTGCGGGAATAGCCACGATAAACATACGACTTCCAATTTGATAATTCTAATGATTGAAGTATTAATAAAAGTCTTATTCGCAGCAAGACCTTATCAGCGGATAAGGAGAATATTTTGCTTTGTTCATGTAATTAGAATTAAGCATGGCAAGAAATTCTTCCAATTTCATGTATCCTGTTTCGTTGTGGAGTATAGATGTAGAGTATCTCCAATGCTTATTATTTATCATCTTTAGGCATTTGTTTTGAAGAACTTGCAACTTTTTCAAGTGCGATTTTGCTGCTATGCACCAAATTGGACACGCGTATGTAATAGAAGGTCTAATTACACTTTTGAACAGCAGATTTTTATTTTCGTCAACATTATATTCCTATTTTTTGTCAACATTTTATTTCTATAGAAAATTTTGTCATATTCGAAGAAACCCGCAAGCTACAGTGGATTAAAAATACGAAAAAAAACATGAGGTTGACTACGAATTGTATAAACCCATCTAACATTTAACCAAACATTTGGAACAATTGCCAATTAAACAAAAAAAATCACAGAAGAAAATTTCATTTGCCTGGGTAAAAATTCTTTCAAAATTTTAAAAATAAACCAAAAGGAAATCTTTTGTATTCTTGAAATAGTTGAAAACTTTAAAACATTGGTACAAAAAAAGTTTTTAATTTCATCAAAGTTTAAAAATTACCGACTTATGACTTTGGCAATTTTTTTCAAAATTTTATTTCTATAAAATTTTTTTTATATAATTTTTTTTCTATAAAATTTTATTTCTATATAAAATTTTTTCAAAATGTTATTTCTATAGAAATTCTTTTCAAAATTTTTTTTCTACAGAAATTTTTGTCAAAATTTTATTTCTATAGAAAATTTTGTCAAAATTTTATTTCCATAGAAAATTTTGTCAAAATTTTATTTCTATAGAAATTCTTTTCAAAAGTTTATTTATATAGAATTTTTTTTTCAACATTTTAGTTCTATATAAAATTTTGTCAACATTTTATTTCTATAGAAAATTTTGTCAAAATTTTATTTCTATAGGAAATTTTGTTTATAGAAAAATTTGTCAGATTTTAATTTCTCTTGAAAATCAAAATTTCATTTCTATTTCTATAGAAAATTTTGTCGACAATTTATTTCTATAGAAAATTTTGTCAACATTTTATTTCCAAAGAAAAATTGTTTTTAAATTTTATTTCTATAGAAAATTTTGTCAAAATTTTATTTCTATAGAAAATTTAGTCAAATCTTTATTTCCGTAGTAAATTTTGTCTAATTTTTATTCTATAGAAAATTTTGTCAAAATTTTATTTTTATAGAAGATTTTGTCAACAATTTATTTCTATTCCAATTTTTTTCAAAATTTTATTTCTATAGAAAATTTTGTCAAAATTTTATTTCTACAAAAATTTTTCAAATTTTTATTTCCATAGAAAATGTTTGCAAAATATTATTTCTATAGAAAATTTATGAAGAAGTACCTCTTTGCAAAATCTACCGAAATCAAAAATTCTACCAATCTAACAAAACATAAAAAAATTTACAATTTTTATACCCTTCACCACTACTGTGGTACAGGGTATAATAAGTTTGTGCATTTGTATGTAACGCCAAGAAGGAGTAATCATAGACCAGTATACGGATCGGCTTAGAATTAAATTCTGAGTCGATTTAGCGATGTCCGTCTGTCTGTCTGTCTGTCTGTCCGTCTGTCTGTTGATGTATTTTTGTGTGCAAAGTACAGCTCGCAGTTTTAGTCCGATTGTCCTAAAATTTAGTATAGGGTCCTGTTTCGGCTCAAAGACGATCCCTATTGATTTTGGAAAAAATCGGTTCAGATTTAGATATAGCTGTCACATATATTTTTCACCGATCTGGTCATAATTGGCGTGTATATCAACCGATCTTCCTAAAATTCCGTACATCCGAATATTTTATGGGTCTCGAAAAACTTGCAAAATATCAGCCAAATCGGTTCAGATTTAGATATAGCTCCCATATATAGCTTTCGTACGATTTACACTCATTTGCCCGCAGAGGCCAATTTTTAACTCCGATTTAGTTGAAATTTTGCACAGGGAGTAGAATTAGCATTGTAACTATGGGTGCCAAATTTGGTTGAAATCGGTTCAGATTTGGATATATCTCCCATATATAGCTTTCGCCCGATTTACACTCATATGACCACAGAGGCCAATTTTTAACTCCGATTTAGTTGAAATTTTTCACAGGGAGTAGAATTAGCATTGTAGTTATGCGTGCCAAATTTGGTTGAAATCGGTTCAGATTTGGATATATCTCCCATATATAGCTTTCGCCCGATTTACACTCATATGACCACAGAGGCAAATTTTTAACTCCGATTTCGTTGAAATTTTGCACAGGGAGTAGAATTAGCATTGTAGCTATGTGTGCCAAATTTGGTTGACATCGGTTCAGATTTAGATATAGCTCCCATATATAGCTTTCGCCCGATTTACACTCATATGACCACAGAGGCCAATTTTTAAATCCGATTTAGTTGAAATTTTGCACAGGGAGTAGAATTAGCATTATAGCTATGCGTGTCAAATTTGGTTGAAATCGGTTAAGATTTAGATATAGCTCCCATATATAGCTTTCGCCCGATTTACACTCATATGACCACAGAGGCAAATTTTTAACTCCGATTTAGTTGAAATATTTCACAGGGAGTAGAATTAGCATTGTAACTATGCGTGCCAAATTTGGGTGAAATCGGTTCAGATTTGGATATATCTCCCATATATAGCTTTCGCCCGATTTACACTCATATGACCACAGAGGCCAATTTTTAACTCCGATTTAGTTGACATTTTGCACAGGGAGTAAAATTAGCATTTTGGCTATGCGTGCCAAATTTGGTTGAAATCGGTTCAGATTTAGATATAGCTCCCATATATATGTTTTTCTGATTTCGACAAAAATGGTCAAAATACCAACATTTTCCTTGTTAAATCGCCACTGCTTAGTCGAAAAGTTGTAGAAATGACTCTAATTTTCCTAAACTTTAGATCTACAAAGTGGTGCAGGGTATAATATAGTCGGCCCCGCCCGACTTTAGACTTTCCTTACTTGTTTTAGAATTATACTGTGGCAGTCGGATCAACATCCAGCTCTAAGCATTATTGCTAAAAAAAATTACGAATTTTCTAACAACTAAACATCAAAAATAGCTATATTTTTTTATAAAATAGTTCAATTGGCAATACTGAGCGTAACATATTCAATTCAATGGTGATTCAATTGAAAATTCGTCTTATAATATTCTAATCCTATAGTAAAGGACATAAAACTGCAATTTGCCGTAGTTCACTTTTTATTTCTTGTATGCTAATGGAATGGAATGGAAACGCAATTTATGCATTGGCACTTGTTCATAAGCACTCTTGTTCAATGGTGTAATTTTTGGCTATTTTTCGCAAAATTTGTCTTTGATTTGCATCATAATATAGATATCGTTAGGAGTGTACAGAAAACAAAATAAATTGCAATATAGCGAAATCTATAGCAGCAATTACCAATTATATAATGTGACCAAATAATATTCATGCCAGATATTTTATTGTTTAAATAAGACTTTGTTTTGTTTGTCTTACACATGTATTTAATTGATTCCGTTTTTACGGTTTTTTATTTTCGACAAGTGCCGGTGTTAAAACACAAATAAAAAGTTCAAATCATTTATCTCAACAACAGATAAGTGTTCACTGGAAAACAACAAAATATAAAACGGCAAAGCAAAAAAATAAAATTTTGTTAAAATTTAAAAGAAAAAATAAAAAAAACAACTAAAAATATTTATGGGTAACACGTTTACAATACGAATTTTTATGTTGTCTTCAGAGATTTGTTAATGTTACTGTTACTGTTTTTTTTTTTTTTTTTTTTTTTTTTTTGATACCCTGCCTAGGAATGTGTCCCAGCGGGCAAGCATGCATAGCGACAGTTGTAGTGTATTTGTACCTGCCGTTATTGTTGGGTAATTCGAACGTTTACTCTGCGAGTTAAGCATAGCAACATCTTCATTAGTTATGTATGGTGTATATCGGGTATTTATGTCTATTAACCGTCCCGTATAAAACTTGAAAGTTGTTCTAATGATAGCTGCCTTTTGATAATGTTAAGTGAACAACGTTCTCTGATTTTCATATTCGAAGAAACCCGCATTGTAATAGCTTTTATACAGTGGATTAAAAATACAAAAAAAAAAAACATGAGGTTGACTACGAATTGTATAAAACAATTAAATTGATACAGTTAAACATTTAACCAAACATTTGGAACAATTGCCAATTAAACAAAAAAAAGTAAAGAAATAACGAAATCTTTTGTATTCTTGAAATAATTGAAAATTTAAAAATATTGGTAAAAAACTTTTTAATTTCATCAAAGTTTAAAAATTACCGACTTTTGACTTTGTCACTTTTTGGGCTAATTTTTGTTTTTCGGATTTTTTTTCAAGCTTGTCGATTTTTTAACTTTTGAAAATTTTGTACCAATCAAGAATTGCGATTATTAAAAAAAAATTAGACTTTTTAATCCATTTTCTCTTACAATTCAATTTTTTCACAAAATTTTCTATAGAAATAAAATTTTGAGAAAATTTTCTATTGAAATAAAATTATGAGAAAATTTTCTATAGAAATAAGATTTTAAGAAAATTTTCTATAGATAAACATTTTAAGAAAATGTTCTATAGAAATAAAGCTTTGGGAAAACTTTCTTTAGATATAAAAGTTTAAGAAAATTTTCTACAAAAATAAAATTTTGACAAAATTTTCTATAGAAATAAAATTTTGACAATTCTATAGAAACAACATTTTGAGGAATTTTTTTTATTGCTATAGAAATAAAGTTTTGATAAAATTTTCTATAGAAGTACAATTTACAAAAAATTTTCTATAGAAATAAAATTTAGGCAACATTATCTATGGAAATAAAAAATTAATTAATCCATTTTCTCTTACAATTCAATTTTTTCACAAAATTTTCTATAGAAATAAAATTTTGAGAAAATTTTCAATTGAAATAAAACTATGAGAAAATGTTCTATAGAAACAAAATTTTAAGAAAATTTTCTATAGACATAACATTTTAAGAATTTTTTTTTAGAAATAAAGCTTTCAGAAAATTTTCTATAGACATAAAATTTTAAGAAAATTTTCTACAAAAATAAAATTTTGACAAAATTTTCTATAGAAATAAAATTTTGACAATTCTATAGAAATAACGTTTTGAGGAATTTTTTTATTGCTATCGAAATAAAGTTTTGATAAAATTTTCTATACAATTTACACAAAATTTTCTATAGAAATTAAATTTAGGCAACATTATCTATGGAAATAAAATTTACACAAAATTTTCTATAGAAATAAAATTTTGACAGCTAAAATTATAGAGCTAAAATTTTGACAAAATTTTTTATAGAACTAAAATTTTGACAAAATTTCTATAGAAATATATATAGAAAAAAATTCTATAGAAATAAAATTTTGACAAAAAAAAATGCACACAAAACTAAAATTTTGACAAAATTTTCTAAAAAACAAAAATTTTGACGAAATTTTCTGAAGAACTAAAATTTTGACAAAATTTTCTATAGAATTTTTGTTTATTGCTATCGAAATAAAGTTTTGATAAAATTGTCATAGAAGTACAGTTTACACAAAATTTTCTATAGAAATAAAATTTAGGCAACATTATCTATGGAAATAAAAAATTAATTAATCCACTTTCTCTTACAATTCAATTTTTTCACAAAATTTTCTATAGAAATAAAATTTTGAGAAAATTTTCAATTGAAATAAAATTATGAGAAAATGTTCTATAGAAACAAAATTTTTAGAAAATTTTCTATAGATATAACATTTAAAGAATTTTTTTTAGAAATAAAGCTTTGAGAAAATTTCCTATAGATATAAAATTTTAAGAAAATTTTCTACAAAAATAAAATTTTGACAAAAATTCTATAGAAATAACGTTTTGAGGAATTTTTTTATTGCTATCGAAATAAAGTTTTGATAAAATTTTTTATAGAAGTACAATTTACACAAAATTTTCTATAGAAACACAATTTACACAAAATTTTCTATAGAAATAAAATTTAGGCAACATTATCTATGGAAATAAAATTTACACAAAATTTTCTATAGAAATAAAATTTTGACAACATTTTTTATAGAACTAAAATTTTGACAAAATTTTTTATAGAACTAAAATTTTGACAAAATTTCTGTAGAAATATATATATAGAAACATTTTCTATAGAAATAAAATTTTGACAAAAAAAATGTACACAAAACTAAAATTTTGACAAAATTTTCTAAAAAACTAAAATTTTGACGAAATTTTCTAAAAAAACTAAAATTTTGACAAAATTTTCTATAGAAATAATATTTTGACAAAGTTTTCAATATAAATAAAATTTTGACAAAATTTTATACAGAAATAAAATTTTGAGAAAAAATTCTATAAAAATAAAATTTTGACAAAATTTTCTATAAAAATAAAATTTTGAGGAATTTTCTATATAAATAAAATTTTAACAAAAATTTTTACAGAAATAAAATGTTGAGAAAAAATCCTATAAGAATAAAATTTTGAGAAAACTTTCTATAGAAATAAAATTTTGGCAACATTATCTATGGAAATAAAATTTTGACAAAATTTTCTAAAAAAAAATTACACAAAATTTTCTATAAAACTAAAATTTTGACAAAATTTTCTATAGAGCTAAAAATTTGACAAAATTTTTTATAGAACTAAAAATCTGACAAAATTTCTGTAGAAATATATATATATATATATATATATATATATATATATAAAAAATTTATCAAAACTTTATTTCGATAGCAATAAAAAATTCCCCAAAATTTTATTTCTACAGAAAATTTTCTCAAAATTTTATTTTTATAGAAATTTTTCTAAAAATTTTATTTCTATATATATATATATATATATATATATATATATATATATATATATATATATATATATATATATATATATATATATATATATATATATATATATATATATATATATATATATATATATATATATATATATATATATATATATATATATATATATATATATATATATATATATATATATATATATATATATATATATATATATATATATATATATATATATATATATATATATATATATATATATATATATATATATAGAAATAAAATTTTTAGAAAAATTTCTATAAAAATAAAATTTTGAGAAAATTTTCTGTAGAAATAAAATTTTGGGGAATTTTTTATTGCTATCGAAATAAAGTTTTGATAAATTTTTTTATAGAAATACAAATTACAAAAAATTGTCTATAGAAATAAAATTTTGGCAACATTATCTATAGAAAAAAAAATTTTGAAAAAATGCTATAGAAGTAAAATTTTGACAAAATTTTCTATAGAAATAAAAATTTACACAAAACTAAAATTTGGACAAAATGTTCTATAGAACTAAACTTTTGACGAAATTTTCTAAAGAACTAAAATTTAGACAAAATTTCCTAAGAAATAAAATTTTCTATATTAGAAATAAAATGTTGACAAAATTTTCTATAGAAATAAAATTTTGACAAAATTTTCTATAGAAATAAAATTTTGACAATATTTTCTATAGAAATAAAATGTTGACAAATTTTTCTATAGAAATAACATTGTGACAAAATATTCTATATGAATAAAATTTTGATAGAATTGTGCATATAAATAAAATTTTGAAAAAATATTCTATATGAATAAAATTTTGATAAAATTGTGCATATAAACAAAATGTTGACCAAATTTCTACAGATATAAAATTTTGAGAAAAATTTCTACAAAAATAAAATTTTGAGAAAATTTTCTATATCGAAATCGGAATAAAATTTTGACAAAATTTTCGAAAAAAAATAAAATTTACAGAAAATTTTCTATAAAACTGAAATTGTGATGAAATTTTCAATAGAACTAAAATTTTTACGAAATTTTCTATAGAACAAGATTTTATATGACAAAATTTTCTATAGAACTAAAATTTTGACAAAACTTGCTACAGAAATAAATTTTGAAAAAATTTTCTATAGAAATACAATTTTGAAAAAAAAAGATATTTCTATAAAATTTTGACACAATATTCTAGAGAAGTAAAATGTTTACAAAATTTCTATAGAAATACAATTTTAAAAAAATTTTCTTCTATAGAAATAAAATTGTCACTAAATTTCCTATAGGACTAACATATTCACAAAATTCACTATAGAAATAAACTTTGGATAATAAGATTTTTTTCGTAGAATAAAATAATATAAAAACAAGTATATAAAGCAGTAAGTTCGGCGGGGCCGAATTTTAAATACCCACCAGCATGAATCAAATATTATAGTTTCCTGTGAAAATTTCAGGGGGATTTGGTGACAAGCAGATCAGTTCAGTCGTCAGTTCCGTAAATTCCAAGATTTTACCTATGAAGACTAGATCAGATTCTGGATTTATAAGAACCATATTTGTTTGAGTTTTAGAGGAATTATAAACATCGTGTGCAAGAAAATGAAAATGAAATAACGCCTTGATATAAAATCTAACATCTGTAGATTTTTACCCCCATTATTTAAATGATTACCAAAAGTAAAATCTGGAAACTATAATTCAGTTTCAAGCAATTTTCATTATCAGTGCACATGGACCGATATTCACAATTTTCGACACACCTCTTTATGTTCCTAAAATACTTTTTGATTTAAAATTTCATGCAAATTTGATAAAACTATGGTTTCTAAAAGAAGTAAAATCGGGAAATCGGTCTATTTGGGAGATAAACCAAAACATGGACCAATACACGCTATTTTTGGCTCTCATATTTAAGGTCCTATAATACCTGAAGATTTCTCATTTCTGGCAAATTGGATAAAAACTACGGATTCTAGAATCATTTGTTGCACATCTATTTGTATTCCTAAAAAACCTCCAGATTTTTGCTTTCAGGCAAAGTGGACAACAATTACGGTTTCTAGAAGCCCAAAAAGTAATATCGGGAGATCGGTCTATCTAATGGCTATATCAAAACATGGACCTATACTCTCTATTTTCGGCATAACTTTTTATGCTGCTAAAATACCTCTAGATTTCCAATTTGATGCAAGTTGGATAAAAACTACGGTTTCTATAAGCCCAAGAATAAAATCTGGAGATCGGTCTATATGGGGGCTATATAAAAACATGGTCCGATACTCGTCATTTTCAACACACCTCTTTAGGGTTTTAAAATACCTCTAGATTTCTAATTTCAGGCAAATTGGATAAAAACTACAGAGTTTAGACGCCCAAGAAGTAAAAACTGGATATCGGTCTATATGGGGGCTATACCAAAACATGGACCGATACTCACCATTTTCGGCACACATCTTTATTGTTCTAAAATACCTCTAGATTTCCAATTTCAGGCAAATTGGATAAAAACTACGGATTCTATAAGCCCAAGACCCCAAATTGGGAGATCGGTCTATATGGGGGATATACCAAAACCTGGACCGATACTGACCATTTTTAGCACACTTCTTTATGATCCTAAAATACCTCTTGATTTTAAATTTTAACCAAATTTGATAATAACTACGGATTCTAGAAGCCCAATAAGTAAAATCGGGAAATCGGTCTACATGGGGGCTATACCTAAAAATCAACCGATAGTCACCATTTTTGGCACACCTCTTTATGTTACTAAAATACCTTTAGATTTCCAATTTCAGGCGAATTGGATAGAAACTAAGTTTTTTATAAGCCCAAGAACCCAAATCGGGAGGTCGGTTTGTATGGGGACTATATGAAAAGTTGGACCGATATAGCCCATCTTCGAACTTGACCTGCCTGCAGACAAAAGACGACTTTGTGCGAAATTTCAGCACGATTGCTTTATTATTGAAGACTGTAGCGTGATTACAATAGACAGACAGCCAGACAGACAGACAGACAGACGGACATGGCTATATCGTTTTAGAATTTCTCCCTTATCAAGAATATATATACTTTATATAATCGGAAATCGATATTTCGATGTGTTACAAACGGAATGACAAACTTTCTTTAGAAATAAAATTTTGACGGTAGTTTTTCGATAGAAATAAAATTTTGGCAATATTTTCTATAGAAATAAAATTTTCACGAAATTTTCTATACAAATAAAATATTCAGAAAATTTTCTATGGCAATAAAACGTACACAAAATGTTCTATAGTAATAAAATTTTCACAAAATTTCCTATAGAAATAAAATGTCTATAGAAATAAAGAAATAAAGTTTTTTTTGGTAATTTTTTTTTTTGTTTGGCTGGAGTAGCAACCGTGATTGTGGGTCGTATAAAAAGTTATGTTTTTAATTCGCTCAGTAAAAAAAATTGGGTTTTTCAATGTTAGAGCGGATAGTAGCGGTTGCATGTAATTTGGCTTCGTTTTTGCTAATTTTTTGTGATATGATTGAAATTTAAATTTAAGCTGATAAAAATTTCTTGATAAAATTTCATTCATATCCGTTGAAACCATTGATGAAGAATGTTTTTCCATTTTTCCATTAATTTTCGAAATGTAAGAATCTGTCAATTTAAAGTCTGTTCTCTGAATAATAATGAAAATGTTGACTTAGTAACGTTGACTGCAAAGGCGCAATGTTCAGATTGAAAAACCACAAAATCGTGATAAATTTATTGATTTACACAATGATTTATATATCGTAATATTTATTTTGTATTCGTTTCTTAATAAAATATTTGTTCTTGTTATCAAATCCACCTGAAATGCTATATATTTTCAAATAAAATTCTATGATGAAGAGCTATCAAAGAAAACTATTATATTTGATTCTTCCTGATGGGTATTTAAGATTCCTTCAACCTAACCTAACCTAGCGCTAAAAATTCCAATATATTTTTTAAATTATTTATTTATTTATTAGATTTTTATTTTATATCAAAATAAATTTATTAACTTTTATTTAAATATTAAAAAAAAAACACAGCATTCAGTGTATGTACATGTTTTAATATTTTGATGTTTATTTAGGATCCACGTAAATTCCACTTCCAACTACATTTCACTGTGCAAGATTTATTCTCGTACTATGTTTCTTAGTTATTTTTTTTTACAAAATCTTGGTCGAGTTGGTAACATGCGATTAAGGAAAAACTCGTAATAGGTACAAGCGCACATATTGGTGGTTATTTGTTTATGGCCTGTCTTAAGAGAATCATGTGAATGAAACAAGCGGCACATGTCATTGGTGTGCCAGTCGATGGATGCCATTCCTCCTTGGCATATGCATAAAGGTAAGTACGTACGTATGTAAATGGTTATAGATTTTTTTTTCAAAAATGACATTTATCTGATGGCGACAAAAAGGAATTTCAATTATTTGAAATGTCAAAGCAACAAAAAATATATATGGCGATAAAGATCTTAAAATATTTCCTTTTAAATCCATAAAGAAGATGATGAGAGAAAATAGCAAATAATCACATGGGATCAGATGTCTCTTCACGCCATATATCGGCTCTTTTGATAAATAGCAAAAAAAAAAAACACAAAATGTCTAAGCTAATACATTATCTTAATTATCACATTAGATCTTCATAGGCAAATCGTATGGGATAACAAATACATAAATTATTGTAAATAGAACCATTGGTTTTGCATGCGAAGCCATAATAAGATCTAAATGCTGTTTAAAGTAAATCATCTTGACAGATGCGATAGGCTTCTCGTGAAATTAAATGTCTTTATGTTGGATTAGTTTCAATATTTCCGGTAAATTAATTGTTAAATAAATGTTTTCTTCTTTTTTTTCGAAAAAAGTTTTTTGATAGACTATCGCAGTAACCTTGACTGTAGTCAGGAGAAGGTTTCAATTACATTCTCTATTTAACAAAAACAAAATAAAATAAACATTCCTGTAAAATAGTGTGGCCAAAAAAAATCAATGAAAATATTATTTTTGGATCCGGAAATAGTGGTCATTTGGCTCAGAAGCAATGAATTTTTCATAGGTTGAAAATCATATGCTGAAGCATCCGCTGTATTGCTTTCGCATTAGTTCTTCCGGTGTAATTCGTTTTCAGTATTTCGGATTTCATTAAAAAAATAAGGAAAAATTTTGCAAAAAATATATATTTTTAAAGTTTTTTTTTGACATTTATCTCTACATAGAGACGTTTTGAGTCAATCGATGAATGGATCGCCACACTTTTCACATATTCTTTGGGAATTGTCATTATATACCTTATCCTAACAGTGTTTTATACACAGTAAAATTGAGAAAATGTTTAAATTAATAGCAGAAACTGCGTAAAATATCATCTGAAAATTATGTCCATCGTTAAAAGAGTATTTTTGGATGTACATTAAAAATAATGACTTCAAGATAGCTTTCGAATCGACAACTTGCTTACTCGAAGAGCAGGTCTACTGTCAGCTTTATTGAAAGTCATCAGTTACCGAATACACAATTGTGACTTTTCTAGACATCGAAGAGGCATATAAGGTTCAAATCCTGCCAAGACCACAAAATTCCCACGGTCAACCCCATAGAAATGCCAAGAAAACAAGTGGGTACTAAAACCGAAAATCCAATCGAAAATCGTACATTGGCTATATACGGCGGTGGTTAGACCTATAAAGCTATATGATGTGTGGTCTGATGGCTGGCGGTTTAGATAAGTGGCGTGCTTATGTATCTCTGGCGCATTCAGTAGGCCAGGAAGAAATTTCTTTAACATAACGTAACCATATTCCACATTCCATCACGTAACCATATTCCAAGCTGCAACAACGAGTGTACGGTTGCACGGGCTATCACTGTAGTCTGAAATAAAGTACGGTCACAGTTCGGTTATCAAAATAATGACAGATGTTCCAAGCTCAGTGGATTACACTGTGGCGAACCCCAGTGAGACATGAGGCATACAAACACCGCGGATTGGCTATGGCTCCAAATTGGATGGAGAAATGGGCTTTGGGGTATTCTCAAAAGACCTGTGTTTCTTAACTCGAAACCTGTCATATCTCTCAATGAGAAGGCTGAGCAGTGCAACATTCACGAGAGCATACCTGGAAACTGCGAAGCGGTTGAGTTAGCAAACCTGGAAACTATCGTACATATTCCAGGGGAATTAGAATCTGTTGGTATGCCACTGGATACCTGCATGCTTATATTGCGTGATAAGTCTGTTATAATGGCGAGTGTCCGATGGGAGAATTGAAAGGATTGCCATTTTTCTTGAGTCAGAACAATATCGTGTCACGTACCCACCACTAGTCCCTACCTGATACGCAAGCTTGCAAAAATTACTGACGTGAAATATAATGACAACTGCGTGAGTGTTCATGATGATATAGGTGCTGTACATAATTCATACTTTACAATATAAAACAAGAAAGGAAAGTCTAAAGTCGGGCGGGCCGACTATATTATACGCTGCACCACTTTGTAGATCTAAATTTCCGATACCATATCTCATCCGTGAAATGTGTTGAGGGCTATATATAAAGTTTTGTCCCAAATACATACATTTAAATATCACTCGATCTGGTCAGAATTTGATAGACTTCTACAAAATCTATAGACTCAAAATTTAAGTCGGCTAATGCACTAGGGTGGAACACAATGTTAGTAAAAAATATGGGAAACATTTAAATCTTAAGCAAGTTTAAGGAAACTTCGCAAAAGTTTATTTATGATTTATTGCTCGATATATATGTATTAGAAGTGTAGGAAAATTAGAGTCATTTTTACAACTTTTCGACTAAGCAATGGCGATTTTACAAAGAAAATGTTGGTATTTTGACCATTTTTGTCGAAATCGGAAAACATATATATGGGAGCTATATCTAAATCTGAACCGATTTCTTCCAAAATCAATAGGGATCTATTCTGAGCCAAAACACATACTTGTGCTAAATTTGAAGTCGATTGGACTAAAACTGCGACCTAGACTTTGATTACAAAAATATGTTCACGGACAGACAGACAGACGGACATGGCTATATCGACTCAGGAGCCCACCCTGAGCATTTTTGCCAAAGACACCATGTGTCTATCTCTTCTCCTTCTGGGTGTTGCAAACATATGCACTAACTTATAATACCCTGTTCCACAGTGTGGCGCAGGGTATAAAAATAAGAAGACGATCTTTATTCAATTTTATATCCTGCCTCTACAATTGGCGATCCTGCCAGCTTCGGATGCAGTAACGATTATTCAATTTTTATCCTGCCACTACAAAGAAGAGGAAAAGGAGCTGCACTTTTGTGAGACGAAATTTATGGGCATATAGGTTAGGTTAGGTGGCAGCCCGATGTATCAGACTCACTTAGACTATTCAGCCCATTGTGATACTCTAAGAGAAGCAAATTCCATCCGATCCGGTTGAAATTTGGAAATTTGGTGTTGGTATACCGTCTCAAAAACCATGGAAAAATTGGTCCACATGGGTCCATAATTATATATAGCCCCCATATAAACCGATCCCCAGATTTGGCTTGCGGAGCCTCTAAGAGCCAAAAATAATCTACCAAAATTTTATTGCCATAGAAAATTTTGTCAAAATTGTATATTTCTATAAAAAAATTTGTCAAAATTTGATTTCTATAGAAAATTTTGTCAACATTTTATGTCGTTAGGAAATTTTGTCAAAATATAATTTCTATACAAAATTTTGCAACAATTTATTTCTATAGAAAATTTTGTCAAAATTTTATATTTCTATAGAAATTTTTGCAAAATTTTATTTCTATAGAAAATTTTGTCAAAATTTTATATTTCTATAGAAATTTTTGCAAAATTTTATTTCTATAGAAAATTTTATCAAAATTTTATTTCTATAGAAAATTTTTATCAAAACTTTATTTCTATAGCAAATTTTGTCAAAAATTTATTTCTAGAGAAAATTTTTCAAAATTTTAGTTCTATAGAAAATTTTATCAAAATTTTATTTCTATAGAAAAAATTTGTCAAAATTTTATATTTATATAGAAAATGTTTTCAAAATATTATTTCTGTAGAAAATTTTGTCAGAATTTTATTTCTTTGGAATTCTTGTCAAAATCTTATTTCTATGGAAAATTTATGAAGCATTTCGTAGTTGGAGAGGAATATTTTGCAAAATCTTCCAAAACATCAAGAATTCTACCAATCTACCAAACAGTAAAAATCCATATAAAGCGACCCTAATATTTCAATTTTGGCTCTATAATCACCGCACAAAAGTTCATAGCGGTTCCTAATTATTTCTTCCCTATATATACCGGTTAAGAACTGAATATATACGTATTTAATCGACCTTTCTTTTGTCTACTATATATCCCGCATGGACTAACTTACATTTTAGAAGATGGTGTTAAGAAATTTTAAAGATGCCGTGCCATCGGCCGCAACCCAAGTAATTTAATTGTGGATGACCGTATTTAGAAGAATTTTCTACGCAATCCATGGTGGAGGATACATAAGATTCGGCCTGGCCGAACTTACGGCCGTATAACATATAAAGGGTGATTTGTTAAGAGCTTGATAACTTTAAAAAAAAAAAAAACGCATAAAATTTGCAAAATCTCATCGGTTCTTTATTTGAAACGTTAGATTGGTCCATGACATTTACTTTTTGAAGATAATTTCATTTAAATGTTGACCGCGGCTGCGTCTTAGGTGGTCCATTCGGAAAGTCCAATTTAGGGCAACTTTTTCGAGCATTTCGGCCGGAATGGCCCGAATTTATTCGGAAATGTTGTCTTCCAAAGCTGGAATAGTTGCTGGCTTATTTCTGTAGACTTTAGACTTGACGTAGCCCCACAAAAAATAGTCTAAAGGCGTCAAATCGCATGATCTTGGTGGCCAACTTACCGGTCCATTTCTTGAGATGAATTGTTCTCCGAAGTTTTCCCTCAAAATGGCCATAGAATCGCGAGCTGTGTGGCATGTAGCGCCATCTTGTTGAAACCACATGTCAACCAAGTTCAGTTCTTCCATTTTTGGCAACAAAAAGTTTGTTAGCATCGAACGATAGCGATCGCCATTCACCGTAACGTTGCGTCCAACAGCATCTTTGAAAAAATACGGTCCAATGATTCCACCAGCGTACAAACCACACCAAACAGTGCATTTTTCGGGATGCATGGGCAGTTCTTGAACGGCTTCTGGTTGCTCTTCACTCCAAATGCGGCAATTTTGCTTATTTACGTAGCCATTCAACCAGAAATGAGCCTCATCGCTGAACAAAATTTGTCGATAAAAAAGCGGATTTTCTGCCACTGATTTTGGTAATAAAATTCAATGATTTGCAAGCGTTGCTCGTTAGTAAGTCTATTCATGATGAAATGTCAAAGCATACTGAGCATCTTTCTCTTTGACACCATGTCTGAAATCCCACGTGATCTGTCAAATACTAATGCATGAAAATCCTAACCTCAAAAGAATCACCCTTTACTTGTTGATTCTAAAATATTTAAAAATATAAATTTTCAGGAAAATCGAACAAAATGCGGGTTTAAGAAATCAAATCAAATAAGAATCAAATCGGGATCACGGTCTAAATGGGGCTACATAACATGGACTGATACGCACTATGATATATAGGGCACACCTAAAATATCTCTTGAGCGAACGAAAAACTCATTATACCCTCATCACCTTTCTACACAGAAAAGAAAGTAAACTGTTTTATAGGATGAATTAACTACATCGTGGGAAAATTGAATAAATTATACTTTACGCTTTGAGATTTCCAAGAAGCGTAATTAAAATCACAAAATATTAATGCCGAGTGGTATAAAGTGGACTGCCACTTAAACCTTACCTATCCTAACCTAACAAACTCGTGCGAAAAATGAACTAATTTATATTCCGGTTTTTATTTTTTAATTTTATTACAATAACTACAATTTAGCTATCATTTTTGGATTGAATATCATAAAAATATTTAATGGCCAATATGATTTAAATTATTTTATGACTTTTCGTCCAAATTTGTTACAAATGTTAAAACAAGTTCATAATGACATTAGCGTAGCTTTTACAAATTCCATTAAAATAGACTATACGCTTTGGGTTGTGATCCATTTAATCATCCATAATTGGTAAATAAATCGTTCACAAATATAGTGTAACAACATTTCATTGATAAGATTTACCATGGATATTCGTTTGTTATCCCCCCCCCCCCCCCTCATTTGGATGGATTAACCTTGAAACTGGCCTACAATGGAACATCATAAATTACCATAAATTATCTTTTAAAAAGCTCTTCTTGCATCCATAACTTTGAAAATAGGTCAAATTAGTTTTAATTTTCTAACCCAAGACAACGAACTTTTGAAAAACAAAATTAAGACAAAAAATTCCAACTAATTTAAATATTTCACACGGCAAAACGAAACAATACCCAGATCATGACAATAAAATCCGATATAAATATTTTGAAAATTAGTTTTAATGGAATCACGGGTAATTTTTCGCCTTTGTGTTATGGAGATGAGTAGGACAAAAACAGCAAAATTAAGAGTTCAACGATTGCAAGAAATCACACCGGCATGGTAGCATCATCTTTAAGATTAAAACACCATATTTTTGGTATTGGTCTTCATTGGGTCTTGGATTTCCCAAGACCACCAAAATCTTCAATGAAGATGGAAACTTTGAGTTTTTGTTTTTGGTGTTTTCTTCTCTTCTTTGAGCAAAAACTGACGATGACTTGAAATGGTGGCCGGTTTTAGTGGCAGTGGTCAGTTCACATCATCATTCTCTACTTGTCTTGTCGCGTCTCTCGCATCTTCATCTTCATTTTCATTGGAAGAGCTCGAGACCCAGTATGGGTAGCACCACCACCATAAGTGATGTAGTATTTTTAGGCCACTTAATTGTCATAGGTCAGTGTATCTGTTGTTGGTTTGATTGCTTTGAACTTGTTTTGTAGCAATCCTCTGCAATGTAGCGTGTCTTCTTTTTTTGGCAAACAAAAAAAATAAGACTTGGAATGAAGTAAATTTTCGTTGTATTTTTTTTCTGAAATTTATGTGATTGTTTACTCTGGCTGGTTGTCTTTCGTTATTGGGTGCATACGGATCATCATACACCCAGTTTGGCTGATACGATGGCACTGCTGCCAAATTTGGTTGTCTTGTCAAGAATACGACATTTCCACATGGAGGAAGAGGCATTCATCATTGTATACATTGTAAGCTGAATTTTGCAATGCAGTATCAACTTCTTAAAATGTAAAAAAGAAAAACGTAAAACACAACAAGTACTTAAATTGCACCTTGATGGACAAATTAAAGAGTTGCATATCTTTGAGTAATGTGATCCGACTTTTTGGGAAAAATGGTTACGGTCAATAGTGGGGATTTCCTTCTGCGGAGGAATTATTGAAGCTAATGTTATTGTGGTCGCGCAGCTTCACATATTGGGAGCAAAAAATAAACTAAAAAAATCTGAACGCAAATGATACATAATGAAAATGAAAGCTATGCGATGATGGTATAGTGGCAACCCATAATTTCAGGTTCACTTAGACTATTCAGCTCATTGTGATACTATAGTAGGGAACTCCTTTCTGATCACAGAACGCTGCTCGATTCAATGTTAAGCTCATTTTTATGTCCGATTCCGAACGGCGTTCCACATTACTGTGAACCACTTGGAGAAGCTTTGAAACATTCAGAATCATCACCATAATTACTGAGAGAGAAAACACAACCACTGAAAATTTTGCCACATCGCGTGGCAAAATTCAACCGGATGGGAAGAAATTTACTCAAATCTGCGGTTCCGTTTGTATAGGGCCCCTATATAACCGATACGGATCAATTTTTGCACGAAAAAAAAATAATTCTTTCCTCCCAAACGAAATTTAGACAAACAAAGTTCATTTCTCATTTGCTTTTCGTATTTCCGAATTGTATTTGGAAGAAACGTATATACTTTTTGTGATAAACGTTTATTCTTTTCCAGGATCTAAAAACAATTTCATAAAGACTATCTCAAAAAAAAAAAAAAAAAAAAACAAGTATATACGGCCGTAAGTTCGGCCAGGCCGAAGCTTATGTACTCTCCATCATGGATTGCGTAGAAACTTCTTCTAAACACTGCCATCCACAATCGAATTACTTAAGTTGCGGTAACGCTTGCCGATGGCAAGGTATCTTAAAACCTCCTAACACCATCTTCTAAATTGTATGTAAGTCCATACGTGGTATATATTAAATCAAAAAAGATCGATCCAATACGTATATAATTCAGTTTGACAAAGTAGACATAAAATTTTGACAAAAGTTTCTACAGAAATAAAATTTTAACAAAATTTTCTATAGAAATAAAATTTTCACCATAATTACTGAGAGAGAAAACACAACCACTGAAAATTTTGCCACATCGCGTGGCAAAATTCAACCGGATGGGAAGAAATTTACTCAAATCTGCGGTTCCGTTTGTATAGGGCCCCTATATAACCGATACGGATCAATTTTTGCACGAAAAAAAAATAATTCTTTCCTCCCAAACGAAATTTAGACAAACAAAGTTCATTTCTCATTTGCTTTTCGTATTTCCGAATTGTATTTGGAAGAAACGTATATACTTTTTGTGATAAACGTTTATTCTTTTCCAGGATCTAAAAACAATTTCATAAAGACTATCTCAAAAAAAAAAAAAAAAAAAAAACAAGTATATACGGCCGTAAGTTCGGCCAGGCCGAAGCTTATGTACTCTCCATCATGGATTGCGTAGAAACTTCTTCTAAACACTGCCATCCACAATCGAATTACTTAAGTTGCGGTAACGCTTGCCGATGGCAAGGTATCTTAAAACCTCCTAACACCATCTTCTAAATTGTATGTAAGTCCATACGTGGTATATATTAAATCAAAAAAGATCGATCCAATACGTATATAATTCAGTTTGACAAAGTAGACATAAAATTTTGACAAAAGTTTCTACAGAAATAAAATTTTAACAAAATTTTCTATAGAAATAAAATTTTCACAAAATTTTCTATAGAAATAAAAAATTTGTCAAAATTTTCTATAGAAAGAAAATTTTGACAACAATTTCTACAGAAATAAAATTTTAACAAAATTTTCTATAGAAATAAACTTTTGACAAAATTTTCTATAGAAATAAAATCTTGGTAGATTATTTTTGGCTCGAGTGGCAACCATGATTATGAACCGAATAAAATTTTAACAAAATTTTCTATAGAAGTCAAATTTTGACAAAATTTTCTAAGAAATAAAATTTTGACAATGATGACAATTTTATTATGAACCGAATAAAATTTTAACAAAATTTTCTCTAGAAATAAAATTTTGACAAAATTTTCTATAGAAATAAAATTTTGGTAGATTATTTTTGGCTCTAGTGGCAACCATGATTATGAACAGATATGGACCAATTTTTGTGTGATTGGACCAATTTTGGTATGGTTGTCAGCGACCATATACTAACACCACGTTCCTAATTTGAACCGGATCGGATGAATTTTGCTCCTCCAAGAGGCTCTGGAGGTCAAATCTGGAGAACGTTTTATATGGGGGCTATATATAATTATGGACCGATATGGACCAGTTCTGGCACGATTGTTAAAAATCATACACTAACACCATGTTCCAAATTACAACCGGATTAGATGAAATTTGCTTCTCTTGGAGACTTCGCAAGCCAAATCTGGGGATCGGTTTATATGGGGGCTATATATAATTATGAACCGATGAAGACCAATTTTTGCATGGTTGTAAGAGACCATATACCAATATCATGTACCAAATTTCCGGCGGATCGGATGAAATTTGCTTCTCTTTGAGGCTTCGCAAGCCAAATCTGGGATCGGTTTATATGGGGTCTATATATAATTATGGACCGATGTGGACCAATTTTTGCATGGTTGTTAGACACCATATACCAACACCATGTACCAAATTTCAGCCGGATCGGATGAAATATGCTTCTGTTAGAGGCTCCACAAGCCAAATCTGGGGATCGGTTTATATGGGGGCTATATATAATTATGGACCGATATGGACCAATTTTTGCATGGTTGTTAGAGACCATATACCAACACCATGTACCAAATTTCAGCCAGATCGGATGAACTATGCTTCTCTTAGAGGCTCCACAAGCCAAATCTGAGGGTCCCTTTATATGGGGGCTATATATAATTATGGACCGATGTGGATCAATTTTTGCATGATTTTTAGAAACCATATACCAACACCATGTACAAAATTTCAGCCGGATCGGATGAAATATGCTGCTTTTAGAGGCTCCACAAGCCAAATCTGGGGATCGGTTTATATGAGGGCTATAGATAATTAAGGACCGATATGGACCAATTTTTGCATGGTTGTTAGAGACCACATACCAACATCATGTACAAAATTTCAGTCGGATCGGATGAAATTTTCTTCTCTTTGAGGCTCCGCAAGCCAAATCTGGGGATCAGTTTATATGGGGGCTATATATAATTATGGACCGATGTGGACCAATTTTTGCATGGTTGTTAGAGACCATATACCAACACCATGTACCAAATTCAGCCGGATCGGATGAAATTTGCTTCTCTTTTAGGCTCCGCAAGCCAAATCTGGGATCGGTTTATATGGGGGCTATATATAATTATGGACCGATATGGACCAATTTTTGCATGGTTGTTAGAGACCATATACCACCATCATGTACCAAATTTCTGCCGGGTCGGATGAAATATGCTTCTGTTAGAGGCTCCACAAGCCAAATCTGAGGGTCCCTTTATATGGGGGCTATACGTAAAAGTGGACCGATATGGCCCATTTTCAATACCATCCGACCTACATCGATAGCAACTACTTGTGCCAAGTTTCAAGTCGATAGCTTGTTTCGTTTGGAAGTTAGCGTGATTTCAACAGACGGACGGACGGACGGACATGCTTAGATCACCACGACCCAGAATATATATACTTTATGGGGTCTTAGAGCAATATTTCGATGTGTTACAAACGGAATGACAAAGTTAATATACCCCCATCCTATGATGGAGGGTATAAAAATATTGTTTTCTTGCTAATTGCATTTTCCCTCACATCTTTCTCACATCCACAAGGTTTTTTAGTTCTTAACACCTTTTCCTGTAATACCAACGAACCGAATAAACAAAGTTTATTTAACAGAAACAAACATTTAGTTTGGCACCGTGGAGCAGTGGTTGCTACGTCCGACTTGCATGCCAAGGGTCGTGGGTTCGATCCCTGCTTCGACCAAAGTTTTTTTTTTTTTTTTTTTTTTTACATATATTCCAGATATGTTCGGAAGATTCCGAAAAAAATGTTCAACATTACATTGTACTATATTATATTTTGAACTGTAAAATGTATCTTATTAAAGACCTAAAGTCAGAAAAGAACAGTGTTTGATAAAAAACGAAATGGACTTGGTTCAAAAATAACTTTTTTTATTGAAAAAATAAAAATTTTGTAACAAACTAATTTTTTTGGTGATAAAAGTTTAAAATTTTCGAAGCATTTCAAAAAAACTCTACTCGTTTTCCAAACGTTTTTTTTTTTCTTTGCATGTGGATGTTGGAGGAAATCTCCGAGAGGAATACAAATCTCGCAATCAGTTTATACCATATGTTTGTTACCGCGTAACCAATTTCAACCCGATCGGATGTATATCACTATATTTTAACAAAATTTTCTATTTCTTCATAAAATTTTGTATAGTAATAACATTTTTACAAAATTTTTATAGAAA
Source organism: Haematobia irritans (assembly GCF_050003625.1). Taxonomy (NCBI): domain Eukaryota; kingdom Metazoa; phylum Arthropoda; class Insecta; order Diptera; family Muscidae; genus Haematobia; species Haematobia irritans. The sequence continues at coordinate 163,662,857 of NC_134397.1, read as the reverse complement.
TAAAATTTGGAAAAATTTTCTATAGAAATAAAATCTTGACAAAATTTTGTATAGTAATAACATTTTGACAAAATGTTCTATAGAAATACAATTTTGACAAAATGTTCTATAGAAATACAATTTTGACAAAATTTTCTATAGAAAAAAAATGTTGACAAAGTTTTCTATAGAAATAAAATTTTGACAAAATATTCTACAGAAATAAAATTTTGACAAAATTTTCTATAGAAATAAAATTTTGACAAAACTTTCTATAGCACTAAATCTTGACAAAATTTTCTATAGAAATAAAATTTTTACAAAATTTTGACAAAATTTTCTATAGAAATAAAATTTGGAAAATTTTTCTATAGAAATAAAATCTTGACAAAATTTTGTATAGTAATAATATTGTGACCAAATTTTCTATAGTAATAAAATTTTGACAAAATGTTCTATAGAAATACAATTTTGACAAAATTTTCTATAGAAAAAAATTTTGACAAAGTTTTCTATAGAAATAAAATTTTGACAAAATTTTCTATAGAAATAAAATTTTGACAAAATTTTCTTTAGAAATAAAGTTTTGACAAAATGTTCTATAGAAATTAAATTTTGACAAAAATTTATTTAGAAATAAAGTTTTGACAAAATTTTCTATAGAAATTAAATTTTGACAAAAATTTATTTAGAAATAAAGTTTTGACAAAATTTTCTATAGAAATTAAATTTTGACAAAAAAAAATTGATAAAATGTAATTTAGTAATAAAATTGTGACACAATTTTCTATAGAAGTAAATTTTTGACAATATTTCTATAGAAATAAAATTTTAACAAAATTTTCTATAGAACTAAAATTTTGACAAAATTTTCTATAGACATAAAATTTTGCAAAATAAATTTTTTGTTTTGTAGTTTGTTTGGTTTTTTTTTTTTTCAAATTTTGGCATTTTATTTTGGGCTCGAGTGGCAACCGTGTTTGGAGTCGGCCTGCGTGCAGACAAAAGATGAATCTGTGCCGAATTGTGGCTATAGCTATTCGGTTCAATTTTCCCTCTGGACGAAAGGAAAATTTTGTAATATCGAAGGACCCGCAGAAAAACGGCCGAGCAGTAAATAAACCACTTAGAACTAAGAAAGATATGATGGAAGATGAAATTGTCCAGATATAAAAAATCATCCTGTAGATGCGTCTACGTTTATCACAAAAAGTCTTTACTTTTGATCCGAACAAATTCCCGTAGAGTGGACAGCAAAGAGTAAACGATGGTCGTGTGCAGGGTTGCCATATTGGTCCGATCGGACCAAAATTGGGCCAAAAAATTATTAATTTTTAAATTTGGTCCAAATGGAAAAATAAAATGGTCGTGTGCAGGATTTTTTTGGCCGATCGGACCACAATTGGGCCAAAAAATTATTAATTTTTAAATTTGCTCCAAATGGAAAAATAAAATTTTGCAAAAATTTTCTATAGAAATATTGTACAGAAATAAACATTAAAAAAATTTTATAGACACAAAATTATAGGAAGAACATTTTATTATTGTTGTTTTTGATGTCAGATTAAAACCATGCATTGGCTAAACTACAAGTGTAGCTGAACCAACAGAGGAAAAGAATGTTTGTCAAATTTATTTGGACAAAGCCCTATAGACTGCAAGATGGTTGGATGGAGGCACGTTTCGGTATTTACCACATTCCTCATCAGCATCCTCTAATTGCAGCATTTTGTAAACATTGTAATAGAAATAAAATTTTGCGATAATTTTCTATAGAAATAAAAGATTGACAAATTTTCTATAGCAATAAAAGTTTGGCAAAATTTTTTTTTATAGAAATGAAATTTTGGGAAAATTTCCTAAAGAAATTAAATTTTGACAAAATGTTCTATAGAACTAAAATTTGGACGAAATTTTCTAATGAACTAAAATTTTAACAAACTTTTCTACAGAAATAAAGTTTTGAGAACCTTTTCTTAGAAATAAAATTTTGAGAGAATTTTCTATAGAAATAAAATTTTGAGAAAATTTTCTATAGAAATAAAATTTTGACAAAATTTGCTATAGAAATAAAATTTTGACAAAATTTTCTATAGAAATAAAATTTTGACAAAATTTTCTATAGAAATAAAATTTTGACAAAATTTTCTATAGAAGTAAAATTTTGACATACACAGAAAAAAGTAAATCGTTTTATGGGAAGAGTGAACTACCTCGTGCAAAAAATTTAACTAAATTGTATTCCATTTTTTGAGATTTCCATAATGCATTATTAAAATAGTGAAAATTTACTGAAATTTGAACTATCATTTATGTTATTTTTTCTTCTCATAAAAACAAAACTGAACTAAAAGATAAGAAAAAAGTCATTGGCGCCAAATCAGTACCATGTAAACCACGACGTAGTTCAGTCTTACTAGTTTTAAGAAGTGTACGAAAATTGGCTTCTATTTTCTATTGAAATATATGCCCACGTTTAATTCATACAATTTTTAAATCATACTTGAAATAAAGAAAATTTCATTGGGCTGGGGAAAATTTCTTAAAAAATCAATCAAAAAATAAATATTTTTTTCAAAACATAAGTTAATTTAGCATTAGTTGTTGTGTAGAATTTATTTTGAATATTGATTTTTGGGACTACATTGAAAGCTTAAAATCTCTAGTTTTCTATATTAGATTAATTTTATATTGTTTATTAATTTATTTATATATAAGACAAAGGCCTTGAATTTATGAAAATATTTTATATTGTCTGCTAATTATTATTACAATTTTTCTACTATCTAAAACATGAATGTTTGTTTGCCTGCAATGTAGTTCATGTTACACCTTCATTTCGTGTCGTTGCAATGAAAGCAAAAAATGTGAAAAATACACTCATGGGAGAAATAAACCTGATTTAAACATAATATAATACACAAGTTGTTTTTTTTTTTAATATTTTCATCATGCAAGAAACACATCCAAGGTCATTACAAAATACTGAAAAAAAACAACGAAAACAACAAAAAAGAAAGAAGTAAAATAATTTTTTCTCACGCAGAGTTCATATTTTAGCGCAATTTGCAGTGACTGGCATTCATCCGTAGACATTGGGTAGACCAGCCAACAGCCAAATTAAATCAACTTCCATTCGCCTACCACCATGGCGGTGGAAAGATGTGAATGAACGTAATCGAGGTCTATTTTGTAGTTATTAATCTTTATAAGAAATTTAATTTTTATACAGCAATGTTAGTTAGTAAAGTAATTAAGTTGAGTGTTAAACGATCAAATCAAAATAAAACAATAATAATTTTTAATCCAAGTGAAATTGACCATTGCTAATATGATCTACTGAAAGAAGAGTTTCTTTCCTGAGAAACGAATTTTCAGACGAACAAAGTTTTCTTTTGACGATACAAAGTTTTCTTTAGATGCAAATAAAGTAGTTTAGTAACAATCGTTGAATAATTTATCGTAAATCGGGTTTATCTGCTCTACAAGAAAATACTTTAAAAGAAAAGGGAATTTCGTTTGTTATACCCTGCGCCACACTGTGGAACAGGGTATTATAAGTTAGTGCATATGTTTGCAACACCCAGAAGGAGACGAGATAGATACATGGTGTCTTTGACAAAACTGTTCAGGGTGGGCTCTTGAGTCGATATAGCGATGTCCGTCTGTCCGTGAACACATTTTTGTAATCAAAATCTAGGTCGCAGTTTTAGTCCAATCGACTTCAAATCTGGCACAAGTATGTGTTTTGGCTTAGAATAGATGCCTATTGATTTTTGAAGAAATCGGTTAAGATTTAGATATATTTCGCCCGATATGGACTTATATGGCCCCAGAAGCCAGAGTTTTACCCTAATTTGCATAAAATTTTGTACAAGAAGAACAATTAGTACTATATGCATAAGCGTAGGAAGGCCTCTGGGGAGGGGGCTTAGACCCCCCCAGAAAAATTTTAGCCCCCCCCAGAATTTGAAAACATATTTACGATTTTCCATTTTTATAAAAAATAAACAATCCCAGCCAAAAAAGCGTCGCAAAAAAATAATAAAAATGATCTTTTTGGATCCGGAAGTGGTGCAAAATTGGCGAAGAAGCGATGAATTTAACATGGGCTTGTCGTAGGACGGAAGTCCTCCATTTCAAAAGCCGTTGCACTGAATTTGCATCACTTCTTTAGGTGTGATCCGAATTCAATGTTTTGAATGTAAATTAAAAAATTCTGTTATATTTTGTCAAATAAATAAATTTTATAATTTTTAATTGATTCTAATGCTTGTCGGAAACGTTTGATCTCAAATATTTTCAAAAATTCACCAGATTTTCAGATTGGATTTAGAATTTTTTTCGACAAAATATAAACTATTTGTACCATTTTATGAATTCTTACCCGGTTTTTAAAATATTTAAAACAAAAAAAGTTAAAATTTCCCTTTAAAAGTATGAAAAAATCAAGTTATAAAAAATTGAACTTAAAGAACTTCCTGAGTAGTTAAAATAAAGAACATTATTGAGAGTACATCTTCTGGAAGTGCTTTTAAAGTTATGTGTAAAGTTGTGGAAGAACTTCCAAATTTGTTTGCTGGAAAATGTGTGGAACTACTTTTAGTTGCTTTATTATAAATAAATTTTCGAGTTATTTTGATGTCTAATTTTTTTATTCATTTTTATACCCTCCATCATAGGATGGGGGTATATTAACTTTGTCATTCCGTTTGTAACACATCGAAATATTGCTCTAAGACCCCATAAAGTATATATATTCTGGGTCGTGGTGAAATTCTGAGTCGATCTAAGCATGTCCGTCCGTCCGTCCGTCCGTCCGTCCGTCTGTTGAAATCACGCTAACTTCCGAACGAAACAAGCTATCGACTTGAAACTTGGCACAAGTAGTTGTTATCGATGTAGGTCGTATGGTATTGAAAATGGGCCATATCGGTCCACTTTTACGTATAGCCCCCATATAAAGGGACCCTCAGATTTGGCTTGTGGAGCCTCTAAGAGAAGCATAGTTCATCCGATCTGGCTGAAATTTGGTACATGGTGTTGGTATATGGTCTCTAATAACCATGCAAAAATTGGTCCATATCGGTCCATAATTATATATAGCCCCCATATAAACCGATCCCCAGATTTGGCTTGTGGAGCCTCTAACAGAAGCATATTTAATCCGATCCGGCTGAAATTTGGTACATGATGTTAGTATATGGTCTCTAACAATCAAGCAAAAATTGGTCGACATCGGTCCATAATTATATATAGCCCCCATATAAACCGATCCCCAGATTTGGCTTGCGGAGCCTCAAAGAGAAGCAAATTTCATCCGATCCGGCTGAAAATTGGTACATGGTGTTGGTATATGGTCTCTAACAACCATGCAAAAATTGGTCCATATCGGTCCATAATTATATATAGCCCCCATATAAACCGATCCCCAGATTTGGCTTGTGGAGCCTCTAAGAGAAGCATATTTCATCCGATCCGGCTGAAATTTGGTACATTGTGTTGGTATATGGTCTCTAGCAACCGTGCAAAAATTGGTCCACATCGGTCCATAAGTATATATAGCGCACATATAAACCGATCCCCAGATTTGGGTTGCGGAGCCTCTAAGAGAAGCAAATTTCATCCGATCCGGCTGGAATTTGGTACATGGTATTGGTATATGGTCTCTAGCAACCATGCAAAAATTGGTCCATATCGGTCCATAATTATATATAGCCCCCATATAAACCGATCCCCAGATTTGGCTTGTGGAGCCTCTAAGAGAAGCATATTTCATCCGATCCGGCTGAAATTTGGTACATGGTGTTGGTATATGGTCTCTAACAACCATGCAAAAATTGGTCCATATCGGTCCATAATTATATATAGCCCCGATATAAAACGTTCTCCAGATTTGACCTCCGGAGCCTCTTGGAGGAACAGAATTCATCCGATGCGGTTCAAATTAGGAAAGTGGTGTTAGTATATGGTCGCTAACAACCATACCAAAATTGGTCCAATCACACAAAAATTGGTCCATATCGGTTCATAATCATGGTTGCCACTAGAGCCAAAAATAATCTACCAAAATTTTATTTCTATAGAAAATTTTGTCAAAATTTTATTTCTAGAGAAAATTTTGTTAAAATTTTATTCGGTTCATAATAAAATTTTCATCATTGTCAAAATTTTATTTCTATAGAAAATTTTGTTCAAATTTTATTCGGTTCCATGATTATGGTTGCCACTCGAGCCAAAAATAATCTACCAAGATTTTATTTCTATAGAAAATTTTGTCAAAAGTTTATTTCTATAGAAAATTTTGTTAAAATTTTATTTCTGTAGAAAATTTTGTCAAAATTTTATGTCTACTTTGTCAAACTGAATTATATACGTATTGGATCGATCTTTTTTTTTTTGATTTAATATATACCACGTATGGACTTACATACAATTTAGAAGATGGTGTTAGGAGGTTTTAAGATACCTTGCCATCGGCAAGCGTTACCGCAACTTAAGTAATTCGATTGTGGGTGGCAGTGTTTAGAAGAAGTTTCTACGCAATCCATGATGGAGGGTACATAAGCTTCGGCCTGGCCGAACTTACGGCCGTATATACTTGTTATGAAAGAAAACATTAATTGAAATATAAATAAATGAAATATAAATTTTTAGCTAGGGGGGCTGTAGCCCCCCCCCCCCCCCTAGGAAAATTGTCTAGCTACGCTAATGACTATATGCCTAATTTTAATGAAATCGGGTCAGATTTAGATATAGCTCCCATATATATCTTTCGCCCGATATGGACTAATACGGTCGCAGAAGCCAGAGTTTTACCCCAATTTGGTTGAAATTTTGCACAGGGAGTAGAATTAGCATTGTAGCTATGCGTGCCAAATTTGGTTGAAGTCGGTTCAGATTTAGATATAGCTCCCATATATAGCTTTTGCCCGCTTCACACTCATATGATCACAGAGGCCAATTTTTTGCTCTGATTTAGTTGAAATTTTGCACAGGGAGTAGAATTAGCATTGTAGCTATGCGTGCCAAATTTGGTTGAAATCGGTTCAGAATTAGATATATCTCCCATATATAGCTTTCGCCCGATTTACACTCATATGACCACAGAGGCCAATTTTTTGATCCGATTTAGTTGAAATTTTGCACAACGAGTAGAATTATCATTGTAACTATGCGTACCAAATTTGGTTGTAATCGGTTCAGATTTAGATATAGCTCCCATATATATGTTTTTCTGATTTCGACAAAAATGGTCAAAATACCAACATTTCCCTTGTAAAATCCACTGCTTAGTCGAAAAGTTGTAAAAATGACTCTAATTTTCCTAAACTTCTAAAACATATATATCGAGCGATAAATAATAAATAAACTTTTGCGAAGTTTCCTTAAAATTGCTTCAGATTAAAATGTTTCCCATATTTATTTACTAACATTGTGTTCCACCCTAGTGCATTAGCCGACTTAAATTTTTAGTCTATAGATTTTGTAGAAGTCTATCAAATTCTGTCCAGATCGAGTGTTATTTAAATGTATGTATTTGTGACAAACCTTTATATACAGCCCACAACACATTTGACGGATGTGATATGGTATCGAAAATTTATATCTACAAAGTGGTGCAGGATATAATATAGTCGGCCCCGCCCGACTTTACACTTTCCTTACTTGTTTAAAATTTCGTTCCTGAGGAAAGTATTTTTTTTTCATTGGGTGTAAAAAGCGTACGCCTAACATACTCTATCTATAGATCCGATATAAAATTTAAATAAAAAATTATAAGAAAAACCTAGAGTGAGACGTGTTGACAAGATGCCTTTGACTAACAATCGTTTAAGGTGGAGTTTGTAACCCAACAAAATCACAAAAAAAAATTGGAAGTTCTTCCTAAAAATTTGGAAGTTCTTCTAAAGGCACAACTTTGAAAGCACCTCCAAAAATGTTCTTGTTTTTAACTGCACAGGAAGTTCATTTGAGTAAATTTTTCGCTTTTTTCATATTTTTAATGGGAAATTTAAAATTTTATTGTTTCAAATAAGTTAAAAACATATTAAGAATTAAAAAATAATGCAAATTTTTTAAATTTTGCCGAAAAAAAATGATAAACCCTTTTTACAAAAATTGCAAATTTTTGAAAATGTTTGATGTCAAACATGCGTTGTAATGCATTAAAGGGTGATACTGTCAAAATTTGGTCAAGGGAAAACGCGTGTAAATCGGTGAAATCGTTTATTTTAAAAATCAAATTAAATTTCTTTCTCAAGTTCAATTAGTACAAAATTCAGGAAAAATATTCAGTTAGGCTTTCGCTTTTCCAAATCCGAATTGCCGGCCTCACGCTTGACACCTGCCATCAGATTTTGTACAGCCACCTTGTCCACCTTCTTCGCCGCAGAAAGCCAGTTTGCCTTGAACTGCTGCTCGTCCTTAGCAGTTTTTTGGTCTTCTTTAGGTTCCGCTTGACATTAGCCCAGTATTTCTCAATTGGGCGGAGCTCTGGCGTGTTGGGAGGGTTCTTGTCCTTGGGAACCACATGCACGTTGTTGGCGGCGTACCACTCCATGGTCTTTTTACCGTAATGGCAAGATGCCAAAACAGTACGGAACAACCGTGTTTCTTCAGGAAAGGCAGCAGACGTTTATTCAAACACTCTTTCACGTAAATTTCTTGGTTGACAGTCCCGGAAGCTATGAAAATGCTGCTTTTCAAGCCACAGGTACAGATGGCTTGCCAAACCAGATATTTCTTTGCGAACTTTGACAGTTCTATGTGCTTGAAAATATCTGCTACCTTTCCCCTTCCTTTTGCCGTATAAAACTCCTGTCCCGGAAGCTGCTTGTAGTCGGCTTTGACGTAGGTTTCGTCGTCCATTACCACGTAGTCAAACTTCGTCAGCATCGTCGTGTACAGCCTCCGGGATCGCGCTTTGGCCGTCGTATTTTGTTTATCATCGCGATTTGGAGTCACTACCTACTTGTAAGTCGATAGTCCGGCTCGTTTTTTGGCTCGATGCACGGTTGTAGACGATACACCCAGCTTATTTGCGGCATCTCGGTGAGAGAGGTTAGGGTTTCGCTTGAAACTACCGGCAACTCACTTTGTCGTCTCAGCGGCTTCCGGTTTTCGATTTCCCCCCGATCCAGACTTCCTGGCTGTCGACAAACGTTCCCCATTACATTTGTAACGGTTGATTTGGCAACTTTTAGCGATTTTGCCAGCTTTGCGTGCGAGTAGCTCGCGTATCAAAATTTTGATACGCTGCTCTTCTTGCTTGGACGGCATTTTGACAACTGAAGAGTGAATTCCAAAATCAAAATAGGAGCAACATTCTACACACACACACACCTTCAAAATGAGGGGTGTTCAGGTTTTTTAAATGGAAAATTGAAAGAAATACGTCAAGTTTATATTGACCAAATTTTGACCGTATCACCCTTTAAAAATCATAAAAAATTTAAAAAATATGTATTTGTCAAAATATCACAAAATTTCTTAATTCACATCCAAAACACTGGATTCGCATCACACCTTAAAAAGTAATGCAAATTCAGTGCAACGGCTGCTGCCATGTTAAATTCGTCACTTCTGGGTAAATTTTGCACACTTCCGGATCCAAAAACTTTTTGGCGACGCTTTTATGGTGGTGGGTATAAAAATGCGATTTGGAACCACTGTGCTATTCCACCATAGATCTTCTTACTTGATTAATTTAATAATTTGTACAAATTTTAATAAATTTAGGTTAAGTGACTGCATATTGGTCATTGCAACAATGTTTTTAAATATTTTGAAATTAAATAATTGACCTAGTCCCTCATGGATGCAGTCAGTGACTCTTGTGGTGTGGAATAGCAAAAAAAAAAAATCAGCTCTATCGATAATAATGATTGCTCAAACATTTACTCTCTCTTTCTCCCTCTCTCTCTCTCACTCGTTCTCTCGCTATTGCCAATGCATCACAATAGCATGGCAATGATAACCCTTAACCTACAATTTCTCTCTTGTTCACGATTATGCTTCTAGGCATACGGCCTATGAGTGTTCTGAAACTGATAAGACCATCAACGCACTACAAATGCAACCAACCAACGAACATCGTATCATCATCATGGAGTACGCTTCTCAACAAAAACACAGCAGCTCACAGTTCTGGCGGAACATTGCCAAGGAAAACAAGAATTTCCAACAATGATCTCTATTTCCATATTTCTCGTGGCCATCAGCATTTTAGTACAACAAGTAAGTGGGAAAAAAGAGAATTTTTGTTTTTATGCCATAGATTACAATGTTGATATTAATCTACGTATTTCCAGATATCCTGCGATAAAGAAAATGATGTAAACAGTGGAATTCTGCGTCAATGCCTGGAGGATATTAGCCATCATAATGAAACTGGGACTGAGCGTTTATTAAAGAAATTCAGTAATTATGCCAATTGGACTGAAGAGGAGATACCATGTTTTGCCCGATGTGTGGCAGCGGAAAAAGGTTGGTTCGACATAGAACGCCATCGTTGGAATAAGCAAAAGATTGTCGACGATTTGGGTGCAAATTTGTACAATTATTGCCGTTACGAGTTCAATCGAGACTTTAATAATGTTTGCACATTTGCCTTCAAAGGCTTAAAGTGTTTGAAACAGGTAAGTGAGTGGCAAATATCCATCAGTGCTTCGGATACACTAAGTAACATGGAATATTTCTTCTCTTTCTCCCCCCCCCCCCCCCCCATCCGTTTTCCATAAGGCTGAATTAAATGTTTTAGTTACCTATTCCCACCTACTGACATGCGTCAAAGAGAAAGCCACCAGTATGTCACAATTACTGGAATACTATCATTTTCCGGCCGGTGAACGCATTCCATGCCTTTTCAACTGTTTCGCCAATAAGGCTCAATTATACGATGCCAATTATCAGTGGATCGTTAAAAATTGGCTAAAAGCTTTTGGACCCATTCGAGATGAAACAGTGAATATTTCCATTTGTCGCATAAGTGATGAGAAACGCAAAACGATGGACACTTGTGCCTGGATGTATGATGAGTATAATTGCTGGGAACGTTTGAATTACAACACAAATGGTTCGGTGGCCTATCGACGAGCATTGCGTACGTTAGCCCATGAAAGCAAGGACAAATAATTGAATGGCCTCTGTATTGAAAATTTTAAAGAGAGCAGCCGAGGAAAATTTTGTATGGACGTTCTGTTTCCTTTTTTTGCAGCAAGCACAGTATTGGCGAAAATGTATCCATCATTTGGATGACTGGTGGACCAGCATTCATTGACATTTCATATAAATTAGATTGTAGAACTCATTTATACACATATCAAGTAATGTACAATTAAAATTTTAATATGTATGTATGTGTTTTTTTAAAGTCGGTTGGAATCCATTATATGTTGAGCTACGACCATATATTGTTTTGAAGGGAATATTATAAATATGTATTAAACAATACCTTTTTTCAAATTTAAAAAAAAGGCTTGTCAAATTTGAAAAAATCAGCTGGAAATTTACAACTTCGATTTTCACCAGAACTGAAGCGTTGATGCTAAAAAAAAAGTTTTAACAAGTAAGGAAAGTCTTAAGTCGGGCAGGGCCGACCATATCACCAATATGTATACCCTTCACCACTATGTATACCAACATTTTTTATACCATCTTAACACCTTCAAATTTGTTGGGAACTATAACAGGTTGGCTGATAAGTCCCCGGTCTAACAAAGAAAAACACATTTTTTTTTTGTCAAAATTCGTTTTTATTATTCAACATAGCTCCCTTCAAGATTATAACGATCTTCCAATTTGTTGATACCATTTTGGTAGTACTCCTTCGGTTTTGCCTCAAAATAGGCCTCAGTTTCGGCGATCACCTCTTCATTGCAGCCAAATTTTTTCCCTGCGAGCATCCTTTTGAGGTCTGAGAACAAGAAAAAGTAGCTGGGGGCCAGATCTGGAGAATACGGTGGGTGGGGAAGCAATTCGAAGCCCAATTCATGGATTTTTGCCATCGTTCTCAATGACTTGTGGCACGGTGCGTTGTCTTGGTGGAACAACACTTTTTTCTTCTTCATATGGGGCCGTTTTGCCGCGATTTCGACCTTCAAAGGCTCCAATAACGCCATACAATAGTCACTGTTGATGGTTTTTCCCTTCTCAAGATAATCGATAAAAATTATTCCATGCGCATCCCAAAAAACAGAGGCCATTACTTTGGCAGCGGACTTTTGAGTCTGTCCACGCTTCGGAGACGGTTCACCGGTCGCTGTCCACTCAGCCGGCTGTCGATTGGACTCAGGAGTGTAGTGATGGAGCCATGTTTCATCCATTGTCACATATCGACGGAAAAACTCGGGTGTATTACGAGTTAACAGCTGCAAACACCGCTCAGAATCATCAACACGTTGTTGTTTTTGGTCAAACGTGAGATCGCGCGGCACCCATTTTGCACAGAGCTTCCGTATATCCAAATATTGATGAATGATATGATCAAAACGTTCCTTTGATATCTTTAAGGCCTCTGCTATCTCGATCAACTTCATTTTACGGTCATTCAAAATCATTTTGTGGATTTTTTTGATGTTTTCGTCGGTAACCACCTCTTTCGGGCGTCCACTGCCACGCTTGAATTTTGCATACCAATCAATTATTGTTGATTTTGTCAAAATTTTATTTCTATAGAAAATTTTGTCGAAATATAAATTCTATAGAAAATTTTGTCGAAATTTTATTTCTATAGAAAATTTTGTCAAAAGTTTATTTCTATAGAAAATTTTGCCAAATTTTATTTCTATAGAAAATTTTGTCAAAATTTTATTTCTATAGAACATTTTGTCAAAATTTTATTTCTATAGAAAATTTTGTCAACATTTTATTTCTATAGAAAATTTTGTCAAAATTTTATTTCTATAGAAAATTTTGTCAACATTTTATTTCTATAGAAAATTTTGTCAACATTTTATTTCTATAGAAAATTTTGTCAAAATTTTATTTCTATAGAAAATTTTGTCAAAAGTTTATTTATATAGAAAATTTTGTCAAAATTTTATTTCTATAGAAAATTTTGTCAAAAGTTTATTTCTATAGAAAATTTTGTCAATTTTTTTGAGGATAGAGGAAGCACGCTCAAAAACAAACCGAGCCAACTAAATACAAATCGATGATTTGAGTTTGGCAAAGGAAAAGAGATATGCTTGCAAATTTGTTTAGGCAGTAGCCGACTATTAAACCCTTTTTCGGAAGGTTCAAGTGTATTTCACTTTGGGTTGAGTGAATTACCCGAATTTATTCTGGTATATAGAAATAAATTTGTCAAAATTTTATATATATATATATAGAAATAAATTTGTCAAAATTTTTATAGAAATAAAATTTATCAAAATTTTATTTCTATAGAAAATTTTGTCAAAATTGTATTTCTATAGAAAATTTTGTCAAAATTTTATTTCTGTAGAAAATTTTGTCAAAATTTTATTTCTATAGAAAATGTTGTCAAAATTTTATTTCTATAGAAAATGTTGCCAAAATTTTATTTCTATAGAAAATGTTGTCAAAATTTTATTTCTATAGAAAATTTTGCCAAAATTTTATTTCTATAGAAAATTTTTTCAAAAGTTTATTTCTATAGAAAATTTTGTCAATTTTTTGAGGATAGAGGAAGCACGCTCAAAAACAAACCGAGCCAACTAAATACAAATCGATGATTTGAGTTTGGCAAAGGAAAAGAGATATGCTTGCAAATTTGTTTAGGCAGTAGCCGACTATTAAACCCTTTTTCGGAAGGTTCAAGTGTATTTCACTTTGGGTTGAGTGAATTACCCGAATTTATTCTGGTATATAGAAATAAATTTGTCAAAATTTTATATATATATATATAGAAATAAATTTGTCAAAATTTTTATAGAAATAAAATTTATCAAAATTTTATTTCTATAGAAAATTTTGTCAAAATTGTATTTCTATAGAAAATTTTGTCAAAATTTTATTTCTCTAGAAAATTGTGTTAAAATTTTATTTTTATAGAAAATTTTGTCAAAATTTTATTTCTGTAGAAAATTTTGTCAAAATTTTATTTCTATAGAAAATGTTGTCAAAATTTTATTCCTATAGAAAATTTTGCCAAAATTTTATTTCTATAGAAAATTTTTTCAAAAGTTTATTTCTATAGAAAATTTTGTCAATTTTTTGAGGATAGAGGAAGCACGCTCAAAAACAAACCGAGCAAACTAAATACAAATCGATGATTTGAGTTTGGCAAAGGAAAAGAGATATGCTTGCAAATTTGTTTAGGCAGTAGCCGACTATTAAACCCTTTTTCGGAAGGTTCAAGTGTATTTCACTTTGGGTTGAGTGAATTACCCGAATTTATTCTGGTATATAGAAATAAATTTGTCAAAATTTTATATATATATATAGAAATAAATTTGTCAAAATTTTTATAGAAATAAAATTTGTCAAAATTTTATTTCTATAGAAAATTTTGTCAAAATTGTATTTCTATAGAAAATTTTGTCAAAATTGTATTTCTCTAGAAAATTGTGTTAAAATTTTATTTTTATAGAAAATTTTGTCAAAATTTTATTTCTGTAGAAAATTTTGTCAAAATTTTATTTCTATAGAAAATGTTGTCAAAATTTTATTTCTATAGAAAATGTTGCCAAAATTTTATTTCTATAGAAAATTTTGTCAAAATTTTATTTTTATAGAAAATTTTGTCAAAATTTTATTTCTATAGAAATTTTGTCAAAATTTTATTTCTATATAAAATTTTGTCAAAATTTTATTTCTATAGAAAATTTTGTCAAAATATAAATTCTATAGAAAATTTTGTCAAAATTTTATTTCTATAGAAAATTTTGTCAAAATTTTATTTCTATAGAAAATGTTGTCAAAATTTTATTTCTATAGAAAATTTTGTCAAAATTTTATTTCTCTAGAAAATTTTGTCAAATTTTTTTTTGCCAAAATTTTATTTCTATAGAAAATTTTGTCAAAATATAAATTCTATAGAAAATTTTGTCAATATTTTATTGCTATAGAAAATTTTGTCAAAATTTTATTTCTATAGAAAATTTTGTCAAAATTTTATTGCTATAGAAAATTTTGTCAAAATTTTATTTCTATAGAAAATTTTGTCAAAATTTTATGTATTTCTATAGAAAATGTTGTCAAAATTTTATGTATTTCTATAGAAAATGTTGTCAAAATTTTATTTCTATAGAAAATGATGTCAAACTGAATTATATACGTATTTAATCGATTTTTTTTAAATATATACCCCGTATGGACTAACGTACAATTTAGAAGTCGGTATTAGGAAGTTTTAATATACCTTGCCAACGGCAAGTGTTACAACAACACAAGTAATTCGTAGTAGAATTTTCTACTCAATCCATGGTGGAGGGTACATAAAATTAGGCATGGCCGAACATACGGCCATATATACGTGTTTTTACTAACATGGTGTGGATTTAATTTTTACTTGTAGATTATTTGTGAAAGTGTAATAAAATTTGTCCAAATCGCTTCAGATTTAAATACATATATATTTCAGTTTAGAGCTTTATACTGTCCCCAATAAATTTGATTGATTTGAGTTGGTACCAAAATTTGTGATCTACACTGTGCTGAAGAGTTTAACATTGTCGGTCCCGCCCGACTTTACTTACTCGCTTTTTAGTGTTTTGTTTTTGTAGGATTTTTGACTTTGACAATTCTATTCTCTTTCCTTCCTGATTATGTTAAGATTCACACCACCGTAAAATATCATAAAAATCATACCGCCGCAAATAAGGACATGAATTGTTTTCAAAGTATATTTAACAATAATTGCACAATATTATTACTTAAATCTTTCCCTTAATGTCCACTTGGTATAGTGGCCATAACAAGACACGTAAACTCCCGATACATCCAAGCACAATTATTTCGATTACGCGCTTTACTCAAAGCCATACAATGCTCGGTGTTGACATTATCCAGAGGAATACTTAGCTTAGTATTTAATCCTGAAAAATTCCATTTTTGTAGACGATGATTAAACAATTTGAGTTTTTCCACAAAGCATCGGGTATAACACGGAATAGGTTCGACCACGGGAAAACGAGGATATTCACCAAAACGTTGCCAATCATAACGATCAAATTGATGTAGGCAATCCTTCATGGCTAATTTGGCATCGATATTTAAATTGTCCATACCATCTATGACAACAAAAGGATCATTTTCCAGCTAAAGAAGAAATATGTTGTCATAGAAAGGATTAAAGGGTCATCTGCGCTAAAAATACTTACACTGACCATACAATGGAAACCATTGTAGGCAACTTCACACTCATTATTTCCCTCATTCAATTTGGGCTTGCAAACCTCGTAAACGGGAGCTCCAAATTTTTTGATCACTTTCTCTTCGATGAAGCCATTGGTTTCATTATAAAAATCAAACATCTTGGAAAGATAACAATTTGTGAAGCATGGTATTTCCTCATAGGTAATGGACCATTCCTTAAAGCGTTTCAAACGTTCAGCATTCTCCAAAGTTGGTCCACCAAAACGTTCCAAACATTGGCCAATCACATAGCCTTCATGTTCATCGATATCAGCTGCAGCAAAATTCTATGAATTTTTTTTTAAATTAAAAAAATAAATAAATTTGTTTTAATTTTTTTTTTCAACACTTTTTTAAACAACAACCTTGCCTAGTAGAACAATAGCCAATGTTATGCAAATTAAATGACACGTCTTCATAATGCTACCCGCTATAATATGGTTCGGCTCCAACACTTGATTAATGCTGCTGTCATTAAGAAATACTTCCTCCAACTGGTAAAAATTTTCAAAGATCTCAATTTTTTTCGGAGATTTAAATTTGAGATGTTTTTTTGTGTTTTCGTTTTTATTTTGGTGGCGTTTAAGCAAATCTCAAAGATTATTATGGCCGACATATCGCCATTTAAAGATTTCATTACCCTTTGCGACACCGCACATACATACAAATATGACAATGTTTCGCGCTGATAACAAATCTATGTCTATTCCTTCTCTTTGGGGAACTATTTCACACATATTTGCCTTTAACAATTGAGGCAAAAAATAGCATTGACTATTGCCAAGTTCATTTACATGCTGAACATCAATTTCAGTTTCTAAAGATAAGCTTTAGCATTGGAAAAATAATGCCAGTGTAGAATGATGATGCTCTACATAAGAGCGTCCCTGAATATTCGATTGCAAAATGATGGAAGCTCCACTCGACATCAAAGTCATTCGGAGACCCTTTGCTATAGCACGAAGATCTAATCGTAATATGGAATAATCCCCAAACATAATATGAAGAACTATCTCGTAGAAGTGGAAGGACCTCTCACCATAAGGAACCGGTATTGCGACACAGGACATCGTTTGATATGACCAACAGGATCGATCGGCCTAGTACTACATGAATTGTAAAAATACATTGTATTTTACTGCAAAAAAGAGCTTCCAAACAAGTAGTTTGGATCCCCAATTTGTGATCTGGAAGTAGTGCAAATTTAGCTCATCGCCAATGAATTTTACATGGGCTTGTCATGATGGAAGTACCCCATTTTTAGATCCTTTGCATTGCCTTAGACGTTCATATGGATAAAAAAAATTTAAAAAAAAGTAAAAAAATACTTCTTTTTTCAATTTCACTTTTTATTTTTATTAGTATTTTTTGTTACAATTTTACTTTCTTATTGTCTAATTTTTACAAATTACAAAACTATGCCACAAACGCCATTGAACACCATGAATCAAAACGTCTACTCAAATGTTTGAGATATGAACTTTATATGACACCAAACTTGGCACAAGTACCCAGCAAAAAAAGAGCTTCCAAAAAAGTAGTTTGGATCCCCAATCTGTGATCCGAAAGTAGTGCAAACTTGGATAATCTCCAATGAATTTTACATGGGCTTGTCATAGGACGGAAGTACTCCCTTTTTGGATCCTTTGCATTGCTTTAGAAGTTGTGCCCTGGAAGTTAATTTGAATGAATAAATTTAAAAAGCGAAAAAAAAACAATTTTTTTTCAATCAATTTCACTTTTTTTTACCCATATGTTTTATTACACAATTATTTTCCTATTATCTAATTTTTACAATTTGAAAAACTTTTTCGCTCCGAGCAGGGGTTGAACCTGGGTTTGCTGGCACCATAACAGAACGCCTTAGCACACTCAGTAACAAACGCCATTGAACATAAAGCCCCGAAATGTCAATTCAAATGTTTGTGATATAATTGTAATACGGCACCAAGGAATAACATTCTAATTGCTTCTCGAGATGTTCTTTATTAGTATGAACGAACAAATAAGAAACGCAGGTTCAGATCTCACCAGCGGCATTTTTTTTTTTAATATTTTTCTAAAAAATTATTCTTTGAATTCATGCATCTTTTTTATATTTTATTTTCGGCATATATTTTGGTATATATATATTTTTTTCCATTAAAAATCAACAAAAAAATTAAAAATTCTCGTAATTTGCAAAACCTTCTCAAAAGAACTTCAATGGAAACGAAAAAGTCAAAAGGCACAGGTTCAAATCCCAGCGGGGATGAATTTTTTTTTTTTACATTTTTATTAATTTTCCATTTTTTTAGTTTTTTTTTATTAGTTTTCTATTTTTTTTTTGTAAAATTTAATTGTACAAAATTTGCACTTTAAATAGCCTGATTGCGTTCTTTCTAATACTTGTCCACAAGGACTGCATCGGAAGTAGAAAAAAATCATTGTGGGGATCCCAAGATGCGCTTTAGAAGAAATGTTTGTGGACTTGTCCAAAAGGACTGCATCGGAAGTGGAAAAAAATCATTGGGGGATCCCACGATGCGCTTTAGAAGAAATGTTTGTGGACTTGTCCAAAAGGACTGCATCGGAAGTTGAAAAAACTCGATGGGGGATTCTGGGATGGGCTTTAAAAGAAATGTTTGTGGAACATTTTCAATTTTTTTTTTTGCTGGGTAGTTATTATTGATGTAGGTCGGATCGTATTGCAAATGGGCCATATCAGTTCACTTTTACGTATAGCCCTCATATAAACGGGTCCCAGATTTGTCTCGCGAAGCCTCTAAGAGAAGCACATTTAATCCGATCTAGCTGAAATGGGATACATGGGGTTGGTGTAATTATATATTGCCCCCATATAAACCGATCCCCAGATTTGACCTCCGGAGGCTTTTGGAGCAGCAAAACTCATCCGATATGGTTGAGACTTAGTACGTGGTGTTAGTATATGGTCTCTAACAACAATGCAAAAATTAGTCCACATCGGTCCATAATTATATATAGTCCCAATATAAACCGATCCCCAAATTTAGCTTGCGGGTCCTCTAAGAGAAGCAAATTTCATCCGATCCGGCTGAAATTTGGTACATGGTATATGGTATCTAACAACCATGCAAAAATTGGTCCAAATCGGTTCATAATTATATATAGCCCCCATATAAACCGATCCCCAGAATTGGATTGTGGAGCCTCAAAGAGAAACAAATTTCATCCGATACGGCTGAAATTTGATACATGGTGTTGGTATATCGTTTCTAACAACAATGCAAAAATTGGTCCACATCGGTCCATAATTATATATAGATCCCATATAAACCGATCCCCAGATTTGAACTCCGGAGGCTCTTGGAGGAGCAAAATTCGTCCGATCCAGTTGAAACTTAGTACGTGGTGTTAGTATATGGTCTCCAACACCCATTCAAAAATTGATCCATATCGATTCATAATTATATATGTTATAGCCCCCATATAAACCGATCCTCATATTTGACCTCCGGAGCCTCTTGAAGGAGCAAAATTCATTCGATCCGGTTGAAATTTGGTATATTGCGCTAGTGTATGGCCGATAACAACCATTGGCCCGTATCGATCTATATTATATATAGCCCCCAAATAAACCGATCCCCAATCACAGAAAAATCACGTTTGCCACTCGAGCCAAAAATAATCTACCAAAATTGTATTGCCATAGAAATTTTGTCAAAATTTTATTTCAATAGAAAATTTTGTCAAAATTTTATTTCTATAGAAAATTTTGTCAAAATTTTATTTCTATAGAAAATTGTGTAAACATTTTATGTCTTTACGAAATTATGTCAAATTATAATTTCTATAGAAATATTTGTCAAAATTTTACTACTATTGAAAATTTTGTCAAAATTTGATTTCTATAGAAAATTTTGTCAAAATTTTATTACTATAGAAAATTTTGTCAAAATGTTATTTCTATAGAAAATTTATGAAGCATTTCATAGTGGGAGAGGAATATTTTGCAAAATCTTCCAAAACATTAAGAATTCTACCAATCTACTAATTAGAAAAAAAAATCTGTCATATTTGGTAGGCTCGTGTTCATAATTGTATATAGCCTCAATATAAAGCGACAACCATATTTCAATTCTGGGTCTATAATTACCGCACTAAAGTTCATATCGGTTCGTTATTATTTCTTCCCTATATATACCGGTCAAGAACTGAATATATACGTATTTAATCGAAATTTCTTCTGTCTACCATATATCCCGCATGGAATAGCTTACAATTTAGAAGATGATGTTAAGAAGTTTTAAGATGCCTTGCCATCGGCAGCAACCCAAGTAATTTTAATATAAAGCGACAACCATATTTCAATTCTGGGTCTATAATTACCGCACTAAAGTTCATATCGGTTCGTTATTATTTCTTCCCTATATATACCAGTCAAGAACTGAATATATACGTATTTAATCGAAATTTCTTCTGTCTACCATATATCCCGCATGGAATAGCTTACAATTTAAAAGATGATGCTAAGAAGTTTTAAGATGCCTTGCCATCGGCAGCAACCCAAGTTATTTTATTGTGGATGACCGTCTTTTGTAGAAGTTTCTACACAATCCATGGTGGAGGGTACATAAGATTCGGCCTGGTCGAACTTACGTCCTTATATACTTGTTATTATTATGAATGAAAAAATAAAGAACGCTGGTTCAAATCGCCATTCTTTTATTAAAAATTTTTCTAAAAAAATATTTTTTATTTATTTATTTATAGTTGATACTAAATTTATAGTAAATATAATATTAGTATAAAGATATAAAAAAGCATTGGCAACTGAGACCATCAGCTAAAAATATATATTTTTTTTATGTTCTACATTTTTATTTTGTTTTTTTTTCGGCATATATTTTTGTATAAATATATTTTTGAAGGTTCGTAATTTGCAAAACCTTCTCAAACGAACTTCCATGGAAATGAAAAAGTCAAACGGCGCAGGTTCAAATCTCAGCGGATATTATTTTATATTTTTTACCTTTTTATTGATCTTCTATTCTTTTTTGCGAAATTTAATTGTCCAAAACTTTTCACCTTATTCCGTACTTTCTAAGACTTTTCCAAAACGACTGCATCAGAAGTGGAAAAATATCGATATTGGATCCCGGGATGGGCTTCAAAAGAAATGTTTGTGGACTTGTCCAAAAGGACTGCATCGGAAGTACAAAAAAATTCATGGGATATTCCGGGATGCGCTTTAAAAGAAATATTTACGGAACAACTTCCATTTTTGTGCTGGGAAGTTTTATACGTATTCCATATTTACCCAGCAAACAAATTGGAAGTTCTTCTAAAGGCACAATTTTAAAAGCACTTCGAAAAATGTCCTCCCAAAGATGTTCTTTATTTTAACTACATAGGAAGTCCCATTAATGCAATTTCTTATAACTCGCTTTTTATACCCACCACCATAGAATGGTGACGGGGATATAATAATTTTGTCATTCCGTTTGTACCACATCGAAATATCGATTTTCGTTTATATAAAGCATATATATTTTTGATCAGTGAGAAATTATAAGATGATATAACCATGTCCGTCTGTCTCTTATAATCACGTCTTCAATAATGAAGCAATCGTGCTAAAATTTTTGCAGGCAGGTCACGTTCGCAGATGGGCTATATCGGTGCAGGGTTTGATATAGTTCCCATATAAACCGACCTCCCGATTTGTGGTCTTGGGCTTATAAAACCGTAGTTTTTATCCAATTCACCTGAAGTTGGAAATCTATAGGTATTTTAGGACCATAAAGAGGTATGCGAAAAATGGTGAGTATCGGTCCATGTTTTAGTATAGTATATAGACCGATCTCCCGATTTTACTACTTGGGCTTAACAGGTTGGCTGATAAGTCCCCGGTCTGACACAGCGTCGCTAGTATTAAATGCATATTATTTTTATATAGTAAATCAATTAGTTTGTGAGATAGAGCGTCTTTTGTGAAGCAACTTTTGTTATTGTGAAAAAATGGAAAAAAGGAATTTCGTGTTTTGATAAAATACTGTTTTCTGAAAGGAAAAAATACGGTGGAAGCAAAAATTTGGCTTGATAATGAGTTCCCGGACTCTGCCCCAGGGAAATCAACAATAATTGATTGGTATGCAAAATTCAAGCGTAGTGAAATGAGCACGGAGGACGGTGAACGCAGTGGACGCCCGAAAGAGGTGGTTACCGACGAAAACATCAAAAAAATCCACAAAATGATTTTGAATGACCGTAAAATGAAGTTGATCGAGATAGCAGAGGCCTTAAAGATATCCAAGGAACGTGTTGGTCATATCATTCATCAATATTTGGATATGCGGAAGCTCTGTGCAAAATGCGTGCCGCGCGAGCTCACATTTGACCAAAAACAACAACGTGTTGATGATTCTGAGCGGTGTTTGCAGCTGTTAACTCGTAATACACACGAGTTTTTCCGTCGATATGTGACAATGGATGAAACATGGCTCCATCATTACACTCCTGAGTCCAATCGACAGTCGGCTGAGTGGACAGCGACCGGTGAACCGTCTCCGAAGCGTGGAAAGACTCAAAAGTCCGCTGGCAAAGTAATGGCCTCTGTTTTTTTTGGGATGCGCATGAAATAATTTTTATCGATTATCTTGAGGAGGGAAAAACCATCAACTGTGACTCTTATATGGCGTTATTGGAGCGTTTGCAGGTCGAAATCGCGGCAAAACGGCCCCATATGAAGAAGAAAAAAGTGCTGTTCCACCAAGACAACGCACTGTGCCACAAGTCATTGAGAACGATGGCAAAAATTAATGAATTGGGCTTCGAATTGCTTCTCCACCCACCATATTCTCCAGATCTGGCCCTCAGCGACTTTTTCTTGTTCTCAGACCTCAAAAGGATGCTCGCAGGGCTGCAATGAAGAGGTGATGGCCGAAACTGAGGCCTATTTTGAGGCAAAAACCGAAGGAGTACTACCAAATTGGTATCAAAAAATTTGAAGGTCGTTGTAATCGTTGTATCGCTCTTGAAGGGAACTATGTTGAATAATAACGAATTTTGACAAAAAAAAAAAATAAAATAATTACTGACCTGTTATATAATTACTGATAGAAACCAATTCCTGCATGGTTGTTGGATACCATATACTAACACCACGTACCAAATTTCAACCGAATGGGAAGAATTTTGCTCTTCCAAGATGCTCCGGAGGTCAAATCTGGGGATCGGTTTATATGGGGCCTATATATAATTATGGTCCGATATCGACCAATTTTTGCATGGGTGTTTGAGGCCATATATTAACATCACGTACCAAATTTCAACTGAATCAGATGAATTTTGGTCTTCCAAGAGGATCCGGAGGTCAAATCTGGTGATCGGTTTATATGGGGGCTATATATAAATATGGACAGATATGGACCAATTTTTGCATGGTCATTAGCGACCATATATTAACATCTTGCACCAAATTTCAGTCGGATCGGATGAAAGTTGTTTCTCTTAGAGGCTCTGCAAGCCAAATCGAGGGATCGGTTTATATGGGGGCTATATATAATTATGAACCGATGTAGACCAATTTTTGCATGGTTGTTAGAGACCATATACTAACACAATGTACCAAATTTCAGCCGCATCGGATGAAATTTGCTTCTCTTAGAGGCCTCGCAAGCCAAATTTGGAGGTCCGTTTATATGGGGGCTATACGTAAAAGTGGACCGATATGGCCCATTTGCAACACCATCTGACCTACATCAATAACACCTACTTGTGCCAAGTTTCAAGTCGATAGCTTGTTTCGTTCGGAAGTTAGCGTGATTTCAACAGACGGGCGGACGGACGGACATGCTCAGATCGACTCAGAATTTCACCAAGACCCAGAATATATATATATATATATATATATATATATATATATATATATATATATATATATATATATATATATATATATATATATATATATATATATATATATATATATATATATATATATATAATATACCCCCCATCCTATGGTGGAGGGTATAAAAAAAAATTTCAACATTCGGTTTATATCGGTAGTGAAAGGGTTAATGTATTCACAATAGTAGCCAATTGGTCTAAATTTCTTTCAGACTTCTAAAATTCTAACAGTTGTCGGTATGCAACTGGCATCAAATGTGAAATTTAGAGCTAGAAATAAGATAATTTATATCTTTCCATTTTTTATGAAGGGTACACCTTATAATTACAAATGAAAGTTATTAAAATGCGATTTAGTTATATTACCTGGAGTCGACTCCGGAGTCGGAGTCGTGGCTGATGGAAAAATGCTGGAGTCGGACATTGGCTAGACTCCACAACCCTAGGTCCCAGGCCATTTCACTATTTAAATATTAAGGATAGAAATTTTTTAAAAGTGTAAAAAATGTCCTTAATTAAAATATATATTTATATGGGATTATAACTCTTGGAAGCTATGCTCCAACAAATTTTACGGATTTGAGATTATATCAAAAAAGTTCGTCACCCAAAATGTTGAATGTTTATTACAAATGTGAAAAATACACCCAGTATTCAGAGATATGGGCAATTAAACGTTTTGGTAACTAAGCAAAGAATAATTTACATCCATATTCATACGATGCAGCGGGCGGCCGCATATCTATTAAACCTCTGATGCCCAAGCCCTTTAGGCGGGCTTCATTAAATAAGGAAGCTTTTAGTAAAACACGCCTTAAGACAACAAAAATAGGCAAAATAAAGAGAAAACTTATTTGAAACTATTCAAGAGGCTTTGCAGCATATGCTGAATTTTACCGTATACATTTTTCTTGCTTAGTTCTCTTGCTTTTGTGTCGTTAACATTGAAAATTTTATCAGCTGGCAAAAAAATTGGGGCATTAGAGGGTTAAGCATGAAAAAAAAAAAAACACAAAATACTCAATCTACAAATAACACATCGAGCTTTATTTCTACAAAATTTCTAAAACAAAATTATATTTTTAACAATATCTATGTACATTTGAAACAAAATCTAAAATAGTTCACAGCAGCACAGTTTAGGAATATTGTCCTTTTTTTAGTTATCCTTGGGTGTACCAAGAATTTTACGCACAGCATGACGATTAATGGGTAACCAACAAGAGAAAACACGATGGGCAAACGTGCAAACATCTGATTCGGCTTCATTGTGATCGATGCACTTTTCAAGGCCATGACGTACCGAACTAAGGAATGAGGTATTTTCATGAGTAAATTGGGCCACCATGGCCAATTCGTCGAATCCTTTCTTCTCGGTGAAAATACCGATTTTCTCAACCCAACATTTAACATAGCATTTAGTACGTTTGTGATCGGGGAAAACGTAATCCAGATATTGTTCGTAAATTTCATCGGGTATACTGGGGAATTCTTCACGGCATTCCTCATGAGCCTTAAGGGCATCCTGAGGACCACGAATTTCATATTTGGCAGAGGCCTATAACACAACAAAAATATCAGTTAAACTATGGATTTACAATTTCACAATTGAATAAAACCTACCAAAACCACACCGATAAGTAGACAGAAGAGTTGTAGTTTCATTTTATTTTTCGTTTCGTTTGACAAAGAATCCGCTTTAATTGCAATGGAGGACTTGATGATGTTGATAATTCAACGGTTACTGGCACACTGTAGGCACCAAAGATGCGGGAATATTTTGATATAAAACTATTTCTGGTTTTTCTTTCTTTGAATCGGCATTTGGTACAACCACCACCATTAACTGGTTTCTTTGATCTGCATGCAAATCTTCGAAATCCAGTACTCAGTTTCCAAGACTGGTTATAAACTTGCATAATCGCATCGTATCAAACAAATGCTATTTAATTCCCCTTCCCTTCTAGAGGTGATGATAACATTTCACCCGAAGGGGGGAACAAACCAATCGAAGTGCTAACCTGAGCCATGGTTATTCAAGGTGTCAATCTACCAGCGGTAGCAGCCCCAAGCATGTCACAGCTATCCAGCATCTCTGCCAGTGTAGAATAACCCAAAGAAATTTAATCGATTTTAATTAGTTAACGTTCAAATGTCAACAAGACCCCATCGATGTGAATACTAGACTAACTACTTAGCAAATTGCAAAATAAAATATTATTAAATAGATATTGCGTAGGATGGACAGTGAAACCACTATAGAAGTCACCAACAAGCACCAACTACTCTAACCAAAAAACGTTTACTTTGATCCAAGGGATGTTGGTACTGATACCGAGCCAAAGATGCCACTTTTTTAAAATAAAGATATTTTTAGCGATCTATTTGGCTTTAAATTTAAGATCAATAAAATTAAAATTAGGATACAGATCTTAATTATCGAATATTCAGTTCTTCCAAAGGCACAACTTTAAAAGCACTTCCAGAGGATGCATTCCCAATGATGTTCTTTATTTTAACTACCCAGGAAATTCTTTTGATTAAATTTTTTATAACATGCTTTTTTCATACTTTTAATGGGTAATTTTATTTTTTCAAATAGGTTAAAAACAGAGTATGAATTCATAAAATGGTACAAATCATTTAAATTTTGTTGAAGATAATTCTACATCCAATCTAAAAAATTATGAATTTTTGCAAATAAAGGGTGATTTGTTAAGAGCTTGATAACTTTTTAAAAAAAAAAACGCATAAAATTTGCAAAATCTCATCGGTTCTTTATTTGAAACGTTAGATTGGTCCATGACATTTACTTTTTGAAGATAATTTCATTTAAATGTTGACCGCGGCTGCGTCTTAGGTGGTCCATTCGGAAAGTCCAATTTTGGGCAACTTTTTCGAGCATTTTGGCCGGAATAGCCCGAATTTCTTCGGAAATGTTGTCTTCCAAAGCTGGAATAGTTGCTGGCTTATTTCTGTAGACTTTAGACTTGACGTAGCCCCACAAAAAATAGTCTAAAGGCGTCAAATCGCATGATCTTGGTGGCCAACTTACCGGTCCATTTCTTGAGATGAATTGTTCTCCGAAGTTTTCCCTCAAAATGGCCATAGAATCGCGAGCTGTGTGGCATGTAGCGCCATCTTGTTGAAACCACATGTCAACCAAGTTCAGTTCTTCCATTTTTGGCAACAAAAAGTTTGTTAGCATCGAACGATAGCGATCGCCATTCACCGTAACGTTGCGTCCAACAGCATCTTTGAAAAAATACGGTCCAATGATTCCACCAGCGTACAAACCACACCAAACAGTGCATTTTTCGGGATGCATGGGCAGTTCTTGAACGGCTTCTGGTTGCTCTTCACTCCAAATGCGGCAATTTTGCTTATTTACGTAGCCATTCAACCAGAAATGAGCCTCATCGCTGAACAAAATTTGTCGATAAAAAAGCGGACTTTCTGCCAACTTTTCTAGGGCCCATTCACTGAAAATTCGACGTTGTGGCAGATCGTTCGGCTTCAGTTCTTGCACGAGCTGTATTTTATACGGTTTTACACCAAGATTTTTGCGTAAAATCTTCCATGTGGTCGAATAACACAAACCCAATTGCTGCGAACGGCGACGAATCGACATTTCACGGTCTTCAGCAACACTCTCAGAAACAGACGCAATATTCTCTTCTGTACGCACTGTACGCATTCGTGTGGTTGGTTTAATGTCCAATAAAGTAAACTGAGTGCGAAACTTGGTCACAATCGCATTAATTGTTTGCTCACTTGGTCGATTATGTAGACCATAAATCGGACGTAAAGCGCGAAACACATTTCGAACCGAACACTGATTTTGGTAATAAAATTCAATGATTTGCAAGCGTTGCTCGTTAGTAAGTCTATTCATGATGAAATGTCAAAGCATACTGAGCATCTTTCTCTTTGACACCATGTCTGAAATCCCACGTGATCTGTCAAATACTAATGCATTAAAATCCTAACCTCAAAAGAATCACCCTTTATTTGAGGTCAAACGTTTCAGACAAGCGTTAGAATCCATTAAAAATTATAAAAATTATTAATTTGACACAGAATTTTTTAATTTACATCCAAAACATTGAATTCGGATGAGACCTAAAGAAGTGATTCAAATTCAGTGTAACGGCTGTTGAAATGGAGCACTTCCGTCCTATGACAAGCCCATGTTAAATTCATCGCTTCTGCGTCAATTTTGCACCACTTCCGGATCCAAAAGGTACATTTTCATTACATTTTTGGTGACGCTTTTTTTGCTGGGAAGGTATTCACGTACAAGCAAATGCTGCTTAGAGGCTTTGTCATTCCGTTTTTAACACATCGAAATATTGCACTAAGACCCCATAAATTAAATATATTTTGGGTCGTGGTGAAATTCTGAGTCGATCTAAGTATGTCCGTCTGTTGAAATCACGCTAACTTCCGAACGAAACACGCTATCGACTACAAACTTGACATAAGTAGTTGTTATCGATGTAGGTCGGATGGTATTGCAAATGGGCCATATCGGACCACTTTTACGTATAGACCGCATATAAACCGATCCCCAGATTTGGCTTGCGGACCCTCTTGGAGGAACAAAATTCATCCGATCCGCTTGAAATTTGGTACATGGTGTTGTATATGTTTCCTAACAGCCATGAAAAAATTGGTCCATATCGGTCTATAATTATAGATACCCCCATTTAAACCGACCACAGATTTCGCTTGCGGAGCCTCTTGGAGGTGCAAAATTCATCCGATCCGGTTGCAATTTGGTGCGTGATGTAAGTATATAGTCCCTAACAACCATGCAAAAATTGGTCCATATCGGTCCATAATTATATATATCCCCCATATAAAGCGACCCCGAGATATGCCTTGCGGACCCTCTTGGATGAGCAAAATTCATCCGATCCGCTTGAAATTTGGTACATGGTGTTAGTATATGTTTCCTAATATTCATGGAAAAATTGGTCCATATCGGTCTATAATTATATATACCCCCCATTTAAACCGACCCCAGATTTGGCTTGCGGAGCCTCTTGGAGGAGCAAAATTCATCCGATCCGGTTGTAATTCGGTACGTGGTGTTAGTATATGGTCTCTAATAACCATGGAGAAGTTGGTCCATATCGGTCCATAATTATATATAGACACCATATAACCGGTTCCCGCAGATTTGAACTCCGGAACCTCATGGAAGAGCGAATTTCATCCGATTCGGTTGAAATTTGGTACGTGGTGTTAGTATATGGTTTCAAACAACCATGCAAAAATTGGTCCATATCGGTTCATAATTATATATAGACCCCATATAAACTGATTCCCAGATTTGAACTCCGGAGCCTCTTGGAAGAGCAAATTTCATCCGATCCGGTTGAAATTTGGTACGTGGTGTTAGTATATGGTCTCTAATAACCATGGAAAACTTGGTCCATATCGGTGCATAATTATATATAGACCCCATATAAACCGATCCCGCAGATTTGAACTCCGGAGCCTCATGGAAGAGCAAATTTCATCCGATTCGGTTGACATTTGGTACGTGGTGTTAGTATATGGTCTCTAACAACCATGCAAAAATTGGTCCATATCGATTCATAATTATATATAGCCCCAATATAAATTGAACCCCAGAGTTGAACTCCGTAACCTCTTGGAGGAGCACAATTCATTCGATTCGGTTGAAATTTTGTACGTGGTGTTGGTATACAGTCTCTAAAAATCATGCAAAAATTGGTCCATATCGGTCCATAATTATATATATTCCCCGTATAAATCGGACCCCAGATTTGACCTCCGGAGCCTTTTGGAGAAGCAAAATTCAACCGATCCGGTTGAAATTTTGTACGTGGTGTTAGTATATGGTCTGTAACAACCTTGCTAAAATTGGCATATAAACCGATCCCCAGATTTGGTTTTGGAACCTCTTGTAGGAGCATATTTCATCCTATTCAATTGAAATTTGGTACATATCCGTCCATAATCATATATAGCCCCCATATAAACCGAACCCCAGATTTGGTTTTGGAACCCCTTGTAGGAGCAAATTTCATCCGATTCAGTTGAAATTTGGTACATTATGTTAGTACATGGCCGTTAACAACCATGCCTAACTAGGTCCATATCGGTCTATAGTTATATATAGCATCCATATAAAGCGACCCTCATATTTCAATTCTCTAATTAGCGCGCAAAACTACATATCGGTTCGTAATTACTTATGGACTTACCTATATATATATATATATATATATATATATATATATATATATATATATATATATATATATATATATATATATATATATATATATATATATATATATATATATATATATATATATATATATATATATATATATATATATATATATATATATATATATATATATATATATATATATATATATCTATTTTGTCTAATATCTACCACGAATGACTAACTTACAATTTTAAAAACGATGTTAAGAAGTGTTAAGATACCTTGCCATCGGTAAGTATTACCACAACCTAAGTATTGTGGATGACAGTTTTTCGTAGAAGTTTCTACACAATCCATGGTGGAGGGTACATAAGATTCGGCCTGGCCGGACTTATGGTCATATATACTTTTTTTCGTTCACTCTTTAGGTTATAAGCAATGGTACGAGAAACAAAAGATGCTAGTCACTTGTTGTTTTCCAGCCAAATATAAAGTACGTTTGAATTCCATCATGAATAACCTTATTTCTTAATGCAATCGATAAGAATTCCTTTGTAAGCTTTTAAACAATAAAATGAACTGTCCATGGAATAAATCTGTGAGCGGCAAAAGAGCGGTTTCGACAGGATACCAACATGAAACTGATTGCAATATATGTCAGCCACTTTGTATAGTAAATTTATATTACGAAACATGAAGATGTGTCATATTTGCTGCGTAAAGTCAGTCGTTGTTTATAAAAGAACAGCGATAGATATAAATGAGATCGAATATGGGTTTAAAATAAAAACAAGTAAGGAAAGTCTAAAGTCGGGCGGGGCCGACTATATTATACCCTGCACCACTTTGTAGATCTACATTTTCGATACCATATCACATCTGTCAAATGTGTTGGGTGCTATATATAAAGGTTTGTCCCAAATACATACATTTAAATATCACTCGATCTGGAAGAATTTGATAGACTTCTACAAAATCTATAGACTCAAAATTTAAGTCGGCTAATGCACTAGGGTGGAACACAATGTTAGTAAAAAAATATGGGAAACGTTTAAATCTGAAGCAATTTTAAGGAAACTTCGAAAAAGTTTATTTATGATTTATCGCTCGATATATATGTATTAGAAGTTTAGGAAAATTAGAGTCATTTTTACAACTTTTTGACAAAGCAGTGGCGATTTTACAAGGAAAATGTTGGTATTTTGACCATTTTTGTCGAAATCAGAAAAACATATATAGGAGCTATATCTAAATCTGAACCGATTTCAACCAAATTTGGCACGCGTAGCAACAATGCTATTTCTACTCCCTGTGCAAAATTTCAACTAAATCGGAGTTAAAAATTGGCATCTGTGGTCATATGAGTGTAAATCGGGCGAAAGCTATATATGGGAGATATATCTAAATCTGAACCGATTTCAACCAAATTTAGCACGCATAGCTACAATGCTAATTCTGCTCCCTGTGCAAAATTTCATCTAAATCGCACCAAAAAATTGGCCTCTGTGGTCATATGAGTGTAAATCGGCCGAAAGCTATATATTGGAGCTATATCTAAATCTGAACCGATTTCAACCAAATTTTGCACGCATAGCAACAATGCTAATTTTACTCTGTGTGCAAAATTTCAACTAAATCGGAGCAAAAAATTAGCCTCTGTGGTCATATGAGTGTAAATCGGGCGAAAGATATATATGGGAGCTATATCTAAATCTGAACCGATTTCAACCAAATTTGGCACGCATAGCAACAATGCTAATTCTACTCCCTGTGCAAAATGTCAACCAAATTGGGGTAAAACTCTGGCTTCTGGGACCGTATTAGTCCATATCGGGCGAAAGATATACATGGGAGCTATATTTAAATCTGAACCGATTTCAATAAAACTTGGCAAACTTGACTATAGTCCTAATTGTTATTCTTGTGCAAAATTGTAAGTAAATTAGGTTAAAACTCTGGCTTCTGGGGCCATATAAGTCCATATCGGGCGAAATATAATATATGGGAGCTATATCTAAATCTGAACCGATTTCTTCCAAAATCAACAGGGATCTATTCTGAGCCAAAACACATATTTGTGCCAAATTTGAAGTCGATTGGACTAAAACTGCGACCTAGACTTTGATTACAAAAATGTGTTCACGGACAGACGGACATCGCTATATCGACTCAGGAGCCCACCCTTAACATTTTTGCCAAAGACACAGTGTGGAGCAGGGTATAATGATTTTTGTTGCCGCAAAAATAAAAGTTTCAATAGCTTGATAATATCAATTCCTTAATCTTCATGTCCAATTAGCTCGCATAGAAATTGTACCATTGATTCAACTTGGGAGAAAAGATTCTCGTATGTAATTTCCATAGGAAATTAGCATATAAGACTCAAATTGAATCATTTCACCCAGCCAGATCTTACTAGAGACTATGGAAATGTGGATTGACCGACACTGAAACATATGTATAGTCAGGCTTGTAAGATGGGTATCTGGCATATTCTTTTCAATAGCTTGGTAATATCAATTCCTTAATCCTATGCGAGCTTCAATTAGCTCGCATATAAATTGTAATAATATGTAAAGTAATTGATTTGGACCAGAAACCAGCCTGCGTTGATATCTGACTAACAAAAAACAAAAATAACAAGTAAGTAAAGTAGAAAGTCGGACGGGCCGACTATATCATAACCTAAACCACCCTTACTGAATCATAAACATTTGTGGGGTAACATTGATATAGGTCTTGGAGATAAACCGCAGTTGCAGTTTAATTTAAAAAATTTTACAAAACAAAAATGGTTCTAAGTAATGTACTATCTTAAAACATGAATAAGCAACGTATATAACTTAGAATATAAATTTGTATTACCACCACGGTTGCCACAGTTGGTAGAATTCTACCCAAAATAGTAATCTTTTTTGTTACATATCTATAAAAATAAAATTTTGGAAAAAGTTTCTATAAACAAATTTTTGTTAGAAATTTTTCTATAGAAATAAAATATTGACAATAAATTCTATAGAAATAAAATTTTGAGAAAAAAATTCCATAGAAATAAAGTTTTGAGAACTAGAAATAATATTTTGAAAAAAAAAAATTCTGTAGAAATACAATTTTGACAAAATTTTCTATAGAAATAAAATGTTGACAAAATGTTCTACAATAATAAAGTTTTGACAAAAAATTGTATAGAAATATTTGTTTGGTAGATTTGTGGTAATCTTCAAATTTTGTTAGATTTTGCCGGCTTCTAATTTCCTCCTCTAGAGCCATCAAAATGTAAAAATTATTACAAATTGTGTTGAGTGAAAATGTCCCTACATTGCGGCCCTACGTCCCTACAAGACGCTAAATATTAGAAAAACCCTACATATAGGGAATAGCCCCCACTTCTAGCAACACTGACAGTGTGCACCTACGGAGTTAGTATGCAACTAATATTGAACCCATTATTAAAAAAGAGAAAATCGTTCAATTAGGGAAAATAGAGCGATGCATATATATGGAAGATATATCTAAATATGAACCGATTTCGATGATTTTTTGCACATATAGTTAGTGCTACAGAAGATTACATTTAGCCAAGTTTGAGTAAGATCGGTTGATAAATAGGGGTTTTATGGCCGAATTTAGAAAAATCGGGCGGTGCATATATATGGGAGCTATAGCTAAATCTGAACCGATTTCAATGATTTTTTACACATATAGTTATGGCAATGGAAGATTACATTTAGCCAACTTTGAGTAAGATCGGTTGATAAATAAGGGTTTTGTGGGCAAATTTGTGAAAATCGGGCGATACATATATATGGGAGCTATATCTAAATCTGAACCGATTTGGATGAAATTTTGCAGACTTGAAGGGCGGTGAAAAAGATAACCTTTTGCTAAATTTGGTGACCATCCGTTTGAAAAAAATCTCAACGTGACCCCATTTGGTGAAATCGGGCGATACATATATATGGGAGCTATATTTAATTTGATCCGATTTCTTCCAAATTTGGGAGATATATCCCAAATAGCGTTCGTCCTTGTGCCCAAAAAACTCCCTGTACCAAATTTCATCAAAATCGGTTAATAATTGCGACCGGAATCCTGTGAACAACAAATACATGGACAGACGGACGGACACCAAGCGCTAGATCGACTCAGGAGGTGATTCTGAGTCGATCGGTATATATTTTATGGGGTCTAAAATCAATATTTCTGGTAGGCACATTTTTTGGCAGATCAAACTTATTATACCCTAACCACTCTGTGGTTTAAGGTATAAAAATTCTGTTTTTATACCCTCCACCATACGATGGGGGTATATTAACTTTGTCATTCCGTTTGTGACACATCGAAATATTGCTCTAAGACCCCATAAAGTATATATATTCTGGGTCGTGGTGAAATTCTGAGTCGATCTGAGCATGTCCGTCCGTCTGTTGAAATCACGCTAACTTCCGAACGAAACAAGTTATCGACTTGAAACTTAGCACAAGTAGTTGTTATTGATGTAGGTCGGATGGTATTGCAAATGGGCCATATCGGTCCACTTTTACGTATAGCCCCCATATAAACGGACCTCCACATTTGGCTTGCAGACCCTCTAAGAGAAGCAAATTTCATCCGATCCGGCTGAAATTTGGTGTTAGTATATAGTCTCTAACAACCATGCAAAAATTGGTCTACATCGGTCCATAATTATATATAGCACCCATATAAACCGATTCCCCGATTTGGCTTTCGGAGCCTCTAAGAGAAGCAAATTTCATCCGATCCGGCTGAAATATGGTACATTGTGTTAGTATATGCTCTTTAATAACCATGCAAAAATTGGTCCACATCGGTAAATAATTATATATAGCCCCCATATAAACCGATCCCCACATTTGGCTTGCGGAGCCTCTAAGAGAAGCAAATTTCATCCGATCCGGCTTAAATTTGGTACATGGTGTTAGTATATGGTCTCTAACAACTATGCAAAAACTGGTCCACATCGGTCCATAATTATATATAGCCCCCATATAAACCAATCCCCAGATTTGGCTTGCGGAGCCTCTAAGAGAAGCAAATTTCATCCGATCCGGCTGAAATTTTGTATATGGTGTTAGTATATGCTCTCTAATGACCACGAAGAAATTTGTCCACATCGGTCCATAACTGTATATAGCCCCCATATAAACCGATCCCCCGATTTGGCTTGCGGAGCCTCTAAGAGAAGCAAATTTCATCCGATCCGGCTGAAATTTGGTACGTGATGTTATGGTATCCAACAACCATGCAGGAATTGGTTCATATCAGTCCATAATAATATATAGCACCCATATAAACCGATCCCCAGATTTGACCTCCGGTGCCTTTTGGAGAAGCAAAATTCATCCGATCTGGTTGAAATTTTGTACGTGGTGGTAGTATATGATATTTAACAACGATACCAAAAGTGGTCCATATCAGTCCATAATCATATATAGCCCCCATATAAACCGATCCCGACATTTGGTTTTGGAGCCTCTTGGAGGATCAAATTTCATCCGAGTCAGTTGATATTTGATACATTGTGCTAGTATATGGCCGTTAACAATCATGCCTAACTAGGTCCATATCGGTCTATAGTTATATATAGCCCTCAGATAAATCGATCCCCAATCACACAAAAATTGGTCATTTCAATAATTGTATATAGCCCCCATATAAGCGACCCCCATATTTCAATTCTGGCTCCCTACGTACCGTGCAAAAGTCCATATCGATTCGTAATTTTTTGTGGACTTACCTACACATATCTTTTTTGTCTAATATATACCACGTATGGACTAACTCACAATTTAGAAAACGATTTAAGATACCACAACTCAAGTTATTCGATTATGGATGACAGTCTTTCGTAGAAGTTCCTACACAATCCATGGTGGAGGGTACATAAGATTCGACCTGGCCGAACTTACGTCCGTTTATACTTGTTTTTTTTTTTGGTTTTTTGGAAATGCATGTTTTGAAGTTTACGGGGACATACAAAACACAGTAGCAAAAGAACAACGTTGGCTTCATCCGATTTGCAAAGGTTGATATACCAACAAATAATTACTGTGGATTTATCCTTTATCCTTTGGATTTATATTTTTCATAACATATTCAAAAGGTCCAGTTTTGGTATCTAATTTTTATTATATATGATATTTGAGTTCTTCCTAGAAAAAAAAATTAGCTTTTATTTACACCTATCTTATTTTGTGGATATTTTAATGTTTCTTTTTAAATTATTAGAAATGATTAAATATAATGATTAAAATATAAGGTGGATACCCAAAAAGGCTCAAGTCCAGCTCAACATAATTCCATTTCTTTTTTAGTTTAAGAGCTTTTTACTTCCTTCAAACAATCAAAAATTGTGAAATCCGTCAGTCATATCTCTTCATAAAAATATCCCAAAATTAAAAAAATTTAAATGCATACTAATTTGCCGGTTTAAAGCTCCATTTAAAAAAAAGCAAAAAAAAAACAAACATTCAAATAACGAACTATGAGTACAAAGGAAATCTTTTTGAGGGGAAAATGGTCAAAACATAAAAAACAACACATAGAGGAATTAACACGGACAAGGCTGCTAAGAGATGATGCATTAAAAATTCATTAAGCAAATATGTTAAATTTGTAGCAAAATTAATTCGAGCGGAAAATGAAAGTAAAATAAATTTTGTTTAACATGCAACACTTGAGATATACCAAAGAAGAGAAAACCCCCCCAAAAAAAAAAAAACATAATCAACACGACCAAAAGCATTTAAAGGCATAGCAATATCAAATATTCCAATTCCATTTAGCCAGCAATACAACGATAACTCCCTTATATATTGAATAGCTAAGGTCTTAGGAGAAGGCAAAGCCTAAATTGTTAACAAATGAATGAATTGCAAATTCCTTTGAAATCAACAGCACAGAATGGGGGTTGGGGAGCTATTGAACAACACTCTTCAATTCAAACTAAATATTTGATAATCAAGTGAAGCATAGCAGTGGCGAATGCATTGAACCCAAAATCAGATATGGAATCTCTAGTATAAATGGTTCCATGAAGACTACTTTCCATTGATGATGTTATTGACGGTATCACGGTATGAGTATCTCTTTGGGAATGTACGTCTTCATTATGGTCAAGGCATCTTTAAAGGCAATCGACAACTATTATCGCTGGCCGACACAAGAATATCACAGACAGTTCAAAGAACGATGTAGACAGTATTCAAAGTAGTGATGATATCAAAGATGTACTTGAAAGCCACTAATAATTTTAAG
This sequence comes from Haematobia irritans, assembly GCF_050003625.1. Taxonomy (NCBI): domain Eukaryota; kingdom Metazoa; phylum Arthropoda; class Insecta; order Diptera; family Muscidae; genus Haematobia; species Haematobia irritans. Next base: position 163,625,191 of record NC_134397.1, on the reverse strand, counting down.
TTCTATTTAATTTGTTGATAGACAATGATGTTACATGGTCTAGACGTTGTTCTTTTAAAATGTAATGATTCTAGATGTGGGTTAAGTTCGTTCAAGTAGATGTCTGATATGATACAAACACTTAGATTACTGAGTTCATTGTGGTTACCATAGTAGGTGAACTATATTCCTACAAATCAATGCAGAACCTTCCCTCCTAGCAAATCAAATTAGAAATTTAGAAAACTAATGACGACAGATACTCTCCCAGGCAACTCATTTCAAATGGTACGCTTCCCAAAGTTAAATTTAAAGTTTCTACATGGAGACTTCATCAAATGATTCGTGTCAAAATTTGACGTCTGTAAGTCAATTAGTTTGTGAGATAGAGCGTCTTTTGTGAATTATTGTGAAAAAAATGAAAAAAAAAGAATTTCGTTTTCTGAAGGGAAAAAATACGGTGGAAGCAAAAATTTGGCTTGATAATGAGTTTCCGGACTCTGCCCCAGGGAAATCAACAATAATTGATTGGTATGCAAAATTCAAGCGTGGCGAAATGCACACGGATGACGGTGAACGCAGGGGACGCCCGAAAGAGGTGGTTACCGACGAAAACATCAAAAAAATCCACAAAATGATTTTGAATGACCATAAAATGAGGTTGATCGAGATAGCAGAGGCCTTAAAGATATCGAAGGAACGTGTTGGTCATATCATTCACCAATATTTGGATATGCGGAAGCTCTGTGCAAAATGGGTGCCGCGCGAGCTCACATTTGACCAAAATCAACAACGTGTTGATGATTCTGAGCGGTGTTTGCAGCTGTTAACTCGTAATACAGCCGAGTTTTTCCGTCGATATGTGACAATGGATGAAACATGGCTCCATCACTACACTCCTGAGTCCAATCGACAGTCTGCTGAGTGGACAGCGACCGGTGAACCGTCTCCGAAGCGTGGAAAGACTCAAAAGTCCGCTGGCAAAGTAATGGCCTCTGTTTTTTGGGATGCGCATGGAATAATTTTTATCGATTATCTTGAGAAGGGAAAAACCATGAACTGTGACTATTATATGGCATTATTGGAGCGTTTAAAGGTCGAAATCTCGGCAAAACGGCCCCATATGAAGAAGACAACGCACCGTGCCACAAGTCATTGAGAAAGATGGCAAAAATTCATGATTTGGGCTTCGAATTGCTTCCCCACCCACCGTATTCTCCAGATCTGGCCCCCAGTGACTTTTTCTTGTTCTCAGACCTCAAAAGGATGCTCGCAGGGAAAAAATTTGGCTGCAATGAAGAGGTGATCGCCGAATTTTGAGGCCTATTTTGAAGCAAAACCGAAGGAGTACTACCAAAATGGTATCAAAAAATTGGAAGGTCGTTATAATCGTTGTATCGCTCTTGAAGGGAACTATGTTGAATAATAAAAACGAATTTTGACAAAAAAAAATGTGTTTTTCTTTGTTAGACCGGGGACTTATCAGCCAACCTGTTATTAAACATCTTGCCCATGAGAGCAAGAAAATGCGATAAAAAACACCTTTCATATGAATAATAATCTAAATTTTAATTATTTCAATGAGGACGAGAAATTTAAAAATCGAGGAATTTTAGTTGTAATTTCGTGCATTTTGGATGATTAATGCCAACACATCACCATATTCGGCACCCCTGTTTATGAAAACATATAGATTTAAAATTTCTTGAAAATCGGATACAAATTAGGGTGTACAGACGACCAAGGAATCAAATTGGTAGATCGGTCTATATGGGAACTATACCAAACCATGGACCGATACACACCATATTCCGAACACCTATTTGTGATCCTGAAATACCTCTAGATTTCGAATTTCAACCAACTCGGAGAAGAACCAATTTCTTCTCCGAGTTGGGTTGCAAGAATTCCAAGACGTCGAATAGAAAACAAGAATCCACACACGCCATACTCTGCACGCCTATTTGTGACCCGAAAATATCTCAAGATTCTCAATTTCAAACCAGAAGGGCAATTAATCAAATCGGGAGATCGGTCTATATGGGGGCTATATCGAAACCAGCACCATATTCGCCGCATCGTCCATGGATCTAGAGTACCTAAAGATGACGGGTGACGGGGATATAATAAGTTTGTCATTCCGTTTGTAACACATCGAAATATCGATTTCCGACTATATAAAGTATATATATTATTGACCAGGGAGAAATTCCGTGTGTCTGTCTGTCTGCCTGTTACTACAGTCTTCAATCATGAAGCAATCGTGCTGAAATTTTGCACAAACTAGTCTTTTGTCTGCAGGCAGGTCAAGTTCGAAGATGGGCTATATCGGTCCAGGTTTTGATCTAGACCCCATATAAACCGACCTCCCGATTTGAGGTCTAGGGTTTATAGAAACCGTAGTTTTTATCCAATATGCTTGAAATTGGAAATCTAGAGGTATTTTAGAACCACAAAGAAGTGTGCCAACAATGGTGAGTATCGGTCCATGTTTTGGTATAGCCCCCATATAGACCGATCTCCTGATTTTACTTCTTGGACTTATAGAATCCGTAGTTTTTATCGAATTTGCCTGAAATTGGAATTCTAAAGGTATTTTAGAACCACAAAGAGGTGTGCCAAAAATGATGAGTACCGGTTCATGTTTTGGTATAGTCCCCAAATAGACCGATCTCCCGATTTGAGGCCTTGGGCTTATAGAAACCGTAGTTTTTATCCAATATGCCTGAAATTGGAAATCTAACGGTATTTTAAAACCACAAAGAGGTGTGCCAAAAATGGTGAGTATCGCTCCATGTTTTGGTATAGACCCCATATAGACCGATCTCCTGATTTTAGTTCTTAGGCTTATAGAAACCGTAGTTTTTATCCAATTTGCCTGTAATTGGAAATCTAGAGGTATTGTAGGACCACAAATACGTGTGCCGAAAATGGCGTGTATTTAGTATAGCCCCCATATCGACCGATCTCCCGATTTTAACTTTTGTGCTTGTAGAAACCTTAGTTGTTGTTCAGTTCGCCTGAAATTGAAAATCTGGATATTTTCAGGACTATAAATAGGTGTGCAAAAAATGATTTTAAAGGGTGACACGGTCAAAATTTGGTCAAGGGAAAACGCGTTTAAATCGGTGAAATCGTTTATTTAAAAAATCAAAGTTCAATTAGTATAAAATTCAGGAAAAATATTCAGTTGGGCTTTCGCTTTTCCAAATCCGAATTGCCAGGCCTCACGCTTGACACCTGCCATCAGATTTTGTACAGCCACCATGTCCACCTTCTTCGCCGCAGAAAGCCAGTTTGCCTTGAACTGCTGCTCGTCCTTAGCAGTTTTTTTTTGGTATTCTTTAGGTTCCGCTTGACAATAGCCCAGTATTTCTCAATTGGGCGGAGCTCTGGCGTGTTGGGAGGGTTCTTGTCCTTGGGAACCACCTGCACGTTGTTGGCGGCGTACCACTGCATGGCCTTTTTACCGTAATGGCAAGATTCCAAATCCGGCCAAAACAGTACGGAACAACCGTGTTCTTCAGGAAAAGCAACAGACGTTTATTCAAACACTCTTTCAAGTAAATTTGACAGTCCCGGAAGCTATGAAAATGCTGCTTTTCAAGCCACAGGTACAGATGGCTTGCCAAACCAGATATTTCTTTGCGAACTTTGACAGTTTTATGTGCTTGAAAATATCTACTACCTTTCCCCTTCCTTTTGTCGCATAAAACTCCCGTCCCGGAAGCTGCTTGTAGTCGGCTTTGACGTAGGTTTCGTCGTCCATTACCACGCAGTCAAACTTCGTCAGCATCGTCGTGTACAGCCTCCGGGATCGCGCTTTGGCCGTCGTATTTTGTTTATCATCGCGATTTGGAGTCACTACCTTCTTGTAAGTCGATAGTCCGGCTCGTTTTTTGGCTCGATGCACGGTTGTAGACGATACACCCAGCTTATTTGCGGCATCTCGTAGAGAGAGGTTAGGGTTTCGCTTGAAACTACCGGCAACTCTCTTTGTCGTCTCAGCGGTTTCCGGTTTTCGATTTCCCCCAGATCCAGATTTCCTGGCTGTCGACAAACGTTCCCCAAACACTTTAATTACATTTGTAACAGTTGATTTGGCAACTTTTAGCGATTTTGCCAATTGAAAGAAATACGTCAAGTTTATATTGACCAAATTTTGACCGTATCGCCCTTTATTATTTGGAATTCTAGAAACCGTAGTTTTTATGCAATTTGCTTGAAATTGTAAATTGTAAAGTATTTTAGGACTATAAAGAGGTGTGCCGAAAACGGTGAGTATCGGTCCATATTTTAGTATAGCTCCAATACGACCGAACTTCCGATTTAACTCCTTGGGTTTCTAGAAACCGTAGTTTTTATCCGATTTGCTTGAAATTATATAAATGCTGGTATTTAAGACTCACAAAATTGTGTAGCGGATTTAGTTCTTTTTAGTTCTTTTTGGTAAGGCCGATTTCACTTCTTGAGGGTATAGAAGGCGCACTGATCATGAAAATGGCTTGAAACTGAATGTAGGTTAGGTTAGGTTAGGTGGCATGTTCTGAGCAATATTGCTATTAGGTTAAGTTAGCTTAGGTGGCAGTCTGATGTATCAGGCTCACTTAGACTATTCAGTCCATTGTGATACCACATTGGTGAACTTCTCTCTTATCACTGGGTTCTGCCCGAATCCATGTTAAGCTCAATGACAAGGGACCTCCTTTTTATAGCCGAGTCCGAACGGCGTTCCACATTACAGTGAAACCACTTAGAGAAGCTTTGAAACCCTCATAAATGTCACCAGCATTACTGAGGTACGATAATCCACCTCTGAAAAACTTGTTGATGTTCGGTCGAAGCAGGAATCGAACCCACGACCTTGTGTATGCTAACCATTGCACCATGGTGGCTCCCAAACTGAATGTAAAATTTCCAGATTTTACTAATCGTAATCATTTAAATAATGGGGGTGAAAATCTACAGATTTTAGATTTCAAATCAAGGCGTTATTTCATCATTTTCTTGCACACTTACAAGAATGTTAATGATTCCTTTAAAACTCAAACAAATATGGTCCTTATAAATCCAGAATCTGATATAGTCTTCATAGGTCAAATCGTTACATTTATCTTCGGGAAGTGTACTGATTGAACTGCTTCGCTTGGGAGAATATCTGTCATCACACCCCCCTGAAATCTTAAAGGAAACTATAATATTAGATTCATGGTGGTGGGAATTTAAGATTCGGCCTGGCCGAACTTGCTGATGTATATACTTGATTTATATTTAAAACAAGTATATACGGCCATAAGTTCGGCCAGGCCGAACTTCATACGTTGTATATAAAGGGTGATTTGTTAAGAGCTTGATAACTTTTTTTTTTTAAAAACGCATAAAATTTGCAAAATCTCATCGGTTCTGTATTTGAAACGTTAGATTGGTCCATGACATTTACTTTTTGAAGATAATTTCATTTAAATGTTGACCGCGGCTGCGTCTTAGGTGGTCCATTCGGAAAGTCCAATTTTGGGCAACTTTTTCGAGCATTTCGGCCGAAATAGCCCGAATTTCTTCGGAAATGTTGTCTTCCAAAGCTGGAATAGTTGCTGGCTTATTTCTGTAGACTTTAGACTTGACGTAGCCCCACAAAAAATAGTCTAAAGGCGTCAAATCGCATGATCTTGGTGGCCAACTTACCGGTCCATTTCTTGAGATGAATTGTTCTCCGAAGTTTTCCCTCAAAATGGCCATAGAATCGCGAGCTGTGTGGCATGTAGCGCCATCTTGTTGAAACCACATGTCAACCAAGTTCAGTTCTTCCATTTTTGGCAACAAAAAGTTTGTTAGCATCGAACGATAGCGATCGCCATTCACCGTAACGTTGCGTCCAACAGCATCTTTGAAAAAATACGGTCCAATGATTCCACCAGCGTACAAACCACACCAAACAGTGCATTTTTCGGGATGCATGGGCAGTTCTTGAACGGCTTCTGGTTGCTCTTCACTCCAAATGCGGCAATTTTGCTTATTTACGTAGCCATTCAACCAGAAATGAGCCTCATCGCTGAACAAAATTTGTCGATAAAAAAGCGGATTTTCTGCCAACTTTTCTAGGGCCCATTCACTGAAAATTCGACGTTGTGGCAGATCGTTCGGCTTCAGTTCTTGCACGAGCTGTATTTTATACGGTTTTACACCAAGATCTTTGCGTAAAATCTTCCATGTGGTCGAATAACACAAACCCAATTGCTGCGAACGGCGACGAATCGACATTTCACGGTCTTCAGCAACACTCTCAGAAACAGACGCAATATTCTCTTCTGTACGCACTGTACGCATTCGTGTGGTTGGTTTAATGTCCAATAAAGTAAACTGAGTGCGAAACTTGGTCACAATCGCATTAATTGTTTGCTCACTTGGTCGATTATGTAGACCATAAATCGGACGTAAAGCGCGAAACACATTTCGAACCGAACACTGATTTTGGTAATAAAATTCAATGATTTGCAAGCGTTGCTCGTTAGTAAGTCTATTCATGATGAAATGTCAAAGCATACTGAGCATCTTTCTCTTTGACACCATGTCTGAAATCCCACGTGATCTGTCAAATACTAATGCATGAAAATCCTAACCTCAAAAGAATCACCCTTTATTAGTTTGGCTGATAAGTCCCCGGTCTAACAAAGAAAAACATATTTTTTTTGTCAAAATTCGTTTGTATTATTCAACATAGTTCCCTTCAAGAGCGATACCACGATTATAACGACCTTCAATTTTTTTAATACCATTTTGGTAGTACTCCTTCGGTTTTGCCTCAAAATGGGCCTCAGTTTCGGCGATCACATCTTCATTGCAGCCAAATTTTTTCCCTGCGAGCATCCTTTTGAAGTCTAAGTACAAGAAAAAGTCGCTGGGGGCCCGATCTGGAGAATACGGTGGGTGGGGAAGCAATTCGAAGCCCAATTCATGAATTTTTGCCATCGTTCTCAATGACTTGTGGCACGGAGCGTTGTCTTGGTGGAACAACACTTTTTTCTTATTCATATGGGGCCGTTTTGCAGCGATTTCGACATTCAAACGCTCCAATAACGCCATATAATAGTCACTGTTGATGGTTTTTCCCTTCTCAAGATAATCGATAAAAATTATTCCCAAAAAACAGAGGCCATTACTTTGCCAGCGGACTTTTGAGTCTTTCCACGCTTCGGAGACGGTTCACCGGTCGCTGTCCACTCCGCCGACTGTCGATTGGACTCAGGAGTGTAGTGATGGAGCCATGTTTCATCCATTGTCATCCATCCATTGTATTAGACAAAAAAGTTATGTGTAGGTAAGTCTACCAATAATTACGAATCGACATGGATTTTTGCACGGTACGTAGAGAGCCAGAATTGAAATATGGGGGTCGCTTTTATGGGGGCTATATAGAATTATGAACTTGATATGGACCAATTTTTGTGTTATTGGGGATCGATTTATCTGAGGGCTATATATAACTATAGACCGATATGGACCTAGTTAGGCATGATTGTTAACGGCCACATACTAGCACTGACTCGTATGAAATTTGTTCCTCCAAGAGGCTTCAAACCAAATCTCGGGATCGGTTTATATGGGGGCTATATATGATTATGGACTGATATGGACCACTTTTGGCATGGTTGTTAAATATCATATACTACCACCACGTACCAAATTTCAACCAGAACGGATGAATTTTGCTTCTCCAAAAGGCAGCAGAGGTCAAATCTGGGGATCGGTTTATATGGGGGCTATATATAATTATGGACTGATATGAACCAATTCCTGCATGGTTGTTGGATACCATATACTAACATCACGTACCAAATTTCAACCGAATGGGAAAAATTTTGCTCTTCCAACGGGCTCTGGAGGTCAAATATGGGGATCGGTTTATATGGGGCCTTTATATAATTATGGACCGATATCGACCATATTTTGCATGGGAGTTTGAGGCCATATATTAACACCACGTACCAAATTTCAACTGAATCAGATGAATTTTGGTCTTCCAAGAGGCTCCGGAGGTCAAATCTGGTGATCGGTTTATATGGGGGCTATATATAATTATTGACCGATGTGGACAAAATTCTTCGTGGTCATTAGAGACCATATACTAACACCATGTATCAAATTTCAGCCGGATCGGATGAAATTTGCTTCTCTTAGAGGCTCCGCAAGCCAAATCGGGCGATCGGTTTATGTGGGGGCTATATGTAATTATGGACCGATGTGAACCAATTTTTGCATGGTTGTTAGAGACCAAATACTAAAACCATGTACCAAATTTCAGACGGATCGGATGAAATATGCTTCTATTAGAGCAATCTCAAGCCAAATTTGGGGGTCCGTTTATATGGGGGCTATACGTAAAAGTGGACCGATATGGCCCATTGGCAATACCATCCGACGACCTACATCAATAACAACTAATTGTGCCAAGTTTCAAGTCGATAGCTTGCTTCGTTCGGAAGTTAGCGTGATTTCAACAGACGGACGGACATGCTTTGATCGACTCAGAATTCCACCACGACCCAGAATATATATACTTTATGGGGTCTTAGAGCAATATTTCGATGTGTTACAAACGGAATGTCAAAGTTAATATACTATGGTGGAGGATATAAAAAGACTGCAACATTCGAAATTGCTTTTATTAAAATATCATTCCACTTTACAATATGGGGTGGATGCTTACGCTCCGTTATGCATTAAACGGTTGCTATAACATCAATTTCTCACTAATGCATATGATGTTTGAGATTTGTTTGAATAAAAGATTGCCTTTTGTTCACAAAAAAAAAATATATTGTATATTTATTTAGTATCTGCAAAACTATTATTGTTTCATTTTTGTAAAGATAGAACGGAAATTGGATTTTATTCAATATATCAATAAGTTATCCACGGTTATATGTTTTTTGGGTATCTGTTATTTGTCTATACGCTGGTAGAAATAGGCTTGCCAGATGGCCGGGATTCGCCTGGATTGTCCCGGTATTTCGGCATCAGGAATTTACCAAAAATCCCGGAATTTCAATTAGTCAAGGCATATGTTTTAATTTTTCCCGTTTCTTAGAAAATAAAACGATATGAAATTAAATCGCTTTCAAACATATGTTTGGTTTTGGTTTTGCCTTTCGAATCATCAGCTGTCACTTGACCGGTAAATGTAAAAAATATATACGCAAATATGTATTTTTACAAATAATTTTACAAATAATCAGATCATGTTTAGTGTCCAATTCTATTCAAGTCGGTACTCCCCGCCAATATATCGATGCCCTCATTCAAGAAAACGCTAAGACGACTTAGTATGTTTTGATGGAGTTCGTTGTTTTTTATTCGGATTGATGTGAATTACATACTGTCAAAATGTCGAATTTACACTTCTATCAAAATTTATGATTAATATTGTACTTAGCCTGTGACTAAAGTTTAAAAAAATGTCCAGTCCAAAAAGGGCAAAAAGCTTTGTTCGGTCTAAAGTGGTCTAAGTAATTTTTAGCCATGTTCTATTATCACCATTTTGAGATCGTACATACTAGAAACAAGTGAGTAAAGTAGAAAGTCGGGCGGGGCCGACTATATCATACCCTAAACCACCCCTACTGAATTAGTAAACATAAGCATTTGTGGGGTATCATTGGTATAGGTTTTGGAGTATCATTGGTATAGGTTTTGGAGAACATAAAGGGGGGGTCCATGTTTATGGGTGTCTTGTCACAATCTGAGCAGAAATGTCTAATATTAGAAGCTATAGTTTATTTTGCACCAAAAGAGTTAGTATGCCACTAATATTGAGTCCATTATTAAAAAAGAGGAAATCGGTCAATTAGTTGTGGGTAATAAATCCAATTTTCTGCAAATGGGGCAATAGATTTATGTAAGAGCTACATGTAAGTCTAAATACGATCAGCTAGAACATCAAAACTTGAAATTTGAATAACATAGGTTAATAAATAAGAGTATTATTGCCAAATATGACAAAATCGAGCGATGCATATATATGGGACATATATCTAAATCTGAACCAATTTGTATAATATTTTGCAGGTATGATCGATACCACAGAAGGTCACTGTGTGTAAAATTTGAGTACGATCAGTTAATAAATGAGGCCCCTATGGTCAAAAATAAGGTTAATATGGGCAATTTTTTTTAAATCGGGCGATACATATATATGGGAGCTATATCTAAATCTGAACCGATTTCGATGAAATTTCGCACATACACTTAGAGCTATAGAAGATTACATTTATCCAACTTTGATTACGATCGGTTGATAAATAAGAGGTTTACGGCCAAATTTGACCAAATCGGGCGATACATATATATGGGAGCTATATCTAAATCGAAGTTTACTATGTGCAAAATTTGATGGTGATCGGTTTGTAAAAAAGCGCAACGTGACTCCGTTTGTCGAAATCGGGCGATACATATATATGGGAGCTATATCTAAATTTGATCCGATTTCTTCCAAATTCAATAGCGTTCGTCCTTGTGCCCAAAAAACACCCTGTACCAAACTTCATCCAAATCGGTTAATAATTGCGACCGGAATCCTGTGAACAACAAATACATGGACAGACGGACGGACGGACACCAAGCGCTAGATCGACTCAGGAGGTGATTCTGAGTCGATCGGTATATATTTTATGGGGTCTAAAATCAATATTTTGGTAGGCACATTTTTTGGCCGATCAAACTTATTATACCCTGATCACTATGTGGTTTAGGGTATAAAAATCTATAATAAATATGATTTTAAGACCGAAAAAATGGAATTTCTATCTTATACGGTTTTTGAGAATTTCACAAAAAAAACTTTGAACTTGTTTCCAGTAAAACTTACTTTGTAGACTTAGCGTACTTTAGAATGGAGACATCACTACCATAGACTCCTTAGTGACACTATAACAATCGTCAACTGTGATGCGAAATATACCCAAATCCATGTCAATCGAAAGGCACTACAGCGATTACCACCTCAGAGCTAAAGTTTGTTTGCCACAACCGAAAGTAATATTCCAGTAAATATGAATTTCGGCTTCCGACTTTTGAGAAACAACTTTTCCAAAATTTCGACGTTTGATCTAAAATCATCGCAGCCATCTTGGGAGAATGCTTCAGAGGCACCAACATATTTAGGAATTTCAAAGTCTGCAGGCAATAACGACTACGACATGGTGTTTGTGCAAATTTGGACAACTATTTTCGAAAAATGTGACTGTTTTTTCTTGACCCGACAAATCTAGGAATGTACGGCGCAATGTCCAGGATTTCGGCAACCATCATCTGGCAATCCTAGGTAGAAATCGTATTTACTTATGGATTGCGTAAAAAGTTCTACTAAAGACTATTATTCATAATGGAATTACGTCGGTTTTGGTAACAGTTGGTAATGACAAGGTATCTTAAAAATTCTTAACATTGTCTTGTAATTTGGATAAGCTCGGAAATGGCTGAAACGATTTACTTGCAATTTTCAGAAAACGTAGAACGTTGCACCAAAATAGAGTACCTCATTTTTTTATATCTTGACTGACTTTTTCAAAATTCGGCTTAAGTTCTCCAATATGCTTGAAATTTTCAGACAACGTTGGGGTAGACAAAACACACTCCTTTTTAACTATTCGTTACACGTTCTTATGGTAACTTCGTCGGTGTTGCAATGCGTGGTGAATTTCTGAGTCGATCTGAGCACGTCCGTCCGTCCGTCCGTCTGTTGAAATCACGCTAACTTCCGAACGAAACAAGCTATCAACTTGAAACTTGGCACAAGTAGTTGTTATTGATGTAGGTCAGATGGTATAGCAAATGGGCCATATCGGTCCACTTTTAAGTATAGCCCCCATATAAACGGACCCCCAAATTTGGCTTGCAGACCCGATTTGGCTTGCGGAGCCTCGTGGAGGAGCAAAATTCATCCGATCCGGTTGAAATTTGGTACATGGTGTAAGTATATGGTCTCTAACAATCATGCAAAAATTGGTCCATATCGGTCCACTTTTACGTATAGCCCCCATATAAACGGACCCCCAAATTTGGCTTGCGAAGCCTCTAAGAGAAGCAAATTTCATCAGATCCGGCTGAAATTTGGTACATGGTGTTAGTATATGGTCTCTAACAACCATGCAAAAATTGGTCCATAATTATATATAGCCCCCATATAAACCGATCCCCAGATTTGGCTTGCGAAGCCTCTAAGAGAAGCAAATTTAATCCGATCCGGGTGAAATTTGGTGCATGGTGTTAGTATATGGTCTCTAATGACCATGCAAAAATTGGTCCACATCAGTGCATAATTATATATAGCCCCATATAAACCGATCCCCAGATTTGGCTTGCGGAGCCTCGCGGAGGAGCAAAATTCATCCGATCCGGTTGAAATTTGGTACATGGTGTTAGTATATGGTCTCTCACAATCGTGCAAAAATTGGTAAAAATCGGTCCATAATTATATATAGCCCCCATATAAACCGATCCCCAGCTTTGACTTGCGGAGCCTCTAAGAGAAGCAAATTTTATCCGATCCGGCTGAAATTTGGTACATGGTGCTAGTATATGGTATCTAACAACCGTGCCAGAATTGGTCCATACCGGTCCGTAATTATATATAACCCTCCGTATAAACCGTTCTCCAGATTTGACCTCCGGAGCCCCTTGGAGGAGCAAAATTCATCCGATCCGGTTCAAATGTGGAACTTGGTGTTAGTATATGGTCTCTAACATACATGCAAAAATTGGTGCATATAGGTTCGTAATGATATATAGCCCCCATATAGACCGATCCCCAGATTTGTGTTGCGGGGCCTCTAAGAGAATCAAATTTCATCCGATACGGTTGAAATTTGGAACATGGTGTTAGTATATGGTTTCTAACATCCGATCCAGTTCAAATTTGGAACGTGGTGTTAGTATATGGCCTCTAACAACCATACCAAAATTGGTCCATATCGGTATATAGTTATATATAGCCGATCCCCAATCACACAAAAATTGGTCCATATCGGTTCATATTCATGGTTGCCACTCGAACCAAAAATAACCTCCCAAAAATTTTATTTCTATAGAAATTTTTGTTAAAATTTTATTTCCACAGAAAATTTGGTCAAAAATTTATTTATATAGAAAATTTTGTCAAAATTTTATTTCTATACAAAATTTTGTTAAAATTTAATTTCTAATTTCTAATTTAAAATGTTGTCAAACTGAATTATATACGTATTTAATTGGTCTTTTTATACCCACCACCATAGAATGGTGACGGGGGTATAATAAGTTTGTCATTCCGTTTGTAACTCATCGAGATACCGATTTCCGACTATATAAAGTATATATATTCTTGATCAGGGAGAAATTCTAAGACGATATAACGATGTCCGTCTGTCTGTCTGGCTGTCTGTCTGTTGTAATCACGCCTCAGTCTTCAATAATGAAGCAATCGTGCTGAAATTTTGCACAAACTCGTCTTTTGTATGCAGGCAGGTCAAGTTCGAAGATGTGCTATATCGGTCCAGGTTTTGATATAGTCCCCATATAAACCGACCTCCCGATTTGGGGTCTTGGGCTGATAGAAATCGTAGTTTTTATCCAATTTGCCTGAAATTTGAAATCTAGAGGTATTTTATGACCATAAAGAGGTGTGCCAAAAATGGTGAGTATCGGTCCATGTTTTGGTATAGCCCCCATATAGACCGATCTCCCGATTTTACTTCTTGGGCTTATATAAACCGCAGTTTTTATTCAATATACCTGAAATTGGAAATCTAGAGGTATTGTAGGACCACAAATACGTGTGATAAAAATTGTGAGTATCGATCCATGTTTTGGTACAGCCCCCATATAGACCGATATCCCGATTTTACTTCTTGGGCTTATAGAAACCGCAGTTTTTATTCAATTTACTTGAAATTGGGAATCTAGAGGTATTGTAGGACCACAAATAAGTGTGCCAAAAATTGTGAGTATCGGTCCATGTTTTGGTATGGTCCCCATATAAAACGACCTCCCGATTTGGGGTCTTGGGCTTATAGAAACCGTAGTTTTTACCAATTTGTCTGAAATTGGAAATCTAGAGGTATTTTAGGACCATAAAGAGGTGTGCCGAAAATGGTGAGTATCGGTCCATATTTTGGTATAGCCCCCATATAGACCGATTTCCCGATTTTACTTCTTGGGCTTCTAGAATCTGAAATTTTTATCCTATTTGCCTGAAATTGGAAATCTAGAGGTATTTTCGGGTCATAAAGAGGTGTGCCGAAAACGGTGAGTATCGGTCCATTTTTTAGTATAGCCCCCATAAGAACGATCTCCTAATTTAACTCCTTGGGTTTCTAAAAACCGTAGTTTTTATCCGATTTGCCTGAAATTGTAAATATTCTGGTATTTCTGGCAGTGTTTAGAAGAAGTTTCTACGCAATCCATGGTGGAAGGTGCATAAGCTTTGGCCTGGCGGAACTTATGGCCGTATATACTTGCTAATTTTGTTTTTCATAAATTCCTGAAATTGTAAATATTCTGGTATTTCTGGCAGTGTTTAGAAGAAGTTTCTACGCAATCCATGGTGGAAGGTGCATAAGCTTTGGCCTGGCGGAACTTATGGCCCTATATACTTGCTAATTATGTTTTTCATAAATTCGTCACCATTACGTTTTCGCGAATAGTTTCATTTTATCGTTGTCAAGCTGACATCGTCTGTTCTCCGTTTGACACCATATGTGTGTTGATTCACTTTCATTAACGGATCGTTTTGAAATGAGCAAGCTGTTCATGATTTTTTTCTATGAGTGTAGAACAAAAGCTATACTTCAATTTATTTAAAATTTATAGGAAATGTGGAAGAGATTGATTAAATTAAATTTTCGATATGTCTTGCCAGATTTTGTTTTAAATGCAAACCCTACTAAATTTTAATGAACTAGGGTACATGGACAGTGCTTTATTTTCTTATATATGTTCGGCAAAGTCTTCTTCCCCATGCCCAAAATTTTAAAACTGTTATTATGTTCAATTTTTTAAAAACTTTGAAATGTTTACTGATTTACCGATTTTTTTTACAGGAAACAGAATGTTTATGTGGAATTGAAATATGATACTTAATTTTGAAAAAAAAAATATTTTTAATTTGTCCCTATTTTGTTCTTAAAAAAAGAGAGAATTTTTCAAATATATTGAGTCGTTTTGGAAAAATAGAATTTAAAGTAAGGGCCTGTTCGAAACTAATTTGGTGTACTCATTTCTTTAGCAAATAAAACTGCTTTTGTTTGTTTTGATATAATCAAAACATACCAAGCCTAGTGATGTTGTAAATGTCATGAATTTTCAACAAATGTCAAATTTCTTACTAGCCCCCTGGGCTAGTGAAATTATACTCACCTCGATTTACGTAAAATTTTTACCAACGCTAGTAAAAAAATTCGGTTTCGAACAGGCCCTAAATCAGAAAAATGCAAAATTTTTGAAATTTTCAGTTTTGAAATTGTGACAACAACAAACGTGGGAATTTTTCTTACATTTTCGACATAATTTTATAAATGGATCTAACCTTTCGATATATCGCATGATTCGAAATTCGTGGCTCACACTTCTCCTGACCTGACTCTTAATATAGATAGGCGTTAAAATATATATGACACCAAGCAAAAAATGTATACACAATCAATTCACGGTGATATTTGCATATCATTACACTTTAGAGTCATTTTAAATTGTAATCCGAAATTGAACCAAACTCCAACTTCACTAAGAGCATTCATAAACAATATTAGCATCGTGATCACATAAAGAACTACTGTTGACTGACACAATCATGTACGAAATGTGTATGATAATCACCGAAAACAAAAGCATGTCAAATATTTATGAAATTTATAAATATTTGAATTTAATCAGTCACAGTTTAATCCTCTTCAAACACACAGCAATGGGTACGCACGTAGTACTACATTGATGACAAGTTATTCGATGACGCGTAGTGTAGTCATTATTCGTTTCAATCATCCGAAAAATCGATGAAACAGGTCACAGATATGAACCCAGCAAAAAAAGCGTCGCCAAAAGAGTAGTGAAAATGTTCTTTTTGGATCCGGAAGTGGTGCCAAATTGGCACAGAAGCGATGAATTTAACATGGGCTTGTCATAGGACGGATGTCCACCATTTCAACAGCCGGTGCACTGAATTGGCATCACTTCTTAAGGTGTGAGTCGAATTCAGTGTTTTGGATGTGAATTAAGAAATTTTGTGATATTTTAACAAATAAATAATTTTTAAATTGTTTTTATTATTTTTAATGCATTACAAGACAGCGTTAGTCTGGAACTTTTGTGATCAAATATTTTCAAAAATTCGAAATTTTTCTATAAAGGATTAGCATTTTTTTTCGGCTAAATTTAAATAATTTGTATTATTTTATTAATTCTTAATCTCTTTTTAACCTATTTGAAAAACAAAAAAATAATTAATTACCCATTAAAAATATGAAAAAAGCGAGTGTTAAAGAAATTGGCTCAAATGAACTTCATGTGCAGTTAAAATAAAGAACATCGTTGGGAGAGCATTTTTGGAAGTTCTTTTAAAGTTGTGCCTTGAGAAGAACTTCCAAATTTTTTTTTGCTGGGAAGGAATGATTTGGCTCTGCATGTGAATATTTGAGAATACCACTTGCATTTGACAAGGATAACATCCTACTATATGGAGTAGAACACCATTCCAATACCATTGCCATGAAATACAAATGTTCTCACACATACAAACAGAGAATTTTCCTGTATAAAATTCATAAGATTACATCAACAAACATTTGCGTTGAGAGTGAGAGTGTTGAGAAAGATGCAAAAATAAAAATGAAATCAACATAATCCCCTTTACAATTCACATTTTTTATACCCTCCACCATAGGATGGCGATATATTAACTTTGTCATTCCGTTTGTAACACATCGAAATATTGCTCCAAGACCCCATAAAGTATATATATTCTGGGTCGTGGTGAAATTCTGAGTCGATCTGAGCATGCCCGTTGTCCGTCCGTCTGTTGAAATCACGCTTACTTCCGAACGAAACAAGCTATCGACTTGAAACTTGGCACAAGTAGTTGTTATTGATGCAGGTCGGACGGTATTGCAAATGGGCAATATCGGTACACTTTTACGTATAGCCCCATATAAACGGACCCCCAAATTTGGCTTGCCGATCCTCTAAGAGAAGCAAATTTCATCCGATCTGGCTGAAATTTGGTACATGGTGTTGGTATATGGTCTCTAATGACCATGCAAAAATTGGTCCACATCGGTCCATAATCCCATATAAACCGATCCCCGATTTGCCTTGCAGAGCCTCTAAGAGAAGCAAATTTCATCCGATCTGGCTGAAATTTGGTACATGGTGTTAGTATATGGTCTCTAAAAACCATGCAAAAACTGGTCCACATCGGTTCATAATTATATATAGCCCCCATATAAACCGATCGCCCGATTTGGCTTAAAGAGCCTCTAAGAGAAGCAAATTTCATCCGATCTGGCTGAAATTTAATACATGGTGTTAGTATATGGTCTCTAACAACCATGCAGAAATTGGTCCACATCGGTCCAAAACTATATATAGACCCCATATAAACCGATCCCAAGATTTGGCTTGCGGAGCCTCTAAGAGAAGCAAATTTCATCCTATCCGGCTGAAATTTGGTACATGGTGTAAGTATACGGTCTCTAATAACCATGCAAAAATTGGTCCACATCGGTCCATAATTATATATAGCCCCCATATTAACCGATCACCAGATTTGACCTCCGGAGCCTCTTGGAAGACCGAAATTCATCTGATTCAGTGGAAATTTGGTACGTGGTGTTAATATATGGCCTCAAACACCAATGCAAAAATTGGTCCACATCGGTCCATAATTATATATAGCCCCCATATTAACCGATCACCAGATTTGACCTCCGGAGCCTTTTGGAAGACCGAAATTCATCTGATTCAGTTGAAATTTGGTACGTGGTGTTAATATATGGCCTCAAACACCAATGCAAAAATTGGTCGAAATAGGTCCATATAGCCCCCATATAAACCTATCCCCAGATTTCACATCCGGAGCCCCTAGGAAGAGCAAAATTCATCCGATTCGGTTGAAATTTGGTACGTGATGTTAGTATATGGTATCCAAAAACCATGCAGGAATTGGTTCATATCAGTCCATAATTATATATAGCCCCCATATAAACCGATCCTCAGATTTGACCTCCGGTGCCTTTTAGAGAAGCAAAATTCATCCGATCCGGTTAAAATTTGGGACGTGGTGTTAGTATATGGTCGCTAATAAACATGCCAAAATTGGTTAATATCGGTCTTTAGTTATGCACGCAGAGAAGGAATATGATCACCTCAAACATGTTTTAAGAGCAAAATGTTATTTTTGTATGGTGACCATGTAACATGTTTGTCACTAAAATGTTATTTTATCGTCAAATATAACCTGCTTGCCGAAATCAGATACATGATTTCCGAGAAAATAACATGGCTGCGAAAACCATGTTACATGGTCAACACCCAAAAATAACATTTTGCTCTTAAAACATGTTTGAGGTGATCATATTCTTTCTCTGGGTGTATATAGCCGATCCCCAATCACACAAAAATTGGTCCATACTGGTTCATAATCATGGTTGGCACTCGAGCCAAAAATAATCTACCAAAATTTTATTTCTATAGAACATTTTGTCAAAATTTTATTTCTATAGCAAATTTTGTCAAAATTTTATTTCTATAGAAAATTTTGTCAAAATTTTATTTCTATGGAAAATTTTGTCAAAATTTTATTTCTATGGAAAAATTTGTCAAAATTTTATTTCTATAGAAAATTTTGTCAACATTTTATTTCTATAGAAACTTTTGTCAAAATTTTATTTATATAGAAAATTTTGTCAAAATTTTATTTTGTCAAAATTTTATTTCTATAGAAACTTTTGTCAAAATGTTATTTCTATAAAAAATTTTGTCAAACTTAATTATATACGTATTTAATCGGCCTTTTTTTAGTTTAATATATACCACGTATGGAATACCTTGCAATTTGGAAGACGGTGTTAGGAAGTTTTAAGATACCTTGGCATCGGCAAGTGTTACCGCAACCCAAGTAATTCGATTGTGGATGACAGTTTTAAGTAGAAGTTTCTAGGCAATCCATGGTGGAGGGTACATAAGCTTCGGCCTGGCCGAACTTACGGCTGTATATACTTGTTTTGCATTCATTTGCCCAAACACACATCTCAGTGTACGAATTTATTTTTGTGTATGTGTGCATATGTGTAGTACACACTTACATGCCTATATACAATTACATCGGGAAATACTAACTTACACCGCATAACAATTTTAACACAAATATTCATACGAAAAGCGTTAACAAACATTTGGTATAACATTAGGGTGGCTCTAATTTTTGGTTCGATGAATATCATCTGAAGAAAGGTGAAGTTTTTGAAACTTTCAGGCTTATGAAAACGAACTAAATAAATATTTAAACTAAATTTTGATTGCCATTTTTACCAAAGATGTAATTGTTAGTACAACATTTCTCGCGAAATCTATAAGATGGGGTTTGTGGTCATTGCCTTTTTCTGATCTGATCAGAATGATTTCTAATACCTACAAACAGTTTCGATGTTATTTAACACTGAGAAATCCATTTTATTTTTTGTACATCAATGTTATTATACCCACCACCATAGAATGGTGACGGGGTTATAATAAGTTTGTCATTCCGTTTTTAACACATCGAAATATCGATGTCCGACTATATAAAGTATATATATTCTTGATCAGGGAGAAATTCTAAGACGATATAACCATGTATGTCTGTCCGTCTGTCTGTCTGTTGTAATCACGCTACAGTCTTCAATAATGAAGCAATCGTGCTGAAATTTTGCACAAACTTTTGTCTGCAGGCAGGTCAAGTTCGAAGATCGGCTATATCGGTCCAGGTTTTGATATAGTCCCCATATAAACCGACCTCCCTATGTGGGATCTTGGGCTTATAAAAACCGGTTTTTTATCCAATTCACCTGAAATTGGAAATCTAGTGGTTTAGGACCATAAAGAGTGTGCCAAAAATTGTGAGTATCGGTATATGTTTTGGTATAGCGCCCATAGAGACCGATTTTCCGATTTTGAAAATTGGACCAAAGCTGCCCGATTGGCTTGAAATTTTCATTGAAGGTTGGGGTTGGCATTTAGACAAAGATCCGCTACTATATTTTTCGATATTTGGTCGCGTAGGGGGACCAAATATCCGACGACTGATAAAACTAAAATTCCCTAATTTATATGAAATTTCCAAAGAACATGCGGTGAGGCTATGAAATTAATATGGGGTACCTGATGTGTTCATATGTATACTATGAGGGGGACCTCCCGCTTGCTCGACTTTTTGAAACTTTGAGCATTATCCGATTTGCTTGAATTTTTTAGGGAAGGTGGAAGGGGGCGTCTACACAAATAACTGCATCTTTATTTGTCGATATTTTGGTAGGGGTGGGGGCCTCCCCTTCGCCAGACTTTTTTAAAGTACAGTGAAAACAAAACCAAAATCCTCCGACTGAAATTTTACGGAAAAACTGGGTGAGGTTAAAAAATTTATATCAGGTTCTTAATTTTTTTTTATATTTGGTCGGGGAAAAATTAAAGGGCATAAGTAGACATCCGCTTCTCCTTAAGTACACGCTCACAAAAAATCGCTTCTGTAACATATACTCCCAAACATATTTTGCTTGAAGCATATACATTTTTGGGTATTGCCCAAACATTTATATGTTTGATCTCTTCCAATATATAATATGTTTGAAAGCATATTGGTCTAAACAATATATGTTTGGGTAGTCTAAGTTCCAAACATTTTGTATTTTTGCATCCAAATTCAATAATGTTGTCTTCCAAAAAACAATATGTTATTATGTGAACATATAATATGTTTGGAAGCATTTTGCACCCAAAAATATTATATGCTTAAAAAAAATTCTCCCAAACAGTATTGTGCTCAAAATGTTATTTATTTATTTATATATTTACAATCATAATAAATTATGAAAATAAACAGGTAATATAGGTGCTAACAACATAGGTTTTCGACCTGAATGCTCAAAATTTTGTTTCTGCCCAATTGTATATTCCCCCACATCTTTCTCACTTCCACGAGATTTTTTAGTTCTTAGCACCTTTTTCTGTAATACAAACATTGTAGAAGAAATTATTCAATTGTATGATTTTTTTTATTTTAATTTTACCTTTTGCCGGACGGGGATTCGAACAGCGGACCACACAGTTTGTAAGGATCAAAGAAGTAGCTGATCAATTGCCCAAGGAAAAATAAAATGTTAATTTTGTAATAACAAGCAACAACCACCAACTTAATTCAATATCGCTCCCTGTTAAATAGCGCTCCAAGCTACTAAACACATATCTGTTTATAGGCTATTTCTAAATTAATATATGTTTGCATCCAAGCATATTATATATAAAAACATTTTATATCCCAAACATAATATGTTCTAACATATTAACATATATGTCCCAAACATGTTATCCTAGTTTATGAACATTATATGCTTCAAAAATATTGTGTTTAAAAATTTGTGTTCCAAACATATAATGTTATAGCCAAACAGTCTTTTTCATCCGTGTACATACAGAGAAACAATTAAACCTTTCCAATGTATGTTACTTGAAATTTACATGGGGAGAGGTTAGGAAATTAATATTGGATAAATGATTTGGTGATATTTGGATGGGGAGAGGGGCCGCCCCTTGCCCTGCTTTTTGAAAATCGAGCTTATAATTTGCTTGATATTTTTTGGGAAGTTTACACAAGATACGCTACATAACTTTTCGATATTTGGTCGGGAAGGGGGGGACTTCCTATAAAACTGAAAAATTAAAATTCTCAAGTTTTGTTGAAATTTACAAAGGCCTTGGGTGAAGGTTATGAAATAAATACAGTGTACCTGTTGTTTGGGTATTTGGTCGGGGAGGGAACCTTCTCCTTGCCCCACACTTGAAGGAAAGTTTCTAAATTTACTTGGAATTTACAGGGAAGGTTAAGGGTGCTATTCACTTCGGTGTTTGTCGGTATTTTATCGGGTCCCTTAAAAAAAAATTTAGCAAAATTTAACCTTCTCCGATCTACTTGAAATTTACAGAGAACGTAGGAGGAGCTGATTATATTAATACAGGATACACGATTATTCGATATCTGGTTGGGGAAGTGGAATAGTGAAATAAAGTTTGTCGATTTACTTGGAATTTATAGGGACCGTTGGGTAGTTTATGAAATTAATATAGGGTACGTGATTTTCCGATATCAGGTCGGAGTGGAGCGATATTTTGAAAACTGAAAGTAGAGGATTGTGCGTAAATGGGAACTCGGTGCATAATTTTATGAATTTTGCACAGGCTTTTGGCAGACTTTTTATACCCTCCACCATAGGTTAGGTTAAGGTTAGGTTAAAGTGGCAGCCCGATTAAGATTCAGGCTCACTTAGACTATTCAGTCCATTGTGATACCCCACCATAGGATGGGGGGTATATTAACTTTGCCATTCCGTTTGTAGCACATCGAAATATTGCTCTAAGACCCCATAAAGTATATATATTCTGGGTCGTGGTGAAATTCTGAGTCGATCTAAGCCTGTCCGTCCGTCACGCTAACTTCCGAACGAAACAAGCTATCGACTTGAAACTTGGCACAAGTAGTTGTTATTGATGTAGGTCGGATGGTATTGCAAATGGGCCATATCGGTCCACTTTTACGTATAGCCTCCATATAAACGGACCCTCAGATTTGGCTTGCGGAGCCTCTTGGAGGAGCAAAATTCATCCGATCTGGTTGAAATTTAGTATATGGTGTTTGTATATGATCTCTAACAACCATGCAAAAATTGGTCCACATCGGTCCATAATTATATATAACCCCCATATAAACCGATCCCCAGATTTGGCTTGCGGAGTCTCAAAGAGAAGCAAATTTTATCCAATCCTGCTTAAATTTGGTACATGGTGTTGGTATATGGTCTCTAACAACCATGCAAAAATTGGTCCACATCGGTTCACAATTATATATAGCCCCCATATAAACCGATCCCCAGATTTGGCTTGCGGAGCCTCAAGAAGAAACAAATTTCATCCGATCCGGCTGAAATTTGGTACATTGTGGTGGTATATGGACTCTAACAACCATGCTAAAATTGGTCCACATCGGTCCATAATTATATATAGCCCCCATATAAACCGATCCCCAGATTTGGCTTGCGGAGCCTCAAAGAGAAGCAAATTTCATCCGATCTGGCTAAAATTTGGTACATGGTGTTGGTATATGGTATCTAACAACCGTGCCAGAATTTGTATATATCGGTCCATAATTATATTTAGCCCCCATATAAACCGTTCTTCAGAGTTGACCTCCGAAGCCTCTTGGAGGAACAAAATTCATCCGATCCGGTTCAAATTTGGAACGTGGTGTTAGTATATGGCCGTTAAAAACCATACCAAAATTGGTCCAATCACACAAAAATTGGTCCATATCGGTTCATAATCATGGGTGCCACTAGAGCCACAAATAGTCTACCAAAATTTTATTTCTATAGAAAATTTTGTCAAAATTTTATTTCTATAGAAAATTTTGTTAAAATTTTATTCGGTTCATAATAAAATTTTCATCATTGTCAAAATTTTATTTCTATAGAAAATTTTGTTCAAATTTTATTCGGTTCATAATCATGGTTGCCACTCGAGCCAAAAATAATCTACCAAGATTTTATTTCTATAAAAAATTTTGTAAAAATTTTATTCCTACAGAAAATTTTGTTAAAATTTTATTTTTGTAGAAAATTTTTTCAAAATTTTATGTCTACTTTGTCAAACTGAAGTATATACGTATTGGATCGCTCTTTTTTCATTTAATATATACCACGTATGGACTTACATACAATTTAGAAGATGGTGTTAGGAGGTTTTAAGATACCTTGCCATCGGCAAGCGTTACCGCAACTTAAGTAATTCCATTGTGGATGGCAGTGTTTAGAAGAAGTTTCTACGCAATCCATGATGGAGGGTACATAAGCTTCGGCCTGGCGAACTTACGGCCGTATATACTTGTTTAATTTAATATATACCACATATGGACTTACTTACAATTTAGAAGACGTTGTTAGGAGGTTTTAAGATACCTTGCAATCGGCAAGCGTTACCGCAACTCAAGTAATTCGATTGTGGATGGCAGTGTTAAGAAGAAGTTTTTACGCAATCCATAGTGGAGGGTACATAAGCTTCGGTCTGGCCGAACTTAAGGCCGTATATACTTGTTTTATAGTAAAGAACTTAAATTTTCATGGAATTGGCAGGTAACGTAGAGGGAGTATCATTTTCCTGTATATGTTCGGAAAATGATACACCCATGTTCATCGATTTATGTGATGTACTATGAACTAGTTTTGGAACGGTTTTAGAGGGCACATCATATCTAATTTCAATCGGATCCGATGAAAGTTGCTCTTCCAAGAGGATCCGTGAGTATAATTCGGGGGGTCGAATTACACTCGTATACCTATATGCGCCCGATATGAGCCATTTGCAATAGTATCCGACCTACATCAATAACAACTACAAAGTTTCAAGTTTCAAAGTTTCGTTCTGAAGTTATCTTGATATCAACAGACGGGCGAACATCGCTAGATCGATTCAGAATTTCACCACTATTTCACAGAATATATTTCTGAGAACAACGTTTCAATGTGCTTCAAACAGAATACCAATTTCGTATATCTCCATCCTCTGGTGGAGGGTATAAAAAATGTAAACAAAAATTTTCATAACAAATGATTTTAGACTTCTACAATCTTGGATAAGTAATACACTAATTGCTTCACTCGAAACGAAATATCAGATCAACGAAGTTGTTTTCTCATTGCCATAAAGGTGCCATGTTCGTCTCCAACGAACTTTGTTTGGTCTGAAAAAAAAGGACTTTAACGACAAAAGAAAACTTCGTTGGCCTAACAAAATTTTCACCCCCGATATAATTCATATTAAATGATCGGAATATTTCTAAATGTTACCCTCTCTAGGGTATCTATGCTACGGAAACATTGATTCGTATCGTATAACAACAACAAATAAAGTTTACTTTTGATGGTGTTATTTTTGCGAAATGTTTTGTGTATTCTACTGATTGATTGAAGCGTGAGATATGCAAAATTATACTACTTTATGCCTGTGAAGGTTCAATGAGGATGTGTATGTGTTTGTGTGTGTGTGGTTGTTGGTTTATGAGGGTGTATCTAAGTGGGAGTGTCGATAGGTAACCACCACATAACATTAGGCTAATTCCATTATACCTTTATCTACAACTGACTTGCCAACCAGTGTGTGCAAAATTCCAAAAAATTTTTTTGTAATGCGTTTTGGGAGAATTTCGATGGTATATTGATTATGTGGGTGTATGTGTATGCGCGCGTATTTCAATGTACTACGTACATTCAAGTGAATGTATAAAAATGCGTTCTACAAGAATTTAATTGAATTCTCAGTTGGCTGTTGAGTTTTCCTGCATTTGTGCGTGAGTGTGATGTTTGCGTTGCTAGTTCATCTGTTACGAATGGTGGGAGTGGGAGATTGCTCAAAACATCGTTGACATTTCAACAAAATACTTTGGTTGTATTGGTAAATGGTTTATGTTGTGCTGATGCTGTTACGTGTGTCAATTTATTAGATGCAATATTATTTCAGTCATCTGTTATGCAAATATATATGTATGCATATGCGGGTGTGTGTGTGAGTTGAGCAAGTATATTTTGTGGCATACATTTGGGCTGGCATAATTCATTTCACAAGATGAATACACAATGTACCGAAGGCATTAATTTAAAAACGTATCCAAATTTATTATGTTACTAGCGTAACCCGGCCCGCTTCGCTGCTCCTCCCGAAGCATATTTTCGATAACATAGTCAACCATATCCTTCGATCTGAAAATAAATTCGAAAAGATTTGAACTCTTTCAAAGAGTAGGGTCAGGGGATGTATGGCACCAAAACTGAAGTACTGATTAATCATTCCTTGGTTTCCACACACGTGTCTGTAAATTTCAAAACAAGTATAAACGGTCGTAAGTTCGGCCAGGTCGAATCTTATGTACCCTCCACCATGGATTGCGTAGAAACTTCTACGAAAGACTGCTATACACAATCGAATTACTTGGGTTGTGGTATCTTAAATCGTTTTCTAAATTGTGAGTTAGTTCACACGTGGTATATATTAGACAAAAATGTATGTAAGTCTACAAATAATTACGAATCGATATGGACTTTTGCACGGTACGTAGGGTGCCAGAATTGAAATATGGGTGTCGCTTATATGGGGGCTATATACAATTATGAACTTGATATGTACCAATTTTTGTGTGATTGGGGATCGATTTATCTGAAGGCTATATATAACTATAGACCGATATGGACCTAGTTAGGCATGGTTGTTAACGGCCATATCCTAGCACAATGTACCAAATTTCAACTAACTCGGATGAAATTTGCTCATCCAAGAGGCTCCAAAACCAAATCTCGGGATCGGTTTATATGGGGGCTATATATGATTGTGGACTGATATGGGTCACTTTTGGCATTGTTGTTAAATATCATATAGTAAAACCGCGTACCAAATTTCAATCAGATCGGATGAATTTTGCTTCTCCAAAAGGCACTGGAGGTCAAATCTGGGGATCGGTTTATATGGGGGCTATATATAATTATAGACTGATATGAACCAATTCATGCATGATTGTTGGATACCATATACTAACATCACGTACCAAATTTCAACCGAATCGGATGAATTTTGCTCTTCCAAGGGGCTCCGGAGGTCAAATCTGGGAATCGGTTTATATGGGGCCTATATATAATTATGGACCGATTTCGACCAATTTTTGCATGGGTGTTTGAGGCCATATACTAACACCATGTACCAATTTTCAGCCGGAGCCGATGAAATTTGCTTCTCTTAGAGGCTCCGCAAGCCAAATCGGGGGATCGGTTTATATGGGGGCTATATATAATTATGGACCGATGTGGACCAATTTTTGGATGGTTGTTAAAGACCATATACTAACACCATGTACCAAATTTCAGCCGGATCGGATGAAATTGGCTTCTCTTAGAGGCTCCGCAAGCCAAATCTGGGGTTCGTTTTAAAAGGGGGCTATATATATTTATTGACCGATGTGGACCAATTTTTGCATGGTTATTAAAGAGCATATACTAACACAATGTACCATATGTCAGCCGGATCGGATAAAATTTGCTTCTCTTAGACGCTCCGAAAGCCAAATCGGGGTATCGGTTTATATGGGGGCTATATATAATTATGGACCGATGTAGACCAATTTTTGCATGGTTGTTAGATACTATATACTAACACCATGTACCAAATTTCAGGCGGATCGGATCAAATTTGCTTCTCTTAAAGGGTCTGCAAGCCAAATTTGGGGTTCCGTTTATATGGGGGCTATACGTAAAAGTGGACCGATATGGCCCATTTGCAATACCATCCGACCTACATCAATAACAACTACTTGTGCCAAGTTTCAAGTCGATAGCTTGTTTCGTTCGGAAGTTAGCGTGATTTCAACAAACGGACGAACGGACGGACATGCTCAGATCGACTCAGAATTTCACCACGACCCAGAATATATATACTTTATGGGGTCTTAGAGCAATATTTCGATGTGTTACAAGCGGAATGACAAAGTTAATATACCCCCCATCCTATGGTGGAGGGTATAAAAATCGGACTACTTGCTTCTTCGTTTATATACGGCGTTTATGTAGATGTAAACCGGACCGGCTTAACAATCGTCGGGTACGGATTGTTCCCTTTCAACCAATGTTTTGTTTTTTAATTGTTCTGTATTCAAATCGTTGGAAAATCTTCTACATTTCCTGTGAATTTCAAGCGTGGTTTGTCAATATATCGTCCAATAAATCGGAAAAAGCAAAATTGACCATATTAACATTTGTTTAAGTGTTGGTCACGGAGAACATGCCTTTCCCAAACATATACCGGAAATGAATCACGCTCTACGTTCTTCATGTAAATTTAAGTTTTTTACTTAAAAAAGTCTGGCAGAAGCCTGTGGAAAAATCACAAAATTATGTACCGAGTTCCCATTTATCGACAATCCTCTACTTTCTATTTTCAAAAAATTGGACAAAAGGGAACCCTCCTTCGCTCCTCCCAGACCATGTATCGTAAATTCATGCTCCCTATATTCATTTTGCGAACTACCCAACTTCACTATTACCCTTTCCCAACCAGACGTCGATAAATCTTGTACCCTGTATAAATTTAATCATCTTCTCCCAATTTCAAGGGGAGAAGGCTAAATTTTGCTCTATTTTTTGTAAAGGGACGTCACTTTCTCTGTAGACTTTATTCAAGTTTCATAGTGTGGGGCAAGGAGAAGGTTCCCGTCCAAATGCCCAAAGCTCAGGTACACCAAGTATTTCATAACCTTCCCCTACGGCCTTTGTAAATTTGAAGTAAACTTGAGAATTCTATTTTTTTCAGTTTTAGAGGAGGTCTCCATCGCCGTTCCAATGTCGAAAAATGATATAGCGTATATTGTGTAGACGTTCCAGAAAATCTCAAACAAATTATAAGCCTAATTTTTAAACAGCAGAGCAAGGGGAGGCCTCTATTCCCTTCCGAATATGACAA
Organism: Haematobia irritans; assembly: GCF_050003625.1. Taxonomy (NCBI): domain Eukaryota; kingdom Metazoa; phylum Arthropoda; class Insecta; order Diptera; family Muscidae; genus Haematobia; species Haematobia irritans. Next base: position 163,596,448 of record NC_134397.1, on the reverse strand, counting down.
AATCAGATATCCATTATAATAATATAGCCTACCCCACATCCCTTGTAAATTTCAAGTAAATTGGAAAAGTTTAATTGTTCCACGGTATGTACATGAGGAGAGATGAGGTCTCCCTGTGCCTTTTATTATTCCCCGACCAAATATTAAAAAATCATATACCTTATATGAATTTCATAATCTCCCCCAAGTTCTACGTAAAATTTCAGTAAGTCGACAAATTTTAGTTTTTTTTCGCCATACGGACAACGGGAGGACCCCCTCCTCGACCAAATATCGAAAAACAAAGTAACTATTCTTTGCCTAGACACCCACTTCAACCTTCCCTGAAAATTCCAAGCAAATCTGATAATTTTGTTCCAATTTTAAAACAGTCGCGGAAGGGGAGGTCCTCCTACCCGTCCAAATATTACAAAATCAGGTACCCCATAATAAATTTATAACCTCACGGCGTGTTTTCTGTAAATCTCAAGTAAATCAGGGAATTTTTAATGTACCTTAAACTGCGACCAAATATCAAAAATTAAAGTAGCGGGTCTTTGTCTAGACATCACCCCTAACCTTCCTTGGAAATTTCACCCAAATCGGTGAACTTTGGCCCAATTTTGAAAAAGTCGGGCAAGGTGTATGTCCCACTCACCCACAAGATATTAGAAAATGAGGTACCCTATTTTCACCACATGATTACCCTCTACGTTCTCCGAACATTTTTCATGTGAAACAAGTAAGGAAAGTCTAAAGTCGGACGGGGTCGACTTTACCACTTTATAGATCTAAATTTTGCACCACTTTGTAGATCTAAATTTTCGATACCATATCACATCCGTCAACTGTGTTGGGTGCTATATATAAAGGTTCGTCCTAAATACATACATTTAAATATCACTCGATTTGGACAGAATTTGACAGACTTTTACAAAATCTATAGACTCAAAATTGAAGTTGGCTAATGCACTAGGGTGGAACACAATTTTAGTAAAAAAAAAGTAAGTAAAGTCTAAAGTCGGGCGGGGCCGACTATATTATACCCTTCACCACCATGTAGACCAACATTTGTGTTACCATCTCAACTACTTCAGATTTGCTGGAAGCTATACAAAGGTTAGCATTTCCAGATACAAATAATTATAATCGAGACAATTTTTTGTACTTCTACAAAATCTCTAGAATTAAAATTGAAATCGGCTAACGCCTTGGAATGAAACGCAATGTTAATAAAAAAATATGGGAAATATGAAGCGAGAGAAATTTTGAGGCAATTGTACAAAAGAGCATTTGCGATTTATCAGGCGATACTTATGTATTCGAGATATAGGACAATTTGAGTAACATTTACAATTTTTGCTACTCAACAGTGACGATTTTACAAGGATATTGGTTAGATCTTGCCAAGATATGTGGTCAAGTGTGGATTGTGATATATTATTTGGTCAAGTCGGGCGACTTGGAGCCTCGTTTAAAACTCAACCGTTCTGTGGAAAGTCTGGCATTACAGTGTGTAGGATATAACTAAGATATGGGGAAATTATCACAGAATTTTGTGTATAGTGTGAGAATTTTTGCCATATTTGTATAAACCGGAAAAACGAATATATGAAGGCTTTATCTAATTCTGAATCAAATTAGATCAAACTTGACACACTTAAATATCATATTAAATATATTCTCCGTGGAAACTATGCAGTCAATTGGAGGAAAATCCCATTGAAAATGGGTCTAAAATATGAAATAGTCTACCATATTTTCCCATCTCTGGTGTACATATAACGGGAGCTATATATAATCTGAACCGATTTCGACTAAATTTGACATGCATAGTTAGAATAATAATTCTATTATCTCTGCAAAATTTCACGTAAATGGGAGTTTAACTTTGGCACCCGTAGTCATTTGAGTATAAATCGGGCGAAACATATATATGGGAGCTAGATCTAAATCTAAACCGATTTCAACCAAATTTGGCACACTTACCGATACTGTTCAACGTACTCCTTGTGCAAAATTTGAACCAAATCGCGGCAAAACTCTGGCTTTTGAGGCCATATAAGTGCATATCGGACGAAAGATATATATGGGAGCTATATCAAAATCTGAACCGATTTCAATCAAATTTACCAAGCGTTGGTAGAATGTCAATTCTATCTCTTTATGCAAAATTTCACGTAAATCGGTAGTAAACTTTGGCCTCTGTGGTCTAAATCGGACGAAAGATATATATGGGAGCTATATCTAAATCTGAACCGATTTATCTGATATTTTGCAAGTTTTTCGAGACTCATAAAATATTCGGATGTACTGAATTTGAAGAACATCGGTTGGTAAATACGCCAATTATGACCAGATCGGGGCTAAATATATATGGCAGCTATATCTAATTCTGAACCGATTTTTTCCAAAATCAATAGCGATTGCCTTTGTCCCAAAAAACGACCCTATGCCAAATTTGAGGACGAACGGACTGTACTTTGCGCACAAAAATACGTGAACAGACAGACAGACAGACGGACAGACAGACAGACAGACAGACAGACAGACGGACATCGCTAAATCGACTCAGAATTTAATTCTAAGACGATCGGTATACTAAACGATGGGTCTCAGACTTTTCCTTCTTGGCGTTACATACAAATGCACAAACTTATTATACCCTGTACCACAGTCATTGGCGGAGCTAGAAATTTTCTCTGGGGGGGGCTATGCCCCCCCAGACATCCATCAAAATTTTGTCGAAATTTCCGAAGCGATAAATTACCCCTATTGATAAAACTATACATCCTCAATTTTATTGCGGTGTTAAAGGCAATATGCAGCAAAATCAATCAAAAACAAAAAAAAAACTCAATCACAAAAATTAGTTGTATCAATTAATTTTTTAATTGGCTTTGATGATTGATACTATCATTTTTTTGATTGAATACATTTCAATTAAAAACAAGTAAGTAAAGTCTAAAGTCGGGCGGAGCCGACTATGTTATACCCTTCACCACTATGTAGACAAACATTTGTGTTACCATCTCAACTACTTAAAATTTGCTGGGAGCTATATAAATGTTTGCATTTCCAGATACAAATACTTTTAATGGAAACAATTTTTTGTACTTCTACATAAACTCTAGAATTAAAATTTAAATCGGCTAACGCCCTGGGATGATACACAATGTTAGTAAAAAATATGGGAAATATGAAGCGAGAGAAATTTTAATGCAATTGTACAAAAGAGATTTATGATTTTTCAGGCGATACATATGTATTCGACATATAGGACAATTAGAGTAATATTTACAATTTTTGCTACGCAGCAGTGGCGATTTTACAAGGATATTGGTTAGATCTCGCCAAGATATGTGTAGGGCGACTTGGAGCCTTATCTAAAATTCATCCGTTCTGTGGAAATTTTGGCATTGCAGTGTGTAGGATATGGCTAAGATATGGGGAAATCATCACAGAATTTTGTGTAAACTGAGAATTTTGGTCATATTTGTATGCTCTGTGGAAACTATCCTGTCAATTGGAGGAAAATCCCATTGAAAATGGGTCTAAAATATGAAACAGTCGACCATATTTCCCCAACTCTGGTGTACGTATATATGGGAGCTATATACAATCTGAACCGATTTTGACTAAGTTTGACATGTATAGTTAGAATAATAATTCTGCTATCTATGCGAAATTTCACGTAAATGGGAGTATAATTTTGGCCCCCCTGGTCATATGAGTGCAAATCGGACGGGAGATATATATGGGAGCCATATCTAAATCTGAATCGATTTCAACCAAATTTGGCACAATTACCTATACTACTAAACGTACTCCTTGTGCGAAATTTGAAGCAAATCACGGCAAACCCTGGATTTTGAGGCCATATAAGTTCAAATCGGACGAAAGATTTATATGGGAGCTATATCTAAATTTGAACCGATTTCAATCAAGTGTACCAAACATTGGTAGAGTGCCAATTCTACCCTCTGTGCAAAATTTCATGAAGATCGGTAGTAAACTTTGGGCTCTGTGGTCATATGAGTCTAAATCGGACGAAAGATATATATGGTAGCTATATCTAAATCTGAACCGATTTGGCTGATATTTTGCAAGATTTGCGAGATTCATTAAATAACTATGACCACATCGTAGATAATTATATATGGCAGCTATATCTAAATCGGAACCGATTCTTTCCAAAACCAATAGCAATTGTCTCTGTCTCAAGAAACGGCCCTATGCCAAATTTGAGGACGATCGGACTTAAATTGCGAGCTGTACTTTGTGCACAAAATTACATATACAGACAGACGGACAGACAGACAGACAGACAGACAGACGGACATCGCTAAATCGACTCAGATTTTAATTCTTACCCGATCGGTATACTAAAAGATGGGTCTATGACCAATATTTCTTGGCGTTACAAACAAATGCACAAACTTATTATACCCTGTACCACAGTAGTGGTGAAGGGTATAATTAATTAGATCAATTAATTTCATGGTTGAAGACAAAAAATATTTTATTGTGTGTGGGAGCCGGTTCCACGACACCGCTATAAATAATCAAATAGCAACTTACCATTATTTAATATAACAAAAAATAAAAGCATTGCTTTAAGTATGTGTTTGAAAAATATTGTTTGTAATTTGTTTTTATTCAAGACAACAAACATATGATTTGTAAATTTTATTTAAAATGTGTGTTTTAAAACAGGACTAGAAATCAAAAAGCAAAACATAAACTTAACATATTCATCGTGTATAAAAAATACTAAGAATAAAAAATTAAATAAAAGGCAAAAAATAAATTGAATATTATAAAACGTCTATCTTCGATTAGTTTTTAAAAATTCTCTGAGAACAGAATACAACGAAGCAACTGTCGAGAGCAGCGGTGCTAACTCTGTGGATTTTTCGTGATTTTGACGATTTTAGATGGTAAATTGGGCATGTGACGATTTATGATTTTAATCAACGTAGTTATAAATTGACTATTTTTGAAAATGTGCGTCTCAAGTTTCCTTTTAGTGTTTTTATTACGTGTTTTTAGTTGTAATGTAAATATCAATACTAAAAAATATGCTTAACATACTCTCTCTGCCACAATCTTAATTGGATTAAACACATCGCAAAGCTTGAATTAAAATATAAAACAACTGTAGCTTTGATTATGGGGGGGGCAAGAACTATTCTGGGGGGGCATAGCCCCCCCTAGCTACGCCAATGACCACAGTAGTGATGAAGGGTATAAATATGTGAAACATTTAAATCTGAAGCACTTTTAAGGAAACTTCGCAAAAGTTTATTTATGATTTATCGCTCGATATATATGTATTAGAAGTTTTAGGAAAATTAGAGTAATTTTTACAACTTTTCGACTAAGCAGTGGCGATTTAACAAGGAAAATGTTGGTATTTTGGCCATTTTTGTCGAAATCAGAAAAACATATATATGGGAGGTATATCTAAATCTGAACCGATTTCAATCAAAGTTGGCACATATGACTATGTTACTAATTGTACTCCTAGTGCAAAATTTCAACCAAATTGGGCCAAAACTCTGGCTTCTGGGGCCATATAAGTCTATTTCTGGCAAAAAAATATATATGGAAGCTATATCTAAATCTGAACCGATTTCAATCAAATTTGGCACACATGACTATACTACCAATTGCACTTCTTGTGCAAAATTTTAATCGGGATAAAACTCTGGCATCTGGGTCCATATAAGTGCATATCGGGCGAAAGATATATATGGGAGCTATATCTAAATCTGAATCGATTTCAACCAAATTTGGCACGCATAGCTACAATGCTAAATCTACTCCGTGTGCAAATTGGGCCAAAACTCTGGCTTTTAGGACCATATTAGTCCATATCGGGCGAAAGATATATATGGGAGCTATATCTAAATCTGAACCGATTTCAATCAAATTTTGCACACTTTACTATACGATTAAGTGTTATGTTTGTACAAAATTTTAAGCAAATCGGTATAAAACTCTGGCTGCTGGGTCCATATTAGTGCATATCGGGCGAAAGATATATATGGGAGCTATATCTAAATCTGAACCGATTTCTTCCAAAATCAATAGGGTTCTATTCTGACCCAAATTAGGAACATGTGCCAAATTTGAAGGCGATTGGATTTAAATTGCGACCTAGACTTTGATCACAAAAATGTGTTCACAGACAGACGGACGGACGGACATACGGACATGGTTATATCGACTCAGGGACCCACCCTAAGCATTATTGCCAAAGACACCATGTGACTATCTCGTCTCCTTCTGGGTGTTACAAACATATGCACTAACTTAAAAATAAAATTATTTTTTAACAAAAGCAACTGCGATGAATTGAAATTATAAATTTTTGTAATGTCCGATGTATGTAAACATAGATTTTTCCGCTATTCCGTTGAAACTTTTCTTGAATTTTCTTTGCTATAAACCTTACGGAGCCCGAGATCTTTCGAAAGAATGCAAATCGGTTCGTTCTGGAGTTAAAGCGTCAGGAAGGAAAACCCGACTTATTTTTGTATATTAGAAGATTTAGAAACCCTTCAAATTTTATGGAACCTGAAGTGGAAAAGATATTGACAAAATTACATTGATTAACGGTACGGTCGCACTAGGCAAATATTTGAAATAATTCAAAAAAGAATTCGTTACCACAGCTGAACCAGCAAACATTTTATTGGATATACAGCATCACGATAGCAATGTTTTGAAAATTCTACTGAAAAAAGTTTGACAGTCTTTTTGGTCAAATATTTGCCCAGTGTGACCATACTCTAAGCAACTTTCACTTTAGGTCACAAAATTAATACACGAAAAGACTTTCCCTTATTTTAGACAAAATTCTAGACAAACGAAATTCCCCTTGGATATAAAGTGGTTTCTTCAAAAGCAAACACACTTATAGAAAAAATTACGTTCCACAATTGTGAACGGACGGTGACAAAATAAAACGGAAACGTTCATAAAAAAATCAAACGGAATTCCGTCCACGGGCGTTGAAGATTTCATGAAGGACTTTCGTTATTCTTTTGCCATGAAAATTCTTCAAATAATCGTTAGACGTTGTTATTGCAAATTCGGCGGTGGTGCAATCAGTTCAGGCGACTTTTAGGTATAATAGCAGCCCGATGTTTCAGGTCCACTTAGACTATTCAGTCCATTGTGATACCACAGTGGTGAACTTCTCTATTATCACTGATCTCCTTTTTATAGTCGAGTCCGCAAGGCGTTCCACATTGCAGTGAAACCACTTTGAGAAGCTTTGAAACACTCAGAAATGTCACCAGCAATACTGCGGTGGGATTATCCACCGCTGAAAAACTTTTTGGTGTTTGGTCGAAACTGGGTTTGAACCCACGACCCTGTGTCTGAAAGGCGGGAATGCTAACCATTGTACCACAGTGGCTTCCGGACACCATCGGTTGAAGGCGACTGTCAACGCGTATCCAAGTAAACTTTTTTTTTTGAGTGTATGAAAACCATATATTTTCTATCCGTGTAGTAACTGCCAATTTTTTCCTAAATCTTGTAGGGCATTCACATAGGCGTTGTCTGACTACAAATGTCACTTAATCAAAACTCATGTTAAACAAGGAGACATCAGGTGGAAAATCGTTGTAACATGTGTCAAATTTGAATTTGATTTGCTGATGAAGAGAATCGATGCTAAATAAAATAAATATAGCAAAGAAGAAAAAAGAAACAACAAGACAACAAAGCGTACCTGTTTTATCTTCATTTGATGGCATCGCAACATGTGGTCTACCTCCTCCACAGCAGCCGCCATACACTCACCTTTCAACCACAGAGAAGATGTCACTGTAAAGGAAATTTAATTTCCCCAAGATGACAATCTACAAAGAAACAAAAAAAAAAACACAACAAGAACATAAACGTTTATTAATCGTATGCAAATTTGTTATAATAAATTGCATTAAATATCAGTCTTCCATAGCAAAAATAACATCAACAACAACAACAACAAGTACAAGTAAGTAACAAACTGTCTTTTCAATTTGGTGGTGTATTGTTTGCGTATCATTTGTCCCTCCCTCCTTCCCCCAATACTCTACAGTAATATTGTATTGGAAAAAAATTCAAAATTAATTTGAATAATTCTTGGAAAACTGCTGGAATTGTTTGACAGCAAAATAATATGTACTTAGAAATTAAGACAATTGCGTAAAGAACAAGGAAAGCAAGAAAATCATTCTGTTGCAAATAAGCTAAATTATGATCATAGAACAATTTTAATTTAAGTAATAGGTATCCAAATTATAACAGCCAAATCATAGTAAAGAAATTTTTCTAATTTTCAAAAAAATTATCATAATTAAAACAATCCAACTAATTGCATTCTAATCGATGATAAAGGACTCTCGTTTCTCGTTCTGATTAAGGCAACCCATCAAACAAACTTGGAAGTTCTTCTAAAGGCACAACTTTAAAAGCACTTCCAAACATTTTCTCCCAAAGATGTTCTTTATTTTAGCTAAACAGAAAGTTCTTTTAATTGAATTTTATATAACTCTAGTTTTTCAAATTTTTAATGGGTAAGTTTATTTTTTTTTTTTTGTTTGAAATAGGTTAAAAACAGAGTAAGAATTAACTAATAAACTGATAAAAATTATTAAAATTTTGTCAAAAAATGCAATGTCCATTCTGGAAAATTTTTAAATTTTTAAAAAATATTTGAGGTCAAACGTGTCAGACAAGCGTTAGCATGCAAGTATTACCATAAAAAATTATAAAAATTATTTATTTGGCAAAATATCACAAAATTTTTGAATTCACATCTAAAACAACGTGTGTTCACATGGAGGACATCCGTCCTATGACAAGCCCATATTAAATTCATCGCTTCTGCGCCAATTCTGCACCAATCCAAAAAGAATATTTGCACTACTTTTTTGGCGACGCTTTTTTTTGGTGGTATGGTATAAAAAGCGTCAATTCTAGGCGAAGAGGGTATTGCTAGGGTTTTTTTTTCTCGGGAACGGGATCCCGGGAAATTGCTATTTTTTCGCTCCCGCTTGAAGTGCGGGAATTCGTGTGAAATTTTCTTTACAATATTTTATTTATAATAGAGGGTTTTATATGGCAAATGACAGTTGAAATCTAGTTAAAGTGGATTTTTGGAAGTGTAATGTGAATAACTATGGTACCAAGTCGTAGTAGTTGCCTTGTGGAACATACATTGTCGTGGGTTCTAATCCAGATTCCAACGGGCTCCCAATTGTTAAAAACAAGTTTGCACTTCCTAATTTATGATTGTCATATTTCTGTAATCCGACATTCCGACTGGTAGACTGAGTAAACCCACGTTGGCAATTCCATAATTTCAATATTTAATAATTATTGCAAGGATGTTTTTTTTATAAAATAAGAAAATTCCAACCTTTTTCAAGATAGTTACTTTAATTTCAAATTTATACCTTAGGCTTGAAATCTATTAAAATTGGGGTTTAAAGCCCTAATTTATAGGGCAACCACAATTGAAGTCTAGTTAAAGTGGATTTTGCAAGTGTAATGTCGTATATCGTATTACAAGTAGTGTTTCCCTTTTAGGTATGTTGACTGAACATGTGTATTTAGTGACCCCGTTTAACGATGTTGAAATCGAAATAAGTTTCTTTCATTTCCAAACAGTTTTTTAGTGTTACAAAAAATCCCAAATCCCAAAAAGTCCGGGAAAAAGAAAAACCTAGATGTTGCATATCTTGTTTACTTTGTATATACCCTCCACCATAGGATGGGGGGTATATTAACTTTGTCATTCCGTTTGTAACACATCGAAATATTGCTCTAAGACCCCATAAAGTATATATATTCTGGGTGGTAGTGAAATTCTGAGTCGATCTGAGCATATCCGTCCGTCTGTTGAAATTCCGCTAACTTCCGAACGAAACACGCTATCGACTTGAAACTTGGCACAAGTTGTTGTTATCGATGTAGGTCGGATGATATTGCAAATGGGCGATATCGGTCCACTTTTACGTATAGCCCCTATATAAACGGACCCCCAAATTTGGCTTGCGAGGCCTCTAAGAGAAGCAAATTTCTAGGGACATTGTGTTAGTATATGGTCTCTAACAACCATGCAAAAATTGGTCCACATCGGTCCATAATTATATATAGCCCCCATATAAACCGATCCCCCGATTTGGATTGCGAGGCCTCTAAGAGAAGCAAATTTCATTCGATCCGGCTTAAATTTGGTACATAGTGTTGGTATATGGTCTCTAACAACCATGCAAAAATTGGTCCACATCGGCCCATAATTATATATAAACCGATCCCCCGATTTGGCTTGCGAGGCCGCTAAGAGAAGCAAATTCCATCCGATCCGGCTGAAACTAGGTACATTGTGTTAGTATATGGTCTCTAACATCCATGCAAAAATTGGTCCACATCGGTCCATTTATATATAGCCCTCATATAAACCGATCCCCCGATTTGGCTTGCGAGGCCGCTAAGAGAAGAAAATTTCATCCGATCCGGCTGAAATTTGGTACATGGTGTTAGTATATGGTCTCTCACAACCACGCAACAATTGGTCCACATCGGTCAATAATTATATATAGCCCCCATATAAACCGATCACCAGATTTGACCTCCGGAGCCTTTTGGAAGACCAAAATTCATCTGATTCGGTTGAAATTTGGTACGTGGTGTTAATATATGGCCTCAAACTCCCATGCAAAAATTGGTCTATATCGGTCCATAATTATATATAGGCCCCATATAAACCGATCTCCAGATTTGACCTCCAGAGTCCCTTGGAAATTCTTAAATGTAAAATTCTTCCCATTCGGTTGAAATTTGGTACGTGATGTTAGTATATGGTATCCAACAACCATGCATGAATTGGTTCCTATCAGTCCATAATTATATATAGCTCCCATATAAACCGATCCCCAGATTTGGCCTCCAATGTCTTTTGGAGAAGCAAAATTCATCCGATCTGCTTGAAATTTGGTACGTGGTGGTACACGCAAAAAAATAATTCTTTCCTCCCAAACGAAATTTTAGACAAACAAAGTTCGTTTCTCATTTGCTTTTCGCTGTAAGGAAGTGTATTTGGAAGAAAAGTATATACTTTTTGTGATAAACGTTTATTCTTTTCCAGGATGTAAAAACAATTTCATAAAGACTAGCTCAAAAAAAAACATTATTTTCTTGCTAATTGCATTGTCCCTCACATCTTTCTCACATCCACGAGGATTTTTAGTTCTTAACACCTTTTCCTGTAATACCAACAATGTAGAAGAAATTATACGATTTTATAAATTTTTAAATTTTTTTTTACCTTTCGCCTGGACGGAGAATCGAACCGCGGACCATGCACATTGTAAGCCAACACACTAACCACTGAGCTATGTACCTGTTATGGTCATCAATAGATAAATATCCATATAAGTTATATTTATATAGCATAGCTTGCGGCGCCCACGAACCGAATAAACAAAGTTTATTTAACAGAAACAAACATTTAGTTTGGCACCGTGGAGCAGTGGTAGCTACGTCCGACTCTCATGCCAAGGGTCGTGGGTTCGATCCCTGCTTCGGCCAAAGTTTTTTTTTTTTTGCTTTTGTTTTTTTACATATATTCCAGATATATTCGGAAGATTCCGAAAAAATGTTCAACATTACATTGTACTATATTAAATTTTGAACTGTAAAATGTGTCTTATTAAAGACCTAAAGTCAGAAAAGAACAGTGTTTGATATAAACGAAATGGACTGTGTTGTTATTTCAAAAATAACTTTTTTTATTGAAAAAATAAAAATTTTGTAACAAACGAATTTTTTTGGTGATAAAAGTTTAAAATTCTCGAAGCAATTCAAAAAACTCTAACAAAAGAAAAACGTTTTCGGTACACGTTTTCCAAACGTTTTTTTTCTTTGCGTGTAGTATATGATATTTAACAACCATGCCAAAAGTGGTCCATATCAGTCCATAATCATACATAGCCCCATATAAACCGATCCCGAGATTTGGTTTTGGTTTGGTTTTGGTACATTGTTCTAGTATATGGTCGTTAACAACCATGCCTAACTAGGTCCATATCGGTCTATAGTTATATATGGCCCTCAGATAAATCGATCCCCAGTCACACAAAAATTGGTCCATATCAAGTTCATAATTCTATATAGCCCCCATATAAGCGACCCCCATATTTCAATTCTGGACACCTTGCCACCGGTATCCATGGTGGAGGGTACATAAGATTCGGCCTGGCCGAACTTACATCCGTATATACTTGTTTTTATTTCTGTTTTGTTACTTTTGGGATTTTTTCTTAAATCTTCCTTTTTAATTTCAGCTTAGTTCCAGAAATATGTTTGTCACCCCAGCCCATATAAATAAATAAAAGAGTAAGTAGTAGTTCTAATTTTGAAGTAAAATGTTTACCGCAAATATGTAAGTTTTGTCCACATGAATGAACAAAGTTCAATAAAATCATTCCATATATGAACTCAATTCAGTTAAATTTTTTTACCCTCCACCATAGGATGGGGGGTATATTAATTTTGTCATTCAGTATATCGAAATACTGCTCTAAGACCCCATACAGTATATATATTCTGAGTCGTTGTGAAATCTAAGCATGTCCGTCCGTCTGTTGAAATCACGTTAACTTCCGAAAGAAAGAAACTATCGACTTGAAACTTGGCATAAGTAGTTGCTAGTGATGTAGGTCGGATGGTATTGCAAATGGACCATATTGGACCACTTTTACGTATAGCCCCCATATAAACCGACCCCCACATTTGGCTTGCGGAGCCTCTTAAAAGTTAAAAGTGGCAGCCCGATTAAGTTTCTGGCTCACTTAGATTATTCAGTCCTATTAGAGAAGCAAATTTCATCGGATCCGGTTGAAATTTGATACGTGGTGTAAGTATATGGTTTCTAACAACCATGGAATAATTGGTCCATATCGGTCCATAATTATATATAGCCCCCATATAAACAGATCCCCAGATTTGGCTTGCGGAGCCTCTTGGAGAAGTAAAATTCATCCGATACAGTTGAAATTGGGTACGTGGTGTTAGTATATAGTTTTTAACAACCATGCAAAAATTAGTCCATATAGGTCCATAATTATATATAGCCCCTTTTATAAACCGATCCCCAGATTTGACCTCCGGAGCCTCTTGGAGGAGCAAATTTCACCCGATCCGGTTGAAATTGGGTACGTGGTGTTAGTATATAGTCTTTAACAACCAGACCAACAATGGTCCATAATCATACATAGCACCCACATAAACCGATCCCCGGATTTGACATCCGGAGCCTCTTGGAGGAGCAAAATTCATCCGATCCGGTTGAAGTTTGATATGTGGTGTAAGTACATGGTCTCTAACAACCATGTAAAAATTGGTCCATATCGCTTCATAATCATAGATAGCCCCCATATAAACCGATCCCCAGATTTGACCTCCGGAGCCACTTGGAGGAGCAAAGTTCATCCGATACAGTTGAAACTTGGTAATTGGTGTTAGTATATGGTCTCTAACAACCATGAAAAAATTAATTCAGATCGGTTCATAATTATATATAGCCCCCATATAAACCGATTCCCAGATTTGACCTCCGGAGCCTCTTGGAGGAGCAAAATTCATCCGATCCGGTTGAAATTTGATACGTGGTGTTAGTACATGGTCTTTAACAACCAGGCCAAAAATGGTCCATAATCATACATAGCCCCCATATAAACCGATTCCCAGATTTGACCTCCGGAGTCTCTTGGACGAGCAAAATTCATCCGATCCGGTAGAAATTGGGTACGTGGTGTTAGTATATGGTCTTTAACAACCAGGCTAAAAATGGTCCATAATCATACATAGCACCCATATAAACCGATCCCCAGATTTGACCTCCAGAGCCTCTTGGAGGAGCAAAATTCATCCGATCCGGTTGAAATTTCATATGTGGTGTAAGTATATGGTCGCTAACAACCATGCAAAAATTGGTCCATATCGATTCATAATCATAAATAGCCCCCATAAAAACCGATCCCCAGATTTGACCTCCGGAGCCTCTTGGAGGAGCAAATTTCATCCGATCCAAAACCAAAAATTGTCCATAATCATACATAGACCCATATAAACTGATCCCCTGATTTGGTTTTGGAGCCTCTGGGAGGAGCAAATTTCATCCGATTCAGTTGAAATTTGGTACATTGTGCTAGCATATGGCCGCTAACAACCATGCTTATCTAGGTCACTGTCGGTCTATAGTTATATATAACCCTCAAATAAAACGATTCCCAATTACACAAAAATTGGTCCATATCGGTTCGTAATTGTATATAGACCCCATATAAAGCGACCCCCATATTTGAATTCTGGTCCACTAATTACCGCGCAAAAGTAAATATCGGTTCGTAATTCTTTGTAGACATATACCTTTTTTTGTCTAATATATACCACGTATGAGCTAACTTACAATTTAGAAGACGATGTTAAGAAGTTTTAAGATACCTTGCCATCGGTAAGTATTACCACAACCCAAGTAATTCGATTGTGGATGACAGTCTTTCTTAGAAGTTTCTACACAATCTATGATGGAGGGGACATTAGATTCGGCTCGGCCCAACTGTAAATGCATCTTGCCCAGCCCTGGTAGGATTCGTGCCTACGCCCATGGTTATAGAAGCCGTGAACACAATCATCGAGCTAAAATATGAGACTTGATATCATATCAATGCGCTGTAGAACACGATAGATCGCCGGGAAGGTAGTTTTAATTATTATCGTTCCCTTTGTCTTCATATTTTGCACATTAACTATTCTAAAATTTTGATTGCATAAACTCTCATGTTATTTTAATATTTTGCTTTTTTACTTTCATGTTAATCCTCATTGGAATAGAAAGTAATAGGAAGAATGTAAAAATGGAAATCTCTCCGTAATCTTTTTTTTAGCGATTATTCCAAGAACTATTAAAAACCAATAAAGCCAATAAATTATATAATCAAATTACATTAACTTCAAAAATTGTTTTGGTTTTTTGTGTCCTTCATTCTCTTGCTCGTTGATGTTTTATGCAAACAAAATTCCTTAATTTGTAAAATAGCAACAGAAAAAAATCATATTTGCCACTGTCCTGTCAAGCAACTATTTGCGGAACTTATTTTCATTGAGTTTAGCTGGTATACAAAAAAAAAACATGGCGAAAAAGTATGGACCGAGGCGAAACAGAAATGCAAAATAACAACAATACCAAAAAAAAAGAGAAAAGTGCCAAGCGAATTTGATTATGGTTGATTTTCCCAAATCATATTGGAACACAGAATGCACTACAACAATAACGACAAACTGAAGAAGAGTCGACAACAACTTTTGGAATACTAAATACCCAGTGTCTAACGCCAATCCAATACAAACATCAGACCAAAGGACTAACAGCCAGAAACATTCAAAAATAACAAAAACGCAAACAGTAAACTAACAAGAAATTGACAAAATTCCAGCAAAAACGACAAAAAAAAACAAAACGAAACGAAAATCTCCTACAACACCAACAATATCTCGGATACGAAAAGAACTGTATTCGAGATGAGGAAACTGTAAAATCCTCGAATGAATTTTAAACAACTTCTGGTATAACATTTTTTTGTTACTGAAGCTTTCCCACTACTTCTCCTCCTCCTCAAGCTATATTCAAAAGCCCTTTGGTTTTTTTTTTTTTTTTTGAAAAACTAAGAAATCTTGTTGCAGTGCAAATTTCAACTCGTCCCAGTGTTGTTTATTTGTTCCGATGGTTCAATCACTTTGAGCCTTTCTCCCTAAACGCGTACAAGTGTATCTTCGGTTCTCTTTTTTGTTGTTTGCTTCTCTTTGCCTCCATTTTCTTCACCATTCATCAAATGAATATCAAGTATTTGGGAATTCTAAATAGAGAATACCAGATTTTAGGATATTTTGGCCAATATTATACTAGGATCTAAGTATTTTTCATAGAATACCTGTAATGAAATAATATTGATCTAAGGTGAAAGACACAATACTACACTCGAAAAGTGAACTCTCCAGGAAAGACAATTTTGGGTAATTTTAATACAGTGAAACCTCTCAAACATGGACACTCTGAAAACGGCAGACCTCCCAAAAGTAGACAGTTTTCTGGGCGCGTTTGTTATATTAACACATTAAAATTAACATCTCATAAATGGACACCTCTCAAATGTGTCCATTATGAGAAGTTTAGAAATAATATGTTAATAAAATTTTGTATAAAAATAAAATTTTGACAAAATTTTCTATACAACTAAAATTGTAACAAAATGTTCTAAAGGGTGATTCTTTTGAGGTTAGGATTTTCATGCATTAGTATTTGACAGATCACGTGGGATTTCAGACATGGTGTCAAAGAGAAAGATGCTCAGTATGCTTTGACATTTCATCATGAATAGACTTACTAACGAGCCACAACGTCGAATTTTCAGTGAATGGGCCCTAGAAAAGTTGGCAGAAAATCCCCTTTTTTAACGACAAATTTTGTTCAGCGATGAGGCTCATTTCTGGTTGAATGGCTACGTAAATAAGCAAAATTACCGCATTTGGAGTGAAGAGCAACCAGAAGCCGTTCAAGAACTGCCCATGCATCCCGAAAAATGCACTGTTTGGTGTGGTTTGTACGCTGGTGGAATCATTGGACCGTATTTTTTCAAAGATGCTGTTGGACGCAACGTTACGGTGAATGGCGATCGCTATCGTTCGATGCTAACAAACTTTTTGTTGCCAAAAATGGAAGAACTGAACTTGGTTGACATGTGGTTTCAACAAGATGGCGCTACATGCCACACAGCTCGCGATTCTATGGCCATTTTGAGGGAAAACTTCGGAGAACAATTCATCTCAAGAAATGGACCGGTAAGTTGGCCACCAAGATCATGCGATTTGACGGCTTTAGACTATTTTTTGTGGGGCTACGTCAAGTCTAAAGTCTACAGAAATAAGCCAGCAACTATTCCAGCTTTGGAAGACAACATTTCCGAAGAAATTCGGGCTATTCCGGCCGAAATGCTCGAAAAAGTTGCCCAAAATTGGACTTTCCGAATGGACCACCTAAGACGCAGCCGCGGTCAACATTTAAATGAAATTATCTTCAAAAAGTAAATGTCATGGACCAATCTAACGTTTCAAATAAAGAACCGATGAGATTTTGCAAATTGTAGGCGTTTTTTTAAAAAAAAAAGTTATCAAGCTCTTAACAAATCACCCTTTATAGATATAAAATTCAAATTATGTTTGTTTATTTGTATGTTCCGGGTTGGCGCGAAAACGGCTGAACCGAGTTACTTGAAACTTTCAGAGATCGTGGGGGGCACTCATGTGCTGAAAATAGGGTACCTCATTTTTTGACATATGGTCGCGGAGAGGAACCTCCCCTTTGTCCGACTTTTTGAAAATTAGACCAAAGTTGACCGATTTGCACGAAGTTTTCAGGGATGGTAGGGGGTGATCCCTAGACAAAGATTCGCAATTTTTTTTTCGAAATTTGATCGGGAGGGTGTACCTCCCCCTTAAGCGACTTTTTGAAAATAGAGCTTGCTTGAAATCGGAAACGGCTGAACCGACTTATTTGAAATTTTAAGAGAGGGTAAAGGATGATCATGTGGTAGAAATAGGGTAAATCATTTTTATATTTTTGGCCCGGGGGGTGGGGGGTACCACCGCCTTGCTCGATTTTTTTAGAATTGGACTTACGTTTTCAGATTTGCTTGAACTCGCAAACGGTTGAACCGAAGGTAAAATATGATCATTTGGTAGAAAAAGGTACTCCCTTTTGTTATATCCGGTCGTGGAGAGGTACCTCCCCCTTGCCCGACTTTTTGTTAATTTGACTTACGTTCTTCGATTTGCTTAAAATTTTCAGTGAAAGTTGGGGGTGACTATGGAACAAAGATCCGCAACTTCATTTTCTGAAATTGGATCAGGGAAGGGACCCTTTGCCGGAGGGGTACCTCCCCCTTGCCAATACTTTTTCAAGTTTCGGATTTGCTTGAAGTCGGAAACGGTCAAACAGATTTACTTGAACTTTTCAAGAATGTAAAGGGTGACCATGTGGTGAAAATAGGGTACTTCATTTGTTGGTATCTGGTCGGGGAGGGGTACCTCCCCCTTGCCCGATTTTTTTGAAAATCTATATATATAAAATTCAATCTATGTTTGTTTATTTGTTTGTATGTTCCGAGTTGGCTCCGAAACGGCTGAACCGATTTATTTGAAACTTTCAGAGATCGTAGGGGGCGTTCATGTGGTGAAAATAGGGTACCTCATTTTTTGACACCTGGTCGCGGAGGGGGACCTCGCCTTTGTCGGACTTTTTGAAAATTGGACCAAAGTTGACCGATTTGCTAGAAATTTTCATTGAAGATTGGGGTTGGCATCTAGACAAAGATCCGCTACTTTTTATTTCGATATTTGGCGGCGGAGGGGGGCCTCCCCTTTGTTCGACTTTTTTTTAAGTACAGTGAAAAAAACTAAAATTCTCTAAATTATCTGAAATTGACAGAGAATATGTGGTGAGGTTATGGAATTAATATGGGGTACCTGATGATTTCATATGTGGATGGGGGGGGACCTCCCCCTTGCCCTACTTTTTGAAACTTGGAACAAAATTATGCGATTTTCTTGAAATTTTCATTGAATGTTGGGGTTGGCATCTAGACAAAAATCCGCTACATTATTTATTTTTCGATATTTGGTCGGGGAGGGGGACCACCCCTTTGCACGATTTTCTTTTTGAAAGTACAAACAAAACTAAACTCCCCCGACTGAAATTTTACGGAAAAAATGGGTTATGAAATTTATATCAGGTTCCTGATTTTTTAATAAAAATAAAAGGGCATAGGGAGACATCCGCTTCTCTTAAGTACATACAGAGAAACAATTAAACTTTACCGAGTTACTTGAAATTTACAGAGGACTGGGGACAGGTTACGATATTAATAGTTGATACCTGATTTTGTGATATTTGGACGGAAGAGAGGCCGCCCCTTTAGGCTTATAATTTGCTTGACATTTTCTGGGACGTTTACAAAAGATACGCTACATCACTTTTCGATATTTAGTCGGGGAGGAGGTCCTCCTCTAAAACTGCAAAAAAAAAACAACAATTCTTAAGTTTTCTTGAAATTTACATAGGCAGTGGGGGAAGGTTATGAACGAAGAGGCAACCTTTCTTGCCCCACACTTGAAGGAAAGTTTCAAGAATTTTCAGGGAAGGTTAGGGGTGCTATTCACTACGGTGTTTGCCGATATTGTATCAGGGAAAGGGACGTCCCTTTAAAACAATAGAGCAAAATTTAAACATCGCCGATCTACTTGAAATTTACAGGGACGTGGGAGGAGGTGATTAAATTTATACATGATTTTTAAATTAGTATATGATTTTTTCGATATCTGGTTGGGGAAGGGGAAAATTGAAATAAACTTTGTCGATTTACTTCGATAGAATTTATAGGGACCATTTAGTAGTTGCAAAATTAATATAGGGTACGTGATAGTCCGATATCGGAGTGGAGCGAAGGTGGGGAGATGGTTCCCTTTTTGTTCGTTTTTTTTTTTTCTTAAATTGAAAGTAGAGGGTTGTCCGTAAATGGGAACTCGGTACATAATTTTATGATTTTTGCACAGGTTGAAATTTACATGAAATTGGCAGCCAACGTAGAGGTTGCATCATTTTCCAACATTTTAGCAAAAGTTAATGTGGTAAAATTTTTTACTACTTTTGTTTTTTTTTTCGATTTATTGGATGGGAAACAGTAATTCTTTGTGTGTTTAATGTAGTGATTAATTTTCAGATATGTTGAGGAGAAGGATACCTTTCCTTGACAAACCACACTTAAAATTCACAAGAAATATAGAAGATTGTCCAACTACTTGAATACAGAACATTATTTAAAAAATTTGGAGGAAAGGGTACACCCTCTCCCCGACATTTTTTAAGACGAACCGTTTTACATATGCATTCCCGCCGTATTTGTACCTATAAACGAAAAATCAAGTAGTCCGATTTGTTTAAAAGAATTCAAATCTTTTCGAATTTGTTTTCAGCACGAAGGATATAGATGACTAATTAACGCAAAATGCTTCTCCAAATATGCTTCGGAAGGCGCAGCGAAGCGGGCCGGGTTACGCTAGTGTACTATACAAACAAATAAAATTTTCTATTAAAATAAAGTTTTACTTTATAGACATGAAACTTTAACAAAATTTTCTATAGAAATAAAATTTTAACAACATTTTTATACCCACCACCATAAAATGGTGACGGGGGTATAATAAGTTTGTCATTCCGTTTGTAACACATCGAAATATCGATTTCCGACTATATAATGTATATATATTCTTGATCAGGGAGAAATTCTAAGACGATATAAGCATGTCCGTCTGTCCGTCTGTCTGTCTGTCTGTCTGTCTGTCTGTTGTAATCACGCTACAGCCTTCAATAATGGCGCTATCGTCCCCAAATTTGGCACAGATTAGTTTTTGGTTTGCAGGCAGGTCAAGTTCGAAGATGGGCTATATCGGTCCAAGTTTTGATATAGTCCCCATATAAACCGACCTCCCGATTTGGGGTCTTGGGCCTATAAAAACCGTAGTTTTTATCAGATTTGCCTGAAATTGGAAATCCAGAGGTATTTTGGGACCATAAAGAGGTGTGTCGCAAATGGTCCGTATCGGTCCATGTTTTGGTATAGTCCCCATATAGACCGATCTCCCGATTTTGCTTCTTAGGCGTCTAGAAACAGTAATTTCTATCCGATTTGTCTGAAATTGAAAATCTAGAGGTATTTTAGGACCATAAGGAGGTGTGTCGAAAATGGTCCGTATCGGTTCATGTTTTGATATAGCCCCCATATAGACCGATCTCCCGATTTTGTTTCTTGGGCGTCTAGAAACTATATTTACCATCCGATTTGCCTGAAATTGGAAATCTAGAGGTATTGTAGGACTATAAAGAGGTGTGTCGAAAATGGTCCGTATCGGTCCAGGTTTTGATATAGCCCCCATATAAACCAACCTCCCGATTTGGAGTCCTTGGCCTATAAAAACCGTAGTTTTTATCCAATTTGCCTGAAATTGGAAATATAGAGGTATTTGAGGACCATAAAAAGGTGTGCCGAAAATGGTGCCTATCGGTCCATGTTTTGGTATAGCCCCCATATAGACCGATATCCCGATTTTGCTTCTAGGGCTTCTAGAAACTATATTTACAATACGATTTGCCTGAAATTGGAAATCTAGAGGTATTTGAGGACCATAAAAAGGTGTGCCGAAAATGGTGCTCATCGGTCCATGTTTTGATATAGGCCCCATAGAGACTGATCTCCCGATTTTGCTTCTAAAAACTATATTTTCTATCCGATTTTCCTGAAATTGAAAATCTAGAGTTCTTTTGGGACCATAAAAAGGTGTGCCGAAAATGGTACCCATCGGTCCATTTTTTGGTATAGCCCCCATATAGACCGATCTCCCGATTTTGCTTCTTGGGCTTCTAGAAACTATATTTACCATCCGCTTTGTCTGAAATTCTTGAGCTTCTATAAACTGTATTTATTACCCGATTTGCCTGAAATTCGAAATCTAGAGGTATTTTTATTATATATTGTGCCGAAATTGAGGTATATCGGTCCATTTTTTGGTATAACCCCCATATAGACTGATCTCTCGATTTTTACTTCTTGGGCGTCTAGAGACTATGTTTTCTAGCCGATTTGTTTGAAATTCTGGAGGTATTTTAAGATCACAAATATGTGAGTAGCAAATGGTACCTATCGCTCCATGTTTTCGTATAGCCCCCATATACACCGATCTCCCGGCTTTATTTCTTGGGCTTCTAGAATCCGTAGTTTTTATACGATTTGCTGGAAATTAGTAATCTATAATGAAATTTTAGACAAACGAAATTTCCTTTTAGGTGAGTATTAAATTCGAGTTTAGCCGCTAAAATCGCTAAAGTAAAAACTAAATCAGTAAGAAAAATGCATGAAGTTATGCATATTTGTTGCAAATTTTATTATAACTTGATGGGGAAAAGCCCAAAGCAAATTTTCACAAAGTTTGTTTTCCTTAAAATGGATTATTAAAGAAAAGTAATCGTGAAAAAATGACGTTTTTAGCGGCTAAGCTCGAACTTAATACCCACCTTTTCTTATAAAGTATTTTCGTTTATTCAACTCTAAAATTCTCTAAAATAGCAGGCGCACTGATCATGAAAATTGCTTCAAACTGAAAGTAAAATTTCCAGATTTTACTCATCGTATTTATTTAAATAAGGGCGGAAAAAATCTACAGATTTAAGATTTCAAATCAAGGCGTAATTTAATCATATATACGATATGTTTATTATTTCTCTAAAACTCAAACAAAATTGGTTCTCATAAATCTAGAATCTTATCTGGTCTTCATAGGTAGAATCTTTAAAGTTTGTCTTCGGGAGCTGACTGCTCTTGAGTCGATATAGCGATGTCCGACTGTCCGTGAACACATTTTTGTAATCAAAGTCTAGGTCGCAGTTTTAGTCCAATCGACTTCAAATTTGGCACAAGTATGTGCTTTGGCTCAGAATAGATCCCTATTGATTTTGGAAGAAATCGGTTCAGATTTAGATATAGCTCCCATATATATCTTTCGCCCGATATGGACTTATATGGCCCCAGAAGCCAGAGATTTACCCTAATTTGCTTAAAATTTTGCACAAGAAGAACAATTAGTACTATAGTCAAGTGCGCCAAATTTTATTGATATCGGTTCAGATTTAGATATAGCTCCCATATAAATCTTTCGCCCGATATGGACTAATACGGTCCCAGAAGCCAGAGTTTTACCCCAATTTGGTTGAAATTTTGCACAGAGAGTAGAATTAGCATTGTAGCTATGCGTGCCAAATTTGGTTAAAATCGGTTCAGGTTTAGATATAGCTCCCATATATAGCTTTCGCCCGATTTACACTCATATGACCACAGAGGCCAATTTTTTACTCCGATTTAGTTGAAATTTTGCACAGGGAGTAGAATTAGCATTGTTGCTATGCGTGCCAAATTTGGTTGAAATCGGTTCAGATTTAGATATAGCTCCCATATATATGTTTTTCTGATTTCGACAAAAATGGTCAAAATACCAACATTTTCCTTGTAAAATCGCCACTGCTTAGTCGAAAAGTTGTAAAAATGACTCTAATTTTCCTAAACTTCTAATACATATATATCGAGCGATAAATCATAAATAAACTTTTGCGAAGTTTCCTTAAAATTGCTTCAGATTTAAATGTTTTCCATATTTATACCCTTCACCACTACTGTGGTACAGGGTATAATAAGTTTGTGCATTTGTATGTAACGCCAAGAAGGAGTAATCATAGACCAATCTTTTAGTATACGGATCGACTTAGAATTAAATTCTGAGTCGATTTAGCGTTGTCCGTCTGTCTGTCTGTCCGTCTGTCTGTCCGTCTGTCTGTCCGTCTGTCTGTCTGTCTGTCTGTCTGTCTGTTGATGTATTTTTGTGTGCAAAGTACAGCTCGCAGTTTTAGTCCGATTGTCCTAAAATTTGGTATAGGGCCCTGTTTCGGCTCAAAGACGATCCCTATTGATTTTGGAAAAAATCGGTTCAGATTTAGATATAGCTGCCATATATATTTTTCACCGATCTGGTCATAATTGGCGTTTATATCAACCGATCTTCCTCAAATTCCGTACATCCGAATATTTTATGAGTCTCGAAAAGCTTGCAAAATATCAGCAAAATCGGTTCAGATTTAGATATAGCCCCCATATATAGCTTTCGCCCGATTTACACTCATTTGCCCACAGAGGCCAATTTTTTGCTCCGATTTAGTTGAAATTTTGCATAGGGAGTAGAATTAGCGTTGCAACTATGCGTGCCAAATTTGCTTGAAATCGGTTCAGATTTGGATATATCTCCTATATAAAGCTTTCGCCCGATTTACACTCATATGACCACAGAGGCCAATTTTTAACTCCGATTTAGTTGAAATTTTGCACAGGGAGTAGAATTAGCATTGATGCTATGCGTGCTAAATTTGGTTGAAATCGGTTCAGATTTAGATATAGCTCCCATATATATGTTTTTCTGATTTCGACAAAAATGGTCAACATACCAACATTTTCCTTGTAAAATCGCCACTGCTTAGTCGAAAAGTTGTAAAAATGACTCTAATTTTCCTAAACTTCTAATACATATATATCGAGCGATAAATCATAAATAAACTTTTTCGAAGTTTCCTTAAAACTGCTTCAGATTTAAACGTTTCCCATATTTTTTTACTAACATTGTGTTCCACCCTAGTGCATTAGCCGACTTAAATTTTGAGTCTATAGATTTTGTAGAAGTCTATCAAATTCTTCCAGATCGAGTGATATTTAAATGTATGTATTTGGGACAAACCTTTATATATAGCCCCCAACACATTTGACGGATGTGATATGGTATCGAAAATGTAGATCTACAAAGTGGTGCAGGGTATAATATAGTCGGCCCCGCCCGACTTTAGACTTTCCTTACTGGTTTTTTACTAACATTGTGTTCCACCCTAGTGCGGACTTAAATTTTGAGTCTATAGATTTTGTAGAAGTCTATCAAATTCTGTCCAGATCGAGTGATATTTAAATGTATGTATTTGGGACAAACCTTTATATATACCCCAACACATTTGACGGATGTGATTTGGTATCCAAAATTTCGATCTACAAAGTGGTGCAGGGTATAATATAGTCGGCACCGCCCGACTTTAGACTTTCCTTACTTGTTTTTATACCCTTCACCACTACTGTGGTACAGGGTATAATAAGTTTGTGCATTTGTATGTAACGCCAAGAAGGAGTAATCATAGACCAATCTTTTAGTATACGGATCGACTTAGAATTAAATTCTGAGTCGATTTAGCGTTGTCCGTCTGTCTGTCTGTCCGTCTGTCTGTCCGTCTGTCTGTCCGTCTGTCTGTCTGTCTGTCTGTCTGTCTGTCTGTTGATGTATTTTTGTGTGCAAAGTACAGCTCGCAGTTTTAGTCCGATTGTCCTAAAATTTGGTATAGGGCCCTGTTTCGGCTCAAAGACGATCCCTATTGATTTTGGAAAAAATCGGTTCAGATTTAGATATAGCTGCCATATATATTTTTCACCGATCTGGTCATAATTGGCGTTTATATCAACCGATCTTCCTCAAATTCCGTACATCCGAATATTTTATGAGTCTCGAAAAGCTTGCAAAATATCAGCAAAATCGGTTCAGATTTAGATATAGCCCCCATATATAGCTTTCGCCCGATTTACACTCATTTGCCCACAGAGGCCAATTTTTTGCTCCGATTTAGTTGAAATTTTGCATAGGGAGTAGAATTAGCGTTGCAACTATGCGTGCCAAATTTGCTTGAAATCGGTTCAGATTTGGATATATCTCCTATATAAAGCTTTCGCCCGATTTACACTCATATGACCACAGAGGCCAATTTTTAACTCCGATTTAGTTGAAATTTTGCACAGGGAGTAGAATTAGCATTGATGCTATGCGTGCTAAATTTGGTTGAAATCGGTTCAGATTTAGATATAGCTCCCATATATATGTTTTTCTGATTTCGACAAAAATGGTCAACATACCAACATTTTCCTTGTAAAATCGCCACTGCTTAGTCGAAAAGTTGTAAAAATGACTCTAATTTTCCTAAACTTCTAATACATATATATCGAGCGATAAATCATAAATAAACTTTTTCGAAGTTTCCTTAAAACTGCTTCAGATTTAAACGTTTCCCATATTTTTTTACTAACATTGTGTTCCACCCTAGTGCATTAGCCGACTTAAATTTTGAGTCTATAGATTTTGTAGAAGTCTATCAAATTCTTCCAGATCGAGTGATATTTAAATGTATGTATTTGGGACAAACCTTTATATATAGCCCCCAACACATTTGACGGATGTGATATGGTATCGAAAATGTAGATCTACAAAGTGGTGCAGGGTATAATATAGTCGGCCCCGCCCGACTTTAGACTTTCCTTACTGGTTTTTTACTAACATTGTGTTCCACCCTAGTGCATTAGCCGACTTAAATTTTGAGTCTATAGATTTTGTAGAAGTCTATCAAATTCTTCCAGATCGAGTGATATTTAAATGTATGTATTTGGGACAAACCTTTATATATAGCCCCCAACACATTTGACGGATGTGATATGGTATCGAAAATGTAGATCTACAAAGTGGTGCAGGGTATAATATAGTCGGCCCCGCCCGACTTTAGACTTTCCTTACTGGTTTTTTACTAACATTGTGTTCCACCCTAGTGCGGACTTAAATTTTGAGTCTATAGATTTTGTAGAAGTCTATCAAATTCTGTCCAGATCGAGTGATATTTAAATGTATGTATTTGGGACAAACCTTTATATATACCCCAACACATTTGACGGATGTGATTTGGTATCCAAAATTTCGATCTACAAAGTGGTGCAGGGTATAATATAGTCGGCACCGCCCGACTTTAGACTTTCCTTACTTGTTTTTGTCTAAATTCGTTTTTATTATTCAACATAGTTCCCTTTAAGAGCGATACAACGATTATAACGACCTTCCAATTTTTTGATACCATTTTGGTAGTACTCCTTCGGTTTTGCCTCGAAATAGGCCCCAGTTTCGGCGATCACCTCTTCATTGCAGCCAAATTTTTTCCCTGCGAGCATCCTTTTCAGGTCTGAGAACAAGAAAAAGTCGCTGGGGGTCAGATCTGGAGAATACGGTGGGTGCGAAAGCAATTCGAAGCCCAATTCATGAATTTTTGTCATCGTTTTCAATGACTTGTGGCACGGTGCGTTGTTTTGGTGGAACAACACTTTTTTTTCTTCTTCATATGGGGTCGTTTTGCCGCGATTTCGACCTTCAAACGCTCCAATAACGCCATATACTAGTCACTGTTGATGGTTTTTCCCTTTTCAAGATAATCGATAAAAATTATTCCATGCGTATCCCAAAAAACAGAGGCCATTACTTTGCCAGCGGACTTTTGAGTCTTTCCATGCTTTGGAGACGGTTCACCGGTCGCTGTCCACTCAGCCGACTGTCGATTGGACTCAGGAGTGTAGTGATGGAGCCATGTTTCATCCATTGTCACATATCGACGGAAAAACTCGCGTGTATTACGAGTTAACAGCTGCAAACACCGCTCAGAATCATCAACACGTTGTTGTTTTTGGTCAAATGTGAGCTCGCGCGGCACCCATTTTGCACAGAGCTTCCGCATATCCAAATATTGATGAATGATATGACCAACACCTTCCTTCGATATCTTTAAGGCCTCTGCTATCTCGATCAACTTCATTTTATGGTCATTCAAAATCATTTTGTGGATTTTTCTGATGTTTTCGTCGGTAACCACCTCTTTCTGGCGTCCACTGCGTTCACCGTCCTCCGTGCTCATTTCACCATGCTTGAATTTTGCATACCAATCAATTGTTGTTGATTTCCCTGGGACAGAGTCCGGAAACTCATTATCAAGCCAAGTTTTTGCTTCCACCGTATTTTTTCCCTTCAGAAAACAGTATTTTATCAAACGTATTTTATACCGAACGGCGTTTCACATTGCAGTGAAACCACTTAGAGAAACTTTGAAACCCTCAAAAATTTCAACAGCATTACTGAGGTGGGATAATCCACCGATGAAAAACTTTTTGGTGTTTTGGTCGAAACTGGGTTTGAATCCACGACCCTGTGTATGCAAGGCGGGCATGCTAACCATTCCACCATCGTGGCTCCCAACATGGACCGATACTCACCATTTTTGGCATACCTCTTTATGAACGAAAGTACCTCTAGAATTCCAATTTCAGGCAAATTGGATAAAAACTACGGTTTGTATAAGCCCAACCCCCCAAATCTGGGGGTCGGTTTATATGGGGACCATACCAAAACATGGACCGATACACACCATTTCAGTCACACCTCTTTATGGTTCTAAAATACCTCTAGATTTCCAATTTCAGGTAAATTGGATAAAAACTGCGGATTCTATAAGCGCAATAAGTAAAATCGGGTGATCGGTCTATATTGGGGCTATACCAAAACATGGGCCGATATTCACCATTTGTAGCACATCTCCTTATGATACGAAAAT
Source organism: Haematobia irritans (assembly GCF_050003625.1). Lineage (NCBI taxonomy): Eukaryota > Metazoa > Arthropoda > Insecta > Diptera > Muscidae > Haematobia > Haematobia irritans. The sequence continues at coordinate 163,568,307 of NC_134397.1, read as the reverse complement.
ACCTCTAGAATTCCAATTTCAGGCAAATTGGTTAAAAACTACGGTTTATAAAGGGTGGTTTAATTTCAAGGGCCGATGTTGAATGTGAACCACACCTAAACGCCAGCTTTTTCCGAATTTTATTTGACATTTGTCTATTTCAGACTTATTCAATTTGAACCATGGACGTCGTGAATGGGCAGAATGGTTCCAAGAAATGGCAACAGTGGATGATCAATTTTCGAAGAAAATCATCTTCAGTGATGAGGCACATTTTCACCTCACTAGATTCGTCAATAAACAGAATTGCCGCGTTTGGGCGAATGAGAATCCAAGAGTGATTGTCGAAAAACCAATGCACCCACAAAGAGTGACCGTTTGCTGCGGTTTATGGGCTGGCGGCATCATCGGGCCGTATTTTTTCCAAAATAAGGCCGGTCAGGCAGTTACTGTGAATGGTGTTCGCTATCGTGAGATGATAACGAACTTTTTATGGCCCGAATTGGAAGATATGGATGTGGACGATATGTGGTTTCAGCAGGACGGTGCCACTTGCCTCACAGCTAACGAAACAATGGCTCTTTTGTGCAACAAATTCAATGGCCGTATTATCTCATGTAATGGCGATGTGAATTGGCCGCCAAGATCATGTGATTTGACACCGTTGGAGTTTTTTCTTTGGGGTTATTTGAAAGAAAAGGTGTACGTCGATAAGCCAGCAACAATTCATGAGCTAAAGGATGAGATAATTCGGCACATTAACGGCATAGAACCTCCATTATGCCTCAGCGTCATCGAAAATTTGGACCATCGGAGGAAGGTGTGCCACCGATGTCTCGGCGCCCATTTGGCCGATATTTTGTTCCATACATAATTGAGTAATACCAATATATCATAATAAAATAAAATTACAATAATTTCCTAAATAGTTTGTGTTTTATTCAAAATCAACATCGGCCCTTGAATTTTAACCACTTTTTTAAGCTCAATACCCAAAATCAGGGAGTGGGTTTATATGGGGACCATACCAAAACATGGACCGATATATCCCATCTTCGAACTTGATATGCCTGCAGACAGAAGACGAGTTTTTGCAAAATTTCAGCACGATTGCTTCATTATTGAAGACTGTAGCGTGATTACAACAGACAGACAAGGAGCCACCGTGGTGCAATGGTTAGCATGCCCGCCTTGCATACACAAGGTCGTGGGTTCGATTCCTGCTTCGACCTAACACCGCAATGGACTGAATAGTCTAAGTGAGTCTGATACATCGGGCTGCCACCTAACCTTACCTAACACCAAAAAGTTTTCAGCGGTGGATGATCCCACCTCAGTAATGCTGGTGACATTTCTGAGGGTTTCAAAGCTTCTCTATGTTAAGTGGTTTCACTGAAATGTGGAACGCAGTCCGGACTCGGCTATAAAAAGGAGGTCCCTTGTCATTGAGCTTAACATGGAATCGGGCAGCACTCAGTGATAAGAGAGAAGTTCACCAATGTGGTATCACAATGGACTGAATAGTCTAAGTGAGCCTGATACATCGGGCTGCCACCTAACCTACAACAGACAGACAGCCCGACGGACATGGTTATAACGTCTTAGAATTTCTCCCTGATCAAGAATATATATACTTTATATAGTCGGAAATCGATATTTCGATGTGTTACAAACGGAATAACAAACTTATTATACCCCCGTCACCATTCTATGGTGGTGGGTATGAAAAAAACTTCCAGTGGAGTTAAAATATTTAACTTCTTTGTGGGGACATTTTTGAAAGTGTTTTGAAAGTTGTGCCTTTAGAACAACTCCCAATTTTTTTCGCTGGGAAAAAGTGTGAAACTACTTTTAGTTTCTTTATTACAAATTAATTGTCTAGTTATTTTGATGTCTGGACCATATTTTATTTACAACCACCATATAACCACAGTTGCCTCTCAACCACAAATAATCTACCAACATTTGGAAAAAAATTTAGCAAAAATATACCAAACAAAAAATCTTATTTTGTCAAAACTTTATTTCTATAGAAAATTTTCCAAAAATATTATTTATAGAAAATTTTGTTAACATTTTATTTTTATAGAAAATATAGATAAAATTTTATTTGTATAACAAATTTTGTCAAAATTTTATTAACAATTTATATATTTCAATTTTATTTCTATAGAAAATTTTGTTAAAGGTTTATTTAGGTAGAAATTTTTGTTAAAATTTCATTTGTATAGAAAATTTTGTTAGAATTTTATTTCTATAAAATTTTGTCAGAATTTTATTTCTTTAGAAAAATTTCTCAAAATTTTATTTCTATAGAAACTATTGTCAAAATTTTATTTCCATAGAAAATTTTGTCAAAATTTTATTTCTATAGAAAGTTTTATTTCTATAGAAAATTTTTCCAAATTTTATTTCTATAGAAATTTTTTTTTAAATTTTGGCAAAATTTTATTTCTATAGAACATTTTGTCAAAATTTTATTTGCATAGAAAATGTTATCAAAATTTTATTTCTATAGAAAATTTTTTCAGAATTTTATTTCTTCAGAAAATTTTTTAAAAATTTGATATTTATAGAATTTTGTCAAAATTTTATTTCTTTAGAAAATTTTATTTCTATAGAAAATTTTGTCAAAATTTATTTCCATAGAAAATTTTGTCAAAATGTTATTTCTATAGAAAATTTTGTCAAAATTTATTTCTATAGAAAATTTTGTCAAAATTTTATTTCTATAGAAAATTTTGTCAAAATTTTATTTCTATAGAAAATGTTGTCAAAATTTTATTTCTATAGAAAATGTTGTCAAAATTTTATTTCTTTAGAACATTTTGTCAAAATTTGTTTCCATAGAAAATTTTGTCAAAATTTTATTTCTATAGAAAATTTTGTCAAAATTTTATTTCTATAGAAAATTTTGTCAAAATTTTATTTCTATAGAAAATTTTGTCAAAATTTTATTTCTATAGAAAATTTTGTCAAAATTTTATTTCTACAGGAAATTTTGTCAAAATTTTATTTCTATAGAAAATATTGTCAAATCTTTATTTCTATAGAAAATTTTGTCAGAATTTTATTTCTTCAGAAAATTTTATCAAAATTTGATTTTTGTAGAATTTTGTCAGAATTTTAGTTCTTTAGAAAATTTTATTTCCATAGAAAATTTTGTCAAAATTTATTTCCATAGAAAATTTTGGCAAAATTTTATTTCTATAGAAAATTTTGTCAAAATTTATTTCCATAGAAAATTTTGTCAAAATTTTATTTCTATAGAAAATTTTGTCAAAATTTTATTTCTATAGAAAATTTTGTCAAAATTTTATTTCTATAGAAAATTTTGTCAAAATTTTATTTCTATAGAAAATATTGTCAAAATTTTATTTCCATAGAAAATATTGTCAAAATTTTATTTCCATAGAAAATTTTGTTCAAATTTCATTTCTATAGAAAATTTTGCCAAATTTTATTTCTATAGAAAATTGTGCCAAATTTTATTTCTACAGAAAATTTTCCCAAAATTTTATTTCTATAGAAAATTTTGTCAAAATTTTATTTCTATAGAAAATTTTGTCAAATTTTTATTTCTATAGAAAATTTTGTCAGAATTTTATTTCTTCAGAAAATTTTATCAAAATTTGAATAGAAATTTTGACAAAATTTTCTATAAAAATTTTCATAGTTACTACTTTTCTTTTTATTCAACCTCTATTAATATTTAATAAAATCATCAGTATATAATAGAGACCTCGAGCTCGAAATAACATTTTGAGAAAATTTTCTACAAAAGTGAAATTTAGACGACATTTCCTATTGAAATAAAATTTTAACTAAATCTTCTATAGAAATAAAATTTTGAAAAACAATTTTATACAAATAGAATTTTGGATAAAATTTCTATAAAAATAAAATATTAACAAAATTTTCTATAGAAATAAAATTTATAAAAATTTTCTATAGAAATAAAATTTATAAAAATAAAATGTTAAAATTGTCTATAAAAATAAAAAAAGTTGTAGAAATAACATTTATGGAAACAAAAATTTGATAAAATGTTCTCTAGAAATAAAGTTGTAACAAAATTAAAAAAATAAAATTATACAAATAAAATTTTAGAAAATTTTTCTATAAAAATAAAATGTTAACAAAATCTTCAATATAAGATTTTTTTGTTTGGAAAAATTTCTCCACATTTTGGTGTACCTCTTAGAGGTACCTCTCAGCTACAGAAGAATATTTTGCGAAATCTACCAAAACAAAAAAAAATTGTTACAATCTATCAAACAGTAATAAATCTATAATTTTTGGTAGTATTGTACCAACTGTTGCAATCGTGCTTATAACCCAAGCCCCTTGGAGGAGCAAATTTCTTCCGATCCGGTTTACATTTTGCTACTTGATGTTATTGGATGTCATCTAACAAATATGCAAATATTTGTACATATCATTGGTGTGCTATTGTGCCATTTTACTCACGCCCACGAAGGAAAATTTTCACCCGCGCACACCTATGGATAATATTTTTTGACGCACACTCACGGAAACATAATCTGTACTGCCGCACGAAAAATATTTTCGAGTCTTCAATAAAAATTTTAAAGATTTTCTTGTTAATATTGTGTAGATTTCGTATTCCAAAAATTTACTTCGTATTCTTTCATATTAAGCCAATATTTTTTGGTATTGACTCCGACAATACCAAAAACCATAAGTGAAAATCAAAATCATTGCAACCAATTAAACTTTTCATTAGTGTAGAATTATTTGTATGCCGGAATATTTCACAGACGACATCTCTATTGCCTTTCTATTCATATTGCATGATGACCAAAGTAAGTCTCCAAAAAAGACATCTATGTCCAGTATTTGTTTTGTTCTATTTGCAAATGCAAAAGAGAATATGTGACAAAAAAATGACAGAAAAACAAACTGCAGCACTGTATTACCACGAATGCAATGAATCGTACAAGGTATCGGAATTTTTTACTAGAAAAGGATAGGCTATATTTAAAAGAGGTCAAAATCTCCCTGTCTCATGTCAGCGGACATACATCTAAGTTCGACACAGATAGCTCCTGAATTATAGGTGTGCCATATTCGTCGCTTTCCCCACTGTTCCGCCGCACTTTATGTGTCTCCTACTCAGCCCATAGGTCTGTGGCCTCTGTGGTCATAAGAATGTAAATCGGGCGAATCGGGGAGCTATATTTAAATCTGAACCGATTTCAAACAAATTTGGTACACATGACGACACTATCAAATTTACTTCTTGTGCAAAATTTGAAACAAATGGCCTCTGAGGCCATATGTACTTAAATGGCATCTGAGACTATTTATGGACATATTGAGCGAAAGGTATATATAGACACTATATCTAAATCTGAAGCGATTTGGCTGATATTTTGCAAGGTCTACGGGACTCACAAAATATTTCGATACACAAAATTTTAACAAGATCGGTTAATAAACACGTCATTTATGACTTCAGTTAGTTATACACAAATGGAGCATAAATGCGTAATTCTCACAAAATAGTTCATTATTTCATTAAATTTGTAAATTTTACTAAAAATGCGCCCATCTTGAACTTCGTATGGCACTAAAGACATTTTTACAATTTTCAACTCAAATTTTTTCCTACTACAAAATTTTCTTTAACAGGTGAAAAAAATTGATTATGTCTAATAAATTTTCTTGTATTTGTTGAAAAACATTTTGCAAATTTTTGTGATATCGGCGTGATGTCAGCGTTTATAATATTGTTTAGTTAAAATTTTCTAAAAATAATTTAATTTTTTTAAATTGTTCTAGCACCAGGCAGATCTTCTTCAAATTGATAAATATATGACTTCACTGCAATGTACCAAAATCGCTTATGCTCTATGTACAACTAAAGGGAAACAAACCTGACAGTAGAGCTCAATCATATGTAAGTGATGGAAAAGAACGTTAAATCGATTCTTGTTTTTGGTTTAAGGGGCTACTTTGTTCCATGGCCGACAACCTAAAAAAAGTTTACAGAAATATGGGAAATCTATTCAGTCACCAGTATGGCCATTGCCGCTACCACTAACTGACATCTTCATCCAGGCTACAAAATTTCAATTGTTCACTTGTTTTTGGGCCATTGACTTTGGTTTTAAAGCCTGCTTGCTGATGGGAATATGTGTAAGTATGGGAAAAATGAAATATGGAAAAACTAAACGATAGCACATATATATAACATAAATGAACTACATGACAATAGTCTTTATGGATGATAGAGTGATACAATTTGCGGTGGAATTTTTGGAATCTCAGAAATTTTAGTATTCTAAAAATAAGCTAAAAAACGACATACAGTAACAATAGCAAAAAACAAAAATTGTTTTTTTATAGAAAATTTTGTCAAAATGTTAATTCTATAGAAAATTTTGTCAAAATTTTTTCTATAGAAAATTTTCTCAAAATTTTATTTCTATAGAACATTTTGTCAAAATTTTATTTCTATCGAAAATGTTGTCAATATTTTATTTCTATAGAAAATGTTGTCAAAATTTTATTTCTATAGAAAATTTTGTCAAAATTTTATTTCTATATAAAATTTTGTCAAAATTTTATTTCTATATAAAATTTTATCAAAATTTTATTTCTATAGAAAATTTTGTTAAAATTTTATTTCTACATAAAATTTTGTCAAAAATTTATTTCTATAGAAAATTTTGTCAAAATTCTATTCCTATAGAGAATTTTTTCAAAATTTTATTTCTATAGAAAATTTTGTCAGAGTTTTGTTTCTATAGAAAATTTTTTTCAAAATTTTATTTCTATAGAAAATTTTTTCAAAATTTTATTTCTATCGAAAATTTTGTCAAATTTTTTTTTCTATAGAAAATTTTCTCAAAATTTTATTTCTATAGAAAAATTTTTCAAAATGTTATTTCTGTAGAAAATTTTGTCAAAATTTTATTTCTATAGAAAATTTTGCCAAATTTTATTTCTATAGAAAATTTTGGCAAAATTTTATTTCTATTGAAAATTTTGCAAAATTTTATTTCTATAGAATATTTTGTCAAAATTTTATGTCTGTAGAAAATGTTGGCAAAATTTTATATATACGAAAAATTGTCTCAAAATGTTATTTTTATAAAAAATTTTGTCAAAATTTGATTTCTATAAAATTTTTTGTCAAAATTGTATTTCTATAGAAAATTTTGTCAAAATTTTTTCTACGGAAATTTTTGTCAAATTTTATTTCTATAAAAAATTTTGCAGCAATTTCATTTCTATAGAAAATTTTGTTAAAATTTTATTTCTGAAAAAATTTTGTCAAAATTTTATTTTTATAAAAATTTTGTCAAAATTTCATTTCTATAAAACATTTTGTCAATATTGTATTTGTATTTCTATAGAAGATTTTGTCAAAATTTTTTTTATGGAAAATTTTGTCAAAATGTTATTTCTATAGAATATTTTGTTAGAATTTTATTTCTATAGAAAATTTTTGCAAAATTTTATTTCAATAGAAATTTTTTTTTCAAAATTTTGTCAAAATTTCATTTTTATAGAAAATTTTGTCAAAATTTTATTTCTTTAGAACATTTTCTCAAAATTTTATTTCTATAGAAAGTTTTTTTCAAAATTTTATTTCTATAGAAAAATTTCTCAACATTTTATTTCTATAGAAAAGTTTTTCAAAATTTTATTTCTAGAGGACATTAAGTCAACATTTTATTTCTATAGAAAATTTTGTCAAACTTTTTTCTATGGAAAATTTTGTCAAAGTTTTTCTATAGAAAATTTTGTCAAATTTTATTTCTATAGAAAATTTTGTCAAAATTTTATTTCTAAAAAAATTTTGTCAACATTTCATTTCTATAGAAAATTTTGTCAAAATTTTATTTCTATAAAAGATGTCAAAATTTTATTTCTACAAAAAATTTTGTCAAAATTTCAGATCTATAGAACATTATCAAATTGTATTTCCATAGAAAATTTTGTCAAAATTTTATTTCTAGAGGAAATATGGTCAACATTTTATTTCTATAGAACATTTTGTCAAAATTTTATTCCTATAGAAAATTTTGTCAAAATTTTATTTCTATAGAAAATTTCGTCAAAATTTTATTTCTAGAGGAAATATGGTCAACATTTTGTTTCTATAGAACATTTTGTCAAAAAGTTATTTCTATAAAAAATTTTGTCAAAATCTTATTTCTATAGAAAATTTTGTCAACATTTTATTTCTATAAAAAATTTTGTCAAAATTTTATTTCTATAAAATAATTTCTGTAAAAATTGGTTATCTAATTAGATATGACTAGATTTCAAAATTGTCCGCTTTAGATCTAAGCAGAGTTACCCATGTATGAGGAGACAGAATTAGATATAATTATATATAATTCCATATATGACGAGATCTAACATCAGATCCTATTCTATCTAAGACATTAAATCTTGGCCAATATGGAGATCTGATCAGATATAATTCCATAGTATTTAGATATGGTTAGATCTTACTATTTTTCGGATCTTCTCATATCTAATTGTATCAAAATAGATCCCTCAATTTTTACTCGGCAAATTTTATTTCTATAGAAAATTTTGTCAAAATTTTATTTCTATAGCAAATTTTGTCAAAATGTTATTTCTATAGAAAATTTTGTCAACATTTTGTTTCTATAGCAAATTTTGTCAAAATGTTATTTCTGTAAAACATCTTTTCAGAATTTCTATGGAAAACTGTATCAAAATTTTATTTCTATAGAAAGTTTTCTCAAATTGTATTTCTATAGAAAATGTTGGCAAAATTTTATATCTACGAAAAATTGTCTCAAAATGTTATTTCTATAAAAAATTTTGTGAATTTTTTTTTTAGAGAAAATTTTGTCAATATTTTATTCTTATAGAATTTTTTTTCAAAATTTTATTCCTATAGATAGTTGTGTTAAAATTTTATTTCTATAGAAAATTTTGTCAACATTTTGTTTCTATAGAAAATTTTGTAAATTATTCCTATAAAAATAATTTTGGCAATATGTTATTCCTATAAAAAAATTTGTCAAAATTTTATTTCTATAGTAAATTTTGCGAAAATTTTATTTCTATAATATATAGTGTCAACATTTTGCTTCTATAGAGAATTTGGCAAACTTTCTTTCCAATCCATGGTGGGGGTATATAAGATTCGGCGAGGAACTTTCAACCGTATTTAGTTGTTTTCTTTAACATAACTCAATTAATCCATTCGGAGCGTATTTAAATATGTTGGTTTGTGTCCTTGCTAATTAAAATGTATCTTCACATTATTTGGAAGCCTTTTCAGTTTCCTATTATGATCTCTCAGATGGCTCGCCCTATTGGAAAAACAGTATCCGGGTATTGTCTCAAAATATATGTAGCAACTCTCGCATAGAATACAAACACATTTTTTTGTATACAAAAAAAACCGAAACTATGTGAGACCCGTTCTTTTTTAATTATTTAACCATAACATATTCTACACGTTCACACTTTTTATTATTCAACCATCATAGCAATCATTCACTCACACCCGAAATTTGATTAAAGTCAAGTGGTAAATGAAATGGTAGTTCAAACGATGTCATAAATTTCTCTTCAATTCCATCTCTAATAAAGATCTACCAAACAATAACAAAAAATAAACAAAAAATTGAAATCGATTCATTTCATTTGGAAATTAAATTTCACTACAACAGGTGATGGGTTTTGGGTAGTGGCAGCCAAGTGCATAACTACCTGATAGATTGCGAGAGTTCGTGCACTTCAGTGCTCTTCCGCAGTTATGTCGCCGGCAGACAGTTGAACTATTTTAAATGATTCGCCACACATCATACACGTATCATGTCATGCAACCATATGCCATGAAGAAGAGCCAACAATTTGGCAAATCAATATGCAGAACTCGTGAATTGGTATTACAATAAATTTCGTTAAACTATTGAATACCAAATGTCAATTTTACCATCGCCGATGATGATACATAACAAAACATACAGTGAGAGACAACATGCCGAGACGAGAAAGACCACAGCAATTATATCACATTTAAATTATTGGGAATATACGTTCATACGCAATCCGAAAACAACATGTCCATGATCCATTGGGCCAATGGTCCTATTAAAATACCGTTAAATCTATATAACAAAAAATTCTATAAAATCTGGAAAACTAATTTAGAAATTTATTGGATATTTTTATACTATAGAATTTCCAAACCATTGTAAAACAATAAACAAACAAGTAAATAGGGCCGAAATTTCAGCCAGGCCGAATCATATATACCCTTTGCGCACAAAGTTCCACTAAAGACTGTCATTCACAATCGAATTACTTGGGTTGTGGTAACAGTTGCCGATAGTAACGGATCCTAATCATTCTTAAAATTTTCTACAAAATTATAATTTAGTCGATATGGAGTCTTTTTTAAATAAAACAAGTATATACGGCCGTAAGTTCGGCCAGGCCGAAGTTTATGTACCCTCCACCATGGATTGCGTAGAAACTTCTACGAAAGACTGTCATCCACAAATTTCAATTCACATGGTTGTTAAATATTATATACTATCACCAAGTACCAAATTTCAACCAGATCGGATGAATTTGTCTTCTCCAAAAGGCACCGGGGATCAAATCTGGGGATTGGTTTATATGGGAGCTATGCTGCATGGTTGTTGGATACCCTATATCACGTACCAAATTTCAACCGAATGGGAAGAATTTTGCTCTTCCTAAGTGCTCCGGAGGTCAAATCTGGGGATCGGTTTTTATGGGGCCTATATATAATTATGGACCGATATCGACCAATTTTTGCATAGTGTTTGAGGCCATATATTAACATCACGTACCAAATTTCAACTGAATCAGATAAGTTTTGGTCTTCCAAGAGGCTCCGGAGGTCAAATCTGGTGATCGGTTTATATGGGGGCTATATATAATTATGGACCGATGTGAACCAATTTTTGCATGGTTGTTACAGACCATATACTAACACCATATACCAAATTTCAGCCGAATCGGATGAAATTTGCTTCCCTTAGAGGCTCAGCAAGCCAAATCGGGGGATCGGTTTATATGGGGGCTATATATAATTATGGTCCGATATGGACCAATTTTTGCATGGTTGTTAGAGACCATATACTAACACCATGTACCAAATTTCAGCCGAATCGGATGAAATTTGCTTCCCTTAGAGGCTCCGCAAGCCAAATCGGGGGATCGGTTTATATGGGGGCTATATATAATTATGGACCGATATGGACTAATTTATGCATGGTTGTTATAGACCATATACTAACACCATGTACCAAATTTCAGCCGGATCGGATGAAATTTGCTTCCCTTAGAGGCTCCGCAAGCCAAATCGGGGGATCGGTTTATATGGGGGCTATATATAATTATGGACCGATATGAACCAATTTTTGCATGGTTATTAGAGACCATATACTAACACCATGTACCAAATTTCAGCCGGATCGGATGGAATTTGCTTCCCTTAGAGGCTCCGCAAGCCAAATCGGGGGATCGGTTTATATGGGGGCTATATATAATTATGGACCGATATGGACCAATTTTTGCATGGTTGTTAGAGACCATATTCTAACACCATGTACCAAATTTCAGCCGGGTTGGAGGAAATTTGCTTCTCTTAGAGGCCTCGCTAACCAAATTTGGGGGTTCGTTTATATGGGGGCTATACGTAAAAGTGGACCGATATGGCCCCTTTGCAATACCATCCAACCTACATCAATAACAACTACTTGTGCCATGTTTCAAGTCGATAGCTTGTTTCGTTTGGAAGTTGATTTCAACAGACGGACGGACGGACATGCTTAGATCGATTCAGAATTTCACCACGACCCAGAATATATGTACTTTATGGGGTCTTAGAGCAATATTTCGCTGTGTTACAAACGGAATGACAAAGTTAATATACCCCCATCCTATGGTGGAGGGTATAAAAATAGATAAGATTACCCATTAAAAATATGCAAAAACGTGAGTTGAAAGAACTTCGTGTATAATTGAAATAAAGAACATCATTGGGAGAAAAATTTTGGAAGCTCTTTTTTTGTTGGGAAGTAATGAGGAGGCAGATTCCCAGTGGTAAAAATTCAAACCCCTTACCAAAAGATCGATTATTTTCTTGGGAAATTTGGAAGATTAAGTAAGTATGTTGTATGTAAACACACATATAGTTGACAATGCTACTACTTATACCTTAGCATTGAAAAATCGAACAGAATGTAATTCCATCAAAACTTAAACAAATAAAAGCTATTACATAGTCATCTAGTTGGTTCGTAGTGGGACAACCAGTGCTTACGACTTCCACTTACTGGGTAAGGGGTCTGTAATTAGGAATAAAAACTCAAAAAATTGCTAGGCAACGTTTCCAAGCAACATTGGTTTTTGTTTGTTCGTTTTTTTTTTCAGTTTTCTGAAAAATTTTTCGAGCATAAATAAATTTTTATTTACATCTTTTTTTTCTTTTCCAGATTATCAATTAATTTGTATTGAGTTGTACATCCTTTCCAAATATACAGCTAGACCTCGCTTTACGTCGCAGATACGCTCCAAAAAACACGACGCAAAGTGAATTATGAGTTTCTATGGCAAACCATGCAAAGATTGGAGACAGATAACAATGATAACAACGCAACTTCGAAAATCTAACGACGCAAAGTGAAAACTAGTACTAAGTCAGCAGCGACACATCTTCGAAACAACGCAAAACGAAACGACGCAAAGCGAGGTCTAGGTGTATATGTGTAAAGGTAAGTGTGAAAATAATTAATTGAAATATGGAGGGATTTTCGTCCAGAAATTTAAAGCGATTAGCGCGTAAGGAAGAAAATAAGTTTAGAGCGATTTCCCTGCGTTAATTAGCACCTTTTCAAGCGCCAGATTCAGGGGGAGCCAGGGAGCCATGTGTCAAATTCAGGTAATATTTCTTATATAACTTTCTATTTGTATATTTATTGACTAATAACATATAATCTTTTATTTCAGGCGCACGGGGCACCGATAAAATCGCTACGGGCTTTTTGTCCTCACAATGATTTATGGAAAGGACGTTGGGTCTCCTCTGGGAGCAAACCTTATTTTTCGCCCGATATTCAGATTTGATATGTCACGTGTTACGAATTCTTAAAGTGTCTTTGGATACAAGTCAAAATCAAATACTATTAAAAAAAAATATATTGACAAGTATATTTTTGTAATTGTACGATTTCGTCTACGAAATGTAATTTATGTTGCCGACAGGCTTCACTGTACTGACAAAAGCTCGAGTACGTGGAATCAAACAACCGATGGATATGAGTTGATGGTTCACTTGTAAACCAATCCAGCAAGTGTGGTGGGTGTTTTGTGTTTTCTGCTCAAAACGAAGATCAAATAGAAATCAGAAATCACATTGATGGTATCAAAAAAAAAATCTGTACTTTTTAATAAAAAATGTCACGTAATTACCTCGCAACCATGTAGGCGGTTAAACGGTCTGGCTGACGCACAGACACTTTCATTCTATTCTACATATTGAGCCATTCATAGTGGATAGTCTATCGGAACACTCTCCCTCCGCACACACGTATTGGTTTCGAATTTTTATGCAGCAAGAATAGCCCCACACCACACCACTGACACAACAGCAACTTGAACAGCAAACATCATCGGGACAAATCACTACCACTGTGACTGTCACTACCAACATGCTATTGATGACTGTCATCAATAGAAATTCAAAGGTTATCTCTCTACAGCATCAACATTTGCATACGCACATTTTCCATTTCCATATAATATTGTGATGTGCACTAGCACATAAAGGGTGATTCTTTTGAGGTTAGGATTTTCATGCATTAGTATTTGACAGATCACGTGGGATTTCAGACATGGTGTCAAAGAGAAAGATGCTCAGTATGCTTTGACATTTCATCATGAATAGACTTACGATCTGCCACAACGTCGAATTTTCAGTGAATGGGCCCTAGAAAAGTTGGCAGAAAATCCGCTTTTTTATCGACAAATTTTGTTCAGCGATGAGGCTCATTTCTGGTTGAATGGCTACGTAAATAAGCAAAATTGCCGCATTTGGAGTGAAGAGCAACCAGAAGCCGTTCAAGAACTGCCCATGCATCCCGAAAAATGCACTGTTTGGTGTGGTTTGTACGCTGGTGGAATCATTGGACCGTATTTTTTCAAAGATGCTGTTGGACGCAACGTTACGGTGAATGGCGATCGCTATCGTTCGATGCTAACAAACTTTTTGTTGCCAAAAATGGAAGAACTGAACTTGGTTGACATGTGGTTTCAACAAGATGGCGCTACATGCCACACAGCTCGCGATTCTATGGCCATTTTGAGGGAAAACTTCGGAGAACAATTCATCTCAAGAAATGGACCGGTAAGTTGGCCACCAAGATCATGCGATTTGACGGCTTTAGACTATTTTTTGTGGGGCTACGTCAAGTCTAAAGTCTACAGAAATAAGCCAGCAACTATTCCAGCTTTGGAAGACAACATTTCCGAAGAAATTCGGGCTATTCCGGCCGAAATGCTCGAAAAAGTTGCCCAAAATTGGACTTTCCGAATGGACCACCTAAGACGCAGCCGCGGTCAACATTTAAATGAAATTATCTGCAAAAAGTAAATGTCATGGACCAATCTAACGTTTCAAATAAAGAACCGATGAGATTTTGCAAATTTTATGCGTTTTTTTTTAAAAAAAAGTTATCAAGCTCTTAACAAATCACCCTTTAGTACACGTAGAGAAGTAATGTGGTTGTCAGAATCATAGCCCAGCAAAAAAAGAGCTTCCAAAAGAGGAGTTTGGATTCCCAATTTGTGATCCGGAAGTAGTGCAAACTTTGATAATCTCTAATGAATTTTATAGGGGCTTGTCATAGGACGGAAGTACTCCCTTTTTTGGATCCTTTGCATTGCTTTAGAAGTTCATTTGGATGAAGAATTAAAAAAAAATAATTATATATTTTTCCAATTTCAATTTTTATACCCTCCACCGTAGGATGGGAGTATATTAACTTTGTCATTCCGTTTGTAACACATCGAAATATTGCTCTAAGACCCCATAAAGTATATATATTCCGAGTCGATCTGAGCATGTCCGTCCGTCTGTTGAAATCACGCTAACTTCCGAACGAAACAAACTATCGACTTGAAACTTGGCACAAGTAGTTGTTATTGATGTAGGTCGGATAGTATTGCAAATGGGCCATATCGGTCCACTTTTACGTATAGCCCCCATATAAACGGACCCCCAAATTTGGCTTGCGATTGCTCTAAGAGAAGCAAATTTCATCCGATCCGGCTGAAATTTGGTACATGGTGTTAGTATATGGTCTCTAACAACCATGCTAAAATTGGTCCATATCGGTCCACTTTTACGTATAGCCCCCATATAAACGGGCCCCCACATTTGGCTTGCGATTGCTCTAAGAGATGCAAATTTCATTCGATCCGGCTGAAATTTGGAACATGGTGTTAGTATATGATCTCTAACAACCGCGCAAAAATTGGTCCATATCGGTCCACTTTTACGTATAGCCCCCATATAAACGGACCCCCAAATTTGGCTTGCGATTGCTCTAAGAGAAGCAAATTTCATCGGGTCCGGCTGAAATTTGGTACATGATGTTAGTATATGGTCTCTAACAACCATGCCAAAATTCGTCCATATCGGTCCGTAATTATATATAGCCCCCATATAAGCCCATCCCCAGATTTGACCTCCGGAGCCTCTTAGAGGAGCAAAATTCATCCGATCCGGTTGAAATTTGGTACATGGTGTCAGCAACCAACAACCATGCAGGAATTGGTCCATATCGGTCCATAATTATATATAGCCCCCATATAAATCGATCCCCAGATTTGGATTGCAGAGCCACTAAGAGAAGCAAATTTCATCCGATCCGGTTGAAATTTGGTACATGGTGTCAGCATATGATATCGGTTCATAATCATGGTTGCCACTCGAGCCAAAAATAATCTACCAAAATTTTATTTTTATAGAAAACATTGTCAAAATGTTATTTCTATAGAAAATTTTGTCAAAATTTTATTTCTATAGAAACTTTTGTCAAAATTTTATTTCTATAGAAACTTTTGTCAAAATTTTATTTCTATAGAAAATTTTGTCAAAATTTTATTTCGATAGAATTTTTTTCCAAATTTTTCTTCTATAGAAAATGTTGTCAAAAATTTTATTTTGTCAAAATTTTATTTCTATAGAAACTTTAAACTTAATTATATACGTATTTAATCGGCCTTTTTATACCCTTCACCACTACTGTGGTACAGGGTATAATAAGTTTGTGCATTTGTATGTAACGCCAAGAAGGAAAAGTCTGAGACCCATCGTTTAGTATACCGATCGTCTTAGAATTAAATTCTGAGTCGATTTAGCGATGTCTGTCTGTCTGTCTGTTGATGTATTTTTGTGTGCAAAGTACAGCTCGCAGTTTTAGTCCGATTGTCCTAAAATTTGGTATAGGGTCCTGTTTCGGCTCAAAGACGATCCCTATTGATTTTGGAAAACAATCGGTTCAGATTTAGATATAGCTGCCATATATATTTTTCACCGATCTGGTCATAATTGGCGTGTATATCAACCGATCTTCCTCAAATTCCGTACATCCCAATATTTTATGAGTCTCGAAAAACTTGCAAAATATCATCCAAATCGGTTCAGATTTAGATATAGCTCCCATATATAGCTTTCGCCCGATTTACACTCAAATGACCACAGAGGCCAATTTTTTGCTCCGATTTAATTGAAATTTTGCACAGGGAGTAGAATTAGCATTGTAGCTATGCGTGCCATAGCTACAATGCTAACAAAAAAGGTTAAAATACCAACATTTTCCTTGTAAAATCGCCACTGCTTAGTCGAAAAGTTGTAAAAATGACTCTAATTTTCCTAAACTTCTAATACATATATATCGAGCGATAAATCATAAATAAACTTTTTCGAAGTTTCCTTAAAATTGCTTCAGATTTAAATGTTTCCTATATTTTTTACTAACATTGTGTTCCACCCTAGTGCATTAGCCGACTTAAATTTTGAGTCTATAGATTTTGTGGAAGTCTATCAAATTCTGTCCAGATCGAGTGATATTTAAATGTATGTATGTGGGACAAACCTTTATATATAGCCCCAATATATTTGATGTGATATGGTATCGAAAATTTAGATCTACAAAGTGGTGCAGGGTATAATATAGTCGGCACCGCCCGACTTTAGACTTTCCTTACTTGTTTTTTACTAAAATTGTGTTCCACCCTAGTCCATTAGCCGACTTAAATTTTGAGTCTATAGATTTTGTAGAAGTCTATCAAATTCTGTCCAGATCGAGTGATATTTAAATGTATGTATTTGGAACAAACCTTTATATATAGCCCCCAACACATTTAACGGATGTGATATGGTATCGAAAATTTAGATCTATAAAGTGGTGCAGGGTATAATATAGTGGGCCCCGCCCGACTTTAGACTTTCCTTACTTGTTTTTTACTAACATTGTGTTCCACCCTAGTGCGTTAGCCGACTTACATTTTGAGTCTATAGATTTTGTAGAAGTCTATCAAATTCTGTCCAGATCGAGTGATATTTAAATGTATGTATTTGGGACAAACCTTTATATATAGCCCCCAACACATTTGACGGATGTGATATGGTATCGAAAATTTAGATCTACAAAGTGGTGCAGGGAATAATATAGTCGGCCCCGCCCGACTTTAGACTTTCCTTACTTGTTTAGTTTAATGTATACCACGTATGGACTATGTGGAATATATTACGGTGTTAGGAAGTTTTAAGATACCTTGCCATCGGCAAGTGTTAACGCAACCCAAGTAATTCGATTGTGGATGACAGTCTTCAGTAGAAGTTTCTACGCAATCCATGGTGGAGGGTACATAAGCTTCGACCTGGCCGAACTTACGGCCGTATATACTTGTTTTCTTTCTAACATTGTGTTTCATCCCAGGGCGTTAGCCGATTTAAATTTTAATTCTAGAGATTTTGTAGAAGTACAAAAATTGTCTCCATTATCAGTATTTGTATCTGGAAATGCAAACCTTTATATAGCTCCCAGCAAACTTGAAGTAGTTGAAATGGTAACACAAATATTGATCTACATAGTGGTGAAGGGTATAATATAGTCGGCCCCGCACGCCTTTTACTTTTTTACTTACTTTTTTATTTTCCTATTATATAATGTTTACAATTTGAAAAACTCAGACCGAGTGTTAATCCTTGGCTTGTTGGGACCATATTAGACTGCCTTAGCGTACTAACAACAAATGCTATTGAACACGAAGCGTCGAAATGATGAAGGATCCTGGGAAGCTCTTAAAAAGAAATGTTTTGTTGAACGACTTCTATTTTTATACCCTCCACCATAGGATGGGGGTATATTAACTTTGTCATTCCGTTTGTAACACATCGAAATATTGCTCTAAGACCCCATAAAGTATATATATTCTGGGTCGTGGTGAAATTCTGAGTCGATCTAAGCATGTCCGTCCGTCTGTCCGTCTGTCCGGCTGTCCGTTCGTCTGTGGAAATCACGCTAACTTCCGTACGAAACAAGCTATCGACTTGAAACTTGGCACAAGTAGTTGTTATTGATGTAGGTCGGATGGTATTGAAAATGGGCCATATCGGACCACGTTTACGTATAGCCCCCATATAAACCGATCCTCAGATTTGACCTCCGGAGCCTCTTGGAGGGGCAAAATTCATCCGATCCGATTGAAATTTGGTACCTGATGTTAGTATATGGTCTCTAACAACCATGCAAAAATTGGTCCATATCGGTCCATAATTATATATAGCCCCCTTATAAACCGATCCCCAGATTTGACCTCCGGAGACTTTTGGAGGGGCAAAATTCATCCAATCCGATTGAAATTTGGTACCTGATGTTAGTATATGGTCTCTAACAACCATGCAAAAATTGGTCCATATCGGTCCATAATTATATATAGCCCCCATATAAACCGATCCCCAGATTTGACCTCCGGAGCCTCTTGGAGGGGCAAAATTCATCCGATCCGGTTGAAATTTGGTACCTGATGTTAGTTTACGGCCTCTAATAACCATGCAAAAATTGGTCCATATCGGTCCATAATTATATATAGCCCCCATATAAACCGATCCCCAGATTTGACCTCCGGAGCCTCTTGGAAGAGCAAAATTCATCCGATCCAGTTGAAATTCGGTACATGGTGTTAGTATATGGTCTCTAACAACCATGCAAAAATTAGCCCATATCGGTCCATAATTATATATAGTTCCCATATAAACCGTCCCCAGATTTGACGTCCGGAACCTCTTGGAGGAGCACAAGTCATCCGATACGGTTGAAATTTGGTACATTTTGTCAATATATGGCCTCTAACAGCCATGTAAAAATTGGTCCATATCGGTCTTTAGTTATTATGACTTATTACACAAAAATTGGTCCATATCGCCAAAAATAATCTACCAAAACTTTATTTCCATAGAAAATTTTGTCAAATTTTATTACTATAGAAAGTTTTGTCAAAATTTCATTTCTATAGAAAGTTTTGTCAAAAGTTTATTTCTATACAAATGTTTGTCAAAATTTTATTTCCATAGAAAATTTTGTCAAAATTTTATTTCTATAGAAAATTTTGTAATCTACCAAAACTTTATTTCCATAGAAAATTTTGTCAAATTTTATTACTATAGAAAGTTTTGTTAAAATTTCATTTCTATAGAAAGTTTTGTCAAAAGTTTATTTCTATAGAAATGTTTGTCAAAATTTTATTTCTATAGAAAATTTTGTAAAAAATTTATTTCTGTAGAAAATTTTGTCAACATTTTATTTCTATACAAAATTTTGTCAAAATTTCATTTCTATACAAAATTTTGTCAACATTTTATTTCTATAGAAATTTTTGTCAAAATTGTATTGCTATAGAAAATATTGTCAACATTTTATTTCCATAGAAAATTTTGTCAACATTTTATTTCTATAGAAAATTTTGTCAAGTTTTTATTTCTATAGAAAATTTTGTCAAATTTTTATTTCTATAGAAAATTTTGTCAAAATTTTATTTCTATAGAAAATTTTGTCAAGGTTTCATTTCTATAGAAAATTTTGTCAAAATTTTATTTCTATAGAAAATTTTGTCAAACTAGATTATATACGTATTTAATCGGCCTTTTTTTGTTTAATATATACCCCGTATGGGCTAACTTACAATTTAGAAGACAGTGTTAAAAAGTTTTACGATACCTTGCCATCGGCAAGTGTTATCGCAACCCAAGTAATTCGATTGTGGATGACAGCCTTTAGTAGAAGTTCCTACGCAATCCATGGTGGAGGGTACATAAGATTCGGCCTGGCCGAACTTACGGCCGTATATACTTGTTTTTTTTCTGGGAAACTTTTGTTATAATCACTTTTAGTAAAGAATTTGAGTTATAATCGGAGTCCATTATGTAATAAAATTATTCCAATACAAAAATATAAATTTTCAATTACTTTCCTTAATATCTCAAAGACTAAAGTAAATATGAACGTTTTTGTCTAATTTGTAGCGTTAACCTCTTATTATGTTATTTTCCTTTCTAATAAATAAAATATAATTTCAGTAAAACATGAAGACATTTAAAAAGTGTGCTTACTTCATATATTTTTGAATGCGATTACCAAAGCGCTTTTAAGGTTCCAATATACCATCGAAGTAATTATGTGCATTTATATGCGCAGTGAAGTTACAATGATTTCCCAACCAAAGTTTTCTGCTTCTGAAAACACTGAAATTCTTACAAAGAGGAAGCGCATTTAAGTGGGACATTTCTTTATAACTTCATCATTGAATTCATCACAAAGGTAAGCGCTGATTGACTTTCCTTACAAAGCTGCTGAAAATTCAGCAGGGGTTTTCTTGGGTATTTTCACTGGTATCATGGTAGGACCAGGAGTTTTCGAAAGGAAACAATTTTATTTGATCCATGGTGGTGGGTTCCGCCGAACTTTCCTCTGTATATACATTCCATTGTCCTTATATTAAATTTTAATTCCGTGACAATGCTACGCTGCCTGACATTTGTAGGGATACAATCATTCTCAACATTTTCAAATGTTTCGTAAAGACTCTTAGGATACAATGCTGGTGGGCAAGTTAGCAAAAATCTCCATAAACCAATCATGCAATGCCTGCAGTCACCCCCAAACTATGTTCAACGTTTTTGAATGGTTTCGATTCGACGATTCAATCATGAACGGAAAGGACAAATATACGAGTATCCTTGAATTATGGACAATGCTTTGATGCCACCACCATCCATGCTTAGAGATACTCTCAAAGTTACCACTTTGTATTGATGCTGCACTTCGCTGCTATATAAGGGCTTCCAAATGAGGGTACTGTATTAGGAGCTTAAGTGCCATCCCTAAACTGAATTACTAATGGTTGGACTTGCCTGTTAACTTAGCCTTAGAATACCAAACGACAAAAGGAATTGCGCTGTATATTCATACCAACAATGGTATTAAAATGACCATTCACGATAATTATGCGTGGCATTTTGCATACAACACTTTTGTGATTGAATATCTTTTGATGCACAACCTGTCAAAGACATTCATCGAATGCTTTGATGTGAACGCAAATGATACATATCAGCAGTTACAGTCAGAATGTTGAAAATTTAATACTAAAGGTAAGTACTATGTTCGCTTTTCGAGTTGACATTTTCGCAGTTACTTTATTAAAACAGTTCAATGGAAAGCAGAAAAATTAACTCAATTGCTGCGCAGTTTTTTGTGCCTCCAAAATTTCGACAAGACATTATGGGAATGTGTTTGTTTTTATACCCTCCATCATAGGATGGGGGTATATTAACTTTGTCATTCCGTTTGTAACACATCGAAATATTGCTCTAAGACCTTATAAAGTATAGATATTCTGGGTCGTGGTGAAATTCTGAGTCGATCTAAGCATGTCCGTCCGTCCGTCTGTTGAAATCACGCTAACTTCCGAACGAAACAAGCTATCGACTTGAAACTTGGCACAAGTAGTTGTTATTGATGTAGGTCGGACGGTATTGAAAATGGGCCATATCGGTCCACTTTTACGTATAGCCCCCATATAAAGAGACCCTCAGATTTGGCTGGTGGAGCCTCTAACAGAAGCATATTTCATCCGATCCGGCTGAAATTTGGTACATGGTATTGGTATATGGTCTCTAACAACCATGCAAAAATTGGTCCACATCGGTCCATAATTATATATAACCCCCATATAAACCGATCTCCAGATTTCGCTTGCGAAGCCTCAAAGAGAAGCAAATTGCATCCGATCCGGCTGAAATTTGGTACATGGTGTTGGTATATGGTCTCTAATAACCATGCAAAAATTGGTCCACATCGGTCCATAATTATATATAGCCCCCATATAAACCGATCCCCCGATTTTGCTTGCTGAGCCTCCAAGAGAAGCAAATTTCATCCGAACTGGCTGAAATTTGGTACATGGTGTTAGTATATGGTCTCTAGTGACCATGCAAAAATTGGTCCACATCGGTCAATAATTATATATAGCCCCCATATAAAACGATCCCCAGATTTGACCTCCGGAGCCCCTTGGAAGTGCAAAATGTATCCGATTCGGTTGAAATTTGGTACGTCATGTTAGTATATGGTATCCAACAACCATGCAGGAATTGGTTCATATCAGTCCATAATTATATATAGGTCCCATATAAACCGATCAAGTTCATAATTCTATGTAGCCCCGATATAAGGTTAGGTGGCAGCCCGATGTATCAGGCTCACTTAGACTATTCAGTCCATTGTGATATAGCACCGATATAAGCGACCCCCATATTTCAATTCTGGCTCTGTACGTACCTTTCAAAAGTCCATGTCGATTCGTAATTATTTGTAGACTTACCTACACACAAAAAATTTTTTTCGGATTCAATCACCAAATTAATTGATCCAATTAATTTTTTAATTGAAATGTCTTCAATCACGAAAATGATAGTATCAATCACAGTTTTAATTGGGCATAGAAAAAATTCTTGATTAAAAAATTAATTGAATTTTTTCAGCAAATTTCAATTAATTTTTTAATTGATTCAATTAAAAATTTAATTGATGTTGATTGCAAAACTCAAATAATTTATCAATTAAAAAAGGTAACTATTTTGAATTACTTTCTGAATTGGCTTAAAGTTTTTATTTGGATTAACAAATGATTGGTTGAAATACATTTTTCATTAAAAATTAAAAAAAAAATCAGCACTCTTTTTAACTGAATTAGTCTTCCGAATTTGATTAAAAAGTTAATTGTATCAATTAATTTTTTAATTAAAAATTTTAAAATGTTCAATCATTGACTTAATTAACTTAATTTTCTATCACGATTAAAAAGTTAATTGTATCAATTAATTTATTAATTGAAAAAATTTTCAACTTCAATTAACTTTTTAATTGGAAATATTTTGGTGATATTTTTTTCTGTGTACACATAACTTTTTTGTCTAATATATATCACGTATGGACTAACTCACAATTTAGAAAACGATGTTAAGAAGTTTTAAGATACCACAACCCAAGTAATTCGATTGTGTGTCTTTCGTAGAAGTTTCTACGCAATCCATGGTGGAGGGTACATAAGATTCGGACTGGCCGAACTTACGGCCGTATATACTTGTTCGTTTATAATTTTGATTATTTCAGGAAAAATAATCGCAAAAATAAAGTGATTTCCAACTCGAAAACCGAACATAGTACTCACCTTGAAATTAAATTTTTGGTACAATAGATCTGGCAGATCCATTTTTGAGGAACTAGCATTTGTCCGGTGTATTGTTGCTGATCCTAAGCTAAAGTAAACAAAAGCAAATGGCTCTAAGTTCGGTTGGGCCAACTCATTATTTGAATAATTGTACATTTTACTGCACTTTATAATCGAAGTTCCATCGTGTCTACCAAAGGGCTAATATCGATTTGATTACATTCTTAATGTTCAAATTATGAAAACAGAAGGTGTCTTATGGGTGTAGAGTGTTTTATCCTTAGTGTTAGGACATCTGACATCAAATGAATATCCTTACAAGACAATTGCATTGAACTGAAGTCACTGAAAAATTGGGAACAAATCTTTGGTATAAATCATTTTCAAAACTTTATTTTTTACAAACGCTTTTCACTACAAACATGGCGTAATACTTGAAATCGAGTCTGAATTTAGAGATTTAGAGATTTAAGTCGTTAGCACAACATTATGAAAAAATCAGAAAAAGAAATAAACTCAAATTTTTTGCCCAGCCCAAGAAAGCAACACTCGAATTTGAAAGAGAACTGCATGTTAAATGCACACTTTGGAAAGGGTGATTTTTAAAGAGCTAAAGGAACATTAACAAGTAAATACGGCTGTAAGTTCGGCCAGGCTGAAGCTTATGTACCTTCCACCATGGATTGCGTAGAAACTTCTACTGAAGACTGTCATCCACAATCGAATAACTTGGGTTGCGGTAACACTTGCCGATGGCAAGGTATCTTAAAACTTCCTAACACCGTCTTCTAAATTGCAATGTAGTCAATACGTGGTATATATTAAACTAAAAAAGTCCGATTAAATACGTATATAATTAAGTTTTACAAAATTTTTTATAGAAATAAAATTTCGACAAAAGTTTCTATAGAAATAAAATGTTGACGACATTTTCTATAGAAGTAAAATTTGGACAAAATTTTCTATAGAAATAAAATTTTGCAAAATTTTCTATAGAAATAAAATTTTGACCAAATTTTCTATAGAACAAAAATGTTGACAAAATTTTCTATAGAAATAAAATTTTGACCAAATTTTCTATAAAACAAAAATTTTGACAAAATTTTCTATAGAAATAAAATTTTGACAAAATTTTCTATAGAAATAAAATTTTGACAAAATTTTCTATAGAAATAAAATTTTGACAAAATTTTCTATAGAAATAAAATTTTGGTAGATTATTTTTGGCTCGAGTGGCAACCATGATTATGAACCGATATGGACCAATTTTTGTGTGATTGGGGATCAGCTATATTTAACTATAGACCGATATGGACCAATTTTGCATGGTTGTTAGAGACCATATAATAACACCACGTACCAAATTTCAACCGGACCGGATGAATTTTGCTCCTTCAAAAGGCTCCGGAGGTCAAATCTGGGGATCGGTTTATATGGGGGCTATATATAATTATGGACCGATGTGGACAAATTTTTGCATGTTTGTTACACACCATATACTAGCACTATGTACCAAATTTCAGCCGGATCGGATAAAATTTGCTTCTCTTAGAGTCTCCGCAAGCCACATCTGTGTTCGGTTTATATGGAGCTATATATATTAATGGACCGATTTAGACCAATTTTTTCTATAGAAGCAAAATTTTGACAAAATTTTCCATAGAAATAACATTTTAACAAAATTTTCTTTTGAAATAAAATTTTAACAAAATCTATAGAAATAAAATTTTGACAAATTTTTCGACAAAAATAAAGTTTTGTCAAAATTTTCTATTGAAATAAAATTTTGTCAAAATTTTCTATTGAAATAAAATTTTGTCAAAATTTTCTATAGAAATAAAATTTTGACAAAATGTTCTATAGAAATAAAATTTTGACAAAATTTTCTATA
This sequence comes from Haematobia irritans, assembly GCF_050003625.1. Classification (NCBI taxonomy): domain Eukaryota; kingdom Metazoa; phylum Arthropoda; class Insecta; order Diptera; family Muscidae; genus Haematobia; species Haematobia irritans. Next base: position 163,542,638 of record NC_134397.1, on the reverse strand, counting down.
GAAATAAAATTTTGAAAAAATTTTCTATAGAAATAAAATTTTGACAAAATTTTCTATAGAAATAAAATTTTGACAAAATTTTCTATAGAAATAAAATTTTGACAAAATTTTCTATAGAAATAAAATTTAGACAAAATTGTTTATAGAAATAAAATTTTGACAAAATTTTCTATAGAAATTAAGTTTTGACTAAATTCTGTATAGAAATAAAATTTTGACAAAAGTTCCTATAGAAATAAAATTTTGATAAAATTTCACAATTGGTAGAATTTTACCACACATGGTAGATTTTTATTGTTGGTACAAATCTTGAAGTTATTGCAGATTTTGCAACATATTTCTCTCCAACTGAGAGGTACTTCCAATTTCTATAAAAATAATTTTTTGACAAAATTTTCTATAGAAATGAAATATTTCTACAGAAATAAAATTTTGACAAAATTTTTTCTAAAGAAATAAAATGTTGACAAAATTTTCTATGGGAATAAAATTGGAAAAATTTTCTATAGAAATACATTTTTGACAAAATTTTCGATAAAAATAAAGTTTTGGCAAAATTTCCTATAGAAATAAAATTTTGACAAAATTTTCTATAGAAATAAATGTTGACAAAATTTTCTATAAAAATAAAATTTTGACAAAATTGTCTATAGTGATAAAATTTTGACAAAAACTTCTATAGAAATAAAATTTTGATAAAATTGTTTATACAAATAAAATCTTGACCAAATTTTTTATAAAAATAAAAATTGCACAAAATTCTCTATACAATCAAATTTTAACACAATTTTCCATAGAAATAAAATTTTAACAAAATTTTCTATTAAATAAAATTTTAACAAAATTTTCTATTAAATAAAATTTTAACAAAATTTTCTATAGAAATAAAATTTTGACAAAACTTTCTATAGAAGCAAAATTTTGACAAAACTTTCTATCGAAATAATTTTGACAGAATCTATAGAAATTAAGTTTTGACACAATTTTCCATAGAAGTAAAATTTTAACAAAATTTTCTGTTAAAATAAAATTTTGACAAAATCTTTTATAGAAATAAAGTTTTGACAAAACTTTCTATAGAAATAAAATTTAGACAAAACTTTCTATAGAAATAAAATTTTGACAAAAATTTCTATAGAAGCAAAATTTTAACAAAATTTACAGAGAAATAACATTTTAACAAAATTTTCTTTTGAAATAAAATGTTGACAAAAATTTTTTAAGAAATAAAATTTTGACAAAATTTTCTATAGAAATAAAATTTTGTCAAAATTTTCTATAGAAATAAAATTTACACAAAACTTTCTATAGAAATAAAATTTTGACAAAATTTTCTATAGAAGCAAAATTTTAACAAAATTTTCCAGAGAAATAACATTTTAACAAAATTTTCTTTTGAAATAAAATTTTGACAAAATTTTCTATAGAAATAAAATTTTGACAAAATTTCTTATAGAAATAAAATAATGACAAAATTTTTTATAGAAATAAAATTTTGATAAAATTTTCTATAGAAATAAAATGTTGACAAAATTTTCTATAGAAATAAAGATTATTTCATTCAAATATTGACCGCGACTGCCTCTTAAATGGTCCATCCTCAGAATATCATTAAGTCGAATCTTTTTTTAAAAATAACGTTAATACTTGCAACGTTTGTTTTTGTGATTATAAGTTATAAAGAAACATAAACTAAAATCGAAGACAAAACCTAATAAATACAAGTGTATGTTTACCGATATTCACTATCGTTTCTATACATAAAGAGAGACGATAGGTTTTTTTATCTAAACCATACCTCCTGGTCATAATATTTTATTCTAGGTATATACAATTCAATTTTCCAAGCTATGAAATTATACGCCACAAGGATGCCCTGCCGTTTGCATATTATGATATAATTAACATTTCATAGAATTAAATTGCTTCTTGATGCAATTAAAAATTCACAAAATACGATTTTTATACCCTCCACCTATGGTGGGGGTATATTAACTTTGTCATTTCGTTTGTAACACATCGAAATATTGCTCTAAGACCCTGTAAAGTATAAATATTCTGGGTCTTGGTGAAATTCTGAGTCGATCTAAGCCTGTCCGTCCGTTCGTCCGTCTGTTGAAATCATTCTAATCTTCCGAACGAACCGAGCTATTGACTTGAAACTTGGCACAAGTAGTTGTAATTTATGTAGGTCAGATGGTATTGCAAATGGGCCATATCGGACGACTTCTACGTTTAGCCCCCATATAAACCGACGCTCAGATTGGGCGTGCGGAGCCTCTTGGAGGAGCAAAATTCATCCGATCCGGTTGAAATTTGGTACGAGGTGTAAGTATAGGGTATCTAACAACCATTCAAAAATTGGTCCATATCGGTTCATAATCATGGTTCTGTTCTGTTCTTTTCCTCTGTTGGTTAAGCTACTCTTGTAGTTTAGTCAACGCAATGGTTTTTAAGCTGAGATCTAAACAACAAATATGATTGAAGTACAAACCAACAAAAAAATTTTATTTCTATAGAAAGTTTTGTCACACTGACCCCCATTTTCATGAAGCTCCGTTAGTGCTACGTTAGCTAACGAACTTTTAAACCGTGATATCTACCTATCTGTCATCTTGCGTATATATTCCATATGCCAGTTAGAAACTTAACTGCTGAAAAATTTTCAGTTAAAGTTAACCGGAGAAAAGATATTTCCATTTTTCTTTCTCTTAACTGGCAGTTAAAGCCTAACTGAGCTACATGAAAATGGCCGTGAATAATATACGTATTTAATCGGACGTTTTTTAGTTTAAACAAGTGAGGAAAGTCTAAAGTCGGGCGGGGCCGACTATATTATACCCTGCACCACTTTGTAGATCTAAATTTTCGATACCATATCACATCTGTTAAATGTGTTGGGGGCTATATATAAAGGTTTGTCCCAAATACATACATTTAAATATTACTCGATCTAGACAGAGTTTGACTTCTACATAATCTATGGACTCAAAATTGAAGTCGGCTAATAGCGGAACACAATGTTAGTAAAAAAAAAAAACTATGGGAAACATTGAAATCTGAAGCAATTTTAAGGCAACTTCGCAAAAGTTTATTTATGATTTATTGCTCGATATATATGTATTAGAAGTTTAGGAAAATTGGAGTAATTTTTACAACTTTTCGACTAAGCAGTGGCGATTTTACAAGGAAAATGTTGGTATTTTGACAATTTTTGTCCAAATCAGAAAAACATATATATGGGAGCTATATCTAAATCTGAACCGATTTCAACCTAATTTGGCACACATAGCAACAATGCTAATTCTACTCCCTGTGCACAGTTTCAACTAAATCGGAGCAAAACATTAGCCTCTGTGGTCATATGAGTGTAAATCGGGCGAAAGCTATATATGGGAGATATATCTAAATCTGAACCGATTTCAACCAAATTTGGCACGCATAGCTACAATGCTAATTCTACTCCCTGTGCACAATCTCAACTAAATCGGAGCAAAATGTTAGCCTCTGTGGTCATATGAGTGTAAATCGGGCGAAAGCTATATATGGGAGATATATCTAAATCTGAACCGATTTCAACCAAATTTGGCACGCATAGCGACAATACTAATTCTACTCTTTGAGCAAAATTTCAATTAAATCGGAGTAAAATATTGGCCACTGTGGTCATATGAGTATAAATCGGGCGAAAGCTATATATGGGAGCTATATCTAAATCTGAACCGATTTCAACCAAATTTGGCACACATAGCTACAATTCTAATTCTACTCCCTGTGCAAAATTTCAACTAAATCGGAGCAAAATATTGGCCTCTGTGGTCATTTGAGTGTAAATCGGGCGAAAGCTATATATGGGAGCTATATCTAAATCTGAACCGATTTCCACCAAATTTGACACACATACCTATAATGCTAATTCTACTCCCTGTGCAAACTTTCAACTAAATCGAAGCAAAAAATTGGCCTCTGTGGACAAATGAGTGTAAATCGGGCGAAAGCTATATATGGGAGCTATATCTAAATCTGAACTGATTGCAACCAAATTTGGCACACATAGCTACAATGCTAATTCTACTCCCTGTGCAAAATTTCAACTAAATCGGAGCAAAAAATTGGCCTCTGTGGTCATTTGAGTGTAAATCGGGCGAAAGCTATATATGGGAGCTATATCTAAATCTAAACCGATTTCCACCAAATTTGACACACATACCTATAATGCCAATTTTACTCCCTGTGCAAAATTTCAACTAAATCGGAGCAAAATTTCAACTAAATCGGAGCAAAAATTTCAACTAAATCGGAGCCTCTGTGGTCATTTGAGTGTAAATTGGGCGAAAGCTATATATGGGAGCTATATCTAAATCTGAAACGATTTCCACCAAATTTGACACACATACCTATAATGCTAATTCTACTCCCTGTGCAAAATTTCAACTAAATCGAAGCAAAAAATTGGCCTCTGTGGTCAAATGAGTGTAAATCGGGCGAAAGTTATATATGGGAGCTATATCTAAATCTGAACCGATTTGGATGATATTTTGCAAGTTTTTCGAGACTCATAAAATATTCGGATGTACGGAATTTGAGGAAAATCGGTTGATATACACGCCAATTATGACCAGATCGGTGAAAAATATATATGGCAGCTATATCTAAATCTGAACCGATTTTTTCCAAAATCAGTAGGGATCGTCTTTGAGCCGAAACAGGACCCTATACCAAATTTTAGGACAATTGGACTAAAACTGCGAGCTGTACTTTGCACACAAAAATACATCAACAGACAGACAGACAGACGGACATCGCTAAATCGACTCAGAATTTAATTCTAAGACGATCGGTATACTAAACGATGGGTCTCAGACTTTTCCTTCTTGGCGTTACATACAACTGCACAAACTTATTATACCCTGTACCACAGTAGTGGTGAAGGGTATAAATATACCACGTATGGACTAATTTACAATATAGAAAACGGTGTTGGGAAGTTTTAAGATACCTTGCCATCGGCAAGTGTTACCGCAACCCAAGTAATTCGATTGTGGATGACAGTCTTTAGTAGAAGTTTCTACGCAATCCATGGTGGTGGGTAAATAAGCTTCGGCCTGGCCGAACTTACGGCCGAATATACTTGTTTTGGATTTCGTACTGGCTGTAGATTGTTAAAATCAATAACCTCTAATAAATCTGAAATTCAAATATTAATTAAAAATCAAACAATAATTATGATGATTGTGAGAAAGTTGAACCAATTTAGGTAGGAACGAAAACAACCACAATATTTGAAATATCCCAAGCTAGCGGATATGAGAGAAAAGTTGGAATAGCCGCCTATACATGTGCCATCTATCAACCACAGCAGTATAATATTAGCAAAAGAGCATTTTCAGCAAAAGCACAGTGTGGAATTAGAGAAATAAAATATACATACAGTCCAACATATGGGTGCAAGAGTTATTGGACGTTTAGTGATAATCATATGCACAATGGCATGAAAAAACAGAATCCAACACCATGTACCAAATTTCAGCCAGATCGGATGAAATTTGCTTCTCTTTGAGGATCTGCAAGCCAAATCGGGGAGATCGGTTTATATGGGGGCTATATATAATTAATGACCGATGTGAACCAATTTTTGCATGGTTGTTGGAGACCATATACCAACACCATGTACCAAATTTCAGCCCGATCGCGATCGGGCTTTTAGGCTCTGCAAGCCAAATCTTGCGATCGGTTTATATGGGGGCTATATATAATTATTGACCGATGTCAACCAATTTTTGCGTGGTTGTTAGAGACCATATACCAACACCATGTACCAAATTTCAACCGGATCGAATGAAATTTGCTTCTCTTTTAGGCTCCGCAACCCAAATCTGGGGATCGGTTTATATGGGGGCTATATATAAATATGGACCCATATGGACCAATTTTTGGATGGTTGTTAGAGACCATATACCAACACCATGTACCAAATTTCAGCCGGATTGGATGAAATTTGCTTCTATTTGAGGCTCCGCAAGCCAAATCTGGGGATCGGTTTATATGGAGGCTAAATATAATTATTGACCGATGTGGACCAATTTTTGCATGGTTGTTAGAGACCATATACTAACACTATGTACCCAATTTCATCGGAATCGGATGAATTTTGCTGCTCCAAGAGGCTCCGCAAGCCAAATCTGAGCTTCGATTTATATGGGGGCTATACGTAAGCGTGAACCGATATGGCCCATTTGCAATACCATCCGACCCACATCAGTAACAACTACTTGTGCCAAGTTTCAAGACGATAGCTTGTTTCGTTCGGAAGTTAGCGTGATTTCAACAGACGGGCGGACGGACCGACGTGCTTAGATCGACTCAGAATTTCACAACGACCCAGAATATATATACTTTATGGGGTCTTAGAGCAATATTTCGATGTGTAACAAACTGAGGGTATAAATAATTATATAATCGAACAATTTCTTCTACATCATTTGTATTATAGAACAAGTGTATACAGCAGTAAATTCGGCCGGGCCGAATCTTAAATACCCACCACCATGAATAAAATATTATAGTATCCTATGAAATTTTCGGGGTGTTTGATGACAGATATTCTCGCAAATAGAGCAGTTCAACTAGTACACTTTCCGAAGATAAATCTAAAGATTTTATCTAAAGGGTGATACGGTCAAAATTTGGTCAAGGGAAAACGCGTGTAAATCGGTGAAATCGTTTATTTAAAAAATCAAATTAAATTTCTTTTTCAAGTTCAATTAGTATAAAATTCAGGAAAAATATTCAGTTAGGCTTTCGCTTTTCCAAATCCGAATTGCCGGGCCTCACGCTTGACACCTGCCATCAGATTTTGTACAGCCACCTTGTCCACCTTCTTCGCCGCAGAAAGCCAGTTTGCCTTGAACTGCTGCTCGTCCTTAGCAGTTTTTTTGGTCTTCTTTAGGTTTCGCTTGACAATAGCCCAGTATTTCTCAATTAGGCGGAGCTCTGGCGTGTTGGGAGGGTTCTTGTCCTTGGGAACCACCTGCACGTTGTTGGCGGCGTACCACTCCATGGCCTTTTTACCGTAATGGCAAGATGCCAAATCCGGCCAAAACAGTACGGAACAACCGTGTTTCTTCAGGAAAGGCTGCACACGTTTATTCAAACACTCTTTCACGTAAATTTCTTGGTTGACAGTCCCGGAAGCTGTGAAAATGCTGCTTTTCAAGCCACAGGTACAGATGGCTTGCTAAACCAGATATTTCTTTGCGAACTTAGGTTTCGTCGTCCATTACCACGCAGTCAAACTTCATCAGTGTACAGCCTCCGGGATCGCGCTTTGGCCGTCGTATTTTGTTTACCATCGCGATTTGCAGTCACTACCTTCTTGTAAGTCGGTAGTCCGGCTCGTTTTTTGGCTCGATGCACGGTTGTAGACGATACACCCAGCTTATTTGCGGCATCTCGGAGAGAGAGGTTAGGGTTTCGCTTGAAACTACCGGCAACTCTCTTTGTCGTCTCAGCGGCTTACGGTTTTCGATTTCCCCCCGATCCAGACTTCCTGGCTGTCGTTCCCCGAACACTTTAATTACAATAACGGTTGATTTGACAACTTTTAGCGATTTTGCCAGCTTTGCGTGCGAGTAGCTCGGATTTTCGCGATGTGCGCGCAAAATTTTGATACGCTGCTCTTCTTTTGCTTGGACTGCATTTTGACAACTGAAGAGTGAATTCCAAAATCAAAATAGGAGCAACATTTTACACACACACACCTTCAAAATGAGGGGTGTTCAGGTTTTTTAAGTGTAAATTGAAAGAAATACGTCAAGTTTATATTGACCAAATTTTGACCGTATCACCCTTTATTACAACCCAGCAAAAAAGCGTCGCCAAAAAAGTAATGCAAATGTTCTTTTTGGATCCGGAAGTGGTGCAAAATTGACGCAGAAGCGATGAATTTAACATGGGCTTGTCATAGGACGGAAGTACTCCATTTCAACAGCCGTGGCACTGAATTTGCATCAATTCTTTAGGTGTGATCCGAATTCAATGTTTTGGATGTAAATTAAAAAATTCTGTGATATTTTGTCAAATAAATAATTTTTGTAATTTTTTATAATTTTTAATGGATTCTAACGCTTGACGGAAACGTTTGACCTCAACTATTTTCAAAAATTCACAATTTTTTTAGATTGTATTTAGCATCTTTTTTCGACAAAATTTAAATGATTTGTACAATTTTATGCATTCTTACTCTATTTTTAACAAATTTGAAATAAAAAAGTTAAAATTACCCATTAAAAATATGAAAAAGGTTAGTCATAAAAAATTGAATTAAAAGAACTTCCTGGGTAGTTAAAATAAAGAACATCATTGGGAGTGCATCTTCTGGAAGTGCTTTTAAAGTTGTGCCTTTGGAAGAACTTCCAAATTTTTTTGCTGGGAAATTAGCAGCTGCAAACACCGCTCAGAATCATCAACACGTTGTTGTTTTTGGTCAAATGTGAGCTCGCGCGGCACCCATTTTGCACAGAGCTTCCGCATATCCCAATATTGATGAATGATATGACCAACACGTTCCTTTGATATCTTTATGGTCCTAAAATAATTCTAGATTTCGAAGTTCATGCAAATTGGAAAAAAAACTACGGTTTCTAGAATCCCAAACAATAAAATCATTTCTTGCACACCTATTTATAGTCCTAAACAATCTCCAGATTTTCAATTTCAGGCAAATTGGACAACAACTGCGGTTTCTACAAACCCAAAAATCGGGAAATCGGTCTATATGGGTTCTATACTAAAACATTAACGAATACTCACCATTTTTGACACACATCTTTATGGTCCTAAAATAATTATAGATTTCGAATTTCATGCAAATTGGATAAAAACTACGGATTCTATAAACCCAAGAAATAATATCGGGTGATCGGTCCATATGGGGCATATACCAAAACATGAACCAATACACGCCATTTTCGGCACACCTCTTTGTGGTCTTAAAATACCTCTAGAATTCCAATTTCAGGCAAATTGGATAGAAGCTACGGTTTCTATAAGCCCAAGAAATAAAATCTGGAGATCGGTCTATATGGGGGCTATATTAAAACATGGACCGATACACACTATTTTCGACATACCTCTTTGTGGTCATAAAATACCTCTAGATTTTAAATTTCAAGCAAATTGGATAAAAACTACGGTTCCTATAAGCCCAAGAAATAAAACCGGGAGATCGGTCTATATGGGGGATATACAAAAACATGAACCAATACACGCCATTTTCGGCACGCGTATTTGTGGTCCTAGAAAACCTCTAGACCTCCAATTTCAGGCAAATTGAATAAAAACCACGGTTTCTATAAGCCCGAGAAATAAAATCGGGAAATTAGTCTATATGGGGGCTATACCAAAACATGGACCGATACCCACAATTTTCGGCACACCTCTATATGGTTCTAAAATACCTCTAGATTTCCAATTGCAGGCAAATTGAATAAAAACTACGGTTTCTATAAGCCCAAGATCCCAAATCGGTAGGTCGGTTTATATGGGGACTATATGAAAACCTGGACCGATATAGTTTATCTTCGAACTTGACCTGCCTGCAGACATAGGAGTGTAAATCGGGCGAATGATATATATGGGAGCTGTATCTAAATCTGAACCGATTTCAATAAAATTTGGCACACTTGACTATAGTACTAATTGTTCTTCTTGTGCAAAATTTTAAGCAAATTAGGGTAAAAGTCTGGCTTCTGGGACCATATTAGTCCATATCGGGCCGATTTCAATAAAATTTGGCACACTTGACTATAGTACTAATTGTTCTTCTTGTGCAAAAATTTTAAGCAAATTAGGGTAAAACTCTGGCTTCTGGGGCCATATAGTCCGTATCGGGCAATATATATATATATATATATATATATATATATATATATATATATATATATATATATATATATATATATATATATATATATATATATATATATATATATATATATATATATATATATATATATATATATATATATATATATATATATATATATATATATATATATATATATATATATATATATATATATATATATATATATATATATATATATATATATATATATGGGAGCTATATCTAAATCTGAACCGATTTCTTCCAAAACCAATAGGGTTCTGTTCTGAGCCAAAACACATACTGTTGTCAAATTTGAAGTCGATTGGACTAAAACTGCGACCTAGACTTTGATTACAAAAATGTGTTCACGGACAGACGGACATGGCTATATCGACTCAGGAGCCCACCCTGAGCATTTTTGCCAAAGACACCATGTGTCTATCTCGTCTCCTTCTGGGTGTTGTAAACATATGCACTAACTTATAATATCCTGTTCCACAGTGTGGCGCAGGGTATAAAAATGTGTTAGTCTTTACTAAATTATTTTTACATTTTGTAAAACAGTCACAAAAAGTTTATATCTTTCTTCCAAATAAAAAAAAATAATTTTTTTCATTTTTGCAATTTTAATTCGTTGGGTATTATATTCGAAAAACGAATATAGTACCCAACTTTCGACTTTATTTATTTTGGTTTGATCTTTAAATTATCAGTTTTTTGTTTAAACCACAATCTTATGATAAAAATTCAAAGCGAGATATCCCTCTGCATTCTAGTGTGCAATGGCACAAAGCCGTTCGACCTAAATAAACGCTGCGTTCTGGAAGAGGTTAAACTACGTGTCGATGTACGAGTGGGAGTGAGCTATCAGAAACGGTCAACAAATAGCATTCAAATTCGAGAGTGGTGAGTCAGCATTATAAAACCATAAATCAGCAAAATTTAGAAAATCTATGTATTTTTCGGGCCTTATAAACAAAACAGAGCACGCACACAACCGCACACTGACACAGAGCATAGTCGGGTATTGAACACCTACCTCACCGTACCACGATGTCATTGACCACCATCCACCATCATCTTCCTGCCCGACAAAGCCTATGAAAGTAGTAGCCAATTCACTCAGTGGGTCAATATAACACAAATATGGAATTTGATTAAAATGGTGCGAGTAAATTGCCCATTTTAGGCCTTATGCAAAGAACGCCATTGAGTACACTTCTTTCGATGGCCATAAACATAGAATCAATAATGAAATTATTTGGATAAAACCACAGCAAAAACAACAACACCACCATCAACCACAGCAACAGCAAGCTCGAAAATTATAAAGCACAGAGAACCTATCAAATCAATGCCAGAATAAATTTCGGTGACTAAAGCCGTCACATGTACGTAACCGAATAAAGAAAAAAGGTCAACAGGCCAATGGATAACCATAAAAGTGTGTACTTACTTTCATATACAAAAGGGAATGTTTTCGGCTACAAAAAAAAACGTATGCATGCATGACTGAATGCATGAAATCGATCTGAGAGTAATTTTCAACTGTTTTTTTTTTTTTTTTGATTTCCCCTTCAATTGTTTTTCTTGGAAGAAATAGAAATGGAATAGTTAGTTAGAATGTCACCAGGAATTTTTATGTGAGATAGGTGAAATTTCACCTGGTGGTGGTACTTGTATATAAAGGCAAACAAAAGCATGACAATCAATTTCGTAACTGCGTTTCAGAGTAAATTTTATATGCGTATTGGAAGACTCCCTGGTACTATGTTAAACCCATAGAGTCATTAATAAAGCCTCCAAGCAAACACAGAGCTTCCAAAAAAGTAGTTTGAATCTCCAACTTGTCATCCGGTAGTAGTGGACATTTGGATCATCCCGGGCCTCTCATAGGACGCAAGTATCGCAAAAAGAAGTTATGCTTTGGAAGCTCATTTTGAAGAATTAAAAAAAAAGATAAACGAAAGGAAAGATATTTATCTAAAGATTCTCGACCATATAAAATATATATAAATTTTTGATCAGGGTGCAATTGTGTAACCCAGTTGCAGCATTCAATAATGGAGTTATTTGACATCTTGGGGAATTTTGATACTATTTGCCTGAACCTTAAAATTAGATCCCCTAATAGACGTTGCGAATACGGTGTGTATCTGTCCATATTTTGATTCTTAGAACTATTGATGTTTTATTAGAACACATTTTCAATAAAAATAAAATGTTGAAAAAATATACTATGGAAATAAAATTTTGTCCAAATAAAATTTTGGCAAAATTTTCTATACAAATAAAATGTTGACAACATTTTCAATAGAAATAAAATTTTGACAAAATTCTATAGAAACAAAATTTTTACAACATTCTCCAGCAACAAAACCGTCGCTAAAAAATTAGTGAAAATGTTCTTTTCGGATCCGGAAGTGGCGCAGAAGCGATGAATTTAACGTTGACTTGTCATAGGACGGATGTCCACCTTTTCAACAGCCGTTGAACTGAATTTGCATCACTTCTTAAGGTGTGCTTCTAATTCAGTATTTTGGATGAGAATTAGGAAATTTTGTGACATTTTGACGAATTAATAATTTTTAAATTTGTTTATGATTTTTAACATTATAACGCGTGTCTGGAATGTTTAACATCAAATGCTTTCAAAAATTCGCAATTTTTCTAGAAAGTATTTAGCATTTTTTCGGCAGAATTTTATTAATTTGTCCCATCTTATTAATTCTTAATCTGTTTTTAACCCATTTGAAACAAAAAAAATTCTATTAAAAATATGAAAAGAGCGAGTTATAAAAAAATTTACTCAATTGAATTTCCTCTGCAGTTAAAGTAAAGAACATCTTAGGGAGGACATTTTTGGAAGTGCTTTTAAAGTTGTGGCTTTAAAAGAACTTCAAATTTTTTTGCTGGGTTGCTATAGAAATAAAATTATGACCAAATTTTCCATAGAAATATAAGTTTGACAAAATTTTCTATAAAAATAAAGTTTTTAAAAATTTTTTTATGTATACAAAAGTTTTACAAAATTTTCTGTAAAAATAAAATTTTAACAAACGATTCTATAACATATAAATTTTGGCAAAATTTTGACAAAATTTACAATATGTTAGATGCAAAATGTTGATAAAATTGTCTTTATAAATAAAAATTGTCTTTAAAACTAAAATTTTGAAGAAAATATACTATAGAAATCAAATCTTAACGTTCCTTTCTATAGAAACAAAATGTTGATAAAATTTTCTATAGAAACAAAATTTTAACAAAATTTTCTATAGAAATAAAATTCTGACAAAATTTTCTATAAAATAAAAATTTGACAAAATTTTCTATAGAAATAAAGTTTTGACAAAAATTGTTATGGAAATAAAATTTTGGAAAAATTTTCTATAGAAATAAAATCTTGATGTTCTTTTCTACAGAAACAAAATGTTGATAAAAATTTCTATAGGAATAAAATTTTGACAAAATTTTCCAAAAAAATAAAATTTTGACACAACTTCCTATAGTCGTAACATGTTGTCTAAATTTTCTATAGGATTTTTCTATAGGAACCAAATGTTGAAAAAATTTTCTATAAGAATAAAATTTTTACAAAATTTTCTATAGAAATAAAATTTTGACAAAAATTTCTAAAGAAATAAAATTTTGACAAAATTTTATATAGAAATAAAATTTTGACAAAATTTTATATAGAAATAAAATTTTGACAAAATTTTCCATAGAAAAAAAATTTTGACTTTTTCTATAGAATTACAATTTTGACAAAATTTTCTATAAAAATAAAATATTGACAAAATTGCCTAATTACATAAAATTTTGACAAAATTTTCTATAGGAATAAAATTTTGACAAAATTTTCTATAGAAATAAAATTTTGACAAAATTTTCTATAAAACAAATTGATAAAATTTTCTATAGAAATAGAAGTTTGACAAAATGTTCTATAGAAATAAAATGTTAATAAAATTTTCTATAGACATAAAATTTTGACAACATTTTCTATAAAAATAAAATTTTGACAAAATTTTCTATAGAAATAATATTTCGCCAAAATTTTCTATAAAAAAAATTGATAAAACTTTCTATAGAAATAGAATTTTGACAAAATGTTCTATAGAAATAAAATGTTAACAAAAATTTCTATAGACATAAAATTTTGACAAAATTTTCTATAGAAATAAAATTTTGACAAAATTTTCTATAAAATAAAAATTTGAAAAAATTTTCTATAGAAATAAAGTTTTGACAAAAACTTTTATGGAAATAAAATTTTTGCAAAAATTTCTATAGAAATAAAATCTTGATGTTCTTTTCTGCAGAAACAAAATGTTGATAAAAATTTCTATAGGAATAAAATTTTGACAAAAATTCCTATAGTCATAAAATGTTGTCTAAATTTTCTATAGGATTTTTCTATAGGAACAAAATGTTGATACAATTTTCTATAAGAATAAAATTTTTACAAAATTTTATATAGAAATAAAATGTTGACAAAATTTTCTATAAAAATAAAATTTTGACAAAATTTTCTAATTACATAAAATTTTGACAAAATTTTCTATAGGAATAAAATTTTGACAACATTTTTTATAGAAATAAAATTTTGACAAAATTTTCTATAGAAATAAAATTTTGACAAAATTTTCTATAGAAATAAAATTTTGACAAAATTTTCTATAAAAAAATTGATAAAATTTTCTATAGAAATAGAATTTTGACCAAATGTTCTATAGAAATAAAATGTTAACAAAATTTTCTATAAAAACAAGTAAGGAAAGTCTAAAGACGGGCGGGGCCGACTATATTATACCCTGCACCACTTTGTAGATCTAAATTTTCGATACCATATCACATCCGTCAAATGTGTTGGGGGGCTATATATAAAGGTTTGTCCCAAATACATACATTTAAATATCACGCGATCTGGACAGAATTTGATAGACTTCTACAAAGTCTATAGTCTCAAAATTTAAGTCGGCTAATGCACTAGGGTGGAACACAATGTTAGTAAAAAAATATGGGAAACATTTAAATCTAAAGCAATTTTAAGGAAACTTCGCAAAAATTTATTTATGATTTATCGCTCAATATCTATGTAATAGAAGTTTAGGAAAATTAGAGTCATTTTTACAGCTTTTCGACTAAGCAGTGGCGATTTTACAAGGGAAATGTTGGTATTTTGACAATTTTTGTCGAAATCAGAAAAACATATATATGGGAGCTATATCTAAATCTGAACCGATTTCAACCAAATTTGGCACGCATAGCTGCAATGCTAATTCTACTCCCTGTGCAAAATTTCGACTAAATCGGAGTTAAAAATTGGCCTCTGTGGTCATATGAGTGTAAATCGGGCGAAAGCTATATATGGGAGATATATCAAAATCTGAACCGATTTCAACCAAATTTGGCACGCATAGCTACAATGCTAATTCTACTCCCTGTGCAAAATTTCAACTAAATCGGAGTTAAAAAATGGTCTCTGTGGTCATATGAGTGTAAATCGGGCGAAAGCTATATATGGGAGATATATCAAAATCTGAACCGATTTCAACCAAATTTGGCACGCATAGCAACAATGCTAATTCTACTCCCTGTGCAAAATTTCAACTAAATCGGAGTTAAAAAATGGTCTCTGTGGTATATCTGTGTAAATCGGGCGAAAGCTATATATGGGAGATATATCAAAATCTGAACCGATTTCAACCAAATTTGGCACGCATAGCTACAATGCCAATTCTACTCCCTGTGCAAAATTTCAACTAAATCGGAGTTAAAAAATGGTCTCTGTGGTCATATGTGTGTAAATCGGGCGAAAGCTATATATGGGAGATATATCTAAATCTTAACCGATTTCAACCAAATTTGGCACGCATAGCTGCAATGCTAATTCTACTCCCTGTGCAAAATTTCAACTAAATCGGAGTTAAAAAATGGTCTCTGTGGTCATATCTGTGTAAATCGGGCGAAAGCTATATATGGGAGATATATCTAAATCTGAACCGATTTCAACCAAATTTGGCACGCATAACTGCAATGCTAATTTTGCTCCCTGTGCAAAATTTCAACTAAATCGAAGCAAAAAATTGGCCTCTGTGGTTATATGAGTGTAAATCGGGCGAAAGCTATATATGGGAGCTTTATCTAAATCTGAAGCGATTTCAACCAAATGTGGCACGCATAGCTACAATGCTAATTCTACTCCCTGTGCAAAATTTCAACTAAATCGGAGCAAAAAATTGACCTCTGTGGTCATATGAGTGTGAATCGGGCGAACGATATATATGGGAGCTATATCTAAATCTGAACCGATTTCAATAAAATTTGGCACACTAGACTACACTACTAATTGAACTCCTAGTGAAAAATTTCAACCAAATTGGGGTAATACTCAGGTTTCTAGGGCCGTATAAGTGCATATCGGGCGAAAGATATATATGGGAGCTATATCTAAATCTGAACCGATTTCTTCCAAAATCAATAGGGTTCTATTTTGACCCAAAACACATACTTGTGCCAAATTCGAAGTCGATTGGGCTTAAATTACTACCTAATCCCTTCGTTACAAAAATGTGTTCACGGACAGACGGACATGGCTATATCGACTCAGGAGCCCACCCTAAGCATTTTTGTCGAAGACACCATGTGTCTATCTCGTCTCCTTCTGGGTGTTGCAAACATATGCACTAACTTATAATACCCTGTTCCACAGTGTGGCGCAGGGTATAAAAAATAAAAAATATGCTATAGAAATCAAACCTTAACGTTCCTTTTATAGAAACAAAATTTTGATAAAATTTTCTATAGAAATAAAATTTTATTATATTACATGTTAGCCTGATACCGAAACAGGCAATTGACGTCCAAATGCATTATATCTAATTATACAATTATTTTTCGAGCTTTATGGACAGATATAGATTAAGGAACATGTTCCTAATCTATAAAGCTATAAAGCTCGAAAAATAATTGTATAATTGGAAATAAAATTTTGACAAAATTTTCTACACACAAAGAAAATTTCATTAAAATTGAGCCAATGAAAAATTTTCATTGTTATAACGAAACATTTTCATTAATACAATGAAAATATTCGTTAATAGTACGGAACGTTACGTTGATTGAAAAAAATTCGTTATAATAACGAAAAATTTCGTTGTATTAATGAATTTGTTTCATTGGCTCACTTTTAATGACATATTTCGTTAATATAAAGAAACTTTTTCTATTAGTGTATAGAAATAAAATTTTGACAAAATTTTCTGCAGAAATAAAATTTTGACAAAATTTTCTAGAGAAATAAAATTTTGACAAAACTTTCTATAGAAACAAAATTTTGACA
Organism: Haematobia irritans; assembly: GCF_050003625.1. Classification (NCBI taxonomy): domain Eukaryota; kingdom Metazoa; phylum Arthropoda; class Insecta; order Diptera; family Muscidae; genus Haematobia; species Haematobia irritans. Next base: position 163,525,401 of record NC_134397.1, on the reverse strand, counting down.
AAATTTTCTATCGAAATAAAATTTTGACAAAATTTTCTATAGAAGTACAATTTTGACAAAATTTTCTTAGAAATAAAGTTTTGACAAATTTTCTATAGAAATAAAATTTTGAAAAAAATTACTAGAGAAATAAAATCTTGACATTATTTTCTACAGAAACAAAATGTTGATAAAATTTTCTATAGGAATCAAATTTTGACAAAATTTTCAATAGAAATAAAATGTTGACAACATTTTCTATAGAAATATAATTATGATAAAACTTTCTATAGAAATAAAGTTTTGACAAAAAATTTTATGGAAATAAAATTTTGGCAAAAATTTCTATAGAAATAAAATCTTGACGTTCTTTTCTACAGAAACAAAATGTTGAAAAAAATTTCTATAGGACAAAATTTTCCAAAAAAATAAAATTTTGACAAAAAATCCTATAGTCATAAAATGTTGTGAAAATTTTCTATAGGAACAAAATGTTGATAAAATTTTCTATAGGAATAACATTTTGACAAAATTTTCTATAGAAATACAATTTTGACAAAATTTTCTATAGAAATAAAATTTTGACAAAATTTTATATAGAAATAAAATTTTAACAAAATTTTCTATAGAAATAAAATTTTGACAAAATTTTCTATAGACATAAAATTTTGACCAAATTTTCTAATTACATAAAATTTTGACAAAATTTTTAAAGAAATAAATTTTTAACAAAATTTTGACAAAATTTTCTATAGAAATAAAATATTGACAAAATTTTCTATAGAAATAAAATTTTAACAAAATTTTTTATAGAAATAAAATTTTAACAAAATTTTCTATAGAAGTAAAATTTTGACAAAATTTTCTATAGAAAAAAAATTTTGACAAAATTTTATATAGAAATAAAATTTTGACAAAATTTTATATAGAAATAAAATTTTGACAAAATTTTCTATAGAAATAAAATTTTGACAAAAGTTTCTATAGAAATAAAATTTTGGCAACATTTTCTATAGAAATAAAATTTTGACAAAATTTTCTATAGAAATAAAATTTTGATAAAATTTTCTATAGAAATAAAATTTTGACAAAATTTTCTATAGAATTAAAATTTTGACAAAATTTTCTATAGAAATAAAATTTTGACAAAATTTGTTTTAGAAATAAAATTTTGACAAAATTTTCTATAGAAATAAAATGTTGACAACATTTTCTATAGACATAAAATTTTTTCAAAATTTTCTATAGAAATAAAATGTTAACAAAATTTTCTATGGACATAAAATTTTGACAAAAGTCTCTATATAAATAAAATTTTGACAACATTTTCTATAGACATAAAATTTTGACAAAATTTTCTATATATATAAAATTTTGACATTTTCTATAGAAATAAAATGTTGACAACATTTTCTATAGACATAAAATTTTTTCAAAATTTTCTATAGAAATAAAATGTTAACAAAATTTTCTATAGACATAAAATTTTGACAAAAGTCTCTATATAAATAAAATTTTGACAACATTTTCTATAGACATAAAATTTTGACAAAATTTTCTATATATATATAAAATTTTGACATTTTCTATAGACATAAAATTTTGACAAAATTTTCTATAGATATAAAATTGTGATAAAATTTTCTATAGAAATAAAATTTTGACAAATTTTCTATAGAAATAAAATTTTGCCAAAATTTTCTATGGAAATAAAATTTTGACAAAATTTTCTATAGAAATATAATTTTGACAAAAGTTTCTATAGAAATAAAATTTTGACAAAATTTTCTATAGCAATAAAATTTTGACAAAATTTTCTATAGATATAAAATTTTGTTAAAATTTTCTATAGAAATAAAATTTTGACAACATTTTCTATAGAATAAAAATTTTTACAAAATTTTCTATAGAAATAAAATTTTGACAAAATTTGCTATAGAAATAAAATTTTCACAACATTTTCTATAGAAATAAAATTTTGACAACATTTTCTATAGAAATAAAATTTAACAAACTTTTCTAAAGACATAATAGAATTTTGACAAAATTTTTTATAGAAATATAATTTTGACAAAAGTTTCTATGGAAATAAAATTTTGACAAAATTTTCTATAGAAATAAAATTTTGCCAAAATTTTCTATGGAAATAAAATTTTGACAAAATTTTCTATAGAAATATAATTTTAACAAAAGTTTCTATAGAAATAAAATTTTGACAAAATTTTCTATAGCAATAAAATTTTGACAAAATTTTCTATAGATATAAAATTTTGATAAAATTTTCTATAGAAATAAAATTTTGACAACATTTTCTATAGAATAAAAATTTTTACAACATTTTCTATAGAAATAAAATTTTGACAAAATTTGCTATAGAAATAAAATTTTGACAACATTTTCTATAGAAATAAAATTTTGACAAAATTTTCTATAGAAATAAAATTTAACAAACTTTTTTAAGACATAATATATTAACAAAATTTTCTATAGAAATAAAATTTTGAAAAAAATTTACTAGAGAAATCAAATCTTGACGAAACAAAATGTTGATAAAATTTTCTATAGGAATCTAATTTTTCAAAATTTTTTATAGAAATAAAATTTTCTAAAAACATAAAGTTTTCACAAAATTTTCTTTAGAATTCAAATTTTGAATAGCTTCTCTTTTATTGGTGCAATCTAAAATCGTTGCAACATTTGCATTCTATTCAATATTACAAATACCGTAATAAACTTCTAAAGTATAAAATAAAACTTCAAAATAATTTTTTTTTGGTAAAAGTTTCTTAAAACTTTGTAGATCATTTTTGGCAGGAGTGGCAACAGCGAGTTAAGCCCGCATATACTTTGTCTTTGATTCCGTAACACATCGAAATATTGGTCTCAGGCTCCATAAATTCTGGGTCGTGGTAAACTTCTGAGTCGATCTAGTGATGTCCTTTGGTCTGTTGAAATCACGCTAGCTTCTGAACGAAAAAAGATATCGACTTAGCTTTGTACAAGTAGTTGTTACTGATGTAGGTCGAATGGTATTGCTAATGGGCCAAATCGGACCACTATTAGGTATTGCCCCCATATATACCTACCACCTGATTTGAAATTACGACTCCTCTTGGAAGTGTGAATTCATCCGATCCGGTTGTAAGGACCAATTTCATCCGGTCCGTTTGGTTAAAATCGGTTCAAAATTTCCTCTATATAAACCGTTCAAGATCTAAGAAACTTTTGCCACAAACCAAGTAATTCGATATGTCTTCATATCTTCCAGAGGGGAGAGACATAAGATTCGGCCTGACCGAACTTTCGGTCGTATATACTTATATATTCCCTTATTCTTTACTTCTATGTCCCACTTTTTTAAAAGGTTCATACAGAGTCATTTGTCACATACAACCATCATTGTTACTGGCTAAAGACGGCTGCCTTCCCCAAAGGATATTCTATGCAATACCGTTTTCTTTATTACTTAAACGCTAAGCGAAACGTCTCCATGCTTTCGCTTATTCATTGTGCTGTTTCTTTTATTTGGGATTGTTGAACCCTACTTCCACTTTTATCTGATTTTGATTGAAGGAATGCAAATTTTGTTGATGTCTCAAAACAATGGTCCGTTCGTACCTATCAAGTGGATGGATGGATGGAAGTGTTCTTCGGAATGATTTCATAACCCAAAGCAAAGACAACACAAAATACAATGAATCATGAAGCACTTCATCATTGAAGAAGCGTCATATGGAAATATTTTTGCAAAATATCCTAAATAAAATGTCTTTAAGCACGAACCTGCTTAAATGTTGAAAGAACATCGAATTTTGGGAACACTATAATACAGTATGTAATGATGAAGAAAGTTTTTCTTCTGCCAAAAATTGTGAAGGTAGTAAATATTCATGGTAACTTGGATTTTTTAAATAAGAAATTGATTATCTGCTACCAGCGATTGATAGAAAGGTCGAACATCAAAAGCATCATTCTCTTGATTTGTTTGCCATGTTACAAATGTCTTAACTGAATCAATATATTTTTGCCACCCCTACATGCTAACTACGTCCAAGGACATAATGGGCCAAATGATAAAGGAGGCGGCTTGCTAGAACACCGAATAGCGTATTGTTTAACATAAATCAGCACGTTAGCAATGTCAAGTGTTATTCTTCCGTGCACGAATCTCATTGATGGAGCCTCACTGATACTTCATAAAAACGCCTCATAACTCAACACTTCAGAGGAATGAGTAAAGAAATATGAAGTGCCATCGTACCATCCCAAAGTGCAAAAGCCGCTTCCAGAGTTCAAGAAGCAAAAATCCGGAGAAAATGATTAAGCATTAAAAAAAAAATAATAATAAAACCAAAACAAAACAAAACAATACCACTTTAAGGGTTATTTTGTGGTATTTGTGGTTGGCTACCAACAAATCATAAAATACGAGAGTAGAATAATTTCGTATAAAGACAATAGCGAGTAGTAACCATAATATTCAGTAAAAAGTACCAAATTGTTAGCGGTGCAAACCACCAACGAACACCATGCGAATACTTTTATTTTATGTAGTCGCTTTTGTTTAAATCGAAATAATATTGAAGAACTCATTTCTGCATGATCCGATTTAGATCATTAAAGGAAAGTCGAAGTTTTATTGGCACAAATCATCACTGCCGACCATTATGTATATACCGGTAAATATTTTACCCGCCACCATAGGATAGCGATGGCGAACGAACTGAACTTATTCACATCAATCGTTCTTTTTCGTTCACCATGTCAGTTAGGCTAACTAAGCAGTTTGTTTGCTCAATTTTGACAAAATTTTCTATGAAAATAAATTGTTGACAAAATTTTGTAGAGAAATTATATTTTGACAAAATTTCCTAAAGACAGAATGTCGACAAAATTTTCTATAGAAATATAAAATTTTGACAAAATTTTCTATGGCAATAAAATTTTGGTAGATTATTTTTGGATCGAGTGGCAATCGTGATTTTTCTGCTATTGGTGATCGAAGGAATATGATCGTAGGATGAAATTTGCTTCTCTTTGAGGCTCCGCAAGCTAAATCTGGGGATCGGTTTATATGGGGGCTATATATAATTATGAACCGATGTGGACCAAAATTTGCATGGTTGTTAGAGGCCATATGCCAACATCATGTACCAAATTTCAATCGGATCGGATGAATTTTGCTCCTTCAAGAGGCTCCGAACCGATATGGATCAATTTTTGCATGGTTGTTGGAGACCATATACCAACACCATATACCAAATGTCAGTCGCATTGGATGAAATTTGCTTCTCTTTGAGGCTCCGCAAGCCAAGGATCGCAAGGATCGGTTTATATGGGAGCTATATGTAATTATGGACCGATGTGGACCAATTTTGGCATGGTTGTTAGAGACCATATACCAACACCATGTACCAAATTTCAACCGGATCGGATGAATTTTCCTCCTTCAATAGGCTCCGGAAGTCAAATCAGAGTATCGGTTTATATGGGGGTTATATATAATTATGAACCGATATTGACCAATTTTTGCATGGTTGTTAGAGACCATATAAGAACATCACGTTCTAAGGTTCAACCGGATCGGATGAATTTAGCTTCTCTTAGAGGCTCCGATGTGGACCAATTTTTGCATGGTTGTTAGAGACCATAAAGGGTGATATGGTCAAACTTTGGTCAAGGGAAAACGCGTGTAAATCGGTGAAATCGTTTATTTAAAAAATCAAATTAAATTTCTTTTTCAAGTTCAATTAGTATAAAATTCAGGAAAAATATTCAGTTAGGCTTTCTCTTTTCCAAATCCGAATTGCCAGGCCTCACGCTTGACACCTGCCATCAGATTTTGTACAGCCACCTTGTCCACCTTCTTCGCCGCAGAAAGCCAGTTTGCCTTGAACTGCTGCTCGTCCTTAGCAGTTTTTTTTTGTTTGATCTTCTTTAGGTTCCGCTTGACAATAGCCCAGTATTTCTCAATTGGGCGGAGCTCTGGCGTGTTGGGAGGGTTCTTGTCCTTTGCAACTACCTGCACTTTGGTGGCGGCGTACCACTCCATGGCCTTTTTACCGTAATGGCAAGATGCCAAATCCGGCCAAAACAGTACGGAACAACCGTGTTTCTTCAGGAAAGGCAGCAGACGTTTATTCAAACACTTTTTCACGTAAATTTCTTGGTTGACAGTCCCGGAAGCTATGAAAATGCTGATTTTCAAGCCACAGGTACAGATGGCTTGCCCAACCATATATTTCTTTGCGAACTTTGACAGTTTTATGTGCTTGAAAATATCTGCTACCTTTCCCCTTCCTTTGGCCGTATAAAACTCCTGTCCCGGAAGCTTCTTGTAGTCGGCTTTGACGTAGGTTTCGTCGTCCATTACCACGCAGTCAAACTTCGTCAGCATCGTCGTGTACAGCCTCCGGGATCGCGCTTTGGCCGTCGTATTTTGTTTATCATCGCGATTTGGAGTCACTACCTTCTTGTAAGTCGATAATCCGGCTCGTTTTTTGGCTCGATGCGCTGTTGTAGACGATACACCCAGCTTATTTGCGGCATCTCGGAGAGAGAGGTTAGGGTTTCGCTTTAAACTACCGGCAACTCTCTTTGTCGTCTCAGCGGCTTCCGGTTTTCGATTTCCCCCCGATCCAGACTTCCTGGCTGTCGACAAACGTTCCCCAAACACTTTAATTACATTTGTAACGGTTGATTTGGCAACTTTTAGCGATTTTGCCAGCTTTGCGTGCGAGTAGCTCGGATTTTCGCGATGCGCGAGCAAAATTTTGATACGCCGCTCTTCTTGCTTGGACGGCATTTTGACAACTGAAGAGTGAATTCCAAAATCAAAATAGGAGCAACATTCTACACACACACCTTCAAAATGAGGGGTATTCAGGTTTTTTAAATGCAAAATTGAAAGAAATACGTCAAGTTTATATTGACCAAATTTTGACTGTATCACCCTTTATGCCGACATCATGTACCAAATTTCAGCCGGATCGGATGAAATTTGCTTCTCTTTGAGGCTCCGCAAGCCAAATCTGTGATTCAGTTTATATGGGGACGTATAGCCCGAGAAGTGAACCGATATGACCCATTTGCAATACCATTCGACCTACATCAATAGCAACTAGGTTAAAGGTTAAAGTGGCAGCCCGATTAAGATTCAGGCTCACTTAGACTATTCAGTCCATTGTGATAAATAGCAACTACTTGTGCCAAGTTTCATAGTCGATAGCTTTTTTCCTTCGGTAGTTAGCGTGATGTCAACATTTGGACGGACAGACAGACATTCTTAGATCGACTCAGAATTTCACCCCGACCCAGAATATATATACTTTATGGGGTCTGAGAGCAATATTTCGATGTGACGGAATAACAAAGTTAATATACCCCCCATCCTATGGTGGAGGGTATAAAAATAACGGATAGCTCGTAATTGTTTAAACAGGTGTCCTCATATGGGACAGAGGGCGGTAATGGTTTAAATCTGACCCGATTTGTACAAAAAAAATGTTCGATTTCTACAAAATGTCTAGGCTTCAAATTTAAGTCTAATCTAAGCAGTGGTCATATGAGTCTCAATCGGCCGAACGATATGTATATGGAAGCTATATTAAAGCTGAACTTATTTCAACCTAATTTGGCATGCAGAATCAGAATGTTAATTCTACTCCCTGTGCAAAATTTCACGTAAATCGGAGGGAAACATGGCGAATGGTATATATGGGAGCTATATCTATATCTGAACCGATTTCGACCAAATATCCATGACATCAACAGCAAGAATGGTAATTCTACACCCATAGAAAAAATCATGAACGGCGTGGTCATTTTGAAACGATCCGTTCATGAAAGTGAATCAACACACATGTGTTGTCAAACTGAGAACAGATGGGGACAATCTGACAACGTAAAAATGACACCATAAGTTTTCAAAACAACAACCAGCGTTCATGATCTGAAATCGTAATGGTTACGAATTTATAAACAAAATTAAAAAAAAAAGATTTCCCCTACCGTGACTCGAACCTGTGTTGGCTGCACGATACACGTTAACAGTCGCCTTAGCACATTGCACCAACGGCGGAATTGACATAACAACGTCTAACGATTATTTTAAGACATTTCATGACCAAAGAAAAACGAATGCCGTTCATGAAATCGTGAACGCCCGTGGACGAAATCGTGAACATTCCGTTTTGATTTTTTGTGAACGTTTCCGTTTCATTTTGACAACGTCCGTTCACGATTGTGAAACGCAATTTTTTCTATTAGTGTACTCTCTGCGCAAATTTGCTGAGCTATAGCCCCTGTGGTCATATGACTTAATATCGGGTGAACAATAAAAAAACATCCTTGTGCCAAATTTGATGTCGATTGGACTAAAACTGCGACGTAGACTTTGATTATAAAAATGTGTTTCCAGACACGGACAAACTCAGGAACCGGTCCCGAGCATTACATGTGTCTCCACCTTCTGGGTGTTGCAAAAATATGCACTAAAATCTCCGGATCTGAATCCGTTGGCACTAAAAATTACCTATGCGTTGATCATATCAAGACGACAGAACCACTCCAAACTTTGTTGCATTACATTTCAGCCACCCGTAAAGTATATAGATTAGGATAGGTATAGTAGCAACCCCATATTTCCGGCTCACTGGGACTTTTCCGTGTAGTTATTGTGATATCATAGTGATGATTTTTTCTCTTATCATTGAGTGCATCCCAATTCTATTTTTAGCTCAATGACAAAATGGACATCCTTTTTATAGACGAATCCGAACGGCGTTCCTCATTGCGGTGAAACTACTTAAAGAATCTTTGAAACACTCAGAAATGTCACCAGAATTACTGAGAGGGAATAATCCACCGCTGAAAAACTTGTTGGTGTTCGACTGAAATTGGGATTGAACTAATGAACAAGGCGGCTAATCATCTACATACAAATAATTTTTTTTCTGATTCAATCACGAAATTAGTTGATACAATTAATTTTTTAATTAAAATGTCTTCAATCACAGAAATTATAGTAGCAATTAAAAAATTAATTGACAGTCAATTAAAAAATGTATTAATCCAATTAAAAAATTAATTGATACTATTAATTTGTGTGATTGGTTTTTGTTTCAATTAAAAAAATTGTTAAATCAATTAAATTTTTAATTGAATATTTTTTAAAACTCAATTACATTTTTCGTGAAATGTTTTTCTGTGTAGTCGAAAATGGTGTGTATGAGTCCATGTTTTGGTATATTTCCAATTTAGATCTCAAATCGAGACAGAGTTCTTGGGCTTCTAGACACGGCAGTTTTTAGAAGATTTACATGAAAAATCGAAACTTTTTAGAACCACAAATATTTCTATCTAATTTGCCTGAAAATAAAAATCTAGAAATTTTTATCAAAATTTTATGAATTTAGTCAGAAGATCGAATTCTATGGGGACGTATAACCCCAAAATCTCTGAATGGTCAAAAAGTTAAATTTGGGCATGTCTGTGTTACCCCCATTTGTAACACCTTTCTGGCGAATAATAAATGTGCGTATAAAAAAATTATATAACTGGTATCTATTCTAACAAATAATAACGAAAAAGGCGACATAAAATAGACAAGCAAATATCACTTAAGATAAATTTAACAATAGTTGTTCTTCGTCATTGTCGATGATGCAGTCCATTTGATTTGCTTACCATTCTACTTTCTTCCATTTCATCGTTTATTCTATGGCAATTGCAACGTGACAACAATGAACTCTTTTGGCCTCATTCAGAGCGAATAAAAACTCCAAAAGCAGCCTTAAGAAATTGTCGGAGTCAATCGTCTTTGTGATTTTTATTTACTTGTTTTCTGCCGGGAAATTAAAAAAACACAACGGTAAAAACATGAAAGAGCCTAACAAATGTCAGACAATACAAAAATAGAATTCAAGACTTCCTATTGTGTGTGCTGGTTAACTTAAGAATATAATAGAGAATGAATGGTAATTGGACTTTAAAAAGTATTCATATATACTTTCCTAGTTTGTGAAAATGTTTTTTCAAAATTTCCAAAAAATTTAAAGTTTTCTTCAGATGTATAACTCGGGAATAGCTTAATATACGTAAATCATAATAGACGATCACCCCGTATAATAGAATATTATAAGGAATACAAATTCGGTTTGCCAATCAAACCCGCCCAATATATCCCATTGGCATACATTTGCACTACTGAGGCCATTGGGTTCACTTACTGAGACTTTCGCTTCTAATTTCCTCTTCTGAGACCTTCTAGCCTCTAGCTCTCCTACAAAGGCTTTCAGCTGGATAGATCCTCTATAGAAATCTTCGGTCTTACAGTTCCCTTACTACTATTCCTCCTTCTGAAACCTACATTTCATCCTAATGAGACCTTATCACTTACAGATTCCCCTGAGCCTTCGAGCTTTACTGTTCCGTTTTAGAGATCTTGGGAGCCACCGTGGTGCAATGGTTAGCATGCCCGCCTTGCATACACAAGGTCGTGGGTTCGATTCCTGCTACGACCGAACACCAAAAAGTTTTTCAGCGGTGGATTATCCCACCTCAGTAATGCTGGTGACATTTCTGAGGGTTTCAAAACTTCTCTAAGTGGTTTCACTGCAAGGTGGAACGCCGTTCGGACTCGGCTATAAAAAGGAGGTCCCTTGTCATTGAGCTTAACATGGAATCGGGCAGCACTCAGTGATAAGAGAGAAGTTCACCACTGTGGTATCACAATGGACTGAATAGTCTAAGTGAGTCTGATACATCGGGCTGCCACATAACCTAACCTAACCTAGAGATCTTTGATCACACAGTTCGCCTACTGAGTCTTTCCATCATACTACTACTAGGACCTTCGAGCTCACTTATAGATCGCCGTATTAAGAATTCCTAGCCCTCACCTCGCATTCTGAGACCTGCAGGACCTACCGAGACCCTCGATTCTACGGTTCCCAGAATCGAGGGACTTTCAGTTCCCTTACTGAGACGTTTGAGCCAAGAGTTCCCATCCTGAGAACTTATTGCCTACGACTCCCCCTTCTGCAACAGTTCATCCTACTGGGACCTTATCAATTACAGATCACCCTGTGGTCACATAATTCGCCTACCGAGTGTTTCCAACATACAGTTCCCTACTAAGACCTTCGGGGGCACGTTGCCCTACTGAGTCTTCCTAGCCCCAGTCCAGCCCGCATCGTGAGACTTTCAGACATACCGTTTCTCCTACTGTTACTTTATGCCCTACAGATTCCTCTACTGAGACCTAACTGCATGCAGTTCTCCTACTAAGACTTGTGGTCTCACGTTTCCCTACTGGACAAAAACTTCCCTACTGAAACTTTCAAGTCTGCGTTCCCCTACTGAGACATTCGATCCTACTGTTCCAATTCATCGGACCTACAGCTTCCATTATTAAAGCTTTGTGGCTGAAAGATGCCCCTATTGAGGCTTTCGGGAATACAGTTTCCCTAATGGTACCTTCGAGCATACAGTTTCCCCATTGGAACCTACCGATACCCTCGCGTTCACAGTTCCCGTTCTGAGACCTTCGGGCCTACAGTTCCCCTTAGTGGAAGCTAATAGCTTACAGATCCCACTACTGAGTCCTTTGGTCATAAACCTTCAGATCCACGTTCCCCTACTGAGACCTTCAAGCCGAAAGTTCCCATTCGGATCTACAGTACAGCCAAAGGGTCTCAATAAGGGGAACTTCGGGCCTACTGTTCCCCTTATTGAGACCCTTTGGCTAACAAATCTCCCTACTGAGATCTTCGGCATATAGTTTCTCTACACGGACTGTCGGTCATACAAGTCCATACTGGACCTTCGGGCCTTTGTTTTCCTACTGAGACCTTTGAGCCCATGTTTCCTATACTGAGAACTTCTTGATTTCACTTCTCTTTGTGTATGGTTCTCCTTCCTGAGATCTCATATCCTACTGATCCCCTTACCGAGATCTTCGATCATACAATTCCCTACAGAGACCTTCGGACCAACATTTCTCCTATTGACACCTTGGGACTCACAGTTCCCTTACTGTGGACATGGGGCCAACAGTTCCCCGAATGAAACCTTCTGGCCTACAATTCCTCCCCATGAGACTTTAATGGGACATTCGATCCTACAGTTCTCCCACATAGGCCTTCTGGCATGCAGTAAATCTAAGAAGACGTTTATGAATGAAGTTTTCCCACTAAGGCCTTTGGGCCCACGTTCCCCTACTAAGACCTTCGAGAACAAAATTTCACATCCTTAAAACTTCGGTCTTACACCTCCCCTTACTGAGGCAGAATGGTTTACAGATCCCCCTACTGAGAGCTTCGGACATACAGTTTCTATACTGGGATCTTCAGTTCCCCTACTGAGACGTACATGTCCCCATACTGCGACCTAATAGCGTACAGATCACACTACTGAGATCTTTCGTCATACTTCTTCTTGTCATTCCCTACCAAGACTTTTAAGTCGACAGTTACATTCTTGAAATCTTATTGCCAGTTACAATCTTGACCTTATTGCCATCTACAATCTTTGGTCTACTATTCCACAACTTGAGTCCCGTAGTTCTCCTAATAACATCTAGTGGTAAACGAATTTCCACATCTAAACCCCCGGTTCATTGGCCTCCAGTTCCTCCCAACTAAGGCCTACTGACATATCGGTGCATGATTTGGTATAGCCCCCATATAGACCGATCTCCCGATTTTACTTCATGGGAAAAAATTAATGGGTATCTTGTGGTGTCTTAAAAAATGAATGTTTGCGGAACAACTTTCATTTTTTTTTTTGGTGGGTAAATAATGTTTTCTTCATTAAAAAATACAAATAATTCAAAGAGGCAAAATTATCAAAATGAGTTTTGACCGACATTTAAAGTTTTTAAGTCTTTCATCCAAATATTAAATAAGATTTCATTAAATTAAAAATGTTTTTCTTAATTTAAGAAAATTGTTTTACTTGTATTTCAATGATATAGCGAAATGCATATTTGTTTAGAGCAAAGATGATGAACTTTCTGCTTATTACAATTCCTTTATTTTAAAGAAATTTGTCTTTAGCATTGTGCATGGCGTAAAATTTGGGTTGCATAATCTCTCATATAAGTTTAAGAATTTTTAAATTTTTTTTATACCCTCCATATACCCCATTAACTTTGTCATTGCGTTTGTAACACATCGAAATATTGCTCTAAGACCCCCATAAAGTATATATATTCTGGGTCGTGGTGAAATTCTGAGTCGATCTAAGCATGTCCGTCCGTCCGTCCGTCTGTTGAAATCACGCTAACTTCCGAACGAAACCAGCTATCGACTTGAAACTTGGCACAAGTAGTTGTTATCGATGTAGGTCGGACGGTATTGAAAATGGGCCATATCGGTTTACTTTTACGTATAGCCCCCATATAAAGGGACCCTCAGATTTGGCTTGTGGAGCCTCTAACAGAAGCATATTTCATCCGATCCGGCTGAAATTTGGTACATGGTGTTGGTATATGGTCTCTAACAATCATGCAAAAATTGGTCCACATCGGTAGCCCCCATATAAACCGATCCCCAGATTTGGCTTGTGGAGACTCTAAGAGAAGCATATTTCATCCGATCCGGCTGAAATTTGGTACATGGTGTTGGTATATGGTCTCTAAAAATCATGCAAAAATTGGTCCACATCGGTCAATAATTATATATAGCCCCCATATAAACCGATCCCCAGATTTGGTTTGTGGAGCCTCTAAGAGAAGCATATTTCATCCGATCCGGCTGAAATTTGGTACATGGTGTTGGTATATGGTCTCTAACAACCACGCAAAAATTGGTCCACATCGGTCAATAATTATATATAGCCCCCATATAAACCGATCCCTAGATTTGGCTTGCGGAGCCTCAAAGAGAAGCAAATTTCATCCGATCCAGCTGAAATTCGGTATATAATGTTGGTATATGGTCTCTAACAACCATGCAAAAATTGGTCCACATCGGTCCATAATTATATATAGACCCCATATAAACCGATCTCCAGATTTGGCTTGCGAAGCCTCAAAGAGAAGCAAAATTCATCCGATCCGGCTGAAATTTGGTACATGATGTTGGCATATGGCCTCTAACAACCATGCAGATTTTGGTTCACATCGGTTCATAATTATATATAGCCCCCATATAAACCGATCCCCAGATTTAGCTTGCGGAGCCTCAAAGAGAAGCATATTTCATCCAATCCGGTTGTAATTTGGAACAAGTGTGCCAGAATTGGTCCATATCGGTTCATAATTATATATAGCCCCCATATAAAACCTTCTCAATATTTGACCTCCGGAGCCTCTTGGAGGAGCAAAATTCATCCGATCCGGTTCAAATTAGGAACGTGGTTTTAGTATATGGTCGCTAACAACCATACCAAAATTGGTCCAATCACACAAAAATTGGTCCATATCGGTTCATAATCATGGTTGCCGCTAGAGCCAAAAATAGTCTACCAAAATTTTATTTCTATAGAAAATTTTGTCAAAATTTTATTTCTATAGAAAATTTTGTCAGAATTTTATTTCTAGAGAAAATTTTGTTAAAATTTTATTCGGTTCATAATAAAATTGTCATCATTGTCAAAATTTTATTTCTATAGAAAATTTTGTTCAAATTTTATTCGGTTCATAATCATGGTTGCCACTCGAGCCAAAAATAATCTACCAAGATTTTATTTCTATAGAAAATTTTGTCAAAATTTTATTTCTATAGAAAATTTTGTAAAAATTTTATTTCTATAGAAAATTTTGTTAAAATTTTATTTCTGTAGAAAATTTTGTCAAAATTTTATGTCTACTTTGTCAAACTGAATTATATGCGTATTGGATAGATCTTTTTTGATTTAGAAGATGGTGTTAGGAGGTTTTAAGATACCTTGCCATCGGCAAGCGTTACCGCAATTAAAGTAATTCGATTGTAGATGGCAGTGTTTAGAAGAAGTTTACACAAAAAATCGCTTCTGTAACAGATACTCCCAAACATATTTAGCTTCAAGCATATACATTTTTGGGTATTGCCCAAACATTTATATGTTTGATCTCTTCCAATATACAATATGTTTGAAAGCATATTGGTCTAAACAATATATGTTTGGGTAGTCTAAGTTCCAAACATTTTGTATTTTTGCATCCAAATTCAATAATGTTGTCTTCCGAAAAACTATATGTTCTTATGTGAACATATAATATGTTTGGAAGCATTTTGCACCCAAAAATATTATATGCTTAAAAAAAATTCTCCCAAACAATATTTTGCTCAAAATTTTATTTATTTATTTATATATTTACAATCATAATGAATTATGAAAATAAACAGGTAATATAGGTGCTAACAACATAGGTTTTCGACCTGAATGCTAAAAATATTGTTTCTGTCTAATTGTATATTCCCCCACATCTTTCTCACTTCCACGAGATTCTTTAGTTCTTAGCACCTTTTTCTGTAATACAAACTTTGTAGAAGAAATTATTCAATTTTATTATTTTTTTTTTTTTATTTTAATTTTACCTTTTGCCGGACGGGGATTCGAACAGCGGACCACACAGTTTGTAAGGATCAAAGAAGTAGCTGATCAATTGCCCAAGGAAAAATAAAATGTTAATTTTTTAATAACAAGCAACAACCACCGACTTAATTCAATATCGCTCCCTGTTAAATAGCGCTCCAAGCTACTAAACACATATATGTTTATAGGCTATTTCTAAATTAATATATGTTTGCATCCAAGCATATTATATTTACAAACATTTTATGTCCCAAACATAATATGTTCTAACATTTTAACATATATGTCTCAAACATGTTATGCTAGTTTATGAACATTATATGCTTGCACTCAAAAATATTGTGTTTAACAATTTGTGTTCCAAACATATAATGTTTATAGCCAAACATATGAAAAACAGTCTTTTTCATCCGTGTACGCAATCCATGATGGAGGGTACATAAGCTTCGGCCTGGCCGAACTTACGGCCGTATATACTTGTTTTTCATTGTAAATAGCTTTGCAAGATGGAGTAGAATTTATAAAAATTAGCTACGTAGCAATTTTAATTTTATTGAGCTCTGATAAAACCTATAAAAATGTCTTTATTTTTAAAAAAGCCCCATTTGTTGCTGGGAATCAATACCAAAAACCTAAAGAGAAGGTGAAAATGTTATGATTAAAACAACCTTTTTTGAGACCTTCCTTATAATATAATGTACCACTATAATTTTTAGCCTTCCCTTACCACCATTTCATTTATTTCTATGAGCATAGTATATCCGACATCCCATTATAATTTGTGTATATGGGCACGCGTCTTGTCAATAGTGTCATATTACACATTTAACTATTATGGTCATTATAAACAATAACCTAAAGCAATTTAAAAATAATTATGACCACTTGATATCCATGCAAAAAGGCACTAATATGTACCGCCTCTGATGTATTAAACAAAAGTGTATTTTTTTAATCCGCTCATTTTATTTCATACTCAAAACAGTCGTGATTGATTGTTGAAATGGTACAGTTTCGAGTGTTTCGGATTTGTCCAGTTTTTGGGAAGCCAATTATAAATTCAACTACATTGGTATACAAATGTGATCCAGATGGTGTTACTCGATTACATAAATTAGTGAATGTAGGCGTTATAACACTTAGAAATGAATTGACACCGTAAGTGTTTCGTATTTCGTTGTTTTGTTTGAATTATTTGTAGTGATAATATTTACAAATTTTTTTAGGGGGTAATAACTTTAACAATACGGAGGTAGTGAATGTCAATGTATAGACAACAGCTAAATTTTGTCCATAAACTTTATTGCTTTAGGTTAATGGAAATACTGATATAACAATGATCGTTTTATAAAGAAAATTAAATATATATGTCAACTATTATTGGGGGGGAAGTTTTGTTTCCGAAAAATATGGGTCATAAATCTAGGCTAAGGATTGTAATAATAACGAAGAAAAAACATCAACTCAATGATTTTTTTTTAATTAATGAAAAACAATTTTCGAAATTTTCTATATTTGTAAATTTTCTTCTACTTTTATGCCCTACACCACGATGGGGCCAAGATAAGACAAATGTAATTTTCATGACATTATTCTTACCACTAAGTAATAAAAAGTACCCAGCCAAAAAAGTAGTGAGCATGTGCTTTTTGGATCCGAAAGTGGTGCAAAATTGGCGCTGAAGTGATAAATTTAACATGGGCTTGCCATAGGGCGGATGTCCACCATTTCCACAGCCGCTGCACTGAATTTGCTTCACTTCTTAAGGTGTGATCCGAATTCAGTGTTTAGGATGTAAATTAAAAAAATTTGTTATATTTTGCCAAACAAATATTTTTGTTATAATTTTTATGATTTTTAATGCATTCTATCCTTTGTTCGACAAGTTTGACCATCAAATATTTCAAAAAATTCGCATTTTTTTTTAGAATGGATTTAGCATTTTTTTTCGAAATTTTTTAATAATTTCTTCCATTTTATTAATTCTTACTATATTTTTAATCTATTTGAAACAAAAAAAAAAAAACGAATTGAAAATATGAAAACAGCGAGTTATAAAAAATTTAAATAAAATAACTTCCTGTCTAGTTAGAATAAATAACATCATTGGGAGGACATTTTTGGAAGTGCTTTTAAAATTGTGCCTTTAGAAGAACTTCCAATTTTTTTCGCTGGGTATATACGGCCATAGGTTAGGTGTCCACCAGATGTATCAGGCTCACCTATACAATTCAGTCCATTGTGACACCACAGTGGTGAACCTCTCTCTTATCACTGAGAGCTGCCCGATTCTATATTAAGCTCAATGACAAGGGACCTCCTTTTTATAGCCGAGTCCGATCGGCGTTTCACATTGCAGTCAAATCACTTAGAGAAGATTTGAAACACTCAAAAATGTCACCAGCATTACTGAGGTGAGATAATCCACCGCTGATAAACTTTTTGGTGTTCGGTCGAAGCAGGAAACGAATTCACGACCTTGTGTATGCAAGGCGGGCATGCTAACCATTGCACCACGGGGCTCCCAATATATGGCCCTGAGTTCAGCCATGCAGAATCTAAAATACCCATCACTATGAATCAAATCTAATAGAAACCTTTAGTCTTAGCAGCCCTACGGGAAATTGGTGCAAATTGCCAGTGACAGACCTGCGTAATGATGTTCCAGTTTATCGCAATTTTTAAATTTTACAACATATTTCTCGTTAACTAAGAGGTACTCAACACATTTTCTATAGTAATAAAATTTTGACAAAATTTTCTATAGAAATAAAATGTTGACAAAATTTTCTATAGAAAAAAATTTTTGAGAAAATTTTCCATAGAAATAAAATTTTGACAAAATGGTCTATAAAAATAAATTTTTGACAACATTTTCTATAGAAATAACATTTTGACAAAATTTTCTATAGAAATAACATTTTTCTAAAATTTTTTATGGAAATAATTTTTTGACGAAATTTTCTATAGAAATACAATTTTGACTAAATTTTCTATGGAAATAACATTTTGACAAAATTTTCTATAAAAATAAAATTGTAACAACATTTTCTATAGAAATAAAATTTTGACAACATTTTGTATAGAAATAAAAATTTGGCAAAATTTTCTACACAAATAAAATTTGGTAAAAGTTTCTATGGAAATAACATTTTATAAATTAATAAAATTGACAAAATTTTCTGTTGAAATAAAATTTTGAAAAAATTTTCTACACAAATAAAATTTGGCAAAATTATCTATAGAAATAAAATTTGACAAAATTTTCTATAGATAAAAAATTTTGAAAAAAAATTTCTACACAAATAAAATTTGGCAAAATTTTCTGTAGAAATAAAATCTTATACACACGGCGTTCCACATTGCAGTGAATTCACTCAGAGAAGCTTTGAAACATTCAAAAATGTCACCAGCATTACTGAGATGAGATAATCCACCGCTGATAAACTTTTTGGTGTTCGGTCGAAGCAGGAATCGAATCCACGACCTTGTGTATGCAAGGCGGGCATGCTAACCATTGCACCACGGGGCTCCCAATATATGGCCTTGAGATGGACCATGCAGAATCTAAAATACCCCTATGAATGAAATCTAATAGATTCCTTTGAAAACCCTTGATCTTAGCAGCTCTACGGGAAATTGGTGCAAATTGCCAGTGACAGACCTGCGTATGGATGTTCCAGTTTATCACAATTTTTAAATTTTACAACATATTCCTGGTTAACTAAGAGGTACTCAATACATTTTCTATAGTAATAAAATTTTGACAAAATTTTCTATAGAAATAAAATTTTGCCAAAATTTTGTATAAAAATAAAATTTTGACAAAATTTTCTATAGAAATAACATTTTGACAAAATTTTCTATAGAAATAACCTTTTGACAAAATTTTCTTGGGAATTAACATTTTTCCAAAATTTTTTATGGAAATAATTTTTTGATGAAAATTTCTATAGAAATAAAATTTTGACTAAATTTGCTATAGAAATAAAATTTGGACAAAATTTTCTTTTGTAAATAATATTTTGACAAAATTTTCTATAAAAATAAAATTGTGACAACATTCTCTATAGAAATAAAATATTGACAACATTTTGTATAGAAATAAAAATTTGGCAAAATTTTCTATACAAATAAAATTTGGTACAATTTTCTATGGAAATAACATTTTACAAATTAATAAAATTTGACAAAATTTTCTGTAGATATAAAATTTAGAAAAAATTTTCCACACAAATAACATTTGGCAAAATTATCTATAGAAATAAAATTTGACAAAATTTTCTATAGAAATAAAATTTTTAAAAAATTTTCTACACAAATAAAATTTGGCAAAATTTTCTATAGAAATAAAATTTTATACACTAATTAAATTAGACAAAATTTTTTACAAAATTTTCTATAGAAATAAAATTTTGACAAAATTATCTATAGAAATAAAATTTTGACAAAACTTTCTATAAAATTAAAACTTTGACAAAATCTTTATATAGAGATGAAATTTTCACAAAATTTTCTATAGAAATAAAATTTTAACAAAATTTTCTATAGAAATAAAATTTTAACAAAATTTTCTATAGAAATAAAATTTTGACTAAATTTTCTATAGAAATAAAATTTTATACAAAAATAAAATTTGACAAAATTTTCTATAGAAATAAAATTCTACACAAATAAAATTTGGGAAATTTTTCTATAGAAATAAAATTTTGACAATACTTTCTATAGAAATAAAATTTTGAAAAAATTTTCTACACACATGAAATTTGGCAAAATTATCTATAGAAATAAAATTTCGAAAAAAATTTTCTACTCAAATAAATTTTGAAAAAATTTTCTACACAAATAAAATTTGTCAAAATTTTCTATAGAAATAACATTTTGACAAAATTTTCTAAAGAAATAAAATTTTTACAAAACTTCCTATAGAAATAAAATTTTGAAAAAAAATTCTATAGAAAAAAAAAAATTAAAACAAAAAATCTATAGAAATAAAATTTTGAAAAAAATTTCTGTGGAAATAAAATTTAGAAAACATGTTCCATAGAAGTAAAATGTTGACTACATTTTCTATGGAAATAAAATTTTGACAAAATTTTCTATACAAATAAAATTTTGACAAAATTATCTATAGAAATAAAATTTTGACAAAATTTTCTATAGAATTAAAACTATGACAAAATTTTCTATAGAAATAAAATTTTAACAAAATTTTCTATAGAAATAAAATTTTGACTAAATTTTCCAAAGAAATAAAATTTTATACACAAATAAAATTTGACAAAATTATCTATAGAAATAAAAATTTAAAAAATTTTTCTACACAAATAAAATTTGGTAAAATTTTCTATAGATATAAAATTTTGAAAAAATTTTCTATAGAATTAAAACTTTGACAAATTTTTCAGACAAATAAAACGTTGACAAAATTTTTATATACAAATGAAATTTTGACAAAATTTTCTATAGAAATAAAATTTTGACAACATTTTCTATAGAAATAAAATTTTGACAAAATATCTATATCTTTGGCGGAGCTTGAGTTTTGGTGGCCAATCTTTCAATGGAAATTTCATTTTGTTTGTTCACAAACTCCTCAATTTTGCTTTTCGTGGGAGAAAATCAAATTCGTTAATCGTTAACTTTAATAATAACTTAACTTTCTGTTTACAATAGATCACAATACTTTTGTCAGTTTGTAACCAAAAAACGAATTATCACTGGAATAAATCTGTTAGCTGTCAGACGAGCTGTTTGGAAATGATAGCAACCTGAAATTGGTTGCAGTACATGTTAACCATTTCTTATTACTTATGAACTATTTATTGTCTTCAGAATCACATAAATTTGAATGTATCAGAAGCAGTGTTACGGTTGGAGTCAGATGTGTTTTTTTCCACGAAGAAATATTTTAAAAACCTGAGACATTCGCGTTGCTCCAGATGATTCGGGCGTGAAATATGAAACAGCCCTTCTTTACACATAACTGCCTAATGAACTTAATTTTCAACGGAATTGAGGGCCAATATCGGTCATAATAGCCAGTGAATCTATTTGAAATATGTAACTTGGTCTCAAGTTGAAATCATGTTGAATTCTAACTACACATCATACATCCTAAAAGTATGCTTCATGTTTAACGTTAAATTTAAAATAAATATGACACATCTTCATATCAGGGATGTAAGAATTGGCACAATTGTACTAAATTTGTTACATTCCACTCCCCAAAAGTTTAGCCTGCAAGAAGCTTCTCTTCCAAAAAAAAGTTCGTTGGTCTAAAATTTTGTTTACTAGAAAACAAATCAATTTTTCTGTGAAGCCATATTATAACCCAATACGAGCGAGGTGTCAGCAAGGTTGCCAGAGTTGGTAGAGTTCTACCAAAAGTGGTAGATTCTTTACTGTTTGGTGAAAAATCTATAATTTTTGTTTTTTTACTGGTGGTTTGATGATTTGGTAGATTTTGCAAAACATTCCTCTCCAACTAAGAAGTACTTCAATTTTCTATATAAATAAAATTTTAACAAAATTTTGAAAAAATTTTTATAGAAATAAAATCTTGACAACATTTTCAATAGAAATGAAATTTTGAAAAAAATACTACAGGAATAAAGATTGAAAAATATTTATTGTCCCGAATTTATTCTGATAATTTGTTGATAGTTTTGCTGCAAGTACAGGATGCTGATGAGGAATGTGGTAATTCCGAAACAGCTGTACATCCAACCATCTGCAGTCTATAGGGCTTTGTCCAAATACATTTGACAAACATACTTTTCCTCTGTTGGTTAAGCTACACTTGTAGTTTAGTCAATGCATGGTTTTAAACTGAAATCAAAAACAACAATAATTTTGAAAAATAGTCTACAGAAATAAACTTTTAACAAAATTTTCTATGGAAATACAATTTTGATAAATTTTTCTAAAGAAATAACATTTTGACAAAATGTTCTATAGAAATAAAATTTTGCCAATAGTTTCTAAAGAAAAAAAATTTTAAATCCAATTTTTTCTTCCAACATATGAAATTTTCTTAAACAACAGAAAAAAATAATTATTTTTAAAAAATGTTCTTCAATTTGAAAAAAGTATTAACTTATTTGTAATATGTTGCAATTAGAAAACTATTTTAGTTAAAATTTTCTAAAATAAACCTACATCTCCTTCCACGGTGAGGTTACTTTTTTGAGTGTATAGAAATAAAATTTTGACGAAATTTTTCATAGAAATAAAATTTTCAAAAATATTCCACAGAAATAAAATTTTAACAAAAATTTCTATTTTTGATAAATTATTCTAAAGAAATAAAATTTTGACAACATTTTCTATAGAAATAAAATTTTGACAAAATTTTCTATAAAACTAAAATTTTGACAAAATTTTCTACAGAAACAAAATTTTGCAAAATTTTATTTCTTTAGAAATAAAATTTTGCTAAATTTTCTATAGAAAAAACAATTTCGACCAAATATTCTAAAGAAATAAATTTTTGACAATTTTTTTATAGAAATAAACTTTTGAAAAATCTTCTACAGAAATAAAATTTTGCCACATTATCTAAAATCAAAAATAAAACTTTGACAACATTTTCTATAGAAATAAAATTTTGACGAAATTTTTCATAGAAATAAAATGTTGACAAAATTATCTTAAGAAATAAAATTTTCAAAAATATTCCATAGAAATAAAATTTTAACAAAATTTTCTTTGAAAATAAATTTTGTAAAGAAATAAAATTTTGATAAATTATTCTAAAGAAATAAAATGTTGACAAAATTTTCTACAGAAACAAATTTTTGCCAATATTTTCTAGAGAAATAAAATTTTGCCAAATTTTCTATAGAAAACAAATTTCGACCAAATATTCTAAAGAAATAAATTTTTGACAATTTTTTTTATAGAAATAAACTTTTGAAAACAGACATAAAATTTTGCCAAATTTTCTACAAAAATAAAACTTTGACAAAATTTTCTATAGAAATAAAATTTTGACGAAATTTTCTATGAAAATAAATTTTTCAAAGATTTATCAAAAAAAAAATTGATAAATTATTCTAAAGAGATAAAATTTTGATAAAATTTTCTATAGAAATAAAATTTTGACAAATTTTCTATAGAAAAAAAATTTCGACCTAATATTCTAACGAAACAAATTTTTGAAACAAATACATTTTTGACAATTTTTTTATGGAAATAAACTTTAGAGAACTTTTCTATAGAAAGAAAATGTTAACAAAATTTTCTATAGAAATAACTTTTTTACAAAATTTCAATGGAAATAAACTGTTGACAAATTTTCTATGGAAATAATCTTTTGACAAAATTTTCTATAGAAATAAACTGTCAACAAAATTTCTATGGAAACAAACGTTTGCCAAAATTTTGCGTAGAAGCAAAATTTTGCCAAATTTTCTATAGAAAAAAATTTCGACCAAATATTCTAAAGAAATAAATTTTTGAAACAAATTCATTTTTGACCATTTTTTTATGGAAATAAACTTTTGAAAACTTTTCTATAGAAAATTTTAACAAAATTTATTAGAGAAATAATTTTTTTACAAAATTTCAATGGAAATAAACTGTTGACAAATTTTCTATGGAAATAAACTTTTGACAAAATTTTCTATAGAAATAAACTGCTGAGAAATTTTCTATGGAAATAAACTTTTGATAAAATTTTCTATAGGAATAAAATGTTAACAAAATTTTCTATGGAAATAAATTTTTTGACAAAATTTCTATGAAAAAAAAAACTTTTGCCAAAATTTTCTATAGAAACAAAATTTTGCCAAATTTTCTATAGAAAAAAAATTTTGACCAAATATTCTAACGAAATAAATTTTTGAAACAAATACATTTTTGACAATTTTTTTATGGAAATAAACTTTTGAAAACTTTTCTATAGAAAGAAAATTTTAACAACATTTTCTATTGAAATAAAATTTTTACAAAATTTCAATGGAAATAAACTGTTGACAAATTTTCTATCGAAATAAACTTTTGACAAAATTTTCTATAGAAATAAACTGTTGACAAATTTTCTATTGAAATAAACTTTTGACAAAATTTTCTACAGAAATAAAATTTTAACAAAATTTTCTAAAGAAACAAAATTTTTGACAAAATTTCTATGGAAAAAACTTTTGCCAAAATTTTCTATAGAAACAAAATTTTGCCAAATTTTATGTAGAAAAAAAAAATTCGACCAAATATTCTAACGAAATAAATTTTTGAAACAGATATATTTTTGACAATTTTTTTATGGAAATAAACTTTTGAAAACTTTTCTATAGAAAGAAAATTTTAACAAAATTTTCTATAGAAATAAAATTTTTACAAAATTTCAATGGAAATAAACTGTTGACAAATTTTCTATGGAAATAAACTTTTGACAAAATTTTCTATAGAAATAAACTGTTGACAAATTTTCTATTGAAATAAACTAAATTTCCTATAGAAATAAAATTTTAACAAAATTTTCTAAAGAAACAAAATTTTTGACAAAATTTCTATGGAAAAAAAAAACTTTTGCCAAAATTTTCTACAGAAACAAAATTTTGCCAAAATTTTCTATAGAAACAAAATTTCTATAAAAAAATAAAATTTTGACAAAATTTTCTACAGAAACAACATTTTTATAAAAAATAAAATTTTGATAAAATTTTCTATAGAAATAAAATTTTTATAAAATTTTTTATAGAAATAAAATGTTGATAAAATTTTCTATAGAAATAAAATTTTGATAAAATTTTCTATAGAAATAAAATTTTGATAAAACATATAATTTCGATGGAATTTCTGCCTCATGCATATATCACTTTCACTTCCACATGATTCCAATGATGTTGTTTATTTTACGGTTAATATATTTTATTCCATTATTTTTTAAAATTTGTTACAATTTGATTCTAAAAATTACACTTTTTTAAACAAACAATTCTCAATAAAATAGATTTCATTAAATGAAGAATGAGTTTTTAATTTAGTTTTTGTTTCTTCCCTATTTAAATAATAAGTCCATGTGTTGTATTGCTTTGTTGTTTTTGTTGTTGATGAAAAACTGTTATACACCGTGCAAGCCTAAAAGTATGCTGTGCAAATTGTCTCTGTACACTGACGAAATTATTTAGAGTAAGCTAGTGCAAACACTTTTGGTAAATTACTATGAAGTTAACCATAGAAAAAGAGCTATCAAGCAATTTAACATCAAACCAACATTCATTCATTCATTAACTTCAATTATTTCAATGCTCCAGAGATTGCAAATATTCACTTGAATAAACTCGAAATGGTTCTTGAACAACAAAAAGAGGACTACCCACCAACTACCTAGCAAGCGAACAAGCGAGCAAGCAAGCAATTAACATTAACCAAAAACTTCCCAACCACACTTAATCACATTTTTATTCTTAAGACGATTAGCATCGCATAGATTTGTAGTGGAATTGGAGTATTTGCAGAAATTTTCTCGAGCAATTTTCTTAACTCTTAATTGCCATCCAAACATGTTCATTTGGCAGTTAGAATTTTCTTCTTCCTCGCAGAGCATCATTGGCAGATTCATTTGATTCTGCTTTCATCATTGCCATTGGTGTTGAGTCATTATTCTCACCTGATGACATAACTAATTATTTTAAGACAATGCAAGTGGTTCCATTTCCTCGCCATTTGCCATTTGGCAAAGGGTGGGCCATTTGGTATATCCGGTTTGCAGTATTTTAAATGCGGCGTCTTTGGTCCAATAATAGTTATCTTCATGCAAAGCTATCACACAACCAAAAAAAATGGGACGATGATGATGTGATTCCAGAGCTAGTTTCAAGGGGTAACTAAAAGAAAAGTGACAAAAAAGAATGATGCCATGCTAGTAATTACCCATATAAATGAAATTCATTCCTGTTTAAACGGGACTACTTGTACACACAGAAGAATTGCAATACTGGGGTGGAATTACGCAGTGATAGTACAGTGGATGTTGAATGGATGGTGGATTGGTGGAATTTTGAAATTTAAAAGTAATTGTTATAATAACCATAAAATTGCGACTTTTACAAAATTTGGCAATAACCCATTACTAAATATTTTTTTGATATTTGAGAAAATCGACTTTCTATTTTGTGTCTTTTCCTGTTCGAAGTTTGATTTATTAAACAATTGAAAAAATTTATTTTTCGTTTTTTTTTTCATTTCAAAACACGGTCTTTCTGCCTTTTCGACAACTGAACACAGTTACCACATTAGGTAAAATTCTACCAAAAATGGTAGATTTTTTACGATTTGATAGATTGATAGAATTCTTTCAACATCGCGGATGAAATTTCTTCTTCCAAGAAGCTACTTAACCCTTTCACTACCGATGTTCACTTGGAAGGACATTCGAAAAAGACACCAATTTCTATTTTCCCACTTAGTTTCGATTTATTTCTCGATGTTATTTTAAGTAGAGGCTGACACATAGATGGGGTCGCGAGTATTAAATGCATACTATTTTTATATAGTACCAACCTTCAAATGATTCGTGTCAAAATTTGACGTCTGTAAGTCAATTAGTTTGTCAGATAGAGCGTCTTTTGTGAAGCAACTTTTGTTGTTGTGAACAAAATGAAAAAAAAGGAATTTCGTGTTTTGATAAAATACTGTTTTCTGAAGGGGAAAATACGGTGGAAGCAAAAACTTGGCTTGATAATGAGTTTCCGGACTCTGCCCTAGGGAAATAAACAATAATTGATTGGTATGCAAAATTCAAGCGTGGTGAAATGAGCACGGAGGACGGTGAATGCAGTGGACGCTCGAAAGAGGTGTTTACTGACGAAAACATCAAAAAAATCCACAAAATGATTTTGAATGGCCTTAAAATGAAGTTGATCGAGATAGCAGAGGCCTTAAAGATATCAAAGGAACGTTTTGGTCATATCATTCATCAATATTTGGATATGCGGAAGCTCTGTGCAAAATGAGTGCCGCGCGAGCTCACATTTGACCAAAAACAATAACGTGTTGATGATTCTGAGCGGTGTTTGCAGCTGTTAACTCATAATACACCCGAGTTTTTCCGTCGATATGTGACAATGGGTGAAACATGGCTCCACCACTACACTCCTGAGTCCAATCGACAGCCTGCTGAGTGGATAGCGACCGATGAACCGTCTCCGAAGCGTGGAAAGACTCAAAAGTCCGCTGGCTAGGTAATGGTCTCTGTTTTTTTGGGATGCGCATGGAATAATTTTTATCGATAATCTTGAGAAGGGCAAAACCTTCAACAGTGACTATTATATGGCGTTATTGGAGCGTTTGAAGGTCGAAATCGCGGCAAAACGGCCCCATATGAAGAAGAATAAAGTGTTGTACCACCAAGACAACGCACCGTGCCACAAGTCATTGAGTACGATGGCAAAAATTCATGAATTGGGCTTCGAATTGCTTCCCCACCCACCGTATTCTCCAGATCTGCCCCAGCGACTTTTTCTTGTTCTCAGACCTCAAAAGGATGGTCGCAGGGAAAATGGTATCAAAAAATTGGAAGGTCGTTATAATCGTTGTATCGCTCTTGAAGGGAACTATGTTGAATAATAAAAACGAATTTTGACAAAAAAAATGTGCTTTTCTTTGTTAGACCGGGGACTTATCAGCCAACCTGTTCGAAGCCCAAAAAGTAAAATCGGGAGATCGGTCTATATGGGGGCTATATCAAAACATTGACCGATACTCACCATTTTCGGCGCACCTTTTTATGGTCCTAAAATACCTCTAGATTTCTAATTTCAGGCACATTAGGTAACAACTACGGATTCTTGAAGCTCACAAAGTAAACTCGGGAGATCGGTCTATATGGGGGCTATATCAAAACATGGACCGATAATCACCATTTGCGGTACATCTCTTTACTTTCCTAGAATACCTCTAGATTTCCAATTTCAGGCAAATTGGGTAAAAACTTCGGATTCTAGGAGCCCAAGAAGTAAAATCGGGATATCGGTCTATATGGGGGCTATACCAAAACATGGACCGATACTCACCATTTGTGGCACACCTCTTTATGGTCCTAAAATACCTATAAATTTCCAATTTCAGGCAAATCCTATATATAAACTAGGGATTCTATAAACCCAAGATGTAAAATCGGGAGATCGGTCTATATGGGGGCTATACCAAAACATGGAACGATAAGGACCATTTTCGGGACACCTTTTGATGGTCCTCAAGTACCTCTAGATTTTCAATTTCAGGCAAATTGGATAATAACTACGGTTTCAATAAGCCCAAGACCCCAAATCGGGAGGTCGATTTATATGGGGACCATACCAAAACATGGACCTATGCTCACCATTTTTGGCACACCTCTTTATGGTTCCAAAGTACCTCTCGATTTCCAATTTCAGGTAAATTGGATAAAAACTGCGGTTTCTATAAGCCCAAGAAGTAAAATCGGGATATCGGTCTATATGGGGGCTATACCAAAATATGGACCGATACTCACAATTTTTGGCACACGTATTTGTGGTCCTATAATACCTCTAGATTTCCAATTTCAGGTAAATTGAATAAAAACTGCGGTTTCTATAAGCCCAACAAGTAAAATCGGGAGATCGGTCTATATAGGGGCTATACCAAAACATGGACCGATACTCACCATTTCTAGCACACCTTTTTATGGTCATAAAATACCTCTAGATTTGAAATTTCAGGAAAATTGGATAAAAACTACGATTTCTATAAGCCCAAGACATCTAGATTTCCCATTTGAGCAAATTGGGTAAAAATTACGGATTCTAGAAGACCAAGAAGTAAAATCGGGAGGTCGGTCTATATGGTGGCTACATCAAAACATGGACCGGTACTCACTAGTTTTGGTACATGTCTTGGGGGTCCTAGAGTGCCTCTAGATTTCAAATTTCAGGTAAATTGGATAAAAATTACGGATTCTAGAAGACCAAGAAGTAAAATCGGGAGATCGGTATATATGGGGGCTATATCAAAACATGGACCGCTACACCCCATTTTCGGCACACCTCTTTATGGTCCTAGAATACCTCTAGATTTCCAATTTCAGGCAAATTGGATAAAAACTACAGTTTTTATAAGCCCAAGACCCCAAATCGGGAGGTCGGTTTATATGGGGACTATAACAAAACTTGGACCGATATAGCCCATCTTCGAACTTGACCTGCCTTTCTTTTTTTGTGAAATTTAATTGCCCAAAACTTAAATTTTCACTTCAAATAGCCTAATTACGTACTTTTTAAGACTTTCCCAAAAGGACTGCATCGGAAGTGGAAAAACATCGATGGGGGGATGAGTTTTAAAGGAAATGTTTGTGGAATAACTTTCAATTTTTGTTTTGTTGCCCAGCAAAAAAATTTGCAAGTTCTTCCAAAGGCATAACTTTAAAAGCACTTCCAGAAAATGCACTCCCAATGATGTTCTTTATTTTAACTACCCAGGAAGTTCTTTTAATTCTATTTTTTATAACTTGTTTTGTTTTCATACTTTTAATGGGTAGTTTTAACTTTTTTTGTTTCAAATAGGTTAAAAACAGAGTAAGAATTCATAAAATGGTACAAGTCATATAAATTTTGTCGAAAAAAAAATGCTAAATCCAATCTGAAAAAATTGTGAATTTTTGAAAATATTTGAGTTCATACGTTTCCGACAAGCGTTAGTATCCATTAAAATTTATAAAAATTATTTATTTGACAAAATATCACAGAATTTTTTAATTTACATCCAAAACATTGAATTCGTACACACCTAAAGAAGTGATGCAAATTCAGTGCAACGGCTATTGAAATGGAGGACTTGCGTCCTATGACAAGTCCATGTTAAACTCATCGCTTCTGCGTCAATTTTTCACAACTTCCGGATCCAAAAGGAACATTTTCATTACTTTTTTGGCGACGCTTTTTTTGCTGAGTGGGTATATACACGCAGATAAGGAATATGATCACCTCAAACATGTTTCAAGAGCAAAATGTTATTTTTGTATGGTGACCATGCAACATGTTTGTCACTAAAATGTTATTTTCTGGTCAAAAATAACCTGCTTGTCGAAATTAGATACATGATTTCCGAGAAAATAACATGGTTGCGAAAACCATGTCACATGGTCATCACCCAAAAATAACATTTTGCTCTTAAAACATGTTTGAGGTGATCATATTCCTTCTCTGGGTATATGAGGTGTTAGATATTTCGATTTGTTGCAAACGGTGGAGGGTATAAAAGTTGTTTTTCGCTATAATTTCAACTATCTGCCCTAATAAACTGACTATCTGCCTAGGTTTCCAACTTCCAATAAAATCTACATTTAGAGCCATAGTTCGTAGATTTTTGGCATAGCAATGTCGACATTTTATGTCTTTTATTTTCACCTGGAATTTATGTTGGTATTTTTCTGCCTGTTCGTATTTTTGCTTCACAATCATTCTGTGATTTCCATAATGATAATTATTTGGCAGTACTGCCAAGTACTTAGGCTAATTAGTTTATCAGTTCCACCAAAGGTACAACTGCTTCAGAAAGAACTCTTCGCTTCGTTGTAGTGTGATACGTGATGTTCATGCTTTGGGATGATGGGGGAGCTAAGGGCACAGTTCCAGTGCAAGAGTAGAAACATTGAACGGCATTCAATATTGGGTTAAAGGGACACAACAACAATCACAAATACTGAAGAGGAGACTCCTCTTTGGCAGTCACTGGCATTTCAAGTCGCCTTAAGATAGACATATTAAGCACACTTTAGAGGGCTCATAAAAATGTTTGCTTTACTTTTCGTTAGGCTTTGTTAATTTGGCATTTACATTTCAAGGTAGTTGTTCTTGGAACAATAATGAGTTCGATGTTGGCATGGCTGCTGATTTCATTGCAGATAATTAGCACTGATCCAAATTCTTTGCTAATCAATAATTTATGGCACATTTAACAATGCCTCGAATATATTTAAGTGTAACGGAAACCTGGCAATATAAAGCAAAGTGGGAAAATAAAATATTTGAAAACTACGATACTTTAGCGATGAGAATATTTATTAATTAGGTATTCTTAGAAAAGGAGTTCGATGTTCTTAGTATTACACATTAGAGTGAGATATGCCACGAGCCATCGGGGTATCGCTTTTTGCCTTCTAAGGTTCTATCGATGAAAATACAAATTACGAAATAATACGAATTGGCCTTTTCTATAGCTAAACTATTAGCTACTCTCGAAAAAAAGTTTACTTGGATCCAACGATTTTGACCTTCCTTTAAGGATTTTGGTATTGATTCCGAGCCAAAGATGGGGCTTCTTTAAAATAAAGACATTTTTTAGGGACCTCCCTGGCTTTAAATCTAGGATCGATAAAATTAAAATAGGATACAGATCTCATTCATCGCACTTTTATTCTCTATTTGCGATATATTAATAAAAGTATTCATGTATAAACAAATTCCAGTTTTAAAATCGAAATTGTGCAAAGTTCTTCGAAGTAAAAACTGTTTTCTTAATTCTAAAAAAACTTTAAACCAAAGTTGCAAATCCTTAAAATAAGTCTTATATATATATATATATATATATATATATATATATATATATATTCTTGATCAGGGAGAAATTCTAAGACGATATAAGCATGTCCGTCTGTCCGTCTGTCTGTCTGTTGTAATCACACTACAGCCTTCAATAATGGCGCTATCGGTCTGAAATTAGGCACAGATTCGTCTTTTGTTTGCAGGCAGGCCAAGTTCGAAGATGGGCTATATCGGCCC
This sequence comes from Haematobia irritans, assembly GCF_050003625.1. Lineage (NCBI taxonomy): Eukaryota > Metazoa > Arthropoda > Insecta > Diptera > Muscidae > Haematobia > Haematobia irritans. Next base: position 163,493,155 of record NC_134397.1, on the reverse strand, counting down.
AAGTTTTGTTATAGTCCCCATATAAACCGACCTCCCTTGGACATATAAAAACTGTAGTTTTTTACCAATTTGCCTGAAATTGAAATTGGAGAGGTATTCTAGGACCATAAAGAAGTGTGCCGAAAATGGGGTGTATCGGTCCATGTTTTGTTATAGTCCCCATATAGACCGATCTCCCGATTTTACTTCTTGGGCTTCTATAATTCGTAGTTTTAATCCAATTTATCTGAAATTTGAAATCTAGAGGTACTCTAGGACCCTAAAGACGTGTACCGAAAATGGTGAGTACCGGCCCATGTTCTGATATAGCCACCATATAGACCGATCTCCCGATTTTACTTTGTGGTCTTCTAGAATCCGTAATTTTTACCCAATTTGCTCAAATCGGAAATCTAGAGGTTTTCTAGTAGTTTTTAGTTTTTATCCAATTTGCCTGAAATTTGAAATCTAGAGGTATTCTAGAACCATAAAGACGTGTGTCGAAAATGGTGAGTACCGGTTAATGTTTTGATATAGCCCCCATATAGACCGATCTCCCGATTTTACTTCTTGGGCTTCTGGAATCCGTAGTTTCTACCCAATTTGCCTGAAATTGGAAATCTATAGGTATTCTGAGACCATAAAGGGGTGTGCCGAATATATTGAGTATCGGTACAGTTTTTGATATAGCCCCCTTATTAACCGATTTGGGGTCTAGATTCTAGAACTACAATTAAATGTGCCGGCCGAACTTACTCCTGTATATACTTACTTGTCATTTTAGAGAAATGTTTGTTCTTTCACTATTGAAATTATAAAAAAGACACATATTTTGAAGAACAAAAGTATTGGCACACGTCGTTCTAAATTAGTTTTTCTGGTACATTAAGAACTTTTTGGCATTCCTTTTTGTTTGATAACAGAAAGACAACAGTATAGACAATGACTGGACAATTTTTTTGTCCAGTCATTGTCCGTCCGACCGTCCGTCTGTTGAAATCACGCTAACTTCCGAACGAAACAAGCTATCGACTTGAAACTTGGCACAAGTAGTTGTTAGTGCTGTCGGTCGGATGGTATTGCAAATGGGCCATATCGGTTCACTTTTACGTATAGCCCCCATATAAACGGAACCCCAGATTTGGCTTGCGGAGCCTCTAAGAGAAGCATATTTCATACGATCTGGCTGAAATTTGGTACATGGTGTTAGTATATGGTATCCAACAACCATGCAGGAATTGGTTCATATCAGTCCATAATTATATATAGCCCCCATATAAACCGATCCCGAGATTTGATTTTGAAGCCTCTTGGAGAAGCTAAATTCATCCGATCTGGTTGAAATTTTGTACGTGGTGTTAGTATATGATATTTAACAACCATTCCAAAAGTGGTCCATATCAGTCCATTATCATATATAGCCCCCATATAAAACGATCTCGAGATTTGGTTTTGGAGCCTCTTAGAGGAGCAAATTTCATCGGAGTCAGTTGAAATTTGGTACATTGTGTTAGTATATGGCCGTTAGCAACCTTGCCTAACTACGTCCATATCGGTCTATAGTTTGTAACGAGCCAATTGCTCGTACATGTTGTCTTCGATTTGATTAATTAATTTTGTTTATTTTGATTTATATAAATATCACATTTTTGTCCTTGATTTGATTAATTACATTAATTTATTTTGATTTATATAAATATCACATTTGTTCCCCTTCGTACCACTGTACCCGTTTGGTTGCTGTGAGTCACGGTAACCATTGCAACCGTAATCACTTTCTTGCATGAGGTACAAGTGGTATCAAGGGGAAACATGCTTTCATCACCCATCATTGTTGAGATTACATGTTGGTAATTCTCACTGGGTTGATGACTCAACCTACTTAAGAATGTGGGGTTTCGTCGGCAATGGTATGAATCAACCGAGGCTTGACGAACAGTAAAGCGAGTGGCAACGACCGCTGCCGAACTTCCGAAAGCAACAACCGATTCATCTTAACGCGGTTCGTCCGCTTACGCGATTCGTTCGCATCCGAACACAGTAGAGTAGAATTCCCGACTACTTTCCTCCTATCCTTTCCCTTTCCCCCCTTCTCTATACTAACCCCTCCCCTAACGCGGTTCGTCCGCTTACGCGATTCGTTCGCTTACGCAGTTCGTCTGCTTACGCGGTTCGTCCGCTTACGCGATTCGTTCGCTTACGCGATTAGTTCGCTTACGCGGTTCGTCCGCTTACGCGGTTCGTCCGCTTACGCGATTCGTTCGCTTACGCGGTTCGTCCGCTTACGCGGTTCGTCCGCTTACGCGATTCGTTCGCTTACGCGATTAGTTCGCTTACGCGGTTCGTCCGCTTACGCGGTTCGTCCGCTTACGCGATTCGTTCGCTTACGCAGTTCGGCTGCTTACGCGGTTCGTCCGCTTACGCGATTCGTTCGCTTACGCGGTTCGTCCGCTTCAACCAGTTGTATTCCCCTGCCCCTCTTTTCGTTGCAGAAACCAGTGCGAGCTCCATCGGCCGTCACCATCATCACCCTCGTATACGAGCACCGTCGGCCCGACTCAACTGTCACCTTCGTGCACGAACACCATCATTAACATCAACGCCCCCGACCATCGTCGACCCGACTCCATCATCGTCATCACGCCCGAGCATCAGCAACTGACGTCAACATCATCAACCCACACGAACATCGTCGACCCGACTCCACCGTCGTCATCGTACCCGAACATCATCGACCCGACATCCTCGTCATCTCAGTATACAACACCGTCAACCCGACTCCACCGTCGTCACCGAACCCGAATCAGTCACCGTCGTCGGCCCGACACCATCGTCATCCCAGTACACGAACACTGTCGGCCCGACCGCACCGTCATCACCGTCCACGATCAACGTCGGCCCAAAATCATCGTCACTACCGCACACGAACATCATCGACCCGACCCCACCATCATCAACGTACACGAACACCGTCTGCCCAATATCGTCACACCAGCCAGTTCATCGGCCCTGTTCATCATCGTATCCAGTCAACTCGCCGTCAAGCAATATCGTCCACTCACCACCCCGCGCTGCACGAGTCTCCGTCATCGTCCGATCAACCCAGCCCAACACTCCTAGTCAAAGCCCCGCCAGTCGTCGCCAATCATTGCCCTTACCCACGATTGTATTGTACATAAACAAGAATTATCAATAAAACCTCATAAAAGTATATAAGTAGTGTGTTATTATTTAAGGTTTGTGGATCCTTGAAAGACTACCCTGGACGGCCACTGGCCTACCTCAGCCCACGAAGAAAACCACGTTACAAATGGCGCCCGAGCAGGGACCCGATCAGAATCGATCTGCGGAAAATCGTAAAACAACCGCCAGCGAGGATGAATCGAGTTCCCCACACTACGACAAGCCCAGCGGTTCCACACAATTGACGACCGAATCACTGGGATGGATATACCTACTAAAGAAGGAGCAATTGATTGAGCAGTGTCAAACTGCTAACATCCCCACCGAAGGCTATACGGTGGATGGCCTGAGGAAGGAGTTAGCCAAATACATCCGAGCCAAACGGCTGAGGACTTCGACCGAAAATATTCTCAAGGAGCTAGAAGCTGAATTGAAGGCCGAAGAGAACACAGTAGTGGAACCCCTGATAGTGCCAAACATGGCCGAAATGAAAACTCACCCAGCAACGACTCCCAGACACGAACCGGCCGATCACGAAGTAATGGGTATCGTCCAACGATGGGATTTGAAATATACTGGTGAGGGAGACCTAATGGAGTTCCTCGAGAGGATGGAAGAGCTCGCCGAATGCCATCATCTCTCCCAAGACCGATTATTGCCCACACTCCTCAGAGTACTACAAGGAAATGCCCTGAAGTGGTATAGGGTAAAGAGGGTTGAGATCACGAACTGGTCCCAATTTCGAACGGAGGTGGAAAAATTTTTTTTATCAAAGAGACACACCGCCCAGCTGGAACATTCATTCTATAACCGCCGGCAATACCAGCGCGAGAGAGCAAAGGATTATATCCTGAGCATGTTGACAATAGCACGACAACATCCACGACTTCGCGAGATGAACCACCTCGACCGAATATATGACGGGCTGAGATCCGAATATCGCCACTATATTCGAAGAAACGATTTCCATACATTGGACGAATTAATCGAGCTAACCGACGATTATGAGCTATTGAAGAGAGACGAGTCACGTCAATCGCAGCCCCATACGTCACACATGGTGGTAGAAACTCCATACTCCAGAAACGACCACTGTTGGCGTTGCAAGCGCCCGGGTCACTTCCGTACTCAGTGCAGAAACCGCCGTATTTTGTTCTGCTCTTACTGTGGTACGGAAGGAACATTAACTAAGGACTGCAGTTGCAGGACTCAGCGCTACGATGAACGAAAGGATGAGCCACCCACAACCCTATACTTCATTGAGGTAATGATATATGGCCACCCTTTCGAGGCGCTTATCGACACCGGGGCCTCCTCGAGCTATATCTCGGATACCGTAAGGAGCTTCTTGACCCAGCGGGCATTCAGCCGGAAGTAGTGCAACGTAACGTCCAAATGTCAGATGGACGCTTTACCACATGCACGAATTTGTATGACATCGACGTATTTTATAACGAGAAGAGTACCCCTCTGAAAGCGGCAGTAATTCCTACGCTGGCCGAGAACCTTATACTTGGAATGGACTTCCTCTGCCAGCGAAATGCCACTCTCTACATAGATGATAAACCCATATGCCGCCCCGTTACTGACCCTTTCGTGCCTGCACATTGCCTAAGCGCACTCGTATCACATGATTTCCCCTTGAAAGGGCAGAAGGTCTGTCCTCTCAGGAAAAATCCAAAATCCAGGAAAATAACCCAAACACACATACCCAGGAAACGTCATTCTACTATAAGAAGAGAAATGCATGGCAATCGTCATTCGGTCCTAAAAGGCCCTTCGAGGAAGTCGGGGCGAAAGCAATCATACCCGAAGAAGGTTGCTCCGCCAAAGGGACTAACGCCCCCACTTCAATCCACACCGCAGATGAAAGCCAGGGCAAGAGCAAGTTTAGGTCGAGAGACGGTAGACCGAAAAGTGACGATGGGGTCCCTTAGGGGGTCATTCCGTCGCTACAGCCAGCACGATATCTCAAAATACCTAGACGACAAAAACCGACAACAAAGCCAATACCCGTGTCATCAACGCTTGAAATTAAAAAGTGCAACTCAACTACCGGAAAACCGAAATGGATTATACGCACTGGAGAGCGTATACACACGTCAAAACGGAGTAGAAGTACAATGGTGACATGCCGTTATCTTGCTACTAATATTTTAGCATAGTGAATTATATTTTCAATTATAACATTGTAATCTGAAAAAAATGAAACAAAAAGAATATATTAAAAAAAAAAAAAAAGAAACATAATAATAATAAAAAAAAAAAAAAAAAAAAAAAATTAAAAAAAAAAAAAAATGATAAAATGAAGAAAACCCAAAAAAAAAAACAAAGAAAAGGGAAAAAAAAGTAATATAAAGAAAACAAAACAAAAAAAGAAATTGAAGAATGTTATCCGACAATTATTAATTTTGATTATAAACTCTCCCACGGGTACGACTAAGAAAAGAAAACTTACGTTTTCTTTTCACTAAGTAGGGGGGGAATGTAACGAGCCAATTGCTCGTACATGTTGTCTTCGATTTGATTAATTAATTTTGTTTATTTTGATTTATATAAATATCACATTTTTGTCCTTGATTTGATTAATTACATTAATTTATTTTGATTTATATAAATATCACATTTGTTCCCCTTCGTACCACTGTACCCGTTTGGTTGCTGTGAGTCACGGTAACCATTGCAACCGTAATCACTTTCTTGCATGAGGTACAAGTGGTATCAAGGGGAAACATGCTTTCATCACCCATCATTGTTGAGATTACATGTTGGTAATTCTCACTGGGTTGATGACTCAACCTACTTAAGAATGTGGGGTTTCGTCGGCAATGGTATGAATCAACCGAGGCTTGACGAACAGTAAAGCGAGTGGCAACGACCGCTGCCGAACTTCCGAAAGCAACAACCGATTCATCTTAACGCGGTTCGTCCGCTTACGCGATTCGTTCGCATCCGAACACAGTAGAGTAGAATTCCCGACTACTTTCCTCCTATCCTTTCCCTTTCCCCCTTCTCTATACTAACCCCTCCCCTAACGCGGTTCGTCCGCTTACGCGATTCGTTCGCTTACGCAGTTCGTCTGCTTACGCGGTTCGTCCGCTTACGCGATTCGTTCGCTTACGCGATTAGTTCGCTTACGCGGTTCGTCCGCTTACGCGGTTCGTCCGCTTACGCGATTCGTTCGCTTACGCGGTTCGTCCGCTTACGCGGTTCGTCCGCTTACGCGATTCGTTCGCTTACGCGATTAGTTCGCTTACGCGGTTCGTCCGCTTACGCGGTTCGTCCGCTTACGCGATTCGTTCGCTTACGCAGTTCGGCTGCTTACGCGGTTCGTCCGCTTACGCGATTCGTTCGCTTACGCGGTTCGTCCGCTTCAACCAGTTGTATTCCCCTGCCCCTCTTTTCGTTGCAGAAACCAGTGCGAGCTCCATCGGCCGTCACCATCATCACCCTCGTATACGAGCACCGTCGGCCCGACTCAACTGTCACCTTCGTGCACGAACACCATCATTAACATCAACGCCCCCGACCATCGTCGACCCGACTCCATCATCGTCATCACGCCCGAGCATCAGCAACTGACGTCAACATCATCAACCCACACGAACATCGTCGACCCGACTCCACCGTCGTCATCGTACCCGAACATCATCGACCCGACATCCTCGTCATCTCAGTATACAACACCGTCAACCCGACTCCACCGTCGTCACCGAACCCGAATCAGTCACCGTCGTCGGCCCGACACCATCGTCATCCCAGTACACGAACACTGTCGGCCCGACCGCACCGTCATCACCGTCCACGATCAACGTCGGCCCAAAATCATCGTCACTACCGCACACGAACATCATCGACCCGACCCCACCATCATCAACGTACACGAACACCGTCTGCCCAATATCGTCACACCAGCCAGTTCATCGGCCCTGTTCATCATCGTATCCAGTCAACTCGCCGTCAAGCAATATCGTCCACTCACCACCCCGCGCTGCACGAGTCTCCGTCATCGTCCGATCAACCCAGCCCAACACTCCTAGTCAAAGCCCCGCCAGTCGTCGCCAATCATTGCCCTTACCCACGATTGTATTGTACATAAACAAGAATTATCAATAAAACCTCATAAAAGTATATAAGTAGTGTGTTATTATTTAAGGTTTGTGGATCCTTGAAAGACTACCCTGGACGGCCACTGGCCTACCTCAGCCCACGAAGAAAACCACGTTACAAGTTATAAATAGCCCTCAGATAAATCGATCCCCAATCACACAAAAATTGGTCCATATAAAGTTCATAATTGTATATAGCCCCCCATATTTCAATTCTCGATCTCTACGTACCGTGCAAAAGTCCATTTCGATTCGTAATTATTTGTAGTCTTACACCCAGAAAAAAGGGGCTCTAATGCCAACTGAACTTTATTTTAGTTCATGAAGATTAGTTGATTTTAGTTAAATTTTGCACAATATGAGTAAATGTTCCTTAGTTGAATAATTTTTTGCTAACTTTAATGACATGAACTAAAAATAAGAAAAAAAGTTGTATACAAATATAGTGCACAATTTTACTAAAAAATAAAATAGTTCATATTTTCTTAAAATGGCAGAAGTTTGCTTAAATTGAGTTCATAAGTCTCTCAAATGAGTAAATTTTACTAAAATTGTACCTGTCAAGAACTTCGTATAGCGCTAAAGACATTTTAACAATTTTTAAATCCAATTTTTTCTTTCAACATATGAAATTTTCTTAAACAAGAGAAAAAAATTAATTATTTTTAATAAATTTTTTTCAATGTGACAAAAAGTATTAACTTATTTGTTTTTCTAAAATAAACCTACATTTTCTTCCACGCTGGGTTCACTTTTTTTTGGGTGTACCTATATATATATATATATATATATATATATATATATATATATATATATATATATATATATATATATATATATATATATATATATATATATATATATATATATATATATATATATATATATATATATATATATATATATATATATATATATATATATATATATATATATATATATATATATATATACCTTTTTGTCTAATATATAACACGTATGGACTAACTTACAATATAGAAGACGATGTTAAGAAGTTTTTAGATACCTTGCCATCGCTAAGTATTACCACAACCCATGTAATTCGATTGTGGATGACAGTCTTTCGTAGAAGTTTCTACGCAATCCATGGTGGAATGTACATAAGAACTAACGGCCGTATATACTTGTTTTACTTGACTTACTTAATTATGTTTATATGCAATTGCTAAAGTAATATATGTTTGGATCTACACATATTATATATAGAACAAGTATCTTAATTCTTAAATACCAACCATGAATCAATAAATATAATTGTTTCCTTAGAAAAATACGTACATAACAGGTTGGCTGATAAGTCCCCGGTCTAACAAAGAAAAACACATTTTTTTGTCAAAATTCGTTTTTATACCCACCACCATAGAATGGTGACGGGGTATAATAAGTTTGTCATTCCGTTTGTAACGCATCGAAATATCGATTTCCGACTATATAAAGTATATATATTCTTCATCAGGGAGAAATTCTAAGACGACATAAGCATGTCCGTCTGTCTGTCTGTCTGTCTGTCTGGCTGTCTGTTGTAATCACGCTACAGCATACAATAATGGAGCTATCGTCCTGAAATTTGGCACAGAATCGTCTTTTGTCTGCGCGCAAGTTCGAAGATGGGCTATATCGGGCCATGTTTTGGTATAGCCCCCATATAAACCGACCTCCCGATTTGGGGTCTTTCGCTTATAGAAACCGTAGTTTTCATCCAATTTGCGCGAAATTGAAAATCTAGAGATATTTTGGGACCCTGAAGAGGTGTGCCAAAAATGGTGAGTGTCGGTCCATGTTTTGGTATAGCCCCCATATAAACCGACCTCCCGATTTGGGGTCTTTCGCTTACAGAAACCGTAGTTTTCATCCAATTGGCGCGAAATTGAAAATCTAGTATTTTGGAACCTTGAAGAGGTGTGCCAAAAATGGTGAGTGTCAGTGCATGTTTTGGTATAGCCCCCATATAGACCGATCTCCAGATTTTACTTCTTGGGCTTATAGAAACCGCAGTTTTTATTCAATTTACCTGAAATTGGAAATCTAGAGGTATTGTAGGACCTCAAATATGTGTGCCAAAAATTGTGGGTATCGGTCCATGTTTTGGTATGGTCCCCGTATAAAACGACCTCCCGCTTTGGGGTCTTGGGCTTATAGAAACCGTAGTTTTTATCTAATTTGTCTGAAATTGGAAATCTAGAGGTATTTTAGGACCATAGAGAGGTGTGCCGAAAATGGTGAGTATCGGTCCATATTTTGGTATAGCCCCCATATAGACCGATTGCCCGATTTTACTTCTTGGGCTTCTAGAATCCGAAGTTTTCATCCTATTTGCCTGAAATTGGAAATCTAGAGGTATTTTCGGGTCATAAAGTGGTGTTCCGAAAACGGTGAGTATCGGTCCATATTTTAGTATATCCCCCATAAGAACGATCTCCCGATTTAACTCCTTGGGTTCCTAGAAACCGTAGTTTTTATCTGATTTGCCTGAAATTGTAAATATTCTGGTATTTTAGGCTCACAAAAACGTGTATCGGATTAAGATTTTATCGGTCCATTTGGTAATGCCTCCATATAGACCGACTTCACTTCTTGAGGGTGTAGAAGGCGCAGTGATCATGAAAATTGCTTGAAACTCAATGAAAAATTTCCAGATTTTACTTCTACAGATTTAAGATTTCAAATCAAGACGTTATTTTATAATTTTCTTGCACACTTACAAGAGATGTTAATTATTCCTCTAGAACTCAAACAAAAATGGTTCTTATAAATCCAGAATCTGACATAGCCCTCATAGTTGAAAATTTATTTTCGGGAAGTGTCCTCAAGTTCTCAAGCCCTCCTGAAATTTCAAAGGAATCCCTAATATTTGGTTCATGGTGGTGGGTATTTAAGATTCGGCCCGGCCGAACTTACTGCTGTATATACTTGTTATTATTCAACATAGTTCCCTTCAAGAGCGATACAATGATTATAACGACCTTCGGATTTTTTGATACCATTTTGGTAGTACTCCTTCGGTTTTGCCTCAAAATAGGCCTCAGTTTCGGCGATCACCTCTTCATTGCAGCAAAATTTTTTCCCTGCAAGCATCCTTTTGAGGTCTGAAAACAAGAAGAAAAAGTCGTTGGGGGCCTGATCTTGATACGGGGGGTGGGGAAGCAATTCGAAACCCAATTCATGAATTTTTGCCATCGTTCGCAATGACTTGTGGCACGGTGCGTTGTCTTGGTGGAACAACACTTTTTATACCCACCACCATAGAATGGTGACGGGGGTATAATAAGTTTGTCATTCCGTTTGTAACACATTGAAATATCGATTTTCGACTATATAAAGTATATATATTCTTGATCAGGGAGAAATTCTAAGACGATATAGCCTGTCTGTCTGTCTGTCTGGCTGTCTGTTGTAATCACGCTACAATCTTCAATAATAAAGCAATCGTGCTGAAATTTCACACAAACTCGTCATTTGTCTGCAGGCAGGTCAAGTTCGAAGATGGGCTATATCGGTCCAAGTTTTGATATAGTCCCCATATAAACCGACCTCCCGATTTGGGGTCTTATGCTTATAAAAACCTTAGTTTCTATCCAATTTGTCTGGAATTGGAAATCTGGAGGTATTTTAGGACCACAAACAGGTGTGCCAAAAATGGTGAGTATCGGTCCATGGTTTGGTATAGCCCCCATATAGACCGATCTCTCGATTATATTTCTAGAGCTTCTAGAATAGGTAGTTTCTATCCAATTTACCTGAAGTTGGAAATCTAGAGGTATTTTAGCACCATAAACAGGTGTGCCAAAAATGGTGACTATCGGTTGATGTGTAGGTATATCCCCATATAGACCGATTTCCCGATTTTACTTCTTGGGCTTCTAGAATCCGTAGTTATTATCCTACTTGGTTGAAATTTGAAATCTAAAAGTATTTTAGGATCATAAAGAGGTGTGGTAAAAATGGTGAGTATCGGTCCAGGTTTTGGTATATCCCCCATATAGACCGATCTCCCGATATGGGATCTTGGGCTTATAGAATCCGTAGTTTTTATCCAATTTGCCTGAAATTGGAAATCTAGAGGTATTTTAGAAAGATAAAGAGGTGTGCCGAAAATGGTGAGTATCGGTCCATGTTTTGGTATAGCCCCCATATAGAATGATCTCCACTTTTTACTTCTTGGGCGTCTAAAATCTGTAGTTTTTATCCAATTTGCCTGAAATTAGAAATCTAGAGGTATTTTAAAACCCTAAAGAGGTGTGCTGGAAATGATGAGTATCGGACCATATTTTTATATAGCCTCCATATAGACCGATCTCCAGATTTTATTCTTAGGCATCTAGAAACCGTAAAATTGGAAATCGAGAGGTATTTTAGGACCATAAAAAGGTATGCCGAAAATGGTGATTATAGGTCCAGGTTTTGATATAGCCATCAGATATACCGATCTCTCGATATTACTTTTTGGGCTTGTTGTCCAATTTGCCTGAAATCGAAAATCTGGAGGTTTTTAGGAATATAAATATGTGTGCAAGAAATGATTTTATTTTTTAGGCTTCTGGAATCTAATTTGCCTGAAATGAGAAATCTAGGACGCTAAATATGGGAGCCGAAAATGGAGTGTATTGGTCCATATTTTGGTTTATCTCCCACATAGACCGTTCCCCCGATTTTACTTCTTGGGCTTTTAGAAACCATAGTTTTTATCAAATTTACATGAAATTTTAAATCTAGAAGTATTTTAGGAACATAAAGAGGTGTGCCGAAAATGGTGAATATCGGTCCATGTGCACTGATAATGAAAATTGCTTGAAACTGAATTATAGTTTCCAGATATTACTTCTGGTAATCATTTAAATAATGGGGGTAAAAATCTACAGATGTTAGATTTTAAATCAAGGCGTTATTTCATCGTTTTCTTGCACACTTGTACAATATGTTTATGATTCCTCTAAAACTCAAACAAATATGGTTCTTATAAATCCAGAATCTGATCTAGTCTTCATAGGTAAAATCTTTGAATTTATCTTCGGGAAGTGTACTAGTTGAACTGTTCTGCTTGTCATCAAATCCCCCTGAAATTTTCACAGGAAACTATAATATTTGATTCATGGTGGTGGGTATTTAAGATTCGGCCCGGCCGAACATACTGCTTTATATACTTGTTTCTTCTTCATATGGGGCCGTTTTGCCGCTATTTCGACCTTCAAACGCTCCAATAACGCCATATAATAGTCACTGTTGATGGTTTTTCGCTTCTCAAGATAATCGATAAAAATTATTCCATGCGCATCCCAAAAAACAGAGGCCATTACTTTGCCAGCGGACTTTTGAGACTTTCCACGCTTCGGAGACGGTTCACCGGTTGCTGTCCACTCAGCCGACTGTCGATTGGACTCAGGAGAGTAGTGATGGAGCCATGTTTCATCCATTGTCACATATCGATGGAAAAACTAGGGTGTATTACGAGTTAACAGCTGCAAACACCGCTCAGAATCATCAACACGTTGTTTTTGGTCAAATGTGAGCTCGCGCGGCACCCATTTTGCACAGAGCTTCCGCATATCCAAATATTGATGAATGATATGACCAAAACGTTCCTTTGATATCTTTAAGGCCTCTGCTATCTCGATCAACTTCATTTTACGGTTATTCAAAATAATTTTGTGGATTTTTTTGATGTTTTCGTCGGTAACTACCTCTTTCGGGCGTTCACTGCATTCACCGTCCTCCGTACTGATTTCACCATGCTTGAGTTTTGCATACCAATCAATTATTGTTGATTTCCCTGGGACAGAGTCCGGAAACTCATTATCAAGCCAAGTTTTTGCTTCCACCGTATTTTTCCCCTTTAGTATTTTATCAAAACACGAAATTCCTTTTTTTCCATTTTTTCACAATAACAAAAGTTGCTTCACAAAAGACGCTCTATTTCACAAACTAATTGACTTAGAGACGTCAAATTTTGACACGAATCATTTGTCAGACCGGGGACTTATAAGCCAACCTGTTATATGGGGGCTATACCAAAACATGGACCGATACACACCATTTTCGGCGCACCTAATTGTGGTCCTAAAATACCTCTAGATTTCCAAGTGCAGACAAATCCGATAAAATCTAGGATTCCTAGAAGCCCAAGAAGTCGGGATCGGGCTACAAGGCTATATCACAAACAGACAAAAAACGAATCTGTGCCAAATTTCAGGACGATAGCGCCATTATTGAAGACTGTAGCATGATTACAACAGACAGACATAGAGCCAGACGGACATCATATTTATTATTATTTATTATTTATTTAGTCGGAAATCGATATTTCAATGCGTCCATGTACATTCAAGAATTGCTTTATTAATATATTGCAAAAAAAAAATCCCATAAATGAGATCTGTATCCTAATTTTAATTTTATTGATGCTAGATTTAAATAGGTCTAGTAAAAACTGAATTTATTTTAAAGAGGCTGCATTTTTGGCACGGAATCAGTACCAAATCCCTAATAAAATGTCAAAATCTTTGAATCCAAGCAAACTTGTTTTTTTTTTTTGAGTGTAGAGAAAAATCCACTAACTTTAAAGCTTCATTGAAAAGTTTATCGACCTTTGGCCAAGGAGAAGAATTTTTTATGAGAGTACAATAGATATATTGGGATCCATATGGAGCGGTGAGCTTTTTCTATTGAGATTCAAGTGTTCTTTAATATAGACTAGACTATTTGCAGAGAATTCTCAGAATGGGTCTTCAAAAGCTTTGATAAAGAAGGAAATCTCAATATTTTAAGTTAATACAGGACCGATACCGAATGTTTTATTAATTTTTATCACTATGTTCTATTCATCTGGGTCTTCTAGATGCTATTCACCCAACGCCTTCTATTATTCCGTAAACTTTTAGATATCACAATAAAGGGTTGTTTAGAAGCATATTGCAACGCTTATTTGTCATTATAAAAACTTTGTCGTTTAAATATCCATTTGGTTTTATTTTTGTCCGTTTTTGTTTTTTTCATATCCTCTAAAAAGTTTTGACTATCGTCGTCGTTGATATGATAGTGAATCCAAACAAAGTCCATCTTTTCTTATTTGTCTATGGTCATTTTTTGTCTTTCGTTTTCTTTATAGTTCGTGTTTTTATTCTCTCCTCTAAATTCAATTATAAAAGTGCAATCTTCATAAATCCATTTAAGTGAAATTTCAAAACGAGCATAAATGCCATTTACTCCAAAACAAAGCGCGCGAAGTTTCACAAACAAAAGGCAACGAAAGAAGAAGAAGAAGAAGAAGAAGAAGAAGAAGAAGAAGAAGAAGGACACCATAATCATTCTACCATCACCTGCAACAGAGCTGTACATACATTAGAGCGTGTAAATCCAAAGAAAACTTTCGCTCCCAAACACAAGGAGGTCCTGAGGATAACAAAACAACATGGTAAGAGGATGACGACGATAGCTGACTTTTCCCTCTATGTTGTCTTTGGGTAAGTTAGTGTTGCAGCAGCAGCACCACCATCACCAAAGAGGATAAGACATGTAAAACTAAGGCATAGAGGAGAATGACACAAATTGTGCCACAAGCTTCGAGAACATGTTGTTCTAATTCCATCTAGTTGACTATACAGCTTGAAGACTCATACCTTCAAGATGCTTGGGTCGACTTAGATTCCTTAATCTTTGTATATGGGAAGATTTTCAAACACTTCACCACACTTTGGGCCATAAACAAACGAAGAAGGATGTAATCGAAAGCTGATGTTTTCATATCGTCTTGAATGTCTCTTAAGTCGATTTACCATGAACCATGGACAGTGGATTCTGTTTTAGAAAATTTAATTATTTTATTATTTTGGGTTTGAAATTTTTGGGTTTGAAATTTTTTTTTTTTATTATTTTGGGTTTGAAATTTGTGGTGAAAATTTTCGAAATGTTTTTTAATTTAATTGAACTGAATTTCTATAGAAACTTTTGTCAAAATTTTATCCTATAGAAAATTTTGTCATAATATTATCTCTGTAACAAATTTTGTCCAAATTTTATTTCTATAGAACATTTTGTTAAAATCTTACTTCTATAGAATATTTTGCTTAAATTTCACTTCTGTAGAAAATTTTGTCAAAATTTTATTTCTTTGGAAAATTTTTGCAAAATTTTATTTCTTTGGAAAATTTTGTCAAAATTTTATTTCCATAGAAAATTTTGTCAAAATTTTATTTCTATAGGAAATTTTTTCAAAATTGTATTTCTATAGAAAATTGTGTCAAAATATTATTTCTATAGAAAATTTTGTCAAAATTTTATTTCTATAGAAAATTTTGTCAACATTTCATTTCTATAGAAAATTTTGTCAAAATTTTATTTCTATAGAAAATGTTATCAAAATTTTATTTCTATAGAAAATTTTGTCAAAATTTTATTTCTATAGAAAATTTTGTTAAAATCTTAATTCTATAGAAAATTTTGTTAACACTTTACTTCTGTAGAAAATTTTGTCAACATTTTATTTATATAGGAAATTTTGTCAAAATTGTATTTCTATAGAAAATTGTGTTAAAATTTTATTTCTATAGAAAATTTTGTCAAAATTTTATTCCTATAGAAAATCTTGTCAACATTTCATTTCTATAGAAAATTTTGTCAAAATTTTATTTCTATAGAAAATGTTGTCAAAATTTTATTTTTATAGAAAATTGTGCCAAAATTTTATTTCTGTAGAAAATTGTGCCAAAATTTTATTTCTATGGAAAATTTTTGCAAAATTTTATTTGTATAGAAAATTATGTCAAAATTATATTTCTATAGAAAATTTTGTCAAAATTTTATTTCTATAGAAAATTTTGTCAAAATTTTATTTCTATGGAAAATTTTGTTACAATTTTATTTCTGTAGAAAATTTTGTCAAAACTTTATTTCTATAGACAATTTTGTAATTTTTTGTCTGTAGAAAATTTTGTCAAAACTTTATTTTTATAGAAAATTTTGACAAAATGTTATTTCTATAGAAAATATTGTCAACATTTTATTTCTATAGAAAATTTTGTCAATATTTTATTTCCATAGAAAATGTTGTCAAAATCTTATTTCTACAGAAAATTTTATCAAAATTTTATTTCTATAGAAAATTTTATCAAAATTTTATTTCTATAGAAAATTTTGTCAAAATGTTATTTCTATAGAAAATGGTGTCAAAATTTTATTTCTATAGAAAACTTTGTGAAAATTTCGTTCTATCGGAAAATTTTGCAAAATTTTATTTCTATAGAAAATTGTGTCAAAATTTTATTTCGATAGAAAATTTTGTCAATTTTTTTGTCTATCGAAAATTTTTTCAAAATTTTATTTCAATAGATAATTATGTCAAAATTTTATTTTTATAGAAAATTTTATTTATATAAAAAATTTTGTCAAAATTTTATTTCTATAAAAATTTTGTCAATATTTTATTTATATAAAAACTTTGTCAACATTTTATTTCTCAAGAAAATTTTGTCAAAATATTATTTCTGTAAAAAAAAATTGTCCTAATTTTATTTCTATAGAAAATTTTGTCAAAATTTTATTTCTATAGAAAATTGTGCCAAAATTTTTTTCTGTAGAAAATTGTGCCAAAATTTTATTTCTATGAAAAATTTTTGCAAAATATTATTTCTATAGAAAATTGTGTCAAACTTTCATGTCTATAGACAAATTTGTCAAAATTTTATTTCTATAGATAATTGTGTCAAAATTTTATTTCTATAGAAAATTTTGTCAAAATTTTATTTCTATAGAAAATTGTGCCAAAATTTTATTTCTATAGAAAATTCTGTGGAAATTTTATTTGTATAGAAAATTTTGACAAAATTTTATTTCTATAGAAAATATTGTCAACATTTTATTTCTATAGAAAATTTTGTCAAAATTTTATTTCTATAGAAAATGTTATAAAAATCTAACTTCCAAAAAAAATTTTATTTCTATAGAAAATTTTGTCAAAATGTTATTTCTATAGAATATGGTGTCAAAATTTTATTTCTATAGAAAATTTTGTGAAAATTTCATTTCTATCGGAAAATTTTGCAACTTTTATTTCTATATAAAATTGTGTCAAAATTTTATTTCAATAGATAATTATGTAAAAATTTTATTTTTATAGAAAATTTTATTTATATAAAAAGTTTTGTCAAAATTTTATTTCTATAAAAATTTTGTCAATATTTTATTTATATAAAAACTTTGTTAAAATTTTATTTCGCAAGAAAATTTTGTCAAAATATTATTTCTGTAAAAAAAATTGTCCTAATTTCATTTCTATAGAAAATTTTGTCAAAATTTTATTTCTATAGAAAATGTTATCAAAATTTTATTTCTATAGAAAATTTTGTCAAAATTTTATTTCTATAGAAAATTTTGTTAAAATCTTAATTCTATAGAAAATTTTGTTAACACTTTACTTCTGTAGAAAATTTTGTCAACATTTTATTTATATAGGAAATTTTGTCAAAATTGTATTTCTATAGAAAATTGTGTTAAAATTTTATTTCTATAGAAAATTTTGTCAAAATTTTATTCCTATAGAAAATCTTGTCAACATTTCATTTCTATAGAAAATTTTGTCAAAATTTTATTTCTATAGAAAATGTTGTCAAAATTTTATTTTTATAGAAAATTGTGCCAAAATTTTATTTCTGTAGAAAATTGTGCCAAAATTTTATTTCTATGGAAAATTTTTGCAAAATTTTATTTGTATAGAAAATTATGTCAAAATTATATTTCTATAGAAAATTTTGTCAAAATTTTATTTCTATAGAAAATTTTGTCAAAATTTTATTTCTATGGAAAATTTTGTTACAATTTTATTTCTGTAGAAAATTTTGTCAAAACTTTATTTCTATAGACAATTTTGTAATTTTTTGTCTGTAGAAAATTTTGTCAAAACTTTATTTTTATAGAAAATTTTGACAAAATGTTATTTCTATAGAAAATATTGTCAACATTTTATTTCTATAGAAAATTTTGTCAATATTTTATTTCCATAGAAAATGTTGTCAAAATCTTATTTCTACAGAAAATTTTATCAAAATTTTATTTCTATAGAAAATTTTATCAAAATTTTATTTCTATAGAAAATTTTGTCAAAATGTTATTTCTATAGAAAATGGTGTCAAAATTTTATTTCTATAGAAAACTTTGTGAAAATTTCGTTCTATCGGAAAATTTTGCAAAATTTTATTTCTATAGAAAATTGTGTCAAAATTTTATTTCGATAGAAAATTTTGTCAATTTTTTTGTCTATCGAAAATTTTTTCAAAATTTTATTTCAATAGATAATTATGTCAAAATTTTATTTTTATAGAAAATTTTATTTATATAAAAAATTTTGTCAAAATTTTATTTCTATAAAAATTTTGTCAATATTTTATTTATATAAAAACTTTGTCAACATTTTATTTCTCAAGAAAATTTTGTCAAAATATTATTTCTGTAAAAAAAATTGTCCTAATTTTATTTCTATAGAAAATTTTGTCAAAATTTTATTTCTATAGAAAATTGTGCCAAAATTTTTTTCTGTAGAAAATTGTGCCAAAATTTTATTTCTATGAAAAATTTTTGCAAAATATTATTTCTATAGAAAATTGTGTCAAACTTTCATGTCTATAGACAAATTTGTCAAAATTTTATTTCTATAGATAATTGTGTCAAAATTTTATTTCTATAGAAAATTTTGTCAAAATTTTATTTCTATAGAAAATTGTGCCAAAATTTTATTTCTATAGAAAATTCTGTGGAAATTTTATTTGTATAGAAAATTTTGACAAAATTTTATTTCTATAGAAAATATTGTCAACATTTTATTTCTATAGAAAATTTTGTCAAAATTTTATTTCTATAGAAAATGTTATAAAAATCTAACTTCCAAAAAAAATTTTATTTCTATAGAAAATTTTGTCAAAATGTTATTTCTATAGAAAATGGTGTCAAAATTTTATTTCTATAGAAAATTTTGTGAAAATTTCATTTCTATCGGAAAATTTTGCAACTTTTATTTCTATATAAAATTGTGTCAAAATTTTATTTCAATAGATAATTATGTAAAAATTTTATTTTTATAGAAAATTTTATTTATATAAAAAGTTTTGTCAAAATTTTATTTCTATAAAAATTTTGTCAATATTTTATTTATATAAAAACTTTGTTAAAATTTTATTTCGCAAGAAAATTTTGTCAAAATATTATTTCTGTAAAAAAAATTGTCCTAATTTTATTTCTATAGAAAATTTTGTCAAAATTTTATTTCTATAGAAAATTGTGCCAAAATTTTATTTCTGTAGAAAATTGTGTCACAATTTTATTTCTATGGAAAATTTTTGCAAAATTTTATTTTAATAGAAAATTGTGCCAAAATATTATTTCTGTAGAACATTTTGTCAAAATTTTATTTCTATGGAAATTTTTTGCAAAATTTTATTTCTATAGAAAATTGAGTCACAATTTTATTTCTATAGGAAATTTTGCCAACATTTTATTTCTATAGAAAATTTTTGCAAAATTTTATTTTAATAGAAAATTTTGTCAAAATTTTATTTCTATAGAAAATTTTGTCAAAATTTTATTTCTATAGAAAATTTTGTCAAAATTTTATTTCTATAGAAAAGTTTGTCAGAATTTTATTTCTATAGAAAATTTTGTCAAAATTTTATTTCTATAGAAAATTTTGTCAAAATATTATTTCTGTAGAAAATTTTGTCAAAATTTTATTTCCATAGAAAATTTTGTCAAAATTTTATTTCTATAGAAGATTTTGTCACAATTTTATTTCTATAGAAAATTTTGTCAACATGTTATTGCTTTTCTTTGGATTCACTGCAGTGTGGAACGCTGTTAGAAATCGGCAGAGAGGAGTTCACAACTATGGTATCGCAATGGACTGAATAGTCTAAGTGAGCCTGAAATATCGGTCTGTCACTATACCTAACCTAACCTATCTGTATACCACACATTGTTGAAAGTACTTAAAATTCGGTCACATAGAACTTTCATTTAGCTTTTACTTGTTTCTAGTTAAAATCTTCCGTAAACAGTGTTAACCGTCAACAAAATTTCTAAAAATGTAACTCCATCACAATTCATATACATAATTCCACAGGAACCTATGTCGATTTTAAGATGTTTTAAGGAATATATTGCAAAAATGAAATTTTGTGGACGTGGACTACTATTCTATTATCACATCGAAGAATTTATCTTTTCAATGCAAAATAACAACGACAACATAAACCATGTAAAAAAATAATGAAAACATATTCGTTATAGCGACATAGAAAACATTGTTAAAACTCCTTGAGAAATGGACTTTTAGCTGATGTAAGGGAAAATCGTTGATGTTTAGGGAATAACAGTATAAACTATTTTACACCTTTGACCTAAACTGAAGGCAGGGGCATTTTATTCTTTCATTGTGAGGAACCTACCATGTGCGACTGAGGCTAAAATGGCATAGTATTAACAAAACTATACAAATATGCGAGGGTCCCAGCCAAAAGTCTATTGAAACAGCATTGGATGAAGTAGTCGGCTATATTGAAGACTAAGATTATCTATCGAGGAATACACTATTGCTGATTTTTATACACTTCACCACTACTACACTCAAAGAAAAGTCAAGTCTCTATTTCAATAAAGCTAATTTAACTTTATTTTAGTTCATGGAATTATTATGTTTGAAAAATGTTTCCTTTACTCTAATAATTTTGTACATCTCACAAAATAGTTCAATATTTGTAATTTTTCTACAAATGCTCCCATCTTCAACTTCGATTGGTACTAAAGTCATTCTTGCAATTTTGAACTCCAATTTTTTCCTTCAAATTTTCTTTAACTAGTAAAAAATAATTATGTAAAATAAATTTACTTGAATTTCGAAAAATATTTACTTATATTTGTGATATCGGCGTGATGTCAGCGTTTGTGACACTGTTTAGTAAAACTTTTCTAAAAATAATCTAAATTTTTTAAAATTAACCAAAATTGTTCTTCCTAGTGGCTCACTGTTTTCCAGTTTGTGGTACAGGGTATAATAAGTTTGTGCATATATTTATAACGCCGAGAAGGACCAGTCTGACATCAATTGTTTAGTATATTGATCGTCTTAGAATTAATTTATGAGTTGATTTAGCGATGCCCGTCTGTCTGTTCATGTATTTTTGTGTGCAAAGTACCGCTCACAGTTAAGTACGATTACTATACCCTCCATATAACTTTGTCACTCCGTTTGTGACACATCGAAATATTGCTCTAAGTATATATATTCTGGGTCGTGGTGAAATTCTGAGTCGATCTGAGCATGTCCGTCCGTCCGTCCGTCTGTTGAAATCACGCTAACTTCCGAACAAAACAAGCTATCAACTTGAAACTTGGCACAAGAAATTGTTATTGATGTAGGTCTGATGGTATTGCAAATGGGCCATATCGGTCCACTTTTACGTATTGCCCCCATATAAACCGATCCCCCGATTTGGCTTTCGGAGCCTCTAAGAGAAGCAAATTTCATCCGATCCGGCTGAAATTTGGTACATAGTGTTAGTATATGTAGTGTTAGTATATCACCTCTTCTTTGGAATGTTGCTATAAATAGCCTTCTGGTTACTCTAGAAAAAGAAAGGATAAAAGTGGTGGCATACGCAGATGATGTAGCTCTGGCAGTCAGGGGAAAATTCCCATCCACAATCAGAGATATTATTCAGAGGGCCCTCCGGATGACTGAAAAATGGGCGAAAGACAATGGTCTTGGGGTAAATCCCGCAAAGACAGAATTAGTCATGTACTGCAAAGATCGCAAAACTCCCACGGTTAGGCCTATTTCCTTAGGGGGTATTGAAATTCCCTTTGGTGATTGTGCAAAATACCTTGGCGTTATTTTGGACAGGAAGCTGAACTTTAAGCTTAATATTGAAGAAAGGGCGAAGAAGGCATCTGTAGCTTTGTACTCGTGCAAAAAGGCAATAGGAAAAAAGTGGGGACTAAAACCAAAAATTGTGCATTGGCTATACACGGCAGTGGTTAGACCTATAATGCTATATGGTGTTGTAGTCTGGTGGCCGGCACTTCAGAAACCGACTGGTTTAGATAAAGTTCAGCGTATGGCGTGTTTGTGTATTTCAGGCGCATTCAGCAAGACAGGAACAAATTCCCTTAATGTCATGCTGCATCTATTGCCTTTAGACATTTTGGCCAAACAGTCAGCTGCAACAACTGCTGTGCGGTTGCGCGAACTATCGCTGTGGTCGGAAAAAGGTTACGGTCACAGTTCTGTCCTCAAAACAATGTCAGATGTGCCTAACGTAGTGGATTACACTTTGGCGAGTCCACTTTTCGACAAAAAGTTTGAGACTCTAATCCCCAACAGTGAGGCGTGGTGCACACAGACCCCGGGGAATAAAGAATATATAGATTTCTACACTGATGGCTCCAAATTGGATGGACAAGTGGGTTTCGGAGTATATTCTAATGATTTGGAACTTCAAATAGCGAAAAGATTACCTAATCACTGTAGTGTTTTTCAGGCTGAAATATTAGCAATAAGAGAGGTGGCGAATTGGCTGAGAAGTAATGTTCCAAAAAATGTGGGCATTAATATATACTCAGACAGTCAACCTGCAATAAAATCCTTGGACTCTGTGTTCCTCAACTCGAAAACGGCCATCGATTGCCGCAAATCTCTCAATGAGATGGCTGAGCAGTACAATATTCACCTAATATGGGTGCCTGGCCATAGGAACATACCGGGGAACTGCGAAGCCGATGAGTTGGCAAGGCTAGGGACTACCTTACATATTCCAGGGGAACTAGAATTTGTTGGTATGCCCCTACCTACATGCAAGCTCATGCTGCGTGAGAAGGCTGTTATGATGGCAAATGTTCGATGGGAGAATTGCAAGGGTTGTAACGACACCAAGCAAATATGGCCCCATTTCAACTTAAACCGCACACTAGATATGCTAATGTTCTCGAGACGTCAGATATCACTCCTGATATCTGCTATAACGGGTCGCTGCCTGATAGGAGATTTTGCAAAAACTATTGGCGCGAAGTATAATGACTATTGTATGAGCTGTCATGATGCGGAGGAAAAAGAATCAATTAAACACCTCTTGTGTGAGTGTCCTGCATTTTGTGTAAAGCGCAAGCAACTTTTAGGAGCATATAGCTTCAGATTACTGGCGGATCTGGAAAACGTTAACTTAAGCAGTCTGCTAATGTTTTTGGAACAATCTGGTTGGTTCAACAAAGAAAAATAATCAAGAAGGTTCAGCGGTTAAAACTAGAAGTGCCCATATGTAATAGGTACTTTTAGTTAATGTGGTATCACAATGGACTGAATAGTCTAAGTGAGCCTGAATCTTAATCGGGCTGCCACTTTAACCTAACCTAACCTAGTATATGGTCTCTAATGGCCATGCAAAAATTGGTCGAAATCGGTCCATAATTATATATAGCCCCCATATAAACCGATCCCGAGATTTGGTTTTGTAGCCTCTTGGAGGAGAAAATTTCATCCGAGTCAGTTAAAATTTGGTACATTGTGCTATTATATGGCCGTTAACAACCATGTCTAACTAGGTCCATATCGGTCTATAGTTATATATAGCCCTCAGATAAATTGATACCCAATCACACAAAAATTGGTCAATATCAAGTTCATAATAGTAGGCCCCATATAAGCGACCCCCATATTTCAATTCTGGCTATCCACGTACCGTGCAAAAGTCCATATCGATTCGTAATTATTTGTAGACTTACCTATACGTAACTTTTTAGTCTAATATATACCACATATGGATTAACTCACAATTTAGAAAACGATGTTAAGAAGTTTTAAGATACCTTGCCATCGGTAAGTATTACCACAACGCAAGTAATTCGATACGCAATCCATGGTGGAGGGCACATAAGGTTCGGCCTGGCCGAACTTACGGCCGTATATACTTGTCTTAAAATTTGGCATAGGGTATTAGGTTAGGTTATGTATAGTGTCAGCCCGATATTTCAGGCTCACTTAGACGATTCAGTCCATTGTGATACCACAGTGGTGAATTTCTCTCTTATTATTGAGTGTTGCCCGATTCTATGTTAAGCTCAATGACAAGGGACTTCCTTTTTATAGCCGAGTCCTAACATCGTTCCACATTGCAGTGAAATCACTTAGAGAAGCTTTGAACCACTCAGAAATGTCACCGTCATTACTGAGGTGGAATAATCCACCTATTTTTGGTGTTCGGTCGAAGCAGGAATTGAGCCCACGACGCTTTGTATGCAAGGCGTGCATGCTAACCATTGCACCACGGCTGCCAACAAATGTATGTTTCTGTTAAATAAAGTTTAGTTTACATCGGCTCGTGGGCGCCCAAAATTATGCTATATAAGTATAACTGTTTGCGTTGTTTGTGCGTTGATGGCTATAGCGAAATTTGTCTGTCGATGAGTATAACAGCTACGTAGCCCAGTCGATAAAGTGATGGCTTACAACTGTTTGGTCCGCGGTTCGATTCTCCGTCCGGGCGAAAGGTAAAAAAAAGGCACATTGTTTGTATTAAGGAAAAAGTGCTACGAACTAAAAACCTCGTAGAAGTGAGAAATTTTTTTAGCCAGAGAAAAATAATTTATAATTTCAGTAAGAACACAATCTTCTTTGGAAGAAAATGCTTCCAAGCATATAATACATATGTATGTTCACATAGAACAAGCATCACAATGTTTCGGCAATATCCAAAAATATATGTGTTTCCTTCAAAATATGTTTGGAACATATTCGTATGTTAGAAAAGCAATTTTTGTATGGTGTATATGACTTGCAGTTTTTCGAAATGACATAAAAATTACTTAAGCTTTAAATATTTTCCGTACTAGGGTTGCCATTTCTATTTCGGGATTTCGGGAGATTTCAAATTTTATGCCAATTGGATAAAAACTACGGTTTCTATAAGCCCAAGAAGTAAAATCTGGAGGTCGGTCTATTTGGGCGATGTACCAAAACATGGACCAATACACCCCATTTTTAAGTACATGGACCACAAATACTAAAATACCTCTAGATTTCCAATTTTAGGCCCACCTAAAATAATTTTAGATTTCAAATAAAAACTACGATAAAAACTACGGTTTCTAAAAGCCCAAGAAGTACAATCTGGAGTTTGGACTATATGGGGTCTATATCAAAACATGGATCGATACTTAAAATTTTCGACACACCTTTTGTGGTCCTAAAATACCTCTAGATTTCCAATTTCAGGTGAATTGGATAAAAACTACGGTTTTTATAAGCCCAAGACCCCCGGGAGGTCGGTTTATATGGGGACTATATCAAAACCTGGACCGATATAGCCCATCTTCGAACTCGACCTGTCTACAGACAAAAGACGAGTTTGTGCAAATTTTCAGCACGATTGCTTCATTATTGAAGACTGTAGCGTAATTACAACAGGCAGAGGCACATGGTTATATCGTCTTAGAATTTTTCCCTGATCAAGAATATATATACCTTAACAGGTTGGCTGATAAGTACCCGGTCTGACACATAGATGACGTCGCTAGTATTAAATGAATATTATTTTTATAAAGTACCAACCTTCAAATGATTCGTGTCAAAATTTGACGTCTGTAAGTCACTTAATTAGTGAGATAGAGCGTCTTTTGTGAAGCAACTTTTGTTATTGTGAAGAAAATGGAATAAAAGGAATTTCGTGTTTTGATCAAATACTGTTTTCTGAAGGGAAAAAATACGGTGGAAGCAAAAACTTGGCTTGATAATGAGTTTAATTGATTGGTATGCAAAATTCAAGCGTGGTGAAATTAGCACGGTGGAAGGTGAACGCAGTGGACGCCCGAAAGAGGTGGTTACCGACAAAAACATCAAAAAAATCCAAAAAATGATTTTGAATGACCGCAAAATGAAGTTGATCGAGATAGCAGAGGCTTTAAAGATATCAAAGGAACGTGTTGGTCATATCAATCATCAATATTTGGATATGCGGAAGCTCTGTGCAAAATGGGTGCCGCGCGAGCTCACATTTGACCAAAAACAACAACGTGTTGATGATTCTGAGCGGTGTTTGCAGCTGTTAACTCGTAATACACCCGAGTTTTTCCGTCGATATGTGACAATGGTTGAAACATGGCTCCATCACTACACTCCTGAGTCCAATCGACAGTCGGCTGAGTGGACAGCAACCGGTGAACCGTCGCCAAAGCGTGGAAAGACTCAAAAGTCCGCTGGCAAAATAATGGCCTCTGTTTTTTGGGATGCGCATGGAATAATTTTTATCGATTATCTTGAGAAGGGAAAAACCATCAACAGTGATTATTA
Organism: Haematobia irritans; assembly: GCF_050003625.1. Lineage (NCBI taxonomy): Eukaryota > Metazoa > Arthropoda > Insecta > Diptera > Muscidae > Haematobia > Haematobia irritans. Next base: position 163,466,548 of record NC_134397.1, on the reverse strand, counting down.
TATGGCGTTATTGGAGCGTTTGAAGGTTGAAATTGCGGCAAAACGGCCCCATATGAAGAAGAAAAAAGTGTTGTTCCACCAAGACAACGCACCGTTCCACAAGTCATTGAGAACGATGGCAAAAAGTCATGAATTGGGCTTCGAATTGCTTCCCGACCCACCGTATTCTCCAGATATGGCCCCAGCGATTTTTTTTTTGTTCTCAGACCTCAAAAGGATGCTTGCAGGGAAATAATTTAACTGCAATGAAGAGGTGATCGCCGAAACTGAGGCCTATTTTGAGTCAAAACCGAAGGAGTACTGCCAAATCTGAACCGATTTCAACCAAATTTGGCACACTTACCGATACTGTTAAACGTACTCCTTGTGCAAAATTTGAACCAAATCACGGCAAAACTCCGGCTTTTGAGACCATATAAATTCAAATCGGACGAAAGATATATATGGGAGCTATATCTAAATTTGAACCGATTTCAATCAAATTTACCAAGCATTGGTAGAATGTCAATTCTATTCTTTATGCAAAATTTCACGTAAATCGGTTAGTAAACTTTGGCCTCTGTGGTGATATGAGTCTAAATCGGACGAAAGATATATATGGGAGCTGTATCTAAATCTGAACCGATTTAGCTGATATTTTGCAAGTTTTTCGAGACTCATAAAATATTCGGATGTACTTAATTTGAAGAACATCGGTTGGTAAATACGCCAATTATGACCAGATCGGGGATAAATATATATGACAGCTATATCTAAATCTGAACCGATCAATAGCGATTGTCTTTGTGCCAAAAAACGACCCTATGCCAAATTTGAGGACGAACGGACTTAAACTGCGACCTGTACTTTGCGCACAAAAATACATGAACAGACAGACAGACAGACGGACGGACAGCCAGACAGACAGACAGACGGACATCGCTAAATCGACTCAGAATTTAATTCTAAGACGATCGGTATACTAAACGATGGGTCTCAGACTTTTCCTTCTTGGCGTTACATACAAATGCACAAATTTTTATACCCAGTAGTGGTGAAGGGTATACAAATTGGAAGGTCGTTATAATCGTTGTATCGCTCTTGAAGGGAACTATGTTGAATAATAAAAACGAATTTTGACAAAAAAATGTGTTTTTCTTTGTTAGACCGGGGACTTATCAGCCAATCTGCTATATATAGTTGGAAATCGATATTTCGATGTGTTACAAACGGAATGACAAACTTATTATACACCCGTCACCATTCTATGTGGGTATAAAAAATCGATTAGACGAAAAGTCGATTTTCGACGTTCGTATCGGTATATCACGTATTTAACTTTATATTCAAAAACTTCGATGAGCTCTCGTACATTTACGAAAATATACAGCCATGCCTCCCACTCAAGTGTAATTCCCATATCCCGAGATGCTACACTTATCAAACAGCTACGAGCTAAAAGCTCTACTAGACCTATTTGTTTTTAGAAAACCCCATCTTCATTTTTGTCAAGATGAATTGGCACACGACAAAAAACTCCAAGGATATCATTTATACACTACACACTGATATAAATAATTCCATTATAGTCAACAACAACAACAAGTCTTTCCAAAAAGATGATCATCCATTTTCTGTTGGTGTGTCCCATGAAAAGTGTTTAGCTGTCGCGCTTGTTTTGGAGCGAGAAAAAGCAAACAAGCGCTTTATGGATGTATTTAACCTGGACGTCGCGACGTTTCATCCAGAACTCCTTATTCATTGTATTGTTGATGAAAACAACTTTTGCATTAGTGTTCTGTATATTCCCAGCTTTTTTTAGTTCTTCTTATTTTAATCATTCATCAGCATTCACCAGTCATGCAGAAAAAACTTCTGCAATTCTGCAGCACGGGATAGCGTTGATAGCACAAGGAGTACAATGCCATAAAAAGCAAATACCAAATTAAAAAAAAAAAAGCAAAACTAAAACTTGAAGAACTTTTGCATTTTACACTCCTTTCCACTAAAACTTTTGATATTTTATGACAACAAGTAAACAATATCGTTTAACACTAGTTGCCACTTCTACTTTAGCATTTTGTTCCTTTTCCTCTCTTCGATGCCATTCCAACTTTAGATTTACTTTCATTTCCTCTTTTTCCATTCGCTTTATTCTGGAAAATATTACGGCTCGTATATGGTATTGTTTTCTGTTTGATGTTGTTAAATTCTGCAGAGCACCTTCCCCATTGGACAGTGGGCAATATTTCTCGTCGTTACACGGACGAAAAAGACAGTTTTTCATATGTTTGGGTATAAACATTATATGTTTGGAACTCAAATTTTTAAACACAATATTTTTGAGTGCAAACATATAATGTTCATAAACTAGCATAATATGTTTGGGACATATATGTTAATATGTTAGAACATATTATGTTTGGGACATAAAATGTTTGTAAATATAATATGCTTGGATGCAAACATATATTAATTTAGAAATAGCCCATAAACATATATGTGTTTACAAAGAGAGACAAAGTGTATGCTGGAAGTAAAATAATGAAAGTAACCAATTGGCGCATTACAAATATATATACACAAAGAAAATTTCATTATATATAGGAAAAATACTATGTGTGAATATAAACAAGTATAAATTTACATATTATGAGTAAACATATATATGTTGTGAATTGTATATGCTTAAGTAAAATATTAAAATGAGTATTCGGAGAGAAAATTCATTCGGAACCAAGATAAAATATATTTGAAAAAAAGAGCATGAGTTTTGTTTATCATTTTCGCATTACGGGCACAATTTTTTTGTTTCGTCAAAACAAATCGGAACGTAGGACGAGTAAGTCAAAATATTCAAACAAAGGTAATTAAAGGGATCTTCATAAAAACTAACGAAAGGGCATGTCCGGTTCCAAAGATTGTGTCTCCACTTTAACAATTTTGATATTGATTCCGAACCAAAGAAGCGGAGAATACAAGTAAGGATGCTTTTAAGACACAATTCTCTTTTAAATGGGGTTTTGTGTACTTGACTCTACGAAGCACATTTAAATTTTTCGCTTTTTCAGCTTTTTTCATATGCCATAAAATGTCCGTTAAAAACAAGACTTCCAGTAGAAATTATGCTATGTTTCAAGTAAAAAATGTCTTTAAAATAAAGTATTGGAAAACATATCCTATTTTTGAATGATTTTTGCCTTGTAGTCAAGATGCAAAAATGCAACAAATTTAAAGACAGTTTCATTAATTTTAAAGAATTTTTCTGAATTATTAAAGTCAAGTTGACCTTAGTCCAATATTTGTTCTTTCATGTTATGATATCCATTTTTAAGTCAAATCACTTAATTAATGACAACACGACTTCATTGAAAGTATCGACCTTTGAAGATCTATAAAAACAAAGATTAGTTCCTCTTTATTAATGAGTAGTCCAAGAGGAGTTGACGGATTTTTTCGAAAATAAAAGGGGGCATTGAGTTCGAGTTTTGCCGCTAAAATTATTTTTCATTTTAGCGGCAAAACAAGAATAACATTACAACTTTTTCCGGTAAATATCCAAAGCAACAATTGAATAAGTTTATTTTCTTTAAAAAAAAAATATTAAAGAAAAGTAAAAGGGTAAACATGACCATTTTAACGTGATAATGCCAATTTATACCGGCCTTAAGAATTAAATTAAGTACAAAATTATTCGTTAATAAAAATTCATATTTATTTGTATTTCGAAATTAATGGTGTTACATGCTAGCAAACAATTGTTCACACCAAAATAAATTTATGTGCTGTTTTAAAATTACTGTTTAGAATTTAAATATAATGTGCTTTTGAATGGTTATCGTTAACCTTAGGGTTCGATGGAAAAATACTTATATATACTCGACTTCACGTTCTTCTTTTGTAAGAGTTTTTGAATTTCTTCGAAAATTTTAAACTTGTATACAAAAACCTTTATTTGTTACACAATTTTTATTGTTGCAATAAAAAAATAATATTTGATTTGAACTCAGTCCATTTCGTTTATATCAAGTACTTTTCTTTTCTGACTTTAAGTCTTTTATAAAACACACTTTACAATTTCGTATTAAAAATTTAATATAATAGTATGTAATGCTGAACACCTTCTCGGGAACTTCCGAACATATTTGGAATATATGTTAAAAAATATATTAAAAAAATAAAATAAAAAAATGGTGTTGGTCGAAGCAGGGATCGAACCCAGGTCCCCTGTCACGCAAGGCGGACGACCAACCACTGCTCCACGCTGCCAACAAATGTATGTTTAACAATGTTATGTTGTTAAACAATGTTATGTTTGCATCGGCTCGTGGGCGCCGCAAGCTATGCTATATAAATATAACTTATAACGATAATTATCTCTTGATGACTATAACAGCTACGTAGGCCAGTGGTTAGTGTGCTGGCTTACAAACTGTGTGGTCCGCTGTTCGAAACCCCGTTCGACAAAAGGTAAAATTAAACAAATTTATAAAATATAATAATTTCTTCTAAAATGTTTGTATTAGAGAAAAAGGTGCTAAAAACTCGTGGAAGTGAGAAAAATGTGAGGGAATATACAATTAGGCAGAAAAAAAAAAATTGAGCACAATCTTCTTTGGGAGAAAATTCATCTAAGCATATAATATTTTTGGGTTCAAAATGTTTCCAAACATATTATATGTTCACATAAGAAAATATAGTTTTTTGGAAGGCAACATTATTGAATTTGGATGGAAAAATACAAAATGTTTGGAACTTAGACTACCCAAACATATTATATTGTTTAGACCAATATGCTTTCAAACATATTATATATTGGAAGAAATCAAACATATAAATGTTTGGGCAATACCCAAAAATTTATATGCTTGAAGCAAAATATGTTTGGGAGTATATGTTACAGAAGCGATTTTTTTTTTGAGGGTGTAGACTAAGACAAATTTCAAGCGACAAAGGGATCCCCTTTTGACCTAAATGATAAGCGACCTCCAAAAAAGCCTGGTCCCCATTACAGGGAAGGCCAAAATATTTTGAAAAAATATGACCCTAAAATCAAATTATAGAATATTCAAAGAAAAGTGTATGCATCACCTACAATTTTCGAATTAGAATTTAAATTAGATTTCCTTAAAATTTCGTGTAAGGAGTGCAAGGAATTTACACAATAGGTCTATTTTCTTTTAGTACTCGATGCAACATTTCTATGAGCTATTCAGAATATCGTTGCGCTGGTGTTCTACACAGGAAAAATATCACCTAAATAATTATTTCCAATTAAAGGGTGGTTAAATTGTAAGGGCCGATGTTGAATGTGAACGACACCTAAACGCCAAGTTTTTTTCCGAATTTTATTTGACATTTCTCTATTTCAGACTTACTCAATTTGAACCATGGAGAGATACACAATCCAACAACGTGTTAAATGGTTCCAAGAAATGGCAACAGTGGATGGTCAATTTTCGAAGAAAATCATCTTCAGTGATGAGGCACATTTTCACCTCAGTGGATTCGTCAATAAACAGAATAGCCGCATTTGGGCGAATGAGAATCCAAGAGTGATTGTCGAAAAACCAATGCACCCAAAAAGAGTGACCGTTTGCTGCGGTTTATGGGCTGGCGGCATCATCGGGCCGTATTTTTTCCAAAATGAGGCCGGTCAGGCACTTACTGTGAATGGTGTTCGCTATCGTGAGATGATAACGAACTTTTTATGGCCCGAATTGGAAGATATGGATGTGGACGATATGTGGTTTCAGCAGGACGGTGGCACTTGCCACACAGCTAACGAAACAATGGCTCTTTTGCGCAACAAATTCAATGGCCGTGTTATCTCACGTAATGGCGATGTCAATTAGCCGCCAAGATCATGTGATTTGACACCGTTGGACTTTTTTCTTTGGGGTTATATGAAAGAAAATGTATACGTCGATAAGCCAGCAACAATTCAAGAGCTAAAGGATGAGATAATTCGGCACATTAGCGGCATAGAACCTCCATTATGCCTCAGCGTCATCGATAATTTGGACCATCGGATGAAGGTGTGCCACCAAGGTCGCGGCGCCCATTTGGCCGATTATTTGTTCCATACATAATTGAATAATACCAATATATCATAATAAAATAAAATTACAATGATTTCCTAAATAGTTTGTGTTTTATTCAAAATCAACATCGGCCCTTGAAATTTTAACCACCCTTTAAAAAGCTGATTGAATTTGAAAATTTTTTCAATTAAGATAAAAACATTAAGTTAATTAATTTAGTGATTGAAAATTTCTAATTTTTTTAATTAAAAAATTAATTGATACAATTAACGTTTTAATGAAACTCGCAAGACTAAGCCAGTTAAACAAAATGATGAAATTTTTCGTTTAATTATAAATTTATTTCAAACAATAAATTTTTTGAATCAAACTAGAAACACTAAGTCAATTAAGAAAGTAATTGAAAATACTCGTAGTTATGTTTTTAATTAAAAAATGAATTGAGTTTTGCAAATCAATATCAATTAAATTTTTATTTAAATCAAAAACAAGTAAAGGAATTCTAAAGTCGGGCGGGGCCGACTATATTATACACTGCATCACTTTGTAGATCCACATTTTCGATACCACATCAAAGCTGTCAAATGTGTTGGATGCTATATATAACTCGATCTGGAAAAAAATTTAGTCTTCGACAAAATGTATAGACTTAAAATTTAAGTTGGCTAATGGCCTAGGGTGGAACACAATGTTAGTAAAAACAAGTAAGGAAAGTCTAAAGTCGGGCGGGGCCGACTATATTATACCCTGCACCACTTTGTAGATCTAAATTTTCGATACCATATCACATCCGTCAAATGTGTTGGGTGCTATATATAAAGGTTTGTCCCAAATACATACATTTAAATATCACTCGATTTGGACAGAATTTGATAGACATCTACAAAATCTATAGACTCAAAATTTAAGTCGGCTAATGCACTAGGATGGAACACAATTTTAGTAAAAACAAGTATATACGGCCGTAAGTTCGGCCAGGCCGAATCTTAAATACCCACCACCATGAATCAAATATTAGGGTTTCCTTTGAAATATCAGAAGGGCTTGAGTACTTGAGGACACTTCCCGAAGATAAATTTAAAGATTTCACCTATGAGGACTATATCAGATTCTGGATTTATAAGAACCATTTTTGTTTGAGTTTTAGAAGAATCATTAACATCTCTTGTAAGTGTGCAAGAAAATTATAAAATAACGTCTTGATTTGAAATTTTAAATCAGTAGATTTTCACCCGAGAAGTAAAATCTGGAAATTTTACATTGAGTTTCAAGCAAGTTTCATGATCAGTGCGCCTTCTATACCCTCAAGAAGTGAAGTCGGTCTATGTGGAGGCATTACCAAAAGGACCGATAAAAACTTAATCCGATACACGTTTTTGTGAGCCTAAAATACCAGAATATTGACAAAATCGGATAAAAACTACGGTTTCTAGAAACCCAAGGAGTTAAATCGGGAGATCGTTCTTATGAGGGCTATACTAAAATATGGATCGATACTCACCGTTTTCGACACATCTCTTTATGGCCCGAAAATACCTCTAGATTTCCAATTTCAGGGAAATTGAATAAAAACTTCGGATTCTAGAAGCCCAAGAAGTAAAATCGGGATATCGGTCTATATGGGGACTATACCAAAACATGGACCGATACTCACCATTTCAGGCACACCTCTTTATGGTCCTAAAATAACTATAAATTTCCAATTTCAGGCAAATTGTATGTAAACTACGGATTCTATAAACCCAAGATGTAAAATCGGGAAATCGGTCTATATGGGGGCTATACCAAAATATGGACCGATACTCACCATTTTCGGCGCACCTCTTTATGGTCCTAAAATACCTCTAGATTTCAAATTTCAGACAAATCGGATAAAAACTACGGTTTCTATAAGCCCAAGACCCCAAATCGGGAGGTCGTTTTATATGGGAACCATACCAAAACATGGACCGATACTCCCAATTTTTGGCACACGTATTTGTGGTCCAACAATACCTCTAGATTTCCAATTTCAGGTAAATTGAATAAAAATTGCGGTTTCTATAAGCCCAAGAAGTAAAATCGGGGGATCGGTCTATATGGGGGCTATACCAAAACATGAACCGATACTCACCATTTTTGGCACACCTCTTTATGGTCATAAAATACCTCTAGATTTCAAATTTTAGGCAAATTGGATAAAAACTACGATTTCTATAAGCCCAAGACCCCAAATCGGGATGTCGGTTTATATGGGGACTATATCAAAACCTGGACCGATATAGCCCATCTTCGAACTTGACCTGCCTGCAGACAAAAGACGAGTTTGTGCAAAATTTCAGCACGATTGCTTCATTATTGAAGACTGTAGCGTGATTACAACAGACAGACAGACAGACAGACAGACAGACGGACAGACGGACATCGTTATATCGTCTTAGAATTTCTCCCTGAATATATATACTTTATATAGTCGGAAATCGATATTTCGATGTGTTACAAACGGAATGACAAACTTATTATACCCCCGTCACCATGGGAGCCACCGTGGTGCAATGGTTAGCATGCCCGCCTTGCATACACAAGGTCGTGGGTTCGATTCCTGCTACGACCGAACACCAAAAAGTTTTTCAGCGGTGGATTATCCCACCTCAGTAATGCTGGTGACATTTCTGAGGGTTTCAAAGCTTCTCTAAGTGGTTTCACTGGAATGTGGAACGCCGTTCGGACTCGGCTATAAAAAGGAGGTCCCTTGTCATTGAGCTTAACATGGAATCGGGCAGCACTCAGTGATAAGAGAGAAGTTCACCACTGTGGTATCACAATGGACTGAATAGTCTAAGTGAGCCTGATACATCGGGCTGCCACATAACCTAACCTAACCTAACCTACCCCCGTCACCATTCTATGGTGGTGGGTATAAAAATATGGGAAACATTTAAATCTGAAGCAATTTTAAGGAAACTTCGCAAAAGTTTATTTATGATTTATCGCCCGATATATCTGTATTAGAAGTTTAGGAAAATTAAAGTCATTTTTACAACTTTTCGACTAAGCAGTGGCGATTTTAAAAGGAAAATGTTGGTATTTTGACCATTTTTGTCGAAATCAGAAAACATATATATGGGAGCTATATCTAAATCTGAACCGATTTCAACCAAATTTGGCACACATAGCTACAATGCTAATACTACTGTGTGCAAAATTTCAACTAAATCGGAGTTAAAAATTGGCCTATGTGGTCATATGAGTGTAAATCAGGCGAAAGCTATATATGGGAGATATATCTAAATCTGAACCGATATCAACCAAATTTGGCACGCGTAGATACAATGCTAATTCAACTCCCTTTGCAAAATTTCAACTAAATCGGAGTTAAAAATTGGCCTCTGTGGTCATATGAGTGTAAATCAGGCGAAAGCTATATATGGGAGATATATCTAAATCTGAACCGATTTAAACCAAATTTGGCACGCATAGTTACTATGCTAATTCTACTCCCTATGCAAAATTTCAACTAAATCGGAGCAAAAAATTGGCCTCTGTGGGCAAATGAGTGTAAATCGGGCGAAAGCTATATATGGGAGCTATATCTAAATCTGAACCGATTTCAACCAAATTTGGCACGCGTAGATACAATGTTAATTCTACTCCCTGTGCCAAATTTCAACTAAATCCGGGCAAAAATTTGGCCTCTGTTGTCATATGAGTGTAAATCGGGCGAAAGCTATATATGGGAGCTATATCTAAATCTGAACCGATTTCAACCAAATTTGGCAAGCATAGCTGCAGTGCTAATTCAACTCCCTTTGCAAAATTTCAACTAAATCGGAGTTAAAAATTGGCCTCTGTGGTCATATGAGTGTAAATCGGGCGAAAACTATATATGGGAGCTATATCTAAATCTGAACCGATTTCAACCAAATTTGGCACGCATAGCTACAATGCTAATTCTACTCCCTATGCAAAATTTCAACTAAATCGGAGCAAAAAATTGGCCTCTGTGGACAAATGAATGTAAATCGGGCGAAAGCTATATATGGGAGCTATATATAAATCTGAACCGATTTCAATCAAATTTTGCACACTTGACTATACAAGTAAGTGTTATGTTTGTACACAATTTCAAGCAAATCGGTATAAAACTCTGGCTGTTGGGTCCATATTAGTGCATATCGGGCGAATGATATATATCGGAGCTATATCTAAATCTGAATCGATTTCAACCAAATTTGGCAAGCATAGCTACAATGCTAATTCAAATCCCTTTGCAAAATTTCAACTAAATCGAAGTTAAAAATTGGCCTCTGTGGTCATATGAGTGTAAATCGGGCGAAAGCTATATATGGGAGATATATCCAAATCTGAACCGATTTCAACCAAATTTGGCAGGCATAGTAACAATGCTAATTCTACTCCCTATGCACAATTTCAACTAAATCGGAGCAAAAAATTGGCCTCTATGGGCAAATGAATGTAAATCGGGCGAAAGCTATATATGGGAGCTATATATAAATCTGAACCGATTTCATTCAAATTTGGCACGCATAGCTACAATGCTAAATCTACTCCCTGTGCAAAATTTCAACCAAATTGGGCCAAAACTCTGACTATTAGAACCATATTAGTCCATATCGGGCGAAAGATATATATGGGAGCTATATCTAAATCTGAACCGATTTCAATCAAATTTTGCACACTTGTCTATACGACTAAGTGTTATGTTTGTACAAAATTTAAAGCAAATCGGTATAAAACTCTGGCTGTTGGGTCCATATTAGTGCATATCGGGCGAAAGATATATAGATCTAAACCTGAACCGATTTCTTCCCAAATCAATAGGGTTCTATTCTGACCCAAATAAGAAACATGTGCCAAATTTGAAGGCGATTGGACTTAAATTGCGACCTAGACTTTGATCACAAAAATGTGTTCACAGACAGACGGAAGGACGGACGGACAGACGGACATGGTTATATGACTCAGGCACCCACCCTGAGCATTATTGCCAAAGACACCATGTGTCTATCTCGTCTCCTTCTGGGTGTTACAAACATATGTACTAACTTATAATACCCTGTTCCACAGTGTGGCGCAGGGTATAATTATTTGAGTTTTGCAAATCAATATCAATTAAATTTTTATTTAAATCAAAAACAAGTAAAGAAATTCTAAAGTCGGACGGGGCCGACTATATTATACACTGCACCACTTTGTAGATCCACATTTTCGATACCACATCAAAGCTGTCAAATGTGTTGGATGCTATATATAACTCGATCTGGAAAAAAATGTAGGCTTCGACAAAATGTATAGACTTAAAATTTAAGTTGGCTAATGGCCTGGGATGGAACACAGGCAAGTATATACAGTAGAGAGTTCGGCCGGGCCGAATCTTAAATACCCACCACCATGAATCAATTATAATAGTTTCCTTTAAAAACTCTTCGTCGGTGCGGGTATCTTGATAATATATATATAGGATTTAAGGGGGTTTGATGACAGATATTCTCCCAAGCAGATCAATTCAACCAGTACACATCCCGACGATAAAAATTTAAAGATTCTACCTATGAAGTTCTGGAGTCAAACCTGGAAATTTTACTTTTAGTTTCAATTTTTATGCTCAGTACTCCTGCTATACCCTCAAGAAGTGAAATCGGTCGATCGATCAATGTCTTACATAATGGACCGATAGAAATAAATGCGATACAAAATTTTGAGGGTCTAAAATACCAGTATATTTACATTTTCAGGCAAAGTGGATAAAAACTACAGATTCTAGCAGCCTAAGAAATAAATCCGGGAGGTAGGTCTATATGGGGGCTATACCAAAACATGGACCAATACTAAAAATTTTGGACACAACTCTTAATGTTTCTCAAATACCTCTAGAATTTCAATTTCAGACAAATTGGGTAAAAACTACGAAATCTAAAATCTGGCGATCGATACGGACCATTTTCGACACACCTCTTTAAGGTCTTAAAATAATTTAAATAATAAATAAAATTTCTGGAAAATTGGATAAAAACTACGGTTCTATTCCAAGAAGTAAATTAAAATCTGTATATATGGAGGCTGCAACGAAACATGGACCGATTTTCTGCACACCTATTTGTGGTCCTAAAATACATCTCGATTTCCAATTTTAGGCAAATCGAATAAAAACTACGGTTTCTTGAAGCTCAAGACCCCAAATTGGGGAATCGATTTATATGGGAGATATATCAAAACTTGGACCGATACTCCCCATTTTCGACACACCTATTTGTGGTCGTAAAATACCTCTAGATTTTCAATTTCAAGCAAATCGGATAGAAAATACAGTTTCTAGACGCCCAAGAAGTAATATCGAGAGATCGGTCTATATGGGGGCTATACCAAAACATGAACCGATACATCCCATTTTCGACACACCTATTTCTGGTCATAAAATACCACTAAGTTTCACATTTCAGGCAAATCGGGTTGTAAATACATTTTCTAGACGCCCAAGAAGTCAAATCGGGAGATCGGTCTATATGGGATCTATACCAAAACATGGACCGATACACCCCATTTTCGACACACCAATCTTTGGTCCTAAAATACCTCTAGATTTTCAATTTCAGGCAAATGGGATAAAAAATACAGTTTCTGGACGCCCAAGAAGCAAAATCCGGAAATCGGTCTATATGTGGGCTATACCAAAACAAGGACCGATATGCACAATTTTCGGCACATCAAAGGATGGTCCTAAAACACTTCTAGATTTCCAATTTCAGGTAAATTGGATAAAAACTACGGGTTTTAAAAGCCCAAGACCCCAAATCGGGATGTCGGTTTCTATGGGGACTATATCAAAACTTGGACCGATTAGCCCACCTTCTATCTTGACCTGCCTGCAAACAAAACACGAATCTGTGCCAAATTTCAGGACGATAGCGCCAATATTGAAGGCTGTAGCTTGATTACAACAGACAGACAGACGGACATGATTATATCGTCTTAGAATTTCTCCGATAGTCGAAAATCGATATTTTGATGTGTTACAAACAGAATGACAAACTTATTATACCCCCGTCACCATTCTATGGTGGTGGGTATAAATATGGGAAACATTTAAACCTGAAGCAATTTTTTTAGCAACTTTGCAAAAGTGTATTAATGATTTATCGGTCGATAGATGTGTATTAGAATTATAGGAATATTTAAGTAATTTTAACAAGTTTACGACTTAGCAGTGGTGATTTTTATATGCACAATGATGGTATTTTGACGAAATCAGAAAAGCATATATATTGGAGCTATATCTAAATCTGAACCGATTTCAACCAAAATTGTCATTCATATCCAGAACGTTAATTCTACTCCCTGTACAACATTTAAAGCAAATCAGGGCAAATCTATGGATTGTGGAGCCACAGCGAAGTCCTCATTCCAGAGTACGCTAAGTCGACTTAGCACATTTTTTTTTGATGGAGATCGTTGTTTTTTATTCGGATTAATGTGAATTGCATCCTGCCAAAAGTTCGAATTTATTGGACAATTTCATCAAAAGTTATGGTTAATATTATACGTAGCCTGTGACTAAATTTTTAAAAATTTCCAAACCAAAAAGGGCAAAAAGCTTTCTTCGGTCTAAACTGGTCTAAGTCATTTTTAGCCATGTGCCATCGTCATTATTTTGAATTTGTTCATACTAAAAAAATCTACAATAAACATAATTTTAAGACCGAAAAAAGTGAATTTATAACTTATACCGTATAAAATATAAATTCACTTTTTTTGAGACTTTCCAAAAAAAAAAAAACTTTGAAATTGTTTCCTGTAAAATTCACTTTTTAGACTTAGCGTAGGGTTAAAGATATATATGGGAGCTCTATCTAAATCTAAACCGATTTCAACTTTAAATGCGCCGATTTTACGACACTATCAATTGCACTCTTTGTGCAAAATTTATAGCAAATCAGGCTGAAATTCTGGTTTCTGGGGCAATAGTAGTACACTCAAAAAAAAAAAGTGGACTCTCTATTTCACTAAAGCCAATTTTGCTTTATTTTTGTTCATGGAATTATTATGTTTGGAGAAAATTTCCTTTACTCTAATAAGTATACCCTGCGCCACACTGTGGAACAGGGTATTATAAGTTAGTGCATATGTTTGCAACACCCAGAAGGATACGATATGGGGTCACACATGGTGTCTTTGAATATAATGCTCAGGGTGGGTCCCTGAGTCGATATAACTATGTCCGTCCGTCTGTGAACACATTTTTGTGATCAAAGTCTAGGTCGCAATTTAAGTCCAATCGCCTTCAAATTTGGCATATGTTCCTAGTTTGGGTCAGAATGGAACCCTATTGATTTTGGAAGAAATCGGTTCAGATTTAGATATAGCTCCGATATATATTTTCGCCCGATATGGACTAATATAGTCCTAAAAGCCAGAGTTTTGGCCCAATTTGGTTGAAATTTTGCACTAGTAGTACAATTAGTAGTGCAGTTAAGTGTGCAAAATTTAATTGAAATCGGTTCAGATTTAGATATAGCTCCCATATATATCTTTCGCCCAATATGGACTAATATGGTTCTAATAGCTAGAGTTTTGGCCCAATTTGGTTGAAATTTTGCACAGGGAGTAGATTTAGCATTGTAGATATGCGTGCCAAATATATAGCTTTCGCCCGATTTACACTCATATGACCACAGTGGCCAATCTTTCACTCCGATTTAATTGAAATTTTGCACAGGGAGTAGAATTAGCATTGTAGCTATGCATGCCAAATTTGGTTGAAATGGGTTCTAATCTAGATATATCTCCCATATATAGCTTTCGCCCGATTTACACTCATATGACCACAGAGGCCAATTTTTTACTCCGATTTAGTTGAAATTTGGCACATGAAGTAGAATTAGCATTGCAGCAATGCGTGCCAAATTAGGTTGAAATCGGTTCAGATTTTGATATATCTCCCATATATAGCTTCCGCCCGATTTACACTCATGTGACCACAGAGGCCAATTTTTTGCTCCGATTTAGTTGAAATTTTGCACAGGAAGTAGAATTAGCATTGCAGCAATGCGTGCCAAATTTGGTTGAAATCGGTTCAGATTTAGATATATCTCCCATATATAGCTTTCGCCCGATTTACACTCATATGATCACAGAGGTTAATTTTTAACTCCGATTTAGTTGAAATTTTGCACAGGGAGTAGATTTAGCATTGTAACTATGCGTGCCAAATTTGGTTGAAATCGGTTCAGATTTAGATATATCTCCCATATACAGCTTTCGCCCGATTTACACTCATATGACAACAGAGGCCAATTTTTAACTCGATTTTGTTGAAATTTTGAACAGGGAGTAGAATTAACATTGTAGCTATGTGTGCCAAATTTGGTTGAAATCGGTTCAGATTTAGATATATCTCCCATATATATGTTTTTCTGATTTCGACAAAAATGGTCACAATACCAACATTTACCTTGTAAAATCGCCACTGCTTAGTCGAAAAGTTGTAAAAACGACTCTAATTTTCCTAAACTTCGAATACATATATATCGAGCGATAAATCATAAATAAACTTTTGCGAAGTTTCCATAAAATTGCTTCAGATTTAACTGTTTCCCATATTTATTTACTAACATTGTGTTTCACCCTAGTGCATTAGCCAACATAAATTTTGAGTCTATAGATTTTGTAAAAGTCTATCAAATTCTGTCCAAATCGAGTGATAGTTAAATGTATGTATTTGGGGCAAACCTTTATAATAGCCCCCAACACATTTGACGGATATGATATGGTATCGAAAATTTAGATCTACAAAGTGGTGCAGGGTATAATATAGTCGGCCCCGCCCGACTTTAGACGTTCCTTACTTGTTTTAATATTGTTGAACGTAGACTTAAAGCCAGATAGTTAGCTATAAAATGTCTTTTTTAAGAAGCCGCATCTTTGGCTAGTAATCAGTTCTAAAATTCTTAAGGGATTTAGGTATGTATTTAATCCAAGTAAACATTTTTTTTATACCCTCCACCATAGGATGGGGGGTATATTAACTTTGTCATTCCGTTTGTAACACATCGAAATATTGCTCTAAGACCCCATAAAGTATATATATTCTGGGTCGTGGTGAAATTCTGAGTCGATCTGAGCATGTCCGTCCGTCCGTCTGTTGAAATCACGCTAACTTCCGAACGAAACAGGCTATCGACTTGAAACTTGGCACAAGAAGTTGTTATTGATGTAGGTCGGATGGTATTGCAAATGGGCCATATCGGTCCACTTTTACGTATAGCCCCCATATAAACGGGCCCCCAAATTTGGCTTGTAGACCCTCTAAGAGAAGCAAATTTCATCCGATCCGGCTGAAATTTGGTACATGGTGTTAGTATATGGTCTCTAACAACCATGCAAAAATTGGTCCACATCCGTCCATAATTATATATAGCCCCCATATAAACCGATCCCCCGATTTGGCTTGCGGAGCCTCTAAGAGAAGAAAATTTCATCCGATCCGGCTGAAATTTGTTACATGATGTTAGTATATGGTCTCTAACAACTATGCAAAAATTGGTCTACATCGGTAAATAATTATATATAGCCCCCATATAAACCGATCCCCAAATTTGGCTTGCGGAGCCTCTAAGAAAAGAAAATTTCATCCGATCCGGCTGAAATTTGGTACATGGTGTTAGCATATGGTCTCTAACAACCATGCAAAAATTAGTCCACATCGGTCCATAACTATATATAGCCCCCATATAAACCGGTCCCCCGATTTGGCTTTCGGAGCCTCTAAGAGAAGCAAATTTCATCCGATCCGGCTGAAATTTGGTACATTGTGTATATGGTCTTTAACAACCATACAAAAATTGGCCCATATCGGTCCATAATTATATATAGCCCCCATATAAACCGATCCCCAGATTTGGATTGTGGAGCCTCTAAGAGAAGCAAATTTCATACTATCCGACTGAAATTTGGTACATGGTGTTAGTATATGGTCTCTACACTCAAAAAAAAAGTGAACTCTCTATTTCACTAAAGCCATATTAACTTTATATTAGTTCATATAATCATTATGTTTGGAAAAAGTTTATTTTAGTCAAATAATTTTTTGCGTATGTTAGTTAAATGAACTAAAAAACGGGAAAAATTTATACACAAATAAAGCATAAAGATTTCCTAATTTCGTATTTCTTACAAAATAGTTCATTATTTCTTTAAATTTGTAAATTTTACCAAAAATGTGTCCATCATGAACTTCGTATATCACTAAAGACATTCTTGCAATTTTGAACTCCAAGATTTCTCTTAAAACTACAAAATTTTCTTCAACTACTGAAAAAATTTAGTTATGTCTAATAAATTTTCTTGAGTTTGTCGAAAAATATTTACTTATTTTTGCCATATCGGAGTGATGCCAGCGCTTGTAATAACGCTTAGTTAAAATTTTCTAAAAAAGTTCCAAATTTTCTAAAATTAATCGAAAGTTATCTTTCCTGGTGGGTTCACTGTTTTTTCAGTGTAATGACCATGCAAAAATTCATCGGATTCGGTTGACATTTGGTAGGTGATGTTAGTATATGGTATCCAACAACCATGCATGAATTGGTTCATATCAGTCCATAATTATATATAGCCCCCATATAAACCGATCCCGAGATTTGGTTTTGGAGCCTCTTGGAGGAGTAAATTTTCTCAGAGTCAGTTGAAATTTGGTACATTGTGCTAGTATATGGCCGTTAACAACCATGCCTAACTAGGATCATATCGGTCTATAGTTATATATAGCCCTCAGATAAATCGATCCCCAATCACACAAAAATTGGTCCATATCAAGTTCATAATTGTATATAGCCCCCATATAAGCGACCCCCATATTTCAATTCTGACTCCCTACGTACCGTGCAAAAGTCCATATCGATTCGTTATTATTTGTAGACTTACATACCTTTTTGTCTAGTATATACCACGTGTGGATTAACTCACAATTTAGAAAACGATTTAAGATACCACAACCCAAGTAATTCGATTGTGTATAACAGTCTTTCGTAGAAGTTTCTACGCAATCCATGGTGGAGGGTACATAAGATTCGGCCTGGCCGAACTTACGGCCGTTTATACTTGTTTTACATTGTCTTCGTACTAAAAATTAAACACATTAATACATTTATTCGTAATGCCAGATATTTTAGAGATTTTCACCTACATTACAGTATGTTACATGTGGTCAAAAGACTTTTTCTGCCCCACAGTCTAACAAAAGTGCTGATTCATTTTGTAATGCTTGGCTTGAGATGCACGGTTGCATTTGGTGCTCTACCCAAAACACACGCTCCGTTTGAAATGAAAAACAAAACAGAAAACGCTATCAAAAACTTTTGTGAATAAAATAAAAAAAAAATAAATAAAACTTTTAATAGTTTACGTCACGATGCTTTATGAAAATTAGTAAATTGATAACTGCTGGATGCATATATATATCACTTCCACTGCCACCTACCAATGGGGTGTGAACATCTTAAAAATTTCGATATAAATCTTTGCTGAAAGTTCTCTTCAATTAATTGCGAGCACTTGAAGAAACTAAATTATTCGTACTTATTATCATGGCACATCACAAAGAATTCGATGTACATTAAAATAAATATTTTGGGAATTTGTTTTTATGTTTCGAAAGTAAAAGCCAAGGATATTTAATTACTATGATGCATAAAGGTTAGGTAAAGAGTTACGAAACACAAAATTGCCATCTTAATTCTAGCACTCCAATTATAGTAAAGGTGGTCTATGGTTAGATTAGGGATTGGTTATGATATCACTTGATATCCTACACACAAAAAGAATATTCATTTATTTTGTGGAAAATGTTCACAAAAAATTTTCCCATGATGGGATTCAGAAATTGTAAGAACAAATTTCATTAATTAACAAAATTCTAGGTTTACATGAATGTCTACACTCAGAAATTGCACGTCGTAAATATAAGAAATACAAGTAAATTCCATAATAGTGATTAGTTAAAGATTTTTAATCACAGTAAGTTCAAGTTAACAATTGGTAAACAAAATTAACTCAGTAGAAGTAAAACTAACTTACGACCATAACTACCCAAGTGATCATCCTATCAGGTTGAAATTTGATACGTGGTGTTAGTATATGGTCTCCAACAACCATGCAACCATAATTATATATAGCCCCCATATAAATCGATCCCCAGATTTGACCTCCGGAACCTCTTGGAGGAGCAAAATTCATCCGATTCGGTTGAAATTTGGTGCATTGCGCTAGTATATGGCCGCCATGCAAAATTTTGTCCATATCGGTCTATAGTTATATATAGGCGATCGCCAGTCACACAAAAATTGGGCCATACCGCCAAAAATAATCTACGAAAATTTTATTTCTATAAAAATTTTGTCAAAATTTTATTACATTCGTTTTGTTTTGTTATTGCTGTTTTTTTCTTTCTTTTAATCATTGTTGTTTGTTTTTATTTCAGCTTAAAACCATGCATTGATTAAACTACAAGTGTAACTTAACCAACAGAGGAAAAGAATGTTTGTCAAATTTATTTGGGCAAAGCCCTATAGACTGCAAGATGGTTGGATGGACGCACGTTTCGGAATTACCACATTCCTCATCAGCATCATTTACTTGCAGCAAAACTATCAACCAATTATCAGAATAAATTCAGGCAGTTCACTAAACCCAAAAGTGGGCCACACTTGAACCTTCCGAAAAAAGGTTCGAACGATAGCCGGCTTATGCCGAAATAAATTCGTACAAACAAAAGAGGAAGCACGCTCAAAATAAACACAGCCAACTGCACTCAAATCGATGATTCGACGGTGGCAAAGGAAAAGAGATATGTTTGTACGAATTTATTTCGGCATAAGCCGGCTATCGTTCAAACCTTTTTTCGGAAGGTTCAAGTGTGGCTCACTTTTGGGTTTAGTGAACTGCTTGAATTTATTCTGATAATTGGTTGATAGTTTTGCTGCAAGTAAATGATGCTGATGAGGAATGTGGTAATTCCGATACGTGCGTCCATCCAACCATCTTGCAGTCTATAGGGCTTTGCCCAATTAATTTGACAAGTATTATTTTCCTCTGTTGGTTAAGTTACACTTTAAGCTGAAATAAAAACAAACAACAAATTTTATTACTATAGATAATTTTGTCCTTACTTTATTAATATAGAAAATTTTGTGAAAATTTTGTTTCTATAGAAAATTTTGTCAAAATTTTATTTCTATAGAAAATTTTGTTAAAATTTTATTTCTATAGAAAATTTTCTCAAAATTTTATTTCTATAGAAATTTTCTCAAAATTTTATTTCTATAGAAAATCGTATTTCTTTAGAAAATTTTGTCAAAATTTTATTACTATAGAAAGTTTTGTCAAAATTTTATTACTATAGAAAATTTTGTCAAAATTTTGTTTCTATTGAAAATTTTGTCAAAATTTTATTTCTTTAGAAAATTTTGTCAAAATTTTATTACTATAGAAAATTTTGTCAAAATTTTATTTCTGTAGAAAATTTTGTTAAAATTGTATTTCTATAGAAAATTTTGTCGAACTGAATTATATACGATTTTATCGGCCTTTTTTATTTAATACATACCGCGTATGGACTAACTTACAATTTAGAAGACGGCGTTAAGAAGTTTTAAGATACCTTGCCATCGGCAAGTATTACCGCAACCCAGGTAATTCTATTGTGGATGACAGTCTTTAGTAGAAGTTTCTACGCAATCCATGGTGGTGGGTACATAAGATTCGGCCTGGCCGAAATTACGGCCGTATATACTTGTTTTAATTCAATTTTTGATAACTCGCTTTTTTATAATTTTAACTTTTTATGCCCTCCACCATAGGATTTGGGGTATATTAATCATACCCTCCACCATTGGATGGGGGAATATTAACTTTGTCATTCCGTTTGTAACACATCGAAATATTGCTCTAAGACCCCATAAAGTATATATATTCTGGATCGTGGTGAAATTCAGAGTCGACCTAAATATGTCCGTCCGTCCGTCTGTTGAAATCACGCTAACTTCCGAACGAAACAAGCTACCAACTCGAAACTTGGCATAAGTAGTTGTTATTGATGGAGGTTGGATGATATTGCAAATGGGCCATATCGGACCGCTTTTACGTATAGGCCCCATATAAACCGACCCTCTAGATTTGGCTTACGGAGCCTCTTGGAGGAGCAACATTCTTCCGATCCGGTTGAAATTTGGTACATAGTGTTAGTATATGGTCTCTAATAATCATGCAAAAATTGGTCCACATCGATCCATAATTATATATAGCCCCCATATAAACCAAACCCCAGATTTGGCCTCCGGAGCCTCATGGATACAAGTGTAATTATGTGGTCTTTAACAACCATGCAAAAATTGGTCCATATCGCTCTATAATTATATATATGCCCCATATAATCCGATCCCCACACTGAAAAAAATATTGTCGTGAGGTCAAAGATTTCATGTCTTTAAAATACGAATACAAATTTTGCTTAGCATAGAAGACGCATTTTTCTAAAATAAAGTTATTTTCCTTGTCCAAAAGTCGATAAACTTTTCAATGAAGTCGTATTGTCCTTACAATTAAGTGATTTGACTTAAAAATGGGTATTTTAACATGAAAGAAAAAATTTAAATTTAAGGTCAACTTGACTTTAATAATTCAGAAAAATTCTTTAAATTTAATGATATTGTCTTTAAATTTGTTATCTTTTTGTATCTTGACTACAAAGCAAAAAATCGTTCAAATATAGGACATGTTTTTCAAAACTTTATTTTAAAGAAGTTTTTTACTTCAAACATAGCATAATTTCTACTGGAAGTCGAGTCCTAATTTGGAAAATAAAGTTGCCGTTAACTCGTTTTTAAAGAACTTTGATAGCATATGAAGAAAAAAAGCTGATAAAGCAAAAAATTAAAATTTGCTTCCTAGAAGCAAGTACACAAAACTTAAATTTAAAAGAAAATTGTGTCTTAAAAGTATCCTTACTTGTATTCTCCGCTTCTTTGGCTCGGAATCAATACCAAATTTTTTAAAGTAAAGAGAAAGACTTTGGAACCGAGTATGCTTTTTTTTCAGTGCAGATTTGGTTTGGGTGGAGCAAATTTCATCAGATTCCGTTGAAATTTTGTATTTTGTGTAAGTATATGGACACTAACAACCATGCAAAAATTAGTCCATATTGGTTCATAATTAAATATAGCCTATATATAGGAGGGCGGTTCGGAAACTTCTTAGCCTATCAATGAAAGAGAATAGTTCGTTTTTCAAAAATATTTTTATTTTTCAATATAATCTCCTGAAACTTCAAATCACTTAGTCCAACGCTTTTCTAGTAATTCTATCCCTTGATTAAAATAGTTTTCCTCAAGGTCTTCAAAATAGTGGTTTAAAACTGTAATTGTATCTTCATTTGAGGTAAAACGCTTGCCAGCAAGGATTTTTTTTTAGATTTGGGAACAAGTAAAAGTCACTGTGAGCTAAATCAGGAGAATAAGGTGGTTGGTCAACCAACTCGTACTTCAATTCGTTGATTTTAGCCATTGTTAAAACACTCTTGTGCGCTGGTGCGTTGTCTTGATGAAAAATTATTCTTTTGTGTTATAAGCCAGGACTTTTTCTCGAATTTGTACATTTAATTGAATTTATTGTTTTACCCTTTTGCAGATAGTCAATCAATAAAATACCTTTGAAGTCCCAAAAACCGTTGCCATAACCTTACCAGCCGATTGAATTGTTTTTGCCTTCTTTGGGGCACTTCCTCCAGCTTCAGTCCATTGTTTGGATTGTTCTTTTGTCTCTGGAGTATAGTGGTGGATCAATGTCTCATCAACAGTTATGAAACGACGCTTAAAATCCATTTTATTTCGCTTAAAACGATCCAAACAAGCTTGAGAAATGTTCATTCTTATGCGTTTTCGATCGACTATTAACAAATGCGGCACCCATCTTGCAGAAAGCTTTTTCCTCTGTAGTTCTTCATGCAAAATTAAACGCACTCGATCATTTGAGATGCCCATGATATTAGCAATTTCACGCACTTTTATTCGTCGATCATTTAATACCATATAATGCACTTTGGCTACAATTTCTGTTGTTGTTGCTGTTTTTGAACGTCCACTACGTGGTTCATCTTCACGTTTCAATTCAGCAACCCATTTTTTATTGTTGCATATGAAGGAGCACTTTCACCATATCATTATGATATTCTTGTCCCGATAAACCTTTTTTATGTAAATATTTAATGAGAGCACGCATTTCTAATTTTTCCATTGTAAAAAAAAATTGCGGATGCATCTTTTTTGAACACCTGTTTCTATATGAAGGAGTCGCCAGATCGAAACAAAATTTAGCATGTGTTCATATCAGAGATGGAAGTTTCCAAAACACTTAATATTTTTCTGTTTATACCGCGCTTTTTGTGCCAGGCTAAGAAGTTTCCAAACTGCCCTCGTAGCCCATTGAAATATACAATATTTTTAGAGTTATAAAATATTGGTTTGTTTGAGGTAATATGGAAATTGCCATTGTTCATTTTTGGGAGTATATGAAATATTTCGAAAACAAAAATGGTTTATTTACAAGAATCAACAAAAATTATTTAGAATTCCTATTTATATAATGCCAAATCTTTTGTAGCTTCCACAAATATATGCACATATTTTACAACAACCATTTGAACAAAACCGATATTCAAATAGATTTCATTAGATGAATTTAATTAGATTTTGGTTTCACAAGTACATACAAACACATAGAAGAATAAATGCGTAGTTAGTTGTTCACTTTATCGAACGTTTGTAATGTTCTTGAGTTTTCAAACATTAGAACAAAACCCTTGAACAATATCCATTCATTCGGGCATAGAAAATATTCAGCAAAAACTAAACACAAAAGTGCATACACCTGCAGTGAATTTAGAAGACGAATAACTGAAATGGAAAAGGACATAATGCTAAAAATGTCACGTTCATTATACAGATGGATAGATTCATATACCAATACTGGATTATATCGTATAATGTTGTATAAATTGCCCATTCAATTTTGCACATCGGCCTAGGGGCCAACGAACTTATATGACACTACTATGAATAAGTCCATATGGTTTTTAGTTAGCCCTTATTGTACCCTCCACCATAGGATGGGGGTATATTAACTTTGTCATTCCGTTTGTAACACATCGAAATATTGCTCTAAGACCCCATAAAGTATATATATTCTGGGTCGTGATAAAATTCTGAATCGATCAAAGCATGTCCGTCCGTCCGTCTGTTGAAATCACGCTAACTTCCGAACGAAACAAGCTATCGACTTGAAACTTGGCACAAGTAGTTGTTATTGATGTAGGTCGACCCATTGCAAATGGGCCATATCGGTTCACTTTTACATAACAGGTTGGCTGATAAGTCCCCGGTCTGACACATAGATGGCGTCGCTGATTCGCTGATGATTCATGTCACAATTTGACGTCTGTAAGTCAATTAGTTTGTGAGATAGAGCGTCTTTTGTGCAGCAACTTTTGTTATTGTGAAAAAAATGGAAAAAAGGAATTTCGTGTTTTGATAAAATACTGTTTTCTGAAGGGAAAAAATACGGTGGAAGCAAAAACTTGGCTTGATAATGAGTTTCCGGACTCTGCCCCAGGGAAATCAACAATAATTGATTGGTATGCAAAATTCAAGCGTGGTGAAATGAGCACGGAGGACGGTGAACGCAGTGGACGCCCGAAAGAGTTGGTTACCGACGAAAACCTCCAAAAAATCCACAAAATGATTTTGAATGACCGTAAAATGAAGTTGATCGAGATAGCAGAGGCCTTAAAGATATCAAAGGAACGTGTTGGTCATATCATTCATCAATATTTGGATATGCGGAAGCTCTATGCAAAATGGGTGCCGCGCGAGCTCACATTTGACCAAAAACAACAACGTGTTGATGATTCTGAGCGGTGTTTGCAGCTGTTTACTCATAATACACCCGAGTTTTTCCGTCGATATATGACAATGGATGAAACATGGCTCCATCACTACACTCCTGAGTCCAATCGACAGTCGGCTGGAAAGACTCAAAAGTCTGTAGGCATAGTAATGGCCTCTGTTTTTTTGGGATGCGCATGGAATAATTTTTATCGATTATCTTGAGAAGCGAAAAACAATCAACAGTGACTATTATATGGAGTTATTGGAGCGTTTGAAGGTCGAAATCGCGGCAAAACGACCCTATATGAAAAAGAAAAAAGTGTTGTTCCACCAAGACAACGCACCGTTCCACAAGTCATTGAGAACGATGGCAAAAAGTCATGAATTGGGCTTCGAATTGCTTCCCGACCCACCGTATTTTCCAGATCTGGCCCCCAACGACTTTTTCTTGTTCTCAGACCTCAAAAGGATGCTCGCAGGGAAAAAAATGTGGCTGCAATGAGGCAAAACCGAAGGAGTACTACCAAAATGGTATAAAAAAATTGGACGGTCGTTATAATCGTTGTATCGCTCGTGAAGGGAACTATGTTGAATAATAAAATAAAAAAAAACTGTGTTTTTCTTTGTTAGACCGGGGACTTATCAGCCAACCTGTTATATTGGAAAGTATAACGAAAGTTAAAGTAGATTGTTCAGCTAAGGGCGTGTGATCCTACTTTTCATCATCCTCTCATATTCCACAAATAGAGGTGTGCGATTACTCTAAAGGGTGATACGGTCAAAGTTTGGTCTATATAAACTTGACGTATTTCTTTCAATTTTGCATTTAAAAAACCTGAACACCGCTCATTTTGAAGGTGTGCGTGTGTAGAATGTTGCTTCTATTTTGATTTTGGAATTCACTCTTCAGTTGTCAAAATGCCGTACAAGCAAAAAGAGCAGCGTATCAAAATTTTGCTCGCGCATCGCGAAAATCCGAGCTACTCGCACGCAAAGCTGGCAAAATCGCTAAAAGTTGCCAAATCAACCGTTACAAATGTAATTAAAGTGTTTGGGGAACGTTTGTCGACAGCCAGGAAATCGAAAACCGGAAGCCGCTGAGACGGGGGAAATCGAAAACGGGAAGCCGCTGAGACGACGAAGAGAGTTGCCGGTAGTTTCAAGCGAAACCCTAACCTCTCTCCGAGATCCCGCAAATAAGCTGGGTGTATCGTCTACAACCGTGCATCGAGCCAAAAAACGAGCCGGACTATCGACTTACAAGAAGGTAGTGACTCCAAATCGCTATGATAAACAAAATACGACGGCCAAAGCGCGATCCCGGAGGCTGTACACGACGATGCTGACGAAGTTTGACTGCGTGGCAATGGACGACGAAACCTACGTCAAAGCCGACTACAAGCAGCTTCCGGGACAGGAGTTTTATACGGCAAAAGGAAGGGGAAAGGTAGCAGATATTTTCAAGCACATAAAACTGTCAAAGTTCGCAAAGAAATATCTGGTTTGGCAAGCCATCTGTACCTGTGGCTTGAAAAGCAGCATTTTCATAGCTTCCGGGACTATCAACCAAGAAATTTACGTGAAAGAGTGTTTGAATAAACGTCTGCTGCCTTTCCTGAAGAAACACGGTTGTTCCGTACTGTTTTGGCCGGATTTGGCATCTTGCCATTACGGTAAAAAGGCCATGGAGTGGTAAGCCGCCAACAACGTGCATGTGGTTCCCAAGGACAAGAACCCTCCCAACACGCCAGAGCTCCGCTCAATTGAGAAATACTGGGCTATTGTCAAGCGGAACCTAAAGAAGACCAAAAAAACTGCTAAGGACGAGCAGCAGTTCAAGGCAAACTGGCTTTCTGCGGCGAAGAAGGTGGACAAGGTGGCTGTACAAAATCTGATGGCAGGTGTCAAGCGTGAGGCCCGGCAATTCGGATTTGGAAAAGCGAAAGCCTAACTGAATATTTTTCCTGAATTTTATACTAATTGAATTTGAAAAAGAAATTTAATTTGATTTTTTAAATAAACGATTTCACCGATTTACACGCGTTTTCCCTTGACCAAATTTTGACCGTATCACCCGTTAGCCACGCGTTCCTACTTTTCCCCATCTATCCCGCGGCTAGAGGTGTGTGATCGATTTATACACGTCTTCTCCTTTTACTCATCATTTCCTATTCCACAACTAGAGCTGTGCGATCACCCTAGTCACGTGTACTCCTTTTCCTCATCCTTTCCTATTCCACAGTTGGAGATGTGCAATCTTTCTAGTCTCGAGCTTCTACATTTTCTCCTCCTTCCCTATTCCACAGCTAGAGGTGTTCGACCATTCAAGCCACGAGCTCCTACATCTCCTCATCCTTTTCTATTCGATAGCTAGAGGTGTGCGATCACCCTAGCCACGTGCTCCTCCTACATTTCCATCTCCCTTCCTAGTCCACAGCTAGAGGTGTGCAACCACTCTAGCCACGTGCTCCTACTTTTCCTCTTCCTTCCCTATTCCACAGCTACAGGTGTATGACTACTCTAGCCACACGCTCTGTTACATTTACTCCTCCTTTCCTATTCCACTGCTAGAAGTGTGTGATCACTCTACACAACGGAGAAATCCACGTATGTCCTTTTTCTTCATCCTCTCCTACTCCACAGCTAGAGGCGTGCCATCACTCATGCCCCCACGTTGACCGAAATCCGACTTTTCCGTACCTTCTGTCTAACACCGCCAAAGACCCACGCGATTAGTGTCCACCTTTCCACGCAGAAAGATTCGAGCAAGTTGAAGACCGTTAGGTCCCGCCTCACCGCACCTAGAGATTCTCAACCAGTCATAACCACAGCCTACATAATATCTGGCACAACCATCGTCTCTACTAAATTTAAATCTGTACAAAAATGTCTCACGATAATAAAGCCTATTACCTTAGAACCGTAATAACCTTACCTTCTCCTTATCTCAGTCAGTAGAATAAATTTTTGTGACGTACACCGGCCTCCGAGAGTTTTACCCCAGCCAAGGTCATGAAACCCCATCGTTGCCATATATTAGGAATATTTTGCAATTATCTTTGAGGGTTTATTACCTTATGAAATAAGTTCGGGATCTTATTGCATTTGTGGTTTTTGGGGGTGTACTTTATGGGGACGTATTTCGTGACGTTGCCGCCGATAATAAAAATGATGTGTCTCTGCCAGGGTAATAATGTATTGAGACAGATCTATAAATCAACTTTAGGTTCTTTTCCATTTTTGGTAGAAATATATTTTAAAAGTGCCAGTTCTCGTATTACAATTCAATGAATAACACTTGTGGTATTTATGTACGATGACAATATCTTAACTGCACAAAACATTCATACATATATACAATAGCAAAAATCCATACACACACACACATAAAGTTTAACCATGAATTCTTGTATGTGTGTGCTTTGCGTTATCATGAAAATGAAACTATTAAATGAACAAAAAGCACACAAAATTGTAGTGAACTCCTCTTTTAATCAACAAAACCTTGTAATTTTCGAAAGTTAATTAAATGATCTGATCTCTATTATCCCCAAAAAGCTAATCTCAATTACAAAATTGAAATGAGCATTACTAATGTGGAGTGTAGTTGTCTTCGATTGTAGCTGCTATAGACCAAGTCCTTGCTGCAGAATAGGATGGACAAGTGTCTCAAAAAGCCATAGCAATCACTCACAGTAAACATCTAATGACCATCACCAACAAAGATACATAGAACCGATGGTGCAATCAGTGAGCAAATGTGGTTATTTTGTTTCACAAAAGGCCTTAGGAACCTTGTGTCCTCAAGGCAAAGGGTATAAAAACACGAAAAACAAATGAGAGATGTTCAAATCTGTACAAATCTACTAATAAAACGTAGAATTCTAACAAAAATTGTAGATTTTTTTATTGTTTGGTAGATTGGTATTTCGTAGATTTTATTGATGTTTTCGTAGATTTTGCCAAATATTCGTCTCCAACTAAGAGAGGAAAATATACAATATAAAACTTTGACAGAATTTTCTACAGAAAAAAATTTCTATAGAAAGACAAAAAAGAAATGAAAAAAAAATTCTATAGAATAACAAAATTTTCTATAGAATTAAAATTTTGACAAATTTTTTTATAAAGATAAGATTTTTACAAAAATATTCTATAGAAATAAAATTTTGAATTTTTGTTTTATACAAATAAAGTTTTGACAAATTTTTCTATAGAAATAAAATTTTGACAAAATTTTCTATAGAAATAAAATATGGCCAAAATTTTCTATAGAAATAAAATATAGACAAAATTTTCTATAGAAATAAAATTTTGACAAAATTTTCTACAGAAATAAAATTTTGCAAAAATTTTCTATAGAAATAAAATGTTGGTAAAATTGTCTATAGAAATAAAATTTTGACAAAAATTTGTATAGTAATAAAATTTTAACAAAATATTCTATAGAAATAAAATTTTGACAAAATTTTCTATAAAAATAAATTATGGACAAAATTTTCTATAGAAATAAAGTATGGACAATATTTTCTATATAGAAAAATTATAGACAAAATTTTCTACAGAAATAAAATTTTGACAAAATTTTCTATAGAAACAAAATATGGACAAAATTTTCTATAGAAATTAAATATAGACAAAATTTTCTATAGAAATAAAATTTTGACAAAATTGTCTATAGAAATAAAATTTTGCAAAAATTTTCTATAGAAATAAAATATAGACAAAATTTTCTACAGAAATCAAATATGGACAAAATTTTCTATAGAAATAAAATCTTGAAAAAATTTTCTATAGAAATAAAATTTTGACAAAATTTTCTATAGAAATAAAATTTTGACAAAATTTTCTATAGAAATAAAATTTGCAAAATATTCAATCGAAATAAAACATTTGCTATAGAAATAAATTTTTGGCAAAATTTTCTATAGAAATAAAATTTTGAAAAAAATTTCTAAAGAAATAAAACTTTGACAAAATTTTCTATAAAATTAAAATTTTGACAAAACGTGCTATGGAAATAAAATTTTGACAAAATTTTCTATAGAAATAAAATATGGACAAAATTTTCTACAGAAATTAAATATGGACAAAATTTTCTATAGAAATAAAATTTTGACAAAATTTTCTATAGAAATAAAATTTTGACAACATTTTCTATTGAAATAAAATTTGACAAAAA
This sequence comes from Haematobia irritans, assembly GCF_050003625.1. Lineage (NCBI taxonomy): Eukaryota > Metazoa > Arthropoda > Insecta > Diptera > Muscidae > Haematobia > Haematobia irritans. Next base: position 163,436,414 of record NC_134397.1, on the reverse strand, counting down.
ATTCTGTTGAAAAAAATATGGACAAAATTTTCTACAGAAATTAAATATGGACAAAATTTTCTATAGAAATAAAATTTTGTCTTTTTTTTTTTTATTTCAGCTTAAAACCATACATTGACTAAACTACAAGAGTAGCTTAACCAACAGAGGAAAAGAATGTTTGTCAAATTTATTTGGGCAAAGCCCTATAGACTGCAAGATGGTTGGATGGACGCACGTTTCGGAATTACCACATTCCTCATCAGCATCCTCTACTTGCAGCAAAACTATCAACCAATTATCAGAATAAATTCAGGCAGTTTATTAAACCCAACAAAAACCACACTTGAACCCTCCGAAAAAAGGTTTTACATTGATAGCCGGCTTATGCCAAATGAATTCGAAACAAACATATCTCTTTTCCTATGCCACTGTCAAATCATCGATTTGAATTCACATGGCTGGGTTTATTTTGAGCGTGCCTCCTCTTCTTTTTCCATTTGTTTTGTTTTGTTATTGTTGGTTTTGTTCTTTAAGCATTGTTGTCTTTTTTTTATTTCAGCTTAAAACCATACATTGACTAAACTACAAGAGTAGCTTAACCAACAGAGGAAAAGAATGTTTGTCAAATTTATTTGGGCAAAGCCCTATAGACTATAGATGATTTGACAGTGGCATAGGAAAAGAGATATGTTTGTTTCGAATTCATTTGGCATAAGCCGGCTATCAATGTAAAACCTTTTTTCGGAGGGTTCAAGTGTGGTTTTTGTTGGGTTTAATAAACTGCCTGAATTTATTCTGATAATTGGTTGATAGTTTTGCTGCAAGTAGAGGATGCTGATGAGGAATGTGGTAATTCCGAAACGTGCGTCCATCCAACCATCTTGCAGTCTATAGGGCTTTGCCCAAATAAATTTGACAAACATTCTTTTCCTCTGTTGGTTAAGCTACTCTTGTAGTTTAGTCAATGTATGGTTTTAAGCTGAAATAAAAAAAAAGACAACAATGCTTAAAGAACAAAACCAACAATAACAAAACGAAATAAAATTTTGACAAAATTTTCTATAGAAATAAAATTTTGACAAAATTTTCTATCGAAATAAAATTTTAACAAATTTTTCTATAGAAATAAAATTTTGACAACATTTTCTATTGAAATAAAATTTGACAAAAAATTCTGTTGAAAAAAATATGGACAAAATTTTCTATAGAAATAAAATGTTGACAAAATTTTCCATAGAAATAAAATTTTGACAAAATTGTCTATAGAAACAAATTGTACAAAATTTTCCATAGAAACAAAATTTTGACAAAATTTTCTTTAGAAATGAAATATAGACAAAATTTTCTAAAGAAATAACATAAAATATTGGCTAAATTTTCTATAGAAAAAAATATTTTACAAAATTTTATATAGAAATAAAATGTTGTTGTTGTTGGGTAGGTAAAATTTTCTCGAATGGCAACCGTGGTCTCGACTCCCCAATTTTTTCAAATCGGATAGAAATATTGGATTCTAGAAGCCCAAGGATGCAACTCAGGAGATCGGTCTATATGTTTGTTATGCCAAATTCTGGACTGATACATATCATATTCGACACATATAGTTGCGGGCTTAAAATAACATTCCTCTACACTGAAAAACAGTGAACCCACCAGGAAGAAAACATTTAGTTATTTTTAGAATTTTTTTAATACTTTTAGAAAATTTTAACTAAACAGTATTACAAACGCTCGCGCCGATATCTGTAGAAATAAAATGCTTGCAAAATTTTACATAGAAATAAAATTTTGACAAAAATTTCTACAGAAATAAGATTTTGGTAAAATTCTCTATAGAAATAAAATTTTAACAAAATTTTCTATAGAAATAAAATTTTGACAAAATTTTCTATGGAAATAAAATATGGACAAACTTTTCTATAGCAATAATATATAGACAACATTTTCTACAGAAATAAAATATAGACAAACTTTTCTATAGAAATAAAATATGGACAAAATTTTCTATAGAAATAAAATTTTGACAAAATTTTCTATAGAAATACAATTTTACAAAATTTTCTATAGATACAAAATTTTGCAAAAATTTTCTATAGAAATAAAGTATGGACAAAATTCTCGATAGGAATAAAATATGGAAACAATTTTCTATAAAAATAAAATATAGACAAAATTTTCTATAGAAATAAAATTTTGACAAAATATTCTGTAGAAATAAAATATGGACAAAATTTTCTACAGAAATAAAATATGGACAAAATTTTCAATAGAAATAAAATTTTGACAAAATTTTCTATAGAAATAAAATTTTGACAAAATTTTCTATAGAAATAAAATTTTGACAAAATTTTCTATAGAAATAAAATTTTGACAAAATTTTCTATAAAAATAAAATTTTGACAAAATATTCTATAGAAATAAAGTTTTGACAAAATTTTCTATAGAAATAAAATTTTGACAACATTTTCTATAGAAATAAAATTTTGACAAAATTTTCTATAAAAATAAAACTTTGACAAAATTTTCTATAGAAATAAAATTTTGACAAAATTTTCTATAGAAATAAAATTTTGACAAAATGTTCTATGGAAATAAAATATGGACAAACTTTTCTATAGAAATAAAATATGGACAAAATTTTCTATAGAAATAAAATATAGACAAAAGTTTCTATAGAAATGAAATTTTTAAAAAATTTTCTATAAAAATGAAATTTTGAAAAAATTTTCTATAGAAATAAACTATGGACAAAATTTTCTATAGAAATAAAATATAGACAACATTTTCTATAGAAATAAAATTTTGACAAAATTTTCTATAGAAATGAAATTTTTACAAAATTTTCTATAGAAATAAAATTTTGACAACATTTTATATAGAAATAAAATATGGACAAAATTTTCTATAGAAATAAAATTTTGACAAAATTTTCTATAGAAATAAAATATGAACAAAATTTTCTATAGAAATAAAATATAGACAAAATTTTCTATAGAAATAAAATATAGACAAAATTTTCTATATAAATAAAATTTTGACTAAATTTTCTATAGAAATAATATTTTGACAAATTTTCTATAGAAAAAAAAATTTGGCAAAATTTTCTATAGAAATAAAATTTACACAAAATTTTCTATAGAAATTTTGACAAAATTTTCTATAGCAATAAAATTTTGACAAAAATTTTTATTGCAATAACATTTTTTAAAAAATTTCCTATAGAAATAAAACATTGACAAAATTTTCTAAAGAAATAACATAAAATATTGGCAAAATTTTCTATAGAAAAAAATATTTTACAAAATTTTATATAGAAAAAAATATTTTACAAAATATCTAATTATACAATTATTATTCGAGCTTTATGGACAGATATAGATTAAGGAACATGGTTAATAGAGCCATTGAAAAGAAAACGCCAGATACAAATCTATACACGCCTGGACTGTACATGTTTCGGTTCGGGCGAATGAACCTTTCCACAGCCTTTAGTATAGATCTGGCTGGGAGAGATAACTCAATTTTGGGCCCTTTATGCTAACTCCTTATGGAGAAAACATTTGGGAAATTTCCTCTTACAAATTGAATCACCTTTTCTCCCACTGTACATCATCTTTTCATATAACTTACAAGTCCCTTAATCTTATTTTTATTTCGTTTTGTTACATAGTAATGCAACAACACGAAATTTATTTTTAGAAAGCTAATTTGTTAGAATTCACCTAAGTGGTGAACAGTCGAACAATGCTTATTGTTTCTACAGTCAACTACAACATATGACAATTAACAGAAACTGGTTTCCAGGATACAACAACAATTCTAACGCGTACATTAGTCGTGTTTTTCCTAGTTTTACGACGGGCTCATCGTTGCTTATTATATTACATGTTAGCCTGATACCGAAACAGGCAATTGACGTCCAAATGCATTATATCTAAATCGGATAGAAATATTGGATTCTAGAAGCCCAAGGATGCAACTCAGGAGATCGGTCTATATGTTTGTTATGCCAAATTCTGGACTGATACATATCATATTCGACACACATAGTTGCGGGCCTAAAATAACATTCCTCTACACTGAAAAAACAGTGAACCCACCAGGAAGAAAATATTTAGTTATTTTTAGAATTTTTTTAATATTTTTAGAAAATTTTAACTAAACAGTATTACTAACGCTCGCGCCGATATCACAAAAATAAGTAAATATTTTTCGACAAATTCAAAAAAATTTATTAGACATAATTAACTTTTTTCACTTTTAAAGAAAATTTTGTAGTTTGAGAGAAAAATTTGGATTTCAAAATTGCAAGAATGACTTTAGTGACATACGAATCTCATGATGGGCACATTTGTAATAAAATTTACCAATTTAAATAAATAATAAACTGTTTTGTGAGAAGTACGAATTTAGTAAAACTTTTTACTTCATCTGTGTATAATTTTTTTCCGTTTTTTAGTTCATTTAACTAACGAATGCAAAAATTTATTAGAGTAAAGGAAACTTTCTCCATATATAATAATTGCATGAACTAAAGTAAAGTTAAATTGGCTTTAGTGAAATAGAGAGTTCACTTTTTTTGAGTGTAGATTTAAAATTTAAAGCAAATCGGATAGAAATTGTGATGTCTCTATGTTAAAGACCCCTAACCGGGAGTTGGTTTATATATGACCTATATCGTAACATGGACCGATACATCCAATTTTCGAACTTGACCTACTTGCAGGCAAAATAATTTGTGATTACCACAGGCAGACAGACGGACATCGTTATACCGTCTTAGAATTTCGCCCTGATGTATCAGATGACATGAAACAGACTTGAATCCAGTTTTCAACGTAACCTAACCTAGAAAGAAAGTTAAGATTCCCGCAAGAAATTAAACAAGAAGACTAAAGACAATGGAAATATGTGCTAGCCAACACTGAAACATAAAGGGTGATACGGTCAAAATTTGGTCAATATAAACTTGACGTATTTCTTTCAATTTTGCATTTAAAAAACCTGAACACCCCTCATTTTGAAGGTGTGTGTGTGTAGAATGTTGCTCCTATTTTGATTTTGGAATTCACTCTTCAGTTGTCAAAATGCCGTCCAAGCAAGAAGAGCAGCGTATCAAAATTTTGCTCGCGCATCGCGAAAATCCGAGCTACTCGCTCGCAAAGCTGGCAAAATCACAAAAAGTTGCCAAATCAACCGTTACAAATGTAATTAAAGTGTTTGCGGAACGTTTGTCGACAGCCAGGAAGTCAGGATCGGGGGGAAATCTAAAACCGGAAGCCGCTGAGACGACAAAGAGAGTTGCCGGTAGTTTCAAGCGAAACCCTAACCTATCTCTCCGAGATGACGCAAATAAGCTGGGTGTATCGTCTACACCCGTGCATCGAGCCAAAAAACGAGCCGGACTATCGACTTACAAGAAGGTAGTGACTCCAAATCGCGATGATAAACAAAATACGACGGCCAAAGCGCGATCCCGGAGGCTGTACACGACGATGCTGACGAAGTTTGACTGCGTGGTAATGGACGACGAAACCTACGTCAAAGCCGACTACAAGCAGCTTCCGGGACAGGAGTTTTATACGGCAAAAGGAAGGGGAAAGGTAGCAGATATTTTCAAGCACATAAAACTGTCAAAGTTCGCAAAGAAATATCTGGTTTGGCAATCCATCTGTACCTGTGGCTTGAAAAGCAGCATTTTCATAGCTTCCGGGACTGTCAACCAAGAAATTTACGTGAAAGAGTGTTTGAATAAACGTCTGCTGCCTTTCCTGAAGAAACACGGTTGTTCCGTACTGTTTTGGCCGGATTTGGCATCTTGCCATTACGGTAAAAAGGCCATGGAGTGGTACGCCGCCAACAACGTGCAGGTGGTTCCCAAGGACAAGAACCCTCCCAACACGCCAGAGCTCCGCCCAATTGAGAAATACTGGGCTATTGTCAAGCGGAACCTAAAGAAGACAAAAAAAAAACTGCTAAGGACGAGCAGCAGTTCAAGGCAAACTGGCTTTCTGCGGCGAAGAAGGTGGACAAGGTGGCTGTACAAAATCTGATGGCAGGTGTTAAGCGTGAGGCCCGGCAATTCGGATTTGGAAAAGCGAAAGCCTAACTGAATATTTTTGCTGAATTTTTAAATAAACGATTTTACCGAATTACACGCGTTTTCCCTTGACCAAATTTTGACCGTATCACCCTTTATGTATGGTTAGGCTTGCGAGATTAGTATCTTGCATTTTCTTTCAAGTAACTTAATAGTATCAATTCCCTTAATCTTCCTGTTCCTGTCGAATAAATATTGTAATAATTGTACAAAAAATTTCCAACAAATCTAAAATAAAATGTTACAAATTTAACTTCGAAAACCGTTCCATTTAAACTGATTGTCTTGAGAAATGGACGTGTTCCGTCAATACTACAACGAGTGAAAAAAGTAGGCGTCCCATGATGGTGGGAATTTAAGATTCGGCCCGGCCGAAATTTTGGCCGTATATCCTTGTTAACATTTTTTTCGGTGTGCGGCCCAAAAGTTTGTTAAGGCTTCCCATCTTAATTCCTTCCTTCATTTTCCTACAACTACACGCTACAACGCTAGTTTGACCTAAGTATGTTCATTCTTACTCCTTTATTTGCACATGAAACCCCACGAAACTAATAAAAAAAGCAGACGCTAGAGAAAACATCGAAAAGAAAATATTTGGAAATTTCCCCAATGTATGGTAAATGTCACAGAAAATTACTAAAGTATGATCATTGGTATCATCATCCAGTGACACGAAATTTATGTGTGCAATCGGTAACCCTATAAACAAGTCACAAGTCAATGGACGTGAAATGGGATGGGCAGGAAGGAGTTGAGTCATAATTAAGAAGACATCTTCGAAACAATTGAGGTGAACATGGATTCATTTCATGTATACTTCAAAAACTTCGCATAGTATCATGATTAAATGTGTTTCTTAAAACGCTCATTTAGATGAATAATTTGACCAATTTTCAACTAAATTTAAATTGGGATCTCTGAGCACACCTACACTCAAAAAAAGTTTACTTCGATCCAAATATTTTGACCTTCCCTTAAGGATTTTGACATTGATTCTGGCTTTAATTCTAGGACCAATAAAATTAAAATTAGGATACAATAAAACTTTAAAGCAAACATACTCAAAATAAGTCTTAGCCTATATTTGAAGCGTTTTTATCTTAAATCTAAAGATTCAATATTTCTGTTAATTTAAGGACGACTGCTTTAAATCAAAATCGTGTTTCTTTACTTTAAGGAAAATTGGCCTTAGTTAAAAAACAAACGACTTCAACGGCGGGACGCAAATTTCCAACATTTGTGTCTTAAATTTAATAAAAAAATATTTGAAACAAAGTTTGTAAACTTTCTTTTAATTAAAATTTCATTATTTTAAAGAAATTTGTCCTTAATATTTTGTAAATTGCGAATCCTAAAATTTAGGTTATGCAATCTTTAATATCACATAAATATTTGTTTTTTTTTTCAGTGTATGTATTACAAATTGTTTATTGCAATATTACAACAATAATTCATATTACAATGTGGAACAGCTACAAATATTTTCTTTGTTTGTATTAGCAGTCATTTTACAGAGAGCCTCAGTGTGTTATAGTTTTAAGATGGTGTAAGGTTACATGGATACTTTGTAGGTGTACATGTATTATGGCGAGTAGAGATGACATTAAGACTTACGAATTGATGTCAATTCAAGACAGACGTTTATGTTGTTAAATACAGCCAGTATCCAGTGATAGCTGGAAACTAAAGTCGTATAGCAACGACAGTCACAACTTTGTTTTACTGGGAAGGAATGAAAATACATGGGAGACCATATTCACTTTGACTGTATTTTGTTAAATTAAGAATGAAGGGAATGGGAATTATATACAGAACAGATTTTCGACAATTAACCCGAATTGTGCCGTAATTATTTATTTCGAATTTTGAAATGTCAATGGTATGTTTATCAGCGATCAACACGAGAAGACGGTCTAATGTGTGTGACCATATGGTCACTCTAGTACAGCACGGGTTAAATATTTTTATAAACCATAACATATGATGGGGGTATGTTAACTTTGTCATTCTATTATTGATTTTACTAGATAATTTCTTTAAAACTGGTAGAAATTTTGTACGTCTTAGAAAAAAAGGAACTTACTGACGGTAAAGCTGTATTAAAGGACAAATCATGTCATTATACCCTTCACCACTACTGTGGTACAGGGTATAATAAGTTTGTGCATTTGTATGTAACGCCAAGAAGGAGTAATCATAGACCAACCTTTTAGTATACGGATCGGCTTAGAATTAAATTCTGTGTCGATTTAGCGATGTCCGTCTGTCTGTCTGTCTGTCTGTCCGTCTGTCTGTCTGTCTGTTGATGTATTTTTGTGTGCAAAGTACAGCTCGCAGTTTTAGTCCGATTGTCCCAAAATTTGGTATAGAGTCCTGTTTCGTCTCAAAGACGATCCCTATTGCTTTTGGAAAAAATCGGTTCAGATTTAGATATAGCTGCCATATATATTTTTCACCGATCTGATCATAATTGGCGTGTATATCAACCGATCTTCCTCAAATTCCGTACATCCGAATATTTTATGGGTCTCGAAAAACTTGCAAAATATCAGCCAAATCGGTTCAGATTTAGATATAGCTCCCATATATAGCTTTCGCCCGATTTACACTCATATGACCACAGAGGCCAATTTTTAACTCCGATTTAGTTGAAATTTTGCACAGGGAGTAGAATTAGCATTGTAGCTATGCGTGCCAAATTTGGTTGAAATCGGTTCAGATCTGGACATATCTCCCATATATAGCTTTCGCCCGATTTACACTCATATGACCACAGAGGCCAATTTTTAACTCCGATTTAGTTGAAATTTTGCACAGGGAGTAGAATTAGCATTGTAGCTATGCGTGCCAAATTTGGTTGAAATCGGTTCAGATTTAGATATAGCTCCCATATATATGTTTTTCTGATTTCGACAAAAAGGGTCAAAATACCAACATTTTCCTTGTAAAATCGCCACTGCTTAGTTCAAAAGTTGTAAAACTGACTCTAATTTTCCTAAACTTCTAATACATATATATCGAGCGATAAATCATAAATAAACTTTTGCGAAGTTTCCGTAAAATTGCTTCAGATTTAAATGTTTCACATATTTTTTTACTAATATTGTGTTCCACCCTAGTGCATTAGCCGACTTAAATTTTGAGTCTATAGATTTGTAGAAGTCTATCAAATTCTGTCCAGATCGAGTGATATTTAAATGTATGTATTTGGGACAAACCTTTATATATAGCTCCCAACACATTTGACGGATGTGATATGGTATCGAAAATTTAGATCTACAAAGTGGTGCAGGGTATAATATAGTCGGCCCGCCCGACTTTAGACTTTCCTTACTTGTTTTTACTAAGAGAAAAACAGTCATTAATTTTTATAAAATTGAACTGACTCGCATGAAAACATTTTGTAAGTAAAATTTTCTTTACTAGCACAAAAAACTGACCAAATCTTTGCATTTTTAATAAATTTTAAGTAGTTGCATGAACCGCAAAAGAGTTAAAAATAAGAATTATTACGAGATTTTTATAACATTTTTGAAATTTGAACTAACTGGGTAGAAGTTAGGGTGTCCAAAACGGACAACGGAACGGGATAGGGAAAAATTTTCACTTTTTAGGGAGTGCCAATATGGCCAAACTAAGTTTTTCATATAAAAAGTTGAATTTCTTGAGGATTTCCACGGAATTTTTGGTTTTTGGGGGTGGTCACGAATTAACGTCTTATTCGCTCTAGGACGCATATTTAGGGAGTTATGGCCAAAATAGGTTTTTCAATAAAAATTTGAATTTTTCATGGATTTCCATCGAAATTTCAATTTTTCGGGGATGGTCACGAATTAAAGTCCTCTTCGCTCTACACCAAAAAAAGTGAACCTTCTATTATAAATTTTTTTTGGGTACGTTAGTTAAATGAACTAAAAACTTATGTACCCTCCACCATGGATTGCGTAGCAACTTCTACGAAAGACTGTCATCCACAATCGAAATACTTGGGTTGTGGTATCTTAAAACTTCTTAACATCGTTTTCTAAATTGTGAGTTATACCATAAGTGGTATATATTAGACAAAAAAGTTATGTATAGGTAAGTCTATAAATAATTACGAATCGACATGGACTTTTGCACGGTACGTAGAGAGCCAGAATTGAAATATGGGGGTCGCTTATATGGGGGCTATATACAATTATGAACTTGATTTGGACCAATTTTTGTGTGATTGGAAATCGATTTATCTGAGGGATACATATAACTGTAGACCGATATGGACCTAGTTAGGCATTGGTTCTTAACGACCATATACTAGCACAATGTACCAAATTTCAACTCACCCGGATGAAATTTGCTCCTCCACGAGGCTCCAAAACCAAATCTCGGGATCGGTTTATATGGGGCTATATATGATTATGGACTGATATGGACCACTTTTGGCATGGTTGTTAAATATCATATACGATCACCACGTACCAAATTTCAAGCAGATCGGATGAATTTTGCTTCTCCAAAAGGCACCGGAGGTCAAATCTGGGGATCGGTTTATATGGGAGCTATATATAATTATGGGCTGATAGGAACCAATTCCCGTATGGTTGTTGGATACCATATACTAACATCACGTACCAAATTTCAACCGAATGGGAAGAATTTTGCTCTTCCTAGGGGCTCTGGAGGTCAAATCTGGGGATCGGTTTATATGGGGCCTATATATAATTATGGACCGATTTCGACCAATTTTTGCATGGGAGTTTGAGGCCATATATTAACATCACGTATCAAATTTCAACTGAATCAGATGCATTTGGGTCTTCCAAGAGGCTCCGGATGTCAAATCTGGTGATCGGTTTATATGGGGGCTATATATAATTATGGACCGATGTGGACCAATTTTTGCATGGTTGTTAGAGACCATATACTAACACGATGTACCAAATTTCAGCCGGATCGGATGAAATTTGGTTCTCTTAGGGGCCTCGCAAGCCAAATCGGGGGATCGGTTTATATAGGGGCTATATATAATTATGGACCGATGTGGACCAATTTTTGCATGGTTGTTAGAGACCATATACTAACACCATGTACCAAATTTCAGCCGGATCGGATGAAATTTGCTTCTCTTAGAGGCCTCGCAAGCCAAATTTGGGGTTCCGTTTATATGGGGGCTATATATAATTATGGACCGATGTGGACCAATTTTTGCGTGGTTGTTAGAGACCATATACTAACACCATGTACCAATTTTCAGCCGGATCGGATGAAATTTGCTTCTCTTAGAGGCCTCGCAAGCCAAATTTGGGGTCCGTTTATATGGGGGCTATACGTAAAAGTGGACCGATATGGCCCATTTGCAATACCATCCGACCTACATCAATAACAACTACTTGTGCCAAGTTTCAAGTCCATAGCTTGTTTCGTTCGGAAGTTAGCGTGATTTCAACAGACGGACGGACGGACGGACATGCTCAGATCGACTCAGAATTTCACCACGACCCAGAATATATATACTTTATGTGGTCTTAGATCAATATTTCGATGTGTTACAAACGGAATGACAAAGTTAATATACCCCCCATCCTATGGTGGAGGGTATAATATATGCCAATGAAGCAAATTTACTAAATTCGTACTTCTCACAAAATAGTTCATTATTTCTTTAAATTTGTAAATTTTACTACAAATGCACTCATCTTGAACTTCGTATGGCACTAAAGTCATTCTTGCAATTTTGAACTCCAATGTTTTCTTTCAAACTACAAAATTTTCTTTAACAAGTGAACAAAATTAATTATGTCTACCATAGGATAGGTTAGGTTCGACGGCAGGCCGATGTATCAGGCTCACTTAGACTATTCAGTCCATTGTGATACCATATTGGTGAACTTCTCTCTTACCACTGAGTGCTGCCCTATTCCATCCCAGCAAAAAAAGCGTCGCCAAAAAAGTAGTGAAAATGTTCTTTTTGGATCCGGAAGTGATGTCAAATTGACGCAGAAGCGATGAATTTAACATGGGTTTGTCATAGGATGGATGTCCACCATTTCAACAGCCGCCGCACTGAATTTGCATCACTTCTTATGGTGTGAGGCGAATTCAATGTTTTGGATGTGAATTAAGAAATTTTGTGATATTTTGACAAATAAATAATTTTTTAAATTTTTTATGATTTTTAATCCATTATAACGCTTGTCTGGAACTTTTGTGATCAAATATTTTCAAAAATTCGAAATTTTTCTACAAAGGATTTAGCATTTTTTCGGCAAAATTTAAATAATTTGTACCATTTTATTAATTCTTAATCTGTTTTTAACCTATTTGAAACACAAACAAAATAAATTTCCCATTAAAAATATGAAAAAATCAAGTTGTAAAGAAGATGACTCAAATTAACTTCCTGTGCATTTAAAATAAAGAACATCTTTGAAAGAGCATTTTTGGAAGTTCTTTTAAAGTTGTGCCTTGAGAAGAACTTCCAAATTTTTTTGCTGGGATGTTAAGCTCACACGGCGTTCCACATTGCAGTGAAACCACATAGAGAAACTTTGAAACCCTCCGAAATGTCACCAGCATTACTGAGGTGGGATAATCCACCGCTGAAAAACTTTTTGGTGTTCGGTCGAAGCAGGAATCGAACCCACGATCTTGTGTATGCATGGCGGGCATGCTAACCATTGCACCACGGTGGCTCCCAATTATGTCTAACAAAATTTCCTGAATTTGTCGAAAAATATGTACCTATTTTTTGATATCGGCGTGATGCCAGCGTTTGTAATACTATTTAGTTAAAGTTTTCTAAAACGAATCAAAATTTTCTATAGTTAAACAAAATTTTTCTTCATGGTAGGTTCACTGTATTTTCTGTGTAGGACGCATATATAAGGTAAGATATGGCCAAAATAAATTTTCTATCTAAAAACTTGAATTTTTAGAGGATTTCCATGATTTGTTGTGGGGCGGGCACAAATTAACGTCCTTTACGCTCTATGAGGCATATTTGAAGAGAATGGGAAAAATAAGTTTTTCATAAAAAAATTTGAATTTTTCATGGATTCCCATCGAAATTTAATTTTTTTGAGGATGGTAAAGTAATTAAAGTAATTTTCGTTCTAGGACGCATGTCTAAGGAGATATGACCAAAATAGGTTTTTCATATAAAAATTTGAATTTTTCGAGGCTTTGCATTGAAAAGTTGGTCATAAATTAACCCTTAAATGCACAAGGTCAGCGCTTCCTCCGAAAAATATATAAAATTCAAAATGGTAAATAAAGAACTTCTGCATACCCCATTTTTTCAAAACCAAATATATGTGATTTTTTATTTTATTTTTTTTTTTTAAGAAATAGTGGTTGTATCTTTATAGTTTTATAGTTTTTTTTTTTTTTGTCAAACTTCGATTTTTATTTATCACTGCAATGTGTTCAAAAGTACAACAAAATATATTCCTAGCAAAAAAAACGTCGCCAAAAAAGTAATGAAAATGTTCTTTTTGGATCTGGAAGTAGTGCAAAATTGACGCAGAAGCGATGAATTTAACATGGGCCTGTCATAGGACGGAAGTCTTCCATTTCAACAGCCAGTGCACTGAATTTGCATCACTTCTTTAGATGTGATACGAATTCAATGTTTTGAATGTAAATTAAAAAATTCTGTGATATTTTAGCAAATAAATAATTTTTATAATTTTCATAATTTTTAATGGATTCTTACGCTTGTCTGAAACGTGTGACCTGACATATTTTCAAAAATTCACAATTTTTTCAGATTGGATTTAGCATTTTTTCGACAAAGTTTAAATGATTTATGAATTCATTTTATGAATTCTTAAACTGTTTTTATCCAATTTGAAACAAAAAAGTTTAAATTACCCAATAAAAATATGAAAAAGGCATGTTAAAAAAAAAATTTTAATGAAAAGAACTTCCTGTGTAGCTAAAATAAAGAACATCATTGGGAGTACATCTTCTGGAAGTGCTTTTAAAGTTGTGCCTTTGGAAGAACTTCAAAAATTTGTTTGCTGGGTTTTTAGAAATAGCGCTATGACGTATTAAATACAACAAACTTGATTTCATAAAATTCGGTCAAAATTTTAAGATAATACAAAAGTAAGGGTTAATGTCCTTTTCGCTCTAGGACGCATATTTGAAGAGATATGGCCAAAATAAATTTTCCATACAAAAATTTGAATTTTTCATGGATTTCCATCGAAATTTTAATTTTTTGGAGATGATCACAAATTAACGTCGTTTTCGTTCTATGAAGCATATATGGCAAAAAAAAAGTTTTTCATATAAAAATTTGAATATTTCCACCGAAAATTGGATTTGTTAATCATAACTAACGTCCTTTTCTCTGTAAGCTTTCCATATAATTGAATTTTTTGAGGATTTCCACGGATTTTTTGTGGTCACGAATTAACGTCCTTTTCGCTCTAGGACGCATATTTAAAGAGATGTGGCCAAATTAATTTTTTCATATAAAAATTTTAGATTTTTTCAAAATTTCCATTGATTTTTTGGGTGTGGTCACAAATTAACATTCTTTTCGCTCTAGGGCGTATATTTAAGGAGATATGGCCAAAATAAAATGTTCTATAGAAAATTTTGTCAAAATTTTATTTCTATAGAAAATTTTACCAAAATTTTATTTCTATAGAAAATTTTGTCAAAAATTTTATTACTATAGAAAATTTTGTCAAAAATTTTATTACTATATACAATTTTTGTCAAAATTGTATTTCTATAGAAAATTTTCTCAAAATTCTATTTCTGTATAAAATTTTGTCAAAATTTTATTGCTATAGAAAGTTTTGTCAAAATTTTATTTCTATAGAAAATTTTGTCAAAATTCTATTTCTTTAGAAAATTTTGTCAAAATTTTATTTCTGTAGAAAATTTTGTCAAAATTTTATTTCTACAGAAAATTTTGTCCAAATTTTATTTCTATAGAAAATTTTGTCAAAATTTTATATCTATAGAAAATTTTGTCAAAAATTTAATTTCTATATACAATTTTATCAAAATTTTATTTCTATAGAAAATTTTGTCAAAATTTTTTTTCTGTAGAAAATTTTGTCAAAAATTTTATTTCTATATACACTTTTATCAAAATTTTATTTCTATAGAAAATTTTGTCAAAATTTGCTTTCTATAGAAAATTTTGTCAAAAATTTTATTTCTGTATACAATTTTATCAAAATTTTATTTCTATAGAAAATTCTGTCAAAATTTTTTTTTCTGTAGAAAATTTTGGAAAAATTTTATTTCTAACAAATAGAACATTTTGTCAAACTGAATTATATACGTACTTAGGGAGCCACCGTGGTGCAATGGTTAGAATGCCCGCCTTGCGAACACAAGGTCGTGGGTTCGATTCCTGCTTCGACCGAACACCAAAAAGTTTTTCAGCGGTGGACTATCCCACCTCAGTAATGCTGGTGACATTTCTGAGGGTTTCAAAACTTTTCTAAGTGGTTCCACTGCAATGTGAAACTCCGTTCGGACTCGGCTATTAAAAGGAGGTCTCTTGTCATTGAATCGGGCAGCGCTCAGTGATAAGAGAGAAGTTCACCAATGTGATATCACAATGGACTGAATAGTCTAAGTGAGCCTGATACATCGGCCTGGCATCTAACCTAACCTAACCTACGTATTTAATCGGCCTTTTTTGTTTAATATATACCCCGTATGGATTAATTTACAATTTGGAAGACGGTGTTAAGAAGTTGTAAGATACCTTGCCATTACTTACGGCCGTATATACACGCAAAAAAATAATTCTTTCCTCCCAAACGAAATTTTAGACAAACAAAGTTCGTTTCTCATTTGCTTTTCGCTGTAAGGAAGTGTATTTGGAAGAAAAGTATATACTTTTTGTGATAAACGTTTATTCTTTTCCAGGATGTAAAAACAATTTCATAAAGACTAACTCAAAAAAAATTTTTTTTTCTGGCTAATTGCATTTTCCCTCACATCTTTCTCACTTCCACGAAGATGTTTAGTTCTTAGCACCTTTTTCTGTAATACAAACAATGTAGAAGAAATTATACGATTTTATAAATTTTTAAAATTTTTTTACCTTTCGCCTGGACTGAGAATCGAACCGCGGACCATGCACTTTGTAAGCCAACACACTAACCACTGAGCTATGTACCTGTTATGGTCATCAATAGATAAATATCCATATAAGTTATATTTATATAGCATAGCTTGCGGCGCCCACGAACCGAATAAACAAAGTTTATTTAACAGAAACAAACATTTAGTTTGGCACCGTGGAGCAGTGGTTGCTACGTCTGACTCTCATGCCAAGGGTCGTGGGTTCGATCCCTGCTTCGACCAAAGTTTTTTTTTTTTTTTTTTTTTTTTACATACATTCTACATATGTTCGGAAGATTCCGAAAAAAATGTTCAACATTACATTGTACTATATTAAATTTTGAACTGTAAAATATGTTTTATTAAAGACCAAAAGTCAGAAAAGAACAGTGTTTGATATAAACGAAATGGACTCTGTTGTTGTTTCAAAAATAACTTTGTTTATTGAAAAAATAATAACTTTGTAACAAACGAATTTTTTTGGTGATAAAAGTTTAAACTTTTCGAAGCAATTCAAAAAACTCTAACAAAAGAAAAACGTTTTCGGTACACGTTTTCCAAACGTTTTTTTTCTTTGCGTGTACTTGTTTTATTTTCGTTTTTAAGCGGTTAACCGGTTTTGAGCAAAATAAAAACTCAAAAACCACATTTAAAAAAAAAGTTATTTGGACACTCTAGTAAAAGTGCCATTAACTAAATTGAAGTTGAAATCTTGTCATATATTACGGGCTACCTTTTTCTTTGCCCAAATGCCGATAAAATTTTCAATGAACTCCTTTTGTCCTAGTGAAGAGAATCTCTACATGAAAGAAACTATTGTTGGGCTAAGGTCAACTTGATTTTAATAATTCGGACAACATTTTTAAAATTAGGGAAATTGTCTTCAAATTTGTTGAATTTTTGTTTGTTGACTACAAACGTTCAATAACAGGAGATGTTTTTAAACACTTTACTTTAAAGACATTATTTACTTGAAACATTACTCTGAATTTAGAAATTTAAATTGACGTTAACACGTTTTAAAAGGCCATTGATAACACATGAAGAAAAAACCAAAAAAAAAAATTTATAATTTAAACTTTGTTTCCTAGAATCAAAAACAAGCTAAAAGATAATTTAAATATATCCTTACTTCAATTCTTCGCTTCTTTGGCTAGGAATCTGATCTTCTCTGCGTATATAATCAAAGACTACTTTCTCTCTTTAGTTTTACCTTAAAATTTCGTTCACTAGAACTTATATGCAATTTATCGCCAATTTTAGAATTGTGCCAAACTGTAAATCTACTCCTAACATTACCAAGATTTTCACATTCAAAAACACCATATGAATTCTATGAATTTAAAATTTCTTTGCCATAATTCCTATATGCAAATCATTTCTAAGCAATTGAGATGGAGAGGGGACTTTTATAATTCCAGTTAAATATGTTGAGAGCATATGTAGTATTTAACTATATTGCAAAGGTGGTAGCAATGATTATGCAATTATAAATCGCCCAGAGAGGAGTTATCGTAAAGTGCATATTGGATTAATTGTGGATAACTTGGTATTTAGATATTAATTCCCAAATTTCATTCATTTGTATGAATGTCCAGCAATTATATGGATCAAGAATATTTGGGCATTTCATTAAATTGCATTTGATAGGAAATATCATAAGATAGTTTATAGAATGTATTTGTATACTGAAAATATATTAATGAGATGAGAGAATATGCTAACTAAATTGTAGGACACGCAATGTAGACAATTTTAAGGATACATTTCTTTACATTATAACAATTTTTAATGAACAGAAAGTTTATTGTATTTGCTTTAAAATTTTGTTTTCGTTATATTGAGGACTCTAATCTTTAAAATTTTGAGTTCTTTCATCAACATTTAATCATTGGATTAAAGATAAACAAAATTAACCTAATGGTGTTTTCTTTTTGCATCTTACCCGGAAAATTTACTTTTTAGGATCTTTTCCATAAAAAAAAAAACAAGTAAGTAAAGTAGAAAGTCGGGCGGGGCCGACTATATCATACCCTAAACCACCATTACAGAATTAGTAATCATAAGCATTTGTGGGGTAACATATAGGTCTGGGAGATAAACCGCAGTTGCATATTTAAGAAAATTAAGGGGTACATGTCTATGGGTGCTTTGTGTCAATCTGACTATAGCTCATAGTCACTGTTGCCAGGGAAAATGTTCGGTTTACCCTACAAGGACAAAAAAGTTCCCTACTTTCCCATACATTCCCAAATAATTTTCCCTACTATATTTTTCGTTAAATTTAAAAAATGTTACAAAACAAAAATGGTTCTAAGTACTTTATTATCTTAAAACATGAATATGCAACGTATATAACTTAGAATATAAATTTGTATTACCACCACGGTTGCCACAGTTTGTAGAATTCTACCAAAATTAGTAACCTTTTTTGTTAAATCTCTATAAAAATAAAATTTTGGAAAAAGTTTCTATAAACAAATTTTTGTGAGAAAATTTTCTATAGAAATAAAATTTTGACAATAAATTCTATAGAAATAAAATTTTGAGAAAAAATTCCACAGAAATAAAATTTTGAGAAAATTTTTTATAGAAATAATATTTTGAAAAAAAATGTCTATAGAAATACAATTTTGACCAAATGTTCTATAGAAATAAAATGTTGACAAAATTTTCTACAGGAATAAAGTTTACCACACATTGTTAAAGATCAAGCCTTGCCGGCTTCTAATTTCCTCCTCTAGAGCCACCAAAATGTAAAAATTATTATAAATTGTGTTGAGTGAAAATGTCCTACATTGTGGCCCTACGTCCCTACAAGGCGCTAAATATTAGAAAAACCTTACATATAGGGAATTTCCCCTACTTCTAGCAACACTGGCTGTGTTGATATTGCATCTACGGAGTTAGTATGCCACTAATATTGAGCCCATTATTAAAAAAGAGAAAAATCGTTAAATTAGTGTGGGTAATAAATACAAATTTGTAAAAATCGAGCAATATTCTTATGTAAGAGCTACAAGAACGTATAAGTACGATCGGCTAGTACATCAAAATTTGAAATTTCAGTAACATTGGTTAATAAACAAGAGTACTACGGCCAAATTTGGGAAAATCGAGCGATGCATATATATATGGAAGCTATATCTAAATCTGAACCAATTTGCATAATATTTTGCGGGTTTGATTAATACCACAAAAGGTTACCTTGTGCAAGATTTGAGTAAGATCAGTTAAGAAATGAGGCCTGTATGGTCAAACATAAGGTTATTAGGGGCGAATTTTTCAAAATCGTGTGATACATATATGGGAGCTATATCTACATCTGAACCGATTTCGATAAAATTTTGCACATATAGTTAGTACTATAGAGGACTGGATCTAGCCAACTTTTAGTAAGATCGGTTAATAAATAAGGGTTCTATGGCCAAATTTGGGAAAATTGGGCTATACATATATATGGGAGCTATAGCTAAATCTGAACCGATTTCTTTTGTTTTTTGCACATATAGTAAGTGCTATAGAATATTACATTTAGCCAACTTTGAGTTAGATCGGTTGATAATTAAGGGTTTTATGGCCAAATTTAGAAAAATCGGGCGGTACATATATATGGGAGCTATAGCTAAATTTGAACCGATTTCGATGATTTTTTGCACATATAGTTAGTGCTATAGAAGATTATATTTAGCCACCTTTGAGTAAGTTCGGTTGATAAATAAAGATTTTGTGGCCAAATTTGGGAAAATCGGGCGATACATATATATGAAAGCTATATCTAAATCTGAACCGATTTGGATGAAATTTCGCAGACTTGAAGGGCGATGGAAAAGATTACCTTTTGCCAAATTTGGTGACGATCCGTTTGAAAAACGCGCAACGTGACCCCATTTGTCGAAATCGGGCGATACATATATATGGGAGCTATATCTAAATTTGATCCGATTTCTTCCAAATTCAATAGCGTTCGTCGTTGTGCCCACAAAACTCCCTGTACCAAATTTCATCAAAATCGGTTAATAATTGCGACCGGAATCCTGTGAACAACAAATACATGGACAGACGGACGGACGGACGGACACCAAGCGCTAGATCGTCTCAGGAGGTGATTCTAAGTCGATCGGTATATATTTTATGGGGTCTAATATCAATATTTCTGGTAGGCATATTTTTTGGCCGATCAAACTTATTATACCCTGACCACTATTTGGTTTAGGGTATAAAAAGCCCCCTCTTTAACGCGGAAGCAATACCAAAATCCTTACAGCATTTTTTTTGTTGATTGTATACTAAAAAAAAGTTTACATGGATCCAAAGATTTTGACCTTTCAAGGATTTTGGTATTGATTCCGACCCAAAAAACGGCTTCTATAAACTAAAGACATTTTAAGCAACCTAGCTGGCTTTAAATCTAGGACCAAAAACTTGAGATTAGGGTACATATCTCCTTTATCGGATTATTATTTTATTTGTCCTAAATTTAATGAAGAAATCTTTTGAGCCAAAGATTATAAATTTTATTTTAATTATAATGCCATTATTTCAAAGAATTTTTGACAAAATTTTCTACAGAAATAACATTTAGAAAAATTTCTATGGAAATAAAATTTTGCCAAAATTTTCTATAAAAATAAAAGTTTGACAAAATTTTCTGTAGAAATTAAATTTTGATAACATTTTCTATAAAAATAAAATTTTGACAAAATTTTCTATAGAAATAACATTTTGACAAAATTTTCTATAAAATTAAAATTTATACAAAACTTGCTATGGAAATAAAATTTTGTCAAAATTTTCTATATAACATTTTGACAAAATCCTCTATAGACATACAATTTTAACAAAATGTTCTATAAAAATAATTTTTTGGCAAAATTTTCTATAGAAATTAAATTAGCAAAATATTCAATAGAAATAAAATTTTGGCAAAATTTGCTATATAAATAAATGTTTGGGAAAATTTTCTATAGGAATAAAATTTTCACAAAATTTTCTATAAAAATAAAATTTTGGCAAAACTTGCTATGGAAATAAAATTTTTACAAAATTTTCTATAGAAATAAAATTAGTAAAATATTCAATAAAATAAAATTTTGGCAAAATTTTCCATAGAAATAAATGTTTGACAAAATTTTCTATTGAAATAAAATTTTGACAAAATTTTCTATAGAAATAAAATTTTGACAAAATTTTCTATACAAATAAAACTTTGACAAAATTTTCTATAAAATTTAAATTTTGACAAAGTTTTCTATAGAAATAACATTTTGACAACATTTTCTATAGCCATAAAATTTTGACAAAATTTTCTATTGAAATAATTTTTTGGCAAAATTTTCTATAGAAATAATTTTTTGTTGTTGTTTTTGATTTCAGCTTAAAACCATGCATTGACTAAACTACAAGTGTAACTTAACCGACAGAGGAAAAGAATGTTTGTCAAATGTATTTGGGCAAAGCTCTATATGGGTGGATTGACGCGCGTTTCGGAATTGCCACATTCCTCATCAGCATCCTCTACTTGCAGCAAAACTATCAACCAATTATCAGAATAAATTCAGGCAGTTCATTAAACCCAACAGTGAACCACACATGAACCTTCCGAAAAAAGGTTTTACATGATAGCCGAAATAAATTCGAAATAAATTCGTACAAACATAACTCTTTTCCTTTGACACCATCAAATCATCGATTTGAGTGCAGTTGGCTGGGTTTATTTTGTACGTGCTAAGCTACACTTGTAGTTTAGTTAATCCATGGTTGTAAGCTGAAATCAAAAAAACAACAACAATGATTAAAGAAAAAACCAACAATTTGTTAACAAAACAAAACAAAAGAAGTAATATTTGGCAAAATTTCCTACAGAAATAAAATTTTGTAGAAATTTCTGTAGAACTAAAATTTTGGCAAAATTTTTTATAGCAATAAAAGTTTGGCAAAATTTTTTATAGAAATACAATTTTGAGAAAATTTTCAATAGAAATAAAATTTGGAAGAAATTGTCTATAGAAATAAAATGTTGACAAAATCTTCTAAAATTTTGCAAACATTTTCTATAAAGATAAAATTTTGGCAAAATTTGCTATTAAAATGAAATTGTGACAAAATCTTCTAAAATTTTGCAAACATTTTCTATAAAGATAAAATTTTGGCAAAATTTTCTATTAAAATGAAATTGTGACAAAATCTTCTATAGAAATAAAATTTTGACAAAATTTTCTACAGAAATAAAATTTTAACAAAATTATCTATAGAAATAAAATTTTAGCAAAATTTTCTATAGAAATAAAATTTGGACAAAATTTGCTATAGAAATAAAATGTTGACAAAATTTTCTATAAAAAAACATTTTGACAAAATTTTCTATAGAAATAACATTTTGACAGAATTTTCTATAGAAATAAAATTTTGACAAAATTTTCTATAGAAATAAAATTTCGACAAAATTTTCTACAGAAATAAAATTTGACAAAATTTTCTATAGAAATAAAATTTTTGGAAAAATTATCTATAGAAATAAAATTGTGACAAAATTTTCTATGGAAATAAAATTGTGACAAAATTTTCTATGGAAATAAAATGTTGACAAAATTTTCTATAGAAATAAAATTTGACAAAATTCTCTACAGAAATAAAATCTGACAAAATTTTCTACAGAAATAAAATTTTTGGCAAAATTATCTATAGAAATAAAATTTTCTATGGAAATAAAACATTCAAAAAATTTTCTATAAAATTAAAATATTCACAAAACTTGCTATGGAAATAAAATTTTGACAAAATTTTCTAAAGAAATAACATTTTGACAAAATTTTCTATAGACATAAAAGTTTGACAAAATTTTCTATAAAAATAATTTTTGGCAAAATTTTCTATGGAAATAAAATTAGCAAAATGTTTAATAGAAATACAATTTTGGGAAAATTTTCTATAGAAGTAAATGTTTGACAAAATTTTCTACAGAAATAAAATTTGACAAAATTTTCTATAGAAATAAAATTTTTGGAAAAAAAATTGTGACAAAATTTTCTATGAAAATAAAAGTGTGACAAAATTTTCTATGGAAATAAAATTGTCTAAACAACCGTTTAGACTTATATCTTAAAGATATGCTTACAAAATGAATTATTGTGAATTAAATACTGCTTAAAAGATTAAAAATCGCTCTTAAATTTATCGATTACTATTGTGAATACCTAAATATATACGTATGTAAGTTTCTTGGTAGGTTTAGAAAGCTAGAATTGTTCTATTCATTCCCAAACCTCCAACGGTGAGCATAACCAATAAACTCAGAATTCCCCTAGTGTAACGATTGTGTTTCTCATTTTCTCTATTATTCTTTCGGCGCTGATATAATTTCTCATTGCGTGAGACCTGACGTTCGCTCTTCGGCTCCAACGAGTAATTCCACTTGTGCCTCCAAACCCCCCAACATACAGTCCATACATACACCACAGGAATTGGTGTCCATTGAATACCTCAGTCGCAGCTGTGCCACCAATACCCCCTCTAACCCAGGAATTAAACATGGTCCATTCGAGGAGAAGTTTCAATAACCAGCGGAGAGTATCATCAAGTGAGGAGAGCAGAAGGTAATGATAATTAGAATAAAACCTTCCACGTTAGTTGATTTGTGACGTCGATCAATACGCATCAATCACTAAACGCATGTCGTTCAAAGAATTTAATTCGATAAAAAGAAAAATTCGTGTACAATTGCCTAAAGTGCATATATGTATATCTAAAATTTGAGATTTAATGATTAAATTGCGAAATTTATTTGAACATTCTCTAATATCAGAAAAGTGAACTTTCGATTAAGCACTCAAAAATTAATAAAACTGTGTGTAAATTACCGTCAAATCGAGAGTTCGCTAAAAAATTCCAAATAAAAAACGTAGAGGTGCAAAAAAGCTTAAAATAATAACTAAAATATATCCTAAAATCTATTTTAAAATGGAAAAAATGTTACATAAAGGCTCTAAAATTTGCTAAAATCCATTCTGAAATATGAATTGCAATTATCCCCATTGTGCCATAAAATACTGAAATTTCATCTCATAAAATATTTCAACAAAAAATACAAACAAAAAACATAGAAAAAAAATAAAAGAAACCTTTTCAGGTAGAGGCATAAATAATCCATAAAAGCCCAATAATTTCGGCACATGTAAATTTTTTTTCTAAATTTCTTCTTACAAAAAATTAAAAGATTACAGTTATAAATTAAAACAACAAATTCTTTGTAAAACCATTTTCTGTGCGCTGAAATGAAATATCCAAATTCTAAAATACCGTTAAAAACCAAAACCGAGTTCTTTTTCTTCACTTTGCATGCTCATTTTGTATATTTTTCCTTTCTCGGTTCTTCTTTGCATATTCAAGAACAAGTTTGATGGTTTCTTTCTCATTCGCTTTGGATATATTCATCTTAAAGTTTACCTCTACCATTTTTACTTGCATTACATGCTCACCATTTAGCACATTGAAGGAAAAAAAAAACAAAAAATATTGGATGGAAAAGGGAGTCAAGTGATACATGATAACAAAAGAGAGAGTGTATGAAGCGGCCATGTACAACAATTTTGAATAATAAACAAGTGCATACCTACAAAGTGATTTAGTAAACAAAATTTTTACAGAAATATATGCACCAAAATACTTATTGGCTAGAAAGTGGCTCGTGAATTCAGAAGCCATGTATTTTATCATAAAAACCAATACAAACTAAAGTAAGTTAAACAATCATTTATCGTATTTCGCGCAAATCATATCTTAAAATTATCGGAATATCGGTTCGGCAATAATAAAACATAACGCATCTAACTAATGTGGAAATATTAAGGTAAAATTTGGATTTATTATATTTAAATAACCCATAGTATAAACTAACCCATACCTCATTAAGTAAAGTATCGACCCACTGTGCATTAACAAAGAGAGGAGACAGCTTTCTCCAGCGATATTCAACCATACATATTTAAACTGTTATATTACCACAGCCTTGCGTCCATTCAATTAAACACAATATTTGAAACTGGCATACACGCACAGTGTTCCAGTACCTCGTTTGCGGGTGAAACATAAATTATTATTTTAATTTGAAAGTCTTAAATCATAACAAGTCAAACCAATACGAGCTGGATATGTGTTGGGAAATTAATTTCATACAAATGGATGAAAATAAAATGCTACTGCAATTGCGTAAAAAGTGATGTCAATTACACAGGTAAAATTTCTTTCGAAGATTTTCGAATTCAGAAAATTAAATTAAAGCCATAAAGGACTCCCATAGAATTTCCCTCGACAAAATGGTTATAAATTAATTTGCAAGTGGCCAAAGGAAAACAATATTACTCAAATCTAAGACTTAAAGCTACTAACTATAACTAATAACGCTTTATTATTATACACAATACCATAAATATTTTGAATATTTAAAATTTGAACTGATCCCGAACGTGGATATGGTTTATAATTTATTTCTTTTGTGAACATTATTTTCTTATTGGATTGCATTAATGTATTGCACCTAATTTAACTCATTGCGTAAAATAACTTATATGAAGGATTAAATTTTACTATTTTACGAAAAGTACTTTTTCGGTTGAAACATAGCGAACTATTTGAATTTACTATTGCTCAATGCTCTATATTCATGACTGTTATGTCGGCATTTATTTCAGTCTTTACAAATTTCACATAAGGTTTACAATTAACCAGAAGCTATATTTTTTCAACGGGAATATAGCAACAACAATACCATCCAGAAACGTAATCAAATAATTTATTTCGAACTGCAATCATTGGAAAAAATTAGTATTGGGTTTATAAGCAACCTATCGCTATATCTTTTCAACTGAGATATAGCAATCAAAATTTGTCCACAAATTTTCAATCGCATACAATGTCAAATAAAATATATTCGCTGTCGGATTGTTGTTGAATTGGTAAAAGAAGAAATAGACTTTCTTATTCTCTCGGATGCCTTTTGGGAAAACGAAACGGCACATTTTCATCTTGTTGGGATCAAATTAATAAGGACATCTATTTGTACTAAATATTGAACGGTATATTTAAATTCCTGAGTGCGTTTCTTGCGAGTACTTATAATTAACTGAAAAAATCTACCGATCCCTTCCTATTTCATTGACGATCGATACAACAGGAATTATAACGAACCATAGATTAGATCGCTGTTATTATTATTTTGTTATCATTCAAATTCGAGTAAGAGTTTGTCTGACCCGTTTACAAAGTTATCTATACGTTTCCGCAAGTGCTTGGTACGAACCAAAGTCACATTACACTTGTTTATTGAAAATTTTCTTGAGCTCTTTGAAATTTACTCATTCATCATGAATAATACTACGGACTCGTCGAACTCTATGTCAGATGGGAACAGTGCCAAGCCCTCTCCTATCTACGAGAAGTTTGCTTTCACTTGTAATCAGCTTACCGATTTTTGTTCGGTCTTCGAAAATTCCGATATCGCAGATCAAACAGATTCTCTGCTGGAAGTAAAGTTAGAAGACTTGGTAGAGCGGTGGAGAAAAGTCCAGGCTGAATATGAACTCTTGATGTTATCTCCTGAGTCCAATGTCTCGAAAGAATTTAAACAGAATGCAAAGGTTAATTTTAATATCTGCTCTGAGGCCTATTATGATACCCGAGCTCAAATTTTAGATGTTCTTCGAATAAATATCAATACTGCACCTCGTAGAGCAGATAGATCAACCTTTTTTGCTGACACAGCCTCGGAACCTCATAACACTAGTACTACTCGATACTCTGATGTGTGCATTAAAGTTCCCCCATGCGATACAGAGATTTTTAAGGGTAGTTATGAAGAGTGGCCATCTTTTCGTGACATGTTCACGGCCGTATATGCTAATCACCCAAAGCTCACGGCAGCCCAAAAACTCTATCATTTGAGGAACAAAACGAGAGGAAGCGCGGGCGCCATTGTTAAACGATATGTTTTATGTGACGAGAATTTTAGTTTAGCATGGAATGCTTTGAAAACGCGATATGAAAACAGACGAATTTTGGTGGATAACCAACTCAAAATATTATTCAATATTCCCATAGCGACGTCTGAGGACAGTGAATCTTTACAACGGATACACTCGTCAGTTAAAGACTGCCTCAGCACACTAAGTACACTTAATGTTAATATTGAAACATGGGATCCAATGCTAATCTACTTAGTGTCCACAAAACTTCCAGAAGAAACTATTTCTCAATGGGAGCAGTCTTTAAAATCTCATAGAGAGCTACCGAGTTGGGCCCAAATGGACGAATTTTTGGTTAATCGGTTTGAGGTTGTGGAGCGAATTTCAAGTTTCAGAAACTTCAAGGCTCACAATGATCTGCCAACGAAATATTCGTCACAAAGTGCAAGCAAAGTACAAACTTACACTTCTCAAGAAAAGTTGAATCAGAAATGTCCAGTGTGCTTCTCTAACCATAGCATTCGTATATGCACAGAATTTCTCAAATTTTCCCCACAAGAGCGAATTGATTTTGTGTTTAAAAATAAGCTCTGCAACAATTGTCTCTCTTCTGCTCATATAAAGCCTAAATGTAAAAGTAAGAGAGTTTGCTTGAAATGTAAAAAAGCCCATCATACTCTTCTGCACTTAGATTATGGTCACCGGTCAGAAAATGATTCTCGAACTTCCGGCATTTCGGTTGGTGACGGAGATGCACGGTCCAATCTTCAACTCATGTCTGAACATCCTACTCCCTCCACTTCTAATGAAGATTATTCGCGCGTTGATGCAAACTTTTCTCAGAACTGTGAAACCATATTGCTTAGAACCGCTTTGGTTCAAATAGAGCATAGGGGTGAGCTTTTTACTATAAGAGCTTTAATAGACCCAGGCTCCCAACGAACATTTCTGTCTGAAAGAATTCGATGTCGCTTACAAATCCCATACCGGAAATCTCGATTTGAAATCGGTGGAATAGGAGGAATAACTCAGATTGCGGATAAAGAATGCGATCTAACATTGTATTCTCCGAAACACAATGTTCGTTTTTCGTTAAGTGCCATAATACTTCCAAAGGTCACTAGAAAATTACCCTCTGTCTCGTTTAAAGTTCCCGATGGCCACGATTTTCTAAATCTCGATTTAGCAGACCCCAATTTCAATATATCATCTAATATTGACTTAATACTTGGTAACGATTCAGAGCGTTTTATAAGTGTTGACGGAATTAAGAGAAATGTGTATGGAGTAGCTTCTGCCTACAATACCATTTTTGGATGGGTTCTTAGTGGACCAATGCCAACAGAAATCGTTCAGTCTTTTACCACCAAAGTTGTTTCGTGTGAATCTGATACTCTAGGCGATGTGCTCCGCAAGTTCTGGGAAGTCGAAGAAGTGCCCTCAGCTCCACAGACTTTGGATTCAGACCAGTATTGTCTGGATTTTTATACTAAAACGACTACTCGTGGTAATGATGGTCGCTATATTGTGCGGCTCCCGTTCAGAAAAGACTTTCCTGAGGGAATTGCTCTAGGTTCATCTCGATATATTGCTCTTGGCCAATACGCTCGAATGGAGAGAACATTAGCTAAAAATCCCGACCTCCAAAAACAATACAATGATGTTCTAAACGAATATATCTCTATGAATCATATGCAGAAGGTTTCTTCCCAAGAGATAGTTTCTCATGGCAAATATTTTTCTTTCTACCTCCCTCACCACGCGGTGGTACGACCAGAGCATAAATCCACAAAAGTGAGAATCGTCTTCAATGCATCCCGAAAATCCAAATCGGGGGCCTCGCTCAACGATGTTCTCTATACTGGACCCACACTCCAGAATGATTTGGTTTCCACTATTCTCAATTGGAGAAAGTATAAATATGTATACAGTGGGGACATCCAAAAAATGTATCGACAAATAAAGATACATCCCGATGATAGTGCGTATCAAAGAATTTTATTTCAAGAAGATCCAAAGGGCCCAGTTCAGGATTATGAACTGAATACAGTGACCTTTGGCGTTAATTGTGCCCCCTTTCTCGCGATACGTACTTTGCGACAACTCGCTTCTGATTCAGAACTTGAATTTCCTCTCGTTTCGAAGATAATAAGACGAGAGACATATGTCGATGATATTTTATCGGGCGGATATTCAATCGAGGAGACAATTGAATCTCAGAAATCGCTCATAAAAGTACTTAATTCTGCAGGTTTTCCGTTAAAGAAAATTACTGCTAACGATCCCAAATTAC
Source organism: Haematobia irritans (assembly GCF_050003625.1). Classification (NCBI taxonomy): domain Eukaryota; kingdom Metazoa; phylum Arthropoda; class Insecta; order Diptera; family Muscidae; genus Haematobia; species Haematobia irritans. The sequence goes on along the minus strand of NC_134397.1, from coordinate 163,406,998 downwards.
TCACTCATATACATCGCGATGATTTGTATGATTTAGATTTGCTACGATTCTCTGAATCTAGCTCTGCAAAAACCCTTGGAATAAAATGGAATGCTATGAGTGATACATTCTCATACTCCACCATTTCTACTCAGCCACATACATCTATCACGAAACGTCAAGTACTTTCCCAGGTTGCTAAATTATTTGACCCAGCAGGATGGATAACTCCTGTGATAATTAGAGCAAAAATACTTATGCAGCAGCTTTGGCTGGAAACCTTAGATTGGGATGATGAAATATCTCCAGATTCTCTTCGTACATGGAATACTTTACTAGACGATTTGGCACAAATAAAAATAATAGAGATTCCCCGCTGGATTCAATTTATGCCCAATGATAAAGTACAAATACATGGGTTTTGTGACGCCTCTAAGAGTGCTTTTTGTGCCTGTGTCTATCTCCGATTTCAGACATCCACCCCTACTGTGTTATCTAATCTTTACATAGCCAAGAGTAAAGTAGCACCTCTGAAGACAGTTTCCTTGCCCAGATTAGAATTGAATGGAGCTTTGTTGCTATCCCATCTTGTTAAGTATGTAACAAAAATTTTTGACAATGAAGTTGACTCTGTAACTCTATGGTCAGATGCATCCATTGTACTCGGTTGGTTATCAAAACCACCCCACACATGGGAAACATACGTGGCGAACCGCACGTCCCAGATACATGAATTAGTTCCATATGCGAAGTGGAAATACGTATCTACTCATGATAATCCCGCCGATATCGGCACTCGCGGTTGTAAGCCTCAAGATCTTGTGTCAAATTCGCTTTGGTGGAATGGTCCCTCATGGCTTACGAACCCGGAATCCACTTGGCCATTTAGAAACCCGATAATTCCAGACTTACGGGAAGAGATTGTTGTGTCACACCAAGCTGTAGCTGAACCAACTGAGATAATGTCACGGTTTTCGTCATACTCGAGAGCGTTACGTGTGATTTCATACATATTTCGTTTCTTTCACTGTTCTCTCTCTAAATTAAGAAATAATCAAATCGCTCGAACTAGTAGCCTTTCTCAAAAGGAGATTCAATTTACCAAAAATCGTTTGATATCACTAGCTCAGATGCAGCATTACAAGTGCGAATATGAGACTTTACTCAAATCTAAACCGCTGTCTCATAAAAGCAGTCTATCGACTTTAAACCCATTCTTGGACTCCGATTTTATCATAAGAGCAAACGGCCGTCTTGCTAATTCATATCTGCCATATAAGGAGAAATATCCAATCGTCCTTCCTGGCAATTCTAGTTTCTGTAAGCTTTACCTATCTCATTTACATGTGTTTTTGGCTCATGGAGAGTGCAATCAAATGTGCAGATTTGTTCAAACGGAATTCTATATTCCTCGCTTGAAATCCCGTGTAAAACATGTAATACAAAGATGTAAAATACGCATTATATACAAGCACAAACCCAGTTCTCAAATCATGGCTCCTCTGCCCCCAGAACGTTGCACTCTATCCCCCCCATTTCATGTCTCTGGAATCGATTTTGCTGGTCCATTTGAACTTAAAAGTTCACCTCTGAGAAAATCTCCAATAATTAAAGGATATGTCTGCGTATTTATATGCTTTAGTACCAAAGCTATCCATTTGGAGGCTTGCAGTGACTTGTCGTCGGCAGCATTCGAAGCCGCGTTTGCTCGTTTCGTGGGGAGGCGAGGGCTCCCTTCCAGGATTTACTCTGACAACGGTCGCAATTTCGTTGGAGCCAGCAGATCCCTTCTGCGAGAATTCGCCCAATTTTTGCAAACAACCTCAACAGATATTTCCCAAAAGTATCTACAACACGGTTTCGAGTGGAAATTTATACCACCGCATGCACCTCATATGGGAGGTCTATGGGAAGCGGCAGTTAAAAGCTTCAAAACCCATTTTAAGAAGCTTGCCGGCGCTCACAGATTCACATTTGAGCAGCTCTCAACTGTTCTAGCTCGAATAGAAGGAATATTAAACTCACGGCCGATTTCAGCCATGACAGAGGATCCCTCTGATCTCACGGCCTTAACTCCTGGCCACTTTTTGAGAGGTTCTCCATTGCTCGCTCTTCCAGAACCTATATCCCCAAAAATATCCGTGATAAACAAGTGGATTAAATTAAAAGCTCTTCACCATCAATTTGCTCTCAGATGGAAGGAAGAATATTTAAAAACCATGCACAAACGGTACAAATGGAAATCCCCTTCATTGAACTTAAAAGTAGATGATTTGGTTGTTGTAATGGATGATCTACTCCCACCGTGCGAATGGCTCTTGGGAAGAATTATAAAAACATATTCTGGGGCTGATACGAAAGTACGCGTTGCGGATGTACGTACAGCAACTGGAATTATTACTCGACCTATAGCAAAGTTATGCTATTTACCTTTCCGCCAGAATGATTATGAATCAGAACCGCTATAAGAACTTTATTTTTTGAGCTATCACTATTCCCATTACTAATACTCACACCCATTAATAATATAATACATTTCAGGTCAAACATGCATCATAAACGACGAGCACAAAACTTTTACAAGTGTAAATTATGCAATCAATTTCATGCGCTAAAGGTTTGTCCCAAATTTTTAAGGATGAATCCGAAGCAGCGGAACATTTGGGTTTTAAAAGAGGTTTATTGCGTCAATTGCCTTGCCAGAAGCCATAGATTTCGTGACTGTCGTTCTAGAAATATGTGCAGAAGATGCGGAAGACCACACAACACGTTGTTACACCCAAATTATGCTGAACAAAAAACTAGATCGACCACCACCAGTAACATCAACTATGATCGCTCACACTCTGGGAACAATGCTAACAGTGACACCAACGAGGCCTCCAACAACAGCTCAACCCCGAATCAAACCTCATCGAATCAAAGAATTTTATCCGAAGCCATACGAGCCTTAGCCTCTGTTTTGTGTTCATCACCAAAGTAAAGGCGAGGCGGGAGTATGTCTAAACAACCGTTTAGACTTATATCTTAAAGATATGCTTACAAAATGAATTATTGTGAATTAAATACTGCTTAAAAGATTAAAAATCGCTCTTAAATTTATCGATTACTATTGTGAATACCTAAATATATACGTATGTAAGTTTCTTGGTAGGTTTAGAAAGCTAGAATTGTTCTATTCATTCCCAAACCTCCAACGGTGAGCATAACCAATAAACTCAGAATTCCCCTAGTGTAACGATTGTGTTTCTCATTTTCTCTATTATTCTTTCGGCGCTGATATAATTTCTCATTGCGTGAGACCTGACGTTCGCTCTTCGGCTCCAACGAGTAATTCCACTTGTGCCTCCAAACCCCCCAACATACAGTCCATACATACACCACAGGAATTGGTGTCCATTGAATACCTCAGTCGCAGCTGTGCCACCAATACCCCCTCTAACCCAGGAATTAAACAAAAATTTTGGCCAAATTTTATGTAGAAATAAAATGTTAGTGAAATTTTGTATAGAAATAAAAGTTTGAGAAAATTTTCAATAGAAATAAAATTTTGAAAAAAATTCTATTGAAATAAAATTTTGACAGAATTTTCTATAGAAATAAAATTTTGAAAAATTTTCTACAGAAATAAAATGTTGAAAAAATTTTCTATACAAATAAATGCTTGACAAACGTTTCTATAGAAATAAAATGTTGGCAAATTTTCTATTGAAATAACATTTTGACAAAATTTTTTTATGGCAATAAAATTTTGACAAAATTTTCTATAGAAATAACATTTTGACAAAGTTTTTTATGGCAATAAAATTTTTTGAAAAATTTTCTATAGAAATAAAACATTGACAAAATTTTCTAAAGAAATAACATAAGATAAAATAAATGTTTGATAAAATTTTCTATAGAAATAATTTTTTGACATAAGTTTCTGTAGAAAAAAAAATTGACAAAATTTTCTATAAGACATTTTTTTGGCAAAACTTGATATGGATATAAAATTTTGACAAAGCTTGCTGTGGAAATAAAATTGTGACAAAATTTTCTATAAGAATAAAATTTTGACAAAATTTTCTACATAACTAAAATTTTAATAAAATTATCTATAGAAATTAAATTTTAGCAAAATTTTCTATAGAAATAAAATTAGTAAAATATTTAATAGAAATAAAATTTTGGCAAAATTTTCTATAGAAATAAAATTTTGACAAAATTTTCTATAGAAATAAAATTTTCTACAGACATAAAATTTTGACAAAATTTTCCACAGAAATAAAATTATGAAAAATTTTTCTATAGACGTAAAATTTTGACAAAATTTTCAATAGAAATAAAATTTTAGCAAAATTTTCTATATAAATAAAATTTCGACAAAATTTTCTATAGAAATAAAAAAAAGAAACAAAATTATCTATAGAAATAAAATTTTGAAAAAAATCTATAGAAATAAAATTTTAGCAAAATTTTCTATAGAAATAAAATTTTGGGAAAATTTTTTATAGAAATAAAATCTTGGGAAAATTTTCTACAGAAATAAAATTTGACAAAATTTTCTATAGAAATTAAATTGTGACAAAATTTTCTATGGAATAAAATGTTGACAAAATTGTCGATAAAAATAACATTTTGACAAAATTTTCTATAGAAATAAAATTTTTATGAAATTTTCTATAGAAATAAAATTTTGACAAAATTTTCTATAGAAATAAAGTTTGAACAGAATTTTCTATAGAAATAAAATTTTGACAAAATTTTCTATAGAAATAAAATTTTGACAAAATTTTCTATAGAAAAAAAATTTTGACAAAATTTTCTATAGAAATAAAATTTTGACAGAATTTTCTATAGAAATAAAATTTTGAGAAAATTTTCTATAGAAATGAAATTTTGTGTTTGTTGTTGATATTGTTGACCTTTCACTTTAATTTTTATGATTTTTTATCTCATAATCTCGGCTATAGGTCTATAAGTTAAAGTTTGAATTGATGGTTTCGTGTTTTTTTTTTTTATTTTCCGATATTTCGGTTGCCTTCGTCAGAACCGTTTTCAAGGCTAAAAATTACAAAGTTGTAAAAAAATAATTTCAAAATTCACAAATTAAAATCAAACTATCTATTGTACTTTACATTTTCTTCGCTGTCTTGTTACTTCGCTGTCTGTTTTTCTACTGGTCGTTACTGAATTTTGACAAAAGTTTCTACAGACATAAAATTTTATCAAAATTTTGTATAGAAATAAAAATTTTACAAAATTTTCTATAGAAATAAAATTGTGACAAAATTTTCAATAGAAATAAAATGTTGGCAAAATCTTCTGTAGAAATAAAACTTTCACAAAAATTTCTATAAAATTATTATATTCACAATTCACAAAACTTACTATTAAAATAAAATTTTGACAAAATTTTCTATAGACATAAAATTTTGACAAAATTTTCTATAGACATAAAATTTTGACAAAATTTTCTATAAAAATAAATTTTGGCAAAATTTTCTATGGAAATAAAATTTTGACAAAATTTTCTATAGAAATAAAATTAGCAAAATGTTTACTAGAAACAAAATTTTGAGAAAATTTTCTATAGAATAAATGTTTGACAAAATTTTCTATAGAAAAAAAACATTTGACAAAATTTTCTATAGAAATAAATTTTTCTATAAAAATAAAATTTTAGCAAAATTTTCTATAGAAATACATTTTTAACAAAATTATATTTCTATAGAAATAAAATAAATAAATAAAATTTTGACAAAATTTACTTTAGAAATAAAATTTTGACAAAATTTTCTACAGAAATAAAATTTGACAAAATTTTCTATGGAAATAAAATGTTGACAAAATTTTCTATAGAAATAAAATTTGACAAAATTCTCTACAGAAATAAAATCTGACAAAATTTTCTACAGAAATAAAATTTTTGGCAAAATTATCTATAGAAATAAAATTTTCTGTAGAAATAAAACTTTCACAAAATTTTCTATAAAATTTTCACAAAACTTGCTATGGAAATAAAATTTTGACAAAATTTTCTATAGAAATAACATTTTGACAAAATTTTCTATAGACATAAAATTTTGACAAAATTTTCTATAAAAATAATTTTTGGCAAAATTTTCTATGGAAATAAAATTTTGACAACATTTTTTATAGAAATAAAATTAGCAAAATGTTTACTAGAAATGCAATTTTGGGAAAATTTTCTATAGAAATAAATGTTATTTCTGTAGAAAATTTACAGAAATAAAATTTGACAAAATTTTCTATATAAATAAAATTTTTGGCAAAATTATCTATAGAAATAAAATTGTGACAAAATTTTCTTTGGAAATAAAATTTTGACAAAATTTTCCATAGAAATAAAATTTGACAAAATTCTCTACAGAAATAAAATCTGACAAAGTTTTCTACAGAAATAAAATTTTTGGCAAAATTATCTACAGAAATAAAATTTTTGGCAAAATTTTCTATAGAAATAAAATTTTGGCAAAATTTTCTGTAGAAATAAAATGTTAGTAAAATTTTGTATAGAAATAAAAGTTTGAGAAAATTTGCAATAGAAATAAAATTTTGAAAAAAATTTCTATAGAAATAACATTTTGACAGAATTTTCTATAGAAATAAATAAAATTCAAAGGACACATGAAAGAAACGAATAAATTGATACATATTTGTTTCCTAGTATTGAGTACCCAAAACTTAAATTTAAAAGAGATTTGTGTTTTAAATGTATCGTTACTTCAGTTCTCCTCTTCTTTGACTCGGAATCAATACCAATATCATTAGTGAAAAAAAAACAAAATCTTTGGAACCTAGCAAGCTTTTTTATTCAGTATATGCCCTATCTTATAACTACCTGTTCATCAGAGTGATGCAGGGAGTAAAACAGAAATATTTTGTACAGACACAATATTGGCAGAGCCAAACCTTACAGCTTTGATGCTCAGAAGTGGAATTAATGGTAGTGAAATTATTGAATGGAATTGATTAAAGCTTTAGGGAAACTAATTACATTCATTAAGAGGAATTAAGAGTAGGAAATGTTGCAAGTTTATAAAAAACATTAGTAGAACAATAATAATTTTGGCGGGATTTTCTATCAATTTCTTGAAATAGAAAGCCAAAACATTTTTGTATATACTGTAAAATTCACATACACAAAGGAATTGAAGCTAACGAACGTATTGTTGTATAATTTTCTAATTCTAAATATTCTCTATAACAAATCATGTAATGTAAATCTAACATATAACTCACCTCAAACTCGCCGCTTATGACAATTCTTTGCACATTATATAGAATTAACTTTTATTTGTCAATATTAAACACCAAGCAACGGAATACACAACTAATAGACCACTACACACATGGACACACATGAAAACATAAAACGGTCAAGCCATAACATCCGCGACATTGAATTTAAACCGAACGAGGACAGAGTAGAAAACGAACTAACATAAAAGTGTTAAATAATGTATGCGTTGGTAAATAAGGAGACTGAGCGGATATAGATCTCTACACAAAACAAAATGGAAACGGAAACTTGTTCTCCCCAATTTTTAGAATCTCTCTGTCTCTCTTTCTCTCTTCCTCGCTCAATGTTTTTCGGCCTCTTTAGCGGAGAATTGACTGTGGTAAACTTTCGAATTGCACAGCAACAAAATAGTTGCGGAGTAATTAAAATAAGAGACGCTCTTAAAGAGAGTATATAAAGAGAGAGAGAGAGAGAGAGAGTATTTAAATATTCACATTCACCACTAAATGCATCAAGAATACAAAGTATAAAAACAGTGAAGTAATCTGTAGACCGAACAGAGAGGAATCAAATACCGAACTGAGAATATGGTGAAATGAATAACTTGTTGAATTAAACAGGAAAGCGGATCTAATCGTTACAAATACAACAATAAGGAAACGAGTATTTCTCCCATTCTCTTTATATATTTTGTAGATACTCTCTTAACAATTCACACAACATCCGTTGTAGAGAATGATTTTCAATTTAAGCTACACAAATCTACAATAGGCATGGCAAATTTGTTATAATTGTACAAAATTTTGTATATATCAATGTGAACATTGTAATAGTAATATTATGACTTAATTTAAATGCCGCAGGTGTGGCTATATTAAATTATACTAGTTTACACTGAAAATTTACATTTGATGGGAGGTGACTTTTCTTATGTATTTTGATCTGCTGGATTCGAAAAAAAAGTTAAAAAATTTTTTATGGAACAGTTTTATATTCGGACATTTCTAATTCGAGATATAATTTGTTTAGTGAAAAAAGAGGGAAAAACTGAAAATAACGGGATATCTCACGTTATTTTTAGCTCTTTTTCACTAAACAAATTATATCTCGAATTATAAATGTCCGACTATAAAACAGTTCCATAAAAAATGTTTAAAATTTTTTTTCGAATTTGATACTTAAATTAAAGTTATTGAGATGACGAACAATCTTGTATAATTGGATCTGTAATAAGTTAAGTGGTTCAAAAAATATCAATTTTACAAAAAAAAAAAAAAAAAAAACAAGTATATACGGCCGTAAGTTCGGCCAGGCCGAAGCTTATGTACCCTCCATCATGGATTGCGTAGAAACTTCTTCTAAACACTGCCATCCACAATCGAATTACTTAAGTTGCGGTAACGCTTGCCGATGGCAAGGTATCTTAAAACCTCCTAACACCATCTTCTAAATTGTATGTCCATACGTGGTATATATTAAATCAAAAAAAAAATCGATCCAATACGTATATAATTCAGTTTGACAAAGTAGACATAAAATTTTGACAAAATTTTCTACAGAAAGAAAATATTAAAAAATTTTCTATGGAAATAAAATTTTCACAAAATTTTCTATAGAAATAAAAATTTTGACAAAATTTTCTATAGAAAGAAAATTTTGACAAAAATTTCTACAGAAATAAAATTTTAACAAAATTTTCTATAGAAATAAACTTTTGACAAAATTTTCTATAGAAATAAAATCTTGGTCGATTATTTTTGGCTCGAGTGGCAACTATGATTATGAACCGAATAAAATTTGAATAAAATTTTCTATAGAAATAAAATTTTGACAAAATTTTCTATAGAAATAAAATTTTGACAATGATGAAAATTTTATTATGAACCGAATAAAATTTTAACAAAATTTTCTCTAGAAAAAAAATTTTGACAACATTTTCTATAGAAATAAAATTTTGGTAGATTATTTTTGGCTCTAGTGGCAACCATGATTATGAACCGATATGGACCAATTTTTGTGTGATTGGACCAATTTTGGTATGGTTGTTAGCGACCATATACTAACACCACGTTCCTACTTTGAACCGGATCGGATGAATTTTGCTCCTCCAAGAGGCTCCTGAGGTCAAATCTGGAGAACGTTTTATATGGGGGCTATATATAATTATGGACCGATATGGACCATGTTCCAAATTACAACCGGATTGGATGACATTTGCTTCTCTTGGAGACTTCGCAAGCCAAATCTGGGGATCGGTTTATATGGGGGCTATATATAATTAAAAACCGATGTGGACCAATTTTTGCACGGTTGCTAGAGACCATACACCAATACCATGCACCAAATTTCAGCCGGATCGGATGAAATTTCCTTCTCTTAGAGGCTCCGCAACCCAAATCTGGGGATCGGTTTATATGTGCGCTATATATAATTATGGACCGATGTGGACCAATTTTTGCACGGTTGCTAGAGACCATATACCAATACCATGTACCAAATTTCAGCCGGATCGGATGCAATTTACTTCTCTTTGAGGCTTCGCAAGCCAAATCTGGAGATCGGTTTATATGGGGGCTATATATAATTATGGACCGATGTGGACCAATTTTTGCCTGATTGTTAGAGACAATATACCAACAGCATGTACCAAATTTCAGCCGGATCGGATGAAATATGCTTCTCTTAGAGTCTCTACAAGCCAAATCTGGGGATCGGTTTATATGGGGGCTATATATAATTAAGGACCGATGTGGACCAATTCTTGCATGGTTGTTAGAGACCATATACCAACATCATGTACCAAATTTCAGCCGGATCGGATGAAATTTGCTTCTCTTTGAGGCTCCGCAAGCCAAATCTGGGGATCGGTTTATATGGGGGCTATATATAATTACGGAGCGATGTGGACCAATTTTTGCATGATTGTTAGAGACCATATACCAACACCATGTACTAAATTTCAGCCGGATCGGATGAAATATGCTTCTCTTAGAGGCTCCACAAGCCAAATCTGGGGATCGGTTTATATGGGGGCTATATATAATTAAGGACCGATATGGACCAATTTTTGCATGGTTGTTAGAGACCATATACCAACACCATGTACCAAATTTCAGCCGGACCGATATGGCCCATTTTCAATACCATCCGACCTACATCGATAACAATTACTTGTGCCAAGTTTCAAGTCGATAGCTTGTTTCGTTCGGAAGTTAGCGTGATTTCAACAGACGGACAAACGGACATGCTTAGATCGACTCAGAATTTCACCACGACCCAGAATATATATACTTTATGGGGTCTTAGAGCAACATTTCGATGTGTTACAAACGGAATGACAAAGTTAATATACCCCCATCCTATGATGGAGGGTATAATAATATACCCCCATCCTATGATGGAGGGTATAAAAAGTTATAAGCAATTGAGTGAACAAATCCGATGTCAAATCATGCAAATATGAGCAACTTACCTACTCAAAAATGCATTTTTGTGTGGCCGAGTGGAATTTTTGTATCGGTTATGTACGAATACATCTCCATTTTTTACAGTTGACATTAAAACATTGTCATCAGCAAATGTTCCAATGAAACAATCTCCGCTAACTGGCATATCGTGTGTGTATAGTAGATACAGCATAGGTCCAAGTATACTGCCCTGCCGAACTCCTACAGATATTGGATATAGTTTAGTGGCATACTCTATAAAATCTATTACACAGGTATGAGCTAAGAATCTCACAATAATTCTTTGGAAGTAAGCTGTTGAGCTTTAGGAGGAGACCATCATGCCATATTCCATCAAAGGCTTTGGAAATGTCCAAGAATAAAGTGGAGCAGACTTGCTTTTTCTCGAAGACTTTTTCGATATTATCGCTGACTCTTTGAACTTGTTCGATAGTTTAGTGCTTTTTGCGGAATCCAAATTGATGGTCCGCTATTATATTTTTTGGGACAAAAACACAGTCTTCTGTAAAAGAGTTTTTGGGATAGCTTACAAATTACTGGAAGCAGAGATATTTGTCTGTACGAGTTGGGATCGTGCGGTGTTTTCCCCTGTTTTTGTATCATTACAATATTGACGTTATGACACATTGACATTATTGAGTTTAGACGCATAAATCCATGATATGGTAAGTTTCTTAAGATATCACCCTTAATTTTATCGAAACCGCCAGATTTGTTCCTTTATTTGATTCACTGCATCATAACATCTTTAATAGGTATTTTATAAAACTGCTGCTCCCTAATTGCATAGGTATTTATTTGATGTTGAAGATTTTGTCCTGTATTGCTTGTTAGTAACATAAGAAGAATTTGAAAAAGTCAACTGGAGTTTATTCGCAAATTCGTTCGCCTCATTGACCATTGTCTGTTAGTATTGCGACGTTATATAATATAGTCGGAAATCCAAACGGTATGATAAACTTATTATACCCCCATCACCATTCTATGGTGGTGGGTATAAAAATTCGTAATAGGTATTTTAGTGATTGTGATTATGTTTGTGATCATTTTCGTGAGCGTGGGATTTTTTCGAAATTTTTTATATCGCTTTCGCTTGGCTTGGCTTGATAATGAGTTTCCGGACTCTGCCCCAGGGAAATCAACAATAATTGATTTGTATGCAAAATTCAAGCGTGGTGAAATGAGCACGGAGGACGGTGAACGCAGTGGACGCCCGAAAGAGGTGGTTACCGACGAAAACATCAAAAAAAATCCACAAAATGATTTTGAATGACCGTAAAATGAAGTTGATCGAGATAGCAGAGGCCTTAAAGATATCAAAGGAACGTGGTGGTCATATCATTCATCAATATTTGGATATACGGAAGCTCTGTGCAAAATGTGTGCCGCGCGTGCTCACATTTGACCAAAAACAACAACGTTTTGATGATTCTGAGCGGTGTTTGCAGCTGTTAACTCGTAATACACCCGAGTTTTTCCGTCGATATGTGACAATGGGTGAAACATGGCTCCATCACTACACTCCTGAGTCCAATCGACAGTCGGCTGAGTGGACAGCGACCCGTGAATCGTCTCCGAAGCGTGGAAAGACTCAAAAGTTCGCTGGCAAATTTGAGTTCAAAACATATAATTTTTACACCCTAACATATGAAAAACAGTCTTTTTCGTCCGTGTGGATGGCTAACACTAGTAAAATGAATGTGGTAAAATCTTAGCTTCGTCGGACAAAAACAAAAAATTTGGCTACCGAAAAACAAATGGGTATACCACATTTGCTGCACTTACCCTAAATATATTCCCAACTTATCCCAATTATCTGAATATTTTACCTGATGAATTAATCGTGAGCAAGTTAAATAATCAAGGTAAGATTTAAAGGGTGATTTGTTAAGAGCTTGATAACTTTTTTTTAAAAAAAAACGCATAAAATTTGCAAAATCTCATCGGTTCTTTATTTGAAACGTTAGATTGGTCCATGACATTTACTTTCATTTAAATGTTGACCGCGGCTGCGTCTTAGGTGGTCCATTCGGAAAGTCCAATTTTGGGCAACTTTTTCGAGCATTTCGGCCGGAATAGCCCGAATTTCTTCGGAAATGTTGTCTTCCAAAGCTGGAATAGTTGCTGGCTTATTTCTGTAGACTTTAGACTTGACGTAGCCCCACAAAAAATAGTCTAAAGGCGTCAAATCGCATGATCTTGGTGGCCAACTTACCGGTCCATTTCTTGAGATGAATTGTTCTCCGAAGTTTTCCCTCAAAATGGCCATAGAATCGCGAGCTGTGTGGCATGTAGCGCCATCTTGTTGAAACCACATGTCAACCAAGTTCAGTTCTTCCATTTTTGGCAACAAAAAGTTTGTTAGCATCGAACGATAGCGATCGCCATTCACCGTAACGTTGCGTCCAACAGCATCTTTGAAAAAATACGGTCCAATGATTCCACCAGCGTACAAACCACACCAAACAGTGCATTTTTCGGGATGCATGGGCAGTTCTTGAACGGCTTCTGGTTGCTCTTCACTCCAAATGCGGCAATTTTGCTTATTTACGTAGCCATTCAACCAGAAATGAGCCTCATCGCTGAACAAAATTTGTCGATAAAAAAGCGGATTTTCTGCCAACTTTTCTAGGGCCCATTCACTGAAAATTCGACGTTGTGGCTCGTTAGTAAGTCTATTCATGATGAAATGTCAAAGCATACTGAGCATCTTTCTCGTTGACACCATGTCTGAAATCCCACGTGATCTGTCAAATACTAATGCATGAAAATCCTAACCTCAAAAGAATCACCCTTTAGTTAAGTAACTAAATTTGTTAGCGAATTTAACTAGTGATCGTGATTATGTTGGTGGTCATTTTCGTGAGCGTGGGATTTTTCCGAATTTTTTTAGACCGCTCTTGTATGGGAATGGTAATTTCCACCCTATTTGCCGAAAAATATGGTAAAGTTATTTTGCTCCAAAAGAAGATATGCCTAAATATGCGTGACATCGGTCAATAAGCTGTGGCATTTAAATTAAGTCATAATGGCACCATTACAATTTTCACATTGATATATACCAAATTTAGTACAATTATAACAAATTTTCCATCCCTGTTGTAGATTTGTGTAGCTTAAATTGAAAGTCAATCTCTACAACTGACGTTGTGTGTATTGTTAAGAGAGTATCTACAAAATATATAGAGAGAACGGCAGCAATATTCGTTTCCATATCGTTGTATTTGTAACGATTAGATCCGCTTTCCTGTTTAACTCAACAAGTTATTCATTTCACCAAATGTAACCATATTCCTAGTTTGGTATTTGCTTCCACTCTGTGCGGTCTATAGATTACTTCACTCTATTTATACTTTGAATTCTTGATGCATTTAGTGGTGAGTGTAGCTATAGATTTAAATACTGTCTCTCGTTCTCTTTATTAACTCCTTTTAAGAGAGTCTCTTATTTAATATACTCCGCAACTATTTTGTTGCTGTGCAATTCGAAAGCTTACCACAGTCAATTCTCCGTTAAAGAGATGGGATAGCAGTGGGCGATGAAGAGAAAGACAGAGAGATTCTAAAAATTGAAGAGAACAAGTTTCCGTTTCCATTTGCTTTGTGTAGAGATCTACATCTCTCAGTCTCCTTATTTACCAATACATTATTTATTTACCATACATTATTTAACACTTTTAGTTCGTTTTCTACTCTGTCTTCGTTCGGTTTATATTCAATGTCGCGGGTGTTGTGGCTTGATTATTTTATGTATTCATGTGTGTAGTGATCTAGTTAGTTGTGTATTCCGTTGCTTGGCATTTAATATTTACAAATAAAAGAAAATTCAATATAATGAGCTAAGAATTGTCATAAACGACAAGTTTGAGGTGAGTATACGAGTATGTTACATTTACATTGAATTATTATACTGAATGTATAGATTTAGTAAATTATGTCACAAAACGTGCGTTAGCTTCAATTCCACTGTGAATGTGGGCTTTACATTATATAAAAAAATTTGTGGATTTCTGTTATCATGAAATTTACACCAAAATTATTATTGTTTTGCTAATTTTTTATATACTTGCAATATATCATACTCTTAATTTCTCCTAATGAAAGTAATTAGTAAACCTTAGCCCAAAATTTTTTTCTTTCATGTTATGATACCCATTTTTAAGTCAAATCACCTAAATTTAAGGACAATACGACTTCATTTCAAAAGTTTATCGACTTTTGGACAAGGAAAAAACTTTATGTTAGAGAAATGCGTCTTGTATGCTAAGCAAAATTTGCATTCGTATTTTAAACGCATGAAATGTTTGGCCTCACGACAATATTTTTTCAGTGCAGTCATTCGAATAATTGGGGTAAAATTCTGCAGATTTTAGATTTCAAATCAAGGCGTTATTCTATTGTTTTCTTCACGCTTATCCGAAATGTTTAAGCTTCCTCTAAAACTCAAGCAAATTTTTTTATATGTACATCCAGAATCTGATGTAATCTCTATATATAGATAGTTTAAATTTACCTTCGGAAACCCCACCATCGGAATCAATCTTGAGTATATTTCTTAAAATCCACCTGTAATACATTTTCAAGTACATTAGAGTAATATTCTGATTTTATATATGTATGTTTCATTAGAATTAATTATACCCTAAACCACATAGTGGTTAGGGTATAATAAGTTTGATCGGCCAAAAAATGTGGCTACCAGAAATATTGATTTTAGACCCCATAAAATATATACCGATCGACTCAGAATCACCTCCTGAGTCGATCTAGCGCTTGGTGTCCGTCCGTCTGTCCATGTATTTGTTGTTCACAGGATTCCGGTCGCAATTATTAACCGATTTTGATGAAATTTGGTACAGGGAGTTTTTTGGGCACAAGGACGAACGCTATTGGAAGAAATCGGATCAAATTTAGATATAGCTCCCATATATATGTATCGCCCGATTTCGACAAACGGGGTCACGTTGCGCGTTTTTTCAAACGGATCGTCACCAAATTTGGCAAAAGGTAATCTTTTCCATCGCCCTTTAAGTCTGCAAAATTTCATCCAAATCGGTTCAGATTTAGATATAGCTCTCATATATGTATCGCCCGATTTTCCCAAATTTGGCCACAAAACCCTAATTTATCAACCGATCTTACTCAAAGTTGGCTAAATGTAATCTTCTATAGCACTGACTATATGTGCAAAAAATCATCGGAATCGGTTCAGATTTAGCTATAGCTCCCATATATATGTACCGCCCCATTTTTCTAAATTTGGCCATAAAACCCTTATTTATCAACCGATCCTACCCAAATTTGGCTAAATGTAGTCTTCTATAGCACTAACTATATGTGCAAAAAATCATCGAAATCACTTCAGATTTAGATATAGCTCCCATATATATGTATAGCCCGATTATCCCAAATTTGGCCATAGAACCCTTATTTATTAACCGATCTTACTAAAAGTTGGTTAGATCCAATCCCCTATAGTACTAACTATATGTGCAAAATTTCATCGAAATCGGTTCAGATGTAGATATAGCTCCCATATATGTATCACCCGATATTGGAAAATTCGTCCCTAATAACCTTATGAGGCCATACAGGCCTCATTTCTTAACTGATCTTACTCAAATCTTGCACAAGGTAAACTTTTGTGGTATTAATCAAACCCGCAAAATATTATGCAAATTGGTTCAGATTTAGATATAGCTTCCATATATATGAATCGCTCGATTTTCCCAAATTTCGCCATAGTACTCTTATTTATTAACCAATGTTACTCAAATTTCAAATTTTGATGTACTAGCCGATTGTACTTATACGTACTTGTAGCTCTTACATAAGAATATTGCTCGATTTTGTATTTATTACCCACACTAATTGAACGATTTTCTCTTTTTTAATAATGGGCTCAATATTAGTGGCCTACTAACTCCGTAGGTGCAATATCAACTACAGCCAGTGTTTCTAGAAGTAGGGGAAATTCCCTCTATGTAGGTTTTTTCAAATATGTAGCGCCTTGTAGGGACGTAGGGCCACAATGTAGGACATTTTCACTCAACACAATTTGTAGTAATTTTTCATTTTGGTGGCTCTAGAGGAGGAAATTAGAAGCCGGCAAGGCTTGATCTTTAACAATGCGTGGTAAACTTTATTCCTGTAGAAAATTTGGTCAACATTTTATTTCTATAGAACATTTTGTCAAAATTGTATTTGTATAGAAATTTTTTTCAAAATATTATTTCTAACAAAATTTTCTCAAAATTTTATTTCTGTGGAATTTTTCTCAAAATTTTATTTCTATAGAATTTATTGTCAAAATTTTATTTCTATAGACAAATTTCTCACAAAAATTTGTTTATAGAATCTTTTTCCAAATTTTATTTTTATAGAGATTTAACAAAAAAGATTACTAATTTGGCTAGAATTCTACCAACTGTGGGAACTTTTATTGTCCTTGTACGGTAAACCGAACATTTTCCCTGGCAACATTGACTATGAGTCCGATTGACACAAATCACCCATAGACATGTACCCCTTAATTTTCTTAAATATGCAACTACGGTTTATCTCCCAGACCTATATGTTACCCCACAAAAGCTTATGATTACTAATTCTGTAATGGTGGTTTAGGGTATGATTAGTCGGCCCCGCCCGACTTTCTACTTTACTTACTTGTTTTTAAACTAATTTTTATCGGGAATTTGACAAACCAACAATTTTGTTATTTCAATCTAAATATTATTTAAAAAATAAATCATAGCACTGAACGTTCTCTACACGTATACATTAGAATATGAATAACTTAAAATACCTATTACGCAATTATGAAGCTCTCTCCAAAATGAGTCTGTTATTCCAAGTACACAGATATATTTTTATATAGCCTCCACCATAGGAAAATTAACTTTGTCATTCCGTTTGTGACACATCGAAATATTAATCTAAGACCCCATAAAGTATATATATTCTGTGTCGTGGTGAAATTCTGAGTCGATCTGAGCATGTCCGTCCGTCTGTTGAAATCACGCTAACTTCCGAACGAAACAAGCTATTGACTTGAAACTTGGCACAAGTAGTTGCTATTGATGTAGGTCGGATGGTATTGCAAATGGGCCATATCGGTCCACTTTTACGTATAGCCCCCATATAAACGGACCCCCAAATTTGGCTTGCGAGGCCTCTAAGAGAAGCACATTTCATCAGATCCGGCTGAAATTTGGTACATGGTGTTAGTATATGGTCTCTAACAACCATGCAAAAATTGGTCCACATCGGTCCATAATTATATATAGCCCCCATATAAACCGATCCCCCGATTTGGCTTGCAGAGCATCTAAGAGAAACAATTTTCATCCGATCCGGCTGAAATTTGGTAAATGGTGTTAGTATATGGTCTCTAATAACCATGTAAAAATTGGTCCATATCGGTCCATAATTATATATATCCCCCATATAAACCGATCCCCCGATTTGGCTTGCGGAGCCTCTAAGAGAAGCAAATTTCATCCGATCCGGCTGAAATTTGTTACATGGTGTTAGTATATGGTCTCTAACAACCATGCAAAAATTGGTCCATATCAGTCCATAATTATACAAGTCCCCATATAAACCGATCCCGATATTTGGTTTTGGAGCCTCTTGGAGGAGCAAATTTCATCCGAGTGAGTTCAAATTTGTGGATGACAGTCTTTCGTAGAAGTTTCTACGCAATCCATGGTGGAGGGTACATAAGATTCGGACTGGCTGAACTTACGGCCGTATATACTTGTTTTAATTGCATATTTCAATTTCATTCAATCATTTTGATCAGTAATGAATTCTTCGCTAAATTTAAAAATATGTTTTTCAATCGACAGAAAAAATTTGTCGTGAGACCAAAGAATTCTTGTCCTTCACATACGAATGCGAATTTTGCTTAGCATGGAAGATATAAAGCTTTCTTCCTTGTCGAAAAGTCGATAAACTTTTCAACGAAGTCGTTTTGTCCTTATAGTTGAGTGACTTGACTTAAAACTTGGTATCCTAATATGAAAGAAAATTTTGTTTGACTAAGGTCATCTTGGCTTTCATAATTCAGAAATATTCTTTAAAATCAATGAACTTGTCTTTAAATTTTTTGAATTTTTGACTACAAAGCAAAAAAAGTTTTAAAAAAACAGGACATGCCTTTAAACACTTTATTTTAAAGACGATTTTTACTTGAAACATAACATTATTTCTACTTTAAGCCGAGTCTTAATTTGCCAATTTAAGTTTCCGTTAATAGGTTTTTAAAGGACTTTGATAGTACATGATGAAACCAGCTGAAAAAAAACCAATAACTTAAATTCTATTTCCTAGCATAAAATACGCAAAACTCAAATTTTAAAGAAAATTCTGTCCTAAAAGTATCCTTACTTCAATTGTCCGCTTCTTTGGCCCGGAATCAATTCCAAAATCATTCGTGTAAAGACAAAATTTTTGGAATCGGGCATGCTTGTTTTCTGTGTAAATTGGAAATATTGTCGAGTATTTTAATATTTGAAGGAAGTGCAATTAGAAGTGTTTTTGTGAATTTAATACAAACGTTTTTGTAAATCAAACCAATCTCTGCTCAAATCGAAATAACAAACATCAAAAGCACTAAAATGAAACGCCGAAAGGCACCAAATTGGTGTTTTAGTTTTTTGGGAATGTACTAAAGAGGCAATTTGGTGCCTTTTTGAAATCAAAAAGCACCAAATTGGTACCACTGAATATGAAACATTTTTTTTTTTTTGTAGAGTTTTCTACACATAAATCTCCACATTTTATGCTCTCGTGTTGGAAAAATAGAGCCTCTCAATAATTGTTGAGAGGAAATTTCCGCCTCCATTTGTTGGGGGTAGAGATCCATATCCACTATGTCTCCTCATTTACTAAAAAAAAATATTGTAGCATGGTATCCAACACCAACGCATACATTGTTAGTTCGCTTTGTACTCTGACTCCGTTCGGTTTATATTTAGTGTCGCGGTTGTTCAGCCTTGATCATTTTATGTATTCATGTGTGTGAATGTGTTTAGTGTTTTACTCAGTTTTGTGTTCCGTTGCTCGGTATTTGATATTAACAAAAAAAGTGAAACCGATAGAATATACTAAGAATTGTTATAAACGGCGATTTTGAGGTGAGTTATAAGCGAATACGTTTATGTTCGATATGCATTGTTTGATTATACTGAGCATATAGATTTAGTAAATTATAAAACAAAACGTTCTAATATAATAAAAATGTTATTCCATTATACGATAATTTACAATATTATTAATGGTTATAATATTTTTCTTGGCCATAATTTTCAATACTGGTGCCTTTATATGTTATTTCCTAAATATTAATAGGAAAATAATATTTATTCTCAGATATTTTTTGAGTAATGGAGACAATGTTTCATTCTAGAATATTTGTTCCATTCCAATTCATTGCCTGCTTTAGCTTCGGAGAACTTAAGCTTCAATTTATTTGCATAATTTTGCAACTTTCCATTTACATTATATACAAAAATATTTCGCTCTCCGTTTCCAAAAAAATGGCAGAAAAAATCGCGCCAAAATCGTTACTATTCTACTAGCAGCTAGCTATTTATAAAATTAAATTCTCAATTATCGCAACTCTTATTTTCGCTCATCCAACATCAACTCTTTACTAAAACGTTGTTGTTGTTTGTTTGTAAAATCTGTTTTCCATGAAATTCTCTTAGATTGCATACCCTATCTGAGAAAAAGAGAGTTTCTCCAAAGTGGGAGTACAACAGGGATGGGCAGAGAGGATTTGTGTTTGTGTGCGTTTTCAATTGATCGCTCTCTTTATGCACTTCGAGAAATGATACTTAATAATTATATTAAGTTACTTTTTTATGAGATTTTTATGAAAGACTTTAAAGACGTATTTCTGTCATTGATACAGAATTTTAATGTAATTAACTTTTTAACGAAAAGAAACATTATTTGGATGTCCAAAGAGGCACTGTACTAAAAAATTACCATATAAAATCGTAGAATATTAAGTGGTTTTTGTTTATTGTGTATTTTCCTTTGATTCGAAATAGTAAAATAAATAATATTTTTAGGTTTTCAAATACGCACAATAGAAAAAATTCAATAATTATTAAAAAAATATTTTTTTATTACATCTGGTTATTATTTAATTGAAAGTTATGAATTCTGGAAACAAAAAATTAAATTGCAAGTACTCATTTATTTCGAATTTCATGTAATCACTGAACAACATGCGACAACACACCCAGCTCGATCGGTTGCTCAAGCGAGACTGAAATGTGTTTTCAAAATACAAATTCATTTCGTCGTGTGTAAAAAACCTGTTTTGACACTTAACTGAGCGAGAGAATATTTGGGCGAGCAAGAGCAAAACGCCGCGTAGTCTCTTTGCCCATCGCTGGAGTACAAATATCTATTTCTATCAAAATAGGAGAAATTGTTTTTGTAGAGTTCATTGCACACAACAGGGATGGCAAATGCAGTACTTTAGTCAAAACCCGATTTTTTTTCTTATTTCAAGAATGTTGTTTTAGTCGAAGAAATCATGTGTTTCTATATTACGCTTGCACACAAACACTTTCTAGATAAGAAGTTATCGATCGCGTACTAAAATAATGCGTACCATTACAGTCACAATCGAAACTTGAGACAAAAATAATGTACCAACTTTTGAAGAAAAATCTTACCAAAAAAATATTATTTTGCAAAAATTTATTTCTTCAGAAAGTTTTGTCAAAATTTTATTTTTACAGAAAATTTTGTCACAATTTTATTTTATTTTTTGTTAACATTTTCTATATTTCTATAGAAAATTTCGTCAAAATTTTATTTCTATAGAAAAATTTGTAAAAATTTTATTTCTATAGAAAATTTTGTCAAAATTTTATTTCTATAGAAAATGTCAAAATTTTATTTCTATAGAAAATTTTGTCAAAATTTTATTTCTATAGAAAATTTTGTCAAAATTTTATTTCTATAGAAAATTTTGTCAAAATTTTATTTCAATAGAAAATGTCAAAATTTTATTTCTATAGAAAATTTTGTGAAAATTTTATTTCTATAGAAAATGTTTTCAAAATTTTATTTCTATAGAAAATGTTGTCAAAATTGTATTCCTTTGGAATATTTTGTAAAAATTTATATTGGTAGAAAATTTTGTCAAAATTTTATTTAGGTAGAAAATTTTATTTTTATATAATATTTTGTCAAAATTTTACTTCTTTCGAAAATTTTGTCAGAAATGCATTTTTATTTATCTACAGAAAATTTATGAGGTTTTGTCAAATTTTTATTTCTGTAGAAAATGTTGTCAAAATTTTATTTCTTTAGAAAATTTTGTAAAAATGTATATTGGTAGAACATTTTGTAAAAA
The DNA here is from genome assembly GCF_050003625.1 of Haematobia irritans. NCBI lineage: Eukaryota > Metazoa > Arthropoda > Insecta > Diptera > Muscidae > Haematobia > Haematobia irritans. Next base: position 163,384,921 of record NC_134397.1, on the reverse strand, counting down.
TTTATATTGGTAGAAAATTTTGTCAAAATCTTATTTCGGTAGAAAATTTTGTCAAAATTTTATTTCTATAGAAAATTTTGTCAAAATTTAATTTCTATAGAAAATTTTGTCAAAATTTAATTTCTATAGAAAATTTTGTCAAAATAATATATCTGTAGAAAATTTTGTCAAAATTGTATATCTATAGAAAATTTTGTCAAAATTTTCTTTCTTTAGAAAATTTTGTCAAAAATGCATTTTTATTTATCTACAGAAAATTTATGAGGTACCATGAAGTGCAACTGTGGCTACAGTGGTTACAATACTACCGTAGTCTTTGTAAGACGATAAAAAATTAAAAAAAAAATTAAAATTTAAATTTTATTTTTTTTTTTAATTCAGTCTAAAGAGCTGTTGACAATAATCTTACAATGGAATTTTTGTTGAAATTTAGTGAAAAGTCCTTTTTCGCTCAAAACAATGCCATTTTTGCACTTTTTTTAAAATTGTATTTTTCAATTTATTTGCCAGGGATGATAAGTGATGTTGACGAAAAAGTACTAAAAATGTATTAAAAGTGTACTTTTCGAAGCCAAAAGGTGCCAACATTATATAATATCAAATTTAAAGACTATTGTCAAACCATAAATTTTTTTATGGCGATTTCGATTGGGAAAAAAAGGTGCAACATTCTCGAATTTGATTGCCAAATATAAAGGACAAGGTCATAGATTTTGGATCCTGTATCCGTCACAATAATATGAATTAACAATAACTTTGGAATGACACTATTATTTGAGCGAAAATACAATGAGGGAAAAAGTAGCGTAACAGCAGGGCAACATATATTTTGCGAAACGAAAACACCCTTAGTTTTTCTAAAAAAGAAGTATTATTTTGCAAAATTTTATGTAAAAAATTTATTTCTATAAAAAATTTTGTCAAAATTTTATTTCTATAAAAAATTTTGTTAATATTTTATTTCTATAGAAAATTTTGTCAAAATTTTATTCTATAGACAATTTTGTCAAAATTTAATTTCTGTAGAAAATTTTGTCAAAATTTTATTTCTATAGAGAATTTTGTTAAAATTTTATTTCTAAAGAAAATTTCGTCAAAATTTTATTTCTATAGAAAATTTTGTTAAAATTTTATATCCATAGAAAATTTTGTCAAAATTGTATATCCATAGAAAATTTTGTCAAAAATTTATTTCTATAGAAAATTTTTTGAAAACTTTATTTCTATAGAAAATGTTGTCTACAATTTATTTCTGTAGAAAAATGTTTGAAAATTTTATTCGTATAAAAAATTTTGTCAACAATTTATTTCTATAGGAAATGTTGTCAAAATTTTATTCCCATAGAAAATTTTGTCAAAATTTTTTTTCTATAGAAAAATTTTTCCAATTTTTATTTTATAGGAAATTTTGTCAAAATTTTATTTTTATAGGAAAAATTTTATTCTTATAGAAAATTTTGTCATCAAATTATTTCTATCCAAATTTGGTATTTATTTCTATACAAAATAATTGTATTTCTATTGAAAATTTTGTCCATTTTTTATTTCTATAGAAAATTTTGTCGAAATTTTATTTCTATAGAAAATTTTGACAAAATTTTATTACTATCGAAAATTTTTGCAAATTGTTATTTCAATAGCAAATTTATGAAGAAGTACCTCTTTGCAAAATCTACCAAACGAATGTGGTATAGACAATATTCCTTTCAAAAATTTTGAGATCCTGTAATAAAAACTAAAATATCCTCATTTGGGAATATGTTTAATTCTGCAATGTACGCTATTTATAATATTTAGAGTTTAGTTGATATCTGACAACCGTTCACGTTTGGGGCAGAATAACTCTATATAGAGTAATTGTGATGAAAAAGTACCAAATGGCTCGCGGTCGTGTCACGGTGCTTTTGGTAGTCGAAATGTATCAAAAAAGGCACAAAAGTGTGCACTTTATCAAACCTGTTATTTGCACAATTTTGCAATTTTCCGTTTACATTATAGACAAAAATGTTTCGCTCTTTTTCCAAGAAAATGGCAAACAACCCCCCTCTATTCAATTCAGATTTAAATGTTTCCCATAAATTTTTATACCCACCACTATAGAATGGTGATGGAGATATAATAAGTTTGTCATTCCGTTTGTAACACATCGAAATATCGATTTCCGATCTTGATCAGGGAGAAATTCTAAGACAATACAACCATGTCCGTCTGTCTGTTGTAACCACGCTACAGCTTTCAATAATGGCGCCATCGTCCTGCAATTTGGCACAGATTCAATTTTTGTTTGCAGGCAGGTCCAGTTCGAAGATGGGCTATATTGGTCCAAAACCGTAGTTTTTACCCAATTTGCCTAAAATTGGAAATCTAGAGGTATTTTAGGACCATAAACAAGTAAGAAAAGTCTAAAGTCGGGCGGGGCCGACTATATTATACCCTGCGCCACTTTGTAGATCTAAATTTTCGATACCATATCACATCCGTCAAATGTGTTGGGCGTGTTGGGTTTGTCCCAAATACATACATTTAAATATCACTCGATTTGGACAGAATTTGATAGACTTTTACAAAATTTATAGACTCAAAATTTAAGTTGGCTAATGCACTAGGCTGGAACACAATTTTAGTAAAAAATTATGGGAAACATTTACATCTGAAGCAATTTTAAGGAAACTTCGCAAAAGTTTATTTATGATTTATCGCTCGATATATATGTATTACAAGTTTAGGAAAATTAAAGTCATTTTTACAACTTTTCGACTAAGAAAATGTTGGTATTTTGACCATATTTGTCGAAATCAGAAAAAATATATATGGGAGCTATATCTAAATCTGACCCGATTTCAATCAAATTTGTCACACATGACTATATTACTAATTGTACTCCTAGTGCAAAATTTCAACCAAATTGGGCCAAAACTCTGGCTTCTGGGTCCATATAAGTCCATATCGGGCGAAAAATATATATGGAAGCTATATCTAAATCTGAACCAATTTCAATCAAATTTGACACACATAACTATACTACCAATTGTACTCCTTGTGCAAAATTTCAAGCTAATCGGGATAAAACTCTGGCTTCTGGGTCCATATAAGTGCATATCGGGCGAAAGATATATATGGGAGATATATCGAAATCTGAATCGATTTCAACCAAATTTGGCACGCATAGCTACAATGCTAGATATACTCCCTGTGCAAAATTTCAACCAAATTGGGCCAAAACTCTGGCTTTTAGGACCATATGAGTGCATATCGGGCGAAAGATATATATGGGAGCTATATCTAACTCTGAACTGATTTCAATCAAATTTAGCACACGACTATACTACTAATTGTAATCCTAGTGCCAAATTTCAACAAAATTCGGCCAAAAATCTGGCTTCTGGGGCTATATAAGTCCATATCGGGCGAAAGATATATATTGGAGCTATATCTAAATCTGAACCGATTTTAATAAAATGTTGCACACTTGACTATACGACTAAGTGTTATGTTTGTACAAAATTTCAAGCAAATCGGTATAAAACTCTGGCTGCTGGGTCCATATTGGTGTATATCGGGCGAAAGATATATATGGGAGCTATATCTATATCTGGACCGATTTCTTCCAAAATCAATAGGGTTCTATTCTGACCCAAATTAGGAACATGTGCCAAATTTGAAGGCGATCGGACTTAAATTGCGACCTAGACTTTGATCACAAAAATGTGTTCACAGACAGACTGACAGACGGACATGGTTATATCGACTCAGGGATCCACCCTGAGCATTATTGCCAAAGACACCATGTGTCTATGTCGTCTCCTTCTGGGTGTTACAAACATATGCACTAACTTATAATACCCTGTTCCACATTGTGGCGCAGGGTATAAAAGTGTGCCAAAACTGGTGAGTATCGGTCCCTGTTTTGGTATAGCCCCCATGTAGACCGATCTCCCGATTTTACTTCTTGGACTTATAGAAACCGTAGTTTTTATCCAATTTGCCTAAAATTGGAAATCTAGAGGTAATTTAGAACCATAAAAAGGTATGTCGAAAATAGTAATTATCGGTCCATTGGTTTTATGGGGGCTATACTAACCCCCATAAAACCGATCTCCCGATTTAACTCCTTGCGTTTCTAGAAACCGTACTTTTTATTCCATTTGCCTGAAATTGTAAATATGCTGGTATTTTAGACTCACAAAAACATGTATCGGATTTAGTTTTTATCAGTTCATTTGTAAGGCCTCCATATAGACCGATTTCACTTCTTTAGGGTATAGAAGTCGCACTTATCATGATAATTGTTTGAAACTTGATGTAAAATTTCCAAATTTTACTTCGCGTAATAATTTAAATAATGGGGGGGGGGTGAAAATCTACAGATTTATTTCATCATTTTCTTGCACACTTACAAGAAATGTTAATGATTCTTATAAAACTCAAACAAAAATGGTTCTTATAAATCCATAATCTGATATAGTCTTCATAGGTAAAATTTTTACCTTCGGGAAGTGTTCTGATTGAACTGCTCTGCTTGGGAGAATATCTATCATCAAACCCCCCTGAAATTATCAAAGGAAACTATAATATTTGGTGGTGGGTATTTAAGATTCGGCCCGGCCGAACTTACTGCTCTATATAACAGGTTGGCTGATAAGTTCCCGGTCTGACACATAAATGGCGTCGCTAGTATTAAATGTATATTATTTTCATATAGTACCAACCTTCAAATGATTCGTGTCAAAATTCGACGTCTGTAAGTCAATTAGTTTGTGAGATAGAGCGTCTTTTGTGAAGCAATTTTTGTTATGTGAAAACAATGGAAAAAAAGGAATTTCATGTTTTGATAAAATACTGTTTTCTGAAGGGGAAAAATACGGTGGAAGCAAAAACTTGGTTTGATAATGAGTTTCCGGACTCTGCCCCAGGGAAATCAACAATAATTGATTGGTATGCAAAATTCAAGCGTGGTGAAATGAGCACGGAGGACGGTGAACGCAGTTGACGCCGGAAAGAGATGGTTACCGACGAAAACATCAAAAAAATCCACAAAATGATGTTGAATGACTGTAAAATGAAGTTGATCGAGATAGCAGAGGCCTTAAAGATATCAAAGGGACGTGTTGGTCATATCATTCATCAATATTTAAATATGCGGAAGCTCTGTGCAAAATGGGTGCCGCACGAGCTCACATTTGACCAACAACAACAACGTGTTGATGATTCTGAGCGGTGTTTGCAGCTGGTAACTCGTTATACACCCGAGTTTTTCCGTCGATATGTGATAACGGATGAAACATGGCTCCATCACTACACTCCTGAGTCCGTTCGACAGTCGGCTGAGTGGACAGCGACCGGTGAACCGTCTCCGAAGCGTGGAAAGACTCAAAAGTCCGCTGGCAAAGTAATGGTCTCTGTTTTTTGGGATGCGCATGGAATAATTTTTATCGATTATCTTGAGAAGGGAAAAACCATCAACAGTGATTATTATATGGCGTTATTGGAGCGTTTGAAGGTCGAAATCGCGGCAAAACGGCCCCATATGAAGAAGAAAAAAGTGTTGTTCCACCAAGACAACGCACCGTGCCACAAGTCATTGAGAACGATGGCAAAAATTCATGAATTGGGCTTCGAATTGCTTCCCCACCCACCGTATTTTCCAGATCTGGCCCCCAGCGACTTTTTCTTGTTCTCAGAAATCAAAAGGATGCTCGCAGGGAAAAATTTGGCTGCAATGAAGAGCTGATCGCCGAAACTGAGACCTATTTTGAGGCAAAACCGAAGGAGTACTACCAAAATGGTATCAAAAAATTGGAAGGTCATTATAATCGTTGTATCGCTCTTGAAGGGAACTATGTTGAATAATAAAAACGAATTTTGACAAAAAAATGTGTTTTTCTTTGTTAGACCGGGGACTTATCAGCCAGCCTATTACTTGTTTCTTTTTTAGTTCATTTAACACACACAATTATTAAAGTTGGGGAAACTTTCTATTATATTGGAGAAATTTGAACTAAATCTTAATAATTTTCATGAACCGAAATAAAGTTAAATTTTGCTTTAGGTTAGGTTAGGTGGCAGCCCGATGTATCAGACTCACTTAGACTATTCAGTCCATTGTAATACCACATTGGTGAACTTCTCTCTTATCACTGACAGAGATGGTCTGTATCAAACTGTTTTAGGTTTGCGACTGTCGCTAAGTTGTAAACGTCGTAAACGTCACATACGCGTCGTAAATGTAGAAAAAGTAACAAAAGTCGCAAACTGAAAATACTTTAGTCGCGTCAGCTAGGCAGCGAATTCGATGATATCCAAGACGATGGTATGTGCGAAAAAGTTTCAATTCTTAGGAATGTTCACAATTTTCGGTTTTAGTCCCCACATTTTCCCTATTGCCTTTTGCACGAGTTCAGGGTAACCGTGGATTTTCTCGTCCTTTCTTAGCTTTAAGTTCAGTCTCCACACTCACCAACGGGAATTTCGATACCACCTAAGAAAATAGGCTTGATCATGGGAAAACTTTCACAAATTTCGGCAGAAACTCACAGCGAATGCTGTCACACTAAATTAAAAAATGTTCAGGATTTCTTCTATTCACAATTTGGTTTTCTACAGCAGGTTTACGACTTTTGCGACATACGTATTATACCGTCGCAAATGTATGTCGCAAAAGTCACAGTTTGTGACAGGCCAACCCTGATCACTGAGTGCAGCCAGATTCCACGTTAAGATCAATGACAAGGGACATCCTTTTTATAGTCGAGTCCGAACGGCGTTCCACATTGCTGTGAAACCACTTAGAAACCCACTTTGAAACCGTCAGAAATGTCACCAGCATTACTGACGTGGGATAATCCACCGCTGAAAAACTTTTTGGTGTTCGGTCGAAGCAGGAATCGAACCCACGACTTTGTGTATGCAAGGCGGGCATGCAAACCATTGCACCACGGTGGATCCCTTTAGTCGTTTAAAACATATTAGACCCAGCGTTGTATTCGAGCATATACGGATTTCGAACGAGATTTTATTGAGATTTTATCCAGTACGTGCCATCTGAAATTTCCCCCATTAAAATTAAAAATCCAATTTCTGGCTAATTTGACTTTTTTCAGTGTGCCCGCACTTATATTCAGTCATTAAACTATTCGCTTAATTTTCCCAATAAAGATCGGTCATCTTTTCGTTCTACCAACCTTCCGTCTATCCAGTCAACCATCGTGATGTTAATTAATTAAATTGTATTTGAATTAACTGTAATTGAAGAATCTATCGAATGTAGGTTGCTGTTTCTCTGGATGTGGTTCTTCAAGTGCTCTTGGAAGTCACTGTAGTCAATGAAGTGCCTACCATCCCACCCACCAGACAACTGAGGTTGACCATTTAATAATTTCCCCCTCTCTCTCTCACACGAATGATAAGAGCAACCATTTTGTGTGTAGATGTAAATTTACAATCAAGATTTGTAGATGGACTCCTTTGCCAGTGGGCTGCCAAGGATACAAGGCCGAAACAATATTGGCTTATCAATTGCAATTACTTGATTGCATTGATGTTGGTTATCCATTTAAGTAGTTGCGACAATAGAGATGAACAGCGTTGCTGAGAACATCCATACTCATATTGAGTTTAGGTAGGCAGACTACAAATCAGGGCTGCCAAGTTTGCCGATTTATCGCCATTTTGACGATTTTTCACTCACAAAATTGACAATTTCGATTTTTTCACCCGATTTTAATGACATTAAGTTTTTACATTTTGAAGAAATTTTTCAAAATATTAAAATAAATTTTTGGGAAAAAATTCGGAAAAAATTTGGCTTTTCGAGTTTTGTCAAAATTTTTACAAATAATCATGATTCCTCCACATTCCACAGCAAACGTAGAAATTTGTAAGCAAAAAACTAAATTTATAGACATATCTATCGGAAACAACATAAACAAGTATACACTCAGAAAAAAGTGTCTTCGAAATTAAAGGAAAAAATGTTCATCAATTTAGTTTAGCCATTTTATTTCCATTCAGTTAAATTTTTGTGTCAAATAATAAAATTTATTTGTTTCAGTAAAAAAATCCTAAACTGAAAGCAGTTAGGAATAGTTCATTAACTAGAATGAGGCATGTAATTTTACTAATACTGTTTTCTTCGCTGGGTATAAGAATTTACTACTGAACAAGAAAATTTTATTCACTGATAACAAAGCATTCGTAAAAATAAACAAAAAGCGAACTAAAACCAAGTTTCTTCAAATTTAGTAAAGTTTCTTATAAAATGATCAATTTATTTATTTATTTTATTTATTTATATTCCTACTATGAAGTATTCAATCCTTTCAAAACTTAAGGAAACACACTTATTAGAATATAGGAAAATTTCCTACATTTATTTTATCTACCTGTAATCGATACCTGTCATCGATATGTTTGCGCGTGGGTTGTTTTTTAGTTGGAATCGCGTTGTTATGGTATACGGAGAGATTGTTAAAAAAATAAATATAATATAATAAAAAACAAATAAAATATATAAAATATTTGTTATTTTAAATTAGTGAGAAAAATTTTCGTTTTTTGAAAATTGGTTTATAAAAAAAGAAAACACCAGCAGGATAACCACCCCTTCATTCGACTTCATTTTGGATTATCATGGTAATATTCAGTGACGCTAACCTTTTTTGAAAAAATTGGTTTAAGATTTTTTGTTTATATTTGTAGGTATTGAAATTGTAAAAGGTGGACAAAATTGCTAGCGGCAACTTATTCAAAGTGAAAGGTACTAGAAGAAGAAAAAATGTGTTTTAATATTCAATGCCAGTTGATGCTGTTGATTCTAAATAAATATATTTAATATATTAATAAAACATGTCTTTTATTGAAGAAAAAATTGCCTATATAAATAAATAAAATTCTATTTAAAAACGAAGATAAGCAGTTCTGATTTTGAAGTAAAAGGTTTACCACAAATATGTAAGATTTATCCCAATGAATGAAGAATGTTCAATAAAATCATTCCATATATGAATGCAATTCAGTTAAATTTTTTCATTCTGTAGTATAGTTGTACATAAATATAGGAAAATGTTAACTAATATATGGAATGCATTCTACCTAATTTCTACGAAAATCATATCGTTCAAACAAATAAAAATGTCTTTGGCGCTATACGAAGTTCAATTTTCTTCACAATAAGTTCATTTTAACTTAAAGAAGAGGTCACTTTTTTCTGGGTGTATACGGCCGTAAGTTCGGCCAGGCCGAAGCTTATATACCCTCCACCATGGATTGCGTAGAAACTTCTACTGAAGACTGTCATCCACAATCGAATTACTTGGGTTGCGGTAACGCTTGCCGATGGCAAGGTATCTTAAAACTTCCTAACACCGTCTTCTAAATTACAAGGTAGTCCATACGTAGTAAATATTAAATTAAAAAAGTCCGATTAAATACGTATATAATTAAGTTTAAAGTTTCTATAGAAATAAAATTTTGACAACATTTTCTATAGAAGTAAAATTTGGAAAAAAAAATTTCTATAGAAGTAAAATTTGGAAAAAAATTTTCTATAGAAATAAAATTTTGACAAAATTTTCTATAGAAATAAAATTTTGACAAAATTCTCTATAGAAATAAAATTTTGACCAAATTTTCTATAGAAATAAAATTTTGACAAAATTTTCTATAGAAATAAAATTTTGACAAAATTTTCTATAGAAATAAAATTTTTACAAAATTTTCTATAGAAATAAAATTTTTACAAAATTTTCTATAGAAATAACATTTTTACAAAATAACATTTTAAAATGTTTTGCATAAAAATAAAATTTTGGTAGATTATTTTTGGGTCGAGTGGCAACCATGAATATGAACCGATATGGAGCAATTATTGTGTGATTGGGGATCGGCTATATATAACTATAGACCGATATGGACCAATTTTGGCATGGATATTAGCGGCCTTATACTAACACCACGTTGCAAATTTCAACCGGATGGGATGAATTTTGCTCCTCCAAGAGGCTCCAGAGATCAAATCTGGGGAACGGTTTATATGGGGGCTATATATAATTATGGATTGATATGGACCAATTCTTGCGTGTTTGTTAGAGACCACATTCTAACACCATGTTCCGATTTATATGGCGGCTATATATAATTATGGACCGATATGGACCAATTTTTTCATGGTAATTAGGGAACATATACCAACACCGTGTACCAAATCTCAGCCGTATCGGATGAAATTTTCGTTTCTTAGAGGCTCCGCAAGCCAAATCGGGGGATCGGTTTATATGGGGGCTATATATAATTATAGACCGATGAGGACCAATTTTTGCATGGTCATTAGAGAACATATACCACTACCATGTACCAAAGTTCAGCTGGATCGGATGAAATTTGCTTCTCTTAGGAGCTCCGCAAGCCAAATCGGGGGATCGGTTTATATTGGGGCTATATATAATTATGGACCGATGTGGACCAATTTTTGCATGGTTGTTCAAGACCATATACTAACACCATGTACCAAATTTCAGGCGGATCGGATGAAATTTGGTTCTCTTAGAGGCTCCGCATGCCAAATCGGGGGATCGGTTTATATGAGGCCATATGTAATTATGGACCTATATGGACCAATTTTTGCATGGTTATTAGAGACCATATACTAACACCATGTACCAAATTTCAGCTGGATCTTATGAAATTTGCTTCTCTTAGAGCGATCGCTAGCCAAATTTGGGGGTCCGTTTATATGGGGGCTATACGTAAAAGTGGACCGATATGGACCAATTTTTGCATGGTTGTCAGAGACCACATACTAACACCATGTACCAAATTTCAGCCGGATCGGATGAAATTTGCTTCTCTTAGAGCAATCGCAAGCCAAATTTGGGGGTCCGTTTATATGGGGGCTATACGTAAAAGTGGACCGATATGGACCAATTTTTGCATGGTTGTTAGAGACCATATACTAACACCATGTACCAAATTTCAGCCGGATCGGATGAAATTTGCTTCTATTAGAGCAATCGCAAGCCAAATTTGGGGGTCCATTTATATGGGGGCTTTACGTAAAAGTAGATCGATATGGCCCATTTGCAATACCATCCGACCTACATCAATAACAACTACTTGTGCCAAGTTTCAAGTCGATAGCTTGTTTCTTGCGGAAGTTAGCGTGATTTCAACAGACGGACGGACGGACATGCTCAGATCGACTCAGAATTTCACCACGACCTAGAATATATATACGTTATGGGGTCTTAGAGCAATATTTCGATGTGTTACAAACGGAATGACAAAGTTAATATACCCCCATCCTATGGTGGAGGGTATAAAAATCACCTGTTTTTGAAAACACCGGACTTTTTCTTCAGTTTCAAAATATTTAATTTTTAAATAAAAATGTTACTCAATTAACAATATTTTTGAAAATTATATTTTTTATACAAAAATTACGAAATATTTTTGTTTAACTAGAAAATAATTTTTATGTTAATGTTATTTGCATACAAGCTGATTTCTTTGTATTTTATTTTATTGAAATGCATAGTTGTGTACATTAATTTTCTGTTTTGTATGTGAAATAAATACTTTTGTTTTGTGTTTACCCAAAAAATATGTTTAATTTTAATATTATTTATATTACCGATTTTTGACGATTTTTAAAATGCAGGTGCCGATTATGACGATTTTTATCGAAAAAAGTGACGATTTTTCTTGAAAATTTATTGGCAGCCCTGCTTCAAATGTTCACATATTAGTCTTTGGCCATGTACCTATGTATACACCATGTGTTAGTAGGTGGTTGCTAGATAAGGACTTAGTTAATTATTAGTTTTGAATTTAAATGAACAAATGATACAGCAAGGTTGATAATAATTAACCAAAAAGGTATTAAAGTTACATTTTAATCAACAAGAAGACAATTTGTGTCAGTGAATTGTATGTCTATAGGGCCATATTTGGGGGTTAAACAGAATGCAATCAAGAACTTCAACCCATTTCAGGAGAATTTTGTATTTCTCAACATAATTGCATTCAGATGAATAGATTTTGAAAGTTATGTATGTAAGTTATATGTGCTCCAATTTAGTTAAATTAATTACGTGTATTAGGGTCATAAGTGTAGAAAGGCCCCTGGAGGTGATTTTTGCTGAATTTGAAAATCCATTTACCTATTTCCATTGTATGTGCTATAATATTAAACCAATAAAGAAAATTTAAAGTACACTGAAAAAACAGTGAACCTATCAGAAAAGAAAATTTTACATAACTTTAGAAAATGTTAACTAAATTGTATTAGAAACGCAGATGTCACGCCGATTTCACAAAAATAAGTATCTTATTTTTTACAAAATCACCAATGTGGTATCACAATGGACTGAATAGTCTAAGTGAGCCTGATACATGGGGCTGCCACCTAACCTTCTACAAATTCAAGAAAATTTATTTGACAAAATTATTATCTTTCTCTTACTAAAAAAATTTCGTGCTTTGAAGGAAAAAATTGGTGTTCAAAATTCCAAAAATTTCTCTAGTGCCATACGAAGTTCAAGATGGGCGCATTGTTGGCAACATTTACAAATTTTAAGAAATTCAGAACTATGTTGTGGGACACACGAATTTAGTTCATCTTTATGATTCATTTGTGTATAAGTTTTCCCCTTTTTATACCCACCACCATAGAATGATGGGGGTATAATAAGTTTGTCATTCCGTGTGTAACACATCGAAATATCGATTTGCGACTATATAAAGTATATATATTCTTGATCAGGGAGAAATTCTAAGATGATATAAGCATGTCCGTCTGTCTGTCTGTTGTAATCACGCTACAGCCTTCAATAATGGAGCTATCGTTCTGAAATTTGGCACAGATTCGTTTTTTGTTTGCAGGCAGGTCAATTTCGAAGATGGGCTATATCGGTCCAAATTTTGATATAGTCCCCATATAAACCGACTTCCCAATTTGGGGTCTTGGGCTTATAAAAAGCGTAGTTTTTATCCAATTTGCTGAAATTGAAAATCTAGAGGTACTTGAGGACCATAAAAAGGTGTGCCAAAAATGATACCCATCGGTCCATGTTTTGGTATAGCCCCCATATAGACCGATCGCCCAATTTTGCTTGTTGGGCGTCTAACATAGAAACTGTATTTTCTATGCGATTTGCCTGAAATTGAAAATCTAGAGGTACTTTAGGACCATAAAGAGGTGTGTCGAAAATGGTCTGTATCGGTGCATGTTTTGGTATAGCCACCATATAGACCGATCTCCCGATTTTTATTCTTGGGCTTCTATAAACTGTATTTTCTATCCGATTTGCCGCAAATAGTGCCTATCGGTTCATGTTTTGGTATAGCCCCCATATAGACCTATCTCCCGACTTTATTCCTGGGTCTTCTAGAATTCGTAGTTTTTATCCAATTTGCGGGAAATTAGAAATCTAGAGGTATTCTAGGACCATAAAGAGGTGTGTCAAAAATGGTCCGTATCGGTGCATGTTTTGGTATAGCCCCTATATAGACTGATCTACCGATTTTACTTCTTTGTATTCTAGAATTCGTAGTTTTCACCCAATTCGTTTAAAAGTCGAATTCTAGAGGTATTTGAGGAACATTAAGAGGTGGTGAGTATTGGTCAATGTTTTGGGATAGCCCCCATATTGACATAACTTCCGAATTTATTTCTAGGACTTCTGGAATCCGGCTGACCACACATAGGCCACTACGTGCTTCATCTTTAATGCTTGTACGACCACGTTTAAATTCAGCAACCCAATTTTTTACTGTTGCATATGAAGGTGCACTTTCACCTAACACATTCACCATATCATTATGAATTTCTTGTCCCGATAAACCTTTTCTATGTAAATATTTAATGACGGCACGCATTTCTAATTTTTCCATTGTAAAAAAATTGCGGATGCGTCTTTTTTGAACACCTGTTTCTATATGAAGGAGTTGCTGGATCGAAACAAAATTTAACATGTGTTCATAACAGATATGGAAGTTTCCAAAACACTTAACTTTTTCTGTTTATACCGCGCGTTTTGTTCTAGGCTAAGAAGTTTCCGAACTGCACTCGTATCTCCGTAGAATTCGCTTACGCCTTACACAAAATGCAGGACACTCACACAAAAGGTGTTTAATTGATTCCCTGTCCTCCGTATCATGACAGGTCATACAATAGTCATTATACTTCGCCTATCAGGCAGCGACCCGTTATAGCAGATATCAGGAGTGATATCTACTATAACTAAAATAGAATTAAATTAGCTTTAGTGCCAAATGTGGTTCACTTTTTGTTTGAGTGTAGAAAAATATTATGGTAGAAAAGATTTTCGAAAAGCAAGTATATACGGATTTAGGTTCGGCCAGGCCGAATCAAAAAAAAAAAACCCACCACCATGAATCACAAAATATAATTGTTTCCGTAGAAAACTCTTCATCTTGAAGATAAATATATAGAATTTCAGGTGGATCTGATGACAGATACTCTGCCAAGCAAACATGTATACCAACATAAAAGTCGGGAGACTTAACACATGGCAATCTATACCAAAATATAGTCCGATCCACACCATACTCGCTACACCTATTTACGGACCGAAAATACATAAAATGTTTGAATTTTCGGCATATCGGATACAAATTGAGGTGTCAAAATCGATATGTGTGAACCCAAAATACCTGTAGATTTTAAATCGCATAAAAATTGGGATGTCTACACACTTATGAGGTCAAATCTGGAGATCGGTCTATACACTGAAAAAACAGTGAACCCACCAGGAAGATATTTTTTGGTTAATTTTAGAAAATTTTGAATATTTTTAGAAAATTTTAACTAAACAGTATCACAAACGCTGACATCATGCCGATATCACAAAAATAAGTAAATATTTTTTGACAAATTCAAGAAAAGTTATTAGACAGAATTACTTTGTTAAAGAAAATTTAAGTGGAGTTCAATGTTGCAAGAATGTCTTTAGTGGCATACGTCGATATCACAAAAATAAGTAAATATTTTTTGACAAATTCAAGAAAAGTTATTAGACAGAATTACTTTGTTAAAGAAAATTTAAGTGGAGTTCAATGTTGCAAGAATGTCTTTAGTGGCATACGTAGTTCATGATGGTCGCATTCGTAGAAAAATTTACAAATTTGAAGAAATAATTAACTATTTTGTGAGAAATACGAATTTAGTAAATCTTTATGCTTAATTTGTGTATAGTTCTTTTTTCAGTTTTTTAGTTAATTTAACTAGCGTGCGAGGCTCAAAATATATCCAGATTTTGAATTTCAGACAAATCGGATAAAAACTACGATTTCTAGAAGCTCAAGAAGTAAAATCGGGAAATCGGTCTATACGGGGGCTATACCAAAACATGGACTGATACACACCATTTTCTGCACACCTATTTGTGGTTCCAAAAAAACCTCTAGATTTCCAATTTTAGACAAATCGGATAAAAACCTACGGTTTCTAGTAGCCCAAGAAGTAAAATCGAGAGATCGGTCTATACGGGGGCTACTCCAAAGCATGAACCGATACAAACCATTTTCGGCACACCTATTTCGGGTCCTAAAATACCTCTAGAGCCTCTAGGAGCCACCGTGGTGCAATGGTTAGCATGCCCGCCTTGCATACACAAGGTCGTGGGTTCGATTCCTGCTTCGACCGAACACCAAAAAGTTTTTCAGCGGTGGATTATCCCACCTCAGTAATGCTGGTGACATTTCTGATAGCTTCAAAGCTTCTCTAAGTGGTTTCACTGCAATGTGGAACGCCTTTCGGACTCGGCTATAAAAAGGAGGTCATTGAGCTTAACATGGAATCGGGCAGCACTTAGTGATAAGAGAGAAGTTCACCAATGTGGTATCACAATGGACTGAATAGTCTAAGTGAGCCTGATACATCGGGCTGCCACCTAACTTAACCTATAGCCCCCATATAAACCGATCCCCAGATTTGACCTCCGGAGCCCCCTGGAAGAGCAAAATTCATCCGATTCGGTTGAAATTTGGTACGTAATGTTAGTATATGGTATCCAACAACCATGCAGGAATTGGTTCATATCAGTCCATAATTATATATAGCCCCCATATAAACCGATCCCCAGACTTGACCTCCGGTGCCTTTTGGAGAGACAAAATTCATCCGATCCGGCTGAAATTTGGTACGTGGTGTTAATATATGATATTTAACAACCATGCCAAATGTTGTCCATATCAGTCCATAATCATATATAGCCCCCATATAAACCGATCCCGAGATTTGGTTTTGGAGACTCTTGGAGGAGCAAATTTCATCCGAGTCAGCTGAAATTTGGTACATTGTGCTAGTATATGGCCGTTAACAACCATGCCTAACTAGGTCCATATCGGTCTATAGTTATATATAACCATCAGATAAATCGATCCCCAATCACACAAAAATTCCCAATCACACATACTTGCGTATAGCCCCCATAAAAAGCGACCCCCCTATTTCAATTGACTCCCTAACTACCGCGCAATTATTTGTAGACGGTTCGTAATTATTTGTAGACTTACCTACACCGAAAGAATTATCTTCGTAAAAAGAACGAAACATTTCATTAAAAGTACGCAGTTTGTCATTGTTTTACTAACAAAGAAACTTTTCATTAAAAATACAAAATATTTCTTACTTTTTACGAAGAAAAAATTTTCCAAATTTTCCGTAGTTTATAAGAAAACAATGCGTACCCTTTTTGAAAAATGTTCGTACATTTTATGAAGCAATTTTGTTCTTTTTATTAAAAATGTTCGAATTATTTTTTTTTTGTTGAAAAATGTTCGAACTTTTTGTGAAAAATGTTCGAACATTTAGAAAAAAAATGTTATAGACCAAAGTGCATTTGGTTGTAGTAACACATTTGAAAAATGTCATCACTACTTTACATCTTAAGTTTTTGAATAATTTTTAGTTTTATTGCTTCACTTTCATTCATAGCGCGCTATCACCCAAATGAGAATTAGCATAGACATGCATAAAACAATAGAATAAAGTAATACACTCAAGCACATTATCAGAGGCAATTTTATGTCGCTAACAGAAATTTTACAACTTCATTGAAACTTCTTCGTTATTTTAAAGAAAATGGTTTGTACTTTTTATGAAGAAATTTTAACGCAGAATGTTTCGTTATACGAGTATATTCATAAATTCGTAAAAACTTCTTCTTCGGATAAAGATCCGTTCGAAAGTTACGGAATCATTTCCAAAAAAAAAGCGATTTTGAACCATTGTGTGCTGTATAGCCCAGACATTGTCCCGGCAGATTTCACACAAAATTTTCGTTCTTATGAAGATGCCAACAATTAGATCGATTCATTGAATATTTTTTTTTTCTTCGAGTAAAAGAGACGTATATGATCATCCAGTGGGAAAGTCTTTTCTATGCGATCCAGGGTGAATTATTTCTTGAGTCTTGAGTCACAATTATCATTCGATTATTTTTTTGCCATTAAATTTTCTTTGATTTCGCCCTGTATTAACGCTAGGTATTATTTTTTGACACCGTCTGGAACAACAATATTTTCATCTGCAACCTCAAAAAACGGAATGCTATTTTTTTTAAGTTGTGGTGTAATAATTCTCAAATTGAAGAATTGTACCAATTGAGATGATTTCAATCGAAATACTGCCTCCTTTTGTGGAAATACCGGCAATTTAATTGATTTTATTTTATATTTAATTTTAATTCTCATTTCGAAGAACTCTACACGACAAACAAACCACATTCAATTGGACATCCTGTACTTCACTAAAGGAAATAGCTGCATTAATCGGATACGAAAAAACGATGCATTATATTTAAATTCCTGCATGATTAATCCATGAATACACGTTTAAGCGAAAATCTCAGTATCGAGTTTATTACAAAATGTAACATGATTGCAATTACAAAGTAATTGTACACCACTTGTTTTCAGCAATTCACATGCACGTACACCTGAGTGCCAATAACTTTCATTGGTAAATTGTCCCATGGCGTAAGGCCATAGAAGATATGAGGCCTATAGTACTCATCCAGCAAAAAAAAATGAGCTTCCAAAAAAGATTCCCATCTTAATATCCGGAAGTAGTGCAAATTTGTATCATATCCAAGAAATTTGATATGGGCTTTTCATAGGATGAAAGTATTTCGTTCATCTGTTCGGAGTCTTCGGAATATTTTTTCGAATATATGTAAAATTACATTTTTTATTTTTGGTGTTTGGTCGAAGCAGGGATTGAACCAACGATCCTTTAAACGGGTTAAACATTGCTCCACGTTATAATTTTGACAAAATTTTTTATAGAAATAAAATTTTGAACAAAATTTCAAAAGAAGTAAAATTTTGATATTTTTTATAGAAAACAAATTTTGACAATATTATGTATAGAAATAATGAGGAATGTGGTAATTCCGAAACGTGCGTCCATCCAACCATCTTGCAGTCTATAGGGCTTTGCCCAAATAAATTTGACAAACATTATTTTCCTCTGTTGGTTAAGCTACACTTGTAGTTTAGTCAATGCATGGTTTTAAGCTGAAATCAAAAACAACAACAATAATTAAAGAACAAAACCAACAATAACAAAACAAAACGAATGAAATAAAATTTTGACAAAATTCTCTATAGAAATAAGATTTTGACAAAATTTTCTATAGAAATAAAATTTTGACAAAATTTTCTATAGAAACAAAATTTTGACAAAATTATCTATAGCAATAAAATGCTGACAAAATTTTCTATACAAGTAAAATGTTGACAAAATTTTCTATAGAAATAAAATTTTGACAAAATTATCTATAGAAATAAAATTTTGACAAAATTTTCTATAGCTATAAAATGTTCGCAAAATTTTCTATAGAAATAAAATGTTGACAAAAATTTCCATAGAAATAAAATTTTGAGCAAATTTTCTATAGAAATAAAATTTTGACAAAATTTTCTACAAAAATAAAATTTAGACAAAATTTTCTATAGAAATGAAATTGTGACAAAATTTTCTATAGAAATAAAATTTTGACGAAATTTTCTATAGACATAAAATTTTGACAAAATGTTTTATTGAAATAAAATTTTGACAAATAGAAATAAAATTTTGCCAAAACTTTCTATAGAAGTAAACTTTTGAGAAAATTTTTTATAGAAATAAAATTTTGCAAAATTTTCTATGGCAATAAAATTTTAACAACATTTTCTATACCTATAAAATTTTGACAAAATTTTCTATAGAAATAAAATGCTAACAAAATTTTCTATAGAAATAAAATTTTGACAAAATTTTCTATAGAAATAAAATTATGACACAATTTTCTATAAAAATAAAATTTTGACAAAATTTTCTATAGAAATAAAATTTTCACAAAATTTTCTATACACGCACAGAAAAAACATGTTTGGACATGGTTGCCGCATCCATTTAATGCTTATTTAGAGTATGTAATTGTCGAGAAAACCATGTATTTTGTCTTTGTAAAAATAATTTTCGACCGGAGAAAAATATATGTTGGCAATAAGCATTTAAATGGTTCTCAAATGCCGCAAACATGTTCTATTATTTAAATGATAGAATTTGAGACCATTATATGGTCAGGAAAATCATGTATCTGACCATTCAATTTTTTTACTTTTTTGCAGAGAAAAAAATATTTTTATAGTTTACGTATAGACATGTCTACAACCATTACATGGCCATAAAGACCATGTACATTGTTTTCGTGACCATTTAATTTTTTAATTTTTTTGCAGCGACAAGAATTTTATAAAAACATTGAGCAGGTACACACGATTTTCATTTTGCGCGTCAGTCGTGTGTTGATTGTTTCTTGGAATGGACGGAGAATACGGAATTATTGTGTTTTGTGTTAATTTATTTATTCAGAAATGGCACGTGGTTTTATGTGAATACAAACAAGGAAAGTGTAATTGAAAAAAATATACCTGGTTTTTGTTCTGCATTTTGATATATGGTATAATTTATTTTTATTTGCAGTTACATGATGTCTGCGTTTGTTCATTTGATGGTCACGAAGTAAATATGGAATGATTACTTATTGTTGAAATTGAACCAAACTAGAGTGTGTAAAAATATGTGAAGTTTGCTTGCACGACATTATAAATACAAATAAACAATGAATTAGTTTATAAATAAAGTTGATTTTGTGTTTTCTTTTCTCAAGTGGCGTCCTTTTTTCGACGACGAAAAAAGTTTTTTCATAAAAATCAAAACATTTTAGGTTGTGACCATGTTCTTTTAACTAGAAGAAAAACATTTTTGACGAATAACATAACATTTTAGATCGTGACCATTGTCTTTTAATGGAAACAAAATTCTTTTTATCAATATAATAACATTTTAGATGAGGACAATTGTATTTTTCTTAGAACCATGTTCACTGAGCCAACATGGTTGCAGGTTAAAATGTTACATGGTCGCCGCAAAAATAGCTGCTATCATATTATTTTGCTCTTCGAATATGATTGTGGCAATCATGTTTCTTCTCTGCGTGTAGAAATAAAATTTTGACAAAATTTTCTATTGAAACACAATTTTGACAAAATTTTCTATAGAAATACAATTTTTACAAAATTTTCTTTAGTAATAAAATTTTGATAAAAAATTCTCTTTTGCAATAATATTTTGACAAAATTTTCTTTAGCAATAAAATTTTGACAAAATATTGACACAATTTTCTATTGAAATAAAATTTTTACAAAATGTTCTATAGCAATAAGATTTTGACAAAATTTTCTATAGAAATAAAATTTTGATAAAATTTTCTATAGCAATAAAATTTTGACAAAATTTTCTATAGCAATAAAATTTTGACAAAATTTTCTATCGAAATAAAATTTTGACAAAATTTTCTTTAGGAATAAAATTTTGACAAAATTTTCTATAGAAACACAATTTTGACAAAATTTTCTATAGAAATAAAATTTTGACAAAATTTTCTATAGAAACACAATTTAGACAAAATTTTCTATAGAAATAAAATTTTGACAAAATTTTCTATAGAAATACAATTTTGACAAAATTTTCTATAGAAATTAAATTTTGACAAAATTTTCTAGAGTAATAACATTTTGACAATAAATTTTGTCAAATTTTTCTATAGAAATAAAATTTTTACAAAATTTTCTATAGAAACACAATTTTGACAAAATTTTCCATAGAAATAAAATTTTGACAAAATTTTCTATAGAAACACAATTTTGACAAAATTTTCTATAGAAATAAAATTTTGACAAAATTTTCTATAGAAACACAATTTTGACAAAATTTTCTATAGAAATACAATTTTGACAAAATTTTCTATGGAAATTAAATTTTGACAAAATTTTCTATAGAAATAAAAGTTTAACAAAACTTTCTATGGAAATAACATTTTAACAAAATTTGCTATAGAAATAAAATTTTGACAAAATCTTCTATAGAAATAAAATTTTGACAAGATTTTCTATAGTAATAAAATTTTGACAAAATTTTCTATAGAAATAAAATTTTGACAATATTTTCTATACAAATAAAATTTTGACAAAAATTTTCTATAGAAATAAAATTTTGACAAAATTTTCTGTAGAAATAAAATTTTTACAAAATTTTCTATAGAAATAAAATTTGACAAAATTGTCTATAGAAATAAAACTTTGACAACATTTTCTATAGCAATAAAATTTTGACAAAATTTTCTATAGAAATAAAATTTTAACAAAATTGTCTAGAGTACTAACATTTTGACAATAGATTTTGTTAAAATTTTCGATGGCAATAAAATGTTGACAAAATTTTCGATAGCAATAAAATTTTCACACAATTTTCTTTAGCAGTAAAATTTTCACACAATTTTCTTTAGCAGTAAAATTTTGGCAACATTTTCTATAGCAATAAAATTTTGACAACAGTTTCTGTAGCTATAAAATTTTGGCAAAATTTTCTATAGAAATAAAATTTTGACAAAATTTTCTCTAGAAATAAAATTTTGACAAAATTTTTTCTAGAAATAAAATTTTGACAAAATTTTCTATAGAAATAAAATTTTGACAAAATTTTCTATAGAAAAAAAATGTTGACAAAACTTTCTATAGAAGTAAAATTTTGCCAAAATTTTCTATAGAAATAAAATTTTGCCAACATTTTCTATTAAAATAAAATTTTGCCAAAATTTTCTCTAGAAATAAAATTTTGACAAAATTTTCTATAGAAATAAAATTTTAACAAAATTTTCTATAGAAATAAAATTTTGCCAAAATTTTCTATAAAAATAAAATTTTGACAAAATTTTCTTAGAAATAAAAGTTTGACAAAATGTTCTATCGAAATAAAATTTTGACAAAATTTTCTATAGAAATACAATTTTGACAAAATTTTTATATTAATAAAAATTTGAAAAAATTTTCTATAGAAATAAAATTTTGACAAAATTTTCTATAGAAATAAAATGTTGACAAAATTTTCTAGACTAATAACATTTTGACAAAATTTTCTACAGAAATAAAATTTTGACAAAATTTTCTACAGGAATAAGATTTTTTCAAAATTTTCTATAGAAAAATTTGCAAAAAAAAAATTTTTATAAATTAAAATTTAACAAAATATTCTATAGATATAAAAGTTTGCAAAACCTTCCTATAGAAATAAAGTTGTGACAAAATTTTCTATATAAATAAAATTATAGAAATAGAAATATCTTCTTCGTGTGTGTGCTATAACAAGAAGGAGCGGAGCGATTTTTTTTCTCCGGGGCCTGAAAAATGAACCGCTCCGGATTTCTGGATGCATAATCTCGCCTTGCGACCAGGCCCTTTTCGTAACCGAACAGACCCCTTTCGTAACCTCTCTGAGTATCGTTCCTGGAATTGGGAATATATTGAATAATACCGTCTGTTTTTAAATTGGCGGTTAAATCTTTTTCAAAAAGGAGTGACACAAGTGCCATTTCGTATTACATTTCACAATTCAATGTGAATACGAAGTATTTTCGAAAAGTTCCAAATGCAAGGATTAATTAGAAAGACAATAATAATTTATCAATAAAAACTATTGAAGTTTGATCGCTAGAAAAAATTTTTAAAATTATGTTTTGTTCGTTTTTATAATATCACATACAGTTTTCCATAATGACTTTATCTAGAGTCTTCGTATATTGAAGGTAGTAATCAATATGGAGCATGTACATTAATATGTTAACTCATTTAATATGCAGCTCACATTGGACGGGTGTTGCTTGTTCTCCAACAACGCCTATTTTTTGCCTTTTTGGGTACATTTTTTAATTGGTGTTTTCGATGTCTCCTTACATATTCATTTCACTAAATGCGAGGTGTTTTTCTTTACGCATAAAAAAAGGAAAACAAAAGATTACATGTCATGTCACCAATAATGCGATTGCATTAAAGTTAATTTTTACCATTTGAAGCTTTTATCCATACATACGCGTTTACATTTAAAGTTTGCTGTTTGCATAAAAGGCGTTTATAGTATAGAGCTCTTAAAAAGTTTTAAAGATATATTCAAAATTGATATGTCCTTAAATGACGGGTGGATATAAAGACTTGTTAATTGTAAATCGTCCTGAAATTTCTTGATTTTATGAAACGTTCAAAACAAGTAAAAACAAGTATGTACAGTAATAAATTCGGCCGGCCCACCACCATGAATCAAATATAATAGTTTCCTTTGACAACCCTTCATCGTAGCGGGTTACTTAATAATATATAGAATTTCAGTGGTGTTTGATGACAGATATTCTGCTAAGCAGATCAGTTCAACCACACAGAAAGAAATTTCACGAACATTTTTCCAATTAAAATTTGAATTGAGTTTTAAAAAATATTCAATTAAAAAGTTAATTGATTCAACAAATTTTTTAATTGAAACAAAAATCAATCACAAAAATTAATAGTATTAATTAATTTTTTAATTGACCTTCAATTAATTTTTTAATTGATACTATCATTTCTGTGATTGAAGACATTTCAATTAAAAAATTAATTGGATCAATTAATTTCGTGATTGAACCAGTATGCTTCCCGAAGATAAATTTAAAGATTCTACCTATGAAGAATAGATCAGATTCTGAATTTATAAGAACCATTTTTTATTTGAGTATTAGAGGAATCATAACCATCTCGTGCGATTGTGCAAGAAAATTATAAAATAACGACTCGATTTGAAATCTAAAATCTGTAGATTTTTATAATTTTTTTTTTAATTCATATTTATTAATGCCTTCTATCTTAATTCGTTATTTACATTATTCTTAGTGTTTGTTATTTCCTTTTCTATATCCATGGTGCTCACCCAGTGGTGAACCCATTCATACTATGAATATTATAAATTTTTGTTAAATAGTTATGTTAATATTAAGTCTTGTGGTGCTCTCCTCTTTAGCCTTGTAAATGTCTCCCGGTTTGCCATCAATTCTGATGCTAGTGGATTCGGATGAGTTTCGATTCTTAATTTGTAGTTGTTCAGATGTGTCAGTATTTCTTCCTGGATTGTTTTAATATTCAACTCCTTGTGCAGACGTGTGTTCGTTATATAATATGGTTCCCTAGCGATTTTACGCAATGTTTTTGATTGGAATTGTTGTAGTATTTTGATTGTTGTATTGGAAGCTGTTCCCCACAATTGGATGCCGTATGTCCAAATAGGTTTGATTATGCATTTGTAAATGAGCAATTTATTATCAAGGGACAATTTAGAATTAGACCCAATCAGGTAATTCATTTTGTTCACTTATAAGTCGACAGCTTTTCTCTTAATTTTAATGTGGTGTTTCCAATTTAGTTTATTATCAAGATACAAACCAAGGTACTTTGCCTCAGTTTCTTGCGGAAGTACTATTTGGTTCATCTGTACTGAGGGACAGCTCCCTTGTTTAAGAGTAAAAGTAATATGGGTCGATTTGGATTAATTTGCTTTTATGCGCCACAATGCGCCAGCTACACAGTTCATTCAAATAGTTTTGTAGCAAGTCGCTTGCTTTGTTAGCATTTTTGTGGACTGCTAGTACTGCTGTATCATCAGCAAATGTTCCAATAACTGCAGTTTTCGATTGAGGAAGGTCAGATGTAAAGAGTATATACAGAATTGGCCCCATAACACTGCCTTGGAGCACTCCAGCTCTTATAATTTTTGTACTGCTAATGTCATTCCCTTCACGGACATAGAACATCCTGCTTTGGAGGTATGATTTTATAAATAAATAGTAGTTTATTGGCAGTAGTTTTTTCAGCTTGTATAGTAAACCGTCATGCCACACTTTGTCAAAAGCTTGTGAAATATCTAAGAATGCCGAGGTGCAATATTGTTTGTTTTCGAATGCAGAGTGAATTGTTTCTACTAAACGATGTATTTGTTCAATAGTTCCATGATTCTTTCTAAATCAGAATTGGTGATTTGGTATGAGGTTTTTTGCCTCAATAAGAGGCATTAGCCTCTTCAAAAAAGAGATTCCAAGACTTTACAAAGTCTAGGAAGTAAGCTGATGGGTCGATATGATTTAACTTGATCAGCTGGTTTTCCAGGTTTTAGTATCATAGTGATTTGCGCTACTTTCCATTGGGGTGGAATAAAGTTGCGGGATAAGCAAGCATTAAATATAAAGGTGATGCAGTCCGTGCCTTCTTTTGGCAGTTCCTTTAGTATTTTAGGGGTTATTAAATCATATCCAGGAGCTTTTGCAGTTTTCAAAGATTTTAGTGCTTCAATTACTTCAGTTTTGTAAATTTTTTAATTGGCAAGTCAAGCTGATAAGGTTGGTTCAGAAATGTGTTAACATACTGTGGCGTTTCATCATCATTGTGAGGTGTGAAAACATCGTATAAGTGTTTGGCGAATGTAGATGCTTTTTCTTTATTACTCTTTGTCCACGAATTATCAGATTTTCGAATGGGATTATTGATTTTTGATTGAGATTTTATCTTCTTTGTAATTTTCCACAAAGAGTAATCAGTGTGTATTGTTGGACCTAATTTCAAAATTTCTCTCTCTACCTCTTGCTCTCTTTCACTTTTGAGTATCCTTTGAAGCTCGGATGTAGCTTTATTGAGTTTACGTTTGTCCTCTGGTGACTTAGTTGTTTGCCACCTTTTTTTGGCTTTTCTTTTTTCGATTAATCTACTTTTCACTAAATTGGAAACTGTTGGAGGATTGTCAAAACTTTTTTTTGGAGTTGAATTCCATGCATCTTTCTGAATTACCTCTACTAAGTGTTCTACACTTTTAGTAATATCATATTCAGTTTTAAGTGACAATTTCTGGTTTAATGTGTTAGTGATCAGGTATCTAAAATAATGCCAGTTAGTTTTTTTATTATGGAGCTTACATGTTTGTTCCTGAGGGATATGCTGTGAGTGCAAAGTTAGGTGGACTGGTGAATGATCGGACGATAAATCATGACTGGTAATACATTTTTCAGAATTCATTGGTATACCACTTGAAATACAGAAATCTATAAGATCAGGGGTTTTTAAATCAGTGGGCCAGTAAGTAGGGGAATTTGGTGATATGACTCTTAGATTGAGATCTTTTATAGCTAAGTAAAGCTGCCTCCCTTTTGGCGTCGTGAGGCGTGAACCCCATGTGGTGTGCTTAGCGTTATAGTCCCCGCACTCTCACAAAAAATCGCCTCTGTAACATATACTCCCAAACATATTTTGCTTCAAGCATATACATTTTTGGGTATTGCCCAAACATTTATATGTTTGATCTCTTCCAATATATAATATGTTTGAAAGCATATTGTTCTAAACAATATATGTTTGGGTAGTCTAAGTTCCAAACATTTTGTATTTTTGCATCCAAATTCAATAATGTTGTCTTCCAAAAAACAATATGTTATTATGTGAACATATAATATGTTTGGAAGCATTTTGCCCCCAAAAATATTATATGCTTAAAAAAATCTCCCAAACAATATTGTGCTCAAAATTTTATTTATTTATTTATATATTTACAATCATAATAAATTATGAAAATAAACAGGTAATATAGGTGCTACTAACAACATAGGTTTTCGACCTGAATGCTCAAAATTTTGTTTCTGCCCAATTGTATATTCCCCCACATCTTTCTCACTTCCACGAGATTTTTTAGTTCTTAGCAACTTTTTCTGTAATACAAACATTGTAGAAGAAATTATTCAATTGTATGATTTTTTTTTATTTTAATTTTACCTTTTGCCGGACGGGGATTCGAACAGCGGACCACACAGTTTGTAAGGATCAAAGAAGTAGCTGATCAATTGCCCAAGGAAAAATAAAATGTTAATTTTGTAATAACAAGCAACAACCACCAACTTAATTCAATATCGCTCCCTGTTAAATAGCGCTCGAAGCTACTAAACACATATATGTTTATAGGCTATTTCTAAATTAATATATGTTTGCATCCAAGCATATTATATTTACAAACATTTTATGTCCCAAACATAATATATTCTAACATATTAACATATATGTGCCAAACATGTTATGCTAGTTTATGAACATTATATGCTTGCACTCAAAAATATTGTGTTTAAAAATTTGTGTTCCAAACATATAATGTTTATAGCCAAACATATGAAAAACAGTCTTTTTCATCCGTGCGCATGCTACAAATTTGCTTCCAAGAGTTCTGAAGAAATTAACATATTCATCTTTTTTTATGTTATGTCTAGGAGGGCTATATATTGCTGACACAGTTAAAGGACCTTTCAGAGTTTCCACAATAACATTTGCTGCCTGTATTTCTGCTGTGCAGTAATGAATTCCCTGGTGATGTTTCAATGTCTCTTTTATAAGTATTGCAGATCCACCACGCGCATTTCCCGATGGGTGATTGACATAATAAAATTGATATTTTGGAATGTGAAAATGATGTTTTTGCGTGAAATGTGTCTCTGATATTAGAAAAATATCAATTTGATTACATATAAGAAACTTTTCTATTTCTAAGGTATGTTGAGCAAGACCATTTGCATTCCAAAATACTATCTTAAGATACTCCATTTTTACAAGTGCGTTAACTTGGAGGCGATGTTCATAATTAGATTTGATAACTGTTGCATAATATTGTTTAGATTACCAAGCATTGAATGTAATTTTTTTGTATTTTTATAATGGGGGTAAAAATTAAAATCAAATGATTACGAGAAGTAAATTCTGCAAATTTTACATTCAGAAGTGAAATCGATAAATATGGAAGCCTCACCAAATGGACCGATAACAAATAAATCCGATACAGCATTTTGTGCGTCTAAAATATCAGTATATTTACAATTACAAGCAAATCGGTTAAAAAAACTACGGCTTCTAGAAACTCAAGGAGTTAACTCGGAAGATCGGTCTTATGGGGGCTAAGTCAAAAACATGGACCATTACACACGTTATACAGCACACCTAATTGTGGTTCTGGGGTTTCAGAAAATTTTATAGAATCTATAGAATCGGAGGACCGGTTTATAAGGGGGGCTATACCAAACCATGAACCGATACACACCATTTTTGTCACAACACTTTACGGTCCTATAATACATCTAAATTTCGAATTTCAGGCAAATTTTATAAACACTACGGATACTAGAAGCCCAAGAAGTAAAATCGGGAGATTGGTCTATATGGGGGCTATACCAAAACATGGACCGCTACTCACCATTTTCGGTATACCTTTTAATAGTCCTAAAATACCTCTAGATTTCCAATTTCAGGCAAAGTGAATAAAATCGACGGTTTTTATAAGCCCAAGAACCCAAATCGGGAGGTCGGTTTATATGGGGGGTATATCAAAACATGGACCGATGCTCACCGTTTTCGGTACACCTTTTAATAGTCCTAAAATAATTCCAAATTTCCAATTAAGAAGTAAAATCGGGAGATCGGTCTATATGGGGGCTATACCAAAACAGGGACCGATACTCACCATTTTCGGTACACCTTTTAATAGTCCCAAAATACCTCTAGAATTCCAATTTCAGACAAATTGGATAAAAACTAAGGATTCTAGAAGCCCAAGAAATAAAAAAACGGGAGATCGGTCTATATGGGGGCTATAGCAAAACATAGACCGATACTCACCATTTTTGACACACCTATTTGTGGTCCTCAAATACCTCTAGATTTCTAATTTCATGCAAATTGGATAAATACTACACCAAAACATAGGCCGATACACACAATTTTTCGCACACCTCTTTATGGTCTGAAAATACCTCTAGATTTCCAATTTCAGGCAAATTGGATAAAAACTGCGGTTTCTATAAGCCCAAGAAGTAAAATCGGGAGATCGGTCTATATGGGGGCTATACCAAAACATGGGCCGATACTCACCATTTTTGGCACATTTCTTAATGGTCACAAACTACCTCTAGATTTCCAATTTGAGGCAAATTGGATAAAAACTACAATTTCTATAAGCCCAAGACCCCAAATCGGGAGGTTGGTTTATATGGGGACTATATGAAAACCTGGACCGATATAGCCCATCTTCGAACTTCACCTGTCTGGTAACAAAAGACGAAGCTGTGCCAAATTTCAGGACGATAGCGCCATTATTGAAGGCTGTAGCGTGAGTACAACAGACAGACCGACGGACATGCTTATATTGTCTTAGAATTTCTCCCTGACCAAGAATATATATACTTTATATAGTCGGAAAGCGATATTTCGATGTGTTACAAACGGAATGACAAACTTATTATACCCCCGTCTCCATTCTATGGTGGTGGCTATAATAAAGAAATGTTAAAAATAAATATAAGTCGGGTTTTCCTTCCTGTCGCTAACTCCAGACCGCACGAGCAGATTTCCGGTTTTGGAAAGGTCTCGGGCTCCGTAAGATCTATAGCAAAGAAAATTCAAGAAAAGTTTAAACGGAAAAGCGGAAAATTCGCTTTTTGCATACAGCGCACATTATAAAAATTTATAATATGAATTCAACGCAGTTGCTTTTGTTATAAAATAATTTTATTTTTTCACATGAAGAATGTTCCTAGAGAGTAGGGGGTAGGTAATCTTGTGGTGAAAATAGGGTATCTCATTTTTTTTATCTGGTGGGGGAGGGTACCTGATTTTTTAATATTTGGGCGACTTTTGGAAAATTGGAACAAAATTATCCGATTTGCTTGAAATGTTCAGGGTTGAAGGGGGCGTCTAGGCAAATACGTTAACATCCACTTTATTTTTCGATATTTGGTCGAGGAGGGAGCCTGCCCTTTGTCCAACTTTATTTTAAAGTACACTGGAAAATCTAAAATTTGTCGACTTACAAAAATTTTGCGGATAACTCGGGGGAGATTATGAAATTTATATGAGTTATATGATTTTTTAATATTTGGTCGGGGGGAAATAAAAGGGCACAGGGAGGCCTCATTTCTCCTCAAGTACATACCTTGTCGATAAATAGGAACTCGTTACATAATTTTATGATTTTTCCATAGGCTTCTGCCGGACTATTTTTAAGTAAAAACAAGTATATACGGCCGTAAGTTCGGCCAGGCCGAATCTTATGTAGCCTCCACCATGGATTGCGTAGAAACTTCTAATAAAGACTGTCATCCACAATCGAATTACTTGTGTTGCGGTAACACTTGCCGATGACAAGGTATCTTAAAACTTTTTAACATCGTCTTCTAAATTGTAAGTTAGTCCATGCGGGGTATATACGAGTATTAAACAAAAAAAGGCCGATAACTAAATTTGTAAAATTTTCTATAGAAATAAAATTATGACAAAATTTTCTATAGAAATAAAATTTTGATAAAATTTTGTATAGAAATAAAGTTTTGGTAGATTATTTTTGGCGATTTCGACCAATTTTTGTGTGATTGGCCATCGGCTATATATAACTATAGACCGATACGGACCAATTTTTGCATGGCTGTCAGCGGTGCTATACAATGTACCAAATTTCAACCGGATCGGATGAACTTTGCTTCTCCAAGAGGTTCCGAAGTTCAAATCTGGGTATAGATTTATATGGGGGCTATATATAATTATGGATCGATATGGACCAATTTTTGCATGGTTGTTAGAGACCATATACTAACACCACGTACCAAATTTCAACCGGATCAGATGAAATTTGCTCCTCCAAGAGGCTCTGGGAGTCAAATCTGGGGATCGGTTTATATAGGGGCTATATGTAATTATAGACCGATATGGACCAATTTTTGCACGGTTGTTAGAGACCATATACTAACAGATGAATTTTGGTCTTCCAAGAGGCTCCGGAGGTCAAATCTGGTGATCAGTTTATATGGGGATATATATAATTATGCACCGATGTGGACCAATTTTTGCATGGTCATTAGAGACCATAACTAACACCATGTACCAAATTTCAGCCGGATCTGGTGAAATTTGCTTCTCTTATAGGCTCCGCAAGCCAAATCGGGGGATTGGTTTATATGGGAGCTATATATAATTAGGGACCGATGTGGACCAATTTTGTCATGGTTGTTAGAGACCATAACTAACACCATGTACCAAATTTCAGCCGGATCTGGTGAAATTTGCTTCTCTTAGAGGCTCCGCAAGCCAAATCTGGGGATCGGTTTATATGGGAGCTATATATAATTTGGGACCGATGTAGACCAATTTTGGCATGGTTGTTAGAGACCATATACTAACACCATGTACCAAATTTCAGCCGGATCGGATGAAATTTGCTTCTCTTAGAGGCTCCGCAAGCCAATTTTGGTGGGCCGTTTATATGGGGGCTATACGTAAAAGGGGACCAATATGGCCCATTTGCAATACCATCCGACCATCAATAACAACTACTTGAGCCAAGTTTCAAGTCGATAGCTTGTTTCGTTCGGAAGTTAGCGTGATTTCAACAGACGGACGGACATGCTCAGATCGACTCAGAATTTCACCACGACCCAGAATATATATACTTTATGGGGTCTTAAAGCAATATTTCGATGTGTTACAAACGGAATGACAACAAAGTTAATATACCCCCATCCTATGGTGGGGGGGATAAAAATTTATAGTAACAATTAATTTTTTAATTTATACTATCATTTCTGTGATTGAAGACATTTCAATTAAAAAATTAATTGGATTAATTAATTTCGTGATTGAATCAAAAAACAATTTTTTGTATGCATCTTCATCATTTCTATATTTATGGAATATATTGTCCAAATCACTGATGAGCAATGAGGAGAGGGCAACATTTAGCTGAGTAAAATAATATATTAACACTTGGGAATCCAAAATAAAATCCTGTGTCCGTTTCCAGCCCAAGTGCTTCAATTGCACCTCTTTGCATATTTTTTAATAATATAGAAATATACAGAATTTCTTGAAAATCATCATCCCACAGTGGTGCAATGGTTAGCATGCCCGCCTTGCATACACAAGATCGTGGGTTCGATTCCTGCTTCGATCGAACACCAAAAAGTTTTTCAGCGGTGGATTATCCCACCTCAGTAATGCTGGTGACATTTCTGAGGGTTTCAAAGTGGATCTCTAAGTGGTTTCACTGCAATGTGGAACGCCGTTCGGACTCGGCTATAAAAAGGAGGTCCCTTGTCATTGAGCTTAACACGGAATCGGGCAGTGATAAGAGAGAAGTTCACCACTGTGGTATCACAATGGACTGAAGAGTCTAAGTGAGCCTGATACATCCGGCTGCCACATAACCTAACCATCATCCCCAAGTTTCCAACTCAAAATTTTCGACCCTATCCACCAAAATACATCCCCAATTTGGGGAAAAATCACCAATACTGTCAACATTGGTGGAGAGTACAAATGAGTCGGCAAACTTTCGCCCGTATTTACTTGTTATACCCTGCGCCACACTGTGGAACAGGGTATTATAAGTTAGTGCATATGTTTGTAACACCCAGAAGGAGACGAGATAGACACATGGTGTCTTTGGCAATAATGCTCGGGGTGGTTCCCTGAGTCGATATAACCATGTCCGTATGTCCGTCTGTCCGTCCGTCCGTCTGTCTGTGCACACATTTTTGTGATCAAAGTCTAGGTCGCAGTTTAAGTACAATCGACTTCAGATTTGGCACATGTTCCTGTTTTGGGTCAGAATAGAACCCTATTGATTTTGGAAAAAATCGGTTCAGATTTAGATATAGCTCCCATATATATCTTTCGCCCGATATACACTTATATGGATACAGAAGCCAGAGTTTTATCCCGATTTGCTTGAAATTTTGCACGAGGAGTACAATTGGTAGTATAGTCGAGTGTGCAAAATTTGATTGGTTCATCGGTTCAGATTTAGATATAGCTCCCATATATATATTTTGCCCGATATGGACTTATATGGCCCCAGAAGCCAAGGTTTTAGGCCCAATTTGGTTGAAATTTTGCACATGGAGTACAATTAGTAGTGTAGTCAAGTGTGCTAAATTTTATTGAAATCGGTTCAGATTTAGATATAGCTCCCATATATATCTTTCGCCCGATATGGACTATTATGGTGCTAGAAGCCAGAGTTTTGGCCCAATTTGGTTGAAATTTTGCAGTAGAAGTACAATTAGTAGTGTAGTCATGTGTGCCAAATTTGGTTGAAATCGGTTCAGATTTAGATTTAGCTCCCATATATAGCTTTCGCCCGATTTACACTCATATGACCACAGAGGCCAATTTTTTACTGCGATTTAGTTGAAATTTTGCACAGGGAGTATAATAAGCATTGTTGCTATGCGTGCCAAATTTGGTTGAAATCGGTTCATATTTAGGTATAGCTCCCATATACACGCAGAGAAGGAATATGATCACCTCAAACATGTTTCAAGAGCAAAATGTTATTTTTGTATGGTGACCATGTAACATGTTTGTCAATAAAATGTTATTTTCTCGTCAAATATAACCTGCTTGCCGAAATCAGATACATGATTTCCGAGGAAATAACATGGTTGCGAAAACAGTGTTACATGGTCACCACCCAAAAATAACATTTTGCTCTTAAAACATGTTTGAGGTGATCATATTCCTTCTCTGGGTGTATATGTTTTTCTGATTTCGACAAAAATGGTCAAAATACGAACATTTCCCTTTTAAAATCGCCTCTGTTTAGTCGAAAAGTTGTAAAAATTACTCTAATTTTCCTCTACTTCTAATACATATATATCGAGCGTTAAATCATAAATAAAAGTTTGTGAAGTTTGCTTAAAATTGCTTCATATTTAAATCTTTTTCATATTTTTTTACTTTCATTGTGTTTCACCCTAGTGCATTAGCCGACTTAAATTTTTAGTCTATAAAATTTGTAGAAATCTATCAAATTCTGTCCAGATCGAGAGATATCTAAATGTATGTATTTGGGACAAACCTCTATATATTCAGCACCCAACACATTTGACGGATGTGATATGGTATCGAAAATTTAGATCTACAATGTGGTGCAGGGTATAATATAGTCGGCCCCGCCCGACTTTAGACTTTCCTTACTTGTTTTTTACTGAAATTGATTAGTTTCGCTACCAAGACAAGATAAATTTATGACACACACCATCTAACGTTTACAAGTCCAAATGTGAAACTTTACAATTTTGATGCTTTCCTTTACAATGGCCAATTTATTTACTTTTCCCTAAGCAATAATTTTATTGTCCATCATTTTATTATTTGCAGTCAGTTTTGTGGGATGTGAGAGATCTGGTCACGGTGGTTTGTTAAAAGAATGCCAATGATTTGATGCAGACCAAGACGATTATCATCATCATCATTAACATTGTTGCCATATGCAATTGAGCATTCCAAAAGCTGCCAAAAGAAAAACCCCATCTGCAACCACATAAACTACAGAGGATGTTCAAGCCAACATTTCACTGGGATTTTTTTTTTTTTGGAATCTCATATTGCCACATGTCTTACCCCGGGCCACCATCATCTACCTAAAATAGCTAGAAGTTTATATGTTTCGTATAGAGAACCTTAATGCAGGAACCAAGAAGAATAGTTTCTGGTCAGGTCAGCTTAAATAGTAATGCAGAGGCATAGTATTCGTAGTAGTTGTAGTATAACTAAAAAAACCAAACTATATAACTGTACAAAGGTCCTTTTGTGTAAATGAAACCAACTTAAACAAAACAAGTATATACGGCCGTAAGTTCGTCCAGGCCGAATCTTATGTACCCTCCACCATGGATTGCATAGAAACTTCTACTAAAGACGGTCATCCACAATTAAATTACTTGGGTTGCGGCCGATGGCAAGGCATCTTAAAACTCCTAAACATCATCTACCAAATTGTAAGTTAGTCCATGCGGGATATATAGTAGACAAAAGAAAGGTCGATTAAATACGTATATATTCAGTTCTTGACCGGTGTATATAGGGAAGAAATAGTTACGAACCGATATGAACGTTTGTGCTGTAAATATAGAGCCAGAATTGACATATGGTAGTTTCTTTATATGGGGGCTATCTACAATTATAAACACGAATCTACCAAAAATTACAGATTTTTTACTGTTTGGTAGATTGATAGAATTCTTGATGTTTTGGAAGATTTTTCAATATATTCCTCTCCAACTATGAAATGCTTCATAAGTTTTCTATAGAAATGACATTTTGACAAAATTTTATACAGAAATAAAATTCTGACAAAATTTTCTATAGAAATAAAATTTTGATCAAATTTTCTATAGAAATTATATTTTGACAAAATTTCCTAAAGACCTAAAATATTGACAAAATTTTCAATAGAAATAAAATTTTGACAAAATTTTCTATGACAATAAAATTTTGGCAGATTATTTTTTGTCTCGAGTGGTAATCGTGATTTTTATGTGAATGGGGATCGGTTTATTTGGGGGCTATATATAATATAGATCAATACGGACCAATTTTGGCATGGTTGTTATACACTAAGCGAAATGTACAAAATTTCAACCGGATCGGATGAATTTTGTTCCTTCAAGAGGCTGCGGAGGTCAAAACTGGGGATCGGTTTATAACAGGTTGGCTGATAAGGCCTAACAAAGAAAAACAATTTTTTTTTGTCAAAATTCGTTTTTATTATTCAACATAGTTCCCTTCAAGAGCGATACAACGATTATAACGACTTTCCAATTTTTTGATACCATTTTGGTAGTACTCCTTCGGTTTTGCCTCAAAATGGGCCTCAGTTTCTGCGATCACCTCTTCATTGCAGCCAAATTTTTCCCCTGCGAGTATCCTTTTGATGTCTGAAAACAAGAAAAAGTCGCTGTGGGCCAAATCTGGAGAATACGGTGGGTGGGGAAGCAATTCGAAGCCCAATTCATGAATTTTTGCCATCGTTCTCAATGACTTGTGGCACGGTGCGTTGCCTTGGTGGAACAACACTTTTTTCTTCTTCATATGGGGCCGTTTTGCCGCGATTTCGACCTTCAAACGCTCCAATAATGTCATATAATAGTCACTGTTGATGGTTTTTCCCTTCTCAAGATAATCGATAAAAATTATTCCATGAGGCCATTACTTTGCCAGCGGACTTTTGAATCTTTCAACGCTTCGGAGACGGTTCACCGTTCGCTGTCCACTCAGCCGACTGTCGATTGAACCCAGCAGTGTAGTGATGGAGCCATGTTTCATCCATTGTCCCATATCGACGGAAAAACTCGGGTTTATTACAGCTGCAAACACCGCTCAAACATCATCAACACGTTGTTGTTTTTGGTCAAATGTGAGCTCGCGCGGCACCCATTTTGCACAGAGCTTCCGCATATCCAAATATTGATGAATGATATGACCAACACGTTCCTTTGATATCTTTAAAAAATTCAAAATCATTTTGTGGATTTTTTTGATGTTTTCGTCGGTAACCACCTCTTTCGGGCGTCCACTGCGTTCACCGTCCTCCGTGCTCATTTCACCACGCTTGAATTTTGCAAACTCATTATCAAGCCAAGTTTTTGCTTCCACCGTATTTTTTCCCTTTAGAAAACAGTATTTTATCAAAACACGAAATTCATTTTTTCCATTTTTTTCACAATAACAAAAGTTGCTTCACAAAAGACGCTCTATCTCACAAACTAATTGACTTACAGACGTCAAATTTTGACACGAATCATTTGAAGGTTGTGCATTTAATACTAGCGACGCCATCTATGTGTCAGACCGGGGACTTATCAGCCAACCTGTTATGGGGGCTATATATAGTTATGAACCGATATGGACCAATTTTTGCATGGTTGTTAGAGACCATATACAAACATCAAGTACCAAATTTCAGTCGGATCGGATCTTTGAGGCTCTGCAAGCCAAATCTAGGGATCGGTTTATATGGGGGGCTTTATACCAACACCATGTACCAAATTTCAGCAGGATCGGATGAAATATGCTTCTCTTAGATGCTCCGCATTCCAAATCTGGGGGTCCGTTTATATGGGGGCTATACCCCAGCAAAAAAATGTCGCCAAGAAAGTAGTGAAAATGTTCTTTTTGGAACCAAATTGACGCAGAAGCGATGAGTTTAACATGTGCTTGTCATAGGACGGTTGTCCACCATTTCAACAGCCGCTGCACTGAATTGGCATCACTTCTTAAAATGTGAGGAGAATTCAGTGTTTTGGATGTGAATTCAGAATTTTTGTGATATTTTTGCAATTAAATAATTTTTAAATTTTTTTATGATTTTTAACGCATTATAACGCTTGTCTGGAACGTTTGTCATCAAATATTTTAAAAAATTCGCAATATTTCTAGGAAGTATTTAACATTTTTGCGGCTAAATTTAAATAATTTGAAGCATTTTATTAATTCGTACTATGTTTTTAACCTACTTGAAACAAAAAAAAAATAAATTTCACATTACTAATATGAACAAGTATATACGGCCGTAATTCGGTCAGGCCGAATCTTATGT
This sequence comes from Haematobia irritans, assembly GCF_050003625.1. Classification (NCBI taxonomy): domain Eukaryota; kingdom Metazoa; phylum Arthropoda; class Insecta; order Diptera; family Muscidae; genus Haematobia; species Haematobia irritans. Next base: position 163,347,108 of record NC_134397.1, on the reverse strand, counting down.
ACCCTCCACCATGGATTGCGTAGAAACTTCTACGAAAGACTATCAACCACAAATTTAAACTCACTCGGATGAAAATTGCTTCTCCAAGAGGCTCCAAAACCAAATCTCGGGATCGGTTTATATGGGGGCTATAAATGATTATGGACTGATATGGACCACTTTTGGCATGGTTGTTAAATATCATATACTACCACCACGTACCAAATTTCAACCAGATCGGATGAATTTTGCTCCTCCAAAAGGCACCGGAGGTCAAATCTGGCGATCGGTTTATATGGGAGCTATATATAATTATGGACTGATAGGAACCAATTCCTGCATGGTTGTTGGATACCATATACTAACATCACGTACCAAATTTCAACCGAATGGGAAGAATTTTGCTCTTCCAAGGTGCTCCAGAGGTCAAATCTGGGGATCGGTTTATATTAGGCCTATATATAATTATGGACCGATATCGACCAAGTTTTGCATGGGTGTTTGAGGCAGTTATATTAACATCACGTACCAAATTTCAACTGAATCAGATGAATTTTGGTCTTCCAAGAGGCTCCGGAGGTCAAATCTTGTGATCGGTTTATATGGGGGCTATATATAATTATGGACCGATATTTGCATGGCCATTTTTGCATGGCCATTAGAGACCATATACCAACATCATGTACAAAATTTCAGCCGGATCGGATGAAATTTGCTTCTCTTAGAGGCTCCGCAAGCCAAATCGGGGGATCGTTTTATATGGGGGCTATATATAATTATGGACCGATATGGACCAATTTTTGCATGGTCATTAGAGACCATATACTAACATCATGTACTAAATTTCAGCCGGATCGGATGAAATTTGTTTCTGTTAGAGGCTATGCAAGCCAAATCGGGGGATCGGTTTATATGGGGGCTATATATAATTATGGACCGATGTGGACCAATTTTTGCATGGTTGTTAGAGACCATATACTAACACCATTAGAGGCTCCGCAAGCCAAATCGGGGGAACGGTTTATATGGGGGCTATATATAATTATGGACCGATGTGAACCAATTTTTGCATGGTTGTTAGAGATCATATGCTAACACCATGTACCAAATTTCAGCCGGATCGGATGAAATATGTTTCTCTTAGAGGCTATGCAAGCCAAATTTGGGGTCCGTTTATATGGGGGCTATACGTAACAGTGGACCGATATGGAGCAATTTTTACATGGTTGTTAGAGACCATATATTAACACCATGTACCAAATTTCAGCCGGATCGGATGAAATTTGCTTCTCTTAGAGCAATCGCAAGCCAAATTTGGGGGTCCGTTTATATGGGGGCTATACGTAAAAGTGGACCGATATGGCCCATTTGCAATACCATCCGACCTACATCAATAACAACTACTTGTGCCAAGTTTCAAGTCGATAGCTTGTTTCGTTCGGAAGTTAGCGCGATTTCAACAACGGACGGACGGACGGACATGCTCAGATTGACTCAGAATTTCACAACGACCCAGAATATATATACTTTATGGGGTCTTAGAGCAATATTTCGATGTGTTACAAACGGAATGACAAAGTTAATATACCCCCCATCCTATGGTGGAGGGTTTAAAAATACAAACAACAACAAACCAATGCCAGCAGCTTGGAGTTGAATACTACAGAAGGCAATGTGGCATCAAAAAGGCCAACAAACTGTGCAATAACAAAACAATATCTTGTGGTAAAAAGGATGTGTTTTGTGCTTTCTGTTGGGCAACCATAAAGAGGCTTTTGTTTTACCAGCACAAATACTCAGACACGCATACAAAGTAACGCACACATTTATATGCATCATAGTAAATAAAATGCATTTTCTATAAAAAACTATATCATTAAAAGAATAAATTTCTTGATATTGACAATTTTTTAAATTTATTTTTTAAATTTTACAACATAAAGAAATGCAAACATTAAAAAAAAAAAAAAAACTTATCTTAGGTATAATAAGTGTATCATTCTGTTTGTAACACATCGAAATACCGATATAAAGTACCCAGCAAAAACTAGGTAACCACATATTATCACAATTGGCATTACCAGGAGTAAAGCTGTCATTACACGTTGCATTACATTGTTATAATGTTATAATGACTAACCTGTAATGACAAAAATAAATACTTCTCGGTAATTTTCGAATTGTTATTCTCAAATTTTTAGGCAGTTAGCTGTTAATGACTTAATAAAATAGAATAAATGTTGGTACCATTAGGTATAATAATTATTCACCTAATTTCTATGGATCCCATTGAAATTTTAATATATATTTTATTTCGCGAGTCAGGAGACTACTCATTAAGCAATTATGTTTTAAATAAATGCTTTCTTATACCTCATTCACATTACACTTCCAAAATGCACTTAAACTAGATTTCAAATGTCATTTGCCTTGTAAAAAAGGGACTTAAAATCCAGATTTAAAGGGTGATACGGTAAAAATTTGGTCAAGGGAAACGCGTGTAAATCGGTGAAATCGTTTATTTAAAAAAACAAATTAAATTTCTTTTTCGAGTTCAATTAGTATAAAATTCAGGAAAAATATTCAGTTAGGCTTTCGCTTTTCCAAATCCGAATTGCCGGGCCTCACGCTTGACACCTGCCATCAGATTTTGTACAGCCACCTTGTCCACCTTCTTCGCCGCAGAAAGCCACTTTGCCTTGAACTGCTGCTCGTCCTTAGCAGTTTTTTTTTTTGGTCTTCTTTAGGTTCCGCTTGACAATAGCCCAGTATTTCTCAATTGGGCGGAGCTCTGGCGTGTTGGGAGGGTTCTTGTCCTTGGGAACCACCTGCACGTTGTTGGCGGCGTACCATTCCATTGCCTTTTTACTGTAATGGCAAGATGCCAAATCCGTCCAAAACAGTACGGAACAACCGTGTTTCTTCAGGAAAGGCAGCAGACGTTTATTCAAACACTCTTTCACGTAAATTTCTTGGTTGACAGTCCCGGAAGCTATGAAAATGCTGCTTTTCAAGCCACAGCTACAGATGGCTTGCCAAACCAGATATTTCTTTGCGAACTTTGCCGTATAAAACTCCTGTCCCGGAAGCTGCTTGTAGTCGGCTTTGACGTAGGTTTCGTCGTCCATTACCACGCAGTCAAACTTCGTCAGCATCGTCGTGTACAGCCTCCGGGATCGCGCTTTGGCCGTCGTATTTTGTTTATCATCACGATTTGGAGTCACTACCTTCTTGTAAGTCGATAGTCCGGCTACACCCAGCTTATTTGCGGCATCTCAGAGAGAGGTGTGGGTTTCGCTTGAAACTACCGGCAACTCTCTTTGTCGTCTCAGCGGCTTCCGGTTTTCGATTTCCCCCCGATACAGACTTCCTGGCTGTCGACAAACGTTCCCCAAACACTTTAATTACATTTGTAACGGTTGATTTGGCAACTTTTAGCGATTTTGCCAGCTTTGCGTGCGAGTAGCTCGGATTTTCGCGATGCGCGAGCAAAATTATGATACGCTGCTCTTCTTGCTTGGACGGCATTTGGACAACTGAAGGGTGAATTCCAAAATCAAAATAGGAGCAACATTTTACACACACACCTTCAAAATGAGGGGTGTTCAGGTTTTTTAAATGCAAAATTGAAAGAAATACGTAAAGTTTATATTGACCAAATTTTGACCGTATCACCCTTTAGATTTCGAACCTAATGTGAATTGGCTATTGGATATATCGATGCCCTTATTCCAGAATACGCTAAGTCGACTTAGCATGTTGGGTGGAGTTAGCTGTTTTTTATCCTGTCAAAATTTCGAATTTATTGGACATTTCTATCAAAATTTATGGTTAATATTGTACTTAGCCTGTGTCTAAAGTTTTAAAAACTGTCCAATCCAAAAAGGGCAAAAAGGTTTGTTCGGCCTAAAGTGGTCTAAGTCATTTTTAGCCATGTTCTATTATCACAATTTTGAGTTCGTACATACTAAACAAAAATTATAAAAAAATATGATTTTGAGACCGAAAATAAGGAAATTTCTATCTTATACGGGTTTTGAGAAATTTCCAAAAACAAAACTTGTTTCTTGTTTTCTGTAAAATTCACTTTTTAGATTTAGCGCACTTTGGAATGTAGGCATCGATATTATAACGTAATTCACTAATCCAACTCCCTTAAACAACCTACATTTATTTCTATTTTAAGTGTGAAATTAACTTACGTATAATCTTATTTAGATGATTTATTAAATTTTTTGTTTATTTATACAAAACTCATTTCTATTCAAGTAGTGCTCTTATTACAGCATTACTCGCCATATTTTGATCCATTGTAATCGGCGATTTGTTTGCCTGAGACAATAAGTGGCTATTTTGCAAGCTTTGGTGTATCTACGAATAAGTGATTACATATTAGGTGATTATATGCTCTAAAAGCACTACTTATTTCGTGGCCGAAAGTATGCCTGGGGAGAAGTACCTTCCCCCTAGGACATGCGTATGTAAATGTAATCCGGAGCGATGCCAATTAATAAGTGTTTATTAATTTTTTAAACAGGCTTACCTACAGGATTACCGTAATGAGAGTTTTTGCTGGGATCGGTTTAAATTGATGTACACTGAACGGAAAAACTTCATCAATATGATGATTTTCAACATTAATTTGATGAAATGTTTCTTCGATTTTGAGCTTACAACGCATTTCATCATCGTAATGAAGAATTTTACATCAATTTTTCATCAAATATATTCATCAATTTAATGAAATAATTGCATCATCTTGAAGAAAAAGTGTCATTTAATTGATGTATTTGTTTCTTCCTTTTGATGAAAAACGGTATTCAAATTGATGTCCGATAGTCTCTATACAATGAATATTCTGCATCATTCAAATGAAAGGTATTCATCAAAAGTTAGTAATTTATTCATTAAAATTACATTACTTCAATGACTACATTGCATCAAACTAATGTATATTTTACATTTAACCAATGAAACACTGACATCGAAATGAACTTTGGTTTCAGCCGTAGAAACTAGTTCTAAATTGTACAATATCCAATATAATTAAAAAATATTTTAAGTGAATTAGGAAATATTATTTTTATCAAAAAATTTTAAAAATAATATTCACTACACTTGCGATTATTAATGGATTATACATTTCAATATTAACATAGATTTGTGAATGGAAAAAGTATACATACGATATTAATGAAAAATTGACATAAATATAAGACGTTTTCAGCGTTTCATATAATATTAACATAAATATACTTATAAATGAGAAATCTTTTTATTGGCCCTATTGGAATATAAGCCATTATTATTCGCTTAAAATGGTTAATATTTTAGAAATTGTTAGCTGATTTAATATTATACTCTTAGTATAGATTAATATAATAATTGTAGTCACCATTTTCTAAATTGATATTTCCAATAACAACAATAAAAGGTTTTATATTCCAATTTGTAAGTGGTTGTCTACTTCTGGGATACTTTCTGCTAGAAATATTGACGATTCTTGGGAGTATTCTCCATTTTTATCATTTCGGACTTATTTTTATGTTGGAAATAAGTAGCCATATAGACACCAAGTCAAACGCATCATAAATGATGGGGCTATAAAGGCAGATTTAAATATTAGTTATTTAATGATATGCATAATTGTACTAATTTTTTTTTCATAACAAACCTGCGTTTGGCACATCAATTTTATCAAAAACCTGTCTAATGCCAGCATTTTTAACATAGTGTTCTTTCTCAATTAAATTGTACCAATATACTATATCAGTTTGGTTACCCAGTCTAATATTGATGTGCAGTATTTATGCAGTACTCCGAAGTCCATGTTAATCTAAACGAAATAACAACATATACATGTAGTAAGAATATTAAAATAAGGTGAACGTTTGAATTTAGTTACTTACCAACTGTGCTCCTCGAAATTCTATATACTGTGGCCAGGCACTAAATATATCACTATGGTTATCGTGTTCGTCAAATATTTGACGTATTCAGTACGTCAATATCCCATCGTCAGATCTGTCGATGCGGTGGGAATTCATTTTCTCATTCAGAAAAGGTCTTCTATGACGGGTACTTCACCTAATTTTCCAGGGTGAGAAAAGTCTCTTCACAGTGCCTCTCGATGCTTACATCTTGTGGTATATACTTCTCGTTTACTATATTTTTTTCCAAATCGCTAAACTCGCAGGCCGTTGGAGTTTCTCTTGGAGCCGCAATGTATTTCCATAATATATGAACGTTTGCAAGATGCCTTTTACAGGAAATTTTTGTGTGAATGCGCTGTTACATATCGTATCACTATTTTGGAAACCTTTAAAATGTTTGTAAACGCCACAAATATTTTTATATATTACTAAAATTTCTCGAACATATAGCACTCCGTTTATGTTAAACTTACAACACTTAAAATATCTCCAATTCGCAAAAGTATTAAAAACTATTTTATGAACGTGCGATCACAATAAATGTCACTTCACAAATGAATTTATTTATTCTTCAACAAATTTCACACACAGCAGACATAACGGATTTTCTCAAAGGCATTGCTTTTGTGTGTGTTTTATCAATAAAAGCACAAAAAAATGTAAATGAATAACATGTGATGAAAATTTTCTTCAACTTGATTACTGATTTCATTAAATGAATGAAAGATTTTCATCAAAATGATGATCAACAATTGATGTAAGTTTCTTCATTGAGTTGATGACGGTATTTTTCAACTGAAAACAGAAAACATCAAATTGAATACCGAATTCATAAAAACAATGTAATTTCTACATCAATTTGATGAAGATTTTTTGATGATTTTGTTTCATTAATTTGATGATGTACTTTTCTTTCAGTGTATATATAATTAAGACCGGTGTGGAGCAATTTTTGCATGGTTGTTAGAGACCATATAATAACACCACGTACCAAATTTCAACCGGATAGGGTACATTTTGCTCTTCCAAGGGGCTCCGGAGGTCAAATCTGGGGATAGGTTTATATGGGGGCTATATATAATTATAGACTGATATGAACCAATTCCTGCATTGTTGTTGGATACCATATACTAACTTCAGGTACCAAATTTTAACCGAATCAGATGAATTTTGCTCTTCTTTTGGACTGATATGAACCAATTCCTGCATTGTTGTTGGATACCCGGCAGAAATTCTAATACGATATAACCAGAAATGGTCTGTATCAAGCTTTTTTAGGTTTACGACTGTCGCAAAGTTGTAAACGTCGTAAATGTCACATACGCGTCGTAAATGTAGAAAAAGTAGCAAGCGTCGCAAACTCAAAATACTTCGCTAGGCAGCGAATGATATCCAAGATGATGATATGTGCGAAGAAATTTCAATTCTCAGGAATGTTCAAAAAGTTATTAACGAGTTTAAAAAACTTGAGAATAGAGTTATTTCAATTGAAGTCTCCAATCCAAAATTACTATGAACTATTAGACGGTGCAGTCCTGAAATTTGGCTCAGATTCGTTTTTTGTTTGCAGACAGGTCAAGTTCGACGATGGGTTATATCGGCTTCTAGAAACGGTAGTTTTTATCCAATTTGTATGAAATCGGAAATCCAGCATTATTTAAGTTTTTATTCTTGGGCTTCTAGAAACCGTAGTTTTCATCCAATTTTCCTGAAATTGAAAGTCGTGATGTTTTTTTGGGACCATAAATAGGTGTGCCAAAGTGGTGTGTATCGGCCAACGTTTTTGGTATAGCCCCCATATAGACCGATCTCCCGATTTTACTTCCTGGACTTCTAGAATCCCAATATGCCTGTATGAATCCTCTATTTCCCTAAAGCCAATTTAACTTTATTATAGTTTATGGAATTATTATGTTTGGACAAAGTTTCTTTTATTATAATGCGTACGTTAAATGAACTAAAAAACGGAAAAAATTATGCACAAATGAAGGATAAAGACTAAGTAAATTCGTACTTCTCGCAAAATAGTTCATTATTTCTTTAAATTTGTACATTTTACTACAAAAGTGCCCATCTTGAACTTCGTACGGCACAAAAGACATTCTTGCAATTTTCAACTCAAATGTTTATACCCTCCACCATAGGTATATTAACTTTGTCATTCCGTTTGTAACACATCGAAATATTGGTCTAGGACCCCATAAAGTATCAATATTCTGGGTCATGGTGAAATTCTGAGTCGATTTATGCATGTCCGTCCGTACGTCTGTTGAAATCACGCTAACTTCTGAACGAAACAAGCTTGGCACACGTAGTTGTTATTGATGTAGATCGGATGGTATTGCAAATGGGCCATATCGGACCACTTTTACGTATAGCTCCCATATAAACCGAACCCTACATTTGGATTGCGGAGCCTCTTGGAGGAGCAACATTCATTCAATCCGGTTGAAATTTGGTACATGGTGTTAGTATATGGTCTCTAACAACCATGCCAAAATTGGTCCATATCGGTCCATAATTTTACATAGCCCCCATATAAACCCATCCCCACACTTGACCTTAGGAGCCTCTTGGAAGAGCAAAATTCATCTGATTCAGTTGAAATTTGGTACTTGGTGTTAATATATGGCCTCAAATACCCATGCAAAAATTGGTCCATATCGGTCCATAATTATATACAGCCCCCATATAAACCGATCCCCAGATTTGACCTCAGGAGCCTCTTGGAGACGAACAAATTCATCCGATCCGGTTGAAATTTGGTACGTAGTGTTAGTATGTAGTCTCTACAAACCATGCCAAAATTGACCCATATCGGTCTATAAATATATATAGCCCCCATATACCGATCCCCAGATTTGACCTCAACAGCCTCTTGGAAGAGCAAAATTCATCTGATTCAGTTGAAATTTGGTACTTGGTGTTAATATATGGCCTCAAATACCCATGCAAAAATTGGTCCATATCGGTCCATAATTATATACAGCCCCCATATAAAACGATCCCCAGATGTGACCTCCGGAGCCTCTTGGAGACGAAAAATTCATCCGATCCGGTTGAAACTTAGTACGTGGTGTTAGTATATAGTCTCGAACAACCATGCCGGAATTGGTCCATATCGGTTCATAATTATATATAGGCCCCATATAAACCGATCCCCAGATTTCACCTGCGGAGCCTCTTGAAGTAGCAAAATTCATCCGATCCGGCTGAAATTTTGTACATGGTGTTAGTATAAAGCCCCCATATAAACCGATCCCCAGATTTGGCTTGCGGAGCCTCAAAGAGAAGAAAATTTCATCCGATCCGGTTGAAACTTAGTACGTGGTGTTAGTATATAGTCTCTAACAACCATGCAAAAATTGGTCCATATCGATTCATAATTATATATAGCCCCCATATAGACCGATCCCCAGATTTCACCTACGGAGCCTCTTGAAGGAGCAAAATTCATCCGATCCGGTTGAAATTTGGTACATTTCGCTAGTGTATGGCCGATAACAACCGTGCCAAAATTGGTCCGTATCGATCTATGTTATATATAGCCCCCAAATAAACCGATCCCCAATCACAGAAAAATCACGATTGCCCCTCGAGCCAAAAATAATCTACCAAAATTTTATTGACATAGAAAATTCTCTCGAAATTTTATATTTCTATAGAAGATTTTATCAAAATTTTATTTGTATAGAAAATTTTGTCAGCATTTTATGTCTTTAGGAAATTTTATCAAAATATAATTTCTATACACAAAATTTGGTCAAAAATTTTTTTCTATAGAAAATTTTGTCAAATTATTATTTCTATAGAAAATTATGTCAGAATTTTATTTCTGTAGAAAATTTTGTCAAAATGTTTTTTTCTATAGAACATTTTTGAAGCATTTCATAGTTGGTGAGGAATATTTTGCAAAATCTTCAAAAAACATCAAGAATTCTATCAATCTACCACACAGTAAAAATCTGCCATTTTTGGTAGACTCGTGTTCATAATTGTATATAGCCCCCATATAAGGCGACCCCCATATTTCAATTCTGGCTCTATAATTACTGTACAAAAGTTCATATCGGTTCGTAATTATTTCTTCCCATATATACCGGTCAAGAACTGAATACATACGTTTTTAACCGACCTTTCTTTTGTCTACTATATATCCCACATGGACTAACTACACGCAAAGAAAAAAAACGTTTGGAAAACGTGTACCGAAAACGTTTTTCTTTTGCTAGAGTTTTTTGAATTGCTTCGAAAATTTTAAACTTTTATCACCAAAAAAATTCGTTTGTTACAAAGTTTTTATTTTTTCAATAAAAAAAGTTATTCTTGAAACAACAACAGAGTCCATTTCGTTTATATCAAACACTGTTCTTTTCTGACTTTTGGTCTTTAATAAAACACATTTTACAGTTCAAAATTTAATATAGTACAATGTAATGTTGAACATTTTTTTCGGAATCTTCCGAACATATGTAGAATGTATGTAAAAAAAAAAAAAAAACAACTTTGGTCGAAGCAGGGATCGAACCCTCGACCCTTGGCATGAGTCAGACGTAGCAACCACTGCTCCACGGTGCCAAACTAAATGTTTGTTTCTGTTAAACAAACTTTGTTTATTCGGTTCGTGGGCGCCGCAAGCTATGCTATATAAATATAACTTATATGGATATTTATCTATTGATGACCATAACAGGTACATAGCTCAGTGGTTAGTGTGTTGGCTTACAAAGTGCATGGTCCGCGGTTCGATTCTCCGGCCAGGCGAAAGGTAAAAAAAATTTTAAAAATTTATAAAATCGTATAATTTCTTCTACATTGTTTGTATTACAGAAAAAGGTGTTAAGAACTAAAAATCTTCGTGGAAGTGAGAAAGATGTGAGGGAAAATGCAATTAGCCAGAAAAAAATTTTTTTTTGAGTTAGTCTTTATGAAATTGTTTTTACATCCTGGAAAAGAATAAACGTTTATCACAAAAAGTATATACTTTTCTTCCAAATACACTTCCTTACAGCGAAAAGCAAATGAGAAACGAACTTTGTTTGTCTAAAATTTCGTTTGGGAGGAAAGAATTATTTTTTTGCGTGTAAACATACAATTTAGAAGATGATATTTTAAGATGCCTTGCCATCGGCCGCAACCCAAGTAATTCAATTGTGGATGACCGTGTTTAGTAGAAGTTAGAGGTCTGCACAATTCCATTTGTAAATGCAGAGTACACGTGTACTTGCTACATGAGTACATCTATTTGAGAGAGTCGCAAAACTATTGGTACACATTTTGATGAACACCAAAAGCCACGAGTAACTTCTTGTTGCTACTCTGATGTCTTCACTACCAACAAACACATATTCCTCTTTCTCTCTTATTGAAGTGTACTCAGAGTGATCACGTCGAGTATGTTGCGAAAACAAAACTTCATAGAGTACTCCATGTACCACGTCCAGTTTCAGAAATACAAAAAAACAGTTACTCTCAATAATATATGTTTGGGTTTGTTATAAAGAACGGCAAACGTTAAGGTAAGTGTGTGACATACATAAATATATGAAATATGTGATATACATACATATCTATGATTAATAATAATGGAAAGTTTTGCTTCGCATATAACTGAGAAATACTTGTGGTACCACGTGAAGTGAAGAGAATCCATGTTGTACTTTTTCTCAAGTACTTACATTTTTATTGTTCCTTTTTTTCGGAACACATATTGTTTCGGATAAGTACTAGGTGGTATTTGACAAGCAAGTGTTCTCTTCACTTCACTACTTGCGCTCTGAGAGAAAGACAGTGTATGTACTATATTCGACAGCGAATTGCATACATGTAGTGAAAAGTTATTCGATGCAGACCTCTAGTAGAAGTTTCTAGGCAATCCATGGTGGAGGGTACATAAAATTCGGCTTGGCCGAACTTACGGTCGTATATACTTGTCATTTATCTGAAATGATTGCTCATGATATTGTTTTTTTTTTTTATTTAAAAACTTTGTACCTAAATTCATATTTTTGCCCCATGATTATATGAAAATCATACTTTTTGCCCACACCATATACTACATGTTAAATTACCATCATAGCATAACTATGTCACAAATTCCAACGATTCATACGAGCATGAGATTAAGGCTCTTCCAAAATGCCATAAATTGTTGACTTCTCTGTGGATGTGGATGTAACAGCGAATATCTATCTACCCCATTGCCAACAAAGCCAACTGAAAACATAGCCACACTTGTGCAGCTGGTACCATGACATCCAGTAAGTACTACGTATTCTCGTGACACTAATTAAATTAATTTACAATTATAAGCCCCGCGAAATGGGGAATGAAAGTGTGCTAATGTAAAATATGTAAATTTTAATTAGTGTACATTTTTCAAGGTAGCACAAAAAAGAGCAATAATAGTGAATAGGATGCAATTATTTTACCATCGCAATAAAGAGCAAATATTTTTGCAGGTAATTGTAATAAAGCATAAGGTTACAATACATTGGCCCCAAAAAGCACGAAATCATGGTATCCAATGTTAATTTAAATAGTTTGCCTTTTTCATGAAATTTGAAAGCAGCTAAGGGTAAATTAAACATAACAAGTGATTATTTTTGAAGACCTGAATTTTTCAAATTTTTAAAGATTTGAAAAATCGATTTTTTGATTATGATTATAATCCCTAATTTAACCCAATTCGACTTTCTTTCCTAGCCGAATCTTAAATACACACCACCATGAATCAAATATAATAGTTTCCTTTGAAAATTTCAGGGGGGTTTGAGAACAGGCATTTTCCCAAGCAGATAAGTTCAACCAGTACGCTTCCCACAGATAAATGTAAATATTTTACCTATGTAGACTAGATCAGATTCTAAATTTATAACAACCATTTTTTGTTTGAGTTTTAGAGGAATCATAAACATCTCTTGCAAATGTGTAAGAAAATTATAAAATAACGCCTTGATTTGAAATCTAAAATCTGTAGATTTTCATCCCAATTATAAAGGGTGATTCTTTTGAGGTTAGGATTTTCATGCATTAGTATTTGACAGATCACGTGGGATTTCAGACATGGTGTCAAAGAGAAAGATGCTCAGTATGCTTTGACATTTCATCATGAATAGACTTACTAACGAGCAACGCTTGCAAATCATTGAATTTTATTACCAAAATCAGTGTTCGGTTCGAAATGTGTTTATCGACAAATTTTGTTCAGCGATGAGGCTCATTTCTGGTTGAATGGCTACGTAAATAAGCAAAATTGCCGCATTTGGAGTGAAGAGCAACCAGAAGCCGTTCAAGAACTGCCCATGCATCCCGAAAAATGCACTGTTTGGTGTGGTTTGTACGCTGGTGGAATCATTGGACCGTATTTTTTCAAAGATGCTGTTGGACGCAACGTTACGGTGAATGGCGATCGCTATCGTTCGATGCTAACAAACTTTTTGTTGCCAAAAATGGAAGAACTGAACTTGGTTGACATGTGGTTTCAACAAGATGGCGCTACATGCCACACAGCTCGCGATTCTATGGCCATTTTGAGGGAAAACTTCGGAGAACAATTCATCTCAAGAAATGGACCGGTAAGTTGGCCACCAAGATCATGCGATTTGACGCCTTTAGACTATTTTTTGTGGGGCTACGTCAAGTCTAAAGTCTACAGAAATAAGCCAGCAACTATTCCAGCTTTGGAAGACAACATTTCCGAAGAAATTCGGGCTATTCCGGCCGAAATGCTCGAAAAAGTTGCCCAAAATTGGACTTTCCGAATGGACCACCTAAGACGCAGCCGCGGTCAACATTTAAATGAAATTATCTTCAAAAAGTAAATGTCATGGACCAATCTAACGTTTCAAATAAAGAACCGATGAGATTTTGCAAATTTTAGGCGTTTTTTTTTTTTAAAAGTTATAAAGCTCTTAACAAATCACCCTTTATAAATGATTACGAGAAGTAAAATCTGGAAATTTTGTATTCAGTTTCAAGCAATTTTCATGATCAGTGCGCCTTCCATACCCTCAATAAGTGAAATCGGTCTATATGGACCGATGGACCGATAAAACTAAATCATATACACTTTGTTATGGGTCTAAAATGCTAGAATCAGTATTGTACTTTTCGTAATCATTTATATAATTGGGATGAAAATCTACAGATTTTAAATTTAAAATCAAAGCGTTGTTTTATCATTTTCTTACACTGAAAAGATTTTGTCTTTACCTTAACAATTTTGGTATTGATTCCGAGCCAAAGAAGCAGAGAATACAAGCAAGGATACTTTTAAGACACAATTCTCTTTTAAATTTAGGTTTTGTGTACTTGACTCTAGGAAGCAAATTTTAATTTTTCGATTTTTCAGCTTTTTTTCTTCATATGCTATCAAAGTCCTTTAAAAACAAGTTAACGACAACTTTATTTTCCAAATTCAGACAGGACTTCCAGTAGAAAGTATGCTATGTTTCAAGTAAAAAACGTCTTTACTATAAAGTGTTGAAAAAACATGTCCTATTTTTGAACGATTTTTTGCTTTGTAGTCAAGATGCAAAAAGACAACAAATTTAAAGACAATTTCATTAATTTTAAAGAATTTTTCTGAATTATTAAAGTCAAGTTGACTTTATCCCAAAAAAATTTTCTTTTATGTTATGATACCCATTTTTAAATCGAATCACTTAATTATAAGGACAACACGACTTCATTGAAAAGTTTATCGACTTTTGGACAAGGAAAAAGACTTTATATTGGAAAAATGCGTATTCTACGCTAAGCAAAATTTGCATTCGTATTTTAAGGACATGAAATCTTTGGCCTCACGACAATATTTTTTTCAGTGTACACACTTACAAGAGATGTTTATGATTCCTCTAAAACTCAAACAAAAAATGGTTCTTATAAATCCAGAATCTGGTCTAGTCTTCATAGGTAAAATCTTTACATATATCTTCCGGAAGCGTACTGGTTGAACTGATCTGCTTGGGAAAATGCCTGTTATCAAACCCCCCATGAAATTTTCAAAGGAAACTATTATATTTGATTCATGGTGGTGGGTATTTAAGATTCGGCTTGGCCGAACTTACTGCAGTATATACTTGTTATATTTAAGAAAAATAAGGGGTACATGTTTATTGTTAGAAAATGGAAATTTTTGAAAATCGTTACATATAATCGTTATGGGAGCTATATCTACACTCGAACAAAAGTTTACATTAATCCAAATATTTGGACCTTCTCTTATGGATTCCGAGCCAAAGATGTGGCTTCTTTAAAATAAAGAAATTTTTTGGCCACCTATCTGACCCTAAATCTAGGATCCATAAAATTAAAATTAGGATTCAGATCTCATTTACCGATTTTTTATTTTCTTCGCGCGGTATTTTATTAAAGCGATTCACTTACAAACAAATGCCAGTTTAAAAATTCAAATTATAGCGAATACCTCAAAGTAAAAATGTTTTCTTAATTCCACAAAAACGTTAAACCAAAGATGCTAATTCCTCAAAATAAGTCTTATCGTATCTTATTTGAGTCTTATCTTATCTTATTTGAAGCCGTTTCAATATTTCAGTTAATTTAAGGACGATTTCTTTAAATCAAAAAGACATGCGACTTTAACAGAGGGACGAAAATTTACAAAATTTGTGTCCTAAATTCAATGAAAAAAATTGTTGAAGTAAAGATTATAAACTTTGTTTTAATTAAAATGTCATTATTTTAAAGAAATTTGTCCTTAATATTTTGTAAATTGAGCATCTTAAAATTTAGGTTGTATAATCTTTAATATCACGTAAATATTTTTGATTTGGATGATATTTTGCAGGTTTGTTCGATACCACAACAGGTTGCTTTGTGCTAAATGTGAGTAAGATCGGTTAATAAATAAGAATATTATGACAACATTTTGGAAAATCTGGCAATACATATATACCCAGCATAAAAGCGTCGCCAAAAAAGTAGTAAAAATGTCCTTTTTAGATCCGTACCAAATTTCAACTGAATAAGATGAATTTTGCTCTTCCAAGAGGCTCCGGAGTTCAAATCTGGGTATCGATTTATATGGGGGCTATATATAATTATGGACCGATGTGGACCAATTTTGGCACGATTGTTAGAGTCCATATGCTAACACCACGTACCAAATTTCAACCGGATCGGATGCTCTTCCAAGAGGCTCCGCAATCCAGATCTGAGGGTCGGTTTATATGGGGGCTATATGTAAAAGTGGTCCGATATGACCCATTTGCAATACCATCCGACCTACATCAATAGCAACTACTTATGCCAAGTTTCAAGTCGATAGCTTGTTTTGCTCGGAAATTAGCATGATTTCAACAGACGGACAAACGGACGTGGCTAGAATATATATAAAGGGTGATTTGTTAAGAGCTTGATAACTTTTTAAAAAAAAAAAACGCATAAAATTTGCAAAATCTCATCGGTTCTTTATTTGAAACGTTAGATTGGTCCATGACATTTACTTTTTGAAGATAATTTCATTTAAATGTTGACCGCGGCTGCGTCTTAGGTGGTCCATTCGGAAAGTCCAATTTTGGGCAACTTTTTCGAGCATTTCGGCCGGAATAGTCCGAATTTCTTCGGAAATGTTGTCTTCCATAGCTGGAATAGTTGCTGGCTTATTTCTGTAGACTTTAGACTTGACGTAGCCCCACAAAAAATAGTCTAAAGGCGTCAAATCGCATGATCTTGGTGGCCAACTTACCGGTCCATTTCTTGAGATGAATTGTTCTCCGAAGTTTTCCCTCAAAATGGCCATAGAATCGCGAGCTGTGTGGCATGTAGCGCCATCTTGTTGAAACCACATGTCAACCAAGTTCAGTTCTTCCATTTTTGGCAACAAAAAGTTTGTTAGCATCGAACGATAGCGATCGCCATTCACCGTAACGTTGCGTCCAACAGCATCTTTGAAAAAATACGGTCCAATGATTCCACCAGCGTACAAACCACACCAAACAGTGAATTTTTCGGGATGCATGGGCAGTTCTTGAACGGCTTCTGGTTGCTCTTCACTCCAAATGCGGCAATTTTGCTTATTTACGTAGCCATTCAACCAGAAATGAGCCTCATCGCTGAACAAAATTTGTCGATAAAAAAGCGGATTTTCTGCCAACTTTTCTAGGGCCCATTCACTGAAAATTCGACGTTGTGGCAGATCGTAAGTCTATTCATGATGAAATGTCAAAGCATACTGAGCATCTTTCTCTTTGACACCATGTCTGAAATCCCACGTGATCTGTCAAATACTAATGCATGAAAATCCTAACCTCAAAAGAATCACCCTTTACTTTATGGGGTCTTAGAGCAATATATCGATGTGTTACAAACGGAATGACAAAGTTAATATACCCACCATAGGATGGTGGAGGGTATAAAAATTTACAAAATCAAATAATTTCTTCTACATTGTTTGTATTAGAGAGGAAGGTGCTATTAACTATTACTATTTTTCTCTAATCCCGAGGTATAAATAGCAATCCTAGTACACAGAAAAAAAATCCGTAGTTAAAGTAACACCAAATTTATATTATTTTTATTGCAGCAAAATTATTTGTTTGTAGTTAAATTTTATTATTTTATTCGAAATTTTCCACAGCTTAATGAAATCTTACTTTTTTAACTATGTCTCAAACATTTTATGAACTAGACGAACATATAAGTTCAATATGAAGCAAAAGAAAATTTTCGTACGATTCCAAAAAAAAATAGTAAGAGTAAACTACCGTATGGTTAAAATAGCCATGATTTGGTGCCAATGATTTTCTTCTTTACTTTTAGTTAATTTTTGCTTCTATGAGAGGGTGTAATTTTGTGATCTGCAGTTAAAAAGTAAAACAGGGCATTAAATTTTCCTGGCTTTAACACCGCTTTGTGGAAATCTCAAAATGTTGAGTACAAGTTAGTTCAATTTAAGTTAGTTTATTTTTATACCCTCCACCATAGGATGGGGTTATATTAACTTTGTCATTCCATTTGTAACACATCGAAATATTGCTCTAAGACCCCATAAAGTATATATATTCTGGGTCGTGGTGAAATTCTGAGTCGATCTGAGCATATCCATCCGTCCATCCGTCTGTTGAAATCACGCTAACTTCCGAAAGGAACAAGCTATCGACTTGAAACTTGGCACAAGTAGTTGTCATTGATGTAGGTCGGATGTTATTGCAAATGGGCCATATCGGTCCACTTTTACGTATAGCCCCCATATAAACGGACCCTCAAATTTGGCTTACGATTGCTCTAAGAGAAGCAAATTTCATCCGATCCGGCTGAAATTTGGTATATAGAGTTAGTATATGGTCTCTAACAACCATGTAAAAATTGGTTCATATCGGCCCACTTTTACGTATAGCCCCCATATAAACGGGCCTCCAAATTTGGCTTGCGATTGCTCTAAGAGAAGCAAATTTCATCCAATCCGGCTGAAATTTGGTACATGGTGTTAGTATACGGTCTCTAACAACCATGCAGAAATTGGTCCATATCGGTCCATAATTACATATAGCCCCCATATAAACCGATCACCAGATTTGACCTCCCGAGCCTCTTGGAAGACCAAAATTCATCTGATTCAGTTGAAATTTGGTACGTGGGGTAAGTATATGGTCTCTAATAACCATGCAAAAATTGGTTCACATCGGTCTATAATTATATATAGCCCCCATATAAGCCGATTCCCAGATTTGACTTTCGGAGCCTCTAAGAGAAGCAAATTTCATCCGATTCAGTTGAAATTAGGTACATGGTGTTAGTATATGTTCTCTAATAACGATGCAAGAATTGGTCCACATCGGCCCATAATTATATATAGCCCCTATATAAGCCGATCCCCAGATTTGACCTCCGGAGCCTCTTAGAGGACCAAAATTCGTCAGATCCGGTTGAAATTTGGAACATGGTGTTTGAATGTTGTCTCTAAGAAACACGCAAGAATTGGTCCATATCGGTCCATAATTATATATAGCCCCCATATAAACCGATCCCCAGATTTGACCTCCGGAGCCTCTTAGAGGAGCAAAATTCATCCGATCCGGTTGAAATTTGGTACGTGGTGTTAGTATATGGTCTCTAACAAACACGCAAGAATTGGTCCATATCGGTTCATAATTATATATAACCCCCATATAAACCGATCCCCAGATTTGATCTCCGGAGCCTCTTGGAGGAGCAAAATTCATCCGATCTGGTTGAAATTTGCAAAGTGGTGTTAGTATAAGGCCGCTAATAACCATGCCAAAATTGGTCCATATCGGTCTATAGTTATATATAACCGATCCCCAATCACACAAAAATTGGTCCATATCGGTTCATAATCATGGTTGCCGAGCCAAAAATAATCTACCAAAATTGTATTTTTATAGAAAACATTTGCAAAATGTTATTTCTATAAAAAATTTTGTCCAAATTTTATTTCTATAGAAAATTTTGTCAAAATTTTATTTCTATAGAAAGTTTTTTCCAAATTTTATTTCTATAGAAAATTTTTTCAAAATTTTATTTCTATAGAAAATTTTTTCCACATTTTATTTCTATAGAAAATTTTTTCCAAATTTTATTTCTATAGAAAATTTTTTCCAAATTTTATTTCTATAGAAAATTTTTTCCAAATTTTATTTCTATAGAAAATTTTTTCCAAATTTTATTTCTATAGAAAATTTTTTCCAAATTTTATTTCTATAGAAAATTTTGTCAAAATGTTATTTCTATAAAAAATTTTGTCCAAATTTTATTTCTATAGAAAATTTTGTCAAAATTTTATTTCTATAGAAAATTTTTTTCCAAGTTTTATTTCTATAGAAAGTTTTTTCCAAATTTTATTTCTATTGAAAATTTTTTCCACATTTTATTTCTATAGAAAATTTTTTTCAAATTTTATTTCTATAGAAAATTGTTTCCAAATTTTATTTCTATAGAAAATTTTTTCCAAATTTTATTTCTATGGAAAATGTTGTCAAAATTTTACTTCTATAGAAAATGTTGTCAAAATTTTATTTTGTCAAAATTTTATTTCTATAGAAACTTTAAACTTAATTATATACGTATTTAATCGGCTTATTAGTTTAATATATACTACGTATGGACTATGTGGTGTATATTACCTTGCCATCGGCAAGTGTTACCGCGACCTAAGTAATTCGATTGTGGATGACAGTCTTCAGTAGAAGTTTCTACGCAATCCATGGTGGAGGGTACATAAGCTTCGGCCTGGCCGAACTTACGGCCGTATATACTTGTTACTATTTCTTTTTTTCGGTGTACGATACCAGCCTTCCAAATGCTTTATTTCGGGTCGTCAATAGTGAAGGGTATATAAGTTGCAGTCTGGGGTTCTCCATTTTTATTTGGTACTCAATTCTTCCCCTGCTGAATATTATTGAAAACATTCATATACCTGTATACAGATGAATATATTAACATTGTGAAAAAGGTATTTAGCAAAACTTACCCTTATGTTATACAAATTTCCGCATTTTTACAATCCAATGAACTGTATTAGCTAATAGTACTTCAACGCTTGAATATTGAATGACATTTATCCTTTTTCCAAGTAGCCGTTTGCCATTGAATTGAATGCCATAGTCCTGGTATATGGATGGATTTTATTTTTACTCACATTCCCTGAGGAAAAAGGACATAAGTAGTTTTTCTATGAATTGAACATTGCCATGTCATCGAATCCACCCTCCACCACCATTGACCATTTCGTCAATTTCTTTCGGTCATCCGTTCATTCATATTTGATTCGATTTGGTGTTTTCTTTTTTTTTCATTTGACTCAAGGATCCTCAATTTGTATTAAAAGCTCTTCACCGTAAGGTATTTCTATGGCTTTGTGCTATGTGTTCCTCATATGGAATACATGTGATAATTTCAAGCTTCATTTACAATTCAGGGCAGTGGACACAGAGATTCTGGCAGGTCCTTGATATTTTCGCCATTGACATATATTTCCAATTTAGCTTTTGTTGTGATGTGATGGAGATAATTGTATTTTTATTTATTTCGCCCCTTTTTTATCCTCCTCACTTAAGTCGACCCTTATGATATATTCAAATGCATTTGGTATTAAAAATGTGTTTCGTTGTTAAAATTGAATATTTTAGATATGTAGCTTTTCTTCGATTTGTATTGGATTTTTAAAATTTAATCGATATCTCAAAGCAAAATTACTTTTCTTTAAGTCAATATTTAATAAGAATTAGAGATCTTTGAAAAGTTAATCCTCTTTCCATTGTTTGTCAATTTTCTGACTAATCCATAACTTTACCAATGTGCTCTCAGAATCATGGATACTGTTCCAATGTCAATAAAAAATATCGACAAGACATATACATCTTATTTGCCACAAGTCTGTCAAATCGAGTTAAAAATTAATTAAAATCCATCTAGAAAATTTTACCAAAACACTACCAAACAAAAAAATCTTATATAGCAAGATTTTATTTCTATAAAAAATTTTGTCAATATTTTATTTCTGTAAAAAATGTTGTCAAAATTTTATTTCTCTAGGAATTTTTGTCAAAATTATATTTCTATAGAAAATTTTGTCAACATTTTATTAATATAGAAAATTTTGTAAAAATTTTATTTCTATACAAAATTTTACAAAATATTATTTCTATAGAAAATTTTATCAAAATTTTATTTGTATAGAAAATTTTGTCAAAATTATATTTCTATACAAAATTATGTGAAATTTTAGAAAATGTTGTCAAAATTTTATTTCCATAGAAAAATTATATTTCTATAAAAAATATTGTAAATATTTTATTTCTATAGAAAATTTTGCCAAAATTTTATTTCTATAGAAAATTTTGTCAAAATTTTATTAATATCGAAAATTTTGTAAAAATTTAATTTCTATACAAAATTTTAGATTTTTTTCAAAATATTATTTCTATAGAAAATTTTATCAAAATTTTATTTCTATAAAAATTTTGTAAAA
This sequence comes from Haematobia irritans, assembly GCF_050003625.1. Taxonomy (NCBI): domain Eukaryota; kingdom Metazoa; phylum Arthropoda; class Insecta; order Diptera; family Muscidae; genus Haematobia; species Haematobia irritans. Next base: position 163,325,241 of record NC_134397.1, on the reverse strand, counting down.
TTTAGAAACAATTTGTCAAAATGTTATTTCTATAGAAAATTTTGTCAAAATTATATTTCTATACAAAATTATGTGAAATTTTAGAAAATGTTGTCGAAATCTTTTTTCTATAGAAAAATTCTATTTTTATAGAAAATTTTGTCAAAATTTTATTTCTATAGAAAATTTTGTCAAAATTTTATTTCTATAGAAAATGTTGTCAAAATTTTATTAATATAGAAAATTTTGTAAAAATTTTATTTCTATACAAAATTTTAGCATTTTTTTCAAAATTTTATTTCTATAGAAAATTTTATCAAAATTTTATTTCTATAGAAATTTTTTTAAATTTAAGAACAATTTGTCAAAATGTTATTTCTATAGAAAATTTTGTCAAAATTATATTTTGTTTTGTTTTGTTATTGTTGGTTTTGTTCTTTAAGCATTGTTGTTGTTTTTTATTTCAGCTTAAAACCATACATTGACTAAACTACAATTGTAGCTTAACCAACATAGGAAAAGAATGTTTGTCAAATTTATTTGGGCAAAGCCCTATAGACTGCAAGATGGTTGGATGGACGCACGTTTCGGAATTACCATATTCCTCATCAGCATCTTCTACTTGCAGCAAAACTATCAACCAATTATCAGAATAAATTCAGGAAGTTCATTAAACCCAACAATGAACCACACTTGAACCTTCCGAAAAAAGTTTTACATGATAGCCGGCTTATGCCGAAATAAATTCGTACAAACATATCTCTTTTCCTTTGCCACCGTGAAATCATCGAAGCCGGCTATCATGTAAAACTTGTTTTCGGAAGGTTCAAGTGTGGTTTACTTTTGGGTTTAGTGAACTGCCTGAATTTATTTGGCAAACATTATTTTCCTCTGTTGGTTAAGCTACACTTGTAGTTTAGTCAATGCATGGTTTTAAGCTGAAATAAAAAAACAACAACAATTATTAAAGAAAAAACCAACAATAACAAACCAAAACGAATGAAAATTTTATTTCTATAGAAATTTTTGTCAAAATTTTATTTCTATAGAAAATTTTGTCAAAATTTTGTTTCTATAGAAAATTTTGTAAAAATTATATTTCAAGTTAGCCTGATACCGAAACAGGCAATTGACGTCCAAATGCATTATATCTAATTATACAATTATTTTTCGAGCTTTATGGACAGATATAGATTAAGGAACATGATTAATAGAGCCATTGAAAAGAAAACGCCAGATACAAATCTATACACGCCTGGACTGTACATGTTTCGGTTCGGGCGAATGAACCTTTCCACAGCCTTTAGTATAGATCTGGCTGGGAGAGATAACTCAATTTTGGGCCCTTTATGCTAACTCCTTATGGAGAAAACATTTGGGAAATTTCCTCTTACAAATTGAATCACATGTACAGTCCAGGCGTGTATAGATTTGTATCTGGCGTTTTCTTTTCAATGGCTCTATAATCTATATCTGTCCATAAAGCTCGAAAAATAATTGTATAATTAGATTTTCTAAAAATTTTATATCTATAGAAAATTTTGTCAAAATTTTATTTCTATAGAAATTTTTGTCAAAATTTTATTTCTATAGAAAATTCTGTCAAAATTTTATTTCTATAGGAAATTTTGCCAAAATTTTATTTCTATAGAAAAATTTGCCAAAATTTAATTTCTATAGAAAATTTTGTTAAAATTTTATTTATATAGAAAATTTTGTCAAAATTTTATTTATATAGAAAATTTTGTCAAAATTTTATTTCTATAGAAAATTTTGTCAAAATTTTATTTCTATAGAATATTTTGTCAAAATTTTATTTCTATAGAAAATTTTGTGAAAATTTTATTAAAATAGAAAATTTTGTTAAAATTTTATTTATATAGAAATTTTTGTCAGAATTTTCAAAAAAAAACAAACAATAACAAAACGAATGAAAAATTTATTTCTATAGAAATTTTTGTAAAAATTTTTATTCATAATCTATAAGCCCGAAAAGGGCCAAATCGATTACAGAGTAATGAATTATGGCACTAAGATTCACTTCTATATAATGGAAGGTAAAAAGATCTTAACACTAAAATCTTAATACTAAAAAATAAAAAATATAATGTTCATGGATATGAAACGTTTCCCCCAAAAAATAAAAAAAAAAGAATATGTTGTCAAAAATTTATTTCTATAGAAAATTTTGTCAAAATTTTATTTCTATAGAATATTTTATCAAAATATTATTACTGTAGAAATTTTTGTAAAAATTTTATTTCTATAGAAGATTTCTATATAAAATTTTGTCAAAATTTTATTCCTATAGAAAATTTTGTCAAAATTTCATTTCTATAGAAAATTTTGTCAAAATTTTATTTCTATAGAAAATTTTGCCAAAATTTTATTTCTATAGAAAATTTTGTTAAAATTTTATTTATATAGAAAATTTTGTCAAAATTTTATTTATATAGAAAATTTTGTCAAAATTTTATTTATATAGAAAATTTTGCCAAGATTTTATTTCTATAGAAAATTTTGCCAAAATTTATTTCTATAGAAAATTTTATTAAAATTTTATTTATGTAGAAAATTTTGTCAAAAATTTATTTATATAGAAAATTTTGTCAAAATTTTATTTTTATACAAAATTTTGTCAAAATTTTATTTCTATAGAATATTTTGTCAAAATTTTGTTTGTATAGAAAATTTTGTGTAAATTTTATTTCAATAGAAAATTTTGTCAAAATTTTATTTCTATAGAAAATTTTGTGAAAATTTTATTTCTATAGAAAATTTGGACAAAATTTTATTTCTGTAGAAAATTTTGTCAACATTTTATTTCTAAAGAAAATTTTGTCAAAATTTTATTTCTATAGAAAATTTTGTCAAAATTTTATTTATATAGAAAATTTTATCAAAATTTTATTTCTATAGAAAATTTTGTCAAATTTTATTTCTATAATAATTTTGTCAAAATTTTATTTCTATAGAAAATTTTCTCAAAATTTTATTTCTATTGAAAATTTTCTCAAAATGTTATTTATGAAAATGTTCCTTTTGGATCCGAAAGTGGTGCAAGATCGGCGCAGAAGCGATGAATTTATCATGTGTTTGTTATATAACGAATGTCCACCATTTCAACAACAGTTGCACTGAATTTAGGTCACTTCCTAAAGTGTGATTCGAATTCAGTGTTTTGGATGTGAATTAAAGAATTTTGTAATATTTTGTCAAATAAATAATTTTTATAATTTTTATTTTTCTAGATTTTTTTTCTTCGACAAAATTTAAATAACTTGTACCATTTTATTAACTCTTACTATCTTTTTAACCTATTTGAAATAAAAAAAAAATAAATTTCCCTTTAAAAATATGAAAAAAGCGACTTAAAACAAATAGACTCCAATGAACTTCTTGTGTAGTTAAAATAAAGAACATCTTTGGGAGGATATGTTTGGAAGTGCTTTTTAAAAGTTCTGCCTTTCGAAGAACTTCCAATTTTTTTGTGGGTAATGTAATGGGCCCATTTTGAACTTCGTATGGCACTAATGTTTAAAGTCGGACGGGGCCGACTATATTATACCCTTCACCATTATGTACACCAAAATTGTTGTTACCGTCTCAACTCCTTCAAAGTTGTTGGGAGTTATTATCAAGGTTTAACATATATTCTCATATACAAATATTTATATTTTAAACGATATGGAGAAAATTTTTTGTACTTTTTTGTACAAAATCTCTAGAATTAAAATTTAAATCGGCTAACGCCATGGGATGAAACACAGTGTTATACTTAGCAGCGGCAATTTTACAAGGCTAATGGCTAAATCTCGCCAAGATATGTGGTCAATTGTGAGTTATGATATATTAGTTGGCCAAGTCGGGCGATATTTCCACAAGTCGGAGCCTTATTTAAAACTCAACCATTGTGTACAATGTCTGACATTACAGTGTCTACGATATGATTACGATATGGGGGAAATCTTTACAGAATTTTGTGTAAAATCTGGGTATTTTGGCCATATTTGTATAAACCGGAAGAACAAATATATTGAGGATTTATTTAAATCTAAACGAAATTAGATCACACTTGACACACATAAATATCAAATATATTCTGTGTGGAAATTATCGAGTCATTTGGAAGAAAATCCCATTGAAAATGGGTTTAAAATATGAAACATTCTACCATATTTCCTCAACTCTGGAGTACATACTTATGGGAGCTATGTCTAAATCTGAACCGATTTTGACCAAATTTAGTTAGAACAAGTATATACGGCCGTAAGTTCGGCCAGGCCGAATCTTATGTACCCTCCACCATGGATTGCGTAGAAACTTCTACTGAAGACTGTCATCCACAATCGAATTACTTGGATTGCGGTAACACTTGCCGATGGCAAGGTATCTTAAAACTTCCTAACACCGTAATATATACCACATAGTTCATACGTGGTATATATTAAACTAAAAAAACGTCGATTAAATACGTATATAATTAAGTTTCAAGTTTCTATAGAAATAAAATTTTGACGAAATAAAATTTTGACGAAATAAAATTTTGACAACATTTTCATAAAATTTGAAAAAAGAGTCTATAGAAATAAAATTTGGAAACAATTTTCTATAGAAATAAAATTTTGGCAAAATTTTCCATAGAAATAAAATTTTGACAAAATTTTCTACAGAAATAAAATTTTGACAAAATTTTCTATAGAAACAAAATTTTGACAAAAGTTTCTATAGAAATAAAATTTTGAAAAAATTTTCTATAGAAATAACATTTTGACAATGTTTTCTATAAAAATAAAATTTTGGTAGATTATTTTTGGCTGGAGTGGCAACCATGATTATAAACCGATATCATATGCTGACACCATGTACCAAATTTCAACCGGATCGGATGAAACTTGCTTCTCTTAGAGGCTCCGCAAGCCAAATCTGGGGACCGATTTATATGGGGGCTATATATAATTATGGATCGATATGGAACAATTCCTGCATGGTTGTTGGATACCATATACTAACACCACGTACCAAATTTCAACCGGATCGGATGAATTTTGCTCTTCGAAGAGGCTCCGGAGGTCAAATCTGGGGATCGGCTTATATGGGGGCTATATATAATTATGGACCGATATGGACCAATTTTGGCATGGTTGTTAGAGACAATATACTAACACCACGTACCACATTTCAATCGGATCGGATGACTTTTGCTCCTCTAAGAGACTCCGGAGTTCAAATCTGGGGATCGGTTTACCGATTTCGACCAATTTTTGCTTGGTAATTAGAGACCATAAACTAACACCATGTACCAAATTTTAGCCGGATCGGATGAAATTTGGTTTTCTTAGAGGCTCCGCAAGCCAAATTTGGGGGTCCGTTTATATGGGGGCTATACGTAAAAGTGGACCGATATGGACCAATTTTTGCATGGTTGTTAGAAACCATATACTAACACCATGTACCAAATTTCAGCCGGATCGGATGAAATTTGCTTCTCTTAGAGCAATCGCAAGCCAAATTTGGGGGTCCGTTTGTATGGGGGCTATACGTAAAAGTAGACCGATATGGACCAATTTGTGCATGGTTATTAGAGACCATATACTAATACCATGTACCAAATTTCAGCCGGATCGGATGAAATTTGTTTCTCTTAGAGGCTCCGAAAGCCAAATCTGGGGATCGGTTTATATGGGGGCTATATATAATTATGGACCGATTTCGACCAATTTTTGCATGGTAATTAGATACCATAAACTAACACCATGTATCAAATTTTAGCCGGATCGGATAAATTTGGTTTTCTTAGAGGCTCCGCAAGCCAAATTTGGGGGTCCGTTTATATGGGGGCTATACGTAAAAGTGGACCGATATGGCTCATTTGCAATATCATCCCACCTACATCAATAAAAACTACTTGTGCCAAGTTTCAAGTCGATAGATTGTTTCGTTCGGAAGTTAGCGTGATTTCAACAGACGGACGGACGGACGGACGGACATGCTCAGATCGACTCAGACTTTATGGGGTCTCAGAGCAATATTTCGATGTGTTACAAACGGAATGACAAAGTTAATATACCCCCATCCTATGGTGGAGGGTATAAAAATAATCCTGTTATATCTGCAAAATTTCACATGAATGGGAGTATAACATTGGCCTCCGTGGTCATATGAGTCTAAATCGGACGAAAGATATATTTGGTAGCTATATCTAAATCTGAACCGATTTGGCTGATATTTTGCATATTTTACGATATTTTTTTTCATATTTAGCTGTGCGAAATTTGATAAATACGTCAATTATAACCAGATCGGTGATAAATATATATCATAACTATATTAAAATCAATAGCGATTGCCAAAGTAAAACTCTGTGCCAAATTTGAGGATGATCGGACATAAACTGCGAGCTGTACTTTACACACAAAATTACATATACAAACAGACGAACGGACAGACAGACAGTCAGACAGATTTTAAGACGATCGGTTTACTAAACGGTGGGCCTCAGACTTTTCCTTCTTGGTGTTGCATACAAATGCACAAACTTATTATACCCTGTAGCAAAGTAGTGGTGAAGGGTATAATAATAAATAATGTGTAAAAATTTTTCTTAAATTTGTCGAAAAATGTTCACATATTTTTTCTGTGCGTGATGAGGTCCCGCTGGACCTTTTTGATTTTTATTCATACATAACTTTATCTTTTATATGAATTCCAGCTTGATGGTTTATGACTTCTTGTACTGAAGTGTTTTAAGTTCAAAACTTTAAATTTTTATGTGGTTGATTCATTAAATCGGTTTTTATAGGTATTTGAAAAAGTTTAGTGCGATTCTGCGTGATGAGGTCCAATGGGACCTACCACTAATTACATTAGTGGTTTTAGCACAGTTTAAAAATCAGCGTAAAGATATTGCGATTTTCGCATTTGGAACAATTAATAACAATAACATCCTTTCAGAAAATACCATTATTTGGAAGAATTTGTCATTTTTGAAGTTTCCATTGGTTTCGTTGCTTGGTAGTACATAATTTTATGTCTTCCGTGGATGTATCCACTACAGTGAAACTAAAAGTGCAAAAAAAGTTATTTGAACTTCGTGGAAATCTTGACCGATCTAAGTTTTTATATTTTTATACATGTTCGAGACCCATCGGCTCCTAGAATTTGGCAAGATGTGCCTCAATTTGGACCAAGTTTGAAGCAAGCAATATGCACATAATACTGCGAACAAAAATGAACGCCCCTAAAAGAATCGTATGTTATTGTTTATCCTTCAAAAATCCAGTTTGTAAAGAACATTCAACTACCAAAACAATATATTGTTGCTTGGTACGTATAAGGATACTTATAGGTACCACGCCTGCGACAAACATCAGGGCCTCTAGTATACTTAACATATCAAAAATTTAAACGTTATATGTATCCTATTAAAAATTAAATAAAACTCCATATTTACAACCAAATATTTATATATGCAATTTGTGCATCATAGAAGAGTCCACCTACAGTAAATGATCGAAAAATATCGTAGGGATAACCTCTCTACCACCCTTTTTTATTGTAGGTCCCATGGGACCTCATCACGCTGGTATCGCTTCCAGTGTTATCACATACACAAGGGTTAATATTTCAATATTTTAAAGTTTATTTAAAATTTTCTAAAATTAACCAAAATTGTTCGTCCTGGTGGGTTCACTGTTTTTTGAGTGTAAGTAATACGAGCCACCCAACGAGATGTCATGCCCTTCGAATTTGATTAATGAAAAAAAAGATTACGTATATTCCCTTTTATATTTAATGAAATTAAAGTGATTGCTGGAAAAATATTGTATGCTGGATGTGGTCCTATCAAAATATTTTCCTCTTCAATTTTGCGCTCGCTCCCTACATAGAAATCTTGATATTTATGCGTATTACCACCTCAATACACTTGTATGTGCAATACAATATGCTCGGCACATAACTCCCCTTACTGCAATAAAGTGTGGTAGCTGCATTTCTGTTTCGATTTGCTAAAATCTTGTTGTTATCATATAGGTAAACTATTGAAAGAAGCAATAAAATGTTCCACACTACAACACGTTACCTTACTCCTCCGTGCAAATGGCATGTGTCACATTAGCCACACTCTCATAAGAGCACATGCATTTCCTAATGCATTTTAGGTGAGATTGAGTTAAGTTTGCATTTCACCTAATTCGGTTTTTATTTTGGAAATTCTCTGCAATGGCCAACAACTAACATCCGTTTCCGTTTCGATGTGAGAAGACGGTAAATGTACAACACACATACACACAGTCATACAACCATACATACGCATTTAGATATATCAATAGCACCAGCAATGGCATAAGTGCTGGATTTTAGTGAGGTAATCATACGCAAACACACACGCACACACACACACATACATACGCCTAGGCACCTAGCCGAACACAAACAATGACAATGCAAAATGGGGTCTAGTAAATCCTTCCCGTAACACTAGCAAAGGAAATAAAATGAATGTGTTTGTTTGTTTGTTTGCCAACTGACTATTATAGAAAGAAGGACGAAATTTCTATAGAATCGGCCAACCATATAAATTTATTTCTCAATTCCCACTTCAATTTTGCAAATTGAATGAAAATCCAAAATGAAAATCCATAAAACTGTAATTTTCCCCCAAACAATGAAGCAAGCAACCATGTGCGCTATGGCCCCGTGTCAGAAGATTTCGTATTGGCCTGCTACTCCTTCTTCGAAGGTCTATGATGCGAGAAAAGAAACACAAAAAAAAACCAACAAGCTAACCGGAGACATGGAAGAAACGGCTTTTATTTACCCATTCATTTGCAGCAACATTCGAAAAGGACCACCAGCAACAGGAGTGGATACAAAATGAACAGTTCCCTTGTAGTCGTGGTGTTGCTGCTGGTGATTTTCGTCTTTTCGTGTATGGCTATGTGGCCACCATCATCAGTATCGAGCAAGCAGGCTGTGTAATGTTGTTGCGGCCACACTGGTATACCGAATGATTGCTTCTTGGTTTCAATTTTTTGGCGAGGGGACCAAGACAAACGTGAAGCGGTCCCTTGTAGACCTTTTCTTTGGTGAAAATTGATATAAACAAAAAAAAAATAGAAGAGCAAAAAAAAATCCAAAACGGAAGTTAATTTACTGGGTAACCCTTTCGACGTGGAGCAAAAAACTACGACAAAGCAAAAGGTGTGTATATTTTGAAGATTGCTCTTTTGTCCATTGACAAAGGGTACATGGATTGGAATTGGAATTGGAGTTATTATACACAGAAAAAAATATCACCAAAATATTTCCAATTAAAAAGTTAATTGAAGTTGAAAATTTTTTCAATTAATAAATTAATTGATACAATTAACTTTTTAATCATGATAGAAACATTAAGTTTATTAAGTCAATGATTGAAATTTTTAAAATGTTTAATTAAAAAATTAATTGATACAATTAACTTTTTAATCAAATTCGGAAGACTAATTCAGTTAAAAAAGTGCTGATTTTTTTTTTACTTTTTTAATTAAAAATGTATTTCAAACAATCATTTGTTAATCCAAATAAAAACTCTAAGCCAATCTAACTAAGTAATTAAAAATAGTTACCTTTTTTTAATTAATAAATTAATTGCGTTTTGCAATCAACATCAATTAAATTTTTAATTGAATCAATTAAAAAATTAATTGAATTTTGCTGAAAAAATCAATTAATTTTTTAATCAAGAATTTTTTCTATGCCCAATTAAAACTGTGATTGATACTATCATTTTCGTGATTGAAGACATTTCAATTAAAAAATTAATTGGATCAATTAATTTGGTGATTGAATCAGAGAAAAAATTTTTTGTGTGTACCCTCCACCATACGTAATAGGTACGAGTATATTAACTTTGTCATATCGAAATGTTGGAAATATTTGTAAAACATCGAAATACTGGACTCAGACACCATAGATATGTATATTAGTGGTCGTGACGAAATTCAATAAGCGATTTCCGTCTGTCTGTTGGCATCACGCTAATTTCCGCAAGGACGAAAATAACTGTTTGTCATATGTTTCGATGTAAAAATTATATAATTGCGTTTCAACTTTATAGCAAATTATTTTTAAGTGCAAGCCTATAATGTTCATAAAGTTTGGGACATATATGTTACAAATGTTACCATGTTGGACGTTTGGGGGGATTCTTAGAGGTAATTTTTATTTGAGGATTTTTCTAGTGTAAAGTTTGCCGGTAGGTGGCGAGTGTTTTAAAGATTTGGAACAATGAAATACCTAATGTCCCTGCCTACCCGATTTTTGGCCGGCGCTTAAGAGCGCCACTAGACCACGAAAATGATGTTGCAGGCCCTATTCAGTGCCACTTCCACGAGAAAAATAAAAGCCGATTGTTCAGGCTCTGTATGATATTTTTCACGTTGAAGTGGCAATGAATAGTGCCTGTATAAGAAGAATGAATTTTAAACAAGTATATACACGGATGAAAAAGACTGTTTTTCACATGTTTGGCTATAAACATTATATGTTTGGAACACAAATTTTTAAACACAATATTTTTGAGTGCAAGCATATAATGTTCATAAACTAGCATAACATGTTTGGGACATATATGTTAATATGTTAGAACATATTATGTTTGGGACATAAAATGTTTGTAAATATATGCTTGGATGCAAACATATATTAATTTAGAAATAGCCTATAAACATATATGTGTTTAGTAGCTTGGAGCGCTATTTAACAGGGAGCGATATTGAATTAAGTTGGTGGTTGTTGCTTGTTATTACAAAATTAACATTTTATTTTTCCTTGGGCAATTGATCAGCTACTTCTTTGATCCGTACAAACTGTGTGGTCCGCTGTTCGAATCCCCGTCCGGCAAAAGGTAAAATTAAAATAAAAAAAATCATAAAATTGAATAATTTCTTCTACAATGTTTGTATTACAGAAAAAGGTGCTAAGAACTAAAAAATCTCGTGGAAGTGAGAAAGATGTGGTGGAATATACAATTGGGCAGAAACAAAATTTTGAGCATTCAGGTCGAAAACCTATGTTGTTAGCACCTATATTACCTGTTTATATTCATAATTCATTATGATTGTAAATATATAAATAAATAAATAAAATTTTGAGCACAATATTGCTTGGGAGAATTTTTTTAAGCATATAATATTTTTGGGTGCAAAATGCTTCCAAACATATTATATGTTCACATAATAACATATTGTTTTTTGGAAGACAACATTATTGAATTTGGATGCAAAAATACAAAATGTTTGGAACTTAGACTACCCAAACATATATTGTTTAGACCAATATGCTTTCAAACATATTATATATTGGAAGAGATCAAACATATAATTGTTTGGGCAATACCCAAAAATGCTTGCTTGAAGCAAAATATGTTTGGGAGTATATGTTACAGAAGCGATTTTTTGTGAGCGTGTACGGCCTTAAGTTCGGCCAGGCCGAAGCTTATGTACCATCCACCATGGATTGCGTAGAAACTTCTTCTAAATCGAATTACTTAAGTTGCGGTAACGCTTGCCGATGGCAAGGTATCTTAAAACCTCCTAACACCGTCTTCTACATTGTACGTAAGTCCATACGTGGTTATATTAAATCAAAAAGATCGATCAAATACGTATATAATTCAGTTTGACAAAATTTTCTATAGAAATAAAATTTTAACAAAATTTTCTATAGAAATAAAATTTTAACAAAATTTTCTATAGAAATAAAATTTTGGTAGATTATTTTTGGCTCGAGTGGCAACCGTGATTTGGAACCGATATGGACCACTTTTTGTGTGATTGGAGATCGGCTATATATAACTATAGACCGATATGGACCAATTTTGGTATGGTTGTTAGCGGCCATATACTAACACCACGTTCCAAATTTGAACCGGATCGGATGAATTTTGCTCCTCCAAGAGGCTCCGGAGGTCAAATCTGGGGATCGGTTTAAATGGGGGCTATATATAATTATGAACCGATGTAGACCAATTTTTGCATAGTTGTTAGAGACCAGATACACACAAAAATTTTTTTTCTGATTCAATCACCAAATTAATTGATCCAATTAATTTTTTAATTGAAATGTCTTCAATCACGAAAATGATAGTATCAATCACAGCTTTAATTGGGCATTGAAAAAATTCTTGATTAAAAAATTAATTGATTTTTTAGCAAATTTCAATTAATTTTTTAATTGATTCAATTAAAAATTTAATTGATGTTGATTGCAAAACTCAATTAATTTATTTTAAAAAAGGTAACTATTTTTAATTACTTTCTGAATTGGCTTAAAGTTTTTATTTGGATTAACAAATGATTGTTTGAAATACATTTTTAATTAAAAATAAATCAGCACTTTTTTAACTGAATTAGTCTTCCGAATTTGATTAAAAAGTTAATTGTATCAATTAATTTTTTAATTAAAATTTTTATAATTTTCAATCATTGACTTAATTAACTTAATGTTTCTATCATGGTTAAAAAGTTAATTAATTTATTAATTAAAAAAAATTTCAACTTTAATTAACTTTTTAATTGGAAATATTTTGGTGATATTTTTTTCTGTGTACTAACACCATGTACCAAATTTCAGCAAGATCGGATGAAATTTGCTTCTCTTTGAGGCTCCGCAAGCCAAATCTGGGGATCGGTTTATATGGGGGCTATATATAATTATGAACCGATGCGGACCAATTTTTGCATGGTTGTTAGAGACCATATAGTAACACAATGTTCCAAATTTCAGCCGGATCGGATGATATTTGCTTCTCTTAGAGGGTCTGCAAGCCAAATTTGGGGGTTCGTTTATATGGGGGCTATACGTAAAAGTGGACCGATATGGCCCATTTGCAATACCATCCGACCTACATCAATAACAACTACTTGTGCCAAGTTTCAAGTCGATACACCCAGAGAAGGAATATGATCACCTCAAACGTGTTTAAAGAGCAAAATGTTATTTTTTGATGGTGACCATGTAACATGTTCGCTGCAACCATGTTATATTCTCGGAAATTATGTATCTGTTTTCGGAAAGCATTTTATGTTTGGCGAGAAAACAACATTTTTGCGACAAACATGGTACATGGTCACATCCAAAAATAACATTTTGCTCTTTAAACATGTTTGAGGTGATCATATTCCTTCTCTGGGTGTAGCTTGTTTCGTTCGGAAGTTAGCGTGATTTCAACAGACGGACGGACGGACCGGAGGACGGACATGCTCAGATCGACTCAGAATTTCACCACGACCTAGAATATATATACTTTATGGGGTCTTAGAGCAATATTTCGATGTGTTACAAACGGAATGACAAAGTTAATATACCCCCATCCTATGGTGGAGGGTATAAAAATCGTATGTTAACAGGTGAAATCATTTTAAGAGTTAAATATTCTTTGCATTTTTATTTAAATTCCAAAACTTGCAAGTGAAACGGTTAAATTATTTACTTCCAACAAATCGTACAGTGAACTGGATAACATTTAAACATTTTGAATGAATATATACCCTCAAAAAAATCGCTTCTGTAACATATACCCCAAACACATTTTGTTCCAACCATATATATTTTCAGGATTGGTCCAAACAAAATATTGTTTGTATAGTTCAAACATATTTTCACCTTATTTAGGGCATACACTGGTAGAAAAAAATTTTAGTGAAATTTTCTTTGTGTGGATATAAAGGGTGATTTGTTAAGAGCTTGATAACTTTTTTTAAAAAAAAAACGCATAAAATTTGCAAAATCTCATCGGTTCTTTATTTGAAACGTTAGATTGGTCCATGACATTTACTTTTTGAAGATAATTTCATTTAAATGTTGACCGCGGCTGCGTCTTAGGTGGTCCATTCGGAAAGTCCAATTTTGGGCAACTTTTTCGAGCATTTCGGTTGGAATAGCCCGAATTTCTTCGGAAATGTTGTCTTCCAAAGCTGGAATAGTTGCTGGCTTATTTCTGTAGACTTTAGACTTGACGTAGCCCCACAAAAAATAGTCTAAAGGCGTCAAATCGCATGATCTTGAAGTTTTCCCTCAAAATGGCCATAGAATCGCGAGCTGTGTGGCATGTAGCGCCATCTTGTTGAAACCACATGTCAACCAAGTTCAGTTCTTCCATTTTTGGCAACAAAAAGTTTGTTAGCATCGAACGATAGCGATCGCCATTCACCGTAACGTTGCGTCCAACAGCATCTTTGAAAAAATACGGTCCAATGATTCCACCAGCGTACAAACCACACCAAACAGTGCATTTTTCGGGATGCATGGGCAGTTCTTGAACGGCTTCTGGTTGCTCTTCACTCCAAATGCGGCAATTTTGCTTATTTACGTAGCCATTCAACCAGAAATGAGCCTCATCGCTGAACAAAATTTGTCGATAAAAAAGCGGATTTTCTGCCAACTTTTCTAGGGCCCATTCACTGAAAATTCGACGTTGTGGCAGATCGTTCGGCTTCAGTTCTTGCACGAGCTGTATTTTATACGGTTTTACACCAAGATCTTTGCGTAAAATCTTCCATGTGGTCGAATAACACAAACCCAATTGCTGCGAACGGCGACGAATCGACATTTCACGGTCTTCAGCAACACTCTCAGAAACAGACGCAATATTCTCTTCTGTACGCACTGTACGCATTCGTGTGGTTGGTTTAATGTCCAATAAAGTAAACTGAGTGCGAAACTTGGTCACAATCGCATTAATTGTTTGCTCACTTGGTCGATTATGTAGACCATAAATCGGACGTAAAGCGCGAAACACATTTCGAACCGAACACTGATTTTGGTAATAAAATTCAATGATTTGCAAGCGTTGCTCGTTAGTAAGTCTATTCATGATGAAATGTCAAAGCATACTGAGCATCTTTCTCTTTGACACCATGTCTGAAATCCCACGTGATCTGTCAAATACTAATGCATGAAAATCCTAACCTCAAAAGAATCACCCTTTATTTTTAAGGCGCCAATTGGTTACTTCCATTATTTTATTTTCAGTATACTCTCTAGGTCTCTCTTTCTAAACACATATATGTTTATAGGCTATTTCTAAATTTATATATGTTTGCATCTAAGCATATTATATTTCCAAACATTTTATGTCGCAAACATAATATGTTCTAACATATTGAGATACATGTCCCAAACATGCTATGTTAGTTTATGAACATTATATGCTTGCCCTTAAAAATATTGTGTGAAAAAATTTGAGTTCCAAACATATAAGTTTTACACCCAAACATATGAAAAACGATCATTTTCGTCCGTGTATTGAATTGTACCTTTGTTGATTTTTATAATTTATAAAATGATTTTTTAAAATTAAGTTAAATTAAAAAATTTATATTATTTATTTATTTATTTAAGGTTTTGTATGAGTCTCAACACAGTCTGGTTATATAGACCCTAAAATCTTATTCACTATTAGCAATATACATATTTTATATACATATGTCAATATAATTTCAAAGATTCATAATAGTTTCAAATAATTTTAATATGTCCTGAATTTAAATCGAATTATATAAGTTGATTTCCATCAGAAATCGTTTAATATTTTTAAAATAAGTATGTCTCGATAATATGGTAATATCATTGATTCCGTATTTGCTTCTTATATGACTTATTCGGGTGCAATCGTTAAAAATATGGGTGATGGAAAGGGATTCACCGCACTCACATCGTGGGGGACTATCCCTTTCTATAAGGTATTTATGGGTGAAGAGGCAATGGCCGATTTGAAGTCTGTTTAACTTCACTAAGTCTGCCCTTGGAAGTATCGGTGGAGAGAATTCATGGGGTACGCTTCTTAAAATAGAGTATAACTTCGACTCACTGTTCCTTTGCCATAATTCATTCCATGTATCATATATGTATGCTTTGATTTGTCTCTTATAATCATTGTGTTGAAATTTGTATCCATTATCGATTTCACCTGATAGTGAATTTTTAGCAAGTCGGTCTACCACTTCGTTTCCCTTTATATTGAGATGGCTCGGTACCCACATCAACACGATTTTCCTTTTAGGTGTCTTTGATATGATCGTTCTTATATCTTGTATAATAGTATTTTTACTGAAAGGATCACTCATGCCTTCCAGTGAACTCTTACTATCGGTTAAAATAAGCACCGGTCGTATAACATCCTCATGTTGAATTGCCCTCAAACAGTCCCTTATTGCTGATAATTCGCATGTGTATATTGAAGAAAAGTCTGGTATTCGCCTTGTAATATGTATGTCGTCGCTGATAATAGCGAAGCCTGCCTTTTGATTAATTACAGAGCCATCAGTGTAATATCTAATGTAGTCCTTGAATTTTGTGTTTATGGCCTCCAGGTAGCGTTTCTCGGTTTCTAAGGGTGACATATCCATTTTTTTTTTGCAATAAGAAAGTGAAACATCTATATTTACGTCCAGAAATGTCCATGGTGCCCACTTAGACCTCTCTGATTTATCAATCATGCGTATGTCAAGGAAATATTTGTTGGTCATTTCTAAAAATTGATCGTAATATCTGAGATAAAGTTGATGGTTTCGAATCGGTTTGGATCTAAGGTAATTATATTATTTTGTCCTATCGACTTTATTAATTGATATACATATTGTATTATTATATTTTTATACCCACCACCATAAAATGGTGACGGGGGTATAATAAGTTTATCATTCCGCTTGTAACACATCGAAATATCGATTTCCGAGTATATAAAGTATATATATTCTTGATCAGGGAGAAATTCTAAGACGATATAACCAGGGTTGGCCTGTCACAAACTGTGACTTTTGCGACATACATTTGCGACGGTATAATACGTATGTCGCAAAAGTCGTAAACCTACTGTAGAAAACCTAATTTTGAATAGAAGAAATGCTGAACATTTTTTAATTTAGTTTGACAGCATTCGCTGTGAGTTTCTGCAGAAATTTGTGAAAGTTTTCCCACGGTCAAGCCTATTTTCTTACGTGGTATCGAAATTCCCGTTGGTGAGTGTGCAAAATACCTTGGGGTTATATTGGACAGAAGACTGAACTTAAAACTAAGAAAGGACGAGAAAATCCACGGTACTCGTGCAAAATGCAATAGGGAAAATGTGGGGACTAAAACCGAAAATTGTGAACATTCGTAAGAATTGAAACTTCTTCGCACATACCATCGTCTTGGATATCATCGAATTCGCTGCCTAGCTGACGCGACTAAAGTATTTAGAGTTTGCGACTTTTGTTACTTTTTCTACATTTACGACGCGTATGTGACGTTTACAACTTTGCGACAGTCGCAAACCTAAAAAAGTTTGATACAGACCATCTCTGGATATAACCATGTCCGTCTGTCTGTCTGTTGTAATCACGCTACAGCCTTCAATAATGGCGCTATCGTCCCGAAATTTGGCACAGATTCGTTTTTTGTTTGCAGGCAGGTCAAGTTCGAAGATGGGCTATATCGGTCCAAGTTTTGATATAGTCCCCATATAAACCGACCTCCCTATTTGGGGTCTTGGGCCTATAAAAACCGTAGTTTTTATCAGATTTGCCAGAAATTGGAAATCTAGAGGTATTTTGGAACCATAAAGAGGTGTGTCGAAAATGATCCGTATCGGTCCATGATTTGGTATAGCCCCCATACAGACCGATCTCCCGATTTTGCTTCTCGGGCGTCTGGAAACTATATTTACCATCCGATTTGCCTGAAATTGGAAATCTAGCGGTATTTTGGAACCATAAAGAGGTGCGTCGAAAATGGTCCGTATCGGTCCATGTTTTGGTATAGCCCCCATATAAACCAACCTCCCCATTTGGAGTCTTGGGCCTATAAAAACCGTAGTTTTTATCCGATTTGCCTGAAATTGAAAATATAGAGGTATTTGAGGACCATAAAAAGGTATGCCGAAAATGGTGCCCATCGGTTCATGGTTTGGTATAGCCCCCATATAGACCGATCTCTCGATTTTGCTTCTTAGGCGTCTAGAAACTATATTTACCATCCGATTTGCCTGAAATTAGAAATTTAGAGGTATTGTGGGACTATAAAGAGGTGCGTCAAAAATGGTCCGTATCGGTCCATATGTTGGTATAGCCCCCATATAGAACGATCTCCCGATTTCGCTTCTTACGCGTCTAGAAACAGTATTTTCTATCCGATTTGTCTGAAATTGAAAATCTTTAGGTATTTTGCGACCATAAAGAGGTGTGTCGAAAATGGTCCGTATCGGTCCATGTTTTGATATAGCCCCCATATAAACCAACCTCCCCATTTGTAGTCTTGGGCCTATAAAAACCGTAGTTTTTATCCAATTTGCCTGAAATTGAAAATATAGAGGTATTTGAGGACCATAAAAAGGTATGCCGAAAATGGTGCCCATCGGTTCATGGTTTGGTATAGCCCCCATATAGACCGATCTCTCGATTTTGCTTCTTGGGCGTCTAGAAACTATATTTACCATCCGATTTGCCTGAAATTGGAAATTTAGAGGTATTGTGGGACTATAAAGAGGTGCGTCAAAAATGGTCCGTATCGGTCCATGTTTTGGTATAGCCCCCATATAGACCGATCTCCCGATTTCGCTTCTTACGCGTCTAGAAACAGTATTTTCTATCCGATTTGTCTGAAATTGAAAATCTTTAGGTATTTTGCGACCATAAAGAGGTTTGTCGAAAATGGTCCGTATCGGTCCATGTTTTGATATAGCCCCCATATAAACCAACCTCCCCATTTGTAGTCTTGGGCCTATAAAAACCGTAGTTTTTATCCAATTTGCCTGAAATTGAAAATATAGAGGTATTTGAGGACCATAAAAAGGTATGCCGAAAATGGTGCCCATCGGTTCATGTTTTGGTATAGCCCCCATATAGACCGATCTCCCGATTTTGCTTCTAGGTCTTCTAGAAACTATATTTACCATCCGATTTGCTTGAAATTGAAAATCTAGAGGTATTTGAGGACCATAAAAAGGTGTGCCGAAAATGGTGCTCATCGGTCCATGTTTTGGTATAGCTCCCATAAACTCCCATATAGACGGATCTCTCGATTTTTATTTTTTGGGTGTCTAGAGACTATATTTTTTAGCCGATTTGTTTGAAATTGAAAATCTGGAGGTATTTTAAGATCACAAATATGTGAGTAGCAAATGATACCTATCGGTCCATGTTTTGGTATTGCCCCAATATAGATCGATCTTCCGGCTTTATTTCTTGGGCTTCTAGAATCCGTAGTTTTTATACGATTTGCTGGAAATTAGTAATCTATAATGGAATTTTAGACAAACGAAATTTCCTTTTCTTATAAAGTATTTTCGTTTATTCAACGATTGTCTCTAAAATTTGTGTCAAAAAAACTTTGCTTGTCTAAAATTATGTTTCTCAAAAAAGAAAACACTTCTTTCATGGTCATGAAAATTGCTTGAAACTGAAAGTAGAATTTCCAGATTTAACTCATCGTATTTGTTTAAATAATGGCGGAAAAAATCTACAGATTTAAGATTTCAAATCAAGGCGTAATTTCATCATATACATCAAACAAAATTGGTTCTCATAAATCCAGAATCTGATCTGGTCTTCATAGGTAAAATCTTTAAAGTTTGTCTTCGGGAACTGACTTGCCTACAATTCTATATATTATCAAGTAACCCGCTACGACGAAGAGTTTTCAAAGTAACCTATTATATTTGATTCATGGTGGTGGGTATTTAAGATTCGGCCCGGCCGTATTTACTGCTTTATATACTTGTTTTCTTTAAATTTTAGTAGATTATTTTTGGCACGAGTGGCAACCGTGCCCCTGAATCGATCTGGCCATGTCGGTCTGTCCGTCTATCTGTGAACACATTTTTGTGATCCAAGTCTAGGTCGCAATTTAAGTCCACTCGACTTCAAATTTGGCACAAATATGTGTTTTGGGTAAGAATAAAATCCTATTGATTTTGGCAGACATCGGTTCAGATTTAGATATAGCTCCCATATATATATATATCTCCAAATGAAACACTAGACGTGCACCAATGTTTCGAAATAGATAATACCTACAAAAATCATCCTTTATGTTATACATTAATGTAATCCATTACAAGGAAATATTTTGTATGTGTTCCATGGTTGTGGGTATTTAGATTCCGAACTTTTGGCCGTTTTGTCTCCTATATTGGCCCAAGTTTCTCGAAAGTAAAATATTCGTCATTGTAGCGGTAACACCCTTCAACCTTCAATTGGTGAGGAAATTTTTAAAGATAATAAAAAATTCATCGCAAGGATCATAGTTTCGTACAAATTCAATGTTCACTTTAGTTTGTGCGTGTTATGATATACACACACATACATACATGCACACAAACAATATGCTTTGTAAAGTTTTCGCCTATGGCATTAGGGTTCGTATAATTTTATAGACAGGCCTATAAGCTAACATCAATGTAAGGACTACTACTACTAGCGTATATAAATTGCTTAATAGCAGTGGCTTACATTGTTCGTTTTTTGTTGTTGTTGGTGTAGTATTAGTAGTGGCGTGTATTGTAATTGACAGTTATTGTTACGCTCAAAAATTTCATACTTTCTCATTGAAACTTTCAATGTACATTTAATCCCAACAATTCGGTCCCCCATCCTTCTTTCATGTGCAGTACATTAGTTTTTTGCTTCAATACCATTTATGTTCTTTTATAGGGATATCTTCTGGAGTGTCATTTTTAACGCCAAAAGGTCATCATTTTCTATAAGAAAAGCAACGATGAAAATGAAAGTCATTTGACAATTGCTATGAGGAACTAAAATCGACATCGAAATCCCCTGGCAATGGGAGATATTAAAGAAATTCAAAAAGCAAAGGAACACACTAAAAAGCCGGCACTCAACCCACACACAAAAAATTTTTTCTCTGATTCAATCACCAAATTAATTGATCCAATTAATTTTTTAATTGAAATGTCTTCAATCACGAAAATGATAGTATCAATCACAGTTTTAATTGGGCATAGAAAAAATTCTTGATTAAAAAATTAATTGATTTTTTCAGCAAAATTCAATTAATTTTTTAATTGATTCAATTAAAAATTTAATTGATGTTGATTGCAACACGCAATTAATTTATTAATTAGAAAAGTAACTATTTTTAATTACTTAGTTAGATTGGCTTAGAGTTTTTATTTGGATTAACAAATGATTGTTTGAAATACATTTTTAATTAAAAAAGTAAAAAAAAAATCAGCACTTTTTTAACTGAATTAGTCTTCCGAATTTGATTAAAAAGTTAATAGTATCAATTAATTTTTTAATTAAACATTTTAAAAATTTCAATCATTGACTTAATTAACTTGATGTTTCTATCATGATTAAAAAGTTAATTGTATCAAGTAATTTATTAATTGAAAAAATTTTCAACTTCAATTAACTTTTTAATTGGAAATATTTTGGTGATATTTTTTTCTGTGCAATTAAACTTTATTTTAGTTTATGGAAATTATTGTGTTTTATTTAAAGTTTCCCCAATATGAGAAAAATTTAAAATAAGTGTATACAGTCTTAAGTTCGATCACACCGAATTTTATGTATCTCCTACTAAAAGCTGTCATCCACAACAAAATTACTATGGTAAAAGCAACAGTTGCCGTTCTTAAATCTTCTCAACTTTGTCTTTTAGATTGTATGGCATGGGAGCCACCGTGGTGCAACGGTTAGCGTGCCCGCTTTGTATACACAGGGCCTTGGATTCGAACCCAGTTTTGACCAAACACCAACAAGATTTTCAGCGGTAATGCTGGTGACATTTCTGAGTGTTTCAAAGGGTTAAATGGTTTCACTGCAATGTGGAACGCCGTTCGGACTCGGCTGAGATTAACAATGAATCGGGCAGCACTCAGTGATAAGAGAGAAGTTCACCACTGTGGTATCACAATAGACTGAATAGTCTAAGTGAGCCTGTAATATCCGGCTGCTACTATACCTAACCTAACCATGGTAGTCTATAGGGATATAAAACAAGTGTATAAACCCACACCCAGAGAAGGAATATGATCACCTCAAACATGTTTTAAGAGCAAAATGTTATTTTTGACCGGAGAACATGTAACATGTTTGTCGCAAAATTTAGGAACATTTTAGCAATTTTTAAAAGTTTTCGACTTAGCAGTGGCGATTTTACAAGGAAGATATTGGTATTTTGGACATTTTTGCCGAAATCAGAAAAAACATATATATGGGAGATATATCTAAATCTGAAATTTGGCATGCATAGTTACAATGTTCATTCTACTCCCTGTGCAAAGTTCCATGTAAATCAGAGAAAAACTGTGGCCTCTGTGGTTGTATGAGTGTAAATCGGGCGAAGGATATATATGGGAGCTATATCTAAATTTGAACCAAATTAAACCAAAATTGGAAAGCATATGCAGAACGTTAATTCTACTCCCTGTACAAAATTTAAAGCAAATAAGGACAAAACTCAGGTTTCTGTGGCCATGTAAGTTCATATCGGTCAAAAGCTATATATGGGGGCTATATCTATATCTGAACCGATTTCAACCAAATTCGACACACTTTACCACGCAGATCAGGAACATGATCAACTCTAACATGTTTCAAGAGCAAAATGTTATTTTTGGACGGTGAACAGGGAACATTTTTGTTGCAATCATGTTCTTTTCTCGGAAAACATATACGTGAGTGCCGAAATCAGGTATCAGACAAACATGTTACATGTTCCCCGTTCAAAAATAATATTTTACTTTTAAAAAATGTTTGTGGTAATCATATTCCTTATCTGGATGTAGAGAGACTATCAATTGCACTCCTTGTGCAAAATTTAAATCAAATCAGGCTGAAATTCTGGCTTCTGGCGCCATATAAGTAGATATCGGGAGTTATATCTAAAACTGAACCGATTTCTTCCACAATCTTGTTCCAAATTTGAAGTCGATTGGACTTCAATTGCGATCTAGACTTTGATCACAAACATGTGTTCACAGACAGACGGACTGACGGACATGGCTGAATCGACTCATGGGCCGGCCCTGAGCAATATTGCCAAAGACACCATATGTCTTTCTCGTCTCCTTCTGGGTGTTACAAACATATGTTATGCATTAAGTTATAATACCCTGTTACACAGTGTGGCACAGGGTGCAAAAACCTTTTTTTTGAGATTTAGAGGAATCTTAAACATCTCGATTTTTGTGGATTTTCTATGTGTTATGGCAAAAATAGGGTATGGTCACACTAGCACAGTTGCCCATCGTGCCACTTAAAATCTACCAAAATTTGAAGAAAAAATTACCACATTTACCAAAAACAAGTATATACAGCACTAAGTTCGGCCGGGCCGAATCTTAAATACCCACCACCATGAACAAAATATTAGGGTTTGCTTTGAAATTTCAGGAGGGCTTGAGGACTTGAGAACACTTCCCGAAGATAAATTTAAAGATTTCACCTATGAGGACTATATCAGATTCTGGATTAATAAGAACCATTTTTGTTTGAGTTTTAGAGGAATCATTAACATCTCTTGTAAGTCTGCAAGAAAATTATAAAATAACGTCTTGATTTGAAATCTTAAATCTGTAGAAGTAAAATCTGAAAATTTTACACTGAGTTTCAAGCAATTTTCATGATCAGTGCGCCTTCTACACCCTCAAGAAGTGAAGTCGGTCTATATGGAGACATTACCAAATGGACCGATAAAAACTTAATCCGATGCACGTGTTTGTGAGCCAAAAATAACAGAATATTTACAATTTCAGGCAAATCAGATAAAAACTACGGTTTCTAGAAACCCAAGGAGTTAAATCGGGAGATCGTTCTTATGGGGGCTATACTAAAATATGGACCGATACTCACAAATTTTGGCACACATATTTGTGATCCTACAATACCTCTAAATTTCTAATTTCAGGTAAATTGAATAAAAACTGCGGTTTCTATAAGTCCAAGAATAAAATCAGGAGATTGGTCTATATGGGGGCTATACCAAAATATGGACCGATACTCACAATTTTTGGCATACGTATTTGTGGTCCTACAATACCTCTAGATTTCCAATTTCAGATAAATTGAATAAAAGCTGCGGTTTCTATAAGCCCAAGAAATAAAATCGGGAGATCGGTGTATATGGGGGCTATACCAAAACATGGACCGATACCCACCATTTTTGGCATACTTCTTTGTGGTCATAAAATACCTCTAGATTTCAAATTTCAGGCAAATTGGATAAAAACTACGATTTCTATAAGCCCAAGACCCCAAATCGAGAGGTCGGTTTATATGGGGACTATATCAAAACCTGGACCGATATAGCCCATCTTCGAACTTGACCTGCCTGCAGACAAAAGACGAGTTTGTGCAAAATTTCAGCACGATTGCTTCATTATTTAAGACTGTAGCGTGATTACAACAGACAGACAGACAGACAGGCAGACAGACAGACGGACATCGTTATATCGTCTTAAAATTTCTCCCTGATCAAGAATATATATATACTTTATATAGTCGGAAATCGATATTTCGATGTGTTACAAACGGAATGACAAACCTATTATACCCCCGTCACCATTCTATGGTGGTGGGTATAAAAATCTTATTTCGAAGTTGTTGATCAAATTTTTTTTGTTAATATAAAAAACAAGTAGGTCTATACAGCCGTAAGTTCGGCCAGACCGAATCTTATGTACCCTCCACCATGGATTGCGTAGAGACTTCTACCAAAGACTGTCATCCACAATCGAATTACTTGGGTTGCAGTAACACTTGCCGATGGTAACTTAAAACTTCCGAACACCGTCTTCTAAATTGTATGTTAATCCATACGGGGGATATATTAAACAAAACAAGTATATACGGCCGTAAGTTCGGCCAGGCCGAAGCTTATGTACCCTCCATCATGGATTGCGTAGAAACTTCTTCTAAACACTGCCACCCACAATCGAATTACTTAAGTTGCGGTAATGCTTGCCGATGGCAAGGTATCTTAAAACCTCCTAACACCATCTTCTAAATTGTATGTAAGTCCATACGTGGTATATATTAAATCAAACAAGTATATACGGCCGTAAGTTCGGCCAGGCCGAAGCTTATGTACCCTCCATCATGGATTGCCTAGAAACTTCATCTAAACACTGCCATTCACAATCGAATTACTTAAGTTGCGGTAACGCTTGAAGATGGCAAGGTATCTTAAAACCTCCTCTTCTAAATTGTATGTAAGTCCATACGTGGTATATATTAAATCAAAAAAGATCGATCCAATACGTATATAATTCAGTTTGACAAAGTAGACGTAAAATTTTGACAAAATTTTCTACAGAAATAAAATTTTAACAAAATTTTCTATAGAAATGAACCGATATGGACCAATTTTTGTGTGATTGGACCACTTTTGGTATGGTTGTTAGCGACCATATACTAACACCACGTGCCTAATTTGAACCGGATTGGATGAACTGTGCTCCTCCAAGAGGCTCCGGAGGTCAAATCTGGAGAATATTTTATATGGGGGCTATATATAATTAGGGACCGATATGGACCAATTCTGGCACGGTTGTTAAAGATCATATACTAACACCATGTTCCAAATTACAACCGGATTGGATGAAATTTGATTCTCTTTGAGACTTCGCAAGCCAAATCTGGGGATCGGTTTATATGGGGGCTATATATAATTATGAACCGATGTGGACCAATTTTTGCATGGTTGTTAGAGACCACATACCAATATCATGTACCAAACTTCAGGCGGATCGGATGAAATTTGCTTCTATTTGAGGCTCGGCAACCTAAATCTGGGGATCGGTTTATATGGGGGCTATATATAATTATGGACCTACGTGGACCAATTTTGGCATGATTGTTAGAGACCATATACCAACACCATTTACAAAATTTCAGCCGGATCGGATGAAATATGCTTCTCTTAGAGGCTCCACAAGCCAAATCTGGGGATCGGTTTATATGGGGGCTATATATAATTATGGACCGACGTGGACCAATTTTGGCATGATTGTTAGAGACCATATACCAACACCATGTACCAAATTTCAGCCGGATCGGATGCAATTTGCTCCTCTTGAGGCTTCGCAAGCCAAATCTGGAGATCGGTTTATATGGGGGCTATATATAATTATGGACCGATGTGGACCAATTTTTGCGTGGTTGTTAGAGACCATATACCAACACCATGTACCAAATTTCAGCCGGATCGGATTAAATATGCTTCTCTTAGAGGCTCCGCAAGCCAAATCTGGGGATCGGTTTATATGGGGGCTATATATAATTATGGACCGATATGGACCAATTTTTGCATGATTGTTAGAGACCATATACCAACACCATATACCAAATTTCAGCCGGATCGGATGAAATATGCTTCTGTTAGAGGCTCCACAAGCCAAATCTGAGGGTCCCTTTATATGGGGGCTATACGTAAAAGTGGACCGATATGGCCCATTTTCAATACCATCCGACCTACATCGATAACAACTACTTGTGCCAAGTTTCAAGTCGATAGCTTGTTTCGTTCGGAAATTAGCGTGATTTCAACAGACGGACGGACGGACGGACATGCTTAGATCGACTCAGAATTTCACCACGACCCAGAATATATATACTTTATGGGGTCTTAGAGCAATATTTCGATGTGTTACAAACGGAATGACAAAGTTAATATACCCCCATCCTATGATGGAGGGTATAAAAAGATCGATCCAATACGTATATAATTCAGTTTGACAAAGTAGACATAAAATTTTGACAAAATTTTCTACAGAAATAAAATTTTAACAAAATTTTTTATAGAAATAGAATTTTCACAAAATTTTGTATAGAAATAAACATTTTCACAAAATTTTCTATAGAAAGATAATTTTGACAAAAATGTCTACAGAAATAAAATTTTAACAAAATTTTCTATAGAAATAAACTTTTGACAAAATTTTATCTAGAAATAAAATGTTGACAAAATTTCGAGTGACAACCATGATTATGAACCGAATAAAATTTGAACAAAATTTTCTATAGAAATAAAATTTTGACAATGATGAAAATTTTATTATGAACCGAATAAAATTTTAACAAAATTTTCTCTAGAAATAAAATTTTGACAAAATTTTCTATAGAAATAAAATTTTGGTAGATTATTTTTGGCTCTAGTGGCAACCATGATTATGAACCGATACGGATCAATTTTTGTGTGATTGGACCAATTTTTGTATGGTTGTTAGCGACCATATACTAACACCACGTTCCTAATTTGAACCGGATCGGATGAATTTTGCTCGTCCAAGAGGCTCCGGAGGTTAAATCTGGAGAACGTTTTATATGGGGGCTATATATAATTATGGACCGATATGGACCAATTTTTGCACGGTTGCTAGAGACCATATACCAATACCATGTACCAAATGTCAGCCGGATCGGATGCAATTTGCTTCTCTTTGAGGCTTCGCAAGCCAAATCTGGAGATCGGTTTATATGGGGGCTATATATAATAATGGACCGATGTGGACCAATTTTTGAACGATTGTTAGAGACCATATACCAACACCATGTACCAAATTTCAGCCGGATCGGATGAAATATGCTTCTCTTAGAGGCTCCACAAGCCAAATCTGGGGATCGGTTTATATGGGGGCTATATATAATTATGGACCGATATGGACCAATTTTTGCATGGTTGTTAGAGACCATATACCAACACCATGTACCAAATTTCAGCCGGATCGGATGAAATATGCTTCTCTTAGAGGCTCCACAAGCCAAATCTGGGGATCGGTTTATATGGGGGCTATATATAATTATGGACCGATATGGACCAATTTTTGCATGATTGTTAGAGACCATATACCAACACCATGTACCAAATTTCAGCCGGATCGGATTAAATATGCTTCTCTTAGAGGCTCCACAAGCCAAATCTGGGGATCGGTTTATATGGGGGCTATATATAATTATGGACCGATATGGACCAATTTTTGCATGGTTGTTAGAGACCATATACCAACACCATGTACCAAATTTCAGCCGGATCGGATGAAATATGCTTCTCTTAGAGGCTCCACAAACCAAATCTGGGGATCGGTGTATATGGGGGCTATATATAATTATGGACTGATGTGGACCAATTTTTGCATGGTTGTTAGAGACCATATACCAACACCATGTACCAAATTTCAGCCGGATCGGATGAAATATGCTTCTCTTAGAGGCTCCACAAGCCAAATCTGGGGATCGGTTTATATGGGGGCTATATATAATTATGGACCGATATGGACCAGTTTTTGCATGGTTGTTAGAGACCATATACCAACACCATGTACCAAATTTCAGCCGGATCGGATGAAATTTGGTTCTCTTTGAGGCTTCGCAAGCCAAATCTGGGGATCGGTTTATATGGGGGCTATATATAATTATGGACCGATGTCGACCAATTTTTGCATGGTTGTTAGGGACCATATACCAACACCATGTACTAAATTTCAGCCGGATCGGATGAAATATGCTTCTGTTAGTGGCTCCACAAGCCAAATCTGAGGGTCCCTTTATATGGGGGCTATACGTAAAAGTGGACCCATATAGCCCATTTTCAATACCATCCGACCTACATCGATAACAACTACTTGTGCCAAGTTTCAAGTCGATAGCTTGTTTCGTTCGGAAGTTAGCGTGATTTCAACAGACGGACGGACGGACGGACGGACGGACGGACGGACGGACATGCTTAGATCGACTCAGAATTTCACCACGACCCAGAATATATATACTTTATGGGGTCTTAGAGCAATATTTCGATGTGTTACAAACGGAATGACAAAGTTAATATACCCCCATCCTATGATGGAGGGTATAAAAAGCCGATTAAATACGTATATAATTCAGTTCGACAAAATTTTCTATAGAAATAAAATTTTGACAAAATTTTCTATAGAAATAAAATGTTGACAAAATTTTCTATAGAAATAAAATTTTGGTAGATTATTTTTGGCGCTATGGACCAATTTTTGTGTAAGCGGCCATCGGCTATATATAACTATAAACCGATATGGACCAAGTTTTGCATGGCTGATAGCGGCCATATACTAGCGCAATGTACCAAATGTCAACCGGATCGGATGAATTTTGCTCCTCTAAGAGTATCCGAAGGTCAAATCTCGGGATCGGTTTATATGGGGGCTATATATAATTATGGACCGATATGGACCAATTTTTGCACGTTATTACAGACCATATACTAACACCACGTACCAAATTTCAACTGAATCGGATGAAATTTTTTTCTCTTAGAGGCTCCGCAAGCCAAATCGGGTGATCGGTTTATATGGGGGCTATATATAATTATGAACCGATATGGACCAATTTTTGCATGGTTGTTAGAGATCATATGCTGACACCATGTACCAAATTTCAGCTCGATCGGATGAAATTTGCTTCTCTTAGAGTCCCCGCAAGCCAAATTTGGGGGACCGTCTATATGGGGGCTATACGTAAAAGTGGACCGATATGGCCCATTTGCAATACCATCCGACCTACATCAATAGCAACTACTTGTACCAAGTTTCAAGTCGATAGCTCGTTTCGTTCGCAAGTCGGTTTATATGGGGTTTATATATAATTATGGACCGATGTGGACCAATTTTTACATGGTTGTTGCAGACCATATATTAACACCATGTACCAAATTTCAGCCGGATCGGATGAAATTTGCTTCCCTTAGAGGCTCCGCAAGCCAAATCGGGGGATCGGTTTATGTGGAGGCTATATATAATTATGGAGCGATTTGGACCAATTTTTGCATGGTTGTGAGAGACCATATACTAACACCATGTACCAAATTTCAACAGGATCGGATGAATTTTGCTCCTCCAAGAGGCTCCGCAAGCCAAATCTGATCGTCGGTTTATATGGGGGCTATACGTATAAGTGGTCCGATATGGCGCATTTTCAATACCATCCGACCTACATCAATAACAACTACTTGTGCCTAGTTTCAAGTCGATAGCTTGTTTCGTTTGGAAGTTAGCGTGATTTCAACAGACGGACGGACATAGGTTAGGTTAAAGTGGCAGCCCGATTAAGATTCAGGCTCACTTAGACCATTCAGTCCATTGTGATACCACATTAACTAAAAGTACCCATTACATATGGGCACTTCTAGTTTTAACCGTTGAACCTTCTCGATTATTTTCTTCTGTTGAACCAACCAGATTGTTCCAAAAACATTAGCAGACTGCTTAAGTTAACGTTTTCCAGGTCCGCTAGTAATCTGAAGCTATATGCCCCTAAAATTTGCTTACGCCTTACACAAAATGCAGGACACTCACACAAGAGGTGTTTAATTGATTCTTTTTCCTCCGCATCATGACAGCTCATACAATAGTCATTATACTTCGCGCCAATAGTTTTTGCAAAATCGCCTATCAGGCAGCGACCCGTTATAGCAGATATCAGGAGTGATATCTGACGTCTCGAGAACATTAGCATATCTAGTGTGCGGTTTAAGTTGAAATGGGGCCATATTTGCTTGGTGTCGTTACAACCCTTGCAATTCTCCCATCGAACATTTGCCATCCTAACAGCCTTCTCACGCAGTAAGAGCTGGCTACCTGCAAGAGGCACACTAACAGATTCTAGTTCCCCTGGAATATGTAAGGTAGTTCCTAGCCTTGCTAGCTCATCTGCTTCGCAGTTCCCCGGTATGTTCCTGTGGCCAGGCACCCATATTAGGTGAATATTGTGCTGCTCAGCCATCTCAGTTTTCGAGTTGAGGAACACAGAGTCCAAGGATTTTATTGCAGGTTGACTGTCTGAGTATATATTAATGCCAATATTGCTTGGAGCATTACTTCTCAGCCAATTCACCACTTCTCTTATCGCTAATATTTCAGCCTGAAAAACACTACAGTGATCAGATAATCTTTTCGCTATTCGAAGTTCCAGATCTGTAGAATTTGCTCCGAAACCAACTTGGCCATCCAATTTGGAGCCATCAGTGTAGAAATCTATATATCTTTTATTTCCCGGGGCCCGTGTACACCACGCCTCACTGTTGGGAATTAAAGTCTCAAACTTTTTGTCGAAAAGTGGACTCGCCAAAGTGTAATCCACTACGTTAGGCATATCTGGCATTATTTTGAGGACCGAACTGTGACCGTAACTTTTTTCCGACCACAACGACAGCTCGCGCAACCGCACAGCCGTTGTTGCAGCTGACTGTTTGGCCAAAATGTCTAAAGGCAATAGATGCAGTATGACATTAAGGGAGTTTGTTCCTGTCTTGCTGAATGCACCTGAGATACACAAGCACGCCATACGCTGAACTTTGTCTAAACTTGTCGGCTGGTGAAGTGCCGGCCACCAGACTACAACACCATATAGCATTATAGGTCTAACCACTGCCGTGTATAGCCAATGTACAATTTTTGGTTTTAGTCCCCAATTTTTCCCTATTGCCTTTTTGCACGAGTATAAAGCTACCGTTGCTTTCCTCGCCCTTTCTTCAATATTAAGCTTAAAGTTCAGCTTCCTGTCCAAAATAACGCCAAGGTATTTTGCACACTCCCTAAAGGGAATTTCAATACCCCCTAAGGAAATGGGCCTAACCGTGGGAGTTTTGCGATCTTTGCAGTACATGACTATTTCTGTCTTTGCAGGATTTACCCCAAGACAATTATCTTTCGCCCATTTCTCAGTCATCCGGAGAGCTCTCTGTATAATATCTCTGATGGGAATTTTCCCCTGACTGCTAGCGCCACATCATCTGCGTATGCCACCACTTGTATCCTTTCTTTTTCTAGGGAAACCAGAAGGTCGTTTATAGCAACATTCCAAAGAAGAGGTGATAGAACTCCTCCTTGACGAGTGCCTCTGTTCACATACCTTTGTATGTTTGCTTGTCCTGGTGTGGCTGAAATGCGTCTCTTCCTTAGAAGTTCGTCTAACGGAAAGGCTTAGATCGACTCAGAATTTCACCACGACCCAGAATATATATACTTTATGGGGTCTTAGAGCAATATTTTGATGTGTTACAAATGGAATGACAAAGTTAATATACCCCCCATCCTATTGTGGAGGTTATAAAAAGCGCAACGTGACCCCATTTGTCGAAATCGGGCGATACATATATATGGTAGCTATATCTAAGTTTGATCCGATTTCTTCCAAATTCAATAGCGTTAGTCCTTGTGCCCAAAAAAAACTCTGGAGTTTATAGAATTTTTTGTTAAAAGTTTATTCCTATAGAAAATTTTTGCAAAATTTTATTTTTATAGAAAATGTTTGCAAAATTTTATTCATATAAAAAAAATTTAGCAAAATATTATTTCTACAGAAAATGTTTACAAAATTTTATTTCTATTGAGAATTTTTGCAAAATTTTAATACTATAGAAAAGTTTTACGAAACGTAATTTTTATAGAAAATTTTTACAAAACGTAATTTTTATACAAAAAAAAATACAAAATTTTGTTTCTATACACCAAAAAAATTTCCGTAGTTAAACTAACGCTAAATTTAACTTATTTTTTATCGGAAAAAAATATTTGTTTGTAGTTAGATTTTATTATTATTTTCGAAATTTTCCACAGCGTATTGAAATTTTCCTTTTTTAAGTATGTCTCAAACATTTTATGAACTAACCGTGGGTATAAAGTTCAATGACCGTACCCATAAGTTTAATATGAACTAAAGGAAATTTTCGTACGATTTCCAAAAATAGTAAGAATGAATTGCAGTATGGTTAAAGTGGTAATGATTTGGCATTTATTTAATTTTTTCTTCTATGAGAGGGTTTAATTGTGATGTGTGAGTTGTAGTTAAAAAGGACACCAGTTTACTTTTTTTTGTGTAGAATATTTTTGCAAAATTTTAAATATATAGAAAAGTTTTACAAAATGTTATTTTTGTAGACGATTGAATTAGCTCTTAATTGGAGAGGTATAGTTTGCAAAATCTACCAAATTATCAAGAATTTTACCAATCTACCAAACATTAAGAAATCTACCATTTTTGGTAGAGTTCTACCAACTGTGGCAACCGTTCACACTAGACAAATATTTGATCATATTGAGTGGCAAACCTTTTTCTCCAGGAGCATTTTGCAAAATATGTAGATACAGTTTTTGGAAGATATCCTTATAGTGATATCCAATATGAGCTAAAAATGTTTGTTGATTTGACAGTGGATATGAATTCTTTTTGATTTGTGTCAAATATTTGGCCAGTGTAACCATATCGTTACTATACCCCCGTCCTCATCCTATGGTGACGCGTTAATATTTACTATTATTGTAGAAGTCTCTATCGATCACCCAATATGTTTTTTTGGCTTTTCACCTTTTTTGGACAAATCAACATTTAATTTCGAGTGTAAGAACCATTAGCAAACACCTCTAATATTCAAAACGGAAGTAATAAATTTCAATGGTTTCTTTTTTGCGAATTCTACTCCCCCTCTTTGGAAATTAGCGGGCATAGTAAGCCATAATTAAAACTGTCTATATTTTTTTTTTTTTTTGAATATGGCTTCCAAATTTGAGTAACATTTAAATAAACGAAGAATTTCACATCAATCTCATAATCAAATAGTAAGCGAGTTCATACATTTGCCAAAAATGCCTGTATTCATTGTATATCTCAACAACCGAAATAAACAAAAAAAATGGAAAAAACAAACTATACCGCTATAAAGGAGTTTTATTATGCCCTCGTTGAAATATTGGCCGAGAACATTCACATTTTGCAATGAAGAGGAAAGAAAGCTCTACGTTCAAATGGCTAACCGCTAGCGTAGAGAAATGAGAAAAAAAAAAACAGAATAGAATAGAACAGAACAGCATATACACACACAAACAAATAACCAGGATGAGAACGGAAGGAAACTGCGCTAGAAAATCGGAAATAAACCGCGAGCAAAGTATTTGTTATGCGGTAAAAATGCATAAAAATTCCAAGACCGGCATTTATTCAAATTTATGCCGTAGCCCCTAACGTAACTAATGCCATGTTTCGAAAGTAATACGGTTGGCCAAAAAGCCAACGATGAGAGCATTTCCCCAAAAAAAAAAAAAAAGACAACAACAAAGCTAACAAAATGACGAAACTAAACCACAACCAAAACTAGCAATGGGGTTTTTGGGTGGTCGGATTGGTGTGGCAGCCGCTGTTTCACAGCCACACAACCACTACAGAACACTAACTAACGAACCACTTTTGAACAGCTCTCATAGGTCGAATTGGATGAAGGTAATATCTGTGAAATGCATCCTCCGCATGACATTGTAGCTCCAACAACACCTACACGTACACCGCCATCAGATTTTTGGCCACCGCCACCCCATCTCATCATTCAGGGACAAAAACCGACCAAGCGACTAACTGACTGACAAAAGGGACCATCGGAAGGACTTACAAACCAAATAACAAACAAGCCAAACAAACAAATATTTTTGAAATAAAATAATGCTACAATGAGGTCTAAACTATTTTCACAATAGCGAAATTGCATCTCTCCCACTGGGATTGAAAAAGCAAACTATATGTCAGCCACAAAAAAAAAGGAATGATGGTGAGCTACAGTGGTCCAAATTGGTTATAATTACATCTGAATTTAATTGGGTGGCGTATAGCATAAACAGCAAAAACGAGCTTTCCCAAAAGAGTATTTTGGATCCGAAAGAAATGCAAACTTGAATCATCTCCAATGAATTTTACATGGGCTTGTCATTGACGGAAGTACATCGTTTTATACCGACCACCATAGAATGGAGATGGGGGCATAATAAGTTTCTCATTCCGTTTGTAATACATCGAAATATCGATTTCCGACTATATAAAGACAATATAACCATGTCCATCTTTCTGCCTGTTGTAATCAGGCTACAGCTTTCAATAATGACGATATCGTTTTGTTTGTTTGCAGGCAGGTCATGTTCGAAGATGTGTTATATTGGTCTAGGTTTTGATATAGTCCCCATATAAACCGACCACCCGATTTGGTGTCTTGGGCTTATAGACTTTATCCAATTTGTTTGAAATTGGAAATGTAGAGGTATTTTAGTACCATAAAGAGGTATGCCAAAAATGGTTTGTATTGCTCCATGCTTTGGTATAGCCCCCATATAGACCGATCTCCTGATTTTACTTCTTGGGCTGTTAGAAACCGCCGTTTATATCCGATTTGTCTAAAATTAGAAATCTAGAACTATTTAACGGCCAAGGAGCCACCGTGGTGCAATGGTTAGCATGCCCGCCTTGCATACACAAGGTCGTGGGTTCGATTCCTGCTTTGACCGAACACCAAAAAGTTTTTCAGCGGTGGATTATCCCACCTCAGTAATGCTGGTGACATTTCTGAGGTTTTCGAAACTTTTCTAAGTGATTTCACTGCAATGTGGAACGCCTTTCGGACTTGGCTATAAAAAAAAGAGGTCCCTTGTCATTGAGCTGAACATGGAATCGGGCAGCACTCAGTGATAAGAGAGAAGTTCACCAATGTGGTATCACAATGGACATAATAGTCTAAGTGAGCCATTATACATCGGGCTGCCACATAACCTAACCTAATCTAACGGCCACAAATAGGCGTGCAAAAAATGATGCGCATCGGTTCATATTTTGGTATAGCCCCCATATAGACAAATCTCCCCATTTTACTTCTTGGGCTTCTAGAATTCGTAGTTTCTATCCAATTTTCCTGACATTTGAAATATAAAATAAGAGGTTTTTAGGACCATAAATAGGTTTACCGAATATATTGTGTATCGGTATAGGTTTTGATATAGCTCCCTTTTAAACCGGACCTCCGATTTGGGGTCTAGATTGTAGATAGATTATTCAGAACCTCAATTACTAAATACACTGGTCGGTTGCTGTAGATCGCAGCCGTTATCTGGTATCTAACAACCATGTAAAAATTGGTCCATATCGGCCCATAATTATATCTAGCCCCCATATAAACCGATCCCCAGAAATGAACTCGAGAGGTTCTTGGAAGAGCAAAATTCAGACGATCCGGTTGAAATTTGGTATTTCGTGTTAGTATATGGTCTATAATTACCATGCAAAAAACGGTCCATAATTATATATAGCCCCCATATAATATATGGTCCCTAACAATCATGCAAAAATTGGTCCATATCGGTCCATAATAATATATAACCCCCATTTAAACCGATCCACAGATTTAACCTCCGTAGCCTCTTGGAGGAGCAAAATTCATCCGATCCGGTTGAAATTTGGTGCGAGGTGTAAGTATATGGTCTCTAACAACCATGCAACCATGCAAATTGGTGTATATCGGTCTATAATTATATATTGCCCCCATATAAAGCGATCTCCTGATTTGGTTTTGGAACCTCTTGGAGGAGCAAATTCCATGAGATTCAGTTGAAAATTTTTATTTTGTGTCAGTATATGGACAATAATAGCCATGCAAAAATTAGTCCATAGCGGTCCATAATTATATAGAGCCCCCATATAAACCGATCCCCAGACTTGACCTCCTGAGCCTCTTGGAGGAGCAAAATTCACCCAATTCGGTTGAAAGTGGTACTTTGTGTTAGTATATGACCGTTAACAACCATACCAAACTTGGTACATATATTGTTATATATAGTAATTATTTGTAGACTTCCCTATATATACTTCTTTATTATCTAATATATACCACGGAAATCGGTTCAGATTTAGCTATAGCTCCCATATATATGTATAGCCCGATTTTCCCAAATATAGCCATAGAACCCTTATTTACTAACCGATCTTACTCAAAGTTGGCTAGATCCAGTCCAGTACTAACGGTATGTGCAAAATTTCATCGAAATCGGTTCAGATGTAGATATAGATATATGTATTGCCCGATTTTGAAAAAATTGCCCCTAATAACCTTATGTTTGACCATAGAGGCCTCATTTCTCAACTGATCTCACTCAAATTTTGCACAAGGTAACCTTTTGTGGTATTAATCAAACCCGCAAAATATTATGCAAATTGGTTCAGATTTACATATAGCTTCCATATAAAGGGTGATTTGTTAAGAGCTTGATAACTTTTAAAAAAAAAAAAAACGCATAAAATTTGCAAAATCTCATCGGTTCTTTATTTGAAACGTTAGATTGGTCCATGACATTTACTTTTTGAAGATAATTTCATTTAAATGTTGACCGCGGCTGCGTCTTAGGTGGTCCATTCGGAAAGTCCAATTTTGGGCAACTTTTTCGAGCATTTCGGCCGGAATAGCCCGAATTTCTTCGGAAATGTTGTCTTCCAAAGCTGGAATAGTTGCTGGCTTATTTCTGTAGACTTTAGACTTGACGTAGCCCCACAAAAAATAGTCTAAAGGCGTCAAATCGCATGATCTTGGTGGCCAACTTACCGGTCCATTTCTTGAGATGAATTGTTCTCCGAAGTTTTCCCTCAAAATGGCCATAGAATCGCGAGCTGTGTGGCATGTAGCGCCATCTTGTTGAAACCACATGTCAACCAAGTTCAGTTCTTCCATTTTTGGCAACAAAAAGTTTGTTAGCATCGAACGATAGCGATCGCCATTCACCGTAACGTTGCGTCCAACAGCATCTTTGAAAAAATACGGTCCAATGATTCCACCAGCGTACAAACCACACCAAACAGTGCATTTTTCGGGATGCATGGGCAGTTCTTGAACGGCTTCTGGTTGCTCTTCACTCCAAATGCGGCAATTTTGCTTATTTACGTAGCCATTCAACCAGAAATGAGCCTCATCGCTGAACAAAATTTGTCGATAAAAAAGCGGATTTTCTGCCACTGATTTTGGTAATAAAATTCAATGATTTGCAAGCGTTGCTCGTTAGTAAGTCTATTCATGATGAAATGTCAAAGCATACTGAGCATCTTTCTCTTTGACACCATGTCTGAAATCCCACGTGATCTGTCAAATACTAATGCATGAAAATTCTAACCTCAAAAGAATCACCCTTTATATGCATCGCTCGATTTTCCCAAATTTGGTCATAATACTCTTTTTTATTAACCAACTAGCGTAACCCGGCCCGCTTCGCTGCGCCTTCCGAAGCGTATTTTGAGGAACATTTTGCGTTAACTTAGTCAACTATATCCTTCGTGCTGAAAACAAATTCGAAAAGATTTGAATTCTTTTAAACAAATCGGACTATTTGATTTTTCGTTTATAGGTACAAATACGGCGGGAATGCATATGTAAAACGGTTCGTCTTAAGGAGAGGGTGTACTCTTTCCTCCAAATTTTTTATATAATGTTTTGTATTCAAGTAGTTGGACAATCTTCGATATTTCTTGTGAATTTTAAGTGTGGTTTGTCAAGGAAAGGTATCCTTCTCCTCAACATATGTGAAAATTAAGCACTATATTATAATAACATACATACAAAGAATAACTGTTTCCCATCCAATAAATCGGAAAAAGCAAAAGTAGTAAAAAATTTTACCACATTAACATTTGCTAAAATGTTGGAAAATGATGCACCCTCTACGTTGGCTGCCAATTTCATGTAAATTTAAGTTCTTTACTAAAAAGAAGTCTGGCAGAAGCCTGTGCAAAAATCATAAAATTATGTACCGAGTTCCCATTTACGGACAACCCTCTACTTTCAATTTAAGAAGAGAAAAAAACGGACAAAGGGAACCCTCTCCCCACCTTCGCTCCACTCAGACCTGATATCGGACTATCACCTACCCTATATTAATTTCGCAACTACTCAATGGTCCCTATAAATTCTATCGAAGTAAATCGACAAAGTATATTTCAATTTTCCCCTTCCCCAACCAGATATCGAAAAATCATATACTAATTTAAAAATCATGTATAAATTTCATCACCTCCTCCCACGTTCCCTGTAAATTTCAAGTAGATCGGAGATGTTTAATTTTTGCTCTATTGTTTTAAAGGGACGTCACTTTCCCCGATACAATATCGACAATCACCGTAGTGAATAGCATCCCTAACCTTCCCTGAAAATTCTTGAAACTTTCCTTCAAGTGTGGGGCAAGAAAGGTTGCCTCTTCGTTCATAACCTTTCCCCACTGCCTATGTAAATTTCAAGAAAACTTAAGAATTGTTGTTGTTTTTTTTTGCAGTTTTAGAGGAGGACCTCCTCCCCGACTAAATATCGAAAAGTGATGTAGCGTATCTTTTGTAAACGTCCCAGAAAATGTCAAGCAAATTAAAAGCCTAAAGGGGCAGCCTCTCTTCCGTCCAAATATCACAAAATCAGGTATCAACTAGTCCCTAGTCCTCTGTAAATTTCAAGTAACTCGGTAAAAGTTTAATTGTTTCTCTGTATGTACTTAAGAGAAGCGGATGTCTCCCTATGCCCATTTATTTTTATTAAAAAATTAAGAACCTGATATAAATTGCATAACCCAGTTTTTCCGTAAAATTTCAGTCGGGGGAGTTTAGTTTTGTTTGTACTTTCAAAAAAAAAAAAAAAAAATCGGGCAAAGGGGTGGTCCCACTCCCCGACCAAATATCGAAAAATAATGTAGCGGATTTTTGTCTGAATGTTGGGGTTGGCATCCCAACATTCAATGAAAATTTCATGCAAATCGCATAATTTTGTTCCAAGTTTCAAAAAGTAAGGCAAGGTCCCCCTCCCCGTCCGCACATGAAATCATCAGGTACCCCATATTAATTCCATAACCTCACCGCATGTTCTCTTTAAATCTCAGATAATTTAGAGAATTTTAGTTTTTCACTGTACTTAAAAAAAAAAGTCGAACAAAGGGGAGGCCCCCCTCCGCCACCAAATATCGAAATAAAAAGTAGCGGATCTTTGTCTAGATGCCAACCGCAATCTTCAATGAAAATTTCAAGAAAATCGGTCAACTTTGGTCCGATTTTCAAAAAGTCCGACGAAGGGGAGGTCCCCCTCCGCGACCAGTTGTCAAAAAATGAGGTACCCTATTTTCACCACATGAACGCCGTTCAGCCGTTTCGGAGCCAACTCGGAACATACAAACAAACAAATAAACAAACATAGATTGAATTTTATATATATAGATAGATAGAAAGATAGATGTTACTCAAATTTCAAATTTTGATGCACTAGCCGATCGTATTTATACGTACTTGTGGCTCTTATACAAAAATATTGCTCGATTTTTACAAATTTGGATTTAATACCCACACTAATTGAGCGATTTTCTCTTTTTATACCCTAAACCACGTAGTGGTTAGGGTATAATAAGTTTGATCTGCCAAAAAATGTGCCTACCAGAAATATTGATTTTAGACCCCATAAAATATATACCGATCGACTCAGAATCACCTCCTGAGTCGATCTAGCGCTTGGTGTCCGTCCGTCCGTTCGTCTGTCCATGTATTTGTTGTTCACAGGATTCCGGTCGCAATTATTAACCGATTTTGATGAAATTTGGTACAGGGAGTTTTTTGGGCACAGGGACGCTATTGAATTTGGAAGAAATCGGATCAAATTTAGAAATAGCTCCCATATATATGTATCGCCCGATTTCGACAAATGGGGTAACGTTGCGCTTTTTTTCAAACGGATCGTCACCAAATTTGGCAAAAGGTAATCTTTTCTATCGCCCTTCAAGTTTGCAAAATTTCTTCGAAATCGGTTCAGATTTAGATATAGCTCTCATATATATGTATCGCCCGATTTTCCCAAATTTGGCCACAAAACCTTTATTTATCAACCGATCTTACTCAAAGTCGGCTAAATATAATCTTCTATAGCACTACCTATATGTGCAAAAAAACATCGAAATCGGTTCAGATTTAGCTATAGCTCCCATATATATGTACCGCCCGATTTTTCTAAATTTGGCCATAAAACCCTTATTTATCAACCGATCTTACTCAAAGTTGGCTAAGTGTAATCTGCTATAGCACTTACTATATGTGCAAAAAAAAACATCGAAATCGGTTCAGATTTAGCTATAGCTCCCATATATATGTACCGCCCGATTTTCCCAAATTTGGCCATAGAACCCTTATTTATTAACCGATCGTACTAAAAGTTGGCTAGATCCAGTCCTCTATAGTACTAACTATATGTGCAAAATTTCATAGAAATCAGTTCAAATTTAGATATAGCTCTCATATATGTATCGCCCGATTTTGAAAAATTCGCCCTTATAACCTTATGTTTGACCATACATGTCTCATTTCGTAACTGATCTTACTCAAATCTTGCACAAGGTAACCTTTTGTGGTATTAATCAAACCCGCAAAATATTATGCAAATTAGTTCAGATTTAGATATAGCTTTCATATATATGCATCGCTCGATTTTCACAAATTTGGCCATAGTACTCTTATTTATTAACCAATGTTACTCAAATTTCAAATTTTGATGTACTAGCCAATCGTACTTATACGTACTTGTACCTCTTACATAAGAATATTGCTCGATTTTTACAAATTTATATTTATTACCCACACTAATTTAACGATTTTCTCTTTTTTAATAATGGGCTCAATATTAGTGGCATACTAACTCCGGAGGCGCAATATCAACACAGCCAGTGTTGCTAGAAGTAGGGGACATTTCCTATATGTAGGGGTTTTCTAATATTTAGCGTCTTGTAAGGACCTAGCTAGGACCACAATGTAGGGACATTTTCACTCAACACAATTTGTAATAATTTTTACATTTTGGTGGCTCTAGAGGAGGAAATTAGAAGTCGCCAAGGCTTGATCTTTAACAATGTGTGGTAAACTTTATTCCAGTAGAAAATTTTGTCAACATTTTATTTGTATAGAACATTTTGTCGAAATTGTATTTCTATAGAAATTTTTTTCAAAATATTATTTCCATAAAAAATTTTCTCAAAATTTTATTTCTGTGGGTTTTTTTCTCAAAATTTTATTTCTATAGAATTTATTGTCAAAATTTTATTTCTATAGAAAAATTTCTCACAAAAATTTGTTTATAGAAACTTTTTCCAAAATTTTATTTTTATAGAGATTTAACAAAAAAGGTTACTAATTTGGGTAGAATTCTACCAACTGTGGCAACCGTGGTGGTAATACAAATTTATATTCTAAGTTATATACGTTGCATATTCATGTTTTAAGATAATAAAATACTTAGAACCATTTTTGTAAAATTTTTTAAATTTAACGAAAAATATAGTAGGGAAAATTGTTTGGGAATGTATAGGAAAGTAGGGAACTTTTTTGTCGTTGTAGGGTAAACCGAACATTTTCCCTGGCAACATTGACTATGAGCTATAGTCAGATTGACACAAAGCACCCATAGACATGTACCCCTTAATTTTCTTAAATATGCAACTGCGGTTTATCTCCCAGACCTATATGTTACCCCACAAATGCTTATGATTACTAATTCTATAATGGTGGTTTAGGGTATGATATAGTCGGCCCCGCCCGACTTTCTACTTTACTTACTTGTTTAATAATGGGCTCAATATTAGTGGCATACTAACTCCGTAGGTGCAATATCAACACAGCCAGTGTTGCTAGAAGTAGGGGAAATTCCCTATATGTAGGTTTTTGCTAATATTTAGCGTCTTGTAGGACGTAGGGCCACAATGTAGGGACATTTTCACTCAACACAATTTGTAATAATTTTTACATTTTGGTGACTCTAGAGGAGGACATTAGAAGCCGGCAAGGCTTGATCTTTACCAATGTGTGGTAACAACAGTTACCACTCGTGCCAAAAAAAAATCTAACAAAATTTGAAGATTACCACAAATTATCACAAATCTACCATACAAATATTTCTATCGAAATTTTTGCCAAAACTTTATTCCTGAAGAAAATTTTGTCAAGATTTTTTTTCTATAGAAAATTTTGTCAAAATTGTATTTCTATATAATTTTTTTTCAAAATATTATTTCAATAAAAATTTTCTCAAAAT
This sequence comes from Haematobia irritans, assembly GCF_050003625.1. Lineage (NCBI taxonomy): Eukaryota > Metazoa > Arthropoda > Insecta > Diptera > Muscidae > Haematobia > Haematobia irritans. Next base: position 163,282,410 of record NC_134397.1, on the reverse strand, counting down.
TTTATTTCTATGGAACTTTGTCTCAAAATTGTATTTCTATAGAATTTATTATCAAAATTTTATTTTTATAGAAAAATTTCTCAAAAAAAATTTGTTTATAGAAACTTTTTCCAAAAGTATATTTCTATAGAGATTTAACAAAAACTATTTTTGGTAGAATTCTACCAACTGTGGCAACCATGGTGGTAATACAAATTTATTTTCTATGTTATATACGTTGTATTTTCATGTTTTAAGATAATAAAGTACTTAGAACCATTTTTGTTTTGTAAAATTTGTTTAAATTTAACGAAAAATATTGTAGGGAAAATTGTTTGGGAATGTATGGGAAAGTAGGGAACTTTTTTTGTCCTTGTAGGGTAAACCGAATATTTCCCTGGCAACACTGTCTATGAGCTATTGCCAGATTGGGACAAAGCACCCATAAACATGTACCCCTTCATTTTCTTAAATATGCAACTGTGGTTTATCTCCCAGACCTATATTAATGTTACCCCACAAATGCTTATGATTACTAATTCAGTAAGGGTGGTTTAGGGTATGATATAGTCGGCCCCGCCTGACTTTCTACTTTACTTACTTCTTTAATTTACATCCAAAACATTGAATTCGGACCACACCTAAAGAAGTGATGCAAATGCAGTGCAACGGCTGTTGAAATGGAGGACTTCTGTCCTATGACAAACCCATGTTAAATTCATCGCTTCTGCGTCAGTTTTGCACCACTTCCGGATCCAAAAAGAACATTTTCATTACTTTTTTGGCGACGCTTTGTTGGGTTGTTTCAAACTCAGTTAAGACTTTAACAGGAAAAATTTTCGTAATTATTTTTTGTGTTTGCTGGCTTTTCATTTTCGTGACAAATATCGGAAAGTGCAAGTTTTTTAGTCAAAAATGGTCAAAATTCCGATAAATCAGCAAAATTGTCTGCCTTGATTCTGGATTTCTTTCCTACAGCAGAGAAAGATGACAAATCTCTGAGAAATATTATGGAAGGGGAAAAAACCTTGACACTGGGATGAACCCTGTACCCCCTGCGTTTGCAATGTGGCCATTTTAACTATTGTCGCGCACAACATATAAATATATTCACAGAAAAAAATTTCACGAAAAATTTTCCAATTAAAATTTTAATTGAGTTTCAAAAAAATTTTTTATTGGATCAATTAATTTTTTAATTGACCTTAATTTAATTTTTTAATTGACCTTCAATTAATTTTTTAATTGATACTATCATTTCTGTGATCGAAGACATTTCAATTAAAAACTAATTGGATCAATTAATTTCGTGATTGAATAAGAAACAAGTATATACGGCCGTAAGTTCGGCCAGGCCGAAGCTTATGTACCCTCCATCATGGATTGCGTAGAAACTTCTTCTAAACACTGCCATCCACAATCGAATTACTTAAGTTGCGGTAACGCTTGCCGATGGCAAGGTATCTTAAAACCTCCTAACACCATCTTCTAAATTGTATGTCAGTCCATACGTGGTATATATTAAATCAAAAAAGATCGATCCAATACGTATATAATTCAGTTTGACAAAGTAGACATAAAATTTTGACAAAATTTTCTACAGAAATAAAATTTTAACAAAATTTTCTATAGAAATAAAATTTTAACAAAATTTTCTATAGAAATAAAATGTTCACAAAATTTTCTATAGAATTAAAAATTTTGACAAAATTTTCTATAGAAAGAAAATTTTGACAAAAATTTCTACAGAAATAATGTTTTAACAAAATTTTCTATAGAAATAAACTTTTGACAAAATTTTCTATAGAAATAAAATCTTGGTAGATTATTTTTGGCTCGAGTGGCAACCATGATTATGAACCGAATAAAATTTTAACAAAATTTTCTCTAGAAATAAAATTTTGACAAAATTTTCTATAGAAATAAAATTTTGACAAAATTTTCTATAGAAATAAAATTTTGGTAGATTATGAACAGATACGACTAATTTTTGTGTGATTGGACCAATTTTGGTATGGTTGTTAGCGACCATATACTAACACCACGTTCCTAATTTGAACCGGATTGGATGTATTTTGCTCCTCCAAGAGGCTCCGGAGGTCAAATCTGGAGAACGTTTTATATGGGGCTATATATAATTATGGACCGATATGGACCAATTCTGGCACGGTTGTTAAAAATCACATACTAACACCATGTTCCAAATTACAACCGGATTGGATGAAATTTGCTTCTCTTTGAGACTTCGCAAGCCAAATCTGGGGATCGATTTATATGGGGGCTATATAAATTATGGACCGATGTGGACCAATTTTTGCGTGGTTGTTAGAGACCATATACCAACATCATGTACCAAATTTCAGCCGGATCGGATGAAATTTGCTTCTCTTTGAGGCGCCGCAAGCCAAATCTGGAGATCGGTTTATATGGGGGCTATATATAATTATGGACCGATGTGGACCAATTTTTGCGTGGTTGTTAGAGACCATATACCAACACCATGTACCTAATTTCAGCCGGATCGGATGAAATTTGCTTCTCTTTTAGGCTCCGCATGCCAAATCTGGGGATCGGTTTATATGGGGGCTATATATAATTATGGACCGATGTGGACCAATTTTTGCATGGTTGTTAGAGACCATATACCAACACCATATACCAAATTTCAGCCGGATCGGATGAAATATGCTTCTGTTAGAGGCTCCACAAGCCAAATCTGAGGGTCCCTTTATATGGGGGCTATACGTAAAAGTGGACCGATATGGCCCATTTTCAATACCATCCGACCTACATCGATAGCAACTAATTGTGCCAAGTTTCAAGTCGATAGCTTGTTTCGTTCGGAAGTTAGCGTGATTTCAACAGACGGACGGACGGACGGACGGACGGACGGACGGACGGACGGACGGACGGACATGCTTAGATCGACTCAGAATTTCACCACGACCCAGAATATATATACTTTATGGGGTCTTAGAGCAATATTTCGATGTGTTACAAACGGAATGACAAAGTTAATATACCCCCATCCTATGATGGAGGGTATAAAAAGTTTTTATGTGTGTTCCAATCACTGTGCATAATCACAACTACTGCAGAAGCTAACGATGCCGTGGTTAGAGTACGTGTGTGTGTGTGGAAACTATGGACAGTAATGTGGTGTAAAAGGCCCTACCCGAACTGCAATTCATTTCGAAAATGCATTTACTTTGGTATTTAATTTAACATTTCTCGCATTCCACTTTGCACATCATGCAGTGATTGTAGGAGGATGTATGATGAGACGAATAGGAGAATGGCGGTGAGTGAAGCCGAACAAGCATACTACTGAAGCTCTTAACAATGAGATTTTTTTGGAAAAATGTAACTTTTATTGTAAAAGCCGCAGTATGGTAAAATTGTATACGTGGCTCATTGTGTTAGTGTGTGTATGTGTGTGTGTTGGAGAGTTGGGTTACGTATTTCACTGTTTGTCAGATGGCAATGGGAATACAATTGAAATTATTTATTTTGTTGTATAAGAATGAAAATTGAGTATGCGTGGGTGTGTGTGTGTGCGAGAGTATGAGAGTGCGTTTCTTCGAATACCTTTCATTATTTGGTCTTTGCTTTCAATACAAAATTCACTACCAAAGGCTGTAGCTACCACACCATTATAAATACAACATGTCTCACCCCCCTCCCCAAACCATTGTTATGCAAACGTTTTCATTTGCATTATGTCAACCATAAGTTGTTGCAGTTGCCGTAGAGCTTTATTGTTTGTAGCTGTAACTTTAACTGCAGTTGTTATTGTTATTGCAACTGCTATTCTGCTGATATCATTTGTTTATGTGTTTTTTTCGTTTGAATTTTGTTTCATATTCAAATGCAATTCTTAATTCGAAAACTCATAAAAATTTGTTTAGCTTAGTAGATTGAAAATTAATATTTCGACTATATTTTCTCTATTTACACACTCTACGTAAATGTAACATATTGTGAGAATTTTTCGTTCTCATACGAACAAATAAAATTTATGGGTAATTATCAGAGTTCATGCTGGCTTAATTACCTAATACAATTTTAGTATAAATGTTCGTTTAAATACCTCATATGGTTAGGTTAGGTTAGGTGGCAGCCCGATGTATCAGGCTCACATAGACTATTCAGTCCATTGTGATACCACATTGGTGAACTTCTCTCTTATCACTGAGTGCTGCCCGATTCCATGTTAAGCTCAATGACAAGGGACCTCCTTTTTATAGCCGAGTCCGAACGGCGTTCCACATTGCAGTGAAACCACTTAGAGAAGTTTTTGAAACCCTCAGAAATGTCACCAGCATTACTGAGGTGGGATAATCCACCGCTGAAAAACTTTTTGGTGTTCGGTCGAAGCAGGAATCGAACCCACGACCTTGTGTATGCAAGGCGGGCAAGCTAACCATTGCACCACGGTGGCTCCCTCATATGGTTAAATACGGAACATAACTAAACTGACAAAAAGTATTTTCTTGGATACAAAGTAGTTCATAAGTTTACTCACAGTTAGTTAAATTTAACTATTTATGAACAAATACCAGCACAATGGTTAAGAAATCCCAATGAGTTTGTAAATGGACTGAAGCAAATATAATAATATGGAATACGTATTTTCTCGAACGTACGAAAAAGTTTCTCAGCGTTACTGAATTTTTACTGTGCAATATTACGAAGTCTAGTTGGGCACGAAATTTCCATTTTTTGTATAAATAAACTAACAATGAATGACAATTCTAACTACCGTTAAGAGAATCTATTTCAAGACACTATTTCGTCTCCAAAACATGTGCTCGTATGGTGCTTCTAAAAATAGACACCCTTGACCAGGGCTGTGGAGTCGATTCAATTTTGCTCGACTCCGACTCCAGCATTTTTCATTAGCTCGACTCCGACTCCGGAGTCGACTCCGGGTAATATAACTAAATCTCATTTTAATACCACTAATTTGTAGTTCTATTGTGGGGGTACCTTTAGTGGATCGATATAAAGTATCGTATTTATTTATGTGTGCAGAAAAAAGGTCTTAATTTCTCATTAGATGCCAATTGAACTCTATATTTCAAATTTAGGGCAATGTTTAATAAATAAAATAATGATATAAATACCTATCATAATATGAGAAGATACCAACAGTATATGTATTTGTGGATCAAAATTATTAATACTATCTCAAATCCTTTAAATTTGTTGCGAGCTATATAAAGGTTTATATTTCCATATGCATGAATTTGAATCTGAATCGATTTAGACAAAATTGTATATACCCAGCAAAAACTAGGTAACCACATCTCATTACAATTGACATTACCTGGAGTAAATCTGTCATTACACGTTGCATTACATTGCGTTGAGTTATAATCACTAACTTGTAATGACAACAATAAATACTTCTCGGTAATTTTCGAATTTTTATTCTCAAATTTTTGGGCTGTTGTAGTTAATATAATTATTCACATAATCGAGCACTTACATAAAAAATCAAAAAGAATATGTAATGTAACGGTAATTCTGAAGATTCTTCCGTTAAGAATTTTTTATCACAAATATTTCATAATAATTGTGTTTAATGACATTATCATATTATGTTTTAAATAAATGCTTTCTTATACACACAAAATAATATTATAATTTTTGAGCTAACAATGAATTTTTGTTACAGAAAATTTTTAAGTTCAACAAAATTTTTGTTGATATAACAAAATGTTTGTTGATATAACAAAACTAGTTGCTAAAGTGACTAAAATCGTAATTGTATTTACAAATTACGTTGTTAGCTCAAATTTAAACATAATTTTAATTGTATTGACAATCAAATTAATTGATATTTTTTGTGTGTACCTCATTGACATTACACTTCCAAAATGCGCTTAAACTAAATTTCAAATGCCATTTGCCTTATAAAAAAAGAGACTTAAAATCCACTTTTAGTAGATTTCGAACCTTATGTGAATTGGCTATTGGATATATTGTATCGTAATTCACGAATCCAACTACCTTAAACAACCTACATTTATTTCTATTTTAAGTGTGAAATTAATTTGAGTGTAATTTCATATAGATTATTTATTAGAATTTTTGTTTATACAATATTCGTTTCTGTTCAAGTAGTTCTCCTATTACAGCACCACTCGCCATATTTTGATCCATTGTAATCGGCGATAGAAATCAATATTTTCGAGATTTGGTTGCCTGAGACAATAAGTGGCTATTTTGCAAGCTTTGGTGTATCTACGAATAAGTCATTACATATTATGTGATTATATGCTTTAAATGCACTACTTATTTTATGGCCGAAAGTATGCCTGGAGAGAAGTACTTTCCTCCTAGGACATGCGTATGTAAATGTAATCCGAAGCGATGCCAAATAATAAGTGGTTATTAATTTTTAAATAGGCTTACCTACAAGATTACCGGGTAATGAGAGTTTTTGCTGGGTACTTCTACAAAATCTATGTACTTAAAATTTAAATCTAACGTTATGGGACGTAACACAATTTTAACAAAAAACAAGTGTATACGGCCGTAAGTTCGGCCAGGCCGAATCTTATGTACCCTCCACCATGGATTGCGTAGAAACTTCTACGAAACTGTCATCCACAATCGAAATACTTGGGTTGTGGTATCTTAAAACTTCTTAACATCGTTTTCTAAATTGTGAGCTAGCCCATACGTGGTATATATTAGACAACAATGTAATGTATAGTTAAGTCTACAAATAATTACGAATCGATATGGACTTTTTGCACGGTACGTAGAGAGCCAGAATTGAAATATGGGGGGCCAATTTTTGTGTGATTGGAAATCGCTTTATCTGAGGGATATATATATAACTGTAGACCGATATGGCATGGTTGTTAACGACCATATACTAGCACAATGTACCAAATTTCAACTGACTCGGATGAAATTTGTTCCTCCAAGAGGCTCCAAAACCAAATCTCGGGATCGGTTTATATGGGGCAATATTCATATACGATCACCACGTACCAAATTTCAAGCAGATCGGATGAATTTTGCTTCTCCTAAAGGCACCGGAGGTCAAATCTGGGGATCGGTTTATATGGGAGCTATATATAATTATGGGATGATAGGAACCAATTCCTGCATGGTTGTTGGATAGCATATACTATCATCACGTACCAAATTTCAACCGAATGGGAAGAATTTTGCTTTTCCAAGGGGCTCTGGAGGTCAAATCTGGGGATCGGTTTATATGGGGGCTATATATAATTATGGACCGATGTGGACCAATTTTTGCGTGGTTGTTAGAAACCACATACTAAAACTATGTACCAAATTTCAGCCGGATCGGATGAAATTTGCTTCTCTTAGAGGCCTTGCAAGCCAAATCGGGGGATCGGTTTATATGGGGGCTATATATAATTATGGACCGATGTCAACCAATTTTTGCATGGTTGTTAGAGACCACATACTAACACCATGTACCAAATTTGAGCCGGATCGGATGAAATTTGCTTCTCTTAGAGGCCTCGCAAGCCAAATCGGGGGATCGGTTTATATGGGGGCTATATATAATTATGGACCGATTTGGACCAATTTTTGCATGGTTGTTAGAGAACATATACTAACACCATGTACCAAATTTCAGCCGGATCGGATGAAATTTGCTTCTCTTAGAGGACTCGCAAGCCAAATTTGGGGGTCCGTTTATATGGGGGCTATACGTAAAAGTAGACCGATATGGCCCATTTGCAATACCATCCGACCTACATCAATAACAACTACTTGTGCCAAGTTTCAAGTCGATAGCTTGTTTCGTTCGGAAGTTAGCGTGATTTCAACAGACGGACGGACGGACGGACATGCTCAGATCAACTCAGAATTTCACCACGACCCAGAATATATATATATACTTTATGGGATCTTAGAGCAATATTTCGATGTGTTACAAACGGAATGACAAAGTTAATATACCCCCCATCCTATGGTGGAGGGTATAATAAAAATGCAAGGAAAGTCTAAAGTCGGGCGGGCCGATTATAATATACTCTGCACAACTTTGTATTTACATCTACATTTTGATAAAATCTAAAATCAGACTTCTACAAAATCTCGGGCAATATTTATAATTGTTTAGACAATTTCGCAAAAATGCATTTATGATTCATTCATTAAAAAAATTTGAAAATTTGAGTAATTTTTACAAGTTTTCGACTTAGCAGTGAGTATCAGTGAGCATACAATTTTGAAAAAATTTTTGTCTATTAAATAAAATTTTGACTAAATTTTCTATAGAAATAAAATTTTGCCAAAACTTGCTATAGAAATCAAATTTTGACCAAATATATAGAAATACAATTTTTATAGAAATAAAATTTGGCAAATTTTTTATAGAAATAAAAGTTTGAAAAAATTATCAATAGAAATACAATTAAAAAAATTGTGTAGCAAACAAAATCTTGCAAAATTTTCTATAGAAATAAAATTTTGCACAATATTCTATAGAAACAAAAATTTGACTAATTTCCTATAGAAATAAAATTTTGACTTAATTTTATATCGAAAAAAAAAAAATATTTCTATAGTAATAAAATTTTGAATATATTTTTTATAGCAGTGAGCATCAGTAAGACAAAAATTTTGAGAAAATTTGCTATAGAAATAAAATTTCACAATTTTTTCTTATAGAAATAAAATTTTGAAAAAATTATCAATAAAAATAAAATTTTAGAAAAATTTTTGTATAGTAAATAAAATTCTGCAAAATATTCTACAGAAACAAAATTTTGACTAAATTTTCTATAGAAATAAAATTTTGACCAAATTTTCTAATAAAAAAATCTATTACTATAACATTTTGGCAAAATTTTCTATAGAAATAAAATTTCGACTTAAATTTTTATAGAAATAAAATTATTAATTGAAATAAAATTTTGAAAAAATTTTTGTGTAACAAACAAAATTTTGATTCAATTTTCTATAGAAATAAAATTTTGACAAAATTTTCTATAGAAAAAAATATTTCTATAGTAATAAAATGTTGAATAAATTTTTTATAGAAATAAAATTTTGACAAAATTTGCTATAGAAATAAAATTTTGACAAAACTTTTTATAGAAATAACATTTTGACGAAATTTTCTATAAAAAACAACTTTAAAAAAATGTTCTGTCAATATTCCACATATGTTATGTATATGGCCTTAAAATAAAATTAAAAAAAAAAACAAGTGTATACGGCCGTAAGTTCGGCCAGGCCGAAACTTATGTACCCTCCATCATGGATTGCGTAGAAACTTCTTCTAAACACTGCCATCCACAATCGAATTACTTAAGTTGCGGTAACGCTTGCCGATGGCAAGGTATCTTACAACCTCCTAACACCATCTTCTAAATTGTATGTAAGTCCATACGTGGTATATATTAAATCAAAAAAGATCGATCCAATACGTATATAATTCAGTTTGACAAAATAGACATACAATTTTGACAAAATTTTCTACAGAAATACAATTTTAATAAAATTGTCTATAGAATAAAATTTTCACAAAATTTTCTATAGAAATAAAAATTTTCCCAAAATTTTCTATAGAAAGAAAATGTTCACAAAATTTCTACAAAAATAAAATTTTGACAAAAATTTCTATAGAAATAAACTTTTGACAAAATTTTCTATAGAAATAAAATCTTGGTAGATTATTTTTGGATTGAGTAGCAACCATGATTATGAACCGAATAAAATTTGAAAAAAAATTCTATAGAAATAAAATTTTGACAAAATTTTCTATAGAAATAAAATTTTGGTAGATTATTTTTGGCTCTAGTGGCAACCATGATTATGAACCGATATGGACCATTTTGTGTTTGATTGGACCTATTTTGGTATGGTTGTTAGTGACCATATACTTACACCACGTTCCTAATTTGAACCGGATCGAATGAATTTTGCTCCTCCAAGAGGCTCCGTAGGTCAAATCTGGAGAACGTTTTATATGGGGGCTATATATAATTATAGACCGATATGGACCAATTCTGGCACGGTTGTTAAATATCATATACTAACACCATGTTCCAAATTACAACCGGATTGGATGAAATTTGCTTCTCTTGGAGACTTCGCAAGCCAAATCTGGGGATCGGTTTATATGGGGGCTATATATAATTATGAACCGATGTGGACAAATTTTGCATGGTTGTTAGAGACCATATACCAACATCATGTACCAAATTTCAGCCTGATCGGATGAAATTTGCTTCTCTTTGAGGCTCCGCAAGCCAAATCTGAGGATCGGTTTATATGGGGGCTATTATAATTATAGACCGATGTGGACCAATTTTTGCATGATTGTTAGAGACCATATACCAACACCATGTACCAAATTTCAGCCTGATCGGATGAAATTTGCTTCTCTTTGAGGCTCCGCAAGCCAAATCTGGGGATCGGTTTATATGGGGGCTATATATAATTATAGACCGATGTGGACCAATTTTTGCGTGATTGTTAGAGACCATATACCAACACCATGTACCAAATTTCAGCCTGATCGGATGAAATTTGCTTCTCTTTGAGGCTCCGCAAGCCAAATCTGGGGATCGGTTTATATGGGGGCTATATATAATTATAGACCGATGTGGACCAATTTTTGCATGATTGTTAGAGACCATATACCAACACCATGTACCAAATTTCATCCGGATTGGATGAAATATGCTTCTCTTAGAGGCTCCACAAGCCAAATCTGGGAATCGGTTTATATGGGGGCTATATATAATTAAAAACCGATATGGACCAATTTTTGCATGGTTGTTGGAGACCATATACCAACACCATGTACCAAATTTCAGCCGGATCGGATGAAATTTACTTCTCTTTTAGGCTTCGCAAGCCAAATCTGGGGATCGGTTTATAAGGGGGCTATATATAATTATGGACCGATGTGGACCAATTTTTGCATGGTTGTTAGAGACCATATACCAACACCATGTACCAAATTTCAGCCGGATCGGATGAAATTTACTTCTCTTTTAGGCTTCGCAAGCCAAATCTGTGGATCGGTTTATATGGGGGCTATATATAATTACGGACCGATGTGGACCAATTTTTGCATGGTTGTTAGAGACCATATACCAACACCATATACCAAATTTCAGCCGGATCGGATGAAATATGCTTCTGTTAGAGGCTCCACAAGCCAAATCTGAGGGTCCCTTTATATGGGGGCTATACGTAAAAGTGGACCGATATGGCCCATTTTCAATACCATCCGACCTACATCGATAACAACTACTTGTGCCAAGTTTCAAGTCGATAGCTTGTTTCGTTCGGAAGTTAGCGTGATTTCAACAGACGGACGGACGGACGGACGGACGGACGGACATGCTTAGATCGACTCAGAATTTCACCACGACCCAGAATATATATACTTTATGGGGTCTTAGAGCAATATTTCGATGTGTTACAAACGGAATGACAAAGTTAATATACCCCCATCCTATGATGGAGGGTATAAAAATAATTTCAATTGTTCGAAATATTTCAAATAAATTGATATGGGCATTAAAGTGGATCGATCCAGCCCATCTGCTAGTCTAACATTCTAGGAAACATAAAAAGATAGCCGTAATTGGAAGTTGATTTTCATTTACAATCATGCTGTACATTGATCGAATGAATAACGCAATGGAAACTAATTTGCGTAAAAACTTGCTTAGTTACAAAAATGTGAAGTGTTTTAAAAAATTTGGTTTAGCCGGAGTCAGAGTCGAGCAAAATGTTTACGACTCCGACTCCAGCAAAATCTTCAGACTCCGACTCCGGCTCCGGCTCCGGCTCCATAGCTCTGCCCTTGACTGTATGAGTTAATGAATACATGCAGCCAAGCAAGAAAAGAATAAACAAAGTCAAATTTGGTTGTTGATGAGTATAAATAAGAGCTAAGTAGCCCAGTGGATAGTGTGTTTAGTTAGAAAACTGATGGTACGCGGTTCGATCCTCCGTCCGGACAAAAGGTAAAATTTTATAAAATGATAAAAATAAAATCTAATAAATGGTTCTAAAGGACTTCTACTACAGAAGAGTAAGTGGTTTGTACTTAATATAATATCGATGCCTCCATTCCAAAGTACGCTAAGTATAACAAGTAAGTAAAGTCTAAAGTCGGGCGGGGCCGACTATATTATATCCTTCACCACTATGAAGACCAATATTTGTGTAACCATCTCAACTACTTCAAGTTTGCTGGGAGCTATATAACGATTTGCATTTCCAGATACAAATACTGATAATGGAGACAATTTTTGTACTTCTACAAAATTTCTAGAATTAAAATTTAAAACGGCTAACGTCCTGGGATGAAACAATATGGGAAATATAAAGCGAGAGAAATTTTAATGCAATTGTACAAAAGAGCATTTATGATTTATAAGGCGATACATATGTATTCGAGGTATAGGACAATTTGAGTAATATTTACAATTTGTGCTACTCACCAGTGGCGATTTTACAAGGATATTGGTTAGATCTCGCCAAGATATGTGGTCAAGTGTGGGTTGTGATATATTATTTGGTCAAGTCGGGCGACTTGGAGCCTTATTTAAAACTCAACCGTTCTGTGGAAAGACTGGCATTACAGTGTGTAGGATGTGACTAAGATATGGGGAAATCATCACAGAATTTTGTGTAAAGTCTGGGAATTTTAGCCATATTTGTATAAACCGGAAAAACGAATATATGGAGGCTTTATCTAAATCTGAACCAAATTAGATCAAACTTGACACACTTAAATATTATATTAAATATATTCTCTGTGGAAACTATCCATTCAATTGCAAGAAAATTCCATTGAAAATGGGTCTAAAATATAGAATAGTCTACCATATTTCCCCAACTCTGGTGTACATATATATGGGAGCTATATATAATCTGAACCGATTTTGACTAAATTTGAAATGCATAGTTAGAATAATAATTCTGCTGTCTCTGCAAAATTTCACGTAAATTGGAGTATAACTTTGGCCCCCGTAGTCATATGAGTGTAAACCGGGCGAAAGATATATATGGGAGCTATATCTAAATCTGAACCGATTTTAACAAAATTTGGCACACATAACGAAAAGTATGTCTCGTGCAAAATTTGAAGCAAGTCAGTTCAAAACTCTGGCTTTTGAGGCCATATAAGTGCAAAGCGGACGAAAGATATATATGGGAGCTATATCTAAATCTGAACTGATTTGGCTGATATTTTGCAAATTTTTCGAGACTCATAAAATATTCGGATGTACGGAATGTGAAGCAAATCGGTTGATAAACACGCCAATTATGACAAGATCGGGGATAAATATATATGACAGCTATATCTAAATCTGAACCGATTTTTTCCAAAATCAATAGTGATTGTCCTTGTCCCAAAAAACGCCACTATGCCAAATTTGAGGACGATCGGACTTAAACTGCGACTTGTACTATGTGGAATTATATATAAATATATCTAATTCTGTCCCACCATATCTGGGTAAATCTGCTTAGATCTAAAGTAGCCAATTTTCAGATCTATTCATATCGAATTAGATCCTCCAATTTTTACACATTTTTATACAACAAAAATAATATTAAAAACTTGTAAAATCATATCCAATTTCATTGTCTCATTTAAAAATGTATCAAGCTAAATAAAATTTATGTCAAAGATTTTAATTGTATGTGACTCTATTCATGGATGAATAATTTTCTCGAACAAATGCAATATGTTCTCAATCGAGGTCAAATTGAACGGAAGTCCATAATGTGATGTTAACAATGAGCTATGTGACAACGAAAGCCTGGTAAATGCTGGGAAAAAATACGTGATTCAACAGCACAACAGTTGAACACTTTGCGTGTTGACTTGAATATGTTTGCATATATGTTCACTTATTGTAATTATATCATATACACAGTGAGAAAATATATTTGTGAGTTCAAGGATTTATTTGGTCTAGGATACAGTCCCATTTTCGCACAAGTCCAAAACGTTTTTCAGCGGTGGAATATCCCTTCTCAGTAATGCTGAGAACATTTCTGAGTGTTTCCAGGTTTCTCAGTAATTTCATCTCAATGTAAAACATATTCAAACAACTTTATAATTTAAAATATTTTAGTGATAGTTTTTTTCTGTGTACTCAAATATGCTACTGGGGAAGGTTATTTCGTCACATACATTGAAGTACAATGTACAATGTATGTGCGACAGTGTTTGCCAGTCAATATGTCTCCCACCGTCGCTTTCTATTGCAGATAATAAATAAAAAACGGAAACGGATGTAGCGCCATTGTACGAATGAATATACCCACACACGGGCACATAAACCTTTGCCTTTGTCTCTCCGTAATGCATATTTATTCTCTGCACCCATAAGCAAAAGCATTCAAAAAAAAAAAAAAATGCGTTAAACATAATTTAGTTCAACACAAGGGAAATTTGCTGCTTGGTCCACAATTAAATTTCTATACATAAACAGCTATAACATACGAGTAAATTCAATGCGATAGATACATTAAAAAAAAAAGTATTGACCCAACACTAGAGAGAAACTGGGAGTGTTGCATCGCGTTCAAGACGTAGAGTATATACAGAATTAATCTTAGAAAGTCATCCTTATTATACCCTCCACCATTGGATGGAGGGTATATTAACTTTGTCATTCCGTGGTGAAATTCTGAGTCGATCTGAACATGTCCGTCCGTCCGTCTGTTGAAATCACGCTAACTTCCGAACGAAACAAGCTATCGACTTAAACTTGGCACAAGTAGTTGTTATTGATGTAGGTCAGATGGTATTGCAAATGGATCATATCGGTCTACTCTTACGTATAGCCCCCATATAAACGAACCCCCAGATTTGGCTTGTGGAGCCTCTAAGAGTAGCATATTTCATCCGATCTGGCTGAAATTTGGTACATGGTGTTAGTATATGGTCTCTAACAAACACGCAAGAATTGGTCCATATCGGTCCATAATTATATATAGCCGATCCCCAGACTTGGTTTGCGGAGCCTCCAAGAGAAGCAAATTTCATCCGATCCGTTTGAAATTTGGTACGTGGTGTTAGTATATGGTGTCTAACAACCATGCAACAATTGGTGCATATCGGGCCATAAGTATATATAGCCCCCATATAAACCGATCCCCAGATTTGACCTCCGGAGCATCTAAGAGAAGCAAATTTCATTGGATCCGTTTGAAATTTGGTACGTGGTGTTAGTATATGGTCTCTAACAACAATGCAAGAATTGGTCCATATCGGTCCATAATTATATAAAGCCCCATATAAACCGATCCCCAGATTTGAAGACCGGAGCCTCTTAGAGGAGCAAAATTCATCCGATCCGTTTGAAATTTGGTACGTGGTGTTAGTATATGGTCTCTAACAATCATGCAAAAATTGGTCTATATCGGCCCATAATTATATATAGCCCCCATATAAACCGATCCCCAGATTTGACCTCCGGAATCTCTTGGAGGAGCAAAATTCATCCGATTCTAACAACTATGCAAAAATTTGTCCAAATTTCTATAGAAAATTTTGTCACAATTTTATTTCTATAGAAAATTTTGTAAAAATTTTATTTCTATAGAAAATTTTGTCAAAATTTTATTTCTATAGAAAACTTTGTAAAAATTTTATTTTTATAGAAAATCTTGTCAAAATTTTACTTCTATAGAAACTTTTGTTAAAATTTTATTTCTATAGAAAAATTTGTCAAACTTAATTATATACGCATTTAATCGGCCTTTTTATACCCTCCAGCATAGGATGGGGGTATATTAACTTTGTCATTCCGTTTGTAACACATCGAAATATTGCTCCAAGACCCCATAAAGTATATATATATATATATATATTCTGGGTCGTGGTGAAATTCTGAGTCGATCTGAACATGTCCGTCCGTCCGTCCATCCGTCCGTCTGTTGAAATCACGATAACTTCCGAACGAAACGAAAAATGTAGGTCGGATGGTATTTCAAATGGGCCATATCGGTCCACTTTTACGTATAGCCCCCATATAAACGGACCCCCAAATTTGGCTTGCGATTGCTCTAAGAGAAGCAAATTTCATCCGATCCGGCTGAAATTTGGAACATGGTGTTAGTATATGGTTTCTAAAAACCGTGCAAAAATTGGTCCGCATCGGTCCACTTTTACGTATAGCCCCCATATAAACGGACCTCCTAATTTGGCTTGCGGAGCCTCAAAGAGAATCAAATTTCATCCGATACGGCTGAAATTTGGTAGATGGTATAAGTATATGGTCCTTAACAACCATGCAAAAATTGATCCATATCGGTCCATAATTATATATAGCCCCCATATAAACCGATCCCCAGATTTGAACTCCGGAGCCTCGTAGAGGAGCAAAATTCATCCGATCCGGTTGAAATTTGGTACGTGGTGTTAGTATATGGTCTCTAACAACCGTGCAAAAATTGGTTCATATCGGTCCATAAATATATATAGCCCCCATATAAACCGATTCCCAGATTTGGTTTGCAGATCCTCTAAGAGAAGCAAATTCATCCGATCCGGCTGAAATTTGGTACATGGTATTAGTATATAGTCTCTAAGAACCATTCAAAAATTGGTCCATATCAGTCCATAATTATATATAGCCCCTATATAAACCGATCCCCAGATTCGTACTCCGGCGCCACTTGGACGAGCAAAATTCATTCGCTTCGGTTGATGTTTGCAACGTGGTGTTAATATATGGCCGCCAATAACCATGCCAAAATTGGTCCATATCGGTTCATAATCATGCTTGCCACTCGAGCAAAAATAATCTAGCAAAATTTTATTTCTATAGAAAATGTTGTCAAAATTTTATTTCTATGGAAAATTTTGTCGAAATTTTATTCCTATAAGAAATTTTGTCAAATTTTATTTCTATAGAAAATTTTGTTAAAATCGTATTTCTATAGAAAATATTGTCAAAATTTTAATACTATAGAGAATGTTGTCAAAATTTTATTTTGTCAAAATTTTATTTCTATAGAAAATTTTGTCGAACTTAATTATATACGTATTTAATCGGCCATTTTAAGTTTAGTATATACCACGTATGAACTACGTAGTATATATAACGGTATTAGGAAGTTTTAAGATACCTTGTCATCGGCAAAAGTTACCGCAACCCAATTAATTCGATTGTGGATGACAGTCTTCAGTAGAAGTTTCTACGCAATCCATGGTGGAGGGTACATAAGCTTCGGCCTGGCCGAACTTACGGCCGTATATGCTTTTTTTTACAACAGGTTGGCTGATAATTTCCCGGTCTGACACATAGATGGCGTCGCTAGTATTAAATGCAAATTATTTTTATAAAGTACCAACCTTCAAATGATTCGTGTCAAAATTTGACGTCTGTAAGTCAGTTTGTGAGATAGAGCGTCTTTTGTTAAAAAAAAGGAATTTCGTGTTTTAATAAAATACTGTTTTCTGAAGGGGAAAAATACTGTGGAAGCAAAAACTTGGCTTGATAATGAGTTTCCGGACTCTGCACCAGGGAAATCAACAATAATTGATTGGTATGCAAAATTCAAGCGTGGTGAAATGAGCACGGATGACGGTGAACGCAGTGGACGCCCGAAAGAGTGGTTACCGACGAAAACATCAAAAAAATCCACAAAATGATTTTGAATGACCGTAAAATGAAGTTGATCGAGATAGCAGAGACCTTAAAGATATCAAACGAACGTGTTGGTCATATCATTCATCAATATTTGGATATGCGGAAGCTCTATGCAAAATGGGTGCCGCGCGAGCTCTCATTTGACCAAAAACAACAACGTGTTGATGATTCTGAGCGGTGTTTGCAGCTGTTAACTCGTAATACACCCGAGTTTTTCCGTCGATATGTGACAATGGATGAAACATGGCTCCATCACTACACTCCTGAGTCCAATCGACAGTCGGCTGAGTGGACAGCGACCGGTGAACCGTCTCCGAAGCGTGGAAAGGCTCAAAAGTCCGCTGGCAAAGTAATGGCCTCTGTTTTTTGGGATGCGCATGGAATAATTTTTATCGATTATCTTGAGAAGGGAAAACCCACCAACAGTGACTATTATATGGCGTTATTGGAGCGTTTGAAGGTCGAAATCGCGGCAAAACGGCCCCATATGAAGAAGAAAAAAGTGTTGTTCCACCAAGACAACGCACCGTGCCACAAGTCATTGAGAACGATGGCAAAAATTCATGAATTGGGCTTCGAATTGCTTCCCCACCCATCGTATTCTCCAGATCTGGCCCCAGCGACTTTTTCTTGTTCTCAGACCTCAAAAGGATGCTCGCAGGGAAAGAAATTGGCTGCAATGTAGAGGTGATCGCCGAAACTGAGGCCTATTTTGAGGCAAAACCGAAGGAGTACTACCAAATTGGTATCAAAAAATTGGAAGGTCGTTACAATCGTTGTATCGCTCTTGAAGGGAACTATGTTGAATAATAAAAACGAATTTTGACAAAAAAAAAATGTGTTTTTCTTTGTTAAACCGGGGACTTATCGGCCAACCTGTTAGACTAACGTCATCCTTCCTCGTTTTGACTACGGCTTAGGGTTAGCAAAAATGAGAACCAAAATTTATTTTCTTATTCAATTTGTTTTTAATTAGTACAAAACAAAAGTTCATATATTGGTTAAATTAGTATAATTTAAATTGATTATTTGCCAATCGACTAAAATGCATTTTAGATCGAAAATGAGATTATACGTCGTCATTTTGACGAAGGATGACTGTCAAGGGTTAAGATCGGTCTGGTCGCCATAGCGTGTTACTTGCAAATTTATAGAATTTCAGGTGGATTTAATGACAGATACTTTTTGAATGACAGCCAAAATATGGAAAGATATATAAAATCTTCGGCACACATCTTTGTGAACTTGTCATAGGACGGATGTACACCATTTCAACAGCCGACACACTGAATTCAATATTTTGGATGTAAATTAAAAATTCTGTGATATTTTGTCAAATAAATAATTTTTATAGTTTTTTATAATTTTTAATGGATTCTTACGCTTGTCTGAAACGTTTGACCTCAAATATTTTCAAAAATTCACAATTTTTTCAGATTGGATTTAGCAGTTTTTTCTACAAAATTTAAATAATTTGTACCATTTTATGAATTCTCAAACTGTTTTTAACCAATTTGAAACAAAAAAGTTAAAATTACCCATTAAAAGTATGCAAAAAAAAAAAACAAGTTATAAACATGTATATACGGCCGTAAGTTCGGCCAGACCGAAGCTTATGTACCCTCCACCATGGCTTAAAGGTTTTATAGAAATAAAATTTTGATAAAATTAAATTTTGACAACATTTTCTATACAATTAAAATTTGTAAAAAAAATTTTCTATAGAAATAAAATTTGGATAAAATTTTCTATAGAAATAAAATTCTGACAAAATTGTCTATAGAAATAAAATTTTGACAAAATTTTCTATAGAAATAAAATTTTGACAAAATGTTCTACAGAAATAAAATTTTGACAAAATTTTCTATAGAAATAAAATTTTGACAAAATTTTCTATAGAAATAACATTTTGACAATGTTTTCTATAAAAATAAAATTTTGGTAGATTATTTTTGGCTCGAGTGGCAACCATGATTATGAACTGATAAGGACCAATTTTTGTGTGATTGGGATCGCCTATATATAACTATAGACCGATATGGACCAATTTTGGCATGGTTATTAGCGGCCTTATACTAACACCACGTTGCAAATTTCAACCGGATCGGATGAATTTTGCTGCTCTAAGAGGCTCCGGAGATCAAATCTGGGGAACGGTTTATATGGGGGCTATATATACTTATGGACCGATATGGACCAATTCTTGCGTGTTTGTTGGACACCTAGAATGTGGTCTCCAACAAACACGCAAGAACACCACGTTCCAAATTTCAACCGGATCGGATGAATTTTGCTCCTCCAAGAAGCTCCTCCAAGAAGCGGAGGACAAATCTGGGGATCGATTTATATGGGGGCTATATATAATTATTGACCGATATGGACCAATCCTTGCATGGTTGTTAGAGACCATATACTAACACCACGTACAAAATTTCAACCCGATCGGATGAATTTTGCTCCTCTAAGAGGCTCCGGAGGTCAAATCTTGGGATTGGCTTATATGGGGGCTATATATAATTATGGACCGATATGGACCAATTTTGGCGTGGTTGTTAGAGACAATATACTAACACCACGGACCAAATTTCAATCGGACCGGATGACTTTTGCTCCTCTAAGAGGCTCCGGAGGTCAAATCTGGGGATCGGTTTATATGGGGCTATATATATTTGTGGGCCGATGTGGACCAATTTTTGCATGGTCATTAGAGAACATATACCAACACCATGTACCAAATTTCCGATATGGCCCATTTTCAATACCATCCGACCTACATCAATAACAACTAATTGTGCCAAGTTTCAAGTCGATAGCTTGTTTCTTTCGGAAGTTAGCGTGATTTCAACAGACGGACGGACATGCTCAGATCGACTCAGAATTTCACCACGACCCACGATATATATACTTTATGGGGTCTTAGAACAATATTTCGATGTGTTACAAACGGAATGACAAAGTTAATATACCCCCTTCCTATGGTGGAGGGTATAAAAATTGAATGAAAAGAACTTCCTGTGTAGTTAAAATAAAGAACACCATTGGGAGTACATCAGCTGGAAGTGCTTTTAAAGTTGTGCCTTTGGAAGAACTTCCAATTTTTTTTGTTGGGTGGACGGGTAATCTTGTAGGTAATCCTAATCAAAAAGTAATAACCACTCATAGATTAGCATTGCACCGGATTACATTTACATACATTTGTCCTAGGAGGGCAAACGTATGTATCTTCGACCATGATATAAGTTGTAATCATTTATTCGTAGATATACCAAAGATTGAAAAATAACCACTTATGGTCTCAGGTAACCAAATCTCGAAAATAATTACTTCTCCCACCGATTACAATGGATCAAAATATGACGACTAATTAACTCATTGCAATGCTTTAAGTTGAATACAACATGAATATGTACGAATATTGCAGAAAATATAATATATTCATCTAAATTAATTTCGATTCGTGAATTGCTTTATAATATTAGGTATTAAATAAATCATATATTTAATATATAATATGGTAAGGTAGTTAGTTTAAAACACATATTTGTTAAGAATATTCCTTTACTACTGGTAATGCAAATGGTAATGAGATGTTTTAATCTCAATTCACCAATGAATTATGTACAATCTTTTTGTGGGTTACCAAAATAAAATCGACAATTATCCTTTGGTCACTCGTCTTCATGTGAAACAACAAATTAATCAAAGGATATGCAACATTATGGATACCTGTAACCATGTTTCAGGTATTGACTATGACAACTAAGTATCTGCATGGTCCTCGTATGTATTAATATTTAGACTTGCGGTGCAATTAACGATCAAACCGCATTGTGGTTTTGTACAAACATTTTCGCTTGATTTCTACTGAATTTGAATTGTGTCTGTGTGTGTAATCATGTAAAAGGGAGTGAGAGAGCGAGAGAGTTTGTGTAAAACAATTAATAAATTTTAAGTGATTTCCATTGTTAGTGGTTATCTATTGTTATAAACTGCGTTAATGGAACTATTGTTGTCCGAACATGAACACATTCGCCACTTTATCGATACACACAAAATCCAAAAAGTTTACAAAACCACCACATGTTTGGTCAAACTAGTGTATGGGTGAACATTAGGGTTTTGGTTTGATTTTATTTTTATTTTCTCCATAACCTCAGATATTGCTTAAAAGAATTCACTAAAATTTACGAGAAAACAACACAGACAAAATAATTTACACCAGAGTAAAGTAAAGCATTAGTTTTTAAACTGAGTATGTGGACCATTTTTGTCGCAAAGTTATTGTTTTTCCCCAAACATATACGTGATTGTCACAATCAGTTGTGGCAAATATGTTACATGTTCTTCGTGAAAAAGTAATATTATGCTTTTGAAACATGTTTGAGGTAATCAAAGTCCACGCTCTGGGTATAATCGCACCATCCACAATTTTTAACAACCAAAACTTTTTCTTTCGGAATTAACGAAATTAATTGATCGAATTACTTTTTTAATTGAAATGTCTTCAATCACGAAAATGATGGTATCAATCATTGGTTATAAAAATTTCTTGATTAAAAATTTAATTGATTTTATTACCAAATTACAGTTATTTTTTAATTGATTCGATTAAAAATTTTATTGATATTTTCTGCAAAACTCAATTAATTTTTTAATTGAAAAAGCTTCCATCAACTTTTTTATTTGATATTCATTATTGAACTGCAATTATTATTCGATATGGGTTTTATATGGGATGTTGATAGAATCAATAAATACAGAGTATTTATTGATTCTCTCAACATTTAGCCCATTTATTTGTGGATGGGCTAAATGATTGAAAATTTTTCATTAAAAAATTAAATAATACAATTAACTTTGTAATCAATGTAGGAAGACTTAATCAGTTAAAAAAGATTCATTTTCTTTTAATTTTTAATAAAATAATTGATTTAAAAAAAAACGAGTATATATATGGCCGTAAGTTCGGCCAGGCCGAATCTTATGTACATGGATTGCATAGAAACTTGTACTAAAGACTATCATCCACAATCGAATTACTTGGGTTGCGGTAACACTTGCTGAGGTATCTTAAAACTTCTTAACACTGCGATCTCAATTGTAAGTTATTCCATACGGGGTATATATTAAACAAAAAAAAAAAAAAACGATTAAATACGTATATAATTCAGTTTGACAAATATTTTTTAGAAATAAAATTTTGACAAAAATTTCTATAACAATAAAATTTTGACAAAATTTTCTATAGAAAAAAAATCTTGACAAAATTTTGTATAGTAATAAAATTTTGACAAATTTTTCTATAGGAATGAAATTTTAACAACATTTTGACAAAATTGTCTATAGAAATAAAATTTTGGCAAAATTTTCTATAGCAACAAAATTTTGACAAAATTTTCTATAGAAATAAAATCTTGACAAAATTTTGTATAGTAATAAAATTTTGACAAATTTTTCTATAGAAATGAAATTTTGGAAAACTTTCTATAGCAATAAAATTTTGACAAAATTGTCTACAGAAATATAATTTTGACACAATTTTATTTTGACCAAATTTTCTATAGAAATAAAATTTTGACAAAATTTTCTATAGCAATAAAATTTTGACAAAATTTTCTATAGAAATAAAATTTTGGTAGATTATTTTTGGGGATCGACTATATATAACAATGTACCAAATTTCACCACGTACAAAATTTCAACCAGATTGGATGAATTTTGCTCCTCCAAGAGCTCCGGAGGTCAAATCTGGGGATCGGTTTAAATGGGGGCTACATAGAATTATGGACCGCTATGGACCAATTCTTGTATGGTTGTTAGAGACCATATACTAATACCACGTACCAAATTTCAACTGAATCAGATGAATTTTGGTCTTCCAAGAGGTTCCGGAGGTCAAATCTGGGATCGGATGAAATTTGCTTCTTTTAGAGGCTTCGCAAGACAAATCGGGGGATCGGTTTAAATGTTGCTATTTTCAAAAAATTTATGAATTTTAAGCTTTTTTTGGTCGAAAATGGGGTTAAGTTGCATGGATGGTGTAAAAGAACAAATGGTCCGATTTTAGCCAAGTTAAACATTTTGATAGTGGTTTTTGAAGCAAACCCATAAAAAAATAAATTTGAGCAAATTAAAATTTGCCAATTTTTAAAATTTTTGGGTTTTTTCTACCCAAAAAGGATAATTTACAAAAGACGCCAAAAAAAATTATATCTCTCTCAATTTTGTTCTCACACTATTTTGTGGGTTTATTATAGCCCAGCGGGAAAATTGCGAAGTACCGCAAAAATCATGCCTTCTTAACCCATGATTTTGGGATCCTTAACACCTTCCCATATGCCTTCTCCTATCATGCATGCTAAAATGCCTTGCACTTCCTTTCTAAAAAATGCCCGCAAACATTATTCTGTGCCTTCTTTGGGAATTGGAAAAAGAAGGACCTACATTGTTGTTATAAGAACGAAAATTCAGTTTTTTATATAATCATCAAACAAACATTTGTATCAATATTTTTAACAGGACACGGTTTTAAACCGATTTGAGCATGTAATGCGCTATTCTCATCCATTTGCCAGAAATTTGGAAATTAGTATCCCTCCCCGCCTTCCAGTGTATTTAAAATATAATATATTTTTATACCCTCCACCACAGGAACAAAAAAGCAGTAAAAAGTGAAGTTTTGTATTCGAAACAGCGTTTCTGGCGATGTCTTAAAATTTACGTATTTTTGGGATTAAGTTGGACCTATAGTTAGTTGTAGATCAATTTACCCACATATTTTCCATTGGTTTTACTGTATACGTTTGTTTTGATCGTGATATTTTTATTTGTCTTCTATATTGGTTGTTGTTATTATTATACAGTTTTGTAATGTTTGTTGTTGTGAGAGCATACACACAGAAAAATTTATTTTACTTCAAATCTTTTGACCTTTCCTTAAGGATTTCGTTATTGAATCTGAGATATTGTTTTTTATACCCTCCACCATATTAACTTTGTCATTCCGTTTGTAACACATCGAAATATTGCTCTAAGACCCCATAAAGTATATATATTCTGGGTCGTGGTGACATTCTGAGTCGATCTGAGCATGTCCGTCCGTCCGTCCGTCTGTTCAAATCACGCTAGCTTCCGAACGAAACATGCTATCGACTTGAAACTTGGCACAAGTAGTATTGATGTAGGTTGGATGGTATTGCAAATGGTATTGCAATAGCCCCCATATAAACAGACCCCCAAATTTGGCTTGCGAGGCCTCTAAGAGAAGCAAATTTCATCCGATCCGGCTGAAATTTGGTACATGGTGTTAGTATATAGTCTCTAACAACCATGCAAAAATTGGTCCATATCAGTCCATAATTATATATAGCCCCCATATAAACCGATCCCCAGATTTGGCTTGCGGGGCCTCTAAGAGAAGCAAATTTCATCCGATCCGGCTGAAATTTGGTACATAGTGTTAGTATATGGTCTCTAACAACCATGCAAAAATTGGTTTACATCGGTCCATAATTATATATAGCCCCCATATAAACCGATCCCCCGATTTGGCTTGCGGAGCCTCTAAAAGAAGCAAATTTCATTCGATCCGGCTGAAATTTGGTACATGGTGTTAGTATATGGTCTCTAACAACCATGCAAAAATTTGTCTATATCGGTCCATAATTATATATAGCCCCCATATAAACCGATCACCAGATTTGACCTCCGGAGCCTCTTGGAAGACCAAAATTCATCTGATTCAGTTGAAATTCGGTACGTGATGTTAATATATGGCCTCAAACACCTATGCATAAATTGGTCGATATCGGTTCATAATTATATATAGGCCCCATATAAACCGATCCCCAGATTTGACCTCCGGAGCACCTTGGAAGACCAAATTCTTCCCATTCGGTTGAAATTTGGTACGTGATGTTAGTATAGGGTATCCAACAACCATGCAGGAATTGGTTCCTATCAGTCCATAATAATATATAGCTCCCATATAAACCGATCCCCAGATTTGTCCCCCGGTGCCTTTTGGAGAAGCAAAATTCATCCCATCTGGATGAAATTTGGTACGTGGTGGTAGTATATGATATTTAACAACCATGTGAGTTGAAATTTGTGGATGACAGTCTTTCGTAGAAGTTTCTACGCAATCCATGGTGGAGGGTACATAAGATTCGGCCTGGCCGAACTTACGGCCGTACATACTTGTTTTAATATAAAGTCACTTTTTTGGAAGCTAACTACCTATAGATCTAGGCTCTGTGAATTTAAAGCTAGGATACAGGTCTCATTTATTGAATTTTCGTTCACGATTTGCGATATATCAACACAAGTAATAAAGCTATAAATAAATGTCGAATAAAAATCCAAATTGTAAAATACACATTAATGCAACAAATGTTTTCTTATTTTCAAATAAATTTTTAACCAAAAATGCAAAATCTTCTAAATAAGTATTAGCCCATTTTGAAGTTTTTTTATCTTTAATACAAGGGTTCAATATCACAGTTAAGTAAAAGATTATTCACTTAAATTATTTTATTTCTTCTTTATATTAAGTGAAATTGGCCTTACTTTTAGGTCCTATTTGATAGAGGCACGAACATTTCAAAGACTCGTGTACTAAATTTAAATAAAATAGATTTTAATTTAAGATTATGAACTTTTTTCAATTATTTTTTGTTTGTATATGTGCAGTTTTATCTCTACATGGTTACTATAGTTTGTTCTCCCTTGCTTTTGAAAAATGAAATTTAAAAAAAAAATTAAAAAGTATAGCACTTATTGTATTACATATCAGTCACCCTGTACATATGGGGAGGTATATATAACTCCGATCAGGTTTGAACTAAATATAGTAAAAGTGCTTGCCACTCAAAAAAAATGTTTGTTCAAAATTTCAAAAAATTAGCTGAGTAATATGGGATATAAACTCAAATCGGACGATTATATATACGGGCACTATATATATACCTGGCACGATCTCTTTGAAAATTGACAGAGATACTACTATTAACAAGAGCAAACGTTTTGCCAAATTTCATGTAAATCGGGTGTTCCCTTGAATTAATACCAGTTTGGGGATCAAATACCCCACTGTGCGACGGGATACTTTGTACCAGTAGCTACTATTTATGTAGGTCGGATGGTATTGCAAATGAGCTATATCGGACCACATTTAGGCGTAGCCCACGACCCTCTTGGAGGAGACAATTTTATCACATCCGGTGGAAATTTGATACGTGGCCTGTAACAACCAGGCAAAAATTAGTCCAAACCGATCCCCCGATTTTATTTCCTGCGCTTTCTGGAGGTGAAAAATTCATTCGATCCAGTTGAAATGTGATACGTGGTGTTAGTAACTGGCCTCTAACAACGATGCAAAAGTGGCCCATATCGTTCCAAACATATATGTAGCCTCCATAAAAAGCAATTTCCATTATTTATTTATTATTTAATTTATTATAAATAATTACAAATTACAACAAACTTATTTATACGGGCACTAGCAACTAGAGGTTATCGGCCTAAGCAATTTCCATATTTGGTTTCCTGCGCTTCTGCAGGGACATATTTCATACGATCCAATCGAAATTGGAAATTTTTATGTTAACCGACCAAGATTTAGCTTATATAGGTATTTAATCTACCTCCATGTACATGAAGGAAATGTTAAGAGGTTTTAAGATACCTTGTCTTTAGTATAACTTTCTTCGTAATACATGGTGGATGGCCCATAACACTCGGCCTGCCTGACATTACGGTCGTATTTACTTATTTTTATACTGCGGTTAAATAAATAAACATAAATCTTTCTAAATAATTAATAATTAAATTAATAATAACAAAAATCTATAACTTTGCCTATGGTAGAATCTGTTCGAACCCACCAATGATCCCATACTCATTCTTTGTTGGCTGCCAAGCTATTAATTTGCTTATGTCTAGTTACTCCTAACTTTGGCCTTCTAGAAGACATTCTCTGTAACATATAAAAGATCCGATACCCATTATACGTTCACTTCCAACAGAAGGGAACGGGGAATGACCTCACGTGTAGCTTAACTTTACCTTTTGGCGCCCACATCACATAAATGTGTCGTAGGCCAGTGGATGAGTGTAGGACTACCAATAACGAGGACCCCGGTTCAAATCCCGACGGAGCAGAAAAATAAAAATACACTTCAGGTAATATTAAAATCACAAAAATAAGATAAACTGTATAGGAAAAGTAAGTCAAATTAAATTCTAACGTAAACGGTATGAGGGCAAATGTTCAGTTCATAGACAACCTTGCCTTCAAAATATTTATTTTTACACGCTTTCTTTTATGCCTTCCTGTCCAGGCCTTTTTGAGGGCCTTCTTGGGAAGGCATGATTTTTGTACTAAGTATGAAGGCCTGATAACATGGCATCGACGACACCACCTCTAGAAGGCATACGAATAGAAGCGAGAGGCAAGGCCTTGGTCTCCAATCCAATCCAATGTTATTTTGAAATGAACACGTAATGCAGCGCCCAGGCCTTATAGCTACCCGGACAGCACTTCCATCATCGATTCCACGTCGCTTCCATTTCCCGCTGGGAGAGTATATTATTGAATAACAAGTATATACGGCCGTAAGTTCGGCCAGGCCGAAGCTTATTTACCCTCCACCATGGATTGCGTAGAAACTTCTACTGAAGACTGTCATCCACAATAGAATTACTTGGGTTGCAGTAACACTTGCCGATGGCAAGGTATCTTAAAACTTGCTAACACCGTAATATATACCACATAGTCCATACGTGGTATATATTAAACTAAAAAGGCCGATTAAATACGTATATAATTAAGTTTAAAGTTTCTATAGAACTTTGACAAAATAAAATTTTGACAACATTTTCTATAGAAGTAAAATTTTGACAACATTTTCTATAGAAGTAAAATTTGGAAAAAATTTTCTATAGAAATAAAATTTGGAAAAAAATTTCTATAGAAATAAAATGTTTTAAAAATATTTTTGAGTGTTGTTGACCTATTTTATGTTTATTCTGATTATTAATTTTGTTCGGCTTGAGGTCATAGAAACAATCGATTATTGATTTGTTTTAATATTTATTTCCAATATTTCGGTTAGTGCCACTAACCATCTTCTGGGATTTTGTATCTACATAAATTACAAAAATTAAATTACTTTTTAATGTTCACAAATCACAATATTATTTTAGATATGTGGTGCTGTTCGTTCTGCAAGTCACCGTACACTAAGCTTCGTTTGTGTCGATGCTTGTTTATGATGTGTCGATACATTCTCGCACATTCTTCCGTGTCTTTTTTGAAATTCATTCTCTTGTCAGGAGAGAGATCTATTATATTAAGCATCTCAAGAGTGTATCTACGCCTATGATTATTCTCTTGAGCAAGTATCTCGACGTCTGTGAAGTTGGGCTTGTGTCCTGTTGTTGCACAGTGAGCTGCAAGTGCTGTTTTTTTTGCTCTACTGATTTGTCTACAGCTTTAAGGTCTGATTGTAGTGCCAACATATGCCATTGGGCATATGTTGGACTTGTCTCCATTACATTTAATTTTGTACACTATATTACTCCTGTCCTCATTCTTTATTTTTGACTTTGTGTTGCTGAATAATTCCTTTGCTGTTCTCGATGTGCGTGAAGCAATTTGAATCTTGTCCTTGTTATATACGTCCGATTTGAAAAAACGCTCTGAGAATCCTTCAACGTAAGTCATGGGTTTGTATGACTTATCCTTATAACGGTCCGGCTCTTCAATAGTCTTAGTTTTAATGTTTTCGTCAAGTGTTTTATTTTTAACACGATTTATTAGTCTGCTTATTATTCTATTTGGAAAATCGTTTGTGGTCAATATTTGTCTTATCTTTATTTCATTCTCCTTGTGGAATTCCGCATCACTTATTCTTAAGATTCGATCTATAAAATTGATTGCTGTCATATGGATTATACTTTTATTGTGTTTTGAATTATAATTTATTAGTCGTCCAGTTGCTGTTGGTTTTTGATACCAATTCAGCCTCAAACAGTTATCATCTCTCAGTATGTTACAGTCTAAATATGGTAGCTTGTTAACCTTCTCTAACTCCATTGTAAATTGTATTTGACTGTGGAATGAGTTTAATGCGTCAAGAGTACTTTCCACGTCGGTTTTCTTTACTATCGCAAATATGTCGTCCACATATTTTGTTATAATTCGAGGTTTCGGTATCTTGCTTAAGGACACGTCTAGTAGCTCTTCCATGATGATGTCAGCAATTATTGGAGATGCTGGAGATCCCATTGGCATTCCTTTTAATTGTTCATATGTCTTATCTTCATATTTGAAGTACCTACTGTCTTTGATACAAAATAGTGCTAGTTCCTTGAAAATATCACGAGGTATTTTTGTATGATTTTTGATTAAGTCCCATTTCTTCTCAATCATTGCAATGGCTAGGTTTACCGGGAAACAGTGATACAACATCAAACGATATCAGGATTTCATCATCTGTTAGCCTTACATTCTTAATCTTCGTTTTAAAGTCAATCGCGTCTTTTACATTGTATTTTGAATCTTTGGTGACGTTCTTTAAGATACTAGATATATATCTGCACATCTTATACGATGGTGCATTGATCGATGAGCAAATTGGTCTCAATGGTGTTCCTTCCTTGTGTACCTTCGGAAGGCCGTAAATCCTTGGGGCTATAGCAGTTTTACTCGTCAATTTATTCTTTTCCTCGATTTTGACAAAATTTTCTATAGAAATAAAATTTTGACAAAATTTTCTATAGAAATAAAATTTTGACAAAATTTTCTATAGAAATAAAGTTTTGACAAAATTTCCTATAGAAATAACATTTTGGCAATGTTTTCTATAAAAATAAAATTTTGGTAAATTATTTTTGGCTCGAGTGGCAACCATGATTATGAACCGATATGGACCAATTTTTGTGTGATTGGGGATCGGCTATATATAACTATAGACCGATACGGACCAATTTTCGCATGGTTGTTAGCGGCCTTATACTAGCACCACGTTGCAAATTTCACCCGGATCGGATGAATTTTGCTCCTCCAAGAGGCTCCGGAGATCAAATCTGGGGAACGGTTTATATGGGGGCTATATATAATTATGGACCGATATGGACCAATTCTTGCGTGTTTCTTAGAGACCACATTCTAACACCATGTTCCAAATTTCAACCGGATCGGATGAATTTTGCTCCTCCAAGAGGCTCCGGAGGACAAATCTGGGGATCGATTTATATAGGGGCTATATATAATTATGGACCGATATGGACCAATTCTTGCATGGTTGTTAGAGACCATATACTAACACCACTTACCAAATTTCAACTGAATCCGATGAAATTTGCTTCTCTTAGAGGCTCCGAAAGTCAAATCTGGGAATCGGCTTATATGGGGGCTATATATAATTATGGACCGATGTGAACCAATTTTTGCATGGTTATTAGAGACCATATACTTACGCAATGTACCAAATTTCAACTGAATCAGATGAATTTTGGTCTTCCAAGAGGCTCCGGAGGTCAAATATGGTGATCGTTTTATATGGGGGCTATATGTAATTATGGACCGATATGAACCAATTTTTGCATGGTTGTTAGAGACCATATACTAACTCCATATACCAAATTTCAGCCGGATCGGATGAAATTTGCTTCTCTTAGAGCAATCGCAAGCCAAATTTGAGGGTCCGTTTATATGGGGGCTATACGTAAAAGTGGACCGATATGGCTCATTTGCAATACCATCCGACCTACATCAATAACAACTGCTAGTGCCAAGTTTCAAATCGATAGCTTGTTTCGTTCGGAATTTAGCGTGATTTCAACAGACGGAAGGACGGACGGACATGCTCAGATCGACTCAGAATTTCACCACGACCTAAAATATATATACTTTATGGGGTCTTAGAGCAATATTTCGATGTGTTACAAACGGAATGACAAAGTTAATATACCCCCATCCTATGGTAGAGGGTATAAAAAATAAAATTCCCTTCTTTTATAAGAACGAAGGGATTTTTGATGAACGAGTTTTTATCATGTATTGCGTACCATGCTAATTTTATTTGGTTTGAATTTCATGTCTTGTTTGTTTTGTTTTATAATTGTCGTGAGTTTTCTATTCAAAACATACAATTTTCCTAATTTTGAAAAAGTAGCGTCTTTTTGGACTTGTTTCAAAAAAATATATCTACGAATTTAATTTCTTTTTTGAGTAACCGACATTTTGCTATTTGCAATCAGTCCCTTCACAGTTTCGCTTTCCTACCATGCCTCCTTCCAGTTTTGTCCATTCGTTGTATAGGATCGAATCACTATCGGACGTAGCTAGATCGACTCAGAATTTCACCACGACCCAGAGTATATATACTTTATGGGATCTTGGAGCAATACTTAGATGTGTTACAAACGGAATGACAAAGCTAATATACCTCCCATCCTAGCGTATAAAAACTGAAACTTTTTAGAAAAAAGGGTGTCCCCATGTGGGGACATTGGCCAGAATAAAATCATTTTCTTTCACCTTTGGTATATAATTGTGGACCGATATGGACCAATTTATGCATGGTGTTTAAGGGCATATATTAACAACAAGTACCAAATTTCAACTGCCGCGGATGAAATTTGCTGTTCCAAGAGGCCCGCCATACAAATCTGGGGGCAACTACTTGTGCAAGTTACAAGTCGATAGCTGGTTTCGTTCCACTCAAAATTTCTCTACGACCCAGAATATATATGTTACTCTATGGGGTCTGAGCTATGGCAAAGTTTGTATACCCCCTCATCATATGGTGTACGAATTGTGTATCAAAATAGTTTTTGCCTTCCCTAATAAACGTAGAGAAATATGTAAACAGTATGTGTGTGCATAAATTACAACATTTCCGTTAATTGTTTTTAAATTTGTTTAATTACTGAAAATTACAGTTTTGCGGCTACGCGAATTTATATTTGTATGAGTCTGTATGAATAATTGAATAAATTGATACAATATACGGCAACAAACTGCATCATGATGTTTTTTGCTGTTGTTGTTGTTGAGATTTTTCATTTTATTCTCCTTCGGGACAATATTTACATTTACAATTGTGTGAGTGAGTGTGTGTGTGTTTGTAATCTAGTGTTTGTATGAGCTACAAAGCCATCAGTTAATTCTCTTTTTTCTTTACATAAAACTTCCGGTTTGCTTGATTTCCGCCCACTCAAAACTTGTGATGTGAAAAAATAGTGTTTTTAACTAGTATTGTTTGTTCATCAAATATCAGGACCAGCAGCAGGAGCTTGCAACAGCAGCAGCAACATCATCAGTAGTAGTTGTAGTTGCATCATCATCTATAAAACCTGAAAAAGTGTTAAGTAAACGTACACCGGCACCGAAGCAAAGGAACAATGAATGGTCAACGTGAAACGAGTGAAGTACGTAAACCCTTAAAATATGAACGTGTCTAAAATACCTTAAGCTAAGGGCAGTTACTCATCTGACTAATCCTTAATAAATCAACAAGGATCCATTTGTGCAAAAATAAGCACGAAAGCAAAAACAAAAACAAACTGGGGTAGGGAGGACAAAAGGGATAACACAGACACAAAAACAAAAACACAATGTTGAAGGAGTACCCGTTCGACATAAAGTGCCGAAGTATATTTTATGTTTTTCCTTCCATTCTTGTTTGTGACCTGCAAAACACCAGGTCTGTACTTAGGAGCTAGCAAGCGTAGTATATTAGCCAGAGGGAAATAAATGACAAAATAACTAAGCAAATAATATTGGCAGGATCAACCGGCTTTTGTGCACCCTCTTGACAGTAATGAGCTATGAAAATCTATACTATAGACTAACACTGGCCAAATATTTGACAGAAATCAAAAGAAGTCAAACCAACAAATATATTAATCTCATATTGGATATATTACATTACAATAAGAACATTTTCCGCAAATAGTATCTAAATATTTCCAAAGTGCTCCAAGAAAAATTTATGACACTCATTTTAGGCAAAAGCTTGTCTGGTTCCAAAGATTTTGTATTTACATTAATGATTTTGTTATTGGTCCTGAGCCAGAATTGTATTAGTGTAATAACAAACCGAAATCAAACAAGTTAATACGGGCGAAAGTTCGACCACCCCAAATCTTATTTACCCAAGACCATGGATTGCATACAAAATTCTACTAAAGACTGTCATCCGCAATCGTATTACTGGGGATGTGGTTGCCGATATTCCAAGAGGCTCCGGAAGCACGGTTGCCACATTTGGTCGAATTCTACCAAAAATGGCCAAATTTTTACTGTTTGGTAGATTGGTAGAATTCTTGCACGCAAAGAAAAAACACGTGTGGAAAACGTGTACCGAAAACATTTTTCTGTTGTTAGACTTTTTTGAATTCCTTCAAAAATTTTAAACTTTTATAACCAAAAAAATCGTTTGTTACAAAATTTTTATTTTTTCAATAAAAACAAGTACATACATTAGATAGGGTCACGGCCTAGGTTAGGTTAAAGTGGCAGCCCGATTAAATTTCAGGCTCACTTAGACTATTCAGTCCATTGTGATACCATATTTAACTAAAAGTACCTATTACATATGGGCACTTCTATTCTTAACCACTGAACCTTCTCTATTATTTATTTTTGTGGAACCAACCAGGTTGCTCCAAAAAATTTACAAACTGCTTAAGTTAACGTTTTCCAGGTCAGCCAGTAATCTAAAGCTATATGCTCCTAAAATTCGCTTACGCCTTACACAAAAAGCAGGACACTCACACAAGAGGTGTTTAATTGATTCCTTTTCCTCCACGTCATGACAGCTTATCCACGTCATGACAGCTTATACACTACAATAGCCTATCAGGTAGCGACCCGTTATAGCAGATATTAGGAGTGCTATCTGACGCCTTGAGAACACTAGCATATCTAGTGTGCGGTTTAAGTTTAAATGGGGCCATATTTGCTTGGTGTCGTTACAACCCTTGCAATTTTCCCATCGAATATTGGCCATCATAACAGCCTTCTCAAGCAGTAAGAGCTTGCAGGTGGCCAGAGGCATACCAACAGATTCTAGTTCCCCTGGAATATGTAAGGTAGTTCCTAGCCTTGCTAACACATCTGCTTCACAGTTCCCCGGTATGTTCCTATGACCAGGCACCCATATTAGGTGAATATTGTACTGCTCAGCCATCTCGTTGAGAGATTTGCGGCAGTCTATGGCCGTTTTTGAGTTAAGGAACACAGAGTCCAAGGATTTTATTGCAGGTTGACTGTCTGAGTATATATTAATGCCAATATTTGTTGGAACATTACTTCTCAGCCAATTCACCACCTCTCTTATTGCCAATATTTCAGCCTGAAAAACACTACAGTGATTAGGTAATCTTTTCGCTATTCGAATTTCCAGATCTTTAGAATATACTCCGAACCCCACTTGTCCATTCAATTTGGAGCCATCAGTATAGAAATCTATATATCTTTTATTCCCCGGGGTCTGTGTACACCACGCCTCACTGTTGGGAATTAGAGTTTCAAACTTTTTGTCGAAAAGTGGTTTTGCCAGGGTGTAATCCACTACGTTAGGCACATCTGGCATTACTTTGAGGACCGAACTATGACCGTACATTTTTTCCGACCACAGCGATAGCTCGCGCAACCGCACAGCCGTTGTTGCAGCTGACTGTTTGGCCAAAATGTCTAAAGGCAATAGATGTAGCATGACATTAAGGGAGTCTGTTCCTGTCTTACTAAATGCGCCTGAGATACATAAGCTCGCCATACGCTGAACTTTATCTAAACAAGTCGGTTTCTGAAGTGCCGGCCACCAGACTACAACACCATATAGCATTATAGGTCTAACCACTGCCGTGTATAGTCAACGTTACGTCCAAAACCTCTTGTCTGTTCCTGGTGACGAAGGTTGGTGCATCTCCCTTATTGCAAACTACCAGGTTAGTACGCAAAATAAACTCTATTAGCGACTCTCCCCTTGCATTAGTATCACTACTTCCCCAAATACTATGATGTGCATTTGCATCGCATCCCATAATGAGTTTTGTCTTTGTTTTTAGTGACTCCTCAACTAAGGTCTTAACGGCACAGGGTGGCATCTCCCTATCATGTCCCATGTAGACCGAAGATACCCAATATTTGCATGTGGATATCTCTAGACTGGCTACGACAGTGTCTGCATTGCTCAATGAAGGAAGCAGAAACAAGTTTAGTTCGTTTTTAGCAATTAAACATGCTCGATTTATATCGTTACCGGTATTATGCAAAAGTTTGAAACCCGGAGTGCTTAATTCACAGATCTTGTTCTTATATATGTATGGTTCTTGAATAAGAACTATATCTATGTCTCCTTTCATCAGGAGAACTTTTAAGGCAGCACAAGCGGCCTTACAATGGTGAAGATTTATCTGGAGGAACCGTAGAACCATCCAAATTTTCAACCACCGTCACATCAGCCGCTTCAATTGAGTCATCAAGGGCTTCCTCTTCACAGATCTCGGTGACTCTCGCAACAATCCGCGGTTCAGCTTTGGTGAGGCTTGAGCCTGTAGAAACTTTCCGCCTATGATTTTCGCCATAGTCTGCAGGTTTTATGTCTCCTTCGGCTTCGCTAGGAGATTTTTTCACTGCTGACTCTACCAGAGGCTTGTCCGTTTCGGTATCCTTTGGCTGATCGCTTTTGTATACCTTCATATGGATATCATGAAAGCCATAACTTACGCGTCCTTGGGTCTGGGCTAGATGTGGCAGCGACTCTATATTTAATATAAACACCGCATGTCGTCTTGGTCCATCCACCTCATCCAAACGACCAACCTTCCAATCGGCAGTTGGAAGATCTGGGTTACATTCTTTTAGTCTCTCTAGTATTGACTCAGGATCAGGAGGGTTTGCCGGTATCCATGCATGTGCTCTAGGTTTAGCCGGTATGTCTTTTTTATCGACTAACTCCAAAGCGGCTCTTTCCCAAACTTCACCAATTAGCATCAATGCAGCTTTAAAGCAATCCATAGACCTCTGGTCTGCAAAAGCTATTAACTTATATCGTCCTTGATACCATCCAGCATCTTGCTGTCGAGGACTTGGTCCGGGAAACTTTTTTCGCACCTCTGAGTAGACACCAGACATCGCGTTCTCAATTTCCCCCCATTTTTGCCTTGGAATCATACCGTCCAATGCTCCTTTATTAATAATAGCCATCACAAGGCTGTCTTTTGCAACTGAGGCAAACGATCTTTGATCCCGTTTAGAGGATGGTAGCTCATCCGGTGATCGTTCCCTTTTTCCAGCTTCAAGAATTCCTTGAGCCCATTTTAAGGAATCGCTTTGCTTAGCCGACAACGTGCTTGGGTCGACTGATCCTAATTTCTTTAGGATAAACAAAGCATTTATTCGTTCCTTGAATCTCTTTCGAGAGGGATTGCTTTGCTTAGCCGACAACGTGCTTGGGTCGACTGATCCTAATTTCTTTAGGATAAACAAAGCATTTATTCGTTCCTTGAATCTCTTTCGAGAGGGATTGCCTCCTTTTGATGTCGTCACCTTAGAAAAGGTTCGACTTGCCAAAGTGTCACCGCCAGTCGACCCGTCTACAGGTCGACTAATTGGGCCTGACTCTTGGTCGCTGCCCAAATTTATAACTTCAGTCGTTACCCGTCCACTGGGCCCTGAAGTTAGCAACGCAGTGGATGACTTTGAATTTCGCTGCATGGTGGTTTATTATTTCCACCACACGTGAAATTCGTAATAAGTACTTATTACGATGAAATACTCCGCTATTAGAGAACACGTCCGTTCAGTTCGACTGTTGAATAAGGGAAAAAAATTGATGCGGCCACCCCCCAGTTTTGTAGCATATTCGAAGACAATTTCAGAACACCAAAACTTTTTTTTCGTGCACCCTACGACCCCCCGAAATACAATTTATTGTGCTGTGTTGTCATTTGACATCCGATCGAAAAGAAACGCATATCGTTGTTCGTGGTTGATCAGGGGCTATATTTCGTCCATTGGTCATTTTTGACTTCGACGTCAAATTTGATTTTTAATTTTTTTATTTCACTTCGTATATGATGCCCATTTCTGATAACCATTATAGAAAATTTGAAACTATTGCTTTGGAAGAATTCACTTATATTCATAAACAAAAAAGTTACAGAGATTTTAAAAAGTCAATAGGTCACAAAAATATGGAGCGAAAGTGATTGTTAGAATTTTAAAACAGTAGGCTCTCAAATTGTTCTAGCAAAAACACATGCACTTTGCATAACGCAGAAAATGCCGTAGTGCAAACAACGAGTATGTATACAAAGGTACCGTTAGAAATTTACAGATAAACAGGTTTTGTGTTCTAAATGCCTTATAAATTAATTTCGTAGATATGAATAACGATGTGTAGGGTGACCTATTGACTTTTTAAAATCTCTGTAACTTTTTGTTTATAAATATAAGTAAATACTTCAAAAGCAAAAGTTTCATATTTTGTTAAGATCTTTATAATGGTTATCAGAAATGGGCATCTTAAGGGTATACGAAGCGAAATAAAAAAATTAAAAATCAAATTTGAAGTCGGAGTCAAAAATGACCAATGCACAAAATATATCCCCCGATCAACCACAAACAACGATATGCGTTTCTTTTCGATCGGACTTCAAATGACGACACAGCACAATAAATTCTATTTCGGGGGGTCGTAGGGTGCAAGAAAAAAAGTTTTTTGTGTTCTGAAATTGTCTTCGAATATCCTACAAAACTGGGGGTGACCGCATCAACTTTTTTTCGTGACCCTATCTAATATACATACGGCCGTAAGTTCGGCCTGGCCGAATCTTATGTACCCCCCACCATGGATTGCATAGAAACTTATACTAAAGACTGTCATCCACAATCGAATTACTTGGTCTGCGTTCTCAATTGTAATTTAGTCCATACGGGGTATATATTAAACAAAAAAGGCCGATTAAATACGTAAATAATTCACTTTGACAAAATTTTCTATAGAAATAAAGTTTTGACAAAACTTTCTGAAGAAATAAAGTTTTGACAAAACTTTCTGTAGAAATAAAATTTTGACAAAATTTTCTATAGTAATAACATTTTGACAAAATTTTCTATGGTAATAAAATTTTGACAAAATTTTCTATAGTAATAAAATTTTGACAAAATTTTCTATACAAATAAAATTTCGGTAGATTATTTTTGGGAATCGGCTATATATAACTATGGACCAATTTATATAACTGTGGACCTATATAGTTACAGCATGTACAAAATTTCTGCCGGATCGGATGAGATTTGCTTCTCTTAGAGGCTCCGCAAGCCAAATCTGGGGATCGGTTTATATGGGGGCTATATATGATTATGGTCCGATGTGGACCAATTTTTGCATATTTGTTAAAGACCATATACTAATACCATGTACCAAATTTCAGCCGGATGGGATGAAATTTGCTTCTCTTAGAGGCTCCGCAAGCCAAATCGGGGGATCGGTTTATATGGGGGCTATATATGATTATGGTCCGATGTGGACCAATTTTTTCATATTTGTTAAAGATCATATACTAGTACCAAATTTCAGCCGGATCGGATGAGATTTGCTTCTCTCAGAGGCTCCGCAAGCCACACGCAAAAAAATAATTCTTTTCTCCCAAACGAAATTTTAGACAAACAAAGTTCGTTTCTCATTTGCTTTTCGCTGTAAGTAAGTGTATTTGGGAGAAAAGTATATACTTTTTGTGATAAACGTTTATTCTTTTCTAGGATGTAAAAACAATTTCATAAGGACAAAGTAAAAAAAAAACATTGTTTTCTTGCTAATTACATTTTCCCTCACATCTTTCTCACATCCACGATGTTTTTTTAGTTCTTAACACCTTTTCCTGTAATACCAACAATGTAGAAGAAATTATACGATTTTATAAATTTTTAAAATTTTTTTACCTTTCGCCTGGACGGAGAATCGAACCGCGGACCATGCACTTTGTAAGCCAACACACTAACCACTGAGCTATGTACCTGTTGTGGTCATCAATAGATAAATTTCCATATAAGTTATATTTATATAGCATAGCTTGCGGCGCCCACGAACCGTATAAACGAAGTTTATTTAACAGAAACAAACATTTAGTTTGGCACGGTGGAGCAGTGGTTGCTACGTCCGACTTGCATGCCAAGGGTCGTGGGTTCGATCCCTGCTTCGACCAAAGTTTTTTTGTTTTTGTTTTTTTTTTACATATATTTTTTTACATATATTGTTTCAAAAATAACTTTTTTTATTGAAAAAAAAAAAAATTTTGTAACAAACGAATTTTTTTGGTGATAAAAGTTTGAAATTTTCGAAGCAATTCAAAAAACTCTAACAAAAGAAAAACGTTTTCGGTACACGTTTTCCAAACGTTTTTTTTTTTCTTTGTGTGCAAATCTGAGCGTCTGTTTTAATGGGGGCTATACGTAAAAGTGGTCCGATATGGCCCATTTACAATATCATCCGACCTACATCAATAGCAACTACTTGTGCGAAGTTTCAAGTCGATAGCTTGTTTCGTTCGGAAGTTAGCGTGATTTCAACAGACGGACGGACGGAAATGCTTATATCGACTCATAATTTCACCACGACCCAGAATATATATACTTTATGGGGTCTTAGAGCAATATTTCGATGTGTTACAAACGGAATGGTGGAGGGTATAAAAAAATGTTTTCAATAAAATTTCTTTATAAGACTATAAGGGTACACAGAAAAAAAAATTCACGA
Source organism: Haematobia irritans (assembly GCF_050003625.1). Taxonomy (NCBI): domain Eukaryota; kingdom Metazoa; phylum Arthropoda; class Insecta; order Diptera; family Muscidae; genus Haematobia; species Haematobia irritans. The sequence goes on along the minus strand of NC_134397.1, from coordinate 163,242,011 downwards.
AAAATTTTCCAATTAAAATCTTAATTGAGTTTTAAAAAATATTCAATTAAAAATTTAATTGATTCAACAAATTTTTTAATTGAAATAAGAATCAATCACACAAATTAATAGTATCAATTAAATATTTAATTGGATCAATTAATTTTTTTAATTGACTGTCAATTAATTTTTTAATTGATACTATCATTTCTGTGATTGAAGACATTTCAATTAAAAAATTAATTGGATCAATCAATTTCGTGATTGAATCAGAAACAAATTTTTTTGTGTGTGTGGTCACACTAGACAAATATTTGACCACAATGAGTGTCAAACATTTTTCCAGAATCATTTTCCAAATATCTTGATACGGTTTTTGGAAAATAATCCCATCATGATGTTATATATCTAATATGAGCTAAATATGTTTTCTGGTTTGGCTGTGGCGACGGATTCTTTTTTGATTAGTGTCAAATATTTGCCCAGTGTGACCATAGCTTAACATAAATTTACACGTTGCACATATAATGTTTTTACGGGGGTAGGTTAGGTTAGGTGGCAGCCCGATGCATCAGGCCCACTTAGACTATTCAGTCCATTGTGATACGACATTGGTGAACTTCTCTCTCATCGCTGAGTGCTGGCCGATTCCATGTTAAGCTCAATGACAAGGGACCTACTTTTTATAGCCGAGTCCGAACGGCGTTCCACATTGCAGTAAAACCACTTGGAGAAGCTTTGAAACCCTCACCAGCATTACTCAGGTGGGATAATCCACCGCTGAAAAACTTTTTGGTGTTAGGTCGAAGCAGGAACCTACGACCTTGTGTATGCAAGGCGGGCATGCTAACCATTGCACCACGGTGGCTCCCTTTACGGGGGTACATAGTGGTGCAGGGTATAATATAGTCGGCCCGCCCGACTTTAGACTTTCCTTACTTGTTTTTAATTAATTCGATGATTGATACTATAATTTTCGTAATTTCAATTAAAAAATTAACTTGCAGGATTAAATTCGTAATTGAAACCAAAAAATTTACTGTGTTTATAAATACATGCAATAAACAAAGCCTCTTTGTTGTATTGGCATGCTATGGTATTTTTATTTATTGTCTAAGTCTAAGCCAGAATTTTGTAGACATGAACTGCAAGTAAGTCTACAATAAACCTGCAGCTGAGTAAGTTGTTACTAATACCTTCCTCAACTTCGCATAAATAGTCTTTGTGTCTCCAGGAAAAATTCTTATATGCGACCGTTGCTGGAGGTTATTGAAGATTCATTGTGGCCAAAACTTTCTGCGTATACACTGCACTTGCTTATTTAATTTCGTCAAATTAAATTATACGAAAATTTCCTAACTTTTAAACTTCACAAAAGCATTCCTTGAATGGGCCATTCAAACAACACATTCCCATTATGTAGAATGTAGGGCACAATGGAAAACAATGAAAGGGTAATGGAAGGGCATCATTGGCAAACAACGACAACAACAAGAAGAAGAACACAAAATCCTCGTCTAAGATTTTGTCATTGCACCGCAAGATAAATGAGCCAAGTTAAGGTGCAACAAACAGCCGCCCTCTATTGCCTTGTGTACACCCCTCCTCCTTAAATATGGACCAAATACTGGACAATATGAAATCGTCCGTGTCGTTCGTTACCTGCCCTCAACTCTGTCGACAATTGTTACCTTTACTAAAGCTGAAGGCGACATTCTAAGAGTGACTAAAGACCAAATGTATTAAGGGACCAGCAGAGTAGATTTTTTCATCATCGTCATTGCCATCTTCTTGTGGAGCGTTATTTTTGCTGTGACGTTGTTGACAATATATCCTCCAGTTTGGTTTTTGGTAGGTGGGTTAATGATGGCTCATGTCTGAAATTGTAAAACTGCTGTTAGATGGGTGGATATTTGCTGTTACAATGCAAACGGGGCGACAGCAACAAAGTTGTTGAAAAATGGTAGCAACATTTTACAAAGTATACCAAAATCTGAGATTAACAACAGAAACTCATAGTCAAACAGCAGAGTATTCAGTTGAAACTAAAGGACATGCTGTTGCTGCTCCGATGGCCACTTTGGTACTGGTAATGATGGCTTTGTTGTTCTCATTCTTATTTTCAAATTTTTTTTTTTTTATGTGGGATGCACAGGATTTACTTACCAGAGGTATCATTTCTGAGGCATTTTAGTTAGGAGGCCTTAAGTAAAGGGTGATTTGTTAAGAGCTTGATAACTTTTTTTTTTAAAAAAACGCATAAAATTTGCAAAATCTCATCGGTTCTTTATTTGAAACGTTAGATTGGTCCATGACATTTACTTTTTGAAGATAATTTCATTTAAATGTTGACCGCGGCTGCGTCTTAGGTGGTCCATTCGGAAAGTCCAATTTTGGGCAACTTTTTCGAGCATTTCGGCCGGAATAGCCCGAATTTCTTCGGAAATGTTGTCTTCCAAAGCTGGAATAGTTGCTGGCTTATTTCTGTAGACTTTAGACTTGACGTAGCCCCACAAAAAATAGTCTAAAGGCGTCAAATCGCATGATCTTGGTGGCCAACTTACCGGTCCATTTCTTGAGATGAATTGTTCTCCGAAGTTTTCCCTCAAAATGGCCATAGAATCGCGAGCTGTGTGGCATGTAGCGCCATCTTGTTGAAACCACATGTCAACCAAGTTCAGTTCTTCCATTTTTGGCAACAAAAAGTTTGTTAGCATCGAACGATAGCGATCGCCATTCACCGTAACGTTGCGTCCAACAGCATCTTTGAAAAAATACGGTCCAATGATTCCACCAGCGTACAAACCACACCAAACAGTGCATTTTTCGGGATGCATGGGCAGTTCTTGAACGGCTTCTGGTTGCTCTTCACTCCAAATGCGGCAATTTTGCTTATTTACGTAGCCATTCAACCAGAAATGAGCCTCATCGCTGAACAAAATTTGTCGATAAAAAAGCGGATTTTCTGCCAACTTTTCTAGGGCCCATTCACTGAAAATTCGACGTTGTGGCTCGTTAGTAAGTCTATTCATGATGAAATGTCAAAGCATACTGAGCATCTTTCTCTTTGACACCATGTCTGAAATCCCACGTGATCTGTCAAATACTAATGCATGAAAATCCTAACCTCAAAAGAATCACCCTTTAGATGTGGCAGTCCAATATTTCAGGCTCTCTTAGGTTATTCAGTCCATTGTGATACCACAGTGGTGGTCTTCTCTCTTTTCCGTGAGTGCTGCCCGACCTTCTTTTATAGCCGAGTCCGAACGGTGGTTGCACAGAAGGTTTGAAACTCCTAGTAATGCTGGTGACATTACTGAAAGGGCTAATCCGCCACTGAAAAACATTTTGTGGTTGGTCGATGTTTTATCGATGCACTGTTGTTGAGTTAATCCACCTCGAAAGTTGTAAAAAATAATCACACGAAAATGTTCACAATTTAATTCCATTGTTGGTGAGATGAATCCTTTATGTTGATGTAGCAGGTTGGCTGATAAGTCCCCGGTCTAACAAAGAAAAACACATTTTTCCGTCAAAATTCGTTTTTATTATTCAACATAGTTCCCTTCAAGAGCGATACAACGATTATAACGACCTTCCAATTTTTTGATACCATTTTGGTAGTACTCCTTCGGTTTTGCCTCAAAATAGGCCTCAGTTTCGGCGATCACCTCTTCATTGCTGCCAATTTTTTTCCCTGCGAGCATCCTTTTGAGGTCTGAGAACAAGAAAAGGTCGCTGGGGGCCAGATCTAGAGAATACGGTCGGTGGGGAAGCAATTCATAAATTTTTGCCAACGTTCTCAATGACTTGTGGCACGGTGCGTTGTCTTGGTGGAACAACACTTTTTCTTCTTCATATGGGGCCGTTTTGCCGCGATTTCGACCTTCAAACGCTTCAATAACGCCATATAATAGTCACTATTGATGGTTTTTCCCTTCTCAAGATAATCGATCGTAAAAATTATTCCATGCGCATCCCAAAAAACAGAGGCCATCACTTTGCCAGCGGACTTTTGAGTCTTTCCACGCTTCGGAGACGGTTCACCGGTCGCTGTCCACTCAGCCGACTGTCGATTGGACTCAGGAGTGTAGTGATGGAGCCATGTTTCATCCATTGTCACATATCGACGGAAAAACTCGGGTGTATTACGAGTTAACAGCTGCAAACACCGCTCAGAATCATCAACACGTTGTTGTTTTTGGTCAAATGTGAGATCGCGCGGCACCCATTTTGCACAGAGCTTCCGCATATCCAAATATTGATGAATGATATGACCAACACGTTCCTCTGATATCTTTAAGGCCTCTGCTATCTCGATCAACTTCATTTTACGGTCATTCAAAATCATTTTGTTGATTTTTTTGATGTTTTCGTCGGTAACCACCTCTTTCGGGCGTCCACTGTGTTCTCCGTCCTACGTGCTCATTTCACCACGCTTGCATTTTGCATACCAATCATCCGGAAACTCATTATCAAGTTTTTGCCACCGTATTTTTTCCCTTCAGAAAACAGTATTTTATCAAAACACGAAATTACCATGCAAAAATTGGTCCATATCGGTTCATAATTATATATAGCTCCCATATAAACCGATCTCCAGATTTGAACTCCGAAGCCTCTTAGAGGAGCAAAATTCATCCGATCCCCAATCACACAAAAATTGGTCCATATCTGTTCATAATCATGCTTGCCACTCGAGCAAAAATAATCTAGTAAAATTTTATTTCTATAGAAAATTTTGTCAAAATTTTAATTCTATAGAGATATTGTCAAGATTTTAAATCTTTTGAAAATTTTGTAAAAATGTTATTTCTATAGAAAATTTTGTCAAAATGTGAATTCTATAGAAAATTTTGTTAAAATCGTATTTCTATAGAAAATTTTGTCCAAATTTTACTTCTATAGAAAATGTTGTCAAAGTTTTATTTTTCAAAATTTTATTTCTATAGAAAATTTTGTCAAACTTAATTATATAGGTATTTAATGGGCCATTTTAAGTTTAATATATACCACGTATGGACAAGTGTCATCGGCAAAAGTTACCGCAACCCAAGTATTTCGATTGTGGATGACAGTCTCCAGTAGAAGTTTCTACGCAATCCATGGTGGAGGGTACATAAGCTTCGGCCTGGCCGAACTTACGGCCGTATATACTTGTTTTCCATTTTTTTCACAATAACAAAAGTTGCTTCACAAAAGACGCTCTATCTCACAAACCAATTTATTTACAGACGTCAAATTTTGGCACGAATCATTTGAAGGTTGGTACTATATAAAAGTAATATGCATTTAATACTAGCGACGCCATCTATGTGTCAGACCGGGGACTTATCAGCCAACCTGTTATTCTGGGTCGTGGTGAAATTTTGAGTCGATCTGAGCATGTCCGTCCGTCTGTTGAAATCACGCTAACTTCCGAACGAATCAAGCTATGGACTTGAAACTTGGCACAAGTAGTTGTTATTGATGTAGGTCGGATGGTATTGCAAATAGGCCATATCAGTCCACTTTTACGTATAGCCCCCATATAAACGGACCCCCAAATTTGGCTTGCGGAGCCTCTAAGAGAAGCAAATTTCATCCGATCCGGCTGAAATTTTGTACATGATGTAAGTATATGGTCTCTAACTACCATGCAAAAATTGGTCCACAGGGGTCCATAATTATGTATAGCCCCCATATAAACCGATCCCCAGATTTGGTTTGCGGAGCCTCTAAGAGAAGCAAATTTCATCCGATCTGGCTGAAACTTGGTACATGGTGTTAGTATATGGCCTCTAACTACCACGCAAAAATTGGTCCACATCGGTTCATAATTATATATAGTCCCCATATAAACCGATCACCAGATTTGACCTCCGGAGCCTCTTGGAAGACCAAAATTCATCTGATTCAGTTGAAATTTGGTACGTGGTGCTAATATATGCCCTCAAACACCCATGCAAAAATTGGTCCACATCGGTCGATAATTATATATATGCCCCATATAAACCGATCCCCAGATTTGACCTCCGGAGCCCCTTGGAAGAGCAAAATTCATCCGATTCGGTTGAAATTTGGGTCGTGATGTTAGTATATGGTATCCAACAACCATGTATGAATTGGTTCATATCAGCCCATAATTATATATAGCCCCCATATAAACCGATCCCCAGATTTGACCTCCGGTGCCTTTTGGAAGAGCAAAATTCATCCGATCTGGTTGAAATTTGGTACGTGGGGGTAGTATATGATATTTGACAACCATGCTGGAATTGGTTCATATCAGTCCGTAATCATATATAGCCCTCATATAAACCGATCCCGAGATTTGGTTTTGGAGCCTCTTGGAGGAGAAAATTTCATCCGAGTCAGTTGAAATTTGGTACATTGTGCTAGTATATGGTCGTTAACAACCATGCCTAACTAGGTCCATATCGGTCCATATAGTTATATATAGCCCTCAGATAAATCGATCCCCAATCACGCAAAAATTGGTCCATATCAAGTTCATAATTGTATATAGCCCCCATATAAGCGACCCCCATATTTGAATTCTGGCTCTCTACGTATCGTGCAAAAAGTCCATATCGATTCGTAATTATTTGTAGACTTACCTATACATAACTTTTTTGTCTAATATATACCACGTATGGACTAACTCACAATTTAGAAAACGATGTTAAGAAGTTTTAAGATACCACAACCCAAGTAATTCGATTGTGGATGACAGTTTTTTGTAGAAGTTCTACGTCTTACATTTGAGAAGACGGTGTTAAGAAGTTTAAAGATACCTTTCCATCTGCAAATGTTACCGCGACCCAAATAATTCGATTGTGGATGACAGTCTTTAGTACAAGTTGCAAGTATGCTATCCATGGTGGAGGGTACATAAGATTCGGCCTGGCCGAACTTACGGCCGTATATGCTTGTTTCGATTAAAATTTCAATTGGAAGATATAGGTGTTATTTTCGTTCAATTAAAAGTTCATCAATTAGCTTAGTGCTTGAAGACAAAATTTATTTTTGTATTTTGTGTATAATGGTCGTTTTTTTAAGTATACCAATATTTCAAACAATTTCAATTTTAAACAAATCAAATTTGTAATATTTGTTTCGTCATTGAACTAGTAATATTTCTTTTTTTTTCTTTTTTCAGGAAACATCATTGCTAGTTTCAAATACTGAAGGTAGGTCTTTTCTGCAAAACATATAATATTTGAATTTTTCTAAGAATTTAAAAACCATCGATAAAATTTAAAAAAAAAACGATTTTTAATTGTTAGAAAACACATGATGAAAAAGCGATAGGAAACAATTTGAGCCTTGGATCTAGATTCTTGTGCCCATATGATTCCTCTTTTCGCAAATGGTCAATTGTTTCGCTTTCCTCTAGGTGCATTACTGATTATGATAATGTGTGTGTGTGTGTGTCTGTGTGTTAGTATCTTCTCAAGTCATGCACCAACCAACTATATATGAGTTTGTTTTTCCAGAGATCCTGGCTACAACATCCTTAGAATACAAGAGAGCTTCGCATATACAGTTACAAGAACATTAACGTTGTTTACACTCATGCCACTGCAAGGACATTATCCGGTTTAAGGATATACGAATGACCGAGCAATGACAATCATCCAACTCATGATTTTTCTGTGGACAGCACAGTGGAATTAAGAACAACATAAATGCAATTGAAATTATACAAAAAAAAAAATTAGAAATAAAATTTTGCAAGAATTTTCTATAGAAATAAAATCTTGTAAAATATTTCTATAGAAATAAAAATTTGACAAAACGTTCTTTGGAAATAAAATGTTGACAACATTTTTTCTAGATATAAAATTTTGACATTCTCTATAAAAATAGAACTTTGACAAAACTTTCTATTGAAACAAAATTTTGCCAAAATTTCTATAGTAATAAAAATTTGTAAAAATTTGTTATAGAAATAAAATAAAGCAAAAATTTACTATAGAAATTAAATCTTTACAAATTTTTCTATGGAAATAAAATTTTGACAAAATTTTCTATAGAAATCAAATCTTTACAAAATTTTCAATAGAAATAAAATTTTGACAAAATTTTCAATAGAAATAAAATTTTGACAAAATTTTCTATAAAAATAAAACCTTGACAAAATTTTCTATAGAAATAAAATTTTGACAAAATTTTCTATAGCAATAAAATTTTGACAAAATTTTCTATAGAAATAAAATTTTGACAAAATTTTCTTAGAAATAAAATTTTGACAAAATTTTCTAAAGAAATAAAATTTTGAAAAAATTTTCTATAGAAATAAAATTTTGACAAATTTTTTTATAGAAATAAAATTTTGCCAAAAGTTTCTATAGAAATGAAATTAGGACAAAATTTTCTATAAAAATAAAATTAGAACAAAATTTTCTATAGAAATAACATTTTGACAAAATTTTCTATAGAAATAAAATTTTGACAAAATTTTCTATAGAAATAAAATTTTGACAAAATTTTGTATAGAAATAAAATTTTGACAACATTTTGTATAGAAATAAAATTTTGACAAAATTTTGTATAGAAATAAAATTTTGACAAAATTTTGTATAGAAATAAAATTTTGACAAAATTTTGTATAGAAATAAAATTTTGACAAAATTTTGTATAAAAATAAAATTTTGACAAAATTTTCTACAGAAGTAAAATTTTGACAAAATTTACTATAGAAGTACAATTTTGACAAAATTTTCTATAGAAGTAAAATTTTGACAAAATTATCTATAGAAATAAAATTTTTGACGAAATTTTCTATAGATATAAAATTTTGACAAAATTTTCTATATAAATAACATTTTGACAAAATTTTCTATAGAAATAAAATTGTGACAAAATTTTCTATAGGAATAAAATGTTGACAAAATTTTCTATAGAAATAAAATTTTGACAAACTTTCTATAGTAATAAAAATTTGCAAACATTTGTTATAGAAATAAAATTAAGGAAAAATTTGCTATAGAAATTAAATCTTTACAAAATTTTCTATAGAAATAAAATCTTTACAAAATTTTCAATAGAAATAAAATTTTGACAAAATTTTCTATAGAAATAAAACCTTGACAAAATTTTCTATAGAAATAAAATTTTGACAAAATTTTCTATATTGACAAAATTTTGTATAGAAATAAAATTTTGACAAAATTTTCTATAGAAATAAAATTTTGACAAAATTTTCTATAGAAATAAAATTTTGACAAAATTTTCTACAGAAATAAAATTTTGACAAAATTTTCTATAGAAATAAAATTTTGCCAAACTTTCTATAGTAATAAAAATTTGCAAACATTTGTTATAGAAATAAAATTAAGCAAAAATTTACTATAGAAATTAAATCTTTACAAAATTTTCGATAGAAATAAAATTTTGACAAAATTTTCCTTAGAAATAAAATTATGACAAAATTTTCTATAGAAATAAAATTTTGACAAAATTTTCTATAGAAAAAAAATTTTGACAAAATTTTCTATAGAAATAAAATTTTGACAAAATTTTCTATAGAAATAAAATTTTGACAAAATTTTCTATAGAAATAAAATTTTGCCAAAATTTCTCTAGTAATAAAAATTTGCAAACATTTGTTATAGAAATAAAATTAAGCAAAAATTTACTATAGAAATTAAATCTTTACAAAATTTTCTATAGATATAGAAATTTTTTATATAGAAATAAAATTTTGACAAACTTTTCTATAGAAATAAAATATTGACAAAATTTTCTATAGAAATAAAATTTTGACAAAATTTTCTATAGAAATAAAATTTTGACAAAATTTTCTATAGAAATAAAATTTTGACAAAATTCTATAGAAATAAAATTTTGCCGAAATTTTCTATAGAAATAAAATTATGACAAAATGTTTTATAAAGGGTGATTCTTTTGAGGTTAGGATTTTCATGCATTAGTATTTGACAGATCACGTGGGATTTCAGACATGGTGTCAAAGAGAAAGATGCTCAGTATGCTTTGACATTTCATCATGAATAGACTTACTAACGAGCCACAACGTCGAATTTTCAGTGAATGGGCCCTAGAAAAGTTGGCAGAAAATCCGCTTTTTTATCGACAAATTTTGTTCAGCGATGAGGCTCATTTCTGGTTGAATGGCTACGTAAATAAGCAAAATTGCCGCATTTGGAGTGAAGAGCAACCAGAAGCCGTTCAAGAACTGCCCATGCATCCCGAAAAATGCACTGTTTGGTGTGGTTTGTACGCTGGTGGAATCATTGGACCGTATTTTTTCAAAGATGCTGTTGGACGCAACGTTACGGTGAATGGCGATCGCTATCGTTCGATGCTAACAAACTTTTTGTTGCCAAAAATGGAAGAACTGAACTTGGTTGACATGTGGTTTCAACAAGATGGCGCTACATGCCACACAGCTCGCGATTCTATGGCCATTTTGAGGGAAAACTTCGGAGAACAATTCATCTCAAGAAATGGACCGGTAAGTTGGCCACCAAGATCATGCGATTTGACGCCTTTAGACTATTTTTTGTGGGGCTACGTCAAGTCTAAAGTCTACAGAAATAAGCCAGCAACTATTCCAGCTTTGGAAGACAACATTTCCGAAGAAATTCGGGCTATTCCGGCCGAAATGCTCGAAAAAGTTGCCCAAAATTGGACTTTCCGAATGGACCATCTAAGACGCAGCCGCGGTCAACATTTAAATGAAATTATCTTCAAAAAGTAAATGTCATGGACCAATCTAACGTTTCAAATAAAGAACCGATGAGATTTTGCAAATTTTATGCGTTTTTTTTTAAAAAAAATTTATCAAGCTCTTAACAAATCACCCTTTAGAAATAAAATTTTCTATAAAAATAAAGCTTTCACAAAATTTTCTATAGAAATGAAGTTTTGACAACATTTTCTAAAGAAATAAAAATTTGCACAACATTTTTATAGAAATGAAATTATGCAAGATTTACTATAGAAATAAAATCTTTACAAAATTTTCTATAGAAATAACCTTTTTACACAATTTTCTATAGAAATAAAATTAAACAAAAATTTATTACAGAAATACAATTTGGCAAAAAATTCTATAGAAATAAAATTTTGCCGAAATTTTCTATAGAAATTAAAAAATTTTTATAGAAATGAAATTATGCAAAATTTACGATAGAAATAAAATCTTTACAAAATTTTCTATAGAAATAAACTTTTTACACAATTTTTTATAGAAATAAAATTAAACAAAAATTTATTACAGAAATACAATTTTGCAAAAAATTCTATAGAAATAAAATTTTGCCGAAATTTTCTATAGAAATTAAGATTTCACAAAATTTTCTATAGAAATAAAATTATACAAAAATTTACTATAGAAATAAAATTTTGCAAAAAATACTATTGAAGTAAAATTTTACAAAAATATTCTATAGAAATACAATATTTCAAAAAATTTCTATAGAAATAAAGTTTTGTAAAAATTTTCAATTGACAAAGTTTTCTATAGGAATAAAATTTTGACAAAATTTTCTATAGAAATAAAATTTTGATAAAATTTTCTATAAAAATAAAATTTTGACAAAATTTTCTATGGAATTCTCCTTTATCACTGTGGCATAATGCAGATGATGCACTCCACTGTGGGGCACCTCGACAATTCATTCCAAAGTACTTTTACCAAAAGCGAAAAGAACTGCAAAGGCGAACCAGCATGATACGTGCAAAGGACACAAACAAAGCATACAACTTAACGACACTAAAAGCAAATCTGGTTATCGTCTTTTTACGCTTGCTCTGTTAGTCCCAAAGAGCCAGGCAACAACACATCCACTTACGATGCATCAAAGACTATGCGTATGTGTGTGTGAGAGAGTTTTGTTTCAAAAAGGACTTCAAACGAACCAAGTAACCAAACAACCTTCATATCTTTCACCTTCCATTATGACTTTTACTGTTGTTTGTTGCCATTGTGGAGGAGCACATACCGAATTCTCGGGCTAAAGGTTATTCTAAACTAAAAGAATTAAGTTTTTCTTCATTACCAAAAAAAAAAACAAAAAGGATTCTCTATTTGAAGTTAAAACAATAACATCCAATAACAAAGGACAAAAACTAAAGAAAGTTGAACCAAGTGGGTGGGGCGTGCTCCTCATAGAAGTGGGACAAGGTTATCGATATCATAGGTAATGAACTTTGATTCATGGATTTGTATGTGACAATGAGTTGGCTAAATCGTGATTATACAAAACGTGTAAAACAGGGATATTATCCTTAAACGAATATGTCAAGGACATTAAATTGGACAACATGCAGTTTCAATAAAGCACAGACTATGAACGATAGCTGGAGGGAACCATTAAATCGAGTTTACGAGTCTTTTAAACTTAAACATGGGAAATTGTGCTTGTTTATTGTGATGATTACCATAAAAAAAGGATTAAACACGTACACCCCAACGACATCGAAATATTCGACTATCTTCTTGGATTTACACGAAAGGCAATGGGGAAGCTTCCCCTCAGGATTGTTCTGCAAGTTACTTTTCGCCTTACAGGTGGAAAACTATGAACGCAATTTGTTACCATGCAAGCAAAGGAAATCTTTCTTATTTGCAAGAAGAAATGTTTGACATCCAAATAAATCTTTTATTATAAATTGTCATGTAGTATTCTATTGAATGATCAAATGGCATGAAAGCCCACTAAAATAAGTTTAAAAATTTGCCACAAATTCGCCAAGATTTTCCTATCACTTGTTGCTAAAAATTGCGAGTTGTTTAAAAGCAAATGATTATGTTAAAAATTTTGAGGAAATTCTAAAAATTACCTACAGAAAATTTTAACAAAATTTTCTACAGAAATAAGATTTTGACAAACTTTTCTACAGAAATAAAATTTTGACAAAATTTTCTATAGGAATAAAATTTTGACAAAAATTTCTATAAGAATTAACATGTGACCTACTTTTCTATAGAAATAAAAATTTAAAAAAAATTTCTATAGGAATAAAATTTTGACAAAAATCTCTATAGAAACAAAATTTGGACAAAATTTTCTATTGAAATAAAATTTCATACAGAAATAAAATTGGGACAAAATTTTCTATAGAAATAAAACTTGGACAAAAATTTGTACAGAAATAAAATTTGAACAAAATTTTCTACAGAAATAAAATATGGACAAATTTATCTATAGACATAAAATTTGTACAAAATTGTCTATATGTTAGAAACAAAATTTGAACAAATTATCTATAGAAATCAAATTTTGACAAAATTTGTTATAGACATTTTTTAACTAAACTTTTTATATAAAAACAATTTTGACCAAATTTTCTATACAAACAAAATGTTGACAACATTTTCTATAGAAATAAAATTTACAGAAAAAATATTTGAACAAATGTTTTTCTATAAAACTAAAATTTGGCAAAATCTTCATTAGAAATAAAATGTTGACCAAATTTTCTATAGAAATCAAATGTGGATCAAATTTTCTATAGAAACAAAATTTCCTACATAAATAAAGTTAGCATAAAAGTTTCTACAGAAATAAAATTTTGACAAAATTTTCTATAAAAAGAAAGAGTTGACTAAATTGTCTATACAAACAAACTTCAGACTAAATTTTCAATAGAAATAAAATTTTGACCAAATTTTTTATAGAAATAAAATTTGGACAAAATTTTCTTAAGAAATAAAATTTTGACATAATTTTCTATAGAAATAAAATTTTGACAAAATTTTATACAGAAATAAAATTTGGACAAAATTTTATATAGAAATAAAATTTTGACAAAATGTTTGTATAGAAATAAAATTTTGACAAGATTTTCTATAGAAATAAAATTTTGCAAGATTTTCTATAGAAATAAAATTTTGACAAAATTTTCTATAGAAATAAAATTTTGACAAAATTTTCCATAGAAATAAAATTTGGACAAAATTCTCTATAGAAATAAAAATTCCTATAGAAATAAAATTCGGAAAAAATTTCGGTGAAATTTTCTATATGAAAAAAATTATGAGCAATTTTTCTATAGAAATAAAATATTGCCCAAATTTGCTATAGAAATAAAATTTTGGCAAAATTTCCTATAGAAATAAACTTTTGGCAAATTTTCTATAGAAATTTCCTACAGAAATAAAAATTTAACAAAATTTTCAATAGAAATAAAATTTTGCACAAATTTTTAAAAATAAAATTTTGCAAAAATTTTAAAAATAAAATTTTGCAAAAATTTTCCATAGAGATGAGGTTTTGCAAAAATTTTCTATAAAAATGAAATTTTGCAAAAATTTTCTACAAAAATTAAATTTTGCAAAAATTTTCTATAAAGATGAAATTTTGCAAACATTTTCTATAGAAATAAATTTTTGATCAAAAACTTCAATAAAACTTGTTTACCAAATAAAATTTTTTCATGTAAAGGGTGGTTAAAATTTCAAGGGCCGATGTTGATTTTGAATAAAACACAAACTATTTAGGAAATTATTGTAATTTTATTTTATTATGATATATTGGTATTAGTCAATTATGTATGGAACAAAATATCGGCCAAATGGGCGCGCCGACCACGGTGGCACACCTTCATCCGATTGTCCAAATTTTCGATTACGCTGAGGCATAATGGAGGTTTTTTGCCGTTAATGCGCCGAATTATCTCATCCTTTAGCTCTTGAATTGTTGCTGGCTTATCGACGTACACCTTTTCTTTCAAATAACCCCAAAGAAAAAACTCCAACGGTGTCAAATCACATGATCTTGGCGGCCAATTGACATCGCCATTACGTGAGATAACACGGCCATTGAATTTGTTGCGCAAAAGAGCCATTGTTTCGTTAGATGTGTGGCAAGTGGCACCGTCCTGCTGAAACCACATATCGTCCACATCCATATCTTCCAATTCGGGCCATAAAAAGTTCGTTATCATCTCACGATAGCGAACACCATTCACAGTAACTGCCTGACCGGCCTCATTTTGGAAAAAATACGGCCCGATGATGCCGCCAGCCTATAAACCGCACCAAACAGTCACTCTTTGTGGGTGCATTGGTTTTTCGACAATCACTCTTGGATTCTCATTCGCCCAAATGCGGCAATTCTGTTAATTGACGAATCCACTGAGGTGAAAATGTGCCTCATCACTGAAGATGATTTTCTTCGAAAATTGATTATCCACTGTTGCCATTTCTTGGAACCATTCTGCCCATTCACGATGTCCATGGTTCAAATTGAGTAAGTCTGAAGTAGAGACATGTCAAATAAAATTCGGAAAAAATTGGCGTTTAGGTGTTGTTCACATTCAACATCGGCCCTTACAATTTAACCACCCTTTACATTTGATGAGATGTGACTTTTTTATGTGATCAGCTGAATTCGAAAAAAAAATTATGGAACAGGTTTTGAAATATCCGGTTATTTTTAGTTTTTTCGCTCTTTTTTTCACTAAACAAATTATATCTCGAGTTAGGAATGTCCGCTTATATCGTTCTTGAAACTGTTCCATAAATTTTTTTAAACATTTTTTTTCGAATTCAGCAGATCAAAATCCATAAGAAAGTCAACTCTCATCAAATGTACATTTTCAGTGTAACTAACATACACTAGTAATAAATAAAATTTTGCAAAAAATTTTAGAAATAAAATTTTGCAAAAATTTTCTATAATAATGAAATTTTGCAAAAATTTTCCAAAAAAAAATTAAATTTTGCAAAAATTTTCTATTAAAATTAAATTTTGTTCAAAAACTTCCACACTGTGGAACAGGGTATTATAAGTTAGTGCATATATTTGCAACACCCAGAAGGAGACGAGATAGACACATGGTGTCTTTGGCAATAATGCTCAGGGTGGGTCCCTGAGTCGATCTAGCCATGTCCGTCTGTCTGTGAACACATTTTTGTGATCAAAGTCTAGGTCGAAGTTTACGTCTAATCGCCTTCAAATTTGGCACAAGTTCCTGTTTTGGGTCAGAATAGAACCCTATTGATTTTGGAAGAAATTTGGATATAGCTCCCATATATATCTTTCGGCCGATATGCACTTATATGGACCCAGAAGCCAGAGTTTTACTCTGATTTGTTTGAAATTTTGCACAAACATAACACGTGGTCGTATAGTCAAGTAATTGAAATCGGTTCAGATTTAGCTATAGCTAAACCTAACCTAACCTAGCAATAGCTCCCATATATATCTTTCGCCCGATATGGATTTATGTGGCCCCAGAAGCCAGAGTTTTACCCTAATTTGCTTGAAATTTTGCACCAGGAGAACAATAAGTACTCAGTACTCAGGTGTGCCAAATTTGATTGAAATTGGTTCAGATTGAGATATAGCTTTCATATATATCTTTCGCCCGATATGGACTTTTATGGCCGCAGAAGCCAGAGTTATACCCTAATTTGCTTGAAATTTTCCACTAGGAATACAATTAGTAGTTTTGTCAAGTGTGCTAAATTTTATTGAAATCGGTTCGGATTTAGATATAGCTCCCATATATATCTTTCGCCGATTTTCCGTCATATGACCACAGAGGTCAAAGTTGTTGTCCGATTTACGTGAAATTTTGCACAGGGAGTAGAATTAAAATACTAAATATGCATGTCAAGTTTATATATATTTCCGATTTGGGCAAAAATTTCGCCCGATTTTCCGTCATTTGACCACAGAGGTCAAAGTTGTTGTCCGATTTACGTGAAATTTTGCACAGGGAGTAGAATTAAAATACTAAGTATGCATGTCAAGTTTATATATATTTCCGATTTGGGCAAAAATGATCAAAATACCCACATTTTCCTTATAAAATCGCCACTGCTATGATGAAAACATGTAAAAGTGACTCAAATTTTCCTTTATTTCTAACACATATCTATCGACCGATAAATGCTTCTTCTTTAGACTTTCCTTACTTGTTTTTTTCGATTTGGTAGATTTTTGGTAAAATTTTCTTTAAATTTTGGTAGAATATTTTTGGCACAAGTTCAAGTCGTGTATTCTACCCATATTATCCCCATCGTAAAAACATATATAAGGGCTATATCTAAATTTTAACATATATGAGAAAGATATATCTAAATATGAACCGATTTTATGGCAATTTTAGCACACTTGAAGACACTATCAATTGTGTACTTCTTGTGCAAAATTTTAAGCAAATCAGAATAAAATTCTAGATCATGGGCCCATATAAGTTCATAACGGACGAAAAATATATATGGGAGCTATATCTATAAAATAGGGTTCTATTCTGACCCCCAATTATATGTGTGCCAAATTTGGAGTCGATTGGATAATTGGACAAAAACAGCGACCTAGATTTGATTCCAAAACTGTGTTCACAGACAGATGGACGAACGGACAGTCGTACATGATTAGATCAATTCAAAGGCCAGTCTAAGCAATATTGTCAAAGACACCATCTATCTATCTCGTATCTTTCAGAGTGTTGCCAATATGCACAGAAAAAAATTTCCGTAGTTAAACTAACGCTAAATTTAACTTATTTTTATTGGAAAAAATTTATTTGCTTGTATTTTGAATTTTATTATTTTTATCGAAATTTTCCACAGCATAATGAAATCTTACTTTTTTTAAGTATGTCTCAAAAATTTTATGAACTAAACGTGTGCATAAAGTTCAATGGCCGTACACATAAGTTGAATATGAACTAAAGCAAAAGAAGATTTTCGTACGATTTCCAAAAATAGTAAGAATGAACTACTTTATGGTTAAAACGGTCATGATTTGGCGCCAATGATTTTCTTCTTTACTTTTAGTTAATTTTTATACCCTGCGCCACACTGTGGAACAGGGTATTATAAGTTAGTGCACCCAGAAGGAGACGAGATAGACACATGGTGTCTTTGGCAAAAATGCTCAGGTTGGCCTCCTGAGTCGATATAGCCATGTCCGTCTATCCGTGAACACATTTTTGCAATCAAAGTCTAGGTCGCAGTTTTAGTCCAATCGACTTCAAATTTGGCACAAGTATGTGTTTTGGCTCAGAATAGAACCCAATTGATTTTTGAAGAAATCGGTTCAGATTTAGATATAGCTCCCATATATATCTTTCGCCCGATATGGACTTATATGGCCCCAGAAGCCAGAGTTTTACCCTAACTTGGTTGAAATTTTGCACCAAGAGAACAATCAGTACTATAGTTAGGTATGCCAAATTTTATTGAAATCGGTTCAGATTTAGATATAGCTCCCATATATATCGTTCGCCCGATTTACACTCATATGACCACAGTGGCCAATCTTTTACTCCGGTTTAATTGAAATTTTACACAGGGAGTAGAATTAGCATTGTAGCTATGCGTGCCAAATTTGTTTGAAATCGGTTCAGATTTAGATATAGCTCCCATATATAGCTTTCGCCCGATTTACACTCAAATGAAAACAGTGGCCAATCTTTTACTCCGATTTAATTGAAATTTTGCACAGGGAGTAGAATTAGCATTGTAGCCATGCGTGCCAAATTTGGTTGAAATCGGTTCAGATTTAGATATAGAAACTATATAAATGTTTTTCTGATTTCTACAAAAATGGTCAAAATACCAACATTTTCCTTGTAAAATCGCCACTGCTTAGTCGAAAAGTTGTAAAAATGACTCTAATTTTCCTAAACTTCTAATGCATATATATCGAGCGATAAATCATAAATAAACTTTTGCGAAGTTTCCTTAAAATTGCTTCAGATTTAAATGTTTCCCCTATTTATACCCTTCACCACTACTGTGGTACAGGGTATAATAAGTTTGTGCATTTGTATGTAACGCCAAGAAGGAGTAATCATAGACCAACCTTTTAGTATACGGATCGGCTTAGAATTAAATTCTGAGTCGATGTAGCGATGTCCGTCTGTCTGTCTGTTGATGTATTTTTGTGTGCAAAGTACAGCTCGCAGTTTTAGTCCGATTGTCCTAAAATTTGGTATAGGGTTCTGTTTCGGCTCAAAGACGATCCCTATTGATTTTGGAAAAATCGGTTCAGATTTAGATATAGCTGCCATATATATTTTTCACCGATCTGGTCATAATTGGCGTGTATATCAACCGATCTTCCTCAAATTCCGTACATCCGAATATTTTATGAGTCTCGAAAAACTTGCAAAATATCAGCAAAATCGGTTCAGATTTAGATATAGCTCCCATATATAGCTTTCGCCCGATTTACACTCATTTGCCCACAGAGGCCAATTTTTTGCTCCGATTTAGTTGACATTTTGCATAGGGAGTAGAATTAGCGTTGTAACTATGCGCGCCAAATTTGCTTGAAATCGGTTCAGATTTGGATATATCTCCCATATAAAGCTTTCGCCCGATTTACACTCATATGACCACAGAGGCCAATTTTTAACTCCGATTTAGTTGAAATTTTGCACAGGGAGTAGAATTAGCATTGTAGCTATGCGTGCCAAATTTGGTTGAAATCGGTTCAGATTTAGATATAGCTCCCATATATATGTTTTTCTGATTTCGACAAAAATGGTCAAAATACCAACATTTTACTAGTAAAATCGCCACTGCTTAGTCGAAAAGTTGTAAAAATGACTCTAATTTTCCTAAACTTCTAATACATATATATCGAGCGATAAATCATAAATAAACTTTTTCGAAGTTTCCTTAAAATTGCTTCAGATTTAAACGTTTCCCATATTTTTTTACTAACATTGTGTTCCACCCTAGTGCATTAGCCGACTTAAATTTTGAGTCTATAGATTTTCTAGATGTCTATCAAATTCTGTCCAGATCGAGTGATATTCAAATGTATGTATTTGGGACAAACCTTTATATATGGCCCCCAACACATTTGACGGATGTGATATGGTATCGAAACTTTAAATCTACAAAGTGGTGCAGGGTATAATATAGTCGGCCCCTCCCGACTTTAGACTTTCCTTACTTGTTTCTTCTATGAGATGATGTAATTTCGTGAACTGCAGTTAAAAAGTACATCAGGGCATTACAATTTCTTTTTTTTACAACGCTTTGTGGAAATCTCAAAATACGGAGTAAAATTTTGTTCAATTTTCGTGCGAGGTAGTTCATTCTTCCTAAAAACAGTTCACTTTTAATTCGGTGTGTGAACTATCTTAAAATACCTAATTTATAATTATACTCATCTTGGCTAAAATATTTTCCTACGACTGTGAAATCGTTCCGTAAGGACTCAGGCATAAATGTGGCCCCTTCGTCAGTGTTCAGTAAAACCGTAATATACAATATTGTTGACTAATAGCGGTCATCGGGAAATTTTATATGTTCGCCCCCGAAGATGAGCGCAATCACCTTATTGCATTCTTCGAATATGACTAGGGCAATCATGCTGCTTCTCTATATGATTCTTTCCAACATATATGTCCCTACTCCAATGAACAATTCTACATGTCATATAATTCAATGCAAAAACTCCTTCTACATTAGATGCATTAACACAAAATTGGAACCGACGTAACTAATAAGAAGCACATGTCTTTGTGTCGAAGACCGTAAAGCCTTTTGAAGACTACGAGAAACCCTTCAATCGTCCAGGCATATGTTTTGCCTTGCGACTTAGGCTTAACATTGGAAAAAGAAGACATGCAAAAGGTTTGCTTAGAATTTATATAACGAGTTATACCGTCCATACAACAACAACACAAAAACTCTAGCAATCAAAGTCATTTTACATTGTTGTGAATTGAAGTTTGTTTTTATGACTTCATATTACTTAAGTTCTTGGGCGAGCTCAAAAAAAAAAACGGACGGACCAAAATGAAATCCAAAGTGTAAAACGTGCAATATGGGTTAAGAAGAAAGCTAGTTCACATTTATACTTGCTGTTTAATAAATGCAGAAGGGTGGATTGAAAATTTGCGAACTTGCTATAATTAAAGTCTTATTCAAATCGCGTTATATTAAGGGCGGTTGATATACAGTGGGGAACAAAAAAGAGTGTATGTTTCTGCTTATTGCAATCTGTATTAAATAGAAAATGTGTGGTTAGGCCCACAAGGAGTCGACTGTTGATGACTAGAAATAAGTTATATGGTCAGATGAACTAAAAATAAATCGCTTTCCATCCGATGCAAAAGAACATTACAGGTAATGAACTCAGAATATTGCTGGTAATAACCTGGTAACGACAAAGTCTCCAAAAACACCACGTCAATCAAATCGTTAAACATGGAGGGGAAAGCCTTATGGTAAGGGGATGGTGGCACATTTGGCCGCTGGTTAATAATAAGGCTTCATGTCTGTGAACACATTTTTGTAATCAACGTCTAAGTCGCAGTTTTCGTCCAACTGACTTCAAGTTCAAGCACAAGTGTTTGTTTTGGCTCAGAATAGAAAACTATTGATTTTGGAAAAACTCGGTTCAAGTTTATATATAGGTCTTTTACCAGATATGCACTTATATAGACCCAGAAACCATAATTTTACAACTTCCATATATACAGTGGGAAGCAAAACCAAGTGCATGTTTACCACTTTCGAGTATGCTTTATATGCCTAATAAAAAACGTCAATTGGGTCCAATGGCTACAAATTAACAGGTTCACACAAAAAAATTTTTTTCTGATTCAATCACGAAATTAATTGATCCAATTAATTTTTTAATTGAAATGTCTTCAATCACGAAAATGATAGTATCAATCACAGTTTTAATTGGGCATAGAAAAAATCTTGATTAAAAAATTAATTGATTTCATTACCAAATTTCAATTAATTTTTTAATTGATTCAATTAAAAATTTAATTGATGTTGATTGCAAAACTCAATCAATTTATTAATTAAAAAAAGGTAACTATTTTCAATTACCTTTTGAATTGGCTTAGAATTTTTATTTTGATAAACAATTGATTGTTTGAAAAAAAAATTTAATTAAAAATTTAAAAAAATGTTAATCACTTTTTTAACTGACTTAGTCTTCCGAATATGATTAAAAGTTTATTGTATCAATTAACTTTTTAATTAAAAATTTTAAAATTTTCAATCATTGACTTAATTAACTTAATGTTTCTATTGGCTGATTAGTCCCCGGGCTAACAAAGAAAACGCATTTTTTTTGTCTTGGTGGAACAACACTTTTTTATACCCTCCACCATAGGATGGGGGTATATTAACTTTGTCATTCCGTTTGTAACACATCGAAATATTGCTCTAAGACCTCATAAAGTATATATATTCTGGGTCGTGGTGAAATTCTGAGTCGATCTGAGCATGTCCGTCCGTCCGTCTGTGGAAATCACGCTAACGAAACAAGCTATCGACTTGAAACTTGGCACAAGTAGTTGTTATTGATATAGGTCGGATGGTATTGCAAATGGGCCATATCGGTCCACTTTTACGTATTGCCCCCATATAAACGGATCCCCAAATTTGGCTTGCGATTGCTCTAAGAGAAGCAAATTTCATCCGATCCGGCTGAAATTTGGAACATGGTCCCTAATATGGTCCCTAACAACCATGCAAAAATTGGTCCATAATTACATATAGCCCCCATATAAAATGATCCCCCAATTTGGCTTGCGGAGCCTCTAAGAGAACCAAATTTCATCCGATCCGGCAGAAATTTGGTACATGGTGTTGGTATATGTTCTCTAATGACCATGCAAAAATTGGTCCACATTGGCCCATAATTATATATAGCCCCCATATAAATCGATCCCCAGATTTGTCCTCCGTAGCCTCTTGGAGGAGCAAAATTCACCCGATCCGTTTGAAATTTGTAAAATGGTGTTAGAATGTGGTCTCTAACAAACACTCAAGAATTGGTCCATATCGGTCCATAATTACATAAAGCCCCCATATAAACCGTTCCCAGATTTGATCTCCGGAGCCTCTTGGAGGAGCAAAATTCATCCGGTTAAAATTTGCAACGTGGTGTTAGTATAAGGCCGCTAATAACCATGCCAAAATTGGTCCATATAGGTCTATAGTTATATATAGCCGATCCCAAACCACACAAAAATTGGTCCATATCGGTTCATAATCATGGTTGCCACTCGAGCCAAAAATAATCTACAAAAATTTTATTTTTATAGAAAACATTGTCAAAATATTATTTCTATAGAAATTTTTGTCAAAATTTTATTTCTATAGAAAATTTTGTCAAAATTTTATTTCTTTAGAAAATTTTGTCAAAATTTTATTTCTATAGAAAATTTTCTCAAAATTTTATTTCTATAGCAAATTTTCTCAAAATTTTATTTCTATAGAACATTTTTTCCAAATTGTAGTTCTTTAGAATTTTTTTTCCAAATTTTACTGCTATAGAAAATGTTGTCAACATTTTATTTCTATAGAAACTTTAAACTTAATTATATACGTATTTAGTCGGCCTTTTTATACCCTCCACCATTAACTTTGTCATTCCGTTTGTAGCACATCGAAATATTGATCTAAGACCCCATAAAGTATATATATTCTTGGTCGTGGTGAAATTCTGAGTCAATCTGAGCATGTCCGTGCGTCCGTCCGTCTGTTGAAATCACGCTAACTTCCGAACGAAAAAAGCAATCGACTTGAAACTTGGCACAAGCATTTGTTATTGCTGTAGGTCAGATGGTATTGCAAATGGGTCATATCGGTCCACTTTTACGTATAGCCCCCATATAAACGTACCCCCACATTTGGCTTGCCGATCCTCTAAGAGAAGCAAATTTCATCCGATCCGGCTGAAATTTGGTACATAGTGTTGGTATATGGTATCTAACAACCACGCAAAAATTGGTCCACATCGGTACATAATTATATATAGCCCCCATATACACCGATCCCCCGATTTGGCTTGCGGAGCCTCTATCCGGCTGAAATTTGGTACATGATGTTAGTATATGGTCTCTAACAACCATGCAAAAATTGGTCCATATCGGTCCATAATTATATAAAGCCCCCATATAAACCCATTCCCAGATTTGGCTTGCGGAGCCTCTAAGAGAAGCAAATTTCATCCGATCCGGCTGAAATTTGGTACATGGTGTTGGTATATGGTCGTTAACAACTATGCACACAATGGACTGAATAGTCTAAGTGAGCCTGAATGTTAATCGGGCTGCCACTTTAACCTAACAACTATGAAAAATTGGTCCACATCGGTCAATAATTATATATAGCCCCCATATAAACCGATCCCCCGATTTGGTTTGCGGAGCCTCTAAGAGAAGCAAATTTCATCCGATCCGGCATGGTACATGGTGTTAGTATATGGTCTCTAATGACCATGCAAAAATTGGTCCAAATCGGTCCATAATTATATATAGCCCCCATATAAACCAATCCCCAGATTTGACCTCCGGAGCCCCTTGGAAGAGCAAAATTTATCCGATTCGGTTGAAATTTGGTACGTGATGTTAGTATATGGTATCCAATAACAATGCAGGAATTTGTTCAGATCAGACCACAATTATATATAGCCCCCATATAAACCCATCCGCAGATTTGACCTCCTGTGCCTTTTGGAGAAGCAAAATTCATCCGATTTGGTTGAAATTTGGTACGTGGTGGTAGTATATGATATCCAACAACCATGCATGAATTGGTTCATATCAGTCCATAATTATATATAGGCCCCCATTTGACCTCCGGTGCCTTGTGGAGAAGCAAGGTTCATCCGATCTGATTGAAATTTGGTACGTGGTTTTACTATATGATATTTAACAACCATGCCAAAAGTGGTCCATATCAGTCCATATATATCAGTTGAAATTTGGTACATTGTGTTAGTATATGGTCGTTAACACTTGTTATACCCTGCGCCACACTGTGGAACAGGGTATTGTAAGTTAGTTCATATGTTTGTAATACGGCGTTCTCACCAATCATGTTTTGGAGTTTGAAATGTTTTCCCTTTATAAGCATTTCAAAACGAGTCGTTTTCCCCATATAGAAATCATGTCCAAAACACAAGTTTTCTTCAAAATCACGTCAATTTTAGAATGTGAACCCACCTAATTTGGAATATACCTCTAATAACATACCCTTTTCAAATAAATATGTCAAAATATTGAAATATTTTTTTAAAGAAAAAGGAATAAACAAAGGCTTTGAAGAACATGGACATGTGAAAATAACTTGAAAATTTTTTCCCTTTGCGCTCGCGGTAAGTATTTGAAGATATATTGCATATATGTGAATTTCGAGTAAATGTGAATTTCTAGTTTCCATGGTAACTGTCAATCTAAAACATCTAAAGTCGGTGTGAACGGTGAAATGTTTTGGAAAAACGAATGAGGAAAACGGCTCAGTGGGAACATAGCATAACACCCAGAAGGAGACGAGATAGTATCTTTGGCAATAATGCTAAGGGTGGGTCCCTGAGTCGATATAACCATGTCCGTCTGTCCGTCCGTCCGTCTGTCTGTGAACACATTTTTGTGATCAAAGTCTAGGTCGCAAATTTGGCACATGTTCCTAATTTGGGTTAGAATAGAAACCTATTGATTTTGGAAGAAATCGGTTCAGATTTAGATATAGCTCCAATATATATCTTTCTCCCGATATGCACTAATATGGACCCAGCAGCCAGAGTTTTATACCGATTTGCTTGAAATTTTGTACAAACATAGCACTTAGTCGTATAGTCAAGTGTGCAAAATTTGAATGAAATCGGTTCAGATTTAGATATATCTCCCATATATATCTTTCGCCCGATATGGACTTATGTGGCCCCAGAAGCTAGATTTTTGGCCGAATTTGGATGAAATTTTTCACTAGGACTACAATTAGTAGTATAGTCAAGTGTGCAAATTTTGATTGAAATCGGTTCAGATTTAGATATAGCTCCCATATATATTTTTCGCCCGATTTTTTTGATTTCGACAAAAATGGCCAAAATACCAACATTTTCCTTGTCAAATCACCACTGCATAGTCGAAAAGTTATAAAAATTACTCTAATTTTCCTAAACTTCTAATACATATATATATATCGAGCGATAAATCATAAATAAACTTTTACGAAGTTTCCTTAAATTTGCTTCAGATTTAAATGTTTCCCATACTTTTTTACTAAAATTGTGTTCCACCCTAGTGCATTAGCCAGCTTAAATTTTGAGTCTATAGATTTTGTAAAAGTCTATCAAATTCTGTCCAAATCGAGTGATATTTGAATGTATGTAATTGGGGACAAACCTTTATATATAGCGCCCAACACATTTGACGGATGTGATATGGTATCGAAAATTTAGATCTACAAAGTGGTGCAGGGTATAATATAGTCGGTCCCGCCTGACTTTAGACGGTCCTTACTTCTTTTTAATTAAAAAATTAGCATTTTAATCAAACTCGGAAGACCAAGAAAAAAAGGTGATAGATTTTTTTTAATTTTTAATTAAAACTTTATTGCAAACAATCAATCTCTTAATCAAGCTAAAAACACAAAGCCAGTTAAGAAAGTAATTGAAAGTAGTTAAGTTTTTAATTAAAAAATTTATTGAGTTTTGCAATCAACATCAATTATATTTTTAATTGAATCAATTAAAATATTAATTGAAATTTACTCATGACATCAATTAATTTTTTAATCAAGTATTTTTTATGCCCAATTAAAACTGTGATTGATACCATCATTTTTGTGATTGAAGACATTTCAATTAAAACAAGTATATACGGCCGTAAGCTTATGTACCCTCCATCATGGATTGCGTAGAAACTTCTACTGAAGACTGTCATCCACAATCGAATTACTTGGGTTGCGGTAACACTTGCCGATGGCAAGGTATCTTACAACTTCCTAATACCGTAATATATAAAGGGTGATTTGTTAAGAGCTTGATAACTTTAAAAAAAAAAAAAACGCATAAAATTTGCAAAATCTCATCGGTTCTTTATTTGAAACGTTAGATTGGTCCATGACATTTACTTTTTGAAGATAATTTCATTTAAATGTTGACCGCGGCTGCGTCTTAGGTGGTCCATTCGGAAAGTCCAATTTTGGGCAACTTTTTCGAGCATTTCGGCCGGAATAGCCCGAATTTCTTCGGAAATGTTGTCTTCCAAAGCTGGAATAGTTGCTGGCTTATTTCTGTAGACTTTAGACTTGACGTAGCCCCACAAAAAATAGTCTAAATAAATAGTCTTGGTGGCCAACTTACCGGTCCATTTCTTGAGATGAATTGTTCTCCGAAGTTTTCCCTCAAAATGGCCATAGAATCGCGAGCTGTGTGGCATGTAGCGCCATCTTGTTGAAACCACATGTCAACCAAGTTCAGTTCTTCCATTTTTGGCAACAAAAAGTTTGTTAGCATCGAACGATAGCGATCG
Organism: Haematobia irritans; assembly: GCF_050003625.1. Lineage (NCBI taxonomy): Eukaryota > Metazoa > Arthropoda > Insecta > Diptera > Muscidae > Haematobia > Haematobia irritans. The sequence goes on along the minus strand of NC_134397.1, from coordinate 163,214,816 downwards.
CCATTCACCGTAACGTTGCGTCCAACAGCATCTTTGAAAAAATACGGTCCAATGATTCCACCAGCGTACAAACCACACCAAACAGTGCATTTTTCGGGATGCATGGGCAGTTCTTGAACGGCTTCTGGTTGCTCTTCACTCCAAATGCGGCAATTTTGCTTATTTACGTAGCCATTCAACCAGAAATGAGCCTCATCGCTGAACAAAATTTGTCGATAAAAAAGCGGATTTTCTGCCAACTTTTCTAGGGCCCATTCACTGAAAATTCGACGTTGTGGCAGATCGTTCGGCTTCAGTTCTTGCACGAGCTGTATTTTATACGGTTTTACACCAAGATCTTTGCGTAAAATCTTCCATGTGGTCGAATAACACAAACCCAATTGCTGCGAACGGCGACGAATCGACATTTCACGGTCTTCAGCAACACTCTCAGAAACAGACGCAATATTCTCTTCTGTACGCACTGTACGCATTCGTGTGGTTGGTTTAATGTCCAATAAAGTAAACTGAGTGCGAAACTTGGTCACAATCGCATTAATTGTTTGCTCACTTGGTCAATTATGTAGACCATAAATCGGACGTAAAGCGCGAAACACATTTCGAACCGAACACTGATTTTGGTAATAAAATTCAATGATTTGCAAGCGTTGCTCGTTAGTAAGTCTATTCATGATGAAATGTCAAAGCATACTGAGCATCTTTCTCTTTGACACCATGTCTGAAATCCCACGTGATCTGTCAAATACTAATGCATGAAAATCCTAACCTCAAAAGAATCACCCTTTACAACGTAGTCCATACGTGGTATATATTAAACTTAAAAAGGCCGATTAAATACGTATATAATTAACTTTGACAAAATTTTCTATAGAAATAAAATTTTGACAACATTTTCTATAGAAGTAAAATTTTCTATAGAAATACGATTTTAACAAAATTTTCTATAAAAATAAAATTTTGCCAAAATTTTTTATAGAAATTAAATTTTATTTCTATAGAAATAAAATTTTGACAACATTCTCTATAGAATTAAAATTTTGACAACATTTTCTATAGAAAAAACATTTTTCCAAAATTTTCTATAAAAATAAAATTTGACAAAATTTTCTATAGGAATAAAATTTTAACAAAATTTTCTATAGAAATAAAATTTTGCTAGATTATTTTTGGCCCGAGTGGCAACCATGATTATGAACCGATATTTGCCAATTTTTGTGTGATTGGGGATCGGCTATATAACTATAGACCGATATGGACCAATTTTGGCATGGTTATTAGCGGCCATATACTAACACCAAGTACCAAATTTCAACCGGATCGGATGAATTTTGCTCCTCTAAGAGGCTCCGGAGTTCAAATCTGGGGATCGGTTGTTAAGGACCATATACCAAGTTCAGCCGGATCGGATGAAATTTGCTTCTCTTTGAGGCTCAACAAGCCAAATCGGGGGATCGGTTTATATGGGGGCTATATATAATTATTGACCGATATGGACCAATTTTTGCATGGGTGTTAGAGATCATATACTTACACCATGTACCAAATTTTAGCCACATCGGATGAAATATGCTTCACTTATAGGCTCTGCAAGCCAAATTTGGGGGTCCGTTTATGTGGGGGCTATACGTAAAAGTGGACCAATATGGCTCATTTGCAATACCATCCGACCTACATCAATAACAACTATTTGTGCCAAGTTCCAAGTCGATAGTTTGTTTCGGACGGACATGCTCAGATCGATTCAGAATTTCACCACGACCCAGAATATATATACTTTATGGGGTCTTAGAGTAATAGTTCGATGTGTTACAAACGGAATGACAAAGTTAATATACCCCCATCCTATGGTGGAGGGTATAAAAATAATTGCATCCATTAATTTCGTGATTGAATCAGACGATATTTTGATGTGTATGTAAAATCGGTTCAGATTTAGATTTAGCTCGCATATCTATCTTTCACCCGATATGCACTTAATTGTTTTCAGAGACCAGAGTTTCAACTTGATTTCCTTCAAATAGTTTACTTCGTTCTGATACCAAGTTCCATACATAGAAAAAAATTTCACGACGATTTTTCCAATTAAAGTCTTAATTAAGTTTCAAGAATATTCAATTAAAAATTTCATTGATTCAACAAATTTTTTAATTGAAACAAAATTCAGTCACAAAAATTAATAATATCAATTAATTTTTTAATGAGACCAATTAAGTTTTTAATTGACTTTCAATTAATTTTTTAATTGATACTATCATTTCTGTGATTGAAGACATTTCAATTAAGAATTAATTGGATCAATTAATTTCGTGATTGAAAACAAAAAACAAATTTTTTGTGTGTAAAGCAACGAAAATTGTCTGTGTTAAAGAAATTCTAGACAACGATATGTATAATATTGATCGTTCAAAACACATAAAATAACATTATAATTTTTGAACTTACAATGAATTGTTGTTAAAGAAAATTTTTAAGTTCAACAAAATTTTTGTCAATTTACTAAAATTGGTTGCTAATGTGACAAAATATTACTAAAATCGTAGTTATATTTACAAATTACGTTGTTAGCTCAAATTTAAACATAGTTTTAATTGTATTGACAAGAAAATTCATTGATTTTTTTTTGTATGAATAAAAACACTGACTCCACCCCATTAAATGTAGACATGTCGTAAGGTATAGGATTTAATAGAGAAAGGCCCATTTTATTTCTGGAGATTGTTTTCATTTTGTTTTTTGTTTTTTTACAATATGGTTTTCTGCCATTCTTTCATGTAGCATTCTGGTGTTTGGTGGATACTTCTATGGAACACATAGTGTTTCATTGAAGGATTTCATTAGTGGAGTAGCGCCTTTGTTTTGTATGTGGACTTCCTTGTACTAGGTCTCGTCTGTAGGATTTGTTATGTGTGTGAATGAGTTTTTTAGTTTTTTGTTTTTATTTTTATTTTTCTTCATGTATGCCCTCTTGTCATGGACGGACATTGTCCTTGTTATTTCTGCTGATGGCTCTTTGAATTGTATTGTGCTGTAGTTGTTTTCGAAAAGTATTTATCGCTTAATATGTCTCACACGTTCCAATTACAAGTAAAATAATGGCGTGCAAAAGAGCCACTTAAGCGTACAACGGAAGTGATTGAAGTTATGACCGTACACATACATATGGATAAGTGTGTGTGTGTGTGAGTGTGTTGTGTATTTGAGTATAATGGTAAGAGCATGGTAGAACTTTAGTGAAGTACTGGCTTGCATATCCTTCTTTGTATAACAACACATTGATTTCATTGTATTTGTGTGTATACACACACACACACACATTTCCATCCATCAACAAACGTGCAATGCCATTTTGCACGTATGTGTATTTATTGACATATGAACAATGTAAATGTGCTATTAGCCAACAAAACTCAATACGAGAAGTCAGCAGAATTTTTAGACACACACACACATACACACCAACCATACCTATAGATGTATATGAATTAGCTGGTATATGGACATTTTCAGTTTTTGCACTTTACTCTCAAGAGTCCTTTTCACACCCTCTCCAACAGCGAACTAGTTTCTCGTATTGTATTGTATTTAGTAGTTATACATCATAGACCAGGGAGACCAATAACTCACAGTGGTTTGGGGACCTTCAATCATATTGACCATCAGGCAATAGAATTCTTAGCGTAATTTAAACTACGATTAGTTCTTATCAATTGGAAACTCAATTATTTCTAATGACTTAATGTATGGTGGTCACGAGTGATAAAGAAACCATTTTCCAAAAGCCATCAACGGGACAAAACGCTTTCACTTAAGGATATGTGAAAAAGTTTAATTAACAATCAATTCCATTCACAGAGAAGATTTAAATAATCTGTATTCAAATTGATTGATATGTGAACGAGGACACGATTATCACACGTGTTACAAATGATCTACCAAATATTTAATAAAATATAATTGGAAGTTTTGAATTTTGTGCTCAAACTCTATTTCCCACTTAGTCTCGATTTATTTCTCGATGTTATTTTAACGTTTCACTGCAGACGGCAATTCAGTTCTTGATCTGTTTATATAGAAGAGTTTATAAATAATTATGAACCGATATGAACCAATTTGCGCACGATAATTGGAGCCAAATTTCAATCGGATCGGACCAAAATCCTTCCTTCTTGGTGGGGTCACTGTTTTTATACCCTCCACCATAGGAGAGGGGTATAATAACTTTGTCATTCCGTTTGTAACACATCGAAGACCCCATAAAGTGTATATATTCTGGGTCGTGGTGAAATTCTGAGTCGATCTAAGCATGTCCGTCTGTCCGCCCGTCTGTTGATATCACGCTAACTTCCGAACGAAACAAGCTATCGTCTTCAAAATTGGCATAAAGTAGTTGTTATTGATGTAGATCGGATGGTATTGCAAATGGACCATATTGGACCACTTTTACGTATAGCCCCCATATAAACCGACCCCCAGATTTGGCACTTAGAGAAGAAAATTTCATCCGATCCGGTTGAAATTTGTTACGTGGTTTTAGTCTATGGTCTCTACACGCAAAAAAAAACGTTTGGAAAACGTGTACCGAAAACGTTTTTCTTTTGTTAGAGTTTTTTGACTTGCTTCGAACATTTTAAACTTTTATCACCAAAAAAAATCGTTTGTTACAAAATTTTTATTTTTTCAATAAAAAAAGCTATTTTTGAAACAACAACACAGTCCATTTCGTTTATATCAAACACTGTTCTTTTCGGACTTTAGGTCTTTAATAAGAAACATTTTACAGTTCAAAATTTAATATACTACAATGTAATGTTGAACATTTTTTCGGAATCTTCCGAACATATCTGGAATATATGTAAAAAAAAAAACAAAAAAAAAAACTTTTGTCGAAGCAGGGATCGAACCCACGACCCTTGGCATGCAAGTCGGACGTAGCAACCACTGCTCCACGGTGCCAAACTAAGTGTTTGTTTCTGTTAAATAAACTTTGTTTATTCGGTTCGTGGGCGCCGCAAGCTATGCTATATAAATATAACTTATATGGATATTTAACTATTGATTACCATAACAGGTACATAGGTTAGGTTAGGTTAAAGTGGCAGCCCGATTAAGATTCAGGCTCACTTAGACTATTCAGTCCATTGTGATACCACATTAACTAAAAGTACCTATTACATATGGGCACTTCTAGTTTTAACCGCTGAACCTTCTTGATTATTTTTCTTTGTTGAACCAACCAGATTGTTCCAAAAACATTAGCAGACTGCTTAAGTTAACGTTTTCCAGATCCGCCAGTAATCTGAAGCTATATGCTCCTAAAAGTTGCTTGCGCTTTACACAAAATGCAGGAAACTCACACAAGAGGTGTTTAAGTGATTCTTTTTCCTCCGCATCATGACAGCTCATACAATAGTCATTGTACTTTGCGCCAATATTTTTTACAAAATCGCCTATAAGGCAGCGACCCGTTATAGCAGATATCAGGAGTGATATCTGACGTCTCGAGAACATTAGCATATCTAGTGTGCGGTTTAAGTTGAAATGGGGCCATATTTGCTTGGTGTCGTTACAACCCTTGCAATTCTCCCATCGAACATTTGCCATCATAACAGCCTTCTCACGCAGCATGAGCTTGCAGGTAGCTAGGGGCATACCAACAAATTCCAGTTCCCCTGGAATATGTAAGGTAGTCCCTAGCCTTGCCAACTCATCCGCTTCGCAGTTCCCCGGTATGTTCCTATGGCCAGGCACCCATATTAGGTGAATATTGTACTGCTCAGCCATCTCATTGAGAGATTTGCGGCAGTCGATGGCCGTTTTCGAGTTGAGGAACACAGAGTCCAAGGATTTTATTGCAGGTTGACTGTCTGAGTATATATTAATGCCCACAATTTTTGGAACATTACTTCTCAGCCAATTCGCCACCTCTCTTATTGCTAATATTTCAGCCTGAAAAACACTACAGTGATTAGGTAATCTTTTCGCTATTCGAAGTTCCAGATCATTAGAATATACTCCGAACCCCACTTGAGCCATCAGTGTAGAAATCTATATATTCTTTATTCCCCGGGGTCTGTGTGCACCACGCCTCACTGTTGGGGATTAGAGTCTCAAACTTTTTGTCGAAAAGTGGACTCGCCAAAGTGTAATCCACTACGTTAGGCACATCTGGCATTATTTTTAGGACAGAACTGTGACCGTAACCCTTTTCCGACCACACCGATAGTTCGCGCAACCGCACAGCCGTTGTTGCAGCTGACTGTTTGGCCAAAATGTCTAAAGGCAATAGATGCAGCATGACATTAAGGGAATTTGTTCCTGTCTTGCTGAATGCGCCTGAAATACACAAACACTCCATACGCTGAACTTTATCTAAACAAGTCGGTTTCTGAAGTGCCGGCCACCAGACTACAACACCATATAGCATTATAGGTCTAACCACTGCCGTGTATAGCCAATGCACAATTTTTGGTTTTAGTCCCCACTTTTTTCCTATTGCCTTTTTGCACGAGTACAAAGCTACAGTTGCCTTCCTCGCCCTTTCTTCAATATTAAGCTTAAAGTTCAGCTTCCTGTCCAAAATAACGCCAAGGTATTTTGCACAATCACCAAAGGGAATTTCAATACCCCCTAAGGAAATAGGCCTAACCGTGGGAGTTTTGCGATCTTTGCAGTACATGACTAATTCTGTCTTTGCAGGAATTACCCCAAGACCATTGTCTTTCGCCCATTTCTCAGTCATCCGGAGAGCTCTCTGTATAATATCTCTGATTGTGGATGGGAATTTTCCCCTGACTGCTAGCGCCACATCATCTGCGTATGCCACCACTTTTATCCTTTCTTTTTCTAGAGTAACCAGAAGGCTATTTATAGCAACATTCCAAAGAAGAGGCGATAGAACTCCTCCTTGGGGAGTGCCTCTGTTCACATACCTTTGTAAGTTTGCTTGTCCTAGTGTGGCTGAAATACGTCTCTTCATTAGCAGTTCGTCTAACAGCCTGAGTATACATGGATCAACATTCAGAGTTGTCAGTCCATTTAATATCGAGCTCGGATGGACATTATTGAACGCCCCTTCAATGTCTAGAAACGCCACGATTGTGTATTCTTTGACAGATAGTGAGCTTTCAATAAAGCTGACTAGTTCATGTAGTGCGGTCTCAGTAGACCTGCCCTTCGAGTATGCATGCTGTCGTTTCGAGAACAAACTTGAATCGATGCTAGTTCTAAGATAAATATCTATCATCCTCTCCAGAGTCTTAAGTAGGAATGAGGATAAACTGATTGGTCGGAAATCCTTCGCCCTCGAGTGAGAGGCTTTTCCCGCTTTAGGTATGAAAACGATTTTTGTTTGCCTCCACTTTCCTGGGATATATGATAAGTTGATACATCCTCTATATATCACCGACAACCAGGGGATAATTTTGTCAGTTACAGCTTGTAACTCCGCCGGAGTAATTCCATCAGGTCCGGGGGATTTGAATGGTCCAAAGCTATTTAGCGCCCATCTTATTCTAGTTTCCGGTACAATTTCCTCGACAGGAAACGACCGCTGAGCAACTGTGGCACCGCCAGTACATGGTTCAACAGTCTGATTTCCAGGAAAATGTGTGTCCAATAGTACCTCCAGCGTCTCCTCACTGGACGTTGTCCAATTGCCCTCCGATGTTTTAATGAAACCTGGAGCGGAGTTGGTGGATGCTAGAACCTTCCGTAGTCTGGAAGTATTCGGATGTATTCTCAATACTGCTGCAGTAATCATTCCAAGAGTTATGCTGAGCCTTTCTCAGTTCTCGCTTGTATCCTCTCAGATTCTTCTTGTAAGCGTCCCAGTCCTCAGGGACTCTGGTGGACTTTGCCTTGTTAAAGAGCTTCCTGCAGGATTTCCTCATATTACTTAATTCTGTAGACCACCATGGTGGTCGATGTTTCCCCCTTGGCTTTCCTCTAGGGCATGCAGCTTTCAGTGAGATGTTGAAGGCCTTAGTAATCCGCTCCACTGCGTGTTCGATATCTTGCACATTTCTCATATTTGTCTCTGTTATTTCCGGTATCATCATATTGAACGATTCCCTATACCTATTCCAGTCAGCTTTCAGCAACAGGTACATAGCTCAGTGGTTAGTGTGTTGGCTTACAAAGTGCATGGTCCGCGATTCGATTCTCCGTCCAGGCGAAAGGTAAAAAAATTTTAAAAATTTATAAAATCATATAATTTCTTCTACATTGTTGGCATTACAGGAAAAGGTGTTAAAGAACTAAAAAACGTTGTGGATGTTAGAAAGATGTGAGGGAAAATGCAATTAGCAAGAAAACTATTTTTTTTTTTTTTTTTTTTGAGTTTGTCTTTATGAAATTTTTTTTAAAGAATAAACGTTTATCCCAAAATGTATATACTTTTCTTCCAAATACACTTCCTTACAGCGAAAAGCAAACGAGAAACGAACTTTGTTTGTTTAAAATTTCGTTTGGGAGGAAACAATTATTTTTTTGCGTGTAAGAACCATGCAAAAATTGCCACATATCGGTTTATAATTATATATAGCCCCCATATAAACCGATCCCCAGATTTTACCTCCGGAGCCTCTTGGAGGAGCGATATTCCTCCGATCCGGTTGAAATTTGGTACGAGCTGTAAGTATATGGTATCCAACAACCATGCACAAATTGGTCCATCTCGATCCATAATTATATATAGCCCCCATATAAACCGATCCCCAGATTTGACCTCCGGAGCATCTTGGAGCAGCAAAATTCACCTGATCCGGTTGAAATTTGGTTCGTGGTCTTAATATATGGTCTCTATCATGCAAAAATTGGTCCATATCGGTCCATAATTATATATAACATTTTATTTCTATAGAAAATTTTGTCAACATTTTATTTCTACAGAAAATTTTGTCAAACTGAATTAAATACGTATCTAATCGGCCTTTTTGTTTAATACGAGGGCAGTTCGGAAACAAAAAGCGCGGTATAAACAGAAAAAAGTTAAGTGTTTTGGAAACTTCCATCTCTGTTATGAACACATGTTAAATTTGGTGTCGATCTGGCAACTCCTTCATATAGAAACAGGTGTTCAAAAAAGACGCATCCGCAATTTTTTTACAATGGAAAACTTAGAAATGCGTGCTGTCATTAAATATTTACATAAAAAAGGTTTATCGGGACAAGAAATTCATAATGATATGGTGAATGTGTTAGGTGAAAGTGATCCTTCATATGCAACAGTAAAAAGTTGGGTTGCTGAATTTAAACGTGAAGATGAACCACGTAGTGGACGTCCAAAAACAGCAACAACAACAGAAATTGTAGCCAAAGTGCATGATATGGTATTAAATGATCGACGAATAAAAGTGCGTGAAATTGCTAATATCATTGGCATCTCAAATGATCGAGTCCATTTAATTTTGCATGAAGAACTACAGATGAAAACGCTTTCTGCAAGATGGGGCCGCATTTGTTAACACTCGATCAAACACGCATAAGAATGAACATTTCTCAAGCGAAATAAAATTGATTTTAAGCGTCGTTTAGTAACTGTCGATGAGGCATGGATCCACCACTATACTCCAGAGACAGAGGAACATTCCAAACAATGGACTGAACCTGGAGGAAGTGCCCCAAAGAAGGCAAAAACAATCCAATCGGCTGGTAAGGTTATGGCAACGGTCTTTTGGGACTTCCAAGGTATTTTATTGATTGACTATCTGCAAAAGGGTAAAACAATAAATCCAGAGTACTATTGCAACCTTTTGGATCAATTAAATGTACAAATTCGAGAAAAACGTCCTGGCTTACAACACAAAAAAATTATTTTTCATCAAGACAACGCACCAGCGCACAACAGTGTTTAACAATGGCTAAAATCAACGAAATAAAGTACGTGTAGCTTGACCATCCACCTTATTCTCCTGATTTAGCTCCCAGTGATTTTTACTTGTTCCCAAATCTAAAATAATTCCTTGCTGGCAAGCGTTTTACCTCAAATGAAGATACAATTACAGTTTTAAACCACTATTTTGAAGACCTTGAGGAAAACTATTTTAATCAAGGGATAGAATTGCTCTTTCAATGATAGGCTAAGAAGTTTCCGAACCGCTCCCGTATATACCCCGTATTTAAAAGACGGTGTTAAGAAGTTTTAAGATACCTTGGAACCGGCAAGTGTTACCGCAACCAAAGTAAATCGATTGTGGATCACAGTCTGTAGTAGAAGTTTCTACGCAATCCATAATTGAGGGTACATAAGATTGATCATGGCCGAACTTACGGCCGTATATAGAAGTATTTTCGGACCATAAATAGGTATGCCAAAAATTGTGAGTATCGGTCCATGTTTTGGTATAGCCCCCATAAAGGGTGATACGGTCAAAATTTGGTCAAGGGAAAACGCGTGTAAATCGGTGAAATCGTTTATTTAAAAAATCTAATTAAATTTCTTTTTCAAGTTCAATTAGTATAAAATTCAGGAAAAATATTCAGTTAGGCTTTCGCTTTTCCAAATCCGAATTGTCGGGCCTCACGCTTGACACCTGCCATCAGATTTTGTACAGCCACCTTGTCCACCTTCTTCGCCGCAGAAAGCCACTTTGCCTTGAACTGCTGCTCGTCCTTAGCAGTTTTTTTGGTCTTCTTTAGGTTCCGCTTGACAATATCCCAGTATTTCTCAATTGGGCGGAGCTCTGGCGTGTTGGGAGGGTTCTTGTCCTTGGGAACCACCTGCACGTTGTTGGCGGCGTACCACTCCATGGCCTTTTTACCGTAATGGCAAGATGCCAAATCCGGCCAAAACAGTACGGAACAACCGTGTTTCTTCAGGAAAGGCAGCAGACGTTTATTCAAACACTCTTTCACGTAAATTTCTTGGTTGACAGTCCCGGAAGCTATGAAAATGCTGCTTTTCACGCCACAGGTACAGATGGCTTGCCAAACTAGATATTTCTTTGCGAACTTTGACAGTTTTATGTGCTTGAAAATATCTGCTACCTTTCCCCTTCTTTTTGCCGTATAAAACTCCTGTCCCAGAAGCTGCTTGTAGTCGGCTTTGAAGTAGGTTTCGTCGTCCATTACCACGCAGTCAAACTTCGTCAGCATCGTCGTGTACAGCCTCCGGGATCGCGCTTTGGCCGTCGCATTTTGTTTATCATCGCGATTTGGAGTCACTACCTTCTTGTAAATCGATAGTCCGGCTCGTTTTTTGGCTCGATGCGCTGTTGTAGACGATACACCCAGCTTATTTGCGGCATCACGGAGAGAAAGGTTAGGGTTTCGCTTGCAACTACCGGCAACTCTCTTTGTCGTCTCAGCGGCTTCCGGTTTTCGATTTCCCCCCGATCCAGACTTCCTGGCTGTCGACAAACGTTCCCCAAACACTTTAATTACATTTGTAACGGTTGATTTGGCAACTTTTAGCGATTTTGCCAGCTTTGCGTGCGAGTAGCTCGGATTTTCGCGATGCGCGAGTAAAATTTTGATACGCTGCTCTTCTTGCTTGGACGGCATTTTGACAACTGAAGAGTAAATTCCAAAATCAAAATAGGAGCAACATTCTACACACACACACCTTCAAAATGAGGGGTGTTCAGGTTTTTTAAATGCAAAATTGAAAGAAATACGTCAAGTTTATATTGACCAAATTTTGACCGTATCACCCTTTATGTATCCGCCGATTTGCCCGAATTTGATATATCTGGATATATCCAGAAGCTATTTGTAATATCGACATGTTTAATATAGTTTTACTAGAATTTTCTAAAATTTTGTTCGTGTTGCGTTTACTTATTTTAGTTTCTAGCTTTTTTGACTCGGAATCAGTATCAAAGTTATCTGTGCAAAGATAAAAATCTGGTAGTCAAGTTTTTTTCAGTGTATCAAGTAGAAAATTGCCAGTATACACATACACACACTAAACTTAAAAACAGCAAACCCTTAATGTTCGAATGAGTGTTTGCTCTTTATATTCGTTGGACATCTTAGTCGTCACCGTAGTGCTTCTTTTATTCTATCAACAGCAAAGTGCTAAACAGTGTTGATGGACTATGTTCATTCGCTACAGCTACAGAGCACAGCAAGGTTCGACGGCTCTCAACACACTCAAGCTCAATCTTCTTTTGTCCCCGAGTCCTGGCTTTTGTATGCATTTAATAGCTCTATAATGGGTCACTAGGATCACAAGAGTTTACCTGAGTTTCAAAGAAAAGAAACAAAAACACCAACCATCAGTTACACATAGCCAAACATCCACGTGCTCCCTATATAAAGGGTGATTCTTTTGAGGTTAGGATTTTCATGCATTAGTATTTGACAGATCACGTGGGATTTCAGACATGGATGCTCAGTATGCTTTGACATTTCATCATGAATAGACTTACTAACGAGCAACGCTTGCAAATCATTGAATTTTATTACCAAAATCAGTGGCAGAAAATCCGCTTTTTTATCGACAAATTTTGTTCAGCGATGAGGCTCATTTCTGGTTGAATGGCTACGTAAATAAGCAAAATTGCCGCATTTGGAGTGAAGAGCAACCAGAAGCCGTTCAAGAACTGCCCATGCATCCCGAAAAATGCACTGTTTGGTGTGGTTTGTACGCTGGTGGAATCATTGGACCGTATTTTTTCAAAGATGCTGTTGGACGCAACGTTACGGTGAATGGCGATCGCTATCGTTCGATGCTAACAAACTTTTTGTTGCCAAAAATGGAAGAACTGAACTTGGTTGACATGTGGTTTGAACAAGATGGCGCTACATGCCACACAGCTCGCGATTCTATGGCCATTTTGAGGGAAAACTTCGGAGAACAATTCATCTCAAGAAATGGACCGGTAAGTTGGCCACCAAGATCATGCGATTTGACGCCTTTAGACTATTTTTTGTGGGGCTACGTCAAGTCTAAAGTCTACAGAAATAAGCCAGCAACTATTCCAGCTTTGGAAGACAACATTTCCGAAGAAATTCGGGCTATTCCGGCCGAAATGCTCGAAAAAGTTGCCCAAAATTGGACTTTCCGAATGGACCACCTAAGACGTAGCCGCGGTCAACATTTAAATGAAATTATCTTCAAAAAGTAAATGTCATGGACCAATCTAACGTTTCAAATAAAGAACCGATGAGATTTTGCAAATTTTATGCGTTTTAAAAAAAAAAAAAGTTATCAATCTCTTAACAAATCACCCTTTACAATACTATAAGTATGTAGCCACACACACACACCTAAATCATGAGAAAAATGGTTACAACTTTCATGTCCTTTCAATGGCCTGTTTCAATATTCTAAAGTTTAAATTTTGCTCACCATGTCCTTCGGTCGTGTTGCTGTGGGTTTGAGGGTAATGGCCGACAAATGTTTTCAATTAGCAGCTCGTGAATTTTTAACGAAAAGTTCACCTTAATAAATATTGAACATACCAATGGATGAATGGACACACAAATGACTGGATAGATGGCAGGGTGAATGGCGGTACGGGACAGCTGAATGTGAATATTTACAAAAAAAAAAAAAACAAAACAATGGACAGTTTACCAAATGACTCCCATCTCAAAATCCCAACTCTCTCTCTATCAAAGTACCATAACAGTCAGTGTTGCCAGTTTGGTCCGATCGAAATAAAATTGGTACAACAATTTATTAAATTTTAAATTTGGTCCGATAGTCGGACCAAATGGAATTTGGTTGATTTTGGTCCATTTTCATCAATCGGTAATTTTTCCAAATATTTAAATTTAAATTTAATTTTAAAATTTGGTCAAAAATTTCTATAGAAATAAAATTTAAATAAAACTTTCTATACAAATAAAATTTTGCCAAAATTTTTTACAGAAATAAAATTAAAAAAAAAATGCATAGATACAAAATTATGCAAAAATTTTGTAAAAATTTTATATAGAGTTTGACAAAATTTTCTATAGAAATGGAATTTCCTTAATAAATTAAATTTTGAGAAAAATTTCTGTAAGAATAACATTTTGATAAAATTTTCTATAGAAATAAATTTTGCAAAAACTTTCTATAGAAATAAAATTTTGCCAAAATTTTCTAAAGAAATAAAATATTGACAAAATTTTCTATAGAAGTAAAACATTGACAAAATTTTCTATAGAAATAAAATTTTTAAAAATTTTTCTATAGAAATAAAATTTTTAAATAATTTTCTATAGAAATAAAAGTTTAACAAAATTTTCTATAGAAATTAAATTTTAACAAAATTTCCTATAGAAATAAAATTTTCACAACATTTCCTATAGAAATAAAATTTTGACAAAATTTTCTATAGAAATAACATTTTGACAAAATTTTCGATAGAAATAAAATATTGACAAAATTTTCTATAAAAGTAAAATTTTGACAAAATTTTCTATAGAAATTAAATTTTGACAAAATTTTCCTATAGCAATAAAATTTTGACAAAATTTCCTATAGAAATAAAATTTTGACAAAATTTTTCTATATAGAACTAAATTTTGCAAAAACTTTCTATAGAAAAAAAAATGTTGACAAAATTTCCTATAGAAATAAAATTTTTAAATAATTTTCTATAGAAATTAAAGTTTAACAAAATTTTCTATAGAAATAAAATTTTGACAAAATTTTCTATAGAAATAAAATTTTCTATAGAAATAAAATTTTGACAAAATTTTCTATAGAAATAAAAATTTGACAAAATTTTCTATAGTAATAAAATATTGATAAAATTTTCTATAGTAAAAAATTATTGACAAAATTTTCATATATAGAAATAAATTTTGCAAAAACTTTCTATAGAAATTAAATTTTGACAAAATTTCCTATAGAAATAAAATTGTTAAATAATTTTCTATAGAAATGAAAGTTTAACAAAATTTTCTATAGAAATAAAATTTTGACAAAATTTTTTAAAGAAATAAATTTTTTGAATAATTTTCTATAGAAATGAAAGTTTAACAAAATTTTCTATAGAAATAAAATTTTGACAAAATTTTCCTATATAGAAATAAATTTTGCAAAAACTTTCTATAGAAATAAAATATTGACAAAATTTTCTATAGAAATAAAATTTTTAAATAATTTTCTATAGAAATGAAAGTTTAACAAAATTTTCTATAGAAATAAAATTTTGACAAAATTTTTCTATATAGAAAAAAATTTTTTTCAAAAACTTTCTATAGAAATAAAATATTGTCAAAATTTTCTATAGAAATAAAATTTTGACAAAATTTTCTATAGAAATAAAATTTTGACAAAATTTTCTATAGAAATAAAATTTTGACAAAATTTTCTATAGAAATAAAATTTTTAAATAATTTTCTATAGAAATAAAAGTTTAACAAAATTTTCTATTGAAATAAAATTTTGACAAAATTTTCTATAGAAATAAAATTTTAACAAAATTTTCTATAGAAATAAAATTTTGACAAAATTTTCTATAGAAATAAAATTTTGACCAAATTTTCTATAGAAATAAAATTTTGACAAAATTTTCTATAGAAATAAAATTTTGACAAAATTTTCTATAGAAATAAAATTTTGACAAAATTTTCTAAAGAAATAAAATTTTGACAAAATTTTCTATAGTAATAAAATATTGACAAAATTTTCTATGGAAATAAAATTTTTGAATAATTTTCTATAGAAATGAAAGTATAACAAAATTTTCTATAGAAATAAAATATTGACAAAATTTTCTATAGAAATAAAATTTTTAACTAATTTTCTATAGAAATGAAAGTTTAACAAAATTTTCTATAGAAATAAAATTTTGACAAAATTTTCTATAGAAATAAAATTTTGACAAAATTTCCTATAGAAATAAAATTTTGACAAAATTTCCTATAGAAATAAAATTTTTACAACATTTTTCTATATAGAAATAAAATTTTTTTGACAAAATTTTCTATACAAATAAAATATTGACAAAATTTTCTATAGAAATAAAATTTGGACAAAAATTTCCATAGAAATAAAATTTTTACAAAATTTTCTATAGAAATAAAATTTTTAAATAATTTTCTATAGAAATAAAAGTTTAACAAAATTTTCTATTGAAATAAAATTTTACAAAATTTTCTATAGAAATAAAATTTTAACAAAATTTTCTAGAGAAATAAAATTTTGACAAAATTTTCTATAGAAATAAAATTTTGATAAAATTTTCTATAGAAATAAAATTTTGACAAAATTTTCTATAGAAATAAAATTTTGACAAAATTTTCTATAGTAATAAAATATTGACAAAATTTTCTATAGAAATAAAATGTTTAAATAATTTTCTATAGAAATAAAAGTTTAACAAAATTTTCTATAGAAATAAAAGTTTAACAAAATTTTCTATAGAAATTAAATTTTGACAAAATTTCCTATAGAAATAAAATGTTGACAAAATTTTCTATAGAAATTAAATTTTGACAAAACTTGCTATAGAAATAAAATTTTGACAAAATTTCCTATAGAAATAAAATTTTGACAACATTTTTCTATATAGAAATAAATTTTGCAAAAACTTTCTATAGAAAAAAAATTTTGACAAAATTTTCTATAGAAATAAAATATTGACAAAATTTTCTATAGAAATAAAATTTGGACAAAATTTTCCATAGAAATAAAATTTTGACAAAATTTTCTATAGAAATAAAATATTGACAAAATTTTCTATAGAAATTTTGACAAAATTTTCTATAGAAATAAAATTTTGACAAAATTTTCTAAAAAAAAAATTTTGACAAAATTTTCTATAGAAAAATATTCCATCGATGTAAAATGTTGAAAAAATATTAACTTTCAAATTATATTAATTTAATTTGGATAAATGGTCCGCTGGTACGAATTTTGGTCCATTTTTGGAAAAACGTTGGTCCAAAATAAAACTTGATTATGGCAACGCTGATAACAGTAGTTGTGTTGAATGAATGAATTGTATACAAAAAGAAAAAAAAAACAGACAACAAAAACAACAAATCAGAGGTGAGACAGAGCGAGAATGTTTCGTAACTGTGAAAATGTCACATTGTTGATATTGGCATTTTTAAAAATAGCACAAATTACATGTGTAAATGAATTTTAATCTCGATTTAATAGTTTGGGGAATTCACTATTGTTTAAGGGACTAAATACTACTCTAAATGGCCATTTGAACGGTCATACATTATTTACGTGATTTAAGTGACCATTTAAAGATGACGTTGACATGCCATGATGATGCTGTTGCTCTTTTACATGTTGCCCAATGAGCCCATACACAGGTAATTAAGTGAATTTTGTAAATGCCATAGAGGATTTAAGATTCCATGGTAGTTGTGAACAATTAATTTTTAACAAACAAGCATACGGGAAAGTGGTAGTGGGGCATTTAGCTATTAAATGCAGGGTGGCTGATATGTAACGCAAAAAAGTAAAGCGCTATATTTGTATACCCTAAACCACATAGTGGTCAGGGTATAATCACTTTGACCTGCCAAAAAAGGTGCCTACCAGAAATATTGATTTTAGACCCCATAAAATATATACCGATCGACTAGAATGTATGTATGTCCGTCCGTCCATGTATTTGTTGTTCGCAGGATTCCGGTCGCAATTATTGACCGATTTTGATGAAATTTGGTATATGGCGTTTTTTTGACCCAATGACGAACGCTATTAAAATCGGATCAAATTTAGATATAGCTCCCATACATACAGTCAGCAAAAAAAAGTTGAACACCAAGCAAGGTGAAATAAATTGTGAAACGATTCGGAAAATATCAAGTAAATATATACCATATATAAATTAAAGCAGCTATAAAATAAAAAGAAAAATTATTCAGATTTATTTCGATTTAGGGAAAACAACAACAAAAACAAAAAACGTTAATTTCGCATAGCAAAAAAAAATCTTGTACACCACAAATAATAGAAAATTATTGGTTTCAATACTTAATATTGCAAGTTTTTATACCCACCGTCATAGAATGGTGACGGGGGTATAATAAGTTTGTCATTCCGTTTGTAACACATCGAAATATCGATTTCGAATATATAAAGTATATATATTTTTAATCAGGGAGAAATTCTAAGACAATATAAGCATGTCCGTCTGTCTGTCTGTTGCAATCACGCTGCAGCCTTCAATAATGGCGCTATCGTCCTGAAATTTGGCACAGGTTCGTCTTTTTTGCAGGTAGGCCAAGTTCGAAGACGGGCTATATCGGTCCAAGTTATGATATAGTCCCCACATAAACCGGCCTCCCGATTTGGGGTCTTGGGTTTATAAAAACCGTATCCGTATCCAATTTGCTGAAATTGGAAATCTAGAGGTATTTTAGGACAATCAAAAAGTGTACCGGAAATGGTGCCTATCGGTGCATGTTTTGGTATAGCCCCCATATGGACCGATTTTGCTTCTTGGGCGTCTAGAAAGTGTATTTACTATCCGATTTGCCTGAAATTTAAAATCTAGAGTTATTTGAAGACCAAAACTTTTTGTGTCGAATATGGGGGGTATCTGTCCATGTTTTGGTATAGCTCCCATATAGACCGATCTCCCGATTTTATTTCTTCGGCTTCTAGAATCCGTAGATTTTACCTAATTTGCCTGAAATTGGAAATCTAGAGGTACTCTTGGATCCTAAAGACGTGCGCCGAAAATGGTGAGTACCGGTCCATATTTTGATAAAGCCACCTGGTGGTGAACGTACTTTTAATCCACACTGTGCTCGCTTCAAATTTATTATTATTTACTTCATTCATGTTTAGCTGTCTATTTGTTATATTATATATTTCTCGTTGTGTATAACACATTGCTCTCATTCATAAATATAACACTGTGTTCTCATTCATAATTATACTCATTGCTCTTGTCACTTTAATAATCTCACGTAGAATGATTCTCAATGAGTATTGTTATTGTTGTTTTTTATATTACTTTACTAATATGAATATGTTGTTGTTGCTTTCAAAAACTGTTAATATCAATGAATGTAAACCGATGAATGAAAAAGAGTAAGCTTAAGCAATACTTTATACGTATGTAGAAAATATGAATGACTTTGAAATATCATTGATAAAATAATGAATGAAGTACCGCTTTAAATTTGGTACACTAGAATTGAACAATGAAATCAAAAATCACTTTAGCTTCGCCCATTGATTGAAACAAGTGAACAGCTCGCGAATAAAGTCTTCAACAGAATTTTTAATAAATCTACCTTATGGTGTAATAAAATTCAAACTCAACATTTGTTTTATTCCTCACCATAAGTGTTGGTCCTTCTGGAACCGGATCTTCCAGTCATTTAATAAAATCTGGAATTCCACAACTATCAAAATCGAAGAACGTATCAATTTTATTTAAAAAATAAAAAAATCGATCTCGTTCTGATCAAGTTTTGGACGCAAATTTTGATTGCACTATACTTGTCTTAAGGAAGTTCTTGTGCAAATTAAAGTAAAAAATAACACATCATGTCGGAAGAAATGAATTCCTTGACGATGACCAGAGGTCGCTTGAAAGGCTCAATTACTCGTACTTTGGCGTTTGCTCAGGTTCCATCCGCAGAAACAACTTACGATGATGTGGTTAGCCGCTTGGAGCGTTTGGAAGAGGTTTGGCAAGCGTTTGTAAAATTAACAGACGATTTATACAAATTCAAAGATGTGGAAACTTTTGCGGACCCGGAGGCTGATTTTGCAAGCTACGAAGAGAAATACCTTTCAGCGCGTGGTAAACTGTGTGCTTTAAAATCACAATATGCTCCTGCTTTGAATGAAAGTACAGCCAACTCGGGAGCAATAGCAAAGTTGGCAGATCAACAGGCTGCATTTTTGGAAAAACTTTCAACGACTAGCCATCCTAAAGAAAATGATTTACCTCGCATAAATATTCCATTTTTTACAGGGACATACAAAGATTGGCCAAGTTTTAAAGATCTTTTTGAGAGCGCTATAGGATCAAAAGGAATATCAAATATTCAAAAGTTTCATTACCTGAAGTCGCTACTCAAAGAAGATGCCGCAAGATTAATACAACATATTCCGGTTACCGAAACTGCTTTTCAAACAACTTGGACAAGGCTCAATGATAGGTATGATCGCCCTAAGCAAATTGTTACTTCTTTCATAGAAGCATTTATGGCCCTACCATCAATATCGACGGAAAATGCTGCAACCATGAGAAAAATATCTGACGGGGCAAATGAAATAATTCGTGGTCTTGATGCTATAGGTAAAGATGAAAGAGATTGGTGGTTAATCTATTTATTGTTATCTAAACTTGATCCTGAATCAAAGAGCAAGTGGATTCGTGAGAGTCGAGATAATCCACTTCCTACCATTAACGATTTTTTTGAATTCTTAGACAATCGCTGCGAAGAGGTTGAATTGTGTGCAAAGAAACAGGCCCATCAATCCAAGCACAGTCATTCAGGCAAGTCACAAGGTAACCATACAAAATGTCTGGTGAGTACTAAAGCAAAACCCAGCTGTTTATTGTGCAAGTGTCCCGACCATTCAATCTTTACATGTCCCACATTTCTGCAAAAAGATATTAATGAGCGCCGTCACTTCGTAAAAGAATCTGCACTATGTTATAATTGTCTCAGACAGGGTCATGTGGTTTCCAACTGTGCATCAAAAGGTAGATGCAAGCAATGTCATCGAAGACATCATTCACTCCTACATCTTCCGAGTAATGAACATGAACCTACATATTTACCCGGTCAAGTTTCGGAGTCTTCACCCCCTGAATCACCGTCTTCTTCTAATAATACAGCTAGTGCCAATATTCAGTGGTCCACTACCGCTAACATTGCATGTCCCATTTCGTTACCTTCACTTCCATCTAGTAGTAAACATTGTACGTCAGACAAAGAATTTATCATGCCACTGCTTCTATTTATGTCAGAGATCGCTTTGGAAAGTTTATAACATGTCGAGCTTTATTAGATACCGCTTCAAAGCTGTCTTTTATCACTGAGAGTTGTGCTCAACGTCTAGGCCTTCAAAGATATCCCTCAAAAATAATTGTAAATGGTATTTCATCAATTAAAGCCGAGACAACTCGGGGTTTATGTCAAATATTCGTACGTTCACGCATATCTGAGCAATCGATTAACGCCAAGGTACATGTTCTGCCTAAAATAACTACATCTCTTCCTGGCTACAGCTTTGAAAATAAGATCAAAAATCAACTTATGGATTTGCCTCTTGCTGACCCCACATACAACATTTCGTCACAGATTGATATTTTATTTGGCCTAGAACATATTTGGAACATTTTCACATTCAACAAACGTATTGATTCACAGGGCAATACTATTGCAATTTCAACAATTTTTGGATGGGTTGTAACTTGTGCTGAGACAGAGCAAATTTACAACCAAACTACTACACTTGTTACCACCGTGGATATTGATCGTTGCCTTCGAAGCTTTTGGGAACTAGAAGAAACTGAACACCATACTAAAGCCGATCCAGATAACATTTTTGTAGAGACGCACTTTCAAACCACTCACTCGCGTGCAAGTGATGGTAAGTACGTAGTTCAGTTGCCCTTTAAAAATGAAAAACCAATATTTGGAAATACACTAAATGGTGCGCTATCTCGATTCTATGCTGTCGAAAGAAGGCTTCAACGAAATCCAGCAATTCGAGATAAGTATATTGGTTTTATGCGAGATTATGAAAAATTGGGACATATGCGTAAACTCAAACCTCATGAGATTAATGTTACTGATGGTAGAGTTTTTTATCTACCCCATCATCCAGTTTTGGGAGAAAAAATTAGAGTCGTGTTTGATGGCTCATTTCAAGATTCCAACGGTGTATCGCTTAATAATAACTTGCACATTGGGCCAAGTATACAACGGGACTTATTTGCTGTTTGTTTGAGATTTCGTTTCCACAGGTATGTTTTCTCAGCCGATATAGTAAAAATGTTCAGACAAATATGGATATCTGAACATCACAAAAATTATCAACGTATTGTATGGAGAGAGTCGCCGTTACACGAGGTACAACATTACATTTTATGCACGGTTACATATGGCACATCTTGTGCGCCATATCTTTCAGTACGAGTGTTGGAGCAGTTAGCCTATGATTATAAATCCAAGTTCCCCATTGCATCGAAGGTGGTAATGGAGGACTTTTATGTAGATGATGTTATTACCGGGGCACAAACGGAAGAAGAAATCGTTTTCATACGTGACAATTTGGTAAATCTACTAGCCCAAGCAGGCCTGGAACTAAGGAAATGGGTTTCAAATTGCGTGAGTATATCAGATAGTACACAAGATCAATTGTTTTTTGCAGCTCCCGAAAAGGATGTAAAAAAGGTGCTCGGTATTTTTTGGAGACCATCGTCAGATCAACTGGGGTATCATATAGAACTCAACAAAAATCCAGTCGCAACAAAAAGGCAGGTACTATCTGATGTATCACGTATATTTGATCCCATGGGTTTATTATCTCCTGTGGTAATACAATTTAAAATTCTACTAAGAGAACTATGGTCACACAAGCTATCGTGGGATGAACCACTTCCTGAAAATCTTACACGTCAATGGACTACATTTCGACAAGATTTAATTTCTATTCAAGATTTTACACTTCCACGATACATTTTGAATGATGTTACAAAATTGGAGCTGCAAGGTTTCTCGGATGCTTCCATACACGCATACTCTGCCGCAGTTTATTGTCGATTCGTAGACGACACTGGTCATACTCATGTCAAACTCATTGCTGCTAAAACAAGGGTAGCTCCCATCAAACAAAAATCGTTGCCGTGTCTTGAATTATGCGGAGCTCTTATTTTATCTCGTCTACTCAAAAGAATAAAAGAAGCCTTGCCACACAAATCAATTGATATACGAGCTTGGTGTGATTCAACAATTGTTTTGTGTTGGCTATCTCAACCACCCATTAAGTTAAAGACATTCGAAGCCAACAGAACATCAGAAATATTGGAAATATTGCCACGTAAGTTTTGGAATCATGTTGCCTCTAAAGAAAATCCGGCAGACTGTGCCTCAAGAGGGATGCCTGTATCAACACTTCGTTGCTTTGATCTTTGGTGGAAGGGCCCACAATGGCTGAGGGACCCATTCCAAATCAGTAATATGAATAACTGTTCTAATTCATTTGATGTAGTTACAGATCCTGACGCCCTTTCTGCTTTTAAACTTTCTTCAAAAGTTCTGGTCTCAACAGTGAATGACTATAATCCACTACATGAATTGGTACACCGCATTTCGAAATGGAATAAACTCATACGTGTCGTAGCCTACATCTTCAAGTTCATCAATGCCACTAGATATCCACACCAAATAAAATCGCCGAATATTTCGTTCAACAACTTTAAACACGCCGAACTGATTCTGACAAAGTATGCCCAAGATGCCTTTAGCGAAGAGCGCACGCTATTACAAAGTAAACGCCTAGTAAGTACAACATCTTCATTAGCAAAACTACACCCCTTCATAGACGGCAGCGGCTTGTTACGGGTAGGTGGGCGCCTACGTAACTCAGAACTAGACAATGCTTCAAAATATCCAATAATCTTGCCAAAATGTAGCCGAATAACCAAATTGATTTTACAAAACCTTCATGAGAAAAATCTGCATCCCGGAGTATCGGCCTTATTTGTTATTGCCCGTCAAACCTATTGGATTATTGGTGCAAGAAATCTGATTCGAAATCTGACTCATAATTGCCTCAAATGTTTTCGACAACGACAAATTAATACACAACAGTTAATGGCAGATTTACCATCCATCCGGGTACGTCAAGCGTTTCCCTTTGAAAATACTGGTTGCGACTATGCAGGCCCAATAATTTTAAAACAATACTCAATACGAAATGCAAAGAAATCTAAAGGGTATATCTGTTTATTTGTATGCCTAGTCACCTCCGCCATACATTTGGAACTCGCCACTGATTTAAGCACCGATTGTTTTATTGCCGCTTTAAAAAGATTTATATCGCGAAGAGGAAAATGTAAAAAAATCTTTAGTGACAATGGAAGAAATTTTCTTGGGGCATCTCGAGAATTAAACGAGATGCACAAAGTAATTTTGTCGCAAACTCATAACGAAATTGTCT
This sequence comes from Haematobia irritans, assembly GCF_050003625.1. Classification (NCBI taxonomy): domain Eukaryota; kingdom Metazoa; phylum Arthropoda; class Insecta; order Diptera; family Muscidae; genus Haematobia; species Haematobia irritans. The sequence goes on along the minus strand of NC_134397.1, from coordinate 163,190,767 downwards.
CCGCATCTTTAGCCGAAGACGGTATACAATGGACGTTTATTCCTCCATTTGCACCCCACTGGGGTGGAATGTGGGAGTCGGCGGTTCGATCGGTTAAGTTGCATCTTAAACGAGTTATTGGAAATACAGAATTAACATTCGAGCAGATGCACACTCTATTGGCTCAGGTGGAAGCCGTAGTTAATTCAAGACCCTTAGGCACTGTTCCAGATACAGATTGCGAATACCTTTCGCCGGCTCATTTTCTTATTGGCAGGCCTTATACAACTGTCCCCGAAGGAGATCTGGTCAACCTCACACCAAACAGACTTGGATATTGGCAGCATGTAAAAAATATGTTTCAAGGTTTCTGGCGACGTTGGCATCAAGAATATTTAACTTCTCTGCAACAGCGACCAAAATGGAATAGACCTCAACCAAATCTAGCAGTTGGAGATGTTGTTGTAGTCAAAGAAAAGAATTTACCTCCCTCCAAATTTCTACTGGCAAAAGTGATCGAAACATATCCCGGTATAGATGGCAATGTAAGAGCTGTAAAACTTAAAACGCAATGCGGAGAAATGACACGTCCTATTTCTACCTTGGTAAAACTTCCCATAATCTGAAACTACGTTTCAGGGGGGCCGGGATGGTGGTGAACGTACTTTTAATCCACACTGTGCTCGCTTCAAATTTATTATTATTTACTTCATTCATGTTTAGCTGTCTATTTGTTATATTATATATTTCTCGTTGTGTATAACACATTGCTCTCATTCATAAATATAACACTGTGTTCTCATTCATAATTATACTCATTGCTCTTGTCACTTTAATAATCTCACGTAGAATGATTCTCAATGAGTATTGTTATTGTTGTTTTTTATATTACTTTACTAATATGAATATGTTGTTGTTGCTTTCAAAAACTGTTAATATCAATGAATGTAAACCGATGAATGAAAAAGAGTAAGCTTAAGCAATACTTTATACGTATGTAGAAAATATGAATGACTTTGAAATATCATTGATAAAATAATGAATGAAGTACCGCTTTAAATTTGGTACACTAGAATTGAACAATGAAATCAAAAATCACTTTAGCTTCGCCCATTGATTGAAACAAGTGAACAGCTCGCGAATAAAGTCTTCAACAGAATTTTTAATAAATCTACCTTATGGTGTAATAAAATTCAAACTCAACATTTGTTTTATTCCTCACCACCACCATATAGACCGATCTCCCGATTTTACTTCTTGGTCTTCTAGAATCCGTAATTTTTACCCAATTTGCCTCAAATCGAAAATCTAGAGGTATTCTAGGACCATAAAGAGGTGTGCCGAAAATGGTGAGTATCGGTCCATGTTTTGATATAGCCCCCATATAGACCGATCTCCCGATTTTACTCTTGGGCTTCTAGAATCCGTAGTTTTTATCCAATTTGCCTGAAATTTGAAATCTAGAGATATTCTAGGACCATAAAGACGTGTGTCGAAAATGGTGAGTACTGGTTCATGTTTTGGTATAGCTCCCATATAGACCGATCTCCCGATTTTACTTCTTCGGCTTTTAGAATCCGTAGATTTTACCCAATTTGCCTGAAATTGGAAATCTTGAGGTACTCTAAGACCCTAAAGACGTATGCCGAAATTGGTGAGTACCGGTCCATGTTTTGATATAGCCCCCATATAGACCGATCTCCCCATTTTACTTCTTGGTCTTCTAGAATCCGTAATTTTTACCCAATTTGCCTCAAATCGGAAATTTAGAGGTATTCTAGGACCATAAAGACGTGTGTCGAAAATGGTGAGTACTGGTTCATGTTTTGATATAGCCACCATATAGACCGATCTCCCGATTTTACTTCTTGGGCGTCTAGAATCCGTAGTTTTTACCCAATTTGCCTGAAATGGGAAATCTAGAGGTATTCTAGGAAAATAAAGAGATGTGCCGAAAAGGGTGATTATCGGACCATGTTTCGATATAGCCCCCATATAGACCGATATCCCGATTTTATTTCTTGCGCTTCTAAAATCCGTAGTTTTTATCCAATTTGCCTGAAATTGGAAATCTAGAGGTATTCTAAGACCATAAAGAGGTGTGCCGAATATATTGCCGGTACAGTTTTTGATATAGCCCCCTTATAAACCGGCCCTCCGATTTGGGGTCTAGATTATAGAACTATAATTAGATGTGCAAAATACTGTGTGTTTTGGTATAGCCCCCTTTTCGCCGAACTCCCGATTTAACTCCTAAGGTTTCTATACATTGTAGTTTTTATCCGATTTACCACAAATTGAAGATCTACTGGCATTTTAGACCCATAGCAATGTGTATATGATTTAGTTTTATCGGTCCATTTGGTAAGGCCTCCATATAGACCGATTTCGCTTATTGAGGGTATAGAAGGCGCACTGATCATGAAAATTGCTTGAAACTGAATGCAAAATTTCCAGATTTTACTTCTCGTAATTATTTAAATAATTGGGATGAAAATCTACAGATTTTAGGTTTCAAATCAAGGCGTTATTTCATCATTTTCTTACGCACTTACAAGAGATGTTTATGATACCTCTAAAACTCAAACAAAAAATGGTTCTTATAAATTCAGAATTTGATCTAGTCTTCATAGGTAAAATCTTTACATTTATCTGTGGGAAGCGTACTGGTTGAACTGATCTGCTTGGGAAAATATCTGTCATCAAACCCCCCTGAAATTTTGAAAGGAAACTAGTATATTTGATTCATGGTGGTGGGTATTTAAGATTCGACCGAACTTACTACTGTATATACTTGTTTTGCTGACTGGATGTATTGCCGATTTCGATAAATGGGGTCAGATTGCGTTCATTTACTAACTGGTCGGCGTCAAATCTACAACAAAGTAATTTAGTTCACCACTTTTTAAGTGCGCCAAATTTAATCGAAATCGGTTCCGATTTAGATACGGCTCCCACATATACGAGTATGTATCACCCGATTTTTCCAAATTTGGCCATAAGTCCTTTATTTATCAAACGATCTTACTCAAAGTTGGAAAATTCTAATTTTCTATAGTACTTACTACATGTGTAAAAAATCATCAGAATCGGTTCATATTTAGATATAGCTCCCATATATATGTATCGCTCGATTTTCCCAAATTTGGCCATAAGAATCTTATTTATTAACTAATCCCAGCAAAAAAAATTGGAAGTTCTTCCAGAGGAACAACTTTAAAAGCACTTCCAGAAGATGTACTCCCAATGATGTTCTCCATTTTAACTACACAGGAAGTTCTTTTAATTCAATTTTTTATAATTTGCTTTTTTCATATTTTTAATGGGTAATGTTAACTTTTTTTATTTCAAATAGGTTAAAAACAGAGTAAGAATTCATAAAATGGTACAAATTATTTAAATTTTTTCGAAAAAAATGCTAAATCCAATCTGAAAAAATTGTGAATTTATGAAAAAATTATAAAAAATATTTATTTGACAAAATATCACAGACATTTTTAATTTACATACAAAACATTGAATTCGGATCACACCTAAAAAAGTGATGCAAATTCAGTGCAACAGCTGTTGAAATGGAGGACTTCTGTCCTATGACAAGCCCATGTTAAATTCATCGCTTCTGCGTCAATTTTGCACCACTTCCGGATCCAAAAAGAACATTTTCATTACTTTTTGTAATGAAACTTATTGTACCCCCATCACCATTCTATGGTGATGGGGGTAACACATCGAAATATCGTGTGTAACACATCGAAATATCGAACTCCGACTACATAAAGTATATATATTCTTGATCAGGGAGAAATTCTAAGACGATATAAGCATGTCCGTCTGTCTGTCTGTTGTAATCACGCTACAGCCTTCAATGATTGCGCTATCATCCTGAAATTTGGCACAGATTCGTTTTTTGGTTGCAGGCAGGTCAAGTTCGAAGATGGGCTATATCGGTCCAAGTTTTGATATAGTCCCCATATAAACCGATTTCTCGATTTGGGGTCTTGGGCTTATAAAAAAAACGTAGTTTTTGTCCAATTAGCCTGAAATTGAAAATGTAGAGGTACTTGGGGACCTTAAAGAGGTGTGTCGAAAATGGTCCGTATCGGTCCATGTTTTGGTATAGCCCCCATTTAGACCGATCTCCCGATTTCGTTTCTTGGGCGTCTATAAACTGTATTTTCTATCCGATTTTCCTCAAATTGAAAATCTAGAGGTATTTTCGGACCATAAAGAGGTGTGTCGAAAATGGTCCGTATCGGTCCATGTTTTGGTATAGTCGCCATATAGACCGATCTCCCGATTTTTATTCTTTGGCTTCTATAAACTGTATTTACTATCCGATTTGCCTGAAATTGGAAATCTAGAGATATTTTGGGACCCCAAATATGTTTGCCGACATTGAGGTGTATCGGTCCATTTTTTGGTATAACCCCCATATAGACCGATCTCTCTGTTTTACCAATTCGTGGTTTTCACCAATTCGTCTGAAAGTGGAATTCTAGAGGTATTTGAGGAACATTACCATGTTTTGGTATAGGCCCCATATAGACCTAAGTCCCGAATTTATTTATAGGACTTCAAATCAAGGCGTTATTTCATCATATACATGATTTCTCTAAACTCAAACAAAATTGGTTCTTATAAATCCAGAATCTGAGCTGGTCTTCATATGTAGAATCTTTAACTTTTTTCTTCGGGAAGCGTACTGGTTGAACTGATTTGCTTGAGAGAAGATTTGTCACCGAACCCCCTAAAATGCTATATATTATCAAGTAACCCGCTACGACGATGAGTTTTCAAAGTAAACTATTATATTTGATTCATGGTGGTGTGTATTTAAGATTCGACCCGGCCGCACTTACTGCTGTATATACTTGTTTTGTAATTTTATTTCAAAATAAAAAAAATATATATTTACAATTCATATAATTGCTTGGCAATTTTGAGGCTATCTAACAACGTATTTCAAGAAGAACATACATCTGACAGACAAGTTACAATATTAATTTGACAAAAAAATCCTAAATACCCACCACCATGAATCAAAGATTTCATGTCCTTAAAATACGAATGCAAATTTTGTTTAGCGTAGAAGACGCATTTCTCTAATATAACGTTTTTTTTCTTTGTCCAAAAGTCGATAAACTTTTCAATGAATTCGTATTGTCTTAATAATTAAGTGATTTGACTTCAAAATGGATATCATAACATGAAAGAAAAAAATTTTGGGCTAAGGTCAACTTGACTTTAATAATTCATAAAAATTCTTTAAAGTTAGTGAAATTGTCTTTGAATTTGTTGTTTTTTGCATTTAGACTACAAAGCAAAAAATCATTCAAAAATAGCACATGTTTTTCAACACCTTAGTTTAAAGAAGTTTTTTACTTGAAACTTAGCATAATTTCTACTGGATGTCGAGTTTGAATTTGGAAAATAAAGTTGTCGTTAACTCGTTTTTATAGGACTTTGATAGCATATGAAGAAAAAAGCTGAAACAACGAAAAATTAAAATTTGCTTCCTAGAAGCAAGTAAAACAGGTTGGTCTAACAAAGAAAAACACATTTTTTGTCAAAATTCATTTTTATTATTCAACATAGTTCCCTTCAAGAGCGATACAACGCTTATAACGACCTTCAAATTTTTTGATACCATTTTGGTAGTACTCCTTCGGTTTTGCCTCAAAATAGGCCTCAGTTTCGGCGATCACCTCTTCATTGTAGCCAAATTTTTTCCCTGCGAGCATCCTTTTGAGGTCTGAGAACAAGAAAAAGTCGCTGGGGGCCAGATCTGGAGAATACGGTGGGTGGGGAAGCAATTCGAAGCCCAATTTATGAATTTTTGCCATCGTTCTCAATGACTTGTGCCACGGTGCGTTATCTTGGTGGAACAACACTTTTTTCTTCTTCATATGGGGCCGTTTTGCCGCGATTTCGACCTTCAAATGCTCCAATAACGCCATATAATAGTCACTGTTGATGGTTTTCCCTTCTTTTTATACCCTCCACCATAACATGAGGTTTGTAACACATCGAAATATTGCTCTAAGACCCCATAAAGGTTAGTGAGATTTTAGATCTCGGCATTTTTTTCGATTCTAAATTATCATTTAATGCTCATATTGATTACATAATGCCAAAAGCCTATGCCCTTTTAGCTTTGATCAGACGACATAGTACAGAGTTTCAAGATCCTTATGTTCGCAAGACTTTGTACACTGCGCTTGTAAGGACAAAGTTAGAATATGCACAAATTGTTTGGAGCCCGTCGTGTAGTACGCATATCAATCGTATTGAACGTCTTCAGAAAAAATTTGTGAAGTTTTGCTTAAGTTCACTCAATTTTACTGAGCCAATTCCACTCTATGAGCATCGATGTAAATTGATACATTTGCCTACATTAAAAGATCGAAGACTTCTGCAATGCATTCTATTCTTATATAAAGTTATATGTGGCATTTTAGATTGTCCTTATATTCTTAGTAAAATAGGATTTCATGTACCATCCCGAAGATTAAGAAATTTTCATTTTCCTTGTCATAGAACTAGCTACGCTATGAATGAGCCCATCACTAGATTTCTTACAGAATGTAATAGAATAAGTTTGCTATACGACGTAGACTTTTCTTTGAATATTAATCAATTTAAGAACTTGTTAAACACAATTTATTATTAAGCATTAGTCTGTAAGGAATATTTTCCCTAGACGAAATAAATAAATAAATAAATAAAGTACATATATTCTGGGTCGTGGTGAAATTATGAGTCGATCTGAGCATGTCCGTCCGACCGTCCGTCTGTTGAAATCACGCTAACTTCCGAACGAAACAAGCTATCGACTTGAAACTTGGCACAAGTAGTTGTTATTGATGTAGGTCGGATGGCATTGCAAATGGGCCATATCGGTCCACTTTTACGTATAGCCTCCATATAAACCGATCCCCCGATTTGGCTTGCGGAGCCTCTAAGAGAACCAAATTTCATCCGAAATTTGGTACATGGTGTTAGTATATGGTCTTTAACAACCATGAAAAATTGGTCCACATCGGTCCATAATTATATATAGCCCCCATATAAACCGATCCCCCGATTTGGCTTGCTGAGCCTCTTAGAGGAGCAACAATCATCCGATCCGATTGAAATTTGGTACGTGGTGTTAGTATATTGTCTCTAACAACCAAGCCAAAATTGGTCCATATCGGTAAAATTCATCCGATCCGGTTGAATTTTGGTACGTGGTGTTAGTATATGGTCTCTAACAACCATGCCAAAATTGGTCCATATCGGTTTATAATTACATATAGCCCCCATATAAACCGATCCCCCGATTTGGCTTGCGGAGCCTCTTGGAGGAGCAAAATTCATCCGATCCGGTTGAAATTTGCAACGTGGTGTTAGTATAAGGCCGCTAATAACCATGCCAAAATTGGTCCGTATCGGTCTATAACTACACTGTATATAACTACAGCCGATCCCCAATCACACAAAAATTGGTCCATATTGGTTCATAATCATGTTTGCCACTCGAGCCAAAAATAATCTACCAAAATTTTATTTTTATAGAAAACATTGTCAAAATGTTATTTCTATAGAAAATTTTGTCACAATTTTATTTCTACCGTAATATATACCACATAGTCCACGTATGGACTATGTGCTAACACCGTAATATAGTGTTAGCAAGTTTTAAGATACCTTGCCATCGGCAAGTGTTACCGCAACCCAAGTAATTCGATTGTGGATGACAGTCTTCAGTAGAAGTTTCTACGCAATCCTTGGTGGAGGGTAAATAAGCTTCGGCCTGGCCGAACTTACGGCCGTATATAAAGGGTGATTCTTTTGAGGTTAGGATTTTCATGCATTAGTATTTGACAGATCACGTGGGATTTCAGACATGGTGTCAAAGAGAAAGATGCTCAGTATGCTTTGACATTTCATCATGAATAGACTTACTAACGAGCCACAACGTCGAATTTTCAGTGAATGGGCCCTAGAAAAGTTGGCAGAAAATCCGCATTTTTATCGACAAATTTTGTTCAGCGATGAGGCTCATTTCTGGTTGAATGGCTACGTAAATAAGCAAAATTGCCGCATTTGGAGTGAAGAGCAACCAGAAGCCGTTCAAGAACTGCCCATGCATCCCGAAAAATGCACTGTTTGGTGTGGTTTGTACGCTGGTGGAATCATTGGACCGTATTTTTGCAAAGATGCTGTTGGACGCAACGTTACGGTGAATGGCGATCGCTATCGTTCGATGCTAACAAACTTTTTGTTGCCAAAAATGGAAGAACTGAACTTGGTTGACATGTGGTTTCAACAAGATGGCGCTACATGCCACACAGCTCGCGATTCTATGGCCATTTTGAGGGAAAACTTCGGAGAACAATTCATCTCAAGAAATGGACCGGTAAGTTGGCCACCAAGATCATGCGATTTGACGCCTTTAGACTATTTTTTGTGGGGCTACGTCAAGTCCAAAGTCTACAGCAACTATTCCAGCTTTGGAAGACAACATTTCCGAAGAAATTCGGGCTATTCCGGCCGAAATGCTCGAAAAAGTTGCCCAAAATTGGACTTTCCGAATGGACCACCTAAGACGCACCCGCGGTCAACATTTAAATGAAATTATCTTCAAAAAGTAAATGTCATGGACCAATCTAACGTTTCAAATAAAGAACCGATGAGATTTTGCAAATTTTATGCGTTTTTTTTTTTTTAAAAAGTTATCAAGCTCTTAACAAATCACCCTTTACTTGTTTTTTTTCAGTGCAGTATAAGGCCCCACACAACCTTGCAAAAATTGATACATAGAAATGCAAAATTATATATAACCCCCATTTAAAACGAACCCCATGATTTAACTTCTGAAGCATCATGGAGGAGCAAATTTCAGCGCTGACAGAATTCTTTCACCAAAAAACTTTAGAATTACCCAATTATTTATTAGCTATGATTGAAAATATTCGACTTATTCGACAATTTTATTCAAATGCTCGTCACCTGACAGACTTCTTTTGATGTCCTTGCCAATTATACAAAACTCGATAGTCTCTCTTTTGTAAAAATCTGACAACCATGATCAGACCAACACTACTTTTAGTCGTCTTTCCTTGTTTAAATTATAATATTTATTTGACTTTAACACAGAATAGAGTTAAAATAAATGTTCCTATAACACTTTTGTCTATCCTTTAACTTGTCTCGCACAAACTCAATAAATTACCAAAGGGGCGTTTACAGCAAACACACACTTTCCCTATACGAAAATGTAGGTTTACATGTCTTAATAGCAATAAGACGTCGCTTATAAAATACCTGATTATTATTTGAGTGGCGTGTGAAAGGAAATCCAACTTAAACAATAACAATTTCAAAGGAAATTACATTTAAATTTTATTGCCAACAAATATCAAAAGAAGTAAAGCCAAAAGGATTTCTCCAATCGCCTTCGGGCACATCGGTGGCCATACATACCTCCTTTGCCGATAGAACAATCGACAAACTTAGTATGAAGACTTCAAGCATATCTAGCAACTGGCATCTGTTAACCCATATTTCAAAAAGCATAACAAAATGTTTTACACCTTTTGCAAGCATAAATTTTTGAAGAAGACAAAAAGGGATTACCACATGGTGAATTGTTGCAAAAAATGACAAATGGCCCAAATAGAAACTTACACATCGTTACTATTGCTAATGCATTTTATGATTGTCACCTACCTACGTTGTCAGTTACCAACCGACCACCTTGCCGCAGTAACCTACCTATGGGACAGAGGTGCTTTCAAAAGGATATTCGACGTTTCTTCGCCTCAACAACGATTTGCATAGCCAATTCAACTGATGGCTTACAGTCGTCGGTGAATATATGGAAGAGGTGAGATTGAACCCGTATAAATTTTAAAAGAGTTCACATGTTTTCAACGTGTAAAAGTCTTTTACTATATATTTATATATACCATAAGGGAAATTCGTGCAAATTGCCACTGCCCGGTGGTCCCGTTTTTCGCAATTTTTAAATTTTTATATAGTTTTTTATACCCACCACCATAGAATGGTGACGGGGGTATAATAAGTTTGTCATTCCGTTTGTAACACATCGAAATATCGGTTTCCGACTATAAAAAGTATATATATTCTTGATCAGGGAGAAATTCTAAGGCGATATAACCATGTCCGTCTGTCTGTCTGTCTCAATAATGAAGCAATCGTGCTGAAATTTTGCACAAACTCGTCTTTTGTCTGCAGGCAGGTCAAGTTCGAAGATGGGCTATATCGGTCCAGGTTTTGATATAGTCCCCATATAAACCAACTTCCGGATTTGGGGTCTTGGCACAGAAGGTGACCTTGTGCTAAATTTGAGTAAGTTCAGTCAAAAAATGTGGCCTCTATGGTCACACATAAGGTTATTAATTTTTATTATTCAAAACCGGGCGATACAATGTATGGGAGCTATATCTACATCTGAACCGATTTCGATGAAATTTTACACATACAGTTAGTACTATAGAGGACTGGATTTAGCCAACTTTGAGTACGGTCAGTTAATAAATAAGGGTTCTATGGCCAAATTTGGGAAAATCGGGCTATACATTTATTGTACCCTCCATCATAGGATGGGGGGTATATTAACTTTGTCATTCCGTTTGTAACACATCGAAATATTGATCTAAGACACCATAAAGTATATATATTCTGGGTCGTGGTGAAATTCTGAGTCGATCTGAGCATGTCCGTCCGTCCGTCCGTCTGTTGAAATCACGCTAACTTCCGAACGAAACAAGCTATCGACTTGAAACTTGGCACAAGTAGTTATTATTGATGTAGGTCGGACGGCATTGCAAATGGGCCATATCGGTCCACTTTTACATATAGCCCCATATAAACGGACCCCCAAATTTGGCTTGCCGATCCTCTAAGAGAACCAAATTTCATCCGATCCGGCTGAAATTTTGTACATGGTATTAGTATATGGTCTCTAACAACCATGCAAAAACTGGTCCACATCGGTCCATAATTATATATAGCCCACATATAAACCGATCCCCCGATTTGGCTTGCCGATCCTCTAAGAGAGGCAAATTTCATCCGATCCGGCTGAAATTTTGTACATGGTATTATTATATGGTCTCTAACAACCATGCAAAAACTGGTCCATATCGGTCCATAATTATATATAGCCCCCATATAAACCGATCTCCAGATTTGGCTTGGGGAGCCTATAAGAGAAGCAAATTTCATCCGATCGGGCTGAAATTTGGTACATGGTGTTAGTATATGGTCTCTAACAACCATGCAAAAATTGGTCCACATCGGTCCATAATTATATATAGCCCCCATATGAACCGATCACCAGATTTGACCTCCGGAGCCTCTTGGAAGACCAAAATACATCTGATTCAGTTGAAATTTGGTACGTGGTGTTAATATATGGCCTCAAACTCCAATGCAAAAATTTGTCGAAATCGGTCCATAATTATATATAGGCCCCATATAAACCGATCCCCAGATTTGACCTCCAGAGCCCCTTGGAAGAGCAAAATTCTTCCCATTCAGTTGAAATTTGGTACGTGATGTTAGTATAGGGTATCCAACAACCATGCAGGAATTGGTTCCTATCAGTCCATAATAATATATAGCTCCAATATAAACCGATCCCCAGATTTGACCTCTGGTGTTTTTTGGAGAAGCAAAATTCATCCGATCTGGTTGAAATTTGGTACTTGGTGGTAGTATATGATATTTAACAACCATGAGATTTGAAATTTGTGGATGACATTCTTTTCTAGAAATTTCTACGCAATCCATGGTGGAGGGTACATAAGATTCGGCCTGGCCGAATTTACGGCCGTATATACTTGTATAGAAGATTACATTTAGCCAACTTTGAGTACTATCGGTTGTTAAATAAGGGTTTTATAGCCAAATTTAGAAAAACCAGGCGGTACATATATACGGCAGCTATAGCTAAATCTGGACCGATTTCCATGATTTTTTGCACATATTGTTAGTACTATAAAAGATTATAGTAAGCCAACTTTGAATAAGATCGGTAGATAAATAAGGGTTTTATGGCCAAATTTGGGAAAATCGGGCGATATATATAAGCTATATTTAAACCTGAGCCGATTTGGATGAAATTTTGCAGACTTAAAGGACGATGAAAAAGATTACTTTTTGCCAAATTTGTCGAAATCGGGCGATACATATAAATGGTAGCTATATCTAAATTTGACCCGATTTCTTTCCAAATTAAATAGCGTTGTGCCAAAAAAAACAACCTGTACCAAATTTCATCAAAATCGGTTAATAATTGCGACCGGAATCCTGTGAACAACAAATACATGGACAGACAGACGGACACCAAGCGCTAGATCGACTCAGGAGGTGATTCTGAGTCGATCGGTATATATTTTATGGGGTCTAAAATCAATATTTCTGGTATGCACATTTTTTGGCTGATTAAAGTTATTATACCCTGACCATTGTGTGGTTTAGGGTATAAAAAAGACTCAATAACTACAAATTACAATAAAAAATTTGTTTAATCGGCTCGTGTGCGCCGAAAACTATGCTATATAAATATAACTGTTTGACTGTTTGCGTTGCTTGTGCGTTGGTGGCTATAGCGATAATTGTCTGCTTATGACAATAACAGGTACGTAGCCCGCGGTTCGATTCTCCGTTAAGGCGAAAGGACAAAATTTTAAAAAAATTATAAAATCGAATAATTTCTTCTTCATTGTTTGTATTACAGAAAAATGTGCTAGGAACCACAAAAACCTCGTGGAGGCGAGAAAGATGTGAGGAAAAATACAATTAGCCAGAAAAAGTTTTTATACCCTTCTCCACTACTGTGGTACAGGGTATAACAAGTTTGTGCATTTGTATGTAACGCCAAGAAGGAGTAATCATAGACCAACCTTTTAGTATACGGATCGGCTTAGAATTAAATTCTGAGTCGATTTAGCGATGTCCGTCTGTATGTCTGTCTGTCTGTTGATGTATTTTTGTGTGCAACGTACAGCTCGCAGTTTTAGTCCGATTGTCCTAAAATTTGGTATAGGGTCCTGTTTCGGCTCAAAGACGATCCCTATTGATTTTGGAAAAAATCGGTTCAGATTTAGATATAGCTGCCATATATATTTTTAACCGATCTGGTCATAATTGGCGTGTATATCAACCGATCTTCCTCAAATTCCGTACATCCGAATATTTTATGAGTCTCGAAAAACTTGCAAAATATCAGCAAAATCGGTTCAGATTTAGATATAGCTCCCATATATAGCTTTCGCCCGATTTACACTCATTTGCCCACAGAGGCAAATTTTTTTGCTCCGATTTAGTTGAAATTTTGCATAGGGAGTAGAATTAGCGTTGTAACTATGCGTGCCAAATTTGCTTGAAATCGGTTCAGATTTGGAAATATCTCCCATATATAGCTTTCGCCCGATTTACACTCATATGAGCACAGAGGTCAATTTTTAACTCCGATGTAGTTGAAATTTTGCACAGGGAGTAGAATTAGCATTGTAGCTATGCGTGCTAAATTTGGTTGAAATCGGTTCAGATTTAGATATAGCTCCCATATATATGTTTTTCTGATTTCGACAAAAATGGTCAAAATACCAACATTTTCCTTGTAAAATCGCCACTGCTTAGTCGAAAAGTTGTAAAAATGGCTCTAATTTTCCTAAACTTCTAATACATTTATATCGAGCGATAAATCATAAATAAACTTTTGCGAAGTTTCCTTAAAATTGCTTCAGATTAAAATTAAATTTTAAGTCTATAGATTTGTAGAAGTCTATCAAATTCTGTCCAGATCGAGTGATATTTAAATGTATGTATTTGGGACAAACCTTTATATATAGCCCCCAACACATTTGACGAATGTGATATGGTATCGAAAATTTAGATCTACAAAGTGGTGCAGGGTATATTAGACTTTCCTTACTGTTTTTTTTTTTTGAGTTATCACAAAAAGGATATACTTTTCTTCCAAATAAACTTCCTTACAGCACATGAGAAACGATCTTTGTTTGTCTAAAATTTCGTTTGGGAGGAAAGAATTAATTTTTGCGTTGTTGCTTTGTTTGTTGTTTTTGTAAAAGTCCACAGATATATACATACACTGTTAGAAAAATATGTTTTTCATATGTTCCGATATAAACAAAATGTGTTTCGGGCACAATTTTTAAACACAATATATTTAAGTGCAAACATATAATGTTCCTAAACTAACACTAAATGTTTGGGACACATATGTTAATATGTTAGAACATATTATGTTTGGCTCATGAATGTTTCATAAAAATAATATGTGTGAATGTAAACATATATACATTTACAAATTTCGAGTAAACATATATATGTTGTAATATTTTATTTAGAGAGCAACAGAGAGAGTATAGAGAAAGAAATAGAGATGGAAACCGGGAGGGTTGACGAAAGAAATCAACATAACACATCGAGATAATCAAAAGGCCAAAAATTTGATATGCTTAAGTCTAAATATTATTTAATTTGAATATCAGAATGACTACTCGCAGTAAAGAGAAAATTGTAAATGTATTTAAAATAGTGTTAAATGCTAGTAAAAAATTGTTCACTCCTAAATAAATTTATGTGTATGTTTATTATAAAATTATTTATATATTTATGTTTGTGCTCGACTCCACGTTCTTCTTTCGTTAGAGTTTTTGAATTCCTTTCAAAATTTCAAACTTTTATATAAAACAGTTTTTTGTTACAAAATTGTTATTTATGCAATAAAAAATAATATTTTATCCAAAAACTCAGTCCATTTCGTTTATATCAAGCACTGTTTCTGACTGTAAATCTTTAATAACCCACATTTCGAAGTTTCATTATAAAAATTTAATATAGTATAAATATAAATGTGTAAATTAAAAAAAAAAATTGGTTCGGTCGGAGCAGGGATTGAACCCACGACCCTTTGCATGCAAGTCAGACATGCGAACCACTGTTCCACGTGGCCAACAAATGTATATTTCTTGTAAATAATGTTATGTTTGCATGGTCTCGTGGGCGCTGCAAACTATGCTATATAAATGTAACTCATAACGATAATTGTCTACTGGTGACTGTAACAGCCACGTAGCCCAGTGGTAGTGTGTTGGCTTACAAATTCCATGGTTCCCGGTTGTTATTTATGCAATAAAAAATAATATTTTATTCAAAAGCTCAGTCCATTTCGTTTATATCAAGCACTGTTTCTGACTGTAAATCTTTAATAACCCACATTTCGAAGTTTCATTATAAAAATTTAATATAGTATAAATATAAATGTGTAAATTAAAAAAAAGTGTTCGGTCGGAGCAGGGATTGAACCCACGACCCTTGGCATGCAAAGCGGATATGCTAACCACTGCTCCTGGTGGCCAACAAATATATGTTTCTGTTGAATAATGTTTTGTTTGCTTCGGCTCGTGGGCGCTGCAAACTATGCTATACAAATATAACTTATAACGATAATTGTCTTTTGACGGCAATAACAGCTACGTAGCCCAGTGGATAGTGTGTTGGCTTACAAATTGCATGGTCGGCGGTTCGATTCTCCGTCAAGGCGAAAGGTAAAATTTTAAAAAATTATAAAATTGAATAATTTCTTCAACATTATTTGTATCACAGAAAAAGGTGCCAAGAACTAAAAAATTTCGTGGAAGTGAAAATTATGTGAGAGAATGACCACAATATTCTTGGGGAGAAAATTCTTCCAAGCATATAATATTTTTGGGCTCAAAACGCTTCCAAACATATAATATGTTCACATGAAACAAACATATTAATGTTTCGGCAGTATCCAATAATATATGTGCTTCCTGCAAAATATGTTTGGAACACATGTTAGAGAAGCGATTTTTTTTGAGGGTGTATCGACTCAGAATCACCTCCTGAGTCGATGTAGCCCTTGGTGTCCGTCCGGCACAACGTAATCTAATTCACTACACTTTAAATGTGCAACACTTCATCGAAATCGGTTTAAATTCCGGAGAACCTGATGATCCACAAGCATGAATTTACTTTAATTCACATTCTCTTGCGAGGTTTCCAATGAAACCGGCATAGTACTGTAATTGAAAACTAAAACCACAGTACACACCTTTGTCTGCCTCAAGTTACAAATGGTGTATGATAAAAATGGTTGGAATGCACAAAAAACACGACATTTGCTTAAGAGTTTATGAGAAATATAAGCAAAGTTTTTTGTGAATTTCTATTTGAACACTTTTCTTTTTTTATACCCACCACCATAGAATGGTGACGGGGGTATAATAAGTTTGTCATTCCGTTTGTAACACATCGAAATATCGATTTCCGACTATATAAAGTATATATATTCTTGATCAGGGAGAAATTCTAAGACGATATAACGATGTCCGTCTGTCCGTCTGTCTGTCTGTCTGTCTGTTGTAATCACGCTACAGTCTTCAATAATGAAGTAATCGTGCTGAAATTTTGCACAAACTCGTCTTTTGTCTGCAGGCAGGTCAAGTTCGAAGATGGGCTATATCGGTCCAGGTTTTGATATAGTCCCCATATAAACCGACATCCCGATTTGGGGTCTTGAGCTTATAGAAATCGTAGTTTTTATCCAATTTGCCTGAAATTTGAAATCTGGAGGTATTTTATGACCATAAAGAGATGTGCCAAAAATGGTGAGTATCGGTTCATGTTTTGGTATAGCCCCCATATAGACCGATCCCCCGATTTTACTTCTTGGGCTTATAGAAACCGCAATTTTTATTCAATTTACCTGAAATTGGAAATCTAGAGGTATTGTTGGACCACAAATACGTGTGCCAAAAATTGTGAGTATCGGTCCATGTTTTGGTATGGTTCCCATATAAAACGACCTCCCGATTTGGGGTCTTGGGCTTATAGAAACCGTAGTTTTTATCCGATTTGTCTGAAATTGGAAATCTACACGCTCACAAAAAATCGCTTCTGTAACATATACTCCCAAACATATTTTGCTTCAATCATATACATTTTTGGGTATTGCCCAAACATTTATATGTTTGATCTCTTCCAATATATAATATGTTTGAAAGCATATTGGTCTAAACAATATATGTTTGGGTAGTCTAAGTTCCAAACATTTTGTATTTTTGCATCAAAATTCAATAATGTTGTCTTCCAAAAAACAATATGTTATTATGTGAACATATAATATGTTTGGAAGCATTTTGCACCCAAAAATATTATATGCTTAAAAAAATTCTCCCAAACAATATTGTGCTCAAAATTTTATTTATTTATTTATTTATATATTTACAATCATAATGAATTATGAAAAAAAACAGGTAATATAGGTGCTAACAACATAGGTTTTCGACCCGAATGCTCAAAATTTTGTTTCTGCCCAATTGTATATTCCCCCACATCTTTCTCACTTCCACGAGATTTTTTAGTTCTTAGCACCTTTTTCTGTAATACAAACATTGTAGAAGAAATTATCCAATTGTATGATTTTTTTTATTTTAATTTTACCTTTTGCCGGACGGGGATTCGAACAGCGGACCACACAGTTTGTAAGGATCAAAGAAGTAGCTGATCAATTGCCCAAGGAAAAATAAAATTTTAATTGTGTAATAACAAGCAACAACCACCAACTTAATTCAATATCGCTCCCTGTTAAATAGCGCTCCAAGCTACTAAACACATATATGTTTATAGGCTATTTTTAAATTATTATATGTTTGCATGCAAGCATATTATATTTACAAACATTTTATGTCCCAAACATAATATGTTCTAACATATTAACATATATGTCCCAAACATGTTATGCTAGTTTATGAACATTATATGCTTGCACTCAAAAATATTGTGTTTAAAAAATTGTGTTCCAAACATATAATGTTTATAGCCAAACATATGAAAAACAGTCTTTTTCATCCGTGTAGAGGTATTTTAGGACCATAAAGAGGTGCGCCGAAAATGGTGAGTATCGGTCCATATTTTGGTATAGCCCCCATATAGACCGATTTCCCGATTTTACATCTTGGGTTTATAGAATCCGTAGTTTACATACAATTTGCCTGAAATTGGAAATTTATAGTTATTTTAGGACCATAAAGAGGTGTGCCTGAAATGGTGAGTATCGGTCCATGTTTTGGTATAGTCCCCATATAGACCGATATCCCGATTTTACTTCTTGGGCTTCTAGAATCCGAAGTTTTTATTCAATTTCCCTGAAATTGGAAATCTAGAGGTATTTTCGGGCCATAAAGAGATGTGTCGAAAACGGTGAGTATCGATCCATATTTTAGTATAGCCCTCATAAGAACGATCTCCCGATTTAACTCCTTGGGTTTCTAGAAACCGTAGTTTTTATCCGATTTTGTAAATATTCTGGTATTTTAGGCTCACAAAAACGTGTATCGGATTAAGTTTTTATCGGTCCTTTTGGTAATGCCTCCATATAGACCGACTTCACTTCTTGAGGGTATAGAAGGCGCACTGATCATGAAACTTGCTTGAAACTCAATGTAAAATTTCCAGATTTTACTTCTCGGGTGAAAATCTACTGATTTAAAATTTCAAATCAAGACGTTATTTTATAATTTTCTTGCACACTTACAAGAGATGTTAATGATTCTTCTAAAACTCAAACAAAAATGGTTCTTATAAATCCAGAATCTGATATAGTCCTCATAGGTGAAATCTTTAAATTTATCTTCGGGAAGTGTCCTCAAGTACTCAAGCCCTTCTGATATTTCAAAGGAAACCCTAATATTTGATTCATGGTGGTGGGTATTTAAGATTCGGCCTGGCCGAACTTACGGCCGTATATACTTGTTTTTTTGTTTGTTTTTAGTTTCGTTTCAAAATCTTTTGGTTAGGATATGTATGGGTGTTAGTGTGTTCGTATGTTGGTGGTGGTTCGTATGTTGGTGGTGTGTTCATTTGTGTTATTACTACCTATAGTACACATTGAGCATGATTGCCACAAGAACTTTGAACTTTTTTGCCGTTTGCACTTCGAGACAAAAATGACCAGTCACAAGTTCGAAACAATGACAGAAGAGGCTAATCGAGGAAGTTTTTTTAGGCAAACAAAAAACAAAAAAAAAAAACAGAAATCTAACAACATCCGCCACAAGAACATCAACAATTCCATTGGCAATAGTTGCAGCAACTATGCCATTTTAACAGTTTAATGTTGACAGTAATACAACAAGCAAATGAAATGGACAACAACAACAATGCAACAAAGGCCTTAATGCGATATCTGAATGTAACGCCAGAATACTTTAGAAGAATGACAATAGGAATGGATTTTGTGAAGACAACCGGTGGTCTAGTTAGTCGAAAATATCAATCAAAGAGGCGATACACAGGGTGACGGATATGTATTGCAACAAAGTAATTTAATTTTTTTGTAACCTAAACCACATAGTGATCAGGGTAAAATAACTTTGATCTGCCAAAAAAATGTGCCTACTAGAAATATTGATTTTGAGCTCCATAAAATATATACCTATCGACTCAGAATCACCTCCTTGATATAGTCCTTGGTGTCCATCCGTCCGTCCATGTATTTGGTGCTCGCTCCTGCGGTCGTATTTATTAACCGATTCGGATGAAATTTGGTATAGATATATATAGATATATGTATCGGGCGATGTCCGATACATAGACGGACATGGTTATATCGACTCAGGGCACCACCCCGAGCATTATTACCAAAGACACCATGTGTCTATCTCGTCTCCTTCTGGGTGTTACAAACATATGCACTAACTTATAATACCATGTTCCACAGTGTGGCGCAGGGTATAAATATTGTAGGGGAAATTGTAGGGTATTTTTTTTTTTTTGGTTTTTGGGAATGTAGGATAATGTAGAGAACTTTTTATACCCTGCTCCACACTGTGGAACAGGGTATTATAAGTTAGTGCATTTGTTTGCAACACCCAGAAGGAGACGAGATAGACACATGGTGTCTTTGGCGAAAATGCTCAGGGTGGGCTCTTGAGTCGATATAACGATGTCCGTCTGTCCGTCTGTCCGTCCGTTCGTCCGTCTGTGAACACATTTTTGTGATCAAAGTCTAGGTCGCAATTTAAGTCCAATCGCCTTCAAATTTGGCACATGTTCCTAATTTGGGTCAGAATAGAACCCTATTGATTTTGGAAGAAATCGGTTCAGATTTAGATATAACTCCCATATATATCTTTCGCCCGATATGCACTAATATGGACCCAGCAGCCAGAGTTTTATACCGATTTGCTTGAAATTTTGTACAAACATAACACTTAGTTGTATAGTCTAGTGTGCAAAATTTGATTGAAATCGGTTCAGATTTAGATATAGCTCCCATATATATCTTTCGCCCGATATGGACTAATATGGTCCTAAAAGCCAGATTTTTGGCCGAATTTTGTTGAAATTTTGCACTAGGAGTACAATTAGTAGTATAGTCAAGTGTGCAAAATTTGATTGAAACCGGTTCAGATTTAGATATAGCTCCCATATATATCTTTCGCCCGATGTGGACTAATATGGTCCTAAAAGCCAGAGTTTTGGCTCAATTTGATTGAAATTTTGCACTAGGAGTACAACTAATAGTGTAGTGAAGTGTGCCAAATTTGATTGAAATCGGTTCAGATTTATATATAGCTCCCATATATAGCTTTCGCCCGATTTACACTCATATGACCACAGAGGCCAATTTTTTACTCCGATTTAGTTGAAATTTTGCACAGGGAGTATACTAAGCATTGTTGCTATACGTGCCAAATTTTATTGAAATCGGTTCAGATTTAGGTATAGCTCCCATATATATGTTTTTCTGATTTCGACAAAAATGGTCAAAATACGAACATTTCCCTTTTAAAATCGCCTCTGCTTAGTCGAAAAGTTGTAAAAACTACTCTAATTTTTCTCTACTTCTAATACATATATATCGAGCGATAAGTCATTAATAAAAGTTTGTGAAGTTTCCTTAAAATTGCTTCATATTTAAATCTTTCCCATATTTTTTTACTATCATTGTGTTTCACCCTAGTGCATTAGCCGACTTAAATTTTGAGTCTATAGAATTAGTAGAAGTCTATCAAATTCTGTCCAGATCGAGTGATATCTAAATGTATGCATTTGGGACAAACCTCTATATGTTCAGCGCCCAACACATTTGACGGATGTGATATGGTATCGGAAATTTAGATCTACAAAGTGGTGCAGGGTATAGTATAGTCGGCACCGCCCGACTTTAGACTTTCCTTACTTGTTTTTGTTATTGTAGGGTAAACCGAAAATTTTACCTGACGACACTGTTCAAATTTCAAATTTAGATGTATTAGCCGATCGTATTTAGACTTATGTACATATAGCTCGTACTTAAACATATTTTCCTATTTTCACAAATTTGGATTTATTACCCACACTAACATAACTGAGCGATTTCCTCGTTTTTAATAATGGAATAAATATTAGTCCAATATTAGTAAATAAAGTAACCTTTCTTTTTCGAACCCGGTGAATACGACATTAAAAAATATCTTGTAATGTTTCACAGTTAAAGCGTTTAACGATTTTTGATTTACATCGGAGTTCTTAGACAAGCCAATGTCATTGTTGGCAAAGTAAACTTACAATCAGAGCTGCAAATGGTAGCAATCGCCTCTCTCCCCCAACAAACTCCAGGACAAAATCCTTGCAAAAAAACTAAAAATTTATGCCAATGCTTTAGTGTCATTGTGGACAGGCACTAGCGTATGTTGTTGTTCGTATGCCCATAGAAGAATTCGAGTAAATGGATAAGTAGATGTGGCGTATGTTCTTTCAAACACCTGCAGCAATTTCAAAATTGCACCAATAGACTATGTGAAATGAAGCAAATACCTATCGTACAATGCCTGTACTAGCAACTTGTTTGTTTGGATCACACTGGCGGCTAATTATTTCATAGAAAACTGTAAAGACATTTTTGAAAAATAGATGATAAAGATAGACCATGTAATTCATAAAGGGTGATACGGTCAAAATTTGGTCAAGGGAAAACGCGTGTAAATCGGTGAAATCTTTTATTTAAAAAATCAAATTAATTTGTTTTTCAAGTTCAATTAGTATAAAATTCAGGAAAAATATTCAGTTAAGCTTTCGCTTTTCCAAATCCGAATTGCAGGGCCTCACGCTTGACACCTGCCATAAGATTTTGTACAGCCACCTTGTCCACCTTCTTCGCCGCAGAAAGCCAATTTGCCTTGAACTGCTGCTCGTCCTTAGCAGTTTTTTTGGTCTTCTTTAGGTTCCGCTTGACAATAGCATAGTATTTCACAATTGGGCGGAGCTCTGGCGTGTTGGGAGGGTTCTTGTCCTTGGGAACCACCTGCACGTTGTTGGCGGCGTACCACTTTTTACCGTAATGGCAAGAATCCAAATCCGGCCAAAACAGTACGGAACAACCGTGTTTCTTCAGGAAAGGCAGCAGACGTTTATTCAAACACTCTTTCACGGAAATTTCTTGGGTGACAGTCCCGGAAGCTATGAAAATGCTGCTTTTCAAGCCACAGGTACAGACGGCTTGCCAAACCAGATATTTCTTTGCGAACTTTGACAGTTTTATGTGCTTGAAAATATCTGCTACCTTTCCCCTTACTTTTGCCGTATAAAACTCCTGTCCCGGAAGCTACTTGTAGTCGGCTTTGACGTAGGTTTCGTCGTCCATTACCACGCAGTCAAACTTCGTCAGCATCGTCGTGTACAGCCTCCGGGATCGCGCTTTGGCCGTCGTATTTTGTTTATCATCGCGATTTGGAGTCACTACCTTCTTGTAAGTCGATAGTCCGGCTCGTTTTTTGGCTCGATGCACGGTTGTAGACGATACACCCAGCTTATTTGCGGCATCTCGGAGAGAGATGTTAGGGTTTCGCTTGAAACTACCGGCAACTCTCTTTGTCGTCTCAGCGGCTTCAGGTTTTCGATTTCCCCCCGATCCAGACTTCCTGGCTGTCGACAAACGTTCCCCAAACACTTTAATAACATTTGTAACGGTTAATTTGGCAACTTTTAGCGATTTTGCCAGCTTTGCGTGCGAGTAGCTCGGATTTTCGCGATGCGCGAGCAAAATTTTGATACGCTGCTCTTCTTGCTTGGACGGCATTTTGACAACTGAAGAGTGAATTCCAAAATCGAAATAGGAGCAACATTCTACACACACACACCTTCAAAATGAGGGGTGTTCAGGTTTTTTAAATGCAAAATTGAAAGAAATACGTCAAGTTTATATTGACCAAATTTTGACCGTATCACCCTTTACAAACAATTTTTTTAAAACGATTTTTCGTAAAATCTTCAAGGAGTGGTTTGATGGACCATAGATCGCCTCAAGATGATGGTTCCAGATGATATGGCTTTCTACATAAAATTAGGAATATTTGACATTAAATTTTGGGCAAGACGGACGAAAGTGACTGGGCTGGGCCCAAAAAGGGAGATCGGAGCAATATCATAAGCGTAGGAAGGCTTCTGCGGAGGGGGCTTAGACCCTCCAGACAAATTTTAGCCCCCCCCCCCCCCCCCCAGAATTTGAAAACCTATTTACGATTTTCCATTGTTTTTATATACACAGCAAAAAAAGCGTTACCAAAAAAGTTGTGAAAATGTTATATTTGGATCCGGAAGTGATGGAAAATTGGCAGAAGTGATGAATTTAACATAGGCTTGTCCTAGGACGGGTGTCCACCATTTCAACAGCCATCGCACTGAATTTGAATCACTTTTTAGGGTGTGATCTGAATTCAGTGTTTTGAATGTGAATTAAAAATTTGTGTGATATTTTTCCAAATAAATAATTTTTATTTTTTGTTTTTAATGCATTCTTACACCGAAACGTTTGATCTCGAACATTTCCAAAAATTATCGATATTTCTAGAATAGATTAGGCTTTTTTATCCTTTTTTAACGTATTTAAAAAGTACCCATTATAAATATGGAAAAAAGAGTTATAAAAATTGAATTTAAAAACTTCCTGTGTAGCTAAAACAATTAGAATCTTAATGCGGACATTTTTGGAAGTGCTTTTACCATAAAGTTGTGTCGTTAGAACAACTTCCAATTTCTTGCAGGGAAAAATTATGGAGCTACTTTTAGTTGCTTTATTATAAATTAATTGTGTAGTTATGTTGAAGCAATGTTACCGTTGGAAATTTTGAAAAAGTCGCATACTCAAAAGAAGGTCGCACAAAATGTAGCATAATGATAAAAAAAGTCGCAGACATTTGTGAAGTATTTTTATTACAAAAAATCTTCTATAAATCAACACAAAAACAATAAAGGAACACTACCTTTAACATCAAGAGATATTTTAGCAACTTATTGTATCATAAAATCCAGTAAAAC
Organism: Haematobia irritans; assembly: GCF_050003625.1. NCBI lineage: Eukaryota > Metazoa > Arthropoda > Insecta > Diptera > Muscidae > Haematobia > Haematobia irritans. The sequence goes on along the minus strand of NC_134397.1, from coordinate 163,166,419 downwards.
GTAAACTTGCAATAAATAAAAAATTGAGTTTCTTCTCCTTCCTAAAATTAGCAAAAATGTAAGAGAACGCCATCAATTGCCAATTAAAAAAAACAAAAATATTTTTTTTATACTACACTCCTAATTGACTCTGTGAAAGATTTTACTGGGAAAAAATTCCTAGCAAAAACTTGCAACTTATCTATTCCTCAAATTTCGAATTTGATCTCACTCTGGCTCTCTTTTGTTGGCTTTTTGGAGTAAACGAAAGACTCCAGTAAAAGTTTGAGATAATTATCAAAAATTAGTGGGTACTCGAACGGAGCTAGTGGTTTAAATGATATGCAACAAAACAACGACTTAACAAACCAGAACACCGTATAGGGTAGGTATCGTAGGTTAGATGTCCATTGTGATACTATACGTGATTTACTTCTTTCTTAGTTATGAGTGCTTCTGTGTTTAGCTCAATGACAACTTGTCATTGAAAAGTGAACTTTTTTTATAGCCGAGTTCTGGCGTCTAACATTGTGGTGGAGAAGCTTTGAAACATTCAGCATCCACCGCAGACACACATTTTGCTCTTTGGTCGAAACTGGGTTTGAATCCATTACCCTTTGTATACAAGGCGGGCCATTGCGGTGGCTTCGTGTAAGGCGCGCCGCGATGAATTCCCACTTATAAAAATTGCTTAAAATTTAAGCCCTTCTCTTTTGTGCGACTTTTACATATTTTAAAAAAGTCGCACAAAAAATCGCATGACGTCAAAAAGGTTGCACAATGCGACTAAAGTTGCGCAATGGTAACACTGTGTTGAAGTCTGACTTTTTATTCATTTTTATACCCTCCACCATAGGATTGGGCTATATTCTTCGTCATTCCGTTTGTAACACATCGAAATATTGCTCTAAGACCCCATAAAGTATAATATTCTGGGTCGTGGTGAAATTCTGAGTCGATCTAAACATTTCCGTCCGTCCGTCTGTTGAAATCACGCTAACTTCCGAACAAAACAAGCTATCGACTTGAAACTTGGCACAAGTAGTTGTTATTGATGTAGGTCGGATGGTATTGCAAATGGGCCGTATCGGTCCACTTTTACGTATAGCTCCCATAAAAACGTACCCTCGGATTTGGTTTGCGAAGCCTCTAAGAGAAGCAAATTTTATCCGATCCGGCCGAAATTTGGTACATGGTGTTAGCATATGATCTTTAACAACAATGCAAAAATTGGTCCACATCGGTCCATAATTATATATAGCCCCCGTATAAACCGATCCCCAGATTTGGCTTGCGGAGCCTCTATGAGAAGAAAATTTCATCCGATTCGGCTGAAATTTGGTACATGGTGTAAGTATATGGTTTCTAATAACCATGCAAAAATTGGTCCACATCGGTCCATAATTATATATAGCCCCCATATAAACCGATCCCCAGATTTGACCTCCGGAGCCTCCTGGAAGACCAAAATTCATCTGATTCAGTTGAAATTTGATACGTGGTTTTAACATAGGCCTCAAATTGGTCGAAATCGGTCCATAATTATATATAGACCCCATATAAACCGATCTACAGATTTGACCTCCGGAGCTCCTTGGAAGAGCAAAATTCATCCGATTCGTTTGAAATTTGGTACGTAATGTTAGTATATGGTATCCAACAACCATGCAGGAATTGGTTCATATCACTCCATAATTACCCAGCAAAAAAAGCGTCGCCAAAAAAGTGATGAAAATGTTCTTTTTAGATCCGGAAGTGGTGCAAAATTGACGCAGAAGTGATGAATTTAACATGGGCTTGTCATAGGACGGAAGTCCTCCATTTCAACAGCCGTTGCACTGAATTTGCATCACTTCTCTATGTGTGATCCGAATTCAATATTTTGGATGTAAATTAAAAAATTCTGTGATATTTTGTCACATAAATAATTTTTATAATTTTTAACGGTTTCTAACGCTTGTTGAAACGTTTGGCATCAAATATTTTCAAAAATTCACAATTTTTCAGATTGGATTTAGCATTTTTTTTTCGAACAAAATTAATGATTTGTACCATTTTATGAAGTCTTACTCTGTTTTTAAACTATTTGAAACAAAAAAGTTAAAATTATTCATTAAAAGTATGAAAAAACCAAAAACCAAAAATTGAATTAAAAGCACTTCCTGGGTAGTTAAAATAAAGAACATCGATGGGAGTGCATCTTCTCGAAGTGCTTTTAAAGTTGTTCCTTTGGAAGAACTTCCAAATTTTTTTGCTGGGTATATATAGCCCCCATATAAACCGATGCCCAGATTTGACCTCCGGTACCTTTTGGAGAGACAAAATTCATCCGATTCGGCTGAAATTTAGTACGTGGTGTTAGTATATGATATTTAACAACCATGCCAAAAGTTGTCCATATCAGTCCATAATCATATATAGCCCCCATATAAACCGATCCAAAGATTTAGTTTTGGAGCCAAATAGAGCAGTTTGAGAATAAACAAAAATGATTACTCGATTACTTGTCAAGGAGATCCGCTGAAAATTTAATTTGGACATCCGAGCTTAAGCGCCGCCGACGGTAATGTGGTCATTTTCGAATATTGTTGGGAAAATGTCTTAAAGGCAGTATTGAAGCATACATACATTTCGGCCACAGACCATGTCTAAAAAAGAATGCCTTAAAATAAAAGCTCCTCTCTTCATGATACCCACCACCATAGAATGGTGATGGGGGGTATAATAAGTTTGTCATTCCATTTGTAACACATGGAAATATCGATTTCCGACTATATAAAGTATATATATTCTTGATCAGGGAGAAATTCCAAGACGATATAAGAAAGTCCGTCTGCCCGCCTGCCTGTCTATTGTAATCACGCTACAGTCTACAATAATGGCGCTATCGTCCTGAAATTTGGCACAGATTCGTCTTCTGTCTGCACATAGGCCATGTTCGAAGAAACCGTAGTTTTTATTCGATTTGCCTGAAATTGTAAATCTAGAGGTATTTTAGAACCACAAATAGGTGTAGCGATAGTGGTGTGTATCGGTCCATGTTTTGGCATAGCCATAAAGTCCAATCTCCTGATTTGACTTCTAGGGCTTCTAGATACCGATAGGACTTGTTAGATACCGCAGTTTTTATCCGATTTGCATGAAATTCAAAATCGGGGAATCCACTCATAAGTACGCCGAATATGGTGTGTATCGGTCCATGTTTTGGTATTTACCTCATATAGACCGATTTCCAGATTTGACCTCTTAAGTGTTTGTTTTATCTATAAACCAAAGAGTCAATATCTTATATAATTTTAGGATTATTTGTTTTAATCTAAAATATTTTCCTTTGTTTAAGGAAAAGGTGTGTGTTAAATTTTTATGAAATTCATTCTAGACTCAAATGTTAAATCTCCCCACTGTTGATGCAAACATTATAGCAGATGCAGTGCTTGAAAATTGAGTTTGCTGCATTGACTTTGACATCCGTTTTGGGAAACATTTTATGACGCCTAAAGCTAATATGCCCAATTCGATATGAATATTTCGTCTTAGTTGGCTTTAATTGAAGGAACTAATCCAGGATATATAAGTAAAGAAAATTAACAAATTTATTTAAGAGCCATGGTATAATTTTCTAAACACTTCAATGAAATAGGATTAGACATTTTAAAGCAACTTGAAACAACATCTCATACACTTAAAAAACAAATGGGACCTCTATTTCACTAAAGCCCAATTAACTTTATTTTAGTTCGTGGAATTTTTATGTTTGGAGCAATTTTGCTCTATTCTAATAATTTTTTCGTATTTATTTCGTAAATTAACTAAAAAAAATATACACAAATGAAGCAAAGATTTACTAAATTCGTGTCTCCAATATATGCTTCATATGACACTAAATTCAGTCTTGCAATTTTGATCTCCAATCTTTTCCTTCAAACTACAAAATTTTCTTTAACAAATTAAACAAGTATATACGGCCGTAAGTTTGGCCAGGGCGAATCTTATGTACCCTCCACCATGGATTGCGTAGAAACTTCTACGAAATCCACAATCGAATTATTTGGGTTGTGGTTTCTAGACAAAAAAGGTAAGTCTACAAATAATTACGAATCGATATGGACTTTTGCACGGTACGTAGAGAGCCAGAATTGAAATATGGGGTCGCTTATATGGGGCTATATACAAAAAATGAACTTGATAAGGACCAATTTTTGTGTGATTGGATCGATTTATCTGAGGGCTATATATAACTATAAACCGATATGAACCTAGCTAGGCATGGTTGTTAACGGTCATATATTAGCACAATGTACCAAATTTCAACTGACTCGGATGAAATTTGCTCCTCCAAGAGCAAATCTCGGCATCGGCTTATATGGGGTCTATATATGATTATGGCCTGATATGGACCACTTTTGGCATGGTTGTTAAATATCATATACTACCACCACGTACCAAATTTCAACCAGATCGGATGAAGTTTGCTTCTCCAAAAGGCACCGGAGGTCAAATCTGGGCATAGGTTTATATGGAGGCTATATATAATTATGGACTGATATGAACCAATTCCTGCATGGTCGTTGGATACCATATACTAACATCACGTACCAAATTTCAACCGAATCTGTTGAATTTTGCTCTTCCAAGAGGCTCCGAAGGTCAAATCTGGTGATCGGTTTATATGGGGCTATATACAATTATTGACCGATGTGGACCAATTTTTGCATAGTTGCTAGAGACCATGTACTAATGTACCATGTACCAAATTTCAGCCAGATCTGATGGAATTTGCTTCTCCTAGAGGCTCCGCAAGCCAAATTGGTGGATCGGTTTATATGGGGGCTATATATAATTATTGACCGATGTGGACCAATGTTTGCATAGTTGCTAGAGACCATGTACTTACACCAAGTACCAAATTTCAGCCCGATTGAATAAAATTTGCCTCTCAGAGGCTCCGCAAGCCAAATCGGGGGATCGGTTTATATGGGGGCTATATATAATTATGGACCGCTTTTTGCATGGTTGTTAGAGATCATATGCTGACACCATGTACCAAATTTCAGCCGGATCGGATGAAAATTCTTCGTCAGATTACTTGAATCAGGTGGATTTGATGACAGATGCTCTGCCAAGCAAACATATATACCAACATGGAAAATTAACACATGGGAGCTATGCCAAAACATGGACCGATCCGCGCCATAGTCGCTACACCTATTTACAGACCGAAAATACCTCTAAATTTTAAATTTTCGGCAAATCCGATCAAAATTGCGTGGTCTCGCAGTCAAATCGGGAGGTCGGTCTCAATGAGGGGCATATCAAAATCAATCGATACACCCCATATTCGGCTTAATTATGTGTGGACCCAAAATTCCTCTCGATTTTGAAATTCAGGCAAATCGCATAAATATTGTGATAAGTGGTTAAATCTGGAGATCGGTCTATATGAGTTAATACCAAAACATGAACCGATACACACCATATTCGGCGTACTTATACGTAGACCCAAATTATCTCAAGATTTTGAATTTCAGGTAGATCGGATAAAAATTGCGGTGTCTAGAAGCCCAAGAAGTCAAAACGGGAGATCGGCCTATATTGGTGCTACACCAAACCGTGGACCGATACACACTACATTCAGCACACATATTATTGAACCCAAAATACCTCTAGATTTCCTATTTTAGGCAAATCGTATAAAAACTACGGTTTTTAAAAGTCCAAGAAGTAAAATCGGGAGATAGGTCTATATGGGGGCTCTACCAAAACATGGACCGATACACACCATTTTCGACACTCCACTTTGTGGTCCTAAAATACCTCTATTTTTCCAATTTCAGACAAATCGGATAAAAACTACGGTTTCTATAAGTCCAAGACCCCAAATTGGGAGGTCGGTTTATATGGGGACTACATCAAAACCTGGACCGATATAGCCCATCTTCGAACTTAACCTGCCTGCAAACAAAAGACGAGTTTGTGCAAAATTTCAGCACGATTGCTTCGTTATTGAAGACTGTAGCGTGATTACAACAGACAGACAGACAGCCAGACAGGCAGGCAGACAGACAGACGGACATGGTCATTTCGTTTTAGAATTTCTCCCTGATCAAGAATATATATACTTTATATATATACTTTATATAGACGTCGGAATGACAAACTTATTATACCCCCGTCACCATTCTATGGTAGTGGGTATAAAAACGTATTATATCTGTAATTTGCTGAAACACCATTACTCCTCCACCAATGTCATTTAGGTTGGACACTTCAGCCTACTATTGTTGAAACGGATGAAGGGAGTCTCACGAACATACACACACACTTCGACACATGCGTCCATCGATACATGCATACATGCAAAGACATCATAGTCACCATGTAAAAGTTATTTTGTTTTCCTATTCTGGATACTTGTAAATAGTTTGGTGCAATTGCAACAAAAACAAAAAACTGCAAACTGCAGTCCCAACAACTACAAAACATTAGACGTGCCAACAACAAACCATGTACCGGAAATTCATTCGAATGTTAGCTGTTTCCGTTTTCCTTTTAATGACCGGAAACGGTTTTTACAACCTCTGATCTCGTTGGTGTTTTTTGTTTTGTTCTTTTTTCTATCGTCTCTTTATTTCTAACTTTCTTTTGCTTTAGTTGTTGTTGTTGGTTTTATTGTAACCAACAATATCCTTTATGTTCAGAAGAGGCACATTTTAGCAAAAACAACAAACTATTACAAAAGCTCAAAAAGGACCCTCGAATACAACTAGCAATGGTTGGATTTAAGTGTCAATAGACTAAAAACAACCAGGCTACAAGTGTATATTTTGTATAACCTAAATTTTAAACATTCAATCGGGCCACCTCTGCCCACTTTTTTCCACGGATCGATTCGCAATGAACAGTGGAACCGAAAATCGTATTAATGGTACACCACATTGAAAGCATGTCCGGTTCCAAAGATTTTGTCTTAACACTAATGATTTAGGTAAGAATACTTTTAAGGTAGAATTCTCTTTTAAATTTAAGTTTTTCGTACTTGATTCTAGGTAACAATTTCTACTTTATCCGTTTTTTTCTTTATGTGCTATTAAAGTCCTGTAAGAGTTTGTTAACGACATCTCAAATTTTCAAATTCAGACTCGACTTCAAGCAGAAATTATTTTATGTTTCAAGTAAAAATTGTCTTTAAAATAAAATGTTGAAAAACATCTACTATTTTTATACCCTAAACCACATAGTGGTCAGGGTATAATAACTTTGATCTGCCAAAAAAATGTGCCTGCCAGAAATATTGATTTTGGACCCCATAAAATATATACCGATCGACTCAGAATCACCTCCTGAGTCGATGTCCGCCTGTCCATGTATTTGTTGTTCACAGGGACGAACAAAAGACGAACGCTATTGAATTTGGAAGAAATCGGATCAAATTTGGATCTAGCTCCCATATATATGTATCGCCCGATTTCAACAAATTGGGTTACATTGCACTTTACTAACCGATTGTCGTCAAATTTGGCACAAAGTAATATTTTTCATCACCCATAAAGTCTGCAAAATTTCATCGAAATCGGTTCAGATTTAGATATAGCTCCCATATATATATCATACTAGCGTAACCCGGCCGGTTCGCTGCGCCTTCCGAAGCGTATTTGTAGGAACATTTTGCGTTAACTTAGTCAACCATATTCTTCGTGCTGAAAACAAATTCGAAAAGATTTGAATTCTTTCAAACAAATCGGACTACTTGCTCTTTCGTTTATAGGTACAAATACGGGGGATATGCATATGTAAAATGGTTCGTCTTAAAAAATGTTCTGTATTCAAGTAGTTGGACAAACTTCTACATTTCTTGTGAATTTTAAGTGTGGTTTGTCAATGAAAGGTATCCTTCTCCTCAACATATCTGAAAATTAAGCACTATATTATAATGACATACAAAGAATTACTGTTTCCCATCTAATAAATCGGAAAAAGCAAAAGTAGTAAACAATTTTACCACATTAACATTTGCTAAAATGTTGGAAAATGATGCACCCTCTGCCAATTTCATGTAAATTTAAGTTCTTTACTAAAAAGAAGTCTGGCAGAAGCCTGTGCAAAAATCATAAAATTCCCATTTACGGACAACCCTCTACTTTCAAATTAAGAAAAAATACGGACAAAAGGGAACCCTCTCCCCACCTTCGCTCCACTCTGACCTGATATCGGACTATCACGTACAATATATTAACATAATTTCATAACTACTCAATGGTCCCTATAAATTCTATCGAAGTAAATCGACAAAGTTTATTTCAATTTTCCCCTTCCCCAACCAGATATCGAAAAATCATATACTAATTTAAAAATCATGTATAAATGTAATCACCTCCTCCCACGTTCCCTGTAAATTTCAAGTAGATCGGAGATGTTTAAATTTTGCTCTATTGTTTTAAAGGGACGTCACTTTCCCCGATACAATATGGACAAACACCGTAGTGAATAGCACCACCTAACCTTCCCTGAAAATTCTTGAAACTTTCCTTCGTTCATAACCTTCCTCCACTGCCTTTGTAAATTTCAAGAAAACTTAAGAATTTTTGTTTTTTTTTTTAGCAGTTTTAGAGGAGGACCTACTCCCCGACTAAATATCGAAAAGTGATGTAGCGTATCTTTTGTAAACGTCCCAGAAAATGTCAAGCAAATTATAAGCCTAAAGGGGCGGCCTCTCTTCCGTCCAAATATCACAAAATCAGGTATCAACTATTAATATCGTAACCTCTCCCCAGTCCTCTGTAAATTTCAAGTAACTCGGTAAAGTTTAATTGTTTCCCTGTATGTAGTTACTTAAGAGAAGCGGATGTCTCCCTATGTCCTTTTATTTCTATTAAAAAATTAGGAACCTGATATAAAAATCATAACCTCACTAATTTTTCCGTAAAATTTCAGTCGTGGGAGTTAAGTTTTGTTTTCACTGTACTTAAAAAAAAGTTGGGCAAAGGGGTGGTCCCCCTCCCCGACCAAATATCGAACAATAATGTAGCGGATTTTTTTCTAGATGCCAACCCCAACATTCAATGAAAATTTCAAGCAAATCGCATAATTTTGTTTCAAGTTTACAAAAGTAGGGCAAGGGGGAGGTCCCCCTCCCCATCCACATATGAAACCATCAGGTACCCCATATTAATTCCATAACCTCACCGCATTTTCTCTGTAAATCTCAGATAATTTAGACAATTTTAGTATTTTCACTGTACTTTAAAAAAAAAGTCGAACAAAGGGGAGGTCCCCCTCCGCCACCAAATATCGAAATATAAAGTAGCGGATCTTTGTCTAGATACCAAACCCAACCTTCAATGAAAATTTCAAGCAAATCGGTCAACTTTGGTCCAATTTTCAAAAAGTCCGACAAAGCGGAGGTCCCCCTCCGCGACCAGGTGTGAAAAAATGAAGTACCCTATTTTCACCACATGAACGCCCCCTACGATCTCTGAAAGTTTCAAGTAAATCGGTTCAGTCGTTTCGGAGCCAACTTGGAACATACAAACAAACAAACAAAAAACATAGATTGAATTTTATATATATATAGATATAACAGGTTGGCAGTCTAACAAAGAAAAACATATTTTTTTTTTGTCAAAATTCGTTTTTATTATTCAACATAGTTCCCTTCAAGAGCGATACAACGATTATAACGACCTTCCAATTTTTTGATACCAGTTTGGTAGTACTCCTTCGGTTTTGCCCCTGCGAGCATCCTTTTGAGGTCTGAGAACAAGAAAAAGTCGCTGGGGGTCAGATCTGGAGAATACGGTGGGTGGGGAAGCAATTCGAAGCCCAATTCATGAATTTTTGCCATCGTTCTCAATGACTTGTGGTTGTCTTGGTGGAACAACACTTCTTCATATGGGGCCGTTTTGCCGCGATTTCGACCTTCAAACGCTCCAATGGCGCCATATAATAGTCACTGTTAATGCCTTTTCCCTTCTCAAGATAATCGATAAAAATTATTCCATCGGCATTCCAAAATACAGAGGCCATTACTTTGCCAGCGGACTTTTGTGTCTATCCACGCTTCGGAGACGGTTCACCGGTCGCTGTCCACTCAGCCGACTGTCGATTGGAATCAGGAGTGTAGTGATGGAGCCATGTTTCATCCATTGTCACATATCGATGGAAAAACTCGGGTGTATTACGAGTTAACTGCTGCAAACACCTCTCAGAATCATCAACACGTTGTTGTTTTTGGTCAAATATGAGATCGCGCGGCACCCATTTTGCACAGATCAACAGATCAATCTCGATCAACTTCATTTTACGGTCATTCAAAATCATTTTGTGGATTTTTTTGATGTTTTCGTCGGTAACCACCTCTTTCGGGCGTCCACTGCGTTCACCGTCCTTCACCACGCTTGAATTTTGCATACCAATCAATTATTGTTGATTTCCCTGCGGCAGAGTCCGGAAACTCATTATCAAGACAAGTTTTTGCTTCTACCGTATTTTTCCCCTTCAGAAAACAGTATTTTATCAAAACACGAAATTCCTTTTTTCCATTTTTTTCACAATAACAAAAGTTGTTTCACAAAAGACGCTCTATCTCACAAACTAATTGTCTTACAGACGTCAAATTTTGACATGAATCATTTGAAGGTTGGTACTATATAAAAATAATATGCATTTAATACTAGCGACGGCATCTAAGTCTCAGACCGGGGACTTATCACCCAAACTGCTATTCTGCAAGTCAAAAAAATGGAAGTAACCAATTGGCGCCTTAAAACATATCCACACAAAGAAAATTTAATTAAAAGTTTTTTCTAGTTTGAACAATACATACCATATGTTGTTTGGACCAATCCTGAAAATACAATACAATGCTTGAAGCAGATGTGATTGTTTTTTTTTAGAGTGTAGAGAACTTCGACTGTAGTCCTCAAATATTAGGTTAATAACTTTTTAATTTTAATATATAAAATGATACATAGTCATATAATTATTTTTTACTGATAACAATTATATATTTCTTTTTCAGGTAAGATGACATGGCATGCCATAATACGAGTATATGATTGAATGATCCTTCTCGACTTTGCATACGAAATGATTTTAGCAACTTTACCAACACTTAATGGCTGTTATACACTGTGCTCTCGTTTCTCACCTTTCTACTACAATGTTGTGAAAACACTTGAAATGCAACTTCAAAAGTGAGACAAGAAAAATGGCTGATGTATCAGTTTTCAACCAAATAGGGTGGAGCAACAACAACAACAACAGAAAATAACAGACACCAGAGTTATGGATGTTATAAATGTCCATTTTACATGCATTTTCCTCATTATTGTGCTACTTTTGTTGTTGCTGTCATCATTTAACCTCATTTTCGGAGTAAGTACAAAGCCCCGACCATCACACACTCAAATCAGCTCCTTAAAAACAAAGAGGAGTTGCCAAGAAGAAAACGATTGAAAATTAAGTTTGTTTACCTTAAAACATGATTTACCTTCTGGATATCATTGACGTGAGCACGTGTGTGTGTCTTCTTCATCAAATTAAAATTACTCTACCAAAGACACGTACCACAAAACCACATTGCTTTACTCCTACCACAATTCATTCCACCTACAGCAGCATAAGGAAATTTAACCTATTCAGTTAAAGAGAGTGAGAGAGAGCCACATGAGATTTCCTTCCAATGTTTTTGTTGTCGAAGCCTTCATCATATTTTCGTATGAAAATATTCATTCGGCATATTCAGGCATTTAATATTGGAAAGTAATTGATCGAAAACAATTTTTCACTCAAGAGTTTTTCCATGATCTGGGGGAAGTTTCGACTTGACCTCAGTATCAAGACTACAATTGAATGGAAATACTTCATAAAATTCTTAATATATATTTTTAATCCATTTCATGATACAGAAAAAATTGTCTATATGGAGTCCCTATTTGATCTTGAATATTTCCATTTAATCTTCCGAAACGTTATATTTTATTGTCAGATACACATCGAACTCCAAATTTTAAATATACATTTTTTGTTAAATTTTATTGTAATTTGGTCAGTACCTAAAATATATATGTACAATAAAATTTATTTTGAAAAATTAATTAATTGGGACTTCTCGAGCATTTTGAAGACAAACGGGATATTTTAAATTGTACCAAATAGGCCATTGTAGTACCATTGTACTTTTGAGAAGCGGAATGTACCAAATTTAGTACAATTGTACCAACACTGATACACAGCAACCAATATATACAATATGTACATACTATTTTTATGAGACGTTTCATATGAATGAAAGATGAATTGTTTAGCCATCTAGTTGTGGTTTATGCGGCAATGCATCATTTTTATACCCACCACCATAGGAATTATATTAACTTTGTCATTCCGTTTGTAACACATCGAAATATTGCTCTAAGACCCCATAAAGTATATATATTCTGGGTCGTGGTGAAATTCTGAGTCGATCTGAGCGTGTCCGTCCGTCCGTCTGTTGAAATCACGCTAACTTCCGAACGAAACAAGCTATCGACTTGAAACTTGGCACAAGTAGTTGTTATTGATGTAGGTCGGATGGTATTGCAAATGGGCCATATCGGTCCACTTTTACGTATAGCCCCCATATAAACGGACCCCCAAATTTGGCTTGCGAATCCTCTAAGAGAAGCAAATTTCATCCGATCCTGCTGAAGTTTAGTACATGGTGTTAGTATATGGTATCTAATAACCACGCAAAAATTGGTCCATATCGGTCTATAATTATATATAGCCCCCATATAAACCGATCCCCTGATTTGGCTTGCGGAGCCTCTCAGAGAAGCAAATTTCATCCGATCCGGCTGAAATTTGGTACGTGGTGTTAGCATATGGTCTCTAACAACCATGCCAAAATTGTGTAGTGAGTTTAGATTTTTGTTTTTGGTTTGATGTAAAGTGTTGTTGTTGAATTTTATTCTTTTTATACACTCCACCATAGGATGAGGGTATATTAACTTTGTCATTCTGTTTGTAACACATCGAAATATTGCTCTAAGACCCCATAAAGTATATATTATATTCTGGGTCGTGGTGAAATTCTGAGTCGATCTAAGCATGTCCGTCCGTCCGTCTGTTGAAATCACGCTAGCTTCCGAACGAAACAAGCTATCGACTTCAAACTTGGCACAAGTAGTTGTTATTGATGTAGGTCGGATGATATTGCAAATGGGCAATATCGGTCCACTTTTACGTATAGCCCCCTTGCATGTCCGTCCGTCCATCTGTTGAAATCACGCTAACTTCCGAACGAAACAAGCTATCGACTTCAAACTTGGCACAAGTAGTTGTTATTGATGTAGGTCGGATGGTATTGCAAATGGGCCATATCGGTCCACTTTTACGTATAGCCCCCATATAAACGGACCCCCAGATTTGGCTTGCGGAGCCTTTAAGAGCATATTTCATCCGATCTAGCTGAAATTTGGTACGTGGTGTTAGTATATGTTCTCTAACAACCATGCCAAAATTGGTCCATATCGGTCCATAATTATATATAGCCCCCATATAAACCGATCCCCAAATTTGACCTCCGGAGCCCCTTAGAGGAGCAAAATTCATCCGATCTGGTTGAAATTTGGTACGTGGTGTTAGTATATGGTCTCTAACACCAATGCAAAAATTGGTCGAAATCGGTTCACAATTATATGTAGCCCCCATATAAACCGACCCCCAAATTTGACCTACGAAGCCCTTTGGAAGAGCAAAATTCATCCGATTAGGTTGAAATTTGGACGTGGTGTTAGTATATGGTCTCTGACAACCATGCAGGAATTGATCCATATCGGTCCATAATTATATACATTATATATACCTCCGGTGCCTTTTGGAGATGTAACGGCGAAAGTCGTTACACTCGTTTTCACCTCACCATTTTCTTTTTTTATTAATACCCAAGACTGAAGTCATTTGTTAAGTTTTCTTTTGTTCAATGAATTGTTTTTATTTCTTCCTTGAAATACATTTTTTTGAGTTATACATAAGTTTTAAGCTTTATTCTCTCTCATGCGAGATAAAAGATGTCGACTGGGTAAGCATACGAATTGTTGCTGGGCACATGAGTGGTAAACAAGGTACCGTTACCGGTTTGAAACAACACAACACCCACTTGCAAAACAGGTATGAATCGCAAAGAGACAAAGCTATATAAGAAGAATATAATTGGAACCGGTCTCTTTTTTGACGACACGTGGACGAAGCAACACAGGTGAGTAGAGTGAAAAATCAGTGTTAGAATAAAGAAGTGAAGTGAACTAATACCCAGTGAAAACGGTTGGGAATTTTGCAAGGTGACCGGGAGTTAACATTGTGATACCGCGAGATGAACAAGCAACTCTATTCTTACTCCGTTTATTTTTTTTTTCGCCGTTGCCTAATTACGCGTGACCGTCCAAGGTTATCTACAACTTGAATCACGGTTTGTGCTCCGAACGCGGTCACAACCTCCTTTTGTGAAAGTGATCTTCCCTCTGACTTGTGTTCCGAATCCGGTCACAGTCATATCCCTTCGTCAGACACGTTATCAAAGTTCAAGGTCACGGTCAAGGGCAATCGCGGATAACACGTGTTTGGTCTTCGCTACCATCGACATTTCCGTTAACCGTCCGTTACCCCGTATGTTCACGTTCTGTGTTCCGACCGCAGTCACAGTCACGTCACTTCCCTTGCTCCACTCACGTTACAACGACTTGTGTTCCGAACGCGGTCACGGTCACGCTTTCCGGTTTCTCGAAGATTATTCTTACTTGGATTAGTGTTCCGAACACGGTCAAAGTCATATTCCATCGCCAATTACCACGTCACGCTAGGGACACGTTCAAGGTCATCCGTGAGTGACACGTGTTTCCACCTCTGTCTTCCTCGATACTTACCTTGGCCGCCAACTACTCACGACTGCCGTGCTCTGTGTGCCGAACTCGGTCACAGCTCTGACTCTACCCTATTCGTAGCGTCACAGGTCAAGGACGTCATCAAGGTCATTCGCCAAAAGCTGTTTTCTAGCCGACCATTAACCAAAACTGTGTTCCGAACGCGGTCACAGCCACGTGTCCCCAATTATCGCCTTCACGGCCCCATAACCTCGTGTTCCGAGTCTGGTCACATATTGGGCACCAACACCACCGTCATCGCGCTGAATAAGTGTTCCGACCCCGGTCACGGCCTCGCCTGTCCTCTCCAGCCCCACGCCTTCGGACCTCCAGCTGTGTCAACCAGCAAGCAAACCAGCAGCACAGTTTCGTGATATAGTTCACCAAACACGAATAAACCAAAAACTTAAAACAAAACAAAACATTGCCGTTTTGTTCCGCTGTCACTTTCCCTTATAAATTTCTGTGACGGACCCTTCCCCCGCGAGCTAACCACAGCAGACGGAGGAAACTCGTCGTTACAGAGAAGCAAAATTCATCCGATCTGGTTTAAATTTGTACGTGGTGGTAGTATATATGATATTTAACAACCATGCCAAAAGTGGTCCATATTAGTCCATAATCATATATAGCCCCCATATAAACCGATCCCAAGATTTGGTTTTGGAGTCTCTTGGAGGAGAAATTTCATCCGAGTCAGTTGAAATTTGGTACATTGTGGTAGTATATGGCCGTTAACAACCATGCCTAACTAGATCCATGTCGGTCTATATTTATATAGCCCTCAGATAAATCGATCCCCAATCACACAAAAATTGGTCCATATCAAGTTCATAATTGTATATAGCCCCCATATAAGCGATCCCCATATTTCAATTCTGGCTCCCTACGTACCGTGCAAAAGTCCATATCGATTCGTAATTATTTGTAGACTTACCTACACATACCTCTTTTGTCTAATATATACCATGGACTAACTCACAATTTAGAAAACGATTTAAGATACCACAACCCAAGTAATTCGATTTTGGATGACAGACTTTCGTAGAAGTTTCTACGCAATCCATGTTGGAGTGTACATAAGATTCGGCCTGGCCGAACTTACGTCCATATATACTTGTTTCAATTACACTTTCGTTTTTGTGTTCACATAAAACCACGTGCCACTTCTGAATAAATAAATTAACACGAAACACAGTAAATCCGCATTCTCCGTCCAAAACAATCAACACACGACTGACGCGCAAAATGAAAATCGTGTGTACCTGCTCAATGTTTTTATAAAATTCTTTTCGCTGCAAAAAAGTTAAAAAATTAAATGGTCACGAAAAAAATCTAAATGGCTTTTATGGCCATGTAATGGTTCTAGACATGTCTATACTTAACCTATAAAACTACTTTTTTCCCTGTAAACAAGTAAAAAAATTGAATGGTCAGGTACATGATTTTCCTGACCATTTAATGGTATCAAATTCTATCATTTAAATAATGGAACATGTTTGCGGTATTTGGGAACCATTCAAATGCTTATTGCGCCCATAAATTTTTCTCCGCTCGAAAACTATTTTTACAAAGACAAAATACATGGTTTTCGCGGCAATTACATGCTATATATAAGCATTAAGTGGATGCGGCAACCATGTCCAAACATGGTTTTTTGTGCGGGTAGCGAAGAAAATCATTGGCGCCAAATCATGACCATTTTAACCGTACAGTAATTCATTTTTACTATTTTTGGGAATCGTACGAAAATTTTCTTTTGCTTTAGTTAATATTAAACTTATGTGTACAGTCATTGAACTTTATACCCGCGTTTAGTTCATAAAATATTTGAGGCATAAATACACAGAAAATAAGTAAACTGTTTTATACCAATAATGAACTACGATGTGCGAAAATTGAACTAAATTTAAGATTTCAACAAAGTGTTGCTGAAACCAGGGCTGTGGAGTCGAGCCAATTTTGCTCGACTCCGACTCCAGCGTTTTTCATCAGCTCAACTCCGACTCCGGAGTCGACTCCGGGTAATATAACTAAATCTCATTTTAATACCACTAATTTGTAGTTCTATTGTGGGGGTACCGTAAGTGGATCGATATAAAGTATCATATTTATTTATGTGTGCAAAAAAGGTCTTAATTTCACATTAGATGCCAATTGAACTCTATATTTCAAATTTAGGGCAATGTTTAATAAATAAAATAATAATATAAATACCCATCATAATATGAGAAGATACCAACAGTATATGTATTTGTGGACCAAAATTATTGATACTATCTCAAATCCTTTAAATTCGTTGCGAGCTATATAAGGTTTAAATTCCCATATGCATGAATTTGAATCTGAATCAATTTAGACAAAATTGTATATACTTCTACAAAATCTTAACAAAAAATAAAAATGCAAGGAAAGTGTAAAGTCGGGTGGGCCGATTATAATATACTCTGCACAACTTTGTATATAGATCTACATTTTGATAAAATCTCAAATAAAACTTCTACAAAATCTCGGGCAATATTTGGGAAATATTTATAATTGTTTAGACAATTTCGCAAAAATGCATTTATGATTCATTCATTGAAAAGTTTTAAAATTTGAGTAATTTCTACAAGTTTTCGACTTAGCAGTGACTACACGCAAAGAACAAAAAAAACGTTTGGAAAACGTGTACCGAAAACGTTTTTCTTTTGTTAGAGTTTTTTGAATTGCTTCGAAAATTTTAAACTTTTATCACCAAAAAAATTCGTTTGTTACAAAATTTTTATTTTTTCAATAAAAAAAGTTATTTTTGAAACAACAACACAGTCCATTTCGTTTATATCAAACACTGTTCTTTTCCGACTTTAAGTCTTTAATAAGACACAGTTTACAGTTCAAAATTTAATATACTACAATGTAATGTTGAACATTTTTTCGGAATCTTCCGAACATATCTGGAATATATGTAAAAAAAAAAAAAACAAAAAAAACTTTGGTCGAAGCGGGGATCGAACCCACGACCCTTGGCATGCAAGTCGGACGTAGCAACCACTGCTCCACGGTGCCAAACTAAATGTTTGTTTCTGTTAAATAAACTTTGTTTATTCGGTTCGTGGGCGCCGCAAGCTATGCTATATAAATATAACTTATATGGATATTTATCTATTGATGACCATAACAGGTACATAGCTCAGTGGTTAGTATGTTGGCTTACAAAGTGCATGGTCCGCGGTTCGATTCTCCGTCCAGGCGAAAGGTAAAAAAATTTTAAAAATTTATAAAATCGTATAATTTCTTCTACATTGTTGGTATTACAGAAAAAGGTGCTAAGAACTAAAAAACTTCGTGGAAGTGAGAAAGATGTGAGGGAAAATGCAATTAGCCAGAAAAAATTTTTTTGAGTTAGTCTTTATGAAATTGTTTTTACATCCTGGAAAAGAATAAACGTTTATCACAAAAAGTATATACTTTTCTTCCAAATGCACTTCCTTTCAACGAAAAGCAAATGAGAAACGAACTTTGTTTGTCTAAAATTTCGTTTGGGAGGAAAGAATTATTTTTTTGCGTGTATCAGAGAGCATACAACATTGGAAAAAATTTTTCTAGTAAATAAAATTTTGACTAAATTTTCTATAGAAATAAAATTTTGGCAAAATTTTCTATAGAAATAAAATTTTGGCCAAATATATAGAAATAAAATTTTGAATAAAATTTTTATAGAAATAAAAGTTTGTAAAATTTTTTATAGAAATAAAAGTTTGAAAAAATTATCAATAGAAATACAATTAAAAATAAAATTGTGTAGCAAACAAAATTTTGCAAAATTTTCTATAGAAATAAAATTTTGCAAAATATTCTATAGAAACAAAATTTTGACTAAATTTTCTATAGAAATAAAATTTTGACTAAATTTTATATAGACAAAAATATTTCTATAGTAATAAAATTTTGAATACATTTTTTATATCAGTGAGTATCAGTGAGCATCAGTAAAAAAAAAATTGAAAAATTTTGCTATAGAAATAAAATTTGACAATTTTTTCTTATAGAAATAAAATTTTGAAAAAATTATCAATAAAAATACAATTTTTGTAAATTTTTTGTGTAGTAAATAAAATTCTTCAAAATATTCTACAGGAACAAAATTTTGACAAACTTTTCTATAGAAATAAAATTTTGACAAAATTTTCTATAGAAATAAAATTTTGACAAAATTTTCTAATAAAAAAATCTATTACTATAAAATTTAGGCAAAATTTTGTATAGAAATAAAATGTTGACAAAATTTTCTAATAAAAAAATATATTACTATAAAATTTTCTATAGAAATACAATTTTGACTTAAATTTTATAAAAATAAAATTATGAATAGAAATAAAATTTTGAAAAAATTTTTGTGTAACAAACAAAATTTTGCAAAATATTCTATAGAAACAAAATTTTGACTCAATTTTCTATAGAAATAAAAATTTTGACTAAATATTCTTTAGAAAAAAAATTTCTATAGTAATAAAATTTTGAATAAATGTTTTATAGAAAAACTTTGAAAAAATTTTCTGCCAATATTCCACATATGTATATGGCCTTAAAATAAAATTAAAAAAAATAATTTCGATTGTTCGAAATATTTCATATAAATTGATATGGGCATTAAAATGGATCGATCCAGCCCATCTGCTAGTCTAACATTCTAGGAAACATAAAAAAGATAGCCGTAATTGGAAGTTGGTTTTCATTTACAATCATGCTGTACATTGATCGAATGAATAACGCAATGGAAACTAATCTGCGTAAAAATTTGCTTAGTTACAAAAATTTGAAGTGTTTTAAAAAATTTGGTTTAGCCGGAGTCGGAGTCGAGCAAAATTTTTACGACTCCGACTCCAGCAAAATCTTCAGACTCCAACTCCAAGACTCCGACTCCGGTTCCACAGCCCTGGTTGAAACCAGGAAAATTTAATTCCCTGGTGTACTTTTTAACTACATAGAAGAAAAAATTAACTAAAAGTAAAAAAGAAAATCATTGACGCCAAATCATGACCATTTTAAACATACTGTAGTTCATTCTTACTATTTTTAAGATTCGTACGAAAATTTTCATTTGCTGTAGTTCATATTGAACTTATGTGTACGGTCATTGAACTTTATAACCACATTTAGTTCATAAAATGTTTGAGACATACTAAAAAAAGGAAAATTTCATTGGTCTGGAAAATTTCGAAAAAAATTAAACTTAGTAATATTTTTTTTGCAACAAAAATAAGTTATATTTAGTGTTCGTTTATGTATGTCCTAAAAAAAGAATTCCCTCCAGTTAATAGTAACAAACCAAAATCGCCCCTGAATGGGGCTTATATGAAAAGTCAAAAATGTACATATATGTGTGAATTTATTTTAGAAAACTGTGATTACCCAAGTAATGTATAGGATTTAAAAGGATAAACCATTGAGCATTTGATATGATGTGGTAGTGTGTCTGTCTTACATATTACATATATAGCATCAGTGTTGCCAATTTGGTGCTTTTAGCACCAAATTTAGTGCTTTTTGATTTCTAAAAAGCACCAAATTGCATTTTTGGTGCCTTTTCACAAAAAGCACCAACTTGGTGCTTTCTGGCATTTTCATTTAGTGCTTTTGGTGCTTTTTTATTTTGAACAGTATTAAGTTTAATTGATACAAAAATTTTGATTAGACTTTCAAGAGCCGAAGAAACTCAAATTTATTGCCAAATATAGAATTTGATTGTTATGAAGTTGGTATTGATTATTTTTTAATTAATATTGTTATTTAGGGTATTCTGTAGGAAAGTCGAGCGATGAGTGTCGAATTTTTTAATTTGGTAAAGATGTCATTAAAAACGTTTGTATTAAATCCACAAAAGCACGCACAACTGAAATAAGCAATAGACTCCTTCCACATGTTAATATTTTTAAAGTTGAACAATATCACTGATCAAAATGAATTGGACGAAAGTATTAAAACTGATCAAGGTATATACTTGAATAGCGGTGCATAATGGTGAGTACTAAGTTAGAGTTTTGCCGCTAAAGTGAAAACTATATCAGTAAAAATGGGCATAAAATTATGCATATTTGCTGCAAAGTTTATTATAACTTGATGGGGAAAAGCCAAAAGCTAATTTTCACAAAGTTTGTATTCCTTAAAATGATTAATTAATGAAAAGTAATTGTGAAAAAAATGACTATTTTAGCTCGAAAATTCATTCATTCATTCATTGAAATTCAATTCACAAAAGTTCTATAATCCATCTTCGGAAGTTTTTTTTTTTTTTTTTTTTTTTTTTTTTTTTTTTTTTTTTTTTTAGTAGAACATGGAATTTATAATATTTTTTTTGGTGCTTTTTGGCCTTGGGGAGTTGGCAACACTGTATAGCATTATGGTTTCTCATTTCATCACGTTTTGAAATAGAAGTCAGTATGAAGAATATTTGTGTGACTGTGTTTGTCCGTACAACCGTTTCTTGTTATTTACGAGTATACAAATGTGGGAGTATTGGTAAATAAATGAAAATATAACAAAATTAAATAAATCGCTTATTGCAATGGATATGTCATGATTTGCTTTAGTCTGTCCATATTCTGCTACTGGATAATAAATCTGTAAGATTTTTTTCCAGAAAAACTCTGGGGAGCATTTATCCTGGAAACCTTTTAAATATGAGAAACATTTAGAGAATATCTAAAATTGCTTGCTAACGCATATAACAGTCACGAACACAAAAATTATTTTTTTTTGCTATGGGTGTTAGGTGTTAACAAGTAATTGTATGTTATCGTTTCAGGCATTTCTGAATTCAAAATTCTATTATTTTCAAAATCCTTCATATTTGTTGGATACTAGGTCTAAAGATATATTTTAAAACTGACCTGATCTTTCCAAACTCTGGTTATGGAATCTCGATTTTAATCTCTATACAGTAACAGGGTTGCCTTTTTTTGGCGTTACAGTGTTGTTGCAATCTGCCAACTGACAACTGTATCGTAAAGCTTGATATTTTTGAGGTTCGTACTCAGAGCGTTTTTGAAATTGACACAACCTTAGGACCAGCATACATTCAATATTCCATTAACATTTAATCGTCAAAAAATTTGGCCGCGTCGTATCCCACACAATTTATCAAATGCTCAAGAAAAGTCTCCTGTTGGTTGGTCGAAAGAAATGCTCCAAAAATACGATCGCCAGCAAGTAAACAACAGCTAAATCCAACAAAAGATCATCGCGCATGAAGCACCTCCAAGCAATTGGTTGCCTGTTTTTCGGAAAAACTAGACATGTCACAACACGAAAATAACATAGAGCAGTCACGATTACTATCGATTTGATGGCTCATCCGCCATATAGTCCTGTCTTGGCACAGAATGACTTCTTTTTGTACCTGAAGACGTTGTTGATGCGTTCAGAATCTATGTTTTGTAGATACCTTAATCACAGGTATGTGGGATGGTGTTTTTCGATAGCTAATGTATGGTTTTGTTCTCTAATCGCGAAATATGAAAGAAAACCATCGTACCTACCATCGAATTTCTACTAAAGACTGACCTCTACAATCGTAACGACTTTTTTCTTTAATGTATTTAATATATAAAATACATACATAACAGATTGGCTGATAAGTCCCCGGTCTGACACATAGATGGCGTCGCTAGTATTAAATGCATATTATTTTTATATAGTACCAACCTTCAAATGATTCGTGTCAAAATTTGACGTCTGTAAGTCAATTAGTTTGTGATATAGAGCGTCTTTTGTGAAGCAACTTTTGTTATTGTGAAACAAAAAAATGGAAACAAGTATATACGGCCGTAAGTTCGGCCAGGCCGAAGCTTATGTACCCTCCATCGTGGATTGCGTAGAAACTTCTTCTAAACACTGCCATCCAGAATCGAATTACTTAAGTTGCGGTAACGCTTGCCGATGGCAAGGTATCTTAAAACCTCCTAACACCATCTTCTAAATTGTATGTAAGTCCATACGTGGTATATATTAAATCACAAAAGATCGATCCAATACGTATATAATTCAGTTTGACAAAGTAGTAAATTTTGACAAAATTTTCTACAGAAATAAAATTTTAACAAAATTTTCTATAAAAATAAAATTTTCACAAAGCTTTCTATAGAAACAAAAATTTGACAAAAATTTCTACAGAAATAAAATTTTAACAAAATTTTCTATAGAAATAAACTTTTGACAAAATTTTCTATAGAAATAAAATCTTGGTAGATTATTTTTGGCTCGAGTGGCAACCATGATTATGAACCGAATAAAATTTGAACAAAATTTTCTATAGAAATAAAATTTTGACAAAATTTTCTATAGAAATAAAATTTTGGTAGATTATTTTTGGCTCTAGTGGCAACCATGATTATGAATCGATATGGACCAATTTTTGTGTGATTGGACCAATTTTGGTATGGTTGTTAGCGGGGATCGGTTTATATGGGGGCTATATATAATTATGAACCGATGTGGACCAATTTTTGCATGGTTGTTAGAGACCATATACCAAAATCATGTACCAAATTTCAGGCGGATCGGATGAAATTGGCTTCTCTTTGAGGCTCCACAACCCAAATCTGGGGATCGGTTTATATGGGTGCTATATATAATTATGGACCGATGTGGACCAATTTTTGCACGGTTGTTAGAGACCATATACCAATACCATGTACCAAATTTCAGCCGGATCGGAAGCAATTTGCTTCTCTTTGAGGCTTCGCAAGCCAAATCTGGAGATCGGTTTATATGGGGTCTATATATAATTATGGACCGATGTGGACCAATTTTTGCATGGTTGTTAGAGACCATATACCAACATCATGTGCCAAATTTCAGCCGGATCGGATGAAATTTGCTTCTCTTTGAGGCTCCACAAGCCAAATCTGGGGATCGGTTTATATGGGGGATATATATTATTATGGACCGATGTGGACCAATTTGTGCACGGTTGTTAGAGACAATATACCAACACCATATACCACATTTCAGCCGGATCGGATGAAATATGCTTCTGTTAGAGGCTCCACAAGCCAAATCTGAGGGCCCCTTTATATGGGGGCTATACGTAAAAATGGACCGATATGTCCCATTTTCAATACCATCCGACCTACATCGATAACAACTACTTGTGCCAAGTTTCAAATCGATAGCTTGTTTCGTTCGGAAGTTAGCGTGATTTCAACAGACGGACGGACGGACGGACGGACGGACATGCTTAGATCGACTCAGAATTTCACCACGACCCAGAATATATATACTTTATGGGGTCTTAGAGCAATATTTCGATGTGTTACAAATGGAATGACAAAGTTAATACACCCCCATCCTATGATGGAGGGTATAAAAAAGGAATTTCGTGTTTTGATAAAATACTGTTTTCTGAAGGGAAAAGTACGGTGGAAGCAAAAACTTGACTTGATAATGAGTTTCCGGACTCTGCCCCAGGGAAATCAACAATAATTGATTGGTATGCAAAATTCAAGCGTGGTTTCACCATGGGAGCACGGAGGACGGTGAACGCAGTGGACGCCCGAAAGAGGTGGTTACCGACGAAAACATAAAAAAAATCCACAAAATGATTTTGAATGACCGTAAAATGAAGTTGATCGAGATAGCAGAGGCCTTACAGATATCAAAGGAACGTGTTGGTCATAACATTAATCAATATTAGGATATGTGGGAGCTCTATGCAAAATGGGTGCCGCGTGAGCTCACATTTGACCAAAAACAACAACGTGTTGATGATTCTGGGCGGTGTTTGCAGCTGGTAACTCGTAATACACCCGAGTTTTTCCGTCGATATGTGGCAATGGATGAAACATGGCTCCGTCACTACACTCCTGAGTCCAATCGACAGTCGGCTGAGTGGACAGCGACCGGTGAACCGTCTCCGAAGCGTGGAAGGACTCAAAAGTCCGCTGGCAGAGTAATGGCCTCTGTTTTTTGGGATGCACATGGAATAATTTTTATCGCTTCTCTTGAGAAGGGGAAAACGAACAACAGTGACTATTATATGGTGTTATTGGAGCGTTTGAAGGTCGAAATCGCGGCAAAACGACCCCATATGAAGAAGAAAAAAAGTGTTGTTCCACCAAGACAACGCACCGTGCCACAAGTCATTGAGAACGATGGCAAAAATTCATGAATTGGGCTTCTCCACCCACCGTATTCTCCAGATCTGGCCCCCAGCGACTTTTTCTTGTTCTCAGACCTCAAAAGGATGCTCGCAGGGGAAAAATTTGGCTGCTATGAAGAGGTGATCGCCGAAACTGAGGCCTATTTTGAGGCATAACCGAAGGAGTACTACCAAGATGGTATCAAAAAATTGGAAGGTCGTTATATTCGTTGTATCGCTCTTGAAGGGAACTATGTTGAATAATAAAAACGAATTTTGACAAAAAAATTTGTTTTTATACTCTGCGCCACACTGTGGAACAGGGTATTATATGTTAGTGCATATGTTTGTAACACCCAGAAGGAGACGAGATAGACACTTGGTGTCTTTGGCAATAATGCTCAGGGTGGCTCCCTGTGTCGATATAACCATGTCCGTCTGTCCGTCCGTCTGTCTGTGAACACATTTTTGTGATCAAAGTCTAGGTCGCAATTTAAGTCCAATCGCCGTCAAATTTGGCACATGTTCCTAATTTGGGTCAGAATAGAACCCTATTGATTTTGGAAGAAATCGGTTCAGATTTAGAAATAGCTCCCATATATATCTTTCGCCCGATATGCACTAATATGGACTCAGCAGCCAGAGTTTTATACCGATTTGCTTGAAATTATGTACAAATATAACACTTAGTCGTATAGTCGAGTGCGCAAAATTTGATTGAAATCGGTTCAGATTTAGATATAGGTTAGGTTAGGTTAGGTTAAAGTGGCAGCCCGATTAAATTTCAGGCTCACTTAGACTATTCAGTCCATTGTGATACCACATTTAACTAAAAGTACCTATTACATATGGGCACTTCTAGTCTTAACCACTGAACCTTCTCTATTATTTACTTTTGTGGAACCAACCAGATTGCTCCAAAAACATTAACAAACTGCTTAAGTTAACGTTTTCCAGGTCAGCCAGTAATCTAAAGCTATATGCTCCTAAAATTCGCTTACGCCTTACACAAAAAGCAGGACACTCACACAAGAGGTGTTTAATTGATTCCTTTTCCTCCACGTCATGACAGCTTATACAATAGTCATTTAACTTCGCACCTATAGTTTTTGCAAATTCGCCTATCAGGCAGCGACCCGTTATAGCAGATATTAGGAGTGCTATCTGACGCCTTGAGAACACTAGCATATCTAGTGTGCGGTTTAAGTTTAAATGGGGCCATATTTGCTTGGTGTCGTTACAACCCTTGCAATTTTCCCATCGAATATTGGCCATCATAACAGCCTTCTCTCGCAGTAAGAGCTTGCAGGTGGCCAGAGGCATACCAACAGATTCTAGTTCCCCTGGAATATGTAAGGTAGTTCCTAGCCTTGCTAACACATCTGCTTCACAGTTCCCCGCTATGTTCCTATGACCAGGCACCCATATTAGGTAAATATTGTACTGCTCAGCCATCTCGTTGAGAGATTTGCGGCAGTCTATGGCCGTTTTTGAGTTAAGGAACACAGAGTCCAAGGATTTTATTGCAGGTTGACTGTCTGAGTATATATTAATGCCAATATTTGTTGGAACATTACTTCTCAGCCAATTCACCACCTCTCTTATTGCCAATATTTCAGTCTGAAAAACACTACAGTGACTAGGTAATCTTTTCGCTATTCGAATTTCCAGATCTTTAGAATATACTCCAAACCCCACTTGTCCGTTCAATTTGGAGCCATCAGTATAGAAATCTATATATCTTTTATTCCCCGGGGTCTGTGTATACCACGCCTCACTGTTGGGAATTAGTTTCAAACTTTTTGTCGAAAAGTGGTTTTGCCAGGGTGTAATCCACTACGTTAGGCACATCTGGCATTACTTTGAGGACCGAACTATGACCGTACATTTTTTCCGACCACAGCGATAGCTCGCGCAACCGCACAGCCGTTGTTGCAGCTGACTGTTTGGCCAAAATGTCTAAAGGCAATAGATGTAGCATGACATTAAGGGAGTCTGTTCCTGTCTTACTAAATGCGCCTGAGATACATAAGCTCGCCATACGCTGAACTTTATCTAAACAAGTCGGTTTCTGAAGTGCCGGCCACCAGACTACAACACCATATAGCATTATAGGTCTAACCACTGCCGTGTATAGCCAATGCACAATTTTTGGTCTTAGTCCCCACTTTTTCCCTATTGCCTTTTTGCACGAGTACAAAGCTACCGTGGCTTTTCTCGCCCTCTCTTCAATATTAAGCCTAAAATTCAGCTTCCTGTCCAAAATAACGCCAAGGTATTTTGCACACTCACCAAAGGGAATTTCAGTACCCCCTAAGGAAATGGGCCTAACCGTGGGAGTTTTGCGATCTTTGCAGTACATGACTATTTCTGTCTTTGCTGGATTTACACCAAGACCATTATCTTTCGCCCATTTCTCAGTCATCCGGAGAGCTCTCTGTATAATATCTCTGATTGTGGATGGGAATTTTCCCCTGACTGCTAGCGCCACATCATCTGCGTATGCCACCACTTTTATCCTTTCTTTTTCTAGAGAAACCAGAAGGTTGTTTATAGCAACATTCCAAAGAAGAGGTGATAGAACTCCTCCTTGGGGAGTGCCTCTGTTCACATACCTTTGTATGTTTGCTTGCCCTAGTGCGGCTGAAATACGTCTCTTTATTAGAAGTTCGTCTAACAGCCTAAGTATACCTGGATCAACATTGAGAGTTGTCAGTCCATTTAATATCGAGCTCGGATGGACATTATTGAACGCCCCTTCGATGTCTAGAAACGCCACGATTGTGTATTCTTTGACAGATAGTGAGCTTTCAATAAAGCTGACCAGTTCATGCAATGCGGTCTCAGTAGACCTGCCCTTCGAGTATGCATGCTGTCGTTTCGAGAGCAAACTTGAATCCACGCTAGTTCTAAGATACATGTCTATCATCCTCTCCAGGGTCTTAAGTAGGAATGAGGATAAGCTGATTGGTCGGAAATCCTTCGCACTCGAGTGAGAGGCTTTTCCTGCTTTAGGTATGAAGACGACTTTTGTTTCCCTCCACTTTTCTGGAATATATGCTAAGTTTACACATTGTTTATATATCACCGTCAACCAGGGGATAATTCTTTCAGCCACTGCCTGTAACTCCGCCGGAGTAATTCCATCAGGTCCGGGGGATTTGAATGGTCCAAAGCTATTTAAAGCCCATTTTATTCTAGATTCCGACACAATTTCCTCGATAGGAAGTGATCGCCGAGCCTCTGTTACACCGCCGGAACATGGTTCAACCGTCTGATTTCCAGGGAAGTGTGTGTCCAAAAGTACCTCCAACGTCTCCTCACTGGACGTTGTCCAATTTCCCTCCGATGTTTTAATGAAACCTGGAGCGGTGTTAGTGGATGCTAGTACCTTCCGTAGTCTGGAAGCCTCTGACGTATTCTCAATACTGCTACAGTAATCATCCCAAGAGTTTTGTTGAGACCTTCTCAGTTCTCGTTTATATTCTCTCAGATTCATCTTGTAAGTGTCCCAATTCTCCGGAGCTCTTGTGGACTTTGCTTTGTTAAAGAGCTTCCTGCAGGATTTCCTCATATTACTTAACTCCGTAGTCCACCATGGCGGCCGATTTTTTCCCCTTGGCTTTCCCCTAGGGCAAGCAGCTTTCAGTGAAATGTTGAAGGCCTTCGTAATCCGCTCCACTGCTTGTTCGATATCTTGCACAGTGCTCATATTTGTCTCCGGCATTTCCGGTATCATCATCGGCATTTCCGGTATCATCATCGGAGCTATATTTAGATATAGCTCCCACATATATCTTTCACCCGATATGGACTTATATGGCCCCAGAAGCCAGATTTTTGGCCGAATTTGGTTGAAATTTTGCACTAGGAGTACAATTAGTAATATAGTCATGTATGCCAAATTTGATTGAAATCGGTTCAGATTTAGATATAGCTCCCATATTTATCTTTCGCCCGATGTGGTCCAATATGGTCCTAAAGGGTGATACGGTCAAAATTTGGTCACTATAAAATTGACGTATTTCTTTCAATTTTGCATTTAAAAAACCTGAACACCCCTCATTTTGAAGGTGTGTGTGTGTAGAATGTTGCTCCTATTTTGATTTTGGAATTCACTCTTCAGTTGTCAAAATGCCGTCCAAGCAAGAAGAGCAGCGTATCAAAATTTTGCTCGCACATCGCGAAAATCCGAGCTACTCACACGCAAAGCTGGCAAAATCGCTAAAAGTTGCCAAATCAACCGTTACAAATGTAATTAAAGTGTTTGGGGAACGTTTGTCTACAGCCAAGAAGTCTGGATCGGGGGAAATCGAAAACCGGAAGCCGCTGAGACGACAAATAGAGTTGCCGGTAGTTTCAAGCGAAACCCTAACCTCTCTCTCCGAGATGCCGCAAATAAGCTGGGTGTATCGTCTACAACCGTGCATCGAGCCAAAAACGAGCCGGACTATCGACTTACAAGAAGGTAGTGACTCCAAATCGCGATGATAAACAAAATACGACGGCCAAAGCGCGATCCCGGAGGCTGTACACGACCATGCTGACGAAGTTTGACTGCATGGTAATGGACGACGAAACCTACGTCAAAGTCGACTACAAGCAGCTTCCGGGACAGGAGTTTTATACGGCAAAAGGAAGGGGAAAGGTAGCAGATATTTTCAAGCACATAAAACTGTCAAAGTTCGCAAAGAAATATCTGGTTTGGCAAGCCATCTATACCTGTGGCTTGAAAAGCAGCATTTTCATAGCTTCCGGGACTGTCAACCAAGAAATTTACGTGAAAGAGTGTTTGAATAAACGTCTGCTGCCTTTCCTGAAGAAACACGGTTGTTCCGTACTGTTTTGGCCGGATTTGGCATCTTGCCAATACGGTAAAAAGGCCATGGACAAGAACCCTTCCAACACGCCAGAGCTCCGCCCAATTGAGAAATACTGGGCTATTGTCAAGCGGAACTTAAAGAAGACCAAAAAATCTGCTAAGGACGAGCAGCAGTTCAAGGCAAACTGGCTTTCTGCGGTGAAGAAGGTGGACAAGGTGGCTGTACAAAATTTGATGGCAGGTGTCAAGCGTGAGGCCCGGCAATTCGGATTTGGAAAAGCGAAAGCCTAACTGAATATTTTTCCTGAATTTTATACTAATTGAACTTGAAACAGAAATTTAATTTGATTTTTTAAATAAACGATTTCACCGATTTACACGCGTTTTCCCTTGACCAAATTTTGACCGTATCACCCTTTAAAAGCCTGAGTTTTGGCCCAATTTGGTTGAAATTTTGCACAGAGAGTAGATTTAGCATTGTAGCTATGCGTGCTAAATTTGGTTGAAATCGATTCAGATTTAGATATAGCTCCCATATATATCTTTCGCCCGATATGCACTTATATGGACCCAGAAGCCAGAGTTTTATCCCGATTAGCTTGATTGCAAATTTTGATTGAAATCGGTTCAGATTTAGATATAGCTCCCATATATATCTTTCGCCCGATATGGACTAATATGGTCCTAAAAGCCAGAGTTTTGGCCCAATTTGGTTGAAATTTTGCACAGGGAGTAGATTTAGCATTGTAGCTATGCGTGCCAAATTTGGTTGAAATCGATTTAGATTTAGATATAGCTCCCATATATATCTTTCACCCGATATGCACTTATATGGACCCAGAAGCCAGAGTTTTATCCCGATAAGCTTGAATTTTTGCACAAGGAGTACAGATGGTAGTATAGTCATGTGTGACTATACTATATATCATGTGAAATCGGTTCAGATGTGTGCTTCCAGAAGCCAGAGTTTTGGCCCAATTTGGTTGAAATTTTGCACTAGGAGTACAATTAGTAATATAGTCATGTGTGCCAAATTTAATTGAAATCGGTTCAGATTTAGATATAGCTCCCATATATATGTTTTTCTGATTTCGACAAAAATGGTCAAAATACCAACATTTTCATTGTTAAATCGCCACTGCTTAGTCGAAAAGTTTTAAAAATGACACAAATTTTCCTAAACTTCTAATACATATATATCGAGCGATAAATCATAAATAAACTTTTTCGAAGTTTCTTTAAAATTGCTTCAGATTTAAATGTTTCCCATATTTTTTTTACTAAAATTGTGTTCCACCCTAGTGCATTAACCAACTTAAATTTTGAGTCTATAGATTTTGTAAAAGTCTATCAAATTCTTTCCAGATGGAGTGATATTTAAATGTATGTATTTGGGACAAACCTTTATATATAGCCCCCAACACATTTGACGGATGTGATATGGTAACGAAAATTTAGATCTACAAAGTGGTGCAGGGTATAATATAGTCGGCCCCGCCCGACTTTAGACTTTCCGTACTTGTTTTTACTAAAATTGTGTTCCACCCTAGTGCATTAGCTAACTTAAATTTTGAGTCTATAGATTTTGTAAAAGTCTATCAAATTCTGTCCAAATCAAGTGGTATTTAAATGTATGTATTTGGGACAAACCTTTATATATAGCATCAAACACATTCGACGGATGTGATATGGTATCGAAAATTTAGATCTACAAAGTGGTGCAGGGTATAATATAGTCGGCCCCGCCCGACTTTAGACTTTCCTTACTTGTTCTTTGTTATGCGAAAAACGAATATCTTCATCTATCTCTGTAAATAGGGACTCAAACCCAGGGATCTTAACTTATTTATGCGAAATAATATTCCTGCCTATTTTTTCGTGCGAAAAATCCAGGGTTGTACAAACAAGTTGCTTGAAAATGCTCAAACAATGATTTCGCATTTATTCCGCGCTATAGTTTTTATATGGAATATAACAGTTTTTCGTGCGAAAACGTGATCTTAGTACTAGGCTTTAGACCGGGGACTTATCAGCCAACCTGTTATACCTCATTTTTTCATCTTATAATTTTCTAAAAGTTATTTTCAAGTTATTCACTAAATTCTCTGCCCCATCGCAGGCACTGCATACCTCAAGTTGTTTGCTGTGAGATTTGGAAAGCTTTTGTATGTCTCTTACGCATCTAATGAGAGAAGAATGCCGAATTAACAAAAATTAATAATGCTAAAACATATTATACTTACCAATGCTTCACAAATTAGGTTTTTGGTCGTCACGTTTTCCAAGAAATATTGTAATTTACTCGCCTACTTTCTTTATGTGAAGAAAATAAACTACCAAGGCGACCAATTAGTTTTTAGCAACGGCGACATATCATATGTTATTGGGATGTGATAGTTAATACCATAATAATACCGGATGTAAATGATTTGATATAATGTGGTATCAAAATTAAAAGGTAACGTGAACTTAACTATTAATACCAAACGGTAATGGTCACGTACCGCCTTTTTTCTACCAGTGTAAGTAATTTATTTATATATCTTTTAAAAAACTACCAATTTTCTTTCTTGTTTAATTTGCAGATGTATCCAGGAAAATGTTACTCATTGATTATAGTCCGTTTCAATGGCATAGCCTCGACCGGCTTAATAAGAAATTCCGCGCAAAGTAGTCAATGCAGTTCCTTAAATCACTTCAAATATATATTCCTAAATGTAAACATTTTAAGTATTTTGTTCGCAACACTAATATCTATATTATTTTGTATTATAATTATCTATATTGTGTTGTAATAAAATATGTTAAAAACAAACTTAAACAGTATAGAAAACCTTCGAAAGCGGAATGATATCGAATACGAAAACGAATTCGAAATAGATTCGTTAACGATCAATTATAGATATCGCGAAACCTTCTTTAACGAATCACTAGCAAGCCTTCGAAAACGAAGAGTTTGCTGGCAGTAACAGCACGACAGATGAACGCTTTTCGACATTTTTTTTTTCGAACCATTCTCGATATAGTTTTCGATAGTTTTCTTCGAGAAAAAACCAAGAATATTTCTATATCGAATACGATAACGAACGTTGTGGTCAGGTGGGAACGGTGTTCTTTGCATACTTCTTTTAGCATTCGCACATATTCTCAGCGATGTGCGCGTAACCAGCCTTGTATTTTTGTTTTTATGAAAACAAAAACAAAACAAAACAAGTAAGGAAAGTCTAAAGTCGGGCGGGGCCGACTATATTATACCCTGCACCACTTTGTAGATCTAAATTTTCGATACCATATCACATCCGTCAAATGTGTTGGGGGCTATATATAAAGGTTTGTCCCAAATACATACATTTAAATATCACTCGATCTGGACCGAATTAGATAGACTTCTACAAAATCTATAGACTCAAAATTTAAGTCGGCTAATGCACTAGGGTGCAACACAATGTTAGTAAAAAAAATATGGGAAACATTTAAATCTGAAGCAATTTTAAGGAAACTTTGCAAAAGTTTATTTATGATTTATCGCTCGATATATATGTATTAGAAGTTTAGGAAAATTAGAGTCATTTTTACAACTTTTCAACTAAGCAGTGGCGATTTTACAAGGAAAATGTTGGTATTTTGACCATTTTTGTCGAAATCAGAAAAACATATATATGGGGGCTAAATCTAAATCTGAACCGATTTCAACCAAATTTGGCACGCATAGCTACAATGCTAATTCTACTCTCTGTGCAAAATTTCAACTAAATAGGAGTTAAAAATTGGCCTCTGTGGTCATATGAGTGTAAATCGGGCGAAAGCTATATATGGGAGATATATCCAAATCTGAACCGATTTCAACCAAATTTGGCACGCATAGTTCAATGCTAATTCTACTCCCTGTGCAAAATTTCAACTAAATCGGAGTTAAAAATTGGCCTCTGTGGGCAAATGAGTGTAAATCGGGCGAAAGCTATATATGGGAGCTATATCTAAATCTGAACCGATTTGGCTGATATTTTGCAAGTTTTTCGAGACCAATAAAATATTCGGATGTACGGAATTTGAGGAAGATCGGTTAATATACACGCCAATTATGACCAGATCGGTGAAAAACATATATGGCAGCTATATCTAAATCTGAACCGATTTTTTCCAAAATCAATTTGAGCCGAAACAGGACCCTACACCAAATTTTAGGACAATCGGACTAAAACTGCGAGCTGTACTTTGCACACAAAAATACATCAACAGACAGACAGACAGGCGACTCAGAATTTAATTCTAAGATGATCGGTATACTAAACGATGGGTCTCAGACTTTTCCTTCTTGGCGTTACATACAAATGCACAAACTTATTATACCCTGTACCACAGTAGTGGTGAAGGGTATAAACATCGATAGCAGTCAACTAATTTCGCAACAAAACAATTTGTTGCAAATTCAGAATATTTCTATTATTTCCTCTGTCAAGCATTTACAAACACATTTCAACAACAAATGTCTCATATTCAATTGAAAAGTTTGTTGAGCATCAGCAGATTTTACACACAAATAAAGTTGTTAATATTTATTTGCAGTTATTTTTTGTATGTAGAAATAAAATTTTTTAAAAATTTTCTATAGATATAAAATTTTGACAAAATTGCTATATATAACTATAGACCGATATGGACCAATTTTTGCATGGCTGTTAGCGGCCCTAACTAGCGCACGGTACCAAATTTCAACCGAATCGGATGAATTTTACTCCTCCAAGAGGTTCTGGAGGTCAAATCTGGAGATCGATTTATATGGGGGCTATATATAATTATGGACCGATATGGACCAATTTCTGTACCGTTGTTAGATACCATATATAGAGAGCACGTACCAAATTTCAACCGGATCGGATGAATTTTGGTACTCCAAGAGGCTCCGGAGGTCAAATCTGGGGATCGGTTTAAATGGGGGCTATATATAATTATGGACCGATATGGACCATTTTTGCATGGTTGTTAGAGACAATATACCAGGGCTGTGGAGCCGGAGTCGGAGTCTGTAGATTTTGCTGGAGTCGTAAAAATTTTGCTCGACTCCGACTCCGGCTAAACCAAATTTTTTAAAACATTTCACATTTTTGTAACTAAGCACGTTTTTACGCAAAATAGTTTCCATTGCGTTATTCATTCGATCAATGTACAGCATGATTGTAAATGAAAATCAACTTCCAATTACGGCTATCTTTTCATATTTCCTAGATTGTTAGAATAGCAGATGGGCTGGATCGATCCATTTTAAAGCCCATATCAATTTATATGAAATATTTCGAACAATCGAAATTATT
The DNA here is from genome assembly GCF_050003625.1 of Haematobia irritans. Classification (NCBI taxonomy): domain Eukaryota; kingdom Metazoa; phylum Arthropoda; class Insecta; order Diptera; family Muscidae; genus Haematobia; species Haematobia irritans. Next base: position 163,131,289 of record NC_134397.1, on the reverse strand, counting down.
TTTTTTTTCATTTTATTTTAAGGCCAAATAAATTTCGTGTTGTTGCGTTACTATGTAACAAAACGAAATAAAAATAAGATTAAGGGACTTGTAAGTTATATGAAAAGATGATGTACAGTGGGAGAAAAGATGATTCAATTTGTAAGAGGAAATTTCCCAAATGTTTTCTCCATAAGGAGTTAGCATAAAGGGCCCAAAATTGAGTTATCTCTCCCAGCCAGATCTATACTAAAGGCTGTGGAAAGGTTCATTCGCCCGAACCGAAACATGTACAGTCCAGGCGTGTATAGATTTGTATCTGGCGTTTTCTTTTCAATGGCTCTATTAACCATGTTCCTTAATCTATATCTGTCCATAAAGCTCGAATAATAATTGTATAATTAGATATAATGCATTTGGACGTCAATTGCCTGTTTCGGTATCAGGCTAACATGTAATATAATAGAAAATTTAGTCAAAATTTTGTTTCTGTAGAATATTTTGCAGAATTTCATTTACTACACAAAAAAATTGTCTAAAATTGTATTTTTATTGATAATTTTTTCAAAATTTTATTTCTATAAGGAAAAAGTGTCAAATTTTATTTCAATAGCAAGTTTTCTCAATTTTTTTTTTCTTACTGATGCTCACTGATACTCACTGCTATAAAAAATGTATTCAAAATTTTATTACTATAGAAATATTTTTTTTCTATATAAAATTTAGTCAAAATTTTATTGCTATAGAAAATTTAGTCAAAATTTTGTTTCTATAGAATATTTTGCAAAATTTTGTTTGCTACACAAGTTTTTTTATTGATAATTTTTTCAAACTTTTATTTCTATAAAAAATTTTGCAAAATTTTATTTCTATATATTTGGCCAAAATTTGAGTCTTATTTGAGATTTTATCAAAATGTATATCTAAATACAAAGCTGTGCAGAGTATATTATAATCGGTCCACCCGACTTTAGACTGTCCTTGCATTTTTATTTTTTGTTAAAATTGTGTTACGTCCCATAACGTTAGATTTAAATTTTAAGTACATAGATTTTGTAGAAGTATATACAATTTTGTCTAAATCGATATAAACCTTTATATAGCTCGCAACAAATATAAAGGATTTGAGATAGAATCAATAATTTTGGTCCACAAATACATATACTGTTGGTATCTTCTCATATTATGATGGGTATTTATATCATTATTTTATTTATTAAATATTGCCCTAAATTTGAAATATAGAGTTCAATTGGCATCTAATGTGAAATTAAACCTTTTTTCTGCACACATAAATAAATACGATACTTTATATCGATCCACTTACGGTACCCCCACAATAGAACTACAAATTAGTGGTATTAAAATGAGATTTAGTTATATTACCCGGAGTCGACTCCGGAGTCGGAGTCGAGCTGATGAAAAATGCTGGAGTCGGAGTCGAGCACAATTGGCTCGACTCCATAGCCCTGCAATATACTAGCACAACGTACGAAATTTCAACCGGATCGCCTTCAAGAGGCTCCGCAAGCCACATCTGGGATCGGTTTATATGGGAGCTATACGTAAAAGTGGTCCGATATGGTCCATTTGCAATACCATCTGTTTAAGCGACTTCTCTTAAACCGCTAAATGCACTCAACGTCAAATCAAACTAAACACACCAAATGTATTACTGTGAATGAAAGCAAACAGGTGATTTCATGTCAGTAGAACCGTAGTTGTCATTAGATTCAACAATAACACCAAAAAATAAAGAAAAATTTGCGCAAAGATATTTACGAGTTTTATATACATGAGGTGTAAACCTCGAGTGCCATGGAGATGCACCAAGGAAATATAACAAACCTTCAATAACCTGAGTTGAATAAATACAGTCCACTAAAAAATTATCTCAGCGTTATTCACCATCCGACCAACATAAATAACAACTAGTTTTGCCAAGTTTCAAGTCGATAGCTTGTTTCGTTCGGAAGTTAACGTGATGCCAACAGACGGGCGGACATGCTTAGATCGACTCAGAATTTCACCACGACTCAGAATATATATACTTTATGGGGTCTTAGAGCAATATTTCGATGTGTTACAAACGGAATGACAAACTCAATATACCCCTATGGTGGAGGGTATAAAAAATATTTGCAGAATGTTATTTCTACTCTCTGTGGGAAATATCATGTACATCGGAGTAAATCTTTGCCTTCTGGAGCCATAAAGTGCATATCAAGCGAAAGATATATATGGGAACTATATATAAATCTGAACCTATTTCACCCGAATTTGGCAAGCATAGTAAGAATGTTACGTCTACTCACTGTGCATCGCAGTAAAACTTTGCCTTCTGTTCTTCTTCTATAATTCTGAACCGATTTCTTCCAAAATCAATAAAGTTTTATTCTGACACAAAATACATTCTTGCGCCAATTTTAAAGTCGATTGGAATAAAATTGGAACCTATATATACTAAATATTTTATAATACCCTATTAAACAGTGTGTGTGGATTTGATTTGAATTGAATGATACAATAGTCATTACTTGGAAAATGTAATATTTTGCACGATATAGGAAATTTAGAAGATTGAATATAATTTTGTAATTTTTTTTTTTATTTTTAACAAGGAACAGAAAAACCATAATTTAGTAATGTCGTGGTTGAACCCACGACTCTATTATAACACACTTGAAGTCTAAGCATTTGGATCATTAAGAAAACAAAGCCATGTTATGCAATTAGTCAAATACTTAAATTTTCTCTGAGGTAATCTGTACTAAGTCTCATTCTATTCCAAGAACATTTTAATAGGATTTAGAAATGCCACAGATGTTGTCTAACAGCAGAACATCTCAAAAAGGGAATTACATTCTCATATTTAGATGAATTTTCATAATCCTTTAAATTGCAATTACCGAAAAGAAGGAAAGATTCATGCAGCAACAGGAAATATTCATGTGCAAAAGTTCCATATGTCTTTGGCAAATAAATTCATAGGTGTCCTCATTTTTTGTTGATGGTGCACTGCTACTCGTTATGAATTTCTAGAAAATCAGCTTGTGGTTTTGACATTTTCCTAACTCTACTCAACTACATCGTAACCCTTTTTTTGGAGAGGGGGGGGATGGTGGTCTGAGGAAAGAGTAAAAGTTTTTCGGTTTTTAATTTTCATACCAAAAAACAACAAACAAAAAAAAAATACAAGAGAAGAAAAAGTGCTTCAAAAACTAATTTGCTTTTGATTACAAACATTAATGCATAGACTTTTATGCAAGTGTAGGGAAAGAAGAAAAAAGTTCTTTTTCGTTTGCATCCAATGCTCATGAAGCTTTGAATTTCAGTTTATTCGATTTTTATTTGCTTCTTATTTATGTGAATGTAATGTCAGAATATTATATAGCTATGGATAATAAAATAGCACAAATTATGGAGAAGGAGATCGAACGTATATTCCAAAATAATACCAGTCTACAAAATGTCTACCAAACCGAGAGAAATAAGAAAGTCGCATTTGCAATACCATCCGCCCTATATTAATAACAACTAATTATGCCAAGTTTCAAGTCGATAGCTTGTTTCGTTCGGAAGTTAGTGTGATTTCAACAGACGGACGGACGAACATGCTAAGATCGACTTAGAATTTCGCCACGCCAGAATATATACACTTTATGGGGTCTAAGAGCAATATTACGATGTGTTGCAAACGGAATGACAAAGTTAATATACCCCCCATCCTATGGTGGAGGGTATAAAAAAATCAGGGAAGTGCAGCGAAGCGGACCGGGTTCGGTTAATACATTATATTGTTGGAAATCGATATTACGATGTGTCACAAACGGAATTCTATCAAAATCCAACTGTTGACATTTAAAGTTTTCACTTTCTGGAAATATGATAATGTCGACTTCTCGAGTTAATTTCAAACAACACAGAAATTTAATGAGTTGAGTTTCAAAACTATCAAAAATCGATTAGTCGATTTTGAACACTACATAAAAATGATTTTCATTTTTTTTTTTTGGCAAAAACCCAAACAGTCAATTTTCGATTTTTGTACCGAATTTTCGGCAGTTACTACTTTTACAAGCACTATTGTAGCTTGTTTTTTTTTTTGAGTACTTGTTAATGTCGGTACTACTTTTCTCTGGTAACGTTTGTTTTGTGTCTTTTTGCCATTTTCTCGTACCACTTTAATTTCGAATGAGAGTTGAATCAGCAGAGAAAAACAAAACCAGCCACAGATGTGGTCTTGTCATATTTTTGGTAGCATAAGATCTACACTCACACACACCCACATCCACACACAAATAATCATAGATGAGCATAAATGTGACAGGCAACAAAAAATAAAGGATATGGAGGTGGTGGAAATGCAAAAGAAAATAAAAATGTAAAAAAAGACAAGATTTTGAGAACAAAAATTATAACATTCCTTGTAGAACTACAATATGGCCGTAATCCTTTCGTTTGTCATATTTTTTGCGTTTTTCCCATTCTCCACTTAAATGGAGGTGGCCCTTTTAAAGAGGATCTCTATTGGGGCAACATAGAAAACAAACGCAAACATTCATATTACACACATATACGCACGCACACACATTGCTATTTTTTCGTAAGGAGCAAGCACATATGCACCTAAGAGCACGTAAACAAAGTTGAAGCAAAAAAGTAATTTTCAAAATATTTCACCAGAAATGATAAAAACCGTAAGAGTTCAGTACATATGTTTACATCTAACTACTCACAAATCCTTTAATAATGAACGCTACATCAAATGCAGTGGGCAGATTTGTTATAGCCTTTCATTTGTTTTCGCAAAAGAAATTTTCGATAATAATGGATAAGATGTGGATGGAAAACTTGACTCGATTTTTTGACTAATCAACTCTTTGGTAAATTAAAGTCGACATAGACTTTTAACAATTTTTTTTCTCAAATCCATAATCAACACTCCACCATAGGATGGGGGTATACTAACTCTATCAGAAGAAACATGATTGTCACAATTATATTCGAAGAGCAAAATAATATGATAGGAGCTATTTTTGCGGCGACCATGTAACATTTTCCCCTGCAACCATGTTGGCTCAGTGAACATGGTTCTAAGAAAAATAAAATTGTCCTCATCTAAAATGTTATTATATTGATAAAAAGAATTTTGTTTGAATCAAAATACAATGGTCACGATCTAAAATGTTATGGTATTCGTCAAAAAAGTTTTTCTTCCAATTAAAAGAACATGGTCACCACCTAAAATGTTTTGATCTTTATGAAAAAAAAAATTTTTTCTCCGTCGAAAAAAGGACGCCACTTGAGAAAAGAAAACAAAAAATTAACTTTATTTATTTATAAATTAATTCATTGTTTATTTGTATTAATAATGACGTGCAAGCAAACATCACATATTTTTACACATTCTATTTTGGTTCAATTTCAAAACTAAGTAATCATTTCATATTTACTTCGTGCCCATCAAATGATATAAAATTTTGACAAAAATTTCTATAGAAATAAATTTTGGGCAAAATTTTCCATAGAAATAAAAAAAAATTCTATATGAATAAAATGTTGATAAAATTTTCTATAGAAATATAATTCTGACAAAAGATTTATTAGAAATAAATTTTTGACAAAATTTTCTTTATAAATAAAATTTTGACAAAATTTTCTAAAGAAATAAATTTTAGACAAAATTTTCTATAGAAATAAAATTTTGACAAAATTTTCTATAGAAATACAATTTTGACAAAATGTTCTATAGAAATAAAATGTTGACAAAATTTTCTGTAGAAATAAATTTTTGACAAAATTTTCTATAGAAATAAAATTTTAACAACATTTTCTATAGAATTACAATTTTGACAAAATTTTCTATAGAAATACAATTTTGACAAAATTTTCTATAGAAATACAATTTTGACAAAATTTTCTATAGAAAAAAAATGTTGACAAAATTTTCTGTAGAAATAAATTTTTGACAAAATTTTCTATAGAAATAAAATTTTGACAAAATTTTCTACAGAAATAAAATTTTAACAACATTTTCTATAGAATTACAATTTTGACAAAATTTTTTACAGAAATTAAATTTTGACAAAATTTTCTATAGAATTAAAATTTTGACAAAATTTTCGAGAGAGATAAAATTTTGACAAAATTTTCAATTTTGACAAAATTTTCAATTTTGATAAAAAAAAATTGATAAAACTTTCTATATACATATAATTTTGAAAAAATTTTCTTTACAAACACAATTTTGACAAAATTTTCTATAGGAATAAAATTTTGACAACATTTTCTATAGAAATAAAATGTTGACAAGTTTTCCTATAGAAATACAATTTCGACAAAATTATTTATACAAATAAAATTTCGACAATATTTTCTGAGAAATAAAATTTAAACAAAATTTTCAATAAATTAAAAATTTTGACAAAATTTTCTATAGAAATAAAAATTTGACAAAATTTTCTTTACAAACAAAATTTTGACAAAATTTCCTATAGAAATAAAATTTTGACAAAATTTTCTATAGAAATAAAATTTTGAAACCATTTTCTATAGAAATAAAATTTTGATAAACATTTCTATGGAAATAAAATTTTGACAAAATTTTCTAGAGAGATAAAATTTTGATAACATTTTCTATAGAAATAACATTTTGATAAACTTTTCTATAGAAATAAAATTTTGACATAATTTTCAATTGAAATAAAATTTTGACAACATTTTCTAAAGATATAGAAATTTGACAAAATTTTCTATTGAAATAAAAAATTCCGACAAAACTTTTTATAGAAATAAAAATTTGACAAAATTTTCTATAGAAATAAAATTTTGACAAAATTTTCTATAGAAATAAAATATTCAATTGAAATAAAATTTCGACAAAATTTTCTAAAGAAATAAAATTTTGATAATATTTTCTATAGAAATGACATTTTGCAAAATTTTCTATAGAAATAAAATTTTGACAAAATTTTCTAGAGAAATAAAATTTTGACAAAATTTTCTAGAGAAATAAAATTTTGACAAAATTTTCTATAGAAATAAAATGTTGACAAACATTTCTATAGAAACACAATTTTGACAAAATTTTCAATTGAAATAACATTTTGACAACATTTTCTAAAGAAATTGAATTTGGACAAAATTTTCTATAGAAATAAAAAATTTCCACAAAATAAAATGTCGACAATATTTTCTATATAAATGAAATTTTGAAAAAATTTTCTATAGAAATAAAATTTTCTAAAAAAAAAATTCGACAAAACTTTTTATAGAAATAAAATTTTGAGAATAGTTTCTATAGAAATGAAATTTTGACAAAAATTTCTATAGAAATGAAAATTTGGCAACAGTTTCAATGGAAATAAAATTTTGACACAATTTTCTATAGAAATAAAATTTTGACAATATTTTCTATACAAATGAAATTTTGAGAAAATTTCTATAGAAATAAAATGTTGACAATATTTTCTATAGAAATAACATTTTGACAAAATTTTCTATAGAAAAAAAATTTTGACAACATTTTCTATAGAAATAAAATTTTGACAAAATTTTCTAAAGAAATCGAATTTTGACAAAATATTCTATAGAAATAAAAAATTTTGACAAAATAAAATGTCGACAATATTTTCTATAGAAATAAAATTTTGACAAAATTTTCTCTAGAAATAAAATTTTCAATTGAAATAAAATTTTCAATTGAAATAAAATTTTGACAAAATATTCTATAGAAATAAAAAAATTCGACAAAATTTTTTATAGAAATAAAATGTCTACAATATTTTCTATAGAAATAAAATGTCGACAAAATTTTCTATAGAAATAAAATTTTGACAAAATTTTCTACAGAAATAAAATTTTGACAAAGTTTTCTATAGAAATAAAATTTTGACAAATTTTTCTAAAGAAATAGAATTTTGACAAAATTTTCTATAGAAATAAAATTTTGACAAAATTATAAAATGTTGACAAGTTTTCCTATAGAAATAAAATTTCGACAAAATTATTTATACAAATAAAATTTCGACAATATTTTCTGAGAAATAAAATTTAAACAAAATTTTCAATAAATTAAAAATTTTGACAAAATTTTCTATAGAAATAAAAATTTGACAAAATTTTCTTTACAAACAAAATTTTGACAAAATTTCCTATAGAAATAAAATTTTGACAAAATTTTCTATAGGAATAAAATTTTGAAACCATTTTCTATAGAAATAAAATTTTGATAAACATTTCTATGGAAATAAAATTTTGACAAAATTTTCTAGAGAGATAAAATTTTGATAACATTTTCTATAGAAATAACATTTTGATAAACTTTTCTATAGAAATAAAATTTTGACAAAATATTCTATAGAAATAAAAAATTTTGACAAAATAAAATGTCGACAATATTTTCTATAGAAATAAAATTTTGACAAAATTTTCTCTAGAAATAAAATTTTCAATTGAAATAAAATTTTGACAAAATATTCTATAGAAATAAAAAAATTCGACAAAATTTTTTATAGAAATAAAATGTCTACAATATTTTCTATAGAAATAAAGTGTCGACAAAATTTTCTATAGAAATAAAATTTTGACAAAATTTTCTACAGAAATAAAATTTTGACAAAGTTTTCTATAGAAATAAAATTTTGACAAATTTTTCTAAAGAAATAGAATTTTGACAAAATTTTCTATAGAAATAAAATTTTGACAAATTTATCTATAGAAATAAAATTTTGACAAAATTTTCTATAGAAATAAAATTTTGACAAAATTTTCTAGAGAAATAAAATTTTGACAAATTTTTCTATAGAAATAAAATTTTGACAAATTTTTTTATGGAAATAAAATTTTGACAAATTTTTCTAAAGAATTAGAATTTTGACAAAATTTTCTATAGAAATAAAATTTTGACAAAATTTTCTAGAGAAATAAAATTTTGACAAATTTTTCTATAGAAATAAAATTTTGACAAATTTTTCTATGGAAATAAAATTTTGACAAACATTTCTATAGAAATAAAATTTGGAAAAATTTTTTTATAGAAATAAAATTTTGACAACTGTTTCTATGGAAATAAAATTTTAACAAAATTTTCTATAGAATTTAAATTTTGACAAAAATTTCTATAGAAATTAAATTTTGACAAAATTTTCTATAGAAATAAAATTTTGACAAAATTTTCTATAGAAATAAAATTTTGACAAAATTTTCTATAGAAATAAAATTTTGACAACATTTTCTAAAAATAGAATTTTAACAAAATTTTCTATAGAAATAAAAAATTTCGACAAAATAAAATGTCGACAATATTTTCTATACAAATGAAATTTTGAGAAAATTTTCTATACAAATTTTTGTTTCTTGGTGCTTTATTCGATCTTTTTCTTTTTAATGTATGTCAATAGTTTTATTAACCCTCTCATGCCCCAATTTTTTTGCCAGCTGATTAAATTTTCAATGTTAATGACACAAAAGCGAGAGAACTAAACAAAAAAATGTATACGACAAAATTCAGCATATGCTGCAAAGCCTCTTGAATAGTTTCAAATAAGTTTTCTTTTTATTTTGCCCATTTTTGTTGTCTTAAGGTGTGTTTTACTAAAAGCTTTCTTATTAAATGAAGCCCGCCTAAAGGCGGACTTGGGCATTAGAGGGTTAAGCTTGAGATCTTAGTTACCTTTATTTATTTTTAATCCATCATTCCTAATATTTCGCAATTATCATTGAATTGCTTCTTCAGAGGCGATTTGATATATGCACAGTGCAATAGATATAGTAGACGAAAGCAGTGATGCTCCATTAGAACAATAATTGTTTTGTGATCATTGGCTCATATATCAAATCGCCTGTGAAAAAGCAATTCAATGATAATTGCGAAATATTAGGAATGATGGATTAAAAATAAATAAGATCTCATGCTTAATAAAACTATTGACATTTATTTTCTATAGAAATAAAATTTTGCCAAAATTTTCTATAGAAATTAAATTTTGACAAAATTTTCTATAGAAATAAAATTTTCAATTTAAATAAAGTTTTGACAAAATTTTCTAAAAAACAAAATTTTGACAAAATTTTCAACAGATAAAAAATTTTGACAAAACTTTTTATATAAATAAAATGTCGACAATATTTTCTATAGAAATGAAATTTTGACAAAATTTTCTATAGAAATGAAATTTTGGCAAAATTTTCTATAGAAATAAAGTTTTGACAACATCTATAGAAATTAAAGTTTGACAAAATTTTCTCTAGAAATTAAATTTTGAGAAAATTTTCTATAAAAATAAAATTTTGACAAAATGTTCTATAGAAATAAAATTTTGTGTTTGGCAGTTTTTGGTGAAATTTTCTCAAAATTTTGGTAGATCATTCTTGACTCGAATGGCAACCGCAATTAATTATTTACCATATAAAACGATCGCTATATAAAACGATCACAACCTAAAGAGACTTATATAGGCATTTATTCTACCCTTTTTATCTACCATAGACTCCAAATTTTCTATAAATAAAATTTTGACAAATTTTACTATAGAAATAAAATTTTCAATTGAAATAAAACTTTGACAAAATTTTCTGTAGAAATAAAATTTTGACAAAATTTTCTATAGAAATAAAATAATTTAGAAGGCAAAGGTAGGAAGGTTTTATATATCTTTCGATTAATTTTTTAATTGATACTATCATTTCTGTGATTGAAGACATTTCAATTAAAAAATTAATTGGATCAATTACTTTCGTGATTGAATCAGAAATTTTTTTTTGTGTGTAGAACTTTGGACGCAATCCATGGTGGAGGGTACATAAGATTAGACATCGCCGAACTTTTGGCTGTATATACTTTTAATGTTTGCCATAATCGGCTTTTGATGTTGCCCAAAGTTGACTTATGATGTTGACTAAAATCGGATTATTGACTTTGAATTAGAGATGCCATATTTTATGGTAACTCGAATTGTATGAGAATCTTAAATACTCAAAGGAAATTTCAAAAGACACTTTAATGTTATTGTAGTTCATGAAGACAGATTATAGTTTGAATGAAAGAAATTCTATTTTAATTATTATACCGTCCGTAATAGGAGGGTAACGTTGTCCATCCGTTTGTAACACATCGAAATATTGGTTTTTAACAGTTACCACAGTCCAATTCAATTGTGGATTGCAGTCTTTAGTAGAGCTTTGTGTGCAAATCCATGGTGGAGGGTACATAAGATTCAATTATGCTTGTACTTTGACATATCAACCGAAAAAAACTTTCGGACTTTCATATCTCTCGAAGAGTTGATCACTACTGGTCACTGAGATCTTGTAATTTCGACTAAGATAAGACCTCAAGACCTCAACCACTTTGCAATTTGGCTATGCAAAATGTTATAAAAAGGTTTTGTAAGGTCGTGGAGTCCATTTGGCTGTTTTGTTAAGGAAACATCCGATCATTAATTTCAAGCAATAACATTTTGCTTTTAATGCCAAAAGTATACCTGTTATTGGCAACGCCTTCACATATGGGTAGAAGATATTCTATATTTTATTTTACGAATTCTTATGGCATATCTGGTAGGTAGGTAGACATAGTCTATTAATACTTTTTATGATTCATAAAAGGAATACGTTTAGATAGATGTACAGTAACGTGTATTAGTAAAATTAATCATGCGTAGTAGATCTCCATTATCCAGAATTCAGTAGCGGATTAATGAATTATGATCGTCTCTAGCTCTCCTCCATTTATCCTACGAGTACCTGTGACATAATTGCAATTGTCATTGCTGGTAGGGAAATTCCATCCAACCATCCCATATTAATTAACATTTTATTAAGACAATTGGTGAGAACAAATATTGTCAGTTAGGTTGAAAGCAATATACAGTATTCAGATTTACTTACTCGTTCTATTATTGGCGGTCGGGTTTATTCTATGAACTCGGCCTCTTCAACGAATTCTCTAATTTGTTTGCAGTCCCCGTTTCCAAGCTGGGCAATATTCCGAATCTTTCATCGGTGGTGGTGGGCTCGAAGGTCTCCTGCTCCTACCAAAGCTTCCTACACTCACCGTCATCCACTTCTCCTATTCTACAGAGATGTACCCTCAATTGTAGATGTCTGTTCATGAATTCCATGTCACTCCCGATTTTGATCCTAATCCCCGGTACACAGAACGAAAAAATAATTTTATTTCATAAAAATAGACAAGATCCACATGAAACATTATTCAATTTTACCGCGATAAACTTTTCAAAAATTCAAAGTCCATAGTTGTAGGCGTTTTATTGAAAATATTTTCTAATTTTCACTGATAAAAAAATCCACTATTCAACAAAAATATCGTAGGCATCACTAATAAAACCGATAAAGAAATCCTCTATTCACCAATCCACTATTCGGTCGTAGTAGATTCATAATTTTTATTTAGATATAATTTGTTCAATCAAAATAATAAAATGGTGTTAAATAAATAAACACTCGAATTCTTGTCTTCATTGCATATATAATTTTTGACTCAAAAATCATTCCATCACGAATTCACGTCGATGGTAAGGTATCTTAAAACTTCTTAACATCGTCTTCTCAATTGTAAGTTACTTCATACGGGGTATATATTAAATCAAACAAGTATATACGGCCGTAAGTTCGGCCAGGCCGAAGCTTATGTATCCTCCATCATGGATTGCGTAGAAACTTCTTCTAAACACTGCCATCCAGAATCGAATTACTTAAGTTGCGGTAACGCTTGCCGATGGCAAGGTATCTTAAAACCTCCTAACACCATCTTCTAAATTGTATGTAAGTCCATACGTGGTATATATTAAATAAAAGAGATCGATCCAATACGTATATAATTCAGTTTGACAAAGTAGACATAAAATTTTTACAAAATTTTCTACAGAAATAAAATTTTAACAAAATTTTCTATAGAAATAAAATTTAAAAAAAAATTTCTATAGAAATAAAAATTTTGACAAAATTTTCTATAGAAAGAAAATTTTGACAAAAATTTCTACAGAAATAAAATTTTAACCAAATTTTCTATAGAAATAAACTTTTGACAAAATTTTCTATAGAAATAAAATCGTGGTAGATTATTTTTGGCTCGAGTGGCAACCATGATTATGAACCGAATAAAATTTGAACAAAATTTTCTATAGAAATAAAATTTTGACAAAATTTTCTATAGAAATAAAATTCTGACAATGATGAAAATTTTATTATGAACCGAATAAAATTTTGACAAAATTTTCTCTAGAAATAAAATTTTGACAAAATTTTCTATAGAAATAAAATTTTGGTAGATTATTTTTGGCTCTAGTGGCAACCATGATTATGAACCGATATGGACCAATTTTGGTGTGATTGGACCAATTTTGGTATGGTTGTTAGCGACCATATACTAACACCACGTTCTTAATTTGAACCGGATCGGATGAATTTTGCTCCACCAAGAGGCTCCGGAGGTCAAATCTGGAGAACGTTTTATATGGGGGCTATATATAATTATGGACCGATATGGACCAATTCTGCCACGGTTGTTAAAGATCATATACTAATACCATGTTCCAAATTACAACAGGATTGGATGAAATTTGCTTCTCTTGGAGACTTCGCAAATCAAATCTGGGGATCGGTTTATATGGGGTCTATATATAATTATGGACCGATGTGGACCAATTTTTGCATGGTTGTTAGAGACCATATACCAACATCATGTACCAAATTTCAGCCGGATCGGATGAAATTTGCTTCTCTTTGAGGCTCCGCAAGCCAAATCTGGGGATCGGTTTATATGGGGGCTATATATAATTATGGATCGATGTGGACCAATTTTTGCATGATTGTTAGAGACCATATACCAACACCATGTACCAAATTTCAGCCGGATCGGATGAAATATGCTTCTCTTAGAGGCTCCACAAGCCAAATCTGGGGATCGGTTTATATGGGGACTATATATAATAAGGACCGATATGGACCAATTTTTGGATGGTTGTTAGAGACCATATACCAACATCATGTACCAAATTTCAGCCGGATCGGATGAAATTTTCTTCTCTTTGAGGCTCGGCAAGCCAAATCTGGGGATCGGTTTATATGGGGGCTATATATAATTATGGACCGATGTGAACCAATTTTTGCACGGTTGTTAGTGACCATATACTAACACCATGTATCAAATTTCAGCCGGATCGGATGAAATTTGCTTCTCTTTTAGGCTCCGCAAGCCAAATCTGGGGATCGGTTTATATGGGGGCTATATATAATTATGGACCGATGTGGACCAATTTTTGCATGGTTGTTGGAGACCATATACAAACACCATATACAAAATTTCAGCCGGATCGGATGAAATATGCTTCTGTTAGAGGCTCCACAAGCCAAATCTGAGGGTCCCTTTATATGGGGGCTATACGTAAAAGTGGACCGATATGGCCCATTTTCAATACCATCCGACCTACATCGATAACAACTACTTGTGCCAAGTTTCAAGTCGATAGCTTGTTTCGTTCGGAAGTTAGCGTGATTTCAACAGACGGACGGACGGACGGACATGCTTAGATCGACTCAGAATTTCACCACGACCCAGAATATATATACTTTATGGGGTCTTAGAGCAATATTTCGATGTGTTACAAACGGAATGACAAAGTTAATATACCCCCATCCTATGATGGAGGGTATAAAAAGATCGATCCAATACGTATATAATTCAGTTTGACAAAGTTGACATAAAATTTTGACAAAATTTTCTACAGAAATAAAATTTTAACAAAATTTTCTATAGAAATAAAATTTTCACAAAATTTTCTATAGAAATAAAATTTTCACAAAATTTTCTGTAGAAATAAAAATTTTAACAAAATTTTCTATAGAAAGAATATTTTGACAAAAATTTCTACAGAATTAAAATTTTAACAAAATTTTCTATAGAAATAAACTTTTGACAAAATTGTCTATAGAAATAAAATCTTGGTAGATTATTTTTGGCTCGAGTGGCAACCATGATTATGAACCGAATAAAATTTGAACAAAATTTTCTATAGAAATAAAATTTTGACAAAATTTTCTGTAGAAATAAAATTTTGACAATGATGAAAATTTTATTATGAACAGAATAAAATTTTAACAAAATTTTCTCTAGAAATAAAATTTTGACAAAGGTTAGGTTAGGTTAAAGTGGCAGCCCGATTAAATTTCAGGCTCACTTAGACTATTCAGTCCATTGTGATACCACATTTAACTAAAAGTACCTATTACATATGGGCATTTCTAGTCTTAACCACTGAACCTTCTCTATTATTTACTTTTGTGGAACCAACCAGATTGCTCCAAAAACATTAACAAACTGCTTAATTTAACGTTTTCCAGGTCAGCCAGTAATCTAAAGCTATATGCTCCTAAAATTCGCTTACGCCTTACACAAAAAGCAGGACACTCACACAAGAGGTGTTTAATTGATTCCTTTTCCTCCACGTCATGACAGCTTATACAATAGTCATTTAACTTCGCACCTATAGTTTTTGCAAATTCGCCTATCAGGCAGCGACCCGTTATAGCAGATATTAGGAGTGCTATCTGACGCCTTGAGAACACTAGCATATCTAGTGTGCGGTTTAAGTTTAAATGGGGCCATATTTGCTTGGTGTCGTTACAACCCTTGCAATTTTCCCATCGAATATTGGCCATCATAACAGCCTTCTCTCGCAGTAAGAGCTTGCAGGTGGCCAGAGGCATACCAACAGATTCTAGTTCCCCTGGAATATGTAAGGTAGTTCCTAGCCTTGCTAACACATCTGCTTCACAGTTCCCCGCTATGTTCCTATGACCAGGCACCCATATTAGGTAAATATTGTACTGCTCAGCCATCTCGTTGAGAGATTTGCGGCAGTCTATGGCCGTTTTTGAGTTAAGGAACACAGAGTCCAAGGATTTTATTGCAGGTTGACTGTCTGAGTATATATTAATGCCAATATTTGTTGGAACATTACTTCTCAGCCAATTCACCACCTCTCTTATTGCCAATATTTCAGTCTGAAAAACACTACAGTGACTAGGTAATCTTTTCGCTATTCGAATTTCCAGATCTTTAGAATATACTCCAAACCCCACTTGTCCGTTCAATTTGGAGCCATCAGTATAGAAATCTATATATCTTTTATTCCCCGGGGTCTGTGTATACCACGCCTCACTGTTGGGAATTAGTTTCAAACTTTTTGTCGAAAAGTGGTTTTGCCAGGGTGTAATCCACTACGTTAGGCACATCTGGCATTACTTTGAGGACCGAACTATGACCGTACATTTTTTCCGACCACAGCGATAGCTCGCGCAACCGCACAGCCGTTGTTGCAGCTGACTGTTTGGCCAAAATGTCTAAAGGCAATAGATGTAGCATGACATTAAGGGAGTCTGTTCCTGTCTTACTAAATGCGCCTGAGATACATAAGCTCGCCATACGCTGAACTTTATCTAAACAAGTCGGTTTCTGAAGTGCCGGCCACCAGACTACAACACCATATAGCATTATAGGTCTAACCACTGCCGTGTATAGCCAATGCACAATTTTTGGTCTTAGTCCCCACTTTTTCCCTATTGCCTTTTTGAACGAGTACAAAGCTACCGTGGCTTTTCTC
The DNA here is from genome assembly GCF_050003625.1 of Haematobia irritans. Lineage (NCBI taxonomy): Eukaryota > Metazoa > Arthropoda > Insecta > Diptera > Muscidae > Haematobia > Haematobia irritans. The sequence goes on along the minus strand of NC_134397.1, from coordinate 163,114,682 downwards.
GCCCTCTCTTCAATATTAAGCCTAAAATTCAGCTTCCTGTCCAAAATAACTCCAAGGTATTTTGCACACTCACCAAAGGGAATTTCAGTACCCCCTAACGAAATGGGCCTAACCGTGGGAGTTTTGCGATCTTTGCAGTACATGACTATTTCTGTCTTTGCTGGATTTACACCAAGACCATTATCTTTCGCCCATTTCTCAGTCATCCGGAGAGCTCTCTGTATAATATCTCTGATTGTGGATGGGAATTTTCCCCTGACTGCTAGCGCCACATCATCTGCGTATGCCACCACTTTTATCCTTTCTTTTTCTAGAGAAACCAGAAGGTTGTTTATAGCAACATTCCAAAGAAGAGGTGATAGAACTCCTCCTTGGGGAGTGCCTCTGTTCACATACCTTTGTATGTTTGCTTGCCCTAGTGCGGCTGAAATACGTCTCTTTATTAGAAGTTCGTCTAACAGCCTAAGTATACCTGGATCAACATTGAGAGTTGTCAGTCCATTTAATATCGAGCTCGGATGGACATTATTGAACGCCCCTTCGATGTCTAGAAACGCCACGATTGTGTATTCTTTGACAGATAGTGAGCTTTCAATAAAGCTGACCAGTTCATGCAATGCGGTCTCAGTAGACCTGCCCTTCGAGTATGCATGCTGTCTTTTCGAGAGCAAACCTGAATCCACGGTAGTTCTAAGATACATGTCTATCATCCTCTCCAGGGTCTTAAGTAGGAATGAGGATAAGCTGATTGGTCGGAAATCCTTCGCACTCGAGTGAGAGGCTTTTCCTGCTTTAGGTATGAAGACGACTTTTGTTTCCCTCCACTTTTCTGGAATATATGCTAAGTTTACACATTGTTTATATATCACCGTCAACCAGGGGATAATTCTTTCAGCCACTGCCTGTAACTCCGCCGGAGTAATTCCATCAGGTCCGGGGGATTTGAATGGTCCAATGCTATTTAAAGCCCATTTTATTCTAGATTCCGACACAATTTCCTCGATAGGAAATGATCGCTGAGCCTCTGTTACACCGCCGGAACATGGTTCAACCGTCTGATTTCCAGGGAAGTGTGTGTCCAAAAGTACCTCCAACGTCTCCTCACTGGACGTTGTCCAATTTCCCTCCGATGTTTTAATGAAACCTGGAGCGGTGTTAGTGGATGCTAGTACCTTCCGTAGTCTGGAAGCCTCTGACGTATTCTCAATACTGCTACAGTAATCATCCCAAGAGTTTTGTTGAGACCTTCTCCGTTCTCGTTATATTCTCTCAGATTCATCTTGTAAGTGTCCCAATCCTCCGGAGCTCTTGTGGACTTTGCTTTGTTAAAGAGCTTACTGCAGGATTTCCTCATATTACTTAACTCCGTAGTCCACCATGGCGGCCGATTTTTTCCCCTTGGCTTTCCTCTAGGGCATGCAGCTTTCAGTGAAATGTTGAAGGCCTTAGTCATCCGCTCCACTGCGTGTTCGATATCTTGCACAGTGCTCATATTTGTCTCCGGCACTTCCGGTATCATCAAATTGAACGATTCCCTATACCTATTCCAATCAGCTTTCCTAACATTTGGCGGAAATATGGTCTTTGAAGTACGAACAGCCAATCTGAAACTGATGTAGCGATGATCTGAGAAGCTATGTTCCCTCAAAACTTGCCACTCAGATATCTTATCATTCAGTTCCGGAGAGGTCAACGTTACGTCCAAAACCTCTTGTCTGTTCCTGGTGACGAAGGTTGGTGCATCTCCCTTATTGCAAACTACCAGGTTAGTACGCAAAATAAACTCTATTAGCGACTCTCCCCTTGCATTAGTATCACTACTTCCCCAAATACTATGATGTGCATTTGCATCGCATCCCATAATGAGTTTTGTCTTTGTTTTTAGTGACTCCTCAACTAAGGTCTTAACGGCACAGGGTGGCATATCCCTATCATGTCCCATGTAGACCGAAGATACCCAATATTTGCATGTGGATATCTCTAGACTGGCTACGACAGTGTCTGCATTGCTCAATGAAGGAAGCAGAAACAAGTTTAGTTCGTTTTTAGCAATTATACATGCTCGATTTATATCGTTACCGGTATTATGCAAAAGTTTGAAACCCGGAGTGCTTAATTCACAGATCTTGTTCTTATATATGTATGGTTCTTGAATAAGAACTATATCTATGTCTCCTTTCATCAGGAGAACTTTTAAGGCAGCACAAGCGGCCTTACAATGGTGAAGATTTATCTGGAGGAACCGTAGAACCATCCAAATTTTCAACCACCGTCACATCAGCCGCTTCAATTGAGTCATCAAGGGCTTCCTCTTCACAGATCTCGGTGACTCTCGCAACAATCCGCGGTTCAGCTTTGGTGAGGCTTGAGCCTGTAGAAACTTCCCGCATATGATTTTCGCCGTAGTCTGTAGGTTTTATTTCTCCTTCGGCTTCGCTAGGAGATTTTTTCACTGCTGACTCTACCGGAGGCTTGTCCGTTTCGGTATCCTTTGGCTGATCGCTTTTGTATACCTTCATATGGATATCATGAAAGCCATAACATACGCGTCCTTGGGTCTGGGCTAGATGTGGCAGCGACTCTATGTTTAATATAAACACCGCATGTCGTCTTGGTCCATCCACCTCATCCAAACGACCAACCTTCCAATCGGCGGTTGGAAGATCTGGGTTACATTCTTTTAGTCTCTCTGCATGTGCTCTAGGTTTAGCCGGTATGTCTTTTTTATCGACTAACTCCAAAGCGGCTCCTTCCCAAACTTCACCAATTAGCATCAATGCAGCTTTAAAGCAATCCATAGACCTCTGGTCTGCAAAAGCTATTAACTTATATCGTCCTTGATACCATCCAGCATCTTGCCGTCGAGGACTTGGTCCGGGAAACTTTTTTCGCATCTCTGAGTAGACACCAGACATCGCGTTCTCAATTTCCCCCCATTTTTGCCTTGGAATCATACCGTCCAATGCTCCTTTATTAATAATAGCCATCACAAGGCTGTCTTTTGCAACTGAGGCAAACGATCTTTTTGACAAAATTTTCTATAGAAATAAAATTTTTGTAAATTATTTTAGGCTCTAGTGGCAACCATGATTATGAACAGATAGGACCAATTTTTGTGTGATTGGACCAATTTTGGTATGGTTGTTAGCAACCATATACTAACAGCACGTTTCTAATTTGAACCGGATCGGATGTATTTTGCTCCTCCAAGAGGCTCCGGAGGTCAAATCTGGAGAACATTTTATATGGGTGGCTATATATAATTATGGACCGATATGGACCAATTCTGGCACGGTTGTTAAAAATCATATACTAACACCATGTTCCAATTTACAACCGGATTGGAATTTGCTTCTCTTGGAGACATCGCAAGCCAAATCTGGGGATCGGTTTATATGGGGGCTATATATAATTATGAACCGATGTGGACCAATGTTTGCATGGTTGTTAGAGACCATATACCAATACCATGTACCAAATTTCAGGCGGATCGGATGAAATTTGCTTCTCTTTGAGGCTCCGCAACCCAAATCTGGGGATGGGTTTATATGGGCGCTATATATAATTATTGACCGATGTAGACCAAGTTTTGCATGGTTATTAGAGACCATATTCCAACATCATGTACCAAATTTCAGCCGGATCGGGTGAAATTTTCTTCTCTTTGAGGCTCCGCAAGCCAAATCTGGAGATCAGTTTATATGGGGGCTATATATAATTATGGACCGATGTGGACCAATTTTTGCATGATTGTTAGAGACCATATACCAACACCATGTACCAAATTTCAGCCGGATCGGATGAAATTTGCTTCTCTTTTAGGCTCCGCAAGCCAAATCTGGGGATCGGTTTATATGGGGGCTATATATAATTATGGACCGATGTGGACCAATTTTTGCATGGTTGTTGGAGACCATATACAAACACCATATACCAAATTTCAGCCGGATCGGATGAAATATGCTTCTGTTAGAGGCTCCACAAGCCAAATCTGAGGGTCCCTTTATATGGGGGCTATACGTAAAAGTGGACCGATATGGCCCATTTTCAATACCATCCGACCTACATCGATAACAACTACTTGTGCCAAGTTTCGAGTCGATAGCTTGTTTCGTTCGGAAGTTAGCGTGATTTCAACAGACGGATGGACGGACGGACATGCTTAGATCGACTCAGAATTTCACCACGACCCAGAATATATATATACTTTATGGGGTCTTAGAGCAATATTTCTATGTGTTACAAACGGAATGACAAAGTTAATATACCCCCTTCCTATGATGGAGGGTATAAAAACGCCGATTAAATACGTATATAATTCAGTGTGACACAATTTTCTATACAAATAAAATTTTGACAAAATTTTTTGTGGAAATGAAATTTTGACAAAATTTTCTATAGAAATAAAATTTTGACAAAATTTTCTATAGCAATCAAATGTTGACAAAATTTTCTATATAAATAAAATTGTGACAAAATTTTCTATAGAAATTAAATTTTGACAAAATTTTCTATAGAATAAAATTTTGACAAAATTTTCTCTAGAATAAAATTTTGACAAAATTTTCTATAGAAATAAAATCTTGACAAAATTTTGTATAGTAATACAATTTTGATAAAATTTTCTATAGAAATTTAATTTTGACAAAATTTTCTATTGAAATAAAATATTGACAAAATTTTCTATAGAAATAAAATTTTGACAAAATTTTCTATAGAATAAAATGTTGGCAAAATTTTCTATAGAAAAAAATTTTGACAAAATTTCCTATCGAATAAAATTTTGACATTTTCTATAGAAATAAAATTTCGACACAATTTTCTATAGACATAAAATGTTGACAAAATTTTCTATAGTAATAAAATTTCTATAGTAATAACATATTGGTAGATTATTTTCGGGTATGGGCTATATATAACTATAGACCGATATTGACAAATTTTGGCAAGGTTGTTAGCGGCCATATACTAGCGCAATGTACCAAATTTCAAGCGGATCGGATGAATGTTGCTCCTCCAAGAGCTCCGGAGGTCAAATCTGGGGATCGGTTTAAATGGGGGATATATATAATTAAGACCGGTATGGACCAATTTTTGCATGATTGTTAGATACCATATACTAACACCACCTACCAAATTTCAACCAGATCGGGTGAAATTTGCTTCTCTTAGAGACTCCGCAAGCCAAATCTGGAGATCGGTTTATATGGGGGCTATATATAATTGTGAACCGATGTGGACCAATTTTTGCATGGATGTTAGAGACCATATACTAACACCACGTTCCACATTTGAACCGGATCGGATGAGTTTTGCTCCTCCAAGAGGCTCCGGAGGTCAAATCTGGAGAACGGTTTATATAGGGGCTATATATAATTGTGAACCGATATGGACCAATTCTGGCACGGTTGTTAGAGATCATATACTAACGCCATGTTCCACATTTCAACCGAATTGGATGAAATTTGCTTCTCTTAGAGACTCCGCATGGGGGATATATATAATTATGAACCGATGTGGACCAATTTTTGCATGGTTGTTAGAGACCATATACCAACATCATATACCAAGTTTCAGTCGGATCGGATGAAATTTGTTTCTCTTTAAGGCTCCGCAAGCTAAATCTGGGGATCGGTTTATATTTTTTTGCATGATTGTTAGATACCATATACCAACACCATGTATCAAATTTCAGCAAGATCGGATGAAATTTGCTTATCTTTGAGGCTCCGCAATCCAAATCTGTGGATCGGTTTATATGGGGCTATATATAATTATGGACCGATGTGGACCAATTTTGGCATGGTTGTTAGAGATCATATACCAACACCATGTACCGAATTTCAGATGGATCGGATGAAATATGCTTCTGTTAGAGGCTCCGCAAGCCAAATCTGAGGGTCTGTTTATAAGGGGGCTATACGTAAAAGTGAACCGATATGGCCCATTTGCAATACCGTCCGACCTACATCAATAACAACTACTTGTGCCAAGTTTCAAATCGATAGCTTGTTTCGTTCGGAAGTTAGCGTGATTTCAACAGACGGACGGACGGACGGACATGCTCAGAGAGACTCAGAATTTCACCACGACCCAGAATATATATACTTTATGGGGTCTTAGAGCAATATTTCGATGTGTTACAAACGGAATGACGTATTTTTTCAATGTAGTATTCAAATTTTCTTTTTGTTATATTGCCCTTAGGTTATCCAACGGGTTGACTCTACTCAAGAAGTAAAACCAAGATACCTCACCAAAATTTACCACATTATCAAAATGTTAAATTTGCAACATAAAATATGAAGTAAAATTTATTTATGCATATTAACTATTTATAGTTCCTATTTTTAGGCTCTATTTAAACCGATAGCCTAAGCTGCAAGTACTTTTTGCTAAATTCGATAAACACTGCTGCAATAGAATTACATTTATTTTATCAAAAAGCAAATTGATAAATATGTCGTTATCTCTTTATCAAAAAAGAAAAAAAAAACGGCTTGATGAACTATTCAACCAATTAGCACAATAATCGTATGGAATCGAATAGATTTTCATTGCATACATGCGTTCACTAATGCACCTCCAAGTCGGCATTTTATTTCTTTTTCAATGTGAACAAACAACACTGAACGCTCGGAGAGAATGCAAACTACCCATTCTCTCTTAGTCTCTCTGCAAGCACATGTTTACAGTGTTGCCAACTCCCCAAGGCCAAAAAGCACCAAACAAAATATTCTAAATTCTAACATACCACCTTCCACCACAAAATCGAAAATGCTCTACTAAAAAAAAAAAAAAAAAAAAAAAAAAAAAAAAAAAAAAAAAAAAACTTCCGAAGGTGTATTATAGAACTTTTGTGAATTGAATTTCAAGAAGTTAAGGTGGGTATTATTAGCCGCTAAAATAGTAATTTTTTCACAATTACTTTCCTTTAATAAATCATTTTAAGGAATACAAACTTTGTGAAAATTTGCTTTTGGCTACTCCCCATCAAGTTATAATAAAATTTGCAGCAACTATGCATAATTTTATGCCCATTTTTACTGATATAGTTTTCACTTTAGCGCAAAACTCAAATTTAGTACTCACCATTATGAACCGCTATTCAAGTATACACCTTCATCAGTTTTAATGCTTTCGTCAAATTCATTTTCATCAGTGATGTTTTCCAACTTTCAAAATATCAATATATGGAAGGAGTCTATTGCTTATTTCAGTTGTGCGTGCTTATGTGGATTTAATACTAACGTTTTTAATGACATCTTTACCAAATTCAAAAATTCGACACTCATGACTCGACTTTCCTACAGAATACCCTAAATGACAATATTAATTAAAAAATAATCAATACCAACTTCATAACAATCAAATTCTATATTTGGCAATAAATTTCAGTTTCTCTTGAAAGTCTAATCAAAATTTTTGTACCTATTAAACTTAATACTGTTCAAAATAAAAAAAAGCACCAAAAGCACTAAATGAAAATGCCAGAAAGCACCAAGTTGGTGCTTTTTTTGAAAAGGCACCAAAAAGGCAATTTGGTGCTTTTTAGAAATCAAAAAGCACTAAATTTGGTGCTAAAAGCACCAAATTGGCAACACTGCATGTTTATGAACGCACACTTTAGAATGTAAAATGACTAAGTCAACAAGACAACATAAACGAACAAAGCATATTAAATAACACAACAAACGATATGTGGGTATATGCAATTATTATAGACATTGAAAACATTTTAGTCGAGTCGAGTTAGTACTAGCGTCATTAAACGCAAGCATTAATGAAACCAGTTGTATATTGAGCATCGAGAAGTAAAGACGCGTGTGCAATAATTGCGGCTAGCAGTATGGAAAAGGTGAGTTTTAATGCTTAGGTAGCATATTTCTTGTATTGTATATAATAAAAATAAATATTGATCACAGACGTTGTGAAAGAAATGCAAGTTGGAAAAACATTAAAAACTTCTTGGAATTAGTTTTTTTTAACTATGTACATACATATGATGTTATCAAGACATTGCTATACCATGATATTGATTACGATAGAATAATTGAAATATCTACAAATGTACGAGTACATTCCGATAAAAAAAGCCTGCTTTTGATAAAAATAAAAAATATTGTCATAATTTTACCATTGAGTTGGGCGATAAAAGAAAACCATCAACTGACAAAAATGTCGTATGTGTTTTACCAGTCTTCTCTAAATAATGCGCATATGCATACATACCACATATACACACATACGTATGTTTGTAGCATTCAATGAGAAAACTTTGTTCATGTTCTCTTTGTTTATATGCAAGCAAGTGATGCCAATTGCCGAATGGGAAAAAACGCCAAAAATATATTATAATTTCTAACATCACATTTCCCATCACAGCAAGTATTTCAACCATTTAAAATTAAGTCTCTACATTGAGAACCCTTTAAAGGGTATAAACATTTTGTACTTATAACATATAAAAACCAAAAGTAGGTTGGTAGAAAAATAACTAGAAAGTATAATACATTAGTTCAAGGTTTATTGAATATTTAAAACCTAGTTTCATCGAAGAATGTTATATTACTTTGTTCTCCATCCTCTGGCAACAATAACGATTTTATATAGCATTCTCATTTTTATATGTTTCGTTTGATTTTGATTTTTTATATGTTTCGTCTGTTCATACACACTGTTAGAAAAATATGTTCTTCATATGTTCCGATATAAACAAAATGTGTTTCGGGCAGAATTTTTTAAACACAATATATTTAAGTGCACAAATGTAATGTTCCTAAACTTGCATTAAATGTTTGGGCACATATGTCAATATGTTAGAATATATTATACTTGGGACATGACTGTTTCATAAAAATAATATGTGTAAATGTAAACATATATACATTTTCAAGTTTCGAGTAAACATATGGATGTTGGGATATTTTATTCAGAGAGTATAGAGAAAGAAATAGAGATAGAAACCGGGAGGGTTGACGAAAGATATCAACATAACACAGCGGTAGAATCAAAAGAGAGCAATTTCTGTTCCAAAAATTGTTAAGTCTATATATTATATAATTTGAGTATTAAAATCAGTATTCGGAGTAAAGAGAATAGACATTCAGAAGCAAGGGAATCGACACCTAAAAAAAGCATGTATTTTTGCCTTGAGAGCAGCATTTTATGTATGTGTGGACATGTGATTTGTTTATCATTTTGGCATTATGGGCACAATTTGTATACCCTCCACCATAGGATGGGGGGTATATTAACTTTGTCATTCCGTTTGTAACACATCGAAATATTGCTCTAAGACCCCATAAAGTATATATATTCTGGGTCGTGGTGAAATTCTGCGTCGATCTGAGCATGTCCGTCTGTTGAAATCACGCTAACTTCCGAACGAAACAAGCTATCGACTTGAAACTTGGCACAATTAGTTGCCCTTGACGTAGGTCGGATGGTATTGCAAATGGGTCATATCGGTCCACTTTTACGAATAGCCCCCATGTAAACGGACCCCCAAATTTGGCTTGCCGATCCTCTAAGGGAAGCAAATTTCATCCGATCCGGCTGAAATTTTGTGCATCGTGTTAGTATATGGTGTCTAACAACCATGCAAAAATTGGTCCATAATTATATATAGCCCCCATATAACCCGATCCCCAGATTTGGCTTGCGGGGCCTCTAAGAGAAGCAAATTTCATCCGATCCGGTTGAAATTAGCATATGATCTCTAACAACCATAATTATATATAGCCCCCATATAAACCGATCCCCCGATTTGGGTTGCGGAGCTTCTAAGAGAAGTAAATTTCATCCGATCCGGCTGAAATTTGGTACATGGTGTTATTATATGGTCTCTAATAACCATGCAAAAATTGGTCGAAATCGGTCCATAATTATATATAGCCCCCATATAAACCGATCCTAAGATTTGACCGATTCGGTTGAAATTTGGTACGTGATGTTAGTATATGATATTTAACAACCATGTTAAAAGTAGTCCATATCAGTCCATAATCATATATAGCCCTCATATAAACCGATCCCGAGATTTGGTTTTGGAGCTACTTGGGGGAGCAAATTTCATCCGAGTCAGTTGAAATTTGGTACATTGTGCTAGTATATGACCGTTAACAACCATGGACCTAGTCAGTCCATATCGGTCTATAGATATATATAGCTCTCAGATAAATAGATCCCGAATCACACAAAAATTGGTCCATATCAAGTTCATAATTGTATATATCCCACATATAAGCGACCCTCATATTTCAATTCTGGCTCTCTAGGTACCGTGCAAAAGTCCATATCGATTCGTAATTATTTGTAGACTTACCTATACATACCTTTTTTGTGTAATATATACCACGTATGGACTAACTCACAATTTAGAAAACGATGTTAAGAAGTTTTAAGATACCACAACGCAATTAATTCGATTATGGATGACAGTCTTTCGTAGAAGTTTCTACGCTATCCATGGGGGAGGATACATAAGATTCGGCCTTGCCGAACTGACGGCCGCATATACTTAGGTTAGGTGACAGCCCGATGTATCAGGCTCACTTAGACTATTCAGTCCATTGTGATACCACATTGGTGAACTTCTCTCTTATTACTGAGTGCTGCCCGATTCCATGTTAAGCTCAATGACAAGGAACCTCATTTTTATAGCCGAGTCCGAACGGCGTTCCACTTTGCAGTGAAACTACTTAGAGAAGCTTTAAAACCCTCAGAAATGTCCAGCATTACTGAGGTGGGACAATCCACCGCTGAAAAACTTTTTGGTGTTCGGTCGAAGCAGGAATCGAACCCACGACCTTGTGTATGCAAGGCGGGCATGCTAACCATTGCACCACGGTGGCCGTATATACTTGTTTTTCTTGGTTCATGAAAAGAAATCGGAACGTTCGACGACTAAAACAAAATATTCAGTAGAACATATATACAAATTACAAAGGGATCTTCATAAAAAATAACGAAGGGTTCTTTTTAGAGTTGGGACAGTAAAATGAAAAAAGAAGAAACAGTGAAAAATTACATAGTGAAATGTATAAAAACAAAGTTTAGTTCGTCTTTATTAATAAGTAGTCCAAGAGGAGTTGAAGGACACTTTAAAATATAAAAGCGCGCTGTAAGTTCGAGTTTTGCTTGAATCTCTAACAGCAGAATAACATTATAACTTTTTTGACAAATTGTATTATAACTTAGTGGAGAATGAAGCAAAGCTACAATTGAAAAAATTTTTTCTTTTACAAATGAATTATTAAAGAAAAATAAACGTGAAAACATGCCCATTTTAGATCGATAATGCCAACATAATACCGGCCTTAAAGGTGGGTATTAAGTTCGAGTTTAGCCGCTAAAGTCGTAATTTTTTCACTAAAGTGAAAACTAAATCAGTAAAAAAAGGCATAAAATCATATATATTTGTTGCAAATTTAATTATAACTTGATGGGGAATAGCCCAAAGTAAATTGTAACAAAGTTTGTATTCCTTAAAATGGATTATTAAAGAAAAGTCATCGTGAAACAAGTATATACGGCCGTAAGTTCGGCCAGGCCGAATCTTATGTATAGGAACTTCTACTAAAGGCTGTCATCCACAATCGAATTACTTGGGTTGCGATAACACTTGCCGATGGCAAGGTATCGTAAAACTTTTTAACACTGTCTTCTAAATTGTAAGTTAGCCCATACGGGGTATATATTAAACAAAAAAAGGCCGATTAAATACGTATATAATATAGTTTGACAAAATTTTCTACAGAAATGAAAACTTGACAAAATTTTCTATAGAAATAAAATTTTGACAAAATTTTCTATAGAAATAAAAACTTGACAAAATTTTCTATAGAAATAAAATGTTGACAAAATTTTCTATGGAAGTAAAATGTTGACAAAATTTTGTATAGAAATAAAATGTTGACAAAATTTTCTACAGAAATAAATTTTTTACAAAATTTTCTATAAAAATAAAATTTTGACAAAACTTTCTATGGAAATAAAATTTTGACAAACATTTCTATAGAAATAGCCGTTTGACAAAACTTTCTATAGAAATGAAATTTTGACACAACTTTCTATAGTAATAAAATATGACAAAATTTTCTATGGAAATAAAGTTTTGGTAGATTATTTTTGGCGATATGGACCAATTTTTGTGTAATAAGTCATCGGCTATATATAACTAAAGACCGATATTGACCAATTTTTACATGGCTGTTAGAGGCCATATATTGACAAAATGTACCAAATTTCAACTGGATCGGATGAATTTCGCTCCTCCAAGAGGCTCCTGAGGTCAAATCTGGGGATCGGTTTATATGGGAGCTATATATAATTATGAACCGATATGGACCAATTTTTGCATGGTTGTTAGAGACTATATACTAACACCACGTACTAAATTTCAATTGGATCGGATGAATTTTGCTCCTCCAAGAGGCTCCGGAGTTCAAATCTGGGGATTGGTTTATATGGGAGCTATATATAATTATGAACCGATATGGACCAATTTTTGCATGGTTGTTAGAGGCCGTATACTAACATCAGGTACCAAATTTCAACAGGATCGGATGAATTTTTCCCCTCCAAGAGGCTCCGGAGGTCAAATCTGGGGATCGGTTTATATGGGGGCTATATATAATTATGGACCGATATGGACCAACTTTTGCATGGTTGTTAGAGACCGTATACTAACATCAGGTACCACATTTCAACCGGATCGGATGAATTTTTCCCCTCCAAGAGGCTCCGGAGGTCAAATCTGGGGATCGGTTTATATGGGGGCTATATATAATTATGGACCGACATGGACCAATTTTTGCATGGGTGTTAGAGACCGTATACTAAGACCACGTACTAAATTTCAACCGGATCGGATGAGTTTTGCTCCTCCAAGAGGCTCCGGAGGTCAAATCTGGGGATCGGTTTATATGGGAGCTATATATAATTATGGACCGATATGGACCAATTTTTGCATGGTTGTTAGAGGCCGTATACTAACATCAGGTACCAAATTTCAACCGGATCGGATGAATTTGGCTGCTCCGGGAGGCTCCCCAAGCCAAATTTGGGGATCGGTTTATATGGGGGCTATACGTAAACGTGGTCCGATATGGCCGATTTTCAATACCATCCGACCTACATCAATAACAACTACTTGTGCCAAGTTTGAAGTCGATAGCTTGTTTCGTTCGGAAGTTAGCGTGATTTCCACAGACGGACGGACAGCCGGACAGACGGACAGACGGACGGACGGACGGACATGCTTAGATCGACTCAGAATTTCACCACGACCCAGAATATATATACTTTATGGGGTCTTAGAGCAATATTTCGATGTGTTACAAACGGAATGACAAAGTTAATATACCCCCATCCTATGGTGGAGGGTATAAAAACGATGATTTTAGCGGCTAAACTCGAACTTAATACCCACCTTAAAGGTAAAAATGAAAATAAGTACAAAATTATCTCTAAATACGATAAATTTTAAATGCATTTAAAATTGTGTTAAATGCTAGTAAAAAATAGTAGTTCCATGATTATATAAAGTCCTGATATAAATCGGACCCCAGATTTAACTTACGGAAATTCTGGTAGGAGCAAATTCGACGAGGTTGAAATTTGGTACGTGATGTTTTCTAAAAACCATTCAAATAAACCAATAAATTTCTTACGACCAGCTTGAAATTTGGCCTTGTAATTACAAGGTGAACTTGTGTCATATAGGTTCATATTTATAAACCCTTCTATATAAACCGATCAAGTACCTAATTGTTTAAGTATTTAGTCGGCAACTGTTAGCACAACCCAAGTAATTCGATTGTGGAATTCAGTCTTGAGTAGAACTTGGGTACAAAGTCCATGGTGTTATGTATATAAGATTCGGCCGTATATACTTAGTAAAATAATGAATCTCTATCCAAAATGAATCTGTTCGATTAGTAGGATATTCTAAGTACACAGCCTTATATTTTGAATGCATATTTCAATTTCATTCAATTAAGTTTGATCAGCAATGAATTTTTCGACATATTTTAAAATATGTTATTCAGAAGACAACAATGAATTTATCGATATATATATTTTATATTAATTGTAACTGTTTTTGTGAATTTAATACAAACGTTTTTGTCAATCACACTTAACACTGTTCAAATTCGAAAAATCACCAAGTTGGTGCTTAAAAAAAAACACTAAAGAAGCAATTTGATGCTTGATGGAAATTAAAAAGCACCAAATTGACACCACTGCGCTAGGCGGAGAAAGAGAGTAAAAGTCAACTGTACTCTCTTTTTCTCTATTGGTTTCAGTGATGCCAATTTAGCTCTTTTATATATAGATCTGCACTGGGAGAAGAGTTTTCATTTCTGAAGAACGAAATTTTTGACAAATGAAGTTTTCTTTTGGCACTGAAAATTTTCTTTAAAGGTGAATAGAAAAGGCTGGATGCCTTTCATAAATTCGGATTTAGTTGCTCTTAACGAAAATACTTCTTAACAAAGGGAAATTTCGTGCCGGAGGAAAGTATTTTTTCTTTAGGTGTAGTTATTTTTTATGCTAATTTGCTAGAAAACTGCTATTACTGCAATTTTTGATTTCAGTTGTGCTATTTTTGCTATATTTAAAATATCATTTATTGGCCATTTTATATCGATTGTACACGCAAAAAAATAATTCTTTCCTCCCAAACGAAATTTTAGACAAACAAAGTTCGTTTCTCATTTGCTTTTCGCTGTAAGGAAGTGTATTTGGAAGAAAAGTGTATACTTTTTGTGATAAACGTTTATTCTTTTCCAGGATGTAAAAACAATTTCATAAAGACAAATTCAAAAAAAAAAAGTTGTAATTGCATTTTCCCTCACATCTTTCTCACATCCACGAGGTTTTCCAGTACTTAACACCTTCTCCTGTAATACTAACAATGTAGAAGAAATTATACGATTTTATAAATTTTTAAAATTTTTTTACCTTTCGCCTGGACGGAGAATCGAACCGCGGACCATGCATTTTGTAAGCCAACATACTAACCACTGAGCTATGTACCTGTTATGGTCATCAATAGATAAATATCTATAAAAATTATATTTATATAGCATAGCTTATGGCGCCCACGAACCGAATAAACGAAGTTTATTTAACAGAAACAAACATTTAGTTTGGCACCGTGGAGCAGTGGTTGCTAGGTCCGACTTGCATGCCAAGGGTCGTGGGTTCGATCCCTGCTTCGACCAAATTTTTTTTATTTTTTTTTTACATATATTCCAGATATGTTCGGAAGATTCCGAAAAAATGTTCAACATTACATTGTAGTATATTAAATTTTGAACTGTAAAATGTGTCTTATTAAAGACCTAAGGTCAGAAAAGAACAGTGTTTGATATAAACGAAATAGACTGTGTTGTTGTTTCAAAAATAACTTTTTTATTGAAAAAATAAAAATTTTGTAACAAACGAATTTTTTTGGTGATAAAAGTTTAAAACGTTCAAAGCAATTCAAAAAACTCTAAGAAACGAAACACGTTTTCGGTACACGTTTTCCAAACGTTTTTTTTTTTCTTTGCGTGTATATTCATTGTAACTTATTATTATTTTTATAAACTGTTTAGTCTTGCCACAATATTGTCAAAACAACCAATATATTCATCAATATCCATCTCACTTCTGAACGAAACAAGATGTCGGTTTGAAAAATTGCACACGTTGTTGTTTTTTATGTAGATCGGATAGAATTTCAAAACAGTCATGTCAGACCACTTGTAGGTATAGCTCCCATATAAATCGATTCCCAGATTTAAATTGAATAAATTTTGTTAACATTTCATTTCTATAGAAAATTCTGTCAAAATTGTATTTCTACATAAATTTTTGTCAAGATTTTCTCTTGTCAAAATTTCATTTCAATAGAAAGTTTAGTCAAAATTTTATTTCTATAGAAAATTTTGTCAAAATGATATTTCTATAGAAAATTTTATTAAAATACTATTTCTATAGAAAATTTTGTCACAATTTTATTTCTATAGAAAATTTTGTCAAAATTTTATTTCTGTAGAAAATTTTATCAAAATTTTATTTCTATAGAAAATTTTGTCAAACTTTTATTTCTATAGAAAATTTTGTCAACATTTAATTTCTATAGAAAATTTTGTCAAAATGTTATTTCTGTAGAAAATTTTGTCAAAATTTTATTTTTATGGAAAAAATTTTGTCAAATGTTTTCTTTTCTATAGAAAATTTTATAAATTTTTTTATCGTGTCAAAATTTCATTTCAATAGAAAGTTAAGTCAAAATTTTATTTCTATAGAAAATTTTGTCAAAATTCTATTTCTATAGAAAATTTTGTCAAAATTTTATTTCTATAGAAAATTTTGTCAAAATTTTATTTCTATAGAAAATTTTGTCAAAAATTTATCTCTATAGACATTTTTGTCAAAATTTTATTTCTATAGCAAAATTTTGTCAATATTTTTTTTCTATAGAAAAAAAAATGTTAAATAAAAAACATTTAACATTTTTTTTTCTATAGAAAATTTTATAATTTTTTTATCGAAAGTTTTATTTCTATAGAAAAGTTTGCCAAATTTTTTTTCTATAGCAAATTTTTCAAAATTTTATTTCTTTAGAAAATTTTGTCAAAATTTTATTTCTATAGAACATTTTGTCAAAATTTTATTTCTATAGAAAATTTTGTCAAAATTTTATTTCTATAGCAAATTTTACTCAAAATTTTATTTCTATTGAAAATTTTCTCAAAATTTAATTTCTACAGAAATTTTTGTCAAAATTTTTTTTCTATAGAAAATTTTATTTTTATAGAAAATTTTGTCAAAATTTTATTTCTATAGAAAATTTTGTCAAAATTTTATTTTTATAGAAAATTTTGCCAAAATTTTATTTATATAGAAAATGTTGTCAAAATCTTATTTCTATAGCAAATTTTGTCAAAATTTTATTTCTATAGAAAATTTTGTCAAAATTTTATTTCTATAGAAAATTTTGTCAAAATTTTATTTCCATAGAAAATTTTGTCAAAATTTTATTTCTATAGAAAATTTTGTCAAAATTTTATTTCTATAGGAAATTTTGTAAAAATCTTATTTCTATAACAAATTTTTCAAAATTTTATTTTTTAAAAGAAAAAAAATTTTGTCAAAATTTTATTTCTATAGAAAATTTTGTCAAAATTTTATTTTTACAGAAAATTTTGTCAAAATTTTATTTCTATATAAAATATTGTCAAAATTTTATTTCTATAGAAAATTTTGTGAAAATTTTATTTCTATAGAAAATTTTGTCAAAATTTTATTTCTATAGAAAATTTTATATTGTTATGGAAAAAAATTTTGTCAAATGTTTTTTCTATAGAAAATTTTATAAATTTTTTTATCGAAAATTTTGTCAAAGTTTTATTTCTATAGAAAAGTTTGCCAACTTTTTCTTCTATAGAAAGATTTGTCAAAATTTTCTTTCTACAGAAAATTTTGTCAAAATTTTCTTTCTATAGAAAATTTTGTCCACATTGTATTTCTATAGAAAATTTTGTAAAAATTTTATTTCTATAGAAAATTTAGTCAAAATTTTATTTCTATATAAAATATTGTCAAAATTTAATTTCTATAGAAAAGTTTGTAAAAATTTTATTTCTATAGAAAATTTTGTCAAAATTTTATTTCTATAGAACATTTTGTCAAAATTTTATTTCTATAGAAAATTTTGTCAAAATTTTAATTTTATAGAAAATTTTGTCCAAATTTTATTTCTATAGAAAATTTGGTCAACATTTTATTTCTCTAGAAAATTTTGTCAACATTTTATTTTTATATAAAAAAATTTTGTCAAATGTTTAAAAATTTTGTCAAAATTTTATTTCTATAGAAAATTTTGTCAAAATTTTATTTCTATAGAAAATTTTGTCAAAATTTTATTTCTATAGAAAATTTTGTCAAAATTTTATTTTTATTGAAAATTTTGTCAAAATTTTATTTCTATACAAAATTTTTTCAAAATTCTATTTCTGTAGAAAATTTTGTCAAAATTTTATTTCTATAGAAAATTTTGTCAAAATTATATTTTTATGGAAAAAATTTTGTCAAATGTTTTTTTTTTTCTATAGAAAATTTTATAAATGTTTTTATCGTGCATTTTCCCTCACATCTTTCTCACATCCACGAGGTTTTCCAGTACTTAACACCTTCTCCTGTAATACTAACAATGTAGAAGAAATTATACGATTTTATAAATTTTTAAAATTTTTTTACCTTTCGCCTGGACGGAGAATCGAACCGCGGACCATGCATTTTGTAAGCCAACATACTAACCACTGAGCTATGTACCTGTTATGGTCATCAATAGATAAATATCTATAAAAATTATATTTATATAGCATAGCTTATGGCGCCCACGAACCGAATAAACGAAGTTTATTTAACAGAAACAAACATTTAGTTTGGCACCGTGGAGCAGTGGTTGCTAGGTCCGACTTGCATGCCAAGGGTCGTGGGTTCGATCCCTGCTTCGACCAAATTTTTTATTTTATTTTTTTTTTACATATATTCCAGATATGTTCGGAAGATTCCGAAAAAATGTTCAACATTACATTGTAGTATATTAAATTTTGAACTGTAAAATGTGTCTTATTAAAGACCTAAGGTCAGAAAAGAACAGTGTTTGATATAAACGAAATAGACTGTGTTGTTGTTTCAAAAATAACTTTTTTATTGAAAAAATAAAAATTTTGTAACAAACGAATTTTTTTGGTGATAAAAGTTTAAAACGTTCAAAGCAATTCAAAAAACTCTAAGAAACGAAACACGTTTTCGGTACACGTTTTCCAAACGTTTTTTTTTTTCTTTGCGTGTATATTCATTGTAACTTATTATTATTTTTATAAACTGTTTAGTCTTGCCACAATATTGTCAAAACAACCAATATATTCATCAATATCCATCTCACTTCTGAACGAAACAAGATGTCGGTTTGAAAAATTGCACACGTTGTTGTTTTTTATGTAGATCGGATAGAATTTCAAAACAGTCATGTCAGACCACTTGTAGGTATAGCTCCCATATAAATCGATTCCCAGATTTAAATTGAATAAATTTTGTTAACATTTCATTTCTATAGAAAATTCTGTCAAAATTGTATTTCTACATAAATTTTTGTCAAGATTTTCTCTTGTCAAAATTTCATTTCAATAGAAAGTTTAGTCAAAATTTTATTTCTATAGAAAATTTTGTCAAAATGATATTTCTATAGAAAATTTTATTAAAATACTATTTCTATAGAAAATTTTGTCACAATTTTATTTCTATAGAAAATTTTGTCAAAATTTTATTTCTGTAGAAAATTTTATCAAAATTTTATTTCTATAGAAAATTTTGTCAAACTTTTATTTCTATAGAAAATTTTGTCAACATTTAATTTCTATAGAAAATTTTGTCAAAATGTTATTTCTGTAGAAAATTTTGTCAAAATTTTATTTTTATGGAAAAAATTTTGTCAAATGTTTTCTTTTCTATAGAAAATTTTATAAATTTTTTTATCGTGTCAAAATTTCATTTCAATAGAAAGTTAAGTCAAAATTTTATTTCTATAGAAAATTTTGTCAAAATTCTATTTCTATAGAAAATTTTGTCAAAATTTTATTTCTATAGAAAATTTTGTCAAAATTTTATTTCTATAGAAAATTTTGTCAAAAATTTATCTCTATAGACATTTTTGTCAAAATTTTATTTCTATAGCAAAATTTTGTCAATATTTTTTTTCTATAGAAAAAAAAATGTTAAATGTTTTTTTTTCTATAGAAAATTTTATAATTTTTTTATCGAAAGTTTTATTTCTATAGAAAAGTTTGCCAAATTTTTTTTCTATAGCAAATTTTTCAAAATTTTATTTCTTTAGAAAATTTTGTCAAAATTTTATTTCTATAGAAAATTTTGTCAAAATTTTATTTCTATAGAAAATTTTGTCAAAATTTTATTTCTATAGCAAATTTTACTCAAAATTTTATTTCTATTGAAAATTTTCTCAAAATTTAATTTCTACAGAAATTTTTGTCAAAATTTTTTTTCTATAGAAAATTTTATTTTTATAGAAAATTTTGTCAAAATTTTATTTCTATAGAAAATTTTGTCAAAATTTTATTTTTATAGAAAATTTTGCCAAAATTTTATTTATATAGAAAATGTTGTCAAAATCTTATTTCTATAGCAAATTTTGTCAAAATTTTATTTCTATAGAAAATTTTGTCAAAATTTTATTTCTATAGAAAATTTTGTCAAAATTTTATTTTCTATAGAAAATTTTGTCAAAATTTTATTTCTATAGAAAATTTTGTCAAAATTTTATTTCTATAGGAAATTTTGTAAAAATCTTATTTCTATAACAAATTTTTCAAAATTTTATTTTTTAAAAGAAAAAAAATTTTGTCAAAATTTTATTTCTATAGAAAATTTTGTCAAAATTTTATTTTTACAGAAAATTTTGTCAAAATTTTATTTCTATATAAAATATTGTCAAAATTTTATTTCTATAGAAAATTTTGTGAAAATTTTATTTCTATAGAAAATTTTGTCAAAATTTTATTTCTATAGAAAATTTTATATTGTTATGGAAAAAAATTTTGTCAAATGTTTTTTCTATAGAAAATTTTATAAATTTTTTTATCGAAAATTTTGTCAAAGTTTTATTTCTATAGAAAAGTTTGCCAACTTTTTCTTCTATAGAAAGATTTGTCAAAATTTTTTTTCTACAGAAAATTTTGTCAAAATTTTCTTTCTATAGAAAATTTTGTCCACATTGTATTTCTATAGAAAATTTTGTAAAAATTTTATTTCTATAGAAAATTTAGTCAAAATTTTATTTCTATATAAAATATTGTCAAAATTTAATTTCTATAGAAAAGTTTGTAAAAATTTTATTTCTATAGAAAATTTTGTCAAAATTTTATTTCTATAGAACATTTTGTCAAAATTTTATTTCTATAGAAAATTTTGTCAAAATTTTAATTTTATAGAAAATTTTGTCCAAATTTTATTTCTATAGAAAATTTGGTCAACATTTTATTTCTCTAGAAAATTTTGTCAACATTTTATTTTTATATAAAAAAATTTTGTCAAATGTTTAAAAATTTTGTAAAAATTTTATTTCTATAGAAAATTTTGTCAAAATTTTATTTCTATAGAAAATTTTGTCAAAATTTTATTTCTATAGAAAATTTTGTCAAAATTTTATTTTTATTGAAAATTTTGTCAAAATTTTATTTCTATAGAAAATTTTTTCAAAATTCTATTTCTGTAGAAAATTTTGTCAAAATTTTATTTCTATAGAAAATTTTGTCAAAATTATATTTTTATGGAAAAAATTTTGTCAAATGTTTTTTTTTTTCTATAGAAAATTTTATAAATGTTTTTATCGTGTCAAAATTTCATTTCAATAGAAAGTTTAGTCAAAATGTTATTTCTATAGAAAATTTTGTCAAAATTTTATTTCTATAGAAAATTTTGTCAAATTTTTATTTCTATAGAAAATTTTGCAAAATTTAATTTCTATAGAAATTTTTGTCAAAATTTTATTTCTATGGAAAATTTTGCCAAAATTTTATTTCTGTAGAAAATTTTGTCAAAATGTTATTTCTATAGAAAATTTTGTCAAAATCTTTTTTCTATAAGAAATTTTTCAAAATTTTATTTTTATAGAAAAAAATTGTTGTCAAATGTTTTTTTCTATAGAAAATTTTATAAATTTTTTTATCGAAAGTTTTATTTCTATAGAAAAGTTTGCCAAATTTTTTTTCTATAGCAAATTTTTCAAAATTTTATTTCTTTAGAAAATTTTGTCAAAATTTTATTTCTATAGAAAATTTTGTCAAAATTTTATTTCCATAGCAAATTTTACTCCAAATTTTATTTCTATTGAAAATTTTCCCAAAATTTAATTTCTACAGAAATTTTTGTCAAAATTTTATTTCTATAGAAAATTTTATTTTTATAGAAAATTTTGTCAAAATTTTATTTTTATAGAAAATTTTGTCAAAATTTTATTTTTATAGAAAATTTTGCCAAAATTTTATTTGTATAGAAAATTTTGTCAAAATTTTATTTCTATAGAAAATTTTGTCAAAATTTTATTTCTATAGAAAATTTTGTCAAAATTTTATTTCTGTAGAAAATTTTGTCAAAATTTTATTTCTATAGAAAATTTTTCAAATTTTTATTTTTATAGAAAAAAAATGTTGCCAAATGGTTTTTTTTCTATAGAAAATTTTATAATTTTTTTTATCGAAAAATTTGTCAAAGTTTTATTTCTATAGAAAATTTTGTCAAAATTTTATTTCTATAGAAAATTTTGTCAAAATTTTATTTCTGTAGTAGAAAATTTTGTCACATTTTATTTTTATAGAAAATTTTGTCAAAATCTTATTTCTATCTATAATTTTGTCAAAATTTTATTTTTATTGAAAATTTTGTCAAAATTGTATTTTTATTGAGAATGTTTTCAAAATTTTATCTCTATAGAAATTTTTGTCAAAATTTTGTTTCTATAGAAAATTTTTGTCAAAATTTTGTTTCTATAGAAAATTTTGCAAAGTTTTATTTCTATAGAAATTTTTGTCAAAATTTTATTTCTATAGAAAATTTTGCAAAGTTTTATTTCTATAGAAATTTTTGTCAAAATTTTATTTCTATAGAAATTTGTGTCATAATTTTATTTCTATCGAAAATTTGTGAAGTACCGCTTAGAGAGGCAAAATCTATCGAAACATCAGGAAATCTACAAATCAGCCAAAAAGTAAAAAATCTTTTACTGTTTGGTAGAATTCTTCCAATTGTGGCAACCGTGCTTGTGAGGGAGTATGATTTTAAAATAAAAAAGTTTTTTTTTGTTTGCTACAAAAAAGTTTTTTCTAACAAACATTTCTTCTTGGTGACAACAGTATGAATTTTTGGAAGAAATTCAAAAACTTTTACTGTTTGGTAGAATTCTACCAATTGTGGCAACCGTGCTTGTGTGGGAGTATGATTTTAAAATATTTTTTTTTATTTGCTGCAAAAAAATGTTTTTTCTAACAAACATATCTTTTTGGTGACAAAAGTATGAATTTTTGGAAGAAATTCAAAAAATTGAAAAAAGCATAACCCGATTCCAAACGATTTATTAAGTTGCATGTTTATTTCATCAAATGAAAACATATAATGGTTAAACTTTTATTGAATTAATGGAACTTTATTGCAATTCACCCTAGACTTTTGTAGATTATGAAGTTGACGACGATGTTGGAAGTTTGCTAATGCAATGGAATTTATATCATTTACATAAACATTTCATTGGTAAGTACATATTGAATATTTATCATTGTCAAGTCATAAAAATTTAAATTTACGAGTTTTTCAAATATGCCAATTTAAAAACAAAAACTAATTTTTGTTAAATTTATTAATTGTTTAAGTTAATGGCAATTCACAAATCATGATGATATTTTAAACATACATTTTTGGAACTATATTTTAATTAATATATTTAATACTTATATTTTGCAAATTTATTTTATGAAATATATCATATAAATAAATAACTATATAATATTTAATACCACAACTAATAATATTTTAGATCATCGCATCACAACAGAGGTACTGAAACTTATGCATACTTCACACATTAGGATTTTATTTACTGGTTTAGCGGTTGGAGATATGGTAATTTTCGAAGACAGATTAAAAAAATGGAAATCACATTGCATGGCCCAGGGGAAAATGTTACCATCACCACAAGAAACTCAAAATATGTCTTCGTCGGATGACTGTGAAAGTTTGGTCAAAGCTGCTATTCCATCAGTGAAGACAATGCTAATGAATACCCAAAATGGAAGGCGTATTCTTAAATATTATGAGGAAAATAAAATTTTACATGAAGACCAACGAAATTTATTGATTGACACCATCGCTAAATACATGGAGGCCGAAGGGTATTCTTGTACAATTTCCGATTGTACTAGAATCGAAAATCAGATATGCTCTCTATTCCCAACTGAATCAATGGTGAGAGAGTTATCTTTATATAATTGATTATTTTTATTTTCATCACCACTGAATGGTAATGGGGGTATAATAAGTTTGCCATTCCGTTTGTAATGTAACGAAATATTGGTCTCAGGCCTCATAAAGACTATACGGTGATGGAGGAATAATAAGTTTGTCATTCCGCTTGTAACACATCGAAATATCGTTTTCCGACCATATAAAGTATATACATTCTTGATCAGGGAGGGGTATAGCCATGTCTGTCCGTTTGGTCGTCCGTCTGTCTGTTAAAATCACGCTACAGCCTTTAATAATGACGCTATCATTCTGGAATTTGGCAGTGATTCGTGCTTTATATACACGCAGATCAATTTCGAAGATAGGTTCTATCGGTCCATGTTTAGATATAGCCCCCATGTAAATCGATTTGGGGTCTTGAGCATCGAGACACCGCAGATTTCAACCGATTTGCCTGAAATTGGTAGCGTACATATATTTTAGGTCAAAACGGGGTGTGCTGAATAAGGTATATCGGTTCATGTTTTGGTATAGTCCCCCATGTAGGCTTATCCCCCAATTTGACTTCATGGGGGTCTAGAGCTCGGTTGCCACAGGTCATAGAATTCAACCAAATATGGTAGATGTTTTACTGTTGGGTAGAATTCCTGATGTTTTGTTAGATATTGCAACATATTTCTCTTCAACTAAGAGGTACTTCCCAAATTTTTTATAGAAATAAACTTTGGACAATATTTTCTATAGAAATAAAATTTTGACAAAACTTTCTCTAGAAATAAAATTTTGACAAAATTTCCCATCGATATAAAATTTTGACAAAATTTTCTATAGAAATAGAATGTTGACAAAATTTTCTATAGAAATAAAATTTTGACACAATTTTCCATAGAAATAAAATTTTCACAAAATTTTTTATAGAAATAAAATTTTCACAAAATATTCTATAGAAATAAAATTTTAACTAAATTTTCTATAGAAAAAAATCTTACAACTTTTTCTATAGAAATAACATTTTGACAAATTCTCTATAGAAATAAAATTTTGACAAAATTTTCCATAGAAATAAAATTTTCATAAAATTTTCTATAGAAATAAAATTTTCTATAGCAAAAAATTTTGACAAAATTTTTTATAGAAATAAAATTTTCATAAAATTTTCTATAGAAAAAAATTTTGACTAAATGTTCTATAGAAAAAAAAAGTACAAAATTTTCTATAGAAAAAAATTCTTACAAAATTTTCTATAGAAGTAAAATTTTGACAAAAATTTCTATAAAAATATAATGTTGACAAAATTTTCTATAAAAATAAAATTTTGAAAAAATTTTCCATAGAAGTAAAATTTTCACAAAATTTTTTATAGAAAAAATATTTTCATAAAATTTGCTATAGAAAAAATTCTCACAAAATTTTCTATAGAAATAAAATTTTCACAAAATTTTCTATAGAAATAAAATTTTGACAAAATTTTCTGCAGAAATAAAATTTTGACAACATTTTCTATAGAAATAAAATTTTGACAAAATTTTCTATCGGAACAAAATTTGGACAAAATTTTCACAAACTTTCTTTTGAAATAAAATTTAGACAATTTTTTCTATAGAAATTAATTTTTAACAAAATTTGTAAGGTATGGAAATAAAATTTTGACTAAATTTTCTATGGAAATAAAATGTTGACAAAATTTTCTATAGAAATTAAATTTTGACAAAAGTTTCTATAGAAATTAAATTTAGACAAAATTTTCTATAGAAATAAAATTTTGAAAAAATTTTCCATAGAAATAAAATTTTCACAAAATATTCTATAGAAAAAAAAATTCATAAAATTTGCTATAGAAAAAAATTCTCACAAAATTTTCTAAAGAAATAAAATTTTGACAAAATTTTCTAAAGAAATAAAATTTTGATAAAATTTTCTATAGAAATAAAGTTTTGATAAAATTTTCTATAGAAATAAAATTTTGACAAAATTTTCACAAACTTTCTATTGAAAAAAATTTGGACAATATTTTCTATAGAAATTAATTTTTAACGAAATTTGTAAGGTATGGAAATAAAATTGTGACTAAATTTTCTATGGAAATAAAATTTTGACAAAATGTTCTATAGAAATCAAATTTTGGCAAAATTTTCTATAGAAATTAAATTTAGACAAAATTGTCTATAAAAATAAAATTATGACAAAATTTTCTATAGAAAATAAATTTTGACAAAATTTTTTATTGAAATAAAATTTGGACAAAATTTTCACAAACTTTCTATTGAAATTAAATTTGCACAATATTTTCAATAGAAATTAATTTTTAACAAAATTTGCTATAGAAATAAAATTTTAATAAAATTTTCTGTAGAAACCAAGTTTTGACAAAAGTTTCTATAGAAACAAATATTTTTTTCTATAGAAGTAAAATTTTGTCACAATTTTCTATGGACATAAAGTTTTGACAAAATTTTCTATAGAAATAAAATTTTGAGAAATTTTTCCATAAAATAAAATTCTGACAACAGTTTCTATTGAAATAAAATTATGACAAAATTTTTATAGAAATAAAATGTTGACAAAATTTTTTTATAGAGATACAATTGTGACCAAATTTTCTACAGAACTAAAATTTTCTATATAAAATACAATTTTGACACCATTTTCTATAGAATTAAAACTGTTGAGAAAATT
This sequence comes from Haematobia irritans, assembly GCF_050003625.1. NCBI lineage: Eukaryota > Metazoa > Arthropoda > Insecta > Diptera > Muscidae > Haematobia > Haematobia irritans. Next base: position 163,087,967 of record NC_134397.1, on the reverse strand, counting down.
TTGACAATTTTTCTATAAAAATAAAATTTTGACAAAATTTTCTGTAAAAATAAAATTTTCTATAAAATTAATATGTTGACAAAATTTTCTATAGAATTAGAATTTTGACGCAAATTTCTATAATAAAATTTTAACAAAATTTTCTATAGACATAAAATTGTGACAAAATTTTCTATAGAAATAAAATTTTGACAAAATTTTTTATAGAAATAACATTTTGAAAAACTTTTGCATAGAAATAAAATTTTCACAAAATTTTCTATAGAAATAAAATTTTCATAAAATTTGCTATAGAAAAAAAAATTCTCACAAATTTTTTCTATAGAAATAAAATTTTGGCAAAATTTTCTATAGAAACAAAATTTTGACAATTATTCTATAAAAATAAAATGTTGACAAAATTTTCTATAAAAATAAAATTTTCAATAAAATTAATATGTTGACAAAATTTTCTATAGAATCAGAATTTTGACGCAAATTTTCTATAGAATTTGAATTTTGACGCTAATTTCTATAATAAAATTTTAACAAAATTTTCTATAGACATAAAATTGTGACAAAATTTTCTATAGAAATAAAATTTTGACAAAATTTTTTATAGAAATAAATTGTTGACAACATTTTCTATAGAAATAAAATTTGGCAATATAAGATTTGTTCGCTTGGAAGTTTTTTGGTAAAATTTTCGAAAAATTTTGGTAGATTATTTTTGGCTCGAGTGACAACCGTGGCTCGAGTGACAACCGTCGACGTACTTTAGGCGCATAAAGGTCTGTGTTGAATTTAGTTTTATCGAATCACGGTTTGGTAAAGCCCTCATATAGACCGATCTCTCGATTTGACTTCCCGGGCCAGAAGACACCGCAACTTTCCCCAATCTGCCTGAAATTCGAAATCTAGGAGCATTTTAGGTCCACAAAAACATGTGTCGAATTCGTTTTCAAGTTATATGACTTGAGTTTCTTAAACTCATTTACTTGGGAGTGTATTTTTCATCAAATCCACCTGAAATTCTATATATATATATTTTCAAGTAACCCTCTGTGAAGAAGTGTTTCCAAAGGAAACAATTATATTTGTTTCATTGGTTCGGCCGGGCCGAACTTATATGCTTTTTTTTTTTTTTTGAAAATTCTAAATTACAACACTTTAAATATAACTTCAGGAATATTATACATCTGGTAAACGTGGAAAAATCTATAATAAAATCTATAATTTAAGACGCATATCTAAGAGCGTTCTAAAAGAAAAACGAGGAAAAGGCCAGCAAAAGCTAAGTATAGATGTCGGTAAGTATCGGTAATGTATGAATGAATATAAAATTGGTTGTAATACATGTAAGAACATTTTTAGTTCCCGACTCTGAAGCATTGAAAGCATGTGAAATGATAAAAAATCAAGATATTCCTTCGGATGAATTCGACATATATTGGAAAAAATGTGCGCAAATTCGATTTTCGCAATTTGAAAATTTAAAATCAACGGAAGAGATTTTAAAAGCCTGGCCGGACTATTTAAAACCTTGTGGACTCGATTTGGTAATTGATTTTGTTATACACTGAAACCTCTCAAACTTGGACACTCTGAAAAACAGACATCTCTCCAACATAGACAATTACCGTGAGACATTTAAATTAACCTCACATAACTGGAGACCTACCAAATTTGGACAAAAAATTTAGTCGACCGTGTGTGTCCATTTCTGAGAGGTTTCACTGTATTTATATTTATAAGAAGAATGAGTTGGTCTCGTATATAGAAAAAGAAAAGTAAATTGTTTAATTGAGAGCCACTTTTATATATTCCTTTTAGATTGCAACAGATTTCGATATAAAATTTCCCAATGCAGCCGATCTAATATGTACATGGTCGATGTTCAAAGAAAAAATCATATACACACTCAAAGTGAAAATTGCATCAGCATCTATTATTAAAATATTGGATGAACTCGAGACCATCGATGAAGGTATTTTAATTCCATATTCAATAAAAATGTTTCACTTCTAAAACACATTTTCTGAAATTTTAGAATCTCAAATATTTTGTGTATTTTGGTACCTTCATAATTTGTTTCCACCTCAGCTAACTGTAATAACCGATGTGGATGGTGAAAAACGAAAAAAGAAATTTTCGATATTGGATTCCCAAAACTCCTTTGCATTAATTGCAAAAACTCATGATGAAGTTGAGCATAAATTAAAAATTCTTAAATCGAAAAAAACCAAACTGCAGCCATTACTGATTGTATATGGTGATGTGCATAAAATCGATAAAATATATATTTATTTGGATGGCATTAGATATCCATCGCTAAAAGTATTAACAGCTTTGAATTTATTATACAAAATATATTTTGTCTTTAATATAGAATTTCCCAAAGAATCGGAAATCTATTTTAATTTTATCCAATCGTTTTTCTTTGATATGAAATTGGAGAAAAATATACCAAAAGTTATTAGCATTAAGGATGAAATTCTAAATGTACAAATTAAATAAATAAGAATTTTCTTTAATCTATACAATATATACTAATATTTAAAAAAAAATTGCTAAGTTTATTAAAACCAGGGCTGTGGAGTCGAGCCAATTGTGCTCGACTCCGACTCCGACTCCGACTCCAGCATTTTTCATCAGCTCGACTCCGACTCCGACTCCGGAGTCGACTCCGGGTAATATAACTAAATCTCATTTTAGTACCACTAATTTTAGTTCTATTGAGGGGGTATATATGGGGTATATATATGGATCGATATAAAGTATCGTATTTATTTTTGTGTGCAAGAAAGGTCTTAATTTCGCATTTATACCAATTAAACTCTTTATTTCAAATTTAGGGCAATGTTTAATAAATAAAATAATGATATAAATACCCATCATAATATGAGAAGATACCGACAGTATATGTATTTGTGGACGAAAATTATTATAAAGGGTTATATTCCCATATGCATGAATTTGAATCTGAATCGATTTAGACAAAATTGTATATACTTCTAGAAAATCTCTGTATCTAAAATTTAAATCTAACGTTATGGGACGTAACACAATTATAGCAAAAAATAAAAATACAAAGAAAGTCTAAAGTCGGGCGGGCCGATTGTAAAATACTCTGCACAACTTTGTATTTAGATCTACATTTTGATAAAATCTGAAATCAGACTTCTACAAAATCTCGTGCAATATTTGGGAAACATTCATAATTTTTTATATAGCAAAATTTGAGTCACTTTTACCAGTTTTCGACTTAGCAGTGAATATCAGTAAGAAAAAATTTGAGAAAATTTGCTGTATAAATAAAATTTTGACAAATTGTTTTATAGAAATAAAATTTTGAAAAAAAAAATATAAATAGAAATTTTGGAAAAATTTTTGTGTAGTAAATAAAAGTTTGCAAAATTTTCTATAAAAACAAAATTTGAACTAAATTCTCTATATAAATAAATGTTTGAAAAAATTTTCTATATAAATAAATTTTTACCAAATTTTCTATAAAAAAAACTATAGTAAACAAATTTTGACAAAATTTTCTATAGAAATAAAATTTTGAAAAAAATATCAATAGAAATTTTTGGAAAATTTTTTGTGTAGTTTTTTGCAAAATTTTCTAAAGAAATAAAATGCTGCAAAATTTTCTATAGAAAGAAAATTTAGACTAAATTTTCTATAAAAATAAAATGTTGACTAAATTTTCTATCGACATAAAATGTTGTATGAATTTTGTATAAAAAAATCTATAGTAACAAAATTTTGGCACAATTTTCTATAGAAAAAAATTTGAAAAAATTATTAATAGAAATTTTGGAAAATTGTTTGTGTAAATAAAATTTTGCACAATTTTCTATAGAAGCAAAATTTTGGCTAAATTTTCTATAGAAATAAATTTTTGACAAAATTTTCTACATAAAAATATTTTTATACCCACCACCATAGAATGGTGACAGGGGTATAATAAGTTTGTCATGTCGAAGATGAGCTAGATCCGTCCAGGTTTTGATATAGCTCCCATATCAACCGATCGCCCGATTTGGGGTCTTGGGCTTATAAAAACCGTAGTTTTTATTCAATTTGCCAGAAATTGGAAACCTAGAGGTATTCTAGGGCTATAAGGAGGAGTGCTGAAAATGGTGATTATCGGACCATGTTTTAATATAGCTCCCATATAGACAGAACTCCCGATTTTATTTCTTGAGCTTCTAGAATCCGTAGATTTTATCCAATTTGTCTGAAATCGGAAATCTAGAGGTATTATAGGACCATTACAAGGCGTGCCGAAGATGGTCATTATCGGACGAAGTTTTGATATAGCCCCCTTTTAGACCGATGTTACGAGTTTACTTCTTGGACTTCTACAATCCGTAGTTTTTATCCAATTTGCCTGAAATTGAAAATCTGGAGGTATTCTAGGAACATTAAGAGATGTGCCGAATATATTGTGTATCGGTCCAGTTTTTCATATAGTCCCCTTATAAACCGGCCCTCCGTTTTGGGGTCTATATACTAGAACTACAATAGATGTGCTGAATACTGTACGTATCCTTCCATGTTTTTGGCGTAGCCCCATTAGTCCGATTGGACAAAAATAGACCCAAAAAATTATTGAAGTTGGTCCGATGGTCAGACCAAATGGAATTTTTCTGCAGAAATAACATTTGGACAAAAATTTCTATAGAAATAAAATTTTAACAAAATTTTCATAGAAATAAAATTTTAACAAATTTTTCATAGAAATAAAATTTTAACAAAATTTTGTATAGAAATAAGCTTCTTAAAAAATGTTGGGATACAATATTATGCAAAAATTTTGTACAAATTTCTGCAAAATATGTAATAGAAATAAAATTTTGGCTAAATTTTTTACAGAAATTAAATTTTGGCTAAATTTTCAATAGAATTAAACTTTGGCTACATTTTCTATAGAAATTAAATTTTGGCTAAATTGAAATTTTGGCTAAAATGAAATCTATTGAAATAAAATTTGGACCAAATTTTCTATAGAAATAAAACATGGACAAAATTTTCGATAGAGATAGAATGAGGTCAACATTTTATATAGAAATAAAATTTTGAAAAAATTTTCTTTCGAAGAAAAATTTTAGAAAAATTGTAACTTTTAAATTATTTTAATTTAAATTAGAAAACTGGTTCCCTGGTACGAATTTTGGAAAAATTTGGTCCAAAATAAAAATTCGTTGTTGCAACGCTGGTAAGGCCTCCATATAGACCGATTTCAGATATTGAGGATACAGAAGGTGCATTTACCATAAATGTAAATTTGCCAGATATTACTTCTCGTAATCATAAAACAGCTGGTGTACTATAGATTTTAGATTTCAAATCAAGGTATTTTTTCTTAATTTTCTTGCACATTTACAGTATATGTTTATGATTCCTTTAAAACTCAAACAAAAATAGTTCTTATAAATCCGGAATCTGATAGGTAAAATCTTTGCATTTATTTTCGGGATGCGAACTGGTTAAACTGATCTGTCATCAAACCCCCATGAAATTTTCTAAGGAAATTAGTATATTTGATTCATGGTGGTGGATATTTATGATTCGGCCCGGACGAACTTACTGCTGTATATACTTGTTTTATTTTTTATTTTCTATAGAAATAAATGTTGACATAATTTTCTATAGAAAAAAATATTTCTATAGTAATAATATTTCGAATAATTTTTTTATAGAAATTAAATTTTGACAAAACATTCCATACAAATACAATAGTGACAAAATTTTCTATAAAAAACAACCTTGACAATTTTTTCTGTCATATGTGTGTAGGTATATAGCCTTAAAATAAAATTAAAAACAATAAATTCGAATTATTGTTCGAATTATTTCAAATAACTTGATATGGGGATTAAAATGGATCGATCCAGCCCATTTGCTAGTCTAAAATTCTAGAAAACATAAAATGATAGCCGTAATTGGAAGTTGATTTTCATTTCCAATCATGGTGTACATTGATCGAATGCATAACGCATTGGAAACTAATTTGCGTAAAAACTTTTTTAGTTACAAAAATGTGAAGTGTTTTAAAAAATTTTGTTTAGCCGGAGTCGGAGTCGAGCAAAATTTTTACGACTCCGACTCCGACTCCGACTCCAGCCAAATCTTCAGACTCCGACTCCAAGACTCCGACTCCGACTCCACAGCCCTGATTAAAACTAAAAAAAAAATTGTATAATTAGGTTAAAAATAAAACTCTTAAAAATTATTTTCTATGTGTGTTTTTTACTTAGAAAAAAATAAAGATCAAACTAATACCATTTCGATGAAATATTTATCCTGTAGAAAAAAATGTGTGATAAAAAAAAGTGTGGACAATACTAGTATTGGTAAAACGAACATACGATAATTTTTTCAAAGGTTGGATTGTTTTTGTTGATTAGATAACATATTTCTTAATTACTTTGAATTTTGTTCATATATTTATCGTACATCCCCACACCCTCACAAAAAATCGCCTCTGTAACATATACTCCCAAACATATTTTGCTTCAAGCATATACATTTTTGGGTATTGCCCAAACATTTATATGTTTGATCTCTTCCAATATATAATATGTTTGAAAGCATATTGGTCTAAACAATATATGTTTGGGTAGTCTAAGTTCCAAACATTTTGTATTTTTGCATCCAAATTCAATAATGTTGTCTTCCAAAAAACAATATGTTATTATGTGAACATATAATATGTTTGGAAGCATTTTGCACCCAAAAATATTATATGCTTAAAAAAAATTCTCCCAAACAATATTGTGCTCAAAATTTTATTTATTTATTTATATATTTACAATCATAATGAATTATAAAAATAAACAGGTAATATAGGTGCTAACAACATAGGTTTTCGACCTGAATGCTCAAAATTTTGTTTCTGCCCAATTGTATATTCCCCGACATCTTTCTCACTTCCACGAGATTTTTTAATTCTTAGCACATTTTTCTGTAATACAAACATTGTAGAAGAAATTATTCAATTTTATGATTTTTTTTTTATTTTAATTTTACCTTTTGCCGGACGGGGATTCGAACAGCGGACCACACAGTTTGTACGGATCAAAGAAGTAGCTGATCAATTGCCCAAGGAAAAATAAAATGTTAATTTTGTAATAACAAGCAACAACCACCAACTTAATTCAATATCGCTCCCTGTTAAATAGCGCTCCAAGCTACTAAACACTTATATGTTTATAGGCTATTTCTAAATTAATATAGGTTTGCATCCAAGCATATTATATTTACAAACATTTTATGTCCCAAACATAATATGTTCTAACATATTAACATATATGTCGCAAACATGTTATGCTAGTTTATGAACATTATATGCTTGCACTCAAAAATATTGTGTTTAAAAATTTGTGTTCCAAACATATAATGTTTATAGCCAAACATATGAAAAACAGTATTTTTCATCCGTGTATATTCCCCCACATCTCTCTCACTTCCACGAAATTTTTTAGTTCTTAGCACCTTTTTCTGTAATACAAACATTGTAGAAGAAATTATTCAATTTTATGATTTTATTTTAATTTTACCTTTTGCCGGACGGGGATTCGAACAGCGGACCACATAGTTTGTAAGGATCAAAGAAGTAGCTGATCAATTGCCCAAGGAAAAATAAAATTTTGTAATAACAAGCAACAACCACCAACTTAATTCAATATCGCTCCCTGTTAAATAGCGCTCCAAGCTACTAAACACATATATGTTTATAGGCTATTTCTAAATTAATATATGTTTGCATCCAAGCATATTATATTTACAAACATTTTATGTCCCAAACATAATATGTTCTAACATATTAACATATATGTCGCAAACATGTTATGCTAGTTTATGAACATTATATGCTTGCACTCAAAAATATTGTGTTTAAAAATTTGTGTTCCAAACATATAATGTTTATAGCCAAACATATGAAATACAGTCTTTTTCATCCGTGCATGTTTATGAACTTTGAGCTTCGATTTATTTTTTAAATGGAGGATTGCTTGGTATCGATAAAATGCTTGCAACATTTTTGTTATATACCCTTAAGGATTTTGGTATTGATGCCGAGCCAAAGATGTTTCTTTATCAGTTGAATAGTAGACAAACTTCTATTATATGACAGAAAATCTATTATATGACACAAAAAAAAAATCTCAAAAATTTTTCCAATTTTTTAAAAAATATTCAATTTAATTGATTCAACAAATTATTTAATTGAAATAAAAATCGACCACAAAAATTAATAGTATCAAATAATCTTTTAATTGGACCAATTAAGTTTTTAATTGACTTTCAAATAATTTTTTGATTGATACTATCATTTCTGTGATTGAAGACATTTCAAATAAAAATTAATTGGATCCATTTATTTCGTGATTGAAGACAAAAAATATTTTTTTGCGTGAATAAAATAGTGATATATTGGTTGTCAATATCCCAGCAAAAAATCTTCGCCAAAAAAGTAGTGAAAATGTTCTTTTTGGATACGGAAGTGGTGCAAAATTGACGCAGAAGCAATGAATTTAACATGGGTGCCTCCTGAAGAACAAATTTCATCCCTTCTGTTTGATATTTTACACAATGCAAAATTGGTCCATATCGGTCCATAATTACCCTACGTTCACAAAAACTCAAAACAGAATGTTCACGATTTCATCCACGGGTGTTCTCGATTTCATAAACGGCATTCGTTTTTCTTTGGCCACGAAAAGTCTTAAAATAATCGTTAGACGTTGTTACACACACAAAAATTCACGAAAATGTTTGCAATAAAAGTCTTGATTGAATTAAAAAAAAAAAAATCAATTAAAAATTTAATTGATTCAACAAATTTTTTAATTGAATCAAAAATCAATCACAAAAATTAATAGCATCAATTAATCTTTTAATTGACTTTCAATTAATTTTTTTTTTCTGATTCACACCAAAAAATTTTTTTTTGATTCAATCACGAAATTAATTGACTCAATTTTTTAACTAAAATATCTTCAATCACAGAAATGATAGTACCAATTAAAAAATTAATTGATCCACATAAAAAAATTAATTTTTTGTGATTGATTTTTGTTTCAATTAAAACATTTGTTCAATCAATTAAATGTTTAGCTGAATATTTTTTAAGACTCAATTAAAACTATAATCGGAGACAATTAGATCAATTAATACCGTGATTCGCCGGTGGTGCATTGTGCTAAGCCGTCTGCTAACGCGTACGGTGCAGTAGTTTTATATTCACCCTTAAGGTGAGTATTAAGTTCGAGTTAAGCCGCTAAAATCGCTAAAGTTTGTATTCCTTAAAATGGATTATTAAAGAAAAGTAATCGTGAAAAAATGACGTTTTTAGCGGCTAAACTCGAACTTAATACCCACCTTTATTCCTGAAATCGTCCTCGCTCTCGCCGCCGCTTTTTGTCGTCTGTCGCTTTTAAGTCGTCTCGTCATTCATTTGGTATTCCTGTGAAGTGGCGACGGCAACGACGACGATTACTTTTTGTACCAATTACAATACTGGGTAATAAAAGGCCGATATCACTAGAAAACAATCAGCTGATGTGAAAAATTTTAATTTTTTCGGTTTAAGAAATTTTTATAACTGACGCAGTTCTATGTCGGAAAATCAAAAAAAATATATTTAATTTGACGCGGAAAAATGTGGATATATATTCAAGGACAGTAAAAGCTTCCAAAACTATAAAAATGGCGACGACGATGAGATCAATGGCACAAGAATCATCGTGAAAGAAAACAATCAGCTGATGAGCAAAACTGAATTCTAATTATTGGATAAATGATAAATGTGACTCGGGAAATGATTTACATTATCTTTGTTTGATGCTAAATAAAATACATTAGAAGAGTTTCTATTAAAAATAAATGGAATTGAAAATCAACAAGTTTACTTTAATTGTGCAGTTTTCTTTTCTATGATGTGAATGTGATGACTATAACTATTATATATACAGACCTTTGTCAATTTAGTATAAATAGCGCATTTTAATATCAATAGATTTGTGATCGTGGTCAGCTCAGGACTCCATGAGTTCCTTAAAGAGTGAAAGCTGGAATAAATACTTGAACAATATAGTTTTTTTTTTTAATAATAGTTACAGCTTTTTACCATTTGTTACAATTTGTCTCTAAAGGCCAAAGGCATTGAAGTACAAACCATTTGTTCCAATTGGTTTTAAATCATTGGAGTCAGTCTAGCTCATCTAGTAGCTGATATCTAGTTCCTTTTTTTAATTTTTTGTAATTTTTGAAGATTAGTCACTTTACTTCTTACCAAATTTAATTTTTATACCCTCCACCATAGGATGGGGGGTATATTAACTTTGTCATTCCGTTTGTAACACATCGAAATATTGCTCTAAGACCCCATAAAGTATATATATTCTGGGTTGTGGTGAAATTCTGAGTCGATCTGAGCATGTCCGTCCGTCCGTCCGTCTGTTGAAATCATGCTAACTTCCGAACGAAACAAGCTATCGACTTGAAACTTGGCACAAGTAGTTGTTCTTGATGTAGGTCGGATGGTATTGCAAATGGGCCATATCGATCCACTTTTACGTATAGCCCCCATATAAACGGACCCCCAAATTTGGCTTGCGATGGCTCTAAGAGAAGCAAATTTCACCTGATCCGGCTGCAATTTGGTACATGTGTTAGTATATGGTCACTAACAACCATGCAAAAATTGGTCCACATCGGTCCATAATTATATATAGCCCCCATAAAAACCGATCCCCCGATTTGGCTTGTAGAGCCTCTAAGAGAACCAAATTTCATCCGATCCGGCTGAAATTTGGTACATGGTGTTAGTATATGGTCTTTAACAACCATGCAAAATTTGATCCATATCGGTCCATACTTATATATAGCCCCCATATAAACCGATCACCAGATTTGACCTCCGTAGCCTCTTAGAAGACCAAAATTCATCTGATTCAGTTGAAATTTGGTACATGGTGTTAGTATATGGTCCCTAATGACCATGCAAAAAAATGGTCCCCATCGGTCCATAATTATATATAGCCCCCATATAAACCGATCACCAGATTTGACCTCCGTAGCCTCTTAGAAGACCAAAATTCATCTGATTCAGTTGAAAGCCCCCATATAAACCGATCACCAGATTTGACCTCCGTAGCCTCTTAGAAGACCAAAATTCATCTGATTCAGTTGAAATTTGGTAAGTGATGTTAATATATCGCCTCAAACACCCATACAAAAATTGGTCGATATAGGTCCATAATTAAATATAGGGCCCATATAAACCGATCCCCAGATTAGACCTCCGGAGCACCTTGGAAGAGCAAAATTCTTCCCATTCGGTTGAAATTTGGTACGTGATGTTAGTATAGGGTATCCAACAACCATGCAGGAATTGGTTCCTATCAGTCCATAATAATATATAGCTTCCATATAAACCGATCCCCAGATTTGACCTCCGGTGCCTTTTGGAGAAGCAAAATTCATCCGATCTGGTTGAAATTTGATACGTGATGGTATCATATGATATTTAACAACCATGTGAGTTGATATTTGTGGATGACAGTCTTTCGTAGAAGTTTCTACGCAATCCATGGTGGAGGGTACATAAGATTCGGCCTGGCCGAACTTACGGCCGTATATACTTGTTTAAATTTATTTTTCAATTGTTCGATTAATAAAGTCTAAATAACTTCTGCAAAAATGAATCACTAAACTCGTCGCTGGTAAATTTAACGGCGACAAAATGCGACGATATAGGCGACAAAAAGCGACGCCAGGAATACCGATTTTCGTCGATAGCAGAATATATCGACGAACGGAATACCAATTAGTATCGACAGACGAAAAGCCACGGCGAGGGCGACTTCAGGAATAAGGGTATTTTTTATTTTTAGTTTTTCCCAACTAAATTTTTTCAAATAACGGTGAACCCAACAAGAAGGAAACTTTTGGTTAATTTTTTAGATACTTTAGGTTAATTTTAGAAAATTTTAACTAAACTGTATTACAAACGCCGATTTTACAAAAATAAGTTAATATTTTCCAACAAATTCAAGAAAAGTTTTAAGCTCAAATGTTTATTTTCACTTGATAAAGAAATTTTCGAAGTTTGAAAGAAAAAAAGATTGATGTATGTCTTATTGGACCAACATCGCTTTTATATGTTCTATAAAAAATGTAATACTATCTGATTGATGGTGTAAATATCTCCAAATTACGGCTTTATCCCCAGCCAAATCCTCAGACCCTCAAAGTCAAAAAAATATCGCCAACCAATCTCAGTGTGGGGAAAATCCCCTAATCTGACAACATTGCTGTGGTATATTTTCCCGATAATATACGGCATTTATTTTGACCCCAAGGTCAATGAATAAGAGCAGGGAGCGTTCATGGGCCCTAACGGCGGCCCACACCATTACCATCGGCAGCACTTGAATTCTGGTGGCCAATCGAAGGTGTATATTTCGAGCTGATCTCTTTGTTTGTTCACAAACTTCTCCATTTGAAAGGGTTTCTCATCGAAGACACTGTACTCGGATCACACCTTAAAAAGTGCTTCAAATTCAGTGCAACAGCAGTTGAAATAGTGGACGTCCGTGTTATGACAAGCCCATGTTAAATTTCAGGAGGAACAAATTTCTTCCGATCCGGTTGAAATTTGAATCCTCGATATAAAACTATCAAGAACTTAAGTTGCTTATATAGGAATTTAATCTGTCTTTTTTATCTAACATTAACTTCATATGGACTAACTTACAATTTAGAAATTAATGTTAAAAAGTTGTAAGATACCTTGCCATCGGCTACTGTAACCACAACCCAAGTATTTAAATTTTGGATAAGAGTCTTTAGTATAACTTTGAACGCAATCCAAGGTGGAGAGTACATAAAATTCTGCCTGTCCCAAATATCGGCCACTAAAATTCCCGCTTGTAAGTTTACTTCACCTAATGTACAGCAGGGTGCACTACATATCTCCATAACCTCTCAAATTTGAAGATGTTCTCAACGTTGAAAGTATTTTTCATTTTCATAGCTAACTGTTTTTTATTGTATTTGTCACCCTTTTTACGATTACAAATAAATTGCCGCAAATAAGAGTTGATAAACAGAGAGAAACGTAAGCCAAACTTTAGGACTATAGCAGTGAAATAGGTTATGCGGGCAAAACAAGTCTTCAGCAGACATTTTTACATAGAATCACACAAACACGGGCACATAAAAATTCTATCTACCACCAACATCCAACATCATATGGGATTTTAATAATTTTTTCTCTCTTTTGTTTCGAGAGTGGAAAGGAATAGTAAGTGTAACATCGTTCAAGGGTATGAATATGAAGCTGGCTTGTTGGTACAACGAACATCCTTTGTGTCAGCTACGAGTAGTACTAGTTGTGTATTGTACTTGTATAGTTGACTTGAGAGGTACTTGGCTACAAGTATGTTTGTACTCACTCCCATACACCCTCAACTCACAACTCACTTAGTCACAAAAACCATCTAAAGATCTCAGTTGCAAACCGGGACCAACAAAAATCTACAAGTAATCAAACACTCATCTGTGTGAATTCATTGTGCCGTATAGTCTTCGTGCATATATCATACACACATTCATATTTCTCTCGACACGCTAGTACAAACATTCGCACTACTTGCACTCACATGGGCCGGATTGTAAAAGAGACATGGTTAGAAAGGCTTTAATGTCTCTTAGCCATTGATATGTGTTTAGTGCTCAAATGCGTTGCATATTTTTTTCTATCACTCAAAGGAAAGGTGCTCGACTCGAACATTTCCATTTTTCTTATGCAGATTCTTTTCTCACCGATATTCGCGGATATTTGGTGAAAGTTAAGCATATTTGGGCTAAGTCCACATTTTTATGGACTTAGTCCCAGGAACAAGACTGGAGATGCTGTGCTTTAAAATAGTGTTTTAAAACCTTTTTACTTTGTTCCAACAAAAGCTTTAATTTGAACTACGCTGGTGGTTCAAATTAAAGATGCAAGATGCGAGATTATCTCAAGAACAATTTGTTATAATGTGGTATATCCTCTTCAAAAAAATCCACAAAATGATTTTGAATGACCGTAAAATGAAGTTGATCGAGATAGCAGAGGAACGTGTTGGTCATATCATTCATCAATATTTGGATATGCGGAAGCTCTGTGCAAAATGGGTGCCGCGAGAGCTCACATTTGACAAAAACAACAACGTGTTGATGATTCTGAGCGGTGTTTGCAGCTGTTAACTCGTAATACACCCGAGTTTTTCCGTCGATATGTGACAATGGATGAAACATGGCTCCATCACTACACTCCTGAGTCCAATCGACAGTCGGCTGAGTGGTCAGCGACCGGTGAACCGTCTCCGAAGCGTGGAAAGACTCAAAAGTCCGCTGGCAAAGTAATGGCCTCTGTTTTTTGGGATGCGCATGGAATAATTTTTATCAATTATCTTGAGAAGGGAAACCCATCAACAGTGACTATTATATGGTGTTATTGGAGCGTTTCAAGGTCAAAATCGCGGCAAAACGGCCCCATATGAAGAAGAAAAAAATTCATGAATTGGGCTTCGAATTGCTTCCCAACCCACCGTATTCTCCAGATCTGGCCCCCAGCGACTGTTTTTGTTCTCAGACCTCAAAAGGATGCTCGCAGGGAAAAAATTTGGCTGCAATGAACAGGTGATCGCCGAAACTGAGGCCCATTTTGAGGCAAAACCGAAGGAGTACTACCAAAATGGTATCAAAAAATTGGAAGGTCGCTATAATCGTTGTATCGCTCTTGAAGGGAACTATGTTGAATAATAAAAAAGGATTTTTGACAAAAAAAATGTGTTTTTCTTTGTTACACCGGGGACTTATCAGCCAACCTGTTACACGCTCACAAAAAATCGCTTCTGTAACATATACTCCCAAACATATTTTGCTTCAAGCATATACATTTTTGGGTATTGCCCAAACATTTATATGTTTGATCTCTTCCAATATATAATATGTTTGAAAGCATATTAGTCTAAACAATATATGTTTGGGTAGTCTAAGTTCCAAACATTTTGTATTTTTGCATCCAACTTCAATAATGTTGTCTTCCAAAAAAACAATATGTTATTATGTGAACATATAATATGTTTGGAAGCATTTTGCACCCAAAAATATTATATGTTTAAAAAAATTCTCCCAAACAATATTGTGCTCAAAATTTTATTTATTTATGTATTTACAATCATAATGAATTATGAAAATAAACAGGTAATATAGGTGCTAACAACATAGGTTTTCGACCTGAATGCTCAAAATTTTGTTTCTGCCCAATTGTATATTCCGCCACATCTTTCTCACTTCCACGAGATTTTTTAGTTCTTAGCACCTTTTTCTGTAATACAAACATTGTAGAAGAAATTATTCAATTGTATGATTTTTTTTATTTTAATTTTACCTTTTGCCGGACGGGGATTCGAACAGCGGACCACACAGTTTGTAAGGATCAAAGTAGCTGATCGATTGCCCAAGGAAAAATAAAATGTTAATTTTGTAATAACAAGCAACAACCACCAACTTAATTCAATATCGCTCCCTGTTAAATAGCGCTCCAAGCTACTAAACACATATATGTTTATAGGCTATTTCTAAATTAATATATGTTTGCATCCAAACATTTTATATTTACAAACATTTTATGTCCCAAACATAATATGTTCTAACATATTAACATATATGTCCCAAACATGTTATGCTAGTTTATGAACATTATATGCTTGCACTCAAAATATTGTGTTTAAAAATTTGTGTTCCAAACATATAATGTTTATAGCCAAACATATGAAAAACAGCTTTTTTCATCCGTGTAGGCTCATCATTAGAAGACCCTTTTTGCATAATTTTTTGAATCAATAAAATATTTCATTGAATATTTTTTAAAACTCAATTAAAAATTTAATTCGAAAAATGTTGGTGATATTTTTTTCCTGTATACATACATTAGAAGTAATGACATAGTAAGAACTTCCAAGTTTTGGGTTGTATTGCAAATGAAGAAGTGGACCATTAGTGGGTAGATTCGACGTTAAATAGAAGAAAAAATGCGGTCCAATCAGGGTTGGCCTATCACAAACTGTGACTTTGGCGACATACATTTGCGACGGTATAATACGTATGTCGTAAAAGTCGTAACCCTACTGTAGAAAACCTAATTTTGAATAAAAGAAATTATGAGCATTTTTTAATTTAGTTTGGCTACCCGATGAAAGGAATGCAAAAAATATGGTGTTATATTGTACTTAGTGAAAACTTTACAAGTTTTCTACCTGAGCTTTTTTTGCATCAGCGAATGACTAGTTTTGACAATTTACAATTGAAACTTCTTCGCACATATCATCATCTTGCATATCATCGAATTCGCTGCCTTGCTGACGCGACTGAAGTAATTTGAATTTGCGACTTTTATTACGTTGTCTACATTTTCTACATTTAATATTTACGACGCGTATGTGGCGTTTACAACTTTGCGACAGTCGCAAAGTTTGATACAGACCATCTCTGGATCCGATTAAGCGTATCGCTTTTGCTCATAGTTCATACCTAGTCAGGATCAGTTTGAGCCATATCCTCTATATTCACCTGATTTGGCACCATGCGACTTATAGAAACCTCCACGGAATCTAATCCACATCACTAACTTTTTCATTCCGTTTGTGACACATCGAAATACTGGTCTCAAGCTCCATAATGAGTGAAACTATCGATGTCCTTCCGTCCGTTTCTCATACCCACCACCATAGAATGGTGACGGGAGTATAATAAGTTTGTCATTCCGGTTGTAACACATCGAAATATCGATTTCCGACTATATAAAGTATATATATTCTTGATCAGGGAGAAATTCTAAGACGATATAATGATGTCCGTCTGTCTGTCTGTTGTAATCACGCTACAGTCTTCAATAATGAAGCAATCGTGTTGACATTTGGCACAAACTCTACTTTTGTCTGCAGGCAGGTCAAGTTCGAAGATGGGCTATATCGGTACAGGTTTTGATATAGTCCCCATATAAACCGACCTCCCGATTTGGGGTCCTGGGCTTATAGAAACCGTAGTTTTTACCCAATTTGCATGAAATTTTAAACTTAGAGGTATTTTGGAAACATAAAGAAGTGTGCCAAAAATGGGGAGTATCGGTCCATGTTTTGGTATAGTCCCCATGTAGACCGATCTCCCGATTTTACTTCTTGGGCTTATAGAAATCTAGTTTTTATCCAATTTGCATGAAATTTTAAATCTAGAATTATTTTAGGACCATGAAAATGTGTGCTAAAAATGGTGAGTATCGGTCCATGTTTTGATATAAACCCCATATAGACCGATCTCCACACTTTAGTTCTTGGGCTTATAGAAGCCGTAGTTTTTATCCAATTTGCCTAAAATTGGAATTGTATGACCACAAATGCGTGCACCGAAAACGGCGTGTATTGGTCCATGTTTTGGTATATCCCCCATATAGACAGATCTCCTGATTTCACTTCTTGGGATTATAGAAACCATAGTTTTTATCGAATTTGCATGAAATTTGAAATCTAGAATTATTTTAGGACCATAAGGAGGTACGCCGAAAATATAGATTATCGGTCAATATTTTACTATAGCCCCTATATAGACCGATCTCCAGATTTTACTTTTTGGATTTGTAGAAAGCGTAGTTGTTGTTCAATTTGCATGAAATTGAAAATCTGGAGGTTTTTATACCCTGCGCCATACTGTGGAACAGGGTATTATAAGTTAGTGCATATGTTTGCAACACCCAGAAGGAGACGAGATACACATGGTGTCTTTGGCAAAAATGCTCAGGGTGGGCTCCTGAGTCGATATAGCGATGTCCGTCTGTCCGTGAACACATTGTTGTAATCAATGTCTAGGTCGCAATTTTAGTCCAATCGACTTCAAATTTGGCACAAGTATGTGTTTTGGCTCAGAATAGAACCCTATTGATTTTGGAAGAAATCGGTTCAGACTTAGATATAGCTCCCATATATATCTTTCGCCCGATATGGACTAATACGGTCCCAGAAGCCAGAGTTTTACCCCAATTTGGTTGAAATTTTGCACTAGGAGCACAATTAGTAGTGTAGTCAAGTGTGCCAAATTTTTTTGAAATCGGTTGAGATTTAGATATAGCTCCCATATATATCGTTCGCCCGATTTACACTCATATGACCACAGTGGCCAATCTTTTACTCCGATTTAATTGAAATTTTGCACAGGGAGTAGAATTAGCATTGTAGCTATACGTGCCAAATTTGGTTGAAATCGGTTCAGATTTAGATATAGCTCCCATATAAATGTTTTTGTGATTTCGACAAAAATGGTCAAAATACCAACATTTTCCTTGTAAAATCGCCACTGCTTAGTCGAAAAGTTGTAAAAATGACTCTAATTTTCCTAATACATATATATCGAGCGGTAAATCACAAAAAAACTTTTGCGAAGTTTTCATAAAATTGCTTCAGATTTAAATGTTTCCCATATTTATACCCTTCACCACTACTGTGGTACAGGGTATAATAAGTTTGTGCATTTGTATGTAACGCCAAGAAATTGTGGTCATAGACCCATCTTTTAGTATACCGATCGGCTTAGAATTAAATTCTGAGTCGATTTAGCGATGTCCGTCTGTCTGTCTGTCCGTTCGTCTATCTGTATATGTAATTTTGTGCACAAAGTACAGCTCGCAATTTAAGTCCGATCGTCATCAAATTTGGCATAGGGCCGTTTCTTGGGACAGAGAAAAAATCGGTTCAGATTTAGATATAGCTGCCATATATATTTATCCCCGATTTGGTCGTAGTTAGCGTGTTTCTCAACCTATTTTCTTGAAATACCGTACATCCAAATATTTTATAAATCTCGAAAATCTTGCAAAATATCAGCCAAATCGGTTCAGATTTAGATATAGCACCCATATATATCTTTCGTCCGATTTAGGCTCATATGACCACAGAGGCCAAAGTTTACTACCGATCTTCGTGAAATTTTGCACAGAGGGTAGAATTGACATTCTACCAATGCTTGGTAAATTTGATTGAAATCGGTTCAAATTTAGATATAGCTCCCATATATATCTTTCGTCTGATTTGAACTTATATGGCCACAAAAGCCAGAGATTTTCCGTGATTTGCTTCAAATTTTGAACAAGGGGTACGTTTAATAGTATCGTTAGGTGTGTCAAATTTTGTTAAAATCGGTTCAGATTTAGATATAGCTCCTATATATATCTTTCGTCCGATTTGGACTTATACGGCCTCAAAAGCCAGAGTTTTGCCCTGACTTGCTTCAAATTTTGCACAAGGAGTACATTTAATAGTATGGTTAAGTGTGTCAAATTTTGTTAAAATCGGTTCAGATTTAGATATAGCTCACATATATATCTTTCGCCCGATTTGGACTTATATGGTCTCAAAAGCCAGAGTTTTGCCCTGACTTACTACAAATTTTGCACAAGCGGTACTTTTAGCGATACTATTGTATGTGCCAAATATGGTCAAAATCAGTTCAGATTTAGATATAGCTCCCATATATATCTTTCGTCCGATTTGAACTTATATGGCCTCAAAATCCAGGGTTTTGCCGTGATTTGCTTCAAATTTCGCGCAAGGAGTGCGTTTAGTAGTATCGGTAATTGTGCCAAATTTGGTTGAAATCGGTTCAGATTTAGATATGGCTCCCATATATATCTTCCGTCCTATTTGCACTCATATGACCAGGGGGGCTAAAGTTATACTCCCATTTACGTGAAATTTCGCATAGATAGCAGAATTATTATTCTAACTATACATGTCAAATTTAGTCAAAATCTGTTCAGATTATATATAGCTCCCATATATACGTACAGCATATATACAAATTGTCTCCTTTATATAGCTTCCAGCAAATGTGAAGTAGTTGGCCTACATAGGGGTGAAGGGTATAATATAGTCGGCCCCGCCCGACTTTAGACTTTACTTACTTGTTTTTTACTAACATTGTGTTCCACCCTAGTGCATTAGCCGACTTAAATTTTCAGTATATAGATTTTGTAGAAGTCTATCAAATTCTGTCCAGATCGAGTGATATTTAAATGTACACTGTTAGAAAAATATGTTTTTCATATGTTCCGATATAAACAAAATGTGTTTCGGGCACGATTTTAAACCACAATATATTTAAGTGCGAACATGTAATGTTCCTAAACTAACACTAAATGTTTGGGACATCTATGTTAATATGTTAGAATATATTATGTTTGGGGCATGAATGTTTCATAAAAATAATATGTGTTCACATAATATGTGTGAATGTGAACATAAATATAAATTAACAAATTTCGAGTAAACATATATATGTTGTGATATTTTATTCAGAGAGCGACAAAAAGAGAGTATAGAGAAAGAAATAGAGATGGGAACCGGGAGGGTTGACGAAAGATATCAACAGAACAAAGCGAGAGAATGAAAAAAGAACAATTTCTGTGAAACCGCTTGTATGTTGTTTCGGAAAACTGTTTTATGATAAGGCTAAATATTTGATATGCTTAAGTCTAAATATTATTTAATTTGAATAAAGAGAATAGACATTCGGAACCAAGAGAATAGACATTTGAAAAACAAACTGCATATGTTTTCGCCTTGAGAGCAGCATTTTATGCATGTGTGAACATGTGTTTTGTTTATCATTTTGGCATTATGGGCACATTTTTTCGTTAAAATAAATCAGGGGTCTTCATAAAAATAACGAAAGGGCACTATACTCTTTTTAGAGTTGGGACAGTAAAATTAAATAAGGAGGAAATAGTGAAAAATTACACAGTAAAATGTAAAAAAACAAACTTTAGTTCCTCTTTATTAAAAAGTAGTCCACGAGGAGTTGACGGACACCATCAAATATAAAAGCGGGCATTAAGTTCGAGTTTTACAGCTAAAACAATTTAAAAAGTTTATTTTCTTTAAAATGAATTATTAAAGAAAAATAAAAGGAATTTTAGAGCGATGGTGTTAAATGCTAGTAAAAAACTGTTCACTCCTAAATAAATTTATGTTTATATTATAAAATTATGTATAAATGTTTATACTCGACTCCACATTCTTCTTTTGTTAGTTTTTGAATTCCTTCCAAATTTTAAAGTTTTGTACAAAAACAGTTTTTATTAAAAAATTTTTATTTTTGCAATAAAAAATAATATTTTATCCAAAAATCAGTCAATTTCGTTTATATTAAGCACTGTTACTGACTATAAATCTTTAATAACACACATTTCGAAGTTTCATTTAAAAAAATTTAATATAGTATAAATATAAATGTGTAAATTTAAAAAAAAAACAAAAAAAAAGTTCTGTCGGAGCAGGGATTGAACCCACGACCCTTTGTATGCAAGGCAAACATGCTAACCACTGCTCCACGTGGCAAACAAATGTATGTTTCTGTTAAATAATGTTATGTTTGCATGGGCTCGTGGGCGCTGCAAACTATGCTATATAAATGTAACTTAAAACGATAATTATCTACTGGTGACTATAACAGCTACGTAGCCCAGTGGATAGTGTGTTGGCTTACAAACTGTATGGTCCTCGGTTCGATTCTCCGTGCAGGCGAAAGGTAAAATTTAAAAAATTTATAAAAGTGAATAATTTCTTCAACATTATTTGTATTACAGAGAAAGGTGCCAATAACTAAAAAATTTCGTGGAAGTAAAAATTACGAGTATGTTAGGGAATGAGCACAATCGTGTTTGGGAAAAATTCTTCCAAGCATATAATATTTTTGGCTCAAAATGCTTCCAAACATATAATATGTTCACATAAAACAAACATATTAATGTTTCGGCAGTATGCAATAATATATGTGCTTCCTGCAAAATATGTTTGGAACATATGTTAAAGAAGCGATTTTTTTTTGAGGGTGTACAAATATCATCATAGACTCAAACAGTTTGCTCGTACCCAAAACACCGCTCTCCGGTTTTATTTTACTTACTCATTGTGAAGATTATTGTGTGTGAGTCTGTGTTTTATTGTTGCTAGTTTATGTTTATATAAATTCATATTCATTAATGTAACAAAAAACATTCAAACGCACATAAACACACAAACATATGTATACACTCATACAAATGTAAACAATTTTTTTTAGAAAAGTTTTAACAACCACGTAACTGACAAAGTTTTTAAGAGTTTTACATGTTTATTGTAAACATGAAAATGAATGTGAAATTGGGAATATGAACGGGAATGCGAATAGAATAGAACGTGAGCGTATGTATGAGTGTTTACATATGTATGAGTGCAACCACCCTCATGCCAACGTTACTCCTGTAAACTTGGTTACATGACTTCACAGTAGTTTACAAACAAAAATTACTTTCACACGGATGAAGGGAAGATCTGCTGCCAGCAACAGTAGCAAGCAGATGCGTTATGGCACATGGCGCCAACACAAAAAAACCATCCAACCAACCATCTATGTTCTTCATGTATTATTCGACAATTAAATGTTTTGAGCTTAATGCTGTCGTAATTCTATCTCCGATATTGTATTTTTCGTGTGGGTGTATGTCAGACTTAGTTGGTTGCATGAAAATCCTAGGCACAAAGATATAACTAGTAAGTTAGCCGTGCTTGTATGTGCAGCATTTTCACATGATAAAGTATTATAGTTAAATGTTTCTGTTAGTGAAATGCATATAAATAATTTAATCAGTTTTTTTTTTCACAAAGTTTTCTGTCACGCGGCATAATACACTTTAATTAAGAGTTTTTATTAAAAACGTACAAACACATAGAAGGATCAATTGCAACATATTTCGGAAACTGTCAACGAAAATGGTTCAAGTATAGATCAAGGGTTCAGTAATTTTGTTGAGTCCATTAGAATTGATTCAGTAGAGTGCGAGATCATTCGGATCATAATATTTTATAAAGTGAAAACCAATAGGAACGCAAATGACTACGTTGAGAAAATGACAATGGTTTATGACTATTATAAAGCAAGAAGTGTACTGCAGAAATAAAATTACGACAAAGTTTTATATAGAAATAAAATTATGACAAAATTTTATATAGAAATAAAATGTTGACGTAATTTTCGAATGAAATAAAATGCTCACAAAATGTTCTAAAAAAACTAAATTTTGACAAAATTTTCTATAGAAATAAAATTTTGACAAAATTTTCTATAGAAATAAAAGTTTGACAAAATTTTCTATCGAAATAAACTTTTGACAAATTTTCCTATAGAAAAAAAAAATTGAATAAATTTGCTATAGAAAATTTGACAAAATTTTCCACAAAAATAAAATTTCAATGGAAACAAAATTTTGATATAATTTTCCACAAAATACAATTTTGACAAAATTGTCTATCGAAATAAATTTTTGACAAAATTTTTTATAGAAATAAAATTTTGAACAAATATTCTATAAAAATAAAATGGTGACAAAATTGTCTAAAGAAATAAAACGGTCACAAACAATTTTGTAAGATTTTGACAAAATTTTCTATAGTAATAAAATGTTGACAAAATTTTTTAAAGAAATCAAATTTTGACAAAATTTTCTATAAAAATAAAATTTTTGACACAATTTTCTATAGGAATAAAATTTTGATAAAATTTTCTATAGAAATAAAATTTTAACAAAATTTTCTATAGAAATAAAATTTCATAAAATGAAAACCGATAGGAACGCAAATGACTACGTTGAGGAAATGACAATGGTTTATGACTATTATAAAGCAAGAAGTTTACTGCAGAAATAAAATTATGACAAAATGTTATACAGAAATAAAATTATGACAAAATTTTATATAGAAATAAAATTTTGACAAAATTTTCGAATGAAATAAAATGCTCACAAAATGCTAAATTTTGAAAAAAAAACTAAATTTTGAACAAATTTTCTATAGATATAAAATTTTGACAAAATTTTCTATAGAAAAAAATTGACAAAATTTTCCACAAAAATAAGATGTCAATAGAAACAAAATTTTGACATAATTTTCCACAAAATACAATTTTGACAAAATTTTTTATAGAAATAAAATTTTGAACAACTATTCTATAAAAATAAATTAAAAATAAAATGGTGACAAAATTTTCTAAAGAAATAAAACGGTCACAAAATTTTTGATAGAAATAAGATTTTGACAAATTTTTCTAAAGAAATAAAATGTTGACAAAATTTTCTATAGAAATAAAATTTTGACAAAATTTTCAATAAAAAAATATTTTTGACACAATTTTCTATAGGAATAAAATTTTGATAAAATTTTCTATAGAAATAAAATTTTGACAAAATTTTCTATAGAAATAAAATTTCATAAATGAAAACCGACAGGAACGCAAATGACTACGTTGAGGAAATGACAATGGTTTATGACTATTATAAAGCAAGAAGTGTACTGCAGAAATAAAATTATGACAAAATGTTATACAGAAATAAAATTTTGACAAAATTTTCGAATGAAATACAATGCTCACAAAGTTTTCTATAGAAATAAAATTTTGACAAAATTTCCTAAAAAAATAACATTTTGACAAAATTTTTTATAGAAATAGATTTTTCTGTAGATATAAAATTTTGACAAAATTGTCTAAAGAAATAAAATTTTGACAACATTTTCTAAGAAATAAAATGTTGACAAAATTTGCTAAAGAAATAAAATATTATTGTTGTTTTTGATTTCAGCTTAAAACCATGCATTGACTAAACTACAAGTGTAGCTTAACCAACAGAGGAAAATAATGTTTAAGGAATTTATTTGACCAAAGCCCTATAGACTGCAAGATGATTGATGTTTCGAAATTACCACATTCCTCATCAGCATTCTCTACTTGCAGCAAAATTATCAGAATAAATTCGGGTAATTCACTCAACCCAAAGTGAATTATACTTGAACCTTCCGAAAAAAGGTTTGATAGTCGGCTACTGCCCAAACAAATTTGCAAGCATATTCCTTTGCCAAACTCAAATCATCGATTTGAATGTAGTTGGCTGCTTTTGTTTTGAGCGTGTTTCCTCTATCTTTATTCGTTTTGTCTGTTATTGTTGGTTTCTCTTCAATCATTATTGTTGTTTTTGATTTCAGCTTAAAACCATGCATTGACTAAACTACTGGTGTAGTTTAACCAACAGAGGAAAAGTGTAGTTCACTTTGGGTTGAGTGAATTACCCGAATTTATTCTGATAATTGGTTGACAGTTTTTCTGCAAGTAAAGGATGCTGATGAGGAATGTGGTTATTCTTAAACAGCTGTACATTTTTTATAGAAATAAAATTTTGACAAAACTTTCTATAGAAATAAGATTTTGACAAAATTTTCTATAGAAGTAACATTTCTAACAAAATTTTCTATAGAAATAAAATTTTGACACAATTTTTAATAGAAACTAAATTTTGACTAAATTATCTATAGCAATAAAATTTTGAAAAAATTTTCTATAGAAATAAAATTTTGACAACATTTACTATAGAGATAAAATTTTGACACAATTGTTAATAGAAATAAAATTTTGACTAAATTGTCTAAAGCAATAAAATTTTGACTAAATTTTCTATAGAAATAAAATTTAGACAAATTTTTCTACAGAAATAAAATTTTGACAAAATTTTCTACAGAAATAAAATAAAATTTTGACAAAATTTTCTATAGAAATAATATGTTTACAAAATTTTCTATAGAAATAAAATGTTGACAAAATTGTCTAAAGCAATAAAATTTTTACAACATTTTCTATAAAAATAAAATTTTGATAGGTTTGTCTATAAAATTAAAATTTTTATTAAATTTTCTATAAAGTCAAATAAGCTAATATCTTTAAAAATTTTTATTTTCCTTTTAGGTCATACTATCAAAGTCTATTATCGGTAAGTTCTTCCTTTTTGTAGAAGTGGTAACTTATTTCTGTTGGTTCAAGCTAAAAATATTTAAGACTTCGACACATTCAAGGAATATTTATGTCGGGTAAGTCAAAATATCTCAGAATTTCCAAAATTTTTTGAATTTAACCAATAATGCGTTTATGCTGCAAAAAACTTTTTTACAATTTTTATACCCCCCACCATAGGATGGGGGTATATTAACTTTGTCATTCCGTTTGTAACACATCGAAATATTGCTCTAAGACCCCATAAAGTATATATATTCTGGATCGTGGTGAAGTTCTGAGTCGATCTGAGCATGTCCGTCCGTCCGTCCGTCTGTTGAAATCACGCTAACTTCCGAACGAAACAAGCTATCGACTTGAAACTTGGCACAAGTAGTTGTTATTGATGTAGGTGGGATGGTATTGCCAATGGGCCATATCGGTCCACTTTTACCTATAGCCCCCATATAAACGGACCCCCAAATTTGGTTTGCAGACCCTCTTAGAGAAGCAAATTTCATCCGATCCGGCTGAAATTTGGTACATGGTGTTAGTATTTGATCTTTAACAACTATGCAAAAATTGGTCCACATCGGTCCATAATTATATATAGCCCCTATATAAACCGATCCCCAGATTTGGATTGCGGAGCCTCTAAGAGAAGAAAATGTCATCCGATCCGGCAGAAATTTGGTACATGGTGTTAGTATATGGTCGGAAACAAGTTATCTACTTGAAACTTGGCACAAGTAGTTGTTATTGATGTAGGTAGGATGGTATTGCAAATGGGCCATATCGGACCACTTTTACCTATAGCCCCCATATAAACGGACCCCAAATGTGGCTTGCAGACCCTCTAAGAGAAGTAAATTTCATCCGATCCGGCTGAAATTTGGTACATGGTGTTAGTATATGGTCCTTAACAATCATGCAAAAATTGGTCCACATCAGTCAGTAATTATATATAGCCCCCATATAAACCGATCCCCCGATTTGGCTTGCGGAGCTTCTAAGAGAAGCAAATTTGGTACATGGTGTTTGTATTTGATCTTTAACAACCATGCAAAAATTGGTCCACATCGGTCCATAATTATATATAGCCCCCATATAAACCGATCCCCAGATTTGGCTTGCGGAGCCTCTAAGAGAAGAAAATGTCATCCGATCCGGCTGAAATTTGGTACATGGTGTTAGTAGATGATCTCTAACAACCATGCAAAAATTGGTCCACATTGGTGCATAATTATATATAGCCCCATATAAACCGATCACCAGATTGGACCTCCGGAACCTCTTGGAAGAGCAAAATTCATCTGATTCAGTTGATATATGGTACGTGGTGTTAATATATAGCATCAAACACTCATGCAAAAATTGGTCGAAATCGGTCCATAATTATATATAGCCCCCATATAAACCGATCCCCAGATTTGACCTCCGGTGCCTTTTGGAGAAGCAAAATTCATCCGATCTGGTTGAAATTTGGTACGTGGTGGTAATATATGATATTTAACAACCATGCCAAAAGTGGTCCATATCAGTCCATAATCATATATAGCCCCCATATAAACCGATCCCTAGATTTGGTTTTGGAGCCTCTTGGAGGAGCAAATTAAATCGGTCTATAGTTATATATAGCCCTCAGATAAATCGATCCCCAATCACACAAAAAGTGGTCCATATCAAGTTCGTAATTGTATATAGCCCCCATATAAGCAACCCCCATATTTCAATTGTGGCTTCCTACGTACCGTGCAAAAGTCCATATCGATTCGTAATTACTTGTAGACTTACCTACACATACCTTTTTTGTCTAATATATACCACGTATGGACTAACTCACAATTTAGAAAACGATTTAAGATACCACAACCCAAGTAATTCAATTGTGGGTGACAGTCTTTCGTAGATGTTTCTACGCAATCCATGGTGTAGGGTACATAAGATTCGGCCTGGCCGAACTTACGGCCATATATGTTATACTTGTTTACAATTTTGAACTCCAACTTTTTCTTTAAAAATACAAAATTTTCTTTAGCAAGTCAAAAAAAGGATTATGTCCAATTAATTTTCTTGATTCTGTCGAAAAATATCTAAATAGGTTTGTCATACCCGCGCTTATAATATAGTTTAGTTAAAAATTTCTAAAATTAATCTACATTTCTTTTCTGATTTGTTCACTGTTTTTATTATACCAAAATTCTTAAGTTAAAATCATTAGATCCAACTAAACTTTTTTGGTATACTATTAGTCAACATTTGTCCCTTTGGTATACAATTGGTGAATTATCATATGGATCACTGTGTGTTTATGAGATAGTGATGGATTTAATGCCACAGAATCCCCAATTTCAGATGACATAATTTCATAAATGTTCTTCGTTACCTCACAATACTCTCGGGGGATGTTCGAAATATAAAGTTCATTGACTTGCCACAAACTTCACTTAGTAGGGAATTTAAGTCTATAGATATCTAAATCCTCGCCCTTCAGAATATTACATGAGTGTTTTTTTTTTTGTGGCAATAATTACAGCTGGATGCATAATTTTTCATTTTATTACTCAGAAATTCATTTTTGCAGCCTGGTAATATGGACGCAAATGATAGCGTCAATTATACAAAAATTATACTCGAAAAAATTGCTATAGAGTCGCAGAGAGTTGTGCATAATTAAGTGAAACTGATGCATTTTCTTTTGCAATTTTTCGCATCACAGCAAATGGAAATCCCCTGAGAATTTTGTCACAATAATATGCATCCGACTTGGAAAAGATGCCAAAAACAAAATGGGAATATTTAATTCATTCATAAATATTTTAAAATTATTATTTATGCTATAGTTGAATTATTTGTATTTTATTTTTGCAGTCTTAATTACTGTTATTGTAAAATTTTTAAATAAAACAAGTCACGAAACAAAAAAGAATAAAATAACGTAACGAATAATAATCTTGGGTATGGAAGCAATAAGAGAAAAAGATAAAAAATAGTTTTTTGTTGATGGATGACTGCAAGAATTCTTGCTGTCTTCACTAAAACGTCTCAGTTAGAAGGTGTCCACCGTGGTGCAATGGTTAGCTTGCCCGCCTTGCATACACAAGGTTGTGGATTCGATTCCTGCTTCGACCGAACACCAAAGAGTTTTTCAGCGGTGGATTATCCCACCTCAGTAATGCTGATGACATTTCTGAGTGTTTCAAACCTTCTCTAAGTGGTTTCACTGCAATGTGGAACGCCGTTCGGACTCGGCTATAAAAAGGAGGTCCCTTGTCATTGAGCTTGAAAAATCCACCCAAAACCTAAAAAAATGAAATTTTTATATAAAAAAACTTATTTTAGCCATATCTCCTTAAATATGCGTCATGACCACCTCCACAAAATATATATTCCTATGAAAATTCTCGAAAAATTAAAATGTTTATATGATTTTTTTTTTTGCCATATATCCTTACATATGCGTCCTAGAGAGAAAAGGATGTTAATTCGTGACCACCCGAAAAAATAAATTTTCGATGAAAGTCCTCGAAAAATTAAATTTTCATATGAAAAAAAAAATATTTTGGCCATATCTCGTTAAATATGCACCATAGAGGGAAAAAGACGTTACTTAAAATTTTTATATGGAAAACTTATTGTGATCATATCTCCTTAATAAGTTAGTAACCACCCACAAAATAATAAAAATTCCTATGAACACTTTCCAAAAATTCAAATTTTTATATGAAAAACTTATTTTCGCAATATCTCCTTAAATATGCGTCCTAGAGCGCTGTACTTTCAAAAAAAAGTCGGACAAAGGGGAGCCCCCCCCCCCTCCTCAACCAAATATCGAAAAATAAAGTAGCTGTCCTTTGCTTAGAGGCCTTCCCTGAAAATTTCAAGCAAATCGGAAAAAATTTTTTTCCAATTTTCAAAAAGTCGGGCAAAGGGGAGGTCCTTTTCGTCCATATATTAAAAAATCAGGTACCCCATAATAAATTCAAAACCTCACTGCGTGTTCTCTGTAAATCTCAAGTAAATCAGAGAATTTTTTTACTGTACTTTAAACAAAAACCGTACAAAGAGGTGGTCCACCTCCGCGACCAAATATCGAAAAATAAAGTAGAGGGTCTTCCTTGGAAATTTCACCCAAATCGGAGAATTTTGGCCCAATTTTGAAAAAGTCGGGCAAGGGGGATGTCCTGCTCCCCCACCAGATATAAATAAATGAGGTACCTATTTTCAACACATGATTACCCTCTGTGTTCTCCAAACATTTTTTCACATCCGTCAAATGTGTTGGGTGCTATATATAGAGGTTTGTCCCAAATACATTCATTTAAATATCACTCGATCTGGACATAATTTGATAGACATCTAGAAAATCTATAGACTCAAAATTTAAGTCGGCTAATGCACTAGGGTGGAACACAATGTTAGTAAAAAAATATGGGAAACATTTAAATCTGAAGCAATTTTAAGGAAACTTCGCAAAAGTTTATTTATGATTTATCGCTCGATATATATGTATTAGAAGTTTAGGAAAATTAGTCATTTTTTGCAACTTTTCGACTAAGCACACTGAAAAAAAGCATACCCGATTCCAAAGATTTTGTCTTTACTTTAAAAAATTTGGTATTGATTCCGAGCGAAAAATGCGGAGAATACAAGTAAGGATACTGTTAAGACACAATTCTCTTTTAAATTTGGGTTTTGTGTACTTGCTTCTATGTTTTCACTTTCTCAGCTTTTTTTCTTCATATGCTATCAAAGTCCTTTAAAAACGAGTTAACGACAACTTTATTTTCCAAATTAAGACTCGACTTCTAGTAGAAATTATGCTATCCTTCAAGTAAAAACTTCTTTAAAATAAAGTTTTGAAAACCATGTCCTATATTTGAACGATTTTTTGCTTTGTAGTCAAGATGCAAAAAGACAACAAATTTAAAGACAATTTCATTAAATTTAAAGAATTTTTCTGAAATATTAAAGTCAAGTTGACCTTAGCCCAAACATTTTTTCTTTCATGTTATGATACCCATTTTTAAGTGAAATCACTTATTTATAAGGACAATACGACTTCATTGAAAAGTTTATCGACTTTTGGACAAGGAAAAAAACTTTATATTCGAGAAACGTGTCTTCTATGCTAAGAAAAATTTGCATTCGTATTTTAAAGACATGATATCTTTGACCTCACGACAATATTTTTTTCAGTGCAGTGGCGATTTTACAAGGAAAATGTTGGTATTTTGACCATTTTTTCGAAATCAGAAAAACATATATATGGGAGCTATATCTAAATCTGAACCGATTTCAACCAAATTTGGCACGCATAGCAACAATGCTAATTCTACTCCCTGTGCAAAATGTCAACTAAATCGGAGCAAAAAATTGGCCTCTATGGTCATATGAGTGTAAATCGGGCTAAAGCTATATATGGGAGATATATCTAAATCTGAACCGATTTCAACCAAATTTGGCACGCATACACTCAAAAAAAATTTACTTGGATCCACAGATTTTGACCATCCCTTAAGGATTTTGGTATTGATTCCGAGCCACAGATACGGTTTTGAAGCGTTTTTATCTTAAATCTAAAGTTTCAATATTTCAGTTAATTTAAGAACAATTTCTTTAAATCAAAATGTGTTTCTTTACTTTAAGGAAAATTAGCCTTAGTTCAAAGACATGCGACATTAACAGAGGGATTCAAATTTACCAAATTTGTGTCCTAAATTTAATGAAAAAATTTTGAAGCAAAGATTATAAGCTTTATTTTATTTAAAATTTCATTATTTTAAAGAAATTTGTCCTTAATATTTTGTAAATTTTGCATCCTAAAATTTAGGTTGCGTAATCTTTCTAATTCTACTACCTGTGCAAAATTTCAATTAACAGGTTGGCTGATAAGTCCCCGGTCTAACAAAGAAAAACACAATTTTTTGTCAAAATTCTTTTTTATTATTCAACATAGTTCCCTTCAAGAGCGATGGTTAGGTTAGGTTATGTGGCAGCCCGATGTATCAGGCTCATTTAGACTATTCAGTCCATTGTGATACCACATTGGTGAACTTCTCTCTTATCACTGAGTGCTGCCCGATTCCACGTTAAGCTCAATGATAAGGGACCTCCTTTTTATAGCCGAGTCCGAACGGCTATCCACATTGCAGTGAAACCATTTAGAGAAGCTTTGAAACCCTCAGAAATGTCACCAGCATTACTGAGGTGGGATAATCCACCGCTGAAAAACTTGTTGGTGTTCGGTCGTAGCAGGAATCGAACCCACGACCTTGTGTATGCCAGGCGGGCATGCTAACCATTGCACCACGGTGGTGCAATGGCCATGTTCATTTTCAAGCATATACTTTTCTTCCAAATAAACTTCCTTACAACGAAAAGCAAATGGGGAAAAGATATTTGTTTGTCGTAAATTTCGTTTTTGAGGAAATAACAGGTTGGCTGATAAGTCCCCGGGCTAACAAAGAAAAACAATTTTTTTTTTCAAAATTCTTTTTTATTATTCAACATAGTTCCCTTCAAGAGCGATACTCTTTCGGTTTTGCCTCAAAATAAGCCTCAGTTTCGGCGATCACCACTTCATTGCAGCCAAAATTTTTCCCTGCGAGCATCCTTTTGAGGTCTGAGAACAAGAAAAAGTCACTGGGGGCCAGATCTGGAGAATACGGTCGGTGGGGAAGCAATTCGAAGCCCAATTCATGAATTTTTGCCATTGTTCTCAATGACACGGTGGCACGGTGCGTTGTCTTGGTGGAACAAAACTTCTTCATATGGGGCCGTTTTGCCGCGATTTCGACCTTTAAACGCTCCAATAACACCATATAATAATCACTGTTGATGGTTTTTCCCTTCTCAAGATAATCGATAAAAATTATTCCATGCGCATCCCAAAAAACAGAGGCCATTACTTTGCCAGCGGACTTTCCACGATTCGGAGACGGTTCACCGGTCGCTGTCCACTCAGCCGACTGTCGATTGGACTCAGGAGTGTAGTGATGGAGCCATGTTTCATCCATTGTCACATATCGACGGAAAAACTCGGGTGTATTACGAGTTAACAGCTGCAAACACCGCTCAGAATCATCAACACGTTGTTGTTTTTGGTGAAATGTGAGCTCGCACAGAGCTTCCGCATATCCAAATATTGATGAATGATATGACCAACTCGTTCCTTTGATATCTTTAAGGCCTCTGCTATATCGATCGACTTCATTTTACGGTCATTCAAAATCCTTTTGTGGATTTTTTGATGTTTTCGTCGTTACCACCTCTTTCGGGCGTCCACTGCTTTCACCATCCTCCCTGCTCATTTCACCACGCTTGAATTTTGCATACCAGTCAATTATTGTTGATTTCCCTGGGGCTGAGTCCGAAAACTCATTTTCAAGCCAAGGTTCTGCTTCCACCGTCTTTTTTCCCTTCAGAAAACAGTATTTTATCATAACACGAAATTCCTTTTTTTCCATTTTTTTTACAATAACAAAAGTTGATTCATCTCACAAACTAATTGACTTACAGACGTCAAATTTTGACACGAATCATTTGAAGGCTGGTACTATATAAAATTAATATGCATTTAATACTAGCGACGCCATCCATGTGACAGACCGGGTACTTATCAGCCAACCTGTTAAATCGGAGTAAAAGATTGGCCACTGTGGTCATATGAGTGTAAATCGGGCGAACGATATATATGGGAGCTATATCTAAATCTGAACCGATTTCAATAAAATTTGGCACGCATAGCTACAATGCTAATTGTACTCCTAGTGCAAAATTTCAACCAAATTGGGGTAAAACTCTGGCTTCTGGGACCGTATTAGTCCATATCGGGCGTAAGATATATATGGGAGCTATATCTAAATCTGAACCGATTTCAATAAAATTTGGCAAACTTGACTATAGTACTAATTGTTCTTCATGTGCAAAATTTTAAGTAAATTAGGGTAAAACTCTGGCTTCTGGGGCCATATAAGTCCATATCGGGAGAAATATATATTTGGGAGCTATATCTAAATCTGAACCGATTTCTTCCAAAATCAATAGGGTTCTATTCTGAGCCAAAACACATACTTGTGCCAAATTTGAAGTCGATTGGACTAAAACTGCGACCTAGACTTTGATTACAAAAATGTGTTCACGGACAGACGGACATGGCTATATCGACTCAGGAACCCACCCTGAGCATTTTTGCCAAAGACACCCCGTTTCTATCTCGTCTCCTTCTGGGTGTTGCAAACATATGCACTAACTTATAATACCCTGTTCCACAGTGTGGCGCAGGGTATAAAAAGATTTTCCCGCTTTTCAGTTAAAACTTTTCTTTGCTATAAACCTTACGGAGCTCGAGACCTTTCCAACGAATGCAAAACCTTTCGCGCGTTCTGGAATTATTGCGTCAGGAAGGAAAACCCGGCTTATTTTCATATAATAGATTAGATTACTTTGTCGTGTTTTTACAAAGCTTTGTGTAAATGTCAAAAAGTTTAAAAGTTTGTGTAAATGTCAAAAAGTTTAGTTTAATTTTTGCACGAGATAGTTCATTTATATACCCTTCACCACTACCGTGGTACATGGTATAATAAGTTTGTGCATTTGTACACACAAACAATTTTTTTTCTGATTCAATCACGAAATTAATTGATCCAATTAATTTTTAATTGAAATGTCTTCAATCACAGAAATGATAGTATCAATTAAAAAATTAATTGAAGGTCAATTAAAAAGTTAATTGATCCAATTAAAAAATTAATTGATACTATTATTTTTGTGATTGATTTTTGTTTCAATTAAAAAATTTGTTGAATCAATTAAATTTTTAATTGAATATTTTTTAAAACCCAATTAAAATTTTAATTGGAAAAATTTTCGTGAAATTTTTTTGTGTGTATGTAACGCCAAGAAATAGTGGTCATAGACCCATCTTTTAGTATACCGATCGGCTTAGAATTAAATTCTGAGTCGATTTAGCGATGTCTGTCTGTCTGTTCATGTATTTTTGTGCACAAAGTACAGCTCGCAATTTAAGTCCGATCGTCCTCAAATTTGGCATAGGGCCGTTTCTTGGGACAGAGACAATCGCTATTGGTTTTGGAAAAAATCGGTGCAGATTTAGATATAGCTGCCATATATATTTATCTCCGATGTGGTCATAGTTAGCGTGCTTATCAACCGATTTTCTTGAAATACCGTACATCCAAATATTTTATGAATCTCGAAAATCTTGCAAAATATCAGCCAAATCGGTTCAGATTTAGATATAGCTCCCATATATATCTTTCGTCCGATTTAGACTCATATGACCACAGAGGCCAAAGTTTACTACCGATCTTCGTGAAATTTTGCACAGAGGGTAGAATTGACATTCTACCAATGCTTGGTAAATTTGATTGAAATCGGTTCAAATTTAGATATAGCTCCCATATATATCTTTCGTTCGATTTGAACTTATATGGCCACAAAAGCCAGAGTTTTGCCTTGATTTGCTTCAAATTTTGCACAAGGGGTACGTTTAATAGTATCGTTAAATGTGTCAAATTTTGTTAAAATCGGTTCAGATTTAGATATAGCTCATATATATATCTTTCGCCCGATTTGGACTTATATGGTTTCAAAAGCCAGAGTTTTGCCCTGACTTACTTCAAATTTTGCACAAGCGGTACTTTTTACGATACTATTGTATGTGCCAAATATGGTCAAAATCGATTCAGATTTAGATATAGCTCCCATATATATCTTTCGTCCGATTTGAACTTATATGGCCTCAAAATCCAGGGTTTTGCCGTGATTTGCTTCAAATTTCGCACAAGGAGTACGTTTAGTAGTATAGGTAATTATGCCAAATTTGGTTGAAATCGGTTCAGATTTAGATATGGCTCCCATATATATCTCCCGTCCGATTTGCACTCATATGACCAGGGGGGCCAAAGTTATTCTCCCATTTACGTGAAATTTCGCATAGATAGCAGAATTATTATTCTAACTATACATGTCAAATTTAGTCAAAATCGGTTCAGATTTAGATATAGTTCCCATATATACGTACACCAGAGTTGCGGAAATATGGTAGACTGTTTCATATTTTAGACCCATTTTCAATGGGATTTTCCTCCAATTGACTGGATAGTTTCCACAGAGAATACAAATATGGCCAAAATTCTCACACTTTACACAAAATTCTGTGATGATTTCCCCATATCTTAGCCATATCCTACACACTGCAATGCCAAAATTTCCACAGAACGGAGGAGTTTTAAATAAGGCTCCAAGTCGCCCGACTAGACCAAATAATATATCACAACCCACACTTGACCAATATCTTGGCGAGATCTAACCAATATCCTTGTAAAATCGCCACTGCTGAGTAGCAAAAATTGTAAATATTACTCTAATTGTCCTATATCTCGAATACATATGTATCGCCTGAAAAATCATAAATCTCTTTTGTACAATTGCATTAAAATTTCTCTCGCTTCATATTTCCCATATTTTTTACTAACATTGTGTTTCATCCCAGGACGTTAGCCGATTTAAATTTTAATTCTAGAGTTTTTGTAGAAGAACAAAAAATTGTTTCCATTAAAAGTATTTGTATCTGGAAATACAAACCTTTATATAGCTCCCAGCAATTTTTAAGTAGTTGAAATGGTAACACAAATGTTTGTCTACATAGTGGTGAAGGGTATAATATAGTCGGCTCCGCCCGACTTTAGACTTTACTTGTTTCCCATAAAATAGTTCACTTTTTTCTGTATGTGGATCAGACTGTGAAAAAAGTAAAAAAAAAAATTTGTTTGATTTGTAGAGGAATCTTATATTTCTCGTCTAAGAGTCCAAGAAAGTCGTATGAAATTACGCCGTATAAAATCTAAACTTTTCAGTTTATTCTTGATCAAGGACGTCAATTCACCAAAACAAATTGGTATCAATACAGAGATAAACATACACTTTTTTCGAAATCAAATGCTTTATGTTATCCTTTATTCACGATTACCGTGCACCACAAATTTCCCCCCGCACCTGCTGTGCCATAACGATCCATATATATTTACAATAAAATCTCAATGGTATTTGAACAAAGTTGTACATTTTAAATTAAACATCATCAAAATAAAGTTATTATGAATTTTTTCATATGCTACGCTTAAGGGTCATTGTTGTTGATATTTCTACGAATAAATGCTCATCTCTAACGATTTACCTAAAAACAATATTCTAGCTCCAAGCAATATTGGCCCTCAACATAACAATGTATTAACTTTCATATCCATCAGTAGACGAACCATCATCAAACATGGCGAATAAAAAAATTTGTTTGTATGTAAATATGTATGGGGAGATTATATTTGTTTTTGGACTAGTCTAGGGTTACAAAAACATAGAGTTTGTAAATCGATACAGAATTCAGGATGGACGGATATGACTGCCAAAAGGGGTATTTGGGAAAACCAAGATGATACCTTGGCTCATCCATGCCACATATTGAAAGTGTACGTATCGCTTTCATGAAATGGAACGGAAGCGTGAGGAAGTGTGCTTATTTGGTTAGATTTCATTCAGTGCTTCATTCAATCTGTTTTTGTTTAGATTATTTTGAGGGCACAGATTGCCAGAGCAAACATAACAGAAAGCAAACACGTGTACTATAATACGATTTATAATCCACCAGGAACAGTGGAGCAAATATTGAAAGAGAGTTCGCATGAAGTCATAATAAAAACAAGTAAGGAAAGTCTAAAGTCGGGCGGGCCGACTATATTACACCCTGCACCACTTTATAGATCTAAATTTTCGATACCATATCACATCCGTCAACTGTGTTGGGTGCTATATATAAAGGTTTGTCCCAAATACATACATTTAAATATCACTCGATCTGGACAGAATTTGATAGACTTCTACCAAATCTATAGACTCAAAATTTAAGTCGGCTAATGCACTAGGGCGGAACACAATGTTAGTACAAAAATATGGGAAACATTTAAATCTGAAGCAATTTTAAAGGAACTTTTCAAAAGTTTATTTATGATTTATCGCTCGATATATACGTATTAGAAGTTTAGGAAAATTAGAGTAATTTTTACAACTTTTCGACAAAGCAGTGGCGATTTAACAAGGAAAATGTTGGTATTTTGACCATTTTTGTCGAAATCAGAAAAACATATATATGGGGGCTATATTCAAATTTGAACCGATTTCGACCAAATTTGGCACGCATAGCTACAATGCTAATTCTACTCCCTGTGCAAAATTTCAACTAAATCGGAGCAAAAAATTGGCCTCTGTGGTCATATGAGTGTAAATCGGCCGAAAGCTATATATTGCAGCTATATCTAAATCTGAACCGATTTCAACCAAATTTGGCACGCATACCTACAGTGCTAATTCTACTCTCTGTGCAAAATTTCAACTAAATCGGAGCAAAAAATTGGCCTCTTTGGTAATATGAGTGTAAATCGGCCGAAAGCTATATATTGGAGCTATATCTAAATCTGAACCGATTTAAACCAAATTTGGCACGCATATCTGCAATGCTAGTTCTACTCCCTGTGCAAAGTTTCAACTAAATCGGAGTTAAAAATTGGGCTCTGTGGTCATATGAGTGTAAATCGGGCGAAAGCTATATATGGGAGATATATCTAGATCTGAACCGATTTCAAACAAATTTGACACGCATAGCTACAATGCTAATTCTACTCCCTGTGCAAAGTTTCAACTAAATCGGAGTTAAAAATTGGGCTCTGTGGTCATATGAGTGTAAATCGGGCGAAAGCTATATATGGGAGATATATCTAGATCTGAACCGATTTCAAACAAATTTGACACGCATAGCTACAA
Organism: Haematobia irritans; assembly: GCF_050003625.1. Lineage (NCBI taxonomy): Eukaryota > Metazoa > Arthropoda > Insecta > Diptera > Muscidae > Haematobia > Haematobia irritans. Next base: position 163,049,243 of record NC_134397.1, on the reverse strand, counting down.
TGCTAATTCTACTCCCTGTGCAAAATTTCAACTAAATCGGAGTTAAAAATTGGCTTCTGTGGTCATATGAGTGTGAATCGGGCGAAAGCTATATATGGGAGATATATCTAAATCTGAACCGATTTCAACCAAATTTGGCACGCATAGCTACAATGCTAATTCTACTCCCTGTGCAAAGTTTCAACTAAATCGGAGCAAAAAATTGGCCTCTGTGGTCATATGAGTGTAAATCGGGCGAACGATATATATGGGAGCTATATCTAAATTTGAACCGATTTCAATAAAATTTGGCCCACTTGACCACACTACTAATTGTATTCCTAGTGCAACATTTCAACCAAATTGGGGTAAAGCTCTGGCTTCTGGGACCGTATTAGTCCATATCGGGCGAAAAATATATACGGGTGTTATATCTAAATCTGAACCGATTTCCAAAATCAATAGGGTTATATTCTTCTTGTGAAAAATTTTAAGCAAATTAGGATAAAACTCTGGCTTCTGGGACCATATAAGTCCATATCGGGCGAAATATATATGTGGGAGCAACATCTAAATCTGAACCAATTTCCAAAATCAATAGGGTTATATTCTGAGCCAAAACACATACTTGTGCCAAATTTGAAGTCGGTTGGACTAAAACTGCGACCTAGACTTTGATTACAAAAATGTGTTCACGGACAGACGGACATGGCTATATCGACTCAGGAGCCCACCCTGAGCATTTTTGCCAAAGACACCCCGTTTCTATCTCGTCTCCTTCTGGGTGTTGTAAACATATGTACTAACTTATAATACCCTGTTCCACAGTGTGGCGCAGGGTATAACAAGTGGTAAGGTAGAAAGTCGAGCGGGGCCGACTATATCATATCCTAATCCTCCACTACTGAGTTAGTAAAGAAAAGCATTTTTGGGGATACCACTGAAATAGATTTGGGACGTTAAGCGTAGTTTCATATTAATGGAAATTAAGAGGCCCATGTTTATGGAAGCTCTATTTCAGTCTGAACAGAAATACCAGATCTTAAGAGCTATATTTGATTTTATAGCTGCATAGTTAATATGTCATTAATATTAAGTCCATGATTAAACAAGTGAGTAATGTAGAAAGTCCGGCAGGGCCGACTATATCATACCCTAAACCACCCCTACTGAATTAGTAAACATTGTTTGTGGGCTATCAATGGGATAGGTTTGGGAGATAAACCGCATTTCCATATTTAAGCACATTAAGGGGTACCTGGTTATAGGAGTTTTGTCACAATCTGAACATCTGATATTAGGAGCTATAGTTGATTCTGAACCTTCTAATATTTAGCCTTCTAATATTAAAAAAAGAGGAAATCGCTCAATTAGTGTGGGTAATAAATCCAAAATTCTAAAAATAGTTACCTTGTGCTAAATTAAAGTAAGATCGGGTACTAAATAATGCTATTATGGTCAGAAATAAAGTTATAAGGGGTAAATTTTTCAATAACCGGAGATACATCTAAATCTGAACCGATTTGGATTACATTTTGCAGGTTTTGTTGATATTACAGGAGATTACCTTGTGCTAAATTTGAGTAAGATCAGTTAAGAAATGAGGCCACTATGGTCAAAAATAAGGTTATAAGGGACAAATTTTTGAAAATCGACGCTACATATGGAAGCTATATCTAAATCTGAACCGATTTGGATGATATTTTGCATATAAAGTCAGTATTAAAGAAGATTAGAGTAAGCCATATTTGACTAAGATCGGTTAATAAATAAGGGCTTATGGCCAAATTTTCGAAAATCGGGCGATACGTATATATGGGACCTATATCTAAATCTGAACCTATTTCGATGATTTTTTGCACATACAGTAGGTGCTATAGAAAATTAGATTTGGCCAACTTAGAGTCAGATCGGTTGTTAAATAAGGGGCTTATGGCCAAATTTTGCAAAATTGGGCGATACATATATATGGGAGGTATATCTCAATCTGAACCGATTTCAATTAAATTTGACACGCTTAAAGGGTTGTTAATTGCATTACTTTGTGGCAAATTTGACGCCGATCGGTTTGTAAATGAACGCAATCTGACCCAATTTATCGAAATCGAACGACACATTTATATGGGAGCTATATCTAAATTTTATCCGATTTTTTCCAAATTCAATAGCGTTCGTCCCTGTATCAAACAAAAAACGCCACACACCAAATTTCATCAACATCGGTTCATAATTGCGACCGGAATCCTGCGAACAACATATACATGGACGGACGGACAGACGGACGGACGGACACCAAGGGCTAGATCGACTCTGGAGGTGATTCTGACCTCAAAAGGTTAGGTTAGGTGGCAGCCCGATGTATCAGGCTCACTTAGACTATTCAGTCCATTGTGATACCACATTGGTGAACTTCTCTCTTATCACTGAGTGCTGCTCGATTCCATGTTAATCTCAATGACAAGGGACCTCCCTTTTATAGCCGAGTCCGAACGGCGTTCCACATTGCAGTGAAACCACTTAGAGATGAAACCCTCAGAAATGTCAACCGCATTACTGAGGTGGGATAATCCACCGCCGAAAAATTTTTTTGGTGTTCGGTCGAAGAAGGAATCGAACCCACGACCTTGTGTATGTAAGGCGGGCATGCTAACCGTTGCACCACGGTGGCTCCTCTGACCCCAAAAAGTGAAGTAAATATTTTGGACCCAGAGGGACCGTTTTTTTTAGCAGATTCTTGGTTTCTTTTCTTAATAACATAGCATTCCTTACAAAATTCAATAAAATTCCTTGAAGAAAAAATTTGTGCCTACACAGAAAAAAATTAACTGTTTTATGGCAGGAATGAACTACCTCGTGCGAAAATTAAACTAAATTATATTCCACATTTTGAGATTTCCACAAAGTGCACCAAGAGAAAAGTGCCTTCGGAACTAAAGGAAAAAAATGTTCATCAATTTAGTTTAGCCAATTTATTTCCATTAAGTTAAATTTTTGTTTAATATAATAAAATTTACTTGCTTCAGTAAAAAAATTCTAAACTGAAAGCAGTTAGGAATAGTTCATGAACTAGAATAAGGCATGGTATTTTACTAATACTGATTTCTTCGCTGGGTATAAGAATTTACTACTGAACAAGAAAATTTTATTCACTGATAACAAAGCATTCGTAAAAATAAACAAAAACCGAACTACAACCAAGTTTCCTCAAAATCACATCGTTCAAACAAATAAAAATGTCTTTGGAACTATACGAAATTCAACTTTCTTCACAATGAGTTCATTTTAACTTAAAGAAGGGCTCACTTTTTTCTGGGTGCATGTACCAAATTTCAACCGGATCGGATGAATCCAAGAGGCTACGCAAGCCAAATCTGAGGGTCCGTTTATATGAGGGCTATACATAAAAGTGGCCCGATATGGCCTATTTGCAATATCATCTGACCTACATCAATAACAACTACTTGTGCCAAGTTTCGTTCGGAAGTTAGCGTGATTTCAACAGACGGACGGACAGACAGACATGCTTAGATCGACTCAGAATTTCACTACGAGTCAGAATATATATACTTTATGAGGTCTTAGAGCAATATTTCGATGTGTTATAAACGAAATTACAAAGTTAATATACCCCCATCCTATGGTGGAGGGTATAAAAAATTGTTCCTTTTACCAAAAATGATCAATTTTCTTCATTTTTTTCGATTACACAAGAAGAAAGTCCTCTCAAATACTCTGCCAGTGATATATTATAATTACACCGTTGTTTAGTAAATATTTTCATTGAACCTCTCTAACTCTGGTGTAAAAGTGAATTTCTGTAACCTGAACCGATTTCAACCAAATTTGGACACTTGACGATGCTATCAAATATACTCTTTGTGTAAAGAACTTTTATTTCTGAATGCAATAGATCAACATGCTTTTGTAAGCTCTATAAGCAATAAAACGAACTATCACTGGAGTAAATCTGTCAGCTCTCAGACGATCGGTTTTGAAATGATACCAAACTAAAGTTGATTGCAATACACATCAGTCACACAGTAGTTGGTCGCGTATGGTTTTTGTTAATGTTTTTTTTTAAAGATTTTACATCATTGATCCATTCTAATATCAGGTGTGACTCTTTGCAGATCTACTACAGCATGTCAATTTCTACACTCTTAGAAAAATATGTTTTTCATATGTTCCGATATAAACAAAATGTGTTTCGGGCACAATTTTAAAACACAATATATTTAATGTTCCTAAACTAACACTAAATGTTTGGGACATCTATGTTAATATGTTAGAATATATTATGTTTGGGGCATGAATGTTTCATAAAAATCATATGTGTGAATGCAAACATATATAAATTTACAAATTTCGACTAAACATACATATGTTGTGATATTTTATTCAAAGCGACAGAGAGAGTATAGAGAAAGAAATAGAGATGGAAACCGGGAGAGTTGACGGGAGAGTCCACGTGGCAAACAAATGTATGTTTCTGTTAAATAATGTTATGTTTGCATGGGCTCGTGGGCGCTGCAAACTATGCTATATAAGTGTAACTTATAACGATAATTATCTACTGGTGACTATAACAGCTACATAGTCCAGTGGGTAGTTTGTTGGCTTACAAACTGTATAGTCCTCGGTTCGATTCTCCGTGCAGGCGAAAAGTAAAATTTAAAAAATTTATAAAAGTGAATAATTTCTTCAACATTATTTGTATTTCAGAAAAAAGTGCCAAGAACTAAAATATTTCGAGGAAGTGAAAATTACGAGTATGTTAGGCAATGAGCACAATCGTCTTTGGGAAAAATTCTTCCAAGCATATAATATTTTTGGGCTCAAAATGCTTCCAAACATATGATATGTTCACATAAAACAAACATATTTATGTTTCGGCAGTATCCAATAATATATGTGCTTCCTGCAAAATATGTTTGGAACATATGTTAAAGAAGCAATTTTTTTTTTGAGGGTGTATATATATTTTTCTTCGTTATGGCCTCCTGTGCGACGTGAACAATTCAATCTATGGAAAAAATTCATTTTGACTATTTTGTATATATTTAACTTAATAAAGTTTAATACTTAAAAGTTTGATTTTAATAGAAAGACGGATTTTCACAATTACACCATAATCCTAGGATTCCAAGTAAATTCATACATATGATCGTGTGTGTGTGTGTGATATGTTGTTATGTCTACTTTGAAAGTAGACATACATATATGAAATATTTTTGGGAAAATACTTAATCTTTGAAACTTTATGCAATTGTAAGGCATTTGCACAAAGGTGTTTGTCTTTTAATAAATATTGAAATTGGAATTGGTATAAATTTTATTCATACATCGACTACAACAATGCTACCTCATACTATCCTTAATACAAAATGTTCTTAAACAAACACTTTTAATCTAAGAGGCATTCTTCATAAGATTAATTATGGGAAATTTTAATTAAAATCAAAAGAATTTTACATTCAAGTGGGCTATACATGAATTTGACAAAGGGGAAAATTGCTTTAAGCTACAGACATTTACATGAAATGAACAAATGTTTAATAAATATGAATTGATTGATTGATTGATTGATTGATTAGAAATATTTCCAGGGAGAATGTGAATTGTATGTTAGAAATTCTAATTCATTATGGTTAATGCATTTAATAAAGTTTCTCTAGTATTTGTTGAGTGTGGTATGTGAAAATTGTCCTCAATTTATTTAATAATCGAAGAGATGAATCGAAACTACAGTTCTACGCTACAGATTTTAACAATAGCTTTAATATGTTAGTAACTCCTTTATGAGTGGGCAATGGGGATGATCTCAATACTTAATATTATTTAAATAAAACTTTTTCATATACGCAGAAAAAAATTTCCGTAGTTAAACTAACGCTAAATTTAACTTATTTTTATTGGAAAAAATTTATTTGCTTGTAGTTGAATTTTATTATTTTTATTTTCCACAGCTTAATGAAATATTACTGTTTTTAAGTATGTCTCAAAAATTTTATGAACTAAACGTGAGTATAAATGTCAATTACCGTACACATAAGTTCTCCGGAGCTCTCATCAGATCCGGTTGAAATTTGGTCCGTGGTGAAATTTGGTACAGTGCCCTAGTATATGGCCGCTAACAAGCTTGCCAAACTTGGTCCATATCGGTCTATAGTTATATATAGCCGATCCCCAAAAATAATCTACCAAAATTTTATTTCTATAGAAAATATTGTCAAAATTTTATTTCTATAGAAAATTTTGTCAAAATTTTATTACTATACAAAATTTTGTCACAATTTTATTACTATAGAAAATTTTGTCAAAATTTTATTACGATAGAAAATTTTGTCAATATTTTATTTCTATAGAATTTTTTTTTTCAACATGTTATTTCTATAGAATATGTTGTCAACATTTTATTTCTATAAAAAATTTTGTCAAAATTTTATTACGATAGAAAATTTTGTCAAAATTTTATTACTATAAAAAATTTTGTCAAGATTTTATTACGATAGAAAATTTTGTCAACATTTTATTTCTATAGAACATTTTGTCAAAATGTTATTGCTATAGATTTTTTTTCAACATTTTATTGCTATAGACATTTTTATCAAAATTTTATTTCTATAGAAAATTTTGTCAAAATTTTATTTCTATCGAAAGTTTTGTCAAAATGTTATTGCTATAGAAAATTTTTGTCAATATTTTATTTCTATAGAAAATTTTGTCAAAATTTTATTGCTATAGAAAATTTTGTCAAAATTTTATAACTATACAAAATTTTATTACTATAGAAAATTTTGTCAAGATTTTATTTCTATAGAAATTTTTGTCAACATTTAATTTCTATAGAAATTTTTGTCAACATTTTATTGCTATACAAATTTTTATCAAAATTTTATTTCTATAGAAAATTTTGTCAAAATTTTATTTCTATAAAAAGTTTTGTCAAAATGTTATTACTATAGACAATTTGTGTCAACATTTTATTTCTATAGAAAATTTTGTCAAAATTTTATTACTATAGAAAATTTTGTCACAATTTTATAACTATACAAAATTTTATTACTATAGAAAATTTTGTCAAGATTTTATTTCTATAGAAATTTTTGTCAACATTTTATTTTTATAGAAATTTTTGTCAACATTTTATTGCTATAGAAATTTTTATCAAAATTTTATTTTTATATAAAATTTTGTCAAAATTTTATTTCTATAGAAGTTTTTGTCAACATTTTATTTCTATAGAAATTTTTGTCAACATTTTATTGCTATAGAAATTTTTATCAAAATTTTACTTCTATAGAAAATTTTGTTAAAATTTTATTACTATAGAAAATTTTGTCAAGATTTTATTTCTATAGAAATTTTTATCAACATTTTATTTCTATAGAAAATTTTGTCAAAATGTTATTTCTATAGAAAAATTTTTCCAAATTTTATTACTATAGAAAATGTGTCAAGATTTTACCTCTATAGAAATTTTTGTCAACATTTTATTTCTATAGAAAATTTTGTCCAAATTTTGTTTCTATAGAAAATTTTGTCAAAGTTTTATTTCTATAGAAAATTTTATCAAAATTTTATTTCTATAGAACATTTTGTCAAAATGTTATTGCTATAGAATTTTTTTTTTAATTTTATTTCTATAGAAAATTTTGTCAAAATTTTATTGCTATAGAAATTTTTGTCAATATTTTATTTCTATAGAAAATTTTGTCAAGATTTTATTTCTATAGAAATTTTTGTCAAGATTTTACTTCTATAGAAATTTTTGTCAACATTTTATTTCTATACAAAATTTTGTCAAAATTTTATTACTATAAAAAATTTTGTCAAAATTTTATTTCTATAGAAATTTTTGTCAAAATTTTATTTCTGTAGAAAATTTTGTGAAAATTTTATTGCTATAGAAATTTTTATCAAAATGTTATTTCTATAGAAAATTTTGACAAAATTTTATTTCTATAGAAAATTGTGACAAAATTTTATTTCTATAGAAATTTTTGTCAACATTTTATTTCTATAGAAATTTTTGTCAACATTTTATTTCTATAGAAAATTTTGTCAACATTTTATTACTATAGAAAATTTTGTCAAGATTTTATTTCTATAGAAATTTTTGTCAACATTTTTTTTATAGAAAATTTTGTCAGAATTTTATTTCTATAGAAAATTTTGTCAAGACTTTATTTCTAGAGAAATTTTTGTCAACATTTTATTTCTATAGAAAACTAGCGTAACCCAGCCCGCTTCGCTGCCCCTTCCGAAGCGTATTTTGAGGAACATTTTGCGTTAACTTAGTCAACTATATCCTTCGTGCTGAAAACAAATTCGAAAAGATTTGAATTCTTTTAAACAAATCGGACTACTTGATTTTTCGTTTATAGGTACAAATACGGCGGGAATGCATATGTAAAACGGTTCGTCTTAAGGAGAGGGTGTACCCTTTCCTCCAAATTTTTTATATAATGTTTTGTATTCAAGTAGTTGGACAATCTTCGATATTTCTTGTGAATTTTAAGTGTGGTTTGTCAAGGAAAGGTATCCTTCTCCTCAACATATGTGAACATTAAGCACTATATTATAATAACATACATACAAAGAATTACTGTTTCCCATCCAATAAATCGGAAAAAGCAAAAGTAGTAAAAAATTTTACCACATTAATATTTACTAAAATGTTGGAAAATGATGCACCATCTACGTTGGCTGCCAATTTCATGTAAATTTAAGTTCTTTACTAAAAAGAAGTCTGGCAGAAACCTGTGCAAAAATCATAAAATTATGTATAGAGTTCCCATTTACGGACAACCCTCTACTTTCAATTTAAGAAAAAAAACGGACAAAAGGGAACCCTCTCCCCACCTTCGCTCCACTCCGACCTGATATCGGACTATCACCTACCCTATATTAATTTCGCAACTACTCAATGGTCCCTATAAATTCTATCGAAGTAAATCGACAAAGTTTATTTCAATTTTCCCCTTCCCCAAACAGATATCAAAAATCATATAGTAATTTAAAAATCATGTATAAATTTAATCACCTTATTGTTTCAAAGGGACGTCACTTTCCCCGATACAATATCGACAAACACCGTAGTGAATAGCACCCCTAACCTTCTCTGAAAATTCTTGAAACTTTCCTTCAAGTGTGGGGCAAGAAAGGTTGCCTCTTCGTTCATAACCTTCCCCCACTGCCTATGTAAATTTCAAGAAAACTTAAGAATTGTTGTTTTTTTTTGCAGTTTTAGAGGAATAAATATCGAAAAGTGATGTAGCGTATCATTTGTAAACGTCCCAGAAAATGTCAAGCAAATTAAAAGCCTAAAGGCTTTTAATTTGGTACACCTTCACAAAAAATCTGTAACATATACCCCCAAACATATTTTGCTTCAAGCATATACATTTTTGGGTATTGCCCAAACATTTATATGTTTGATCTCTACCAATATATAATATGTTTGAAAGCATATTGGTCTAAACAATATATGCTTGGGTAGTCTAAGTTCCAAACATTTTGTATTTTTGCATCCAAATTCAAGAATGTTGTCTTCCAAAAAACAATATGTTATTATGTGACCATATAATATGTTTGGAAGCATTTTGCACCCAAAAATATTATATGCTTAAAAAAATTCTCCCAAACAATATTGTGCTCAAAATTTATTTATTTATTTATATATTTACAATCATAATGAATTATGGAAATAAACAGGTAATATAGGTGCTAACAACATAGGTTTTCGACCTGAATGCTCAAAATTTTGTTTCTGCCCAATTTTATATTCCCCGACATCTTTCTCACTTCCACGAGATTTTTAGTTCTTAGCACCTTTTTCTGTAATACAAACATTGTAGAAGAAATTATTCAATTGTATGATTTTTATTTTAATTTTACCTTTTGCCGGACGGGGATTCGAACAGCGGACCACACAGTTTGTAAAGATCAAAGAAGTAGCTGATCAATTGCCCAAGGAAAAATAAAATGTTAATTTTGTAATAACAAGCAACAACCACTAACTTAATTCAATATCGCTCCCTGTTAAATAGCGCTCCAAGCTACTAAACACATATATGTTTATAGGCTATTTCTAAATGAATATATGTTTGCATTCAAGCATATTATATTTACAAACATTTTATGTCCCAAACATAATATGTTCTAACATATTAACATATATGTCCCAAACATGTTATGCTAGTTTATGAACATTATATGCTTGCACTCAAAAATATTGTGTTTAAAAATTTGTGTTCCAAACATATAATGTTTATAGCCAAACATATGAAAAACAGTCTTTTTCATCCGTGTATGTACTTAAGAGAAGCGGATGTCTCCCTATGCCCATTTATTTTTATTAAAAAATTAAGAACCTGATATAAATTTCATAACCCATTTTTTCCGTAAAGTTTCAGTCGGGGGAGTTTAGTTTTGTTTGTACTTTCAAAAAAAAAATTCGGGCAAAGGGGTGGTCCCCCTCCCCGACCAAATATCGAAAAATAATGTAGCGGATTTTTGTCTAGATGCCAACCCCAACATTCAATGAAAATTTCAAACAAATCGCATAATTTTGTTCCAAGTTTGAAAAAGTAGGGCAAGGGGGAGGTCCCCCTCCTCATCCATATATGAAATCATCGGGTACCCCATATTAATTCCATAACCTCACCACATGTTCTCTGTAAATCTCAGATAATTTAGAGAATTTTAGTTTTTTTCACTGTACTTTAAAAAAAAGTCGAACAAATGGGAGGCCCCCCTCCGCCTCCAAATATCGAAATAAAAAGTAGCGGATCTTTGTCTAGATACCAACCGCAATCTTCAATGATAATTTCAAGAAAATCGGTCAACTTTGGTCCGATTTTCAAAAAGTCCGACGAAGGGGAGGTCCCCCTCCGCGACCAGTTGTAAAAAAAGGAGGTACCCTATTTTCACCACATGAACGCCGCCTACGATCTCTGAAAGTTTCAAGTAAATCGGTTCAGCCGTTTCGGAGCCAACTCGGAACAACAAACAAACAAATAAACAAACATAGATTGAATTTTATATATATATAGATTTTGTCAAAATTTTATTGCTATAGAAAAGTTTGTCAAAATTTTATTACTAGTCAAAATTTTATTACTATACAAAATTTTATTTATTTTATTTACGTATTTAATCGGCCTTTTTTGTTTAATATATGTCCCGTATGGACTAACTTACAATTGAGAAGACGGTGTTAAGAAGTTTTAAGATACCTTGCCATCGGCAAGTGTTACCGCAACCCAAGTAATTCGATTGTGGATGACAGTCACAAGTTTCAGCACAAGTTTCTATGCAATCCATGGTGGAGGGTACGTACACACAAAAATTTTTTTTTCTGATTCAATCACGAAATTAATTGATCCAATTAATTTTTTAATTGAAATGTCTTCAATCACGAAAATGATAGTACAATCACAGTTTTAATTGGGCATAGAAAAAATTTTTGATTAAAAAATTAATTGATTTCATTGCCAAATTTCAATTAATTTTAATTGATTCAATTAAAAATTTAATTGATGTTGATTGCAAAACTCAATTTATTTATTAATTAAAAAAAGGCAACTATTTTCAATTACATTCTGAATTGGCTTATAATTTTTATTTGGATTAACAATTGATTGTTTGAAAAAAAAAATTTTAATTAAAAATTAAAAAAAATGTTCATCATCATCATAAACTGACTTAGTCTTCCGAATTTGATTAAAAGTTAATTGTATCAATTAACTTTTTAATTAAAAATTTTAAAATGTTCAATCATTGACTTAATTAACTTAATGTTTCTATCTTGATTAAAAAGTTAATTGTACCAATTAATTTATTAATTGAAAAAAATTTCAACTTCAATTAACTTTTTAATTGGAAATATTTTGGTGATATTTTTTTCTGTGTAAGATTCGGCCTGGCCAAACTTACGGCCGTATATACTTGTTTTAATATTTGGACTGGAATTTGCATAAAATATTCAGGTAATTGGTCGAAGAGAGTCGCTCCCCCGCCGACCATTTTTGGCCAGTCGACTCCACCGCCGAATATGTCGATTCAAATTTAGCCGCAAATTAATCCAAAAAAATTATTACATAAGAAAAATGATGAAAATAAAATCTAAGTAGCCCAGTGAATAGTGTGTTGGCTTACAAACAGTACGGTTAGATTGTCCGCCCAGGCTAAAGGTAAAAATTAAAAAAAAATATAAAACCGAATAATGTCTTCTACATTGTTACATTGCATTACAGAAAAACGTGCTAAGAACTACATAATCATCTTGGAAGTAAGAAATATATGAGGGAAGATGCAATTAGCCAAAAAAGTAAACAAAAATGTTGAATTAATCTTTACAACCTGTAAACGAATTAACGTTTATCACAACAAGCATATACTTTTCTTCCAAATAAACTTCCTTACAGCGAAAAGCAAATGAAAAGATATTTGTTTGTCGTAAATTTCGTTTTTGAGGAAATAACAGGTTGGCTGATAAGTCCCCGGTCTAACAAAGAAAAACACATTTTTTTGTCAAAATTCGTTTTTATTATTCAACATAGTTCCCTTCAAGAGCGATACAACGATTATAACGACCTTCCAATTTTTTGATACCATTTTGGTAGTACTCCTTCGGTTTTGCCTCAAAATAGGCCTCAGTTTCGGCGATCACCTCTTCATTGCAGCCAAATGTTTTCCCTGCGAGCATCCTTTTGAGGTCTGAGAACAAGAAAAAGTCGATGGGGGCCAGATCTGGAGAATACGGTCGGTGGGGTAGCAATTCGAAGCCCAATTCATGAATTTTTGCCATCGTTCTCAATGACTTGTGGCACCGTGCGTTGTCTTGGTGGAACAACACTTTTTATACCGTCCACCATAGGATGGGGGTATATTAACTTTGTCATTCCGTTTGTAACACATAGAAATATTGATCTAATACCCAATAATGTATATATATTCTGGGTCGTGGTGAAATTCTGAGTCGATCTGAGCATGTCCGTCCGTCCGTCCGTCCGTCCGTCTGTTGAAATCACGCTAACTTCCCATCGAAACAAGCTATCGACTTGAAACTTGGCACAAGTAGTTGTTATTGATGTAGATCGGATGGTATTGCAAATGGGCCATATAGGTCCATTTTTACGTATACCCCCCATATAAACGGACCCCCAAATTTGGCTTGCGAGGCCTCTTAATTATATATAGCCCCCATATAAACCGATCCCCCGATTTGGATTGCGGAGCCTCTAAGAGAAGCAAATTTCATCCGATCCGGCTGAAATTTGGTACATGGTGTTAGTATATGGTACCTAACAACCATACAAAAATTGGTCCACATCGGTCCATAATTATATATAGCCCCAAATATAAACCGATCCCCCGATTTGGCTTGCAGAGCCTCTAAGAGAAACAAATTTCATCCGATCCGGCTGAAATTTGGTACATGATGTTAGTATATGGTCTCTAATGACCGTGCAAAAATTGGTCAATATCGGTCCATAATTATATATAGCCCCCATATAAACCGATCACCTCTTGGAAGACCAAAATTCATCTGATTCAGTTGAAATTTGGTACGTGATTTTAATATATGGCCCCAAACATCCATGCAAAAATTGGTCGATATTGGTCCATAATTATATTGGAAGAGCAAAAACTCTTCCCATTTGGTTGAAATTTGGTACGTGATGTTAGTATATGGTATCCAACAACCATGCAGGAATTGGTTCCAATCAGTCCATAATTATATATAGCTCCCATATAAACCGATCTCCAGATTTGACCTTTTGGAGAAGCAAAATTCATCCGACCTGGTTGAAATTTGGTACGTGGTGGTAGTATATGATATTTAACAACCATGCCAAAAGTGGTCCATATCAGTCCATAATCATACATAGCCCCCATATAAACCGATCCCGACATTTGGTTTTGGAGCCTCTTGGAGGAGCTAATTTCATCCGAGTGAGTTGAAATTTGTGGATGACAGTCTTTAGTAGAAGTTTCTACGCAATCCATGGTGGATGGTACATAAGATTCGGCCTGGCCGAACTTACGGCCGTATATACTTGTTTCTTCTTCATATGGGGCCGTTTTGCCGCGATTTCGTCCTTAAAACGCTTCAATAACACCATATAATAGTCACTGTTGATGATTTTTACCTTCTCAAGATAATCGATAAAAATTATTCCATGCGCATCCCAGAGCTTCCGCATATCCAAATATTGATGAATGATATGACCAACACGCTCCTTTGATATCTTTAAGGCCTCTGCTATCTCGATCAACTTCATTTTACGATCATTCAAAATCATTTTGTGGATTTTTTTGATGTTTTCGTCGGTAACCACCTCTTTCGGACGTCCACTGCGTTCACTGTCCTCCGTGCTCATTTCACCACGCTTGAATTTTGCATACCAATCAATTATTATTGATTTCCCTGGGGCAGAGTCCGGAAACTCATTATCAAGCCAGGTTTTTGCTTCCACCGTATTTTTTCCCTTCAGAAAACAGTGTTTTATCAAAACACGAAATTCCTTTTTTTTCAATTTTTTTCACAATAACAAAAGACGCTCTATCTCACAAACTAATTGACTTACAGAGGTCAAATTTTGACACGAATCATTTGAAGGTTGGTACTATATAAAAAATAATATGCATTTAATACTAGCGACGCCATCTATGTGTCAGACCGGGGACTTATCAGCCAACCTGTTAATTATTTTTTTGCGTGTAATTTTGGACCAATATATCAAGTTTTCAACTTAGTCGTTAAAAGTCGATTAGTCGAATTTAAAATTGCAGATAGCCAACCTCGGTCGATTTTGGGCTTTTCTATCCTAGATCCTGGAAATACAGTGCAGTAATTTTGGGAATCCTAGGCAATTTTGTTTCTGAATTTTATACCCAAGTTTAGTTAATAATTGAGACATACTTGGGATAAGATACATTATTGAGCATTAGGTTACAGAAAATTTCGTTATATTCTCTTTCCAATAGAAATAAGTAATATTTAGTTTTAATCTAATTTAACTGTGTTTTTTTGTGTACATACAAATTCAACTTTGCTCTCTTTTATTTTTCTAAATACGCAAAAGAAAATAAATTTCGAAAATGGCCATTCCAGCATCCATTAGGGCTTTTAACATAATACCATAATTAGTTTTACAGTACACAAAACGCCAATTAATTACAAGACCATTAAATATTTGCAAAGGACAACTAAAACACATTTCTACATATGAGGACCAGTATACTTGTCTATATGACCTAAATATATAATAAAATTATTTCGGGTGGACATTAAATAATGGTTCGCATTAAAATAAAATACAAATGAATGGGGGGCGGGTATAGCACATATTACCGTTAACAAACCCTTCTGACTTGGTATACGAGATTTCAGAACGATTATAGAAGGATGTAGCGTGATTAAAACAGGCAGAGGGACATCTTTAGATTGTCGTAGAATTTCTCCCTGGTGGCGCATACACTGAAAAAAGTCCGTTGTTAAACTAATGTTAAAATTAACTTACTTTTACCGCAAAAAAATAATATTATCCCTACGGAAAAATTGGTGCAAATTGCTGACCACTGACGAACCTATCACAGAACTGGTACCGGTGCTCCAGTTAGTTGCAATTTATTGATTTCCGTACTCGCTTCATATTAAAATTGTATTTTATCTACACATTTAGTGAAATAAATAATTCCAAAGTTTTCAAAAGTTCGAATGCGATTCGGATGCCCAAAATGAAACAGATTTCTAAGAGTTTGTCCGAGATTGGTTCCTGAGTACCTGTCTATGGGGTACTCCTGCTAAATTGTCCCAGCATGTGTCCTTTGGAATGAGTCCAAGACGTGTCCTAAAGTGTATATTTACCCCGTCAATGACAAACCCATGTTAAAGTGATCGGTCCCCTCCATACAATTTCACCGGAACTGGGACAGGTCCATACACACCATGGACTAGTCTTGTACCGGTCCTGTGGTTGTTGCATTTCCCGTAGGGATGTTAGTTAATTTTTAAGAATTAAGAAACGAAAAATTTTTTGAATTATAAAAATTTTTAAAAATTGAAAAAAAAAACAAAACATTTCTTATTATAAAAGTTAAATAGTAAAAAATTAAATGTTTAATAAGCATAACGTCTAAAGCAATGAAAAGAAACCGAAATCGGACTATTTCCGCCCTATGATAAGACCATGAAAATTCATTGAAAATAACCCAAATTTGCACCAGTTGGGGATCCAAGCCACTTGTTTGGAAGGTCTTTTTTGCTGCGTTGTAGTGTTTTTTTACAAAAAAAAAAAACTAGGAGGATATATGAATTTCCAAAATACCTTTATCCCGTGAATCCTTTTATGAAATTTGTTAGTTTGCAACAGTGAATCGTTGAACTTACAGCTGGAATGTATCCATATGCTGTCCACAGCACCACTCAGTAAGCGAAATGTTTGAAATGGGTTCTAACATTAGACCGCACATCCATGGACAATATGACTATAAAAGTTAGAGCCATTGATTAATTCAATTTAATGAATAGGAAATCTTCTCAAAATGTTATTTCTATAGAAAATTTTGTTTCTATAGAAAATTTTGTCAAAATTTTATTTCTATAGGCAAATTTGTCAAAATTTTATTTCTATAGAAAATTTTGTCAACATTTTATTTCCATAGAAAATTTTGGCAAAACGCTATTTCTATAAAAAATTTTGTCAAAATTTTATTTCTATAGAAAATTTGACAAAATTTTATTTCTATAGAAAATTTTGTCAAAATTTTATTTCTATAGAAAATTTTGTCAAAATTTTATTTCTATAGAAAATTTTGTCAAAATTTTATTTCTATAGAAAATTTTGTCAAAATTTTATTTCTATAGAAAATTTTGTCAAAATTTTATTTCTATAGAAAATTTTGTCAACATTTTATTTCTATAGAAAATTTTGTCAAAATTTATTTCTATAGAAAATTTTGTCAAAATTTTATTTCTATAGAAAATTTTGTCAAAATTTTATTTCTATAGAAAATTTTGTCAAAATTTTATGTCTATAGAAAATTTTGTCACAATTTTATTTCTATAGAAAATTTTGGCAAAACGCTATTTCTATAAAAAACATTTTGTCAAAATTTTATTTGTATAGATTTCTATAGAAAACTTTGTTAAAATGTTATCTCTATAAAAATTTTGTTGCAAAATGTTTGCAAAATTGTATCTCTATAGAAACTTTTTTGAAAAATTTTATTGTTATAGAAAATGTTTGCAACATATTATTGCAATAGAAATTTTTTGCAAAATTTTATCTCTATAGAACATGTTTGCAAAATTTATCTCTATAGAAAATTGTTGGAAAATTGTTATCTCTATAGAAAATTTTTGCAAAATTTTATCTGTACAGAAAATTATTGCACCAGGGAGCCACCGTGGTGCAATGGTTAGCATGCCCGTCTTGATTTGATTCCTGCTTCGACCGAACACCAAAAAGTTTTTCAGCGGCGGATTATCTCACCTCAGTAATGCTGCTGACATTTTTGAGTGTTTCAAAGCTTCTCTAAGTGGTTTCACTGCAATGTGGAACGCCGTTCGGGCTCGGTTATAAAAAGGAGGTCCCTTGTCATTGAGCTTAACCTTGAATCGGGCAGCACTCAGTGATAAGAGAGAAGTTAACCACTTTGGTATCACAATGAACTGAATAGTCTACGGGAGCCTGATACATCGGGCTGCCATCTAACCTAACCTACCCTATGTCTATAGAATTGTTGCACAATTTTATCTCTAAAGAAAATTTCCTCAAAATTTAATTCTTATATAAAATTTTCTGAAAATTTTATTTCTATAGAAAATTTGTGAAGTACCCCTTAAAGAAGAGGAATATTTTATAAAAATTTTGTCAAAATTTTATTGCTATAGAAAATTTTTGCAAAATTGCATTGTTATAGAAAATTTTGTCAAAATGCTATTTCTATAAAAAATTTTGTCAAAATTTTATTTCTATAAAAAATTTTGTCAAAATGTTATTTCTATAGAAATTTTTGTCAAAATTTTATTTGTATGGAAAATATTGCCAAAATTTTATTTCTATAGAAAAATTTGTTCTATAGAAAACTTTGTTATTTCTATAGAAAACTTTATTAAATTTTATTGCTATAGAATTTTTTTGCAAAATTTTATTGCTATAGACAATTTTTGCAAAATTTTATTTTTATAACAAATGTTTGCAAAATTTTATTGCTATAGAAAATTTTGTCAAAATTTTATTTCTATAGAAAATTTTTTAAAATTTTTATTTATAGAAAATCTTGTCAAAATTTCATTTCTATAGACAATTTTCTCACACTTTGGTTTCTATAGAAAATCTTCTCAAAATGTTATTTTTATAGAAAATTTTGTCAAAATTTTATTTCTACAGAAAAATTTTCAATATTGTTTTCTATAGCAAGTTTTGCCAAAATGTTATTTCTATAGAAAAGTTTGTTAAAATTTTATCTGTATAGAAAACTTTATTAAAATTTTATTTCTATAGAAAATTGTTGCTAAATTTTATCTCTATAGATTTTTTTTTTCAAAATGTTATCTCTTTTAGCAAAATTGTATATCTATAGAAAATTTTGTCAACATGTTTTTAGAAAATTTTTGCAAAAGTTTATTTCTATAGAAAATTTTTACAAAATTTTATCTCTATAGAAAACTTTTCCAAAAATTTATCTCCATAGAAAATTTGTGCAAAATTTTATTCCTATTGAAAATTTTCCCATAATTTTATTTCTATAGAAATTTTTGCCAAATTTTATCTCTATAAAAATTTTTGCAAAATTTTATCTCTATAGAAAATTTTTGCAAAATTTTATCTTACTAGGAAATTGTTGCAAAATTTTATATATTATATTTTTCTATATTTTTTATAGAAAATATTTGCAAGATTTTATTTCTATAGAAAATTTTTACAAAGTTTTATCTCTATAGAAAATTTTTTCACAATTTTATCTCTATAGAAATTTGTTGCAAAATTTTATCTCTATAGAAAATTCTTCCAAAAATTTATCTCTATAGAAAATTTTTGCAAAATTTTTTTCCTATTGAAAATGTTCCCATAATTTTATTCTTTTTATTTTTTGCCAAATTTTATCTCTATAAAAACTTTTTGCAAAATTTTATGTATATAGAAAATTTTTGCAAAATTGTATATCTATAGGAAATTGTTGCAAAATGTTATCTCTATAGAAAGTTTTTACAAAATTGTATCTCTATAGAAAGTTTTTTTTCACAATTTTATCACTATAGAAAATTTTTGCAAAATTTTATCTCTATAGGAAATTGGTGAAAAATTTTATCTCTATAGGAAATTGTTGCAAAATTTTATCTCTATAGAAAATTTTCTCGAAATTTTATTTCTATAGAAAATTTTCTCAACATTTTATTTCTATAGATAATTTGTGAAGTTGTGCTGTCAAATTTGGTCAAAATCGGTTCAGATTCTGATATAGCTTCCATAAATAGCTTTCGCCCGATATGGATTTGATTGCCCCTTGGGGCAAGAGTTTCAAATTAATTTGCTTCAAATTTTGCAAATGGTATCAATGTACAATGATGGTCAAATATGCCAAATATGGTTGAAATCGGTTCATAACAGGTTGGCTGATAAGTCCCCGGTCTAACAAAGAAAAACACATTTTTTTGTCAAAATTCGTTTTTATTATTCAACATAGTTTCCTTCAAAAGCGATACAACGATTATAACGATCTTCCAATTTTTTGATACCATTTTGGTAGTACTCCTTCGGTTTTGCATCAAAATAGGCCTCAGTTTAGGCGATCACCTCTTCATTGCAGCCAAATTTTTTCCCTGCGAGCATCCTTTTGAGGTCTGAGAACAAGAAAAAGTCGCTGGGGGCCAGATCTGGAGAATACGGTGGGTTGGGAAGCAATTCGAAGCCCAATTCATAAATTTTTGCAATCTTTCTCAATGACACGGTGGCACGGTGCGTTGTCTTGGTGGAACAACACTTTTTTCTTCTTCATATGGGGCCGTTTTGCCGCGATTTCGACCTTCAAATGCTCCAATAACGCCATATAATAGTCACTGTTGGTGGTTTTTCCCTTCTCAAGATAATCGATAAAAATTATTCCATGCGCATCCCAAAAAACAGAGGCCATTACTTTGCCAGCGGACTTTTGAGTCTTTCCACGCTTCGGAGACGGTTCACCGGTCGCTGTCCACTCAGCCGACTGTCGATTGGACTCAGGAGTGTAGTGATGGAGCCATGTTTCATCCATTGTCACATATCGACGGAAAAACTCGGGTGTATTACGAGTTAACAGCTGCAAACACCGCTCAGAATCATCAGCACGTTGTTGTTTTTGGTCAAATGTGAGCTCGCGCGGCACCCATTTTGCACAGAGCTTCCGCATATCCAAATATTGATGAATGATATGACCAACACGTTCCTTTGATATCGTTAAGGCCTCTACTATCTCGATTAACTTAATTTTACGGTCATTCAAAATCATTTTATGGATTTTTTTGATGTTTTCGTCGGTAACCACCTCTTTCGGGCGTTCACCGTCCTCCGTGCTCATTTCACGCTTGAATTTTGCATACCAATCAACTATTGTTGATTTCCCTGGGACAGAGTCCGGAAACTCATTATCAAGCCAAGTTTTTGCTTCCACCGTATTTTTTCCCTTCAAAAAACAGTATTTTATCAAAACACGAAATTCCTTTTTTCCACTTTCCCAATAACAAAAGTTGCTTCACAAAAGGCGCTCTATCTCACAAATTATAATTGACTTACAGACGTCAAATTTTGACACGAATCATTTGAAGGATAGTACTATATAAAAATAATATGCATTTAATACTAGCGACGCCATCTATGTGTCAGACCGGGGACTTATCAGCCAACCTGTTATATATTCAAATGTTACACAAAATTCTGTGATGTGATTCCCCATATTGTAATAATATTCTAGTCTCTAGGACATATCCTTGTAAAATCGCCACTGCTAATATATGTAACGTCCGATAAATTATAAAGACACTATCACGCAATTGCATAAAACTGAATTTTGTTGTAATTACCCAAATTTTTTATTAACATTGTGTTTCGACCCAGGGCAATAGGAGATTTAAATTTTAATTGTAGATAATTTATAAAAGTGTAAAAAATTTTGTTTCAATCGGTTCAGATTTAAATACATTTAAAACGGCCGATAAAGCTAACACACGCTTAACGAAAGTGAGGGGTGAGCTTTTACACTTTTCAATTTCTTTAGTCCAAGCTCATTTTTCAATATGTGTTGCATTTGTTCTCGCGATATGTTCAGATCACAGGCAAATTTTCTACCACTAGGGCGTGAATTACAATCAAATTTGGTCTTCACTTTTCGGAGCATTTCTGATACCGTTTGGTAGCTTTTTTCCTCGTCTTTTTGGACGCGATGCAACACTGCAATGCAATTTTTGCAAAATTTAAAATCATAACAATAACGAAAAGATTCATTGTATTTATGATTTTTGTCCATTAGCTTTATTTTAATGACAAATTTTGCCAATATAATGAATATGAAACCTACTTTTCATCTCGTTCTCATTTGGTAACCTTCCAATGAATGCATTCCCACTTAAATCGCTTGACCCATGCACAAGCTCCCTCGAACCATAGCCACATTTAGTAGTTGAGGTGAGAATATATTCGTACAATTTGTTGCCGAAGCTTTGTGTGTTTTTTTTTTCGTTCTTCATCCGCTATTTGTTTTTCGGGGGTTTCATACGGACATACCTTGGACGTATATGCAGTTGGATTAATAAGTGAAAATTATGGTACTCTGTGGAAACATAAAACATTTACTCCTGGTTTTTTTTTTTTTTTTTGTTTGGTACAACGATGGCATTTGTTCTCTTTGTTTTTTGCCTGTTTCAACATTTGGCTATTTTTTGTTTTTTTTCGACCAGATGGATATTTTTATGGGTTTGTCACTTTGCCAAGTTATATAAAAATATGAGTTTACAGATGCGGCACTCATGGAGGGATTACAATAAAAATTATTTCAGAAAAAAATATTTATCAATTTGAGACTATGTTATCGGTTTAGTGTAACAACTGCTTATATATCACTCCCTTGGCTTCTGGGATTTGTCATCTTGAGAGTTTATAAAGAAACTTTTTAGTCCGATCTTTGGAATCTAAGATAGTTTTCAACTCTCAATATTCGCACGAATATTGATCAGACCCTTCAGCATCGACTGCTCTTTCGTCTTGTGTAGCAGCAGTACCATCAGGTGCGGTGGCAGCAGTACCACTAACTTCTGTTTTTGTAGACCTCTGCTGTTCATTTGGTGACTCTTTAGATCTATCCCTATAGACCCAAATAGTAGGATTGACATCAGGGCTCCTTCCAATCGAGTATTACTCATCTGATCTATTCCTATAGACCCAAATAGTATCAGGGCTCCTTTCAGATTCCGGCATGACTGTCGTTTCTGTTAGAATTTCCTTTGGAATGACAGCAGTATCATTAAATGCAGTTTGTGTAGGTTTTTCCTCCGGTGACTTTTGGGATTTATTCCTATAGACCCAAATGATAGGTTCAGTGTGAGAGCTTCTTCCATTGGAGCATGAGTCCTGCACCAATGGCTTCTTTCTTGGCCATTTCTTATATATGACCTTTTGTCGATTAATATAGATCGGCTTCATATCAGCATTCTGTCCATTACCTCAATTTGTTTCCGCCTTTCTCTAGCCCTCCTTATAGCCTCCATCGATCTACATCTCCTAAGGATTTGTGTACTCACATCGTCGTACAGATCCTCAGAATCCAAATCAGCAACCACCATTGCATCCATTATATTTTGCAACTTAGTGAATTCCAAATCCAAGCAATGCTTGCTCTTCAACAATTTTTCGGAAAAATTGTCTAATTCACGTTGGTTTTCACACAATATATTTTCAAGTCTCCCGACTTGCCACTGGAACCTCCTCTCCAATCCCATTTCAGATTTCGGTTCCATTACTATTTTCATTAGATGCTTCCTAGCAATCTAATCCTCCAATAAGTTATTGTTCTTTACCCCTGTAAAGAACAGTTGAACTTTTAGGTTTACCTGCACACAGAACGGGGTTCCCTAATGAACGCAAGTATGCAGGATTTCCACTCTAGGGATTGAATTTTTTTTCTGCAACCCTGTGCAGATTTTGACTCCGATCCGTTCGAAAGGCTTATTTTTACCGTTCGGGTCTCTTGCCACGGGTGGGGGAAAACTCGATCCGGTTCGAAGGACCAAAATGTAAAGAAATAACACTTTACGCGTTGAGTGGTTGTAAGTCACTAATTTATTCCAAAAAAAAATATTCATCCTTATATACGAGTACTAAATCTTAAGCTAGCTACGATCTAAATATTCTTAACAAGAATATACGGCCGTAAGTTCGGCCAGGCCGAAGCTTATGTACCCTCCATCATGGATTGCGTAGAAACTTCTTCTAAACATTGCCATCCACAATCGAATTACTTAAGGTGCGGTAACGCTTGCCGATGGCAAGGTATCTTAAAACCTCCTAACACCATCTTCTAAATTGTATGTAAGTCCATACGTGGTATATATTAAATCAAAAAAGATCGATCCAATACGTATATAATTCAGTTTGACAAAGTAGACATAAAATTTTCACAAAATTTTCTATAGAAATAAAAATTTTGACAAAATATTCTATAGAAAGAAAATTTTGACAAAAATTTCTACAGAAATAAAATTTTAACAAAATTTTCTATAGAAATAAACTTTTGACAAAATTTTCTATAGAAATAAAATCTTGGTAGATTATTTGTGGCTCGAGAGGCAACCATGATTATGAACCGAAAAAAATTTGAACTAAATTTTCTATAGAAATAAAATTTTGGCAAAATTTTCTATAGAAATAAAATTTTGAAAATGATGAAAATTTTATTATGAACCGAATAAAATTTTAACAAAATTTTCTCTAGAAATAAAATTTTGACAACATTTCCTATAGAAATAAAATTTTGACAAACTTTTCTATAGAAATAAAATTTAGGTAGATTATTTTTGGCTCTAGTGGCAACCATGATTATGAACCGATATGGACCAATTTTTGTGTGATTGGACCAATTTTGGTATGGTTGTTAGCGACCATATACTAACACCACGTTCCTAATTTGAACCGGATCGGATGAATTTTGCTCCTCCAAGAGGCTCCGGAGGTCAAATCTGGAGAACTTTTTATATGGGGGCTATATATAATTATGGACCGATATGGACCAATTCTGGCACGGTTGTTAAAGATCATATACTAACACCATGTTCCAAATTACAACCGGCTTGGATGAAATTTGCTTCTCTTGGAGACTTCGCAAGCCAAATCTGGGGATCGGTTTATATGGGGGCTATATATAATTATAGACCGATGTGGACCAATTTTTGCATGGTTGTTAGAGACCATATACCAACATCATGTACCAAATTTCAGCCGGATCGGATGAAAGTTGCTTCTCTTTGAGGCTCCGCAAGCCAAATCTGGGGATCGGTTTGTATGGGGGTTATATATAATAAAGGGCTGATATGGACCAATTTTTGCATGGTTGTTAGAGACCATATACCAACATCATGTACCAAATTTCAGCCGGATCGGATGAAATTTTCTTCTCTTTGAGGCTCCGCAAGCCAAATCTGGGGATCGGTTTATATGGGGGCTATATATAATTATGGGCCGATGTGGACCAATTTTTGCATGGTTGTTAGAGACCATATACCAACACCATGTACCAAATTTCAGCCGGATCGGATGAAATTTGCTTCTCTTTTAGGCTCCGCAAGCCAAATCTGGGGATCGGTTTATATGGGGGCTATATATATTTATGGACCGATTTCGACCAATTTTTGCATGGTTGTTAGAGACCATATACCAACACCATGTACCAAATTTCAGCCGAATCGGATGAAATTTGCTTCTCTTTTAGGCTCCGCAAGCCAAATCTGAGGATCGGTTTATATGGGGGCTATATATAATTATGGACCGATGTGGACCAATTTTTGCACGGTTGTTAGAGACCATATACCAACACCATGTACCAAATTTCAGCCGGATCGGATGAAATATGCTTCTGTTAGAGGCTCCACAAGCCAAATCTGAGGGTCCCTTTATATGGGGGCTATACGTAAAAGTGGACCGATATGGCCCATTTTCAATACCATTCGACCTACATCGATAACAACTACTTGTGCCAAGTTTCAAGTTGATAGCTTGTTTCGTTCGGAAGTTAGCGTGATTTCAACAGACGGACGGACGGACGGACATGCTTAGATCGACTCAGAATTTCACCACGACCCAGAATATATATACTTTATGGGGTCTTAGAGCAATATTTCGATGTGTTACAAACGGAATGACAAAGTTAATATACCCCCATCCTATGATGGAGGGTATAAAAAGTAAAGATAAGAACATGAACCCCTTAATAATATTTATGGCCACGCATGTGCAGCACATAGGCGAGTTATCAGCTACGGCTACACATGTAATGCGTTTTCATTTTTTTATTATGTTATAAACCTTATCTATCCTTAACACACATATTGCATATAGTGCATGTTTAGAAATCTAAACAACACATTTCGTTAATATAACGAAATTTTTCCTACCAGTGTAAGTGCAAAATAAAAATGGGGAATTTTGTCAAAAGTTTAAAAATTAATTTTAAAAAATATTGTACCAGACTCTTCAATCGAAGTACTAGCCATCGCTATCCACTACCGTTTCCCAACGCCCGTGAAGGAAAAACAATTCGTCTTTTGAGTCAATAAAAATACTGATCAGCCAGTTCATGTGTCATCGATCGAAACAAATGGTAATCAAAAGGAGCCATGTCTGTTCTCTACGGCGGGTGGGGTGGGACTGCTTATTTGGGTGTTTTCAAATAATCTTTTACTGGTGGCCGCTTAACCCTTCTGTGCGTGATGAGGTCCCGCTGGACCTTTTTGATTTTTATTCATACATAACTTTATCTTTTATATGAATTTCTGCTTGATGGTTTATGACTTCTTGTAATGAAGTGTTTTAAGTTCAAAACTTTACATTTTTATGTGATTGAATCATTAAATCGGTTTCTATAGGTATTTGAAAAAGTTTAGTGCGATTCTGCGTGACCTACCTCTAATTACATTAGTGGTTTTAGCACAGTTTAAAAAGCAGCGTAAAGATATTGCGATTTTCGTATTTGGAACAATTAATAACAATAACATCCTTTCAGAAAATACCGTTATTTGGAAGAATTTGTCATTTTTGAAGTTTCCATTGGTTTCGTTGCTTGGTAGTACATAATTTTATGTCTTCCGTGGATATATCCACAACAGTGAAACTAAAAGTGCAAAAAAAGTTATTTGAACTTCATGGAAATCTTGGCCGATCTAAGTTTTTATATTTTTATACATGTTCGAGACCCATCGGCTCCCAGAATTTGGCAAGATGTGCCTCAATTTGGACGAAGTTTGAAGCAAGCAATATGCACATAATACTGCGAACAAAAATGAACGCGCCCCTAAAAGAATTGTATGTTATTGTTTATCCTTCAAAAATCCAGTTTGTAAAGAACATTCAACTACCAAAACAATATATTGTTGCTTGGTACGTATAAGGATACTTATAGGTACCACGCCTGCGACAAACATCAGGGCCTCTAGTATACTTAACATATCAAAAATTTTAACGTTATCTGTATCCTATAAAAAATTAAATAAAACTCCATATTTACAACCAAATATTTATATATGCAATTTGTGCATCATAGAAGAGTCCACCTACAGTAAATGATCAAAAAATATCGTAGGGATAACCTCTATACCATCCTTTTTTATTGTAGGTCCCACGGGACCTCATCACGCTGGTATCGCTTCCAGTGTTATCACATACACAAGGGTTAAAGAAGCTTTGAAACACTCAAAAATGTCACCAGCATTACTAAGAGGGGATAATCTGCCGGTGGTATTTGGTCGAAAACCTGACCCTTACCACGGTTGCCCCCGAGGGACTGCTAAATCACCAGCTGATCATACCAAAGACACAGCATATAAAGGGTGATTTGTTAAGAGCTTGATAACTTTAAAAAAAAAAAAACCCCTAAAATTTGCAAAATCTCATCGGTTCTTTATTTGAAACGTTAGATTGGTCCATGACATTTACTTTTTGAAGATAATTTCATTTAAATGTTGACCGCGGCTGCGTCTTAGGTGGTCCATTCGGAAAGTCCAATTTTGGGCAACTTTTTCGAGCATTTCGGCCGGAATAGCCCGAATTTCTTCGGAAATGTTGTCTTCCAAAGCTGGAATAGTTGCTGGCTTATTTCTGTAGACTTTAGACTTGACGTAGCCCCACAAAAAATAGTCTAAAGGCGTCAAATCGCATGATCTTGGTGGCCAACTTACCGGTCCATTTCTTGAGATGAATTGTTCTCCGAAGTTTTCCCTCAAAATGGCCATAGAATCGCGAGCTGTGTGGCATGTAGCGCCATCTTGTTGAAACCACATGTCAACCAAGTTCAGTTCTTCCATTTTTGGCAACAAAAAGTTTGTTAGCATCGAACGATAGCGATCGCCATTCACCGTAACGTTGCGTCCAACAGCATCTTTGAAAAAATAAGGTCCAATCATTCCACCAGCGTACAAACCACACCAAACAGTGCATTTTTCGGGATGCATGGGCAGTTCTTGAACGGCTTCTGGTTGCTCTTCACTCCAAATGCGGCAATTTTGCTTATTTACGTAGCCATTCAACCAGAAATGAGCCTCATCGCTGAACAAAATTTGTCGATAAAAAAGCGGATTTTCTGCCAACTTTTCTAGGGCCCATTCACTGAAAATTCGACGTTGTGGCAGATCGTTCGGCTTCAGTTCTTGCACGAGCTGTATTTTATACGGTTTTACACCAAGATCTTTGCGTAAAATCTTCCATGTGTTCGAATAACACAAACCCAATTGCTGCGAACGGCGACGAATCGACATTTCACGGTCTTCAGCAACACTCTCAGAAACAGACGCAATATTCTCTTCTGTACGCACTGTACGCATTCGTGTGGTTGGTTTAATGTCCAATAAAGTAAACTGAGTGCGAAACTTGGTCACAATCGCATTAATTGTTTGCTCACTTGGTCGATTATGTAGACCATAAATCCGACGTAAAGCGCGAAACACATTTCGAACCGAACACTGATTTTGGTAATAAAATTCAATGATTTGCAAGCGTTGCTCGTTAGTAAGTCTATTCATGATGAAATGTCAAAGCATACTGAGCATCTTTCTCTTTGACACCATGTCTGAAATCCCACGTGATCTGTCAAATACTAATGCATGAAAATCCTAACCTCAAAAGAATCACCCTTTATTTCTTCCCATTGATATACGGCTTTGCCGTCGATTTTGAGACATGACCGTGGTAACCTATGATTTTTTTCCCTTGAGATTGCCGTAGCGGATCCACTTTTCACCACCAGTAACGATGCCGTGCAGAAAAACTTTTCTTTGTTGCCTTTGAAGCAGCTGTTAGCAAGTGCAAAATCTCTCGGCTTCAACTCGTACGGTACCCAATTTCATTGTTTTTGAATCATTCCCAATAGATTCACTCCATGGAAAATGTTTCTGTAGTTCAACGAAATTTCTTTCTATTTTTCAGATATTTGCTAAAGGTGAGAAACAAATGACTGCCTTATGGGAAATTAGTACAAATTACCACTAATAGAACCATTACAGGACTGGTACTAGTGCTTCAGTTTATCAACATTGTTAATTGTCATATAATTTATTGATTTTTATACTCACTTGATATTAAAATCTTTTTGAATCCACACTTTTAATACAATACAACTATCAGAATTATTTATTCTTCAACATATTCCTTTCTGGTGCGATACGGATGAAAATTTTGTACCAGACTGTTTCATGAGCAGTTGTCTATGGGGTAGTCCTACTATGTTGTTCCAGGACGTGTCCCTTGGGATGAGTCCAAGTCGTGTCCTAAAGTGTACATTTTCCCAGCCAATGACAAACCCATGTTAAAGTGACCGGTCCATTCCATATGCTTGGACCAGAACTGAGACTGGTCCATACACACCAGGGACCAGGGATCCGGAGCGGTCCATTTTTTTCGCTCCGCTCCGCTCCCGCTCCGGAGAAAAGAAAAACGCTCCGCTCCACGCTCCGCTCCGAGAAAAAAAATCGCTCCGCTCCGCTCCTCTTCGAGAAAATTATAGTATATTATATAATTATATAATCTGAACCAATTTGCATAATATTTTGCGGGTTTAATTAATACCACAAAAGGTTACCTTGTGCAAAATTTGAGAAAGATCAGTTAAGAAATGAGGCTTCTACGGTCAAAAATAAGGTTATTAGGGGCGAATTTTTCACAATCGGGCGATACATACATGGGAGCTATATCTACATCTGATCCGATTTCGATGCAATTTTGCACATACCGTTAGTACTATAGTGGACTTTGAGTAAGATCGGTTAGTAAATAAGGGTTCAATGGCCAAATTTGGGAAAATCGGGCTATACATATATATGAGAGTTATATCTAAATCTGAACCGATTTCGATGATATTTCGCACATATAGTTAGTGCTATAGAAGATTACATTTAGCAAACTTTGAGTAAGATCGGTTGATAAATAAGGGTTTTATGGCCAAATTTAGAAAAATCGGGCGGTACATATATATGGGAGCTATATCTAAATTTGAACCGATTTGGATGAAATTTTGCACACTTGAAGGGCGATGAAAAAGATTACCTTTTGCCAAATTTGGCGACGATCCGTTTGAAAAAAAGCACAGCCGAAATCGGGCGATACATATATATGGGAGCTATATCTAAATTTGATCCGATTTCTTCCAAATTCAATAGCGTTCGTCCTTGTGCCCAAAAAACTCCCTGTACCAAATTTCATCATAATCGGTTAATATTTGCGACCGGAATCCTGTGAACAACAAATACATGGACAGACGGACGGACACCAAGCGCTAGATCGACTCAGGAGGTGATTCTGAGTCGATCGGTATATATTTTATGGGGTTTAAAATCAATATTTCTGGTAGGCACATTTTTTGGCCGATCAAACTTATTATACCCTAACCACTATGTGGTTTAGGGTATAATGACTTTAAAACAATGTGTTGAAACATTTTATTAATTTTGAAGATTTTTTCAGAAATATTAAATCCATTTTGACTTCATTAAAACGAAATTTTCATTCATGTTGGGATACACATTTTTATGTCGAATCACTTAGCTATAAGGACAAACAGACTTCATTGAAAAGTTTAGAGACTTTTAGACAAGGAAAAAACTTTATTTCAGAGAAATACGTCTTCTGTTCTAAGCAAAATTAGTATTCGTATTTTAAGCATGTGGCCTCCCGACAATATTCTTTGCGGTGCACCATCTACTATTTAATATGTGATAGAAACCAAATTTATGAAAATGGACCAAAATGGACCAAATTCTGTTTGGTCGGACCATCGGACCAAATTTAAAAATTAGAAATCTTTTGGACCAATTTTGGTCCGATCGGACCAAAACGGCAACGCTGATTGGAATTGAAAGTCTATACACAGAGTAGAAGTAACTACTCTCCGAAAGAGGTTTTGTTATATTTGTAATGTGTGTGTGTATGTTTATATTTGCAACAACCTCCATCGAAATCAGTCCGTGGTATACCTACGAATATTCTTACTCAGATCTAGTGTTACCTAATTTCGCGTTTTTCCCCCTTTATTGTAAAAATACATTTTCGAACAGCGTTTTTAAGAAATGTTCGTTCTCAAAAAAAGTAGTTAACATGCAATAATACAAATCAAGTCATTAGTTTTCAATGTGAGAAAAAGTTAAAATAAATGTATATGCGCACATTATTCAACCAAGATTGAAATTATCCATAATTTTAATTAAATTTTCGAGAACTAATATCAGAAATAAGAGAATGCTAGGATATAGTACAATAGTAAAGCAAATATGAATGTCCTTACACTGAAAAAAAACATGCCCCGTTCCAAAGATTTTGTCTTTACTTTAACAGTTTGGGTACTAATTCCGAGCCAAAGAAGCGGAGAATACAAGTAAGAATACTTTAAAGACGCAGTTCTCTTTTAAATTGGGAGGTTATGTACTTGCTTCTAGGAAGCAAATGTTAATTTATCATTTTTTTAGATTTTTTCGCTGAAAAAAAACAGTGAACCCACCAGGAAGAAAACTTTCGGTTAATTTTAGAAAATTTTGAATTTTTGTAGAAAATTTTAACTAAACAGTATTACAAACGTTGGCATCACGCCGATGTCATAAAAATAAGTAAATATTTTTCGACACATACAAGAAAATTTATTAGACATAACTAAGTTTTTTCACTTGTTAAAGAAAATTTTGTAGTTTGAAGAAAAAACTTGGAGTTCAAAATTGCAAGAATGTCTTTAGTGACATACGAAGTTCACGATGGACGCATTTTTGGTAAAATTTACAAATTTAAAGAAATTCTGAACTATTTTGTGGAAGACACGAATTTAGTTAATCTTTATGCTTCATTTGAGTATATTTTTTTCCTCGGGTTTATTTAATTTAACTAACGTACACAAAAATGTATTAGAGTAAAGAAAAAATGTATTAGAGTAAATTGGCTTTAGTGAAATAGAGAGTTCACTTTTTTTGAGTGTTTCGTCAGTTGTTATCAAAATCCTTTAAAAACGAGTTAACGGCAATTTTATTTTCCATATTAAGACTCGACTTCCAGTAGAAATTATGCTATGTTTCAAGTAAAAAGCGTCTTTAAAATAAAGTGGTGAAAAACATGTCTTATTTTTTAACGATTTTTTGCTTTGTAGGCAAGATGCAAAAGGGAAACAAATTTAAAGACAATTTTATTAATTTTAAAGAATTTTACTTAATTATTAAAGTCACGTTGGCCTTACCTCAATTTTATCTTTCATGTTATGATACACATTTTTAAGTAAAATCACTTAATTATAAGGACATTACAACTTCATTCAAAAGTTTATTGACATTTGGACAAGGAAAAAAACTTTTAGAGAAATGCGTCTTCCATGCTAAGCAAAATTTGCATTCTTATTCTAAGGACATGAAATCTTCGACTTCACGACAATATTTTTTTCAGTGTAGAAAACTAAAAAGTAAATATAAATAAGATCGTTTAATTGCATTTATTTGACGTTCATTACAAACATCTTTGTAGTAATACGGGATGAAATTGATCGAAAGTACTGTTGTTACTTTTACAACACATACTAGAGATATATTTTGACATTTGCCGTTTTTGAAAACAATTACTAAAAAACACGTTGTGTTCTCCCCAATGTAAGTACATACAAAAATACATATCGTACATTTTAAACCTTTAATCACACTACGCTAAGTACTAGCTATATTTGAAATTACCTACACAGTGTAATTTCAAAGTTACACATTTCATTCAAGTTATATTTTATTCGGAGCGGAGCGGTTTTTCATTTGGAAACCGCTCCGCTCCCGCTCCGCTCCGGATTTTAGAAATGCCGCTCCCGCTCCGGCAAAAAAGGGCTTGCTCCGCTCCGCTCCGGATCCCTGCCAGGGACTAACCCTGTACCGGTCCTGGGGTTGATCCATTTCCCGTAGGGTACTTACAACACAGTTTCACTAAGTAAATGAAGAGATTTTAGTCAAACGACATTCCACTTAGTTGTAAAGTCCTTTCTTTGAGCACAAATAAAGACGAATTCATTAGAAGCGTTTTGACATTGTCTCAATTTTTTCTTAATTGCTTGTAAAGACAATGTTGTTTGTCTAAATGTCGGTCCTCAGAAAAACTTATAGTTGGATATCTACAGTCAGTCAACGAGTAGCCTCAATCTTAATCGGGCTGCCACTTTAACCTAACCTAACCTACTTCTAAAAAAATTTTGTCAAAATTTTATTTCTGTAGAAAATTTTGTCAATATTTTATTTCAATAGAAAATTTTGTCAAAATTTTATTTCTATTGAAAATTTTGTCAAAATTTAATTGCCAAAGGAAATTGTGACAACATTTTATTTCCAATGGAAATTTTGTCAAAATTGTATTTCTATAGAACATTTTGTCAAAATTGTATTTCTATAGAACATTTTATCAAAATTTTATTTCTGTTTTTGTCAAAATTTTATTTCTATAGAAATATTGTCAAAGTTTTATTTCTATAAAAGATTGTGTCAAAATTTTACTTCTATACACTAATAGAAAAAGTTCCGTTATATTAACGAAATGTGTCGTTAAAAGTCAGCCAATGAAACAAAATCGTTAATACAACGAACTTGTTCGTTATTATAACGAATTTTTTGTTAATCAACGTAACGTTTCGTAATATTAACGAATATGTTCATTGTATTAATGAAAATGTTTCGTTATATCAATGAACATTTTTCGTTGACTGACTTTTAATGAAATTTTCTTTGTGTGTAGAAAATTTTGTCAAAATTGTATTTCTGTAGAAAATTTTGTCACAATTTTATTTCTATAGAAAATTGAAGTCCTTCTTAGTTGCAGAGGAAAATCTACACTGAAAAAACAGTGAACCCACCTGGAAGAAAACGTTCGGTTAATTTTAGAAAATTTTGAATATTTGTAGAAAATTTTAACTAAACAGTATTACAAACGTTGGCATCACGCCGATGTCATAAAAATAAGTAAATATTTTTCGACAAATTCAAGAAAATTTATTAGACATAACTAAGTTTTTTCAATAGTTAAAGAAAACTTTGTAGGTTGAAGGAAAAACTTGGAGTTAAAAATTGCAAGAATGTCTTTAGTGACATAGTGGTAAAATGTACAAATTTAAAGAAATTCTGAACTATTTTGTGGAAGATACGAATTTAGTTAATCTTTATGCTTCATTTGAGTATATTTTTTTCCCTTGGGTTTAGTTAATTTAACTAACGTACACAAAAAATTATTAGAGTAAAGAAAACTTTCTCCACACATAATAATTCTATGAACTAAAATAAAGTTAAATTGGCTTTAGTGAAATAGCGAGTTCACTTTTTTTTGAGTGTACCAAACAGTAAAAAATCTACCCTTTTTGTTAGAATTCTACCAACTGTGGCAACCGTGTATGAGATACGAATGATATTTCTGTTGTTTGCAGCAACTTAAAAGATTAATCTCGCCCAAAAATGGAATTAAATCGTGAACTTTTTCGTGCGATTATTGCATCGATGAACTTAATTTAATTATTGGCGATGATGTTCTACCATTCAGTCGAGGTCGTAGTTTACTCCAAGAGGACGTACAAAATCAGTTGTTGTTCCGGAAAACATTAATGCTATTAGCCAACTGATATGGTAAGATCGTCATGTGACATATCATGAGATTGAGACAACAGCATCAGTGGAACCAGCATACATTCAATATTGGATGATCGTCAAGAAATTTTTTTCGCTTTGGATCCCATAAAAATTTGTCGATCGCTGAAAAGCAAGCTTGTGTCGATTGGTCGAAAGAAATGCTCCAAAAATACGATCGCGGTGCTTCGAAACACGTCTATGACATAGACGTGCTACGATAGGCGATAAATTGTGGATCTATGCCTATGAGCCAGAAAGTAAAGTCGATTGTATGGATGTTTCATGATGAGCCAAATCCAACAAAAGCTATTCGCGTACGATGCTTAATATTCGGTTTTGTTCTCCAATCTCGAAATATCAAAGCCATCCTTCGAATATACTACGAGTATATATGGTATCAAATAAATATTTCAATATATTTGGGGTAGGGTAATGTTTACATCAGCAAATAGATGCAATTCCAATATCGAACATTCATAAAGCTATGGTCAACCATGAATGTATGTCGCTATAAATCGTCCGCCCCTTTTCGATAAGACAATAAACGGTGCCCCCTACGCAACTGCCCTTTTGGCCACCAAACAAACTGTCATGGTATCTCTCCTGCTTGTTTGTCCACACACACACACACACATGTAGTCCTTCACTAAAATACCTAGTATGTACCTCTAGTGGTCTGAATATAGGTCGCAATATATGGGGAATGTTGTAAGTGACCAACAACCTCACTACTATTGGTACAAAGTAACCATTTACAATTTTGGGTGATGCTGTTGTCTTTTTTTCGGTGCGTCTGTCATGACCCCATCTTTGGAACAACAAAGACATTTTACGCATTAAAACTATTTTTTTTTTGTTAAAGAGGGACACTGAACGCGTTAAGTGCGAAACCCCATTTACTACAACTTTAGCACTCGGTTCAGTGAGTTTGTTGAGAACTAAAAAAAAAAGAAAAAACAGAGCAAACCACTAAATTTTAATACATATTCATTTAAGTGAACAGTACGAGGGTGATTTGCAAATTAAGAAATTTTAGGAATAAATCGAAGCCCATAACTATAAAAAGATGGCTACACTGAAAATAAAATTTTCCTTACCTGGGAACGAAAATTTCAACAAACAATGATTTCTTTTGTCTTTGAATTTTTATACCCTCCACCATAGGATGAGGGTATATTAACTTTGTCATTCCGTTTGTAACACATCGAAATATTGTTCTAAGACCCCATAAAGTATATCTATTCTGGGTCGCGGTAAAATTCTGAGTCGATCTACCCTGGCACAAGTAGTTGTTATTGATGTAGGTTGGTATTGCAAATGGGCCATATCGGTTAACTTTTACGCATAGCCCCCATATAAACGGACCCCCAGATTTGGCTTGCGGAGCCTCTAAGAGAAGCATATTTCATACGATCTGGCTGAAATTTGGTACAAGGTGTTGGTATATGGTCTCTAACAACCATGCAAAAATTGGTCCATATCGGTCCATAATCATATATAGCCCCCATATAAACGGATCCCCAGATTTGGCTTGCGGAGCCTCAAAAAAAGAAAATTTCATCCGATCCGGCTGAATTTTGGTACATGGTGTTGGTATATGGTCTCTAACAACCATGCACAAATTGGTCCACATAGGTCCATAATTAAAGGGTGATTCTTTTGAGGTTAGGATTTTCATGCATTAGTATTTGACAGATCACGTGGGATTTCAGACATGGTGTCAAAGAGAAAGATGCTCAGTATGCTTTGACATTTCATCATGAATAGACTTACTAACGAGCCACAACGTCGAATTTTCAGTGAATGGGCCCTAGAAAAGTTGGCAGAAAATCCGCTTTTTTATCGACAAATTTTGTTCAGCGATGAGGCTCATTTCTGGTTGAATGGCTACGTAAATAAGCAAAATTGCCGCATTTGGAGTGAAGAGCAACCAGAAGCCGTTCAAGAACTGCCCATGCATCCCGAAAAATGCACTGTTTGGTGTGGTTTGTACGCTGGTGGAATCATTGGACCGTATTTTTTCAAAGATGCTGTTGGACGCAACGTTACGGTGAATGGCGATCGCTATCGTTCGATGCTAACAAACTTTTTGTTGCCAAAAATGGAAGAACTGAACTTGGTTGACATGTGGTTTCAACAAGATGGCGCTACATGCCACACAGCTCGCGATTCTATGGCCATTTTGAGGGAAAACTTCGGAGAACAATTCATCTCAAGAAATGGACCGGTAAGTTGGCCACCAAGATCATGCGATTTGACGCCTTTAGACTATTTTTTGTGGGGCTACGTCAAGTCTAAAGTCTACAGAAATAAGCCAGCAACTATTCCAGCTTTGGAAGACAACATTTCCGAATAAATTCGGGCTATTCCGGCCGAAATGCTCGAAAAAGTTGCCCAAAATTGGACTTTCCGAATGGACCACCTAAGACGCAGCCGCGGTCAACATTTAAATGAAATTATCTTCAAAAAGTAAATGTCATGGACCAATCTAACGTTTCAAATAAAGAACCGATGAGATTTTGCAAATTTTATGCGTTTTTTAAAAAAAAAAAAGTTATCAAGCTCTTAACAAATCACCCTTTATATATAGGCCCCATATAAACTGATCCCCAGATTTGGCTTGCGGAGCATCAAAGAAAAGTAAATTTCATCCGATCCGGCTGATGAATACCATCATCCGATCCGGCTGAAATTTGGTACATGGTTTTGGTACATGGATCCCCAGATTTCTGAAATTTGGTACATTTCGCTAGTGTATGGCCGATAACAACCATGCCAAAATTGGTCCGTATCGATCTATATTATATATAGCTCCCAAATAAACCGATCCCCAATCACAGAAAAATCACGATTGCTACTCGAGCCAAAAATAATCTACCAAAATTTTATTGCCATAGAAAATGTTGTCAAAATTCCATATTTCTATAGAAAATTTTGTCAACATTTTATATTTTTAGGAAATTTTGTCAAAATATAATTTCCTTACAAAATTTTGTCAAAAATTTATTTCTATAGAAAATTTTGTCAAAATTTTATTTCTATAGGAAATTTTGTCAGAATTTTATTTCTGTAGAAACATTTTTTCAAAAAGTTATTTCTATAGAAAATTTATGAAGCATTTCATGGGTGAAAAATCTTCCAAAACATCAAGAATTCTACCAATCTACCAAACAGTAAAAATCTGTCATTTTTCGTAGACTCGTGTTCATAATTGTATATATCCCCCATATAAAGCGACCCCCATATTTCAATTCTGGCTCTATAATTAACGCACAAAAGTTCATATCTGTTCGTAATTATTTCTTCCCTATATATACCGGTCAAGAACTGAATATATATGTATTTAATCGACCTTTCTTTTGCCTACTATATATCCCGCATGGACTAACTTACAATTTAGAAGATTAACATCATCTTCTAAATTGTAAGTTAAGTTAAGTTTTAAGATACCTTGCCATCGGCCGCAACCCAAATAATTTAATTGTGGATGACCGTCTTTAGTAGAAGTTTCTACACAATGTGGTAGAGGGTACATAAGAACTTACGGCCGTATATCGTTACCTTAATATACAAAGGCCCCAACTCATAATTTTTCAAAATCGCGTTTTTTGTCGATTCTGACAGAACACCATCCAATACACCTTCCATAAAAAAATTTAGGGAGATATGTTGAAAAATAGCGAAGTTATAAGTTAATAATGTAAAGCCCTAACTCATATCCACACAATATGTACAAAAAAAAAGCCCTAACTCATTTATTACTGCAAAAACACATAGCAGACATAGATTTCCCGATTTTGTTCTTATTGCTTTTGTGTTATGTATGTCTGTGAGCGGTTATTGCGGTTAAATAAATAGTGAAAAAATAATACATAGAAAAAACTATGGATCTTGTCACCGAAAATTCTGCAGACAAATCAAATGTTGTGGAACGCATTAGAGGAATTGTTTCGAGGCAATCAGAATGGAAGCAAAATGTTAATAAAATTAATCGGATGAGAATTAAAGAATATTCTGGAATATCAGACAATCGTTTCTGCCAAAAGCCTCCAAGACAGCAAGGTGCAACTTGCACATCAAATTTTTGCGAAAGAAGTGCTTTAAGGCATTGTTCGAAGTTGAGGGAGTCTACGCGAAAAGAAATTTTTAAATCGTTTTGGGAGATGTCGTGGGAGCAAAAGCTTTGGAGCTGAAAAAACAAATTTTGTCAGAAAATTCAACACGGACGCAATCCAAATCATTTTTCTTAAGACAGAATTCTACCCGATTGCCAGTGTGCCGGCCAATGTTTCTTTCAACATTAGGATTGAAAGAAAAAATGCTTCGAAATTGGATTCGCTCTGGTGAAAAACACGGCACGATAATCAGTCCAGAGAGGCACTCAAATTCTTCCATACAATCTAAAATATATTCCGACAATGGCAAACGCAATAAGGAAAGACGAGGATTTCTTCAAAAATGGCTAGATGAGTTGCCGAAAATGGAATCGCATTACTGTAGAAAGAGATCGAAGAAGTTATATTTTGAACATCCATTTGTGTCACAATGTGCCGAGTACGAGATTTTGCCACAAAGACGCGCGACGACTTATAAATCTGCCCAACCTAGTCCACTTTATAGTAAAAAAATTGAACTATCCAAAAAGAAGTGGGACCATTTGCAAGACTTAAAAAATTTACTACCAAAAGACTGCCATCACTTCTGTAAACAATTACCTTATAAAACCTAAGTTTATATTCTCTTAAAATATAAACTGTTTTGCCAATTCTAACATTTGCTTTACTTAAATATGAATTGAAATATTATTTTTTTTTCTTTTAAGTTGTGCAAGAAAAAGCCCCAACTCATTTTTTTCTCAAAAATTCAAACCCAAAAAGCCCTAAGTCATACAAATTAATTAAAAATGTAAATATTAAAAAAATTATTATAATTTTGAATTCGTCTGATGTTAATAATAAAAACTGCATTTAAAATTTTTTTTGCATCTGGTGCGTTTCTTGTTTTATTAAGTTTTTTCCTCCTCCTGTAAACTTTGTTTTTCATGAGTTAGGGCCTTTGTATATTAAGGTAACGATATAATTGTTTTCTTTAAAAGTAAATGAAAATGATTAAGTTACAACACGCAGAGAAGTGATATGATCACCCCAAACATGACTCAAGAGCATTATTTTAATTTTTCAGGGAAAACATGTAAAATATTTGTTGCAACCATGTAATTTTCTCAGGAATTATTACTTTATTTTCGGCAAGCATGTTGTGTTTGACGAGAAAGCAATATTTTTGGGACAAAAAGTTCCGTGTTCTCCGCGAATAAGTAATATAATGCCCTTGAAACAAGATTGGGGTGACCATATCCCTTCTCTGGGTGAATCGTTACATTGCTTGTTATAAATTTTGAGTTTCTTTGCTCGTCATAAAAATATTGTATAACAAAAGGGAATTTCGCTTATGTAAAATAGCCTTGCGGAGGAATGTGTATTTTCTTGGGCTGTAGATGAACATAATTATGGATGATGGATGTTATTCAAAGACCAGAATAGAACAGATGCAACACCGCAGTCCTGTTTGACTAGTCAATATACAACCAAAATTTAAAAAAATATATTTTTACAGTTAAAAACATAGTTAAATTGAAAATACAGTTTAACTTCTATAAGAAGAATTTTCTTAAACTACAACTAAATCGGTTTGCAAAAGAAAAAGCGTTTGGAAAAAGGGCATAGCAAACGTTGTTCTTTTGTTACAGTTTTTTTGAATTTCTTCGAAACGATTAAAGTTTCATCAACAAACAAAAATTCTAAGAAATTCAGAAAAAAAATATTTTTGCAATAATTTTTTTATTCCACAATTACAGTTAATTTTGTAATAAAAATTTCATACAATACCATTCAGTGCCGAACAATCTTTAGAACTGTTTTGAAAAACACACTAATAGAAAAATAACGTTCAAAAATCGTGAACGTGTTAAAGGTTTCATGAACGGCTTTCATTTTTCTTTGGCCATGAAAAGTTTTAACATATTCGTTAGACGTTCTTATGGCAACTCCGTCAGTGGTGCAATTTACTAAGGCGACTGTTAACTATTATCGACCAGACAATCTAGGTTCGAGTCACCTCCACCATAGGATGGAGGTATATTAACTTTGTCATTCCGTTTGTAACACCTCGAAATATTGCTCTAAGACCCCATAAAGTATATATATTCTGGGTCGTGGTGAAATTCTGAGTCGATCTGAGCATGTCCGTCCGTCCGTCTGTTGAAATCACGCTAACTTCCGAACGAAACAAGCTATCGACTTGAAACTTGGCACAAGTAGTTGTTATTGATGTAGTTCGGATGGTATTGCAAATGGGCCATATCGGTCCGCTTTTACGTATAGCCCCCATATAAACGGACCCCCAAATTTTACTTGCGGGGACTCTAACACCCAGAAAAAAGTGACCCCTTCTTTAAGTTAAAATGAACTCATTGTGAAGAAAGTTGAACTTCGTATAGCGCCAAAGACATTTTTATTTGTTTGAACGATGTGATTTTCGTAGAAATTAGGAATAATGCATTCCATATATTAGTTAACATTTTCCTATATTTATATACCACTATACTACAGAATGAAAAAATTTAACTAAATTGAATTCATATATGGAATGATTTTATTGAAATTTTTTCATTCATTTCGACAAATCTTACACATTTGTGGTAAAACTTTTACTTCATAATTAGAACTGCTTACCTTCGTTTTTAAATACAATTTTATTTATTTCTATAAGCAATTTTATCTTCAATAAAAGACATGTTTTATTAATATATTGAATATATTTATTAAGAATCAACAGCATCGAATCTCTTTGAAATATTAGTTTATTATTCCACTATTTCCAATTTCCGTGTGATATTATCAACTGTAAAACGCACTTTTTCTTCTTCTTGTACTTTTCACTTTTAATAAGTTGCTGCCTAACGATTTTGTCCTCCTTTTACAATTTCAATACCTACAAATATAAAAAATCATAAAACATTTTTGTTGCAAAAGGTTAGCGTCACTGAATATTACCTGATAATTGAAGATTCCAAAATGAAGACAAATGAAAGGGTTGTTATTCTGCTGGTGTTTTCTTTCTTTATACACTATCACGAACATTGATAGATTTATTTAAAAAAAAACGAAAATTTTTCTCACTAATTTAAAATAACAAATATTTTACATATTTTATTTGTTATTTATTATATTATTTTACCATATTATTTTTTAACAATCTCTCCGAAACAACGCGATTCCAACTAAAAAACAACCGACGCGCAAATATATCGATTACACCCACGCGCAAACACATCGATTACGATGACAGGTATCGATTACAGGTAGACAATAGAAATTTAGGAAAATTTCCTATATTCTAACAAGTTTGTTTCCGTAAGTTTTGAAAGGATTGCATACTTCTTAGTACGAATGAACTAAAATATTTTTCTATGCCAAGTGTTGTTCGTATGTATGAAAAACTTTCTATTATAAAGGAAGTCGCAATTATCATTTTATAAGAAATTTTACTAATTTTGAGGAAACTTGGTTTTAGTTCGGTTTTTGTTTATTTTTACGAATGCTTTGTTATCGGTGAATAAAATTTTCTTTTTCAGTAGTAAATTCTTATACCCAGCGAAGAAAATAGTATGAGTAAAATTCCATGCCTTATTCTAGTTAATGAACTATTCCTAACTGCTTACAGTTTAGGATTTTTTTACTGAAACGAGTAAATTTTATTATTTTTCACAAAAATTTACCTTAATGGAAATAAAATGGATAAACTATATTGATGAAAATTTTTTCCTTTAGTTTCGAAGGCACTTTTTTCTGGGTGAAGAGAAGCAAATTTCATCCGATCCAGCTGAAATTTGATACATGGTTTCAGCATATAATCTCTAACAACCATGCAAAAATTGGCCCACATCGGTCCATAATTATATATAGCCCACATATAAACTGATCCCACGATTTGGCTTGCGGAGCCTCTAAGAGAACCAAATTTCATCCGATACGGCTGAAATTTGGTACATGGTGTAAGTATATGGTCTCTAACAACCATGCAAAAATTGGTTCACATCGGTCCATAATTATATATAGCCCCCATATAAACCGATCCCCCGATTTGGCTTCCGGAGCCTCTAAGAGAAGCAAATTTCAGCCGATCCGGCTGAAATTTGGTGCATGGTGTTGGTATATGTTCTCTACACGCTCACAAAAAATCGCTTCTTTAACATATACTCCCAAACATATTTTGCTTCAAGCATATACATTTTTGGGTATTACCCAAACATTTATAAGTTTGATCTCTTCCAATATTGGTCTAAACAATATATGGTTGGGTAGTCTAAGTTCCAAACATTTTGTATTTTTGCATCCAAATTCAATAATGTTGTCTTCCAAAAAACAATATGTTATTATGTGAACATATCATATGTTTGGAAGCATTTTGCACCCAAAAATATTATATGCTTAAAAAAAATTCTCCCAAACAATATTGTGCTCAAAATTTTATTTATTTATTTATATATTTACAATCATAATGAATTATGAAAATAAACAGGTAATATAGGTGCTAATGACATAGGTTTTCGACCTGAATGCTCAAAATTTTGTTGCTGCCCAATTGTATATTCCCCCACATCTTTCTCACTTCCACGAGATTTTTTAGTTCTTAGCACCTTTTTCTGTAATACAAACATTGTAGAAGAAATTATCCAATTGTATGATTTTTTTTATTTTAATTTTACCTTTTGCCGGACGGGGATTCGAACAGCGGACCACACAGTTTGTAAGGATCAAAGAAGTAGCTGATCAATTGCCCAAGGAA
This sequence comes from Haematobia irritans, assembly GCF_050003625.1. Lineage (NCBI taxonomy): Eukaryota > Metazoa > Arthropoda > Insecta > Diptera > Muscidae > Haematobia > Haematobia irritans. The sequence continues at coordinate 163,006,057 of NC_134397.1, read as the reverse complement.
AAATAAAATGTTAATTTTGTAATAACAAGCAACAACCACCAACTTAATTCAATATCGCTCCCTGTTAAATAGCGCTCCAAGCTACTAAACACATATATGTTTATAGGCTATTTCTAAATTAATATATGTTTGCATCCAAGCATATTATATTTACAAACATTTTATGTCCCAAACATAATATGTTCTAACATATTAACATATATGTCCCAAACATGTTATGCTAGTTTATGAACATTATATGCTTGCACTCAAAAATATTGTGTTTAAAAATTTGTGTTCCAAACATATAATGTTTATAGCCAAACATATGAAAAACAGTCTTTTTCATTCGTGTATTGACCATGCAAAAATTGGTCCACATCGGCCCATAATTATATATAGCCCCCATATAAACCAGATTTGACCTCCGGAGCCTCTTAGAGGAGCAAAAGTCATCCGATCCGATTGAAATTTGGTCCGTGGTGTTAGTATATGGTCTCTAACAACCATGCAAGAATTGGTCCATATCGATCCATAATTACATATAGTCCCCATATAAATCGATCCCCAGATTTGTCCTCCGGAGCCTTTTAGAGCAGCAAAATTCATCCGATCCGGTTGAAATTTGGAACGTGGTGTTAGAATGTGGTCTCCAACAAACACGCAAGAATTGGTTTATATCGGTCCATAATTATATATAGCCCCCATATAACCCTTCCCCAGATTTGATCTCCGGAGCCTCTTAGAGGAGCAAAATTCATCCGATCCGGTTGAAATTTGCAACGTGGTGTTAGAATGTGGTCTCCAACAAACACGCAAGAATTGGTTTATATCGGTCCATAATTATATATAGCCCCCATAAAAACCGTTCCCCAGATTTGATCTCCGGAGCCTCTTAGAGGAGCAAAATTCATCCGATCCGATTGAAATTTGCAACGTGGTGTTAGTATAAGGCCGCTAATAACCATGCTAAAATTGGTCCATATCGGTCTATAGTTATATATAGGCGATCCCAATCACACAAAAATTGGTCCTTATCGGTTCATAATCATGGTTGCCACTCGAGCCAAAAATAATCTATCAAAATTTTATTTTTATAGAAAACATTGTCAAAATGTTATTTCTATAGAAAATATTGTCAAAATTTTATTTCTATAGAACATTTTGTCAAAATTTTATTTTTATAGAAAATTTTGTCAAAATTTTATTTCTATAGAAAATTTTGTCAGAATTTTATTTCTATAGAAAATTTTATCCAAATTTTATTTCTATAGAAATTTTTTCTCCAAATTTTACTTCTATAGAAAAGTTTGTCAAAATTTTGTTTTGTCAAAATTTTATTTCTATAGAAACTTTAAACTTAATTATATACGTATTTAATCGGCCTTTTTTTGTTTAATATATACCACGTAGGGACTATGTGGTATATATTACGGTGTTAGGAAGTGTTAAGATACCTTGCCATCGGCAAGTGTTACCGCAACCCAAGTAATTCGATTGTGGATGACAGTCTTCAGTAGAAGTTTCTACGCAATCCATGGTGGAGGGTACATAAGCTTCGGCCTGGCTGAACTTACGGCCGTATATACTTGTTTTAATTTCATAACCATTACGTTTCCACATCATGAACACTGGTTGTTGGTTTGACAACGCATGGTGTAATTTTATCGTTGTCAGTTTGACACCGCCTGTTCTCCGTTTGACGCAAAATGTGTGTTTATTCACTTTCATAAAAAATCAACATCAAATCAACATCGGAAATCATAACATCAAATTTTAAAATCAATTTAGATCTTTTCGATTTAGCACCTTTGGCACGAATAAGGACCTTAAATCATACGCTGCACCGAAAGTAGCTCTGCGGTACTTTAAATGAACTAGCAGTAAGAGATAGAACATATCGGGTAATGAACTTAGATAACGCAAAGCCCATAAAGGCAACGCGGGCCGAGTGGGATGAATGGACACGGGAGACACATAAAACGATGTGCAACGGTCGGAAGGACGACGAAGATACTATGGGGTGACCTAGTTCAGAAAAGTCTGGAGACCTACTCAAGGAGAGCAGGGCGACAATCAGGAGGGAATAATGACGGGTATCTAGAACTTGGAGAACATCTAATCCAAATAGGAGCAGCAGAGGATAGTGCATTTAGGGCATCGTTTAAGGATAATGAGACATTGGAACACTACTTTTGTCACTGCCCTTGCTTTACTAGACAAATAATTCGTTAGATACAGAAAGTTCCTGATGGAACTTTCCGATGGAAAGAAGAAGTTAGAGCGCCCAACAGCCGAATATTGACTTAGATGTATGTCAGGCGAAATGAGACATGTCAAATTAAATCCTCTTTCCAACCTTATCGAACCAAACGTAGGATATTTCCCTAGGTCGGCGATTATTTTGACCCTTCGATCGATGAATATGAGCGGGGCGTATGGTTGGACTAAACCATCGGCCGTGCTTGAGATCTAGTGGCAAGTCGAAGGTGTAAATTTTCAGCTGACCTCTTTAGCAGCTAAACCTTATCTAGTTTGTTTGTTCACAAACTGCTCGATTTGGAATGATTTCTCATCGGAGAAAATCAAATGCGGTAACTGGCCACTTTCGTGGAATGAAAGCAATCTGAAGGCTCTTTCCAATCTGATTGAATCTACAAATGAATGAATCTATAAAATTTTTATAGTTGCACATCGAAATATTGGTCTCAAACATTCCAAGTCTATCTAGCAATGTTCGTCCATCCGTTCGTTGAAATCACACTCACTCGCGAACAAACCAAACTATAGCTATGATTTACGGAGTCTCCTGGAAGACCACATTTCATTTCATTACTACATGATGTTAGTGTATGCTCTCTAACGACCAGGGCTGTGGAGTCGTGCAACTGTCGGAAGGTACATGGTCTCTAATAACCATGCAAAAATTGGTCCATATCGGTCCACTTTTACGTATAGCCCCCATATAAACGGACCCCCAAATTTGGTTTGCGATTGCTCTAAAAGAAGCAAATTTCATCCGATCAGGCTGAAATTTGGTACATGGTGTTAGTGTACGGTCTCTAACAACCATGCAAAAATTGGTCCATATCGGTCCACTTTTACGTATAGCCCCCATATAAACGGACCCCCAAATTTGGCTTGCGATTGCTCTAAGAGAAGCAAATTTCATCCGATCCGGCTCAAATTTGGTACATGGTGTTAGTATATGGTCTCTAACAACCATGCAAAAATTGGTCCACATCGGTCCATAATTATATATAGCCCCCATATAAACCGATCCCCAGATTTGGCTTGCGGATCCTCTAAGAGAAGCAAATTTCATCCGATCCGGCTGAAATTTGGTACAGGGTATTAGTATATAGTCTCTAACAACCATGCAAAAATTGGTCCATATCGGTCCATAATTTTATATAGCCCCCATATAAACCGATCCCCAGATTTGAACTCCGGAGCCTCTTAGAGGAGCAAACTTCATCCGATCCGGTTGAAATTTGGTACGTGGTGTTAGTTATGGTCTCTAGCAACCATGCAAAAATTGGTCCATATCGGTCCATAATTATATATAGCCCCCATATAAACCGATTCCCAGATTTGGTTTGCGGATCCTCTAAGAGAAGCAAATTTCATCCGATCCGGCTGAAATTTGGTACAGGGTATTAGTATATAGTCTCTAAGAGACATTCAAAAATTGGCCCATATCAGTCCATAATTATATATAGCCCCTATATAAACGGATCCCCAGATTTGAACTCCGGAGCCACTTGGACGAGCAAAATTCATCCGATCCGGTTGAAATTTGCAACGTGGTGTTAATATATGGCCGCTAATAACCATGCCAAAAGTGGTCCATATCGGTCTATAGTTATATATAGCCGATCCCCAATCACACAAAAATTGGTCCATATCGGTTCATAATCATGCTTGCCACTCGAGCAAAAATAATCTAGCAAAATTTTATTTTCATAGAAAATTTTGTCAAAATTTTATTTCTGTAGAAAATTTTGTCAAAATTTTATTCTATAGAAAATTTTGTCAAAATGTTATTCCTATAGAAAATTTTGTCGAAATTTTATTCCTATAGAAAATGTTGTCAAATTTTATTTATATAGAAAATGACAAAATTTTAATTCTATAGAAAATGTTGTCAAAATTTTAATTCTATAGAGAATGTTGTCAAAACTTTAAATCTTTTGAAAATTTTGTAAAAATTTTATTTCTATAGAAAATTTTGTCAAAATTTTATTTCTATAGAAAATTTTGTCAAACTTAATTATATACGTATTTAATCGGCCATTTTAAGTTTAATATATACCACGTATGGACTACGTGTAATATATATATTACGGTATTAGGAAGTTTTAAGATACCTTGTCATCGGGAGTAGAAGTTTCTACGCAATCCATAGTGGAGGGTACATAAGCTTCGGCCTGGCCGAACTTACGGCCGTATATACTTGTTATTTTATTGGCCCTAGATTTAAAGCCAGATAGGTCGCAAAAAAATTTCTTTTTTTAAAGAAGCCGTATCTTTGGCTCGTAATAAATACCAAAATCCTTAAGGGAAGGTCAAAATCTTTGGATCCAAGTAAACCTTTTTTGAGTCTGTCGGTATATAATTTATCTGAATCTACAGTTTTGTTTATCAGGAAATAAAGTATAAATGAAATAAATTTTGTTTCAATTGGACTCAACAGACCGTTTTTTCTTAAGCAAATAATGCATACTTCTAAGTGTTCAACATGCTCCCCACTGTATATAGCCCCCATATAAACCGATCTCCATATTTTATTTCTGGAGCCTCTTGGAGGGGCAAATTCCATCCTATCCGGCAGAAATTTGCTACGTGCTATTAATATATGCTTCTTAACTACCAGATCCTGCTGGAAGACAAATTTCACCCGATTCTGTTGAAATTTGGTACGTGACGAAAGTACTAACTACCAAGCGCAAAAACATTTATAGCCCCCATATCAAACGATCCCCAAATTTGGGGATTTCTGCATTTTATTATGACATAAAAAAACTTCTGTCCCCACCCTCGTTTATTTAAGGCGATATTTTTTCTGTTGCCCATATGCGGTTTGTTAGTTACTTTGTGTTACTACCACCACCCATCTGGACAGATTAATATTTATGTATTTTTGGCTTTTAGCTAAACTTTGCGTAGAGTTTAGTTGACGCTTCGAGAATATAGGATACGGGTCTGTTCCTTTTTTTTTTTTTTTTTTTTTAGTATAATGTGACTTTCAATTGAACTAATGATCCTTGTTTGAAGAGAATGGCGAAGGATACTGCCAAACTAAATCAACAGCATTAAAACCATGAGCATCTAAAGTAAAACGGAAGTCACCACAACCACCAGCAAGTTAATAGAGTGAAAGTGCTTTGTAGTTTTGTTTTGAGTTTGGCGTTGATGGTCTATTAAAGTCTGATTATAACATTAAAAGTTTTTATGCACAGTGAAGGGAGATGGGAGTCTAGCATTAATGATACTTCCATACTTGACCAAGTGGACTTTGTTACCGAAGAGAAAAATCGGGGAAAATAGTAAGGTTGAATCGTCGTATATAAATTTATTAACAATTTGGGAATTCAAAACAAAGAGATTCGAATGGAAACACAAATACATTCACATTTCAAGAGCTCATATACCATATGTATGTGTGACATATAATACAATTTAAATGTTCCACTACTGTGGTACAGGATATTTTATTTCATTTGTTTTTTTTTTTTTATTTTATTGACCCTTTTTTGTTTTTAAGCAAAGTTTATACAAAACAACAACATTTTAAGCCTGTAAAACTCCAACTGTTAAATAAATTGTCGGGAATTGTTTTCTAATGTGTGATATTTTAAAGAACCTTATTGCCATTTCATCTAGGTATGAATTTGATTTAGGTTCAAATTACGTGTTGCTCTTTGTTTTTAGTATCGTGGTAGAGTACCAAAGCAATATAAAACCCATAATGTAAAAAGTTAAACAAACTGTTCCAATATTTTTAAATTTATATCCAAGTGATATACATTGGAACCTCTCAAAAGTGGACAAACACTGTCGCCAAAATTGTATCCACATTTAGTAGGGGAAAATTATCCAAGTGTGAGAGGATTCACTTTATAATGACTTTCTTTGAATTCAAACATGTAACCAAGATTTACTTCAAAATTTTGTCAAAATTTTATTTCGATAGACAATTTTGACAATTTTTTTTTATAGAAAATTTTTCCAAAATTTTGTTTTTATAGAAAATTTTGTCAAAATTTTATTTTTATAGAAGATTTTGTCAAAATTTTATTTCTATACAACATTTTGTCAAAACTTTATTTTTATAAAAAATTTTATCAAAATTTTATTTCTATACACAATTTTTTCAAAATTTTATTTCTATAGAACATTTTGACAAAATTTTATATCTATAGAAACACAAAATTTTCTATAGATATAAAATTTTGTCAAAATGTTATTTCTATAGAAAATTTTGTCAAAATTTTATTTCGATAGAAAAATTTTGTCAAAATTTTATTTTTATAGAAAATGTTGTCAAAATTTTATTTCTATAAAATATTTTGTAAAAATTTTATTCTATAGAACACTTTATCAAAATTTTATTTTTATAGAAATATTTGACAAAATTTTATTTCTATAGAGAATTTTGTCAAAATTTTATTTCTATAGAAAATTTTATTTCTATAGACATTTTTGTCAAAATTTTATTTCTATAGACAATTTTATCAAAATTTTATTTCCATAAAACATTTTGTCAAAATGTTATTTTTATAGAAAATTTTGTCAATATCTTATTTCTATAAAAAATTTTGTCAATATTTTATTTCTATAGAAAATTTTTTCAAAATTCTACCTCTATAGAAAATTTTGTCAAAATTCTGTTTCTACAGAAACTTTTGTCAACATTTTATTTATATAGTAAATATTCTCAAAATTTTATTTCTATAGAAAAATTTGTCAAAAGTTTATTTCTATAGAAAAATTTGTCAAAAGTTTATTTCCATAGAAAAATTTGTCAAAAGTTTATTTCTATAGAAAAATTTGTCAAAAGTTTATATCCATAGAAAATTTTGTCAAAATTTTATTTCTATGGAAAATGTTGTCAAAATTTTATTTCTATAGAAAATTTTGTCAAAATTTTGTTTCTATAGAAAATTTTGTCAAAATTTTATTTCTATAGAAAATTTTGTCAAAATTTAATTTCTATAGAAAATTTTGTCAAAATTTAATTTCTATAGAAAATTTTGTCAAAATTTTTTTCTATAGAAAATTTTGTCAAAATTTTATTTCTATAGAAAAATTTGTCAAAAGTTTATTTCTATAGAAAAATTTGTCAAAAGTTTATTTCCATAGAAAATTTTGTCAACATTTTATTTCTATAGAAAATTTTGTCAAAATTTAATTTCTATAGAAAATTTTGTCAAAATTTTATTTCTATAGAAAATTTTGTCAAAAATTTTGTTTCTATAGAAAATTTTGTCAAAAATTTTGTTTCTATAGAAAATTTTGTCAAAATTTTATTTCTATAGAAAATTTTGTCAAAATTTAATTTCTATAGAAAATTTTGTCAAAATTTAATTTCTATAGAAAATTTTGTCAAAATTTTATTTCTATAGAAAATTTTGTCAAAATTTTATTTCTATAGAAAATTTTGTCAAAATTTTATTTCTATAGAAAATTTTGTCAAAATTTTATTTCTATAGAAAATTTTGTCAAAATTTTATTTCTATAGAAATTGTTGTCAAAATTTTATTTATATAGACTATTATATCAAAATTTTATTTCTATGGAAAATTTTGTCAAAACTTTATTTCTATAGAAAATTTTGTCAAAATTTTATTTCTATAGAAAATTTTGTCAAAATTTTATTTCTATAGAAAATTTTGTCAAAATTTTATTTCTATAGAAAATTTTGTCAAAATTTTATTTCTATAGAAAATTTTGTCAAAACTTTATTTCTATAGAAAATTTTGTCAAAATTTTATTTCTATAGAAAATTTTGTCAAAATTTTATTTCTATAGAAAATTTTGTCAAAATTTTATTTCTATAGAACAGTCTTTCAAAATGTTATTTCTATAGAACAGTCTTTCAAAATGTTATTTCTATAGAAAATTTTGTCAATATTTTATTTCTATAGAAATTTTTGTTAAAATTCTATTCCTATAGAAAATTTTGTCTAAATTCTATTTCTACAGAAACTTTTTTCAACATTTTATTTCTATAGAAAATTTTGTCAAAACTTTATTTCTATAGAAAATTTTGTCAAAATTTTATTTCTATAGAACAGTCTTTCAAAATGTTATTTCTATAGAACAGTCTTTCAAAATGTTATTTCTATAGAAAATTTTGTCAATATTTTATTTCTATAGAAATTTTTGTTAAAATTCTATTCCTATAGAAAATTTTGTCTAAATTCTATTTCTACAGAAACTTTTTTCAACATTTTATTTCTATAGAAAATTTTGTCAAAACTTTATTTCTATAGAAAATTTTGTCAAAATTTTATATCTATAAAATTTTTTGTCAAAATTTTATTTATATAGAAATTTTTGTCAAAATTTTATTTCTATAGAACATTTTGTCAATATTTTATTTCTATAGAAAATTTTGTCAAAATTCTATTTCTATAGAAAATTTTGTCAAAATTCTATTTCTATAGAACATTTTGTAAACATTTTATTTCTATAGAAAATTTTGTCAAATTTTTATTGCTATAGAAAATTTTGTCATAATTTTATTTTGATAGACAATTTCCAACCAACGCCCTTCTGAATAACATGTTGAAAGAATTAAATCAATAGAACTTTAGTATTCTAAATAAAAACTTAACCTTATTATTAAAACTAAACTAAAAAAACACAACTTAAAATTAAAATCCTAACACACAACCTTTTATACATAGTAAAAAAAGAAATTAAAACATATGGTGTTTGAAATTGTCTGTGAGTTGGTAAATATTTGCATTTTAGAGTAGATAAATAACTTAACAAATTCCTTTTAATTGTAAAAGGTGTAATTGAAAAATTTTATTTCTATAGACAATTTTGTCAGAATTTTATTTTTATAGAAAATTTTATTTCTATAGAAAATTTTGTCAAAACTTTATTTTTATAGAAAATTTTGTTAAAATTTTATTTCTATAGACAATTTTTTCAAAATTTCATTTCTATAGAACATTTTGTAAAAGTTTTATTTCTATAGAAAATTTTGTCAATATTATATTTCTGTAGAAAATTTGGTCAAATTTCTATTTCTATAGAAAATTTTGATAAAATTTTATTTCTATAGAAAATTTTGTAAAACTCGTATTCCTATAGAAAATCTTGTCAAAATTTTATTTCTATAGAAAATTATGTCAAAATTTTATTTTTGTAGAAATTTTTGTCAAAATTGTATTTCTATAGAACATTTTGTAAAAAATTTATTTCGATAGAAAATTTTGTCAAAATTTTATTTCTGTGGAAAATTTTGTCAAAATTTTATTTCTATAGAATATTTTGTCAAAATTTTATTTCTATAGAAAATTTTGTCAAAATTTTATTTCTATAAAAAGTTTTGTCAACATTTTATTTCTATAGACAATTTTGTCAAAAATTTTATTTCTATAGACAATTTTGTCAAAATTTTATTTCTATTTATGAATTACCTTTGAGTTGGAATGGAATATTTTGCAAAATCTACCAAAACATCAAGAATTCTACAATTTTTGGGAAATTCTATGAAAGAAAATTTCGTTTTACTGAGGTCAACGTGGCTTTAAAACTTTAGAAAAAATGTTCAAAATATATGAAATTGCTTTTAAATTGATTGAATTTTTTGCATCTGGCTACAAAGCAAAAAGCGTTTAAAAATAGGAGATATTTTTTACCACCTTTTTTTAAATACGTTTTTCGCTTGAAACGTAGTAAAATTTTTACTTGCAGTCGAGTCTGAATTTGAAATTTAAAATGTCGTTAACTCGTTTTTAATTTTTTTTTTGTTTTTGTTACTCTTTATTTATTTTTATTTTTAATGGATGTTGAAGAAAAAAAGCTGAAAAAAAATAATGAATAAAAATTTGTTTCCTGTCTTAGAATTATCCTTAGTTCAATTCTCCGCTCCATTGGCCCGGAATGAATACCACACTCATTAGTGTAAAGAGAAAATCTTTGGAACCGGGCTTGCTTTTTTCAGTGTACAATAGAGTTGTCAGTTGGCAGATTGCGATTCTAGGGGCGCCCAATTTCAGCATATAATAGGCAACCCTCTTATAATTACAAAACTAGTTAATAATAAATAAATAAAATTTCAAATGAATACAATATAGAAAAAATTACATTAAATTAAGAATATTTACTCATTCATTTACCATATTCAAACCAAAAGTATGTGGAAGCGCATAAATATTTTACCACAAATATGCCAATAGGAAACGATTACCATTATCCACAATGAAAATATCCCCTGGCAAATCTTAATCATGTTAACCATAATGAAAAGGACAAACGCAAAATATACATATGGCACGTTATGGGAGCAAACAAAAAAAATATCCTGAAAAGAAGGTAAATTATTTCCAATCAATTGATTATTTCCGCTGGCCCATATCGTTTCCTTATTTGGCCATACATGCTGGTTGGTTCAGTGTGGTGCGGTGTATGGTCTATCGAGGAGCACGAATTTCGTGTTTAATGCTTAAACCTCTTAAATATTCTTAAGCTAATAACAATCCAATACACGCATCCAGACAGTCAGCCAGCCTCCAATGATTTCGATTCGTGGAACTCAATTCTCCAATTATGAAAAGTATTTGCACTTGCCATAGTCGATATGGTTTCATGTCCGAAATAGTAAAACTCTGTGTGCACACTGGCGAATGATTTCGATAGGTAAATTAATAAGAAAATAGGATTATATTTGGCTAAGTTAGTATGCCATTATCTAAGGTAAAGGTGCAGCATATATACACACAGCAAAATATTTCATAGTTGTACACGCAAAAAATTGTTTTATTTTCTGGTACCAACGAAGTTTGTTCACACAAAGTTCATTGAGGGCAAACGTGTTCATGCCTCAACATCGACGTTAAAGCCGAATATCCAAGGAAAAAAAGCTTATGCGGTATATTTGGTGGGACCCGCAGCACTGACAAAAAATATTGTCGTGAGTTCAAAGATTTCATGTCTTTAAAATACGAATACAAATTTTGCTTAGCATAGAAGACGCATTTCTCTAAAATAAAGTTATTTTCCTTGTCCAAAAGTCGATCAACTTTTCAATGAAGTCGTATTGTCCTTATAATTAAGTGATTTGACTTAAAAATGGGTAGCTTAACATGAAAGAAAAAAATTATAGGCTAAGGTTAACTTGACTTTAATAATTCAGAAAAATTCTTTAAATTTAATGAAATTGTCTTTAAATTTGTTGTCTTTTTGTATCTTGACTACAAAGCAAAAAATCGTTCAAATATAGGACATGTTTTTCAAAACTTTATTTTAAAGAAGTTTTTTACTTCAAACATAGCATAATTTCTACTGGAAGTCGAGTCTTAATTGGGAAAATAAAGTTGCCGTTAACTCGTTTTTAAAGGTCTTTGATACCATATGAAGAAAAAAAGCTGAGAAAGCGAAAAATTAAAATTTGCTTCCTAGAAGCAAGTACACAAAACCAAATTTAAAAGAGATTTGTGTCTTAAAAGTATCCTTACTTGTATGCTCCGCTTCTTTGGCTCGGAATCAATAACAAAATTTTTAAAGTAAAGACAAAATCTTTGGAACCGAGTATGCTTTTTTTTCAGTGTGGATGTGGTTTTTATTATTCAACATAGTTCCCTTCAAGAGCGATACAACGATTATAACGACCTTCCAATTTGTTGATACTCCTTCGGTTTTGCCTCAAAATAGGCCTCAGTTTCGGCGATCACCTCTTCATTGCAGCCTAATTTTTTCACTGAGAGCATCCTTTTGAGGTCTGAGAACAAGAAAAAGTCGCTGGGGGCCAGATCTGAAGAATACGGTGGGTGGGGAAGCAATTCGAAGCCCAATTCATGAATTTTTGCCATCGTTCTCAATGACGGTGCGTTGTCTTGGTGTAACAACACTTTTTTATACCCACCACCATAGAATGGTGACGGGGGTATAATAAGTTTGTCATTCCGTGTGTAACACATCGAAATATCGATTTCCGACTATATAAAGTATATATATTCTTGATCAGGGAGAAATTCTAAGACGATATAACGATGTCCGTCTGTCTGTCTGTTGTAATCTCGCTACAGTCTTCAATAATGAAGCAATCGTGCTGAAATTTTGCACAAAATCGTCTTTTGTCTGCAGGCAGGTCAAGTTCGAAGATGGGCTATATCGGTCCAGGTTTTGATATAGTCCCCATATAAACCGACCTCCCAATTTGGGGTCTTGGGCTTATAGAAATCGTAGTTTTTATCCAAATTGCCTGAAATTTGAAATCTAGAGGTATTTTATGACCATAAAGAGGTGTGCCAAAAATGGTGAGTATCGGTCCATATTTTGGTATAGCCCCCATATAGACCGATCTCCCGATTTTACTTCTTGGGCTTATAGAAACCGCAGTTTTTATTCAATTTGCCTGAAATTGGAAATCTAGAGGTATTTTATGACCATAAAGAGGTGTGCCAAAAATGGTGAGTAACGGTCCATGTTTTGGTATAGTCCCCATATAGACCGATCTCCCGATTTTACTTCTTGGGCTTATACAAACCGCAGTTTTTATTCAATTTACCTGAAATTGGAAATCTAGAGGTATTGTAGGACCACAAATACGTGTGCCAAAAATTGTGAGTATCCGTCCATATTTTGGTATAGCCCCCATATAGAGCGATCTCCCGATTTGGGGTCTTGGGCTTATAGAAACCGTAGTTTTTATCCAATTTGTCTGAAATTGGAAATCTAGAGGTATTTTAGGACTATAAAGAGGTGTGCCGAGAATGGTGAGTATTGGTCCATATTTTGGTGTAGCCCCCATATAGACCGATTTCCCGATTTTACTTCTTGGGCTTCTAGAATCCGAAGTTTTTATCCTATTTGCATGAAATTGGAAATCTAGAGGTATTTTCGGGTCATAAAGAGGTGTGCCGAAAACGGTGAGTATCGGTCCATATTTTAGTATAGCCCCCATAAGAACGATCTCCCGATTTAACTCCTTGGGTTTCTAGAAACCGTAGTTTTTATCTGATTTGCCTGAAATTGTAAATATTCTGGTATTTTAGGCTCACAAAAACGTGTATCGGATTCAAATTTTATCGGTCCATTTGGTAATGCCTCCATATAGACCGACTTCACTTCTTGAGGGTGTAGAAGGCGCACTGATCATGAAAATTGCATGAAACTCAATGTAAAATTTCCAGATTTTACTTCTACAGATTTAAGATTTCAAATCAAGACATTATTTTATAATTTTCGTGCACACTCACAAGAGATGTTGATGATTCCTCTAAAACTCAAACAAAAATGGTTCTTATAAATCCAGAATCTGATATAGTCCTCATAGGTGAAATCTTTAAATTTATCTTCGGGAAGTGTCCTCAAGTCCTCAAACCCTCCTGAAATTTCAAAAGAACCCCCAATATTTGGTTCATGGTGGTGGGTATTTAAGATTCGGCCCGGCCGAACTTATTGCTGTATATACTTGTTCTTCTTCATACGGGGTCGTTTTGTCGCGATTTCGACCTTCAAACGCTCCAATAACGCCATATAATAGTCACTGTTGATGGTTTGTCCCTTCTCAAGATAATCGATAAAAATTATTCCATTGCCAGCGGACTTTTGAGTCTTTCCACGCTTCGGAGACGATTCACCGGTGACTGTCGATTGGACTCAGGAGTGTAGTGATGGAGCCATGTTTGATCTATTGTCACATATCGACGGAAAAACTTGGGTGTATTACGAGTTAACAGCTGCAAACACAGCTCAGAATCATCAACAAGTTGTTGTTTTTGGTCAAATGTGAGTTCGCGCGGCACCCATTTTGCACAGAGCTTCCGCATATCCAAATATTGATGAATGATATGGCCACACGTTCCTTTGATATCTTTAAGGCCTCTGTTATCTCGATCAACTTCATTTTGCGGTCATTCAAAATCATTTTGTGGATTTTTTTGATGTTTTCGTCGGTAACCACCTCTTTCGGGCGTCCACTGCTTTCACCGTCCTCCGTGCTCATTTCACCACGCTTGAATTTTGCATACCAATCAATTATTGTTGATTTCCCTGGGGGCAGAGTCCGGAAACTCATTATCAAGCCAAGTTTTTGCTTCCACCGCATTTGTTCCCTTCAGAAAACAGTATTTTATCAAAACACGAAATTCCATTTTTTACATTTTTTTCACAATAACAATCATTTGAAGGTTGGTACTATATAAAAATAATATGCATTTAATATAAGCGACGCCATCTATGTGTCAGACAGGGGACTTATCAGCCAACCTGTTATAAGCTGCTACAATCGAGGGAAAGAAGCGGCGGCTGACACTAATTTTTTGCCTCCGGCGGCGGCGGCGGCGGCTTGATGGCTAAGCCGATATAAATTGTTCTATTCGGCGGCGGACAGTTATCCATTATAAAATCAAGTTGAAGTTATTCGAATGGTAATGAGATTAGTTGTACAACCAATCTTACAATCACATTTACATTTTATTCAAATTTTCTGAGCTAATTTTTTTTTTCAAAATAATTATAGCAACTTGATACTAACGGATTTTGCCTGAAATGTTTGACTTTAACAATTTTAAAAAATTCGTAATTTTTCTAAAATGGATATTGCATTTTTTTCGACAAAATTTTAATAATTTATTCCATTTTTTTTAATTTTTATTCTGTTTTCATCCTATTTGATACAAAAAAAGTTAAAATTACCCATTAAAATATGAAAAAAGCGAGTTATAAAAAATTGGATTAAAAGAACTTCCTGTGTAGTTAAAATAAATAACATCTTTGAGAGGACATTTTTGGAAGTGCTTTTAACGTTGTGCCTTTAGAAGAACTTCCAATTTTTATACCCTCCATCATAGGATGGGGGTATATTAACTTTGTCATTCCGTTTGTAACACATCGAAATATTGCTTTAAGACCCCATAAAGTATATATATTCTGGGTCGTGGTGAAATTCTGAGTCGATCTAAGCATGTCCGTCCGTCCGTCCGTCCGTCCGTCCGTCTGTTGAAATCACGCTAACTTCCGAACGAAACAAGCTATCGACTTGAAACTTGGCACAAGTAGTTGTTATCGATGTAGGTCGGACGGTATTGAAAATGGGCCATATCGGTCCACTTTTACGTATAGCCCCCATATAAAGGGACCCTCAGATTTGGCTTGTGGAGCCTCTAACAGAAGCAAATTTCATCCGATCCGGCTGAAATTTGGTACATGGTGTTGGTATATGGTCTCTAACAACCATCCAAAAATTGGTCCACATCGGTCCATAATTATATATAGCCCCCATATAAACCGATCCCCAGATTTGGCTTGCGGAGCCTAAAAGAGAAGCAAATTTCATCCGATCCAGCTGAAATTTGGTATATGGTGTTGGTATAGGGTCTCTAACAACCATGCAAAAATTGGTCCACATCGGTCCATAATTATATATAGCCCCCATATAAACCGATTCCCAGATTTGGCTTGCGGAGCCTCAAAGAGAAGAAAGTTTCATCCGATCCGGCTGAAATTTGGTACATGATGTTGGTATATGGTCTCTAACAACCATGCAAAAATTTGTCCATATCAGTCGTTAATTATATATAGCCCCCATATAAACCGATCCCCCGATTTGGCTTACGGAGCCTCTAAGAGAAGCATATTTCATCCGATCCGGCTGAAATTTGGTACATGGTGTTGGTATATGGTCTCTAACAATCATGCAAAAATTGGTCCACATCGGTCCATAATTATATAAAGCGACCATATAAACCGATCCCCAGATTTGGCTTGCGAAGTCTCCAAGAGAAGCAAATTTCATCCAATCCGGTTGTAATTTGGAACATGGTGTTAGTATATGATCTTTAACAAGCGTGCCAGAATTGGTCCATATCGGTCCATAATTATATATATCCCCCATATAAAACGTTCTCCAGATTTGACCTCCGGAGCCTCTTGGAGGAGCAAAATTCATCCGATCCGGTTCAAATTAGGAACGTGGTGTTAGTATATGGTCGCTAACAACCATACCAAAATTGGTCCAATCACACAAAAATTGGTCCATATCGGTTCATAATCATGGTTGCCACTAGAGCCAAAAATAGTCTACCAAAATTTTATTTCTATAGAAAATTTTGTCAAAATTTTATTTCTATAGAAAATTTTGTCAAAATTTTATTTCTAGAGAAAATTTTGTTAAAATTTTATTCGGTTCATAATAAAATTTTCATCATTGTCAAAATTTTATTTCTATAGAAAATTTTGTTTAAATTTTATTCGGTTCATAATCATGGTTGGCACTCGAGCCAAAAATAATCTACCAAGATTTTATTTCTATAGAAAATTTTGTCAAAAGTCTATTTCTATAGAAAATTTTGTGAACATTTTATTTCTATAGAAGATTTTGTTAAAATTTTATTTCTGTAGAAAATTTTGTCAAAATTTTATGTCTACTTTGTCAAACTGAATTATATACGTATTGCATCGATCTTTTTATACCCTCCATCATAGGATGGGGGTATATTAACTTTGTCATTCCGTTTGTAACACATCGAAATATTTCTCTAAGACCCCATAAAGTATATATATATTCTGGGTCGTGGTGAAATTCTGAGTCGATCTAAGCATGTCCGTCCGTCCGTCTGTTGAAATCACGCTAACTTCCGAACGAAACAAGCTATCGACTTGAAACTTGGCACAAGTAGTTGTTATCGATGTAGGTCGGATGGTATTGAAAATGGGCAATATCGGTCCACTTTTACGTATAGCCCCCATATAAAGGGACCCTCAGATTTGGCTTGTGGAGCCTCTAAAAGAAGCATATTTCATCCGATCCGGCTGAAATTTGGTATATGGTGTTGGTATATGGTCTCTAACAACCATGAAAAAATTGGTCCACATCGGTCCATAATTATATATAGCCCCCATATAAACCGATCCCCAGATTTGGCTTGTGGAGCCTCTAACAGAAGCATATTTCATCCGATCCGGCTGAAATTTGGTATATGGTGTTGGTATATGGTCTCTAACAACCATGCAAAAATTGGTTCCCATCGGTCCATAATTATATATAGCCCCCATATAAACCGATCCCCCGATTTGGCTTGCGGAGCCTCAAAGAGAAGGAAATTTCATCCGATCCGGCTGAAATTTGGTACATGATGTTGGTATATGGTCTCTAACAACCATGCAAAAATTGGTCCATATCGGTCCTTAATTATATATACCCCCCATATAAACCGATCCCCAGATTTGGCTAGTGGAGCCTCTAAGAGAAGCATATTTCATCCGATCCGGCTGAAATTTGGTACATGGTGTTAGTATATGGTCTCTAACAATCATACAAAAATTGGTCCACATCGGTCTATAATTATATATAGACCCCATATAAACCGATCCCTAGATTTGGCTTGCGAAGCCTCAAAGAGAAGCAAATTGCATCCGATCCGGCTGAAATTTGGTACATGGTATTGGTATATGGTCTCTAACAACCGTGCAAAAATTGGTCCACATCGGTTCATAATTATATATAGCCCCCATATAAACCGATCCCCAGATTTGGCTTGCGAAGTCTCCAAGAGAAGCAAATTTCATCCAATCCGGTTGTAATTTGGAACATGGTCCATATCGGCCCATAATTATATATAGCCCCCATATAAAACGTTCTCCAGATTTGACCTCCGGAGCCTCTTGGAGGAGCAAAATTCATCCGATCCGGTTCAAAGTAGGAACGTGGTGTTAGTATATGGTCGCTAACAACCATACCAAAATTGGTCCATATCGGTTCATAATCATGGTTGCCACTAGAGCCAAAAATAATCTACCAAAATTTTATTTCTATAGAAAATGCTGTCAAAATTTTATTTCTAGAGAAAATTTTGTTAAAATTTTATTCGGTTCATAATAAAATTTTCATCATTGTCAAAATTTTATTTCTATAGAAAATTTTGTCAAAATTTTATTTCTATAGAAAATTTTGTTAAAATTTTATTCGGTTCATAATCACAATTGCCACCCGAACCAAAAATAATCTACCAAGATTTTATTTCTATAGAAAGTTTTGTCAAAAGTTTATTTCTATAGAACATTTTGTTACAATTTTATTTCTGTAGAAATTTTTGTCAAAATTTTCTTTCTACAGAAAATTTTGTCAAAATTTTTATTTCTATAGAAAATTTTGTGAAAATTTTAATTCCATAGAAAATTTTTTAATATTTTCATTCTGTAGAAAATTTTGTCAAAATTTTATGTCTACTTTGTCAAACTGAATTATATACGTATTGGATCGATCTTTTTTGATTTAATATATACCACGTATGGACATACAATTTAGAAGATGGTGTTAGGAGGTTTTAAGATACCTTGCCATCGGCAAGCGTTACCGCAACTTAAGTAATTCGATTGTGGATGGCAGTGTTTAGAAGAAGTTTCTACGCAATCCATGATGGAGGGTACATAAGCTTCGGCCTGGCCGAACTTACGGCCGTATATACTTGTTTTGTTTAATATATACCCCGTATGGGCTAACTTACAATTTAGAAGACAGTGTTAAAAAGTTTTACGATACCTTGCCATCGGCAAGTGTTATCGCAACCCAAGTAATTCGATTGTGGATGACAGCCTTTAGTAGAAGTTCCTACGCAAACCATGGTGGAGGGTACATAAGATTCGGCCTGGCCGAACTTACGGCCGTATATACTTGTTTTTGCTGAGGCGTTTAATAAAATAAAATGTTCACCGAACTCTCCCCTCAATGAATACGTTGTTACCTTTCGATGGTGGTCCAGAGATAAAGTGAAATTGGGATCCATTTTTATACCCTCCACCATAGGATGGGGTTATATTAACTTTGTCATTCCGTTTGTAACACATCGAAATATTGCTCTAAGACCCCATAAAGTATATATATTCTGGGTCGTGGTGAAATTCTGAGTCGATCTGAGATGTCCGTCCGTCTGTTGAAATCACGCTAACTTCCGAACGAAACAAGCTATCGACTTGAAACTTGGCACAAGTAGTTGTTATTGATGTAGGTCGGATGGTATTGCAAATGGGCCATATCGGTCCACTTTTACGTATAGCCCCCAATATAAACGGACCCCCAAATTTGGCTTGCGGGGACTCTAAGAGAAGCAAATTTCATCCGATCCAGCTGAAATTTGGTACATGGTGTTAGTATATTGTCCCTAATGACCATGCAAAAAATGGTCCCCATCGGTCCATAATTATATATAGCCCCCATATAAACCGATCATCAGATTTGACCTCCGGAGCCTCTTGGAAGACCAAAATTCATCTGATTCAGTTGAAATTTGGTACGTGGTGTTAATATATGACCTCAAACACCCATGCAAAAATTGGTAGAAATCGGTCCATAACTATATAGCCCCCATATAAACCGATCACCAGATTTGACCTCCGGAGCCTCTTGGAAGACCAAAATGCATCTGATTCAGTTGAAATTTGGTACGTGGTGTTAATATATGACCTCAAACACCCATGCAAAAATTGGTCGAAATCGGTCCATAATTATATATAGCCCTCATATAAACCGATCCCCAGATTTGACCTCCGGATCCCCTTGGAAGAGCAAAATTCATCTGATTCGCTTGAAATTTGGTACGTGATGTTAGTATATGGTATCCAACAACCATGCTGGAATGGGTTCATATCAGTCCATAATTATATATAGTCCTCATATAAACCGATACCCAGATTTGACCTCCGGTGCCTTTTGGGGAAGCAAAATTCATCCGATCTGGTTGAAATTTGGTACGTGGTGGAAGTATATGATATTTAACAGCCATGCCAAAAGTGGTCCATATCAGTCCATAATCATATACAGCCCCCATATAAACCGATCCCGAGATTTGGTTTTGGAGCCTCTTGGAGGAGCAAATTTCATCCGAGTCAATTGAAATTTGGTACATTGTGCTAGTATATGGCCGTTAACAACCATGACTAACTAGGTCCATATCGGTCTATATAGCCCTCAGATAAATCGATCCCCAATCACACAAAAATTGGTCCATATCAAGTTCATAATTGTATATAGCCCCCATATAAGCGACCCCATATTTCAATTCTGGCTCTCTACCACGTATGGACTAACTCCCAATTTAGAAAACGATATTAAGAGTTTTAAGATACCACAACCCAAGTAATTCGATTGTGGATGACAGTCTTTCGTAGAAGTTTCTACGCAATTCATGGTGGAGGGTACATAAGATTCGGCCTGGCCGAACTTACGGCCCTATATACTTGTTTCTTGTAATATTTCTTTTTGAAAAGACTCCAATTATCCAAGGAAATTAATTTTCCTTGTCCTTTGCACGAATTCTGATTTTTTACAATGGAATTTTCGTAAGGCGATATAGATGACAGCAGGTCGGCCCTTTTTAGATATACTTCAGTTTAAAGTTGGTTCTTTGCAGATGACTGAGTCAGTTACCCAGCAAAACAATTTGGAAATTCTCCTAACTGCACAACTTTAAAAGTACTTCAAAAATGTTCTCCCAAAGATGTTCTTTATTTTAAGTGCACAGGAAGTTCATTGAAGTCAATTTTTAAAACTCGCTTTTTTCATATTTTTAATGGGTAATTTTATTTTTTTTTTTTTTTTGTTTCAAATAGGTTAAAACAGAGTTAAGATAGTTAAGAATAAAATGGTAGAAATTATTTAAATTTTGTCAAAAAAAATGCTAAATCCATTGTAGAAAAATTGCGACTTTTTGAAAATATTTGAGGTCAAACGTTCCAGACAAGCCTTATAATGCATTAAAAATTATAAAAACTTGTACAAATTATGTATTTATCAAATTATCACAATATTTCTTAATTCACATCAAAAAAACACTGAATTCTGATCACACCCTAAGAAGTGATGATGATAAGCTGTTTATAGGATTTAATCATCATTATTATATAAATAAAATATGTAAATATATTGTTAGGAAAATATATATTCGTAATTCGTGTGCGGTGTGGCATGTGACACGAGGGTTGCATTTTACGTTTCGGGATTGGGCAACCCCAGTGTATCAATCTATCAGCTGTCAGCTCTATCGAAAAGCTTGGCAATTTTGAGGTTATACATATTCGGAACGTTTTGACATACGAGTGCTATTTGTGCTGTTGAAACAAAATCTCGCCAGAAAAATGGAATTGAATGGTGCGAATATTTTTTACAACTTTCGACCTGGATTAACTCAAAAACTAATTCAACTATTGGCGATGAAGCTCCGTCAAGGACCAGTGTTTATCGATGGTATAGTGGATTCACTCCAAGACGAATTTCGTGAAATACGTCGAAAACCAGTTGCAAGATCACCTATTGTGAGATTGAGATAACCTTAGGCATTAGAGGGACCAGCATATATTCAATATTGCATAAACATTTGACCATCAAAAAAACTTATTCGCGTTGGATCCCACACAATTTTAATGCTTCAAAAATACGATCGTGATACACGCAAAAAAATAATTCTTTCCTCCCAAAAGAAATTTTAGACAAACAAAGTTCGTTTCTCATTGGTTTTTTGCTTTAAGGAAATAAAGGAAAAGTATATACTTTTTGTGATAAACGTTTATTCTTTTCCAGGATGTAAAACCAATTACATAAAGACTAACTCAAAAAGCAAACTTTTCTGCCTAATTGCATTTTCTCTCACTTTCTCACTTCCACGAGGTTTTTTAGTTCTTAGCACCTTTTTCTGTAATACAATGTAGAAGAAATTATTTGATTATATAAATTTTTAAAATTTTACCTTTCGCCTGGACGGAGAATCGAACCCCGGACCATGCAATTTGTAAGCCAACACACTATCCACTGAGCTATGTAGCTGTTATTGTCATCAATGGACAATTATTCATATAAGTTAAATTTATATAGCATAGCTTGCGGCGCCCACGAGCCCATTAAACAAACTTTATTTAAGAGAAACATACATTTAGTTTGGCACCGTGGAGCAGTGGTTGCTTGGACCCAACAACAAAAAGTTGTTTTTTTTACATATATTCCAGATATGTTCGGAAAATTCCGAAAAAAAGTGTTCAACATTACATAGGTTAGGTTAGGTGGCAGCCCGATGTATCAGGCTCACTTAGACTATTCAGTCCATTGTGATACCACATTGGTGAACTTCTCTCTTATCACTGAGTGCTTCCCGATTCCATGTTATGCTCAATGACAAGGGACCTCCTTTTTATAGCCGAGTCCGAACGGCGTTCCACATTGCAGTGAAACCATTTAGAGAAGCTTTGTAACCCTCAGAAATGTCACCAGCATTACTGAGGTGGGATAATCCACCGCTGAAAAACTTTTTGGTGTTCGGTCGAAGCAGAAATCGAACCCATTGCACCACGGTGGCTCCCCTCAACATTACATACTGCTATATTAAATTTTTACTATGAGACTGTAAAATGTGTCTTATTAAAGACTTAAAGTCAGAAAAGAACGGTGCTTGATGGTTAGGTTAGGTTATGTGGCAGCCCGATGTATCAAGCTCACTTAGACTATTCAGTCCATTGTGATACCACAGTGGTGAACTTCTCTCTTATCACTGAGTGCTGCCCGATTCCATGTTAAGCTCAATGACAAGGGACCTCCTTTTTATAGCCGAGTCCGAACGGCGTTCCACATTGCAGTGAAACCATTTAGAGAAGCTTTGTAACCCTCAGAAATGTCACCAGCATTACTGAGGTGGGATAATCCACCGCTGAAAAACTTTTTGGTGTTCGGTCGTAGCAGGAATCGAACCCACGACCTTGTGTATGCAAGGCGGGCATGCTAACCATTGCACCACGGTGGCTCCCTTAAAAACGGTGCTTGATATAAACGAAATGGTGTTGTTGGTTCAAAAATATTTTTTTATTGAAAAAATAATAGTTTTGTAACAAACGATTTTTTTGGTGGTAGAAGTTTAAAATTTTCGAAGAAATTCAAAAAACTCTAACAAAAGAAAAACGTTTTCGGTACACGTTTTCCAAACGTTTTTTATTTGCGTGTAGTTGATGAATCGTGGATTTTCGCATACGAGCCCGAAAATAAACAGCAGTCGACTATATGGGTGTTTCAAAATGAGCCAAATCCTCGGGCACGAATCGTTTCCAAGCAAATGATCCCCTCTTTTTTTTTTAACTGGAAATATCGCAATCGTACCACTAAAATAAGGCAGAGCAGTAAATTCAGAATGGCACACAACCATTTGCTGGCCAGACGTCTTCCAAGAAATCAGGAAAACAAACCGCCGCAGACGACAATGCGAGCTCTCACACATCGGCTCAAACAACTGTAGTTTTGAGAACTCAAAACATCGATTTTATGGGTCATGGGGAATACAGTGAAACATCTCAAAATTGAACACCTACGATCGTCTAAATTTTGTCCACATTTTTGGTTATGTAACAATCTTCTCACGAAAGTTGTCCTCCTTGAGAGTGACCAAGTTTGAAAGGTTTCGTTATATAGATAAAGATAGAGTTCGTACCCCAATTTGAACATGACGAGGCGTAAGTTTAAATCTGATTAGATATCATGGTGAAAAAGTAATTTTCTTTTTCTTTTCCAAGGAGAATCGATTTTTACTCAATTCAATCTCATGATAGACATTGTGTATCACAATTTGTGAATCATATTACTTTTCAGCAGATAATTACGATCGAAAAGGAAAGTTTCGTATTTTGGAAAAGTTTGAATTTAAACGGGATTTAAAAGAATTGCTAAAAACTCGAAAAGTCGACATTTTTGATGTTAATAGTCACCTTTTCAAAATGCGTATTTGGGGAAAGATGACTTTTCAAGTTTTTAAAAAATCGAATATAATTTTCCAAATTTTGGAAAGTCAAAAAATCTAAAAGTTGACTTTTCAAAATTTTGTAAGAAGTAAACGACCATAACACAGGAAACCCGTGAAATGTTTTCTGGGGAAAATTAATTAACATTGCTTTCTAAATTCTAGGTTAGTCCATGTGGAATTTACCTACCGGATCCAATGAAATTTGTTTCTCAATGAGGCTCAAGAAGCCAAATCCAGAGACCGCATTATAATTACGGGCAAGGTTTTGAATGGTTATTAAAAGTTATATACTATACATCACATACCAAATTTCAACTAAATCGGGCGAATTTTGCTCCTGCAGGAAGTATTCTAAATCATCACAGTCCTTTTCCCCAAAACTGTTCTTGAAATATGCAAGTACTTCACAGTGTAGATATATGAAAAACGTTCAGTGTGTGAAAACCATTCAAGATGGGGTTCCTTATTTCTGATATTCCACTCCAATACATGGTATGCGTAAATGCTTGTTGTGGATGATTGCTAAAATTTGGTATAATAATTTCCTTTGATTTGTCCATACGACCGACCGCCTTCTTAGGTAAAACCAATATCTTCCCCACCTCCTAAACACACAAAGAAAAACTAAAGTCTGAAAGTAAAATAAGAAAATGGCTTTTCTATTTCTCTATGTTTTGTTAGCACAAACATAAAAAGAAAGTGATTTGAATCTTTAATTTGCTTTGATTAATTTTATATTTACTCTAGCACAATGGCAACAAGGACAACAACAACTAAGAAATGAACCTGTAAGGATTCCGGTTGGGTCAATACTCTGGCAATTTGTTGTTGGTGGCCATAGTAGATAGCTGACCCCAACACAGCTAGCCAACAACTGGTAATTGTTTACACTTAAATGGCCCAAAGAAAAGTATTTCGTAGAGTATTATTTGATTTCTTAATGAACTGAACTTCCCCATTCAACTGGCCGGCCTTCTTCTTCTCTTCCCTTTTAGGGGTGAAACGTTCACATTATGGTGATAGTGCTTCCCAAGCATACCATTACACAAATTTTTTTGTTTGTTCGAAATCATTTTTCGTTTTTGGAAAATTCCTAGCAAATAATGCCAAATGATTTCTAGTTGTGCATTCGAATTTAATTGACCAAAATGCTTTGGCAGAGTATGTTACCAGCGTTCAATGGAACTGTGGAGCTTCTTAACCCACATCCCCTCCATCGGTTGGATCCATAAACTTCTATGAGTGTCCAATACATCCAAGTTAATTAATATCAAAAATAAGCTGCAAATACATTCACACACAAGACTTTCCTCACTACTATTTTTAATTATCATTTTTCGATTCAATTACAATTAACCTAATTGCAGGTAGCCTTATGAATGAGAAATTATGACGGGAATATTGTGATTGATTGCAGACTATTGTGTTTTTCCAAAAATTTGCGAACATGCACAAAAAAAAGTAAAATTAAAAATGTAAAAAAAATCATTTCTATGGAAATTTTGTCAAAATGTCATTTCTATAGAAAATTTTGTGAAAATTGTATTTCTATGGAAAATTTGTTAAAAATTTATTTTTATTTTGCCATATTTTATTTCTATAGAACGTTTTGTCACTATACTATTTCTATAGAAAAATTTTTCAAAATTTTATTTCTATAAAAAATTTTTGTCAATATTTTATTTCTATAAACAATTTTGTCACAATTGTATTTCTATAGAAAACTTTGTCAAAATTTTATTTCTATAGAAAATTTTGTCAACATTTAATTTTTATGGAAAAGTTTGCCAAAATTTAATTTTTATGGACAATTATGTCAAAATTTTATTTCTATAGAAAAATGTTGTCAAAATTTTATTTCTATAGAAAATTTAGTCAAAATTTTATTTCCATAGAAAATTTTGTCAAAATTTTATTTCTATAGAAAATTTTGTCAAAATTTTATTTCTTTAGAAAAAGTTGTCAAAATTGCATTTCTATAGAAAAATTTGTCAAAATTTCATTTCTATAGAAAATTTTGTCTAAATTTTATTTTTATGGAAAATGTTGTCAAAATTTTATTTCAATGGAATTTTTTTAGAAATTTTTGTCAAACTTTTATTTCTATGGCAAATGTTGTCAAAAGTTCATTTATAAGAAAATTTTGTCAAACTTTTATTTCTATGGAAAATTTTGCCAAATTTTATTTCTATAGAAAATTTTGTTAAAATTATATTTCTATAAAATTTTGTTAACATTATATTTCTATAGAAAATTTTGGCAAAATTTTATTTCTATCAAAAATTTTAATTCTATAAAAAATTTTGGCAAAATTTTATTTCTATAGAAAATTATGTTAAAATTTTATTTCTATAGAAAATTTTGTTAAAAGTTCATTTCTATAGAAAATTTTGTCAAAATTTTATTTCTATTGTTGTTTTTGATCTCAGCTTAAAGCCATGCATTGACTAAACTACAAGTGTAGCTTAACCAACAGAGGAAAAGTATGCATGTCAAATTTATTTGGGCAAATCCCTATAGACTGCAAGATGGTTGGATGTACAGCTGTTTCGGAATTACCACATTCCTCATCAGTATCCTCTACTTGCAGCAAAACTATCAACCAATTATCAGAATAAATTCGGGTAATTCACTCAACCCAAAGTGAACTGCACTTGAACCTTCCGAAAAAAGGTTTGATAGTCGGCTACTGCCTAAACAAATTTGCAAGCATATCTCTTTTCCTTTGCCAAACTCAAATCATCGATTTGAATGTACACGCTCACAAAAAATCGCTTCTGTAACATATACTCCCAAACATATTTTGCTTCAAGCATATACATTTTTGGGTATTGCCCAAACATTTATATGTTTGATCTCTTCCAATATATAATATGTTTGAAAGCATATTGGTCTAAACAATATATGTTTGGGTAGTCTAAGTTCCAAACATTTTGTATTTTTGCATCCAAATTCAATAATGTTGTCTTCCAAAAAACAATATGTTATTATGTGAACATATAATATGTTTGGAAGCATTTTGCACCCAAAAATATTATATGCTTAAAAAAAATTCTCCCAAACAATATTGTGCTCAAAATTTTATTTATTTATTTATTTATATATTTACAATCATAATGAATTATGAAAATAAACAGGTAATATAGCTGCTAACAACATAGGTTTTCGACCTGAATGCTCAAAATTTTGTTTCTGCCTAATTGTATATTCCCCCACATCTTTCTCACTTCCACGAGATTTTTTAGTTCTTAGCACTTTTTTCTGTAATACAAACATTGTAGAAGAAATTATTCAATTGTATGATTTTTTTTTATTTTAATTTTACCTTTTGCCGGACGGGGATTCGAACAGCGGACCACACAGTTTGTAAGGATCAAAGAAGTAGCTGATCAATTGCCCAAGGAAAAATAAAATGTTAATTTTGTAATAACAAGCAACAACCACCAACTTAATTCAATATCGCTCCCTGTTAAATAGCGCTCCAAGCTACTAAACACATATATGTTTATAGGCTATTTCTAAATTAATATATGTTTGCATCCAAGCATATTATATTTACAAACATTTTATGTCCCAAACATAATATGTTCTAACATATTAACATATATGTCCCAAACATGTTATGCTAGTTTATGAACATTATATGCTTGCACTCAAAAATATTGTGTTTAAAAATTTGTGTTCCAAACATATAATGTTTATAGCCAAACATATGAAAAACAGTCTTTTTCATCCGTGTAGTTGGCTGGGTTTGTTTTTGAGCGTGCTTCCTCTATCTTCATTCGTTTTGTTTGTTATTGTTGGCTTCTCTTCAATCGTTATTGTTGTTTTTGATCTCAGCTTAAAGCCATGCATGCATGTCAACATTTAATTTTTATGGAAAATTTTGCCAAAATTTTATTTTAATGGACAATTTTGTCGAAATTTTATTTCTATAGAAAAATTTGTCAAAAATTTATTTTTATAGAAATTTTTGTCAAGCTTTTATTTTCATAGAAAATTTTGTCAAATTTTTATTTCTATAGAAATTTTTGTTAAAATTCTATTTCTATAAAAAAAAGTTGTCAAAATTGTATTTCTATAGAAAAAATTGTCAAAATTTTATTTCTATAGAAAATTTTGTCAAAATTTTATTTTTATGGAAAACCATGTCAAAATTTTATTTCAATAAAAAATTTTTTTTAGAAATTTTTGTCAAACTTTTGTTTCTATGGCAAATGTTGTCAAAAGTTCATTTATAAGAAAATTTTGTCAAAATTTTATTTGTATATAAAATTTTGTCAAAATTTTATTTCTATAGAAAATTTTGTCAAAATTTTATTTTTATGGAAAACGTTGTCAAAATTTTATTTCAAAAGAAAATTTTTTTTAGAAATTTTTGTCAAACTTTTACTTCAATGGCAAATATTGTCAAAAGTTCATTTATAGGAAAATTTTGTCAAAATTTTATATCTATGGAAAATTTTGTCAAAATTTTATTTCTATAGAAAATTTTGCCAAAATTTTGTTTCTATGAAAAATTTTGTCAACATTTAATTTCTATGAAAAATTTTGTCAACATTTAATTTTTATGGAAAATTTTGCCAAAATTTTATTTTTATGGACAATTTTATCGAAATTTTATTTCTACAGAAAATTTTGTCAACATTTTATTTCTATAGAAAATTTTGTCAAAATTTTATTTCCATGGAAAAATTTGTCAAAATTTTATTTCTATAGAAAATTTTGTCAAAATGTTATTTCTATAGAAAATTTTATTAAAATTTTATTTCTATGGAAAATTTTGTCAAAATTTTATTTCTATAGAAAATTTTGTCAAAATTTTATTTCTATATAGAAAATTTTGTCAAAATATTTCTATAGAAAAATTTGTCATAATTTTATTTCAATAGAAAAATTTGTAAATTTTTAGACATTTTTTTCAAACTTTTATTTCTATGGAAAATGTTGTCAAAAGTTTATTTCTATCGAAAATTTTGTCAAAATTTTATTTCTATTTTCTATTTGTTAAAATTTTATTTCTATGGAAAATTTTGTAAAAAATTTATATCTATGGAAAATTTTTCCAAATTTTATTTTTATAGAAAATTTTGTCAACATTTTATTTCTATATAGAAAATTTTGTCAAAATGTTATTTCTATAGAAAATTTTGTCAACATTTTATTTCTTAAGAAAATTTTGTCAAAATTTTATTTCTATAGAAAATTTTATTTCTATGGAAAATTTTGTCAAAATTTTATTTCTATATAGAAAATTTTGTCAAAATATTTCTATAGAAAAATTTGTCATAATTTTATTTCAATAGAAAAATTTGTAAATTTTTTTAGACATTTTTTTCAAACTTTTATTTCTATGGAAAATGTTGTCAAAAGTTTATTTCTATCGAAAATTTTTTCAAAATTTTATTTCTAATTTCTATTTGTTAAAATTTTATTTCTATAGAAAATTTTGTCAAAATTTTATTTCTATAGAAAAATTTGTCAAGATTTTATTTCTATAGAAAATTTTTTAAAAAAATTATTTTTTATATAGAAAATGTTGTCAAAATTTTATTTCTATAGAAAATTGTGGCAAAATTTTATTTCTAACCAAAATGTTTCTTCCTGGCTAGTTCACTAAGTGTAACGTCAAAAAAGTTAAGGCCCTTTCACAGCATATGGAAACGTTGATTTACACGCGAAAATATGAAGCAGGTCCAGAAAACGAAAAAAACAACAAAAACAAAAAACAGCCAGTTTAACTCTATTTAAGTTCCTGGAAATTGTTATGTTTTGGCTAAAATTTCTCCAATATTCGAAAATTTTTTAGATTTTAATGATTTTATGTTTTTGCACGTTAATTAAGTGAAATAAAATTGGAAAAAATTTTACAGAAATGAATTATAAAGAATTACTATGTTCGTATTTCCCACAAAATAATATAGAATTTCTTAACGATTGTAAATTTTACCACACATTGTGCATATCTTAAACTTAGCTAACGACATTTTTGCAATTTTGAAAGACAATTGTTCACTTCAAGCTACAATGTTTTTTATTTATTTATTTTTTTTTAATTTGTCCAAAAATATTACAAATACACAGTTTGGTTAAATTTTTCTAAAATTAACCTACATTTTTCTCCGCGATGGGTTCACTTTTTGAGTACGTAGAAATAAGTATACTTTAAAATTACTCCAGAAAACATGTATTAACTTTTAAATTTATTTTGATTTTTGAAATGTTTACCTGCAAACCCAAATTAAAAATGCAAAATAAAAATGTTTGATTTTCATGCTTGCAACACGAGCTTCAACTGGCTTTTGGCATAAGAAAGTCCCCTCTTTTTTGTAACTCAATTGTAATTTTAGCGACATCTATCGACAAATAGCTTCTGGGTGAAAATGTTTAATTTAGCAAATATATGAACCATATAAAAGCAGGGAAATAAAGACGGGAGGAAATTTCACAGAATTTCCCTCATGGCAAGCATTCAATGATGGAGAAATAGAGCACTTCAGATATATTTTTCATTCATTGGTGGAATTTAATATCCCATTTTAGTCATAATATAGCCATTACTATCGCATATAAACTACATCCCTTTTTAAATAACGTAGTATTTAAAAAAGAGAAAAAGTTGGCGTGATAAATAAAATTAGACATACACTCAAAAAAAAGTGAACTCTCTATTTCACTAAAGCCAATTTAACTTTATTTTAGTTCATGGAATTATTATGTTTGGAGAATGTTTCCTTTACTCTAATAATTTTTTGTGTACGTTAGTTAAATTAACTAAAACCGAGGAAAAAATATACTCAAATGAAGCATAAAGATTAACTAAATTCGTGTCTTCCACAAAATAGTTCAGAATTCCTTTAAATTTGTAAATTTTACCAAAAATGCGTCCATCATGAACTTCGTATGTCACTAAAGACATTCTTGCAATTTTGAACTCCAAATTTTTCCTTCAAACTACAAAATTTTCTTTAACAATTGAAAAAACTTAGTTATGTGTAATAAATTTTCTTGAATTTGTCGAAAAATATTTACTTATTTTTATGACATCGGCGTGATGCCAACGTTTGTAATACTGTTTAGTTAAAATTTTCTACAAATATTCAAAATTTTCTAAAATTAACCGAAATTTTTCTTCCTGGTGGGTTCAGTGTTTTTTCAGTGTACTTAATCGAATAAATGAATTTGAACCCTCATCACAATGGACTGAATAGTCTAAGTGAGCCTGAAATATCGGGCTGCCACTATATCTTTCCTAACCTAACCCGCAACCGATGCACGGTAGATTTCCAAAAATAATAGCACCAGGTAATAGATATGTCTTTAGTACAGTTTAAAAGTTCCTTAGCTAACGTAGCACTAACAGAGCTTCATGAAAATGGCCGTTAAAGAAATTAAATTTTGCCAAAATTTAATTTCTATAGACAATTTTTTCAAAGTTTTATTTCTATAGAAATGTATTTCCATAGAAAATTTTTTAAAAATTTTATTTCTTTAGAAAATTCTGTCAAAATTTTTATAAAAAATTTGGTCATCATTTTATTTCTATAGAAAATTGTGTATACCCTCCACCATAGGAACTTTGTCATACCGTTTGTAACACATCGAAATATTGCTCTAAGACCCCATAAAGTATATATATTCTAGGTCGTGGTGAAATTCTGAGTCGATCTAAGCATGTCCGTCCCTCCGTCCGACTGTTGCAATCACGCTAATTTCCGAGCGAAACAAGCTATCCACTCGAAACTTGTCATAAGTAGTTGTTATTGATGTAGGTCGGATGGTATTGCAAATGGGATATTGGACCATTTTTACGTATAGTACCCATATAAACCGATTTGGATTGCGGAGCCTCTTAGATAAGCTAATTTCATCTGATCTGGTTGAAATTTGGTCCATATCGGTCCATAATTTTATATAGCCCCCATATAAACCGATCCCCAGATTTGATCTCCGGAGCCTCTTGGAGGAGCAAAATTCATCAGATCCGGTTGAAATTTGGTACGAGGTGTAAGTATATGGTATCTAACAACCATGCAAAAATTGGTTTATATCGGATATTTTTTTGATTCAATCACGAAATTCATTGATCCAATTAATTTTTTAATTGAAATGTCTTCAATAACAGAAATGATAGTATAAATTACAATATTATTTGACACTCTATTAAAAAATTAATTGATACTATTAATTTGTGTTTTTTATTTCAATTAAAAAATTTGTTGATTCAATTAAATTTTTAATTGAATATTTTTTAAAACTCAATTAAGATTTTAATTAGAAAAAATTTCGTGAAATTTTTTTCTGTGTAATTATATATAGCCCTCATATAAACCGCTCCCCAGATTTGACCTCCGGAGCAAAATTCATCCGGTTGAAATTTGGTACGTGGTGTTAGTATATGGTCTCTAACAACCATGCAAAAATTGGTATATATCGGCCCATAATTATATATAGCCCCATATAAAATGATCCCCAGATTTGACCTCCGGAACATCTTGGAGGAGCAAAATTCATTCGATTCGGTCTCTAACAACCATGCAAAAATTGGTCGATATCGATCCATAATTATATATAACCCCCATATAAATCGATCCACAGATTTGACCTCCGGAACCACTTGGAAGGGCAAAATTCATCTGATTCGGTTGAAATTTGGTACGTGGTGTTAGTATATGGCCGCTAACAACCATGCCAAAATTGGTCCATATCGGTCTATATTTATATAAAGCCGACCTCAATCACACAAAAATTGGTCCATATCGGTTCATAATCGTGGTTGCCACTCGAGCCAAGAACAAGCTACCAAAATTTTATTTATATGAAAATTTTGTCAAAATTTCATTTCCATAGAAAATTTTGTAAAAATGTTATTTCTATAGAACAAGCTACCAAAATTTTATTTATATGAAAATTTTTTCAAAATTTTATATCCATAGAAAATTTTGTAAAAATTTTATTTCTATAGAACATTTTGTCAAAATTTTATGTCTATAGAAAATTTTATAAAAATTTTATTTCTATAGAAAATTTTGTAAAAATTTTATTTCTATAGAAAATTTTGTCAAAATTGTATTTCTATAGAAATTTTTGTCAAAATTTTATTTCTATAGAAAATTTTGTCAACATTTTATTTCTATAGAAAAATTTGTCAAAATTTTATTTCCATGGAAAAATTTGTCAAAATTTTATTTCTATAGAAAATTTTGTCAACATTTTATTCTATAGAAAATTTTGTCAACATTTTATTGCTAAAGAAATGTTTGTCATCATTTTATTTCTATAAAAAATTTTGTAGAAATTTTATTTCTATAGAAATTTTGTCAAAATTTTATTTAAATGGAAAATTTTGTCAAAATTTTATTTCTTTTGAAAATTTTGTCGAAATTTTATTTCTATAGAAAATTTTGTCAACATTTTATTTCTATAGAAAATTTTGTAAAAATTTTATTTCCATTGAAAATTTTGTCAAACTGAATTATATACGTATTTCATAGTTATAGTATATACCACGTATGGACTATCTTACAATTTAGATGACGTTGTTAGGAAGTTTTAAGATACCTTGCCATCGGCAAGTGTTACCGCAAAATCTACCAAAACATCAAGATTACTACCAATCTACCAAACAGTAAAAAATCTAACAATTTTGGTAACCATGGCAGTTGATTAATATACAGTGAAACCTCTCAAACTTGAACACTCTGAAAACCAGACACTTTCTAAACTTGGACAGTTGTCTGGGGACATCAGCTATATTAACGCATTAAAAGTAATCTGTCATAAGCGGAGTGAGTGAGTGTCCACCTTTCAGAGGTTGCACTCTATATGCGCCCAGAAAAAAGTGAACCAACCATGAAAAACTGCAGGTTTGCACATTGGAAAAATTAATTAAAATATTTTAGTAATTGCAACATTTAGTTAATAAATTTATTAAAATTAATATATTTTGTTTTTAATAATATTTTATATTTTTGAAGAGCAATTAAAAATTTTTAAAATGTCTTTAGCGCTATATGAAGTTCTAGACCATCATAATTTAAGTATAATTTACTTTTTTGAGAA
The DNA here is from genome assembly GCF_050003625.1 of Haematobia irritans. Classification (NCBI taxonomy): domain Eukaryota; kingdom Metazoa; phylum Arthropoda; class Insecta; order Diptera; family Muscidae; genus Haematobia; species Haematobia irritans. Next base: position 162,972,059 of record NC_134397.1, on the reverse strand, counting down.
ACTTGTGAATTCAATTTCAGAAAACTTCACCCATTTTAGGAAAATATGAACTATATTCATATTTAGTGAAATTGTGTACTTCATTTGTAAAAAGCTCTTTTTCTCATTTTTAGTTCACGTTATTAAAGTAAGCAAACAATAAATAAAAGAAGAATTTTTTTTTCGAAATATATTCACTCTCTACTTTTTGTCTCTATTTTTTTTATATAAAACATGTGGTCACAAATCTATGAAATCGATCGTTATATATGCACCCTCAAAAAAAATCGCTTCTTTAACATATGTTCCAAACATATTTTGCAGGAAGCACATATATTATTGCATACTGCCGAAACATTAATATGTTTGTTTTATGTGAACATATTATATGTTTGGAAGCATTTTGAGCCAAAAATATTATATGCCTGGAAGAATTTTTCCCAAACACGATTGTGCTCATTCCCTAACATACTCGTAATTTTCACTTCCACGAAATTTTTTAGTTATTGGCACCTTTCTCTGTAATACAAATAATGTTGAAGAAATTATTCACTTTTATAAATTTTTTAAATTTTACCTTTCGCCTGCACGGAGAATCGAACCGAGGACCATACAGTTTGTAAGCCAACACACTATCCACTGGGCTACGTAGCTGTTATAGTCACCAGTAGATAATTATCGTTTTAAGTTACATTTATATAGCATAGTTTGCAGCGCCCACGAGCCTATGCAAACATAACATTATTTAACAGAAACATACATTTGTTTGCCACGTGGAGCAGTGGTTAGCATGTCTGCCTTGCACGCAAAGGGTCGTGGGTTCAATCCCTGCTCCGACCAAACTTTTTTTTTTTTTTTTTTTTTTTTAATTTACACATTTATATTTATACTATATTAATTTTTTTTAAATGAAACTTCGAAATGTGCGTTATTAAAGATTTATAGTCAGTAACAGTGCTTGATATAAACGAAATTGACTGATTTTTGGATAAAATATTATTTTTTATTGCAAAAATAACAATCTTGTAATAAAAACCTGTTTTTGTACAAAACTTTAAAATTTGGAAGGAATTCAAAAACTAACAAAAGAAGAACGTGGAGTCGAGTATAAACATACATACATAATTTTATAATATTAACATAAATTTATTTAGGAGTGAACAGTTTTTTACTAGCATTTAACATCATCGCTCTAAAATTCCTTTTATTTTTCTTTAATAATTCATTTTAAAGAAAATAAACTTTTTAAATTGTTTTAGCTGTAAAACTCGAACTTAATGCCCGCTTTTATATTTGTCAACTCCTCGTGGACTACTTTTTAATAAAGAGGAACTAAACTTTGTTTTTTTTACATTTTACTGTGTAATTTTTCACTATTTCCTCCTTATTTCATTTTACTGTCCCAACTCTAAAAAGAGTATAGTGCCCTTTCGTTATTTTTATGAAGACCCCTGATTTCTTTTAACGAACCAAGAAAAAAATTGTGCCCATAATGCCAAAATAATAAACAAAACACATGTCCACACATACATAAAATGCTGCTCTCAAGGCGAAAACATAAGCTGTTTCTTTTTCAAATGTCTATTCTCTTGGTTCAGAATGTATATTCTCTTTATTCAAATTAAATAATATTTAGACTTAAACATATCAAATTTTTGGCCTTATCATAAAACAGTTTTCCGAAACAACATACAAGCGGTTTCACAGAAATTGTTCTCTTTTGACTCTTTTGCTGTGTTATATTGATATCTTTCGTCAACTCTCCCGGTTTCCATCTCTATTTCTCTCTATACTCTCTCTGTCGCTTTGAATAAAATATCACAACATATGTATGTTTAGTCGAAATTTGTAAATTTATATATGTTTGTATTCACACATATGATTTTTATGAAACATTCATGCCCCAAACATAATATATTCTAACATATTAACATAGATGTCCCAAACATTTAGTGTTAGTTTAGGAACATTACATGTTCGCACTTAAATATATTGTGGTTTAAAATCGTGCCCGAAACACATTTTGTTTATATCGGAACATATGAAAAACATATTTTTCTAACAGTGTGTTTACATTTGTAGATCTTATCATTGTGTCTGAGACAGACGACTGTATGTTGGAATGTTGGATTTGTAATCATTTTTGTTTATCTTTGTGAGATATTAACGATTTGTTTTGGTTCTTTAAATTCCAAAGGTAATGAACTTTAGACACATAAAAAATATAGTAAAATCCAAAAAAAAAACACCAAAAAGTTGCATCATGATTGTAGAACAAAAATGCTGAGTCTGTAAACAAAATAAGTCATAGTAGCCAGAGTTTAAGAACTAAATTCATATCGCTTTTTTTATTAATAAAAACAAAAGAATTTTTTGTATAAGACACGTTTTACACAAATGCATCGATGCTGAAACTCGCAAATATTCTGATTCTTTGGAATTTTAAACAGAAAGACAGAGATGATGGTTTAAAGTTTCTGACTTGCAAATAAAAAAATGCAAAAGATTAACGCAATTATCAGTTATTTTAGGTACATTATTATGGAATACTAAGCAATTATGGAGCATCTCATACTTCGAGAATAGCACATGTATTTGGTGATGGTATATGGTAGAAGAGTAGATGATATAAAGCACAATCATCCCGTGGAAATATTGATTAGCCATACGAATAGCTCGAGAAACAATGCACAGTGGTTTATCGAGAAAATAGTATGTAGATTGTGGAACCTACATTTTAAGACACAACAGAAGACCTTTATTTTATGTGCACGGTTGAAAAAGACTGTTTTTCATATGTTTGGCTATAAACATTATATGTTTGGAACACAAATTTTTAAACACAATATTTTTGAGTGCAAGCATATAATGTTCATAAACTAGCATAACATGTTTGGGACATATACGTTAATATGTTAGAACATATTATGTTTGGGACATAAAATGTTTGTAAATATAATATGCTTGAATGCAAACATATATTAATTTAGAAATAGCCTATTAACATATATGTGTTTAGTAGCTTGGAGCGCTATTTAACAGGGAGCGATATTGAATTAAGTTGGTGGTTGTTGCTTGTTATTACAAAATTAACATTTTATTTTTCCTTGGGCAATTGATCAGCTACTTCTTTGATCCTTACAAACTGTGTGGTCCGCTGTTCGAGTCCCCGTCCGGCAAAAGGTAAAATTTTGCATTCCAATCAATTATTGTTGATTTCCCTGGGGCAGAGTCCGGAAACTCATTATCAAGCCAAGTTTTTGCTTCCACCGTATTTTTCCCCTTCAGAAAACAGTATTTTATCAAAACACGAAATTCCTTTTTTTTTAATTTTTTCACAATAACAAAAGTTGCTTCACAAAAGTCGCTCTATTTCACAAACTAATTTTGACACGAATCATTTGAAGGTTGGTACTATATAAAAATAATATGCATTTAATACTAGCGACGCCATCTATGTGTCAGACCGGGGACTTATCAGCCAACCTGTTATGAACACTAAGTATAATTCACTTGCTTTTTAGTGCATATCATTAAGGTAATGTTTTTGGTCCTTTGCAATTGATTCCGAGCCAAAGAAGCGGAGAATTGATGTAGAAATACATTGAAGATCCAATCCCCTTTTAAATTTGAGATTTGCATACGACTTGATACTTAAAGACAAATTTGAATTTATTCGAATTAGCTGATTCAGAATCCTTTAATTCATATTCGTATTTTAAGGACTCGAAATCATTAGCCTCACGACAATATTTATTTAGTGTATGCTCCATAGATTCAAAAGTTCACTTCATTTAAAAATTATTATTTTAACAGTAGAAAATGGCTAACAAAACTACTGTTCCATGTGCACTATTTGCAGTTACACCACCCATCGTTTAAATAAGTTCACTGATAAAATAATTTATATTTATATGAAAATAGCTCTCAAAACCAGTGGTGTACAATGTGTACTATATGCAGTTACACTACCGATCTTCTAAATAGGTTCACTGTATAATAATCGCTTTAGAAAATTTGATATTCATTAGCATGGCTGGCGAGCGAAAATTTGGTCTGGTCTCTGGTTAGCCAAGGCATTTTTCTATGGGTGCGAAAAATTCCAGGGAAGCATAAGCTTCGGGCCTTCCCTGCACTCAAAAAAGTGAACCCTCCAGGGCACTAGAGCCAATTTAACTCTATTTTAGTTCATAGATATAGACATAATAGAATCATTATGTTTTAGAGAAAATTAGAATGAGAAATACGAGAAAGTTTCCTTGACTCTAGTAATTTTTTGTGTAAGTTACTTAAATGAAGAAAAAACTTATATTTTTAACTTCGTTTGGTCCTAACGTAATTTTGGCAATTTTAAACTCATATTTTTTCCTTCAAACTACGATATTTTTTCCTTCTTTAACAATTGAAAACATTTAATTACGTCTAACAAAATTTTCTTGAATTTGTCGAAAAATATTTACTTCTCTTGTGATGTCGGTGTGACGTCGGTATTTGTAATACAGTTAAGTTACAAATTTGTAAAATTAACATATATTTTCCATTCTGGTAGGTTCATTATTTGTGAATGTTGTAAAAATTTAATACTGTACAGCAATGCCAAACTTCCTAAAGCCTAAAACTGCATTGTTTTCATTTCCATAAATTGTATTTGGTACCTCGTTTGTATCAGGGTATCAACTAAAGTCGTTTGGGAGAGAGTAATTATTTTTATGGTACGATATTTTCCAAAACTAATGAAGTCATTTTTCAAAAAGAAAAATAAATAAAATAATAATATTTATTTATTTATTTATTTTAAAAATATGTGATTTTTGGAATAGAATTTTCTAAGAATATAATTTCTATCAGAACCAAAAAGTCGACTTTTCGACTTTTTTAAACTTTTTTTAAAATTTGGAAAAGTCGAATTTCGAACTTTCGATTATTTTAAAATTTGGAAAAGTTTATCATACGACTTGAAAAATCGACTTTTTACATCGTTCCACTTGTATACAGAAAATTTTCATTTGAAATGTAGAAGGTTTCATTTTGATTTGAACAAGTTTTCATCTGATTTGACCTATGAACTATTCTAAATATGGAAAAATCTTTGTACACAATTTAAATCGAAAACAAATATATACGGCCGTAAGTTCGGCCAGGTCGAAGCTTTTGTACCCTCCACCATGGATTGTGTAGAAACTTCTACTAAAGACTGTCATCCACAATCGAATTACTTGGGTTGCGGTAACACTTGCCGATGGCAAGGTATCTTAAAACTTCCTAACACCATCACCTAAATTGTAAGTTAGTCCATACGTGGTATACTAAACTATAAATAAAATTCAGTTTGACAAATTTTTCTATAGAAAAACAATTTTGACAAAATTTTCTATAGAAGTAAACTTTTGACAAAAATTTTCTATAGAAATAAAATTTTGACAAAATTTTGAATAAAAATCAAATGTTGACAAAATTTTCTATAGAAATAAAATTTTGGCAAAATTTTCTATAGAAATAAAATTTTGGCAAAATTTTCTATAGAAATAAAATTTTGACAAAATTTTCTATAGAAATAAAATATTGGTAGATTGTTTTTGGCTCGAGTGGAAACCATGATTATGAACCGATATGGACCAATTTTTTTATGATTGGGGATCGGCTATATATAACTATTGGCCGATATGGACCAATTTTGGCAACATTTTCTATATAAATAAAATTTTGACAAAATTTTCTATAGAAATAAAATTTTAACAAAATATTTTATAGAAATAAAATTTTGACAAAATTTTCTATAGAAATAAAGTTTCGACAAAATTTTCTATAGAAATAAAATATTGACAACATTTTCTATAGAAATAAAATTTTCCCAAAATTTTCTATAGAAATAAAATTTTGAGAAACTTTTTTATAGAAATAAAATTTTGACAAAATTTTCTATAGAAATAAAATTTTCACAAAATTTTCTATAGAATTAAAATATTGGTAGATTGTTTTTGGCTCGAGTGGCAACCATGATTATGATCCGATATGGACCAATTTTTGTGTGATTGGGGATCGGCTATATATAACTATAGACCGATATGGACCAATTTTGGCATGGATATTAGCGGCCTTATATTAACACCACGTTGCCAATTTCAACCGGATCGGATGAATTTTGCTCCTCCAAGAGGCTCCGGAGATCAAATCTGGGGAACGGTTTATATGGGGGCTATATATAATTATGGACCGATATGGACTAATTTTTGCATGTTTGTTAGAGACAATATACTATCAAATTTCAACCAAATCGGTAGAATTTTGCTCCTCCAAAATGGGGATCGGTTTATATGAGGGCTATATATAATTATGGACCGATATGGACCAATTTTTGCATGGTTGTTAGATACCATATACTTACACCTCGTACCAAATTTCAACCGGATTGGAAGAATTTTGCTCTTCCAAGAGGCTCCGGAGTTCAAATTTGGGGATCGGTTTATATGAGGGCTATATATAATTATGGACCGATATGGACCAATTCTTGCATGTTTGTTAGATACCATATATTTACACCTCGTACCAAATTTCAACCGGATCGGATAAATTTTGCTCCTCCAAGTGGCTCCGGAGGTAAAATCTGGGGATCGGTTTATATGAGGGCTATATATAAATATGTACCGATATGGACAAATTTTTGCATGGTTGTTAGACACCATATACTTACACCTCGTACCAATTTCAACCGGATCGGATGAATTTTGCTCCTCTAATAGGCTCCGGAGGTAAATTCTGTGGATCGGTTTATATGGGGGCTATATATAATTATGGACCGATATAGACCAATTTTAGCATGATTATTAGAGACCATATACTAACACCACGTAGCAAATTTCAACCGTATCGGATGAAATTAGCTTCTCTAAGAGGTCCCGCAAGCCAAATCTGGGAGTAGGTTTATATGGGGGGCTATACGTGAAAGTGAACCAATATGGCCCATTTGCAATAACATCCGACCTACATCAATAACAACTACTAACGCCAAGTTTCAAGTCGATAGCTTGTTTCGTTCGGAAGTTAGCGTGATTTCAACAGACGGACGGACGGACATGCTTAGATCGACTCATAATTTCACCACGACCCAGAATATATACTTTATGGGGTCTTAGAACAATATTTCGATGTGTTACAAACGGAATGACAAAGTTTATATACCCCCACCCTATGGTGGAGGGTATAAAAAGGTCAATTACAAATGTTTTTTTATTTCTTTTGAAAATGTTTCCATTTGATTTGACCTATCAATTATTCAAAATTTGGACAAATCTTTGTACACGAATGTAAAAGTTTTTTTTTTAGTTTGAAAAAGGTTCCATTTACTTTGAAAAAGAAATGTTTCATTTGAATTGCAAAAGGTTTCATTTGCAGTGAAAATGTAACATTAAACGATTTTCCTTCCACTGCAGTCATTGTTCTCATAGGATGAAATATTCATATGCAATTAATATTGCGGTGGGTATTTAATATTTGCCCCACACCGACCTTTCCGACTTATATACATGTTTAATGATGCAATTAAAATTTTGTTACAAATAATAATTTTAAGGCATGAGCCCAGAAAAATATATAGTGAACTCATTCAGATGAACGGCAGTGTATAAGCCAATTTCAACAAAAATAGAAAACTAGTGCGTATGCAAACCATCAATACCAACACAAGCACTCACTCAATTGGTTGTGGTTTGTTTTTTGTGAGTGTGAGGGAGGTGCAGCATGTTTGCTTGCTCTTCAAGAGATTACAAATTTTTTGGTAAACCCTACCAATTGCATCGCGTTTAATTCTCTCTCCAACATGTAGCTCAACTCATGGGATGATAACAACGCTGTGACATAAGTCTAACCCATTACATGCAAAAACCCAGTCAACTTGGCGAGAATTAAAACACCTGAAATTGCCATTGATGTTCTGTTGGTTTTTGTGGAGTATGATAGGGATGAGTATGGTTTGGTTGTTCGGTTGGTGGGTTTCGTCGACGCGATAGCTGTGCACTTATTTCTACTTCCGTATAAAACCATTTGATCTTAGAATTGAAGCAAATAGTTGTCCAAAGCCAAGTATTCTGTAGTCTCTCGCATGTCATAGAAGTCAGTCATTAGTGGTTTGTTGTTGCAGCAAGACAAACAAAATACCGAACATCTCTGGATTACAAAACAAGAAGAAATCACAACAAAAATGTTACTTTCACATTGGCTTATTTACTCGTTTGCCTTAACGATTTCGTGGTTCGCCCCATGTAAGGGCAATGTTGACGGTGGCGATGGCTACAGCTACAATGGAATTGGAAGTTTTGTGAAATCATGTCCCGATGATGGGGTGCCCATATGTGGGGCTCGAGATGCAGATTATTTCCTGTTTCCCAATCAATGTTTATTCAATGCAGCCAACAAGGATGTATTTTTGGGTGGCGGAAGTATGCAAGATCATAATAGTGAAATTAAAGTTGAAGCAATGTTGTTGCTGATTTGTGCATTTTTTCTCTCTCACTCTCTCAAATAGATTTTAACAAAATGCCATTGTACCGTTGTATACATGGTTGTCGTATATCCTGCCCCAAAGAAAATAATCCTGTGTGTGGTTTGAATCTGCACACACGACAAAAGAAACTATTCAGGACACTTTGTGATCTCACTAAATTCGCTTGCGAATCAGATATGGGTAAGTTTTTAACGATATTAAAAGTCTTTATTGACATTAAGTGATTATTTAAAATATTTAATCGTACTTATGGTTGTACTAAATGCTTATGAAACCTAAACAATGCATGTAAATGAATGATGATTTAGTGTTTAGTGAAAAAAATTTTGTCCTATATTAGTGAACCAACAAATTATCCGAAATTGTTTACAAGGATATCACGAAGTAATTGAAAGATTAATGTTTTAATTTAAAAAGATGAATGAAAATTAAAATGGAAGAAGTGTGTGTTTGTGTATGTGAGAATTAATACTTATCGTGGCTTCATTACACTCAAAAAAGTTTACTTGGATCCAAAGATTTTGACCTTTCCTTAAGGATTTTGATATTTATTCCGAGTCAACGATACGGCTTCTTTAAAATAAAGACATTTTTTAGCGACCTATCTGGCTTTAAATCTAGGACCAATAAAATTAAAATTAGGAATGAAATATGGGGGTCGCTTTATATGGTTGCTATATACAATTATGAACCGACATGGACCAATTTTGGTGTGATTGGGGATCGGTTTATCTGAGGGCTATATATAACTACAGACCGATATGGACTAAGTTTGGCCTGGTTGTTAGCGGCCATATGCTAGCACAATGTACCAAATTTCAACTGAATTGGATGATATTTGCTTCTCCAAAAGGCTCCGGAGGGCAAATCTGGGGACCGGTTTATATGGGGCTATATATAATTATGGACCGATATGGACCAATTCTTGTATGGTTGTTAGAGACCATATACTAACGCCACGTTCCAAATTTCAACAGGATCGGATGAATTTTGCTCCTCCAAGAGGCTCCTGAGGTCAAATCTGGGGATCGGTTTATATGGGGGCTATATGGACCAATTTTTGCATGATTGTTAGAGACTATATACACCACGTACTAAATTTCAACCGGATCGGATGAAATTTGCTGCTCTAAAAGGCTCCGCAAGACAAATCTGGAGATAGGTTTATATGGGGGCTATACGTAAAAGTGGTCCAATATGGCCCATTTGCAATACCATCCGACCTACATCAATAACAACTACTTATGCCAAGTTTCAAGTCGATAGCTTGTTTCGTTCGGAAGTTAGCGTGATTTCGACAGACGGACATACTTAGATCGACTCAGAATTTCACCACCACCCAGAATATAAAGGGTGATTTGTTAAGAGCTTGATAACTTTTTTAAAAAAAAAAAACGCATAAAATTTGCAAAATCTCATCGGTTCTTTATTTGAAACGTTAGATTGGTCCATGACATTTACTTTTTGAAGATAATTTCATTTAAATGTTGACCGCGGCTGCGTCTTAGGTGGTCCATTCGGAAAGTCCAATTTTGGGCAACTTTTTCGAGCATTTCGGCCGGAATAGCCCGAATTTCTTCGGAAATGTTGTCTTCCAAAGCTGGAATAGTTGCTGGCTTATTTCTGTAGACTTTAGACTTGACGTAGCCCCACAAAAAATAGTCTAAAGGCGTCAAATCGCATGATCTTGGTGGCCAACTTACCGGTCCATTTCTTGAGATGAATTGTTCTCCGAAGTTTTCCCTCAAAATGGCCATAGAATCGCGAGCTGTGTGGCATGTAGCGCCATCTTGTTGAAACCACATGTCAACCAAGTTCAGTTCTTCCATTTTTGGCAACAAAAAGTTTGTTAGCATCGAACGATAGCGATCGCCATTCACCGTAACGTTGCGTCCAACAGCATCTTTGAAAAAATACGGTCCAATCATTCCACCAGCGTACAAACCACACCAAACAGTGCATTTTTCGGGATGCATGGGCATTTCTTGAACGGCTTCTGGTTGCTCTTCACTCCAAATGCGGCAATTTTGCTTATTTACGTAGCCATTCAACCAGAAATGAGCCTCATCGCTGAACAAAATTTGTCGATAAAAAAGCGGATTTTCTGCCACTGATTTTGGTAATAAAATTCAATGATTTGCAAGCGTTGCTCGTTAGTAAGTCTATTCATGATGAAATGTCAAAGCATACTGGGCATCTTTCTCTTTGACACCATGTCTGAAATCCCACGTGATCTGTCAAATACTAATGCATGAAAATCCTAACCTCAAAAGAATCACCCTTTATATACTTTATGGGATCTTAGAGCAATATTTCGATGTGTTACAAACGGAATGACAAAGTTAATATGCACGCAAAGAAAAAAAAAACGTTTGGAAAACGTGTACCGAAAACGTTTTTCTTTTGTTAAAGTTTTTTGAATTGCTTCGAAAATTTTAAACTTTTATCACCAAAAAAATCGTTTGTTACAAAATTTTTATTTTTTCAATAAAAAAACTTATTTTTGAAACAACAACACAGTCCATTTCGTTTATATCAAACACTGTTCTTTTCTGACTTTACGTCTTTAATAAGACACATTTTACACTTCAAAATTTAATATACTACAATGTAATGTTGAACATTTTTACGGAATCTTCCGAACATATCTGGAATATATGTAAAAAAAAAAAAAAACTTTGGTCGAAGCGGGGATCGAACCCACGACCCCTGGCATGCAAGTCGGACGTAGCAACCACTGCTCCACGGTGCCAAACTAAATGTTTGTTTCTGTTAAATAAACTTTGTTTATTCGGTTCGTGGGCGCCACAAGCTATGCTACACAAATAAAACTTATATGGATATTTATCTATTGATGACCATAACAGGTACATAGCTCAGTGGTTAGTGTGTTGGCTTACAAAGTGCATGGTCCGCTGTTCGATTCTCCGTCCAGGCGAAAGGTAAAAAAAAAATTAAAATTCATAAAATCGTATAATTTTTTCTACATTGTTGGTATTAAAGGAAAAGGTGTTAAGAACTAAAAAATCTCGGGGATGTGAGAGAAGATGCAATTAGCGAGAAAACAATGTTTTTTTATACCCTTCGCCACTACTGTGGTACAGGGTATAATAAGTTTGTGCATTTGTTTGTAACGCCAAGAAGGAGTAATCATAGACCAACCTTTTAGTATACGGATCGGCTTAGAATAAAATTCTGAGTCGATTTTGCGATGTCCGTCTGTCTGTCTGTCCGTCTGTTGATGTATTTTTGTGTGCAAAGTACAGCTCGCAGTTTTAGTCCGATTGTCCTAAAATTTGGTATAGGGTCCTGTTTCGGCTCAAAGACGATCCCTATTGATTTTGAAAAAATCGGTTCAGATTTAGATATAGCTGCCATATATATTTTTAACCGATCTGGTCATAATTGGCGTGTATATCAACCGATCTTCCTCAAATTCCGTACATCCGAATATTTTATGAGTCTCGAAAAACGTGCCAAATATCAGCCAAATCGGTTCAGATTTAGATATAGCTCCCATATATAGCATTCGCCCGATTTACACTCAATTGCCCACAGAGGCCTATTTTTTTCTCTGATTTAGTTGAAATTTTGCATAGGGAGTAGAATTAGTATTGTAACTATGCGTGCCAAATTTGGTTGAAATCGGTTCAGATTTGGATATATCTCCCATATATAGCTTTCGCCCAAATTACACTCATATGACCACAGAGGCCAATTTTTAACTCCGATTTAGTTGAAATTTTGCACAGGGAGTAGAATTAGCATTATAGCTATGCGTGCCAAATTTGGTTGAAATCGGTTCAGATTTAGATATAGCTCCCATATATATTTTTTTCTGATTTCGACAAAAATGGTAAAAATACCAAAATTTTCCTTGTAAAATTGCCACTGCTTAGTCGAAAAGTTGTAAAAATGACTCTAATTTTCCTAAACTTCTAATAAATATATATCGAACGATAAATCACAAATAAACTTTTGCGAAGTTTCCTTAAAATTGCTTCAGATTTAAATGTTTCCCATATTTTTTTACTAACATTGTGTTCCACCCTAGTGCATTAGCCGACATAAATTTTGAGTCTATAGATTTTGTAGGAATCTATCAAATTCTGTCCAGATCGAGTGATATTTAAATGTATGTATTTGGGACAAACTTTTATATATAGCCCCCAACACGTTTGACGAATGTGATATGGTATCGAAAATTTAGATCTACTAAGTGGTGCAGGGTATAATATAGTCGGCCCCGCCCGACTTTAGAGTTTCCTTACTTGTTTTTTAGTTTGTCTTTATGAAATTATTTTTACATCCTGGAAAAGAATAAACGTTTATCACAAAAAGTATATACTTTTCTTTCAAATACACTTCCTTACAGCGAAAAGCAAATGAGAAACGAACTTTGTTTGTCTAAAATTTCGTTTGGAAGGAAAGAATTATTTTTTTGCGTGTACCCACCATAAAATGTTGTTCGATTCCAAAAAGACTTTCAAATTCAAATTCAAATTAAATTAGCTGAAATATTGAATCTTTAGATTTAAGATAAAAACGCTTCAAATATAGGCTAAGACTTATTTTCAGGATTTGGTATCTTTGGTCTAAAGTTTTTTTGGAATTAAGAAAATATTTTTTACTTGGAAGTATCCGTCATAATTTGGATTTTTAAACTGGCATTTGTTTGTACGTGAATAGCTGTATTAATATACCGGAAAAATATAATGAAAATTCGATAAATGAGATGTGAATCCTAATTTTAATTTTATAGATCCTAGATTTAAAGCCAGATATGTTAGGTCGCAAAAAATCCTTATTTTGAAGAACCCGCATCTTTGGCTCGGAATCAATACCAAAATCCTTTAAGGAAGATCAAAATCTTTGGATCCAAGTAAACTTTTTTTTAAGTGTACGTTGGAATTATTTTTTTAACATTGGTTATATCTGTTAACTGTAAAATTTAGGTGACATATGTTTCCTTTACTTCCTGTTACCTTCAGTGCTAATTATTTCTTTCGAAACATACATATAAGCTACAGGCATCCCGATCGAGCACATACATAAAAATTTTATATCTCGAGAAAAATTATTGTGTTTACATATTATGGATTTAAGGTAGCAATATTTGTGATATATATATCATAAATATCACAATAATTTCTTTCTATTTATCTTTCAGATTTTGCTAAATTAACCCTCTCGGAATGTGAATATTCTCAACCACACATCAATAAAAATAATAAAAAGCGTTCACAGTTACCCAGAAGAAGAAGGCCGATTCCTTGCACAAACATCTTTAATCCAGTATGTGGTGTATATTTAGGAGTGAAATCAACATTTAGGAATGAATGTCACTTAAATGCAGAAAATGTTAAATACGGAAAAGGTTGTATTATATATATATAATAATCCCATAAAAAATAATTCTAATCCATTTGTCAAATCGTAAGAAAGAAACCATACCGTGCACTGAAAAAAAGAACTTTGGCCAATTCGAACGATTTTGTCTTTACCCTAATAATTTCGGTAGTGATTCTGAGCCAAAGAAGCGGGGAATTGTACTAAGGATATATTTAATGCGCAGTTCTTTTTTTACAGTGTGGCTGTGGCAAAAAAGTAAAGGGCCCAATTTTTTCTTAACTTTGTCATTCCGTTTGTAACACATTGAAATAACGGGCTCTGATCCCATAATGTGTATATAATCTGGGACCGGACCTCCAGATTTGACTTACGGATCCCATTGGAAGAGCAAATTTCATTCGATTCGGTTAAAATTTGGTACATGATGTTAGGTTAGGTTAGGAATAGTGGCAGCCCGATATTTCAGGCTCACATAGACTATTCAGTCCATTGTGATACCACAGTGGTGAAATTCTCTCTTATCACTGAGAGCTTCCCGATTCTAAAAACACATTTCATACGATTCGGTTGAAATTTGGTACGTGATGTTACTATGAGCTCTCAACAAGCCAACATTAGTCCATAGTTATATATGGCACTTATACAAACCGACATTATAATATATAGCCCTCATATAACTTGACTTCCGGAGACTCAGGAAGGAACAAATTTAATCCGATACGGTTGATATTTGGCCCTCAAATTCTATCATCATGCAAAAATTTGTTCATGTCGGATCATAATTATTTATAGACTCTCCAATATAAAACAATCGAGCTAAAGTGACATCTTTTTTATTTAACTTAAAGGGTGATACGGTCAAAATTTGGTCAAGGGAAAACGCGTGTAAATCGGTGAAATCGTTTATTTAAAAAATCAATTTAAATTTCTTTTTCAAGTTCAATTAGTATAAAATTCAGGAAAAATATTCAGTTAGGCTTTCGCTTTTCCAAATCCGAATTGGGCCTCACGCTTGACACCTGCCATCAGATTTTGTACAGCTTGTCCACCTTCTTCGCCGCAGAAAGCCAGTTTGCCTTGAACTGCTGCTCGTCCTTAGCAGATTTTTTGGTCTTCTTTAGGTTCCGCTTGACAATAGCCCAGTATTTCTCAATTGGGCGGAGCTCTGGCGTGTTGGGAGGGTTCTTGTCCATGGCCTTTTTACCGTAATGGCAAGATGCCAAATCCGGCCAAAACAGTACGGAACAACCGTGTTTCTTCAGGAAAGGCAGCAGACGTTTATTCAAACACTCTTTCACGTAAATTTCTTGGTTGACAGTCCCGGAAGCTATGAAAATGCTGCTTTTCAAGCCACAGGTACAGATGGCTTGCCAAACCAGATATTTCTTTGCGAACTTTGACAGTTTTATGTGCTTGAAAAATCTGCTACCTTTCTCTTCCTTTTGCCGTATAAAACTCCTGTCCCGGAAGCTGCTTGTAGTCGGCTTTGACGTAGGTTTCGTCGTCCATTACCACGCAGTCAAACTTCGTCAGCATCGTCGTGTACAGCCTCCGGGATCGCGCTTTGGCCGTCGTATTTTGTTTATCATCGCGATTTGGAGTCACTACCTTCTTGTAAGTCGATAGTCCGGCTCGTTGTTTGGCTCGATGCACGGTTGTAGACGATACACCCAGCTTATTTGCGGTATCTCGGGGAGAGAGGTTGGGGTTTCGCTTGAAACTACCGGCAACTCTCTTTGTCGTCTCAGCGGCTTCCGGTTTTCGATTTCCCCCCGATCGAGACTTCCTGGCTGTCGACAAACGTTCCCCAAACACTTTAATTACATTTG
This sequence comes from Haematobia irritans, assembly GCF_050003625.1. NCBI lineage: Eukaryota > Metazoa > Arthropoda > Insecta > Diptera > Muscidae > Haematobia > Haematobia irritans. The sequence continues at coordinate 162,956,399 of NC_134397.1, read as the reverse complement.
TAACGGTTGATTTGGCAACTTTTAGCGATTTTGCCAGCTTTGCGTGCGAATAGCTCGGATTTTCGCGATGCGCGAGCAAAAGTTTGATACGCTGCTCTTCTTGCTTGGACAGCATTTTGACAACTGAAGAGTGAATTCCAAAATCAAAATCAAAATAGGAGCAACATTCTACACACACACCTTCAAAATGAGGGGTGTTCAGGTTTTTTAAATGCAAAATTGAAAAAAATACGTCAAGTTGATATTGACCATATTTTGACCGTATCACCCTTTAGAACCAATATGGACTAACTTTAGAAGACAACGATACCTTACCATCGACAACGGTTACTACTAACAAGGTAAACCAATTGTGGATAACTTATGACGTCAGTCATGGTGGGGGTCTAATTAAAACGGCTTTTTAGACTCGATTTCCTATTATATAAAGTACATAAATTTTTGATCAGGAAGAAATGCTAAGACGATATAACGATGTCCGTCTGCAGTAATCACATTACGGACTATTGTCCCGAAATTTGGCACAGATTAAATTTTTGTTTGCAAACAGATCAAGTTCAATGTTTTCCCGAATTTACTTATTGGGCTTCTAAACACCGAATTTTGAATCCTTTGCATAAAATTGGAAATCTGGAGGTATAATCAGTCAATTAAAAGAAATTTGGTTTATATCGTTCCATATTTTGGTAAAACCCAAATATAGACAGATCTCTCTGTTTGGACTTCAAAACAACGCAATTTTTATCCGATTTGCTGAAATTGGAAATCAAAAGCTATTTTAAGATCTGTGACGAATTTAACTCATATCGGTTCATGTTTTGGTGAAGCACCCGTATAGACCGATTTCGCGATTTGACTTCTTGGTCTTCTTGGTACAATAATTTTTATCCGATTTGCATGAAATTAGAAACCTATATGTTACACTGTAGGTACACAAAAACCTGTGTCGAATTTAGCTTATATCGGTCCCTCATATGGACAGGTCTCAAGTTTTGATATCTTGAACTCCTAGACTCCGATTTGTCTGAAATTAGAAATCTATATGTACTTCATGTCAACAAATTTAGCTTACATCGGTCGGCTTTGTTAAGCCCTCATTCTCCGATTTGATATCTTGGACTTCTAGACACCGCAATTTTTATCCGATTTGTCTGAGATAGGAAAGCTAGATTTCTCATACACCCACAGAATACTTCATGAAACGATCCGTTCCTGAAAGTGAATCAACACACATGTGTTCACACAAAAAAATTTCACGAAAAATTTTCCAATTAAAATTTTAATTGAGTTTTAAAAAATATTCAATTAAAAAATTAATTGATTCAACAATTTTTTAATTGAAACAAAAATCAATCACAAAAATAATAGTATCAATGAATTTTTTAATTGGATCAATTAACTTTTAATTGACCTTCAATTAATTTTTTAATTGATACAATCATTTCTGTGATTGAAGACATTTCAATTAAAAATTAATTGGATCAATTAATTTCGTGATTGAATCAGAAAAAAATTTTTTTTTGTGTGTTGCCAAATGTGACAACATCAAAATGACACCATACGTTGTCAAAACAACAACCAGCGTTCATGATCTGAAAACGTAATGTTTACGAATTTATAAACAAAATTATACAAAAAAAGTCCGCTACGGTGGTTCGAACCTCTGTTGTCTGCAGCATACGCGTTAACAGTCGCCTTAGCACATTGCACCACCGTCGAAGTTGCCATAACAACGTCTAACTATTATTTTAAGACTATTCATGGCCCAAGAAAAACGAATGTCGTTCTGAAATCGTGATCGCCCCTGGACGAAATCGTGAACATTCCTTTTTGATTTTTTGTGCATGTTTCACTTTCATTTTGTCACTGTCCGAGCATGATTGTGGAACGCACTTTTTATACCCTCCACCATAGGATGGGGGTATATTAAATTTGTCATTCCGTTTGTAACACATCGAAATATTGCTCTAAGACCCCATAAAGTATTTATATTCTGGGTGGTGGTGAAATTCTGAGTCGATCTAAGCATATCCGTCCGTCTGTTGAAATCACGATAACTTCCGAACGAAACAAGCTGTCGACTTGAAACTTGGCACAAGTAGTTGTTATTGATGTAGGTCGGATGGTATTGCAAATGGGCCATATCGGACCACTTTTACGTATAGCCCCCCTATAAACCGACGCTCAGATTTGGCTTGCGGAGCCTCTTGGAGGAGCATGGTGTTAGTATATAGTCTCTACCAGCCATGCAAAAATTGGTCCACATCGGTCACTAATTATATATAGCCCCCATATAAACCGATCCCCAGATTTGGCTTGCGGAGCCTGAAAGAGAAGCAAATTTCATCCGATCCGGCTGAAATTTGGTACATGGTGTAAGTATATGGTCTCTAACAACTATGCAAAAATTGGTCCATAATTATATATAGCCCCCATATAAACCGATCCCCCGATTTGGCTTGCGGAGCCTCTAAGAGAAGCAAATTTCATGTGATCCAGCTGAAGTTTAGTACGTGATGTTAGTATATGGTCTCTAACAACCATGCAAAAATTGGTCCACATCGGTCCATAATTAATATATATAACCCCCCCCCCCCCCCCCATATAAACCGATCCCCATATTTGAACTCCGAAGCCTCATGGATGAACAAAATTCATCCGATTCGGTTGAAATTTGATACGTGGAAATTTGAACAACCATGCAGGAATTAGTCCATATCAGTCCATAATTATATATAGCTCCCATATAAACCGCTCCCCAGATTTGACCTCCGGAACTCTTGGAGGAGCAAAATTCATCCGATCCGGTTGGAATTTGGTACGTGGTGAAATTTGGTACATTGCGCTAGTATATGGCCGCTAACAAAATTTTGTCAAGAATTTATTTCTATAGAAAATTTTGTCAAAATTTTATTGCTTTAGAAAATTTTGTCAAAATTTTATTTCTATAGAAAATTTTTGTCAAAATTTTATTGCTTTTGAAAATGTTGTCAAAATTTTATTTGTATAGAAAATTTTGTCAAACTAAATTATATACGTATTTAATCGGCCTTTTTTGTCCCGTATGGACTAACCTACAATTGAGAAGACGGTGTTAAGAAGTTTTAAGATACCTTGCCATTGGCAAGTGTTACCGCAACCCAAGTAATTCCATTGTGGAATACAGTCTTTAGTACAAGTTTCTACGCAATCCACGGTGGAGGGTAATAAGATTCGGCCTGGCCGAACTTAAGGCCGTATATACTTGTTTCTATTAGTGTATACACCATTTTCTTGATTTTACTTCTTGAGGGAAAAGAAGGCGCGCTGATCATACAAACATACACTCAAAAACAAGGTTACTTGGATCCAAAGATCTTGATTAAGGATTTAGGATTTTAAGGGAGTAACCGTGGTGCAGAGGTAAGGATGCCCGCCTCACATACACAAGGTCGTGGGTTCAACCCCAGTTTGGACCAAAAACCAAAAAAGTTTTTCAGCGGTGGATTATTCCACCTCAGTGACATGCTGGTGACATTTCTGAGTGTTTCAAAGCTTCTCTAAGTGGTTTCACTGCAATGTGGAACGTCGTTCGGACTCGGCTATAAAAAGCAGGTCCTTGTCATTGAGCTTAACATAGAATAGGGAAGCACTCAGTGATAAGAGAGAAGTTCACCACTGTGGTATCACAATGGACTGAATAGTCTAAGTGAGGCTGAAATATCGGGCTGCCACTATACCTAACCTAACCTAAGGATTTGGTATCCGAGCCAAAGATGCGGGTTTTTTAAAATAAGGAAATTTTTTTGCGACCTATCTGGCATTAAATCTAGGATCTATTAAAATTAGAGTACAGATCTCATTTATCGAATTTTAATTCTATTTTTCCAGTATACAAATGCCAGTTTAAAAATCCAAATTATGACGGATACTTCGAAGTAAAAAATATTTTCTTAATTCCAAAAAAAACTTTAAACCAAAGATGCTAAATCCTCAAAATAAGTCTTAGCCTATATTTGAAGCGTTTTTATCTTAAATCTAAAGATTCAACATTTCAGTTAATTTAAGGATGATTTCTTTAAATCAAAAATGTGTTTCTTTACCTTAAAGAAAATTTGCTTTAGTTTAAAGACATGCAACTTTAACGAAGGGAAATGTGTGTCCTAAATTTAATGAACAAAATTTTTGAAGCAACGATTATAAACTTTCTTTTAATTAAATTTTCATTATTTTAAAGAAATTTGTCCTTAATAGTGTGTAAATTGCGCATCCTAAAAATGAGGTTGCGTAATATTTAATATCACGTAAATATTTTTTTCAGTGTACAAAATTTAGATTTCAAATAGTACGAAAGATATCTCTAAAACTTTAATGCCCATATACAAAACAATTTAGTAAGAGTTTATCGAAGGAATTTACATATATGGTAAAATGATTTCTTAAACGTTTTTGTATATGGGGGTAAACCTACTATTACCACACAAATTCTTTCGATAGACTGTCAGTAAATTATTATCAATATGATTATGATATAATAAAAATATTTTTAAGATTTTAATAAAAACTATTTGTGATATTCTGTGTATTGAGTGAATTCATTATAAAATAAACATCTAAGACAATTTCTTGGTTTGTTTGTACAAGTGCCCCTTAAGTGTTAGATAATATTTTTAATTTATTTTGTAAGCTATAGCTCTTACTAATCATCATCCTTTTCCCATCCACAGATTGGCGAGTTGTGAAAAACGGTATATGCGATGAAGATTACTCGAATTCCCGTTTACGCCTGGGTCCCAAATCGCATAAACGACACACGATCCAGAAGCGTAGTTTTGACAATAGCAAAGGTTTCTCTCAAAACGCAAATAAAGCCAACAATTATAAAACACAAACTTCTGCAGAATATAAAAATCCAGAGGATTTGCATCAATATCCTAATGATGGCTACGCCTCATTGCCAACGATTACCGCACTAAGTGGTGATACTACAGATGAAGATATACAAAAATTGTTAGCCAGTCAATTAACTCCAGATGATCTGCAATACGGAACGACAGTTACAAAACCAATGCAATATAATGAAATTAATGATATGGCCTTTAATTACCTGCCGACACATGTAAAGAGTAGCCCCCCAGATGTAAGTTCCAGCCAAAGTCCAAAAATCCATACGTTTGGACAGAATTCCCATAGAAAAGGTGCCTTCTATTATCCTTATCACAATGAACCAGCATCATATCCAACTGAGAAACCAACAGAATTTGCTTCGTCCAAAAATTTAGAAGACCTCTTGAATTTGATGAGAAGTGGAAATACTGAAAATCCTAAAGGAGACTCATATAACCAACCAACAACAAAGACGAATTTGAATTTCATGAGAAGTGGAAATATTGAAAATCCTAAAGGAGACTCATATAACCACCCAACAACAAAGATGAATTTGAATTCGATGACAAGTGGAAATATTGAAAATCCCAAAGGAGACTCATATGACCAACCAACAACAAAGACGAATTTGAATTCGATGACAAGTGGAAATACTGAAAGTCTTAAAGCGGACTCATATAACCAACCCACAAAGGCGAAAACAAAATCCAAGAAATTGACCGAATGTAAATACGGTGTAGATCCTATTTGCGGAGTGCTTAGCAATGGAACAGTAAGAACATTCGATAATCTCTGCGAAATGAGAAGCGCAAATTTGTATTTGAAAAATAGTAAGTATGTGACGACCACCACCAAATTATAGTTTTACCTTTTTACCAGTCTTCCGTTTTCATCACTTCGGAAGACCGGACATTTCAAACGAAACGAAAGAACTTTAGGAAATATATCAATAGTCGGTTTGGTAAATAAGCATTCTTTTCAGATATTCTCGGTGTTGAGAATGCTTGCTTGGTAGATTAAAGATTACATCGATGGTTCATCGGTGTCAAACGCTGATTGACAGTTTCGAAAATTTAAAATAAGTGAAGAAAATAAGAACACTTCTACGTTCTCTTTCGTTGTTCTTTTTCTGTTTATGAACAACACAAAAGATAATGCCGGAAAATTAACATTTGGAACTAACTCTTTGCGAAAAAAGCAAAGCGAAATGTCAGAAAATTGAGCGTTGCAATTGACACATGTGTTTGTGGAGAGAAACGGACCATCTATGTATGAATTTATGATCTTGTCCATTGTGATGCCACATGCAGTGAATTTTTCTATTTTCGATGAGTGCGGCCCGACAAGGTCCTGCTTATAGCAGAGTCGGAACGGGGTATAAACTATGTGTAAAACCACTTAGGAAAGCTAACGCATTCCCAGCCTTACGGGAGGGAAATCACCCTTGAAAATAGATTTTCAAAGCCGGCTCAGTGGATTCTGTCCGTCAGTCAATGGTTCCAATAGTTTTAAAGGGTTTATAAACTATTATCCAAATTAACAACTCCGCGACCAAATTAACAACTTTCGCGATTACTTTTCCTGAAATAATCAAAATTATAAATGAAAACAAACATATTCCTGTAAAGTCCTCCGGAAATCTAGAGGAACAAAAAACTGCGCATCAATTGAGTTAATTTATGTGCTTTATATTGAACTGTTTTAATAAAGTAACCGAAAATTTCAACGCGAAAAGCGAACATAGTACTGACCTTAAGATAGGATGTGTCCAAATTTTTCTCGTGATATGTCAGATAAGTTAAGAAGCGCAAGAGAATATATCACGCGTGTCATCTGACCCTTGCAGATATGTAGAAGTTGACATTTCTGAGTGTTTTAATGCTTCTCTAAGTGGTTTCACCGTAATTTGGAACGACGTTCGGACTCGGCTATAAAAAGTAGGTCCCCCTTGTCATTGAGTTAAACATTGAATCGGGCAGCACTCAATGATAAGAGTGAAGTTCGCCACTGTGGTATCACAATAGTCTAAGTGAGCCTGAAATATCGGTCTGCCACTATACCTAACCTAACCTACATAATGTAGATATGCCCACGCACAATGGGAATCTTGATCTTCACATAAGCTGAAAAGACACCCTGCATCTGATATTGGTTCTGCAAAAGCTACGCTACGCTAAATTTCTTCAGGTGCTATTGAGCGGAAACCATTATTATGCACATAGAAAGCGGTGTTTATTTAGGTAACAGGGAGCGCTATTTAATAGGGAGCGATATTGAATTAAGTTGGTGCTTGCTATTACAAAATTAACATTTTATTTTTCCTTTGGCAATTAATCTGCTACTCCTTTGATCCTTTGTATATTTTCGGAACAAAAATATGATCCGTGTTTGCGTTATAAACCCACACAAATAGTTTTAATAAATAAATTATTTCTTAATTCACATTGCAAATGGCGCCATGCTATAAACGGCAGTTTTTCAAGATCTAAATTTTCGATACCATATCACATCTGTCAAATGTGTTGGGGGCTATATATAAAGGTTTGTCAAAAATACATACATTTAAATATCACTCGATCTGGACAGAATTTGATAGACTTCTACAAAATCTATAGACTTAAAATTTAAGTCGGCTAATGCACTAGGGTGGAACACAATGTTAGTAAAAAATATGGGAAACATATAAATCTGAAGCAATTTTAAGGAAATTTCGCAAAAGTTTATTTATGATTTATCGCTTGATATATATGTATTAGAAGTTTAAGAAAATTAGGGTCATTTTTTCAACTATTCGACTAAGCAGTGGCGATTTTACAAGGAAAATATTGGTATTTTGACCATTTTTGTCCAAATCAGAAAAACATATATATGGGAGCTATATCTAAATCTGAACCGATTTCAACCAAATTTGGCACGCATAGCAACAATGCTAATTCTACTCCCTGTGCAAAATTTCAACTAAATCGGAGCAAAAAATTAGCCTCTGTGGTCATATGAGTGTAAATCGGGCGAAAGCTATATATGGGAGCTATATCTAAATCTGAACCGATTTCCACCAAATTTGACACGCATAGCTATAATGCTAATTCTACTCCCTGTGCAAAATTTCAACTAAATCGGAGCAAAAAATTGGCCTCTGTGGACAAAGGAGTGTAAATCGGGCGAAAGCTATATATGGGAGCTATATCTAAATCTGAACCGATTTGGATGATATTTTGCAAGTTTTTCGAGACTCATAAAATATTGGGATATACGGAATTTGAGGAAGATCGGTTGATATACACGCCAATTATGACCAGATCGGTGAAAAATATATATGGCAGCTATATCTAAATCTGAACCGATTTTTTCCAAAATCAATAGGGATCGTCTTTGAGCCGAAACAGGACCCCATACCAAATTTTAGGACAATCGCACTAAAACAGCGAGCTGTACTTTGCACACAAAAATACATCAACAGACAGACAGACGGACAGACAGACAGACAGACGGACATCGCTAAATCGACTCAGAATTTAATTCTAAGACGATCGGTATACTAAACGACTTTTCCTTCTTGGCGTTACATACAAATGCACAAACTTATTATACCCTGTACCACAGTAGTGGTGAAGGGTATAAAAACAAAGTACCACAAATGGAAAACATTTCGCTAGTTTTTCGCATTTTTGGTTCTGTATGGAGTTTCAACGCGAAAACCGAACAGAGTACCGGCCTTAAAGGAGAGCTAAAACTCGTGCTAATAGCCCTGCTGACTCTCAGCAATTAATAAAAAAGAGTCAAATTATAACTTAGGCTCTGGATCGTTAAAGTCCATCCCAAAAATGATTGCGAAACCAAAGAACTGCGCGAGATTTTTTAATCATCGGTTTATCTAGAATCTCGTAAGTGATGAAGTCGACTATAAGCTCCTATTTGTCGTAAGTGTCCTCGAGTAGAATTCCAGCCAGGTAGAAAAGGATTCATGGAGCAAGAAACTGCGCACCAATTGAGCCAATGTATCTGCTTTATATTGAACTGTTGTAATAAAGTAACCATGGCTGTGGAGTCGGGGCCGGAGTCCGAGTCGGAGTCTGAAGATTTTGCTGGAGTCGGAACCGGAGTAGTATAAATTTTGCTCGACTCCGACTCTGGCGAAACAAAATTTGAAAAACACTTTATATCTTTGTGACAAAAGAAATATTTCGACAAATTAGATTCGATTGGGGTTTTTAATCGAACAACGAAGTACTGGATTTCAGGTCATTCAAAGTGTATTTATACGGGTGAAATTTCACGGTGATATAAAGAGTAGGTTTTCCCGTCGGCCCAGATTTTGTATATGGAGATAATTATTTGAGAAATCTCCATGTATACCCGATGTCCTTGGAAGCTGTAATTTTAAATTAATCCTCTGCCAACGTGCCATCTGAGGCGGACTTTTGGGAGGAAGTTTGTTTCATCAATGTCACTCGAAATTCTTTACGTTAAATTAATGGTCTCTAATGTACATAACTGATAGACCATTTATAAATCGATGTTTCACCATTTTACTTCTATAGAAACAATATTCGTAACTGTCCAGCTATTCCTGTCATCTGTTGTATGGTAGTGGTTATTTAAAATTCCGCCCTCCTAATTTATGACAGTTTATGTTTGTTTTATATATCCGACACATTATATTTTTTAACATCTAAACTTTCTATCTGATTAGCCCGACATTTTGATTTTTGTGTATTTTTCTTTTTTATATAGATTGATTTTTTATAAAATGCCTATCTAGAAAATACCAGAATTTTACTTCTTAAACATCTGGGAGCCGCGAAAATTTCAACGCGAAAAGCGAACATAGTACTGACCTTTAACCGGTTGAACCTACTCGTATCACTGTCAAAAAAAAACTCTGGACGCATCCCATTCAAGTCGTCCTAACTTAATCGGTGAAAAACTAAGATGATAGAAGTTATTTTGGGCTAGATGTACACGGATGAAAAAGACTGTTTTTCATATGTTTGGCTATAAACATTATATGTTTGGAACACAAATTTTTAAACACAATATTTTTGAGTGCAAGCATATAATGTTCATAAACTAGCATAACATGTTTGGGACATATATGTTAATATGTTAGAACATATTATGTTTGGGACATAAAATGTTTGTAAATATAAAATGTTTGGATGCAAACATATATTAATTTAGAAATAGCCTATAAACATATATGTGTTTAGTAGCTTGGAGCGCTATTTAACAGGGAGCGATATTGAATTAAGTTGGTGGTTGTTGCTTGTTATTACAAAATTAACATTTTATTTTTCCTTGGGCAATTGATCAGCTACTTCTTTGATCCTTACAAACTGTGTGGTCCGCTGTTCGAATCCCCGTCCGGCAAAAGGTAAAATTAAAAAAAAAAAAAATCATACAATTGAATAATTTCTTCTACAATGTTTGTATTACAGAAAAAGGTGCTAAGAAGTGAGAAAAATGTATGGGGCAGAAACAAAATTTTGAGCATTCAGGTCGAAAACCTATGTTGTTAGCACCTATATTACCTGTTTATTTTCATAATTCGTTATGATTGTAAATATATAAATAAATAAATAAAATTTTGAGAACAATATTGTTTGGGAGAATTTTTTTAAGCATATAATATTTTTGGGTGCAAAATGCTTCCAAACATATTATATGTTCACATAATAACATATTGTTTTTTGGAAGACAACATTATTGAATTTGGATGCAAAAATACAAAATGTTTGAAACTTAGACTACCCAAACATATATTGTTTAGACTAATATGCTTTCAAACATATTATATATTGGAAGAGATCAAACATATAAATGTTTGGGCAATACCCAAAAATGTATATGCTTGAAGCAAAATATGTTTGGGAGTATATGTTACAGAAGCGATTTTTTGTGAGCGTGTAGGTTGTCCAAAACTGATACCGGTTAATCAGTTAACTGGATTCCGTTACAAACCCCGAACACGGTGACATTTCATTTGCAATCCTTTCCATTTGTCCTTGTAGCGTAAACTGATTTTTCGATTTTAACTGATTTTTCTATTTGTCAAAGCTTATCGTTTTATTCTTTTCTTAACAGCTTGGGTCAAACTTCATCAAGGACCGTGTGATAAATGCAAATACAATTGCTCGCGAGAATATGAACCTATTTGTGTACAACGTAATGGAGCGAACTATACAATGGTCAATGATTGTTACTATAATATGGCCATATGTTTGGATAAAATAAGTAGTAAGTAAAGCATATTACATAGTGACTCGAATTTCATCACAGGAAATATGTGATATTTGAAGAGCATAGGGTAAAAAAGTTAACAACCCTGTATTTCACCTTCCACTGTGATAAATGTTGATTGGTACTAAGCATTTAGCGGAACAAAATCGTTGTTTTTGTAGAAATGACATTATCCGTCTTTTTTATCATGATCAAAATTTTTCGTCTAATCGATAAATTATATCATGTTCTTCAAGTATATTTTTGCTGTGATCAAGTTCAGCACAGAAAATCATAGACTTTATTAACACATTTTTGATCTTCCCAACTCTTCGATAGACTGGACAAAAATTGATGATGGTGAATGTCAGCGAACCACTCAGATTGTTGATAAATATGCCAATATGAAACCCGGCTTTATGTACACCAGTAGCTATTTTACCGATGAATCCACAGAGAAAATACAACCAAGCACTACAACTAAACCCTCCATATCACAAACCAATAAAAATGACAATAGCAAGAAAACGTATGATTTAGAATCAACTACATCGGCGTATAGCTCCGAGAGTGAAAGTGACAATGAAGAGGAAGAAGAAGAAGATGTCTATGATTTTCGAACTATAGAAGAAAAATCACATGACAAATCAAATGAAAGCAAGCAAACATAATATGAGTTGGCATTCGTAAGGTATATAAGGCCTTGCATGTGATCCACGATTTTAAGTTAATAAATGTTGATACTAGCCATAAGTACTAGCTTTAATTGTATATATGTATATAAGATTTTTTTATTACCGATTCACAAAATATAAATTCACATATGCCCACGAAATTTCGAAATGATTTTGGGAATTTATTTAAAAACTTGTATTACAAGGTTGTTATTGTTGTAACAGTTTTTAATGTAGTTTCAGCCATTTTGTTCTATGCGTTGGTAGTTCAATTAGTACCGAGATCAGGGAGTCACCGTGGTGCAATGGTTAGCATGCCCGCCTTGCATACACAAGGTCGTGGGTTCGATTCCTGCTTCGACCGAACACCACAACATTTTTCAGCGTTGGATTATCCCACCTCAGTAATGCTGGTGACATTTCTGAGGTTTCCAAAGCTTCTCTAAGTGGTTTCACTGCAATGTGGTTGAGCTTAACATGGAATCGGGCAGCACTCAGTGATAACACTGAATGGACTGAATAGTCTAAGTGAGTCTGATACATCGGGCAGCCACCTAACCTAACCTAATCTAGTACCCAGATCAAGGAACTCTGCGACAAGGATGGGGTGTGTCCAGAGTTATCTGGTGGTGAGACCGGTAAGCTTAGCTGGGCAAGTGAAAAGGTGACGTGTGTCATGTGGCCCTTGATTACAGATGGGACACACTTCAGCTACGCTGCTATCAATCGGTTATAAGTAGGAATTGAGGCGGCTGCACTTGCCTAATCTTAGTTGGGCCAAAACTACCCTGGTCTGCCGTGGGAGGTCTCTCTTCTCCGGTGCTATGGGCGGTGGTCGAGCTCCGAGAAGAGGATTAACCTTGTAACTTCTCACGCTTCAGCTACAGTATCCTCATGAATCCTGTTCAGACCTGTCTGGTATGCTGCCTGATCTAGAGGCTCTCTTTTATAAAGGCCGGTATGCACCTCTAGCGAAAAATTTCATTCCCATAAGAAATGCATTGCTATTTATGCTAACGAAATTTTCGGTAGCGTTCAATTTCGTAAGCTGGTACGCACCTCTGATGAAAATAACAGGGTTGTCAAAAGCATATTTTGGCAGCAAACATTTAATTTATTACAATCATTGTGTGCGTAAAAGTTTTAAAAGGTCTGTAAATAATAAACAATTTATTTGAGGAATAGTTGGAACATATATTAACAATTTCTAAAAGCGATTAGCTGGTTTAAAATTTGTGTACACAGCCCTGTTTTTTTGTTGTAGACTTAAATACATTTTTGCTACCGAAAATTTCGCTAGAGGTGCATACCGGCCTTAACGCTGGATTTCGTGCTCAAGAAGGTGACGATCAACCCTTGCATTCCTGGGTGGAGGTTGCCTACCCACAAGATGGTGATTTGGATGACAACTTCGATAGCAACCCAAGATGTAATACTTTGACCACATGTAATTGTGTCGACGCACTGGGATTATCTTGGTCTCCGCATAAAGGTGATCCAGGGGTGCACTGCGGAGACACCCTGTTGCTGTTCTATGGGCAGCGTTGTGACAGGTCTGTATGTTATTCCACTGCGTGTCGCTCGTTTGAGGTGTCCACACTGGCGCTGCATAGTTTACCACTGACCGGGCAATTGGCTTATATGTAGTCAACAACGTTTCTTTGTCCGCACCCAAGTACTGCCGGCAAACGACTTGAGGACCTTGATTCTACCGCGGAACTTATAACAAATTGCAGTGACTTGGGCAGACGACTTAAAAAGACTGTCGAATGTAACCCCGAGAATCTTGGGGTAATTTGTGGTGGGAATTACTTCGCCGTCGACAACTGCTTGCGTTCTTCCGCCGTCCATGTAGTACGAGTAAATAGTGTGGCTGAGGATTTGGTGGGAGATATCTTCAAATTTCTTGCAGTGAAATAGGGGGCCACCGTGGTGCAATGGTTAGCATGCCCGCATTGCATACACAAGGTCGTGGGTTTGATTCCTGCTATGACCAAACACCAAAAAGTTTTTCAGCGGTGGATTATCCCACCTCAGTAATGCTGGTGAGATTTCTGAGGGTTTCAAAGCTTCTCTAAGTGGTTTCACTGCAATGTGGAACGCCGTTCGGACTCGGCTATAAAAAGGGACCTCATTGAGCTTAACATGGAATCGGGCAGCACTCAGTGATAAGAGAGAAGTTCACCACTGTGGTATCACAATGGACTGAATAGTCTAAGTGAGCCTGATACATTGGGCTGCCACATAACCTAACCTAATCTTGCAGTGAAATAACTGGAAAGATCAGTGAGGTGACGTTCAATCGATCGCATATGTCATCAACAATGGGCCCGAATGCCATGATTGTACAATCGTCCACATATGATACAATCTCGGGGAATGGAGGACAGGTATGGATCCCCACCCTGGGGAACTCTCTGTTTAACTCTACGTGGTTTTGACTTCTTGTCCATGAATTTTTGTAAATCCCGGGATTCGGGATCCCGAAATTTTAGGGATTCTTTAAATATTTTAAGTGAGAACAATCTACAGCGCCAAAGAAATTGTAAATTAAGCCAATTTAGTTTAATTCAATTTTATTAACAAAAGAACATAAGAGTAAATTAAAAAGCCATTTCAAATTGCTATCACATTTAACGAACACTTAGTCCAACTGAACAACATTAAGAAAAGAAAAACAAAAAATTATAATAAAAATAAATTAAAAAGCAATTTCATAACGCTATCCTACTAAGCAAAAAATTTTAAGGATTTTGAATAGATTAGTTATATTTTCATACTATTTTGTTAATCCTTTTGTACTTCATCGTTTTTAGTAACTTCTTAAAAATATCAAGGCATCCAAATTTTCATCAGATAAACGTGATCTTGTCATACTGTCGATGGACCTTTTATCATTGCTTTTTATTTTATGTGGCACGAATTCCATTTCACATGAATTCATTATTCAAAAATACTTCGATTTTTAATGAAATTGTGCTTTTTAAAGTATACCTCATGTATAATAAATTCTTACTCAAGGTGTACCATAAATGTTTATTAACTCAATTTGTCGGCTATGAAATCTAAGGGCCGTTTGTACTGGATGGAGACACCAATTTATTAACAACAACAACACGTAAGTGGTAAACTATGCAGCGCCAGTGTGGACACCGCAGACCAGTGATACGCAGTGGAATAACATACAAACCTGCCAGAACGCTGCTCTTAGAACTGCGACTGGGTGTCTCCGCAGCACACCCCTGGATCACCTTTATGTGGAGACAAAGATCATCCCTGTGCGAAGACACAACTACATGTTGTCAAAGCAGTATCTCCTGGGTTGTTATCGCAGTAATCATCCAAACCACCATCTTATGGATACACAACCACCACCCAGGAACGTAAGGGTTGATATACATAATCTAGAGCGCGAGATCCAGTGCTATAAAAGAGAGCCTCTAGATCAAGCAGCGTACCAGGCAGGTTTGAACAGGATTCATGAGGATACTGTAGCTGAAGCGGTGAGAAGCTACAAGGTTAATCCTGTTCTTGGAGTCCGACCACCGCCCATAGCACCGGAGGAAAGAGACCTCCCACGGCAGACTAGGGTAGTTTTGGCCCAATTAAGATCAGGCAAGTGCAGCCGCCTCAATTCCTACTTATCGGTGATTGATAGCAGCGTAGCTGACGTTTGTCCAATTTGCAACCAAGGGCCACACGACACGCGTCATCTTTTCTCCTGCCCAGCCAAACCAACCCGACTTACCACCAGATCACTCTGGACACACCCCATCTTAGTCGCAGAGTTCCTTGATCTGCCAACAAGCTGATGTACCAAGCGTATAACATGAAATGGATGAGATCACAATAAACTGTTACAACAACAACAACAACCAATTTATTAATAAATAATGCTAAAAAGTCACAAATTTAACAAATTGGTATTAGTTTTTCGGGATCCCGAAAATCCCGTGATTTCGGGACTGGATGACAGCCCTATTCAGAACCTGCCGGTAGGGAGGTATTCTCGATGTCCTCGAATAAAAAGTTATAACCACTAACTAAGAAACTCAAAATCGACTCGAGCAGATTTCTCCGTCTGAAATGAAGTTAAAATAACTTAAGATAATTTGGCTGAAAGATACAAGTTTGGAAGCGGCTGTTAAAAGCACATTACCTGATTATTGCTTTACACTACAAATTGCAGTCTGGCATCACCGTTCGCTGGTCACAATCAGCTGTTTGTACACATGTTGTTTGTTTGGTCGTTGTTGATAAACGCACGACATTTATTTTTATCTTTTTTCTTATTGTGTCAAATTGCGAGAGTAAAATTACGGCCAGTAGTAGTAGTTTAGGCAAAAAGAACAAAAGAAAAAACGCAAAAGTAGAAGACACCAAAAATGTAAGAGAACGCTAAAAGATGAACGATGTCATTGGCAGTGAAGTGATTGTTTGAGTGTCGACTACAAGTGGAAGAAGTGTGTCATCGGTGCCGAGTGGCCGAGTGCGTAAATTATATGACCTGAGCCTATATTTCAAGAAATTTTCTGTGATAAATTATATAATACAACGAAACGCATCTTATGTCGAATACAATACCACCGCCGCCTACACCACCGAATATCCTAAAATGTGCAAATAATTCCATAGTTCGCCAGCAAACGCCACAATTGGAGGAGTGTTTATGGGCTCTCGATCAACCTGAATTGCAAAAAGCTTGTTTTCTCGCAAGAATATGTACATGGAAGAAACCAAAAGTATGTGCCTTTCACAACATCGAGAGTATACTACAGGTAGGTCCAACTTGTGGCTTAACGGCTATCAGCATGTTATTGGGAGGCATGATGTCGCCATCCGTTCTACTCAATGAAGCACAGCAAAGACATTACACATACAATGGTGAAATGTTTAGTGCTAAAAATTTGTATCAATTGATCTGTGACTATTTGCCCATTATCAACAACAACAACAATAATAATAACACAAGCGATGGTACATTGCTATTAACGAATAGCGACAATGGCACAGACACTGAGGACTGTAAAGCAATAAAACACCACCAACATCAAACACCGATCGAATGCCAAATACAT
This sequence comes from Haematobia irritans, assembly GCF_050003625.1. Lineage (NCBI taxonomy): Eukaryota > Metazoa > Arthropoda > Insecta > Diptera > Muscidae > Haematobia > Haematobia irritans. Next base: position 162,939,562 of record NC_134397.1, on the reverse strand, counting down.
GAAGGTCGTTTGAATTGTGCCAAAGTTAAGGAAGCACTATTACAGGGAGCCTGTATTTTTGTACCGTATCCTTTTTTAAACAATTGAATTTATTAATATACATTTCTATGTAAGTATCTATAGTAATTGCACATAGTCATCTCAACAAACAAAATTTGCAATATGAAATACGTATACAGTGAAACCACTCAGAAGTAGAAACCCAGGGTCGTCTAAATTTTGTCCACATTTCGAAGATGTCCGCTTATGAGGCCTGTTCGAAACCGAAACTTTTTACTATGGTGAGATATCAATTTACTGTGGTGAAAAATAATAAATTTGGACGTTAATTTTAATGTGATAATATGGCAAACGTCTCACGAACGTAGGCCATTTTTAAGAGGTGTCCGCTTTTCAGAGTATCCAAGATTGAGAGATTTTACTGTATCTGTCATCTACATATGTTCTCGGGATCATTATAAATAGGTCTACTCACATTTCCCTTTCATTGTTGTCTTTTCTCTATCCTCTCTATTACGGATTTTTTAAAAGTAAAATTCTGTCAACATTAAAATTCGACTGTATAATTTTAACCAACACCAGAAGTTTTTTTTTTTTCAAAAATGTCAGAAATCTTTAAATCCAATTTGAAGATTGCCAAATTCGTCTTTAAACTTTTTTGGTAAGTCGATTTTATATCCCTATTATGTGAACAATTTTTACCAATTAGTCGGTATTGAGTGCGTACAAAGTCAAAAGTGAGTGACACTCCACAATATAAAAAAAATAATAAAATGCATGGATTGGTCTTATGAAGTTAGTATTTGCTAGAAAGTTGCTCATAAATTTATAGGGTACATTTCTTCCCTTGATTGTTTGGTAACATTTTCAATACTTCAAGACCTGTAGTCGAAAAACGGAAAAAATCGATGAATAGGTGGAAATTTTTTCCACATTATTGGGGTTTAGATCATGAAGATGAAATTTTTCCAACTCAGTACATTCAGCATGTTTGTTGGTCAAGAGCTACAACTTAATGGAAGACTGCAAAAACAATCACAGCAGTTTTTGAGCTATGGCCATGTGAAAAATAGAAGAAAAATGCAAAAAAAAGTTCTCAAAATCGTATTTGTCGAGAAAAATATAGAGGCTCACAGAAAACGAACGCAACCAATTTAGAAAAAATCCAGAAATTACTTTTCTCCTCTTATCGAGTACTTTCGGCTGGGATAAGTGATTTTTGGTTTTGCATTGTGTTATCAAATACTTTTAACAAGCCAATTGAAAAGGACAGGCCCCATAGAATATGTCATGTGCCCTATGTCATATGCCCTAACCTTAAAAAGATACATTTTGATAGATGCTATAAAATTAATTCATGAATTATAGAAATTTGAGCGTTCTCAGTTTCGGCGATCACCACTTCATTAACGAAATTTCTTTCCAACTATAATTAACTAATTAAAACAAAGATTTATGTACAAATTTGCCGTTTTTCGATTTTTTTTATAATAACCCTGTTTTATTCTCCACCGCACGATGTTGAAATGGATTTTGGATTCGACTTTGCTGATAAGACGATTGACGTCGCTACTTTTGACTGTTTGGTTAAATTTCGTTCAACAAGGAGTATACAGATATTTATTGTTAGAACAAGGAATCATCCGTTTTCCACATCGTTTTTGGTGGAAACGAACTACGAATTTTTCCCACGGTAATAATGTCTTCGAATAAAAGCTTTTGAAATTTTGTGTTTGTTCACCGTAACCTGGATAAACTTACGTAAAATTTTTCGTATTTGTTTTTATTTCAATACGTCATTATTGGGGTACCATGTTTCGGGCCCGTCTTGGGTCTTTTTTTTCTTAATTTTATAATATTTAATTTAATTTTATAATAATTTCAATACGAATTCGAATTTTCGATGTTTCAACAAAATTGACTTTAGTCGCAATATAAAGTCGATTTTGACCAATTACAAATTTCCATTTGGCTCAAGTTTCAAAAAATTCAAAAGTCGATTTTGAAAATTGCAAATAGTTGTATTTCCAGTAGAATAGAGTATAATTTTTCATTTCATTTATAATGCATGGTAGTATTAGACTATGGCTCCATAAGTGAAACCTGGATAAACTTACGTAACGTTCGTATTTGTTTTTATTTTAATACGTCATTATTGGGATACAATGTTTCGGGCCCATCTTTTTAATTTTTTAATATCTAATTTAATTTTATAAATTATTATATTTCAATAAAAATTCGATGCTTCCATTAAATCGACATTAGTCGCATTTGACCAATTACAAATTTCGATTTGGCTCAAATTTCAAAAAACTCAAAAGTCGATTTCGAAATTTGCAAATAGTCAACTTTGTATTTCCAGTAGAATGGACTACAATTTTTGAATTTCATTTATAATTCATGGCAGTATTAGACTATGACTCCTCCATAAGTGAAATATTTCTTATTCATATATCAATACCCAGACCAAACCGATACTAAGATCTAACTTCCATATCGTAAGCTTTCAGTGATCTGGTTGAAAATGGGTCATATAAGCCCATAGCCTGATATAGCTGCTCTATAATCATACGATCCAACTGAAATTTTGTCACATTATTATATCTGCCATCATTAGATATATGTCTAAGAAAAATGACTATGTCGATATTCGATATATCCCACATAAATATTTATCTCTGGATTTGACATCTTGAATGGCCTAGGAAATTAATTGTTCCATCTAACGTCCATACGCAAATATGTAAATGATATTAATGGCGTTTTCTCTTCTTGTAAAAAACATTTTTGCATTTTTCCCGGAAAATGTTTTTTTAGGTTCTTTTCTAAAAAAAAAACAGGCAAAAGTGCGAAATGGCTTCGAATTCTGTTGTGAAAATAGCGCCACGCATAGAGGCAAATTACGGGCATTTTCAGCACTGCCAACAAACTATAGTGCTGCGATTGCCCTGTTTCCTTCTTTGAATTCTTTTCTGCCCGCTGAAATGATAGCACTTTTTAGGTAGCTGGTAACATTTTAAAAATGCTTATTCTGTACAGACAAAATGAAGGGAAAACACTTTTTTTCAAAAAGAAAACACCATAAGACAAAAATCCACTGCGATACATGAAATCAATTTTGAACCTTTAATAACCGTTTAAAAAAATGATTCATATATTATATATACCTCATGTTCTAATATTTGAAACTGTGAACTTATTTCATATTTCAAAATCGGCTTTGGTAAATCCATTTTTTTTTAGTTGAGACTCAAACCAGTAGATACTCGGTGTTGCCGTATGCATTTTTCTTGCGTTGCAGTGGTAACAGCTGTTTTTGACATAAGCATTTGTTGGTTTGTGAGGTTATGCTGGCAAAGCGTTTGCAAACAATTTTAGTTTACCATTTTATTTGTAAGCGAATAATTCTGTTTTAAGTTTTCAGTTAGTAATTGAAAGAAGAAAAAATGACCACTGAAGAAGAACAAGTAAGTAAATCAATTGATAGTGATATTAAACAAATCTTTATGATGATTACGTTTCCACAACATATAGACTCAAGTTGTTTTGCCGGTCAAGGAACCTCTGGATTTGATACGTCTTAGCTTGGATGAAAAAGTTTACGTTAAAATGCGTAATGAACGAGAATTAAGAGGTCGCCTACATGTAAGTTTTGATTTGTTGTTTTTAGGAAATATAGTCGCTTAAATTTAAGGTGATTACCAATGATGGGGTTGGCATAATAGCAAACATTCAAATGTATATATTCGCCAGAATAATAAGACATCAGATAATATTTTTTTTTATAATTAGCTTCTCATATAAGAACATACAACACAAGTTGTTGTTATTGTAACAGTTTATTGTGATTTCATCCATTTTATGTTATACGCTTTGGTACTTCAGCTTGTAGCCAGATCGAGGAACTCTGCGACTAAGGCAGGGTGCGTCCAAAGTGATCTGGTGGTAAGTCGGATTGGTTTAGCTGGGCAAGAAAAAAGATTATGCGTGTCATGTGGCCCTTGATTGCAAATTAGACAAACCGTGACTTGAAGACCTTGTTTCTTCCGCGGAGCTTATAACAAATTGCTGTGGCATGGTCGTCAGGAGGGGGTGGAATAGGGGACAAGTAGAGGTTAAACAGTGCCGGAGATATCACCCCACCTTGGGGAACTCCCTGTTTCCTGTCTCCCCTTTTGGGTCTTGACTTCTTGTCCCTAAATTCCACACATGACTGGAGCCTGCACAGATAATTTAGAACCCAACGTTTGGTTCCTGCCAGAACAACACAAGCCATGGGTTTTTTGTCTCTCAAAAAATTCAGCAGAGATAAATCGCAAAGGATGCAATCGACCAATATCAAACCTGACTTGGTATGATATTGGTGCCACTATGGACATACATATATGAAGGGATTACGCACGCATATAAATTTAAATGAAGCTACTTTATATGAAGCGCTAGGATAAAATAGGGCCACAGCTTTCAATCGACAATATATCCTTTATTTTATTGCACAGACATGTAACAATATTTTAAAAAAACATCCAAACAAAAACATAATCATACAGCTCCGGATGCGGGCTTGTCGTCCTTTAGCTCCTTTGTCAACCACGGTGTGAGTGCGAAATTTAGATGAGCCATATATCACCAGTATGGTATTGGTATACAAATATGTTTCCAATCACAGCCTCTATATCATGAGGGAAAGCTTTTGCCCAGATTGGATTATATTCGGCGGATACAGTACACTATTCATTGGTCCCCGATGCGTGCCAGTAGATCAATTTATGGTCGATAATCACGAAACTTAACGCTTAAACAGTGTAAAACACTGCTCCGAGATGGTCTTGCAACCTTGAGACAATTTGGGAATGAGCAAACTGCATCGTGCAGATATAAGCGACGTGCAATGTTTAAGTACCCTCTACCATTTTTGACGACAGACATTAAAAGAGAAACCTCGCAATACACACATGAGCATGAATTCATATATATTCATACTCATGTGTGTATTGCGAGGTTTCATGTCTTCAAAAATCTAAAATTTCGATATAGGGCAAGCTGGTAGTTTTGATACAGACAAAGACTATCAAAGTCCATTTTGAATCCACATAACATCTCCCATTTCCTTTATGCAATTAGACACTTTCCCTCTTGTGGCACCAAAAATCGCCGATTTAATGATTAATCTCGGAAATGCATATTTGTGCACCCATAACATAAATCCCCATAAAGACTGGTCGTTTATTGAAAACCTGTGTACAATTCTAAACATGGTCCAAATTTGATGGAGTTTTCTTAACATTTTCGTTGATAATCTTCTCGTATAGCAGCTGCTTATATACAACATCATAGATTTTGTACCTTCCAAAAATAAGAATGTAAACTCTGGCCGATATTGCCCTTCTTTCATTTGACTAGAATCCCTTCTGCAGTAAAAATAATATTGCGAGACCGATCCGATTGACATTTTGAGAGAGACTTGCTATAATTTTTCATCAGGCAGAAGTTATCCATCATTCTTCGACTTTCATGAAAAATCATCTAACAATACTCTGAAATGGTCTTATGGTTGGGATTTTGCCCGGAGGGGTCCTATTTAAAATAAATTGCGCCAGTATACATTTAAGAGCATATTGCACTCTTTGCTATTCTTATATGAGATGGGGAGAGAGACTAAGTATTTAGCGGTCCAGGCCGTTGGTAGCGATTGGAAATAGGAACATCTTCCATAGTTTAGGTTATAGTGGCTGTGAGGTCTTCCAGGCTCAATGCACGATGTCACATAACTCCTTCAAATGGCTTATCATAATATGTGTAAAATCAAGGAAGATTTTTCGTTGCGACTCACTTTATATTTCATCTACAATTCCTAGACATGCTTCCACGTATCTATGCAATTATTAAATATAACATGTCCGTTCTATTTAATAATTGCATTTATTTCAAAAAGGGATGCTTTGAAAAGATGGGAATTTTTCTGAAACAAGAAGATGTAGGACATTGAGGCCGTGTTATCTTAGCCATTCGCTAATTAGTTTAGTTCTATTCACTTCCTATTATTCTGCTTTATTCACCAATCCCAAAATTTGATACAAACTTTTTTATGTAATATATCATGATGATGACGCCAACTCAAGAATCATCCATATCCTTTTTTCACAATTTACCTCTAGGCTTTCGATCAACATTTGAACATGGTACTAGGCGATGCCGAGGAAACTGTTACAACTGTAGAAATCGATGAAGAAACTTACGAAGAAGTCTACAAAACGACGAAACGAACAATACCAATGTTGTTTGTACGAGGCGATGGTGTTATTTTAGTATCACCACCGATGAGAGTTGGTTAAGCTAATATGAATTGTAACAAATTATTTAAATAAACTAATTAAAAATTATACTTTCAAACATCCCTCCGAATCTCATTGTTCAATTATATCATGGTTTTTCATTAGTAATTTTAAATTCTATAGCTGAGTGTCTTTGTTTTAAAAAAGCTGCACCTTGTAATTCATTTATTGTCTTTTACTACCCTATTCACTAAAGAAATTTAGTTTGTGTTACCCAAATAATGGTTTTCATTAAGATTCCCACTAAAATATTCTCTAGCTATGATCCAGACTTCAATCATTCTCCATGCTTAAAATCTGGTCATAAAGCTCATTGGGCTTTAATAATCGGTTATTTAATTACCGACGACGATGAGGTACGTACCTTAATTTGTTTAATGTTTTCTATGAAAGCATATAATCTGCTCTTTTCATCCATTAGTTCTTCGTTATTGCTCGTCATGGTAAAGCTAAAAATCTTGCCGTTTGGTCGCTACAATCTTTGTGTGATAGCAATGCAAATTTGATTGAATTTGCCCAGCCGAAAGGTTATCCTGATTGTGATTTTCTCTTGCCGCCCGGTGGAATAGGCGGTGATTTAGGTTTAAGGGAACGTGCCATTATTGTCAAAGGATTGCCGCTTAAATTAACAACGATTTCTTAGTTAATAATTTTTTTGTATCAACGATTTTAATTTTAAATTCCAGCCATTTTAAAGAATAATTGTATTTTGCTCAATTTTTTTCGTTTTGTCATTGCTTAGCCATATTTAATTAAATGCAAAAATTGTTACTGCTCTTGGAATGTTTTACTTTAAAATATTTATTTATATTTATTAGCAAATAATGGTGTTTGTCATATTTACACTTTCACTAAAAAAATAAATTATATGTAGGTAACTTAAATGTCATTAAATAAAATAAATCCAAGAAATATTTATGTCATGAAATTTACTAAGTTTAATCAAAAGTGCCATCAAGCAATTTTCCATAAGACATTTGGTTTAAGAAATAATAATTATAATGGGATAAGTAGAAATTCTTAATGTGTTAATACTACTTTTACCAACAGTACCAGAGGTAAAACACCTCGTTCGGTGGTATTGGCCGTGTTCCCATTCCGAGAACATGATTAACATTAATCTATTCATACCTGCATGATGTAGAGACCAGGGCTGTGGAGTCGGAGTTTTGGAGTGAAGATTTTTCTGGAGTCGGAGTCGTAAAAATTTTGCTCGACTCCGGTTAAACCAAATTTTTTAAAACACTTCACATTTTTGTAACTAAGCAAGTTTTTAAGCAAATTAGTTTCCATTGCGTTATTCATTCGATCAATGTACAGCATGATTGTAAATGAAAATCAACTTCCAATTACGGCTATCTTTTTATGTTTCCTAGAATGTTAGACTAGCAGATGGGCTGGATCGATCCATTTTAATGCCCATATCAATTTATATGAAATATTTCGAACAATCGAAATTATTATTTTTTAATTTTATTTTAAGGCCATATACATATGTGGAATATTGACAGAAAATTTTTTCAAAGTTGTTTTTTATAGAAAATTTTGTCAAAATGTAATTTCTATCAAAAATTTTGTCAACATTTTATTTCTATAGAAAATTTTGTTATTTATTCAAAATTTTATTACTATAGAAATATTTTTTCTATAGAAAATTTAGTCAAAATGTTGTTTCTATAGAATATTTTGCAAAATTTTATTTCTTTAGAAAATTTTGCAAAATTTTGTTTGTCACACAAAAATTTTTTAAAATTTTATTTCTATAGAAAATTTTGCCAAAATTTTATAGTAATAGATTTTTTTAATTGGAAAATTTGGTCAAAATTTTATTTCTATAGAAAAGTTTGCCAAAATTTTATAGTAAAAATTTTTTTATTAGAAAATTTGGTGAAAATTTTATTTCTATAGAAAATTTTGTCAAAACTTTATTTCTATAGAAAATGTAGTCAAAATTTTGTTTCTGTAGAATAGTTTGCAGAATTTTATTTACTACATAAAAATTTTTCTAAAATTGTACCAAAATTTTATAGTAATAGATTTTTTTATTAGAAAATTTGGTCAAAATTTTATTTCTATAGAAAATTTTGTCCAAACTTTATTTCTATAGAAAATTTAGTCAAAATTTTGTTTCTGTAGAATATTTTGCAGAATTTTATTTACTACATAAAAATTTTTCTAAAATTGTATTTTTATTGATAATTTTTTCAAAATTTTATTTCTATAAGAAAAAAATTGTCAAATTTTATTTCTGCAATTTTTTTTTCTTACAGATTCTCACTGAGACTCACTGCTATAAAAATGTATTTAAAATTTTATTACTATAGAAATATTTTTTTCTATATAAAATTTAGTCAAAAGTTCTATAGAAAATTTAGTCAAAATTTTGTTTCTATAGAATATTTTGCAAAATTTTATTTCTATAGAAAATTTTGTTTGCTACACAATTTTTTTTAAATTGTATTTCTATAAAAAATTTTGCAAAATTTTATTTCTATAAAAATTTTATTCAAAATTTTATTTCTATACATTTGGCCAAAATTTGATTTCTATAGAAAATTTTGCCAATGAATGAATCATAAATGCATTTTTCAATGAATGAATCATAAATGCATTTTTGCGAAATTGTCTCAACAATTATAAATATTTCCCAAATATTGCCCGAGATTTTGTAGAAGTCTGATTTGAGATTTTATCAAAATGTAAATCAAAATACAAAGTTGTGCAGAGTATATTATAATCGGCTTTAGACTTTCCTTGCATTTTTATTTTTTGTTAAAATTGTGTTACGTCCCATAACGTTAGACTTAAATTTTATGTACATAGATTTTGTAGAAGTATATACAACTTTGTCTAAATCGATCCAGATTCAAATGCATGCATATGGGAATATAAACCTTTATATAGCTCGCAACGAATTTAAAGGATTTGAGATAGTATCAATAATTTTGGTCCACAAATACATATACTGTTGGTATCTTCTCATATTATAATTGGTATTTATATCATTATTTTATTTATTAAACATTGCCCTAAATTTGAAATTTAGAGTTCAATTGGCATCTAATGTGAAATTAAGACCTTTTTTTGCACACATAAATAAATACGATACTTTATATCGATCCACTTACGGTACTCCACAATAGAACTACAAATTAGTGGTATTAAAATGAGATTTAGTTATATTACCCGGAGTCGACTCCGGAGTCGGAGTCGAGCTGATAAAAAATGCTGGAGTCGGAGTCGAGCAAAATTGGCTCGACTCCACAGCCCTGGTAGAGACTCTCTATTTGTAGCGCTAGATCTCTGAAAACTTAAGATCAACCTTGACATTCCTGGGAGCTGGTTGTCTATCCACAAAATGATGATTAGGATAACAGAAATATTGATTTTAGACCCCATAAAATATATACAGATCGTCTCAGAATCACCTCCTGTGTCGATCTAGCATTTGGTGTCCGTCCGTCCGTCTGTCCATGTATTTGTTGTTCGCAGGATTCCGGTCGCAATTATTAACCGATTTTGCTGAAATCCTATACCACTCATACGCCACAATCTATGTTTACTAATTCAGTAGGGGTGATTTAGGGTATGATATAGTCAGTCAAACTTTTTAATTGGAAATATTTTTTTCCGCATCCATCATATTCTCCTGATTTCGAGACAGGGCGGAAAATACCACAGTTTTACTTCGTCTTCTCTCTAAAGTCGACTTTATCTGAACTTCAAATAGGACCCGCAACATATTGTTGATTAAGTCGACTAATCGACTTATGTGTTCTGTTCACCTATCTCATACGAAAGCGTTCTTTCATATTTCAAACCAAGGCATATTTAGTATACCTTGATTTCAAACAAAAGAAATTTGATTTTGATTCTTCCACATCGAAGTTCAACCTTTTAGGTCGAAAAGTCTCCAAAATAAAGAACAAAGAAACCACCGCCTTCGTTGCAGTCGGGTCTACGGCCCCGGGCGGACACAGGGGTTTCAACCCTGTCCAAGGACTGCAAACCCCCATTTGGAGTATGCTTATTTCCCGAAAAACTCGAAAATACCAACACCAAAGGGCTACAACAACAACAACAAAGAAACCACATTCTCATAAGTCTTTCAAATATTTATTATTCGTTTTTATGGTAAATATTAAAAATGCTTTTACACTACATAATAGCAAGCCGAAATATAATTATTATGATATATTGTTTTTCATTTGTGATTTTACCATATAAATTTATACATCATTTTTATATAACTCCATTTTTAAACAAACAATTAACTCACATTCTTAATTAATATTTAGTATACAAATATCATAAGTTACATCTATGTATTTATGTTCCACATAACATTAAGTCATAAATATTATATTAATGTATTATAAGCTGAAAAGGATGCATTTGTTCTGACGACAACCAATTCGGTAAATTGCTTTAAATCGTGTGGAAGAAATCTATTTATAGAATGTTTCAAGTTTCCTCACCAAAAAAAAAACGCTTAAATCAAAACGATAATCCTGCTAAAAGGAATTTTGTTTGAAATACATACATACGTAAACTATAAAAATTATTTAAATAGAACTGCCAACACTCAATATTTTTAAATACACGTAAAAAAATTTCACGAACATTTTTACAATTAAAATTTAATTGAGTTTTAAAAAATATTCAATTAAAACTTTCATTGATTCAACAAATGTTTTAATTGGATCAATTAATTTCGTGATTGAAGACAATAAATATTTTTTTTGTGTGTAGTAATGTGTAAATGTATAGTAGATATATTAGATATTAAATCACAACAATAAGTGTTAAGAGATATCTTAAAATATTTTATTATTAGGTCTATTGAAGTTAGATTTGTTGAAATATTTTCAGTCCATGCACTATTTGACATCAATGTATCTATGAGATTTTGTTTGTGGAAGATCTTTCAAAATTCGTTTGTCAAAAATAAAAATCGAATTTTGACCAAAAATTCAAAATACTACAAATTGGAAATAGAAAGTAATGTTGGTGAAAACATATCTCTAATATTTTGAGGTATAAAATTAGATTAAAAGAAAACAAAATTTAATAACAATTTACTCAATCAGGGGGAAAAAGAAAATTTTGTCAAAATTTTATTTTTATAAAAAATTTTGTCAAAATTGTATTTTTATACAAAATTTTGTCAAAATGGCATTTTTATAGAAATTTTTTTTAAACATTTTATTTTGGTAGAAAATTTTGTCAATTTTTTTTTCTATAGAAAATTTTGTCAAAATTTTATTGCTATAGAAAATTTTGTCAAAATTTTTATTTCTATAGAAAATTTTGTCAAAATTTTATTGCTATAGAAAATTTTGTCACAATTTTTATTTCTATAGGAAATATTGTCAAAAATTTATTTCTAGACAAGTTTATTTTTATTTATTTATCGGGGGGACAAAGAAAATTTTGTCAAAATTTTGATTTCTATAGAATTTTTTTTCAAAATTTTATCTTTATACAAAATTTTGTCAAAATTTTATTTTTATAGAAAATTTTGTCAAAATTGTATTTTTATAGAAAATTTTTTAAACATTTTATTTTGGTAGAAAATTTTGTCAAAATTTTATTGCTACACTAGCCAACAGTCGTTTTGTGATTTGTTTCTAGCATATTTTTTCTTATTGATTTTGACCTACGAAACACGAAAATGAGTTTTAAAAAATTTTCTGTCGATTGGTTTTAGAGATACAATTAATTTGTTGTTAGATTTTGTTACGTAAGGGCTTATTTTCTTTGTAAAAATTTCAGCTATACGCAAAAAACCAAAATTGCTGTTAGCATCGTGTTTTTTATTTTATATGAATTTTTATATGTTTTTTTCTGCCACATTTTTACTAAAAAAAAAAACGTCGTTTTTTAACTTTTTTAAGCCGCCAACATCCAAACTACTTACCCGATTTGAAAATTTTCTGAGAATGAGTTGTAGGCTCAATTTTCTTTAATTTGAGTAGTATTAGGATCAAAAAGGTCAAAGAAAACGAAAGATATGCTCAAAATTGTAGGTGTACCTCCAAAAATTAAAAAAAAAAATTAAAAAAATTGTATCTCTAAAACCAATCGACAGAAAATTTTTTCGTTTTAAAACTCATTTTCGTGTTTCGTAGGTCAAAATCAATAAGAAAAAATATGCTAGAAACAAATCACAGAGAAAATTTTGTTTTTTGTTACCTAGTGCTATAGAAAATTTTGTCAAAATTTTATTTCTAGAAAATTTTATTTTTATTTATTTACAGAAAATGTATGAAGTACAACTGTGGCAACCGTGATTAGAATACTACGTAGTCTTTGTAAGCGGATATAAAACTAAAAAAAAGTAGTTTGAAGAGTTGACAAACAAAATTTTATATTCTTTAAAATTCAGTCTAAAGTATCTCTTGACAACAATCTTCCAATGGAATTTTTGTCGAAATTTAGTGAAAAGTACTTTTTTGCTCAAACTAAAAAATAAAATTAAAAGAATAGTTTGAGGAGTTGACAAACAAAATTTTATATTCTTTAAAATTCAGTCTAAAGTATCTCTTGACAATAATCTTCCAATGGAATTTTTGTTGAAATTTAGTGAAAAGTACTTTTTCGCTCACAAAAATACCTTTTTTGTACTTTCTTAAAAATTGTATTTTCCATCCCTGATGTTAGTAGCTTGATGGTGCTACTCTTTTTCTCTCTCTCTCTTCCTCCAACACTCTCACATCATCAAAATTCAGGTGATGTTTCGTTGTCGCCAGTGGTGCCAATTTAGCTATTTTATACCAATACCTAGCTATTTTTGAGTTGCAGGAAAACTAGTAAAATAAATCTAGCCATTTGTGATTTTCAGTCTGTCCACTTTTGACTTTCATACTGCCCACGACCCTTTGTATGCAAGACAGACATGCTAACCATTGCTCGATAGGGAGCGATGGGATTAAAATTTGACATATGCTGTCACTATCCTATCTTAAGATACCATGCAAAACTTAGTCCATATCGGTCCATAATTTTATATAACCCCGGAACAACCCGATTACCAGATTTTACTTCTTGAGGCTACTGCTGCTCCATATTTCATTCGTTTCGATTCTTTCGAAGTCTTGCTTGACAATATTATGTACTCAAACTTATTTCGTTTTTAGATATGGCTTCCGTAGGCATGGAAAATGATAAACTGTATACCAAAACATGCCTTTAAAATATTGCAAATAATATAAAAAGCAACACCAACAATGACTTTCTTGAACTGGATACCATCATACTAATTGTTTAACCCTCCGAGGTCCCTGTGGACTTTTTATAAGTTTATCCATGGAAAAATCCGTATTTTATATGATCTCAAATATGATGGTCTATCACTGTACAGGTACTCATAACCAAATCATTTTTGAGATAACGTAAAATACAGAGCTATAGAATAATACTCAAAAACTTTACCACCCACCGGAGGGTTAAAATAGTAAATTTTAATTTGCAAATTAAATAAATGTAAGTATATTTTCTAGCTATTTTTTAATAAAATTTAGCTATTTTCTGCTATAAATTTTGTTTGATCTAGCTATTTTTGCACCTCAATAGTTGGCAATACTGGTTGGCGCCGTTTCTTTGGAGTTTGTTGTTGTTGCTGCAGTTTTGCTAGTATTTCCCTGGCTCTTGTCCCCAAATTGGGACACTGTCGTCCCCAAAAATCCCCAATTTAAATTAAGATTCGCCACAAAAACTCCAATAAATTGTTGACAATTTCTTTGAGAAAATAGTAAAGAAATAGGCTCTTCTTTAAAAAATCCGTAAGAATTTAAAAATTGAAAAAATATGCATTTTTCATTATGCCTGTTTACGACTTACAATAAGATGAAGATTTCAAAACACAAAACCAGTAGACAATTTCTTAGGCGAGCTTTCGGATACCGCAATAAACGTAGTGCAATAAAGAGGATTTTTTTTTTATTTTGAAAATTCACCGTATTTCTTTAAACATATAGAATAAACGAATTTTATATAAACCATAATTTTAAACCTGATTTATTATACTGAACAGATTTCGAAAATTCCCCACAGATTTCGAAAAATCCCCAACTCAAAAATTTCGTCCCCATCCCGGAAAAAATATCCCCGATTTGGGGAAAATCTCCAATACTGGCAACACTGCTGTTGCCTGACAATTTGTTTTCTACCTATTGTATTTGCTGTTCTCCTGATACTTGTTGATATACATTTCATAGTACTGTTAGATGCTTACTCTCTGATGCTCTCTTTCTCCAACACTCTCACATCGTCAAAGTTCGGGTCATATTTCATTGTCTCACAGTGTTGTACCAATGTTGTTTTTTGGAGTTTGTGACTATTGTATTTTCTGTTCTCCTGATACTTGTTCATATAGGTTAGGTTAAAGTGGCAGCCCGATTAAGATTCAGGCTCACTTGTTCATATACACATGATACAAAATCAATAATCAAACCTTAATTACTGTTTGTTAGTCTCTTTCTCCAATACTCTCACATTGTCAAAGTTCGTACAATGTGTAGTTGTCGCACATTGTTGTACCAACGCTGTTTTTTTGGAGTTTGCACCTATTGTATTTCCTGTTCTCCTGATAGTATACATTTATTTTTATAGAAAATCCTTAATCATTGATAAAACCTTAACCCACTAATGCTACATTTCATAGCACTGTTAGTCGCTTACTCTCTGATGCTCTCTTTCTCCAACACTCTCACATCGTCAAAGTTCGGGTGATATTTCATTGTCGCACAGTGTTGTACCAACGCTTTTTCTTCAGCTTGTACCTATTGCATTTTCTGTTCTCCTGATACTTGTTCATATACACATGATAGCTAATCAGTAATCAAATCTTAATGACTGTTAGCCGCTTACTCTCGGTTGCTCTAACACTCTTACATTGGCAAAGTTCGGGTGATGTATCGTTGTCGCACAGTGTTGCATCAACGCTTTTTTGGAGTTTTACCTATTGTATTTCCTGTTCTCCTGATACTATTTGTTGATATACATTTGATACAAAATCCTTAATCATTGATCAAACCTTAACCCTCTAACGCCAAATCCGCCTTTTATTAATTTATAAACTCATTTTCTTATAATCAAAATAGAATTTCAATACAAATTTCCTAATTGAAATTTGTTAGAATATCTGTGATAAATAACTAATTATGTCATAATTAAAAATATCCATAATTCTGAAGCAATTAATTTAGCGCAATTGCGAAATATTAAATTATAATGAAATCTAAACAAAATATTTTCTATTTGATACATCTGAAAGAATATGGAAGACGAAATCGTATAAAATCGACTGATCATAACCGCAATGGCATTTCTAAATATTTTCTTTTAAGCCGAGTTAAAAAATAAATAAATAAAATTCAATAAAAATAACGTTTTTTTTTTAATTATGTGGCACTATTTTATAGCTTCAACACTTTGTCGAAATTTGGATATTTCACATCTTGTATATTGAGAACGCATTAAATGGCGGAAAGAATCTTCTAGCAGTAATTGACCCGTTTCATTAAAATCTGACAGTGCACCCCCCTTGAGTACAGTTGACGTATTTTCACCATATGTTGTATATTATTTGATTTCAATGACTTGGAAAAACCGAACTAAGAACGAATAAATCAAATTGGAATTTGTTTTAACGGTTAATTTTGTTGTTTTATTATTATTATTATTATCATATCATATTTGAGTCTATGCCTGTATTTTTGCTCAGTTATTTTAGGCGTAGTTCTTTCTGTATTTATTTTATATAATAATGTGTTTTAAATATATATAGTATATGCATTGATACAATTTATAATTATATATGTTTTAATTTTAAATATTTTTACAAGTATTTCTAATGGTTTACATATAAAGTAAATTAAAAAAAATAATAATATTTATAAAAATAAAATAATACAAAACAAATCAAAGTTCAATTCCAATATATATAAAAAATTATCATCATCATATCGCCATCAAAATTTTTAACCTCTCTAACATTTAAAAGTGAGTAGTGATATTTTTCTTATACCGTCTCTTGTATTCCATTTAACATGAGTAATAATTTGATAAAAATTTTTAATGACGGTCAGTTATTTTAACTATTTGTAGTTTATATATATTTATAATATGGGGGTTTCTTGTGGTATTCTCATCAGTAGTTTAGTTTATAGATAGATGTGTATGCATGTCTAATAATCTATGATATTACTTAAGAAAATGACTAGGATAATTCCGAACATGACATGGGTGTACAACCAATTAGAGCAATTGGAAAATTTTTAACATGCGTTTGCCATTGCGATGATAATTGGAAGAATTTAACGCCAGTCCATTCGGTGCCATCAATGTATACTGCAAGAAAGAAAAATAAAAGTATATTATATTAGTTTTTTTAATGAAGACAGTAAATTACTACGTTTGTTTTTCAAGGTATAAATCGATTTTAGTACTCGGTTAAATATTTTATTTTATATATTTATTTTATTAAAGAATTTAAAACCATAATGAATTATGATATTAAATGTGATAGGTACTAACAACAAAAGGGTTTTATAAAATTTAAATTCAAAAATAAATACGCTTTCGATTTTGAACTTCGAGTTTGAAACATGAAGATAGTATCCACCTTAACATGGTAAGAGCTATTTCAATTTGTTTCCGTTAACAGGGATTAGCTCATATATTGACTACCAAAAGGAATCTTTTTATATATTGACTATCTGTATGGAAATTTTAAAGTCGTGCGGGGCAGACTATATTATACCGTGGACCACTTTGTAGATGTATCATCTTGATACCATCTCAAATACTTCAACTATGTTCGATGCTATCTAACAGGTGGGCTGATAAGTCCCCGGTCTGACACATAGATGGCGTTGCTAGTACTAAATGCATAGTATTTTTATATAGTACCAACCTTCAAATGATTCGTGTCAAAATTTGACGTCTGTAAGTCAATTAGTTTGTGAGATAGAGCGTCTTTTGTGAAGCAACTTTTGTTATTGTGAAAAAATGGAAAAAAGGAATTTCGTGTTTGGATAAAATACTGTTTTCTGAAGGGGAAAAATACAGTGGAAGCAAAAACTTGGCTTGATAATGAGTTTCTGGACTCTGCCCCAGGGAAATCAACAATAATTGATTGCTATGCAAAATTCAAGCGTGGTGATGAGCAAATGAGCACGGAGGACGGTGAACGCTGTGGACGCCCGAAAGAGGTGGTTACCGACGAAAACATAAAAAAAAATCCACGAAATGATTTTGAATGACCGTAAAATGAAGTTGATCGATGTAGCAGAGGCCTTAAAGATATCAAAGGAACGTGTTGGTCATATCATTCGTCAATATTTGGATATGCGGAAGCTCTGTGCAAAATGGGTGCCGCGCGAGCTCACATTTGACCAAAAACAACAACGTGTTGATGATTCTGAGCGGTGTTTGCAGCTGTTAACTCGTAATACACCCGAGTTTTTCCGTCGATATGTGACACTGGATGAAACATGGCTCCAATACTACACCCCTGAGTCCAATCGACAGTCGGCTGAGCGGATAGAGACCGGTGAACCGTCTACGATGCGTGGAAAGACTCAAAAGTCCGCTGGCAAAGTAATGGCTTCTGTTGCTTGGGATGCGCATGGAATAATTTTTATCGATTATCTTGAGTAGGGAAAAACCATCAACAGTGACTATTATATGACGTTATTGGAGCGTTTGAAGGTCGAAATCGCGGCAAAACGGCCCCATATGAAGAAGAAAAAAGTGTTGTTCCACCAAGAAAACGAACCGTCCCACAAGTCATTGGGAACGATGGCAAAAATTCATGAATTGGGCTTCGAATTGCTTCCCCACCCACCGTATTCTTCAGATCTGGCCCCCAGCGACTTTTTCTTGTTCTCAGACCTCAAAAGGATGCTCGCAGGGAAAAAATTTGGCTGCAATGAAGAGGTGATCGCCGAAACTGAGGCCTATTTTGAGGCAAAACCGAAGGAGTACTACCAAAATGGTATCAAAAAATTGGAAGGTCGTTATAATCGCTGTATCGCTCTTGAAGGGAACTATTTTGAGTAATAAAAACGAATTTTGACAAAAAAAATGTGTTTTTCTTTGTTAGACCGGGGACTTATCAGCCAACCTGTTCTTATAAAAATATGGGAAATATTTATATTATGCAATTTTGCAAAAGTGCATTTATAATTTATAGGTCGATAGTTATGTATTGGAGGTGTAGGAAAATTTGGTTAAATTTTACAAGTTTTCGATGAGCAGTGGCGATTTTACAAGGAAAATGTGGGTATTTTGCCCATGTTTGCCCGAATTGGAAGCACATATATGTGGAGGCTTTGTCTAAATCTGAGCGGTTTATGACCAAATTTGGCATACATAGCCAGTGTTGCCAGTATTGGGGATTTTCCCCAAATTGGGGATATTTTTCGCGAATGGTCTTTGGGGACTTGGGGATTTATTGGGGAAATTCCATAAATTTGTGGGGATTTTTTTCGAGAAATCGGTTTATTCTTTTTTAACAAAATTTTATTTCTATAGAAAATTTGGTAAAAATTCTATTTCTATAGGAAATTTAGTCAAAATTTTATTTCTATAGGAAATTTGGTAAAAATTCTATTTCTGTAGAAAATTATGTCCAAATTTTATTTCTATAGAAAATTTTGTCAAAATTTTATTTCTATCGAAAATTTTGTCAACATTTTCTTTCTATAGAAAATTTTCAAAAAAAAAAATATATATATATATATATATATTTCTATATGACGTTTCGTCAAAATTCTATTTTTATAGAAAATTTTATCAAAATTTTATTCCTATAGAAAATTTTGTCAAAATTTTAATTCTTAGAAAATTTTGTCAAAATTTTATTTCTTTAGAAAATTTTGTCAAAATTTTATTTCTTTAGAAAATTGTCAGAATTTTATTTCTTTAGAAAATTGTCAGAATTTTATTTCCGTAGAAAATTTTTTCAAAATTTTCTTTCTATAGAAAATTATATCAAAATTTTATTTCAATAGGAAATTATGTCAAAATTTTATTTCTATAGAATTCTACCAACGTGTCTACCACCTAATTTTAATACTTGAATATTTAGAAGTAAATATTCGTTCATAAATACAAGGTGACCGAACTCCCATTTTCATACCTCCAGTCTCTTGGGTGTTGTGGTTCGAAATTTTGATCTTATTTTTGGGGACGAAAACATCATAATTTGGGGACAAGAGCTAGAAAAATACTTGCAACACTGCACATAGCTAAAATTTTACTACTACTCTCTCTTTGATAAATTTCAAAATTTTCGCAGTGAAACTTTGGCCTTCGTGGACATATGAATCTAAATCGCGCGATAGATATATATGGGAGCTATATCTCAATATGAACTGATTTTGACCAATTTTCGCATACATAGTAAGAATGTTAGTTCTACTCCCTGTGCAAAATTTGAAGTAAATCGCAGTTAAATTTTGACCTACGGTAGTCATATGAAGTTATATCTAAATCTGATTTCAACCATATTTGGCATGCATAGTAAGTGGCATATATAGTCTCCGCGTGGAAAGACCATGACATGAGAAGGGACAAGTCATCATCAATTTAAAAATGGACGCGTATTTTTAATGTTATTTTTATTTATTTATTACAAGATTTACAATCACAATAAATTATGAAAATAAATACAAACAAATTAGGTGCTAACAACAAAGGTTTTTGACCTAAATGTTATTTTTATTTGTTGCACTTGTATCAAAAAAGTAAGGCTTTTAGTATCACAATTTTCTAAAATTCTATTAAAAAATTGGTATATTTGCCACTAAATTGGCACATTGGTTAAGAATTTGCATAAATAATGTTTGAATACTTGGTTCATATAAATTGGGTACTTTCC
This sequence comes from Haematobia irritans, assembly GCF_050003625.1. Taxonomy (NCBI): domain Eukaryota; kingdom Metazoa; phylum Arthropoda; class Insecta; order Diptera; family Muscidae; genus Haematobia; species Haematobia irritans. The sequence continues at coordinate 162,919,339 of NC_134397.1, read as the reverse complement.
ATTATTAGTATTACAATCTACCAGCTAGCAGCTCTATAATAAAGCTTGGCATTTTGTTATTTATACTTTCTTGGAACGTTTTGACAAACGACCGCTATTTATGGATAAAAGCCCAATATTTCAGGCTCATTTAAACTATTTAGTCCATTGCGATACCACATTAGTGAACGCCTCTCTTATGACTGAGTGCTGCCTGATTCTATGTTAAGCTCAATGAGAAGAGACTTCATCTTTATTGACGAGTCCAAATGGCGTTCCATATTGCGGTGAAACACTCAGAAATGTCACCAGCTTTACTGAGAGGGGATAATCCACCGTAGAGCAAAAATCGATGATCGCCAAGAGACCGATTAACCGAAGCCGAAGCTTTTTGAATAATTTATTTCATATCAAATTGTCCCAGTGTTGAATTTGTCTCACAAATAAAACGTAAAAAAATTTATAAAAAAATCCTTGTTTGTCATAATAATATCAAATTACTGAATTTTGAATAGTACAAATTTCTAAAAGAATATTTTAAGACATATTGTTGTTGTTTTTTAAGCCTTTGTTGAACAAAATATGGTAAAATTTAACTAAAACACACCAAATTTTTTTAATTACAAATATCAAGAAAATAATAGGCTTCGGCCGATTATTGCTTTTTTCCCGAACATCGGCTTTGGCCAAAAAAAACCGCTTCGGCCGAGTTCTAATCCACTGTTGAACAAGCACTTGCGAAAACCTGAGCACCAGTTTTTTCGAAAGGCCTGGTCCCAATCGTACCACTAGAACACCGCAGAACAGTCAATTCTGAATGGTAGACAACCATTTGTTTGACAGTTGTCTTCCAAGAAATCAGGATAACAAACCGCCAAAGACGGGTCACTTTTCACCACGACAAATCGAGCTCTCACACATCGGCTCAAACAAGTGCATCGGTTTGATGGATAATCCGCCGTATGGTCCTGACTAAATTACTTCGTTTTTCGACATCTGAAGAAGCCGTTGATGCGTTTAGAATGAATGTTTTGGAGATACCTCAGAGTGGACAAAGTGTTTCAGCAATTGGTTCAAACGCATGCATATAATGGGGAATATTTTGAAAAACAAGAAAGCGATTTTGTATGATTATTATTTGTTTTGTTCCCTATCCCGAAATATAAAAGGCAACACTCGTATTTCTATATATTGACCATCCGTTTTATTTTAAAGCTTGTTTACGACTCTATCATCTTTTCGCATAAACTTTTCGTGTCTGATATTTATTATTTTTTTTCACCTTTGCATCTATCTCCGGATTTCGTTGCTCGATTACAGTCGGAAAAAGTGGGGTCCGTTGCTACCCTACGGGAAATGGATCAACCACAGAACCGGTACAGGACTAGACTCTGGTGTGTATGGACCAGTCCCAATTCTGGTCAAAACGTATGGAAGGGATCGGTCACTTTAACATGGATTTGTCATTGACGGGGTAAATTTACGAGTCTTGGACTCATCCCAAAGGATACGTCCTGGGACAATTTGGCAGGAGCACCCCATAGACAGGTCCTCAGGAACCAGTCTCGGACAAACTCTTAGAAATCTGTTTCATTTTGGGCATCCCAATCGAACCCGAAATGAAAAAAAAACTTTTGAAATATGTCGAACATTAAAATCTTAATGGATCAAAGATTTTAATATCATGCGTGTACGGAAATAAATAAATTACGACTATTTAAAAATTGCAACTAACTGGAGCACAAGTACCAGTTCTGTGATAGGTCCGTCAGTGGCAATTTGCACCAATTTCCCATAGGGTAGGAACAGGAGACCAAAGCACAGTCGAAACAGTAGCGATTTTGGTCTAAAGAAAGCGTCGGTGGGAAAGGTGATGTCCATCGTTTTCCTTAATTCATAAGGTATGTGAAAATTAAAGAGGTTACAACATTTTCTATAAAATGTTTACATGTTTTTACTACAAATCAACTTCCGATCTTTCATGTGACCCTCATACACTTGGATAACCGAATATTTCGTTTGACTTATTCATCTGATCTGTGTATAACCCACAACTTACCTCTCAATGGCACTGGATGTGATTGCTTTGGTGAGCATATTAGGCGAGCAACACCTTCAACACACTGTTCCTTTTCGAGATCACGATCTTTTTCCTTTTTCTTGCCCAAACGCATTACTAAAAAATAGAAAATATATACATTTTAGAACATTTCGAAACCGTAAAAATTGCAGGGGGCTATCTTACTTTGCTTTTGTTTCTTTTCTTTGGTAGCAAACGAAACGGTCAAACCATTCGATATTTCGCCCAACTGAGCATTTTGTGGCAGACGCCATACCTGTAGACTTCTAAATGTACTTTTTATACTATTTTTACCACCTTGATCACCACCTTTGGTGGTACTCTTGTCTTTAGAGCTTGAGTGTTCACCGGGCCGTATTAGAGGCCAATAATCTACTTGCAGTTCAACCGCTTCACTGGTCATATTGCCCTGTAAATGTTGTGGTGTTGCACTGAAACTATCACCCATTCGTCCCTCACGATGTGATGATGCCGACGACGGGGGAGTCTGTAGAGGTGGTGATATGCGGCCACTTTGTGGTGGTGATCCAGAAACAAAACCTCCTGCACCACTACCTCCACCAACATTGTTAACACCTTGCTGGTGACCGGAGGAGATATTTTGTGTGGCTATATTAGAGGGATTTTGTGAATTCGAGTTTCCAATGGGTATGGCTACACTAGAATTGGATGATTGCTGTTGAATTTGCTGTTGTTGTTGTTGCAGAGATGAATTTTGCATTGATGATTGAGCATAATTTTCTTCGAGATCGAGCGAGGCCTGGGGACCTTCTAAACAACCAATACGAACATCCTGTGTAAACAGAGAAATCATTAATTATTAGCTTCAAAAGAAACCCGGGGTTACTACTTACACTAACAAATGGCACAAATATTTGACATGAGTCCTCATCTTTATAGTTGACCATAGCTTCAGCTATGGGTATTTGTGTGCAGGGTCCAGCCGCATGCAAATATCGTTGTATACGATTAACTAACTCTACAATGTCCGATTTGGTTGTTGTACCCCCAGATGCATCGGCCAAGGATGTCGATAAAGCAGCGACATTGGCTGCCGTAACCGCGCTAACAGCTGCTGCTGTTTGTGCTGCCCTCTCGCAAAGTTGATACCAATTGTCAGAGCCAAACATGGCCGCATATGTCTGATCCATTTGACTAAGATGTCTAGCAATAGTACTGCTTCCAATGGGCACAATATAGAAACGTAAATGATTTAGCCAATCGGGAGGACGAACACCCATTAGTTCAACATAATGCCGTAAAGCAGCACCTTGCAACCAATCACCACCTATTAATAGGATTTTCACTGTGGTGGGAGGTTTGGCATTCGAATTGCAACTGGAGAGAGGAGAAAATAAATCGAAATAATTAAAACGAATTTTTTTGATATTGTTGCTAAACTTACTATTTTTGTATTTTTCCCATTAGAGCTTGCAACACGGCCTTCACTTCGGCCGTATTTTGGGGCACAAATGCCGGCTTAAAGGAATTTGCAAACAATGTTGTCAATTTCGGTACTAAACTACTTCCGCTTAAAGCTTCCGGTGGACTTATTATTGTCACCTCGTCGGGTATAACCGAATCCTCACTGGCGAATATACGACTCAACTGATCCAGAAGCATTTTGCGTGGTTCCACATTGGTGGGTGACAAACATGTCTCTAATACTGAACGTGGTTCTGCACTTAAAGTAAGCGTTTGCTTTTTCTTACCACCGCCCGGTGTACTACTCGATGACCGGAAAAGACGTGAGCGTTTCTCATTTGATGAGGGTGTTGTGGCGGTATTGGCATTTTGACCCATCGAAGCCATTAAATTGGCACTGGTATTAACCGGTGTAAGGGCTTGATGCTGTTGCTGCATACGCATAAAGTCTTTATCTCCACGTGGTGGACTATTTTGGGGATCTGAAGTTTGGCCATCTGTGTAAACAGCATTACCTTCATTGCCGGAACTATCATTACGATTATCACAAATACGATCTGATGATGAGAAAATGAAAGGAAAATAGAAAAATTAATTTCGCATAGATGTTGCTGGACATTTTGATGTTCCATAAAATTCTACCAAAAAATAGTGTTTTTGTATAAAATAGTGTGAAGAAGTTTTCCAAATTCCTAAACACGAATACAATAAGCAAAAGAAACATATAAAGGGTGATTCTTTTGAGGTTAGGATTTTCATGCATTAGTATTTGACAGATCACGTGGGATTTCAGACATGGTGTCAAAGAGAAAGATGCTCAGTATGCTTTGACATTTCATCATGAATAGACTTACGATCTGCCACAACGTCGAATTTTCAGTGAATGGGCCCTAGAAAAGTTGGCAGAAAATCCGCTTTTTTATCGACAAATTTTGTTCAGCGATGAGGCTCATTTCTGGTTGAATGGCTACGTAAATAAGCAAAATTGCCGCATTTGGAGTGAAGAGCAACCAGAAGCCGTTCAAGAACTGCCCATGCATCCCGAAAAATGCACTGTTTGGTGTGGTTTGTACGCTGGTGGAATCATTGGACCGTATTTTTTCAAAGATGCTGTTGGACGCAACGTTACGGTGAATGGCGATCGCTATCGTTCGATGCTAACAAACTTTTTGTTGCCAAAAATGGAAGAACTGAACTTGGTTGACATGTGGTTTCAACAAGATGGCGCTACATGCCACACAGCTCGCGATTCTATGGCCATTTTGAGGGAAAACTTCGGAGAACAATTCATCTCAAGAAATGGACCGGTAAGTTGGCCACCAAGATCATGCGATTTGACGCCTTTAGACTATTTTTTGTGGGGCTACGTCAAGTCTAAAGTCTACAGAAATAAGCCAGCAACTATTCCAGCTTTGGAAGACAACATTTCCGAAGAAATTCGGGCTATTCCGGCCGAAATGCTCGAAAAAGTTGCCCAAAATTGGACTTTCCGAATGGACCACCTAAGACGCAGCCGCGGTCAACATTTAAATGAAATTATCTTCAAAAAGTAAATGTCATGGACCAATCTAACGTTTCAAATAAAGAACCGATGAGATTTTGCAAATTTTATGCGTTTTTTTTTAAAAAAAAGTTATCAAGCTCTTAACAAATCACCCTTTATATGTGCTTCGAATGTGCGGAGTTGGCAAGGAGCTAAGGTTTCCTCTAAATATGATCAAATAACAAAGTCTATACAGAGGGATAAAAATAAATTAAAATATTTATCTTGAATTAAATAAAGCCTAATCAGAAAGTATGGACACTCTGTCAAAAACAGTTTTTCACTCTATTCAACAAGCAATTTAGCAGCATCATGTCCCGTGCCAGCGGGATATGATGCTGCCAGCCGGCTCCATCGGCTGGAGAACTATGGAGAACTTGCAGAACTGCAAAAAACATATCATATATAGCGGCAGTCATTTTATACAGCTCCGTGCGGTATAGACCTATCACAATTGTGTCGGACACTAGTGAAATAAAATTATGGGGTTAGAATTAAGTCTGGGACTTCAGAGTTGGAAATATACAACGTGTACATCTTGCCTGTCGGGAGATGTCTTCCAGGTTATAACTCCTGCATAGGTGGGTGTCCTTAACAAACCGGCAAGTATTCCTTTTGACCCGTTGAATGAGCTAACGTCACAACCCCTCTTTTCATTTGGTTCAGATCACCACCTTATCATTATTAAAATTTTATTTCTATAGAAAAATTTCTCAAAATTTTATTTCTATTGATTTTTTTTTGTCAAAATTTTATTTCTATAGAAAATATTTTCAAAATTTTATTTCTATAGAAAATTTTGTCAAAATTTTATTTCTATAGAAAATTTTGTCAAAATTTTATTTATATAGAAAATTTTGTCAAAATTTTATTTATATAGAAAATTTCGTCAAAATTTTATTTCTATAGAAAATTTTGTCAATTCATTCCCAATTTCATTTCTATAGAAAACTTGGTCAAAATTTTATTTCTATAGAAAATTTGGTCCTAATTTCTATAGAAAATTTTGTCAAAATTTTATTTCTATAGAAAATTTGGTCCTAATTTTATTTCTATAAAAATTGTGTCCTAATATCATTTCTATAAAAAATTTTGTCAAAATTTTATTTCTATAGAAAATTTTGTAAAAATTTTATTTCTATAGAAAATTATGTCAAAATTTTATTTCTATAGAAATTTTGTCAAAATTTTGTTTCTATAGAAAATTTTGTCAAAATTTTATTTCTATAGAAAATGTTGTCCTAATTTTATTTTTATAGAAAATTTTGTCCTAATTTCATTTCTATACAAAATTTTGTCCTAATTTCATTTCTATAGAAAACTTTGTCAAAATTTTATTTCTATAGAAAATTTTGTCAAAATTTTATTTCTATTGAAAATTTTGCCAAAATTTTATTTCTATAAAAAATTTTGTCAAAATTTTATTTCTGTAGAAAATTTTGTCCTAAATTTATTTCTATAGAAAATTTGTCCTGATTTTATTTCTGTAGAAAATTTTGTTCTAATTTCATTTCTATACAAAATTTTGTCCTAATTTCATTTCTATAGAAAACTTTGTCAAAATTTTATTTCTGTAGAAAATTATGTCCTAATTTTATTTCTGTAGAAAAATTTGTCCTAATTTTATTTCTATAGAAAATTATGTCAAAATTTTATTTCTATAGAAAATTATGTCAAAATTTTATTTTTATAGAAAATTATGTCAAAATTGTATTTCAAAAGAAAATTTTGTCAAAATTGTATTTCTATAGAAAATTTTGTCTACATTTTATTTCTATAGAAAATTTTGTCAAAATTTTATTTCTATTGAAAATTTTGTCAAAAATTTATTTCTGTAGAAAATTTTGTCCTAATTTTATTTCTGTAGAAAATTTTGTCAAAATTTAATTTCTATTGAAAATTTTGTCAAAAATTTATTTCTGTAGAAATTTTTGTCCTAATTTCATTTCTATAGAAAACTTTGTCAAAATTTTATTTCTATAGAAAATTTTGTCAAAATTTTATTTTTATAGAAAATTTTGTCAAAATTTTGTTTCTATAGAAAATTTTGTCAAAATTTTGTTTCTATAGAAAATTTTGTCAAAATTTTATTTCTATAGAAAATTTTGTCCTAATTTTATTGCTATAGAAAATTTTGTTCTAATTTCATTTCTATACAAAATTTTGTCCTAATTTCATTTCTATAGAAAACTTTGTCAAAATTTTATTTCTGTAGAAAATTATGTCCTAATTTTATTTCTGTAGAAAAATTTGTCCTAATTTTATTTCTATAGAAAATTATGTCAAAATTTTATTTCTATAGAAAATTTTGTCAACATTTTATTGTTATAGAAAATTATGTCAAAATTGTATTTCAAAAGAAAATTTTGTCAAAATTGTATTTCTATAGAAAATTTTGTCTACATTTTATTTCTATAGAAAATTTTGTCAAAATTTTATTTCTATTGAAAATTTTGTCAAAAATTTATTTCTGTAGAAAATTTTGTCCTAATTTTATTTCTGTAGAAAATTTTGTCAAAATTTAATTTCTATTGAAAATGTTGTCAAAAATTTATTTCTGTAGAAATTTTTGTCCTAATTTCATTTCTATAGAAAACTTTGTCAAAATTTTATTTCTATAGAAAATTTGGTCCTAATTTTATTTCTATAGAAAATTTTGTCAAAATTTTATTTCTATAGAAAATTTTATCAAAATTTTATTTCTATAGAAATTTTGGTCAAAATTTTATTTCTATAGAAAATTTTGTCAAAATTTTATTGCTATAGAAAATTTTGTTAAAATTTTATTTCTATAGAAAATGTTGTAAAAATTTTATTTTTATAGAAAATTTTGTCAAAATTTTGTTTCTATAGAAAATTTTGTCAAAATTTTATTTCTATAGAAAATTTTGTCAAAATTTTATTTCTATAGAAAATTTTGTCAAAATTTTATTTCTATAGAAAATTTTGTCAAAATTTTATTTCTATAGAAAATTTTGTCAAAATTTTATTTTTATTGAAAATTTTGTCAAAAATTTATTTCTGTAGAAAATTTTGTCCTAATTTCATTTCTATAGAAAACTTTGTCAAAATTTTATTTCTATAGAAAATTTGGTCCTAATTTTATTTCTATAGAAAATTTTGTCAAAATTTTATTTCTATAGAATATTTTATCAAAATTTTATTTCTATAGAAATTTTGGTCAAAATTTTATTTCTATAGAAAATTTTGTCGAAATTTTATTTCTATAGAAAATGTTGTCAAAATTTTATTTTTATAGAAAATTTTGTCAAAATTTTGTTTCTAGAGAAAATTTTGTCAAAATTTTGTTTCTATAGAAAATTTTGTCAAAATTTTATTTCTATAGAAAATTTTGTCCTAATTTTATTTTTATAGAAAATTTTGTCCTAATTTCATTTCTATACAAAATTTTGTCCTAATTTCATTTCTATAAAAAATTTTGTCAACAATTTATTTCTATAGAAAATTTTGTCCTAATTTTATTTTTATAGAAAATTTTGTCCTAATTTCATTTCTATACAAAATTTTGTCCTAATTTCATTTCTATAGAAAACTTTGTCAACATTTTATTTCTATAGAAAATTTGGTCCTAATTTTATTTCTATAAAAAATTTATCCTAATATCATTTCTATAAAAAATTTTATCCTAATTTCATTTCTATAGAAAATTTTGTCAAAATTGTATTTCTATAGAAAATTTTGCCAACATTTTAGTTCTAAGAAAATGTATGAAGTACCTCTTAGTTGGAGCGGACTATTTTTCAAAATCTAAGGGGTGATTCTTTTGAGGTTAGGATTTTCATGCATTAGTATTTGACAGATCACGTGGGATTTCAGACATGGTGTCAAAGAGAAAGATGCTCAGTATGCTTTGACATTTCATCATGAATAGCCGAACGATCTGCCACAACGTCGAATTTTCAGTGAATGGGCCCTAGAAAAGTTGGCAGAAAATCCGCTTTTTTATCGACAAATTTTGTTCAGCGATGAGGCTCATTTCTGGTTGAATGGCTACGTAAATAAGCAAAATTACCGCATTTGGAGTGAAGAGCAACCAGAAGCCGTTCAAGAACTGCCCATGCATCCCGAAAAATGCACTGTTTGGTGTGGTTTGTACGCTGGTGGAATCATTGGACCGTATTTTTTCAAAGATGCTGTTGGACGCAACGTTACGGTGAATGGCGATCGCTATCGTTCGATGCTAACAAACTTTTTGTTGCCAAAAATGGAAGAACTGAACTTGGTTGACATGTGGTTTCAACAAGATGGCGCTACATGCCACACAGCTCGCGATTCTATGGCCATTTTGAGGGAAAACTTCGGAGAACAATTCATCTCAAGAAATGGACCGGTAAGTTGGCCACCAAGATCATGCGATTTGACGCCTTTAGACTATTTTTTGTGGGGCTACGTCAAGTCTAAAGTCTACAGAAATAAGCCAGCAACTATTCCAGCTTTGGAAGACAACATTTCCGAAGAAATTCGGGCTATTCCGGCCGAAATGCTCGAAAAAGTTGCCCAAAATTGGACTTTCCGAATGGACCACCTAAGACGCAGCCGCGGTCAACATTTAAATGAAATTATTTTCAAAAAGTAAATGTCATGGACCAATCTAACGTTTCAAATAAAGAACCGATGAGATTTTGCAAATTTTATGCGTTTTTTTTTAAAAAAAAGTTATCAAGCTCTTAACAAATCACCCTTTATTAACGAATTTATCATTGCTTCAATATTAACATAAGGATTCGTTAATACAACGAATGTTTTTCGTTGTATATATGAATTTATGCTTTTCTATGCAAAGACGCTTTGCAAATCTCGAAATAGCGAGATTTGAATGTAGTCTTACTCCACCAACCAAACAAGTCTAACTCGCCCTTCAATTTGTCTCACATTTTCAATGTCTATTTCGCCTTACACATTGCAACTATGTCATAGTGCATTCGTTAGCATTCAACATGCATAAATGCATCGCAAATTTCATATTGAGGTTTATTGATGGCATCTTCTCCCTAGAATAACTTTTGGCCTTATATGTGGTCGATTATGGTGGTGGTCGGTTGAAGGGCATTTGTGGGTACCCATCATATATTGAGTGCCATTGCCATTTTCATTGGCTGTGGTTTACTAGTTAAGTGACACTGATTTAGATGCTCGCAAATGCATGCATTCGCTTGCCAGAGTTGTTGGTAGTTTATCAAGTCTTGTAGATACATGACACACACACAAATCGTGCTGTGGTGCAAAAATTATAAAATAAAACATTTAATATCTTATTTATATACTGATGATGGCTATCTAATATACTAAATATAATTATGAGAAGTTTAAGAATAGAATGACCATGAACGCAACACAAGTGTTCACTGAAGCAAAATTAATCCAGTATCTATAATAGTATCCCAGCAAAGAAAGTGTCGCCAAAAAAAAATCCTTTTTTGGATTCGGAAGTTGTGCAAGGATCGAATGAGAAGCAATGAATATAACACTGATTTGTTATGGGTTGAAAGTTATTCTTTAAGCATCCGGGGCATTTGTTTTGATATTTGAATTCGAAAAAATTAGAAAACCAACACAGTATAAAATTCAAAAAAATACAACATTTTATGATTTGTATCACTTCGCTTAGGGTTCCACATATATCATCCAAAGTTCCATTGCCCACTTACTTTCCGGTAAGGTTAGGAGGTATAGGTATAGTCCAATATTTCAGGCTCACTTAGACTATTCACTCCATTGTGATACCACAGTGATGAACTTCTCGTTTTATTATAGCCGAAGACCAGCAACCTTTGCCGGTTACTTTATTAGAATGACGAAATATTCCGCAATCAATCACTAACAAAAATAGCTTCATATATATTTATACACTTTTAATTTAGAGTTTTGGTGAAACAAAGAACCGATGCCGACAGCTCCGATATTTAGGGATAAAAGTGACGGAAAATGTCTTTGAAACAGTGTTGCCAGGGAGAATTTTCTGTTTACCCTACAAGGACAAAAAAAAAGTTCCCTACACCCAGAAAAACGGGGATCTAATGCCAACTGAACTTTATTTTAGTTCATGAAGATTAGTTGATTTTAGTTAAATTTTGCACAATATGAGTAAATGTTCCTTATTTGAATAATTTTTTGCTAACTTTAATGACGTGAACTAAAAATAAGAAAAAAAGTTGTATACAAATATAGTGCACAATTTTACTAAAAAATAAAATAGTTCATATTTTCCTAAAATGGCAGAAGTTTGCTTAATTTGAGTTCATCTCTCTCAAATGAGTAAATTTTACTAAAATTGTACCTGTCTCGAACTACGTACAGCGCTAAAGACATTTTAACAATTTTTTCTTCCAAAATATGAAATTTTCTTAAACAACAGAAAAAAAATGTTCTTCAATTTGACAAGAAGTATTAACTTATTTGTAACATGTTGCAATTAGAAAACTATTTTAGTTAAAATTTTCTAAAATAAACCTACATTTTCTTCCACGGTGGGGTACATTCCCAAAAAGATTTCCTTACAATATTTTAATCAATTTCTACAAACCAAAAATGGTTCTGTGTGCTTTATTACTAAAATTGGTATTACCACCACGGTTGCCACAGTTGGTAGAATTCTACCAAAAATAGTAGATTTTTTTCTGCTTGTTGGAGTGGTATAATTCTTTATGTTTTGGTAGATCAAATCTCTATAGAAATAAAATTTTGGAAAAAGTTTCTATAAAAAAAATTTAGAAATTTTTCTATAGAAATAAAATTTTGGAAAAAGTTTCTATAAAAAAAATTTTTAGAAATTTTTCAATAGAAATAAAATTTTGAGAAAAAAAAATTCTATAGAAATAAAATTTTGAAATTTTTCTATAGAAATAACATTTTGGGAAAAAATTTCTATAGAAATAAAATTTTGACAAAATTTTATATAAAAATAAAATTTTGACAAAATTTTCTATAGAAATAAAATTTTGACAAAATTTTCTATAGAAATAAAATTTTGACAAAATTTTCTATAGAAATAAAATTTTGAGAAAAAAAATTCTATAGAAATAAAATTTAGAAATTTTTCTATAGAAATAAAATTTTGGGAAAAAATTTTCTATAGAAATACAATCTTGACAAAATTTTCTATAGAAATAAAATTTTGAAAACATTTTCTATAGAAATACAATTTTGACAAAATTTTCTATAGAAATAAAATTTTGACAAAATTTTCTATAGAAATAAAATTTTGGCAAAATTTTCTATAGAAATAAAATTTTGACAAAATTTTCTATAGAAATATTTTTTTATTTTTTTTATTGTTTGACAAAATTTTCTATAGAAATAAAATTTAGACAAAATTTTCTGTAGAAATAAAATTTTGACTTTGAATATTCTACAGAAATATTTGTTTAGTAGATTTGTGGCACAAGTGTGATAACCGTGGTCACCACACATTGTTAAAGATTAAGCCTTGCCGGCTTCTAATTTTCTCCTCTAGAGCCACTAAAATGTACAAATTGTGTTAGGTGAATAAGTCTCTACATTGTGCCCCATACTTCTCTACAAGACGCTAAATATTAGAAAAAACCCTACAAAAAAAACTATTTCTGGCAAAACTGCTTTGAAAGTCATCCGTCAAAAAAGGCCTAACAATTTGATTTTAAATATATCGGGAAATATGATTCCTATTGATATATTTTTTTTCCTAGGTGATCCGAATAATGCGAATTAAATATATCCACACGGACCACATGGCCCGGTCAAATCTAAATCTTGTTTTCTTATTTTATAAAAAAAAAAAATTGTCAAAATAAATCACATAATGAGGATGGACACAAAAAATGTTAATAATCAAAACACAATGCAACACAAATATTAGTATATATATATAGAATAAACAACATTTAGCTACATGCAAAAATTGATTTAAAATTGCATTCACATACAAAACATAGACTATGGGAATTGTGGAAGATTTTATATAAAAATATCCAATTTAAAATCAAAAGAAGGGAAAATGGCAGCACATGTGTGATCGCAGGACAGCATTGTTGGGATTGAAAAGAAGCAAAGAAAAAACTGTTTCCATGTACTATTGATGAAAATGGTAAAAATAATTTTGTTTCTAACCCAGGCTCATCTCATTGAGATGTGAAGACATCTCAACTTAATACATATGGCGTTTCACCTACCTCTGGCACAAAAATAATTTAAAGAAAAATAACTTTTCATTGATTGATCAACGCAAAGTGCTTCCAAATCGTTTTTTTAAAATAATTCTGCAAGTTTTTAATGGATAAAGATATCAACATGGATTTGTTTTTGGTGTGAAAGTTAAGGTGATTTCTATACAGTTGTAGGTCTAGAATGGATCTATGGGCTTGCCTAGTTTTTTGGACAATTTTAAAGTGGGATCAGTACAGCAATCCCTCCATTTACGTCGCCTCGGTTTACGTTGTTTCGATTTACGTCGGCAAATTTTTTGTTCCATCCAACTTTGATTTACGTCGCCATTCAATTTACGTCGTCGATTGTTTTTGCCAACTTTATCAGAAACGCCTTCCATAAGTGAAATAAATACCAACGATGATGCCATCGAAGCATTTATTTCTGAAATTCTTACTGAAAAATTCATAATTGAGTGATATTGCAAATAAACATAATTAAATGGACTTAAAAGTAGGTATGAACAACTTTTAATTCGATTTACGTCGTTTCGGTTAACGTCGTCAAATTCCGGAACCAGTCACGACGTAAATCGAGGGATTACTGTAGTTTGGACTTAGAAGACCAATTGTTGAACACATTTTTCTTTCTTTTCAGCAGCCTTTCTCCCGCAATAAAATTCGTAGCAATATCATTAGAGTTCAAAAGTGATAAAGCATTAAATTTGTATTTTTAATACCAGAAAAAAACTATTAGTTCTTGGTTCAGAAATTGCAAATTTCCGCATATTTTTGTTTTCTGAGATGCCTTTTCACGATTTATTTCTAACTTGCTTAGCCCTCTAATACCCAATCCCGCCTTTCGGCGGTCTTCATTAAATCAGCAAGCTTTTAGTAGTTAAAACTATTCAAGAGGCTTTACAGCATATAACAGGTTGGCTGATAAGTCCCCGGTCTGACACATAGATGGCGTCGCTAGTATTAAATGCATATTATTTTTATATTGTACCAACCTTCAAATGATTCGTGTCAAAATTTGACGTCTGTAAGTCAATTAGTTTGTGAGATAGAGCGTCTTTTGTGAAGTAACTTTTGTTATTGTGAAAAAAATGCAAAAAAAAAGGAATTTCGTGTTTTGATAAAATACTGAAGGGAAAAATACGGTGGAAGCAAAAACTTGGCTTGATAATGAGTTTCCCGACTCTGTCCCATGGAAATCAACAATAATTGATTGGTATGCAAAATTCAAGCGTGGTGACATGAGCACGGAGGACGGTGACGGTCACCGACGAAAACATCAAAAAAAAATCCACAAAATGATTTTGAATTACCGTAAAATGAAGTTGATCGAGATAGCAGAGGCCTTAAAGATATCAAAGGAACGTGTTGGTCATATCATTCATCAATATTTGGATATGCGGAAGCTCTGTGCAAAATGGGTGCCGCGCGAGCTCACATTTGACCAAAAACAACAACGTGTTGATGATTCAGAGCGGTGTTTGCAGCTGTTAACTCGTAATACACCCGAGTTTTTCCGTCGATATGTGACAATGGATGAAACATGGCTCCATCACTACACTCCTGAGTCCAATCGACAGTCGGTTGAGTGGACAGCGACCGGTGAACCGTCTCCAAAGCGTGGAAAGACTCAAAAGTCCGCTGGCAAAGTAATGGCCTCTGTTTTTTGGGATACGCATGGAATAATTTTTATCGATTATCTTGAAAAGGGAAAAACCATCAACAGTGACTATTATATGGCGTTATTGGAGCGTTTGAAGGTCGAAATCGCGGCAAAACGGCCCCATATAAAGAAGAAAAAAGTGTTGTTCCACCAAAACAACGCACCGTGCCACAAGTCATTGAGAACGTTTGCAAAAATTGATGAATTGGGCTTCGAATTGCTTCCCCACCCACCGTATTCTCCAGATCTGGCCCCCAGCGACTTTTTCTTGTTCTCAGGCCTCAAAAGGATGCTCGCAGGGGAAAAATTTGGCTGCAATGAAGAGGTGATCGCCGAAACTGAGGCCTATTTTGAGGCAAAACCGATGGAGTACTACAAAAATGGTATCAAAAAATTGGAAGGTCGTTATAATCGTTGTATCGATCTTGAAGGGAACTATGATGAATAATAAAAACGAATTTTGACAAAAAATGTGTTTTTCTTTGTTAGACCGGGGACTTATCAGCCAACCTGTTAGGTAACGAAACCTGACTTGAACGACAGAACTATGAAGCATCAACATATTTATTTTAAATTCGTGCTTATGTTATGCTATTCGTAACCCTAATAAGACTTTTTTGCGATTGGAAAAATTGTAAATTCTTGCCAAATGATATATTACAAATATGTGTTTGATTATGAATTTCAATATAATAAAAATATACGAGAACATCTACTAAAGAACAACTACAGTAAAAACAAACAAAAACAATACAAGATAGCAAATAAACAAGAATACGGACAAAAATATTTGCAGTAAAAAAAGAGGCATGGGGAGAAAAGTGAAATAAATTTCCATTTGACATTGCGAAGCGATGTTCTTTTTGAAGAAAATCAAATTTTTAGTGAAGGAGGTGGTGGAACATTTGGACAAAATAAATTGTTAGGTGATTGTGGTGGTGGTATTAGCAAATGTTAGAGCAAAAAAAAATAGTAAAAGGATTTTACACCATATTTGTATATCCTAAAAAATTTGTTTTTGTATAAAAAAGTTCACTTTTCATTTTAGTTGATTAATTACACAGACCTGGTGTTGTAGCCGAATTGTTATTGTTTGTTAAATGAATGCATTTTTGTTTATTATTTTCAATTTGATATGACGAATTTGTCAATTGGTCGCTTTTGTCCGATGATCTGCGCTCAATGTTGCCTGCAAAAGAAATTCCGAATTCAAGCCATGCAATTAAAATCAAATAAATCAAAAAAAAAAAAAAATCAAAAAACATTTTCATTAGAGTTTACACAATTAAATGCTTATAAAATAACATAACAAAAAAATAAATAAAAATATATATATGTAGATAAAAAATAAAATTAAAATATAAATGCTTAGTATAAATTGATATGAATGAATAAGAAAGCATGTCCTGGATTTTAGTGTAAATATTTTTAAAAATTATATAGAAAAAATATTTTAAAAATCTCAGTTAGATTAAATTAAACATTAAAATATTATCTGTACTATTTCAAATGCCACTCAATCCAGGACACTCTAATATATAAATGCATGATTATATGTACGAGTACACGCACAGAAAAACCATGTTTGGACATGGTTGCCGCATCCATTTAATGCTTATCTAGAGCATGTAATTGCCGCGAAAACCATGTATTTTGTCTTTGTAAAAATAGTTTTCGAGCGGAGAAAAATGTATGGTGGCAATAAGCATTTGAATGGTTCTCAAATAGCGCAAACATGTTCTATCATTTAAATGATAGAATTTGAGACCATTAAATGGTCGGGAAAATCATGTATCTGACCATTCAATTTTTTTTACTTTTTTGCAGGGAAAAAAGTATTTTTATAGGTTAAATATAGACATGTCTAGAACCATTACATGGCCATAAATACCATTTACATTTTTTTCGTGACCATTTAATTTTTTAACTTGTTTGCAGCGAAAAGAATTTTATAAAAACATTGAGCAGGTACACACGATTTTCATTTTGCGCGTCAGTCGTGTGTTGATTGTTTCTTGGAATGGACGGAGAATACGGATTTACTGTGTTTTGTGTTAATTTATTTATTCAGAAGTGGCACGTGGTTTTATGTGAACACAAAAAAGGAAAGTGTAATTGAAAAAATGTACCTGTTTTTTGTTCTGCATTTTGCTATATGGTATCATTTATTTTTATTTGCAGTTGCATGATGTCTGCGTTTGTACATTTGATGCGCACGATGTAAATATGGAATAATTACTTATTGTTGAAATTGAAACAAAATAGAGTGTGTAAAAATATATGATGTTTGCTTGAACGGCATTATAAATACAAATAAACAATGAATTAGTTTATAAATAAATAATAACAAACAAATAAAGTTAATTTTGTGTTTTCTTTTCTCAAGTGGCGTCCTTTTTTCGACGATGAAAAAAGTTTTTTCATAAAGATCAAAACATTTTAGGTTGTGACCATGTTCTTTTAACTAGGAGAAAAACATTTTTAATGAATGCCATAACATTTTTAATCGTGACCATTGTCTTTTCATTCAAACAAAATTCTTTTTATCAATATAATAACATTTTAGATGAGGACAATTACATTTTTCTTAGAACCATGTTCACTGAGCCAACATGGTTGCAGGTTAAAATGTTAAATGGTCGCCGCAAAAATAGCTCCTATCATATTATTTTGCTCTTCGAATATGATTGTGACAATCATGTTTCTTCTCTGCGTGTATAAGCAAAATCAAAAATAATAATGTTTTAATGCAAGTCAATATTTTGAATAATGCTGCAGTACTATTAAGATAAGTTAATGTATTCGAATTGTATTAGTAATAACACCAATTTCACAAATATAAGATATGAAAACAGATATTAACTCTAAGAGATCGATAAAGATATCGATAACTGCAAACGTAATTCAACAAGCAATTGTGCATTGTATTTTGTTTTGGGATTTCTCATAATTACAATTATTTCACGTTTTTTAATTAGTGATGTCTTTTTTTTACAAATAGGAAAGCCTGCCTATATGGGCCCTATCATGGATTCAATACCTGAGATGTTTTCACTTTTGTGAAACTTTTGATGATAGCTAAGCGACATCAACAGCACCGAAAAATATTGATCTTATATCAATGATTATGTAACCCAAATTTTAGGGCATACGATTTAAAAGAAAGTTGATGATCATCTTTGCCTAAAAAATTGTTTTCATTGAAATTAGGACCTACATCTTTTAAATATGTGTCTCTCCGTTGAAGTCGTATGTCTTTCAATTAAGGCAAATTTTCCTTAAAGAGAACTGCTCTTTGAAGTATCTGTTATAATGTGGACTTTTATTTGTATGTGAACAGCTTTGTTAAAATATAACAAAATGGGAATGAAAATTCCATTAATGATATAGAGACTATATTGAAAGTTAGATAGCTCCCTAAAAATTTCTTTATTTTCAAGAAGCTGCATTTTTGACTTTATTTTTAGATAGGAGTAAGCTCATTTTTATTTTTATTTTTAAATTTATTTCGAACTTGAACATTATATCACGGCAAAGGTCGGTCTATTAGGTACCAGCTCGCTTATTATTTGATCGTTTGAAGTTGCCTTATCTAAGTAATGCAACGTGCATCAAGACTGCGAAAGCGAGGGAAAACCTCAAGCATGGGGTTTTCAATTGCATCCACATCACGGTTGCCACAGTTGGTAGAATTCTACTATAAGTGGTAGATTTTTTACTGGTTGGTAGAATTCTTCATGTTTTGGTAGATTTTGCAAAATATTTCTCTCCAATTAAGAGATACAATTATCTATAGAAAAAAATTTAAGTTTCGACAAAATTTTCTATAGAAATAAAATTTTGACAAAATTTTCTATAGAAATAAAAAATGGACTAAACTTTCTATAAAAAATAAAATTTTGACAAAAATTTCTATAGGAATAAAATTTTGGCAAGATTTTCATAGAAATAAAATTTTGCAAGAAAATACTACCGAAATAAAATTTGCCAAAAATGTTCTATAGATTTTTTTTTTCAAAAATTTTCTATAGAAATAAAACTCTTCTATAGATATAAAATTTAAAAAAAAATTTCTGTAGATATAAAAAAAAACCTCAAAAATTTTATTTCTATAGGAAATTTGTCAACATTTTATTTCTATAAATTTTTTTTTTTTTTAATTTTATTTCTATAGAAAATTTTGTCAAAATTGTATTTCTAAAGATAAATTTGTCAAAATTTTATTACTATATAAAATTTAGACAAAATTTTATTTCTATAGAAAATTTTGTCAAAATTTTATTTTTATAGAAAATTTAGTCAATTTTTTATTTCTATAGAAAATTTCGTCAAAATTTTATTTCTATAGAACATTTTGTCAAAATTTTATTTTTATAGAAAATTTAGTCAATTTTTTATTTCTATAGAAAATTTTGTCAAAATTTTATTTCTATAGAAAATTTTGTCAAAATTGTATTTCTATAGAAAATTTTGTCAAAATTGTATTTCTATAGAAAATTTTGTCAACATTTTATTTCTATAGAAAATGTTGCCAAAATTTTATTTCTATAGAAAATTTTGTGAAAATTTTATTTCTATAGAACATTTTGTTAAAATTTTATTTCCATAGAAACTTTTGTCAACATTTTATTTCTACAGAAAATTTTGGTAAAATTTTATTTTAATAGAAAATTTTGTCAAACTTTTATTTCTATAGAAAATTTTGTCAAAATTTTATTTCTATAGAAAATTTTGTCAAAATTTTATTTCTATAGAAAATTTTGTCAAAATGTTATTTCTACAGAAAATTTTGTCAAAATTTTATTTCTATAGAAAAATTTGGTAAAATTTTATTTTAATAGAAAATTTTGTCAAACTTTTATTTCTATAGAAAATTTTGTCAAAATTTTATTTCTATAGAAAATTTTGTCAAAATTTTATTTCTATAGAAAATTTTGTAAAATTTTTTTTTCTATAGAAAATTTTTTCAAAATTTTATTTCTATAGAAATTTTTGTCAAAATGTTATTTCTATTGAAAATTTTGTCAAAATTTTATTTCTATAGAAAATGTTGCCAAAATTTTATTTCTATAAGAAAATGTTGTGAAAATTTTATTTCTATAGAAAATTTCGTCAAAATTTTATTTCTATAGAAAATTTTGTCAAAATTTTATTTCTATGGAAATTTTGTCAACATTTTATTTCTATAGAATATTTTGTTAAAATTTTATTTCTATAGAAACTTTTGTCAACATTTTATTTCTATAAAAATTTTTGTCAAAATTGTATTTCTATAGATAAATTTGTCAAAACTTTATTTCTATAGAAAATTTTGTCAAAATTTTATTTCTATAGAAAATTTTGTCAAAATTTTATTTCTATAGAACATTTTGTCAAAATTTTATTTCTATAGAAAATTTTGTCAAAATTTTATTTCTATAGAAAATTTTGTCAAAATTTTATTTCTATAGAAAATTTTGTCAAAATTTTATTTCTATAGAAAATTTTGTCAAAATTTTATTTCTATAGAAAATTTTGTCAAAATGTTATTTCTATAGAAAATTTTGTCAAAATTTTATTTCTATAGAATTTTTTTTCAAAATGTTATTTTTATAGAAAATTTTGTCAAAATGTTATTTCTATAGAAAATTTTGTCAAAATGTTATTTCTATAGAAAATTTTGTCAAAATTTTATTTCTTTAGAAAATTTTGTCAAAATTTTATTTCTATGGAAAATGTTGTCAAAATTTTATTTCTATAGAAAATTTTGTCAAACTTTTATTTCTATAGAAAATTGTGTCAAAATTGTATTTCTATAGGAAATTTTCTCAAAATTTTATATCTATAGAAAATTTTGTCAAAATGTTATATCTATCGAAACTTTTGTCAAAATTTTATATCTATAGAAAATTTTGTCAAAATTTTTTTTCTGTAGAAAATGTTGTCAAAATGTTATTTCTATACAAACCTTTTGTCAAAATTTTATTTCTATGGAAAATTTTGTCAAAATTTTATTTCTATGGAAAATTTTGTCAAAATTTTATTTCTATGGAAATTTTTGTCAAAAATTTTATTTCTAAAGAAATTTTTGTCAAAATTTTATTTCTATAGAAAATTTTGCCAAAATTTTATTTCTATAGAAAATGTTGTCAAAATGTTATTTCTATACAAATCTTTTGTCAAAATTTTATTTCTATGAAAAATTTTGTCAAAATTTTATCTCTATGGAAATTTTTGTCAAAATTTTATTTCTATAGAAATTTTTGTCAAAATTTTATTTCTATAGAAAATTTTGTCAACATTTTTTTTCTATAGAAAATTTTGTCAAATTTTTATTTCTATAAAAAAAAAAATTAAAAAATTTTATTTTTGTAGAACATTTTGTCAAAATTTTATTTCTATAGAAAATGTTGCCAAAATTTTATTTCTATAAGAAAATGTTGTGAAAATTTTATTTCATTTATAGAAAATTTTTTCAAAATTTTATTCTATAGATTTTTTTGTCAAATTGTTATTTCTATAGAAAATTTTGTAAAAATTTTATTTCTATAGAAAATTTTGTGAAAATTTTATTTCCATAGAAAATTTTGTCAAACTATTTTGATGATTTTGAATTTAATTATAACAGTGACCTCTATGTGTCAGTGGTTTTTCATTGATACTTTCTAGTTTTAGAAAGACATCCAAAACAAGAGAATATAAGTCAAAGAATGGCAAACTTATAAACCCTCACCCCATACAGGATAAAATAATCGGAATTATAACACCCAGTTTCAAGACGACGTATACAAAATAATATTTTTCACCTCTGAAAACTTGCTTTTTTATTTCACATCACATCGTGAAACTCTGCATATAACAAATTCTCCATTGTCAAAATATCTTGCTCTATTTTAATAACCCTTTCTTTTTTATTTTGTAATGATTGTTTGCATCATTTGACTTGGAAGAAATGAGGACCACCCTCACTGAAGTTGAATAATAAACATTTGTACATTAATATTTTAAGTAATGGATAATGAACTGGAACATTAGTGAATGCATAAATGGATTGTTATAAATAGTATGGGATGTTATTGCTGTTTTGTAGGCCAGAGAGGTACAATCACATATCACCGTAAATATAATATATGGCAATGTACCCAACGATAGGCAGTTTTATCGTTCAAAATATGATGTGGCAATGTCATGCATTTATGAATGCTGTTAATGGTGAAATGCGATGCTCCATGAAACCCCAGTATTGAGATTGCCCTCTATGTAGTATATCGTTATATGGGGGGAATTGGAGAAATAATTTAATATTTTGTTGTGTCGATAATTATAGTCGGCACTGCTATGAAAATATTTTGATATGCTGAACAAATGTACGATAATTCAATCTGGGATTCAGTTCGATGTAGGAAACATTTAATTAACTAATAATCTGACTTTGTAAATAGGATGTGGTGATAAAGGGTTATTTGTGGAGATAACTAAAAATAGATGATGGACTTCGCTAGGATTTGACGGGGATCCCTGGCCACTTCGTATGGTGCTAAACACATTTTTGCATTTTTGAACTCCAAGTATTTTTCTTCAAACTACGAAATTTTCTTTATCAAGTTAAAGAAAATAATTATATCTAATAAATTTTCTTGAGTTTGTCGAAAAATATTTACTTATTTTTGTGATATCGGCTGGATTGTAAAAAAAAAAAACAAAAAACTTTCCTTCTTTGTGTGAACACTGTTTCTTAGTATGGATAGTCGACTTTCAACTTTTTGAAAAAATGGAGAAAAAATCTTGCAAGACACTCTCATTTTGGAATACGTTTAATCTTCATAATCAAGTTACAAAAAGTCAATGAACTGTAAAACGATCTCAATAATCTAATATATAAAATTAAGTCATATTGAATATATGTTTCCAAGTTTTTTAGGACAAATTTACTTAAGTTCAATATAAATTCCTTTCCCAAGTCCATTTTAAAGTCGAATCACTTAATTCTAGGGAATTTCATTGAAAATGTTATCGACTTATTATCAAGGAAGAAAAAATTTACAAGATAAATGCATGAAGACGATTAGTCGATTTTCAAAAATATCAAAAGTAGATTAGTCGAAAAAGTGGAGCCACTTTACAGTACAATAGAGATGATTTGATATGTTCGACTGTTCAATGATTTTGAATGTCTGAATAATTTTTGTATATATATGTATCGTACATTGTGAGGAATTTTAATTTAAATTTGGATATTTTGGTAAAAAAATCATCCAAAATCGACAGGAGCTACAATAATACTTGCAAACACTGGATGTTAGTAACGATTTAAAAATAACTATGACAAATCATTATATGAGTACGAAATTTTGTAGTGATTTTTAAACAAAAAATCAACAATTTTATAAACCGAAACAACATGAGCAATGATACGAACACCACCCACCTTTATGTTTGGAAGTTAAAAACTTTTGTAGTATTTTATAGGACCATGTTCGGTCGTGTATGGGCGAAGAGGGAAGTTCTTCCATTTCTGGAAAAAAGTAATGATACAGTTAACATAGATTATAGAGATTTCCGATATACATTGAAGAGCATCTTTGTATACAACAGATATATTCTATTATTGAATCCTATTGGTTATTAGCATACTATTAGTATAGGCATTATACTAAAAAAATATGGTAGAGTGAAGCTCACATTAGCCTTGATCTCTAGACACAGCTAAATGCTAAGAATGAATAATGAACAACAATTCACTAAGTTGATATAATTTGGGCTAATTAGTAGGTACAGAGAATACGAATATGAAGATTGAATATGGTGGATATACTTGTTATGATTTCTAAAGAAGTCATATGCGTGTGTTTTATAAACATATTGTGGTCATGGAAATATATGGCAAAGTTCTTGAAAAATCGAAAAGGTTTACATCGCTATAATCATAGAACCATGATTCAAATCCTATGGATCACGGTTGCCACAGTTGGTAGAATTCTACCAAAAAAGGGTGGATTTTTTTACTGTTTGGTAGATTGGTAGAATTCTTGATGTTTTGGTAGATTTTAAAAAATACTCCTCTCCAACTACATAGTACTATAATTTTCTACAGAAATAAAATTTTGTGAAATATTTTTATGGAAATAAAATGTTGACAAAATTTTCTATGGAAATAATACTTTGACAAAATTGTCTATGGAAATAAAACTTTGACAAAATTGTCTATGAAAATAAAATCTTAGCAAATTTTCAATACAAATAACATTTTTACAAAAAATTCTATAGAAGTAAAATTTTGGTAAAATTTTCTATAGAATAAATTTTGCACAAAATTTTCTATAGAATTAACATTTTGACAAAATTTTCTATAGAAATAAAATTTTGACATAATTTTCTATAGAAATAAAATTTTGGCTAAATTTTCTGTAGAAATACACTTTTGTTACAATTTTCTGTAGAAATACAATTTTGACAAAATCTTCTATAGAAACACAATTTTTTCAATATAAATAAAATTTTGAGAAAATTTTCTATAGAAATAAAATTTGGACATAATTTTCTATAGAAATAAAATTTTGGCAAACATTTTAATAGAAATAAAATTGTGATAAAATCTTCTACAATTTTCTGTAGAATTAACATTTTGACAAATTTTTCTATAGAAATAAAATTTTGACATAATTTTCTATAAAAATAAAATGTTGGCAAAAATTTTAATAGAATTAAAATTTTGACAACATCTTCTATAGAAATTAAATTTTTACAAATTTTTGTATAGAAATAAAATTTTGGCAAAATTTTCTACATGAAAAAAAAAAATTTTTGACAAAATTTTCTATAGAAATAAAATTTTGACATAATTTTCTATAGAAATAAAATTTTGGCAAAAATTTTAATAAAAATAAAATTTTGACAAAATCTTCTACAATTTTCTGTAGAATTAACATTTTGACAAAGTTTTCTATATCTAAATTTTGGCAAACAGTTTAACAGAAGTAAAATTTTGACAAATTTTTCTATAGAAATAACATTTTGACAACATTTTCTATAGAAATATAATTTTGACATAATTTTCTATAGAAATAAAATTTTGTTACCATTTTCTGTATAATTAACATTTTGACAAATTTTTCTATAGAAATAAAATTTTGACATAATTTTCTATAGAAATAAAATTTTGGCAAAATTTTCTGTAGAAATAAAATTTTGACATAATTTAGAAATAAAATTGTTATAATTTTCTATAGAAATAAAATTTTGGAAACATTTTAATAGAAATAAAATTTTGACAAAATCTATAGAAATACAATTTTGACAAATTTTTCTATAGAAATAAAATTTTGACAAAATTTTCTATAGAAATATAATATTCACATAATTTTCTATAGAAATAAAATTTTGGCAAAAATTTTAATAGAAATAAAATTTTGACAACATCTTCTATAGAAATTAAATTTTGACAAATTTTTGTATAGAAATAAAATTTTGGCAAAATTTTCTATATGAAAAAAAATAAATATTTGACAAAATTTTCTATAGAAATAAAATTTTGACATAATTTTCTATAGAAATAAAATTTTGGCAAAAATTTTAATAAAAATATGATTTTGACAAAATCTTCTACAATTTTCTGTAGAATTAACATTTTGACAAATTTTTCTTCTATAGAAATAAAATTTTGACATAATTTTCTATAGAAATAAAATTTTGGCAAACATTTTAACAGATATAAAATGTTGACAAATTTTTCTATAGAAATAACATTTTGACAACATTTTCTATAGAAATATAATTTTGACATCATTTTCTATAGAAATAAAATTTTGTTACAATTTTCTGTATAATTATCATTTTGACAAATTTTTCTATAGAAATAAAATTTTGGCAAAATTTTCTTTAGAAATACAATTTTGTTACAATTTTCTGTAGAAATAAAATTTTGACAAAATCTTCTATAGAAATAAAATGTTGTTACAATTTTCTGTAGAAATAAAATTTTGACAAAATCTTCTATAGAAATAAAATTTTGAAAATTTTTTCAATATTAATAAAATTTTGACAAAATTTTCTATAGAAACAAAATTTTGACATAATTTTCTATAGAAATAAAATTTCGGCAAAAATTTTAATAGAAATAAAATTTTGACAAAATCTTCTGCAATTTTCTGTAGAATTAACATTTTGACAAATTTTTCTATAGAAATAAAATTTTTACATAATTTTCTATAGAAATAAAATGTTGGCAAACATTTTAATAGAAATAAAATGTTGCCAAATTTTTCTATAGAAATAACATTTTGACAAAATTTTCTATAGAAATATAATTTTGACATAATTTTCTATAGAAATAAAATTTTAATAGAAATAAAATGTTGACAACGCCTTCTATAGAAATTAAATTTTGACAAATTGTTCTATAGAAATAAAATTTTGGCAAAATTTTCTATAAAAATAAAATTTTGTTATAATTTTCTGTAGAAATAAAATTGTGTGAAATAAGATTTTGTTTTTGTTTGGAAGTTTTTTTTTTTTGTTGTAAAATTTTCTCCAAATTTTGGTATATTATGTTTGGCTCAAGTGGCAACCGTGCTCTGCTCCACACCAGTATGTCAATCATCAAGCGTATTTCAAGAATATTAGCTTCCAACATTATTATAAATTGTACTTTTGATCTTTAATTCTCTATTTTCAGTTTTTCATTTATTCATAACAATATCGTGTTTATATCACACTTAGTCATACAATTAATAATGAAAAAATAAAACTGTATTTGACCCATATAAATCTCTCATTAATTATAATCTTTGATTTTTTTTTATTTCCCCATGAATGAATTTTCTGAAACTAAAAAACAAACTCATCAAGGCAACAACAATTTCATCGTAATTGTTAACAATGAAATCGAAAGTATACAACAATTAACTAGAAGTTGAATAATAAAAAAAAGGAAAAACAAGTACCATGGAGTATGGGTCATTCCATTGAACAGTTTTAATAATAGTGTATTGATTTTTATACCGACCACCATAGAATGGTGGGTGATGGGGGTATAGGTTTTTCATTACGTTCGTAAGATATCGTAATACTGATTTTCAACTCTATATAGTAAATATATTCGTGATCAGAGGGAAATTCCAAGACGATATAATCATGTCCGTCTGTCTATCTGTTATAATCAAGCTACAGTCTTAAATTATGAGGCAATAGTTCTGAAATTTGGCCCAGTTTCGTTTTTTTCATGCAAGTAAGTGAAGTTCGAAGATAGAAACCAATATCGCACTATTTATACGATTTGTCTGAGGTTAAAAATCTAGAAATATTTTATGTAAAGGGTGATTTGTTAAGAGCTTGATAACTTTTTTTTTAAAAAAACGCATAAAATTTGCAAAATCTCATCGGTTCTTTATTTGAAACGTTAGATTGGTCCATGACATTTACTTTTTGAAGATAATTTCATTTAAATGTTGACCGCTGCGTCTTAGGTGGTCCATTCGGAAAGTCCAATTTTGGGCAACTTTTTCGAGCATTTCGGCCGGAATAGCCCGAATTTCTTCGGAAATGTTGTCTTCCAAAGCTGGAATAGTTGCTGGCTTATTTCTGTAGACTTTAGACTTGACGTAGCCCCACAAAAAATAGTCTAAAGGCGTCAAATCGCATGATCTTGGTGGCCAACTTACCGGTCCATTTCTTGAGATGAATTGTTCTCCGAAGTTTTCCCTCAAAATGGCCATAGAATCGCGAGCTGTGTGGCATGTAGCGCCATCTTGTTGAAACCACATGTCAACCAAGTTCAGTTCTTCCATTTTTGGCAACAAAAAGTTTGTTAGCATCGAACGATAGCGATCGCCATTCACCGTAACGTTGCGTCCAACAGCATCTTTGAAAAAATACGGTCCAATGATTCCACCAGCGTACAAACCACACCAAACAGTGCATTTTTCGGGATGCATGGGCAGTTCTTGAACGGCTTCTGGTTGCTCTTCACTCCAAATGCGGCAATTTTGCTTATTTACGTAGCCATTCAACCAGAAATGAGCCTCATCGCTGAACAAAATTTGTCGATAAAAAAGCGGATTTTCTGCCAACTTTTCTAGGGCCCATTCACTGAAAATTCGACGTTGTGGCAGATCGTAAGTCTATTCATGATGAAATGTCAAAGCATACTGAGCATCTTTCTCTTTGACACCATGTCTGAAATCCCACGTGATCTGTCAAATACTAATGCATGAAAATCCTAACCTCAAAAGAATCACCCTTTACATACTAAAAGGCGTGCCGAATATGGTGTATATCAGTCCCTGTTTTTGTTTAGCCCCACATAGACCGATCTCCGATTTGACTTGTTGGTCTTCTATGTGTCGCAATTTTTATACGATTTACCTGAAATTGAAAAAGTTGTGTCTAATGTGGTGGGTATCGATCCCTATTTGTGTATTACCCCCATATAGATTCATCGCCTATTTGACTTCATGGCCTTCTAGACACCGCAAATTTTATGATTGTGGTGCCGAAAGTGGACTCACTTGGACTATTCCGTCCATTGTGATACCACTGTGGCGAACTTCTCTGTTATCAGTGCTGCCCGATTCTATGTTTAGCTTATTGACAAGGGACATTTTATAGCCGAGTCCGAACTGCGTTCCAAATTACGGTGAAACCACTTAGAGAAGCTTTGAAACACTCAGAAATGTCACCAGCATTACTTAGGTGGGATAATCCACCGCTGAAAAACTTTTTGGTGTTCGGTCGAAGCAGGAATCGAACCCACGAACCCATGCAAGACGGGCATGCTAACCATTGCACCACGGTGGCTCCCGGAGCTATATCTAAGTCTGAAATTATTAAATTAAGCACATTTGACGATACTATTAACAGAACTCCTTGTGGAAAAAATTTAAGCAAATCATGATAAAATTCTTGTTTCTGGGGGCAATATAGGTGCATATCGGACGAAAGGTATAAATGGGAACTATATCTGTATCTGAACCTATTTCTTCCAAAATCAATAGGGTTCTATTATGACACGAAATACACACTTTTTCACAAAAATGTCTTGGCAGACAGACAAACGGATGTACGGGCAGATGGACAGACGAACATGGCTAAATCGACTCAGGGACTGATCTTAATCAATATTGCCAAAGACACTCCATGTCTATCTATTCTCCATCGGGGTGTTGCACAATATGCACTAACATATAATAGCATCTTCCACAAAGTGGGTCAGGGTTTAAAAAAGGAAGAATGCCAATCAAACCACCAATGTAAGGTATGATCCGAATTCAATGTTTTGGATGTGAATTAAATAATTCTGTGATATTTTGATAAATAAATAATTTTTAAATTTTAATGCATTCTAACGCTTGTCTGCAACGATTGATTTCAAATATTTACAAAAATTCGCAATTTTTCAGGAAGGGATTTATTATTTTTTTAAACAAAATTTAAATAATTTGTAACATTTAACCTATTTGAAACAAAAAAAGTTAAAATTAACTTTCAAAATTTGTGAAAAAAAGCTAATTATAAAAAATTGAATTAAAAGAACTTCCTGAGTAGTTAAAATAAAAAACATCTTTGGCAGGTCATTTTTGGAAGTGTTTTTAAAGTTGTGCTGTTCCAAATTGTTTTGCTGGGTAAACAATATATGGTTGAAATACATATCAACCACGCTGTATTGTACAACCTGTTCTTCTTCGTTGGACACATATATCAACCGAACGAACCTCAGACAAGCGACACGCAGTAGAAAAACATACAGATCTGTCAGTACGCTGCCTTTAGAACTGTCATAGGATGTATCTGCAGTAAACCCCTGGATGACCTTTATGTGGAGACCAAGGTGGATCCAAGGGGTGATCCCTGTGCGTAGAAACAATTACATGTTGTCAAAGCAGTATCTCCATCACCCAGGAAGGGAGCCACTGTGGTGCAATGGTTAGCATGCCCGCCGTGCATACACAAGGTCGTGGGTTCGATTCCTGCTTCGACCGAACACCAAAAAGTTTTTTAGCGGTGGATTATCCCACCTCAGTAATGCTGGTGACATTTCTGAGGGGTTCAAAGCTTTTCTAAGTTGTTTCACTGTAATGTGGAACGCCGTTCGGACTCGGCTATAAAAAGGAGGTCCCTTGTCATTGAGTTTAACATGGAATCGGGCAGCACTCAGTGATAAGAGAGAAGTTCACCAATGTGATATGACAATGGACTGAATAGTCTAAGTGAGCCTGATACATCGGGCTGTCACCTAACCTAATCACCCAGGAATGTAAGGATTGATCTTCGGCTTCTAGAGCACGAGACCTAGCGTTACAAAAGAGGGCCTCTAGAATATGCAGCATCAAGACAGATCTGAACAGGATTCATGAGAATACTGAAGCTGAAGCGGTGAAAAGCTACAAAGTTAATCCCGCTCTCGGAGCTCAACCACCGCCTATAGCACCCCCCGCGGCCCACCTAAGATCAGTCAAACGCAGCCGCCTCAAATCCTACCTATCAACATCAATTGAACAGCGAGGTAATCGTCAGCACAGAGAACTATTTTTCAGACCTCGAAAAAACATAGTTTTTAAAACGGGTTAAAAAAAGTTGATGAATTGCATTATTGAGTTAAAAAGGGGCCTATGTATACAATCACCATATAGTCCGTTGGAAGCTTAATGTTTATCGGGGCACCCTCGTGTTCATTTCATTTCATTTATTTATTTTATAATGGAGTAATTCATATGTGTCTTCATGAATGACTCAATGCATCAACTGAAGCAGTGATTGATCTAAGTTATAATTGTATTTTTATGACATAATAAAGTTATTTGAATGTTTGTGTGCTATATATGAAATATAAACAAATAAATTGCATGGATGAATGAGAAAATAATTTAAAAAAAGTGAAATTGCAAATAGTAAAACAAGTCTATACCACATCAATGCTGTTTGAAGAACTCTCTACGAAATACATCAACAAAACTTTTCAAGGGTCTAGCCACAATTTATAACAGTTAATTAAAGATTACAAAAATTGTATAAGAAAACTTAATAAAATGTTATGAGAGAAAATACTATTATATAAATTTAATTTCACTATCTCTAGATAGATATTCAAACATTGAAAATGTTTGATTTTCTTTGCTGATGTTTAAGAGCTTAGTTAAAAACCGAATATTGTGAATATGGTGTTTATTTTTAAATATATTATATTTGTTAATATGGATTAATATGATATTTATAAAATTAGTATATTTTTCATAATGAAAGCGTTTTTAACAAAAAAAATTAGAAATAATATAATTTTTTTAATAAATACATTTATATAAATATTTTTTAATATAATATTAAAGCATTTATGAAGTTAGAGATATACTATATGTTGTGAATATGTCCAAATAAAAAAATAAATAGCTTATATGATGAGAATAAAATATGAGAGAGAAAAAAAAATACACGCAAAACATCTAAATCCAATTATGGATTAAAATAAAAAAAATTCAACAAAAACTGTCATTTTATTTGTAAACTTACCACTAGCAGCATCGTGCAACATTATGCGTGAATTGGTAAAGAATGGCCTCAGTGATGGCTTGGGGGTAGAGCCAATTGAGAGGCTGTCTATATCTGGCCCCGAATCATCACCCTCACAGCATGACAACGATTCAAGCTCTTGAAATAATGCATCCAAATCACGTTCGCCACGTAGAGCTGCTGTGCCACGATTCACTTCACCTTCCAATTCCTCTGAGGCTTTGAAACGTTTCAATAGAGCAAAGATTTTTTGCTTAAAATTACGTTGTTGCAAGGAAATCGTCTGTAATTAGAGGTAGATAGATAAAGAGATGAGCAAATAATCAAAAAATAAAGAAAATCATTTGGGTTGAATCATCAACCATTTGCTTATATATATATTTTTTTTTTTCATGCCACATTCACAAAATGGTACAATGTTAAGTTTTTCATAGTGTGTTTGAAATTCAGATGTTGTTTATTTTTATAGTGGAAAGTGAAAAAAAATTATTTTTGTAATAGGTAATAATTTACATAGTTCCAGACAATCCAAAATTGTAACACAACTGATGGTGAATGAGTCATAGTATAGCGAATAAGTATATTTTAAATTGAAATTGAAAGAATATTGCAAATTATCATAATTCCCCGATTATCTTACACTGAAAAAATTGTTATCTAATATGAATAACTTTTAAGGCTAGTTTATAGGGACTGGCCTTGACTTCAGGCTCACTTAGATGTTCAGTCCAGTGCGATAATTTAGGAATTAGAAATATATCGGGTGATAACTGATGTTGTAGAAACCTTTATTATCACATAGTTATTGCAGCAGTTTACTGTTTAGCCAATGTCTTACTAAATCCGCATGAGATGCTTTAAACCCCCTCCTCGTTATATATGTTTTACTGGATAATATATAGAATTTTGATGGACTTGCGAAACATCCATCTTTCATCAAGAAGATCGGTTCAAATAGTACTGCTCACTGTGACATTTCTACATATGGAGACTACATCAGATTATAAACATTTTTGTTTGGATTTTTGAGGAATCTTAAAAGTCTCGTCAAAGCATGCAAGAAAATCGGATGAAATTAACCCCCGGGAGCCACCGTGGTGCAATGGTTAGCATGCCCGCCTTGCATACACAAGGTCGTGGGTTCGATTCCTGCTTTGACCGAACACCAAAAAGTTTTTCAGCGGTGGATTATCCCAACTCAGTAATGCTGGTGACATTTCAAAGATTTTCTAAGTGGTTTCACTGCAATGTGGAACGCCGTTCGGACTCGGCTATAAAAGGTCCCTTGTCATTGAGTTTAACATGGAATCGGGCAGCACTCAGTGATAAGAGAGAAGTTCACCAATATGGTATCACAATGGACTGAATAGTCTAAGTGAGCCTGATACATCGGGCTGCCACCTAACCTAACCTAACCCCCGTTCATATGAAATCTAAATACTATAGATACGTACCCTATACTCGAATGGGCACGGGAAGTTAAATAAAGAATTTTAATTTAGTTTTAGACAATTTAAAAATTGGTCCTTCTATCCCCTGAAGAATTTACATCACGAAACCGAAGTATATGGGGGCTATATCAAACATTTGCCGAATTAAACTCGGGATTTCCAATTTCAAATCGGATAAATAAAAATTGCAGTGTGTAGATTAGAGCTCGACCAAAGTGTTTCTTTTGTTTTTGCTAAAGCCGATGTTCGGCAAAAAAAGCAATAATCGGCCTAAAATTTTTAATTTAAGTAATTAAATTAAATATTAGCATATTTTATTGAACAAAGGCATAAAAACAACAATAAACGATATTTCAGGCCATGCCTTATAATATTCTTTTAGGACTAGCAGACGATTTACTGCCTGTTCATGAAACACAAAATCGACTCGGGATGAATCGTTCGACTAGATTGAAACTAAAATAACTTTAGATACATTTGCTAGAAAATCCTGAAATTTGTCATGAACTCATTATTTATGATTTACTATCGAACAGCGAACAATTGGGATTCCACGCGCTCAGAAAAAAAAATCGCCTCTGTAACATGTACCCCAAACACATTTTTCTTCAAGCATATATATTTTCAGGATTGGTCAAAAAAAATATTGTTTGTATTGTTCAAACATATTATGTTTCACCTTATGACATATATTTGTAGAAAAAAATTTTAATGGAATTTTCTTTGTGTAGATATATTTTTAAGGCGCCAATTGGTTACTCTCTCTATTTCTAAACAAATATATGTTTATAAGCTATCTCTAAATTAATATATGTTTGCATCTAAGCATATTATATTTAGAAACATTTTATGTCCCAAACATAATATGTTCTAACATATTAACATATATGTCCCAAACATGTTATGCTAGTTTATGAACATTATATGCTTGCACTTAAAAATATTGTGTTAACAAATTTGAGTTCCAAACACATAATTTTTACACCCAAACATGTGAAAAACAGTCTTTTTCGTCCGTACACAGACTCTGGATTTCGAGACATCAATATGGGATTTTTGACGAATCGTCCGTCTCGAGGCGAACGAAAATTCCACTAACAGGCAGTTAGTATTCAAAATTTTGTAGTTTGATATTAAAATGACAACAAGGAGTTTTTATACATTTTTTCACGTTTTATTTGTACTGGGTGTTTTGACCGAGAAAAATTCAACACGGGACAATTTGAAATGAAATAAATTATTTAAAAAGCTGATTCAATTTGTAAGAGGAAATTTCCCAAATGTTTTCTCCATAAGGAGTTAGCATAAAGGGCCCAAAATTGAGTTATCTCTCCCAGCCAGATCTATACTAAAGGTTGTGGAAAGGTTCATTCGCCCGAACCGAAACATGTACAGTCCAGGCGTGTATAGATTGGTATCTGGCGTTTTCTTTTCAATGGCTCTATTAACCATGTTCCTTAATCTATATCTGTCCATAAAGCTCGAAAAATAATTGTATAATTAGCTTTGGCTTAAGTTAATCGGCCTCTTGACGCCGAATTATCGATATTTGACCGAATGCTGAAGCCTATTCTTCGGTCGAGATGACCAAGAAAAAAAATGGGAATTCCCTCTATATGGGGGGCGAAGAAGTCAAATCGGGATGTCGTTCTTTTTCTGCATGGACCAATAGACACCATATTCGGCATCACTATATATTGACCTGAAAAATAGTGTTGCTCATGAAACGAAATCGTGGGATCGGTTTATATGGGGCCTATATCAAAACTTGGACCTATAATCCCATCTTCGAAATTGACCTGCTTGCATACAAAACAAGAATCTGTACAAAATTTCAGAACCATGACTCCATTCCTGAAGGCTGTAGCGTGATTACAATAGACAGACGGACATCGGTAGATCGTCTAAGAATTTCCTCCTGCTCAAGAATATATATATACTTTATATATAACATAATATGAAAGATTACGCAACCTAAATGTTAGGACACGCAATTTACACAATATTAAGGACAATGCAATTTTAATTAAAAGTTTATAAAATTTGCTTCAATATTTTTTTTTTTTTAATTTGGGACACTAATTGCAAATATGGGTTCCTCCTTTAAAGTCGTATGTCTTTGAACTAAGCGGAATTTTCCTTCAAAGTAAACAATTTGCTTTATCAAGAAAAAAATTAATTACGTCTAATAAATTGTCAGCGTTGTCGGAACAAATCGCAAGAATTTAGTTTTCTTATAAAGATTTGAATTTTGTATTGTATTTGAACTATGGTGCCAAAGAGAACTATGAGAATATTTACATTTGTAGGTTTTAGGGTTAAGAAAATATCGTCAAACGAAAATTTTGCGATTTGCAATTCCAAATATCGGAATATACCCCATTATGATTTGGTATTCGAATTAGTTTGCAAGCATCATCAACAAGGAGAACAAAAAAAGTGTTGTGAAAATCGCAAATTACTGTATAATCCTTCGGCCTATGTTTAGGAGGAAAGTCAAAAATCATTGTTTGCCCTCTAGTTCAGTGGCCTTAAGCTTTTTTTAACTTGTTGTCTACCTACTGTTTAATCCTAATTGGCATTTAATGGGCATAAACTTTTAACACCTGTTTTATAATTTTTCACATTTACCCATTAACCTCCAAAAAACAAAAAGAAGGTGAGAATTATAAATGGCGGCAACAAGCTACAGACGTCATCTACAGACAGACATCAGCTGCACAAACACAAAACACGGAGCAAAATGTACAAGTGGGAATTGTACAAAATATAAACTAAATGTCCTCAATTAATTTAAAACCAACAACAACAACAAAAACAGAAATAAAAAGAAACTCACAAACACGCACAGACAGCTACAGGTAAATCTACTCTTTATATGGCTCCTCGCCAAGTGGTGGTATCCACACATTGGCTTCCATCATGCCATAACCAACCATCACCAAGCATTCACATCTATTTATGTCCTCACTCTTGTTATAAAGGGTGATTTGTTAAGAGCTTGATAACTTTTTTTTTTTTTAAAACGCATAAAATTTGCAAAATCTCATCGGTTCTTTATTTGAAACGTTAGATTGGTCCATGACATTTACTTTTTGCAGATAATTTCATTTAAATGTTGACCGCGGCTGCGTCTTAGGTGGTCCATTCGGAAAGTCCAATTTTGGGCAACTTTTTCGAGCATTTCGGCCGGAATAGCCCGAATTTCTTCGGAAATGTTGTCTTCCAAAGCTGGAATAGTTGCTGGCTTATTTCTGTAGACTTTAGACTTGACGTAGCCCCACAAAAAATAGTCTAAAGGCGTCAAATCGCATGATCTTGGTGGCCAACTTACCGGTCCATTTCTTGAGATGAATTGTTCTCCGAAGTTTTCCCTCAAAATGGCCATAGAATCGCGAGCTGTGTGGCATGTAGCGCCATCTTGTTGAAACCACATGTCAACCAAGTTCAGTTCTTCCATTTTTGGCAACAAAAAGTTTGTTAGCATCGAACGATAGCGATCGCCATTCACCGTAACGTTGCGTCCAATAGCATCTTTGAAAAAATACGGTCCAATGATTCCACCAGCGTACAAACCACACCAAACAGTGCATTTTTCGGGATGCATGGGCAGTTCTTGAACGGCTTCTGGTTACTCTTCACTCCAAATGCGGCAATTTTGCTTATTTACGTAGCCATTCAACCAGAAATGAGCCTCATCGCTGAACAAAATTTGTCGATAAAAAAGCGGATTTTCTGCCAACTTTTCTAGGGCCCATTCACTGAAAATTCGACGTTGTGGCAGATCGTAAGTCTATTCATGATGAAATGTCAAAGCATACTGAGCATCTTTCTCTTTGACACCATGTCTGAAATCCCACGTGATCTGTCAAATACTAATGCATGAAAATCCTAACCTCAAAAGAATCACCCTTTACATCCGTATACGTAGTATCCCCACATATGTATGCGGATGTAGGTGCTAATTTACCAAAGACATTGCCACACAATGTGGTATTCATTAATTCATACATGCATTTATAATACGCGTGTTTTATTTATTATTTTTTTTTGGGGGGAGAGAGAGTGTAGAGTTGCCAAGCAGTGTAAAATGACGATTTTGTTCATTGGGCAAAGGAGTAGATATGAAGATTTTTGTTTCTAAAATGATTACTATTTTGGATAAGTGATTTTTAAGTTATTTTAGCATAAAATTGAAAGGATGGAATTACAGTGGAACCTCTCAAACTTTGACACTCCGAAACCCAGGCACCTCCCAAACATGGGGATGTTTGATACATTAACACCTTAAAATTAACCTCTCATACATGGACACCTCTCAAAGGTGGACAAAATTTAGGGAAATGTGGATGTCCACCTTTCAGAGGTTTCACTGAATATAGCACAGAATTTCCGTATAAATTTTCCGTACGATTTTTTTGCCCCTACTTATAAAAGTTACATTTGTACTTTTTCACAATTTCTTAAAGTGTATAAAGTTTGCTCCCTAATCAATAAGGGATTGAAATGAGTACAAAACAGCCGAAATTTTCCAAATTTGGTAAAGTCGGTTTTCGGACTACAGTGAAATCTCTCAGATTTCTGAACTATGAAATGCGGACAATTTTCGAAAATTGACAAATTTTCGTGAGACGTTTGCTATACTATTTCAAAGGATCCTTCCAAATACCCTGCACAATTGTATGCATAGTGCATATGTTTTTTGCAACACCCAAAAGGAGACGAGTGGAAATAGCCACGTCCATCTGTCTGTGAACCATATTTTTATAATCAAAGTCTAGATCGCAGTTTTCAATCACGAAAATGATAATATCAATCACCGTTTTAATTGAGCATCAAAAAAAAAATACTTGATAGAAAATTAATTGATTTCATTAGCAAATTTCAATTGATTTTTTAATTGATTCAATTAAATTTTAATTGATGTTGATTAAAAAATTCAATTCATTTATTTTAATTTAAAAAAGAAACTATTTTTAATCGCTATACTATATTTCAGTCACTTTATATAACTACTTTTATTCCTTTTTAGTTTGATTCAAAAATTCATAGTTTCAAAAAAAAATTATTAAGAATTAAAAAAAAATCTCCATAATTGTTTAATTGTCTTACTCTTCCGAACTTGATTGCTAATTAATTTTATCAATTAATTTTTAGTTGAAAATTTACAAAAAAAAATTTAGTTGAAATAAAAAATTAAAATTTCAATCATTGACTTAATGTTTCTAGTTTGATTATAAGGTTAATAGTATCAATTAATTTTTTAATTGAAAAAGTTTTCAACTTCAATCAACTTTTTAATTAGGAATATTTTGGAGATATTTTTTTCTGTGTACACTAAAAAAAAGCATGCCCAGCTCCAATGATTTTGTCTTTAGACCAATGATTTTGGTATTGATAGCGAACCAAAGAAGCGGATAATTGAAGTATGGATATTTTTAGGATACAATTCTCTTTTAAATTTGAGTGTTACGTACTTGATTTTCGGAAACAAATTTTAAATTATTCACCTTTTTAGCTTTTTTCCGTCGTGTGCTATACAAGTCCTTTAAAAATGTGTTAAAGATAACTGCAAATTTGCAAATTCAGACTCGACGTCAAGTAGCAATTATGTCAAATAAAAACGTCTTTAAAATAAAGTTTTGAAAAATATGTTCTAATTTTGAAGGAATTTTTGTGATGTAGTCGAGATGCATAAAATCAACAAATTTAAAGACTATTTCATTAATTATACCCTCCACCATAGGATGGGGGTATATTAACTTTGTCATTCCGTTTGTAACACATCGAAATATTGCTCTAAGACCCCATAAAGTATATATATTCTGGGTCGTGGTGAAATTCTGAGTCGATCTAAGTATGTCTGTCTGTCCGTCTGTTGAAATCACGCTAACTTTCGAACGAAACAAGCTATCGACTTGAAACTTGACACAAGTAGTTGTTATTGATGTAGGTCGGATGGTATTGCAAATGGGCCATATCGGTCCACTTTTACGTATAGCCCCCATATAAACGGACCCTCAGATTTGGCTTGCGGAGCCTCAAAGAGAAACATTTCTCATCCGATCCGGCTGAAATTTGGTACATGCACTGTTAGAAAAATATGTTTTTCATATGTTCCGATATAAACAAAATGTGTTTCGGGCACGATTTTAAACCACAATATATTTAAGTGCGAACATGTAATGTTCCTGAACTAACACTAAATGTTTGGGACATCTATGTTAATATGTTAGAATATATTATGTTTGGGGCATGAATGTTTCATAAAAATCATATGTGTGAATACAAACATATATAAATTTACAAATTTCGACTAAACATACATATGTTGTGATATTTTATTCAAAGCGACAGAGAGAGTATAGAGAGAAGTAGAGATGGAAACCGGGAGAGTTGACGAAAGATATCAATATAACACAGCAAAAGAGTCAAAATAGAACAATTTCTGTGAAACCGCTTGTATGTTGTTTCGGAAAACTGTTTTATGATAAGGCCAAAAATTTGATATGTTTAAGTCTAAATATTATTTAATTTGAATAAAGAGAATATACATTCTGAACCAAGAGAATAGACATTTGAAAAACAAACAGCTTATGTTTTCGCCTTGAGAGCAGCATTTTATGTATGTGTGGATATGTGTTTTGTTTATCATTTTGGCATTATGGGCACAATTTTTTTCTTGGTTCGTTAAAAGAAATCAGGGGTCTTCATAAAAATAACGAAAGGGCACTATACTCTTTTTAGAGTTGGGACAGTAAAATGAAATAAGGAGGAAATAGTGAAAAATTACACAGTAAAATGTAAAAAAACAAACTTTAGTTCCTCTTTATTGAAAAGTAGTCCACGAGGAGTTGACGGACACCATCAAATATAAAAGCGGGCATTAAGTTCGAGTTTTACAGCTAAAACAATTTAAAAAGTTTATTTTCTTTAAAATGAATTATTAAAGAAAAATAAAAGGAATTTTAGAGCGATGGTGTTAAATGCTAGTAAAAAACTGTTCACTCCTAAATAAATTTATGTTTATATTATAAAATTATGTATGTATGTTTATACTCGACTCCACGTTCTTCTTTTGTTAGTTTTTGAATTCCTTCCAAATTTTAAAGTTTTGTACAAAAACAGTTTTTTATTACAAGATTGTTATTTTTGCAATAAAAAATAATATTTTATCCAAAAATCAGTCAATTTCGTTTATATCAAGCACTGTTACTGACTATAAATCTTTAATAACGCACATTTCGAAGTTTCATTTAAAAAAAATTAATATAGTATAAATATAAATGTGTAAATTAAAAAAAAAAAAAAATGTTCGGTCGGAGCAGGGATTGAACCCACGACGCTTTGCATGCAAGGCAGACATGCTAACCACTGCTCCACGTGGCAAACAAATGTATGTTTCTGTTAAATAATGTTATGTTTGCATAGGCTCGTGGGCGCTGCAAACTATGCTATATAAATGTAACTTAAAACGATAATTATCTACTGGTGACTATAACAGCTACGTAGCCCAGTGGATAGTGTGTTGGCTTACAAACTGTATGGTCCTCGGTTCGATTCTCCGTGCAGGCGAAAGGTAAAATTTAAAAAAATTTATAAAAGTGAATAATTTCTTCAACATTATTTGTATTA
Source organism: Haematobia irritans (assembly GCF_050003625.1). Taxonomy (NCBI): domain Eukaryota; kingdom Metazoa; phylum Arthropoda; class Insecta; order Diptera; family Muscidae; genus Haematobia; species Haematobia irritans. The sequence continues at coordinate 162,878,925 of NC_134397.1, read as the reverse complement.
CAGAGAAAGGTGCCAATAACTAAAAAAATTCGTGGAAGTGAAAATTACGAGTATGTTAGGGAATGAGCACAATCGTGTTTGGGAAAAATTCTTTCAAGCATATAATATTTTTGGCTCAAAATGCTTCCAAACATATAATATGTTCACATAAAACAAACATATTAATGTTTCGGCAGTATGCAATAATATATGTGCTTCCTGCAAAATATGTTTGGAACATATGTTAAAGAAGCGATTTTTTTTGAGGGTGTGGTGTTGGTATATGGTCTCTAACAACCGTCCAAAAATTGGTCCACATCGTTTCATAATTATATATAGCCCCCATATAAACCGTTCTCCAGATTTGACCTCCGGATCCTCTTGGAGGAGCAAAATTCATCCGATCCGGTTCAAATTTGGAACGTGGTGTTAGTATATGGCCACTAACAACCATACCAAAATTGGTTCATATCGCTCTATAGTTGTATGTAGCCGATCTCCAATCACACAAAAATTGGTCCATATCGGTTCATAATCATGGTTCATAATCATGGTTAATCTACCAAAATTTTATTTCTATAGAAAATTTTGTCAAAGTTTTATTTCTATGGAAAATTTTGTCAAAATTTTATTTCTACAGAAAATTGTGTTAAAATTTTATTTCTATAGAAAATATCATTTCTATAGAAAATTTTGTCAAAATTTTATTTCTATAGAAACTTTTGTGAAAATTTTATTTCTATAGACAATTTGGTTAAAATTTTATTTTTATAGAAAATTTTGTGAAAATTTTATTTCTATAGAAAATTTTGTCAAAATTTTATTTCTATAGACAATTTTGTCAAAATTTTATATCTATAGAAAATTTTGTCAAAATTTTATTTCTATAGAAAATTTTGGCAATCTGAATTATATACGTATTTAATCGATCTTTTTTGAGTTAATATATATCACGTATGGTCTTACATACAATTTAGAAGACGGTGTTGGAGGTTTTATGTTAAGATACCTTGACATCGGCAAGCGTTACCGCAACTTAAGTAATTCGATTGTGGATGGCAGTGTTTAGAAGAAGTTTCTACGCAATCCATGGTGCAATCCATAGGGCTCGGCCTGGCCGAACTTACGGCCGTATATACTTGTTTTTAATTGGTTCAATTAAAAATTTAGTAGATGGTGTGTCCAAACTTTAATGATTTTTTTAATTAGACAATCAATTATTTTTTAATTATATTCTTAATTGGAAATAATTTTTATTTAATTTAATTGCTAATTGGGATTATTAATATTTTAATTGTAATACGTACAAATTTTTAAGGATAATTAATTATTTAATTTTTTAATGGTTAAAGTTCCATCAAATTTTAAATGGACACATCGAAAACTGTTGAAGGATTATTTTTAATCTAACCTTTTAGAAGGTTTTTAATGATTCTGGCATATCACTAGAAACATGAATTTTATTTTTGAAAAGTTATTATGAAAAGTTTTAGAGAAGGCATTCTTTCTAAACACGACGAATCCATATAGCAAGGCTTTCATCGCCCTTACCTCAATATAGAGCTTAAATTCCATCCTTTGTGATCAATTTTTCATCTTTAACAAGATCATCATCACGGATATTTTCGTTGGATGCTTTGATGAAAAAATTTACTACCTAATTTTTAAAATAAAACACATCATATATTCGGAATTATTATGTATTCGAAATCCCGCACCGCATTGTGAGGAGAAAGGTGATTAGCACGCACCATGGCATTAGAGGGAGATTCATTCACCAGTCATCCGACCGGCTTGCCTGCTACCCTATATATTTTTAGCTATTTGTTATTATTAGTTCCCTTGAGACAAGTTCATTAGCTTTTAGAAATAAAACTTAAACTATTTTGTTGGTGGAGGCTTTTTTTAGTGCCGGTATGTTTTCAAATATACAATCAAAGTGAAATAAAACATTTTTTTTTTTCAATTTTCTTTTTCAAATGCACTATGTCGGTGCATGTCAAATGTCCATAGAACTTGGAAAATGTGATTTATGATAGCAACAAAAACTATTTTTTTAATTATAGTTTTAAAATTTAACAATACAAAAGAAGATCATAGAACGATTAGTATTAATAGTTCTTTTATGAATGAATCTTAATTGAATGACAAGTACCGGCTGCATATGACAGAATCAGGGAGATTTCGAAAATAATTCATAAATGTGGGCTCATTGTTGTGACAGTTCAATTATTGCATTTTTTCATTTAACACTAAACAAAAAGTTGATATAAAACGAAAGATTTTTATCTTTTTGGATTTTTTTTAATCTTTAAAGATTTGATATTGACTTCAAGCAAAATAACGATATTTTAAGGAATACTAAGGTTGTATATATTTTATGTTAGGATCGAATTTTTTCATCTTAATTTTGATAAATTTCGATAAATTTCAACTTAAAATCTCAAAAAAAAAAACTTTAAATAAAAGACGCATTCTCCTTCAAATAATGTATTGAAATTTTTATCGATAATTCAAAGATATAACGTCTTTAATTTTATTATTTAGAGGTTTAGAGAAAAATATTCTTTGATACTAGAATTACTATTTTATTCAATTCAAAATGTATTCAACAACAAATTTCTCCTTAATATTGTGAATATTTTGTGACCTAAAAAATAGGTTCCATAAATTTTATTACTGAATCAATTTTTTTTTTCGGTGTACATGTTTTTTTGTTCGAAATTTATTTACTCTGTATATATTTAAATAAAAACGTTCATAATATGAGTTACTTACCCTGCTAATCTTTGCACGTGATGAACTTTTATCCTTCATTTCGAATTCACTATCACTATCGACGGGATTATTGGAACCGGCTAATGCTACAACGTCTTCCACTTCGGACCTTTGTAATTTACGATATTTTCTCATATCATGCTTAGAAGGATTATAATCGCGTTTCGGATCATAGCCGGGTATACCGAGATCATCATTAAATTCACCCGAACTAAATTCACCTTCTTCATCTTCATCAGAGTATTCTGCTACACGATCTACAAATGGAAATGAGATTTATGTTCATTAAATAACATTCATTTTATTTGCTGTGTGGTGATAACATTTAAAAATAACTCTCTAGACAGCAACAATAATAATAATATTATTATATAAAGAAAATGTAATAAAAATCGTAATATGGGTGAATTTAATGAATATGTTGTAGAGATAAACGAAAGCTTTATGAATCGATTGACCGTAATTTGACACATAATTTTTAAAATATAAATAACAGGTTTTAATGAAGCAGGAGTTGAGTATATCGCCCCAGAATGAAACACTAATCATTAAATCGATTTTCGACGAAGGTTTCGATTCGATCCATGTAGACATCACTTCAGAAACTCATGGCTTCTTTTGTGAACATTTTAATTCTATAGAAATTTTTGTCAAAATTTTATTTCTATAGGCAATTTTGTCAAAATTTGATTTCTACAGAAAATTTTGTCAAAATTTTATTTCTACAGAAAATGTTGTCCACACTTGATTTCTATAGAAAATTTAGTCAAAATTTTATTTCAATAGAAAATTTAGTCAAAATTTTATTTCTATATAAAATTTAGTCAAAATTTTATTTCTACAAAAAATTGAGTCAAAAATTTATTTATATAGAAAATTTAGTCAAAATTTTATTTCTACAGAAAATTTTGTAAAAATTTTATTTCTACAGAAAATGTTGTCAAAATTTTATTTCTATAGGCAATTTTGTGAAAATTTGATTTCTACAGAAAATTTTGTCAAAATTTTATTTCTACAGAAAATGTTGTCCACACTTGATTTCTATAGAAAATTTAGTCAACATTTTATTTCTATAGAAAATTTTGTCAAAATTTTATTTCTTTAGAAAATGTTGTCAAAATGTTATTACTATAGAAAATTTTGTCAACATTTTATTTCTATAGAAAATGTTGTCAACATTTTATTTCTATAGAAAATTTTGTCAAAATTTCATGTCTATAGAAAATTTTGTCAAAATTTTATTTCTTTAGAAAATGTTGTCAAAATGTTATTACTATAGAAAATTATGTCAACATTTTATTTCTAACGAAAATTTTGTCCACATTTGATTTCTATAGAAAATTTAGTCAAAATTTTATTTCTGTAGAAAATTTAGTCAACATTTTATTTCTATAGAAAATGTTGTCAAAATTTTATTTCTATAGAAAATTTTGTCAACATTTATTTCTATAGAAAATTTTGTCAAAATTTTATTTCTACAGAAAATGATGTCCAAATTTTATTTCTTTAGAAAATGTTGTCAAAATTTTATTTCTACAGAAAATTTTGCCAAATTTTATTTCTATAGAAAATTTTGTTAAAATTTTATTTTCATAGAAAATTTTGTCAAAATTTTATTGCTATAGAAAATGTTGTCAAAATTTTATTACTATAGAAAATTGTGTCAACATTTTATTCATATAGAAAATTTTGCTAAAATTTTATTTCTATAGAAAATTTTGTCAAAATTTTACATTTGTATAGAAAATTTTATCAAAATTTTATTTCTATAGAAAATTTTGTCAAAATTTTATATTTACAGAAAATTCTGTCAAACGTTGATTTGTATAGAAAATTTTGTCAAAATTTTATTGCTATAGAAAATTTTGTCAAAATTTTATTAATATAGAAAATTTTGTCAACATTTTATTTCTATAGAAAAATTTGTTAAAATTTTATTTCTATAGAAAATTTTGTCAAAATTTTATATTTTTAAGCAATACTTATCATAGTTTCGGCTATAGGTCGATTAAAAAAACATGGGATTGATGTTTTTATTTAAGTTGTATTATGTATTACAGAGTGTGAAGCTGTGCACACCAGAATAACTCCTTGAAAACGGTTTTGACGAAGTCAACCGAAATATTGGAAATAAAACTTAAATAAAAACATCAATCCTATGTTTTTTTAATCGACCTATAGCCGAAACTATGATAAGTATTGCTTAAAAATAAAGAAAAAAGGTCAACGATAATCAATCAGAAAAAAAAATTATATTTGTATAGAAAATTTTGTCAAAATTTAATTTCTATAGAAAATTTTGTCAAAAATTTATTTCTATAGAAAATTTTGTTAAAATTTTATTTCTACAGAAAATTACGTCAAAATTTTATATTTGTATAGAAAATTTTATCAAAATTTTATTTTGTCAAAATTTTATATATATACAGAAAATTTTGTCAAACATTTATTTCTATAGAAAATTTTGTCAAACATTTATTTCTATAGAAAGTTTTGTCAAACGTTTATTTCTATAGAAAATTTTGTCAAAATTTCATTACTATAGAAAATTTTGTCAAAATTTTATTTCTATAGAAAATTTTGTCAAAATTTAACATTTGTATAGACAATTTTGTCGAAATTTTTTTTCTATAGAAAATTTTGCTAAAATTTTATTTCTATAGAAAATTTTGTCAAAATTTTACATTTGTATAGAAAATTTTATCAAAATTTTATTTCTATAGAAAGTTTTGTCAAAATTTTATATTTACAGAAAATTCTGTCAAACGTTGATTTGTATAGAACATTTTGTCACAATTTTATTGCTATAGAAAATTTTGTCAAAATTTTATAAATATAGAAAATTTTGTCAACATTTTATTTCTATAGAAAATTTTGTCAAAATTTTATTTCTATAGAAAATTTTGTCAAAATTTTATATTTTTAAGCAATACTTATCATAGTTTCGGCTATAGGTCGATTAAAAAACATGGGATTGATGTTTTTATTTAAGTTGTATTATGTTTTACAGAGTGTGAAGCTGTGCACACCAGAATAACTCCTTGAAAACGGTTTTGACGAAGTCAACCGAAATATTGGAAATAAAACTTAAATAAAAACATCAATCCTATGTTTTTTTAATCGACCTATAGCCGAAACTATGATAAGTATTGCTTAAAAATAAAGTAAAAAGGTCAACGATAATCAATCGGAAAAAAAATATTTGTACAGAAAATTTTGTCAAAATTGTATCTCTATAGAAAAATTTGTCAAAATTTTATTTCTATAGAAAATTTTGTCAAACATTTATTTCTATAGAAAGTTTTGTCAAACGTTTATTTCTATACAAAATTTAGTCAAAATTTTATTTGTATAGAAAATGTTGTCAAAATTTTATTTCTATATATAATTTTCTCAAAATTTTATTTCTATAGAAAAATTTGTCAAAATTTTATTTTTACAGAAAATTTTGTCAAACATTTATTTCTATAGAAAATTTTGTCAACATTTTATTTCTATAGAAAATGTTGTCAAAATTTTATTTCTATGCAAAATTTTGTCCAAATTTTATTTCTATAGAAAATTTTGTAAAAATGTTATTTCTATAGAAAATTTTGTAAAATTTAATATTTGTATAGAAAATTCTATAGAAAATTTTGTTAAAATTTTATATTTCTATAGAATTCTCCAACTCTGACAGTTACTCCTCCCCATCGTTGGCTACCATTAAACAATTTTTTGAGTTTCAGAGTACAGATACGTCAGGGTGACCCATCAATGGCTACTATAGAGTTACAAAAAACATGATCTCATATTGGTAGAACGCCGATGGAAGGTGTGCGACATAGTTGAGACAATGGGAGCCACCGTGGTGCAATGGTTAGCATGCCCGCCTTGCATACACAAGGTCGTGGGTTCGATTCCTGCTTCGACCGAACACCAAAAAGTTTTTCAGCGGTGAATTATCCCACCCCAGTAATGTTGGTGACATTTCTGAGGGTTTCAAAGCTTCTCTAAGTGGTTTCACTGCAATGTGGAACACCGTTCGGACTCGGCTATAAAAAGGAGGTCCCTTGTCATTGAGCTTAACATGGTATCGGGCAGCACTCAGTGATAAGAGAGAAGTTCACGAATTGTGGTATCACAATGGACTGAATAGTCTAAGTGAGCCTGATACATCGGGCTGCCACCTAACCTAACCCAGTTGCGACAATAGGCATTTCAAAACATCGCGATGGTCAATCACGAAATTTCAGACAAAAATGTCAATCGTTTGGTTGCTTCCAACACGAGGGAGTTTCGTGACGGTCGACAAAATATAGATTGACTGATATACACCAGAGACCAAGAAACTGACAAAACAGTGGACTGCACCCGGCAACGTGTTCCAAAGAAGGTGAAGACTGGTTCGGATGGAAAGTTCATAGTTATCGCTTTTTGGAGAGGTATAAATCTATGCCAAGCATGTACAATGCCAAATTATTAGGTATTAGAAAACAAAATCGAGGAACATTCGAAATCTGGAAACAAACGAAATTGTGAAGTGCATCCGGCAAAACGTGCTCCAATGTAGGCGAAAAGGAATATGATCAACTCAAACATACTTCAGGAGCATAATTTTATTTTTTGACAGAGAATATGCAACAGTTCTCATAACGAAACACATATTGGGGCACGAGATGGTCGAGACAGTAGATATTTTAAAGGTCATAACCTGCAAGAAATTTCGGCCATGAAAAAACTTTTGACGCGTTTGGCGCCGCATTTGCTTAGTTGCTGCAATAACCCAATTCAATTCTTTGGTTTTTCGTGAAAATCGCCGAAACCTAAATTCCCTAGTACACATATGCTCCGAAAAAGGCGAATATTGGCCCATAGGCGGCAAAGGTGTAGGACAACTTTTTCTGGGATTCAAAACTGTGAGATGTACATCGACTATCTGGAGAAGGGTAAAACTATCATAGGACTGTATCATAGGACTCTGTGGAATTCTTTGGCGGATTTTATGACCCGCCATCGCCATGATGAAATTGAAGTGGGAAATGTTGTACCGTCCAACGAATTCTCCTGATTTGACCAAGTTCTACTTATTTTTGTTTTCAAAGTTATGAAAGTCACTAGCTGAAAAATTGCATGAGATGATCACCGCCACCTTTGCTAAGATGGGTTATATTTGAGACTGGGTTATAAATTTGGAAGACTATGTTGAAAAAATATTTAGCCTCTTTTCCAAAATATTAATACCTATATCCACGAATATAAAAGAATATAGTAACCAGCATTTATCGCTGGGTCAACTCTTATGCATCATGAACATTTCAGGTGAACCGGAGAATTTGAAATATTTTTTCAAATATCCGAATAAATTAAAAATATATATATCTATTTTTTTATTATGCTTTTTTTGATTTTTTTTCTAATAAAAATGCATTTTGTGATATTACACATATTGAAAATATAATCAACTCATGGACATTTCTAAAGATGTTGGTAAGTAGTAAATTTTTTTAATTACTCAAAAGCTCACAATACAACTTTTAAATTTTAGTTAATTTTCTTGGTTAGTTAAATCACTATTAATAAGCAACACATTTATTTTTATGGATTTAGGAATTGATGATTTTTTTATTACTTTTTAAGAAAAATCGCATTATTCGCGGTGGTTTTATAACTGTTTCTTTCATTTTTGTATGGTTTGTTATTTTCTAGCTGTATCACAATTTTAAACAAATATTATTTCTTGTTATTATTTTGAACTTTTTTGATGATTCATTCAACCATCAGCACCACACGTTTAATTGTATTTTTTCCACCAATTTTGTTTTTTTGTTTTGCTTTTGTTATTAACCGACTCGTATATAGAGGGAAACAAACATAAAAAAACATTGACCGCTTTTACGCTTTAATTTATTTTTTTTTTTTTTTTTGTTAATTTACGATTTTTCAATTGAACGAAAAAACGCGACGCGCTGCGTTGCGCTTGGTATCTTAATGTGAACTGTTATATCTTGAGGCGCATTCAAAACTGACTGATATGACTTTTGATGGGGCTTTTCTCAATTATAAGAAAATACACTTCATTATCTCTGTGTTGTTTTTTTTTTTCTGGTCATTACTGCTGCTGCTGCTGTGGTGATTGTTGTTGTTGTTTTTACGACAATACAAACACAATCTACTCATTGGCCAAGAAAGTAGGGTCGGCACAACCAAACAACTAGAGAATACCACATTTAGTAAAAACAGAGAGCTGCTAACAATAACAAAAACTTTCCAACTACAGCGTCATATGAGCATAATAAATAATTTCAAATCGATTTTGATGAGCGTAAAGATTTTTAGTTAATTTAATCTCTTTCAATACGCATTAAATGCTATACTCTTTCATACAATATGTAAACTTCTCTTTCTTACTCTCACAGTAAGAAAGAGCAGACCATCTCATTGTTTATCTAAAAATTAGGGAGAGAAAGACATAAATAATAACAACACATGTTGTTTACTATCGACTACAGTGTGACCAACTGTAATAGAAGTGAAGAAAGAAAAAAACCTAATGCTGGTCAGCTGATGGGTAATTTTTAGTGGCAATAAGCCAAAAGTGCCATCATCTTATGTCGTGATTGTATGGTTTTCAAGTATTTCATTGTCAATGCATCTGTTTTATAGATTTTATTTTTTGTATACCCCCAACCAAGCATATACGAGGATTATTTGTACAATTAATCATTATATATAAATTAACATGGGGCATTCCATGTTACATTAGATGGCTGAGATAAAAATAAAGATTGATTTTCCCCTTAGATAGTTGCAGTATTCGTACATGCATTTTTGGGATATTTCTCTGATCTTTCCCTTTTATATTATACACAAAAAATTGGGTTTTCGGTTTAAGATTTTTTTATAACTTATTAATTGTTGAATGTTTTCTCACAAAATCCCTAATAAAATCTATAAAAAGCAGGATGTTACTAAAAGATTGACGTAGACATCTAGACAATTGGAATACAGGGGAAACAAAAATTATTTATTTATTTATTTTTTTTTTTTTTTTAGTAGTCCAAGTCTACTTTTTTTGTAATCTTCAAATTCGACTAAACCACTTTTGATTTTTTTTTTTTTTGAAACTCGACTGAAATCGAAGATATTGCATTAAATGCTGATATGAAGCAAATATTTCTATGGGATTTTAGTTTAACCCTTTCACTACCGAAATAAAACTAATGATAAAAATTTTGATTTTTCTTCTGTTTTTACTTGTACTAATAGCATGTAGAACAAAAATAGTAATTTTGAAAACCTACCTCAATTACTTCAAGAGCTATATGAGCTTGTTCTGAAAACTTGATTCTTGAATTGTGACCAAATAGCCTAACGAAAATAAGCACAATTTGGCCTATAATATCTTTCAAAGTGTGAGAAAAAATACAAAAAAGAACATATACAAGTATCAGCTATAGTTTTTGTATAAATGCCCATTTACTAGAAACATACAGTACACAAATTGTCTCAAATTTTCGTATTTTTCGTTTATTGTTAAAGAAGATTATAAAAATGTATTTTAGACTTCACCCATATGGACAATATTTATAGATTATTTAGATTAAAGCCTCTACATTAAAATAACATCGAGAAATAAATCGAAACTAAGTGGGAAAATAGAATTTGGTGCCTTTTTCGAATGTCCTTCTAAGTGGACATCGGTAGTGAAAGGGTTAAACGGTAAATATGAATGTGTTAAATTATCCTTTTTTCAAATTTTAGAAAAAGTTAAAATCTAAAAAAAATCGTTGAGGGTAATATCATCTGATATCTATAACGATAATGCTTGTTGTGGACTACTCTCTGGTCAATGAGTTCTATTAAATTTTCCGATTATTTCTTAAAGTTTATTAAAAACTGGGAGCCACTCTGGAACAATGGTTAACAGGGTTCATGGGTTTAATCCCATTTTCGACCGAATGCCTTCTCAGTAATGCTGCGAACATTTCTGAGAGTTTCAACGCTTCTGTAGGTGGTGTATAACGCCGTTCGCTCGGCTATAAAAAGGATATCCATTGTCATTGAGCTAAATATAGAATCGGACAACTCTCATTGGTGAGAGAGAATTTCACCACTTGTGGTATCACAATGGACTGAATTGTCTAAGGGAACCTGAAATAACGGGCTGTCACTTCTTATAGTCCAACATTGGTCTGTTCCCAACATAACTTCAAAATTGCGAAGACTATTCCACTATCTGGAAAGTTTAGGCATAAACTTAACATTAAAAACTACTAAAATGGTTCGCGACTCGAATTCAAACACATACACGACGTAGTGGTAATCAAATAGCTAAAGATCTGAAACTGACCCGTGAAAGGATGTTATACATTTAGAGAGAAATCTCTCGATCTTGGACATTCAGAAAAGTGGATACCTCCCAAAAGGGGACAGTTGTGTGGGGACGTTTGCTATATTAACACATTAAAATTAACCTCTCATTACTGGACACAATGTAAGAAAATTAACTCCATTTCGGTTCTCACTTTTGCTCACGAGGCAAATTATAGCGCCTTGAAATAAACCGAAAGGATGACGTTAGTGTACATAAAATAAGGATGACTTTCCAGGGCTATAAAAAAATTTGGAATTTTTTTAAATATTTATTTTAAACAATGAATATTTTAATCAAACTTAACACACTAACGGTCATTTTCATGTGGCTTTAACTGCCAGTTAACAGAAAGTAAATTTCAAATATATTTTCTCAGGTTAACTTTAACTGAATAGTTTTTAGCATTATAGTTCTTAACTGGCATATGGAATATATAGACAAGATGGTGGATATGTTCATAGTACAGTCTAAAAGTTCGTTAGCTAACGAAGCACTAACAGAGCTCATGAAAATGGGGATAAGTTAGTTAAGAAAGTGATTGAAACTAGTTAAGTTTTTATTACAAAGTTAATTGATTTTTGTAATCAACATCAATTAAAATTTTAATTGAATCAATTAAAAAAATTAATTGAAATTTGCTAATGAAATCAATTGCAGTAAAATCTCTCAAACTTGGAAACTCTGAAAACCGGACAGTTGTCTGGAAAGGTTTGCTATATTAACACATTAAAATTAACCTCTCATAACAGGACACCTCCCAAATGTGGACAAAATATAGGCGACACTGGGCGTTCACTTCTCAAAGTATTCACTGTAATTTTTTAATCAAGTATAAAACTTGATATGCACAATTGAAACATTTCCGTGATTAAAGATCCAATTAATTAAAAAATTAATTGGATCAATTAATTTCGTGATTGTATTAGGAAACAAATTTTTTTCTGTGTATATAATAATCGACTTCAACCATCGACAATCGACTTCATTACATTTTTTATTTTTTTATTTTTTTACTGTGAGACACTGTACACTCATTGAGATTTGTTTGCTTGTTGCTGTAAATGTGGGCGATTTATGAGTATTCTCCATAACTTCTGTTAAAGATATCAAGAGATGATGGAGAGTGCGAGAGATCTGAGTAGAGACAATTCACTAAAGTAAACAAAACCACAAGAGGTTAAGAAAATATATACACATATGCATATATTTCTTAGATATCGATTTGTTTTTGTGACTTTGTTGTGTGAATTGCTTTTTTAAAAATAATCGAAACACTCATATTTCCTTAAAATTCACTCATTCACATACTACGCAAACAGGCTATTTCATAAAGAAATAAAAATATGTCATCACCTTGAAGGGAGCATGCATATATTGTGTAGGCACTTGTCGCACCACGGTGGTACTGCTGTTATCATTGCACCAAATCACTCGACAATTATTCACAAAGAGCCAGGGTGCTGCCATTAAGAGTACTGCGTATCGTCACTGGTGGAAGGTGTTTATTGAATTCAACAAGTCCGCCTACCACCCAACCAACTGTCTACACTCACTGAAGATTTCCATATTTCCAGAGAAAATGTTTACGAAAATTTCAAGTGAGAATTTATAAAGTGAGAATGATATCGTCTTGACTCATTCAGCAACAATAACAACAACAACACTTACATGTGTTCTCCGTAGAGTTTAAAAACTTGAAACGAGCATTTTGGGTGCACTATTACTATTGTATGGTCCCTTGGTCTTATCTTATAGTTATAGACAGCCGGCCGGCCGGCATTTATGAGTGGAGGGTCCCATTATGAACTATATATGTCACCCGATATGGTTTTTATTATTTGCTGTAGATAGTGTGTCATTATTGTCCACATGTAAAGGGTGATTCTTTTGAGGTTAGGATTTTCATGTATTAGTATTTGACAGATCACGTGGGATTTCAGACATGGTGTCAAAGAGAAAGATGCTCAGTATGCTTTGACATTTCATCATGAATAGACTTACGATCTGCCACAACGTCGAATTTTCAGTGAATGGGCCCTAGAAAAGTTGGCAGAAAATCCGCTTTTTTATCGACAAATTTTGTTCAGCGATGAGGCTCATTTCTGGTTGAATGGCTACGTAAATAAGCAAAATTGCCGCATTTGGAGTGAAGAGCAACCAGAAGCCGTTCAAGAACTGCCCATGCATCCCGAAAAATGCACTGTTTGGTGTGGTTTGTACGCTGGTGGAATCATTGGACCGTATTTTTCAAAGATGCTGTTGGACGCAACGTTACGGTGAATGACGATCGCTATCGTTCGATGCTAACAAACTTTTTGTTGCCAAAAATGGAAGAACTGAACTTGGTTGACATGTGGTTTCAACAAGATGGCGCTACATGCCACACAGCTCGCGATTCTATGGCCATTTTGAGGGAAAACTTCGGAGAACAATTCATCTCAAGAAATGGACCGGTAAGTTGGCCACCAAGATCATGCGATTTGACGCCTTTAGACTATTTTTTGTGGGGCTACGTCAAGTCTAAAGTCTACAGAAATAAGACAGAAATAAGCAACTATTCCAGCTTTGGAAGACAACATTTCCGAAGAAATTCGGGCTATTCCGGCCGAAATGCTCGAAAAAGTTGCCCAAAATTGGACTTTCCGAATGGACCACCTAAGACGCAGCCGCGGTCAACATTTAAATGAAATTATCTTCAAAAAGTAAATGTCATGGACCAATCTAACGTTTCAAATAAAGAACCGATGAGATTTTGCAAATTTTATGCGTTTTTTTTTAAAAAAAAGTTATCAAGCTCTTAACAAATCACCCTTTATAAGGCAATGGAACCATTTAAAAATTAATTATAACAAAACATGGGAAAAAAACTAAAATTTCTTAAGAGCTAATCAGAGTTTATCACGTTTTCCATTCATGACATTTATCATAGATGACAAGTGTGTACAGCGTTTATTTTTAAATACACAATTTACACCGGCCTTAATTACACACTCACACCCTGGGGGATAAAACAAAATGCAATTAAAATATAAATGTTCATATAATAATTATAAAAATTGGAGGAGATATACCAAATTCAGACATCATTCCTTATTAATTTACAGTAGATTTTCAAATCGAAGAAATTCTTAATATTAGCTTCTATAAAATTGTAGTTAGAGGTTTTCCCGGGAATTCGCTATTTTTTCGCTCCCGCTTTCCGAGGAATTAAGTGCGGGAATTCCCGGGAAGTTTTCTTTGCAGTATTTTATATAAAATGGAGGGATAAATACTACAAAAAATATTATTTTTTACCATTGGGTAAATCATCATTCTCATTACACTTCCAAAATCTACTTTTAACTATTTTCAACAGTCATTTTTTTGTAAATAAGGGACTTCAAATCCATTTTGAGTCTCATGTGAATGGGGTATAATTTAGCCTACACCCATAGAAAAAATCATGAACGGTGTGGTCATTTCGAAACGGTCCGTTCATGAAAGTGAATCATCACACATGTGTTGTCAAACTGAGAACAATCTGACAACGTAAAAATGACACCATACGTTGTCAAGACAACAACCAGCGTTCATGATCTGAGAACGTAATGGTTACGAATTTATAAACAAAATTAAAAAAAAATATTTCCGCTACCGTGACTCGAACCTGTGTTGCCTGCACGATACGCGTTAACAGTCGCCAACGGCGGAGTTGCCATAACAACGTCTAAAGATTATTTTGAGACTTTTCATGGCCAAAGAAAAACGAATGCCGTTCATGAAATCGTGAACGCCCGTGGACGAAATCGTGAACATTCCGTTTGATTTTTTGTGAACGTTTCCGTTTCATTTTGACAACGTCCGTTCACGATTGTGAAACGTATTTTTTTCTATTAGTGTAAGTAGAGAAGAATATATAATATAATATAATTGTTTTTGGGATTTTTGTTTAGAGAAAATAAACTATGAAATGAAATAATTTAAGTAAACATTTTCAATTACTTTGGAAATTGCATTCTCCTATTTGAATATGGTACTAAGTAGTAATATTTGCCTTGTCCGACATATATAGTCGTGGGTTCTAGCCCAGGTTCTAACGGCCTACCAATTGATTAAAAGAAGGTTGCTCTTCCTAATTTTTTATCGACATATTTTGGTAAACCGGCATTCCAATAGACTGGTAGACTAAGTAAATCTTTATAAACAATGGGTCATTTTACCGTATACAGTGGATAATGGATATAAGAAACTCAGTAAAATACACAATTTTTGTTTCTTATATGCGTTTTTTTGTACGCAATTATTATTCAAAAGAAAAAGAGGGTATGGTGTTTTTAATGACTTTCTTATATGCATAATTTTCTTATATGAGATGTGCTTATATCCGTTACGTACTGTAAACCACTTTTGCAATTGCATACTTTCAAAATATTTTTATAATTATTGTAAGGATGTGTTTATGAAATGGCAATTTTTATTATTATAGATACCTTAATTTCAAATATAGATGGTGTATTCCTTCTGGGAATATTGAACATGTGTATATAGTGACTCTGTTTTACGGTGACATAGAAATAAGTTTCTTTAATTTCCATAAGTTTTAATGTTACAGAAAAATCCCACTATATCGGAAGAGACTGTCCATTGTGCCCATTGTAAAAGCTTTTTGTATTTTGTTTTATTACAAAATATTTCTTATTTTAGTATAATATACATAGTTAATTGTCCAGACAACACCTTATAACCCTTGCTTTAGGCGATTTTTAATATATTTAAATGTCTAAATATATGCCCGGGAAATTCGAAAAAAATTCCCGCTTTCCCAGGAATGGAAAAAGTCATTGATAAGAGAGAAATTCACTATTTGTGGTATCTCAATGGTCTGAATAGTCAAGTGAACCTGAAATGTACGAGGGTTGGCTTTCTATATTTCGGGATTAGAAAATTGTTATATTCCCCGCTGCACTTTTGTATGCGTTTGACCCAATTGTAGAAACACGTTTACCATTTTGATTGAGGTATCTCCAAACCATCCCAGCAAAAAAAAAAAAAAAGAAGTTTGGATACCCAATTTGTGATCCAGAAGTAGTGCAAACTTTGATAATCACCAATGAATTTTACATGGACTTGTCATAAGACGGAAGTACTCCAGTTTTGGATCCTTTGCATTGCTTTGGAAGTTGTGCCTTGGAAAACACAAAACTTTTTTTCCAATTCCACTTTTTTGTATAAATATATTTTTTCATTAAAACAAAAAATTAAAAATTTTCATAATTTGTAAAACGTTCTCAAAAGAATTATTATTAATTATTATTATTATTTTATTATTATTTTTTTTTTAATTTGTTATTGATTTTCTATTCTTTTTCGCGAAATTTAATTGTCCAAAACTTTCACTTAAAACGGCCTAATACCGTACTTTCTAAGATTTGTCCAAAAGGATGGCATTGGAAGTGGAAAAAATCGATAGGGGATCCCAGGATGCGCTTTAAAAGAAATGTTTGTTAACTTCGTCGAAAAGAACTGCCTCGGAAGTGAGAAACAATTGATGGGGGATTCCGGGATGCGCTTTAAATGACATGTTTGTGGACCAACTTCCAATTTTTTTTTTGCTGGGATGCATTCTGCACGCATTAACCGCTTCTTCAGGTGTAAAAAAAATGTTGACCTCTCATTTTATTTTTTACGTAAGGGAATAAAAAGATGTCATTCGGAGCCAAGTCAGGACCATACGGCGGATGACCCATCAAATAGATGTTTTGAGTGCTCAAACTTGCAGTTGTTTGAGAGCTCTCAATGTTGTGGTGAAGAGTGATCCTTCTCGGAGGTTGATTTTTCTGAGTTTTTGGAAGACAAATGACAAACAAATGGTTGTGTATTACTCAGAATTGACTGTTCTAGTTGTACGATTACGACATGTCAAGTTTTTGTGGGAAAAAATAGGAGATTATTTGCTTGGAAGTGCTTCGTACGCGAGCAACTTTTGTTGGATTTGGCTCATCTTGAAACAGTTTTGGGTGTAAATTCACGATGTCATAGACGTGTTTCGTCTTTCGACCAATCGACACAAGCCTTTTTTGAGCGATTGACAAATGTTGCATCCAACCCGAACAAATTTTTTAGGCGATCTTAGCTGTTGGCGCACAGAATCAATAGTTTCCGGAACAACAACTGATTTTGTACGGCCTTCGGGAAATTCGTCTTGGAATGAACTAAAACCTCACCTTATTATTATTGGTCTTTGTCGGAGCTTCATCGCCAAAAATTGAATTAAGTTCATCGATGCACTTTTTTGGGTTAATCCACGTCGAAAGTTGTAAAAAATAATCGTACAAAAATGTTCACGATTAAGTTGCTGTAAAATAATAACAGGTTGACTGATAAGTCCCCGGTCTGACACATAGTTGGCATTGCTAGTATTAAATGCATATTATTTTTATATAGTACCAACCTTCAAATGATTCGTGTCAAAATTTGACGTCTGTAAGTCAATTAGTTTGTGAGATAGAGCGTCTTTTGTGAAGCAACTTTTGTTATTGTGAACAAATAGAAAAAAAGGAATCTCGTGTTTTGATAAAATACTATTTTCTGAAGGGGAAAAATACGGTGGAAGCAAAAACTTGGCTTGATAATGAGTTTCCGGACCCTGCCTCAGGGAAATCAACAATAATTGTTTGGTATGCAAAATTCAAGCGTGGTGAAATGAGCACGGAGAACGATGAACGCAGTGGACGCCCGAAAGAGGTGGTTACCGACGAAAACATCAAAAAAATCCACAAAATGATTTTGAATGACCGTAAAATGAAGTTGATCGAGATAGCAGAGGCCTTAAAGATATCAAAGGAACGTGTTGGTTATATCATTCATCAATATTTGGATATGCGGAAGCTCTGTGCAAAATTGGTGCCGCGCGAGCTCTCATTTGACCAAAAACAACAACGTGTTGATGATTCTGAGCGGTGTTTGCAGCTGTTAACTCGTAATACACCCGAGTTTTTCCGTCGATATGTGACAATGGATGAAACATGGCTCCATCACTACACTCCTGAGTCCAATCGACAGTCGGCTGAGTGGACAGCGACCGGTGAACCGTCTCCGAAGTGTGGAAAGGCTCAAAAGTCCGCTGGCAAAGTAATGGCCTCTGTTTTTTGGGATGCGCATGGAATAATTTTTATCGATTATCTTGAGAAGGGAAAAACCATCAACAGTGACTATTATATGGCGTTATTGGAGCGTTTGAAGGTCGAAATCGCGGCAAAACGGCCCCATATGAAGAAGAAAAAAGTGTTGTTCCACCAAGACAACGCACCTTGCCACAAGTCATTGAGAACGATGGCAAAAATTCATGAATTGGGCTTCGAATTGCTTCCCCATCCATCGTATTCTCCAGATCTGGCCCCAGCGACTTTTTCTTGTTCTCACACCTCAAAAGGATGCTCGCAGGGAAAAAATTTGGCTGCAATGAAGAGGTGATCGCCGAAACTGAGGCCTATTTTGAGGCAAAACCGAAGGAGTACTACCAAAATGGTATCAAAAAATTGGAAGGTCGTTATAATCGTTGTATCGCTCTTGAAGGGAACTATGTTGAATAATAAAAACGAATTTTGACAAAAAAAATGTGTTTTTCTTTGTTAGACCGGGGACTTATCAGCCAACCTGTTACATATTGCACTCGTACACACAAAAAAATATTGTTTGTCTTCAATCACGAAATTAAACGATCCAATTAATTTTTAATTCAAATGTCAGAATTGAAATCACAGAATTGATAGTATCAATTACACTCAAAAAAAAGTGAACTCTCTATTTCACTAAAGCCAATTTAACTTTATTTTAGTTCATGGAATTATTATGTTTGGAGGAAGTTTCCTTTACTCTAATAATTTTTTGTGTGCGTTAGTTAAATTAACTAATATCAAGGAAAAAAATATACTCAAATGAAACATAAAGATTAAATAAATTCGTGTCTTCCACAAAATAGTTCAGAATTTCTTTAAATTTGTAAATTTTACCAAAAATGCGTCCATCATGAACTTCGTATGTCACTAAAGACATTCTTGCAATTTTGAACTCCAAGTTTTTCCTTCAAACTACAAAATTTTCTTTAACAAGTGAAAAAACTTAGTTATGTCTAATAAATTTTCTTGAATTTGTCGAAAAGTATTTACTTATTTTTAGGACATCGGCGTGATGCCAACGTTTGTAATACTGTTTAGTTAAAATTTTCTACAAATATTCAAAATTTTCTAAAATTAACCGAAAGTTTTCTTCCTGGTGGGTTCACTGTTTTTTCAGTGTAGAAATTAATTGAAAGTCATTTAAAAAATTAATTGATACTATTAATTTTTGTGATTGTTTTTGTTTCAATTAAAAAAAATTGTTGAATCAATTAAATTTTTATTTTATATAATCAATTAAAACTTTAATTCAAAAAAATTCGTCAAATTTTTTCCGTGTATGTCAAAACGCTCTAAGCGATTATAACCTCATAAATGTCAAGCTTTACGATAGACCTGTCAGTTGACAGATAGCAACACTAGGGTTTCCCAATCCCAAAATAAAAAAGGCAACCCAATAATCGTATTGAATCTTTGAATTAAAGTTAAAAAGCTTCAAACATAGACTAATACTTAACTTAAGGATTTTTGATTTAAGGTTGTTTTGAAATTAAGAAACCCTATTTTGCTATGTGTTATAATTTGGATTTGTCTGACATTTATTTGTATATGATATATCACTAAAAGAGTACAAAAATTTAATAAATAAGATCTGTACTCTAATTTTAAATTTATAGAGACTACATGTAAAGTTAGATATCTCCCTAAAAATCTTTATTTTAAAGCAGAATCAAATAAATACTAAAATCCTTAAGATAAGGTCAAAATCTTTGAATTGAAATAAAGCTATTTTGAGTGTAGGGGCGGAATTTAAAAATTTTAAAAGGGTGTCGTAAAATCTTTTAAAATTTTTAAATTGAATTTTAAAAGGTTTTAAGACACCATTTTAAAATTTTTAAATTCTTTCCATATACTCAAAATAACTTTAATTAAGGAGTATATTTGGTTTTGTTTCAAATATTCGCATATATTTAAATATCAATAACATCTAAATTTGACTTTATTCTAGTTGCATTATCAACATTTTTATTAATTCCTAGTTAAATATAAAATAAAAAGCTTTAAACTTTTTTTTTTTTTTTAAATAAAACAAGGACTTTGAAATAGATCTCATAAGTATTTTCATTTTTATTTATATAAATATAAGCACTAATAACGGCGGCCATTGTTTTGATGAGAAAAACACAAACCTGTTTTTTTTTCGCAAGAATAATGAATTAAAATTTAAAAATATTGTGAATATTGAAAAATTATCGTGAAAATGTTCTGTCATGAATTATTTCATCGCAGCGCGTTGTTCTTTTTGTCACCAAAAGAAAGAACGTGTTTTATATTTATTATTAAAACGATTAAGCATATGAATTTCCATGAATTTTCGAAAAAATTTCCCATGACTTATGCAAAAAAAAAAAAAACACACGAAAATGTATATATGGATGTCCGATCATAAAATTGCAAACACTTTAAAGTGTGTATAGGTATTAAATTGATATATTAGAGTGTACCATAGAATTGAAAGTCAATTAAAAACAAATTGGATCAACAAATTAATTAATACTATTAACTTTTGTGATTGATTTTTGTTTCAATTAAAAAATGTTTAATTTAACATTTTTTAAAACTCAGTTAATACTTTAGTTGGAAAAATTTTCGTGAAATTTTTTTTCTGTGTAAATCTGTTCCAAAATGGTTAGCGGATATAAGCACATCTCAATATAAGAAAGTTTAGCGGAATATCATGCCTTTTTGGTGTTGTCTTTCATTCCTAGAGTGTAATTATGATAAAATCTTTTTTTTTTATATAATTAGAGAAATGAATCATCGTTCAAAGAAAAAGGAACTGATAGCATGAACAAAAGAATAACAAAAGAAACATTTTGAAAAGTACAATCTGAGTTTTTAAGTTTTAATTACATTTTTATAAATTTTTGAATAGAAATATTAGGAAAACCATAAAACGAAATTTAATTCCGAAAAACGAATTTTTACAAAATATATTCCTAAACAACAACAAACTTTTCTTTCATGATAAGATACCCATTTTTAAATCGAATCACCAAATTGTAAGGACAAAATGACCATAGAGAGCCGTATTCAGATTTTTTTGTCAAATCGATTTTAGACCCTCAAGCAGTAACGTCGTGGATCGATTTGTATGGGAACTATTTCGAAAAATTGGTTGAGATAAAAAGTCCCAGATTCAAAGTTTATGCCTACTTGGTGGCTGTATCGAAACATGGAGCGATACACTCAAGAAAAAGTGAACACTATATGTCATCATTTTAACTCTACCAGATATACCGGTATGAAGTGAGCGTCAAGATACAAATGTTTTGATACACGCAAAAAAATAATTCTTTCCTCCCAAACGAAATTTTAGACAAACAAAGTTCGTTTCTCATTTGCTTTTCGCTGTAAGGAAGTGCATTTGGTAGAAAAGTATATACTTTTTGTGATAAACGTTTATTCTTTTCCAGGTTGTAAAAACAATTTCATAAAGACAAACTCAAAAAAAAAAAACATTTTCTTGCTAATTGCATTTTCTCTCACATCCCCGAGATTTTTTAGTTCTTATCACCTTTTTCTGTAATACCAACAATGTAGAAGAAATTATACGATTTTATAAATTTTTAAAATTTGTTTACCTGGACGGAGAATCGAACCGCGGACTATGCACTTTGTAAGCCAACACACTAACCACTGAGCTATGTACCTGTTATGGTCATCAATAGATAAATATCCATATAAGTTTTATTTATATAGCATAGCTTGCGGCGCCCACGAACCGAATAAACAAAGTTTATTTAACAGAAACAAACATTTAGTTTGGCACCGTGGAGCAGTGGTTGCTACGTCCGACTTGCATGCCAAGGGTCGTGGGTTCGATCCCTGCTTCGACCAAAGTTTTTTTTTGTTTTTTTTTTACATATATTCCAGATATGTTCGGAAGATTCCGAAAAAAGTTCAACATTACATTACAGTATATTTAATTTTGAACTGTAAAATGTGTCTTATTAAAGACCTAAAGCCAGAAAAGAACAGTGTTTGATATAAACGAAATGGAATGTGTTGTTGTTTCAAAAATAACCTTTGTTATTGAAAAAATAAAAATTTTGTAACAAACGAATTTTTTTGGTGATACAAGTTTAAAATTTTCGAAGTAATTCAAAACACTCTAACAAAAGAAAAACGTTTTCGGTACACGTTTTCCAAACGTTTTTTTTTTCTTTGTGTGTAGGGAACATTTGTTGTGAACGAACCCTTATTTTTTTTTTACTCTGACATCTGTGAAAAATATTTAGTCATTGAACAGACAACATCCTTTTTTTCATCATGTCAAAAATGTCGAATTTTGTACCAGAAAGAGATGATTTGCGGAATGCATTAATTTTTGGTTTTCATTTGAAGAAAAGTGCTGCAGAGTCGCATGCTTGTCGAGGCATATGGTGATCATGCTCTATCAGAAGCAACACGCACAATATGGTTTCAACGGTTCAGAAATAATGATTTTGATGTGAGAAATGAAGAACGTGGAAGACCACCAAAGACTCCGAATTGTATGGAGATGAATGGTTAGGTTAGGTTAGGTTATGTTAGATTAAAGTGGCAGCCCGATTAGGATTCAGGCTCACTTAGACTATTCAGTCCATTGTGATACCACATTCAACTAAACGTACCCATATGGGCACTTCTAGTTTTAACCGCTGAACCTTTTCGATTATTTTCTTCTGTTGAGCCAACCACATTGTTCCAAAAACATTAGCAGACTGCTTAAGTTAACGTTTTCCAGGTCCGCCAGTAATCTAAAGCTATATGCCCCTAAAATTTGTTTACGCCTTACACAAAATGCAGGACACTCATACAAGAGGTGTTTAATTGATTCCTTTTCCTCCGCATCATGAAAGCTCATACAATAGTCATTATACTTCGCGCCAATAGTTTTTGCAAAATCGCCTATCAGGCAGCGAACCGTTATAGCAGGTATTATCAGGAGTGATATCTGACGTCTCGAGAACACTAGCATATCTAGTGTGCGGTTTAACCTTAAATGAGGCCATATTTGCTTGGTGTCGTTACAACCTTTGCAATTCTCCCATCGAACATTTGCATTCATAACAGCCTTCTCACGCAGTATGAGCTTGCATACCAGGGGCATACCAACAAATTCTAGTTCCCCTGGAATATGTAAGGTAATCCGTAGCCTTGCTTCGCAGTTCCTCGGTATGTTCCTATGGTCAGGCACCCATATTAGGTGAATATTGTGCTGCTCAGCCATCTCATTCAGGTTTTTGCGGCAGTCGATGGCCGTTTTCGATTTAAGGAACACAGAGTCCAAGGATTTTATTGCAGGTTAACTGTCTGAGTATATATTAATGCCAACATTTTTTGGAACATTACTTCTCAACCAATTCGCCACCTCTCTTATTGCTTTTCGCTATTCTAAGTTCCAGATCTTTAGAATATACTCCGAAACCCACATGTCCATCCAATTTGGAGCAATCAGTGTAGAAATCTATATATCGTTTATTCCTCGGGGCCTGTGTGCAGCACGCCTCACTGTTGGGAATTAGAGTTTCAAACTTTTTGTCGAAAAGTGGTCCGCCAAAGTATAACAGGTTGGCTGATAAGTCCCCGGTAGATGTTATTGTGACAAAATGGAAAACAAGGAATTTCGTGTTTTGATAAAATACTGTTTTCTGAAGGGCAAAAATACGGTGGAAGCAAAAACTTGGCTTGATAATGAGTTTCCGGACTCTGCCCCAGGGAAATCAACAATAATTGATTGGTATGCAAAATTCAAGCGTGGTGAAATGAGCACGGAGGACGGTGAACGCAGTGGACGCCCGAAAGAGGTGGTTACCGACGAAAACATCAAAAAAAAATCCACAAAATGATTTTGAATGACCGTAAAATGTAGTTGTTCGAGATAGCAAAGGCCTTAAAGATATCAAAGGAACGTGTTGGTCATATCATTCATCAATATTTGGATATGCGGAAGCTCTGTGCAAAATGGGTGCCGCGCGAGCTCACATTTGACCAAAAACAACAACGTGTTGATGATTCTGAGCGGTGTTTGCAGCTGTTAACATGTAATAACCCGAGTTTTTCCGTCGATATGTGACAATGGATGAAACATGGCTCCATCACTACACTCCTGAGTCCAATCGGCAGTCGGCTGAATGGACAGCGACCGGTGAACCGTCTCCGAAGCGTGGAAAGACTCAAAAGTGGCCGCTGGCAAAGTGATGGCCTCTGTTTTTTGGGATGCGCATGGAATCATTTTTATCGATTATCTTGAGAAGGGAAAAACCATCAACAGTGAGTATTATATGGCGTTATTGGAGCGTTTGAAGGTCGAAATCGCGGCAAAACGGCCACATATGAAGAAGAAAAAAGTGTTGTTCCACCAAGACAACGCACCGTGCAACAAGTCATTGAGAACGATGGCAAAAATTCATGAATTGGGCTTCGAATTGCTTCCCCACCCACCGTATTCTCCAGATCTGGCCCCCAGCGACTTTTTCTTGTTCTCAGACCTCAAAAGGATGCTCAAAGGGAAAAAATTTGGCTGCAACAAAGGGGTGATCGCCGAAACTGAGTCCTATTTTGAGGCAAAACCGAAGAAGTACTACCAGAATGGTATCAACAAATTGGAAGGTCGTTATAATCGTTGTATCGCTCTTGAGGGGAACTATGTTGAATAATAAAAACGAATTTTGACAAAAAAAAAAAATGTGTTTTTCTTTATTAGACCGGGGACTTATCGGCCAACCTGTTAATCCACTACGTTAGGTACATCTGGCATTCTTTTGAGGACCGAACTGTGACCGTATCTTTTGTCCGACCACAGCGATAGGTCGCGCATTCGCACAGCCGTTGTTGCAGCTGACTGTTTGGCCAAAGTGTCTAAAGGCAATAGATGCAGCATGACATAAAGGGAATTTGTTCCTGTCTTGGTGAATGCGCCTGAGATACACAAGCACGCCATACGCTGAACTTTGTCTAAACTTGTCGGCTGGTGAAGTGCCGGCCACCAGACTAACCACTGCCGTGTATAGCCAATGTAAAATTTTTGGTTTTAGTCCCCACTTTTTTGCTATTGCCGTTTTGCAAGCTACAGTTGCTTTCCTCGCCCTTTCTTCAATATTATGCTTAAAGTTCAGCTTTCTGTCCAAAATAACGCCAAGGTATTTTGCACACTCACCAAAGGATTTCAATACTCCCTAGGGAAATGGGCCTAACCGTGGGAGTTTTGCGATCTTTGCAATACATGACTAGTTCTGTCTTTGCAGGATTTACCCCAAGACCATTGTCTTTCGCCCATTGTTTAGTCATCCGGAGGGCCCTCTGAATAATATCTCTGATTGTGGATGGGAATTTTCCCCTGACTGCTAGCGCCACATCATCTGCGTATGCCACCACTTTTATCCTTTCTTTTTCTAGGGAAACCAGAAGGTTGTTTATAGCAACATTCGAAAGAAGTCATAGAACTCCTCCTTGAGGAGTGCCTCTGTTCACATACCTTTGTATGTTTGCTTGTCCTAGTGTGGCTGAAATACGTCTCTTCGTTAGAAGTTCGTCTAACAGCCTAAGTATACGTGGATCAGTCCATTTAATATCGAACTCGGATAGATGTTATTGAACGCCCCTGCGATGTCTAGAAACGCCACGATTGTGTATTCTTTCACAGATAGTGAGCTTTCAATAAAGCTGACTACACCGAAAGAATTTTCTTCGTAAAAAGAACGAAAAATTTCGTTAAAAGTACGAAATTTGTCATTGTTTTACAACCAAAGAAACTTTTCATTAAAAGTACGAAATATTTCGTACTTTTTACGAAGAAAAGTTCTTCCAAAATTTTCGTAGTTTGTAAGAAAATATTCGTACTTTTTATGAAGAATCTTCGTACATTTTATGAAAAATCTTCGTCCTTTTTATGAAACAATTTCGTTATTTTTATGAAAATGTTTCGTACTTTTTATGAAAAATTGTCGTACTTTTTATGAAAAACTTTCGTACTTTTTTCAAAAATGTTCGAACTTTTAGAAGAAAAAAATTATAGTCGAAAGTGCATTTGGTTGTAGTTACAAGTGTGAAAAATGACATCACTACTTTACATCTTAAGTTTTTGAACAATTTTTAGTTTTATTGCTTCACTTTTATTCATAGCGCGCTATCACCCAAATGAGAAGTAGCATAGACTTGCATAAAAAAATAGAATAAAGGAATACACTCAAGCACATCATAAAAGACAATTTAATGTCGCGAACGGAAATTATACAACTTCAATGAAACTTCTTCGTTATTTCAAAGAAAATGTTTCGTACTTTTTATGAAGAAATTTTAACGCAGAATGTTTCGTAAAATATTCGTAAAAACTTCTTCACATGAAATTTGAAGAAAGTTTCGTTAAAAGTACGAACTTTTTACAAAGAAAAGTTAATGTAGAATATTTCGTAGAAGATTCGTATATTCGTAAAATGATCTTCGTAAAATTTACGAAAATGTATGAACATTTGGTAATTTTAATGAAGAATTCACGAAGAATAGTTAATGAAGAATTCTTCGTAAAATTAACGAAGAGAATTCTTTCGGTGTAGTTCATGTAATGCGGTCTCAGTAGACCTGCCCTTCTAGTTCTAAGATAAATATCTATCATCCTCTCCAGAGTTTTAAGTAGAAATGGAGATGACACTTTGAGTCAAAGGCAAATGACAGCAATGTTAAATGTTGCACAAAAAACAATTTCTGACCGTGTAAAGATCAAAAAGTATGGAAAATGGGTGCCACATGAAAAAACGCTCATTTCATACCGGTACACTCGGTATTTTAGTTCATGAAATTATTATATTTTGAGACCGTTTTCTTGACTTTAATAATTTTTTGC
Source organism: Haematobia irritans (assembly GCF_050003625.1). NCBI lineage: Eukaryota > Metazoa > Arthropoda > Insecta > Diptera > Muscidae > Haematobia > Haematobia irritans. Next base: position 162,851,828 of record NC_134397.1, on the reverse strand, counting down.
GTACATTAGTTAAATTAACTCAAGAAGGGGAAAAAAATTATACACAAACAAAACATACAAATTTATTGAATTCGTGTCTTCTACAAAATAGTTCAGAATTTCTTAAAATTTGTAAACTTTACTAATAAATCGCCCATCTTGAACTTCGTATGGCACTAAAGAAATGTTTGCAATTTTGAACTACAACTTTTTCCTTCGCACTACGAAATTATCATTTACAAGTGGAAAAATTTAATTATGTCTAATAATTTTTCTTGAATTTGTCGAAAAATATTTACTTGTTTTTGTGATATCGGCGTGATGTCAAATAATTATGACTAAAAAATTTTAATTGAATTGAATTGACTTGAATTTGTCGAAAAATATTTACTTTTAAAATTTTCGAAAATTAATCTATTTAATTTAATTTATTTATTTTAATATGTAACTAAGCCTTACAAAGGCCTTATGCAGTTATTTAAAACAACATTTTAAATACTACTCAAAACAATTCTCTTATTTCTAACATTAATATAAAGGGTGATACGGTCAAAATTTGGTCAATATAAACTTGACGTATTACTTTCAATTTTGCATTTAAACTTTTTGCATAAAACCCTGAACACCCCTCATTTTGAAGGTGTGTGTGTGTAGAATGTTGTTTCTATTTTGATTTTGGAATTCACTCTTCAGTTGTCAAAATGCCGTCCAAGCAAGAAGAGCAGCGTATCAAAATTTTGCTCGCGCATCGCGAAAATCCGAGCTACTCGCACGCAAAGCTGGCAAAATCGCTAAAAGTTTCCAAATCAACCGTTACAAATGTAATTAAAGTGTTTGGGGAACGTTTGTCGACAGCCAGGAAGTCTGGATCGGAGGGAAATCGAAAACCGGAAGCCTCTGAGACGACAAAGAGAGTTGCCGGTAGTTTCAAGCGAAACCCTAACCTCTCTCTCCGAGATGCCGCAAATAAGCTGGGTGTATCGTCTACAACCGTGCATCGAGCCAAAAAACGAGCCAGACTATCGACTTACAAGAAGGTAGTGACTCCAAATCGCGATGATAAACAAAATACGACGGCCAAAGCGCGATCCCGGATACTGTACACGACGATGCTGACGAAGTTTGACTGCGTGGTAATGGGCGACGAAACCTACGTCAAAGCCGACTACAAGCAGCTTCCGGGACAGAAGTTTTATACGGCAAAAGGAAGGGGAAAGGTAGCAGATATTTTCAAGCACATAAAACTGTCAAAGTTCACAAAGAAATATCTGGTTTGGCAAGCCATCTGTACCTGTGGCTTGAAAAGCAGCATTTTCATAGCTTCCGGGACTGTCAACCAAGAAATTTACGTGAAAGAGTGTTTGAATAAACGTCTGCTGCCTTTCCTGAAGAAACACGGTTGTTCCGTACTGTTTTGGCCGGATTTGGCATCTTGCCATTACGGTAAAAAGGCCATGGAGTGGTACGCCGCCAACAACGTGCTGGTGGTTCCCAAGGACAAGAACCCTCCCAACACGCCAGAGCTCCGCCCAATTGAGAAATACTGGGCTATTGTCAAGCGGAACCTAAAGAAGACAAAAAAACTGCTAAGGACGAGCAGCAGTTCAAGGCAAACTGGCTTTCTGCGGCGAAGAAGGTGGACAAGGTGGCTGTACAAAATCTGATGGCAGGTGTCAAGCGTGAGGCCCGGCAATTCGGATTTGGAAAAGCGAAAGCCTAACTGAATATTTTTCTTGGATTTTATACTAATTGAACTTGAAAAAGAAATTTAATTTGATTTTTTAAATAAACGATTTCACCGATTTACACGCGTTTTCCCTTGACCAAATTTTGACCGTATCACCCTTTACTAACAATAATACAACAGGATACTACTCTATAATTTTTTCTAGAATTAACCAAAATTTCCCTTCCTGGTGGGGTCACTGTTTTTGAGTGAATGAACCATCTTTGCTACATCGATATAGTCAATCTTCCAATTTTTATTGGATCTCCAATAAGGTCGGAAAACAATATCCTGATGTCTACAATTGAGGATATAAGAAAATACGCAATTACTCTTCATGCATATATTTATCTTATTTTTCCCCTATCACGATCGTTATAAATACATATCATAAATGTGTGTTAAAATTCTTAAAATTTCTGCAAAGAATTCAATTGAAGATGTTCTATGTCTACTCAGAAGAGAACAACTTCTAAACTAAATGATTACCACAGACCTCTTCCCTAGCACTACCCGTCAGACAATTACAAAGTTCATCAGTCGCCCATAGATACCACTGAGAACGCAATTATTTGAAAGACAGCAAACAATACGATGTTCTAGAATTCACTGAGGTGGCCAACACATTTCAAATATTTAGAAAGAAAATTAAACAAAATGTGGGTATTGGTGATTGACATTTAGGAGAACGATGGTGTCAATATTTGCAAAAGAAATAGTTTGTCAAATTATTCGCAAATGTTAACGAACTTGTATTTCGAGGAGAGTTTATCAGTCAGTTCATACGTCAGCGATCGGAACAAGTAGGTAATCGGAAAGAGCAATGTATGGGCTATACGGCGGGTGGGCTAGGACTTTCTATTTGAGTATTTCCAAATAAGTTTTTATGGGTTCATTGTACACCATTAACAGCTGGCCCCATCAAATATACAGCATCTTTCCATGGATATTAGTTGATGTTGAGGCATCACCGGGATAAACATATGATGTTGTTTTAGCTTGGGATTAGTGGATTATAGCGGATCCATTTTCAATCACAATGCGATGGAAAAAATCCTTTTCTTTGGAGCAGCTGTCCGCTTTGTTGGCACGAAACTTGACATATTGAGAGCCCAAAATGATGTGTTCTACACACCGGGCAAAAAGACATATCCCAGCAAAAAAAAAAAAAAAATTGGAAGTTGTTCCACAAACATTTCATTTAAAGCGCATCCCGGAATACCCCCACCTTCGATGCAGTCCTTTTGGACAAGTCCACAAACATTTCTTTTAAAGCGCATCCTGGAATCCCCCATTACCTTTTTTTCCACTTCCGATGCAGTCTTTTGGACAAGTCCATTCCCTCTACAGCGCATCCAGGCATATCCTATCGATGTGTTTTCACTTCCAATGCAATCCTTTTGGCCAAGTCTTAGAAAGTACGAAATTATCCCGTTTTAAGTGAAAATTTAAGGTTTGGACAATTAAATTTCGCAACAAATAATAGAAACTCAATAAAAAAGTAAAAAATAATAAAAAAAAAACATAAAAAATCATCTTCGCTGGGATTTGAACTTATGCCGTTTGACTTTTTCACTTTTTCACTTGGAAATTGTTTTGAGAAGGTTTTTCAAATTACGATAATTTTTATTTTTTGTAGGTTTTTAATGGAAAAAATATATGTATACAAAAATATATGCCGAAAAAAAAACAAAATAAAAGTATAACAAAAAATAAAAAGTGAAATAGGAAAAAAATTTTGGTTTTTATACCCTCCACCATAGGATGGGCGTATATTAACTTTGTCATTCCGTTTGTAACACATCGAAATATTGCTCTAAGACCCCATAATGGTATTGTGGGTCGTGGTGAAATTCTGAGTCGAACTGAGCATGTCCGTCCGTCCACCAGCCCGTCAGTTGAAATCACGCTAACTTCCGAACGAAACAAGCTATCGACTTGAAATTTGGCACAAGTAGTTGTTATTGATGTAGGTCGGATGGTATTGCAAATGGGTCATATCGGTCCACTTTTACGTATAGCCCCCATATAAACGGACCCCCAAATTTGGCTTGCGAATCCTCTAAGAAAAGCAAATTTCATCCGATCCGGCTGAAATTTGGTACATGGTGTTAGTATATGGTCTCTAAGAACCATTCAAAAATTGGTCCACATCGGTCCATAATTATATATTGCCCCCATATAAACCGATCCCTCGATTTGGCTTGAGAAGCCTATAAGAGAAGCAAATTTTATCCGATCCGGCTGAAATTTGGTACATGGTGTCAGCATATGATATCAAACAACCATGCGAAAATTGATCCACATCGATCCATAATTATATATAGCCCCCATATAAACCGATCCCCCGATTTGGCTCGCGGAGCCTCTAAGAGAAGCAAATGATCTCTAACAACAATGCAAAAATTGGTTCACATCGGTTCATAATTATATATGGCCCCCATATAAACCGATCCCCCGATTTGGCTTGCGGAGCCTCTAAGAGAAGCACATTTCATCCGATCCGGTTGAAATTTGGTACATGGTGTAAGTATATGGTCTCAAATAACTATGCAAATATTGGTCCAAATCGGTCAATAATTATATATAGCCCCCATATAAACCGATCCCCCGATTTGGCTTGCGGAGCCTCTATGAGAAGCAAATTTCATTCGATCCGGCTGAAATTTGGTACATGGTGTTAGTATGTGGTCTCTAATGACCATGCAAAAATTGGTCCACATCGGTCCATACTTATATATAGCCCCCTTATAAACCAATCCCCAGATTTGATCTCCGAAGCCCCTTGGAAGAGCAAAATCCATCCGATTCGGTTGAAATTTGGTACGTGATGTTAGTATATGGTGTCCAACAACCATGCAGGAATTGGTTCATATCAGTCCATAATTATATATAGCAACCATATAAACCGATCTCCAGATTTGACCTCCGGTGCCTTTTGGAGAAGCAAAATTCATCCGATCTGGTTGAAATTTGGTACGTGGTATGATATTTAACAACCATGCCAAAATTGGTCCATATCAGTCCATAACCATATATAGCCCCCATATAAACCGATCCCGAGATTTAGTTTTGGAGCCTCTTGGAGGAGCAAATTTCATCCGAGTCAGTTGAAATTTGTACATTGTGCTAGTATATGGCTGTTAACAACCATGCCTAACTAGGTCCATATCGGTCTATAGTTATATATAGCCCTCAGATAAATCGATCACCAATCACACAAAAATTGGTCCATATCAAGTTCGTAATTGTATATAGCCCCCATATAAGCGACCCCCATATTTCAATTCTGGCTCTCCACGTACCGAGCAAAAGTCCATATCGATTCGTAATTATTTGTAGACTTACCTATAAATACCTTTTTTACCACGTATGTACTAACTCACAATTTAGAAAACGATGTTAAGAAGTTTTAAGATACCACAACCCAAGTAATTCGATTGTGGATGACAGTATTTCGTAGAAGTTTCTAAGCAATCCATGGTGGAGGGTACATAAGATTCGGCCTGGTCGAACTTACGGCCGTATATACTTGTTAGTTTTTTAAATTTCTTCATGCAAATGAACTTCCAAGGCACAACTTCTAAAGCAATGAAAAGGATCCAAAAATGGAGTACTTCCGTCCTATGACAAGCCCATGTAAAATTCATTGGAGATTATCCAAGTTTGCACTACTTTGCACTTTTTTTGCTGGGATATGACATGAATAGATTATAATACGATGATCGTCCTTTATATTACGGGATTGGGATGTTGCAATATGCAAACTGACATTTTTCAGATTATACGTTCATACTAGACCTATCCTCGCCCAAAAAAGGAATTTAATTGGGAACATTTCCTTGCGATTCTTGTTTACAACTTTCGAAGTGGTTTAACTCAACAACAGAGCTTCGATGAACTTAATTCAGTTGTTGGCGATGTAGCTCTGTCTAGAATCAGTGTTTATCGACACAATTTGTCAATTGCTCAAAAAACGGCCCGCGTCGACTGGTTGAAAAAAATGCTCCAAAAATACAATCACGGTGCTTCGAAACACGTCTATGACATTGTGAAAGGTGATGAATCGTGGATTTACGCATATTAGCCCGAAAGTAAACAGCTGTTGAATGTATTCACTGTTTCAAGATGAGCCATATCCACCAAAAAAATGGTCGCGCATGAAGCACTAGCAAGCAAACCATTTGTTTGCAGTTATCTTCCAAGAAATCCGAATAACAAACCGCCAAAGACGTACCACTCTTCGCCACGAGAAAGCGAGATCTCACATATCGCCTCAAATAACTACATAACGGCTTAATGGGTGAGCCGCCGTAGAAACCTGACTTGGAATCGAATGATTTCTGTTTTATTCCCGTACTTAAAAAAATGAAAAGTCAACGATTTGCGACACCTGAAGAAGCGGTTGATGCGTTCAGAATGCATGTTTTGGAGATACCTCAATCAGAGTGGCAAAAGAAAATTTCATTCAAATTAAGCTAATAACATTTTTTCATTGATACAATGAAAAAATTTCATTAAGACAATGATAATAATACGAAACGTTTCATTGTTTAACAGAAAATTCATCATACTAATGGAAAATTTGTTGTATTAACGTATTTGTTTCATTGGCTTAATGACGTTGATGTAACGAAACTTTTTCTACCAGTGTAGATCTTAATGGGAAATATTTGGAAAATAATAAAGCGATTTCCGATTAATATTATTGTTTTGTTCTCTAATTCCGAAACATAAAAGGCAAACACTGATGCCTATATCCTGAACTACTACCATCTGTAGTCAATTCCACATTACTAATTTGAGCAACCAATAGAACTAAATTCATTTGCCTTAGGTTAGGTAGAACGACAGCCTGATATTTCAGGCTCACATAGACTATTCAGCCCATTGTGATACCACAGTGGTGAACTTCTCTCTTATCACAGACTGCTACCCGATTCTATACTCAAAAAAAGTTCACTTGGATTTAAAGATTTTGACATTCCATTAAGGATTTTGTTAGACATTTTTTAAGAACATATCTAATTTTAAATCTAGGATCAATAAAATTATTCATTGTTTTTTTTTGCCATAAATTAATAAAGCTAAAGCACATACTTCAAGGAAACAAATGTTTTCTTAATTAAAAAAAAAATTACAAACATTCTTTTCCTCTGTTGCACTTGTAGTTCAGTCAACACAATAGTTTTAAAGCTGAGATCAAAACAACAAATATGATTGAAGTACAAACCAAGAATAGAAAACAAAACACGAATGAAGTAAGAGGAAGCACGTTCATAATAATTGCTGCCAACTGCACTCAAATCGATGATTTGATGGTGGCAAAGGAAAAGAGAAATGTTTGTATGAATTTATTTCGGCATAAGCCGGCTATCATAAGACCGCATAAAGTATATATATTCTGGGTCGTGGTGAAATTCTGAGTCGACCTGAGCATGTCCGCCCGTCTGTTAACTCACGCTAACTTCCGAACGAAACAAGCTATCGACTTGAAACTTGTCACACGTAGTTGTTATTGATGTATATCGGATGGTATTGCAAATGAACCATATCGGTCCACTTTTACGTATAGCCCCCATATAAACGGACCCCCAAATTTGGTTTGCGATTGCTCTAAGAGAAGCAAATTTCATACGATCCGGCTGAAATTTGGTACATGATGTTAGTATATGGTGTCTAACAACCACACAAAAATTGGTCCATATCGGCCCACTTTTACGTATAGCCCCCATATAAACGGACCCCCAAATTTGGCTTGCGATTGCTCTAAGAGAAACAAATTTCATCCGATCCGGCTGACATTTGGTACATGGTGTTAGTATATGGTCTCTAACAACCATGCAAAAAGTGGTCCATATCGGTCCATAATTACATATAGCCCCCATATAAACCGATCCCCCGATTTGGCTTGCGGAGCCTCTAAGAGAACCAAATTTCATCCGATCAGGCTGCAATTTGGTACATGGTGTTAGTATATGGTCTCTAACAACCATGCAAAAAATGGTCCACATCGGCCCATAATTATATATAGCCCCCATATAAATCGATCCCCAGATTTGTCCTCCGGAGCCTCTTGGAGGAGCAAAATTCATCCGATCCGGTTGAAATTTGCAACGTGGTGTTAGTATAAGGCCGCTAATAACCATGCCAAAATTGGTCCATATCGGTCTATAGTTATATATAGTCGATCCCCAATCACACAACAATTGGTCCTTATCGGTTCATAATCATGGTTGCCACTCGAGCCAAAAATAATCTACCAAAATTTTATTTTTATAGAAAACATTGTCAAAATGTTATTTCTATAGAAAATTTTGTCAAAATTTTATTTCTATAGAAAATTTTGTAAAAATTTTATTTCTATAGAACATTTTGTCAAAATTTTATTTCTATAAAAAATTTTGTCAAAATTTTATTTCTATAGAAAGTTTTTTCCAAATTTTACTTCTATAGAAAATTTTGTCAAAATTTTATTTCTATAGAAACTTTAAACTTAATTATATACGTATTTAATCGGCCTTTTTTAGGTTAATACCACGTATGGACTATGTGGTATATATTACGGTGTTAGGAAGTTGTAAGATACCTTGCCATCGGCAAGTGTTAGCGCAACCCAAGTAATTCGATTGTGGATGACAGTCTTCAGTAGAAGTTTCTACGCAATCCATGGTGGAGGGTACATAAGGTTCGGCCTGGCCGAACTTACGGCCGTATGTACTTGTTATTATTCCCTTCAAGAGCGATACAACGATTATAACGACCTTCCAATTTTTTGATACCATTTTGATAGTACTCCTTCGGTTTTGTCTCAAAATAGGCCTCAGTTTCGGCGATCACCTCTTCATTGCATCCAAGCCCAATTCATGAATTTTTGCCATCGTTCTCAATGACTTGTGGCACGGTGCGTTGTCTTTTTTCTTCTTCATATAGGGCCGTTTGACCGCGATTTCAACCTTCAAATGCTCCAATAACGCCATATAATAGTCACTGTTGATGGTTTTTCCCTTCTCAAGATAATCGATAAAAATTATTCCATGCGCATCCCAAAAAACTGAGTCCATTACTTTGCCAGCGGACTTTTTAGTCTTTCCACGCTTCGGAGACGGTTCACCGGTCGCTGTCCACTCAGCCGACTGTCGATTGGACTCAGGAGTGTAGTGATGGAGCCATGTTTCATCCATTGTCACATATCGACGGAAAAACTCGGGAGTATTACGAGTTAACAGCTGCAAACACCGCTCAGAATCATCAACACGTTGTTGTTTTGGGTCAAATGTGAGCTCGCACGGCATCCATTTTGCACAGAGCTTCTGCATATCCAAACATTGATGAATTATATGACCAACACGTTCCTTTGATATCTTTAAGGCCTCTGCTATCTCGATCAACTTCATTTTACGGTCATTCAAAATCATTTTGTGGATTTTTGTGATGTTTTCGTCGGTAACCACCTCTTTCGGGCGTCCACTGTGTTCACCGTCCTCCGTGCTCATTTCACCACGCTTGAATTTTGCATACCAATCAATTATTGTTGATTTCCCTGGGGCAGAGTCCGGAAACTCATTATCAAGCCAAGTTTTTGCTACCACCATATTTTTTCCCTTCAGAAAACAGTATTTTATCAAAACACGAAATTCCTTTTTTCCAGTTTTTTCACAATAACAAAAGTTGCTTCACAAAAGAAGCTCTATCTCACAAACTAATTGACTTACAGACGTCAAATTTTGACACGAATCTTTTGAAGGTTGGTACTATATAAAAATAATATGCATTTAATACTAGCGATGCCATCTATGTTTCAGACCGGGGACATATCAGCCAACCTGTTATATCTAGTAAATAAATAAAATTTCATTATTATAATTAAAATTTTATTATTTTAAAGAAATTTGTCCTTAATATTATGTAAATTACGTATCTTAAAACTAAGGCTGCTTAACCTTTTATATTAGGTCAATATTGTTTTCAGTGTATGGTTATCTCAAGGGACATCCTTTTTATAGCCGAGTCCGAACGGCGTTCCACAAGGAAATGAAAGCATTTAGGGAAGCTTTGAAACACTTGGAAATGTCACCAGCATTACTGAGAAGGGATGTTAGGGTAAAGTGGCAGCCTGATTTATTTTCTGGTTCACTTAGACTATTCAGTCCATTGTGAGAGGGGATAATCCACCGCTGAAAAATTTTTGGATGTTTGGTCGAAAATGCGATTGAACCCATGACCCCTTGGTATACAAGGTGGGCATATTAACCATTGCACCTTGGTGTTTCATTTGCCTTAAATTTCATTCTATTCATTTGTGGAGAAACTTTAGAAGGGCCTTTGTATAGTACACCTCTGATATTACATGGACAATTCAGAGAATTATAATGAAAATCATGTCAGGTATAGGCAGCAGACCAAGGAACACAAGCAAACGAATCCATCGCAGCATCAGCAAATTTCGATCATGCTACTTCAGTTTACTGGGTGCAAGAACAATTTGTTAACATTACAACAGTGGCAACAACAGCAAAAAGAGAAGAACAACAAAAAGATTTTTAAGAAAAATTAACATTCGTGAGGAATTCTCTATGCAAGCATTTATTTGCAAGACAACTGAGTTTCGTTGTTTTGCGAGCCATAATTGATGCCACTGGGTGGCGATGCTGCTGCTGGTGGCGGTGTTGGTTGGTGGCAAGAAAAAATTCTAAATGATTGCCAAAGGAAAACCATATTTTCGTGATGCGTCATCCGTTTGGAAAAGAACGAAATCATCATTCTGTAAAGGAATGGAACGATGAAGAATTTCGTCGATTGCTGGCAAACAACGTCATAACATTTAATGGTGTTGTAAAAGTGGGTCTACCCGTGGTGTTGTTGGTGCGTAAGTTATTTCTTGTTTTCGCTTGGATATCTGCACAACATATTCGTTGGTAGAGTCATTGAGTCACTCTCTCACACGCAAACACACACACAGGCATGCGGTTGCTTTATAGCTGAAGAAGTTTTTCATCATTTATACTTCCGGTTACACATTTATAGTTTCTTTTTTGTTGCTTTCGTTGTTGTTGCTGTTGTTGTTCATTGGCTCATTGTGGCAAATGTGTTTAATTTCCTTATGGCAAATACGTGAGCCACCACACTATGCTCTAGCTGTGATGATGCATTGTAGCTCAGTAAGTTGTAATGGAAAATTTCATAATGGGAGCAACTATGAGATATGAGAATGTTAGGGCATTTTAAATTTTATTGTTGCTTTTGTAATTACACTTGGAGTATTTATGTTTTATTTGTTTACAAGACTTTTTTGTTTAAGTTTTGCACGTATGCAATGGCCATAGAGCAATTCCCTTTAGGGTGGGACAGGTCAGGGTGTACTAGATGAAGAAATTTGTGGTGGCCGACAATCGCAATTATACTTCAAAAAGATTTTTCCATATAAATTTAAGTGTTATAAAAAACATTTCTTGAAAGATTTTTTTTTTGTTGAAGGGTATAATACAATGAGCCCCTTAAATTTGCATTAAATTTGAAATATAGAGTTCAATTGGCATCAAATGTGAAATTAAGATCTTTTTTGCACACATAAATAAATACGATAATTTATATCGACCCATTAACGGTACCCCCCAAAATAGAACTACAAATTATTGGTATTAAAATGAGATTTAGTTATATTACCCGGAATCGACTCCGGAGTTGGAGTCGAGGTTGATGAAAAATGCTGGAGTCGGAGTCGAGCAAAATTGGCTCGACTCCACAGCCATGATTTGAACCACGATGTAGTTCATTCTTACTATTTTTGAGAAGTGTACGAACAACTTATTCTGTTGTCTACACCCTCAAAAAAATCGCTTCTGTAACATATACTCCCAAACATATTTTGCTTCAAGCATATACATTTTTGGGTATTGCCCAAACATTTATATGTTTGATTTCTTCCAATATATAATATGTTTGAAAGCATATTGGTCTAAACAATATAATATGTTTGGGTAGTCTAAGTTCCAAACATTTTGTATTTTTCCATCCAAATTCAATAATGTTGTCTTCCAAAAAACTATATGTTCTTATGTGAACATATAATATGTTTGGAAACATTTTGAAACCAAAAATATTATATGCTTAGAAGAATTTTCTCCCAAAGAAGATTGTGCTCAAATTTTTTTCTGCCTAATTGTATATTCCCTCACTTTTTCTGTAATACAAACATTTTAGAAGAAATTATTATATTTTATAATTTTTTTTTAATTTTACCTTTTGCCGGACGGGGATTCGAACAGCGGACCACACAGTTTGTAAGCCAGCACACTAACCACTGGCCTACGTAGCTGTTATGGTCATCAAGAGATAATTATCGTTATAAGTTATATTTAAATAGCATAGCTTGCGGCGCCCACGAGCCGATGCAAACATAACATTGTTTAACAACATAACATTGTTAAACATACATTTGTTGGCAGCGTGGAGCAGTGGTTGGTCGTCCGCCTTGCGTGACAGGGGACCTGGGTTCGATCCCTGCTTCGACCAACAATATTTTTTTTTTTTTGTAATATATTTTTTAACATATATTCCAGATACGTTCGGAAGTTCCCGAAAAGGTGTTCAGCATTACATACTATTATATTGAATTTTTACTACGAAATTGTAAAGTGTGTTTTATAAAAGACTTAAAGTCAGAAAAGAAAAGTGCTTGATCTAAACGAAATGGACTGAGTTCAAATCAAATATTATTTTTTTATTGCAACAATAAAAATTGTGTAACAAATAAAGGTTTTTGTATACAAGTTTAAAATTTTCGAAGAAATTCAAAAAATATTTTTCCATCGAATCCTAAGGTTAACGATAACCATTCAAAAGCACATTATATTTAAATTCTAAACAGTAATTTTAAAACGGCACATAAAATTATTTCGGTGTGAACAATTGTTTGCTAGCATGTAACACCATTAATTTAGAAATACAAATAAATATGAATTTTTATTAACGAATAATTTTGTACTTAATTTAATTCTTAAGGCCGGTATAAATTGGCATTATCACGTTAAAATGGCCATATTTACCCTTTTACTTTTCTTTAATAATTTCTTTTAAAGAAAATAAACTTATTCAGTTGTTGCTTTGGATCTTTCCCCACCATGTTATAATACAATTTACCGGAAAAAGTTGTAATGTTATACTGGTTTTGCCGCTAAAATGAGAAATAATTTTAGCGGCAAAACTCGAACTCAATGCCCACTTTTATTTTCGAAAAAATCCGTCAACTCCTCCGAATACTCATTTTAATATTTTACTTAAGCATATACAATTTTTGGCGAAGTCTTATATCACAACATATATATTTTTACGCATAATATGTAAATTTATACTTGTTTATATTCACACATAGTATTTTTCCTATATTTAATGAAATTTTCTTTGTGTATATATATTTGTAATGCGCCAATTGGTTACTTTTATTATTTTACTTCCAGCATACACTTTGTCTCTCTTTGTAAACACATATATGTTTATGGGCTATTTCTAAATTAATATATGTTTGCATCCAAGCATATTATATTTACAAACCTTTTATGTCCCAAACATAATATGTTCTAACATATTAACATATATGTCCCAAACATATTATTACATATGAAAAACAGTCTTTTTCGTCCATGTAGTTAAAATTGAACTAATTTGTATGTCATTGAAATTTTACTGCCATTTAGTTCATAAAATTTTTGAGACATACTTGGAATAAAGAAAAAATCGTTGAGCTGGGGAAAATTTCTTACAGAAATTTAAAAATAAACAAAAACAAAATAAAATGCTTCCAATAAATATTAGTTCATTTTAGCATCAGTTTTACAACATACTTTTTTTCTGTGTTCATAACTTAGCCCCACATCCTTCGTAAATTTAAAATAAATCGAAGGACCCTCCACCATAGGATGGGGAGTATATTAACTTTGTCATTCCGTTTGTAACACATCGAAATATTGGTCTAAGACTCGATAAAGTATATATATTCTGGGTCGTGGTGAAATTCTGAGTCGATCTAGCGATGTCCGTCCGTCTGTGGAAATCACGCTAACAGGCTATCGACTTGAAACTTGGCACAAGTAGTTGTTATTGATGTAGGCCATATTGGACCACTTTTACGCATAGCACCCATATAAACTGACGCCAAAATTTGGCTTGCGGAGCCCCTTGGAGAAGTAAATTTCATCCAATCCGGTTGAAATTTGGTACGTAATGTTAATATATGGTCTCTAATATTCACGCCAAAAATTGGTCTATAAAGGTCCATAATTATGTTATATATAGCCCCCATATAAATCGATCTCCAGATTTTGCTTGCGGATCCTCTTGGAGGAGCAAATTTCATCCGAATTTGGTACGTGGTGTTAGTATACAGTCTCTAACATTCACGCTCAAATGTGTCCATATAGGTCCATAATTATATATAGCCCCCATATAAACCGATGCTCAGATTTGACATCCGAAGCCTGTTGGAGGAACAAGTTTCATCCGATCCGATTGAAATTCGGTACGTGGTGTTTATTTATGGCCTCTAATAGCCATGCAAAAACTGGTCCAAAGAGTCACCATGTAAACCGATCCTCAGATTTGACCTCCGGAGCCTCTTGGAGGAGCAAATTTCATCTGATTCAGTTGAAATTTCGTATGTTGTGTTAGTATGTGGACACTAAAAATCGTGTAGAAATTGATCCAAATCGGTCCATAATTATTTATAGTCCCCATGTAAATCGATCGCCAGATTTGACCTCCAGAGCCTCTTGCAGGAGCAAATTTCATCCGATCCGGTTGAAATTTCGTACGTGGGGTTAATATATTGTCCCTAACACCCATGCAAAAATTGCTCCAAATAGGTCCATAATAATATGTAGCCTCCATATAAACGGATCCACAGATTTTGCTTGCGGAGCCTCTTGGGGAGCCAACTTGGTTCATATCGATCCAAACACACAAAACTTGTCCATATCGGTTCATAATTGTATATAGCCCCCATATAAGTCGATCCCCCTATTTCACTTCTGGTTCTCTAATTACCACGCAACAGTTCATATCGGTTCGTAATTATTTATAGACTCCCCTATATATACCGTTCAAGAACAGAATTATATACGTATTTAATCGGTCTTCTTTTTGTCTAATATATACCACGAATGGACTAACTTACAATTTAGAAGACGATGTTAAGAAGTTCTACGATATCTTGCCATCGGTAAGTATTACCACAACCCAAGTAATTCGATTGTGGATGACAGTCTTTAGTAGAACTTTCTACGCAATCCATGGTGGAGGGTACATAAGAATCGGCCTGGCCGAACTTACGGCCGTATATACTTGTCCAATGTACATTACAAACAACGTCGGACAAATTTGAAGAGGCCCCCTCTTCGACTAAATAAAGTAGCGAAGGTCATTGTCTAGACCTTCCACCATCTCTGAAAATTTTAAGCAAATCGGAGACGTTGGGTCAATTTTTTAAAAAGTCGGACAATGCTAAGGCCCCATTCAAAAATTAAAAATTCAGTTTCCCCACGTCTTCTGTAAGTTTCAAGTAAAACGGGGAAGCTTTTTAGTTTTTTTCATTGTATTTAAAGAAATATACACTGAAAAAACAGTGAAACCACCAGGAAAGAAAATTTTGTTTATTTCTAGAAAATTTTAACTAAACTGTATTGGAAGCGCAAATGTCACGCCGATTTCACAAAAATAAGTAAATACTTTTGGACAAATTCAAGAGGAGTTATTAGACAAAATTAGGAGAAAATATAGTTAAAAATTGCAAAAATTTCTTTAGAGCTATACGAAGTTCAAGATGGGGGCATTATTGGTAAAATTTACAAATATTGAGAAATTCTGAAACACGAATTTATTTAATCTTTATGCTTCATTTGTGTAAAATTTTTTCTTCTGTTTTGGTTAATTTGGTTAATGTCTTTGAACTCTACTTGTGGGTATTTCACTTTCTGTTCGTATACTCTTCGTTAAGGATCTACAAATCAATGACCCTTTGATATTTTGCAAATTCCGTAATTCTCTATTTTTAATACAACCTGCAAAAAAGAAAAAAAACAAAATCATTTCAACAGGCCATTAACCATGGCAACATTAACCTAGATATCCGTTTGTCATTACAGTTCAAAATACTCAAATAACAATTTGAAGGTCCCACTCTTCCTTTTCATTGCAAAAAAAAGCAAATACCACACAAATCTAAAGAAAATAAGCTAAGAAAAACAAACAAACTAAATTTATTTGGCTATATGTATAATAATGATGACATGTTGCATATATAGTCAGTCGCCCCAATCAAGTGACACTGACATAGACAGACGACGTTGGCGAACAATGAACGGACTAGGTTCCTCATAATGTTCTTGATACACCTGGTCTCCAATGGCCTTATGACCGAGGTATATTGTGAGCGGGAATGTATTCTGTATTATGATATTATTTTTTTGCTTTATCATTTCAACCAGTTCAACACAAAACAATTGACCCTCAAGCTGTCAGTGCCTCGAGTCGTATGTGATTTTTTTTTTTTGCACTACGATTCCTATTCCTATTTTGGCATAGGGCCAAATTGCCAAAAGAGAGGGCAGACTGTAACTGACAATCACCCATGTTTTGTTGCTGCCATATGGGAATTTTTATGCATTTGCCATAGTAGTCATCGTCGTCATATGCTTCTTATGTGATTGTTAAAGAAGAAGAATGAGAAAGAAAAGCGAATGAATTGGAATTTATTTGCACATTTCCTTAAGGTTATTTTTAGACACCTTCGAAAGGGCCACTCTAAAAGAATATAGAATTAAGCGCTACTTCTTATACCGACACCAACAAGTTTCTAAACGAAAAGAAAAATAGGTCTTGCATTGAAAGGAATATTTTCACAAGGGATTTTTACAGTAATTCAACCATAGTGGTAGAATTACCCAGCAAAAAAAAATTGGAAGATGTTTCACAAACATTACTTTTTAACCTTATGTCGGGATTCTCTGACCTTTTTCCACTTCCGATGAAGTTCAATGAAAATGAAAATATGATATTTGGCTTTTAATATTTGATTTCTAATGACAATTTCGTCAAAATATTATTTCCATAGAAAATTTTGTCAACATTTTAATTCTATAGAAATTTTTGTCAAAACTTAATTTCTATAGAAAATGTTGTCAAAATTTTATTTCTATAGAAAATTTGTTCGTAAATTTTATTTCTATAGAAAATTTTGTCAAAATTTTAGTTCTATAGAAAATTTTTTCAAAATTTTATTTCTATAAAAAATTTTGTCAAAATTTTATTTCTATAGAAAATTTTTTCGTAAATTTTATTTCTATAGAAAATTTTTTCGTAAATTTTATTTCTATAGAAAATTTTGTCAAAATTTTATTTCTATAGAAAATTTTGTCAAAATTTTATTTCTATAGAAAATTTTGTCAAAATTTTATTTCTATAGAAAATTTTGTCAAAATTTTATTTCTATAGAAAATTTTGTCAAAATTTTATTTCTATAGAAAATTTTTTCGTAAATTTTATTTCTATAGAAAATTTGTTAGAGATCATAGCTGACACCATGTACGAAATTTCAGCCGGGCTGGATGAAATTTGCTTCTCTTAGAGGCTCCGCAAGCCAAACCTGGGGATCGGTTTATGTGGGGGCTATATATAATTATGGACCGATATGGATCAATTTCTGCATGGTGGTTAGAGACCATATACTAACACCATGTACCAAATTTCAGCCGGATTTTAATTCTATAGAAAATTTTGTCAAAATTTTATTTCTATAGAAAATTTTGTCAAAATTATATTTCTATAGAAATTTTTTCTAAACAAATTTTTGTCAAAATTTTATTTCTATAGAAAATTTTATCACAATTTTATTTCTATAGAAAATTTTGTCAACATTTTATTTCTATAGAAAATTTTGTCAAAATTTTATTTCTATTGAAAATTTTGTCAAAATTTTATTTCTATAGACAATTTTGTCAAAATTTTATTTCTATAGACAATTTTGTCAAAATTTTATTTCTATAGAAAATTTTCTCAAAATTTTATTTCTACAGAAAATTTTGTCAAAATTTTATTTCAAAATTTTTTTTGTCAAAATTTTATTTTTATTAGAAAATTTTGTCAAAATTTTATTTCTATAGAAAATTTTGTCAAAATTTTCTTTTTTTAGAAAATTTTGTCAAAAATTTATTTCCATAGAAAATTTTGTCAAAAATTTATTTCCATAGAAAATTTTGTCAAAAATTTATTTCTATAGAAAATTTTGTCAAAATTTTATTTCTATAGAAAATTTTGTCAAATTTTATTTCTATAGAAAATTTTGTCAAAATTTTATTTCTATAGAAAATTTTGTGAAAATTTTATTTCTATAGAAAATTTTGTCAAAAATTTTATTTCTATAAAAAATTTTGTCAAACTTTAATTTCTATAGAAAATGTTGTCAAAATGTTATTTCTATAGAAAATGTTGTCAAAATGTTATTTCTATAGAAAATTTTGTCAAAATTTTATTTCTATAGAAAATTTCGTCAAAATTTTATTTCTATAGAAAATTTTGTCAAAAATTTTATTTCTGTAGAAAATTTTGTCAAAATTTTATTTCTATAGAAAATTTTGTCAAAATTTTATTTCTATAGAAAATTTTGTCAAAATTTTATTTCTATAGAAAATTTTGTCAAAATTTTATTTCTATAAAAAATTTTGTCAAACTTTAATTTCTATAGAAAATGTTGTCAAAATGTTATTTCTATAGAAAATGTTGTCAAAATGTTATTTCTATAGAAAATTTTGTCAAAATTTTATTTCTATAGGAAATTTCGTCCAAATTTTATTTCTATAGAAAATTTGTCAAAAATTTTATTTCTGTAGAAAATTTTGTCAAAATTTTATTTCTATAGAAAATTTTATCAAAATTTTATTTCTATACATAATTTTGTCAAAATTTTATTTCTATAGAAAATGTTGTCAAAATATTATTTCTATAGAAAATTTTGTAAAAATTTTATTTCTATAGAAAATTTTGTCAAAATTTTATTTCTTTAGAAAATTTTGTCAAAATTTTATTTCTATAGAAAATTTTGTCAAAATTTTATTTCTATGGAAAATTTTGTCAAAAATTTATTTCTATAGAAAATTTTGTCAAAATTTTATTTCTATAGAAAATTTTATCAAAATGTTATTTCTATAGAAAATTTCATCAAAATTTTATTTCTATAGAAAATTTTGTCAAAATTTTATATCTATAGAAAATTTTGTCAAAATTTTATTTCCACAGAAAATTTTGTCAAAATTTTATTTCCACAGAAAAATTTGTCAAAATTTTATTTTTATAAAAATTTTTGTCAAATCACTGCCAAGTATCACAAATATCACGAACGAGAACATTTGAATTGATGCCGCTGTCAATCTTGTGGTAATATTATTTATTTTTATGTCATTGTAACTGGACCATCTCATCTCAGTGGCAGACAGACAAGACAGGCAATAGGAATTGTATTCCACTTCAAATGTTTAATGGAAGCTAATGCGCAAATCGTGTCAAGAAAACAACACAACAAGCATTCTACAGTTCATCATGACACTCATCGACATTGGCAGTGTTGTCCTTCATATAGTATCGTACAAATCACTATTGCTATAGCATTGTACACTGAACAAAATAAGCGAATAAATAACAAGTATATACGACCGTAAGTTCGGCCAGGTCGAATCTTATGTACCCTCCACCATGGATTGCGTAGAAACTTCTACGAAAGACTGTCATTCACAATCGAATTACTTGGGTTGTGGTATCTTAAAACTTCTTAACATCGTTTTCTAAATTGTGAGTTAGTCCATACGTGGTATATATTAGACAAAAAAGGTATGTATAGGTACGTCTACAAATAATTACGAATCGATATGGACTTTTGCACGGAACGTACAGAGCCAGAATTGAAATATGTGGGTCGCTTATATGGATCAATCGGATGAATTTTGCTTCTACAAAAGGCACCGGAGGTCAAATCTGGGGATCGGTTTATATGGGGGATATATATAATTATGGACTAGTATGAACCAATTCCTGCATGGTTGTTGGATACCATATACTAACAGCAGGTACCAAATTTCAACCTAATCTGATGAATTTTGCTCTTCCAAGGGGTTCCGGGGGTCAAATCTGGGGATCGGTTTATATGGGGGCTATATATAATTATGGACCGATTTCGACCAATTTTTGCATGATTGTTAAAGATCATATGCTGACACCATTTACGAAATTTCAGCCGGACCAGATTAAATTTGCTTCTCTTAGAGGCTCGACAAGCCAAATCTGATATGGACCGATATGGACCAATTTTTGCATGATTGTTAGAGACCATATACTAACACCATGTACCAAGATTCACGGGTCACGAAAACGATTTGCTAAAATAAATCAGGAATATCAAAATTATAAAAAATGTCTTACAATTTTTTATCCACCGTATTATATGACAATGCATTTATTACACAACTCGGATAAATGGTGGCATAAAGTGACAAAAAGGTGGCACAAAGTGACAAAAAGATTGCATAAAGTGTAAAAATTACCATATTTAGAGGCACAACCAAAAAGCTTATCAAAATACTGCTTGCAATACAGTCTGACATTGTTTTAATTTAGCGCTAATAGATTACGCTAGTCCTCCGGAGCTTTAGTAAACTATGTGTAATTCCTTAAGTATTCTCCCTTGGGTTTTGTTTTTGGAAAAAAATCTGTATTTCTAGATTTTCCAAGTTTTCACTTTTTAGATCCGAAACCCTTATTTTCTATTAAGCCAGAGAATTGAAACAAAAAATGCCTAATATTTCTTTGCAGTGTATCTATAACACATCATCCTGGTAATTTGTGATGATGGTATTGTTCTCTTGATATTGCCTCCAAGTGATTCTGTTTTTAACTTTCTTTATGTCTTCTTCAACGCCTTTTGTGAATTGTTTCACTTTTTTGGTTTGGTTTAATTGTCAAGCTACAATTTTCTTTTATTTTGGTGTGCCCTCCAAGAAACCGATGAAGGCTCTACCAAAAGGTATGGTGATATTTTTAAGTGTCTTACTTTTTTATATTTATCGCCTTGGAATACTTCGGGCTAACGATGTGATATCCTTGGCCGAGTTGCTACAGAAGCTGAGGTTTCTTTGGAAATGTTGTTACCAAGGTGGCGGCAATGCTCATCAAGAGCATGAATGGGTGGCATTATAAGAATATGTCATTACATTATTTTGCTTCCACTTGTAATGAATGATGAGAGGTAGCTCTCAGTGGGTGGTTGATGATAATGATGATGGATTAAGTGAATGTATTTGGTGAAACGAAAAAAAAAATAATGAAATTTATTACAAATGTTTCTTGGAAAGTTTATTTTTTTTTTTTTTTTGATCTTTGTAATATACCGAATTGGTAAGGTGAATTGGGAGCGAGATTTATTTCTGTATACAAATGAATAATGGTTAGGAAATTGAATACAAGGAAAATGTAATGACAATATATTATTCTTTGTAATCGAGAGATATTCTTGTGCCATAAATAAAATATCCTGTGGCAAAATAATTCTACAAAAACACAATTAAAATCTTAATATTTGAGGGTTAGCATTCGCTTTTTGGATGTTATTAAATAATGTTATTAAATAAATGTTATTAAATAAAAAAAAGTTTTATTTTAAACACTTTTTCATATTACCCAGAAAACTCGTGGTTAACTTACATCAAAAGAATGTGCAACCACCGGGAATGAAAATTTAGTTTAATTTTAGAAATTTTTATCATAAAAATAATAAAATTCAATAAAATTTATTAGACATAATTATTGTTTTTGTTTTAACTTAATAAAAAAAATCTTATTTTAAAGGAAAAAAATTTGAGTTAGAAATTTCGTATACCTGAGGTGGCCGTAGCTGCCGCGTGTAACATTCTGATGCCAGTAAGATGGTCCTGGGGATGGAAGCCCAGAACAGATACCCGAGCGAAATAACTGCTACACCGATTGGTCGAAGATGGGTGAGAGGACAGGACTGGGCGTATAACAGGTTGGCTGATAAGTCCCCGGTCTGACACATAGGTTAGGTTAAAGCGGCAGCCCGATTAAGATTCAGGCTCACTTAGACTATTCTGTCCATTGTGATACCACATTAACTAAAAGTACCTATTACATATGGGCACTTCTAGTTTTAACCGCTGAACCTTCTCGATTAGTTTCGTTCGCTGAACCAACCAGATTGTTCCAAAAACATTAGCAGACTGCTTAAGTTAACGTTTTCCAGATCCGCCAGTAATCTGAAGCTATATGCTCCTAAAAGTTGCTTGCGCTTTACACAAAATGCAGGACACTCACACAAGAGGTGTTAGGTTAGGTTAGGTTATGTGGCAGCCCGATGTATCAGGCTCACTTAGACTATTCAGTCCATTGTGATACCACAGTGGTGAACTTGAAGAGGTGTTTAATTGATTCTTTTTCCTCCGCATCATGACAGCTCATACAATAGTCATTATACTTCGCGCCTATAGTTTTTGCAAAATCGCCTATTAGACAGCGACCCGTTATAGCAGATATCAGGAGTGATATCTGACGTCTCGAGAACATTAGCATATCTAGTGTGCGGTTTAAGTTGAAATGGGGCCATATTTGCTTGGTGTCGTTACAACCCTTGCAATTCTCCCATCGAACATTTGCAATCATAACAGCCTTCTCACGCAGTATGAGCTTGCAGGTAGCTAGGGGCATACCAACAAATTCTAGTTCCCCTGGAATATGTAATGTAAGTCCCTAGCCTTGCCAACTCATCCGCTTCGCAGTTCCCCGGTATGTTCCTATGGTCAGGCACCCATATTAGGTGAATATTGTACTGCTCAGCCATCTCATTGAGAGATTTGCGGCAGTCGATGGCCGTTTTCGAGTTGAGGAACACAGAGTCCAAGAATTTTATTGTAGGTATATATTAATGCCCACATTTTTTGGAACATTACTTCTCAGCCAATTCGCCACCTCTCTTATTGCTAATATTTCAGCCTGAAAAACACTACAGTGATTAGGTAATCTTTTCGCTATTCGAAGTTCCAGATCATTAGAATATACTCCGAACCCCACTTGACCATCCAATTTGGAGCCATCAGTGTAGAAATCTATATATTCTTTATTCCCCGGGCTCTGTGTGCACCACGCCTCACTGTTGGGGATTAGAGTCTCAAACTTTTTGTCGAAAAGTGGACTCGCCAAAGTGTAATCCACTACGTTAGGCACATCTGGCATTATTTTGAGGACCGAACTGTGACCGTAACTTTTTTCCGACCACAGCGATAGCTCGCGCAACCGCACAGCCGTTGTTGCAGCTGACTGTTTGGCCAAAATGTCTAAAGGCAATAGATGCAGCATGACATTAAGGGAATTTGTTCCTGTCTTGCTGAATGCGCCTGAAATACACAAACACGCCATACGCTGAACTGACACATAGATGGCGTCGCTAGTATTAAATGCATATTATTTTTATATAGTACCAACCTTCAAATGATACGTGTCAAAATTTGACGTCTGTAAGTCAATTAGTTTGTGAGATAGAGCGTCTTTTGTGAAGCAACTTTTGTTATTGTTAAAAAAAATGGAAAAAAGGAATTTCGTGTTTTGAAAAAATACTGTGTTCTGAAGGAAAGCAATACGGTGGAAGCAAAAATTTGGCTTGATAATGAGTTTCCGGACTCTGCCCAAGGGAAATCAACAATAATTGATTGGCATGCAAAATTCAAGCGTGGTGAAATGAGCACGGAGGACGGTGAACGCAGTGGACGCCCGAAAGAGGTGGTTACCGACGAAAACATCAAAAAAATCCACAAAATGGTTTTGAATGACCGTAAAATGAAGTTGATCGAGATAGTAGAAGCCTTAAAGATATCACAGGAACGTGTTGGTCACCGTGGTGCAATGGTTAGCATGCCCGCCTTGCATACACAAGGTCGTGGGTTCGATTCCTGCTACGACCGAACACCAAAAAGTTTTTCAGCGGTGGATTATCCCACCTCAGTAATGCAGGTGACATTTCTGAGGGTTTCAAAGCTTCTCTAAGTGGTTTCACTGGAATGTGGAACGCCGTTCGGACTCGGCTATAAAAAGGAGGTCCCTTGTCATTGAGCTTAACATGGAATCGGGCAGCACTCAGTGATAAGAGAGAAGTTCACCACTGTGGTATCACAATGGGCTGAATAGTCTAAGTGAGCCTGATACATCGGGCTGCCACATAACCTAACCTAACCTAACCTAACGTGTTGGTCATATCATTCATCAATATTTGGATATGCGGAAGCTCTGTGCAAAATGGGTGCCGCGCGAGCTCACATTTGACCAAAAACAACAACGTGTTGATGATTCTGAGCGGTGTTTGCAGCTGTTAACTCGTTATACACCCGAGTTTTTCCATCGATATGTAACAATGGATGAAACATGGCTCCATCACTACACTCCTGAGTCCAATCGACAGTCGGCTGAGTGGACAGCGACCGGTGAACCATCTCCGAAGCGTGGAAAGACTCAAAAGTCCGCTGGCAAAGTAATGGCCTCTGTTTTTTGGGCTGCGCATGGGATAATTTTTATCGATTATCTTGAGAAGGGAAAAACCATCAACAGTTGCCATTATATGGCGTTATTGGAGCGTTTGAAGGTCGAAATCGCGACAAAACAGCCCCATATGTAGAAGAAAAAAGTGTTCCGCCAAGACAACGCACCGTGCCACAAGTCATTGAGAACGATGGCAAAAATTCATGAATTGGGCTTTGAATTGCTTCCCCACCCACCGTATTCTCCAGATCTGGCCCTCTGCGACATTTTCTTGTTCTCAGACCTCAAAAGGATGCTCGCAGGGAAAAAATTTGGGAAAAAATGAATAGGTGATTGCCGAAACTGAGGCCTATTTTGAGGCAAAACCGAAGGAGTACTACCAAAATGGTATCAAAAAATTGGAAGGTCGTTATAATAATTGTATCGCTCTTGAAGGGAACTACGTTGAATAATAAAAACGAATTTTGACAAAAAAAATGCGTTTTTCTTGTTAGACCGGGGACTTATCAGCCAACCAGTTATGTGGAGGATCCTGTTCCGATTACCGAGCCACAGCACACTCTTACTCCTCCTAAAGTGTGTGCAATAGCGGAATGCGTTAAATGCCTCGGAAGTAACGCGTTACCAGAAAACATGAACATTTTCACAGATTTCCAGAGGCCAATGAAGTCGACATTACGGTTCGAACGTAAAGCCAATAGAGGCAAACCGAGGGATAAATGGTCACGAGAGACAGAGATATAGCGATGGGGACTATTCCCAGCAAATAAAGTTATTCTAAGGTCGCAACTTTAAAGCAAATTGGGTTGGAAAGCTACTAAAGTCGTTTAGTAGATTTTGATCCCTATCAAAACTCTATTTTGGACAACATTTTCAAAAACATCAAAAGTCGATTAGTCGAATTTGAAGATTAAAAAATGTCATATTCGACTTTTGTGTCCGTAAGAAAAAATAAAATTGTCTATATCCATTAGGCAGAATAGGGAATTGGATGTGCCACATTTTCGCATACACAGAAACAATTACACGATTTTTTTCCTATTAAAAACTTAATTGAGCTTTAAAAAATATTCAATTAAAAATTTAATTGATTCAACAATTTTTTTTTATTGAAACAAAAATCAATCACAAAAATTAATTGCATCTATTAATTTTTTAATTGGACCAATTCATTTTTTAATAGACATTCAATTTTTTTTTAATTGATATTATCATATCTGTGATTGAAGATATTTCAAAATTAATTGGATCAATTAATTTCGTGATTGAATACAAACAATATTTTTTTGTGTACGATACCATTGCCATTGATTTAGACGATTTTCCCTAAAATAAGCGAAGGAATGAGGACCACGTTTACAAGGTAATATTGAAATTATAGGGCACTTTTGTAGAGGTCAGAATTGAGGCGGTGCCCAGTTTGAAACTGATAGGAAATTGGGCCGAAATGTGGAATCGAAAGAAACATATTTCTTTTAACAGTCCGAGATGACTGTTTCAATATTATTACGCGGTCGGAAACCTCAGGAGTGCCGAGTATAAGAGTTTATAACACCATATACACACTGCTGGGATAATTTATATTTCTTAAGTTAAGTGTAATTATTACTAATTTAAGCACTCTATAATTATGCAATAATGAGTCTCAAAACCAGTCACAGTGTTCTTTAAGAAAGCACACTTTATATATTTATTTGTTTGTAAAATTTTAAATATGTATTTTTTGACATATACTCGTATTTGTGCCGGCTTTGTGACGTAGCTTGAAGTGACTCAATAAGTGACTCATGAATCATCGACTGATTCATGATACATCTTTGTTAAATTTGTCCCACATCTGCCAATACGGGCGAGACTACACCTTGAAATGATTAATTAAAGAAACCATAAATTTTAATTAAGCGATCGGTTAACAATTCCCTTAAAAAAATATTCTAATCGAAAGTTAACTGTTAGGTTATAAGGAAATCACTGATATCCACTGACACAAATATAAAAAAATATCTGAGCAGATACTGTAGCCTTTTGGCACATACATAAGACACAAGATAGAATTGTGACAAATTTGAATATGATAGGTTTATAAATAAGGGAAGTGAATATGATGGGTTTATAAATAAAGGAAGTGCGAGGGTGGCCTAATAAAAACTTAGAACAACCAAAATATTACAATAGGAAAACAGTCAATATATTTTTCAACATCGTCCTCTTTTTAATACGATAATCTTGGTCCACCGATACATCAACTTTTTGAGCTGCCTGAAGGCCGTGAAAACAGAGGACAGCAAATGATTATTTTTACGTTTGGAAACTTGGAAAAAATGG
Source organism: Haematobia irritans (assembly GCF_050003625.1). Classification (NCBI taxonomy): domain Eukaryota; kingdom Metazoa; phylum Arthropoda; class Insecta; order Diptera; family Muscidae; genus Haematobia; species Haematobia irritans. Next base: position 162,825,220 of record NC_134397.1, on the reverse strand, counting down.
TAGCCATTACTTTTCCGACCAATAGAACAGATTTCGTCTTACTTAGAGCACTTGCAGTTGCAGTTCACTGATTCGATTGTTCCGTGGTCTCCGTTGTCTGATTGTGATTTTGTCGATGGTGACGAAACGATAAAATTAAAAAAAAATCTTTACCTTTTAGGAACCTTTCTTTGGGTCGAATTAATGTAAAAATGTTAAAATTTTGTTCGGGTGGAACACGTCGTATCGACAACTTTTTCATGTACAAAATTACTATCATGTAATAAACCTTGAACCCTTTTGATTTGTGAAATGAAACAGGTTAAAATAATGCCCCAATTCAATACAGACCCAAACATGAAGTGCAATAGGGCCCCAAGTGTTAATAGAGGGTACGAAAGCAACATCATTTTGGGGTGTTATTTCCTTTTTGTGGGACTTTGTTTTATATCTTACCCCAAAATTAAAAATTAACAAAAAAAAAGGCGGCATGAAAATGGGCCCCAGGAGAAATGGGCCCCAGGAGAAATGGGCCCCAGGAGAAATGGGCCCCAGGAAAATTGAGCCCAGAAATCCAAACGAAAGCCATAAATGTGGGGCGGCATTTTATATGGAGTATGAGCCCCAATAAAATGTAAATGAAGTATGAAAATCGACCCCAAAATAAAATTAGAGCTCATTTTCTCTTTTGATTTAAAAGACCGTTTGGAAATGAGCCCTAAATGATGGAAAAAATATGAAGTTATAAGAAACAATTAAATATGTGTTACTCAGTACGAATCTCTAGGGAATCGCTATAGCTACCCAGCAAAAAATTTGGAAGTTCTTTCAAAGGCACAACTTTAAAAGAACTTCCAGAAGATGCACTCCCATTGATGTTCTTTATTTTAACTACCTAGGAAGTTCTTTTAATTCAATTTTTTATAACTTGATTTGTTCATACTTTTAATGGGTAATTTTAACTTTTTTTGATTTAAATAGGTTAAAAACAGAGTAGAAATTCATAAAATGGTACAAATCATTTAAATTTTGTCGAAAAAATGCTAAATTCAATCGAAGAAATTGTGAATTTTTGAAAATATTTGAGGTCAAACGTTTCCAACAAGCATTAGAATCCATTAAAAATTATAAAAATTATTTATTTGACAAAATATAACAGAATTTTTTAATTTACATCCAAAACACTGAATTCGGATTACACCTAAAGAAGTGATGCACATTCAGTGCAACGGCTGTTGAAATGGAGGACTTCCGTCCTATGAAAAACCAATGTTAAATTCATCGCTTCTGCGTCAATTATGCACGACTTCCGGATCCAAAAAGAACATTTTCATTACTTTTTTGACGACACTTTTTTTGCTGGATGACTTTGGACTCTGTCCATAGAATAGTCTTAAACCCGCGCCGAAGGCCGGCCTTGCAAAACCAGATGTGATACGTCACAATGCTTTTAGAACAACAAAAGTGTGGGAAAATATGCCCGAGAAGATGGGGTTTATTTTCATAATGCAAATGAGTCCCCAAAATAAAATAAAGTTCCCACCTAAAAATATAAAAATTTGTTTTCCATATAAATGAAATTTAAACAAAATTTTCTATAGAATAAAATATTGACAAAATTTTCTATAGAATAAAATTTTGACAAAATTTTCTATAGAAATAAAATTTTGACAAAATTTTCTATAGAAATAAAATGTTGACAAAATTTTCTATAGAAATAAAATTTCGACAAAATTTTCTATAGAAATAAAATTTCGACAAAATTTTCTATAGAAATAAAATTTTGACAAAATTTTCTATAGAGATAAAATTTTGACAAAATTTTCTATAGAAATAAAATTTTCACAAAATTTTCTATAGAAATAAAATGTTGACAAAATTTTCTATAGAAATAAAATTTTGACAAAATTTTCTATAGAAATAAAATTTCGACAAAATTTTCTATAGAAATAAAATGTTGACAAAATTTTCTATAGAGATAAAATTTTGACACAATTTTCTATAGAAATAAAATTTTGACAAAATTTTCTATAGAAATAAAATTTCGACAAAATTTTCTATAGAAATAAAATTTTGCCAAAACCTTCTATAGAATAAAATTTTGACAAAATTTTCTATAGAAATAAAATTTTGACAAAATTTTCTATAGAAATAAAATTTTGACAAAATTTTCGATAGAAATAAAATTTTGACAAAATTTTCTATAGAAATAAAATTTTGACAAAATTTTCTATAGAGATAAAATTTTGGCAAAATTTTCTATAGAAATAAAATTTTGACAAAATGTTCTCTAGGAATTAAATTTTGATAAAATTTCCTATGGAAATAAAATTTTGACAAAATTTTCTATAGAAATAAAATGTTGACAAAATTTTCTATAGAAATAAAATTTCGACAAAATTTTCTATAGAAATAAAATTTCGACAAAATTTTCTATAGAAATAAAATTTTGACAAAATTTTCTATAGAGATAAAATTTTCACAAAATTTTCTATAGAAATAAAATTTTCACAAAATTTTCTATAGAAATAAAATTTTGACAAAATTTTCTATAGAAATAAAATTTTGACAAAATTTTCTATAGAGATAAAATTTTGACAAAATTTTCTATAGAGATAAAATTTTGACAAAATTTTCTATAGAAATAAAATTTTGACAAAATTTTCTATAGAGATAAAATTTTGACAAAATTTTCTATAGAAATAAAATTTTCACAAAATTTTCTATAGAAATAAAATTTTCACAAAATTTTCTATAGAAATAAAATTTTGACAAAATTTTCTATATAAATAAAATTTTGACAAAATTTTCTATAGAGATAAAATTTTGACAAAATTTTCTATAGAAATAAAATTTTCACAAAATTTTCTATAGAAATAAAATTTTGACAAAATTTTCTATAGAAATAAAATTTTGACAAAATTTTCTATAGAAATAAAATTTTGACAAAATTTTCTATAGAAAAAAAATTTCGACAAAATTTTCTATAGAAATAAAATGTTGACAACATTTTCTATAGAGATAAAATTTTGACAAAATTTTCTATAGAAATAAAATTTTGACAAAATTTTCTATAGAGATAAAATTTTGACAAAATTTTCTATAGAAAAAAAATTTTCTATAGAAATAAAATTTTCACAAAATTTTCTATAGAAATAAAATTTTGACAAAATTTTCTATAGAAATAAAATTTTGACAAAATTTTCTATAGAAATAAAATTTTGACAAAATTTTCTATAGAGATAAAATTTTGACAAAATTTTCTATAGAGATAAAATTTTGACAAAATTTTCTATAGAAATAAAATTTTGACAAAATTTTCTATAGAGATAAAATTTTGACAAAATTTTCTATAGAAATAAAATTTTCACAAAATTTTCTATAGAAATAAAATTTTGACAAAATTTTCTATAGAAATAAAATTTTGACAAAATTTTCTATAGAGATAAAATTTTGACAAAATTTTCTATAGAAATAAAATTTTCACAAAATTTTCTATAGAAATAAAATTTTGACAAAATTTTCTATAGAAATAAAATTTTGACAAAATTTTCTATAGAAATAAAATTTCGACAAAATTTTCTATAGAAATAAAATGTTGACAACATTTTCTATAGGAACAAAATTTTCGATAGAAATAAAATTTTGACAAAACCTTCTATAGAATAAATTTTGACAAAATTTTCTATAGAAATAAAATTTTGACAAAATTTTCGATAGAAATAAAATTTTGACAAAATTTTCTATAGAAATAAAATTTTGACACAATTTTCTATAGAGATAAAATTTTGGCAAAATTTTCTATAGAAATAAAATTTTGACAAAATGTTCTCTAGGAATTAAATTTTGATAAAATTTCCTATGGAAATAAAATTTTTATAAAATATCCTTAGAAATGAACTTTTTATAAAATTTTCTGTTTGATTTTCTATTTTTTGGGAGATTTAATTTACTTTAATTATCCCTAATTTAAATTTTGACTTTAAACCGTCAAATAGCTCATTTTCTAAGACCAAAAGAACTTCATCGGAAGTGGAAAAAATGATGGAGGATCCCGGGATGATCTTAAAAATAAATGTTTGTGGGAAACTTCCATTCAATCATTTTTACTAAATAAATATTTTTTATTCACCAAATTTTATTTTAGAAAATTAGAAGCATCCAGCATTCATTGTGAAAACAAATTATCCCATTTCTAATAATATCAACCTATAATAAATAAACAAGTTTATTTCGATCCTTTTAATTTTAATTTCAAGGTTATATCGAGAAAAACAAATTCAATTATATTTTGAAATATTTTTACATTTTCATTGGTAATAAAATTAAAATTTACGATCATTAAAGATATCAGACATATCTTCAAAAACTGTTTATTGCATATAGTTTGTATATAATAAATGTCACGAATTCAAAGACAAGTTCTTATAGGGAAAATACCAATATGAAATCATGTAAGAAACATTCCCATTTTGAAACAAATCGAAAACGATAAAAATTTCATTATTTTAAAATTATTTTTAGAAACTCCGCAGTAAATCTGTGTAGAATCTATAGAACACGTAAAGAAAGTGTGAAAAATTTAAGGCATAACAGCGAGGAGTGTGTAAAGTAATCAGACATACCTCCTAACCAAAAGCATTTCAAAGGGCTTGTATGTGGTTTGCATGTAAAGAGAGAAAAGAATTACACTCGAAAAATAGTTTGTTTGGATTTAAAGATATTGAATATCAGTAAATATATCCAATGTGTGGAGTGCCAGATCTCCAGGAAACTAAATTACGAGCTGTTCCATGTATTCACTGCACTTCGGACATCCATGTATTTCAGACATGCCACTTAACCAAAACCATTCCTTTTCAAAGGGCTTGTGGGTAACATTCCTCTCCAACTAAAAGGTACTTCTATATAAATGAAAATTTTAACAAATTTTCTATATAAATTAAATTTTCTATATCAATAACATTTTGAGAAAACTTCTACATTAATAAAATATTGACAAAATTTTCTATAGAAATAAAATTTTAAAAAAATATTCTATAGAAATAAAATTTTGACAAAATTTTCTATAGAAATAAAATTTTGACAAAATTTCCTATAGAAATAAAATTTGGACAAAATTTCTTATAGAAATAAAATATTGACAAAATTTCCTATAGAAATAAAATTTTGACAAAAATTTCCTAGAGAAATACAATTTTGACAAACTTTTATATAAAAATAAAATTTTGACAAAATTTTCTATAAAAATAAAATTTTGACAAAATTTTCTATAAAAATAAAATTTTGACTAAATTTTCTACAGAAATAAAATTTTGGCAAAATTTTCTATAAAAATAAAATTTTGACAAAATTTTCTATAGAAATAAAATTTTGACAAAATTTTCTATAGATATAAAATTTTGACAAAATTTTCTACAGAAATAAAATTTTGACAAAATTTTCTACAGAAATAAAATTTTGACAAAATTTTCTATAGAGATAAAATTTTGACAAAATTTTCTATAGAAATAAAATTTTCACAAAATTTTCTATAGAAATAAAATTTTGACAAAATTTTCTATAGAAATAAAATTTTGACAAAATTTTCTATAGAGATAAAATTTTGACAAAATTTTCTATAGAAATAAAATTTTCACAAAATTTTCTATAGAAATAAAATTTTGACAAAATTTTCTATAGAAATAAAATTTTGACAAAATTTTCTATAGAAATAAAATTTCGACAAAATTTTCTATAGAAATAAAATGTTGACAACATTTTCTATAGGAACAAAATTTTCGATAGAAATAAAATTTTGACAAAACCTTCTATAGAATAAATTTTGACAAAATTTTCTATAGAAATAAAATTTTGACAAAATTTTCGATAGAAATAAAATTTTGACAAAATTTTCTATAGAAATAAAATTTTGACAAAATTTTCAATAGAGATAAAATTTTGGCAAAATTTTCTATAGAAATAAAATTTTGACAAAATGTTCTCTAGGAATTAAATTTTGATAAAATTTCCTATGGAAATAAAATTTTTATAAAATATCCTTAGAAATGAACTTTTTATAAAATTTTCTGTTTGATTTTCTATTTTTTGGGAGATTTAATTTACTTTAATTATCCCTAATTTAAATTTTGACTTTAAACCGTCAAATAGCTCATTTTCTAAGACCAAAAGAACTTCATCGGAAGTGGAAAAAATGATGGAGGATCCCGGGATGATCTTAAAAATAAATGTTTGTGGGAAACTTCCATTCAATCATTTTTACTAAATAAATATTTTTTATTCACCAAATTTTATTTTAGAAAATTAGAAGCATCCAGCATTCATTGTGAAAACAAATTATCCCATTTCTAATAATATCAACCTATAATAAATAAACAAGTTTATTTCGATCCTTTTAATTTTAATTTCAAGGTTATATCGAGAAAAACAAATTCAATTATATTTTGAAATATTTTTACATTTTCATTGGTAATAAAATTAAAATTTACGATCATTAAAGATATCAGACATATCTTCAAAAACTGTTTATTGCATATAGTTTGTATATAATAAATGTCACGAATTCAAAGACAAGTTCTTATAGGGAAAATTCCAATATGAAATCATGTAAGAAACATTCCCATTTTGAAACAAATCGAAAACGATAAAAATTCCATTATTTTAAAATTATTTTTAGAAACTCCGCAGTAAATCTGTGTAGAATCTATAGAACACGTAAAGAAAGTGTGAAAAATTTAAGGCATAACAGCGAGGAGTGTGTAAAGTAATCAGACATACCTCCTAACCAAAAGCATTTCAAAGGGCTTGTATGTGGTTTGCATGTAAAGAGAGAAAAGAATTACACTCAAAAATAGTTTGTTTGGATTTAAAGATATTGAATATCAGTAAATATATCCAATGTGTGGAGTGCCAGATCTCCAGGAAACTAAATTACGAGCTGTTCCATGTATTCACTGCACTTCGGACATCCATGTATTTCAGACATGCCACTTAACCAAAACCATTCCTTTTCAAAGGGCTTGTGGGTAACATTCCTCTCCAACTAAAAGGTACTTCTATATAAATGAAAATTTTAACAAATTTTCTATATAAATTAAATTTTCTATATCAATAACATTTTGAGAAAACTTCTACATTAATAAAATATTGACAAAATTTTCTATAGAAATAAAATTTTAAAAAAATATTCTATAGAAATAAAATTTTGACAAAATTTTCTATAGAAATAAAATTTTGACAAAATTTTCTATAGAAATAAAATTTTGACAAAATTTTCTATAGAAATAAAATTTTGACAAAATTTTCTATAGAAATAAAATTTTGACAAAATTTTCTATAGAAATAAAATTTTGACAAAATTTCCTATAGAAATAAAATTTGGACAAAATTTCTTATAGAAATAAAATATTGACAAAATTTCCTATAGAAATAAAATTTTGACAAAAATTTCCTAGAGAAATACAATTTTGACAAACTTTTATATAAAAATAAAATTTTGACAAAATTTTCTATAAAAATAAAATTTTGACAAAATTTTCTATAAAAATAAAATTTTGACTAAATTTTCTACAGAAATAAAATTTTGGCAAAATTTTCTATAAAAATAAAATTTTGACAAAATTTTCTATAGAAATAAAATTTTGACAAAATTTTCTATAGATATAAAATTTTGACAAAATTTTCTACAGAAATAAAATTTTGACAAAATTTTCTACAGAAATAAAATTTTGACAAAATTTTCTATAAATATAAAATTTTGACAAAATTTTGTATAGATATAACATTTTGAGAAAATTTTCTATAGAAATAAAATTTTGACAAAATTTTCTATGGAAATACAATTTTGACACAATTTTCTATAGAATTAAAAGGTTAACAAAATTTTCTATAGAAATAAAATTATGACAAAATTTTCTATAGATATAAAATTTTGACAAAAAATTTCTATAGAAATAAAATTTTGACAAAATTTTCTATAGATATAAAATTGTGACAACATTTTCTATAGAAATAAAATTTTGACATAATTTTCTATAGAAATAAAATTTTGACAAAATTTTCTATAGAAATAACATTTTGACAAAATTTTCTATAGAAATAACATTTTGACAAAATTTTCTATAGAAATAAAATTTTGACAAAATTTTCTATAGAAGTAAAATTTTGACAAACTTTTCTTTACAAATAAAATTTTATATAGAAATAGAATTTTGACAAAATTTTCTATAGAAATAAAATTTTGACAAAATTTTCTAAGAAATAAAATTTTGACAAAATTTTCTATAGAAATAAAATTTTTGACAAAATTTTCTATAGAAATAAAATGTTGACAAAATTTTCTATAGAAATAAAATTTTGACATAATTTTCTATAGAAATAAAATTTTGACAAAATTTTCTATAGAAATAAAATTTTGACAAAATTTTCTATAGAAATAAAATTTTGACAAAATTTTCTATAGAAATAAAATTTTGACAAAATTTTCTATAGAAATAAAATTTTGACAAAATTTCCTATAGAAATAAAATTTGGACAAAATTTCTTATAGAAATAAAATATTGACAAAATTTCCTATAGAAATAAAATTTTGACAAAAATTTCCTAGAGAAATACAATTTTGACAAACTTTTATATAAAAATAAAATTTTGACAAAATTTTCTATAAAAATAAAATTTTGACAAAATTTTCTATAAAAATAAAATTTTGACTAAATTTTCTACAGAAATAAAATTTTGGCAAAATTTTCTATAAAAATAAAATTTTGACAAAATTTTCTATAGATATAAAATTTTGACAAAATTTTCTACAGAAATAAAATTTTGACAAAATTTTCTACAGAAATAAAATTTTGACAAAATTTTCTATAAATATAAAATTTTGACAAAATTTTGTATAGATATAACATTTTGAGAAAATTTTCTATAGAAATAAAATTTTGACAAAATTTTCTATGGAAATACAATTTTGACACAATTTTCTATAGAATTAAAAGGTTAACAAAATTTTCTATAGAAATAAAATTATGACAAAATTTTCTATAGATATAAAATTTTGACAAAAAATTTCTATAGAAATAAAATTTTGACAAAATTTTCTATAGATATAAAATTTTGACAACATTTTCTATAGAAATAAAATTTTGACATAATTTTCTATAGAAATAAAATTTTGACAAAATTTTCTATAGAAATAACATTTTGACAAAATTTTCTATAGAAATAACATTTTGACAAAATTTTCTATAGAAATAAAATTTTGACAAAATTTTCTATAGAAGTAAAATTTTGACAAACTTTTCTTTACAAATAAAATTTTATATAGAAATAGAATTTTGACAAAATTTTCTATAGAAATAAAATTTTGACAAAATTTTCTAAGAAATAAAATTTTGACAAAATTTTCTATAGAAATAAAATTTTTGACAAAATTTTCTATAGAAATAAAATGTTGACAAAATTTTCTATAGAAATAAAATTTTGACATAATTTTCTATAGAAATAAAATTTTGACAAAATTTTCTATAGAAATAAAATTTTGACAAAATTTTCTATAGAAATAAAATTTTGACAAAATTTTCTATAGAAATAAAATTTTGACAAAATTTTCTATAGAAGTAAAATTTTGACAAACTTTTCTTTACAAATAAAATTTTATATAGAAATAGAATTTTGACAAAATTTTCTATAGAAATAAAATTTTGACAAAATTTTCTAAGAAATAAAATTTTGACAAAATTTTCTATAGAAATAAAATTTTTGACAAAATTTTCTATAGAAATAAAATTTTGACAAAATTTTCTATAGAAATAAAATTTTGAAAAAAAAAATTCTATAGAAATAAAATGTTGACAAAATTTTCTATAGAAGTAAAATTTTGACAAATTTTTCTATAGAAGTAAAATTTTGACAAATTTTTTTTACAAATAAAATTTTATATAGAAATAGAAGTTTGACAAAATTTTCTATAGAAATAAAATTTTGACAAAATTTTCTGTAGAAATAGAATTTTGACAAAATTTTCTATAGAAATAAAATTTTGACATAATTTTCTATAGAAATAAAATTTTGACACAATTTTCTATAGAAATAAAAGTTTGACAAAATTTTCTATAGAAATAAAATTATGACAAAATTTTCTATAGATGTAAAATTTTGACAAAAAATTTCCTATATTAATAAAATTTTGACAAAATTTCCTATAGAAATAAAATTTTGATAAAAATTTCTATAGAAGTAAAGTTTTGACAAAATTTTCTATAGATTTAAATTTTGACAACATTTTCTATAGAAATAAAGTGTTGAGGGAAATTTCTATAGAAATATTATTTTGAGAAAATTTTCTATCGAAATAATGTTTACTAAATTTTCTGTAGAAATTAAATTTTTAACAAAATTTTATTTCGGGCGTTCATGCATTTCATATACGAGATTGATAAACCAAGCGAATATGCCCTTAATGATATATTACATCTATTGCATTTTAAAATTAATTGTTTTTTATTTTATCTTTAATTTTAATACATTTTTTTTCTCAGTGTTCGATGCTAATCAGTACGCCTATGCACCACATATTTGTTCTTCCAGTCATTGTGTCAGACATTCTAAAGCACCTAAAACTGTTCCAAAGAATGTGAATGGAAACATCTGTTTTTACTCTGATCGAATGAACCATTTTTCTTTGCTGCTCATACTCTTTTGGGTATTGTAGCGATAGGCAATCTTCCCTCCTCCTATAGGGGCGTTCAGAGATTTTTATTTTTAGAGTGAAAATCCTCAAAACGCAGAAACTAAACTAAAATCAAAAACGAAGACAAAAAAAACGAATTCCACAACAAAACATTTTGAGTTATTTCTTTTTTCCAAGTGATTGACTTTATCGTGGAATGAAAATGTCTTTGTTGTTATTATTGTTGGCATTATGCGTACTAAGTGTTCCGGTATACATATATATCTGGGAAAGCACCTTCTATTTTTTGTTTTATTATTGTAGTTCATTCGAAATTTATGGCTTTTCTTTGGACGAGTATGTATTTTCCCACTTTTCTTCATGATTTGTTTTCTTTTTTATTTATTGCTTTTGGTTTTATTTTGGAAAAGCGTCTCCTTTGACGTCAAACTTGTCCAAAATAATCATTTTTGTCGTAAAATGGAAATGGAAGAAAGTTGCGTGTGCGTGCGTTTTCCCCCATCCATTTTTAAAGAAATGATAAAGGAAATTTAATACGACAATTATGTATTTAAGAATTGACAAACGCGAAGGACTTGTCTTTACTTTAAAAAGGGATTCAATCATACACAGTCTAGAAACACTAAACTTTATGGCATCTTAATGGTATAAGAGGATGGGCCGCCTAAGTACGTAACCTTTATAAAAAGAAAGATTTTGAAAAAGCGGATATTTATTGTTCAACATTGTTTCCTTTTAACTTTTTTTAAAATGCTTGAAAAATCAAAATGTTGTCGCGTCACGCAAATTTGGTGGCGTGATATCCCAATACGACTGATATTTGATTGAGTTTTAATTTTTAAACCCGAAAGATGACGATAACGCTTAAAGCAGTAGATTATGGTGCAGGGGCAGTAATTCATAAAACTATTCAACCAAGGGGAGGTAAGCAGAATCAACAAGTTGATTTTTTGAATTTTTCAAAATTTAAAAAGATTGCTTTCTGATTTTAGAATTTTGGAAAACGTCCGCTTTTTGACCGTTATTATTATTGAAATCTGGAAAATTCGATTTTTTTAATACAATTTTTTTTAAATATAATATGTGTGGATGCAAACATACATTAACTTAAAAATTTCCTATAAACATATACTTGTTTAGAAAGAGAGAGCGAGAGAGTATAAACTAAAGATGGCGAATGAGAGAGATAATGAAAAACATCAATACAATGCAGTGAGGCTAAAAGTACAACATGCTAGAAGTAAAAAATGCTACAAGTAAAAAAAAAATGTGCCTAAGGTGAAACATAAGATGTTTGAACAATGCAAACAATATTTTGTTTGGACATATGTGTTTGGGAGTATATGTGACAGGAGCATTTTTTTTTTTGAGGGTGTACACAAATGGTGGTAAGTTCAGATAACGGCTGGAAAGTCCGGGAACGGCTGAAAAGATTCACTTGGAATTTTTAGAAAACTTACAAGGTAATCATGTGGTGAAAATAGGCTACTTGGTATCTTGGGTGGGGAGGGGGACCACCCCCCAAAGTTCTCCGATTTGCATGAAGTTTTCAGAGATTGTTGGAAGAGACGTGTAGACAAAGATCCGCTACGTTATTTTTCGATATTTGGTCGTGGAGGGACACTTCCTCTTAGCCCGATTTTTTTAACACTTGGCAGTCACCCATCGCCCAATTTAACGACGACGCTTAATTTTATTTTCTATATAAATTTAAGTTAATTCTAATTCAAAAATTTTACGAATTTTTGTTTAAAAATAAATCTAAATTTTGGTTCTCATTTTTTGCTCATGATGCAATTTAAAGCGCCTTGAAGTAGACCGTTGTCAAAATGACGAAGGATAAAAAATTTTGTTAACAGGTTGGCTGATGAGTCCCCAGTCTGACACATAGATGGCGTCGCTAGTATTAAATGTATATTATTTTTATATAGTACCAACCTTCAAATGATTCGTGTCAAAATTTGACGTCTGTAAGTCAATTAGTTTGTGAGATAGAGCGTCTTCTGTGAAGCAACTTTTGTTATTGCGAAAAAAAATGGACAAAAAAGGAATTTCGTGTTTTGATAAAATACTGTTTTCTGAAGGGAAAAAATACGGTGGAAGCAAAAACTTGGCTTGATAATGAGTTTCCGGACTCTGTCCCAGGGAAATCAACAATAATTGATTGGTATGCAAAATTCAAGCGTGGTGAAATGAGCACAGAGGACGGTGAACGCAGTGGACGCTTGAAAGAGGTGGTTACCGACGAAAACATGAAAATGAAGTTGATCGAGATAGCAGAGGCCTTAAAGATATCAAAGGAACGTGTTGATGTTGCGGGAGCCACAGTGGTGCAATGGTTAGCATGCCCGCCTTGCATACACAAGGTCGTGGGTTCGATTCCTGTTACGACCGAACACCAAAACACCACCTCAGTAATGCTGGTGACATTTCTGAGGGTTTCAAAGCTTCTCTAAGTGGTTTCACTAGAATGTGGAACGCCGTTCGGACTCGGCTATAAAAAGGAGGTCCCTTGTCATTGAGCTTAACATGGAATCGGGCAGCACTCAGTGATAAGAGAGAAGTTCACCACTGTGGTATCACAATGGACTGAATCGTCTAAGTGAGCCTGATACATCGGGCTGCCACATAACCTAACCTAACCTAACCTAACGTGTTGGTCATATCATTCATCAATATTTGGATATGCGGAAGCTCTGTGCAAAATGGGTGCCGCGCGAGCTCACATTTGACTAAAAACAACAACGTGTTGATGGGTCTGAGCGGTGTTTGCAGCTGTTAACTCGTAATACACCCGAGTTTTTCCGTCGATATGTGACAATGGATGAAACATGGCTCCATCACTACACTCCTGAGTCCAATCGACAGTCGGCTGAGTGGACAGCGACCGGTGAACCGTCTTCGAAGCGTGGAAAGACTCAAAAGTCCGCTGGCAAAGTAATGGCTTCTGTTTTTTGGGATGCGCATGGAATAATTTTTATCGATTATCTTGAGAAGGGAAAAACCATCAAGAGTGACTATTATATGGCGTTATTGGAGCGTTTGAAGGTCGAAATCGCGGCAAAACGGCCCCATATGAAGAAGAAAAAAGTGTTGTTCCACCAAGACAACGCACCGTGCCACGATAGCAAAAATTCATGAATTGGGCTTCGAATTGCTTCCCCACCCACCGTTCTCAGACCTCAAAAGGACGCTCGCATGGAAAACATTTGGCTACAATGAAGAGGTGATCGCCGAAACTGAGGCCTATTTTGAGGCAAAACCGAAGGAGTACTACCAAAATGGTATCAAAAAATTGGAAGGTCGTTATAATCGTTGTATCGCTATTGAAGGAAACTATGTTGAATAATAAAAACGAATTTTGACAAAAAAATGTGTTTTCTTTGTTAGACCGGGGACTTATCAGCCAACCTGTTACTTGTTCCCAAATCTAAAAAAAATTCCTTGCTGGCAAACGTTTTACCTCAAATGAAGATGCAATTACAGCTGTAAAACACTATTTTGAAGACCTTGAGGAAAACTATTTTAATCAAGGGATAGAATTGCTAGAAAATCGTTGGACTAAGTGCATTGAAGTTTCAGGAGATTATATTGAAAAATGAAAATATTTTTGAAAAACTAACTATTCTCTTTCATTGATAGGCTAAGAAGTTTCCGAACCGCCCTCGAATGCTAGTTTATGAATATTATATGCTTGTGCTTAAAAAGAATGTGTTAAAAATTTTGAGTTCCAAGCATATAATTTTTAACCCAAACATATGAAAAACAATCTTTTTCGTCCGTTTATATACTTGTTTATTTATTTGTTTTTTATTTATTTTTATTTTTTTATTTTTTTTTTGTGGTAAGTATATTTGATATCCTTTATATTTTTATGCATATAAATAACTTTGCTTGTTTTGTATACTTGTTCCAATACTTTCTTTCAATCTCTAAACTTCAATTAAATTCTATTTTCTTTTATAAGAAGAGACAGTAACCATTTCAGAAATATAACCAAATAAACCACTTTCCATGTAAACCACAATCCCTCATCATCCAAAGTCAACCTAACGCCATGCTATTATGGACGACATTTGCAAAATGGCTCACGTCATCAAAATTCTACTTGAGCAAATATTTGCATTAAGGCGCAAACCCAAATTAAACCACAACAGGGTAAAACTTACATAAAAATTCTCAAAAGAATGTCGTAAACCGCAAAAAGTTTAGAAATTCTTTTGATTAAGGCAAGAATACATCGGATAAGGTAATATCAATGAAGGTGTAAAGGACGGAGAGGGGGGGGAGGCATTTCCCAAGTAACCATCACTTTTGGAATACATGTTCTTGCATAAATAAACAGATAAAGACATTCGCGGTAGGTGAAAAAAGTGTTAACCTGCGCATATGCCATTAAAATGGGAGATCAACCTCCCTGCTCTGCACCCAAATGCATAAAATGGAAATGTGCGGATATGGTTGAATGGGAGGTGGGGGAAAAAATTAACATCCACCAAACCACAAAACGACAAAGGAAACGTATAAACAATAAAAGTTCACCCAGAAGCAAAAATGAAGGAACAACCACCTTTGTGCTTTGATGCTGAATGCGAAAATGCAAATTTTTCACAAAGAAAAAGAAGTTACACAAAAAAAAAAAACAAACGCAAAACAGGGGCTTATTTTGTTCTCTTGACATTTTAACCAAATTTGAATAGTCCAAAAAAACGAGAACAACAACAGATAATATATTCAAATATGAAAGGAAACGGAAGTGGCAAACGAATGGGTGTGAAAAAAAAAACTTTGGTTAATCCATGCAAGTATTTATTGGCATCGTCATAAGATTTAACTATTTCGTTTTGTCATGAACTTTTCTGATAGTTTGCAAAAACTTTTGGTTATTTATTCCACGATAGTCTCTTTAGAACTACGCTGAAAAAATTATTGATCTAATACCTAAATTTTTGGACACACAATTTCCACAAAATGAAGGGTAAGGAGGATTTCTTTGCTTCAAAATTTTTTCCATTAAATTTAGGACACGAATCTTTGAAATTTGCGTCCCTCCGTTAAAGTCATATGTATTTGAAGTATGACAAACTTTCCTTAAAGTAAAGAAAATACAATAATAGAAAAAGTATCATTAAAAGTAAGCCAATGAAACTAATTCGTTAATACAACGAAATTGTTCGTTATTCTAACGAATTTTCTGTTAATTAACTTAATGTTTCGTACAATTAACGAATATTTTCATTGTATTAATGAAAATGTTTCGTTATATCAATGAAAAATTTTCGTTGACTTAATTCTAATAAAATTTTCTTTGTGTGTAGTTTTGATTTATAGAAATCGTCTTTATAATAAATGATATATTAAATCTGTGAATTTAAGATAAAAACGATTCAAAGATAAGACTTATTAAGGGTTTAGCACCTTTGGTTCTGATGTCCGTCTGCATGTCTATTGTAATCAACCTACAGACCCATATATAAAGCGATCCCTCGATTAGTTTTTATGTTATACATTGTTTTTATTTTGTTATTTTTGACATATATTTTTCTATAAATGTATGTTTCCATTAAATCAACAAAAAAACTGAATACTATCGTAATTTGCAAAACCTTCTCAAAAGAACTTGCATGGTAGTGAAAAAGTCAAACGGCATATGTCCAAATCCCAACGGAGATGAAATTAATTTTTATACCCTCCACCATAGGATGGGGGTATATTAACTTTGTCATTCCGTTTGTAACACATCGAAATATTGCTCTAAGACCCCATATAAGTATATAAATATATAATTCTAGGTCGTGGTGAAATTCTGAGTCGATCTGAGCATGTCCGTCCGTCCGTCCGTCTGTTGAAATCACGCTAACTTCCGAACGAAACAAGCTATCGACTTGAAACTTGGCACAAGTAGTTGTTATTGATGTAGGTCGGACGGTATTGAAAATGGGCCATATCGGTCCACTTTTACGTATAGCTCCATATAAACGGACCCCCAAATTTGGCTTGGAGGCCCTCTAAGAGAAGCAAATTTCATCCGATCCGGTACAATTTTGTACAAGGTGTTAGTATATGATATTTAACAACCATGCAAAAATTGGTCCACATCGATCCATAATTATATATAGCCCCCATATAAACGGACCCCCAAATTTGGCTTGCGAATCCTCTAAGAGAAGGAAATTTCATTCGATCCGGCTGAAATTTGGTACATGGTGTTAATATGTGGTCTCTTAACAACTATGCAAAAATTGGTCCACATCGGTCCATAATTACATATAGCCCCCATATAAACCGATCCTCCGATTTGGCTTTCGGAGCCTCTAAGACAAGCAAATTTCATCCGATCCGGCTGAAATTTGGTAAATGGTGTTAGTATATGGTCTCTAACAAACATGCAAAAATTGGTCCACATCGGTCCTTAATTATATATAGCCCCCATAAAAACCGATCCCCCGATTTGGCTTTCGGAGCCTCTACGACAAGCAAATTTCATCCGATCCGGCTGAAATTTTGTACATAGTGTTAGTACATGGTCTCTAATGATCACGCAAAAATTGGTCCACATCGGTCCATAATATATATAGCCGCCATATAAACCGGTCACCAGATTTGACCTCCGGAGCCTCTTGGAAGACCAAAATTCATCTGATTCAGTTGAAAGTTGGTACGTGGTGCTAATATATGGCCTTAAACACCCATGCAAAAATTGGTCGAAATCGGTCCATAATTATATATAGGCCCCATATAAACCGCTCCCCAGATTTGACCTCCGGAGCCCCTTGGAAGAGCAAAATTCATCCGATTCGGTTGAAATTTGGTACGTGGTGGTAGTATATGATATTTAACAACCATGCCAAAAGTGGTCCATATCAGTCCATAATCATATATAGCCCACATATAAACCGATCCCGAGATTTGGTTTTGGAGCCTCTTGGAGGAGCAAATTTCATCCGAGTCAGTTGAAATTTGGTACATTGTGCTAGTATATGGCCGTTAACAACCATGTCTAACTAGGTCCATATCGGTCTGTAGTTATATATAGCCCTCAGATAAATCGATCCCCAATCACACAAAAATTGGTCCATATCAAGTTCATAATTGTATATAGCCCCCATATAAGCGACCCCCATATTTCAATTTTGACTCTCTACGTATCGTGCAAAAAGTCCATATCGATTTGTAATTATTTGTAGACTTACCTAAACATAACTTTTTTGTCTAATATATACCACGTATGGACTAACTCACAATTTAGAAAACGATGTTAAGAAGTGTTAATATCCCAAAACCGTAGTAATTCGATTGTGGATGACAGTCTTTCGTAGAAGTTTCTACGCAATCCATGGTGGAGGGTACAAAAGATTCGGCCCGGCCGAGCTTACGGCCGTATATACTTGTTTTATTTTTTATTGATTTTCAATTTTTTTTTGTGAAATTGAAATTTTCCAAAAGGACAGCATCGGAAGTGGAAAAAATCGACGGGGGAATCCCGGGATGCACTTTGTTTATCTAGTTTTGTTCCAGCCCCAATATAGTCCGATTTTTCGATTTGATTTCGAGAAGGCATTTATCATTCCACTTGCCTGAAATTTGAAATGCCGTGATACCGGTCCATATTATAATATACAGAACGATATCTCGATTTGATTTCATGAGTACATGAAAGCAGCAAAATGTATCCGATGTGACTGAAATTTTAAGTTTAGGCGAGTCTCATATACATAAAGAGCTTTGCTAAAAATGGTTTATATTGACCCAGGTTTTGAGGGAATAGAGGACGCAATTTCCAATCGATTCACATGGCATTTGGAACGCTGTGTTTTTTTACGCCCACGGACATATGGGTTTGATATGGTGTGCATCGGTCTATATTCTTATAAAGACCGATCTACCGACTTGACCCCTTGAGTATATAAAAGCCGCAACATTTATCCGATGCGGTATATTAGAAACGACGATATCACAAAATATGTTGATACAATTTACGTACACGCAGTGTTGTCATTGGATTTTTTGGGGATTTTTCCCATATCGGGGATATTTTTTCATGGATGGGGACAAAATTTTTGAGTTTGGGACTTTGGGATATGGTGGTGCATTTCCGCAAATTTGGGGATTTTTGTGGGGAATTTTCGAATTTCGATTAAAAAATAAAGTAAAATTGGCTTTGGTGCCTTTTTTTTTGAGTGTTTGAACAAATTTTTAATTTAGCTGTTATTTTCTCCAAGGAATATGCGTCATCATATCCACCTGAAATTCTCTATATTAATAATGGGGGTATTTAAGATTCGACTTGTTATATATGTACATATTATTGTTGCTGTCATAAAATTCTTAAATAACCATTCAATTTTCAAATCAAATTGAATGCAATTCAATTGATAGAAAGATTATATGCCAGAAATCAAAATCCAATGATATTATTTTGTATTCCATACATACCTGCCAATAGGACACTATTATTATTTTTATTGTCATGATCCACGGGTATGGATGAAACACGTTCGGCACGCAGACAGGCAACGGTCGTACCAGGACGGCCATTTTTACCCGAAGCTGTCAATTCCACAGTCATATCCATTGATTTTTGCAAAACAGCATCCATGCGTATGAATCCTTCGGCCAAAGTTTTATAGCCCAAAATAGTGCGTGACTTGTATTTCTTGCGTCGTTGTAGGAGTATAACCAGTCTATGTTGAGGTTTATTGTTGTCGTCGTGATGATGATGATGTAGGGAAAATGAGAAGAAGAAAGGCAATTGATAACCATAAAGTGTGCTACAAAATTGACAGGATATTTATTGATTTTTTGTTTGTTTGTTCATTTCATTTCATAGATGGGTATTTTCGTGGGATTTTATTTCGTTTTGTTTTTTGTTTATATATAATTTACGGTTACGGTCATTTCGAATAGCCAGCCAAAATTACCAACAGAATATCGAAGTGAAGGATTTTACATTAGTCATAGTGGTCAAGCAATAACAAATCGTAGCAGTAGCATTAAACATTATTGTTGAAGAAGAACATAAAATGTAGAGTAACCAAAAAAAAAAAAAGAAGTAGAAGAATAAAGTATTAATAAATCTAATGGTGTAATTAAAACTTAAAATCAATGGGACGACGAATGGGACGTAGTATAACAGTTTGAATTTTACTCTACTAAATATTTGATGGAGGACAAAGGACAAAGCTATTTTAAGGTTTTTTTTATATGTTTTATTATTTGTATTGGGAAGTACCATATAGGATTAAATATAATCCCAGGGTTTATTAGTTACATGGTGAAAAGTAGGAAAATATGTCATTCGTAGAATTTAGAACAAAACCTTAAATAACCTAAGCATTTAAGCGAATAATAATCACAAAAAAATTTTTTTTTCTGATTCAATCACGAAATTAATTAGAATTGATAGTATCAATTAAAAATTAATTGAAAGTCAGTTAAAAAATTAATTGATCCATTAAAAAAATAATTAATACTGATTGAATTTTGTTTCAATTAAAAATTTGTTGAATGGTATAAATTTTTTATTGAATATTTTTTTAAAACTCGACTAAACTTTAATTGAAAGTTTTTTCGTAAATTTTTTTCTATGAATCTTATGCTACATGGAATCAAATTCAACCTAAATATTAAAGAAAATGCTAAGGCAGTCGGAAGCCCATTGTATGATACCCTACACAAAATTTTGTTTTTCTGATTCAATCACGAAATTAAGTGATTAAATTATATTTTTTAATTGAAATCACAGTTTTAGTTGAGCATAAAAAAAATCCATGATTAAAAATTAATTGATTTTATGGGCAAATTTCAATTAATTTTTTAATTGATTAAAATAAAAATTTAATTGATGTTGATTGCAAAATTCAATTTTTAAAGTAAAAACGTAACTACTTTCAAACACTTTCTTAACTGACTTTCATGAAGCTCCGTTAGTGCTACGTTACCTAACGAACTTTTAAGCCGTACCGTGGAGCAGGGTTGCCATTTTGGTAATTTTTTGGGCCAAAATTGGTCCAAAAATTATACATTTTTAAATTTGGTCCGATGGTCGGACCAAATAGAATTTTATTGAGTTTGGTCCATTTTCGTAATTTTTTAAAATTTCCTATAGAAATAAATTTTTGACAAAATTTTCTGCAGAAATAAAATTTTGACAACATTTTCTGCAGATATAAAATTTTGACAAAATTTTCTATAGAAATAAAATTTTGACACAATTTTCTGTAGAAATAAAATTTTGACAAAATTTTCTATAGAAATACAATTTGGCAACATTTTGTATAGGAATAAACTTAAAAAAATTTGTATAGATACAAAATTATGCAAAAATTTTGTATAGGAAGAAAATTTTGTAAAAATTTTAATAAAAATAAAATTTTGCTATAACTTTCTATAGAAATAAAAGTTTGACAAATTTTTCTATTAATATAAAATATTGCTAAAATTTTCTATACAAATAAAATTTTGCCTAATTTTCTATAGAAATAATTTTTTTTACAAAATTTTCAATAGAAATAAAATTTTGACAAAATATTCTATAGAAATAATATTTGGACAATATTTTCTAAAGAAATACAAATTTGGACACAATTTCTCTATAGATATAAAATATTGACAAAATTTTCTATAGAAATAAAAGTTTGGCTAAATTTTCTATAGAAATGAAATTTGACAAAATTTCCTAAAGAAATAATTTTTTTACAAAATTTTCAATAGAAATAAAATTTTTACACAATTTTTAATAGAAATAAAATTTTTACAAAACTTTCAATAGAAATAAAATTTTTACACAATTTTCAATAGAAATACAATTTTGACAAAATTTTCTATAGAAATAAAAATTTTGACAAAATTTCTAAAGAAATATTTTTTTTACAAAATTTTCAATAGAAATAAAATTTTTACACAATTTTTAATAGAAATAAAATTTTTACAAAACTTTCAATAGAAATAAAATTTTTACAAAATTTTCTATAGAAATAAAATTTTTAAAAAATTTTCAATAGAAATAAAATTTTGACAAAATTTTCTATAGAAATAAAAATTTTGACAAAATTTCCTACAGAAATAAAAATTTTGACAAAATTTTCAATAGAAATAAAATTTTTACACAATTTTTAATAGAAATAAAATTTTTACAAAATTTTCTATAGAAATAAAATTTTTAAAAAAATTTCAATAGAAATAAAATTTTGACAAAATTTTCTATAGAAATAAAAATTTGGACAAAATTTTCTTTAGAAATAAAAATTTTGACAAAATTTTCTGTAGAAATAAAATTTTGAGAAATTTTTTTATACAAATAAAATTTTGACAAAATTTTCTATAGAAATAAAATTTTGTTAACATTTTCTATAGAAATACAAATTTTGAATAGAAATAAAAAAAAATCACACCATTTTTTATCGAGAAAAAATTTTAATTTGTTTTAATTAATTAACTTAATTTTGAAAAATGGTCCGCTGGTACGAATTTTGGAAAAATGTTTCATTGTGGCAACGCTGCAGAAGAGAGATATAAGTCATTTTGCTTATTTATTCCATATGCCAGTTAGGAACTTAACTGTCGAAAATTTTTCAGTTAAAGTTAACCGGAGAGAATATATTTGCAATTTACTTTCTGTTAACTGGGAGTTAAAGCCTAATGGAGCTAAATGAAAATGGCCGTTAGTGATTTTATTTCGATTAAAAAATGGATCGTTTAAAATGAATTTTTAATTAAAAATTAAAAAAAAATCTAATACGTTTTTTAACGGACTTACGGCCATTTTCTTGTAGCTTCCTTAGGGTTTAACTCCCAATTATCAGGAAGTAACTTGCAAATATCTTATCTCCGGTTAACTTTAACTGAAAAATTTTTAGCAGTTAAGTTTCTAACTGACATATATAGGCAAGATGATAGATACCGTACTATGGACGGTTTAAAAATTCATTATCTAACGTAGCACTAACGAAGCTCCATGAAAATGGGGGTTAGTCTTCCGAGTTCGTTTAAAAAGTTAATTGTATCAATTAATTTATTAATTGAAAAATTTTGCAACTTCAATCAACTTTTTAATAATTTTAAAAACAAGATTTCCCCCATGTTCGGAAATTCGCAATTACAAATCGCAAGAATTTATTTTTCTTGTAACGAAAAAATAGAGATACTCTCGGACTACAATACAATTTTAATATTAACTTCTCATTAAAGGGAACTATATTACCAAGATTTAAGTTTAAAAGTTTCAGGGTTGAGAAATTATGGCCAACAATTTTGCGAACATGGGTGTTTGTCTTTACTCAAATGATTTTGGCATTGATTTGAAGCCAATGAAGCGGAGAATTTTACTAAAGCTGCAGTGGAGCCACGGTGCACAGTGCTTCGATCTTATACAACGAATGGGCAAGAATAGAATCATTTGGGAACGGTTATATATCACTCCACGAAATTTTGTATGGTTAGAGCCGAGATAATGACCAAGTAGTGAGCCAAATTTTTAGACCCTAGGTAGACCGGAACTCTACTGACAGACCTCTAAAATTGGAGTCTATTGGAAAAGTTTATGAACTTCTCATTTTTTTATAAATTTGACTCATTTTGTTAAATAAATATCTCTTGTTAGCTTTCAATTCAAAAAACAAAATTTTGCTAATTTTCAAAGAGTAACATTTTGCAAAAGTTTGTGAAACATTTTGGTCACCTTGGTGTTACTTTGAGGACTTGTAACAAAAACTTACATCTCTGAATTATTTTTACGAAAGTTTGTAGAACTGGTGAAAATTTAATTTTTTCCTCTTTTTTGGTCCATATTGGGTGGTACTTTGAAGATGTGTAATAAAAATTATATCTCAGTATTTAATTTCTCTCTCTGTTTTTTGTAATATCTGTTGTTAGCTTTCAATTCAAAAAAAAAAAAAATTTGCTGCTAAAAAATAGAGTTTTGTTCGTAAAGAATTTAAGAATTTATAAAATTTTTGTTTTGCAAACTTTTCATTTCTGGAAAAATGGCGTCACTTTTTCAAAATTAGCAAAATTTTATTTTTTAAATGGAAAACTAACAACAAATACAAAACAAAATCAAAAAAAAAAAAGAAATAAAATTCAGAGACATAATTTTTTTTATTCACAGAAAAAAAAATTTTGTCATCAATCACGAAATTAATTGATCCAATTAATTTTTATTTGAAATTTCTTCTGTCACAGAAATGATAGTATCATCCACCAAAGTCAATTAAACAATTAATTTAATTTAATAATTAATTTCTGATATTGAGTTTTGTTTCAATTAAAAAATTTGTTGATCGAATTAAGTTTTTAATTGAAAATCTTTCAATTAAAATATTAATTGGAAAAATTTTGGTAATCTTTTTGTGTGTGTTACAAGTCCTCAATGTGCCGCTAAGATGGCCAAACAGGCAAAAGTTTTGAAATTTAACAAGAAACAAAAAAACAAATTCAATAAATAACGTTAATTTACAGAATTGTAGTTTTTGGAGATGATAGTTAACAACAAACATAAACTAAAAACGAAAACTAAAACCTCATAAAATTCACATAAAACGCAATACAGGACAAACACTTGTTATTCAAAATCCCTTCGTTATTATAAATGAGGAGTTTTTACCAAAAATATACTCCAAAAGCAAACATATTTCTAATCAAAAATAGCATAATTTTTGTTAATTAGTCACCAATATACTCTATAATCAACCCAAAAAATAGTGTGAGAACAAAACTGAGAGATATAATAAAATATATATACATATTTTTTTCATTTTTGGTAAATTATCCTTTTTGGGTAGAAAAATCCCAAAACTTTAAAAAATTGCCAAATTTTAATTTGCTCAAATTTATATTTTTCTTTTAGTTCAAAAACCATTACCAATGCATACACAAAATATTTAACTTGGCTAAAATCAAACCATTCGTTCTTTTACATCATCCACGTATGTTAATTTAACCCCATTTTTTGACCAACAAAATCTTATAATTCAAATATTTTTTAAAAATACTTCTAGTCAATTATAGCAAATTTTTATTTTTGTATACGAAGCTCGATATCATAGATTATTAAAAACAGAAATTAGAACAAAAATCGAAGCACATATTTTTGTTTGCCGCTTTCGAAGCACTGTGCGGAGGAGTAATGGTTAGCATGTCCGCCTTGCATACAAAAGGTCATGGGTTACATCCCACTTTAGAACAAAACAGCGGTGGATTATTCCCTCTCAGTCGACATTTCTGGCTGTTTAAAAGGTTGTGTAGATGGTTTTAACGCAATGTGAAACCCCTTTCGGACTCGGATATAAAAAAGTGAACATGAGACATATTTGTCACAGCCATGTTATTTTCTTGAAAATTATATATTTGATTTCGGCAACCATGCACATGTTTGCCGAGAAAACAAAAATGTTCCATGTTCACTGTCCAAAAATAACATTTTGCTCTTAGAACATGTTTGTGACAATCATATTCCTTCTCTGTGTGTATCAACAATTTCCTGGTTTAAAATTCCTCATATAATTTCAATTCTTCCACTACCTACTCTTTATTCTTTCTCATTAAAGTACATAATCTAATTACAAATTAACCAAGTGATAAAATTGCCACTAATATCCACCAATGAAGTATAACAAAATCATGTTAAATGGCATGGAGCGATGTTAGTTGCTGCTAATCAACATTAACTTGGCTACCTTAATGGTAGAGGAAAACAGAAGCATAAGGGCAACTAATGACTAACTTGTACGATATGCAACACACACAAACAGTACTAGGAACTAGGAAAAAGAGATGAATAAAAAGCAAACGAGTTAAGTATGGAAAACTTTTACCAATTACATTATGAGTGGATGGATTGATGCTGCTACTGCTACAGGTTTTCTATAACAATATTTAGTTATTACTTCTACTACGGATTGTTGTTGTAGCTGTTGGTATGGATGATGGTTGGCTTAAAGAGTTTCAATCAATTTTCTGCCAATATACATATACGCAATACATTAATAGGGAAGAGACACAAATGAATGAATGAATCTGGTATAACAGGATGTGTATGTTTCATTATGAGGATGGTTAATTAAAAGTGATTATATGTAAAGATCATAAGCTATAGATATACAGCTAAAAAGGGGTTACTTCAATAGATATTACCCAGCAAACAAATTTAAATGATAATCAAATAATACTATAATAAATACGAGGGGGTTGCTTTTTATACTTAAAGTAGAAAAAGTTGAAAAATTTGCATTGCTCACATCTCAACGAATAGGTTTCAGCCGTCGGAAATCAATTGACTAACCAGATCCTGTGAAGTTGATCTTCGTAAGACGAATGACTTCTTCGATATTAAACTTATTCGGACGTCCTCCTTCCCCGTGGCCAGCACAGTAAATCTTTGTCAGGCCGTTCAATCGCCCACTGTTTCCCAAAACAAAGCTTGTGTTAAAAAATACGATATGAATGTGATTCGTCCATATATACAGTGTGGTTGAAATGTCCGGCTTCAGACCCTTGACATTCCAAAAGGTCTCAGCACCACGCACTCAGCACGTGCCAAGCAATATTGGCTTAAAAAGGGCGTTCTTCGCTCCATTTCTACCGCACAATAGCCATTTGAAAATACCGACCTGTCAGTCATTTCAAGACGGCACTTCTGCGGGAATGAGCCAGAATACCGCAGAGGCACTTCTGTACAGCGTGTGATGGTTTGACAGCCATTATAATTCGTGACAAAGATAGCCAAGTCAAACAAATATAAACTATTTCTAACATTTTTGTTTTGTATCTTATTTCTAACATTTTTGGCTTTTGATCAATAAAATTTTTAAAAAAATTGGTGCTTGATCAAACCTTTTGATCCTTGGGCACACATGCTATCTACTGCACACTATTGGTAAATGCAGTATGACATTCAGAGCATCCCAAGCTTCTTTTACAAATAATCTGCCTTACGCAATGACGCTACATTTAAAAACAACAATATCACCTAGCGTGATTTCCACAGACGGACGGACGGACATCGCTAGATCGACTCGGAATTTCACCACGACCTGGAATATATATATTTTATGAGGTCTGAGACCAATATTTCGATGTCTTCCAAGCGGAATGGAGGGCAGTGTTGCCAGGGATTTTTTTTTGGCAAAATTTTCTATAGAAATAAAATTTTGACAAAATTTTCTATAGAAATACAATTTTGACAAAATTTTCTATTGAAATACAATTTTGACAAAATTTTCTATTGAAATACAATTTTGACAAAATTTTCTATAGAAACAAAATTTTGACAAAATTTTCTATAGAAATAAAATTTTGACAAAATTTTCTATAGAAATAAAATTTTTGACAAAATTTTCTATAGAAATAAAATTTTGACAAACTTTTCCATAGAAAAAAAAATTTTGACAAAATTTTCTATAGAAATAAAATTTCGACAACATTTTCTATAGAAATAAAATTTCGACAAAATTTTCTATAGAAATAAAATTTTGACAAACTTTTCCATAGAAATAAAATTTTGACAAAATTTTCTATAGAAATAAAATTTCGACAAAATTTTCTATAGAAATAAAATTTTGACAAAATTTTCTATAGAAATAAAATTTTGACAAAATTTTCTATAGAAATAAAATTTTGACAAAATTTTCTATAGAAATAAAATTTTGACAAAATTTTCTATAGAAATAAAATTTTGACAAAATTTTCTATAGAAATTAAATTTTGGCAAAATTTTCTATAGAAATAAAATTTTGACAAAATTTTTTAAGAAATAAAATTTTGAAAAAATTTTCTAAGAAATAAAATTTTGACAAAATTTTCTATAGAAATAAAATTTTGACAAAATTTCCTATAGAAATAAAATTTTGACAAAATTTTCTATAGAAATAAAATTTTGACATAATTTTCTATAGAAATAAAATTTTGACAAAATTTTCTACAGGAATAAAATTTTGATAAAATTTTGACAAAATTTTCTATAGAAATAAAATTTTGACAAAATTTTCTATAGAAATAAAATTTTGACAAAATTTTCTATAGAAATAAAATTTTGACAAAATTTTCTATAGAAATAAAATTTTGACAAAATTTTCTATAGAAATAAAATTTTGACGAAATTTTCTATAGAAATAAAATTTTGACAACATTTTCTATAGAAATAAAATTTTGACAAAATTTTCTATAGAAATAAAAGTTTTGACAAAATTTTCTATAGAAATAAAAGTAGTGACAAAATTTTCTATAGAAATAAAATTTTGACAAAATTTTCTATAGAAATATTTGTTTGTTAGATATTGTTACGAATTTGATAATTATAGACATAAGTTTATTTAAATTAGTTTCCGTTAATTTAAAATTTCAAATTGTAACGATAAAATTTCGCTATCACTTGTTGGAATCATCTATTCATTTTCTAGTATTTTCCTGAATTTCTTTTATGTTCTTTTGTTTGCTTACCGAAATGTTAGTTCTTACTCTCTCATAGAATAGCAACCCCTTTGCTTTGTTATTCTGCATTCTCATTTCATCTCATTGTAATGCGACCATATATCTATGTGAGTGTGTATGTGTTTGGCAGCCACCAGACGAATAACTTAATGGTCGTAGATCCTTCTAGCATTGTCTAAGAATGTTCTGGCGTTGCCAGAATATTGTAGTGCTACCAGAATGTTCTCGTATTGCCACACCGTCATATATAAAAGCGCTCGCATGCTGCTAACGTGTGAGTCTTAATTAAAGCGTCAAACGAATAACTTCAGTGTGAACGAATTGTAAAGTGTGAAGTCATAGTAAATAAATTGTAGATTGTCGTTATTTAAAAGAACTGTGTTTTTAATTGTCGGGTAATTAAAAACGCCTAATATAAAAACGTAACAATTGGTGTCGGAAGTGAAATAACGGAAGAAAAATCTACAATGAAGTTTAATGAGCTTCGTGTGGAAGACTTAGGTTAGGTTAGGTTAAAGTGGCAGCCCGATTAAGATTCAGGCTCACTTAGACTATTCAGTCCATTGTGATACCACATTAACTAAAAGTACCTATTACATATGGGCACTTCTAGTTTTAACCGCTGAACCTTCTCGATTAGTTTCCTTCGCTGAACCAACCAGATTGTTCCAAAAACATTAGCAGACTGCTTAAGTTAACGTTTTCCAGATCCGCCAGTAATCTGAAGCTATATGCTCCTAAAAGTTGCTTGCGCTTTACACAAAATGCAGGACACTCACACAAGAGGTGTTTAATTGATTCTTTTTCCTCCGCATCATGACAGCTCATACAATAGTCATTATACTTCGCGCCAATAGTTTTTGCAAAATCGCCTATCAGGCAGCGACCCGTTATAGCAGATATCAGGAGTGATATCTGACGTCTCGAGAACATTAGCATATCTAGTGTGCGGTTTAAGTTGAAATGGGACCATATTTGCTTGGTGTCGTTACAACCCTTGCAATTCTCCCATCGAACATTTGCCATCATAACAGCCTTCTCACGCAGCATGAGCTTGCAGGTAGCTAGGGGCATACCAACAAATTCTAGTTCCCCTGGAATATGTAAGGTAGTCCCTAGCCTTGCCAACTCATCCGCTTCGCAGTTCCCCGGTATGTTCCTATGGCCAGGCACCCATATTAGGTGAATATTGTACTGCTCAGCCATCTCATTGAGAGATTTGCGGCAGTCGATGGCCGTTTTCGAGTTGAGGAACACAGAGTCCAAGGATTTTATTGCAGGTTGACTGTCTGAGTATATATTAATGCCCACATTTTTTGGAACATTACTTCTCAGCCAATTCGCCACCTCTCTTATTGCTAATATTTCAGCCTGAAAAACACTACAGTGATTAGGTAATCTTTTCGCTATTCGAAGTTCCAGATCATTAGAATATACTCCGAACCCCACTTGTCCATCCAATTTGGAGCCATCAGTGTAGAAATCTATATATTCTTTATTCCCCGGGGTCTGTGTGCACCACGCCTCACTGTTGGGGATTAGAGTCTCAAACTTTTTGTCGAAAAGTGGACTCGCCAAAGTGTAATCCACTACGTTAGGCACATCTGGCATTGTTTTGAGGACAGAACTGTGACCGTAACCTTTTTCCGACCACAGCGATAGTTCGCGCAACCGCACAGCCGTTGTTGCAGCTGACTGTTTGGCCAAAATGTCTAAAGGCAATAGATGCAGCACGACATTAAGGGAATTTGTTCCTGTCTTGCTGAATGCGCCTGAAATACACAAACACGCCATACGCTGAACTTTATCTA
Organism: Haematobia irritans; assembly: GCF_050003625.1. Lineage (NCBI taxonomy): Eukaryota > Metazoa > Arthropoda > Insecta > Diptera > Muscidae > Haematobia > Haematobia irritans. Next base: position 162,795,316 of record NC_134397.1, on the reverse strand, counting down.
AACAAGTCGGTTTCTGAAGTGCCGGCCACCAGACTACAACACCATATAGCATTATAGGTCTAACCACTGCCGTGTATAGCCAATGCACAATTTTTGGTTTCAGTCCCCACTTTTTTCCTATTGCCTTTTTGCACGAGTACAAAGCTACAGTTGCCTTTCTCGCCCTTTCTTCAATATTAAGCTTAAAGTTCAGCTTCCTGTCCAAAATAACGCCAAGGTATTTTGCACATTCACCAAAGGGAATTTCAATACCCCCTAAGGAAATAGGCCTAACCGTGGGAGTTTTGCGATCGTTGCAGTACATGACTAATTCTGTCTTTGCAGGATTTACCCCAAGACCATTGTCTTTCGCCCATTTCTCAGTCATCCGGAGGGCCCTCTGAATAATATCTCTGATTGTGGATGGGAATTTTCCCCTGACTGCCAGAGCCACATCATCTGCGTATGCCACCACTTTTATCCTTTCTTTTTCTAGAGTAACCAGAAGGCTATTTATAGCAACATTCCAAAGAAGAGGTGATAGGACTCCTCCTTGGGGAGTGCCTCTGTTCACATACCTTTGTATGTTTGCTTGTCCTAGTGTGGCTGAAATACGTCTCTTCATTAGCAGTTCGTCTAACAGCCTGAGTATACATGGATCAACATTCAGAGTTGTCAGTCCATTTAATATCGAGCTCGGATGGACATTATTGAACGCCCCTTCGATGTCTAGAAACGCCACGATTGTGTATTCTTTGACAGATAGTGAGCTTTCAATAAAGCTGACTAGTTCATGTAGTGCGGTCTCAGTAGACCTGCCCTTCGAGTATGCATGCTGTCGTTTCGAGAACAAACTTGAATCGATGCTAGTTCTAAGATAAATATCTATCATCCTCTCCAGAGTCTTAAGTAGGAATGAGGATAAGCTGATTGGTCGGAAATCCTTCGCCCTCGAGTGAGAGGCTTTTCCCGCTTTAGGTATGAAAACGACTTTTGTTTCCCTCCACTTTCCTGGGATATATGATAAGTTGATACATCCTTTATATATCACCGACAACCAGGGGATAATTTTGTCAGTTACAGCTTGTAACTCCGCCGGAGTAATTCCATCAGGTCCAGGGGATTTGAATGGTCCAAAGCTATTTAGCGCCCATCTTATTCTAGTTTCCGATACAATTTCCTCGACAGGAAACGACCGCTGAGCAACTGTGGCACCGCCAGTACATGGTTCAACCGTCTGATTTCCAGGAAAATGTGTGTCCAATAGTACCTCCAGCGTCTCCTTACTGGACGTTGTCCAATTGCCCTCCGATGTTTTAATGAAACCTGGAGCGGAGTTGGTGGATGCTAGAACCTTCCGTAGTCTGGAAGCCTCGGACGTATTCTCAATACTGCTGCAGTAAGCATTCCAAGAGTTATGCTGAGCCTTTCTCAGTTCTCGCTTGTATCCTCTCAGATTCTTCTTGTAAGCGTCCCAGTCCTCAGGGGCTCTGGTGGACTTTGCCTTGTTAAAGAGCTTCCTGCAGGATTTCCTCATATTACTTAATTCCGTAGACCACCATGGTGGTCGATGTTTCCCCCTTGGCTTTCCTCTAGGGCATGCAGCTTTCAGTGAGATGTTGAAGGCCTTAGTAATCCGCTCCACTGCGTGTTCGATATCTTGCACATTTCTCATATTTGTCTCTGTTATTTCCGGTATCATCATATTGAACGATTCCCTATACCTATTCCAGTCAGCTTTCCTAACATTTGGCGGAAATATGATCTTGGTGATATGAACATCAAATTTGAAACTGATGTAGCGATGATCTGAGAAGCTGTGTTCACTTAAAACCTGCCACTCAGATATCATTTCATTTAGTTCTTGCGAGGCCAAGGTGATGTCCAAAACCTCTTGCCTGTTTTTAGTGACAAAGGTTGGGACATTGGGTGGAAGACTTAAAAAAGGAATTGAGCAAACTGGAGCTGCCGACAACAGGCAATAAGGCCCAGCTTCAAAAGCGTCTACTGGAAGAGTTTGAACGGCGTAATATGGACATTGCGACGCATGAGTTTGATTATAAGGAAGACATTGATGAATCAATACTCGTCAATACAAGCAGTGTAGAAACTCCATCTGTGGCTTCGAGTGTTGTGGATTACACATCAATGCTCAATGTTTTGAGCAAAATGATGGAAGCAAATTCTAGAAAAATGGAAGAAAAATTCGACGAAAATTCTAGAAAAATGGATGAGAATTCTAGAAAATTGGAAGAAAAATTCGACGAAAATTCAAAAAAGATGGACGAAAATTCTAGAATTCTCAATGAAAAACTACAACAAATTTCTGAAGGCATGGAAAAACGTGTGGACCATATAGAAAATCAAATTGTGGAATTGGATAAGAAAGTTCTTTCTGTGGATGAGAAAATTATGGTTCATGATGAGAAGTTTCTGCACATCGAGAAAAAAATGTCAGAGCTGGAAATTAAAGGTGGTCCAGTGCGCGTCATCGAGGGCTCAAAAATCAAAACTCCTGTTTTCGATGGCTCAACGTCATTTGATGTCTTCAAATTCCAATTCGAAATGGTTGCTTGTAGAAATTTGTGGAATGACGATGATAAAGCAATTGAACTTCTATTGGCATTAAAGGGCAACGCCGCTGATGTGATACAAAGCATTCCCGCTGCCTCTAGAAATAATTATAATGAAGTAATAGCGGCACTTCAACGTAAGTACGGCGGAGAACATAAGCAAGACATCTTCAGAATGGAATTAAGAGGAAGAGTCCAGAAGTCAAATGAGACTCTACAAGACTTTGCAACAGAGGTTGAGCGGTTGGTGCTTTTGGCATATCCAGGAGAGAGTCACCCACTTGTGGACCGCATCAAAATTGAGACCTTTGTGAATGGCATTCGAGACCCAGACATAAAATGTGCAACATATGCCGCACAAAAAGCTACATTCACAGAAACAGTGACATTTGCACTTGTACAAGAGACTGCGAGATTGCTGGCACGGCCTCAAATTCACAAAGTACGCAGAGTAGAGACCGAGTGTGAAGAATCGAAATCGGTCATTGAATTGGTAAAAGAGGCTCTAAAGCAGATAATGCAAGAAATGAAGCAGCAGGCAAATAAATCTAGAATAAAATGCTATAACTGTGATAAGGCTGGACATCTTTCCCGGGAATGTAAAGCGTGGCGTAAAACGTCGGGGTCAATCTCGCCATCTCCATTAAACAATAGTCAGAAGAAGCCGACCACAAAGCCAAGCGACTCAAATTCAAATTTTGCGGATAATAGAAAAGGTGGCAAACAAGTTATTCATCAAGCCTTGACACGACGGCATTGCAATGTAGAAAACGGACGCTACTCGAAGGCTGAACCAAAGGAGACAGTTGTAAATGTCAGGCAGCTACACATCGAATCTGGCACAGACTGGTCAACAGAGCAACGTAAAGATCCCATTCTGAGAAAAATTATTTCGGCAAAACAAGAAAATAAGAAACCCAGCAAGAAAGACATCGCAGCCGAAAGTCCACTGATGAAAGCATACTGGGCTCAATGGGATAGTTTAGTTCTAGTCAATGGATCCCTGCAACGTAAATGGGAAAGCGAAGATGGCAAGAGCAGCCGAAATTTGATCATCGTTCCAGATTCCAAAAAAAGAGACGTTTTGGCGGAGTTCCATAATGGTCCCAGTGGAGGTCATCTGGGAATAACCAAAACCGCCGAGAAAGTGAAGCAACGATTCTACTGGGTTGGATGCCAGAAATCAATTGCTGAATGGGTAGCCAATTGCGAGAAGTGCATGAAGGCGAAAGGTCCAACAAGGAAAAGTCGAGGTCCTATGCAAGAATATAGACCAGGAGCCCCGTTTGAAAGAATAGCAATGGACGTGGCAGGCCCTTTCCCAGTAAGTGATTCTGGAAACCGTTATGTCCTTGTGGTCATGGATTACTTCAGCAAATGGCCGGAGGTGTATGCAATTCCAAACCAAGAGGCAAAAACGATTGTGGATGTGGTCAACAAAAACAGGATATGTCGCTACGGTGTGCCGTCCGAGATTCACTCAGACCAGGGAAGAAATTTTGAATCGGCCATATTCAAAGAGATGTGTGAATCCCTTGGTATCAAGAAAACGAGGACTACGCCATTACATCCACAATCCGATGGCATGGTAGAAAGGTTTAATCGCACCCTGGAGGAACATCTTCGAAAAGTGGTGGACAACGGCCAGAGGGACTGGGACGAGCATATACCAAAGTTTTTGCTGTCGTATAGATCTGCCATTCATGATTCCACCTCTCGAACACCGGCCAATGTTCTATTCGGAACTGAGTTGAAGTTGCCTGGAGATCTGATATTCGGCGCTAAACCTAATGAGCTCGCCATGGAAGAAAACAGAAACGACATCCCAAACACTTTCGGTGAAGTTCACGAATCAGTGCGCAACAAAATAAAAATGGTCAGCAACAGAATGAAGGCGAGATACGATCGTGCTGTAAATACTGAGGGCTTCCAAGAAGAAGAATTGGTTCTGCTATTTAACCCGCAACGAAAGAAAGGATTGTGTCCTAAACTGCAAACACAGTGGGAAGGCCCATACAAAGTCATCAAGAAGATTAATGATGTTGTATACCGGATTCAGAAGGACGACAGCCCTAGATCAAAGATGAAAGTTGTACATCTGGAACGATTGGCTCCTTACGGAACAGGTTCTGTGCCTGTTCGGGACGAACAGGCTTAAGCGGGAGGCAGTGTTACGAATTTGATAATTATAGACATAAGTTTATTTAAATTAGTTTCCGTTAATTTAAAATTTCAAATTGTAACGATAAAATTTCGCTATCACTTGTTGGAATCATCTATTCATTTTCTAGTATTTTCCTGAATTTCTTTTATGTTCTTTTGTTTGCTTACCGAAATGTTAGTTCTTACTCTCTCATAGAATAGCAACCCCTTTGCTTTGTTATTCTGCATTCTCATTTCATCTCATTGTAATGCGACCATATATCTATGTGAGTGTGTATGTGTTTGGCAGCCACCAGACGAATAACTTAATGGTCGTAGATCCTTCTAGCATTGTCTAAGAATGTTCTGGCGTTGCCAGAATATTGTAGTGCTACCAGAATGTTCTCGTATTGCCACACCGTCATATATAAAAGCGCTCGCATGCTGCTAACGTGTGAGTCTTAATTAAAGCGTCAAACGAATAACTTCAGTGTGAACGAATTGTAAAGTGTGAAGTCATAGTAAATAAATTGTAGATTGTCGTTATTTAAAAGAACTGTGTTTTTAATTGTCGGGTAATTAAAAACGCCTAATATAAAAACGTAACAATATGTTGTAAAATTTTCTTCAAATTGTTGTACATTAATTTTTGGCACAAGTGTTAACATTACTAGAAAAAACCTACATGTAGGAAAATTCCCCTACTGCTGACAACACTGATGGGGGGTATAAAAATAGTGATTTAAATATAAATACAGTCGAAGTTCGGTTTAATGAACGATATATTGTAAAGCCCTTTCGTTATTTAGAAAAATTCGTTAAATCGAATGGGAATATTAAATGTTAACTTTTATTGAAAATCGTAGTTTTTATCCAGATGAGTAAAAATTCATAAGCATTTGGCCAAATTAAACTACAGAGGCACTTAAAAAATATTACTTTAAATAGTCCTTAAAAACTAATGAACTTGATATATCTACACCCTCAAAAAAAATCGCTTCTTTAACATATGTTCCAAACATATTTTGCAGGAAGCACATATATTATTGCATACTGCCGAAACATTAATATGTTTGTTTTATGTGAACATATTATATGTTTGGAAGCATTTTGAGCCAAAAATATTATATGCTTGGAAGAATTTTTCCCAAACACGATTGTGCTCATTCCCTAACATACTCGTAATTTTCACTTCCACGAAATTTTTTAGTTATTGACACCTTTTTCTGTAATACAAATAATGTTGAAGAAATTATTCACTTTTATAAATTTTTTAAATTTTACCTTTCGCCTGCACGGAGAATCGAACCGAGGACCATACAGTTTGTAAGCCAACACACTATCCACTGGGCTACGTAGCTGTTATAGTCACCAGTAGATAATTATCGTTTTAAGTTACATTTATATAGCATAGTTTGCAGCGCCCACGAGCCCATGCAAACATAACATTATTTAACAGAAACATACATTTGTTTGCCACGTGGAGCAGTGGTTAGCATGTCTGCCTTGCATACAAAGGGTCGTGGGTTCAATCCCTGCTCCGACCGAACATTTTTTTGTTTTTTTTTTTTTTAATTTACACATTTATATTTATACTATATTAAATTTTTTTAAATGAAACTTCGAAATGTGTGTTATTAAAGATTTATAGTCAGTAACAGTGCTTGATATAAACGAAATTGACTGATTTTTTGATAAAATATTATTTTTTATTGCAAAAATAACAATTTTTTAATAAAAAACTGTTTTTGTACAAAACTTGGAAGGAATTCAAAAACTAACAAAAGAACGTGGAGTCGAGTATAAACATACATACATAATTTTATAATATAAACATAAATTTATTTAGGAGTGAACAGTTTTTTACTTGCATTTAACACCATCGCTCTAAAATTCCTTTTATTTTTCTTTAATAATTCATTTTAAAGAAAATAAACTTTTTAAATTGTTTTAGCTGTAAAACTCGAACTTAATGCCCGCTTTTATATTTGATGGTGTCCGTCAACTCCTCGTGGACTACTTTTTAATAAAGAGGAACTAAAGTTTGTATTTTTACATTTTACTGTGTAATTTTTCACTATTTCCTCCTTATTTCATTTTACTGTCCCAACTCTAAAAAGAGTATAGTGCCCTTTCGTTATTTTTATGAAGACCCCTGATTTATTTTAACGAAAAATTGTGCCCATAATGCCAAAATGATAAACAAAACACATGTTCACACATGCATAAAATGCTGCTCTCAAGGCGAAAACATTGCAGTTTGTTTTTCAAATGTCTATTCTCTTGGTTCCGAATGTCTATTCTCTTTATTCAAATTAAATAATATTTAGACTTAAGCATATCAAAATTTTTAGCCTTATCATAAAACAGTTTTCCGAAACAACATACAAGCGGTTTCACAGAAATTGTTCTTTTTTCATTCTCTCGCTTTGTTATGTTGATATCTTTCGTCAACCCTCCCGGTTTCCATCTCTATTTCTTTCTCTATACTCTCTTTTTGTCGCTCTCTGAATAAAATATCACAACATATATATGTTTACTCGAAATTTGTTAATTTATATATGTTTACATTCACACATATTATTTTTATGAAACATTCATGCCCCAAACATAATATATTCTAACATATTAACATAGATGTCCCAAACATTTAGTGTTAGTTTAGAAACATTACATGTTCGCACTTAAATATATTGTGGTTTAAAATGGTGCCCGAAACACATTTTGTTTATATCGGAACATATGAAAAACATATTTTTCTAACAGTGTAGGTTAGGTTAGATTGAAAAGACGATCCGAGATTCGCTGTCTCATCATAGCCTATATACATCCATGCCAATATTCGCTCTAACTTCTTAGAAGAATTCCCTAATTTGTTTCCAGTCCCTGCTTTCAAGATGAGTCAGGCATAGGTAATGTTCATAGTAACATCTTCCTAAAACGCCCTACATACACCTTTACTTTGCTGCTCCCGTCGGCATACTTAGATGTACTCTCAACGCCAGATTACCGTTTCGACCGAGCAAAAGTTTTTCCCTCTCAGTAATGAAGCTGACATTCCTGTGTATTTCATAGTTTCTCTTCAGCTATAAAAAGGAGGTTCCTTGATCTAAATATAGAATCAGGTAGCACTCATTAATAAGAGAAAAAATCACCACCTGTCCAACTGGCGATCCTACGAAAATTTGGATCATATTGCCACTAACGGACCTATCACAGGACTAGTACCAGTGCTTCAGTTTCTCCAGTTTTTAAATTTCCATATTGAATTTAAATTTCTCATTGATTTCTATACTCTCTTGATCCATTTTTCTATAGAAATAAAATTTGCTATAGATTTTCTATAGAAATAAAATTTTGACAAAATTTTCTATAGAATAAAATTTAGACAACATTTCCGCTTGATTTTGAAATCTTATTGGATCTGGACATTTAAATATGGGTCAACATATTCCAAAAGTTTTTTTTCTTTCTGGTGCAATTTTGATGCTCAAAATAACACTTAGGAACCGGGTTTGTCGTAGACTGGTTCATGAGGACCTGTCTAGTACTATTAAGTTCTCCCAGGTAATGTCCCTTGGAATGAGACCAAGCCGTGTCCTTCAGTGTAAATTTACCCTGTCAATAACAAACCAGTGTTAAAGTGGCAGGTCCCTTCCATACATTTCGACCAGAACTGGGACTGGTCCATTCACATCAGGGATTAGTCCTGTACCGGTTCTGCGGTAGATTTATTTCACGTAGCGGACCTACCTCTCTATCTATCCTAACTTTACCTAGTTACCGGGCCATTGAATATGTGTTTCCAAACATTTGATGGAATCTAAATATCTTGGGAATGCCGTACTTTGTGAGCATTTCCGAAGGACTTAAGCCATTCTCACAATCGTCAAATATTGCTGATTTTTTGTTGTTCATTTTCTTAAGATTAAAACCGTTTTCGTTAAATCGAACGTAATTTTTGTTCAACAGTTCGTTATTTAGAATACTCAATGTTACACCCAGAAAAAAGTGACCCCTTCTTTAAGTTAAAATGAACTCATTGTGAAGAAAGTTGAACTTCGTATAGCGCCAAAGACATTTTTATTTGTTTGAACGATGTGATTTTCGTAGAAATTAGGAATAATGCATTCCATATATTAGTTAACATTTTCCTATATTTATATACCACTATACTACAGAATGAAAAAATTTAACTAATTTGAATTCATATATGGAATGATTTTATTGAAATTTTTTCATTCATTTCGACAAATCTTACACATTTGTGGTAAAACTTTTACTTCATAATTAGAACTGCTTACCTTCGTTTTTAAATACAATTTTATTTATTTCTATAAGCAATTTTATCTTCAATAATAGACATGTTTTATTAATATATTGAATATATTTATTAAGAATCAACAGCATCGAATCTCTTCGAAATATTAGTTTATTATTCCACTATTTCCAATTTCCGTGTGATATTATCAACTGTAAAACGCACTTTTTCTTCTTCTTGTACTTTTCACTTTTAATAAGTTGCTGCCTAATGATTTTGTCCTCCTTTTACAATTTCAATACCTACAAATATAAAAAAATCATAAAACATTTTTGTTGCAAAAGGTTAGCGTCACTGAATATTACCTGATAATTGAAGATTCCAAAATGAAGACAAATGAAAGGGTTGTTATTCTGCTGGTGTTTTCTTTCTTTATACACTATCACGAACATTGATAGATTTATTTTAAAAAAACGAAAATTTTTCTCACTAATTTAAAATAACAAATATTTTATATATTTTATTTGTTATTTATTATATTATTTTACCATATTATTTTTTAACAATCTCTCCGTATACCAAAATAACGCGATTCCAACTAAAAAAACAACCGACGCGCAAATATATCGATTACACCCACGCGCAAACACATCGATTACGATGACAGGTATCGATTACAGGTAGACAATAGAAATTTAGGAAAATTTCCTATATTCTAACAAGTGTGTTTCCTTAAGTTTTGAAAGGATTGCATACTTCTTAGTACGAATGAACTAAAATATTTTTCTATGCCAAGTGTTGTTCGTATGTATGAAAAACTTTCTATTATAAAGGAAGTCGCAATTATCATTTTATAAGAAATTTTACTAATTTTGAAGAAACTTGGTTTTAGTTCGGTTTTTGTTTATTTTTACGAATGCTTTGTTATCGGTGAATAAAATTTTCTTTTTCAGTAGTAAATTCTTATACCCAGCGAAGAAAATAGTATGAGTAAAATTCCATGCCTTATTCTAGTTAATGAACTATTCCTAACTGCTTACAGTTTAGGATTTTTTTACTGAAACGAGTAAATTTTATTATTTTCCACAAAAATTTACCTTAATGGAAATAAAATGGATAAACTATATTGATGAAAATTTTTTCCTTTAGTTTCGAAGGCACTTTTTTCTGGGTGTAAGAATTTGGACGTTCGTTAAATTAGATTTTCGCTAAATGGGATATTCGTTAAACAGAGCTTCGGCTGTATTTATTTCATAAATCTTGTAATCAAAACAAAAATCAATCACAAACATGTATTGAATCAATTAAACTTGTAATTGGAAAAGCTAAGTTTTAATTGGCTTCGGTAATTGATTGTATCACTTCTGTGATTGAAGAAAAATCACTAAAAATGGAACAATCTATTATAATAATAGTATTATTAAAACCACAAAATATTTTTTCTGTATAGAATTTTTCAAGAACAGCGAGGTCGGAAGCTATCGGAAGAGTAGGATCTTACTCTTGGTACATAAAATCTTTAGTTACCGAACTGAAATTCCACCAAAATTTATATAGCCAGAATATTAAATATAAACAGCAATCCACTCTAGATAAGAAGAAGGAGCCATAAAATTATTCTCCATTTATTATATTTAAATTATACATAAAAAATTAACAAATATATTTGCTGGGTAATCTATAAATAACATTTATTACACACATAATTTTATAATCTTTTTACAAATCTCTACTCACCTATTGCCATCGCGTTTTATAAAATGAGGATATTGAAGACTAAAATTTAAATCCAGTTCAGTTTCAGATAGTGGCACACTGCCACCAACACTAGTAGCATTAGGATTATTCATTGTGCCAATGCCAGCATTTCCAATATTGCCTGGCGTACCAACCATATGTGAATTACCGCCACCAGCACCACTAGCGCTCACACTGCCAATAGATGATTGACCGGAATTTAGCATAGACGAGCTTATAGGTGAATTACCCTGTTGCATCATAGATAGATTTCCAACACCTCCAGAGATGTTACCGGTTGTATTGGTATTGGCTGAACCACCACTATTGACACCAAGTGATGCAGTTGCATTGCTCCCTGAGGATATTTGCAAGAAGCTAGCCCCACTAATGGGTATTTCGTGTGAACGTAGCGTTCGTTTGGAACTTTGCATTTTTACTGCCAACGAAAGGGATGTCATATCCCCGGGCAGAGGTGTTAAAATTGTTAAACGGGTTATTGTCAGCGAACATAATCTGTAATGATAGGCAAGTATATTTACAATTAAAAATTGAATGATATAAAATTATATGAAAAAATAATTATGTGTCTAGATTTGTCAACGATTTTATAGAAGATCCACTTTTTCATAGCCTAGCAATATCAGTGTAATTTACACCGATGATTCTGGATAGAACATTAATGTAATGTTTTTCTGATTAGTCCATAGATAACCCAGAAAAAACGACTTTTCAAAAATGTATTTTCGATACCCAACTTGTTGTCCGCAAGTCATCTTCAATGAATTTTGCATGGACTTGTCATACGAGGCATATACCCAGTTTTCGGATCCTTCGCATTGTTTTATAAGTTTTTCCTTGGAAGTTCTTTTGAATGAAGAAATTAAAAAAATGAAAAAGTATGTTCACCAATTTTATGTTTCATTTTAATGATTTTAAATGTCAGTTAACCGAAATTAAATATATATCCGCCTTAAATATATATCCACGCAAAGAAAATTTCATTAAAATTTTTTCTACCAGTGTATGTCCTAAGGTGAAACATAATATGTTTGAACAATACAAACAATGTTTTGTTTGGACCAATCCTGAAAATATAAATGCTTGAAGCCAAATGTGTTTGGAGTATATGTTACAGAGCCGATTTTTTTGAGGGTGTATCTATTTGCTCTATGTCACTGTTTACCGTACCCATATTCATCAATACATTACTATGCCCAAAGTTGTTTTTATTTGATGAAGGTACAAGTAATGTAGGGAGGAAGTGATTTTCAACACCCTACATAAATTGCGAGTATGTGGGGAATTCTCGTTTGGGTGTGGTTACTGTCGGCTTAAGAAATGGGATTTTTCGAGACGATGGCATGAATCTCCCGAAGCTTGACTTCGACTGGCACCGACCGCAACCGAAGTTCCGATAGCAACACCCAATTCATCCTATCGCGAATCGTTCGCATCTATCCTTTTATAGAACGCGAACCAACTACTATAACCAACCACCTCTCCCCATCACCTCCTCCCATCCCCTCTTTCCAAGGCTGTGTGGTTCGTCCGCACACGCGATTCGTTTGCATACGCGATTCGTTCGCATAAACAGGTCGTCTGCAGACACTGTTCGTCCGCACACGCGATTCGTTCGCATACGCAGTTCGTCTGCGTACGCGGGGTTCGTCCGCATACACGATTCGTCCGCATACGCAGTTTGTCTTCATACGCGGTTCGTCCGCATACACGATTCGTACTCATACGCAGTTCGTCTGTATACGCAGTTTGTCTGCATACTCGGTTCGTCCGCATAGTTTATTCGTTCGCATCTCACGGCCGAATCTCTTCTTTTCCGTCGTTTATTTACGGAAATGAAACAGGCACGAGGACGACACGACACCGCCGTCAACCCCGTTTCACGAGCCGACAGCCGACACGACACCATCTCCGTTCACGAGCACCAGTGGACACGACACTTTTGCCATCCCCGTTTCACGAGCATCGGTCGACACGACACCATCGCCATTCCCGTTCAAAAGCACCAGTCGACACGACACCATCTCCATTCCCGTTCAAGAGCACCAGTCGACACGACACCATCATCAAACCCCCACCAACACCGTCACCAACATCACATCATCCGTCACCAGTCAACATAACACCGTTCAGCCCTTCACCGTTGGCATTTCGCCAATTTGTTTTTTGGAGATTTTTTATTATTTTATTTGTCATTATTGTGTTTTAAACTCAGAAAATGTCGAAAATTTAAAATTTATTGCGAAAACATAAAAAACTTAACGATTTTTATATATTATCTCGGAAGAACTTCTTGTGAAGTGAAATTTAAGTTCATCTCCTGAAGAGCATTTCTGGATCTACATTAGAAGTAATGACTTACTTAGGAAGGACTTCAAAACAAAATTTGCTGGAATCTATGAAGGAAATAATAAAGAAGTAAAGAAAGTCTAAATTAGATTATAGTATACCCTGCATCACTTTGTAGATCTAAATTTTCGAAACCATCTCAAATCAAATTTGAGTCATTTATTTTCGTCTTAGCAGTGGGGATTTTACAATCTGGATAAATAAATATAGTTTTTCACTATTATTAGAAAAAATTGATCTTTCTTTTAATTTGCAAAACCTTCTGAAAAGAAAAAGCCAAACGCCACAAGTTTAAGTCCCAGCTGGAGACATTTTAAATTTCATTTTTTGTCGACTTTCTAAATTAATAATTTATTCATTAAAAATTCACTAAAAACCGTCAAATCGTAATATTTTGTAAGACTTGTCCAAAACACACCATTATAAGGGAAAAAATTTATAGGAGATTCAGTGATGCCCTGATAAAATGTTTATGGAACAACTTGCACTTTTCATTTTTTCTGGTAGGAACATTCATCCAGAAAAAGGCTATATTGTGAATCATATTTTTTTATTTTTAAATTATGCAAAATATTATGATTTCAAACTATGTACTATTTAAATTTATATTTTATTTTTATTGATAATATATATATGCTCAAAATGTCATTAAACTTAAAAAATTATAGTATCAGTAATAAAAAGACGAATTATTAAATTTTCTTATTTATATACTTTTTCGTTTTCTGTATAGTAAGAAATAACCACCAATTCAAATTTCCTATACCCCAATTCAAATTGCCATAAGTGTCAGTTTAAGTGTCTTGTAATTGTAATCTTATTACCAGCAATCAAATAAAAAGCGAAATGATGTCATAAAATTCCAAACCACACCAATGCTATGGGGTACAGTCATTCCCTGGAACATTTCCATATAAATGATATTAAATTCTCTCTATAATATTTCAATTAATGTTCATCTTACACTAATTGTTATCAAGTTTATTGTCATTGCATTGTGACAGAGACCATGGGTGGTGAAGAATAGGAAATGATTGAATATTGAGGAATGGTGGTTTTCTAACAGATATAGAGTAGAGATAAACAAAAAAAAGATTTTTATAAAATATTGTCACCCAGCGGAATACATTTATTGTGTGGTCACCCACATGCTAAACCATTAAATATAGATTGTAGTTGATAATAGGGATACAAAAGTCGGAAATCGATTTTTTGAATAATCGAAATTCGCATAATCAATGTTTTGATGATTAAGAAAATCAAGCCATGAAGATTAAGGGGATTTAAAAAAATTTCCGCTGGTGAGATTTGAACCAACGTTCTTTATTTTACCACTCATAGTAATACAGAACATCTCAGGAAGTAGTTAGAATGTCATGCTGTGGTGCCATATTAGGTTCATGTTACAAACATTTGAATAGACGTATTGATGCATCGTCTTCAATGACGTTTTAGGCCGAGTGTGCTAAAGCGTTGTGTTATGGTGCTAACAGACCCAGGTTCAACCCCTGGTGGAAGCGAAGAAGTTTACAAATTCGTAAAAATTAGATAATAAAAAAATAAAAGTGTTACAAAAACTACTTATAAAAATAAAAATACTTATAAAAATAAAAATACAAATTGGAAAACATTTGTTGTTTTTTAGTTTTTATACCCTTCACCACTACTGTGGTACAGGGTATAATAAGTTTGTGCATTTGTATGTAACGCCAAGAAATAATTGTCATAGACCCATCTTTTAGTATACCGATCGGCTTAGAATTAAATTCTGAGTCGATTTAGCGATGTCCGTCTGTCTGTCTGTCCGTCTGTCTGTATATGTAATTTTGTGCACAAAGTACAGGTCGCAGTTTAAGTCCGATCGTCCTCAAATTTGACATAACGTCTTTCTTCGGGTAGAAGACAATCGCTATTGATTTTGGAAAAAATCGGTTCAGATTTAGATATAGCTGCCATATATAGTTATCAACGATTTGATCATAATTCACGTGTTTATGAACCGACGTTCTTCAAATTTTGTACATCTGAATGTTTTATAAGTCCCGTAAAAACTGCCAAATATCAGCTAAATCGGTTCAGATTTATATATAGCTCCCATATATATATATCTTTCGTCCGATTTGGACTTATATGGCCCCAAAAGCGAGAGTTTTGCCCTGATTTGCTTCAAATTTTGCACAACGAATACGTTTGATGGTTTCGTTAATTGTGCCAAATTTAGTTGAAATCGGTTCAGATTTAAATATAGCTCCCTTATATATCTTTCGTCCGATTTTGACTTATATGGCTTCAAAAGCCAGAGTTTTGCCCTGATTTGATTAAAATTTTGTACAAGGAGTATGTTTAATAGTATCGTTAATTGTGCCAGATTTAGTTGAAATCGGTTCAGATTTAGATATAGCTCCCATATATATCTTTCGACCGATTTGGACTTATATGGCCCCAAAAGCCAGAGTTTTGCCCTGATTTGCTTCAAATTTTGCACAACAAGTACGTTTAATAGTATCGTTAAGTGTGCTAAATTTGGTTTAAGTCGGTTCCGATTTAGATATAGCTCACATATATATCTTTCGTCCGATTTGGATTTATATGACCTCAAAGGCCAGAGTTTTGCCCTGAGTTGCTTGAAATTTTGCACAAGGAGTACGTTTTATAGTATCGTTAATTGTGCAAAATTTAGTTGAAGTCGGTTCAGATTTTGATATAGCACCCATATATATCGTTCGCCCGATTTGGACTAATATGCCCACAGAGGCAAAAGTGCTACTCTGATTTACGTGAAATTTTGCAGAGGGAGTAGAATTGAACTTGAAACATTGCACAGGGCGTATAATTAAGGTTCTGCATATGCGTGTTTATTTTGGTTGAAATCGGTTCAGATTTTGATATAGCTCCCATATATATCTTTCGCCCGTTTTTCTGTCATATGACCACAGAGGTCAAAGTTGTCATCCGATTTACGTGAAATTTTGCACAGGGAGTAGATTCAACATAGTAACTATGCATGCGAAATTTGATTGCAATCGGTTCAGATTTCGATATAGATTCCATATATATGTTTTTCCTATTTAGGGAAAACTGGCCGAAATACCTACATTTTCCTTCTCAAATCGCCACTGCTAAGTCGAAAACTTATAAAAGTGACTCAAATTTTCCTGTTACTCTATTACACATCTATCGACCGATAAATCATAAATACACTTTTGCGAAGTTGCCTCAAAATTGGTTCATATTTAAATGTTTCCCCTATTTTTTTTACTAACATTGTGTTCCACCTCAGCGCATTAGCCGACTTAAATGTAAAATCTATAAGTATTGCAGAACTCTGTACAGATCTGCTCAGATATACAGAATATATGTGTATGGATTCATATAGCATCCAACACATTGGACGGATTTCATATGGTATCGAAAATGTGGACTTACAAAGTGGTGAAGGGTATAATATAGTCGGCCCCGCCCGACTTTAGACTTTCCTTACTTGTTTTTTTTTTAATTTCTTCGTCCAAACGAACTTCAAAGGCATAACTTCGAAAGCAATGCATAGGATCCAAAAATGGAGTACTTCCGTTCTATGACAAGCCCATGTAAAATTCATTGGAGATGATCCAAGTTTGCACTACTTCCGGATCACAATTTGGGGATCCACACTTCATTTTTGGAAGCTCTTTTTTTGCCGGGCACCTGTTTCATCGCTGGCTAATTCGAATTTCCATAGCCTTTAGTGTAGATCTAATTTTAGTTTGTCTAACAGGGCGCTACTGAGAAAAGCTAACTCGTCTGTCAGTTCTGTCAGGTTAGAGCATCGCTGGACTCGGTACACTGAAAGAATTTTATTTTCTAAGAAAAGCAATTTTAGACAAGCAGTTCTCTTTAGAAAATATTTTTTTTTAACACCAAATAATTATAATTAGTCGTTGATTCGCTTACCCGAACTTATGCGTTTAAATAAACGCATAAGCTGCTCTTAAAAAAAATAATCTTTTCTATAGAAATAAAATTTTGACAATATTTTCTATAGAAATAAAATTTTGACAAAATTTTCTATAGAAATAAAATTTTGAAAAAATATTCTATAGAAATAAAATTTTGACAAAATTTTCTATAGAAATAAAATTTTGACAAAATTTTATATAGAAATAAAATTTTGACAAAATTTTCTATAGAAATAAAATTTTGACAAAAGTTTCTATAGAAATAAAATGTTGACAAAATTTTCTACAGAAATAAAATTTTGACAAAATTTTCTATAGAAATTAAATTTTGACAAAATTTTCTATAGAAATAAAATGTTGACAAAATTTTCTATAGAAATAAAATTTTGACAAAATTTGCTATAGAAATAAAATTTTGACAAAATTTGCTATAGAAATAAAATTTTGACAAAATTTTCTATAGAAATAAAATTTTGACAAAATTTTCTATAGAAATAAAATTTTGACAAAATTTTCTACCGAAATAAAATTTTGACAAAATTTTCTATAGAAATAAAATTTTGACAAAATTTTCAATAGAAATAAAATGTTGACAAAATTTTCTATAGAAATAAAATTTTGACAAAATTTGCTATAGAAATAAATTTTGACAAAATTTTCTATAGAAATAAAATTTCAACAAACTTCAAAATGCTATTTTTGGAACGAATGGCAACCGTGCTTGCAATTCTTAAATTCGTTGCGTATCTCTGGTATATATTTTCTATAGAAATAAAATTTTGACAAAATTTTCTATAGAAATAAAATTTTAACAAACTTTAAAAATTTTGACAAAATTTTCTAAAGAAATAAAATTTTGACAAAATTTTCTATAGAAATAAAATTTTGACAAAATTTTCTATAGAAATAAAATTTTGACAAAATTTTCTATAGGAATAAAATTTTGACAAAATTTTCTATAGAAATAAAATTTTGACAAAATTTTCTATAGAAATAAAATTTTGACAAAATTTTCTATAGAAATAAAATTTTGACAAAATTTTCTATAGAAATAAAAATTGGACAAAATTTTCTATAGAAATAAAATTTGGACAAAATTTTCTATAGAAATAAAATTTGGACAAAATTTTCTATAGAAATAAAATTTTGACAAAATTTTCTATAGAAATAAAATTTTGACAACATTTTCTATAGAAATAAAATTTTGACAAAATTTTCTACAGAAATAAAATTTTGACAACATTTTCTACAGAAATAAAATTTTGACAAAATTTTCTACAGAAATAAAATTTTGACAAAATTTTCTATAGAAATAAAATTTTGACAAAAGTTTCTATAGAAATAAAATGTTGACAAAATTTTCTACAAAAATAAAATTTTGACAAAATTTTCTATAGAAATAAAATTTTGACAAAATTTTCTATAGAAATAAAATTTTGACAAAATTTTCTATAGAAATAAAATGTTGACAAAATTTTCTATAGAAATAAAATGTTGACAAAATTTGCTATAGAAATAAAATTTTGACAAAATTTTCTATAGAAATAAAATTTTGACAAAATTTTCTATAGAAATAAAATTTTGACAAAATTTTCTATAGAAATAAAAGTTTTCTATAGAAATAAAATTTTGACAAAATTTTCTATAGAAATAAAATTTTGACAAAATTTTCTATAGAAATAAAAGTTTTCTATAGAAATAAAATTTTGACAAAATTTTCTATAGAAATAAAATTTTGACAAAATTTTCTATAGAAATAAAATTTTGACAAAATTTTCTATAGAAATAAAATTTTGACAAAATTTTCTAAAGAAATAGAATTTTGACAAAATTTTCTATAGAAATAAAATTTTGACAAAATTTTCTATAGAAATAAAATTTTGACAAAATTTTCTATAGAAATAAAATTTTGACAAGATTTTCTATAGAAATAAGATTTTCTGTAGAAATAAAATTTTGACAAAATTTTCTATAGAAATAAAATTTTAACAAACTTCAAAATGCGGGTTAGCAATATTTTCTTAAAATTTTGGTAGACTATTTTTGGCACGAATGGCAACCGTGCTTGCAATTCTTGAATTCGTTGCGTATCTCAGGTATATATTGTAAAACATCTCAAGATACCCTTAATGCTGCCATTGAATAAGTTTTCATGACACTCAAAAAACAGTTTACTTGATTTCAAAGATGTTGACCTTCCATTAAGAATTTTGGTATTGATTCTGAGCCAAAGAGGCTGCCTCTTAAAAGTAAAAGAATTTTTCAGGGAGCTATTTAGCTTTAGATTTACGTTCAATAAATTTAAAATGATCGAATTTTTGTTCTCTCTTGGTATTTATGGTCATATAGAAATAAATGTCGGTCTATAACAAATGCTTCAAAGCAAGTGCTTCCTTAGTTAAACCAAAGATACAAAATCCTCAAAATAACTATAGACAATTTTTGAAGATTTTTTTAATTGAAGAATTCAATATGGCAGTTAATTTAAAGATTATTTCTTTAAATAGAAATTATATTTTTTCTTTAAGGGAAAATTGTGTTGCTTTAAATATTTACGACTTTAACGGAAGGACGTAAGATATGTGTTCTACATTTAAAGAAAACAATTCTTAAATCAAAGATTATGAAGATTCTTTTAATTAGAATTCCTTTATTCCAAAAAAAAAATGTCCTTAGTATTGTGAAAATTGCACATCATACAATTTAGGTTACACAATCTTGGAAAACAAAACACGGACATAATGCAGAGCTCCAAAAACGCCAGATCTGAGAAGACCGATTCCTAAAAGCGATACATAAAACGGACAGCCTTCCGGGAAAATGTGTTACTAAGTGTTTCCAAAGATCGGCCTAATCTTGATGTACAAGAGCTTTTTATAAAGATTAAATTTTTAGAGAACATTAACAAAAGGTCTTTTAATTTAAGACACAAATAAAATTAATACTAAGAAAATAATTTATTTACTTTTACAAAGAAATATAACAAAAGAGTGAAGTTTAAGCCACTCTTTTTTTCAAACATTTTACATTTTTGCGTGTGAAATTCAAATCAGTTAAAATTTTCCCATTCTATACCAAAATAACTCAACTAACTTATTTCAATTTCTTATATTATTACTCAACAATTGCTCATTATATTTTATAAAAAAATATATATTTTTTGCAAACTCATGTTCAATAGATAATTATCTGATTATGAGAAAATTGTTATCAATTAGATTTTTAACAAGCGTTGAAAATAAAAATTTGTCGGTATCGCATTGTTCGATCTACCGTAACGATGAGAATGTAAACTTGATTGGCTTTCATGTAAGTGAAAAAAAAAATCAAGTTCACTGAACTAAACTGAAATAAGCCAAAGGTATATATAAAAACAACGAATAAATAAAGGTAAATAAAGGTAAATACAAAAACAAACCTTGAAAAAAGTAATTTTCTGGTAATCAATGGCTTTGTTCGAGGTGACCATTAAGGAACAGTTATAAATTTAAAATACAAAGGATTTCGAATATTTATTGTTGAACAAAAAATTCAAGCGTGTAATTCCCGTCGCGATAAGGAGATAATTTAAAACAATTGTGAAAGAAATCGAAAATACCTTTTTGTTAAAAAAATAAATAAATAATGTAAAATTCAGAAGAGTATATTGCACTGAAGAAATATTGTCGTGAAGCCAAACATTTCTTGTCCAAAAGTTGATAAACTTTTCAATGAAGACGTTTTGTCCTTATAATAAATTGATTCGATTTAACACTGTCTATCCTTACTTGCCTTTAATAATTCTGAAAAAAAACTTCTTCAAACTTAATTAAATACTACAAATTATTAAAATATTTATTCGATCTTATTGAACAATAAATTTAAGGGAATTGATACTATTAAGTTCCCAGCAAAAAAAAGCGTCGCCAAAGAAGTAGTGAAAATCTTCTTTTTGGATCCGGAAGTAGTGCAAAATTGGCGCAGAAGCGATGAATTTAAAATGGGATTGTCATAGGACGGATGTCCACCATTTCAACAGCCGTTGCACTGAATTTGCATTACTTCTTAATCAGTGATTCGAATTCAGTGTTGTGATGTGAATTAACAGGTTGGCTGATAAGTCCCCGGTCTGACACATAGATGGCGTCGCTAGTATTAAATGCATATTATTTTTATATAGTACCAACCTTTGTATGATTCGTGTCAAAATTTGACGTCTGTAAGTCAATTAGTTTGTGAGATAGGGCGTCTTTTGTGAAGCAACTTTTGTTATTGTGAAAAAAATGGAAAAAAAGGAATTTCGTGTTTTGATAAAATACTGTTTTCTGAAGGGAAAAAATACGGTGGAAGCAAAAACTTGGCTTGATAATGAGTTTCCGGACTCTGAACCAGGGAAATCAACAATAATTGATTGGTATGCAAAAATCAAGCGTGGTGAAATGAGTACGGAGGACGGTGAACGCAGTGGACGCCCAAAAGAGGTGGTTACCGACGAAAACATCCAAAAAAAATCCACAAAATGATTTTGAATGACCGAAAGGAATGAATGAAAGGAACGTGTTGGACATATCATCCATCAATATTTAGATATGCGGAAGCTCTGTGCAAAATGGGTGCCGCGGGAGCTAACATTTGACCAAAAACAACAACGTGTTGATGATTCTGAGCGGTGTTTGCAGCTGTTAATTCGTAATACACCCGAGTTTTTCCGTCGATATGTGGCAATGGATGAAACATGGCTCCATCACTACACTCCTGAGTCCAATCGACAGTCGGCTGGATGGACAGCGACCGGTGAACCGTCTCCGAAGCGTGGAAAGACTCAAAAGTCCGCTGGCAAAGTAATGGCCTCTGTTTTTTGGGATGCGCACGGAATAATTTTTATCGATTATCTTGAGAAGGGAAAAACCATCAACAGTGACTATTATATGGCGTTATTGGAGCGTTTGAAGGTCGAAATCGCGGCAAAACGGCCCCATATGAAGAAGAAAAAAGTGTTGTTCCACCAAGACAACGCACCGTGCCACAAGTCATTGAGAACGGTGGCAAAAATTCATGAATTGGGCTTCGAATTGCTTCCCCACCCACCGTTCTCAGACCTCAAAAGGACGCTCGCATGGAAAACATTTGGCTGCAATGAAGAGGTGATCACCGAAACTGAGGCCTATTTTGAGCAAAACCGAAGGAGTACTACCAAAATGGTATCAAAAAATTGGAAGGTCGTTATAATCGTTGTATCGCTCTTGAAGGGAACTATGTTGAATAATAAAAACGAATTTTGACCAAAAAAAAAAAAAATATGTGTTTTTCTTTGTTAAACCGGGGACTTATCAGCCAACCTGTTAAAAAATGTCATATTTTGCCATATAATTTTTTTAATATTTTTTTAGGATGTTTAACGCATTCTAACGCTTGTCTGAAACGTTTGAATTAAAATATTTCGAAAAATTCGCAATATTTCTTGTATAGATTTAGATTTTTTTCGACAAAATTTCAATAATTTGTACATTTTATTAATGTTTACTTTGTTTTTAACCTTTTTGGAACAAAAAATTAAATTTACCCCTTAAAAATAAGAAAAAAATCGAGTTTTAAATAATTGAATTAAAAGAACTTCCTGTGTAGTTAAAGTAAAGACCATCTTTGGGAGTACATCTTTTGGAAGTGCTTTTAATGTTGTGCCTTTAGAAGAACTTCCAATTTTTTTTTTGCTGGGTTATTGAAAAGAAAATGCTAGATACCAATCTTCACAAGCCTGGCTATACACATGTTTCATCGCTGGCTTATTCGAATTTCCATAGCCTTTAGTGTAGATCTGGCGTTGGGATATGATTCATTTTGGGACTTATATGCTAATTTCTTATTGAAATTACATACGAGAATTATTCTTTCCAAATTGAACCATTTTTCAGAATAATTCTCGTTTGTAATTTCAATAAGAAATTAGCATATAAATGAATCACATTCCGCCGCCAGATCTGTACTAAAGGCTATGGAATATTGTCAGACTTTAGTGCACTGAAAAACATATTGTCGTGGGGTCAAAGATTTCATGTCTTTAAAATACGAGTCGATAAACCTTTCAATGAAGTCGTATTATCCTTATAATTAAGTGATTTCACTTAAAAATGGGTATCATAACATGAACGAAAAAATGTTCGGGCTAAGGTCAACTTGACTTTAATAATTCAGAAAAATTCTTTAAATTTAATGAAATTGTCTTTAAATTTGTTGTCTTTTCGCATCTTGACTACAAAGCAAAAAATCGTTCAAATATAGGACATGTTTTTCAACACTTCATTTTAAAGACGCTTTTTACTTGAAATATAGCATAATTACTACTGGAAGTCGAGTCTTAATTTTGAAAATAAAGTTTTCGTTAACTCGTTTTTAAAGGACTTTGAAAGCATATGAAGAAAAAAGCTGAAAAAGCGAAAAATTAAAATTTGCTTCCTAGAAGCAAATACACAAAACCCAAATTTAAAAGAGAATTGTGTCTTAAAAGTATCCTTACTTGTATTCTCCGCTTCTTTGGCTCGGAATCAATACCAAAATTTTTAAAGTAAAGACAAAATCTTTGGAACCGGGCATGCTTTTTTTCAGTGTGCCATATAGGGTTCACTTTTTTTGAGTATATGTTAAAAACAAGTAAGGAAAGTCTAAAGTCGGGCGGGGCCGACTATATTATACCCTGCACCACTTTGTAGATCTAAATTTTCGATACCATATCACATTCGTCAAACGTGTTGGGGGCTATATATAAAGGTTTGTCCCAAATACATACATTTGAATATCACTCGATCTGGACAGAATTTGATAGACTTCTACGATGAGCCCGTCGTAAAACTAGGAAAAACACGACTAATGTACGCGTTAGAATTGTTGTTGTATCCTGGAAACCAGTTTCTGTAAGTTGTCACATGTTGTTGTAGTTGACTGTAGAAACAATAAGCATTGTTCGACTGTTCACCACTTAGGTGAATTCTAACAAATTGGCTTTCTAAAAATAAATTTCGTGTTGTTGCATTACTATGTAACAAAACGAAATAAAAATAAGATTAAGGGACTTGTAAAAAAGATGATGTACAGTGGGAGAAAAGATGGTTCAATTTGTAAGAGGAAATTTCCCAAATGTTTTCTCCATAAGGAGTTAGCATAAAGGGCCCAAAATTGAGTTATCTCTCCCAGCCAGATCTATACTAAAGGCTGTGGAAAGGTTCATTCGCCCGAACCGAAACATGTACAGTCCAGGCGTGTATAGATTTGCATCTGGCGTTTTCTTTTCAATGGCTCTATTAACCATGTTCCTTAATCTATATCTGTCCATAAAGCTCGAACAATAATTGTATAATTAGATACTTCTACAAAATCTATAGATTCAAAATTTAAGTCGGCTAATGCACTAGGGTGGAACACAATGTTAGTAAAAAAATATGGGAAACGTTTAAATCTGAAGCAATTTTAAGGAAACTTCGAAAAAGTTTATTTATGATTTATCGCTCGATATATATGTATTAGAAGTTTAGGAAAATTAGAGTTATTTTTACAACTTTTCGACTAAGCAGTGGCGATTTTACAAGGAAAATGTTGGTATTTTGACCATTTTTGTCGAAATCAGAAAAACATATATATGGGAGCTATATCTAAATCTGAACCGATTTCAACCAAATTTGGCACGCATAGCTACAATGCTAATTATACTCCCTGTGCAAAATTTCAACTAAATCGGAGCAAAAAATTGGCCTCGGTCGAAAGCTATATATTGGAGCTATATCTAAATCTGAACCGATTTCAACCAAATTTGGCACGCATAGCTACAATGCTAATTCTTCTCCCTGTGCAAAATTTCAACTAAATCGGAGCAAAAAATTGGCCTCTGTGGTCATATGAGTGTAAATCGGGCGAAAGCTATATATGGGAGCTATATCTAAATCTGAACCGATTTCAACCAAATATGGCACGCATAGCTACAATCCTAATTCTACTCCCTGTGCAAAATTTCAACCAAATTGGGGTAAAACTCTGACTTCTGGGACCGTATTAGTCCATATTGGGCGAAAGATATATATAGGAGCTATATCTAAATCTGAACCGATTTCAATAAAATTTGGCACACTTGACTATAGTACTAATTGTTCTTCTTGTGCAAAATTTTAAGCAAATTAAGGTAAAACTCTGGCTTCTGGGGCCAATAAGTCCATATCGGGCGAAATATATATATATGGGAGCTATATCTAAATCTGAACCGATTTCTTCCAAAATCAATAGGGATCTATTCTGAGCCAAAACACATACTTGTGCTAAATTTGAAGTCGATTGGACTAAAACTGCGAGCTAGACTTTGATTACAAAAATGTGTTCACGGACAGACGGACATCGCTATATCGACTCAAGAGCCCACCCTGAGCATTTTTGCCAAAGACACCATGTGTCTATCTCGTTTCCTTCTGGGTGTTGCAAACATATGCACTAACTTATAATACCCTGTTCCACAGTGTGGAACAGGGTATACAAAAATCTATCTTCTCCAACATTATTACCCGTTGGCAAAATTAATTTTGTTAATGAAAAAGTGTATCTGCGCTGTTGTTCGCCTATTTAGTAATTTGCATGAAATTCTTTAAGCAAATTAAACAACAATGAATTCTCGTTTTGGAATGGTTGCTGTAGAGCTTTGGACATACGAAAATGGTAAAACACAATAATTTCATATGCCATTGAGCCAGTTTTTATTTTAATATACAACACAGTGCAGTCTGTCATTCATTGTGGCAATCGTTTGGTGGGTCAGTCAGTTAGCCTGATGACTACTGACTGCAGTATGAGACCATCTTGTGATACACAAAGACGGACTTATGACTTATCCAATAGAAAAGGAAAATTTTCAAATTTGGTCCGTGCTATGCCATCGTCAGACAAATTAGCTTTTCACATTCCCCTTCTCATTAATATTCATCCTATGCCCCTAGTCAAATGAGAAATAATTTTGCAATTATGTTAGGAATGTTCAATTATATCCAAAATGTTTATAGTAAATTGCAAATCCACATTTCAAATGTTTTTTTATGTTACTGACATGAGAGTGCCTTTGTTTATATTGCCTTATATTTTGATGAGTCTGGAATGTGTATGGCGAATTGTATATGGAATTGTCGATATGAGTTTTGGCATGGATACCAGTAGGAATTCTCACTTCATGTATAACAAATTAAACATTTTGTTGGCTACTCTTAAAGAGGAAATACTGTGAATGTTGGTATTGTATACGATTTAAATACGAAAAAATGTAAGAGAATGGGTTTTTTCATGTTTTCCATGAGCATATTGGGTTTTTTGAGCTAACCAAATTACCTTTTGTTTGACAAATTTCTCTAGAAATTTTTGGGATAACATTTATAATCACCAAAGGTACACGCAGAGAAGGAATATGATCACCCTAACCATGTTTCAAGAGCATAATGTTACTTTTTCAAGAAAAAATGTAACATGTTTGTCGAAACTAGAGGTGTGCGCGTGAGTGAAATTTCACTCACACTCACGCACATTCACGAAGTCAACTATTTATTCACGTACGCTCACGCACGATAAGTGTCGTAGCCACTCACAGTCACGCACATTCACGAAATGAAAAGCAGCAATCACGCACGCTCACGCACGAAGTACTTTTACAGACTCACGCTCACGCACGATTCACGACAATTCACGTGACTCACGACAAATTCACGAGACTCATGACATTTTCCCATCGGGAATGAGCAAGGGTAACAAAATTCATAAATAAAATATAGTTCGACAACTAAATCAATTTCAGTTAACATACGAGTAAGAATTAAATCTTGATTTTTTTCGTGAGCGTGACTTTGAAGAAATTTTATTCACGCACATTCACGAACCGATTTTATTACTCACGCACACTCACGCACGACATATTTGTTTTAGTCCCATTCACGCACATTCACGAGAGTTGCTTCAGATTTTATTCACGACTCACGTGATTCACGCGTGAATCACGCGTGTCACGATAATTTCGTGTCACGCGCACACCTGTAATCGAAACCATGTTATTTTCTGGGAAATAATATATCTGATTTGGGAAAACATGTTATGTGTGACCAGAAAAGAATATTTTTGCGACAGAAGTTTTGCATGGTCGTCGTGAAAAAGTAACATGGTGCTCTTGAAACAGGATTGAGGTTATTTCAAAAATCAACACTCAGAAAAAAGTGAACCCATCATGAATGAATAGATAGGATTATTAGACAATTTGAACTAAAATATTTTAATAATTGCAACATGATACAAATAAGTTAATAGTTTTTTCAAATTGAAGATATATTAGTAAAATTATAATAATTTTGTTTAATAAATTGTGTATTTAATTTTTATACAACTTTATTTCTCATTTTTAGTTCACGTCATTAAAGTAAGCAAAAACATAAGAAAAATCTTCTCACATTTGGTAAAATTGAACTAAAATAAAAATTTTCATGAACTTCTAAAAAAATACTTGTCTTTTTTCTGAGGGTAATGGCAGTGTCTGGAGATCACACCTATATTTGTCCAAAATTTGTTGCTTAAGATCCAAAGTCAAATTGAGCCCTTCAATTTATAACTTCCTTAGATAACTGAGTATTTACGAAACCGGTCACATATTGTAAACTCCGTAAAAACTTAGTTGGAAATATTCAAATGGGAAGTCCTACCCACCGACATTTCCTCTTCTTATTATTACTTGTCCCTTCCGACCGATTACGCACGACCTGACTGATTGGAATTTTCATTCTTAACAGGTTGGCTGATAAGTCCCCGGTCTGACACATAGATGGCGTCGCTAGTATTAAATACATATTATTTTTATATAGTACCAACCTTCAAATGATTCATGTCAAAGTTTGACGTCTGTAAGTCAATTAGTTTGTGAGATAGAGCATTTTTTGTGATGCAACTTTTGTTATTGTGAAAAAATGAAAAAAAAGGAATTTCGTGTTTTGATAAAATACTGTTTTCTGAAGGGAAAAAATACGGTGGAAGCAAAAACTTGGCTTGATAATGAGTTTCCGGACTCTGCCCCAGGGAAATCAACAATAATTGATTGGAATGCAAAATTCAAGCGTGGTGAAATGAGTACGGAGGACGGTGAACGCAGTGGACGCCCGAAAGAGGTGGTTACCGACGAAAACATCAAAAACATCCACAAAATGATTTTGAATGACCGCAAATGAAGTTGATCGAGATAGCAGAGGCCTTAAAGATATCAAAGGAACGTGTTGGTCATATCATTCATCAATATTTGGATATGCGGAAACTCTGTGCAAAATGGGTGCCGCGCGAGCTCACATTTGACCAAAAACAACAACGTGTTGACTATTCTGAGCGGTGTTTGCTGCTGTTAACTCGTAATACACCCGAGTTTTTCCGTCGATATGTGACAATGGATGAAACATGGCTACACTCCTGAGTCCAATCGACAGTCGGCGGAGTGGACAGCGACCGGTGAACCGTCTGCGAAGCGTGGAAAGGCTCAAAAGTCCGCTGGCAAAGTAATGGTCTCTGTTTTTTGGGATGCGCATGGAATAATATTTATCGATTATCTGGAGAAGGGAAAAACCATCAACAGTGACTATTATATGGCGTTATTGGAGCGTTTGAAGGTCGAAATCGCGGCAAAACGGCCCCATATGAAGAAGAACAAGTATATACGGCCGTAAGTTCGGCCAGGCCGAATCATATGTAGCCTCCACCATGGATTGCGTAGAAACTTCTACGAAAGACTGTCATCCACAATCAAATTACTTGAGTTGTGGTATCTTAAAACTTCTTAACATCGTTTTCTAAATTGTGAGTTAGTCCATACGTGGTATATATTACACAAAAAAGGTATGTATAGGTACGTCTACAAATAATTACGAATCGATATGGACTTTTGCACTGAATGTAGAGAGCCAGAATTGAAATATGGGGGTCGCTTATATGGGGGCTATATACAATTATGAACTTGATATGGACCAATTTTTGTCTGATTGGAAATCGATTTATCTGGGGGATATATATAACTATAGACCGATATGGACCTAGTTAGGCATGGTTGTTAACGACCATATACTAGCACAATGCACCAAATTTCAACTCACTCGGATGAAATTTGCTCCTCCAAGAGGCTCCAAAACCACATCTCGGGATCGGTTTATATGGGGCTATATATGATTATGGACTGATATAGACCAATTTTTGGCATGGTTGTTAAATATCATTTACTATCACCAAGTACCAAATTTCAAGCAGATCGGATGAATTTTGCTTCTTCAAAAGGCACCGGAAGTCAAATCTGGGGATCGGTTTATATGGGAGCTATATACAATTATGGACTGATAGGAACCAATTCCTGCATGGTTGTTGGATACCATATACTAACATCACGTACCAAATTTCAACCGAATGGGAAGAATTTTGCTCTTCCAAGGGGCTCTGGAGGTCAAATCTGGGGATCGGTTTATATGGGACCTATATATAATTATGGACCGATACCGACCAATTTGTGCATGGGAGTTTGACGCCATATATTAACACCACGTACCAAATTTCAACTGAAGCAGATGAATTTTGGGCTTCCAAGAGGCTCCGGAGGTCAAATCTGGTGATCGGTTTATATGGGGGCTATATAATTACGGACCGAAGTGGACCAATTTTTGCATGGTTGTTAGAGACCATATACTAACACCATGTACCAAATTTCATCCTGATGGGATGAAATTTGCCTCTCTTAGAGACCTCGCAAGCCAAATTTGGGGGTCCGTTTATATGGGGGCTATACGTAAAAGTGGACCGATATGGCCCATTTGCAATACTATCCGACCTACATCAATAACAACTACTTGTGTCAAGTTTCAAGTCGATAGCTTGTTTCGTTCGGAAGTTAGCGTGATTTCAACAGACGGACGGACATGCTCAGATCGACTCAGAATTATACCACGACCCAGAATATATATACGTTATGGGGTCTTAGAGCAATATTTCGATGTGTTACAAACGGAATGACAAAGTTAATAATCCTATGGTGGAGGGTATAAAAAAGTGTTTTTCCACCAAGACAACGTACCGTGCCACAAGTCATTGAGAACGATGGCAAAAATTCATGAATTGTGCTTCGAATTGCTTCCCCACCCACCGTATTCTCCAGATCTGGCCCACAGCGACTTTTTCTTGTTCTCAGACCTCAAAAGGATGCTTGCAGGGGAAAATTTGGCTGCAATGAAGAGGTGATCGCCGAAACTGAGGCCTATTTTGAGGCAAAACCGAAGGAGTACTACCAAAATGGTATCAAAAAATTGGAAGGTCTTTATAATCGTTATATCGCTCTTGAAGGGAACTATGTTGAATAATAAAAACGAATTTTGACAAAAAAAATGTGTTTTTCTTTGTTAGACCGGGGACTTATCAGCCAACCTGATTTATACGAAACCTATAGCTGATACTTTTTCGGGTTCTTGTTTGTATGTTTTTTCTCACACTTTGAAAGATATATATGTGACCATTTGGTCACAATTCCAGAATTACGTTTTCAGAACAAGCTCATATAGCTCTTGAAGTAATTGAGGTCGGATCTCAAAATGAAAATTTTGGTTTTACATGCTGTTAGTACTAGTAAAAACAGAAGAAAAATTAAAGTTTTTAACATTAGGTTTATTTCGGTAGTGAAAGGGTTAATTGATGAATGAGTTTTTAACAGAAAGTGATTGATTTTTAAGACGAAATTCAATTAATATTTTGCTGAATCAAAATTCCACCATTTTAGTAATTGGATTTTTGTTTTGATTGCATAATTAATGTTTTCATGGAATTCGTTTCCAATCTCAATTAAATCTCAAAAAAAAGTGAACCATATATTTCACTAAAGCCGATTTAATTATGTTTTAGTTCATGGAATTATTACGTTGTAAGAAAGTTTCCATGACTTTTATATTTTTTGCGTACGTTAGTTAAATTAACTAAAATTGAGGAAAAAATTATACACATATGAAGCATAAAGATTAACTAAATTCGTGTCTCCCACAAAATAGTTCAGAATTTATTAAAATTTGAAAATTTTACCAATAATGCGCCCATCTTGAACTTCGTATGGCACTAAAGACATTCTTCAAATTTTGAACCCCAAATTTTTCCTTCAAACTATAAATTTTTCTTTAACAAGTGAAAAAACTTAATTATGTCTAATAAATTTTCTTGAATTTGTCAACAAATATTTACTTATTTTTGTGATATCAGCTTGATGTCAGCGTTTGTAATACTGTTTAGTTAAAATTTTCTAAAAATAATCTAATTTTTCTAATATTAACCAAAATGTTTCTTCACGGTGCACTGCACTGTTTTCAGTGCAGTATGGGCCCGATTTAAATTTTTCTCACACACACATCTCTAATCCACACCTAATAATCCCCAATGAATATTTTCACATATGCTATTATTTTGATTTTGTTGAATTCTTATATGTCACCCTCTAATTAGACACAATTAAATTTAATTCTAGCCTATAATCACAAATGTTGTAATAGAATTCCTGACTTATAGTTTAATCATAACGAATTAGACAGAAACACGCGACAAATTTGCTCTCAAATACTTAGATGTCGCCTCAAATTTTGCTTTTAAGGATTATGTTGTTCAAAGCTATTTTGCTTTTCTAAATTAAATAAAAAAACACACACACAAACTATTAAGCATGTCAATAAAAATATTCTATAACATGTTTTTTATTTAGAAATTGTTAATGGAGACAATATAATACAAGTGCCATATACATAGTAATTAAATCCATGCAACCCGAGTGCAAGATCAATGACACTCAAATATCCCATTAAATGTGAATATGTTTTAAAATATTTTTTTATATGTAGCAGAGTCTATATTTTAGACCTAAAAAAAGTGAACTGTTTTATAGGAAGAATGAACTACCTCGCACGAAAATTTAACTAAATTATACTCCACATTTTGAGATTTCCACAAAGCGTTGTTAAAACCACGAAATTTTAATGCCCTGTTGTACTTTTTAACTGCAGTTCAAGAAATTACATCATCTCATAGAAGAAAAAATTTACTAAAAGTAAAGAAGAAAATCATTGGCGCCAAATCATGACCATTTTAACCATACAGTAGTTCATTCTTACTTTTTTTGGGAATCGTACGAAAATCTTCTTTTGCTGTAGTTCATATTGAACTTATGTGTACGCACTCTCATAAAAAATCGCTTCTGTAACATATACTCCCAAACATATTTTGCTTCAAGCATATACATTTTTGGGTATTGCCCAAACATTTATATGTTTGATCTCTTCCAATATATAATATGTTTGAAAGAATATTGGTCTAAACAATATATGTTTGGGTAGTCTAAGTTCCAAACATTTTGTATTTTTGCATCCAAATTCAATAATGTTGTCTTCCAAAAAACAATATGTTATTATGTGAACATATAATATGTTTGGAAGCATTTTGCACCCAAAAATATTATATGCTTAAAAAAATTCTCCCAAACAATATTGTGCTCAAAATTTTATTTATTTATTTATATATTTACAATCATAATGAATTATGAAAATAAACAGGTAATATAGGTGCTAACAACATAGGTTTTCGACCTGAATGCTCAAAATTTTGTTTCTGCCCAATTGTATATTCCCCGACATCTTTCTCACTTCCACGAGATTTTTTAGTTCTTAGCACCTTTTTCTGTAATACAAACATTGTAAAAGAAATTATTCAATTTTATTTTTTTTTTTTTTTTTATTTTAATTTTACCTTTTGCCGGACGGGGATTCGAACAGCGGACCACAAAGTTTGTAAGGATCAAAGAAGTAGCTGATCAATTGCCCAAGGGAAAATAAAATGTTAATTTTGTAATAACAAGCAACAACCACCAACTTAATTCAATATCTCTCCTTGGAGCGCTATTTAAGCTCCAAGCTACTAAACACATATATGTTTATAGGCTATTTCTAAATTAATATATGTTTGCATCCAAGCATATTATATTTACAAACATTTTATGTCCCAAACATAATATGTTCTAACATATTAACATATATGTCCCAAACATGTTATGCTAGTTTATGAACATTATATGCTTGCACTCAAAAATATTGTGTTTAAAAATTTGTGTTCCAAACATATAATGTTTATAGCCAAACATATGAAAAACAGTCTTTTTCATCCGTGCGGTCATTGAACTTTATACTCGCGTTTAGTTCATAAAATTTTGAGACATACTTAAAAAAAGTAAGATTTCATTAAGCTGTGTGGATAAAACTAATAAAATTTAACTACAAGCAAATACATTTTTTCCAATAAAAATAAGTTAAATTTAGCATTAGTTTAACTACGGAAATTTTTTTCTGTGCATAATATAGGTTTGTGTTCTGGTAGTTTAAGACTCGTAAAAACAATCAGAACACAAACCTATAGTATGGGGTGGTGTCAAATTGCTGACCATTAACTACGTTTAATTCAATTGAAACAAAATAAATACTTTGCATAAATTTTTCATTAGACTTGATTGCACTCACCAACATAACAACAATATCGATGAATTATTCATTATCTTGATTAGACATATAACATGAGAAGGACTTTACTGATTATATTGTAGTATAATTAAATTATAATTTTATCAAGATAATAGAAATAGAAAAAATATATATTCCAAAAATCATAAAAAATAACTAATGGTATGTATCGCAACCAACTTCGGGTTGCTATTATTTCTAAACCGCTAGTCTCACAGCTGGCAGAGTTATTCCAGTGACAGTTAATTTTATTGTTTACACGCTGACAAAAGCATTTTGATCTATTGATAAAGTTCTTCTAAAGGGTGATACGGTCAAAATTTGGTCAAGGGAAAACGCTTGTAAATCGGTGAAATCGTTTATTTAAAAAATCAAATTAAATTTCTTTTTCAAGTTCAATTAGTATAAAATTCAGGAAAAATATTCAGTTAGGCTTTCGCTTTTCCAAATCCGAATTGCCGGGCCTCACGCTTGACACCTGCCATCAGATTTTGTACAGCCACCTTGTCCACCTTCTTCGTCGCAGAAAGCCAGTTTGCCTTGAACTGCCGCTCGTCCTTAGCAATTTTTTGGTCTTCTTTAGGTTCCGCTTGACAATAGCCCAGTATTCCTCAATTGGGCGGAGCTCTGTCGTATTGGGAAGGTTCTTGTCCTTGGAAACCACCTGCACGTTGTTGGCGGCGTACCACTCCATGGCCTTTTTACCGTAATGGCAAGATGCCAAATCCGGCCAAAACAGTACGGAACAACCGTGTTTCTTCAGGAAAGGCAGCAGACGTTTATTCAAACACTCTTTCACGTAAATTTCTTGGTTGACACTCCCGGAAGCTATGAAAATGCTGATTTTCAAGCCACAGGTACAGATGGCTTGCCAAACCAGCTATTTCTTTGCGAACTTTGACAGTTTTATGTGCTTGAAAATATCTGCTACCTTTCACCTTCCTTTTGCCGTATAAAACTCCTGTCCAGGAAGCTGCTTGTAGTCGGCTTTGACGTAGGTTTCGTCGTCCTTTACCACGCAGTCACACTTCGTCAGCATCGTCGTGTACAGCCTCCGGGATCGCGCTTTGGCCGTCGTATTTTGTTTATCATCGCGATTTGGAGTCACTACCTTCTTGTAAGTCGATAGTCCGGCTCGTTTTTTGGCTCGATGCACGGTTGTAGACGATACACCCAGCTTATTTGCGGCATCTCGGAGAGAGAGGTTGGGGTTTCGCTTGAAACTACCGGCAACTCTCTTTGTCGTCTTAGCGACTTCCGGTTTTCGATTTCTCCCCGATCCAGACTTCCTGGCTGTCGAGAAACGTTCCCCAAACACTTTAATTACATTTGTAACGGTTGATTTGGCAACTTTTAGCGATTTTGCCAGCATTGCGTGCGAGTAGCTCGGATTTTCGCGATGCGCGATCAAAATTTTGATACACTGCTCTTCTTGCTTGGACGGCATTTTAACAACTGAAGAGTGAATTCCAAAATCAAAATAGGAGCAACATTCTACACACACACCTTCAAAATGAGGGGTGTTCAGGTTTTTTAAATGCAAAATTGAAAGCAATACGTCAAGTTTATATTGACCAAATTTTGACCGTATCACCCTTTATTACGCAGATGTAGAAAACTTGCCCGTGAACTGAACATATGGAGAGAATGACTGCCAATTTTGCCGATTTATCGGTAATATGACGATTTTGACTAAAAAAAAATAGCAGTTCCCGATTTTGCTTGAAAATGACTCTTCAAAAAATTTGGAAAAATCGAGCGAATTCAAAATCTTAACCGATTTCGATTAAATTTTGCTTACTTTAAAGGTACGGTTGTAGACGATACACCCAGCTTATTTGCGGCATCTCGGAGAGAGAGGTTAGGGTTTCGCTTGAAACTACCGGCAAATCTCTTTGTCGTCTCAGCGGCTTCTCTTTGTCGTCTCAGTGATTTCCCCCCGATCCAGACTTCCTGGCTGTCGACAAACGTTCCCCAAACACTTTAATTACATTTGTAATGGTTGATTTGGCAACTTTTAGCGATTTTGCCAGCTTTGCGTGCGAGTAGCTCGGATTTTCGCGATGCGCGAGTAAAATTTTGATACACTGCTCTTCTTGCTTGGACGGCATTTTGACAACTGAAGAGTGAATTCCAAAATCAAAATAGGAGCAACATTCTACACACACACCTTCAAAATGAGGGGTGTTCAGGTTTTTTTACATGAAAAATTGAAAGAAATACGTCAAGTTTATATTGACCAAATTTTGACCGTATCACCCTTTATTACGCAGATGTAGAAAACTTGCCCGTGAACTGAACATATGGAGAGAATGACTGCCAATTTTGCCGATTTATCGGCAATATGACGACTTTTGACTAAAAAAAAAATAGCAGTTCCCGATTTTGCTTGAAAATGACTGTTCAAAAAATTTGGAAAAATCGAGCGAATTCAAAATCTTAACCGATTTCGATTAAATTTTGCTTACTTTAAAGGTACTTAATTACCTTGTATTATATATGGGCGCTATATCTAAA
Source organism: Haematobia irritans (assembly GCF_050003625.1). NCBI lineage: Eukaryota > Metazoa > Arthropoda > Insecta > Diptera > Muscidae > Haematobia > Haematobia irritans. The sequence goes on along the minus strand of NC_134397.1, from coordinate 162,759,267 downwards.
TGTGATCCGATTTTTATCCAACTTCAAGGGCGCTCGTCCTTGTGCCCAAAAATCACTGAACCAAGTTTCATCAAAATAATTGCGACCGGAATCCTGCGAACAATACATAGACAGACCGACCGATGAACGGACGATTACATCGACTCAGCAGTTGATTCTGAGTCGATCAGTATGTTTTATGGAGTCTAAAGTCAATAAAAGTTATTATTCCCTAAACACTATGTGGGTTAGGATATAAAATCTGGATGCATTTATTTTAATATTCTCGATTTTTGGACGATTTTTATAATGCAAATGCCGATTATGACGATTTTTTCGGGAAAAAGTGACGATTTTTCTTAAAATTTTATTGGCATCCGTGGATGCAACACATATTTAAACAAAACCTTAAAGCCAATGAAGTCCCTCAACTGGAACAAGTCAAGGAGTTGCTTCGCTAGGACATAAAGAGCCAGTTAGCGAAATAGGTTTTCCCCGATGGGAAGTTAGAGTTTTTTGAATTTCTTCGAAATTTTTAAACTTTTATCACGAGGAAAATTCGTTTGTTACAATATTATTATTTTTTCAATAAAAAAAAATATTTTTGAAACAAAAACACAGTCCATTTGTTTATATCAAACACTATTCTTTTTTTACTTTATGTCTCTAATAAGACACATTTTAAGTTTCATAGTAAAAATTTAATATAGTAGTATGTAATGTTGAACATTTTTTTGGAATCTTGCGAACATATCTGGAATATATGTAAAAAAAAAATTTTGGTATTCGGCCGGAGCAGGGTTAGAACTCGGGACCCTTGGTATGCAAGGCTGGCGTACTATACATTGCTCCACGGTGCCCAACTAAATGTATGTTTTCTCGCGGGCGCCGAAAACTATGGTATATAAATATATCTGTTTGACTGTTGATGACAATAACAGCTACGTAGCCCAGTGGATAGTGTGTTGGCTTACTAACTGTGTGGTCCGCGGTTCGATTCTCAGTCCAGGCGAAAGGTAAAATTAAAACGAGTATATACGGCCGTAAGTTCGGTCAGGCCGAAGCTATGTACCATCCACCATGAATTACGTAGAAACTTCTACTGAAGACTGCCATCCACAATCGAATTACTTGGGTTGCGGTAACACTTGCCGATGGCAAGGTATCTTAAAACTTCCTAACACCGTAATATATACCACATAGTCCATACGTGGTATATATTAAACTAAAAAAGGCCGATTAAATACGTATATAATTAAGTTTAAAGTTTCTATAGAAATACAATTTTGAAAACATTTTTTATAGAAGTTAAAAAATTTGGAAAATTTTTTCTATAGAAATAAAATTTGGAAAAAATTTTCTATAGAAATAAAATTTGGAAAAAATTTTCTATAGAAAAAAAATTTTGACAAAATTTTCTATAGAAATAAAATTTTGACAAAATTTTCTATAGAAATAAAATTTTGATAAAATTTTCTATAGAAATAAAATTTTGACAAAATTTTCTATAGAAATAACATTTTGACAATGTTTTCTATAAAACTAAAATTTTGGTAGATTATTTTTGGCTCGAGAGGCAACCATGATTATGAACCGATATGGACCAATTTTTGTGTGATTGGGGATCGGCTATATATAACTATAGACCGATATGGACCAATTTTGGCATGGCTATTAGCGGCCTTATACTAACATCACGTTGCAAAATTCAACTGGATCGGATGAATTTTGGTCCTCCAAGAGCCTCCGGAGATCAAATCTGGGGAACGGTTTATATGGGGGCTATATATAATTATTGACCGATATGGACCAATTCTTGCGTGTTTGTTAGAGACCACATTCTAACACCATGTTCCAAATTTCAACCGGATCGGATGAATTTAGCTCCTCCAAGAGGCTCCGGAGGACAAATCTGGGGGTCGATTTATATGGGGGCTATATATAATTCTGGAAAGCGAAAAGAAAATGAGAAACGATCTTTGTTTGTCTAAAATTTCGTTTGGGAGGAATGAATTGTTTTTTGCGTACAGAATTCAAGGACCGCCGATTAGAGTTTGGCCGAAGAATAGGCTACACAGAAAAAAAGTAGGCCGTAATTTTATAACAAGTTTTGAACTTCAATTTAATTAATCGCACTTCTACCCAGTTAGTTCAAATTTTGAAGAATTTTACGAAAATCGCGTAATAATTATTATTTTGAATTCTTTTGAAGCACATGTGACTTACAAAAATTTTACCTAAAGTGGGGTACTCAGATATAGTTTGAAATTACAAACATTTGGTCAGTTTTCGTGCCAGTAATGAAATTTTTACTTACACATATTACAAAATGTTTGGATACAAGATATCAAATATTAATGACTGTTTTTCTTAAATGGTACTAAAAATGACCATGATTTGGCTCTTGAGACAGCTTTACCGTCAGTAAGTTTATTTTTTTAGTATGGTGCACGAAATTTCTACCAATTTTAAAGAAATGTTCTATGCACCCAGAGAAGGAATATGATCACCTCAAACATGTTTTAAGAGCAAAATGTTATTTTTGGGTGGTGACCATGTAACATGGTTTTCGCAACCATGTTATTTTCTCGGAAATCATGTATCTGATTTCGGTAAGCAGGTTATATTTGACGAGAAAATAACATTTTAGTGACAAACATGTTACATGGTCACCATACAAAAATAACATTTTGCTCTTGAAACATGTTTGAGGTGATCATATTCCTTCTCTGCGTGTGGTTACACACTCTTTTCTAGGGTCACACTCTTACACTATTTTAAATACTATAGATTGATGGTTCTCTATACTTAAAAAAAAACATTTTTACTTTAAAAATAAGCGATGATTATAAATTTGAATTTAAAACTGTATTATTAGTCATTTTTGTAATTTAGTTTAAAAATAACACTTCAATTATACCATACATCAATGTAATAATTAATGTCCTTTACATTTTTAAGCTGTAATCAAGTTAATGCATAAATTATAAGCATTCTGACAAGGTTTAGTGCAATTATTTTCTATTCTAGGAAAATCTTAATAAACGTTTCTCATGAAATTTATATGAAAAGGGGCTTATTTTCCCATTTTGGATATAACGTAGTCAATGGTCAATAAGTCGCCACTACTCTTCTTTGGAAAACACCACAATTTAATACAGCAACAGGCCTTAATGGCCATACATAAATTCATCGTTTATTGGTGGCCAATGCTAGTCTAGCGGCAAGTTAGCATTAGACTAGCCAAGGTAGTTGTTTAGGAAGGAAGCAGTAGTTGTAGTTGAATAGTCAATAGCTTAGTAGGTTTTCCGCCCCAATAGTGAAACGTTTCTGGCCTGTTTTGCGTGATGGCGTTGGCGCTCTAACCAAACCTCAGCACCATTCCAATCATCAACGGGCCAAATGCATGATTATTACTTTGGAAAGAGAGTCGGGGGAAGTTTTTTTCTTACCTTTCCATTGCAAGTGTCAGGTTGAACTGTTTTGGGCAAACAAGTCGTGACTCATTGCCACATTCTGGTGGCCCGACATTTCTACATTTGTTTATATATGATTAGCGACAGATTAATTTTATTTTTTGGCTTCAGAGAAGACATATAATGGGTGGGGGAATCGTTAGTACTATGGAGGTTTTCTATGTCCACTATTAATCATTCAAACATAGGATCGCATTCACATTCACTTTGTTGAAAGTGTCTTTGGCACTAGTATTGCGACCACGGTTGCCACTCGATCCAAAAAATCGACCAAAATCTACCAAAATTTGAAGCACATTTTACCCCAAAAAAAATACCAAATAAAAAATCTCATTTTGAAGTTTTTGATTACTATAGAAAATTTTGTCAAAAATGTTATTCCTCCAGGAATTTCTCTCAAAAATTTATGCATTTAGAACATTTTGTGAAAAGTTTATTCCTATAGAAAATTTTGTAAAAATGTTTTCCTATAGAAATTTTTGTCAACATTTTATTCCTGTAGAAAATTTTGTCAAAAGTTTATTCCTATAAAAAATATTGTCAAAATTTTATTCCTATAGAAAATGTTGCCAAAATTTTATTCCTAGAGAAAATGTTATCAAAATTCTATTCCCAGAGAAAATGACAAAATTTTATTCCTAGAGAAATTTTTGTCAAAATTTTATTTCTATAGAAAATTTGATCAAAATTTTATTCCTGGAGAAATTTTTGTCAAAATTTTATTCCTAGAAAATTTTTTGTCAAAAATGTATTTCTATAGAAAATTTCATCAAAATCTTATTCCTATAAAAAATAGAAAATTTTGTCAAAACGTTACCTCTTTAACACATTTTGTCAAAATTTTATTGCTATAGAATATTTTTTTATTTTTATTTTATTTCTATCGAAAATTTTGTTAAAATTTTATTCCTATAGAAAATTTTGTCAAAATTTTATTCTTATAAAATTTTTTCTCAAAATTTTATTCATATAAAATTTTTTTTTTCAAAATTTTATTCCTATGAAAATATTGTCAAAATTGTAACAGGTTGGCTGATAAGTCCCCGGTCTGACACATAGATGGCGTCGATAGTATTAAATGCATATTATGTTTATATAGTACCAACCTTCAAATGATTCGTGTCAAAATTTGACGTCTGTAAGTCAATTAGTTTGTGAGATAGAGCGTCTTTTGTGAAGCAACTTTTGTTATTGTGAAAAAAAATGGAAAAAAAGGAATTTCGTGTTTTGTTAAAATACTGTTTTCTGAAGGGAAAAAATACGGTGGAAGCAAAAACTTAGCTTGATAATGAGTTTCCGGACTCTGCTCCAGGGAAATCAACAATAATTGATTGGTATGCAAAATTCAAGCGTGGTGAAATGAGCACGGAGGACGGTGAACGCAGTGGACGCCCGAAAGAGGTGGTTACCGACCAAAAACATAAAAAAATCCACAAAATGATTTTGAATGACCGTAAAATGAAGTTGATCGAGATAGCAGAGGCATTAAAGATATCAAAGGAACGTGTTAGTCATATCATTCATCAATATTTGGATATGCGGATGCTCTGTGCAAAATGGGTGCCGCGCGAGCTCACATTTGACCAAAAACATCAACGTGTTGATGATTCTGAGCGGTGTTTGCAGCTGTTAACTCGTAATACACCCGAGTTTTTCCGTCGATATGTGACAATGGATGAAACATGGCTCCATCACTACACTCCTGAGTCCAATCGACAGTCGGCTGAGTGGACAGCGACCGGTGAACCGTCTCCGAAGCGTGGAAAGACTCAAAAGTCCGCTGGCAAAGTAATGGCCTCTGTTTTTTGGGAAGCGCATGGAATCATTTTTATCGATTATCTTGAGAAGGGAAAACCCATCAACAGTGACTATTATATGGCGTTATTGGAGCGTTTGAAGGTCGAAATCGCGGCAAAACGGCTCCATATGAAGAAAAAAGAAGTGTTGTTCCACCAAGACAACGCACCGTGCCACAAGTCATTGAGAACGATGGCAAAAATTCATGGATTGGGCTTCGAATTGCTTCCCCACCCACCGTATTCTCCAGATCTGGCCCCAGCGACTTTTTCTTGTTCTCAGACCTCAAAAGGATGCTCGCAGGGAAAAAATTTGGCTGCAAAAAAGAGGTGATCGCCGAAACTGAGGCCTATTTTGAGGCAAAACCGAAGGAGTACTACCAAAATGGTATCAAAAAATTGGAAGGTCGTTATAATCGTTTTATCGCTCTTGAAGGGAACTATGTTGAATAATAAAAACGAATTTTGTCAAAAAAATGTGTTTTTCTTTGTTAGACCGGGGACTTATCAGCCAACCTGTTATTCCTATAAAAAATTTTCGTCAAAATGTTATTCCTACAGAAAATTTTGTCAAAATTGTATTCCTATAGAAAATTTTGTTTCTATAGAAAATATTGTCAAAATTTTGTTTCTATAGAAATTTTATTTCAATAGAAAATTTTGTCAAAATTTTATTTCTATAGGTAATTTTATCAATATTTTATTCTTATAGAAAATTTTGTGACAAATTTATTCCTATAGACAATTTTGTCAAAAGTCTATTTCTTTAGAAAATATTGTCAAAATTGTTGTTTTTTTATTTCAGCTTACAAGTGTTGCTTAACCAACAGAGGAAAAGAATGTTTGTCAAATTTAGTTGGGCAAAGCCCTTTAGACTGTAAGACGGTTGGGTGGACGCACGTTTTGGAATTACCACATTCCTCATCAGCATCCTCTACTTGCAGCAAAACTATCAACCAATTATCAGAATAAATTCAGGCAGTTCACTAAACCCAAAAGTAAACCACACTTGAACTTTCCGAAAAAGTTTTACATGATAGCCGGCTTATGCCGAAATAAATTCGTACAAACATATCTCTTTTCCTTTGCCACCGTCAAATCATCGATTTGAGTGCAGTTGGCTGGGTTTATTTGGAGCGTGCTTCCTCTTTTTTTCATTCGTTTTGTTTTGTTTTTTTATTGTTGTTTTTTTTTTATTTCAGCTTAAAACCATGCATTGACTAAACTACAAGTGTAGCTTAAACAACAGAGGAAAAGAATTATCAAAATTTTATTCCCACAGAAAATGTTGTCAAAATTAATACAATTTTGACAAAATAAAAAATTTTCTCAAAATTTTATTTCCACAGAAATTTTTGTCAAAACTTTACTCCTATATAAAATATTGTCAAAATTTTATTCCTACAAAAAATTTTGTCAAAAGTTTATTCCTAGAGAAAATTTTGTCAAACTTTTATTCCTAGAGGAAATTTTGTCAAAATTTTATTCCCAAAAAAAATTGTTAAAAGTTTATTCCTAGAGAAGCTGTTGTCAAATTGTCATTCCTTTCGAAAATTTTCTCAAAATTTTATTCCTATAGAAAGTTTTGTCAAAATTGTATTCCTATGAAAATGTTGTCAAAATTTTATTCCTATAGTAAATTTTGTCAAAATTTTATTTCGATAGAAAATTTGTGGACAGGAATATTTTGCAAAATCAACCAAAACATCAAAAATTCTACCTAGCTGCCAAGCAGTAAAAAATCTACCATGTTTGGTAGAATTCTCCCAACTATGGCAACCGTGACTGTGACGCTTAATTCATTATTACCACTTGCCTGGTGGTGGTCAGACATGCAATGGAGTCGTATTATTTGTCAACAACCCCACCATCTAAGTGAATTTATTTATCATAGGATTTGTCGTGCCTTCATCGAATGTGAAGCCGTACAAAATCAAAAAATAAAAGAAATCCTTTAATTTTTTATGAATGTTAAGGGTGGAGGAGGTCGTTAAAGGTCCACAAACAAACAAGTAATTAATGCGATTTCATTATCTAAAAGGATCGAAAACTTAGAAAAGTTCAATGTTTACAATTTTGAAGGGTTGTAATAAATACTGAAACAAAAATACTTAATAGCTTTTTTTCTTTTGGCAAATTCGAAATGTGATTCGAACCCCAAAATAAAAGCGGATATTGGTATTAATTCCGAGCCAGAAGACAAAGACAGTTTATAGATAGTTGTCTACACTGAAAAAAAAAAAAATCATGTCTTACATTTAATGAACAAAAATTATTAAAGTAAAGCTTGGGATTTTTTTAATTAAAACTTCTTTATATTAATATTGTGTAAATTGTGTGGCCTAAAATTTAGGTTGCTTAAAATATTACATATTAGATCCATATTTTCTAATGGTACCAGCTAAAAGAAAATTACGTAGTTTGAAGGAAAAAATTGAAGTTCGCAAATGTCTTTAGTGTCATACGAAGACACTAATACGTCCGCAAAAACGTATTAAAGTCAAGCACAATTTCTCAAAACATAATAATTCCATGAACTAAAATAGAATTAAATTGGCTTTAGTGACATATAGGGCTCACTTTTTTTTTGAGTGTGAAAACCTCAATTATGCACGTACCCAAACACATACAAAACTATAAGAGCACGTGAAACAGACGTCTATTCTACTCGAGGGAGTAAATACATACCCAGCAAAAATTTTGGATTTTCATTTCACAAGAAAATTTTGTCAAAATTTTATTTCTATAGAAAATTTTGTCAAAATTTTATTTCTATAGAAAATTTCTTCAAAATTTTATTTCTATAGAAAATTTTGTCAAAATATTATTTATTATTTTCTTTGATTTTCTTCGACCTTTTTTATGTTATAATAATAAATAAATGATTTTTCAAGCTCGAGGTTTTTTTTTTTTTTTTTTTTGAATATTTTATTTATTTTCCCAATATTTTGTTATTGCCATATTGAATCGCTTCTTCAGGAGATCTACAATAGATTTTAAGAAATTACATTTCATAAATATCACAGTATTAAAAAATTATAAAATTAAAAAAATATATATAGACTTATTTAAAATTTTATAATTTTTTAATACTGTGATATTTATGAAATGTAATTTCTTAAAATCTATTGTAGATCCCCTGAAGAAGAAATTTAATATGACAATCGCGAAATATTGGGAAAATAAATAAAATATTCAAACAAAAAAAACTCGCGCTTGAAAAATTGTTAATTTATTATTATAAAATTTTATTTGTATAGAAAATTTTGTCAAAATTTTATTTGTGTAGAAAATTTTCACAAAATTGTATTTCTATAGACAATTTTGTCAAAATTTTATTTCTACAGACAATATTGTCAAAATTTTATTTCTGTCGAACGTTTTTTTTTTTTAATTGTAGTTCTATAGAAAATTTTGTCAAAATTTTATTTCTATAGAAAAATCTCTCAAAATTTTATTTCTATAGAAAATTTTCTCAAAATTTTATTTCTATAGAGAATTTTTTCAACATTTTATTTCTATAGAATATTTTGTCAAAATTTTATTTCTTATGATTTTTATCTCATAATCTCGGCTGTAGGTCTATAAATTAAACTCGAAATTGTTGGTTTCTAGTTTTTTATTTTCCGATATTTCGGTTGATCGGAAAATAAAAAACTAGAAACCAACAATTTCGAGTTTAATTTATAGACCTACAGCCGAGATTATGAGATAAAAGTCATAAAAATTAAAATAAAAGGTCAACAATATCAACAAAAAAATTTTATTTCTATAGAAAATTTTGTAAAAATTTTATTTCTATAGAAAATTTTCTCAAAATTTTATTTCTATAGAGAATTTTTTCAACATTTTATTTCTATAGAAAATTTTGTCAAAATTTTATTTCTACAGAAAATTTTGTCAAAATTTTATTTCTATAGAAAATTTTGTCACAATTTTATTTCTATAGAAAATTTTGTCACAATTTTATTACTATAGGAAAGGTTGTCTAAATTTTATATCTATTGCAAATTTTGTCAAAATTTTATTTCTATAGAAAATTTTGTCAATATTTTATTGCTACAGAAAATTTTGTCAAAATTTTATTTCTATAGAAAATTTTCTCAAAATTTTATTTCTATGGCAAATATTGTCAAAATTTTATTTCTATAGAGAATTTTTTCAACATTTTATTTCTATAGAATATTTTTTCAAAATTTTATTTCTATAGAAAATTTTATTTCTATAGAAAATTTTGTCAAAAATTTATTTCTATAGAAAATTTTGTAAAAATTTTATTTCTATAGAAAATTTTGTCACAATTTTATTTCTATAGAAAATTTTGTCAAAATATTATTTCTATAGAAAATTTTGTCTAAATTCTATTTCTATAGAAAACGTTGTCAAGAAAATGTTGTCTAAATTTTATTTCTATAGAAAATTTTGTCAAAATTTTATTTCTACAGAAAATTTTGTCAAAATTTTATTGCTACAGAAAATTTTGTCAAAATTTTATTTCTATAGAAAATTTTGTGAAAATTGTATTTTTATAGAAGATTTTGTCAAAATTTTATTTCTATAGAAAATTTTGTCAAAATTTTATTTCTATAGAAAATTTTGTCACAATTTTATTTCTATAGAAAATTTTGTCAAAATTTTATTTCTATAGAAAATTTTGTGAAAATTTTAATTCTTTTATTTCTATAGAAAATTTTGTCAAAATTTTAATTCTTTTATTTCTATAGAAAATTTTGTCAAAATTGTATTTCTACAAGAAAATTTTGTCAAAATTTTATTTCTATAGAAAATGTTGTCAAGAAAATTTTGTCAAAATTTTATTTCTATAGAAAATTTTGTCTAAATTTTATTTCTATAGAAAATGCTGTCAAGAAAATTTTGTCACAATTTTATTTTCTATAGAAAATTTTGTCAAAATTTTATTTCTATAGAAAATGTTGTCAAGAAAATTTTGTCTAAATTTTATTTCTATAGAAAATGCTGTCAAGAAAATTTTGTCACAATTTATTTTTATCGAAAATTTTGTCAAAATTTTATTTCTATAGAAAATTTTGTCTAAATTTTATTTCTATAGAAAATGTTGTCAAGACAATTTTGTCACAATTTTATTTCTATAGAAAATTTTGTCAAAATTTTATTTCTATAGAAAATGTTGTCAAAATTGTATTTCTATAGAAAATTTTGTCAAAATTTTATTTCTATAGAAAATTTTATTTCTATGGAAAATTTTGTCAAAATTTTATTGCTATAGAAAATTCCTGAAGTACCCTTTATTTGGAGAGGAATATTTTGCAAAATCTACGAAGACATCAATAAACCAATCTACCAAACAGCAACAAATCTAACAGTTTTGGTGGCAACTGTGGCAACCGTAATGACAAGCCATGTAAAATTGCTTCTGATCCGATTTTACATCACTTTTAGAACCATTGCTGACTTTTTTTGCTACATTTTTTTTTTACTGGGTGTACATATATATCGAGTGGTGGCACATGTCAAACACTATACAAAGTTTAATTAGTTATTCCAATTCCATCGCACAGCGTATTAGATTTTTTATTATATTTACTTTTGACCGGCATATATATCCCCAAAAGGGTACGAAATTTACATACATAAATATTAGAACACAGTATGGTGGCAGGACAAATAATGGAAAGTAGTGATGGCAATTACGTTGTAATAATAACAACGCTTAGATTTTTTTACATTGGACGCATTTAAATTTTTTCCACCCCCATTATGAAAGTAGACACCGCTGTGGTTGAAATGTTGTAAGTATATTTTGGGAGGGTGATAAAGACGGACAAGTGTGAGTGATTGCAAAATGCATTGAAGCGAAAAACGTAGTTTGTTTGTCTACATTTCAAACGATTTCTTGGTTAATTATTCAAATCACGTTACAAATTATTTTCTTATTTTTCCTAATGAATTGTAAATTTTGATCGATTTTTTTATAAGGTAGAGCAGATTGTTTCCCTGGGGGGGAGATGGGGGATATCTTCATGCATTTTCTTCAACATGTAGAGAAATTCAGGGTACACAAAAAACATATTGTACAAAAGAGCATTTGCGATTTATCAGGCGATACTTATGTATTCGAGATATAGGACAATTTGAGTAACATTTACAATTTTTGCTACTCAGCAGTGACGATTTTACAGGGATATTCGTTAGATCTTGCCAAGATATGTGGTCAAGTGTAGGTTGTGATATATTATTTGGTCAAGTCGGGCGACTTGGAGCCTTATTTAAAACTCAACCGTTCTGTGGAAAGTCTGGTATTACAGTGTGTAGGATATGACTAAGATATGGGGAAATTATCACAGAATTTTGTGTAAAGTGTGGAAATTTTGGCCATATTTGTATAAACAGGAAAAACGAATATATGGAGGCTTTATCTAATTCTGAACCAAATTAGATCAAACTTGACACACTTAAATATCATATTAAATATATTCTCCGTGGAAACTATGCAGTCAATTGGAGGAAAATCCCATTGAAAATGGGTCTAAAATAGTCTACCATATTTTCGCAACTCTGGTGTACATATAACGGGAGCTATATATAATCTGAACCGATTTCGACTAAATTTGACATGCATAGTTAGAATAATAATTCTGTTATCTCCGCAAAATTTCACCTAAATGGGAGTTTTGGCCCCCGTGGTCATTTGAGTATAAATCGGGCGAAAGATATATATGGGAGCTATATCTAAATCTGGACCGATTTCAACCAAATGTGGCACACTTACCGATACTGTTAAACGTGCTCCTTGTGCAAAATTTTAACCAAATCACGGCAAAACTCTGGCTTTTGAGAACATATAAGTTCAAATCGGACGAAAGATATATATGGGAGCTATATCTACATCTGAACCGATTTAGCTGATATTTTGCAAGTTTTTCGAGACTCATAAAATATTCGGATGTACTGAATTTGAAGAACATCGGTTAATAAACACGCTAATTATGACCAGATCGGGGATAAATATTTATGGCAGCTATATCTAAATCTGAACCGTTTTTTCCAAAATCAATAGCGATTGTCTTTGTCCCAAAAAACGACCCTATGCCAAATTTGAGGACGATCGCACTTAAACTGCGACCTGTACTTTGCGCACAAAAATACATGAACAGACAGACAGACAGGCGGACAGACAGACAGACAGACAGACGGACATCGCTAAATCGACTCAGAATTTAATTCTAAGACGATCGGTATACTAAACAATGGGTCTCAGAATTTTCCTTCTTGGCGTTACATACAAATACACAAACTTATTATACACTGTACCATAGTAGTGGTGAAAGGTATAAAAAGGCACTGATTTTTTTTTAATTTTTAATTAAAAATGTATTTCAAACAATCATTTGTTAATCCAAATAAAAACTCTAATAAATTAATTGAGTTTTGCAATCAACATCAATTAAATTTTTAATTGAATCAATTAAAAAATTAATTGAAATTTGCTGAAAAAAATCAATTAATTTTTTATTCAAGAATTTTTTCTATGCCCAATTAAAACTGTGATTGGTACTAAAATTTTCGTGATTGAAGACATTTCAATTAAAAAATTAATTAGATCAATTAATTTGATGATTGAATCAGAGAAAAAATTTTTTGTGTGTACTTAAACTTATACAAAATAGTGGTGATACTAATATTTTATATGAAATAGTCTCAAAAAAAAAAAAATTGAATCCTACACTCAAAAACAAGTTTACTCAGATCCAACGAAGCGAAGGTCAACGCTTAAGGATTTTGTTATTGATTCCAAGCCAAAGATGTGACTTCTTTAAAATCAAATCTTTAGGATCAAAAACTTTAAATTAGGGCACAAATCTCGAATTTCATCGAATTTTCACTGTCTTTTTACGATATATTGATAAAGCTATTCAGTTACGAACAAATGCTAGTTAAAAAAAAAACTCACATTATAACAGATACTTCACGCAAAGAAAAAAAGTTTGGAAAACGTGTACCGAAAACGTTTTTCTTTTGTTAGAGTTTTTTGAATTGCTTCGAAAATTTTAAACTTTTATCACCAAAAAAATCGTTTGTTACGAAATTGTTATTTTTTCAATAAAAAAAATATTTTTGAACCTACAACACAGTCCATTCCGTTTATATCAAGCACTGATCTTTTCTAACTTTAAGTCTTTAATAAGACACATTTTACACTTCATAGTAAAAATTTAATATAGTAGTATGTAATGGTGAACATCCTTTCGGAATTTTCCGAACATATCTGGAATATATGTAAAAACAAAAAAAAGTTCGGTCGAAGCAGGCTCGAACCCACGACCCTTGGCATGCAAGGCGGACGTAGCAACCACTGCTCCACGGTGCCCAACTAAATGTTTGTTTCTGTTAAATAATGTTTGTTTAGTTTGATGACAATAACAGCTACGTTGCTCAGTGAGCTGGCTTAAATACAAATTGCATGGTCCGCGGTTCGATTCTCCGTCCAGGCGAAAGGTAAAATTAAAAAAATTTATAAAATCGAATAATTTCTTCTACATTGTTTGTATTACAGAAAAAAGGTGCTAAGAACTAAAAAAAAACTCGTGGAAGTGAGAAAAATGTGAGGGAAAACGCAATTAACCAGAAAAGATTGTTTTTTGAGTTAGTCGTTATGAAATTGTTTTTACATCCTGGAAAAGAGTAAACGTTTATCACAAAAAGTGTATACTTTTGTCCCAAAGAAACTTCCTTACAGCGAAAAGCTAATGAGAAACGAACTTTGTTGGTCTAAAATTTCGTTTGGTAGGAAAGAATTATTTTTTTGCGTGTTCACTTTAAACCTCAGATGCTAAAACCTCAAAATTTGTCTTAGCCTATATTTGAAGGGGTTTCATCATTTTGGACTCCACTTTTTCCTCCAAACAAGTGAAAAATAAAATAATTATATCTAAATATTATTGTTTTTTTTTTTTTTTAATTATTCAAAAAAAATATTGACTTATCGTAATATAGGTATTTGTAATAGTTTAGTTAAATTTCTTTAAAATTAATCTAAATTTTCTAAAATTATCCAAAATTTGTCCTCGTGGTAGGTTCACTGTTTTTTTTTTAGTGTGAAAAGGTATATAAAGGTAGAGAGTACTTATTGGCATTACAAATTTTTTATTTTATTTTATTTTATTTTAAATAAATAAAAAAAAGCCTTATAAAAAATGTCTAAAAAAATTGTAAAATTTCAAAGATTTGTTTTAAAGGTCCACACTATTTCTTTGTATTTTAAAGTGAATGATTAACTTGGTAAGCAATCGCCATACTCGTATGTTTTCCCTATCTATTTCGCCCTCTTTGTTCAAGAATTTCCCATGTAAAATAGAGTATTTTTCAATGTTTTGTCTAAAAGCCATATTAGACGCATTTCATTTAATTTTTTTTCATACGACAAAATGAAGCTAATTCCCGTAATTAGTTGGCGGTGTTGCTCTTGCCGCTACAGCGCTTAGTAATCCATACTCTCGCATTGTATAAACAAAGCGAAGCAAATGGTCTGTCAGTGAGACAAGTATCTAAGCCACTTGTTCTAGTTGAAATGGGAAACGAGAATTAAATTTATGAAGGGGAACATTGGTATCAGAAACCTAAAACTTGGTACATATAAATTCAACGAAGTGCTAGATCGAGTACAGACAACAAAGGGTGTTGTTAATATTTTTCGGTATAAAAAATAGGACTCATTTTTTAACACACACAATCAATTTTTTTCTGATTCAATCACGAAAGTAATTGATCCAATTAATTTCTTTATTGAAATATCTTCAATCACAGAAATGTATCAATCAATAGTATCAATTAAAAAATTAATTAAAGAATTAATTGATACTGTTAATTTTTGTGATTGATTTTTGTTTCAATTATAAAATTTGTTGAATCAATTAAATTTTTGATTGAATACTTTTTAAAATTCAATTAAGACTTTAATTGGGAAATTTTTCGTTAAATTTTTTTCTGTGCAGCAACGTACAACAATAGTCTGTTGTACGAAGAACATTTAAAGTGCATATAATGATATAATGGCTTATTTATTATCCTATCGCTACTGATTTTTTATGATGCTATGGTAATATAATCGCCACTGCTATGTCGTAACTTGTAAAAATGACTCCAATTGTCCTATACTTCTAATACATATCTATCGACCAATAAATCATAAATACACTTTTGCGAAGATGCCTACAAATTTTTTAAGATTTAAATGTTTCCAATATTTTTTTACTAACATTGTGTTCCACCCTAGGGCATTAGCTGACTTAAAGTTTAAACCTATAAATTTTATAGAAGTCTAACAAATTTTGTCCAGATTAACTCCGATTTTGAATATATGTATACACCCAGAAAAAAGTGTCTTCGAAAATAAAGGAAAAAATGTTCATCAATTTAGTTTAGCCATTTTATTTCCATTCAGTTAAATTTTTGTGTGAATTAATAAAATTTACTTGTTTCAGTAAAAAAATCCTAAACTGAAAGCAGTTAGGAATAGTTCATTAACTAGAATAAGGCATGGCATTTTACTAATACTGTTTTCTTTGCTGGGTATAAGAATTTACTACTGAAAAAGAAAAGTTTATTCACTGATAACAAAGCATTCGTAAAAATAAACAAAAACCGAACTAAAACCAAGTTTCCTCAAATTTAGTAAGATTTCTTATAAAATGATAATTCTGACTTCCTTTATTATAGAAAGCTTATCATACATACGAAAGCTTATCATACATAGAAAAATATTTTAGTTCATTCGTACTGAGAAGTATTCAATCCTTTCAAAACGTAAGGAAACACACTTGTTAGAATATAGGAAAATTTCCTACATTTCTTTTATCTACCTGTAATCGATACCTGTCTTTGATGTAATCGATATGTTTGCGCGTGGTTTGGTTTTTTAGTTGGAATCGCGTTGTTATGGTATTCGGAGAGATTGTTAAAAATAATATAGTAAAATAATATTATAAAAACAAATAAAATATATAAAATATTTGTTATTTTAAATTAGTGAGAAAAATGTTCGTTTTTTGAAAATTGGTTTATAGAAAAAGAAAACACCAGCAGAATAACAACCCCTTCATTCGACTTCATTTTGGAATCTTCAATTATCAGGTAATATTCAGTGACGCTAACCTTTTGTGAAAAAATTGGTTTTAGATTTTTTTGTTTATTTTTGTAGGTATTGAAATTGTAAAAGGTGCTAGGCAGCAACTTATTCAAAGTGAAAGGTACTAGAAGAAGAAAAAAATGTGTTTTAATATTTCAAGGCCAGTCGATGCTGTTGATTCTAAATAAATATATTTAATATATTAATAAAAACATGTCTTTTATTGAAGAAAAATTGCTTATATAAATACATAAAACTGTATTTAAAAACGAAGGTAAGCAGTTCTAAATTTGAAGTAAAAAGTTTACCACAAATATGTAAGATTTGTCCAAATGAATGAAAAAAGTTCAATAAAATCATTCCATATATGAATTCAATTCAGTTAAATTGTTTCATTCTGTAGTATAGTTGTACATAAATATAGGAAAATGTTAACTAATATATGGAATGTATTCTACCTAATTTCTACGAAAATCATATCGTTCAAACAAATAAAAATGTCTTTGGCGCTATACGAAGTTCAACTTTCTTCACAATGAGTTAATTTTAACTTAAAGAAGGGGTCACTTTTTTCTGGGTGTATGAGAACAAAAAACTTTATATATGGAAGCCAACACTTTTGATATGATATCGAAAATTTGGTTCTACAATGTGGTGCCCCGTCCGACTTTAGAATTTGCTTACTTGTTTTTTTTTTTTTTTAACATCTTTTCGGAATCTTCCGAACATATCTGGAATATGTGTAAAAAAAAACCTTTTTGGTGTTCGGTCGAAGCACGGATCGAACCCACGACCCTTGGCACGCAAGGCGGGCGTAGCAATCACTTCTCCACGGTGCCCAACTAAATGTATGTTTCTGTTAAATAAAGTTTGTTTAATCGGCTCGTGGGCGCCGCAAGCTATGCTATATAAATATAACTTATATGGATAATTGTCTATTGATGACAATACATAGCTCAGTGGATAGTGTGTTGGCTTACAAATTGTATGGTCCGCGTTCGATTCTCCGTCCAGGCGAAAGGTAAAATTTAAAAAAAAAAATTATAAAATCGAATAACTTCTTCTACATTATTTGTATTAGAGAAAACTGTGCTAAGAACTAAACAACCTCGTGGAAGTGAGAAAGATGTGAGGGAAAATGCAATTAGCCAGAAAAGATTGTTTTTTTTTTTTTTTTTTTTTTTTTGAGTTAGTCATTATGAAATTGTTTTTACATCCTGGAAAAGAATAACCGTTTATCACAAAAAGTATATACGAGGGCGGTTCGGAAACTTCTTAGCCTATCAATGAAGGAGAATAGTTAGTTTTTCAAAAATATTTTTATTTTTCAATATAATCTCCTGAAACTTCAATACACTTAGTCCAACGCGTGATTTACAACTGTAATTGCATCTTCATTTGAGGTAAAACGCTTGCCAGTAAGGATTTTTTTTTTAGATTTGAGAACAAGTAAAAGTCACCGGGAGCTAAATTAGGAGAATAGGGTGGGTTGTCAAGCAACTCGTACTTTAATTCGTTGATTTTAGCCATTGTTAAAAATCTCTTGTGCGCTGGTGCGTTGTCTTGATGAAAAATTATTTTTTTGTGTTGTAAACCAGGACGTTTTTCTCGAATTTGTACATTTAATTGATCCAAAAGGTTGCAACAGTACTCTGAATTTATTGTTTTAACCTTTTGCAGATAGTCAATCAATAAAATACCTTTGAAGTCCCAAAAAACCGTTTCCATAACCTTACCAGCCGATTGAATTATTTTTGCTTTCTTTGGGGCACTTCCTCCAGATTCAGTCCATTGTTTGGATTGTTCTTTTGTCTCTGGATTATAGTGGTGGATCCATGTTTCATCCATTTTATTTCGCTTAAAACGATCCAAACAAGCTTGCGAAATGTTCATTCTTATGCGTTTTTAATCGACTGTTAACAAATGCGGCACCCATCTTGCAGAAAATTTTCATCTGTAGTTCTTCATGCAAAATTAAATGGACTCGATAATTTGAGATGCCCATGATATTAGCAATTTCACGCACTTTTATTCGTCGATCATTTAATACCATATCATGCACTTTGGCTACAATTTCTGTTGTTGTTGGACGTCCACTACGTGATTCATCTTCAATGCTTGTACGACTACGTTTAAATTCAGCAACCCAATTTTTTACTGTTGCATATGAAGGAGCACAGTCACGTAACACATTCACCATATCATAATGAATTTCTTGTCCCGATAAACCTTTTTTATGTAAATATTTAATGACAGCACGCATTTCTAATTTTTCCATTGTAAAAAATTGTAGATGCGTCTTTTTTAAACACCTGTTCCGAACTGCCCTCGTACTCTTCTTCCAAATAAACTTCCTTACAGCGAAAAGCAAATGAGAAACGAACTTTGTTTATCTACAATTTCGTTTGGGAGGAATGAATTATTTTTTTGAGTGTACCATATAGGAAAGATCCAGTTAGCAAGAAAACTAAAAAGCTGGCATTGTCTTTATAATTACATCCCGTAAAATACGTCAGCGTTTATCACGTAAATTATATAATTTTATTCCCAACAATATTTTACTTACTACCCAAATGTAAGAAAAGGATGATCCGACATTTGCAACTAAAGTGGTTTGTTTTCTTTGAATAAAGTTATTTTGAATCTGCTTGTACGTGTGTGCACTACAATCTTGTTTTTAAACGTCAAAGACGTCAATTTTTATCACAAAAATGCTACAATTTTCTTCCGAAATATTTTTTACAGCGTATTGCTAATTGAAATCAATGTTCGTTTGGGAGGAAGAAATAGCTTTTTTTAAGTGTGAGTCTTTTTTACAATAAAGTTTTCTATTAACCACTTTTTTCTTCCTAAATTCACTGTGTGTGTCTTTATTTTATAATATTGTAGTGGTATTAACAACATTGTTTGTGGCCCAAAGCCTATTGGAGTGGATAATAAGAACACAGAGTTTTGTTGTAAATTATCAAGTAAACCTCCGCACCTGTGGGAATCCTCGAGTGATGACACTGTGCCATGGTTCCCCCTATTACTTCCCTGTGCATTGAGTATATTCTTCCTCCTCCATATTGAATGGACAATTGCAATGTATGTACTTAGTGACTCTGTTTTTAATCAGCACCACCTTTGGACTATTGTCTTATTAAAAACATTCTCTTTGTTTGCTCTTTCATTTTTCTTTGTGGTGTAATATTTTACATTTCCTTTTTTTCTGTTTCTGTTACTGTTTTGTTGTGTTATTTTAATCAGCATAGGATAGAAATAAAAACAATCAATAATACAATGACCTATTCGAACAACGATGAGGTAAACTGCCATGTGGGATAAGTACGAATAGAGGAGAGAGTGATAATAACATTTTTATTTACAATACCGAGTAGATGGCCAGATAACTGGGACTGGTGAAAAAATTACACAAACCTGATGCAAGAGTATCGTAAGAGCAATTTATAGGGTAGCAGACTCGAAATGTTACCAATTTCACATTGATGTATCTGTCTAACTAGATGTAACATATGCATGCTATTTGTTTTATTGACAGCTTATTATATTATTTGCGCGCCACCAAAAACCTTTAGGTGGAAAATCCAACCAAGCAAGATCTCCATTTTGGCAGACCTCTGATTGAAGTTACACAAGATCACTGAGAGTGTACACTCAAAAAAAAGTTTATGTTCAAAACAAATATGCTTTGAACATGGAATATCACTATCGTTAATATTCCTGATAATAAACTAAATAAAAAAAAATACCCTTGAAGAATACAATTCAAGGAAAAGGCGTCTTCACGGCCAAACAGTGAGTAAGGCGTATTTCAAGGCCAAACATTGGAATTCAATTAAAACAGCGTATGTCGCGACTTAGACAGCGACAAGAAAAAAAATAAAAAATATTAAATGAAATTTTAATATAAAACACCACCCCCACATATATTTAGTGGACAAGCGTAATTCGTGGCTTTAACAACGAATTAAACAAAATATAAAACAAGTATATACAGCACTAAGTTCGGCTGGGCCGAATCTTAAATACCCACCACTATGAACCAAATGTTAGGATTTCCTTTGAAAATTCAGGAGGGCTTGAGGACTTGAGGACACTTCCCGAAGATAAATTTAAAGATTTCACCTATGAGGACTATATCAGATTCTGGATTTATAAGAACCATTTTTGTTTGAGTTTTAGAGGAATCATTAACATCTCTTGTAAGTGTGCAAGAAAATTATAAAATAAGGTCTTGATTTGAAATCTTAAATCTGTAGAAGTAAAATCTGGAAATTTTACATTGAGTTTCAAACAATTTTCATGATCAGTGCGCCTTCTAAACCCTCAAGAAGTGAAGTCGGTCTATAGGGAGGCATTACCAAATGGACCGATAAAAACTTAATCCGATACACGTTTTTGTGAGCCTAACCTACCAGAATATTTACAATTTCAGGCAAAACAGATAAAAACTACGGTTTCTAGAAACCCAAGGAGTTAAATCGGGAGATCGTTCTTATGGGGGCTATACTAAAATATGGACCGATACTCACCGTTTTCGGCACACCTCTTTATGACCCGAAAATACCTCTAGATTTCCAATTTCAGGCAAATAGGATAAAAACTTCGGATTCTAGAAGCCCAAGAAGTAAAATCGGGAAATCGGTCTATACCAAAATATGGACCGATACTCACCATTTTCGGCACACCTCTTTATGATCCTAAAATACCTCTAGATTTCCAATTTCAGACAAATTGGATAAAAACTACGGTTTCTATAAGCCCAAGGCCCCAAATCGGGAGATCGTTTTATATTTGGGACCATACTAAAACACGGACCGATACTCACAATTTTTGGCACACGTATTTGTGGTCCTACAATACCTTTAGATTTCCAATTTCAGGTAAATTGAATAAAAACTGCGGTTTCTATAAGCCCAAGAATTAAAATGGGGAGATCGGTCTATATGGGGGCTCTACCAAAATATGGACCGATACTCACAATTTTTGGCACACGATATGTGGTCCTACAATACCTCTAGATTTCCAATTTCAGGTAAATTGAATAAAAACTGCGGTTTCTATAAGCCCAAGAAATAAAATCGGGAGATCGGTCTATATGGGGGCTATATCAAAACATGGACCGATACTCACCATTTTTGGCACACCTCTTTGTGGTCATAAAATACCTCTAGATTTCAAATTT
Source organism: Haematobia irritans (assembly GCF_050003625.1). Classification (NCBI taxonomy): domain Eukaryota; kingdom Metazoa; phylum Arthropoda; class Insecta; order Diptera; family Muscidae; genus Haematobia; species Haematobia irritans. The sequence continues at coordinate 162,737,721 of NC_134397.1, read as the reverse complement.
CAGGCAAATTGGATAAAAATTTCGATTTCTATAAGCCCAAGACCCCAAATCGGGAGGTCGGTTTATATGGGGACTATATCAAAACCTGGACCGATATAGCCCATCTTCGAACTTGACTTGCTTGCAGACAAAAGACGAGTTTGTGCAAAATTTCAGCACGATTGCTTCATTATTGAAGACTGTAGCGTGATTACAACAGACAGACAGACGGACATCGTTATACACTGAAAAAAAAGCATACGCGGTTCCAAAGATTTTGTCTTTACTTTAAAAAATTTGGTATTGATTCCGAGCCAAAGAAGCGGAGAATACAAGTAAGGATACTTTTAAGACACAATTCTCTTTTAAAATCGGGTTTTGTGTACTTGCTTCTAGGAAGCAAATTTTAATTTTTCGCTTTTTCACCTTTTTTTCTTCATATGCTATCAAAGTCCTTTAAAAACAAGTTAACGACGACTTTATTTTCCAAATTAAGACTCGACTTCTAGTAGAAATTATGCTGTGTTTCAAGTAAAAAACGTCTTTAAAATAAAGTGTTGAAAAACATGTCCTATATTTGAATGATTTTTTGCTTTGTAGTCAAGATGCAAAAAGACAACAAATTTAAAGACAATTTCATTAAATTTAAAGATTTTTTCTAAATTATTAAAGTCAAGTTGACCTTAGCCCAAACATTTTTTCTTGCATGTTATGATATCCATTTTTAAATCAAATCACTTAATTATAAGGACAATACGACTTCATTGAAAAGTTTATCGACCTTTGGTCAAGGAAAAGAACTTTATACTAGAGAAATGCGTCTTCTATGCTAAGCAAAATTTGCATTCGTATTTTAAAGACATGAAATCTTTGACCTCACGACAATATTTTTTTCAGTGTATCGTCTTAGAATTTCTCCCTGATCAAGAATATATATACTTTATATAGTCGGAAATCGATATTTCGATGTGTTACAAACGGAATGACAAACTTATTATACCCCCGTCACCATTCTATGGTGGTGGGTATAAAAATAAAGTCAACAGTGCAACCAACATGGATTTCCAAAATCGAGACGAGGTGATTGCAGAATGGAGGAAAGAAAGAATAAGGAAACTTATTCAGAAGATGCGGAAAAGCCTAATGGATTCAGAGCAACTCGATTGTAAAATGTTGCTAAAAGAAGCAAGAAAATCCTTGGAAGTACAAATCGAAGAAATCCATGACTTGTACTGGGATCTATTTAATGATGAATCATACCGGGTTCTATGAAGATATCAACCGGGAGGTTGAGACATTGGAGAATCTCTACGAGCAAACTAAGTCTACGCTCATATTGGAAGTAGAGAAGCATGAAGAAGGCTGTAATAAAGAAATTGTAGAAAGAGCATTCGCTTTTTTGTTGCCGGCAGCTCCTCACTTTGGAGGACACTGTAAATCGGTGAAATCATCAACTGAGGGACCCGCAAGTGACGAAACTTCACTCGTGGCATCAAAATTAACGGAACAATCGATAAACAGAGTATAGAAGGCAAATTATAGGATGCTAACCACTCGCAGTTGGACTAAAGCGCAGGTACATCTCACTTGCCACGAAAGTGATGGATGTGAAGGAAGGACGTCAAATCTCTATTCGCAAAGAAGGGAGAAAGGCACTCACTGCCGGAGTGAAAAGAAGACGGATGGTGATGTGCTGGCGATCAAAGAAGAAGGTGCCAAATGAGCCCGATCGTGAAGGATGAAGGAACGCAGTCATAACAAAATTGATATATAAAATATATATTTTACAATAGTAGTTTTTATAAAATTATAATAATAATACACTAAGCCCCCGGCAGAAGGTTAGGTTAGGTGGCAGCCCGATGTATCAGGCTCACTTAGACTATTCAGTCCATTGTGATACCACATTGGTGAACTTCTCTCTTATCACTGAGTGCTGGCCGATTACATGTTAAGCTCAATGACAAGGGACCTCCTTTTTATAGCCGAGTCCGAACGGCGTTTCAAATTGCAGTGAAACCACTTAGAGAAGCTTTGAAACCCTCAGAAATGTCACCAGCATTACTGAGCCCCCGGCAGAATGTTCAAAACAACTATGCTTTGTACGAAAAGTACGGTGTTTTATTAGAGATTTCAAATGCAGCTCACTGCAACTGTTGTCAATGACAACTAATTGTACAGTTTACTTGGATCCAAAGATTTTGACCTTCTCTTAAAGATTTTGGCATTGATTCCGAGCCAAAGATGCGGCTTCTTTAAAATAAAGACCAAAAAATACAAATCCAAGTTATAGCGGATACCTCAAAATAAAAATGTTTACTTAATTTAAAACAAAAAAAAAAAAAACTTTAAACCAAAGATGCTAAATCCTCAAAATAAGTCTTAGCCTATATTTGAAGCGTTTTTATCATCAAAGATTCAATATCAGTTTATCAAAGATTCAATATTTCAGTTAATTTAAGAACGAATTCTTTAAATCAAAAATGTGTTTCTTTATTGTAAGGAAAACCTTCCTTACTCAAAGACATGCTACTTTAACGGAGGGACGCAAATTTACAAAATTTGTGTTCTAAATTTAATGAAAAACAAAAATTGTGAAGTAAAGATTATAAACTATGTTTTAATTAAAATGTGATTATTTTAAAGAAATTTGTCCTTAATTTTTTTTGTAAATTGCGCATCCCAAAATTTAGGTTGCACAATCTTTAATATCACGTAAATATTTTTGTCAGTGTAGACACTTAAAAATATCTCGTGACTCATTTCTTGTACCATTATATGAGATTTAATAAAGTATGTTTAAATGTTACCTCTTGCCGGACAGAGATTCGAAACCTGGACCATGCGATTTTAAGCCAACACATGTAATCATAAACACATAAATATGACTATAGTCACTATAGGTAGCAAGTAACACATATAGCCAAACAATTATAGACCAGTGTGCAATGCACACACAAGCCAATTTGAAGAAACTTTGTTTAAAGAAAACAATCTTTAATTGTAATCGATACCAAAATCATGTTTGCGTCTTAAGGACATTCGTTCTTGATATAAATATAGGCCCATGGACACTTTAACAGGTTGGCTGATAAGTCCCCGGTCCGACACATATATGGCGTCGCTAGTATTAAATGCATATTATTTTTATATAGTACCAACCTTCAAATGATTCGTGTCAAAATTTGACGTCTGTAAGTCAATTAGTTTGTGAGATAGAGCGTCTTTTGTGAAGCAACTTTTGTTATTGTGAAAAAAAATGGAAAAAAATGTTTTCTGAAGGGAAAAAATACGGTGGAAGCAAAAACTTGGCTTGATAATGAGTTTCCGGACTCTGCCCCAGTAAAATCAACAATAATTGATTGGTATGCAAAATTCAATGGATGAAACATGGCTCCATCACTACACTCCTGAGTCCAATCGACAGTCGGCTGAGTGGACAGCGACCGGTGAACCGGCTCCGAAGCGTGGGAAGACTCAAAAGTCCGCTGGCAAAGTAATGGCCTTTGTTTTTTGGGATGCGCATGGAATAATTTTTATCGATTATCTTGAGAAGGGAAAAACCACCAACAGTGACTATTATATGGCGTTATTGGAGCGTTTGAATGTCGAAATCGCGGCAAAACGGCCCCAAATGAGAAGAAAAAAGTGTTGTTCCACCAAGACAACGCACCGGGCCACAAGTCATTGAGAACGATGGCAAAAATTCATGAATTGGGCTTCGAATTGCTTCCCCACCCACCGTATTCTATAGATCTGGCCCCAGCGACTTTTTCTTGTTCTCAGACCTCAAAAGGATGCTTGCAGGAAAAAAATTTGGCTGCAATGAAGAGGTGATCGCCGAAACTGAGGCCTATTTTGAGGCAAAACCGAAGGAGTACTACCAAAATGGTATCAAAAAATTGGAAGGTCGTTATAATCCTTGTATCGCTCTTGACGGGAACTATGTTGAATAATAAAAACGAATTTTGACAAAAAATGTGTTTTTCTTTGTTAGACCGGGGACTTATCAGCAAAACTGTTAAAGACCTAACCTAAATAAGATCCTTATGAAATGTATACAACCTTGACTTACAAGTTGAATTAGCTCAGTTGCAAGACGGCATAAAATTGAAATTAAGAATAATTGCGTGTTGGCTCAATTACTGGGGAGAAGAATAAAGCGATCAAATAACATAACAATTAAAATAAGCAGGCAATCGCTGGGTCATATGTATCGAGTTAAAGGAGGATATGTTGAAATGTAAATCACCACTCCGCAAAACGTGGTTCTTTCGTTTTTAAACAATTTAACCAAAATATTTTTTCACTTACGTTAGGACATTTATTTTGCAAAGACCATAAGTGTAAACATACCTGAAAAGACAGAAATTGAAAAAAAAATTAGGAACGCGTATTATTAAAAAACAATCTTATGTTATTAATTATTTAGTAAAGCAAGTACCTGGATATCAGATCTGGATACTTGCTATTTACATTTAATTCAAACCACATTTCATTTTAAGATTCATAAACTTATAACAAAAAAATACCAATCATAATCATAACATATACTAAAGCCGAAACTGAAACGATTCTGTTCGATTAATGACTAAACCAAATTCAAAGTCCGCATTTGTTTTTATTTGCTGCAAAACATTTTTAATGAATTTGTCAACGCCTTACTAATTGCTTCTTATTTATTTTCCATATATATTTGCAATTGTTTTGGGAGCAAATATTTTAAAGGCACCAACATATTGTTTATGCTTTTCATATTCAATATTTTATTTCGTTTTTTTTTCTTTCATAATATTAATTGAAATATTTGGCAGCTTTAATATTTCCATAGACAATCAAATGATTTGTCATGCTTCTAATAAATGCTACACAAACAAAAAAAATAGTTCCCGAAAAAAGAGAAAACGCGTGATGTCCAAATAGGCTGTGGGAAATAAGCTCCTAAGAAAAAGGTACCAGAACGGAAATGAAATAATGCCCAAAAGTTTAATTGTATGAGAGTAAAGGTGGTATAAAATTCACGCGAATATTTATGGTAATTTTATTTATTTATTTGATTAAAATCTTTATTATAATTACAAATTAAAATAAATGTATAAAAAAGCTACTAGCAACATATCGGCATTAATAAGTTCTAACTTATGAATAAGAACTATTTATGGTAATTGTAATGAATTTCATTTGCCCTTAACGATAGTTTTCTGAAGAGAAGGATAGCTTCCGAAATTAAGAGGTAAACCAACATAATTCTCTTTTATTTTTGAAATATTTTCTTTGAGTTAAAAAAAACCGAACATATTTTTTTAAATCGAAATAAAGCTGTTTTGAGTGTGGAAGATTTTATTAAATATTCCAAGGGTGACTCATTTGAGCAAAAATAAAAACAAATGGAAAAAACAGAAATATAAAACAAATAAACAAAACTAATTAACACTGATCATATTTTCCATAGCCAATTTCAAGTCATAAACTTTTAGAGAAATAATTTAGTTTTTTTATAATTAGTCTATTGAAGACATGTGACAAGTGAAATGTATACCTCTAACAAACGTTAAAATAATGATTTCTTTTAACAGATTATCGGAACACTTCCCAACAAAATAATTGGAAGTTGTTCCACAAACATTTCTTTTAAAACGCATCACGGAATCCCCCATCAAGTTTTTTCCACTTCCGATGCAGTCCTTTTGGACAAGTCTTCGAAAGTATGGACTTAGTCCGTTTTATGTGAAAATGTAAGTTTTGGACAATAACATTTCGCAAAAAAGAATAGCAAATCAATAAAAAAAAAGTAAAAAATAATACAAAAAAAATCACCCCTGCTCGGATTTGAACCTGTGCCGTTTGACTTTTTCACTTCCAAAGAAGTTCTTATGAGAAGGTTTTGCAAATTACGATAATTTTTAATTTTTTGTTGATTTTTAATAATATAATGAAAAAATATATTTATACAAAAATTTATGCCGAAAAAAAATAATAAAATAAAAACAATGTATAACATAAAAAAATATTTAAAAAAAAAATACATACGATGTATAACATAAGAAAATAATTTTTTAGAAAAATATTTAATAAAAAAAATTGCCGCTGGTGAGATTTGAACCAGTGTTCTTTATTTTATCATTCATAATAATAAAGAACATCTCAAGAAGTAGCTAAAATGTCATGCCGTGGTGTCATATTAGGTTCATATTACAAACATTTGAATAGACGTTTTGATGCATCGTGTTCAATGGCGTTTGTGGCTTAGTGTGCTAAGCGTTCTGTTATGGTGCCAACGCACCCAGGTTTAACCCCCAGGTGGAAGCGAATAAGTTTTTCAATTTGTAAAAATTAGATAATCAGAAAATAAAAGTGTAACCAAAAATACTGATAGAAATAAAAAGTGAAATTGGAAAAAATTAGTTTTTAAAGTTTCTTAATCCAAATGAACTTCCAAGGCACAACTTCTAAAGCAATGCATAGGATCCAAAAATGGAGTACTTCCGTCATATGATAAGTCCATGTAAAATTCATTGGAGATGTTTAGTGTTTTGTTTTCAATTAAGATAACTTTTTTAAATTGAAATATCTGGTGTAATTTCTAAACTGGTAGTTAACTGTACATGATTATTTTTTAATATATCGAAGATTCGTTAAATGAGTTTCATATCCCACTTTTTTTATAGAGTCAACTTCATACAAAATTTCTTTATTTCAAAGAAACCGCATCTTTGACTTGCAATGCTAATACTAAATAAATTTTTGACAAAAAATTTCTATAGAAATAAAATTTTGACAAAATTTTCTTTAAAAATAAAATTTTGACAAAATTCTCTATAGAAATAAAATGTTGACAAAATTCTCTATAGAAATAAAATTTTGCAAAATTCTCTATAGAAATAAAATTTTGACAAAATTTTCTATAGAAATAAAATGTTGACAAAATTTTCTATAGAAATAAAATTTTGACAAAATTTTCTATAGAAATAAAATTTTGACAAAATTTTCTATAGAAATAAAATTTTGACAAAATTTTCTATAGAAATAAAATATTGACAACACTTTCTATAAAAATAAAATTTTGACAAAATTTTCTTTAAAAATAAAATTTTGACAAATTTTTTTTTAAAAATAAAATTTTGACAAAATTTTCTATAGAAATAAAATTTTGACAAAATTTTCTATAGAAATTAAATTTTGAGAAAATTTTCTATAGAAATTAAATTTTGAGAAAATTTTCTATAGAAATAAAATTTTGACAAAATTTTCTATAGAAATATAATTTCGAAAAATTTTCTATAGAAATTAAATTTTGACAAAATTTTCTATTAAAATAAAATTTTGACAAAATTTTGTTTGAAAATAAAATTTTGACAAAATTTTCTTTAAAAATAAAATTTTGACAAAATTTTCTATAGAAATAAAATTTTGACAAAATTTTCTATAGAAATTAAATTGAGATAATTGAGAACATTTTCTATAGAAATTAAATTTTGAGAAAATTTTCTATAGAAATAAAATTTTGACAAAATTTTCTATAGAAATAAAATTTTGACAAAATTTTCTATAGAAATAAAATTTTGACAAAATTTTCTATAGAAATAAAATTTTGACAAAATTTTCTATAGAAATAAAATGTTGACAAAATTTTCTATAGAAATAAAATTTTGACAAAATTTTCTATAGAAATAAAATTTTGACAAAATTTTTTATAGAAAGAAAAAAAAAAAAAAATAAAAAATTCATCCCAGAAGAAGTTGGAAATCACCAACGAAACGTCGGATGTAAATATGAGAGTGTCAAAATCTTAGACAAAGAGAGAAAGGAGAATAAACGTTATACTCTAGAGAGTCTAAGAATACAACAAAGAGTTCAATGTGCAATAAACAGAAAAGAAGACAAAGATAACACTAATGCTGCCTATACATTAGCTATTATTTAGTTTACGTCCAATCTTCTATGATCGTAGTCATAAGGAAAAACATCTGTGATATTTTAATTTAGTTTTGTAATTATTTTTGAAATTATTTTAAATATTTGTTTAATGTCGTGGTGTTCCTGTGCCGTTACTTTTTACAATTTAAAATTAATTTTAAAAATATGACAAAAGACTAAATGTAAGTTTAGAGTTTAGCTTATGATACGCTACATAGAAGTAATTGTATGTTATATTTTTTTCTGTTTACAATATGGTTGCCAGATTTCAATAAAAAATTCATCCGAGAAGAAGTTGGAAATCACCAACGAAACGTCGGATGTAAATATGAAATAAAGTCTTTTTATTTGCATATTGAGAGACCTTGAAAGCCCATTTTAGAACAGATCTAAAAATAACCAAAAATAAAGAATAAGAAGGTCGTACCAAAAAAATTAACAACGAAATAAAATATCGAAAACATTTTTTATAGAAATAAAATTTTTACTAAATTTTCTATAAAAATAAAATTCTAAATTTTCTATATAAATATAATTTTGACAAAAAATTTTATAGAAATAAAATTTTGACAAAATTTTGTATAGAAATAAAATTTTGACAAAGCCGGCTATCATGCAAAACCTTTTTTCGGATGGTTCAAGTGTGCACTCAAAAAAAAGTTTACTTGGATCCAAAGATTTTGACCTTCCCTTAAGGATTTTAGTATTGATTCCGAGCCAAAGATGCGGGTTCTTTAAAATAAGGACATTTTTTTGCGCCCTATCAGGCTTTAAATGTAGGATCTATAAAATTAAAATTAGGATACAGATCTCATTTATAGAATTTTCATTATATTTTTCCGGTATATTAATAAAGCTATTCACGTACAAACAAATGCCAGACGGAATTATGACGGATATTTCGAAGTCAAAAATATTTTCTTAATTCCAAAAAACTTTAAACCAAAGATGATAAATCCTCAAAATAAGTCTTAGCTCATATTTGAAGCGTTTTTATCTTAAATTCAATATTCAATTCAATATTTCAGTTAATTTAAGGACGATTTCTTGAAATCAGAAATGTGTTTCTTTACTTTAACGAAAAACTGCCTTAGTTTAAAGTCATGCAACTTTAACGAAGCGACGCAAATTTTCAAAATGTGTGTCCTAAATTTAATGAAAAAAAATTTTAAAGCAACAATTATAAACTTTCTTTTAATTGAAATTTCATTATTTTAAAGAAATTTGTCCTTAATAGCGTGTAAATTACACATCCCAAAATTGAGGTTGCGTAATCTTGAATATCACGTAAATATTTTTTTCAGTGTGGTTCATTGGTGGGTTTAATGAACTGCCTGAATTTATTTTGATAAATGGTTGATAGTTTGGTGCAAGTAAAGGATGCTGATGAGGAATGTGATAATTCCGAAACGTGCGTCCATCCAACCATCTCTCAGTCTATAGGGCTTTGCCCAAATAAATTTGACAAACATTCTTTTCCTCTGATGGTTAAGCTACACTTGTAGTTTAGTCAATGTATAGTTTTAAGCTGAAATGAAGAAAACAACACAATTTTCTATAGAAATAAAATTTTGACAAAATTTTCTATAGAAATAAAATTTTGACAAAATTTTCTATAGAAATAAAATTTTGACAAAATTTTCTATAGAAATAAAATTTTGACAAAATATTCTATAAAAATAAAAAAAAATTCTATAGAAATAAAATTTTGACAAAATTTTCTATAGAAATAAAATTTTTACAAAATTTGCTATAGAAATAAAATTTTTACAAAATTTGCTATAGAAATAAAATTTTTACAAAATTTGCTATAGAAATAAAATTTTGACAAAATATTCTATAAAAATAAAAATAAATTTTCTATAGAAATAAAATTTTGACAAAATTTGCTATAGAAATAAAATTTTGACAAAAAATTTCTATAGAAATAAAATGTTGACAAAATTTTCTATAGAAATAAAATGTTGACAAAAATTTTCTATAGAAATAAAAATTTGAAAAAAAAATATATAGAAATAAAAATTTGGAAAAAAAATCTATAGAAATAAAATTTTGACAAAATTTTCTATAGACAAAAAATTTTGACAACATTATCTATAGACAAAAAAAATTACAAAATTTTCTATAGAAATAAAATTTTGACAAAATTTTCTATAGAAATAAAATTTTGGCAAAATTTTCTATAGAAATAAAATTTTGACAAAATTTTTTATAGAAATAAAATATCGACAAAAATTTTTTATAGAAATAAAATTTTTACAAAATTTTCTATAAAAATAAAAAAAAATTTCTATATAAATAAAATAAAATAAAATAAAATTTTGACAAAATTTTCTATAGAAATAAAATTTTTACAAAATTTTCTATAAAAATAAAAAAAAAAATCTATAGAAATAAAATTTTGACAAAATTTTCTATAGAAATAAAATTTTGACAAAATTTTCTATAGAAATAAAATTTTGACAAAATTTTCTATAGAAATAAAATTTTGACAAAATTTTCTATAGAAATAAAATTTTGACAAAAAATATTCGATAGGAATAAAATTTTGACAAAATTTTCTATAGAAATAAAATTTTAACAACGTTATCTATAGAAATAAAATTTTGACAAAATTTTCTATAGAAATAAAATTTTGGCAAATTTTGACTACTACACGCACAGAAAAAACATGTTTGGACATGGTTGCCGCATCCATTTAATGCTTATTTAGAGTATGTAATTGTCGCGAAAACCATGTATTTTGTCTTTGTAAAAATAATTTTCGAGCGGAGAAAAATATATGCTGGCAATAAGCATTTAAATGGTTCTCAAATGCCGCAAACATGTTCTATTATTTAGATGATAGATTTTGAGACCATTATATGGTCAGGAAAATCATGTATCTGACCATTCAATTTTTTTACTTTTTTGCAGAGAAAAAAATATTTTTATAGTTTACGTATAGACATGTCTACAACCATTACATGGCCATAAAGACCATGTACATTGTTTTCGTGACCATTTAATTTTTTAATTTTTTTGCAGCGACAAGAATTTTATAAAAACTTTGAGCAGGTACACACGATTTTCATTTTGCGCGTCAGTCGTGTGTTGATTGTTTCTTGGAATGGACGGAGAATACGGAATATTGTGTTTTGTGTTAATTTATTTATTCAGAAATGGCACGTGGTTTTATGTGAATACAAAAAAGGAAAGTGTAATTGAAAAAAATATACCTGGTTTTTGTTCTGCATTTTGATATATGGTATAATTTATTTTTATTTGCAGTTACATGATGTCTGCGTTTGTACATTTGATGGGCACGAAGTAAATATGGAATGATTACTTATTGTTGAAATTGAACCAAACTAGAGTGTGTAAAAATATGTGAAGTTTGCTTGCACGACATTATAAATACAAATAAACAATGAATTAGTTTATAAATAAATAAAAACAAATAAATAAAGTTGATTTTGTATTTTCTTTTCTCAAGTGGCGTCCTTTTTTCGACGACGAAAATAGTTTTTTCATAAAAATCAAAACATTTTAGGTTGTGACCATGTTCTTTTAACTAGAAGAAAAACATTTTTGACGAATAACATAACATTTTAGATCGTGACCATTGGCTTTTAATGGAAACAAAATTATTTTTATCAATATAATAACATTTTAGATGAGGACAATTGTATTTTTCTTAGAACCATGTTCACTGAGCCAACATGGTTGCAGGTTAAAATGTTACATGGTCGCCGCAAAAATAGCTGCTATCATATTATTTTGCTCTTCGAATATGATTGTGGCAATCATGTTTCTTCTCTGCGTGTATATTTCTTAAGGTGTCGAAATCAGAATCCTTAATTTTGATACAAAAGTTCGATGGCGTTCGTGAGCTAAAAAGCTTGGCTAGTGTCCATCGCTTTTCTGAATACTATTGTTTATAACATTATAGCTACATTCTGGCTTAAATACACACATTTTATAATATTTTCTTGGTCATAAAAATAAAGGAATAGTTAATACATACATCTAATAAAAAACTTTCGCAGTACAATGGTGACGTGTGGCCGACAAAGAGGTTTACTTGCATCCCTTATGTAGCCAATGAACTCATAATTATGGGGTATGCAAATCTAAATATAAAATGCAATAAAATATTCTATGGAATGGAAATAATTGCATGGTTTTATTCTTGGATATACATGTTCTGGTAAAGGGGCAACAGTTTCTAATATGAGAGTAGTACTTGGTAGATTTGATGGTAGAAGTGATTATTTACCATGCAATACTACAAAATAGCTGGGGTTTCATTCGTTCTGAGTTCAGAAAATTGTTAAATATGAGGGTTGACTTTTATATATTGCAATTGTAAAGATTTTCGAATGAATATTTTTTACAACTTTCGGCTTGGATTAACTCAAAGAGCATCCATTTTTTAATTCGATTTTTTCAATTTTGTACGATGAAGCTACGTTAAGGACCCGTGTTTATCGATGGTATCGTGAATTCAACCGAGGTCGTAGTACACTCCAAGACAAATTTAGTGAACGTCGTCCAAATCAGTTGATTCGATATTGCAAGATCATCAAGTGACCTATGATGAAATTGAGACAACCTTGGACAATAGTGGGACCAGTATACATTCAATATTGCATGAATATTTTCGAGTTGAATGCCACACAATTTGTCAATCGCTCATGTCGATTGACCGAAAGAAATGCTCCAAACTAAACTTGAAAAATATTTTATCTTAAGTAAAAACAATTACAAATAAATAAGGAATAATACAATAAGTAATTGAGCAGTAATTGGAGCAGACACTCCAATCGGAGATGATGGGTTCATTGTGTGCGTATATGGAGGTGTAAAAGTGGAGTTGAGCAATTTACTGAAAATGTAGAGTTAGAAATAGGATAGATTAACTTCATTTGCCAAGTCAGGTGATGTTCGAATCGTTTTATTCGAATGGGATATAGGCCTGAGCAAAATGTTCAAAATATATCTCTAGCAAAACATCGATCGATGGTTTGCAGTTTTGTAATCAAATTAAAAAAAACAGTTAAGGAAAGGATTGAACATTTTTTACGTTTTTAATTAAAATATTAATTATCTCAATTGGCATTTTAAATTAATTACAAAATATTTCCAAATAAAGCCAATTGAAAATTTTGTTCGGAAATTATTAGATTGAACCCAAATTTTTTTTCTGCTTCAATCACGAAATTGATAAATCCAATTAATTTTTTAATTGAAAATAGATTAATTAGAAATAAAAAACATACCTGATTAAACAATTAATCGGAACTATCAATTAATTTTTTTATTGGTTTAATTAAAAAATTAATGGATTTTAGCAGAGAAATTCAATAATTTTTTCAATAGAGGTACTAAACCAATAAAATTAAATAAAAATTAAAATAATTTTTTCAATAGAGGTACTAAACCAATAAAAAATTAATTGAAAGTTCCGATTAATTGTTTAATCAGGTATGTTTTTTATTTCTAATTAATCTATTTTCAATTAAAAACTTAATTGGATTTATCAATTTCGTGATTGAAGCAGAAAAAAAATTTGGGTTCAATCTAATAATTTCCGAACAAAATTTTCAATTGGTTTTATTTGGAAATATTTTGTAATTAATTTAAAATGCCAATTGAGATAATTAATATTTTAATTAAAAACGTAAAAAATGTTCAATCCTTTCCTTAACTGTTTTTTTTTTTAATTTGATTACAAAACTGCAAACCATCGATCGATGTTTTGCTAGAGATATATTTTGAACATTTTGCTCATTCGAATAAAACGATTCGAACATCACCTGACTTGGCAAATGAAGTTAATCTCTCCTATTTCTAACTCTACATTTTCAGTAAATTGCTCAACTCTACTTTTACACCTCCATATACGCACACAATGAACCCATCATCTCCGATTGGAGTGTCTGCTCTTTCTTCGGTGACTAAGCGTATTTTAAAGACCTAACCTAAATAAGATCCTTATGAAATATATACAACCTTGACTTACAAGTTGAGTTAGCTCAGTTGCAATTGCGTGTTGATTCTGTTTTAATAGTTTTTTTCTTCTTTGTGCGCAGCAATTTTTCTGGTATATTATCAACTGAAATATATCATTGCCGTCTGGAATTTTAATGATATTCTAATGACCACCATATATGCATAATAGAAAAGGCAAATTAAATGCTATGAAATGCATGTATATTCAATACATATTCAAACTAGTTAATACAATTATGAATCATCATCATTGGCTTCCCTCTAACACAATCCGGCATTCAGACGACATCCATGCAAAATGAATTAGCGAGATAAAGTGCGTGGTTTTAGCAATTATGGTTCTATAGCTAATTATAATACGTAGGAGTCCGTTGTCTATACTGAAGTACTGCCATAATAGTAATCAAACAACAATCCACCCCAAATCACTGCAGGTGTAAAGTCCAACTATTTTCATTTAAAATGAATCTTTCACTATTTTTTTATCCAACGCTGTGGGGATATAGACAATGCCATAAAACCACATAGGGGGAATTAACACAATACAATGGATTCCGCATTGAATAATTAAGTGCAGTTTTTAACTTTGTTTAATATTTCCATTTACACTTGTCGTATTGTTGATTAAGAGATCAACAACAAAGGCACTAGTTTAAATATTAACATATTAAAAGCTAATATTAAACGTGACAATAGTAATAAGGATTAATAAGGAGATGAGAACGTGACCAATGTGTCAATAATTTAGATTTGCAGTTAAATAATTACTCACGTAATTTTTTCGAATTAATTAGAAATAAGTAATATATTTAATAAAAAAATTAATTCAGCACTTTCAAAAAATAATTCAGCACTTTCAACAGGTCCACTCAAAAATTAAATGATTTCTTAAATCATTTTTATACCCTCCACCATAGGATGGGGGTATATTAACTTTGTCATTCCGTTTGTAACACATCGAAATATTGCTCTAAGATCCCATAAAGTATATATATTGTGGGTCGTGGTGAAATTCTGAGTCGATCTGAGCATGTCCGTCCGTCTGTTGAAATCACGCTAACTTCCGAACGAAACAAGCTATCGACTTAAAACTTTGCTCAAGTAGTTGTTATTGATGTAGGTCGGATGGTAAATATTGCAAATGGGCCATATCGGTCCACTTTTACGTATAGCCCCCATATACACGCTCACAAAAAATCGCTTCTGTAACATATACTCCCAAACATATTTTGCTTCAAGCATATACATTTTTGGCTATTGCCCAAACATTTATATGTTTGATCTCTTCCAATATATATTATGTTTGAAAGCATATTGGTCTAAACAATATATGTTTGGGTAGTCAATTTCCAAACATTTTGTATTTTTGCATCCAAATTCAATAATGTTGTCTTCCAAAAAACAATATGTTATTATGTGAACATATAATATGTTTGGAAGCATTTTGCACCCAAAAATATAATATGTTTGGGTGCAAAATGCTTAAAAAAATTCTCCCAAACAATATTGTGCTCGAAATTATATTTATTTATTTATTTATATTATATTTACAATCATAATGAATTATGAAAATAAACAGGTAATATAGGTGCTAACAACATAGGTTTTCGACCTGAATGCTCAAAATTTTGTTTCTGCCCAATTGTATATTCCCCCACATCTTTCTCACTTCCACGAGATTTTTTAGTTTTTAGCACCGTTTTCTGTAATACAAACATTGTAGAAGAAATTATTCAATTGTATGATTTTTTTATTTTAATTTTACCTTTTGCGGGACGGGGATTCGAACAGCGGACCACACAGTTTGTAAGGATCAAAGAAGTAGCTGATCAATTGCTCGAGGAAAAATAAAATATTAATTTTGTAATAACAAGCAACAACCACCAACTTAATTCAATATCGCTCCATGTTAAATAGCGCTCCAAGCTACTAAACACATATATTTTTATAGGCTATTTCTAAATTAATATATGTTTGCATCCAAGCATATTATATTTAAAAACATTTTATGTCCCAAACATAATATGTTCTAACATATTAACATATATGTCCCAAACATGTTATGCTAGTTTATGAACATTATATGCTTGCACTCAAAAATATCGTGTTTAAAAATTTGTGTTCCAAACATATAATGTTTATAGCCAAACATATGAAAAACAGTCTTTTTCATCCGTGTAGGAGAATGTAGAGCGAGTTCCTTTGGTTAAAATAAGACCCTCCTCTTAGCATGGACACAACGAAAAACTACTTTCCTCCGGAACGAAATTTTAGACAAATGAAATTCTACCGCGTTATAAAGCATTTTCACTGAGAGTAAATAAACCCGAGTTTATGATAATCGATGTAGCCATAATTTTTAAATAGTTTTTAGTTGGCTTTAAATTTCGTTCGTCTAAACTTTCGTTCCTCAAAAAAGAAAATTCTTCTTTCAGTGCATGAAAATTGTTTGGTGTTCGTCACAGAAATTAGGATTGAATCATTGGATTTACATTTTAAAAATGAGTAGATAAGATTGTATTAAACCCCAAAATTTTGAAGAAACATGCCATTGATATTGCGTAAATGTGGTGCCCTGAAATATCGGTTACATAATCCGTTTTTTTTTTTCAGCGTAGGAATTTTACATTTTATACGTGGTTTATAATAAAATGTAAATACTACAAAAGAATAAGTTCACTAGTATACTATTTACAACAACAATTTACGATTTGCATTATCGCTTTTTTCATATATATATATATACCAACCTATCATGCGACCAGTGAAAAATTATTTGTTGTGAATAATGCCATACATTAATATGACGTAGATTTTTTTTTTTCAAACATCTTCGCCGCACCTTTCTTAACAATAAATTCTATTCAAAACAAGCTAAATGTTTCAACATTTGTGAATTTTAGTTGTAAACAAAATTAAAGAAAATCCCCGGCAGCAAATCGAAATAAATTGCAAATAATTTGCAACAACTAAAAATATAAAAATGTTAACAATGCCTACCGATAAAATTAAAAATATTACCAAAACAATGTGAATTAATATGTTTGCACATTTGTTAGTATTTCTAAAAAAATTAATATAACAAAATAACAATTAGTCACAGAGATCTTGTAATTTAAAACTTTGCGGCGTAAAAGAGGAGGACTACGCTAACAGCCCCGCGTCCATTGAAGCCTTCAATAAACGGAGACATATGGCAACCACTTTGCGATTTAGGCGATCCACACACAGAGAAGGAATGATCACCCCAACCATGTTCCAAGAGCTAAATGTTACTTTTTCACGGAAAACTTGTAGCATGTTTGTCGAATCCAAGTTCTTTTCTCGGAAATTAAGTATCTGCTTTCGGAAAACATGTTATGTTTGACGAGAAAAGAATATTTTTGCGATAAAAATGCTACATGCTAGCTGTGAAAAAGTAACATGGTGCTCTTGAAACATGTTTGAGATGATCATATTCCTTCTCTGGGTGCATATTCGAACTTGTTTTAAAGCCTTGATACCAATAAGACAAAGAAAATTTTACAAACAAACAAACGAAAACTCTTCTTTCAGTGTAGTTTTCGTATATAAACTGTGTATTTAATTTGATTCTTTAATTATTTTTTTCAATCAATTTTTGAAAAGAAAATTTCATCGCGATATTCTTTTATGATGAGAATATTTTCTATGAAAAAATGAAATTTCTATAATATTGTAAATAAAAATTAAATTTCCACGAATTTTCCTATGAAAATCAAACATAAAGTGATTTGAATTCCCGCAAAAAATTCTATAGTCATGAATATCCATTAGAAAATTGTGTCACACTAGTTGTCGCAGTATAGCACAGCATTTTAAAATTGTATATAATGAATGGACGACAGCGCTGACCTTAGTAGAACACAAAATTGAATAAATTTCAATTTGTCAAAGACACAACCAGAGTAAAAAACATGGACATACATTGCAAACTTTACATGAAAATGCATCTCAATTCTACGAACGTATGATTTTATGGATGCTAATGTCAAATAGCAGTAACAAACCTAGGGTGATGAAATACAAAAAAGATTAACAACCAATACCACTTAGGGAATAGAAATGAAATTTTGAGAAAATTTTCTATATAAATGAAATTTTGAGAAAAAATCCTATAGAAATGAAATTTTGAGAAAATTTTCTATAGAAGAGATGTTTTCAGAAAATTTCCTATAGAAATTAAATTTTGAGAAAATTTCCTCTAGTAATAAAATTTTGACAAAATTATTTCTTCTAGAAATGAAATTCTGAAAAATTTTTCTATAGACATGAAATTTTGCGAAAATTTCCTATAGAAATGAAATTTTTCGGAAATTTCCTATAGAAATGAAAATTTTCGGAAATTTCCTATAGAAATGAAAATTTTCGGAAATTTCTTATAAAGATGTAATTTTGAGAAAAATTTCCTACACGGATGAAAAAGACTGTTTTTCATATGTTTGGCTATAAACATTATATGTTTGGAACACAAATTTTTAAACACAATATTTTTGAGTGCAAGCATATAATGTTCATAAACTAGCATAACATGTTTGGGACATATATGTTAATATGTTAGAACATATTATGTTTGGGACATAAAATGTTTGTAAATATAATATGCTTGGATGCAAACATATATTAATTTAGAAATAGCCTATAAACATATATGTGTTTAGTAGCTTGGAGCGCTATTTAACAGGGAGCGATATTGAATTAAGTTGGTGGTTGTTGCTTGTTATTACAAAATTAACATTTTATTTTTCCTTGGGCAATTGATCAGCTACTTCTTTGATCCTTACAAACTGTGTGGTCCGCTGTTCGAATCCCCGTCCGGCAAAAGGTAAAATTAAAATTAAAAAAAATCATACAATTGAATAGTTTCTTCTACAATGTTTGTATTACAGAAAAAGGTGCTAAGAACTAAAAAATCTCGTGGAAGTGAGAAAGATGTGGGGGAATATACAATTGGGCAGAAACAAAATTTTGAGCATTCAGGTCGAAAACCTATGTTGTTAGCACCTATATTACCTTTTTATTTTCATAATTCATTATATTGTAAATATATAAATAAATAAATAAAATTTTGAGCACAATATTGTTTGGGAGAATTTTTTTTAAGCATATATTATTTTTGGGTGCAAAATGCTTCCAAACATATTATATGTTCACATAATAACATATTGTTTTTTGGAAGACAACATTATTGAATTTGGATGCAAAAATACAAAATGTTTGGAACTTCGACTACCCAAACATATATTGTTTAGACCAATATGCTTTCAAACATATTATATATTGGAAGAGATCAAACATATAAATGTTTGGGCAATACCCAAAAATGTATATGCTTGAAGCAAAATATGTTTGGGAGTATATGTTACAGAAGCGATTTTTTGTGAGCGTGTATAGAGATGAAATTTTGATAAGATTTCTTAATAAACTGAACATTTTGGAAAATTTCCTATAGAAATGAAATTTTTAATAAATTTCTTATAGAAATTACATTTTTCGAAAAATTTTTATAGAAATGAAATTTTCAAAAAATTTCCTATCGAAATGAAACTTTCAAAAAATTTCCTATAGAACTGAAAATTTAGAAGATTTCCTGTAGAAATGAAATTTTTAGAAAATTTCCTATAGAAATAAAATTTTGACAAATGTCTTTCTCAAATGTTGTTTTTTTTTTGAAAATGTCCGATAGAAATGAAATTGTAACAAAATTTCCAATAGAAATGAAATTTTGAGAAAATGTCCTATAGAAATAAAATTTTGATAAAATTTCTTAATAAAATGGAATGTTGAGAAAATTTGCTATAGAAATGAAAATTTCCGAAAATTTCATATAGAAATGAAATTTTGACAAATTTCTTAATCAAATGCTTTTTTTCGAAAATTTCCGCTAAAAGATAAATTTTTAGAAAATTTTCTATAGAAACGAATTTTTTGGGAAGTTTCCTATAGAAATGAAATTTTGAGAAAATATCCTATAGAAATGAAATTTTGATACAATTTCTTAATAAGATGAAATGTTGAGAGATGTTCCTATAGAAATGAAATTTTTTGGAAAAATTGTTATAGAAATTAAATTTTCCGAAAAAAAGTTCCGAAGAAAAAATTTTCGGAAATTTCCTATAAAGATGTAGGTTAGGTTAGGTTATGTGGCAGCCCGATGTATCGGGCTCACTTAGACTATTCAGTCCATTGTGATACCACAGTGGTGATGTAATTTTGAGAAAATTTCCTATAGAGATGAAATTTTGATAAAATTTCTTAATATACTGAACATTTTGGAAAATTTCCTATAGAAATTACATTTTTAATAAATTTCTTATAGAAATTAAATTTTTTGATTTTTTTTTTATAGAAATGAAATTTTCAGAAAATTTCCTATAGAGATGAAATTTTGATAAAATTTCTTAATAAGCTGAACATTTTGGAAAATTCTATAAAAATGAAATTTTGAGAAAATTTTCTATAGAAATGATATTTTCAGAAAATTTCCTATAGAAATGAAATTTTGCGAAAATTTCCTATAGAAATGAAAATTTTCGAAAATTTCTTTTAAAGATGTAATTTTGAGAAAAAATTCCTATAGAGATGAAATTTTGATAAGATTTCTTAATAAACTGAACATTTTGGAAAATTTCCTATAGAAATGAAATTTTAAATAAATTTCTTATAGAAATTAAATTTTTAGAAAAATTTTTATAGAAATGAAATTTTCAAAAAATTTCCTATCGAAATGAAACTTTCAGAAAATTTCCTATAAAACTGAAAATTTAGAAAATTTCCTGTAGAAATGAAATTTTTAGAAAATTTCCCATAGAAATAAAATTTTGACAAATTTCTTTTTCAAATGTTGGTTTTTTTTTGGAAAATGTCCGATAGAAATAAAATTTTTAGAAAATTTTCTATAGAAATGAAATTGCAACAAAATTTCCTATAGAAATGAAATTTTGAGAAAATGTCCTATAGAAATAAAATTTTGATAAAATTTCTTAATAAAATGGAATTTTGAGAAAATTTGCTATAGAAATGAAATTTTCAGAAAATTTCCTATAGAAATGAAAATTTCCGAAAATTTCATATAGAAATGAAATTTTGACAATTTCTTAATCAAATGCTTTTTTTCGAAAATTTCCGCTAAAAGATAAATTTTTAGAAAATTTTCTATAGAAACGAATTTTTTGGGAAGTTTCCTATAGAAATGAAATTTTGAGAAAATATCCTATAGAAATGAAATTTTGATACAATTTCTTAATAAGATGAAATGTTGAGAGATGTTCCTATAGAAATGAAATTTTTTGGAAAAATTGTTATAGAAATTAAATTTTCCGAAAAAAAGTTCCGAAGAAAAAATTTTCGGAAATTTCCTATAAAGATGTAGGTTAGGTTAGGTTATGTGGCAGCCCGATGTATCGGGCTCACTTAGACTATTCAGTCCATTGTGATACCACAGTGGTGATGTAATTTTGAGAAAATTTCCTATAGAGATGAAATTTTGATAAAATTTCTTAATATACTGAACATTTTGGAAAATTTCCTATAGAAATTACATTTTTAATAAATTTCTTATAGAAATTAAATTTTTTGATTTTTTTTTATAGAAATGAAATTTTCAGAAAATTTCCTATAGAGATGAAATTTTGATAAAATTTCTTAATAAGCTGAACATTTTGGAAAATTCTATAAAAATGAAATTTTGAGAAAATTTTCTATAGAAATGATATTTTCAGAAAATTTCCTATAGAAATGAAATTTTGCGAAAATTTCCTATAGAAATGAAAATTTTCGAAAATTTCTTTTAAAGATGTAATTTTGAGAAAAAATTCCTATAGAGATGAAATTTTGATAAGATTTCTTAATAAACTGAACATTTTGGAAAATTTCCTATAGAAATGAAATTTTAAATAAATTTCTTATAGAAATTAAATTTTTAGAAAAATTTTTATAGAAATGAAATTTTCAAAAAATTTCCTATCGAAATGAAACTTTCAGAAAATTTCCTATAAAACTGAAAATTTAGAAAATTTCCTGTAGAAATGAAATTTTTAGAAAATTTCCCATAGAAATAAAATTTTGACAAATTTCTTTTTCAAATGTTGGTTTTTTTTTGGAAAATGTCCGATAGAAATAAAATTTTTAGAAAATTTTCTATAGAAATGAAATTGCAACAAAATTTCCTATAGAAATGAAATTTTGAGAAAATGTCCTATAGAAATAAAATTTTGATAAAATTTCTTAATAAAATGGAATTTTGAGAAAATTTGCTATAGAAATGAAATTTTCAGAAAATTTCCTATAGAAATGAAAATTTCCGAAAATTTCATATAGAAATGAAATTTTGACAATTTCTTAATCAAATGCTTTTTTTCGAAAATTTCCGCTAAAAGATAATTTTTTAGAAAATTTTCTATAGAAACGAATTTTTTGGGAAGTTTCCTATAGAAATGAAATTTTGAGAAAATATCCTATAGAAATGAAATTTTGATACAATTTCTTAATAAGATGAAATGTTGAGAGATGTTCCTATAGAAATGAAATTTTTTGGAAAAATTGTTATAGAAATTAAATTTTCCGAAAAAAAGTTCCGAAGAAAAAATTTTCGGAAATTTCCTATAAAGATGTAGGTTAGGTTAGGTTATGTGGCAGCCCGATGTATCGGGCTCACTTAGACTATTCAGTCCATTGTGATACCACAGTGGTGATGTAATTTTGAGAAAATTTCCTATAGAGATGAAATTTTGATAAAATTTCTTAATATACTGAACATTTTGGAAAATTTCCTATAGAAATTACATTTTTAATAAATTTCTTATAGAAATTAAATTTTTTGATTTTTTTTTATAAAAATGAAATTTTCAGAAAATTTCCTATAGAGATGAAATTTTGATAAAATTTCTTAATAAGCTGAACATTTTGGAAAATTCTATAAAAATGAAATTTTGAGAAAATTTTCTATAGAAATGATATTTTCAGAAAATTTCCTATAGAAATGAAATTTTGCGAAAATTTCCTATAGAAATGAAAATTTTCGAAAATTTCTTTTAAAGATGTAATTTTGAGAAAAAATTCCTATAGAGATGAAATTTTGATAAGATTTCTTAATAAACTGAACATTTTGGAAAATTTCCTATAGAAATGAAATTTTAAATAAATTTCTTATAGAAATTAAATTTTTAGAAAAATTTTTATAGAAATGAAATTTTCAAAAAATTTCCTATCGAAATGAAACTTTCAGAAAATTTCCTATAAAACTGAAAATTTAGAAAATTTCCTGTAGAAATGAAATTTTTAGAAAATTTCCCATAGAAATAAAATTTTGACAAATTTCTTTCTCAAATGTTGGTTTTTTTTGGAAAATGTCCGATAGAAATAAAATTTTTAGAAAATTTTCTATAGAAATGAAATTGCAACAAAATTTCCTATAGAAATGAAATTTTGAGAAAATGTCCTATAGAAATAAAATTTTGATAAAATTTCTTAATAAAATGGAATTTTGAGAAAATTTGCTATAGAAATGAAATTTTCAGAAAATTTCCTATAGAAATGAAAATTTCCGAAAATTTCATATAGAAATGAAATTTTGACAATTTCTTAATCAAATGCTTTTTTTCGAAAATTTCCGCTAAAAGAGAAATTTTTAGAAAATTTTCTATAGAAATGAATTTTTTAGGAAGTTTCCTATAGAAATGAAATTTTGAGAAAATATCGTATAGAAATGAAATTTTGATAAAATTTTTTAATAAAATGAAATGTTGAGAGATGTTCCTATAGAAACGAAATTTTTTGGAAAAATTGTTATAGAAATTAAATTTTCCGAAAAAAAGTTCCGAAGAAAAAATTTTCGGAAATTTCCTATAAAGATGTAATTTTGAGAAAATTTCCTATAGAGATGAAATTTTGATAAAATTTCTTAATAAACTGAACATTTTGGAAAATTTCCTATAGAAATTACATTTTTAATAAATTTCTTATAGAAATTAAATTTTTTGAATTTTTTTTTTATAGAAATGAAATTTTCAGAAAATTTCCTATAGAGATGAAATTTCGATAAAATTTCTTAATAAACTGAACATTTTGGAAAATTTCCGATAGAAATTACATTTTTAATAAATTTCTTATAGAAATTAAATTTTTTGAATTTTTTTTTTACAGAAATGAAATTTTTAGAAAATTTCCTATAGAACTGAAAATTTTAGAAAATTTCCTATACAAATGAAACTTTTAGAAAATTTCCTATAGAAATGATTTTTTTTAGGAATTTCCTATAGAAATGTTGTTTTTTTTTTTTTGGAAAATTTTCGATAGAAATGATATTTTTAGAAAATTTTCTATAGAAATGAAATTATAACAAAATTTGTGAAATTTTCACAAAAATTCCTATAGAAATGAAATTTTTCCTATAGAAATGAAATTTTGATAAAATTTCTTAATAAAATGAAATGTTGAGAAAATTTCCTATAGAAATGAAATTTCCGAAAATTTCTTATAGAAATGAAATTTCCGAAAATTTCATATAGAAATGAAATTTTGACAAATTTCTTAATTAAATGCTTTTTTTTTGGAAAATTTCCGATAAAAGAGAAATTTTTAGAACATGTTCTATCGAATTGAAATTTTTAGGAAGTTTCCTATAGAAATGAAATTTTCACAAAATTTCTGAAATTTTCACAAAATTTCCTATAGAAATGAAATTTTAAGAAAATATCCTATAGAAATAAAATTTTGATAAAATTTCTTAGTAAAATGAAATTTTTTAGAAATATTTTTATGGAAATTAAATTTTCCGAAAAAAAGTTCAAAAAAATGCCTATAGAAATGAAATTTTTAGAAAATTTTCTATAGAAATTGAATTTTCAGAAAATTTTCTATAGAAATGAAATTTTCAGAAAATTCCTTATATAAATTAAATTTTCCAAAAATTTCCTATAGTAAGAAATTTTCAGAAAATTTCCTATAGAAATGAAATTTTAAAAAACAAAAATCTATAGAAGTGAAATTTTGGCGGGGAAGCTTATCCCTAGTCTGTTTCATAATTTTATTGGTTAATCAGTTTTGTCCACGATCTACCTATTACAGATGTGCCTCAGTTGCGCCAACAATGGGAAAATATATTTGAGAACCATTGCTGTGATTCAAGTGCCAAACAGCCGCATCGCTGACGTATTGTTCTTTTCATACGTAACACCATGTCAGCGTAACATGAATAATGGTTTGATAGGTGAAGGTAGGCTTTTTTCCCATGGATAAGGGGCGTGTGGGTTATGCTAGTGGCTACATAACAATGTCCCCCATTATAATACCTAGAAATTTTATTTAAATTTTCTTTGAAGTGTTTTGTTTTGCAAATTACATGGATATGTACATCGTTCAACTTCTCATGTCGGATGAATGTTTAGCCCTGCTGCCGGTTGACTCAGTCATTAGTAGGGCAGTCAAACATCATAGTTTCCATATTTTGGAATGTGACATAACAAAATTTAATAAAATAAAAAAAATGGGTCGGCCCATTTGCCGACAATAACAATAGACAAGTAGGACCATAGCTAGCTAGAAGCTACATATCTGCCAAATAGACATCACAAATGTATGGAAAATATGATTCTTCGACATTATCCAATTAATCAATGTTTTCATGATGAATTATTATTTTGAGAGCTAGAATAAATGACCATGAATGGATGGAAACATCCATTCATGGTCATTGTTGGCCATTAAGACACGTCACTTCATTTAATTACGAGAATTTTTTTTAACAAAAAACGTTTCAACTTAAAATTTTATAATTGTTTAAATATTTATTTTTATAAATTTCATTTCCATATGAAATTTTGTCAACTTTTCATTTCTGTAGAAAATTTTTTCTACATTTCATTTCTATAGGAAATTTTGTCAAAATTTCATTTCTGTAGGAAATTTAGTCATTTCTATAGGAAATTTTGTCAAAATTTCATTTCTATAGGAAATTTTGTCAAAATTTCATTTCTATAGGAAATTTTGTCAAAATTTCATTTCTGTAGAAAATTTTTTCTACACTTCATTTCTATAGGAAATTTTGTCAAAATTTCATTTCTATAGGAAATTTTGTCAAAATTTCATTTCTATAGGAAATTTTGTCAAAATTTAATTTCTATAGGAAATTTTGTCAAAATTTCATTTCTATAGGAAATTTTGTCAAAATTTCATTTCTATAGGAAATTTTTTCAAAATTTTTTCTATAGGAAATTTTGTCAAAATTTCATTTCTATAGGAATTTTTGTCAAAATTTCATTTCTATAGGAAATTTTGTCAACATTTCATTTCTATAGGAAATTTTTTCAAAATTTCATTTCTATAGGAAATTTTGTCAAAATTTCATTTCTATAGAAAATTTTTTCAAAATTTCATTTCTATAGGAAATTTGTTCAAAATTTCATTTCTATAGGAAATTTTGTCAAAATTTCATTTCTATAGGAAATTTTGTCAAAATTTAATTTCTATAGGAAATTTTATCAAAATTTCATTTCTATAGGAAATTTTATCAAAATTTTATTTCTATATGTAATTTTGTCAAAATTTCTTGTCTTTAGGAAATTTTATCAAAATTTTATTCCTATAGGAAATTTTGTTAAAATTTCATTTTTATAGAAAATTTTGTCAAAATTTCATTTCTATAGGAAATTTTGTTAAAAATTAATTTCTATAGGAAATTTCGCCAAAATTTCATTTCTATAGGAAATTTTGTCAAAAGTTAATTTCTATAGGAAATTTTGTCGAAATTTCATTCCTATGCAAAATTGTATATAAATTTCTTGTCTATAGGAAATTTTCTGAAAATTTCTTATTTATAGGAAATTTTATTAAAATTTCTTGTCTATAGGAAATTTTGTTTCAAAATTTCATTTCTATAGGAAATTTTGTCAAAATTTCATTTCTATAGGAAATTTTGTCAAAATTTAATTTCTATAGGAAATTTTGTCAAAATTTCCCTTCTATAGGAAAGTTTCTCAAAATTTCATTTCTAAAGGAAATTTTCTTAAAATCTCATTTCTATTGAAAAATTTGATCAAAATTCATATCTTTAGGATTTTTGTAATTTTTATAAATTATTTTTTTTTTTTGGTTTTTCATCTTAAGTATCATAATTAAGATGAAGTCATCTTCAATTAGAAACGTTAAAGCGTGCCCTTTAGAAATTTCATCAACATTCGATATCCTTTTATAAAACAAAAACAATCGTTTCAACACTTCAACTACACCCCATTTCATAAACAATTGAGTTGGATCCATTAACCAATGAACATTACCAGCCTTCATTGAATAGGCCAAATGGGTTTAAAGGAAACCTCTAAACGAAACTTTTTTCATAACGAAACTTTTGCTTTAATTTTAATCGCTTTTTGTTAATGGCAGAACAAGTATACTTATCTTCTTCAACCTACTTCTACTACAACTATAAATAAGTCCAGCAAGAAATACCATTTAGGCTTTTAATTGCCAACCTTCGATAGTCCTTGTTGTGCCACCCACAACATGACGTTTTGTGTTATTCGATACGATGGAAAGTGGCCCATCTAAAACCAGTGGGTGGAGATGATCGATTCAACAAAAAATTCTTGTTTGGAAATTCCAAAATAAGACAAAATAATTTTCTATAATTAAAAATCTTTTCCTCGGCTGTTGGTTCCCATTACGCGTAGGCTGATATGCAATTAAATGGGGAGATTTTAAAGTTTTATGTGGGTTATTTGGTAAATTACTTCAAGACCCATTATAAAAAAAGTTCATACTGCCAATCGAAGGCCATCACAGCTATCAGCAACAAATCCTGCAATATTTTTTGTTACTTTCTTGGTTAGTTGCTAACACAATCTGACGTAAAGAAGAACGACATACTAGAATTTCGGAGTTTGTGTGTGTTTTTTAGGGACAATTACGTGAATATTTGGGAATGATGAATAGGGTGTATATTAACAATTTAGTACTCATATCATTATTTATTATTAGATCCGATTTCTAGTGGTAGGTGGGTAAATGATATATGATTGCCGGTAGATGTCAACGCACTTGTCAGCAAGTGAAAAACTTGACATCAATTATTAAAATGTATCAAACATTTGAGTGGTGGCCCACATCGCTAGGAGAAAGCGCTTGACAATTGTTTTATTGAAGAATAGGGAGGTTTTTTTGGCATGATGAAAATTTGAAAATCTGCGTGAATGACTAATAATAGGGTTAACGTTGAAACGATATACAACTCAAATATGAGTCGATTTCATCGTTGCCAATTTAGCTATTTTCCCGGGGGGGAAAAAATTAATTTAGCTTTTTTCTGCCTTTTTTATGACCGTTGTAGCTATTTTTGGCTTTTTTTATTTTCGACATGTTTCTATTGAAATATGGATAAAACGGCAACATATATTTTAGAACAGATGACAAAGAAAGTTTTAATGAAAGGAAGGTTCAACATTTTTGTCGGGTCATAACCACGGTTGCCACAGTAGGTAGAATTCTACCAAAAGTGGTAGATTTTTTACTGTTTGGTAGATTGATAGAATTCTTCATGTTTTTGTAGATTTTACAAAACATTCCCCTCCAACTAAGAGGTACTTCAATTTTCGATATAAATAAAATGTTGACAAAATTTTCTATATAAATAAAATTTTAAGCAAATTTTCTATATAAATAAAATTTTAACCAAATTTTCGATATAAATAAAATTTTGAACAAATTTTCTATATAAAAAAAATTTTTGAAAAAATTTTCTATAGGAATAAAATTTTGAGAAAAAGTTCAAAGTCATTGTGAGTAAGTTATCCCTTTTTGTAGAAGTTGTAGAAGTTTACAATTCAAGGGATATTTGTACAGACAACAAATTGTTGCTAATAGGAGGAATCATTCATTTATTCGAGAAAAAAAAAACATTTTTTCATACTAACCACAAAAATTTTATTAAAAAACAAAAACAACAAAATACGATTGTTATAGATTTGTGGCAAAATTTTGGTATTTTTGGGTGATATTTCCGCTGGGGGAGAGGATTGGCTGGAATTGGAACTACCGTTTAGAGGCAAATTTGCCACCTTTTTTAAGTACAGAGAATGTTGTGATAGCTTTTTGTTGTGCCACTACATGCCACACTTTTTACATTTTTGTGCCAACTTTTTGGCATCTTGTGCCACTTTTTAATAATTCCTTTTTTAGAAGTGCCTTAACATAAAATCGTACTAATGGGATCAATACCAGTTGCAATGAACTACAAATATTTGACAATACATACACGCAAAGAAAAAAAAAACGTTTGGAAAAGGTGTACCGAAAACTTTTTTTTTGATTTTTTTTTTGAATTCCTTCGAAAAATTTTTAGAAATATAACTCCTTGGCCGTTTGTGTGGCTTGTGCAATAATGGCTATACCGATAATTATCTGTTGATGACAGCTTCGTAGCCCAGTGAATAGTGTGTTGGCTTACAAACTATACGGACCGCGGCGAAAGGTAAAATTTTAAAATTTTTAAAATTGAATAATTTCTTGTACATTGTTTGTATTTCAGAAAAAGGTGCTAAGAACTTAAAAACCTCGTGGAAGGGAGAAAGATGTGAGGTAAAATCCAAATAGCCTGAAAGTTTTTTTTGTTTTTGTTGAGTTAGTCTTTATATTTTTTTTTACATCCTGTTAAAGAATAAACGTTTATCAAAAAAAGTATATAGTATTCTTTCAAATAAACTACCTTACAGCGAAAACCAAATGAGAAACGATATTTGTTTGTCCAAACTTCCGATTGGGAGGAAAGAATTTATTTTTGCGTGTAAGTTTCTACCTTGATACGATTTTTCCAATTTAACAGCTTCAACTCCACAAACTTACAGACTTAGCTAGCTTTCACACAAAGAAAAAATTATGTTGATATCTTTATCCGTTCTAAAGTTGCAGAATTATTTCCAAAAAAGCGATTTGGAACCACTGTGCGGTGTTGCAATGCGGTAAGGCGACTGTTAGCGTATAGTGCAGGCAATCCAAGTTCGAGTCACGGTAGCGGATTTTTATACCCTCCATCATAGGATGGGGGTATATTAACTTCGTCATTCCGATTGTAACACATCGAAATATTGCTCTAAGACCCCATAAAGTATATATACTCTGGGTCGTGGTGAAATTCTGAGTCGATCTAAGCATGTCCGTCCGTCCGTCCGTCCGTCTGTTGAAATCACGCTAACTTCCGAACGAAACAAACTATCGACTTGAAACTTAGCACAAGTAGTTGTTATTGATGTAGGTCGGATGGTATTGCAAATGGGCCATATCGGTCCACTTTTACGTATAGCCCCCATATAAAGGGACCCTCAGATTTGGCTTGTGGAGCCTCTAACAGAAGCATATTTCATCCGATCCGGCTGAAATTTGGTACATGGTCTTAGTATATGGTCTCTAACAACCATGCAAAAATTGGTCCATATCGGTCCATAATTATATATAGCCCCCATATAAACCGATCCCCAGATTTGGCTTGCGGATCCTCAGAGAGAAGCAAATTTCATCCGATCCGGCTGAAATTTGGTACATGATGTTGGTATATAGTCTCTAACAACCATGCAAAAATTGGTCCACATCGGTTCATAATTATATATAGCCCCCATATAAACCGATCCCCAGATTTGGCTTGCGAAGTCTCCAAGAGAAGCAAATTTCATCCAATCCGGTTGTAATTTGGAACATTGTGTTAGTATATGATCTTTAACTACCGTGCCAGAATTGGTCCATATCGGTCCATAATTATATATAGCCCCCATATAAAACGTTATCCAGGTTTGAGCTCCGGAGCCTCTTGGAGGAGCAAAATTCATCCGATCCGGTTCAAATTAGGAACGTGGAGTTAGTATATGGTCGCTAACAATCATACCAAAATTGGTCCAATCACACAAAAATTGGTCCATATCGGTTCATAATCATGGTTGCCACTAGATCCAAAAATAATCTACCAAAATTTTATTTCTATAGAAAATTTTGTCAAAATTTTATTTCTAGAGAAAATTTTGTTAAAATTTTATTCGGTTCATAATAAAATTTTCATCATTGTCAAAATTTTATTTCTATAGAAAATTTTGTTCGGTTCATAATCATGGTTGCCACTCGAGCCAAAAATAATCTACCAAGATTTTATTTCTATAGAATATTTTGTCAAAAGTTTATTTCTATAGAAAATTTTGTTAAAATTTTATTTCTGTAGAAATTTTTGTTAAAATTTTCTTTCTATAGAAAATTTTGTCAAAATTTTTATTTCTATAGAAAATTTTGTGAAAATTTTATTTCTATAGAAAATTTTGTTAAAATATTATTTCTGTAGAAAATTCTGTCAAAATTTTATGTCTACTGTGTCAAACTGAATTATATACGTATTGGATCGATCTTTTTTGATTTAATATATACCACGTATGGACTTACATACGATTTAGAAGATGGTGTTAAGAGGTTTTAAGATACCTTGCCATCGGCAAGCGTTACCGCAACATAAGTAATTCGATTGTGGATGGCAGTGTTTAGAAGAAGTTTCTACGCAATCCATGATGGAGGGTACATAAGCTTCGGCCTGGCCGAACTTACGGCCGTATATACTTGTTTATTTCTTTTTTTTTTTACAAATTTGTAACTATTACGTTTTCAGATCATGAACACTGGTTGTTGTTTTGACAACGCATGGTGTCATTCTATCCTTGTCAGATTGAAAACGTCTGTTCTCCATTTGACACGAAATGTTTGTTGATTTACTTCCATGAACGGATCGTTTTGAAATGAGCACGCCGTTCATGATTTTTTCTATGTGTGTGGATACCTCCTAGGTTTGACACAGTTGAATAAATAGCTTCCACTCTTACCTGCCCGAAATATCCTCTCGTGTTTCGTCCTGTTTATTACTTCGGTACACTCTCAGCGTAATCTACAAAGCTCCTGTGAACATAGTCTTCATTGAACTTAATGTATATTTCATTTTGAATATATTCACAAAACGAAAACATTTTCTCTACGTGTAATTATTAGCGTAGACATAATGACCGAACGAAAACAAACCCTTCCCAAACACTTTTCAAACAAATCGAGTTTTCTTTGAGGAATAAAATTCTCTTTAGTTCAACACCACATCCTCACCTATTAACTTAAGTGTAATGAACCATTTTCACCACATGGTTCAAACATTTTGTAGAAAGCATTGAAGAAAGGTATGACACACCCTGCTGTTATTGAACACTTAGATTTGTTTATGGCATGGCGTTCTTCCCCTCACTACATTTAGCAATTGAAACATTTTCAAATCACAAAACAGCAAGACTTAGTGAGTAATCTTATCCTGGTGGATAAGGTACAAAAAATAGATTATTTCGTAATACATTCTCCTCATACAAAGTGAAAGGTAACATGTTAAGTATTTTTTTTTTGTCTTTTGCCAAATGTACAATTAATAGTCACTGACTGGCATACTGGAAGATGAAATTGGAGCCAAGCGACTGTATTCGTTTTGAATTTAGTTCAGGATGTATCCCTTAAGGGTATCAAAACACATTAATGGAGAAGTAAGGAAGAATATTTTAAGACTAACTGTCAGTACCAAATAATTTCCATATGACACAGTTCATATTCGATCTCTTTCGAAGGAGGAAAAACGAATTTTTATAATAACATATCTAAGTAATGGTGAATCAATACGAACATATTGAAGGGAAGGTCAAAATCTTTGAATTTAAGTAAACGTTTTTGTGAATATATAGTGGCTAATAAAAAATGTTAACTACACTGAAAATATTATTAAAAATTTTATGAAATTATGAAACTTATTGTCTTGAGGCCAGAGATTCCATGCCCTTAAAATACGAATGCGAATTTTGCTTAGCATGGAAGACGAATTTCACTGAAATAAAGTTTTCTTTATTGTCGAAAAGTCGATAAACTTTTCAATGAAGTCGTTTTATCCTTATCGTTAGGTGATTCGACTTAAAAATTGATATATTTACATGCAAAAAGATGTTGTTTGACTAAGTTCAACTTGACTTTAATAATTCAGAAAAATTCTTCAAAATCTATATACATAAAATTCAATCTATGTTTGTTTATTTGTTTGTTTGTTTGTATGTTCCGAGTTGGCTCCGAAACGGCTGAACCGATTTACTTGAAACTTTCAGAGATCGTAGGGGACGTTCATGTGGTGAAAATAGGGTACCTCATTTTTTGACACCTGGTCGCGGAGGGGGTCCTCCCCTTCGTCAGACTTTTTGAAAATTGGACCAAAGTTGACAGATCTTTGGTCCAATTTTGTTCGACTCCCCTTTGTTCGACTTTTTTTTAAGTACAGTGAAAAAACTAAAATTCTCTAAATTATCTGCGATTTACAGAGAACATGTGGTGATGTTATGGAATTAATATGGGGTACCCGATGATTTCTTATGTGGATGGGGAGGGGGACCACCCCCTTGCCATACTTTTTGAAACTTGGAACAAAATTATGCGATTTGCTTGAAATTTTCGTTGAATGTTGGGGTTGGCATCTAGACAAATATCCGCTACATTATTTTTCGATATTTGGTCGGGGAGGGGGACGACCCCTTTGCCCGAATTTTTTCGTTTGAAAGTACAAACAAAACTAAACTCCCCCGACTGAAATTTTACGGAAAAAATGGGTTATGAAATTTATATCAGGTTCTCGATACAGAGGACTGGGGAGAGGTTATGATATTAATAGTTGATACCTGATTTGTGATATTTGGACAGAAGAGGCCGCCCTTTTAGGCTTATAATTTGCTTGACATTTTCTGGGACGTTTACAAAAGATACGCTACATCACTCTTCGATATTTAGTCGAGGAGGAGGTCCTCCTCTAAAACTGCAAAAAAAAACAACA
This sequence comes from Haematobia irritans, assembly GCF_050003625.1. Taxonomy (NCBI): domain Eukaryota; kingdom Metazoa; phylum Arthropoda; class Insecta; order Diptera; family Muscidae; genus Haematobia; species Haematobia irritans. Next base: position 162,703,958 of record NC_134397.1, on the reverse strand, counting down.
ATTCTTAAGTTTTCTTGAAATTTACATAGGCAGTGGGGGAAGGTTATGAACGGAGAGGCAACCTTCCTTGCCCCACACTTGAAGGAAAGTTTGAAGAATTTTCAGGGAAGGTTAGGGGTGCTATTCACTACGGTGTTTGTCGATATTGTATAGGGGAAAGTGACGTCCCTTTAAAACAATAGAGCAAAATTTAAACATCGCCGATCTACTTGAAATTTACAGGGAACGTGGGAGGAGGTGATTAAATCCATACATGATTTTTAAATTAGTATATGATTTTTCGATATCTGGTTGGGGAAGGGGAAAATTGAAATAAACTTTGTCGATTTACTTCGATAGAATTTATAGGGACCATTGAGTAGTTGCGAAATTAATATAGGGTACGTGATAGTCCGATATCAGGTCGGAGTGGAGCGAAGGTGGGGGGAGGGTTCCCTTTTGTCCGTTTTTTTTTTCTTAAATTGAAAGTAGAGGGTAGTCCGTAAATGGGAACTCGGTACATAATTTTATGATTTTTGCACAGGCTTCTGCCAGACTTCTTTTTAGTAAAGAACTTAAATTTAGATGAAATTGGCAGCCAACGTAGAGGGTGCATCATTTTCCAACATTTTAGCAAATGTTAATGTGGTAAAATTTTTTACTATTTTTGCTTTTTCCGATTTATTGGATGGAAAACAGTAATTGTTTGTATGTTATTATAATATAGTGCTTAATTTTCAGATATGTTGAGGAGAAGGATACCTTTCCTTGACAAACCACACTTAAAATTCACAAGAAATATAGAAGAAGGTACACCCTCTCCCGCCGTATTTGTACCTATAAACGAAAAATCAAGTAGTCCGATTTGTTTAAATGAATTCAAATCTTTTCGAATTTGTTTTCAGAACGAAGGATATAGTTGACTAAGTTAACGCAAAATATTCCTCCAAATATGCTTCGGAAGGCGCAGCGAAGCGGGCCGGGTTACGCTAGTTAATTAACATAAATAGTCTTTAAATTTGACTTCTTGCATCTAGGCTACAATGCAAAACTTCGTTCAAAATCAAGACATGTTTTTCAAAACTTTATTTTAAAGACGCTTTTTGCTTGAAACATAGCATAATTTGTATTTGAAGTCGAGACTGAGTTTGTCGTTAACACGTTTTCAACGGACTTTTACGACCATTTGCATGTAGCTCCGTTAGGCTTTAACTGCCAGTTAAAGAAAAATTTTAAATGGAATGGAAAAATATTACGGAAGAATACCTGGTACCAAATTTGCGTATGATCGGTTATTAAATGAAGCCATTATGGTCAAAAATAAAGTTAATAGGGGCAAATTTTTGAAAATCGGGCGATACATATAACATATTGTGGCACTACAGGTGATGAACTTATATTTGGGAGCTATATCTAAATCTGAACCGATTTCGATGAAATTTTGCACTTTTATAGGGTGGTGAATTATTTCTTTCTTTGTGCCAAATTTGATGACGATCGGTTAGTAAAAAAGCGCAATGTGACCCCATTTGTCGAAATCGGGCGATATATGAGAATTTTATCTACATCTGAACCGATTTCAATGAAATTTTACAGGCTTAAAGGCAACTACTAAAAACTACATTGTACGACGATGGGTTAGTAAATAAATGTTATATGACCCCATTTGTCGAATACGGGCGATACATATGGGAGCTATATCTAAATTTGATCCAATATTTTCCGAATTCAAAAGGGTTCGCCCAGTGCCACAGGAACAATGTATACCAAATTTCATCAACATCGGTTAACAAATGCGACTGGAATCCCGCGAAGACCAAATACATGGACGTATGAACACCAAGGGCTAGATCGACTCAGGAGGTGATTCTGGGTCGATCGCTATATATTTTATGGGGTCTAAAATTAATATTTCTGGTATGTTAGACACATTTTTAGGCAGATCAAAGTTATTATACCCTGACCACTATCTGATTTAGGGTATTAAAAAAAATCGTAATGCGTTTGAATTTTGACGGACGACAAATTCCGTTTGTTTTCTCATAAACATCGATCGATGGTCTGCCGATATGAGATCATGTATTTTTCAGTTCATCCTCCGTACACGCAAAGAAAAAAAAACGTTTGGAAAGCGTGTACCGAAAATGTTTTTCTTTTGTTAGAGTTTTTTGAATTGCTTCGAAAAGTATACACTTTTATCACCAAAAAAATTCGTTTGTTACAAAATTTTTATTTTTTCAATAAAAAAATTATTTTTGAACCAACAACACAGTCCATTTCGTTTATATCAAACACTTTGACTTTAGGTCTTTAATAAGACACATTTTACAGTTCATAGTAAAAATTTAATATAGTAGAATGTAATGTTGAACATTTTTTTGGAATCTTCCGACTATATCTGGAATATATGTAAAAAAAAAAAAAAACAAAAAAAAACTTTGGTCGAAGCCGGGATCGAACCCACGACCCTTGGCATGCAAGTCGGACGAAGCAACCACTGCTCCACGGTGCCCAACTCAATGTAATTTTCTGTTAAATAAACTTTGTTTAATCGGCTCGTGGGCGCCGCAAGCTATATTATATGGATAATTGTTTATAGATGACAATAACAGCTACATAGCTCAGTGGATAGTGGGTTGGCTTACAAATTGCATGGTCCGCGGTTCGATTCTCCGTCCAGGCGAAAGGTAAAAAAAAATTTTAAATTTATAAAATCGTATAATTTCTTCTACATTGTTTGTATTACAGAAAAAGGTGCTAAGAACTAAAAAACTTCGTGGAAGTGAGAAAGATGTGAGGGAAAATGCAATTAGCCAGAAAAAATGTTTTTTTTTTTTTGAGTTAGTCTTTATGAAATTGTTTTTAAATCCTGGAAAAGAACAAACGTTTATCACAAAAAGTATAACTTTTCTTCCAAATACACTTTCTTTCAACGAAAAGCAAATGAGAAACGAACTTTGTTTGTCTAAAAATTCGTTTGGGAGGAAAGAATTATTTTTTTGCGTGTAGTGTATGAAACAATAATTAAATCACTCATAGATATTGCTCTGATTATAAATTCGAAAGCACTACATATACAGATCATGTATGCTGGTTGGTGTTTTGACCACTCATGGTGTCAGTTTGTCGTTGTCAGATTGACACCGTTTCTTCTTTGTTTGATACCAATATACATTGATTGACTATCTTGAACAGATCATTTTGAAACGTGAACAACGTTCACGAATAATACTGGTTCGACCTCAAAGACAATTCGACAATAGCCGTTTACGAGAATGTACTATATTACGGTCAATTGTTCATGAGATCCTCTAACCGCTTACGTGTATAGTACCGTTGACGTAAAGACCTATTGCTTAACATCTTCCAATTCAATACATTACTGATCTAACTAATTCATTCTATTCCAACCATCCAATGTGGTAGATCGATCCATCATCCGGAAGTTGAGCAGAGTCTAACCCAAAAACAATTTCCAAATTTCCCTTATATCAAAAACAAAATTGTATATAAATGTTAAACATTTCCACGTAATTACATATGTTTATTTATTGCATGTTTGATTACGCTAAAACTAATAAACAAACTCATTGGCTTTTTTTCTCAGATGAGATAATTGCAGAACATTCAAATGATGAAAATTGAATTGCAAGCAACTTACCATTGAAATAAAAATAAACACAAGCGTAATTAAAAAATTTCTTACCTGAAAAGAGATCAAAGAAAAGAAAGAAACAAAAAAACAACGTTAGTTATGAAATTCTATTTCAAAAACATTATAAAATATATTTTATGATGGAGCGGTCATAATCTCATCTCACTTAATAAATCAGTTTTATGTGTTTAAATGGAAGACATTATCAGCGGCAACCATCATGGACCAAATTATCAATGGTAATTATAATGCGCCACACAAAAGGAATTAGAAAACAAACACAAAAAAAAAACATAGAAATATAAATTGAAGTCTTAGCCAAGATTTCAGAAAAAATTAAAACAAATTGTGAAGATATGTGAAGAGAAGTTTGTTATTTGATCATCTTAAAAAAATGCTTCCATTGAAGAGGGGCAACGAACATTTATTTGTGTTAATCCCCTATGCTACCAACACCCCAAATAGACTGAAGACAATAGAAATTGAAATGATTCAAAATCTGGGTGTATTTATTAGGAATTCGTTTTTTGATATTTTAATGGATCATTTTATAAATGATTTCATGGGTATTTAATTTTAATTAAAACTGTCCAACTCGTATCCAATAATTCAGCATTATGGATAATGTGAAGTCAAGATTTACGATTGGAATTACAACAGCAATAAATTTTTTAACAGACGATAAACATGAAATATGATCGATTTTATTTAGCAGCATTATTGTAAAATAACAAAAATGTTCTCGTATTATGTTTCCTAAGTCATTGGAATCAAAGTGAAACTGTGGCTTCTGGAGCACGGTTGGTAACAGGTTGGCTGATAAGTCCCCGGTCTAACAAAGAAAAACACATTTTTTTGTCAAAATTCGTTTTTATTATTCAATATAGTTCCCTTCAAGAGCGATACAACGATTATAAAGACCTTCCAATTTTTTGATACCATTTTGGTAGTTTTTGCCTCAAAATAGGCCTCAGTTTCGGCGATCACCTCTTCATTGCGGCCAAATTTTTTCCCTGCGATCATCCTTTTGAGGTCTGAGAACAAGAAAAATTCGCTTGGGGCCAGATCTGGAGAATACGGTGGGTGGGGAAGCAATTCGAAGCCCAATTCATGAATTTTTGCCATCGTTCTCAATGACTTGTGGCACGGTGCGTTGTCTTGGTGGAACAACACTTTTTTCTTCTTCATATGGGGCCGTTTTGCCGTGATTTCGATCTTCAAACGCTCCAATAACGCCGTATAATAGTAAATGTTGATGGTTTTTCCCTTCTCAAGATAATCGATAAAAGTTATTCCATGCGCATCTCAAAAAACAGAGGCCATTACTTTGCCAGCGGACTTTTGAGTCTTTCCACGCTTCGGAGACGGTTCACCGGTCGCTGTCCAATCAGCCGACTGTCGATTGGACTCAGGAGTGTAGTGATGGAGCCATGTTTCATCCATTGTCACATATCGACGGAAAAACTCGGGTGTATTACGAGTTAACAGCTGCAAACACCGCTCAGAATCATCAACACGTTGTTGTTTTTTGTCAAATGTGAGCTTGCGCGGCACCCATTTTGCACAGAGCTTCCGCATATCCAAATATTAATGAATGATATGACCAACACGTTCCTTTGATATCTTTTAGGCCTCTGCTTCCCGATCAACTTCATTTTACGGTCATTCAAAATCATATTGTGGATTTTTTTTTATGTTTTCGTCGGTAACCACCTATTTCGTGCGTCCACCGCGTTCACCGTCCTCCGTGCTTATTTCACCACGCTTGAATCTTGCATACCAATCAATTATTGTTGATTTCCCTGGGGTAGAGTCCGGAAACTTATTATCAAGCCAAGTTTTTGCTTCCACCGTATTTTTTCCCTTCAGGAAACAGTATTTTATGAAAACACGAAATTCCATTTTTCCATTTTTTTTACAATAACAAAAGTTGCTTCACAAAAGACGCTCTATCTCACAAACTAATTGACTACAGACGTCAAATTTTGACACGAATCATTTGAAGATTGGTACTATATAAAAATAATATGCATTTAATACTAGCGACGCCATCTATGTGTCAGACCGGGGACTTATCAGCCAACCTGTTACAGTTAGTACACAAAAAAAAATTCTGATTCAATCACGAAATTAATGGGTCCAATTAATTTTTTAATTGAAATGTCTTCAATCACAGAAATGATAGTATCAATTAAACAATTAATTGAAGGTCAATTAAAAAATTAATTGATCCAATTAAAAAATTAATTGATCCAATTAAAAAATTAATTGATCCAATTAAAAAATTAATTGATACAATAAATTTTTGCGATTGATTTTTGATTCAATTGAAAAATTTGTTGATTCCAATTAAATTTTTAATTGAATATTTTTTAAAACTCAATTAAAATGTTGATTGGAAAAATTTTCGTGAAATTTTTTCTGTGTAGAATTCTATCAAAAATAGTGTATTTTTTTAACTTTTTGGTAGATTTGTAGAATTATTGATGTTTTGCAAAACATTCACTTTCACGTAAGACGTCCTTCTCAAATTTTCTATAGAAATACAATTTAGACAAATTTTTCTAAAGAAATAAAATTTTGACAAAATATTCTATAGAAATAAAATTTTGACAAAATTTTCTATAGAAGTAAAATTTTGACAACATTTGCTATAGAAATAAAAATTTGACAAAATTTTCTATAAAAATAAAATTTTGACAAAATTTTCTATAACAAAATTTTTTCTATAGAAATAAAATTTCACAAAATTTTCTATAGAAATAAAATGTTGACACAATTTTCTATATAATTAAAATGTTGGCAATATTTTTTATAGAAATAAAAATTAAAAAACAAATCTATAGAAATAAAATTTTGACAAAATTTTCTAAAGAAATAAAAAATGAACACAATTTACTATAGAAATTAAATTTTGACAACATTTTCTATAGAAATAAAATTTCAACAAAATTCTCTATAGAAATTAAATTTGACTAAATTTTCTATAGAAATAAAATTTTGACAACATTTTCTAAAGAAATAAAATTTTGACAAAATTTTCTATAGAAATAACACTTTGACAAATTTTTTATAGAAATAAAATTGTGACAAAATTTTCTATGGAAATAAAATTTTGACAAAATTTTCTATAGAAATAAAATTTTGACAAAATTTTCTAAAGAAATAAAAAATGGACACAATTTTCTATAGAAATAAAATTTTGACAAAATTTTCTATAGTAATAAAAATTGGACAAAATTTTCTATAGAAATAAAATTTTGACAAAGTTTTCTATAGAAATAAAATTTTGACAAAATTTTCTATAGAAATAAAATGTTGACAAAATTTTCTCTAGGAATAAAGTTGACAAAACCATCTTCAAAAATTTTGATTCTCCTTTTAGGTCATACTATGAATGTCCATCGTGGGTAAGTTCTCCCTTGTTGAAGAAGTAGCAATTTTGCCTCGTTGTTGCAAGCTAAAAATATTTAAAACTTCGACACATTTATAACTTAAAGAATATATATATACCAAGTTAATAGACGGAGTGATCATAAATAATAATAAATAAAATAAACTTCGAAAATAATATAATAAATGAGTTTTTTTTTTCGGAGAAACTTTTTTCATAATAACCACAAAATGTTGATCAAAAACTGCAAGATCAGATTTGGTAGTTTTTTTGGTAAAATTTTCTTCAAATTTTGGTAGATTATTTTTGGTAGATTACTTCGGTGTTACTTCACTTGTATGCCACCAGAAGCCACGAATTTTGCATACACCAAAAAAATTTTCAGGTTTAAGCACAAAATTTAATCCAATTAAATATTTAATTGAAATGTCTTCAATTGCGAAAATGATCATCAATTACAGTTTTAATTGAGCACCAAAAACATACTTGATTAAAAAATTAATTGATTTCATTGGCGAATTTCAATTAATTTTTTAATTGATTCAATTAATTTTTTAATTGATTCAATTAAATTTTTAATTGATGTTGATTGCAAAATTCAATTAATTTTTTAACTAAAAACGAAACTATTTTTAATCGCTATACTATATTTCAATCACTATCTATAATTATTTTTTATCCTTTTTAGTTTGATTCAAAAATTTATAGTTAAAAAAAAATTTAATTGAGAATTTAAAAAAATATCTATAATTTTGTATCAATTAATTTTTTAATTGAAAGTTAAAAAAAATTTCAATCAATCAATAATTGACTTAATGTTTCTATTTGGATTAAAAGATTAATAGTATTAATTATTTTTTAATTGAAAAAAATGTCAACTTCAATCAACTTTTAAATTGGCCATATTTTCGGTGATATTTGTTCTGTGTAGGTAGTAGAATTAAAAAAGTAGCTACGAATATAGAATTTAGTTGAAATCGGTTCAGATTTAGATATAACTCCAATATATACCTTACGCCCGATATGCACTTATATAGCCCCAGAAGCCAGGATTTTACACTGATTTTCTTTAACTTCTGTACAAGGAGTATATATGATTGTATTATAAGGAGTGCCAAATTTGCTCGAAAGCATTTCAGATTTAGATATAGCCCCCATATAAATGTACATTTGCAGAAATGGACTATTTCACCCGAGTTATAGTTCGCACATTCACATATTTATGTTCACAATATGACACATGTCAGACCTTTACTTGAAAACCATTTGATTCTTTAAAATGTGTATCTGTATAAGGTGCAAGAATTTTGGCTCCCCTTGATCACCAAAACCCCAAAAGGGGGTCAAATAAATTTTTGTGTAAGTAACAGGTTGGCTGATAAGTCCCCGGTCTGACACATAGATGGTGTCGCCAGTATTAAATGCATATTATTTTTATATAGTACCATCCTTCAAATTATTCGTGTCAAAGTTGGACGTCTGTAAGTCAATTAGTTTGTGAGATAGAGCATCTTTTGTGAAGCAACTTTTGTTATTGTGAAAAAAATGAAAAAAAGGAATTTCGTGTTTTGATAAAATACTGTTTTCTGAAGGGAAAAAATACGGTGGATGAAAAACTTGGCTTAATAATGAGTTTCCGGACTCTGCCCCAGGGAAATCAACAATGATTGATTGGTATGCAAAATTCAAGCATGGTGAAATGAGCACGGAGGACGGTGGACGCCCGAAAGAGGTGGTTACCGACGAAAACATCAAAAAAATCCACAAAATGATTTTGAATGACCGGAAAATGAAGTTGATCGAGATAGCAGAGGCCTTAAAGATATCAAAGGAACGTGTTGGTCATATCATTCATCAATATTTGGATATGCGGAATCTCTGTGCAAAATGGGTGGCGCGCGAGATCACATTTGACCAAAAACAACAACGTGTTGATGATTCTGAGCGTTGTTTGCAGCTGTTAACTCGTAATACACCCGAGTTTTTCCGTCGACATGTGACAATGGATGAAACATGGCTCCATCACTACACTCCTGAGTCCAATCGACAGTCGGCTGAGTGGACATCGACCGGTGAACCGTCTCCGAAGCGTGGAAAGACTCAAAAGTCCGCTGGCAAAGTAATCTGTTTTTTGGGATGCACATAGAATAATTTTTATCGATTATCTTGAGAAGGGAAAACCATCAACAGTGACTATTATATGGCGTTATTAGAGAGTTTGAAGGTCGAAATCGCGGCAAAACGGCCTCATATGAAGAAGAAAAAAAGTGTTGTTCCACCAAGACAACGTACCGTGCCACAAGTCATTGAGAACGATGGCAAAAATTCATGAATTGGGCTTCGAATTGCTTCCCCACCCACCGTATTCTCCAGATCTGGCCCCCAGCGACTTTTTCTTGTTCTCAGACCTCAAAAGGATGCTCGCAGGGAAAAAAATTGGCTTCAATAAAGAGGTGATCGCCGAAACTGAGGCCTATTTTGAGGCAAAACCGAAGGAGTACTACCAAAATGGTATCAAAAAATTGGAAGGTCGTTATAATCGTTGTATCACTCTTGGAGGGAACTATGTTGAATAATACAAACTAATTTTGACAAAAAAATGTGTTTGTCTTTGTTAGACAGGGGACTATCAGCCAACCTGTTAAATTCAGTTAGAGTAAGAGATATTTACAAAATTAAAATATTTACAAACTCAATAAATTCAGGCATTATATTTGCAATTCATTAACATTTTTTCAACAAGACATTCGAGATACCGCCATCAATATAGGCTTTACAAAGAATTCTCTTTATAAATCTCGGAATATTCCCACTTCATTATTGCTTAAAAAACTATAATAGTTTCTGTTTCTTTCCCTACTTCTTTGACAAACAATTTAGCTATTCTTTTGTTAAGATTGTCTTGAGATTTACCATAAAATAATTGCGTCTGGTTATTACGACGACAGTCTTTGTCGTTACCTCTGCTTTATGCCATTACGTCTCGGGAGTAGTCGAAGTTTACACAGCTTATAAGCCAAGAATCTTTCTCTCTTTGTATATATGATATAAACTTGTTTTAAATGCCAGATTTTTTACTTTATGGGGAATGGGAGTAGGTAGAGGGAATTCATTTGCCTTTGTTACCATGATTGTCTTTGTCCTCGGTTGGCATAAATGATGGTTATGACCACAGACAAAGGAGAAAACAAAACCGGGAAACATTATTTCGATGTACTTTGTTCTCAAAACAAATTGGAATAGAAATTACTCTACTATATTTACTAAAATGGAGTATACTGTGATTACATAGTACGAAATTGAAAATGTAATAGCTTTTTGTTTTAGAAAAAACATTTAAGTAGACAAAATAGACACATTTAAGAATGCTATGACTGAAAATTTATTTTGAGAAAACTCTTGAAAGCTACATTTTTATTCATATTTCTGTTTGGCTGGAAATTCTCAACCGCGGTTATTGTTGGTGACCTTTAACACTTCACAGTGAACAAACTATATGTGTTTGCTCCATAAATCGTTATATTGATACTGGTAGCGTTGCCTAACGTCAAGGAGGAGGTTGAGAATAGACTGCCGCAAAACCTAAAATAGTTCGGTGATTGAGGGCTTAGTTGAATTGGAAATCCGCGGTGGTGCCATGGATTGAACACCAACACTTGCTTGCTGAAAGTTCAATTAGCATGTCCACGTTATAAGGGTCAATTTTAGTTTCGGCCGAAAACCTTTCTATTTCAATATGAAAACCCCAGGACATAGTGCTTTCTGAATTTATCAAGAGCACGTAATTGTATCATTGTATTTTCGCCCAAATCATATAAATTTTTTCAGGATTTCCATGAAATTTTAATTTTTTGGTGGCAGTCATAATATTGTGAAGATACATGACACAAAAGCTTTGATACACTCAAAAAAAGATTACTTGAATCCATAGATTTTTACTCTACCTTAAAGAGTTTAGTATTGATTCGTACATAGACACAAAATATTAGCATAATATTAAAAATTATGCAATTTAAATATTAGTGCACGCTATCTTAACTTCCTCTCAGAAAAGGGATATGATCACTTCCTAGAGCAAAAATTTATTTTTTGACGGTGAATATGTAAAATGTTTGTCGCTACCATCTTATTTTCTCGGACATTATATATCTGATTTGGACAACCTTATTAATGTTCGGCTAGAAAACAACATTTTTGCAAATTTTGATTTGAGATTCAAAACAGAACAATAGTCAATCAAACAAAAGGTAGTCATGTCAAGTAAAAGTGAATGGATTTGCAAACTTGGATTACATTTTTTATTACAATCAAGAAAAAAGGAATACATAAATAGAGGTTTTCCAACATGCATAAATAGAGGTTTTCCAACAAGAGGTTATTTCTTAAATCGACTTGAATTTCAAAAGCTTTATTCGTTATTTATTTGCAAGTAGAAACAACTGCATTGCTTGGAATTAGATATGATCAGATCTTAATATTGGCCTAGAACCAAATACTTATTCACCTTTTTAATTCGGCATCTGAAATGCGACAAGCGTACAAAGATCTTTAAACATTCCTTGAAGCTTGCATTTTTGAGCGCAATATCAATTTGCATTGCCAATATTTGTTTTTATTTTTGTTTTATATAAAACCCAAAATGCATAGGACGAAACCGAAAGCCATGAGTATAATAGGGCTGTTTCTGCAAGACCTACCTACGTAGATTCAAAATTCACGGTTTTGACCTTCCCTTAAGGATTTTTTTTTTTATTGATTCAGAGCCTTCTTAAAATAAAGACATTTTTAGCGACATCTCTCGTTTTAAATCAAGATGAATAAAATTAAAAAATAAAAAAAAAATGTTTTCTTAATTCCAAAACAAACAAAAAAAAACTTTAAAACAAAAAGTGCTAAATCCTCAAAATAAGTCTTAGGGCGTTTTCGTTTCGCAAAAAATATGTTGCCCTGGTGTTACACTACTTTTTCCCGTATTGTATTTTCGCTCAAATAATAGTATCATTCCAAAGTTATTGTTAATTCATAATATTGTGAGGGATACAGGATCCAAAATCTATGACAGTGTCCTTTATATTTGCCAATCAATTTCGAGAATGTTGCACCGTTTTTCCCAATCGAAATCGCCATTAGCCTATATTTGAAGCGTTTTTATCTTAAATGTAAAGATTCAATATTTCAGTTAATTTAAGGACGGTTTTTTTAAATTCAAAAATGTGTTTCTTTACTTTAATGAAAATTTGCTTTAGTTCAAAGACATGCGACTTTAACGGAGGGACGCAAAATTCCAAAATTTGTGTCCTAAATTTAATGAAAAAAATTTTGAAGCAACGATTATAAACTTTATTTTAATTAAAATGTCATTATATTCAAATTAAAATTTTCCTTAATATTTTGTAAGTTTCGCGTTCTAAAATTTAGGTTGCGTGATCTTTAATACCACATAAATATTTTTTTCAGTGTATGAAGGCCTTATTGCTGTTTAAGGTATGAAACATCGCGAGTATAAATGGAGAGGTCTAATTCGATATGCACTCAAAAAAATGTGGACCCTCTATTTCACTAAAGCCAATTTAACTTTATTTTAGTTCATGGTATTATTACACTGAAAAAAAGCATGCGCGGTTCCAAAGATTTTGTCTTTACTTTAACAATTTTGGTATTGATTCCGAGCCGATGTGGACCCTATATTTCACTAAAGCCAATTTAACTTTATTTTAGTTCATGGTATTATTACACTGAAAAAAAGCATGAGCGGTTCCAAAGATTTTGTCTTTACTTTAACAATTTTGGTATTGATTCCGAGCCAAAGAAGCGGAGTATACAAGTAAGGATACTTTTAAGATACAATTCTCTTTTAAATTTGGGTTTTGTGTACTTACTTCCAGGAAGCAAATTTTGATTTTTCGTCTTTAAAAACGAGTTAAAGACAACTTTATTTTTCAAAATTCAATTTCAAGTAAAAAAACATCTTTATTTTAAATAAAGTGTTGAACAACATGTCCTTTTTTTGAAAGATTTTTTGCTTTGTAGTCATGTTGCAAAACGACAACAAATTTAAAGACAATTTCGTTAATTTTAAAGAATTTTTCTGAATTATTAAAGTCAAGTTGACCCTACCCCAAAAAAAATTTTTCTTTCATGTTATGGTACCCATTTTTAAGTTAACTCTCTTAATTCTGAGAACAATACGACTTCATTGAAAAGTTTATCGACTTTTGGACGAGGAAAAAACTTTATATTAGAGAAATGCGTCTTGTATGGTAAGCAAAATTTGCATTCGTATTTTAAGGACATGAAATCTTTGGCCTCACCACAATATTTGGAGAAAGTTTCCTTTACTCTTATAATTTTTTGTGTACGTTAGTTAAATGAACTAAAAAACGGGGAAAAGTTATACACAAATGAAGCATAAAAATTTACTAAATTCTCACAAAATAGTTCATTATTTCTTTAAATTTGTAAATTTTACCACAAATGCGCCCATCTTGAATTTCGTATGACATTAAAGACATTCTTGCAATTTTTCCCATCAAACTATAAATTTTTTTAAAAAGTGAAAAAAATTAATTATGTCTAGTAAATTTTTTTGCATTTGTCGAAAAATATTTACTTATTTGTTTGATATCGGCATGATGTCAGCGTTTGTAATACTATGTACTTAAAATTTTCTAAAATTAACCAAAATTTTTCTTCGCGGCGTTTTCACTGTTTTTTTTTTGTTTTTCAGTATGATTACATCTAATGACTTGGAAATAATTATATCTATGTCTATATACAGTTAGATCTGATGTTATATCTCGTCATGTATTGAATTATATATAATTATATATAATTCTATCTCATCATATCTGAGTATATCTGCTTATATAAAAATGATCAATTTTTAGATCAAATCCTTTCTAATTAGATGCTCCATTTTTTTCACGGGTTCCCTAATTTCGAGAAGCATTCCCGCTGGGATGCATCAAGTACGCACTGATATTTTTCATATTCAAATACAAAAATGCTGAAGTCTTGCAGTCATGTTTCGCACAAGTAACGTGCAAAAAACGCAAAAATTTCCCATCTGAGACCAGTGTTGCCAGTATTTTCTTGGCTCAAGCCTCCAAATTGGGATGCTTTTGTCCCCAAAAATCCTCAATTTAAATAAAAATCCCCCACAAAAACCCCCAATTACGGGTGTTCAAAATGTCCTCCAATACATGCTTTCGCAATGGACTGAATAGTCTAAGTACACAGAAAAAAATTTCACGAAAATGTTTCCAATTAAAATTTTAATTGAGTTTTAAAAAATATTCAATTAAAAATTTAATTGATTCAACAAATTTTTTAATTGAAACAAAAATCAATCACAAAAATTAATAGTATCAATTAATTTTTTAATTGGATCAATTAATTTTTTAATTGACCGTCAATTAATTTATTAATTGATACTATCATTTCTGTGATTGAAGACATTTCAATTAAAAAATTAATTGGATCAATTGATTTCGTGATTGAATCAGAAAAAAATTTTTTTGTGTGTGAGCTTGAATCCAATCGGGCTGCCACTTTAACCTAACCTAAACCCTCGTCACAATTAATTATGGGTATAAAGAGTCATCGAATTTTTATCTTTGGTAAATCGTCTTCTAAATGCTAAAAATAAAAATGGGAGTTCGGCAAACATGCGTATTTATGAATCAAAATTTAGTTCTAAATAATCGTTCAATATGATATTTTTTACCCGATATGAACTCCATTCTATATGTATGGGATATGTTTTCCGAATCTATGATGTCGCAGATGAGGGTCCGAATCTTTACGAAATAATTTCACAATAGTAGAAAAATTTCATAGGCTATCAGTGTAAATTGTAAATGAGCTCTTGGGCCACAAATAAATGCCGAGGAATAAAGAGGGAAGTGTTTTTTTATATTTTTTCGATTCGCTGTACTTCCTTAAGCATGTAGAAGCAGATTTCGAAAATTCCCCACAAAAATCTCAAAATTTCTGGAATTTCCCCACGAAATCCCCAAGTCCCCAGCCCAAAAATTTCGTCTTCATCCGTGAAAAAATATCCCCGATTTGGGGGAAAATCCCCAATACTGGCAACACTGTCTGAGACTCAATATTGTTGAGGGGCCTCTCGGCAGGATTTTTAAAAATTTTTTTTAACAGTATTAATAGTATGATTACAATCACTTCTTCACCTTTCAGAGCCCGAAATGCAGCGTTACAAAAGAGAGCCTCTAGATCAAGCAGCATACCAGACAAGTCAGAAGCGGTGAAAAGCTACAAAGTTAATCCTGTTCTCGGGGCTAGACCTCCGCCCACAGCACAGAAGGAAAGAAACCAGAGAAGTTTTGGAGGAACTAAGTGATTGATAGCAGCATCGACAACTTTTCTTCTTTATTATGAAATAAACATCCGATCAACTAAACATTAGATCATTAATTTCAAACTTGTTTTGAATACCAAAACATTCTCTTACAAAATCCCGTGTTAGCCTTTTTACAGTGACTATTTGATAATCACAAAAATACGAGAAACTCTTTTTGAATACCTATCAATGGATAAAGTTTATCATTGATTTTTCAATTTATCGGCCTTTTTCAATAGCAAAACTTCTCTAGTGGCCAAGGTTAGTGTATATCACCATTGTATCCTTCAGATGTTGGCTGATAAATTTCTTTCATAACTTTTAGTGGCCATAAATTTAAAAAGTACGTCAAGAGAGAAAGAGAAATATTTCTGTCGCCGACTTTTACTAAAGTCATATTTTATCCAAGATTTATTACTAACGTTGTTGGAAACACTTCAACGTTTATGTATATTGTTTTTCCTAGACTTTCATTGTTTTTCCTCATAAGTTTTCTTAGTTGTTTTTTTTTTTTTTTGTCTGTTGTACATATGACGACAAGTGTGCAAGCAAAATAGAAATATTTCTTTTTGTTTCTAATGGGGTAATAAGTCTTTTTGCAATGCTTAGCTTGCTTAAACCAAGGTGGAGAAAGAGATTCATATATATATATATATATAACAAAAGAGGATATATTAATTTATTTCCTTTTACACTCTAACCGCACTCATTGTAATTGTGCCTATTCTCAATGACCATACTTCTGATAGGGTTGGAATATAATAGGAAAAACTATTGTCCACTGGTAACTTTATTAATTTGCAATTTATTAGATCTAGATGTTACTTCTTCAAATGTACTGATTATTGAGGGGAGAAGTATTAAATTTTAAATTTTTATGTCATTCTTAAAAACAATAGATGGTTGGAAAAATCACATAATCCCGTCCTTCGATATGATCAAACATTTTCCGATTAAAAATTGAAATGTATTAAAAAAAAATTAAATAATAAATTCAATAAATTTAAAAAAAAAATAAAAATTAATTTTATGAATTTATTTTCTATTTTTTCTGTGGTTGAAGAAATATATTTTTCAATGTAGGTATAGAACCTGACTCTGACTCAGCCTAAAACGAATGCGTCGATATTGGCACCATGGTGAATTCAAAGTACGACGAGGTCAACAGATGGACGAAGAGAAAAAATTTCTCAGGAGCGATACTTGAAAAAGATGAACCGGATGATGAATAAGAAGAATGAGCAAGATATCCGGGAAATCCCAATGTTCTGACCGATTGGGACAAAAAATGTTTTGTCGTAGGTAACTTTATTAATGTTCAATTGTTGTTGATATAACAAAATGTTTGTTGATATAACGAAATTAGTTGCTAAAGTGACTAAAATCGTAATTGTATTTACAAAATACGTTGTTAGCTCAAATTTAAACATAATTTTAATTGTATTGACAATGAAATTAATTGATATTTTTTAAGTGTATACCCCAAACACATTTTGCTTCAAGCATATATATTTTCAGGATTGGTCCGAACAAAATATTGTTTGTATTGTTCAAATATATTATGTTTCACATTTGGGCATACACTGGTAGTTAAAAAATTTAATGAAATTATCTTTGTGTGGATATATTTTTAAGGCGCCAATTGATTACTTCCATTATTTTACTTGCAGCATATTCTCTAGGTCTCTCTTTCTAAACACATATATGTTTATAGGCTATTTCCAAATTAATATATGTTTGCATCTAAGCATATTATATTTACAAACATTTTATGTCCCAAATATAATATGTTCTAACATATTAACATATATGTCCCAAACATATTATGCTAGTTCATGAACATTATATGCTTGCACTTAAAAATATTGTGTTAAAAAATTTGAGTTCCAAACATATAATTGTTACACCCAGACATATGAAAAACAGTCTTTTTCGTCCGTGTAGATGTTACTTCTTCAGATTTACTGAGGAGGGAAGGAGTATAAAATTATATATATGTGTATATATGTATGACATAAAAATGTCATTCTTAAAAACAATAGATTCTGAGAAACTATATTTTAGACCAACAAAATTTTATTTTGTTTGTTAAAATTGTTTCTTACAGTATATTAAATATATATTTCATATATATTTCTTTATAGTAGGCTTTATTACATTACAAAATACTTCAAATATAAAAAGTTTATATTTTAGGTGTTTTCAAGACTAGTTTAATAAATTTTAAGACAGTTTTTCGTCTCCCAAGAAAAAACAACAAAACCCATCAGTCACGGTCCTTGTTTTCGCAATTGTCACAAGTGTAATCAAATATTTCCTGAAAATTTGATATGTTTGCTATTTTGCAATTAAGCATTTGGCATGAGTTGAAGTGACTAAATAAATGACCAACTACCAGCCAAGTCACGAATATTGTGTTACAATTTTGCTAAAAAAAAAAACACAAAATTAATGAAAGCACAAACGACAGGAAAGTATTACATTAATTTTTGGGGCTGTAAATTAATTAAGAAACCAACTATAATGAGTCACAATTTGACAACTTAAAATGAAATGTGTATAAATTATTTATAATATATACATACATCATATACGCTGATTTAAAAAAAATATGCGCTTGACACAGGTTGTGCAACAAAAAGTGGTTGGAAAAATCACATAATCCCTCCCTTCGAAAGTACACAGAAAAAATATGAGCAAAAATTTTCCTATTAAAAATTAAAATGGATTTAAAAAAATGTAAACTAATAATGTAATCAATTCAATAAATTAAAGAAAAAAAAACAAATATTAATTTTATCAATTTATGTTTTATTATTTTCTATTTTTTCTGTGATTGAAAAAATTTCAAACAAACACTGAAAGGTTCACTGTTTTTTTTCAGTGTTTGATTGACATTTTTTCAATCACAGAAAAAAGATTGAAAAAGAAGAAAAGTTTTGGTTCATTTTAGAAAATTTAGATTATTTTCAGAAAATTTGAACTAAACAGTATTACAAACGCTGACATCACGCCGATATCATAAAAAATAAGTAAATATTTTTCGACAAATACAAATTTATTAGACATAATTAACTTTTTTCACTTGTTATTGAAAATTTTGTAGTTTGAAGAAAAAAAAATAGATTTGAAAATTGTAAGAATGTGTTTAGTGCCATACGAAGTTCAAGATGGGCGCATTTGTAGTAAAATTTACAAATTTAAAAAAATAATGAACTACTTTGTGAGAAGTACGAATTTAGCAAATCCTTATCTTCATTTGTGTATAATTTTTTCTCGTATTTTAGTTCATTTAACTAACGTACGTAATAATTGTTTGAGTAAAAGAAACTTTCTCCAAACTTAATAATTCCATAAAAAATTTACAAAATTTTCTATAGAAATAAAATTCTGACAAAATTTTCTAAAGAAATAAAATTTTGACAAAATTTTTTATAGAAATAAAATTTTGACAAAATTTTGTGTAGAAATAAAATTTTGACAAAATTTTCTATAGAAATAAAATGTTGACAACATTTTCTATAGAAATAAAATGTTGACAAAATTTTTATATAGAAATAAAATTTTGACAAAATTTTCTATAGAAATGAAATTTTGCCAACATTTTCTATAGAAATAAAATTTTGCCAAAATTTTCTATAGAAATAAAATTTGACAAATTTTTCTATAGAAATAAAATTTTGACAACATTTTCTATAGAAATAAAATTTTGACAAAAATTTCTATAGAAATAAAATTTTGACAAAATTTTCTATAGAAATAAAATTTTGACAACATTCTCTATAGAATTAAAATTTTGACCAAATTTTCTATAGAAATAACATTTTGGTAGATTATTTTTGGCTCGAGTGGCAACCATGATTATGAACCGATATGGACCAATTTTTGTGTGATTGGGGATCGGCTATATATAACTATAGACCGATATGGACCAATTTTGGCATGGTTATTAGCGGACATATACTAACACCACGATCCAAATTTCAACCGGATCGGATGAATTTTGCTCCTCCAAGAGGCTCCGGAGATCAAATCTGGGGAACGGTTTATATGGGGTCTATATATAATTATGGACCGATATGGACCAATTTTTACATGGTTGTTAGAGACCATATACTAACACCACATACCAAGTTTCAACCGAATCGGATGAATTTTTCTCGTACAAGAGGCTACGGAGGCAAATCTGTAGATCGGTTTATATGGGGGCTATATATAATTATGGACCGATATGGACCATTTTTTTTTTTTGTTTGTTAGAGACCATATACTAATACCATGTACCAAATTTCAGCCGGATCGGATGAAATTTGCTTCTCTTAGAGGATCCGCAAACCAAATCTGGGGATCAGTTTATATGGGGGCTGTATATAATTATGGACCGATATGGACCAATTTTTGTATGGTTGCTAGAGACCATACACTTACACCATGTACCAAATTTCAGCCAGATCGTATGAAATATGCTACTCTTAGAGGCTCCGCAAGCCAAATCTGGGGGTCCGTCCGCTTATATGGGGGCTATACGTAAAAGTGAACCGATATGGCACATTTGCAATACCATCCGACCTATATACATCAATAAAAACTACTTGTGCCATGTTTGACGTCGATAGCTTGTTTCGTTCGGAAGTTAGCGTGATTTCCACAGACGGACGGACATGCTTAGATCGACTCACCACGACCCAGAATATATATACTTTATGTGGTCTTAGAGCAATATTTCGATGTGCTACAAACGGAATGATAAAGTTAACATAATATAACCCCCATCCTATGGTGGAGGTTATAATAAAGTTAAATTGGCTGTAGTGAAATAGAGGGTTCACTTTTTTTAAGTGTGGCAAGTAATCTTTTACCAAAAGTGATGTGATCCATTGCCGAATTAGGTTTTCTCCTGTCCCAATTGAACAGTTTTTGAACAAACAAAATGATTGGGGGTTACTTGCCAAAGAAGTCAGCTAAAAATATACACCCTACCAGTATCGCACCCCGTTTGTATTCATCGACCGTGGGGTTAAAATAAATGCCGAATATTATCGGGAAAATGTCTTAAAGGCAGTGTTGATGCTCCAGACAGACGAACATTTCAACTGCAGACCATGGACATTCCAACAGGACTCAGCTGGCGTCAACCACGAATGGCTTGAAAAGGAGGTTCCATCCTTAATTTCTTATGAAGAATGTTCCCACCACTAAACTTTGCATATCTCAATTCATTGGACTTTTGCGCCTGTGGCATTTTGGAGATTATGGTTGGCAGTTAAAAATACCAAAGTGGCGATCATCTCAAAACGACACTTCCAAACTGATTCTAAAATGTGAAATTATTTGCGACAGTTTTTGCTTTTGAACAATAAAATTACTTCGTTGCATTACATAGACATAAAAAAATTTCACGAACATTTTTCCAATTAAAATTTTAAATCGAGTTTTTAAAAATGTTTAATTGGTTCAACAAAGTTTTTAACTGAAACAAAAAACAATCACAAAAATTAATA
The DNA here is from genome assembly GCF_050003625.1 of Haematobia irritans. Classification (NCBI taxonomy): domain Eukaryota; kingdom Metazoa; phylum Arthropoda; class Insecta; order Diptera; family Muscidae; genus Haematobia; species Haematobia irritans. Next base: position 162,683,067 of record NC_134397.1, on the reverse strand, counting down.
GTAGCAATTAATTTTTTAATTGACTTTCAATTAATTTTTTAATTGATACTATCATTTCTGTGATTGAAAACATTTCAATAAAAAAGTAATTGGATCAATTAATTTCGTGATTGAATCAGAATTTTTTTTGTGTGTACCAGCCAGTACCGTTGATTTTCGAGTTAAATTTCATGCCCATACTACAATCGTGCTTCAGAACCATTTCGCCAAAAACTCAACCAATATTTTCCTGCTCCGCTCCCAAAACACATTATTTTCATTTCAAAATGCATATCATCTTGTACTTGCTGTAAAGATACATCGATATTGTGATATAACAAACGTGATCTAAATAAATCAGACGTCAATACTTGCAAGCATCGAATTTCAGCTAATAAAAACCACAATACGACAATGATCATAACAAAGGGAAAAAATGACTCAAATAGTGTTAATGCTTCAGGTAGATGTAGAACTAACACACAGATCTTTCAGTCTGCTACAATTTTTTTCAGATTAAATTCTCAAACATTTGAAGAAATTCCGCATTTTTACTTTCAGTCTGCTATTTATTTAGGACTAAATTCTCAAACATTTGAAGAAATTCAGCATAATTAATTTACTCTGCCAGTTTTTCAATATATTTCACATCACTTTTATGGCAAATTTTGGCATTGAAGTCTATTTTGAAGATAATGGAAAGTTGATAATTTATGTTTTAATATGTGCCAATAACAATTACTTGACTATGAACCTCACTAAAAATCGACGCCAAACAGTCGAATATTTTTATCCCATTTTTCTATTTGCAATCAAAACAAACTGCATTAATTCTTATTGGTGCAATTTTTTATCTATTTAAAATTATCTATTTTAATATACTATATTTTTTTTTAATATCTGCGCATCACTGGCATGCTGAGTCTATTCATATCGTATTATTGCATATTAAATTTAATTAAATTTGAGTGGTGCTTGGTTACCGAGATACAAATCACAGAATATCTGATAGCTTTCATCACAAAATATACAAGTCATCATCACCCACTTTTTTTTTTTTTTTTTGTATATGACAATTTAAATAAATTCATCATTATCATCATCATCGTCTCAACAAAAGCCTTCAACTCATTCACAAAACAAGGAAAAACCAAAATGAACGTCCATAACATGGCATTTTTCATGGCAGATATAAAGATTATGATGAATAATAATAATAATGTGAAAGCTTCAGCAATTGAACTGGACTACGCAACGAACGAAAGTTTATGAAAGATAAACCAATTATAGTATTTTTATAAAATTTCATGAGCATTGTATAGCAAAACAAAAGAGTGGGAGAGTGATTGTGAATGGAGAGATAGTCCCTTATAACAGCTGTTTTTGCGGTACTACTTGATATGAACAATTTAAATATTTTCATTTGTTAATTATGTTTTTATATGAAAGCTATGGCCTATGGTCGAAGGTCAAATGTATTATGGACAATCACCTCTTGTGTTACAGTGAGAAAAATATAAAAACTGAAATTTTTGCATGTAGACTTTATATATGATCTAATCAGTTAATATATAATTATTACAATCATGTATTTCAGTTAATATCCAGCGTAGAAAATAGGAAATACGAAATATAGTACTAATAATTTTTATAGTCAAAAAGCTTAATTTTTTAATTCAATATTTATATATTGAATTATTAGCATGAATTCCCAGCAAAAAGAATGGAAGTTGTTCCACAAACTTTTCTTTAAAGCACATCCCGGAATCTCCTATCTACTTCCGATGCAGTCCTTTTGGACAAGTCTTAGAAAGTACGGAATTAGGCCGTTTTAAGTGAAAATTTAAGTTTTTGATAATTAAAATTCGCAAAAAAAGAATAGAGAATCAATAAAAAAGTAAAAAAAAAATAATAAAAACAAAATAAAAAATCATCCCCGCTGGGATTTGAACCAGTGTGAAAAAGTCAAATGGCTTTTTCACTTCACTTATTTTGAGAAGGTTTTCCAAATTATGATCATTTTTAATCTTTTGTTGATTTTTAATGGAAAAAATATACAAAAATATATGCCGAAAAAAATCATAATAAAAACGATGTATAACTTAAAAAATATTTTTTTAGGAAAATATTTAATTAAAAAATTGCCGCTGGTGAGATTTGAACCAGCTTACTTTATTTTTTCATTCATAATAATAAAGAACATCTCAGGAAGTAGTTAGAATGTCATGCCATGGTGTCATGTTACGAACATTTGAATAGACGTTTTGATGCATCATGTTCAATGGTGTTTGTGGCTGAGTGTTCTAAGGCGTTCTGTTATGGTGTCAACAGATCCAGGTTCAACCCCCGGTGGGGAAAATTAAAGAAAAGGAAAGTATAACAAAAAGTACTGATAAAAATAAAAAAGTGAAATTGGAAAAAAATAGTTTTTTTAGTTTTTTAAATTTCTTCATCCAAATGAACTTTCAAAGCACAACTTCTAACGGAATGCAAAGGATCCAAAAATGGAGTAGTTTCGTCCTATGACAATCCCATCTAAAATTCATTGGATATGATCCACGTTTGCACTACTTCCGGATTACAAATAGGGAATCCAAACTACTTTTTTTGTCCATGATCTGAAAGAAGTTAGAGCTTCGATATGAATTAAGTTGAATTGAAATACTTCACAAAGATCTAAATATATTTTATTTTAATATATTTCTGGATATAAAAAAAATTGTATACGTCCATATTTTACGTTTTTAATATTTTGTATATCTATTTTTCATTTAATTTTCCGAAATGTTGTTTATTATTATCAGATGGTCGATATCAGAAATTTTTGACGATGCGTGCCCCACACCCAAATCCAGACTTGAAATTGACAAAATGTATACCATTTAACTGTAATTTAGTCGGTACTTAAAAGAAGTTAACTAGACAATTTATATAGGACAAAGTTATTATTTCGACATTATATAACCCGCTTTGCCGTTGGGACTTGCAGACACGGTTGCCACAGTTGGTAGAATTGTACCAAAAATATTCCTCTCCAACTAGAAGGAACTTCACAAATTTTTTATATCTTTATTTTCCTATAGAAATAAAATTTTGACAAAATTTTTCTACAGAAATAAAATTTTAACAAAATTTTCTATAGAAATAAAATTTGACAAAATTTTCTATAGAAATAATATTTTGGCACAATTTTCTATGGAAATAATATTTTGACAAAATTCTCTATAGAAATAATACTTTGACAAAAATTTCTATAGAAATAAAATTTTGACAAAATTTCTATAGAAATAAAATTTTGACAAAATTTTCTATAGAAATAAAATTTTCACAACATTTTCTATGGAAATACAATTTTGACAAAATTTTCTATAGAAAACAACATTTTCTATAGAAATAAAATTTTGACAAAATTTTCTATAGAAATAAAATTTTCACAAAATTTTCTATAGAAACAATATTTTGGCAAAAATTTCTATGGAAATAAAATTTTGACAAAATTTTCCATAGAAATAAAATTTTGACAAAACTTCTATAGAAATAAAAGTTTGACAAAATCTTCTATAGAAATAAAATTTTGACAAAATTTTCTATAGAAATAAAATTTTGACATTTTCTATAGAAATAAAATTTTGACAAAATTTTCTATAGAAATAAAATTTTTTATAGAAATAAAATTTTGACAAAATTTTCTATAGAAATAATATTTTGGCACAAATTTCTATAGAAATAAAATTTTGACAAAATTTTCTATAGAAATAAAATTTTGACAAAATTTTCTATAGAAATAAAATTTTGACAAAATTTTCTATAGAAATAAAATTTTGACAAAATTTTCTATAGAAATAAAATTTTGACAAAATTTTCTATAGAAATAAAATTTTGACAAAATTTTCTATAGAAATAAAATTTTGACAAAATTTTCTATAGAAATAAAATTTTGACAAAATTTTCTATAGAAATAAAATTTTGACAAAATTTTCTACAGAAGTAAAATTTTGGCAAAATTTTCTATCGAAATAAAATCTTAACAAAATTTTCTATAGAAATAAAATTTTAACAAAATTTTCTATAGAAATAAAATTTTGACAACATTTTCTATAGAAATAAAATTTTGACAACATTTTCTATAGAAATAAAATTTTGACAAAATTTTCTATAGAAATAAAATTTTGACAAAATTTTCTATGGAAATAAAATTATGACAAAATTTTCTATAGAAATAAAATTTTGACAAAATTTTCTATAAAAATAAAATTTTCTATGGAAATAAAATTTTGACAAAAATTTCTATAGAAATAAAATTTTGACGAAATTTTCTAAAAAATAAATTTTTCACAAAATTTTCTATAGAAATAAAATTTTGACAAACATTTCTATAGAAATAAAATTTTGACGAAATTTTCTAAGAAATAAATTTTTCACAAAATTTTCTATAGAAATAAAATTTTGACAATATTTTCTATAGAAATAAAATTTTGACAAAATTTACTATAGAAATAAAATTTTGACAAAATTTTCTGTAGAAGTAAAATTTGAGAAAATTTTCTATAGAAATAAAATTTTGACAAAATTTTCTATAGAAATAAAATTTTGACAAAATTTTCTATAGAAATAAAATTTTGACAAAATTTTCTATAGAAATAAAATTTTGACAAAATTTTCTATAGAAATAAAATTTTGACAAAATTTTCTATAGAAATAAAATGTTGACAAAATTTTCTATAGAAATAAAATTTTGACAAAATTTTCTATAGAAATAAAATTTTGACAAAAATTTCTCTAGAAATAAAATTTTTACAAAATTTTCTATAGAAATAAAATTTGACAAAATTTTCTAAGAAATAAATTTTTTACAAAATTTTCTACAGAAATAAAATTTTGACAAAATTTTCTATAGAAATAAAATTTGACAAAATTTTCTAAGATATAAATTTTTTACAAAATTTTCTATAGAAATAAAATTTTGACAAATCATTATAATATTAAACATGCTGTAGGTTATTCTTACTATTTTTGAGAATTGTAAAAAAAGCGTAAAAATTTGAAAGACGGCGTTTATATGTTTATCCAATCTTGTCAAACCTTGGATGGAAAAACGTACAATTGCATCTCTTATATAAAGGAATAGCACCTGGGTATTCACAGTTCTTGATTATCATTAACCCTTCGTTAAATGACATTGCATATATGCAATGTTAGTTGTCTTGTCTATGTAGCTTCTATTATATACTTTTATATAATCCACCATAATCTTTTTTTGATTTGGATAAACATTTTGTCCAGCGTGGAAACAATTTCATTTAAATAAAGCGAAATTAAACTTCGTTTTTTTAATACTTGAGAACATTTAATTTATCTGTTTTCAATGTAGTATGAAAAATATATGTTACTCTTTTTTATTGTCCACGAATATGAAAGTGAAGATTAATATTTTCCCCGCTGGAAATGTATTAAAATTTTGCAGCACCAAAAAATGAATTTTAACACGACCTACATCTGTTTTTGTCTTTTTTAGGCAGATAAAAATTTGAATGTCAAAACCATAGTAGATAACAAAGCATAATAAATGCCAGAATTGGCAGTAACTCAAAATATATGGTTGTATATTTTTCTGCGTATCTTGAATAATTATTAAAATATAATTAAAACAAATAATTCACTGTTTCTTATAAAAACAAACGAAAAAACAGATAAAGAACAACACTATTTGCAAACAAACTCAAAAAATAAAATAAATATTCAACACTCACGAAAGAAATGTTTGCTGGTGACGTTCCATGACGAATAATTAACACCTTCATAAGATTAACGAACAGAAAAAAATATAGATATGTATGCCTGTGTATACATATGTATATATACAATATAGATCAATTATTATATCAATATATTTCAGTTGCAAACAGTTGAGCAATAAAGAATAATTTGTTTATATGAACGCATATATTTCACAATATGAGAATGTTTCTTATATTTATATATTGATTAATTGGCATTAAATGATTATGAATTATGATGACAGTGTAGGTATGGAATTTTTAACCACACCTGGAAATTATTTTGGTAATATATGTTATATGGTAAATTGTGTAATATTTATTATTGTGTGGGAAAAGTAAATTCTAAGAAACAACAGAAACAAGTTGAATCATAAATACACCGAAAATGTTAGTTCTACCTTAAAACTCAAAATTCTAACAAAAGAAGAAAATGCACTTTTGTGGATCCGGAGGTACTTCAGAATGTAAGAAAACTTACTAGGAAGCAGAGCTTATTAACGCTCTGTGCTACTAACGCATCTCTGTTACTGTGCAAATCAAAAGGAATGAATTGTGGAATGGTTTCGCCACTATTGTCCTCTTGTAGTGCAGCCACATATTCATTAAGATAGAATGGAGGTGCAACGAGATGCAAACTTTTCTGCAGACTTGGAAAGTGGTTGAGTTAATAATTTAAGCGAGATAAGTAAATTATTCCTGTCCGCGTAATACATACGAGATGGGGCACACGTTAGCTGCTATCAATTGAGGAATTGAGGCGGCTGCACTTGCCTGATTTTAGTTGGGCTTAAAAAACTAGTTTGTCGCGGGAGGTATCTCACCTTCGGTGCTATAGGCGGTGGTCGAGCTCGGACAGGTAGAGATTAGACATTGCCGGAAATGTCACCCCTCCTTGGGGATGTCCCTGAATTCCACATACAACTGGCCCCTGCACCGATAATTTAGAACTCAACGCCTGCCGATAGGGACGTATTTTCGATGTCCTCGAAGAGTCTGGCATGATTGACCGTATCGAATGCCTTCGATAGGTCAAGCGCCACGAGGGCCTTCATATGACACGATTTGGGCTGCTTGAGACCTGTATTAATGTATGCTAAAGTGACATGGAAAGCAGTCATCGTGATTTGTATGGTTGGCAGCAGGAAAAATTTCCACAAGGCTGAGGAGGAGTAGTGTCTCAAGAGCCTTAGGTTAAGTATAGTGGCAGCTCGATATTTCAGGCTCACTTAGACTATTCAGTCCATTGTGATACCACCGTGCTGAACTTCTCTCTTATCACTGAGTGCTGCCCGATTCTATGTTAAGCTCAATGACAAGAGAACTCCTTTTTATAGCCGAGACCGAACGGCGTTCCACATTGCAGCGAAACCACTTAGAGAAGCTTTGAAGCACTCAGAAATGTCACAAGCATTACTAAGGTGGTATAATCCACCGATGAAAAACTTTTTGGTGTTTGGTCGAAACTGGGTTTGAAGTCGGACATGCTAACCATTCCACCACGGTGGCTCCCTTAAGTGCCTTGGATACTGCTGAGAGAAGTGATATCAATATGCACGATTCAACTTTACTAGCGTCTTTGCATGGCTTCAGAATCGTTCTACTCATTTTCCAAGTACGGAATCCATGTTGATGTTTGGCAGCTGGAAAATTCTCCACAAGGCTGGGGAGGAGTAGTGCCTCAAGTGCCTTGGCTATTGGCAAGAGAAGGGATATCGGTCTGGACGATTCAACTTTACTAGCGACTTTGCATGGCTTCAGAATCGCCCTACTCATTTCCCAGGTATCGGGCATAAAGTGTAGTTCCAAGGACAAATTAAAGAGTCTGGTCAAGCACTCAACTCCAAGTGTTCCCAGATTCTTCAGCACTAGCATAGAGAATCCGTCGGGGTCCAGCGCCTTAGATGGTTTCGCGAGGGTTGCCTTTTTTTGGCGGGATTGGGCAACCATCTGCCAACTGACAGCTATATCATAAAGCTTGTCATTTTGTAGGTTGTACGTACTCAGAACAGCAACTTAAGAGATTCATCTCCTCGGAAAATGGAATTAAATCGTGAACATTTTCATGCGATTATTTTTTACAACGTGGATTAACTCAACGCATCGCTGAACTTAGTTAAAATTATGGGACCAGCATATATTCAATATTGCATGGACATTTGTTCGTTTTGGATCCCACACACTTTGTCGATCGTTCAAAAAAATCTGTTGCCAATTAGTCGAAAGAAATGTTCGAAAAATAGGATCGCGATGTTTTGACACACGTCTATGACATCGTGATGAATCGTGGATTTACGCGTATGAGCCTGAAAGTAAACAGCAGTCAACTGTATGTATGCTTGAAGCCAAATCTAACCAAAGTTGCTCGTGCACGAAACATTTCCAACTAAATGGTCGCCTGTTTTTCGGGGAAACTGAACACCGCGGAACAGACAACCTTTTGTTGGCCAGTTGCCTTCCAAGAAATTAGGAAAACCAACCACCGAAGACGGATCACTCTTCACCGCGAAACTTCTTTTTATTCCCGTAGTGGATCCCATGGTTTTGGGGGGAGGGTTTCGTATATCATCTATATGACATTTTATTTACCACAATTGTCATATATACTACGAAATACCAAACATTTGGCAACTGACATCAAATTTAACATTCTTGCAAAAAGCAGCAACACTTTATCAAGCAATATACCAGCAATATAAATAAACAAAAACAAACAATTATTTTACGCTATAAATATTTATAGATATTTTTGTGGCAAGTGGCGTTTAAATTCATTCAATTTGACAAGATTAAGACAAATGTTCTTATAATTCTTATACACAGAAAAAAATTGTTCATAGTCAAACTGATGATAATTATCTTATTTTATTGCAAACAAAATTATTTGGTTTTAGATTAATTATATGAATCATCTCCCCCGACAGATATATACTAAAGGCTATGAAAATTCGAATTAGCCAGCGATGAAACTTATGTATAGTCAGGCTAATGTATATCGGTATCTGGCATTTTCTTTTCAATAGCGAAATCGTATCAATTAACTGCATCTTTTTATCCAATAAGTTCGAAATTAATTTATTTTTTAATTACTTCTTTTTGGTAATTTTTCAAGTATGTCTCAAATACTTTATAAGCTAATCAACTACGCCATAGTACAAATGATCATAATTTGGCGCTAATAATTTTTGTTCTTTATGATTAATTCACTTTTTCAAGAGCAGAACAATTTATTTAAATTTTCGCACCGGGTAGTTAGTTCATTTTCCCCATAAAAAGTTTACTTTTTTCTATGAAATCATTACACCGGAATGAGTCAAAATATCCGAATATTACATGTATGCATCTTGTAACTCATTTTCTTGGCGGACTCAGAGCGATGGTAAGGAGTCGAAAGATGGTCATAATGAGCAAAATTTCGTTGATATAAAAATCGAAAATCTACTTTTTCTTAAAAGTGTTCAACACATTCTGAAGACTTTGACTCTATAAAGTTTATAGGCTTCGCCCCGGCGTTACTACGTAATTGAATATATTACAAATAAGGTTGTTGTCATTTATTAATTGCTGCTGTTGTTGTGCAAAATTCGAGGCATGACATAGTTTTGTGGTATTTGCAAACATAAACACATTTCATTTAATGGACATGGTTACATTTACGAATAATAAAACAATAGCAAATAAAGGAAACTATGATAGACCTTGAACTTTTCAACGAAAATTTGTACGTCGTAATTTATGTGGCGGGATTTCGATGCACTGAAAAAATAACCATGTAACGTAGTATACTACATACCTTTCTCGATGACAAAATGTTCTATAAAAATAAAATTTTCACAAAATTTTCTATAAAAATAAAATGTTGACAAAATTTTTTGACAACATTTTCTATAGAAACAACAATTTGACAAAATTGTCTATAGAAATATAATTTAGAAAAATTTTCTATAGAAATTTTGACAAATTTTCCATAGAAATAAAGTTTTGACAAAATTTTCTATAGAAATGAAATTTTTACAAAATTTTCTATAGTAATTAAATTTTTACAAAATTTTCTAAAGAAATAAATTTTGTACAAAATTTTCTATAGAAACCAAATTCTGACAAAATTTTCTATAGAAATATAATTAGACAAATTTTCCATAGAAATAAAATTTTGACAAATTTTCCATAGAAATAAACTTTAGACAGAATTTTGCTATAGAAATAAAATTTTGACAAAATTTTCTATAAAAATAAAATTTTGACAAAATTTTCTATAGAAATAAAATTTTGACAAAATTTTCTATAGAAATAAAATTTTAACAAAATTTTCTATAGATATAAAATTTTGACAAAATTTTCTATAGAAATAAAATTTTGACAAAATTGTCTGTAGAAATAAAATTTTGACAAAATTGTCTGTAGAAATAAAATTTTGACAAAATTTTCTATAGAAATAAAATTTTGACAAAATTTTCTATAAAAATAAAATTTTGACAAAATTTTCTATAGAAATAAAATTTTGACAAAATTTCTTATAGAAATAAAATTTTGACAAAATTTTATATAGAAATAAAATTTTGACAAAATTTTCGATAGAAATAAAATTTTGACAAAATTTTCGATAGAAATAAAATTTTGACAAAATTTTCTATAAAAATAAAATTTTGGCAAAATTTTCTATAAAAATAAAATTTTGGCAAAATTTTCTATAGAAATAAAATTTTGACAAAATTTCCTAAAGAAATAAAATTTTGACAAAATTTTCTATAGAAATAAAATTTTGACAAAATTTTCTATAGAAATAAAAGTTTGACATTTTCTATAGAAATAAAATTTTGACAAAATTTTCTATAGAAATAAAATTTTGACAAAATTGTCTATAGAAATAAAATTTACTCTGATTACTAATTTAATTAATAATCAGAATAATCATAAAATATGTCAACAATACTCAAAACTTCGTAAATAAAATATAGACAAATTTTCTATAAAAATAAAAGTTTGACAAAATTTTGCTATGGAAATAAATTTTCCATAAAAATTAAATTTTGACAAAATTTTCTATAGAAATAGAAAATTTTGTCAAAGCTAATATTAAGTCAACACCGTTAAAAATTTTTAATTCTCGTTTAGGTCATATTATGAAAGTCCATTGCGGGTATATCCTTTTTGTAGAAGTAGCAATTTTCTTTTTTGGTGATAGCTAAACGACAATTGATTTGGTATCCCTTACATGTTTTTGTTTTTTTTTTTTTTGTAAAATTTTCTTCAAATTTTGATAGATTATTTTTGGCCCCACCAATCAAAACGTTGTTTTTGGTTCGAAGTTTTTGCATAAATCTTAATACAAAGATTAAAATCTTTAACATCAATTTAACTCCTTGAGTGTACTTGCAAATGTATAAAAAAATATTTGCATGTTGTACAGACACATTCTTAGAACTAAAGTTAAAAACTAATTTCCATTAAAATGTACTTATCCTTTTATTGACGAACTAAAATAAATATAAGTCGAAAAATTTAGTTTTGCAGAATTTTTATTTACCAAAGACCAACTTTGTTTTCTATAAACGCAAACAGACTCGATAACAATTAAAATTCCATTGTAACCGAGGAACACATATTATAATATAACTTTACGTTAACTTTAGTGGAAATTTGTGTTCTACCTCAAAAATTGGAATTTATTTAATACATGGAATTTACAAATATTCTTCGTATATCATTTTTTGTTTTTTGTATTATAAATAAAAGGCTTCAAAAATATTGTAGAACTTATAAATTTATTTATTTTTGTTATGACACGACAAGTGTCCACATGTGCCATTTTAATTTGATTGCTTTTTTGTTTATTTTTTGCCAAAGGGATTGAATATGAAAACATAACTTGAGCTAACATAGAAAAAAGATTCTTTGTTTTTATTATACAAACAAAACCTTAAAGCGAGCAATTTATGAGGGTTAGCCAACATTTTGGGGCAGATTTTAAAATTGGCCTCTCCCACAAAAGAAACAATAAAAACATACGTTATTAATTTTTGATGCAATTTTATAAAGGTTGAAGTTTATTGAACTGTCTTAAAATAGAATATGTTAGATACTATGCTTTATATTTTATGTGAGGAAAGTATTGAAGGAAAACATCTACCAAGTGTGTAAACATAACCATGGCGATAGGCGAAATATTTTTCCGCGACGAACAAATACACCAAGCTTGTCGGCAAAAATTTCTTCTTTTCTTGTTTCCGAGGGTCAAAGTTGTGCCTTTAGACATATTTCAAGTTTTTTTGTTGGGATGTTTAGGTATTTGTAAAAGTTACGTAACCACGGTTGCCACAGTTGGTAGAATTCTACCAAAAAAGGGAGATTTTTTACTATTAGGTAGATTGATAGAATTCTTGGTGTTTTGGTAGATTTTGCAAAATATTCCTCTCCAACAGGAACTTCACAATTTTTCTATAGAAATAAATTGTTGAAAAAGTTTCCTACAGAAATAAATTTCGACAAAATTTCCTGTAGAAACAACATTTTGACAAAATTTCCTATAGAAATAAAATTTTGAAAAAGTTTCCTGTAGAAACAAAATTTTGACAAAGTTTTCTATAACTGGCCCGAAATAGGGTAATACCTTCTTTATCTGACGACTAGGGATATGAAAGTCCAGTTTTAAAATGGGTGTCAGTATCCCTGCTGCTGCTCTAAGTTCTTGAAGACGCAGTGAATATTTCATTTTGTACCAAAGCAAGTAGGCCATTGTAGTACCATTGTACAATTTACATATAAAATGTAACAACATTAGTACAATTTTGCTTTTACAACTTTATTCGCGGGAAACCAATTTAAAAACTAAAAACGTGAGCAAATAAACATTACCATTGTAGATCTTGGACATAGGACAAGACTCGGCTCCATCCCAAATCTCGACAGATGACAAACCCATGAACGTTTACGAGCCTTAATTTCGAAATTTAAATTTTCTCTAACACGTTTTTAAAGGACTTTAATAGCACATAAAGAAAAAGCGGAAAAAACGAATGAATTCATCTTTATTTTCTAGTATCAATTACCCAAAACTCCAATTTAAAAGAGAATTGTGTTATAAAAGCATCCTTACTTCAATCCTCCGCTTATTTGACTCGGAATCAATATTAAAAACAATGAACAAAATCTTTGGGACCGGGCTTGTTTTTGTTTCAGTGTACAATGTCTACGGACTACTACCATTACAAAGATGTGTGTAAGAAAATGTTGATCAATATTATTAGATGGGTTCCATATATTCAGTTCAGCTGCTGTAAGCTCCTGAAGACGCAGTGAATATTTATTTTTATACAAAATTGGTCATGGTACCATTGTACAAAGTGAATATGAAATGTACCAAATTTAGTACAATTTTACTTTTACAACTTTATTTTCGGCGCTGATTTATCCCCTCCATGTAAGTAGTGCTGGTAACATTTCTGATTGTAGCAAAGCTTCTCTAAGTGGTTGGACCATAAGGTGAAGCAACGGCAAGTACTAACTATAAGAAGGTATCACTACTCTAATAGAAAAAAATACGTTCCATAGTCGTGAACAGACGGCATTCGTTTTTCTCTGGCTATGAAAAGTCTTAAAATAATCGTTAGACGTTATTATGGCAACTCCCTCGGTGGTGCAATGTGCTAAGGCGACTGTTAACGCGTATGGTGCAGAAAACACAGGTTGGAGTCACGCTAGCGGAAATCTTTTTTCTAATTCTGTTTATAAATTCGTAACCATACCGTTTCAGATCGTGAACGCTGGTTGTTATTTCGACAACGCATGGTGTCATTTTATCGTTGTCAGATTGACACCGCCTGTTCTCCGTTCGACACCACATGTGTGTTGATTCACTTTCATGGACTGAATAGTCTATGTGTGTCTACAAAATCTGCCGAGTCGCGCCTCCGATTGTAGCTGCCGCCGACCATTTTGTACTAGTCAACGCCGCCGCCTAATATTTCGACCCATCTCGGATCAAATTTAGCCGCCAATTAATCAAAAATATTGAGTTAAAGCAAATAAATGTTTTATGGTTAGGTTAGGTGGCAGCCCGAAGTATCAGGCTCACTTAGACTATTCAGTCCATTGTTATACCACATTGGTGAACTTCTCTCTTATCACTGAGTGCTGCCCGATTCCATGTTAAGCTCAATGACAAGGGACCTCATTTTTATAGCCGAGTTCGAACGGCGTTCCACATTGCAGTGAAACCACATAGAGAAGCTTTGAAACCCTCAGAAATGTCACCAGCATTACTGAGGTGGGATAATCAACCGCTGAAAAACTTTTTGGTGTTCGGTCGAAGCAGGAATCGAGCCCACGACCTTGAGTACGCAAGGCGGGCATGCAAAGCATTGCATCACGGTGGCTCCAAAAAAAATGTATTATAAATTGTTATATTTTTTGCCAAAATTTTGAACCTTTCATCCAAAATTGATCAGGATCAAATTGCTGTAATAATATCACAAAAAAATTACTTCAGAAAATTTGAAGGAAATGTAAATTTGGTTTTAAGATTAGTTGTACAACTAATCTCATTACCATTCGGATAACTTCAAACTGATTTTATAATGGATAACTCTCCGCTGCTGAATAGACACATTTATACCGGCTTAGCCGTCAAGCTGCCTCAGCCAGAGGCAAAATTTTAGTGTCAGCCGCCGCCAACAAAACTAGGTCCGTTTCATTCTCTGGTCTAAAATAACAAGCTGCCACTACACCTAAGCTAACTCGCAGTCACGATTAAATAAAACAAACATTTTTATACATTCGATTTAGAAGTTGATTGAATCAATCAATTTCGGTGGTGAATCTTTCATGTAAACATTTTAGGTTTCCCTTAGAATACGACTCTCGGGTATAAATCAGTACGCATTACTTTTTACAACCTTATATAAATGGCTTCACACAATTTTTTCTTGTCTATCACCCTGACACCTTGGAGGTACATATCTTCTTGTATTATAAGTTTGAAGGACAATTCGTGATACAACCGCACTTGTTGTGCGGTCACTACAAAAGTTCAAGGACAATGTATATGAATGTTTTTTTTTGTGAAAAGAAAGGAGGATGCGATAGAATGAATTTGTACCATCGACCAGACTTACGAATGACATTTGCCTTTGGAGGCTATGAACACACATTCAATGTCAATGCGCTGTTAGCCATATTTAAGCAAGAATTTGTTATTTAATTGCATACATTCCCTGCCCAGTTTCACGCTAAATAAAAATACAAATTGTGATAAACAGGCCTTCTTGGAATTAGATCATCTGTTTTTGTTTGTTTTTTTATTCGGTTCTGTTTTATTTTTATTGTTTTGTTTAAATAATTCGCAATAAGTGAAAAATATGACACATACCAACAAGGTATTTTTTATTATTCTGTCATTTTAATGTAAGCCATTTGCCATTTGAAATAAAGATAAATTTAATGCTTTTAATGGTAGCAAGCACTGTGGTAGAGAAAAAACTCTAAATGGCAAAGTTAAAGTTTAAAACTTATGATAAAATCCAAACGAAAATTTATATATGTATCTTGAATGTAAGTTCTTGGTAAACTCTCAAGCAGCAGAACCGATTTACTTTAAATTTTAAGGTGACATATTTGCACAATATAATGACCCCATGGAGTACTAACGAAATCTAAATCTCACAAAAAGATTACTTAGATGCAAAGATTTTGTCCATCCCTAGGGATTTTGGTATTGATTCTGAGCTGAAGATACGGTTTTTTTTAATAAAGACATTTTTGGAAGCCACCTAGCTTTAAATCTATACTCTTGATTTTTTTTTAATTTTAATTCTCTTGGTGCAATACATTAGACCTGCTAGTCAAGTACAATAAATGCTCAAGCTCAAAATTATAACAGATAAAAAACTTGTTTCTTAATATAAAAAAATAACCAAAAATGCAAACTCTTAAAAATAAATTTGACGCTTTTTATATTTAATCCAAGTATTTAATTTAAAGATAAAATAAAGAAAGAAAATTTGCCTACACACAGAGAAAATTTCATTAAAATTGAGCCAACGAAAATTTTTCATTGATACAACGAAACATTCTCATTAAGACCATGAAAAAGTTCGTTAATACTACGAAATGTTTCGTTGACTAACAGAAAATTCGTTAAAATAACGAAAAATTTCGTTATATTAATGAATTTGTTTCATTGGCTCAATTTTAATGACACATTTCATTAATATAACGAAACTTTTTCTACCAGTGTAACTTAAAGAAAATTTACCTTATTTCAAAGACATGCGACTGTAATGCAAATTTCAAATATTCTTGTCCTAATAATAACATTTTTAAAGCAAAGATTAAGATCTTTATTGTAATTAAAATGTCATTATTTTTGTCGTTAATATTCTGTTTAATGAAATATTTAAACAAGTATATACGGCCGAAAGTTCGGCCTGGCCGAAATAATAATAATCTATAGAAATAAAATTTGGAAAAAATTCTATAGAAATAAAATTTTGACAAAATTTTCTATAGAAATAACATTTTGACAATATTTTCTATAAAAATAAAATTTTGGTAGATTATTTTTGGCTCGAGTGGCAACCATGATTACGAACCGATATGGACCAATTTTTGTGTGATTGGAGATCGGCTATATATAACTATAGACCAATGTGGACCAGTTTTGGCATGTTTATTAGCGGCCTTATACTAACACCACGTTGCAAATTTCAACCGGATCGGATGAATTTTGCTCATTCAAGAAGGTCCGCAGATCAAATCTGGGGAACGGTTTATATGGGGGCTATATATAATTATGGACCGATATGGACCAATTCTTGCGTGTTTGTTAGAGACCACATTCTAACACCATGTTCCAAAGTTGAACCAGATCGGATGAATTTTGCTCCTCCAAGAGGCTCCGGAGGTCAAATCTGGGGATCGGCTTATATGGGGGCTATATATAATTATGGGTCGATGTGGACCAATTTTTGCATGGTTGTTAGAGACCATATACTAACACCATGTACCAAATTTCAGCCGGATCGGATGAAATTTGCTTCTCTTAGAGCAATCGCAAGGCAAATTTGGGGGTCCGTTTATATGGGGTCTATACGTAAAAGTGGACCGATATGGACCAATTTTTGCATGGTTCTTAGAGACCATATACTAACACCATGTACCAAATTTCAGCCGGATCGGATGAAATTTGCTTCTCTTAGAGGCCTCGCAAGCCAAATTTGGGGGTCCGTTTATATGGGGGCTATACGAAAAAGTGGACCGATATGGCCCATTTGCAATACCATCCGACCTACATCAATAACAACTACTTGTGCCAAGTTTCAAGTCGATAGCTTGTTTCGTTCGGAAGTTAGCGTGATTTCAACAGAAGGACGGACGGACGGACGGACATGCTCAGATCGACTCAGAATTTCACCACGACCCAGAATATATATACTTTATGGGGTCTTAGAGCAATATTTCGATGGAAACGGAATGACAAAGTTAATATACCCCCATCCTTTGGTGGAGGGTATAAAAAATTGTCCTTAACATTGTAAATTGCCAGCTCTAAAATTGTAAATTGCCAGCTCTAAAATTTAAGTTGCATAATCTTTGATATAGGGTCAACATTTTTTCAGCGTAGTGCCTATTAACCTTATTTTAATTCATGAAAATTAGTTGCTTTTAGTTCAATTTTGCCAAATGTGAGAAAATTTTTCTTATTTTATAATTTTTTGCTTTCATTAAAATAATGACGTGAACTAACAAGGAGAAAACAAGTTTTATACAAATTAAGTACACAATATAAAATGGGTGATGTTTGCTGAAACTGAGATCATAAGTTTCTCAAATAAGTAAATTTTACTTAAATTGTTTCTGTCTAGAGCTTCATATAGCGCCTAATGACATTGTAACAATTTTAAATTTAAATATTTTCTTCCAAAATACGGAATTTTATTAAACAACAGAAAAAAAATATTATTAATAAATGTTGTTCAATTTGACAAAAATTATTAATTATCATGTTGCAATTACTAAAGTATTTTAGTAAAACTTTTATAATAGAAACCCACATTTTCTCCACCATGAAGGATTCACTTTTTTCTGGGTGTGATTTTATATCGTCGAAAAATTGAGCCATAAGAGACAATCGCTACCCAATAAACACAGGATGAGCGTTTTTCAAATGCAACAACTTTTCGGTTTGAGGGTAAATATAATTTTCAACATAAATTCAACTTGACTTGAAACAGCTCATCTTCAATACATCTTCAAATTTTTTGCGAATTACTTCCAATTTGCCAAAATGTTGACGAAATATTTGAAAAGGTGTTGGAGATAATATGAGAAAACTTTGACAAAATACTACCCTAAAATGCAACGAAAAAACCATGTGGTTTTCAATACTTGTTTGTGCAACGAAGTTCGTGGTCAATTGGAAGAAATAAAAAACTTGGAAAATTTTAGACAAAAAACTGAATTTACTCCAAATAGTTTCTAATAATAGGTAAGTGAAAATAAAAAAAAAAATTAAATGAAACTTTAAGGAAGACACTAAATATATATCTCTTTGCCGAAAACTAAAATTATGGATTCTAAGTTCTTGAAACATTAAAAAGCTGACCGATAAAAAATGTTGGACAATTAACTGGAACTGATTCAAATAGTTTATAATAATTGGTAAGTCAATATGAAAAATTAAATCAACACTTTAGAGAAGTCACTAAATTTAAATCTTATTGCAGAAAACTAAAATATTTTGATGCTGCATTCTTGAAACCTTAAGAGGTTGACCGATGAAAATGATGGTGGCTTATCGAAAAGAGAAAGTTTCCATAAATCTAAGTGCAACGAATTAAACTTGGTATTTATGCTGTTCCATATCAACAACTACTACATGTTAATTCGCATCACATCGATATTTTAATTTACCTCGCATCATCGGTTTAATTTGTTATTTTGCGAATTGAAATTACTGGAAATTTATTCTAACTCACTGGTTATCAAGTTCCTTGCGAATTGCCCGAATTTTAATGAGTTTTACAACAATTTTGTGACACCAACGCTCTTGAGGAAATCGAATTTTGTGGTTTTCAATACATTTTGTGCCACGAAGTACGTGGTCAGTTGGAAGAAATACAAAAATTGAAATATTTTTGACACAAGAGTGAAATTAGTCCAAAACGCTAACTATAATTGATAATTCAAAACAAAAAGTGAAATAAAACGTAATGGAAATCACAAAACTCGACTGCTTTGCAGAAAACTAAAATCATTGGATGTTATATTCTTGGATGATGTTGACCGGTGAAAAAATGATGAAGGAAACAACAAAGAAAATATTCCAGAAAACTTGCAAAGTGCAACAATTCCTATATCAAGAACTTCTGGATGAAAATGTGCATTACATCAATTTACATTCCGTCATCAGTTTGATATTTTGTGAATTCCTCTTGATAGAATCTATTCTAACACGCAGGCCAGCAAATTCCTCGATATTAATTATTTCAAATTGCCAACATATTAATTAATAATTAATAAATTAATTAATAGTTATGTGACACCGACATTATGGAGGAAATGGAATTATACATGTAAAAATGTTTAAGATATTTAAAGTTGTATTGATCGTTTTAGTTATTAATACGTTTAATAAGAAAATTATGTTTTAATTGGTATTATATTATTATTATTTTTATATATTATTAATGTTATTTTTAATATTATTATATTTATAACGAAAAAAATTAATAAAATTTACAAAATCCCTAGAAATTTAGTGTTGACTTTCAGTTAGAACTGGGATTGACTTTCATGCAAATTGTGGTTAGAAAATATTCGCAACAATGTTAATTTTTAATTTGCCTCACATTGAAAACTTTTTGAGAAATTATTGAGTAGCGATACATTTCAATTTGAGGATTACAATTGAGAGATTATTTCTATTGTGTTGAATTTTACTATTGAGGGTAATGTCTGTTTTTTGTTGAGAACGCGATTTTCTCAACAATTTCTCAACTTGAATATTACCCTAATCCTTTGAAAAAATGTTTGAAAAATTATTGAATTTTAGTATTTTTCAAACGTTTGTGTTTATTGGGTAGTAACACTACACTACATATACTCAAAAAGAAAAGTTTACTTGGATCCAAAGGTTTTGACCTTCCCTTAAGGATTGTGGTATTGATTCCGAGCCAAAGATGCGGCTTCTTTAAAATAAAGACATTTCTTAGCAACCTATCTGGCTTTAAATCTAGGACCAGTATAGTTAAAATTAGGATACAGATCTCATTTATCAAATTCAGACCATTTTCTTTTCGCGGTTTATTAATAAAGGTACTCACGTACAAACAAATGCCAGTTTAAAAATCCAAATTATAACGGATACTTAAAAGTACAAAATGTTTACTTAATTCCAAAAAAAACTTTAAACCAAAGACGCTAAATTCTCAAAATAAGTCTTAGGATATATTTGAAGCATTTTTATCTTAAATCGAAAGATTCAATATTTCAGTTAATTTAAGGACAATTTTTTTAAATCACAAATGTGTTTTTTTACTCTAAGGAAAATTAGCCTTAGTTCAAAGACATGCGACTTTAACGGAGGGACGCAAATTTACAAAATCTGTGTCCTAAATTTAATGAAAAAAAATTTTGAAGCAAAGATTATAATCTTTATTTGAATTAAAATATCATTACATTTTCCTTAATATTTAGTAAATTTCGCATTCTAAAATTTAGGTTGCGTAATCTTTAATATCACGTAAATATTTTGTTCAGTGCATGAAGACTAGATAATATTCTGGATCTATAGGTTCTCTCTTATCACTGAGTGCTGATTCCATATTAAGCTCTGGATCTATAAGAACCAATTTTGTTTGAAGTTTAGATGAATCATAAACAGAAAAAGAAAATGATGAAATAACGGCTTGATTTCAAATCTAAAATCTGTAGATTTTAACCGCTATTATTTAAATGTTTACGAGAAATAAAATCTGGAAATTTTACTATTATTTTGAAGCCATTTTCATGATCAGTGCGCCTGCTATACCCTCAAGAAGTGAAATCGGTCTATATGAAGGCCTTACCGAATGGACCGATAAAAAATAAATCCCATACAACCTGTACCTTGAGGGTCTAAAATACTAGTATATTTACAATTTCAAGCAAATCGAATAAAAATTATGGTTTTTAGAAGCCCAAGAAGTAAAATCGGGAGATCGGACTATATGGGGGCTATACCAAAACATGGACCGATAATCACCATTTTTTGGCACAATATACTCCTAGATTTCCAATTTCAGGAAAATTCATTAAAAACTACGGTTTCTATAAGCCCATGACTCCAAATCGGGAGATCGGTTTATATGGAAACTATATCAAAACCTGGATCTATATAGGTCATCTGCGAACCTGCATGCAAACAAAAAACAAATCATTGCCAAATTTCAGTACGATAGCACCATTATTGAAGACTGTAGCGTGATTACAACAGACAGATAGACGGACGTGGTTATATCGTCTTAGAATTTCTCCCTGATCAAGAATATATACACTTTATATAGTCGGAAATCTATATTTCGGAATGACAAACAACTTATTATACCCCCATCACCACTCTATTGTGGTGGGTATAAAGAGATATAGTGCAACCAGATATTGGCTTGATCTCGGATCACCCTTATCTTGGAAACAATTCTTGATAAACTGACCAGACCGAATGCCAGTGGTATATATTGACCACGAAACAACTCCAAAATTAGAAAATCAAAAGTGTCATGTGCAGTATTTGAGATATAGCGTTAAATTTGAGTTAAATTAGAATTTTGTTTAGCCGAGACACTAATCATGAATTTATCTTCACAACCATATTAAAATAAAGAAAATTTCCTTACATTTCGAAAATTTTAAATAAAATCAACAAATTTTCATGAAATAAAATAAATTTAAATCAGCTATAGAAATTTTCGTTGATTTTTTTCTATGTGTGTGAAGATAAATTCGAATTTGAAATTTGCAGCAAAAACTTAGCCGAGACACAAACCAGCACCAAAAATATTTTTCAAATTCGAATTTGGGATTTCAAATTCGAATTTGGATTTTTGGTATTTGGCTTATTATTTAAAAACTAAGCCGCGTGCGATATAGAGACTAGGCTCATTGGAAAGGGCTTGAGCTCAGCTTTCATAATCACAAAAGACTTCATTAGAAAAGTATTTGTGAAAAGCGAAAATTTGAAAACAAAATTTTCAACAAATTTTTAAAACGGGCCGACTGTGCCAAAACTAAGCCGCGTGCGATATAGAGACTAGGATCATTGGAAAGGGCTTGAGCTCAGCTTTCATAGCCACGAAAGTCTTCATAAGAAAAGTATTTGTGAAAAACGCAAATTTGAAAATGCTTTTTCAACAAATTTTTACAACGGAGCCCACTGTGCCAAAACTAAGCCGCGTGCGATATAGAGACTAGGCTCATTGGAAAGGGCTTGAGCTCAGCTTTCATAATCACAAAAGTCTTCATTAGAAAAGTATTTGTGAAAAGCGAAAATTTGAAAACAAAATTTTCATCAAATTTTTACAACGGGTCCACTGTGCCAAAACTAAGCCGCGTGCGATATAGAGACTAGGCTCATTAAAAAGGGCTTGAGCTCAGCTTTCATAATCACAAAAGTCTTCATTAGAAAAGTATTTGTGAAAAGCGAAAATTTGAAAACAAAATTTTCATCAAATTTTTACGACGGGCCCACTGTGCCAAAACTAAGCCGCGTGCGATATAGAGACTGGGCTCATTGGAAAGGGCTTGAGCTCAGCTTTCATAATCACAAAAGTCTTCATTAGAAAAGTATTTGTGAAAAGCGAAAATTTTAAAACAAAATTTTCATCAAATTTTTACGACGGGTCCACTGTGCCAAAACTAAGCCGCGTGCGATATAGAGACTAGGCTCATTGGAAAGGGCTTGAGCTCAGCTTTCATAATCACAAAAGTTTTCATTAGAAAAGTATTTGTGAAAAGCGAAAATTTTAAAACAAAATTTTCATCAAATTTTTACAACGGGCCCACTGTGCCAAAACTAAGCCGCGTGCGATATAGAGACTAGGCTCATTGGAAAGGGCTTGAGCTCAGCTTTCATAATCACAAAAGTCTTCATTAGAAAAGTATTTGTGAAAAGCGAAAATTTGAAAACAAAATTTTCATCAAATTTTTACAACGGGTCCACTGTGCCAAAACTAAGCCGCGTGCGGTATAGAGACTAGGCTCATTAGAAAGGGCTTGAGCTCAGCTTTCATAATCACAAAAGTCTTCATTAGAAAAGTATTTGTGAAAAGCGAAAATTTGAAAACAAAATTTTCATCAAATTTTTACAACGAGCCCACTGTGCCATAACTAAGCCGCGTGCGATATAGAGGCTAGGCTCATTGGAAAGGGCTTGAGCTCAGCTTTCATAATCACAAAAGTCTTCATTAGAAAAGTATTTGTGAAAAGCGAAAATTTGAAAACAAAATTTTCATCAAATTTTTACAACGGAGCCCACTGTGCCAAAACTAAGCCGCGTGCGGTATAGAGACTAGGCTCATTAGAAAGGGCTTGAGCTCAGCTTTCATAATCACAAAAGTCTTCATTAGAAAAGTATTTGTGAAAAGCGAACATTTGAAAACAAAATTTTCATCAAATTTTTACAACGGGTCCACTGTGCCAAAACTAAGCCGCGTGCGATATAGAGGCTAGGCTCATTAAAAAGGGCTTGAGCTCAGCTTTCATAATCACAAAAGTCTTCATTAGAAAAGTATTTGTGAAAAGAGAAAATTTGAAAACAAAATTTTCATCAAATTTTTACGACGGGCCCACTGTGCCAAAACTAAGCCGCGTGCGATATAGAGACTAGGCTCATTGGAAAGGGCTTGAGCTCAGCTTTCATAATCACAAAAGTCTTCATTAGAAAAGTATTTGTGAAAAGCGAAAATTTGAAAACAAAATTTTCAACAAATTTTTAAAACGGGCCGACTGTGCCAAAACTAAGCCGCGTGCGATATAGAGACTAGGCTCATTGGAAAGGGCTTGAGCTCAGCTTTCATACCCACGAAAGTCTTCATTAGAAAAGTATTTGTGAAAAACGCAAATTTGAAAATGCTTTTTCAACAAATTTTTACAACGGAGCCCAC
Organism: Haematobia irritans; assembly: GCF_050003625.1. NCBI lineage: Eukaryota > Metazoa > Arthropoda > Insecta > Diptera > Muscidae > Haematobia > Haematobia irritans. Next base: position 162,659,174 of record NC_134397.1, on the reverse strand, counting down.
TGTGCCAAAACTAAGCCGCGTGCGATATAGAGACTAGGCTCATTAAAAAGGGCTTGAGCTCAGCTTTCATAATCACAAAAGTCTTCATTAGAAAAGTATTTGTGAAAAGCGAACATTTGAAAACAAAATTTTCATCAAATTTTTACAACGGGTCCACTGTGCCAAAACTAAGCCGCGTGCGATATAGAGACTAGGCTCATTAAAAAGGGCTTGAGCTCAGCTTTCATAATCACAAAAGTCTTCATTAGAAAAGTATTTGTGAAAAGCGAAAATTTGAAAACAAAATTTTCATCAAATTTTTACGACGGGCCCACTGTGCCAAAACTAAGCCGCGTGCGATATAGAGACTAGGCTCATTGGAAAGGGCTTGAGCTCAGCTTTCATAATCACAAAAGTCTTCATTAGAAAAGTATTTGTGAAAAGCGAAAATTTGAAAACAAAATTTTCATCAAATTTTTACAACGGGCCCACTGTGCCAAAACTAAGCCGCGTGCGATATAGAGACTAGGCTCATTGGAAAGGGCTTGAGCTCAGCTTTCATAATCACAAAAGTCTTCATTAGAAAAGTATTTGTGAAAAGCGAACATTTGCAAACAAAATTTTCATCAAATTTTTACAAAGGGTCCACTGTGCCAAAACTAAGCCGGGTGCGATATAGAGACTAGGTTCATTGACCACGACCTTGTGTATGCAAGGCATGCTAACCATATCACCACGGTGGCTCCCGAATGACAAGGAACTTCATTTTCATAGTCGAATCCGAACGGAGTTTCATATTTCGATGAAACCATTTAGAGAAGCTTTGCAATACTCAGAAATGTCAACTTTTTAGTGTTTGGTAGGTGGGATTGAACCCGTAATCCCCAGTATTCAGGACGGGCATGCTAACCATTGCACCACGGTGGCTTTTGTAAAAAATCTAATGTTGACAAAATTTTCCATAGAAAAAAGTATAGAAATAAAATTTTGTCAACATTTTATTTCTATAGAAAGATTTGTGAAATTTTATTTCTATAGAAATAAACATTTTCTATAAAAATAAAATTTTGAAAAAATTTTCTACAGAAATAAAATTTTGACAAAATTTTCTATAGAAATAAAATTGTGACGAACTTTACTATAGAAATAAAATTTTGACAAACTTTTCTATAGAAATAAAATTTTGACAAAATTTTCTATAGAAATAAAATTTTGACAAAATTTTCTATAGAAATAAAATTTTGACAAAATTTTCTATAGAAATAAGATTTTGACAAAATTTTCTATAGAAATAAAATTTTGACAAAATTTTTTATAGAAATACAATTTTGACAGAATTTTCTATAGAAATAAAATTTCGACAGAATTTTCTATAAAAATAAAATTTTGACAAAATTCTCTATAGAAAAAAAAAATTGACAAAATTTTCTATAGAATTAAAATTTTGACAAACTTTTCGATAGAAATGAAATTTTGACAAAACATATATAAATGTTGACAAAATTTTCTATAATTCAACTGAAATCAAAGCAATAAGAAATAAATATAATTTGGACAAAATTTTCTATAGAAATAAAATTTTTATTGTTGTTTTGATTACAGCTTAAAACCATGTTTTGAATGAACTACAAGAGTAGCTTAAGCAACAGAGGAAAAGCGTGTTTGTCAAATTTATTTGGGAGTTTTTTTTTTTAATTTTTAATTTGTCGTAAATTTATGTTCAAATTTTAGTAGATTATTTTTGGCATTACGAAGCAGTTTCAACATTTTCTTTTACATACAAAATGAGCCCTTTTTTAAGAAATGTATGTTATTTTCATTTTTTAATTCAATTGGCAGTTCATTAAATAATTTAAACCTATTATATAATAATAAATATAAAAAAATTAACTCTTAAACTATTGCAAAAAAATATTTCTTTTGCTGGTAAAATAATTATAAATAAATAAATAATAGAAAATTATACAATTGATTGTCTCTAATAAAAAGAATCTATACAAAAAGAATATTGACAATATTGAGAAATTGTTTATCCTTTAAATAAAACTTTAAAATTTAATTACATCTATATGGTGAAGACTATTGTGGGTCTGAAAGCTGAGCTCAAGCCCTTTCCAATGAGCCTAGTCTCTATACCGCACGCGGCTTAGTTTTGGCACAGTGGGCCCGTTGTAAAAATTTGTTGAAAATTTTGTTTTCAAATTTTCGCTTTTCACAAATACTTTTCTAATGAAGACTTTTGTGATTATGAAAGCTGTGCTCAAGCCCTTTCCAATGAGCCTAGTCTCTATATCGCACGCGGCTTAGTTTTGGCACAGTGGGCTCCGTTGTAAAAATTTGTTGAAAAAGCATTTTCAAATTTGCGTTTTTCACAAATACTTTTCTAATGAAGACTTTCGTGGGTATGAAAGCTGAGCTCAAGCCCTTTCCAATGAGCCTAGTCTCTATATCGCACGCGGCTTAGTTTTGGCACAGTGGGCCCGTTGTAAAAATTTGTTGAAAATTTTGTTTTCAAATTTTCGCTTTTCACAAATACTTTTCTAATGAAGACTTTTGTGATTATGAAAGCTGAGCTCAAGCCCTTTCCAATGAGCCTAGTCTCTATATCGCACGCGGCTTAGTTTTGGCACAGTGGGCTCCGTTGTAAAAATTTGTTGAAAAAGCATTTTCAAATTTGCGTTTTTCACAAATACTTTTCTAATGAAGACTTTCGTGGGTATGAAAGCTGAGCTCAAGCCCTTTCCAATGATCCTAGTCTCTATATCGCACGCGGCTTAGTTTTGGCACAGTCGGCCCGTTTTAAAAATTTGTTGAAAATTTTGTTTTCAAATTTTCGCTTTTCACAAATACTTTTCTAATGAAGACTTTTGTGATTATGAAAGCTGAGCTCAAGCCCTTTTTAATGAGCCTAGTCTCTATATCGCACGCGGCTTAGTTTTGGCACAGTGGACCCGTTGTAAAAATTTGATGAAAATTTTGTTTTCAAATTTTCGCTTTTCACAAATACTTTTCTAATGAAGACTTTTGTGATTATGAAAGCTGAGCTCAAGCCCTTTCCAATGAGCCTAGTCTCTATATCGCACGCGGCTTAGTTTTGGCACAGTGGGCTCCGTTGTAAAAATTTGTTGAAAAAGCATTTTCAAATTTGCGTTTTTCACAAATACTTTTCTAATGAAGACTTTCGTGGGTATGAAAGCTGAGCTCAAGCCCTTTCCAATGAGCCTAGTCTCTATATCGCACGCGGCTTAGTTTTGGCACAGTGGGCCCGTTGTAAAAATTTGTTGAAAATTTTGTTTTCAAATTTTCGCTTTTCACAAATACTTTTCTAATGAAGACTTTTGTGATTATGAAAGCTGAGCTCAAGCCCTTTCCAATGAGCCTAGTCTCTATATCGCACGCGGCTTAGTTTTGGCACAGTGGGCTCCGTTGTAAAAATTTGTTGAAAAAGCATTTTCAAATTTGCGTTTTTCACAAATACTTTTCTAATGAAGACTTTCGTGGGTATGAAAGCTGAGCTCAAGCCCTTTCCAATGATCCTAGTCTCTATATCGCACGCGGATTAGTTTTGGCACAGTCGGCCCGTTTTAAAAATTTGTTGAAAATTTTGTTTTCAAATTTTCGCTTTTCACAAATACTTTTCTAATGAAGACTTTTGTGATTATGAAAGCTGAGCTCAAGCCCTTTCCAATGAGCCTACTCTCTATATCGCACGCGGCTTAGTTTTTAAATAATAAGCCAAATACTAAAAATCCAAATTCGAATTTGAAATCCTAAATTCGAATTTGAAAAATATTTGTGGTATTGGTTTGTGTCTCGGCTAAGTTTTTGCTGCAAATTTCAAATTCGAATTTATCTTCACACACATTTTTTTTCTGAGGTATGGCTATTATTTGTTTTCTGAAAACATATTTCACTTCATATATGATTCACCAAAAACACAACCAGCTTCGAATAATCCTTTAAAGCACATTGATATTCTCTTAAAAGTCAGCTATAAATAGTTATTCCCTTCTATATCTGTTGGTATTTTCTTTGTACCGAGAAGGGTTTAAAATATATTTGTATACATTTTATTTTAATTTATTGTCGTTGATAAAGATTTTATTGTTTTTATGGTCTACTTTTTTCCAATGTTTTCTTTTCAACACGAATTGGCGATGATATGAAAAATACAATAATAATAAACAAACTTTGTAGAACTTACCTCGGTATACAATTCGGTGGTGTACGATCAACTTCCCAAGCAGCAAATAACTTCATTGGAACTGGTTTTTGACCGTTCTGATGATGATGTTGTTGTTGATGGCTACTACTGCTACTACTCTGATACTGATGCTGTTGCTGCTGCTGCATAGCATGATAATAATAACCGGTGATATTAGAGCCGCTATTACCGATACCGACTACCCCAGATCCACTGCCGACCATACCGCCACCGCCAATACCAGCGGCTGCGGCTGATGTAGAGGCATTCATATTGACACTATATTTATCCAATTTTGATGATTTATCAACCATTTTCATTTGTGCGGTTTTAGCAGCTACTGCTCTTCTTATTCACTGGGGTTTGTTTTGGTATTTTCCCCTTGTTATTATTATTATTATTTCTGTTTGTATATAAAACACAGTGTAGGTTTATTTGTAAACGCGAGAGGATAAACTGAATCAACAAGAATAATTGTCTGCACGATGTTAATAATACCGATGAACCTTGTTGAATATAAGCACACACGACACGACACAACTGACGATTGAAGGAAAACACAATTACGACGAAGACGTCAACGGCAACGACAACTAAACATGGGATGCGTTCCTTTAGCTGCCAAAGGAAGTGGGTGTTCAAAGAGGAGCACGACGAAGGTGACGACGATAACGACTTCTGTTTCTTTTTTATGTTTACTATAAAAGAGATGTTCAATACACAAAGGCGAGTTAAAGACGACGATGACAATGGCGCTCTTTAACAACACTTGTTTTTGTTATAGTTGTTGTTGTTATTAATACGGTGATACGGTGAGATGATGATAATGATGGTGGCAATGATTATTATGATGCGCGCGCTCTGAGTATCAAAAATATAACAAAAGCGATTGCAATTTGTACTTTTCAGATACACTCTTCTCTTCAAAATATTTATGTTCGTTCTGCTCAACACTCACATACACACACATTCTAGATGGGTCTTTCGGAGGTTTAGTTGTTCTTCATACAAGAGATTGACGATTTTCACAAAATATACAGACATTGTTGTTGCTGTTGTTGGTTTTGTCGCCTATGTTGTTGCTGCTGCCTTTGTTTGGTTATTTCATATTTCACAAACATTTTGAGATGGGTATTTAAACAAATTTTATTATATTATGTATTGTTGTTGATACTTTTTGTTAATTTCTATGTTTTTTGCACATCACTCTTTTTTATATATTTATATCATTCATTCGCTAAAAGCTCTCTATATAGATATGAATATATTTTTGTTTTGTATTTTGTATTTTTTTAATTGGAAGACAATTTCTTTTTCTTGTCACCAATTTGTGTAGGATATATAGACACTATTTAACCAAAATATTCCATTTTTGTTGTTGTTCGAATCTGAAATAGAATAAAAAAATATTTTTTTATAGGTATAGACTACACCATGTAACAAAAAAAGATTGTGGAAAATTTCCATGTGAATTTAAATTTGTATCAAATTTAACCCATAAACTTTTTCAACACATGTTGAACCAAGAGGAGGGCGTACTTTTTTTGTTTAACTCGCAAATATAGTGATTTATTCTTGAATTCCTGGTTTATTCTACAAATATACAAATATTTCCAAGTAAAGGGTGATACGGTCAAAATTTGGTCAATATAAACTTGACGTATTTCTTTCAATTTTGCATTTAAAACCTGAACGCCCCTCATTTTGAAGGTCTGTGTGTGTAGAATGTTGCTCCTATTTTGATTTTGGAATTCACTCTTCAGCTGTCAAAATGCCGGAAAACCGGAAGCCGCTGAGACGACAAAGAGAGTTGCCGGTAGTTTCAAGCGAAACCCTAACCTCTCTCTCCGAGATGCCGCAAATAAGCTGGGTGTATCGTCTACAACCGTGCATCGAGCCAAAAAACGAGCCGGACTATCGACTTACAAGAAGGTAGTGACTCCAAATCGCGATGATAAACAAAATACGACGGCCAAAGCGCGATCCCGGAGGCTGTACACGACGATGCTGACGAAGTTTGACTGCGTGGTAATGGACGACGAAACCTACGTCAAAGCCGACTACAAGCAGCTTCCGGGACAGGAGTTTTATACGGCAAAAGGAAGGGGAAAGGTAGCAGATATTTTCAAGCACATAAAACTGTCAAAGTTAGCAAAGAAATATCTGGTTTGGCAAGCCATCTGTACCTGTGGCTTGAAAAGCAGCCCAACACGCCAGAGCTCCGCCAGCTGGGCTTTTGTCAAGCGGAACTTAAAGAAGACCAAAAAAACTGCTAAGGACGAGCAGCAGTTCAAGGCAAACTGGCTTTCTGCGGCGAAGAAGGTGGACAAGGTGGCTGTACAAAATCTGATGGCAATTCGGATTTGGAAAAGCGAAAGCCTAACTGAATATTTTTCTTGAATTTTATACTAATTGAACTTGAAAAAGAAATTTAATTTGATTTTTATAAATAAACGATTTCACCGATTTACACGCGTTTTCCCTTGACCAAATTTTGACCGTATCACCCTTTAGTTCCTATTAGAAAATTAACTGATACAAGTAATGTTAATAATTACATTTTTTTTTTAAAATATTAGTGAAAATAATGTTTGGAAATATGTAGTTTCTATTCAATTCAATTATTCATTTGTCTCAAATCCACAGAAAAAAGTCAAAAAATTGCAAGAAAATTACGTCTTCTAAAATAATTAAAAAACAAATAAAAATACAACAAATAATTGATAGTCTCAATAAAAAAAATAATTGAGGTTTGCTGTCAAAGTCAATTACATTTTTAATTGAACCAATCAAAAAACACTTAATAGTGTTTAAAAATCATTTTGTTAATCATGTAGTTTTTATAACTTCTACCATATGGTGGGGGTATATTAACTTTGTCATTCCGTTTGTAACACATCTAAGACCCCACAAAGTATATATTCTGGATCGTGATGAAATTCTGAGTCGATGTAAGCACGTCTGTCCGTCCGTCTGTTGAAATCACGCTAACTTCCGAACGACACAAGCTATCGACTTGGCACAAGTAGTTGTTATTGATGTAGGTCGGATGGTATTGCAAATGGGCCATATCGGTCCACTTTTAAGTATAGCCCCCATATAAACTGACCCCCAGATTTGACTTGCGGAGCCTCTAAGAGAAGCATTTTTCATACGATATGGCTGAAATTTGATATGTGTCGTTAAAATGTGGTATCTAATAACCATGCAAAAATTGGTCCATATCGGTCAATAATTATATATAGCCCTCATATAAACCGATCCCCAGATTTGGCTCTCGGAGCCTCTAAGAGAAGCATGTTTCATCCGATCTGGGTGAAATTTGGTACATGTCGTTAGAATGTGGTATCTAACACACATGCAAAAATTGGTCCATATCGGCCCATAATTATATATGGCCCCATATAAACCGATCCCATGATTTAGCTTGTGGATCCTCTAAGAGAAGCAAATATCATCCGATCCGGCTGAAAATTGGTACATGGTGTTGGTATATGGTCTCTAACAACCATGCAAAATTTGGTCCATATCGGTCCATAGTTATATATAGCCCCCATATAAGCCGATCCCCAGATTTGACCTCCGGAGTCTCTTGGAGGAGCAAAATTCATCCGATCCGGTTGAAATGTGGCACGTTGTGTTAGTATATGTCCTCCAACAACCATGCAAAAATTGGTCCATATCGGTCCATAATTATATATAGCCCCCTTATAAACCGATCCCCAGATTTGACCTCCGGAGCCTCTTGGAAGAGCAAAATTCATCCGATCCGGTTGAAATTTGGCACGTGGTGTTAGTATATGATCTCTAACAACCATGCAAAAACTGGTCCATATCGGTCAATAATTATATATAGCCCTCATATAAATCGATCCCCAGAATTGACCTCTGGAACCTCCTGGAGGAGCAAAATTCATCCCAGTCGGTTGAAATTTGGAACATTGCGCTAGTATATGGCAGCTAACACCCATGTAAAAATTGGTCCATATCGGTCTATAGTTATATATAGCCGATCGCCAATCACACAAACATTGGTCCATATCGCCAAAAATAATCTACCAAAATTTTATTTCTATAGAAAATTTTGTCAAAATGTTATTACTACAGAAAATTTTTGTCAAAATTTTATTTCTATAGAAAATTTTGTCGAAATTTTATTTCTATAGACATTTTTTATTTCCATAGAAAATTTGATCAAAATATATTTCTATAGAAAATTTTGTCAAAATTGTATTTCTATAGAAAATTTTGTCAAAATTTGATTTCTATAGAAAATTTTGTCAAAATTTTATTTCTATGGAAAATTTTGTCAAACTGAATTATATATGTATTTAATCGGCCTTTTTTTTGTTTAATATATACCCCGCATGGACTATCAATTTTGAAGATGGTGTTAAGAAGTTTTAAACCTTATACTACGTTGGGTATTAGGTCGAATTTTTATCACCGAATTTCTTACTGTTGGATTATAATTAAAAGTTCTTACTACTCAGCATGAATTCAGCATATGTCACCAATTAATGCACTGAGTGATAGAAATTGTTAATTATATTCGAACAGTAAGATATGCGGTGTTGAAAAATACGATTTGGGTCATCAAATGACCCCAACGTATGTTAGTATAAGGGTTAAGATACCTTGCCATCGACAAGTGTTACCGCAACCAAGGTAATTCGATTGTGGATGACAGTCTTTAGTAGACGTTTCTACGCAATCTATGGTAGAGGTACATAAGACTTGGCCTGGTCGAACTTACGGAATATACTTGTTTTTATTTCTAATATATCTGTGGTTGATTTTTCGTGATTGAAGCAATTCCAATTAAAAAAAATTAATTGCATCAATTAATTTCGTGATTGAATCAGAATTGATTCAACATTTTTTTTTTTTAATAAAACAAAACAGTTATATCAAATAATTGTAAATTGGATCAATTAGTTTTATTAATTTACGTTGGCGAATGATACTATCATTTATGGAAACTTTCAATTCTAAATTAAAAATAATTGGACCAATTAATATCGTTAGGAGATGTGCCATTAAAATTGAGCCAGCGAAACAAATTCGTAAATATAACGAATATTATGGCGAATTTTCGAAAATTTCGTTGGCTCAATTTTAATGAAATTTTCGTTGGCTCAATTTTAATGAAATTTTGCGTTTGGACGGGGATAAAAAATATTTTTTTCTAAATTTGTAAAACCTTCTCGAAAGAATTTCCATATAGGTGATAAGGCCAAATGTCACTCAAATCCCCATTGAGCTGAAATTTTTAACTTTATTTTCATATTTATTTATTTAATTGCGACATATTATTGTCCAATATTTTATTTTTCACTTACAACAGCCAAACATCGTATTTTCTAAGACTTATTCCAAAAAAACTTCATCGAAGGTAAAACAGAATGGATTGAAAAGAAATGTTTGCAAAATAACTTCCATTCACTGTTATATTTATTGCCCGGGTTTTACTGAACTCATTTACTAACTAACCGAGTTGAAGTTAAGGCATTTATTAAGGAGGGTCAATATTTTTAGATTTGTCTCATGTTTTTTTTCTAGCGATATGGCAACATTCGTATTTTATTTTTTCTCAAATTTTTGTCTAAGTGTTTTGTTTACCGAAAACGTATGTGCAAGAAACGAAACATTAAATTTCTTTTGTTTCATAGGAAAGCATATAGTATGTATGTGTCTCTAAATTTTGGCAAAGGCGAGGAAACAAAATAATATTTTCAATATTTATCACATCTTTCAAATCTTTTGCACATTTCTTTTTTTTTTTGCGAAAAACATTTGTTCAACTTTGTCAATGTTTTGTGATGGTTGATCTCTGTTTTTTTTGCTTCGTTTGTTGTTAGTATCATTTATTTATTCAGTTGAAAAAAATTGCTAATAATTGAAAACAAACAGACATTTACACTCTCACTCACACAAATACGTTGAAAACAAAAAACACAGAACAATGAATACTCATCGCACTACTGCATTACTTTTGCTGTAAACGATGAGATGTTGTACTATTACAAGGGCGTGCCGCCGCAGTCGTTGTGTTGCTGCTGTTTGTGCTTGCCACGACAGTAGTACTAAATGTTAGTCGCCAGCCGCTTGTCCTAAGTCTCTCGCTCGCAAATCAATGGAAAACGAAATAATGACGAGAATGAATACGAGTTAACGACGACAAGTGGGGGATTTTATGTAAAATATACGAGAGCTATAAGCAAACACTGTCATTTCTATGGGATGTGTGTGAAATTAAGGAGGACTTACCTGTAAGGATGCCACAATTTTGTTTTAAATTGAATACGAGTATGCTCCCAAGAATTTAATAAAATTTCAGCGACAAAAATTGACATTATTTGTATAAAAAATGTAGCATGTCATTAGGCTAATAAATGTGATCAACTGATAGAAGATGATAATTTTATTTAACAATTGTTCAAACAGCCATCAGAATTAGACTTGGCACCCATGAAAGATATATGAGTGAGAGTGAAATCAATCTATTGGCGCATTCTGAAAAACAGATACCTTACAATAGTGGAAAAAATTTAGCGTGTTCACTTATGAGAGGTTTCACTGTATATATATGCGTACACAAATAAAGTTATTTTCCGGTTCAATCGCGAAATTAATTGACGCAATTAATTTTTTAATTGAAATTACTTCAATCTCGAAAATGATGTAGCTAACACAGAATTAAATATAATTATATATCTATAGACATAAAAAATTATACTTGATTAAACATTTACGGCCATTTTCATGTAGCTTTAACTGCCAGTTAACAGAAATTAAATTGCAAATATCTTCTCTTCGGTTAACTTTAACTGAAAAACTTTCGTCAGTTAAGTTCTTAACTGACATATGGTATAGGCAAGTTGACAGCTTCGTCCGTAATACGGTTTAAAAGCTGGTTAGTTAACGGAACACTAATGGAACTTTATGAAAATGGGGGTTTGTTAATTTTTTCGTTTAAGTTTTTATTGATTTTGATAGTAAAACTCAATCTTTTAATTGAATCAATTAATTATTTTGTTCGTCTTCACGTTGCTTTTCAAGTATGAATCAAGAAACATTCAATTAAAAATGATATTATTTAGCACATTCTGATATACTTCTCGATTATAGTTATAGTTTTTCCAAGGTATATTTAGGAAGGTAGTTTCAAGCTATCAGATGATTACAATTTTTTCATTTGAGCAGAACTTTGATTGTCGGTATCTGCTTAATGGCATAGGCGTAGCTAAAGGGGTTTTATGGGTTTTTCATCTCCCCCTACCAAATACCATTCAGTATTTCTTCATATCATGATAATATATCATTGAATTAAATATTATGGTTTCTTCCCATCTATAAGAATTTATTTTTTCTCTTTTTGAGGTATCTTCACAATGAGCACACATCGTAGCTTTTACCCCCTACGAAAATGTTGCTAGCTACGCCAATTGTGACAAATAAAAATAAAAATTCAAAATAAAATTATTTTATACCAAAAAATTTGAATTTTCAATTTGCTTTAAATTTATGACAGAAAAGTATCGAAATAAATTATCCTCATAATTGATGGTAAGAATTACTTCAATTATTCTTGTAGACCGTATCATATTTCGAAGCATACATCGATCATTTCCAGATTTTCTCTATTTTAAATTTCCAACTTGTTGAACATATTGTTCAACAAGTGAGAAATTTAATTCAATTTGACTGACAATCAAAGTTTCAATATTGCGACTGACATTTTTGTTTTTGTAATACTAAAACTACCTTACTAAATCTGCCTTGAGTTTTTCCATGGATTCGAATAAAAACTTAATGAGCCAATGAATATAAATATATTCATATAAATATAATGAGCCAATGAATGAATATATATTCATATATAATTTTCAATTATATTTTTGATTGGAAATATTTCTTTGTGTAATTTAAATGTTAATTGGACTAATTAATTAATTTGATAAAAAAAGTGAACATTTGTCATAATTTTATTAACTCACATTTTTTAATTTGGTTAAAAACAGCGTTTAAAAATGATTGATACAATAGATTTTTTAATTGAAATTGTTTCAATCAGGAAAATGATAGTATCAATGACAGAATTAAAAAATATAGAAATAAAAAAATGCTTAATTAAAAAATTAATTGATTTCTTTGGTACTTTTAATTAATTTTTAACTGGTTCAATACAAATTTAATTGATTTCCGTCGTATTACACAATAAGCCATCAACTATTTCTACTTTATTATTTATTTATTTTTTTTTTTCAAACTCTAAAATTGTCTTGAAATTTAATAAGAGTTTATACTTTCATTCGATTTTTACAATTATAATTATAATTGGATTTCAGTAAAAATTGAAATACCGATGGATATATAGAAACTAATTATTCCCGAACAAAATCTTCAATTATTTAATTGGCAACTTTATTGGAAATATTGTTTATTTAATTGAAATGTTAAATGGTGTAAATAATATTTTAATTAAAAACGTAACAATATTTCAATCATTTTCTTAACATAACTGACCCTATTTTTTATTATGATTAAAAAGATATTTGCATCACTTAATTTTTTATTCAATTTCAATCAACTTTTTAATTGCAAATATTTTGGCGATATTTTTTCCGTGTTATTATTATTTTATTTCACATTTTTATATAGGTTGTAGCAAGATTAGGCGTCACTAATGGGGGCATCAAAGTACTTGATTTACCAAAATTTCGACAAAGCGAAAAAAACTCAAACCTAATACGGAACGCTTAACCTAATTTTTGACAGCTTAACTGATAACGTCCTATTTTTGATGAGGAACAAACTGATATGGCAACTTTCATGTATTTATGGTAACTATAATATACAAACAAGTAAAACACAAAGAGAGCACGAAATATTTATGAATTGCCGGTTAATAAAAAGATAGGAAAAAATCACTATTCACAAAATTCACTTTGCATTCCATTTTTTAACTATTCTCTGTTCTGTAAAGACATTTTGACCAAAAAAAAATGTTATTGTTGTTGCAACTTTAAGGTTGTCCCAAATTGCGGAGTTGTGAAATTCAGTAACAAGTCACCCCATAACCACCCACAAATACCCACCACGTTGCCCATACGACAGTATCCCAAAACATTATTCAACTCATTTTTTACAAGTTTCATATTAGTGGCATGAATTTCCTTCCAACACTTCCTAAATTTATTCAAGTATCAAATTTCCTCTTGGCACCTATTTATAATGGGTGAGTTAGTGGATGGATAAATGGTGCAAGAGCCGAGATATTATTTGCATTACTGTAACTTTATGAAGCGCGCGCACACAAACACATACATAGGTAGGTATTCACATTTAAAGAAGAAACACTCAACATAATTATTATTTGCCCCATTAGTAACAGTATGTTAGTTATTATGAACGCAAAATTAAATTTTCTTTTTCAACCATTATACATTCAGTGTAATACTAAGATTGAATTATTTTTACGACACATTTTAATTGAGAATATAATAGATATACTTTTTTCGCAAAATTATTATCGGTATAGGTGGCTGTGAACATAACAAAAACTTATATTAAGAATAAGAGTACCCAATTTAATGGTAGCCTCCCGTCACATAAAGAAAGCAGCAGCGACCTACAATTCTCTATTGCGCGTTATTGCTACCTTTGCCGACACGTTACTGTTGTGTTTGCCACAAATACACACTGGAGCTTTATTTGGTGTTCGCACATAACTTTCCAATGTGTGGGAGATACTTTGTACGCTCTCCTCTGTTCGGGTGGTTTTGGGGCTGTTTTCTTGCTGTTTTATTTCGGCTCTGTTGCGCTCTACTATTGTAAATATCTATTCTCAACACATACAATTTATACATCAGAATTTTTCTCATTTTTAAGCATCGTGCCCCAATATTGGCGTCAATTGCCAAGAGTTGGAATAAAAATTACGTCGCTCTCTCTCTCAGTGTTTGTTTCTCTCGCCGGATGTACTCAATCCCCATCAGTGGCATAACTTGTTTATGAATAATAAACGCCTTATTTTGTGTGCAGTAGACGGATACATACAAAAAATGAGCGAGAGTAAAATTCATTTCGCATGCACAGAATCATTGAAAAGAATTTGGCATAAACCTTAGCGCCAATATTGCAATGATGTAGAGAGAACGAGAAAGCACATAAACTTGTTGTTTATGGTGGGGCTAAATTGTGTAGAGTTGCCAACTTTAACTAGTGAAAATAAGGAAATCGATTTTAATATGGGAATGATATGTAAAAACTGAAGCAAAGATAAGTACCAATTTCAAGTTTCAGCGATAAATTTGTAATTCCTTCGCTGTTATTCATTCTTATCAATTCTGTTTAAAGTTGTGATTCACAATAAAAATAAAAAAATTAATATTTTATATATTTTAAAAAATCTAAATATAACAAGGCATAAGAGAGCAATTTAGATTATCAAAACATTGTTCAACAAATGGTAAATGTTAAACAATTTAAAAAAAATTGGTGTATGCGAATATAGTAAGTGTTTCTTTCTCTTCTTATGCCCTCATTTTTTGTTATTAAACAGCCTTAAGAAATAGATTGGAAAACATAAAAAATAAAAAAAAAATAAAAAAAAAACTACAAAAAAAAAACAAAAAAAAATATAAAAATATATAAAAAAACATTAGAATAATTAAATAAATAAAATAAACTTAATAAGTTTTTATTAGAGCTTAATTATTAGAACTAAATATTTAAAATACAACTTAAATACGTACAATGCTACAAACAAAAATCAAATTTTGTAGTAATGATATTTTAGTAATAATAACTTCTTTTTTATGTCAGTTTTTGTTTTCTATCCATTGTTTACTAGTAGTTGTTCTCACTTTGTTTTCTAAATCACTAAAATATTTTTTTTAAATTATTTATATATTGTTTTTTCTAATTTACTCATCTTTGTTCTTCTCTTTTATAATTTATTATTGCTAGTTTTTATTATAATTTTTATTATGTTATTTTTGGTCAAATTTGTTTATATTTAAAGTAACTTTTGTAGTTTTTTTATAACCATTTTACATTGGCCTAAAGGCTTGGTTATTTTTTTGCAATAAATATAAATAAAATAAAAAAATAATACATGGGTTTGAAGAAATAGACTGAAAGGGGAGATGGCAACCCCAAAACCCACTATCTACGTGAATGTCATTGATGAAATATATTTTGAATGCAAAACAAAACTGATAACCAAAATTCTACCTAGCAACCAGCAATGAAAACATAGTAATCAGCTGATTCCTTCAAAAAAAACCTCTTTAAATTGGTCTTCTATAACTTAGAAGGGAACGAACTTGGTACCCACCTTAAACACAAACTTAATAATGAACTTTATATGAAATATCAAGTTTTTTTTTTATTAATCGGATGTTTATATATCGACTGGCCGAATAAAATTATATTTTTTTGTAATTTATTATTAATTATATTTTTTTATATTTTAATTACATTTTTTTTATTTTTATTATTTATTATTATTTTTTATGTAAATATAAAAATACATTATTTTCAATAAAATTAATAAGGACAAAATAGTATTTGACAATGTTTCTTGTGAAACGTGCACAAAAATTATACACGTGGAATTTTAGTACAAAATAATACAATATTTAATTTGTTAGTGGTAATTTAGAAATTGTGTAAATATGTACGAATGTTTGATAAAAAACAGCACATTTTTTCTATTTTTTTGCAAAATGGTTTTTGTACGTTAAAAAATACAGTGCGCATAAAAATATTGCTTTACAAATAAACAATTTGATTCCAGGGATGGAAAATACAATTTTTAAGAAAGTACTAAAAAGGTACTTTTTTGAGCGAAAAAGTACTTTTCACTAAATTTTAACAAAAATTCTATTGGAAGATTATTGTCAAGAGCTCCCTTAAATTGAATTTTAAAGAAAATAAAATTCTGTTTGCCAAATTTTGCTAAATTTTAAATATTTTCTTTTTTTTAATCTTATATTCGCTTACAAAGACTACCGTAGTATTGTAATCGCCGCTGCCACAGCTCTCCTTTATGCTACTACATAAATTTTTTCTGGAAAAAAAATAAATTTTTGACGAAATTTTCTATAGAAATAAAATTTTGACGAAATTTTCTATAGAAATAAAATTTTGACAAAATTTTCTATAGAAATAAAATTTTGACAAAATTTTCTATAGAAATAAAATTTTGACAAAATTTTCTATAGAAATAAAATTTTGACAAAGTTTTCTATAGAAATAAAATTTTGACAAAATTTTCTATAGAAATAAAATTTTGACAAAAATTTTTATAAAAATAAAATTTTGACAAAATTTTCTATAGAAATAAAATTTTGACAAAATTTTCTATAGAAATAAAATTTTGACAAAATTTTCGATAAAAATAACATTTTGAGAAAATTTTCTTTAGAAATAAAATGTTGAGAAAATTTTCTATAGATATAAAATGTTGACAAAATTTTCTATAGAAATAAAATTTTGACAAAATTTTCTATAGAAATAAAATTTGGACAAAATTTTCTATAGAAATAAAATTTGGACAAAATTTTCTATAGAAATAAATTTTTGACAAAATTTCTTATAGAAATAAAATTTTGACAATATTTTCTTTATTTTTGCAAAATAACAATTTTTGTTAAGTTTTTCTCCAAATCTACCAAGATTACTTTTGTCTCAAGTTTCGACATTAATTTAATGTTTTGCATTATTTTCGAACGCGATCGATAACTTCTTATCTAGATAGTGTTCGTGGGGAAGCGTAACATAGAATCACGTGCTTTTTGGACTAAAACACTATTGAAATTCAAGCAAGTCGTATTTGGGACGATGGCTTTTACAATATCGTGATTTTCTTCCCGCATGAACTTGTCTGTTTTGCCAAATTTGTAAAAGACTATTAGCAAATAAGTTTGTTAAACTTTCTCAACATATTAAATCATTCGAGGGGGTACTACGGTACTGACCAGGGTGAAAAAGTATTGAAAAAAGTACTATAGTACTGCATTTTCCATCCCTGTTTGATTCTGGCGGACAATATAGATATTTTTACATTACACATATATTTTACTAATATTGGCCTTATCACTGGTAAATATTATTTATCTTCCAATTTGTAGGTTTTCGAATTGTAGGGCAAAATATGATTTTCAATTTTGGTTTCAGATTACACAGACGTACTATAGATTTTCCAGAAGAAAAAAAACCTTAATCCAATGCATACGAAAGGTTGAAACAGACACAGGATTTTATTTTGGGGGCTCAAGTGCTGATTTATAATTTTGCTCAGCTTCGCTGAAACATTTTTCTACATTTCTTGAAGTCTCGGGTCTTAATGTTGCTCCTCATCTGTGTTAATCACTGATGCGGAAAATATATCCCATAAATATATAAATAATAAAGGGGGATACTTTCATATTGATCTATCAATTTTATTACTTGATTATCTAGAAATTTTAAAAAGACATGGTGACCGAACACCTATTTTCATTTAGAAGATTATCTTCTTAAGGTGTATTACGAAATCTTTATTTATTGCAGCTGATGCTCTACTGACTTTCTTGTCAAATAATTTTTGGGGAATTTTAATTTAAATTTGGAATTTTTTGGGACGAAAGCATCCTGATTTGGAGACAAGAGTCAGGAAAATACTGGCAACACTGGAAGTAGATATTTCAACCTAGAAAAAAAAAACCGCGAAATCAGTGAGAGCCTTAAAGAACTCTTTTTCTGTATGCTCAGAATAAATTGTATCTCTTTTTGGTGCTCTCTCGATTGTTTGCAATTGCAAAATTTGGTGCACATATAATGACATTTTAGCATAATTCACTACTGAGTGCATTTTATTCGTGTTCTTTGCCATTATATGTATATATGTAAATACTACACCTATATTTATTTTGTACATATACCTTGCATTCATTGTTGCTCTATAGTATCTATTTTTCATCAGTCTGTTAATGGTGGTTGCTCTTGGTCTCATTTTACTTGTAGGTTGTATTTGACACACTAGAACTGTATGTAAGGTAGGCATGAACTGTAAGAATCCGGTGGAGATGGTAGATACAAAATAGCCCCCAATGTTCTGCATGAAGAGATGGTAGTAAAAGATGTCGTATCATTTGTACTTTCAAATAAGCTACTATTTAGCTATAAAAAAAACTAGATTTGTTGTGCACTCACTTGAGAGAATTTTTGACGTCGTTATTGGAGTTTTTTTTTTGCATGCTAAAGCTGGGGCGAAATTTTCTGATGCAAAAGATACTACTTCACTGCAAGCTAATAGATAAATAGGAAGTGTGAAACATAAAAATAAATACACATTTTAAATCGTTCAAAGTCATATTCTGAGAGTGAGTGGGTGGTTTTCACACATTTTCCAAACTTTAAAAGCTTGTTTCAATTGGACACTGAACATTTAATGGTTCGGTGGGTAATCCGATAGAATTTGAAATAATAATATTGGCATATGAGACTGTTGTGGAATAAACAAAAAATATATACCGACATGTTTCAGATTCTGAATTGCAAATTACAGAAATGTGCTTATTTTCTAACGACAAATTCGAGATAATCTAGGATTTCAATCCAAGTTCAAGTTGACCTTATCTTAAATGTCAAGTTGGTCTTCTCTTTATGAACTATATTCCCAAATTGAATATAGTTCATGATTTAGCGTGGAAATGAAAATTTTGCGATTTGAATATTGGAACATGGGGAAAAGTTAAACCATAGCCTACATATGGAATGACATACAAAAAACGCGTAAGAATAAGTGTCAGCATCTTCTGTATATAGAACAAGAATCATGGTATAAATTCATATGTATGTAAATCTTTACAAAGGCACAGGTAAGAAACGTTAGAAGTTTTGGCCAGTATAAGTTAAAAAATGTGTATAAAATTTCCACACAACTTTCAATTTGATTGTTTTGGGTCAATTACAATAGACAGATGGACACTAAAGCTCGGCTGACGAATCGGCTTCGGCCGAAGTCGACTTGTCCCAAGGTTGAAATTGTCTCATTAAAAACACCCAGTACAAATAAAATGTAAAAATCCTTTTTTTGTCATTAAATAAAATGAAACTACAAACAAAAAATGTTTTCTGATTCAATCACAAAATTAATAGACCAAATTAATTTATTAATTTAAATGTTTTCAATCAGTTAAATGATAGTATCAATTAAAAAACAATTTGAAAGCCAATTGAAAAATTAATTGATCCAATTAAATAATTAATTGATACTATTCATTTTTGTGATTGATTTTTGTTTCAATTAAAAAATGTCTTTAATAAATTAAATTTTTAACTGATTTTTTTTTAAACTCAGAATTTTGAATAATAAAAAGTTCTAAAAGAATATTATAAGACATGGACTGAACATCGGCTTCGGCCAAAAAAAAACCGCTTCGGTCGAGCTATAATGGACATCTTAGTTTCTGGTCTTTAGGTTAGGTTAGGTTAGGTTAGGTTAGGTTAGGGTATGGAGGATGACACGAATCCGAACTAGCGGATTTGTGTCCACTTAGACCATAGTTGGTCCACAGTTCCTCCACCCCAAAGCCTTGATGAAGACGAGAATATTCCTCAGGCTGCATTCTCGCAAGTCGGTCATAGTCTGAAAGAAATAGCACAATACAAAGGATTGAATTTAAAATCCAATTAGATTTAATTACTGGGAAACTTCCCAAGCTTGGACACTCTGGAAACCGGACAACTCTCAAAAGTGCACAATTGTTTTGAGATGTTTTCTATATGAGAACTGGGCACCTTCCATGTGTGGACAAAATGTAGGCGGCCGTGGGCGTTCACATCTGAGAGGTTTCACTGTCTAGATCTCTTTTTCTAGACTTTTTACAAACAAATCCCGCTTGGCATATAGGCTACATCTACAGCTCATTCGCGTGACATGCCTATAGATCTAATTTTACCACATATCGATATGATATACAGTGAAACTTTCCAAATGTGGACCCAACTCTCAAAAGTGAAAACATTATCGCCTTAAAATTAAGCTTTCATAAGTAGGCACGCCCCAAATATGGAAAAAGAATTTGACGATTCCATGTGTCCAGTTCTGTGAGGTTTCACTGCACCCATTTTTATACCCTTCACCACTACTGTGGTACAGGGTATAATAAGTTTGTGCATTTGTATGTAACGCCAAGAAGGAAAAGTCTGAGACCCATCGTTTAGTATACCGATCGTCTTAGAATTAAATTCTGAGTCGATTTAGCGATGTCCGTCTGTCTGTCTGTCTGTCTGTCTGTCTGTCTGTCTGTCTGTCCGTCTGTCTGTTGATGTATTTTTGTGTGCAAAGTACAGCTCGCAGTTTTAGTCCGATTGTCCTAAAATTTGGTATAGGGTCCTGTTTCGGCTCAAAGACGATCCCTATTGATTTTGGAAAAAATCGGTTCAGATTTAGATATAGCTGCCATATATATTTTTCACCGATCTGGTCATAATTGGCGTGTATATCAACCGATCTTCCTCAAATTCCGTACATCCGAATATTTTATGACTCTCGAAAAACTTGCAAAATATCAGCCAAATCGGTTCAGATTTAGATATAGCTCCCATATATAGCTTTCGCCCGATTTACACTCATTTGCCCACAGAGGCCAATTTTTTGCTCCGATTTAGTTGAAATTTTGCACAGGGAGTAGAATTAGCATTGTAGCTATGCGTGTCAAATTTGGTTGAAATCGGTTCAGATTTAGATATAGCTCCCGTATATAGCTTTCGCCCGATTTACACTCAAATGACCACAGAGGCCAATTTTTTGCTCCGATTTAGTTCAAATTTTGCACAGGCAGTATAATTAGCATTGTAGCTATGCGTGCCAAATTTGGTTGAAATCGGTTCAGATTGAGATATAGCTCCCATATATAGCTTTCGCCCGATTTACACTCATATGACCACAGAGGCCAATTTTTAACTCCGATTTAGTTGAAATTTTGCACAGGGAGTAGAATTAGCATTGTAGCTATACGTGCCAAATTTGGTTGAAATCGGTTCAGATTTAGATATATCTCCCATATATAGCTTTCGCCCGATTTACACTCATATGACCACAGAGGCCAATTTTTAACTCCGATTTAGTTGAAATTTTGCAGAGGGAGTAGAATTAGCATTGTAGCTATGCGTGCCAAATTTGGTTGACATCGGTTCAGATTTAGATTTAGCTCCCATATATATGTTTTTCTGATTTCGACAAAAATGGTCAAAATACCAACATTTTCCTTGTAAAATCGCCACTGCTTAGTCGAAAAGTTGTAAAAATGACTCTAATTTTCCTAAACTTCTAATACATATATATCGAGCGATAAATCATAAATAAACTTTTTCGAAATTTACTTAAAATTGCTTCAGATTTAAACGTTTCCCATATTTTTTTACTAACATTGTGTTCCACCCTAGTGCATTAGCCGACTTAAATTTTGAGTCTATAGATTTTGTAGAAGTCTATCAAATTCTTCCAGATCGAGTGATATTTAAATGTATGTATTTGGGACAAACCTTTATATATAGCCCCCAACACATTTGACGGATGTGATATGGTATCGAAAATTTAGATCTACAAAGTGGTGCAGGGTATAATATAGTCGGCCCCGCCCGACTTTAGACTTTCCTTACTGGTTTTCCTATCGTTAGTGTTGAGAACATTTTTGGTGGTATCAACACTATAAAACGACCGTCCTTTATCATTGAGCTTAATATGGAATCCGACAGCACTCATAGCGTTGTTGGTCGCAATGTGTCTGTAACAACATAAGGTTGTCCCCACTAATATAAGCAAACTATCTTGGAATTTGTAAAATTTAGAACCTCCAAAATAATCTTGTGTTCTCCTCAGGCATAACTCCCACATGACAGACAAAGATAATTTCTTCATCTTTTCTTTGACTTTTTTGGAAATCCCTTTTGTTTACTCCTCTTTTAAATTTGTTTCCTCAAAGGCATGATTACAATGGCTTTTAGACTAGGAGTGAAGTGGCTACATTTCTTTTGTGGTTACGATATTGAAAACTTGCATTTTGGGCAAAATAAGACCCCTGTCACTCGAATATGGCAAATATGTCAAATGTCTTTCCGTTTGTATTGGGACAATTGCAAAAATCGTCCTGGGGACCAATTCGGGTAATGTGGAACCAATGCATTGCCAAAAAACTCTATTAAAACTCTTATATATGTCTCCAATATGGGCTCTGGCAGTGGTTAATGTTACATTCCAAAAAGACATTTCGTCGATCTTTATTCGGGTAATCTACATTGCAAAATTTTGTGTAGTACTTCTATATTCATTTTTGCTAACTGAATTGCTTGTCATCACTAGAAGCACTGGATAATCTGATTTGAAATCTAGTGGATGATAAACAATGTGGGAAGTCCATTTGTTGCTTTAGCCGCATACGTATATAATAAACGGAATATTCTTTGTTGCAAAATATTCCCTTTTTTACTAATACAAGGCTCATTGACTTACTTCATCAATATTTATCAGTGGATAGACGTTGTAAGTAGTGGTCAATATTCAACCGGAATTAATAGAACAGAAGCTTTCAGCACAAAACATTTTAAAATCACAGACATTTTTTCACTTCGTTCTAGTTTCAACTTTTTTTTTTGCAAACTTATTCACTGTTTTGGTTTGTATACGATCTTCTTCATACTGTATACATTTATAAAACAAATAAATTGACAAAAATGTCAATTTTCCTTCGTAATGATATAAATGATCCAAAAATGTTGTACACTAATTTCTTAGAAATTGATCATATACACAAACAACAATAAACAATTAGCCACAATGTTTACAGCACCAAATTACATGCAATTGAAACATACCAAAATTTTAACACCAATAAAATCTGCTATTTAAATGTTATTTACTTTAAAAGAAATTCATTGAGTACACACATATTTTAGCATAGAAATTATTGTCTAGATTATTTTAATATCGCTTGCAGAGAATCATTTTTATTAACAGCAAAATACCAAAAAAAATCTCTCTATTATCTACAATCCCGCAACAAAACTATACATTCACACTCACACCTTCTCAACAAAAAAGTGACAGTTGAGAGAACAAAGCCAATACTTATGTTCAAACGTCGATACTTTAAGAATATAAGTCGTCGAGACCCACAGCTAAATTGAAACGCGTGTACGCTGTACGCGAACAAAGGCACATTAAAAGGTAAGTACTATATTCGCTTTTCGCGTTGAAATTTTCGCGGTTACTTTATTAAAACAGTTCAACATAGAGGCCGGTAATATGTTCATTTTTCGCATATAGAAAGCGGTGTTTATTTAGGTAAAAGGGAGCGCTATTCAAGTGTGAGCGATATGGAATTAAGTTGGTGGTTGCTGCTTGATATTACTAAATTAACATTTTATTTTACCTTGGGCAATTGATCTGCTACTCCTTTCATCCTTTGTATATTTTCGGAACAAAATTATGATACGTGTTTGCGTTATAAACCCACACAAATAGTTTTCATAAATAATTTCTTAATTCACAGTGCAAATGGCGCCATGCTATAAACGTCAGTTTTTCGACTCGAAAAAAAAACAAAGTACCAAAGTTCGCCAGTTTTTGGCATTTTTTGGTTTTGTATGGAGTTTCAACGCGAAAACCAATTAGAGTACTGGTCTTAAAGCATAATTCGTTGCATTAATATTAGAATGATGTTGAGTTAAATCCCTGCCTGCATTTCAAAGTTCCATTTCATCCTCATCGCTACCAAACATCGGCGCGAATTGCACTGATGAGATGTTCTGGATAGAACACCAGTGCAACGATGTTCTGGATAGCCCATACAAATGTTGCATCCAGTGCAAAAAGAAAACAGCCCTATAGTTATTTCGCTTAAAATTGTGAAAGGTATATTGGTGAACAATTTTTGACTTTCCAAATGGAATAAAGTGAAAAATGTACATGAAATAAATTAATATTAATTTATAAAGAATACTATAGCATGGTTACATTTAACCGTTTGCTGGAAATTTGAGTTATATTAATTAATGTTTTCTATTTCTTGTCGATTGCATATCGAACAGAGCCTTTGATTTGATTCTCTGTAAACGGAATTAAATGTAAGTTATTCCGGACGAAATGTCGGTGTTTTTAAAGAATTTTATAGGATGGCCAATCGATTCGAATTGTCGGCTATGGCTAAATAATAGATATATGTTTTATTTATTTATTCATCAACGTAATATAAAAAGCCGAAACAGGCCAAATAAAACTATATTACATCTCATAATACCCCTGCCAACATTTTTTGAATTTGAAGGCACTTCTGAGAATCCCTACCACGTCGAAAACAATCGTATACGACGTCCAAAACTCGTCGGAAAAGCGCCGTCACTATTGAGAAGTTGTACCACGCCAAGTTACTACAAAAAAGTATCGCATGAGTGCCATTATTAGGTGTCTTTTTTAATTAATTAAGAACGACGCCAATAAGAGCCCCTTCAAACTATCAGAAAAAGTGAATTTTAAGGTAGATGTAAAAGAATCATTGTGGTCAAGTAAATCACGACTAGATGTTTATTAATTTAATTAAATGTTTAGAAATTCTTATAAATACAATATTTTTACCACTATCACAACACATTTAATATTATTTTTGCATTAATAATAGAATGATGTTGAGTTACATGTTGCGGCGTCTATAAGCCAGTGTTTTTATTCTCGATGGAGGCAGCGTGTCTGGAAAATATCTGAAAAACAATCACTCTATTCCATTTGGAAAGTCAACATTTGTTCACCACCCTGCCAACATTTTTTGAATTTGGGGCGCTTCTGAGAATCCCCACTACGTCGAAAACAATCATATACGACATCAAAAACTCGTCGGAAAAGCGCCGTCACTATTGCCCTGCCAGCATTTCAAAGTTCCATTTCATCCTCATCGCTACCACAGACTCGTAAATGTCACCACAACCATCGCGAACTGTGATGGGGGAAGCATATCAAAAAGTACAAAATGTACATGAAAGTATTTTGCCATCACTACTGTTAGAAGAGCCATTTTATTTTTTGTGAAACGCCAAGCGCAACCAGCTTGTTATATTTTATTTAAATAAAAACGAAAATAAAGTTCTGAAAACATAGATATTACGCTTAAAATTGTGAAAGGTATATGGTGAACAATTTTCGACTTTCCAAATAGAATAAAGTGATCGTTTTTCAAATATTTTTCCAGGCACGCTGTCTCCATCGAAAATAAACAAACTGGCTGATAGACGCTGCAATATGTAACTTGCTACTTAAAACTCAACATCATTGTTTTATTAATGCAAAAAATTATGTTAAATGTGATGAGATAAACCGAAAAATGATATATTTAAAAGAAATTATAAATGTTTAATCAAATCAATAAACATCTACACAGTCGTGTTTTACTTGACCACAATGATTCTTCTACAATTATCTTAAAATGCACTTTTTCTGATAGTTTGCAGGGGTTCTTATTGGCGTCCTTCGAAATTGATCTAAATAGGCACCTACTAATTGCACTGATGAGAAACTTTTTCGTAGTAACTTGGCGTGGTACAACTTCTCAATAGTGACGGCGCTTTTCCGACGAGTTTTTGATGTCGTATATGATTGTTTTCGACGTAGTGGGGATTCTCAGAAGCGCCCCAAAATTCAAAAAATGTTGGCAGGGTGAGAAGTTGTACCACGCCAAGTTACTACGAAAAAGTTTCTCATCAGTGCAATTATTAGGAGCCTATTTAGATCAATTCCGAAGGACGCCAATAAGATCCCCTGCAAACTATCAGAAAAAGTGAATTTTAAGGTAATTGTAGAGCAATCATTGTGGTCAAGTAAAACACGATTGTGTAGATGTTTATTGATTTGATTAAACATTTATAATTTCTTATAACATTTTTCAGTTTATCTCATCACATTTAACATATTTTTTTGCATTAATAAAAGAATGATGTTGAGTTTTAAGTAGCAAGTTACATATTGCAGCGTATATTAGCCAGTTTGTTTATTTGGGATGGAGAGAGCGTGCCTGGAAAAATATTTGAAAAACAATCACTTTATTCCATTTGGAAAGTCGAAAATTGTTCACCATATACCTTTCACAATTTTAAGCGTAAAATCTGTTTTCAGAACTTTATTTTCGTTTTTATTTAAATAAAATATAACAAGCTGGTTGCGCTTGGCGTTTCACAAAAAATAAAATGGCTTTTGTAAAAGTAGTGATGGCAATATACAT
The DNA here is from genome assembly GCF_050003625.1 of Haematobia irritans. Classification (NCBI taxonomy): domain Eukaryota; kingdom Metazoa; phylum Arthropoda; class Insecta; order Diptera; family Muscidae; genus Haematobia; species Haematobia irritans. The sequence goes on along the minus strand of NC_134397.1, from coordinate 162,632,726 downwards.
GTATGAAGTACATTTTTTACTTTATGATACGCTGCCCCCCATCACAGTAGGATGGTTGTAGTGACATTTACGAGTCTGTGGTAGCGATGAAGCTGAAATGGAACTTTGAAATGCTGGCAGGGTAGGAATTGCTGTTGCCTGGAGACGTGTAGATTATTTTTTCTTGAAATAACTCAACAAATAACAAGCCATTGTATGTTTTTATTCAACTTCATTGTTTAATATTGTCAAAGCGTGCTGTATTGACAACAAAAACGCTAGGAAACGTGAAAAAGGGAATTATTCGCCGTCAAGCTTATTGTATTTGCCGTTGCGGCAAAAATGTTTCGCCTACCGCCTATTTCTATGGTTATATTTACACACTCTGTGGTAGCGATGAGGATGAAATGGAACTTTGAAATGCTGGCAGGGCAATATACCTTTCACAATTTTAAGCAGAGTAACAATGTTTTCAGCACTTAATTTCCCTTTTTGCTTAAATAAATTATAATAAGCTAGTTGCGCTTGGTGTTTCACAAAATATAAAATGGCTCTTCTTTGAATAGTGATGGCAAAATACTCTCATGTACATTTTGTACCTTTTGATATGCTTCACCCATCACACTTGGCGATTGTTGTAGTGTCATTTACGAGTCTGTGGTAGCGATGAGTATGAAATGGAACTTTGAAATGCTGGCAGGGACTGAATAAAAGAAAAAAAACGTTTGCATACGGCTAGAGATAAATATAAAATTATTCACTCTACTTAGAATATACTACTGAATTTTGCAATTCTTAAGGCACATGAAGAGAAAACTTAAATGTAATAAAAATACAATACACAAATTGAGATTTAATAAATAAAAAAAAAAATAAATAAATATGTAGAAATAAAAATAAAGTAAGTATATATAAGTGACTAATGCGCTTTACAGACTATCAGTTATTCCAGACGCCAGTGCTCGTGCCGAACATATCCCATATATTGTGCACAATATAAGTTAAGTCCGAAGGCACAATCGATACTGCTGCATGTTTATGGGATCGATAACACATTTACCGATTATTTAGTCATCGCCGACAAGTCGTATCGATCCGACACACTGTAAGATTCTTTTCAAACACCGACATTCCGTCCGGAATAACACCAGCACTATCGTCCGGATAAACTTATAGTCTGGACGGCGCATAAAAGTTGGGCAGGTGTATAATTGTAGTGATAAACTGTTGATAACAGCACCATTTTTCATCACTTTATTCTTTTGTTATATAAATAATATATTTTGCCTTCCTGGGATTTGTTATCGACTTATATATACAAGAGCATTGTATTACCTGTTGTTTTCGTAATGAATGAAACTCCCATCTCTGATGGATCCCGTTAGTGAATCCGCAGCGTGGCATCGTTACATTATTAGAATTCTTGTAAAATTGAAATTGGATGCGCCAGTAGTTCGAAAAGGAAAGGAGAATTTTTGCGGCTTACCACTGTTTCCAACCAATTAAATAAATAAAAAAAAATGGCCGCAAAAGGACGTGGAAATTTTCTGGCTCTGTTGGAACAATCTGTCTCAACGGAGTCTTCCAGTGAAGCCCCATCGACCAAAGATAGTGGCTTGGGTTCTCGATCGCCTGTTTCACTGGGAGAATATCGTCGTTTGGGCCGTGGTAAACTGATCGATGACTTAACATCCTCATGTTCAAATTTATCACTCGGTGGACGTGGCCGTAGTAATCTGAAATTTTTGGAGGATTCCCAATCACTAACGGGTTCATCTGGTGGAGGAGGGCGTGGAAGAGCAATGTTTTTTCAAAAATTACAGCAATTCGAGACAACAACAATAACCACTACATCAGAAGAAGTAGAACCCGAAGTAACTGAAAGCCAAAGCCACGCTACCACCTCCGAAGATAAAATTGAAATCAAAGATGAGGGATCAACATTCTTTAAGACCGTCAAGTCCTCACATGGTAGCAAAGGCAATCCCATTAAGCTGGCTTGCAATTACATACGATTGCATTCCGATCCGGGTAAAGGTGTCTATGTGTACGAGGTACGTTTCACACCCAATGTTGATTCAACAAGTTTGCGCATGAAGTATTTGAATGAACATCGCGATAAATTCGGTGGCGTAAAAACCTTTGATGGAGTTACTTTGTATTTGCCCATCCTATTGCCTAATAAACTGACCACATTCGTCTCTACGAACAAGATGGACAATTCCGAAATAGAGATTCGTGTCATGTTCAAGAGAAAGGAAACACTCAAGAATTGTATCCACTTGTACAATGTGCTCTTTGATCGTGTAATGAAAACTCTCCATTATGTTCGATTTGATCGAAAACAATTCGATCCTACATCACCCAAGATCATTCCACAACAGAAGCTGGAGGTATGGCCTGGATATGTGACAGCCGTTGATGAGTACGATGATGGCCTTATGTTGTGTTGTGATGTTTCGCATAGATTGCTTTGCCAAAAGACTGTACTCGATATGTTGGTTGAGATTCATAGAAGCAATCCTTCCTGCTTTCAGGAAGCAGCCAAAAAGTCGCTTTTAGGAAGTGTGGTTATAACACGTTATAATAACCGCACTTACCGCATAGATGACATATGCTTTGATAAAAATCCCATGTCGACATTTCCCACCAAGGATGGTGACATTTCATACTATGACTACTACGTTAAGCATCACAATATTAGTATTCGGGATAAGCAACAGCCATTGCTAATAAGCATCAAGAAACAGAGGCAAGCCAATAATGATCAAGCTGAGGATATTGTCTTTTGCCTAGTACCTGAAATTTGTTTCCTCACTGGACTTCGAGACGACATGAGATCAGACTTTAGACTCATGCGAGAAATTGCAACTTTCACCAGAGTTTCCCCCAATCAACGCCTCCAGGCTTTGGAAAAGTTTTATACAAATATCAATAACTCGCCTGAAGCTAAGCAAATTCTAAAGGACTGGGGCTTATCGTTGAAGCAGTCATATGAGATTGTTACTGGACGCCAATTCGAAGAAGAGAAAATTTACTTTAGTCAAAAGGTCTTCGGCGCAGGCCCAAATGCTGATTTTTCCAAATATGCCACCTCAAATGATCTACTCGATGTAGTGCATCTACACACATGGGTTTTGTTACATTGCAAGAATGATGGTAAAACAGCTCAATCCTTCTTGGACCATGTAGAGAAGTGTACACGTGCTTTTGGCATGAAAGTGCAAAAGCCGAAAGTAGTTGTTTTGCCTTCAGATCGAGTGGATGCCTTTGTCAATGCTTTACGAGAAAACATCAAGAAGGAGACCCAAATTGTTGTCTGCATATCACCCACAAATCGAGAAGATCGTTATAATGCCATCAAAAAGATATGTTGTGCCGAAATGCCTGTGCCGTCTCAAGTAGTCAATTCTCGTACATTAGCCAATGATGCCAAAAATCGTTCTATTGTACAGAAAATCATGCTGCAAATGAATTGTAAATTGGGTGGTTCCCTGTGGTCAGTGAAAATACCATTCCGCAGTGTTATGATTTGTGGCATTGATTCATATCATGATCCTGCCCAAAAAGGTAATTCGGTAGCTGCGTTTGTGGGATCTCTAAATGATTCCTATACGAAATGGTTCAGCAAAGCTGTGATGCAAACAAAGCGTGAGGAAATAGTTGGTGGCTTATGTTCATCATTCATAGCTGCCCTAAAGGCATACCAAATAGAAAACCAAAGATTTCCTGACAGTGTGATTATCTATAGAGACGGTGTGGGTGATGGTCAACTTTCATTGTGTGAAAGCTATGAAATACCCCAATTTGAAAAAGCCAGTCTAGATATTCTCAAACACCCAATCAAAATTACCTTTATTGTCACCCAGAAAAGGATCAACACACGTTATTTCTCGGGAAATGGTAGCAACATCAATAATCCACCACCTGGCACAGTTATTGATACAACAATTACCCGGGCCAACTACTATGACTTCTTCTTGGTCTCACAAGCTGTCCGTCAAGGTACGGTCTCACCTACTCACTATGTTGTTCTTCGAGATGATTCTGCATATAGCCCTGATATTCTACAACGATTGAGCTATAAACTCTGTTTTATGTATTACAACTGGCCAGGTACTATACGCATTCCAGCATGTTGTCAGTATGCTCATAAAATGGCATACCTTGTGGGTCAGAATATCAAGAGAGCTCCAGCGGATGAACTATCGAATATGTTATTCTACCTATAAACGACTGATTATGATATTAATGAATTTAATCTTTATTTCTTTTTTATTTTTGCATATCCTTATGAATTATCCTTTTTTATTTTTTATTTCTTATGGACGACTAAGCCACATGGTACAAAGTCAATATATTTATAAAATAAATATGTGACCCTTGTAGCGATACTAGCAAACTTTTGTTAATTTTAGTAATGCATTGAATATAATACAATATTCGATTCAGTTTTGATAACTGAGTAAAAATTAAATCGTTTGTCTTTTATTGGATATTGGTAAACATTGGTGAAGTGGTATTATGGGATTTAATTTGTGGTCCTTTGTTTGGCAAATCAAATGATTTTTTTGGGATATATAAAAATTGGAGATTGTCCCATGACACTAGAATCCAAAGAGATTTAATAATTTCCTTATTTGCATCATTTATCGAAGTAGGTTTGATATAGACATATAAATTACTTGCAGCTTAAGGTGGGTATTAAGTTCGAGTTTAGCCACTAAAATAGCAATTTTTTCTCGATTACTTTTATTTAATAGTGCAGTTTTAAGAAAATAAACTTTATATAATATGTTCACGTTCATCAAAGAGGTCTAATTTTATACCTTTTTTACTTATTTATTTTTGGTTTTACCGGCTAAACTCGAACTTAATACCCACCTTTATGGGGGAATTACGTACTATGCGTTATGTCCGTTGAAAGTTTAAATTCTCTATTTGAAAGCAACAGTTTGGTTAGCGCATCAAATAGCAAAAATCAATCCTTAAATCAACACATGATATAAGCAATAGTATGTAATTGCATTTTTTAGTTTAAAAAGAAAGAAAATCTATAACCGGTTGAAAATTTCATTAGTGAAGCCAAAGATGAAAAGTTTGAGATACTTCGCGGCGTAATCGTTAGCAATCAGCGCTATTTTATATACTTTCAACAAAGAAACATTCCTTAGTGTTTTAAATTTTCTTTAAGTGGTTGCACACCTCCACATAAACGTCATTTAAATTATCGGCTATATGGAGTTGAACATAGGCTCAAGCAAAAAATTCTCCACTTGTATCATTATGAACAAGAAGGACTAAGTGTGCCTGTATCTGTAGGCATCCATAACACCTAACTTATTATATTGGTCCATTTTTATATGAACCCATAAAAACTGAACTCCAGATTGTGCTTTCTGAGAATTGGAATTATGAAGACATACTTGAATTATATCACTTCGTTAGATTCAAAAAACATAAACTCATAGTTCTCAGTCATTTTTCTACATTCTATATTGGTATAATTAAATGAGCTTGGTCCTGCTGCACATAGTGAATTCTATAATTTTTTAATTTAAAAAAATAATTATGTATATTGTAACAAGCAGGGCTGTGGAGCCGGAGTCGGAGTCTGAAGATTTTGCTGGAGTCGGAGTCGTAAAAATTTTGCTCGACTCCGACTCCGGCTAAACCAAATTTTTTAAAACATTTCACAATTTGTAACTAAGCAAGTTTTTACGCAAATTAGTTTTCATTGCGTTATTCATTCGATCAATGTATAGCATGATTGTAAATGAAAATCAACTTCCAATTACGGCTATCTTTTTATGTTTCCTAGAATGTTAGACTAGCAGATGGGCTGGATCGATCCATTTTAATGCTCATATCAACTTATTTGAAATATTTCGAACAATCGAAATTATTTTTTTTTTTAATTTTATTTTAAGGCCATATACATACATATGTGGAATATTGACAGAAAAGTTGCTTTTATAAAAAATTTTGTCAAAATGTTATTTCTATAAAAAGTTTTGTCAAAATGTTATTTCTATAGCAAATTTTGTCAAAATTTTATTTCTATAAAAATTTATTCAAAATTTTATTACTATAGAAATATTTTTTTCTATAGAAAATTTAGTCAAAATTTTATTTCTATGGAAAATTGAGTCAAAATTTTGTTTCTATAGAATATTTTGCAAAATTTTATTTCTATAGAAAATTTAGCAAAATATTATTTCTATAAAAATTTTATTCAAAATTTTATTTCTATATATTTGGTCAAAATTTCATTTCTATAGAAAATTTTGCAAAAAATTTTATTTCTATGGAAAATTTAGTCAAAATTTTGTTTCTGTAGAAAATTTTACAAAATTTTATTTCTATATAAAATTTTGCAAAATTTTATTTACTAGACAAAAATTTTCCAAAATTGTATGCTCACTGATACTCACTGCCAAGTCGAAAACTTGTAGAAATGACTCAAATTTTCAAATTTTTCATTGAATGAATCATAAATGCATTTTTGCGAAATTGTCTAAACAATTATAAATATTGCCCAAATATTGCCTGAGATTTTGTAGAAGTCTGATTTGAGATTTTATCAAAATGTAGATCTAAATACAAAGCTGTGCAGAGTATATTATAATCGGCCCGCCCGACTTTAGACTTTCCTTGCATTTTTATTTTTTGTTAAAATTGTGTTACGTACCATAACGTTAGATTTAAATTTTAAGTACATAAATTTTGTAGAAGTATATACAATTTTGTCTAAATCGATTCAGATTCAAATTTATGCATATGGGAATATAAACCTTTATATAGCTCGCAACAAATTTAAAGGATTTGAGATAGTATCAATAATTTTGGTCCACAAATACATATACTGTTGGTATCTTCTCATATTATGATGGGTATTTATATCATTATTTTATTTATTAAACATTGCCCTTAATTTGAAATATAGAGTTCAATTGGCATCTAATGTGAAATTAAGACCTTTTTATTGCACACATAAATAAATACGATACTTTATATCGATCCACTTACGGTACCCCCACAATAGAACTACAAATTAGTGGTATTAAAATGAGATTTAGTTATATTTCCCGGAGTCGAGCTGATGAAAAATGCTGGAGTCGGAGTCGAGCAACATTGGCTCGACTCCACAGCCCTGGTAACAAGTAAGAAAATCTGAAGTCGGCATTCAGACTTCACCATTTTGTAGGCCAACATTTTTGATATCATCTCAAATCCTTCAAATTTGTTAGGAGCCATCTAAAATCTGAATCGATTTGTTAAATATGAGTCAATTTGTTAAAAAATCAACAATATTGTAACAAGTAAGAAAATCTGAAGTCGGCATTCAGCCTTCACCATTTTGTAGACCAAAATTTTTGATATCATCTCAAATCCTTCAAATCTGTTGGAAGTCATATAAAGGGTTATATTATCATATACATACATACATTTAAATCTGAATCGATTTGTTCAGAAGATTTTACACTACTATAAAATCTCCAGATTTAAACTTTTATTTGGCTAATGCCCTGGGACGAAAACTATGTTAGTAACAATACATTGGAAATATTGACAATATTTTTTCGGGCGATATATATGTATTAGACGTATAGCTACTTGGCAGTAGTATGGGCTATGGCTTTGGTACAATATTTGGCCAAATCGAGCGACATTTACACAAGTCGGAGCCTTATATAAATTTTAACCGATTCTAAGCCGACATTTATTATAATTTGTGATTGTAATAAAGGTTTTAATAAATAAATAAAATAAATTAACTGATTCTGTGGAAAGTCTGTACAGTGACCATAATGTGGGGAAATCATCACCAAAGAAGATATTTTCAAGCACGAAAAAAGCCAAAATAAGCGCTTTGAATATGCCCTTAAAACTGAAAAATATGCGTTAAAAATAAGCAAAATAAAAGTTTTTCAAATTCCTGTAATATAGAATTTTTTTCTATAATTCAAATTGTCATCGTTTCTACTATTACAACAAATTATTAGATGGTGTTTCAAGTTGTCAAAAGATTTGTTTTCCTTTTTTCTGTCAATATATGTACTTCCATATGCCGAAAAACTTCTTTCAACGCCTGCATACGATACGGGGCAGTATGAAAAAATTGTAAGCTCTGTTGGCGAACGTTTCTTGACATATGGATCCTTGGGTTCTATACCAAAACGTAAAATTTGATTAATTTCTTTAAGAGGTTCGAACACCTTATTTCTTCGGAGAATGGTATTGAGTTTTAAAGAGTGATCTTTGTTTTGCAAAGAAGATACAGAAGTTGGAATTTCCTCTACAATATCAATAGATTCTTTAAGCTCTAATCCTCGAGTTTTAAATTTTGCAATTACGTTCGTCAGGCTAGAAAAATGTTGCTTTATTTAAGCGAGATCAGAAACCAAACAGCCTGAGTGTTAAAAATTATTGGCAGATTTTTTTGTTTTCAATATTAGTAAAATTTTTCTAGAAAATTTGGACGTGCTTCCTTTTATTTTTGGAAAAACCCAAATATATGCTTTTATAAGCAAGAAAGTGCAAAATATGCATGTGCAATATGCATTTTCAAGCATATATCTTCTCTGATCATCACTAAAATTGTATGTAAAATGGGGGTATTCTGGTTATATTTGCCTTAATCGGAAGAACTTTATATAAGTCTGAACTGATTTGAATTAAATTCGTCAATTTTATTCCATGTATAAATTATCAGGTGAATTGTAGTAATATCCTATTGAAAATGGGTATAAAATGTGTTTTTTCTGCTATATTCCCCTAAATCAGGTATTCACATATATGTGAGCTACATCTTAATCTGAACCTATTGCTAAAATGTTAATTGTAATTTTCAGTCCAAAATTTCACGTAAATCGGAATGAAGCTTTGGCTTACGTGGGTAATATGAATATAAATGAGACGAGCTATATCTATATCCGAGTCGACTTCAACCGAAATTAGCAGGTATGTCAAGAACGTTAATTCTTCCACCGAAGCACGGTTTCTCGTAAATCGGAGTAAAACTATGGCCTCTGTGGTCATACGAGTATAAATTGGGCGAAAGATATATACGGGGGCTATATCAAAATCGGAAACCATAGCATTCTATTCTGACCAAAAACACATACTTGAGCCAAATTTGAAAAAAAAACTTTGACGAAATTTCCAAGGTGAAACCTTGACCTCTTGCGGAGTACAGTGCTGTAACGTGAACCCGCTTTTTCTTATACCAACTACTCCGTAACGCTGAAAAACATGAAATTTGACGTTAAAGGCAGATTCACAATGCCAAATATAATTTCAAATACACATACCGAATTTTTTAGTGATCTAGTTTGGCTTTTTTCGTGAATTGTAATTATTAATGTAAATTGCTTTAACTCTTTTTTTTAATTTTTTCATTAAATTAAGTTTTTAATATTAGTAATAACAACAAGTATATACGGCCGTAAGTTCGGCCAGGCCGAATCTTATGTACCCTCCACCATGGATTGCGTAGGAACTTCTACTAAAGGCTGTCATCCACAATCGAATTACTTGGGTTGCGATAACACTTGCCGATGGCAAGGTATCGTAAAACATTTTAACACTGTCTTCTAAATTGTAAGTTAGTCCATAAGGGGTATATATTAAACAAAAAAAAGGCCGATTAAATACGTATATAATTCAGTTTGACAAAATTTTCTATAGAAATAAAATTTTGACAAAATTTTCTATAGAAATAAAAACTTGACAAAACTTTCTATAGAAATTAAATGTTGACAAAATTTTCTATGGAAGTAAAATGTTGACAAAATTTTCTATAGCAATAAAATTTTGACAAAATTTTCTATAGAAATAAAATGTTGACAAAATTTTCTATAGAAATAAATTGTTGACAAAATGTTCTATAGAAATTAAATGTTGACAAAATTGTCTATAGAAATAAAATGTTGACAAAATTTTCTACAGAAATAAATTTTTTACAAAATTTTCTATAGAAATAAAATTTTGACAAAATTTTCTATGGAAATAAAATGTTGACAAACATTGCTATAGAAATAAACTTTTTACAAAACTTTCTATAGAAATGAAATTTTGACAAAACTTTCTATAGTAATAAAATTTGACAATTTTTACATGGCTGTTAGAGGCCATATACTAACGAAATGTACCAAATTTCAACCGCATCGGATGACTTTTGCTCCTCCAAGAGGCTCCGGAGGTCAAATCTGGGGATCGGTTTATATGGGAGATATATATAATTATGGACCGATATGGACCAATTTTTGCATGGTTGTTAGAGACCATATACTAACACCACGCACTAAATTTCAATTGGATCGGATGAATTTTGCTCATCCAAGAGGCTCCAGAGTTCAAATCTGGGGATCGGTTTATATGGGAGCTATATATAATTATGGACCGATATGGATCAATTTTGGCATGCTTGTTAGAGACAGTATACTAACATCAGGTACCCAATTTCAAACGGATCGGATGAATTTTGCCCCTCCAAGAGGCTCCGGAGGTCAAATCTGGGGATCGGTTTATATGGGAGCTATATATAATTATGGACCGATATGGACCAGTTTTTGCATGGTTGTTAGAGACCATATACTAACACCACGTACCAAATTTCAATCGGGTAGGATGAAGTTTGCTCCTCCAAGAGGCTCCGGAGGTCAAATCTGGGGATCGGTTTATATGGGAGCTATATATATTTATGGACCGATATGGACCAATTTTTGCATGGTTGTTAGAGACCGTATACTAACATCAGGTACCAAATTTCAACCGGATCGGATGAATTTTGCCCCTCCAAGAGGCTCCGGAGGTCAAATCTGGGGATCGGTTTATATGGGGGCTATATATAATTATGGACCGATATGGACCAGTTTTTGCATGGTTGTTAGATACCGTATACTTAGACCACGTACCAAATTTCAACCGGATCGGATGAATTTTGCTTCTCCGGAAGGCTCCGCAAGCCAAATTTGGGGATCGGTTTATATGGGGGCTATACGTAAACGTGGGCCGATATGGCCCATTTTCAATACCATCCGACCTACATCAATAACAACTACTTGTGCCAAGTTTCAAGTCGATAGCTAGTTTCGTTCGGAAGTTAGCGTGATTTCCACAGACGGACGGACAGCCGGACAGACGGACGGACGGACATGCTTAGATCGACTCAGAATTTCACCACGACCCAGAATATATATACTTTATGGGGTCTTAGAGCAATATTTCGATGTGTTACAAACGGAATGACAAAGTTAATATACCCCCATCCTATGGTGGAGGGTATAAAAATTAAAGGCTATCACGCTAGAACATGTAAAACTACCGAATATGGCTATGTTTTGTTCTGAAATTCGCTGAAGTTCGCTAACGTGAACAATTTCGCTAGCGTGAACTCTCTTGGTTTTAATTAGTTCACGTTTCCGCGATTGCACTGTATATACATGGCGGCTATATCTAAATCGAAACCTATTTTGCTGATATTTTGAAAGTTTTCCGGAAGTCGCAAAATATTCGGATGTACGGAATTTGAAGAAGATGGCTTGATAAACACGACCTATATATGAGAGCTATATCTAAATCTTAACCGATTTTTTTTCCAAAATCAATAGCGATTGTCTTTGAGCCGGAGTAAGATCACATGCCAAATTTGGAGACAATGGAACTGAGACTGCGAGCTGTACTTTGCACACGAAAATACATGAACAGACAGACATTGCTAAATCGACTCAGAAATTAATTCTAAGACGATATACTAAACGATGGGTCTCAGCCTTTCCTTTCTTGGCGTAACATTCAAATGCACAAAGTTATTGTACCCTGTAGCATAGTAGTGATGAAGGATATACAAATGAAGAAAATCTAAACCAAAAGTAAAGGTGAAGGTGAAGACGGTTTACATCGGTTCTCCTTTCGATCTATAAGATAACAGTTCTTATATGTCTACAAACCAGGACATAATAGATGTTTTCATGATGGGAGGTTAACAGTTATGCCTCAAATTATCAAAGAATTGAAAGAAGCCACATTGACGAAAGTTAAAACAAATGATATACAATAATTGCTCGTCTAAAATATTTAAATATAAAATGTAAAAACAAGCATGCTGAAATGTTATCCGATTTGGTGAAACTAAAACTTCTTCATCTCATGGTTAGTATTCAGATTAATTTTTGTAAACTATAATTAGCTTCACGTTCGTCAGAATTATCCAAACTAAAAAGTGCTTAAGTCGGGTGGACTCGTAGAATTCGATACAAGTGAAATGTGTTGTAGGAAACATACTTTGTACGATACTTTAAATGTAGTATAATAGTTTAGCAAGCATACTAGGCATCCTAAACGGTCATGAGGATACTACAGCGAAAGTTATGAGGAAGTTTTGTTCTAGTCAGACAAGAATAGTTTTTACCAAACTAACATAAGTCAGACGAAACGCAACAACACATTGCATTCGAATGGGGTTACCGAGAGTATTATCTTGTACTAATATTAGAACAGATCGCGTTTAAAAATAGACAAAATTTGAATAAGTGACGCTAAAAAGAATATGATGAGGGTAAATCAGTTTGTGAAATCAGAGGCCATAGGTGCTACAAGAAATCTTGTGTAGGAAATTCTAAAAAAGTTCTACGAAGTTCGAATAAAATTTGAGATCTATGTCTTTCATAATACATATAATATAGACCAAGGACCATGCAACATTTATAATATTCTGACCACCCATGAACAGTATTATTAGAACCAATATTTTGACGTATGAACTAATGGCTTAAAATTACATTTTAATTTACCCACGTTACATCTGACATACACTACACGAATCTTTTAAATGTTAAAAAGCATTTACCATACTCATCAACCGAGGAATATATTAACGATTGGTAGTTGTCTGAAAGCCGTTTTTATTATAAAAAAAATTCGGAAGTCCATTAGAACAATGTTAATTTCATATTGACGTAAACTGCAATAGGACACCAGTGATGTTGTAGAAAAACATAAAATTTTTGTTTGTCGATATTCTTTTTACTAAACAAAAAATGATTTGAAATTTTCCGACAATTCGAATGAGAAAAACAAAAAATAATGGCTATGGAAATGTAAAACTTAATACAAAAGTCGAATTTGTAGTAATCCTACACAACACGCTTAACCTCAAAGAAGCGTTTTAAATAATAGACCTGACCTACAGTCATTAAAACCAAAACTAGAGCCTCAAAAGTAGACCACAATACAACACGTGAATTTGTGCTTTCGTTGACAGAACGATGAATTTTATCGCGAACCTGAAAGAATGTCATAGTCATTTAGAAAAACAAAATCCATAAAAAAATCGAATGAAGTGGTAACTTACGTGCATATATTCTTGTTCATGTTTTACACTTGTTAGTGTTCCCGACAATTCGCGTATCATATCTTCTAATTTTGTGTGTCCAACTTCATCTTCACCAGGGGCCCCGGGAGCACGATGTGGTGACTCACCAACATCTATGGAGAACATCACCATTTTGGGTGTCATACTACTCTTGGAGTTATCGAAACAAACAGTGTAAGGTCCAGTTGATACAGCGGCAAATGTTAATCTACTCGACGATTCTTTGACACTTTGGTGCATGATGCTATTGTCGGGTCCAGTCACTTTGATATCAATATCCAAGAAACCCCCATCGATCACTTCAAATGTTACACCTAGAATGAAGGATGCCAATGACCACCATATATATTTTGTACGAGTTTTATTTTCAGTGTTTCAGTACTTACTAAATTTTGTTCCTGCTTCGATTTTCTCAAAAAAGCATTCCTCATTGTGGGCATCGACATTAACAACAAATGCCTGCGTTGTATGGAATATTTGCACCAGGGCAAATATCAAAATTGCCAACGTTGCGTTCTTCATATTAATAATGTATGTATGTTTTTCTATTGCTAGGCTCGTTGTTGCTTAATATTAACAATATACTTTTTATTTTTAAATATAAATGAGATAGTTCCGATTTTTTCGTCTCCAACACACAGCCACGTATCTTCTGTCAAACACAGTGTTGCCATTTGGCGTAGTACCGTCAATTGTTGTTTTTATTTTCCCTCCTATAATATTATCAGGTAGTGTTTGTAGTCGTTTGTATGCCAATAATACAGTTCTGCTATGTATTTGTTGTGTGGGATTTTTCGGTTAGCAAATATAGCAATGCATTTCTTATGGGTAGAGATTTATTTTTAGAGGTTTTAGAGGCTAAACTTCAACCATTTTTAAAGGCCGGATGTACCTCTCGCGAAATTTTCGGTAGAAAAAAATTATTTAAGTCTACAATAAAAAACGGGTTGTGTAAAGAGTGTAGAGAAGCATAATGCACACAAATGTTAAACCAGCTAATCGCTTTTAAAAATTGTTCATATTAATTCCAAATATTCCTCAGATAAATTGTTAATTATTTACAGACCTCTTAAATCTTTTACACACACAATAATTGTAATAAATTAAATGATTGCTGCCATGAGTTGTCAATATCTCTCCAAAACAACCTTGTTATGAACATACATTTTTATTAGAGGTGCGTACCAGCTTACGAAATTGAACGCTACCGAAAATTTTGTTAGCATGAATGACAATGCATTTCTTATGGGAATGAATTTTTTTGCTAGAGGTCCATACCGGCTTTTACGAAATTGAACGCTACCGAAAATTTCGTTAGCACAAATGACAATGCATTTCTTATGGCAACGAAATTTTTTGCTAGAGGTGCATACCGGCTTTAAGGTGCTAATGTTCACGGTTACTTTTTGCTCAATAAATTTCATATGACAAAATTGCAATTCATTATTTTTAATTGCAATTCATTATTCATTAACTGTCTTATTGGCATGCGACAGGAATTTTTTCAAGAGATATATAGACGACCTAATATCCGGTATGCCGCTAAAATCGTAATTTTTTCAAGATTACTTTCTTTAATAATCCATTTTAAGGAATACAAACTTTGTGAAAATTTGCTTTGGGCTATTCCCCATCAAGTTATAATAAAATTGTATAATTGTATGCCTTTTTTACCGATTTAGTTTTCACTTTAGCGGCTAAACTCGAACTTAGTACTCACCTTTAGCGGAAATTTTCGCAGTACATAATAAAAGCCTAGTTATATTTGCTAATGAAAATTCCGTGAGAGTTACAACAAATGGAAAAAATTTCGGTAGTTGGTTTTCGCATTTTTGGTTTTGTATGGGATTAGCTGCGAAAACCGATCATGGAAAAACTGTTGGCTTGAAAATTCAGTGAGGCATTTTTTGTATTTTCGAACGGTCCCATCGCCCAAAACCAGCATCAAGAAAAAGATAAAAAAAGTCGTCACCCATACCGATCCACCAGAAGTAGACAGTGGAGTAAACGCCACTGTATCAGGCAATCTGAGCCAAGACACCATAGGCAAATTAAAACAGATTTAGATATAGCGTCCATATATATTTTTTCCGATTTGGGCAAAAATGACCAAAATACCCACATTTTCCTTATAAAATCGGCACTGCTATGTCGAAAACTTGTAGAAATGACTCCGATTTTCCTATAATTCAAATACACA
The DNA here is from genome assembly GCF_050003625.1 of Haematobia irritans. NCBI lineage: Eukaryota > Metazoa > Arthropoda > Insecta > Diptera > Muscidae > Haematobia > Haematobia irritans. Next base: position 162,617,169 of record NC_134397.1, on the reverse strand, counting down.
TTTATCGACCGAAAAGTCATAAATACTTTTTTGCGAAGTTACCTCAAAATTGGTTCAGATTTAAATGTTTCCCATATTTTATTTTTACTATAATTATATTCCAACCCTTGGCATTAACCGACTAAAATTTTAGGTCTATAGATTTTGTAGAAGTCTAACAAATTGTCGTCCAGATCGGGTAAGTTTTAAATATATGTATATGGGAACGTCGTACACACTTTTATATATAGCACATAACACATTTGACGGATTTGATATAGTACCGAAAATGTGGATCTACAAAGTGGAGTACTTCTTACTTGTTTGGTTTATACACCTGGGATTTTGTCGCTACCATGTGAATCTTGTTGGAGTTACATATCAGGACGGTGGGAATAAATTGTCGTCAAAACCACAGTTATAGTCCACGTATTACTTCAAGTCCTGTATACACTTTGCCATCAATGGGAAAAGCATAGATTTATGGGCTAATAATGTATAGCTATTTTGCTAGAAATTTTTTAATGCGTTCTGGGGTAATGCTAACCAATGGAGCACAAGGATGCAAAATCATGTGCAAAATGCAGTACTTTTTTCAATACTATTTCAGTACCCCCGCGAAGTACCTTTTATGTAGACTTCTTTGAGCCGATATCGGATTTATGATACAATAGTTTTGACAAAATATTTTAATACTTTGAGAAAGTCTTTAACAAACTTATTTGCTAATAGTCTTTTACAAAATTGGCAAAACAGACAGGTCCATTCGGGGAGAAAATCTAGTCAAAACCACGATTTTATTGAATTTCAAGAATGTTTTAGTCGAAAAAAGCATGTGTTTCAATATAACGTTTCCACACGAACACTTTCTAGATGAGAAGTTGTCGATCGCGTACTAAAATAATGCGAACCATTACAATCACAGTCGAAACTTGAGACAAAAATAGTCTACCAACATTTGGAGAAAACTTTACCAAAAACTAACAAAAAACATTATTTTGCAAAAATTTATTTCTTCAGAAAGTTGTTCAAAATGTTATTTTCTACAGAAAATTTTGTCAAAATTTGATTTTTTGTCAACATTTTATTTCTACAGAAAATTTCGCCAAAATTTTATTTCTATAGAACATTTTGATAGACGATTTTATCAAAATTTTATTTCTACAGAAAATTTCGCCAAAATTTTATTTCTATAGAACATTTTGATAGACGATTTTATCAAAATTTTATTTCTATAGACATTTTTATCAAAATTTTATTTCTATAGAAAATTTTGTCAAAATTTTATTTTTTATAGAAAATTTTTCAAAATTTTACTTCGGTAGAAAATTTTGTCAAAAATTTATTTCTATTGAATATCTTTTATTCCGGTACAAAATTTTGTCAGAATTTTATTTCTATAGAAAATTTTGTCAAAATTTTATTTCTATTGAAAATTTTATCAAAATTTTATTTCTATAGAAAATTTTGTCAAAGTTTTATTTTTATAGAAAATTTTGCCAAAATTTTATTTCTATAGCAAATGTTGACAAATTGTTTTCTATAGAAAATTTTGTCAAAATTTTATTTCTATAGAAAATTTTGTTAATTTTTGTTTCTATTGAAAATTTTGTCAAAATTTTATTACTTTAGAAAATTTTAACAAACTGTTATTTCTATAGCAAATGTTGACAAATTTTTTTCTATAGAAAATTTTGTCAAAATTTTATTTCTATAGAAAATTTTGTCAAAATATTATTACTTTAGAAAATTTTCTCAAAATTTTATTACATTAGAAAATTTTGTCAAGATTTTATTTCTTTAGAAAATTCTATTTCTATAGAAAATTTTGTCAAAATTTTATTTCTATGGAAAATTTTGTCAAAATGTTATATAGAAATTTTTATCAAAATTTTATTTCTATAGAAAATATTGTCAAAATTTTATTTCTATGGAAAATTTTGTCAAATCGAAATCAAAATTTTCTGTTTAATTGGGTATAATAGATTCATTATTGGACAAACCATAGGCAACAATGAATGCCGTGTTCCTAAGCAATCGTTGTCATAGTAACTACAGTTTTTTTTCCAAGGGTTATAAACTAGGGTTGAAAGCGATTCGCTTCATCCATAGAATATTTCTGAAGAATTAAAACAAAAAATTGAAAATCACAATGAAATTTATACCACTTCATACAACAAATACAGCAATAATCTATAAAAATTCAATATGTTCAGCTGCAACAATGTTGGTTTTGACATTTTTTGCCCTGTCCGTTTTGGTTCCGCTATTAATGGTCTCTTTGTTGAGTCCTTATTCTGGCATAGCTGAATCGCGAATTCTATATGAACAACCAAAAGTGCAATTTCAATATAAAGCGATATTTTATGGAGAAACTGAAAAACAAGAGAATCTAATAACATGCAGTACATTTCCACTATTAAATGATGCAGTTTCAACCAATAATGATGATCATGTCGATAAATGTGATGGTATTAAGGTAAGAACTATAAAATATATCCTTTAACATATAAAAAAAATTATTACATGTGTATATCTTCAACTATATAGTATTGGACTGAAGATCTGGATTATGATGGTACTATAGACCGGGTTCATTTCATACAGAATTTGGAAAGTTTGGATCAGAAACTCATAGGATTTGACATTGTTTTATTCTTCGATGCCCATTTGGAGGTAATCATTTGCATTTAACATTTTCTTTTTATGCAATATTATATTTTCCCATCTATATTTCAGCATAAATGCCACCTATCTCCTCCCGCCGTTCTTATCGAACACATTGATATACCCTACTCTTCACATTTGTCCAGCGGAGTTGTGACGATACGGGCCGATCTGGCCTTAAAACAATATGTTGAATTTACTTGCCCCTTTCCGGGTCGTTATGTTAAAACCAATTTTCGACATTTGAATCTATTGGCAAATTCATCAAGCATTACAAAATTTAATGTAGAATCTTTACTGGATCGTCTTAAATCAAATCCTGCTTATTTTCAACTGGAGATACAAGAGACCTATTTCCGCAAGGCCAGCCGAGAACAAGGTTTAACCGTACAATTTCACATTGATATATTGCAATTGGGTGCTCGTTACCATTTAAGTATATGGGAACGATTGGGACAATTCTGGTTATATTTTGCCTCATTTTTTGGTATATCATTCTACATCATGAATAAGGTTAAAGATTTCTTATTTGGCAATCATATTGTACGCTCATGGGAAATAATACCATGGAAAAAGTTATACTGACAGAGGAATGGCGAACGTATTTATTTGGATGATTATTCGGAAACGAGTGTATATTAGGAATATGCAAATTAAATTAATATCATTTACAAGTTAAAATTCTACCAAAATTTTACTTCAATAGAAAATTTTGTGAAATTTTTATTTCTATTCAAAAATTTTATTTCTATAGAAAATTTTTTCAAAATTTTATTTCTATAGAAAAGGTTCTCAAAACTTTCTTTTTATAGAAAGTTTTGTCAAAATTTTATTTATATAGGCAAGTTTGTCAAAATTCCATAGAAATTTTTGTCAAAGTTTTATTTCTATAGAAAACTATCAAAAAAATAAAAAAAAATGTAAAAATTTTATTTCTATAGAAAATTTTGTAAAAATTTTATTTTTATAGAAAATGTTGTAAAAATTTTATTTTTATATAAAGTTTTGTCACAATTTTATTTATATAGACAAATTTGTCAAAATTCCATAGAAAATTTTGTTACATTTTATTTCCATTGAAAATTTTGTCAAAATTTTATTTCTATAGAAAACTTTATTAAAATTTTAGTCCATTAGGAAATTTTGTCAAAATTTTATTTCTATAGAAAATTTTGTCAAAATTTTATTTCTGTAGAAAGTTTTATCAAAATTTTATTTATATAGACAATTTTGTCGAAATTTTATTTCCATAGAAAATTTTCTCAAAATTTGATATATATAGAAAATTTTGTCAAAATTTTATTTCTATTTTGTCGAAATTTTATTTTCATAGAAAATTTTCTCAAAATTTGATTTCTATAGAAAATTTTGTCAAAATTTGATTTCTATAGAAAGTTTTGTCAATATTTTATTTAAATAGACAATTTTGTCAAAATTCCATAGAAAATTTTGTCAATATTTTATAACTATAAAAAATTTGTCAAACTTTTATTTCTATAGAAAATTTTGTCAAAATTCCATAGAAAATGTCAAATTTTGGGAAAATTTTCTATAGAAATCAAATTTTGACAAAATTTTCTATAGAAATAAAATTTTGACAAAATTTTCTATGGAAATAAAATTTTGAGAAAATTTTCTATAGAATTAAAATTTTGACAAAATTTTCTATGAAAATACATTTTTGACAAAATTCTCTATGGAAATAAAATTTTGACAAAATTTTCTATAGAAATAAAATTTTGACAAAATTTTCTATAGAAATAAAATGTTGACAAAATTTTCTAATGGACTAAAATTTTAATAAAGTTTTCTATAGAAATAAAATGTTGAAAATTTTTTCTATAGAAATAAAATTTTGACAAAATTTTCTATGAAAATACATTTTTGACAAAATTCTCTATGGAAATAAAATTTTGACAAAATTGTCTATAGGAATTAAATTTTGAAAAAATTTTCTTTAGAAATAAAATTTTTCTATAGAAATCAAATTTTGAGAAAATTTTCTATAGAAATAAGATTTTCTTTAGAAGTCAAATTTAGAGAAAATTTTCTATAGAAATCAAATTTTGACAACATTTTCTATAGAAATAAAATTTTATTTCTATAGAAACATTTTTAAACATTTTATTTCTATAGGAAACTTTATTAAAATTTTAGTCCATTAGAAAATTTTGTCAAAATTTTATTTCTATAGAAAATTTTGTCAAAATTTTATTTCTATAGAAAATTTTATCAAAATTTAATTTCTATCGAAAATTTTGTCAAAATTTTATTTCTATAGAAAATGTTGTCAAAATTTGATTTCTATAGAAAATTTTCTCTAAATTTGACTTCTATAGAAAATTTTGTCAAAATTTTATTTCTATAGAAAATTTTCTCAAAATTTGATTTCTATAGAAAATTTTCTCAAAATTTTATTTCTATAGAAAATTTTGTCAAAATATAATTCCTATAGAAAGTTTTGTCAAAATTTTATTTATATACACAATTTTGTCAAACTGCCATAGAAAATTTTGTCAATATTTTATTATAGATATAAAAATTTTTCAAACTTTTATTTTTATAGAAAATTTTGTCAAAATTCCATAGAATTTTATTTTCATGGAAAATTTTATTTCAATAGAAAATTTTGTCAAATTTTATTTCTATAGAAAATTGTCTGAAAATTTTCATTTTATAGAAAGTTTTGTCAAAATTTTATTTATATAGGCAATTTTGTCAAAATTCCATAGAAAATTTTGTCCAAATTTTATTTCCTTTAAAAATTTTGTCCAAATTTTATTTCCATAGAAAATTTTGTCAAAATTTTATTTCCTTAGAAAATTTTGTCAAAAATGTATTTTCATAGAAAATTTTGTCAAAATTTTAATTCTATAGAAAATTTTGTCAAAATTTTATTTCCATAGAAAATTTTGTCAAAATTTTATTTCTATAGAAAATTTTGCCAAAATTTGATTTCTATAGAAAATTTTCCCAAAATTTGATATCTATAAAAAATTTGCCAAAATTTTATTTCTATAGAAAATTTTGTCAAAATTTCATTTCTATAGAAAATTTTCTCAAAATCTAATTTCTATAAAAAGTTTCCAAAATTCCATAGACAATTTTGTCAATTTTTTATATCTAAAAAAATTGTGTTTATTTCTATAGAAAATTTTGTCCAAATTTTAATTTTATAGAAAATTTTATTCAAATTATTTGTCAAAATACTATAGAAAATTTTGTCAACATTTTATTTCTATAGAAAACTTTATTAATATGTTAGTCCATTATAAAATTTTGTCAAAATTTTATTTCTTTAGAAAACTTTGTTAGAATTTTAGTTCATTAGAAAATTTTGTCAAAATGTCATTTCTTTAGGAAATTTTGCCAAAATTTCATTTCTATAGAAAATTTAGCCAAACTATTATTTCTATAGAAAATTGGGCAAAATTTTATTTCTATAGAATGTTTTGTCAAACTTTTATTTCTACACAAAATTTTGTGAAAATTTTATTTCTACAGAAAATTTTGTCAAAATTTTATTTCTACAGAAAATTTTGTGAAAATTTTATTTCTACAGAAAATTTTGTCAAAATTTTATTTCTATAGAAAATTTTGACAAAAATACCGATTTGACGAAAATGGACCAAAATCAATAAAATTCCGTTTGGTCCGACCATCGGACTAAATTTAAAAATAAATAATTTTGTGGACCAATTTTTGCCCGATCGGAGTAAATGGCAACCCTGGTTGTAAGCTTCAATAAAAGCAAACAACAACGATATTCTCAATGACAATTTGTTAATCCTATGTTTCAGGAGATTTGATAAATATTCATTTATTCACACACAGGACAGTGGAGTCGAGGCAATTTTGCTCTACTCCGAATCCAGCATATTTCATCAACGGTGACTCCAACTCGGTACTCGGTTCCGAGTATTATAACTGAATCCCATTTTAATAAAACTCATTTGTAACAGTTTGGTGGGGGTCCCAAAATGGACCGATATATAAATTATGTTATTTATTTATGTGATAAAAGAAAATTTTCAGAGAAATTTCACATTTAACGCAAATTTGCACAGCCACAAACCTTAGCATTTTCGGAAGTACCCTATATTTTAAATTTATTCAATAAATTATTACTATATGACATAAGTCCATACAAGGAACCCGTCACAATATGATCAGATAGCAACAATCTTCGCCATATGCATTTGTAAAAAACACAAAATTTCAAAAAAGTAATTCGGCTTTAAGAAGTTAATAAGTAAAATTATGGCGTATATAAAAAGTTAGTAGACATTAAAAAACTCTATTTTGATTTTCTGGTCCCAAAATAAGTCTACTATCCAAATCCCACAGCCCAAGAATCGAAAGATCGCTTTATATGTCAATCTACGAACAGACGAATGTTAAAACAGAATTTTATGGTGGTGGACATTAAATGCATCGATTCTAGTCTAACCTTCTGGAAAACATAAAATAATCTCCCTATTTGAGGTTGCTGTACAATTGCATTCATTCGTCGATGGAAGAACTCACACGCACAGAAAAAACATGTTTGGACATGGTTGCCGCATCCATTTAATGCTTATTTAGAGTATGTAATTGTCGCGAAAACCATGTATTTTGTCTTTGTAAAAATAATTTTCGAGCGGAGAAAAATATATGTTGGCAATAAGCATTTAAATGGTTCTCAAATGCCGCAAACATGTTCTATTATTTAAATGATAGAATTTGAGACCATTATATGGTCAGGAAAATCATGTATCTGACCATTCAATTTTTTTACTTTTTTGCAGAGAAAAAAATATTTTTATAGTTTACGTATAGACATGTCTACAACCATTACATGGCCATAAAGACCATGTACATTGTTTTCGTGACCATTTAATTTTTTAATTTTTTTGCAGCGACAAGAATTTTATAAAAACATTGAGCAGGTACACACGATTTTCATTTTGCGCGTCAGTCGTGTGTTGATTGTTTCTTGGAATGGACGGAGAATACGGAATTATTGTGTTTTGTGTTAATTTATTTATTCAGAAATGGCACGTGGTTTTATGTGAATACAAACAAGGAAAGTGTAATTGAAAAAAATATACCTGGTTTTTGTTCTGCATTTTGATATATGGTATAATTTATTTTTATTTGCAGTTACATGATGTCTGCGTTTGTACATTTGATGGTCACGAAGTAAATATGGAATGATTACTTATTGCTGAAATTGAACCAAACTAGAGTGTGTAAAAATATGTGAAGTTTGCTTGCACGACATTATAAATACAAATAAACAATGAATTAGTTTATAAATAAATAAAAACAAATAAATAAAGTTGATTTTGTGTTTTCTTTTCTCAAGTGGCGCCCTTTTTTCGACGACGAAAAAAGTTTTTTCATAAAAATCAAAACATTTTAGGTTGTGACCATGTTCTTTTAACTAGAAGAAAAACATTTTTGACGAATAACATAACATTTTAGATCGTGACCATTGTCTTTTAATGGAAACAAAATTCTTTTTATCAATATAATAACATTTTAGATGAGGACAATTGTATTTTTCTTAGAACCATGTTCACTGAGCCAACATGGTTGCAGGTTAAAATGTTACATGGTCGCCGCAAAAATAGCTGCTATCATATTATTTTGCTCTTCAAATATGATTGTGGCAATCATGTTTCTTCTCTGCGTGCAATGGAATCAAATTTGCGTAAATATTTGTTTAGCTACAAAAATTGGTTTGGCCGGAGTCGAGTAAAATTTGTACGACTCCACAGCCCTGTTTACACCTTTATTTTGAAGTTGCGCTACATACACCCATGTTTGGACATCAACCACACTTCTAATTCCACTATCCACGAAAGTCAACAATTTGCTGTCTAAACTTCTACGGTATTTTGCCGGAAACACATTCATTTTTGTATACCAAAATGGAAAATGCATTTTTTGTCCAAAACAGTCGGTTTTTTGCACTTTTAGCCAAAATCGAATTTGAAGAGAAAAAAAATGGAAAAGTTGAATGTGTTGTTGAGAGAGAACTCATCAAAATGTCGAGACGCTAAAAATTGCTTTTTTAGTAATCGAAAGTTGATTATTTCAAATTTTTCAACAAATCGAAAAGTGGACATTTCCAAATTTGGAAAAAGCCGACAATTTGTCTTTTTGTTTCTCATAACTAAATAGACCAATGACCGTTTGGTATCTTAATATTATAAGTTACTTACCTTGTGATTGAATATGGATCATTAATACGCTGAGGCTTTTCATTAGCTTCTATCAAACACGATGCATTAAAAATTTTATTCACTTTTACTCGTTTTAACTCAAGTTTTACATTTAATATCAATCTCGATGCAAAACTTGTATGTAATTTTTTTTGGTTAAAATAAAACAGCTGTAGCAAAACAGCTGACTTTGAATACTCGAAATTATTTCTGTCTTGTTATTCGCCCATTGCTTTGAATAGGAGGAATTTATTCCTGGGAAAAATGAATTCTCTGGGAATACATTCCCCAGGGAATAATCAGAATAGGTATGTACAAATAAATAAATTGCAGATGTGTTATAGTCAGTGTTTGCTATTATTAACAGATCTTTTTCTATGAGTGTTTATCAAAAAAGAAAACAAGTATATACGGCCGTAAATTCGGCCAGGCCGAATCCTATGTACCCTCCATCATGGATTGCGTAGAAACTTCTACTAAAGACGGTCATCCACAATTAAATAACTCGGGTTGCGGCCGATGGCAAGGCATCTTAAAACATCTTAACTAGAGGTCTGCACATTTCCATTTGTAAATGAAGAGTACACGTGTACTTGCTACATGAGTACATCTATTTGAGAGAGTCGCAAAACAAATGGTACACATTTTGATGAACACCAAAAGCCACGAGTAACTTCTTGTTGCTACTCTGATGTCTTCACTACCAGCAAACACATATTCCTCTTTCTCTCTTATTGAAGTGTACTCAGAGTGATCACGTCGAGTATGTTGCGAGAACAAAACTTCATAGAGTACTCCATGTACCACGTGCAGTTTCAGAAATACAAAAAACAGTTACTCTCTATAATATATGTTTCGGTTTGTTATAAAGAACGTCAAACGTTAAGGTAAGTGTGTGACATATATATCTACGATTAATAATAATGGAAAGTTTTACTTCGCACATAAAGCTGAGTACTATGTTCAGTGTTCAAGCTGAAAACCAGCTTGTTTTCACGGTTACTTTTTTTTAATTAACTAATTTAGAAATATAAAATTATTTGCAATCAATTCCTTGGATCTTTTCCATCCATTATTTGGCAAGACTCGATCAAAACATAATCGTCTTCATAAATATATTTGTACTTTCAATTTAGTGTTTTGGTGAAAAAACCGAACATAGTACTCACCTTAACTGAGAAATACTTGCGGTACCACGTGAAGTGAAGAGAATCCATGTTGTACTTTTTCTCAAGTACTTGCATTTTTATTGTTCCTTTTTTTCGGAACACATATTTTTTCGGATAAGTACTTGGTGGTATTTGACAAGCAAGTGTTCTCTTCACTTCACTACTTGCGCTCTGAGAGAAAGACAGTGTATGTACTATATTCGACAGCGAATTGCATACATGTAGTGAAATGGTATTCGATGCAGACCTCTAATCTTAACATCATCTTCTAAATTGTAAGTTAGTCCATGCGGGATATATAGTAGACAAAAGAAAGGTCGATTAAATACGTATATGTTCAGTTCTTGACCGGTATATATAGGGAAGAAATAATTACGAACCCATATGAACTTTTGTGCTGTAATTATAGAGCCAGAATTGAAAAAATGGAGGTATGAACACGAGTCTACCAAAAATGGCAGATTTTTTACTGTTTGGTAGATTGGTAGAATTCTTGATGTTTTGGAAAATTTTGCAAAATATTCCTCTTCAACTATGAAATGCTTCATAAATTTTCTACAGAAATAACATTTTGACAAAATTTTCTACAGAAATAAAATTCTGACAAAATTTTCTATAGAAATAACATTTTGACAAAAGTTTCTATAGAAATAAATTTTTGACAAAATATAAAATTTTGACAAAATTGTCAATATAAATAAAATTTTGATAACATTTTCTATAGAAATATAAAATTTTGACAAAATTTTCTATGCAATATAACATAATTTTGGTAGATGTTTTTTGGCTCGAGTTGCAATCGTGATTTTTATGTGATTGGGGATTTATTTTGGGGGCTATATATAATATAGATCGATACGACCAATTTTGGCATGGTTGTTATCGGCCATACAAAAGCGAAATGTACCAAATTTCAACCGGATCGGATGAATTTTGCTCCTTCAAGAGGCTCCGGAGGTCAAATCTGGAGATCGGTTTATATGGGGGGCTATATATAATTATGAAACGATATAGACCAATTCTGGCATGGTTGTTAGAGACCATATACTAACACCACGTACTAAGTTTCAACCCGATTGGATTGGAAATATGGTTATCTTAGAGGCTTCGCAAGCCAAATCTGGGGATCGGTTTATATGGGGGCTATATATAATTATGGACCGATGTGGACCAATTTTTGCATGGTTTTTAGAGACCATATACCAACATCATGTACCAAATTTCAAACGGATCGGATGAAATTTACTTCTCTTTGAGGCTCCGCAAGCCAAATCTGGGTCCGTTTATATGGGGGTTATATGTAAAAGTGGGGAGCCACCGTGGTGCAATGGTTTGCATGCCCGCCTTGCATACACCAGGTCGTGGGTTCGATTCCTGCTACGACCGAACACCAAAAAGTTTTTCAGCGGTGGATTATCCCACCTCAGTAATGCTGGTGACATTTCTAAGGGTTTCAAAGCTTCTCTAAGTGGTTTCACTGGAATGTGGAACGCCGTTCGGAGTCGGCTATAAAAAGTAGGTCCCTTGTCATTGTGCTTAACATGGAATCGGGCAGCACTCAGTGATAAGAGAGAAGTTCACCACTGTGGTATCACAATGGACTGAATAGTCTAAGTGAGCCTGATACATCGGGCTGCCACACAACCTAACCTAACCTAACCTATACGTAAATGTGAACCGATATGGCCCATTTGAAATACCATCCGACCTACACAGTAACAACTACTTGTGTCAAGTTTCAAGTCGATAGCTTGTTTCGTTCGGAAGTTTGCGTGATTTCAACCGACGGACGGACGGACATGCTTAGATCGACTCAGCATTTCACCCCGACCCAGAATATATATATTAGGGCTATAACTTTTTAAAATTTTTTGCGAATTTCAAAATTGGCATACTATAGTCCAATAGGCCATTAAAAACTATGAAGAAATACGTTTTTACTTTTTCGATAGCGTCAAAAAAGTTCACCCACCAACAGCGATGAAATTTAGAATATGAATATGAAAACAAAAAACAATTCTGTCAAACTTTATTTTAGTTTTAATGGAAATTTTAGCTTCTTCGACGCGTTTTCGAGTATAGCCACCGTTATTGCTAATAATTTGGCTTCGTGATTCATTGCATTTTAATATGTCTTATAAGAAAAGTGTAATAGTGGTTCAAAAAAATTCCAAAATCTGGGAGAAACAATTAATCACATTTTTTTTGTATTGATTTAGAAAATGTGTTTGGTGGGTGAAGTGGATGGGTGGTACTATGCCAAAAAATTGGTTATAGCCCTAATATATATACTTTATGGGGTCTTATAGCAATATTTCGATGCGTTACAAACGAAATGACAAAGTTAATATACCCCCCATCCTATGGTGGAGGGTATAAAAATATAAAACACAAGTGTAATGTTTTAATTTGTTTACAGATTTTTGTTTATTGCACAATATACAATATACATTTGATTTTATTTTTGATTTGTTTATGGTTGATTCATTACAAATGACCACATATATATAATTATGCATGTAATTATTATAAATATAATATGAGTAAATTTTTTTCAAATTTTTAGGGATAATTCCTATATAAAATCATACATATATGTACTTGTCGTACAAGGAAGTTAAAATGACTCTCAATAACCCATATAGAATATTTATAGGTACGACGATGCCTAAGGAGAGTAACATTTTGTTTTCTTTTTTATTTCATAACAAATATAAACCATTGGTTCTTGTTTGTATTTAATAGCATTAAATAATTACTTAATATAAAAAAATAATAATAATATTAAAATGATATTCTTAAATAATTACAAAATAACAATATAATTAATTTTAGACTTCTTTTCCATTTGTTTTGGGAGGGGTGGGGGAGATGCAAGTATTTTTTCTGTACAAGTTTTATTTTATTTTTTAAAAACTAAAATAACAAATTTACATTAAAAAAAAAATAAACAATATGTTTTATGGGCTGGGAGCTTTTGGGGCTGGGGAGGGGAACAAATCTTTTGCATGACGGTCTAGGAGAATGTTTTCAATAGGGATTCTCTTAACAATAAAGAGTGCTTTATGTATGGATGTAGGTTTGTGTAATTAATGAAGAAATAATAAAAAAATAATACATTGGTTTTGATTTTATACATATGATATCGGTTTTATTGTGGGTTGTTTTTTTGTTTTGTTTTTTTTTTTTTTTTTTGGGAAATTAAAAATTCCAATAAATGAAAGCTCAACAAAAACGCAAGCTATATTCTGTTTTGTAAATCTGTTTTAGGCTTAAACTAAATTTATATAATCTAATAAACTAGTTGGCTTAAATATAAAATCCATATAGGTTTATATTATTTTGGGAAAGGGCGGGTATGGGTAAAGGTTTGCTATGTACATTTGTTTATCTTACAGCTATTATTTGTTGTTGTTTTTTGTTTTAATATATATTTATAATTTATTTTAATAAGTTATTTTCGTATAATTTGAAAAAAAAGTCTTAGGAATACAGATTTATATTCATTTGTTTTGGGGGGGTATGTGTGTATTTTTTTGTTTGTTTTGTAAATTTTCTTAAATTTTTGAGTTGAGTAAAAATATGCACAGTTTGGGAAGTAATAGTTTTCTAAAAGGGATTTGTTTTTAATTACATATGTAATTTACAATATTATCTTAACTAATTTATTTTATATAAGGCACAATTGTTTTGTTTCAATAGAAAAACATATTTTGCAGAGTTTACTTTTTTTCTTTTGTTGTGGACCCTCATATGGCTGCGGAAATAAATTTAAATTTTTACAAGTCCCGCTAGGTATGCCATTTTAAGTTTGTGTTATCTACATATCAAAAAAAAAATTACATGAGTTAGTATTAAAATAAATTAATATTTTTTTCTTTTACTATATTTAATGTTTTCTTTTTTTATTTTCTTTAGCTTTCAGCTTATATAATAATCTCTGGCTTTCTCTCTTTAAATAGTTGTAACATAGTAATAATCGTTCATCAGTTTGTTTTAAACTTTTTCTTAAGGCATATACAACATTACACTGATCTCTCTCTCGCTAGTAGTTAGAAGTAAAGGATTCAATACAAAATTATATTGATATTACACCAACAAAACCGCTTACAAAGAACATACGTCGTAGCAATTTGGATACAATTCCATGGTAATATTTGTTGTTAACGCTACCATTACTCCAAATGCTATTCAAACTTCAACACCATAGGTCCGGTCTACAACATAATCAAAACGTTGTTTATCTTCCGGATCCTGGTTGCTGGTGGTGGTTTCATGATCTTGATCTTTGGCGTTTTCAGTTTCTGGCTGTGTTGTTGTATTTGTTGTAGCAGCATTTGCCTTTGCTGTAGCATTTTTGATAGCAGCTTGCCTTCGACTACCGGCGCCACCACAGTGATTCTCATTGAGATTCTTATTTCTTATGCTACTGGCTACTAGAGCCGTATTAATGGCAATTGCTGTTTCAGCGGCATTATCATCGTCGTCATCATCATCGTAATCGATTTCGCCTTCTTCAAGTTCTTCACATTCTTCTTCGACTTCCTCAATGGGATCAGCTTCGGAGAGAATAAAATCTATAGGCAATTCGGGTACCGATAGACCTTTACGGGTGAAGAATGAAATTTTTTCCCTAAAACAAAAAATTTCAACAAAATTAGAAATGTAAAAAAACAAATTGGCTAAAATATTTTAAAACTATTCTGTGCTCAAACAAAACAAGTAAGGAAAGCCTAAAGACGGGCGGAGCCGTCTATATTATACCCTGCACCACTTTGAAGATCCACATTTTCGATACCATATCAAATCCGTCACAGTTGGCTACTTTATATAAATGTTTTTGTTCTCATATGCATACATTTAAATCTGACTCGATCTGGATAAAATTTGTTATTTGGGATGGAATAAAATATTAGTAAAAAATAGGGGAAACATTTAAATCTGAAGCAATTTTTTGGCGACTTTGCAAAAGTGTATTTATGATTTATTTGAATTTGAGTTATTTTTACAAGTTTTCGACTTAACAGTGGGGTTTTTACAAGTAAAATGTGGGTATTTTGGCCAATTTTGCCGAAATCAGAAGAACATATATATGTATGAGAGCTATATCTAGGTTTAGGTTTAGGTTAGGTGACAAGCCGATATATCAGGCTCACTTAGACTATTCAGTCCATTGTGATACCACATTGGTGAACTTCTCCCTTATCGCTGAGTGCTGTCCGATTCCATGTTAAGCTCAAGGACAAGGGGCCTCCTTTTTATAGCCGAGTCCGAACGGCGTTCCACATTGCTGTGAAACGACTTAGAGAAGCTTTGAAACCCTCAGAAATGTCACCAGCATTACTGAGGTGGGATAATCCACCGCTGAAAAACTATTTGGTGTTCGGTCGAAGCAGGAATCGAACCCACGACCTTGTGTATGCAAGGCGGGTATGCTAACCATTGCACCACGGTGGCTCCCGTGGTGCAATGGTTATATATATCTAAATCTAAACCGATTTCAACCAAATTCGGCATACACAGATAATGTTAATTCCCTGTTAATACTCCCTGTGCAAAATTTCACGTAAATCGGATTACAAATTTGACCTCTGCGGTTGAGTTACATACCATGCGTTAATGCGTCCGTTGATTGAAGAGTTGACATTAATTTATAATTCTAACAAAAGGTCGACCAAAATTCAAATAAAAACTAAGAGTTGATTTTCTCTTTGAAAGCAATAGTTTTGTTAAGAGTGCTTCAAACTGAAAAATATCAACCCTTCCATCAACGTACGGATTAACGCATGATATGTAACTCAACATTAAATCGGACGAACGATATATATGAGAGCTATATCTAAATCTGAACCGATTTCAATCGAATTTGGCATGTACAGGTATAATGTTAATTCTACTCCATGTGCAAAATTTCACTTAAATCGGATTACAAATTTGATCTCTGGGGTCACATGGGTGTAAATCGGACGAAATATATATATGGGAGCCAAAATTGGCATGTATATCGAGAACGTTAATTCTACTTCCTGTGCAACATTTAAAGCCTATCAGGAGAAAACTCTGGCTTATGGGGCCATATAAGTGCATATATATAGAAGCTATATCTAAATCTGTACCGATTTTTTTGAAAAATCAGAAGGGTTCTATTCTGACCCAAAACAGAAACTTATGCCAAATTTGAAGAAGGTTGGACTAAAAATGCGACCTAGATTTTGATCACAAAAATGTGTTCAAAGACGGACGGACGGACATGCCTAGATAGAGTCAGGGATCCATCCTAAACATTATTGCCAAAGACAACATCTGTCTATCTCGTCTTCTTCTGGGTGTTGCAAACATATGCACTAACTTATAATACCCTGCGCCACACTGTGGTATAATTAAAAAATGGCAAAAATTTGGTTGTTTCAGCAGAAAAAACAGTTTCCTCAAGTTTACTGTTCCGATGTTAATAGCAAACACTGACTGTTGTTTCCAGCGACTATCGAATAGTAATTCTTTTCTTAGATTTTTTGAATAAAAAGATTATACCTAAAGATCCTAAATATTTTTTTTGAAAAAGATGTCATTCATTGGATGAGCCTCAATTTTGTGTACTTACTTGAAAGACACTAAATCTGGACAGCCTTTGGGCACTTTTGTTTTGCGTAGCTTATAAATTTTCTTTGTTGTTTTCATTAATAATTTTTGCAGTTGTTTCTCTTCAGGACATTTTGAGGGATCCGCACGTTCAACTAAACGTTGGAATTCTTCATTTTCAATAGCCCAAGCTGCAATCAAAGGATCTTTATTATCGCGGGCCTTTTCCAAACTATAAAAATAAAATTAGAAAAAAGTAAAAATTAACACACGGCCTTTAACGAGTGGTATCGAAATACTTACGCATCCTTTAAATTTTGTAATTTTGAAATTTGATCATTAAGGAAATCTAATTTGCTATGTTGTGCCTGCAGGTCCAATTCTAAATCTAAACTGGTGCGTGGTATGTGGGTATGATTTAATTCTATAAGAAAAGACAAGACAAATTATTAAAATTTATATATACTGTAAAAATTCCATTTAAAAATTTCTTACTTGTGGCAGTTTTGGGAGCTTTGGTGTGGAATCTCAATGACCGCCTTTCAACGGCTCCACGATGGAAAGGATGAGGTGTGACCCCAAAGTGCATTGCAGAATCGGAATCACTACGATTTAAACGACATATGTAACGGCCTTTACCCACCGCCGCAGATGGTGTGAATGTTTGTGATCTTTTTACGGGTCTATCATCGACGGCTTGCTGAGCTTGTTGTGATCTTGATTTCTCGGGTGGAAATGCACATTCTGTATTGGTTTCTTTATCCACATATTCCTGCTTCATATTGTCCATATAGGCATCTAACATTTTCTTGGTGAAATCTGAAAAAGCAATATGTAAAGAAAAAAATTGTTTGAGATATTTTCAGTGGACAATAATCACATATTGGGTCATAAAGACTAACATTCTCAAAATTTTTGAAAATTCGGAATGTAGATTTTTCTAAATTTTTAAAGAGTTGAAAACCAGAAAATTTGACTTTTCCAAATTTTGAAAAGTTTAAAAATCGAAAAGTTAACTTTTCCAAATTTCAAGAGCTACAAAAGTCGTAATGTGGAAAGGTCGACTTTTTGATCCCTGATCTATATGGTATTAAATGTTTCGAATATTAAATTTTCGAGCTTCTCTTCGTCATCTTTTCGAGCTTCTCTTCATGACATTTACCTTCATCATCAACTTCATCGTCATCTTCATCATCATCTTCATCTTCGTCCTCATCCTCGCCATCATCTAAATCTAGATTTTCTCTTAGATCTTCGGCAATTTGTGCTTGCATTTCAAAGGGAGGAGCTTGATTACGTGTCAATGTAGACGTCTGCGAGGAAGTAATCGTGGACTCATCCGAAGATTCTTCTTTACTTGCAGTGGCATGTGTCGCACCTGTAGTCGCCGTATTGCTATGATGATTTGCAGCTGCAGCGGCACTTGTTGATGGCATATCTAGGGGTTCAAAGGTAGGCATGAATTTTGAACTTAACACATTGTACCACTTAAGTGTAGAATCATCTGGATTAAATTCAGCCATACTAATTTGGACAGTACCCTGTAAAAAAATAACATAATTTGTTGTAATCTTGTCTATTTAATAGAAGAATAATTTGGCTCTTACAATAATTTCCTCTTTTTGTCCCGTCATACTGACTACAGTGACATGTAAGCTTTTGGTGAAAAGTTTTCCCAATGATATGGGTACAGCAAAGGTGTCATTGAAAACTGGTTTCTGGAAATCCGACATGGCTTTGGTGCGTATTGATGTCAGCGAATTGGGTAATAAGGCAGCACGTAGATATCTGGAAAGAGAGAGAGAGAGAGAGAAATTGAAATACTTTTTCCTTTATTTTCCATTATTTTTTAACACTTACACTTGCGAGTTCTCCGTTGATGCTGACCATAAGGCTGATAAATTGTTGGCACGCTCCAATGATACCACCAGGACACCTTCCTTCTTTAGGTACTTCAATCCAATCTGGACTTGGGCCAATTCTTTGCGTGGCAAATGAGCCCTGGATGCCTCAAATACTCCCGAATCTCCCGCTACGGATTCATTACTTACGGCAGCCGATACAGATCGTGTGTTGGATGTTGATGATGAGCGACTTAACATCTCTTGTGGCAAATCTAATAAAGATGGTTTCTCCGATATGGGCGATAGGGGAGCACCCAGGTTAAGAGGAGCTGACATATTGAGCTTTTGTAGCCTAGCCTCTAGCATCATACAGTCCAATACCGCTGAATCTAAATCATAGGGATTTGTAGCCGACCTATTACCGGAATTTGGTTGCTGGTATAAAGATTGCAATACAGCTCCGGCATTGGCATATGTGGGCTCCTCTTTTAGTAAATGTTGTTGAGAGCCATTTTGTTCGGAGGCGGGATTGTATTTCATTGGGGATGCAGGTGGTGTCTCCATAGACAGACTACTGCGTGGAGATAAGGAGATTTCGGATGATGGCTGTTGCTGTAACGGGGGATGATGGCCCAGAACTTGATCGCTTCCAGGTTGCGGTAAAGCCTGAATAGCTTGTTGTTGCTGCTGCTGCTGCAGATGATGTTGTTGCTGGAATAGTCGTTGGGACCTGCGATGCAAATCCACTACATCTATTTGAGGATCAACAGCAAATGGATCCAGATATATGTCGGTAAAGCTGAGCGCACTTTTACTGCTTGCCGTTGAGAGTGAGCCCAAACTAGAGCCACTGCTTATGGAAAATGTACTTTCCGATGAGAACGATTTCAAACGTTCCTCTAGCATTTTGGTCGACTTTAAGGCCTCTTGTAGTTTATCCAAAAGCAATTGCTTCTCCTCATGAAAACGCAGGCGATTATTGATTTGTTGATTGGTAGCTTCATAAGCCTCTTTCAGGTCCTCTTCCAATTTTCTTCGCGTCTCCTGTATGATATGAATTTCTTCGGGTGTTCGCGATTTTAGTGAAATGCTATTCAATTCATTGAGCAACTTCTCTTTTTCTTGTATTAGTAATATACGATCTTTATCCGATTCCAATTGGCCGGGTTCAATGCGTTCCACATGATCGGCAAGCTGTTGCTGTAGTCGTCGTATATGTTTTCGCCATTCGGTATATTGCAGTTTTGTCTTGGCCATTTCAGCAAATCGGGCACCACTATTCATATTATCACCCGGCCCACAAAGATCTGTTTGTGAGGCCACACATACGCGATCAAAAGGCGAGGAAGCATTCAATAGTTCCGCATTCTCTTCATTGATTTGTTGACGACTTAATTCATTCTTAATCTGTACCAGACTACGTATTAACTCCTCGCGAACTTTTTCTCCCGACACCAATGACTTGTGAACCTTAAGCATTTCTTCACGTATCGCTTGAACTTCGGCAATGTCATAACAACCATTTTGTCTTGCATTGATTTTCTCACCCACCGAATAGAGGGTATTCATGCCACGTTGGGTATAGGATATGTCACTGGTAATATGATTGAGTTCATGTTTTAGTTGGCAGACACGCTCTTTGGCCAATTTTAAATCGGCTCTTAGTAATTCGGGATCATGTCGGCTCATGGATGAGGTAGAAGAGCATACTGTGAAATGAAAGAAAATGAATGTGGATTAAAATTTCGAAAGGGGAAAACTCCTAGAAGAGAATCAGGATTTAAATTTACTTTAGCAGAAATTTTGTCTACAACCGTATTTGGATGGTCGACTATTCAACTTTTTTTTTGGCAAAGTTGGAGACCATACAAATTTCCTTTTCGGGTGATAGTATAGATTTTTTTTATAATCTTCTTCTACAAAAGTACTTTAGATCCATCATTGTCCGATACTTACAACTACTTCTGCTGGCCGCCAATTTATTCAAATTATTATATTCCTCTTGGGCTATTAGCAATCTCTGTTGTTTAATATCGTACATCTCACGCTTATTTTCCAATTGATCTTGAGCGGCCGACAAATAATCACGTAACATTTGCTCTTGTACACTTTTCCATTCTTGGCGGGGATCTTCCAGTTGAGTGGTTTGGGCTATGTGATTGATATAATAACGACCAATATTCGGATCATAGGCCTCTTCCCAACCAATCGGGAGTTCATCACCGACACAATCTTCAAATGATTGGGGTTTGGTATATCTACAAAGAAAAGGAGGATAGAGAAATTCCCATTAAAAAAATGAAATAAAGGTTTAGAGAAGAAAAAAAAAATAATTAAAACATAAAAATATCACGAAAAATATTCAAAATATTTTTGTTTGCTGTATCCAAAAAGTATTTCCGGTTTTCGTTTTTATAAAATCGACGACAACGAAAGAAGAAGACGAAAAGTCATAACGAATAATATGTAGTTGTTTTTGTTGTCGTTGTAGTATGTCTGTTAGAGTTATCTCTTATTTAAAAATAACCAAACTTGTTCCAAAACTTATGAATAATTTAAATTATTTTTGAGTATGTCACTGATTAAAAAGCTATTCCAACAGCGGAAATGTTATTAAGTGAGAAGTGAAGAATGATGGCATCATCGTAGAGATTTTCGGAAAATGGAATTTCCAGAAAAAAAAAATTAAGAGGTCGTGTTGGCGCACGTTATTTGTTTGTATTCAACAAAAGTAAATAATAATCTATAAAAAATAAAAAATAAAATGTTTCCCTACATTGTCCTTCCGACCAAATGAGGATAGGGTTTAACATAGGGTCACGGTTGCCACTCGTGCCAAAAAAAATCTACCAAAATTCGAAGAAAATTTTACCAAAAATCTACCGAATTAAAAAAAAATATATTTCCATAGAAATTGTTGTTCAAATTTTATTTCTATAGAAAATTTTGTCAAAATATTATTTCTAGGGAACTTTTTTGTTAAACTTTTATTTCTATAAAAAATTTTCACAAAATTTTATTTCTATAAAAAATTGTATTTCTATGGAAATTTTTTGTCAAAGTTTTATTTCTATAAAAAATTTTATCAAGACTTTATTTCTATAAAAATTTTCTCAAAATTTTATTTCTATGGAAATTTTTTGTCAAAGTTTTATTTCTATAAAAAAATTTTCTCATGATTTTTTTTTATAAAAAATTTTCTCACCATTTTATTTCTATAAAAAAATTTTCTCAAATTTTTATTTCTATTAAAAAAACTTTCTCAAAATGTTATTTCTATGAAAAATTTAAAATTTTATTTCTATAGAAAATTTTGTTACAATTTTATTTCTATAGAAAATTTTGTTACAATTTTATTTCTATGGAATTTTTGTCAAACTTTTATTTTTATATAAAATTTTCTCAAAATTTCATTTCTCTAGAAAATTTTGTCAAAACTTTATTTCTGTAGAAAATTTTGTCAAAATTTTATTTCTATAGAAAATTTTATTTCTATAGAAAATTTTGTCAAAATTTTATTTCTAAAGAAAATTTTGTCAAGATTTTATTTCTATAGGAAATGTTGTCAAAATTTTATTTCTATAGGAAATGTTGTCAAAATTTTATTTCTATAGAAAATTTTGTCCAAATTTTATTTCTGTAGAAAATTTTGTCAAAACTTTATTTCTATAGAAAATTTTGTCAAAATTTTATTTCTATAGGAAATGTTGTCAAAATTTTATTTCTATAGAAAATTTTGTCAAAATTTTATTGCTATAGAAAATTTTGTCAAAATTTTATTGCTATAGAAAATTTTGTCAAAATTTTATTTCTATAGAAAATTTTGTCAAAATTTTATTTCTACAGAAAATTTTGTCAAAATTTTATTTCTATAGAAAATTTTGTCAAACTTTTATTTCTATATAAAATTTTCTGAAAATTTGATTCTGTTGAATATTTTCTCAAAATTTTATTTCTATAAAAAATTTGATTTCTATAGAAAATTTTGTCAAAATTTTATTGCTATAGAAAATTTTGTCAAAATTTTATTGCTATAGAAAATTTTGTCAAAATTTTATTTCTATAGAAAATTTTGTCAAAATTTTATTTCTACAGAAAATTTTGTCAAAATTTTATTTCTATAGAAAATTTTGTCAAACTTTTATTTCTATATAAAATTTTCTGAAAATTTGATTCTGTTGAATATTTTCTCAAAATTTTATTTCTATAAAAAATTTGTCAAAATTTTATTTCTATAATTTTTTTATTTCTATAAATCGAAATTTTATAATATGACTGACAACAATCCACTTTCAAAAGAAAGCAGATCTTCCATATCGAGACAAATTTTAATAATATTAAAAAACAATATTTTTTTTTTCACAATTTCTCACAGCTCATTTCACTAAAAACCTACATAAAACAACACAATACGAAAAAAAACTCCGATAAGATTAATTATTAAAATTCACTAAGGCCTCATAAAAATTCCTGACATTTCCTCTGTGCTCTGTGTAGAGCAACTAATGCTATTGTTTGAGGTTTATAAAATAAACGAACGTAAATATTTCAGTTGTTTTTTTTTTCGATTTACCTTCATTTTTTTCTCTCTAAAATTCAAACAGAAATTAAACATAACCATTGTTTTTATTGGTGTTTTTTGTGGTTTTATTTTGCAAAAAAAAACACAAGTTTAAATATTTGCCTAACATTTTTTCTATAACAGCCCCAGCGAGTTTATTTCGTGTCTGTTAAGCCTTTTTATGAATTTAATCATAAATTTTTGACAAAATATTTGCACTTTCGTATCAGAGAGATACATGAGAAACATTCCATACGAATTTCTTCACAATTGCTTGCTTGACTTGAATTAATGGTGTGACTGGTGTGGTGATGGTGTTGTGCTGGTGGAGAATATCATCAGGTAAAGTGGTTCAAATGTGTTTTGTTTTTAATTGAATTGGATGGTGGTGTGATGTTTTTCAATTAACTACTAAATAAAATTTATTGAGGGTACTGGTGCAAAGCTAAGTAATACTCTCAAGTGATTTGAAATTGGGTATTCATTTGGCAAAAAAAAAAAAATCACAAACAATTTGTGAAGATTCATTTATAAAAGAAGAAATCACGTTCAAACTCCAGGGAAAGAATTCCATGTATATATAGAAAAATTGACTACTATAACTATGAATGATGACTGCCATTAATTTATTTGCTGCTAAATTCCCTAGTGTGGTATAGGGTATAATAAACAATATATTATTTTTTTATTTGATTTTAATTTTTATTATCTTCTATTTTATTGCAGTTTTTATTTTTTCATGGCTTTTTATTATTTTGTAAAATAAATATTTTATATAATTTTAATGACGTTTTAATTTTATTAAAAATTTTAATTTAAAATCTATTAGTTTTTTCATGATTTTTTTATTATTACTTTTTAAAATAAATATTTTATAAAATTTTAATTTTTATGACCTTTTAATTTTTATTGCAATTTTTAATTTAAAATCTATAAGTTTTTATTATTATATTTTAAAATATTTTTCTTGTTCATTATAAATTATAATCAAAAAAAAAAAAAATATAAAAAATTATAGCAACACGTTCAAACTCCAGGAAGAGTATAGTAGTCAATTTTTCTATATATACATGAATATATAGAAAAATTGACTACTATTCTACAACTATGAATGACGACTGCTTTAGATCTGCTAATAATTTATTTGATGCTAAATTACCCAGTGTGGTATAGGGTATAATAAAAAAAAATATTAAATTATTTTTTATTTAATTTAATTTTTATTATCTTCTATTTTATTCCAGTTCTTCATTGTTTTCATGGGTTTTTATTATTTTTTTTTTTTTAAATAAATATTTAATATAATTTTAATTTTTATGGCCTTTTAATTTTATTGCATTATTTATTATTATTTTTTAAAATAAATATTTTATATATTTTTAATTGTTATGACCTTTTCATTTTATTGCAAATTTTAAATTAAAATCTATTAGTTTTTTTATGTTTTTTTTATTATTACTTTTTAAAATGAAAATTTAATTTTAATGACTTTTTAATTTTTATTGCAATTTTTAACTTAGCTTTTATTAATATATTTTAAAACATTTTTCTTGTTCATTATAAATTATAATCAACAATTTTTTATAAAAAATTATAGCAACACCTGTTTGTCTAAACATTGAAATAAAAAAATCTTTATATATAATTTTTTTAGTTCTTTTTTTTTGTTCCATTTTTTTGGTTTGGAACAAATCTTCATGTATCTTTAACTTAGCTTTTATTAATATATTTTAAAATATTTTTCTTGTTCATTATAAATTATAATCAACAATTTTTTATAAAAAATTATAGCAACACCTGTTTGTCTAAACATTGAAATAAAAAAATCTTTATATATAATTTTTTTAGTTCTTTTTTTTTGTTCCATTTTTTTGGTTTGGAACAAATCTTCATGTGGACCCTATTCCAAAACATTCGATATCATTGGAATACGTTTTTTTTGTTAATTTTTATTTTAAAATTTTTTTTCTATAGTTTGTGTTCTTTATTTTTAAAATAAATATTTTATATAATAATAATTTTATTGCAAATTTTAATTTAAAATCTATTAGTTTTTATTTTTATATTTTAAAATATTTTTCTTGCTCATTATAAATTATAATCAATAAAAAATATGGCAGTTTTTATAAAAAATTATAGCCACACCTTTTTGTCCAAACATTGAAATAAAAAATCTTTATATATAATTTTCTTTTTAGTTCTTAGAAACACTATCTTTAATCCATTGAAATTTTTTTGTTCCATTTTTTTTTTTTTGGTTTGGAACAAATCTCCATGTGGACCCAATTCCAAAACATTCGGTATCATTGCAATACGTTTTTTGTTTATTTTTATTTTACAATTTTTTTTCTACAGTTTGTGTTCTTTACTTTTTAAAATAAATATTTTATATCATTATAATTTTATTGCAAATTTTAATTTAAAATCTATTAGTTTTTATTTTTATATTTTAAAATATTTTTCTTGTTCATTATAAATTATAATCAATAAAAAATATGGCAATTTTTTATAAAAAATTATAGCAACACCTGTTTGTCTAAACATTGAAATAAAAAAATCTTTATATATAATTTTTTTAGTTCTTTTTTTTTTTTGGTTCCATTTTTTTGGTTTGGAACAAATCTCCATGTGGACCCTATTCCAAAACATTCGATATCATTTTTATTTCACAAATTATTTTCTATAGTTTGTGTTCTTTACTTTTTAAAATAAATATTTTATATAATTATAATTTTATTGCAAATTTTAATTTAAAATCTATTAGTTTTTATTTTTATATTTTAAAATATTTTTCATGCTCATTATATTTCAATATTACAAACATTGAAATAAAAAAATCTTTATATATATATTTTTTTAGTTCTTAGAAACACTATCTTTAATCCATTGAAATTTTTTTGTTCCATTTTTTTTGGTTTGGAACAAATCTCCATGTGGACCCTATTCCAAAACATTCGATATCATTGGAATACGTTTTTTTGTTAATTTTTATTTTACTAATTTTTTTTTAGCTTGTGTTCTTTACTTTTTAAAATAAATATTTTATATAATTTTAATTTTATTGCAAATTTTAATTTAAAATCTATTAGTTTTTATTTTTATATTTTAAAATATTTTTCTTGCTCATTATAAATTATAATCAATAAAAAATATGGCAGTTTTTTATAAAAAATTATAGCAACACCTGCTTGTCTAAACATTGAAATAAAAAATCTTTAGATATATGAAATTTTTTAGTTCTTAGAAGTACAATCTTTAATCCATCGACATTTTTTGTTGGTTTGGAACAAATCAGCAAGTGGACCCTATTTCAATACATTCGATACCATTGGTATACGTTTTTTGTTAATTTTTATTTTACTAATTTTTTTCTATAGTTTGTGTTCTTGTTCTTCAAAAACATTTCGTATATATTTTTGTTTTTTTTTTTTTTTGAATTTTTGAGGACAACATACATGTCTTCGCAGGGCCATAGATAACTAAAGCAAACAAAAATCATGTCACGTCTTTTATTCGCATAAATGACAAATACGCCGCATAGTCTCTGCTACATTGAGCCTTCAAAATTGTTCGGTTGAATGATTTATTTTCTTGTTAAAATCCATCCAACAAAAAATACATAATTAATCATAACTTAATGAATTGTAGCAAAAATATGAATATGGTTTTTTTCGTCTCATGGACTAAAATAAAAAAATTAAGAAATTCTCTGCGCGTGTTAGATTTTCAGAGAAATTTTCAATGACGCGCAAGCCATTTACGTAGACAAAATTCCATGGAGGCATATGAATTGTTTTTTTTTTAATTTTTTATTTGGCTTTTAACATTTTTAATAGAAGACGATTAAAAAGTTAAAACAAAAAAATACACTGATCGAAAAAGTTTGCATTGATTGATTTTTAATTTAATTTTATTACAATTTTAATTAAAAAACGTAAAAAAATCAATAATTTTCTAAATTGACTTTATTTTATTATTTGCAAGAATTTTTTTCTGTGTAAGAAATAAAAATGCTTTACTATTTCGTAGGTCCAAGCAAGTTACATTAGCATTGACAGAGAATTTTTTTTGCTTCAAATTTCAAACAATTTTTTATCCTTCACTTAAAGAAATTGATGAGCAGGCATAGCAAAAAAAGCTTGCTATGCTCCAAAAGATAAAAGAAAAATTTGTTTGAAATTTCGTTTCACATAACCAAAACTTAGTTTTCCTGTGTCCATGTAGACAAATTAATAAAATTTATATAACTTATAATTTCTTCAATCAAGCGAATTTTTTCTAATGGATACATAATAAATGGAAAAAATAATAAATAAATTATTGATAGCATATTTTTACCATGAAACTACAAAAATATGGGGAAAAAAACTAAGCAACAAGGCATAAGGAGGAGACGCAACACACCCACTCATATTAATAAAAACATTTAAAAATTCATAAATTTTCAAATGTATGTTAGACATAAAAAGATTTAAATTCCATTTTTATTTTTGATTTCCATTATCAATTCTCCCACACACACACACATACACATATATAGTCACACCGAATTGTATATATTAATTGATATTTTTAGAAAATATTTTGTTTTTTATAGTGACCGAGATCAAAGTTTAGTTTTATATTTTGCTTCATTTATTCCATAATTTTAAAAATCAAAGGAAAGGTTAATTAATTAGGTTAATAGATTGATATATCTTAGGATCAGTTAAGATATCTGCTAAAGAAATTTGAACACATATGATTTTTCGTAATTAAATAAAATATTCAGTATAATCGAGAAGTTATTCAAAAATTTTAAAAATCAATTATTATTAGAAATAAAATTGCCCCAAATTTGTTTTAATTACCAATTTAGGGTATTTAAAAATTCATTGAATTCCTTTCCATTTAACGTAAATGTATGCATATATAAAACAAAAACCCCATACACAATATTATTAAAAGAATTTTATTAAATATTTTTAAGTATACATACTATACATTTTTTCTTGGTATATTTATACGTATATTCAGTAAAAATGTACAATTATACATACATACGAACAAATGTATATTTCGAATGTCCACCTGTGTGTTAAGTTGCTGACGTTAGATTCCAAGAATTCTTGAAGGCAAAAACAAAGTAATGAAAGAAAAAAAAATTTAACAAAATTTTTATAAATAAATCATAATAGCCAGTCTGTGCGAAGCCAAAAGCACCGATGGCCGCAAGCATTAGCATGTGCTAAAAACATGTTGGCAAATATTTCTATTCTTGGGTATTTTTCTATATAGCCTTTGCGTTTCGATGTTCAATAGTTTGGTATGAAAGGGTGTTGAACAAAAAATAATTAAAAAAAAATAAAAACAAATAATAGCAATTACAAATTTTCTAAAGTTGGATTTTTTCAAGAGAGAAAATTTTTATATTTTAATTTAATTAAAAAAATGTAAAAAGAGAAAATATAACAAGTTTTTTTCAAATAAAACCTTAACCCTCTAATGCCCCAATTTTTTTGCCAGCTGATTAAATAGTCAATGTTAACGACACAAAAGCAAGAAAACTAAACAAGAACAATTTATACGGTAAAATTCAGTATATGCTGCAAAGCCTCTTGAACAGTTTAAACTAAGTTTTCTTTTTATTTTACCCATTTTTATTGTCTTAATGTGTGTTTTGCTAAAAGCTTCCTTATTAAATGAAGCCCGCCTAAAGGCGGGATTGGGCATTAGAGGGTTCATTGAATTTGAAAACTATTTTAGTTTAAAATTTTATTCATTCAATTATTTGTTTAATTTTTATTATATAAATGTTTGTTAATTTTTAAATATATACCCTTATATACAAAAAAAAAATTAAATTCTTATAAATTTAAATTAAAATTTAAGCCTACTTATTATTATTATTATTATTATTATTATTATTATTATTATTATTATTATTATTATTATTATTATTATTATTATTATTATTATTATTATTATTATTATTATTATTATTATTATTATTATTATTATTATTATTATTA
This sequence comes from Haematobia irritans, assembly GCF_050003625.1. Taxonomy (NCBI): domain Eukaryota; kingdom Metazoa; phylum Arthropoda; class Insecta; order Diptera; family Muscidae; genus Haematobia; species Haematobia irritans. The sequence continues at coordinate 162,588,150 of NC_134397.1, read as the reverse complement.
TTATTATTATTATTTTTATTATTATTATTATTATTATTATTATTATTATTATTATTATTATTATTATTATTATTATTATTATTATTATTATTATTATTATTATTATTATTATTATTATTATTATTATTATTATTATTATTATTATTATTATTATTATTATTATTATTATTATTATTATTATTATTATTATTATTATTATTATTATTATTATTATTATTATTATTATTATTATTATTATTATTATTATTATTATTATTATTATTATTATTATTATTATTATTATTATTATTATTATTATTATTATTATTATTATTATTATTATTATTATTATTATTATTATTATTATTATTATTATTATTATTATTATTATTATTATTATTATTATTATTATTATTATTATTATTATTATTATTATTAAATTAAAATATATTTATAATTTAATTCAATAAAAAATTAATATACACACCAAAAATATAGATATTAAAAATTTTTTTTTAAATTTTATTTGAATCAATTATTTTTTTTTATTAAACACAAAGACAGATTGAATTTAATTTTAATTTCAAACAAAATTAATACCAAAAAATAATCATTTTTTGTTATCAACTAAAACCTTAATTAATTTTGAAAAAAATAAAGATTTATTTTAACTTGTTCAAACTAATTTATATTTTTTAATTAATTTAATTATGAAAAGAAATTATATAAACCGAAACAATATCGCTAATACTAATGGAAAAAAATTTTTAAAAATTTAACTGATTAAATTAGAATTAAAATATTAAAAAAAAATTTATTTGAATCAAATATTTTTTTATTAAAAACAAACACTGATTCAATTTAATATACACAAAAAAATAATCATTTTTTTTTATAAACTAAAACCTCAATTAATTTTGAAAAAAAAAAACAAAAAAATAAAAATTTATTTTAACTTGATCAAACTAATTTATATTTTAATTAATTTAATTATGAAAAAAAAATTATATAAACAGAAAGAATATCGCTAATATCCGTAATGGACAAAATTCTTTAAAAATTTAACTGATTAAATTAGAATTAAATAAATTTAAAAATTATATTTGAATCAAATATTTTAATTTTATTAAAAACAAACACTGATTGAATTTAATTTTTTTTTATATTAATTTAATTTCAAACAAAATTAATATACACCAAAAAATAATAATTTGTTTGTTATCCACAAAAACCTTAATTAATTTTGAATAAACAAATAAATAAACAAATGAATAAACAAATAAAAATTTAACTGATTAAATTAGAATTAAAGTTTTTTTTTTTCAATTTTTAAATTATTAAAATTTTAAAAGACCTACGTGTTTAATATGAAAAATATTATATGAAGCAACTAAGTAAACAAAATTGTAATAAAAAAATTTTTGTTAGCTTCAATGGAAAATTAATAAAATAAATTAAATTCAATATATACAAATTTATTCAATTTTCAATATAGTGAAGAAAATTTTCGTTATTTTTTAAATATATACCCTTATATACAAAAAAGTTCAATTCTTATAAATTTAAATTAAAATTTCAGCTTACTTATCCAATATAAATACCTTCGACAAACTGTCAATAAATTCATTTTGTATATGGCATATACAATTTTTATTACAAAAATCTCAACAATTTTATGAAAAATATTCTATTGTGTTTTTTTTTGTTCTGGGGCAAAGGAAGAAAAATCTTTTATTTTTTTAATCTTTTTTACTTAAATTATTTATTTATTTTATTTTAATACAAATATTTTCGAACCCTGTTTCCCAGTAATTTTTTAACATAATTTCTCTAACAATTTTTAACTTTAATTAGATTTTTCTTAAGAAATTTCTTTTTCCATGTCTTTTATCTATTTCTAAGCAATTTAAAGAAAAGTTCTTATCTTTAGACAATGAATTCTGTTTCTTTTTTTTTTTAATTCGAAAGGGGTCTACTCATAACGCAATAAAGTGGGGGAAAAATAAAATACAAACATATTTTCAAGCTTAATCAAATTATAGCATTTTAAAGGTCGTTTCGTTAACTTTGCGAATAGCAACAAATCAAGTAAGCAAAAGGCAAAAAAAAAATATTATTGAAATAATCTTATCACTTTGCAGAAGGGGTGCTGGTACTAGGAGGGCCTTAGGAATGTGCCAAGATAGGGGTAAGGAGATGGTTAAAAAAATAAACAAAGTCGGCATAATAGAGAAATTCCTTGAATGAAAATAAAAACGCAAAAAATAACACGAAATTTTAAAATACAATAATCCAAGTGAGTACGGTGACTGACTGAGTGACACTGGGGCATTTCCTGTCTCCATATATTAGCCCCCACCCTCTATTATTATAGGTCTTTCAAATGAATCGATTAATTTCTGTGAATGAAACGTTGTAGTTTTTTAAGTTTTTTTTTATTGTGTTCGATGTTCTTCCTCTAAAGTGTAGTACTTCCTACGCTTTTTATGTAAACTAATCATATGTCTGTCCGTTTGTCATTCATTTTGTATAGGTTGTTGGGTCATTTATCTAGTCTGGTGTAATCTTTAATTTTAAATATATGTTTTCGTTGTTTTTTGTTTTCATTTACTTTATATGACCAAAAATATTTTTGTTAAAAAACGGAAATAACTGCCCGTTTGTTGTCTTTACTTTTGTCTACGATTGCATTTTTATAAATGTATTTCCAAATTTTTTTCACCTTTTCTTGTTTCCCTCGAGTCATTGAACTGTTTGTCTCGACCGGCTAGCTGACTGGCTGGCTACAGTCGTATTTTTTTTGTTGCCTCAATTTTGGCATTTATTTTTTATTAATAAATTTATCTTTAAAACCATCCAATGACTTTGAGAAACGCATAATTTTAGTAGTAAACACATGGACTATGAGTTTTACATTTTTGAATTTTTATTTAAAATGATTATGTGACTTTTCACAATATGACAAGAAAAAAAACCCATTAAGTTAAAGAAATGGTTTAGCTTCCCGAATATTCAATTCAAATTAAATAAATTAAATTCTCTGTTTTCAAAAATAAATAAAAATTAACAAATAAAATTTTATTATTATATTCAATAATTAAAATAAATTTTAGTTGAATATAATATATTCAACTAACTTATTTCTCGCGTATATTTATTTTGCATTTTCCCATTTATGTTAGGTTAAAGTGGCAGCCCGATTAAGATTCAGGCTCACTTAGACTATTCAGTCCATTGTGATATTTATGTTAACTTGTTTCTAATGTTAAATTGCATTAACAGGGGTCATTCATGTTAAATACTCATTATAGTGTGTTAAGTAGTCAATGCTATGAATAAATAAAAACGTTATTAAAATTACAACAAATAAATAAATAAAATATTATTGTTATATTCTATAATTAAACTACGTTTTAGTTGAATATAATTTATATGAATTGGTAACAGGTTTCGTTTTATCATACATTCCTTTCAAATATTTATTTTGCATTTTCCCATTTATGTTAACCTGTTTCTAATGTTAAATTGTATTAACAGATATCATTCATGTTAAATAGCCATTACAATGCTAGTGATTATTTACAATAACAAAAGCTTTACCTCTCTTACTCTCATTAATTATATACAATCACATACAATTGATAACAATTTTTCTCTGGCTCTCAATTGTATTTTTTATATCACTCTCAAGTACTCACTGCATTTAACCAATCACTATGCAAGAACTATTGAGTTATCTCATTATGAAATACTGCAAGCTACATTCTCTAAAACGTTGTGAAAGCCAAAAAATTAAAATTTACAAAATTTTAATGTTATCTTTGTAAAAGTTAAACTACTTTTCTGTAAAAATAAATCTCAAAGAACATTGTAAGGTTTATAAAGAAAAAATTTCGCGTTTCATCGAGAAACATTTTAAATTATATAATTTTTGAGAAATTTACCTTAATTTTTCATTATATCCCAGACTTCAATATTTTTTGTTTTAGTTTACTTACCTCTCGATAACAATAAACATTTATTTTAATTTCTTAGGCAAGTTAATTTTTTCTTTTCTTTGAATATTTTGTATAAATCTTTAGAATTGCTTTATAAATTCAAAATGTCATTCAGAAAGAATTCGCTTTGAATGAATAATTTAAGTGAATGCCACAATAATTTTATGCAACTAGAAAATTTCTCAAAAAATTCCTGCGTCATTAGATATTTGAATTACAAATCATTTAAGAAAAAACAAAACAATTTTTTTCTCGAATAACAGTATGCACATACATACGCTTGAGTATTAAGAATTCTTGTTACCTTTATCTGGATTCAAGTGGGACTTAAAGTTTTGTTATTCTAGATTTTTAAGAAATATATGGCTTAATTGCATAGTGGACTAAGTCGACAATAAAGAAAAAAAATAATATTTAAAAAATAGCTTGCACAGACAATTTCACAAGAAAAACTTCTAATAAAATGTCCTTTTTTATAATTTTGTTAAAACTATAGTTTACTGGGATTATTTTCGAAATTAACATTTTAAACAGAAATCATTAGGAGTTCTGTAAAAGATTATATAGATTATTTAGAATACCATAAAATTTGTTTCAAGCTTGGAATGAAATAATTTTCATCTTCCCTTAACCCAAAAAAAAAAAAAATAATATAATATTTATTTAAATATATATTTTTTAATTTACATTTTCTCGCTCATAATCATGATTTTACTTTCTATATTTGAACCTTTTGCAGATTTTTTTAGTATGCTTATGTAAATATCTATAGATATTTTTGTTTTTAATCTGAATGTACATGAATAATTTATTTCTTAGAAAGCCTTATTACTTTCAAAGTCTTCACAACAGGTCATGACTATGTAAGAAGTACAAGAAAATCTAAAAAGAAAAACAATCAATATAAAAGAGAATATAAAACCTTAACATTTTTAAGGTTTCACGTGCTACATGGTTTCTAATGCCGCTCAACTATTGAGATATCTTGTTAGCTTCTTGAGGTATATACATAGAAAAATTGTTATTCGAAGAAGCTAATAGAATATATAAATTATAAAAAAATATATATTTAAAAACAAAATTATATTTAAAAATAAAATTATATAGGAAATTAAAAAATATACTAATTTAAAAGTATGCTAAATTAATTTAGTACAAATTAAATAAAATTCAACTATAATATAATTTATAAGTGTATTAAATTTGGTTTAATTAATTAAAATCTTATTTAATGGCTAGAGTTGAATTTCATTTAAGTCAATATATGTTTATTTTATTATTTTATTTTATTTACTAAATTTGATTTTTAATATATTAATTATAATTTGACACGATTTAATTTAATTTACCTTAAGTTATTTTGAATAATTTTTACATGAAGTATCTTCAATTTAATTTATTTTTTAATAATTTATTTTTTTATGATTTAATTTAATTTAGGTCAATTTAATTTATTTCTCAAATAAATAAATACGACACAGAAAAAAGTTATTTGTTAAACTAATGCCAAAATTATCTTACGTTTATTGGGAAAAAAATATTTTGTTTTAGTTCATATATAAACAAGTAAGGAAAGTCTAAAGTCGGGCGGGGCCGACTATATTATACCCTGCACCACTTTGTAGATTCTAAATTTTGGGACAAAGGTTTGTCCCAAATACATACATTTAAATATCACTCGATTTGGACAGAATTTGATAGACTTTTACAAAATCTATAGACTCAAAATTTAAGTTGGCTAATGCACTAGGGTGGAACACAATTTTAGTAAAAAAAAATATGGGAAACATTTAAATCTGAAGCAATTTTAAGGAAACTTCGCAAAAGTTTATTTATGATTTATCGCTCGATATATATGTATTAGAAGTTTAGGAAAACTAGAGTCATTTTTACAACTTTTCGACTAAGCAGTGGCGACTTAACAAGGAAAATGTTGGTATTTTGACCATTTTTGTCGAAATCAGAAAAACATATATATGGAAGCTATATCTAAATCTGAACCGATTTCAACCAAATTTGGCACGCATACCTACAATGCTTATTCTACTCCCTGTGCAAAATTTCAATTAAATCGTAGCAAAAAATTGGCCCCTGTGGTCATATGAGTGTAAATCGGGTGAAAGCTATATATGGGAGCTATATCTAATTCTGAACCGATTTCAACCAAATTTGGCACACATAGCTACAATGCTAATTCTACTTCCTGTGCAAAATTTCAACTAATTCGGAGCAAAAAGTTGGCCTCCGTGGTCATTTGAGTGTAAATCGGGCGAAAGCTATATATGAGAGATATATCTAAATCTGAACCGATTTCAACCAAATTTGACACGCATAGCTATAATGCTAATTCTACTCCCTGTGCAAAATTTCAACTAAATCGGAGCAAAAATTTGGTCTCTGTGGGCAAATGAGTGTAAATCGGGCGAAAGCTATATATTGGAGCTATATCTAAATCTGAACCGATTTGGCTGATATTTTGCAAGTTTTTCGAGACTGTTAAAATATTCGAATGTACGGAATTTGAGGAAGATCGGTTGATATACACGCCAATTATGACCAGATCGGTGAAAAATATATATGGCAGCTATATCTAAATCTGAACCGATTTTTTCCAAAATCAATAGGGATCGTCTCTGAGCCGAAACAGGACCCTATACCAAATTTTAGGACAATCGGACTAAAACTGCGAGCTGTACTTTGCACACAAAAATACATCAACAGACAGACAGACGGACGGACGGACATCGCTAAATCGACTCAGAATTTAATTCTAAGACGATCGGTATACTAAACGATCGGTATAAAATGGGTCTCAGACTTTTCCTTCTTGGCGTTACATACAAATGCACAAACTTATTACACCCTGTACCACAGTAGTGGTGAAGGGTATAAAAATTTCCCCCAGCCTAAGGAAATTTTCTTTATTCCAACTATATCTCAAAAAATTTATGAACTAAACACGAGTTTAATGTTCAATGACCCTGCAAAAAATAAATTTTCGTTATTATAACAACACATTATGTAAATCTCAATAACTTGAGTATAATTTAGTTCAATTTTCCACCGATCTAATTTTTCCTCTAAAACAATTAACTTTTTCTATGTATACTTAAAACAATCTCCTTTCTTACACAATATTTTCTATTTTTATATTTCTTCGCTTATATTTCAAAGCTTTTATAAAAATTGTCATCATAATCATAAAATTTTGTCGATTAGTATTCAGTTTCTATTGAGGTTCCCCATGAACAAACAGATAAACAACAAAAACCTTTGTTTTGACCATCAAATTGACACCTACATCAAATGTGTACCCACTTTGGTTAGGTATTTATTTTCTGGCGTCATGCTGTTCCGCGTGTGTAGCAACATCATATTGATAAGTTAATTTTTAATAAAAAAAAAAATGATGAGTGGTAATGCAGAGATTCAATCCTCCTTGCAATGGGCTTCATTTGGCTTTTGTTAAGAATTAAAAAAAAATAGATTCGAACTAGCTAATGGTCTCTAAGTCGTCACTGGTTATTTTCATGATAATTGACACCTACTTAAGAACACGAGAATCCACATATCTAAATTTCATTAAGACAGTCATGAGAGTATTTTTTTTATTAGATAGCACACATGCCATTGACAACAATTTTATAAAATACTTTTGGAATGTTGTTATCTTTGTACTCATAAAAAGTTAGAAAATAAAGTAATTGCCACAGCTAAGGGAAAGGAATATTGTTGGATTTAAGACAAACTCAAACTGAGAGAAAAAAATAGTAAATTTACCTTAAATTCTAAAAAATGGTTTAGATGCATTTGTACTATTTAAAAAAAAATAATTAAATAGCGAATAATTTAATTTATATTATTGTTGGATGTAAGGCAAAATCAAATTGAGAATTTACAAAACATTTGATTTTTTTTAAACAAATAAAAAATATTAATTTTTTGTTTTTGTTGTATTTGTATTAAATTGATGTTTTTAGAGGGGATACATAAGACTATTGTCAACTTTCTGTTGTTGTGATGACTTCCAATTTTAATTTTATTACCCAACCAGAACATACGTAAAGGGCGATACGGTCAAAATTTGGTCAATATAAACTTGACGTATTTCTTTCAATTTTGCATTTAAAAAACCTGAACACCCCTCATTTTGAAGGTGTGTGAGTGTAGAATGTTGCTCCTATTTTGATTTGCCGTCCAAGCAAGAAGAGCAGCGTATCAAAATTTTGCTCGCTCATCGCGAAAATCCGAGCTACTCGCACGCAAAGCTGGCAAAATCGCTAAAAGTTGCCAAATCAACCGTTACAAATGTAATTAAAGTGTTTGGGGAACGTTTGTCGACAGCCAGGAAGTCTGGATCGGGGGGAAATCGAAAACCGGAAGCCGCTGAGACGACAAAGAGAGTTGCCGGTAGTTTCAAGCGAAACCCTAACCTCTCTCTCCGAGATGCCGCAAATAAGCTGGGTGTATCGTCTACAACCGTGCATCGAGCCGGACTATCGACTTACAAGAAGGTAGTGACTCCAAATCGCGATGATAAACAAAATACGACGGCCAAAGCGCGATCCCGGAGGCTGTCTCTCTCGCTCTCTTTTAATAGTAGTGAGCTATTGTAATATCGCTCAATTATTGAAACTACTAAAGTTTGTAATATATTTTATAACAATAACAGTTGTTACAAATAAATGGGATCTCCCAAAATTGAATAATTGAGTGATATTAGAATACTGTGAGTTATTAAAAGAGAGCGAAAGAGACAATTCGAGATGAAGCAATAAGACGACACTAATGATCAATTATTTAAGTGCACCAGAAAAAAATATTAATGATTAATTCTAACAATGTAATAAATATAAATATAAATTTTAAAAAATGGATCTATTGTTACTTTTTTAAATTTTTTAGTAAGGAATAATTTAATTGATATTATTTAAATTTCTTTTGCATTAATTTCATTCTATTCCAATTAATGTATAATTTAATATTATATTTTTTTATATACAATATAATTTTGTTTATTTTAGATATTTTAAGTACAACTTAATTTATTTTTAGTTCATGTAATAGCACAATTTTAAAACATATGTATAATATTTTAAAAATTGTATTTATATTTTTTGTTTTTTCATTTTCATTTTTAATATTAATATTTAATATAAATTTTTAAGGAATTAATCATTTTTAAAACCCCACTTTCACACTGTTCATATTGTTTTAATTTAATCTATTGCAATAAATTATAAATTACCTTTTCCTCCCTTGAAGTTATCATCTGATTTTTATTTTCGAAATTCTAGACATACTAACGCCTATTTATTATTTTCAATTTTTTTTTTTTAATTTTTGTTACCTCACCTACTGCTACACCTCTTCGAGACATGTTGACGTGATCTACTACACGACTAACTACCACCACCACCTTGCAATGCGGTGTCCGCATAGCAAATATTATTGATATGACGTCAATATCGACGGTGTCAGTCAATCCTCCCCGAGTTGACTATTTGTTTCCAAGCGATAACAATAATAACAAATTAAATAAAAGAAAGAATTCTTCAAGTATGTGTAATTTATATTTATGATGACAATAGCAAGTACCTCCCTCTGCTTACTTGCACTGACTGATATTCATTCATTTCGTTGTCAGACTTGAAATATTTTTGTACATCCTCTCCTGCCGGTCGACGACGAATAGATTAATAAACAATTTGAAATAACAACAATTCAAAAATATAATAGCGTATAAAAAAAACAGAAACGAAATAAAACGTTTTACGTTAACAAGAAAAATTCCTTTATAAAGTGGCCGTGGTTGGTGTTGGTGCAATCCACTAAAGACTTACTGCATTGTGTCAAGTGTTTTTGGGGACAATAAGAAATAAATTAGCTTAAGCCATTTAGTTTTGTTATTCTTGTTTTTTTTTTACAGTGACATCTTATAAATTGGCTTAAATACTTAAAAGTGATAATAAGTGGATGGGATGTTTACAAATGGACTTGAGAGGGGATTTCTGTGACTTGCAATAACAAACAAAGGTTAAAAGTATTTTTAAGGTGGCTGATATATAGATTTTTGTTGGATTCAATCACGAAAATGATGGATCCAACTATAGAATTAATTGGAAATAAAAATATATATTAATTGATTTTTCGGTAATTTTAATACATTTTTTATTGATTTTTTTTATTGTTTTGATAGCAAAACTAAATTAATTTTTTATTAAATTATTTATTGTATTTGTAATTATTTCACCTTTAGATGAATTAATATTCTTGTAATCGAAATTTTATTTGGATTTGATCAATAATTTAATGAACCAATGAATAGCATGTATGCAGAAATATATAATTTCCGAAAAAGAGCTCAATTAAATTTTAAATATTTATGTTTACTCAATTAAAATGTTAATTGGGATACTTAATATTTTAATTAAAAACGTACAAATGTTGAACCCATTTCTTAATTCAGTTTATTTTTAATTGATTATGTTTTCAGTTTCAATAAAATTTTTAATTGGAAATATTTTGGTTTAATTTTTTTAATATATCAAACCTATTTTAAAGGTTTTGAATGTAGTCTCTATTATTTTATACAATAAATAAATGGATGATGTTACTACTATACTTTTGGTATTAATTTCAATGGTAATTAATTTAGTTAAAATTAATAAATAAAATAATTACATTAATATTTAATAAATACATTTTTTTTTATAATTATTAAAATATTCCTGCTTTTTGGACAAAAACGATGAAGGGATCGAAAAGACAATGATAGATACCAACCTATAGAATCAGAACTATACTATATAAAACTAATTTATTCCAAGATTGTTATTATTATAATTTAATTAAGTTATATTGCTATATTTATTTTATTATAGATTTATTATATATAGTTAATTTATTGATATTAAAATAAATCAACTTAATTACATTCCTAGTTGAAAAGAACATATGATGCGATAATTTAAATTATTTAACTATATTTTATCTAACTTCTAATTAATATATAATTTTATTATTAATATTTTTTTATTTTTTAATATAATACAATACATGTTAATAATATAATAAAATGCTTCCAAAGGTAAATATAAATAGGGGTTTAAGACCGATATGTATAGTTGGACAATTTTCATGTAGTTTAGTTTTATTATACGCTTACCACACTCAGAAAAAAGTCGACGTCAAAATTTCTACAGCCGATTTTACTATATTTTAAAAATTAACTTTATGAAAATTTTCTTTTTTTTAAATTATTTTTTGCATGGTTTAATGATATTCATTCATTTCGTTGTCAGACTTGAAATATTTTTGTACATCCTCTCCTGCCGGTCGACGACGAATTGATTAATAAACAATTTGAAATAACAACAATTCAAAAATATAATAGCGTATAAAAAAAACAGAAACGAAATAAAACGTTTTACGTTAACAAGAAAAATTCCTTTATAAAGTGGCCGTGGTTGGTGTTGGTACAATCCACTAAAGACTTACTGCATTGTGTCAAGTGTTTTTGGGGACAATAAGAAATAAATTAGCTTAAGCCATTTAGTTTTGTTATTCTTGTTTTTTTTTTTTACAGTGACATCTTATAAATTGGCTTAAATACTTAAAAGTGATAATAAGTGGATGGGATGTTTACAAATGGACTTGAGAGGGGATTTCTGTGACTTGCAATAACAAACAAAGGTTAAAAGTATTTTTAAGGTGGCTGATATATAGATTTTTGTTGGATTCAATTACGAAAATGATGGATCCAACTATAGAATTAATTGGAAATAAAAATATATATTAATTGATTTTTCGGTAATTTTAATACATTTTTTATTGATTTTTTTATTGTTTTGATAGCAAAACTAAATTAATTTTTTATTAAATTATTTATTGTATTTGTAATTATTTCACCTTTAGATGAATTAATATTCTTGTAATCGAAATTTTATTTGGATTTGATCAATAATTTAATGAACCAATGAATAGCATGTATGCAGAAATATATAATTTCCGAAAAAGAGCTCAATTAAATTTTAAATATTTATGTTTACTCAATTAAAATGTTAATTGGGATACTTAATATTTTAATTAAAAACGTACAAATATTGAACCCATTTCTTAATTCAGTTTATTTTTAATTGATTATGTTTTCAGTTTCAATCAAATTTTTAATTGGAAATATTTTGGTTTAATTTTTTTAATATATAAAACCTATTTTAAAGGTTTTGAATGTAGTCTCTATTATTTTATACAATAAATAAATGGATGCTATTACTACGTGTGATAAGATATACTTTTGGTATTAATTTCAATGGTAATTAAATTAGTTTAAATTAATAAATAAAATAATTACATTAATATTTAATAAATACATTTATTTTATAATTATTAAAATATTCCTGCTTTTTGGACAAAAACGATGAAGGGATTGAAAAGACAATGCTAGATACCAACCTATAGAATCAGAACTATGCTACCCATATTCAAAAATAGGAACGAATATTATTTAATATAAAAGTAATTTATTCCAAGATTGTTATTATTATAATTTAATTAAGTTGTATTGCTATATTTATTTTATTATAGATTTATTAGATATAGTTAATTTAATGATATTAAAATAAATCAACTTAATTACATTCCTATTTGAAAAGAACATATAATGCGATAATTTAAATTATTTAACTATATTTTATTTAACTTCTAATTAATATATAATTTTGTTATTAATATTTTTTTTTATTTTTTAATATAATACAATACATGTTAATAATATAATAAAATGCTTCCAAAGGTAAATATAAATAGGGGTTTAAGACCGATATGTATAGTTGGACAATTTTCATGTAGTTTAGTTTTATTATACGCTTACCACACTCAGAAAAAAGTCGACGTCAAAATTTCTACAGCCGATTTTACTATATTTTAAAAATTAACTTTATGAAAATTTTCTTTTTTTTATTATTTTTTGCATGGTTTAATGACATATACTAAAAATGAGAAAAAGATGTATACAAAGTACACAATTATACTAAATTCGAAAATGGCATATTTCTTTATTTGCATTATTTTTTGCTTACTTTAATAACATGAACTAAAAAAACTTTTCTACAAATGAATGACACAATTTTACTAAATTCGAAACTCATATTTCATATTTTCATATTTTTTTAAATGAGCAAATAAATCTTAATTAAATTGTGTTCATAAGTATCTAAAATGAGTAAATTTAGTTAAATTATGTCCGTATAGCGCAAAAGATATTATAACATCAATTTCTTCTTTCAACATATGAAATTTCTTAAACAACATATTTTTATCATGTTGCAATTATCAAACATAGTTTCGCTAAAATTTTCTAAAATAAATTCATATTTTCTTTCATTTTTGGGGTGCACACCCTGTTGTGCGATCTAAAAAGAAACGTACAAAAATTTATCCATTTGCACGCAAAGAAATTCAATTCATTGCATTTTAAGTTTCTTTAGAATTCTTCAAATTGACATTAATAAATAAACAATGTAGGTTTTTTTTCCTATTTCTGCATCTTTATGGCACATAATTTACAACTATAGCAATTCTACTAGAATGTGCATTGAGAACATCTATAGATACGATACATACATCCATATTCAAGCAGTAGTTATTGTGGTATGCACACGTTTATTGTTACTCTCATAAATTTGCATTAAAATTTATCTGTTTCTTCAATATTGCTGTTGTAGTTGGTGGTGTTGTTGCTGAATAATTGGAGAGGAACGAACAACGGACAGACAGTATAGACAGCTAACAGATCTATCTGATGCTTGCGGGCAACAATTTACTAAGAGACATTCTCAAAAACTTTGCAAAACCTCTTAATACACCGCACCTACTCTTCTTTCTCATTCCAACAACAACCATGCCTACTTGTTGTGTACACTCAAGTACTCAATTCAAGCTCAAAATTATTAAAAAAAAATAAGAAAACAAAAACAATAAACCGACTTACAATTCGTTTGCTCTGGTATGTGAAGGTCGCAACAGTTGTTTTGTTAATGGCAATGTATGGATGGTTGGATGAATATGAATATTTGTTTGTGTAGAGAATATGGCAGCTCTGAATATGCTGTAGTTCTCTGGCAAATAGTATATGCAATGTGTAAGAGTATTTGTATACAATTGACTGATTGACAGAATGACGAACGAATATAAAATAAGAACATAATACAAAGAAATTCATTTGCCCATTGTATTCATGCGCATGTGTAGCGTTTGCTAATTGTGGGACTTTATGGAAGGGATAAAGAAGTATCTTTTCACATAAGGTTTATTATGAATATAGCAGAGATATATTCAGTGTTACCGTGTTTGCAACCTTTCTGACATCATGCGACTTTTTTAAAATATGTAAAATATGCGACTTTAGTCGCATGCGTGCGCAAAAGGGAAGTGCTTCGATTTGAAGCAATTTTTATGTTTCAACCAAACAGCAAAATGTGTTTCAGAGGTGGACCCTCAGTGCTTCAAAGCTTCTCTAAGTACTTCACCGCAATATGAAACGCCTTTTGAACTATAAACAGGAGTTCACTTGCCATTGAGTTACCCTTATAAACACCTATTAAAAAGAGAGAAGTAAATCACATATAGTATCACAATGGACACCTAACCTACACGGTGTTGCGGTTTATTCAGTTGTTTTATTGCATACAACTAAATCCGTGCTAGTACCAAACAATGTTTGATAATTAGGACAAATTTTTACTGGAAGTTGTTTGTTTACTGCAAAAAGTCAGCAAAAGGGATCCAGAGGAAGATCAAATGTGACTTTTGAGAAATAGAGAAGTTGAAAGTTTTTGTTAGGGATTGTTTATAAAAAATAAATATGTTTATTATTTTATTTATTTTAAAACTTTAAATTGGCTGATGGTAAATTGGTACTGGATGGTATTCGCGTACATTTCTGCTAATTTTAGCAAAGAGAAAAAAATCAATTTTTACTGTCTTGCAAGTTTACGTTTTACTGGATTTTATGTTACAATAAGTTGGTAACATATCTTTTTATGCCAAAGGGACTGTTCCCTTATTGTTTTTGTTTTATGGAACGTTTTTTGTAATAAAAAGACCTCACAAATGTAAGCGACTTTTTTTATCATTATGCGAATTCTTTTGTGTGACCTTTTTTTGAATATGCGACTTTTTTTGCGACTTTTTCAAAATTTCCAACAGTAACACTGGATATATTTGCAACAGAGTGATGTATACCAGAGATAATTCATGGATTGATATGCATATCAGTGTTGTCAGTATTGGGGATTTTCCCCAAATTGGGGATATTTTTTTTTGTGATTGGGGACGAATTTTTTGAGTTGGGAACTTGGAGAGTTGATGGAGAATTTCACATAAATTTGAGCAATTTTGCATACTCATTACTATTCATCAATATATCCCATAAATACCCAGCAAAAAAAAGCGTCGCCAAAAAAGTAATGAAAATGTTCTTTTTGGATCCGGAAGTGGTGCAAAATTGACGCAAAAGCGATGAATTTAACATGGGCTTGTCATAGGACGGAAGTCCTCCATTTCAACAACCGTTGCACTGAATTTACATCACTTCTTTAGGTGTGATCCGAATTCAATGTTTTGGATGTAAATTAAAAAATGCTGTGATATTTTGTCAAATAAATAATTTTTATAATTTTTAATGGATTCTAACGCTTGTCGGAAACGTTTGACCTCAAATATTTTCAAAAATTCACAATTTTTCCAGATTGGATTTAGCATTTTTGTGGACAAAATTTAAATGATTTGTACCATTTTATGAATACTTACTATATTTCTAACCTATTTGAAACAAAAAAGTTAAAGTTATCCATTAAAAGTATGAAAAAACCAAGTTATAAAAAATTGAATTAAAAGAACTTCCTGGGTAGTACAAAAAGGGAACATCATTGGGAGTGCATCTTCTGGAAGTGCTTTTAAAGTTGTGCCTTTGGAAGAACTTCAAAATTTTTTTGTTGGGTATAGAAATGATGAAGATGGTTTACCTTCATATGGATCTATCACACAATTTTATTGCTTGAGTATTTAGAAGTAAATTTCCGTTTATAAATAGATGACGATCGAACTTCAATTTTCAGCATTTGTCGAAGTCGATATCCTGGAGGTTTGTTCCAAAGTCTAAAAAAGATTACCTAATCACAGTAGTGTTTTTCAGGCTGAAATATTAGCAATAAGAGAGGTGGCGAATTGGCTGAGAAGTAATGTTCCAAAAAATGTGGGCATTAATATATACTCAGACAGTCAACCTGCAATAAAATCCTTGGACTCTGTGGTCCTCAACTCGAAAAGGGCCATCGACTGCCGCAAATCTCTCAATGAGATGGTTGAGCAGTACAATATTCACCTAATATGGGTGCCTGGCCATAGGAACATACCGGGGAACTGCGATGCGGATGAGTTGGCAAGGCTAGGGATTACCTTACATATTCCAGGGGAACTAGAATTTGTTGGTATGCCCCTAGCTACCTGCAAGCTCATACTGCGTGAGAAGGCTGTTATGATGGCAAATGTTCGATGGGAGAATTGCAAGGGTTGTAACGACACCAAGCAAATATGGCCCCATTTCAACTTAAACCGCACACTAGATATGCTAATGTTCTCGAGACGTCAGATATCACTCCTGATATCTGCTACAACGGGTCGCTGCCTGATAGGCGATTTTGCGAAAACTATTGGCGCGAAGTATAATGACTATTGTATGAGCTGTCATGATGCGGAGGAAAAAGAATCTATTAAACACCTCTTGTGTGAGTGTCCTGCATTTTGTGTAAAGTGCAAGCAACTTTTAGGAGCATATAGCTTCAGATTACCGACGGATCTGGAAAACGTTAATTTAAGTAGTCTGCTAATGTTTTTGGAACAATCTGGTTGGTTCAGCGAAGAAAAATAATCGAGAAGGTTCAGCGGTTAAAACTAGAAGTGCCCATATGTAATGGGTACTTTTTGTTAATGTGGTATCACAATGGACTGAATAGTCTAAGTGAGCCTGAATCTTAATCGGGCTGGCATTTTAACCTAACCTAACCTAAAATCTAGATCTTATTGCAAGCTGGTATGGCAAAGCATACCAGCTACAGCAGAGCATATTTCTTTATTTTTTCATAGAATCTTGTAAAATATTTATTACAGATTTTTGTGACGAATTTAAATTTAAATTAGGGTCTTTTGGAGACGAAAGCATCCTAATTTGGGCAACACTGATACATATGGCCCTGATGTATAAGCCGTGAGAATTTCTCTAGCAATTCTGTCCTATGAAGAGATATTTTTGAAAAACTTTTGAACTTCAATTAACTTTGGATTTGGAAATATTTTGGTGATATTTTTCTGTGTTATTATACTATAAAATGCTTCTCCCAAATGAATTTTGCTTGACCAGTAAGAATCAACTTTAGCCATAAGATAAAAGACGATTGTATATACATGCGATTCTCAGTTGGAACGATCTGTCCAATATCGATGGTTGGAATATATTACAATTGTTATTAGTAATAAAACAATAATGAAGCAGGAAAGGATGCACTTAAATAATCATAGATCCAATTGTAAGGCATGTGTCAAAAGTCCTGAATAATTCCAAAGAGCCCAAGTCCGATCAGTTTGAGTAAATTGTATAACAATACGCTTTAAAGAATAATGCAGGTTTATACAATGTATTTATCATTAGATCTCCCCCTTATCTTAATATATAGGAAAATGCATTTGTTCTCAAAACCTATCAAAGTAAACAACCTTTTGTCTTGATCATTGCCATCTATTATATGTATATGGTTTTTTGTTTGGTTTTGTGTGATGGAAAAAGGGAAAACAGGCAATGAAAAACTGAAATAAAATAAAATGGCATTGTCATGATAGGTTGTTATTGCTGCTGCAACAACCGCTATTGCTGCAATTGCAAAATAGGACCAAAGATTTGTCTTGCCAGATGACATCAAAGAAAATAATACAGAGAATAGAAGAATACAACATACAACAGTATTAGAAGCAGAAGCAGAAATAAAATAACATGAATAGCCAATAGATAGCAATTGTAAATATGGTACTTAGATATAAGAAAAGCACATAAACCGGCTTAAAAAATACTAAAGAATTGCAACAAAAAAACATCACATCACCACATCAGTAGAAACAGCATGCAAGCAGAAACAGCATTGCAACTAGAACATAATGTAGAAATTGTGCGAAGAAAGATTCCCGAATGAAGAAAAAAATGCCATCCATGTAGTATGGTCGATGTTAAGATGACAATCATGACAAGTTTCAATATTCTAGTTTTTCTTAGATTTTCAAGTTTGTTTGTTATGGTGAAGAGGAAAAGAAAATCTCAGATACCATGTCAATATAGTCGGAATAGTGGAAAGCAATGCTATGTTCGAGTGGTATATGTAAAACATGGCAACAAAAAGAGTTTATGTACATAATTGCATTGACATAGGATTAAAGAGGAAAATTCTATCTAGTAGTAGAAGTTTCCATTTCATTATTTTATTGAAAATTAATTTTTGTGTTTCGAAGATGGGGATGTTAAATTTACTGTTAGTATTATGTCAAGCCCCTAATACAATATCTTGTATTAGGGGCTTGACATATTAAAAGATCAATTCAATTCCCTTGAAGATTTTTTAAACTTTGGCTTTGTTTTCTTCTATAATTTGATTTTTTGACATATTTAAAAATCAATTCAATTCCCTTGAAGATTTTTTCAACTTTTGGCTTTGTTTTCTGCTATATGTTGATTTTGAAGATTTTATGTTAACTTGTTATTGCAAAATAATGTGCATGCATATTATTTTATGCTAAAATTGCATTATTCCATAAATTATCCTCAGTATGCAATTCGGGTATGCTATCTAGAGCAACACGTTAGCTCTCTTTTAATCGTATGTTATCATCAACAGTTATAGAATTTTTCAACACTAATGCACTTCTATGGAAAAGAAGTCTCATATATATATTACCTCGTATGTTATTACCAATAACATTCTGTTATGATAAATTCTCTCATTGCCATGTAGCAAGATGAAGAGACAAGCCATGCATATACTATCACTATGTTATGGCAAATAACATGCCATAATACGTAAGTCTGTCAATGCTATGTAATGCATAGTTGCAAATTTTCTATGTATGTAACTCTGTGTACATTGATTCTGTTGTGAATTGAGTGCAACATGGAAGTTTTGCTGTAATATTAGAAAAATGAAAGCAATGACTATGTGTGCAAAACACAAAGCGAATAAAAAGAACACAGAATAAAAGGCAAATAGTATTTCTGGCTCCATGCCATGCCACATTCTCTAACGTACAAATATTTAATACATATTGGAATAAATACACATACACATTTCCATGATATCTATAAATGTATTAACTTGCAATATGTCTACATGTAAGAACTATGTGTATTAAGGTGGATCGTTATGCCTGAGAAATGCACACACAAAAACATATCATCAAAAATTTTCATAATTAAAATTTTAATTAAATTCAAAAAAAATTTAAATTTATAATTTATTTCTTTAATTGTAACAAAAATCTAGAATTTAGGTTAGGTGGCAGCCCGATATTTCAGGCTCACTTAGACTATTCAGTCCATTTGGATATCACAGTGGAGAAGTTCACCACTGAGTACTGCCCGATTCTATGTTAAGCTCAATGACAAGGGACCTCCTTTTTATAGCCGAGTCCGAACGGCGTTCCACATAGCAGTGAAACCACTTAGAGAAGCTTTGAAACCAGCATTACTGAGGTGGGATAATCCACCGCTGAAAAACTTTTTGGTGTTCGGTCGAAGCAGGAATCGAACCCACGACCTTGTGTAAGCAAGGCGGGCATGCTAACCATTGCACCACGGTGGCTCTCAGAATTTAATAGTATCAAATACATTTTTAATTGAATCAATTAATTTTTTAATTGACGAATACTATAATTTCTGTGATTGAAGAAAATTCAATTAAAAATTTCGTGATTGAAAACAAAAAATATTTTCTTTTCTGTGCAGATAAAACCCATTTTATATATGTGTTTTTTATGATTTCAGCTCATATTATTTCGAAAATAAATTGAGCACAAAATAAATTTCTAGTTGTTTTTTCATTGAAGTATTTTCTTTAATGGCAAATAAAATATGTAAAATATTAACACTATTTTTTCTTAAATATGAAGTTTGTTCAACAACGGAAAAATTTATTATTTTTAATTTTCTTCAATTTGACAAAAAGTATTAACTTATTTGTGTCATATTACAATTAGTAAAACATATTCTTTCATGCTGGTTTTCGCTTTTTTGGGTGTAGATGTTAAAAATTTTGAAAAACATAATCTTTATGTAAAATTTTGAAATATATGATTTCAAAAACGAAGAAAGGAAATTGATAATTTAAGTAAGAAATTCAAATCCACTTTTAATACCTAAAAAACGTAAATTCGTTGTATACAATCCAATGACATTCCAAGGTAAAACAAAATCAAAAATACAAAAAAACTCGCATTTCATAAATGCATATAAGCATATTATCTTCTCATACTTAATCCTGGATATATTGATGGTGGACATTCTTTAGTTACAAATAAAAAAAAACAAACCAAACAAAATGAAAAAACATATATTCAACCACATCCCATTCCATGAAGTATGTAAGGGGGAAAAAGGTAACCTAAATTATGGGTTTCGGTTGTTATTGAAAAGAATTTGAGGAATGCAGTCTTAAAGGCAAACCACATCCCCATACACCACTCTACCGCATTGGCTTAGCCACTGCCATTCACCATTGGCCCCAAAACAAAAAAATGCATCCATCCATCCATTCCAACAAAACGGAGAGACTGGCCTTTCGACGAGCCTTTGTCCGTCGGTCTGTCCCAAAACCACAAAAAAAAATCCTCCAAGTCAACTGCTGCTGTTGCTTATGTTGCTGAATGATTCGTTACGATAAGCATAATAACGAATATGCCCCAAAACAATGCCAGAGCATTATCGCTTCTTTTTTCTTCTTCTTCTTCTTCATCTGGGTTTATTCGGGTTTGATCATAAATTTCAAGTTGAAAAAACAAAAACAGATTCGAAATTCATAAAATGAAACAAGAATAAGAGCAGTAAAACGAATTGAACAGAACAGAATATGAAGGAATGTGCCCTATAGGGTGGTCATTTATGGAGTCTGGGATTTGTAAATTCGGGGATTTTTTTATTGTTGAATATTGGAAAATTCAAATATCCTTAAAAGCCTTCATTCCAATGAAAAATGGATTTTCAAAACTTTTTCTTTCTCAAGACTGATAAAATGTCCCGATTGGGTAATAACTCTCGGATTGTTTCCATTGACATCCCTAATTCCTGATATCAAAAACAAGAAGATACAAAAAACGAAAGGGAAAATCAGAAACCTTAATGCTTATGTTCAAATTTTAAAATATCTGTTGAAATTATCAAGAGATTCATAATTATATGGATGTGGCAGTTTTGCAGCAACACCACCAAGCGACCAAGGGACAGAGAAAATGCGATTAAGTCTCGTAAAGCCTAAAGGCAAACTAAATGTATGTCTTCTCTTGTTCTCACTATCTTTGTCTACAGCTAGAATTATTAAGTAGCCCCACTCTAACAGGCAACTCAAGACATTTCAGTCTGCCCAGAAAATATGCATAGCCACGAACAATACCCTACGACAAAAAAAAAAATAAAATTTAAAGCAAAAAACAAAAAAAAAAAAAAATACGAGACATGAAACAAATACATTTTAAGGCCATACAACACCCAAAGCTATGAAAACATAAAGCCAAATAAATTGTAAAAAAAAATTATGTGCTACTGGAAAAAATCGTAAGATGTATGTATTGTCCGAAAATGATAAAGTTGCCATTTTTGGAATTTTTGTGCCTCTTTTATTATTTTTTATTTATTTTTTGATTTTGGAATTTCTTAGCAATACTGTAAGATACTCGTATTCATATCTTGATATGTGACGTAAATTGTTGCATATGCCTGTATAGTCATATACCTTGGAGTCCAAGGACAGATGGGCAAATGTTTAAAATTGGTCATTTCAAATTAGGGTACACTTGCGCTCAAAAAAAAAAAAAAAGAAGGAACCCACTATGAAAGAAAATTTAGGTTTTTTAGAAAAAATTTAACTAAACTAATTTAATAATTGCAACATGAAAGAAAAGAAAATTTCATATTTTGAAGGAGTAAATTTTAGTTAACCATAATTATAGAAATATTTAATTAATCAAAATGTGTTTAGCACTATACGTAGCCGAAGATAGACTCTATTTAAGTAAAATTGTCCCAGTTTAGATACTCATGAACATAATTTAAGTAAAATTTACTCAATTTTAGACAAATATCAACTATTTTGTGCGAACTTCGACTTTTATAAAATTATGTACTTTAAAACTTTATTTTTCATATTTAATTCATAGCATTAAAGTAAGAAAAGAATGTTTAAAATAAGATAAACCTATTTACTTTTGACAAAATTTAACTAAAATGAACTAATCCCTTGTAAAAATTTAAAATTGATGCAATGTCTAGAGCATCAACTTTAAATGCTTATCAAGGGAGAGACGTATTTTAGCCACTCTAAGGCAAGCAAACATTCAAAAGCCTAAGGAAGAGTTTGATCACCTCTACTTCGCAATGTAGTCATAAAATCTCTTACCAAAAAGACATATTTTAGCCACTCTAAGGCAAGCAAATGCTCAAAGGTATGTGAAAAGAAGAGTTTTCCAAAGGAGGGGTTCTATCACATCTCATTTGAAGTGTTGGTATAAACAGTTTTCTGCTCTTCTTCAAAACAGAGAGTGTTTAACACTGAAAGTCAAGGAGAATAACAGGTTGGCTGATAAGTCCCCGGTCTAACAAAGAAAAACACATTTTTTTTTGTCAAAATTCGTTTTTATTATTCAGCATAGTTCCCTTCAAGAGCGATACAACGATTATAACGACCTTCCAATTTTTTGATACCATTTTGGTAGTGCTCTTTCAGTATTGCCTCAAAATAGGCCTCAGTTTCGGCGATCACCTCTTCATTGCAGGCAAATTTTTTCCCTGCGACCATCCTTTTGAGGTCTGAGAACGAGAAAAAGTCGCTGGGGTCCAGATCTGGAGAATACCGTGGGTGGGGAAGCAATTCGAAGCCCAATTCATGAATTTTTGCCAGCGTTCTCAATGACTTGTGCCACGGTGCGTTGTCTTGGTGGAACAACACTTTTTTTTTCTTCTTCATATGGGGTCGTTTTGCCGCGATTTCGACCTTCAAACGCTCCAATATAGCCATATAATAGTCACTGTTAATGGTTTTTCCCTTCTCAAGATAATCGATAAAAATTATTCCATGCGCATCCCAAAAAACAGAGGCCATTACTTTGCCAGCGGACTTTTGAGTCTTTCCACGCTTCGGGGACTGTTCACCGGTCGCTGTCCACTCAGCCGACTGTCGATTGGACTCAGGAGTGTAGTGATGGAGCCATATTTCATCCATTGTCACATATAGACGGAAAAACTAGGGTGTATTACGAGTTAACAGCTGCAAACACCGCTCAGAATCATCAACACGTTGTTGTTTTTGGTCAAATGTGAGCTCGCGCGGCACCCATTTTGCACAGAGCTTCCGCATATCCAAATATTGATGAATGATATGACCAACACGTTCCTTTGATATCTTTAAGGCCTCTGCTATCTCGATCAACTTCATTTTACGGTCATTCAAAATCATTTTGTGGATTTTTTTGACGTTTTCGTCGGTAACCACCTCTTTCGGGCGTCCACTGCGTTCACCGTCCTCCGTGCTCATTTCACCATGCTTGAATTTTGCACACCAATCAATTATTGTTGATTTCCCTGGCGCAGAGTCCGGAAACTCATTATCAAGCCAAGTTTTTGCTTCCACCGTATTTTTCCCTTCAGAAAACAGTATTTTATCAAAACACGAAATTCCTTTTTTCCATTTTTTCATAATAACAAAAGTTACTTCACAAAAGACGCTCTATCTCACAAACTAATTGACTTACAGACGTCAAATTTTGACACGAATCATTGGAAGGTTGGTACCATATAACAATAATATGCATTTAATACTTGCGACGCCATCTATGTGTCAGACCGGGGACTTATCAGTCAACCTGTTACGTATGATTGAATCCAAATGGGGTAGAATGGTCTAGAAGTAAATCTTGTAAAAATAGATGTTTGTCCGGCGGAATTGAAAGGAGTTTATGGATCCATATACTTAAAATATTTAGTTTTATATCGCAAGGAACGTAAGATTCCCACTGTTAAGCTCATTTCCTCAAATGGCATTGATGTTGCGAACAAGAGCGATTTTTTTTTATCTGACCAGTACATCACCAATCGACTCACGATATTGGAAGAATCAGCGATTGGAGTCCTTTCATATCACAGTTGAATTTAGTAAGGAAGGTACAGATTCACTTATCTATTGCCTTATTGTGTTGTATCTATAGCCTTAACATACATTGACCAATGGGACCATTTTTCTTTTGCTTCAATTCTGAGTGATATACGTAGGTCAAATATTTCATCATAATACATTTCTGTAATCGTTTTACCATTCTTCAGAGCCAATTCAAGAGAAGACGCTGTATGGGGCAGTGGTTGGTTATCATGAGAATCAAAGAGTCGTTTTTTTTTACTTTTTGAAAATGTCCAAAGGTCGATATGTACCCTTTTCGAATTGTTCACAAATTTAAAAATCCAATTTCGACATCTCGTGTTTTTTTTGGAAGTCAACCTTTACACTTTTCTACTTTTACCAAATTTTAGACAAGTCGATTTTTAAACTTTTCGAAAAAAAAATTGTTTTTTGATCAGCATAAGGAGATTTATATCATGTTCCCTTTAAATTGAAATTTAACTTTACATTTGTTTTCGTTTCGTAACATTAGATTTTTTGGTGAATCCCAGAAAAAGCTCTCAACGCCTTTCCGACTTACAGGATAGTTTTAGCCTACATAAGAATACGTTTGACTAGTATAGTCCATGGTTTTGGCTTTTCATAGGTCCATGTTTCCTCAACTGTCACGAGTTTACGTAAAAACTGTGCCATTAAATGATCTTGTTGTTGTCGATTTTTCTTGTTGTTTTTTTGAACTTTAAAAAAATAGTTTTTGGACTTTTTTTTGATGAGTTTTCAGCATAAAGAGATTTTCATCATGTTCACTTTAAATGCAAATTTAACTTTCGATTTTTTTCGTTGTGGATTTCACCTGGTGAATCCCAGGAAAAGGATACTAAAGCCTTTCCGACCTACGGGATAGTCTTGGCCTACGTAGGAAAACGTTCGCCTAATGCAATCCATAGTTTTGGGTTTTCCTTACTGTCGACTGTCACGAAATGATGCAAACTCTCCGTCCTTAAAGTGTGTCGTTGTTACATTTATTTTGCGCAGTGAACTCAACATTCATTGCAACACTTTTGTCTTTTCTCTAAGCGATCTTTACTGTTAAGAAAAAATCAACGAAATATCCTTCTTTTACAAATAGTTTTTGTTTCACTGTACAAATATTTGTGAGTGTACGATTACCAAGGTTTACAGCTCAAAAACAACCAATTGTTGTATGTATAGATTATATACACTCCCAAAAAACTTAGGAATGCGATATAATCTCAAAAATATGCTGCCGGTTTTAAGACCTTATTTTTTGTATATTTTTTTCCTTTTTTTTTTTTGGAGGGGTGTTTCGTATTCCTGGTCTTTGAGACCTGCAGATTGACTTCACCATAACAGCATACAGATTGCAGATGTTTTCCACTTTAATTTCCACAAGTATATGTGTGTACGCATTCACATTTATCAAAACCCTCTACGTATCTCTCTTCTCTCACTCTCTCTTACTCATTTTATATTTACAAAGAAATATTTCATGGCAGCCTAAAGAGAATTGCACATCTGTGCATTTTAGCTTATTTCAAGAGATTTATCAAAACCACAAGCCAACAACAATGGTTGGTATGTTATTTGTAGAGGATCACAACTATGCATAGAAGAAGAAGAAGAAAGAAAATTGAACATTCTACTATGCCATAGAATTAGAACCCTAAGGAGATTTTCTTTAACTTTAATCATAGTGGATGATGGATGGATAGACGAACAATGTCAAAATGCTTGAATATATCTCAATAGATTTTCGACTTGAAAGCTTCATGGCATGTGGCCCCACCACAAAAGGTATTTCAAGGATTTTTCCTTTACTTCAAAACATCATCAAAAGACCACATCTACATAAAATGACGGGACGATGCATGACTAGTTGACTGTAATAATTCGTTGGTATGGACACTATATATAGTGAATATTTTCATAAACTAAGGATTTTTCATTATTCGATCGTGTTTTTTTTTGCGTTCATATAAAACTACAACAACAACATCAACGTAGTTGTGTTGTGGTTGTTTTTGTGTGTAGCATATGTATCTATCTTTTTCTGTAATCACATTGGAAAATTGCTACCTTTTCATGTTCGCTCACTGTCTTATTCGATTGACTTGAATCGACGGTTTGGAATTTTGAAAAGCATAACATGGCACAACCACGCCATGCCACACCATACAACTATGTGGCATACAACTATACGTCGCATATATCACGATCAAAATAATGTTTATTTGTGTTGCCTCGATCATTTTCACTCTCTTGACTACTACTACTCTATACTATTCTTTGATTGGTATACTAGGATGGATTGAGAGATGAAGATACGTGATATTTACACTGACAAAAACAATGAACTCACCAGAAGGAAAAAAAGCAGAGAAAATTTTCTTTTTGAATCCGGTAGTGGTGCAAAATTGGCGCAGAACCGCTGAATTTAACATGGGGTTGTCATAGGACGAATGTCCCAAGGTGTGATCCGAATTCAGTGTTTTGGATGTAAATTACAAAAATTTTGTGATATTTTGCCAAATTGAAAAAAATTATAAAGCTTGTTTGAAACGTTTGCCCTAAAAAAAATCCACATTTTTTTTTCTAGAATGGATTTAGCATTTTTCTTCGACATAATTTCTATCATTTTATTAATTCCTAATTTGTTTTTAACCTATTAGAAATAAAAAAAAAAATTACCCATTAAAAATTTAAAAAAAAAAAACGAGTTATAAAAAATTTAATTAAAAGAATTTCCTGTGTAGTTAAAATAAATAAAATTTTTGGAAGTGCTTTTAAAGTTGTGCCTTTAGAAGGACTTTCAATTTTTTCTGGATAACGTACGCAAAAACTTATTAGAGTAAAGGAAACTTTCTCCAAACATAATAATTCAATGAACTAAAATAAAGTTAAACGGGCTTTAGTGAATTAAAGGGTTGAATGTAGGCTACAAAAAATAATTTTGAGGAAGACCGATTTATTTTCAAAATAATCCTATTTTGATTGGATAATGTTGACAGGAGAAACCTTTTATAAACATCATTAAATGTATATTTGATTTTAAGATTGAAACAAGGAACCTGTAAAGGCCAAAAAATGCACCCAGAAAAAAGTGTACCCACCATGAAAGAAAATGTAGGTTTATATTGGAAAATTTTAACTAAAATATTTTAGTAATTGCAACATAATACAAATAACTTAATAATTTTTGTCAAATTGAAGAAAATTTATAGAAAATAATATTTTTTTCGTTGTTTATTAAAATTTCATATTTTGGAAGAAAAAAAAATTGGAATTAAAAATTGTTAAATTGATTTGAGCACTTTCTCATTTGAGAAACTTATTAAATCAGTTTCAGCAAACTTCATCCATTTTAGGAAAATATGAACTATTTTTACATTTTTAGTAAAATTGTATACTTAATTGTTATAAAACGTTTTTTTTAACACGTCATTGAATTAAACAAAAAATAATTAAAATAAGAAATGTTTTTTTTCTGGGGGGAAGCGTACAAACATCAAAATCTTTGGTTTTAGTCCAGCTAGAGATCATAAATGAAAAAAAAAAACTCAGTATGATTTATTTGAGTTTTATTTAATTAAAATCAATATTTCGCTTTGCCATCTTCCTCAGGGCCTGGCTTTTTTCAATAAAATAAGAGTAAGATGCACTTTAATGTTTTATGACACCTTGCAAAATTAGCAAAACAAAAAATACATACCAATTTTCTGTTTTATGTCGTTAGTTGACCTTTGGACATTTTGCAAATTTTGGCTTTTGAGGTCATGAGGTCAAGCCAAACAAAAA
Organism: Haematobia irritans; assembly: GCF_050003625.1. Lineage (NCBI taxonomy): Eukaryota > Metazoa > Arthropoda > Insecta > Diptera > Muscidae > Haematobia > Haematobia irritans. The sequence continues at coordinate 162,559,940 of NC_134397.1, read as the reverse complement.
CCCAAAATTATAAGAAAAATGTTCTTTAAATTTCCATTTCACCCTAATGTGCATAGTTGCATCGCGCCATGATCACTTCAATATACAACACTTTTAGTCAGCAAGAAAAGCACATCATCAACGACTATAGCAGCAACAGCAGCAGAAAATATTACAAAAATTCCTTTGCGTATTATTGTGTGTGATTGTATATCTATGGGTTGGATGGGCCTGACGACTTATGGACTATCCATGGCATGGCAAATGAAAACTGCCAAAGACAGATAGCGCAAAAAACAACCAATGACTATGCAACTCACGTTGATTAAAGAAGGAGGAGGACAACATGTATGGCGGGGACATGTTGAAAAATCACAGGAAAACTCCTAAATGAAAAATATTTTCCTGGCAGAGTTTGCCTAGTGCAAGATGTAACAGCAAGCATGAACGAATGAATGCAGTTATTACAATCATCATATGGAGGCAAACAACCAAATAACCAACCTACTCTCCAACTATGTTATTTTCAGTTGAATGACAGCTGAATTATAACAAATCGATATTTGAATTATATATCGTTGCAATAGCAAACGATGTAGGCTTAAAGCTTAAAATTTTCTCTTTACTTCTTTTTGGTTTTATTTTTTTTTTTGCATTGCATTACCACATAGTTAGCATTTTAAGCGTTTCTTGACCTCCACCTATTATTTTGTTGCAAAAATTTCCTGGAGGCCATTTTCATCTTTAATTTTTTTGTTGTTCTTGGTTTAGTCTATGATTGTGTCGTGGCAAAGAAAAACAATCCAATTATTTATCCATGGAATAGGCCCTCCTCTCTTTATATCCCTACCTCTCGCATGAATGTTCTTTCTTAGTTAATAAGTGGTTGTTTATTGCATTTCACATGACAATGAAAAATTGAGTTGTAAATTTTATAAAAAAAAAATTCCAAGAAACAAAAACTCTAGCACGAACAACAACCATGAATTATTTGCTCTTATTCTTCATTCGTTGGGTCGTGAAAGAGTTTTCATTTCAAATTTCAATGTCTACTGGCCAAGGCTGGAAAAAATTGAGGATCATTAATTTTGTGATTGTGATATATGTGAGAATGTCTCACGTTATTTATAACCGCAAATTATTTTCAGGAATTACAGGAATAGAATTAAAGAATTTTTGTTTGAGAAAGATTTAGACGGCTAGAGTTCAAGGGAAACAGTGCATTATTGCACAGTCGTTCATGACTGTAAAAAGAAGTTCCACTATCATTGAAATGCAAATAGAATCGGAATAGAAGGAAACCTCTAGGAAGTGGACACCTATGGTTGCATAAATATTGTTCACATTTGGGAGGTGTGCACTTATAAGAGGTTAATTGTAATAAACATCTCACGAAAAGTGACCGCTTTTGAAAGGTGTCCGCATTTCGGAGACTCCAAGTTTGAGAGGTTTCACTGTACATTCATTGATATGAGAGATATTTCATACGTCGCTCATGAAATATTCGTAATTAAACTGAAGGGCAACAAAGTTAAAGAGATGCAAGGTCGCTGGACTGGCCGATTATAAGAGTTAAAATTTTTCAACGACATAGTATTTCGATATATAAAAAACTTTCTGAAGAGATACAAATTTTGACATTTTCTAGAGGGGCACAAATTTTGCCAAATATTTTGACAAAATTTCCTATAGAGATGAAATTGTGAAAATTTTCGATATATATATATATATAAAATTTTGGGAAATTTTTATATATATGTTTAAAATTTTCTACAGAAATAAATTTTTGACAAAATTTTCTATAGAAATAACATTTTGGAAAATTTTGTATAGAAATAAAATTTTGAAATAATTTTCTGTAGAAATAAAATTTTGACAAAATTTTCTATAGAAATAAAATTTTGCGATAATTTTCTATAGAAATAAAATTTTGATAATAGTTTCTATAGAAATACAATTTTGGCAATATAGAAATAACATTTTGACAAAATTTTCTATAGAAATAAAATTTTGAGAAAATTTTCTATAGAAATAAAGTTTTGAGAAATTTTTCAATAGAAATAAAAATTTGTCAAAATTTTCTATAGAAATAAATTTTTGACAAAATGTTCTATAGACATACATTTTGAAAAATTTTGTATAGAAATAAAATTTGAAAAAAATTTCTGTAGAAATAAAATTTTGACAAAATTTTCTATAGAAATAATATTTTGATAAAAGTTTCTATTGAAATAAAATTTTAAGAAAATTTTCAATAGAAATAAAATTTTAATAAAATTTTCTATAGAAATAAAATTTTGGAAAATTTTTTATAGAAATAAAATTCTTTTCTATAGACATACATTTTGAAAAATTTTGTATAGAAATAAAATTTGAAAAAAAAATCTGTAGAAATAAAATTTTGACAAAATTTTCTATAGAGATAAAATTTTGTTAAAAGTTTCTATAGAAATAAAATTTTAAGAAAATTTTCAATAGAAATAACATTTTAAGAAAATTTTCTATAGAAATAAATGTATGACAAAATTTTCTATAGAAATAAAATTTTGAAAAATTTTGTATAGAAATAAAATTTTGACAAAATTTTCCATAGAAATAAATTTTTGACAAAATTTTGTATAGAAATAAAATTTTGGAAAATTTTGTATAGAAATAAAATTTTGTATAGAAATAAAATTTTGTATAGAAACAAAATTTTGACAAAATTTTCTGTAGAAATAAAATTTTGTATAGAAACAAAATTTTGACAAAATTTTCTGTAGAAATAAAATTTTGACAAAATTTTTTATAGAAATAAAATTTTGCGATAAGTGTTATAGAGATAACATTTTCCGAAAATTGTTTATGGAAATAACATTTTCCGAAAATTCCTATAGAGATAAAATTTTGCGAAAATTGGCTACATCAAATAAAATTTTGATAAAAGTTTCTATGTCTATAGAATAAAATGCTAACAAAATTTCTATAGAAATAAAATTTTGACAAATTTTTCCATAGAAATAAAATTTTTACAAAATTTTCAATAGAAATAAAATTTTTAAAAAATTTTCAATAGAAATAAAATTTTAACAACATTTTCTAAAGAAATAAAATTTTGACAAACTTTTCTATAGGAACTAAATTTTGACAAAATTTTCTATATAAATAAAATTTTGACAAAAATTTGATGCATAATTGTCCTTCGACTTGGAAAAATATGTTTCTTTTTGTTACTCAAACTTCATGATTAACAAATGATGGGAACCCATTATTGTGTATTAAATTGTTGCATATTTGTAATCAATCATTCAAAACATTTTACGGAGAGTTTGACAAAATTTTCAATAGAAATAAAATTTTTAAAAAATTTTTAATAGAAATGAAATTTTGTGAAAATTTTCTATAGAAATACAATTTAGACAAAATTTTCTATAGAAATTAAATTTTGCAAAAATTGTCTACGGAGATAACGTTTTCCGAAAATTTTCTATAGAGATAAAATTTTGATCAACTGGAGATAACTATATGTTTTATTAAAAACAATCAATATGTCGAACTAAGATCATTATTTTACAGACTTAGCGGAATTGACAGACGTTCCCTCAAGCCATCTGTCAATGCATTTTGAGAGTAATCGCTATAGAATGGTTAGTATTCCCAACATTCTTATAAAGAGCCTTAGTTCCAATCCCAGTTTCGTCCAAAATACAAAAAAAAATCTTTTTCAGCGGCGATTTATGATCGTTTAGTAATGCTGGTACATGGTGGGCCCTTCAAAGCTTCTCTAAGCGATTTCACACACATTGTGATATGCCGTTCGGACTCATCTATAAAGGGTAGTTTGGTATCATACGACTTAAAATAGAATTGACTAGCACTAATTGTTCAGCAGACATGATTCATAACTTATGTGGTATCACCATTGAAAACTAAGAAAAACTGAAATCTAATCTAACTCGATTTTAGAAAATCTCAAGTTTAGTATCTTTAACAAACTTAAAAGGTCCCTCTACTTGAAGTCTATAATTTGCCTATAAATTTTGGAAATTACAATTCACTTGGAGGTTGAACAGAGAAATTTTCCACTTCGAAGGACCATTTTTTTTAAACAACATAGGAATTATTTTAAGTGTTGCAATCGTATAAAATGTCAGGACATATTTATATGCAGCTATGTATCAACTGAAATGTCTATAATTTTATTTAAAACAAAATTAAAAACAGTTTTTCCTGATGTAATACTTTCCTTTCTTTCAATAAGATAATGACCATTTTTATATTTCTCAATTTAAAAAACCATAGCCTGAAATGTTGTAAAACAGCATTCCTTTCAATCGAAATATATGTTTTTTTTTGTATAGTGCTTCACAATTTCAGCAACATTTCAAAAGTGTTGAATGTGTGCAATTAATATGGACATACCAACCTATGGAGGGTATTGAGAAGAAGAAGAAACAAAATATACGTACACATTACGTACGTACCATTGCACTACACATAGACCATGGCTGGCTAGATCTATGGCCAGATACATTTCATGTATATAGAAACATGTTGATACACACACATCTTTACTTACATACCTATATAATGTATGATTGGATTCATTGGCGGTTTTTATTTTTTTATTTTTATCTGTCCATCTCTGGTACATCCATGTAGCCAAATGTACATTTTAAGATGGATACTACTCAATGGAATGTTGTGGATACATAAATGGTATGTTATTGCAACAGCACTAGTACACAACACATTGCATGGTATATATGTGTGTACATATTTACAGCATCATGGTAATGCAACAGTTGCAACAAGTATTTCCACTTTATTTCATACAAACATATGTTGGAATGCGCGCATTTTAAAGCATAGCTCATTGTACATAGCGACATTTTAACAGAAATCCCAAGAAAATGATTTTATATTAAAGGAATAGTTTTGTTTCTATATATGAAGCGATACATACAATGGAGACGACATTAACCCTTTCACTACCGCATTAAATGTATCCACGAAAGAGATACGACTTCCATGGCATAGTGATATGCCAATATCACCTATGCTTTTGTAAACCTTTTTGTAATGTAAAATATTTGGAATAGTTCATATCTATAATCATCATTTGTAGTGAACACTGCAGGTAGTCAAAGGGTTAAAAAGGAAATGTTACATAGACAACTGTATACATAAAAGTGTTTGTTTTTTGTACCATTTTTATATAATCTAACCGGTCATTCATGGATCCTGATATTGAATGATTGATTAAAAATATGCAACAATTTAATACACAATAATGGGTTCCCATCATCTGTTAATCATGAAGTTTGAGTAACAAAAAGAAACATATTATTCCAAGTCGAAGGACAATTATGGGGGTTGCCACTCGTGGCAAGAAAAGAAGAAAATTTTATCAAAAATCTTAATACTAATTTTTGCATCAAATTTTTGTCAAAAATTTATTTATATAGAAAACTTTATTAAAATTTGGTTTCTATAGAAAATTTTGTCAAAATTTGGTTCATAGAAAATTTTGTCAAAATTTTATTTCCATAGAAAATTTTGTCAAAATTTCATTTCTATAGAAAATTTTGTTAAAATTTTATTTTTATAGAAAATTTTGTGAACATTTTATTTCTATAGAAAAATTTGCCAAAATTTTATTTCTATCGAAAATTTTGTCAAAATTTTATTTCTATAGAAAATTTTGTCAAAATTTTATTTATATAAAAAATTTTGTCAAAATTTGGTTTCTATAGAAAATTTTGTCAAAATTTTATTTACATAGAAAATTTTGTCGAAATTTCATTTCTATAGAAAATTTTGTCAAAATTTTATTTCTATAGAAAAATTTGTTAAAATTTTATTTCTATAGAAAATTTTGTCAAAATTTTAATTCTGTAGAAAATTTTGTCAAAATTTTATTTCTATAGAAAATTTTGTCAAAATGTTATTTCTATAGAAAACTTTGTTAAAATTTTATTTTTATAAAAATTTTTGTCAAAATTTTATTTTTATAGAAAATGTTATCAAAATTTTATTTCTACAGAAAATTCTGTCAAAATTTTATTTCTATAAATAATTGAAGGTCCTCCTAGTTGGAGAGGAATGTTTCGCAAAATCTACCAAAACATCAAGAATTTCATCAGGAAAAAATCTACCATTTTTGTTAGAATTCTACCAACTGTGGCAACCGTGGTTGCGACGAGAAAGAAACAAAACTCAAAAAACCCTCATTTTCATGACCACAATTATTTTTGTGTTATTTTAGGTCGTAGGACCATTTTGTGAAGAAAACGATATCTATAAGTACCAGACGTTTCGCTGAAGGAATTGGTCCTTCGAGCAGTTAATTTATTCGGATTACATGAGCAGAATTATGTTTTATTCTTATTTTAGCTCGAAGGACCGTTTTGTGAAGAAAACGATATCTATAACTAACCTGAACTGAGGTTCAGTTATAGTGGAACATATTCTTCAATGAGACGTGAGGGTTATAGTTACAAGATTAATATTCTATGAAAATTTTTCTCGCTAATGGAATTGGTCCTTCGAGCTGTTGTTTTATTGGTCAAATATTAGAGCTTTTTGTCCTTCGAGTTGAGGATTTTCCACAATTAAAAGGAAGGAAAATCAGTTCATCAAGCTGTCCATAGATTGTTCCGTCAATCTGATTACAAATACAGCTATACTTCTCATTTGTATGTATCAATTGGTCCTTCGACCAAGCAATTTATGTCCTTAATAGTTGCATTTTGAGAAACGAATACAATATGGGTTGTATTTGTTACACTTCCTGTACCAAAATATATTTTCGGATAAATGTATGTCTGAGAAAAAAAATTTAAATTTGTCACGGAATTATTGCTTCGAAAATGAAACTTTGTCTTCTAAATTCGATTAAAGATAAAACTGAAGAAAGGAAAGAATCTATAAATCTGTTTGGTTACAGTACAAATCGACAGTGCTTCGCATTTTTGGAATTTGTAACTACAAGATTACTGGTGTTTGTAAATCCGAGGAGATGTATACCAAAGACAATAAACTCTAGGAAGATAGGAAATTAGCTACTGAGGAGATCGAATCATTTACCGCGTCAGTTTTATACTCGAACAAAACGCGTATACGACAAGTGTTGACATAGCATTAAAATGCAAATAAAGGGAAATTAAGTGCACGAAATAAATTTCCATAAAGGGGAAAATGTAATTTTTTTGTTGTTGTCTAAAATGTAACATTGTTTCATTAAGAAAATTAAGTTTTTCATTTAAAAAATAAAAACGAAAAACAACTAAAAGATTACAAACATGTATTAAACTAATCTGGTAAATGCAACATTTGGTATGACGCAAGCCAATTTCCTATCTTCCTCAAATCTATAATCTTTGATGTATACTACTTCGAGTTTCGCATTTGTTTGTTAGGTCAAAGTATCAAATAGTACCACCGAAGAAAAACAAAATTTTCATCGAGACGATTACTAATTTAGCAATGCTTTTATTTTTTGTATTATTAAGGAAAGAAATTGGTCCTTCGACTTTATGATTTATAACATCATTGGTATGTATTAGATATACTGTACCAACTCTACTTTCTTAAAAACATTTTCTTTGGGTTGATAAATAATTTAGCAATAGTTTTCATTTTTCTTGTTATCGGAATGTGTATTCCATCGAAGTCGACTTTGGGAGAAATTGGTCCTTCGATCTAATGAATCATAACATTGCCTTTATTTGTTACAGTAACTCTCTTCCGAAGGAACGGTTTCTTTGTGATGATGATAACTAATATTGCAATAGTTTTAGTATTTTTTGTATCGAGATATTTGAGAATATGTTTCATATTCATAGGAAGTTATTGTTTTTTGTTTATATTTATAATAGAGCAAAATTTTATATTTATAATAGAGCAAAGGTAAAATCAATGATGTTGAAGATCATCGGATTTTCTTTATCTTACTAGGTCCTTTTGTTACAGATATTGTAAATTCCCAGCAGAAAATACTTCAGCAGTAAGAGTTTAGTTGGGCTTATTGGTATACAATAAACTGGGCAGTGTATCGGTGGCAATAACGTAAACGAGTAATCAAACTAGTTTATGATCATTCGTTTACGTTATTGCAACCAATTCATGCAGTATAGATGCATGACAGCTAGTGCTGTTTTCCTTCACGCCAACAATGCTATACACAAGATTATATATCACTTCTGGGCAATATTTCTATTAAAATAAGCAATTATATCAGCACTATGTAAAGGCTGCTCTAAATCGGGACATCGCCCACAAAAATCAGCGCCGATTCGGTTGTTTTGTAAGCAGTGGGTACTGTCTCTCTCCCTTACAATCCTGCTGAAATAGTGCTCCATCTTTTGCTGGGTTATTAGCTTCCTTCTTTTCATGGTTATCTTTAATACAGAACATTTACATATAATTGAGAACAAATATATTTTCGATTGTTGTAACAGATGCAGATACGATTGTAAGCAGTGTTAATGACCCGTAATCCTTAGACAATAACAGCAGCTGCTTGTTAAATATTATTCTACAAACACACTAAAATAGATAAGAAATGTTTAGGGCGTTAACTACAGCCCTTTGCTGAGAATAATTCGTAATCCATAGGAAGTATTAACAGATACCGTGAACTATCCATGGTAATTTCAACAAGTCCCACAACAAATACCCTATTCTCGTGTGATGCCTTAGTAGTTGTTGTTGTTGGTCTTTTACTAAAATACTTTGGTTTTATTTTTCTACAAAGCAATTGCACCTGTTGCTACTGCTGCCTCTAGCTGCTCTCTATGATGGTCGTAGTGAATAAGGCATTCTTGTTTCGGTTTTTTTTGCTTACCTTTCTAGTCACATAGTCTTTGCGCATGCGCATTTGTTCTTTTCTAATCCAGTCTCCAAACATCTACCATACATAGCGGTCTAGAAATATGTGCATGCCTACATAGAGGGTTCATGCAATTTCAGTGCCAGTTTTTATTTACTCTGATGATTCTTGGCCGTCGCCGCCTCCCAGCATACTTCTCTCTTATGTGTTTGGAAGAAACCAAGAAGGCCATCTAAATAAAACTAGACGGCAAAAATGTTTTTTTTTTTTGTGTTACATAGATCTATGTATGTATGTTCATGTATCTTTTTAGCTGGTATCTTGAACGCTTGCCATCTACTAGTTTTAGTTTTTTTTCTACTGTCACACTTGGCAAGTTCTTGCATTGTTGCTTCCATATGGATTGCATCTATGTGTTTAAATGTTCTAAGAGTGAAGTTCTACCGCTTTTCACGCTATTCTTTTACTTTGTACTGTACATATTTTATTGACTATCATAGCATATGGTGTGCACTAAGGCTATGGCGACGACTGCATTTCTTTTCACTATACCTTGTCTATGGATTCGATATCACTTCTTAGTTATTTGTGAAGATTTCTTCGTGAAACTCTTTGTGAAAAAAAAATGTTTTCTGGAGTGCATTTTTTTGTTCTTTATTATATAGTATTCTATGAGAAAGCCAGCACAGGGTACTTTATTCTGAGTACCAGCTTAAATGTTTAATGGGTATGGACAGATAATGGATTTGACAAGTTTCGCCCACTCAAAATATTTCTATGGGTCGATAATGGTCTTCTTACTTTCATATTCTCAGTTACACCTACACCATGTATTTTCCTTCTACCTTGCAAGATAATGCCTGAATTATCTCGTTGTGACAGATTTCGAATGGTGAAGGGAAAGTAAATAGCATTAAACAAAAAGGGATTAACTTTTATTTAGATTTTGTTTTTAAATTCAGTTTTGGTTAGATAAGATCAGCTTATTTCCGCTAATGGCATTTCTGGGATAAAACTTCACCATCAAACCAGGTATCTAAAGGTGTTATACTTCCATCTTTGTAATTGGGATTTAAAATTGCAAGGTAGTATCTGAAAGTTGTAAGGAAGTATCATAAAGTAGTAGGGAAGTCTCATACTTCCCAATGCCTATCTAGGTTAGGTTAGGTCGCAGCCCGATGTATCAGGCTCACTTAGACTATTTAGTCCATTGTGATACCACATTGGTGAACTTCTCTCTTATCACTGAGTGCTGCCCGATTCCATGTTAAGCTCAATGATAAGGGACCTCCTTTCTATAGCCGAGTCCGAACGGCGTTCCACATTGCAGTGAAACCACTTAGAGAAGTTTTGAAACCCTCAGAAATGCCACCAGTATTACTGGGAGCGATGGGATAATCCATCGCTGAAAAACTTTTTGGTGTTCGGTCGAAGCAGGAATCGAACCCAGGACCTTGTGTATGCAAGGCGGGCATGCTAACCATTGCACCACGGTGGCTCCCCTATCTATATTGTATCCGAATATGTTAGTAATTTAGTACAGATGTACCAAATTAAAAAAATTGAAATAAATTTGACAAACATAATTTTCCTCTGTTGATTAGTTTATTCTTTTACTTTAATAAACCTATGGTTTCAAGCTGAAATCAATACAAAAGTTTTCAAAATTTTATTTCTATAGAAAATTTTGTCAAAATTTTATTTCCATAGAAAATTTTGTTAAAATTTAATTTCTATAGAAAATTTTGTCAAAATTTTATTTCTATAGAAAATTTTGTCAAATTTTTATTTCTATAGAAAATTTTGTCAAAATTTTATTTCTATAGAAAATTTTGTCAAAATTTTATTTCTATAGAAAATTTTGTCAAATTTTTCTTTCTATAGAAAATTTTGTCAAAATTTTATTTCTATAGAAAATTTTATCAATATTTTATTTCTATAGAAAATTTAGTCAAAATTTTATTTCTATAGAAAATGTTGTAAAAATTGTTTTCTATCGAAAATTTTGTCAATATTTTATTTCTATAGAAAATTTTGTCAAAATTTTATTTCTATAGAAAATTTTGTCAAATTTTTCTTTCTATAGAAAATTTTGTCAAAATTTTATTTCTATAGAAAATTTTATCAATATTTTATTTCTATAGAAAATTTAGTCAAAATTTTATTTCTATATAATATTTTGTCGAAATTTTATTTCTATAGAAAATTTTGTCAAATTTTTATTTCTATAGAAAATGTTGTAAAAATTGTTTTCTATCGAAAATTTTGTCAATATTTTATTTCTATAGAAAATTTTGTCAAAATTTTATTTCTATAGAAAATTTTGTCAAATTTTTCTTTCTATAGAAAATTTTGTCAAAATTTTATTTCTATAGAAAATTTTATCAATATTTTATTTCTATAGAAAATTTAGTCAAAATTTTATTTCTATAGAAAATGTTGTAAAAATTGTTTTCTATCGAAAATTTTGTCAATATTTTATTTCTATAGAAAATTTTGTCAAAATTTTATTTCTATAGAAAATTTTGTCAAATTTTTCTTTCTATAGAAAATTTTGTCAAAATTTTATTTCTATAGAAAATTTTATCAATATTTTATTTCTATAGAAAATTTAGTCAAAATTTTATTTCTATATAATATTTTGTCGAAATTTTATTTCTATAGAAAATTTTGTCAAATTTTTATTTCTATAGAAAATTTTGTCAACATTTTATTTCTACAGAAAATTTTTTCAAAATTTTATTTCTATAGAAAATTTTGTCACAATTTTATTTCTATAGAAAATTTTGTTAAAATTTTATTACTATAGAAATTTTTGTTAAAATTTTATTTCTATGAAAAATTTTGTGGAAATTTTATTTCTATAGAACATTTTTTTTTAAATTTTATTTCTATAGAAAATTTTGTCAAAATTTCATTTCTATATAAAATGTTGTCAAATTTTTATTTCTATAGAAAATTGTTTGAAAATTTTATATCTATAGAAAATTTTTTGAAAATTTTATTTCTATAAAAAATTTTGTCAAAAATTTATTTCTATAGAAAATTTTGTCATTTTTTTTCTATAGAAATTTTTGTCAAAATTTTATTTCTATAGAAAATTTTCTCAAAAATTTATTTTTTTAGAAAATGTTGTAAATATTTATTTCTATAGAAAATTTTGTCAAAATTTTATTTCTATATAAAATTTTGTCAAAATTTTATTTCTATAGGAAATTTTGCCAAAATTTTATTTCTATAGAAAATTTTCTCAAAAATTTATTTTTATAGAAAATGTTGTAAATATTTATTTCTATAGAAAATTTTGTCAAAATTTTATTTCTATATAATATTTTGTCAAAATTTTATTTCTATAGAAAATGTTGTCAAAATTTAATTTATATAGAAAATTTTGTCAAAATTTTATTTCTATAGAACATTTTGTCAACATTTTATTTCCATATAAAATTTTGTCAAAATTTTATTTCTATAGAAAATTTTGTCAAAATTTTATTTCTATAGAAAGTTTTTTCAAAAATTTATTTCTATAGAAAATTTTTTTCAAAAATTTATTTCTATAGAAAATTTATTTCTTTCTGTTGTCAAAATTTTATTTCTAAAGAAAATTTTGTCAAAATTTTTTATTTCTATGGACATTTTTGTCAAACTTTTATTTCTATAGAAAATTTTCCCAAAATTTTATTTCTATAGAAAATTTTATGAAAATTTTATTTCCATAGAAATTTTCTCAAAATTTTATTCCTATGTAAAATTTTGTCAAACTTTTATTTCTATAGAATATTTTATTTCTATAGAAAATCTACCAAAACTTCAACAATTCTACCAAACGGTAAAAAATCTACCATTTTTTGGTAGAATTGTACCAACTGTGGCAACCGTACCTGCAAGTTCCAAAAAATTAACTAGGTTATGTCAGGTCAGGTATAGTGGCAGCCCGATATTTCAGGCTCACTTAGACTATTCCGTCCATTGTGATACCACAGTGGTGAACTTCTCTCTTATCACTGAGTGCTGCCCGATTCTATGTTAAGCTCAATGACAAGGGACCTCCTTTTTATAGCCGAGTCCGAACGGCGTTCCACATTGCAGTGAAATCACTTAGAGAAAGTTTGAAACCCCCAGAAATGTCACCAGCATTACTAAGGTGGGATAATCCACCGCTGAAAAACTTTTTGGTGTTTGGTCGAAACTGGATTTGAACCCACGACCCTGTGTATGCAAGGCGGGCATGCTAACCATTCCACCACGGTTAAGTTGTTCATTTTCTCATTTGGGAGCAAAACTCTAAAGAAGTGTTCGAAAGTTGTATGGAAGTATTGAAGTCGTAAGGAAGTATAACATACATCACAATGACTATCTATATTTTATGCGAACAGTTTAGTAGCTACAAATTCCAAAAGAATTAACTGAATAGGTTTTTCAGTAATACATTATCTTTGGTGATAAAAATAGGCATTCAATAGGTATATTTGCATAAAATGGTCCTTCGAGCCGACAATCAACAATTGTAATTTGTTTCAAGAAGTTATTTAAGAAAATTTCTCCAATGCGAAGATGTGTTTCATTACGTCTATGACATGGCCTTAAAAAGCAGGTAAATTTTCATAAAGTCGTAAGAATATATTAATAACAAAATACACCAGTATTTAATTTTTAAAGATTGATTTGCTTCTTCCAAGCAATGTGCTGAAGGTAGACACTCAAGAGGTATAGTTGCCTAAAATGGTCCTTCGAGCTGGCAATATACAATTGTAATTAGTTTCTAGATTGGCATTGAAGAAAATGTTAAGATCCCTTCACATGGTCTAAATAAAGGATAGATTTTCATTGATGTGAGAAAAGTTTACCCTTTATCCCATGGAATCTTCGTAAGAATATATGAATAATAATCTACATTAATTTTTAATCATGCATTATATAAGCTTATACATATAGTTTTTTTTAGGTTTTTATTGTCATGATTAACACTATCATCAACATCTTTATATTCATCATGAAACTAGCAAATTGTTTTAATTTTTTCTATTTGCCTTTGATATATATGTAGTGTTTAGTATCATTCTTATTCGTGCTGTTTCCTTTTATTAATGATAATAATATAGTGTGCAAGTGTGTGTGTGTGAATTTTACAAGTTTTACAATCCCGGTCTCATTTTTTTCGCTCGCGAAAAAAAAAACAGTACGATAACTAAAGTCAACGACAACAAGAGCTCAGAAATGTGCATAATTATAACAAAGCCTTGCAAATTCACAGATTCTGTTCTCTATTCATTGGGGTTTAATTTTTTGTATTGTTGCTTTTTGCATTCTGTGTTCTTCCATTAATGTACGTACGTACTCGTACACTATCATTGTGTATACACTCTTAGAAAAATATGTTTTTCATATGTTCCGATATAAACAAAATGTGTTTCGGGCACAATTTTAAAACACAATATATTTAAGTGCAAACAAGGAATGCTCCTAAACTAACACTAAATGTTTGGGACATCTATGTTAATATGTTAGAATATATTATGTTTGGGGCATGAATGTTTCATAAAAATCATATGTGTGAATGCAAACATATATAAATTTACAAATTTCGACTAAACATACATATGTTGTGATATTTTATTCAAAGCGACAGAGAGAGTATAGAGAAAGAAATAGAGATGGAAACCGGGAGAGTTGACGGGAGAGTCCACGTGGCAAACAAATGTATGTTTCTGTTAAATAATGTTATGTTTGCATGGGCTCCTGGGCGCTGCAAACTATGCTATATAAGTGTAACTTATAACGATAATTATCTACTGGTGACTATAACAGCCACGTAGTCCAGTGGGTAGTTTGTTGGCTTACAAACTGTATAGTCCTCGGTTCGATTCTCCGTGCAGGCGAAAGGTAAAATTTGAAAAAAATTATAAAAGTGAATAATTTCTTCAACATTATTTGTATTACAGAAAAAGGTGCCAAGAACTAAAATATTTCGAGGAAGTGAAAATTACGAGTATGTTAGGCAATGAGCACAATCGTCTTTTGGAAAAATTCTTCCAAGCATATAATATTTGTGGGCTCAAAATGCTTCCAAACATATGATATGTTCACATAATACAAACATACTAATGTTTCGGCAGTATCCAATAATATATGTGCTTCCTGCAAAATATGTTTGGAACATATGTTAAAGAAGCGATTTTTTTTGAGGGTGTACAATCTTTACTACCAGACATTTTTTTAAACTATGTATATATGTAGAACACCATCAGTATTTGTTTTTTTTTTTTCATTTCTTTTATTATCATAGAATGAATGAGAATATATCAGAATTGCTTTATGGATATAGTGACGACAATAGAGTTTGTACTACTACGAAGTATAGACAGAGGCGTCGTAATATTTGCAAAATTTAGTTGAGCATATGGGGATTCAGCATTTTTACTATTTTGAAATAAAATTGAGTTGCAGTACAACCATGATTGAGATTGACATACTTTACTTGTCATGGATGGTTTTTTAACTTAATTTTTTTTATTGTTTAACTTAAGTATGTATTTCTTACTAAAAATTGGTCCTTCGACGTAGTGATAACGAATCTAAAGTCATCATTGAAATTGATAATCTTTTTATACCTCATGTCATTTGCTCATTCTTTATTATGAAAGGTCTTTCGACTTGATTTAGATTATTCTTTTCAATCCTTTAAATCAGTTTATATTTCAAAATGGTCCAGCCATCATTGTGATTGACAATTTCTATCATGTTAAGTATATACTTCTTATAAAAAAATGGTCTTTCGGCGTAACGCATTTAAAATTCTCATTCTGATTGATAATCTTTATATCCAACATGTCAGTTGGATTCTTTATTATTAAAGGCCCTTCAACCCGATCTAGATTATTTTTTTCAATCTTTTAAATCAGACCAAATTTATATTTTGGAATAAAAATGGTCCAGCCATCACTGGGATTGACATTCTTTACTTTGTGTGGATGGTTTTGTAATGTAATTTTTTATTTCAAGTTAAGTGTATATGTCTTAATAAAAAATGGTCCTTCGATGTAATGATGAGGTATTTAATGTCATCATTCTGACTGATAATCTTTATAATTTTGATTCTTATTATTAATGGTCCTTCGACCTGATTTGGATTATTATTTACTAAATTTTCCACATTTTTAATTCTTTAAGTCAGACCAAGTTTATATTTCTGCATAAAAATGGTCTTTCCATCTGATTCTGAATTTTCATAAAGTTTTTATTTTTTGGCTGCTAGAACATTCCGATTAAATGGGGAATAGTTGAAAAGGTTTGGCTGACATTCAGGCCGGAGCATTATGACACATTAAAGTGAGTGCAACAATTCTAATTGTATAAAATTAAAGAGTAGAAAACTGCAAAATTTTGCACGTATTTATTATTTTAAGCAAGTGACAAGTTATATAAAACTGAATGGGTGCAAAACATCGAGTTTACGAAATATGGTCCTTCGAGCTGTTAACAAGCAGACACAGAAAATTTCTTCTAGGATTCAACATAAAAATAATACTTTAATATGGCGAAAATTGTTTGCAAGTGCAAAACATCTCGTTGACAAAATATGGTCCTTCGAACTGACAAAAATAGTTTTTCAAGCAGACACAGAACATTTCTTCTAGGATTCAATATAAAAAAAATACTTTAAGAAACTAGACGCATATCCAATGGACAAGCAGACACAGAACATTTCTTTTAGGATTCAACATAAAAATAATACTTTAATATGGCGAAAATTGTTTGCACACACAAAAAATTATCACCAAAATTTTTTCAATTAAACACTTGATTGAATTTGGAAACGGATTCAATTAATACGTTAATTGATTCAATTAATTATTTAATCAAATCCGAATAAAAACCAATTAAAAAATTGATTGATATTTGTTACGTTTCCAATTAAAATATTAATTGATTCAATCAATTTGTTAATCCATTCGGAAAAAATTTTCAATTACAAACGTGATTGAAATTTTTTCCGTTTCCAATTACACATGTGATTGACCCAATCACCTTTGTGATTGAAACTGAATAATTTTGAGCAATGGAAAGAGCGAAAAGAGAACAAGAGAATGGGTATTTATTCAACAATGTATGATGGAGAGATCAGTCTGTGGAAGTAACTCGTAACGAACGGTTGGGTTTTTGTTTTTCGCGTAAATTGAAAAACATGATTGGCGACATTCTGTCTGCTGCATTCAAAATGTGTGCATAAATATTTTGAACGCAACAACAAATCATAGCAAAGGGTTGAAATAAATAAAGTGTGCAACAACAAACGGCCACGTGGTAAAGGTTTGAAAAAAATATATGACAGAACGCATTTGAAATTACCTGTGTTTGTGTTTTGTGGTATTGTAAAACTGGAAAACAATCTACGTTTATTGAAGGTAAGAAATTGTGAAATGTGAATACCGTTTTCCATTGATGCCTGTTTACATTATACGGACTAAAATAATATATTTTTTATTCATTTCTTTTAGTGACCAATTTTATTTCGTGAAATTGACCAATCAACTCCATCATTTTATCAAATATATAATAATATGTTTGCAATAAAAAAGTGGGTACCGTATTGATCTTTTAAAATTATAAATTTTGTTCACTCCTAGTTTTCTTAAAACCAGGAGCGGTATGGGTTTGTTGGAAGATTCACATTGAAGTTGCGAAGTAGCGTTGGCATTAAATTGCATTTTTGTTTTACCTGGCTTTTTCAGTTTGAACCCAAGTAGAGAGCAGTATATCTGGTATATAAACTAATGAGCTGAATTATGTAATGGTAAAAAAGTTCTTTCTTTTGGATTTAAAAATATGAAAAATATCCGAAAATAATAAAAATATGTACATATTTTCCATTTATATTTTTTTCTATTTCCAGAATTTGCAAAGTATCATCAATATAATACCAAATATTACATTGCATTCCCATTATTTTTGTCTTTGATTGGTTCAAATTTTAATAGACGATTTCAATGTGCGGAAATTTTGGAAAGGAATAACCGAGCTCCTTAATACACCTTTTTATGCTAAAAGACTGCAACTGCAAAAGAAGATTATAAATCTGCAACCTGGAACTAAGAATTGAACTTGATATTCTATGCAGGTAATGTTTAACAAAATTAACTTTTAATTTAACAAAATTAAATTCGAATTATTCTGCTTACTTTCAGAAAAACTAATTTAGCTTACAGGCTGCTGATTTATTGGAAATCTAGGCGCATCTACATATTAGAATGACCATGCTAACATGGTTATTATTATAAGGAAGATAATGATTTATATAATTTATGTAATTGTATTTGTAAGTTATGTTAGAACAAACCACAAATGACAAGAACCAAATTTATTTGTCTATTGCATAATTCAAAAAATAATAAAATATTAAATATGTTTTATAAGAAACACATATCTTCTTTTATTTCAAAAGAAAAAAAAATAAATACGATTTTGGGGTCGCAATATATAAATTTTTTGATCGAAATTTATAGCCAATTTCAATTAATTATTTAATTGAATGAATCAAATAGTTGATTGATTTTTGTCGCGAAATTAATTAAAATTTTAATTGATTCAATTAAAACTGTGATTGAATTTTATGTTAAAAATCAATCACGTTTTTAATTGATTCAATCACTCTATTAATTGATTCTGTGGCAAAAGTCAATTAAATTTTTAATTAAAAATCGTGTTGGTTTTCAATCAAAATGGGTGATTGATACTATCATTTTCGTGATTGAAGACATTTCAATTAAAAAAATGATTGAATCCGCGATTTTCGTGATTGAAATCAAAAAATTTTTTTTTGTGTGCAAGTGCAAAACATCGCGTTGACAAAATATGGTCCTTCGAACTGACAAAAATAGTTCAAGCAGACACAGAACATTTCTTCTAGGATTCAATATAAAAAAAATACTTTAAGAAACTAGACGCATATCCAATAGACAAATTATGCTTCTTCGAGCTTCTAGATTTATGTTTGCCCGTCTTGGAGTCTATATAAAATGGTACATTGAGTTGACCATAGTCTTTTGAATTGCTAGTCAGTAAGGATTAAACCATAGATGATTTAAAAAAGGTCATATTGGCATCAGGCGATGAGGCTCATAAGAACATAGGGAGTCATATCCAAACAAATGTGTTCCCACACAGAAACAAATTTCACAAAAATTTTTCCAAATGAATTTTTAATTGAATTTTAAAAAATATTCAATTAAAAAATTAATTGATTCAACAATTTTTTTAATTGAAACAAAAAATCAATCACAAGAATTAATAGTATCAATTAATCTTTTAATTGGAATAATTAATTTTTTAATTGACTTTCAATTAATTGTTTAATTGATATTATCATTTCTGTGATTGAAGACATTTCAATTAAAAAATTAATTGGATCAATTAATTTCGTGATTGAATCCGAAAAAAAAAATTTTTGTGTGCATCTAAATTTAAATGGTGGCATCATATTTGTTTCTGGTAATATTCCTTTCAGTTGGAAAAGTTATATATAACTGATCATTCCCATCGAGTTTACAAAATATGGTCCTTCGAGCTGACAAAAATGGTTCTCCGGACAATAATACTTTGAGAAAACGAAAAATTGTCCTCCAAGTTTATCGAAGGTAAAAATAGGTTTACTGATGAAAAGACAACTCGTTGACTGGTATGCATATTTATTATTCGTTGATGAAAAATGTTGATGAAAAATGGTCCTTCGATCTGTTGTCGTTATTTCATATATCCTTTAGTTTTCCCTCTATATCTTTGAATTTTGTCCCTAAAGCATCCACTGTTAGATATCAAACTCATTAAAAAAAAACGAGCAACAAGTTACTAATCGTTCAAGATATTTATCATATAATAACTTCCTTCCTTTGCAATGCAAAAGAAACCTGCTATAGTGAAAAATTACTATGATAATGAAGAAAATATACCCATCCAGACTATACTCGTAATGTAGAAAAAAAGTGTCTCACTTGATTGCAGCGTGATTAAAAGCACTTTTCTAAACTTTTTCATTGCTGCATTGTTTTGTAAGAGAAAAACAAAACGGTTTAAATGACATTTAAGATCAGATTACGTTGTAGTAGGCAAAAAAATTATATCCAGAAAACCGAAACGAAATACATTCATGAATTGCGGCAGAGTATTCTTAATTTTTTCCATATAAGAAGATAAAACAAAAATAAATAAACAAAAAAATGTTTAAACTACATACTAACATATATAGGTGTAAACATACATTTATGTCTGTCTGTATGTATGTATGCATATATGTGTGTCTCTATAAAACAAACAAAAAAAAAAATGTTTTAATATAAAAAATTAACAACTTGTTTGCCAATTCAAAGACTGGCTAGCAGGCAAACAGGCGGACGGACAAAACACAAAAATGCCACAAAACAAGTTACCCAAGTTTATAGAATAGTTGAAGACAGCCAAGAAGCAGCAACAGCAGCTGAATAAAAAAAAAAATATATACAACGCGACACATTAAATTTATTTATCTCTGATCGTTGTGTGGTGTGTTATTATTATTAATATATTTTTTTTTGTGAAAATGAAAGAATTTATGAAAAAAAAAAAAAATAAAAATACAGAAACAATTTTTTTGGGTGATGTTATGCCAACAGATGTGTTTGTCTTGTTGTAGATTCTTTGTCGTCATTTTGATTATAAATATATGGAGATGTTTTATTTTTTTTTATTTTTATATTATTCTCTCGAAATGTCGATATAAATTTTATAAACGAACATTGGAATTTTAGCCGGTTTTATACTGTTTTTAGAATTGTCGACAAAAATGCTAATAATGAAAAAATATATATATGTACACATAAATATGCACATGAACAATTTTATTTGTATCTCTGTCTATTTTCCCATGGAATTTTTAAGACCTATCATTGTAATCAAGAGATATTCTAGAGATGAATGAGAAGGCATCGCGAAATATTTTAAGAAAATATTTTCCTTGTTTTATTTAACATCAATAAAAAAATTAACGTCAGCATTAGCCTCGTGCTGGTATGTGCGCTTTACGTTTGTTTATTCTACTTGAGCTGAAAGCTTTTGTAAAATTATTGAGAAATTGTTTTAAGAAACAAAAAATTCTCGTAAATATAAGATTCATTTTCATTTTAAAAAACAACAACAACAAAAATGCCAAACACATTTGCAAAGAGTTTTGTTTTATTCTTCGCTTACAGAGATCATTTTACGTCCATGTACACTGATAGAATTGTTATTTTGACAAAACATTAGCAATTGGTATCCATCTATTCACTTGGAGTTAGTTTTTTTACCATTTACAAAAATATTTAACAGCTCAATCATCTCAATGAGAGATTTGTGATGGTCAATGACCATTTTCGTGTTGAGGGATATATATTTTCTGCTTGACTTTCTGAGGTTGTTGGCTGGTTGACTTTTTTGCCCATTCAATATATTTTTGTTCTAAATATTTCAATATAAGATATCGAGTATTAGTTTACACATTTCCAGAGGCCTATTCTTCATAATTAATTTTTTCTGTTCCCTAGTGTGATGGTATGACATGAATATCATACTGTCCAGCCATCTCGTTGATAGATTTGTGATAGCGACTGGCAGATTGCAGGTTTAAGCATACGGAACAAAAGGCTATTCTTACTACACTGAAAAAAATATTGTTGTGAGGTCAAAGATTTCATGACTTTAAAATACGAATGTAAATTTTGCTTAGCATAGAAGACGCATTTCTCTAATATAAAGTTTTTTTCCTTCTCCAAAATTCGATAAACTTTTCAATGAAGTCGTATTGTCCTTATAGTTAAGTGATTTCACTTAAAAATGGATATCATAACATGAAAGAAAAAATGTTTGGGCTAAGGTCAACTTGTCTTTAATAATTCAGAAAAATTCTTTTAATTTAATGAAATTGTCTTTAAATTTGCTGTCATTTTGCATCTTGACTACAAAGCAAAAAATCGTTCAAATATAGGACATGTTTTTCAAAACTTTATTTTAAAGAAGTTTTTTACTTCAAACTTAGCATAATTTCTACTGAAAGTCGAGTCTTAATTTGGAAAATAAAGTTGTCGTTAACTCGTTTTTAAAGGACTTGGATAGCATATGAAAAAAAAAACTGAAAAGGCGAAAAATTAAAATTTGCTTCCTAGAAGCAAGTACACAAAACCCAAATTTGAAAGAAAATTTTGTCTTAAAAGTATCCTCACTTGTATTCTCCGCTTCTTTGGCTCGGAATCAATACCAAAATTTTTAAAGTAAAGACAAAATCTTTGGAACCGGGCATGCTTTTTTTTCAGTGTACTTGAATTGAAGTAATATTTATTGAGCTATTGTATTTTTATCTAGTATTGGGTATGTGTTTTGAGGTTTATAAAAAGTTTCTAGTTCATTTGGGGTATTTAAGTCAGTTTCTATATCCCTTAGTCTTATTGTCATTGTTGTGGCAGACTATTTGGTTAAAATATCTATAGAAAATAGTGTAATATGGCATTAAGGTCATCTGCATTAGCACCTAAGAAATACTTCCAAGTGAGAGGTTGAAATTGCTCTGCTCTTCGATTGATAAAATACGGGTCGATGTACCGCATAATATGGCGTTTTCTTTTTTTGTAAAAATGCGCATATTTTTGCATTTTGCAGGGAAAATGAACTTTTATGTAAGCATGCGAAAAGGCTTCGAATTCTGTTGTGAAAATAGTGCCACGCATACACACAAAAAAAAATTTTTTCTGATTCAATCACGCAATTAATTGATCCAATTAATTTTTTAATTGAAATGTCTTCAATCACAGAATTGATAGTATCAATTAAAAAATTAATTGACAGTCAATTAAAAAATTAATTGATCCAATTAAATATTTAATTGATACTATTAATTTGTGTGATTGATTTTTATTTCAATTAAAAAATTTGTTGAATCAATTAAATTTTTAATTGAATATTTTTTAAAACTCAATTTTAATTGGAAAAATTTTCGTGAAATTTTTTTCTGTGTAGATGAAAATTGTGGCAAATGAGGGTGCTGCGATTGCCCGGTGTGCTCTTTTGGATTCTTTTCTGCCCATTGAAATTATAGCATTTTTTTGGGTTGCTGGCAACATTTAAAGAATCAGCATTCTGTACAGACAAAATGAAGCCAAAGCACTTTTTTCAGAAAAGAAAACGCCACTAGTTGTATTTGGTTTTAGTTCCTATGTCATTACATTTTTATGCTAAAACAATAAATTAAATATTGCATTAAGGTATTTTACTTCGCCTTTTTTACTAAAAATGCATCTGAGAAACACAGGATTGCTATTGTGTGACCTACAACCAGAAACTATAGGATTTTCAATTCTTGCTACTTCGTTTGATTAACCATTTAAGTTTTTGCATAAAATCAAGGTCAATTTGTCCAATTGCATTTTATGCTGAAGTCACTCATTGCAGGCTTAATTTTGAAAAATAGCAATGCCTGAAATTTATCCCCTGTAAAAATTCTCAATACTAAGAAATGTTGGAGGCAAGTTGTATCAAAATTAGTAAATACTTACTAATTTAGGGAAAAAACTAAAATCGAAAAACTAAATCGAAATTGTTCATTAAAGGTAAGTCATTATTCACAAGCATACGGTATTTTTTGGGAGTTTGATGGAAGTGCTTTTGGTAAGCAGTTATTTCATCCCAGTTTTTGGTTTATGATCTTAGCCCCCCCCCCCATATATAAAGAAGTCAAAGTGAATTTTGAAATATATTCCATCAACCATGTACATTTCTTCGATAAAACTGTTGATAAATTGTTTTAAATATGGCTATCAGGATTTTATTTGGGGACAAATATATTATCCAACTTAAATTTAAAAAGTCAATATATTTCGGTAAATCCAATAAGTAAATTTTAAATAATTGCATAATTTAATGTGACGAATGACCGATTCCCCCATATAGATATGTGACAAGGTAATAGGCCAAAAACCCCTTCACTGTCAATGTGTTTAAGTGTAAATGTTTTTGCTTTGCTTTATAATATGGAAACGGAAGGCGAATAATCCAAAATTACATTCAAAATAAATGTAAACATTTTCTGTTTACTTTCAAAATGTTGTTGTTTTCGTTTTTGTTGGTGTAAATCGACAGACTTTTCGTTTAAGGCAATTCACCATAAACATCCGCCGCACATATATACAACGTCAATCGAGCCCGCTTCCCCCCCCACCAACCGCAATCTCATTCGTAACAAAACAATCGATCGCACCATTTATCCGTTTGGTTTAATGAAAAATATTTGTGCTCGAAATTTACAGATACACAAAGGCAGGCAGGCTGGCAGGCCATACACTTTGCCAAGTATATGTATGATGTCAAACATACTCATAGATACATGGAGTACTACTCACTCTTGTATCTTTTTATTTGTTTAGTTTTTCTTCACTTAACTCTACTTGTGCTCGTTGTAATTGTAAAGTAAAATATCTCTGAGCAAAGAGTAATGAATGAGGGGAGTATATGAGGCGGTGTGCTGTGCTGTGTGCTCTGTGTGGTATGAAATGGCATAGCGTGGTGTATTCAGTTTTGCAAGTTGTTCGCATTTAATTTTAGCTCTATTTTTGTCTTAATCATCACATTGGAATGTTTTCGCTTTAAAGCTTTTTCTCTCTCTCTCCATTTTTGTTTATTTTTTATTTTGTATTTTGGTTTTTTCTTTTAATTTGACCAAAATTCCAGGGTGCATGTGCTGCTGGTGGGGGTATGATTTGCTTGGTCGGTTGGTCTGGCACAGTCGTCAAAGGTGCTGTTGCTGCTAAACTATGTCTGTTTAATTTAGATGACTGATTGGCAAGAGAGTGAGAGATTGCGAGGTATGTGTAAAGAGGGGAGCAGAATGGAGTACATACCATAGAGTATGTGTAAGAAGGCTCACAAAAATACACATTGGGCCTTTTTCGCGCACCACTATCAAACAACAAAAGATCGACCCCACCGACTTCACACACAGAGAGAGAGACATACCTACATATATGTATGTATGTATGTATGTTCATATACATAACTTTTGCATGCCTTGCATTGACGTATGATTGTACATACATCCATATATGAACTTACAAATTTGTATACTTGATTTGGTTGTCTGTTTGTAAATACCACGAATGTATGCCCATACATACATATATACGTGCAAACATTTGAACATATTTTTATGCTGAATGATTGAAGGCAAGTACATGTGGTTGACTGGCTGACTGACTTACTGCTACTCTTAGCTCTCTTCGGCCGTGGTGTATTTGTGAGAATTTTAAAGTTAACAGATAGACAAATTCCGCAATACATAAAAAATGTCTATTGTATTTCGTTGATACGTTTGCTGATTGTTTTTATTTTATTTATTTTTTTTTTGCAACAAGTAATTTTAACTGTCAGCCTATTTGACTAACTTAAAACAAGTATATACAGCAGTAAGTTCGGTCGGGCCGAATCTTAAATACCCATCACCATGAATCAAATATACTAGTTTCCTTTGAAAATTTCAAAGGGGGTTTGATGACAGATATTTTCCCAAGCAGTTAGTTCAACCAGTACGCTTCCCACAGATAAATCTAAAGATTTTACCTATGAAGACTAGATCAGATTCTGAATTTATAAGAATCAGTTTTTGTTTGAGTTTTAGAGGAATCATAAACATCTCTTGTAAGTGTGCAAGAAAATGATGAAATAACGTCTTGATTTGAAATCTAAAATCTGTAGATTTTCATCCCAATTATTGAAATGATTACGAGAAGTAAAATCTGGAAATTTTGCATTCAATTTCAAGCAATGTTCATGATCAGCACGCCTTCTATACCCTCAATAAGTGAAATCGGTCTATATGGATGGCTTACCAAATGGACCGATAAAACCAAATCATATACACTTTGTTATGGGTATAAAATGCCAGTATATTTTCAATTTGTGGCATATCGGATAAAAAACTACAATTTTTAGAAACTCTTGGAATTAAATCGGGAGCTCGGTGTAATGGGGGCTATACCAAAACATGGAAGGATACACCCAGTATTCAGCACATTTAATTGTAGTTCTAGAATCTAGACCCCAAATCGGAGGGCCGGTTTATAAGGGGGCTATATCAAAAACTGTACCGACACTTAATATATTCGGCACACCTCTTTATAGTCCTAGAATACCTCTAGATTTCCAATTTCAGGTAAATTGGGTAAAAACCCAAGAAGTAAATCTGGAGATCGGTCTATATGGGGGCTATATCGAAACATGGTCCGATAATCACCATTTTCGGCACATCTCTTTATTTTCCTAGAATAGCTCAGGCAATTTCAGGCAAATTTGGTGAAATCTACGGATTCTAGAAGCCCAAGAAGTAAAATCGGGAGATAGGTCTATATGGGGGCTATATCAAAACATGGACCGGTACACACCATTTTCGGCACATCTCCTTATTTTCCTCGAATACCTCTACATTACCAATTTCAGGCAAATTAGATAAAAACTACGGATTGTAGAAGCCCAAGAAGTAAAATCGGGAGATAGGTCTATATGGGGGATATATCAAAACATGGACGAATACACTCCATTTTGGGCATACATCTTTATGGTCCTAGAGTACCTCTAGATTTCCAATTATAGGCAAATCGGATAGAAAATACACTTTCTAGACGCCCAAGAAGCAAAATCGGGAAATCGGTCCATATGGGGGCTATACCAAAACATGGACTGATAGGCACCTTTTTCGGTACACTTTTTGATGGTCCTAAAATACTTCTAGATTTCCAAAATTTTTATAAGCCCAAGACCCCAAATCGGGAGAATGGTTTATATGGGGACTATATCAAAACTTGGGCCGATATAGCCCATCTTTGAACTTGACCTGCATGCAAACAAAAGACGAATCTATGCCAAATTTCAGGACGATAGCGATATTATTGAAGGCTGTAGTGTGATTACAACTGACAGACAGACGGACATGGTTATATCGTCTTTGAATTTCTCCCTGATCAAGAATATATATACTTTATGTAGTCGGATATTGAAATTTCGATGTGTTACAAACGGAATGACAAACTTATTATACCCCCGTCACCATTCTATGGTGGTGGGTATAAAAAGAGGGAATGTTTGCTCAAAAAAATCAACATTTTGGTTTCAGTAAGTTTTATAGTTGAGAATTTTCAATTTTGTTGTTAAATTCCCTCAAATTTAAATTTACTCCAGAAATCGAGAACTTGTCTGGAATCTAACTGAGTGCATTCTATGTTCATTCAAGGAGTATGGTCTCTGTTTAAAAAATCGAGCACATGTGACTGTAAGTTCGTTTGGGTAGAATCTTATATACCTACCACCGTGAATCAGAAAATCTCATCTTCACGGACCACATGATAATACATATATCAAATTTCAGATGGATGTGATGAAACATGCACCCTCAAAAAGATTGGTTTAAATGGTCAGATTAACGAAGTTAAGTTTAAAATTTGCATATATGGAGGATCTAATAATAATTCTCCATATGTGCAAAATTCTGGATCAAAAAGAACAATTTGTTTTGAGTCCTAGAAAAATCAAAATTTTCTCCTAAGCATGTGAAATAATGCCTTTCAGATGACATTTGTAACCTAATATTCGAATGAACAAGAAAAATAAAATTGGGAAATTTTATTTCCAGCTTGAAGCCATTTATACGACATTTGAAATGAAAATTGAGATATCTATGCCAAATCTGTTTTACTTTTCAAGTCCCTACTCCCATATGCGAAAAAAGGAATGAAGCAAGCATTAAATCACCTCAAATCTTTTCATTTCATTGGTTTAATTTTTTTTTAAATTTCACATATTTCAGAAATGTATCTTCATAAAACTGTATTCAAATGAAATTATTTTTAATTCCATCATAAACAGTTGGTTTATATTGATAAATTCAAGATGAAAACTCGACAATTTTTAATAATTTCAGCTATAAGGAAAAGTGTTAAAAAACCCCACTCCACAATATTTTGATATATATATTGCTGATATATGGCAACCCTATTTACTAAAATCCTTAGATGTTATCTATTTTTTTAGTGAAATCTCCTTCGCATTAATTGAAGAAAATATTATGTTCTAAATTAAAAAAAAAAATATTTATTAATACTTACTGGTCTCTTGGATCCAGCCATGTTGTCTTTTTCGTATTATGATCTATGTAATAGATTTTGCCATCGAAATCCTTAGCAATATCCCAACCATCGGGTAATGGAAATTCACCATGATGTAAATGTTGTGAAGAAGGCGATGCCGAAGACTGATGTTGTTGCGAAGAAGATGTTGTCGTTTGATGTTGATAATGGTGGGGATGATGATGTTGCGGAGGCTGTTGATAAGGATGCGGTGATATATGTGTGGTTGAGGACGATAGCGGATGGTTGGGTGGTGGTGGTGGTGTTGATGTAAGGGCAGCTACATTAGTTAACGATGTCGTTTGATGTTGTCTCGTTGGTTGTGCTGCTACATAATGGGGATATTGCTGATGCTGTTGTTGTTGTTGTTGTTGCTGCTGTTGCTGGTGATGTGTAACTGCTAATTGCTGTAATTTTGGCATAATTTCAAATTGAAATATTTGCACGTTATCAATGAAATGTGAGTATGTGTGTATGTAAAGATGACTTTTGCTGCCTGTTATGGGGGGCTGCGATTTTGTTGTTGTCGTCGTCTTCTTATGAGGTGAATATCCTCTCCTTTATATATTGTATTGGCCTAGGATTTTGTTTCAGCAAGTTTTACCGTTGACGTAGACATTTTAAAAAATATAGCGTATCACTTCGTTGATCTAGCATAACGGCAGTTTTTTTTATTTGCCTGTTGTTGTTATTGTGGTTTGGTTTATAAGGATTGCCAAGTATTTTGGCGGTTTACTTGTTTTTGTGTTGATATTGGATTATAAGTTAGGTATTACTATCCACAATACCAAAAACTTGTTTACAAAAAAAATTGTCAAATTGGAAATTTTTCACAACCGCATTTTTTGGATAGGTGAACGGAACGTTGGGTTTTGTTGGCGCAGTCGTATCTGTCTACTTGTTGTTTATAGGGGGAGCTGATATATTGGCAATTTGTTGATTTTTTTTGAAACGCGTTTTTTTTTTGTTTTGTTTGAAACCGTTTCTTGAGAAAACGTTCAATCGACCGCAGACCGTTTTAAACGTTATTTGAATTTTGATTTTTTTTTCTTTCTTTTTGACTTTTCGTATGAAGTTGTATCACTTTTTTGTTATTTTATTTCTTTTACTATATTATATTTTACGGTGCTCAATTTTTTTTTTGTTATTTCTTGTTTTCTTGTATTTGGGTTATTTTTATGTTGAAATATTTTTCTTGTCATAAATATTAATTTCTCTACTACATCAGCAAAGATTAATGACTTTTTTTCGGAAGAGATAACATGCACTCCCATACAAAATAAAAACTCACTAGGAAATTATTTTTGTTAACATCATAATTATCACTATAGGATTTATTTTTATATAGTGGGTGTTGGATAGATCCTTTTTCGTTGATGGAAAAGTAAATAATTTTTTTTTCCAATAGTTGAAATACAAATTTCAATTTTATTTATTTTTCTTCCAATTTGGAGTTAATAATAATGATTTTTTTTTTTTTTTACTTAAGGAAGTGTATTTTTTCTGATGTATTCACTGTTTGTTTTATATTTTTTCACAAGAAAACACCACTCAATTTGTTGTCTTTTTTTAATCACTAATTTCACAAAACTCCAATGATTACGTCGAATAGTAAGTATGTTGTAGAAGACTGCTGGTGTATCTAAAATATTCACACCAACAACAAATATGCATACATCTTTGATCTCAATGCCCGTTCACACACAACAAAACGAATAAAAACAAAAAAACAACATCCGACCGACTATTGTTTAACGGCTCGACCACACGACGATACTCAACTTAGCTAGCTAACTATCTGGTATGTTATGTTAGTATATAGCACTTTTGTGAGTGTATTCAAAGGCGACGCTCTCTTAATCAATGCTGGCGAGGAGGAGATATTTTGTATAAAATTTTTTAACTAAGTTGAAGAAAAATAAAAACCAAAAAACAACACTCATCACTTTTTTTGTACTCCCTCTCTCTTTCTGGCATAGGGATTTTTAGTTTAAATTGTAACGGCGGCATTCGCCATGCTCGCTGCTATATCTTTTGCTGCATTCCATTCCACAACAAAAAAAATTGTTTGATTTTTCTTCTATAGCACAATACTCAAGTTGTTAGCTCTCTCTGGTTTTAAATGAATGAGCGAAAAAAATGTTTTCTTGTTGCTTCACTTTGAGGGTAAAATAAATGATATTTATAATGTTACCGTTTTTTTAATTTTAATTCTTTTTTGATATTTTATTATAAAAATTTAATTGAAATCATATAAAAAAACACTAGATTTTTCTCTTTTCCGATAAATACAAGGTGTTTTAATTTTTTTCCTTAACTGGCTTTCTGTTTCTTTATCTGTGGCTTGGCACTTTTATTCATCCGTCGTTTACGCGTTGCCGTTGTGAAGCCGTTTACTAAATGAACTAAAGCTAGCCATATTCAGGTCTTTTTTCCCCCACATACTAAATTCTCTTGGATTTTCTCAGATATGCGCGATGGCCTTAGTTTCTCACTCTCTCTCTCTCTTTTTCTGTTTCTCGCTCTCAATCTCATGGAGTATCTTAAAGTTAAACCGCAAAAATTATCTAAAGATCTTGTGTGTGGTGTTTACTCTCCTTATTCAATCACACACACACACATGTATTCACAAGCCCAATAACAACACATCCATCTATGTTATTTCTGTTGGTGTAAAGTTGCATACTTGATTTAAGAGTCACCATTATCAACATCATCACTGATTATTGCCAGTTTAAAATAATTATGGTACATTCAAAAAAATCTGAATACCAAACAGATATATATTTATTGTTCAAAAACAACAAAAAAAAATACAGATAAATTTTGTATTTTATTTTGTTACAAAATATGTACCCAATCTCGTGGGCCCAAACACCCATCCACACACATACACACATGTATACTCCAAGAAAATACAACTCATACTCAATTGGTCTCATAGCTTTACGACGTAGAGTGGATTTAGCATTGTATACAAAAGAAGAACCAGAAGACGGCGGCGACGGTTATGATGAAAAAAAAAACACACACTACACATTCCTTTTGTAGATATGTATGGATGTCGTGTGTGTTCAGAGGTATGTTCGTATGTAGGTAGGTGGTGCTGATGGTGTATAGAGCCCCTTTGCTTGAATATAGTATTTATTTATATTTTTTTTTTGATTTTTTTCTTTTTATGATTACTAAAGCATCTGCTGATTCTGGTTTTTTGGTATTTACGTAGCACACAGTTCACATTATCCCATCCATCCCCCATCCACTATAGGCTTTCATCCATCGTCCATGCTTTAGCATTTTTTGTTTTGTGTCGAATGGTAATAGTGCTCACAGATGCTAGTGGATATGTGCCTGTGCGGCTTGGTGTGTGTGTGCGTGTGGAGAAATTGGAATGTTCCTAATCACAACATCCATTCTCTCATACAGGCATCATTTGGAGGCTATATGGGCGATATAGGCAGCGACATTAAGATAGTCTGAAATACGGACAGACGGACGGACACATTATTCATTCTTGTTCACTGAAATATTTTAATCTGATTGGAATGTAAACGGCATTCTTTAGTCTTGTTACAGTTGACCAAAATATTCTCTGACCCGGAACCCATTGTTAATGCATGCAGTTGAAAATGGATTTTGATTTTTGTGTTTGTTTTTGGTTTGTTCAGGGCTAGGAGAGACTAAATCAAGCATTTTATGGTGATCAAGAATTTTTGTGTACATACTGTAGGAAAAGATTCCCGCTGAGTTTGCTACCATTTGTATACCCGCACCATAGGATGGGGGTAAATTAGCTAAAAAAAAATTTCTTCACAATGCATCGTACTATATTTCTTATGACATAGGGGTGATAAAATGGATTGACCAACTATTGCCAAATCAGTCTCGAAGAGGCTGAAAATGTTCGTCTTATGACAACCGTTGTCCGTTTGAAAAATTCCCTTAGAGGTATTACAGTTTCTTCGATTCATTTTCCAAAACCTTTTTTTATGCCATCAAGCAGCAGGCTCGAGTTCGGAATTTCTGGATATTTCAAATGACGAAAATTATGCCAGTATTTTTCTGGTTCTTTTCCCCAATTTGGGACGCTTTCGTCCCTAAAAATACCTAATTTAAACCAAAAATTCCTCACAAAAATCCTAAAACATTTTTGCAAATAGATCTAGTCTTCCAAATGGGATTTCAGTCACCATATATTTAAGGTCGAACATTTACTTCTAAATTCTCAAGTGATAAAATTGGTTGGTCTTAGTCAAGCTGTGTAGTATTATAAATTAGCTTTTGGGCCTCCAAAATAAAATCCTCTGGCCGTTTCTAGTCCAAATGCTCCATTTACACCCTCTTGTATGCTGTGAATGTGTTTTTTAAATAATTATACTGGACCGATTTTGAAAAAAAAATTCCCAAATGTATAGAAAATTTCCACAAAATCCTCACGTCCCCAACTCAAAAATGTCGTCCCCATTCACGAAAAAGAACCCTAACACGAACTATGAGACGTATCGCTTATCTGTTCGATACAATCCAACTACAGGTATCCCGCCATGGTTCCCACATCCCTCTGTATACAAACATTTCATTGTTGAACCGTGTCCTGAGCAGGGTTGTGGAGTCGGAGTCTGAAGATTTTGCTGGAGTCGGAGTCGTACAAATTTTGCCCGACTCCGACCCCGGCTAAACAAACTTTCCTATCTTTGTAGGTAAAGAAATATTTCGACAAATCAGATTCCATTAGGGGGTTTAATCGAACAGCGAAATATGAAGTAATGGATTTCAGGTCATTCAAAGTGTATTTATGTGGTTGAAATTTCACGGTGGTATAAAAACTAGATTTTACTAGGATAAAGGGTGATACAGTCAAAATTTGGTCAATATAAACTTGACGTATTTCTTTCAATTTTGCATTTAAAAAACCTGAACACCCCTCATTTTGAAGGTGTGTGTGTGTAGAATGATGCTCCTATTTGGATTTTGGAATTCACTCTTCAGTTGTCAAAATGCCATCCAAGCAAGAAGAGCAGCGTATCAAAATTTTGCTCGCGCATCGCGAAAATCCGAGCTACTCGCACGAAAAGCTGTCAAAATTGCTAAAAGTTGCCAAATCAACCGTTACAAATGCAATTAAAGTGTTTGGGGAACGTTTGTCGACAGCCAGGAAGTCTGGATCGGGGGGAAATCGAAAACCGGAAGCCGCTGAGACGACAAAGAGAATTGCCGGTAGTTTCAAGCGAAAGCCCAACCTCTCTCTCCGAGATGCCGCAAATAAGCTGGGTGTATCGTCTACAACCGTGCATCGAGCCAAAAAACGAGCCGGACTATCGACTTACAAGAAGGTAGTGACTCCAAATCGCGATGATAAACAAAATACGGCGGCCAAAGCGCGATCCCGGAGGCTGTACACGACGATGCTGACGAAGTTTGACTGCGTGGTAATGGACGACGAAACCTACGTCAAAGCCGACTACAAGCAGCTTCCGGGACAGAAGTTTTATACGGCAAAAGGAAGGGGAAAGGTAGCAGATATTTTCAAGCGTATAAAACTGTCAAAGTTCGCAAAGAAATATCTGGTTTGGCAAGCCATCTGTACCTGTGGCTTGGAAAGCAGCGTTTTCATAGCTTCCGGGACTGTCAACCAAAAAATTTACGTGAAAGAGTGTTTGAATAAACGTCTGCTGCCTTTCCTGAAGAAACACGGTTATTCCGTACTGTTTTGGCCGGATTTGGCATCTTGCCATTACGGTAAAAAGGCCATGGAGTGGTACGCCGCCAACAACGTGCAGGTGGTTCCCAAGGACAAGAACCCTCCCAACACGCCAGAGCTCCGCCCAATTGAGAAATACTGGGCTATTGTCAAGCGGAACCTAAAGAAGACCAAAAAACTGCTAAGGACGAGCAGCAGTTCAAGGAAAACTGGCTTTCTGCGGCGAAGAAGGTGGACAAGGTGGCTGGTGTCAAGCGTGAGGCCCGGCAATTCGGATTTGGAAAAGCGAAAGCCTAACTGAATATTTTTCCTGAATTTTATACTAATTGAACTTGAAATGTAATTAGATTTTTTAAATAAACGATTTCACCGATTTACACGCGTTTTCCCTTGACCAAATTTTGACCGTATCACCCTTTATGGGCTGGATTGATCAATTGTATTGTCCATTTTTAACATATTAAAATATCGATTTTTGACCCTATATGTACTCTTGATAAAGGTACAATTTTAAGGCAATATATCAGTACAACCTAACGTTCTAAATTTTTTTGGCAGGCATGTCGAGTTCGAAGATGGGTCATACCGGACAATTTTGTGATATAGCACCTACATATAAACCCATCTTTCGATTTGTTTTAAGAAGTTTTTCCCAGTCTAAAATTTTCATAAGATTTGTCAGAAGTTTTGAATTTAGAGTTATTTCAGATCCATAAATAAATGCGGAAATTTCCCGTCGGCCCAGATTTTGTATATGGAGATAATTACTTGCGAAATCTCCATATACATCCGATATCCTTGGAAGCTGTAATTTTAAATTAAACCTCTGCCAACATGCCAACTGAGCCGGTCTTTTGGGAGAATGTTTGTTTGATTTTTATGTATTTTTCTTTTTTATATATATTTATTTTTTATAAAATGCCTATATAGATTAATACCAGGATTTTACTTCTAAAACTTCTGGAAGCCTAATATTTTTTTGAAATTTTTTGTTTTTATAAATACCCATAGTTTGATGTTGTCTCTATATAGTCTTGTAAAGTATTATAATTTTTTGGCCTGACATTAAAATGTAGAGTTCTTTACATCCCTAAAATGGTGAGATTTGTCATGGAGTCGTATCAAAATTTAAAATTAGGGGTTTTTAGGACATATTTGGAACACTAAGCCTTAAAATTACAATTGGAATACTGGACTCGACTTCGGAGGCTAATAAGAAATGCTGGAGTAGGAGTCGGAGTCGAGCAAAATTGACTCGACTCCACAGCCCTGGCCCTGAGTCCATCACGTGTAACTCCCAAACCTGTTCTTTTCCGCACGACTAAATCTAAAAAACGAATGGATTGCCGTAAGTTTTTAACGGCCGGGGCACATATTAGAGGTGTGCGCGTGAGTGAAATTTCAATTTGTTCACGCACGCTCACGCTCGATATGTTTGGTAGCCACTCACACTAACGCACGTTCACGAAATGTAAACCGGTACTCACGCACGAACTACTTTTAAAGACTCACGCTCACGCACGATTCACGACAATTAACGTGACTCACGACAAATTCACGAGACTCACAGCATTTTCCAACCGGGAAAGAGGAAAGGTAACAAAATTAATAAATAGGATATAGTTCGACAGCTAAATAGGATTCAGTTATCATATCAGAAAGAATTAAATCTTGATTTTTTTTCGTGAGCGTGATTTTGCAGAAATTTTATTCACGCACATTCACGAACCGATTTTATTTCTCACGCACGACATATTATTTTTAGTCCCATTCACGCACATTCACGAAAGTTTCTTCAGATTTTGTTCCCGAGTCACGTGATTCACGCGTGTCATGACAGTTTCGTGTCTCGCGCACACCTCTAGCATATATACTCTTCACCATGGATTTGGAACAGACCTGTGATTTTTTCACACCAGATTGTTGATGTGGATCACACATTGTGGGAATACCGGAAAACTGTGGCCATCACCTTTCCAGCGAATGGGATTATTTCGACTTCTTCGGTGCAAGTACGTCGGGTGCAGTCGACTGCTTCCACGATCAAGACGAACTCCCAAAAAAGGTACGAATTGCGGTAAGTTCTTCCTTGCCGGCCTATGGGATTATTTCGGCATGTATGTTGGGTGCAATCCCTAGAGATTCCACGAGCAAGATGAACTCTGAAAAAAGTACGAATTGCGGTAAGTTCTTCCCCGCCTGCCAATGGGATTGTTTGGACTTATTCGGGGAATGTATGTCGGGTGAAGTCCAGTGCTTTCTTGGCCTCATGGTACCAGTGAATTCCCAGTTCGTCAAATGTCCGAAACGATCGCGGATTCTATACAAATACTGCTCTAGAATGATCTCACTGTTGTGTCAAATGGCCGGACTGAGCAAACGTAAGATATGACCCACGCAATCTTTTGAAATATCTATGTTATAGTTCTATAGCCGTTTTCGAAGCTCATTTGAATCGAATACAATGTGGCAAGATATCTTTTGATTTTAGCAGAGAGTATTAACAAAAAACAAGAGGACGAAAATTTCTCTTCTACAAAAACAACAAATGTCAACCGTATAGATGTCGCACAATGCCTGCAGCTTTGGTATATCCGACGTTGCGTTCGAAGCGCTGTTTTGATAAATTCTTTATTAAAGCATCGGTAGTTATAATTTCAAATTGTCTGCCAAAAAATGTAATAGAATGAAAAGATATAAAAGAACATTTGTTACTATATGTTAGTTAAAGTAGGTTCTAAATCCTATTTTTCTTACGTTTCATAAGGCCGACAGAGAACTGAACTGGGTGACGCCGACGCAAACTGTATGATATTTGAGAGAAGCGCCGACAAAAACTGCATGACATTAGATAAATTTTCTCATGACTGCCACCTACTGTCGCAGTTTCGTTCTCTTGTTTTCTGATTTTAGCCCAATACCTTTTCAGTCTACATATATCTGTTTTTCTGGGTTTAGGATATACATATGTCTTCGTTTTGTACTTCGATTTCTAACAGGTAGGCTGATAAGTCCCCGGTCTGACACATAACAGGTTGGCTGATAAGTCCCCGGTCTTACAAAGAGAAACACATTTTTTGTCAAAATTCGTTTTTATTATTCAACATAGTTCCCTTCAGGAGCGATACAACGACCTTCCAATTTTTTGATACCATTTTGGTAGTACTCCTTCAGTTTTGCCTCAATATAGGCCTCAGTTTCGGCGATCACCTCTTCATTGCAGCCACATTTTTCCCTGCGAGCACAAGAAAAAGTCGCTGGGGAACAAGAAAAAGTCGCTGGGGGACAGATCTGGAGAATACGGTGGGTGGGGAAGCAATTCGAAGCCCAATTCATGAATTTTTGCCATCGTTCTCAATGACTTGTGGCACGGTGGGTCGTCTTGGTGGAACAACACTTTTTTCTTCTTCATATGGGGCCGTTTGGCCGCGATTTCGACCTTCAAACGCTCCAATAACGCCATATAAAAGTCACTGTTGACGGTTTTTCCCTTCTCAAGATAATCGATAAAAATTATTCCATGCGCATCCCAAAAAACAGAGGCCATTACTTTGCCAGCGGACTTTTGAGTCTTTCCACGCTTCGGAGACGGTTCACCGGTCGCTGTCCACTCAGCCGACTGTCGATTGGACTCAGGAGTGTAGTGATGGAGCCATGTTTCATCCATTGTCACATATCGGCGGAAAAACTCGGGTGTTTTAAGAGTTAACAGCTGCAAACCCTGCTCATAATCATCAACACGTTGTTGTTTTTGGTCAAGTGTGAGCTCGCGCGGCACCCATTTTGCACAGAGCTTCCGCATATCCAAATATTGATGAATGATATGACCGACACGTTCCTTTGATATCTTTAAGGCCTCTGCTATCTCGATCAACTTCATTTTACGGTCATTCAAAATCATTTTGTGAATTTTTTTGATGTTTTCGTCGGTAACCACCTCTTTCGGTCGTCCACTGCGTTCACCGTCCTCCGTGCTCATTTCACCACGCTTGAATTTTGCATACCAATCAATTATTATTGATTTCCCTGGGGCAGAGTCCGGAAACTCATTATCAAGCCAAGTTTTTGCTTCCACTGTATTTTTCCCCTCAGAAAACAGTATTTTATCAAAACACGAAATTCCTTTTTTCCCATTTTTTTTTACCATAACAAAAGTTGCTTCACAAAAGACGCTCTATCTCACAAATTGATTGACTTACAAACGTCAAATTTTGACACGAATCATTTGAAGGTTGGTACTATATAAAAATAATATGCATTTAATACTTGCGACGCCATCTATGTGTCAGACCGGGGACTTATCAGCCAACCTGTTAGATGGCGTCGCTAAATGGGTGCCGCGCGAGCTCACATTTGACCAAAAACAACAACGTGTTGATGATTCTGAGCGGTGTTTGCAGCTGTTAACTCGTAATACACCCGAGTTTTTCCGTCGATATGTGACAATGGATGAAACATGGCTCCATCACTACACTCCTGAGTCCAATCGACAGTCGGCTGAGTGGACAGCGACCGGTGAACCGTCTCCGAAGCGTGGAAAGACTCAAAAGTCCGCTGGCAAAGTAATGGCCTCTGTTTTTTGGGATGCTCATGAAATAATTTTTATCGATTATCTTGAGAAGGGAAAACCATCAACAGTGACTATTATATGGCGTTATTGGAGCGTTTGAAGGGCGAAATTGCGGCAAAACGGCCCCATATGAAGAAGAAAAAAGTGTTGTTCCAATCGACAGTCGGCTGAGTGGACAGCGACCGGTGAACCATCACCGAAGCGTGGAAAGACTCAAAAGTCCGCTGGCAAAGTAATGGCCTCTGTTTTTTGGGATGCGCATGGAATACTTTTTATCGATTATCTTGAGAAGGGAAAAACATCATCAGTGACTATTATATGGCGTTATTGGAGCGTTTGAAGGTCGAAATCGCAGCAAAACGGCCCCATATGAAGAAGAAAAAAGTGTTGTTCCACCAAGACAACGCACCGTGCTACAAGTCATTGAGAACGAAGGGAAAAATTCATGAATTGGGCTTCGAATTGCTTCCCCACCCACCGTATTCTACAGATCTGGCCCCCAGCGACTTTTTCTTGTTCTCAGACCTCAAAAGGATGCTTGCAGGAAAAAAAATTTGGCTGCAATGAAGAGGTGATCGCCGAAACTGTGGCCTATTTTGAGGCAAAACCGAAGGAGTACTACCAAAATGGTATGAACAAATTGGAAGGTCATTATAATCGTTGTATCGCTCTTGAAGGGAACTATGTTGAATAATAAAAACGAATTTTGACAAAAAAAATGTGTTTTTCTTTGTTAGACCGGGGACTTCTCAGCCAACCTGTTAAGACTAGCACTTAAAAAAGCTTTAAAATACTCAGGAATGTCACCAGAATTGCTGGGAGGGGATAATCTACCGTTGAAAACCTTTTTGTGTTTGGTTGAATCAGGTTTTGAACCCACGACACCCGTGTATGCAAGGCGGGCATGCTAACCACTGCACCACGTTGGCAGAGGTCTAACCACTGCCATGTACAGCCAATGCAAAATTTTCGGTTTCCGTCCCCACTTTTTCCTTACTGCCTTTTTGCACGAGTACAAGGTGGTTTCACCGTAATGTGGAACGCCGTTCGGGCTCGCCTATAAAAAGTAGGTCCTTGTCATTGAGATAAATATAGAATCGGGCAGAACTCAATGAGAAGAGAGACCGAATAGTTCATGTGAGCCTGAAATAAAGTGGGCTGCCACTTAAACCTAACCTAACCTAACTTTTGCTTGGAATCAATGCCAAAATCTTTATGGTAAGGTTAAAATCTTTGGATCCAAGTTAACTTTTTTTTGAGTGTACATTAAGAAAGTCGTGAAAGGGGGTAGGGGGTGACAAATGTCTATATAGTATTTGATAACATACAAAATGAACTGAAAATTAATTTTCAAACAAAACAAGAGAAATAACTCTCCTCATTGGAATTTATTACAAATTTCAATCGAAAGAAAGAAAGAAAGACATTTAAATATCAAATTTGAATCCAATCGAAAAAAGAAACAACCACATTCCAGCAACAATCACCAAAAAATAAGACCATCGTCATCAATTATGTCGTGCAATTTTGCCGGCTAACGGTGGTTTTGTGCTGCCACAAACGTTGTTAGATTGGAATTTCGATGGGAGAGGCCAAACCGCTAGCAATAATACAGAGTCTGTCCACCTCAGCGTCAGCGTCATATAAACAACAGTTTTCTCTGGCCAATATGGAATTTAGTTCTCTCTTTGTGTTTCGATGATGCGCGTCCATAATGGTAGCGATGGAACTCTTGTTTTTTTTTTTTGTTTTGTTTAATTGCAGATGCCAAACATCTCACCTCATCACCATCACCACCATCATCATCGGCAGTAACATCTGCAGCCAACGGCAAGCGAACCCACAAAAATATTTAACCTTAAATCTTAGAAATGATTGTGTTTTGCTTCATTATTGTCTTCTTTTGTGTTCGTACTTCATGTGTTTGGCCTACAGAGAGTTAGAATTTATTAGAACCACAAATAGACATTTAAATTTGTGAATCTCCTCTGCTCCAAAATACAATGGAGAGATAATATTCTTTGTCGATTATGTCGGTATGTATTAACACCTGCAAAAAATTCCTCTATAGGTGTCCCCCGCTCAAAGACAAAATAATGATATTTGCCATTAAAAGAGCATGTGAAGCCTACAAATGAGGGGGAATACAATGTCCCCATACATCAGATCTCTTCACCATACAACAACAGAAACAAGAGTATCAACATCAACATCTTAAACACCACTAGGGATGTCAGTACGGATAATGTTGTTCAATCACAGGATTTTGAGATTACAATGCCGTTTAGGAGGGCAAATTAAAGAAAAAATTAACAGACTGATCAAAAGAAGTCCATCGCTGGATATTACTTCTTACCATATTTCTGGCAACATACGGATACCGCAAAGAATTGATTCAATTGATCCAATGTTTGGCTTCCTTATAAGAATGAAAATGCTTCATGGATCGGAAAAAGTGGTAATCAGAAGGAGCAATGTCTATAAGGCGGGTGGTGTAGCACTTCCAATTGACTGCTTTCAAATAAGGTTTTGCGGATTTTGCAACATGTGGCCGAGCGTTATCGTACCTTTCCAAATATCTTGGCCTTTTATCATGCAAAGCTCATGCACGCAGAGAAGGATGGAGAGAAAACAAATTTATTTGCTGCAAAACTGTTGTTTTCTCGCAACATAAAATGGTTGTGGAAAGCATATATATAATACCAGAGAAAAAAAATGATTGCAACAAACATGTTACATGTTCACCGTCCAAAAATAACACTTTGCTCTAGGAGGTGATCTCATATTCCTTCTCTATATGTGATTGTTTTATTCGGTTGCAGCAGATCATAGTGCATCACACCCAAAAGGCCTATTCTTTGTTTTCTATGACTCTCAAAACTTGACATATTGAGAGTCATTTGTTTTTTATGTAATGCAACCAAGTAAAGCGCTATTTTTATACCCTCCACCATAGGATAGCCCCCATATAAATCGTTCACCAGATTTGACCTCCGGATCCTCTTCTTATTGATGTAGGTCGGATGGTATTGCAAATGGGCCATATCGGTCCACTTTTACGTATAGCCCCCATACAAACGGACCCCCAAATTTGGCTTGCCGGGACTCTAAGAGAAGCAAATTTAATCCGATCCGGCTGAAATTTGGTACATGGTGTCAGCATATGATCTCTAACAACCACGAAAAAATTGCTTCACATCGGTCTATAATTATATATAGCCCCCATATAAACCGATCCCCCGATTTGGCTTGCGAGGCCTCTAAGAGAAGCAAATTTCATCCGATCCGGCTGAAATTTGGTACATGGTGTTGGTATATGGTCTCTAACAACCATGCAAAAATTGGTCCACATCGGTCCATAATTATATATAGCCCCCATATAAACGGACCCCCAAATTTGGCTTGCGGGGACTCTAAGAGAAGCAAATTTAGTCCGATCTGGCTGAAATTTGGTACATGGTGTTAGCATCTCTAACAACCATGAAAAAATTGGTCCACATCGGTCTATAATTATATATAGCCCCCATATAAACCGATCCCCCGATTTGGCTTGCGAGGCCTCTAAGAGAAGCAAGCATCCGATCCGGCTGAAATTTGGTACATGGTGATAGTATATGGTCTTTAATGACCATGCCAAAAATGGTCCACATCGGTCCATTATTATATATAGCCCCCATATAAATCGTTCACCAGATTTGACCTCCGGATCGTCTTGGAAGACCAAAATTCATCTGATTCAGTTGAAATTTGGTACGTGGTGTTAATATATGGCCTCAAACACCCATGCAAAAATTGGTCGAAATCGGTACATAATTATATTTAGCCCCTATATAAACCGATCCCCAGATTTGACCTCCGGACCCCCTTGGAAGAGCAAAACTCATCCGATTCGGTTGAAATTTGGTACGTGGTGATAGTATATGATATTTAACAGATTTCTAAGACCCGATAAAGTATATATATTCTGGGTCGTGGTGAAATTCTGAGTCGATCTGAGCATGTCCGTCCGTCCGTCTGTTGAAATCACGCTAACTTCCGAACGAAACAAGCTATCGACTTGAAACTTGGCACAAGTAGTTGTTATTGATGTAGGTCAGATGGTATTGCAAATGGCCCATATCGGTCCACTTTTACGTATAGCCCCCATATAAACGGACCCCAAAATTTGGCTTGTGAGGCCTCTAAGAGAAGCAAATTTCATCCGATCCGGCTGAAATTTGGTACATGGTGTTTGTATATGGTCTCTAAGAACCATGCAAAAATTGGTTCACATCGGTCCATAATTATATATAGCCCCCATATAAACCGATCCCCCGATTTGACTTGCGGAGCCTCTAAGAGAAGCAAATTTCATCCGATCCGGCTGAAATTTGGTACATGGTGTTAGTATATGGTCTCTAACAATCATGCAAAAATTGGTCTACATCGGTCCATAATTATATATAGCCCCCATATAAACCGATCACCAGATTTGACCTCCGGAGCCTCTTGGAAGACCAAAATTTGTCTGATTCAGTTGAAATTTGGTACGTGATGTTAATATATGGCCTCAAACACCCATGCAAAAATTGGTCGATATCGGTCCATAATTATATATAGGCCCCATATAAACCGATCCCCAGATTTGACCTCCGGAGCACCTTGGAAGAGCAAAATTCTTCCCATTCGGTTGAAATTTGGTACGTGATGTTAGTATAGGGTATCCAACAACCATGCAGGATTTGGTTCCTATCAGTCTATAATAATATATAGCTCCCATATAAACCGATCTCCAGATTTGACCTCCGGTGCCTTTTGGAGAAGCAAAATTCATCCGATCTGGTTGAAATTTGGTACGTGGTGGTAGTATATGATATTTAACAACCATGTGAGTTGAAATTTGTGGATGACAGTCTTTCGTAGAAGTTTCTACGCAATCCATGGTGGAGGGTACATGGCCGAACTTACGGCCGTATATACTTGTTTTAAAATAATTTTAATTAAACGAAAATTCTTAATCTGGGCTCTTAAAATGTTTTTCTTTAAATTTAGAACACGAATCCTTGAATTTTACGTCTCTCCGTTAAAATCGTATGTCTTTGAAGTTAAGCAAATGTTCTTAAAATTAAATAAAAATATTTTTGATTTAAATAAATTCTTCAAAATAACTTAGATAGTGAATCTTTAGATTAAAGATAAAAAAATATTCAAATATAGGCTATCTAATTTTGACACTTTACGACACGATTTGGACGCATTAGTAGGATTATCCCATGAGAAGTTCTCACGAATAAGAAAGGAAAAACTTTTAGAGTATGTTGAACAATAGATTATTCAGATAATTGTATTTCAGTAAATGTGATCATCCAGATTTTAATATCAAGATAGTAAAGAAGTCAATAAATTATATGAAAATTCAATCCCATGACATGTCGGTTAGTGCTAATCCACTAATTTCCCGTTGGGTTTATAGAGCCTAGATTTAAAGCTAAGTAGTTCGGAATAGGAATTGGCTCGGAATCAATACCAAAATCCTTAAGGGGAGAGCAAAATCTTTGGATCCAATTTAAGAATTAAGAAGATCGTTTAAGCAATAAATCAATTATGACCAGACCGGTGATAAATATTTATGGCAGCTATATATGAAAATCTTGAACGATTTTGCAATCCCAGTTATGGGCATTTCTCCAACGACATTCATAAATCCGACAAATGCAATAGCTACTATAACTAAAAGTTAAAAAAAAAACGTTTTTTTTTTAAGTTTTGAATGCTTAAACATAAAGATAATACTCTACATACATACTTACTGTACAGAATAGAATAACGCCATACTGAACTGAATTGAAGCAACAAAACAAAAAAGAAACATAAAATCACCCTACTGCCAAAGCTGAATGCCAGAGAGGACAGACAGTCCATCCATTTGACCGACCGACCGATAAGCTCATAAGAATAATTTGTTTTGTTATGAGCGGGGGCTGTCCCTTATGCCATCCATTCTCGTCTGAGCAATATCCCCCTTTCTTCCCTAATTCACTACAGATCTTAAGTTCACTGCGTAAATTGAAATACAAATAAACATGCATGAAATACAACAAAAAGAGCAACAACTACAACAACATCGACAAGAGTATTATAACAAGCGCATTAACTCACTTCAGCATTCCATTGTTAGTACTCATATTGGCCGTAATAATAGGGGGCGCTTATTGTACAATATTTGTGTCGAGCAACGACCATACTAATACCACAACACAAAACCAACGACATAAAGTGAGAACATGCTCAACAGAGGCATTGTGAGAGAGGGAGAGTGAGAGATTGTGTAAAACAGTTAAACGAATTCAATTCGATGTGAAAATATGTATCTTTCAGATAATAAAACAATCAGGTCGTTTACTTGTTCGCCCACCATCATT
This sequence comes from Haematobia irritans, assembly GCF_050003625.1. NCBI lineage: Eukaryota > Metazoa > Arthropoda > Insecta > Diptera > Muscidae > Haematobia > Haematobia irritans. Next base: position 162,515,308 of record NC_134397.1, on the reverse strand, counting down.
CTCTCACACATTTCATTAAACTCTCACTCTTTGTTTTTTTTTTGTATTGTATCTCATTTATCTTAAAATGCCTGCCTGCGCTCTCTAGATAAATTTAATGTATTGGAAATTCTTTTGGACAACAACAAAATTCGCTTTGCTTGAAAAGGCTGTGGGGAGTTGTTTATATTATTGCCTTATCTTTTGTTGGTTGAAATGACGGACGTACGGACTGACGGATTGACAAACAAACATGCACATAAATGAACGGTCGGTCAGAGGCAATATAACCAGATAGTTTTTGTATTAGCAACATTGAATGTTGCCACAATGATGGATCATTTACGGGGATAATTGGCGAATGATGGGTAACTAATTTCTAAAGTTTATAAACCGAAGAAACATCTATCATAGTCTGACACATAGATGGCGTCGCTAGTATTAAATGCATATTATTTGTATATAGTACCAACCTTCAAATGATTCGTGTCAAAATTTGACGTCTGTAAGTCAATTAGTTTGTGAGATAGAGCGTCTTTTGTGAAGCAACAACGGTTAACGCAGTGGACGCCCGAAAGAGGTGGTTACCGACGAAAACACCAAAAAAATCCACAAAATGATTTTGAATGACCGTAAAATGAAGTTGACCGAGATAGCAGAGGCCTTAAAGATATCAAAGGAACGTGTCGGTCATATCATTCATCAATATTTGGATATGCGGAAGCTCTGTGCAAAATGGGTGCCGCGCGAGCTCACATTTGACCAAAAACAACAACGTGTTGATGATTCTGAGCGGTGTTTGCAGCTGTTAACTCGTAATACACCCGAGTTTTTCCATCGATATGTGACAATGGATGAAACATGGCTCCATCACTACACTCCTGAGTCCAATCGACAGTCGGCTGAGTGGACAGCGACCGGTGAACCGTCTCCGAAGCGTGGAAAGACTCAAAAGTCCGCTGGCAAAGTAATGGCCTCTGTTTTTTGGGATGCGCATTGAATAATTTTTATCGATTATCTTGAGAAGGGAAAAACCATCAACAGTTACTATTATATGGCGTTATTGAAGCGTTTGAAGGCCGAAATCGCGGCAAAACGGCCCCATATGAAGAAGAAAAAAGTGTTGTTCCACCAAGACAACGCACCGTGCCACAAGTCATTGGCAAAAATTCATGAATTGGGCTTCGAATTGCTTCCCCACCCACCGTATTCTCCAGATCTGGCCCCCAGCGACTTTTTCTTGTTCTCAGACCTCAAAAGGATGCTCGCAGGGCAAAAAATTGGCTGCAATGACGAGGTGATTGCTGAAACTGAGGCCTATTTTGAGGCAAAACCGAAGTAGTACTACCAAAATTGTATCAAAAAATTGCAAAGTCGTTATAATCGTTGTATCGCTCTTGAAGGGAATTATGTTGAATAATAAAAACGAATTTGGCAAAAAAATGTGTTTTTCTATGTTAGACCGGGGACTTATCAGCCAACCTGTTATATAGTGATTGACGAAATAAAAGAATTATTTCGAACTTGTCAACTTTGAAAATAGGGATGCCACTAGTAAAGGAATTTATTTAATAGTGGATAGTTCGTAAATAATTTTTATAGTTTTGAAAAATAAGAAACGTTCAGAGTAATGGCCGAAATAAAACAATTGTTTATAAATTTCCAATCTTTGAAAAGGGGATGCCACTAGTAAATCTCGGGCTTCTGAACTTTGTAGTTGCAGGATTTTTTGTGGTATTTTGCTATAAGTACATGTAATAGAAAGTTCGGCCGACGAATCTTATGAGTTCTCCATTAGTATTCGGTAAACCATTGATACTGTGCCCCAACTTATATTGCAAGATCGGAACTTGACCACGGTTGGTAGAATTCTACTACAACTGGTAGCATTTTTACTATTTGGTAGATTGGTAGAATTCTTGATGTTTTGATATATTTTGCAAAATATTCCTCTTCAATTAAGAGACACTTCACAAATAAATAATATAGAAATAAAATGTTGAAAAAAATCTTATAAAAATAATATTTTGATCAAATGTCCTATAGAAATAAAATTTTGACCAAAATTTCCTATAGAAATAAAATTTTCCTGTACACTGAAAAAAATATTGTCGTGAGGCCAAAGATTTCATGTCCTTAAAATACGAATGCAAATTTTGCTTAGCGTAGAAGTCGCATTTCTCTAATATAAAGTTTTTTTCCTTGTCTAAAAGTCGACAAACTTTTCAATGAAGTCGTGTTGTCCTTATAATTAAGTGATTTGGCTTAAAAATGGGTATCATAACATGGAAGAAAAATTTTTCGGGCTAAACTTGACTTTAATAATTCGGAAAAATTCTCTAAAATTAATGAAATTGTCTTTAAATTTGTTGTCTTTTTACATATTGACTACAAAGCAAAAAATCATTAAAAAATAGGACATGTTTTTCAAAACTTTATTTTAAAGACGTTTTTTACTTGAAACATAGCATAATTTCTACTGGAAGTCGTGTATGAATTTGGGAAATAAAGCCGCTTGTTTGGCTCGGAATCAATACCAAAATTGTTAAAGTAAAGACAAAATCTTTGGAACCGGGCATGCTTTTTTTCAGTGTAGAAATAAAAAATTCATAAAATTTCCTATAGAAATAAAATTTTGACCAAATTTTCTATAGAAAAAACATTGACAAAAAAATTGTGCAGAACTAAAATTGAAAAAAATATTGTACAGAAATACTGAACATTTTTGCGTAGATATAACATTTTGAAAAAATGTCTATAGAAAAAAAGTTTGACAAAATTTTCTATAGAAATAAAATTAAAAAGAAAATCTTTTAAAAATATAATTTTGACAAAATTTTCTATAAATAGAAATAAATTTTTGAAAAAAATGTTTAGAAATAAAATTTTCACAGAATTTCCAAGAAATAAAATTTTGAAAAAAATTCCTATAGAAATAAAATTTTGACAGAATTTTCTATAGTTCTCGTGTCGATTGGTCGAAACGGTGCTTCGAAACACATCTATGATATCGTGGCAGGAGATCAATCGTGCACTGAAAAAAATATTGACCTAATATGGAAGATTATGCAACTTAAATTTTAGGACTCAAAATTTACGCAATGCTAAGGGCAAAGTTCTTTAAAACAATGACATTTTAATTAAAAGAAAGTTTATAAACCTTACTTCAAAATTTTTTTTATTAAATTTAGGACACAAATCTTGAAATTTTGCGTCTTGTAGATCTTTGAAGTAAGGCAAAATTTCCTTAAATAAAGAAAACATTTTTAATTTAAAGAAATCGTCTTTAACTCAACTGACGTATTGAATTTTAAAATTTAAGATAAAAACGCTTCAAATATAGGCTAAGACTTATTTTAAGGATAAAAACGCTTCAAATATAGGCTAAGACTTATTTTAAGGATTTGCATCTTTGGTTTAAAGTTTTTTTTAGCATTAAGAAAGCTGTTTTTACTTTGAAGTACCTGGCATAATTTTGATTTTGAAATTGGAATTTGTTTGTACATAAATACCTTTATTAATATATCGCAAAAAGAAAATCAAAAACTCGATGAATGAGATCTGTATCCAATTTTAATTTTATTGATCGTAGATTTAAAGCCAGGGAGGCCCGTAAAAAATGTCTTTATTTTAAAGAAACCGCATCTTTGGCTCGGAATAAATACCAAAATCCTTAAGGGAAGGTCAAAATCTTTGGATCCAAGTAAACTTTTTTTTGAGTGTGGTTTAACGTTTAGATATAGCTCCCATATATATATTTCGCCCGTTTTAAGAATTTCTCAAATTTACCTATATCTCTAATTCATATGTAGCGCCCGATAAATTGTAAATGTTTGCGCAATTGTTCAAAAATTGCTTTACACTAAAAAAAAAAGTTTACTTGCATCCAAAGATTTTGACTTTCCATGAAGGATTTTGGTATTGATTGCGAGCCAAAGATGCGGGTTCTTTAACATAAGGATTTTTTTTGCGAATTATCTGGCTTTAAATCAAGGATGTATAAAATTAAAATTAGGATACAGATCGCATTTATCGAATTTTCATTCTATTTTTCCGGTATATTAATAAAGCTATTCACGTACAAACAAATGCCAGTTTAAAAATCCAAATTATGACGGATACTTCGAAGTAAAAAATATTTTCTTAATTCCAAAAAAAAACTTTAAACTAAAGATATTAAATCCTCAAAATAAGTCTTAGCCTATATTTGAAGAGTTTTTATCTTAAATATAAAGATTCAATATTTCAGTTAATTTAAGGACGATTTCTTTAAATCAAAAATGTGTTTCTTTACTTTAAGGAAAATTAGCCTTAGTTCAAAGACATGCGAATTTAACGGAGGGACGTGTCCTAAATTTAATGAAAAAAAAAATGAAGCAAAGATTATAAACTTTATTTTAATTAAAATTTCATTATTTTAAAGAAATTTGTCCTTAAAAGTGTGTAAATTGCGCATCCCAAAATTGAGGTTGCGTTATCTTTAATATCACGTAAATATTTTTTTCAGTGTAGCTTTAAATAATTCCCATATTTATACCCTAAACCACATAGTGGTCAGGGTATAATAAGTTTGATCTGCCAAAAAATGTGCCTACCAGAAATATTGATTTTAGACCCCATAAAATATATACCGCTCGACTCAAAATCACCTCCTGAGTCGATCTAGCGCTTGGCATCCGTCCGTCTGTCCATGTATTTGTTGTTCACAGGATTCCGGTCGCAATAATTAACCGATTTTGATGAATTTTGGTACAGGGAGTTTTTGGGCACAAGGACGAACGCTATTGAATTTGGAAGAAATCGTATCAAATTTAGATATAGCTCCCATATATATGTATCGCCCGATTTCGACAAATGGGGTTACGTTGCGCTTTTTTACAAACGGATCGTCACCAAATTTGGCAAAAAATAATCTTTTTCATCACCCTTCAAGTCTGCAAAATTTCATCCAAATCGGTTCAGATTGAGATATAGCTCAAATCGAAAAAATTTCATCGAAATCGGTTAAGATTGAGATATAGCTCCCATATATATGTATAGCCCGATTTTCCCAAATTTGGCCACAAAACCCTCATTTATCAACCGATCTTACTCAAAATTGGCTAAATGTAATCTTCTATAGCTCTAACTGTATGTGCGAAATTTAATCGAAATCGGTGCAGATTGAGATATAGCTCCCATATAAATGTATAGCCCGATTTTCCCAAATTTGGTCATAGAACCCTTATTTATTAACCGATCTTACTCAAATAGTACTAACGGTATATGCAAAATTTCATGAAATCGGTTCAGATGTACATATAGCTCTCATATATGTATCGCCCGATTTTGAAAAATTTTTCCCTAATAACCTTATATTTGACCATAGAGGCCTCATTTCTTAACTGATCTTGCTCAAATTTTGCACAAGGTAACTTTTTGTGGTATTAATCAAACCCGCAAAATATTATGCAAATTGGTTCAGACTTACATATAGCTTCCATATATATGCATCGCTCGATTTTCCCAAATTTGGCCATAATAATTTTATTTATTAACCAGTGTTACTCAAATTTCAAGTTTTGGTGTACTAGCCGATCGTATTATACGTACTAATATTAGTGGCATACTAACCCCATAGATGCAATATCAACTATAGCCAGTGTGGCTAGAAGTAGGGGAAATTCCCTATATGTAGGTTTTTTCTAATATTTAGCGTCCTGTAGGACGTAGGGCCACAATGTAGGGACATTTTCACTCAACACAATTTGTAATAATTTTTACATTTTTGGTGGCTCTAGAGGAGGAAATTAGAAGCCGGCAAGGCTTGATCTTTAACAATGTGTGGTAACAACAGTTACCACTCGTGCCAAAAAAATCTAACAAATTTGAAGATTACCACAAATCTACCAAACAAAGATTTCTATAGAAAATTTTGTCAAAACTTTATTCCTATAGAACATTTTGTCAACATTTTATTTGTATAGAAAATTTTGTCAAAATTGTATTTCTATAGATTTTTTCTTTTTAAAATATTATTTCTATAAACAAAATTTTCTAAAAATTTTTTTCCTATGGATTTTTTTCTCAAAATTTTATTTCTATAGAAAAATTTCTCAAAAAAGTTTGTTTATAGAAACTTTTTCCAAAAATGTTATTTCTATAGAGATTTAACAAAAAAAAAATACTATTTTTGGTAGAATTCTACCAACTGTGGCAACCGTGGTGGTAATACAAATTTATTTTCTAGGTTATATACGTTGCAATTTCATGTTTTAAGATAATAAAGTACTTAGAAAATATTGTAGGGAAAATTGTTTGGGAATGTATGGGAAGGTAGGGAACTTTGTTTGCCCTTGTAGGGTAAACCGAACAATTTCCCTGGCAACACTGACTATGAGATATAGTCAGATTGAGAAAGAGCACCCATAAACATGTACCCCTCAATTTTCTTAAATATGCAACTGCGGTTTATATATAGGTCTGGGAGCTATATCAATGTTACCCCACAAATGCTTATGATTACCAATTCAGTAAGGGTGGTTTAGGGTATGCTATAGTCGGCCACGACCGACTTTCTACTTTACTTACTTGTTTTTAACATACATTGTGTTTGGTCCAAGGGAATTACCCGAATTAATTTTACGTCTAGAGATTTTGTAGAAGTGTAAAAATCTTAGTCCAAATCAGTTCAGATTTAAATATATTTATATGGGAATATAAACCTTTATATACATTTACTTGGATCCAAAAGTTTTAGACCTTTCCTTAAGGAATTTGATATTGATTCCGAGCTAAAGATGCGGCTCCTTTAAAGTAAAGACATTTTTTATTGACCCGTCTAGCTTTAAAACTAGGGCCAATAAAATTAAAATTGGGATACAGAACTCATTTATCGACTTTTTGCGATATAATATTAATAAGTCCATTCACGTACAAATAAATGCCAGAATAAAAATCCAAATTTTAACGGATACTTCGAAGTAAATAATGTTTTCTTATTTCGAAAACAATTTAAACCAAAGATGCTTAATACCCATAATTAATCCCAGCCTATATTTGATTTTCTTTATTTAAAGGAAAATGTGTCTTAGTTTAAAGACATACGACTTTAACGGAGGGACGCAAATTTCCAAAATGTATGTTCTAAATTTAATAAAAAATAAAATTTGAAACAAAGATTGAAAACTTTCTTTTAATTAAAATTTCAATATTTTAAAGAAATTTGTCTTTAATATTGTGTAAATTGCTTGTCCTAAAATTTTGGTTGCGTAATCTTTAATACCACGTAAATATTTTTTTCAGTGTAGTTACCAACAAATTTGAAGAATTTGAGATGGCCTATAAAGTGGTGGAGGTTATAGTATAGTTGGCCCCTTATGTGGTTTTTAATTGTCGTTGATGATTGATAATATCATTTCAATTAAAAATTTAATTTCATGATTTAAATATTCAAATATCCAAAATATTCAAAAATTCTGAGTAGCCCTAAATATTTGTTGTCCTACACACAACATATTTTTCTGAAATTAATTGATCCAATTAATTTTGTAATTGAAATGTCTTCAATCACGAAAATGATAGTATCAATCACAGTTTTAATTGATTAAAATTAAGAGCTAATTTAAATTAATTTTTTAATTGACTCAATTAAAAATTTAATTGGTGTTGATTGCAAAACTCAATTAATTTTTTAATTAAAAAAGGTAATTTCTGAATTGACTTAGTGTTTTTAGTTTGATTAACAATTGATTGTTTGAAATAAATGTTTAATTAAAAATTAAAAAAAAAATGTCCATCACTTCTTTTAACTGACTTAGTCTTTCGAGTTTGATTAACAAGCTATTTGTATCAATTAATTTTTTAATTAAAAATTTTATAATTTTCGATCATTGACTTAATTAACTTAATGTTTCTTTCTTGATTAAAAAATTAATTGAATCAATTAATTTATTAATTGAAAATTTTTTCAACTTCAATCAAGTTTTTAATTGGAAATATTTTGGTGATATTTTTTTGTGTGTACAATTTCCCTTGGTAGGAAAACATTTTGTTCGTGTTTAAAGGGTTATGTAAGGCAAATGAACTGTGGGGGTAACAAAACGTACCAAGGAACTTTTTTAGTACAAAAGTACCTACTTTGTCCTCTTTAAGAAGTAACTGAATGAATTGTGGTTATTTTCTGTAGTAAAGCCTGTTAGAAATGTTCCAGAAAACATTTAGTAGTTTATCGAATATTTCAGACACCATTCATATACGTGTTTATAGTCTGGCAACTCTCTATTGGGGGGATAAATTCTAGGTTCTTATGTTTCCTAAAAGTTCACATACAAGCGCACACAAGCAAGTGAGTGAGTATGAAAGGCATGCTTTTTAGATTTCTTACTCGTAGTGCTACTGGAAATACGATTTCTTCTATTTCATCCATGCGAACCAGTCCTCCGCTTTCAGCTCGGTCCCGACTCTTCTGGCCTATCCTGCCTCCATGCATGCATGTCAATTACATTCATTGTATTCTGGAAGACCCACAGTCGTAGTGCTCTATGTAGTGCCAATGCTGCTGGTGAGCTAGAAGTAGAATAGAAAATAATTTAACCAGCTTGGCAGCCTAGGAAAATTCAGATACACTCACATTCACACACACACACACACCCAATTTGATTGCATGTGCCGCAGCTGTAGCCGCCACCTCCGCAGCCCCTATACACTCTAGGGGCACACTCTACACTGCTCCGTCACAATCATCAACCGAACAGAACAGAAGCGCAAAAAAGCCTCTTTGTGTAAACAAACCAATCAACATAACGAGCAAAGACATGAAAATAAAAAAAATATAATAATTTAACCGAAAGCAAACAGAAAAACAAAACCAAATCTATCTGACATTTATGTGGCCCCGCATTCCTTAGATAAATTCTGATTGATTTTATGAGAGATGGTTGGGGGAGGGGGTAGTGTAATTGTGTAATGTGTATAAGCTTGGACACATTTGCACATTGCCATGATATTGCTTCAGCATAGGGGTGATCGAACGAAAGACCACTACACACAGAGTTCCTTGGCGTTGCAGATGGCCAAGCTGGGGGACCAATCCAAGTCGGATCAAAGCTATTACCGATGCAAATAAATTGCTGATAGTTTTGAGTGTATGTCCGTCCCTACACTGAAAAAATATCGGCCCAATTGGTAGACTTCTTGACGTTTTGGTGGATTTTGCCGAAATTGATATTCTTCTCCAATTAAGGGGTACTTTTTTATGTGGAAATAAAATTTTGACAACATTTTCTATCGAAATAAAATTTTGGCAAAATTTTCTATAGAAATAAAATGTTCGCAAAATTTTCTATAGAAATAAAATTTTAACTAGAAATAAAATTTTTAAAAAAATTTGTATAGAAATAACATTTTGACAAAATTTTCTATAGAAATAAAATTTTGACAAAATTTTCTATAGAAATAAAATTTTGACAAAATTATCTATAGAAATAACATTTTGACAAATTTTCTATTGAAATAAAATTTTGACAAAATTATCTATAGAAATAAAATTTTGACAAATTTTCTATAGAAATTAAATTTTGACAAATTTTCTGTAGAAATAAAATTTTTCACAAAACTATCTATAGAAATACAATTTTGACAAAATTTTCTATAGAAATAAAATTTTGACAAAATTTTCTACAGAAATGAAATTTTGACAAAATTTTCTATAGAAATAAAATTTTGACAAAATTTTATATAGAAATAAAATTTTGACAAAATTTTCTATAGAAATAAAATTTTGACAAAATTTTCTATAGAAATAAAATTTTGACAAAATTTTCTACAGGAATAAAATTTTGACAAATTTTCTATAGAAATTCAATTTTGACAAATTTTCTATAGAAATACAATTCTGACAAAATTATCTATGGAAATAAAATTTTGACAAATTTTCAATAGAAAATTTTCTATAGACAAATTTTCTATAGAAATAAAATTTTGACAAATTTTGTATAGAATTTAAATTTTGACAACATTTTCTATAAAAATAAAATTTTGACAAAATTTTCTACAGGAATAAAATTTTGACAAAATTTTCTACAGGAATAGAATTTAGACAAAATTTTTTACAGGAATAAAATTTTGACAAAATATTGTATAGAAATAAAATTTTGACAACGTTTTTTATAGAAATAAACTTTTGACAACATTTTCTATAGAAATGAAATTTTGACAAAATTTTCTGTAAAAATGAAATTTTGACAAAATTTTCTATAGAAATAAAATTTTGACAAAATTTTATTATAGAAATAAAATTTTGACAAAATTTTCTATAGAAATAAAGTTTTGCCAAAATTTTACTATAGAAATAAAATTTTGACAAAATTTTCTATAGAAATTAAATTTTGACTAATTTTCTACAGAAATAAAATTTTGACAAAATTTTCTATAGAAATAACATTTTGACAAAATTTTGTATAGAAATAAAATTTTGACAAAATTTTCTATAGAAATAAAATTTTGACAAAATTTTCTATAGAAATAAAATTTTGACAAAATTTTCTATAGAAATAAAATTTTGACAAAATTTTCTATAGAAATAAAATTTTGACGAAATTTTCAACAGAAATAAAATGTTGACGAAATTTTCTACAGGAATAAAATTTTGACAAAATTTTCTACTGGAATAAAATTTTGACACAATTTTCTACAGGAATAAAATTTTCTACTGGAATAAAATTTTGACAAAATTTTGACAAAATTTTCTATAGAAATAAAATTTTGACAACATCTATCTATATATAAAATTCAATCTATGTTTGTTTATTTGTTTGTTTGTTTGTTTGTATGTTCCGAGTTGGCTCCGAAACGGCTGAACCGATTTACTTGAAACTTTCAGAGATCGTAGGGGGCGTTCATGTGGTGAAAATAGGGTACCTCATTTTTTGACACCTGGTCGCGGAGGGGGACCTCCCCTTCGTCGGACTTTTTGAAGATTGGACCAAAGTTGACCGATTTGCTTGAAATTTTCATTGAAGATTGGGGTTGGCATCTTTACAAAGATCCGCTTCTTTTTATTTCGATATTTGGTGGCGGAGGGGGGCCTCCCCTTTGTTCGACTTTTTTTAAAGTACAGTGAAAAAACTAAAATTCACTAAATTATCTGAGATTTACAGAGAACATGCGGTGAGGTTATGGAATTAATATGGGGTACCTGATGATTTCATATGTGGACGGGGAGGGGGACCTCCCCCTTGCCCTACTTTTTGAAACTTGGAACAAAATTATGCGATTTGCTTGAAATTTTCATTGAATGTTCCGGTTGGCATCTAGACAAAAATCCGCTACATTATTTTTCGATATTTGGTCGGGGAGGGGGACTAACCCTTTGCCCGACTTTTTTTTAAGTACAGTGAAAACAAAACTAAACTCCCCCGACTGAAATTTTACGGAAAAAATGGGTTATGAAATTTATATCAGGTCCTCGATTTTTTAATAAAAATAAAAGGGCATAGGGAGACATCCGCTTCTCTTAAGTACATACAGAGAAACAATTAAACTTTTACCGAGTTACTTGAAATTTACAGAGGACTGGGGAGAGGTTACGATATTAATAGTTGATACCTGATTTTATGATATTTGGACGGAAGAGAGGCCGCCCTTTTAGGCTTATAATTTGCTTGACTTTTTCTGGGACGTTTACAAAAGATACGCTACATCACTTTTCGACTTTTAGTCGGGGAGGTCTAAAACTGCAAAAAAAAAAACAACAATTCTTAAGTTTTCTTGAAATTTACATAGGCAGTGGGGGAAGGTTATGAACGAAGAGGCAACCTTCCTTGCCCCACACTTGAAGGAAAGTTTCAAGAATTTTCACAACGGTGTTTGTCGATATTGTATCGGGGAAAGTGACGTCCCTTTAAAACAATAGAGCAAAATTTAAACATCGCCGATCTACTTGAAATTTACAGGGAACGTGGGAGGAGGTGATTAAATTTATACATAATTTTTAAATTAGTATATGATTTTTCGATATCTGGTTGGGGAAGTGGAAAATTGAAATAAACTTTGTCGATTTACTTCGATAGAATTTATAGAAACCATTGAGTAGTTGCGAAATTAATATAGGGTACGTGATAGTCCGATATCAGGTCGAAGTGGAGCGAAGGTGGGGGGAGGGTTCCGTTTTGTCCGTTTTTTTTCTTAAATTGAAAGTATAGGGTTGTCCGTAAATGGGAACTCGGTACATAATTTTATGATTTTTGCACAGGCTTCTGCCAGACTTCTTTTTAGTAAAGAACTTAAATTTACATGAAATTGGCAGCCAACGTAGAGGGTGCATCATTTTCCAACATTTTAGCAAATGTTAATGTGGTAAAATTTTTTACTATTTTTGCTTTTTCCGATTTATTGGATGGGAAACAGTAATTCTTTGTATGTTATTATTATAGTGCTTAATTTTCAGATATGTTGAGGAGAAGGATACCTTTCCTTGACAAACCACACTTAAAATTCACAAGAAATATAGAAGAAGGTACACCCTCTCCCGCCGTATTTGCACCTATAAACGAAAAATCAAGTAGTCCGATTTGTTTAAAAGAATTCAAATCTTTTCGAATTTGTTTTCAGCACGAAGGATATAGTTGACTAAGTTAACGCAAAATATTCCTCCAAATATGCTTCGGAAGGCGCAGCGAAGCGGGCCGGGTTACGCTAGTATTCTATAGAAATGAAATTTTGACAAAATTTTTTATAGAAATACATTTTTGGACATTGACTCAGTATTTTTAACGGAAAATGCATACAAATCGCTTCACTGCGTTTACCACACTGGTCGGTTGATGCAACAAAACTGCTGTACAAGCCTTTAATATTATTTATACAAATCCACCATCATAAAAACATAATGCCAACATTTAAGCTATCCATAGAGGTGACATTATTTGATATTATTTTCCGCATTTTTTTCTCGCAGACAAAATTTTACAAATGACCATTGAAAGAGATACGGTAGTTAGCAAGAAGTTGAAGTGGGTTCATTACGCCTACTACATAAAGTATTTTACATGACGATGGACGCCCACAGGTATGTCATGGTATTTTACCACTATTAGGCAGATGTGTTATTTCTGTGGTCAATGCTGCAGATGTACAAAACAGGTTGCTTTGATTCTATTGTGTTTGACGAGAAAGGTGTAAACGTTTTTGGGATTTTATGGTCATCTCAAATGTTACCTAAAAAGGAAATGCTTCTGAATAAAATTTGTAGATAATCGTAAAATATCAATATCTAAAAAGGCATTTACGCAATTTTAGGAGACATGTGATATTGAGTGTTAGGTTTCCAGGTAGTTGTAGAGAAGACGTTCAAACCGAATGAAAAGTTTATTGAACGCAGCTGGAATTCCACAATTGGAAAGAGTGTTCCATGGAATTACTGACATTTCTATTTATTTATTTCATCTAGCGATTTCTTCGTTTTACTTCATTTTAAATATTCAAATATTATCAAATTTCAGTATTTCATTGTCATTCTCCAAGCATTGGGCATTGTGCTATAAAATGACGTATTCCGTGTCCATTTCACATTTGTGTGATTTCATATTTTTGTGATCAGGAACATTGCGACTATGGTGGGATGCGTCCAGAGCGATCGAGACGCCCTTCTAGGAATAGAGGCGGCTGCACTTTTCTAAACTTAGTTGGACCAAAATTACTCTGGTTTGCCGTACAGAGTCACATTTCTCCAATGCCACAAGCGGTGGTCGGGCTTGTGGCTTAAGTTTTTTAGAAGCGTAAGCGGATATTCCTTCCTTGTGATTTCATTCTGTGTGTTGTTTTTGATGTTACGTTAGGTGTAGAGTGTTGTGGTATCATTTTTGTGCAGCGCTTTTGGTACACCAGCTCGTATCCAGATCGAGGAACTTTGGGACTAAGGTGAGATTCGTCCACAGCGATCTGTACGCGTCTGTTAGGAAACTCTGATTGGTTTAGCATCCGAGACCCTTTTTCTTCTTTGCATCTCAGGGATCCACCGCAGTGCATGCCCACTTTGCTCGTGAGTTCAAACCCAGTTTCGACAAAACACCAGAATGTTTTTCAGCGTGGATTATCCCCTCTCAGTAATGGTGGTGACATTTCTCTAAGAGGTTTCACTGAAATGTGAAACGCCGTTCGGACTCAGAAAAAGAGGTCCCTTGTCATTGAGTTAAACAAAGAATTGAGCAGCACTCAGTGATAAGAGATAAGTTCTACACTGTGGTATCACAATGTCGGGCTGCAACTATACGTAATCTACAAACATCTCACCGCTTCAGCTACAGTATCTTAACGATTCGTGTTCAGACTTGCCTGATCTAGAAGCTCTCTTTTAAGGTTAAAGTGGCAGCCCGATTAAATTTCAGGCTCGCTTAGACTATTCAGTCCATTGTGATAAGCTCTCTTTTGAAACACTGGTTTTCGCGCACTAACAAGTTGGCTGATAAGTCCCCGGTCTGACACATAGATGACGTTGCTAGTATTAAATGCATATTATTTTTATATAGTACCAACCTTCAAATGATTCGTGTCAAAATTTGACGTCTGTAAGTCAATTGGTTTGTGAGATAGAGCGTCTTTTGTGAAGCAACTTTTGTTATTGTGAAAAAAAATGGAAAAAAGGAATTTCGTGTTTTGATAAAATACTGTTTTCTGAAGGGAAAAAATACGGTGGAAGCAAAAACTTGGCTTGATAATGAGTTTCCGGACTCTTCCCCAGGGAAATCAACAATAATTGATTGGTATGCAAAATTCAAGTGTGGTGAAATGAGCACGGAGGACAGTGAACGCAGTGGACGCCCGAAAGAGGTGGTTACCGACGAAAACATCAAAAAAATCCACAAAATGATTTTGAATGACCGTAAAATGAAGTTGATCGAGATAGCAGAGGCCTTAAAGATATCAAAGGAACGTCTTGGTCATATCATTAATCAATATTTGGATATGCGGAAGCTCTGTGCAAAATGGGTGCCGCGCGAGCTCACATTTGACCAAAAACAACAACGTGTTGATGATTCTGAGCGGTGTTTGCAGCTGTTAACACGTAATACACCCGAGTTTTTCCGTCGATATGTGACAATGGATGAAACATGGCCTCATCACTACACTCCAATCGACAGTCGGCTGAGTGGACAGCGACCGGTGAAGCGTCTCCGAAGCGTGGAAAGACTCAAAAGTCCGCTGGCAAAGTAATGGCCTCTGTTTTTTGGGATGCGCATGGAATAATTTTTATCGATTATCTTGAGAAGGGAAAAACCATCAACAGTGACTATTATATGGCGTTATTGGAGCGTTTGGAGGTCGAAATCGCAGCAAAACGGTCCCATATGAAGAAGAAATTGTACATTATGATTTTAAACTTCTCATGCTGAAATATGAGACTCAAGTGGTCTTGTGCATGGGAAAGCAAATAAAGAAAAGAAAGAAAGAAAGAAAAAAGTGTTGCTCCACCAAGACATTATTGAGAACGATGGCAAAAATTCATGAATTGGGCTTCGAATTGCTTCCCCACCCACCGTATTCTCCACATGTGGCCCCCAGCGACTTTTTCTTGTTCTCAGACCTCAAAGGGATGCTCGCAGGGAAAAAATTTGGCTGCAATGAAGAGGTGATTGCCGAAACTGAGGCCTATTTTGAGGCAAAACCGCAAAAGCTGCTGAGTCGTTGTTGATGAGGGCGTTATTCAGAAGTGATGTCAGCTTCTTCACCGACAGTCAAGAAGCTATAAAAGTATTGTGCAGTGCTGACATAAGGTCTAAGGTAGCCAGCCGCTGTCGTAGAGAACTTAAGTTTCTCACTGAACAGCATAATATAAAACTGTGCTGGGTACCTGGACACTGTGGGATAAAAGGAAATGAGGATGTGTTGGCTAAGGAGGGCGCCCGTGGAACGAATAATGTCCTAGTGGACGTTATTCGTTCATTACAGAATAGAGGTCAAATATGATGAACTATGGCGAAGACGCTGTGTCGTTTCGGATGGTTGCGAGCAAACCAAGTTAATATGGGACGGAAAGAACCGAAGAAATTGCGAAATTTTAATGTCGATGGACAGAGAGGAATTGCGGCCTTTGATGGTAAGAATAGGCCTTAAAGATGATGATATCTGTAGATGGTGTCTGGACCCGCAAGTTACGGAAGACTCGTACCACTTCCTGTGTCAGTGTCCAGCATTATCCTTTAGAAGAAGCAAGATACTGGGCTCCTTTTACTTTCAGGCTCTCACTGATCTGCGGGAGTGCAGCTCTCTGGTTGGGCCTCTGGTTGGTTGTTCTAAGATTTCTTTTAGAAAAAAAACGGGCAGGTGGAAGTTCTGGGACTATTCCGAAGGGGACCGCATCGAAAGTAAGACTATAGAAAGATCACATATAGGAATCACAATGAACAATTGATCTAAGTGGACATCAATTCAACACAAAATTGATCTCATCCTCTACAACCTACGTACTCTGCTGTCCATGTAGTGAATAACATGGCTGTTGGTTTGTTGAAGGTGATCCTCAAGATCAGCTAGGCGGATATAACAGAAGTCAGGAGGGGGCTAAACAGTGTCATAGGTATTATTCCACCTTGGGGAACTCTCTGTTTCACTTTGCGGGGTCTTGATTTCTTATCTCTATATTCAATGTACGACCGACAAAACATTTAGTGGGCGAATTGCCGGTAGGACGAATTTTCGATGTTGAATAGACCGGCATGACTGACCGTATCAAATTTAACAGCTGAAAATTCGTCCTACCGGCAGTTCGCCTACCAAATGTTTTGTTCTTTATTATCTGTGCGGGCGCCGGTCGTATATTGAATATAGAAATAAGTAATCAAGTCTTGGCTTCTGGCAAGAGAAGGGAAATTGATCTGTACGATTCTTACTTACTGGCTTCAATAGTGGAAACACCCTACACATTTTCCACACATCCAGTATAGTGAGTGATTCCAAGTATAGGTATTATTGCACCTTGGGGAACTCTCAGTTTCACTTTGCGGGGTCTTGATTTCTTATCTCTATATTCAATGTACGACCGACAAAACATTTAGTAGGCGAATTGCGGGTAGGACGAATTTTCGATGTTGGCATGACTGACCGTATCAAATTTAACAGCTGAAAATTCGTCCTACCGACAGTTCGCCTACCAAATGTTTTGTTCTTTATTATCTGTGCGGGCGCAGGTCGTATATTGAATATAGAAATAAGAAATCAAGTCTTGGCTTCTGGCAAGGGAAGGGAAATTGATCTGTACGATTCTTACTTACTGGCTTCAATAGTGGAAACACCCTACACATTTTCCACACATCCAGTATAGTGAGTAATTCCAAGTATAGGTATTATTGCACCTTGGGGAACTCTCAGTTTCACTTTGCGGGGTCTTGATTTCTTATCTCTATATTCAATGTACGACCGACAAAACATTTAGGAGCCGAATTGCCGGTAGGACGAATTTTCGATGTTGGCATGACTGACCGTATCAAATTTAACAGCTGGAAATTCGTCCTACCGGCAGTTCGCCTACCAAATGTTTTGTTCTTATTATCTGTGCGAGCGCCGGTCGTACATTGAATACAGAAATAAGAAATCAAGTCTTGACTTCAGGCAAGAGAAGGGAAATTGATCTGTACAATTCCGTCTTACTTCGCCTGGCTTCAATAGTGGAAACACCCTACACATTTTCCACACATCCAGTATAGTGAGTGATTCCAAGTATAAATTGAGCAGTGTGGTCAAGTACTCAACTCCCAGTATTCCAACATGGTTCAACTTTAGCATACAAAATTCATTGGATCCCAGCGCTTTGGATGGTATTGCGTTGTTGAAGACATTGCTAACTTCTGCTGAAGAAAATAGTGGTGTGTTGCTGACTCGGTGACCATGAATGCGACGAGTGGCACTTTTCGTTCTATCATTCTCGGGATGCTTATCAAACTGTCCATTAAAAAGCCTCGCTAATTTCTTCGGAACAGCCATCACAACACTGAAGGTGACTGTGATACCATCATTACCTCGAAAGGGCTCTTATTGTTGGCCACAATTTGTCAGGGTATGTATCTATGTTACATTGCTACAGGTACTCTAACCATGTGTTCAGCATGTGCTCGTCGACTATATTACTTATCTCTAGATTCACTTCCCCGATTTTAGGATCAGCAGGGATAGCACGATAGCGCTCATTACGCCGCTGCTGCTGAGAAGTTCGGCTTAACTTGGGCAATTCGACAGGAGGATATGAATCGAGCGTCCCATTGTCTTGACACCGTTGGGAGCCCACTGTAACGCCGATAGGTGTATTCTCTGAAGCCGTCCCAGTTGTTTTCCTTTTCGTTGATAAACGTCCGGCTTTCAGGGATTATGAAATCGGATGGTCGGTCAATGGTGAGAGTTGGGAGCCACCGTGGTGCAATGGTTAGCATGCCCGCCTTTCATACACAAGGTAGTGGGTTCGATTCCTGCTACGACCGAACACCAAAAAGTTTTTCAACGGTGGATTATCCCACCTCAGTAATGCTGGTGACATTTCTGAGGGTTTCAAAGCTTCTCAAAGTGGTTTCACTGAAATGTGGAACGCCGTTCGGACTCGGCTATAAAAAGTAGGTCCCTTGTCATTGAGCTTAACATGGAATCGGGAAGCACTCAGTGATAAGAGAGAAGTTCACCACTGTGGTATCACAATGGACTGAATAGTCTAAGTGAGCCTGATACATCGTGCTGCCACATAACCTAACCTAACCTAATGGTGAGAGTTATGGGGAAGTAGTCTGATCCCAGTAAAATGACAGTTTGCCGTGAACCCTTATTTATCAGGCCTCGCTAAAGATATGGCTGCAATGACCCACAATACTGGTCCTCTTCGTTTACAGTTCCAAATATGGGATCATCGTAATATGAAAGCCAGAACTCCACCTACATTTCTAGTGTGAGCCTTATGTAGCCCGTTTGTAGCCATCACAATTACGCAAGCTACAGATGAGATTCAGCGCGAACCTGATTCATAAAATCTGCAATCTCTATGATCTTACGTCGGAGCCCATTGCAATTAAATTGATATGCTGCGGCGGAGAATATTGTTGTGCTGGAGAGCGGCTCATGTGGTCGACACACTGCCGCTGTTGTTGGCACAGAATCCTTCCACGTAGTCAGTATGACTATACTCCCGCAGCGATGTTAGGCCGGAACAGTATACCTCACCGAATCCGATTATTGGTAAATTTGCTTTC
This sequence comes from Haematobia irritans, assembly GCF_050003625.1. Lineage (NCBI taxonomy): Eukaryota > Metazoa > Arthropoda > Insecta > Diptera > Muscidae > Haematobia > Haematobia irritans. Next base: position 162,496,124 of record NC_134397.1, on the reverse strand, counting down.
GGCAGATTGAACAGTACCATGGTCCGGGTTTTTGCTGTATCCCTGTTCGAACCAGAAGCAAACGGAGGAAGCTCCCCGGGATGTACCTCTTCCACCATAAAAAGACGGCCGAAACAAGACGTAAACTGATGTAAATATTGTTGTGTTGGAGATGTTGGGGATAACGACTCACGTAGTCGACCTACAGCAGCTAGTGTTGGTTCAGAATCCTGTCAGTATGACTATACTCCCACAGCAATGTTAGCCGCAAGTGCACCGACTACCATGTACCGGTTACACATTACCCCACCGAATGTTGGTAAATTTTGTTTCGGCAGACTGAAAAGTACCATGGTCCGGGGTTTTGCTGTATTTCTGCTCGGACCAGAATCCAACGGAGGAGGCTCCTAGGCATGTACCTTCTCCAATACAAAAAAAGGCCGAAGCCAAATGTACACTGATGTGACAACCGCCGCCGTGGGTTTGTCATTTAGTCTGTTGGCCATCGTCGCCTACGACATAAGTTCGTTCTCAAATAAATAATTAATCTTAACCCTTCGTTGCATGATTAAATTTGAGCAAGGATAAAAATTATTTAGTATGTTAGAATTGTTGTATATGGAGTTATGATACCGTAAACCAATTTTCGTTCGATTCTGATCACTGAAGCAAAAGTTACGTAACATTGCATATATGCAATTTCATGCAGATAATCAATTTCTTTAGTCCACGTTGTTATCTCTATATATCACAGGTAGAGGAGAAAAGTGATGAGATAAAAAATGTTTTAAGTGAAAAATTTTATTGCTGGATGGGGAAAATGGAACATTTTTACTAAAAAAAAAAAAATGTTTTCTCGCCAAACATAAAATGTTTGCCAAAATCAGATAGCATGGTTGCGTCAAACATGTTACATGTTCCCCATCGAAAACTAACATTTTACTTCTGAAACATGTTTGAGGTGATCATATTCCTTCTTGGGGTGCAATATTAAAAGTCAAACTCTTGTGATTCTAAATAATTTCTGCCTTTTTTGATGCACAGAATTCCCCAGTTTTGCATTTAACACAAAGGGATGTGAACATGGAGTACGCAATCCCATAGATGCGAGACCGTTTGGCGTTTACCATTGCACTGTTCCACGTAGAACAGTGCAATGGTCGTAGGGGCGACGAAACTTCAAACATAGGGAGTGACCCAAACAAGAAAAAGACTGGAGAATAGCATGCTTAAAGAAAAGAGGAACAGTAACGTCATAGCAATCATTACCTGATACCTAGAGTTGGAGCCACATCTGTGCCGAGTAAGAGCAGCGGATACTTGTGTATGCAGTCGATAAAGAGACTTTGGAACTCTTTTTATGTCAAATTCTACGCTTATGAATCGGATGATGGAACAAAGAAGTTGGAGCGTACCACATGCTAAAAACTGGTTTTGGTATATACCAGCTTATATGATACACGGAAATCTGGACTCTCGTTTTTACTTAGAGTAGGTATAATGGCGACTTTTCAGTTAATTATGATACCACAATATTGACCTTTTGTTTATCACTGAGTGTAGTTCGATTCAATATTAAGCTCTAAAATTGTCACCAACATATTGACAGGGGATAGACCACCGCAAAAAAATGTTGAACCCATTTAACCTATCTATCACGATGATATACGTGTAACAATTACAACCCAGCAGCTTGTATGTTATACGATTCTCCAACGATTTAGGGCAAGGATCAAATCGAATCTTCTTCTACGACCTCGATTTATATCAAACTCGGTGTTTAAATCTTCATCATCATCAAAATACTCGTCTTTATATTCATATTCGTCGTTAAGTTTCCTAGTAGTAACAAAAATTGATTGAATGCATGACATTGCACATATGCAATTATATGGCATATATGCAATGACAGTTCATATCGGCTCAAACGCATGAAATTGCAGATATGATATCATACATTGTAGGGCACTTTTAAATATAAATTGTATTATAAAACTATATACGTAGCGTTTAGAATAGAGTAAACTTTTCATTTTATATTTACATTTAAAAAAAAATTTAAGAAAGTTTCATAATATTAAAACAAATAAGTTAAATTTTTCCAGGTACTCAAAATGCTTATTTTAATTTCGCTTTATTTAAATGAAATTGTTACGATACTGGACAAAATCCTTATCAAATATAATCTACGGTTTCCAAAATGTGAATAACAAAAAAAAATATGGTAAAATATGTAAAAGAATAGGAGCTAGACAGGCAAGAAACTAACATTGCATATTGCAATGTCATGCAACGAAGGGTTAAATAATTTCAAAAATTGTAGCGTGCACTTTCATAAGAAACCGACAAATTTGTTCCTTTTTTCCCTCCATATCATGTGACAGAACGACTTTAATTGAAACATCATACTCAATAATACCATACATTTATTTCGAAATATTAAAATTTTAACATATACTAATTGTTGTCCTTAATAAGAAGAAAATGACCTAATGAAGGTTCATAATAGCTCATCAACTACATTGACGAAATATCGAAGGAACAACTCTAACGAATAGATTGAGTGTTTGCTGTCGTGTCAAAATAAGACAGACAAGCAATCTTCAAACGTAAAATGTTATGTGGATACATCAGAACTCAGTATCTAATAGAAAATGTCTGCTCCATCTCGTCTCTCTTACCTCCCATTGGGTATAGAATGTGTGCTGTTTGATGAGTCGATGATGCTCTATGTCCAACTGTGTATCGGCTAGTTTGACCAGCCATTACACTATGGGATGAAATTAAATAATTGAATGCGTTGGAGAGTTCACTTGAGTGCCAAAAACTCCTTGCTATCGATACAATGGAATGCAAAAAATTATTCGACTTCTACAAGGTTCGCCCGAATAAATAAATATTTAGTCTCAAAAAAATTTTTTTGGAAAGAAGGAGATTTATTTTTCAATACAGTTTCCATGTTTCAACCCATATGAAAAATATGTTTAGAGGGTTGCGAAACCAGTGGCGGTGATGTCCTCTTCATTTGACCGATATTTGTAGCAAACGTGCGATTTTTGTAAGATTGGAAATAAAAAGAAATAGTACGGGACCAAGACAAGAGATGAGGTAGTTGAGACGGCAACTTGTCGACAATTTTAACAGTGGCAAGGCGGGAAGAGTGAATCTATATTGGAGCTGAATTTGTATTTCACCAAGTGGGTTGTTTTTCTTCAATTCAGTGTCGAATCATCTCAATAACCTCTAGGTACTGAATGTGGATCAGACCTTGTGGATTCCCAAATCCTGGTGTGCGTCAGATCAACTATCTGGTGTGCGTTAATGGTTTCAAGTTTCGTCAAATGCCAAGGAACTACAGATACAGTTGTTGTTCAGAGTCAGTGATGCAAGTATTTTTCTGGCTCCTGTCCACAAATTATGATGTTTTCATCCCCAAAAATCCCAAATTTAAATAACTCACAAAATCCCCCAATACATTTTGACAAGGTTTTTTTGAAAAAAAAAAGAAATAATAAAAATAAAGCAAAAGGCTCTGCTGTAGAAAATCAGTAATAACTTAAAAATAAAAATTTTCCCAAATCCAGCAAGCTGCAAGGAGATCACGATTTCGAACCACAACACCAAGAGACTGCTATTCGTCTTCCAAATGCTTGAGATATGAAAATGGGAGTAAAATTGGGTGGTAGACATGTTGCCAAAGTTAGTAGAATTCTACTAGAAATGGTAGATTTTTCATTGTTTGGTAGATTTTTTGATGTTTTGGTAGATTTTGCAGAGGTACTTCATAAATTTCTATAAATAAATAAATTTCTTTAGAAATAAACTTCTGAGAAAATTTTGTACATGGAAAAAAATGTTGAGAAAATTTTCTACATAGAAATAAAATTTTGAAAATATATTTTCTATAGAAATAAAATTTTGTCAAAAATTTCTATAGAAATAAAATTATGACAAAATTTTCTATTGAAGTAAAATTTCGACAAACTTTTCTATAGAAATACAATTTTGGCAAAATTTTCTTTATAGAAGTAACATTTTGACAAAATTTTCTATAGAAATAAATATTTGAAAAAATTTTCTATAGAAATAAAATTTTGACAAAATTTTCTATATAAATAAAATTTTGACAAAATTTTCTATAGAAATAAAATTTTGACAAAAATTGCTATAGAAACAACATTTTGACAAAATTTTCTATAGAAACAAAATTTTGAAAAAATTTCTATAGAAATAAAATTTTAACAATTTTGAGTTGTAAATATACTCTCTTCTGAAAAAGTTCACTGTTTTCTAGATTTAAATTAATTTCCCTGAAGACGAGCATCGGAGATGTCTCGAAATATTGGATTTTTCTATAGAAATAAATATTAGACAAAATTTATATAGAAATAAAATTTTGACAAAATTTTCTATAGAAATAAAATTTTGACAAAGTTTCCCATAGAAGTAAAATTTTGACAAAATTTTCTATATAGAAATAAAGTTTTGACAAAATTTTCTATAGAAATAAAATTTTGACAATTTTGAGTTGTAAATATATTCTCTTTTGAAAAAGTTCAGTGTTTTTTTCAATTTAAATTAATTTCCCTGAAGACGAGCATCGGAGATGTCTCGAAATATTGGATTTTTCTATAGAAATAAAATTTTGACAAAATTTTCTATAGAAATAAAATTTTGACAAAATTTCCTATAGAAATAAAATTTTGACAAAATTTTCTATAGAAATAAAATTTTGACAAAATTTTCTATAGAAATAAAATTTTGACAAAATTTTCTATAGAAATAAAATTTTGACAAAATTTTCTATAGAAATAAAATTTTGACAAAAATTGCTATAGAAACAAAATTTTGACAAAATTTTCTATAGAAATAAAATTTTGACAAAAATTTCTATAGAAATAAAATTTTGACAAAATTTTATATAGAAATAAAATTTTGACAATTTTGAGTTGTAAATATACTCTCTTCTGAAAAAGTTCACTGTTTTCTCAATTTAAATTAATTTCCCTGAAGACGAGCATCGGAGATGTTTCGAAATATTGGATTTTTCTATAGAAATAAATATTAGACAAAATTTATATAGAAATAAAATTTTGACAAAATTTTCTATAGAAATAAAATTTTGACAAAATTTTCTATTGAAGTAAAATTTTGACAAAGTTTCCCATAGAAGTAAAATTTTGACAAAATTTTCTATATAGAAATAAAGTTTTGACAAAATTTTCTATAGAAATAAAATTTTGACAATTTTGAGTTGTAAATATATTCTCTTTTGAAAAAGTTCAGTGTTTTTTTTTCAATTTAAAGTAATTTCCCTGAAGACGAGCATCGGAGATGTCTCGAAATATTGGATTTTTCTATAGAAATAAAATTTTGATAAAATTTTCTATAGAAATAAAATTTTGACAAAATTTTCTATAGAAATAAAATTTTGACAAAATTTTCTATAGAAATAAAATTTTGACAAAATTTTCTATAGAAATAAAATTTTGACAAAATTTTCTATAGAAATAAAATTTTGACAAAAATTTCTATAGAAATAAAATTTTGACAAAATTTTATATAGAAATAAAATTTTGACAATTTTGAGTTGTAAATATACTCTCTTCTGAAAAAGTTCACTGTTTTCTCAATTTAAATTAATTTCCCTGAAGACGAGCATCGGAGATGTTTCGAAATATTGGATTTTTCTATAGAAATAAATATTAGACAAAATTTATATAGAAATAAAATTTTGATAAAATTTTCTATAGAAATAAAATTTTGACAAAATTTTCTATTGAAGTAAAATTTTGATAAAGTTTCCCATAGAAGTAAAATTTTGACAAAATTTTCTATATAGAAATAAAGTTTTGACAAAATTTTCTATAGAAATAAAATTTTGACAATTTTGAGTTGTAAATATATTCTCTTTTGAAAAAGTTCAGTGTTTTTTTTCAATTTAAAGTAATTTCCCTGAAGACGAGCATCGGAGATGTCTCGAAATATTGGATTTTTCTATAGAAATAAAATTTTGACAAAATTTTCTATAGAAATAAAATTTTGACAAAATTTTTTATAGAAATAAAATTTTGACAGAATTTTCTATAGAAATAAAATTTTGACAAAATTTTCTATAGAAATAAAATTTTGACAAAATTTTCTATAGAAATAAAATTTTGTCAAAATTTTCTATAGAAATAAAATTTTGTCAAAATTTTCTATAGAAATAAAATTTTGACAGAATTTTCTATTGAAGTAAAATTTTGACAAAGTTTCCTATAGAGGTAAAATTTTGACAAAATTTTCTATATAGAAATAAAATTTTGACAAAGTTTTCTATAGAAGTAAAATTTTGACAAAATTTTCTATATAGAAATAAAATTTTGACAACATTTTTTATATACAAATAAAATTTTGACAAAATTTTCTATAGAAATAAAATTTTGACAATTTTGAGTTGTAAATATATTCTCTTCTGAAAAAGTTCACTGTTTTTTCAATTTAAATTAATTTCCCTGAAGAAGAGCATCGGAGATGTCTCGAAATATTGGATTTTTCTATAGAAATAAATATTTGGCAAAATTTATATAGAAATAAAATTTTGACAAAATTTTCTATAGAAATAAAATTTTGACAAAATTTTCTATTGAAGTAAAATTTTGACAAAGTTTCCTATAGAAGTAAAATTTTGACAAAATTTTCTATAGAAATAAAATTTTGACAATTTTGAGTTGTAAATATATTCTCTTTTGAAAAAGTTCACTGTTTTTTCAATTTAAATTAATTTCCCTGAAGACGAGCATCTGAGGTGTCTCGAAATATTGGATATTTTCAAATAAAAATTACAACTCAATAAAACAACTCTCTATTTTTATTTATATGACCTCAAGCCAAACTAAACAATTATAGTTAAAAATTTTCTATAGAAATAAAATTTTGACAAAATTTTCTATAGAAATAAAATTTTGACAAAATTTTCTATAGAAAAAAAAATTTGACAAAATTTTCTATAGAAATAAATTTTTTACAAAATCTTCTATAGAAATAAAATTTTGACAAAATTTTCTATAGAAATAAAATTTTGTCAATATTTTTTATAGAAATAAAATTTTGTCAAAATTTTCTATAGAAATAAAATTTTGTCAAAATTTTCTATAGAAATAAAATTTTGACAGAATTTTCTGTTGAAGTAAAATTTTGACAAAGTTTCCTATAGAGGTAAAATTTTGACAAAATTTTCTATATAGAAATAAAATTTTGACAAAATTTTCTATATAGAAATAAAATTTTTACAAAATTTTCTATATAGAAATAAAATTTTGACAAAATTTTCTATAGAAATAAAATTTTGACAAAATTTTCTATAGAAATACAATTTTGACAAAATTTTCTAATGAAATAAAATTTTGACAAAAATTTCTATAGAAATAAAATTTTGACAAAATTTTCTATAGAAATAAAATTTTGTCAAAATTTTCTACAAAAATAAAATTTTGACAAAATTTTCTATTGAAGTAAAATTTTGACAAAGTTTCCTATAGAAGTAAAATTTTGACAATATTTTCTATTGAAGTAAAATTTTGACAACATTTTTTATATACAAATAAAATTTTGACAAAATTTTCTATAGAAATAAAATTTTGACAATTTTGAGTTGTAAATATATTCTCTTCTGAAAAAGTTCACTGTTTTTTCAATTTAAATTAATTTCCCTGAAGACGAGCATCGGAGATGTCTCGAAATATTGGATTTTTCTATAGAAATAAAATTTTGACAAAATTTTCTATAGAAATAAAATTTTGACAAAATTTTCTATAGAAATAAAATTTTGACAGAATTTTCTATAGAAATAAAATTTTGACAAAATTTTCTATAGAAATAAAATTTTGACAAAATTTTCTATAGAAATAAAATTTTGTCAAAATTTTCTATAGAAATAAAATTTTGTCAAAATTTTCTATAGAAATAAAATTTTGACAGAATTTTCTATTGAAGTAAAATTTTGACAAAGTTTCCTATAGAGGTAAAATTTTGACAAAATTTTCTATATAGAAATAAAATTTTGACAAAATTTTCTATATTGAAATAAAATTTGTACAAAATTTTCTATATAGAAATAAAATTTTGAAAAAATTTTCTATAGAAATAAAATTTTGACAAAATTTTCTATAGAAATAACATTTTGGCAAAATTTTCTAATGAAATAAAATTTTGACAAAAATTTCTATAGAAATAAATATTTGACAAAATTTTCTATAGAAATAAAATTTTGTCAAAATTTTCTATAGAAATAAAATTTTGACAAAATTTTCTATTGAAGTAAAATTTTGGCAAAGTTTCCTATAGAAGTAAAATTTTGACAAAATTTTTTATATAGAAATAAAATTTTGACAAAATTTTCTATAGAAATAAAATTTTGACAATTTTGAGTTGTAAATATATTTTCTTCTGAAAAAGTTCACTGTTTTTTCAATTTAAATTAATTTCCCTGAAGACGAGCATCGGAGATGTCTCGAAATATTGGATTTTTCTATAGAAATAAATATTTGACAAAATTTATATAGAAACAAAATTTTGACAAAATTTTCTATAGAAATAAAATTTTGACAAAATTTTCTATTGAAGTAAAATTTTGACAAAGTTTCCTATAGAAGTAAAATTTTGACAAAATTTTCTATAGAAATAAAATTTTGACAATTTTGAGTTGTAAATATATTCTCTTTTGAAAAAGTTCAGTGTTTTTTTCAATTTAAATAAATTTCCCTGAAGACGAGCATCGGAGATGTCTCGAAATATTGGATTTTTCTATAGAAATAAATATTTGACAAAATTTATATAGAAACAAAATTTTGACAAAATTTTCTATAGAAATAAAATTTTGACAAAATTTTCTATAGAAATAAAATTTTGACAAAATTTTCTATAGAAATAATATTTTGACAAAATTTTCTATGGAAATAAAATTTTGACAAAATTTTCTATAGAAATAAAATTTTGTCAAAATTTTCTATAGAAATAAAATATTGACAAAATTTTCTATTGAAGTAAAATTTTGACAAAGTTTTCTATAGAAGTAAAATTTTGACAAAATTTTCTATATAGAAATAAAATTTTGACAACATTTTTTATATACAAATAAAATTTTGACAAAATTTTCTATAGAAATAAAATTTTGACAATTTTGAGTTGTAAATATATTCTCTTCTGAAAAAGTTCACTGTTTTTTCAATTTAAATTAATTTCCCTGAAGACGAGCATCGGAGATGTCTCGAAATATTGGATTTTTCTATAGAAATAAATATTTGGCAAAATTTATATAGAAATAAAATTTTGACAAAATTTTCTATTGAAGTAAAATTTTGACAAAGTTTCCTATAGAAGTAAAATTTTGACAAAATTTTCTATAGAAATAAAATTTTGACAATTTTGAGTTGTAAATATATTCTCTTTTGAAAAAGTTCACTGTTTTTTCAATTTAAATTAATTTCCCTGAAGACGAGCATCTGAGGTGTCTCGAAATATTGGATATTTTCAAATAAAAATTACAACTCAATAAACCAACTCTCTATTTTTATTTATATGACCTCAAGCCAAACTAAACAATTATAATTAAAAATTTTCTATAGAAATAAAATTTTGACAAAATTTTCTATAGAAATAAAATTTTGACAAAATTTTCTATAGAAATAAAATTTTGACAAAATTTTCTATAGAAAAAAAAATTTGACAAATTTTTCTATAGAAATAAATTTTTTACAAAATCTTCTATAGAAATAAAATTTTGACAAAATTTTCTATAGAAATATAATTTTGTCAATATTTTTTATAGAAATAAAATTTTGTCACAATATTCTATAGAAATAAAATTTTGACAGAATTTTCTGTTGAAGTAAAATTTTGACAAAGTTTCCTATAGAGGTAAAATTTTGACAAAATTTTCTATATAGAAATAAAATTTTGACAAAATTTTCTATATAGAAATAAAATTTTTACAAAATTTTCTATATAGAAATAAAATTTTGACAAAATTTTCTATAGAAATAAAATTTTGACAAAATTTTCTATAGAAATACAATTTTGACAAAATTTTCTATAGAAATAAAATTTTGTCAAAATTTTCTACAAAAATAAAATTTTGACAAAATTTTCTATTGAAGTAAAATTTTGACAAAGTTTCCTATAGAAGTAAAATTTTGACAAAATTTTCTATATAGAAATAAAATTTTGACAAAATTTTTTATATAGAAATAAAATTTTGACAAAATTTTCTATAGAAATAAAATTTTGACAATTTTGAGTTGTAAATATATTCTCTTCTGAAAAAGTTCACTGTTTTTTCAATTTAAATTAATTTCCCTGAAGACGAGCATCGGAGATGTCTCGAATAATTGGATTTTTCTATATAAATAAATATTTGACAAAATTTATATAGAAATAAAATTTTGACAAAATTTTCTATAGAAATAAAATTTTGACAAAATTTTCTATTGAAGTAAAATTTTGACAAAGTTTCCTATAGAAGTAAAATTTTGACAAAATTTTCTATATAGAAATAAAATTGTTACAAAATTTTCTATAGAAATAAAATTTTGACAATTTTGAGTTGTAAATATATTCTCTTCTGAAAAAGTTCACTGTTTTTTCAATTTAAATTAATTTCCCTGAAGACGAGCATCGGAGATGTCTCGAAATATTGGATTTTTCTATAGAAATAAATATTTGGCAAAATTTATATAGAAATAAAATTTTGACAAAATTTTCTATTGAAGTAAAATTTTGACAAAGTTTCCTATAGAAGTAAAATTTTGACAAAATTTTCTATAGAAATAAAATTTTGACAATTTTGAGTTGTAAATATATTCTCTTTTGAAAAAGTTCACTGTTTTTTCAATTTAAATTAATTTCCCTGAAGACGAGCATCTGAGGTGTCTCGAAATATTGGATATTTTCAAATAAAAATTACAACTCAATAAAACAACTCTCTATTTTTATTTATATGACCTCAAGCCAAACTAAACAATTATAATTAAAAATTTGACAAAATTTTCTATAGAAATAAAATTTTGTCAAAATTTTCTACAAAAATAAAATTTTGACAAAATTTTCTATTGAAGTAAAATTTTGACAAAGTTTCCTATAGAAGTAAAATTTTGACAAAATTTTCTATATAGAAATAAAATTTTGACAAAATTTTTTATATAGAAATAAAATTTTGACAAAATTTTCTATAGAAATAAAATTTTGACAATTTTGAGTTGTAAATATATTCTCTTCTGAAAAAGTTCACTGTTTTTTCAATTTAAATTAATTTCCCTGAAGACGAGCATCGGAGATGTCTCGAATAATTGGATTTTTCTATATAAATAAATATTTGACAAAATTTATATAGAAATAAAATTTTGACAAAATTTTCTATAGAAATAAAATTTTGACAAAATTTTCTATTGAAGTAAAATTTTGACAAAGTTTCCTATAGAAGTAAAATTTTGACAAAATTTTCTATATAGAAATAAAATTGTTACAAAATTTTCTATAGAAATAAAATTTTGACAATTTTGAGTTGTAAATATATTCTCTTCTGAAAAAGTTCACTGTTTTTTCAATTTAAATTAATTTCCCTGAAGACGAGCATCGGAGATGTCTCGAAATATTGGATTTTTCTATAGAAATAAATATTTGGCAAAATTTATATAGAAATAAAATTTTGACAAAATTTTCTATTGAAGTAAAATTTTGACAAAGTTTCCTATAGAAGTAAAATTTTGACAAAATTTTCTATAGAAATAAAATTTTGACAATTTTGAGTTGTAAATATATTCTCTTTTGAAAAAGTTCACTGTTTTTTCAATTTAAATTAATTTCCCTGAAGACGAGCATCTGAGGTGTCTCGAAATATTGGATATTTTCAAATAAAAATTACAACTCAATAAAACAACTCTCTATTTTTATTTATATGACCTCAAGCCAAACTAAACAATTATAATTAAAAATTTTCTATAGAAATAAAATTTTGACAAAATTTTCTATAGAAATAAAATTTTGACAAAATTTTCTATAGAAATAAAATTTTGACAAAATTTTCTATAGAAAAAAAAATTGACAAAATTTTCTATAGAAATAAATTTTTTACAAAATCTTCTATAGAAATAAAATTTTGACAAAATTTTCTATAGAAATAAAATTTTGTCAATATTTTTTATAGAAATAAAATTTTGTCAAAATTTTCTATAGAAATAAAATTTTGACAGAATTTTCTGTTGAAGTAAAATTTTGACAAAGTTTCCTATAGAGGTAAAATTTTGACAAAATTTTCTATATAGAAATAAAATTTTGACAAAATTTTCTATATAGAAATAAAATTTTGACAAAATTTTCTATATAGAAATAAAATTTTGACAAAATTTTTTATATAGAAATAAAATTTTGACAAAATTTTCTATAGAAATAAAATTTTGACAATTTTGAGTTGTAAATATATTCTCTTCTGAAAAAGTTCACTGTTTTTTCAATTTAAATTAATTTCCCTGAAGACGAGCATCGGAGATGTCTCGAATAATGGGATTTTTCTATATAAATAAATATTTGACAAAATTTATATAGAAATAAAATTTTGACAAAATTTTCTATAGAAATAAAATTTTGACAAAATTTTCTATTGAAGTAAAATTTTGACAAAGTTTCCTATAGAAGTAAAATTTTGACAAAATTTTCTATATAGAAATAAAATTGTTACAAAATTTTCTATAGAAATAAAATTTTGACAATTTTGAGTTGTAAATATATTCTCTTCTGAAAAAGTTCACTGTTATTTCAATTTAAATTAATTTCCCTGAAGACGATCATCGGAGATGTCTCGAAATATTGGATATTTTCAAATAAAAATTACAACTCAATAAAACAACTCTCTATTTTTATTTATATGACCTCAAGCCAAACTAAACAATTATAATTAAAAATTTTCTATAGAAATAAAATTTTGACAAAATTTTCTATAGAAATAAAATTTTGACAAAATTTTCTATAGAAATAAAATTTTGACAAAATTTTCTATAGAAATAAAATTTTGACAAAATTTTCTATAGAAATACAATTTTGACAACATTTTCTATAGAAATAAAATTTTGATAAAATCTTCTATAGAAATAAAATTTTGACAAAATTTCCTATAGAAATAAAATTTTGACAAAATTTCCTATAGAAATAAAAATTTTGTAAAAAAGATTAAACCGATTTCATGAAAAAATCACCAAATTTATGGAAAATCACCACCAAATCCCCAACTCAGAAATTTCTCCCCATTCACGAAAAATTATCCCCAGGTTGGGGAAAATCCCCACTACTGGCATCACTGTTCAGAGTGTACCTTTTCACAATGGTACTAAATCTCTTTTTGGAAATAATTCTGCAACTTTTGAATGGATACACTGAAAAAACAGTGAACCCACCAGGAAGAAAACTTTTGATTAATTTTAGAAAATTTTGAATAGTTTTAGAAATTTTTAACTAAACAGTATTACAAACGCTGGCATCACGCCGAAATCACAAAAATAAGTAAATATTTTTCGACAAATTCAAGAAAATTTATTAGACATAAATAATTTTTTCACTTTTTAAAGAAAATTTTGTAGTTTGAAGGAAAAAATTGGAGTTCAAAATTGCAAGAATGTCTTTAGTGACATACGAAGTTCATGATGGACGCTGTTGTAGTAAAATTTACAAATTTTAAGAAATAATGAACTATTTTATGAGAAGTACGAATTTAGTAAAACTTTTTACTTCATTTGTGTATAATTTTTTCCCGTCTTTTAGTTCATTTAACTAACGTACGCAAAAAATTATTAGAGTAAACGAAACTTTCTCCAAATATAATAATTTCATGAACTAAAATATAGTTAAATTGGCTTTAGTGAAATAGTGAGTTCACTTTTTTTTGAGTGTACAGGTATCAACATGGTTTTCTTTGTGTGAAAGCTGAGGTGTCAGGATTTTGAACCATTGAACGACCATTTTTGATTCTTCTAGGACCAAAATTTAATAACAAAGGCTGCTCGTATTCCTATTTCAAATTGGATTATTGATATTTTCGTTGAACTTGGATTAGACTATTTTTGGACTTTTGTATCCCGAAGCGACACAGTCGTTTGGAATATATGCCCTCCCAACTATCTATCGATAGTAGCAAATGTTCTCATGGTCTTTATCCACATAAAAGTTCTTAAAACTGATTTACCACATTTTTTCTACTCTCATCCCACTGTGAATCGGCAGCCTGCCCAACTGGCATTTTCATGTATGGGTAATTGAAACTTTTTTAGTTTATTTAAATTGAAATTAAGAACATTCATGTTTTTTAATGATGAAATATGTGGCAATTTCAGTTTTGTTACATACAATCAATACGAATTCAAACATACACATATGCAAAGTAACTACATAAGCAAACACTCTAAATACTTGAGTAACGGGAAAGGCCTTTAGTATAGAGGCCCACTTTGTCTAGATGGGCATTAAATATCGCTACCAGTGTAGGTTTGCTTAAATACAACCAGATCGAGGAATTCTGTTATAAAATGGAATCTGTCCAGAGTTATCTTATTGCGAATAGGGTAAATTATTGAACATATGACGCGTCTTACAGAAAGGTTTGACGTCATATAAGAAATTCATTAAAATTTAGCCAACAAAGTTGTTTCATTGATATAATGAATATTTTACATTAAGGCAATGCAAATATTCATGAACCGTATGAAATTTTTCTTTATATATTAGAAAAATTATTACATTCACGAAAATTTGCGTTTTGTATTGGCTCAAAATTGTTCCATTGGCTCAATTTTAAGGACCGTTAATATTATGAAGCTTTTTCCACCAGCGATAAGGTCTTTATGGACTTGGAAGGTAACACCCCCCATTTGGTTTGACATAGAGCGGCAAAAGTGGTTGTCGGTAGGCGCAGATCCGGAGAGTACGGTGGAAGCTGAATAACCTCTCATTTGGTCTTGTGCAGTGCTGTTTTGACAACTTGGTCAAAATGGATCGAGGCATAGTCATGGAGCACGATGACTTGACCTTGTCTGTAGGGCTCAGCTGGGTAATGTAGAGCTCGTTGTTGACAGTGGCTTTTCGTCCATACAGTGAACCATGCCTTTCCAGTCCGAAAAACACAGAGCATGGCTTGATTCTTGGCTTCGGCATCTTCTTTGAGGCCATCACTATTTCTTATCTCCCATAATTCCATACAGAAAGCGCAATTTTGTATCCACGTGGAGCCACCGTGATGCAATGGTTAGCATGCCCGCCTTGTATACACAAGGTCGTGGGTTCGATTCCTGCTTCGACCTAACACCAAAAAGTTTTTCAGCGGTGGATTATCCCATCTCAGTAATGCTGGTGACATTTCTGAGTGTTTCAAAGCTTCTCTAAGTGGTTTCACTGTAATGTGGAATGCCGTTCGGACTCGGCTATAAAAAGGAGGTCCCTTGTCATTGAGTTTAACTTGGAATCGGGCAGCACTCAGTGATAAGAGAGAAGTTCACCACTGTGGTATCACAATGGACTGAATAGTCTAATGCATCGGGCTGCCACCTAACTAGGGTTTTCTTTTTTCTGGGACTTTACCATTCCCGGGAAAGCGGGAGCCTGGTACATCGGGCTGCCACCTAACCTAACCAATCACGTGTTGCACGGTGGCGGATTAGATGTTGTGGCATTGAAGTTTCCTTTGTTTTCTTCATTGAGCGCCTGAGCACCATGCCTTCCCAGTCCCATCAAACACTGATCAGGACCTTCTTTGTATTGCTGAACTCTCGTCTTCTGCGCCTCTTTCGGGATCATTCGCTTCTTTTTTTGATCCACATTGACGTATAGACACCATTTCTAATCTTCTCGCAAAGAGCCCATTTTATGTCCACGTATCTTGGTTGAGATCGTGATTGAGACTAAAACAAATTAACTGAAGGTGGCGAGATATTGCCATTGCATTCATGTTAATTTTTTTCGGTCAATTCATGAGTTTTTTTGGTTACCATCTTCCTTAAACATTGCCTTCGGATAGTGTTTATCGAATTGTGCAGGTCGTCCGCTTCGAGGCGTGGCTTCAAAGACAATTTTTGAAATTCCGGAAACATTTTGGTGCAAGAGACACATCTAACACACACTCTCCATATATACTACATATGCCCCGAGCGAGTTCGGTTGATCTTTGAGCTCGTTGAAAGCAAAGAAAAATAGATGTCTGAAATGCTGAAGTCAGTTCCTCCTGGAAATTCCATTACTGAGCCATTTCTAATCTTCTCGCAAAGAGAACATTTTATGTCCACGTATCTTGGTTGAGATTGTGACTGAGACTAAAACAAATTAACTGAAGGTGGCAAGAGATTGTCATTGCATTGATGTTAAGTTTTTCGGCCAATTATGAGTTTTTTTCGTGACAATCTTCCTTAAACAGTGCCTACGGAAAGTCTTTATCGAATTGTGCAGGTCGTCCGATTGGAGGCGTGACTTCAAAAACAATTTTTGAAATTCCGGAAACATTTTGGTGCAATAGACACATCTAACACACACTCTGCATATGCCCCGAGCGAGTTCGGTTGCTTTTTGAGCTCGTTGAAAAGCAAAGAAAAGTAGATGTCTAAAATGCTCAAATCAGTTCCTCCTGGAAATTCCATTACAGAGCATGATCTTAGTTGAGGCAAAACTATTCTGCTTTGCCATGAGAGCCCTCTTTCTCTGGTGCTATGGGCGGTGGTAGGAATTCCAGAATAGGAATGACTTTTAAACTTATCACTGCTTCAGTTTCAGCTTCGTAACGTCATGAATCCTATTCAGACTTGCCTGGTATGCTGCCGGATATAGAGACTCTTTTTTGTACCGATGGATTTCGTGGTTTCGTAAATGAAGATCGACCCTGTGCGATTGGTGATTTGGATGGTTATTGCGATAACAACCCAGGCGATTCGACTGTGATAACATGTCGTCGTGTCTTCGCGTATCGCTTATCAGGTGCATAGTTCGCCACTCTCCTGCGGATTGTCATCTACGTAACATAGTCAACAATTGGAAGTGCTTCTGACATGTACCTCGATAGCCTTGCATATGCCATTGCTAAGTCACAAATAGCAATGGCGTATGTATATGACAGTCGAACATGAGTCCGAGAATCAACATGAGTTTGGAGCACCGTGGTGCAATGGTTAGCATGCCCGCCTTGGCCGTGGGTTCAAACCCAGTTTCGACCAAACACCAAAAAGTTTTTCAGCGGTGGATTATCCCACCTCAGTAATGCTAGTGACATTTCTGAGTGCCCTTGTCATTGAGCTTAACATACAATCGGGCAGCACTCAGTGATAAAAAAGAAGTTCACCACTGTGGTATCACTATAGACTGAATAGTCTAAGTGAGCCTGAAATATCGGGCTGCCACTATACCTAACCTAATATATGAGTCCGAGAATCTTGGGGTAGTTTTTGGTCGGAATCGTTACGCCATCGACATTCATCATATTCAACTGGCTTCTGCTATTCACATGTAGTGAATTGCTGAGAATTTGGCTGCTGATGTCCTCAAATTTCTTACTGTGAAATAACTGATATTCAAGAGATCGCAGATGTTATCAAAAAGAGGCCCGGATGACATGATTGTTACCGCATTAGGTAAAATCTCAACACTATGACTAAGGGGTGGAATATATTAAAACTAGAGGTTGAACAGTGCCGGAGGTATAACCCCGTCTTGGGGAAATCCCTGTTTAACTCCATGACATCCTGATTTTTATCTCGGAATTCCACGTACGATTGGAAACTGCACATATAGCTTAGTACCCAAATGTTATCACCGCTGGTAGGGAAGCGTTTTCTATGCCCTTAAATATGGTGGTATCGAATGCCTTAAATAGGTATCGTGGGACACGGCTTGGGTTCGTTAATATATATTTTGATATATTCTTTAATGACATGTAATACTGGTTATTGGCAGCTGGAAAATTCTCTACGCCACTTGAGAGGAGTAATGCTTCAAGTGTTTTGGCTATGTAAAGAAAAAGGTAGATTGGGCTGTACGATTCACTCTTGCCCGAGTCTTAGTACGGTTTCAGATGGGTGATTACTCTACCCATTTTCCAGACATCGGGTATAATAAGCGGGATTAAAAAAAAATTGAGGAGTCTGGTCAGCAACTCAACTTCCTGCATACCCAAATGCTTCAGCATCGATATTCGTTTGGTGCTGTTGGTGACATCTGAACTACCTGCATGCCCAGATGCTCCAGCATCGATATTTAATCGGGCCAAACGCCTTGGTGCTGTTGATGATATCTGTAGCTTCTGTTGAGGTAAATTGTTGTATGTTTTTGGTTCCGAGACTACGAATACCCGCCTTGCATACGAAGGTGGGCAGTAGTTAATAAAGAAATTTTGCCACTGTGGTTTTTATCCACTCAGTAATTGTGGTAACATTTCTGAGCCTTGCTAAGTTTCTCTAATAGTCGGCAGCACTCATTCCCAGCAAAAAAATTTGGAAGTTCTTCTCAAGGCACAACTTTAAAAGAACTTCCAAAAATGCTCTCCCAAAGATGTTCTTTATTTTAACTGCACAGGAAATTCATTTGAGTCAATTTTTTTATAACCCGCTTTTTTCGTATTTTTAAAGGGAAATTTATTTTTATTTGTTTCGAATAGATTAAAAACATATTAATAATTAATAAAATGGTACAAATTATTTAAATTTAGCCGAAAAAAATGTTAAATCCTTTCTAAAAAAATTGCGAATTTTTGAAAATATTTGATGACAAACGTTCCAGACAAGCGTTATAATGCATTAAAAATCATAAAACATTAAATTTTTTTTTGTCAAAATATCACAAACATTCTTAATTCACATCCAAAACACTGAATTCACCTCACACCTTAAGAAGTGATGCAAACTCAGTGCAGCGGCTGTTGAAATGTTGGACATCCGTCCTATGACCAGCCCATGTTAAATTCATCGCTTCTGCGTCAATTTGGCACCACTTCCGGATCCAAAAAGAACATTTTCACTACTCTCTTGGCGGCGCTTTTTTATTGGGTTGATATAACAATGGACTTCATACTCTGAGTTAGCCTAAAATACCCGCTGCCACTATACCTAACCTCGATTTATAACTTCCGGGATAGTCCGGGATGTCGGTTGCAAAATATTTTCGTCTCGCCACCGAATATTATTTAAATCCCACTATCCTCCCAATCGGAGCTTAAGAGAACTCTTATATGGTAGTGGTCCAAAAAGTCCTTAGTATGTCATCCTTCAGGTGTTCTAGTTTGTGTGCCCGTCTTAATAATCTCTAGTTGCAGTTCCCTGATTCTAGGATTAGCACGAGGAAAACCATCACGCAAGGCAGAGATTCACTATTAGGAAGTCAAATCACCCCTGGATAATTGAATGACCAAACGGAAGTTGCATTGTTAATGTTCTGGAACTTTTTCTCAGCAACATCGACTTCACATGAAAGCGATAGCTTATTGAAGAGGGGATCGAAAGATAGATCAATGTAGATCTGAAACCAAGTGTCCCATAATTTTGATGTGCATGTTTGTAGAGTTGTGGGGAGTTTGCCGAAAAGCATAGAGTAGGTTAGGTTGGGTATAGTGGCAGCCCGTTATTTCAGGCTCATACAGTCCATTGTGATACACAGTGGTGGACATTCTTTTGTCACTGAGTGCTGGCCGATTTCATGTTCATCTCAATGACAAGGGACCTCCTTTTTATAGCTGAATCCGAAAGGCGTTTCAACTTACGGTGAAACCACTTCCAAAACACATTTCCAAAAACTCAGAAATGTCATCATCATTACTGGGATTGTACCCATGACACTTTGCTTGTAAGGCGGACATGATAACCAATGCACCAAAATGGCTCGCAAGCATAGAGTAACAGGTTGGCCGATAAGTCCCGGTCTAACAAAGAAAAACACATTTTTTTGTCAAAATTCGTTTTGTTATTCAACATAGTTCCCTTCAAGAGCGATACAACGATTATAACGACCTTCCAATTTTTTGATACCATTTTGGTAGTACTCCTTCGGTTTTGCCTCAAAATAGGCCTCAGTTTCGGCGATCACCTCTTCATTGCAGCCAAATTTGTTCACTGCGAGCATCCTTTTGAGGTCTGAGAACAAGAAAAAGTCGCTGGGGCCAGATCTGGAGAATACGGTGGGTGGGGAAGCAATTCGAAGCCGCAGTCATGAATTTTTGCCATCGTTCTCAATGACTTGTGGCACGGTGCGTTGTCTTGGTGGAACAACACTTTTTTCTTCTTTATATGGAGCCGTTTTGCCGCGATTTCGACCTTCAAACGCTCCAATAACGCCATATAATAGTCACTCTTGATGGTTTTTCCCTTCTCAAGATAATCGATAAAAATTATTCCATGCGCATCCCAAAAAACGGAGGCCATTACTTTACTTACGCTACGGAGACGGTTCACCGGTCGCTGTCCACTCAGCCGACTGTCGATTGGACTCAGGAGTGTAGTGATGGAGCCATGTTTGAATTTTGCATACCAATCAATTATTGTTGATTTCCCTGGGGCAGAGTCCGGAAACTCATTATCAAGCCAAGTTTTTGCTTCCACCGTATTTGTCCCTTCAGAAAACCGTATTTTATCAAAACACGAAATTCCCTCTTTTCCATTTTTTTCACAATAGCAAAAGTTGATTCACAAAAGACGCTCTATCTCACAGACTAATTGACTTATAGACGTCAAATTTTGACACGAATCATTTGAAGGTTGGTACTATATAAAAATAATATGTCAGACCAGGGACTTATCAGCCAACCTGTTATCTATATTTTAAAAACATGAATTACATGCTTCATCCAACCTTGTTTCCAAAGCTCGACCTCTTCTATCAGTTAAGGCCCCATGCATTCCCAGTTACCCTTATTTCATACGTACATCAATATGGGCAATATTGCGTCAAGTGAAATGGTATGTTCGGTTTGTTTGATTTGTATGAGATTTTGTTTCTTTTTCTTCATTTTTGTGTTGATTTCGTTCAATTCAATTTTGGTATTCATGGTCGTCGTCGTCGTCGTTGGTGGAATTATCATCATGGTTCATGCAAATGGAATGATACATCTGTCCATCAGTTTAGCCATTTGTTTGCCGCTTTAGTTGTAGTAATGCGGGGTGGAGTGGGCGCTGTCTTCTTCTTCTCCATATGCCACCATTGAAACTCAAATGTGATATTTAGACGAGCTACTAAACTACTGGCGGTACCATTGGATTCTGAGCAATTCGTGAATTGCGCTGTCATTCAAATAAGTCTAGCACAGAGGAGGGACAGGGCGGGGGTAGATAATAATGATAGTATTTGTTTGCGCACTTCAAAGTAAGACATCAATTTCAGTAAACTTAAATTTCAGAGTGATTAACTGTCATCAGCGCTAATGAAGATGATAAAGTGTCAACGAACCTGTCACCAGTTCTTAATTGACTTTGATAAATTCCTTGGCCAATGAAGATACCTACATTGAAATGGTTATTTAATTGGTCATTGTGAATGAGATGAAGTCGAGTACTATAATTTTCATGTTCAGATTACATGTGATAATATCTGGCTTTTTTTGTCTAATAAAGCTCATCGACTTAAACTATTAAATTTTATTATAATTCTGCGGCGAAAAATAATGAATTTGTCTCTATTATCTATACCAAGAACAGAAGAAATGTTCTTTAAAAATCATTTGGATTGTCGCAGTTACAGCTCTGTGGACTCTTAACGTATTCCCGATGGGGGTTTAAATCGGAATATTTTGGTGGAACTGGTTGGTATGTTATACGGAATACAGGTAACGGGGATCCAGAGAAGAGGACGTCAATCCTCCTTCCTGTACAAGGGTCAAGGTTCTTACACCCAATGAAAAATACTTTCTTCCAGATCGAAATTTTAGACAAATAAAATATACCTTTGTTATGAAGAAATTTCTTTAAGAGCAAAGAAACTTTTTAGCTGCTTCTAAAGAAATAATTTTAGCATCAAAGGAAAAAACCGTTTGTCTAAAACTTCGTTCCTCCGAAAAGTCTTCTTTCAATGTATCCATCCAAATATTCAAAATTGGGTTCCCTTTTGTTTTTGCAGGACGAGGGTTGCCTTTTATATTTAGGTATTATAGAAAAACAAGTACATACGGCCGCAAGTTCGGCCAGGCCGAATCTTATGTACCCACCACCATGGATTGCGTAGAAACTTCTACGAAAGACTGTGATTTAGTCCATACATGGTATATATTAGACAAAAAAGTTATGTATAGTTAAGTCTACAAATAATTACGAATCGATATGGACTTTTTGTACGTAGAGAGCCAGAATTGAAATATGGGGGCTATATACAATTATGAACTATGGACCAATTTTTGTGTGATTGGGGATCGATTTATCTGAGGGCCATATATAACTATAGACCGATATGGACCTAGTTAGGCATGGTTGTTAACGACCATATACTAGCACAATGTACCAAATTTCAACTCACTCGGATGAAATTTGCTCCTCCAAGAGGTTCCAAAACCAAATCTCGGGATCGGTTTATATGGGGCTATGTACGATTATGGACTGATATGGACCACTTTTGGCATGGTTATTAAATATCATATACTACCACCACGTACCAAATTTAAAGCAGATCGGATGAATTTTGCTTCTCCAAAAGGCACCGGAGGTCAAATCTGGGGATCGGTTTATATGGGAGCTATATATAATTATGGACTGATAGGAACCAATTCCTGCATGGTTGTTGGATACCATATACTAACATCACGTACCAAATTTCAACCGAATGGCAAGAATTTTGCTCTTCCAAGGGGCTCTGGAGGTCAAATCTGGGGATCGGTTTATATGGGGCCTATATATAATTATGGACCGATATCGACCAATTTTTGCATATATTAACACCACATACCAAATTTGAACTGATTCAGATGAATTTTGGTCTTCCAAGAGGTTCCGGAGATCAAATCTGGTGATCGGTTTATATGGGGGCTATATATAATTATGAACCGATGTGGACCAATTTTTGCATGGTTGTTATAGACCATATACTAACATCACCTACAAAATTTCAGCCGGATCGGATGAAATTTTCTTCTCTTAGAGGCCTCGCAAGCCAAATCGGGGGATCGGTTTATATGAGGGCTATATAAAATTATGGACCGATGTGGACCAATTTTTGCATGGTTGTTAGAGACCATATACTGACACCATGTACCAAATTTCAGCCGGATCGGATGAAATTTGCTTCTCTTAGGGGCCTCGCAAGCCAAATCGGGGGATCGGTTTATATGGGGGCTATATATAATTATGGACCGATGTGGACCAATTTTTGCATGGTTGTTAGAGACCATATACTAACATCATGTACCAAATTTCAGCCGGATCGGATGAAATTTGCTTCTCTTAGAGGCCTCGCAAGCCAAATTTTGGGGTCCGTTTATATGGGGGCTATACGTAAAAGTGGACCGATATGGCTCATTTGCAATACCATCCGACCTACATCAATAACAACTACTTGTGCCAAGTTTCAAGTCGATAGCTTGTTTCGTTCGGAAGTTAGCGTGATTTCAACAGACGGACGGACATGCTCAGATCGACTCAGAATTTCACCACGACCCAGAATATATATACTTTATGGGGTCTTAGAGCAATATTTCGATGTGTTACAAACGGAATGACATAATAATATACCCCCCATCCTATGGTGGTGGGTATAAAAATATTAATCATCGATCATCACATTATTGTTTTTCAAAATATTCCCCCATTAAAATCCATATATTTTTGCATACTTTTGAAGCAATTGTCGAATCACTTTTGAGGTATCGCCAAATATGCATTCTAAACGCATCAATCGCTTCTTCAGGTAACGAAAAACGTTGACCTCTCATTTATGTTTTACGTACGGGAATAAAAAGAAGCCATTCGGTGCCAAGTCAAGACTATCAAATCGATGCTCAAAAATGCAGTTGTTTAAAGTGCTGTCGTATTGTCGTGGTGAAGAGTGATTCGCCTTCGGTGGTTAGTTTTTTAATTTCTTGGAAGACAATTGACAAACAAATGATTGTGTATCAGTCAGAATTGGGAGCCACCGTGGTGCAATGGTTAGCATGCCCGCCTTGCATACACAAGGTCGTGGGTTCGATTCCTGCTACGACCGAATACCAAAATGTTTTTCAGCGGTGGATAATCCCACCTCAGTAATGCTGGTGACATTTCTGAGGGTTTCAAAGCTTCTCTAAGTGGTTTCACTGGAATGTGCAACGCCGTTCGGACTCGGCTATATAAAGGAGGTCCCTTCTCATTGAGCTTAACATGGAATCGGGCAGCACTCAGTGATAAGAGAGAAGTTCACCAATGTGGTATCACAATGGACTGAATAGTCTAAGTGAGCCTGATACATCGGGCTGCCACCTAACCTAACCTACATACGGGAATAAAAAGAAGCCATTAGGTGCCAAGTCAGGACTATTGTCGTGGTGAAGAGTGATTCGCCTTCGGTGGTTAGTTTTTTTAATTTCTTGGAAGACAACTGACAAACAAATGTTTGTGTATCAGTCAGAATTGACTGCTAATGGTACGATTGCGACATGTCCAGCTTTTCCGAAAAAAGCCAGCGTTCATTTTTTTTGGAAGGGCTTCGTACGAGAGCAACTTTTGCTGGATTTGGCTCATCTTGAAATGCCCATACTTACGGTCCACTGCTGTTTACTTTCAGGTTCAGACACATAAATCCACGATACATCACCTCCCACGATGTCATAGACGTGTTTCGAAGCACCGCGATCGTTTTTTTGGAACATTTTGTTGGGCGATTTGAATATTGTATGACATCCAACACTAACAATTTTTTTTGACGGTCAAATGCCTATGCAATATTGAATATATTCTAGAGGAGTGCGCGTGACATGAAATACTCGTGACAGTCGTGAAAAAAAAATCCAAAGCAACTCTCGTGAATGTGCGTGAATTGGAATAAAAGAAATATGTCGTGCGTGAGCAATAAAAGCGGTTCGTGAATGAGCGTGAATAAAATTTCTGCAAAATCACGCTCACGAAAAAAATCAAGATTTAATTCATACTCGTATGTTAACTAAAATTAATTTAGCTCTTGAACTATATTCTATTTTTGAATTTTATTACCTCTGCTGATTTCTGATTGCAAAATGTCGTGAGTCTCGTGAATCACGTAAATTGTCGTGAATAGTGCGTGAGCGTGAGTCTTTAAAAGTAGTTCGTGCGTGAGTACTGGTTTTCATTTCTAATATAATCTCTTCCCACTAATGCCTAAAGTTATCTCATCCTCACGATAGGTCACATGGCGATCTTTCAGTTGGTCCAAAGTTTCTAACTGAGAGTTCAGAAAAAATTCGTCCTAGAGTGAATTACGACTTCGACTGAATTCTCAAACTTTCATGTTCAGTGCGCCTTCTATACCCTCAAGAAGTGAAATTGTTCTATATGGAGGACCGATAAAAACTTAATCCGATAAAGATTTTGTGGGTCTAATATCAGTATATTAATAATTTCAGGCAAATTAGATAAAAATTACGGACCGATATAGCCTGTCTTTAAACTTGACCTGCTTGCAAACAAAAAACGAATCTGTGCCAAACTTCAGAACGATAGCCCCATTATTGAAACCTGTAGCTTGATTACAACAGACAGACAGACATGGTTATATTGTCTTAGCATTTCACCCTGATCAAGAATATATATTCTTTATATAGCTGGAAATCGATATTTTGATGGGTTACAAACGGAATACCCAAGTCAAGTCGGGAGATCCGTCTATCAAAACATAGACCGAATCACACCATATTAGGCACACCTATTTATGGACCAAAAGTGCATTTATGTTTTGAATGTCATGCAAATCGGATAAAAATTGGGATGTCTAGATGCTCAAGACCCAAAATCGGATTGTCCCTTTATATGGGGGCTATATCAAAACGTGGACCGAAATAGCCCATCTTCAAACTTAACCTACCTGCAGACAAAAGAGACAAAGAGTGTGCAAAATTTCAACACGATAGCTTCATTATTGAAGGCTGTAGCATGATTACAATAGACAGACGGACGAACATGGTTATATCGTCTTATAATTTCTCCATGATCAAGAATTTATAAACTTTCTATAGCCGGGAACAGTGTTACCGTTGTGCGACTTTAGTCGCATTTTGCAACCTTTTTGACGTCATGCGACTTTTTTAAAATATGTAAAATGGAAATATACAAAAAGGAAGTGCTGAAATTTTAAGCAATTTTTATAAGTGGGAATTCATCGCCGTGCACCTTGCGCGAAGCCACCGCAATGGCCCTCCTTGTATACAAAGGGTCATGGATTCAAACCCAGTTTCGACCAAAGAGCAAAATGTGTTTCTACGGTGGATGCTGAATGTCTCAAAGCTTCTCCACCACAATGTGAGACGCCAGAACTCGTCTATAAAAAAGAGTTCATATTTCTAAACATAGAAGCACTCATAACTAAGAGAGAAGTAAATCACCTATAGTATCACAATGGACACCTAACCTACGATACCTACCCTACACGGTGTTCTGGTTTGTTGTTGGTTTGTTGCATATCTTTTGAACCACTAGCTCCGTTCGAGTACCCACTAATTTTTGATAATTATAACAAATTTTTACTGGAGTCTTTCTATATGGTGGGTATAATTAGTGGTAGAATTTACTCTGACATAGTTTTAGACTTTAGTGTGAAATGACATAAACATATTCGATTGAAATATTTCTTAAGTATTTTAGTTTATTTTCACGACTGCCTCGCATTAAATACAAAAAAGAATAGAAGTGGACCAAAAAGAATTATATTTGTAAATAAGTTGATATCAATCATCGATTGTATTCTTTTGCTTATTTGGTTCGGGTCTTTACTAACACAATTGCAAGTCTCAACTTAACGAATATTTCGGTTCGAGAACACAATGAATCACGACCACGAAGTATTCAATTTGATTTCAAGCCAAATAAAAGCATACGCTTACAACGTTAATTGCAATGTAAAAATGGGAATAATTCACAACAGGATGTTGTAGTTGAATCATTGACCACGAAATGTATAGGCGTTTCACGTAAATTCACAATGATTTTGTGTATATTTTTTTGGCAGTGCGCACTCATGGTTGTATTTCAATATGCGGTCGTGTTAGTAACTACGCAGTTAATTTTATTTGATAAAAAATACACAGGAAAAAAATAATCTGTAAAGAAAACAAGTCTGTACCATGAAGTTCTACCGTCACACAGTGCTTCGAAAACGGGAAAAAGAAATATGTGCTCCGATTTTTATTCTAATTTCTATTTTTAATAGTCTGCTACCAAAATACGAATACGAAATTAAAACACTGCTATATTTGACTAGAACTTAAAAAAAACTATTTGAATTTTAAGCTTTATTTGATCGAAAATGGGGTTAAATTTACATGGATGGTGTAAAAGAACGAGTGGTCCGATTTTAGTCTAGTTAAATATTTTGTGTAGGTATTGATGGCGGTCTTTTGAACTAAAAAAAAAAAAAACAAGTAAGGAAAGTCTAACGTCGGGCGGGGACGACTATATCATACCCTAAACCACCATTACAGAATTAGTAATCATAAGCATTTGTGGGGTAACATATAGGTCTGGGAGATAAACCGCAGTTGCATATTTAAGAAAATTAAGGGGTACATGTCTATGGGTGCTTTGTGTCAATCTGACTATAGCTCATAGTCAATGTTGCCAGGGAAAATGTTCGGTTTACCCTATAAGGACAAAAAAAGTTCCCTTCTTTCCTATACATTCCCAAACAGTTTTCCCTACTATATTTTTCATTAAATTTAAAAAATTTTACAAAACAAAAATGGTTCTAAGTACTTTATTATCTTAAAACATGAATATGCAACGTATATAACTTAGAATATAAATTTGTATTACGACCTTGGTTGCCACAGTTGGTAGAATTCTACCCAAATTAGTAATCTTTTTTGTTAAATCTTTATAAAAATAAAATTTTGGAAAAAGTTTCTATAAACAAATTTTTGTGAGAAATTTTTCTATAGAAATAAAATTTTGACAAAAAATTCTATAGAAATAAAATTTTGAGACTAAATTCCACAGAAATAAAATTTTGAGAAAATTTTTTATAGAAATATTATTTTGAAAAAAAAAATTCTATAGAAATACAATTTTGACAAAATGTTCTATAGAAATAAAATGTTGACAAAATTTTCTACAGGAATAAAGTTTACCACACATTGTTAAAGATCAAGCCTTGCCGGCTTCTAATTTCCTCCTCTAGAGCCACCAAAATGTAAAAATTATTACAAATTGTGTTGAGTGAAAATGTCCTACATTGTGGCCCTACGTACCTACAAGACGCTAAATATTAGAAAAACCCTGCATATAGGGAATTTCCCCTACTTCTAGCAACACTGGCTGTGTTGATATTGCGCCTACGGAGTTAGTATGCCACTAATATTGAGCCCATTGTTAAAAAAAAGAGAAAATCGTTAAAATAGTGTGGGTAATGAATACAAATTTGTAAAAATCGAGCAATATTCTTATGTAAGAGCTACAATTACGTATTAGTACGATCGGCTAGTACATCAAAATTTGAAATTTGAGTAACATTGGTTAATAAATAAGAGTACTATGGCCAAATTTGGGAAAATCGAGCGATACATATATATGGAAGCTATATCTAAATCTGAACCGATTTGCATAATATTTTGCGGGTTTGATTAATACCACAAAAGGTTATCTTGTGCAAGAGTTGAGTAAGATCAGTTAAGAAATGAGGCCTGTATGGTCAAACATAAGGTTATTAGGGACGAATTTTTCAAAATCGGGTGATACATATATTGGAGCTATATCTACATCTGAACCGATTTCGATGAAATTTTGCACATATAGTTAGTACTATAGAGGACTGGATCTAGCCAACTTTTAGTAAGATCGGTTAATAAATAAGGGTTCTATGGCCAAATTTGGGAAAATCGGACTATTCATATATATGGGAGCTATATCTAAATCTGAACCGATTTCGATGATTTTTTGCACATATAGTTAGTGCTATAGAAGTTTATATTTAGCCAACTTTGAGTAAGATCGGTTGATAAATAAAGGTTTTGTGGGCAAATTTGGGAAAATCGGGCGATACATATATATGAGAGCTATATATAAATCTGAACCGATTTCGATGAAATTTTGCAGACTTGAAGGGCGATGGAAAAGATTATCTTTTGCCAAATTTGGTGACGATCCGTTTGAAAAAACGCGCAACGTGACCCCATTTGTCGAAATCGGGCAATACATATATATGGGAGCTATATCTAAATTTGATCCGATTTCTTCCAAATTAAATAGCATTCGTCCTTGTGCCCAAAAAACTCCCTGTACCAAATTTCATCAAAATCGGTTAATAATTGCGACCGGAAACCTGTGAACAACAAATACATGGACGGACGGACGGACGGACACCAAGCGCTAGATCGACTCAGGAGGTGATTCTGAGTCGATCGGTATATATTGTATGGGGTCTAAAATCAATATTTCTGGTAGGCACATTTTTTGGCCGATCAAACTTATTATATCCTGATCACTATGTGGTTTAGGGTATAATAATAATAAATTTGTGCAAATTAAAATTTTGAAAATTTTTTTGAAAGTTTTGGGATTTTTCTATACAAAAAGGATCGAAAGCAAAGCCAAAGAAAATTATATTAAAATTATATAATTTTGTTCTCACATATTTTTTGGGTTGATTATAATGCAGAACTTCTCAACCCAATTTGCTTGCGCTTTGGATGAACGAGTTTTTCTAATTTTATTAGGTTTTTCTATTTTAGTTTATGCTTGTTGTTAACTGTCATCCACAAAAAAACTGTAAACTTAAGAAATTAACGTTATTTGGAACAGAGTAGTGCATATGTTTGGACTACTCTATGATTGCAACACCCACAAGAAGACGAGATAGACACATGGTGTCTTTGGCAATAATGCTTAGGGTGGGTCCCTGAGTCGATCTAGCCATATCCGTCTTTCCGTCAGTCCGTCCGTCTGTCTGCGAACACATTTTTGTGATCAAAGTATAGGTTGCAGTTCTAGTCCAATCGACTTCCTATTTGGCACATCTTACTCTTTTGGGTCAAAATAGAAACCTATTGCTCCCATATATATCTTTCGCCCGATATGGACTTATATAGCCCCTGAAGCCAGAGTTTTACCGCAATTAGTTTGCACAAGGGAAGCAATTAGTACTGTAGGCAACTATGTCAAATTTAACTGAAATCGGTTCAGATTTAGATATAGCTCCCATATATGTGGTACGGAAGAAGCTACCTTAAACGTCATAAACTTTATTTGCAGCGGGTTGGATTCTGGACTCCCAGGTGTGGCGGGATTGTTTTTAGATTTCTCGAAAGCATTTGATTTAGTTGACCACGAGATTTTACTGCAAAAATTATCAGTGTATGGTATTTGTGGTCGGGAATTACAGCTTTTTAGAAGTTATCTGTCAAACAGAAAGCAATATGTTCAAGTTCGTGGGTCGAAGAGCGAGATGTTGGATGTAGTTAGTGGCGTACCACAGGGAAGTTGTCTAGGGCCATTACTATTTCTAATTTATCTTAATGACTTGCCAAACCTTAATTTATCAGGACGTATTTTCATGTATGCGGATGACGTGTGTTTATTTTATCCATACAGAGACAAGAAAGTTTTAACTGCGACCATAGAGCGGGATATGACCCTGATATTAGAATATGTAAGACTGAATAAACTCGTTCTTAATGCAACAAAAACGAAGCTGATAAGATTTAGACCCCGTTCGTTTCGTGACGAAAATAATTTTTATGTGATCATAAATGAAAATAGGATCAATGAGGTAAATGAGGTTAATTATTTGGGTGTTACCATCCAAAGTAACCTGTCGTGGGAGACACATATATCTAATATAAAGTCTAAAATTGCGTCCGCAATTGGAATGCTATACAAACTGAGATATACTCTAGATACCAGGACCAAACTCTTATTATACCAATCACTCATCCACAGCAATTTTAATTATTTGTGTATAGTTTATGGTTTTAAAAAGACAATGATGTTTAAATCTCTGCAGGTTATGCAAAATAGGGCGTTGAAAACGGTCTAAAATTTACCAAATCGTTTTTCCACTGAGCTTTTGTATGGGTATATATGTACATCGGTTATGCCATTATACTCTATGTACAAATATCAGCTGATCCTTTACGTCTTCAAAGTTCTTCATTCTATTGGTTATCACACAATTAAATTTCGGCAAAATCAATCTACTTTTCACACTAGAAACCAATGTAACTTAAAAGTAACTAGATGCAGATTGGGGCTAACAAAGCAACGTATTACATGTATTGGCGCTTTTGAATTCAATTGCTTGCCAAATGCAATCAAATTTGTTAATACTATATCATCCTTTAAAAAATATTTAAAGAAATACATTCAGGATAATATAAGATAATTTTATTTTTTTTGTATTACCTTTATCATAACAACATGTCATGAATTTTTGTACATACATAAGATAACAAAAATATTATAGTAGTTAATTGCCAGCTTTACCTCTACTATGCCTTAAGGCACTGAGGTCACTTTAAATGAATTATAGTTATAATTTTATAAATTAAGAAATAAAATAAATAAATAAATAAATAAATGTCATTCGCCCGATTTTCCGTAATATGACCACAGAGGTCAAAGTTGTAATTAGATTTACGTGAAATTTTTCACAGGGAGTTGAATTAACATTGTAGTTATGCATGCCATTTTTTTGTTGAAATCGGTTCAGATTTAGATTTAGCTTCCATATATAGGTATGTTTTTCCGATTTGGGCAAAAATGGCAATTTTCCTTATAAAATCACTAATGCTAAGTCGAAAACTTGTAAAAATGACACCAATTTGCCTCTACTTCTAATATATATCTATCGACCGATAAATCATAAATAATTTTTTGCGAAGTTGCCTCAAAATTGGTTCAGGTTTACATTTTCACGTATTATTTTTAATAACATCCCTGGGCATTGCCGACTAAAATTTGAGGTGTATAGATTTTGTAGATGTCAAACAAATTTATGTCCAGATCAAGTCAGATTTAAATATATTTACATGGGAACACATAATATAGTATCGAAAACTTGGATCTACAATGTGGCGCAGGGTATAATATAGTCGGCCCCGTACGACTTTAGACTTTTCTTACTTGTTTTGTTTAATTCAATGACCCAGCAAAAAAAGTAGTTTGGATTCCCAATTTGTGATCCGGAAGTAGTGCGAACTTGGATCATATCCAATGAAATTTACATGGGCTTGTCATAGGACGGAATATGACACCACGACATGACATACTAACTACTTCCTGACCAGTTCTTTATTATTATGAAAGAAAAAATAAAGAACGCTGGTTCAAATCTCAACAGCGGCAATTTGTGTATTAAATATTTTTCTAAATAAAATATTTTTTATACCCTCCACCATAGGATGGGGGTATATTAACTTTGTCATTCCGTTTGTAACACATCGAAATATTGCTCTAAGACCCCATAAAGTATATATATTCTGGGTCGTGGTGAAATTCTGAGTCTGAGCATGTCCGTCCGTCCGTCTGTTTGAAATCACGCTAACTTCCGAACGAAACAAGCTATCGACTTGAAATTTGGCACAAGTAGTTGTTATTGATGTAGGTCGAATGGGCCATATCGGTCCACTTTTACGTATAGCCCCCATATAAACGGACCCCCCAAATTTGGCTTGCGAATCCTCTAAGAGAAGCAAACTTCATCCGATCCTGCTGAAATTTGGTACATGGTGTTAGACCATATAGGTTTCTAAAAACCATGCAAAAATTGGTTCACATCGGCCGATAATTATATATAGCCCCCATATAAACCGATCCACCTATTTGGCTTGCGGAGCCTCTAAGAGAAGCAAATTTCATCCGATCCGGCTGAAATTTGGTACATGGTGTTAGTTATGGTCTCTAATGGCCATGCAAAAATTGGTCCACATAGGTCCATAATTATATATAGCCCCCATATAAACCGATCACCAGATTTGACCTCCGGAGCCTCTTGGGAGACCAAAATTCATCTGATTCAGTTGAAATTTGGAACGTGGTGTTAATATATGGCCTCAAACACCCATGCAAAAGTTGGTCGAAATCGGTCGATAATTATATATAGCCCCCATATAAACCAATCCCCAGATTTGACCTCCGGAGCCCCTTGGAAGAGCAAAATCCCTCCGATTCGGTTGAAATTTGGTACGTGATGTTAGTATATGGTATCCAACAATCATGAAGGAATTGGTTCATATCAGTCCATAATTATATATAGCCCCCATATAAACCGATCCCAGATTTGACCTCCGGTGCCTTTTGGAGAAGCAAAATTCATTCGATTTGGTTGAAATTTTGTACGTGGTGGCAGTATATGATATTTAACAACCATACCAAAAGTGGTCGGGATCGGTTTATATGCCCCCATTTAAACCGATCCCGAGATTTGCTCTTGGAGGAGCAAATTTCATCCGAGTCAGTTGAAATTTGGCACATTGTGGTAGTATATGGTCGTTAACAACCATGCCTAGCTAGGTCCATATCGGTCTATAGTTATATATAGCCCTCAGATAAATCCATCCCCAATCACACAAAAATTGGTCCATATCAAGTTCATAATTGTATATAGCCCCCATATAAGCGACCCCCATATTTCAATTCTGGCTCTCTACCTACCGTGCAAAAGTCCATATCGAATCGTAATTATTTGTAGACTTACCTATACATACCTGTTAGGTGGCAGCCCGATATATCAGGCTCATTTAGACTATTCAGCCCATTGTGATACCACAGTGGTGAACTTCTCTCTTATCACTGAGTGCTGCCCGATTCCATGTTAAGCTAAATGACAAGGGACCTCCTTTTTATAGCCGAGTCCGAACGGCGTTCCACATTGCAGTGAAACCACTAAGAGAAGCTTTGAAACCCTCAGAAATGTCACCAGCATTACTGAGGTGGGATAATCCACCGCTGAAAAACTTTTTGGTGTTCAGTCGAAGCAGGAATCGAACCCACGACGTTGTGTATGCAAGGCGGGCATGCTAACCACACAAAACTCACAATTTAGAAAACGATGTTAAGAAGTTTTGAGATACCACAACCCAATTAATTCGATTGTGGATGACAGTCTTTCGTAGAAGTTTCTACGCAATCCATGGTGGAGGGTCCATAAGATTCGATAGATAAGATACTTGTTTTTATGTTATACATCGTTTTTTTGTATAAATATATTTCTTCCATTAAGAATCAACAAAAAATTTAAAATTACAGTAATTTACAAAACCTTCTCAAAAGAACTTCCGTAGAAGTGAAATAGTCAAACGGCACTGGTTGAAATCCCATCGGGGATGAATTTTTTTATTTGTTTTTACTTTTTCAATAATTTTTTATTCTTTTTTTGCGAAATTTAATTGTCCAAAAGGACTGCATCGGAAGTTGAAAAAATAGATAGGGGATCCCGGGATGCGCTTTAAAAGAAATGTTTGTGGAACAACTTCCATTTTTTTTTTGAAAAATGAAAAATAAGGTTATATAAAAACAAGTAAGGAAAGCCTAAAGTCGGGCGAGGCCGACTATATTATACCCTGCACCACTTTGTAGATCTAAATTTTCGATACCATATCTAGGGTGGAACACAATTTTACTAGGGTGGAACACAATGTTAGTAAAAAACCAGTAAGCAAAGTCTAAAGTCGGGCGGGGCCGACTATATTATACCCTGCACCACTTTGTAGATCTAAATTTTCGATACCATATCACATCCGTCAAATGTGTTGGGGGCTATATATAAAGGTTTGTCCCAAATACATACATTTAAATATCACTCGATCTGGAAGAATTTGATAGACTTCTACAAAATCTATAGACTCAAAATTTAAGTCGGCTAATGCACTAGGGTGGAACACAATGTTAGTAAAAAATAAATATGGGAAACGTTTAAATCTGAAGCAATTTTAAGGAAACTTCGAAAAAGTTTATTTATGATTTATCGCTCGATATATATGTATTAGAAGTTTAGGAAAATTAGAGTCATTTTTACAACTTTTCGACTAAGCAGTGGCGATTTTACAAGGAAAATATTGGTATTTTGACCATTTTTGTCGAAATCAGAAAAACATATATATGGGAGCTATATCTAAATCTGAACCGATTTCAACCAAATTTGGCACGCATAGCTACAATGCTAATTCTACTCCCTGTGCAAAATTTCAACTAAATCGGAGTTAAAAATTGGCCTCTGTGGTCATATGAGTGTAAATCGGGCGAAAGCTTTATATGGGAGATATATCCAAATCTGAACCGATTTCAAGCAAATTTGGCACGCATAGTTACAACGCTAATTCTACTCCCTATGCAAAATTTCAACTAAATCGGAGCAAAAAATTGGCCTCTGTGGGCAAATGAGTGTAAATCGGGCGAAAGCTATATATGGGAGCTATATCTAAATCTGAACCGATTTTGCTGATATTTTGCAAGTTTTTCGAGACTCATAAAATATTCGGATGTACGGAATTTGAGGAAGATCGGTTGATATACACGCCAATTATGACCAGATCGGTGAAAAATATATATGGCAGCTATATCTAAATCTGAACCGATTTTTTCCAAAATCAATAGGGATCGTCTTTGAGCCGAAACAGGACCCTATACCAAATTTTAGGACAATCGGACTAAAACTGCGAGCTGTACTTTGCACACAAAAATACATCAACAGACAGACAGACAGACGGACAGACAGACGGACATCGCTAAATCGTCTCAGAATTTAATTCTAAGCCGATCCGTATACTAAAAGGTTGGTCTATGATTACTCCTTCTTGGCGTTACATACAAATGCACAAACTTATTATACCCTGTACCACAGTAGTGGTGAAGGGTATAAATATGGGAAACGTTTAAATCTGAAGCAATTTTAAGGAAACTTCGAAAAAGTTTATTTATGATTTATCGCTCGATATATATGTATTAGAAGTTTAGGAAAATTAGAGTCATTTTTACAACTTTTCGACTAAGCAGTGGCGCTTTTACAAGGAAAATGTTGGTTTTTTGACCGTTTTTGTCGAAATCAGAAAAACATATATATGGGAGCTATATCTAAATCTGAACCGATTTCAACCAAATTTGGCACGCATAGCAACAATGCTAATTCTACTCTCTGTGCAAAATTTCAACTAAATCGGAGTTAAAAATTGGCCTCTGTGGTCATATGAGTGTAAATCGGGCGAAAGCTTTATATGGGAGATATATCCAAATCTGAACCGATTTCAAGCAAATTTGGCACGCATAGTTACAACGCTAATTCTACTCCCTATGCAAAATTTCAACAAAATCGGAGCAAAAAATTGGCCTCTGTGGGCAAATGAGTGTAAATCGGGCGAAAGCTATATATATGGGAGCTATATCTAAATCTGAACCGATTTTGCTGATATTTTGCTGATATCTGAGCCGATTTTTTCCAAAATCAATAGGGATCGTCTTTGAGCCGAAACAGGACCCTATACCAAATTTTAGGACAATCGGACTAAAACTGCGAGCTGTACTTTGCACACAAAAATACATCAACAGACAGACAGACAGACGGACAGACAGACGGACATAGCTAAATCGACTCAGAATTTAATTCTAAGACGATCGGTATACTGGGTCTCAGACTTTTCCTTCTTGGCGTTACATACAAATGCATAAACTTATTATACCCTGTACCACAGTAGTGGTGAAGGGCATAATGTAGTACAAAGTTTTACAAAATATGAAAATAGTTCAAATTTTCCTAAAATGGCTAAAGTTTGCTTAAATTGAGTTTATAAGTTTCACATATGAGTATTTGTAAATTGTGTCTGTCTTGAGCTTCATATTGCGCTGAAGACATTTTAACAAATTTTTAATTCAACAGCACCAAAAAAATATAATTTTTATTAAACTTTCTTCAAATTGACAAAAAGTTTTAACTTATTTGTATCATGTTGCAATTGCTAAAATTGCAATTGCTTTCATGGTGGGTTCACTATTTTCTCGCTGCTCATTTACCTATTTGGCCATCCTGATGGCATTTTAAGGACTTGAATTTTATTTATGAGATTTTTTTCTTTTCTTCTCAAGTCATCTATTTTAATCCACATACCAAACTGTGTTCTTTCATCCCATTTTAAAACTACCTCATAATCTAAAAAAAAAAACTTTTTTTATAATTTTTATTTAAAGCCTACACCATAATCCCCTTAAGGGCTATCTTTCATTTACACATATACATACGATGTTTTCTTATTCAGGTCTAATAAAAAAACCAACAATTTAATTTCCATGGATATCAATTGTATCGGCACTTTAACAATCCTTTTTTTATACATTTTTCCCTTTTCATCTCTATAGAAACTATGACTAGAAAATCATTTGGTTTCTTTTTCTTCATTTCTTCTTTCTTGTTATCATACCAAATGTGTGGTAAATGTGTGATATACTTTATCACTACTAATGGGATCAAAATGATTCTATCTGTCTGTGCGTGTGTGTATGTGTTGGAGAGAATGGGTCCTCTGTGTAATTAATCCATTGCAACAAATCCATTTGTAAAGTGGTATATCGAATTCATTTCAGATTCAAATTCATTATAGACCCAAAAGGATCGACGCACAAAATTCTTGCAAATCCTCAACATCTGTAGCCCCTTTCATTTAAATATTCTACATTTGTAAATTAGAACTTTGTTGCTATATCTAAATGTATACCAGAATGGGTGTTGATAGTAGATGGAGTGACAGAGGGAGAGCGAGAGAGATAGTGTGAGCTTAAAATTACTTCACAAAGACCCATTCTCTTGAGAAATTCTTAATGTACTTTTATATGAGATGCAATCATTGTTGTATGACCAATCCAGCATGGCCAAAGAGGAGGCCTGTTATTTAACATGTTATACAACCACAGAATACAAATTCTTTCAGACCAAAGAAATTTCCCACTATAGAAATAAAATGTTGACAAAATTTTCTATAGAAATAAAATTTTGACAAACATTTTCTACAGAAAAAAAAAAAATTGACAAAATTTTCTATAGAAAAAATTTTTGACAAAAGTTGCTTAACCAACAGAAGAAATCTACACTGAAAAAAAATATTTACGTGATATTAGCGATTATGTAACCTAAATTTTAGGATGTGAAATTTTAATTAAAATAAATTTTATAATCTTTGCATCAAAATTTTTTTATTCAAATTTTGGAAATTTCGGTCTCTCCATTAAAGTCGTATGTCTTTGAACAAATGCCTATTTGCCTTAAAGTAAAGAAACACATTTTTGATTTTAAAAAATCGTCCTTAAATTAACTGAAATATCGAATCTGTGGATTTAACTTAAAAACCCTTCACATATAGGCTAATACTTAATTTTGGGATTTGGATCTTTGGTTTAAAGTTTTTTTGTGGGAATTAAGACAACATTTTTTCTTTCAAGTTTCCGTTATAATTTGTAATTTATTAATATACCGCGAAAAGATAATGACAATTCGATAAATGAGATCAGTATCCTAATTTTAATTTTATTGATCCTAGATTTAAAGCCAGATAGGTCGCTAAAAAATGTCTTTATTTACAAGAATGGCTGGGAATCAATACCAAAATCTTTACACGCAAAGAAAAAAAAAGTTTGGAAAACGTGTACCGAAAACGTTTTTCTTTTGTTAGAGTTTTTTGAATTGCTTCGAAAAGTATACACTTTTATCACCAAAAAAATTCATTTGGTACAAAATTGTTATTTTTTCAATAAAAAAAGTTATTTTTGAACCAAAAACACAGTCCATTTCGTTTATCTCAAACACTGTTCTTTTCTGACTTTAGGTCTTTAATAAGACACATTTTAAAGTTCATAGTAAAATTTAATATAGTAGAATGTAATGTTGAACATTTTTTCGGAATCTTTCGACCATCTCTGGAATATATGTAAAAAAAAAAAACTTTGGTCGAAGCAGGGATCGAACCCACGACCCTTGGCATGCAAGTCGGACGTAGCAACCACTGCACCACGGTGCCCAACAAAATGTATTTTTCTGTTAAATAAACTTTGTTTAATCGGCTCGTGGGCGCCGCAAGCTATGCTATATAAATATAACTTATATGGGTAATTGTCTATTGATGACTATAACGGCTACATAGCTCAGTGGATAGTGTGTTGGCTTACAAATTGCATGGTCCGCGGTTCGATTCTCCGTCCAGGCGAAAGGTAAAAAAAAATTAAAATTTATAAAATCGTATAATTTCTTCTACATTGCTTGTATTACAGAAAAAGGTGCTAAGAAATAAAAAAACTTCGTGGAAGTGAGAAAGATGTGAGGGAAAATGCAAGTAGCCAGAAAAAAAATTTTTTGAGTTAGTCTTTATGAAATTGTTATTACATCCTGGAAAAGAATAAACGTTTATCACAAAAAGAATATACTTTTCTTTCAAATACACTTCGTTTCAACGAAAAGCAAATGAGAAACGAACTTTGTTTGTCTAAAATTTCGTTTGGGAGGAAAGAATTATTTTTCTGCGTGTAAGGGAAGGTCAACATTTTTGGGTCTAAGTAAACTTTTTTTTGAGTGTACAACAACACCACACACACTAAAAAACAGATTTCCCGTTCTTTAGACTAATGATTTGGTATTGATTCAGACCCAAAGGAGTGGAGAATTGAAGTAAGGATAACTTTAGGACTCAATTCTCGTTTAAAATTGAGTTTTGTGTACTTGATTGTATTAAATCTTAAATGCACAAGATCACCGATTCCTCCAAAAAAATATATATAAAATGGTAAAAAAAGATCATCTGCATACAACATAAAAACAAGTATATACGGCCGTAAGTTCGGCCAGGCCGAATCTTAAATACCCACCACCATGAATCAAATATTAGCGTTTCCTTTGAAATTTCAGGGAGGTTTGAGGACAAATCAAGCAGAGCAGTTCAACCAATACACTTCCCGGAGATAAGTTTAAAGATTTTACCTATGAAGACTATATCAGATTCTGCATTTGTAGGAACCATTTTTGTTTTAGAGGAATCATTAACGTCTTGATTTAAAATCTTAAATCTATAGATTTTCACCCGGCAATTTTACATTGAGTTTCAAGCAATTTCCATGATCGGTGCGCCTTCTATACCCTCAAGAAGTGAAATTTCAGGCAAATCTTTTTATCCGATACGGTTTCTAGAAACCGAAGGAGTTAAATCGGGAAATCGTTCTTATGGGGGCTATACTAAACGACTGACCGATACTCACCATTTTCTGCGTATCTCTTTATGATCCGAAATTAATTCTAGATTTCGAATTTCATACAAATTGGATAAAAACTACGGTTTTTATAATCCCAAGAAATAAAATCCGGAGATCGGTCATTATTGGGGATATACCAAAACAAGACCCAATACACGCCCTTTTCGACACACCTCTTTATTGTCATAAAATACTTCTAGATTTCCAATTTCAGGCAAATTGGATAAAAACTACAGTTTCTATAAGTCCAAGAAGTAAAATCGGGAGATTGGTCTATATGGGGGATATACCAAAACATGGACCGATACTCACCATTTTCGGCACACCTCTTTATGGTCCAAAAATACCTCCAGATTTACAATTTCAGGCAAATTGGATAACAACTTCGGATTCTAGAAGCCCAAGAAGTAAAATCGGGAATTCGGTCTATATAGGGGCCAAACATGGACCGATACTCACCATTTTCGGCACGCCTATTTATGGTCCTAAAATACCTCTAGATTTCCAATTTCAGGCAAATTGGATAAAAACTACGGTTTCTATAAGCCCAAGAAGTAAAATCGGGAGGTCGGTTAATATGGGGACTATATCAAAACCTGGACCGATATAGCCCATCTTCGAACTTGACCTGCCTGCAGACAAAAGACGAGCTTGTGCAAAATTTCAGCATGATTACTTCATTATTGAAGACTGTAGCGTGATTACAACAGACAGACAGCCTGACATACAGACAGCCAGACGGACATGGTTATATCGTCTTAGAGTTTCTCCCTGATCAAGAATATATATACTTTATATAGTCGGAAATCGATATTTCGATGTGTTACAAACGGAATGACAAACTTATTATACCCCCGTCACCATTCTATGGTGGTGGGTATAAAAATATGTGTTTTTTTTGTTGCATCTATAAAATACAGGGTGCATTAAACTAATGTTTAAGTATAAAAATAAACAATTTAATTTAAGTAGAGAACAGAGATACTGTTACACTCGAAAGTCGTTTGTTACCCACATTACTTAAAAACCTGGTTAATATTATTTAAGTTCAAATTTGTAGTTTTTTTTTTGAATTTTTGGTCAAAATTTGTCACTCGAGTCAAAAATAATCTACCAAAATTTGTAGAAAATTTTACCACAAAACTACCAATCAAAAAATTTATTATATAGCAGAACTACCAATTAAAAATTTTATTCTATAGCAAATTTTGACAAAATTTTATTTCTATAGATTTTTTTTCAAATTTTATTTCCATAGAAAATTTTGTCCAAATTTTATTTCCATAGAAAATTTCGTCCAAATTTTATTTCTATAGAAAAGTTTGTCTAAATTTTATTTCTTTAGAAAATTTTGTCCAAAATTTATTACTATAGAAAATTTTTACAAAATTTTATTTCTAAAGAAAGGTTATCTAAATTTTATTTTCATAGAAAATTTTGTTTAAATTTTATTACTATAGAAAATTTTGTCCAATTTTTTTTCATATAGCAAATTTTTACAAAATTTTATTTCTAAAGAAAAGTTTATCTAAATTTTATTTTCATAGAAAATTTTGTTTAAATTTTATTACTATAGAAAAATTTGTCCAACATTGTTTTCATATTTTTACAAAATTTTATTTCTATAGAAAATTTTGTCAAAATTTTATTTCAATAGAAAATTTTGTCAAAATTTTATTTCTATGGAAAATTTTGTGAAAATTTTATTTCTATAGAGAATTTTGTCAAAATTTTATTTCTATAGAAAATTTTGTCAAAATTTTATTTCTAAAGAAAATTTTGTCAAGATTTTATTTCTATAGAAAATTTTGTCAAAATTTTATTTCTATAGAAAATTTTGTCAAAATTTTTATTTCTTTAGAAAATTTTGTCAAAATTTTATTTCTGTAGAAAATTTTGTCAAAACTTTATTTCTATAGAAAATATTGTCAAAATTTTATTTCTATAGAAAATTTTGTCAAAACTTTATTTCTATAAAAAATTTTGCCCAAATTTTATTTCTATAGAAAATTTTCTAAAAATTTCATTTATATAGAAAATTTTGTCAAAATTTTATTTCTATAGAAAATTTTGTCAGAATTTTATTTCTATGGAAAATTTTGTCAGAATTTTATTTTTATAGAAAATTTATGAAGTACCTCTTAGTTGGATATGAATATTTTGCGAAATCTACCAAAACATCAAGAGTTCTACCAATCTACCAAACAGTAAAAATCTACCATTTTTGGTTGAATTCTACAAACGGTGGCAGCGGTTCTGTTAAGTACTCAGAAGTACTACAAATATTACGGAAAAACATATTTTTAAATATAGCGTTATGATGTTTTAAATGCAATAAACTTGATTTCAAATCGGTCAAAATTTTAAGACAAGAATTTTTTCGGGTTGTATCTTAAAAGATACAGTGCGTGTTTTGGGGTATTTCTTTCATGTATGTTAACGTATTTTAAGGTCAAGAAATCATTGGCTTCACTGCAATATTTTTGTCAGTGCAACCACCATACCCAATCTAACTCATTATAAACAAAAATATGCAATTTTCCGAGTGTATTGTTATAAGTGTACTTTTTTGTTCTCTCTTCTTCCGTTTTGGGCATAAATGTGGCAATTGGTTGTTTAACACAATGATATACTACTGGTACATAACATCCACAGACAGCAAACAATGTTTCATTCTTTAGTACCTGAGCTATAAATTTTTAATTAGTTTTTATAAAAGTTTTTCCCTTTTGTTGCAACTACCCAATTGTCTCCAGTTGTTGTATGATTTTGTGAAACCTGCTTTCACCGGAAAGTGGCACAATGTATGTTGTATATTAATATCCGGTTAAATAAAAACTGCACCAAAGCACCCACACATACATTGTATACACTGCAAACATTCACAAGCAGATGAATAAATTCATGCATACATATATGCACACACACACACAAGTGCATAGTTGAGAGCGGTTACCCGCTTGTTCGGCAAATAGCTATTGTCGCATTTTCCCTACCTATATAAGCACTCCCAATGTTCAGGAGGTTATTATGGTATAGAATAATGAGTTCAAAAAGTACTAAAGACCCGTTTTCTGTATGTATATAATGTACCCTTCCATTACCTCCAATTCAGCACCATAAAGTAATCTGTTAAATAATCGATAGATTATATTGGGCATTACCAGTTGACCATGAAATCGATAAGAAAGACGCTGTCTCTCTCACAGAAAATAATTGAGAGAGAAATTCAAAAATATAATCCAGGGACCATTTAATTTTGGTATCTAAAAGTAATGTACAAAATAGTGTCTCTAGCAAAACTAAACAACAACACACACTTATGATCGGAATAGAGTTTCGGTGGTTACGCGTAATGCATAAAAAGATATGATATAATCGTAAGGTGAAGTTTGGTTTACTGAACAAAAATAAGCAAAGTCCCGCTAGAAGACGTCACAAAAATTCCACTTCTCATAATTTGTTTAGTTGTTCTCTGGGTTGCAAATGGTTTGGTCGGACACGGAGTTCTCATAGGGTAATCAAAACGAAAGAAAAATGTAAGTAAAAAATTAGTAATAATTCTATTATATAGCAACTATATTTATTTCATATTTATATTCAAATTTCAGGTGCAGTTTATTTACTTTCTAGCAGGATTGGACCTCCATAACAACACATACGCCTAACAATGCAGCGACAAAAGAAGTGCCAATTTGAAAGTAAATGCGTCTTACCACGAATATTAAAATAATTCCTTGTTGTTTGTATAGTCATAACTTAATTATTTTACTTTTAAACTAAATAACATATTTAGTTAAAGTCCAAATATAAATTTGGCTTAATAAAAAACTATAAAAATCATTCTAGCAAAATTAGTGCTTATTTAGCTAGCATTTTTTCACTATCCTTTTCAGTGGGTAGAGAAGTGTGTACAAATTATGTGTGAATTTTCAGCTACCAAATTGGTGGTTATCGATAATGCAGAGAATAGTCTATTGGTTATATTCAGCGACATGTTCTCGTTAAACTCTCCGCTAAAACACATGGGGTGTAATTCGGAGCGTAAGTAGGGGTGTTTATAAATTAGTAGCTATATAGTTAGGTATTCGCTGCTTCCAAGAACAAGCGGGTAAGATTACAGTCAAGTGATATTTTTTCTCTTTTCTTGTAAATAAATGCAAAATCAAAATTTTCAATTGTACCAATAAGAAGAACAAATTGTACTTTTTGGCGTAATTTCAATTTTGTAACAAATTAAAATAGCAGATAAGAATTGAACTTGATGTGATAAAAATGTTGTGGTCCTTTAATATTTTACATAAACCAAACACACAGGAAAAAATATTGTCGTTAGGTCAATGATTACAATCGGAATCCGAATTATGCTAAGCATAGAAGACGCATTTCTCTGATATAAAGGTTTTTCTTTATCCAAAAGTCGATAAACTTTTCAATGAATTCGTTTGGTCCTAAGAATTTGGAAATTTAAGTTGTCGTTAACATGATTTTGGCGACTATATTAACAACAAGTATATACGGCCGAAGCTTGTGTACCCTCCACCATGGATTGCGTAGAAACTTCTTCTAAACACTGTCATTCACAATCGAATTACTTGGGTTACGGTAACGTTTGCCGATTGTAAGGTATCTTAAAACCTC
Organism: Haematobia irritans; assembly: GCF_050003625.1. Classification (NCBI taxonomy): domain Eukaryota; kingdom Metazoa; phylum Arthropoda; class Insecta; order Diptera; family Muscidae; genus Haematobia; species Haematobia irritans. The sequence goes on along the minus strand of NC_134397.1, from coordinate 162,451,164 downwards.
CTAATACCTTCTTCTAAATTGTAAGTAAGTCCATACGTGGTATATATTAAATTAAAAAATACCGATTAAATGCGTATATTAATCAGTTTGACAAAATTTTCTATAGAAATAAAATTTTAACAAAATTTTCTATAGAAATAAAATTTTGACAAAATTTACTATAGAAATAAAATTTTGACAAAATTTTCTATTGAAATAAAGTTTTGACAAAGTGTTCTATAGAAATGAAATTTTAACAAAATTTTCTATAGAAATAAAATGTTAACAATTTTTTTTTATAGAAATTAAATGTTGACAAAATTTTCTATAGAAATAAAATTGTGGTAGATTATTTTTGGCTCGAGTGGCAACCATGATTATGAACCGATATGGACCAATTTTTGTGTGATTGGGGATCGGCTATATATAACTATAGAACGATATGGACCAATTTTGGTATGGTTGTTAGCGGCCATTTACTAACACCACGTTCCAAATTTGAACCGGATCGGATGAATTTTGCTCCTCCAAGAGGCTGGAGAACGGTTTTATGGGGGCTATATATAATTATGGACCGATATGGACCAATTCTGGCACGGTTGTTAGAGATCATATACTAACACCATGTTCCCAATTTCAACCGGATCGGATGAAATTTCCTTCTCTTAGAGGCTCCGCAAGCCAAATCTGGGGATCGGTTTATGTGGGGGCTATATATAATTATGAACCTATGTGGACCAATTTTTGCATGGATGTTAGAGACCATATACCAACATCATGCACCAAATTTCAGCCGGATCGAATGAAATTTGTTTCTCTTTGAACCTCCGCAAGCCAAATTTGGGGATCGGTTTATATGAGGGCTATATATAATTATGAATCGATGTGGACCAATTTTAGCATGGTTGTTAGAGACCATATACCAACACCATGTACCAAATTTCAGCGGGATCGGATGAAATTTGCTTCTCTTTGAGGCTCCGCAAGCAAATCTGGGGATCGGTGTATATGGGGGCTATATATAATTATGAACTGATGTGGACCAATTTTTGCATGGTTGTTAGAGACCATATATCAACACCATGTACCAAATTTCAGCAAGATCGGACGAAATTTGCTTCTCTTAGAGGCTCCGTAAGCCAAATCTGGGGATCGGTTTATATGGGGGATATATATAATTATGGACAGATGTGGACCAATTTTTGCATATTTTTGAAGCTTTAGGTACAATAAAATATATTTGCCATAAACATTCCATTGGTGGGATACAAACTAAGAATATACATATGTTACGTATAATCACACACTATTACCAAATAAATCTACCATCCTTTGGAAAAATGCAATTTGTATAAAATCATTTTGAACATTTCAAAGTGTGTTCATGTTGTTATCTTTTCGGCACTAACATTTTTGGTGGCCTTCCTTGTCCATAGTTTCCTATTTCATCATCTCCGCCTACATTGTTAGTTATTTTAGTGCCAAAGAATAATTTCGATTTAACGAGTTTCAAATTGCTGAAAGTCTTTTGCTTTGTTTTCCTAAAACAATTTGCTCACATGCATTTGACCAAAACAAACACACACACGCACATATAGTACACATACAGTCTTATGCCCATACAAAAAGGATTTCTCACATTATGCAAATGATTTGAAATGAGCTTTGTTCGGACATACCAACACAATAATGTTCTTAGTTGGCCATTTGAACATGTGTCCATTTTGACCAGGCCAAAGTCTAATTTGGGTTTAAAATTGAACCACTTAGTAGCTTTGGAAATTTTACTCGATAAAGACGTAATAGTGTTACCTAAAAATTTTGTTATGTAACATAATATAGTGAGAGTGCATTTATATGCGGAGGATACTAGCTATGTTATTAAATGGCATAGAATGTAAACTCATGCAAAAGTTTACTTGGTTGATGTGAGATCGATTTAAGAATTTTAGCATTTCTGTGAAGCCAAGAGGAGCACTCGATAAAATGACATAATTATCGTGCATGGATAGGTCCTGTTTACGCTGAGAATCTTTTTTCCCAACGGAGCTTGTACACTTCAGCCTTTTTCTAAAAACTCGATTTCTTTATAAAAAGAAGTTAAAGACTTGAGTTGGTATATACTGAGCTGTTCAATGTAAGACTGACTTTATTTCAATTTCTTCGCTATCAAATAAGTTACATTCATTTCATTTTACTTTATGATGTGTACCGTTTCTTTTTATGATGGTAAGCAATCCTTTGTATATTCAATTCTTTGTATATTCAAACCATGTCAATCCAAAAACAAATGTTCAATGCAGTAATGCGCGCAAAAAACCAGTATTTTATTCGCATTTCTTTTCGTCTATTGGTTTTGCTCTCATTAGTTCATATATCCCTAGTTATTATTGCGTTTGCATTTGCTTTTGATCGTTGATAACTTTATGTTTTTAATGAGAATAAATGTATGCAAAGACAGTGTAGACAATTCATTTAAATACAGAGAATTCAATAGTTACAATAATGAAAAATTAATAAAAAGGCCGCAACATAGTCCCCCCTTGTAAGCTCCTTACAACTTCATAGAGCTACAGCGGCCTAATCGAGGGGTAAAGGACAAAGGCGATGGATACTTCGTTTCAGCAATCCAGATTTAGTTTGAAGTGTCGCTACACGAACTAGTCCGTCAGTCCCACTGTGAATTTCTATGACTCGTCCCAGCAACCAATTGTAAGGAGCAATGTTGTCTTCCGATATAATAGCTAGAGTTCCAATTTCAATATTCTTCGTGGCTTTATTCCACTTCATTCTCTCTTGCATCAATGTAATGTATTCCTTCGACCATCTTCGCCAGAACATTGCTTGAACCGCTTGAATTCGCTTCCATCTATTGTGGTGTGTGACGCTCAATTCTTGGTCATCTATGTCTTCAGATAATGCATTTAGTGGTCGGCCTATCAAAAAATGGCCCGGCGTTAGTGCTTCTAGATCATTGGCATCAGAAGATATCGGACACAGTGGCCTCGAGTTCATTACAGCTTCTATTTGAACTACAACTGTGTTGAGTTCTTCATATGTCAAGGAAGCAGAGTTGCAGTGGCGCACTAATAACTGTTTTGCGATCTTAACAGCACTTTCCCACAAGCCACCGAAATGTGGAGTGCGAGGTGGTATAAAATGAAACTGTACGCTTCTCTTTCCACATTCTTTCTCAATGTCGTCCTTCTCTTGATTGGTGAACATGCTACAACCAATTCTTCGGGATGCACCAACAAAGTTGGTGGCGTTATCGCAATATAGATGTGAGCTTAGTCCACGTCGAGCAAAAAAGCGCTTAAGTGATGCAATAAATGAATCAGTGCTTAGATCCGAAACCACCTCTATATGGCAAGCCTTAGTGAGGAAACAAACAAAAACGGCTATATACGCCTTATATGGCCTTTTACCTCTAATTTTATAATGAACGGTAATAGGACCGGCGAAATCTACCCCGGCATGTTCAAAAGGACGCGAATTTCCCTTTACTCTATTCGAAGGTAAATCCCCCATCATTTGAACTAATGGTTTTGGATTAGCTTTAAAACAACGCATACATTTTCTAACAACCTTTCGTGCAATTTTTCTAATATTGATAATCCAAAACCTTTGTCGTACGAAAGCCGATAATGCGACAGCACCTACATGTAAGTTGAGTCTATGGATGTGGTCGACTAACGAAGTCACTACCTCATGATTCCCGGGCAAAAGAATGGGATGTTTTGTTTCATATGGAAACTCTGACTTTGTTAGTCGTCCACCAACTCTCATTAATTGAATCGTAGAATCATCCATAAACGGATTAAGCCGCTGTATAGTAGCAGATTTAACATTTTTATTTAACCTTAGATTTCTTTTTTCTGCACCGAAGCATACCTCTTGAATATTAAATAAAATATAATTAAGACCTCCAACCAATTCTGGTACAGTTAAATATGATTTAGACTTGCATTTCGACCTCATGCGCCATCGATAAATAAACCCAAACACTCTTTGCAATTTGGGAAAATTATTACAATATTTGCAGGAAGAAACCAGATCAGTTATAGTGTTCCCCACATTACCAACTATCAGACTGAATTCTCCTTTACGTTCCTCCAATTCCTCAATATTACCGTATATCTCTTTTCGAAGCCTTGGCCAATTATCCTCGGGGTCTAATAAAAATTTGGGTCCATTCAACCAGAGTTGAGACGACCCTAGCTCAGACGGATACATCCCACGGGATACAATATCGGCAGGATTCTGTTTCCCGTCTACCTTATACCAATTAGTGACTCGAGATAAACCATGAATTTTAGCGGTTCGATTCGCTATAAAAGTTGACCATCTGGAAGGATGAGAAGCTAGCCATTGAAGGACTAGTGTTGAATCGGTCCAATAATAGGTGTCAGCAACATCTAACTGTATACTTTCCATTACCCGATTCATTACTCTGGCCAATAACAAAGCTCCCTCTAGCTCCAACCGGGGTAGTGATACGGATTTAAGAGGAGCGACACGAGATTTTGCCGTAAGTAACTGCACATGAGCATTTCCATCCCTATCGATGATGCGGGTATATATGACCGCTCCATATGCCCTCATGGAGGCATCCGAGAAGCCATGTAGTTCCAAGGAAACAAAATCATGTTCTGTCCAGAAAGTTCTGGGAAATTTCAGATCTCTCAATAACACAAGTTCATGTCTAAATTTTGCCCACTGAGTCGCCAGCTCCTGGGGCAAAGACTCATCCCAACTCAACTTCAATAGCCATAGTTGTTGTAAGAAGATCTTACCTAAAACTACCACAGGGTTAATTAGACCCAGAGGATCAAAAAGACGTGCAACCTCAGATAGAACTGTTCGCTTTGTACATTTTGTCCCCTTCAAATCGACATATGAAAAACCGAAAACGTCATCTCTGGAATCCCACAAAATACCCAGGGTCTTAGCACAATCTTCGGTTTTTATCGAGAGCGTATCTCGGGTTGAGTTAAATTCCGAACAATTCGATCTCCATTTATGCAGTTCGAATTCACCATAATTGAGTATTTTCAACACTTCCAATTTCAGGCGACGCAACTCATCTTTGGAATTAGCCCCAGCTAACATATCATCCATATAAAAGTTATTATGAATAGCTCTACTTCCGAGCTCATACGTTTCGGAATACATGTCGGCCAAATATTTCATGCATCGGACGGATAGAAATGGAGCACAACTAGTACCATAAGTAACGGTCTTTAATTTCAAAACTCTAACAGTTTCCGCCTTGTTAGAACGCCATAATATGCACTGGTAGAGACAATCGTCGTCATGAACTCGAATTTGTCTGAACATTTTTGCAATATCTGCCGTTAAGGCATATCTATAAGAACGAAAACGTAGTAAGATATCAAACAAGTCAGGTTGCAAACGAGAACCAACGAGCAGCTGATCATTCAGCGAGAAACCGTTATCCGTCTTACAAGAGGCATCAAATACAACGCGTAATTTAGTAGTTGTACTATCAAGCCGAATAACAGGATGATGTGGCATAAAATACCTCACAGACCCTATATCGCAATTTACATTTATAACTTCCAAATGACCCATTGACTTATATTCCTCAATGAATTTAATATATTCATCTTGTAGAACAGGGTTGCCATACAGTTTTCGTTCCAAATTTAGAAACCTTTTCAGGGCGATATTGTAGGAACTACCGAGTGTGCAATGTTCACTCCGAAAAGGCAACCGAACAATGAACCGACCACTATCCGAGCGTGTGACAGTAGCAGTAAAAATATTTTCACATCTCTGTTCGTCGGGTGTTAGTGAATGTTCGGTGCCCAGGGCAACATCTTCACATTTCCAAAATCGTTCTACTAAATCCTTAAGCTTGCATTCATTGTCATATTTCGAATTGGAAGCCACAATCAACGAGTTCATTGATTGGCCACTGCACTCCCCAACAACTATCCAGCCCAATAAAGACTTTTGAAGGAGCGGAAGATTTTCAGCCAATCTAATCTGGCCTACAGACAATAACTTGAAAAACAGTCCAATTCCTACTAATATTTCTATTTTACGATTTTTATTGAAAAAGGGATCGGCAAGTTTGATGTTCCTTGGTAAATTCCATGAACTGATATCAACTAAACTATTTCCAGAGTAATTCGTTATTTCTGGAATTACGTGCATTTCCAAATTACAAGTGAACTCTGAAGTCCTAGATTTTATTTGCGTAGAGACCTTTTTACTGATTTCACTGCTCAAATTTCCTATACCACTTATTTTGGCAAACGACTCAATGCATGGTAGTCCTAATCGATCTGCAAGGCCCGCAGTTATAAAATTCAATTGGCTCCCAGAATCTAAAACGCATCTGGTTTCATGAAAACCTCCAGAAGCGTCTTTGACCAAAACCAAAGCGGTGGCCAAAAAGTTCGCAGTAGACACTTGTAACATGGAACTGTATAAAGCTGCATTATTACTACCTTTGCCAACCTCTCCCCTATTATCGACCGGAGTTCTAGGAACTGATACCTTGGAATTTTCTCTGTGCAGCATAGTGTGATGCGGCTTTGAACACTTTTCGCATTTTTCAGCCTTGCAATCACGAACTGGGTGCCTATGGCATAGGCACAAAATACACAGAGAATATTTTTTGGCTTCAAAATATTTCTGACTCGGTGATAGGTTCAGAAATATGGGACATTGCATAATTGAATGGCCTTTACTACAACTTGGACACATAGTATCAGAAACACTCATTGAGGCAGTCAAAACCTTGGCTCTAACCTTTCGTCCATTCCGTCTGTCATCGTTACGCTTAAATGAATTCTCCACCACTCTTCCGGAATTTACCTCACTATTTTCCAAAGACAAACATCTAGACGTGAGGAATGCCTCAAGACGGCCCCATGAAGGCAATTCCCCCACGTTCGTATATTCATGCCATTTCATTAGGGTATCTTCATCAAGTTTCAGTCGAGCTAAATAAAATATCATTACCTCCTTTAACTCCTCGACGGAGCCTAAGCTTTCTAGCGAGTGTAAATGAGAATTTATTACATCTATTAAACGACGGAGAGATTCAGAAGATGGCCGAGAGATACGTTCTAATTCAAACAATTCTTTAACATGAGATTGAAATATAACCGACTTATTTTCGAATCTCTTTTTTAGTAAATTCATGGCCCTGGAATAATTTGCTCCAGTAAGTTCTAAGAACTCAATCGTTCCTAATGGAACAGAACCCAGGCACGACCTAAGGTGGACGAATTTTGATAAATCATCTAAGTCGGTATCTGAATCGACTATCGAATTGAACGTGTTGAACCAATTGGTCCATTCAGTGTATTTTCCTGAAAATACCGGTAATTTAAGTTTAGGAAGATTTGACGATGGCTTGGTAACTGAACCCGACGAGTTTAGTGTTTGGTTAAATACCGATGACTCCTGAGTGCCTGAACTTTTTTGCTTTTGTGATATAGTCGATAAAATTTTAGATTTTATTTCGCAATACAGGTCTTCAAAGCGCTGTCGCTTATCGAACTCACTTTCGTCACCCGTTTCCTGTTCAATTGATGCCTGGATATTACATAATTGAGTAAAGACGGATTCTATCAACCCTAGGCGTGTCTCTAGTTCCGACACTGTCATAGACGCATTATTTTTAAAAACATAAGTTCCGTTGCGACTTAAAGAATTAAATAAACTATCTCGCGATTTAGAAAGTTCTTTTGAACTTTTGACCATTTTTAACAATTATATTATGCGAATTCGATACAAATGTAAATTTCCTTTTTCGGCTATAGATCGGAGCACTTGACAGCTATTACACAACTCTAGACTCTTTTGCCGACGGCAATTACTCACTGCATATAATGGTTATGAAACGGCAGTCAGCAGCAACAACCTCAATGGTTCGATTAATATGATGATGGGCAACAACGAGCAGAGTGGCTAATATTATAGCGAGTTTTTTCCGGATCGAATTTATTTTTTTTTTTTTTAATTAATTATTGATTATTAGGTTTAAACGTAATAGTCCCTGCTCGGGCGCCAATGTTTACGCTGAGAATCTTTTTTCCCAACGGAGCTTGTACACTTCAGCCTTTTTCTAAAAACTCGATTTCTTTATAAAAAGAAGTTAAAGACTTGAGTTGGTATATACTGAGCTGTTCAATGTAAGACTGACTTTATTTCAATTTCTTCGCTATCAAATAAGTTACATTCATTTCATTTTACTTTATGATGTGTACCGTTTCTTTTTATGATGGTAAGCAATCCTTTGTATATTCAATTCTTTGTATATTCAAACCATGTCAATCCAAAAACAAATGTTCAATGCAGTAATGCGCGCAAAAAACCAGTATTTTATTCGCATTTCTTTTCGTCTATTGGTTTTGCTCTCATTAGTTCATATATCCCTAGTTATTATTGCGTTTGCATTTGCTTTTGATCGTTGATAACTTTATGTTTTTAATGAGAATAAATGTATGCAAAGACAGTGTAGACAATTCATTTAAATACAGAGAATTCAATAGTTACAATAATGAAAAATTAATAAAAAGGCCGCAACAGGTCCACCGTTTTAAAAAATGAATACTTAAGCTTTATTGATGGATCTTCCAAACAAGTGAGCACCGACACACTTATTGGAGTGGACATACGAGGATCCTAAAAATGTTATGGAACACATTGTTCAAGCCAAAAGAACCAAAATGGCTTTATTTTTATACCCACCACCATAGAATGGTGACGGGGGTATAATAAGTTTGTCATTCCGTTTGTAACACATCGAAATATCGATTTCCGACTATATAAAATATATATATATATATATATATATATATATATATATATATATATATATATATATATATATATATATATATATATATATATATATATATATATATATATATATATATATATATATATATATATATATATATATATATATATATATATATATATATATATATATATATATATATATATATATATATATATATATTCTTGATCAGGGAGAAATTCTAAGACGATATAACGATGTCCGTCTGTCTGTCTGTTGTAATCACGCCACAGTCTTCAATAATGAGGCAATCGTGCTGAAATTTTGCACAAACTCGCACAAAACCGCAGTTTTTATTCAATTTACCTGAAATTGGAAATCTAGAGTTACTGTAGGACCACAAATACGGGTGCCAAAAATTGTGAGTATCGGTCCATTTTTTGGTATAGCCCTTGGGCTTATAGAAACCGCAGTTTTTATCCAATTTACCTGAAATTGGAAATCGAGAGGCACTTTAGAACCGTAAAGAGGTGTGCCAAAAATGGTGAGCATCGGTCCATGTTTTGGTATGGTCCCCATATAAACCGACCTTCCGATTTGGGGTCTTGGGCTTATAGAAACCGCAGTTTTTACCAAATTTACCTGAAATTGGAAATCGAGAGGCACGTTAGAACCGTAAAGAGGTGTGCCAAAATGGTGAGCATCGGTCCATGGTTTGGTATGGTCCCCATATAAACCGACCTCCCGATTCGGGGTCTTGGGCTTATAGAAACCGCAGTTTTTATCAAATTTACCTGAAATTGGAAATCGAGAGGTATTTTAGAACCGTAAAGAGGTGTGCGAAAAATGGTGAGCATCGGTCCATGTTTTGGAATGGTCCCCATATAAACCGACCTCCCGATTTGGGGTCTTGGGCTTATAGAAACCGTAGTTTTTATCCAATTTGCCTGAAATTGGAAATCGAGAGGCACATTAGAACCGTAAAGAGGTGTGCCAAAATGGTGAGCATCGGTCCATGGTTTGGTATGGTCCCCATATAAACCGACCTCCCGATTCGGGGTCTTGGGCTTATAGAAACCGCAGTTTTTATCAAATTTACCTGAAATTGGAAATCGAGAGGTACTTTAGAACCGTAAAGAGGTGTGCGAAAAATGGTGAGCATCGGTCCATGTTTTGGTATGGTCCCCATATAAACCGACCTTCCGATTTGGGGTCTTGGGCTTATAGAAACCGTAGTTTTTATCCAATTTACCTGAAATTGGTAATCGAGAGGTACTGTAGAACCGTAAAGAGGTGTGCCAAAAATGGTGAGCATCGGTCCATATTTTGGTATGGTCCCCATATAAACCGACATTCCGATTGGGGGTCTTGGGCTTATAGAAACCGTAGTTTTTATCCAATTTACCTGAAATTGGAAATTGAGAGGTACTTTAGAACCGTAAAGAGGTGCGCCAAAAATGGTGAGCATCGGTCCATGTTTTGGAATGGTCCCCATATAAACCGACCTCCCGATTTGGGGTCTTGGGCTTATAGAAACCGTAGTTTTTATCCAATTTGCCTGAAATTGGAAATCGAGAGGTACTTTAGAACCGTAAAGAGATGTGCCAAAAATGGTGAGCATCGGTCCATGTTTTGGTATGGTCCCCATATAAACCGACCTCCCGATTTGGGGTCTTGGGCTTATAGAAACCGTAGTTTTTATCCAATTTGCCTGAAATTGAAAATCTAGAAGTACTTGAGGACCATCAAAAGGTGTGCCGAAACTGGTCCGTATCGTTCCATGTTTTGGTATAGCCCATATAGACCGATATCCCGATTCTAAACCTTAGGTTTATAGAATCTGTAGTTTATATACAATTTGCTGAAATTGGAAATTTATAGGTATTTTAGGACCATAAAGAGGTGTGCCACAAATGGTGAGTATCGGTCCATGTTTTGGTATAGCCCACATATAGACCGATATCCCGATTTTACTTCTTGGGCTTCAGAAGCCGAAGTTTTCATCCAATTTGCCTGAAATTGGAAATCGAGAGGCACTTTAGAACCGTAAAGAGGTGTGCCAAAAATGGTGAGCATCGGTCCATGTTTTGGTATGGTCCCCATATAAACCGACCTCCCGATTCGGGGTCTTGGGCTTATAGAAACCGCAGTTTTTATCCAATTTACCTGAAATTGGAAGTCGAGAGGCACTTTAGAACCGTAAAGAGGTGTGCCAAAAATAGTGAGCATCGGTCCATGTTTTGGTATGGTCCCCATATAAACCGACCTTCCGATTTGGGGTCTTGGGCTTATAGAAACCCTAGTTTTTATCCAATTTACCTGAAATTGGAAATCGAGAGGTACTTTAGAACCGTAAAGAGGTGTGCCAAAAATGGTGACCATCGGTCCATGTTTTGGTATGGTCCCCATATAAACCGACCTTCCGATTTGGGGTCTTGGGCTTATAGAAACCGTAGTTTTTATCCAATTTACCTGAAATTGGAAATCGAGAGACACTTTAGAACTGTAAAGAGGTGTGCCAAAAATGGTGAGCATCGGTCTATGTTTTGGTATGGTCCCCATATAAACCGACCTCCCGATTTGGGGTCTTGGGCTTATAGAAACCGTAGTTTTTATCCAATTTACCTGAAATTGGAAATCGAGAGGTACTTTAGAACCGTAAAGAGGTGCGCCAAAAATGGTGAGCATCGGTCCATGTTTTGGTATGGTCCCCATATAAACCGACCTCCCGATTTGGGGTCTTGGGCTTGTAGAAACCGTAGTTTTTATCCAATTTACCTGAAATTGGAAATCGAGAGGTACTGTAGAACCGTAAAGAGGTGTGCCAAAAATGGTGAGCATCGGTCCATGTTTTGGTATGGTCCCCATATAAACCGACCTCCCGATTTGGGGTCTTGGGCTTATAGAAACCGTAGTTTTTATCCAATTTGCCTGAAATTGAAAATCTAGAAGTACTTGAGGACCATCAAAAGGTGTGCCGAAACTGGTCCGTATCGTTCCATGTTTTGGTATAGCCCATATAGACCGATATCCCGATTCTACATCTTAGGTTTATAGAATCTGTAGTTTATATACAATTTGCTGAAATTGGAAATTTATAGGTATTTTAGGACCATAAAGAGGTGTGCCACAAATGGTGAGTATCGGTCCATGTTTTGGTATAGCCCCCATATAGACCGATCTCCCGATTTTACTTCTTGGGCTTCAGAAGCCGAAGTTTTCATCCAATTTGCCTGAAATTGGAAATCTAGGGGTATTTTCGGGCCATAAAGAGGTGTGCCGAAAACGGTGAGTTCGGTCCATATTTTAGTATAGCCCCAAAAAAAAAAACGATCTACCGATTTATCTCCTTGGGTTTCTAGAAACCGTAGTTTTTATCCGATTTGCCTGAAATTGTAAATATTCTGGCAATTTTAGGCTCACAAAAACGTGTATCGGATTAAGTTTTTATCGGTTCATTTGGTAATGCCTCCATATAGACCGATTTCACTTTTTGAGGGTATAGAAGTCGCACTGATCATGAAAATTGCTTGAGACGCAATGTAAAATTTCCAGATTTTACTTCTCGAGTGAAAATCTACAGATTTAAGAGATGTTAATGATTCCTCTAAAACTCAAACAAAAATGGTTCTTATAAATCCAGAATCTGATATAGTCCTCATAGGTGAAATCTTTAAATTTATCTTCGAGAAGTGTCCTCAAGCCCTCCTGAAATTTCAAAGGAAACCCTAATAATTGGGTCATGGTAGTGGGTATTTAAGATTCGTCCCAGCCGAACTTACTGCTGTATATACTTGTTTGTGTATATAAATCTTGTACAAAATTAAATGCTGTAACACGCAACTCATTCTAACATACCAACCTACATATCGCATTTAGGCAAACTATTGGATTATTAATGACCATCTCAGCGCAGCGAAATAATGTTCCATAAGCGTTAATCGTTTTAGAATAATTAATCACATTTCACACCACAAAATGCCCAATAAACGAAATTAATGTCTAAATGGTCATTAACGTTAAATCTCGTTCTACTTCTAGTGTCACTCAAAAAGTCGTTAAGTGAATTTTGATTTGCTTACCAATTCAATTACGTTAGAGATTTAAATCTACATATACACTGAAATAAATTAGAAACATGTGCTCTTTATTTGCCATCCAACACAGTATCGGCCTTAAATCATAACCGAACTATATAGTATCCAAATATATAATTTGTCTGAACTAAAAGGTCAATAAAATCCCAGCAAAAAAAGCGTCGCCAAAAAAGTAATGAAAATGTTCTTTTTGGATCCGGAAGTGGTGCAAAATTGACGCAGACGCGATGAATTTAACATGGGCTTGTCATAGGACGGAAGTCCTCCATTTCAACAGCCGTTGCACTAAATTTGCATCACTTCTTTAGGTGTTATCCGAATTCAATGTTTTGGATGTAAATTAAACAAGTAAGGAAGTCGGGGCTGCACCACTTTGTAGATCTAAATTTTCGATACCATATCACACCTGTCAAATGTGTTGGGGGGCTATATATAAAGGTTTGTTCCAACTACATACATATAAATATCACTCGATTTGGACAGAATTTGATAGACTTTTACAAAATAGACTCAAAATTTAAGTTGGCTAATGCACTAGGGTGGAACACAATTTTAGTAAAAAACAAGTAAGGAAAGTCTAAAGTCGGGCGGGGCCGACTATATTATACCCTGCACCACTTTATAGATCTAAATTTTCGATACCATATCACATCCGTCAAATGTGTTGGGTGCTATATTTAAAGGTTTGTCCCAAATACATACATTTAAATATCACTCGATTTGGACAGAATTTGATAGACTTTTACAAAATCTATAGTCTCAAAATTTAAGTTGGTTAATGCACTAGGGTGGAACACAATTTTAGTAAAAAAATATGGGAAACATTTAAATCTGAAGCAATTTTAAGGAAACTTCGCAAAAGTTTATTTATGATTTATCGCTCGATATATATGTATTAGAAGTTTAGGAAAATTAGAGTCATTTTTAAAACTTTTCGACTAAGCAGTGGCGATTTAACAAGGAAAATTTTGGTATTTTGACCATTTTTGTCGAAATCAGAAAAACATATATATGGGAGCTATATCTAAATCTGAACCGATTTCAATCAAATTTGGCACACATGACTATATTACTAATTGCACTCCTAGTGCAAAATTTCTACCTAATTGGGCCAAAACTCTGGCTTTTGGGGCCATATAAGTCCATATCGGGCGAAAAATATATATGGAAGCTATATCTAAATCTGAACCGATTTCAATCAAATTTGGCACACATGACTATACTACCAATTGTACTCCTAGTGCAAAATTTCAAGCTAATCGGGATAAAACTCTGGCTTCTGGGTCCATATAAGTGTATATCGGACGAAAGATATATATGGGAGCTATATCTAAATCTGAATCGATTTCAACCAAATTTGGCACGCATAGCTACAATGCTAAATCTACTCCCAAAATTTCAACCAAATTGGGCCAAAACTCTGGCTTTTAGGACCATATTAGTCCATATCGGGCGAAAGATATATATGTGAGCTATATCTAAATCTGAACCGATTTCAATAAAATTTTCCACACATGACTATACGACTAAGTGTTATGTTTGTCCAAAATTTTAAGCAAATCGGTATAAAACTCTGGCTGCTGGGTCCAATTTAGTGCAAATCAGGCGAAAGATATATATGGGAGCTATATCTAAATCTGAACCGATTTCTTCCAAAATCAATAGGGTTATATTCTGACCCAAATTAGGAACATGTGCCAAATTTGAAGGCGATTGGACTTAAATTGCGACCTAGACTGTGATCACAAAAATGTGTTCACAGACAGACGGACGGACAGACGGACATGGTTATATCGACTCAGGGACCCATCCTGAGCATTATTGCCAAAGACACCATGTGTCTATCTCGTCTCCTTCTGGATGTTACAAACATATGCACTAACTTATAATACCCTGTTCCACAGTGTGGCGCAGGGTATAAATATGGGAAACATTTAAATCTGAAGCAATTTTAAGGAAACTTAGCAAAAGTTTCTTTATGATTCATTGGTCGATAAATATGTTTTAGAAGTTTAGGAAAATTAGAGTCATTTTTCGACTAAGCAGTGGCGATTTTACAAGGAAAATTTTGGTATTTTGACCATTTTTGTCGAAATCAGAAAAACATATATATGGGAGCTATATCTAAATCTGAACCGATTTCAACCAAATTTGGTACGCATAGCTACAATGCTAAATCTACTCCCTCTGCAAAATTTCAACTAAATCGGAGCAAAAAATTGGCCTCTGTGGTTATATGAGTGCAAATCGGGCGAAAGCTATATATGGGAGCTATATCTAAATCTGAACCGATTTCATCCAAATTTGGAACGCATAGCTACAAAGCTAATTCTACTCCTTGTGCAAAATTTCAATTAAATAGGAGTAAAAGATTGGACACTGTGGTCATATGAGTGTAAATCGGTCGAACGATATATATGGGAGCTATACCTAAATCTGAACCGATTTCAATAAAATTTGGCACACTTGACTACACTACTAATTGTACTTCTAGTGCAAAAGTTCAACCAAATGGGGGTAAAACTCTGGCTTCTGGGACCGTATTAGTCCATATCGGGCGAAAGATATATATGGGAGCTATATCTAAATCTGGACCGATTTCAATCAAATTTGACTTGACTATAGTACTAATTGTTCTTCTTGTGCAAAATTTTAAGCAAATTAAGGTAAAACTCTGGCTGTTGGGGCCATATAAGTCCATATCGGGCGAAATATATATATGGGAGCTATATCTAAATCTGAACCGATTTCTTCCAAAATCTATTCTGAGCCAAAACACATACTTGTGCCAAATATGAAGTCGATTGGACTAAAACTGCGACCTAGACTTTGATCACATCAAACATGTTTCAAGAGCACCATGTTACTTTTTCATAGCAACCATGTAGCATTTTTATCGCAAAAATATTCTTTTCTCGTCAAATATAACATGCTTACCGAAATCAAATACATAATCTCCGAGAAAAGAACATGGTTTCGACAAACATGCTACATGTTTTCCGTGAAAAAGTAACATTGTGCTCTTGGAACATGGTTGGGGTGATCATATTCCTTCTCTGCGTGTACTAGAAGTAAAATCTGGAAATTTTACATTTAACATAGTTTCGATAAATTTGCATGACCAGTGCAATCAATCTAAAGGGTGATACGGTCAAAATTTGGTCAAGGGAAAACACGTGTAAATCGGTGAAATCGTTTATTTAAAAAATCAAATTAAATTTCTTTTTCAAGTTCAATTAGTATAAAATTCAGGAAAAATATTCAGTTAGGCTTTCGCTTTCCCAAATCCGAATTGCCGGGCCTCACGCTTGACACCTGCCATCAGATTTTGTACTTCGCCGCAGAAAGCCAGTTTGCCTTGAACTGCTGCTCGTCCTTAGCAGTTTTTTGGTCTCCTTTAGGTTCCGCTTGACAATAGCCCAGTATTTCTCAATCTGGCGTGTTGGGAGGGTTCTTGTCCTTGGGAACCACCTGCACGTTGTTGGCGGCGTACCACTCCATGGCCTTTTTACCGTAATGGCAAGATGCCAAATCCGGCCAAAACAGTACGGAACAACCGTGTTTCTTCAGGAAAGGCAGCAGACGTTTATTCAAACACTCTTTCACGTAAATTTTTTGGTTGACAGTCCCGGAAGCTATGAAAATGCTGCTTTTCAAGCCACAGGTACAGATGGCTTGCCAAACCAGATATTTCTTTGCGAACTTTGACAGTTTTAGGTGCTTGAAAATATCTGCTACCTTTCCCCTTCCTTTTGCCGTATAAAACTCCTGTCCCGGAAGCTGCTTGTAGTCGGCTTTGACATAGGTTTCGCCGTCCATTACCACGCAGTCAAACTTCGTCAGCATCGTCGTGTACAGCCTCCGGGACCGCGCTTTGGCCGTCGTATTTTGTTTATCATCGCGATTTGGAGTCACTACCTTCTTGTAAGTCGATAGTCCGGCTCGTTTTTTGGCTCGATGCACGGTTGTAGACGATACACCCAGCTTATTTGCGGCATCTCGGAGAGAGAGGTTAGGGTTTCGCTTGAAACTACCGGCAACTCTCTTTGTCGTCTCAGCGGCTTCCGGTTTTCGATTTCCCCCCGATCCAGACTTCCTGGCTGTCGATAAACGTTCCCCAAACACTTTAATTACATTTGTAACGGTTGATTTGGCAACTTTTAGCGATTTTGCCAGCTTTGCGTGCGAGTAGCTCGGATTTTCGCGATGCGCGAGCAAAATTTTGATACGCTGCTCTTCTTGCTTGGACGGCATTTTGACAACTGAAGAGTGAATTCCAAAACCAAAATAGGAGCAACATTCTACACACATACCTTCAAAATGAGGGGTGTTCAGGTTTTTTAAATGCAAAATTGAAAGAAATACCTCAAGTTTATATTGACCAAATTTTGACCGTATCACCCTTTAAGAGGAACAAAAGATTTACGCACATTTAAATGCAGGAAGGCTCTAACGATAACCACAGGCAAATATAAAGCAGTCACATTATCATTTTATCATTTTTTTCACCCCTCTTCTGTGAATGGCGGATAAATATTTTTAAATTCAAATAAAATTCATAATAAAATTTCATTATAAAATAACTTTTATAAATTTATAATTTCTTATAAAATTTTATAAAATTAAAAATTGTATAAAAATTAAAAATTTTGTAATATTAAATTGGTTAAATTTACTTTTCTTATTTATATTCGTAACAAAATTGGGAATTTTTAAAAATTTCCATCAATTTGTGGATTTTTAATGTTTAACGGGAACACTTGGCAACACTGAATATAAACATCTTCTGGCCTAACCTAACCTACACAATATGGTCATGGTATAAATATCTCTACGCAATTATATTTCTAGTGTCTTTAAACCCCTGCGTTCTGAGAACACAAATTTGCAAAAACTCATCTTCACATCTAATCGCACATCACCAAACCGCAATTTTGTTTATGCAACGAGCAAAGTTATGTCCACTTAACATGCAGATAACTTAACTGTTGACCACTAACCATTCCACCAAAATGACTTTGGAAAATATGGTAAATGATAATGACCACAATGGCTATATTGCTTCTCACTCACAAGCTATTAGACAACAGAATAGAAGCTAAAAAGTGCAAACTTCATAAACACCCATAGAACAAGAGTAGCAAAAAAACACATAAAATAGGAAGTTATGGCAAACTAGAGTTTTAGTTAATTTTGCAGCATCAAATTGCTGCATGTTGTGTCCTGGATAATATTTACGCTTAGATGCACTCTATGACATCCACTCAAAAGTCAGTCATTGTGGTGGTGGGCGATGTTCATCATCATAAATGTTTGAGAGAAAAGTTTGAAGCGGAAAGTTATATCCGATTTTTGTGAAAGCCAACAGCAAATCCCAATGAGGCAATGAAGTATAAAAAAAGCTTTAATACATTTGTAAGAGGATATTTGAAAATATTGACTATGTTGAATATTACAAGAGATAACTGAAGTGTTATCTATGCAAGCAGAAGAACATAAAATAAAAAGTGAATAAAAACTGATTACATTTCAATATTGGGCTAGATGCCTGTGATACAATTATATCATATTTAGCTTTACACCCAAAAAACTACACCAAAAAATTTAAAATTTATTTTAGAAAATTGTAACTAAAATATTTTTCTAATTCTTATATAAAACAAAAAAGTTAATACTTTTTGTCAGATTGAAAAAAAAATAATAATGTACTAAATTCTTTCCTGTTGCTTAAGAACATTTCATAGTTTGATATAAAAAATTGGAGTTAAAATATCTTTAGCGATATACGAAGTTCAGGACAGTTACAATTTAACTAAAATTTACTCATTTTAGAAAAAAAAGAAAAGCATAAACTAATATGTGCGAATTTCGAATTTAGTGCAATTTTGTACTTCACGTGTATACATTTTTTTTCTCATTTTTGGTTAATACAAAATAAAACAAGGAAAATGTTCTCACTTTAAGGAAAATTTAACAAAGCCAGACAAATTTTGATGAACTAAAGACACTTTTCTTCACTTATTTTTTTTTTTTATCAAAAATAAGTTTTTTTAGTTTTCAGCTTAAAATCACACAAAATGGTTGGATGGAAGGCCGTTTCGGAACTACCACATTCCTCATCAGCATTCTCTATTTGCAGCGAAACTATCTACCAATAATCAGAATTTATAATTTGTCAGTATTTGGATGGAATTTCCGACATTCAGGGTGTTGTCACGAATCAAGCTCCATTACCCTCCACGACGCATAGTTTAGCAGATATGAGTAACATAAGTTTTTCATATGAAAATTTCGACTTTTGTTTGGAATTTTTTCGAGTTGGTCAACTCCGTTCACGGTTGCCACAGTTATTAGAATTTTATCAAAAGAGGTTGATTTGTTTACTGTTTGGTAGATTTCGCAGAATTTTCTTCCTCAACTAAGAGGTACTTCACAAATTTTCTATAGAAATAAAAATTTTACTAAATGTTCTATAGAAATAACATTTTGACAAAAATTTTCTATAGAAATAACATTTTGACAAAATTTTCTATAGAAATAGAATTTTGACATAATTTTCTATAGAAAAAGAATTTTGACATAATTTTCTATAGAAATAAAATTTTCTATAAAATAAAATTTTGACAAAATTGTCTATAGAAATAAAATTTTGAGAAAATTGTCTATAAAATAAAATTTTGATAAAATTGTCTATAGAAATAAAATTTTGTCAAAATTTCCCATAGAAATAATATTTTTACAAAATTTTCTATCAAAATAAAATTTGGAAAACATTTTCTAAAGACAAATTTGGACAAAATTTTCTATGGAAATAAAATTTGGACAATATTTTCTATAGAAATAAAATTTTGACAAAATTTTCTATAGAAATAAAATTTTTACAAAATTTCCCATAGAAATAAAATTTTTACAAAATTTTCTATCGAAATAAAATTTGGACAAAATTTTCTATGGAAATAAAATTTGGAAAACATTTTCTATCGAAATAAAATTTGGAAAAAATTTTCTATAGAAATAAAATTTTGACAAACATTTTCTATAGAAATAAAATTTTGACAAAATTTTCTATAGAAACAAAATTTTGATCAAATTTTCTATAGAAATAAAATTTTGACAAACTTTTCTATAGAAATAAAATTTTAACAAAATTTTCTATAGAAATAAATTTTGACAAATT
Source organism: Haematobia irritans (assembly GCF_050003625.1). NCBI lineage: Eukaryota > Metazoa > Arthropoda > Insecta > Diptera > Muscidae > Haematobia > Haematobia irritans. The sequence goes on along the minus strand of NC_134397.1, from coordinate 162,431,126 downwards.
TTTCTATAAAATTACAATTATGACAAAATTTTCTATAGAAATAAAATTTTGACAAAATTTCCCATAGAAATAAATTTTTTACAAAATGTTCTATAAAAATAAAATTTGGAAAACATTTTCTAAAGACAAATTTGGACAAAATTTTCTATGGAAATAAAATTTGGACAACATTTTCTATAGAAATAAAATTTTGACAAAATTTTCTGTAGAAATAAAATTTTGACAAAATTTTCTATAGAAATACAATTTTGACAACATTTTCTATAAAAATAAAATTTTGACAAATTTTTCTATAGAAATAAAATTTTGACAAAATTTTCAATAGAAATAAAATTTTGACAAAATTTTCCATAGAAATAAAATTTTGAAAAAATTTTCTATAGAAACAAAATTTTGATCAAATTTTCTATAGAAATAAAATTTTGACAAAATTTTCTATAGAAATAAATTTTGACAACATTTTCTATAGAAATAAATTTTGTCAAAATTTTCTATAGAACTAAAATTTTGACAAAATTTTCTATAGAAATAAAATTTTGACAAAATTTTCTATAGAAATAAAATTTTAACAAAATTTTCTATAGAAATAAATTTTGTCAAAATTTTCTATAGAACTAAAATTTTGACAAAATTTTCTATAGAAATAAAATTTTGACAAAATTTTCTATAGAAATAAAATTTTGATAAAAATTGCCTATAGAAATAAAATTTTGACAAAATTGTCTATAGAAATAAAATTTTAACAAAATTTTCTATAGAAATAAAATTTTAACAAAATTTTCTATAGAAAAAAATTTTTACAAAATTTTCTATAGAACTAAAATGTCGACAAAATTTTCTATAGAAATAACATTTTGACAAAATTTCCCATAGAAATAAAATTTTGACAAAATTTCCCATAGAAATAAAATTTTGATAAAAATTGTCTATAGAAATAAAATTTTCGTTTTGTTTTGTTAGTCATTGTTTATTGTTCAATCATTTTGTTGTTTTTGATTTTAGCTTAAAACCATGCATTCTTTTCCTCTGTTGGTTAAACTACACTTGTAGTTTAGTCAATGCATGGTTTTAAGCTGAAATCAAAAACAACAAAATGAAATAAAATTTTGACAAAATTTTCTATAGAAATAAAATTTTGACAAAATTTTTTATAGAAATAAATTTTGACAAAATTGTCTATAGAAAGTAGAGGTGTGTACGTGAGTAATATTTTGCCCACGCTTACGCATACTCACGACGGAAAAATCTTATTCACGCACACTCACTCACGATATTTTTTGGTAGGACTCACGCTCACGAAAAGAAAATTTATACTCACGCACGAAAATCTTTTAAATGCCGTGACTCACGAAAAATATCGTGACTCACGAATAATTTTATGAGTGATTTACCTACAGAACCTGATTGAAAACATGAGTATGGTTAAAATCGAGTGCGTTATAAAACTCTTACCACCTACACACAAAAAAATTTTTTCTGATTCAATCACGAAATTAATTGATCCAATTAATTTTTAATTGAAATGTCTTCACAGAAATGATAGTATCAATTAAAAAATTAATTGAAGGTCAATTAAAAAGTTAATTGATCCAATTAAAAAATTAATTGATACTATTATTTTTGTGATTGATTTTTGCTTCAATTAAAAAATTTGTTGAATCAATTAAATTTTTAATTGAATATTTTTTAAAACTCAATTAAAATTTTAATTGGAAAATTTTTCGTGAAATTTTTTTCTGTGTAGTTTAGCCAATACATGGTTTTAAGCTGAAATCAAAAACAACAAAATGAAATAAAATTTTGACAAAATTTTCTATAGAAATAAAATTTCGACAAAATTGTCTATAGAAATAAAATTTTAACAAAATTTTCTATAGAAATAAATTTTGACAAAATTGTCTATAGAAAGTAGAGGTGTGTACGTGAGTAATAGTTTGCCCACACTCATGCACTCTCACGACGGAAAAATCTTATTCACGCACACTCACTCACGATACTTTTTGGTAGGACTCACGCTCACGAAAAGAAAATTTATACTCACGCACGAAAATCTTTTAAATGTCGTGACTCACGAAAAATATCGTGACTCACGAAAAACCTCGTGACACACGAATAATTTTATGAGTGATTTACCTAAAGAACCTGATTGAAAACATGAGTATGGTTAAAATCGAGTGCGTTATAAAACTCTTACCACCTACACACAAAAAAGTTTTTTTCTGATTCAATCACGAAATTAATTGATCCAATTAATTTTTAATTGAAATGTCTTCAATCACAGAAATGATAGTATCAATTAAAAAATTAATTGAAGGTCAATTAAAAAGTTAATTGATCCAATTAAAAAATTAATTGATACTATTATTTTTGTGATTGATTTTTGTTTCAATTAAAAAATTTGAGGAATGAGGAATGTGGTAATTCCGAAACGTGCGTCCATCCAACCATCTTGCAGTCTATAGGGCTTTGCCCAAATAAATTTGACAAACATTCTTTTCCTCTGTTGGTTAAGCTACTCTTGTAGTTTAGTCAATGTATGGTTTTAAGCTGAAATAAAAAAACGACAACAATGCTTAAAGAACAAAACCAACAATAACAAAACAAAACGAATCAATTATATTTTTAATTGAATATTTTTTAAAACTCAATTAAAATTTTAATTGGAAAATTTTTTTCTGTGTAGTTTAGCCAATACATGGATTTAAGCTGAAATCAAAAACAACAAAATGAGATAAAATTTTGACAAAATTTTCTATAGAAATAAAATTTCGACAAAATTGTCTATAGAAATAAAATTTTAACAAAATTTTCTATAGAAATAAATTTTGACAAAATTGTCTATAGAAAGTAGAGGTGTGTACGTGAGTAATAGTTTGCCCACACTCATGCATTCTCACGACGGAAAAATCTTATTCACGCACACTCACTCACGATACTTTTTGGTAGGACTCACGCTCACGAAAAGAAAATTTATACTCACGCACGAAAATCTTTTAAATGTCGTGACTCACGAAAAATATCGTGACTCACGGATAATTTTATGAGTGATTTACCTAAAGAACCTGATTGAAAACATGAGTATGGTTAAAATCGAGTGCGACGTGACGTGAGTCACGCACGACATTTGGTTGGTTAATCACGCTCACGCATACTCATGCCGTCAGAGTGACCCATGCGTGAGTCACGAAAATTTTCGTAAGTTACGACAATTTCGTGTCACGTGTACACCTCTAATAGAAAGAAATTGTTGCAAGATAAGATTTTGTTGTTTGCTAAAATTTTCTTCAAATATTGATAGATAATTTATGGCTGGAGTGGCAACCGTAACTCCGTTTTGCTCTACAACGCTTAATTTAGGAGTTATGGGCAAAATAAATTTTCTATATAAAATTTTCGATTTTGTAAGGCTTTCGATGGAATTCTCGATTTTTGGTGTAGTTACGAGTCTATCTTCTTTTCGATCAACAACGCTTAGTTTAGGAGATATAAGCAAAATAAGTTACCTCTTTTTTGCCCTCACAGAAAAAATTTCACGAACATTTTTCCAATTAAAATCTTAATAGAGTAAAAAAAAATATTCAATTAAAAATTTAATTGATTCAACAAATTTTTTAATTGAAATAAAAATCAATCACACAAATTAATAATATCAATTAAATATTTAATTGGATCAATTAATTTTTTAATTGATACTATCATTTCTGTGGGTGAAGACATTTCAATTAAAAAATTAATTGGATCAATTAATTTCGTGATTGAATCAGAAATTTTTTTTGTGAGCTACGATGCTTAGTTTAGGAGCAGCGTTGCCAATTTAGCTTTTTTCCCGCTAGATTTAGATTTTTTTGAAGACGTTTAGCGGAAAAAAATGCATTTAGCTTTTAGCCTTTTTTCTGGCTTTTTTTCATGATCCTTTTAGCTATTTTTGGCTTTTTTATTTTCGACATGTTCCTATTGAAATATTGATAAAACTTCGTTTTTATCTAAGCCTTGCTGCCAGAATAAGGTTTTCCACATATTTCAAAGCTCAATTGAAACATTAATAATTATTCCAGCCATTATGCGGGCATTTTGGCAGCAAATACACCTTGTTGTAAAGTTTTTTCCTCGTATTCATAAAAGTTATCGTAAACTTAAATCTAATATTACCATTCAGCATTTGACTCGTTTATCCTTTTTATGTTATTATAATATTCTAAAGTTATTATGATATTACTAAATAAAAATAGTAGATGTGAATTGCTTTTGTACACTGAAAAAATATTGTTGTGAGGCCAAAGATTTCATGTCCTTAAAATACGAACGCAAATTTTTTTCAACTTAAAAATGGGTATCTTTTCATGAAAGAAGGCTAGGGTCAATTCTAAAAAATTCTTAAAAACATATACATAGAATAATTTCTACTTAAAGTCGAGTCTGAATTTGGAAATTTAAGTTGTCGTTAGCACGTTTTTAAAGCACTGTGATAGCTCATGAAGAAAAAGCTGAAAAAACGAATAAATTCAAATTTGACTCGGAATCAATACCAAAATCATTAGTGTGCAAAATCTTTGGAACCGAACATAGAAATAATATAATAATAATAAATAAAATAATAATAATAAAGTTTTGATGTGGTATTATTTTTTTAATATAAAAAAATGCAATAAAAAAATTCGTAGTGATAGGATCAAAACAAATCTACTATTTATTAATGGAATGGATTTACAATTACGAAAATTGGACAACAATAGGTTTGTATGGGAAATTTTCGAATAAAAGTTATTCAGTATAAACTTGCAAGACAGTTAGAATGGGTTTTATTCTCTTGGGTAATATTAGGAGAAGTGTACACGTTCACGAATTTATCATTAATTCAGTTAAAACGAAATATATTGATATTTTCTAATGCAGTTCTATGTGACATTGTGCAATATATCGCACATTGGACTTGTTGATGATTAACCAGCTGATAATTGCAAGTTTACTGGGAAAAATGTTTTTACTAGGAAATATAAACGAAGGACTTCCAGTAAAAATTTGTGATAGTAATCAAAATGTATCGAGTACGCAAACATAGCTAATATGACTTAGATTTTCTTACAGAAATGGAAATAAAATGAATACAATTAAAATAATATGCATTTTAAGTGAAAAAAGCGTTTTAGTTTGTTAAATTTCAATCAAAAATGTGACTTTTGATACAAAAAATTTAGCTTTTTTTCTAGCTATTTTTTAACATTTTTTAGCTTTTTTTGGCTAGTTTTTTGGACAAATCTAGCGGTTTTTGGTGAAACAATTCTGGCAACGCTGTTTAGGAGATATAAGCAAAAAAGGTTTTTCATATGAAAATTTCCGCTTTTTGTGGGATGGTCACTATTTAAGCTTCGTTTCGGGCTAAAACTCTTAATTTGTGTAGATTTCAACAAAATAAGTCTTTCATATACACGTATACGGTTATTGTGTAACATAACGATAATAATTGCTTCACTGAAAAAAAGCATGTCCGGTTCCAAAGATTTCGTATTTACACTAATAAGTTTGTTATTGATTCCAAGCCAAAGAAGCAGGGAATTGAAGTAAAGATACCTTTGAGTCACAACTCTCTTTCAAATTTGAGGTTTGCGTACTTGAATCTAGGAAACAAATTTTAAAAATTTTGTTTATCATTTGCTCTCAAATTTCTTTGAAACGACAACTTAAACTTCTGCATTCGGACTCGACTTCCAGTAGCATTTAAATTTTGTATCAAGAAAACCAGCCAAGAAAACGATAATAAATTTAAAGTCGATCTCATTAATTTTAAAGAATTTTTCAGAATTATTATAGCCTAGTTGACCATAGTCGAACAAAATTTTCTTTCATGTAAAAGAAACTAGTTTTAAGTTGAAATTCGTCTTCTATGCAATATTCGCATTCATAATTTGGTCTCACCACAATATGTTTTCAGTGTTATTTTTGATTTAAAAACAATTTTACTCAATCTATGTGAAATATCTGACCGTCTTTAAAGACTTACTGAAGTTTACGGAAGCATCATTAGTATATGCAATGATGATTTTTCCCTTCGAACTATTGCATCCTATGACTGACTGATTGCTAATCTTCATACTTTTATTCTCCATCTCGTAGTAGTCTACTTGATGTAATTTTCCTCTACCTCATTCGAAAGTTTACTTTTTCAGTGATTTAAGAGTGAGAAGAAAAAACTCGAATCGTAAAGCCATTTCTCATTCATTTATTCATCCTTCCTTATAAATTGCATAAAATATGTAGAAAACTCCCTCTGTATTCGTTGAATTGTATATCCTTTTCGATGGCTAAGCAAGCATCATCACTACTCAAGTTATCGAGTATCCCGGGTTCAAGGGCTAAGGGGCAAGTCATCCAAAGATGGTAGGGAGAGGGGGTACGTAATATGGTCCCTGACAGCTGCAGGACATTACAAATATGTAATCACAACTTAAGATCTGGTTGTTGGGTTTCTCGTCATGCTTGGTCATCAGCCTCATCGTCGTCGTCATCGCCATCATCATCAACTTTGCCATTACTATTGCTCTGGGTACTGCTATGGTAATTGGATATTTCTGTGGTGCATTTTGTGGAAAAATACTCTAGAAGTGCTGGAATATTTTTTCACCAGTTCTTCATTTTCCTTTGCAGTTTTCATTTGACGAGAGTGCATTTTAAATTTTATTTAAATTAAGATTTCATTATTAAGGGGAAATCACAGAAGATTAAGGAGTAGACGGAAGTAAAAATCCTTTGAGGCTTTCGGTTTGTGGCAAAACACAACCAAGCATGAGAAACAAAAATGCTTTATAATGGTGACCGGAGTTATTTCCTCTGGCAAAGCGAAGTTAAATTAAATGTGAAAGAAATGTACAAAAACTTTTCTCATAGTAATTAAGTCCAATACGGGAGAAATTGAAAATAATAGAAATAATTGTTTTTAAGTTTCTCTTTTTGGAGTCTATCCGCTACTGTATAATGGGGGCTATATTCAGTTTTGAAACTTATGCAACAGCAGGCAAAATGGAAATGGATCACTTTAAACATATTTCAAGAGCAAAATGTTATTTTTAGAAGGAGAACTTGGGACATTTTTGTCGCCAAAATGGTTTTATCGCCAAAAATGTTCATGGTTGCCGAAATCAGATAAAAACAAATATATAAAGGGTGATACGGTCAAAATTTGGTCAATATAAATTTGACGTATTTCTTTCAATTTTGCATTTAAAAAACCTGAACATCCCTCATTTTGAAGGTGTGTGTGTGTAGAATGTTGTTCCTATTTTGATTTTGGAATTCACTCTTCAGTTGTCAAAATGCCGTCCAAGCAAGAAGAGCAGCGTATCAAAATTTTGCTCGCGCATTGCGAAAATCCGAGCTACTCGCACGCAAAGCTGGCAAAATCGCTAAAAGTTGCCAAATCAACCGTTACAAATGTAATTAAAGTGTTTGATGAACGTTTGATGAACGTTTGATGAACGACAGCCAGGAAGTCTGGATCGGGGGGAAATCGAAAACCGGAAGCCGCTGAGACGACAAAGAGAGTTGCCGGTAGTTTCAAGCGAAACCCTAACCTCTCTCTCCGAGATGCCGCAAATAAGCTGGGTGTATCGTCTACAACCGTGCATCGAGCCAAAAAACGAGCCGGACTATCGACTTACAAGAAGGTAGTGACTCCAAATCGCGATGATAAACAAAATACGACGGCCAAAGCGCGATCCCGGAGGCTGTACACGACGATGCTGACGAAGTTTGACTGCGTGGTAATGGACGACGAAACCTACGCCAAAGCCGACTACAAGCAGCTTCCGGAACGGCAAAAGGAAGGGGAAAGGTAGCAGATATTTTCAAGCACATAAAACTGTCAAAGTTCGCAAAGAAATATCTGGTTTGGCAAGCCATCTGTACCTGTGGCTTGAAAAGTAGCATTTTCATAGCTTCCGGGACTGTCAACCAAGAAATTTACGTGAAAGAGTGTTTGAATAAACGTCTGCTGTCTTTCCTGAAGAAACACGGTTGTTCCGTACTGTTTTGGCCGGATTTGGCATCTTGTCATTACGGTAAAAAGGCCATGGAGTGGTACGCCGCCAACAACGTGCAGGTGGTTCCCAAGGACAAGAACCCTCCCAACACACCAGAGCTCCGCCCAATTGAGAAATACTGGGCTATTGTCAAGCGGAACATAAGAAGACCAAAAAAAACTGCTAAGTTCAAGGCAAACTGGCTTTCTGCGGCGAAGAAGGTGGACAAGGTGGCTGTACAAAATCTGATGGCAGGTGTCAAGCGTGATGCTCGGCAATTCGGATTTGGAAAAGCGAAAGCCTAACTGAATATTTTTCATGAATTTTACACTAATTGAACTTGAAACAGAAATTTAATTTGATTTTTTAAATAAACGATTTCACCGATTTACACGCGTTTTCCCTTGACCAAATTTTGACCGCATCACTCTTTACGGCCGTAAGTTCGGCCAGGCCGAAGCTTATGTACCCTCCACCATGGATTGCGTAGAAACTTCTACTGAAGAATGTCATCCACAATCGAATTATTTGGGTTGCGGTAACACTTGCCGATGGTAAGGTATCTTAAAACTTCCTAACACCGTAATATATACCACATAGTCCATAGGTGGTATATATTAAACTAAAAAAGGCCGATTAAATACGTATATAAATAAAGTTTAAAGTTTCTATAGAAATAAAATTTTGACAAAATACAATTTTGACAACATTTTCTATAGAAGTAAAATTTGGAAAAAAATTTTCTATAGAAATAAAATTTGGAAAAAAAATTCTATGGAAATAAAATTTTGACAAAATTTTCTATAGAAATAAAATTTTGACATAATTTTCTATAGAAATAAAATGTTGACAAAATTTTCTATAGAAATAAAATTTTGACAAAATTTTCTACAGAAATAACATTTTGGCAATGTTTTCTATAAAAATAAAATTTTGGTAGATTATTTTTGGCTCGAGTGGCAACCATGAAATAAAATTTTAACAAAATTTTCTACAGAAATAACATTTTGACAATGTTTTCTATAAAAATAAAATTTTGGTAGATTATTTTTTGGCTCGAGTGGCAACCATGATTATGAACCGATATGGACCAATTTTTGTGTGATTGGGGATCGGCTATATATAACTATAGACCGATATGGACCAATTTTGGTATGGTTATTAGCGGCCTTATAGTAACACCACGTTGCAAATTTCAACCGGATCGGATGAATTTTGCTTCTCCAAGAGGCTCCGGAGATCAAATCTGGGGAACGGTTTATATGGGGGCTATATATAATTATGGACTGATATGGACCAATTCTTGTGTGTGTGTTAGAGACCACATTCTAACACCATGTTCCAAATTTCAACCGGATCGGATGAATTTTGCTCCTCCAAGAGGCTCCGGAGGACAAATCGGGGGATCGATTTATATGGGGGCAATATATAATTATGGACCGATATGGACCAATTTTTGTATGGTCATTAGAGAACATATACTACCACCACGTACCAAATTTCAACCGAATGGGATGGATTTTGCTCCTCTAAGAGGCTCCGGAGGTCAAATCTGGGTATCGGCTTATATAGGGGCTAGATATAATTATGGGCCGATGTGGACCAATTTTTGCATGGTCATTAGAGAACAAATACCAACACCAACTACCAAATTTCAGCCGAATCGAATGAAATTTGCTTCTCTTAGAGGCTCCGCAAGCCAAATCGGGGGATCGGTTTATATGGGGGCTATATATAATTATGGACAAATATATACCAATTTTTGCAAGGTTATTAGAGACCATATACTAACACCATGTACCAAATTTCAGCCGGATCGGATGAAATTTGCTTCGCTTAGAGCAATCGCAAACCAAATTTGGGGGTCCGTTTATATGGGGACTATACGTAAAAGTAGACCGATATGGACCAATTTTTGCATGATTGTTAGAGACCATATACTAACACCATGTACCAAATTTCAGCCGGATCGGATGATATTTGCTTCGCTTAGAGCAATCGCAAACCAAATTTGGGGGTCCGTTTATATGGGGGCTATACGTAAATGTAGACCGATATGGACCAATTTTTGCATGATTGTTAGAGACCATATACTAACACCATGTACCAAATTTCAGCCGGATCGGATGAAATTTGCTTCGCTTAGAGCAATCGCAAACCAAATTTGGGGGTCCGTTTATATGGGGGCTATACGTAAAAGTGGACCGATATGGACCAATTTTTGCATGGTTATTAGATACCATATGCTAAAACCATGTACTAAATTTCAGCCGGATCGGATGAAATTTGCTTCTCTTAGAGCAATCGCAAGCCAAATTTGGGGGTCCGTTTATATGGGGGCTATACGTAAAAGTGGACCTATATGGCCCATTTGCAATACCATCCGACCTACATCAACAACAACTACTTGTGCCAAGTTTCAAGTCGATAGCTTGTTTCGTTCGGAAGTTAGCGTGATTTCAACAGACGGACGGACGGACGGACTTGCTCAGATCGACTCAGAATTTCACCACGACCCAGAATATATATACTTTATGGGGTCTTAGAGCAATATTTCGATGTGTTACAAACGAAATGTTTGTAACACGGAAAGTTATATACCCCCATCCTATGGTGGAGGGTATAAAAATGAATATGTCACAATCGTACCACTAGAGAAATGCAGGACTGTCAATTCTGAGTGGTACGCAACCTTTTGTTTGGCAGTTGTCTTCTTCAGGAAAACCAACCGCCGGTTTCCGATCACTCGGATCAATCGAATGCATTTTTGAGCACTCAAAACATCTTTTCGATGGGCAATCCGCTGTATGGTTTTGACTTGGCGCCGTGTGACTTCTTTTTATTGTTTCTTACGTAGAATATAAAACGAGAGGATAATGTTTTTCGACACCTGAAGAAGAGGTTAATGGCTTCAGAATTCATGTTTTTAAAATAACTCTATCAGAATGGCATTGGCAAGTGCTTCGACAATTGGTTCAAACACAAGCAAAAGTGTATACAGTGAAACCTCTGAAAGGTGGACACCCACGGTCGCTTAAATTGTGTCCACATTTGGGAGGTGTCCAGTTATGAGAGGTTAATTTTGATATGTTAATATAGCAAACGTCCCCAGACAACTGTCCACATTTGGGAGGTGTCCGGTTTTCAGAGTGTCCAGGTTTGAGAGGTTTCACTGTAGATCCTATTGGAAAATATTTTGAAAAGCAATAAAGGGATTCTCTGATCCCGAAATATAAAAGACAATCCTCGTAACCAGGCTGTGAGCTATTGTTATAATAAGAATGCTATCCATGGCGAAGCACACAAGAGATTCGACCTGGTAGCGTTTTTGCTAACATTTCCGTTTTTGTTTTCCTTTAATTGTTATTAGAGCAAAACTTACTGCAATATAATAGCAGTCGGTGTGACTTCTATTATTTGAAAACTTTTTATATGGGGGTATGAATGAAATTTGTGGTGCATTCTGTATTCTTCTCCTTGGGACATGTATCTGTATGTCCGTGATCATATGCGTGCATGGAATCTAAAGATGAGTGAACACAAGAGCACACAGAAACACACACACACACACGCACTACTGCAGGCAGTGAATAAAAGTTGAATGTTGTGATCATGACCTAATCCACTTGCTACAATGAAATTACATGTCCACAATATTCTAAGGATATGGAAGTAAAATCTCCTCTTGCCATGGCATTCATCTTAGACAATGTTGCCTCAATGTGCAGAGGCATTGAATTGCTGAATTAATAGCACACATGGATTCAATCCATGTAGGATTTTGTATTTCCAACAACAATAAAGGCAGAGAGGGGAGAGGGTGGGTGTTTCCTTCTTATATTCTGTTGCACACTCGTTGGTGGTATGGTCATTGTTTTAATGAATGTAAGAATTTGCCTTCAATTTAGATTTCCATGGATTTTTATGTGTCTGTGACCTTAATCCAAAAAAAAGACAAAGCTAACAAAGCAGCTTTGAAATCGACACTGTAGGTCACGGGTGTACTGTACTGATATGACATGTAGGTTTTTATTTCCCAATGGTGACCTAGAGGAAAATTTTGATAACGAAATCTTGAGTTAATTAAATTGATCTCAGATAGAGTGCTTTTGGTTGAAGTTGACATGAGAGTCATGCCAGTTGCAAGCAAGATAGTGCGTGAACTAAATATGCAGAATTGCATGTTTTGAGATAGGACAGACAATGAGATGGATGGCAAGCGCTGACTTGCTTCTATATGATTAGTCGGAAAAAGATACACTATTAGCCGGTATAAGTGAGGTAAAATTATTACCTTTTTTATACCCTCCACCATAGAATGGGGGGTATATTAACTTTGTCATTCCGTTTCGAAATATTGCTCTAAGACCCCATAGAGTAGTATATATATTCTGGATCCTGGTGGAATTCTAAGTCGATCTAAGCATGTCAGTCCGTCCGTCTGTTGAAATCACGCTAACTTCCGAACGAAACAAGCTATCGACTTGAAACTTGGCATAAGTAGTTGTTATTGATGTAGGTCGGATGGTAGTGCAAATAGGCCATATCGGACTACTTTTACATATAGCCCCCATATAAACCGACCCCCAGATTTGACCTCTGGAGCCTCTTGGAGGAGCAAAAATTCTCCGGTTGAAATTTACGTGGTGTAAGTGTATGATCTCTAACAACCATGCAAAAATTGGTCCATATCGGTCCATAATTATATATAGCTCCCATAAAAACCGATCCCCAGATTTGACCTCCGAAGCCTATTGGGGGAGCAAAATTCATCAGATCCGGTTGAAACTTGGTTCGTGGTGTTAGTATATGGTCTCTAACAACCGTGCAAAAATTGGTACATATAAGTCCATAATTATATATAGCTCCCATATAAACAGATCCTCAGATTTGGCCTCCGGAGCCTCTTGGAGGAGCAAAATTCATCCGATCCGGTTGATACTTGGTACGTTGTGTTATATTGTCACTAACAACCATGCAAAAATTGGTCCATATCGGTCCTTAATTATATATAGCCCTCATATGAACCGGTCCCCAGATTTGGCCAACGGGGCCTCTTGAGGACCAAAATTCATCCGATCCGTTTGAAATTTGGCACGTCGAGTTCGTATATGGTCTCTAACAACCATGCAAAAATTGGTCCATATCGGTCCATAATTATATACTCGTATAGCCCTCATATAAACCGGTCCCCAGATTTGTCCTCCGAATATGGCTACCACTCGAACCAAAAATAATCTATCAAAATTTGGAGTAAATTCTGTTAAAAAAACTACCGAACAAAAAAAATTTGTACAGAAAATTTTTGTTAATTTTTTTTCTATAGAAAATTTTGTCAAATTTTTATTTCTGTAGAAAATTTCATTTGTATAGAAAATTTTGCCAAAATTTTATTTCTATAGGAAATTTTGCCAAACTTTTGTTTCTATAGAAAATATTGCCTAATTTTAATTACATTAGAAACTGTTGTCAACATTTTATTTTTATAGAAAATTTTGACAAAATTTTATTTCTGTAGAAAATTTTATTAAAATTTTGTTTGTTTGTAGAAATTGTGTCAAAATTTTATTTCTGTAGAAAATTTTGTTAAAATTTTATTTCGATATTAAATTTTGGCAAGCTTTTATTTCTATAGACAATTTTGCCAAACTTGTATTTGTATAGAAAATTTTGTCAAAATTTTATTTCCATAGAAAAATTTGCCAAAATTTTATTTCTATAGAAAATTTTGTCATTTTATTTCTATAGAAAATTTGTCTATATAACATTTTTAGAGAGATATATTCTGCCAAATCTACCAAAACACCAAGAATTCTTCCAATTTTCCAAACGTTAATAAATCTACCATATTGTTAATTTAAAAAAAAAAATTTCCTATTGAAATTTTTGTCAAATTTTTATTTCTGTAGAAATTTTTATTTCTATAGAAAATTTTGCCAAAATTTTATTTCCATAGAAAATTTTGCCAAAATTTTATTTATATAGAAAATTTTGCCAAAATTTTATTTATATAGAAAATTTTGCCAAAACTTTATTTCCATAGAAAATTTTGCCAAAATTTTATTTATATAGAAAATTTTGCCAAATTTTTTTTTTATTAGAAAATGTTGTCAACATTTTTTTTATAGAAAATTTTGCCAAATTTTTATTTCTATAGAAAAGTTTGCAAAATTTTATTTCTGTAGACAATTTTATTGAAATTTTATTTCTGTAGAAAATTTTGTCAAAATTTTATTTCTATAGAAAATTTTGTTAAAATTTTATTTCTATAGAAAATTTTGTTAAAATATTATCTCTATATAAAATTTTGCCAGGCTTTTATTTTCATAGAAAATTTCAATAGAAAATTTTGCCAATATTTTATTTCTATAGAAAATTTTGTCAAAATTTTATTTCTATATAACATTTTTAGATAGATATATTCTGCCAAATCTACCAAAACATCAAGAATTCTACCAATTTTCCAAACGTTGATAAATCTACCATTTTGTTAATTTTTTATCTATAGATATTTTTTGTCAAATTTTTATTTCTATAGAAAATTTTGCCAAAATTTTGTTTATATAGAAAATTTTGCCAAAATTTTATTTCATTAGAAAATGTTGTCAACATTTTATTTTTATAGAAAATTTTGCCAAATTTTTATTTCTATAGAAAAGTTTGCCAAAATTTTATTTCTGTCGAAAATTTTATTAAAATTTTATTTCTGTAGAAAATTGTGTAAAAATTTTATTTCTATAGAAAATTTTGTTAAAATTTTATTTCTATAGAAAATTTTGCCAAGCTTTTATTTCTATAAACAATTTTGCCCGACTTTTATTTCTATAGAAAATTTTATCAACATTTTTATTTCCATAGAAATTTTTTTTAAAATTTTATTTCCATAGAAAATTTTGCCAACATTTTATTTCTATAGAAAATTTTGTTAAAATTTTATTTCTATATAACATTTTCAGAGAGATATATTATGCCAAATCTACCAAAACATCAAGAGTTCTACCAATTTTCCAAACGTTAAAAAATCTACCATTTTTGGTAGAATTCTACCAACTGTGGTAACCGTGCCTACGAAACTTTTTGGAGGAGTAATATTCATCCGATTCTGTTGAAATTTGGTACATTGTGCTAGTATGGACCATGCCAGAATTGGTCCATATCGGACTATAGTTACATATAGCCCCCAGATAAATCAATCCCCAATCGCACAAAAATTTGTCTATATCGGTTCATAAGTATATAGCCCCCATATTTCAATTCTGGATCTCTAATTACCGCGCAAAAGTTTATATCGGTTCGTAATTATTTGAAGACTTTTCCTATATATACCGATCAAGAACTGAAGTATTAATCGGCATTTTTTTGTCTAATATATACCCCGTAATGACTAACATACAATTTAGAAGACGATGTGAAGAAGGTTTAAGATACCTCGGCAAATGTTACCGAAACCCAAGTAATTCGATTGTGGATAACAGTCTTTAATAGATGTTTCTACGCAATCCATGGTGGAAGGTACATAAGATTCAGCCTGGCCGAACTTACGGCCGTATATACTTGTTTTGTATTAAATTCCACTGTGATACCCAGTGTTGCCAGTATTGCCCTAAGATGAGGATATTTTTTCGTGGATGGGGATTATTTATAGACTCTTCTATATAAACCGATCAAGAACTTAATTGTCTTATATAGGTAATTAATCTGCCTCCATATGATTTGAGACAACACAAATTACTTGCGATTTCTACACAATCCTTATTTACTTGTTAATATTTATCAACTCTCACAATCTAAACCAGTTTGTCGGCATCATAAGAGAACGCTTTAGCACAATCGGCCACGAACGCGAACTTATAGAAGTTTGTGCATCAACAACGCCCAGTACTAAAGCAGGGTAAAAGAACCCTTTGTGATTGGTTAAAATATGAGTCCTTCTTAAAAATTTACCAGCATACTTTTTTTTAACGAAAAATGATTATATAATAAGATGAACATATATAATAAGATCCCACAAAACTGCTTCGATGTATATATACGTAAGAAAAAAAATTTATTATTAATTGCCTTTGGCTTGCTTACATTTAAAATTGAATGATGCATAGAGAAAGTTTCCTATCCAAGTACTTACACTCTATCCTTCCCCAGTTTATCTTGAAAATGTAAATTTGTATTTTTCCTTCTTCCTAGATCAAAGCGCAATTACCACAAGTGCACAATTTCTTAAAAAGTTTGAGAATAATTTGCCATGAGGAGATAAATAATATTGAGTTACAATGTATTTTTAAATACACAGTGAAGAATTTTATATTTGCATAGGAACCCCATGGGAAATTGGAGGAAATTGCCACTGACTCGCTCCATGACCGATGCTCCAATTCATCTCCATTTTCAAATTTTCGGAGCTATTACTCAATTCTATACTCGTTTGATATTAAAATTTTATTTGGACTACACAATTTCCTTTATGGCGACGTTAAATTTATTAGATATAATTGTGCATGTTGCCAATCACACATCTGAAACAGGTCCTGAAGAGCGGTTTAGGGGACTTGTCTAAGGACTGGACCTACTAAGCAGTTCCAGGACTGATAGTTTGGAATGAGTCCAAGTAAGTGTAAATTTACCTCGTCAATGACAAATCCTTGTCAAAGTGGATGCCCCCTTTCATACTTTGTGACCAGAACTGGAACATATTTTCCTTCAGTGTAGAGTAAAGTTTAAAAACTGCCATAGGAGATATTTCTTCTATAAAACTGTGCTGAAGAATTATCTACAACAACCCATGGGTTGCTAACTGAATGCGACCAGAAAGTTCAAGTTTGTTGAAATTGTCAATGTACGTGCTCTCACTATCAGTTTCCAGAACTCACATAATAGTGACAAATACGTGCAATTTGTTTTGCGAATGAGCATCACTAACAGCAGAAAAAATTGGTAAAATATCATCGTCATGAGACACTGCGGAATGTTGAAGTGACTTTTCACATTCACAAATCCCTCAGTAGACGACAGAAGTAAAATTTTGAGAGCCATAGATTTCGACCTAGTTTTAGCACCTGCCCAGAAGCCAATCCATGTCATAAATGTTAGGTGATGCGACAGGGACTATAACAAAAGAATCAAATATTTAAATTTTTGAAGAATAACATTTACATGGAACAGTTTGTCATAGCCTAATTCTATGACATTGATGATAATGGCAATACGTGATTTGTGGAATACTATTATGATACTTTAAAATTGTGGCATAAAATGAGGGATTTAATGTTAATATTCAGTGACTGTGAAGAGGATAATAGCATTGTCATTGAGTGACACATAAAATCAGGCAGCATTCTTTGAAAGAATATAAATTGTGGTATTAAAATGGACTGAACAGTGTAGGGAAACATAACGTATACTCTCCTTCAAAAGGCTCGGAAGCCAATTCCATGAGGTTTCCAAGAAGCTCCGGAAGCTTCTTGGGATTGGTTTATATTGGGGTTATATATAATTATGGAACGCTATGAAAAAAATTTGAAATGGTAGTTAGAGAGCGTATACTTACATCATTTCAACCAGATCGGATGAAATTTATGGAATAAAATGAGGAATTTAATGTTAATATTAAGTGACTGAAGTGATAATAGCATTATCATTGAGGGACACATCGGGCAGCATTCATTGAAGGTTAGGTTAGGTGGCAGCCCGATGTATCAGGCTCACTTAGACTATTCAGTCCATTGTGATACCACATTGGTGAACTTCTCTCTCTTATCACTGAGTGCTGTCCGATTTCATATTAAGCTCAATAGCCGAGTCCAAACGGCGTTCTACATTGCAGTGAAACCACTTATAGAAGCTCTGAAACCCACAGAAATGTCACCAGCATTACTGAGGTGGGATAATCCACCGCTGAAAAACTTTTTGGTTGGTCGGTCGAAGCAGGAATCGAACTTACGACCTTGTGTATGCAAGGCGGGTGGTGGTGGTGACTCCGTCATTGAAAGAATAGAAGTTATCCAATTGAATGGGCTGAACAGTAAGGAAACATAAAGTATGCGCTCCTTCAAGAGGCTTGGAAATGAAATCTGGGCATCGGTTTATAAGGGGGCTATATATAATTATGGATTGATGTCGAGGTTATTAGAGGGCATATACTAACATCACATACCAAATTTAAATCTGATCGGATGAAAATTGATCTTCTAAGAGGCTCCGAAAGTCAAATCTGGGGATTGGTTTTATTTTGGGGCTATATATAATTATAGACCGATATGAAAAAATTTTGGAATTTGGAAATACGACTCCGACCCCGAAAACATGGAAGGATACACACAGTACACTGGTAGAAAAAGTTTCGTTATATTAATGAAATGTGTCATTAAAATTGAGCCAATGAAACAAATTCATTGATATAACGAAATTTTTCGTTATTATAACGAATTTTCTATTAGTCAATGAAACGTTTCGTACTATTAACGAACATTTTCATTGCCTTAATGAAAATGTTTCGTTATATCAATGAAAAATTTTCGTTGGCTCAATTTTAATGAAATTTTCTTTGTGTGTATTCAGAATCTAGACACCAAATCGGAGGGCCGGTTTATTAGGGTCCTAAAATACCTCTAGATTTCCAATTTCAAGCAAATATGATAAAAACTACGGATTCTAGAAGCCAAGAAGTAAAATCGGGAGATCGGTCTATATGGGGGCTATATCAAAACATGGTCCGATACTCACCATTTTCGGCACACCTCTTTATGGATTTCTAGAAGCCAAGAAGTAAAATCGGGAGATCGGTCTCTATGGGGCTATAATAAAACATGGACCGATACTAACCATTTTTTGGCACACCTCTTTATGGCCCTAGAATACCTCTAGATTTCCAATTTCAGGCAAATTGGATAAAAACTACGGATTCTAGAAGCCCAAGAAGTAAAATCGGGAGATTGGTCTATGTGGGGGCTATATCAGAACAGGGTCCGATAATCAACATTTTCGGCATACCTCTTTATGGCCAAAGAATACCTCTAGATTTCCAATTTCAGGCAAATTGGATAAAAACTACTGATTCTAGAAGCCCAAGAAGTAAAACCGGGAGATCGGTCGATATGGGAGCCCGATAATCATAATTTTCGGCACACCTCTTTATGGTCCCAGAATACCTCTAGATTTTCAATTTCAAACTGGGAAAAAAATTATATAAGCCCAAGATCCCAAATTGGGTGATCAGTTTAAATGGGAGCTATATCAAAACCTAGACCGATATAGTCCATCTTCGAACTTGGCCTGCGTGCAGACAAAAGACGATTCTGTGCCAAATTTCAGGACGATATCTCCTTTATTGAAGACTGTAGCGTGATTACAACAGACAGACAGACGGCCAGACGGACATGCTTATATCGTCTTACAATTTCTCCCTGATCAAGAATATATATACTTTATATAGTCCGAAATCGATATTCCGATGTGTTACAAATGGAATGACAAGAAATGCATCTTCTACGCTAAGCAAAATTCGCATTCGTTTTTTAAGGACAAGAAATCTTTGTAATCAGTATTACTGTCACGGTTGCCACATTTTGTAAAATTCTAGCAAAAATTGTAGATTTTTTACTGTTCGGTAGATTGGTAGAATTCTTGATGTTTTGGTAGATTTTGCTGAATATTTCCCCCCCAACTAAGAGGTACTTCACAAATTGCCTATAGAAATAAAATGTTGACAAAATTATCTATAGATATAAAATGTTGACAACATTATCTATAGAAATAAAATGTTGAAAAAATTGTTTATAGAAATACAATTTTGACAAAATTTTTATAGAAATAAAATTTTGACAAAAATTTTTATAGAAATATTTTTCCGAAATTTTCTATAGAAATATTTTTTTCCGAAATTTTCTATAGAAATATTTTTTCCGAAATTTTCTATAGAAATATTTTTTCCGAAATCTTCTATAGAAATAAAATTTTGATAACATTTCTGTAGAAATAAATTTTGAATTTTTTGTAGAAACAAAATTTAAAAAAAAAAATTTATAAAAATTATGTTATACGCTTTGGTACTTCAGCTTGTGGCCAGATCGAGGAACTCTGCGACTAAGGTGGGGTGCGTCCAGAGTGACCTGGCGGTATGTCGGATTGGTTTAGCTGGGCAAGAGAAAAGATGACGTGTGTCGTGTGGCCCTTGGTTGCAAATTGGACATACGTCAGCTACGCTTCAGCTACAGTATCCTCATGAATCCTGTTCAAACCTGCCTGGTACGCTGCTTGATCTAGAGGTTCTCTTTTGTAGCGCTGGCTCTCGTGCTCTAGATTATGTATATCAACTCTTACGTTCCTGAGTGGTGGTTGAGCATCCATGAGATGGTGGTTTGTCTTCGCACAGGGATGATCTTTGTCTCCACATAAAGGTGATCTAGGGGTGTGCTGCGGAGACACCCAGTCGCAGTTCTAAGGGCAGCGTTCTGACAGGTTTGAATGTTATTCCACTGCGTACCACTAGTCTGCGGTGTCCACACTGGCGCTGCATAGTTTACCACTGACCGGTCAATTGCCTTATAGGTAGTTAACAAGGTTTCTTTGTCCGCACCCCAAGTACTGCCGGCAAGTGACTTGAGGACCTTGTTTCTACCACGGAGCTTATTACAAATTGCAGTGGCATGGGCAGACGACCTGAAAAGGCTGTCGAATGTGACCCCAAGAATCTTGGGGTAATTTGTGGTCGGAATTATTTCGCCATCGACACTAATATTCAACTGCCTGCGCACTTCTACCGTCCATGTAGTGAATAGTGTGGCTGAGGATTTGGTGGGGGATATCCTCAAGTTTCTCGCAGTAAAATAACTGCAAGATTAGCTAAGTAGACATTTAAACGATCGCAGATGTCATTAACATTGGGCCCAGATGCCCAGATTGTACAGTCATCCGCATATGATACAATCTCGACGCCGTCAGGTGGGCGTGGCATCGAGGACAGGTAGAGGTTAAACAGTGCCGGAGATATCACCCCACCCTGGGGAACTCCCTGTTTAACTCTACGGGGTTTTGAATTTTTGTCCCTGAATTCCACGTACGACTGGCGTCCACACATATAATTCAGCACCCAACGTTTCACTCCTGCCGGTAGGGACGTATTCTCGATGTCCCCAAATAATGTGGCATGGTTGACCGTATCGAATGCTTTCGATAGGTCAAGTGCCACGAGGACCGTCCTATGACACGGCCTGGGCTGATTAAGTCCCTTATTGATATGTGTCGAAATGGCATGTAAGGCTGTGTACCTTACGGAATCCATGTTGATGGTGGGCAGCTGGAAAATTCTCCACAAGGCTAGGGAGGAGTAGTGCCTCAAGTGTCTTGGCTACTGGCGAGAGAGGGGATATCGGATTACTCGAATTTTTGCCTGGTTTCAGTAGTGGAATCACCCTTCCCATCTTCCAGACATTGGGTATAATGAGTGATTCTAAGGACAAATTGAGGAGTCTGGTCAGGTACTCAACTCCCAGTATTCCCAGATGATTCAACATTAGCATTGAAATTCCGTCGGGGCCCAGCGCCTTAGATGGTTTCGCGGTGTTGATGACACTGGTAACTTCGGCTTCAGTAAATTGTGGTGTGTCGTCGGCTCGGAGACCACGTATGTGACGTGTGGCTCTCCTTTTCGCTCTATCACTTTCGGGATGCTCGACAAACTGTCGGTTGAAGTATTTGGCGCATCTCTTCGGATCAGTCACAGTCACGTCGCCAAAGGTGACTGAAATCCCATCATCCCTTGTAGCGGGGTTCGAGAGGACTCTAACTGTTGACCATTAAAAATTTTAATTAAATTTTGACTAAATTTCCTGTAAAATCAATATCTTTAAAAATTTGGATTTTTGTTTTAGGCCATGCTATCAAACTTTCTGGTGCAAAATAAAAATTGTTTAAAACTTCGATACATTTACAATTCAATGGCTGAAAAAAAAAATAAAACATTTCTTTTGAAAAAAAAAAACTTTTTTCGTAACAACCACAAAAATTTAATCAAACACTGCAAAATAATATTTTTTTATTTGGTAGTTTTTCGGTAAACTTTTCTTCAAATTTTTGGTAAATTATTTTTGGATCGAGTTGTAACCATGATTACCGTTTTTATCATTCTCCAATCTGGCAACACTCGAAACCGATATTTGTGTCCACCATTTAAATACCTACATAAAATTCCAATAAAATAACTTTTTCTACAAATCCTTGAAATGACTTATTTAAGACGTTTCATTTTCACATAGACTTTTGTCATTAAAACACATACAAATATCAATTCAGTATGGCACTCAGAGTACCTAACGGATACCTTAAATATCTAACTGCAAGTGTAGTTCTTTACTTTGTCTTCTTCAATAAATGCCATAAAATGTTGATAATCCTCATACCAGTCACTTATTTGAAATTAAATCCTGATGATAGCACCTGTGCAGTGTGAATCAGATGAAATCAAGCGTAAACTGAGACGATATCAAATGAACTCAATTGAAGAGTGGCGACATTTAGAACTGTTGTGTTGGCAATGTGACTTTCAATTGTTAACTTTTTTCCAATGGCGAAAAACGATACGTTCAACGAATTTTTAAATTTCCTTGAAATTGCAGTGAATACCACAAATTAAGTGATTGTTTTAAAGAAAATATCATATGGTTTTTGAGAACATTTAATATCTTTAGGTATACAAATATTGACCTAATGTGAACAACTATGCAATCTTAATTTTAGAAAATCGAAGATAAGAAATATTGTTGTTGGTGCGTAATGTTTATGAATACATATTTATACCCTCCACCATAGGATGGGGGTATATTAACTTTTTGACACAATTTTCAAGAATGACATGTTTTGTTTAATTTTATAAAATAATTGCATTTACAAGCAAACTGTAAACAACGTTTGCAAAACACCTGCATTTGCAAGCATATTGTCAACGACGTTCGCAAAAGTCTTATTTATGCAAGCTTGCTGCAATCTCAATTTACAATTTATGCTTGCTGGGTTTGTCTTTCATCCGATTCGGTTGAAATTTTCTATGTTGTGTAAGTATATAGCCGCTAACAAACACTAGCAAAAATTTATCCATATTACATATATATAGACTCCATTATATTGGCAGCGCAAGTAAAAAATGTGTTTTTATACCCTCCATCATAGGATGGGGGTATATTAACTTTGTCATTCCGTTTGTAACACATCGAAATATTGCTGTAAGACCCCATAAAGTATATATATTCTGGGTCGTGGTGAAATTCTGAGTCGATCTAAGCATGTCCGTCCGTCCGTCCGTCCGTCCGTCTGTTGAAATCACGCTAACTTCCGAACGAAACAAGCTATCGACTTGAAACTTGGCACAAGTAGTTGTTATCGATGTAGGTCGGATGGTATTGAAAATGGGCCATATCGGTCCACTTTTACGTATAGCCCCCATATAAAGGGACCCTCAGATTTGGCTTGTGGAGCCTCTAACAGAAGCCCCCATATAAACCGATCCCCAGATTTGGCTTGCGAAGTCTCCAAGATAAGCAAATTTCATCCAATCCGGTTGTAATTTGGAACAGGGTGTTAGTATATGATCTTTAACAACCGTGCCAGAATTGGTCCATATCGGTCCATAATTATATATAGCCCCATATAAAACGTTCTCCAGATTTGACCTCCGGAGCCTCTTGGAGGAGCAAAATTCATCCGATCCGGTTCAAATTAGGAACGTGGTGTTAGTATATGGTCGCTAACAACCATACCACAATTGGTCCAATCACACAAAAATTGGTCCATATCGGTTCATAATCATGGTTGCCACTAGAGCCAAAAATAATCTACCAAAATTTTATTTCTATTGAAAATTTTGTCAAAATTTTATTTCTAGAGAAAATTTTGTTAAAATTTTATTCGGTTCATTATAACATTTTCATCATTGTCAAAATTTTATTTCTATAGAAAATTTTGTCAAAATTTTATGTCTATAGAAAATTTTGTTCAAATTTTATTCGGTTCATAATCATGGTTGCCACTCGAGCCAAAAATAATCTACCAAGATTTTATTTCTATAGAAAATTTTGTTAAAATTTTATTTCTGTAGAAATTTTTGTCAAAATTTTCTTTCTATAGAAAATTTTGTCAAAATTTTTATTTCTATAGAAAATTTTGTGAAAGTTTTATTTCTATAGAAAATTTTGTTAAAATTTTATTTCTGTAGAAAATTTTGTCAAAATGTTATGTCTACTTTGATTTAATATATACCACGTATGGACTTACATACAATTTAGAAGATGATGTTAGGAGGTTTTAAGATAACTTGCCATCGGCAAGCGTTACCGCAACTTAAGTAATTCGATTCTGGATGGCAGTGTTTAGAAGAAGTGTCTACGCAATCCATGATGGAGGGTACATAAGCTTCGGCCTGGCCGAACTTACGGCCGTATATACTTGTTTTTTTTTTCAAATGTTAGCAATTTGTTTCGGAAAAATTGTCAATCGAAATATTGTCCATTGCTAAAAAAAAAACAAGTAAGTAAAGTCTAAAGTCGGGCAGGGCCGACTATATTATACCCTTCACCCCTATGTAGGCCAAAATTCGGGTTACCATCTCAACTACTTCACATTTGCTGGACGCTATATGCTCGGAGACAATTTCTTTACTTCTACAAAATCCCTAGAATTAAAATTTAAATCAGCTAACGCTATCCAGTTAATTGGAGGAAACTTCCATTGAAAATGTGTAACATTCTACCATATTTCCCCAACTCTGGTGTACGTATATATGGGAGCTATATATATAATCTAAACCGATTTTGACTAAATTTGACATGTATAGTGTCAAATGTATAGCGAAATTTCACGTAAATGGGAGTGTAACTTTGGCCCCCCTGGTCATATGAGTGCAAATCGGACGGAAGATATATGTGGGAGCCATATCTAAATCTGGACCGATTTCAACCAAATTTGGCACAATTACCGATACTACTAAACGTACTCTTTGTGCGAAATTTGAAGCAAATCACGGCAAAACCCTTGATTTTGAGGCCATATTAGTCGAAATCGGATGAAAGGTATATATGGGAGCTATATCTAAATCTGAACCGATTTCAACCAAATTTAGCACAATTAACAATACTATTAAACGTACTTCTTGTGCAAAATTTGAAGCAAATCAGGACAAAACTCTGGCTTTTGAGGCCATATAAGTGAAAATCGGACAAAAAATATATATGGGAGCTATATCTAAATCTGAACCGATTCCAGCGAAATTTAGTACACTTAATGATACTATTTAGTGTACTCCTTGTGCAAAATTTGAAGCGAATCAGGGCAAAACTCTGGCTTTTGAGACCATATAAGTTCAAATCGGACGAAAGATATATATGGGAGCTATATCTAAATCTGAACCGATTTGGCTGATGTTTTGCACATCTTACGAAAGCCCCAAAATATTTGGCCGACCGAAATTTTGAAAAAAATACGTTGATAAATACACTGAAAAAACAGTGAACCCACCAGGAAGAAAACTTTCCGTAATTTCAGAAAATTTTGAATATTTGTAGAAAATTTTAACTAAACAGTATTACAAACGTTGGCATCACGCCGATGTCATAAAAATAAGTAAATATTTTTCAACAAATTCAAGAAAATTTATTAGACATAACTAGGTTTTTTCACTTGTTAAAGAAAATTTTGTAGTTTGAAGGAAAAACTTGGAGTTCAAAATTGCAAGAATGTCTTTACCCAGCGAACAATTACTTCCGAATTCGGTCCGAATTCTGAAAGAACGTCTGCTAAATGATTCGAGTCTGATTCCGAATTCGACCCGAAATCGTTCGGAAAGCGTAATGAGCGGTTGACAAGAATTCGGACCGAAATGTCTGAGGGAAATCGGAAGATTGTCAAGACATTCCGAGAGAATTCGGTCCGAATTCGGATGGGCAATTCTGAGGGAAATCTGATAGTTTGACCGACATTATGCAGAGAAGTTCGGACAATTCTCGGACATTTTTCCGACATTTAGCAGAGCATCTCGGAACTTTCTCGGACACTTTTACCGACATTTTGCAGACAATTTCGGACATTATGTCCGATTTTGTTCGGAGAAATTCGGACGATTGTCGGACACTTTGTCCGACTTTCTACTGAGAAGCTCGGACTTTTGTCGGACAATTAAAAATATGATTCAAAGTTATTTAAAAAGATTTAAAACTAATATTTTATTTCAAAGTTATTTAAAAAGATTTTAAACTAAAATTATATTTCAAAGTTATTAAAAATCTATGTTATGCTAAGAGATCAATGTTTGTTTTGAAACGTATTACAATTCATTTTTATACCCTCCATCATAGGATGGGGGTATATTAACTTTGTCATTCCGTTTGTAACACATCGAAATATTGCTCTAAGACCCCATAAAGTATATATATTCTGGGTCGTGGTGAAATTCTGAGTCGATCTAAGCATGTCCGTCCGTCCGTCCGTCCGTCCGTCCGTCCGTCTGTTGAAATCACGCTAACTTCCGAACGAAACAAGTTATCGACTTGTAACTTGGCACAAGTAGTTGTTATCGATGTAGGTCGGATGGTATTGAAAATGGGCCATATCGGTCCACTTTTACGTATAGCCCCCATATAAAGGGACCCTCAGATTTGGCTTGTGGAGCCTCTAACAGAAGCATATTTCATCCGATCCGGCTGAAATTTGGTAAATGGTGTTGGTATATGGTCTCTAACAACCGTGCAAAAATTGGTCCACATCGGTTCATAATTATATATAGCCCCCATCATTGGCGGAGCTAGAAATTTTCTCTGGGGGGGGGCTATGCCCCCCCCAGACACCCTTCAAAATTTTGTCGAAATTTCCGAAGCGATAAATTACGCCTATTGATAAAACTATACATCCACAATTTTATTGCGGTGTTAAAGGCAATATGCAGCAAAATCAATCAAAAACAAAAAAAAAAAACTCAATCACAAAAATTAGTTGTATCAATTAATTTTTTAATTGGCTTTGATGATTGATACTATCATTTTTTTTATTGAATACATTTCAATTAAAAACAAGTAAGTAAAGTCTAAAGTCGGGCGGAACCGACTATATTATACCCTTCAACACTATGTAGACAAACATTTGTGTTACCATCTCAACTACTTAAAATTTGCTGGGAGCTATACAAGGTTTGCATTTCCAGATACAAATACTTTTAATGGAAACAATTTTTTGTACTTCTACAAAAACTCTAGAATTAAAATTTAAATCGGCTAACGCCCTGGGATGAAACACAATGTTAGTAAAAAATATGGGAAATATGAAGCGAGAGAAATTTTAATGCAATTGTACAAAAGAGATTTATGATTTTTCAGGCGATACATATGTATTCGAGATATAGGACAATTAGAGTAATATTTACAATTTTTGCTACTCAGCAGTGGCGATTTTACAAGGATATTGGTTAGATCTCGCCAAGATATGTGTAGGGCGACTTGGAGCCTTATTTAAAACTCATCCGTTCTGTGGAAATTTTGGCATTGCAGTGTGTAGGATATGGCTAAGATATGGGGAAATCATCACCGAATTTTGTGTAAACTGTGAGAATTTTGGCCATATTTGTATTCTCTGTGGAAACTATCCAGTCAATTGGAGGAAAATCCCATTGCAAATGGGTCTAAAATATGAAACAGTCGACCATATTTCCCCAACTCTGTTGTACGTATATATGGGAGCTATATACAACCTGAACCAATTTTGACTTAATTTGGCATGCATAGTTAGAATAATAATTCTGCTATCTATGCGAAATTTCACGTAAATGGGAGTATAACTTTGGGCCCCCTGGTCATATGAGTGCAAATCGGACGGGAGATATATATGGGAGCCATATCTAAATCTGAATCGATTTCAACCAAATTTGGCACAATTACCTATACTACTAAACGTACTCCTTGTGCGAAGTTTGAAGCAAATCACGGCAAAACCCTGGATTTTGAGGCCATATAAGTTCAAATCGGACGAAAGATATATATAGGAGCTATATCTAAATGTGAACCGATTTCAATCAAGTGTACCAAGCATTGGTAGAATGCCAATTCTACCCTCTGTGCAAAATTTCATGAAGATCGGTAGTAAACTTTGGGCTCTGTGGTCATATGAGTCTAAATCGGACGAAAGATATATATGGTAGCTATATCTAAATCTGAACCGATTTGGCTGATATTTTGCAAGATTTGCGAGATTCATTAAATATTTGGATGTACAGTATTTCAAGAAAATCGGTTGATAAACACGCTAACTATGACCACATCGTAGATAATTATATATGGCAGCTATATCTAAATCTGAACCGATTTTTTTCCAAAACCAATAGCAATTGTCTCTGTCTCAAGAAACGGCCCTATGCCAAATTTGAGGACGATCGGACTTAAATTGCGAGCTGTACTTTGTGCACAAAATAACATATACAGACAGACGGACGGACAGACAGACAGACGGACATCGCTAAATCGACTCAGATTTTAATTCTTACCCGATCGGTATACTAAAAGATGGGTTTATGACCACTATTTCTTGGCGTTATATACAAATGCACAAACTTATTATACCCTGTACCACAGTAGTGGTGAAGGGTATAATTAATTAGATCAATTAATTTCATGGTTGAAGACAAAAAATATTTTATTGTGTGTGGGAGCCGGTTCCACGACACCGCTATAAATAATCAAATAGCAACTTACCATTATTTAATATAACAAAAAATAAAAGCATTGCTTTAAGTATGTGTTTGAAAAATATTTTATTTAAAATGTGTGTTTTAAAACAGGACTAGAAATCATAAAGCAAAACATCACTTAACATATTCATCGTGTATAAAAAATACTAAGAATAAAAAATTAAATAAAAGGCAAAAAATAAATTGAATACTATAAAACGTCTATCTTCGATTAGTTTTTAAAAATTCTGTGAGAACAGAATACAACGAAGCAACTGTTGAGAGCAGCGGTGCCAACTCTGTGGATTTTTCGTGATTTTGACGATTTTAGATGGTAAATTGGGCATGTGACGATTCATGATTTTAATCAACGTAGTTATAAATTGACTATTTTTGAAAATGTGCGTCTCAAGTTTCCTTTTAGTGTTTTTATTACGTGTTTTTAGTTGTAATGTAAATATCAATACTAACAAGTATATACGGCCGTAAGTTCGGCCAGGCCGAATCTTATGTACCCTCCACCATGGATTGCGTAGAAACTTCTACTAAAGGCTGTCATCCACAATCGAATTACTTGGGTTGCGATAACACTTGCCGATGGCAAGGTATCGTAAAACTTTTTAACACTGTCTTCTAAATTGTAAGTTAGTCCATATTGTCCGTATATAATTCAGTTTGACAAAATTTTTAATAGAAATAAAATTTTGACAAAATTTTCTATAGAAATAAAAACTTGACAAAATTTTCTATAGAAATAAAAACTTGACAAAATTTTCTATGGAAGTAAAATGTTGACAAAATTTTCTATAGCAATAAAATTTTGACAAAATTTTCTATAGAAATAAAATGTTGACAAAATTTTCTATAGAAATAAAATGTTGACAAAATTTTCTATAGAAATAAAATTTTGATAGAAATAAACTTTTTACAAAACTTTCTATAGAAATGAAATTTTGACAAAACTTTCTATAGTAATAAAATTTGACAATTTTTACATGGCTGTTAGAGGCCATATACTAACGAAATGTACCAAATTTCAACCGCATCGGATGACTTTTGCTCCTCCAAGAGGCTCCGGAGGTCAAATCTGGGGATCGGTTTATATGGGAGCTATATATAATTATGGACCGATATGGACCAATTTTTGCATGCTTGTTAGAGACCGTATACTAACATCAGGTACCCAATTTCAAACGGATCGGATGAATTTTGCCCCTCCAAGAGGCTCCGGAGGTCAAATCTGGGGATCGGTTTATATGGGAGCTATATATAATTATGGACCGATATGGACCAGTTTTTGCATGGTTGTTAAAGACCATATACTAACACCACGTACCAAATTTCAATCGGGTAGGATGAAGTTTGCTCCTCCAAGAGGCTCCGGAGGTCAAATCTGGGGATCGGTTTATATGGGAGCTATATATATTTATGGACCGATATGGACCAATTTTTGCATGGTTGTTAGAGATCATATACTAACATCAGGTACCAAATTTCAACCGGATCGGATGAATTTTGCCCCTCCAAGAGGCTCCGGAGGTCAAATCTGGGGATCGGTTTATATGGGGGCTATATATAATTATGGACCGATATAGACCAATTTTTGCATGGTTGTTAGAGACCGTATACTTAGACCACGTACCAAATTTCAACCGGATCGGATGAATTTTGCTGCTCCGGAAGGCTCCGCAAGCCAAATTTGGGGATCGGTTTATATGGGGGCTATACGTAAACGTGGGCCGATATGGCCCATTTTCAATACCATCCGACCTACATCAATAACAACTACTTGTGCCAAGTTTCAAGTCGATAGCTAGTTTCGTTCGGAAGTTAGAGTGATTTCCACAGACGGACGGACAGCCGGACAGACGGACAGACGGACAGACGGACGGACGGACGGACGGACGGACATGCTTAGATCGACTCAGAATTTCACCACGACCCAGAATATATATACTTTATGGGGTCTTAGAGCAATATTTCGATGTGTTACAAACGGAATGACAAAGTTAATATACCCCCATCCTATGGTGGAGGGTATAAAAAATATGCTTAACATACTCTCTCTGCCACAATCTTAATTGGATTAAACTCATCGCAAAGCTTGAATTAAAATATAAAACAACTGTAGCTTTGATTATTCTGGGGGGGGCAAGAACTATTCTGGGGGGGGGGGGGGGGTGGGCATAGCCCGTGGCAGAATTGGTCCATATCGGTCCATAATTATATATAGCCCCCATATAAAACGTTCTCCAGATTTGACATCCGGAGCCTCTTGGAGGAGCAAAATTCATCCGATCCGATTCAAATTAGGAACGTGGTATATGGTCGCTAACAACCATACCAAAATTGGTCCAATCACACAAAAATTGGTCCATATCGGTTCATAATCATGGTTGCCACTAGAGCCAAAAATAATCTACCAAAATTTTATTTCTAGAAAAATTTTGTCAAAATTTTATTTCTAGAGAAAGTTTTGTTAAAATTTTATTCGGTTCATAATAAAATTTTCATCATTGTCAAAATTTTATTTCTATAGAAAATTTTGTCAAAATTTTATTTCTATAGAAGATTTTGTTCAAATTTTATTCGGTTCATAATCATGGTTGCCACTCGAGCCAAAAATAATCTACCAAGATTTTATTTCTATAGAAAATTTTGTCAAAAGTTTATTTCTATAGAAAATTTTGTTAAAATTTTATTTCTGTAGAAAATTTTGTCAAAATTTTATGTCTACTTTGTCAAACTGAATTATATACGTATTGGATCGATATTTTTGATTTAATATATACCACGTATGGACTTACATCAATTTAGAAGATGGTGTTAGGAGGATTTAAGATACCTTGCCATCGGAAAGCGTTGCCGCAACTTAAGTAATTCGATTCTGGATGGCAGTGTTTAGAGGAAGTTTCTACGCAATCCATGATGGAGGGTACATAAGCTTCGGCCTGGCCGAACTTACGGCCGTATATACTTGTTTAAAGTCAATTTAATACGCATAAATAGCGGTTAAATATAATGTAACCTAATATTGTTAAAAAATATATACATTATAGTTCGGCAATCCTTCTCTTATTTCTTTTATTCAGTCGATCTTTTGCTGCATTGAAAAAAAGCCTTCATATTTAATTCAATAGTAGAGTTTGACGTTTGAGGAATTCTTTCAAATGTGGCATCTTAAAAATAAATTTATAATCATTAAAATAATAATAATAACAATAGCGCTATTTTAAATACCTTTAAGCAACTTTATAAAATAGAAATCCTTGACAGGTATGTTGTTTTTCGTATTTGGCCAAGAAAATTTTGAAGCAATGTTGTCGTCTTTAAATATAAGTTTTTTATTTTTTTTAGAACACCGTTATGATATTGTTATTTACTATTTTAACACTTCACTTTGCCACTATTTTGTTTATCACTCACCGTTTTATTTGTACGATCTGTTCCGCGCGATATTACAATAGAAACTGACAATGGAATGCGAAAATAATAACAAAATGCAAAAACAAAAATTCCCTCCGAACTTTGGCAGAGGTTTTCGGTCAAATCTCGGTTGACAAAATTCCTTTCAGAGATTCTGCCGACTACGTCGGTTAGTTCTCGAACAAAACTTCAGAGATTGTGCAGACATCGTCTGAAAAAATATCAGAGAATGTGCAGACAAAGTCGGATAAACCTCGGAAGAAATAACAGATTTTCGGCTAAATATCTGATATAATACCAGAGATTTAGCAGACATTTTCGGACGTCCGACACGTCGGATATAATTGCTCGCTGGGTAGTGACATACGAAGCTCATGATGGACGCATTTTTGGTAAAATTTACAAATTTAAAGAAATTCTGAACTATTTTGTGGAAGACACACGCAAAGAAAAAAAACGTTTGGAAAACGTGTACCGAAAACGTTTTTCTTTTGTTAGAGTTTTTTGAATTTCTTCGAAAATTTTAAACTTTTATCACCAAAAAAAATTCGTTTGTTACAAAGTTTTTATTTTTTCAATAAAAAAAGTTAGTTTTGAAGCAACAACAGAGTCCATTTCGTTTATATCAAACACTGTTATTTTCTGACTTTTGGTCTTTAATAAAACACATTTTACAGTTCAAAATTTAATATAGTACAATGTAATGTTGAACATTTTTTCGGAATCTTCCGAACATATGTGGAATGTATGTAAAAAAAAAAAAAACTTTGGTCGAAGCAGGGATCGAACCCACGACCCTTGGCATGAGAGTCAGACGTAGCAACCACTGCTCCACGGTGCCAAACTAAATGTTTGTTTCTGTTAAATAAACTTTGTTTATTCGGTTCGTGGGCGCCGCAAGCTATGCTATATAAATATAACTTATATGGATATTTATCTATTGATGACCATAACAGGTACATAGCTCAGTGGTTAGTGTGTTGGCTTACTAAGTGCATGGTCCGCGGTTCGATTCTCCGTCCAGGCGAAAGGTAAAAAAATTTTAAAAAGTTATAATTTCGTATAATTTCTTCTACATTGTTGGTATTACATGAAAAGGTGTTAAGAACTAAAAAAACTCGTGGATGTGAGAAAGATGTGAAAAAAATGCAATTAGCAAGAAAAAAATTTTTTTAGTTAGTCTTTATGAAATTGTTGTTACATCCTGGAAAAGATTAAATGTTTATCACAAAAAGTATATACTTTTCTTCCAAATACACTTCCTTACAGCGAAAAGCAAATAAGAAACGAACTTTGTTTGTCTAAAATTTCGTTTGGGAGGAAAGAATTATTTTTTTGCGTGCACGAATTTAGTTTATCTTTATGCTTCATTTGAGTATATTTTTTTCCTCGGTTTTAGTTAATTTAACTAACGTAAACAAAAAATTATTAGAGTAAAGGGAACTTTCTTCAAACATAATAAATCCATGAACTAAAATAAAGTTAAATTGGCTTTAGTGAAATAGAGAGTTCACTTTTTTTTGAGTGTACGTCAATTATGACCAGATCGGTGATAAATATATATGGCAGCTATATCTAAATCTGAACCGATTTTTTCCAAAATCAATAGCGATTGTCTTTGAGCCAATGTAAAACTCTGTGCCAAATTTGAGGACGATCGGACTTAAACTGCGAGCTGTACTTTGCACACAAAATTACATATACAGACAGACAGACAGACGGACATCGCTAAATCGACTCAGAATTTAATTCTAACACGATCGGTATACTAAACGATGGGTCCCAGACTTTTCCTTCTTGGCGTTACATACAAATGCACAAACTTATTATACCCTGTACCACAATAGTGGTGAAGGGTATAAATATTACTTGGATCCAAAGAGTTTGACCTTCATTTAAGGATTTTTGTAATGATTCTGGGCCAAGGATGCGGCTTCCTTAATAAAAAATATTTTTTTAGCGACCTGACTTTAAATGTAGGATCAATAAAATTAAAATTTTAAAACAGTTCTCATTTACCGAATTTTCATTCTCTATTTGCGGTATATTAGTAAAGCTTTTCAACTACAAAAATCCAAATTATAACGGATACTACAGAGTACAAAATGCTTTCTTAATTAAAAAAAAAAAAAAAACAAAAACGAAAACTTTAAACCACAGATGTCTTAGACTATATTGAAGAGGCTTTTATCATAAATTGAAAGGTTCAATATTTCAATTAAATTAAGGACGATTTCTTTAAATCAACAATGTGTTTCTTTGCTGTAAGGAAAATTTTCTTTAGTTCAAAAACATACGGCTTTAACGGAGGGGCGCAAATTCACACAATTTGTGTCCTAAATGTAATAACAAATTTTAATTTTTAATTTTATTTTAATTAAAATTTCTTTATTTTAAATAAACGACCTGAATATTTTGTAAATTACGCATCCTAAAATTTAGGTTGCGTTATCTTTAATATCACGTAAATATTTTTCTTCAATGTATGTTATGATCACCAAAAATATGTTTCTTTTTACTATTAAATATTCGTTGAATTTATTTATTGCTGCCCATTATTTGTGGGTTTTCTAAATAACCTCTGGGAATACAATTTTATTTAGTACAACTTTTCGTGTTCATTTAAATAAAGGCTTGTAATTATTAAACTATTCAAATTGCCATTTAACTACACCCCCACAAATTACCACCAGATATATTAGTGTTTGGGTGGTTAGCATATTTACAACGAAAAACTTAAGAGAATTGCCTTGTTATGGAATATGGGCAAAATTGCATAATTTGTACTTGCTGCCAATTTATTTCCTTGATAACACTTCAATGAGCTGAGTACACAATTTACAATTTCCCCTTGAGGTTAATTGAGTTACATTTTCTTTATTATTATTAGTTGCTGTTTATGTGACACACACTCACATACACATACAAACAGTTTCGACCTCACAATAGCCCTGGGAAAATTAAAGCCTCCTACTACAAATTAAATATCACAATGTCCTGATTAGATTTAATGGAGAGCGTAAACAAGGCAATGAGACAACCCACAAACAAGCAAAACTGCCATGTTGTCGCAACACCACAAAGCAAAAGATAAGTGAATAAATAACAAGCAGGCACGAATTGGATGGGTAGACCGACTTAATTATACCCTTAGTTAAAAATAATTTTAATTGATTTAATTTAAATTAAGGTCCAATTATAAGACTTCTTTTTTATAGCTTTGTCTTTCTTAATTTTGTAACCCATCTTAAGAACACACTTCGCTAAAGTAGAGAAAGTTTAATTAAAAACAAGTACGGAAAGTCTAAAGTCGGGCGGGGCCGACTATATTATACCCTGCACAACTGTGTAGATCTAAGTTTTCGATACCATATCACATCCGTCAAATGTGTTGGGTGCTATATATAAACGTTTGTCCCAAATACATAGATTTAAATATCACTCAATTTGGACAGAATTTGATAGACTTCTACAACATCTATAGACTCAAAATTTAAGTTGGCTAATGCACCAGGGTGGAACACAATTTTAGTAAAAATTTATACCCTGTACACAGAAAAAAAAGTGTCTCGTAAATTTAAGAAGATTTTTAATTTATTACAAGAATTTTCCAGAATTTTAGTTCATTTTTCGTATCTTCAACGAAAATTAACTACTCGAAAGGAAATTTTACAAATTCTAAGTAGCAATCGTTTAGTTCATGGCCTACAAAATACGATGGAAATTTCCTTAAAAATTTTCTTAACTGGTAGTTAAAAATTCGTTTGCCATGCTATAAAACTACTTGTGAAATGTAAAGTACTTTCTAAATAATAAGTGCAATTTACTATAAGATTTTTTTGTATGA
Organism: Haematobia irritans; assembly: GCF_050003625.1. Classification (NCBI taxonomy): domain Eukaryota; kingdom Metazoa; phylum Arthropoda; class Insecta; order Diptera; family Muscidae; genus Haematobia; species Haematobia irritans. Next base: position 162,395,149 of record NC_134397.1, on the reverse strand, counting down.
GAAAATATTTTTTTACGAAAACTGAACTTGAAAGTGGATAGCAATTTCTTACTGACAATTCCTATAGTTAATAATTGTTAGTAAAAAATTACCCAATGAAATATTTTTAGTTCACATGTAATTAAATTTATTGACATTTTCGTCAAAAATGGTAGATAACATTTCATGAAAATTTTGCAAATTTTAAGTTAAATGTTTCATCGTTCATAAACTGGTGTGCCTTTACGAATATTATTCTTAGAGTAAATTGTCCGCAGATGCAATGAACTAATGCATGGTACAGAGATTTTTATCGGCATAGTGGAATGTGATTAATGTAAAGATGATGTTACTTGAGTTTTGTTGTGTATACATGAGCGTGGGGTTGTTTTTATTTTTGTTTATTTAGTGGTTTGTGTGTGTGTTTGTTATTCGCGGATGGTTTATTTGGCTGGATGAGGTGTTGTTTTCAATAAAGGCACATGTGTTTTTGTTGTTGTAGGAATGTTTTGGTTTTGCTTGGTTTTGTTTGGCATGCTTCAGTTGTATAGTTGGCGTTGGCGTGGGCTGTTGCATATTTTAAGCAAGTATGCAACAAGGGAATATAAAGGCATGGAATATTTTGGATTTTTGAAACATATATTGGTGTTTGTTTATTTAACCTTTTAAATGAAAGTTATTAATATTTTATCGGTAGTTTATATTTATATATTTAGGAAAATATATTGAAATTGAAAGTGTATTGAAATTTTTATTATTCAATGTAAAAAAGTAATATTCAATTCCAGATGAATTTGGAAAATTTTTGTTATATAGTTTAGTTTAGCCATAAATTGGTAAGTATTTTTTTAATATGGCTTTCTTTTAAAAATAATATTTTTTATGTATATTATATTTGTTAATTAATTTTTTTGGATACCAGTTTAATGTTTTTCTTTGTTGTAAAAGCAATATTTAATTTCAGAGCAACTCCAGATGGATTCCAACAAATTTAAAAAATAGAGAATTGGTAAGTTTTCTTTTACAAATTGGCTTTCTTTCAACTAGAATATTAACATTTTTATCATCAAAATTACAGGTTTTTAATACCTTATTTTAGTATTTCTTTAATCAATTTTTTGAAACCAATGTAATATTTTTAATGTAAAAAACAAATATTTAATTTCAGAATAACCCCTTAAAAATTTTTAAAAAATTTTAGTACTCCTTTGCTTGTAATTTAATAGTGAATTGGTAAGGATTATTTGATTTTCTTTTAACCCTGGACAGTCATCCTTATTTTTTGTACATTAACGTCATCCTTCGTCATTTTGACTACGGCTCATTTCAAGACGCTATAATTTTCATCGTGAGCGAAACTTGAATTTTCTTATTCAATTTGGTTTTAATTAGTATAAAACAAAAAAAATCATAAAACGGTCGAATTAGTATAATTTAAATTTACCATTTCCCAATAGACTAAAATGCATTTTAAATCGAAAATGAAATTACGTGTCGTCATTTTGACGAATGATGACTGTCTAGGGTTAACCAGAATATTTGTTTTTTATCCATATTATTATTTTTTCCATTAGATTTTTTAGAAACCTATTTAATAATTGTATTTAATGTAAAAAATAAATATTTAATTTCAGAGTAACCCAAATAAATTTGGACAACTTTTTATATTTCCCCCAGCGTACAATTTAATAGAGAATTGGTAAGTTTTATATTAAAACTTTGGCTTTTTTCAACTAGAATATTTATTTTATTATATCCTTCACATCGATAACAACACAGTTTTATGAGTTTATATAGAATACTTCATTATTTCTCTAATTTTTTCAGGTACAAATTTTATGAGATACGTTTTCCAAAGAAAAGTTGAATTCCTTACACCATTTGATAAAATGCCCCCAAATATGGTAAGTTATAAGATAAAATGATGAATTAAAAAACTATATTTCATTACATGGTGCTAATTTTTAACAATTTTCATTATTGCTTCCATTTTTTCCAGCAAGATATGTGAAAAAATTACCTAAGATGAATAAAACAAGGATAAGTCAAAATGTCCAAACAGCGAGTTCAAATGAACTACTCTCCGTTCCACGAGGTCATCATTTTTATTCACAAAAAACATTGTATTAAGAACTTTCATCATAAGTTTTTATAATAAAGTACTTTTGCTTAAAGAAAGTTTAATTTTAATGTATGAAAATGTTCATAATAGTAAAACGGTTTGTTGTTCCTTTAATTATTTAATTTCTCTGTACTGTGGAATGAGTGATTTAAAAATAGTTTAGTCGTCGACATTTTAAAGAGACTGTTAACCAATTTTTATTATCGGGTTTCCCAAAAAATAAGCAAGGAAACCAAAATAATACTGACTTTTTAACTTGGTAGGGGTATATAAATATTATGGCGTTGTATAAATGAACTAAAATACAATGTTATAGATGAACTGAAATTTACGAGAATTATAAACTAGACAAGTTGAAAAAATCTTAAGGGCTAAATCAGGGTCAATATTACTACAGTTTAGTTCATTTTGCAATGGAAAAGGGTTCACTGTTTTTTCAGTGTACCACAGTAGTGGTGAAGGGTATAAATATGGGAAACATTTAAATCTGAAGCAATTTTAAGGAAACTTCGCAAAAGTTTATTTATGATTTATCGCTCGATATATATGTATTAGAAGTTTAGGAAAATTATAGTCATTTTTACAACTTTTCGACTAAGCAGTAGCGATTTTACAAGGAAAATGTTGGTATTTTGACCATTTTTGTCGAAATCAGAAAAACATATATATGGGAGCTATATCTAAATCTGAACGGATGTCAACCAAATTTGGCACGCATAGCTACAATGCTAATTCTACTCCCTGTGCAAAATTTCAACTAAATCGGAGTTAAAAGTTGGCCTCTGTGGTCATATGAGTGTAAGTCGGGCGAAAGCTATATATGGGAGATATATCAAAATCTGAACCGATTTCAACCAAATTTGGCACGCATAGCTACAATGCTAATTCTACTCCCTGTGCAAAATTTCAACTAAATCGGAGTTAAAAATTGGCCTATATATGGGAGCTATATCTAAATCTGAACCGATTTGGCTGATATTTTGCAAGTTTTTCGAGACTCATAAAATATTAGGATGTACGGAATTTGAGGAAGATCGGTTGATGTACAGGTCAATTATGACCAGATCGGTGAAAAATATATATGGCAGCTATATCTAAATCTGAACCGATTTTCCAAAATCAATAGGGATCGTCTTTGAGCCGAAACAGGACCCTATACCAAATTTTAGGACAATCGGACTAAAACTGCGAGCTGTACTTTGCACACAAAAATACACCAACAGACAGACAGACGGACAGACAGAAAGACAGACGGACATCGCTAAATCGACTCAGAATTCAATTCTAAGACGATCGGTATACTAAACGATGGGTCTCAGACTTTTCCTTCTTGGCGTTACATACAAATGCACAAACTTATTATACCCTGTACCACAGTAGTGTTGAAGGGTATAAAAAAGTTCGTAACCTTTCATTTATTTTTGTATACCCTCCACCATAGGATGGGGGGTATATTAACTTTGTCATTCCGTTTGTAATACATCGAAATATTGCTCTAAGACCCCATAAAGTATATATATTCTGGGTCGTAGTGAAATTCTGAGTCGATCTGAGTGTGTCCGTCCGTCCGTCTGTTAAAATCACGCTAACTTCCGAACGAAACAAGCTATCGACTTGAAACTTGGCACAAGTAGTTGTTATTGATGTCGGTCGATTGGTATTGCAAATGGGCCATATAGGTCCACTTTTACGTATAGCCCCCATATAAACGAACCCCCAAATTTGGCTTGCGAGGCTTCTAAGAGAAGCAAATTTCATCCGATCCGGCTGAAATTTGGTACATGGTGTTAGTATAGGGTATCTAACAACTATGCAAAAATTGGTTCACATCGGTCCATATTTATATATAGCCCCCATATAAACCGATCCCCCGATTTGGCTTGCAGAGCCCCTAAGGGAAACTAATTTCATTCGATCCGGCTGAAATTTGGTACATGATGTTAGTATATGGTCTCTAATGACCATGCAAAAATTGGTCCACATCGGACCATAATTATATATAGCCGCCATATAAACCGATCCCTAGATTTGATCTCCGGAGCCCCTTGGAAGAGCAAAATTCTTCCCATTCGGTTGAAATTTGGTACGTGATGTTAGTATATGGTATCCAACAACCATACAAGAATTGGTTCCTATCAGTCCATAAGTATATATAGCTCCAATATAAACCGATCCCCAGATTTGACCTCCGGTGCCTTTTGGAGAAGCAAAATTCATCCGATCTGGTTGAAATTTGGTACGTGGTGGTAGTATATGATATTTAACAACCATACCAAAAGTGGTCCATATCGGTCCATAATCATATATAGCCCCCATATAAACCGATCCCGAGATTTGGTTTTGGAGCCTCTTGGAGGAGCAAATTTCATCCAAGTGAGTTGAAATTTGGTACATTGTGCTAGTATATGGCCGTTAACAACCATGCCTAACTAGGTCCATATCGGTCTATAGTTATATATAGCCCTCACATAAATCTATCCCCCATCACACAAAAATTGGTCCATATCAAATTCATAATTGTATATAGCCCCCATATAAGCGACCCCCATATTTCAATTCTGGCTCTCTACGTACCGTGCAAAAAGTCCATATCGGTTCGTAATTATTTGTAGACTTAACTGTACATAACCTTTTTGTCTAATATATACCACGTATGGACTAACTCACAATTTAGAAAACGATGTTAAAAAGTTTTAAGATACCACAACCCAAGTAATTCGATTGTGGATGACATTCTTTCGTAGAAGTTTCTACGCAATCCATGGTGGAGGGTACATAAGATTCGGCCTGGCCGAACTTACGGCCGTATATTTTTCATTGAATTTAGGACACCATTGTTTGAAATTTGCGTCCCTCCGTTAAAGTCGTAAGTCTTTCCAAAAAAAAAACGCCCTAACATTGTCTTCGAAATTATACGTAGACTATATGAAGGCTAAACATGTTAGACAAAAAAGACTGACTAAATATATATATAGGACAATTTCTTTAATTATAAACCAACATGAACCAATTTTCGAACGATAATTATAGAGCCCAATTTCAAGCGCATTGGATAAAATTTGTTCCTCCATGAGGCTCTAGAAGTCGGTTTAAATGGGACCAACCGATATGGATCAATTTTTGCATGATTTTTAGAGGCGATAGATATACCAACAACACTTACTAAATTTCAACTGGATTAGATGAAGTTTGCTCCTCCAAGAGGTCGGTTTATGTGGGGCCTATGGGCGATAGGTAAAATGACACGATATGGCCGATTTGCAATCACGGTTGCCACCCGTGCCAAAAATAATCTACCAAAATTTGAAGAAAATTTTACAAAAACCCTACCAAATAAAAAAAAATCTGTATAAATTTCCCTTGGATAGTAAATGTGTACGATTTCAAGAATGTTACCATTTCTGCAAAAAACCACCATGGGACTTTGATACTTTGCCCTAGCACGAACATTAAAATACTGAAGTTAAAGAAAAATTTCTCAAAATGTTATTTCTATAGAAAAATTTATTTCTATAGAAAATTTTGCCAAAATTTTATTTTTATAGAAAATTTTGTCAAAATTTTATTTCATTATTGTTGTTTTTGATTTCAGCTTAAAACCATGCATTGACTAAACTACAAGAGTAGCTTAACCAACAGAGGAAAATTATGCGTATCAAATTTATTTGGGCAAAGTCCTATAGACTGTAAGATGGCTTTTAGCTGAAATCAGAAACGGTAATAATGATTGAAGAGTAAACCAATAATAACAAACAAATAAAAATATTTCTATAGAAAATGTTTTCAATATTTTAATTCTATAGAAAATTTTGAACCAATTTTCGAACGAAAATTATAGAGCCCAATTTCAAGCGCATTGGATGAAATTTGTTCCTCCATGAGGCTCTAGAAGTCGGTTTAAATGGAACCAACCGATATGGACCAATTTTTGCATGATTTTTAGAGGCGATATACCAACAATACTTACCAAATTTCAACTGGATTGGATGAAGTTTGCTCCTCCAAGAGGTCGGTTTATGTGGGGCCTATGGGCGATAGGTAAAATGGCACGATATGGCCGATTTGCAATCACGGTTGCCACCCGTGCCAAAAATAATCTACCAAAATTTGAAGGAAATTTTACCAAAACCCTACCAAATATAAAAAAATCTGTATGAATTTCCCTTGGATAGTAAATGTGTACGATTTCAAAAATGTTACCATTTCTGCAAAAAACCACCATGGGACTTTGATACTATGCCCTAGCACAAAAATTAAAATACTGAAGTTAAAGAAAAATTTCTCAAAATTTTATTTCTATAGAAAAATTTATTTCTATAGAAAATTTTGTCAAAATTTTATTTTTATAGAAAATGTTGTCAAAATTTTTTTTCATTATTGTCGTTTTTGATTTCAGCTTAAAACCATGCATTGACTAAACTACAAGATTAGCTTAACCAACAGAGGAAAAGTATGCGTATCAAATTTATTTGGGCCAAGTCCTATAGACTGTAAGATGGCTTTAAGCTGAAATCAGAAACGATAATATTGATTGAAGGGTAAACCAACAATAACAAACAAATAAAAATATTTCTATAGAAAATGTTGTCAATATTTTATTTCTATAGAAAATTTTGGCAAATTTTATTTCTATTGAAAATTTTGTCAAAATTTTATTTCTAATTTTTTTTTTCAAAATTTTATTTATAAAAAATTTTATTTCTATATAAAATTTTGTCAAAATTTTATTTCATCATTGTTGTTGTTTTTTTGATTTCAGCTTAAAACCATACATTGACTAAACTACAAGTGTACTGCGGGCGAAACAAGGAAAGAACACTTTAGCGACAGTATTATTTCGAGAAATAGAGCGGTGAATTGGCTTCCGTGTTCGAGTGATTTGACGCCACTCGATTATTCTTTGTGGGGATACGCGTTGTCATTGGTTTACGTGGATAAACCAGCAACGATTGACGCTCTTCATTCATCGCTGAAATACACTCTCAAATGCTTGATAAAGTGGTAAAAAATTGGACCCAAGAACGACCTTTGTGCAAGAAAATTGTATTTATATAGAAAAATTTGTCAAAATTTTATTTCTGAAACAAATTTTATTTCTATAGAAAATTTTGTCAAAATTTTATTTCTAAAATGTTGTCAAAATTTTATTTCTATAGTAAATTTTCCCAAAATTTTGTTTCTATAAAAAATTGTGTCAAAACCTTGTTTCTATAAAAAAAAATATCAAAATTTTAATTCCAATTTTTTTTTTCAAAATTTTATTCCTATAGAAAAAATTTTCAAATTTGTATTCTATATAAAATTTTGTCAAAATTTTATTTCTATAGAAAGTTTTGTCAAAATTTTATTTCTATAGAAGATTTTGTCAAAATTCTATTTCTAAAAAAAATGTTCTCAAAATTTTATTTCTATAGTAAATTTTCCCAAAATTTTGTTTCTATAAAAAAAATTATCAAAATTTTATTTCCAATTTTTTTTTCAACATTTTATTCCTATAGACAAATTTTTCAAAATTTTATTCTATAGAAAATTTTGTCAAAATTTTATTTCTATAGAAAATTTTTATTTCATTAAAAATTTGGAAGGACGACTCGTTACTGTGAATGGAAATCGATACAGAATCATGATGAATGAATTTTTGTTATCAAAACTTCAAGATATGGATGTAAACGAAATGTGGTTTCAATGGGATGGTGCCACTTGTCATACTGCGGGCGAAACAATGAACGACAATACATTTATACATTTCAACGACAATATTATTTCAAAAACTGGACCACGTTAGTATGATTTGATTATTTTCATAATTTGGCATGTGTTTTATTTAAATTTCAAATCAGCAAGCTCTTAGAAAAAGATCTTTTTTATTTTATATTAGTCGAATCTTTTTTGGCCAAAAACAAAATCGAGAAGTCGAATAAAATCGAATAGTCGACGATTTTGAAAAGAAAAGTTATGTGATTTTGATCTTTTTAGGCTTAAAATTTATAAAAACTTGACAAAAATTGCAAGAATTGGAGCTCGATTTTTTCAAGAACTTTAAAAGCTAAAAAAATCGACTTTCTCCAATGTCGCCCAATCGAATGTCGACTTTTGTAAATTTTTAAAATGTCACAAAAAAAATTATTTGTCTAAGTTTTGAAAATATCGACTTTTTACTTATCATTACAACCCTACATTACACATGCATATACAAATATCAGTTCAAACAAAAGTCAAACAATTGCAATAATTAAATACAATTATCACAAATTAAGAGAAAATCGATATCAGCTTAGCTGTATTTTCTTTCGGAGCAATGATTTTGTGCGGTTTTTGTGCTTTGTGTACTTTCAACAGTCTCTGTGGAATACTTGGTGACTACATACAAATGAATGGATGAAACCTTAGTTCAAAGAGATACCACAGAAATGGAATCAATACTAGAGCTGTGTAACTAATGCTCATTCATGTAGTATTAATTACAAAGTCCCAATACTCTTAGACACAAACACATACACACATGCACAAACCATATTTGCAGACACAATTGAAACATTGACAGGTGATTTGTCGCCCACTCAAAGAACCAATGTCCTTTGACTTTATGGCTATACGAAAGGCACAGTGTATGAGTGTGGGTGGGTAAGTGTGAAACAAAGAGAGTGCAATGTGGTGAGCATGGTGACGACAAATGCAACCACATCCCTGTACGATATCGTGTTCATGTGGTTGAAGAAGAAGGTGCGTTTAGTAACTACATCTCCTTAAGGATTTCGAGAAAGGCTAAAGAAGATTCCCTTATTGTTGAGATAGAACATATTTGCAAAATAAGAGGCAATTAAGGGAAGATACTCTACACAAGAGTCAGCGTGAAAACCTACAGAGATGTTAGTAAAATATAACTTGGACCAATCGCCAAGTTAAGCTAGGCCGTAACTTACTATTGTGGGCACAAAATAGTAAAACTTTAAAATTTAAATTTCGTCTAGTAATCCATTAGTCGTAATATTGATTGATACGAGTGATAGTTATATCTGTGGCTAGAGATGGTCTTTCGAAAACAATGACGCATTTGACATATGCTACATTTTGACGTATTTTCTGAAACGTCATAAAGGTCTTAAAGGTGGCAAAATTACTTAGTTTTTGCAAAAGCAGAAATAGTTGTGTAAAGAAATATAATACTCATTACACGATTGAGTGGTTGTAAGTCACTAATTTATTCTAAAAACAAGTAAGGAAAGTCTAAAGTCGGGCGGGGCCGACTATTTTATACCCTGCACCACTTTGTAGATCTAAATTTTCGATATCATATCACATCCGTCAAATGTGTTGGGGGCTATATATAAAGGTTTGTCCCAAATACATACATTTAAATATCACTCGATCTGGATAGAATTTGATAGACTTCTACAAAATCTATAGACTCAAAATTTAAGTCGGCTAATGCACTAGGATGGACCACAATGTTAGTAAAAAAAATATGGGAAACATTTAAATCTGAAGCAATTTTAAGGAAACTTCGCAAAAGTTTATTTATGATTTATCGCTCGATATATATGTATTAGAAGCTTAGGAAAATTAGAGTCATTTTTACAACTTTTCGACTAAGCAGTGACGATTTAACAATGAAAATGTTGGTATTTTGACTATTTTTGTCGAAATCAGAAAAACATATATATGGGAGCTATATCTAAATCTGAACAGATTTCAACCAAATTTGGCACGCATAGCTACAATGCTAATTCTACTCCCTGTGCAAAATTTCAACTAAATCGGAGCAACCAATTGGCCTCTGAGGTCATATGAGTGTAAATCGGTCGAAAGCTATATATGGGAGCTATATCTAAATCTGAACCGATTTCAACCAAATTTGGCACGCATAGCTACAATGCTAATTCTACTCCCTGTGCAAAATTTCTATTAAATCGGAGTAAAAGATTGGCTACTGTGGTCATATGAGTGTAAATCGGGCGAAAGCTATATATGGGAGCTATATCTAAATCTGAACCGATTTTAACCAAATTTGGCACACATTGCTACAATGCTAATTCTACTCCCTGTGTAAAATTTCAACTAAATCGGAGCAAAAAATTGGCCTCTGTTTGCAAATGAGTGTAAATCGGGCGAAAGCTATATATGGGAGCAATATCTAAATCTGAACCGATTTGGCTGATATTTTGCAAGTTTTTCGAGACTCATAAAATATTCGGATGTACGGAATTTGATGAAGATCGGTTGATATGCACGCCAATTATGACCAGATCGGTGAAAAATATATATGGCAGCTATATCTAAATCTGAACCGATTTTTTCCAAAATCAATAGGGATCGTCTTTGAGCCGAAACAGAACCCTATACCGAATTTTAGGACAATCGGACTAAAACTGCGAGCTGTACTTTGCACACAAAAATACACCAACGACAGACAGACAGACGGATATCGCTAAATCGACTCAGAATTTAATTCTATGACGATCGGTATACTAAACGATGGGTCTCAGACTTTTCCTTCTTGGCGTTACATACAAATGCACAAACTTATTATACCCTGTACCACAGTAGTGGTGAAGGGTATAAATATGGGAAACATTTAAAACTGAAGCAATTTTAAGGAAACTTCGCAAAAGTTTATTTATGATTTATCGCTCGATATATATGTATTAGAAGCTTAGGAAAATTAGAGTCATTTTTATAAATTTTCGACTAAGCAGTGTCTATTTAACAATGAAAATGTTGGTATTTTGACCATTTTTGTCGAAATCAGAAAAACATATATATGGGAGCTATATCTAAATCTGAACCGATTTCAGTCAAATTTGCCACACATGACTATATTACTAATTGTACTCCTAGTGCAAAATTTCAACCACATTGGGCCAAAACTCTGGCTTCTGGGGCCATATAAGTCTATATCGGGCGAAAAATATATATGGAAGCTATATCTAAATTTGAACCGATTTCAATCAAATTTGGCGCACATGACTATACTACCTATGTACTCCTTGTGCAAAATTTCAAGCTAATCGGGATAAAACTCTGGCTTCTGGGTCCATATAAATGCATATCGGGCGAAAGATATATATGGGAGCTATATCTAAATCAGAATCGATTTCAACCAAATTTGGCACTCATAGCTACAATGCTAAATCTACTCCCTGTGCAAAATTTCAACCAAATTTGGCCAAAACTCTGGCTTTTAGGACCATATTAGTTCATATCGGGCGAAAGATATATATGGGAGCTATATCTAAATCTGAACCGATTTCAGTCAAATTTGCCACACATGACTATATTACTAATTGTACTCCTAGTGCAAAATTTCAACCACATTGGGCCAAAACTCTGGCTTCTGGGGCCATATTAGTCCATATCGGGCGAAAAATATATATGGAAGCTATATCTGAATGTGAACCGATTTCAATCGAATTTGGCGCACATGACTATACTAACTATTCTACTCCTTGTGCAAAATTTCAAGCTAATCGGGACAAAACTCTGGCTTCCATATAAATGCATATCGGGCGAAAGATATATATGGGAGCGATATCTAAATCTGAACCGATTTCTTGCAAAATCAATAGGGTTCTATTCTGACCCAAATTAGGAACATGTGCCAAATTTGAAGGCGATTGGACTTAAATTGCGACCTAGACTTTGATCACAAAAATGTGTTCACAGACAGACGGACATGGTTATATCGACTCAGGGACCCACCCTGAGCATTATTGCCAAAGACACCATGTGTCTATCTCGTCTCCTTCTGGGTGTTACAAACATATGCACTAACTCAAGGCCGAATTCAGGGGGAGGGGGGGATGAGGGGGTTCAAACCCCCCCCCCCCCGAAATGAATGAATATTTTTATATAAATATATATTTTTAGCTGCATAGAAAAATCTTATCGAAGATGTTGAAGAAAAGCTGGAGGTTTTATTTTGAAAAACGCTTACCTATAAAACTTGCACAAATCATAGTATACGTCAAACGACGGTCGAAAAAAACAAATTGTTTTTGTTCTCGCACCACAAATTTCATTTTTGGAAAATGTCTTTCTGCTTTTTATTTGTGTTTGTTGTTCTTTTTGTGAACATGACTCGCTTTGTTTGGTTATAGAAACAACAACGAAGCAGCCAAACACACATGTGTAAATGAAATGGCGCAAAACCTGCGAAAAGAACCTGCCTAATTCAGCGATGGAAGCACTTGGAGAGTGCAATAAGGAGATATTTCCAAACGTGCATATTCTTTTAAAAATTTTGGTCACTTTGCCAGTTACTCAGGGGTGGAAAATACAATTTTTAAGAAAGTACAAAAAAGGTATTTTTTGAGCGGAAAGGTACTTTTTACTAAATTTCAACAAAAATTTCACTGGAAAATTATTGTCAAGAGACTAAATTTTAAAGAAAATAAAATTTTGACAAAATTTTCTATAGAAATAAAATTTTGCAAAAAAATCTGTGAAAAAAATGTTGCAAAATTTTTTCTATAGAAATAAAATTTTGCAAAAATTTCCTATAGAAATAAAATTAGTACAAAATTTTCAATTGAAATAAAATTTTGACAAAATTTTCTATAAAAATAAAATTTTGCAAAAATTCTATATAGAAATAAAACTTTGACAACATTTTCTACCGAAATAAAAAATCGATAATATAGAATCGCATTCTTTTTTCGACTAAAACATTCTTGAAGTTCAATAAAATCCTGTTTTTGACTATGTCTTTTACAAAATCGAGATTTTCTTCCCACATGAACATGTCTGTTTTGCCATATTGGTAAAAGACTATTAGCAAATAAGGTTGATAAAGACTTTCTCAAAATATTAAAATATTTTGTCAAAGCTATTGTACCATAAATCTGATATCGACTCAAAAATGTCTACACAAAAGGCACTAAATCATTCGCGGGGGTACTACGGTACTGACCGGGGTGAAAAAGTATTGAAAAAAGTACTATAGTACTGCATTTTCCATCCCTGCAGTTACTACGTACTCATCCGAACTTTCATTTTCAACAATGAAGACGTATCTTAGAAATTCGACTAGCGAGAGTACACTCAATGGATTGGCATTAATGTCGGTTCATCGCCGAATAAATGTGCCGACTGAAGAAGTAATTGATTTGTTTGCTGCCCAAAAAGCCCGTCGGCTCAATTTAATATTATAAAAATATTGTATACATAAATAAAATTTTCTACACATGAGATTATATGAATATTTTTGTTTAAGTTGAACCCCCCCCCCCCCCCCCCAATTTAAAATCCTGGCTACGGCCTTGCACTAACTTATAATACCCTGTTCCACAGTGTGGTGCAGGGTATAAATATTCAACCTTATACACTAAATCTTAAACTAGCTACAATCTAAATATTAAAAACAAGTAAGGAAAGTCTAAAGTCGGGCGGGGCCGACTATATTATACCCTTCACCCCTATGTAGGCCAAAATTTGTGTTACCATCTCAACTACTTCACATTTGCTGGAAGCTATATAAAGGAGACAATTTTTTACTTCTACAAAATCTCTAGAATTAAAATTTAAATCGGCAGTTAATTGGAGGAAACTTCCATTGAAAATGGGTCTAAAATGTGTAACAGTTTACCATATTTCCCCAACTCTGGTGTACGTATATATGGGAGCTATATATAATCTGAACCGATTTTGGCTAAATTTGACATGTATAGTTAGAATAATAATTCTGCTATCTATGCGAAATTTCACGTAAATGGGAGTATAACGTTGGCCCCCCTGGTCATATGAGTGCAAATCGGACGGAAGATATATATGGGAGCCATATCTAAATCTGAACCGATTTCAACCAAATTTGGCACAATTACCGATACTACTAAACGTACTCCTTTTGCGAAATTTGAAGCAAATCACGGCAAAACCCTGGATTTTGAAGCCATATGAGTTCAAATCGGATGAAAGATATATATGGGAGCTATATCTAAATCTGAATCGATTTTGACCATATTTGGCACATACATAAAAAGTACCGCTTGTGCAAAGTTTGAAGTAAACCAGGGCAAAACTCTGGCTTTTGAGACCATATAAGTCCAAATCGGGCGAAAGATACATATGTGAGCTATATCTAAATCTGAACCGATTTTAACAAAATTTGACACACTAAACGATACTATTAAACGTACCCCTTGTGCAAAATTTGAAGCAAATCACGGCAAAACTCTGGCGTTTGTGGCCATATAAGTTCAAATCGGACGAAAGATATATATGGGAGCTATATCTAAATTTGAACCGATTTCAATCAAATTTACCAAGCATTGGTAGAATGTCAATTCTACCCCCTGTGCAAAATTTTACGAAGATCGGTAGAAAACTTTGGGCTCTGTGGTCATATGAGTCTAAATCGGACGAAAGATATATATGGGAGCTATATCTAAATCTGAACCGATTTGGCTGATATTTTGCAAGATTTACGAGATTCATAACATATTTGGATGTACGGTATTTCAAGAAAATCGGCTGATAAACACGCTAACTATGACCAAATCGGGGATAAATATATATGGCAGCTATATGTAAATCTGAACCGATTTCAACCAAATTGGGCACAATTACCGATACTACTAAACGTACTCCTTGTGCGAAATTTGAAGCAAATCACGGCAAAAACCTGGATTTTGAGGCCATATAAGTTCAAATCGGATGAAAGATATATATGGGAGCTATATCTAAATCTGAATCGATTTTGACCATATTTGGCACATACAACACACAAAGAAAATTTCATTAAAACTCAGCCAACGAAAAATGTTCATTGATATAACGAATCATTTTCATTAATACAATGAAAATATTCGTTAATGGTACGAAACGTTACGTTAATTAATAGAAAATTCGTTATAATAACGAAATATTTCGTTATATTAACGAATTTATTTCGTTGGCTGACTTTTAACGACACATTTCGTTAATATAACGAAACTTTTTCTATTAGTGAATAGTATCGTTAAAAGTACCGCTTGTGCAAAGTTTGAAGTAAACCAGGGCAAAACTCTGGCTTTTGAGACCATATAAGTCCAAATCGGGCGAAAGATACATATGTGAGCTATATCTAAATCTGAACCGATTTTAACAAAATTTGACACACTTAACGATACTATTAAACGTACCCCTTGTGCAAAATTTGAAGCAAATCACGGCAAACCATGTAACGCCAAGAAATAGTGGTCATAGACCCATCTTTTAGTATACCTATCGGCTTAGAATTAAATTCTGAGTCGATTTAGCGATGTCCGTCTGTCTGTCTGTCTGTCCGTCCGTCTGTCTGTATATGTAATTTTGTGCACAAAGTACAGCTCGCAATTTAAGTCCGATCGTCCTCAAATTTGGCATAGGGCCGTTTCTTGGGGCAAAGACAATCGCTATTGGTTTTGGAAAAAATCGGTTCAGATTTAGATATAGCTGCCATATATATTTATCCCCGATTTGGTCATAGTTAGCGTGTTTATCAGCCGATTTTCTTGAAATACCGTACATCCAAATCTCGAAAATCTTGCAAAATATCAGGCAAATCGGTTCAGCTTTAGATATAGCTCCCATATATATCTTTCGTCCGATTTAGACTCATATGACCACAGAGCCCAAAGTTTTCTACCAGTCTTTGTAAAATTTTGCACAGGGGGTAGAATTGACATTCTACCAATGCTTGGTAAATTTGATTGAAATCGGTTCAAATTTAGATATAGCTCCCATATATATCTTTCGTCCGATTTGAACTTATATGGCCACAAAAGCCAGAGTTTTGCCGTGATTTGCTTCAAATTTTGCACAAGGGGTACGTTTAATAGTATCGTTTAGTGTGTCAAATTTTGTTAAAATCGGTTCAGATTTAGATATAGCTCACATATGTATCTTTCGCCCGATTTGGACTTATATGGTCTCAAAAGCCAGAGTTTTGCCCTGGTTTACTTCAAACTTTGCACAAGCGGTACTGTTAACGATACTATTGTATGTGCCAAATATGGTCAAAATCGATTCAGATTTAGATATAGCTCCCTATATATCTTTCGTCCGATTTGAACTTATATGACCTCAAAGTCAAGGGTTTTGCCGTGATTTGCTTCAAATTTCACACAAGGAGTACGTTTAGTAGTATCAGTAATTGTGCCAAATTTGGTTGAAATCGGTTCAGATTTAGATATGGCTCCCATATATATCTTCCGTCCGATTTGCACTCATATGACCAGGGGGGCCAAAGTAATACTCCCATTTACGTGAAATTTCGCATAGATAGCTGAATTATACCAAAATCAAATTGACATGTCAAATTTAGCCAAAATCGGTTCAGATTATATATAGCTCCCATATATACGTACACCAGAGTTGGGGAAATATGGTAAACTGTTACACATTTTAGACCCATTTTCAATGGAAGTTTCCTCCAATTAACTGGATAGCGTTAGCCGATTTAAATTTTAATTCTAGAGATTTTGTAGAAGTAAAAATATTGTCTCCTTTATATAGCTTCCAGCAAATGTGAAGTAGTTGAGATGGTAACATAAATTTTGGCCTACATAGGGGTGAAGGGTATAATATAGTCGGCCCCGCCCGACTTTAGACTTTCCTTACTTGTTTTTACTAACATTGTGTTCCACCCTAGTGCATTACCCGACTTTAATTTTTAGTCTATAGATTTTGTAGAAGTCTATCAAATTCTGTTCAGATCAAGTGATATTTAAACGTGTGTATTTGGGGCAAACCTTTATATATAGCCCCCAACACATTTGATGGATGTGATATGGTATCGAAAATTTAGATTTACAAAGGGTGCAGGGTATAATATAGTCGGCCCCGCCCGACTTAAGACTTTCCTTACTTGTTTTAAATTACCTAATATATATGCGAAAAGTTTTCTTATTTTATTTAGTAATTTATGAAATGGCCTTATAAACTTTGCCGCATACTGTTTTAAAAACAACCGTAATGCCACTTAACACTCTTCTAACATTGTCTACACTAGCAACTCTATCCTGGTAATTAGTAATGCTGTGTTATTACAAGTGAATAGGATGATGTCTACCTTTTGCAGATAAATATTGGCTTACAACTTTAGCTTCATGTTCAACTCGATGCGTTTATTGGAATTTTTCTCTTTGTCGGACATACTATACTCGACTGTAGTACTCGATGTACTACAATGCAATCATGGTCGAGGCTAATTTTGTCAAACATATATTTGGTTTCTGATTTCAATGGTCAAATGGTGGAGGACATTCATTCACAGATGTTACAAAACACATGAAAAATCAAATGATAAGCTTGAATTGTGATAAGTGCAAATAACTATATACAGAAATTAAGGAGACCAATTATATGATTTTCAAACCATATAAATGGGACAGTTGGTATACGAATTTTGTTCTCTATGTTCTTGACACATACAAAAGGTCATGGGTTCAATCCTAGTTTCGACCAAACACCAAAACGTTTTTGCAGCGGTGGATTATCCCCTTATGAAAAGGGAATCCCTCATTGAGCTAAGCATAGAATCGGTTAGCACTCATTGATAAAAGAGAAGTTCACCACATGTTGTATCACAAATGGACTGAAAAGTCTAAGAGAACCTAATCAGATAAGTAAAGTAAAAAGTCGGGCTGGGCCGACTGTATTATACTCTAAACCACCCCTATTATTTAGTAAACATAAGCATTTGTGGGGTACCATTGGTATAGGTTTTGGAGCTAAACCGCATTTCCATATTTAAGAACATTAAGGGGTACATGTTTATGGGAGTCTTGTCACAATCTGAGCAGAAACGTCTGACATTAGGAGCTATACTCGTAGTTTATTTTTGCACCTAAACACAAAAAAAAAATTCTGATTCAATCACGAAATTAATTGATCCAATTACTGTTTAATTGAAATGTCTTCAATCACGGAAATGGTAGTATCAATTGAAAACTTAATTGAAGGTCAATTAAAAAGCAAATTGTTACTATTAATTTTGTGATTTATTAAAAAATTATAAATTAAAAAATTTGTTGAATCAATTAAAGTTTTAATTGAATATTTTTTAAAACTCAATTAAAATTTAATTGGAAAAATTTAGATGAAATTTATTTGAAGTCGCTTCAAAAACGTTACAAGTGGAAAGCGCCACAATGTAATATAAAGAAGGGTGATTTAGTAGTAGTGATTGGTGAATGGCGGCTTGGTCGAATCGAAGAGACTCAACCCGGTTTAGATGGAAAAACTCGTGTTGTTCAAGTGCGTACTGCTATGGGTCTCATAAAACGGCCAGTTGTCAAGTTATGCTTACTACCGTACTTAAACGTAGCCGAATCAAATTAACATTAATTCAAAATCTCCAACTAATTGGAGAGTTATTTTCCATTTAACCGCACTTTACTTTTTATCCTTACAGATCAGCTAACTCCAACGAATCACGCAATTCAGAGATTTATCGCTGCATTTTGTGCAAGCGGTTTCACAGTATACGAACCTGTCCAAAATTTATAAGGATGAAGCCAATAGACAGATGCCGAACAGTGCGCCAACTTAAATATTGCGTAAATTGCTTAGCGAAGAGTCACACAGTTGCCAAATGCCACTCAAAAAATAAATGTCGTCAATGCCGTAATTACCACCATACCATGTTACATCCGAATGAGCACATGGTTTATGCTTCTGACAACCGTCAACAGCCACCAAATTCTCATACGCCTCTAGCACAACACAAAAAACGGACGCAACAAAATCGTGTAAAGACGGGTTCAAATCAACGAAAGGTCAACAAGAAATCCCCACAATCCAATACCAACTCTCCCCCACAATCATCTATCAATCAGTATCTTTTATCAGATGCAATTCGCTCATTAGCTTCAGTTCTTTGTGCCACAAACCAAACTGATCATTCTTAAGTCCGGCGCCATGTCTAAACAAGACTGTTTAGACTTAATTTAACTATAACCCATTTGTGAATTTACTATGTATAGAAATTAATCATTCTGAATTTTGAATTGTATTGAATTGTAACGGAAAAATATTATGGTTTAAGAATCACTTGAAATGTATGAAATTGTTCGATTTACACTAAAGATAGTAATATCGATAAATGTCAAAAGATAATTTCTGTTTTCAACTAGTTCTAAAAATTAGTTAAATCGAAAATCGATAGGTTTCCTGGCTGGTAGGAAACATTCAATAAAACACTTTTAATTTTCCCGCAGCCACGAATAGAACTACTTGGTGAGATCATTCTCGAATAAAGACTTAACTCAAAATTTAACCCACTTGTGTTTATGTCTCATTTCTCTTTCATGAATTATTTTTGGATTGGGCTATGATTTCCCATTGCTCGAGGAACCATTCCCAACCCAAAATAACAATACTATCTCGTCTAGCAACTTCAACCATCGAACCTTCTGTAAAGTTTTGGGATTCTGTCTTCTCTGCATATCCAATATCCACATACAGTCCACAATAAACACAACCTCTGGAGTCGTATACTCATTTAGCGCTATTGGTGTCAGTTGGTGCATTTGACATCCTCTCCTGAAGCCCCATTTTTGTTCAAAATTTTTTTCTGTGCACAGAGTTAGTATGCCACAAATATTGAGTCCAAGATGAAATCGCTCAATTAGTTGTGGCTAATAAATCCAAATTTGTAAAAATCGGCAATATTATTATGTAAGAGTTACATGTAAGTCTAAATACGATCATCTAGTGCAACAAAATTTGAAATTTGAGTAACATTGGTTAATAAATAAGAATATTATTGTCAAATTTGGGAAAATCTGGCGATGCATAAATATGGGAGCTATATCTAAATCCGAACAAATTTATATAATATTTTGCAGGTATTATTGATAACACAGAAGGTTACCTTGTGCAAAATTTGAGTACGATGAATTAATAAATAAGAAATTTTCACGACTTTTTTGGCGACGCTTTTTTTGCTGCACTGTTAGAAAAATATGTTTTTCATATGTTCAGATATAAACAAAATGTGTTTCGGGCACAATTTTTAAACACAATATATTTAAGTGCAAACATGTAATATTCCTAAACTAACACTAAATGTTTGGGACACATATGTTAATATGTTAGGATATATTATGTTTGGGGCATGAATGTTTCATAAAAATAATATGTGTGAATGTAAACATATATAAATTTACAAATTTCGAGTAAACATATATATGTTGTGATATTTTATTCAGAGAGCGACAGAGATGGTAACCGGGAGGGTTTACGAAAGATATCAACATAACACAGCGAGATAATCAAAAGAGAGCAATTTCTGTGAAACTGCTTGTATGTTGTTTCGGAAAACTGTTTTATAATAAGGCCAAAAATTTGATATGCTTAAGTCTAAATACTATTTAATTTGAATACTCATGTAAAGAGAATAGACATTCGGAAGCGGGCATTAAGTTCGAGTTTGAAGAAGTTTATTTTCTTTAAAATGAATTATTAAAGAAAAGTAAAAGGCAAAACAGGGCCATTTTAGAACAATAATACCAACTTAATACCGGCCTTAACATAAGGGTAAAAATGAAATTAAGTACAAAACACGAAAAGTTTTAAATGCATTTAAAATAGTGTTAAATGCTAGTAAAAAGCTGTTCACGCCTAGCTAAATTTATGTGTATATTATAAAATTATTTATGTATGTTTATACTCGACTCCACGTTCTTCTTTTGTTAGAGTTTTTGAATTCCTTTCAAAATTTCAAGCTTTTATACAAAAAACAGTTTTTTGTTACAAAATTGTTATTTTTTCAATAAAAAATAATATTTTATCTCAGTCCAGGCGAAAGGTAAAATTAAAAAAAAAAATATATAAAATTGAATAATTTCTTCAACATTATTTGTATTACAGAAAAAGGTGCCAAGAAATAAAAAAATCGTGGAAGTGAAAATTATGTGAGGGAATGAGCACAATCTTCTTTGGGGAAAATTCTTCCAAGCATATAATATTTTTGGGCTCAAAATGCTTCCAAACATATAATATGTTCGCATAAAACAAACATATTAATGTTTCGGCAGTATCCAATAATATATGTGCTTCCTGCAAAATATGTTTGGAACATATGTTAGAGAAGCCATTTTTTCTGAGGGTGTGGGTATAGCATACATGTTTTAGAAAATTACTTAGAAAATAAACTCCACCATATAATTTGGAAAAAGGGGACGAAAAAAATGATAATAACACAAGAAATGATCCGAAAATTGAAGGTCATAGTTGATCGAAATCCATGCCATGTATGTATAAACTTGCATGTGAGCTGAACATATCGCGAGATCGCATGTAACATATGTTGACAAATGAGCTGGGACTATGTTAAAGCCATTGAAGTTTCAGAGTGTGCAAGAATCATCGGTGCACAAAAAAGTTAGTCTGGAAAGAGCCAAAGAGTTGATTCATGTGCAAAAATGCTCCAAGTTACCGAATTTGGTTTTTTTTCCGATGAGAAGCTATTTCAATTTGAGCAATTTGTGAACAAATAATATGATCGGGTTACTTGCCATTTGAAAATGTACACCTTCGATTGACAAGAAATCAAGCACAGCCCATTGAAGTGCTGAACAGACAAACATTTCGGCCGTGGACCATGGGCATTCCAACAGGACTCAGTAACATCGCACTCAATACGCGTCAACCAAGAATGTCTTAAAAATCTCGATTAAATTCAACCGCACAGTGGCCACCAAAGTCTGCGGATCTCAAGGAGTCGATCATCTCAAGACAGCGCTTCGCCGCGAATGGGCCACTATGTTATACCGCATAACCATTTTCGACAAGAGTGTGATGGCTTTATTAGCCGTTTGAGGCCCATAACTTGGTAGTTAATTCTAAGCCAGTTTAGGTTTGAAAAATGATTCTGATTTTTCCGACATTTTTTTATTTTTGAGCAATAAAATTGAGTAAAAAGAAAAACTAGTATATACGGCCGTAAGTTCGGCCAGTCCGAATCTTATGTACCCACCATCATGGATTGCATAGAAAGACTGTCATCCACAATCACAAATACAGCCAAATTTCAACCGGAAGGAAGATCTGGGGATCGGTTTATATGGGGGCTATATAGGTTAGGTTAGGTTAGGTGGCAGCCCGATGTATCAGGCTCACTTAGACTATTCAGTCCATTGTGATACCACATTGGTGAACTTCTCTCTTATCACTGAGTGCTGCCCGATTCCATGTTATAGCCGAGTCCGAACGGCGTTCCACATTGCAGTGAAACCACTTAGAGAAGTCTTGAAACCCTCAGAAATGTCACCAGCATTACTGAGGAGGGATAATCCACCGCTGAAAAACTTTTTGGTGTTTGGTCGAAGCAGGAATCGAACCCACGACCTTGTGTATGCAAGGCGGGCATGCTAACCATTGCACCACGGTGGCTATATATAATTATGGACCGATATGGGCCAATTTTTTCATGGTTAGCGGATGCGATACCAGCCTGAGACCAGCCTTTTAGATGTATACCAGTTATACCGGGTTGAAGTGAGCGTTAAGATACAAATGTCTCGATGGGGAGCCGTTATTATTTTTTGTTTGGTGTTCGGTCGAAGCAGGAATCGAACCCACGACCTTGTGTATGCAAGGCGGGCATGCTAACCATTGCACCAAGGTGGCTCCCGGGGACTATATATAATTATGGACCGATATGGGCCAATTTTTCCATGGTTAGCGGATGCGATAGACTGAGACCACGTACTAACTTTCAACTGGATCGGATGAAATTTGCATCTTCAGGAAACTCCGGAAATCAAATCTAGGGATCGGCTTATGTGGTGGCTATATAATAATGAAACGGTATGAACGAATTTTAACCAGTTCGAACAAAAATTTGCTCCTCCAAGGGGTTCTGCAAGCCAAATCTGGACGTCGGTTTATATGGAGGCTATACCTAAAAGTGGTGCGATATTGCCCATTTGTTATACTATCTAACTTACATCGATATCAACTACTTGTTCCAAGTTTCAATTGGCTGACTAGTTTCATTTGGATGTTACTGTGATTTCAATGAACGGATATCGGCTAGATCTACCCAGAATTTCACCAGGATCTAGAATATATATATACTTTGTGGGGTCTTAGACCAATATTTATATGTGTTACAAACAGAATGATAAAGTTAGTATACCTTCTATTTTATGCTGGAGAGTATAAAAATATAAGGCTTTAATTTGTTTCATTACATATTTGCTACCCTGTACATATTTGCCCAGGTATCCTTTAAAGGATGATAAAGAACATTATTCTTATAGCCGAATCCCTTTACAAGGACAAATAGTTCAGAAATGTTGGATTACTGAGGCAGCATGAAAACCATGTTCAATGGTTTGTCAAAGACCGGGGTTGAATCCAGAACCTTCTACATATACATCAAACATGCTAACAATTGTACAACGATCGCCAGCTACACATTCATTCCAAATGTTTCATATTGCCAAGGGAAAACGGAATACAGTACAATGTAACCATAAATTCTATTCACTATACACAGGAGGAACCTTCGGCTACCAATGTACACTGTGTATTTCCTTGTTAGCTATAAAGCTGTTACACATTCTCATTCCCATTCACATAAATTCATCCGGTATGCTGGGCATTGTGTGAAATATAAGAAAAATATTGCACTACACATGCATGCATATATTCGTGGTATTGCCAGGGAGAGAGAGAGAGAGAGACTGAACACCATTGTTAGACTTGAATAGGACTGAGGAAGGTCACGTATGAGCTGAACAAATTTTGGTTTAGATTAATGGTCCTTTATGCTTCGAACTTGTTATGGTCCGATACCAGAAGTGTAGGAGTACATTGATATCAGGAGAATTTGGTAGGATGCTTGAGATTCATGGCACAAACTATGCAGTCGCTGGTATATAGAATTTTTAACATATGATTTTAAAGTGGAATGATTAAATTTTAATATCGTAAATCACCATGTGCTCGTAGTATAATAACATTGATTTCTGTAGAAATGGGCCAAATTTGTTCTACATTCGGATTTGAAATTAGAGATCCAAAACAATTTTTTGGAAGCTTTTATTTATTAGACAGTTGTAACATAGGTGCAGGTTGACATTTCGGATTCGCTAAACGAATGGTCAACATCCGAAATATATCAAATCATATATCTATATTCCTATAATATATCAAATCATATATAGAAAATTAATTATTTAGAAATGCAAATGGAAACGGTACACAATAAGTCTGGATAATGTCATAGCCTTTTAGATGTCTACCAGTTATACCGGGATGAAGTGAGCGTTAAGATACAAATGTCTCGATAGGGAACATTTGTTGTGATCGAGCCGTTATTATATTTTGTTTGCTTGCTATGACATCTGTGAAAAATATTTAGTATACATCAATCAATCAAACAGACATCATATTTTTTCATGTCGAATTTTGTACCAGAAAGTGATGATTTGCGTAAAGCATTAATTTTTTGTTTTATTTGAAGAGAAGTGCAGCAGTGTCGCATCAAATGCTTGTCGAGGCATATGTTGATCATGGTCTATCAGAAGCAACATGGTTTCAACGGTTCAGAAAAAAAAAAATAATTTTGATGTGAGAAATGAAGAACGTGGAAGACTGTCAAAAAAGTTTGAAGATGTCGAATTACAAACGATGGCATCAAAAGGCAGCAATGCTAAATTTCATACAACAAACAATTTCTGACCATTTAAAAGCTATGGAAAGATCCAAAAGTGTGGAAAATGGATGCCACATAAATTGAATGAAAGGCAGACAGATGGAAAACCAAAAAAAAAAAACAACACTTGTGAAATTTTGCTTCAAAGACACGAAAGAAAATCGGGTTTGCATCGGATTGTTAGGTTAGGTTAGGTGGCTGCCCGATGTATCAGGCTCACTTTGACTATTCAGTCCATTGTGATACCACATTGGTGAACTTCTCTCTTATCACTGAGTGCTGCCCGATTCCATGTTAAGCTCAATGACAAGGGACCTTCTTTTTATAGCCGAGTCCGAACGGTGTTCCACATTGCAGTCAAACTACTTACAGAAGCTTTGAAACACTCAGAGATGTCATCAGCATTACTGAGGTCGGATAATCCATCGCTGAAAAACTTTTTGGTGCTCGGTCGAAGCAGGAATCGAACCCACGACCTTGTGTATGCATGGCGGGTATGCTAACCATTGCACCACGGTGGTCACTGATGATGAAAAATGGATTTATTTTAAGAATCCTAAATGGAAACAAGTATATACGGCCGTAAGTTCGGCCAGGCCGAATCTTATGTACCCTCCACCATGGATTGCGTAGAAACTTCTACTAAAGACGGTCATCCACAATTAAATTACTTGGGTTGCGGCCGATGGCAATGCATCTTAAACTTCTTAATATCATCTTCTAAATTGTAAGTTAGTACTTGCAGGATATATAGTAGACAAAAGAAAGGTCGATTAAATACGTATATATTCAGTTCTTGAAGGGAAGAAATAATTACGAATCTATATGAACTTTTGTGCTGTAATTATAGAGCCAGAATTGAAATATGGTTGTCGCTTTATATGGGGCTATATACAATTATGAACACCAAAAATGAAAGATTTTTTTACTAATTGGTGGATGGCTAGAATTCTTGTGTTTTGGAAGATTTTGCAAAATATTCCTCTTCAACTTTGAAATGCTTCATAAATTTTCTATGATTTTTTTGTGATTGGGGATCGGTTCATTTGGAGGCTATATATAATATAGATCGATACGGACCAATTTTGACATGGTTGTTATCGGCCATACATTAGCGAAATGTACCAAATTTCAACCGGATCGGATGAATTTTGCTCTTCCAAGAGGCTCCGGAGGTCAAATCTGGGGATCGGTTTATATGGGGGCTATATATAATTATGGACCAATATGGACCAATTCTGACATGGTTGTTAGAGACCATATAAATTTCATCCGGATCGGATGAAATTTGCTTCTCTTAGAGGCTCAGAAAGCGATCGGTTTATATGGCGGCTATATATAATTATGGACCGATGTGAACCAATTTTTGCATGGTTCTTATAGATTATATACCAACTCCATGTATGTTACCAAATTTCAGCCGGATCGGATGAAATTTGCTTCCCTTAGAGGCTCCGCAAGCCAAATCTGGGGATCGGTTTATATAGGGGCTATATATAACTATTGACCGATGTGAGCCAAATTTTGTATAGTTTTTAGAGACCATATACTAACACCATGTAACAAATTTCAGCCGGATCCGATGAAATTTGCTTCTCTTAGTGGCTCCGCAAGCAAAATCTGGGGATCGGTTTATATGGAGGCTATATATAATTATGGACCGATGTGGAACAATTTTTGCATGATTGATACAGACCATATACTAACACCATGTACCAAATTTCAGCCGGATCGGATGAAATTTGCCTCTCTTAGAGGGTCCGCAAGCCATATACTACGGCTATATACTAGCACAATGTACCAAATTTCAGCTGTCTCGGATGAAATTTGCTCCTCCAAGAGGCTCCAAAACCAAATCTCGGGATCGGTTTATATAGGGGCTATATATGATTATGGACTGATATGGACCACTTTTGGCATGATTGTTAAATATCATATACTACCACCACGTACCAAATTTCAACCAGATCGGATGAATTTTGCTTCTCCAAAAGGCACCGGAGGTCAAATTTGGGGATCGGTTTATATGGGGGCTATATATAATTATGAACTGATATGAACCAATTCCTGCATGGTTGTTGGATACCATATACTAACATCACGTACCAAATTTCAATCGAATCGGATGAATTTTGCTCTTCCAAGGGGCTCCGGAAATCAAATCTGGGGATCGGTTTATATGGGGGCTATATATAATTATGGACCGATTTCGACCAATTTTTGCATGGGTGTTTGAGGTCATATACTAACACCATGTACCAAATTTCAGCCGGATCGGATCAAATTTGCTTCTCTTAGAGGCTCCGCAAGCCAAATCTGGTGATCGGTTTATATGGGGGCTATATATAATAAGGACCGATGTGGACCAAATTTTGCATAGTTGTTAGAGACCATATACTAACACCATGTACCAAATTTCAGCTGGATCGGATGAAATTTTCTTCTCTTAGAGGCTCCGCAAGCCAAATCTGGAGATCGGTTTATATGGGTGCTATATATAATTATTGACCGATGTGGACCAATTTTTGCATGGTTGTTAAAGACCATATACTAACACCACGTACTAAGTTTCAACCGGATCGGATGAATTTTGCTCTTCGAAGAGGCTCCGGAGGTCAAATCTGGGGATCGGTTTATATGGGGGCTATATATTATTATGGACCGATATGGACCAATTCTGACATGGATGTTAGAGACCATATACCAACACCATGTTCCAAATTTCATCCGGATCGGATGAAATTTGCTTCTCTTAGAGGCTCAGAAAGCGATCGCTTTATATGGGGGCTATTATTATGGACCGATGTGAACCAATTTTTGCATGGTTGTTATGGACCATGTACTAACACCATGTACCAAATTTCAGTGGGATCGGATGAAATTTGCTTCTCTTAGAGGGTCCGCAAGCCAAATTTGGGGGTCCATTTATATGGAGGCTATACGTAAAAGTGAACCGATATGGCCCATTTGCAATACCATTCGACCTACATCAATAACAACTACTTGCGCCAAGTTTCAACTCGATAGCTTGTTTCGTTGGGAAGTTAGCGTGATTTCAACAGACGGACGGACGGACATGCTCAGTTCGACTCAGAATTTCACCACGACCCAGAATATATATACTTTATGGGGTCTTAGAGCAATATTTCGATGTGTTACAAACGGAATGACAAAGTTAATATACCCCCATCCTATGGTGGAAGGTATAAAAATTGTCCGATGAGGGATTCAAACCTGGATCCTCATTGCTCTTGTTTGGCCTTAAAAGATAGATCGTGCATGATTGCTTATAAATTCGTTACCATTTCGTTTTCATATCAAGAGCGCTGGTTTTTGTTTTGACAACGCATGGTGTCATTTTATCGTTGTCAGATTGACACCATCTGATCTCCGTTTGACACCACATGTGTGTTGATTCACTTTCATGAGCGGATCGTTTTCGAACGTGCACACCGTTTTTTCTATGATAGCATTGTTGATATATACCTCTAACCAGGGCTGTGGAGCCGGAGTCGGAGTCTGAAGATTTTGCTGGAGTCGGAGTCGTAAAAATTTTGCTCGACTCCGACTCCGGCTAAACCAAATTTTTTAAAACACTTCACATTTTTGTAACTAAACAAGTTTTTACGCAAATTAGTTTCCATTGCGTTATTCATTCGATCAATGTACAGCATGATTGTAAATGAAAATCAACTTCCAATTACGGCTATCTTATTACGTTTCCTAGAATGTTAGACTAGCAAATGGGCAGGATCGATCCATTTTAATGCCCATATCAATTTATTTGAAATATTTCGAACAATCGAAATTATTTTTTTTTATTTTATTTTAAGGCCATATACATATGTGGAATATTGTCAGAAAATTTTTTCAAAGTTGTTTTCTATAGAAAATTTTGTCAAAATGTTATTTCTATAAAAAGTTTTGTCAAAATATTATTTCTATAGAAAATTTTGTCAAAATTTTATTTCTATAAAAAATTTATTCAAAATTTTATTACTATAGAAATATTTTTTTCTATAGAAAATTTAGTCAAAATTTTATTTCTATAGAAAATTGAGTCAAAGTTTTGTTTCTATAGAATATTTTGCAAAATTTTGTTTGTTACACAATTTTTTTTTCAAAATTTTATTTCTATTGATAATTTTATTTCTATAAAAATTTAAGTCAAAATTTTATTTCTATAGAAAATTTTGCCAAAATTTTATAGCAATAGATTTTTTTATTAGAAAATTTGGTCAAAATTTTATTTCTATAGAAAATTTTGCCAAAATTTTATAGTAATAGATTTTTTTATTAGAAAATTTGGTCAAAATTTTATTTCTATAGGAAATTTAGTCAAAATTTTGTTTCTGTAGAATATTTTGCAGAATTTTATTTACTACACAAAATTTTTTTTTAAATTGTGTTTTTATTGATAATTTTTTCAAAATTTTATTTCTAGAAGAAAAAATTGTCAAATTTTATTTCTATAGCAAATTTTCTCAAAATTTTTTTTCTTACTGATGCTCACTGATACTCACTGCTATTAAAAATGTGTTCAAAATTTTATTACTATAGAAACTTTTTTTCTGTATAAAATTTAGTCAAAATTTTATTTCTATAGAAAATTTAGTCAAAATTTTATTTCTATAGAATATTTTGCAAAATTTTACTTCTATACAAAATTTTGTTTGCTACACAATTTTTGTTTTAAATTCTATTTCTATTGATAATTTTTTCAAACTTTAATTTCAATAAATAATTTCGTCAAATTTTATTTCTATAAAAATTTTATTCAAAATTTTATTTCTATAAAAATTTTATTCAAAATTTTATTTCTGTATATTTGGTCAAAATTTGATTTCTATAGAAAATTTTGCCAAAATTTTATTTCTATAGAAAATGTAGTCAAAATTTTGGTTCTGTAGAAAATTTTGCAAAATTTTATTTCTATATAAAATTTTGCAAAATTTTATTTACTAAACAAAATTTTTTCCAAAATTGTATGCTCACTGATACTCACTGCTAAGTCGAAAACTTGTAGAAATGACTCAAATTTTCAAATTTTTCAATGAATGAATCATAAATGCATTTTTGCGAAATTGTCTAAACAATTATAAATATTTCCCAAATATTGCCCGAGATTTTGTAGAAGTCTGATTTGAGATTTTATCAAAATGTAGATCTAAATACAAAGTTGTGCAGAGTATATTATAATCGGTCCGCCCGACTTTAGACTTTCCTTGCATTTTTATTTTTTGTTAAAATTGTGTTACGTCCCATAACGTTAGATTTAAATTTTAAGTACATAGATTTTGTAGAAGTATATACAATTTTGTCTAAATCGATTCAGATTCAAATTCATGCATATGGGAATGTAAACCTTTATATAACTCGCAACAAATTTAAAGGATTTGAGATAGTATCAATAATTTTGGTCCACAAATACATGGCATATACTGTTGGTATCTTCTCATATTATGATGGGTATTTATATCATTATTTTATTTATTAAACATCGCCCTAAATTTGAAATATAGAGTTCAATTGGCATCTAATGTGAAATTAAGACCTTTTTTTGCACACATAAATAAATACGATACTTTATATCGATCCACTTACGGTACCCCCACAATAGAACCACAAATTAGTGGTATTAAAACGAGATTTAGTTATATTACCCGGAGTCGGAGTCGAGCTGATGAAAAATGCTGGAGTCGGAGTCGAGCAAAATTGGCTCGACTCCACAGCCCTGCCTCTAAGCCAAACCTACAATAAAACAGAAAGTTCAAAACATCATAGTTTCCCTCAGCGAAATGGAGCCACGGTGGTGCAATGGTTTGCATGTTCGCCTTGCATATAAAGGGTCGTGGGTTGACTGGCTGAACCCGGCCTGCTTCGCTATGCCATGCAAACATATGTATCAATATGTATATTCAATTTGAGTAATCACTGTTTTTTTGTTTGAGGTAAAAGAAGAAGATAATGTCACCCATAGCCTTATTACACGTTGGGGAGCACTTATTTTTAAGAGAGGGTACACTGATGGAAGAGCTTCGAGTAGTGCGAGTGATATTTAATAAATTTTAATTAAATTGGTGAAGTTTAGTGTTTTCACTGTATTTAAACAAAGTCGGGCAAAGGAGAAGTCCCCCTCCCAGACCAAATATCGAACAATAAAGTAGCTCATGTTAGTCTAGATGCTTCGACGAGCTTATTTTGGGCCAACAAGAGAAAATTACTACTTTTACGAAAAAATGAAATGTTACCATGTTTCATGACAATGAACTTTGATATTCGGCGTTTGTCTGAAATGAAGAGCTAAAATTAAGATTTTAGAAGATGACGACAAAATATGGCTATAATTTAGAAGCACCAAATTGCGTAAATACAACGCAACCTGGGTACGGTATAAATACAAACTGAATTATCTTTATCATCCTAATTTCTCTGTATGGAACTTTGTTAAAAATAGATGTTATAGTAGAGTTATTGAAGTTGGTGGAGAATACTTTGAAAAATCTACCAATACGTTAAGTCTGTCATTTTTTTGTAGTCATACTTCAATTTCAGTATATATACAGAAAACTGTTAGAAAAATTCCAATACGGTCAATGAGGCAAATACCTTCAATTTGCGTCTACACAATTGTGTCATTGCATAAGAAACTTCATAATATAAAAACTTAATAAAAGAAGTTGAAAATCCATGAAAAAACTCAGTGTTATTGCTATCACTTCTTCATAGGGAGTACGCCATTTTATAGAAAATCACTATAGCAAAATTCGATTGTATAATGACGACTTCCTCATTTCCCCATATATGTATAAAACATATATTGCTGACAATTTTCTACCAAATTTAATATTTCTAGTGCAGTCATCATGCCAAAATATGCACGTTTCTTTTTTGCTGAACGTTTATTTTTTTGGGGGGATTTCCACCAAGTGGAATTATTTTGGTTCATTTTTGTTTCGTTGGTTCTTATGTTCCAGGCTTATGGGTATTTTTTCCACTATCCTTCACTTCCTGTTCAATCTATCTTCCATTATTCCATTTGCTTGGTCTATCTCAATGGCTGGAGCAACAAAAGCTCATGCAAGCAGTGTTATCACAAATGCTTGGTATCACTCACGTTAACAA
Source organism: Haematobia irritans (assembly GCF_050003625.1). Classification (NCBI taxonomy): domain Eukaryota; kingdom Metazoa; phylum Arthropoda; class Insecta; order Diptera; family Muscidae; genus Haematobia; species Haematobia irritans. The sequence goes on along the minus strand of NC_134397.1, from coordinate 162,363,296 downwards.
CGCGCAGAAGAACATCGTTTCGTTTCAGCCATGAGTGGAAAACTAATGGTATGTTTGGTTAACAGGGATATATAGAAGTCTGCAACTGTATGCATTAGCTTCCTCAAGAGTTATGGGATTTAAAGTGGAAATAGAAAGTGCTACCCATACAAGCAATTTTGTTTAAAGACGTTTGCATTTTGATCGTGGTAGTATAACGATTTGAAGTTATGGTTGTGCTTTTTAAGCTAAGACTTGAGGTACATTTATTTAATGTGGTATTACAATGAACTGAATGAGCATGAAATAACGAGCTTCAATAATAACCCAAGCTACCATTGAGAAATGGTAAGTTCTCCCAAGCCATTACTTTTAATATACAATCTAAACAGTCTTAATTATGCCCTACATTACTCTATGAAACGGGATATTCTAAATTAGTACATATTTTTGAAACAGAAGGAGATCAGATAGTCTATTTTGTCCTGTAAATCGACCGTCCTTTAAATCAAATTAGCGATGTCCGTCCACTGTCTCTGAACACATCTTAGCAAAATTTTCTGTAGACATGAAATTTGACAAAATATCGTATAGAAATGAAATTTTGAAAAAAAAAATCCTAAAGAAATTAAATTTTTCACAAAATTTCTATGTGAAAAGAAAATTTCTTATGATAAAATTTTCTATAAAAATTCAATTTTTACAGAAAACTCGCACAGAAATGAAATGTTGATAAAATTTCCTATAGATATTAAGTTTTGACCAAATTTCTTATAGAAATGAAATTTGGATAAAATTTCCAATAGAAATGAAGGTATCACAAAATTTCCTATAGAAATAAAATTTTTACAAAATTTCCTATAGAAATAAAATTTTTACAAAATTTCCAATAAAAATTAAATTTTGGCAAAATGTCATGTAGAAATGAAATTTTGCCAAAATTTCCTATAGAAATTAAATTTTGAAAAAAAAAAAATTCATAAAGAAATTAAATTGTTCACAAAATTTCTTATAGAAATGAAATTTCTACAAAGTTTCCTATAGAAATTAAATTTTGACAAAATTTCCTAAAGAAATTAAATTTTGATAAAATTTCCTATGAAAATGAAATTTTGACAAAATCTCCTATAGAAATGAAATTTTGACAATTTTTTTTTGTAGAAATAAAATTTTGACAAAATTGTCTATAAAAATGAAATTTTTCTCAAAATTTCGTTTAGAAATGAAATGTTGAAAAAATTCCTAAAGAAATTAAATTTTGATAAAATTTCCTATAAAAATGAAATTTTGACAAAATTTCTTAGAGAAATGAAATTTTGACACAATTTCTTACAGAAATGAAATTTTGATAAAATTTCGGATAGGAATAAAATTTTGACATAATTTCCTATAGTAATGAGATTTTGACAAAATATCCTATAAAATTGAAAAAGTCCTAAAGAAATTAAATTTTGACAAAATTTCCTATAGAAATGAAATTTTGACAAAATTTCCTATAGAAATTAACTTTTGACAAAATTTCCTATAGAATTTAAATTTTGACAAAATTTCCTATAGAAACGAAATTTTGACAAAATTTCTTATAGAAATGAAATTTTGACAAAATTTCCTTAAGAAATTCAATTTTAACAAAATTTCCTATAGAAATTTAATTTTGACAAAATTTCCTATACAAATTAAACTTTGATAAAATGTCCTATAGAAATGAAATTTTTAGAAAATTTCGTATAATAATGAAATTTTGACTAAATTTCGTATAGAAATGAAATTTTGACAAAATCTTCTATAGAAATAAAATTTTGACAAAATTTCCTGTAAAAATTAAATTTTGTCAAATTAAAAATTCAATTTTTACAGAAAACTCGCACAGAAATGAAATTTTGACAAAATTTCCAATAAAAATTAAATTTTGGCAAAATGTCATGTAGAAATGAAATTTTGACAAAATTTCCTTTAGAAATGAAATTTTGACAAAATTTCCTATAGAAATGAAATTTTGACAAAATTTCCTATAGAAATGAAATTTTGACAAAATCTTCTATAGAAATAAAATTTTGCCAAAATTTCCTATAAAAATGAAATTTTGTCAATTTTTTTATAGAAATAAAATTTTTACAAAATTGTCCATAAAAATGAAATTTTTCACAAAATTTCCAATAGAAATGAAATTTTGAAAAAAAAAATTCTAAAGAAATTAAATTTTTCACAAAATTTCCTATAGAAATGAAATTTCTACAAAGTTTCCTATAGAAATTAAATTTAGACAAAATTTCCTAAAGAAATTTCATTTTGATAAAATTTCCTATAAAAATGAAATTTTGACAAAATCTCCTATATTTAGAAATGAAATTTTGACACAATTTCCTATAAAAATGAAATGCTGGCAATTTTTTTTTTGTAGAAATAAAATTTTGACGAAATTGTCTATAAAAATGAAAATTTTCACAAAATTTCCTATAGAAATGAAATTTTGAAAAAAAAATCCTAAAGAAATTAAATTTTGATAAAATTTCCTATAAAAATGAAATTTTGACAAAATCTATATCTATATATATATATATAAAATTCAAATTATGTTTGTTTATTTGTTTGTTTGTTTGTTTGTTTATTTGTATGTTCCGGGTTGGCGCGAAAACGGCTGAACCGATTTACTTGAAACTTTCAGAGATCGTGGGGGGCACTCATGTGCTGAAAATAGGGTACCTAATTTTTTGACATATGGTCGCGGAGAGGAACCTCCCCTATGTCCGACTTTTTGAAAATTAGACCAAAGTTGACCGATTTGCTTGAAATTTTCATTGAAGATTGGGGTTGGCATCTAGACAAAGATCCGCTACTTTTTATTTCGATATTTGGTGGCGGAGGGGGGCCTCCCCTTTGTTCGACTTTTTTTTTAAGTACAGTGAAAAAACTAAAATTCTCTAAATTATCAGAGATTTACAGAGAACATGTGGTGAGGTTATGGAATTAATATGGGGTACCCGATGATTTCATATGTGGATGGGGAGGGGGACCTCCCCGTTGCCCTACTTTTTGAAACTTGGAACAAAATTATGCGATTTGCTTGAAATTTTCATTGAATGTTGGGGTTGGCATCTAGACAAAAATCCGCTACATTATTTTTCGATATTTGGTCGGGGAGGGGGACCACCCCTTTGCCCGATTTTTTTTTGTTTGAAAGTACAAACAAAACTAAACTCCTCCGACTGAAATTTTACGGAAAAAATGGGTTAATAAAAATAAAAGGGCATAGGGAGACATCCGCTTCTCTTAAGTACATACAGAGAAACAATTAAACTTTTACCGAGTTACTTGAAATTTACAGAGGACTGGGGAGAGGTTACGATATTAATAGTTGATACCAGATTTTGTGATATTTGGACGGAAGAGAGGCCGCCCCTTTAGGCTTATAATTTGCTTGACATTTTCTGGGACGTTTACAAAAGATACGCTACATCACTTTTCGATATTTAGTCGGGGAGGAGGTCCTCCTCCAAAACTGCAAAAAAAAAACAACAATTCTTAAGTTTTCTTGAAATTTACATAGGCAGTGGGGGAAGGTTATGAACGAAGAGGCAACCTTCCTTGCCCCACACTTGAAGGAAAGTTTCAAGAATTTTCAGGGAAGGTTAGGGGTGCTCTTCACTACGGTGTTTGTCGATATTTTATCGGGGAAAGTTACGTCCCTTTAAAACAATAGAGCAAAATTTAAACATCGCCGATCTACTTGAAATTTACAGGGAACGTGGGAGGAGGTGATTAAATTTATACATGATTTTTAAATTAGTATATGATTTTTCGATATCTGGTTGGGGAAGGGGAAAATTGAAATAAACTTTGTCGATTTACTTCGATAGAATTTATAGGGACCATTGAGTAGTTGCGAAATTAATATAGGGTACGTGGTAGTCCGATATCAGGTCGGAGTGGAGCGAATGTGGGGGGAGGGTTCCCTTTTGTCCGTTTTTTTTTTCTTAAATTGAAAGTAGAGGGTTGTCCGTAAATGGGAACTCGGTACATAATTTTATGATTTTTGCACAGGCTTCTGCCAGACTTCTTTTTAGTAAAGAACTTACATTTACATGAAATTGGCAGCCAACGTAGAGGGTGCATCATTTTCCAACATTTTAGCAAATGTTAATGTGGTAAAATTTGTTACTATTTTTGCTTTTTCCGATTTATTGGATGGGAAACAGTAATTCTTTGTATGTTATTATAATATAGAGCATAATTTTCAGATATGTTGAGGAGAAGGATACCTTTCCTTGACAAACCACACTTAAAATTCACAAGAAATATAGAAGAAGGTACACCCTCTCCCGCCGTATGTGCACCTATAAACGAAAAATCAAGTAGTCCGATTTGTTTAAAAGAATTCAAATCTTTTCGATTTTTTTTTCAGCACGAAGGATATAGTTGACTAAGTTAACGCAAAATATTCCTCCAAATATGCTTCGGAAGGCGCAGCGAAGCGGGCCGGGTTACGCTAGTTTCTTATAGAAATGAAATTTTGACAAAATTTCTTACAGAAATGAAATTTTGATAAAATTTCCGATAGGAATAAAATTTTGACGTAATTTCCTATAGTAATGAGATTTTGACAAAATTTCCTATAAAAATGAAAAAGTCCTAAAGAAATTAAATTATGACAAAATTTCCTATAGAAATAAAATTTTTGACAAAATTTCCTATAGAAATGAACTTTTGACAAAATTTCCTATAGAATTGAAATATCATATAGAAACGAAATTTTGACAAAATTTCTTATAGAAATGAGATTTTGACAAAATTTCCTTAAGAAATTAAATTTTAATAAAATTTCCTATAAAAATTAAATTTTGACAAAATGTCCTATACAAATTAAACTTTGATAAAATGTCCTATAGAAATGAAATTTTTAGAAAATTTCGTATAAAAATGAAATTTTGACTAAATTTCGTATAGAAATGAAATTTTGACAAAATTTCCTATACAAATGAAATTTTGACAAAATTTCCTATACAAATGAAACTTTGATAAAATGTCCTATAGAAATGAAATTTTGACAAAATTTCCTTTACAAATGAAACTTTAATAAAATGTCCTACAGAAATGAAATTTTTAGAAAATTTCGTATAAAAATGAAATTTTGACTAAATTTCGTATAGAAGTGGAATTTTGACAAAATTAGTAGTAATGAAATTTTGAGAAAATTTCTTATAGAAATGAAATTTTGACAAAATTTGCTATAGGAATGAAATTTTTATAAAATTTTCTATAGAAATGAAATTAGAAATTTTCTACAGAAATGAAATTTTGACAAAATTTACTATAGTAATGAAATTTTTATAAAATTTTCTATAGAAATGAAATTTTTAGAAAATTTCTTATAGAAATTAAATTTTGACAAAATTTGCTATAGGAATGAAATTTTTATAAAATTTTCTATAGAAATGAAACTTTGACAAAATTTCCTGTGGAAATGAAATTTTGACAAAAGTAGTAGTAATGAGATTTTGAGAAAATTTCTTATAGAAATGAAATTTTGACAAAATTTTCTATAGAAATGAAATTTTGACGAAATTCTATAGGAATTTTGGAAATTTGGAATGGAATTTTGACAAAATTTCCTATAGAAATGAAATTTTGACAAAATTTCTTATAGAAATGAAATTTTGAGACAACTTTCTATACAAAGTTTCATGTAGAAATAAAATTTGACAAAATTTCATATAGAAATGAAATTTGACCAAATTTCCTATAGAAATGAAATCTTAACAAAATTCTCTATAGAAATGAAATTTGACCAAATTTCCTGTAGAAATGAAATTTTGACAAAATTCCCTGTAGAAATGAAATGTTGACAAAATTCCCTATAGAAATGAAATATTGACAAAATTTCCTATAGAAATCAAAATTTGAGAAAATTTGCTATAGAAATGAAATTTTGAGATATTATTATTGTTAAAATTGTTATTGGTTTGATGTCAGCATAAAACTATACGTTAACTAAACTAACTTGACACACGTAGTGGTTATTGATGCAGGTCGGGTGTTATTGTTGGTATTGTCCAGATTTAACATCCGAAGCCTATAGATGGTCAAATTTTTTTCGCTCTAATTTACAATCACGCAGAGAAGGAATATGATCACCTCAAACATGTTTCAAGAACAAAATGTTATTTTTGTATGGTGACCATGTAACATGTTTGTCACTAAAATGTTATTTTATCGTCAAATATAAACTGCTTGCCGAAATCAGATACATGATTTCCGAGAAAATAACATGGTTGCGAAAACCATGTTACATGGTCACCTCCCAAAAATAACATTTTGCTCTTAAAACATGTTTGAGGTGATCATATTCCTTCTCTGGGTGATTGAGAAGCCAATATTAGGAAGTTTTAATTCGATTTTGGATGACAGTCTTTAGTATAACTTTCTATATAACTCATGATGGATAATATTTGGCCTGGTCGAACATTCGTTCATAAATACTTTTTTTCTATCAAATTTTTCTGATAAGTAAATATTTGTCCATGATTGATTGATTTTCTTATATTAAATTTATTTTGTTTTTCATTTGAGCTCATTATTCCATTTCGCTGTATTTTTCCTTAAAAATATAATTAGAATTATTACAGCAAGATGTTCATTAAAGATTCGTTTCTTGATTTTGACAAATAGCTTCCCAATAACTGCCTCATCAATAGAATGAATGGTCTCTGCTCAGTGACCATTTTTCATTTTCAATTTTTAATTAACAATAGCAAAAAATCGAGAAGGGTGGAAAGGTTGTTTTATTATTTCTGTTTATTTATGAAATGTGTTTATTTTCCTCGAAATCATCCTTTTTTTTTTTTTGCTATCGTTTAAAAATTTATTTATTCCTTCAACTATTTGGCCTTTAAGAGTACAGAAACATCAACGAAAAACCTGTTACAGCACAGAACAGAATTTTTTAATTAATATTGTACAGCAGATTCTGAGCTGTGATGATGTTGAGCGAGAAAGATGTAAAGGGGAGAAAGTGAAAAATACCAGGCGTTAAAAAAATGAAGTAAAAACTTTATTAAAAAATAAACTTTTGCCATAAATTTTGTTTGCTTAGGTAAACAAATAATAATAACACTGTTGAAGGATATTAATGGAGGAGCTTGGCATCAGGACATATAAAAGCAGGAAGGGAGAAATGAAATACAAGTCATGATCCGGTCAAGCGTTTACATCAGCAATAGGGATTATAGGAATGGTATTACCTAATAGGATTATGGTAAGATAGCAAATTTTTATAAATTAAAAATATCTATTTTGATGCCCAACATTATTTGTAGAATGGGTTGTTCGTTGTTTGTTTGGTGTAGACATTTATAAAAGAATCCAAATTAAGTTGGAGGTCCATCTGATCATATAAATATTTGTGCAAAATGTTTCTTACTTTTTTTATAAGGAATATTTATATTTCGCTGAAGGTTGAACTTGTAATGGTGTATCGATGAACCTAATTAATTTTTTGGTAATGAAGCTCCCAACAAGGACCAGTGTTTATCGATGGTATGGTGAATTCGTGTCGATTGGTCGAAAAAAGACTCCAAAGCCACGGTATCGGTGCATCGAAACACATCTATGACATCGTAACATGTGACAAATCGTTGGATTTATGCGTATGGGGCCGATAGTAAATAGCTAACGCCTGTTCGCATATATTTAATAGAAGATATTGTCAAATTTTTTTTTTTATAAAAACTTTAAACAAAATTTTATTTCTATCGAAAAATTTGTTAAAATTTTATTTCTATTGAAAAATTTGTCAAGATTTTATTTCTATAGAAAAAATTGTCAACATTTTATTTCTATAGAAAATTTTGTCAACATTTTATTTCTGTAGAAAATTTTGCTAAAATTTATATTTCTATAGAAAATTTTGTCAAAATTATAGTTTGATAGAAAATTTTGTATGTATTTCTATAGAAAAATTTGTCAAAATTTTATTTCTACAGAAAAATTTGTTAAAATTTTCTTTCTATAGAAAAATTTGTCAAAATTTTATATCTATAGAAAAATTTATCAAAATTTTATTTCCATAGAAAAATTTGGTAAAATTTTTTTTCTATAGAAAATTTTGTCAACATTTTATTTCTACAGAAAATTTTGTCAAAATTTTATTTCTATAGAAAATTTTGTTAAAATTTTATTTCTATAGAAGTTTTTGTCAAAATTTTATTTTTATATAAAATTCTATAAGAAATTCTATATAATTCTATAGAAATAGAAAAATTTGACACAATTTTATTTCTATACAAAAAATTGTCAAAATTTTATTTCTATGGAAAATTTTGTAAAATTTTATTTCTATAGAAAAATTTGTCAAAATTTTATTTCTATAGAAAAATTTGTCAAAATTTTATTTCTATAGAAAAAATTATCAAAATTTTATTTCCATAGAAAAATTTGGTAAAATTTTATTTCTATAGGAAATTTTGTCAAAATATTCTTTCTATAGGAATTTTTGTCAAAATTTTATTGTTGTGGAAAATTCTATATAATTCGATAGAAATAGAAAAATTTGTCAAATTTTTTTTTCTACAGAAGATTTTATCAAAAACTTTATTTCTACAGAAAATTTTGTCAAAGTTTTATTCTTCTCAAAAAGTTTTTCTAAAGAAAATTTTATCAAAATATTTATTCTATTGAAATTTTTGTAAAAAATTTCTTTTTATAGAAAATGTTGTCAAAATTGTATTTTGATAGAAAATTTTGTAAGTATTTCTATAGAAACATTTGTCAAAATTTTATCAAAAATTTTATTTCTATAGAAATAGAAAAATTTGCCAAATTTTTTTTCTATAGAAAATTTTATCAAAAATTTTATTTATATAGAAAAATTTGTCAAAATTTTATTTCTATAGAAAATTTTGTCACAATTTTATTTCCATAGAAAAATTTGTCAAAATTTTATTTCTATAGAAAAATTTGTCAAAATTTTATTTCTATAGAACATTTTGTCAAAATTTTATTTCTATAGAAAATTTTGTTAAACTTTTATTTTTAAAGAAAATGTTATCAAAATTTTATTTTTATAGAAAATTTTGTAAGTATTTCTATAGAAAAATTTGTCAAAATTTTATTGCTATAGAAAATTTTATCAAAATTTTATTTCGTTTTGTTTGTTATTGTTGGTTTCTCTTCAATCATTATTGTTGTTTTTGATCTCAGCTTAAAACTAGCTTATACGTGCAAATTTGTTTAGGCAGTAGCCGACTATCAAACCTTTTTTGGAAGGTTTAAGTGTAGTTCACTTTGGGTTGAGTGAATTACCCGAATTTATTCTGATAATTGGTTGATAGTTTTGCTGCAAGTAGAGGATGCTGATGAGGAATGTGGTAATTCCGAAACAGCTGGACATCCAACCCTCTTGTAGTCTATAGGGCTTTGCCCAAATAAATTTGACAAGCATACTTTTCCTCTGTTGGTTAAGCTACACTTGTAGTTTAGTCAATGCATGGTTTTAAGCTGAGATCAAAAACAACAATAATTATTGAAGAGAAACCAACAATAACAAACAGAACGAATGAAGATAGAGGAAACACGCTCAAAAACAAACCCAGCCAACTACATTCAAATCGATGATTTGAGTTTGGCAAAGGAAAAGAGATATGCTTGCAAATTTGTTTAGGCAGTAGCCGACTATCAAACCTTTTTTCGGAAGGTTTATGTTAAGTGTGGTTCATTGTAGGGTTTAATGAATTGCCTGAATTTATTCTTATAATTGGTTGATAGTTTTGCTGCAAGTAGAGGATGCTGGTGAGGAATGTGGTAATTTCGAAACGTGCGTCCATCCAATCATCTTGCAGTCTATAGGGCTTTGCCCAAATAAATTTGACAAACATTATTTTCCTCTGTTGGTTAAGTTACACTTGTAGTTTAATCAATGCATGGTTTTTTAATTCTATTGAATTTTTTGTAAAAATTTTATTTTTATAGAAAATGTTGTCAAAATTTTATTTTGATAGAAAATTTTTTAAGTATTTCTATTGAAAAATTTGTCAAAATTTTATTTCTATAGAACATTTTGTCAAAATATTATTTCTACAGAAAATTTAGTCAAAATATTATTTCTATAGAAATTTTTGTCAAAATATTATTTTTATAGAAATTGGTGTCAAAATTTTATTTTGATAGAAAATTTTATAAGTATTTCTATTAAACAAAAATTTATCGAAATTTTATGTCTATAGAAAATTTTGTCAAAATTTTATTTCTACAGAAAAATTTGTCAAATTTTTTTTTCTATAGAAAATTTTGTTAAAATTGTGTTTCTATAGAATATTTTGGCAACATTTTATTTTTATAGAAATTTTTGTCAACCTTTTATTTTTATAGAAATTGTTGCAAAATTTTTTTTATAGAATATTTTGTAAATATTTCTATAGAAAAATTTTTCAAAATTTAATTTCTATAGAAAATTTTATCAAAATTTTATTTCTATAGAAAATTTTGTTAACATTTTATGTCTATAGAAAATTTTATCAAAAATTTTATTTCAATAGAAAATTTTGTGAAAATTTTATTTTTATAGAAAATTTTGTAAGTTCGTCTTAGTTGCAGAGGAATATATTGCAAAATCTACCCAATCATCAAGAATTCTACCAATCTATCATATAGTAAAAAATCTACCTTTTTTGGTAGAATTCTCTCAACTGTGGCAACCGTCATATGGAGGCAGTATCAAAATTTGATCCGATTTTTTAATAGCGTTTATCCATGTACTACAAATCCGTAACATTAACAATAAATGAAATAAATGTGGAAAGAGTTCAGACCATTATATATCGTAGAGTTATAGTCAATGTCGAATGGTCAACTCTAAACAAATAACAGGCAGACTAGAAATGGAAAGGGATTCCTTCCTTAAATATAAAAAAAAGTTTTTACCAATCATCAAAATAAAAACTTTTGTTTTATGAAGACATATGTATTTGTAGTCTGTCTTATTATAAGACTGGAAACGTAGACCATGAAGTCTGTAGATATGAAAAACCTAGAAGTCTTCGAGATGTGGACATACCGACGTGTTCTTCAAACATATTATGTTTCACCTTAGGCATACACTGGTGGAAAAAACTGAGTCAATTGGTATAAATTTAATTGGGTCTTAGGTCAATATTTCTGATAGACATTTCTTGGCAGATCAAAGTTATTATACCTTGAACAATATGTGGTTTAGAGTATAAAAAATTAAAAACTTTAGCGCTTGAGTTTGTTGCGTTGAATATCAGCTTTGTATATGTTACCCGATTTGTGTATATACGTTATTTCTTATATTACATCATTAAAGGGTGCGGTGCACTAATTCATAAGGATTGGTTTAAGCTATCATATAGCTCTTTCTTATTTTGATATCATTCAAGGGAAATGTATCATGTTATCTTCTTAGCCGAGGCAATTTATGAACCTTTAAATAAAAAAAGCAAACACCAGCTTAAGTATTCTTAAAAAAAGTATAGATCTGGTCCACACAATCTCACTTTATATTTAAGTCTACTTTGATGTTCCCCAGGAAACTTTAGCCAAATGTTCGTCTTTCTCTAAAAAAGAAAATTCCCCTAAATAAATTTTTGGGAAAATAACTTTCTCACAGATATAATTTTCATTTTGTTTTTATGTAAGCCATGCCGGTTTTATGCTTTTCACCTTCCATAAAATGCTTAAAATATCTACTCAATGTGTTTTCGTTTTATTTGTGCTTTGTGCTTCTTGCTAAACTTAAGTTTTTCTCTTAAGTTGTACAGTGTTTTATGTTTTGACTCTTTGCCAAAAAAAAAAAAAAAAATGTCTAATATGTGTAGTGGTGATGTTGTCGTTTTCCGGCAACGGAAACGGAAAAGGATGAGGAGAACAAGTTGCTGGCATTCAGCGCCACAAGCCAAAATAAATTCTTGTGTTGAGTGAGTGTAGTAGTAGTAGTAGTTTGGGTTCTTTTAAAGTTAATGCTCATGTTGAGAAGCGAGCGATTGCTAACTGCACTCGGCACATCCGCAAGTACTTATTTGAATTTACTGTCAACGTTTTTTTGTTTGTTCTGTTCTGTTCCTGTTTTTGTCAAATCTCCATTTGTGCGAAAAGATATAAGGACTAAATTTTCAGGGCGTGCTCTTGATGTTTATGACATGTGGTGTGTTTCTTTTAATTTTATGTCAAGTGAGGCTGAATAAATTCAATTTTTATACTTTGCCATAAGACTTATGGAGGAAAGTGTAACATTTTTTTTTATTATTTTGGAAAACTTCAATAGTACAGCAAGAGAAATAGAGGGAGATGATGCATAACAATTCTTATTCCAATGATATACGAAGCCTGTTTTACATGTACAAAATGATTCAATTTTGTGTAGAGGATACATTATGGATACAGTAAACTGAATACATAAGGAGTTTCTAAATTAGTGATTATTATGAGCTGGGTCGACTACTGATTTCCTACACCAAATTTCGTGAAAACAAATATAAATGACATTGGACCCATATACCCTCTATTTAGCATTAGAAGAAAAATTTTAAACGACACGAATCGTAGGGATCTCTTTGTACCCTTCATCATAGGATGGGGGGTGTACTAACTTTGTCATGTAGTCATATCGAAATACATATTGGTCTCAGACCCCCCAAAGTATATAGTTTCTGGTTTTCGGTGAAATTCTGAGTCGATCTAGCGTTGTCCGTCCGTCTGATGAAATCACGCTAATATCCAAATGAAACAAGCTAATAGGTTGGCTGATAATTCCCCGGTCTAACAAAGAAAAACACATTTTTTTGACAAAATTCGTTTTTATTATTCAACATAGTTCCCTTCAAGAGCGATACAACGATTGTAACGACCTTCCAATTTTTTGATACCATTTTGGTAGTACTCCTTCGATTTTGCCTCAAAATAGGCCTCAGTTTCGGCGATCACCTCTTCATTGCAGCCAAATGTTTTCGAGCATCCTTTTGAGGTCTGAGAACAAGAAAAAATCACTGGGGCCAGATCTGGAGAATACGGCGGGTGGGGAAGCAATTCGAAGCCCAATTCATGAATTTTTGCCATCGTTCTTAATGACTTGTGGTACGGTGCGTTGTCTTGGTGGAACAACATATGGGGCCGTTTTGCCGCGATTTCTACCTTCAAACGCTCCAATAACGCCATATAATAGTCACTGTTGATGGTTTTTCCCTTCTCAAGATAATCGATAAAAATTATTCCATGCGCTTCCCAAAAAACAGAGGCCATTACTTTGCCAGCGGACTTTTGAGTCTTTCCACGCTTCGGAGACAGTTCACCGGTCGCTGTCCACTCAGCCGACTGCCGATTGGACTCAGGAGTGTAGTGATGAGGCCATGTTTCATCCATTGTCACATATCGACGGAACGTGTTAACAGCTGCAAACACCGCTCAGAATTATCAACACGTTGTTGTTTTTGGTCAAATGTGAGCTCGCGCGGCACCCATTTTACACAGAGCTTCCGCATATCCAAATATTGATGAATGATATGACCAACATGTTCCTTTGATATCTTTAAGGCCACTGCTATCTCGATCAACTTCATTTTACGGTAATTCAAAATCATTTTGTGGATTTTTGATGTTTTCGTCGGTAACCACCTCTTTCGGGCGTCCACTGCGTTCACCGTCCTCCGTGCTCATTTCACCACGCTTGAATTATTGTTGATTTCCCTGGGGCAGAGTCCGGAAACTCATTATCAAGCCGAATAATTTGAAGGTTGGTACTATATAAAAATCATATGCATTTAATACTAGCGACGCCATCTATGTGTCAGACCGGGGACTTATCAGCCAACCTGTTATCGAACTGAAGTTTGGTACGAGTAGTTATTATTGATGTACGTCGGATGGTATTGCAAATGGGTTATATCGGACTACTTTTAGTTATAGGTCCCACTTGAACCGACCTCCAGATTTGGATCGAGGACCTCATTGGAGGGGCAAATTTCCCAATGAAATTTTAGTATGCCATGTTAACATATGCCCTCCAACAATCATGCCAAAAGTGGTCTATGTCGGTCCAAAGTTACACATAGGTTAGGTTAGGTTAGGTGGCAGCCCGTTGGATCAGGCTCACTTAGACTATTCAGTCCATTGTGATACCACATTGGTGAACTTCTCTCTTATCACTGAGTGCTAGCCCGATTCCATGTTAAGCTCAATGACAAGGAACCTACTTTTTATAGCCGAGTCCGAACGGCGTTCCACATTGCAGTGAAACCACTTTGAAACCCTCAGAAATGTCACCAGCATTACTGAGGTGGGATAATCCACCGCTGAAAAACTTTTTGGTGTTCGGTCGAAGCAGGAATCGAACCCACGACCTTGTGTATGCAAGGCGGGCATACTAACCATTGCACCATGGTGGCTCCCAAAAGTTGTACATATATCGGCCCAATTTAAATCGATCCCCATATTTAGCTTCCGGAGCACTTTAGAGGATAAAAGTTCCTCCGATCCGGTTGACATTTGGTACGTGATGCCAATATGTGATTTCCAACAAACATGCAAAAATTGTTTCATACCGGTCAATAATTATATATAGCCCCCATATAAACCGATACCCAGATTTGGATTGTGGATCCTCTAAGTGGATTCATCCGATCTGGTTGAAATTTGGCACATGACGTTAGTCTATGGTCTCTAACAAGTATACGAAAATTGTTTCATATAGGACTATAATTATAAAGGGTGGTTAAATTGTAAGGGCCGATGTTGAATGTGAACCACACCTAAACGCCAAGTTTTTTTTCCGAATTTTATTTGACATTTCTCTATTTCAGACTTATTAAATTTGAACCATGGGCGTGGTCAATGGGCAGAATAGTTCCAAGAAATGGCAAAAGTGGATGATCAATTTTCGAAGAAAATCATCTTCAGTGATGAGGCACATTTTCACCTCAGTGGATTCGTCAATAAACAGAATTGCCGCATTTGGGCGAATGAGAATCCAAGAGTGATTGTCGAAAAACCAATGCACCCACAAAGAGTGACTGTTTGGTGTGGTTTATGGGCTGGCGGCATCATCGGGCCGTATTTTTTCCAAAATGAGGCCGGTCAGACAGTTACTGTGAATGGTGTTCGCTATCGTGAGATCATAACGATCTTTTTATGGCCCGAATTGGAAGATATGGATGTGGACGATATGTGGTTTCAGCAGGACGGTGCCACTTGCCACACAGCTAACGAAACAATGGCTCTTTTGCGCAACAAATTCAATGGCCGTGTTATCTCACGTAATGGCGATGTCAATTGGCCGCCAAGATCATGTGATTTGACACCGTTGGACTTTTTCTTTGGGGTTATTTGAAAGAAAAGGTGTCGTCGATAAGCCAGCAACAATTCAAAAGCTAAAGGATGAGATAATTCGGCACATTAACAGCATAGAACCCCATTATGCCTCGGCGTCATCGAAAATTTGGACCATCGGATGAAGATGTGCCACCGAGGTCGCGGCGCCCATTTGACCAATATTTTGTTCAATACATAATTGAGTAATACCAATATATCATAATAAAATAAAATTACAAAAATTTCCTAAATAGTTTGTGTTTTATTCAAAATCAACATCGGCCCTTGAAATTTTAACCACCCTTTATATAGCGCATATATAAACTGGAGGTGTGAACGTGATACGAAATTGTCGGGACTCACTCTTTAGAATAATTTCTTCGAAAGTGTGCGTGAGTAACGAATTTCGGAAAAATACGCTCATGAACAAGAACGCTTACGAGTTGAATTCATTTACAATTTTAGTAACACCTAGGATGTTAAGAGTTTAAATACACTCTCGATTTTTATCATGCTTATGTTTTCAGACTCTTGCTAAAGGAAAACAAGTAAGGAAAGTCTAAAGTCGGGCTGGGCCGCCAATATTATACCCTGCACCACTTTGTAGATCCACATTTTCGATAGTATTTCAAATCCAATGTGTTGGGTGCTATATATAAAGGTTTATGTTCCCATATACATATATTTAAATCTTACCGGATCTGGACAAAATTTGTCAGAGTTCTACAAAATGTATAGACTTTAAATTTAAGTCGGCTAATGCCCTGGGGTGCAACACAACGTTAGTAAAAAAAATATGAAAAACATTTAAATCTGAAGCAATTTTTAAGCAACTTCGCAAAAGTGTATTTATGATTTATAGGTCGATAGATATGTATAAGAATTGTAGGAAAGTTGGAGTTATTTTTGCAAGTTTTCGACTTAGCAGTGGCGATTTTATAAGGAAAATGTGGGTATTTTGGTGATTTTTGCACAAATCGGTAAAACATATATATGGCAGCTATATCTAAATCTGAACCGATTTTAATCAGATTTGACGTGCACAGTCACTATGCTTACTTTACTCCCCGTGCAAGATTTCACGTAAATCAGAGTACAACTTTGGTCTCTAAGCTCATATTAGTGTAAACCGGGCGAAAGATATATATGGGAGCTATATCTAA
Source organism: Haematobia irritans (assembly GCF_050003625.1). NCBI lineage: Eukaryota > Metazoa > Arthropoda > Insecta > Diptera > Muscidae > Haematobia > Haematobia irritans. The sequence goes on along the minus strand of NC_134397.1, from coordinate 162,346,842 downwards.
ATCTGAACCGATTTGAATCAAATTTATTACACATGACTATAGTACCAATTGGTCTCCTTGTGCAAAATTTCAACCAAATGGTGGTAAAACTCTGGCTTCGGGGCCATATAAGTGCATATCAGACGTAAAATATATATGGGAGCTATATCTAAATCTGAACCGATTTCAATAAAATTTGACATACTTGACTACGGTTCTAATTGTTTTTCTTGAGCGAAATTTCAACCAAATTAAGGTAAAACTCTGGCTTCTGGGGCCATATAAGTGCGTATCGGGCGAAAGATATATATGGGAGTTATTTCTAAATCTGAACCAATTTCTTCCAAAATCAGGATGGTTCTATTCTGACCCAAAACAGAAACTTGTGCCAAATTTGAAGTCGATCGGACTAAAACTACGACCTTGACTTTGATCACAAAACTGTGTTCACAGACAGACGGACATTGCTCTGAGCAATATTGCCAAAGACACCATTTCTATTTCGTCTCCGTCTGGGTGTTGCAAACATATATACTAACATATAATACCCTGTTCCACAGTGTGGCGCAGGATATAATCTAAGTATGTTTGTTTCTTTGTTTATATGTTCCGGGTAAGCTCGGAAACGTCTGAACCGATCTACTTTATTTATTTACAGAGAATGTAGAGAGGTACTGTTGTGGTGAAAATAGGGTACCTCATTTTTTGAGATCTGCTCGAGGAGGGGGACCTCCCCATTCCGCGACTTTTTGAAAATTGGACCTGAGTTCCCCAATTTGCTTAAATTTTCAAAAAAATATAAGGGGTGGCCTCTAGACAAAGATCCGCTACTTTATTTTTCGATATTTGGTCAGGTAGGGGACCTGCCCTTTGTCCGACTTATTTTATAAGTACTGTTAAAAAACTAAACTTCTCCGATGTACTTAACATTTACAGAGGACGTGGGAGAGGCTATGGAATTAAAATGGGTACATTATATTCTGATATTAGGACGTGAAGCCCAATGACCTAAGTTCTCCTATAAACTTGAGCTCGAAAACGGATAATTCCATTTAGTTGAAAATTTCAGAGAACGTAGAGAGTGACCATGCCGTAAAAAATATGGTTCCCCATTTTTTGATATCTGTTTGGGGAGTGAGACCTCCCTCTTGCCGACTTTTTGAAAATTGAACTTAAGTTATTCGATTTGCTTGAAATTTTCAGGGCTGGGGTTGGCATCTAGACAAAGACCCGCTACATTAGTTTTCGATTTACAGGGAAGGTGGGGGCTATGAAGTTAATATGGGCCTGAGTTTTTCGATTTGCTTGAAATTTTCAGGAATGGTTAAGGTGAGCCACCGTGGTGCAATGGTTAGCATGCCCGCCTTGCATACACAAGGTCGTGGGTTCGATTCCTGCTTCGACCGAACACCAAAAAGTTTTTCAGCGGTGGATTATCTCACCTTAGTAATGCTGGTGACATTTCTGAGGGTTTCAAAGCTTCTCTACGTGGTTTCACTGCAATGTGGAACGCCGTTTGGACTCGGCTATAAAAAGGAGGTCCCTTGTCATAGAGCTTAGCATGGAATCGGGCAGCACTCAGTGATAAGTGAGAAGTTCACCAATGTGGTATCACAATGGACTGAATAGTCTAAGTGAGCCTGATACATCGGGCTGCCACCTAACCTAAGGTGACGTCTAGACAAATATCCTTTTCTTTTTTCAATACTTTTAAACTTAAAAAAAAGTTCCCCAAGTTCCCCAGTTTCGGAATTCTCTGAAAAAAAAATATTTGATCGGGGAAGGGGATGTCTTTTTTTTAAATAATAGAGCAAAATGCAAAATACTTTGTTTTACTTGAAATTTACAGGGAGCTTGGTGCTTGATTTTCCGATATCTGGTGGAGGATGTACACCTCCTCTTTGTCCCATTTTCTTGGAAAATTTAATGTCTTTTAGATTTTCTTAAAATGTGCTTGAAAGGTAGAGGATGGTCCTTTATGGAAACTAGATATAAAATTTTTCGATATTTGCCCTGGATTGGACGCTCCTTCCCATTTATTCCCAGCAAAAAACTTTGGAAGTTCTTCCAAAGGCACAACTTTAAAAGCACTTCCAGAAGATGTACTCCCAATGATGTTCTTTATTATAACTACACATGATGTTCCTTTCATTAAATTTTTTATAACATGCTTTTTTCATATTTTTAATGGGTAATTTTAATTTTTATACCCTCCATCATAGGATGGGGGTATATTAACTTTGTCATTCCGTTTGTAACATATCGAAATATTGCTCTAAGACCCCATAAAGTATATATATTCTGGGTCGTGGTGAAATTCTGAGTCGATCTAAGCATGTCCGTCCGTCCGTCCGTCCGTCCGTCCGTCTGTTGAAATCACGCTAACTTCCGAACGAAACAAGCTATCGACTTGAAACTTGGCACAAGTAGTTGTTATCGATGTAGGTCGGATGGTATTGAAAATGGGCTATATGGGTCCACTTTTACGTATAGCCCCCATATAAAGGGACCCTCAGATTTGGCTTGTGGAGCCACTAACAGAAGCATATTTCATCCGATCCGGCTGAAATTTAGTACATGGTGTTGGTATATGGTCCCTAACAACCATGCAAAAATTGGTCCATATCGGTCCATAATTATATATAGCCCCCATATAAACCGATCCCCAGATTTGGCTTGTGGAGCCTCTAAGAGAAGCATATTTAATCCGATCCGGCTGAAATTTGGTACATGGTGTTAGTATATAGTCTCTAACAATCATGCAAAAATTGGTCGACATCGGTCCATAATTATATATAGCCCCCATATAAACCGATCCCCAGATTTGGCTTGCGAAGCCTCAAAGAGAAGCAAATTTCATCCGATCCGGCTGAAATTAGGTACATGGTGTTGGTATATAGTCTCTAACAACCATGCAAAAATTGGTCCATATCGGTCCATAATTATATATAGCCCCCATATAAACCGATCCCCAGATTTGGCTTGTGGAGCCTCTAAGAGAAGCATATTTCATCCGATCCGGCTGAAATTTGGTACATGGTGTTGGTATATGGTCTCTAACAACCATGCAAAAATTGGTCCATATCGGTCCATAATTATATATAGCCCCCATATAAACCGATCCCCAGATTTGGCTTGTGGAGCCTCTAAGAGAAGCATATTTCATCCGATCCGGCTGAAATTTGGTACATGGTGTTGGTATATGGTCTCTAACAATCATGCAAAAATTGGTCCACATCGGTCCATTATTATATATAGCCCCCATATAAACCGATCTCCAGATTTGGCTTGCGAAGCCTCAAAGAGAAGCAAATTGCATCCGATCCGGCTGACATTTGGTACATGGTATTGGTATATGGTCTCTAGCAACCGTGCAAAAATTGGTCCATATCGGTCCATAATTATATATAGCCCCCATATAAAACGTTCTCCAGATTTAACCTCCGGAGCCTCTTGGACGAGCAAAATTCATCCGATATTGGTATATGGTCTCTAGCAACCGTGCAAAAATTGGTCCATATCGGTCCATAATTATATATAGCCCCCATATAAAACGTTCTCCAGATTTAACCTCCGGAGCCTCTTGGACGAGCAAAATTCATCCGATCCGGTTCAAATTAGGAACGTGGTGTTAGTATATGGTCGCTAACAACCATACAAAAATTGGTCCAATCACACAAAAATTGGTCCATATCGGTTCATAATCATGGTTGCCACTAGAGCCAAAAATAATCTACCAAAATTTTATTTCTATAGAAAATTTTGTCAAAATTTTATTTCTAGAGAAAATTTTGTTAAAATTTTATTCGGTTCATAATAAAATTTTCATCATTGTCAAAATTTTATTTCTATAGAAAATTTTGTTCAAATTTTATTCGGTTCATAATCATGGTTGTCACTCGAAATTTTGTCAACATTTTATTTCTAGAGAAAATTTTGTCAAAAGTTTATTTCTATAGAAAATTTTGTTAACATATTATTTCTGTAGACATTTTTGTCAAAATTTTCTTTCTATAGAAAATTTTGTGAAAATATTTATTTCTATAGAAAATTTTGTGAAAATTTTATTTCTATAGAAAATTTTGTTAAAATTTTATTTCTGTAGAAAATTTTGTCAAAATTTTATGTCTACTTTGTCAAACTGAATTATATACGTATTGGATCGATCTTTTTTGATTTAATATATACCACGTATGGACTTACATACAATTTAGAAGATGGTGTTAGGAGGTTTTAAGATACCTTGCCATCGGCAAGCATTACCGCAACTTAAGTAATTCGATTGTGGGTGGCAGTGTTTAGAAGAAGTTTCTACGCAATCCATGATGGAGGGTACATAAGCTTCGGCCTGGCCGAACTTACGGCCGTATATACTTGTTTTATTTCAAATTGGTTAAAAACAGTTTAAGAATTCATAAAATGATACAAATTATTTAAATTTTTGTCGAAAAAAATGCTAAATCCAATCTGAAAAATTGTGAATTTTTGAAAATATTTGAGGTCAAACGTTTCAAACAAGCTTTACAATCCATTAAAAATTATAAAAAAATATAAAAATAGTTTATTTGACAAAATATCAAAGAATTTTTGTAATTTACATCCAAAACATTGAATTCGGATCACACCTAAAGAAATGATGCAAATTCAGTGCACCGGCTGTTGAAATGGAGGACTTCTGTCCTATGACAAGCCCATGTTAAATTCATCGTTTCTGCGTCAATTTTGCACCACTTCCGGTTCCAAAAAGAACATTTTGGCGACGCTTTTTTGCTGGGTCGAATTGTCGGAACAATGTTATTTCGAATTTCCAAATTTACATGCTATCACATCACACACTAAAATTATTATTAATATTATTATTCTCAGAAATTTAAATAAACTATATGTGAAACGCCTCCATGAGTGAAATCTCTCTCAAAAATAAGCGTCAATTCTGCTGATCGACTAAAAATGCTATAGGTAACACCAATTCAAGAAAAATGAACCACATATGAAAGAAAAATGTTGTGTTCACCGGGAAACCATGTATCGTACGTGGGCTTTATTTTCTTCCTTAACCTAAAAAAGCCGTCATCATTGCATTCATGTGAATTTTGCAAATAACTACAAATCCTTTGGAATTCTTTTATTATCTTATCCTTCGAAATATTCTGTGGATGATATGGCTCTTCCCTACAAATGAGATATTTTTTACCAAATAATCTCTCAGTTTTAAAAAATCAGGAAGGCGCAGCGAAGCGGGCCGGGTTCGGCTAGTTACTAATAAAATTAATCGATATTTTTTTGTGAGTCACGACATTTACGTGCGTGAGTGTACGTGAGTACAACTTTTCTTTTCGTGAGTATGTGTGAGCGTGAGTCGTACTAAACAATATCGTGCGTGAGTAAGTTGTTTCCGTCGTAAGTATCTAACAAATTACTCACGTGCACACCTCTACTATAAACCGATCCCCAGATTTAGCTTGAGGATCCTCTAGGTTGAGTATATTTCATTCGATCTACACGCAGAGAAGAAACATGATTGCCACAATCATATTCGAAGAGCAAAATAATATGATAGCAGCTATTTTTGCGGCAACCATGTAACATTTTAACCTGCAACCATGTTGGCTCAGTGAACATGGTTCTAAGAAAAATACAATTGTCCTCATCTAAAATGTTATTATATTGATAAAAAGAATTTTGTTTCCATTAAAAGACAATGGTCACGATCTAAAATGTTATGTTATTCGTCAAAAATGTTTTTCTTCTAGTTAATAGAACATGGTCACAACCTAAAATGTTTTGATTTTTATGAAAAAACTTTTTTCGTCGTCGAAAAAAGGACGCCACTTGAGAAAAGAAAACACAAAATCAACTTTATTTATTTGTTTTTATTTATTTATAAACTAATTCATTGTTTATTTGTGTTTATAATGTCGTGCAAGCAAACTTCACATATTTTAAAAAACCTAATTCAAAGAGCACTAACTATCAGCGATCAACAATTCCAACAAAAAAACAAGAAAAAACTACACGATATCTTGAAATACAACAATTTTCCCCCGAACATCATAAAAAAGTTAATAGCGAATTACAAGCCTTCATCAGAACAGACGGACGATAATAAAGATCCAAAATCATACAAATCGTTGACATACATACCAACGATCTCAGAAAGGATATCAAAGTCCGATATTTTCGATACAAATAAATACAACTTGGCTCATAAATCCAACAACACACTAAAAAATCTTTTTACCAATACCAAAGACAACATCCCCTTATCGGAAACCCCAAACGTCATTTATGAGATTCCGTGCGATGGAAAATCAAAAGAGAAGTGTCAGATGATATATATAGGAACTACCAAAAACAAATTAAAGACAAGATTATCAGGACATAAATCCGACATAAAAATACGGAATAACAACAGTAAGCTACAAAAAACTGCGCTAGCGACACACTGTGCAGCAACAAACCACCAACCAAACTTTGATAGAGTTCGGGTTTTGCAACGAGAGAGCAACACGAGCAAAAGATACACCTTAGAAATGTTACACATCAACAACGTACCAACAACGAGGAGAATAAATTACAAAACGGACACGGACAACATCGCTCACATATACAGACAAATGATATGCAGAAGCGATGGGAAAAAGAACAACACGCAGGTTGCATAGCAGCATCCACACTCAGTGCAATATTAAAAACAGACGAGAGCAGTGATGTTTCGCTGTCTCTAACAAAAATATGTGTTGTGTTTAGTTGTTGTAACTGATGTAAGTGAAGGATAGTTGTATCTACCCATTTGTTATGTTCGCCTAGTAGAATGTGTCATATTGAGATGTTTATCATTTATGTTAGAAATGTACTAAATGTTAGAATAAGATTGTAGCAATTAGTATATACTACTAATGTAACTTATTATAATAAATTTATTATAGATCAATACTTCCTGAAGAAGCAATTCAAGAAAATTGCGAAATATTGAAGAAAATATAAATAAAAAACATATAGATCTCAAGCTCGAAAAAACATAGAATTTTCATTTTTACACACTCTAATTTGGTTCAATTTCAACAATAAGTAATCATTCCATATTTACTTCGTGCCCATCAAATGTACAAACGCAGACATCATGTAACTGCAAATAAAAATAAATTATACCATATATCAAAATGCAGAACAAAAATCAGGTATATTTTTTTCAATTACACTTTCCTTTTTGGTATTCACATAAAACCACGTGCCATTTCTGAATAAATAAATTAACACAAAACACAATAATTCCGTATTCTCCGTCCATTCCAAGAAACAATCAACACACGACTGACGCGCAAAATGAAAATCGTATGTACCTGCTCAATGTTTTTATAAAATTCTTGTCGCTGCAAAAAAATTAAAAAATTAAATGGTCACGAAAACAATGTACATGGTCTTTATGGCCATGTAATGGTTGTAGACATGTCTATACGTAAACTATAAAAATATTTTTTTCTCTGCAAAAAAGTAAAAAAATTGAATGGTCAGATACATGATTTTCCTGACCATATAATGGTCTCAAATTCTATCATTTAAATAATAGAACATGTTTGCGGCATTTGAGAACCATTTAAATGCTTATTGCCAACATATATTTTTCTCCGCTCGAAAATTATTTTTACAAAGACAAAATACATGGTTTTCGCGACAATTACATACTCTAAATAAGCATTAAATGGATGCGGTAACCATGTCCAAACATGTTTTTTCTGTGCGTGTAGTACATGGCGTTAGTCTATGCCCTCTAACGTTTTGTGTTCAGTGTCTTTTTGGCTGAGTTAGCACCAAACCCAGGTCCAACCCTGGTCGAACCGAAAAAAGTTTTTCAAATTGTAAAAATTTTTAATTAGAATATAAGAGTGTAATAAAAATTTAGATAAAAATAAAAAATGAAATTGGTGAAGTTTTTCGTTTTCTTTCTTTTTTCAAATTAACGTCCAAGGCACAATTTCTACAGCTATGCAAAGGATCCGAAAGCAAGGTACTTCCGAGTTATGACAACCTATCAGAAAAGAGCTTCCAAAAAAGTAGTTTGGATCCTCAATTTTTGATCCGGAAGTACTGCAAAATTGGATCATCTCAAATGAATTTTTCATGGGATTGTTGTAGGACGGAATTGGATCCTTTGCATTGCTTTTGTATTGACCTTTTATAAGTATTTATACCCTTCACCACTACTGTGGTACAGGGTATAATAAGTTTGTGCGTTTGTATGTAACGCCAAGAAGGAGTAATCATAGACCAACCTTTTAGTATACGGATCGGCTTAGAATTAAATTCTGAGTCGATTTAGCGATGTCCGTCTGTCTGTCTGTCTTTTGATGTATTTTTGTGTGCAAAGTACTGCTCGCAGTTTTAGTCCGATTGTCCTAAAATTTGGTATAGGGTCCTGTTTCGGCTCAAAGACGATCCCTATTGATTTTGGTTCAGATTTAGATATATCTCCCATATATAGCTTTCGCCCGATTTACACTCATATGACCACAGAGGCCAATTTTTAACTCCGATTTTGTTGAAATTGTGCACAGGGAGTAGAATTAGCATTGTAGCTATGCGTGCCAAATTTGGTTGACATCGGTTCAGATTTAGATATAGCTCACATATATATGTTTTTCTGATTTCGACACATTCAAAAAAAAAGTGAACTCTCTATTTCACTAAAGCCAATTTAACTTTATTTTAGTTCATAGAATTATTATGTTTGGAGAACGATTTCTTTACTCTAATAAATTTTGTGTACGTTAGTTAAACTAACTAAACCCTAGGAAAAAAATATACTCAAATGAAGAATAAAGATTAACTAAATTTGTGTCTTCCACAAAATAGTTCAGAATTTCTTTAAATTTGTAAATTTTACCAAAAATGCGTCCATCATGAACTTCGTATGTCACTAAAGACATTCTTGCAATTTTGAACTCCAAGTTTTTTCTTCAAACTACAAAATTTTCTTTAACAAGTGAAAAAAACTTAGTTATGTCTAATAAATTTTCTTGTATTTGTCGAAAAATATTTACTTATTTTTATGACATCGGCGTGATGCCAACGTTTGTAATACTCTTTATTTAAAATTTTCTACAAATATTCAACATTTTCTAAAATTAACCGAAAGTTTTCTTCCTGATGGGTTCACTGTTTTTTCAGTGCAAAAATGGTCCAAATACCAACATTTTCCTTGTAAAATCGCAACTGCTTATCGAAAAGTTGCAAAAATGACTCTAATTTTCCTAAACTTCTAATACATATATGTCGAGCGATAAATCATAAATAAACTTTTGCAAAGTTTCCTTAAAATTGCTTCAGATTGCGTTCCACCCTAGTGCATTAGCCAACTTAAATTTTGAGTCTATAGATTTTGTAAAAGTCTATCAAATTCTGTCCAAATCGAGTGATATTTAAAATTTATATATAGCACCCAACACATTTGACGGATGTGATATGATATCGAAAATTTAGATCTACAAAGTGGTGCAGGGTATAATATAGTCGGCCCCGCCCGACGTTAGACTTTCCTTACTTGTTTTTCTTCCAATTTTATTTTCTTATTATCTAATTTTTATACCCTCCATCATAGGATGGGGGTATATTACCTTTGTCATTCCGTTTGTAACACATCGAAATATTGCTCTAAGACCCCATAAAGTATATATATTCTGGGTCGTGGTGAAATTCTGAGTCGATCTAAGCATGGGCCATATCGGTCCACTTTTACGTATAGCCCCCATATAAAGGGACCCTCAGATTTGGCTTGTGGAGCCTCTAACAGAAGCATATTTCATCCGATCCAGCTGAAATTTGGTACACGGTGTTGGTATATGGTCTCTAACAACCATGCAAAAATTGGTCCACATCGGTCCATAATTATATATAGCCCCCATATAAAGGGACCCTCAGATTTGGCTTGTGAAGCCTCTAACAGAAGCAAATTTCATCCGATCCGGCTGAAATTTGGTACATGGTGTTGGTATATGGTCTCTAACAACCATGCAAAAATTGGTCCATATCGGTCCATAATTATATATAGCCCCCATATAAACCGATCCCCAGATTTGGCTTGCGGAGCCCCTAAGAGAAGCATATTTCATCAGATCCGGCTGAAATTTGGTACATGGTGTTGGTATATGGTTTCTAACAATCACGCAAAAATTGGTCCACATCGGTCCATAATTATATATAACCGATCCCCAGATTTGGCTTGCGGAGCCTCAAAGAGAAGCAAATTTCATCCGATCCGGCTGAAATTTTGTATATGATGTTGGTATATGGTCTCTAACAACCATGCAAAAATTGGTCCACATCGGTTCATAATTATATATAGCCCCCATATAAACCGATCCCCAGATTTGGCTTGCGAAGTTTCCAAGAGAAGCAAATTTCATCCAAGCCGGAGCCTCTTGGAGGAGCAAAATTCATCCAATCGGTTCAAATTAGGAACGTGGTGTTAGTATATGGTCGCTAACAACCATACCAAAATTGGTCCAATTACACAAAAATTGGTCCATATCGGTTCTAAATCATGGTTGCCACTAGAGCCAAAAATAATCTACCAAAGTTTTATTTCTATAAAACATTTTGTCAAAATTTTATTTCTATAGAAAGTTTTGTCAAAATGTTATTTCTAGAGAAAATTTTGTTCAAATTTTATTCGGTTCATAATCATGGTTGCCACTAGAGCCACAAATAATCTACCAAGATTTTATTTCTATAGAAAATTTAATCAAAAGTTTATTTCTATAGAAAATTTTGTTAAAATGTTATTTCTGTAGAATTTTTTGTCAAAATTTTCTTTCTATAGAATATTTTGTCAAAATTTTTATTTCTATAGAAAATGTTGTGAAAATTTTATTTCTATAGAAAATTTTGTTAAAATTTTATTTCTGTAGAAAATTTTGTCAAAATTGTATGTCTACTTTGTCAAACTGAATTATATACGTATTGGATCGATCTTTTTTGATTTAATATATACCACGTATGGTTTTAAGATACCTTGCCATCGGCAAGCGTTACCGCAACTTAAGTAATTCGATTGTGGATGGCAGTGTTTAGAAGAAGTTTCTACGCAATCCATGATGGAGGGTACATAAGCTTCGGCCTGGCCGAACTTACGGCCGTATATACTTGTTACAAATTGACAAACTTCTTCACTTCCACCGGGGGTTGAACCTGTTGGCACCATAACAGAACGCCATTGAACACGATGCATCCAAAAATTTTTGTTATACGAACCTAAAATGACACCATGGCAGTACATTCTAACTACTTCCTGAGATGTTCTTTATTATTATGAATGAAAAACTAAAGAACTCTGGTTCAAATCTCACCAACGGCAGGAGTGCGCCTGAAATATCGAAGAAAAAACTCTTTGCTCCGGAATGAAATTTTAGACACTTTCCTTCAAGAACAAAAACAAAACGAATTTATTACAAGTTATGACTTGGATGTCTAAAATCAATTTTATTTGCTTTTAAAGAAAATTTTTTACATTGTAGGATGGCTCAGTTATCCTATCTTATGGAGAACTTCGAACGTACTATACATGATGTAGATTACCAAAGATCCATCCTGTCCCGCAACTGTTGGCGGCTTCAAATAACTAAAATCTGTAGGTTTGGTGTAGAGTACCATTTTCAAATCTTTGCCTATATTTCTCTTGATTTTATTTTTCCATTTCTCTTTGTATGATGGGCACGTATACACCATATAAATTTGTATATACCTTAAATAAGACTGAAATAGTGAATTTACGGGAAAACCTACCTTTGGAAAACCTAGTTTTCCATTTTCCGCTATACACAAGCGACTCTAAAATACGGACTAAGTTAAACAACGACTCACACATGTGAAAAAATGACTTTTGCAAATAACTGCTTAGATTAGAGTGGTTGGAAATTTTTTGGTTTACGCCATTGCAGATGCATCACTAATGGCATCACAGGTGTAAAAGCAAATATATGTGATACGAAAACAGTGCAAAAGGGGCAAATGTAAAAAGGCGAAAAAAGGTCACACGAAGAAAATAGTCAATGTTTTTATGGGATTAAAGAGGTAAAACACATTTTACAAAAAAAAAACCCACACACACACAAAAAACAAATATGTATTAAATTCTTGAGAATAATTTAAAAATTTTTAGCAGTTTTTATGAAACTGCTTACAATTTGTGGGATTTCTATACACATTAGTAAAATTCGGAAGAGATGCCGCATTGATTAGACGATAATTCATTTGTTTGCTCCTCTAAGTCTAAGTAAGCCGAATATGGGGCGTATTGAGCAACATTTTGATATATATCCCTCATATAGACCGATATCCAGATTTAACTTCTTTGGAAATTTTTTTCCCATTTGCCTGAAAATTAAAATTTATTTACGTCCGTAAATAGGTGTCGCAAATATGGAGTGTTTTGGTATGGCCTCATGTTTTAAGTCTCCCGATTTCCAGAGTATATGTCATCAAATCCACCTGATATTCTTTATATTTTCAAGTAACTTGACAAAGAGTTTTCAAAGGAAACAACTATATAATTTGATTCATGGTGTTGGTTAATTAAGATTCGGCATGGCCAAATTTTGTTTCTACTTAAAAAAAAAAGTTTCCTCTTCAAACCCCAGGAGTTTGAAGACGATTCCAACTACATAAAAATTACTAATGGGAAGGTTAGTTTACGAGTAGGTATAGTGGCAGCCCGGTATTTTCAGGATCGCTTAGACTATTCAGTCCATTGTGATACCACAGTGGCGAACTTCTTTCTTGTCACTGAGTGCTGCCCGAATCTATGTTTAGCTCAATGACAAGGGACCTACTTTTTATAGCCGAGTCCGAACGGCATTCCACATTGCGGTGAAACCACTTAGAGAAGCTTTGAAACACTCAGAAATGTCACCAGCATTACTAAGAGGGGATATCGCATAGCTAAAAGAGGGTGATATGTGGGGTATCTCATTTTATGATATCTGATCGGGAAGTGAAACCTCCCCCTTCATCGACTTTTTGAATATTGGAGCAAAGTTCTCCGATCTGCTTAAAATTCTCAGGAAGGATTGAGGCTGGCGTCTAGACAAATTTCAGCTCCATAGCATTTTGATATTTGGTCAAGCAGGGGGACCTCATCTTTGCCCAACTTTTTAAGGTACAGTGAAAAAACTAAACTTTTTCGAGTTATTGAAATTTACAAAGTACGTGGAGAGAAGTTGTAAAATTAATATGGAGTATCTGATTTTTTATTATTTGGACGGAGTGAAGAAACTCCTCCTTGCCCGACCTTTTGAAAGTTGGACAAATGTTATCCGATGTGCTTGAAATAATCATTGTTGGGGGTGGCGTCTAGACAAAGATCGGCTACAATAACTTTCTGTATTTAGGGAAGGGAAGGAAAGGGAATGGCCCTTGCCCGACATTTTGAAAGGGTTAGGGTTGTCTGTGGACAAGCGGTGAGTGAGACGTCCATTGTTGAAAACAATGCACCCAAATATAAACTTCTACGAATTCCTTCAGTTTACAGGGAACAAGGGAGAAGGTGAGGTTAGGTCGAAGAGTTAAATCTCCTCTTTGTACGAGTTTTGAAAATTTCTAGTTTTTAGATTTTCTTGAAACTTCTCTGATTTACTTGAAATTTACTGGAAACGATAGAGGGGGGCACTTCCTCTTTGTTCGTTTTGTTTTTTTGTTTTGAAAATTGAAAGTGTTGGGAATTTCTTGTAATGTGCCGAGTAGGTAGAGGGTGGTATACTAACGACGTTCTTAAGTTTTTTAGATATTTGCATAGAAGGAAAGCTTCTTGTGAGACTTTTTTAAGTAAAGACACAGTTTACAACCAACGGAATATACAACTCCTCCTTCCTGCCACCTAATAGAGAGGTTCCTCAAGGTTCAATTCTTGGCCCTCTTCTATACTCTATTTATTCCAATGATTTGCCTGATCAAGTGAAATTTTCTAATATTCAAATGTATGCTGATGACGTACAATTATATTCATCATGTCACCTGGATTCTATAGAAAACTGTGTGTCAAATATCAATCGAGATCTTTCAATAATTCAATATTGGGCTTTAAGCAACGGTTTACAGCTTAATCCAAACAAATCCAAAGCAATAATTATCCGTAATAAATCTGTTAAAGTTGGAACCAACATACATCTATTATTGGGAGTGTCACTCCTCGAAGTTGTTGACAAAGCAAAGAACCTTGAGGTTATATTCAACAAACATCTTAACTGGTCCGATCATATAACTGCCACTTGTGGAAAATGATATTCTGATTATATAATCTGATATTTTTTTATACCCTCCACTGTAGGATGGGCGCTATATTAATTTTGTCATTCCGTTTGTAACACATCGAAATATTGCTCTAAGACCCCATAAAGTATATATATTCTGGGTCGTGATGAAATTCTGAGTCGATCTAAGTATATCCGTCCGTCCGCCTGTTGAAATCACGCTAACTTCCGAACAAAACAAGCTATCGAGTTGAAAATTTGCACAAGTAGTTGTTATTAACGTAGGTCGGACGGTAATGCAAATGGGCCATATCGGTTCACTTTTACGTATAGCCCCCATATAAACGGACCCCCAGATTTGGCGGCTTCGCAGCTAACAGAAGCATATTTCATCCGATCTGGCTGAAATTTGGTACATGGTGTTGGTATATGGTATCTAACAACCATGCAAAAATTGGTCCACATCGGTTCATAATTATATATAGCCTCCACATAAACCGATCCCCAGATTTGGCTTGCGGAGCCTCGAAGAGAAGCAAATTTCATCCGATCCGGCTGAAATTTGGTACATGGTGTTAGTATATGGTCTTTACTAAACATGCAAAAATTGGTCCACATCGGTCCATAATTATATATAGCCCTAATATAAACCGATCCCCAGATTTGACCTCTGCAACCTCATGGATGAGAAAAATTCATCCGATTCAGTTGAAATTTGGTACGTGGTGTTAGTATATGGTCTCTGACAACCATGCAGGAATTGGTCCATATCGGTTCATAATTATATATAGCCCCCATATAAGCCGATCCTCATATTTGACCTCCGGAAAATTTCGCTAGTGTATGGCCGATAACAACCATGCCAAAATTGGTCCGTATCGATCTATATTATATATAGCCCCAAATAAACCGATCCCCAATCACAGAAATATCACGATTGACAGTCGAGCCAAAAATCATCTACCAAAATTTTATTGCCATAGAAAATTTGGTCAAAATTTTATATTTCTATAGAAAATTTTGTCAAAATTTTATTTCTATAGAAAATTTTGTCAACATTTTATGTCTTTAGAAAATATAAATTCTATACAAAATTTTGTCAAAAATTTATTTCTATAGAAAATTTTGTCAGAATTTTATTTCTGTAGAAAATTTTGTCAAAATTTTATTTCTATAGAAAATTTATGAAGCATATCATAGTTGGTGAGGATTTTTTTTGCAAAATCTTCCGGTCAAGAACTGAATAAATATATATTTAATCGACCTTTCTTTTGTCTACTATATATCCCGCATGGACTAACTTACAATTTAGAAGATGGTGTTAAGAAGTTTGAAGATGCCTTGCCATCGGCCGCAACCCAAGTAATTTAATAGTGGATGACCGTCTTTACTAGAAGTTTCTACGCAATCCATGGTGGAGGGTACATAAGATTCGGCCTGGCCGAACTTACGGCCATATACTCGTATCCTTGTTTTAATTTAATATGGTGAACCGTTTTCAAGTTATTCTAATATATGTAGTGGAAGTGCCTTAATTTTGAACATAACGGTATATCTCGAAAAATCGAGCTGATAGAAAAAAAAAACAAGTGCAGATTTGTGTTCAGCGGCCTCAAATTACTAAAAATTTGCTATAAATTTAAAATCAACACAAAAAAGTTAAATTTTGTTCCCCTGTGTTATACAACTAAGCCATCGACATAGTTCATCTGAGAAATACTTCCTGATTCATACTATCCGCCTCTGGAACCAATTCCCAAATCATAATCAAATGATAAGAAGCAATTATAGATTCAAGACAAATGTCATTAAATTATATAGCGAATCTTGATGGTATCCATTAACAGAGTTCACTATTTCTCAGGGAATACATATAAAAACTCATTTAAATAAATTATATATACATATTTTTATACCCTCCACCATAGGATTAACTTTTTCATTCCGTTTGTAACACATCGAAATATTGCTCTAAGGCCCCATATGGGTCGTGGTGAAATTCTGAGTCGATCTGAGCATGTCCGTCCGTCTGTTGAAATCACGCTAACTTCCGAACGACTTGAAACTTGGCACAAGTAGTGGTTATTGATGTAGGTCGGATGGTAATGCAAATGGGCCATATCGGTCCACTTTTGCGTATAGTCCCCATATAAACGGAACCCCAAATTTGGCTTGCGAATCCTCTAAGAGAAGCAAATTTCATCCGATCCGGCTGAAATTTGGTACATGGTGTTAGTCTATGGTCTCTAATAACCATACAAAAATTGGTCCACATCGGTCCATAATTATATATAGCCCCCATATAAACGGACTCCCAAATTTGGCTTGCGAATCCTCTAAGAGAAGCAAATTTCATCCGATCCGGCTGAAATTAGTACATGGTCTCTAACAACAATGCAAAAATTGGTCCACATCGGTCCATAATTATATATAGCCCCCATGTAAACCGATCCCCGAGATTTGGTTTTTGAGCCTCTTGGAGGAGCAAATTTCATCCGAGTCAGTTGAAATTTGGTATATTGTGCTAGTATATGGCCATTAACAACCATGCCTAACTAGGTCCATATCGGTCTATAGTTATATATAGCCCTCAGATAAATCGACCCCCAATCACACAAAAATTGGTCCATATCAAATTCATAATTGTATATAGCCCCCATATATGGGGGTCATATTTCAATTCTGGCTCTCTACGTATCGTGCAAAAAGTCCATATCGATTCGTAATTATTTGTTGAATTACGTATACATATATACCACGTATGGACTAACTCACAATTTAGAAAACGATGTTAAGAAGTTTTACGGTACCACAACCCAAGTCATTCGATTGTGGATGACAGTCTTTCGTAGAAGTTTCTACGTAATCCATGGTGGAGGGTACTTAAGATTAGGCCTGGCCGAACTTACGGCCGTATATACTTGTTTTTTTGTTTTTTATACCCACCACCATAGAATGGTGTCGGGGGTATAATAAGTTTGTCATTCCGTTTGTAACACATCGAAATATCGATTTCTGACTATGTAAAGTATATATATTCTTGATAATATATTCTGGGAGAAATTCTAAGACGAAATAAGCATGTCCGTCTGGCCGTCTGTCTGTCTGTTGTAATCACGCTACAGTCTTCAATAATGGAGCTATCGTCCTGAAATTTGGCACAGAATCGTCTTTTGTATGCACGCAGGCCAAGTTCTAAGATGGGCTATATCGGTCCAGGTTTTGATGTAGCTCCCATATAAACCGATCGCCCGATTTGGGGTCTTGGGCTTATAGAAACCGTAGTTTTTATCCGATTTGCTTAAAATTGAAAATCTAGAAGTATTCTAGGACCACAAAGATATGTGCCGAAAATGGTGAGTATCGGTCAATGTTTTTATATAGCCCCCATATAAACCGATCTCCCGATTTTATTTCTTGGGCTTCTAGAATCCGTAGTTTTTACCCAATGTGCCAGAAATTAGAAATCTAGAGGTATTCTAGGACCACAAAGAGGTGTGCCAAAAATGGGGTATATCGGTCCATGTTTTGGTATAGCCCCACATACACCGATCTCGCGATTTTACTTCTTGGGCTTATAGAAATCGTAGTTTTTATCAAACTTGCCTCAAATTGAAAATCTAGAGTTATTTAAGGACCATAAAAAGGTGTGCCGCAAATGATGAGTATCAATCCATGCTTTGATATAACCCCCATATACACCTATCTCCAGATTTGACTTTTTGGACTTATAGAAATCGTAGTTTTTACCCAATTTGCCTGAAGTTGGAAACCTAGAGGTATTTTAGGAGCATAAAAAGGTATGCCGAAAATAGCAAGTATCGGTCAATGTTTTGATATAGCTCCCATATAGACCGATCTCCAGATTTTATTTCTTGGGTATATAGAAACCGTAGCTTTTATCCAATTTGCCTGAAATTGGAAATCTAGAGGTATTGTAGGACCTTAAAGAGGCGCGCCAAAAATCGTGAGTATCGGTCAATGTTTTAGTATAGCCCGATCTCCCGATTTTACTTTTTTGCTTGTAGAAACCGTAGTTTTTATCCGATTTGCTTGAAATTGTAAATATACTGGAATTTAAACTTGAAAAAACATGTATCGAATTTAATTTTTATCGGTCCATTTGGAAAGGCCTCCATATAGACCGATTACACTTTTTGAGGGTATATAAGGCGCACCGATCACGAAAATTGCTTGAAACTGAATGTAAAATTTCATCTAAATAATGGGGGTGAAAATCTACAGGCGTTATGTCAAAATTTTCTTGCACACTTACAAGAGATGTTAATGATTCCTCTAAAACTCAAACAAAAATGGTTCTTAAAAATTCAGAATCTGATATAGTCTTCATAGGTAAAATCCTTAAATTTATCTTCGGGAAGTGTACTGGTTGAACTGCTCTGCTTGGAAGAATATCTCCCCCTGAAATTTCAATGGAAACTATAATATTTGATTCATGGTGATGGGTATTTAAAAATTTGGCCCGGCGGAACTTACTGCTGTTTATACTTGTTTGTTCTATGAGAGGGTATAATTTCGTGAGTTGTAGTTAAAAAGTACACCAGGTCACTGATTTTTTCTGGTTTTAACAACGCTTTGCTTGAATTATTTGATTCAATTAATTCAATTTTCGCACACCGTAGTTCATTCCTTTTGTAAACCAGTTAACTTTTTTTCTGGGAATGATCAATTTTTAGGAACTTTTAAATAATTATTTTCTCTTATTTATTTGAAAGGAAACATAGAGTGATTGTATGCAGTTGAAACAGTTTACTTCCCTTGGATTCCATACAGGACGAACAAAAGATGTACTTCTTTTGTTTCTTGTGTCAGTAAGGAGCTTCCCCTATGTTATCTCATTCCTTAAAAATGAGATCGTTTCATACAAATAGTCTCACATTTAAAAAAATCAGGAATGTACAGAAAATGTCGAGTTTGGTTAGTATTATAATAAAAGCTTTCACTTAAGGCTGTATCTGTAAGCCACATACGTGTAATGCCATGCCCTATTGGCATTGAAAAATTATCCAAATCTAATTCACTTTCTATGAAGAACTCTTAAATATGTTGCCTATTCTTGATTATTTCCTTCTCAAAAAAGAGTAAATAAATATAGTCGAAAAAGTTCGTTATGACTGAATTTTTATCCCCTGAAAACAAAAATCCTCAAACATGCATCTAACCTAAGTGACATCAGAACAGGGTAGCAAGCAAAATGTCAAAGTGCATAAGAGACCACTCGTAAGTATTTGTAGGATATCATTCTTCAGCTTTAGCTCTCCCACATTTCAGGATTGTTGGCATAGCTTCATGTGTGTGGACATGACCTTGCCTTTATGGGATTCTTTATTTATTTTCATACTCACATACAGAGCATGAGGCAATACTAAGAAATTTTTAGTATTTTCTCATGAACATAGACATCGTTTCAAGAGAAAGTTTTAAAACTTCAAAGTGGACAAAAAATGCTAAAGTGATAAATCAGTTGGCACTCATGTGTTATAGTTATGCGGTATAGTATAGTTATGCCTCTTTAATTACAGATTTGTAACTTTTTTCCTGTCACTTTCTTTCGTCCCATAGTTTTTACATTTCGTGCAACCTATTTGTCATCTTTTGCCACTACGAAATATTTTTTTATATCCCTTACGATTGCAGATATCATCATTGCTTTAACAAATAATCTAACTTATATGTTCTAGACAATTTTTGTAAGCTCTTTCAATTAGGGATACAAAGGCCTACAACCGAATTCTTGACTAAGCGACTTATAGCCACAAAAGTTGATAAGTCGAAGTCGACTATTTGTAATCTTCAAATTTTTTTTTTTTTAAATTTTTTTCAGTAAAGTCAGATCGACTTTGAATTGGAAGAAGAATTTAATGGAGCTTTTTTATGCTGAAAATTCATTAAAAAAGCTCTAAATTCACGACGTTAAACATCGAAAAAGTCGGAAGGTCGACTTTTGCAAATTTTGACAAATCGAATGGCAGTCATTGAATCTTTGATTCCCATTACTTTTTCAATTGGATAAATGTACCGCCTGAAATTAGGCAAATTAATCAATGGAACTTTTACATAACAAGTAAAACGAGTGACTCACATAAAACGGTCACTTTGAATGCACGAGTCCAAATTTGAAAAATATCGTATCATACTTCTATATAGAAATCCGATATAAATGCATTTTATAGAAAATTTTGCAAAAATGTTATTTCTCTTTACGTATTTTTCGCCTATAGCTCGAAATACAATTTTCGTAAAAATTTTCTACAGAAATATTGACAACATGCTTAAACAAATTTTTAGAAGTTTTTCTAAAAATTTTTTCTTGATAAAATATTCTAAGAAGAATTTTGGAAAAAATTTAGTATAGAAATAAAATTTTAACAAAAGTTTGTATAGAAATAAAATTTTGGGAAAATATCCTATAGAAGGGAAATTTTGGGAAAATTTCGTACAGAAATGAAATTTTAACAAAATTTCAAATAGATATGAAATCTTGACAAAATTTCGAATAGAAATGAAATTTTGACAAAATATCGTATTAAAATTAAATTTTGACACATAGCTTTCTATAGAAATAAAATTTTGACAAAATTTACTATAGAAATGACATGCTCCATCGTGTACTATCCTGAAAATTAAGAAATTTTTAAGTTTTTCATGTTGCTTGCCATAGAACTAACTACGCTATGAATGAGCCCTCCACTACTGTTCTAACAGAATGTAATAGAATAAGTTTGCAATACAATGTAAGGAATGTTCCCTAAGCGAAATAAATATAAACGGGCCGAATCTTAAATACCCACCACCATGAATCGAAAATAATAAAACTATGGTTTCTAGAAGCCCAAGAAGTAACCTCAGGAGAAATGGGGAGATCGGTATATATGGAGGCTATACCAAACCATGAACCAATAGGCCCCATTTTCGGCACCCCCATTTGTGGTCCTAAAATACCTCTACATTTCCAATTTCAGGCAATTTTGATAAAAACTACGGTTTCTAGAAGCCGGGGGTTATATCAAAACCTAGACCCATATAGCCCATCTTCGAACTTGATCTGCCTGCATACAAAAAACAAATCTGTGCCAAATTTCAGGACGATAGCGCAATTATTGAAAGCTGTAGCGGGATTACAACAGACAGTCGGGCATGGTTATATCTTCTTAGAATTCATCCATGATCAAGAATATATATACTTTATGTAGTCGGAAATAGACATCGATACCATTCTATGGTGGTGGGTATAACAATAGAATTTTCAGAAGAAAATGAAATGTTGACAATATTTCCGATAGAAATGAAATTTTGAAAAAAATTTCGTATAGAAATGAAATTTCGACAAAGTTTTCAATAGAAATTAAATTTTGAGAAAGTGTCCTATTGAAATGAAATTTTGAGAAAATTTCATATAGAAATGAAATTTTCACAAAATTTTACGTAGAATGAAATTTTTACAAAATTTCGGAAAAAATAAAATTTTGACAAAATTTTCTATAGAAATGAAATTTTGAGAACATTTTCTAAAGAAATGCAATTTTGAGAAATTTTCGTATACAAATTATATTTTGAGAAAATATCGCAACGAAATTAAATGTTGACCAAATTTCCTATAGAAATGCAATTTTAAAAAATAAAATTCCTATAGAAATGAAATTTGACAAAATTTCCTATAGAAATGAAATTTTGGCAAAATTTCCTACAGAATTGGAATTTTGGCAAAATTTCCTATAGAAATGATATTATGACAATATTTCTTATAGAAATTAAATGTTGACAAAATGTTCTATAGAAATTAAATTTTGACAAAATTTCCTATAGAAATGAAATTTTGTTGTCGTTTTTTATTTCAGCTTAAAACCATACATTGACTAAACTACAAGAGTAGCTTAACCAACAGAGGAAAAGAATGTTTGTCAAATTTATTTGGGCAAAGCCCTATAGACTGCAAAATGGTTGGATGGACGCACGTTTCGGAATTACCACATTCCTCATCAGCATCCTCTACTTGCAGCAAAACTATCAACCAATTTTTCCTCTGTTGGTTAAGCTACTCTTGTAGTTTAGTCAATGTATGGTTTTTAAGCTGAAATAAAAAAACGACAACAATGCTTAAAGAACAAAACCAACAATAACAAAACGAAATGAAATTTTGGCAAAATTTCCTACGTAAATGAAATTTTGGTAAAATTTCCTACGTAAATGAAATTTTGGTAAAATTTCCTACGTAAATGAAATTTTGGCAAAATTTCCTATAGAAATGAAATTTTGACAAAATTTCTATAGAAACGAAATTTTGACAAAATATTGTATGCAACTGAAATTTTGAAAATTTTTTATGTAGAAATGATTTTTTTGACAAAATTTTCTATAGAAACAAAATTTTGAATTTGATATTGTGATATTGTGACAAAATTTCCTATAGAAGTGAAATTGTGACAAAATTTCTTATAGAAATGATATTATGACAATATTTCCTATAGCAATTAAATGTTGACAAAATGTCCTATAGAAATTAAATTTTGACAAAATTTCCTATAGAAATGAAATTTTGGTAAAATTTCCTACGTAAATGAAATTTTGGCAAAATTTCCTATAAAAATGAAATTTTGACAAAATTTCTTATAGAAATAAAATTTTGACAAAATTTTCCATAGAAACGAAATTTTGACAAAATTTCTTACAGAAATGAAATTTTGAAAAAAATTCCTACAGAAATGAAATTTTGGCAGAATTTCTTATAGAAATGAAATTTTGACAAAATTTCTTATAGAAATAAAATTTTGACAAAATTTTCCATAGAAACGAAATTTTGACAAAATATTGTATGCAACTGAAATTTTGAAAAATTTTTACAAAGAAATGAAATTTGTGACAAAATTTTCTATAGAAACGAAATTTTGACAAAATTTTCTATGGAAACGAAATTTTCACAAAACTTTGTATGCAACTGAAATTTTCAAAAATTTTGTATAGAAATGAAATTTTGAAATTTTGAGAAAATTTTCTAAAAAATTAAATGTTGACAACATTTCCTATAGAAATGAAATTTTGACAAAATTTCCTATAGAAATGAAATTTTGACAAAATTTTGATAAAATTTCCTATATAGGTTAGGTTAGGTTAAAGTGGCAGCCCGATTAAATTTCAGGCTCACTTAGACTATTCAGTCCATTGTGATACCACATTTAACTAAAAGTACCTATTACATATGGGCACTTCTAGTTTTAACCACTGAACCTTCTCCATTATTTACTTTTGTGGAACCAACCAGATTGCTCCAAAAACATTAACAAACTGCTTAAGTTAACGTTTTCCAGGTCAGCCAGTAATCTAAAGCTATGTGCTCCTAAAATTCGCTTACGCCTTACACAAAAAGCAGGACACTCACACAAGAGGTGTTTAATTGATTCCTTTTCCTCCACGTCATGACAGCTTATACAATAGTCATTATACTTCGCACCTATAGCTTTTGCAAATTCGCCTATCAGGCAGCGACCCGTTATAGCAGATATTAGGAGTGCTATCTGACGCCTTGAGAACACTAGCATATCTAGTGTGCGGTTTAAGTTTAAATGGGGCCATATTTGCTTGGTATCGTTACAACCCTTGCAATTTTCCCATCGAATATTGGCCATCGTAACAGCCTTCTCACGCAGTAAGAGCTTGCAGGTGGCCAGAGGCATACCAACAGATTCTAGTTCCCCTGGAATATGTAAGGTAGTTCCTAGCCTTGCTAACACATCTGCTTCACAGTTCCCCGGTATGTTCCTATGACCAGGCACCCATATTAGGTGAATATTGTACTGCTCAGCCATCTCGTTGAGAGATTTGCGGCAGTCTATGGCCGTTTTTGAGTTAAGGAACACAGAGTCCAAGGATTTTATTGCAGGTTGACTGTCTGAGTATATATTAATGCCAATATTTGTTGGAACATTACTTCTCAGCCAATTCACCACCTCTCTTATTGCCAATATTTCAGCCTGAAAAACACTACAGTGATTAGGTAATCTTTTCGCTATTCGAATTTCCAGATCTTTAGAAAATACTCCGAACCCCACTTGTCCATTCAATTTGGAGCCATCAGTATAGAAATCTATATATCTTCTATTCCCCGGGGTCTGTGTACACCACGCCTCACTGTTGGGAATTAGAGTTTCAAACTTTTTGTCGAAAAGTGGTTTTGCCAGGGTGTAATCCACTACGTTAGGCACATCTGGCATTACTTTGAGGACCGAACTATGACCGTACATTTTTTCCGACCATAGCGATAGCTCGCGCAACCGCACAGCCGTTGTTGCAGCTGACTGTTTGGCCAAAATGTCTAAAGGCAATAGATGTAGCATGACATTAAGGGAGTCTGTTCCTGTCTTACTAAATGCGCCTGAGATACATAAGCTCGCCATACGCTGAACTTTATCTAAACAAGTCGGTTTCTGAAGTGCCGGCCACCAGACTACAACACCATATAGCATTATAGGTCTAACCACTGCCGTGTATAGCCAATGCACAATTTTTGGTCTTAGTCCCCACTTTTTCCCTATTGCCTTTTTGCACGAGTACAAAGCTACCGTGGCTTTTCTCGCCCTCTCTTCAATATTAAGCCTAAAATTCAGCTTCCTGTCCAAAATAACGCCAAGGTATTTTGCACACTCACCAAAGGAAATTTCAGTACCCCCTAAGGAAATGGGCCTAACCGTGGGAGTTTTGCGATCTTTGCAGTACATGACTATTTCTGTCTTTGCTGGATTTACACCAAGACCATTATCTTTCGCCCATTTCTCAGTCATCCGGAGAGCTCTCTGTATAATATCTCTGATTGTGGATGGGAATTTTCCCCTGACTGCTAGCGCCACATCATCTGCGTATGCCACTACTTTTATCCTTTCTTTTTCTAGAGAAAACAAAAGGTTGTTTATAGCAACATTCCAAAGAAGAGGTGATAGAACTCCTCCTTGGGGTGTGCCTCTGTTCACATACCTTTGTATGTTTGCTTGCCCTAGTGTGGCTGAAATACGTCTCTTCATTAGAAGTTCGTCTAACAGCCTAAGTATACCTGGATCAACATTCAGAGTTTTCAGTCCATTTAATATCGAGCTCGGATGGACATTATTGAACGCCCCTTCGATGTCGAGAAACGCCACGATTGTGTATTCTTTGACAGATAGTGAGCTTTCAATAAAGCTGACCAGTTCATGCAATGCGGTCTCAGTAGACCTGCCCTTCGAGTATGCATGCTGTCGTTTCGAGAGCAAACTTGAATCCACGCTAGTTCTAAGATACATGTCTATCATCCTCTCCAGGGTCTTAAGTAGGAATGAGGATAAGCTGATTGGTCGGAAATCCTTCGCACTCGAGTGAGAGGCTTTTCCTGCTTTAGGTATGAAGACAAGTTTTGTTTCCCTCCACTTTTCTGGAATATATGCTAAGTTTACACATTGTTTATATATCACCGTCAACCAGGGGATAATTCTTTCAGCCACTGCCTGTAACTCCGCCGGAGTAATTCCATCAGGTCCGGGGGATTTGAATGGTCCAAAGCTATTTAAAGCCCATTTTATTCTAGATTCCGACACAATTTCCTCGATAGGAAATGATCGCTGAGCCTCTGTTACACCGCCAGAACATGGTTCAACCGTCTGATTTCCAGGGAAGTGTGTGTCCAAAAGTACCTCCAACGTCTCCTCACTGGACGTTGTCCAATTTCCCTCCGATGTTTTAATGAAACCTGGAGCGGTGTTAGTGGATGCTAGTACCTTCCGTAGTCTGGAAGCCTCTGACGTATTTTCAATACTGCTACAGTAATCATCCCAAGAGTTTTGTTGAGACCTTCTCAGTTCTCGTTTATATTCTCTCAGATTCATCTTGTAAGTGTCCCAATCCTCCGGAGCTCTTGTGGACTTTGCTTTGTTAAAGAGCTTCCTGCAGGATTTCCTCATATTACTTAACTCCGTAGTCCACCATGGCGGCCGATTTTTTCCCCTTGGCTTTCCTCTAGGGCATGCAGCTTTCAGTGAAATGTTGAAGGCCTTAGTAATCCGCTCCACTGCGTGTTCGATATCTTGCACAGTGCTCATATTTGTCTCCGGCACTTCCGGTATCATCAAATTGAACGATTCCCTATACCTATTCCAATTAGCTTTCCTAACATTTGGCGGAAATATGGTCTTTGAAGTACGAACAGCCAATCTGAAACTGATGTAGCGATGATCTGAGAAGCTATGTTCCCTCAAAACTTGCCACTCAGATATCTTATCATTCAGTTCCGGAGAGGTCAACGTTACGTCCAAAACCTCTTGTCTGTTCCTGGTGACGAAGGTTGGTGCATCTCCCTTATTGCAAACTACAAGGTTAGTACGCAAAATAAACTCTATTAGCGACTCTCCCCTTGCATTAGTATCACTACTTCCCCAAATACTATGATGTGCATTTGCATCGCATCCCATAATGAGTTTTGTCCTTGTTTTTAGTGACTCCTCAACTAAGGTTTTAACGGCACAGGGTGGCATCTCCCTATCATGTCCCATGTAGACCGAAGATACCCAATATTTGCATGTGGATATCTCTAAACTGGCTACGACAGTGTCTGCATTGCTCAATGAAGGAAGCAGAAACAAGTTTAGTTCGTTTTTAGCAATTATACATGCTCGATTTATATCGTTACCGGTATTATGCAAAAGTTTGAAACCCGGAGTGCTTAATTCACAGATCTTGTTCTTATATATGTATGGTTCTTGAACAAGAACTATATCTATGTCTCCTTTCATCAGGAGAACTTTTAAGGCAGCACAAGCGGCCTTACAATGGTGAAAATTTATCTGGAGGAACCGTAGAACCATCCAAATTTTCAACCACCGTCACATCAGCCGCTTCAATTGAGTCATCAAGGGCTTCCTCTTCACAGATCTCGGTGACTCTCGCAACAATCCGCGGTTCAGCTTTGGTGAGGCTTGAGCCTGTAGAAACTTCCCGCATATGATTTTCGCCATAGTCTGCAGGTTTTGTGTCTCCTTCGGCTTCGCTAGGAGATTTTTTCACTGCTGACTCTACCGGAGGCTTGTCCGTTTCGGTATCCTTTGGCTGATCGCTTTTGTATACCTTCATATGGATATCATGAAAGCCATAACTTACGCGTCCTTGGGTCTGGGCTAGATGTGGCAGCGACTCTATGTTTAATATAAACACCGCATGTCGTCTTGGTCCATCCACCTCATCCAAACGACCAACCTTCCAATCGGCGGTTGGAAGATCTGGGTTACATTCTTTTAGTCTCTCTAGTATTGACTCAGGATCAGGAGGGTTTGCCGGTATCCATGCATGTGCTCTAGGTTTAGCCGGTATGTCTTTTTTATCGACCAACTCCAAAGCGGCTCCTTCCCAAACTTCACCAATTAGCATCAATGCAGCTTTAAAGCAATCCATAGACCTCTGGTCTGCAAAAGCTATTAACTTATATCGTCCTTGATACCATCCAGCATCTTGCCGTCGAGGACTTGGTCCGGGAAACTTTTTTCGCACCTCTGAGTAGACACCAGACATCGCGTTCTCAATTTCCCCCCATTTTTGCCTTGGAATCATACCGTCCAATGCTCCTTTATTAATAATAGCCATCACAAGAAATTTTGAACATTTTTTATATAGAAATGAAAATTTTGACAAAATTTTGTATGCAACTGAAATTTTTAAAAATTTTTGTATAGAAATGACATTTTTTTACAAAAATTTCTATAGAAATAAAATTTTGACAAAAATAAAAAAAAATCAGATAGAAATGAAATTTTGACAATATTTCCTATAGAAATGAAATTTTGAAATTTTGAGAAAATTTCCTAAAAAATGAAATTTTGACAAAACTTCCTATAGAAATGAATTTTGGAGAAAAAAAAAATTATAGAAATGACATTTTGACAATATTTTCTAAAAAATAACATTTTGGCAAAATTTCCTATAGAAATGAATTTATAACAAAATTTCACAAAACAAATGATATGATAACATAGTTTCCTAATGAAATGAAAATTTGACCAAATTTCCTATAGAAATGAAAATATGACAAAATTTCCTATAGATATGAAATTTTAAGAAAATTTCGTATAGAAATGATATTGTGAGAAATTTTCTATAGAAATGAAATTTTCACACAATTTCCTATAGAAAGGGTTGTGGGTTCGATCCCTGCTTCGACCGAACACCAAATATTTTGTTATTACATATATTCTCAAAATGCCCGGAAAATTCCGAAAAGATGTTCGACATTACATACCTCTATACTACATTTTTACTATGAAACTTCAAAATGTGTCTTATTAAAGACTTAAGGGCAGAAAAGAACATTGTTTGAAATAAACGAAATGGATTGTGCTCTTGGATAATTTGTTTTTTATTGCAAAAATAAAATATTTGTTACAAAAAAAATTTTGGTTAGGTGATAAAAATTTGAAATTTTCGAAAAAATTAAAAAGAAAAAAAAAACTCGGTATACACGCAATAGTATAAAGTATGTCAAACGTAAATTTAAAAGTGAATTGCTTCTTGAAGTAAATCATTAGTGAAAAGAAAACATTTTTGTTCTTCATTCAGAATAATTAATGTATATATTTATTCAATTAAAATCTTAACTGAATTTGAGAAAATGTTCAAGTAATTTTTAGCAATAGAAAGCTCAACCGCATTTTATTGAATCAATTAAAATTGTCAATGAAATCCATTGCATCATTGGCGTCGATTATTATTTTTTTATACCCTCCACCATAGGATGGGGGTATATTAACTTTGCCATTCCGTTTGTAACACATCGAAATATTGCTATAAGACCCCATAAAGTATATATATTCTGGGTCGTGGTGAAATTCTGAGTCGATCTAAGCATGTCCGTCCGTCCGTCTGTCCGGCTGTCCGTCTGTGGAAATCACGCTAACTTCCGAACGAAACAAGCTGTCGACTTGAAACTTGGCACAAGTAGTTGTTATTGATGTAGGTCGGATGGTATTGAAAATCGGCCATATCGGACCACGTTTACGTATAGCCCCCATATAAACCGATCCCCAAATTTGGTTTGGGGAGCCTCCCGGAGCAGCAAAATTCATCCGATCCGGTTGAAATTTGGTACCTGATGTTAGTATACGGCCTCTAACAACCCAGCAAAAATTGGTCCATATTGGTCCATAATTATATATAGCTCCCATATAAACCGATCCCCAGATTTGACCTCCGGAGCCTCTTGGAGGAGCAAAATTCATCCGATCCGGTTGAAATTTAGTACGTGGTCTTAGTATACGGTCTCTAACACCCATGCAAAAATTGGTCCATGTCGGTCCATAATTATATATAGCCCCCATATAAACCGATCCACAGATTTGACCTCCGGAGCCTCTTGGAGGGGAAAAATTCGTCCGATCCGGTTGAAATGTGGTACCTGATGTTAGTATATGGTCTCTAACAACCATGCAAAAATTGGTCCATATCGGTCCATAATTATATATAGCCCCCATATAAACCGATCCCCAGATTTGACCTCCGGAGCCTCTTGGAGGGGCAAAATTCATCCGATCCTGTTGAAATTTGGTACCTGATGTTAGTATACGGCCTCTAACAACCATGCAAAAATTGGTCCATATCGGTTCATAATTATATATAGCTCCCATATAAACCGACCCCCAGATTTGAACTCCGGAGCCTCTTGGAAGAGCAAAATTCATCCGATCCAATTGAAATTTAGTACGTGGTGTTAGTATATAGTCTCTAACAACCATGCAAAAATTGGTCCATATCGGTTCATAATTATATATAGCTCCCATATAAACCGATCCCCAGATTTGACCTCAGGAGCCTCTTGGAGGAGCGAAATTCATCCGATCCAGTTGAAATTTGGTACATGGTGTTAGTATATGGTATCTAACAACCATGCAAAAATTGGTCAATATCGGTCTTTAGTTATATATAGCCGATGACTTATTACACAAAAATTGGTCCATATCGCCAAAAATAATCTACCAAAACTTTATTTCCATAGAAAATTTTGTCAAATTTTATTACTATAGAAAGTTGTGTCAAAATTTCATTTCTATAGAAAGTTTTGTCAAACGTTTATTTCTATAGAAATGTTTGTCAAAATTTTATTTCCATAGAAAGTTTTGTCAAAATTTTATTTTTATAGAAAATTTTGAAAAAAATTTATTTCTGTAGAAAATTTTGTCAACATTTTTTTTCTATACAAAATTTTGTCAACATTTTACTTCCATAGAAAATTTTGTCAACATTTTATTTCTATAGAAAATTTTGTTAAGTTTTTATTTCTATAGAAAATTTTGTCAAAATTTTATTTCTATAGAAAATTTTGTCAAGTTTTCATTTCTATAGAAAATTTTGTCAAACTATATTATATACGTATTTAATCAGTCTTTTTTTGTTTAATATATACCCCGTATGGGCTAACTTACAATTTAGAAGACAGTGTTAAAAAGTTTTACGATACTTTGCCATCGGCAAGTGTTATCGCAACCCAAGTAATTCGATTGTGGATGACAGCCTTTAGCAGAAGTTCCTACGCAATCCATGGTGGAGGGTACATAAGATTTGGCCGGGGAACTTACGGCCGTATATACTTGTTTTTTTTTTTTAATTTTTTTTTTATTTTTTACCGGAGCGCAATTCTCAGATTTCCTGATTTTGCCCGATATTAATTTTCAACATTTTAAAAATTAAGAAAACCCTGTCTGCTACTGTGTTTTGCTGGTTCAGATATTTAATGTGCAACAGTATCGCATTGGAGTAAAATTAGTTTAATGAAACTAGTTAGTGTTAGTGAATTCAACCCATCTGTCATTTTCGACTAACAACATAAACCAACATCAAAATGTTGGCCGAGAAATGTTCTTGTATTATGTTTAAATTTTATCTTTTCTTCGAACCTAATTATTATTAATAAGTCATTATCTACGTTTTATCTACGAAATAGAATAATTTCTGTTTTGGCGGGATCTTTCGCTGTATGTGTTGTGTAGACTTTGGTTTGACAGAGTATAGGAGAGTTTGAGGGAATTTACGTGTGTGCGTCTGCGTTAGCTTTTATTTTTCGGTGACGATGAGAAAGCAAAATGACTTCAACATGAAAATATTATTGAAATGTTTTTGTTGTATACAAGGTGGTATAAAGGAAGGGGGATATTAATTTTAAAAATTGAAAATAACATATGACAACAACTTACCTATATTATGTTTATTAGTTGTCTTGTGGTTAATAATGATGTAAAATAATTTTTTATAATGAACATCAAAAAGAAAAGAAACAAAACAATATGCACAATAAACAATATGCAAGATAAACGAATTCACAAGAACACAAGAAACAAAACAAAAGACACAAGAACACACGAATGCACCGAACGCCATCGTAGCAATCGCCATTCGCAATGAAATTCAATTAAACCAACGCGTTCAAGAATTAAAATAAAACTAGGAAACCAAATTCATATTCTCTTGTTATATAGCCGTGAAGAAAAAGTCAATGTTGTGAGTAGCAATGGGAAGCGGATACAAATCTCTACAAAGTCAAGTATATGGAGACGGAAATTCTCTTTACCCTCATTTGTAGAAATTCTCTCTACCCACATTTGTAGAAATTCTCTCGCCAAGAGATTTAAAGAATTGAGCGCGAAGATGTTGGAAAAGTTAAATTAAGAGATCTTCTCCCGATTGCGTGTTCAGTGCAATGATTGTTGTTGTTATTTTTGCCTAATGAAAATTGTGTACATTTGCACGTACATGTATGTATATACGTATATACCTAAAACAATTAAGAGCGTAAATGTCAAATTAGAAGCAGAGTACGGTTAACAAAACCAATGTTAGTACACAGTGTTTGTTATACTAACAACAAAAAAATTATTTTATTACAAACATTTAATAAAAATATTTAAAAATAATAAAAAAACAATACTATACACATAATAACACACGAATTCACCCAATACCAACACACTATTCACCATGGAATTCAATTGAATGAAACTTAATCTATTCTTTTAAGAGTAAAAACCGAACTAGCAAGCAAATTCAATTCCATTGTTAGATAGCTATGTAGAAAAAGTCAATGTGTTTAGAAAATGTTTTAAATTTTTTTCTATAGAATATTTTTTAAAATGTTATATCTCTAGAAATTCTTGTTCTGTAGAAAATTTTTATTGTTATACCCACCACCATAGGATGGGGGGTATATTAACTTTGTCATTCCGTTTGTAACACATCGAAATATTGCTCTAAGACCCCATAAAGTATATATATTCTGGGTCGTGGTGAAATTCTGAGTCGATCTGAGCATGTCCGTCCGTCCGTCCGTCCGTCCGTCCGTCCGTCCGTCTGTTGAAATCACGCTAACTTGCGAACGAAACTAGCTATCGACTTGAAACTTGGCACAAGTAGTTGTTATTGATGTAGGTCGGATGGTATTGCAAATGGGCCATATCGGTCCACTTTTACGTATAGCCCCCATATAAACGGACCCCAAAATTTGGCTTGCGAGGCCTCTAAGAGAAGCAAATTTCATCCGATCCGGCTGAAATTTGGTACATGGTGTTAGTATATGGTCTCTAACAACCATGCAAAAATTGGTCCACATCGGTCCATAATTATATATAGCCCCCATATAAACCGATCCCCCGATTTGGCTTGCGAGGCCCCTAAGAGAAGCAAATTTCATCCGATCCGGCTGAAATTTGGTACATGGTGTTAGTATATGGTCTCTAACAACCATGCAAAAATTGGTCCACATCGGTCCATAATTATATATAGCCCCCATATAAACCGATCCCCCGATTTGGCTTGCGAGGCCCCTAAGAGAAGCAAATTTCATCCGATCCGGCTGAAATTTGGTACATGGTGTCAGTATATGGTCTCTAACAACCATGCAAAAATTGGTCCACATCGGTCCATAATTATATATAGCCCCCATATAAACCGATCCCCCGATTTGGCTTGCGAGACCTCTAAGAGAAGCAAATTTCATCCGATCCGGCTGAAATTTGGTACATGGTGTTAGTATATGGTCTCGAACAACCATGCAAAAATTGGTCCACATCGGTCCATAATTATATATAGCCCCCATATAAACCGATCCCCCGATTTGGCTTGCGAGGCCTCTAAGAGAAGCAAATTTCATCCGATATGGCTGAAATTTGGTACGTGATGTTAGTATATGGTCTCTAACAACCATGCAAAAATTGGTCCACATCGGCTCATAATTATATATAGCCCCCATATAAACCGATCACCAGATTTGACCTCCGGAACCTCTTGGAAGACCAAAATTCATCTGATTCAGTTGAAATTTGGTACGTGGTGTTAATATATGGCCTCAAACTCCCATGCAAAAATTGGTCGATATCGGTCCATAATTATATATAGGCCCCATATAAACCGATCCTCAGATTTGACCTCCAGAGCCCCTTGGAAGAGCAAAATACTTCCCATTCGGTTGAAATTTGGTACGTGATGTTAGTATATGGTATCCAACAACCATGCAGGAATAAGAAGTTTTAAGATACCACAACCCAAGTAATTCGATTGTGGATGACAGTCTTTCGTAGAAGTTTCTACGCAATCCATGGTGGTGGGTACATAAGATTCGGCCTGGCCGAACTTGCTGCCGTATATACTTGTTTTGATTTCATTTCATTAAAACCATGCGTTGACTGAACTACAACAGAGGAAACGTACGCATGTTTCGTTTCGGGACTGCCACATTCCCCATCAGCGTCCTCTGTTTGCAAGGAATCTTTCAACGAATTTTACTCGAAGCTCCTGACAAAAAATTATTTGTTTTGTTTTCTGAAGTAAATGTTGTCATAATTCTATTTCTATAGGAAATTTTGTCCAAATTTTATTTCTATCTAAAATATTCAAAACATTTATTTCAATGAACAATGTTATCAAATTTTTATTTCTTAGAATATTTTATTTCTACAGCAAAATTTTGCCAAAATTTAAATTCTTAGAAAATTTTCCAAAAATTTTATTTCATAGACAAATGTGGCCAAAATTTTATTTCTTAAAATATTTTTGTCAAGAAAAAATTTTTTGACAAAATTTTCTATAGAAATAAAATTTTGTCAAGATTTTCTATAGAAATAAAATTTTGACAAAATTTTCAATAGAAATAAAATTTTGACAAAATTTTCTATAGAAATAATTTTTTTTTTTCGTTTTGTTTGTTATTGTTGGTTTACTCTTCAATCATTATTGTTGTTTTTGATTTTAGCTTATTTGTTTAGCCATTAGTATTAATAAGTCACTATCTACGTTTTATCTACGAAATTAAGTTATCTGTATATTGAAGTAGTGAGAGTAATTTCTGTTTTGGTGGGATCTTTTGCTGTATGTGTTGTGTGAACTTTGGTTTGACAGAGTATACCCAGCAAAAAAAGCGTCGCCAAAAAAGTAATGAAAATGTTCTTTTTGGATCCGGAAGTGGTGCAAAATTGTCGCAGAAGCGATGAATTTAACATGGGCTTGTCATAAGACGGAAGTCCTCCATTTCAACAGCCGTTGCACTTAATTTGCAGCACTTCTTTAGGTGTGAGCCGAATTCAGTGCTTTGGGTGTAAGTTAAAAAATTCTGTGATATTTTGTCAAATAAATATTTTTTTATAATTTTTAATGGCTCCTAAGGCTTGTCGGACACGTTTCACCTCAAATATTTTAAAAAATTCACAATTTTTTCAGATTGGATTTAGCATTTTTGTCGACAAAATTTAAATTTAAATCGACAAAATTTAAAACCAAAAAAGTTAAAATTATTCATTAAAAGTATGAAAAACCAAAGTTATAAAAGATTTGAAATAAAAGAACTTCCTGTGTAGTTAAAATAAAGAACATCATTGGGAGTGCATCTTCTGGAAGTGCTTTTAAAGTTGTGCCTTTGGAAGAACTTCCAAATTTTTTTTGCTGGTATAGGAGAGAAAATATATATATTTACTCCTTATAAAGAGTTTGAGCGAGCTTACATGTGTGTCTGTATTAGTTTTTATTTTACGTAGACGATGAGTAAGCAAAATTACTGAAAGAGTACTGAAATGTTTTTGTTGTATACAAGGGGACATAAAGGAAGGGGGATAATAATATTAAACATTGAAAATAACATAATGAAAAGAACTTACCTACATTATGTTTATTAGTTTTCTTGTGGTTAATAATGATGTAAAATAATTTATAATGAACATTAAAAAAAGAGTTTTAAAACAATAGCAAGAAAAGAAACAAAACAATACGAACAAGATAAACGAATTCACAAGAAACAAAACATAAGACACAAGAACACACGAATTCACCGCACGACATCGTAGCGATCGCTATTTTCAATTCAATTAAACCGTCACGTTCAAAAGTTAAGACCACACTAGAAAAGCATATTCATATTCTATTATTATATAGCCATGAAGAAAAAGTCAATGTGTTGAGTAGCAATGAGAAGCGGATATAAATCTCTACAAAGCCAAATATACGGAGACGGAAATTCTCTCTACCCTCTTTTGTAGAAATTATCTCGCCGAGAGATTTACACAACCGAGAGTGAGATTCGGAAATTATCAATTAAGAGAGGTTCTCCCGACTGCGTGCTCAGTGCAATGATTGTTGTTGTTCCTATTTTTGCCTCATGAAATTTGTGCACATATGCACATACATGTATGTATGTTTATACCAAAAACAATTTAGAGAGTAAATGTAAATTAAAAGCAGAGTACGGTTAACAAAACGAATGTTACTACATATTGTAGGGATGATAAATAAATAAAAAAACTTTCCTACATAATGTTTATTGGTTATCTCGTCGTTAATGGTAAAAATAACTTTATTACAGACTTTGAATAAAAATACTTTTTGAAATCAATATTAATAAAAACAAGTAAGAAAAGTCTAAAGTCACCACAATGTAGACAAACATTTTTGTTACCATCTCAACTACTTCAAATTTGCTGGGAGCAATATAAAGGTTTGCATTTCCAGATACAAATACTTTTAATGGAGACAATTTTTTGTACTTTTACAAAAACTCTAGAATTAAAATTTAAATCGTGTAACGCCCTGGGATGAAATACAATGTTAGTAAAAACAAGTAAGGAAAGTCTAAAGTCGGGCGGGGCCGACTATATTATACCCTGCACCACTTTGTAGATCTAAATTTTCGATACCATATCACATCCGTCAAATGTGTTGGGTGCTATATATAAAGGTTTGTCCCAAATACATACATTTAAATATCACTCGATTTGGACAGAATTTGATAGACTTTTACAAAATCTATAGACTCAAAATTTAAGTTGGCTAATGCACTAGGGTGGAACACAATCTGAAGCAATTTTAAGGAAAGTTTGCAAAAGTTTATTTATGATTTATCGCTCGACATATATGTATTAGAAGTTTAGGAAAATTAGAGTCATTTTTACAAATTTTCGATAAGCAGTGGCGATTTTAAAAGGAAAATGTTGGTATTTTGACCATTTTTGCACTGAAAAAACAGTGAACCCACCAGGAAGAAAACTTTCGGTTAATTTTAGAAAATTTTGAATATTTGTAGAAAATTTTAAATAAACAGTATTACAAACGTTGGCATCACGCCGATGTCATAAAAATAAGTAAATATTTTTCCACAAATACAAGAAAATTTATTAGACATAACTAAGTTTTTTCACTTGTTAAAGAAAATGTAGAAAATGTAGTTTGAAGAAAAAACTTGGAGTTCAAAATTGCAAGAATGTCTTTAGTGACATACGAAGTTCATGATGGACGCATTTTTTGGTAAAATTTACAAATTTAAAGAAATTCTGAACTATTTTGTGGAAGACACAAATTTAGTTAATCTTTATGCTTCATTTGAGTATATTTTTTTCCTAGGGTTTAGTTAGTTTAACTAACGTGCACAAAAAATTAATAATTTATTTTAGTTCATAATAATTCTATGAACTAAAATAAAGTTAAATTGGCTTTAGTGAAATAGAGAGCTCACTTTTTTTGAGTGTGTCGAAATCAGAAAAACATATATATGTGAGCTATATCTAAATCTGAACCGATGTCAACCAAATTTGGCACGCATAGCATAGCTACAATGCTAATTCTACTCCCTGTGCAAAATTTCAACAAAATCGGAGTTAAAAATTGGCCTCTGTGGTCATATGAGTGTAAATCGGGCGAAAGCTATATATGGGAGATATATCTAAATCTGAATCGATTTGGCTGATATTTTGCAAGTTTTTCGAGACTCATAAAATATTTGGATGTACGGAATTTGAGGAAGATCGGTTGATATACACGCCAATTATGACCAGATCGGTGAAAAATATATATGGCAGCTGAACCGATTTTTTCCAAAATCAATAGGGATCGTCTTTGAGCCGAAACAGGACCCTATATCAAATTTTAGGACAATCGGACTAAAACTGCGAGCAGTACTTTGCACACAAAAATACATCAACAGACAGACGGACATCGCTAAATCGACTCAGAATTTAATTCTAAGCCGATCCGTATACTAAAAGGTTGGTCTATGATTACTCCTTCTTGGCGTTACATACAAATGCACAAACTTATTATACCCTGTACGACAGTAGTGGTGAAGGGTATAAAAATAACATAACAACAACAATCATTGCACTGAACACGCAATCGGCAGAACCTCTCTTAATTGAACTTTTCCAACATCTCGCTCTCGGTTCTGTAAATCTCTCGGCGAGAGAATTTCTACAACTGATGGTAAAGAGAATTTCCGTCTCCGTATACTTTATACTTGGCTTTGTAGAGATTTGTATCCGCTTCCCATTGCTATTCAACACATTGGCTTTTTCTTCGCTATATAACAATAGAATATGAATTTGCTTTTCTAGTTTTGTTTTAACACTTGAACGCGTCGGTTTAATTGAACTTCATTGCGATCGCTACGATGCCGTTGCGTGAATTCGTTTGTTCTTATGCCTACTGTTTTGTTTCTTGTGTTCTTGTGAATTCGTTTATCTTGTGCATATTGTTTTGTTTCTTTTCTTTTTAATATTCATTATAAAAAAATATTTTACATTATTATTAACCACAAATCAACTAACAAACATAATATAGGTAAGTTGTTGTCATATGTTATTTTCAATGTTTAATATTATTATCCCCCTTCCTTTTCACCACCTTGTATACAATAAAAACATTTCAATAATCTTTCATCTCGTCTTAAAATAATTTTGCTTACTCATCGTCAATGTAAAATAAAAACTAATACAGACACACACGTAAGCTCGCTCAAACTCTCTATAAAGAGTAAATATATATTTTTACTCTCCCATTCTCTGTCAAACCAAAATCTACACAACACATACAGCGAAAGATCCCGCCAAAACAGAAATTACTCTCGCTACTTCTATGTTCAGATAACTGCATTTCGTAGATAAAACGAAGATAACGACTTATTAATACCAATTAAGTTCGGAAAAAAGATAAACTTTAAACATAGAACAAGAACTTTTTGATGTTGGTTTATGTTTGTCGGGAATGACAGATGGCTTCAATATGGTTGATTGTTGATGTGTATACTCCGGCTTAGTTCAAATTATTTGGACTTTCCAAGGAAAATACATTGTGTATACTTCAATACGTAACGGACGGAATGAAAAATTTAGTATAACACCCATCCTACAAAATTAAATTAAATTCTGCACAACACAGTTGTCGTCAGGGTTAGGTAAGGTTAGGTTAGGTGGCAGCCCGATGTATCAGGCTCACTTAGACTATTCAGTCCATTGTGATACCACATTGGTGAACTTCTCTCTTATCACTGAGTGCTAGCCCGATTCCATGTTAAGCTCAATGACAAGGGACCTCCTTTTTATAGCCGCGTCCGAACGGCGTTCCACATTGCAGTGAAACCACTTAGAGAAGCTTTGAAACCCTCCGAAATGTCACCAGCATTACTGAGGTGGGATAATCCACCGCTGAAAAACTTTTTGGTGTTCGGTCGAAGCAGGAATCGAACCCACGACCTTGTGTATGCAAGGCGGGCATGCTAACCATTGCACCACGGTGGCTCCCATATTTAAAATGTTAAAAATTAATATACTCAAATGGGCAACAATTAGGAAATGTCAAAATACTGTAAAAAAATAAGAATTGCTGTGGTGCAATAGTTAGTATGATGGCCTTTCATAACATACACAGAACAAAATATTTTTTTGCCGTAAAATGCGAAATCAATAAAATATTGAATTGCAATTGTATTGTTATGGCCAGGGCTGTGGAGTCGAGCCAATTTTGCTCGACTCCGATTCCAGGATTTTTCATCAGCCTCGACTCCGACTGCGGAATCGACTCCGGGTAATATAACTAAATCTCATTTTAATACCACAAATTTGTAGTTCTATTGTGGGGGTACGTAAATGGATCGATATAAATTATCGTATTTATTTATGTGTGCACAAAAGATCTTAATTTCACATTTGATGCCAATTGAACACTACACTGAAAAATATTGTCGTGAGGTCAAAGATTTTATGTCTTTAAAATACGAATGCAAATTTTGCTTAGTATAGGAGACGCATTTCTCTAATATAAAGTTTTTTTTCCTTGTCCAAAAGTCGATTGTAGTATATGACTACTATCTTTATTTGTAATTTATTTTGTACAAAGATGTATATTGAAGGTGTTGCCATATTATACAACATCTCCCTCTTCAACACATAAGTACTTATCTTTAAGATTTAAAACATTTCAACAACCTTAATATATACAGATATTAAAAATTAATAATATTTAATTCATTTCGTGGTAATAAAAGTTAAACGCTGTTACTAATGAATTTAGTATCTTTTCCGTAGCCACCGAGAGTTTCTTCTATAAACAGCTCCATTGTCTAATTTAATCCAGTACGATCTTGGTGAATCATGAGTTTCCAATACAACACCCTTGACCCATCCCTTTCGTTTATGTTGGTACCAAATTTTTTCATTAGCTTTATATGGTTGATGTTGCTTGCATCCTTTGTCAAAGGCCTTTTTTTGATGTTCTTTGTTGTTTTCAATATTTTTGGAAAAACTTGGAACAACGCGAGGTTTATATAGACACTTTTTGGCTGGTACCAAAGTACGAGTTTTTCTGCTCATCAATAGTTCCGCTGGTGAGGCATCAATTTCTTTCAGTGGTGTGTTCCTGTAATAAAGTAATGCCATCCATAATTCTTCGTTGCTTTCTTTTGCCTTTTTTATTAAACCTTTTGCTATCCCCACATACCTTTCAGCAAATCCGTTCGATTGAGCATAGCCCGGGCTAGTGGTGGTAATCTTTATTCCATATTGTTTGCAGAAAGTCAAAAATTGAAATGAGTTGAATGGCATATTATCCGATATTATTTCAGTTGGTATTCCATGGTTGGAAAAACAAATTTTTAGTTTTTCGATGCACATGTGGGCAGTTTTAGATGATATTGGAATTATGTCTAAATATCGCGAATAGTAATCAGCAACTATCAAATATGACTTCACAGCAAAATCACAAATATCCATTCCAATTTTATTGAATGGTAGAAGTGGGACATCATGGGGTAGCAACGGTTCTTTAGAATTTGAACTGCGATATCTTTGGCATACATTACATTTTTGGACACATTTTTCTATAGCTTCATCGATTTTAGGCCAATAAACTAAATCTCGTGCTTTTTTCTTGGTTTTTTCCACACCTAAATGGGAAGCATGTAACTGCTGTAAGACGTCATGTTGGAGTGCTTTTGGAACCACGACTCTATCGTTCATAAAAATTATATTATCCTCTAAATATAAATCATTTCTTAAATTCCAATAAAATTTTATGTTTTCATTCAAGCTATTTTTGTTGTTCGGCCATCCATTTTTTAAGACGTTTTTCAATTCACGAAGTGAGTCATCGTTATCGATTTCTTGTTTAAAAGCATTTAAGCTGTCATTAGTTATGTTTATTGAGTGCACAAACTCGTTCAAGTCTTCTATTTCACAAGATTTAGCATCCTTATCATAATATCTTGACATATAGTCAGCTATGTATAAATACTTTCCAGGAACATGGGATACCTCTAAGTCATACTTTACAAGGCTTAGTTTCATTCTCTGCAAACGAGCAGAAGGAATTTTACAAAAATCTTTTTTCATTATAGCAACCAACGGTTTATGATCTGTTTTGAAATAAACCTTGCGGCCGTAAATGTAGTAATGGAATTTATTGCATGCACCCTCAAAAAAAATCGCTTCTTTAACATATGTTCCAAACTTATTTTGCAGGAAGCACATATATTATTGCATATTGCCGAAACATTAATATGTTTGTTTTATGTGAACATATTATATGTTTGGAAGCATTTTGAGCCAAAAATATTATATGCTTGGAAGAATTTTTCCCAAACACGATTGTGCTCATTCCCTAACATACTCGTAATTTTCACTTCCACGAAATTTTTTAGTTATTGGTACCTTTCTCTGTAATACAAATAATGTTGAAGAAATTATTCACTTTTATAAATTTTTTAAATTTTACCTTCCGCCTGCACGGAGAATCGAACCGAGGACCATACAGTTTGTAAGCCAACACACTATCCACTGGGCTACGTAGCTGTTATAGTCACCAGTAGATAATTATCGTTTTAAGTTACATTTATATAGCATAGTTTGCAGCGCCCACGAGCCCATGCAAACATAACATTATTTAACAGAAACATACATTTGTTTGCCACGTGGAGCAGTGGTTAGCATGTCTGCCTTGCATGCAAAGG
The DNA here is from genome assembly GCF_050003625.1 of Haematobia irritans. Classification (NCBI taxonomy): domain Eukaryota; kingdom Metazoa; phylum Arthropoda; class Insecta; order Diptera; family Muscidae; genus Haematobia; species Haematobia irritans. Next base: position 162,304,854 of record NC_134397.1, on the reverse strand, counting down.
GTCGTGGGTTCAATCCCTGCTCCGACCGAACATTTTTTTTTTTTTAATTTACACATTTATATTTATACTATATTAATGTTTTTAAATGAAACATCGAAATGTGCGTTATTAAAGATTTATAGTCAGTAACAGTGCTTGATATAAACGAAATTGAATGATTTTTGGATAAAATATTATTTTTTATTTCAAAAATAACAATCTTGTAATAAAAAACTGTTTTTGGACAAAACTTTAAAATTTGGAAGGAATTCAAAAACTAACAAAAGAAGAACGTGGAGTCGAGTATAAACATACATACATAATTTTATAATATAAACATACATTTATTTAGGAGTGAACAGTTTTTTACTAGCGCTCTAAAATTCCTTTTATTTTTCTTTAATAATTCATTTTAAAGAAAATAAACTTTTTAAATTGTTTTAGCTGTAAAACTCGAACTTAATGCCCGCTTTTATATTTGATGGTGTCCCTTAACTCCTCGTGGACTACTAAAGAGGAACTAAAGTTTGTTTTTTTACATTTTACTGTGTAATTTTTCACTATTTCCTCCTTATTTCATTTTACTGTCCCAACTCTAAAAAGTGTATAGTGCCCTTTCGCTATTTTTATGAAGACCCCTGATTTCTTTTAACGAACCAAGAAAAAAACTGTGCCCATAATGCCAAAATGATAAACAAAACACATGTCCACACATACATAAAATGCTGCTCTCAAGGCGAAAACATATGCAGTTTGTTTTTCAAATGTCTATTCTCTTGGTTCCGAATGTCTATTCTCTTTATTCAAATTAAATAATATTTAGACTTAAGCATATCAAATTTTTGGCCTTATCATAAAACAGTTTTCCGAAACAACATACAAGCGGTTTCACAGAAATTGTTCTCTTTTGACTCTTTTGCTGTGTTATATTGATATCTTTCGTCAACTCTCCCGGTTTCCATCTCTATTTCTCTCTATACTCTCTCTGTCGCTTTGAATAAAATATCACAACATATGTATGTTTAGTCGAAATTTGTAAATTTATATATGTTTGTATTCACACATATGATTTTTATGAAACATTCATGCCCCAAACATAATATATTCTAACATATTAACATAGATGTCCCAAACATTTAGTGTTAGTTTAGGAACATTACATGTTCGCACTTAAATATATTGTGGTTTAAAATCGTGCCCGAAACACATTTTGTTTATATCGGAACATATGAAAAACATATTTTTCTAACAGTGTGCAAACACTATAGCTAGCATTTCTTTTTCCACTTGAGCATAGTTTATTTCTGCATCACTTAAACTCCTAGATGCGAAAGCAATAGGTTGACCACACTGCATTAAACAGGATCCCAAACCAAATTTTGAAGCATCAGTCTCAACAGTTATTTCCTTACTTTCATCAAAAACGGCTAATGTTGGGGCATTTGTTATAAGCTTTTTGATCGTAGCTAAAGAAGCATCGTGGACAGAAAGCCAATTGAAAATCACATTTTTCTTTAATAATTCTCTAAGAGGTTGTGTTAGCTCAGACATGTTGGGAATATAGTCGCGTAGATAATTTGCCATACCCAGAAATTTCTGTAAATCAATTTTGTCCTTTGGCTTACTAATGGATAAGATTCCTTTAACCCTATCGGGATCGCAACGTATTCCATCTTTTGAAATTATTCTTCCCAAATACTTCACTTCTGTGATGCGAAATTGAATTTTATTTAAATTAAACTTTATATTTCTTTCTCTTGCGCGATTGACAACAAGTTGCAAAATTCTGTCATGATCTTCGACTGTGTTACCCGCAATCAAAATATCGTCAATAAATACCGTGACCCCAGGAATATCTTCGAAATTCCTTTCATTGTACTTTTGAAATACTTCCGGTCCTATCTTAATACCATAAGGAAGCCTTTTGAAACGATAGCAACCGAAAGGGGTATTAAAAGTGCAAAGTTCACTTGCTGATTTGCTTAGGCCAATTTGCCAAAATCCTTCTTTTAAATCAAGGCAAGAAAAATAACGCTTACCGCAAAGTTTGGCAGCAATAGTCTCAAAAGTGGGTATTGTATAGTTTTCCATTAAAATATCAGCGTTAAGATCCTGTGGATCTATACATAACCGTAGTTGACCCGACTTTTTTTCTACTATCACCAAATTCGATGCTCTTTCCACCGGTCCATCAACTCGTTCAATAACTTGTCGTTCCACCATTTTCTCCAACTCTTCTTTCACTCTCTTTGTGAGCGATAAAGGAATACGTCTGTCCGCTTTTACCACCGGTTTGGAATCACTCTTGATTCGTATTTCTAAATCGTGAACAAAACAGCCCAAACCTTCAAAAATGTCTTTGTTCATTTTAACAAAATTTTCTTCCGTGACCAAACAAACACGCCTAATCAGATTTAATTTTTGACATGCCTTAAGACCCAATAGAGGCTCATATTTTGTATTTACTACCGCAAATTTCAATACTGTTTTCATGTTCCTGCACATTACTTTACATACCACCGTACCCTTGTAGTTCAGATCAGAGCCACCATAGCTTTGAAGGGGAAGGTTTTCGTTCTGTAACTCAGCATTTTTCAAATATTTAAGATACCTGTATGGAAGCACACTTACATCAGCTCCAGTGTCTAATTTAAATTTTATAGGCAAGTCATCAACAATTATTGTTTCATACCATCGCTGTTTTTCTATTCTACCAATCATCACATTGTGTGAAACTATGTCATTTTGCTCTTCTTCTATTTCATTACATCCTCTCATATCAATATATTCTCCCTCTTCGCCGCATTCTGTGATTTCGCCGAGCCTATTACTAAAGGATACTGAGCTGAAGTGGTTTAATCTCCCACACTTGTTACACCTTTTGCCGTATGCTGGACAACGACGAATTTCATGTATACCGTTACAGTATTTGCATTTTGTGTTTTGATCATTATTCGCATGTGTGTGAGAGGGGTAAGATCCCCTTTTGTCCATATTTGATTTTCCTCTGGTATTCTTTGATCTGCCACTTTGTCGCTGAGAATTTTTGTTGTTCCATGGTAAATTTGATGTAACGGTTCCAATGGTTTCTTGATTGCTTTCACCTTTCTGCATTTCATTTGCATGTTGATCAACAATTTCTGCTGCGCGGGCAATTTCTATAGTTTGCTTTAGATCGAGCCCCTTATGCTCAAGAATTTTTTTTCGTAATTTATTGCTACTTACGCCCATCACTATGTTGTCTCTCATCATTCTATCAGGGTCTTTATAGCCACAATTTTTAACAAGTTTACGTAAATCCAGTAAATATGACTCGAATGGTTCTCCATCATTCTGCTTCCGCGAGTTAAATTTAAAAGCTTCATACACTTCGTTCTTTTTTGGCGTGCAATAATTCTCAACTGCCCGTATTACTGTTCCATATTCTTTCTTTTGACTTTCTTGCAAATCAAATGTATTAAATAATTCAATAGTATCTGGACCGCAAACATTTAAGAATATTGCTACTTTTTGGCTGTCTTTTCTCTCATCCAAATCAATAGCTATAGCAAAAATGTCAAAATTCTGCTTGAAAACTCTCCAGTTTTCAGCAAGATTACCATCAAGACGTAGAGGATCGGGTCTTCTCACATCATAATTGGTCAGACCACCTTCCTTATTCTGCGACATTTTTCCTCCAGATTTATCTTCTTCGCCTCCTGCCATTTTTGATCGAGTCATAACCATTTACTTGATCCGTTCTTTACCGACTGCGCCATGTAGTATTCTTCTTCAGTTCAGTATGACTACTGTCTTTATTTGTAATTCATTTTGTACAAAGATGTATATTGAAGGTGTTGCCATATTATACAACATCGATAATTATGTGATTTCACTTAAAAATGGGTATCGCAACATGAAAGAAAAAATGTTTGGGCTAAGGTCAACTTGACTTTAATAATTCAGAAAAATTCTTTTAATTTAATGAAATTGTCTTTAAATTTGTTGTCTTTTTGCATCTTGACTACAAAGCAAAAAATCGTTCAAATATAGGGCATGTTTTTCAACACTTTATTTTAAAGACATTTTTCATTTGAAACATATCATAATTTCTACTGAAAGTCGAGTTTTAATTTGGAAAATAAAGTTGTCGTTAACTCGTTTTTAAAGGACTTTGATAGCATATGAAGAAAAAAAAAAAAAGCTGAAAAAGCGAAAAATTAAAATTTGCTTCCTAGAAGCAAGTACACAAAACACAAATTTAAAAGAGAATTGTGTCTTAAAAGTATCCTTACTTATATTCTCCGCTTCTTTGGCTCGGAATCAATACCAAAATTTTTAAAGTAAAGACAAAACCTTTGGGGGCATGCTTTTTTTCAGTGTATATTTCAAAATTTAAGGCAATGTCGAACCTATGTTTAATAAATAAAATAATGATATAAATACCCATCACAATATGAGCTGATACCAAGAGTCTTCAGCGTATGTATTTATAGACAAGTAAAGAAAGTTCAAAGTCGAACGGCGTTCATTGTATTACACCTTTCAACACATTGTGGACCAAAATTATTGATACCATCTCAAATCCTTTAAATTCGTTGCGAGGTTTATATTCCCATATACATGAATTTGAATCAAAAAAAATTGTATACACTTATACAAAATGTACTTAACATTTAAATCTGACGTTATGGGACGAAACAAAAAAAACATATAAGGAAAGTCTGAAGTCAGGCGGGGCCGACTATAAAAAGCGTCGCGAAAAAAGTAGTGAAAATGTTCTTTTTGGATCCGGAAGTGGTGCCAAATTGACACAGAAGCGATGAATTTAACATGGGCTTGTCATAGGACGGATGTCCACCATTTCAACATCCGCTGCACTGAATTTGCATCACTGGTGTGAGGCGAATTCAGTGTTTTGGATGTGAATTAAGAAATTTTGTGATATTTATTTTGACAAATAAATAATTTTTAAAACTTCTATGATTTTAATGCATTATAACGCTTGTCTGGAACTTTTGTGATCAAATATTTTCAAAAATTCGAAAATTTTCTACAAAGGATTAGCATTTTTTCGGCTAAATTTAAATAATTTGTACCATTTTATTAATTCTTAATCTCTTTTTAACCTATTTGAAACACACAAAAAAATAATTACCCATTAAAAATATGAAAAAAGCGAGTTATAAAGAAAGTGACTCAAATGAACTTTATGTGCAGTTAAAATAAAGAACATCGTTGGGAGAGCATTTTTGGAAGTTCTTCTAAAGTTGTGCCTTGAGAAGAACTTCCAAATTTTTTTGCTGGGACCCTGTACAACTTTGTATTTAGATCTACATTTCGATAAAATCTCAAATCCTTCAAATTTGTTGAGTGTTTTATATAAAGGTTTATGTTCCCAAAAAATTTTCTATAGGAATAAAATTTTGAGAAATATTTCTTAGAAGGTTAGGTTAGGTTATGTGGCAGCCCGATGTATCACGCTCACTTAGACTATTCAGTCCATTGTGATACCACAGTGGTGAACTTCTCTCTTATCACTGAGTGCTGCCCGATTCCATGTTAAACTCAATGAAAATAAAAGAAATAAAATTTTGACAAAATTTTCTATTGAAATAAAATTTAGACCACAATGTCTATAGAAATAAAATTTTGACAAAATTTTTTTATAGAAATAAAATTTTGACTAAATTGTTTATAGAAATAAACTTTTTAACAAAATTTTCTACAAAAATAAATTTTTGCAAAATTTTCTATAGAAATAAAATTTTGACAAATTTTTCTACAGAAATAAAAATTTTACAAATTTTTCTATAGAAATAAAATTTTGACAAAATTTTCTATGGAAATAAAATTTTGACAAAATCTTCTATAGAAATAAAATGTTGACTAAATTTTTTATTGAAATAAAATTTTGACTAACTTTTTTTATTGAAATAAAATTTTGACAAAATTATCTATAGAAATAAAGTTTTGATAAAATAAAGTTTTGATAAACTTTATTTCTATTGACAATATTTTCTATATAAAGGTGGGTCTTAAGTTCGAGTTTAGCCGCTAAAAACGTCATTTTTTCACGATTACTTTTCTTTAATAATCCATTTTAAGAAATACAATCTTTGTGAAAATTTGCTTTGGGCTCTTCCCCATCAAGTTATAATAAAATTTGCAACAAATATGTATAATTTCATGCATTTTTCTTATTTATTTAGTTTTCACTTTCGCGATTTTAGCGGCTAAACTCGAACTTAATACTCACCTTAAATAAAAAATTTGACAAAATTTGTATAGAAATAAAATTTTGACAATATCTATATATATAAAATTCAAATTATGTTTGTTTATTTGTTTGTTTGTATGTTTATTTGTATGTTCCGGGTTGGCGCAAAAACGGCTGAACCGAGTTACTTGAAACTTTCAGAGATCGTGGGGGGCACTCATGTGCTGAAAATAGGGTACCTCATTTTTTGACATATGGTCGCGGAGAGGAACCTCCCCTTTGTCCGACTTTTTGAAAATTAGACCAAAGTTGACCGATTTGCACGAAGTTTTCAGGGATGGTAGGGGGTGATCCCTAGACAAAGATTCGCAATTTTTTTTTTCGAAATTTGATCGGGAGGGGGTACCTCCCCCTTAAGCGACTTTTTGAAAATACAGCTTGCTTGAAATCGGAAACGGCTGAACCGACTTATTTGAAATTTTAAGAGAGGGTAAAGGATGATCATGTGGTAGAAATAGGGTAAATCATTTTTATATTTCTGGCCCGGGGGGTGGGGGGTACCACCGCCTTGCTCGATTTTTTTAGAATTGGACTTACGTTTTCAGATTTGCTTGAACTCGCAAACGGTTGAACCGAAGGTAAAATATGATCATTTGGTAGAAAAAGGTACTCCCTTTTGTTATATCCGGTCGTGGAGAGGTACCTCCCCCTTGCCCGACTTTTTGTTAATTTGACTTACGTTCTTCGATTTGCTTAAAATTTTCAGTGAAAGTTAGGGGTGACTATGGAACAAAGATCCGCAACTTCATTTTCTGAAATTGGATCAGGGAAGGGACCCTTTACCGGAGGGGTACCTCCCCCTTGCCAATACTTTTTTGCTTGAAGTCGGAAACGGTCAAACAGATTTACTTGAACTTTTCAAGAATGTAAAGGGTGACCATGTGGTGAAAATAGGGTACCTCATTTGTTGGTATCTGGTCGGGGAGGGGTACCTCCCCCTTGCCCGATTTTTTTGAAAATCTATATATATAAAATTCAATCTATGTTTGTTTATTTGTTTGTTTGTTTGTATGTTCCGAGTCGGCTCCGAAACGGCTGAACCGATTTATTTGAAACTTTCAGAGATCGTAGGGGGCGTTCATGTGGTGAAAATAGGGTACCTCATTTTTTGACACCTGGTCGATATTTGGTGGCGGAGGGGGGCCTCCCCTTTGTTTGACTTTTTTTTAAGTACAGTGAAAAAAACTAAAATTCTCTAAATTATTTGAAATTTACAGAGAATATGTGGTGAGGTTATGGAATTAATATGGGGTACCTGATGATTTCATATGTTGATGGGGGGGGGACCTCCCCCTTGCCCTACTTTTTGAAACTTGGAACAAAATTATGCGATTTGCTTGAAATTTTCATTGAATGTTGGGGTTGGCATCTAGACAAAAATCCGCTACATTATTTATTTTTCGATATTTGGTCGGGGAGGGGGACCACCCCTTTGCACGATTTTCTTTTTGAAAGTACAAACAAAACTAAACTCCCCCGACTGAAATTTTACGGAAAAAATGGGTTATGAAATTTATATCAGGTTCCTGATTTTTTAATAAAAATAAAAGGGCATAGGGAGACATCCGCTTCTCTTAAGTACATACAGAGAAACAATTAAACTTTAACGAGTTACTTGAAATTTACAGAGGACTGGGGACAGGTTACGATATTAATAGCTGATACCTGATTTTGTGATATTTGGACGGAAGAGAGGCCGCCCCTTTAGGCTTATAATTTGCTTGACATTTTCTGGGACGTTTACAAAAGATACGCTACATCATTTTTCGATATTTAGTCGGGGAGGAGGTCCTCCTCTAAAACTGCAAAAAAAAACAACAATTCTTAAGTTTTCTTGAGATTTACATAGGCAGTGGGGGAAGGTTATGAACGAAGAGGCAACCTTTCTTGCCCCACACTTGAAGGAAAGTTTCAAGAATTTTCAGGGAAGTTTAGGGGTGCTATTCACTACGGTGTTTGTCGATATTGTATCGGGGAAAGTGACGTCCCTTTAAAACAATAGAGCAAAATTTAAACATCGCCGATCTACTTGAAATTTACAGGGACGTGGGAGGAGGTGATTAAATTTATACATGATTTTTAAATTAGTATATGATTTTTTCGATATCTGGTTGGGGAAGGGGAAAATTGAAATAAACTTTGTCGATTTACTTCGACAGAATTTATAGGGACCATTTAGTAGTTGCAAAATTAATATAGGGTACGTGATAGTCCGATATCGGAGTGGAGCGAAGGTGGGGAGATGGTTCCCTTTTGTTCGTTTTTTTTTTTTCTTAAATTGAAAGTAGAGGGTTGTCCGTAAATGGGAACTCGGTACATAATTTTATGATTTTTGCACAGGTTGAAATTTACATGAAATTGGCAGCCAACGTAGAGGTTGCATCATTTTCCAACATTTTAGCAAATGTTAATGTGGTAAAATTTTTTACTACTTTTGTTTTTTTTTTTCGATTTATTGGATGGGAAACAGTAATTCTTTGTGTGTTTAATGTAAAGGGTGATTCTTTTGAGGTTAGGATTTTCATGCATTAGTATTTGACAGATCACGTGGGATTTCAGACATGGTGTCAAAGAGAAAGATGCTCAGTATGCTTTGACATTTCATCATGAATAGACTTACTAACGAGCAACGCTTGCAAATCATTGAATTTTATTACCAAAATCAGTGGCAGAAAATCCGCTTTTTTATCGACAAATTTTGTTCAGCGATGAGGCTCATTTCTGGTTGAATGGCTACGTAAATAAGCAAAATTGCCGCATTTGGAGTGAAGAGCAACCAGAAGCCGTTCAAGAACTGCCCATGCATCCCGAAAAATGCACTGTTTGGTGTGGTTTGTACGCTGTGGAATCATTGGACCGTATTTTTTCAAAGATGCTGTTGGACGCAACGTTACGGTGAATGGCGATCGCTATCGTTCGATGCTAACAAACTTTTTGTTGCCAAAAATGGAAGAACTGAACTTGGTTGACATGTGGTTTCAACAAGATGGCGCTACATGCCACACAGCTCGCGATTCTATGGCCATTTTGAGGGAAAACTTCGGAGAACAATTCATCTCAAGAAATGGACCGGTAAGTTGGCCACCAAGATCATGCGATTTGACGCCTTTAGACTATTTTTTGTGGGGCTACGTCAAGTCTAAAGTCTACAGAAATAAGCCAGCAACTATTCCAGCTTTGGAAGACAACATTTCCGAAGAAATTCGGGCTATTCCGGCCGAAATGCTCGAAAAAGTTGCCCAAAATTGGACTTTCCGAATGGACCACCTAAGACGCAGCCGCGGTCAACATTTAAATGAAATTATCTTCAAAAAGTAAATGTCATGGACCAATCTAACGTTTCAAATAAAGAACCGATGAGATTTTGCAAATTTTATGCGTTTTTAAAAAAAAAAAGTTATCAAGCTCTTAACAAATCACCCTTTATAATATAGTGATTAATTTTCAGATATGTTGAGGAGAAGGATACCTTTCCTTGACAAGCCACACTTAAAATTCACAAGAAATATAGAAGATTGTCCAAATACTTGAATACAGAACATTATTTAAAAAATTTGGAGGAAAGGGTACACCCTCTCCCCGACATTTTTTAAGACGAACCGTTTTACATATGCATTCCCGCCGTATTTGTACCTATAAACGAAAAAGCAAGTAGTCCGATTTGTTTAAAAGAATTCAAATCTTTTCGAATTTGTTTTCAGCACGAAGGATATAGATGACTAATTAACGCAAAATGCTTCTCCAAATATGCTTCGGAAGGCGCAGCGAAGCGGGCCGGGTTACGCTAGTTTTCTATAGAAATGAAATGTTGACAAATTTTTCTATAATAAAATTTCGCAAAATTTTCTATAGTTTCCTTTGTTAACTTGTTTCCTTTGTTTACTTGTTTTTTTTTTTTGTATCCGCTTCCTTTTTGTTATGAGCTACCACAGCTCTCTCTCTTTCTCTCTCTCTCTCTCTCTCTCTCTCTGTACTATGTAAAAGAATTAACTTCTCTTTTTATTGGTTTTGGATAGATCAAGCTATCTAAGAGTAAATCATCGATTTGCATTTTCAGTTCGTGTTCTAAGCTTGGATAGTGCGGTTGGATTCATTGCGGCTCGGTTCGGTGTTTGTTGAAATTGCACAAGTATTTATTTTATAGAGACGGTTATACTGAAATTAATTTGGTGTTCCTTCCATTCGTGTTGCCAGTTCGAGCTTGAACTCGTATTGCCGTTTCGAGTTGTTGTGTGTTGTTTATTAAATCGTTTCGAGTAAAACTTCTATTGAATCAATTATATTCTGTTAAATGAGTATTGTGTTGCATTTATATGGTACAGTTTTGTGTATTTGATTGCTTATATTGGTTTATTTGCCATAAATAAAGACTGAAATGTATGTGGGTAAGTTTTGTTTTATTAATTTCATACATATATCCTTTTGTTTGGAGTTTTTGTATTATTTGTCTAAAATTCATACTAAAATATTCATGCAGTGTTTTCTAAGCTAACGGTTCTTCTTGTTGTTGGTAGCAAAATCAAAAACAAACTATAGACACACACAAGCAAATACAATCCAATTATTTTCTCTCTTTGTTTTTGTCGAAGTCTAAATACAAATATATCTCTCCAATAATTATTTGTTCGTAAATTCGTTAGATGGCGCTGTCATACAAATTTGTTCGAACACAGATACATCGAAATGGATCTTGTAGATTATTATCTACAGATAGATAATTTCGTTATTTGACGACAGAGGGCATATCTGACAGCTAGATGGTTAATATATAGCTTACTTAGCTGGCGACAGAGAAAAAGTGGGAGGAATTGTGTGTCTGTAGTTAGACCATGTCGGGTATTGCACGATTTATCGTAATTTTGAAAAATAGCAAAAATTGCACATTTGACCATTTTTGCTCGGAAATTCCTTAGTTTCCAAAAATAATGGATTATTTGCATAAAAACAAGAAAAACAATCAGTAGTTAAACAAATACTAAATTTAACTTATTTTTAAAGGAAAACAATATTTGTCTGTAGTTTAGATTTTTTTTTAATTTCTACAGTCTAATCAAATTTTCCGTATCCCAAATATGTCTCAAAAATGTAATACATACAGATAAGTTCAATGTAAAAACCAAAGCAGAAGAAAATTTTCGTGCAATTTTCATTTTTTTTAATTTATTACAAAATTTTCCCAGTCCAATGAAAATTTCTCTACAACGAATATAAAATTCAATGATCATACCCTTAATGCTAACTAAAGCAAAATAAACTTTTTCTTTTTTCTCACCAGCAATTTAGCTAAATCTGGGGAAAACTGCATTTACTTTAAGTTTTTGCAGTCCTTTTGGACAAGTGCACAAACATTTCTTCTAAAGCGCATCTTGGGATCATTCAATGATTTTTTCTACTTCCGATTCAGTCCTTGTGGACAAGTATTAGAAAGAACGCATTCAGGATATTTTAAGTGCAAATTTTGGACAATTAAATTTTGCAAAAAAAAAAAAAATAGAAAACTAGTAAAAAAAAAAAAATAAAAAATTAGAATATTAATAAAACAAGTGAGTAAAGTAGAAAGTCGGGCGGGGCCGACTATATCATACCCTAAACCATCCCTACTGAATTAGTAGACATTGTTTGTGGGGTATCAATGGTATAGGTTTGGGTGATAAACTGCATTTTCATATTTAAGAACATAAAGGGGTACATGTTTATGGGAGTCTTGTCACAAGCTGAGAAGAAATGTCCGATATTAGGAGCTATAGTTGATTTTGCACCTACAGAGATAGTATGCTACTAATATTGAGTCCATTATTAAAAAAAAGAGGGAATAATAAATCCAATTTTGTAAAAATCGGGCAATATTATTTTGTAAGAGCTACATGTAAGTCTAAATACGATCAGCTAGTACATCAAAATTTGAAATTTGAATAACATTGGTTAATAAATAAGAGTATTATGGCCAAATATGCAAAAATCGGGCGATACATATATATGGGAGCTATATCTAAATCTGAACCGATTTCGATGAAATTTTGCACATACAGTTAGTGCTGTAGAAGATTACATTTAGCGAAATTTGAGTACAATCGGTTGATAAATAAGAGTTTTACGGCCAAATTTGGGAAAATCGGGCGATACATATATATGGGAGCTATATCTAAATCTGAACCGATTTCGATACAATTTTGCAGACTTAAAGGGTAATGAAAAAGTTTACTATGTTCAAAATTTTTTGTAAAAAAGCGCAACGTGACTCCATTTGTTGAAATCGGGCGATACATATATATGGGAGCTATATCTAAATTTGATCCGATTTCTTCCAAATTCAATAGCGTTCGTTCTTGTGCCAAAAAACACCCTGTACCAAATTTCATCAAAATCGGCTAAAAATTGCGACCGGAATCCTGTGAACAACAAATACATGAACGGACGGACGGACACCAAGCGCTAGATCTGAGTCGGTCGGTATATATTTTATGGGGTCTAAAATCAATATTTCTGGTAGGCACATTTTTTTGGCAGATCAAACCAGGGATCCGGAGCGGAGCGTGGAGCGGAGCGGAGCAAGCCCTTTTTTTGCCGGAGCGGGAGCGGCATTTCTAAAATCCGGAGCGGAGCGGTTTCCAAATGAAAAACCGCTCCGCTCCGAATAAAATATTACTTGAATGAAATGTGTAACTTTGAAATTACACTGTGTAGGTAATTTCAAATGTAGCTAGTACTTAGCGTAGTGTGAGTAAACGTTTAAAATGTACGATATGTATTTTTGTACGTACGTACATTGGGGAAAACACAACCTGTTTTTTTAGTAATTGTTTTCAAAAACGGCAAATATCAAAATATATCTCTAGTGTGTGTTGTAAAAGTAACAACAGTACTTTCGATCAATTTCATCCCGTATTACTACAAAGATGTTTATAATGAACGTCAAATAAATGCAATTAAACGATCTTATTTATATTTAATTTTTTAGTTTTCTACACTGAAAAAAATATTGTCGTGAAGTCAAAGATTCCATGTCCTTAGAATAAGAATGCAAATTTTGCTTAACATGGAAGACGCATTTCTCTAAAATAAAGTTTTTTTTTCTTGTCCAAAAGGCAATAAACTTTTGAATGAAGTTGTAATGTCCTTATAATTAAGTGATTTTACTTAAAAATGTGTATCATAACATGAAAGATAAAATTTTTGAGGTAAGGTCAACGTGACTTTAATAATTAAGAAAAATTCTTTAAAATTAATAAAATTGTCTTTAAATTTGTTTCCTTTTTGCATCTTGCCTACAAAGCAAAAAATCGTTAAAAAATAAGACATGTTTTTCAACACTTTATTTCAAAGACGCTTTTTACTTGAAACATAGCATAAATTCTACTGGAAGTCGAGTCTTAATATGGAAAAAAATAACTCGTTAACTCGTTTTTAAAGGATTTTGATAACAACTGACGAAAAAAATCTAAAAAAAAATGAAAAATTAACATTTGCTTCCTAGAAGCAATTACATAACCCCCAAATTTAAAAGAGAATTACGTCTTAAAGTATCCTTAATTGTATTCTCCGCTTCTTTGGCTCGGAATTAATACCCAAACTGTTAAAGTAAAGACAAAATCTTTGGAACCGGGCATGCTTTTTTTCAGTGTAAGGACATTCATATTTGCTTTACTATTGTACTATATCATAGCATTCTCTTATTTCTGATATTAGTTCTCGAAAATTTAATTAAAATTATGGATAGTTTCAATTTTGGTTGAAAAATACATTTATTATACAATAAAGGGGAAAAAAGCGAAATTAGGTAACACTAGATCTGAGTAAGAATATTCGTAGGTATACCACGGACTGATGTCGATGGAGGTTGTTGCAAACATAAACATACACACACACACATTACAAATATAACAAAACCTCTTCTCTACGTCTGTTGCAAAACAAAAAAAAGAAACTTTCGGAGAGTAGTTACTTCTACTCTGTGTATAGACTTTCAATTCCAATCAGCGTTGCCGTTTTGGTCCGATCGGACCAAAATTGGTCCAAAAGATTTCTAATTTTTAAATTTGGTCCGATGGTCAGACCAAACAGAATTTGGTCCATTTTGGTCCATTTTCATAAATTTGGTTTCTATCACATATTAAATAGTAGATGGTGCACCGCAAAGAATATTGTCGGGAGGCCAAATATTTCACATGCTTAAAATACGAATACGAATTTTGCTTAGAATAGAAGACGTATTTCTCTGAAAAAAAGTTTTTCCTTGTCTAAGTGATTCGACATAAAAATGTGTATCCTAACATGAATGCAAATTTCGTTTTAATGAAGTCAAAATGGATTTAATATTTCTGAAAAAATCTTCAAAATTAATAAAATATTTCAACACATTGCTTTAAAGTCATTATACCCTAAACCACATAGTGGTTAGGGTATAATAAGTTTGATCTGCCAAAAAATGTGCCTACAAGAAATATTGATTTTAAACCCCATAAAATATATACCGATCGACTCAGAATCACCTCCTGGGTCGATCTAGCGCTTGGTGTCCGTCCGTCCATCCGTCCGTCTGTCCATGTATTTGTTGTTCACAGGATTTCGGTCGCAATTATTAACCGATTTTGATGAAATTTGGTACAGGGAGTTTTTTTGGGCACAAGGACGAACGTTATTGAATTTGGAAGAAATCGGATCAAATTTAGATATAGCTCCCATATATATGTATTGCCCGATTTCGACAAATGGGGTCACGTTGCACTTTTTTTACTAACCGATCGTCGTCAAATTTAGCACAAAATAATCTTCTGTATCACTATATCATAAATAAGTTTTTTACGGCCAAATTTGGGAAAATCGGGCGATACATATATATGGGAGCTATATCTAAATCTGAACCGATTTCGATGAAATTTTGCAGACTTAAAGGGTAATGAAAAAGTTTACTATGTGCAAAATTGTTTGTAAAAAAGCGCAACGTGACTCCAATTGTTGAAATCGGGCCATACATATATATGGGAGCTATATCTAAATTTGATCCGAATTCTTCCAAATTCAATAGCGTTCGTACTTGTGCCCAAAAAACACCCTGTACCAAATTTCATCCAAATCGATTAATAATTGCGACCGGAAGCCTGTGAACAACAAATACATGGACATACGGACGGACACCAAGCGCTAGATCGACTCAGGAGGTGATTCTGAGTCGATCGGTATATATATTTTATGGGGTCTAAAATCAATATTTCTGGTAGACACATTTTTTGACCGATCAAAGTTATTATACCCTGACCACTATGTGGTTTGGGGTATAAAAAATTAAAGAAATAAAGTTTTGAAAGTACAATGAAGAATTTCGTATTGATAGGATCAAAAAATTTTTATTAGCGGAATTTTAAAATGAAATAAAGCCTTTAATTATTTCAAATTTCAATCAAAAATGTGGCTTTGGTACAAAAAATATTTAGCGTTTTTTTCTGGCTAGTTTTTTTTTACAACCTTTTTAAACCCAGGGAGCCACCGTGATGCAATGGTTAGCATGCCCGTCTTGTATGTTATCACAACCCACAATTGACCACATATCTTGGTGAGACCTACTATCCTTTTAAAATGGCCACTATTAAGTAGCAAAAATTGTAAAATATCTCGAATACATTGTATCGTCTGATAAATCATAAATGCTATTTTTTACAATTGCTTTAAAATTGCTCTAGCTTTATATTTCCCATATTTATACCCTTCACCACTACTGTGGTACAGGGTACAATAAGTTTGTGTAACGCCAAGAAATAGTAGTCATAGACCCATCTTTTAGTATACCGATGGGCTTAGAATTAACGTCTGAGTCGATTTAGCGACCCAGCAAAAAAAGCGTCGCCAAACAATTAATTAAAATGTTCTTTTTGGATCCGGAAGTGATGCAGAATTGACGCAGAAGCGATGCATTTAACATGGGATTGTCATAGGACGGAAGTCCTCCATTTCAACAGCCGTTGCACTGAATTTGCATCACTTCTTTCCGTGTGATCCGAGTTCAGTGTTTTGAATGTAAATTAAAAAATTCTGTAATATTTTGTCAAATAAATAATTTTTATAATTTTTAATAATTTTAATGGATTCTAACGCTCGTTGGAAATGTTTGACCTCAAATATTTTCAAAAATTCACAATTTTTTACAGATTGAATTTAGCATTTTTTTCGACAAAATTTAAATGATTTGTACCATTTTATGAATTCTTACTTAAAATTACCCATTAAAAATATGAATAAACCAAGTTATAAAAAAATGAATTAAAAGAACTTCCTGGGCAGTTAAACTAAATAACATCATTGGGAGTGAATCTCCCAATGATGTTATTTGTCTGTATATGTCTGTCTGTATATGTAATTTTGTGTACAAAGTACAGCTCGCAGTTTAAGCCCAATCGTCTTCAAATTTGGCACAGAGTTTCACTTTGGCTTAAAGACAATCGCTATTGATTTTTAAAAAAATCGGTTCAGATTTAGATATAGCTGCCATATATATTTATCGCCGATCTGCTCATAATTGACGTATTTATCAATGTATATTCTTAAAATTTCTCACAGCCAAATTTTTTGGGACTCTCGCAAACTATCGGCCAAATCGGTTCCGATTTTGATATAGCTCCCATGTATATCTTTCGTCCGATTTGCACTTATATGGCCTTAAAAGCCAGAGGTTTGCCCTGATTTGCTTCAAATTTTGCACAAGGAGTACGTTTAATAGTATCCTAAAGTGTACTAAATTTTGTTAAAATCGGTTCAAATTTAGATATAGCTCCCATATATATCTTTCGTCCGATTTGCACTTCTATGACCCCAAAAGCCAGAGTTTTGCACTGAGAGTACGCTCAATAGTATCGTTGAGTTTGCCAAATTTGGTTGAAATCGGTTCAGATTTATATATAGCTGCTATATATATCTTTCGCCCGATTTACACTCATATGACCACGGAGGCCAAAATTATACTCCGATTTACGTGAAATTTTGCAGAGATAACAGAATTATTTTTCTAACGATGCATGCCAAATTTGATCAAAATCGGTTCAGATTTAGATATATATGTACGCCAGAGTTGGACCAATATGGTAGAATGTTTCATATTTTTTACTCCAATTGACTCTGTACTTTCCACAGAGAACGTATTTAATATAATATTAATGTGTGTCAATTTTTATCTAATTTGCAAAGATAACAGAATTATTTTTCTAACGATGCATGCCAAATTTTATCAAAATCGGTTCAGATTTAGATATATATGTACGCCAGAGTTGGACCAATATGGTAGAATGTTTCATATTTTTTACTCCAATTGACTCTGTACTTTCCACAGAGAACGTATTTAATATAATATTAAAGTGTGCCAATTTTTATCTAATTTGGTTCAGATTTACATAAAGCCTCCATATATTTGTTCTTCCGGTTTATGCAAACACAAAATTCTGTGATGATTTCCCCATATCTTAGTCATTCCCACACACCGTAATGCCAGACTTTCCACAAAACGGTTGAGATTTATATAAGGCTCTGACTTGTGTACAAGTCTTACGATTCGATATATCAAAGCCCATAATTGTAAAATCGCCACTGCCAAGTAGCAAAATTTGTAAAAATACCTCAAATTGTCCTATACCTGTAATACATAAGCATCGCCTGATAAATCATAAATGTACTTTTGCCCAATTGCACACAAATGGCATTAGCCGATTGAAATTGGAACTGTAGGGAATTTGTAGAATTGTAATATAGTCGGCCCCGCCCGACTTTAAACTTTACTTACTTGTTGTAGCTATTTTTGTGGGCTACATGTAGGTCATGCCCTAATAGAGTTTACGATGGAAAATCGTAATTCCTTCTACTCATGTCCCTCATAAAAATTCTTCTCATTCATCTTCAGAAATTCTACCGTTTTCATAGTAACGAAAACAAAATTGAACAAAATTAAACTAAATGTTTGAAATATTAAAACGGTGTTTCCGTTGGCATAACTAAAACAATGGTTTTCCTTGTGTATGATAGTATCATAGAAGTTTGTTTCTCTTGCATTTTAGTGTTGAAACGTCATTTTATATTTCGTTTTTTGTAAAGAGTTTTAGGAATCCCTTTATATTTGTGTAGGTATGCGTGTGTAAATTTTTGTGAAATCCATTTTTTTCCTTTTGGACTTCTCTAATACAATACAACGTAACCAAAGTAACCATCTCTCATGAATCCTTTAGTTAGGACCATTTGCTAGGGAGTCCAAAAGTGTAAAGGAAGAAAAAGGAGAGATAAAAACAAATGCAATGTGATGATTTTAACAATGACGCAATTTTAGTGGAAGCGCACGTAGGGAACATTGGTTCAAATGTTCGAAGTGAGTGAAATAAATTTCGTGGATTATTTTGTTTAGTTGTATGTTCCGGTTAAACTCGGGAATGGCTGATCCTAATTTTCCGAGAACGTAGAGGGTAATATTCTGGTGAAAATAGGGTACCTCAATTTTGATTATTTTTGGATCAAAGTTCCCCAATTTTCTTGAAATTACCAGGAAAACTCCAAGCAAACAAAGAGCTTCCAAAAAGTAGTTTGGATCCCCAATCTGCGATCCGGAAGTATTGCATACTTGGATCATCTCCAAAGAATTTTACATGGGCTTGTCATTGGATCCTTTGCATTGGTTGGAAATTGTG
Organism: Haematobia irritans; assembly: GCF_050003625.1. Taxonomy (NCBI): domain Eukaryota; kingdom Metazoa; phylum Arthropoda; class Insecta; order Diptera; family Muscidae; genus Haematobia; species Haematobia irritans. Next base: position 162,285,960 of record NC_134397.1, on the reverse strand, counting down.
CACTGTTCATTTGAATGAAGAAATTTAAAAATCGAAAAAAAAAACATTTCAACCAATTTCACTTTTTATACCCTTCACCTCTACTGTGGTACAGGGTATAATAAGTTTGTACATTTGTATGTTACGCTAAGAAATAGTGGTCATAGACCCATCTTTTACCGATCGGCTTAGAATTAAATTCTGAGTCGATTTAGCGATGTCCGTCTGTCTGTCTGTCCGTCCGTCTGTCTGTATATGTAATTTTGTGCACAAAGTACAGCTCGCAATTTTGTCCGATCGTCCTCAAATTTGGCATAGGGCCGTTTCTTGGGACAGAGACAATCGCTATTGGATTTGGAAAAAATCGGTTCAGATTTAGATATAGCCGCCATATATATTTATCCCCGATTTGGTCATAATTGGCGTGTATATCAACCGATCTTCCTCAAATTCCGTACATCCGAAAATTTTATGAGTCTCAAAAAACTTGCAAAATATCAGCCAAATCGGTTCAGATTTAGATATAGCTCCCATATATACCTTTCGTCCGATTTAGACCCATATGACCACAGAGTTTACTACTGATCTTCGTGAAATTTTGCACAGAGGGTAGAATTGACATTCTACCAATGCTTGGTAAATTTGATTGAAATCGGTTCAAATTTAGATATAGCTCCCATATATATCTTTCGTCCGATTTGTATCTTTATGGCCACAAAAGCCAGAGTTTTGCCGTGATTTGCTTCAAATTTTGCACAAGGGTTACGTTTAATAGTATCGTAAAGTGTGTTAAATGTTGTTAAAATCGGTTCAGATTTAGATATAGCTTACATATATATCTTTCGCCCGATTTGGACTTATATGCTCTCAAAAGCCAGAGTTTTGCCCTGACTTACTTCAAATTTTGCACAAGCGGTACTTTTAACGATACTATTGTATGTGCCAAATATGGTCGAAATCGATTCAGATTTTGATATAGCTCCCATATATATCTTTCGTCCGATTTGAACTTATATGGACTCAAAATCCAGGGTTTTGCCGTGATTTGCTTCAAATTTTGCATAAGGAGTACGTTTAGTAGTATCGGTAATTGTGCCAAATTTGGTTGAAATCGGTTCAGATTTAGATATGGCTCCCATATATATCTTCCGTCCGATTTGCACTCATATGATCAGGGGGGCCAAAGTTATACTCCCATTTACGTGAAATTTCGCATAGATGGCAGAATTATTATTCTAACTATACATGCCAAATTTAGTCAAAATCGGTTCAGATTATATGTAGCTCCCATATATACGTACACCAGAGTTGGGGAAATATGGTAGACTGTTACACATTTCAGACCCAATTTCAATGGAAGTTTCCTCCAATTAACTGGATAGCGTTAGCCGATTTAAATTTTAATTCTATAGATTTTGTAGAAGTAAAAAGATTGTCTCCTTTATATAGCTTCCAGCAAATGTGAAGTAGTTGAGATGGTAACACAAATTTTGGCCTACATAGGGGTGAAGGGTATAATATAGTCGGCCCGCCCGACTTTAGACTTTACTTACTTGTTTTATCTATATTTTTTATTACACTGTTATTTTCATATTATCTAATTTTTACAATTTGAAACATTTTTTCGATTCGACCAGATGTTGAACCTGGGTTTGTTGGCACCATAACAGAAAGCCTTAGCACACTCAGCCACAAACGCCATTGAACACAAAACGTCGAAACGTGAATTCAAATACTTGTGATATTATCGTAATGCGACACCAAGGAATAACATACTAACTGCTTCTCGAGATGTTCTTTGTTTACGTTTTTATTATTTTTTTTTTTTACTTTTTTATTAATTTTATATTTTTTTACTTTTTTATTACTTTTTTGTGAAATTAAATTGTCCAAAACTTAAATTTGTACTTAAAATTGCCTAATTGCGTACTTTCTAATACTTGTCCAAAAGAACTGCATCGGAATTAGAAAAAAATCGTTGGGGGATACCAAGATGCGCTTTAGAAGAAATGTTTGTGGACTTGTCCAAAATGGCTGAATCGGAAGTTGAAAAAATCACTGTGGGATTCTGGGATGCGCTTTAAAAGAAATGTTTGCGGAACAACTTCCATTTTTTTACTCGGCTGTTGTTTTTAATATAGTGAAAAAACTAAACTTCTGCGATTTATCTGAAATTTACAGAGGACGCGGGGGGAGGTTATGAAATTAATATAGGGTACCAAAAAATATAGGGTATCAAAAAATATAGGGTATCAAAAATCGATATTTGTGCGACATTTTTACACTTGTAGAATAGTTCCCCGAAGTTCTTGTAGTTTTTATGGAGGGTTGGGGTGGTTCTATAAAAAGAATACCCTATATTTTTAGCGATCTTTGACCGGGGAGAGGACACACAGTGCTTCGATCCCATACAACGAATATTGCTGGTCAAAACTAAGACAAATGCGAAGTTTGGTCCTGATAGAACCACTCCTTCACGTACCACTCATACCTCCCATACAAAGGATCAGAAATATCTGATTGCATAAAATTGTGAGATAACACAAATAGCAAAATGTCCGTCATTTGGGAATGGTTTTAGATCACTCTTTGACATGTTCTATGGTTAGAACCGAGATATTTACAAAGTAGTAGTGTAACCCTGGTTGGAGCGGAATCCTCGAAAATTGGTCCCCACGTCTATTGGAAAAGTATATCAACTTTTTTTTTTCGAATTTTGACTCGTGTTGTTAAATAAATTTATTTTATACTAGCGTAACCCGGCCCGCTTTTCTGCGCCTACCGAAGCGTATTTGTAGGAACATTTTGCGTTAACTTAGTCAACCATATCCTTCGTGCTGAAAACAAATTCGAAATAATTTGAATTCTTTCAAACAAATCGGACTACTTGCTTTTTCGTTTATACACGCAAAAAACTAATTCTTTCCTCCCAAACGAAATTTTAGACAAACAAAGTTCGTTTCTCATTTGCTTTTCGCTGTATGGAAGTGTATTTGGAAGAAAAGTATATACTTTTTGTGATAAACGATTATTCTTTTCCAGGATGTAAAAACAATTTCTTAAAGACTAACTCAAAAAAAAAAAAAAAACATTGTTTTCTTGCTAATTGTATTTTCCCTCACATCTTTCTCACATCCACGAGGTTTTTAGTTCTTAACACCGTTTCCTGTAATACCAACAATGTAGAAGAAATTATACGATTTTATAAATTTTTATTTTTTTTTTTACCTTTCGCCTGGACGGAGAATCGAATCGCGGACCATGCACTTTGTAAGCCAACACACTAACCACTGAGCTATGTACCTGTTATGGTCATCAATAGATAATTATCCATATAAGTTATATTTATATAGCATAGCTTGCGGCGCCCACGAGCCGATTAAACAAACTTTATTTAACAGAAATAAATATTTAGTTTGGCACCGTGGAGCAGTGGTTGCTACGTCCGACTTGCATGCCAAGGGTCGTGGGTTCGATCCCTGCTTCTACCAAAATTTTTTGTTTTTTTTTTTACATATATTCCAGATATGTTCGGAAGATTCCGAAAAAAATTTCAACATTACATTGTACTATATTAAATTTTGAACTGTAAAATGTGTCTTATTAAAGACCTAAAATCAGAAAAGAACAGTGTTTGATATAAACGAAATGGACTGTGTTGTTGTTCCAAAAATAACTTTTTTTTTATTGAAAAAAAAAATTTTTGTAACAAACGAATTTTTTTGGTGATAAAAATTTAAAATTTTCGAAGCAATTCAAGAAACTCTAACAAAAGAAAAACGTTTTCGGTACACGTTTTCCAAACGTTTTTTTTCTTTGCGTGTAGGTACAAATACGGCGGATATGCATATGTAAAACATTTCGTTTTAAAAAATGTCGGGGAGAGGTGTACCCTTTCCTCCAAAATTTTTAAATAATGTTCTGTATTCAAATAGTTGGACAATCTTTTATATTCCTTGTGAATTTTAAGTGTGGTTTGTCAAGGAAAGGTATCCTTCTCCTCAACATATCTGAATATTAAGCACTATATTATAATAACATACAAAGTATTACTGTTTCCCATCCAATAAATCGAAAAAAGCAAAAGTAGTAAAAAAATTTTACCACATTAACATTTGCTAAAATAATGCACCCTCTACGTTGGCTGCAAATTCATGTAAATTTTAGTTCTTTACTAAAAAGAAGTCTGGCAGAAGCCTGTGCGAAAATCGTAAAATTATGTAGCGAGTTCTCATTTACGGACAACCCTCTTTCAATTTAAGAAAAAACAAGTATATACGGCCGTAAGTTCGGCCAGGCCGAAGCTTATGTACCCTCCATCATGGATTGCGTAGAAACTTCTTCTAAACACTGCCATCTACAATCGAATTACTTAAGTTGCGGTAACGCTTGCCGATGACAAGGTATCTTAAAACCTCCTAACACCATCTTCTAAATCAAAAAAGATCTATCCAATACGTATATAATTTAGTTTGACAAAGTAGACATAAAATTTTGACAAAATTTTCTACAGAAATAAAATTTTAACAAAATTTTCTATAGAAATAAAATTTTCACAAAATTTTCTATAGAAATAAACTTTTGACAAAATTGTCTATAGAAATAAAATCTTGGTAGATTATTTTTGGCTCGAGTGGCAACCATGATTATGAACCGAATAAAATTTGAACAAAATTTTCTATAGAAATAAAATTTTGACAATGATGACAATTTTATTATGAACCGAATAAAATTTTAACATAATTTTCTCTAGAAATAAAATTTTGACAAAATTTTCTATAGAAATAAAATTTTGACAAAATTTTCTATAGAAATAAAATTTTGGTAAACTATTTTTGGCTCTAGCGGCAACCATAATTATGAACCGATATGGACCAATTTTTGTGTGATTGGACCAATTTTGGTATGGTTATTAGCGACCATATACTAACACCACGTTCCTAATTTGAACCGGATCGGATGAATTTTGCTCCTCCAAGAGCCTCCGGAGGTCAAATCTGGAGAACGTTTTATATGGGGGCTATATATAATTATGGACCGATATGGACCAATTCTGGCACGGTTGTTAAAGATCATATACTAACACCATGTTCCAAATTACAACCGGATTGGATGAAATTTGCTTCTCTTGGAGACTTCGCAAGCCAAATCTGGGGATCGGTTTATATGGGGGCTATATATAATTATGAACCGATGTGGACCAATTTTTGCATGGTTGTTAGAGACCATATACCAATATTATGTACCAAATTTCAGGCGGATCGGATGAAATTTGCTTCTCTTTGAGGCTCCGCAAGCCAAATCTGGGGATCGGTTTATATGGGGGCTATATATAATTATGGACCGATGTGGACCAATTTTTGCATGATTGTTAGAGACCATATACCAACACCATGTACCAAATTTTAGCCGGATCGGATGAAATTTTCTTCTCTTTGAGGCTCCGCAAGCCAAATCTGGGGATCGGTTTATATGGGGGCTATATATAATTATGGACCGATGTGAACCAATTTTTGCATGGTTGTTGGAGACCATATATCAACACCATGTACCAAATTTCAGCCGGATCGGATAAAATTTGCTTCTCTTTGAAGCTCCGCAAGCCAAATCTGGGGATCGGTTTATATGGGGGCTATATATAATTATGGACCGATGTGAACCAATTTTTGAGTGGTTGTTAGAGACCATATACCAACACCATGTACCAAATTTGAGCCGGATCGGATGAAATTTGCTTCTCTTTGAGGCTCCGCAAGCCAAATCTGGGGATCGGTTTAGATGGGGGCTATATATAATTATGGACCGATGTGGACCAATTTTTGCATGGTTGTTAGAGACCATATACCAACACCATATACCAAATTTCAGCCGGATCGGATGAAATATGCTTCTGTTAGAGGTTCCACAAGCCAAATCTGAGGGTCCCTTTATATGGGGGCTCTACGTAAAAGTGGACCGATATGGCCCATTTTCAATACCATCCGACCTACATCGATAACAACTACTTGTGCCAAGTTTCAAGTCGATAGCTTGTTTCGTTCGGAAGTTAGCGTGATTTCAACAGACGGACGGACGGACGGACGGACGGACGGACGGACGGACATGCTTAGATCGACTCAGAATTTCACCACGACGCAGAATATATATACTTTATGGGGTCCTAGAGCAATATTTCGATGTGTTACAAACGGAATGACAAAGTTAATATACCCCCATCCTATGATGGAGGGTATAAAAACTTAAGAATTTTTTTTGCAGTTTTAGAGGAGGACCTCCTCCCCGACCAAATATCGAAAAGTGATGTAGCGTATGTTTTGTAAACGTCCCAGAAAATGTCAAGCAAATTATAAGCCTAAAGGGGCGGACTCTCTTCCGTCCAAATATCACAAAATCAGGTATCAACTATTAATATCGTAATCTCTCCCCACACTGAAAAAATATTGTCGTGAGGTCAAAGATTTTATGTCTTTAAAATACGAATGCAAAATTTGCTTAGCATAGAAGATGCATTTCTCTAATATAAAGTTTTTTTCCTTGTCCAAAAGTCGATAAACTTTTCAAAGAAGTCGTATTATCCTTATAATTAAGTAATTTGACTTAAAAATGGGTATCTCAACATGAAAGAAAAAATGTTTGTGCTAAGGTCAACTTGACTTTAATAATTCAGAAAAATTCTTTAAATTTAATAAAATTGTCTTTAAATTTGTTGTCTTTTTGCACAAAGCAAAAAATCGTTCAAAAATAGGACATGTTTTTCAACACTTTATTTTAAAGACGTTTTTTACTTGAAACATACCATAATTTCTACTGGAAGTCACGTCTGAATTTGGAAAAAAAGTTGTCGTTAACTTGTTTTTAAAGGGCTTTGATAGCATATAAAGAAAAAACCTGAAAAAGCGAAAAATTAAAATTTGTTTCCTAGATGCAAGTACACAAAACCCAAATTTAAAAGAGAATTGTGTCTTAAAAGTATCCTTACTTGTATTCTCCGCTTCTTTGGCTCAGAATCAATACCAAAATTTTTAAAGTAAAGACAAAATCTTTGGAACCGGGCATGCCTTTTTTTCAGTGCAGTCCTCTGTAAATTTCAAGTAACTCGGTAAATTTAAATTGTTTCTCTGTATGTATTTAACCCATTCGACCCCGAATTTTTATAGGTATCGCAAAATTTTTTTTTTTACTTTTAATCATGTTGATGTCATTTAAGAAGCATCTAGCCAAAATTTCGGGTCGCCACGCCCATTCGTTTAGGCGGTAGAGAATGTTGCCTGTGGGCAACTTTGGGCAATTGTGACTACAAACTATTTTGTTTTGTAATGATAGACGTATTTCGTTTTATTGGATTTTTGTTAAGTTTTTTGTTATCTTACAGTAAATATATACTTAGATGCGCGCGTGAGTGGAATTTCAATCACGCTCAAACATATTCACGAAGAAATATTTGTACTCACGCATGCCATGTGGGTAGGAATTCACGGTCACGAAATGAAAACTCATACTCGCACACGCTCACACATGAACAATGTTTATGTCTCACGCTTTCGCACGATTCACGACAATTTTCGTAATTCACGACAAATCTCGTAAGTCACGAATATTTTCGGAACACGACAATTTTCGTGGCCCTATAAAATTCTGGTAATTAACGAAATTTCTCGTGACTCACGCTATTGAAATCTTAAGCGTGATTAAATATGTAGAGGTGATTAAAATCGGTGAGCTTGAATTTAATCGTGAACGTGAATTTGTTCGTAATTGTGACTTTTTGTGTCTGTTTTACCGTGAGTGCGAATTTTATCGTGAATATTTTTTGTTAACGTGAATTTTATCTTGAGCGTAAGTTGGATCGTGAGCGTGGGTTGGATCGTGAAAGTAAATTTTTATCGGGAGCGTTATTTCGGAGAAAGTTTACTCACTCACAATCACGAACACAATTTGATTTTTACTCACGCTCACGCGCCACACATTTTTCTTTAATCCCGTTCACGCGCATTCACGAGGTTTCGTTTAAATTTCATTCACGAGATTTCGCTTAAATTTCATTCACAGCTTCGCGTGACTCACGAAAATGTTTTTTTTTTTGTTTTTAATCCATGTCAATTTAACTGGCGGTGTAAAAAACCAAAGTATTATAAAGCGTCAATATTCGTGCTAATCCACTAGTATGTTGCCAAGAAGTGGCTTCCTCCCTTTTTACGATTCCTTCCAAATTCCCCACTGCACTGCAGATATGTTTTCCACATCATCGCAGCATTTCTCGTCACTGGGACATCCCAATTGAAGTTCAAAATTTTTTCAAAATCATTGTTTTTCAAACCTTTTTTCTCCAGGTCTTATGTTCAAAAATATGTAATTTTACTACCACAATTGCCCAAAGTTGCCCACAGGCAACTTTTCAATTTTAAAAATTTCCCATCTGTTGTTTTTTTGCAATTCTAAGATTTGACTTCCAGAAATATTTTATTTGACATGTACTACAATAGATTTAATAAAAACTTTCAACATTTTAGTTGTAATTTTTGAAAAAAGTCACATGTATAAAAACCTCTTTTTAAATTCGCAAATATTTTTTTTTTGAGGTACGTGCGTATTAATGAAAAATTTTTTGCTAATTGACAACCAAATTAGCTGATTCTTCATTCAACTTGAAGAAAACACTCGTAGCTTTCGATACCGTTACAGTTTTATGCAGGGATCCGGAGCGGTCCATTTTTTTCGCTCCGCTCCGGAGAAAAAAAAACCGCTCCGCTCCGAGAAAAAAAATCGCTCCGCTCCACGCTCCGCTCCGCTCCGCTCCTCTTCGAGAAAATTATAGTACAAATATATTGGAGCTATATCTAAATTTGATCCGATTTCTTCCAAATTCAATAACGATCGTCCTTGTGTCCAAAAAACCTCCCTGTACCAAATTTCATCAAAATCGGTTAATAATTGCGACCGAAATCCTGTGAACAACAAATACATGGACAGACGGACGGATGGCCGGACGGACACCAAGCGCTAGGAGGTGATTCTGAGTCGATCGGTATATATATTTTATGGGGTCTAAAATCAATATTTCTTGTAGGCACATTTTTTGGCAGATCAAACTTATTATACCCTAACCACTATGTGGTTTAGGGTATAATGATTTAAAACAATGTGTTGAAATATTTTATTAATTTTGAAGATTTTTTCAGAAATATTAAATCCATTTTGACTTCATTAAAACGAAATTTGCATTCATGTTAGGATACACATTTTTATGTCGAATCACTTAGCTATAAGGACAAACAGACTTCATTGAAAAGTCTAGAGACTTTTAGACAAGGAACAACTTTTTTTCAGAGAAATACGTCTTCTATTCTAAGCAAAATTCGTATTCGTATTTTAAGCATGTGAAATATTTGGCCTCCCGACAATATTCTTTGTGGTGCACCATCTACTATTTAATATGTGATAGAAACCAAATTTATGAAAATGGACCAAAATGGACAAAATTTAAAAATTAGAAATCTTTTGGACCAATTTTGGTCCGATTGGACCAAAACGGCAACGCTGATTGGAATTGAAAGTCTATACACAGAGTAGAAGTAACTACTCTCCGAAAGTTTTTTTTTTGCAACAGACGTAGCGAAGAGGTAAATAAGAGAATGCTAGGATATAGTACAATAGTAAAGCAAATATGAATGTCCTTACACTGAAAAAAAGCATACTCGGTTCCAAAGATTTTGTCTTTACTTTAAAAAATTTGGTATTGATTCCGAGCCAAAGAAGAGGACAATACTTTAAAGACGTAATTCTCTTTTAAATTTGGGGTTATGTACTTGCTTCTAGGAAGCAAATGTTAATTTTTCATTTTTTTAGATTTTTTTCGTCAGTTGTTATCAAAATCCTTTAAAAACGAGTTAACGAGTTATTTTTTTTTCCATAAGACTCGACTTCCAGTAAAAAGCGTCTTTAAAATAAAGTGTTGAAAAACATGTCTTATTTTTTAACGATTTTTTGCTTTGTAGGCAAGATGCAAAAAGGAAACAAATTTAAAGACAATTTTATTAATTTTAAAGAATTTTTCTTACTTATTAAAGTCACGTTGACCTTACCCCAAAAATTTTATCTTTCATGTTATGATACATATTTTTAAGTAAAATCACTTAATTATAAGGACATTACAACTTCATTCAAAAGTTTATTGCCTTTTGGACACGAAAAAAACTTTATTTTAGGGAAATGCGTCTTTCATGTTAAGCAAAATTTGCATTCTTATTCTAAGGACATGGAATCTTTGACTTCACGACTATATTTTTTTCAGTGTAGAACACTAAAAAATTAAATATAAATAAGATCGTTTAATTACATTTATTTGACGTTCATTACAAACATCTTTGTAGTAATACGGGATGAAATTGATCGAAAGTACTGTTGTTACTTTTACAACACATACTAGAGATATATTTTGACATTTTCCGTTTTTGAAAACAATTACTAAAAAAACACGTTGTGTTTTCCCCAATGTACGTACGTACAAAAATACATATCGTACATTTTAAACGTTTACTCACACTACGCTAAGTACTAGCTAAATTTGAAATTACCTACACAGTGTAATTTCAAAGTTACACATTTCATTCAAGTAATATTTTATTCGGAGCGGAGCGGTTTTTCATTTGGAAACCGCTCCGCTCCGGATTTTAGAAATGCCGCTCCCGCTCCGGCAAAAAAAGGGCTTGCTCCGCTCCGCTCCACGCTCCGCTCCACGCTCCGCTCCGGATCCCTGGTTTTATGAACAAAAACAATAACAAAAACAACGCTGACAGTGAGTCTCAAAACACAAAAAGTTGCCCACAGGCAACTTTAGGGTCGAAAGGGTTAAGAGAAGCGGATGTCTCCCTATGCCCTTTTATTTTTATTAAAAAATCAGGAACCTGATATAAATTTCATAACCTCACCTATTTTTTCCGTAAAATTTCAGTCGGGGAGTTTAGTTTTGTTTTCACTGTACTTTAAAAATAAAGTCGGTCAAAGGGGTGGTTCTCCTCGCCGACCAAATATCGAAAAATAATGTAGCGGATTTTTGTCTAGATGCCAACCCCAACATTCAATGAAAATTTCAAGCAAATCGCATAATTTTGTTCCAAGTTTCAAAAAGTAGGGCAAGGGAGAGGTCCCCCTCTCCGTCCACATATGAAATCATCAGGTACCCCATATTAATTCCATAACCGCACCGCATGTTCTCTGTAAATCTCAGATAATTTAGAGAATTTTAGTTTTTTCACTGTACTTTAAAAAAGTCGAACAAAGGGGAGGTCCCCCTCCGCCACCAATTTTGGAAATATAAAGTAGCGGATCTTTGTCTAGATGCCAACCCCAACCTTCAATGAAAATTTCAAGCAAATCGGTCAACTTTGGTCCAATTTTCAAAAAGTCCGGCAAAGGGGAGGTCCCCCTCCGCGACCTGGTGTCAAAAAATGAGGTACCCTACTTTCACCACATGAACGCCCCCTACGATCTCTGAAAGTTTCAAGTAAATCGGTTCAACCGTTTCGGAGCCAACTCGGAACATACAAACAAACAATCAAACAAACAAATAAACAAACAAATAAACAAACAAATTGAATTTTATATATATAGATTTCCCTTTTATTCTAAAAGAAAACTCATTTTCAATTTAAAAGCTATTTTAGATATTTCATTGCATTCACGTGGAATAAAAAATAAAGTATGAGCACATGTTGTTTGCCAATATTCATTGTTTCCTCCAAGTGATGCGTGCAAAACACTAAGCCTTTTGAGAATGTCACTGAAGCACAATGCCTGGCAGGCTTTTATTCTCACCTCAGAACATTGCTTCTTGTGTCGGAAATACCAGAGCATTCGTACAACCTCCATTATATAATTAGAAAATTAAAGGAACAACACTTTTTTCATTGAAGCAACAAAGGCCATAAAAGACGCACCATCACCACTCTAACCACTACATGTAATATTGACAACAAAAACATCCAGAAATATATATCGACCCGAAAATCGGTTGGCAAACCTTTACCACTTGTTCCTCTGCACGTTCATTATTCACTCGAATTCTATAGAAAGACGAAAAAGAAGAAGGAGAAAAGAAAAAAGTTTTTCAACTAATGGGTTTCTGATGAAGCGCATTCGTGTCAATGATAAAGGCGAAAAAAGAGAGAGACGGAAATGGAGGAGGAACTCTGGCGAAATACAATGCCAAGGAAAGCAAGACAATGCCATAGCATTTAGGCGACTTTGTTAAGAAATTGGAAATGATTAACATTTTCTTATTTTCACTTTCGACGCGACGCATTGTTCTCTAAATCCATGATAATGGAAAAATATCTGAACATAGCAAGCTTAGGTTCAAAGAAGTCATGCGACTCTTGTAGATGCCAGTACATAAAGAGGTCGGAGAGGAAGAAAACATCTTTGCCAGAAGACATTTGGAGGATGAAGGAGAAAATCAACTTAAGGGAAATGATGAGTACTGCTTAGCACCCGGACCTACCTATGTTCTCGTCTATTCATTTGCTTTTCCTACTTTTCATTGGTGGTGAACTTTTATTTTTGGTTTTTACCCTTAAGTGGAGGATGTTTGGCTTGAATAGGAAATGGCAAACAATACCAACATGACGTTTGTCTGTCTCCTTCTGTCTGTCATTATCTCATCCATTTGGAAAGGATAATGAGTTAATAGTGATTTACAGTTAATGTCTTTCGTTTAAGTTTTGTTTTTTGTTTTCTGCTTGAATTTCGATGGAATCCCATGTTGATTTGTAATTGAGAAGTTAACAATGTAATGGACGTTTACGACATCTATTTCTCTATTTGACCAAGATGTTAGTAAATGGTATTGTCAGCAGTTTCTTTATTCTAATATTGAAATGTGTCTCTCAAGCTGACTTAATTAAGTGGTTATTAATTCAGTTAGAAAATATCTTCTAAGAAATTTAACTGTTTTGAGTGTTTACTGTAAAAAGAATTAAATATTAACTTAATATAGAAGATTATAGAACCTCAATTTTAGGATATGAATTTTAATGAAAAGAACGTTCTTAGTCTTTGCTGTTAATTTTTTTCCCTCAAACTTGGGACACCAGTCTAGGAAATTTGCCGTAAAAGTCGCATGAAGCAAGTAAAGTTTCCTTAAAATAAATAAAAATATTTCTTATTTAAGGTTAGGTTAAGTTAAAGTGGCAGCCCGATTAAGATTCAGGCTCACGTAGACTATTCGGTCCATTGTGATACCACATTAACTAAAAGTACCTATTACATATGGGCACTTCTAGTTTTAACCGCTGACCTTCTCGATTATTTTCTTCTGTTGAACCAAGATTGTTCCAAGCTCATACACTAGTCATTATACTTCGACAGCTCATACAATAGTCATTATACTTCGCACCAATAGTTTTTGCAAAATCGCCTATCAGGCAGCGATCCGTTATAGCAGATATCAGGAGTGATATCTGACGCCTTGAGAACACTAGCGTATCTAGTGTGCGGTTTAAGTTTAAATGGGGCCATATTTGCTACAACCCTTGCAATTTTCCCATCAAACATTTGCCATCATGACAGCCTTCTGACGCAGTAAGAGCTTGCAGGTAGCCAGAGGCATACCAACAGATTCTAGTTCCCCTGGAATATGTAAGGTAGTTCCTAGCCTTGCTAGCTCATCTGCTTCGTAGTTCCCCGGTATGTTCCTATGGCCAGGCACCCATATTAGGTGAATATTGTGCTGCTCAGCCATCTCATTGAGAGATTTGCGGCAGTCGATGGCCGTTTTCGAGTTGAGGAACACAGAGTCCAAGGATTTTATTGCAGGTTGACTGTCTGAGTATATATTAATGCCAATATTGTTTGGAGCATTACTTCTCAGCCAATTCACCACTTCTCTTATTGCTAATATTTCAGCCTGAAAAACACTACAGTGATCAGATAATCTTTTCGCTATTCGTAGTTCCAGATCTTTAGAATATACTCCGAAACCCACTTGGCCATCCAATTTGGAGCCATCAGTGTAGAAATCTATACATCTTTTATTCTCCGGGGTCCGTGTACACCACGCCTCAGTGTTGGGAAGTAGAGTCTCAAACTTTTTGTCGAAAAGTGGTCTCGCCAAAGTGTAATCCACTACGTTAGGCACATCTGGCATTATTTTGGGGACCGAACTATGGCCGTAACTTTTTTCCGACCACAGCGACAGCTCGCGCAACCGCACAGCCGTTGCTGCAGCTGACTGTTTGGCCACAATGTCTAAAGGCAATAGATGCAGTATGACATTAAGGGAATTTGTTCCTGTCTTGCTGAATGCACCTGAGATGCACAAGCACGCCATACGCTGAACTTTGTCTAAACTTGTTGGCTGGTGAAGTGCCGGCCACCAGACTACAACACCATATAGCATTATAGGTCTAACCACTGCCGTGTATAGCCAATGACCAATTTTTGGTTTTAGTCCCCACTTTTTCCCTATTACCTTTTTGCACGAGTATAAAGCTACCGTTGCTTTCCTCGCCCTTTCTTCAATATTAAGCTTAAAGTTCAGCTTCCTGTCCAAAATAACGCCAAGGTATTTTGCACACTCACTAAAGGGAATTTCAATACCCCCTAAGGAAATGGGCCTAACCGTGGGAGTTTTGCGATCTTTGCAGTACATGACTAGTTCTGTCTTTGCAGGATTTACCCCAAGTCCATTATCTTTCGCCCATTTCTCAGTCATCCGGAGGGCTCTCTGTATAATATCTCTAACTGTTGATGGGAATTTTCCCCTGACTGCTAGCGCCACATCATCTGCGTATGCCACCACTTGTATCCTTTCTTTTTCGAGGGAAACCAGAAGGTCGTTTATAGCAACATTCCAAAGAAGAGGTGATAGAAATCCTCCTTGAGGAGTGCCTCTGTTCACATACCTTTGTATGGACAAGCAAACCCAGTGTGGCTGAAATGCGTCTCTTCCTTAGAAGTGCGTCTAACAGCGTAAGTATACCTGGATCAACATTCAGAGTTGTCAGTCCATTTAATATCGAGCTCGGAAGGACGTTATTGAACGCCCCTGCGATGTCTAGAAACGTCACGATTGTGCATTCTTTGACAGATAGTGAGCTTTCAATAAAACTGACTAGTTCATGTAATGCGGTCTCAGTAGACCTGCCCTTCGAGTATGCATGTTGACGTTTCGAGAGCAAACTTGAAACGACGTTAGTTCTAAGATAAATATTGTTACGTTTTTATATTTAGGCGTTTTTAATTACCCAACAATTAAAACACAGTTCTTTTAAATAACGACAATCTACAATTTATTTACTATGACTTCACACTTTACAATTCGTTCACACTGAAGTTATTCGTTTGACGCTTTAATTAAGACTGACTCGTTAGCAGCATGCGAGCGCTTTTATATATGACGGTGTGGCAATACGAGAACATTCTGGTAGCACTACAATATTCTTAGACAATGCTAGAAGGATCTACGACCATTAAGTTGTTCGTCTGGTGGCTGCCAAACACATACACACTCACATAGATATATGCTCGCATTACTACAACAACAATGACAATAGACAATGAGATAAAATGAGAATGCAGAATAACAAAGCAAAGGGGTTGCTATTCTATGAGAGAGTAAGAACTAACATTTCAGTAAGCAAACAAAAGAACATAAAAGAAGTTCAGGAAAATACTAGAAAATGAGTAGATGATTCCAACAAGTGATAGCGAAATTTTATCGTTACAATTTGAAATTTAAATAAGCTTAAATCTATAATTATCAAATTCATAACACTGCCTCCCGCTTAAGCCTGTTCGTCCCGAACAGGCACAGAACCTGTTCCGTAAGGAGCCAATCGTTCCAGATGTACAACTTTCATCTTTGATCTAGGGCTGTCGTCCTTCTGAATCCGGTATACAACATCATTGATCTTCTTGATGACTTTGTATGGGCCTTCCCACTGGGTTTGCAGTTTGGGACACAGTCCTTTCTTTCGTTGCGGGTTAAATAGCAGAACCAATTCTTTTTCTTGGAAGCCCTCAGTATTTACAGCACGATCGTATCTCGCCTTCATTCTGTTGCTGACCATTTTTATTTTGTTGCGCACTGATTCGTGAACTTCTCCGAAAGTGTTTGGGATGTCGTTTCTGTTTTCTTCCATGGCGAGCTCATTAGGTTTAGCGCCGAATATCAGATCTCCAGGCAACTTCAACTCAGTTCCGAATAGAACATTGGCCGGTGTTCGAGAGGTGGAATCATGAATGGCAGATCTATACGACAGCAAAAACTTTGGTATATGCTCGTCCCAGTCCCTCTGGCCGTTGTCCACTACTTTTCGAAGATGTTCCTCCAGAGTGCGATTAAATCTTTCTACCATGCCATCGGATTGTGGATGTAATGGTGTAGTCCTCGTTTTCTTGATACCAAGGGATTCACACATCTCTTTGAATATGGCCGATTCAAAATTTCTTCCCTGGTCTGAGTGAATCTCGGACGGCACACCGTAGCGACATATCCAGTTTTTGTTGACCACATCCACAATCGTTTTTGCCTCTTGGTTTGGAATTGCATACACCTCCGGCCATTTGCTGAAGTAATCCATGACCACAAGGACATAACGGTTTCCAGAATCACTTACTGGGAAAGGGCCTGCCACGTCCATTGCTATTCTTTCAAACGGGGCTCCTGGTCTATACTCTTGCATAGGACCTCGACTTTTCCTTGTTGGACCTTTCGCCTTCATGCACTTCTCGCAATTGGCTACCCATTCAGCAATTGATTTCTGGCATCCAACCCAGTAGAATCGTTGCTTCACTTTCTCGGCTGTTTTGGTTATTCCCAGATGACCTCCACTGGGACCATTATGGAACTCCGCCAAAACGTCTCTTATTTTGGAATCTGGAACGATGATCAAATTTCGGCTGCTCTTGCCATCTTCGCTTTCCCATTTACGTTGTAGGGATCCATTGACTAGAACTAAACTATCCCATTGAGCCCAGTATGATTTCAAAAGTGGACTTTCGGCTGCGATGTCTTTCTTACTGGGCTTCTTGTTCTCTTCCTTTGCCGAAATAATTTTGTCCAAAATGGGATCTTTACGCTGTTCTGTTGGCCAGTCCACTCCAGATTCGATGTGTAACAGCCGAATATCAACAATCTCCTCCTTGTGTTCAGCTTTCGAGCAGTGCTTGCATTCTATACTGCAAGGTCGACGTGACAAGGCGTCAGCGTTACCGTGTTTTCCACCTTTTCTATGCTCGATACTGAAATCATAGCTTTGGAGCCTCTCGATCCAACGTGCCAGTTGAGCTTCCGGATTCTTGAATTGGAGCAACCATCGTAGAGCTGAGTGATCAGTCCTGAGCAAGAAGTGTTGTCCATACAAATATTTATGATAATGTTTTACGCCCTCTATGACGGCTAGCAGCTCTCGTCGCGTTACACAGTAGTTCTTTTCGGGCTTGGACAACGTTCGGCTGAAATATCCGATGACCTTCTCCTTGCCGTCTATCTGTTGGGATAGCACACCTCCAATACCATGCGCGCTAGCATCTGTATCCAAAACAAATTTTTCGCCCGGAATAGGATACGCTAGAACAGGAGCTGAACATAAAAGTTCTTTTAAATGTTGGAATGAATCCTCCTGTTCGTCGCTCCACTGGAACTTCTGACCTTTTTGCGTCAATTTATGGAGACTAGCGGCGATGCTGGCGAAGTTTGGGACGAATCGTCGGTAATATGTACATAACCCAAGGAAACTTCTTAATTCGTGGAGATTTCGTGGTCGTGGCCAATCTCTGACAGCTTGGATTTTGTCTCCATCGGTGGATATGCCCTCTGCAGTCACATGATGACCCAGGTATTTAACTTCCCGCTGGAAAAGGGAGCATTTCTTTGCGTTAAGGCGTAGACCAGCGGCTGACAATTGCTGGATAACGTCTTTCAAGTTCTTAAGGTGCTCGTCAAATGTTTTGCCCATCACTATGATGTCGTCCAAGTATATCAAGCACGACTTCCAGTGCAACCCCTTCAGTACACGCTCCATCAATCTTTCGAAGGTAGCCGGAGCGTTGCAGAGCCCGAACGGCATTACATTGAATTGCCAGAGACCGCCATTAACGCCAAAAGCCGTCTTTTCCTTGTCTTTCTCGGCGATCTCTACTTGCCAATATCCACTCTGCAAATCAAGCGTAGAAAACCATGTTGTTCCTGCTAGTGTGTCCAACGTGTCATCAATGCGTGGAAGCGGATAACTGTCCTTTTTGGTGACATCATTCAGTTTTCTATAGTCCACGCAGAATCGGGTACTTCCATCTTTCTTTTTGACCAGCACAACTGGGGAACACCAAGGAGTTGATGATGGCTCGATCACTCCACTCTCCGCCATTTCCTTTATGAGCTTTTGAACTTCGTCTCTTTTTGCCAGGGGAACACTTCGTGGTGCCTGTTTTATGGGCCTTTCTTCTGCGGTTTTAATTTCATGTTTCACTACAGATGTTCTTCCTTGATTTCCCTTTTCAGAAGCAAAAGCAGAGGCGTTTTTCCACAACAATTGCTTGGCTTTATTTCTCTCTGACGGCGATAGATGACGTGTCCAAGCCTCGAAATACCCTTCCAGATGTTTTCTCACTGCTCCATGTGTCTTTGATGAGTCGCCTTCCAAATTGACTATTGCCTCGGCTGGTGTACATTTTCCAATATCAGAAAATTTTACAATTTGCTCATGATTGTCAGACAAGTTCAAGACACGAACTGGTATTAGTCTCTCTTCGTTCGTTGTTACCAGGGCATTTGCTATCAAGATGTTGTTGCTTTTGTTTTCTGCTGGTTCAACAACCCACAATTGGCCGACTTCACAATCTCCATCCATAGAAACCCATATAATTGCTTCGGCATTCGGTGGTATAGACTCTGACTGGCTCGTTGTCAAACGTCTGACAGGTGTATTCTCGTCGTATCCCACGTTTACCGTTATTTCAGCATCGCACCATGTCATTACACGACGCTTCATATCCAAATTGAGACCAAAAGCAATCATGAAATCCGCTCCAATTATAACTTCGTCTACTATATCGGCCACAATGAAATCATAAGTAACGGATTTGTTAGCAATAGTTAATTTTACGGTGACCTTTCCATATACGGTTGCGGGTTCCCCTGTAGCCGTGCGTAGCTTGACTCCAATCAGTGGTGTAACTTTTCCTTTTACTAAATCAGATCTAATGATAGACTTTGATGCACCAGTATCCAACGTCAAAGTACGCTTGCCGCCATTAATAACACCCGCAATAGTTAAATTGTTATTTTTCTGTTGAACTATTGCTATGGAGATGGTGGGGCCATCGCCTGTGTGAGCCAGCTCTTGCCCCGCTGAACTAGCTCGATTTAGTTTAAAGGTGACTCACTTGACTGTGGGGTCACCTTCTTATGGCTATTGTTTAATGGAGATGGTGATGTGGACCTTGACCGTTTGCGTCGTGCTTTGCATTCTCGAGCTAGATGTCCCGGCTTATCACAGTTATAGCATTTGATCCGGGATTTATTTGCCTCTTGCTTCATTTCTTGCATTGCCTGCTTCATGGCCTCTTTCATCGACTCAATAACGGACTTTGGTTCGTCACACTCTGTCTCTACTTTACGTACCTTGTGAATTTGAGGCCGCGCTAGCAATCTTGCAGTCTCCTGTGCAAGTGCGAATGTAACTGTTTCAGCGAATGTAGCCTTTTGTGACGCATATGTTGCACATTTTATATCTGGGTCTCGAATTCCATTGACGAAGGTCTCAATCTTGATGCGGTCCACAAGAGGATGACTCTCACCTGGGTATGTCAAAAGCACCAACCGCTCAACCTCTGTTGCAAAGTCTTGTAGAGTCTCATTTGACTTCTGGACTCTTCCTCTTAATTCCATTCTGAAGATGTCTTGCTTATGTTCTCCGCCGTACTTACGTTGAAGTGCCGCTATTACTTCATTATAATTATTTCTAGAGGCAGCGGGAATGCTTTGTATCACATCAGCGGCGTTGCCCTTTAATGCCAATAGAAGTTCAATTGCTTTGTCATTGTCGTTCCATAAATTTCTAGAAGCAACCATTTCAAATTGGAATTTGAATACATCAAATGAAGTTGAGCCATCGAAAACAGGAGGTTTGGTTTTTGAGCCCTCGATGACGCGCACTGGTCCACCTTTAATTTCCAGCTCTGACATTTTTCTTTCAATGTGTAGAAACTTCTCATCATGAACCATAATTTTCTCATCCACAGAAATAATCTTCTTATCCAGCTCCCCAATTTGGCTTTCGATATGGTCCACACGTTTTCCCATGCCTTCAGCAATTTGTTGAAGATTCTCATGTAGAATTCTAGAATTTTCGTCCATCTTTTTTGAATTTTCGTCGAATTTTTCTTCCAATTTTCTAGAATTAGCTTCCATCATTTTTCTAGAATTCTCTTGCATTTTTAGAGAATTTTCTTCCATCATTTTGCTCAAAATATTGACCATCGATGTGTAATCAACAACATTAGAAGCTACAGATGGAGTTTCCAAGGCGCTGGCTACTACTGATTCGTCAAGATCTTCCTTATAATCGAACTCATGTGTTTCGATATCAATACTGCGCCGCTCGAACTCTTCCAGTAGTCGCTTTTGTAATTGAGCCTTGTTTCCTGTTGTCGGCAGCTCCAGTTTGCTCAATTCCTTTTTTAAGTCTTCCACACGAAGCTCATTAAACTTCATTGTAGATTTTTTTCCGTTATTTCACTTCCGACACCAATTGTTACGTTTTTTATATTTAGGCGTTTTTAATTACCCGACAATTAAAACACAGTTCTTTTAAATAACGACAATCTACAATTTATTTACTATGACTTCACACTTTACAATTCGTTCACACTGAAGTTATTCGTTTGACGCTTTAATTAAGACTGACTCGTTAGCAGCATGCGAGCGCTTTTATATATGACGGTGTGGCAATACGAGAACATTCTGGTAGCACTACAATATTCTTAGACAATGCTAGAAGGATCTACGACCATTAAGTTGTTCGTCTGGTGGCTGCCAAACACATACACACTCACATAGATATATGCTCGCATTACTACAACAACAATGACAATAGACAATGAGATAAAATGAGAATGCAGAATAACAAAGCAAAGGGGTTGCTATTCTATGAGAGAGTAAGAACTAACATTTCAGTAAGCAAACAAAAGAACATAAAAGAAGTTCAGGAAAATACTAGAAAATGAGTAGATGATTCCAACAAGTGATAGCGAAATTTTATCGTTACAATTTGAAATTTAAATAAGCTTAAATCTATAATTATCAAATTCGTAACAATATCTATCATCCTCTCCAGAGTCTTAAGTAGGAATGATGATAAGCTGATTGGTCGGAAATCCTTCGCATTCGAGTGAGAGGCTTTTCCCGCTTTAGGTATGAAAACGACTTTTGATTCCCTCCACATGTTCCTAAACTAACTCTAAATGTTTGGGACACATATGTTAGTATGTTAGAATATATTATGTTTGGGGCATGAATGTTTCATAAAAATAATATGTGTGAATGTAAACATATATACATTTACAAATTTCGAGTAAACATATATATGTTGTGATATTTTATTCAGAGAGCGACAGATAGAGAGAGAGAGTATAGAGATGGAAACCGGGAGGGTTGACGAAAGATATCAACATAACACAGCGAGAGAATCAAAAGAGAGCAACTTCTGTGAAACCGCTTGTATGTTGTTTCGGAAAACTGTTTTATGATAAGGCCAAAATTTGATATGCTTAAGTCTAAATATTATTTAATTTGAATATTAATATGAGTATTCGGAGTAAAGAGAATAGACATTTAAAAAAAAAACAGCATGTGCTTTCGCCTTGAGAGCAGCATTTTATATGTGTGTGGACATGTGTTTTGTTTATTATTTTGGCATTATGGACCCAATTTTTTTCTTGGTTCGTTAAAAGAAATCGGAACGTACGAGGAGTAAGTCAAAATATTCAGACAAAGGAAATTAAAAAGAAACGGTGGAAAATATACAAAAAATTACAAAGGGATCTTCTAGGGATCTATAGTACAAACCAATAATCGATTTTTCGACATTTCGATTATTGACTTTTAATCAAAAATCGATTTTCGATTATTTTTACCAATGAAAATTCGAATATTCGATTTTTCATAATCGATTTTCATATAAATAATGATTCTAAAAAATATACGATTTTATGAAATCTATTTGTCTTTTTGTGAGTATTATTAACAATAGTTGTTAATAAAAGCAAAAAATTAGTTCCAGTCAAACATGTTAATTTTTAAATTTGTTTAAAAATTAAAATGTTCAACATAAAATTTTTAACATGTGCCAATCATTAATTTTTATTTCCCCAAATAATTACACTATAAATTCAAGGAAATTGAAAACACAAAGGATTCATTTCCACCAATTTGATATTTTATTTAATAAAATCAGAATTTTTATTTTTCTAGTTCAAAATTTAAACTAAATTTTTGGTGATCAAAACTAAAAATTAGTTGAAAATCTAAAATCGATTTTGCGATTATTTTTAGCTTAATAATCGATTTCGACTTTTTTAGATTTTCATGCCAAAATTCGAATAATCGATTAATCGATTTTCGATTTATAGATCCCTAGGATCTTCATAAAAATAACGAAAGGGCACTATACTCTTTTTAGAGTTGGGACAGTAAAATGAAAAAAGGAGGAAACAGTGAAAAATTAAACAGTATTTTACTGTATAAAAACAAAGTTTAGTTCCCCTTTATAAAGGGTGATTCTTTTGAGGTTAGGATTTTCATGCATTAGTATTTGACAGATCACGTGGGATTTCAGACATGGTGTCAAAGAGAAAGATGCTCAGTATGCTTTGACATTTCATCATGAATAGACTTACGATCTGCCACAACGTCGAATTTTCAGTGAATGGGCCCTAGAAAAGTTGGCAGAAAATCCGCTTTTTTATCGACAAATTTTGTTCAGCGATGAGGCTCATTTCTGGTTGAATGGCTACGTAAATAAGCAAAATTGCCGCATTTGGAGTGAAGAGCAACCAGAAGCCGTTCAAGAACTGCCCATGCATCCCGAAAAATGCACTGTTTGGTGTGGTTTGTACGCTGGTGGAATCATTGGACCGTATTTTTTCAAAGATGCTGTTGGACGCAACGTTACGGTGAATGGCGATCGCTATCGTTCGATGCTAACAAACTTTTTGTTGCCAAAAATGGAAGAACTGAACTTGGTTGACATGTGGTTTCAACAAGATGGCGCTACATGCCACACAGCTCGCGATTCTATGGCCATTTTGAGGGAAAACTTCGGAGAACAATTCATCTCAAGAAATGGACCGGTAAGTTGGCCACCAAGATCATGCGATTTGACGCCTTTAGACTATTTTTTGTGGGGCTACGTCAAGTCTAAAGTCTACAGAAATAAGCCAGCAACTATTCCAGCTTTGGAAGACAACATTTCCGAAGAAATTCGGGCTATTCCGGCCGAAATGCTCGAAAAAGTTGCCCAAAATTGGACTTTCCGAATGGACCACCTAAGACGCAGCCGCGGTCAACATTTAAATGAAATTATCTTCAAAAAGTAAATGTCATGGACCAATCTAACGTTTCAAATAAAGAACCGATGAGATTTTGCAAATTTTATGCGTTTTTTTAAAAAAAAAAGTTATCAAGCTCTTAACAAATCACCCTTTATAAAAGCGGGTATTAGGTTCGAGTTTTGCAGCTACAACAATTGAGAAATTTTATTTTCTTTAAAATGAATTATTAAAGAAAAGTAAAAGGCAAAACAGGGTCATTTTAGAGCAATAATGCCAGCTTAATACCGGCCTCAAAGGTAAAAATGAAATTAATTACAAAACACGGTAAGTTTTAAATGCATTTAAAATTGTGTTAAATGCTAGTAAAAAAACTGTACACGCCTAAATAAATTTATGTGTATATTATAAAATTATTTATGTATGTTTATACTCGACTCCACGTGCTTCTTTTGTTAGAGTTTTTGAATTCCTTCAAACTTTTATACCAAAACAGTTTTTTATTACAAAATTGTTATTTTTTCAATTAAAAAAAATATATATATATTATCCAAACGCTCAGTCTATTTCGTTTATATCAAGCACTGTTTCTGACTGTAAATCTTTAATAATCCACATTTTGAAGTTTCATTATAAAAATTTAATATAGTAAAGGGTGATACGGTCAAAATTTGGTCAAGGGAAAACGCGTGTAAATCGGTGAAATCGTTTATTTGAAAAATCAAATTAAATTTATTTTTCAAGTTCAGTTAGGCTTTCGCTTTTCCAAATCCGAATTGCCGGGCCTCACGCTTGACACCTGCCATCAGATTTTGTACAGCCACCTTGTCCACTGAACTGATGCTCGTCCTTAGCAGTTTTTTTGGTCTTCTTTAGGTTCCGCTTGACAATAGCCCAGTATTTCTCAATTGGGCGGAGCTCTGGCGTGTTGGGAGGGTTCTTGTCCTTGGGAACCACCTGCACGTTGTTGGCGGCGTACCACTCCATGGCCTTTTTACCGTAATGGCAAGATGCCAAATCCGGCCAAAAAAGTACGGAACAACCGTGTTTCTTCAGGAAAGGCAGCAGACATTTATTCAAACACTCTTTCACGTAAATTTCTTGGTTGACAGTCCCGGAAGCTATGAAAATGCTGCTTTTCAAGCCACAGGTACAGATGGCTTGCCAAACCAGATATTTCTTTGCGAACTTTGACAGTCTTATGTGCTTGAAAATATCTGCTACCTTTCCCCTTCCTTTTGCCGTATAAAACTCCTGCCTCGGAAGCTGCTTGTACACTAAAAAAAATATTGTCGTGAGGTCAAAGATTTCATGTCTTTAAAATACGAATACAAATTTTGCATAGAAGACGCATTTCTCTAAAATAAAGTTATTTTCCTCGTCCAAAAGTCGATAAACTTTTCAATGAAGTCGTATTGTCCTTATAATAAAGTGATTTGACTTAAAAATTGGTATCTTAACATGAAATAAAATATTTATAGGCTAAGGTCAACTTGACTTTATTAATTCAGAAAAATTCTTTAAATTTAATGAAATTGTCTTTAAATTTGTTGTCTTTTTGCATCTTGACTACAAAGCAAAAAATCGTTCAAATATAGGACATGTTTTTCAAAACTTTATTTTAAAGAAGTTTTTTACTTCAAACATAGCATAATTTCTACTGGAAGTCGAGTCCTAATTTGGAAAATAAAGTTGCCGTTAACTCGTTTTTAAAGGACTTTGATAGCATATGAAGAAAAAAGCTGAGAAAGCGAAAAATTAAAATTTGCTTCCTAGAAGCAAGTACACAAAACCTAAATTTGAAAGAGAATTGTGTCTTAAAAGTATCCTTACTTGTATTCTCCGCTTCTTTGACTCGGAATCAATACCAAATTTTTTAAAGTAAAGACAAAATCTTTGGAACCGAGTATGCTTTTTTTTCAGTGTAGTCGACTTTGACGTAGGTTTCGTCGTCCATTACCACGCAGTCAAACTTCGTCGGCATCGTCGTGTACAGCCTCCGGGATCGCACTTTGGCCATCGTATTTTGTTTATCATCGCGATTTGGAGTCACTACCTTCTTGTAAGTCGATAGTCCGGCTCGTTTTTTGGCTCGATGCACGGTTGTAGACGATACACCCAGCTTATTTGCGGCATCTCGGAGAGAGAGGTTAGGGTTTCGCTTGAAACTACCGACAACTCTCTTTGTCGTCTCAGCGGCTTCCGGTTTTCGATTTCCCCCCGATCCAGACTTCCTGGCTGTCGACAAACGTTCCCCAAACACTTTAATTACATTTGTAACGGTTGATTTGGCAACTTTTAGCGATTTTGCCAGCTTTGCGTGCGAGTAGCTCGGATTTTCGCGATGCGCGAGCAAAATTTTGATACGCTGCTCTTCTTGCTTGGACGGCATTTTGACAACTGAAGAGTGAATTCCAAAATAAAACAAGTAAGGAAAGTCTAAAGTCGGGCGGGGCCGACTATATTATACCCTGCACCACTTTGTAGATCTAAATTTTCGATACCAAACCACATCCGTCAAATGTGTTGGGGGTATATATATATATATATATATATATATATATATATATATATATATATATATATATATATATATATATATATATATATATATATATATATATATATATATATATATATATATATATATATATATATATATATATATATATATATATATATATATATATATACATTTAAATATACAAATACATACATTTAAATATCACTCGATTTGGACAGATTTTGATAGACTTTTACAAAATCTATAGACTCAAAATTTAAGTTGGCTAATGCACTAGTGTGGAACACAATTTTAGTAAAAAACAAGTAAGGAAAGTCTAAAGTCGGGCGGGGCCGACTATATTATACCCTGCACCACTTTGTAAATCCACATTTTCGATACCATATCACATCCGTCGGATGTGTTGGGGGCTATATACAAAGGTTTGTTCCAAATACATACATTTAAATATCACTCGATCTGGACAGAATTTGATAGACTTCTACAAATTCTATAGACTCAAAATTTAAGTCGGCTAATGCACTAGGATGGAACACAATTTTAGTAGGGTGGAACACACTGTTCCACATTGTGGCGCAGGGTATAAATATTTAAATCTGAAGCAATTTTAAGGAAACTTCGCAAAAGTTTATTTATGATTTATCGCTCGATATATATGTGTTAGAAGTTTAGAAAAATTAAAGTCATTTTTACAACTTTTCAACTAAGCAGTGGCGATTTTACAAGGAAAACGTTGGTATTTTGACCATTTTTGTCGAAATCAGAAAAACATATATATGGGAGCTATATCTAAATCTGAGCCGATTTCAATAGCATTTGGCACACATGACAACACTACCAATTGTACTCCTTGTGCAAAATTTCAAGCTAGTCGGGATACAACTCTGGCTTCTGGGACCATATAAGTGCATATCGGGCGAAAGATATATATGGGAGCTATATCTAAATCTGAATCGATTTCAACCAAATTTGGCACGCATAGCTACAATACTAAATCTACTCCCTGTGCAAAATTTCTACCAAATTGGGCCAAAACTCTGGCTTTTAGGACCATATTAGTCCATATCGGGCGAAAGATATATATGGGAGCTATATCTAAATCTGAACCGATTTCAATCAAATTTTGCACGCTTGACTATACTACCAATTGTACTCCTAGTGCAAAATTTCAACCAAATTCGGCCAAAAATCTGGCTTCTGGGGCCATATAAGTCCACATCGGGCGAAATATATATATGGGAGCTATATCTAAATCTGAACCGATTTCTTCCAAAATCAATAGCGTTCTATTCTGACCCAAATTATGAACATGTGCCAAATTTGACGGCGATTGGACTTAAATTGCGACCTAGACTTTCATCACAAAAATGTGTTCACAGACAGACGGACGGACGGACGGACGGACAGACGGACATGGTTATTTCGACCCAGGGACCCAGCCTGAGCATTATTGCCAAAGACACCATGTGTCTATCTCGTCTCCTTCTGGGTGTTACAAACATATGCACTAACTTATAATACCCTGTTCCACAGTGTGGCGCAGGGTATAAATAGGAGCAACATTCTACACACACACACACACCTTCAAAATGAGGGGTGTTCAGGTTTTTAAAATGAAAAATTGAAAGAAATACGTCAAGCTTATATTGACCAAATTTTGACCGTATCACCCTTTATAAATATAAATGATTAAATTAAAAAAATAATTGGTGTTCGGTCGGAGCAGGGATTGAACCCACGATCCACGTGGCAAACAAATGTATGTTTTTGTTAAATAATGTTTTGTTTGCATCGGCTCGTGGGCGCTGCAGACTATGCTACATAAATATATAACGATAATTATCTATTGATGGCCATAACAGCTACGTAGCCCAGTGTATAGTGTGATGGCTTACAAACTGTATGGATAGTGTGATGGCTTACAAACTGTATGGGGTCGATTCTCAGTCTAGAAGAAAGGTAAAATTTAATCAATTTATAAAATTGAATAATTTCTTCAACATTATTTGTATTACAGAAAAAGGTGCCAAGAAATAAAAAAATTCGTGGAAATGAAAATTATGTGAGGGAATGAGCACAATCTTCTTTGGGAAAAATTCTTCCAAGCATATAATATTTTTGGGCTCAAAATGCTTCCAAACATACAATATGTTCACATAAAACAAACATATTAATGTTTCGGCAGTATCCAATAATATATATGCTTCCTGCAAAATATATTTGGAACTTATGTTAGAGAAGCGATTTTTTTTTATGGTGTATATATCCTAGACGTATATTTAGAGAGCTTCTTGCAAAATGTCTTTATTTTAAAGCAGTTACATTTTTTTGGCTCGGAATTAGCACGAAAGTCTGTGGATACAAGTATACTTTTTTCTCTGAGTGTACCCCATGGCCGTTAACTCTTCATAATTTTGAAGGATACATCGTGTAACACATTTCCCTTGTGTTGTTCAACAACTAACTTAATATAAACAAAACTCCAAAGTATTCATCTAAACGCTCCATGGGATAGTTTCTATGTAAACATATTTCACATACGCACACTAATCCCCATAACATAAACCTTAGAAGCTTGAAAATTTCATATTTTACATCTTAATATTTTATGTCATAAATCTTAATGTAATGGAATTTTTAAATGACTATTTTTCCCACTTGTTAAATGAATATCTTTAAAATTTTGTATAGCAGCTTCAGGGATTTATTTTGATGAATGCTCATAATGTTCACTATAATATTTTTAAAAATATGTGAAAAACCATGTGGTTGCTTTAGATATGAACTAAGATGCAGACATGAAATGAGAAAATAAAAGTTGATTACATTATGCTATACAGTATGGTATACTAGTAAAATAATATACAGTACATGAACAAGTAATCAAATGGAGATACAAGGAGGGACAAATGGTGTTTAAGTTGTTCAACTACGACAAATATGTGAACTTTAGTGGTACAGAATATCACACAGAAAAACTATCATCAAACTACAGAAGCATTTTGGCCTATTGCATTCAGAAAAAAAGTAATTCTTAATGGAATTCAAGTGTGACTGCTTTATATTTGGCTGCGAAACTACAAGATACAATTAGCTTAGAGCCATTGAACCTCCAAAAAGTTCAAGAGATCAACGAAGCACAAAAAGAGGTAGAGTCGGAAGAGCCAACACCCAGAGAAGGAATATGATCACCTCAAACATGTTTTAAGAGCAAAATGTTATTTTTGGGTGGTGACCATGTAACATGGTTTTCGCAACCATGTTATTTTCTCGGAAATCATGTATCTGATTTCGGCAAACAGGTTATATTTGTCGAGAAAATAACATTTTAGTGACAAACATGTTACATGGTCACCATACAAAAATAACATTTTGCTTTTGAAACATGTTTGAGGTGATCATATTCCTTCTCTGCGTGAAGGAATGCCTCACTTGCACGAAAGTGGCCAGTTACCGAGGAACAAGTTCTGATGAGCCCATCAGAACTTGTAGACAAAAACGAATCTATTTAGTCTGAAGCTGAATTGCTGGGGTATGGTACAAATGCTCTTGGTAAGCAGTTTTTAATCCCAACGACTGACCCATTTATTTGCAGGGAAATAAACGAGTCACCTCTCATATTGTAATTTTTCACCCAGAAAAAAGTGACCTCTTCTTTAAGTTAAAATGAACTTATTGTGAAGAAAATTGAACTTCGTATAGCGCCAAAGACATTTTTATTTGTTTGAACGATATGATTTTCGTAGAAATTAGGAAGAATGCATTCCATATATTAGTTAACATTTTCCTATATTTATGTACCACTATACTACAGAATGAAAAAATTTAACTGAATTGAATTCATACACTGTTAGAAAAATATGTTTTTCATATGTTTCGATATAAACAAAATGTGTTTCGGGCACAATTTTTAAGCACAATATATTTAAGTGCAAACATGTAATGTTCTCAAACTAACACTAAATGTTTGGAACACATATGTTAATATGTTAGAATATATTATGTTTGGGGCATGCATGTTTCATAAAAATTATATGTGTGAATGTAAACATATATAAATTTACAAATTTCGAGTAAACATATATATGTTGTGATATTTTATTCAGAGAGCGACAGAGAGAGAGAGAGAGTATAGAGAAAGAAATAGAGATAAAAACCGGGAGGGTCGACGAAAGATATCAAATTAACACAGCGAGAGAATCAAAAGAGAGCAATTTCTGTGAAACCGCTTATTTGTTGTTTCGGAAACTGCTTTATGATAAGGCCAAAAATTGTATATGCTTAAGTCTAAATATTATTTAATTTAAGCCTAATTATTATTTAATTTGTCTATATTATAAAATTATTTATGTATGTTTATACTCGGCCCCACGTTCTTCCTTTGTTAGAATTTTTGAATTCCTTCCAAAATTTCAAACTTTTATACCAAAACCAGTTTTTTATTACAAAATTGTTATTTTTGCAATAAAAAAATAATATCTTAGCCAAAAGCTCAGTCCATTTTGTTTATATCAAGCACTGTTTCTGACTGTAAATCTTTAATAACCTACATTTCGAAGTTTCATTATAAAAATTTAATATAGTATAAATATAAATGTGTAAATTAAAAAAAAATTGGTGTTTGGTCGGAGCAGGGATTGAACCCACGACCCTTTGCATGTACGGCAGACATGCTAACCACTGCTCCACGTTGCCAACACATGTATGCTTCTGTTAAATAATGTTATGTTTGCATGGGCTCGTGGGCGCTGCAAACTATGCTACTGGTGACTATAACAGCTACGTAGCTCAGTGGTAGTGTGTTGGCTTACAAACTGTATGGTCCTCGGTTCGATTCTCCGTCCAGGCGAAAGGTAAAATTTAAAAAAATTATAAAATTGAATAATTTCTTCAACATTATTTGTATTACAGAAAAAGGTGCCAAGAACTAAAAAATTTCGTGGAAGTGAAAATTATGTTAGGGAATGAGCACAATCTTCTTTGGGGAAAATTCTTCCAAGCATATAATATTTTTGGGCTCAAAATGCTTCCAAACATATTATATGTTCACATAAAACAAACATATTAATGTTTCGACAGTATCCAATAATATATGTGCTTCCTGCAAAATATGTTTGGAACATATGTTAGAGAGGCGATTTTTTTTGAGGGTGTATATGGAATGATTTTATTGAACTTTTTTAATTCATTTGGATAAATCTTACATATTTGTGGTAAACCTTTTACTTCAAAATTAGAACTGCTTATCTTCGTTTTTAAATAGAATTTTATTTATTTATATAGGCAATTTTTTCTTCAATAAAAGACATGTTTTATTAATATATTAAATATATTTATTTAGAATCAACAGCATTGACTGGCCTTGAAATATTAAAACACATTTTTTCTTCTTCTAGTACCTTTCACTTTGAAAAAGTTGCTGCCTAGCAATTTTGTCCACCTTTTACAATTTCAATACCTACAAATATAAACAAAAAATCCTAAACCAATTTTTTCACAAAAGGTTAGTGTCACTGAATAGTACCTGATAATCGAAGATTCCAAAATTAAGTCGAATGAAGGGGTTGTTATTCTGCTGGTGTTTTCTTTTTATACCCTTCACCACTACCGTGGTACAGGGTATAATAAGTTTGTACATTTGTATGTAACGCCAACAAATAGACCCATCTTTTAGTATACCGATCGGCTTAGAATTAAATTCTGAGTCGATTTAGCGATGTCCGTCTGTCTGTCTGTCCGTCCGTCTGTATATGTAATTTTGTGCACAAAGTACAGCTCGCAATTTAAGTCCGCTCGTCCTCAAATTTGGCATAGGGCCGTTTCTTGGGACAGAGACAATCGCTATCGGTTCAGATTTAGATATAGCTGCCATATATATTTTCCCCCGATGTGGTCATAGTTAGCGTGTTTATCTACCGAATTTCTTGAAATACCGTACATCCAAATATTTTATGAATCTCGAAAATCTTGCAAAATATCAGCCAAATCGGTTCAGATTTAGATATAGCTCCCATATATATCTTTCGTCCGATTTAGACTCATATGACCACAGAGGCCAAAGTTTACTACCGATCTTCGTGAAATTTTGCACAGAGCGTAGAATTGACATTCTATCAATGCTTGGTAAATGTGATTGAAATCGGTTCAAATTTAGATATGGCTCCCACATATATCTTTCATCCGATTTGAACTTATATGGCCACAAAAGCCAGAGTTTTCCGTGATTTGCTTCAAATTTTGCACAAGGGGTACATTTAATCGTATCGTTAAGTATGTAAAATTTTGTTAAAATCGGTTCAGATTTAGATATAGCTCACATATATATCTTTCGCCCGATTTGGACTTATATGGTCTCAAAAGCCAGAGTTTTGACCTGACTTACTTCAAATTTTGCAAAAGCGGTACACCCAAAAAAAAGTGACCACTTCTTTAAGTTAAAATGAACTCATTGTAAAGAAAGTTGAACTTCGTATAGCGCCAAAGACATTTTTATTTGTTTGAACGATGTGATTTTCGTAGAAATTAGGTATAATGCATTCCATATATTAGTTAACATTTTCCTATATTTATGTACCACTATACTACAGAATGAAAAAATTTAACTAATTTGAATTCATATATGGAATGATTTTATTGAAATTTTTTCATTCATTTGGACAAATCTTACATATTTGTGGTAAAACTTTTACTTCATAATTAGAACTGCTGTCCTTGAAATATTAGTTTATTATTCCACTATTTCCAATTTCCATGTGATATTATCAACTGTAAAACGCACTTTTTCATCTTCTTCTTGTACTTTTCACTTTTAATAAGTTGCTTCCTAACGATTTTGTCCTCCTTTTACAATTTCAATACCTACAAATATAAAAAATGATAAAACATTTTTGTTACAAAAGGTTAGCGTCACTGAATATTACCTGATATTTGAAGATTCCAAAATGAAGACAAATGAAAGGGTAATTATTCTGCTGGTGTTTTCTTCCTTTATACACCATCACGACATTGATAGATTTCTTTTCAAAAAACGAAAAATTTTCTCACTAATTTAAAATAAAAAATATTGTATATATTTTAATTGCTATTTATTATATTATTTTACCACGCGCAAACATATCGATTACACCCACGCGCAAACACATCGATTACGATGACAGGTATCGATTACAGGTAGACAATAGAAATATAGGAAAATTTCCTATATTCTAACAAGTTTTTTTCCTTACGTTTTGAAAGGATTGCAAACTTCTTAGTACGAATGAACTAAAATATTTTTCTAAGCCAAGTGTTGTTCGTATATATGAAAAGTTTCTATTATAAAGGAAGTCGCAATTATCATTTTATAAGAAGTTTTACTAATTTTGAGGAAACTTGGTTTTAGTTCGGTTTTTGTTTATTTTTACGAATGCTTTGTTATCGGTGAATAAAATTTCCTTGTTCAGTAGGAAATTCTTATACCCAGCGAAGAAAACAGTATGAGTAAAATTCGATGCCTTATTCTAGTTAATGAACTATTCCTAACTGCTTACAGTTTAGGATTTTTTTACTGAAACGAGTAAATTTTATTATTTCTCACAAAAATTTACCTTAATGGAAATAAAATGGATAAACTATGTTGATGAAAAATTTTTCCTTTAGTTTCGAAGGCACTTTTTTCTGGGTGTACTTTTAACGATACTATTGTATGTGCCAAATATGGTCAAAATCGATTCAGATTTAGATATAGCTCCCATATATATATTTCGTCCGATTTGAACTTATATGGCCCCAAAATCCAGGGTTTTGCCGTGATTTGCTTCAAATTTCGCACAAGGAGTACGTTTAGTAGTATAGGTAATTGTGGCAAATTTGATTGAAATCGGTTCAAATTTAGATATAGCTCCCATATATATCTTTCGTCCGATTTAACTTATATGGCCACAGAAGCCAGAGTTTTGCCGTGATTTGCTTCAAATTTTGAACAAAGGGGTACGTTTAATAGTATTGTTAAGTGTGTCAAATTTTGTTAAAATCGGTTCAGATTTAGATATAGCTCACATATATATCTTTCGCCCGATTTGGACTTATATGGTCTCAAAAGCCAGAGTTTTGCCCTGACTTACTTCAAATTTTGTAAAAGCGGTACTTTTAACGATACTATTGTATGTGCCAAATATGGTCAAAATCGATTCAGATTTAGATATAGCTCCCATATATATCTTTCGTCCGATTTGAACTTATATGACCTCAAAATCCAGGGGTTTGCCGTGATTTGCTTCAAATTTCGCACAAGGAGTACGTTTAGTAGTATCGGTAATTGTGCCAAATTTGGTTGAAATCGGTTCAGATTTAGATGTGGCTCCCATATATATCTTCCGTCCGATTTGCACTCATATGACCAGGGGGGCCAAAGTTATACTCCCATTTATGTGAAATTTCGCATAGATAGCAGAATTATTATTCTAACTATACATGTAAAATTTAGTCAAAATCGGTTCAGATTATATATAGCTCCCATATATACATACACCAGAGTTGGGGAAATATGGTAGACTGTTACACATTTTAGCCCCATTTTCAATGGAAGTTTCCTCCAATTAACTGGATAGCGTTAGCCGATTTAAATTTTAATTCTAGAGATTTTGTAGAAGTACAAAAATAGTCTCCTTTATATAGATTCCAGCAAATGTGAAGTAGTTGAGATGGTAACACAAATTTTGGCCTACATAGGGGTGAAGGGTATAATACAGTCGGCACCGCCCGACTTTAGACTTTACTTACTTGTTTTTTTTTTTATAAACCAATTTCCAACAAACGAAAATTGTTCTCACTAATTTAAAATAACAAATATTTTATATATTTTATTTGTTTTTTATTATATTAATTTACTATATTATTTTTAACAATCTCTCAGTATACCATAACAACGCGATTCCAAATAAAAAACAACACACGCGCAAACACATCGATTACATCGATGACAGGTATCGATTACAGGTATATAAAAGAAATGTAGGAAATTTTCCTATATTCTAATAAGTGTGCTTCCTTAAGTTTTGAAAGGATTGAATACTTCGTAGTAGGAATATAAATAAATAAAATAAATAAATAAATTTATCATTATATAAGAAACTTTACTAAATTTAAGGAAACTTTAGTTCGGTTTTTGTTTATTTTTACGAATGCTTTGTTATCAGTGAATAAAATTTTCTTGTTCAGTAGTAAATTCTTATACCCAGCGAAGAAAACAGTATTAGTAAAATTACATGTCTTATTCTAGTTAATGAACTATTCCTAACTGCTTTCAGTTTAGGATTTGTTTACTGAAACAAGTAAATTTTATTATATGACACAAAAATTTAACTGAATGGAAATAAAATGGCTAAACTAAATTGATGAACATTTTTTCCTTTAGTTTCGAAAACACTTTTTTTCTGGGTGTTCATTTCAATTTATCCGAATGATAATTTTTTATAATTGCATAAATTATTAAAACTAAATCGCTATATGATTTAATTGTAATTTTAATGTCAAAATGCTTAAAACCAATAATGTTGTTAATGTCACAAGGGATTATAATATCCTGTGCAAGCTGCTTACTTGCTAACCTCAACGATTTTCAAGCATATAGATAGCCATTTTCTCACTCCTTTGCCTGTTTTAAAAATATCCCATAAATAATGCGCTTCCCTCATGTGATTCTCTGGAGCATTTAATGTTGATTTAAGCATTTCGCGGATATCTCATGGGATTAAAAATGCTCTGATGCTATAAATTTCAAGCGTAGAGAATAGCATTCTCTTGCCTCATAAATTGCATGCATTACAAAAGCGTGCAATGGAACAAGTCAAAAGCCAAAATTTAATTGGAAGTGGGAATGGGAATAATCATGCGGAGGAAGTAATAAGCCTTGGATGCGTCGGGCCACGTGATGTGGGTTAGCATAGCAACCTACTGGCACCCAATTGTTGCAGCTCTGGCGAAGGTGGTGAGGTCGGCCCATTATATGGCAGGTACAAATTTTAGGATGCGTAATTTACAAAATATTAAGAACAAATTTCTTTAAAATAACGAAATATTAATTAAAATAAAATTTATAATTTTTTCTTTTACAATTTTTTCATTAAATTTAGGACTCAAATTTTGGAAATTTGCGTCCTTTCGTTAAAGTCGCATGTCTGTGAACTAAGGCAAATTTTCCTTAAAGTAAAGGAACACATTTTTGATTGTTTGAACGAAATCAAAGTTAAAATTTCTATAGAAAATGTTGTCAAAATTTTATTTCTATAGAAAAATTTCTCAACATTTTATTTCTATAGAAAATTTTGTCAAAATTTTATTTCTATAGAAAATTTTGTCAAAATTTTATTTCTATAGAAAATTTTGTCAAAATTTTATTTCTATAGAAAATTTTGTCAAAATTTTATTTCTATAGAAAATTTTGTCAAAATTGTATTTCTATAGACAATTTTGTCAAAATTTTATGTCTATAGAAAAATTTGTCAAAATTTTATTACTATAGAAAATTTTGTCAAATTTTTATTTCTATAGAAAATTTTGTCAAAATTTTATTTCTTTAGAAAATTTTGTTAAAATTTTCTTTCTATAGAAAATTTTGTGAAAATTTTCTTTCTAGAAAAAATTTTTGTGAAAATTTTATTTCTATAGAAAATTTTTTGAAAATTTTATTTCTATAGAAAATTTTTTGCAAATTTTACTTCTGTAGTAAATTTTATTTATGTAGAAAATTTTGTGCAAATTTTATTTCTATTGAAAATTTTGTGAAAACTTTATTTCTATAGAAAATTTTGTGAAATTTTTATTTCTATAGAAAATTTTGTGAAAATTTTATTTCTATAGAAAATTTTGTGAAAATTTTAGTTCTATAGAAAATTTTGTGAAAATTTTAGTTCTATAGAAAATTTTGTGAAAATTTTAGTTCTATAGAAAATTTTGTCAAAATTTTATTTATATAGAAAATTTAGTCAAAACTTTATTTATATAGAAAATTTTGTCTAAATTTTATTTCTATAGAAAATTTTGTCAAAATTTTATTTCTATAGAAAATTTTGTCAAAATGTTATTTCTATAGAAAATTTTGTCAAAATTTTATTTCTATAGAAAATTTTGTGAAAATTTTCTTTCTAGAGGAAATTTTATTTCTATAGAAATTTTTGTGAAAATTTTATTTCTATAGAAAATTTTTTGAAAATTTTATTTCTATAGAAAATTTTTTGAAAATTTTATTTCTGTAGAAAATTTTATTTCTATAGAAAATTTTGTGAAAATTTTATTTCTATAGAAAATTTTATTTCTGTAGATAATTTTGTGCAAATATTATTTCTATAGATAATTTTGTGCAAATTTTATTTCTATAGAAAATTTTGTGAAAATTTTATTTCTATAGAAAATTTTGTCAAAATTTTATTTCTATAGAAAATTTTGTGAATATTTTATTTCTATAGAATATTTTGTGAAAATTTTATTTGTATAGATAATTTTGTGCAAATTTTAATTCTATAGAAAATTTTGTGCAAATTTTATTTCTATAGAAAATTTTGTGAAAATTTTATTTCTATAGAAAATTTTGTGAAAATTTTATTTCTATAGAAAATTTTGTCAAAAATTTATTTCTATAGACAATTTTGTTAAAATTTTAGTTCTATAGAAAATGTTGTCAAAATTTTACTACTATAGAAAATTTTGTCAAAATTTTATTTTTATAGAAAATTTTTTGAAAATTTTATTTCTTTATATAAAAAATTTTGTCTAGATTTAATTTCGTTACTGTTGTTTTTTTTTTTTTTGATCTCAGCTTAAAGCCATGCATTGACTAAACTACAAGTGTAGCTTAACCAACAGAGGAAAAGTATGCTTGTCAAATTTATTTGGGCAAAGCCCTATAGACTGCAAGATGGTTGGATGTACAGCTGTTTCGGAATTACCACATTCCTCATCAGCATCCTCTACTTGCAGCAAAACTATCAACCAATTATCAGAATAAATTCTGGTAATTCACTCAACCCAAAGTGAACTACACTTGAACCTCCCGAAAAAGGGTTTGATAGTCGGCTACTGCCAGCATATTTGCCAGCATATCTCTTTTCCTTTGCCAAACTCAAATCATCGATTTTAGTTTGGCAGAAAATTTTCTTTCTAGAGAAAATTTTATTTCTATAGAAATTTTTGTGAAAATTTTATTTCTATAGAAAACGTTTTGAAAATGTTATTTCTGTAGAAACTTTTATTTCTATAAATAATTTTGTGCAAATTTTATTTCTTTAGAAAATTTTGTTAAAATTTTATTTCTATAGATAATTTTGTGCAAATTTTATATCTATAGAAAATTTTGTGAAAACTTTATTTTTTTAAACTTTAAAATTTTGTCAACATTTTATATTTTTAGAACATTTTGTAAGTATATTATAAGAGTAAGAGTATCATCGTTTGGTGTAATATTAATTCGGTTTTTCTGCGTCAGTGTTGTTCCGCGGGGACTCTACTGCACTTCCTGAGATGGATGCCATAAAGCGCTCATCTCTTCCGCAATCCGAAGAAGACGACTGACAAGTCCTCTACTCGAGAGTAGTTGCGGTGGTGAAATATTCTAAATTTAATTAGGAAAATGTCTAATAAAAAATTAATATTTGGGGTTATTCTTACATTCTTACATCGGCTCTACAACAAAATTTCAAGGTCTTTGTCTAATGGTTACGATTACAGATGATTAAACTTAAATGAAACGTTATAAAAATTTTACATTGGGTAACCCAAATTTTGTGTTTTAAAATTTTGAGTGACACACACATTCATAATCGATTAGTATTTTGTTCAGTGTTCAAAAAATTCATGTCGCTGTGGAAGATATTGAATATTGTGACTTGTTGCTTTATTAACTATCTACATGAAAACCAAATTTAAATAGTTCATCTTCATTTAAAATGCTCTCAATTGAAATATACATAAATATTATATTATTTTTTCTTTCGCTTCTGCAATTGGCCATTAAATCCTGTCCTCTGGGTTTATGACAGACTCATTAATTCGATGTAGCTTGCATCGATCTGGTTATCCGATTTGGGAAAAGCCACAGCGTCGGATGTTGGTAAATGAAGTAGTAAGTCATCATCATTTCGATGCCAGAGTTAAGCAGACAAATACAGCCAGATTTTGGATGAATGAAATCTCATTAAATAATTTACATAATGACACAGGCATAAATGATGTTTAAGTACTGAAGTCAATGTTGCAGCATGTACATGTGGTGAACGTATCATGTGAGTGATGGCTAATGACCTTTATGATATTCAAGGATATATCATGTTAATAAAATACAAATTCCTAGAATTTCAACTTGGATATTGAGAGGAGGAGATTATCGTACAGTCCAAGAGCGAGCCTACGACTTCACTTTGTATACCCTTCACCATAGGGAATTTGGTACGTTATTAGTATATGAGCTCATAATAATATATAAACCGATCACCAGATTTCGCTTACGTAGCCTCTTAGAGGAGCAAATTTTATTCGATTATGTTAAAATTTTGTACGTGATTTAGTTAAATTATTAATGCTCTAGGGAAACTTTGTCAAAATTTTATTGCTATAGAGGAAATTTTGTCAAAATTGTATGTCTATGGAACATTTGGGCAAAATTTTATTACTATAGAGAAATTTTGTCAAAATTTTATTTCTATAGCGATTTTTTGTCAAAATCTTATTTCTATAGAAAATTTGGCAAAATTTTATTTCTATAGAGAAATTTTGTTAAATTTTATTTCTATAGAGAAATTTTGTCAAAATTTTATTTCTATAAGGAAATTTTGTCAAAATTTTATTTCTATAGAGAAATTTTGTCAGAAGTTTATTTCTATAGAGAAATTTTACATATTTTTAATTTCTATTGAGAAATTTTGTCAAAATTTCATTCCTATGGAAAATGGTGTTAAAGTTTTATTTCTATTTTTTTGTTTTCATAATTCTATTTCTATAGAACATTTTATAAATTATTTTCAAAATTTTATTTTTGTACAAAATTTTGTCAACATTTTATTTCTATAGAGAAATTTTATCAACATTTTATTTCTATAGAGAAATCTTGTAAAAATTTTTTTTTTGACAAAATTGTATTTCTATAGAGAAATTTTGTTAAAATATAATTTCCATACAAAATTGTGTCAAAATTGTATTTCTATAGAAAATTTTGTCAAAATTTTATTTCTATAGAGAAATTTTGTCAAAGTTTTTTTTTCTATAGAGAGATTTACTTACATTATTTCTATAGAGAAATTTTGTTAAATTTTATATCTATAGATAAATTTTCTCAAAATTTAATTTCTATAAGGAAAATTTGTCAAAATTTTATTTTTATAAGGAAATTTTGTAAAAATTTTATTTCTATAGAGAAAAAAAAAAATATTATTTTGTCAACATTTTATTTCTATAGAACATTTTGTCAAAGTTTTATTTCTATAGAGAGATTTAGTTAAATTATTAATGCTCTAGGGAAACTTTGTCAAAATTTTATTGCTATAGAGGAAATTTTGTCAAAATTGTATGTCTATGGAACATTTGGGCAAAATTTTATTACTATAGAGAAATTTTGTCAAAATTTTATTTCTATAGCGATTTTTTGTCAAAATCTTATTTCTATAGAAAATTTGGCAAACATTTATTTCTATAGAGAAATTTTGTTAAATTTTATTTCTATAGAGAAATTTTGTCAAAATTTTATTTCTATAAGGACATTTTGTCAAAATTTTATTTCTATAGAGAAATCTTGTCAGAAGTTTATTTCTATAGAGAAATTTTTCATATTTTTAATTTCTATTTAGAAATTTTGTCAAAATTTTATTTCTATAGAAAATTTTGTCAAAAATTTTTTTATTGAAAATTTTGTCAAAATTTCATTTCTATAGAGAAATTGTTTCACAATTTTATTTCTATAGAGAAATTTTGTCAAAATTTCATTTCTATGGAAAATGGTGTTAATGTTTTATTTCTATAATTTTTTTTCAAAATTCTATGTCTATAGAAAATTTTGTAAATTATTTTCAAAATTTTATTTCTGTACAAAATGTTGTCAACATTTTATTTCTATAGAGAAATTTTGTCAACATTTTATTTCTATAGAGAAATGTTGTCAAAAATGTTTTTTGACAAAATTGTATTTCTATAGAGAAATTTTGACAAAATGTAATTTCCATACAAAATTTTATTTCTATAGAAAATTGTGTCAAAATTTTTATGTTTTATAAATAAATTTTGTCAAAATTTAATTTCTATACAAAATGTTGTCAAAATTTTATTTCTATAGAAAATTTTGCCAAAATTTTATTCCTATAGAAATTTTTTTCAAAATTTTATTCCTATAGAAAATTTTGTCAAAATTTTATTTCTATAGAGAAATGTCTATAAAAAAAATTTAAAATGTTATTTGTATTGAAATTCCACCAACTGTGGCAAACGTGGTTGCAATACATAACAGAAACCCTGTAGTGACAGGTTCTCAGTCCATTGTGATGCCATATTAACTACACATGTATATTATATAGAATATCCTTTTTTGCTTACTCTTGCTTCCACTACTTTGGTGAACAACCTCCACAGTTTCAAAAACTTCAGCAGTCGCTAATAGTTCCCTAGTCCGCCTACGCTGAATAGTACGGCCAATGCGTATCAAACTCCAGGTAAACATAAACCACTCATGAATATGTGAATATCATATCCGGAAGCTATCATATCGTTGGTGTTATTTGCGTTTGTAAAGTGTTCATATGTGTCTGATAGGTAAATAGCCCCTAGCTTAAAGTTGTACAATAAATGAAAATTCTTTTTGCTTATCCAACGAAATATTTTTTAATTTATTTTCATGGTTTTAATTCAGAGTAAATATTTAAAAAAACCGCAACGATTTTTGTTTTTCATAAACGTGGGTTTATGTGTTTTTCAATTTAAATTAACATATGAAGGCCCTTTGGCCATACCAGGGTATAGTAATAGTGGCATAACAAGAGTTTGGCAATTGCGTATTGGACGACATTGGGGAATATGTTAGCTTATTCTAAATTTTAATATGTAAGCTATACGAATTGGAAACATACTAACTTGAATTGTTTTTACAAATATATAAGATTTTGTTGGATTTTTTTCATCCAAAAAAAAAAATATATTAAACAAAAATTGGTTAATTTTAGACATTTTTAACTAAACTGTATTAAAAATGCCGATATCGCAAAAATAATTAAATATTTCTAGGAAAAGTTCAACAAAATTTATAAGATAATATCAAAATACGTGAATCTGACAGTAAAAGATATGCAAGAACTCCTTAAAAGTGTAGGGCCATGGGAACTGTATTTACAGGTACACAAATTCAATTATTCTTTTTCAACCCATGGCTATTATGTAATGTATTCCAGTGGGGGCCACCGCCTTGCATACACATGGTCGTGGCTTCAAGCCCAGTTTCGAACAAAAAATTTTTCAATAAATTTAGTCAACATTTTATTACTGTAGAATTTTTTTTGTTTTCAAAATTTTATTTATATTGAACATTTTTGCAAATATAGGAAATTTTTTTAAAATTCTATTTCTATAGAAAATTTTATTTCTTTAAAAAATTTTGACAAAATTTTATTTCTACAGAAAAATTTGTCAAAACTTCATTTCCATAGAAAATGTTATCAAACCTTTATCTCTACAGAAAATTGAAGTACCTCTTAGGTTAGGTTAGGTTAGGTGACAGCCCGCTGTATCAGGCTCACTTAGACTATTCAGTCCATTGTGATACCACATTGGTGAACTTCTCTCTTATCACTGAGTGCTGCCCGATTCCATGTTAAGCTCAATGACAAGGGACTTCCTTTTTATAGCCGAGTCCGAACGGCGTTCCACATTGCAGTGTAACCACTTAGAGAAGCTTTGAAACCCTCAGAAATGTCACCAGCTTTACTGAGGGGGGATAATCCACCGCTGAAAAACTTTTTGGTATTCGGTCGAAGCAGGAATCGAACCCACGATCTTGTGTATGCAAGGCGGGCATGCTAACCATTGCACCACGGTGGCTCCCTCTTAGTTGGAGAAGAATGTTTTCTATAGAAAATTTTCTCAAAATTATATTTCTACAGCAATTTTTGTTTTCAAAATTATATTTTTAAAGAAAATTTTCTCAAAATTTTATTTACACAGAAATTTTTCTCATAATTTTATTTATATAGAAACTTTTCTTAAAATTTTATTTCTATAAAAAATTTTGGTCAAAATTTTATTACTGTAGAAGATTGTTTCAAAATTTTATTTCTACAGAAAATTGAAGTACCCCTTAGTTAAGGAAGAATATTTTCTAT
This sequence comes from Haematobia irritans, assembly GCF_050003625.1. NCBI lineage: Eukaryota > Metazoa > Arthropoda > Insecta > Diptera > Muscidae > Haematobia > Haematobia irritans. The sequence goes on along the minus strand of NC_134397.1, from coordinate 162,242,583 downwards.
AGAAAATTTTCTCAAAAGTTTTCTTCTATAGAAAATTTTCTCAAAATTATATTTCTTCAGCAATTTTTCTTCAAAATTTTATTTTTATAGAAAATTTTCTCAAGATTTTATTTACATCGAAAATTTTCTCAAAATTTTATTTATATACACACTTTTCTTAAAATGTTAATTCTATAGAAAATTTACTCAAAATTTTATTACTGTAGAAGATTTTTCAAAATTTTATTTATGTAGGAAATTCAGTCAACATTTTATTATTTTAATTTTTCAAAATTTTAATTGAATAGAACATTTTCTCAAAATTGTATTTCTATAGTAATTATTCTTCAAAATTGTATTTTTATAGACAATTTTTCAAAATTTTATTTATGTAGAAAATTTTACTTATATAGAAACTTTTCTTAAAATTTTATTTCTATAGAAAATTTTCTCAAAATTGTTTTTCAATAGCAATTTTTCTTCAAATTTTTATTTTTATAGAATATTTTCACAAAATTTGTTTTATTTGGAAGATTTTGTCAAAATTTTTATTTCTGTAGAAATTTTCCTCAAAATTTTAATTCTACTGAAAATTAAAGTACCTCTTAGTTGGAGAGGAATGTTTTGCAAAAGTTACCAAAACTTCAAGAATTCTATCAACCTCCTGAACAGTAAAAAAAAATCTACCATTTTTGCACTGAAAAAATATTTACATGATATTAAAGATTACGCAACCTAAATTTTAGAATGAGAAATTTACAAAAAATTAAGAACAAATTTGTTTAAAATAATGAAATTTTAACTAAAATAAAATTTATAATCTTTGCTTCAACATTTTTTTTCATTAAATTTAGGACACAAATTTTGTAAATTTGCGTCCCTCTGTTAAAGCCGCATGTCTTTGAACTAAGGCTAATTTTCCTTAAACTAAAGAAATACATATTTGATTTAAAGCCACATTGGTGAACTTCTCTCTTATCACTGAGTGCTGCCCGATTCCATGTTAAGCTCAATGACAAGAGACCTCCTTTTTATAGCCGACTCCGAACGGCGTTCCACATTGCAGTGAAACCACTTAGAGAAGCTTTGAAACCCTCAGATATGTCACCAGCATTACTGAGGTGGGATAATCCACTGCTGAAAAACTTTTTGGTGTTCGGTCGAAGCAGGAATCGAACCCACGACCTTGTGTATGCAAGGCGGGCATGCTAACCATTGCACCACTGTGGCTAAGACTTATTTTGAAGATTTAGTGTCTTTGGTTTAAAGTTTTTTTTGGAATTAATATAACATTTTTTGCTTTGAAGTATCCGTTATAATTTGGATTTTTAAACTGGCATTTGTTTGTACGTGAGTACCTTTATTAATAAACCGCGAAAAGTGAATGAAAATTTGATAAATGAGATATGTATCCTACTTTTAATTTTATTGGTCCTATCTTTAAAGCAATATAGGTCGCTAAAAATTTCTTTATTTTAAAGAAGCCTCATCTTTGGCTCGGAATCAATGCCAAAATCTTAAGGGAAGGTCAAAATCTTTCGATCCACGTAAACCTGTTTTTGAGTGTGGTAGAATTCCACCAACTGTGGCAACCGTGAGTTCCGAATATTTGCAAATTACTAAAGAGTTTATCACCAATGACTTCTTTAGTTTAGGTTAGGTTTGGTGGCAGTCCGATGCATCAGGCTCACTTAGACTATTCAGTCCATTGCGATACCACATTGGTGAACTTCTCTCTTATCACTGAGTGCTTCCCGATTCCATGTTAAGCTCAATGACAAGGGACCTCTTTTTATAGCCGAGTCCGAACGGCGTTCCACATTGCAGTGAAACCACTTAGAGAAGCTTTGAAACCCACAGAAATGTCACCAGCATTACTGAGGTGGGATAATCCACCCCTGAAAAACTTTTTGGTGTTCGGTCGAAGAAGGAATCGAACCTACGACGTTGTGTATGCAAGGCGGGCATGCTAACCATTGCACCACGGTGGCTCCCGACTTCTTTAGTTTAATCAGAACAGGGATATTTACCGAAAATCCTACATTATATATGACCCTCACACGTTTGGAAACGCTCTTTATTGTTCCATTCCCATAATCTAAATTGTAGTTTAACTCCCATAATGTAAATTGTATGAAAGTTGCCAAAACCACAAGGATTTTTTTTCATGTAAAATTCTTGCACAAAATGAATGCATGAAACTGAGAGGTGAACGCAATTGAAAACATTCGCTTGGACTGTGAACTACATTCATGTCATTCGAATATTTAATTACGCTGTGGGCTGAAGATGAACACACCCACTAGTGTACTATTTACACAGGATGTCCAATTATCACCAGAACAACAAACAACCACAAAACGTTAATTACTACGATGGCTATTGTCCACAAAGTGGTAGCATTTTTCGTTCGTGAACATATTTGTTTTTTGTAGTGCTATTACATACAAACAGAATACAGGATCTCAAAATCATTGATGGTAAATTTGTATTAACTCGTTCGTTCGTTATCTAATTAAAACAAGTAAGGAAAGTCTAAAGTCGGGCGGGGCCGACTACATTATACCCTGCACCACTTTATAGATCTAAATTTTCGATACCATATCACATCCGTCAAATGAGTTGGGGGCTATATATAAAGGTTTGTCCCAAATACATACATTTAAATATCACTCGATCTGGACAGAATTTGATAGACTTCTAAAAAATCTATAAACTCAAAATTTAAGTCGGCTAATGCACTAGGGTGGAACACAATGTTAGTAAAAAAATATGGGAAACATTTAAATCTGGAGCAATTTTAAGAAAACTTCGCAAAAGTTTATTTATGATTTATCGCTCGATATATATGCATTAGAAGTTTAGGAAAATTAGAGTCATTTTTACAACTTTTCGACTAAGCAGTGGCGATTTTACAAGGAAAATGTTGGTATTTTGACCATTTTTGTCGAAATCAGAAAAACGTATATTTGGGAGCTATATCTAAATCTGAACCTATTTCAACCAAATTTGGCACGCATAGCTACAATGCTAATTATACTCCCTGTGCAAAATTTCAACTAAATCGGAGCAAAAAAATTGGCCTCTGTGGTCATTTGAGTGTAAATCGGGCGAAAGCTATATATGGGAGCTATATCTAAATCTGAATCGATTTCAACCAAATTTGACACGCATAGCTACAATGCTAATTCTACTCCCTGTGCAAAATTTCAACTAAATCGGAGCAAAAAATTGGCCTCTGTGGGCAAATGAGTGTAAATCGGGCGAAAGCAATATATGGGAGCTTTATCTAAATCTGAACCGATTTGGCTGATATTTTGCAAGTTTTTCGAGACTCATAAAATATTCGGATGTACGGAATTTGAGGAAGATCGGTTGATATACACGCCAATTATGACCAGATCGGTGAAAAATATATATGGCAGCTATATCTAAATCTGAACCGATTTTTTCCAAAATCAATAGGGATCGTCTTTGAGCCGAAACAGGACCCTATACCAAATTTTAGGACAATCGGACTAAAACTGCGAGCTGTACTTTGCACACAAAAATACATCAACAGACAGACGGACATCGCTAAATCGACTCAGAATTTAATTCTATGACGATCGGTATACTAAACGATGGGTCTCAGACTTTTCCTTCTTGGCGTTACATACAAATGCACAAACTTATTATACCCTGTACCACAGTAGTGGTGAAGGGTATAAATATGGAAATCAATTCTATACACTCACAAGAGAAATATTCTAATCTTCTTCTTCTTCTTATATATAAAATTCAATCTATGTTTGTTTATTTGTTTGTTTGTTTGTTTGTTTGTATGTTCCGAGTTGGCTCCGAAACGGCTGAACCGATTTACTTGAAACTTTCAGAGATCGTAGGGTGCGTTCATGTGGTAAAAATAGGGTACCTCATTTTTTGACACCTGGTCTCGGAGGGGGACCTCCCCTTTGTCGGACTTTTTGAAAATTGGACCAAAGTTGACCGATTTGCTTGAAATTTTCATTGAAGATTGGGGTTGGCATCTAGACAAAGATCCGCTACTTTTTATTCCGATATTTGGCGGCGGAGAGGGGCCTCCCCTTTGTTCGACTTTTTTTAAAGTACAGTGAAAAAAACTAAAATTCTCTAAATTATCTGAGATTTACAGAGAACATGTGGTGAGGTTATGGAATTAATATGGGGTACCTGATGATTTCATATGTAGATGGGGAGGGGGACCTCCCCCTTGCCCTACTTTTTGAAAATTGGAACAAAATTATGCGATTTGCTTGAAATTTTCATTGTTGTCATCTAGACAAAAATCGGCTACATTATTTTTCGGTATTTGGTCGGGGAGGGGGACCTCCCCTTTGCCGATTTTTTTTTTTAAGTACAAACAAAACTAAACTCCCTCGACTGAAATTTTACGGAAAAAATGGGTTATGAAATTTATATCAGGTTCCTGATTTTTTAATAAAAATAAAAGGGCATAGGGAGACATCCGCTTTTCTTAAGTACATACAGAGAAACAATTAAACTTTACCGATTACTTGAGGACTGGGGAGAGATTACGATATTAATAGTTGATACCTGATTTGTGATATTTGGATGGAAGAGAGGCCGCCCCTTTAGGCTTATAATTTGCTTGACATTTTCTGGGACGTTTACAAAAGATACGCTACATCACTTTTCGATATTTGGTCGGGGAGGAGGTCCTCCTCTAGAACTGCAAAAAAAAATTTAAGTTTTCTTGAAATTTACAAAAGCAGTGGGGGCAGGTTATGAACGAAGAGACAACCTTCCTTGCTCCACACTTGAAGGAAAGTTTCAAGAATTTTCAGGGAAGGTTAGGGGTGCTATTCACTACGGTGTTTGTCGATATTGTACCGGGGAAAGTGACGTCCCTTTAAAACAATAGAGCAAAATTTAAACATCGCCGATCTAAATACTTGAAATTTACAGGGAACGTGGGAGGAGGTGATTAAATTTATACATGATTTTTAAATTAGTATATGATTTTTCGATATCTGGTTGGGGAAGGGGAAAATTGAAATAAACTTTGTCGATTTACTTCGATAGAATTTATAGGGACCATTGAGTAGTTGCGAAATTAATATAGGGTACGTGATAGTCCGATATCAGGTCGAAGTGGTGCGAAGGTGGGGAGAGGGTTCCCTTTTGTCCGTTTTTTTACCATTTTGGCAAATGGTAATGTGGTCAAATTTTTTACTACTTTTGCTTTTTCCGATTTATTGGATAATATAGTGCTTAATTTTCAGATATGTTGAAGAAAAGGACAAACCACACTTAAAATTCACAAGAAATATAGAAGATTGTCCAACTACTTGAATACAGAACATTATTAAAAAAATTTGGAGTAAAGGGTACACCCTTTCCCGCCGTATTTATACCTATAAACGAAAAATCAAGTAGTCCGATTTGTTTAAAAGAATTCAAGTCTTTTCGAATTTGTTTTCAGCACGAAGGATATAGTTGACTAAGTTAACGCAAAATGTTCCTCCAAATACGCTTCGGAAGGCGCAGCGAAGCGGGCCGGGTTACGCTAGTTGTGAATATATTGGAAGGCAAAATTAGATGGACTTTGTAAAATTTTGAAAATATCAACAAAATGTCGACTAATGATGGTAAATTTTGCAATATTGAATCCATTTTATACCATGAGAGATAAATGTCGGGAAGGCGTTTACTCGAAATGTCGATTTTATTCAGACTCCATATTATTATATTAGGTCAATATTTTTTCAGTATAACAAGAAATATTAATCGCATAAATATCTTTATTTTTTACGTTAGACAATTTTCATTTCCAATATTAAGAAATTTCCATTCCTTTACTATGGGCTAAAGGACATATTATTTAAAGTATTCATAAATGATGTAGTTTTCTAATATCATAGTTTCCATCATATAATGGTATAGGCTCAACGATAACTTTAACCTAGAAAATCCCCTAAAGAAATTGTGCCAAACCAAATGAAAGTAATAAAGTCTTTCGAGTCTTATTCATTACAGCAATAATTCAACATTGTTGACAGTAACATTGGAATGATTTATCATCGATGTTATAATTAATTTCATTTAATAGTAAATACGAGAATATATGAACATATCTCCCTATGAGGTAGAGATAAGTTTAGGTGCGCATGTACATAAATGGGTTAAAGTCCTATAGATGAATAGGAAATGCATTGATTCACTGAAATCAAATAAAAAGGTCAACTGTTTATTTACTTAGTTATTTAATTTTTTTGATTGTTTCTTATAAAACATAAATTAGCAATACGTTCATCGCCAAAGCGGCGATTTTTAAAAAAAGAAAAAAAAAATTGTTGTAAAAAATTCATAATGGTGTCATAATTGGTTCAAAAGTTATAAAGGTTTCAATTCATATTTTTGTACCCACCACCATCGAATGGTGACGGGGGTATAATACGTTTATCATTCAGTTTGTAACACATCGAAATATCGATTTCCGACTATATAAAGTATATGTAACAGGTTGGCTGATAAGTCTCCGGTCTAACAAAGAAAAACACATTTTTTGTCAAAATTCGTTTTTTTTATTCAACATAGTTCCCTTCAAGAGCGATACAACGATTATAACGACCTTCCAATTTTTTGATACCATTTTGGTAGTACTCCTTCGGTTTTGCCTCAAAATAGGCCTCAGTTTCGGCGATCACCTCTTCATTGCAGCCAAATTTTTTCCCTGCGAGTATTCTTTTGAGGTCTGAGAACAAGAAAAAGTCGCTGGGGGCCAGATCTGCTACGGTGGGTGGGGAAGCAAATCGAAGCCCAATTCATGAAGTTTTGCCATCGTTCTCAATTACTTGTGGCACGGTGCGCTGTCTTGGTGGAACAACACTTTTTTCTTCTTCGTATGGGACCGTTTTGCCGCGATTTCGACCTTCAAACGCTCCAATAACGCCATATAATAGTCACTGTTGATGGTTTTTCCCTTCTCAAGATAATCGATAAAAATTATTCCATGCGCATCACAAAAAACAGAGGCCATTACTTTGACAGCGGACTTTTGAGTCTTTCCACGCTTCGGAGACGGTTCACCGGTCGCTGTCCACTCAGCCGACTGTCGATTGGACTCAGGAGTGTAGTGATGGAGCCATGTTTCATCCATTGTCACATATCGACGGAAAAACTCGGGTGTTTTACGAGTTAACAGCTGCAAACACCGCTCAGAATCATCAACACGTTGTTGTTTTTGGTCAAATGTGATCTCGCGCGGCACCCATTTTGCACAGAGCTTCCGCATATCCAAATATTGATGAATGATATGACCAACACGTTCCTTTGATATCTTTAAGGCCTCTGCTATCTTGATCAACTTCATTTTACGGTCATTCAAAATCATTTTGTGATTTTTTTTGATGTTTTCGTCGGTAACCACCTCTTTCGGGCGTCCACTGCCTTCATTGTCCTCCGTGCTCATTTCACCACGGTTGGATTTTGCATACCAATCAATTATTGTTGATTTCCCTTGGGCAGAGTCCGGAAACTTATTATCAAGCCAAGTTTTTGCTTCCACCGTATTTTTTCCCTTCAGAACACAGTATTTTATCAAAACACGAAATTCCTTTTTTTCCATTTTTTTTCACAATAACAAAAGTTGCTTCACAAAAGACCCTCTATCTCACAAACTAATTGACTTACAGACATCAAATTTTGACACGAATCATTTGAAGGTTGGTACTAATAAAAATAATATGCATTTAATACTAACGACGCCATCTATGTGTCAGACTTATCAGCCAACCTGTTATTCTTGATCATGGAGAAATTCTAGGATGATATAACCATGTCCGTCTGTCTGTCTGTTGTAATCACGCTACCGTCTTCAATAATGAAGCAATCGTGCTGAAATTTTGCACAAACTCGTCTTTTGTCTGCAGGCAGGTCAAGTTCGCAGATGGGCTATATCGGTCCAGGTTTTGATATAGTCCCCATATAAACCGACCTCTCGATTTGGGGTCTTGGGCTTATAGAAATCGTAGTTTTTATCCAATTTGCCTGAAATTTGAAATCTAGAGGTATTTTATGACCATAAAGAGGTGTGCCAAAAATGGTGAGTGTCGGTCCATGTTTTGGTATAGCCCCCATATAGACCGATCTCCCGATCTTACTTCTTGGTCTTATAGAACGCGTAGTTTTTATCTAATTTGCCTGAAATTGGAAATCTAGAGGTATTTTCGGACCATAAAGAGGTGTCTCAAAAATTGTGAGTATCGGCCGATGTTTTGGTATAGCCCCCATATAGTCCGATCTCCCAATTTTACTTCTTGGTCTTATAGAACCCGTAGTTTTTATCTAATTTGCCTGAAATTGGAAATCTAGAGGTATTTTCGGACCATAAAGAGGTGTGCCAAAAATTGTGAGTATCGGCTGATGTTTTGGTATAGCCCCCATATAGACCGATCTCCCGATTTTACTTATTGGGCTTCTAGAATCCGTAGTTTTTATTCAATTCACCAGAAATTGGAAATCTATAAGTATTTTGGAACCATAAAGAGGTGTGCCGAAAATGGTGAGCATCGGTCCATGTTTTTGTATGGTCCCCATATAAACCGACCTCCCGATTTGGGGTCTTGGGCTTCTAGAATCCGAAGTTTTTATCCTATTTGCCTGAAATTGGAAATCTGGAAGTATTTTCGGACCATAAAGAAGTGTGCCGAAAACGGTGAGTATCGGTCCATATTATAGTATAGCCCCCATAAGAACGATTTCCCGATTTAACTCCTTGGGTTTCTAGAAACCGTAGTTTTTATCCGAGTTGCCTGAAATTGTAAATATTCTGGTATTTTAGGCTCACAAAAACGTGTATCGAATTACGTGTTTATCGGTCAATTTGGTAATGCCTCCATATAGACTGATTTCACTTCTTGAGGGTATAGAAGGCGCACCGATCATGAAAATTGCTTGAAACTCAATGTAAATTTTCCAGATTTTACTTCTCGGGTGAAAATATACAGATTTAAGATTTCAAATCAAGACGTTATTTTATAATTTTCTTGCACACTTACAAGAGATATTAATGATTCCTCTAAAACTCAAACAAAAATGGTTCTTATAAATCCAGAAACTGATATAGTCTTCATAGGTAAAATCTTTAAATTTATCTTCGGGAAGTGTACTGGTTGAACTGCTCTGCTTGATCTGTCCTCAAACCCTCTGAAATTTCAAAGGAAACCCTAATATTTGATTCATGGTGGTGGGTGTTTAAGATTCGGCCCGGCCAAACTTACTGCTGTATATACTTGTTTTATTCTCAAAAAATGGTATTTTTTAACAAAATTTTTACCATCAAATTTAGTAATTCTTGTTTTCTCAATTACATTGGAGGGAAGTCCTCTAAATTACCTTTCCAACGATATATTATAATCGTACCATTGCTTAGAAAAAAACACACACACACACCAAATATTGGAACTAAACTTCACTAACTCTGATGAAAAAGCGCATTTCTGTAAATGTACGTTTAGATGGGAGCTATACCTAAATCTGATCCGATTTCAACCAAATTCGGCACATTTTAAGATATTATTAAATGCACAAAATTTGAAGCAAATCCGAGTAAAATCCTGGCTTCTGTGCATTCTGACTTAAGTGCATATCGGACGTAAGATATGTAAGGGGGCTGTATCTAAATCTGAACCCATTTCAACCAAACTCAGTATACGTAGCAAAATATGTCAAAAATGATTTTGTGAGTATGGTTCAACGGTGATCAACGTCATTTTCATGAGTAAAATATGGTATCACATATTCTCCCAAATATTTTTATACCCTTCACCACTACTGTGGTACAGGGTATAATAAGTTTGTGCATTTGTATGTAACGCCAAGAAGGAGTAATCATAGACCAACCTTTTAGTATACGGATCGGCTTAGAATTAAATTCTGAGTCGATTTAGCGATGTCCGTCTGTCTGTCTGTCCGTCTGTCTGTCTGTCTGTTGATGTATTTTTGTGTGCAAAGTACAGCTCGCAGTTTTAGTCCGATTGTCCTAAAATTTGGTATAGGGTCCTGTTTCGGCTCAAAGACGATCCCTATTGATTTTGGAAAAAATCGGTTCAGATTTAGATATAGCTGCCATATATATTTTTCACCGATCTGGTCATAATTGACGTGTATATCAACCGATCTTCCTCAAATTCCGTACATCCGAATATTTTATGAGTCTCGAAAAACTTGCAAAATATCAGCAAAATCGGTTCAGATTTAGATATAGCTCCCATATATAGCTTTCGCCCGATTTACACTCATTTGCCCACAGAGGCCAATTTTTTGCTCCGATTTAGTTGAAATTTTGCATAGGGAGTAGAATTAGCATTGTAGCTATGCGTGCCAAATTTGGTTGAAATCGGTTCAGATTTAGATATAGCTCCCATATATATGTTTTTCTGATTTCGACAAAAATGGTCAAAGTACCAACATTTTCCTTGTAAAATCGCCACTGCTTAGTCGAAAAGTTGTAAAAATGACTCTAATTTTCCTAAACTTCTAATACATATATATCGAGCGATAAATCATAAATAAACTTTTTCGAAGTTTCCTTAAAATTGCTTCAGATTTAAACGTTTCCCATATTTTTTTACTAACATTGTGTGCCACCCTAGTGCATTATTTTTTACTAACATTGTGTTCCACCCTAGTGCATTAGCCGACTTACATTTTGAGTCTATAGATTTTGTAGAAGTCTATCAAATTCTTCCAGATCGAGTGATATTTAAATGTATGTATTTGGGACAAACCTTTATATATAGCACCCAACATATTTGACGGATGTGATATGGTATCGAAAATTTAGATCTACAAAGTGGTGCAGGGTATAATATAGTCGGCCCCGCCCGACTTTAGACTTTCCTTACTGGTTTTTTGTTCTTTTTGTTTTTATTACTTTTACTCGTGATGCTTTTTTTCTCTTGTTATACTCTTAATTATTCTAGAGTGTAAAAAAGAAAATCTAAATAATAGCCGAAGGAATTTGAAGGTCATTCCGAGTAATTGATCCAGCCACCTTAATACACTTCCGACATTTCTACACTTAAACCTTTAATGGAATGCATATCACCGAGCGTTTGGTCTAATTTCCTTTTGGTTACCGCATAACCGGTCCAATACCTAAATCATACGAATGTGTTTGCTAATCCAACTAATGACCATTTATATATGTGTGTGTGTGCACATCCTGCATCAAGAATCCGGATTTAGTACATCGGTGTCGTAACACACATAATGGGAGAGAGAGAGAATGGGAAATGAGAGAAGTTGTATGTGTGTGTGTGCTTTGGATTGTTGCGTGGCTAAGTGAATATTATGAAGACCACTTAATAAGCATTTGCAGCAAATAATTATCGGCATCATTAAATATTCACGTTTACTAATAGCCTCTAATGCATTTTTCTAATTAAGACCAGCCATAATGGTCAGACAGATAGGCAGAACGACTGAATGGTGGAATCTGTGTGAATATATGTGTGTGTGTGTGTTTATGTTTGTGTCTAGTTAGCTCCGGAAGTTATACTAATACACATTCACCAAAGTTATGGTTAGTATAAACCAGGTGCTTTTCCAGACTGAAAGAGAGTGAGAGAGAGGCTATATTAAGGCTTTCATTACCATCCGTATGCCAACCAAATTAACCACAAAAGTATAAGCCGCATCAGCTGCAACAACAACAATAGTAATGTTGCTCTAAAAGCCTAGGTTGTGGTAATTGTTTACGTTCACAGGCCATAAACTTGTCCAAAAGCAAAATGCCCACTTTAAAGATTCCTTGGATTTTGCATTTGGGTATATGCATGGCTATGTTGTATATGGCCACATTGCCATTGGGAGCCATTGTGAGCCCCTGAAGCAATTAAATTTTATTATGTACTAAAATACAATATTTTTTTACATCATTATAATCTTCCATTATTTCCGGTTTTCTCTGTGGGAGCACATTGTCGTAGATTGTTCGCAAGTTTCATATCAGGGTATGATGGGCGGCCTTTTCTTGTCGAAAAAGGATCAGAAGAAGAAAATACAGTTTTTAGTATTTTCCTTTTCATCATATATGATTTTCATCGACCAGTAGACATATTAAATAGGTTATGGCTTCTGTAATACCATACGACTTTTTAGGGACCCTATAGTGAAAAGAAAAAATCACTTAAAAACAAAACATCGGTTTGATGGGTAACCGCCATATAGCTCTGACATGGCATCGAATGCCTTCTATATATATACCCGCACGTAAAAATACAATGCGAGATCATTTTGATGGGTTCAAAATTCATGTTTTGGCGATAACTCATTCAAAGTAGCAAAAGTGTTCGACAATTGGGTCAAACGCATGCAAAAGAGTATACACAGAAAAAAAGTGTCTTGTAAATTTAAGGACCATTTTAACTTTCACATAGTTCAACAAATTTACTGTAATATAGTTCATTTTTCGTAACCACTACGAAAATTAACTTTGTTAAAGGAAAACTTATAAAAATTCAGTAAATGTTTTTTAGTTCACTAACTACGAAATGGGAAGGATTTTTCCTTAAATAAATTTCCAACACAGTAGTTAATGCATCGTTGATTCTATTATAAAAATACATGGGCAATATAAAAATCTTACTACGAAATGTGGACAATTTACTAAGAAAAAATTTTGTATGGAAAAAAATTTTTGTAGTAAAAATTAACTTAACGACATTACCGATTTGTACGATGGCTACCTACAGATTATTTCCCTTTTTATTATATGTTGGAGTGTTTTTACTCACATTGAAAATTTTAGATAAAGTAGAATAAAAAGTAGTTAATATAATCCTTGACGGGTGTATATAATTTTTTATAGATTCCTCATAGATTTGGTATATATTTTACCTTAACTTATAGATAGAATTCCAACTAATCAATAAACGTGATACTGGAAAATGTGAGTGCATCATGTGAGGGAGTTTTTAGAGACATTTTGTGTATATCTCGTATGATTGTTTGTGTTTGTTATTGCGTCATTTATGCTGTTGTTGGTTGTTTTGATTCTAGAGACGATGGAATATTTTGTGGGGAGAGTTGTTTTCTTGCAATAGCGAGATCAGAAAGGGATCGTGTGTGTGTGTGGAGTTGTTTTTCTTTACGGCAGGTATGTATCCTTTATGACTATTTGTGTCTTTGAGTTTTATTGCTGCATTCAGTTCTGTTGATGCATTTATAAAGTGCACACGTGGATTTAATTTTGCAAAATTGTACGTGCGGTATTGGTGTTTATTAATGAAAATACATTTATTCGAAACATTTTAGAAACTGAGAAGTGAATGATGTGATGTTAGAGTAATCAAAAACGCTTTTTATTGATAAAAAACAAATAAAAGATTAAGGAACTGTATATTTCTGTTAATAGTTTAAAATTAGTGCGGAGTTTTAATTGATTTACATAAAAAATATACAACATGAGTGGTAATAGGATGATCTATATTTATTCTACATCTAGATCACAGGTTGGAGCTGCAACCATTTTTTTGAATCTATATTTTTTATGTTACAGCAATTCCTACAGGTGAGTACTAATTTCGAGTTTAGCCGCTAAAATTAAAAATACGTCTTCGATACAAATTTAAATATAACTTGATGGAGAATATGCCAAACCAAGTTTTTTATAAAGATTATATTTTTTTTATAATGGATTATTAAAGAAAAATTGCGATTTTAGCCTCTAAACTCGAACTTAATATTCACTTTAAATACTAAATGCTATACTGACAAGTGTCTAATTTTATAATATTTTTTATTTCAAATATATTCTGAGAATAATTTCAAAAACGTCCCATTAGTCCATGGATATGATTCCAATAATGTACCTACTGGATGGATTTTTCAATGTGGTAAGTTTTTCTATAAACGGTATTTTGTCCGTTTTTAATAAAACCAAAATTTCAATTTATTAAAAATAATTATTTTCACTTGCAGGTAGACAGGTTTTGTAATGGTAATTTTTTTGAATATTCTTACTGTTTAATGCTAATTAAGCTGATATCCTTATTGGTTCTAGGAAATACTCTTGAAAACCATAAGTTAAAAATCAATATGAACGATAGAATTTGATAATATTTTTCTTATATGATGTATAACTTTGCAATTTCAGATCCGCCCAACAAAAGTTAGTCAAAATCGATGAAATTGGACAATTCAATTGTATATAGCAACTTATGCCACATATATCTTTCGTATGGATAGAAAACATGGAAATTTAAATTATTTAGTTTAGTCCTAATAACATAGAATATTACTCTTTTGAAGAAGCAATTACTAACTACCGACAAGTAACTGCATACAACGTACTAATAAAAATATTTCCTTTACTGTATATCATAACCCCTAATTTTGTGTAATATAATAATAATTTTTTGAAATAAAATACTGGTGGTTAAGAAAATGGACTTGTTTTGTACGAAAAATTTCTTAGTTGTATACAGGTTTGTTGTACCTTTGATTCCTCCATTTCTCTACTTTTTTGAAAATTATACCGACAAATAGTTTATTTCAAACCACTTTCTTAATACAGGTTTCCCAAAAAATTGTTCATTTTTCCGGATAGCAGGAATATTTTGAATAAGTTTAACTATATTCTTTCCACAGCATAGTAATAAAGAACTAAAATACGATGCAATACATGAACTAATTTATAAGAAAATCATGAACTTATCTAGATGAAAAAAATCTTTGGCGCCAAATCATGGTCATTCTTACTATGGGTTAGTTCATTTTTCATAAAAAATAGTAAACTTTTTTTCGGTGTAGATCTTAATGGGGAATATTTTGAAGAACAATAACTGATTAATATTTGGTTTTGTAGGTTATGGCTTCTGTAATACCATACGACTTTTTAGGGACCCTATTGTGAAAAGAAGAAAAAAAAATCACTTAAAAACAAAACATCGATTTGATGGGTAACCGCCATATAGCCCGCACGTAAAATACAATGAGAGATCATTTTGATGGGTTCAAAATTCATGTTTTGGCGATAACTCATTCAAAGTAGCAAAAGTGCTTCGACAATTATGTCAAAAGCATGCAAAAGAGTATAGATCTTAATGGAGAATATTTTGAAGAACAATAAATGATTAATATTTGGTTTTGTTCTCTAATCCCGAAATATAAAAGGCAACCCTTCCATATTCCGTAGATTTCGTTTACAGTATGTGTCATTAGCCCACAGCATAGGTGATTATTAAGACAATTTCATTGTGAATTTATCAAAGAGCTTAATGATAAATATAGTTCTAAGTGTACAATTCTCGCTAGTGTTAAGAATATTCGCATTTAAACGAAAAATAAAACCCACACGCAGAGAAGAGCAAAATATATATATGATATAATATATGATAGGAGCTATTTTTGCGGCGACCATGTAACATTTTACCTGCAACCATGTTGGCTCAGTGAACATGGTTCTAAGAAAAATGTAATTGTCCTCATCTAAAATGTTATTATATTGATAAAAAGAATTTTGTCACAATTTAAAATGTTATGGTATTCATTAAAAATGTTTTTCTCCTAGTTAAAAGAACATGGTCACAACCTAAAATGTTTTGATCCTTATGAAAAAACTTTTTTCATCGTCGAAAAAAGGACGCCACTTGAGAAAAGAAAACATAAAATTAACTTTAACAGGTTTGCTGATAAGTCCCCGGTCTGACACAAAGATGGCGTCGCTAGTATTAAATGCATATTATTTTTATATAGTACCAACCTTCAAATGATTCGTGTCAAAATTTGACGTCTGTAAGTCAATTAGTTTGTGAGATAGAGCGTCTTTTGTGAAGCAACTTTTGTTATTGTGAAAAAAATGGAAAAAAGGAATTTCGTGTTTTGATAAAATCTTTTTTTCTGAAGGGGAAAAAATACGGTGGAAGCAAAAACTTGGCTTGATAATGAGTTTCCGGACTCTGCCCCAGGGAAATAAACAATAATTGGTTGGTATGCAAAATTCAAGCGTGGTGAAATGAGCACGGAGGATGGTGAACGCAGTGGACGCCCGAAAGAGGTGGATACCGACGAAAACATCAAAAAAATCCACAAAATGATTTTGAATGACCGTAAAATGAAGTTGATGGAGATAACAGAGGCCTTAAAGATATCAAAGGAACATGTTGGTCATATCATTCATCAATATTTGGGTATGCGGAAGCTCTGTGCAAAATGGGTGCCGCGCGAGCTCACATTTGACCAAAAACAACAACGGTCAGCGGTGTTTGCAGCTGCTAACTCGTAATACACCCGAGTTTTTCCGTCGATATGTGACAATGGATGAAACATGGCTCCATCATTACACTCCTGAGTCCAATCGACAGTCGGCTGAGTGGACAGCGACCGGTGAAGCGTCTCCGAAGCGTGGAAAGACTCAAAAGTCCGCTGGCAAAGTTATGGCCTCTGTTTTTTTTGGGATGGAATAATTTTTATCGATTATCTTGAGAAGGGAAAAACCATCAACAGTGACTATTATATGGTGTTATTGGAGCGTTTGAAGGTCGAAATCGCGGCAAAACGGCCCCATATGAAGAAGAACTTACGGCCGTAAGTTCGGCCAGGCCGAATCTTATGTACCCTCCACCATGGATTGCGTAGAAACTTCTACTGAAGACTGTCATCCACAATCGAATTACTTGGGTTGCAATAACACTTGCCGATGGCAAGGTATCTTAAAACTTCCTAACACCGTAATATATACTACATAGTCCATACGAGGTATATATTAAACTAAACAAGTATATACGGCCGTAAGTTCGGCCAGGCCGAAGCTTATGTACCCTCCACCATGGATTGCGTAGAAACTTCTACTGAAGACTGTCATCCACAATCGAATTACTTGGGTTGCAGTAAAACTTGCCGATGGCAAGATATCTTAAAACTTCCTAACACCGTAATGTATACCATAGTCCATACGAGGTAAATATTAAACTAAAAAAGGCGGATATATTTAAGTTTAAAGTTTCTATAGAAATAAAATTTTGACAAAATAAAATGTTGACAATATTTTCTATAGAAGTAAAATTTGGAAAAAATTTTCTGTAGAAATAAAATTTGGATAAAATTTTCTATAGAAATAAAATTCTGACAAAATTTTCTATAGAAATAAAATTTTGACAAAATGTTCTATAGAAATAAAATTTTGACAAAATTTTCTATAGAAATAACATTTTGACAATGTTTTCTATAAAAATAAAATTTTGGTAGATTATTTTTAACTCGAGTGGCAACCATGATTATGAACCGATAAGGACCAATTTTTGTGTGATTGGGGATCGCCTATATGTAACTATAGACCGAAAATCTGGGGATCGATTTATATGGGGCTATATATAATTATGGACCGATATGGATCAATGCTTGCATGGTTGTTAGAGAGCATATACTAACACCACGTACCCAATTTCAACCAGATCGGTTGAATTTTGCTCCTCTAAGAGGCTCCGGAGGTCAAATCTGGGGATCGGTTTATATGGGGGCTATATATAATTATGGGCCGATGTGGACCAACTTTTTCATGGTCACTAGAGAACATATATCAACACCATGTACCAAATTTCAGCCATATCGGATGAAATTTGCTTCTCTTAGAGGCCTCGCAAGCCAAATCGGGGGATCGGTTTATATGGGGGCTATATATAATTATGAACCGATGTGGACTAATTTTTGCATGGTTATTAGAGACCATATACTAACACCATGTACCAAATTTCAGCCGGATCGGATGAAATTTGGTTCTCTTAGAGGCTCCGCAAGCAAAATCGGGGGATCGGTTTATATGGGGGCTATACGTAAAAGTGGACCGATATGGACCAATTTGTGCATGGTTGTTGGAGACCATATACTAACACCATGTACCAAATTTCAGCCGGATCGGATGAAATTTGCTTCTCTTAGAGCAATCGCAAGCCAAATTTGGGGGTCCGTTTATATGGGGGCTATACGTAAAAGTTGACCGATATGGACCATTTTCAACACCGTCCGACCTACATCAATAACAACTACTTGTGCCAAGTTTCAAGTCGATAGCTTGTTACGTTCGGAAGTTAGCGTGATTTCAACAGACGGACGGACGGACATGCTCAGATCGACTCAGAATTTCACCACGACCCAGAATATATATACTTTATGGGGTCTTAGAGCAATATTTCGATGTGTTGCAAACGGAATGACAAAGTTAATATACCCCCATTCTATGGAGGAGGGTATAAAAAATGTTGTTCCACCAAGACAACGCACTGCGCCACAAGTCATTGATAACGATGATCGCCGAAACTGAGGCCTATTTTGAGGCAAAACCGAAGGAGTACTACCAAAATGTTATCAAAAAATTGGAAGGCCGTCATAATCTTTCTATCGTTCTTGAAGGGAACAATGTTTGATAATAAAAACGAATTTTGACAAAACAAGTATATAAAGCAGTAAATTCGGCCGGGCCGAATTTTGAATACCCACCACCATGAATTAAATATGATAGTTTACTTTGAAAACTCTTCTTCGTAGTGGGTAACTTGATAATATATAGAATTGATAATATATAGAAGCCCGAAGACAAACTTTAAAGATTCTACCTATGACGACCAGATAAGATTCTAGATTTATGAGAACCGATTTTGTTTGAGTTTTAGAGAAATTATAAACATATCGTGTATATTATTAAATTACGCCTTGATTTTAAATCTTAAATCTGTAGATTTTTTTCCGCCATTATTTAAATAAATACTTTGAGTAAAATCTGGAAATTTTACTTTCAATTTGAAGCAATTTTTATGATCAGAGCGCCTGCTATTTTGGAGAATTTTTGAGTTGAATAAACGAAAATACTTTATAAGAAAAAGAAATTTCGTTTGTTTAAAATTTCATTATAGATTACTAATTTCCAGCAAATCGGATAAAAACTACGGATTCTAGAAGCCCAAGAAATAAAGCCGGGAGATCGGTGTATATGGGGGCTATACCAAAACACGCACATATTTTTGATCTTAAAATACCTCCAGAATTTCAAACAAATCGGCCAGAAAACATAGTCTCTAGACGCCCAAGAAGTAAAAATCGAGAGATCAGTCTATATTGGGGTTATACCAAAAAAATGGACCGATATACTTCAGTTTCGGTACACTTATTTGTGCTCTAAAAATACCTCTACATTTCGAATTTCAGGCAAATCGGGTAATAAATACAGTTTATAGAAGCTCAAGAATTTCAGGCAAAGCGGATTGTAAATATACACACAAAAAAATAACTGCAAATAAATATTAACAACTTTATTTGTATGTAAAATCTGCTGATGCTCAACAAATTTTTCTATTGAATATGAGGCTTTTGTTGTTGAAATGTGTTTGTAGATGCTTGACAGAGCAAATAATAGAAATATTCTGAATTTTCAACAAATTGTTTTGTTGCGAAAATAGTTGACTGCTATCAATATGATAACAAAAACAAAAATACAAGACTGGTTACGCGCACATCGCTGAGAACATGTACGAAAGCTAAAAGAAGTATGCGAAGAATACCGTTAGAACAAAATGAGTATGAGCACATGCACGTGTATGATAGCAAGCAAAGAGCTCATTCATCAGAGAATATAGAAAGGCATTTATAAATGTCTGTGAAAAATTTATATTTTTCAATTTGGTAGTTTCTTAAATGTGTTTGTTGTATGAGATAATTAATAAAACCATTAATATCGGGATTAGAGTTATTACAGTTCTAATTAACTAGAATATATATCACTGGGCAAAAAGTTGTCAAAATGCTTGCTAGACCTGGACTACTCAAATACATACATTTACAAAACTGAGTATAGGATTTTCGACACAAAAATGTTACATGTTCCCCGTCCAAAAATAGGATTTTGGTCATATTCCTTCTCTGTGTGTACTTAACAAAATATCTCCAAAATTGTTCCGGCAATTTTGCAATTTTGGTGCAATAATTCTGTCAATTTCAATTTAATTTTTTGTCCATACACCAATAAATTTGTTACAGGTCATTGATAGACTCCAACAAATCACATACAAATTTTTTCGTTCAAATTCAAAAATATTTGGTGAGGATTAAACGTAACGATCAACAACAAATATTTTGTATTGTTGGAAGCTCAACAAATTACTTACATATTATGTTATTGAGAACACAAATTATTTGTTGCCTTCTGATGGTAACGATTGCTAACAACTTTTTTGTAATAATGGTTATTAAAAGTACAAATTAGTTTGTTGCAGGAAAATTAACAAATTTTGTTATTGGTTTTCCAACAAAAGTTATTGGTTCTTAAATTTATTTTTATCTGTGTAGTTTCTAGAAGCCCAAGAAGCAAAATCGGGAGGTCGGTGTATATGGGGGCTATACCAAAAAATGGACCGATGGGCACCATTTTCGGAACACCTTTTTATGGTCCCAAAAGAACTCTAGATTTTCAATTTCAGGAAAATGCGATAGAAACTATAGTTTCTAGAAGCCCAAGAAGCAAAATCGGGAGATCAGTCTCTATGGGGCCTATATCAAAACATGGACCGATGAGCACCATTTTCGGCACACCTTTTTATGGTCCCCAAATATCTCTATATTTCCAATTTCAGGCAAATTGGATAAAAACTACGGTTTTCATAGGCCCAAGACTCCAAATCGGGAGGTTGGTTTATATGGGGGCTATATCAAAACATGGACCGATATGGACCATTTTCGACTCACCGCTTTATGGCTCCAAAATACCTCTAGATTTTCAATTTCATACAAATCGGATAGAAAATACTGTTTCTAAACGCGCAAGAAGCAAAATCGGGAGATCGGTCTATATGGGGGCTATACCAAAACATGGACCGATACGGACCATTTTTGACACACCTCTTTATAGTCCCACATTACCTCTAGATTTCCAATTTCAGGCAAATCGGATGGTAAATATAGTTTCTAGACGCCCAAGAAGCAAAATCGGGAGATCGGTCTATATGGGGGCTATACCAAAACATGGACCGATACGGACCATTTTCGACACACCTCTTTATGGCTCCAAAATACCTCTGGATTTCCAATTTCAGGCAAATCTGATAAAAACTACGGTTTTTATAGGTCAAAGACCCCAAATCGGGAGGTCGGTTTATATGGGCACTATATCAAAACTTGGACCGATATAGCCCATCTTCGAACTTGACCTGCCTGCAAACAAAAAACTAATCTGTGCCAAATTTGGGGACGATAGCGCCATTATTGAAGGCTGTAGCGTGATTACAACAGACAGACAGACAGACAGACAGACAGACAGACAGACAGACGGACAGACGGACATCCTTATATCGTCTTAGAATTTCTCCCTGATCAAGAATATATATATACTTTATATAGTCGGAAATCGATATTTCGATGTGTTACAAACGGAATGACAAACTTATTATACCCCCGTCACCATTTTATGGTGGTGGGTATAAAAATGTGTTTTTCTTTGTTAGACCGGGGACTTATCAGCCAACCTGTTATTTGTTTGTTTTTATTTATTTATAAACTAATTCATTGTTTATTTGTATTTATATTGCCGTTCAAGCAAACATCATATTTTTTTACACACTCTATTTTATTTCAATTTCAACAATAAGTAATTATTCCATATTTACATCGTGCCCATCGAATGTTCAAACGCAGACATCATGTAACTGCAAATATAAATAAATGATCCATATAGCAAAATGCAGAACAAACAAGTATATACAGCACTAAGTTCGGCCGGGCCGAATCTTAAATACCCACCACCATGAACCAAATATTAGGATTTCCTTTGAAATTTCAGGAGGGCTTGAGGACTTGAGGATATTCCCGAAGATAAATTTAAAGATTTCAGATTCTGCATTTATAAGAACCATTTTTGTTTGAGTTTTAAAGGAATCATTAACATCTCTTGTAAGTGTGCAAGAAAATTATAAAATAAAGTCTTGATTTGAAATCTTAAATCTGTAGAAGTAAAATCTGGAAATTTTACAGTGAGTTTCAAGCAATTTTCATGATCAGTGCGCCTTCTACACCCTCAAGAAGTGAAGTCGGTCTATATGGAGGCATTACCATATGGATCGATAAAAACTTAATCCGATACACGGTTTTGTGAGCCTAAAATACCAGAATATTTACAATTTCAAGCAAATCAGATAAAAACTACGGTTTCTAGACACCCAAGGAGTTAAATCGGGAGATCGTTCTTATGGGGGCTATACTAAAATATGGACCGATACTCACCGTTTTCGGCACACCTCTTTATGACCCGAAAATACCTCTAGATTTCCAATTTCAGGCAAATAGGATAAAAACTTCGGATTCTAGAAGCCCAAGAAGTAAAATTGGGAAATCGGTCTATATGGAGGCTATACCAAAACATGGACCGATACTCACCATTTTCGGCACACCTCTTTATGGTCCTAAAATACCTCTAGATTTCCAATTTCAGACAAATTGGATAAAAACTACGGTTTCTATAAGCCCAAGACCCCAAATCGGGAGGTCGTTTTATATGGGGAACATACCAAAACATGGACCGATGCTCACAATTTTTGGCACACGTATTTGTGGTCATACAATACCTCTAGATCTCCAATTTCAGGTAAATTGAATAAAAACTGCGGTTTCTATAATCCCAAGAAGTAAAATCGGGAGATCGGTCTATATGGGGGCTATACCAAAATATGGATCGATACTCACAATTTTTGGCACACGTATTTGTGGTCCTACAATACCTCTAGATTTCCAATTTCAGGTAAATTGAATAAAAACTTCGGTTTCTATAAGCCCAAGAAGTAAAATCGGGAGATCGGTCTATATGGTGGCTATACCAAAACATGGACCGATAATCACCATTTTTGGCACACCTCTTTATGGTCATAAAATACCTCTAGGTTTCAAATTTCAGGCAAATTGGATAAAAACTACGATTTCTATAAGCCCAAGACCCCAAATCGGGAGGTCGGTTTATATGGGGACTATATCAAAACCTGGACCGATATAGCCCATCTTCGAACTTGACCTGCCTGCAGACAAAAGACGAGTTTGTGCAAAATTTCAGTACGATTGCTTCATTATTGAAGACTGTAGCGTGATTACAACAGACAGACAGACGGACAGACGGACATGCTTATATCGTCTTAGAATTTCTCCCTGATCAAGAATATATATACATTATATAGTCGGAAATCGATATTTCGATGTGTTACAAACGGAATGACAAACGTATTATACCCCCGTCACCATTCTATGGTGGTGGGTATAAAAACAAGTAAATTTTTTCAATTCCGTTCCACTTCTGAATAAATAAATTAACACAAAACACAGTAAATCCGTATTCTCCGTCCATTTCAAGAAACAATTAACACACGACTGACGCGCAAAATGAAAATCGTGCGTACCTACTCAATGTTTTTATACCCACCACCATAGAATGGTGACGGGGTATAATAAGTTTGTCATTCCGTTTGTAACGCATCGAAATATCGATTTCCGACTATATAAAGTATATATATTCTTGATCAGGGAGAAATTCTAAGACGATATAAGCATGTCCGTCTGTCCGTCTGTCTGTCTGTCTGGCTGTCTGTTGTAATCACGCTACAGCATTCAATAATGGAGCTATCGTCCTGAAATTTGGCACAGAATCGTCTTTTGTCTGCGCGCAGGTCAAGTTCGAAGATGGGCTATATCGGGCCATGTTTTGGTATAGCCCCCATATAAACCGACCTCCCGATTTGGGGTCTTTCGCTTATAGAAACCATAGTTTTCATCCAATTTGCGCGAAATTGAAAATCTAGAGATATTTTGGGACCTTGAAGAGGTGTGCCAAAAATGGTGAGTGTCGGTCCATGTTTTGGTATAGCCCCCATATAAACCGACCTCCCGATTTGGGGTCTTTCGCTTATAGAAACCGTAGTTTTCATCCAATTTGCGCGAAATTGAAAATCTAGAGGTATTTTGGAACCTTGAAGAGGTGTGCCAAAAATGGTGAGTGTCGGTCCATGGTTTGGTATAGCCCCCATATAAACCGACCTCCCAATTTGGGGTCTTTCGCTTATAGAAACCGTAGTTTTCATCCAATTTGCGCGAAATTGAAAATCTAGAGGTATTTTATGACCATAAAGAGGTGTGCCAAAAATGGTGAGTGTCGGTCCATGTTTTGGTATAGCCCCCATATAGACCGATCTCCCGATTTTACTTCTTGGGCTTATAGAAACCGCAGTTTTTATTCAATTTATCTGAAATTGGAAATCTAGAGGTATTGTAGGACCACAAATACGTGTGCCAAAAATTGTGAGTATCCGTCCATATTTTGGTATAGCCCCCATATAGAGCGATCTCCCGATTTGGGGTCTTGGGCTTATAGAAACCGTAGTTTTTATCCAATTTGTCTGAAATTGGAAATCTAGAGGTATTTTAGGACCATAAAGAGGTGTGCCGAGAATGGTGAGTATCGGTCCATATTTTGGTGTAGCCCCCAAATAGTATCAATTACTATTTTTTAAATTAAATTGACTAAACCAGACTAAACAAAATAATAAAGGAGCTTTAGTTATTCAACTAAATCAAAAGTTCAACCACAGATTTATTTTATAAATACCAGATTAAAAACATTGCCATCGGCAACTGCTACCACAACCAAAGTAATTCGATTGTGCATGAAAATCTTTAGCGGAACTTTCTGCTGTGTATATACTTGTTTAATTTTTAGAAAAATGTAAAATCGTAAATAGGTTTTCAAATTCTGGGGGGGCTAAAATTTTTCTGGGGGGGTCTAAGCCCCCTCCCCAGAGGCCTTCCTACGCTTATGGTCCCCACATAAAACGACCTCCCGATTTGGGGTCTTGGGTTTATAGAAACCGTAGTTTTTATCCAATTTGTCTGAAATTGGAAATCTAGAGGTATTTTGGGACCATAAAGAGGTGTGCCGAAAATGGTGAGTATCGGTCCATATTTTTGTATAGCCCCCATATAGACCGATTTCCCGATTTTACTTCTTGGGCTTCTAGAATCCGAAGTTTTTATCCTATTTGCCTGAAATTGGAAATCTATAGGTGTTTTTGGGTCATAAAGAGGTGTGCCGAAAGCGGTGAGTATCGATCCATATTTTAGTATAGCCCCCATCAGAACGATCTCCCGATTAAACTCCTTGGGTTTCTAGAAACCGTAGTTTTTATCTAATTTGCCAGAAATTGTAAATACTGATCATGAAAATTGTTTGAAACTCAATGTAAAATTTCCAGATTTTACTTCTACAGATTTAAGATTTCAAATCAAGACGTTATTTTATATTTTTCTTGCACACTTACAAGAGATGTTAATGATTCCTCTAAAACTCAAGCAAAAATGGTTCTTATAAATCCAGAATCTGATATAGTCCTCATAGGTGAAATCTTTAAATTTATCTTCGGGAAGTGTCCTCAAGTCATCTAGCCCTCCTGAAATTTCAAAGGAAACCCTAATATCTGGTTCATGGTGGTGGGTATTTAAGATTCGGCCCGGCCGAACTTACTGCTGTATATACTTGTTATAAAATTCTTTTCGCTGCAAAAAAGTTAAAAAATTAAATGGTCACGAAAAAATGTAAAAGGTTTTTATGGCCATGTAATGGTTCTAGACATGTCTATACTTAACCTATAAAAATACTTTTTTCCCTGTAAAAAAGTAAAAAAATTGAATGGTCAGGTACATGATTTTCCCGATCATTTAATGGTCTCAAATTCTATCATTTAAATGATAGACATGTTTGTGGTATTTGAGAACCATTCAAATGCTTATTGCCACCATACATTTTTCTCCGCTCGAAAACTATTTTTACAAAGACAAAATACATGGTTTTCGCGGCAATTACATGCTCTAGATAAGCATTAAATGGATGCGGCAACCATGCCCAAACATGGTTTTTCTGTGCGTACATACGTTTATCCTTCTGATAACCACTTATTCTGATTGATGATGCCTAATGACCTGGCTGATCAGCAGTCATTTTTTCGTCACGGTATTCATGTGTTGCCTGAAATTAGTGTCTAGTGACGAACAATCATTCGACAGATCAAAATGTTTTTTTTTTTGGAATTATTAAAAATCCTCATTTTTAATTTTTGCTCCCAATAATTATAATTTATTTCTTGTTTCCTACTAGATATAAATCCCCATATACCTATCGTATGATGCCAACCTTCTTTTATTGCTGTAAGGAGTTGTTGCTTTGCTCTTATTTGATATTATGAAAATACTTTTATTACTGTTGAGGGTGCACACAAAAAAATTTTGTTTGCGCCAGCGAAGGATTACATTAGGGTCAAATAATTACAAAAAGCTAAAGAGGTTTTATGACAAAGTGATGAGGGGCGATTGATGGGAGAGATTTTTTGGCTGTCTGTGTGGGTTTGTCCAATTATTAATGTCGGTTTTATGAACCAAAACAAATTCTTTAATGTCTGGTTTGATTATAGCATATTAAACAAAAGCCATGAAAATTAAATTTTCCATTGAATAAATTTAATAAAAACGAGACGATGTAATTAGTCGTTAATGATTGTCATTAATTTTTGGGGGCATTTATTTCAATAGGGTTGAATAGAAAAACATTTTTTTTTGTAAATTGAAATTGCCATTTAATTTTAACAATTTCTTATCAATATTCCCTCCTCCAAAATATTGTCCCACCCGCATGAATGTGATCGCCTGAAACATATTTCAAAAGATTGTCATTTCATTTGTTACACATTTCAATTAATTATACCCTGCGCCACGCTGTGGAACAGGGTATTATAAGTTAGTGCACATGTTTGTAACACCCAGAAGGAGACGAGATAGACACATTGTGTCTTTGGCAATAATGCTCAGGGTGGGTCCCTGAGTCGATATAACCATGTCCGTCTGTCCGTCCGTCCGTCTGTTTGTGAACATATTTTTGTGATCAAAGTCTAGGTCGCAATTGAAGTCCAATCGCCTTCAAATTTGGCACATGTTCCTAATTTGGGTCAGAATAGAACCCTATTGATTTTGGAAGAAATCGGTTCAGATGTAGATATAGCTCCCATATATACCTTTCGCCCGATATGCAATAATATGGACCCAGCAGCCAGAGTTTTATCCCGATTTGCTTGAAATTTTGTACAAACATAACACTTACTCGTAGAGTCAAGTGTGCAAAATTTGATTGAAATCGGTTCAGATTTAGATATAGCTCCCATATATGTCTGTCGCCCGATATGGACTTATATGGCCCAGAACCAGATTTTTGGCCGAATTTGTTTGAAATTTTGCACTAGGAGTACAATTAGTAGTATAGTCAAGTGTGCAAAATTTGATTGAAATCGGTTCAGATTTAGATATAGCTCCCATATATATTGTAACGACAGGTTTTCCCCACAAGGCTGAGGTATAGCTCACGGGGCCGGGTTCGTCACAGAAATTTGTTTATTTCAGGGACATAGAGAACACAAGAGGTGATTTCGGTTTTACGCTGAGTGTTTATTGACAGTTAGTTAAGTTGCCTAGGCGGTAAACTATGTCTTGGTCTAACTATAGATTTGATTAATAGCTATCAGTTCACGGTGGCGTATGACTCCTCGGCTTGGCCCGGCGGCGGTGAAATGAGCTGGGTCGGCGGTATAGGAAACCACGCCAGCTGCGGTGCAGGTCACGACGAGGCAGGCGATGCGAGTAGGATTGGTAGGGCGTCGGGTCACGGTGACGGGGTCGGATGAGCTGTCACGTCGTGTCTAAGTGAACGGGAAGATTCACGGTATCCTGTGGGGTCGTGTCTTGTCTAAGTGACGTGATACCAGTGGCTGCGGTGACTCGCGGTATCCTGTCACTGTTGGGTCGTGTCTTGTCTAGGGGAGCGTGATACCAGTGGCTGCGGTGACTCGCGGTATCCTGCTCCTGTTGGGTCGTGTCTAAGTGAACGTGATACCAGTGGCTGTGAGGACTCGCGGTATCCTGTCACGGTTGAGTCGTGTCTAAGTGAACGTGATACCAGTGGCTGCGAAGACTCGCGGTATCCTGTCACTGTTGAGTCGTGTCTAAGTGAACGTGATACCAGTGGCTGTGAGGACTCGCGGTATCCTGTCACTGTTGAGTCGTGTCTAAGCGAACGTGATACCAGTGGCTGTGAAGACTCGCGGTATCCTGTCACTGTTGAGTCGTGTCTAAGCGAACGTGATACCAGTGGCTGTGAAGACTCGCGGTATCCTGTCACTATGGAGTCGTGTCTAAGTGAACGTGATACCAGTGGCTGCACAGACTCGCGGTATCCTGTCACTATGGAGTCGTGTCGTGTCCAAGTGTATTGTTACTCGTGGCGGTGAAGACGCACAGTAACTCAGTCCTTGTCGTGTCTTGTCCAAGTGTATTGTTACTCGTGGCGGTGAAGACGCACTGTAACTCAGTCCTTGTCGTGTCTTGTCTTGCTGGTGTTTCAATCCGTGTCGTGTCTTGCTGATGTCCAAGTGGCGTACGTCTTAACTCACTTGAAATGTTCTAATGTTATGTTCTACTTCAACTCACCTTCTCGCCTGGTCGCTCGTTCACTCAAAACTGATCTCCTTGTTTGACCTACTTTGCCCCTTTTATAGTGTCCCTACGCATCGCTGCTGACGTCTACTTCACTACACAGCATCATTTCTGTTGCAATAACAAAACCCTTTTTACACCCACCAGCATTGACCTATGCTCATGTTTACGTATACTGGCTGCCTACTGTATAACCATATGTGCGGTTGTTGGTTCGTTGCTAGCTTGTCCCTTTGTCGATCGATGCATTGTCCCTATGTATGTTTGGTTGTTCGCTGTTGAGTATGTTGATGCGTTGATCATAGGCAATGGTTATGTATGTTTGGTTGTTCGTTGTTAGGTATGTTGATGCGTTGATCATAGGCAATGCTTATGTATGTTTGGTTGTTCGCTGTTGAGTATGTTGATGCGTTGATCATAGGCAATGGTTATGTATGTTTGGTTGTTCGTTGTTAGGTATGTTGATGCGTTGATCATAGCTAATGCTTATGGGTTTGGTTGAAGGTTCATTGCCCTTACTTGTTTACAACTCAGGTGCGTGGCAGGTAACGGTGTATGGTGGACAATATTGTAAACAAGTATGAGGGTAGGTAATGAAGAGAAGGTAATGTAGATAACCAGCAACGAGGGAAGGTAATACAGAAGGGTATTACATGGCTATTGACAACTCATGTATTAAAGTAAAACCAATTCATGTCGAGATCAAAATCCATATATTAAATTCAAAAAAATAATAAATAATTCAATTCAAGAAAAGGAAAAGTTCAACAAATAAAATTCAATAACAAATAAAAATTCAAACAACAATAACAAAACACAGACAGCTCAGTGGGGAGGAAAACGAGCGTTAGCGACTTTCGTCGTCACACTGCCTCCCCTCCCACTGGCCTCGAGATCCTCCGCAGGGTCTGATAAATGCCTTACCCTGGCGGTTTATCAAGATGCGCAGGTAGCGATTTCCCACTAGAACTACCCGCTTGTATTGTTTGCCGGGAACCCGTA
The DNA here is from genome assembly GCF_050003625.1 of Haematobia irritans. NCBI lineage: Eukaryota > Metazoa > Arthropoda > Insecta > Diptera > Muscidae > Haematobia > Haematobia irritans. The sequence goes on along the minus strand of NC_134397.1, from coordinate 162,213,066 downwards.
ATCGTACGCCAGCACGCAGGTATGGCTGTAGCCCTCTCTTAATTTCCTCCGACAACGGCTCATAGCTCTCGAACGGCACCGGAGCTAGCTCTACCTCTTCCTTAGAAGGTACGACGACAGCACTGGCCATACGTCTAGGGACGGTCTCCTCTGTCTCTCGTGTGGCAACCAGGCGTGGGTTCTCCCTGGTCCGAGGTACCTCCTCGTCCGTATCGGACTGGTCGACCAGCGTAGACGCCTTAAAACCGGACCAGTTCCGCGGCGGCGTCGATATGTGGTCAGCGTCATGGCATGGCGAAACGATTGGTGACGGCGTAGCAGGCATTGAGCTTGGTCGCCTAATTGGTGGGCAGGACGTCGCTCTGGTGGCCTCGGGCTCACTATCAGAGGAAAGCACAATGACCTCTACGGGTTGTTCCTCTGAGGGTGGACGCGCTGCGGGTGGCTTTGTCGTGACAGGACCCTTTATCCTCCGGAGCAGTACCTGGCAACGGCGGATCCTGCTCTCCACTTCTTTCTCCTGCCAACGGTGCTTATAGAAAGCCTTTGTCCTCATGACCTTCCCGTTGGCCATCCCCAGGTCCCTGGAGCCTCTTCTGGTTTTGTTGTCCACGCCGCTGTTTCTCTTGCCACCGCTTGCTGTTCTCATCTTGAACCTGTGAGTAGATACAACTTTGTCATTAGTATGTATAACATTGATTTTCCTTTCCTCCGAGTGAACGAAAGGTTTCAAGTCTCCCAAGTGAGCATTTCGACGATCACCCCGGGTCGGTCCGCGTAAGTTTGCGATTACTGGTGACGGGACGCTGCGTACATCGTACGGCTCTCCGACTTTAATTTTCTGGCATGATTGGCAACTTCGCACAAACTTCTTGACATCGCGCAGAATGCCGGGCCAATAGTAACGTGCACAAACCCGCGCTGTGGTCTTACGCACACCCATATGACCTGCAGCTGATTCCGGGTGATTCTCCTCCAATACGCTTGTACGCAACTGGCTTGGAACGCAGAGTTTCCATGGCGTGTTACTTCCGTCTCCGTAACTTCGTCGTATATGCCGGAAAAGTTTGTTACCAATTATCGCGTAGTCCGGATATTTTAACGGCTCGCGTCCCACCTTCGTCATCATCCTAGCCGTCCATGCGCATTTCTCGGGAGCTTCCTTGAGTGCCCGATGTCTCAGATCAACTTCGGCCCCCCTTGTCCCAAATGGGCACGACGTTCCTGCGCAATTCAGCACAGCTCCCGCTGCCACCAGGAAATCCAAACCCAGTATAACATCTTCGGTTGTCTCAGGCATCACCAGGAATCTTGCCGTAATTTGCTTATCACCAAGTTGCACTTGAGCTTCGATTGCCTGCCGAATTTGTCGTTGCGATCCATCGGCCAAGGTCACGTTCGTGAGGTACGGGTGTGCCGGGTTGTCCTCCGCAATTTGTCTCGCTAACACCTCGCTCAGAAAGCAACCAGTTGCTCCAGTGTCAATCGTTGCTGCTAACTGGCGGCTGCCAATCTGAATTCGGGCGACGAGTCGGTTAGCTTCCAGATATAACGCGGGTTCTACTGACGAGGGGTATCGTTGGCTGGTGAACCCGGTGCCCCTCGACTCACACGGGCTCGGTTCTCGTTTCCCGGCCGGCGGCGACAGCAATGGATCGTTCTTATGCCATGTTTGCCGCAGTCCCAACAGAACATAACTGGCTCGTTCCGGCATTCGGCTGCATAATGCCCATCTCTTGCGCAGCGTCTGCATACGGTCCTGGGGTCCATCCGAGGCGGCCTATGCGGTTCCCGTTTGGGTGTGACCGCCTGGTACTCGCCTGGCTCGATCCGCCGGTGTTGTTCTCGGCTAGGCCCGGCCACGACGGGTAAGCTTTCTAGATCCTCCGCCATCTCCAGCAATTCGCGCAGCGTCATAAAGTCTCGTCGTCTTATATACCAAAGATACTCTGGCAGGGCATTCCGGAAAATGCGCTCTATCTTTTGCTCCTCGCTGTACTGTGTGTGACGCATCATGTTTTGCAAGCAAAGGGCGTAATTCTTGAACGACTCCTTTGGCTTCTGTTTGCGCTTCCGAATTTCATCCTCCAGCTGTTCGAAGTATCTCGCCGGCAGGAAAAATCGCAGAAAATCTTCTTTGAATAGGACCCACGTGGTCCACCGGGTCGGTGTATTGCGGTACCACACCAAGGCTCTCCCACGTAGCACTTCTGGCATCATTTTAGGTAACATGTCCAGGTCGAGGGCATACATGTCCACCAACTCCTCGAGCCTTTCCATAAATTCCAGTGGGTCGTTTCCCCCGTCGTAATGGACACCCCATTTTCGCACCTGCTCCGCTACAGCCCTAATATCAAGTATACTCTCGCCTGGCCGCTCCCCGCTGCGTACCTGTTGAAATTGGTCATGATGGCTGCGCTCTTGCAACCTGGCCGCTCCTGGCGAGACATGGCCCGCAGAACTTCCCGATGCGCTGACTCCCGGCAGGCTTAGAGTCCTGCCTGAGGGTATAGACTTGGCTTCTGTATTTGTTGATGACGAGTCATGCTTTTCTTGCAGCTGTAGTAGTCGTTCCAAAGTTTGGGGCTCATGTTCCTCTCCCAGCAGTTGTCCAAACCGCCTTCTCAATTCATCCACATTTCCGCTAGTTTCCCGCTTGAATTCGGTCAAATAGCTGATGAGATCCTCCTTGCGTAGGCTGTAGGCCCACGAAGCTCGCAACGGCACACTCATTTTGAAATTTCACTCACTTTCACTAGTCTGCAGACGATTGCTTTCTTTCGTTGTGTCTCTAGGTCCCTGCTCGGGCGCCACTGTAACGACAGGTTTTCCCCACAAGGCTGAGGTATAGCTCACGGGGCCGGGTTCGTCACAGAAATTTGTTTATTTCAGGGACATAGAGAACACAAGAGGTGATTTCGGTTTTACGCTGAGTGTTTATTGACAGTTAGTTAAGTTGCCTAGGCGGTAAACAATGTCTTGGTCTAACTATAGATTTGATTAATAGCTATCAGTTCACGGTGGCGTATGACTCCTCGGCTTGGCCCGGCGGCGGTGAAATGAGCTGGGTCGGCGGTATAGGAAACCACGCCAGCTGCGGTGCAGGTCACGACGAGGCAGGCGATGCGAGTAGGATTGGTAGGGCGTCGGGTCACGGTGACGGGGTCGGATGAGCTGTCACGTCGTGTCTAAGTGAACGGGAAGATTCACGGTATCCTGTGGGGTCGTGTCTTGTCTAAGTGACGTGATACCAGTGGCTGCGGTGACTCGCGGTATCCTGTCACTGTTGGGTCGTGTCTTGTCTAGGGGAGCGTGATACCAGTGGCTGCGGTGACTCGCGGTATCCTGCTCCTGTTGGGTCGTGTCTAAGTGAACGTGATACCAGTGGCTGTGAGGACTCGCGGTATCCTGTCACGGTTGAGTCGTGTCTAAGTGAACGTGATACCAGTGGCTGCGAAGACTCGCGGTATCCTGTCACTGTTGAGTCGTGTCTAAGTGAACGTGATACCAGTGGCTGTGAGGACTCGCGGTATCCTGTCACTGTTGAGTCGTGTCTAAGCGAACGTGATACCAGTGGCTGTGAAGACTCGCGGTATCCTGTCACTGTTGAGTCGTGTCTAAGCGAACGTGATACCAGTGGCTGTGAAGACTCGCGGTATCCTGTCACTATGGAGTCGTGTCTAAGTGAACGTGATACCAGTGGCTGCACAGACTCGCGGTATCCTGTCACTATGGAGTCGTGTCGTGTCCAAGTGTATTGTTACTCGTGGCGGTGAAGACGCACAGTAACTCAGTCCTTGTCGTGTCTTGTCCAAGTGTATTGTTACTCGTGGCGGTGAAGACGCACTGTAACTCAGTCCTTGTCGTGTCTTGTCTTGCTGGTGTTTCAATCCGTGTCGTGTCTTGCTGATGTCCAAGTGGCGTACGTCTTAACTCACTTGAAATGTTCTAATGTTATGTTCTACTTCAACTCACCTTCTCGCCTGGTCGCTCGTTCACTCAAAACTGATCTCCTTGTTTGACCTACTTTGCCCCTTTTATAGTGTCCCTACGCATCGCTGCTGACGTCTACTTCACTACACAGCATCATTTCTGTTGCAATAACAAAACCCTTTTTACACCCACCAGCATTGACCTATGCTCATGTTTACGTATACTGGCTGCCTACTGTATAACCATATGTGCGGTTGTTGGTTCGTTGCTAGCTTGTCCCTTTGTCGATCGATGCATTGTCCCTATGTATGTTTGGTTGTTCGCTGTTGAGTATGTTGATGCGTTGATCATAGGCAATGGTTATGTATGTTTGGTTGTTCGTTGTTAGGTATGTTGATGCGTTGATCATAGCTAATGCTTATGGGTTTGGTTGAAGGTTCATTGCCCTTACTTGTTTACAACTCAGGTGCGTGGCAGGTAACGGTGTATGGTGGACAATATTGTAAACAAGTATGAGGGTAGGTAATGAAGAGAAGGTAATGTAGATAACCAGCAACGAGGGAAGGTAATACAGAAGGGTATTACATGGCTATTGACAACTCATGTATTAAAGTAAAACCAATTCATGTCGAGATCAAAATCCATATATTAAATTCAAAAAAATAATAAATAATTCAATTCAAGAAAAGGAAAAGTTCAACAAATAAAATTCAATAACAAATAAAAATTCAAACAACAATAACAAAACACAGACAGCTCAGTGGGGAGGAAAACGAGCGTTAGCGACTTTCGTCGTCACAATATCTTTCGCCCGATATGGAGTAATATGGTCCTAAAAGCCAGAGTTTTGGCCAAATTTGGTTGAAATTTTGCACAGGGAGTAGATTTAGCATTGTAGCTATGCGTGCCAAATTTTATTGAAATCGGTTCAGATTTAGATATAGCTCCCATATATAGCTTTCGCCCGATTTACACTCGTATGACCACAGAGGCCAATTTTTAACTCCGATTTAGTTGAAATTTTGCACAGAGAGTAGAATTAGCATTGTAGCTATGCGTGCCAAAATCGGTTTGGTTGAAATCGGTTCAGATGTAGATATAGCTCCCATATATATGTTTTTCTCATTTCGACAAAAATGGTCAAAATACCAACATTTTCCTTCTAAAATCGCCACTGCTTAGTCGAAAAGTTGTAAACCTGACTCTAATACATATATATCGAACGATAAATCATAAATAAACTTTTGCGAAGTTCTTTTACTAACATTGTGTTCTACCCTAGTCCATTAGCCGACTTAAATTTTGAGTCTATACATTTTCTAGAAGTCTATCATTATGTCCAAATCGAGTGATATTTAAATATATGTATTTGGAACAAACCTTTATATATAGCCCCCAATACATTTGACGGATATGATATGGTATGGAAAATTTAGATCTACAAAGTGGTGCAGGGTATAATCTAGTCGGCCCCGCCCGACTTTAGACTTTCCTTACTTGTTTTTTAATTGATGTTGATTGCAAAACACAATTAATTTTTTAATTAAAAAGGTAACTATTTGCAATTACATTTGTGAATTGACTTAGTGTTTTTAATTTGATTAACAATTAGGTTAGGTTAGGTGGTAGCCCGATGTATCAGGCTCACTTAGACTATTCAGTCCATTGTGATACCACATTGGTGAACTTCTCTCTTATCACTGAGTGCTGCCCGATTCCATGTTAAGCCCAATTACAATGGGTCCTCCTTTTTATAACCGAGTACGGCGTTTCACATTGCAGTGCAACCACTTGGAGAAACTTTGAAACACTCAGAAATGTCACCAGCATTACTGAGATGGGATAATCCACCGCTGAAAAACTTTTTGGTGTTCGGTCGAAGCAGGAATCGAACACACTATGCAAGGCGGGCATGCTAAGCATTGCACCACGGTGGCTCCCAGAGGCCTTTCCCAATATATACCAGAAGATGAAGCACCTTATAGTTGTCTGTCAATAAATGTAAATTTATATTGTTTACTTAAAAAATTCTGTTCACAAGGAATTTCCGGAACTTCCGCTGTGCAAATATCAAATCAAGTATCAAATTAAGTACACAGAAAAAAATTCCATTTGTTAACTAATCCTAGTTTAGTTAAATTATTATTCTTTTTTTCCACAGTCCAATGAAATCTTCTTTTTTAAAGTATGTCTCAAACATTTTATGAACTAATCGTGGGTATCAAAATCAATGACCGTACAAATAAGTTTAATATGAACTAAAGCTAAAGAATTTTTCTTGCGATAGTAAAAATAGTAAGAATGAACTACACCATGGTTAAAGTGGTCATGATTTGGCGCTGATTATTTTCTTCTTTACGTTTAATTAATTTTTTCTTCTTTGAGAGGATGTTATTTCATGAACTTCAGTTAGAAAGTACAACCGGGCATTAAATTTTCCTGATTTTAACATTGCGGGTCGCTGCCTGATAGGCGAATTTGCAAAAACTATAGGTGCGAAGTATAATGACTATTGTATAAGCTGTCATGACGTGGAGGAAAAGGAATCAATTAAACACCTCTTGTGTGAGTGTCCTGCTTTTTGTGTAAGGCGTAAGCGAATTTTAGGAGCATATAGCTTTAGATTACTGGCTGACCTGGAAAACGTTAACTTAAGCAGTTTGTTAATGTTTTTGGAGCAATCTGGTTGGTTCCACAAAAGTAAATAATAGAGAAGGTTCAGTGGTTAAGACTAGAAGTGCCCATATGTAATAGGTACTTTTAGTTAAATGTGGTATCACAATGGACTGAATAGTCTAAGTGAGCCTGAAATTTAATCGGGCTGCCACTTTAACCTAACCTTAACCTAACCTAACATTGCTTTGTGGAAATCTCAAAATGTGGAGTACAATTTATTTAAATTTTCGCACGAGTTAGTTTATTCATTCTATAAAATAGTTTACTTTTTTTCGGTGTACTTAGTTCCCATTCAGGGCCTACCTTTCCTGCACATTTCAAGAAAACCAGAAAACTTTAAACTCGCTCGGTATCGTTCTCAATATATTTAAGGTTAGGTTAGGTTATCGAGGATGAGACCAGCCCGTAACTGAAGGGCTGGTCTCCCACTTTGACCATGTTGATCCATTGTGTTTACTCATTGTTGTTCTTCTTCGTCCTCCTCAATCATTTGAGTTTGCTGGCGAGTTCCAGAGAAAGTTTTCCTAGGTTTTCCATCCCGAGGCCTTAATGAAGGCAAGTATATCCTTCATATTGCAGTTCCGTACGTCCGTTATATCCTGAAAAAAGAGCCCAGTATCTTGTTTCTTCTAAAGGATAATGCTGGACAATGGGATAGAAAATGGTAGGAGTCTTCTGTTGCCTCTGGGTCCAGACACCATCTGCAAATATCATCATTCCTTAAGCCAATCCTTACCATGTGTTGTTCAAGTGTGTTGTGTCCTGTTATGATGCCTATCAGTGCTCTTAGATCATCTCTGCGGGTCGCCATCAGGAAATCAGAGTTCTTGTGGCTCTTTTCGTCCCAAATCAACTTGGTTTCCTCGCAGGTCGCAGATGAAGCCCAGCGTTCCTTCCATAGATCCTCATATCTTTTATTGATCCTGTAAGTATATAAGGATAGCGGGGGGAAGACATGTGTAACGATGTCGTTCGTCCCACATGCGCCTTCTTTAGCCAACACATCCGCCACCTCATTTCCCCTTATTCCATAATGTCCAGGTACCCAGCACAGAGTATGTTCGGGTTTCTTAAGGCCTTTATTGCTGCTTGGCTGTCGATGAAGAAGCTGATATTGCTCCTGAATATCGGTCTCATCAACAGTAGTTTTCCAGCCTTCGCAATGGCGAACACCTCTGCCCGAAAGATGCCGTATCCGTCATCCATCTTGTATGAATCGCTGATACCCAGCTCTTCGCAGTAAAGGGTGATACGGTCAAAATTTGGTCAAGGGAAAACGCGTGTAAATCGGTGAAATCGTTTATTTAAAAATCAAATTAAATTTCTTTTTTAACTTCAATTAGTATAAAATTCAGGAAAAATATTCAGTTAGGCTTTCGCTTTTCCAAATCCGAATTGCCGGGCCTCACGCTTGATACCTGCCATCAGATTTTGTACAGCCACCTTGTCCACCTTCTTCGCCGCAGAAAGCCAGTTTGCCTTGAACTGCTGCTCGTCCTTAGCAGTTTTTTGGTCTTCTTTAGGTTCCGCTTGACAATAGCCCAGTATTTCTCAATTGGGCGGAGCTCTGGCGTGTTGGGAGGGTTCTTGTCCTTGGGAACCACCTGCACGTTGTTGGCGGCGTACCACTCCATGGCCTTTTTACCGTAATGGCAAGATGCCAAATCCGGCCAAAACAGTACGGAACAACCGTGTTTCTTCAGGAAAGGCAGCAGACGTTTATTCAAACACTCTTTCACGTAAATTTCTTGGTTGACAGTCCCGGAAGCTATGAAAATGCTGCTTTTCAAGCCACAGGTACAGATGGCTTGCCAAACCAGATATTTATTTGCGAACTTTGACAGTTTTTCCTTTTGCCGTATAAAACTCCTGTCCCGGAAGCTGCTTGTAGTCGGCTACAAGCAGTCAAACTTCGTCAGCATCGTCGTGTACAGTAGATAGGGTCACGAAAAAAAGTTGATGCGGTCACCCCCAGTTTTGTAGCATATTCGAAGACAATTTCAGAACACCAAAACTTTTTTTCCGTGCACCCTACGACCCCCCGAAATACAATTTATTGTGCTGTGTCGTCATTTGAAGTCCGATCGAAAAAAACGCATATCGTTGTTCGTGGTTGATCAGGGACTATTTTCGTGCATTGGTCATTTTTGACTACGACGTCAAATTTGATTTTTATTTTTTTTATTTCCCTTCGTATACCCCTACGATGCCCATTTCTTATACCCATTATAAAGATCTTAACAAAATATGAAACTTTTGCCAGCTCGTTTTTTGGCTCGATGCACGGTTGTAGACCAGGGATGGGCAGAGAGGATTTGTGTTTGTGTGCGTTTTCAATTGATCGCTCTCTTTATGCACTTCGAGAAATGATACTTAATAATTATATTAAGTTAGTTTTTTTTGAGATTTTTATGAAAGACTTTAAAGACTTATTTCTGTCATTGATACAGAATTTTAATGTAATTAACTTTTTAACGAAACGAAACATTATTTGGTCCAAAGATATGGTCCAAAGAGGCACTGTAGTAAAAAATTACCATATAAAATCGTAAAATATTAAGTGTTGTTTGTTTATTGTGTATTTTCCTTTGATTCAAAATAGTAAAAGAAATAATATTTTTAGGTTTTCAAATACGCACAATAGAAAAAATTCAATAATTATTAAAAAAATATTTTTTTATTACATCCGGTTATTATTTAATTGAAAGTTATGAATTCTGGAAACAAAAAATTATATTGCAAGTACTCATTTATTTCGAATTTCATGTAATCGCTGAACAACATGCGACAACACAACCAGCTCGATCGGTTGCTCAAGCGAGACTGAAATGTGTTTTCAAAATACAAATTCATTTCGTCGTGTGTAAAAAACCTGTTTTGAGACTTAACTGAGCGAGAGAATATTTGGGTGAGCAAGAGCAAAACGCCGTGTAGTCTCTTTGCCCATCGCTGTTGTAGACGATACACCCAGCTTATTTTTGCGGCATCTCGGAGAGAGAGGTTAGGGTTTCGCTTGAAACTACCGGCAACTCTCTTTGTCGTCTCAGCGGCTTCCGGTTTTCGATTTCCCCCCGATCCAGACTTCCTGGCTGTCGACAAACGTTCCCCAAACACTTTAATTACATTTGTAACGGTTGATTTGGCAACTTTTAGCGATTTTGCCAGCTGTGCGTGCGAGTAGCGATGCGCGTGCAAATTAGATCGTTGGCAAAAGGCAACTATCTAAAACTTTTTCTCGGAAGGTTCAAGAGTAATTTACTTGGGTTTATTGAATTACCCAAAATTATTCTGCTAGTTGGTTTATTATTTGCTAATAAATTTGACAAACATACTTTCCTTCTGTTGGAGAATAATCCAACAATAACAAACAGAACTTTATTCCTATATAAAATTTTTTCAAAATTTTATTTCTATAGAAAATTTTATCAAAGTTTAATTTTTATTGAAAATTTGGTCAATTTTATTTCTATAGAAAATTTTGTCAAAATTTTATTTCTACAGAAAATTTTGTCAAAATTTTACTTCTATAGAACATTTTGTCGAAAATTGTATTTTTATATAAAATTTAAGTAACTCTTAGTTGGGGAGGAATATTTACCAGAACGTCAAGAATTCTACCAATCTACCAAACGGTAAAAAATCTACTAGTTTTGGTAGAATTCTACTAACTGTGGCAACCGTGGGTGCTTTCTCTCCCTGACCAAATATTAAAAAAGCAGGTACGCCATATTAATTTCATAACCTCCCCCACTTTTAAGTAAATTGGGGAAGTTGCGGAAGAATTTTCGAAAGGTCTGGAAAGGAGGAGATCCTCCTCACCGACCACATGTAAAACAATGAATTACCATTTTCATCCCTACACCGTTCTCTGAAAATTTCAAGTAAATCGGTTCAGCCGTTTCTGAGCTTATCCGTAACAAAAAAAAAAAAAACACAAGTATATATGGCCGTAAGTTCGGCCAGGCCGAATCTTATGTACCCTCCACCATGGGTTGCGTAGAAACTTCTACGAAAGACTGTCATGCACAAGCGATTTACTTGGGTTGAGGTATCTTAAATCGTTTTCTAAATTGTGAGTTAGTCCATACGTGGTATATATTAGACAAAAAAGGTATGTGTAGGTAAGTCTACAAATAATTACGAATCGATATGGACTTTTGCACGGTACGTAGGGAACCAGAATTGAAATATGGGGGTCGCTTATATGGGGGCTATATATGCTTATGTACTGATATGGACCACTTTTGGCATGGTTGTTAAATATCATATACTACCACCACGTACCAAATTTCAACCATATCGGATGAATTTTGCTTCTCCAAAAGGCACCAGAGGTCAAATCTAGTGATTGGTTTATATGGGGGTTATATATAATTATGGACTGATATGAACCAATTCCTACATGGTTTTTGGATACCATATACTAACATCACGTACCAAATTTCAACCGAATCGGATGAATTTTGCTCTTCTGGAGGTGAAATCTGGGGATCGGTTTATATGGGGGCTATATATAATTATGGACCGATTTCGACCAATTTTTGCCTGGTCATTAGAGACCATATACTAACACTATGTACCAAATTTCAGCCGGATCGGATGCAATTTGCTTCTCTTAGAGGCTCCGCAAGTCAAATCGGGAGATCGGTTTATATGGGGGCTATATATAATTATTGACCGATGTGGACCAATTTTTGCATAGTTGTTAGAGACCATATACCAACTTTCAGCCGGATCGGACGAAATTTTCTTCCGCAAGCCAAATCTGGGGATCGGTTTATATGGGGGCTATATATAATTATGGACCGATGTGGACTAATTTTTGCATAGTTATTAAAGACCATATACTAACACCATGTACCAAATTTCAGCCGGATCGGATGAAATTTGCTTCTCTTAGAGGGTCTGCAAGCCAAATTTGGTGGTCCGTTTATATGGGGGCGGATGAAATTTGCTTCTCTTAGAGGCTCCGAAAGCCAAATCGGGGGATCGGTTTGTATGGGGGCTATATATAATTATGGACCGATGCGGACCAATTTTTGCGTGGTTGTTAGAGACCATATACTACCACCATGTACCAAATTTCAGCCGGATCGGATGAAATTTGCTTCTCTTAGAGGGTCTGCAAGCCAAATTTGGTGGTCCGTTTATATGGGGGCCATACGTAAAAGTGGACCGGTATGGCCCATCCGGCCTACATCAATAGCAAATACTTATGCCAAGTTTCAAGTCGATAGCTTGTATCGTTCGGAAGTTAGCCTGATTTCAATATACGGACGGACGGACATGCTCAGATCGACTCAGAATTTCACCACGACCCAGAATATATACACTTTATGGGGTCTTAGAGCAATATCTCGATGTGTTACAAACGGAATGACAAAGTTAATATACCCCCATCATATGATGGAGGGTAGAAAAACATAACTCGAATTGTACGAGAACGTTTTCAGAGAAAATTAATGTATACGTCCATTGTGCTGTGTATTTAAAATTCGGACCGATCCAACTTTTGACCTTATAGACTTTTTTACTTGATTACCATTTGTATTGGTTTATGCATATAAATATAACGATTTAATTTTTTTCCGAGTATTTTGGGACATTGCTTGTACATATTTTCTTCTCTCTAGCATGGTGTGAGGATGGACCAGCTAATCTCGAATGGACCAGCATATACAAATTAAACTAAAAAGCAACATGCAATGCCATACTACGTAGTTTAATTAGTTATTTTTCAAGTCCAAAAAATCTCGACCATTGTTCAAGAAGAAACGCAAAAGAAGTTCCATAAAAAAAAGACACAAATGCCAGTGGAATGGCAAATGCCACCAAAATTGCTTACTTTTTGTTGACATTTTCTGCAAAATGTGAAAAAAAAAAAAACAAAAGAAAACTATGGAATAGAAACTTGAACAAATGAAAGTATGCCAAAAAGAGCTCTCTTATCCGATGCCATCATATGCTCAGTTATGCCAAACAAAAAACCAAGCAAGCATTTCATGTGTAAGTATTTTAAAATTCAGCAACTTTTAGGGATTTGCTCATCCGTTCATTCTTGATGGTTAGAAGGATAAAACTTTTAGGTCTTGAAACTCTATGACAAAGGAATATTTTTCTCTTTAGTAAGGCTGTTGTCACTTGCACTTGAAAAGTTTCCAAGTGGACAATGGCAAAATAAACACACTTGAGAGTCACAAGCAGATGCGTGATGGTCAATCAAATTGAAACACAAACAACAGCATTTTAAGCTTTATAAAGAAAAAATCACAATGGAAAATTTGTCTTTGGGCAAAAAAGAAAAAAAAATGTTTGTCAGCTGCACGGGATAAACGAAATAGCCAAAGGAATTAAACGCCAGTCACGAACACAGCTGTAGATTTGTTAATGGCTTTGAACAAATTTTAAATTTGTGACATGCCATAATTCGATCAATTTCATCATATGGGTTTCATATCAAATAAGCTTTGTCATATTTTGATGACACTTACCCCCCAAAACATTAATGACTTTTCATAAATGTTCGATAAGTGTGTCATGGAATGGAAACATGGATTATGTAAGAATTGCATATGAAGACCAATTGACATAAATTCATAAAATTAGATAGTCGAAAAAGTCTTGTTTTGATTTTAAAGTTCAACTCAATTTTTAATTTTAATAGTAAAATTTACATAAACAAAAAACATTTTGAAAATGGCTATGGCAAACGATGTTCATTTAAACTTTTATCACAAAAAAAAAAGATATTAAAAAATTGTTTAGTTTTTCTGTTAATAAAAACTTTTTGGTAATAAAGGGAGTATCCGAGGTTTAAAAATAAAGACGTTTGTTTTCGTTAAACGAAGTTCCTTTAAATGCGCTTGTGTGGGCATTACACATTGGTCTATAAATATAAATAGGCTTAGCTGTATCCGTTGCTTGTATGCCGGTATAAACAAAATTTGATACATCGCTTTATGGATATGTCAATTTCAGTTAAATAAGATAAAAATGGAATCGGGAGTTCGGCCTATATGGGGGCTATACTGAAATAGGCTCCGATATTAACCGAATTCAATACAGATATTTGTATTTCATGCAAACCGGATGAAAATTGCGATGTGTGATATGCTCAATGAATTGGGATTGCACTCAAAACAAGTTTACTTGGATCCAAAAGGTTTGACTTTCCCTTAAGAATTTTTGTATGGTTTCCGAGCCAAAGCCACTGTTTCTTTAATATAAAGACATTTTTCAGGGATCTATCTACTTTAAATCTAATCCCTATGCAATTAAATTATGATGCAGATCGCATTTATCAAATTTGCATTATTTTGCCAGTTTAAAAATCCATATTATAACAGACACTTCAAGGTGAAAAAGGTTTTCTTATTTAAAGAAAAACTTAAATCCAATGATGCAAAATCCTCAAACTAAGTCTTAGCCTATATTTTAAACGGTTTTTATCTTAAATCTAAAGATTCAATATATAAGTTAATTTAAAGCTGATTTCTGCAATCAAAAATGCTTCAAAAAATTTTCCTTAGGTCATAGACATACAACTTTAATGGGGGATGCAAATTTCAAAGATTCGTGTCCTAAATTTAATGAAAACAATTTTTGAAGCCAAAACTATCATTCTTTTAATTAATATTTCATTAGTGTTGGGTCCATAACAAATCATGGAGCGATACACACCATATTCGGCACCCCGAAATGAATCATAAATCATCTCTAACTTGCCAATTTCAGGCAAATCGGCAAATTGCGGTATCTACAAACCCAAAAAGCCAAATCCGGCAATAGATTTATATATTGGGTATATATAGCCCATCCTCGAGCTTGTTCTGCTTGCAGGAATAAAAATAATTTGGGGGCAAATTTAAGGACTACATCGCCTTTACCGAGGAATGTAGCGTGATTATAACAGACAGACAGACGGACTTTGTCTTAGTGTGATCAAGAAAATTTTCATATACGCACACAAAATAATATTATAATTTTTGAGCTAACAATAAATTGTTGTTACAGAAAATTTTTAAGTTCAACAAAATTTTTGTTGATATAACAAAGTGTTTGTTGATATAACAAAATTAGTTGCTAAAGTGACTAAAATCGTAATTGTATTTACAAATTACGTTGTTAGCACAAATTTAAACATAATTTTAATTGTATTGACAATCATCTAGACAAGGATGCGCAAATTTATTTTTCGATATTTGGTCGTGGAGTCGGATCTCCTCTTTGCCCAACTTTTTTTTACAGTACAGTGAAAAAATTTTAACTTATCCGATTTACTTGAAATTTACAGAGGACGTGGTGGAGATTATGAAGTTAATATGGGGTACCTAATTTTTTAATATTTGAACGGAGAAGGGGACTTCCCCTTGCTCTCCATTTTGGAAATTGGACCTAAGTTCTTCGATTTGCTTTAAATTTTCAGAGAAGAAGGAAGTGATTCTTCGATATCTGTTCGAGGATTTACACCTCCTCCTTGCCCCATTTTTTTTTTTTTGAAAATTTAAAGTTTTATGATTTTCTTGAAATGTGCTGGGATGGTAGATGGTGGTCACTTTATTGGAAGTAAGTACCTAATGTATTGATATTTGCCCGGGAGGGGACGGTCCTTCTTGCCAGACTTTTTCAAGTAAAAACCTTATATCTTCCATTTATTGAGAGACAACATAGAGGGTGCATCTCCCCCGTGCCCGACATTTTAAAACATGTTGTTATGATTATTTTTTTAGAACTTTTAAATATTTACTTTCCTCATTTATTTGACAGGAAACCTAGAGTGCTTTTATGCAGTTGAAGTTGGGTACTCCCTATGGGTTCTAAACACAATAGGAAGAACAAGTATATACGGCCGTAATTTCGGCCAGGCCGAAGCTTATGTACCCCCACCATGGATTGCGTAGTAACTTCTTCTAAACACTGTCATCCACAATCGAATTACTTACGTTGCGGTATCGCGGTATTGCGGTATATTAAAACCTCCTAACATCGTCTTCTAAATTACAAGGTAGTCCATACGTAGTATATATTAAACTAAAAAAGGCCGATTAAATACGTAAATAATTAAGTTTAAAGTTTCTATAGAAATAAAATTTTGACAAAATTTTCTATAGATATAAAATTTTTACAAATTTTTCTATAGAAATAACATTTTGACAAAATTTTCGATAGTATTAACATTTTGACAATGTTTTCCATAAAAATAAAATTTAGGTAGATTATTTTTGGCTCGAGTGGCAACCATGAATATGAACCGATATGGACCAATTTTTGTGTGATTGGGGATCGGCTATATATAACTATAGACCGATATGGACCAATTTTGGTATGGATATTAGCGGCCTTATACTAACACCACGTTGCAAATTTCAACCGGATCGGATGAATTTTGCTCCTCCAAGAGGCTCCGGAGATCAAATCTGGGGAACAGTTTATATGGGGGCTATATAAAATTAAGGACCGATATGGACCAATTCTTGCGTGTTTGTTAGAGACCACATTCCAACACCATGTTCCAAATTTCAACCGGATCGGATGAATTTTGCTCCTCCAAGAGGCTCCGGAGGACAAATCTGGGAATCGATTTATATGGGGGCTATATATAATTATGGACCGATATGGACCAATTTTTGCATGGTCATTAGAGAACATATACCAACACCGTGTACCAAATTTCAGCCGGATCGGATGAAATTTTCGTTTCTTAGAGGCTCCGCAAGCCAAATCGGGGGATCGGTTTATATGGGGGCTATATGTAATTATAAACCGATAAGGACCAATTTTTGCATGGTTGTTAGAGACCATATACTAACACCATGTACCAAATTTCAACCGGATCGGATGAAATTTGCTTCTCTTAGAGCGATCGCAAGCCAAATTTGGGGGTCCGTTTATATGGGGGCTATACGTAAAAGTGGACCGATATGGACCAATTTTTGCATGGTTGTTAGAGACCATATACTTACACCATGTACCAAATTTCAGCCGGATCGGATGAAATTTGCTTCTCTTAAAGCAATCGCAAGCCAAATTTGGGGGTCCGTTTATATGGGGGCTATACGTGAAAGTGGACCGATATGGCCCATTTGCAATACCATCCGACCTACATCAATAGCAACTACTTGTGCAAAGTTTCAAGTCGATAGCTTGTTTCGGTCGGAAGTTAGCGTGATTTCAACAGACGGACGGACATGCTCAGATCCACTCAGAATTCACCACGACCCAGAATATATATATACTTTATGGGGTCGTAGAGTAATATTTCGATGTGTTACAAACGGAATGACAAAGTTAATATACCCCCATCCTATGGTGGAGGGCATAAAAAGGTGTACTCCATTTTTTGTTTCAGTAAGGGGAATTACCAGCCCCTACTCTTTAAAAGATTTCTTCGGTTTATTTTTTTGGTTCGATAACTTGACGGGGGGTCCCTGTTAACAATTCTACATTTCTTTTACTGTTACACCCAGAGAAGGAATATGATCACCTCAAACATGTTTCAAGAGCACCATGTTATTTTTTCACAGCGACCATGTAGCATTTTTGTCGCAAAAATATTCTTTTCTCGTCAAACATAACATTCTTTACGAAATCAGATACATAATTTCCGAGAAAAGAACATGGTTTCGACAAACATGCTACATGCTTTCCGTGAAAAAGCAACATTTTGCTCTTAGAACAGGTTGTGGTGATCATATTCCTTCTCTGCATGTAGAGTCTAGCAATTTTCATTGAAAGTCCAGCAATAGAAATATGGGTTAGGAATTTTGGAACAATATTATATCGAATTTCCAAATTTGTATTTTATCAAATTTCATTAAAATGTTTATAAACATTACTATTCGGAGAAATTTAATTGCACAATACGTGAAACTCTTCCATGAGTGAAATGTCTTAAAACTAAGTGCCAATTCTGCTGAACGACTAATAATGCAATTGGTAACACAAATTCAACAGAACAGCTAAAAAATGTTGTGTTCACCTCGAACCATGCATCTTGCGAGGGTTATATCTTCTTCTATAACCTATAAAATGCAATTCCAATGAACAATTCCACCAATAAACTGAACTCTACATTCATGTAAATTTTGAAAATAACTTCAAATCCTTTGGAATTTGTGGACATCAATTATTTCGAAATATTCTGTGAAAGATATGGTTGTTCCTTAAACATCGGATTTTTTAACAAATAGTCTCTCAGTTTTAAAAAATCAGAAGGGCGCGAAGTGGTTCGTGTTCGGGTATCGGAAATCGACATTTCAATGTGTTACAAATGAAATGGGAAAATAATCAACCGCATCGCCATTCTATTATGGTGGATACGTTTTTCTAAAACAAACCTTTGTACCACGAAAAGAAAATTCCGACAAGTGTGTTTTGGCTCTTGAAGTCAATTTTACTCCATCACGATACTCTTGTATTGGCCGAAACAAGTGGTAGTCCAATGGTGCGAGAAAAGCATTATATGGTTGATGGAATAAACGTCTTAGCCAAGTTCTCCCAGTGCTTGGTAAAAAATGCGAGAACTTACCAGACAGCATTTGTTTCGATCAGATCTGGTCGTTTGTTTTTTGCTTGTGTCAATTTCATCAGTTTTTGTACAGTGTAGAAAAAATCGTTCGACCAGCCTGGAGCAGCTCATGATTCCCATGATTCCCATTCAAATCTACCGAAATACCCAGCATAACCTACAGACAATTCAAGTGCTGACCAAATATCGAACAAGTAAGGAAAGTCTAAAGTCGTGCGGGGCCGACTATATTATACCCTGCACCACTTTGTAGATCTAAATTTTCGATACCATATCACATCTGTCAAATGTGTTGGGGGCTATATATAAAGGTTTGTCCCAAATACATACATTTAAATATCACTCGATCTGGACAGAATTTGATAGACTTTTACAAAATCTATAGACTCAAAATTTAAGTTGGCTAATACACTAGGGTGGAACCCAATTTTAGTAAAAAAAAATATGGGAAACATTTAAATCTGAAGCAATTTTAAGGAAACTTCGCAAAAGTTTATTTATGATTTATCGCTCGATATATATGTATTAGAAGTTTAGGAAAATTAGAGTAATTTTTACAACTTTTCGACTATTTTGACCATTTTTGTCGAAATCAGAAAAACATATATATGGGAGCTATATCTAAATCTGAACCGATTTCAACCAAATTTGGCACGCATAGCAACATTGCTAATTCTACTCCCTGTGCAAAATTTCAACTAAATCGGAGTTTTAAATTGGGCTCTGTGGTCATATGAGTGTAAATCGGCCGAAAGCTATATATTGGAGCTATATCTAAATCTTAACCGATTTCAACCAAATTTGGCACGCATAGCTACAATGCTAATTCTACTCCCTGTGCAAAATTTCGACTAAATCGGAGCAAAAAATTGGCCTCTGTGGTCATATGAGTGTAAATCGGCCGAAAGCTATATATGGGAGATATATCTAAATCTGAACCGATTTCAATAAAATTTGGCACACTTGACTACACTACTAATTGTACTGCTAGTGCAAAATTTTAACCAAATTGGGGTAAACTCTGGCTTCTGGGACCGTATTAGTCCATATCGGGCGAAAGATATATATGGGAGCTGTATCTCAATCTGAACCGATTTCAATAAAATTTGGCACACTTGACTATAGCACTAATTGTTCTTCTTGTGCAAAATTTTAAGTGAATTAGGCTTCTGGGGCCATATAAGTCCATATCGGGCGAAATATATATATGGGAGCTATATCTAAATCTGGACCGATTTCTTCCAAAATCAAAACACATACTTGCGCCAAATTTGAAGTCGATTTGACTAAAACTGCGACCTAGACATTGATTACAAAAATGTGTTCACGGACAGACGGACATGGCTATATCGACTCAGGAGCCCACCCTGAGCATTTTTGCCAAAGACACCATGTGTCTATCTCGTCTCCTTCTGGGTGTTGCAAACATATGCACTAACTTATAATACCCTGTTCCACAGTGTGGCGCAGGGTATAAATAAACCGGGGAACTGCGAAGCAGATGAGTTAGCAAGGCTAGGAACTACCTTACATATTCCAGGGGAACTAGAATCTGTTGGTATGTCTTTGGCTACCTGCAAGCTCTTACTGCGTGAGAAGGCTGTCATGATGGCAAATGTTCGATGAGAGAATTGCAAGGGTTGTAATGACACCAAACAAATATGGCCCCATTTACGTCAGATATCACTTCTGATATCTGCTATAACGGGTCGCTGCCTGATAGGCGCATTTGCAAAAACTATTGGTGCGAAGTAATCAATTAAACACCTCTTGTGTGTGAGTCCTGCATTTTGTGTAAGGCGTAAGCGAATTTTAGGGGCATATAGCTTTAGATTACTGGCGGACCTGGAAAACGTTAACTTAAGCAGTCTGTAACTGTTTTTGAAACAATCTGGTTGGGTGAACAAAAGAAAATAATAGTGAAGGTTCAGTGGTTAAAACTAGAAGTGCCCATATGTAATAGGTACATTTAGTTAAATGTGGTATCACTATGGACTGAACAGTCTAAGTGAGCTTGAAACTTAATCGGACTGACACTTTAATCTAACCTAACCAAATATAGTTCTTTTTGTAGCCAACCATTTTTAAATAGTTCAGAGTCGTTGCTTCTAATGCCACGGCTCTGGTCAATATTTTCCGTAATTCCGTAATTGGTCGTAAACTTAAAAAAATTTATTTTATAAGAAAAAAAAAAATAATAATAAAATTTATTTAATTCTTTCATTATGTTAACACAGTTTTTAACAGATGTATCCTGTTTTCTCCGAATTTGTTTATTTTTTTTTGTTAAAAGAAGATTAAAATGTCACTGTAGCACTAGAAAAAGCCGATTCATTTGTCTTTTTCAACTACCAACATATCATTTGCCCAATATGGTAGCACACTTATTGCGTGTATCAACTTAATCTAATCGACAACATCAACTTATAAATCAATAGTTGGGAATTCTATATGAATGGATAAATTTTTAAATATTTTTCAAAACTATTTATTTACATTTATTTCATCTAATTCTATACTATTTGTAAAAATCACATTGTATGTCCAAAGTCCATTGTCATTAGTGGAAATTGTATCCTCTGTGGTTAGCGCTACTAAAATGTTACCACATGCAAACATGGTGGTCGAAAGTTACAGCTGTTCACTCTTGGAGTGGGTGATGTTTCATTTTTCAAAAACAAAACAATGAAGAAACTTTTTATATTTGCTACATATATTTGTCAATTATAAGTTTGTTTCTGTACAACTAACCTTTCCTCTCCCGTTTTAGTGCTAAAAAGAAAACCTCAATGTGCACCGAAAAATTTGTAAAAACTGTTCCAACATATAGCAGACCAATACATTCGATTTATCATTCGGTTTGTAAGGCACGAAATATTTGTTTGTAAATCTTTATATCTTGCGGCACTCTGTGAAGGAGGATTGAATAATTATAGGTTATAGGATGGAATAGGCACAGAATGTCCTTGGAAGTAATGCCCAGTACTGCCTCTCAGACAACTTAGCGATCTGTTCGTCTGTCTGCGCATACATTTTTGTAGTTAGTAAATCTATCGACTTATCGTGCAAAGCAGCAGGTACTCCTCCCGACTCAAACGTCGAAAATAAAAAATTATTTCAATTGTATAACAAACACAGATGCTTCATGTGAATTTCAAATGAATTCTAATATACTTAAGAAAAATGTTTAAAAGTCGTCCGTTCTCCATCAATTTTAAGGGTAGTTGGTTAGGAGAGGTACCCATTTCCACAACACCACAAATAATTAAGTATCCTATTTCATTGGAGAAAGTAAGAACTCCTTCGTGCGGGCGTAACCTTGTTTTCTTTTCCGGCTGAAATTTGGAACATGATGTTGGTATATGGTCTCTAACAATCATGCAAAAATTGGTCCACATCGGTCCATAATTATATATAGCCCATATAAACCGGTCCCCAGATTTGACCTCCGGAGCCTCTTGGAGGAGCAAAATTCATCCGATACGGTTCAAATGTGGAGCGTGGTGTTAGTATATGGTCTCTAACATCCATGCAAAAATTGGTCCACATCGGTTCACAATTATATATAGCCCCCATATAAACCGATCCCCAGATTTGGCTTGCGGAGCCTCTAAGTGAAGCATATTTCATCCGATCCGGTTGAAATTTGGAACATGGTGTTAGCATATGGTCTCTAACAACCGTGCCAGAATTGGTCCATATCGGTCCATAATTATATATAGCTCCCATATAAACCGTTCTCCAGAGCCACTCCGTTCTCCATCAATTTTAAGGGTAGTTGGTTAGGAGAGGTACCCATTTCCACAACACCACAAATAATTAAGTATCCTATTTCATTGGAGAAAGTAAGAACTCCTTCGTGCGGGCGTAACCTTGTTTTCTTTTCCGGCTGAAATTTGGAACATGATGTTGGTATATGGTCTCTAACAATCATGCAAAAATTGGTCCACATCGGTCCATAATTATATATAGCCCATATAAACCGGTCCCCAGATTTGACCTCCGGAGCCTCTTGGAGGAGCAAAATTCATCCGATACGGTTCAAATGTGGAACGTGGTGTTAGTATATGGTCTCTAACATCCATGCAAAAATTGGTCCACATCGGTTCACAATTATATATAGCCCCCATATAAACCGATCCCCAGATTTGGCTTGCGGAGCCTCTAAGTGAAGCATATTTCATCCGATCCGGTTGAAATTTGGAACATGGTGTTAGCATATGGTCTCTAACAACCGTGCCAGAATTGGTCCATATCGGTCCATAATTATATATAGCCCCCATATAAACCGTTCTCCAGATTTGACCTCCGGAGCCTCTTGGAGGATCAAAATTCATCCGATCCGGTTCAAATTTGGAACGTGGTGTTAGTATATGGCCGCTAACAACCATACCAAAATTGGTCCATATCGGTCTATAGTTATATATAGCCGATCTCCAATCACACAAAAATTGGTCCATATCGGTTCATAATCATGGTTGCCACTCGAACCAAAAATAATCCAAAATTTTATTTCTATAGAAAATTTTTTCAAAATTTTATTTCTATAGAGAATGTTGTCAAAATTTTATTTCTATAGAAAAGTTTGTTAAAATTTTATTTATATAGAAAAGTTTGTTAAAATTTTATTTCTATAGAAAATTTTGTCAACATTTTATTTCTATAGAAATTTATTTTTATAGAAAATTTGGTCAAAATTTTATTTCTATAGAAAATTTTGTGAAAATTTTATTTCTATAGTAAATTTTGTTGAAATTTTATTTCTATAGGAAATTTTGTCAAACTGCATTATATACGTATTTGATCGATCATTTTTGATTTAATATATACCACGTATGGACCTCATACAATTTAGAAGACGGTGTTAGGAGGTTTTAATATACCTTGCCATCGGCAAGCGATGCCGCAACTTACGTAATTCGATCGTGGATGGCAGTGTTTAGAAGAAGTTTCTACGCAATCCATGATGGAGGGTACATAAGCTTCGGCCTGACCGAACTTACGGCCGTAAATACTTGTTGTTTTATACTTTTTTCGATTTTCTTTGCTTGTTTCTCATAGAGCACCAATTGAGGGTACATTATAAGCTTTTATCGTTTTGTAACATATGGGGATTTTGGGGAATTTTGATACGAATTTTGGAAACGATATATTCAGCAATATTCCTTAAAACAATTTTTCCTGCAAACCTTAATAAAAATCATATTGACATCATAATTAGTTCAAAAGTTATATACGTTTCAATTCATATTTTTTATTAAAATTGGATTTAAAAAAATGCTCCTTGCCCCAAAAACATTAAATTTTCGAAATTTTTATTAGTCCCCATTACACAGGAAAAAATTTCTCTGAAATACCTTTCCAACGATGTATAATATTTAGACAGTTGTTTATTAAAATGCGCCAAAAATTAATCACTTAATCTCACTAACTCGGGTGAAAGAGAGCATTTCTGCAATGCTCTGGACTGATTT
Organism: Haematobia irritans; assembly: GCF_050003625.1. Classification (NCBI taxonomy): domain Eukaryota; kingdom Metazoa; phylum Arthropoda; class Insecta; order Diptera; family Muscidae; genus Haematobia; species Haematobia irritans. The sequence goes on along the minus strand of NC_134397.1, from coordinate 162,189,456 downwards.
CGAATCACATTTGGCACACTTAATGGAGCTATCAAATATACTCCTTGTGCCAAATTTGATGCAAATCGGAGTAAAATCCTGGCTTATGGGGCCATATCGGGCGTAAGATATATATTGGTGCTCTATCGAGATCTGAACCGATTTCAACGAAATTCGGTGTGCGTGGCTAGAATATTAATTCTACTACTTGTGAAAAATTTCAAGTAAATCGGAGTATCTCAGGGTGAAAATTTGGTCTCCGGTGGTCATATGAGTCTAACTCGGGCTGAAGTTTTATATGGGAGCTATATCGAAATCTGAACCAATGTTCACCGAATTTAACACACTTGACTATATCGCTTGTTGTACGCCTTGTGCAAAATTTGAAGTAAATCAACGTGAAACTGTGGCTTCTGGAGCCATATAAAATACTGACAAAGGGCGATGTTAGCTCATTTGTATGGTCCCAGGGGCCACACACAAAGTAAAAATTATGTTGATGTTGTTGTTGTAGCCCTTTGGAGTTGGTATTCCCGAGTTTCTCGTGAAATAGGCATACTCCAAATGGGGTTTGCAGTCCTTGGACAGGGATTGACAACCTTGTCCGCTCCGGGCCGTAGACCCAACTGCAACGGGGCGGATATGTTGATATTTCTATCAATCAAAAGTTGAAGAATTATTTCCCGAAAAAAAGCGATTTGGAACCATTGTTCGCCGATGGTCGCTTCCGACCAGTGATGCCAGTATTTTTCTGGCTCTTGTCCCAAATTTTGATGTTTTCTCCCCAAAAATCTCCAATTTAAATTCCTCACAAAAATCCTCAATATAAAAGTTAAAAATATAAAAAAGGCTCTGCTGTAGAAAATCAGTAATAATATAAAATAAGATCAAGATTTCGAATCACAACACCAAGAGACTGGTGATCGTCTTCCAAATGCTGGAGATATGAAAATGGGAGTTCGGTCACCTTCTATTTATACGCGAAAATTTACTGTTAAATATTCAAGTAGTAAAATTGGGTGGTAGACACGTTGCCACAGTTGGTAGAATTGTACCAGAAATTGTAGATTTTTTTGTAGATGGGTAGAATTTTTGATTGAGAAATATAATTTTGACAAAATTTTCTATAGAAATACAATTTTGTCCAAATTTTCTATAAAAATAAAAATTTGGCAAAATTTTCTAAAGAAATAAAAATTTGACAAAATTTTCTATAGAAATAAAAATTTGACAAAATTTTCTATAGAAATAAAATTTTTACAGAATTTTCTATAGAAATAAACTTTTGATAAAATTTTTTATAGAAATAAAATTTTGACAAAATTTTCTATAGAAATAAAATTTTGACAAATTTTTCTATAGAATTAGATTTTTGACAAATTTTCTATAGACATAAAATATTGGCAAAATTGTCTATAGAAATAGCATTTTGACAAAATTTTCTATAGAAATACAATTTTGTCCAAATTTTCTATAAAAATAAAAATTTGGCAAAATTTTCTAAAGAAATAAAAATTTGACAACATTTTCTATAGAAATAAAAATTTGACAAAATTTTCTATAGAAATAAAATTTTTACAGAATTTTCTATAGAAATAAACTTTTGATAAAATTTTCTATAGAAATAAAATTTTGACAAAATTTTCTATAGAAATAAAATTTTGACAAATTTTTCTATAGAATTAGATTTTTGACAAATTTTCTATAGACATAAAATATTGGCAAAATTGTCTATAGAAATAGCATTTTGCCAAAATTTCCTAAAATAGCATTTTGCCAAAATTTCCCATAAATTTGGGGATTTTTCGATTCCTCGAAAAATCCCCAAATTTATGGAAATTCCCCACCAAATCCCAAGTCCCCAACATAGAAATTTCGTCCCAATTCACGAAAAAATATCCCCAATTTGGGGAAGAATCCCCAATACTGGCAACACTGCTTCCGACTCATATTCATCGACTGCACATAGACAAAAATAATTTTTGGATTCAATGACGAAATTAAGTGATCCAATTAATTTTTAATTGAAATTTCTTCAATCACAGAAATTATAGAATCAATCACCAAAGTCAATTAAAAAATTAATTAATATTATTCATTTTTATGATCGATTTTTGTTTTAATTTGTTGAATCAATTAGATTTTTAATTAAATATTTTAGAATATTCAATTAAAATTTAAATGGGAAATATTATTGTGAATTTGTTTTCTGTGTAGGATCAAAATAAATGCCGAATATTACCTAGAAAATGTCTTGAAAACAGTATTGAAACCCGTATCCATTGCAGATCATGGGCATTCTAACATGAGTCAGCACCATCGCAATCAGCACGCATCAACTAAAAATGACTTTAAAAAGTTTCTCCCTTCATTTCTACCGCACATTCGATACCAAATTCTTTGGACTACGATCAGTTGGATTTTTGCACCTGGAGAATATGGATGAGTAAGGATGATACTAAAAACAAACAAATTGTCGGTCATCCCAACATGGCGCTCCGGCAGAAAAGCGTTCAAAGGTTGTGAAGGCCACAATTCATACTTTTTCAGCTGTAATACACCGCTACTCAGTAATGCTGGTGACATTTCTGAGTGTTTCACCGCAACGTGAAACGTCCTTCTCTTTAGCTAACAAGGAACAGGGCAGCCCTCATTGATACGAAAAAAGTTCACCACTTGTGGTATCATGATAGACTAAATAAATAATCTAACACTTGAAATATGTTTGAGGTGATCATATTCAGATTGCATTTCTAGTGAATATGTTAAGGTGCGAACATAATTGATTTTTTATACCCTCCACCATAGGATGGGGGGTATATTAACTTTGTCATTCCGTTCGTAACACATCGAAATATTGATCTAAGACCCCATAAAGTATATATATTCTGGGTCGTGGTGAAATTCTGAATCGATCTGAGCATGTCCGTCCGTCCGTCCGTCCGTCTGTTGAAATCACGCTAACTTCCGAACGAAACAAGCTATCGACTTGAAACTTGGCACAAGTAGTTGTTATTGATGTAGGTCGGATGGTATTGCAAATGCGCCATATCGGTCCACTTTTACGTATAGCCCCCATATAAACGGACCCCCAAATTTGGCTTGCGAGGCTTCTAAGAGAAGCAAATTTCATCCGATCCGGCTGAAATTTGGTACATGATGTAAGTATATGGTCTCTATCAACCATGTAAAAATTGGTCCACATCGGTCCATAATTATATATAGCCCCCATATAAACCGATTCCCCGATTTGGTTTGCAGAGCCTCTAAGAGAAACAAATTTCATCCGATCCGGGTGAAATTTGGTACATGGTGTCAGCATATGGTCTCCAATGACCATGCAAAAATTGGTCCATATCGGTCCATAATTATATATAGCCCCCACATAAACCGATCCCCCGATTTGGCTTGCGGAGCCTCTAAGAGAAGCAAATTTCATCCGATCCGGCTGAAATTTGGTACATGGTGTTAGTATGTGGTCTCTAACAACCATGCAAAAATTGGTCCACATCGGTCCATAATTATATATAGCCCCCATATAAACCGATCCCCCCGATTTGGCTTGCGGGGCCTCTAAGAGAAGCAAATTTCATCCGATCCGGCTGAAATTTGGTACATGGTGTCAGCAAATATTGGTCCATATCGGTCCATAATTATATATAGCCCCCATATAAACCAATCACCAGATTTGACCTCCGGAGCCTCTTGGAAGACCAAAATGCATCTGATTCAGTTGAAATTTGGTACGTGATGTTAATATATGTCCTCAAACACCCATGCAAAAATTGGTCGATATCGGTCCATAATTATATATAGGCCCCATATAAACCGATCCCCAGATTTGACCTCCGGAGCACCTTGGAAGAGCAAAATTCTTCCCATTCGGTTGAAATTTGGTACGTGATGTTAGTATATGGTATCCAACAATCATGCAGGAATTGGTTCCTATCAGATCATAATTATATATAGCTCCCATATAAACCGATCGCCAGATTTGACCCCCGGTGCCTTTTGGAGAAGCAAAATTTATCCGATCTGGTTGAAATTTGGTACGTGGTGGTAGTATATGATATTTAACAACCATGCCAAAAGTGGTCCATATCAGTCCATAATCATTTATAGCCCCCATATAAACCGATCCCGAGATTTGGTTTTGGAGCCTCTTGGAGGAGCACAAATTTCGACTTGACTGAACCTAACTGCCTGCCCGGGCATGTTTATATGCACATTTGTGTTATTGCACTTTAATGTGAGTGTGTAAAAACGTCAGTAGAAGCGGTTTATGGACCCTTGAAAATGATCCAACTATGACCATCCTTTCATCATACTCTCTATCAGTATCAGTTTCAAGCTTTTGTGGCTACATTATGATTACACTGCTTTACCCGTGAGTCAATACTAGGAAAGAAGTTTATGCGGGTGGTGGCTCTGATGCAGGTTCACGCCTTTTCTCATTCATTTGTGCTGTTTGCATAAAAATCACTTGTATTCAGTAACAATTCTAGGCAACGGCTTATTTTCTGGCTCCATGCCAAATTTACAAGTTCTATGCTGAATTTGTTTAGTTTGAAGTGGTGGCGTGCGGTTTAGCTTTGTTTGGAAATTTGCGTGCAAATTTTGTGTGGTGAGATGCCTTCAATGGTTCATTGGTTCATGTGTCGATATCAGGGATGGAAAATGTAGTTTTTGAGTACTTGGAAGAATTTCGAATTATGAAATCTTCTATGGCAATATGTTATTTTCCCAATTTATTATAGGATGAGAGTCTAGTACTGATATCACATAGATTCCGCTCATCCATAAATCACATCAACTGTGAACTTTAGTCGTTGAGATCATAAAATGAATAAAAAAGTTTTGCCGAAATATTTTCAGGCCGAATCTTGGGTACCCTACAACTGATTATTTAAATAAGTAAGGAAAGTCTAAGGTCGGGCGAGGCTGGCTATATTATACCCTTCACTACTATGCTTACCAACATTTTTGATACCATCTTAATTTTTTCAAATTTTTGGGAGCTATATAAAGGCTTATAGTCCCATATACAAATACTTTATAAAATGTCTAGACTCAAAATTTAAATCGGTCAATGACTGGAACAGAGCACAATGTTAGTAAAAACAAGTAAGAAAAGTCTAAAGTCGGGCGGGGCCGACTATATTATACCCTGCACCACTTTGTAAATCCACATTTTCGATACTATATCAAATCCGTCAAATGTGTTGGGTGCTATATATAAAGGTTTTTATCCCAAATACATACATTTAAATCTGACTCGATCTGAACAACTTTATAATCTATTGACTTAAAATTTAAGTCGGCTAATGCCCTGTGATGGTATACTATGTTAGTAAAAAAAAAAAAATATAGGAAACATTTTAATCTAAACCAATTTTGAGGCAACTTCGCAAAAGTGTATTTATGATTTATCGGTCGATAGATATGTATTAGAAATAAAGGAAAATTTGAGTCACTTTTACAAGTTTTCAACTTAGCAGTGGCGATTTTATAAGGAAAATGTGGGTATTTTGGCCATTTTTGCCCAAATCGGAAAAACATATATATGGGAGCTATATCTAAATCTGAACCGATTTCAACCAAATTTGGCACGCATAGCTACAATGCTAATTCTACTCCCTGTGCAAAATTTCAACTAAATCGGAGCAAAAAGTTGGCCTCTGTGGTCATATGAGTGTAAATCGGCCGAAAGCTATATATGGGAGTTATATCTAAATCTGAACCGATTTCAATAAAATTTGGCACACTTGACTACACTACTAATTGTACTCCTAATGCAAATTTTCAATCAAATTGGGGTAAAACCCTGGCTTCTGGGACCGTATTAGTCCATATCGGGCGAAAGATAACATAGCTCCCATACATAGTTTTCGCCCGATTTACACTCATATGGCCCCAGAGTACAATTGCCACTCGGGCCGAAAATAATCTACCAAGTTTGGAGAAATTTTGACCAAAAAACTACCACACAAGAAAATCTTATTTTGTTAAAATTCTATTTCTATAGAAAATTTTGTAAAAAATTTATTTCTATAGAAAATTTTTTAAAAAATTTATTTCTATAGAACATTTTGACAAAATTTTATTTCTATAGAAAATTTTGACAAAATTTTATTTCTATAGAAAATTTTGACAAAATTTTATTTCTATAGAAAATTTCGTCAAAATTTTATTTCTATAGAAATTTTTTACAAATGTTGGTGGCTGACAGAATTATTCCCTGGTTGTCGGCGATATATATAGGATGTATCAACTTAGCATATATTCCACGACAGTGGAGAGAATCAAAAGTCGTTTTCATACCTAAAGTGGGAAAAGCCTCTCACTCGAATGCGAAGGATTTCCGACCAATCAGCTTATCATCATTCCTACTTAAGACTCTGGAGAGGATGATAGATATTTATCTTAGAACTAGCGTCGATTCAAGTTTGCTCTCGAAGCGACAACATGCATACTCGAAGGGCAGGTCTACTGAGACCGCATTACATGAACTAGTCAGCTTTATTGAAAGCTCACTATCTGTCAAAGAATACACAATCGTGGCGTTTCTAGACATCGAAGGGGCGTTCAATAACGTCCATCCGAGCTCGATATTAAATGGACTGACAGCTCTGAATGTTGATCCATGTATACTTAGGCTGTTAGACGAACTTCTAATGAAGAGACGTATTTCAGCCACACTAGGACAAGCAAACATACAAAGGTATGTGAACAGAGGCACTCCTCAAGGAGGAGTTCTATCACCTCTTCTTTGGAATGTTGCAATTAAACGATCCTATTTATATTTAATTTTTTAGTTTTCTACACTGAAAAAAATATTGTCGTGAAGTCAAAGATTCCATGGCCTTAGAATAAGAATGCAAATTTTGCTTAACATGGAAGACGCATTTCTCTAAAATATTTTTTTTTTCTTGTCCAAAAGGCAATAAACTTTTGAATGAAGTTGTAATGTCCTTATAATTAAGTGATTTTACTTAAAAATGTGTATCATAACATGAAAGTTAAAATTTTTGAGGTAAGGTCAACGTGACTTTAATAATTAAGAAAAATTCTTTAAAATTAATAAAATTGTCTTTAAATTTGTTTCCTTTTTGCATCTTGCCTACAAAGCAAAAAATCGTTAAAAAATAAGACATGTTTTTCAACACTTTATTTTAAAGACGCTTTTTACTTGAAACATAGCATAATTTCTACTGGAAGTCGAGTCTTAATATGAAAAAAAATAACTCGTTAACTCTTTTTAATGGATTTTGATAACAACTGACGAAAAAATCTAAAAAAATGAAAAATTAACATTTGCTTCCTAGAAGCAAGTACATAACCCCCAAATTTAAAAGAGAATTACGTCTTTAAAGTATCCTTACTTGTATTCTCCGCTTCTTTGGCTCGGAATTAATACCCAAACTGTTAAAGTAAAGACAAAATCTTTGGAACCGGGCATGCTTTTTTTCAGCGTAAGGACATTCATATTTGCTTTACTATTGTACTATATCCTAGCATTCTCTTATTTCTGATATTAGTCGAAAATTTAATTAAAATTATGGATAGTTTCAATTTTGGTTGAAAAATGTGCGCATATACATTTATTATACAATAAAGGGGAAAAAAGCGAAATTAGGTAACACTAGATCTGAGTAAGAATATTCGTAGGTATACCACGACTGATGTCGATCAGGGATGGAAAATACAATTTTTAAGAAAGTACGAAAAAGGTATTTTTTGAGCGGAAAGGTACTTTTTACTAAATTTCAACAAAAATTTCACTGGAAAATTATTGTCAAGAGACTAAATTTTAAAGAAAATAAAATTTTGACAAAAGTTTCTATATAAATAAAATTTTGCAAAAATTTTCTATAAAAATAAAATTTTGCAAAACAAATCTGTAGAAAAAAAATGTTACTATAGAAATAAAATTTGTACAAAATTTTCAATTGAAATAAAATTTTGCAAAAATTCTATATAGAAATAAAATTTTGACAACATTTTCTACCGAAATAAAAAATCGATTATATAGAATCGCATTCTTTTTTCGACTAAAACATTCTTGAAGTTCAATAAAATCCTGTTTTTGACTATGTCTTTTACAAAATCGAGATTTTCTTAACACATGAACATGTCTGTTTTGCCATATTTGTAAAAGACTATTAGCAAATAAGGTTGATAAAGACTTTCTCAAAATATTAAAATATTTTGTCAAAGCTATTGTACCATAAATCTCAAAAATGTCTACACAAAAGGTACTAAATCATTCGGTGAGGGTACTACGGTACTGACCGGGGTGGAAAAGTATTGAAAAAAGTACTATAGTACTGCATTTTCCATCCCTGATGTCGATGGAGGTTGTTGTAAACATAAACATACACACACACACACATTACAAATATAACAAAACCTCTTCTCTACGTCTGTTGCAAAAAAAAAAAACTTTCGGAGAGTAGTTACTTCTACTCTGTGTATAGACTTTCAATTCCAATCAGCGTTGCCGTTTTGGTCCGATCGGACCAAAATTGGTCCAAAAGATTTCTAATTTTTAAATTTGGTCCGATGGTCAGACCAAACAGAATTTGGTCCATTTTGGTCCATTTTCATAAATTTGGTTTCTAGCACATATTAAATAGTAGATGGTGCACCGCAAAGAATATTGTCGGGAGGCCAAATATTTCACCTGCTTAAAATACGAATTTTGCTTAGAACAGAAGACGTATATCTCTGAAAAAAAGTTTTTTCTTGTCTAAAAGTCTCTAAACTTTTCAATGAAGTCTGTTTATCCTTATACCTAAGTGATTCGACATAAAAATGTATATCCTAACATGAATGCAAATTTCGTTTTAATGAAGTCAAAATGGATTTAATATTTCTGAAAAAATTTTCAAAATTAATAAAATGTTTCAACACATTGTTTTAAAGTCATTATACCCTAAACCACATAGTGGTTAGGGTATAATAAGTTTGATCTGCCAAAAAATGTGCCTACAAGAAATATTGATTTTAGACCCCATAAAATATATACCGATCGACTCAGAATCACCTCCTGAGTCGATCTAGCGCTTGGTGTCCGTCCGTCCGTCCGTCCATCCGTCCGTCTGTCCATGTATTTGTTGTTCACAGGATTTCGGTCGCAATTATTAACCGATTTTGATGAAATTTGGTACAGGGAGTTTTTTTGGGCACAAGGACGAACGTTATTGAATTTGGAAGAAATCGGATCAAATTTAGATATAGCTCCCATATATATGTATTGCCCGATTTCGACAAATGGGGTCACGTTGCACTTTTTTTACTAACCGATCGTCGTCAAATTTAGCACAAAATAATCTTCTGTATCACCCTTTAAGTCTGAAAATTTCATCGAAATCGGTTCAGATTTAGATATAGGTCCCATATATATGTATCGCCCGATTTTGCCAAATTAGGTCATAAAACCCTTATTTATCAACCGATCTTACTCAAAGTTGGCGAAATGTGATCTTCTATAGCACTAACTATATGTGCAAAAAATCATCGAAATCGGTTCAGATTTAGCTATAGCTCCCATATATGTACCGCCCGATTTTTCTAAATAAAATAAAACTCAATTGAACAAATAATACAATGTTTGTACTATAATTTTCTCGAAGAGGAGCGGAGCGGAGCGATTTTTTTTTCTCGGAGCGGAGCGTGGAGCGGAGCGGTTTTTTTTTTTCTCCGGAGCGGGAGCGGAGCGGAGCGAAAAAAATGGACCGCTCCGGATCCCTGCTATTGTATGAGCTGTCATGATGCGGAGGAAAAGGAATCAATAAAACACCTCTTGTGTGAGTGTCCTGCATTTTGTGTAAGGCGTAAGCAAATTTTAGGGGCATATAGCTTCAGATTACTGGCGGACCTGGAAAACGTTAACTTAAGCAGTCTGCTAATGTTTTTGGAACAATCTGGTTGGTTCAACAGAAGAAAATAATCGAGAAGGTTCAACGGTTAAAACTAGAAGTGCCCATATGTAATAGGTACTTTTAGTTAATGTGGTATCACAATGGACTGAATAGTCTAAGTGAGCCTGAATCTTAATCGGGCTACCACTTTAACCTAACCTAACCTAACCTTCTATAGAAAATTTTATTTCTAAAGGAAAATTCGTCAATATTTTATTTCTATAGAATATGCCGTCAAAATTTATTTTTATAGCAAATTTTGTCAAAATTTTATGTCTATTTATGAATTGAAAAATCTACCAAAATATTAAAAATTCTACCAATCTACCTATTGGTAGAATTCTACCAACTGTAGCAAGCGTGCCCCAGAGGCCAAAGTTTTACAATGAGTTACGAGAAATTTTGGGCAGGAAGTAGAACTGATATTATAAATATGCACACCCAATTCGGTTGAAATCGAAGCATATTTATATATAGCTCTCATATATATCTTTCTCCGACTTACACTCATATGACCACCGTAGGTCAAAATTGTACTCCCATTGACTTGAAATTGTGCAAAGGGAATGGAATTAGCATTTTTACTATGTATGCCAAATTTGGTTGAAATTGGTTCAGAGTTAGATATAGCTGTCATATATATTTTTCGTTCGATATGCACTTATATGGCCACAGAGGCCAAAATTTCACCTTAAAGTTTTGCGCAGAGAGTACAATTAACATTATTGGTGTACATGTCAAATTTGTTCAAAATCGGTTAAGATTTAGAAGTAACTCCCATATATACCCGATTTAGACTCATGTGACCTCGGAGGCCAAAGTTTCAATACAAAAATTTTGAAATTTTGCACAGAGAGTACAGTTAAAATGTTAGCAATGTAAAATCGACACTATCCCGAAAATTCGCAAAAATGATTCAAATGTTCCTGTATTCTCATTTGTATGTATCGACCGATAAATCATAAATGCAGATTTGCGTAATTTTATACAATGGCTTCAGATTTAAATATTTCCAGTATTTATACCCTACGCCACACTGTGGAACAGGGTATTATAAGTTAGTGCATATGTTTGCAACACCCAGAAGGAAACGAGATAGACACATGGTGTTTTTGGCAAAAATGCTCTGGGTGGGCTCCTGAGTCGATATAGCCATGTCCGTCTATTCGTGAACACATTTTTGTAATCAAAGTCTAGGTCGCAGTTTTAGTCCAATCGCCTTCATTTGGCACAAGTATGTGTTTTGGCTCAGAATAGAACCCTATTTATTTTGGAAAAAATCGGTTCAGATTTAGATATAGCTTCCATATATATTTCGCCCGATATGGACATATATGGTCCCAGAAGCCAGTGTTTTACCCTAATTTGCTTAAAATTTTGCACAAGAAGAACAATTAGTACTATAGTCAAGTGTGCCAAATTTTATTGAAATCGGTTCAGATTTAGATATAGCTCCCATATATAACAGGTTGGCTGATAAGTCCCCGGTGTAACAAAGAAAAACACATATTTTTGTCAAAATTCATTTTTATTATTCAACATAGTTCCCTTCAAGATAGTGTTGGAAAAGTAACGAGTATTTGATTACAAGTACTCGTTTCTGACTAATTTTTTGAGTACTCGTTACTAGTAAAAGAGTACTCAATATCTTCAATGCCAGTTTGTTTCTTCTGGCGGTAAGTTGGCGGTTTGAAATTAATATTCTTGACTTCTTGGAAAATATTAATTGAAGTTTTCGAAAATCGTTTTATCAGTTAAAATAACCCGAAAAGGATATATGGCTTCACCTTTGAAGAAAGTGAAAAATCTATCTAATTTCTTAAAAACGTTTGCATTTGAAAAAATTTGCATTGGGTGTAGGTGGGAGCTATAATTTAAAGCATCACATGGATCACGTCTCATGCGAATAGTATGAATAATAATGTCGTTGACTTCAGCTGGTTCAATCCAATTGTTTTCAGAGAAGGTACCCAAGCTTATTAAAAACCCTTGGAAAATTTCAATATTGGGTCTCACGATAAAAATGATCGCTAAATATTTTCATCCACTGTCAATGGTGGAAAATGGTGGATTTAAAAAGTTTACAAATTGCAAGCATCAGTAATACACAATGCCATTTAGATATACCCTGACGAAAAAATACCAAATAGTGAATACGAAATTGGCTCTAAAAATTTGAATGATTGGTGAAAATCTTTTTCTAACGAGACCCATATATCTACAACACCACATTTTATAACGCTAGAATAAAACTGGGTAATGTAATTTGCTTTTCTATACTGTTTTTAAATTAAAAAAGAGGAAGATATTATTAAAAAGTACCCACAATGTCTTTTTTTAATTTTTTTTATAAAAGTAACGAGAAGTAACGAGTACTCAATTCAAAAGTAACGAGTAGTAACGAGTAGTCAAAAGTAATCAAAATTTACAACACTACTTCAAGAGCGATACAACGATTATAATGACCTTCCAATTTGTTGATACCATTTTGGTAGTACTCCTTCGGTTTTGCCTCAAAATAACAGGTTGGCTGATAAGTCCCCGGTCTGACACATAGGTGAGTCGCTAGTATTAAATGCATATTATTTTTATAGAGTACCAACCTTCAAATAATTCGTGTCAAAACTTCACGTCTGTAAGTCAATTAGTTTGTGAGATAGAGCGTCTTTTGTGAAGCAACTTTTGTTAAAAATTGTAAGGTCGTTATAATCGTTGTATCGCTCTTGAAGGGAATTATGTTGAAATGAATTATGTTGAAAACGAATTTTGCCAAAAAAAATGTGTTTTTCTTTGTTAGACTGTGGACTTATCAGCCAACCTGTTATGCTACGCAAAATTCGCATTAGTATTTTAAACCTTTCACTATCGAAATAATTCTAATGTTAAAAACTTAAATTTTTCATCTGTTTTTACTTGTACTAGAACAAAAACTGTAACTTTGAGGACCTACCTACATTATATCAAGAGCTATATTGCTAATTGTTGTGAATGTTTGATAGTTGAATTGTGACCAATTGTGAGAAAAAAAAAAAAAAAAATATCAGCTATAGTTTATGTATAAAAGTCCATTTACTAGAGACATAGAGTAGAAAATGGTCTCAAAATTTCGTATTTTTCGTTTATATGAAAAATATTTATAGCTTATTTAGATTAAAGTCTCTCTCTAGTTTAACATAACACCGAGAAATAAATCGAAACAAAGTGGGGAAATAAAGTTTGGTGTCGTTTCCGAATGTCCTCCTAAGTGGACATCGGTAGTCAAAGGGTTAAGGCCACGAAATCTTTGGCCTCACATCAATATTTTTCAGTATAGTATTTATGGCTAGGTTAGGTTAGGTTAGGTTAGGTGGCAACCCGATATTTCAGGCTCACTTGGACTATTCAGTCAATTGTGATACCACATTGGCGAACTTCTCCAAGTTAAGCTCAATGACAAGGGACCTCCTTTTTATAGCCGAGTCCGAACGGCGTTCCACATTGCAGTGAAACCACTTAGAGAAGCTTTGAAACCCTCAGAAATGTCACCAGCATTATGTTACTGAGGTGGGATAATCCACCGCTGAAAAACTTTTTGCTGTTCGGTCGAAGCAGGAATCGAACCCACGAACTTGTGTATGTAAGGCGGGTATGCTAACCATTGCACCACGGTAGCTCCCATTTATGGCTATATGTCTCCTGCATATTATCGTCAAGGATATTTGAAAATTACAAGTTTCACCAAATTGTCAGTTCATTCCAAATTAATATAGCTATGCGTTTCCCATCCCTGGCCAAATTCAAGCTGGAATACCAGCAATTTCATCTCTAGTAGCTGATTGAATTAAAGCCAGTGTGTGTGTGTATTAAATTTACATGAATCATTGGCTCGAGATATGGATTTGAATTTAATGACATTTGCAAAATGGATTTAATTTCAAAAAATCTCGTTAGCATTGCAAAATTGTGAGCAAATATTTGTCAATTTAAAGAGAAATTCAATTTCATAGGCTAAAGATATTGACATCTTAAAATATTTTATACTCTACCCACTATATACGCCTATCGTAATTTGAATGAATGGACTTCTGTGGACTTGTCATTTACAGACAATGTCAGATAAAAATCTGTCATTTGCCAAAATTTATCCCAAACAAACATCAATTTGAAAATGATGGCGAGGCCATCTTCTGATGTAAGTGGCTTTATTGTCCATACTTAATGAAGGGAATATGCCTCAAAAAGTAAACAATTTATTCTCATTATTATGTTTGTGTTTTTTCTCGTTGGATTTACACTAAATCCTTGAAGAGAGCAGACTCTTTCATTGCGATGGTGGCTAATAAATAATCCTATATCTTGGGTTAAGTGCAATCTTTCGTTTAGAAATCCTTTGTCATAATAAATGTCATATAATCGGTGAGATTGCTGCCACTTAGCTTATGCCTACATTTCATTCTTATTTAGTCTTTGTTTGTTTAGTAATAATTGGCTTTTGCATTAAATCAAACTATGATGTATTAAAGATTTTTTAATATGAAAATATTTATATAAAAGATTAAATTCATCTAGCCTTTGTTCCTAAAGTTGACAAGAGGATTTCGATATGACTTGGTCTTACATGGAGCTGAATGAGAGTTAGCCTTAAGATTAGTTATTCCAGAATTATTTATATTAAAATTTTAAAATAATTAAATTTTTTTATTTAAATAAATCAGTCTGTAGATGAAGCAGTATTTTTATTATTGATCACAAACTTCATATTCGTGTTTTTTTAAGTCTATGAGAAATACAGTATATTTTGTATACTGCTATAAAAAGCCTACAACAAATATTATTGATTTAAGCAAATTGTGTTCACAATACACCTCTGAGGTGGACATCTGGATTTGCTTTGTAAGTAGGTGATGGATACAAAATGTATGGATTATTTTTCGCATTTTTTCATTTGAGTTACAATAACTCTTATTTTTTTGTGGTCAATTTAATGTTCACCACAAACACACATAATGGATATTCCAGTTAACCATTGACAGTTTGGTTTTCCATATGGACAGCACATATGAACACAGATATAAAAACAAGTATATACAGCACTAAGTTCGGCCGGGCCGAATCTTAAATACCCACCACCATGAACCAAATATTAGGGTTTCCTTTGAAATTTCAGGAGGGCTTGAGGACTTGAGGGCACTTCCCGAAGATAAATTTAAAGATTTCACCTATGAGGACTATATCAGATTCTGGATTTATAAGAACCATTTTTGTTTGAGTTTTAGAGGAATCATTAACATCTCTTGTAGGTGTGCAAGAAAATTGTAAAATAACGTCTTGATTTGAAATCTTAAATCTGTAGAAGTAAAATCTGGAAATTTTACATTGAGTTTCAAGCAATTTTCATGATCAGTGCGCTTTCTACACCCTCAAGAAGTGAAGTCAGTCTATATGGAGGCATTACCAAACGGACCGATAAAAACTTAATCCGATACACGTTTTTGTGAGTCTAAAATACCAGAATATTTACAATTTCAGGCAAATCAGATAAAAACTACGGTTTCTAGAAACCCAAGGAGTTAAATCGGGAGATCGTTCTTATGGGGGCTATACTAAAATATGTACCGATACTCACCGTTTTCGGCACACCTCTTTATGACCCGAAAATACCTCTAGATTTCCAATTTCAGACAAATTGGATAAAAACTACGGTTTCTATAAGCCCAAGACCCCAAATCGGGAGGTCGTTTTATATGGGGACCATACCAAAACATGGACCGATACTCACAATTTTTGGCACACGTATTTGTGGTCCTACAATACCTCTAGATTTCCAATTTCAGGTATATTGAATAAAAACTGCGGTTTCTATAAGCCCAAGAAGTAAAATCGGGAGATCGGTCCATATGGGGGCTATACCAAAATATGGACCGATACTCACAATTTTTGGCACACGTATTTGTGGTCCTACAATACCTCTAGATTTCCAATTTCAGGTAAATTGAATAAAAACTGCGGTTTCTGTAAGCCCAAGAAGTAAAATCGGGAGATCGGTCTATATGGGGGCTATACCAAAACATGGACCGATACTCACCATTTTTGGCACACCTCTTTATGGTCATAAAATACCTCTAGATTTCAAATTTCAGGCAAATTGGATAAAAACTACGATTTCTATAAGCCCTAGACCCCAAATCGGGAGGTCGGTTTATATGGGGACTATATCAAAACCTGGACCGATATAGCCCATCTTCGAACTTGACCTGCCTGCAGACAAAAGACGAGTTTGTGCAAAATTTCAGCACGATTGCTTCATTATTGAAGACTGTAGCGTGATTACAACAGACAGACAGACAGACAGACAGACAGACAGACAGACGGACATCGTTATATCGTCTTAGAATTTCTCCCTGATCAAGAATATATATACTTTATATAGTCGGAAATCGATATTTCGATGTGTTACAAACGGAATGACAAACTTATTATACCCCCATCACCATTCTATGGTGGTGGGTATAAAAATATTGAAATCATGATTGAATACACAGAAAAAACTATTACCAACATTTTTTCAATTATAATTTTTATTGCTTAAAATGTAATATATAGACGTATTTTAGACCCAAATGGATCCATAACTCCTTTATAGACAAATCTCCTGATTTAACCTGTGACATCCACAATTTATTTTGAGCACATAAAGGACACTAAATACACTGAAAAAAAAATATTGTCATGAGGTCAAAGATTTCATGTCCTTAAAATACGAATGCAAATTTTGCTTAGTATAGAAGACGCATTTCTCTAATAAAAACATTTTTTCCTTGTCCAAAAGTCGATAAGCTTTTCCATAGAGTCGTATTGTCCTTATAATTAAGTGATTTGACTTGAAAATGGGTATCATAACATGAACGAAAAAATTTTTGGGATAAGGCCAACTTGACTTTAATAATTCAGAAAATTTCTTTAAAATTAATGAAATTGTTTTTAATTTTGTTTTCTTTTTGCATCTTGGCTACAAAGCAAAAAATCGTTCAAAAATAGGATATGGGTTTCAACACTTTATATTAAAGACGTTTTTTACTTGCAACATAGCATAATTTCTACTGGAATTCGAGTCTGAAATTGGAAAATAAAGTTGTCGTCACCTCGTTATTAAATGTCTTTGATAGCATATGAAGAAAAAAAGCAGAAAAAACGAAAATTAAAATTTGCTTCCTAGAAGCAAGTACGCAAAACTCAAATTTAAACAAGTAAGGAAAGTCTAAAGTCGGGCGGGGCCGACTATATTATACCCTGCACCACTTTGTAGATCTAAATTTTCGATACCATATCACATCCGTCAAATGTGTTGGGTGCTATATATAAAGGTTTGTCCCAAATACATACATTTAAATATCACTTGATTTGGACTTTTACAAAATCTATAGACTCAACATTTAAGTTGGCTAATGCACTAGGGTGGAACACAATTTTAGCAAAAAAATATGGGAAACATTTAAATCTGAAGCAATTTTAAGGAAACTTCGCAAAAGTTTATTTATGATTTATCGCTCGATATATATGTATTAGAAGTTTAGGAAAATTAGAGTCATTTTTACAACTTCCATATCGGGCGAAAAATATATATGGAAGCTATATCTAAATCTGAACAGATTTCAATCAAATTTGGCACACATGACTATACTACCAATTGTACTCCTTGTGCAAAATTTCAAGCTAATCGGGATAAAACTCTGGCTTCTGGGTCCATATAAGTACATTTCGGGCGAAAGATATATATGGGAGCTATATCTAAATCTGAATCGATATCAACCAAACGCCTAGCTACAATGCTAAATGTACTCCCTGTGCAAAATTTCAACCAAATTGGGCCAAAACTCTGGCTTTTAGGACTATATTAGTCCATATCGGGCGAAAGATATATATGGGAGCTATATCTAAATCTGAACCGATTTCAATCAAATTTTGCACACTTTACTATACTACTAAATGTACTCCTAGTGCAAAATTTGAATCAAATTCGGCCAAAAATCTGGCTTCTGGGGCCATATAAGTCCATATCGGGCGAAAGATATATATGAGAGCTATATCTAAATATGAACCAATTTCAATCAAATTGTACACTTGACTATACGATTAAGTGTTATGTTTGTACAAAATTTCAAGCAAATCGGTATAAAACTCTGGCTGCTGGGTCCATATTAGTGCATATCGGGCGTAAGATATATATGGGAGCTATATCTAAACCTAAACCGATTTCTTCCAAAATCAATAGGGTTCTATTCTGACCCAAATTAGGAACATGCGCCAAATTTGAAGGCGATTGGACTTAAATTGCGACCTAGACTTTGATCACAAAAATTTGTTCACAGACAGACGGACGGACGGATAGACGGACATGGCTATATCGACTCAGGATCCCGCTCAGGGTGGGATTTTTGCCAAAGACACCATGTGTCTATCTCGTCTCCTTCTGGGTGTTGCAAATATATGCATTAACTTATAATATCCTGTTCCACAGTGTGGCGCAGGGTATAAAGAGAATTGTGTCTTAAAAATATCCTTACTTGTATTCTCCGCTTCTTTGGCTCGGAATCAATACCAAAATTGTTAAAATAAAGACAAAATCTTTGGAACCGGGCATGCTTTTTTTCAGTGTATCATTAATACTTGGGTTTTTATTATGATATAGTCCCTGGACTGATTAAAATTATCCATTTCGATTGGTATTTAGATCTTTAATAATATGTGAGGTGATTGTAAAGAAATAAAAATAATTTCTTACACGATTGAGTGGTTCTAAAAGTCACTAATTTATTGAACAAAATATTCAACCTTATATACTAAATCTTAAACTAGCTACAATGTAAATATTCTTAAAAGGTAAATATAAACAAATACTTATATAACACTATCTTGTATTTGTTACCCCTGCATATGTAATGCGTTTTCATTTTTATTTTAATTGCCTGCCATAAACCTTATCTATCCTAAATACACATGTCGCAGATAGTGCATGTTTAGAAATCTAAACACATTCACATGAAATTATACCAAATAACCATATCATATTCCCCTTAACCTAATCAGAATATATAATTTTTAAAGACTAATTATATTTAAATGCTTATAGCGTAGCACGTCAAACATGTGACCGGTCTGGCTCTTTCGGGGCTTTCTTCTTCCATTGCTGGGTGCAGTTTGCGTTGTGCCCATCATTAGCGAACTGTTCCTTGGAGATAACCGCACCAATACCGCCCTTCGTTGCACTCCGCTGGTGAGTGATGGTATTCCTTTCTTCGATCTATTTTTAAAAGCTTCTTCACCATGCTTTCGGCCGTGAATTGTGGATGACTGCTTCCTTCGCCTTTTTACTGGATACTCCTTACGCTCATGCCTTGGACATGTTGCTCTTTCAGCAACAACAGCTCCTCCCTCTACTTCCCAAGCCCCCACGTTATCAGATGCCAAATCTTCTTCCTGTAAAGATACAACAGAAATATTAAGAAATTCTCCCAGAATCTCAGCTGCTCCGACGCCTTTTTGTGGATCCTCCACGTTTTCTTCTGTTGGAGCAGGCTCTACAGCATCGGCTGCTTTTTCGGCTTTCGTAGCAGTACCATCAGTTGTGGTGGAAGTAGTACCACTAACTTCTGTGTTTGTATACGTTTGATTTTCATGTGATGACTCTTTGGATATATATCCATAGACCGAAATAAATAAAAATGAAAAAAATATCCCTAAAAACCCACATAGTAAGATTGACATCAGGGCTTCTTCCAATCGAGTATGACTCATCTGATCTCTTCCTATAGAGCCAAATAGTATCAGGGTTCCTTCCAATGGAGCCTAATTCCGGCATCACTGTCGTTTCTGTTGGAATTTCTTGTGGAGTGGCAGCAGTATCATTAATCGTACTTTGTGTAGGATGTTCCTCTGGCGACTCTTTGGATCTATTCTTATAGACCCAAATGATAGGTTCAGTGTCAGAGCTCCTTTCATGCCTTATTGTAGCTATCGTTCTAGCCTCTAATGCGCTTAGTCTTCTATGGATTTTTGCACTAAGATAGTCATATAGTGCCTCTAAGCCGATCGAAAGTGTCAATCACTTCTTCGGAATCCAAATCGAAATCCCTCAAACTTTCCGCAAGCTTTGCCAATTTCTCGAATTGCCTTTCCAAACCATATTGTTGTCTTTCAACAAGTCTCTGGAATAATGGCCCAATTCATATTTAAGCACAGACATTCTGTCTTCCAGTAGCTCCACTTGCCACTGGAATCTCATCACCAATCTTTTTTCCATACTCGGTTCCATTATTAGATGCTTCGTAGCAATCTAATCCAATAAGTTGTTATTCTTTACCCCTTAGTAAAGAACAGTTGAACTTTAAGATTTACCTGCACACAGACCGGGGTTCCCAAATGAACGCAAGTGTGCAGGATTTCCAATCTAGGGAGTGAATTCCCTTTCTGCAACCCTTGCCGATTTTGCCTCCGATCCGTTCGAAGGCTTGTTATATTCTTACCGTTCGAGTCTCTTACCAAGGGTGGGGGAAAACTCGATCCGGCTCGAAGGACCAAATTGTAAAGAAATAATACTTTACGCGTTGAGTAGTTGTAAGCCACTCAAACCTTCAATATTTGTTTGTTCTTTACCTCTTCGTAAAGAACATTTAAAATTGCCTGCACACAGAACGTAGTTCCCAAATGAACACAAGTGTGCACGATTTTACCGTTTGAGTTTCTTACCGCGGGTGGGGGAAACTCAATCCGGTTCGAAGGAACAAAATGTAAAGAAATAAAAATAACTTCTTACACGATTGAGTGGTTGTAAGTCTCTAGTTTATTGAACAAAATATTCAACCTTATATACTAAATCTTAAACTAGCTACAATCTAAATATTCTTAAAAAGTAAAGATAAACAAATACTTATATAACACTATCTTGTATTTGTTACCCCTTAGATTAGATTATATGCCCGCGCATGCGTGGCACATTAGTGCGTTATCAGCCACCGCTGCATATGTAATGCGTTTTCATTATACCCTGCGCCACACTATGGAACAGGGTATTATAAATTAGTGCATATGTTTGCAACACCCAGAAGGAGACGAGATAGACACATGGTGTCTTTGGCAATAATGATCAGGGTGGGTCCCTGACTCAATTTAACATGTCCGTCTGTCCGTGAACACATCTTTGTAATCAAAGTCTAGGTCGCAGTTTTAGTCCAATCGACTTCAAATTTGCAACAAGTATGTGTTTTGGCTCAGAATAGAACCCTATTGATTTTGGAAGAAATCGGTTCAGATTTAGATATAGCTCCCATATATATATTTCGCCCGATATGGACTTATATGGTCCCAGAAGCCAGAGTTTTACCCTAATTTGCTTAAAATTTTGCACAAGAAGAACAATTAGTACTATAGTCAAGTGCCAAATTTTATTGAAATCGGTTCTGATTTTGATATAGCTCCCATATATATCTTTCGCCCGATATGGACTAATACGGTTCCAGAAGCCAGAGTTTTACCATAATTTGGTTGAAATTTTGCACTAAGAGTGCAATTAGTAGTGTAGTCAAGTGTGCCAAATTTTATTGAAATCGGTTCAGATTTAGATATAGCTCCCATATATATCGTTCGCCCGATTTACACTCATATGACCACAGTGGCCAATCTTTTACTCCGATTTAATTGAAATTTTGCACAGGGAGTAGAATTAGCATTGTAGCTATGCGTGCCAAATTTGGTTGAAGTCGGTTCAGATTTAGATATATCGCTCCCGTATATATCGTTCGCCCGATTTACACTCATATGACCACAGAGGCCAATTTTTTGTCAAATTTGGTTGAAATCGGTTCAGATTTCGATATAGCTCCCATATATAGCTTTTGCCCGATTTACACTCCTATGACCACAGAGGCCAATTTTTTTGCTACGATTTAATTGAAGTTTTGCTCTGGGAGTAGAATTAGCATTGTAGCTATGCGTGCCAAATTTGGTTGAAATCGGTTCAGATTTAGATATGGCTCCCATATATATGTTTTTCTGATTTCGACAAAAATCGTCAAAATACCAACATTTTCCTTGTAAAATCGCCACTGCTTAGTCGAAAAGTTGTAAAAATGACTCTAATTTTCCTAAACTTCTAATACATATATATCGAGCGATAAATCATAAATAAACTTTTGCGAAGTTTCCTTAAAATTGCTTCAGATTTAAATGTTTCCCATATTTTTATACCCTCCACCATAGGATGGGGGTATATTAACTTTGTCATTCCGTTTGTAACACATCGAAATATTGCTCTAAGACCCCATAAAGTATATATATTCTGGGTCGCGGTGAAATTCTGAGTCGATCTAAGCATGTCCGTCCGTCCGTCCGTCTGTCCGGCTGTCCGTCCGTCTGTGGAAATCACGCTAACTTCCGAACGAAACTAGCTATCGACTTGAAACTTGGCACAAGTAGTTGTTATTGATGTAGGTCGGATGGTATTGAAAATGGGCCATATCGGCCCACGTTTACGTATAGCCCCTATATAAACCGATCCCCAAATTTGGCTTGCGGAGCCTTCCGGAGCAGCAAAATTCATCCGATCCGGTTGAAATTTGGTACGTGGTCTAAGTATACGGTCTCTAACAACCACGCAAAAATTGGTCCATATCGGTCCATAATTATATATAGCCCCCATATAAACCGATCCCCAGATTTGACCTCCGGAGCCTCTTGGAGGGGCAAAATTCATCCGATCCGGTTGAAATTTGGTACCTGATGTTAGTATACGGTCTCTAACAACCATGCAAAAATTGGTCCATATCGGTCCATAAATATATATAGCTCCCATATAAACCGATCCCCAGATTTGACCTCCGGAGCCTTTTGGAGGAGCAAACTTCATCCTACCCTATTGAAATTTGGTACGTGGTCTAAGTATACGGTCTCTAACAACCATGCAAAAATTGGTCCATATCGGTCCATAATTATATATAGCCCCCATATAAACCGATCCCCAGATTTGACCTCCGGAGCCTCTTGGAGGGGCAAAATTCATCCGATCCGGTTGAAATTTGGTACCTGATGTTAGTATACGGTCTCTAACAACCATGCAAAAATTGGTCCATATCGGTTCATAAATATATATAGCTCCCATATAAACCGATCCCCAGATTTGACCTCCGGAGCCTTTTGGAGGAGCAAACTTCATCCTACCCTATTGAAATTTGGTACGTGGTGTTAGTATATGGTCTCTAACAACCATGCAAAAACTGGTCCATATCGGTCCATAATTATATATAGCTCCCATATAAACCGATCCCCAGATTTGACCTCCGGAGCCTCTTGGAGGGGCAAAATTCATCCGATGCGGTTGAAATTTGGTACATTTCGTTAGTATATGGCCTCTAACAGCCATGTAAAAATTGTCAAATTTTATTACTATAGAAAGTTTTGTCAAAATTTCATTTCTATAGAAAGTTTTGTAAAAAGTTTATTTCTATAGCAATGTTTGCCAACATTTTATTTCCATAGAAAATTTTGTCAAAATTTTATTTCTATAGAAAATTTTGTAAAAAGTTTATTTCTGTAGAAAATTTTGTCAACATTTTATTTCTATAGAAATGACTCTAATTTTCCTAAACTTCTAATACATATATATCGAGCGATAAATCATAAATAAACTTTTGCGAAGTTTCCTTAAAATTGCTTCAGATTTAAATGTTTCCCATATTTTTATACCCTCCACCATAGGATGGGGGTTTATTAACTTTGTCATTCCGTTTGTAACACATCGAAATATTGCTCTAAGACCCCATAAAGTATATATATTCTGGGTCGCGGTGAAATTCTGAGTCGATCTAAGCATGTCCGTCCGTCCGTCCGTCTGTCCGTCTGTCCGGCTGTCCGTCCGTCTGTGGAAATCACGCTAACTTCCGAACGAAACTAGCTATCGACTTGAAACTTGGCACAAGTAGTTGTTATTGATGTAGGTCGGATGGTATTGAAAATGGGCCATATCGGCCCACGTTTGAAATTGGGTACCTGATGTTAGTATACGGTCTCTAACAAGCATGCAAAAATTGGTCCATATCGGTCCATAATTATATATAGCTCCCATATAAACCGATCCCCAGATTTGAACTCTGGAGCCTCTTGGATGAGCAAAATTCATCCGATCCAATTGAAATTTAGTACGTGGTGTTAGTATATGGTCTCTAACAACCATGCAAAAATTGGTCCATATCGGTCCATAATTATATATAGCTCCCATATGAACCGATCCCCAGATTTGACCTCCGGAGCCTCTTGGAGGGGCAAAATTCATCCGATGCGGTTGAAATTTGGTACATTTCGTTAGTATATGGCCTCTAACAGCCATGTAAAAATTGTCAAATTTTATTACTATAGAAAGTTTTGTCAAAATTTCATTTCTATAGAAAGTTTTGTAAAAAGTTTATTTGTATAGCAATGTTTGCCAACATTTTATTTCCATAGAAAATTTTGTCAAAATTTTATTTCTATAGAAAATTTTGTAAAAAGTTTATTTCTGTAGAAAATTTTGTCAACATTTTATTTCTATAGAACATTTTGTCAACATTTTATTTCTATAGAAAATTTTGTCAACATTTTATTTCTATAGAAAATTTTGTCAAAATTTTATTGCTATAGAAAATTTTGTCAACATTTTACTTCCATAGAAAATTTTGTCAAGTTTTTATTTCTATAGAAAATTTTGTCAAAATTTTATTTCTATAGAAAATTTTTCAAACTGAATTATATACGTATTTAATCGGCCTTTTTTTTTGTTTAATATATACCCCTTATGGACTAACTTACAATTTAGAAGACAGTGTTAAAAAGTTTTACGATACCTTGCCATCGGCAAGTGTTATCGCAACCCAAGTAATTCGATTGTGGATGACAGCCTTTAGTAGAAGTTCCTACGCAATCCATGGTGGAGGGTACATAAGATTCGGCCTGGCCGAACTTACGGCCGTATATACTTGTTTGCATTAGCCCATATTTTTTGCATTAGCCGACTTAAATTTTGAGTCTGTAGATTTTGTAGAAGTCTATCAAATTCTGTCCAGATCGAGTGATATTTAAATGTATGTATTTGGGACATACATTGACGGATGTGAAATGGTATCGAAAAGATCTACAAAGTGGTGAAGGGTATAATATAGTTGGCCCCTCCCGATTTTAGACTATCCTTACTTGTTTTTATTTTAATTGCCTGCCAGAAAACTTATCTATCCTAAATACACATATCGCAGATAGTGCATGTTTAGAAATCTTAACAGTGATATTTTCATTCGTTTTTCTTGAACGCTTAGACAGAAATTTAAGACTCCCTCTAGAAATTAAGCAAGTTCCAAATGTAGATTCGGAAACGTACTAATTGACCCTTATTAGTATCTTATTAGTGGGTTATGTTCCATCAAATTTTCCTGAAATTCCAATATCAAATTTATGGTCTCAAATGTCAATAAGTCCCTACACTCAAAAACAAAGATTTACTTGGAAACAACGATATTGACTTTCATTTAAGAATTTTGGTATTGGTATCCGAGCCAATTAAAAATAAAAACATTTCTAGAGACCTATCTAACATTAAATCTAAGATCAATAATATTAAAATTAGGATACAGGTCTCATTTATTGAATTTTCATTCTTTTTTGCGGAATATTAAAAAAGAAACAAATTCCACTTTAAAAATCTTCAATATATCAGGTTGGCTGATAAGTCCCCGATCTAACAAAGAAAAACACATTTTTTTTTGCCAAAATTCGTTTTTATTATTCAACATAAAGGGTGATTCTTTTGAGGTTAGGATTTTCATGCATTAGTATTTGACAGATGACGTGGGATTTCAGACATGGTGTCAAAGAGAAAGATGCTCAGTATGCTTTGACATTTCATCATGAATAGACTTACGATCTGCCACAACGTCGAATTTTCAGTGAATGGGCCCTAGAAAAGTTGGCAGAAAATCCGCTTTTTTATCGACAAATTTTGTTCAGCGATGAGGCTCATTTCTGGTTGAATGGCTACGTAAATAAGCAAAATTGCCGCATTTGGAGTGAAGAGCAACCAGAAGCCGTTCAAGAACTGCCCATGCATCCCGAAAAATGCACTGTTTGGTGTGGTTTGTACGCTGGTGGAATCATTGGACCGTATTTTTTCAAAGATGCTGTTGGACGCAACGTTACGGTGAATGGCGATCGCTATCGTTCGATGCTAACAAACTTTTTGTTGCCAAAAATGGAAGAACTGAACTTGGTTGACATGTGGTTTCAACAAGATGGCGCTACATGCCACACAGCTCGCGATTCTATGGCCATTTTGAGGGAAAACTTCGGAGAACAATTCATCTCAAGAAATGGACCGGTAAGTTGGCCACCAAGATCATGCGATTTGACGCCTTTAGACTATTTTTTGTGGGGCTACGTCAAGTCTAAAGTCTACAGAAATAAGCCAGCAACTATTCCAGCTTTGGAAGACAACATTTCCGAAGAAATTCGGGCTATACCGGCCGAAATGCTCGAAAAAGTTGCCCAAAATTGGACTTTCCGAATGGACCACCTAAGACGCAGCCGCGGTCAACATTTAAATGAAATTATCTTCAAAAAGTAAATGTCATGGACCAATCTAACGTTTCAAATAAAGAACCGATGAGATTTTGCAAATTTTATGCGTTTTTTTTTTTTTTTAAAAAGTTATCAAGCTCTTAACAAATCACCCTTTAGTTCCCTTCAAGAGCGATACAACGATTATAACGACCTTCAAATTTGTTGATACCATTTTGGTAGTACTCCTTCGGTTTTGCCTCAAAAAAGGCCTCAGTTTCGGCGATCACCTCTTCATTGCAGCCCAATTTTTTCCCTGCGAGGATCCTTTTGAAGTCTGAGAACAAGAAAAAGTCGCTGGGGGCCAGATCTGGAGATTACGGTGGGTGGGGAAGCAATTCGAAGCCCAATTGATGAATTTTTGCCATCGTTCTCAATGACTTGTGGCACGGTGCGTTGTCTTGGTGGAACAACACTTTTTTCTTCTTCACATGGGTCCGTTTTGCCGCGATTTCGACCTTCAAACGCTCCAATAACGCCATATAATAGTCACTGTTGATGGTTTTTCCCTTCTCAAGATAATCGATAAAAATTATTCCATGCGCCGACTGTCAATTGGACTCAGGAGTGTAGTGTTGGAGCCATGTTTCATCCATTGTCACATATCGACGGAAAAACTGGGTGTTTTACGAGTTAACAGCTGCAAACACCGCTCAGAATCATCAACACGTTGTTGTTTTTGGTCAAATGTGAGCTCGCGCGGCACCCATTTTGTACAGATCTTCCGCATATCAAAATATTGAATGATATGACCAACACGTTCCTTTGATTTCTTTAAGGCCTCTGCTATCTCGATCAACTTAATTTTACCTTCATTCAAAATCAGTTTGTGGATTTTTTGATGTTTTCGTCGGTAACCACCTCTTTCGGGCGTCCACTGCGTTCACCGTCCTCCGTGCTAATTTCACCACGCTTGAATTTTGCATACCAATCAATTATTGTTGATTTCCCTGGGGCAGAGTCCGGAAACTCATTATTGTTTTTGCTTCCACCGTATTTTTTCCCCTTCAGAAAACAGTATTTTTTCAAAACACGAAATTCCTTTTTTTCCATTTTTTTCACAATAACAAAAGTTGCTTCACAAAAGACGCTCTATCTCACAAATTAATTTATTTACAGACGTCAAATTTTGACACGAATCATTTGGAGGTTGGTACTATATAAAAATAATATGCATTTAATACTAGCGACGCCATTTATGTGTCAGACCGGGGACTTATCAGCCAACCTGTTAACCGATAATTCAAAGTAAAACGAGGTTTTTTATTCCAAAAAAAAAAAAAAAAAAAACTTCGCACCAAAGATGTAAATCCTTAAAATAAGTCTTAGCCTATATTTGAAGCGTTTTTATCTCTAATTCGAAGATTCAATATATCACTTGATTTAAAACGATTTCTTTAATTAAAAATGTCTGTCTTTATGTTAAAGAAAATTTGCATAACTTCACAGACCAACTTTAGCAGAGGGTTGCAAATATCCAAAATTTGGGTTCTTCAATCCTTACAGACTAGCAATGAATAAGTGTGCTTTTTGCTTGCTGGGTATTACCTCAGAAAACAAACAGATTTTAATCTATAGTATTCCAGAGATTCCAAATGAATTAATCAGCACCTAACTTGATACGAGGGCAAAGGTTCAGTAAATGGTAAAGATATGTTACTAAAGCAAACGTAAAGAATTCTCTCTGTAATTTCTCAATTCGTTCGCAATGTACTTTATATATAGGGTTCCACTCAATGGCCTGCCTACACTAAAAAAAAGTGAACTCTATATTTCACTAGAGCCAATTTAACTATATTTTACTTCATGGAATTATTATGGTTGGATAATATAATATATAATAATTTTTTGAGTACGTTAGTTAAATGAACTAAAACAAATATATACAGCAGTAAGTTCGGCCGGGCCGAATCTTAAATACCCACCACCATGAACCAAATATTAGGGTTTCCTTTGAAATTTCAGGAGGGCTTGAGGACTTGAGGACACTTCCCGAAGATAAATTTAAAAATTTCACCTATGAGGACTATATCAGATCATGGATTTATAAGAACCATTTTTGTTTGAGTTTAGTTTGAGTTTTAGAGGAATCATTAACATCTCTTGTAAGTGTGCAAGAAAATTATAAAATAACGTCTTGATTTTAAATCTTAAATCTGTAGAAGTAAAATCTGGAAATTTTACATTGAGTTTCAAGCACTTTTCATGATCAGTGCGCCTTCTACACCCTCAAGAAGTGAAGTCGGTCTATATGGGGACATTACCAAATGGACTGATAAAAACTTAATCCGATACACGTTTTTGTGAGCCTAAAATACCAGAATATTTACAATTTCAGGCAAATCAGATAAAAACTACGGTTTCTAGAAACCCAAGGAGTTAAATCGGGAGATAGTTCTTATGGGGGCTATACTAAAATATGGACCGATACTCACCGTTTTCCGCGCACCTCTTTATGACCCGAAAATACCCCTAGATTTCCAATTTCGGGCAAATAGGATAAAAACTTCGGATTCTAGAAGCCCAAGAAGTAAAATCGGTCTATATGAGGGCTATACCAAAATATGGGCCAATACTCATCATTTTCGGCACACCTCTTTATGGTCCTAAAATACCTCTAGATTTCCAATTTCAGACAAAGTGGATAAAAACTACGGTTTCTATAAGCCCAAGACCCCAAATCGGGAGGTCGCTTTATATGGGGACCATACCAAAACATGGAACGATACTCACAATTTTTGGCACACTTATTTGTGGTCCGACTATACCTCTAGATTTCCAATTTCAGATAAATTGAATAAAAACTGCGGTTTCTATAAGCCCAAGAAGTAAAATCGGGAGATCGGCCTATATGGGGGCTATACCAAAATATGGACCGATACTCACAATTTTTGGCACACGTATTTGTGGTCCTACAATACCTCTAGATTTCCAATTTCAGTTAAATTGAATAGAAACTGCGGTTTCTATAAGCCCAAGAAGTGAAATCGGGAGATCGGTCTATATGGGGGCTATACCAAAACATGGACCGATACTCACCATTTTTTGCACACCTCTATATGGTCATAAAATACCTCTAGATTTCAAATTTCAGGCAAATTGGATAAAAACTTCGGTTTCATAAGCCCAAGACCCCAAATCGGGAGGTCGGTTTATATGGGGACTATATCAAAACCTGGACCGATATAGCCCATCTTCGAACTTGACCTGCCTGCAGACAAAAGACGAGTTTTGTGCAAAAATTCAGCACGATTGCTTCATTATTGAAGACAGTAGCATGATTACAACAGACAGACAGACAGAAGGACAGACGGACATCGTTATATCGTCTTAGAATTTCTCCCTGATCAAGAATATATATACTTTATATAGTCGGAAATCGATATTTCGATGTGTTACAAACGGAATGACAAACTTATTATACCCCCGTCACCATTCTATGGTGGTGTGTATAAAAAACGGGGAAAAAATTATATTATTTTATTTCTTTAAATTTTTAAAATTTACTAAATTTACACTAAAGACATTCTTGCAGTATTGAACTCCAATTTTTTCCTTCAAACTACAAAATTATCTTTAACAAGCGAAAATACTTAATTATATCTAATAAATTTTCTTGAATTAGTCGAAAAATATTTACTTGTTTTTGTGATATCGGCGTGATGTCAGCGTTTGTAATACCCCACCCAGCAAAAAAAGTTGGAAGTTCTTCCAAAGGCACAACTTTAAAAGTACTTCCAGAAGATGCACTTCCATTGATGTTCTTTATTTTAACTACCCAGGAAGTTCTTTTAATTCAATTTTTTATAACTTGATTTGTTCATACTTTTACCGGGTAATTTTAACTTTTTTTGTTTCAAATAGGTTAAAAACAGAGTAAGAATTCATAAAATGGTACAAATCATTTAAATTTTGTCGAAAAAAATGCTAAATTCATTCTGAAAAAATTGTGAATTTTTGAAAATATTTTAGGTCAAACGTTTCCAACAAGCGTTAGAATCCATTAAAAATTATAAAAAATTAAAAAAATTATTTATTTGACAAAATATAACAGAATTTTTTAATTTATATCCAAAACACTGAATTCGGATTACACCTAAAGAAGTGATGCAAATTCAGTGCAACGGCTGTTGAAATGGAGGACTTCCGTCCTATGACAAGCCCATGTTAAATTCATCGCTTCTGCGTCAATTATGCACCACTTCCGGATCCAAAAAGAACATTTTCATTACTTTTTTGGCGACGCTTTTTTTGCTTTTTGGATCCGGAAGTGGTGCAAAATTGACGCAGAAGCGATGAATTTAACATGGGCTTGTCATAGGACGGAAGTCCTCCATTTCAACAGTCGTTGCAATGAATTTGCATCACTTCTTTAGGAGTGATCGGAATTCAATGTTTTGGATGTAAATTAAAAAATTCTGTAATATTTTTGTCAAATAAATAATTTTTATAATTTTTAATGGATTCTAACACTTGTCGGAGATGTTTTACCTCAAATATTTTCAAAAATTCACAATTTTTTCAGACGGTATTTAGCATTTTTTTTCGACAACATTTAAATGATTTGTACCATTTTTAACCTATTTGAAACAAAAAAAGTTAAAACCACACATTAAAGGTATGAAAAAAAAAACAATTTATAAAAATTGAATTAAAAGAACTTCCTGGGTAGTTACAATAAAGTACGTCATTGGGAGTGCATCTTCTGGAAGTGCTTTAAAAGTTGTGCCTTTGGAAGAACTTCCAAATTTGTTTGTTTCTAAATTTTCTAAAAATGATCTAAATTTTCTAAACTTAACCAAAATTTTTCTTCCTGGTGCGTTCACTGTTTTTTCAGTGTATTCATTATGGTTATGGATCCAGAAACACCTTACAATTTCTCTTCATAGTGCATTTTAATTTTGGGACATATAATGTAGTAGAGTTTAATGTTATTTTTTTATTTATTTATTTATTCATTATTAAGTTACAATTGAAATTGATAACTTAAATGGCTTAATGGCTATGACAACTAAGGTCTTAAGCTCAGAGTTTAATGTTAAGTATTATGAATTAATGTAGTTCAGATTAAGATACGTAAATTTATTGAATTTAAAATATAAATATAAATATAAATTAAATATAATTATTTTATTTTAATTAAATTCAAAATTAATTCAGACAACATTAAACTAAATTTATCTCACATATATTTATTACATATAAAATATAAATATACTCTAATTTAATCATATTATTGTGTTAAAAATTTCTTGCAGCATATTTTATTATGCAATTTTTTTGTTGTAATTTTCATTTAATCTATGGTCTTATACAAACATATTTATATACAATGGATATGAAAAAGTACATTTGTTTACTTTTGGACACAATTGTGGTCATGGTTCGTTGGCGTTAAATGTCAGACATTTTTACATACGGAATGTCGAAATGTCTTTTTAAGCATTATCCAGAAATGTTCTCACATTTCTTCAACACAAAGAATGGTATGTGTGGCATTTATATGTTGACATATAAACTCAACAATTTAGATTATTTGCCAAGTCAAGGACTTTATGTGATCACATGAAAGAGTAAAAACGACAACATAAGGAAATATTATTTAACATTTTCAGGAAAGAGGTATGAAGATATTAAGGCAAGGGTGGTGGTTTTTCCGCTACTGCGAATTAAACAAAGGTTTTTAAATACAAATATATTATTTTTATCCCAGATTTTTATTTAGGTCAACGGAGGCGTGAGATATCGTAATCAATAGAATATGACAGTTTAGCTTTCCTGCAGGAAATTGGTGGTAAGACAATGCTTTCGGAGTAATTGGGCAGTGCTTTTGTCACTCCGGGCAATAAGCGCAACTTTAAGATGATTTCAGACCTATGTAGTCTAAGTGAAATCTGTGGAAGAAATTGTGCCGTTTTGTGACATTCTACTACGGTCCCATCGTTTGGAAAGGTAAAGGATTCTCGTCCCCGGGAATTCACATCAATTACCTGGAGAAGGGTAAAATAATTACAGGTCCATATTATGTTGAATGATTGACCAGATTAAAACAGTTATTTATTTCACTTGGGGATATTTTGCAGTTCTCGCGAAAACGTACTTGTTAGACCTCTTCAGAAGTGCGATGATCGCTAAGGCAACTGAATCAAGTTAGAAGAAACTGTGTACCAAATTATATCGGTGTTTTTCGAGAACGATTATCCTTTTTTGGTAAACTTAGTACCAATTGGATAACTGTCATATCGATTTAATATTTTTGTACATCTTAACCAACTTTTGTAAATAGAAACAATAATCCTTGACACGGTCATTGTTATATCAAACTAGTAAGGAAAGTTTAGAAAAGTCTAGGGTCGACTATGTTAGACCATGTACATTTGAAGGTCTACAATTTCGATACCATCTCAAATCCCTCAAATTTGTTGGGTGCAATGTATAAAGATCTATGTTCCCATGTACTTATATTTTAGTCTGAATTGATTTGGATAAAACGTTTTACACTTCTACAAATTCTTTAGATTTAAAATTTAAATCGGCTAATGCCAAGAGGAGGAGCGCAATGCTAGTAAAAACAAGTATAAACGGCCGTAAGTTCGGCCAGGCCGAATCTTATGTACCCTCCACCATGGATTGCGTAGAAACTTCTACGAAAGACTGTCATCCACAATCGAATTACTTGGGTTGTGGTATCTTAAATCGTTTTCTAAATTGTGAGTTAGTCCATACATGGTATATATTAGACAAAAAAGGTATGTGTAGATAAGTCTACAAATAATTACGAATCGATATGGACTTTTGCACGGTACGTAGGGAGCCAGAATTAAAATATGGGGTCGCTTATATGTTATGGGGGCTATATACAATTATTGATATGGACTAATTTTTGTGTGATTGGGGATCGATTTATCTGAGGGCTATATAACTATAGACCGATATGGACCTAGTTAGGCATGGTTGTTAACGGCCATATACTAGCACCAAATTTCAACTGACTCGGATGAAATTTGCTCCTCCAAGAGGCTCCAAAACCAAATCTCGGGATCGGTTTATATGGGGGCTATATATGATTATGGACTGATATGGACCACTTTTGGCATGGTTTTTAAATATCATATACTATCACCACGTACCAAATTTCAACCAGATCGGATGAATTTGGCTTCTCCAAAAGGCACCTGAGGTCAAATCTGGGTGATCGGTTTATATGGGGGCTATATATAATTATGGACTGATATGAACCAATTCCTGCATGGTTATTGGATAACATATACTAACATCACGTACCAAATTTCAACCGAATCGGATGAGTTTTGCTCTTCCAAGGGGGTCCGGAGGTCAAATCTGGGGATCGGTTTATATGGGGGCTATATATAATTATGAACCGATTTCGACCAATTTTTGCATGGCCATTAGAGACCGTATACTTATACCATGTACCAAATTTCAGCCGGATCGGATGAAATTTGCTTCTCTTAGAGGCTCCGCAAGCCAAATCGGGGGGTCGGTTTATATGGGGACTATATATAATTATTGACCGATGTGGACCAAATTTTGCATAGTTGTTAGAGACCATATACTAACACCATGTACCAAACTTCAGCCATCCGAACAACATCAATAACAACTACTTGTGCCATGTTTCAAGTCGATAGCTTATTTCGTTCGGAAGTTAGCGTGATTTCAACAGACGGAAGGACGGACGGACATATTCAGATCGACTCAGATTTTCACAACGACCCAGAATATATATACTTTATGGGGTCTTAGAGCAATATTTCGAAGTGTTACAAACGGAATGACAAAGTTAATATACCCCCATCCTATGGTGGAGGATATAAAAATATTGGAAATATTTAAATCTAAAGCCATTGCATGAAAATTCGCAAATGTGCATTTAAGATTTATCGGTCATAGTTGACTTAGCAGTAGTGATTTTACAAGGAAAATACGCGTATTTAGGCAATATTTTCCCAAGTCGGAAGAATGTTACGTCAAATGTTAATTGCACTCTTTGTTGCAATTTCCACAATTTTCGGAGTGAAACTTTGTCCTCCGTGGTCATATGAATCTGTATCTGACGATTTCTAAATCTGAACCGATTTCAACCAACTTTAGCATATCAAGAATGGATATTACACTCTTAAAAAAAAAATTCACGTTAGTCGGAGTAAAACTATGGCCTCTGTGGTAATATGAGTGTAAATCGGGCGAAACATATACATCTAAACCGATTTCTCCCAAAATCAATAGGGTTCTATTCTGAACCAAAAAATATACTTGTGCCAAATTTGTTGTCGATTGGACTAAATCTGCTAAATTATTTCATTTATTATTTATTTTATTAAAAATTGTAGAATTTCATCTTCATCTTCATTTTTTTTATTTTATAGTATCCTCTACAAGTTGCAAGTGCTTGCCATCCATGGAGCATTAAATATTAACCGTGAGTATCCAAAATATTAAACTTTTTTAAATCAAACATGTGTTAAAAATCTTTAAATTACACATCTTCTATTAGTTTCTGTCAGACTTATCATCTAAACATTACGATTTGTTCCTCATAACGATTCTTTTATATTAAGACTTATAATCTTATACATTTTTATAACCACCACCATAGAATGGTGATGGGGGTATAATAAGTTTGTCATTCCGTTTGTAACACATCGAAATATCGATATATATTCTTCATCAGGTAGAAATTCTAAGACGACATAACCATGTCCGTCTGTATGTCTGTTGTAATCACGCTACAGCTTTCAATAATGGCGCTATCGTCCTGCAATTTGGCACAGTTTCATTTTTTTGTAGTGTTATCGTGCTGAAATGTTGCACATACTCGTATTTTGTCTGCAGGCAGGTCAAGTTCGACGATGGACTATATCGGTCCAGGTTTTGATATAGCCGTTAAATGTGTTGGGTGCTATATATAAACGTCCAAAATACATACATTTAAATCTGACTCTATATGAACAAAATTCATAATTTATAGACTTAAAATTAAAATAAGTCGGCTAATGCCATGGGATGGTACACTATGTTAGTAAAAAACAAGCCGGGCCGAATCTTAAATACCCACCACCATGCACCAAATATTAAGTTTCCTTTGAAATTTCAGGAGGGCTTGAGGACTTGAGGACACTTCCCGAAGATAAATTTAAAGATTTCACCTATGAGGACTATATCAGATTCTGGATTTATAAGAACCATTTTTGTTTGAGTTTTAGAGGAATCATTAACATCTCTTGTAAGTGTGCAAGAAAATTATAAAATAACGTCTTGATTTGAAATCTTAAATCTGTAGAAGTAAAATCTGGAAATTTTACATTGAGTTTCAAGCAATTTTCATGATCAGTGCGACTTCTACACAAGAAGTGAAGTCGGTCTATATGGGGGCATTACCAAATGGACCGATAAAAACTTAATCCGATACATGTTTCTGTGAGCCTAAAATACCAGAATATTTACAATTTCAAATCAGATAAAAACTACGGTTTCTAGAAACCCAAGGAGAGATCGTTCTTATGGGGGCTATACTAAAATATAGACCGATACTCACCGTTTTCGGCACACCTCTTTATGGCCCGAAAATACCTCCAGATTTCCAATTTCAGGCAAATTGTATAAAAACTTCGGATTCTAGAAGCCCAAGAAGTAAAATCGGGATATCGGTCTATATGGGGCTATACCAAAACATGGACCGATACTTACCATTTGTGGCACACCTCTTTATGGTCCTAAACTACGGATTCTATAAACCCAAGATGTAAAATCGGGAGATCGGTTTATATGGGGACCATACCAAAACATGGACCGATGCTCACCATTTTTGGCACACCTCTTTACGGTTCTAAAGTACCTCTCGATTTCCAATTTCAGGTAAATTGGATAAAAACTGCGGTTTCTATAAGCCCAAGAAGTAAAATCGGGAGATTGGCCTATATGGGGGCTATACCAAAATATGGACCGATACTCACCATTTTCGCCACACCTCTTTATGGTCCTAAAATACCTCTAGATTTCCAATTTCAGACAAATTGGATAAAAACTACGGTTTCTATAAGCCCAAGACCCCAAATCGGGAGGTCGTTTTATATGGGGACCATACCAAAACATGGACCGATACTCACAATTTTTGGCACACGTATTTGTGGTCCTACAATACCTCTATATTTCTAATTTCAGGTAAATTGAATAAAAACTGCGGTTTCTATAGGCCCAAGAAGTAAAATCGGGAGATCGGTCTATATGGGGGCTATACCAAAATATGGACCGATACTCACATTTTTTGGCACACGTATTTGTGGTCCTACAATACCTATAGATTTCCAATTTCAGGTAAATGGAATAAAAACTGCGGTTTCTATAAGCCCAAGAAGTAAAATCGGGAAATCGGTCTATATGGGGGCTATACCAAAACATGGACCGATACTCACCGTTTTTGGCACACCTCTTTATGGTCATAAAATACCTCTAGGTTTAAAATTTCAGGCAAATTGGATAAAAACTACGATTTCTATAAGCCCAAGACCCCAAATCGGGAGGTCGGTTTATATGGGGACTATATCAAAACCTGGACCGATATAGCCCATCTTCGAACTTGACCTGCCTGCAGACAAAAGACGAGTTTGTGCAAAAGTTCAACACGATTGCTTCATTATTGAAGACTGTAGCGTGATTACAACAGACAGACAGACAGACGGACATCTTTATATCGTCTTAGAATTTCTCCCTGATCAAGAATATATATACTTTATATAGTCGGAAATTGATATTTCGATGTGTTACAAACGGAATGACAAACTTATTATACCCCCGTCACCATTCTATGGTGGTGGGTATAAAAAATTGGAAAATATTCCACTGACACAATTTAATGATCTTCTTAATTTTCTATCGCAGTTGCAAGGAACTATTTTTTTACTAAAAATATCTAACATATCTTTACTTTCCTGCACTACATATAGTATTTTCTTTATGCCAAGCTTTAAAAAGTGATGCTCTAAATATCTAAACAAGTTTTATAAAATTAGACTACAAGGATAATGTCTTTGTAATGCTTGCCCCCCTACCAACCAACTCAAAATGTATACAATGACGCAAAGCGGTCGTCTATTATGAAACTTTGGGACAAAAGTAGCTTAAAAGTTTACGGATACAGCTTAAATAAATTTGTCATGCTTATAGGCAAAGTTTATTTTATGCGTTTCCTATCCCAGGTCATTATCCCTTGTACCAGCGTAATACGAATATACATTTAAACAAATTGGAATTCTAAGTATTCGTATGGACCTATATTATTATGAAGCTATACAAAAAAATCTTCACACTTTAGACCATCAAAACGAAAATCTCAGTTATGGAGATTTACATGCAAAAAGAAGCATTGAAGCGTTGGGCTTGTGTGAGCCTTTTTTTCTTCTGCCATCATTCTTTAATCATAAAAATATTATGAACAATAGAAAGACTTTTAATGCCATCCTTCTGCCTCAGATTCACCATCTTACCAGCTGAAGCTATGATTTTCGAGCAATGGAATGCCTTCTTGGAAGTAGGTTTTATTATATCTTCTTCTTCGAGAGAAAACAAAAAGAAAGTATTGTGTGTGATTTTGTTTTTTTTTTTACAGCTGGTAAAGCTTTTCCCCATTGGTGTCTTATTTAAGGATTTTATTGTCCTTTATTGTCTTTTATTTCTTATGATTTGTTCTTTGTGTCCTTTGTGAGTTGCGTGGGGTTATTTTGTTGCTGCTTTTGTTTTTCATTTTGCTCCTTTCAGGAATAAAAATCGAAATGAAAAGAAAGTTTTACGAGTTTATAGACAAAACAATCTCTCATTCTGTTTGACGAGTTTACGAGTCTTACAATGTTGTTGCCATTCTGCTTCAGACACTGGGATAGGCACGGAACTGGTATCCTTTTGTTTTTGGCGCTGCACTGTAGATTCGTGAAGTTCTTAAACTGCATAAAGGCATACAAAACAAGATGACGTGATTCCATCCCCATGGATAGGAAGAAATGTGAACACTATAATTTTTTAATAACATGTAACCCAGCAAACATATATAATATCATCAAGTTTTCTGATTAGAAATATGTATTCTGAATTAGTTTTGTGGTTAGTTCATAACACCTTCGTCATACCAATTGTCACACATCGAAGTATCGATTTCCGATCAATGTGAAGGTCTTAAACAATATAGCGATTTACAGTGGAATTAAGTATAAAAGATAGCAATTAGGTTAGGTTGAAAATCAGATTAAGGTTTACGGCCTATCATGTCGCCTGATATACACGCAAGTCAATTTTTTTTGAGAACTCTCATATCTCATCATTACTGCCAGGGAGCCACCGTGGTACAATGGTTAGTATGCCCGCCTTGCATACACAAGGTCATGGGTTCGATTCCTGCTTCGACCAAACACCAAAAAGGTTTTCAGTGGTGGAATTTCCCACCTCAGTAATGCTGGTGACATTTCTGAGGGTTTAAAAACTTCTCTAAGTGGTTTCACTGCATTGTGGAACGCCGTTCGGACTCGGCAATAAAAAGGAGGTCCCTTGTCATTGAGCTTAACATGGAATCGGACAGCACTCAGTGATAAGAGAGAAGTTCACCAATGTGGTATCACAATGGACTGAATAGTCTAAGTGAGCCTGATACATCGGGCTGCCACCTAACCTAACCTACTGCCAGTGGAACTCCTCCGCTGTGTTGGGAGTTCTTATCTACCAGATCTTGCAGTATTTTCACATAATCCGACGATAATAGTCTTAGCATGAGAAAGTTCCATTTTGATATACGGCTCATAATCTTTTGGGCCGTCTCTAACTCAACTAGCCAGAGAATGAAGTCATCAAGTAGCGCCATTTTAGCCGCCGTTCACTGTATTTCGCAAGTTGGCTCAGTCATCAAGCCTCCGACGCCAGATGCAAAATCGACGAAATATGCACTGAAAAAAAAACATACTCGGTTCCAAAGATTTTGTCTTTACTTTAAACAAGAAAGGAAAGCCTAAAGTCGGGCGAGGCCGACTATATTATACCCTGCACCACTTTGTAGATCTAAATTTTCGATACCATATCTAGGGTGGAATACAATTTTACTAGGGTGGAACACAATTTTAGTAAAAAAATATGGGAAACATTTAAATCTGAAGCAATTTTAAGGAAACTTCGCAAAAGTTTATTTATGATTTATCGCTCGATAAATATGTATTAGAAGTTTAAGAAAATTAGAGTCATTTTTACAACTTTTCGGCTAAGCAGTGGCTATTCAACAAGGAAAATGTTGGTATTTTGACCATTTTCGTCGAAATCAGAAAAACATATGTATGGGAGCTATATCTACATCTGAACCGATGTCATCCAAATTTGGCACGCATAGCTCAATGCTGATTCTACTCCCTGTGCAAAATTTCAACTAAATCGGAGTTAAAATTGGCCTCTGTGGTCATATGAGTATAAATCGGGCGAAAGCTATATATGGGAGATATATCTAAATATGAACCGATTTCAACCAAATTTGGCACGCATAGCTACAATACTAATTCTACTCCCTCTGCAAAATTTCAACTAAATCGGAGTTAAAAATTGGCCTCTGTGGTCATATGAGTGTAAATCGGGCGAAAGCTATATATGGGAGCTATATCTAAATCTGAACCAATTTCAACCAAATTTGGCACACATAGCTACAATGCTAATTCTACTCCCTGTGCAAAATTTCAACTAAATCGGAGCAAAAAATTGGCCTCTGTGGTCATTTGAGTGTAAATCGGGCGAAAGCTATATATGGGAGCTATATCTAAATCTGAACCGATTTCAACCAAATTTGACACACATAGCTATAATGCTAATTCTACTCCCTGTGCAAAATTTCAACTAAATCGGAGCAAAAAATTGGCCTCTGTGGGCAAATGAGTGTAAATCGGGCGAAAGCTATATATGGGAGCTATATCTAAATCTGAACCGATTTGGCTGATATTTTGCAAGTTTTTCGAGACTCATAAAATATTCGGATGTACGGAATTTGAGGAAGATCGGTTGATACACACGCCAATTATGACCAGATCGGTGAAAAATATATATGGCGGCTATATCTAAATCTGAACCGATTTTTTCCAAAATTAATAGGGATCGTCTTTGAGCCGAAACAGGACCCTCTACCAAATTTTAGGACAATCGGACTAAAACTGCGAGCTGTACTTTGCAAACAAAAATACACCAACAGACAGACAGACGGACAGACAGACATACAGACAGATAGACAGACAGACGGACATCGCTAAATCGACTCAGAATTTAATTCTAAGACGATCGGTATACTAAACGATGGGTCTCAGACTTTTCCTTCTTGGCGTTACATACAAATGCACAAACTTATTATACCTTGTACCACAGTAGTGGTGAAGGGTATAAAAATTTGGTATTGATTCCGAGCCAAAGAAGCGGATAATACAAGTAAGGATACT
Source organism: Haematobia irritans (assembly GCF_050003625.1). Lineage (NCBI taxonomy): Eukaryota > Metazoa > Arthropoda > Insecta > Diptera > Muscidae > Haematobia > Haematobia irritans. The sequence continues at coordinate 162,148,478 of NC_134397.1, read as the reverse complement.
TTTAAGACACAATTCTCTTTTAAATTTAGGTTTTGTGTACTTGCTTCTAGGAAGCAAATTTTAATTTTTCGCTTTCTTAGCTTTTTCTCTTCAAAGTCCTTTAAAAACGAATTAACGGCAACTTTATTTTCCAAATTAGGACTCGACTTCCAGTAGAAATTATGCTATGTTTGAAGTAAAAAACTTCTTTAAAATAAAGTTTTGAAAAACATGTCCTATATTTGAACGATTTTTTGCTTTGTAGTAAAGATGCAAAAAGACAACAAATTTAAAGACAATTTAATTAAATTTAAAGAATTTTTCTGAATTATTAAAGTCAAGTTGACCTTAGCCTATAAATTTTTTCTTTCGTGTTAAGATACCCATTTTTAAGTCAAATCACTTAATTATAAGGACAATACGACTTCATTGAAAAGTTTATCGACTTTTGGACAAGGAAAATAACTTTATTTTAGAGAAATGTGTCTTCTATGCTAAGCAAAATTTGTATTCGTATTTTAAAGACATGAAATCTTTGACCTCACGACAATATTTTTTTCAGTGTGGGTACACCAGTGCACTGAAAATGACCACGATAGTCCCAGGAAAGCGAAACGTCACCAACTTCGGTGATTCGCAAGTTATTTGATAACCTTAATTATTACCTTTTGTTAGCTTCAGCAATTCCTTGCTCCTATTCCAAGGAATTGCTCTGCTTGCCGGTTTCAATTTAGAGTGTTAGTGTGGTTCTAATTTCTTTGGGATAACCAAAATGTCATGTTCCTCACATCTCATTCGTGAAGAATAACAACTGTTCATGACGCTGCCTTAAGAAATGCTCATCTAGCGAAATAAGCTTCCCAATCTTGCGATCCTTCTTTAGGTTAATGCCCTTGACAACCGCTACATAAGTATATATTTTTGATTAGGATGATATCCTAAAAACATCTAATTATGCCCGACTGTAAGTATAATCACGATACAGGCTTCAATAATGGCTCCATCTTATTGAAATTTTGTAGAAAATCTGTTTTAGTCTGCAAACAGGTCGAGTTGGAAATGGGCTATAAAGTAGAGGTGTGCACGTGAGTAATATTTTACTCACGCTCACGCACACTCACGACGGAAAAATCTTACTCACGCACGAAAAAATTTCGAGGCGCTCACGCTCACGAACACTCACGAATGAATTTATTTTAAAAAATCACGCTCACGCACACTCACGATAGAAAAATTTTACTCACGCACACTCACGCACGAAAATATTTTGAGGCATTCACGGTCACGCACACTCACGAAACAAAATTTTTGCTCACGCACGCTCACGCACGAAAAGTTTTCTAGCCGTTCACACTCACGCACACTCACGAATGAATTTATTTAAAAAAATCACGCTCACGCACACTCACGATAGAAAAATTTTACTCACGTACACTCACGAAAAAAAATTTTTGCTCACGCACACTCACGCACGAAAAAATTTCAAGGCGCTCACGCACACTCACGAAGGAATTTATTTTCCAAAACTTACGCACGAAAATTGTTCTTGGCGCCCCCACTCGGGACAGAGAATTCTTACTCAGGCACGAACAATTTTGTGAGGAGCTTACCCACATTCACGACTGTAGAAATGCTCATTTGACGTGAAATAATATATATAGTACCACGCTGAAATAAATAGACATCTGTTTGGTTTTACTTTAAAGTATTTATTTATATGCGAGATACATAAATGTATTTTAAAATAATACCTTACGCAGTTAAAAATGAATATTAATATTCAATTTACAAGTATTTTATATAAATTGTTTACGGTATATAAAATAGTTTTAAGATATTCTATATCTTATATAAAAATAAAAAGTAAAATAAAATGTGTTTCACACGACTATAAATTACTTTTAAATCATATATACTTTTTGATTTTATTTTTTTGTAAAAAATATTTTTTAGTACTTCTGTTAGTTAAAGTATATTTTTAAAAATAAGGTATTTTAAGCAAAGATATAAAAAGGAATAAATTTTATTTCTTATTGTCTATATAACTTACAATAGTTTTTTATATTTTTAAGTGTTTTTGTTTAAAAAAAGGATTTTATCCATATTATCTGATAAAAGTCGGGATCTCCTTTCTTCCAATATTCGTCCTGAGGTTGAAAATACCCTTTCGCTGGTAGTGGAACTGGCAGGAATATTGAGTATATTTCTGGCCAATTCTGCCAGCAAAGGCGTATCTTTGGCATCTCGCCAAAATTCCAAAATATTTATATGAATATTAATTTTCTTTTTTTGGTATAATCGTAGTTCCTCTTCAACTGGTTCATCGTCTGAACCTTTTGAAAAATGACTAAGATCCATAAAATCTTTAAATTGATGGTTTACTGGTGTGGGAGATCCACATGTATCCTCTGTGGCATTTCCTTGGCTAGTACCTATCTTTTTTTTATGTATATCCAGAAGCAAAACTCTCACGCTATTCAACACTTCAACTTTTTTTTCTAATTTTAAAAAATTTAACTCTTTAAATGGAGGGTTTAAAAATGTGGCAACAAAGCATATTGTTTTCGGTTGGCACCTACTTACTAGTGAGAGTTTTACTTTCCCTTTAACTCTTGCCATGAGGTCAGAATCTTTTGGATCTACACCACAAATTAATAATAACTTTTCATACCAAAGTACATATTCTTGAATGGTGGGATTCAAGTCGGAACTCATCTGTTCAGAACAATTTTTAAAAGGTTCCAAGAATTGTAGCAAGTTATTGAGTAGATTAAAGTCTATTGGTGATATCCGGTGGACTTCGTTTTTTTCTAAAAGAATTGATTGAATTTCTGTTTTCATTTCCATTACACTCTTGATCATTATGTATATGGAATTCCACCGTGTGACAATGTGTTGTTTCAATGTTTTTGTAAGCTTACTATTTAGCTGTGAATGCTTAAAATAACATACCAAAGCTTTGCAAGCATCTATTAGTGTTTTTATTTCGGGGAAGTTTTTTTTTTCGAAAAGGTCTGTCATGACCAAATTTAGGTTATGACATGCACACGATAATCTGGTATACTTTTTGAATGCAGCTACAACGTTGGAACCGTTGTCAGTAACAACGACTCCCGTGGCAAGCTTTTCTTCTATACCAAATTCCTCTAAAATTGAAAGCGTTACTTTCAAAATGTTGTCGGCTGTTTTTTCACCTAAATTAAAACAAAAAAACACACAAATAAGGAAAGCTTAAAGTCGGCGGGACTGAATTTATTATACCCTGAACCACTTTGTAGATTCCTATAAGCATATATTTTAATCTGAGCTAACGCCCTGCGACGAAACACAATGTAATAACTACGGGAAATATTATTGTTATTATTAAATGTTTATGCAATTTCGCACAAGTACATTTATGAGTTATCGAAAGATACATATTAATTGAAGGTACACACAAAATGTTTGTTTGTGATTCAATCACGAAATTAATTGATCTAATTAATTTTTAATTGAAATGTCTTCAATCACGAAAATGATAGTATCAATCACAGTTTTAATTGGGCATAGAAAAAAGAAAAAAAAATGATTACAAAATTAATTGATTTCATTAGCAAATTTCAATTATTTTTTAATTGATTAAATTAAAAATTTAAGTGATGTTTGCAATCAATTTATTAATTAAAAAAGGTAATTATTTTCAATTACAGTTTTTATTCGGATTAACCATTGATTGTTTCAAATACATTTTTAATTAAAAATTAAATAAAATTTCATCCCTTTTTTAACTGACTTAGTCTTCCCAATTTGTTTAAAAAGTTAATTGTATCAATTAATTTTTTAATTAAAAATTTTCAATCATTGACTTAATTAACTTAATATTTCTATCTTGATTAAAAAGTTAATTATATCGATTAATTTATTAATTGAAAAAAATTTCAACTTCAATCAACCTTTTAATTGGAAATATTTTGGTGATATTTTTTTCTGTGTAAAGATAGATCATATTGCTGTCACATTTTACACCCCTAGCTATTTAGAGTGTATACAGAAATAAGGACAGACAGAAGGAAATTTCAACATCGACTCAGGGGCCCTGAGCAATATCGCAAACATATGCTCTAACTTATAATAACCTTTTCCACAGAGTGATTAAGGGTGTACAAAAACATAAAATAAAAACCAAATCCAAACTTACCATAAGGAAATTCTCTATTACCCAAAATTTTAACATTTAAAATATAATTTTCATCAATATAATGACATGTTAAAGTCATGAAACTTCTTTGACGGTACTCATCAGACCACATATCCGTAGTAAAAGCCAGATTATGGTTTTTTAACGATTCTTTGAGAAATGCTTTTACTTCAGTATACTCTTTTACTAAGATGTTTCTTGAGAGTGTCGTTCTAGATGCCAGTACTTCACTAATTTCGATGTTGCCGAAAGTGGCACCGATGTTAACCAAAGCTTGTGCGAACTTCCTAAAGCCAGAACCTAGCAAAAACAAAAATATACATAAATAAAATCAACTTGGATTGGATTTGTACAAAATTTTTTTACACATCTTCTAAATCTCTAGACTTAAAATAAAAATTGTCTAAAGTCCTGGGACGAAACACAATGTATGTAAACAAATATAGGGAATATTTAAAGCTAAAACCATTTATCGGTCATTTTTACACGTCTTCGACTTATCAGTGGAGTTTTTACAAGGAAAATGTTGGTATTTCTGGTCATATTTGCCCAAATTGGAAAAACATGACCGATTTCAACCAAATTAAGCATACTTGACTGTATTATTAAATATAAATCAGGTGTAATATTTAAAGCAAATCAATATGTAATGTAAGGTGTAATATTTAAAGCAAATCCGGATCCATATAATTGCATATCGATTGGAAGATACATATATGGGAGCCAAATTTGAATATCGTTTAACGAACCTAAAATACACAAACAACCACTGTATACTTGCTATATCTTTTAACCAATCAAAACTAACATTACATTCCAAAAATATTGTTTTCATTCAATAAGTCAAATCATTAGATCGGTCTATAAGAGGATATACGAAAGTAAGCTTACCCTCAGTGACGCTAAAAGGTCTGATATCCTTTACCACAAACTGCAATTGGGGTTTTTGAAGTGCGTCCTTCGCTGACTGCGAAACTATTTGTTTCTTAAAACTTAATTTTTGTTGAGGTTTTTCAGCATCTCCTTTGGACTTCTTCAAACACACATGGCGTATCATACCTCCTGTACCTGATTTTCCTGTGTACACCACTAAGTTTTTGCAAGTCAGGCAAATGGCAAACTCCTCAATTTTCCCTTTAGGATTTTTGATAAGGTTAAAATGTTTCCACACGCTGCTTTTTCCATTTGGTGTAAAGAAAGTATATCCATGGTCTGATTTTTTTAATTCATTTTCAAGTTCACTTTTTGTTATTTCACCCATTTTTTATTTTTTAAAATATTTTTCGGGACGCTCATTAACCGGTAACATTTGAATATAATGATGTGATAGAGATGATACATTCATTAAACAATTTTCATGAAAAGTGTTTGAATACAATAATAGCGAATGTCGTCAGGCGCTTCTCCAAATATATATTGAATACATAATTGTCAACACTTTTTTAACTGCTTCTTTGAATCCCCATCACGTCGAAAACTGTATTGTACCATGCAATCCACTAAATTAAAGGGTTGTTAAATTCACTTTACTTCACTTACCCATTTCATTTCACTTACCCATTTTGAAACAATTAAGCATACCAATAAGGGATTTTCAAATGTATAAATATAAGATTTAATACATATATTGCATTAAATATTCATATTATTCATTAATGGATTTTGAGTGAAAGGTCGGTAATAAGTTATAGTTTAAGGCAGTTATTAAGTTCACATTATCTCGCTAAAATATCAATTTTTTCAAAGTTAATTTTCTTTAATATTTCATTTGAAAGAAAATAAACTTTCTCTAAAATTCTCAAAAAATATTATAATTTTATTCTCGTCTTACAGATTTATTTTCAATTTTAGCGGCTAAACTCTAAAATAAATTTGTAAAATCGAAAATAAATTTGTAAGACGAGAATAATATTATAACATTTTTGGAAATTTTTTCTTTAAAATAAATTACTAGAGAAAAGTAACCGTAAAATTATATTTTTGCGCGATAATGCAATCTTAATACACGCTTTAATAAACAAAATTGTGTTTGTTATTATAATTACATATTCATCTTTTCTTACTATTAAGTGCAATTATATTGTTATTTTATATGCCTTGAAAAGTTTTCAATTACGTATGTTATTCGCTATTAAAAATAAATGCTGGTTTATTTTTTCTGTGTACATTAACACAAAAATGATGTAGTATTACTTGATGTCATATTTGTTCATGGAAAATTAAATATTAGATAACTGATGAATTTTTTCAAACAAAAACTAGCATTTCATAATTCAAAATATTTCGTAGTAAAATATTTGAAACGCCAAGCACCTTTCAACCTAATGTACTCTTAAAAGAGTTTTATCATCGAACGAAGCTAATATATGATGATTAATATTATCGTTTTAAGGTCCAGCAAGAAAACCACTAATCCCCAAATTCCGTGCATTGTAAAATCGTACTAGTTCACATCTAATTTCTCAGCACAATTTAGTACTTATTCTGGATGAAGCTAACGGCATTTTATTCCTAATTTATACGAAAGCCAAAAAGAGACAGAGAAAAGTTTAACATATTGTTCTCTTTTCAACTATTTATAGATATGCATATTTCTATACCACATATAAAATAGGTTTCTAGAGTTGCCAAAACACGTTCAAAAAGTTTTGAATCGTCATAGTGAAATACGAATATACCCAATAAACACAAACGTTTGAAAAATGCTAAATTTCAACAATTTTTCAAACATTTTTTCAAAGGATTAGGGTAATATTCAAGTTGAGAAATTGTTGAGAAAATCGCGTTCTCAACAAAAAACAGACATTACCCTCAACAGTGAAATTCAACACATTAGCAATAATATCTCAAGTGTTATCCTCAAATTGAAATGCATCGCTACTCAATAATTTGTCAAACAATTTTCGATTCGAGTCAAATTCAAAATTAACATCGTTACAAATACTTTTCAACCTAAATTTGTATGAATGATATCCCCACTTCAAATTGAAAGTCAAAGCCCAAATTCTATGAATTTTGTATAATTTATTCATTTTCATCAAAATAAAATCTATAGTAATACACTACACTACATAATATTGGGTACCCAATAAACACAGGGTGAGCATTTTTGAAATGCAACAACTTTTCAGTTTGAGGGTAAATAAAATTTTCAACATATATTCAACTTGACTTCACAGAAAAAATTTTCCGTAGGTAAACTAACGCTAAATTTAACTTATTTTTATTGGAAAAAATTAATTTGCTTGTAGTTAAATTTTATTATTTTTATCGAAATTTTCCAAAGCTTAATGAAATCTTACTTTTTTTAAATATGTCTCAAAAATTTTATGAACTTAACGTGGGTATAAAGTTCAATGACCGTACACATAAGTTCAATATGAACTAAAGCAAAATAAGATTTTCGTTCGTTTCCCAAAAATAGTAAGAATGTACGGTTAAAATGGTCATGATTTGGCGCCAATGATTTTCTTCTTTACTTTTAGTTAATTGTTTCATCAATGAGAAGATGTAATCTCGCGAACTGCAGTTAAAAAGTACAAAAGGGCATTAAAGGTTCCTGGTTTTAACAACGCTTTGTGGAAATCTCAAAATGTGGAGCAAAATTAAGTTAAATTTTCGTACGAAGTAGTTCAGTCTTCCTACAAAACAGTTCACTTTTGTCGGTGTTGAAACAGCTCATCTTCAATACACCTTCATATTTTTTGCGAAATACTTCCAATTTGCCAATGAAAATATCTATACAAAAATGTTTACAAATTATGTGTAAGATATTTAAAGTTTTATTGTTTGTGGTTTTGTTCTTATTTGTTGATATGTTTAATAAGATATTTATATTTCCATTAGTATTGTAGTGCATTTTGACTAAAATAAATTATACAAAATTCATAGAATTTTGGTTTTGACTTTCTATTCGATTTTGGGGATATTATTTATACAAATTTTGGGTGAAAAGTATTTGTAACAATGTTAATTTTTAATTTGAATCGTATCGAAAATAGTTTGAGAAATTATTGAGTAGCGATGCATTTCAATTGGAAATTAACACGTGAGAAATTATTGCTAATGTGTTGAATTTTACTGTTGAGGATAATGTCAGTTTTTTGTTGAGAACACGATTTTCTCAACAATTTCTCAATTTGAATATTACCCTAATCTCTTTTGCAGAAATGTTTGAAAAATTGTTGAAATTTAGCATTTTTCAAACGTTTGTGTTTATTGGGATGTGCATGCGCACAGAAAATAAAAAAAAACAATGGCAACACTACGACACACAGCACCAAGGAAGAAATGTTTATTTTTACTTGATAACAATACAATTTGTTTTACATCAAAAATGAATACATTTTCATTACTGGAGTCATCATTAGCTTGTATTAACAGTTCTGTGGTATGTATAATTTGCTTAAAATGCTAGTTTTTCAATTCCCAGAGTAAATCTTCCGTCAATAACCATAGAAAATTGTATAAAATTCCAATCTATGCATTTTTGTATTTTAGACCCTTTATGATGACTCAGAAATCCAATATGAACGCAACGGATCCTGCAAAAAGAAGAAATGTGATATACGCTAGAAAACTTTCCGATATTATCATCAACTGAAAACCCATAGCCGAAAAGATTATAAAGGTTATATCCATGTTCGTTTGAAGGTTGTGTTTTAATTGATTAATTGCGAAATTATATCAACAATCAATGGTATTCCAAATATTGATAAATGCACAGCAAATTGCATATGTATGTTTCTCTGGTCTAAACAAGAATAAATAAAAATTCCTTTGAAATGTGTAGTAATATCCTCACGAATCTACGTTCACTGACTGGTTATCATTTCATGCACATGGATAAATTCCCTTTGTGAAAAAGATTGTACCGAAAGATTTTGATTGCTGACCCAAACGACATGCTGGAATCAAAAATGATGTATGTTTCCATTATTGTATACATACACCGAAAATAAATTTATATTTCATATTTGAAATGAGTATATCTGTGAACTGTGTCAAAAATTTTCAAAATCATTGTAATATGAGTGATTGTAGAGTACAAGAAGGTAAGAAACCAAATACCAGTCAACGTCGATGTTCAGAAGATTCACGGCTACTTTGCTATGTTGTTTAAAAGAGTAAAAACGTTTCCTGTGACTATTCCCATTGTGATGATGTTTGCTAACCATAGCCTTATAAACATGTTTTGTGCTTTAAATTTTGGTTTTCACTTTTCTGTTTTAATTTGTCTGTTACTTTCGTGGTTTTTATACCTTGAACTACATAGTGGTCAGAGTATAATAATTTTGATCTGCCAAAATATGTGCCTACTAGAAATATTGATTTAAGACCCCATAAAATATATACCGATCGACTCAGAATCACCTCCTGAGTCGATTTAGCCCTTGGTGTCCGTTATTTATTTTGATGAAATTTGGAATTGGTGCTTTATTAAAACAAGTACGAACGCTATTGAAATCGGATCAAATTTAGATATAACTCCCATATATATGTATCGCCCGATTTTGATAAATGGGGTCAGAATGCGCTCATCTACTAACCGATCGGCGTCAAATTTGTCACAATGTAATCCACTGACGCTATGTGCAAAATATCATCCCAATCCGTGCAGATTTAGATAGAGATATCATATGTATGCATCGATCGATTGTCCCAAATTTGGGCATAATACTCTTTATTTATTTACCTATGTTGCTCAAATTTCAAATAAACATGTATTAGCCGATCGTATTTAGACTTATATGTAGCTATTACAAAAATCTATTGCCCTGTTTTCAGAAATTTGAATTTATTACCTACACTAATTGAACGATTTCCTCTTTTTTTTAATAATGGACTTAATATTAGTAGCATACTCTGTATGTTCAGAATCAACTATACTCCTAACATCAGACATTTCTTTTCAGATTGTGATAAAACTCCCATGTACCCAGTAATGTTATTAAATATGGAAATGCGGTTTTTCCCCAAACCTATATCATTGGTACCCCACAAACAATGTTCACTAATTCAGTATGTGTGGTTTAGAAAGTCGGACCCGTCCAATGTCGTGAATGTGGTTGACATCGTGAGCGTGATTAAAATCGTGAGCGTGACTGACATCGTGAGCGTGATTAAAATCGTGAGCGTGATTCAAGTCGTGAGCGTGATACAAGTCGTGAGCGTGATTCAAATCGTGAGCGTGGATCAAGTCGTGACCGTGATTCAAATCGTGAGCGTGATTAAAATCGTGAGCGTGATTTAAATCGTGAGCGTGAATAATGTCGTGAGCGTGATTCAAATCGTGAGCGTGATTTTGTGTTCGTGAGTGTAATTATCAAACATTTTTACTCACGCACACTCACGAAGAATTTTTTTTCGTGACTCACGCTCACGCACGAAAATTTTCAGTTTGATCACGCTCACGCACGCTCACGAGATTGACTCCATCGTGACTCACGACTCACGCGTGAGTCACGAAAATTTTCGTGAGTCACGAAAATTTCGTGTCACGTGCACACCTCTACTATAAAGGTGCCAAATTAGTTATATATCGGTTCATGTATTGACATAACATAGCTTCCATATAGATCGATCTCCCGATTTGACTTCCTCATATCATGGAAGCCGCAATTTTTATCCGATTTACAATTATGTGATATTTTAGGTCCACAAACAAATATGCCAAATTTGCTATACACTAAAAAAAAAAAAGTTTACTTGGATCCAAATATTTTGACCTTCCCTTAAAGATTGATTCCGAGCCAAAGATGCGGCTTCTTTAAAATAAAGAAATTTTTTAGCGACCTATATGACTTTAAATTCAATAAAATTAAAATTAGAATAAAGATCTCATTTATCAAATGTTCATTCTCTTTTCGGTTTATTAAAAAAGGTACTCACGTACAAACAAATGCTAGTTTAAAAATCCAAACTATAACAGAACTTCAAAGTAAAAAATGTTTTCTTAATCTCAAAAAAACCTTTAAACCAAAGACGCTAAATCCTCAAAACAAGTTCTAGCCTATATTTCAATCGTTTTGATCTTAAATCTATAGTTTCAATATTTTAGTTAATTAAAAGGGGGGGGGGGTCTATATACAATTATGAACTTGATATGGACCAATGTTTGTGTGATTGTTAAAGGCCATATACTAGCACAATGTTCCATATTTCAACTGACTCGGATGAAATTTACTCCTCCAAGAGGCTCCAAGACCAAATCTCGGGATCGGTTTATATGGGAACTATATATGATTATGGACCGATATGGAACACTTTAGGCATGGTTGTTTAATATCATATACTAACATCACGTACCAAATTTCAACCAGATCGGATGAAATTTGCTTCTCGAAACGCACCGGAGGTAAAATATGGGGATCGGTTTATATGGGGGCTATATACTCGTATAATTATGGACTGATATGGACCAATTCCTTCATGGTTGTTAGAGACCATATACTAACACCACATACTAAATTTCAAGCAGATCGGATGAATTTTGCTTCTCTAAAAAGCACCGGAGATCAAATCTGGGGATCGGTTTATATGGGGGCTATATATGATTGTGGATCGATATGGACCAATTCCTGCATGGTTGTTAGAAACCATATACTAACACCACGTACCAAATTTCAACCGAATCGGATGAATTTTACTCTTCTACGAGGCTCCGGAGATCAAATTTGGGGATCGGTTTATATGGGGGCTATATAAAATTATGGACCGATGTGGACCAATTTTTGCATGGTTGTTAGAGATCATATACTAATACCATGTACCAAATTTCAGCCGGATCTGATGAAATTCGCTTCTCTTAGAGGCTCCGCAAGCCAAATCGGGGGATCGGTTTATATGGGGGCTATATATAATTATGAACCGATGTGGGCCAATTTTTGCATTGCTGTTAGAGACCATATACTAATACCATGTACCAAATTTCAGCCGGATCTGATGAAATTCGCTTCTCTTAGAGGCTCCGCAAGCCAAATCGGGGGATCGGTTTATATGGGGGCTATATATAATTATGAACCGATGTGGGCCAATTTTTGGATGGTTATTAGAGACCATATACTAACACCATGTACACAATTTCAACCGGTTCGGATGAATTTGGCTCCTCCAAGAGGTCTACTAAAATACTTAGTTTTACTAATTCAGTGGGGAAGTTTAGGGTATGATATAGTCGGCCCGACTTTCTATTTTACTCACTTGTTTTTATACCCACCACCATAGAATAGTGACGGGGGTATAATAAGTTTGTCATTCCGTTTGTAACACATCGAAATATCGATTTCCGACTATATAAAGTATATATATTCTTGATCAGGGAGACGATATAACGATGTCCGTCTGTCTGTCTGTCTGTTGTAATCACGCTACAGTCTTCAATAATGAAGCAATCGTGCTGAAATTTTGCACAAACTCGTCTTTTGTCTGCAGGCAGGCCAAGTTCGAAGATGGGTTATATCGGTCCAGGTTTTGATATAGTCCCCATATAAACCAACCTCCCGATTTGGGGTCTTGGGCTTATAGAAATCGAAGTTTTTATCCTATTTGCCTGAAATTTGAAGTCTAGAGGTATTTTATGACCATAAAGAGGTGTGCCAAAAATGGTGAGTATCGGTCCATGTTTTGGTATAGCCCCCATATAGACCGATCTCCCGATTTTACTTCTTGGGCTTTTAGAAACCGCAGTTTTTATTCCATTTACCTGAAATAGGAAATCTAGAGGTATTGTAGGACCACAAATACGTGTGCCAAAAATTGTGAGTATCGGTCCATATTTTGGTATATCCCCCATATAGATCGATCTCCCGATTTTACTTCTTCGGCTTATAGAAACCGCAGTTTTTATTCCATTTACCTGAAATAGGAAATCTAGAGGAATTGTAGGACCACAAATACGTGTGACAAACATTGTGAGTATCGGTCCATGTTTTGGTATGGCACCCATATAAAACGACCTCCCGATTTGGGGTCTTGGGCTTATAGAAAACGTAGTTTTTATTCAATTTGTCTGAAATTTTAAATCTAGATGTGTTTTAGGACCATAAAGAGGTGTGCCGAAAATGGTGAGTATCGGTCCATATTTTGGTATAGCCCCCATGTAGACCGATTTCCCGATTTTACTTCTTGGGCTTCTAGAATCCGAAGTTTTTATCTGATGATTTAGGCTCACAAAAACGTGTATCGGATTAAGTTTTTATCGGTCCATTTGGTAATGCCTCCATATAGACCGACTTCACTTCTTGAGGGTGTAGAAGGCGCACTGATCATGAAAATTGCTTGAAACTCAATGTAAAATTTCCAGATTTTACTTCTACAGATTTAAGATTTCAAATCAAGACGTTATTTTATAATTTTCTTGCACACTTACAAGAGATGTTAATGATTCCTCTAAAACTCAAACTAAACTCAAACAAAAATGGTTCTTATAAATCCAGAATCTGATGTAGTCCTCATAGGTGAAATCTTTAAATTTATCTTCGGGAAGTGTCCTCAAGTCCTCAAGCCCTCCTGAAATTTCAAAGGAAACCCTAATATTTGGTTCATGGTGGTGGGTATTTAAGATTCGGCCCGGCCGAACTTAGTGCTGTATATACTTGTTCAATATACTTTTAGTATCACTTTTTCTTCATGTCTTCATCACTGTGCAATTTAACACCAGTGGTATAGGTCGACAAGTCTGCTTTGCAAGCTCAATACGTTTGAGTCCGCAATAGTAGTCTTGGTAAACAGTGCTAAAATGCGGGTTTCCTAACAAAGTAAATACGATGCCGAAGGGAGAAAATGGACAAATTGTAGTAGTAAGCAGTGACAGGCATACGGGTATGTGGTGATGTTGCTTGGCATTGTGGTGTTGTTTTTGTTGTTGTTGTAGTATGCAGTAGTACACATTGTATTTGTTTTACTCAAGTACATGCTCAAGTGAATTGTTTCACAGACTAATGCTGACATCCTTTTGTATTTACACTGCATGGTATACAGACGTAGGTCCTTCAAATGCTTCAACACCGTATGTGTCAGAGTTGTTATTGGGTGTTGTGGTTGTTTGTGTGCCAGTTTTGAGGAAATTTCTTGTGCTTGGTCTGTGTGGAAAGTCAAAAAGGTATGTTGGTATTTGTATTACACTCTTGGTAACCCCATCATTAGGTCGTTCTTTCGTTCACTTTTTCTTTCCCCTTTTTCCAAAGATCAATGGTAAATAACTTTAGTAGGTGACTAGTTCGTGTATATATGGGTGAATGACTAAGACACTCTGAAGTTTTCTCCGCACGTAAGTTTCTTGAGTTACTCAGTGTGGGTTATACTATGGCTGCTGCATTTATCTGTATGCGGTAGCCTATCGTGGTGTTTTCATTTTTACCACATGAGTAGGCTTGAATGTCTATTCGTATTGCCCATGCATTCACAAAAATAGTTCAATACACTTGGAAAAAATTAAATTAAATTGTAAGATACTCTATCTACACTTTTTGCTTTAAAATGGGTTAGATCTCTCAAATATAGGTGGTAAATTGTGAATTGGCCAAATCGGGCGACAATTTGCACAAGTCGTAGCCTTATCTAAACTTAACCGTTCTGTGGAGAGACTGTTAGTAGGATATTACTAATGGATGAGGAAATCATCACTGAAATTGTGTGTAAAATGTGGCTAATTGACAAAGTGTGAATAACATATATATGAAGCAGGAATGAAAAATCTAATATTTAAATTATACAAATGCACTATAGACTGAAATTGAAAATTTGAGGCAAAAATTATTTACAATCGATCTAGTATCTCCAAACATTGTATATCGATATTTCTTATGAAAATCAAATGTTACCAACAACAAGTATATACGGCCGTAAGTTCGGCCAGGCCGAAGCTTATGTACCCTCCACCATGGATTGCGTAGAAACTTCTACTGAAGACTGTCATCCACAATCGAATTACTTGGGTTGCGGTAACACTTGTCGATGGCAAGGTATCTTAAAACTTCCTAACACCGTAATATATACCACATAGTCCATACGTGGTATATATTAAACTAAAAAAGGCCGATTAAATACGTATATAATTAAGTTTAAAGATTCTATAGAAATAAAATTTTGACAACATTTTCTATAGAAGTAAAATTTGGAAAAATTTTCTATACAAATAAAATTTGGATAAAATTTTCTATAGAAATAAAATTCTGACAAAATTTTCTATGGAAACAAGTAAGGAAAGTCTAAAGTCGGGCGGGGCCGACTATATTATACCCTGCACCACTTTGTAGATCTAAATTTTTGATACCATATCACATCCGTCAAATGTGTTGGGTGCTATATATAAAGGTTTGTCCCAAATACATACATTTAAATATCACTCGATTTGGACAGAATTTGATAGACTTTTACAAAATCTATAGACTCAAAATTTATGTTGGCTAATGCACTAGGGTGGAACACAATGTTAGTAAAAAAATATGGGAAACGTTTAAATCTGAAGCAATTTTAAGGAAACTTCGAAAAAGTTTATTTATGATTTATCGCTCGATATATATGTTTTAGAAGTTTAGGAAAATTAGAGTCATTTTTACAACTTTTTGACTAAGCAGTGGCGATTTTACAAGGAAAATGTTGGTATTTTGACCATTTTTGTCGAAATCAGAAAAACATATATGGGAGCTATATCTAAATCTGAACCGATTCCAACCAAATTTGGCACGCATAGCTATAATGCCAATTCTACTCCCTGTGCAAAATTTCAACTAAATCGGAGTTAAAAATTGGCCTCTGTGGTCATATGAGTGTAAATCGGGCAAAAACTATATATGGGAGCTATATCCAAATCTGAACCGATTTCAACCAAATTTAGCACGCATAGCAACAATGCTAATTCTACTCTGTGTGCAAAATTTCAACTAAATCGGAGCAAAAAATTAGCCTCTGTGGTCATATGAGTGTAAATCGGGCGAAAGCTATATATGGGAGCTATATCTAAATCTGAACTGATTTCAACCAAATTTGGCACGCATACCTCCAATGCTAATTCTACTCCCTGTGCAAAATTTCAACCAAATTGGGGTAAAACTCTGGCTTCTGGGACCGTATTAGTCCATATCGGGCGAAAGATATATATGGGAGCTATATCTAAATCTGAACCGATTTCAATAAAACTTGGCACACTTAACTATAGTCCTTATTGTTCTTCTTGTGCAAAATTTTAAGTAAATTAGATTAAAACTCTGGCTTCTGGGGCCATATAAGTCCATATCGGGCGAAATATATATATGGGAGCTATATCTAAATCTGAACCGATTTCTCGCAAAATCAATAGAGATCTATTCTGAGCCAAAACACATACTTGTGCCAAATTTGACGTCGATTGGACTAAAACTGCGACCTAGACTTTGCAGTTCTCCAAGTTAAGGGTCTAAGGGTATTTCTACGACTGGTTTCATTTCTTCCAGTTTTCTTTGTGCACATTTGCTGTTTTATAAGTTGATAAATTATTTTTATTTTTTTCGGATTATTTTTGAAATTTGATACAATTTGAACCGAAAAAGTACACTTTTTTATTCTCATTGCACTATGGGTGGAATCGCAAAACAGCCATCCGGCTGAAATTTGGTACATGGTATATGGTCTCTAACAACCATGCAAAAATTGGTCCACATCGGTCCATAATTATATATAGTCCCCATATAAACCGATCCCCAGATTTGACCTCCGGAGCCTCTTAGAGGAGCAAAATTCATCCGATCCGGTTGAAATTGGGTACGTTGTGTTAGTATATGGTCTCTAACAAAAATGCAAGAATTGGTCCATATCGGTCTATAGTTATATATACCCAATCGCACAAAAATTGGTCCTTATCGGTTCATAATCATGATTGCCACTCGAGCCAAAAATAATCTACCAAAATTTTATTTTTATGGAAAACATTGTCAAAATGTTATTTCTATAGAAAATTTTGTGAAAATTTTATTTCTATAGAACATTTTGTCGAAATTTTATTTCTATAGAAAAATTTGTCAAAATTTTATTTCTATAGAACATTTTGTCGAAATTTTATTTCTATAGAAAAATTTGTCAAAATTTTATTATACCCTGCTCCACACTGTGGAACAGGGTATTATAAGTTAGTGCATATGTTTGCAACACCCAGAAGGAGACGAGATAGACACATGGTGTCTTTGGCAAAAATGCTAAGGGTGGGCTCCTGAGTCGATATAGCGATATCCGTCTGACCGTCTGCACAATCAGAATACCTCGCACTGGCTAACACCTGGCTCAGATTTGACTATGACATAGCATGATATGAGAGAAGCCCACGATATTCGTGGGAAATGAGCCAATTCATTCTTTGATGATAACGAGTTAAAATTCAAAATCCGCTTCCTTTCAATGTGTTTTTTGACAAAGCCTTTGTCATATTTTCGTATGGAAATATTCAGTGAAACACGTAACGAAATCGGGGATTTGAAAACGAGTAATTTTTTAAATATCACAATACTTACAATTGGCTCAAAAATTGGTAATAAGGCATTCAATATTGGAAATAATCGTCTTATTAGTTGAGTAGAAACAGTTTTTCACTCAAGAGTGGTCTAACATCTTTCAGAAGTTTCGACGTGACCTCATTATCAAGGATAATGTTCAATGGAAGTACTTTATAGAATCGTAAATATAGTTTCTTTTAATCCATGTCAGGATAAAGAAAAAGTTGTCTATGTAGATCCCATATTCGATGTTTTGAATATAAATTTTTCATTTTTATCCTCTGAAATTTATATATCAGACAATTTATTCGAATAGATGCCCTACATACCGAACTTCAGATTTTAAATGGACATTTTTATCCCATTAGAGTGTAATTTGATCAGTACCTAAAAGTTGTGATCAAATCATTCAATTGCCGGTGGGATTTATAGAGCATTTTGAAGACGAACTGAATATATTGTACCAAATAGATCACTGTACCAAATTTAGTATAATTGTATCAACTTTTACATACCTGAATCAGGCGTATATATGGGAGCTATATCTAAATCTTAATCGATTTGAATCAAATTTGATACACATTGCTAAATTGGGAAATTCTACTCAAACTAAAAAGCTTGTGTAGATTGGAATCTGGCATTTTCTTTTCAGTAACTCAATAGTATCGATTTCTTTCATTTTCTTCTCCAATAAACTCGAATAAATATTGTTATAATAGGGGTTGTCTTTGAGTCGAAGAATCCTATGCCAAATTTGAATCTTGATACTCCTATACAGTCGATAATCATGGTTGCCACTCGAGCCAAAAATAATCTACCAAAATTTTATTCCTATAGAAAATTTTGTCAAATTTTGTTTCTATAGAAAATTTTGGCAACATTTTATTTCTATAGAAAATGTTGTCAAAATTTGAATTCTGTAGAGAATGTTGTCAAAATTTTAATTCTATTAAAAATTTTGTCAAAATTTTATTTCTATAGAAAATTTTGACAACATTTTATTTCTATAGAAAATTTTGTTAAGATTTTATTTCTATAGAAAATTTTCTCAAAATTTTACTTCTTTAGAAAATGTTGTCAAAATTTTATTTTGTCAAAATTTTATTTCTATAGAAACTTTTATCAAAATTTTATTTCTATAGAAAATTTTCTCAAACTTGATTATATAGGTATTTAATCGGGCTTTTTGTACCCTCCACCATAGGATGGGGGGTATATAAACTTTGTCATTCCGTTTGTAACACATCGAAATATTGCTCTAAGACCCCATGAAGTATATATATTCTGGGTCGTGGTGAAATTCTGAGTCGATCTAAGCATGTCCGTCCGTCCATCCATCCGTCCATCCGTCCGTCCGTCTGTTTAAATCACGCTAACTTCCGAACGAAACAAGCTATAGACTTCAAACTTGGCACAAGTAGTTGTTTATTGATGTAGGTCGGATGGTATTGCAAATGGGCCACATCGGTCCACTTTTACGTATAGCCCCCATATAAACGGACCCCCAGATTTGGCTTGCGGAGCCTAAAAGTAGCATATTTCATCCGATCTGGCTGAAGTTAATACATGGTGTTAGTATATGGTCTTTAAAAACCATGCAAATTGGTCTATATCGGTCTATAATTATATAAAGCCTCCATATAAACCGATCCCCAGATTTTACCTCCGGAGCCTCTTAGAGGAGCAAAATTCATCCGATCCGGTTGTAATTTAGTACGTGATGTTACTATATGGTCTCTAACAACTATGCAAAAATTAGTCCATATCGGTCCATAATTATATATAGCCCCCATATAAACCGATCCCCAGATTTGACCTCCGGAGCCTCTTGCAGGACCAAAATTTATCCGATCCAGTTGAAATTTGGTACGTGGTGTTACTATATGGTCTCTAACAATCGTGCAAAAATTGGTCCATATCGGTCCATAATTATATTTAGCCCCCATATAAACCGATGCCCAGATTTGAACTTCGGAACTTCTTGGAGGAGCAAACTTCATCCGATGAGGTAGAAATTAGGTACGTGGTGAAGCCTTTCATATTTTTGAAGCCTTTCTTTGACGAATCAACTCGAGTCTTTTTGAGCGATTGACAAATTGTGTGGGATCGGACGCGAACAATTTTTTTTATACCCACCACCATAGAATGGTGACGGGGGTATAATAAGTTTGTCATTCCGTTTGTAACGCATCGAAATATCGATTTCCGACTATATAAAGTATATATATTCTTGATCAGGGAGAAATTCTAAGACGATATAACGATGTCCGTCTGTCCGTCTGTCTGTCTGTCTGTCTGTTGTAATCACGCTACAGTCTTCAATAATGAAGCAATCGCGCTGAAATTTTGCACAAACTCGTCTTTTGTCTGCAGGCAGGTCAAGTTCGAAGATGGGCTATATCGGTCCAGGTTTTGATATAGTCCCCATATAAACCGACCTCCCGATTTGGGGTCTTGGGCTTATAGAAATCGTAGTTTTTATCCAATTTGCCTGAAATTAGAAATGTAGAGGTATTTTATGACCATAAAGGGGTGTGCCAAAAATGGTGAGTATCGGTCCATGTTTTGGTATAGCCCCCATATAGACCGATCTCCCGATTTTACTTCTTGGGCTTATAGAAACCGCAGTTTTTATTCAATTTACCTGAAATTGGAAATCTAGAAGTATTGTAGGACCACAAATACGTATGGCAAAAATTGTGAGTATCGGTCCATGTTTTGGTATGGTCCCCATATAAAAGGACCTCCCGATTTGGGGTCTTGGGCTTATAGAAACCGTAGTTTTTATCCAATTTGTCTGAAATTGGAAATCTAGTGGTATTTTAGGATCATAAAGAGGTGTGCCGAAAATGGTAAGTATCGGTCCATATTTGGTATAGCCCCCATATAGACCGATTTCCCGATTTTAATTCTTGGGCTTCTAGAATCCGAATTTTTTATCCTATTTGCCTGAAATTGGAAATCTAGTGGTATTTTAGGACCATAAAGAGGTGTGCCGAAAATGGTGAGTATCGGTCCATATTTTGGTATAGCCCCCATATAGACCGATCTCCCGATTTTACTTCTTGGGCTTATAGAAACCGCAGTTTTTATTCAATTTACCTGAAATTGGAAATCTAGAGGTATTATAGGACCACAAATACGTGTGCCAAAAATTGTAAGTATCGGTCCAATTTTTTGGTGTGGTCCCCATATAAAACGACCTCCCGATTTGGGGTCTTGGGCTTATAGAATCCGAAGTTTTTATCCTATTTGCCTGAAATTGGAAATCTAGTGGTATTTTAGGACCATAAAGAGGTGTGCCGAAAATGGTGAGTATCGGTCCATGTTTTGGTATAGCCCCATATAGACCGATATCCCGATTTTACTTCTTGGGCTTATAGAAACCGCAGTTTTTATTCAATTTACCTGAAATTGGAAATCTAGAGGTATTGTAGGACCACAAATACGTGTGCCAAAAATTGTGAGTATCGGTCCATGTTTTGGTGTGGTCCCCATATAAAACGACCTCCCGATTTGGGGTCTTGGGCTTATAGAATCAGTAGTTTAAATACAATTTGTCTGAAATTGGAAATTTATAGGTATTTGAGGACCATAAAGGGGTGTGCCAAAAATGGTGAGTATCGGTCCATGTTTTGGTATAGCCCCCATATAGACCGATATCCCGATTTTACTTCTTGGATTTCTAGAATCCGTAGTTTTTATGCGATTTGCCTGAAATTGTAAATATTATTTTAGGCTCCCAAAAACGTGTATCGGATTAAGTTTTTATCGGTCCTTTTGGTAATGCCTCCATATAGACCGACTTCATTTCTTGAGGGTATAGAAGGCGCACTGATCATGAAAATTGCTTGAAACTCAATGTAAAATCTTCAGATTTCAGATACTTCTCGGGTGAAAATCTACAGATTTAAGATTTCAAAGCAAGACGTTATTTTATAATTTTCTTGCACACTTACAAGAGATGTTAATGATTCCTCTAAAACTCAAACAAAAATGGTTCTTATAAATCCAGAATCTGATATAGTCCTCATAGGTGAAATCTTTAAATTTATCTTCGGGAAGTGTCCTCAAGTCCTCAATCCCTCCTGAAATTTCAAAGGAAACCCTAATATTTGGTTCATGGTGGTGGGTATTTAAGATTCGGCCCGGCCGAACTTAGTGCTGTATATACTTGTTAATACTCAAATATTCCTACATTATTAAATGTGTGCAGGTCCTATTAATGTCTTAGGTTGTCTCACTCTCACGATAGATCAAATGACGATCTTGCAATATCAGTTGGCGCACAGCATCAATGGTTTCCGGAAAAACAATTGATTTTTGGACGACTTTCACGAAAATCGTCTTGAAGTAACGTACGACCCACGACCCTTAGACTTTTTCGTCTGGATCATTTTGCTAAAACATACCAAAGTATCGATCATCTCAAGACGGCGCTTCGCCACGAATAGGCAAAAATTCCGCAGAGCCACTTCCATGCAGCGCACAGTGGTTCCAAATCGCTTTTTTTGGAAATAATTCTGTAACTTTTGAATGGATAGAGATATAAACATATTTTTTTCTTTTTGTGAAAGCTGAGGTGTTTCCAAATTTGTGGGTCCCTAGTGGTTACACGGGCTGACCTGTAGGCGTTGAAAGTTGGTCACCTCGGGGGTATCACATTTGGTTTTAGCTGTCAATTCCGCAGTTTTCAACCGATTTCGAAACGGACTACATTCTGGACTACATTCAATGAAATTCGTGAGTGTAGTCCAGAATTACTTGTTGTTCCGGAAACAATTGATGCTGTGCGCCAACTAATATTTCAAGATCGTCATGTTACCTATCGGAAAATTGAGACAGTATTAGCAAGACCGTAGCCAGGATTTTAATTCGGGGGGGTTCAACTTTAAAAAAAAAAAATATTCATATAATCTCATGTGTAGAAAATTTTATTTATGCATAGGTATGAATACAATATTTTTATAATATTAAATTGAGCCGACGGGCTTTTTGGGCAGCAAATAAATCAATGACTTCTTCAGTCGGCACATTTATTCGGCGATGAACCGACATTAATGCCAATCCTTTGAGTCTACACTCGCTAGTCGAATTTCTAAGATACGTCTTTAATATCTTCATTGTTGGAAATGAACGTTCGGATGAGCACGTAGTAACTGCAGGGATGGAAAATGCAGTACTATAGTACTTTTTTCAAACCGTTTTTACCCCGGTCAGTACCGTAGTACCCCCGCGAATGATTTAGTACCTTTTGTGTAGACATTTTTGATTCGATATCAGATTTATGGTACAATAGCTTTGACAAAATATTTTAATATTTTGAGAAAGTCTTTATCAACCTTATTTGCTAATAGTCTTTTACAAATATGGCAAAACAGACATGTTCATGTGGGAAGAAAATCTCGATTTTGTAAAAGACATAGTCAAAAACAGGATTTTATTGAACTTCAAGAAAGTTTTAGTCGAAAAAAGAATGCGATTCTATATTATCGATTTTTTATTTCGGTAGAAAATGTTGTGAAATTTTTTTTTGCAAAATTTTATTTTTATAGAAAATTTTGTCAAAATTTTATTTCAATTGAAAATTTTGTAAAAATTTTATTTCTATAGGAAATTTTTGCAAAATTTTATTTCTATAGAAAAAATTTTGCAAATTTTTTTTCTATAGATTTTTTTTGCAAAATTTTATTTCTATAGAAAATTTTTGCAAAATTTTATTTATATAGAAAATTTTGTCGAAATTTTATTTTCTTTAAAATTCAGTCTCTTGACAATAATCCTCCAGTGAAATTTTTGTTGAAATTTAGTAAAAAATACCTTTCCGCTCAAAAAATACCTTTTTTGTACTTTCTTAAAAATTGTATTTTCCATCCCTGAGTAATTGGCAAAGTGACCAAAATTTTTAAAAGAATATGCACGTTTGGAAATATCCTTTTATTGCTTCCATCGCTGAATTAGGTAGGTTCTTTTCGCAGGTTTTGCGCCATGTGTGTTTGGCTGTTTCGTTGTTGTTGCTATAGCCAAACAAAGCGAGTTATGTTCACAAAAAGAACAACAAACACACATAAAAAGCAGAAATACATTTTCCAAAAATGAAATTTGTGGTGCGAGAACAAAAACAATTTGTTTTTTCGACCGTCGTTTGACGGGCTTTTCAACTAGTATTCTATGATTTGTGCAAGTTTTATAGGTAAGCGTTTTTCAAAATAAAACCTCCAGCTATTCTTCAACATCTTCGATAAGATTTTTCTATGCAGCTAAAAATATATATTTATTTATATAAAAATATTCATTCATTTGGGGGGGGGGTTTGATCCCCCTCATCCCCCCCCCTGAATACGGCCTTGAGTATTAGACATTAGTGGGACCACCATATATTCAATGTAACATGGACATTTGACGCTCAAAACATTTGTTCGCATTGGATCCCACACAATTTCTCAATCACTCAAAAAATAGAGACAAATAGGTCGCGGTGCTATATAAACATATATGGTAACCCTAGTATATAATTCTTGATCAAGGATTTCAAGACAATCTAACGATCTCTACTTTCAATAATGAAGCTATCATACTGAATTTTCATGTCATGGACTATATCGGTCCTTATTTTGATATAGTCCCATTTAAGCATACTCCGATGTGGTTGTTTGAGAATTTGAATACCACAATTTGTATTCAATTTACATGATATTTAAAATCTGGAAGTGGACCTAAAACCACTAATAGGGTCGTATAGCTTCCACTAGACCTAACTCCCGATTTAACATCTTGGGTTTCTAGACACAGCTATTGTGATTCATGCATGTACATTGGAAGAATAGTTTTATACCGCTTTCAGTTGTTATTTGTTTTGATATTTGAAAAATAGTTTCATACACTTGGAAAAATATTTGGATTTATCTTTTAATGCACACTTCTTCCTTACCTTTATAGCCCATCACAATCGTAGAAAATCTATAAAGCCCACATGTTATATTTTCCAGTGCTGTTCAAAACTTCAAGTTTTATACTTCACTTGGCTTCTGTGGAGAAAAAGTTTTCGGTAAAACTCCTAATGAGAATGGAATGGATAAAAGAGCTGAACAAGCAAAAGCTATTTAAAATATTACATAACAATGCATAAAAGTTTTATGACCATAGTTGAAAAACTGACACAGCAATAGCAAACTGTAGCGAAGTGTTGTTGTGAAGTGGATAAGAGCACCTGAAGAGATAGTCTGGGGAAACATTCAATAAAACTTTTTTCTATATTCCAGCATGAAGAGAGAATAGTATAGGTAACCTTATTTTTTGAATTTCTGTTTTTTTGCAAAGAATCCAAAGTTTATGTTGAACATTAAAGCATATCAAGTGGTATGAAGGTATTACGATACGATCATGTACATTTTGTAGTTGTAGCCAAAGTACTAGCATGCTTCAACTTGGATATGCAACATATGTAAGTTCATTGATATGGGAAGTTTATAATAGAACTTTCAGTTTATCGGACTTCTTGAAGCAATATCAATAGAGTAGGTTTTTTGGTATTGACTAGCTAACATAGACAATGTGGGATTGATTAATATCTATTCTGAAACTACGTCTTCTGGGGATAGTATACGAAGGCTAAACAATTATTTTTTATACCCTCCACTATAGGATGGGGGTATATTACTTTGTCATTCCTTTTGTAACACATTGATATATTGCTCTAAGACCCCATCAAGTGTATGATCTAGCCACGTCCGTCCGTATGTTGAAATCACGATAACTTCCGAACGAAATAAGCTATCGACTTGAAACTTGGCATATATATCGGATCACTTTTAAGTATAGGCCCCATATACACCGATTTTGCTTGCGGATCTTCTTGGGCAACCAAATTCAATCGATCCGGTTGAAATTTGGTACGTAGTGTATGTATATGGTCTCTAACAATTATGCAAGAATTTGTCCATATCGGTCCATAATTATATATAGTCCCCATATAAACCGATCTCCAGATCTGAACTCCGGAGCTTCTTGGAGGAGCAAACTTCATCCGATGAGGTAGAAATTAGGTACGTGGTGTTAATATATGGTCTATAACAATCGTGCAAAAATTGGTCCATATCGGTCCATAATTATATTTAGCCCCCATATAAACCGATCCCCAGATTTGAACTTCAGAACTTCTTGGAGGAGCAAACTTCATCCGATGAGGTAGAAATTAGGTACGTGGTTTTAATATATGGTCTCTAACAATCGTGCAAAAATTGGTCCATATCGGTCCATAATTATATTTAGCCCCCATATAAACCAATCCCCAGATTTAGCTTGCGGAGCTTCTTAGAGAAGTAAATTTCACCCGATCCGGTTGAAATTTGGTACGTAGTGTAAGTATATGGTCTTTAACAATCATGCAAAAATTGGTCCATATAGGTCCATAATTACGAATTTTGCTCCTCCAAGCGGCTCTGGAGGTCAAATCTGGGGATCGGTTTATATGGGGGCTATATATAATTATGGACCGATATGGATCTATTTTCGCATAGTTGTTAGAGACCATATACTAACACCATGTACCAAATTTCAGCCGGATCGGATGAAATTTGCTTCTCTTAGAGGATTCGCAAGCCAAATTTGGGGGTCCGTTTATATGGGGGTTATACGTAAAACTGGACCGATATGGCCCATTTGCAATACCATCCGACCTACATCAATAACAACTACTTGTGCCAAGTTTCAAGTCGATAGCTTGTTTCGTTCGGAAGTTAGCGTGACTTCAACAGACGAACGGACGGACATGCTCAGATCGACTCAGAATTTCACCACGACCCAGAATATATATACTTTATGAGGTCTTAGATCAATGTTTCGATGTGTTACAAACGGAATGACAAAGTTAATATACCCCCATCCTATGGTGGAGGGTATAAAAATGATCCCTACGATATTTTTCGATTATTTACTGTAGGTGGACTCTTCTATGATGCACAAATTGCATATATGGATATTTCTTTGTAAATATAGAGTTTTCCTTAATTTCTAATTGGTTACAGATAATGTTTAAATTTTTGATAAGTATTCTAGAGGCCCTATTGTTTGTCGCAGGCGTGGTTCCTATAAGACTATATAGGTACTTTGCAACAATATATTGTTTTGATAGTTGAATGTTTTGAACAAACTGGATTTTCGAAGGAAAACAATAGTGGGGTTCGTTTTGTTCGCAGTATTATTGACTTCAAACTTGGTCCAATGTAGGCACATCTTGCTATATGAAATTTTGTCAAAATTCTATTTCTATAGAAAATTTTGCCAAAGTTTTATTTCTATAGAAAATTTTGCCAAAATTTTATTTCTATAGAAAATTTTGCCAAAAATTTATTTCTATAGAAAATTTTGCCAAAATTTTATTTCCATAGAAAATTTTGTCAAAATTTTATTTCTATAGAAAAATTTGCCAAAATTTTATTTCTATAGAAAATTTTGCCAAAGATTTATTTCTATAGAAAATTTTGCCAAAATTTTATTTCTATAAAAAAATTTGCCAAAATTTAAAAAAAAAAATTTTCAAAATTTTATTTCCATAGAAAATTTTGTCAAAATTTTATTTCTATAGGAAAATTTGCCAAAATTTTATTTCTCTAAAAAAATTTACAACATTTTATTTCCATAGAAAAATTTTGCCAAAATTTTATTTCTATAGAAAATTTTTCAAAATCTTGCAGTCTATAGGGCTTTGCCCAAATAAATTTGACAAACATTCTTTTCCTCTGTTGGTTAAGCTACACTTGTAGTTTAGTCAATGTACGGTTTTAAGCTGCAATAAAAAACAACAACAATGCTTATAGAACAAAACCAACAATAACAAAACAAAACGAATGGAAAAAGAAGAGGAGGCACGCTCAAAATAAACCCAGCCAACTGAATTCAAATCGATGATTTGACGGTGGCATAGGAAAAGAGATATGTTTGTTTCGAATTTATTTCGGCATAAGCCGGCTATTAATGTAAAACCTTTTTTCGGAGGGTTCAAGTGTGGTTTTTGTTGGGTTTAATAAACTGCCTGAATTTATTCTGATAATTGGTTGATAGTTTTGCTGCAAGTAGAGGATGCTGATGAGGAATGTGGTAATTCCTCTTGCAGTCTATAGGGCTTTGCCCAAATAAATTTGACAAACATTCTTTTCCTTTGTTGGTTAAGCTACACTTGTAGTTTAGTCAATGTATGGTTTTAAGCTGCAATAAAAAACAACAACAATGCTTAAAGAACAAAACTAACAATAACAAAACAAAACGAATGAAAATTTTATTTCTATAGAAAATTTTGCCAAAATTTTATTTCCATAGAACATTTTTCAAAATTTTATGTCCATAGAAAATTTTGTCAAAATTTTATTTCTATAGAAAATTTTGCCAAAATTTTATTTCTATAGAAAAATTTGCCAAAATTTTATTTCTATAAAAAAAAATTTACAAAATTTTATTTCCATAGAAAATTTTATCAACATTTTATTTCTATAGAAAATTTTTCCAAAATTTTATTTCTATAGAAAATTTTGTCAAAATTTCATTTCTGTAGAAAATTTTGTTAATATTTTAAATTTATAGAAAATTTTGTCAAAATTTTATTTCTATAGAAAATTTTGTCAACATTTTATTTCTATAGAAAATTTTGTCAAAGTTTTATTTCTGTAGAAAATTTATGAAGTGCCTCTTTGCAAAATCTACCAAACAATCAAAATTCTACCAATCTATCAAACAATAATTTCTGGTAGAATTCTAGTAACGTGTGTATCACCTAATTTTACTACTTTCATATCTCCAGAATTTGGAAGACTATCACCAGTCTCTTGGTGTTGTGGCTCGAAATATTGATCTTAGTGAAGCTTGCTGGATTTCACAAAATTTAAACTTTTAAATTATTACTGATTTTCTAAAGCTGATCCTTTTGAATTATTTTTTGTTTTTTTTCCAAAAACTTGTCAAAAATATATTTGGGATTTTTGTGAGGAATTTAAGTTTAAATTGGAGATTTTTGGGGACGAAAACATCATTATTTGGGGACAAGAACCAGAAAAATACTGGCAACACTGTCTATGAAGTTGAAATAACTTTTTTGCACTTGTAGTTTCACTATAGTGGATATATCCACGGAAGACATAAAATTATGTGCTACCTAGCAACGAAACCAAATTCTTCTAAATAACGATATTTTCTGAAAAGATGTTATTGTTATTAATTGTTCCAAATACAAAAATTGCAATATCTTATCACGCAGAATCGCACTAAACTTTTTCAAACACCTATAAAAACCGATTTAATGATTCAATCATCACGCTGCAAATCATATAAAAGATAAAGTTGTGTATGATTAAAAATCAAAAAGGTCCAGCGGGAACTTATCACGCACAGAAGGGTTAATAAAGATTGCGAAAAGGTGAAAACATGCACTCGCTTTTGCTCCCCATTGCATATTGTATTTTTCCTATTTTCCAATTTAATCATCTATCGAACACAAGTTTTCATATTGAATATTCTTCTTTTTATATGCATGAAAGGATGATTTTACTCTGCAGGTGTTTATTAACCAATGTGGTTGTCTGTTTGGCAGATTTACCAATAACTCTTTTTAAACAACTTTGATTGTATCCTCTTTAGTTGTCCTTGTTTGTATTCATGCATATGACACATGGTGTTAAATCGATGTTCTTTATAGAAATTAATTTATATGGGGTATGGTTTTATTTCTATGTCATATGCAAAGACAGTCCTTGGCAATAATATTTTGAAACAAGTATATACAGCAGTAAGTTCGACCGAGCCGAGTATTCAATACCCACCACCATGAATTAAATATAATAGTTTCCATGGAAAGCTCTTCGTCGTAGCGGGTTACTTGATAATATATAGAATTTCAGGGGGTTTGATGACAAATATTCTCCTAAGCAGATCAGTTCAACCAGTACGCTTCCCGAAGATAAATTTAAAGATTCTACCTATCAAAACGAGATCAGATTCTGCATTTATAACAACCATTTCTGTTTGAATTATAACAACCATTTTTCACAATGGACTGAATAGTCTAAGTGAGCCTGAAACTTAATCGGGCTGCCACTTTAACCTAAGTGTGCAAGAAAATGATGAAGTAACTCTTGATTTGAAATCTAAAATCTGTAGATTTTTACCCCACACCATATTCAGCACACCTAATTGTGGTCCTGAAAAACCTACAGAATCTAGACCCCAAATCGGAGGGCGGTTTTATAAGGGCTGTGGAACCGGAGTCGGAGTCTGAAGATTTTGCTGGAGTCGGAGTCGTAAAAATTTTGCTGGACTCCGACTAGAGGTGTGCGCGTGAGTGAAATTTCACTCACATTCACGCACATTCACGAAGTCAAATTTTTATTCACGCACGCTCAAGCACGATACGTGTGGTAGCTAGTCACACTCACTCACATTCACGAAATGAAAACCAGTACTCACGCACGCTCACGCACGAACTACTTTTAAGGTCTCACGTTCACGCACGATTCACGATAATTCACGTAACTCACGACAAATTCACGAGACTCACGACATTTTTCAACCAGGAATGAGCGAAATTCATGAATAGAATGTAGTTCGACAGCTAAATTAATTTCAGTTAACATACGAATAAGAATTAAATCTTGATATTTTTCGTGGGCGTGATTTTGCAGAAATTTTATTCACGCACATTCACGAACCGATTTTATTACTCACGCACGTTCACGCACGACATATTTCTTTTAGTCCCATTCACGCACATTCACGAAAATTGCTTCAGATTTTATTCACGACTCACGTGATTCACGCGGGAATCACGCGTGTCACGACAATTTCGTGTCACGCGCACATCTCTAACTCCGACTCCGGCTAAACCAAATTTTTTTAAAACACTTCACATTTTTGTAACTAAGCAAGTTTTTACGCAAATTCGTTTCCATTGCGTTATTCATTCGATCAATGTACAGCGTGATTGTAAATGAAAATCAACTTTCAATTACGGCTATCTTTTTATGTTTCCTCGAATGTTAGACTAGCAGATGGGCTGGATCGATCCATTTTAATGCCCATATCAATTTATTTGAAATATTTCGAACAATCGATATTATTTTTATTTTAATTTTATTTTAAGGCCATATACAAGTTAAATCGTTTTATATTAAAACTTTAAAAAAAAAATTTTTTTTTACCGGCACAAACATAAAGGTTTGTGGCCAGCGTTCTTTATTGACAAGGAATTGATAACAGAATAAGCAAAGTTCTTACAGTTACCCTAATCTTTATAGTTGCACATTATACTACATTCTGCTGATGTTGGGTATCGGGTATCTGCGCGTGTTGTGGTCATTCCATGGCATTGCACAATCTGTGGGAATTGTCTTGTCAGCAATGTCCCGCTTTACCTGTTGGTTGCTTAATATGTCAACGTACGAATGGTGTGAATGTGGCTGGTGTTAACTCCTCCCCTCTTAAATACAATCGTCCCGATTGTTTAGAATGATTGGATATTGTAAATGCTTGATGTCTTCGATGACTTTTAGTATATTCACTCTGTGTCTCCTGCTTTGCCAGGTTTTGGATTTTCTTCCATAGAACACTTGTTCTTACGATTATAACTCCGAGCACTGTGACAATACTTGCGCCGAACGTAGTATAACTTTTGTTTTCCAAAGAGCTCAGCCAGTTCGTATTCTTTACATGGAGCTCTTTAAGTAGTTCTAGAGATATCACTTCTTCCATTTGTCTTTCCAGCCCTTCTTGCTGTAGAATCGCTGGGAGGGGTTTGTTGCCGGTTATTTCTTTGGAAAAATATTGTTTTCCTTCTATCCATATGGTTTTATTGTGGTGTTTTATTAGAACTGGCCCATTCAATGCTATGTTTTCTTCATCTGCCATGATCACGCCTTCATATTGATTTAAAAATATTGTATCCGACCCAATTTCCTCTATGGTTGGAATGTGTTGGTTATTGATTTTTGTGCAATTCCCTACTCTATTCTTAAATAATGCAGTTATACAATAATTATCCTTTAATTCTACGAGGTTATTTTGATTACAAATTGTTAAATCATGATATTGTTTACATTGGTCTTTTACTCCAAATATTTGGCTATTACACGCAGAGAAGAAACATGATTGCCACAATCATATTCGAAGAGCAAAATAATATGATAGCAGCTATTTTTGCGGCGACCATGTAACATTTTAACCTGCAACCATGTTGGCTAAGTGAACATGGTTCTAAGAAAAATATAATTGTCCTCATCTAAAATGTTATTATATTGATAAAAAGAATTTTGTTTGAATGAAAAGACTATGGTCACGATCTAAAATGTTATGTTATTCGTCAAAAATGTTTTTCTTCTAGTTAAAAGAACATGGTCACAACCTAAAATGTTTTGATTTTTATGAAAAAACTTTTTTCGTCGTCGAAAAAAGGACGCCACTTGAGAAAAGAAAACACAAAATCAACTTTATTTATTTGTTTTTATTTATTTATAAACTAATTCATTGTTTATTTGTATTTATAATGTCGTGCAAGCAAACTTCACATATTTTTACACACTCTAGTTTGGTTCAATTTCAACAATAAGTAATCATTCCATATTTACTTCGTGACCATCAAATGTACAAACGCAGACATCATGTAACTGCAAATAAAAATAAATTATACCATATATCAAAATGCAGAACAAAAACCAGGTATATTTTTTTCAATTACACTTTCCTTGTTTGTATTCACATAAAACCACGTGCCATTTCTGAATAAATAAATTAACACAAAACACAATAATTCCGTATTCTCCGTCCATTCCAAGAAACAATCAACACACGACTGACGCGCAAAATGAAAATCGTGTGTACCTGCTCAATGTTTTTATAAAATTCTTGTCGCTGCAAAAAAATTAAAAAATTAAATGGTCACGAAAACAATGTACATGGTCTTTATGGCCATGTAATGGTTGTAGACATGTCTATACGTAAACTATAAAAATATTTTTTTCTCTGCAAAAAAGTAAAAAAAATTGAATGGTCAGATACATGATTTTCCTGACCATATAATGGTCTCAAATTCTATCATTTAAATAATAGAACATGTTTGCGGCATTTGAGAACCATTTAAATGCTTATTGCCAACATATATTTTTCTCCGCTCGAAAATTATTTTTACAAAGACAAAATACATGGTTTTCGCGACAATTACATACTCTATATAAGCATTAAATGGATGCGGCAACCATGTCCAAACATGTTTTTTCTGTGCGTGTACATTCAAGAATTTTCTCATATTCAAATTTATCTATTGTATTACCATTTTTTTGCTTTTATTAAAAATATTTTATGTATTTTAATGTTATTGGAATGCTTAGAATGTACAAAATCTCTTTTTTATTAGTTACAATTTTTACAGATGCAAATGATAAAAGCTCTTCTATATTATAAACAGGAATATCATATTTTACAAGTACATTGTTAATTTCATATATTTCCGCTTTTGACAGGATAAATGAGTTTACTATGTTGGCTTTTGCCAACATAGTAAACAAATTCTATGTTTTTTAATTATTTTTCTATAAATATTAAATTTCTTTCTAATTTACTAGCAATTCCATCCTTCCTTTTCCAATTTCATTATCTGGTTGGAAACATTTGTAACTTCAGTTATTCTGTCCGAGATCAGTCTATTTATTACAAGTTGCTTGTTGTTGTTCTCTAAAACATCGTCGAGTTTTTGCTTCAGAATTTCAAAGTCGTGGCTGTCAGGAGTGCCTGCGATCCATTTCCAAGCAGTGCCAATAAAGTCTATTGATCTTTGTGTTCTACGTGGATTTAGTCGATTTAACATGTTGTTTATGTCATTTATTTGCTGTTTTATAAACGTACGGAGTGGATGATTATTGGTAACGTTATTATCAAGAAGTTGTTCCACATTTCGTGTTATATTTCTGTACTGGGTAACGTCTATCGAGTGTATAATTTTGAAGGTACCGCTTTGCTTAGGTTAGGTTAGGTTAGGTTAGGTGGCAGCCCGATGTATCAGGCTCACTTAGACTATTCAGTCCATTGTGATACCACAGTGGTGAACTTCTCTCTTATCACTGAGTGCTGCCCGATTCCATGTTAAGCTCAATGATAAGGGACCTCCTTTTTATAGCCGAGTCCGAACGGCGTTCCACATTGCAGTGAAACCACTTAGAGAAGCTTTGAAACCCTCAGAAATGTCACCAGCATTACTGAGGTGGGATAATCCACCGCTGAAAAACTTTTTGGTGTTCGGTCGAAGCAGGAATCGAACCCACGACCTTGTGTATGCAAGGCGGGCATGCTAACCATTGCACCACGGTGGCGAGCTACTCCACCGCTTTGCTTGCGAGCTACTCCATTCTGAATGGTCAATAGCCTAGCGTTCGAATAGTCAAGGATGCTAAACTCTGCCAGAACCTGTTCAATAAGTAGTCTAAAATATGATTAATGGTTTTAGTTTTTAATATGACCCTTATGGATTACCCAGCCTGTCTCAGTCAGGACTGTAGTAGTGCGATCTTCCTTTACTATCTCTTCCTCGAAACGACTGTTTAGCTTAGTCCCTAATCTTTTATTTTTCCTTACATAAATTAATTGTCCAGGGGTATAAGCTTTCGTTGGTTGCTGTTTTTTTTTTGTTATGGTATTCCAGATCTTTTGCCTGCTTCTGTTCCAGCCTTTCAATATTATTTTTCCTAACCGTCTCAATGTCCTGCGGTGAAAAGTCGACTGTTCGTCCGAAATACAAATCAACTGGTTTTCTGTCCACGGTGGAGTGAACGGTATGATTGTATTCATTTACCAATCTTTCCAAGAGCTCCTCAAAATTCCTAGATGTCCCATCGTCTTTCAAGCATCGCATAATTTCGGCGAGAGTAGAGTGAAACCGCTCCACTTGCCCATTTACTTCACTCTTGTACGATGGTGTCGTGAAGACTTCTATACCCATCTGATCCTTCATCGTAAATAATAATGATTTTGAGTTCAGGGAAGGTTCGTTGTCCATCACTACTAGTTTCGGTAATCCGTATGCGAACAATAATTCCCTAAGAGGTTTTCTAATTGATTCAGTGACCTTCCATCTACTATTTTCAAAACTTATCCACCGATGTAAGAATGATTTTCTTATCAGTGGAGAAAATATCAATGTGGATGATCTGACCTGGGTACTTGGGAATTGGGGTAACACCCAATCGAGGTTCGTTGGGATGCCTTTCGTATTTGTTCTTTTTACATGTAGAGCATAATTTAGTGATCCGCTTAATCTTATTGATCATACCTGGAAAGTAGTATTTCTCCAGTAATTGGATTTTATTTTCTTTGTCATTGCGGTGTGCCCTATTATGAGTGTCAATAATTATATTTTCTTGATCGCTTTCGGATAAGATATCCTCAACGACTTTCTGTGTGAACCGACATTTGTACTGGAGGAAGTTATGAGGATAAATTTCTTGAATCCTTCCCATGATGGTTTCTGGAGTTTTGATTTCATTCACGACAGATGGATTCAGGTACCTCTTAAGTAATTCAAGGAGTTTCCTCTCATCATAACGTGGTTCTGCTATAATATGACGGTGGAAATCGGGGAAAATAATTTTAAATTGATATGTCGATGTTTCACCTATGTCTAGAAAAATTTGATTTCTGAAAACATTTATAGGACACTCTACGCTCGGTATGAGGTTCTCGGGTGAACTCTCTCCGCTGTGCTGCGTTGGCGTTAATGAATTAACGTGGGTAACCGATGTCATTCTTGATAATGCGTCCGCCAGTACATTTTGCTTTCCGGGTTTGTATCTCAGTTCGTAATTATATTCCTCAAGGATACATTTCCACCTTTTCATTTCGAGTTTGTGTTCTTGTTGCTCAGAGCGTATGTCAGAGGTTGGTGATCGGTGTAAATGATCACTTTCTTTGTACCGTAGAGGTAATTTCTCAAGGATGTTAGGGCCCATATAATCGCTAGCATCTCCCTTTCATTAGCGCCGTAATTTTCTTCCGCCTTTCCTAAGGTTCTCGAGATGAAAGCGATTTGCTTTCCTTTTTGGCTCAACACTGCGCCTAGTGCCACATTTGAGGCATCCGTGGTTAACTCAAATTCCTCGTCGGAATTAGGATAGGATAGCAAAACGTCATGGGAAATTAAAGCATTTCTAAGCTCATTGAAAGCTTTTATGGCTTTAGTTCCCAAAGTCACAGGTATTTGACCGGATGCATTTTTCGATATTCTTCCCTCCTCTCCTCTAAGTAGTTCGGTTGGGGGTTTAGCAATGTCAGCGTAACCTCTCACGAATCGTCTGTAATAGCCTGACAATCCGAGAAAAGAACGTAACTGCTTGAGTGTCTTAGGTATTGGGAAGTTTAGAATTGACTCAACTTTCTTGGGGTTGGTTTTAATACCACCCTTCGAAACCACGAATCCTAAGAATTCCACCTCACTCTTAAAGAAGGAGCATTTATCAAACTGAATCTTCATATTAGCTGATTCTAGTGTCCCAAATACTTCGTCGATGTGCTTAATGTGTGACTCTTCATCTTTGCTGAAGATAATGATATCATCAACGTACACGAAGCACGTTTTAGATTCCTAAGTATATCATCCAGAGTGCGCTGAAATATTGCCGGAGCGTTTTTCAAGCCGAAGGGAAGTCTGTTAAATTCATATTTCCCATTATTAATCGAGAAGGCTGTTTTCTCTTTGTCCTCTTCTCTGAGTGGAATTTGGTGAAATCCACTCTTTAGATCTATGACGGTAAAGAATTTATTCCCACCTAAGTTAGATAAGGCGTGAGAAGGCTGTCATGATGGCAAATGTTCGATGGGAGAATTGTAAGGGTTGTAACGACACCAAGCAAATATGGCCCCATTTAAACTTAAACCGCACACTAGATATGCTAGTGTTCTCGAGACGCCAGATATCACTCCTGATATCTGCTATAACGGGTCGCTGCCTGATAGGCGATTTTGCAAAAACTATTGGTGCGAAGTATAATGACTATTGTATGAGCTGTCATGATGCGGAGGAAAAGGAATCAATAAAACACCTCTTGTGTGAGTGTCCTGCATTTTGTGTAAGGCGTAAGCAAATTTTAGGGGCATATAGCTTCAGATTACTGGCGGACCTGGAAAACGTTAACTTAAGCAGTCTGCTAATGTTTTTGGAACAATCTGGTTGGTTCAACAGAAGAAAATAATCGAGAAGGTTCAACGGTTAAAACTAGAAGTGCCCATATGTAATAGGTACTTTTAGTTAATGTGGTATCACAATGGACTGAATAGTCTAAGTGAGCCTGAATCTTAATCGGGCTGCCACTTTAACCTAACCTAACCTAGATAAGACTTCCGTAACCTCAGGAATGGGGTACTTGTCTGGGATTGTAACAGAGTTTATTTTCCGAAAATCAACTACAAGTCTATATTTCTTTTTACCAGAGCTATCCTCTTTCTTCGGCACGACCCATATTGGGGAATTATATGGAGATCTCGAGGGCCTTATTATGCCGTCTCGTAAGAGTCGATCGATCTCTGTTTCAACTACTCCCTTTAGTGCCATTGGGTAAGGATAACTTTTGGCATAAATAGGAGATTCGTTAGTGGTCTTAATTTCTCCCACTACAACACTGGTGTAAGTCAATTTTTCGTCCGGGTCAGAGAAAAGACTAGGATATTTTTCGGCCATACTTTGAACACATTTCTTTTGCGTTTCTGATAAGTGATCCACACATAGTTGCAGTTTGTTCACATTTTGCGATATCCGCTGTTTCGCAGAGATTTTCTTGCCGCTTCTTATAGTAAAGAAGTTCTCTGCTGTGTGAATGACCACTGACAGTTCCTTCATGCTATCATTTCCTAGTATTCCATCAAATGATTTCAAGCCAGGTAACAAAAAGAATTTGATAGGCGCTTCGCTGCCTCCGAATAAATCAATAAAGGTATGCTGTGAAATATCCACTTTTCCTCCTACAGAATCTACTTTAAATGATTCGACATTTTGTCTCGGATTTTTTATAAGTCCAGGTTTTATATAATTTTTACTACTTCCTGTGTCCAGTAAGAATTCAAGTATTTTTCCGTTCCTCAGTTTGGCCTGGAAGTAAGGCAATGTGGAACACCCTAATCTAAACAAGTATATACGGCCGTAAGTTCGGCCAGGCCGAAGCTTATGTACCCTCCATCATGGATTGCGTAGAAACTTCTTCTAAACACTGCCATCCACAATCGAATTACTTAAGTTGGGGTAACGCTTGCCGATGGCAAGGTATCTTAAAACCTCCTAACACCATCTTCTAAAATGTATGTAATGGTATATATTAAATCAAAAAAGATCGATCCAATACGTATATAATTCAGTTTGACAAATTAGACATACAATTTTGACAAAATTTTCTACAGAAATAAAATTTTAACAAAATTTTCTATAGAAATAAAATTTTCACAAAATTTTCTATAGAAATAAACTTTTGGTAGATTATTTTTGGCTCGAGTGGCAACCATGATTATGAACCGAATAAAATTTGAATAAAATCTATAGAAATACAATTTTGACAATGATGAAAATTTTATTATGAACCGAATAAAATTTTAACAAAATTTTCTCTAGAAATACAATTTTGACAAAATTTTCTATAGAAATAAAATTTTGACAAAATTTTCTATAGAAATAAAATTTTGGTAGACTATTTTTGGCTCTAGTGGCAACCATGATTATGAACCGATATGGACCAATTTTTGTGTGATTGGACCAATTTTGGTATGGTTGTTAGCGACCATATACTAACAAAACGTTCCTAATTTGAACCGGATCGGATGAATTTTGCTCCTCCAAGAGGCTCCGGAGGTCAAATCTGGAGAACGTTTTATATGGGGGCTATATATAATTATGGACCGATATGGACCAATTCTGGCACGCTTGTTAAAGATCATATATTAACACCATGTTCCAAATTACAACCGGATTGAATGAAATTTGCTTCTCTTGGAGACTTCGCAAGCCAAATCTGGGGATCGGTTTATATGGGGTCTATATATAATTATGGAACGATGTGGACCAATTTTTGCATGGTTGTTAGAGACCATATACCAATATCATGTACCAAATTTCAGGCGGATCGGATGAAATTTGCTCCTCTTTGAGGCTCCGGAACCCAAATCTGGGGATCGGTTTATATAGGCGCTATATATAATTATTGACCGATGTGGACCAATTTTAGCACGGTTGTTAGAGACCAT
Source organism: Haematobia irritans (assembly GCF_050003625.1). NCBI lineage: Eukaryota > Metazoa > Arthropoda > Insecta > Diptera > Muscidae > Haematobia > Haematobia irritans. The sequence continues at coordinate 162,109,607 of NC_134397.1, read as the reverse complement.
AAATTTTGGCATGGTTATTAGAGACCATATACTAACACCATGTACCAAATTTCAGCCGGATCGGATAAAATTTGCTTCTCTTTTAGGCTGCGCAAGCCAAATCTGGGGATCGGTTTATATGGGGGCTATATATAATTATGGACCGATGTGGATCAATTTTTGCATGGTTGTTAGAGACCATATACCAACACCATGTACCAAATTTCAGCCGGATCGGATGAAATATGCTTCTGTTAGAGGCTCTACAAGCCAAATCTGAGGGTCCCTTTATATGGGGGCTATACGTAAAAGTGGACCGATATGGCCCATTTTCAATACCATACGACCTACATCGATAACAACTACTTGTGCCAAGTTTCAAGTCGATAGCTTGTTTCGTTCGGAAGTTAGCGTGATTTCAACAGACGGACGGGCGGACGGACGGACGGACATGCTTAGATCGACTCAGAATTTCACCACGACCCAGAATATATATACTTTATGGGGTCTTAGAGCAATATTTCGATGTGTTACAAACGGAATGACAAAGTTAATATACCCCCATCCTATGATGGAGGGTATAAAAATGAACGTCTAAATAATCTGTTGGGATGTCATCTGGTCCATTGTTTTCCTTGTCGTAGTCATTTGTCACCGTCGTTTCGTTGTACTGTTCAAAGTACCCGTTGACATCTTCTGATAACTCATATGAGCCTCCGTTTTCTACGATATTGGTACAATATTTATCTCCAGGATCTTCAACGTTTACGTGAAAATTACGTTGAACTTTATTTACAGGAGCTTGAATGGTTGACTGTGCAGGTCTCTTGTAAATTTGTTGCGGTCTCATCTGTATCGATGTATCGACATCCATGGGTTCCGGTCGTCTTTGGTTACTATTAAAATTATTTCCTGAAAAATTGTTTTGTGTTTGGAATTGTTGTCTTGGGAAAAAATGATGTTGTGAATTAGTGGGTTGAGTAAAAGGAATTCCCTGTGGTCTCCTATAATTATTAGGCTTATTTGGTTGAATTGCTGGTGGTGTTCGATACCGATTCACAGAAATGTTAGCCAGTTCAGGGTAAAATCTTGGTTTATTCCCGGTAGGCATGACTATTTTTACATCATCTCTGCGTGCTCCCTTATGGGCATATTCTCTTCGATATGTCATGTTGTCCAATTTCATGCACAAGTGCAGAGCTTGTGGTAATGAAGTTGGTTCCTTTACGCTGAGGAGTTTAGGGAGGTCACCATTAAGACCTCTTATGAATGTATCCAGAGCCTTTTCGCGATAAGTATCGGTCATTGCTCTGAGACTGTTATCCTCTAATTCTAGATATGATATCTTATCTAGGATAAGGGATAACATTTGATAAACTTCCTGGTAAAATTTGGTAACGCTCTTATGTCCCTGACACAGGACATTCATTTGATATTCGAGGGTACTTATGTCTCTCCTGTCCGAATAGTGGACCATAAGGCATTTACGAATTCGACCCCAATCAAGAGGAGTTCGATATGACTCTAGAGCCGTATCTGCCTCGCCAATGATTTTGGTGCGAATTGTATGTAGGATCGCATAGTACCTGCCTGTTCCTTTTAGGGATGACTCTTTCTACGGATTTCCTCCAGGAGCTGAATTCTCCTGGTTTCCCTGAAAATTCCCTAATAGACTTGACAATGTCAGGCACTTTATCTAATTCTTCCAACTTTGCAGGAATACGACCTATTGGTATGTCAGAGTCACTTTCCGTAACAGTACTTTGTCCGGAAATCATACTCCCGACTATTTTTACAATTTCCTCCCGTTGGCTCCTACTGAACCCTGCGTTACTACTTGAACTACCTATTGAGATATTACTCAGTTTATTGGTTATCTCTTCTACTGTTTCATTCATGTTTAATTTTTTTTTTTTTTTTGCTTTAAAAACACTAAAGATGGATTTTGCGATTTAAAAGTTATTATTCAATTTTATTATTTATTTATTATTTTGTTTCTTAATTTAGGAAAATATAAAAGAATATCTCTTATTTTTCTTTAGATACTAGTTAATGGTTATGATTTCTATGAATTTTATAAAATAATATTATGATTTTAAAATTTTTCTCAGTTTTGTTACAAATGACAAATTAATTTTAATTTTTTTCTATTTCTTTGAATGCACAATCTGATTTTTTGATTAATTGTTTTTTATATTAGTAACATAATTTTTACATAATCGTAATACTTTTTATACCCTGCGCCACACTGTGGAACAGGGTATTATAAGTTAGTGCATATGCTTGCAACACCCAGAAGGAGACGAGATAGACACATGGTGTCTTTGACAAAAATGCTTAGGGTGGGCTCCTGAGTCGATATAGCCATGTCCGTATGTCCGTGAACACATTTTTGTAACCAAGGGATTAGGTAGTAATTTAAGGCCAATCGACTTCGAATTTGGCACAAGTATGTGTTTTGGGTCAAAATAGAACCCTATTGATTTTGGAAGAAATCGGTTCAGATTTAGATATAGCTCCCATATATATCTTTCGCTCGATATGCACTTATACGGCCCTAGTAGCCTGAGTATTACCCCAATTTGGTTTAAATTTTGCACAGGGAGTACAATTGGTAGTATAGTTAAATGTGCAAAATTTTATTGAAATCGGTTCAGATTTAGATATAGCTCCCATATATATCTTTCGCCCGATATGGACTAATACGGTCCCAGAAGCCAGAGTTTTACTCCAATTTGGTTGAAATTTTGCAGAGGGAATAGAATTAGCATTGTAGCTATGCATGCCAAATTTTGTTGAAATCGGTTCAGATTTAGATATAGCTCCCATATATAGCTTTCGCCCGATTTACACTCATATGACCACAGAGGCCAATTTTTTCCTCCGATTTAGTTGAAATTTTGCACAGAGAGTAGAATTAGCATTGTGGCTATGCATGCCAAATTTGGTTGAAATCGGTTCAGATTTAGATATATCTCCCATATGTAGCTTTCGCCCTATTTTCACTCATATGACCACAGAGGTCAATTTTTTGCTCCGATTTAGTTGAAATTTTGCACAGGGAGTAGAATTAGCATTGTAGCTATGCGTGCCAAATTTGGTTGAGATCGGTTCAGATTTAGATATATCTCCCGTATATAGCTTTCGCCCGATTTCCACTCATATGACCACAGAGGCCAATTTTTAACTCCGATTTAGTTGAAATTTTGCACAGAGAGTAGAATTAGCATTGTTGCTATGAGTGCCAAATTTGGTTGAGATCGGTTCAGATTTAGATATATCTCCCATATATATGTTTTTCTGATTGCGACAAAAATGGTCAAAATACCAACTGCTTAGTCGAAAAGTTGTAAAAATGACTCTAATTTTCCTAAACTTTTAATACATATATACCGAGCGATAAATCATAAATAAACTTTTGCGAAGTTTCCTTAAAATTGCTTCAGATTTAAATGTTTCCCATATTTTTTTTTACTAACATTGTGTTCCACCCTAGTGCATTAGCCGACTTAAATTTTGAGTCTATAGATTTTTTAGAAGTGTATCAAATTCTGTCTAGATCGCGTGATATTTAAATGTATGTATTTGGGACAAACCTTTATATATAGCCCCCCAACACATTTGACGGATGTGATATGGTATCGAAAATTTAGATCTACAGAGTGGTGCAGGGTATAATATAGTCGGCCCCGCCCGACTTTAGACTTTCCTTACTTGTTTATAAATAATAAAGTCGCTTACGTTAGAATCAGCTTCATTCTGCTTTCGCCTTTAAAATTCACCTTTGTTGAATTATCCTTCCGCTTCAGAGCTTCTTGTTGTGTTACGTCTTTCTTTAAAAGCCTTTTGTTGTTTTTTATTTTGGATTCAAACAATTTCTTAACTATTTGCTTTTGTCTCTAGGGTTAATTTTATTTTTTTTTTGTTTTTTATTTTTAATGTTTTTAACTTTTCACTTTTGTTGTTGTATTTTAGCTCTTTCTTTAATATTTAGTAAATTTTTCCTTTTTGTCTTTGAAGTTTTGTATGTATTTAAGATTTAAATTTTTCTTTAATTTTTTCCACTTTTGTCTTCGATTTATTATTTAATGTTTTTCACTTTTATCTCTAAGGTTTATTACTGTTTTTCCTTTAATGTCTTTCAATTTTTTTCACTTTGGTTTCACTTTAACAATGTTCTTACTGTCTATCTTAATCTGGTTATCACGTATCGTGAGCTTTGTGAGCTGCGTCCTTACGATCACTCCCGTTTGTAATTAAACTACTAGACACTCTTCCAAAGGCTTGACTTTATTCGTTATCACGGGGTCCCTTCCCGCTCGGGCGCCAGTTAAATCGTTTTATATTAAAACTTAAAAAAAAAATTTTTACCAGCACAAACATAAAGGTTTGTGGCCAGCGTTCTTTATTGACAAGGAATTGATAACAGAATAAGCAAAGTTCTTACAGTTACCCAAATCTTTATAGTTGCACATTATACTACATTCTGCTGATGTGGGGTATCGGGTATCGGGTATAGTAAATTTTTCCTTTTTGTCTTTGAAGTTTTGTATGTATTTAAGATTTAAATTTTTCTTTAATTTTTTCCACTTTTGTCTTCGATTTATTATTTAATGTTTTTCACTTTTATCTCTAAGGTTTATTACTGTTTTTCCTTTAATGTCTTTCAATTTTTTTCACTTTGGTTTCACTTTAACAATGTTCTTACTGTCTATCTTAATCTGGTTATCACGTATCGTGAGCTTTGTGAGCTGCGTCCTTACGATCACTCCCGTTTGTAATTAAACTACTAGACACTCTTCCAAAGGCTTGACTTTATTCGTTATCACGGGGTCCCTTCCCGCTCGGGCGCCAGTTAAATCGTTTTATATTAAAACTTAAAAAAAAAATTTTTACCAGCACAAACATAAAGGTTTGTGGCCAGCGTTCTTTATTGACAAGGAATTGATAACAGAATAAGCAAAGTTCTTACAGTTACCCAAATCTTTATAGTTGCACATTATACTACATTCTGCTGATGTGGGGTATCGGGTATCTGCGCGTGTTGTGGTCATTCCATGGCACTGCACAATCTGTGGGAATTGTCTTGTCAGCAATGTCCCGCTTTACCTGTTGGTTGCTTAATATGTCAACGTACGAATGGTGTGAATGTGGCTGGTGTTAACTTACATATGTGGAATATTGACAGAAAAAGTTGTTTTTTATAGAAAATTTTGTCAAAATGTTATTTCTATAAAAAGCTTTGTCAAATTTTATTTCTATAGCAAATTTTGTCAAAATTTTATTTCTATAAAAAATTTATTCAAAATTTTATTACTATAGAAATATTTTTTTCTATAAAAAATTTAGTCAAAATTTTATTTCTATAGAAAATTTAGTGAAAATTTTGTTTCTATAGAATATTTTTCAAAATTTTGTTTGTTAAACAAAAATTTTTTCAAAATTTTATTTCTATTGGTAATTTTATTTCAATAAAAATTTAAGTCAACATTTTATTTCTATAGAAAATTTTGCCAAAATTTTATAGTAATAGATTTTTTTATTAGAAAATTTGGGCAAAATTTTTTTTCTATAGAAAATTTTGTAAAAATGCTGGAGTCGGAGTCAGAGTCGAGCAAAATTGGCTCAAGTCCACAGCCCTGATATTAAAATCTATACAACCACACAATATATTCGGAACAAAACGGAGTGCATGTTTAGCACTTAGGAGTATGCTTCATTTGCTTAATAAAAAACGTATATTGAGTCCAATTGCTACAGCATGTGTTCCATTTATACTGTATTACCCGACTAACAAAACTGTAGACTTTTCGCTCTAGGACGCATATTTAAGGAGATATGGGCAAAAGAAGTTTTTCATATAAAAATTTCAATTTTTTTTAAGGTTTTGGGTGGATTTTTCAATTTTTTAGGGGTGGTCACAAATTAAAGTCCATCTCGCTCTAGGACGCTTAGTTTAGGAGATATGGGCGAAAGAAGTTTTTCATGTAAAAATGTCAATTTTTTAGGTTTTGGGTGGGTTTTTCAATTTTTTAGGGGTGGTCACGAATTAAAGTCATTTTCGCTCTAGGACGCATATTTAAGGAGATATGGGCGAAAGAAGTTTTTCATGTAAAAATTTCAATTTTTTTAGGTTTTGGGTGGGTTTTTCAATTTTTTAGGGGTGGTCACGAATTAAAGTCATTTTCGCTCTAGGACGCATATTTAAGGAGATATGGGCAAAAGAAGTTTTTATATAAAAATTTCAATTTTTTTAGGTTTTGGGTGAATTTTTCTATTTTTTGGGAATGTCACGAATTAAAGTCCTTTTCGCTCTAGGACGCATATTTAAGGAGATATGGGCAACAGAAGTTTTTCATATAAAAATGTAATTTTTTTAGGTTTTGGGTGGATTTTTCAATTTTTTGAGGATGTCATGAATTAAAGTCCTTTTCGCTCTAGGACGTATATATAAGGAGTTATGGGCAAAAGAAGTTTTTCATATAAAAATTTCAATTTTTTTTAGGTTTTGGGTGGATTTTTCAATTTTTTGAGGGTGGTCACGAATTAAAGTCCTTTTCGCTCTAGGACGCATATTTAAGGCGATATGGGCAAAAGAAGTTTTTCATATAAAATTTTCAATTTTTTAGGTTTTGGGTGGATTTTTCAATTTTTAAGTGTGGTCACGAATTAAAGTCCTTTTCGCTCTAGGACGCATATTTAAGGAGATATGGACAACAGAAGTTCTTCATATAAAAATTTCAATTTTTTAGGTTTTGGGTGGATTTTTCAATTTTTGAGTGTCGTCACGAATTAAAGTCCTTTTCGCTCTAGGACGCATATTTAAGGAGATATGGGCAAAAGAAGTTTTTCATATAAAAATTTCAATTTTTTTAGGTTTTGGGTGGATTTTTCAATTTTTTGGGGGTGGTCACGAATTAAAGTCCTTTTCGGTTTAGGACGCATATTTAAGGAGATATGGGCAAAAGAAGTTTTTCATATAAAAATTTCAATTTTTTTAGGTTTTGGGTGGATATTTTAATTTTTTAGGGGTGGTCACGAATTAAAGTCCGTCTCGCTCTAGGACGCTTAGTTTAGGAGATATGGGCGAAAGAAGTTTTTCATGTAAAAATTTCAATTTTTTAGGTTTTGGGTGGGTTTTTCAATTTTTTAGGGGTGGTCACGAATTAAAGTAATTTTCGCTCTAGGACGCATATTTAAGGAGATATGGGCAAAATAAGTTTTTCATATAAAAATTTAAATTTTTTTTAGGTTTAGGTTTAGGTTTTGGGAGGATTTTTAAATTTTTTAGGGGTGGTCACGAATTAAAGTCCTTTTCGCTCTTGGACGCATATTTAAGTAGATATGGACCAAAGAAGTTTTTCATATAAAAATTTCAATTTTTTTAGGTTTTGGGTGGATTTTTAAATTTTTTAGGGGTGGTCTCGAATTAAAGTCCGTCTCGCTCTAGGACGCTTAGTTTAGGAGATATGGGCGAAAGAAGTTTTTCATGTAAAAATTTCAATTTTTTTAGGTTTTGGGTGGATTTTTCAATTTTTTAGGGGTGGTCACGAATTAAAGTCATTTTCGCTGTAGGACGCATATTTAAGGAGATATGGGCAAAATAAGTTTTTCATATAAAAATTTAAATTTTTTTAGGTTTTGGGTGGATTTTGCAATTTTTTGAGGGTGGTCACAAATTAAAGTCCTTTTCGCTCTAGGACGCATATTTAAGTAGATATGGGCAAAATAAGTTTTTCATATAAAAATTTAATTTTTTTTAGGTTTTAGGTGGATTTTTCAATTTTTTGAGGGTGGTCACGAATTAAAGTCCTTTTCGCTCTAGGACGCATATTTAAGGAGATATGGGCAAAAGAAATTTTTCATATAAAATTTTCAATTTTTTTAGGTTTTGGATAGATTTTCAATTGTTTGGGGGCGGTCACGAATTAAAGTCCTTTTCGCTCTAGGGCGCATATTTAAGGAGATATGGGCAAAAAAAATTTTTCAAATAAAAATTTCAATTTTTTTAGGTTTTGGGTGGATTTTTAAATTTTTTGGGGGTGGTCACGAATTAAAGTCCTTTTCGCTCTAGGACGCATATTTAAGGAGATATAGGCAAAAGAAGTTTTTCATATAGAAATTAAATTTTTTTAGGTTTTGGGTGGATTTTTCAATTTTTTGAGGATGTCACGAATTAAAGTCCTTTTCGCTCTAGGACGCATATTTAAGGAGTTATGGGCAAAAGAAGTTTTTCATATAAAAATTTCAATTTTTTTAGGTTTTGGGTGGATTTTTCAATTTTTTGAGGGTGGTCACGAATTAAAGTCCTTTTCGCTCTAGGACACATATGTAAGGAGATATGGGCAAAAGAAGTTTTTCATATAACAATTTTAATTTTTTTAGATTTTGGGTGGATTTTTCAATTTTTTGGGGGTGGTCACGAATTAAAGTCCTTTTCGCTCTAGGACGCATATTTAAGGAGATATGGGCAAAATAAGTTTTTCATATAAAAATTTAAATTTTTTTTAGGTTTTGGGTGGATTTTTCAATTTTTTGGGGGAGGTCACGAATTAAAGTCCTTTTCGCTCTAGGACGCATATTTAAGGAGATATGGGCAAAATAAGTTTTTCATATAAAAATTTAAATTTTTTGTAGGTTTTGGGTGGATTTTTCAATTTGTTGAGGGTGGTCACGAATTAAAGTCCTTTTCGCTCTAGGACGCATATTTAAGGAGATATGGGCAAAAGAAGTTTTTCATATAAAAATTTCAATTTTTTTAGGTTTTGGGTGGATTTTTCAATTTTTTGAGGGTGGTCACGAATTAAAGTCCTATTTGCTCTAGGACGCATATTTAAGGAGATATAGGCAAAAGAAGTTTTTCATATAAAAATTTAATTTTTTTAGGTTTTGGGTGGATTTTGCAATTTTTTGAGGATGTCACGAATTAAAGTCCTTTTCGCTCTAGGACGCATATTTAAGGAGTTATGGGCAAAAGAAGTTTTTCATATAAAAATTTTAATTTTTTTAGGTTTTGGGTGAATTTTTCAATTTGTTGAGGATGTCACGAATTAAAGTCCTTTTCGCTCTAGGACGCATATTTAAGGAGATATGGGCAACAGAAGTTTTTCATATAAAAAATTAATTTTTTTAGGTTTTGGGTGAATTTTTCAATTTTTTGAGGATGTCACGAATTAAAGAACTTTTCGCTCTAGGACGCATATTTAAGGAGTTGTGCGCAAAAGAAGTTTTTCATATAAAAATTTCAATTTTTTTTTAGGTTTTGGGTGGATTTTTCAATTTTTTGAGGGTGGTCACGAATTAAAGTCCTTTTCGCTCTAGGACGCATATTTAAGGAGATATGGGCAAAAGAAGTTTTTCATATAAAAATTTAAATTTTTTTAGGTTTTGGGTGGATTTTTCAATTTTTGAGTGTGGTCACGAATTAAAGTCCTTTTCGCTCTAGGACGCATATTTAAGGAGATATGGGCAAAATAAGTTTTTCATATAAAAATTTCAATTTTTTTAGGTTTTGGGTGGATTTTTCAATTTTTGAGTGTGGTCACGAATTATAGTCCTTTTCGCTCTAGGACGCATATTTAAGGAGATATGGGCAAAGAAAATTTTTCATTAAAAAATTTAATTTTTTTAGGTTTTGGGCGGATTTTTCAATTTTTTGGGGGTGGTCACGAATTAAAGTCCTTTTCGCTCTATAACGCATATTTAAGGAGATATGGGCAAAAGAAGTTTTTCATATAAAAATTTCAATTTTTTAGGTTTTGGGTGTATTTTTCAATTTTTGAGGGTGGTCACGAATTAAAGTCCTTTTCGCTCTAGGACTCTTAGTTTAGGAGATATGGGCAAAATAAATTTTTCATATAAAATTTTCAATGAAGTGGATTTTTCAATTTTTTTGGGGGTGGTCACGAATTAAAGTCCTTTTCGCTCTAGGACGCATATTTAAGGTGATATAGGCAAAAGAAGTTTTTCGTATAAAAATTTAATTTTTTTTAGGTTTTGGGTGGATTTTTCAATTTTTGAGGGTGGTCACGAATGAAAGTCCTTTTCGCTCTAGGACGCATATTTACGGAGATATAGGCAAAAGAAGTTTTTCATATAAAAATTTAATTTTTTTAAGGTTTTGGGTGGATTTTTCAATTTTTTGAGGGTGGTCACGAATTAAAGTCCTTTTAGCTCTAGGACGCATATTTAAGGAGATATGGGCAAAAGAAGTTTTTCATATAAAAATTTCAATTTTTTAGGTTTTGGGTGGATTTTTCAATTTTTTGAGGGTGGTCACAAATTAAGGTCCTTTTCGCTCTAGGACGCATATTTAAGTAGATATGGACAAAAGAAGTTTTTCATATAAAAATTTCAATTTTTTTAGGTTTTGGGAGGATTTTTAAATTTTTTAGGGGTGGTCACGAATTAAAGTCCTTTTCGCTCTTGGACGCATATTTAAGTAGATATGGACCAAAGAAGTTTTTCATATAAAAATTTCAATTTTTTTAGGTTTTGGGTGGATTTTTCAATTTTTTAGGGGTGGTCACGAATTAAAGTCCATCTCGCTCTAGGACGCTTAGTTTAGGAGATATGGGCGAAAGAAGTTTTTCATGTAAAAATTTCAATTTTTTAGGTTTTGGGTGGGTTTTTCAATTTTTTAGGGGTGGTCACGAATTAAAGTCATTTTCGCTCTAGGACGCATATTTAAGGAGATATGGGCAAAATAAGTTTTTCATATAAAAATTTAAATTTTTTTAGGTTTTGGGAGGATTTTTAAATTTTTTAGGGGTGGTCACGAATTAAAGTCCTTTTCGCTCTTGGACGCATATTTAAGTAGATATGGACCAAAGATGTTTTTCATATAAAAATTTCAATTTTTTTAGGTTTTGGGTGGATTTTTCAATTTTTTAGGGGTGGTCACGAATTAAAGTCCGTCTCGCTCTAGGACGCTTAGTTTAGGAGATATGGGCGAAAGAAGTTTTTCATGTAAAAATTTAAATTTTTTTAGGTTTTGGGTGGGTTTTTCAATTTTTTAGGGGTGGTCACGAATTAAAGTCATTTTCGCTCTAGGACGCATATTTAAGGAGATATGGGCAAAAGAAGTTTTTCATATAAAAATTTCAATTTTTTTAGGTTTTGGGTGAATTTTTCTATTTTTTGGGAATGTCACGAATTAAAGTCCTTTTCGCTCTAGGACGCATATTTAAGGAGATATGGGCAACAGAAGTTTTTCATATAAAAATGTAATTTTTTTAGGTTTTGGGTGGATTTTTCAATTTTTTGAGGATGTCACGAATTAAAGTCCTTTTCGCTCTAGGACGTATATTTAAGGAGTTATGGGCAAAAGAAGTTTTTCATATAAAAATTTCAATTTTTTTTAGGTTTTGGGTGGATTTTTCAATTTTTTGAGGGTGGTCACGAATTAAAGTCCTTTTCGCTCTAGGACGCATATTTAAGGAGATATGGGCAAAAGAAGTTTTTCATATAAAATTTTCAATTTTTTAGGTTTTGGGTGGATTTTTCAATTTTTAAGTGTGGTCACGAATTAAAGTCCTTTTCGCTCTAGGACGCATATTTAAGGAGATATGGACAACAGAAGTTTTTCATATAAAAATTTCAATTTTTTAGGTTTTGGGTGGATTTTTCAATTTTTGAGTGTCGTCACAAATTAAAGTCCTTTTCGCTCTAGGACGCATATTTAAGGAGATATGGGCAAAAGAAGTTTTTCATATAAAAATTTCAATTTTTTAGGTTTTGGGTGGATTTTTCAATTTTTGAGTGTCGTCACAAATTAAAGTCCTTTTCGCTCTAGGACGCATATTTAAGGAGATATGGGCAAAAGAAGTTTTTCATATAAAAATTTCAATTTTTTTGGGTTTTGGGTGGATTTTTCAATTTTTTGGGGGTGTTCACGAATTAAAGTCCTTTTCGCTCTAGGACGCATATTTAAGGAGATATGGGCAAAAGAAGTTTTTCGTATAAAAATTTAAATTTTTTTAGGTTTTGGGTGGATTTTTCAATTTTTTGGGAGAGGTCACGAATTAAAGTCCTTTTCGCTCTAGGACGCATATTTAAGGAGATATGGGCAAAAGAAGTTTTTCATATAAAAATTTCAATTTTTTTAGGTTTTGGGTGGATTTTTCAATTTTTTGGGGGTGGTCACGAATTAAAGACCTTTTCGCTCTAGGTCGCATATTTAAGGAGATATGGGCAAAAGAAGTTTTTCATATAAAAATTTCAATTTTTTTAGGTTTTGGGTGGATTTTTCAATTTTTTGGGGGTGGTCACGAATTAAAGTCCTTTTCGCTCTAGGACGCATATTTAAGGAGATATAGGCAAAAGAAGTTTTTCATATAAAAGTTTCAATTTTTTTTAGGTTTTGGGTGGATTTTTCAATTTTTTGGGGGTGGTCACGAATTAAAGTCCTTTTCGCTCTAGGACGCTTAGTTTAGGAGATATGGGCAAAAGAAGTTTTTCATATAAAAATTTCAATTTTTTTAGGTTTTGGGTGGATTTTTCAATTTTTTGGAAGTGGTCACGAATTAAAGTCCTTTTCGCTCTAGAACGCTTAGTTTAGGAGATATGGGCAAAAGAAGTTTTTCATATAAAAATTTCAATTTTTTTAGGTTTTGGGTGGATTTTTCAATTTTTTGGGGGTGGTCACGAATTAAAGTCCTTTTCGCTCTAGGACGCATATTTAAGGAGATATGGGCAAAAGAAGTTTTTCATATAAAAATTTCAATTTTTTTAGGTTTTGGGTGGATTTTTCAATTTTTTGGGGGTGGTCACGAATTAAAGTCCTTTTCGCTCTAAGACGCTTAGTTTAGGAGATATGGGCAAAAGAAGTTTTTCATATAAAAATTTCAATTTTTTTAGGTTTTGGGTGGATTTTTCAATTTTTTTGGGGTGGTCACGAATTAAAGTCCTTTTCGCTCTAGGACGCTTAGTTTAGGAGATATGGGAAAAAGAAGTTTTTCGTATAAAAATTTCAATTTTTTAGGTTTTGGGTGGATTTTTCAAATTTTTGGGGGTGGTCACGAATTAAAGTCCTTTTCGCTCTAGGACGCATATTTAAGGAGATATGGGCAAAAGAAGTTTTTCATATAAAAATTTCAATTTTTTTAGGTTTTGGGTGGATTTTTCAATTTTTTGGGGTGGTCACGAATTAAAGTCCTTTTCGCTCTAGGACGCTTAGTTTAGGAGATATGGGCAAAAGAAGTTTTTCATATAAAAATTTCAATTTTTTAAGGTTTTGAGTGCATTTTTCAATTTTTTGGGCGAGGTCACGAATTAAAGTCCTTTTCGCTCTAGGACGCATATTTAAGGATATAGGGGCAAAAAAAGTTTTTCATATAAAAATTTCAATTTTTTTAGGTTTTGGGTGGATTTTTCAATTTTTTGGGGGTGGTCACGAATTAAAGTCCTTTTCGCTCTAGGTCGCATATTTAAGGAGATATGGGCAAAAGAAGTTTTTCATATAAAAATTTAAATTTTTTTAGGTTTTGGGTGGATTTTTCAATTTTTGAGTGTGGTCACGAATTAAAGTCCTTTTCGCTCTAGGACGCATATTTAAGGAGATATAGGCAAAAGAAGTTTTTCATATAAAAGTTTCAATTTTTTTTAGGTTTTGGGTGGATTTTTCAATGTTTTGGCGGTGGTCACGAATTAAAGTCCTTTTCGCTCTAGGACGCTTAGTTTAGGAGATATGGGCAAAAGAAGTTTTTCATATAAAAATTTCAATTTTTTTAGGTTTTGGGTGGATTTTTCAATTTTTTGGGGGTGGTCACGAATTAAAGTCCTTTTCGCTCTAGGACGCTTAGTTTAGGAGATATGGGCAAAAGAAGTTTTTCATATAAAAATTTCAATTTTTTAAGGTTTTGAGTGCATTTTTCAATTTTTTGGGCGAGGTCACGAATTAAAGTCCTTTTCGCTCTAGGACGCATATTTAAGGATATAGGGGCAAAAAAAGTTTTTCATATAAAAATTTCAATTTTTTTAGGTTTTGGGTGGATTTTTCAATTTTTTGGGGGTGGTCACGAATTAAAGTCCTTTTCGCTCTAGGTCGCATATTTAAGGAGATATGGGCAAAAGAAGTTTTTCATATAAAAATTTCAAATTTTGTAGGCTTTGGGTGGATTTTTAAATTTTTTGGCGGTGGTCACGAATTAAAGTCCTTTTCGCTCTAGGACGCTTAGTTTAGGAGATATGGGCAAAAGAAGTTTTTCATATAAAAATTTCAATTTTTTTAGGTTTTGGGTGGATTTTTCAATTTTTTGGCGGTGGTCACGAATTAAAGTCCTTTTCGCTCTAGGACGCTTAGTTTAGGAGATATGGGCAAAAGAAGTTTTTCATATAAAAATTTAATTTTTTTTAGGTTTTGGGAGGATTTTTCAATTTTTTGGGGGTGGTCACGAATTAAAGACCTTTTCGCTCTAGGTCGCATATTTAAGGAGATATGGGCAAAAGAAGTTTTTCATATAAAAATTTCAATTTTTTTAGGTTTTGGGTGGATTTTTCAATTTTTTGGGGGTGGTCACGAATTAAAGTCCTTTTCGCTCTAGGACGCATATTTAAGGAGATATAGGCAAAAGAAGTTTTTCATATAAAAGTTTCAATTTTTTTTAGGTTTTGGGTGGATTTTTCAATTTTTTGGGGGTGGTCACGAATTAAAGTCCTTTTCGCTCTAGGACGCTTAGTTTAGGAGATATGGGCAAAAGAAGTTTTTCATATAAAAATTTCAATTTTTTTAGGTTTTGGGTGGATTTTTCAATTTTTTGGAAGTGGTCACGAATTAAAGTCCTTTTCGCTCTAGAACGCTTAGTTTAGGAGATATGGGCAAAAGAAGTTTTTCATATAAAAATTTCAATTTTTTTAGGTTTTGGGTGGATTTTTCAATTTTTTGGGGGTGGTCACGAATTAAAGTCCTTTTCGCTCTAGGACGCATATTTAAGGAGATATGGGCAAAAGAAGTTTTTCATATAAAAATTTCAATTTTTTTAGGTTTTGGGTGGATTTTTCAATTTTTTGGGGGTGGTCACGAATTAAAGTCCTTTTCGCTCTAAGACGCTTAGTTTAGGAGATATGGGCAAAAGAAGTTTTTCATATAAAAATTTCAATTTTTTTAGGTTTTGGGTGGATTTTTCAATTTTTTTGGGGTGGTCACGAATTAAAGTCCTTTTCGCTCTAGGACGCTTAGTTTAGGAGATATGGGAAAAAGAAGTTTTTCGTATAAAAATTTCAATTTTTTAGGTTTTGGGTGGATTTTTCAAATTTTTGGGGGTGGTCACGAATTAAAGTCCTTTTCGCTCTAGGACGCATATTTAAGGAGATATGGGCAAAAGAAGTTTTTCATATAAAAATTTCAATTTTTTTAGGTTTTGGGTGGATTTTTCAATTTTTTGGGGTGGTCACGAATTAAAGTCCTTTTCGCTCTAGGACGCTTAGTTTAGGAGATATGGGCAAAAGAAGTTTTTCATATAAAAATTTCAATTTTTTAAGGTTTTGAGTGCATTTTTCAATTTTTTGGGCGAGGTCACGAATTAAAGTCCTTTTCGCTCTAGGACGCATATTTAAGGATATAGGGGCAAAAAAAGTTTTTCATATAAAAATTTCAATTTTTTTAGGTTTTGGGTGGATTTTTCAATTTTTTGGGGGTGGTCACGAATTAAAGTCCTTTTCGCTCTAGGTCGCATATTTAAGGAGATATGGGCAAAAGAAGTTTTTCATATAAAAATTTAAATTTTTTTAGGTTTTGGGTGGATTTTTCAATTTTTGAGTGTGGTCACGAATTAAAGTCCTTTTCGCTCTAGGACGCATATTTAAGGAGATATAGGCAAAAGAAGTTTTTCATATAAAAGTTTCAATTTTTTTTAGGTTTTGGGTGGATTTTTCAATGTTTTGGCGGTGGTCACGAATTAAAGTCCTTTTCGCTCTAGGACGCTTAGTTTAGGAGATATGGGCAAAAGAAGTTTTTCATATAAAAATTTCAATTTTTTTAGGTTTTGGGTGGATTTTTCAATTTTTTGGGGGTGGTCACGAATTAAAGTCCTTTTCGCTCTAGGACGCTTAGTTTAGGAGATATGGGCAAAAGAAGTTTTTCATATAAAAATTTCAATTTTTTAAGGTTTTGAGTGCATTTTTCAATTTTTTGGGCGAGGTCACGAATTAAAGTCCTTTTCGCTCTAGGACGCATATTTAAGGATATAGGGGCAAAAAAAGTTTTTCATATAAAAATTTCAATTTTTTTAGGTTTTGGGTGGATTTTTCAATTTTTTGGGGGTGGTCACGAATTAAAGTCCTTTTCGCTCTAGGTCGCATATTTAAGGAGATATGGGCAAAAGAAGTTTTTCATATAAAAATTTCAAATTTTGTAGGCTTTGGGTGGATTTTTAAATTTTTTGGCGGTGGTCACGAATTAAAGTCCTTTTCGCTCTAGGACGCTTAGTTTAGGAGATATGGGCAAAAGAAGTTTTTCATATAAAAATTTCAATTTTTTTAGGTTTTGGGTGGATTTTTCAATTTTTTGGCGGTGGTCACGAATTAAAGTCCTTTTCGCTCTAGGACGCTTAGTTTAGGAGATATGGGCAAAAGAAGTTTTTCATATAAAAATTTAATTTTTTTTAGGTTTTGGGTGGATTTTTCAATTTTTTGGGGGTGGTCACGAATTAAAGTCCTTTTCGCTCTAGGACGCATATTTAAGGAGATATAGGCAAAAGAAGTTTTTCATATAAAAGTTTCAATTTTTTTAGGTTTTGGGTGGATTTTTCAATTTTTTGGGGGTGGTCACGAATTAAAGTCCTTTTCTCTCTAGGACGCTTAGTTTAGGAGATATGGGCAAAAGAAGTTTTTCATATAAAAATTTCAATTTTTTTAGGTTTTGGGTGGATTTTTCAATTTTTTGGGGGTGGTCACGAATTAAAGTCCTTTTCGCTCTAGGACGCTTAGTTTAGGAGATATGGGCAAAAGAAGTTTTTCATATAAAAATTTAAATTTTTTTAGGTTTTGGGTGGATTTTTCAATTTTTTGGGGGTGGTCACGAATTAAAGTCCTTTTCGCTCTAGGACGCATATTTAAGGAGATATAGGCAAAAGAAGTTTTTCATATAAAAGTTTCAATTTTTTTAGGTTTTGGGTGGATTTTTCAATTTTTTGGGGGTGGTCACGAATTAAAGTCCTTTTCTCTCTAGGACGCTTAGTTTAGGAGATATGGGCAAAAGAAGTTTTTCATATAAAAATTTCAATTTTTTTAGGTTTTGGGTGGATTTTTCAATTTTTTGGCGGTGGTCACGAATTAAAGTCCTTTTCGCTCTAGGACGCTTAGTTTAGGAGATATGGGCAAAAGAAGTTTTTCATATAAAAATTTAAATTTTTTTAGGTTTTGGGTGGATTTTTCAATTTTTTGGGGGTGGTCACGAATTAAAGTCCTTTTCGCTCTAGGACGCATATTTAAGGAGATATAGGCAAAAGAAGTTTTTCATATAAAAGTTTCAATTTTTTTAGGTTTTGGGTGGATTTTTCAATTTTTTGGGGGTGGTCACGAATTAAAGTCCTTTTCTCTCTAGGACGCTTAGTTTAGGAGATATGGGCAAAAGAAGTTTTTCATATAAAAATTTCAATTTTTTTAGGTTTTGGGTGGATTTTTCAATTTTTTGGCGGTGGTCACGAATTAAAGTCCTTTTCGCTCTAGGACGCTTAGTTTAGGAGATATGGGCAAAAGAAGTTTTTCATATAAAAATTTAATTTTTTTTAGGTTTTGGGTGGATTTTTCAATTTTTTGGGGGTGGTCACGAATTAAAGTCCTTTTCGCTCTAGGACGCATATTTAAGGAGATATAGGCAAAAGAAGTTTTTCATATAAAAGTTTCAATTTTTTTAGGTTTTGGGTGGATTTTTCAATTTTTTGGGGGTGGTCACGAATTAAAGTCCTTTTCTCTCTAGGACGCTTAGTTTAGGAGATATGGGCAAAAGAAGTTTTTCATATAAAAATTTCAATTTTTTTAGGTTTTGGGTGGATTTTTCAATTTTTTGGGGGTGGTCACGAATTAAAGTCCTTTTCGCTCTAGGACGCTTAGTTTAGGAGATATGGGCAAAAGAAGTTTTTCATATAAAAATTTAAATTTTTTTAGGTTTTGGGTGGATTTTTCAATTTTTTGGGGGTGGTCACGAATTAAAGTCCTTTTCGCTCTAGGACGCATATTTAAGGAGATATGGGCAAAAGAAGTTTTTCATATAAAAATTTCAATTTTTTTAGGTTTTGGGTGGATTTTTCAATTTTTTGGGGGTGGTCACGAATTAAAGTCCTTTTCGCTCTAGGACGCTTAGTTCAGGAGATATGGGCAAAAGAAGTTTTTCATATAAAAATTTAATTTTTTTTAGGTTTTGGGTGGATTTTTCAATTTTTTGGGGGTGGTCACGAATTAAAGTCCTTTTCGCTCTAGGACGCATATTTAAGGAGATATGGGCAAAAGAAGTTTTTCATATAAAAGTTTCAATTTTTTTTAGGTTTTGGGTGGATTTTTCAATTTTTTGGCGGTGGTCACGAATTAAAGTCCTTTTCGCTCTAGGACGCATATTTAAGGAGATATCGGCAAAAGAAGTTTTTCGTATAAAAATTTCAATTTTTTAGGTTTTGAGTGGATTTTTCAATTTTTTGGGGGTGGTCACGAATTAAAGTCCTTTTCGCTCTAGGACGCTTAGTTTAGGAGATATGGGCAAAAGAAGTTTTCCATATAAAAATTTCAATTTTTTAGGTTTTGAGTGGATTTTTCAACTTTTTGGGGGAGGTCACGAATTAAAGTCCTTTCCGCTCTAGGACGCTTAGTTTAGGAGATATGGGCAAAAGAAGTTTTTCATATAAAAATTTCAATTTTTTTAGGTTTTGGGTGGATTTTTCAATTTTTTGGGGGTGGTCACGAATTAAAGTCCTTTTCGCTCTAGGACGCTTAGTTTAGGAGATATGGGCAAAAGAAGTTTTTCATATAAAAATTTCAATTTTTTTAGGTTTTGGGTGCATTTTTCAATTTTTTGGGCGAGGTCACGAATTAAAGTCCTTTTCGCTCTAGGACGCATATTTAAGGAGATATGGGCAAAAGAAGTTTTTCATATAAAAATTTCAATTTTTTTAGGTTTTGGGTGGATTTTTCAATTTTTTGGGGGTGGTCACGAATTAAAGTCCTTTTCGCTCTAGGTCGCATATTTAAGGAGATATGGGCAAAAGAAGTTTTTCATATAAAAATTTCAATTTTTTTAGGTTTTGGGTGGATTTTTCAATTTTTTGGCGGTGGTCACGAATTAAAGTCCTTTTCGCTCTAGGACGCATATTTAAGGAGATATAGGCAAAAGAAGTTTTTCATATAAAAATTTCAATTTTTTTTAGGTTTTGGGTGGATTTTTCAATTTTTTGGCGGTGGTCACGAATTAAAGTCCTTTTCGCTCTAGCACGCTTAGTTTAGGAGATATGGGCAAAAGAAGTTTTTCATATAAAAATTTCAATTTTTTTAGGTTTTGGGTGGATTTTTCAATTTTTTGGAAGTGGTCACGAATTAAAGTCCTTTTCGCTCTAGGACGCTTAGTTTAGGAGATATGGGCAAAAGAAGTTTTCCATATAAAAATTTCAATTTTTTAGGTTTTGAGTGGATTTTTCAACTTTTTGGGGGAGGTCACGAATTAAAGTCCTCTTCGCTCTAGGACGCTTAGTTTAGGAGATATGGGCAAAAGAAGTTTTTCATATAAAAATTTCAATTTTTTTAGGTTTTGGGTGGATTTTTCAATTTTTTGGGGGTGGTCACGAATTAAAGTCCTTTTCGCTCTAGGACGCTTAGTTTAGGAGATATGGGCAAAAGAAGTTTTTCATATAAAAATTTAATTTTTTTTAGGTTTTGGGTGGATTTTTCAATTTTTTGGGGGTGGTCACGAATTAAAGTCCTTTTCGCTCTAGGACGCATATTTAAGGAGATATGGGCAAAAGAAGTTTTTCATATAAAAGTTTCAATTTTTTTAGGTTTTGGGTGGATTTTTCAATTTTTTGGCGGTGGTCACGAATTAAAGTCCTTTTCGCTCTAGGACGCATATTTAAGGAGATATGGGCAAAAGAAGTTTTTCATATAAAAGTTTCAATTTTTTTAGGTTTTGAGTGGATTTTTCAATTTTTTGGGGGAGGTCACGAATTAAAGTCCTTTTCGCTCTAGGACGCTTAGTTTAGGAGATATGGGCAAAAGAAGTTTTCCATATAAAAATTTCAATTTTTTAGGTTTTGAGTGGATTTTTCAACTTTTTGGGGGAGGTCACGAATTAAAGTCCTTTTCGCTCTAGGACGCTTAGTTTAGGACATATGGGCAAAAGAAGTTTATCATATAAAAATTTCAATTTTTTTAGGTTTTGGGTGTATTTTTCAATTTTTTAGTGGTGGTCACGAATTAAAGTCCTTTTCGCTCTAGGACGCATATTTAAGGAGATATGGGCAAAAGAAATTTTTCATATAAAAATTTCAATTTTTTTAGGTTTTGGGTAGATTTTTCAATTTTTTGGCGGTGGTCACGAATAAAAGTCCTTTTCGCTCTAGGACGCTTAGTTTAGGAGATATGGGCAAAAGAAGTTTTTCATATAAAAATTTCAATTTTTTTAGGTTTTGGGTGGATTTTTCAATTTTTTTGGGGGTGGTCACGAATTAAAGTCCTTTTCGCTCTAGGACGCATATTTAAGGATATAGGGGCAAAAAAAGTTTTTCATATAAAAATTTCAATTTTTTATAGGTTTTGGGTGGATTTTTCAATTTTTTGGGGGTGGTCACGAATTAAAGTCCTTTTCGCTCTAGGTCGCATATTTAAGGAGATATGGGCAAAAGAAGTTTTTCATATAAAAATTTCAATTTTTTTAGGTTTTGGGTGGATTTTTCAATTTTTTGGCGGTGGTCACGAATTAAAGTCCTTTTCGCTCTAGGACGCATATTTAAGGAGATATAGGCAAAAGAAGTTTTTCATATAAAAGTTTCAATTTTTTTTAGGTTTTGGGTGGATTTTTCAGTCACGAATTAAAGTCCTTTTCGCTCTAGGACGCATATTTAAGGAGATATAGGCAAAAGAAGTTTTTCATATAAAAGTTTCATTTTTTTTTAGGTTTTGGGTGGATTTTTCAATTTTTTGGGGGTGGTCACGAATTAAAGTCCTTTTCTCTCTAGGATGCTTAGTTTAGGAGATATGGGCAAAAGAAGTTTTTCATATAAAAATTTCAATTTTTTTAGGTTTTGGGTGGATTTTTCAATTTTTTGGAATTGGTCACGAATTAAAGTCCTTTTCGCTCTAGGACGCTTAGTTTAGGAGATATGGGCAAAAGAAGTTTTTAATATAAAAATTTCAATTTTTTTAGGTTTTGGGTGGATTTTTCAATTTTTTGGGGGTGGTCACGAATTAAAGTCCTTTTCGCTCTAGGACGCATGTTTAAGGAGATATGGGCAAAAGAAGTTTTTCATATAAAAATTTCAATTTTTTTAGGTTTTGGGTGGATTTTTCAATTTTTTGGGGGTGGTCACGAATTAAAGTCCTTTTCGCTCTAGGACGCTTAGTTTAGGAGATATGGGCAAAAGAAGTTTTTCATATAAAAATTTAATTTTTTTTAGGTTTTGGGTGGATTTTTCAATTTTTTGGGGGTGGTCACGAATTAAAGTCCTTTTCGCTCTAGGACGCATATTTAAGGAGATATGGGCAAAAGAAGTTTTTCATATAAAAGTTTCAATTTTTTTAGGTTTTGGATGGATTTTTCAATTTTTTGGCGGTGGTCACGAATTAAAGTCCTTTTCGCTCTAGGACGCATATTTAAGGAGATATCGGCAAAAGAAGTTTTTCGTATAAAAATTTCAATTTTTTAGGTTTTGAGTGGATTTTTCAATTTTTTGGGGGTGGTCACGAATTAAAGTCCTTTTCGCTCTAGGACGCTTAGTTTAGGAGATATGGGCAAAAGAAGTTTTCCATATAAAAATTTCAATTTTTTAGGTTTTGAGTGGATTTTTCAACTTTTTGGGGGAGGTCACGAATTAAAGTCCTTTTCGCTCTAGGACGCTTAGTTTAGGAGATATGGGCAAAAGAAGTTTTTCATATAAAAATTTCAATTTTTTTAGGTTTTGGGTGGATTTTTCAATTTTTTGGGGGTGGTCACGAATTAAAGTCCTTTTCGCTCTAGGACGCTTAGTTTAGGAGATATGGGCAAAAGAAGTTTTTCATATAAAAATTTCAATTTTTTTAGGTTTTGGGTGCATTTTTCAATTTTTTGGGCGAGGTCACGAATTAAAGTCCTTTTCGCTCTAGGACGCATATTTAAGGAGATATGGCCAAAAAAAAGTTTTTCATATAAAAATTTCAATTTTTTTAGGTTTTGGGTGGATTTTTCAATTTTTTGGGGGTGGTCACGAATTAAAGTCCTTTTCGCTCTAGGTCGCATATTTAAGGAGATATGGGCAAAAGAAGTTTTTCATATAAAAATTTCAATTTTTTTAGGTTTTGGGTGGATTTTTCAATTTTTTGGCGGTGGTCACGAATTAAAGTCCTTTTCGCTCTAGGACGCATATTTAAGCAGATATAGGCAAAAGAAGTTTTTCATATAAAAATTTCAATTTTTTTTAGGTTTTGGGTGGATTTTTCAATTTTTTGGCGGTGGTCACGAATTAAAGTCCTTTTCGCTCTAGCACGCTTAGTTTAGGAGATATGGGCAAAAGAAGTTTTTCATATAAAAATTTCAATTTTTTTAGGTTTTGGGTGGATTTTTCAATTTTTTGGAAGTGGTCACGAATTAAAGTCCTTTTCGCTCTAGGACGCTTAGTTTAGGAGATATGGGCAAAAGAAGTTTTTCATATAAAAATTTCAATTTTTTTAGGTTTTGGGTGGATTTTTCAATTTTTTGGGGGTGGTCACGAATTAAAGTCCTTTTCGCTCTAGGACGCATATTTAAGGTGGTCACGAATTAAAGTCCTTTTCGCTCTAGGACGCATATTTAAGGAGATATGGGCAAAAGAAGTTTTTCATATAAAAATTTCAATTTTTTTAGGTTTTGGGTGGATTTTTCAATTTTTTGGGGGTGGTCACGAATTAAAGTCCTTTTCGCTCTAGGACGCTTAGTTTAGGAGATATGGGCAAAAGAAGTTTTTCATATAAAAATTTAATTTTTTTTAGGTTTTGGGTGGATTTTTCAATTTTTTGGGGGTGGTCACGAATTAAAGTCCTTTTCGCTCTAGGACGCTTAGTTTAGGAGATATGGGCAAAAGAAGTTTTCCATATAAAAATTTCAATTTTTTAGGTTTTGAGTGGATTTTTCAACTTTTTGGGGGAGGTCACGAATTAAAGTCCTTTTCGCTCTAGGACGCTTAGTTTAGGAGATATGGGCAAAAGAAGTTTTTCATATAAAAATTTCAATTTTTTTAGGTTTTGGGTGGATTTTTCAATTTTTTGGGGGTGGTCACGAATTAAAGTCCTTTTCGCTCTAGGACGCTTAGTTTAGGAGATATGGGCAAAAGAAGTTTATCATATAAAAATTTCAATTTTTTTAGGTTTTGGGTGTATTTTTCAATTTTTTAGTGGTGGTCACGAATTAAAGTCGTTTTCGCTCTAGGACGCATATTTAAGGAGATATGGGCAAAAGAAGTTTTTCGTATAAAAATTTCATTTTTTTTTTAGGTTTTGGGTGGATTTTTCAATTTTTTGGAAGTGGTCACGAATTAAAGTCCTTTTCGCTCTAGGACGCTTAGTTTAGGAGATATGGGCAAAAGAAGTTTTTCATATAAAAATTTCAATTTTTTTAGGTTTTGGGTGGATTTTTCAATTTTTTTGGGGGTGGTCACGAATTAAAGTCCTTTTCGCTCTAGGACGCTTAGTTTAGGAGATATGGGCATAAGAAGTTTTTCATATAAAAGTTTCAATTTTTTTAGGTTTTGGGTGGATTTTTCAATTTTTTGGCGGTGGTCACGAATTAAAGTCCTTTTCGCTCTAGGACGCTTAGTTTAGGAGATATGGGCAAAAGAAGTTTTTCATATAAAAATTTCAATTTTTTTAGGTTTTGGGTGGATTTTTCAATTTTTTGGCGGTGGTCACGAATTAAAGTCCTTTTCGCTCTAGGACGCTTAGTTTAGGAGATATGGGCAAAAGAAGTTTTCCATATAAAAATTTCAATTTTTTAGGTTTTGAGTGGATTTTTCAACTTTTTGGGGGAGGTCACGAATTAAAGTCCTTTTCACTCTAGGACGCTTAGTTTAGGAGATATGGGCAAAAGAAGTTTTTCATATAAAAATTTCAATTTTTTTAGGTTTTGGGTGGATTTTTCAATTTTTTGGGGGAGGTCTCGAATTAAAGTCGTTTTCGCTCTAGGACGCATATTTAAGGAGATATGGGCAAAAGAAGTTTTTCGTATAAAAATTTCAATTTTTTAAGGTTTTGGGTGGATTTTTAAATTTTTTGGGGGTGGTCACGAATTAAAGTCCTTTTCGCTCTAGGACGCATATTTAAGGAGATATGGGCAAAAGAAGTTTTTCATATAAAAATTTCAATTTTTTTAGGTTTTGGGTGGATTTTTCAATTTTTTGGCGGTGGTCACGAATTAAAGTCCTTTTCGCACTAGGACGCTTAGTTTAGGAGATATGGGCAAAAGAAGTTTTTCATATAAAAATTTCAATTTTTTTAGGTTTTGGGTGGATTTTTCAATTTTTTGGGGGTGGTCACGAATTAAAGTCCTTTTCGCTCTAGGACGCTTAGTTTAGGAGATATGGGCAAAATAAGTTTTTCATATAAAAATTTCAATTTTTTTAGGTTTTGGGTGTATTTTTCAATTTTTTAGTGGTGGTCACGAATTAAAGTCCTTTTCGCTCTAGGACGCATATTTAAGGAGATATGGGCAAAAGAAGTTTTTCATATAAAAATATCAATTTTTTTAGGTTTTGGGTAGATTTTTCAATTTTTTGGCGGTGGTCACGAATAAAAGTCCTTTTCGCTCTAGGACGCTTAGTTTAGGAGATATGGGCAAAAGAAGTTTTTCATATAAAAATTTCAATTTTTTTAGGTTTTGGGTGTATTTTTCAATTTTTTAGTGGTGGTCACGAATTAAAGTCCTTTTCGCTCTAGGACGCATATTTAAGGAGATATGGGCAAAAGAAGTTTTTCGTATAAAAATTTCAATTTTTTTAGGTTTTGGGTGGATTTTTCAATTTTTTGGGGGTGGTCACGAATTAAAGTCCTTTTCGCTCTAGGGCGCATATTTAAGGAGATATGGGCAAAAGAAGTTTTTCATATAAAAATTTCAATTTTTTTAGGTTTTGGGTGGATTTTTCAATTTTTTGGGGGTGGTCACGAATTAAAGTCCTTTTCGCTATAGGACGCTTAGTTTAGGAGATATGGGCAAAAGAGTTTTTCATATAAAAATTTCAATTTTTTTAGGTTTTGGGTGGATTTTTCAATTTTTTGGCGGTGGTCACGAATTAAAGTCCTTTTCGCTCTAGGACGCTTAGTTTAGGAGATATGGGCAAAAGAAGTTTTTCATATAAAAATTTCAATTTTTTTAAGTTTTGGGTGGATTTTTCAATTTTTTGGGGGTGGTCACGAATTAAAGTCCTTTTCGCTCTAGGACGCTTAGTTTAGGAGATATGGGCAAAAGAAGTTTTTCATATAAAAATTTCATTTTTTTTTAGGTTTTGGGTGGATTTTTCAATTTTTTGGGGGTGGTCACGAATTAAAGTCCTCTTTGCTCTAGGAAGCATATTTAAGGAGATATGGGCAAAAGAAGTTTTTCAAATAAAAATTTCAATTTTTTAAGGTTTTGGGTGGATTTTTCAATTTTTTGGGGGTGGTCACGAATTAAAGTCCCTTTCACTCTAGGACGCATATTTAAGGAGATATGGGCAAAAGAAGTTTTTCGTATAAAAATTTCAATTTTTTTAGGTTTTGGGTGGATTTTTCAATTTTTTGGGGGTGGTCACGAATTAAAGTCCTTTTCGCTCTAGGACGCATATTTAAGGAGATATGGGCAAAAGAAGTTTTTCATATAAAAATTTCAATTTTTTCAGGTTTTGGGTGGATTTTTCAATTTTTTGGGGGTGGTCACGAATTAAAGTCCTTTTCGCTCTAGGACGCTTAGTTTAGGAGATATGGGCAAAAGAAGTTTTTCATATAAAAATTTCAATTTTTTTAGGTTTTGGGTGGATTTTTCAATTTTTTGGCGGTGGTCACGAATTAAAGTCCTTTTCGCTCTAGGACGCTTAGTTTAGGAGATATGGGCAAAAGAAGTTTTTCATATAAAAATTTCAATTTTTTTAAGTTTTGGGTGGATTTTTCAATTTTTTGGGGGTGGTCACGAATTAAAGTCCTTTTCGCTCTAGGACGCTTAGTTTAGTAGATATGGGCAAAAGAAGTTTTTCATATAAAAATTTCAATTTTTTTAGGTTTTGGGTGGATTTTTCAATTTTTTGGGGGTGGTCACGAATTAAAGTCCTTTTCGCTCTAGGACGCTTAGTTTAGGAGATATGGGCAAAAGAAGTTTTTCATATAAAAATTTCAATTTTTTTAGGTTTTGGGTGTATTTTTCAATTTTTTAGTGGTGGTCACGAATTAAAGTCCTTTTCGCTCTAGGACGCATATTTAAGGAAATATGGGCAAAAGAAGTTTTTCATATAAAAATTTCAATTTTTTTAGGTTTTGGGTAGATTTTTCAATTTTTTGGCGGTGGTCACGAATAAAAGTCCTTTTCGCTCTAGGACGCTTAGATTAGGAGATATGGGCAAAAGAAGTTTTTCATATAAAAATTTCAATTTTTTTAGGTTTTGGCTGGATTTTTCAACTTTTTGGGGGTGGTCACGAATTAAAGTCCTCTTCGCTCTAGGACGCATATTTAAGGAGATATGGGCAAAAGAAGTTTTTCGTATAAAAATTTCAATTTTTTTAGGTTTTGGGTGGATTTTTCAACTTTTTGGGGGAGGTCACGAATTAAAGTCCTCTTTGCTCTAGGAAGCATATTTAAGGAGATATGGGCAAAAGAAGTTTTTCGTATAAAAATTTCAATTTTTTTAGTTTTTGGGTGGATTTTTCAATTTTTTGGGGGTGGTCACGAATTAAAGTCCTTTTCGCTCTAGGACGCATATTTAAGGAGATATGGACAAAAGAAGTTTTTCGTATAAAAATTTAAATTTTTTTAGGTTTTGGGTGGATTTTTCAATTTTTTGGGGGTGGTCACGAATTAAAGTCCTTTTCGCTCTAGGACGCTTAGTTTAGGAGATATGGGCAAAAGAAGTTTTTCAAATAAAAATTTCAATTTTTTTAGGTTTTGGGTGGATTTTTCAATTTTTTGGCGGTGGTCACGAATTAAAGTCCTTTTCGCTCTAGGACGCATATTTAAGGAGATATGGGCAAAAGAAGTTTTTCATATAAAAATTTCAATTTTTTTAGGTTTTGGGTAGATTTTTCAATTTTTTGGCGGTGGTCACGAATAAAAGTCCTTTTCGCTCTAGGACGCTTAGTTTAGGAGATATGGGCAAAAGAAGTTTTTCATATAAAAATTTCAATTTTTTAGGTTTTGGGTGGATTTTTCAATTTTTTGGGGGTGGTCACGAATTAAAGTCCTTTTCGCTCTAGGACGCTTAGTTTAGGAGATATGGGCAAAAGAAGTTTTTCATATAAAAATTTCAATTTTTTTATGTTTTGGGTGGATTTTTCAATTTTTTGGCGGTGGTCACGAATTAAAGTCCTTTTCGCTCTAGGACGCTTAGTTTAGGAGATATGGGCAAAAGAAGTTTTTCATATAAAAATTTCATTTTTTTTAGGTTTTGGGTGGATTTTTCAATTTTTTGGCGGTGGTCACGAATTAAAGTCCTTTTCGCTCTAGGACGCTTAGTTTAGGAGATATGGGCAAAAGAAGTTTTTCATATAAAAATTTCAATTTTTTTTTGGTTTTGGGTGGATTTTTCAATTTTTTGGGGGTGGTCACGAATTAAAGTCCTTTTCGCTCTAGGACGCATATTTAAGGAGATATGGGCAAAAAAAGTTTTTCATATAAAAATTTCATTTTTTTTAGGTTTTGGGTGGAATTTTCAATTTTTTGGCGGTGGTCACGAATTAAAGTCCTTTTCGCTCTAGGACGCTTAGTTTAGGAGATATGGGCAAAAGAAGTTTTTCATATAAAAATTTAATTTTTTTTTAGGTTTTGGGTGGATTTTTCAATTTTTTGGGGGTGGTCACGAATTAAAGTCCTTTTCGCTCTAGGACGCATATTTAAGGAGATATGGGCAAAAGAAGTTTTTCATATAAAAGTTTCAATTTTTTTAGGTTTTGAGTGGATTTTTCAATTTTTTGGGGGTGGTCACGAATTAAAGTCCTTTTCGCTCTAAGACGCATATTTAAGGAGATATCGGCAAAAGAAGTTTTTCGTATAAAAATTTCAATTTTTTAGGTTTTGAGTGGATTTTTCAATTTTTTGGGGGTGGTCACGAATTAAAGTCCTTTTCGCTCTAGGAAGCATATTTAAGGAGATATGGGCAAAAGAGGTTTTCCATATAAAAATTTCAATTTTTTAGGTTTTGAGTGGATTTTTCAATTTTTTGGGGGAGGTCACGAATTAAAGTCCTTTTCGCTCTAGGACGCTTAGTTTAGGAGATATGGGCAAAAGAAGTTTTTCGTATAAAAATTTCAATTTTTTTAGGTTTTGGGTGGATTTTTCAATTTTTTGGGGGTGGTCACGAATTAAAGTCCTTTTCGCTCTAGGACGCTTAGTTTAAGAGATATGGGCAAAAGAAGTTTTTCATATAAAAATTTAAATTTTTTTAGGTTTTGGGTGTATTTTTCAATTTTTTAGTGGTGGTCATGAATTAAAGTCCTTTTCGCTCTAGGACGCATATTTAAGGAGATATGGGCAAAAGAAGTTTTTCATATAAAAATTTCAATTTTTTTAGGTTTTGAGTAGATTTTTCAATTTTTGGCGGTGGTCACGAATAAAAGTCCTTTTCGCTCTAGGACGCTTAGTTTAGGAGATATGGGCAAAAGAAGTTTTTCATACAAAAATTTCAATTTTTTTAGGTTTTGGGTGGATTTTTCAATTTTTTTGGGGGTGGTCACGAATTAAAGTCCTTTTCGCTCTAGGACGCTTAGTTTAGGAGATATGGGCAAAAGAAGTTTTTCATATAAAAGTTTCAATTTTTTTAGGTTTTGGGTGGATTTTTCAATTTTTTGGCGGTGGTCACGAATTAAAGTCCTTTTCGCTCTAGGACGCTTAGTTTAGGAGATATGGGCAAAAGAAGTTTTTCATATAAAAATTTCAATTTTTTTAGGTTTTGGGTGGATTTTTCAATTTTTTGGCGGTGGTCACGAATTAAAGTCCTTTTCGCTCTAGGACGCTTAGTTTAGGAGATATGGGCAAAAAAAGTTTTCCATATAAAAATTTCAATTTTTTAGGTTTTGAGTGGATTTTTCAACTTTTTGGGGGAGGTCACGAATTAAAGTCCTTTTCACTCTAGGACGCTTAGTTTAGGAGATATGGGCAAAAGAAGTTTTTCATATAAAAATTTCAATTTTTTTAGGTTTTGGGTGGATTTTTCAATTTTTTGGGGAGGTCACGAATTAAAGTCGTTTTCGCTCTAGGACGCATATTTAAGGAGATATGGGCAAAAGAAGTTTTTCGTATAAAAATTTCAATTATTTTAGGTTTTGGGTGGATTTTTAAATTTTTTGGGGGTGGTCACGAATTAAAGTCCTTTTCGCTCTAGGACGCATATTTAAGGAGATATGGGCAAAAGAAGTTTTTCATATAAAAATTTCAATTTTTTTAGGTTTTGGGTGGATTTTTCAATTTTTTGGCGGTGGTCACGAATTAAAGTCCTTTTCGCTCTAGGACGCTTAGTTTAGGAGATATGGGCAAAAGAAGTTTTTCATATAAAAATTTCAATTTTTTCAGATTTTGGGTTTATTTTTCAATTTTTTAGTGCAGGTCACGAATTAAAGTCCTTTTCGGTCTAGGACGCATATTTAAGGAGATATGGGCAAAAGAAGTTTTTCATATAAAAATTTCAATTTTTTTAGGTTTTGGGTGGATTTTTCAATTTTTTGGGGGTGGTCACGAATAAAAGTCCTTTTCGCTCTAGGACGCTTAGTTTAGGAGATATGGGCAAAAGAAGTTTTTCATATAAAAATTTCACTTTTTTTAGGTTTTGGGGTGATTTTTCAACTTTGTGGGGGTGGTCACGAATTAAAGTCCTCTTCGCTCTAGGACGCATATTTAAGGAGATATGGGCAAAAGAAGTTTTTCGTATAAAAATTTCAATTTTTTTAGGTTTTGGGTGGATTTTTCAACTTTTTGGGGGAGGTCACGAATTAAAGTCCTCTTTGCTCTAGGAAGCATATTTAAGGAGATATGGGCAAAAGAAGTTTTTCAAATAAAAATTTCAATTTTTTAAGGTTTTGGGTGGATTTTTCAATTTTTTGGGGGTGGTCACGAATTAAAGTCCCTTTCACTCTAGGACGCATATTTAAGGAGATATGGGCAAAAGAAGTTTTTCGTATAAAAATTTCAATTTTTTTAGGTTTTGGGTGGATTTTTCAATTTTTTGGGGGTGGTCACGAATTAAAGTCCTTTTCGCTCTAGGACGCATATTTAAGGAGATATGGGCAAAAGAAGTTTTTCATATAAAAATTTCAATTTTTTCAGGTTTTGGGTGGATTTTTCAATTTTTTGGGGGTGGTCACGAATTAAAGTCCTTTTCGCTCTAGGACGCTTAGTTTAGGAGATATGGGCAAAAGAAGTTTTTCATATAAAAATTTCAATTTTTTTAGGTTTTGGGTGGATTTTTCAATTTTTTGGCGGTGGTCACGAATTAAAGTCCTTTTCGCTCTAGGACGCTTAGTTTAGGAGATATGGGCAAAAGAAGTTTTTCATATAAAAATTTCAATTTTTTTAAGTTTTGGGTGGATTTTTCAATTTTTTGGGGGTGGTCACGAATTAAAGTCCTTTTCGCTCTAGGACGCTTAGTTTAGTAGATATGGGCAAAAGAAGTTTTTCATATAAAAATTTCAATTTTTTTAGGTTTTGGGTGGATTTTTCAATTTTTTGGGGGTGGTCACGAATTAAAGTCCTTTTCGCTCTAGGACGCTTAGTTTAGGAGATATGGGCAAAAGAAGTTTTTCATATAAAAATTTCAATTTTTTTAGGTTTTGGGTGTATTTTTCAATTTTTTAGTGGTGGTCACGAATTAAAGTCCTTTTCGCTCTAGGACGCATATTTAAGGAAATATGGGCAAAAGAAGTTTTTCATATAAAAATTTCAATTTTTTTAGGTTTTGGGTAGATTTTTCAATTTTTTGGCGGTGGTCACGAATAAAAGTCCTTTTCGCTCTAGGACGCTTAGATTAGGAGATATGGGCAAAAGAAGTTTTTCATATAAAAATTTCAATTTTTTTAGGTTTTGGCTGGATTTTTCAACTTTTTGGGGGTGGTCACGAATTAAAGTCCTCTTCGCTCTAGGACGCATATTTAAGGAGATATGGGCAAAAGAAGTTTTTCGTATAAAAATTTCAATTTTTTTAGGTTTTGGGTGGATTTTTCAACTTTTTGGGGGAGGTCACGAATTAAAGTCCTCTTTGCTCTAGGAAGCATATTTAAGGAGATATGGGCAAAAGAAGTTTTTCGTATAAAAATTTCAATTTTTTTAGTTTTTGGGTGGATTTTTCAATTTTTTGGGGGTGGTCACGAATTAAAGTCCTTTTCGCTCTAGGACGCATATTTAAGGAGATATGGACAAAAGAAGTTTTTCGTATAAAAATTTAAATTTTTTTAGGTTTTGGGTGGATTTTTCAATTTTTTGGGGGTGGTCACGAATTAAAGTCCTTTTCGCTCTAGGACGCTTAGTTTAGGAGATATGGGCAAAAGAAGTTTTTCAAATAAAAATTTCAATTTTTTTAGGTTTTGGGTGGATTTTTCAATTTTTTGGCGGTGGTCACGAATTAAAGTCCTTTTCGCTCTAGGACGCATATTTAAGGAGATATGGGCAAAAGAAGTTTTTCATATAAAAATTTCAATTTTTTTAGGTTTTGGGTAGATTTTTCAATTTTTTGGCGGTGGTCACGAATAAAAGTCCTTTTCGCTCTAGGACGCTTAGTTTAGGAGATATGGGCAAAAGAAGTTTTTCATATAAAAATTTCAATTTTTTTAGGTTTTGGGTGGATTTTTCAATTTTTTGGGGGTGGTCACGAATTAAAGTCCTTTTCGCTCTAGGACGCTTAGTTTAGGAGATATGGGCAAAAGAAGTTTTTCATATAAAAATTTCAATTTTTTTATGTTTTGGGTGGATTTTTCAATTTTTTGGGGGAGGTCACGAATTAAAGTCCTTTTCGCTCTAGGACGCTTAGTTTAGGAGATATGGGCAAAAGAAGTTTTTCATATAAAAATTTCAATTTTTTTAGGTTTTGGGTGGATTTTTCAATTTTTTGGCGGTGGTCACGAATTAAAGTCCTTTTCGCTCTAGGACGCTTAGTTTAGGAGATATGGGCAAAAGAAGTTTTTCATATAAAAATTTCAATTTTTTTTTGGTTTTGGGTGGATTTTTCAATTTTTTGGGGGTGGTCACGAATTAAAGTCCTTTTCGCTCTAGGACGCTTAGTTTAGTAGATATGGGCAAAAGAAGTTTTTCATATAAAAATTTCAATTTTTTTAGGTTTTGGGTGGATTTTTCAATTTTTTGGGGGTGGTCACGAATTAAAGTCCTTTTCGCTCTAGGACGCTTAGTTTAGGAGATATGGGCAAAAGAAGTTTTTCATATAAAAATTTCAATTTTTTTAGGTTTTGGGTGTATTTTTCAATTTTTTAGTGGTGGTCACGAATTAAAGTCCTTTTCGCTCTAGGACGCATATTTAAGGAGATATGGGCAAAAGAAATTTTTCATATAAAAATTTCAATTTTTTTAGGTTTTGGGTAGATTTTTCAATTTTTTGGCGGTGGTCACGAATAAAAGTCCTTTTCGCTCTAGGACGCTTAGTTTAGGAGATATGGGCAAAAGAAGTTTTTCATATAAAAATTTCAATTTTTTTAGGTTTTGGGTGGATTTTTCAATTTTTTTGGGGGTGGTCACGAATTAAAGTCCTTTTCGCTCTAGGACGCATATTTAAGGATATAGGGGCAAAAAAAGTTTTTCATATAAAAATTTCAATTTTTTTAGGTTTTGGGTGGATTTTTCAATTTTTTGGGGGTGGTCACGAATTAAAGTCCTTTTCGCTCTAGGTCGCATATTTAAGGAGATATGGGCAAAAGAAGTTTTTCATATAAAAATTTCAATTTTTTTAGGTTTTGGGTGGATTTTTCAATTTTTTGGCGGTGGTCACGAATTAAAGTCCTTTTCGCTCTAGGACGCATATTTAAGGAGATATAGGCAAAAGAAGTTTTTCATATAAAAGTTTCAATTTTTTTTAGGTTTTGGGTGGATTTTTCAGTCACGAATTAAAGTCCTTTTCGCTCTAGGACGCATATTTAAGGAGATATAGGCAAAAGAAGTTTTTCATATAAAAGTTTCATTTTTTTTTAGGTTTTGGGTGGATTTTTCAATTTTTTGGGGGTGGTCACGAATTAAAGTCCTTTTCTCTCTAGGACGCTTAGTTTAGGAGATATGGGCAAAAGAAGTTTTTCATATAAAAATTTCAATTTTTTTAGGTTTTGGGTGGATTTTTCAATTTTTTGGAAGTGGTCACGAATTAAAGTCCTTTTCGCTCTAGGACGCTTAGTTTAGGAGATATGGGCAAAAGAAGTTTTTCATATAAAAATTTCAATTTTTTTAGGTTTTGGGTGGATTTTTCAATTTTTTGGGGGTGGTCACGAATTAAAGTCCTTTTCGCTCTAGGACGCATGTTTAAGGAGATATGGGCAAAAGAAGTTTTTCATATAAAAATTTCAATTTTTTTAGGTTTTGGGTGGATTTTTCAATTTTTTGGGGGTGGTCACGAAT
The DNA here is from genome assembly GCF_050003625.1 of Haematobia irritans. Taxonomy (NCBI): domain Eukaryota; kingdom Metazoa; phylum Arthropoda; class Insecta; order Diptera; family Muscidae; genus Haematobia; species Haematobia irritans. The sequence goes on along the minus strand of NC_134397.1, from coordinate 162,075,709 downwards.
TAAAGTCCTTTTCGCTCTAGGACGCTTAGTTTAGGAGATATGGGCAAAAGAAGTTTTTCATATAAAAATTTAATTTTTTTTAGGTTTTGGGTGGATTTTTCAATTTTTTGGGGGTGGTCACGAATTAAAGTCCTTTTCGCTCTAGGACGCATATTTAAGGAGATATGGGCAAAAGAAGTTTTTCATATAAAAGTTTCAATTTTTTTAGGTTTTGGATGGATTTTTCAATTTTTTGGCGGTGGTCACGAATTAAAGTCCTTTTCGCTCTAGGACGCATATTTAAGGAGATATCGGCAAAAGAAGTTTTTCGTATAAAAATTTCAATTTTTTAGGTTTTGAGTGGATTTTTCAATTTTTTGGGGGTGGTCACGAATTAAAGTCCTTTTCGCTCTAGGACGCTTAGTTTAGGAGATATGGGCAAAAGATGTTTTCCATATAAAAATTTCAATTTTTTAGGTTTTGAGTGGATTTTTCAACTTTTTGGGGGAGGTCACGAATTAAAGTCCTTTTCGCTCTAGGACGCTTAGTTTAGGAGATATGGGCAAAAGAAGTTTTTCATATAAAAATTTCAATTTTTTTAGGTTTTGGGTGGATTTTTCAATTTTTTGGGGGTGGTCACGAATTAAAGTCCTTTTCGCTCTAGGACGCTTAGTTTAGGAGATATGGGCAAAAGAAGTTTTTCATATAAAAATTTCAATTTTTTTAGGTTTTGGGTGCATTTTTCAATTTTTTGGGCGAGGTCACGAATTAAAGTCCTTTTCGCTCTAGGACGCATATTTAAGGAGATATGGCCAAAAAAAAGTTTTTCATATAAAAATTTCAATTTTTTTAGGTTTTGGGTGGATTTTTCAATTTTTTGGGGGTGGTCACGAATTAAAGTCCTTTTCGCTCTAGGTCGCATATTTAAGGAGATATGGGCAAAATAAGTTTTTCATATAAAAATTTCAATTTTTTTAGGTTTTGGGTGGATTTTTCAATTTTTTGGCGGTGGTCACGAATTAAAGTCCTTTTCGCTCTAGGACGCATATTTAAGCAGATATAGGCAAAAGAAGTTTTTCATATAAAAATTTCAATTTTTTTTAGGTTTTGGGTGGATTTTTCAATTTTTTGGCGGTGGTCACGAATTAAAGTCCTTTTCGCTCTAGCACGCTTAGTTTAGGAGATATGGGCAAAAGAAGTTTTTCATATAAAAATTTCAATTTTTTTAGGTTTTGGGTGGATTTTTCAATTTTTTGGAAGTGGTCACGAATTAAAGTCCTTTTCGCTCTAGGACGCTTAGTTTAGGAGATATGGGCAAAAGAAGTTTTTCATATAAAAATTTCAATTTTTTTAGGTTTTGGGTGGATTTTTCAATTTTTTGGGGGTGGTCACGAATTAAAGTCCTTTTCGCTCTAGGACGCATATTTAAGGTGGTCACGAATTAAAGTCCTTTTCGCTCTAGGACGCATATTTAAGGAGATATGGGCAAAAGAAGTTTTTCATATAAAAATTTCAATTTTTTTAGGTTTTGGGTGGATTTTTCAATTTTTTGGGGGTGGTCACGGATTAAAGTCCTTTTCGCTCTAGGACGCTTAGTTTAGGAGATATGGGCAAAAGAAGTTTTTCATATAAAAATTTAATTTTTTTTAGGTTTTGGGTGGATTTTTCAATTTTTTGGGGGTGGTCACGAATTAAAGTCCTTTTCGCTCTAGGACGCATATTTAAGGTGGTCACGAATTAAAGTCCTTTTCGCTCTAGGACGCATATTTAAGGAGATATGGGCAAAAGAAGTTTTTCATATAAAAGTTTCAATTTTTTTAGGTTTTGGGTGGATTTTTCAATTTTTTGGCGGTGGTCACGAATTAAAGTCCTTTTCGCTCTAGGACGCATATTTAAGGAGATATCGGCAAAAGAAGTTTTTCGTATAAAAATTTCAATTTTTTAGGTTTTGAGTGGATGTTTCAATTTTTTGGGGGAGGTCACGAATTAAAGTCCTTTTCGCTCTAGGACGCTTAGTTTAGGAGATATGGGCAAAAGAAGTTTTCCATATAAAAATTTCAATTTTTTAGGTTTTGAGTGGATTTTTCAACTTTTTGGGGGAGGTCACGAATTAAAGTCCTTTTCGCTCTAGGACGCTTAGTTTAGGAGATATGGGCAAAAGAAGTTTTTCATATAAAAATTTCAATTTTTTTAGGTTTTGGGTGGATTTTTCAATTTTTTGGGGGTGGTCACGAATTAAAGTCCTTTTCGCTCTAGGACGCTTAGTTTAGGAGATATGGGCAAAAGAAGTTTATCATATAAAAATTTCAATTTTTTTAGGTTTTGGGTGTATTTTTCAATTTTTTAGTGGTGGTCACGAATTAAAGTCGTTTTCGCTCTAGGACGCATATTTAAGGAGATATGGGCAAAAGAAGTTTTTCGTATAAAAATTTCATTTTTTTTTAGGTTTTGGGTGGATTTTTCAATTTTTTGGAAGTGGTCACGAATTAAAGTCCTTTTCGCTCTAGGACGCTTAGTTTAGGAGATATGGGCAAAAGAAGTTTTTCATATAAAAATTTCAATTTTTTTAGGTTTTGGGTGGATTTTTCAATTTTTTTGGGGGTGGTCACGAATTAAAGTCCTTTTCGCTCTAGGACGCTTAGTTTAGGAGATATGGGCATAAGAAGTTTTTCATATAAAAGTTTCAATTTTTTTAGGTTTTGGGTGGATTTTTCAATTTTTTGGCGGTGGTCACGAATTAAAGTCCTTTTCGCTCTAGGACGCTTAGTTTAGGAGATATGGGCAAAAGAAGTTTTTCATATAAAAATTTCAATTTTTTTAGGTTTTGGGTGGATTTTTCAATTTTTTGGCGGTGGTCACGAATTAAAGTCCTTTTCGCTCTAGGACGCTTAGTTTAGGAGATATGGGCAAAAGAAGTTTTCCATATAAAAATTTCAATTTTTTAGGTTTTGAGTGGATTTTTCAACTTTTTGGGGGAGGTCACGAATTAAAGTCCTTTTCACTCTAGGACGCTTAGTTTAGGAGATATGGGCAAAAGAAGTTTTTCGTATAAAAATTTCAATTTTTTAAGGTTTTGGGTGGATTTTTAAATTTTTTGGGGGTGGTCACGAATTAAAGTCCTTTTCGCTCTAGGACGCATATTTAAGGAGATATGGGCAAAAGAAGTTTTTCATATAAAAATTTCAATTTTTTTAGGTTTTGGGTGGATTTTTCAATTTTTTGGCGGTGGTCACGAATTAAAGTCCTTTTCGCACTAGGACGCTTAGTTTAGGAGATATGGGCAAAAGAAGTTTTTCATATAAAAATTTCAATTTTTTTAGGTTTTGGGTGGATTTTTCAATTTTTTGGGGGTGGTCACGAATTAAAGTCCTTTTCGCTCTAGGACGCTTAGTTTAGGAGATATGGGCAAAATAAGTTTTTCATATAAAAATTTCAATTTTTTTAGGTTTTGGGTGTATTTTTCAATTTTTTAGTGGTGGTCACGAATTAAAGTCCTTTTCGCTCTAGGACGCATATTTAAGGAGATATGGGCAAAAGAAGTTTTTCATATAAAAATATCAATTTTTTTAGGTTTTGGGTAGATTTTTCAATTTTTTGGCGGTGGTCACGAATAAAAGTCCTTTTCGCTCTAGGACGCTTAGTTTAGGAGATATGGGCAAAAGAAGTTTTTCATATAAAAATTTCAATTTTTTTAGGTTTTGGGTGTATTTTTCAATTTTTTAGTGGTGGTCACGAATTAAAGTCCTTTTCGCTCTAGGACGCATATTTAAGGAGATATGGGCAAAAGAAGTTTTTCGTATAAAAATTTCAATTTTTTTAGGTTTTGGGTGGATTTTTCAATTTTTTGGGGGTGGTCACGAATTAAAGTCCTTTTCGCTCTAGGGCGCATATTTAAGGAGATATGGGCAAAAGAAGTTTTTCATATAAAAATTTCAATTTTTTTAGGTTTTGGGTGGATTTTTCAATTTTTTGGGGGTGGTCACGAATTAAAGTCCTTTTCGCTATAGGACGCTTAGTTTAGGAGATATGGGCAAAAGAGTTTTTCATATAAAAATTTCAATTTTTTTAGGTTTTGGGTGGATTTTTCAATTTTTTGGCGGTGGTCACGAATTAAAGTCCTTTTCGCTCTAGGACGCTTAGTTTAGGAGATATGGGCAAAAGAAGTTTTTCATATAAAAATTTCAATTTTTTTAAGTTTTGGGTGGATTTTTCAATTTTTTGGGGGTGGTCACGAATTAAAGTCCTTTTCGCTCTAGGACGCTTAGTTTAGGAGATATGGGCAAAAGAAGTTTTTCATATAAAAATTTCATTTTTTTTTAGGTTTTGGGTGGATTTTTCAATTTTTTGGGGGTGGTCACGAATTAAAGTCCTCTTTGCTCTAGGAAGCATATTTAAGGAGATATGGGCAAAAGAAGTTTTTCAAATAAAAATTTCAATTTTTTAAGGTTTTGGGTGGATTTTTCAATTTTTTGGGGGTGGTCACGAATTAAAGTCCCTTTCACTCTAGGACGCATATTTAAGGAGATATGGGCAAAAGAAGTTTTTCGTATAAAAATTTCAATTTTTTTAGGTTTTGGGTGGATTTTTCAATTTTTTGGGGGTGGTCACGAATTAAAGTCCTTTTCGCTCTAGGACGCATATTTAAGGAGATATGGGCAAAAGAAGTTTTTCATATAAAAATTTCAATTTTTTCAGGTTTTGGGTGGATTTTTCAATTTTTTGGGGGTGGTCACGAATTAAAGTCCTTTTCGCTCTAGGACGCTTAGTTTAGGAGATATGGGCAAAAGAAGTTTTTCATATAAAAATTTCAATTTTTTTAGGTTTTGGGTGGATTTTTCAATTTTTTGGCGGTGGTCACGAATTAAAGTCCTTTTCGCTCTAGGACGCTTAGTTTAGGAGATATGGGCAAAAGAAGTTTTTCATATAAAAATTTCAATTTTTTTAAGTTTTGGGTGGATTTTTCAATTTTTTGGGGGTGGTCACGAATTAAAGTCCTTTTCGCTCTAGGACGCTTAGTTTAGTAGATATGGGCAAAAGAAGTTTTTCATATAAAAATTTCAATTTTTTTAGGTTTTGGGTGGATTTTTCAATTTTTTGGGGGTGGTCACGAATTAAAGTCCTTTTCGCTCTAGGACGCTTAGTTTAGGAGATATGGGCAAAAGAAGTTTTTCATATAAAAATTTCAATTTTTTTAGGTTTTGGGTGTATTTTTCAATTTTTTAGTGGTGGTCACGAATTAAAGTCCTTTTCGCTCTAGGACGCATATTTAAGGAAATATGGGCAAAAGAAGTTTTTCATATAAAAATTTCAATTTTTTTAGGTTTTGGGTAGATTTTTCAATTTTTTGGCGGTGGTCACGAATAAAAGTCCTTTTCGCTCTAGGACGCTTAGATTAGGAGATATGGGCAAAAGAAGTTTTTCATATAAAAATTTCAATTTTTTTAGGTTTTGGCTGGATTTTTCAACTTTTTGGGGGTGGTCACGAATTAAAGTCCTCTTCGCTCTAGGACGCATATTTAAGGAGATATGGGCAAAAGAAGTTTTTCGTATAAAAATTTCAATTTTTTTAGGTTTTGGGTGGATTTTTCAACTTTTTGGGGGAGGTCACGAATTAAAGTCCTCTTTGCTCTAGGAATCATATTTAAGGAGATATGGGCAAAAGAAGTTTTTCGTATAAAAATTTCAATTTTTTTAGTTTTTGGGTGGATTTTTCAATTTTTTGGGGGTGGTCACGAATTAAAGTCCTTTTCGCTCTAGGACGCATATTTAAGGAGATATGGACAAAAGAAGTTTTTCGTATAAAAATTTAAATTTTTTTAGGTTTTGGGTGGATTTTTCAATTTTTTGGGGGTGGTCACGAATTAAAGTCCTTTTCGCTCTAGGACGCTTAGTTTAGGAGATATGGGCAAAAGAAGTTTTTCAAATAAAAATTTCAATTTTTTTAGGTTTTGGGTGGATTTTTCAATTTTTTGGCGGTGGTCACGAATTAAAGTCCTTTTCGCTCTAGGACGCATATTTAAGGAGATATGGGCAAAAGAAGTTTTTCATATAAAAATTTCAATTTTTTTAGGTTTTGGGTAGATTTTTCAATTTTTTGGCGGTGGTCACGAATAAAAGTCCTTTTCGCTCTAGGACGCTTAGTTTAGGAGATATGGGCAAAAGAAGTTTTTCATATAAAAATTTCAATTTTTTAGGTTTTGGGTGGATTTTTCAATTTTTTGGGGGTGGTCACGAATTAAAGTCCTTTTCGCTCTAGGACGCTTAGTTTAGGAGATATGGGCAAAAGAAGTTTTTCATATAAAAATTTCAATTTTTTTATGTTTTGGGTGGATTTTTCAATTTTTTGGCGGTGGTCACGAATTAAAGTCCTTTTCGCTCTAGGACGCTTAGTTTAGGAGATATGGGCAAAAGAAGTTTTTCATATAAAAATTTCATTTTTTTTAGGTTTTGGGTGGATTTTTCAATTTTTTGGCGGTGGTCACGAATTAAAGTCCTTTTCGCTCTAGGACGCTTAGTTTAGGAGATATGGGCAAAAGAAGTTTTTCATATAAAAATTTCAATTTTTTTTTGGTTTTGGGTGGATTTTTCAATTTTTTGGGGGTGGTCACGAATTAAAGTCCTTTTCGCTCTAGGACGCATATTTAAGGAGATATGGGCAAAAAAAGTTTTTCATATAAAAATTTCATTTTTTTTAGGTTTTGGGTGGAATTTTCAATTTTTTGGCGGTGGTCACGAATTAAAGTCCTTTTCGCTCTAGGACGCTTAGTTTAGGAGATATGGGCAAAAGAAGTTTTTCATATAAAAATTTAATTTTTTTTTAGGTTTTGGGTGGATTTTTCAATTTTTTGGGGGTGGTCACGAATTAAAGTCCTTTTCGCTCTAGGACGCATATTTAAGGAGATATGGGCAAAAGAAGTTTTTCATATAAAAGTTTCAATTTTTTTAGGTTTTGAGTGGATTTTTCAATTTTTTGGGGGTGGTCACGAATTAAAGTCCTTTTCGCTCTAAGACGCATATTTAAGGAGATATCGGCAAAAGAAGTTTTTCGTATAAAAATTTCAATTTTTTAGGTTTTGAGTGGATTTTTCAATTTTTTGGGGGTGGTCACGAATTAAAGTCCTTTTCGCTCTAGGAAGCATATTTAAGGAGATATGGGCAAAAGAGGTTTTCCATATAAAAATTTCAATTTTTTAGGTTTTGAGTGGATTTTTCAATTTTTTGGGGGAGGTCACGAATTAAAGTCCTTTTCGCTCTAGGACGCTTAGTTTAGGAGATATGGGCAAAAGAAGTTTTTCGTATAAAAATTTCAATTTTTTTAGGTTTTGGGTGGATTTTTCAATTTTTTGGGGGTGGTCACGAATTAAAGTCCTTTTCGCTCTAGGACGCTTAGTTTAAGAGATATGGGCAAAAGAAGTTTTTCATATAAAAATTTAAATTTTTTTAGGTTTTGGGTGTATTTTTCAATTTTTTAGTGGTGGTCATGAATTAAAGTCCTTTTCGCTCTAGGACGCATATTTAAGGAGATATGGGCAAAAGAAGTTTTTCATATAAAAATTTCAATTTTTTTAGGTTTTGAGTAGATTTTTCAATTTTTGGCGGTGGTCACGAATAAAAGTCCTTTTCGCTCTAGGACGCTTAGTTTAGGAGATATGGGCAAAAGAAGTTTTTCATACAAAAATTTCAATTTTTTTAGGTTTTGGGTGGATTTTTCAATTTTTTTGAGGGTGGTCACGAATTAAAGTCCTTTTCGCTCTAGGACGCTTAGTTTAGGAGATATGGGCAAAAGAAGTTTTTCATATAAAAGTTTCAATTTTTTTAGGTTTTGGGTGGATTTTTCAATTTTTTGGCGGTGGTCACGAATTAAAGTCCTTTTCGCTCTAGGACGCTTAGTTTAGGAGATATGGGCAAAAGAAGTTTTTCATATAAAAATTTCAATTTTTTTAGGTTTTGGGTGGATTTTTCAATTTTTTGGCGGTGGTCACGAATTAAAGTCCTTTTCGCTCTAGGACGCTTAGTTTAGGAGATATGGGCAAAAAAAGTTTTCCATATAAAAATTTCAATTTTTTAGGTTTTGAGTGGATTTTTCAACTTTTTGGGGGAGGTCACGAATTAAAGTCATTTTCACTCTAGGACGCTTAGTTTAGGAGATATGGGCAAAAGAAGTTTTTCATATAAAAATTTCAATTTTTTTAGGTTTTGGGTGGATTTTTCAATTTTTTGGGGGAGGTCACGAATTAAAGTCGTTTTCGCTCTAGGACGCATATTTAAGGAGATATGGGCAAAAGAAGTTTTTCGTATAAAAATTTCAATTATTTTAGGTTTTGGGTGGATTTTTAAATTTTTTGGGGGTGGTCACGAATTAAAGTCCTTTTCGCTCTAGGACGCATATTTAAGGAGATATGGGCAAAAGAAGTTTTTCATATAAAAATTTCAATTTTTTTAGGTTTTGGGTGGATTTTTCAATTTTTTGGCGGTGGTCACGAATTAAAGTCCTTTTCGCTCTAGGACGCTTAGTTTAGGAGATATGGGCAAAAGAAGTTTTTCATATAAAAATTTCAATTTTTTCAGGTTTTGGGTTTATTTTTCAATTTTTTAGTGCAGGTCACGAATTAAAGTCCTTTTCGGTCTAGGACGCATATTTAAGGAGATATGGGCAAAAGAAGTTTTTCATATAAAAATTTCAATTTTTTTAGGTTTTGGGTAGATTTTTCAATTTTTTGGGGGTGGTCACGAATAAAAGTCCTTTTCGCTCTAGGACGCTTAGTTTAGGAGATATGGGCAAAAGAAGTTTTTCATATAAAAATTTCACTTTTTTTAGGTTTTGGGGTGATTTTTCAACTTTGTGGGGGTGGTCACGAATTAAAGTCCTCTTCGCTCTAGGACGCATATTTAAGGAGATATGGGCAAAAGAAGTTTTTCGTATAAAAATTTCAATTTTTTTAGGTTTTGGGTGGATTTTTCAACTTTTTGGGGGAGGTCACGAATTAAAGTCCTCTTTGCTCTAGGAAGCATATTTAAGGAGATATGGGCAAAAGAAGTTTTTCAAATAAAAATTTCAATTTTTTAAGGTTTTGGGTGGATTTTTCAATTTTTTGGGGGTGGTCACGAATTAAAGTCCCTTTCACTCTAGGACGCATATTTAAGGAGATATGGGCAAAAGAAGTTTTTCGTATAAAAATTTCAATTTTTTTAGGTTTTGGGTGGATTTTTCAATTTTTTGGGGGTGGTCACGAATTAAAGTCCTTTTCGCTCTAGGACGCATATTTAAGGAGATATGGGCAAAAGAAGTTTTTCATATAAAAATTTCAATTTTTTCAGGTTTTGGGTGGATTTTTCAATTTTTTGGGGGTGGTCACGAATTAAAGTCCTTTTCGCTCTAGGACGCTTAGTTTAGGAGATATGGGCAAAAGAAGTTTTTCATATAAAAATTTCAATTTTTTTAGGTTTTGGGTGGATTTTTCAATTTTTTGGCGGTGGTCACGAATTAAAGTCCTTTTCGCTCTAGGACGCTTAGTTTAGGAGATATGGGCAAAAGAAGTTTTTCATATAAAAATTTCAATTTTTTTAAGTTTTGGGTGGATTTTTCAATTTTTTGGGGGTGGTCACGAATTAAAGTCCTTTTCGCTCTAGGACGCTTAGTTTAGTAGATATGGGCAAAAGAAGTTTTTCATATAAAAATTTCAATTTTTTTAGGTTTTGGGTGGATTTTTCAATTTTTTGGGGGTGGTCACGAATTAAAGTCCTTTTCGCTCTAGGACGCTTAGTTTAGGAGATATGGGCAAAAGAAGTTTTTCATATAAAAATTTCAATTTTTTTAGGTTTTGGGTGTATTTTTCAATTTTTTAGTGGTGGTCACGAATTAAAGTCCTTTTCGCTCTAGGACGCATATTTAAGGAAATATGGGCAAAAGAAGTTTTTCATATAAAAATTTCAATTTTTTTAGGTTTTGGGTAGATTTTTCAATTTTTTGGCGGTGGTCACGAATAAAAGTCCTTTTCGCTCTAGGACGCTTAGATTAGGAGATATGGGCAAAAGAAGTTTTTCATATAAAAATTTCAATTTTTTTAGGTTTTGGCTGGATTTTTCAACTTTTTGGGGGTGGTCACGAATTAAAGTCCTCTTCGCTCTAGGACGCATATTTAAGGAGATATGGGCAAAAGAAGTTTTTCGTATAAAAATTTCAATTTTTTTAGGTTTTGGGTGGATTTTTCAACTTTTTGGGGGAGGTCACGAATTAAAGTCCTCTTTGCTCTAGGAAGCATATTTAAGGAGATATGGGCAAAAGAAGTTTTTCGTATAAAAATTTCAATTTTTTTAGTTTTTGGGTGGATTTTTCAATTTTTTGGGGGTGGTCACGAATTAAAGTCCTTTTCGCTCTAGGACGCATATTTAAGGAGATATGGACAAAAGAAGTTTTTCGTATAAAAATTTAAATTTTTTTAGGTTTTGGGTGGATTTTTCAATTTTTTGGGGGTGGTCACGAATTAAAGTCCTTTTCGCTCTAGGACGCTTAGTTTAGGAGATATGGGCAAAAGAAGTTTTTCAAATAAAAATTTCAATTTTTTTAGGTTTTGGGTGGATTTTTCAATTTTTTGGCGGTGGTCACGAATTAAAGTCCTTTTCGCTCTAGGACGCATATTTAAGGAGATATGGGCAAAAGAAGTTTTTCATATAAAAATTTCAATTTTTTTAGGTTTTGGGTAGATTTTTCAATTTTTTGGCGGTGGTCACGAATAAAAGTCCTTTTCGCTCTAGGACGCTTAGTTTAGGAGATATGGGCAAAAGAAGTTTTTCATATAAAAATTTCAATTTTTTTAGGTTTTGGGTGGATTTTTCAATTTTTTGGGGGTGGTCACGAATTAAAGTCCTTTTCGCTCTAGGACGCTTAGTTTAGGAGATATGGGCAAAAGAAGTTTTTCATATAAAAATTTCAATTTTTTTATGTTTTGGGTGGATTTTTCAATTTTTTGGGGGAGGTCACGAATTAAAGTCCTTTTCGCTCTAGGACGCTTAGTTTAGGAGATATGGGCAAAAGAAGTTTTTCATATAAAAATTTCAATTTTTTTAGGTTTTGGGTAGATTTTTCAATTTTTTGGCGGTGGTCACGAATAAAAGTCCTTTTCGCTCTAGGACGCTTAGTTTAGGAGATATGGGCAAAAGAAGTTTTTCATATAAAAATTTCAATTTTTTTAGGTTTTGGGTGGATTTTTCAATTTTTTGGCGGTGGTCACGAATTAAAGTCCTTTTCGCTCTAGGACGCTTAGTTTAGGAGATATGGGCAAAAGAAGTTTTTCATATAAAAATTTCAATTTTTTTTTGGTTTTGGGTGGATTTTTCAATTTTTTGGGGTGGTCACGAATTAAAGTCCTTTTCGCTCTAGGACGCTTAGTTTAGGAGATATGGGCAAAAGAAGTTTTTCATATAAAAATTTCAATTTTTTAAGGTTTTGAGTGCATTTTTCAATTTTTTGGGCGAGGTCACGAATTAAAGTCCTTTTCGCTCTAGGACGCATATTTAAGGATATAGGGGCAAAAAAAGTTTTTCATATAAAAATTTCAATTTTTTTAGGTTTTGGGTGGATTTTTCAATTTTTTGGGGGTGGTCACGAATTAAAGTCCTTTTCGCTCTAGGTCGCATATTTAAGGAGATATGGGCAAAAGAAGTTTTTCATATAAAAATTTCAATTTTTGTAGGCTTTTGGTGGATTTTTAAATTTTTTGGCGGTGGTCACGAATTAAAGTCCTTTTCGCTCTAGGACGCATATTTAAGGAGATATAGGCAAAAGAAGTTTTTCATATAAAAGTTTCAATTTTTTTTAGGTTTTGGGTGGATTTTTCAATGTTTTGGCGGTGGTCACGAATTAAAGTCCTTTTCGCTCTAGGACGCTTAGTTTAGGAGATATGGGCAAAAGAAGTTTTTCATATAAAAATTTCAATTTTTTTAGGTTTTGGGTGGATTTTTCAATTTTTTGGGGGTGGTCACGAATTAAAGTCCTTTTCGCTCTAGGACGCTTAGTTTAGGAGATATGGGCAAAAGAAGTTTTTCATATAAAAATTTCAATTTTTTAAGGTTTTGAGTGCATTTTTCAATTTTTTGGGCGAGGTCACGAATTAAAGTCCTTTTCGCTCTAGGACGCATATTTAAGGATATAGGGGCAAAAAAAGTTTTTCATATAAAAATTTCAATTTTTTTAGGTTTTGGGTGGATTTTTCAATTTTTTGGGGGTGGTCACGAATTAAAGTCCTTTTCGCTCTAGGTCGCATATTTAAGGAGATATGGGCAAAAGAAGTTTTTCATATAAAAATTTCAATTTTTGTAGGCTTTGGGTGGATTTTTAAATTTTTTGGCGGTGGTCACGAATTAAAGTCCTTTTCGCTCTAGGACGCATATTTAAGGAGATATAGGCAAAAGAAGTTTTTCATATAAAAGTTTAAATTTTTTTTAGGTTTTGGGTGGATTTTTCAATTTTTTGGCGGTGGTCACGAATTAAAGTCCTTTTCGCTCTAGGACGCTTAGTTTAGGAGATATGGGCAAAAGAAGTTTTTCATATAAAAATTTCAATTTTTTTAGGTTTTGGGTGGATTTTTCAATTTTTTGGCGGTGGTCACGAATTAAAGTCCTTTTCGCTCTAGGACGCTTAGTTTAGGAGATATGGGCAAAAGAAGTTTTTCATATAAAAATTTAATTTTTTTTAGGTTTTGGGTGGATTTTTCAATTTTTTGGGGGTGGTCACGAATTAAAGTCCTTTTCGCTCTAGGACGCATATTTAAGGAGATATAGGCAAAAGAAGTTTTTCATATAAAAGTTTCAATTTTTTTAGGTTTTGGGTGGATTTTTCAATTTTTTGGGGGTGGTCACGAATTAAAGTCCTTTTCTCTCTAGGACGCTTAGTTTAGGAGATATGGGCAAAAGAAGTTTTTCATATAAAAATTTCAATTTTTTTATGTTTTGGGTGGATTTTTCAATTTTTTGGGGGTGGTCACGAATTAAAGTCCTTTTCGCTCTAGGACGCTTAGTTTAGGAGATATGGGCAAAAGAAGTTTTTCATATAAAAATTTAAATTTTTTTAGGTTTTGGGTGGATTTTTCAATTTTTTGGGGGTGGTCACGAATTAAAGTCCTTTTCGCTCTAGGACGCATATTTAAGGAGATATGGGCAAAAGAAGTTTTTCATATAAAAATTTCAATTTTTTTAGGTTTTGGGTGGATTTTTCAATTTTTTGGGGGTGGTCACGAATTAAAGTCCTTTTCGCTCTAGGACGCTTAGTTCAGGAGATATGGGCAAAAGAAGTTTTTCATATAAAAATTTAATTTTTTTTAGGTTTTGGGTGGATTTTTCAATTTTTTGGGGGTGGTCACGAATTAAAGTCCTTTTCGCTCTAGGACGCATATTTAAGGAGATATGGGCAAAAGAAGTTTTTCATATAAAAGTTTCAATTTTTTTTAGGTTTTGGGTGGATTTTTCAATTTTTTGGCGGTGGTCACGAATTAAAGTCCTTTTCGCTCTAGGACGCATATTTAAGGAGATATCGGCAAAAGAAGTTTTTCGTATAAAAATTTCAATTTTTTAGGTTTTGAGTGGATTTTTCAATTTTTTGGGGGTGGTCACGAATTAAAGTCCTTTTCGCTCTAGGACGCTTAGTTTAGGAGATATGGGCAAAAGAAGTTTTCCATATAAAAATTTCAATTTTTTAGGTTTTGAGTGGATTTTTCAACTTTTTGGGGGAGGTCACGAATTAAAGTCCTTTCCGCTCTAGGACGCTTAGTTTAGGAGATATGGGCAAAAGAAGTTTTTCATATAAAAATTTCAATTTTTTTAGGTTTTGGGTGGATTTTTCAATTTTTTGGGGGTGGTCACGAATTAAAGTCCTTTTCGCTCTAGGACGCTTAGTTTAGGAGATATGGGCAAAAGAAGTTTTTCATATAAAAATTTCAATTTTTTTAGGTTTTGGGTGCATTTTTCAATTTTTTGGGCGAGGTCACGAATTAAAGTCCTTTTCGCTCTAGGACGCATATTTAAGGAGATATGGGCAAAAGAAGTTTTTCATATAAAAATTTCAATTTTTTTAGGTTTTGGGTGGATTTTTCAATTTTTTGGGGGTGGTCACGAATTAAAGTCCTTTTCGCTCTAGGTCGCATATTTAAGGAGATATGGGCAAAAGAAGTTTTTCATATAAAAATTTCAATTTTTTTAGGTTTTGGGTGGATTTTTCAATTTTTTGGCGGTGGTCACGAATTAAAGTCCTTTTCGCTCTAGGACGCATATTTAAGGAGATATAGGCAAAAGAAGTTTTTCATATAAAAATTTCAATTTTTTTTAGGTTTTGGGTGGATTTTTCAATTTTTTGGCGGTGGTCACGAATTAAAGTCCTTTTCGCTCTAGCACGCTTAGTTTAGGAGATATGGGCAAAAGAAGTTTTTCATATAAAAATTTCAATTTTTTTAGGTTTTGGGTGGATTTTTCAATTTTTTGGAAGTGGTCACGAATTAAAGTCCTTTTCGCTCTAGGACGCTTAGTTTAGGAGATATGGGCAAAAGAAGTTTTCCATATAAAAATTTCAATTTTTTAGGTTTTGAGTGGATTTTTCAACTTTTTGGGGGAGGTCACGAATTAAAGTCCTCTTCGCTCTAGGACGCTTAGTTTAGGAGATATGGGCAAAAGAAGTTTTTCATATAAAAATTTCAATTTTTTTAGGTTTTGGGTGGATTTTTCAATTTTTTGGGGGTGGTCACGAATTAAAGTCCTTTTCGCTCTAGGACGCTTAGTTTAGGAGATATGGGCAAAAGAAGTTTTTCATATAAAAATTTAATTTTTTTTAGGTTTTGGGTGGATTTTTCAATTTTTTGGGGGTGGTAACGAATTAAAGTCCTTTTCGCTCTAGGACGCATATTTAAGGAGATATGGGCAAAAGAAGTTTTTCATATAAAAGTTTCAATTTTTTTAGGTTTTGGGTGGATTTTTCAATTTTTTGGCGGTGATCACGAATTAAAGTCCTTTTCGCTCTAGGACGCATATTTAAGGAGATATGGGCAAAAGAAATTTTTCATATAAAAGTTTCAATTTTTTTAGGTTTTGAGTGGATTTTTCAATTTTTTGGGGGAGGTCACGAATTAAAGTCCTTTTCGCTCTAGGACGCTTAGTTTAGGAGATATGGGCAAAAGAAGTTTTCCATATAAAAATTTCAATTTTTTAGGTTTTGAGTGGATTTTTCAACTTTTTGGGGGAGGTCACGAATTAAAGTCCTTTTCGCTCTAGGACGCTTAGTTTAGGACATATGGGCAAAAGAAGTTTATCATATAAAAATTTCAATTTTTTTAGGTTTTGGGTGTATTTTTCAATTTTTTAGTGGTGGTCACGAATTAAAGTCCTTTTCGCTCTAGGACGCATATTTAAGGAGATATGGGCAAAAGAAATTTTTCATATAAAAATTTCAATTTTTTTAGGTTTTGGGTAGATTTTTCAATTTTTTGGCGGTGGTCACGAATAAAAGTCCTTTTCGCTCTAGGACGCTTAGTTTAGGAGATATGGGCAAAAGAAGTTTTTCATATAAAAATTTCAATTTTTTTAGGTTTTGGGTGGATTTTTCAATTTTTTTGGGGGTGGTCACGAATTAAAGTCCTTTTCGCTCTAGGACGCATATTTAAGGATATAGGGGCAAAAAAAGTTTTTCATATAAAAATTTCAATTTTTTTAGGTTTTGGGTGGATTTTTCAATTTTTTGGGGGTGGTCACGAATTAAAGTCCTTTTCGCTCTAGGTCGCATATTTAAGGAGATATGGGCAAAAGAAGTTTTTCATATAAAAATTTCAATTTTTTTAGGTTTTGGGTGGATTTTTCAATTTTTTGGCGGTGGTCACGAATTAAAGTCCTTTTCGCTCTAGGACGCATATTTAAGGAGATATAGGCAAAAGAAGTTTTTCATATAAAAGTTTCAATTTTTTTTAGGTTTTGGGTGGATTTTTCAGTCACGAATTAAAGTCCTTTTCGCTCTAGGACGCATATTTAAGGAGATATAGGCAAAAGAAGTTTTTCATATAAAAGTTTCATTTTTTTTTAGGTTTTGGGTGGATTTTTCAATTTTTTGGGGGTGGTCACGAATTAAAGTCCTTTTCTCTCTAGGACGCTTAGTTTAGGAGATATGGGCAAAAGAAGTTTTTCATATAAAAATTTCAATTTTTTTAGGTTTTGGGTGGATTTTTCAATTTTTTGGAAGTGGTCACGAATTAAAGTCCTTTTCGCTCTAGGACGCTTAGTTTAGGAGATATGGGCAAAAGAAGTTTTTCATATAAAAATTTCAATTTTTTTAGGTTTTGGGTGGATTTTTCAATTTTTTGGGGGTGGTCACGAATTAAAGTCCTTTTCGCTCTAGGACGCATGTTTAAGGAGATATGGGCAAAAGAAGTTTTTCATATAAAAATTTCAATTTTTTTAGGTTTTGGGTGGATTTTTCAATTTTTTGGGGGTGGTCACGAATTAAAGTCCTTTTCGCTCTAGGACGCTTAGTTTAGGAGATATGGGCAAAAGAAGTTTTTCATATAAAAATTTAATTTTTTTTAGGTTTTGGGTGGATTTTTCAATTTTTTGGGGGTGGTCACGAATTAAAGTCCTTTTCGCTCTAGGACGCATATTTAAGGAGATATGGGCAAAAGAAGTTTTTCATATAAAAGTTTCAATTTTTTTAGGTTTTGGATGGATTTTTCAATTTTTTGGCGGTGGTCACGAATTAAAGTCCTTTTCGCTCTAGGACGCATATTTAAGGAGATATCGGCAAAAGAAGTTTTTCGTATAAAAATTTCAATTTTTTAGGTTTTGAGTGGATTTTTCAATTTTTTGGGGGTGGTCACGAATTAAAGTCCTTTTCGCTCTAGGACGCTTAGTTTAGGAGATATGGGCAAAAGAAGTTTTCCATATAAAAATTTCAATTTTTTAGGTTTTGAGTGGATTTTTCAACTTTTTGGGGGAGGTCACGAATTAAAGTCCTTTTCGCTCTAGGACGCTTAGTTTAGGAGATATGGGCAAAAGAAGTTTTTCATATAAAAATTTCAATTTTTTTAGGTTTTGGGTGGATTTTTCAATTTTTTGGGGGTGGTCACGAATTAAAGTCCTTTTCGCTCTAGGACGCTTAGTTTAGGAGATATGGGCAAAAGAAGTTTTTCGTATAAAAATTTCAATTTTTTTAGGTTTTGGGTGGATTTTTCAATTTTTTGGGGGTGGTCACGAATTAAAGTCCTTTTCGCTCTAGGACGCTTAGTTTAAGAGATATGGGCAAAAGAAGTTTTTCATATAAAAATTTAAATTTTTTTAGGTTTTGGGTGTATTTTTCAATTTTTTAGTGGTGGTCATGAATTAAAGTCCTTTTCGCTCTAGGACGCATATTTAAGGAGATATGGGCAAAAGAAGTTTTTCATATAAAAATTTCAATTTTTTTAGGTTTTGAGTAGATTTTTCAATTTTTGGCGGTGGTCACGAATAAAAGTCCTTTTCGCTCTAGGACGCTTAGTTTAGGAGATATGGGCAAAAGAAGTTTTTCATATAAAAATTTCAATTTTTTTAGGTTTTGGGTGGATTTTTCAATTTTTTGGCGGTGGTCACGAATTAAAGTCCTTTTCGCTCTAGGACGCATATTTAAGCAGATATAGGCAAAAGAAGTTTTTCATATAAAAATTTCAATTTTTTTTAGGTTTTGGGTGGATTTTTCAATTTTTTGGCGGTGGTCACGAATTAAAGTCCTTTTCGCTCTAGCACGCTTAGTTTAGGAGATATGGGCAAAAGAAGTTTTCCATATAAAAATTTCAATTTTTTTAAGTTTTGGGTGGATTTTTCAATTTTTTGGGGGTGGTCACGAATTAAAGTCCTTTTCGCTCTAGGACGCTTAGTTTAGGAGATATGGGCAAAAGAAGTTTTTCATATAAAAATTTCAATTTTTTTAGGTTTTGGGTGGATTTTTCAATTTTTTGGGGGTGGTCACGAATTAAAGTCCTTTTCGCTCTAGGACGCTTAGTTTAGGAGATATGGGCAAAAGAAGTTTTTCGTATAAAAATTTCAATTTTTTTAGGTTTTGGGTGCATTTTTCAATTTTTTGGGCGAGGTCACGAATTAAAGTCCTTTTCGCTCTAGGACGCATATTTAAGGAGATATGGCCAAAAAAAAGTTTTTCATATAAAAATTTCAATTTTTTTAGGTTTTGGGTGGATTTTTCAATTTTTTGGGGGTGGTCACGAATTAAAGTCCTTTTCGCTCTAGGTCGCATATTTAAGGAGATATGGGCAAAAGAAGTTTTTCATATAAAAATTTCAATTTTTTTAGGTTTTGGGTGGATTTTTCAATTTTTTGGCGGTGGTCACGAATTAAAGTCCTTTTCGCTCTAGGACGCATATTTAAGCAGATATAGGCAAAAGAAGTTTTTCATATAAAAATTTCAATTTTTTTTAGGTTTTGGGTGGATTTTTCAATTTTTTGGCGGTGGTCACGAATTAAAGTCCTTTTCGCTCTAGCACGCTTAGTTTAGGAGATATGGGCAAAAGAAGTTTTTCATATAAAAATTTCAATTTTTTTAGGTTTTGGGTGGATTTTTCAATTTTTTGGAAGTGGTCACGAATTAAAGTCCTTTTCGCTCTAGGACGCTTAGTTTAGGAGATATGGGCAAAAGAAGTTTTTCATATAAAAATTTCAATTTTTTTAGGTTTTGGGTGGATTTTTCAATTTTTTGGGGGTGGTCACGAATTAAAGTCCTTTTCGCTCTAGGACGCATATTTAAGGTGGTCACGAATTAAAGTCCTTTTCGCTCTAGGACGCATATTTAAGGAGATATGGGCAAAAGAAGTTTTTCATATAAAAATTTCAATTTTTTTAGGTTTTGGGTGGATTTTTCAATTTTTTGGGGGTGGTCACGAATTAAAGTCCTTTTCGCTCTAGGACGCTTAGTTTAGGAGATATGGGCAAAAGAAGTTTTTCATATAAAAATTTAATTTTTTTTAGGTTTTGGGTGGATTTTTCAATTTTTTGGGGGTGGTCACGAATTAAAGTCCTTTTCGCTCTAGGACGCATATTTAAGGTGGTCACGAATTAAAGTCCTTTTCGCTCTAGGACGCATATTTAAGGAGATATGGGCAAAAGAAGTTTTTCATATAAAAGTTTCAATTTTTTTAGGTTTTGGGTGGATTTTTCAATTTTTTGGCGGTGGTCACGAATTAAAGTCCTTTTCGCTCTAGGACGCATATTTAAGGAGATATCGGCAAAAGAAGTTTTTCGTATAAAAATTTCAATTTTTTAGGTTTTGAGTGGATGTTTCAATTTTTTGGGGGAGGTCACGAATTAAAGTCCTTTTCGCTCTAGGACGCTTAGTTTAGGAGATATGGGCAAAAGAAGTTTTCCATATAAAAATTTCAATTTTTTAGGTTTTGAGTGGATTTTTCAACTTTTTGGGGGAGGTCACGAATTAAAGTCCTTTTCGCTCTAGGACGCTTAGTTTAGGAGATATGGGCAAAAGAAGTTTTTCATATAAAAATTTCAATTTTTTTAGGTTTTGGGTGGATTTTTCAATTTTTTGGGGGTGGTCACGAATTAAAGTCCTTTTCGCTCTAGGACGCTTAGTTTAGGAGATATGGGCAAAAGAAGTTTATCATATAAAAATTTCAATTTTTTTAGGTTTTGGGTGTATTTTTCAATTTTTTAGTGGTGGTCACGAATTAAAGTCGTTTTCGCTCTAGGACGCATATTTAAGGAGATATGGGCAAGAGAAGTTTTTCGTATAAAAATTTCATTTTTTTTTAGGTTTTGGGTGGATTTTTCAATTTTTTGGAAGTGGTCACGAATTAAAGTCCTTTTCGCTCTAGGACGCTTAGTTTAGGAGATATGGGCAAAAGAAGTTTTTCATATAAAAATTTCAATTTTTTTAGGTTTTGGGTGGATTTTTCAATTTTTTTGGGGGTGGTCACGAATTAAAGTCCTTTTCGCTCTAGGACGCTTAGTTTAGGAGATATGGGCATAAGAAGTTTTTCATATAAAAGTTTCAATTTTTTTAGGTTTTGGGTGGATTTTTCAATTTTTTGGCGGTGGTCACGAATTAAAGTCCTTTTCGCTCTAGGACGCTTAGTTTAGGAGATATGGGCAAAAGAAGTTTTTCATATAAAAATTTCAATTTTTTTAGGTTTTGGGTGGATTTTTCAATTTTTTGGCGGTGGTCACGAATTAAAGTCCTTTTCGCTCTAGGACGCTTAGTTTAGGAGATATGGGCAAAAGAAGTTTTCCATATAAAAATTTCAATTTTTTAGGTTTTGAGTGGATTTTTCAACTTTTTGGGGGAGGTCACGAATTAAAGTCCTTTTCACTCTAGGACGCTTAGTTTAGGAGATATGGGCAAAAGAAGTTTTTCATATAAAAATTTCAATTTTTTTAGGTTTTGGGTGGATTTTTCAATTTTTTGGGGGAGGTCTCGAATTAAAGTCGTTTTCGCTCTAGGACGCATATTTAAGGAGATATGGGCAAAAGAAGTTTTTCGTATAAAAATTTCAATTTTTTAAGGTTTTGGGTGGATTTTTAAATTTTTTGGGGGTGGTCACGAATTAAAGTCCTTTTCGCTCTAGGACGCATATTTAAGGAGATATGGGCAAAAGAAGTTTTTCATATAAAAATTTCAATTTTTTTAGGTTTTGGGTGGATTTTTCAATTTTTTGGCGGTGGTCACGAATTAAAGTCCTTTTCGCACTAGGACGCTTAGTTTAGGAGATATGGGCAAAAGAAGTTTTTCATATAAAAATTTCAATTTTTTTAGGTTTTGGGTGGATTTTTCAATTTTTTGGGGGTGGTCACGAATTAAAGTCCTTTTCGCTCTAGGACGCTTAGTTTAGGAGATATGGGCAAAATAAGTTTTTCATATAAAAATTTCAATTTTTTTAGGTTTTGGGTGGATTTTTCAATTTTTTGGGGGTGGTCACGAATTAAAGTCCTTTTCGCTCTAGGACGCATATTTAAGGTGGTCACGAATTAAAGTCCTTTTCGCTCTAGGACGCATATTTAAGGAGATATGGGCAAAAGAAGTTTTTCATATAAAAATTTCAATTTTTTTAGGTTTTGGGTGGATTTTTCAATTTTTTGGGGGTGGTCACGAATTAAAGTCCTTTTCGCTCTAGGACGCTTAGTTTAGGAGATATGGGCAAAAGAAGTTTTTCATATAAAAATTTAATTTTTTTTAGGTTTTGGGTGGATTTTTCAATTTTTTGGGGGTGGTCACGAATTAAAGTCCTTTTCGCTCTAGGACGCATATTTAAGGTGGTCACGAATTAAAGTCCTTTTCGCTCTAGGACGCATATTTAAGGAGATATGGGCAAAAGAAGTTTTTCATATAAAAGTTTCAATTTTTTTAGGTTTTGGGTGGATTTTTCAATTTTTTGGCGGTGGTCACGAATTAAAGTCCTTTTCGCTCTAGGACGCATATTTAAGGAGATATCGGCAAAAGAAGTTTTTCGTATAAAAATTTCAATTTTTTAGGTTTTGAGTGGATGTTTCAATTTTTTGGGGGAGGTCACGAATTAAAGTCCTTTTCGCTCTAGGACGCTTAGTTTAGGAGATATGGGCAAAAGAAGTTTTCCATATAAAAATTTCAATTTTTTAGGTTTTGAGTGGATTTTTCAACTTTTTGGGGGAGGTCACGAATTAAAGTCCTTTTCGCTCTAGGACGCTTAGTTTAGGAGATATGGGCAAAAGAAGTTTTTCATATAAAAATTTCAATTTTTTTAGGTTTTGGGTGGATTTTTCAATTTTTTGGGGGTGGTCACGAATTAAAGTCCTTTTCGCTCTAGGACGCTTAGTTTAGGAGATATGGGCAAAAGAAGTTTATCATATAAAAATTTCAATTTTTTTAGGTTTTGGGTGTATTTTTCAATTTTTTAGTGGTGGTCACGAATTAAAGTCGTTTTCGCTCTAGGACGCATATTTAAGGAGATATGGGCAAAAGAAGTTTTTCGTATAAAAATTTCATTTTTTTTTAGGTTTTGGGTGGATTTTTCAATTTTTTGGAAGTGGTCACGAATTAAAGTCCTTTTCGCTCTAGGACGCTTAGTTTAGGAGATATGGGCAAAAGAAGTTTTTCATATAAAAATTTCAATTTTTTTAGGTTTTGGGTGGATTTTTCAATTTTTTTGGGGGTGGTCACGAATTAAAGTCCTTTTCGCTCTAGGACGCTTAGTTTAGGAGATATGGGCATAAGAAGTTTTTCATATAAAAGTTTCAATTTTTTTAGGTTTTGGGTGGATTTTTCAATTTTTTGGCGGTGGTCACGAATTAAAGTCCTTTTCGCTCTAGGACGCTTAGTTTAGGAGATATGGGCAAAAGAAGTTTTTCATATAAAAATTTCAATTTTTTTAGGTTTTGGGTGGATTTTTCAATTTTTTGGCGGTGGTCACGAATTAAAGTCCTTTTCGCTCTAGGACGCTTAGTTTAGGAGATATGGGCAAAAGAAGTTTTCCATATAAAAATTTCAATTTTTTAGGTTTTGAGTGGATTTTTCAACTTTTTGGGGGAGGTCACGAATTAAAGTCCTTTTCACTCTAGGACGCTTAGTTTAGGAGATATGGGCAAAAGAAGTTTTTCATATAAAAATTTCAATTTTTTTAGGTTTTGGGTGGATTTTTCAATTTTTTGGGGGAGGTCTCGAATTAAAGTCGTTTTCGCTCTAGGACGCATATTTAAGGAGATATGGGCAAAAGAAGTTTTTCGTATAAAAATTTCAATTTTTTAAGGTTTTGGGTGGATTTTTAAATTTTTTGGGGGTGGTCACGAATTAAAGTCCTTTTCGCTCTAGGACGCATATTTAAGGAGATATGGGCAAAAGAAGTTTTTCATATAAAAATTTCAATTTTTTTAGGTTTTGGGTGGATTTTTCAATTTTTTGGCGGTGGTCACGAATTAAAGTCCTTTTCGCACTAGGGCGCTTAGTTTAGGAGATATGGGCAAAAGAAGTTTTTCATATAAAAATTTCAATTTTTTTAGGTTTTGGGTGGATTTTTAAATTTTTTGGCGGTGGTCACGAATTAAAGTCCTTTTCGCTCTAGGACGCTTAGTTTAGGAGATATGGGCAAAATAAGTTTTTCATATAAAAATTTCAATTTTTTTAGGTTTTGGGTGTATTTTTCAATTTTTTAGTGGTGGTCACGAATTAAAGTCCTTTTCGCTCTAGGACGCATATTTAAGGAGATATGGGCAAAAGAAGTTTTTCATATAAAAATATCAATTTTTTTAGGTTTTGGGTAGATTTTTCAATTTTTTGGCGGTGGTCACGAATAAAAGTCCTTTTCGCTCTAGGACGCTTAGTTTAGGAGATATGGGCAAAAGAAGTTTTTCATATAAAAATTTCAATTTTTTTAGGTTTTGGGTGTATTTTTCAATTTTTTAGTGGTGGTCACGAATTAAAGTCCTTTTCGCTCTAGGACGCATATTTAAGGAGATATGGGCAAAAGAAGTTTTTCGTATAAAAATTTCAATTTTTTTAGGTTTTGGGTGGATTTTTCAATTTTTTGGGGGTGGTCACGAATTAAAGTCCTTTTCGCTCTAGGGCGCATATTTAAGGAGATATGGGCAAAAGAAGTTTTTCATATAAAAATTTCAATTTTTTTAGGTTTTGGGTGGATTTTTCAATTTTTTGGGGGTGGTCACGAATTAAAGTCCTTTTCGCTATAGGACGCTTAGGTTAGGAGATATGGGCAAAAGAGTTTTTCATATAAAAATTTCAATTTTTTTAGGTTTTGGGTGGATTTTTCAATTTTTTGGCGGTGGTCACGAATTAAAGTCCTTTTCGCTCTAGGACGCTTAGTTTAGGAGATATGGGCAAAAGAAGTTTTTCATATAAAAATTTCAATTTTTTTAAGTTTTGGGTGGATTTTTCAATTTTTTGGGGGTGGTCACGAATTAAAGTCCTTTTCGCTCTAGGACGCTTAGTTTAGGAGATATGGGCAAAAGAAGTTTTTCATATAAAAATTTCATTTTTTTTTAGGTTTTGGGTGGATTTTTCAATTTTTTGGGGGTGGTCACGAATTAAAGTCCTCTTTGCTCTAGGAAGCATATTTAAGGAGATATGGGCAAAAGAAGTTTTTCAAATAAAAATTTCAATTTTTTAAGGTTTTGGGTGGATTTTTCAATTTTTTGGGGGTGGTCACGAATTAAAGTCCCTTTCACTCTAGGACGCATATTTAAGGAGATATGGGCAAAAGAAGTTTTTCGTATAAAAATTTCAATTTTTTTAGGTTTTGGGTGGATTTTTCAATTTTTTGGGGGTGGTCACGAATTAAAGTCCTTTTCGCTCTAGGACGCATATTTAAGGAGATATGGGCAAAAGAAGTTTTTCATATAAAAATTTCAATTTTTTCAGGTTTTGGGTGGATTTTTCAATTTTTTGGGGGTGGTCACGAATTAAAGTCCTTTTCGCTCTAGGACGCTTAGTTTAGGAGATATGGGCAAAAGAAGTTTTTCATATAAAAATTTCAATTTTTTTAGGTTTTGGGTGGATTTTTCAATTTTTTGGCGGTGGTCACGAATTAAAGTCCTTTTCGCTCTAGGACGCTTAGTTTAGGAGATATGGGCAAAAGAAGTTTTTCATATAAAAATTTCAATTTTTTTAAGTTTTGGGTGGATTTTTCAATTTTTTGGGGGTGGTCACGAATTAAAGTCCTTTTCGCTCTAGGACGCTTAGTTTAGTAGATATGGGCAAAAGAAGTTTTTCATATAAAAATTTCAATTTTTTTAGGTTTTGGGTGGATTTTTCAATTTTTTGGGGGTGGTCACGAATTAAAGTCCTTTTCGCTCTAGGACGCTTAGTTTAGGAGATATGGGCAAAAGAAGTTTTTCATATAAAAATTTCAATTTTTTTAGGTTTTGGGTGGATTTTTCAATTTTTTGGCGGTGGTCACGAATTAAAGTCCTTTTCGCTCTAGGACGCTTAGTTTAGGAGATATGGGCAAAAGAAGTTTTTCATATAAAAATTTCAATTTTTTTAAGTTTTGGGTGGATTTTTCAATTTTTTGGGGGTGGTCACGAATTAAAGTCCTTTTCGCTCTAGGACGCTTAGTTTAGTAGATATGGGCAAAAGAAGTTTTTCATATAAAAATTTCAATTTTTTTAGGTTTTGGGTGGATTTTTCAATTTTTTGGGGGTGGTCACGAATTAAAGTCCTTTTCGCTCTAGGACGCTTAGTTTAGGAGATATGGGCAAAAGAAGTTTTTCATATAAAAATTTCAATTTTTTTAGGTTTTGGGTGTATTTTTCAATTTTTTAGTGGTGGTCACGAATTAAAGTCCTTTTCGCTCTAGGACGCATATTTAAGGAAATATGGGCAAAAGAAGTTTTTCATATAAAAATTTCAATTTTTTTAGGTTTTGGGTAGATTTTTCAATTTTTTGGCGAATAAAAGTCCTTTTCGCTCTAGGACGCTTAGATTAGGAGATATGGGCAAAAGAAGTTTTTCATATAAAAATTTCAATTTTTTTAGGTTTTGGCTGGATTTTTCAACTTTTTGGGGGTGGTCACGAATTAAAGTCCTCTTCGCTCTAGGACGCATATTTAAGGAGATATGGGCAAAAGAAGTTTTTCGTATAAAAATTTCAATTTTTTTAGGTTTTGGGTGGATTTTTCAACTTTTTGGGGGAGGTCACGAATTAAAGTCCTTTTCGCTCTAGGACGCTTAGTTTAGGAGATATGGGCAAAAGAAGTTTTTCATATAAAAATTTCAATTTTTTTTTGGTTTTGGGTGGATTTTTCAATTTTTTGGGGGTGGTCACGAATTAAAGTCCTTTTCGCTCTAGGACGCATATTTAAGGAGATATGGGCAAAAAAAGTTTTTCATATAAAAATTTAATTTTTTTTAGGTTTTGGGTGGAATTTTCAATTTTTTGGCGGTGGTCACGAATTAAAGTCCTTTTCGCTCTAGGACGCTTAGTTTAGGAGATATGGGCAAAAGAAGTTTTTCATATAAAAATTTAATTTTTTTTTAGGTTTTGGGTGGATTTTTCAATTTTTTGGGGGTGGTCACGAATTAAAGTCCTTTTCGCTCTAGGACGCATATTTAAGGAGATATGGGCAAAAGAAGTTTTTCATATAAAAGTTTCAATTTTTTTAGGTTTTGAGTGGATTTTTCAATTTTTTGGGGGTGGTCACGAATTAAAGTCCTTTTCGCTCTAAGACGCATATTTAAGGAGATATCGGCAAAAGAAGTTTTTCGTATAAAAATTTCAATTTTTTAGGTTTTGAGTGGATTTTTCAATTTTTTGGGGGTGGTCACGAATTAAAGTCCTTTTCGCTCTAGGAAGCATATTTAAGGAGATATGGGCAAAAGAGGTTTTCCATATAAAAATTTCAATTTTTTAGGTTTTGAGTGGATTTTTCAATTTTTTGGGGGAGGTCACGAATTAAAGTCCTTTTCGCTCTAGGACGCTTAGTTTAGGAGATATGGGCAAAAGAAGTTTTTCGTATAAAAATTTCAATTTTTTTAGGTTTTGGGTGGATTTTTCAATTTTTTGGGGGTGGTCACGAATTAAAGTCCTTTTCGCTCTAGGACGCTTAG
Source organism: Haematobia irritans (assembly GCF_050003625.1). NCBI lineage: Eukaryota > Metazoa > Arthropoda > Insecta > Diptera > Muscidae > Haematobia > Haematobia irritans. The sequence continues at coordinate 162,049,179 of NC_134397.1, read as the reverse complement.
TTTAAGAGATATGGGCAAAAGAAGTTTTTCATATAAAAATTTAAATTTTTTTAGGTTTTGGGTGTATTTTTCAATTTTTTAGTGGTGGTCATGAATTAAAGTCCTTTTCGCTCTAGGACGCATATTTAAGGAGATATGGGCAAAAGAAGTTTTTCATATAAAAATTTCAATTTTTTTAGGTTTTGAGTAGATTTTTCAATTTTTGGCGGTGGTCACGAATAAAAGTCCTTTTCGCTCTAGGACGCTTAGTTTAGGAGATATGGGCAAAAGAAGTTTTTCATACAAAAATTTCAATTTTTTTAGGTTTTGGGTGGATTTTTCAATTTTTTTGGGGGTGGTCACGAATTAAAGTCCTTTTCGCTCTAGGACGCTTAGTTTAGGAGATATGGGCAAAAGAAGTTTTTCATATAAAAGTTTCAATTTTTTTAGGTTTTGGGTGGATTTTTCAATTTTTTGGCGGTGGTCACGAATTAAAGTCCTTTTCGCTCTAGGACGCTTAGTTTAGGAGATATGGGCAAAAGAAGTTTTTCATATAAAAATTTCAATTTTTTTAGGTTTTGGGTGGATTTTTCAATTTTTTGGCGGTGGTCACGAATTAAAGTCCTTTTCGCTCTAGGACGCTTAGTTTAGGAGATATGGGCAAAAAAAGTTTTCCATATAAAAATTTCAATTTTTTAGGTTTTGAGTGGATTTTTCAACTTTTTGGGGGAGGTCACGAATTAAAGTCCTTTTCACTCTAGGACGCTTAGTTTAGGAGATATGGGCAAAAGAAGTTTTTCATATAAAAATTTCAATTTTTTTAGGTTTTGGGTGGATTTTTCAATTTTTTGGGGGAGGTCACGAATTAAAGTCGTTTTCGCTCTAGGACGCATATTTAAGGAGATATGGGCAAAAGAAGTTTTTCGTATAAAAATTTCAATTATTTTAGGTTTTGGGTGGATTTTTAAATTTTTTGGGGGTGGTCACGAATTAAAGTCCTTTTCGCTCTAGGACGCATATTTAAGGAGATATGGGCAAAAGAAGTTTTTCATATAAAAATTTCAATTTTTTTAGGTTTTGGGTGGATTTTTCAATTTTTTGGCGGTGGTCACGAATTAAAGTCCTTTTCGCTCTAGGACGCTTAGTTTAGGAGATATGGGCAAAAGAAGTTTTTCATATAAAAATTTCAATTTTTTCAGGTTTTGGGTTTATTTTTCAATTTTTTAGTGCAGGTCACGAATTAAAGTCCTTTTCGGTCTAGGACGCATATTTAAGGAGATATGGGCAAAAGAAGTTTTTCATATAAAAATTTCAATTTTTTTAGGTTTTGGGTAGATTTTTCAATTTTTTGGGGGTGGTCACGAATAAAAGTCCTTTTCGCTCTAGGACGCTTAGTTTAGGAGATATGGGCAAAAGAAGTTTTTCATATAAAAATTTCACTTTTTTTAGGTTTTGGGGTGATTTTTCAACTTTGTGGGGGTGGTCACGAATTAAAGTCCTCTTCGCTCTAGGACGCATATTTAAGGAGATATGGGCAAAAGAAGTTTTTCGTATAAAAATTTCAATTTTTTTAGGTTTTGGGTGGATTTTTCAACTTTTTGGGGGAGGTCACGAATTAAAGTCCTCTTTGCTCTAGGAAGCATATTTAAGGAGATATGGGCAAAAGAAGTTTTTCAAATAAAAATTTCAATTTTTTAAGGTTTTGGGTGGATTTTTCAATTTTTTGGGGGTGGTCACGAATTAAAGTCCCTTTCACTCTAGGACGCATATTTAAGGAGATATGGGCAAAAGAAGTTTTTCGTATAAAAATTTCAATTTTTTTAGGTTTTGGGTGGATTTTTCAATTTTTTGGGGGTGGTCACGAATTAAAGTTCTTTTCGCTCTAGGACGCATATTTAAGGAGATATGGGCAAAAGAAGTTTTTCATATAAAAATTTCAATTTTTTCAGGTTTTGGGTGGATTTTTCAATTTTTTGGGGGTGGTCACGAATTAAAGTCCTTTTCGCTCTAGGACGCTTAGTTTAGGAGATATGGGCAAAAGAAGTTTTTCATATAAAAATTTCAATTTTTTTAGGTTTTGGGTGGATTTTTCAATTTTTTGGCGGTGGTCACGAATTAAAGTCCTTTTCGCTCTAGGACGCTTAGTTTAGGAGATATGGGCAAAAGAAGTTTTTCATATAAAAATTTCAATTTTTTTAAGTTTTGGGTGGATTTTTCAATTTTTTGGGGGTGGTCACGAATTAAAGTCCTTTTCGCTCTAGGACGCTTAGTTTAGTAGATATGGGCAAAAGAAGTTTTTCATATAAAAATTTCAATTTTTTTAGGTTTTGGGTGGATTTTTCAATTTTTTGGGGGTGGTCACGAATTAAAGTCCTTTTCGCTCTAGGACGCTTAGTTTAGGAGATATGGGCAAAAGAAGTTTTTCATATAAAAATTTCAATTTTTTTAGGTTTTGGGTGTATTTTTCAATTTTTTAGTGGTGGTCACGAATTAAAGTCCTTTTCGCTCTAGGACGCATATTTAAGGAAATATGGGCAAAAGAAGTTTTTCATATAAAAATTTCAATTTTTTTAGGTTTTGGGTAGATTTTTCAATTTTTTGGCGGTGGTCACGAATAAAAGTCCTTTTCGCTCTAGGACGCTTAGATTAGGAGATATGGGCAAAAGAAGTTTTTCATATAAAAATTTCAATTTTTTTAGGTTTTGGCTGGATTTTTCAACTTTTTGGGGGTGGTCACGAATTAAAGTCCTCTTCGCTCTAGGACGCATATTTAAGGAGATATGGGCAAAAGAAGTTTTTCGTATAAAAATTTCAATTTTTTTAGGTTTTGGGTGGATTTTTCAACTTTTTGGGGGAGGTCACGAATTAAAGTCCTCTTTGCTCTAGGAAGCATATTTAAGGAGATATGGGCAAAAGAAGTTTTTCGTATAAAAATTTCAATTTTTTTAGTTTTTGGGTGGATTTTTCAATTTTTTGGGGGTGGTCACGAATTAAAGTCCTTTTCGCTCTAGGACGCATATTTAAGGAGATATGGACAAAAGAAGTTTTTCGTATAAAAATTTAAATTTTTTTAGGTTTTGGGTGGATTTTTCAATTTTTTGGGGGTGGTCACGAATTAAAGTCCTTTTCGCTCTAGGACGCTTAGTTTAGGAGATATGGGCAAAAGAAGTTTTTCAAATAAAAATTTCAATTTTTTTAGGTTTTGGGTGGATTTTTCAATTTTTTGGCGGTGGTCACGAATTAAAGTCCTTTTCGCTCTAGGAAGCATATTTAAGGAGATATGGGCAAAAGAAGTTTTTCATATAAAAATTTCAATTTTTTTAGGTTTTGGGTAGATTTTTCAATTTTTTGGCGGTGGTCACGAATAAAAGTCCTTTTCGCTCTAGGACGCTTAGTTTAGGAGATATGGGCAAAAGAAGTTTTTCATATAAAAATTTCAATTTTTTTAGGTTTTGGGTGGATTTTTCAATTTTTTGGGGGTGGTCACGAATTAAAGTCCTTTTCGCTCTAGGACGCTTAGTTTAGGAGATATGGGCAAAAGAAGTTTTTCATATAAAAATTTCAATTTTTTTATGTTTTGGGTGGATTTTTCAATTTTTTGGGGGAGGTCACGAATTAAAGTCCTTTTCGCTCTAGGACGCTTAGTTTAGGAGATATGGGCAAAAGAAGTTTTTCATATAAAAATTTCAATTTTTTTAGGTTTTGGGTGGATTTTTCAATTTTTTGGCGGTGGTCACGAATTAAAGTCCTTTTCGCTCTAGGACGCTTAGTTTAGGAGATATGGGCAAAAGAAGTTTTTCATATAAAAATTTCAATTTTTTTTTGGTTTTGGGTGGATTTTTCAATTTTTTGGGGGTGGTCACGAATTAAAGTCCTTTTCGCTCTAGGACGCTTAGTTTAGTAGATATGGGCAAAAGAAGTTTTTCATATAAAAATTTCAATTTTTTTAGGTTTTGGGTGGATTTTTCAATTTTTTGGGGGTGGTCACGAATTAAAGTCCTTTTCGCTCTAGGACGCTTAGTTTAGGAGATATGGGCAAAAGAAGTTTTTCATATAAAAATTTCAATTTTTTTAGGTTTTGGGTGTATTTTTCAATTTTTTAGTGGTGGTCACGAATTAAAGTCCTTTTCGCTCTAGGACGCATATTTAAGGAAATATGGGCAAAAGAAGTTTTTCATATAAAAATTTCAATTTTTTTAGGTTTTGGGTAGATTTTTCAATTTTTTGGCGGTGGTCACGAATAAAAGTCCTTTTCGCTCTAGGACGCTTAGATTAGGAGATATGGGCAAAAGAAGTTTTTCATATAAAAATTTCAATTTTTTTAGGTTTTGGCTGGATTTTTCAACTTTTTGGGGGTGGTCACGAATTAAAGTCCTCTTCGCTCTAGGACGCATATTTAAGGAGATATGGGCAAAAGAAGTTTTTCGTATAAAAATTTCAATTTTTTTAGGTTTTGGGTGGATTTTTCAACTTTTTGGGGGAGGTCACGAATTAAAGTCCTCTTTGCTCTAGGAAGCATATTTAAGGAGATATGGGCAAAAGAAGTTTTTCGTATAAAAATTTCAATTTTTTTAGTTTTTGGGTGGATTTTTCAATTTTTTGGGGGTGGTCACGAATTAAAGTCCTTTTCGCTCTAGGACGCATATTTAAGGAGATATGGACAAAAGAAGTTTTTCGTATAAAAATTTAAATTTTTTTAGGTTTTGGGTGGATTTTTCAATTTTTTGGGGGTGGTCACGAATTAAAGTCCTTTTCGCTCTAGGACGCTTAGTTTAGGAGATATGGGCAAAAGAAGTTTTTCAAATAAAAATTTCAATTTTTTTAGGTTTTGGGTGGATTTTTCAATTTTTTGGCGGTGGTCACGAATTAAAGTCCTTTTCGCTCTAGGACGCATATTTAAGGAGATATGGGCAAAAGAAGTTTTTCATATAAAAATTTCAATTTTTTTAGGTTTTGGGTGGATTTTTCAATTTTTTGGCGGTGGTCACGAATAAAAGTCCTTTTCGCTCTAGGACGCTTAGTTTAGGAGATATGGGCAAAAGAAGTTTTTCATATAAAAATTTCAATTTTTTTAGGTTTTGAGTGGATTTTTCAATTTTTTGGGGGTGGTCACGAATTAAAGTCCTTTTCGCTCTAGGACGCTTAGTTTAGGAGATATGGGCAAAAGAAGTTTTTCATATAAAAATTTCAATTTTTTTAGGTTTTGGGTGGATTTTTCAATTTTTTGGCGGTGGTCACGAATTAAAGTCCTTTTCGCTCTAGGACGCTTAGTTTAGGAGATATGGGCAAAAGAAGTTTTTCATATAAAAATGTCAATTTTTTTAGGTTTTGGGTGGATTTTTCAATTTTTTGGGGGTGGTCACGAATTAAAGTCCTTTTCGCTCTAGGACGCTTAGTTTAGGAGATATGGGCAAAAGAAGTTTTTCATATAAAAATTTCAATTTTTTTTTGGTTTTGGGTGGATTTTTCAATTTTTTGGGGGTGGTCACGAATTAAAGTCCTTTTCGCTCTAGGACGCATATTTAAGGAGATATGGGCAAAAGAAGTTTTTCATATAAAAGTTTCAATTTTTTTAGGTTTTGAGTGGATTTTTCAATTTTTTGGGGGTGGTCACGAATTAAAGTCCTTTTCGCTCTAAGACGCATATTTAAGGAGATATCGGCAAAAGAAGTTTTTCGTATAAAAATTTCAATTTTTTAGGTTTTGAGTGGATTTTTCAATTTTTTGGGGGTGGTCACGAATTAAAGTCCTTTTCGCTCTAGGAAGCATATTTAAGGAGATATGGGCAAAAGAGGTTTTCCATATAAAAATTTAAATTTTTTAGGTTTTGAGTGGATTTTTCAATTTTTTGGGGGAGGTCATGAATTAAAGTCCTTTTCGCTCTAGGACGCTTAGTTTAGGAGATATGGGCAAAAGAAGTTTTTCGTATAAAAATTTCAATTTTTTTAGGTTTTGGGTGGATTTTTCAATTTTTTGGGGGTGGTCACGAATTAAAGTCCTTTTCGCTCTAGGACGCTTAGTTTAGGAGATATGGGCAAAAGAAGTTTTTCATATAAAAATTTAAATTTTTTTAGGTTTTGGGTGTATTTTTCAATTTTTTAGTGGTGGTCACGAATTAAAGTCCTTTTCGCTCTAGGACGCATATTTAAGCAGATATGGGCAAAAGAAGTTTTTCATATAAAAATTTCAATTTTTTTAGGTTTTGAGTAGATTTTTCAATTTTTTGGCGGTGGTCACGAATAAAAGTCCTTTTCGCTCTAGGACGCTTAGTTTAGGAGATATGGGCAAAAGAAGTTTTTCATACAAAAATTTCAATTTTTTTAGGTTTTGGGTGGATTTTTCAATTTTTTTGGGGGTGGTCACGAATTAAAGTCCTTTTCGCTCTAGGACGCTTAGTTTAGGAGATATGGGCAAAAGAAGTTTTTCATATAAAAGTTTCAATTTTTTTAGGTTTTGGGTGGATTTTTCAATTTTTTGGCGGTGGTCACGAATTAAAGTCCTTTTCGCTCTAGGACGCTTAGTTTAGGAGATATGGGCAAAAGAAGTTTTTCATATAAAAATTTCAATTTTTTTAGGTTTTGGGTGGATTTTTCAATTTTTTTGGCGGTGGTCACGAATTAAAGTCCTTTTCGCTCTAGGACGCTTAGTTTAGGAGATATGGGCAAAAAAAGTTTTCCATATAAAAATTTCAATTTTTTAGGTTTTGAGTGGATTTTTCAACTTTTTGGGGGAGGTCACGAATTAAAGTCCTTTTCACTCTAGGACGCTTAGTTTAGGAGATATGGGCAAAAGAAGTTTTTCATATAAAAATTTCAATTTTTTTAGGTTTTGGGTGGATTTTTCAATTTTTTGGGGGAGGTCACGAATTAAAGTCGTTTTCGCTCTAGGACGCATATTTAAGGAGATATGGGCAAAAGAAGTTTTTCGTATAAAAATTTCAATTATTTTAGGTTTTGGGTGGATTTTTAAATTTTTTGGGGGTGGTCACGAATTGAAGTCCTTTTCGCTCTAGGACGCATATTTAAGGAGATATGGGCAAAAGAAGTTTTTCATATAAAAATTTCAATTTTTTTAGGTTTTGGGTGGATTTTTCAATTTTTTGGCGGTGGTCACGAATTAAAGTCCTTTTCGCTCTAGGACGCTTAGTTTAGGAGATATGGGCAAAAGAAGTTTTTCATATAAAAATTTCAATTTTTTTAGGTTTTGGGTGGATTTTTCAATTTTTTGGGGGTGGTCACGAATTAAAGTCCTTTTCGCTCTAGGACGCTTAGTTTAGGAGATATGGGCAAAAGAAGTTTTTCAAATAAAAATTTCAATTTTTTTAGGTTTTGGGTGGATTTTTCAATTTTTTGGCGGTGGTCACGAATTAAAGTCCTTTTCGCTCTAGGACGCATATTTAAGGAGATATGGGCAAAAGAAGTTTTTCATATAAAAATTTCAATTTTTTTATTTTTTGGGTGGATTTTTCAATTTTTTGGCGGTGGTCACGAATAAAAGTCCTTTTCGCTCTAGGACGCTTAGTTTAGGAGATATGGGCAAAAGAAGTTTTTCATATAAAAATTTCAATTTTTTTAGGTTTTGGGTGGATTTTTCAATTTTTTGGGGGTGGTCACGAATTAAAGTCCTTTTCGCTCTAGGACGCTTAGTTTAGGAGATATGGGCAAAAGAAGTTTTTCATATAAAAATTTCAATTTTTTTAGGTTTTGGGTGGATTTTTCAATTTTTTGGCGGTGGTCACGAATTAAAGTCCTTTTCGCTCTAGGACGCTTAGTTTAGGAGATATGGGCAAAAGAAGTTTTTCATATAAAAATTTCAATTTTTTTAGGTTTTGAGTGGATTTTTCAATTTTTTGGGGGTGGTCACGAATTAAAGTCCTTTTCGCTCTAGGACGCTTAGTTTAGGAGATATGGGCAAAAGAAGTTTTTCATATAAAAATTTCAATTTTTTTTTGGTTTTGGGTGGATTTTTCAATTTTTTGGGGGTGGTCACGAATTAAAGTCCTTTTCGCTCTAGGACGCATATTTAAGGAGATATGGACAAAAGAAGTTTTTCATATAAAAGTTTCAATTTTTTTAGGTTTTGAGTGGATTTTTCAATTTTTTGGGGGTGGTCACGAATTAAAGTCCTTTTCGCTCTAAGACGCATATTTAAGGAGATATCGGCAAAAGAAGTTTTTCGTATAAAAATTTCAATTTTTTAGGTTTTGAGTGGATTTTTCAATTTTTTTGGGGGTGGTCACGAATTAAAGTCCTTTTCGCTCTAGGAAGCATATTTAAGGAGATATGGGCAAAAGAGGTTTTCCATATAAAAATTTAAATTTTTTAGGTTTTGAGTGGATTTTTCAATTTTTTGGGGGAGGTCATGAATTAAAGTCCTTTTCGCTCTAGGACGCTTAGTTTAGGAGATATGGGCAAAAGAAGTTTTTCGTATAAAAATTTCAATTTTTTTAGGTTTTGGGTGGATTTTTCAATTTTTTGGGGGTGGTCACGAATTAAAGTCCTTTTCGCTCTAGGACGCTTAGTTTAGGAGATGTGGGCAAAAGAAGTTTTTCATATAAAAATTTAAATTTTTTTAGGTTTTGGGTGTATTTTTCAATTTTTTAGTGGTGGTCACGAATTAAAGTCCTTTTCGCTCTAGGACGCATATTTAAGGAGATATGGGCAAAAGAAGTTTTTCATATAAAAATTTCAATTTTTTTAGGTTTTGAGTAGATTTTTCAATTTTTTGGCGGTGGTCACGAATAAAAGTCCTTTCGCTCTAGGACGCTTAGTTTAGGAGATATGGGCAAAAGAAGTTTTTCATACAAAAATTTCAATTTTTTTAGGTTTTGGGTGGATTTTTCAATTTTTTTGGGGGTGGTCACGAATTAAAGTCCTTTTCGCTCTAGGACGCTTAGTTTAGGAGATATGGGCAAAAGAAGTTTTTCATATAAAAGTTTCAATTTTTTTAGGTTTTGGGTGGATTTTTCAATTTTTTGGCGGTGGTCACGAATTAAAGTCCTTTTCGCTCTAGGACGCTTAGTTTAGGAGATATGGGCAAAAGAAGTTTTTCATATAAAAATTTCAATTTTTTTAGGTTTTGGGTGGATTTTTCAATTTTTTTGGCGGTGGTCACGAATTAAAGTCCTTTTCGCTCTAGGACGCTTAGTTTAGGAGATATGGGCAAAAAAAGTTTTCCATATAAAAATTTCAATTTTTTAGGTTTTGAGTGGATTTTTCAACTTTTTGGGGGAGGTCACGAATTAAAGTCCTTTTCACTCTAGGACGCTTAGTTTAGGAGATATGGGCAAAAGAAGTTTTTCATATAAAAATTTCAATTTTTTTAGGTTTTGGGTGGATTTTTCAATTTTTTGGGGGAGGTCACGAATTAAAGTCGTTTTCGCTCTAGGACGCATATTTAAGGAGATATGGGCAAAAGAAGTTTTTCGTATAAAAATTTCAATTATTTTAGGTTTTGGGTGGATTTTTAAATTTTTTGGGGGTGGTCACGAATTGAAGTCCTTTTCGCTCTAGGACGCATATTTAAGGAGATATGGGCAAAAGAAGTTTTTCATATAAAAATTTCAATTTTTTTAGGTTTTGGGTGGATTTTTCAATTTTTTGGCGGTGGTCACGAATTAAAGTCCTTTTCGCTCTAGGACGCTTAGTTTAGGAGATATGGGCAAAAGAAGTTTTTCATATAAAAATTAAAATTTTTTTAGGTTTTGGGTGGATTTTTCAATTTTTTGGGGGTGGTCACGAATTAAAGTCCTTTTCGCTCTAGGACGCTTAGTTTAGGAGATATGGGCAAAAGAAGTTTTTCATATAAAAATTTCAATTTTTTCAGGTTTTGGGTGTATTTTTCAATTTTTTAGTGGTGGTCACGAATTAAAGTCCTTTTCGGTCTAGGACGCATATTTAAGGAGATATGGGCAAAAGAAGTTTTTCATATAAAAATTTCAATTTTTTTAGGTTTTGGGTAGATTTTTCAATTTTTTGGGGGTGGTCACGAATAAAAGTCCTTTTCGCTCTAGGACGCTTAGTTTAGGAGATATGGGCAAAAGAAGTTTTTCATATAAAAATTTCACTTTTTTTAGGTTTTGGGGTGATTTTTCAACTTTTTGGGGGTGGTCACGAATTAAAGTCCTCTTCGCTCTAGGACGCATATTTAAGGAGATATGGGCAAAAGAAGTTTTTCGTATAAAAATTTCAATTTTTTTAGGTTTTGGGTGGATTTTTCAATTTTTTGGGGGTGGTCACGAATTAAAGTCCTTTTCGCTCTAGGACGCTTAGTTTAGGAGATATGGGCAAAAGAAGTTTTTCAAATAAAAATTTCAATTTTTTTAGGTTTTGGGTGGATTTTTCAATTTTTTGGCGGTGGTCACGAATTAAAGTCCTTTTCGCTCTAGGACGCATATTTAAGGAGATATGGGCAAAAGAAGTTTTTCATATAAAAATTTCAATTTTTTTAGGTTTTGGGTAGATTTTTCAATTTTTTGGCGGTGGTCACGAATAAAAGTCCTTTTCGCTCTAGGACGCTTAGTTTAGGAGATATGGGCAAAAGAAGTTTTTCATATAAAAATTTCAATTTTTTTAGGTTTTGGGTGGATTTTTCAATTTTTTGGGGGTGGTCACGAATTAAAGTCCTTTTCGCTCTAGGACGCTTAGTTTAGGAGATATGGGCAAAAGAAGTTTTTCATATAAAAATTTCAATTTTTTTAGGTTTTGGGTGGATTTTTCAATTTTTTGGCGGTGGTCACGAATTAAAGTCCTTTTCGCTCTAGGACGCTTAGTTTAGGAGATATGGGCAAAAGAAGTTTTTCATATAAAAATTTCAATTTTTTTAGGTTTTGGGTGGATTTTTCAATTTTTTGGCGGTGGTCACGAATTAAAGTCCTTTTCGCTCTAGGACGCTTAGTTTAGGAGATATGGGCAAAAGAAGTTTTTCATATAAAAATTTCAATTTTTTTTTGGTTTTGGGTGGATTTTTCAATTTTTTGGGGGTGGTCACGAATTAAAGTCCTTTTCGCTCTAGGACGCATATTTAAGGAGATATGGGCAAAAAAAGTTTTTCATATAAAAATTTCATTTTTTTTAGGTTTTGGGTGGATTTTTCAATTTTTTGGCGGTGGTCACGAATTAAAGTCCTTTTCGCTCTAGGACGCTTAGTTTAGGAGATATGGGCAAAAGAAGTTTTTCATATAAAAATTTAATTTTTTTTTTAGGTTTTGGGTGGATTTTTCAATTTTTTGGGGGTGGTCACGAATTAAAGTCCTTTTCGCTCTAGGACGCATATTTAAGGAGATATGGGCAAAAGAAGTTTTTCATATAAAAGTTTCAATTTTTTTAAGTTTTGAGTGGATTTTTCAATTTTTTGGGGGTGGTCACGAATTAAAGTCCTTTTCGCTCTAAGACGCATATTTAAGGAGATATCGGCAAAAGAAGTTTTTCGTATAAAAATTTCAATTTTTTAGGTTTTGATTGGATTTTTCAATTTTTTGGGGGTGGTCACGAATTAAAGTCCTTTTCGCTCTAGGAAGCATATTTAAGGAGATATGGGCAAAAGAGGTTTTCCATATAAAAATTTAAATTTTTTAGGTTTTGAGTGGATTTTTCAATTTTTTGGGGGAGGTCACGAATTAAAGTCCTTTTCGCTCTAGGACGCTTAGTTTAGGAGATATGGGCAAAAGAAGTGTTTCGTATAAAAATTTCAATTTTTTTAGGTTTTGGGTGGATTTTTCAATTTTTTGGGGGTGGTCACGAATTAAAGTCCTTTTCGCTCTAGGACGCTTAGTTTAGGAGATATGGGCAAAAGAAGTTTTTCATATAAAAATTTAAATTTTTTTAGGTTTTGGGTGTATTTTTCAATTTTTTAGTGGTGGTCACGAATTAAAGTCCTTTTCGCTCTAGGACGCATATTTAAGGAGATATGGGCAAAAGAAGTTTTTCATATAAAAATTTCAATTTTTTTAGGTTTTGAGTAGATTTTTCAATTTTTTGGCGGTGGTCACGAATAAAAGTCCTTTTCGCTCTAGGACGCTTAGTTTAGGAGATATGGGCAAAAGAAGTTTTTCATACAAAAATTTCAATTTTTTTAGGTTTTGGGTGGATTTTTCAATTTTTTTGGGGGTGGTCACGAATTAAAGTCCTTTTCCTCTAGGACGCTTAGTTTAGGAGATATGGGCAAAAGAAGTTTTTCATATAAAAGTTTCAATTTTTTTAGATTTTGGGTGGATTTTTCAATTTTTTGGCGGTGGTCACGAATTAAAGTCCTTTTCGCTCTAGGACGCTTAGTTTAGGAGATATGGGCAAAAGAAGTTTTTCATATAAAAATTTCAATTTTTTTAGGTTTTGGGTGGATTTTTCAATTTTTTGGCGGTGGTCACGAATTAAAGTCCTTTTCGCTCTAGGACGCTTAGTTTAGGAGATATGGGCAAAAAAAGTTTTCCATATAAAAATTTCAATTTTTTAGGTTTTGAGTGGATTTTTCAACTTTTTGGGGGAGGTCACGAATTAAAGTCCTTTTCACTCTAGGACGCTTAGTTTAGGAGATATGGGCAAAAGAAGTTTTTCATATAAAAATTTCAATTTTTTTAGGTTTTGGGTGGATTTTTCAATTTTTTGGGGGAGGTCACGAATTAAAGTCGTTTTCGCTCTAGGACGCATATTTAAGGAGATATGGGCAAAAGAAGTTTTTCGTATAAAAATTTCAATTATTTTAGGTTTTGGTGGATTTTTAAATTTTTTGGGGGTGGTCACGAATTAAAGTCCTTTTCGCTCTAGGACGCATATTTAAGGAGATATGGGCAAAAGAAGTTTTTCATATAAAAATTTCAATTTTTTTAGGTTTTGGGTGGATTTTTCAATTTTTTGGCGGTGGTCACGAATTAAAGTCCTTTTCGCTCTAGGACGCTTAGTTTAGGAGATATGGGCAAAAGAAGTTTTTCATATAAAAATTAAAATTTTTTTAGGTTTTGGGTGGATTTTTCAATTTTTTGGGGGTGGTCACGAATTAAAGTCCTTTTCGCTCTAGGACGCTTAGTTTAGGAGATATGGGCAAAAGAAGTTTTTCATATAAAAATTTCAATTTTTTCAGGTTTTGGGTGTATTTTTCAATTTTTTAGTGGTGGTCACGAATTAAAGTCCTTTTCGGTCTAGGACGCATATTTAAGGAGATATGGGCAAAAGAAGTTTTTCATATAAAAATTTCAATTTTTTTAGGTTTTGGGTAGATTTTTCAATTTTTTGGGGGTGGTCACGAATAAAAGTCCTTTTCGCTCTAGGACGCTTAGTTTAGGAGATATGGGCAAAAGAAGTTTTTCATATAAAAATTTCACTTTTTTTAGGTTTTGGGGTGATTTTTCAACTTTTTGGGGGTGGTCACGAATTAAAGTCCTCTTCGCTCTAGGACGCATATTTAAGGAGATATGGGCAAAAGAAGTTTTTCGTATAAAAATTTCAATTTTTTTAGGTTTTGGGTGGATTTTTCAACTTTTTGGGGGAGGTCGCGAATTAAAGTCCTCTTTGCTCTAGGAAGCATATTTAAGGAGATATGGGCAAAAGAAGTTTTTCAAATAAAAATTTCAATTTTTTAAGGTTTTAGGTGGATTTTTCAATTTTTTGGGGGTGGTCACGAATTAAAGTCCCTTTCACTCTAGGACGCATATTTAAGGAGATATGGGCAAAAGAAGTTTTTCGTATAAAAATTTCAATTTTTTTAGGTTTTGGGTGGATTTTTCAATTTTTTGGGGGTGGTCACGAATTAAAGTCCTTTTCGCTCTAGGACGCATATTTAAGGAGATATGGGCAAAAGAAGTTTTTCATATAAAAATTTCAATTTTTTCAGGTTTTGGGTGGATTTTTAAATTTTTTGGGGGTGGTCACGAATTAAAGTCCTTTTCGCTCTAGGACGCTTAGTTTAGGAGATATGGGCAAAAGAAGTTTTTCATATAAAAATTTCAATTTTTTAGGTTTTGGGTGGATTTTTCAATTTTTTGGCGGTGGTCACGAATTAAAGTCCTTTTCGCTCTAGGACGCTTAGTTTAGGAGATATGGGCAAAAGAAGTTTTTCATATAAAAATTTCAATTTTTTTAAGTTTTGGGTGGATTTTTCAATTTTTTGGGGGTGGTCACGAATTAAAGTCCTTTTCGCTCTAGGACGCTTAGTTTAGTAGATATGGGCAAAAGAAGTTTTTCATATAAAAATTTCAATTTTTTTAGGTTTTGGGTGGATTTTTCAATTTTTTGGGGGAGGTCACGAATTAAAGTCCTTTTCGCTCTAGGACGCTTAGTTTAGGAGATATGGGCAAAAGAAGTTTTCCATATAAAAATTTCAATTTTTTTAGGTTTTGGGTGTATTTTTCAATTTTTTAGTGGTTGTCACGAATTAAAGTCCTTTTCGCTCTAGGACGCATATTTAAGGAAATATGGGCAAAAGAAGTTTTTTATATAAAAATTTCAATTTTTTTAGGTTTTGGGTAGATTTTTCAATTTTTTGGCGGTGGTCACGAATAAAAGTCCTTTTCGCTCTAGGACGCTTAGTTTAGGAGATATGGGCAAAAGAAGTTTTTCATATAAAAATTTCAATTTTTTTAGGTTTTGGCTGGATTTTTCAACTTTTTGGGGGTGGTCACGAATTAAAGTCCTCTTCGCTCTAGGACGCATATTTAAGGAGATATGGGCAAAAGAAGTTTTTCGTATAAAAATTTCAATTTTTTTAGGTTTTGGGTGGATTTTTCAACTTTTTGGGGGAGGTCACGAATTAAAGTCCTCTTTGCTCTAGGAAGCATATTTAAGGAGATATGGGCAAAAGAAGATTTTCGTATAAAAATTTCAATTTTTTTAGTTTTTGGGTGGATTTTTCAATTTTTTGGGGGTGGTCACGAATTAAAGTCCTTTTCGCTCTAGGACGCATATTTAAGGAGATATGGACAAAAGAAGTTTTTCGTATAAAAATTTAAATTTTTTTAGGTTTTGGGTGGATTTTTCAATTTTTTGGGGGTGGTCAGGAATTAAAGTCCTTTTCGCTCTAGGACGCATATTTAAGGAGATATGGGCAAAAGAAGTTTTTTCATATAAAAATTTCAATTTTTTTAGGTTTGGGATGGATTTTTCAATTTTTTGGGGGTGGTCACGAATTAAAGTCCTTTTCGCTCTAGGACGCATATTTAAGGAAATATGGGCAAAAGAAGTTTTTCATATAAAAATTTCAATTTTATTAGGTTTTGGGTGGATTTTTCAATTTTTTGGGGGTGGTCACGAATTAAAGTCCTTTTCACTCTAGGACGCTTAGTTTAGGAGATATGGGCAAAAGAAGTATTTCATATGAAAATTTCAATTTTTTTAGGTTTTGGGTGGATTTTGCAATTTTTTGGGGGTGGTCACGAATTAAAGTCCTTTTCGCTCTAGGACGCTTAGTTTAGTAGATATGGGCAAAAGAAGTTTTTCATATAAAAATTTCAATTTTTTTAGGTTTTGGGTGGATTTTTCAATTTTTTGGGGGTGGTCACGAATTAAAGTCCTTTTCGCTCTAGGACGCTTAGTTTAGGAGATATGGGCAAAAGAAGTTTTTCATATAAAAATTTCAATTTTTTTAGGTTTTGGGTGTATTTTTCAATTTTTTAGTGGTGGTCACGAATTAAAGTCCTTTTCGCTCTAGGACGCATATTTAAGGAAATATGGGCAAAAGAAGTTTTTCATATAAAAATTTCAATTTTTTTAGGTTTTGGGTAGATTTTTCAATTTTTTGGCGGTGGTCACGAATAAAAGTCCTTTTCGATCTAGGACGCTTAGTTTAGGAGATATGGGCAAAAGAAGTTTTTCATATAAAAATTTCAATTTTTTTAGGTTTTGGGTGGATTTTTCAATTTTTTGGGGGTGGTCACGAATTAAAGTCCTTTTCGCTCTAGGACGCTTAGTTTAGGAGATATGGGCAAAAGAAGTTTTTCATATAAAAGTTTAAATTTTTTTAGGTTTTGGGTGGATTTTTCAATTTTTTGGCGGTGGTCACGAATTAAAGTCCTTTTCGCTCTAGGACGCTTAGTTTAGGAGATATGGGCAAAAGAAGTTTTTCATATAAAAATTTCAATTTTTTTAGGTTTTGGGTGGATTTTTCAATTTTTTGGGGGTGGTCACGAATTAAAGTCCTTTTCGCTCTAGGACGCATATTTAAGGAGATACGGGCAAAAGAAGTTTATCATATAAAAATTTAATTTTTTTTAGGTTTTGGGTGGATTTTTCAATTTTTTGGCGGTGGTCACGAATTAAAGTCCTTTTCGCTCTAGGACGCTTAGTTTAGGAGATATGGGCAAAAGAAGTTTTTCATATAAAAATTTCAATTTTTTTAGGTTTTGGGTGGATTTTTCAATTTTTTGGGGGTGGTCACGAATTAAAGTCCTTTTCGCTCTAGGACGCATATTTAAGGAGATATGGGCAAAAGAAGTTTTTCATATAAAAATTTCAATTTTTTTAGGTTTTGGGTGGATTTTTCAATTTTTTGGGGGTGGTCACGAATTAAAGTCCTTTTCACCCTAGGACGCTTAGTTTAGGAGATATGGGCAAAAGAAGTTTTTCATATAAAAATTTCAATTTTTTTAGGTTTTGGGTGGATTTTTCAATTTTTTGGGGGAGGTCACGAATTAAAGTCCTTTTCGCTCTAGGACGCATATTTAAGGAGATATGGACAAAAGAAGTTTTTCGTATAAAAATTTAAATTTTTTTAGGTTTTGGGTGGATTTTTCAATTTTTTGGGGGTGGTCACGAATTAAAGTCCTTTTCGCTCTAGGACGCATATTTAAGGAGATATGGGCAAAAGAAGTTTTTTCATATAAAAATTTCAATTTTTTTAGGTTTTGGGTGGATTTTTCAATTTTTTGGGGGTGGTCACGAATTAAAGTCCTTTTCACTCTAGGACGCTTAGTTTAGGAGATATGGGCAAAAGAAGTTTTTCATATAAAAATTTCAATTTTTTTAGGTTTTGGGTGGATTTTTCAATTTTTTGGGGGAGGTCACGAATTAAAGTCCTTTTCGCTCTAGGACGCATATTTAAGGAGATATGGGCAAAAGAAGTTTTTCGTATAAAAATTTAAATTTTTTTAGGTTTTGGGTGGATTTTTCAATTTTTTGAAGGTGGTCACGAATTAAAGTCCTTTTCACTCTAGGACGCATATTTAAGGAGATATGGGCAAAAGAAGTTTTTTCATATAAAAATTTCAATTTTTTTAGGTTTTGAGTGGATTTTTCAACTTTTTGGGGGAGGTCACGAATTAAAGTCCTTTTCGCTCTAGGACGCATATTTAAGGAGATATGGGCAAAAGAAGTTTTTCATATAAAAATTTCAATTTTTTTAGGTTTTGGGTGGATTTTTCAATTTTTTGGGGGTGGTCACGAATTAAAGTCCTTTTCACTCTAGGTCGCTTAGTTTAGGAGATATGGGCAACAGAAGTTTTTCATATAAAAATTTCAATTTTTTTAGGTTTTGAGTGGATTTTTCAACTTTTTGGGGGAGGTCACGAATTAAAGTCCTTTTCACTCTAGGACGCATATTTAAGGAGATATGGGCAAAAGAAGTTTTTCATATAAAAATTTCAATTTTTTTAGGTTTTGGGTGGATTTTTCAATTTTTTGGGGGTGGTCACGAGTTAAAGTCCTTTCACTCTAGGACGCTTAGTTTAGGAGATATGGGCAACAGAAGTTTTTCATATAAAAATTTCAATTTTTTTAGGTTTTGGGTGGATTTTTCACTTTTTTGGGGGAGGTCACGAATTAAAGTCCTTTTCGCTCTAGGACGCATATTTAAGGAGATATGGGCAAAAGAAGTTTTTCGTATAAAAATTTAAATTTTTTTAGGTTTTGTGTGGATTTTTCAATTTTTTGGGGGTGTTCACGAATTAAAGTCCTTTTCGCTCTAGGACGCATATTTAAGGAGATATGGGCAAAAGAAGTTTTTCATATAAAAATTTCAATTTTTTTAGGTTTTGGGTGGATTTTTCAATTTTTTGGCGGTGGTCACGAATTAAAGACCTTTTCGCTCTAGGACGCTTAGTTTAGGAGATATGGGCAAAAGAAGTTTTTCATATAAAAATTTCTTTTTTTTTAGGTTTTGGGTGGATTTTTCAATTTTTTGGGGGTGGTCACGAATTAAAGTCCTTTTCGCTCTAGGACGCTTAGTTTAGGAGATATGGGCAAAAGAAGTTTTTCATATAAAAATTTCAATTTTTTTAGGTTTTGGGTGGATTTTTCAATTTTTTGGGGGTGGTCACGAATTAAAGTCCTTTTCGCTCTAGGACGCATATTTAAGGAGATATGGGCAAAAGAAGTTTTTCATATAAAAATTTTAATTTTTTTTAGGTTTTGGGTGGATTTTTCAATTTTTTGGGGAGGTCACGAATTAAAGTCCTTTTCGCTCTAGGACGCATATTTAAGGAGATATGGGCAAAAGAAGTTTTTCATATAAAAATTTATTTTTTTCTAGGTTTTGGGTGGATTTTTCAATTTTGTGGGGGTGGTCACGAATTAAAGTCCTTTTCGCTCTAGGACGCTTAGTTTAGGAGATATGGGCAAAAGAAGTTTTTCATATAAAAATTTCAATTTTTGTAGGTTTTGAGTGGATTTTTCAATTTTTTGGGGGTGGTCACGAATTAAAGTCCTTTTCACTCTAGGACGCTTAGTTTAAGAGATATGGTCAAAAGAAGTTTTTCATATAAAAATTTCAATTTTTTTAGGTTTTGGGTGGATTTTTCAATTTTTTGGGGGTGGTCACGAATTAAAGTCCATTTCGCTCTAGTACGCATAGTTAAGGAGATATGGGCAAAAGAAGTTTTTCATATAAAAATTTCAATTTTTTTAGGTTTTGGGTGGATTTTTCAATTTTTTGGCGGTGGTCACGAATTAAAGTTCTTTTCGCTCTAGGACGCTTAGTTTAGGATATATGGGCAAAAGAAGTTTTTCATATAAAAATTTCAATTTTTTTAGGTTTTGGGTGGATTTTTCAATTTTTTGGGGGTGGTCACGAATTAAAGTCCTTTTCGCTCTAGGACGCATATTTAAGGAGATATGGGCAAAAGAAGTTTTTCATATAAAAATTTAATTTTTTTTAGGTTTTGGGTGGATTTTTCAATTTTTTGGGGGTGGTCACGAATTAAAGTCCTTTTCACTCTAGGACGCTTAGTTTAGGATATATGGGCAAAAGAAGTTTTTCATATAAAAATTTCAATTTTTTTAGGTTTTGGGTGGATTTTTCAATTTTTTGGGGGTGGTCACGAATTAAAGTCCTTTTCGCTCTAGGACGCATATTTAAGGAGATATGGGCAAAAGAAGTTTTTCATATAAAAGTTTAAATTTTTTAGGTTTTGGGGGGATTTTTCAATTTTTTGGGGGTCACGAATTAAAGTCCTTTTCGCTCTAGGACGCATATTTAAGGAGATATGGGCAAAATAAGTTTTTCATATAAAAATTTCAATTTTTTAGATTTTGGGTGGATTTTTCAATTTTTTGGGGGAGGTCACGAATTAAAGTCCTTTTCGCTCTAGGACGCATATTTAAGGAGATATGGGCAAAATAAGTTTTTCATATAAAAATTTCAATTTTTTTAGGTTTTGGGTGGATTTTTCAATTTTTTAGTGGTGGTCACGAATTAAAGTCCTTTTCGCTCTAGGACGCATATTTAAGGAGATATGGGCAAAAGAAGTTTTTCATATAAAAATTTCAATTTTTTTAGGTTTTGGGTGGATTTTTCAATTTTTTGGGGGTGGTCACGAATTAAAGTCCTTTTCGCTCTAGGACTCTTAGTTTAGGAGATATGGGCAAAAGAAGTTTTTCATATAAAAATTTCAATTTTTTTAGGTTTTGGGTGGATTTTTCAATTTTTTGGGGGTGGTCACGAATTAAATTCCTTTCCGCTCTAGGACGCTTAGTTTAGGAGATATGGGCAAAAGAAGTTTTTCATATAAAAATTTAAATTTTTTTAGGTTTTGGATGGATTTTTCAATTTTTTGGGGGAGGTAACGAATTAAAGTCCTTTTCGCTCTAGGACGCATATTTAAGGAGATATGGGCAAAAAAGTTTTTCATATAAAAATTTCAATTTTTTTAGGTTTTGGGTGGATTTTTCAATTTTTTGGGGGTGGTCACGAATTAAAGTCGTTTTCACTCTAGGACGCTTAGTTTAAGAGATATGGGCAAAAGAAGTTTTTCGTATAAAAATTTCAATTTTTATAGGTTTTGGGGGGATTTTTCAACTTTTTGGGGGAGGTCACGAATTAAAGTCCTCTTCGCTCTAGGAAGCATATTTAAGGAGATATGGGCAAAAGAAGTTTTTCATATAAAAGTTTCAATTTTTTTAGGTTTTGGGTGGATTTTTCAATTTTTTGGGGGTGGTCACGAATTAAAGTCCTTTTCGCTCTAGGACGCATATTTAAGGAGATATGGGCAAAAGAAGTTTTTCGTATAAAAATTTCAATTTTTTTAGGTTTTGGGTGGATTTTTCAATTTTTTGGGGGTGGTCACGAATTAAAGTCCTTTTCGCTCTAGGACGCATATTTAAGGAGATATGGGCAAAAGAAGTTTTTCATATAAAAATTTAAATTTTTTTAGGTTTTGGATGGATTTTTCAATTTTTTGGGGGAGGTCACGAATTAAAGTCCTTTTCGCTCTAGGACGCATATTTAAGGAGATATGGGCAAAAGAAGTTTTTCATATAAAAATTTAAATTTTTTTAAGGTTTTGGGTGGATTTTTCAATTTTTTGGGGGTGGTCACGAATTAAAGTCCTTTTCACTCTAGGACGCTTAGTTTAAGAGATATGGGCAAAAGAAGTTTTTCATATAAAAATTTCACTTTTTTTAGGTTTTGGGTGGATTTTTCAATTTTTTGGGGGTGGTCACGAATTAAAGTCCTTTTCGCTCTAGGACGCATATTTAAGGAGATATGGGCAAAAGAAGTTCTTCATATAAAAGTTTAAATTTTTTAGGTTTTGGGGAGATTTTTCAATTTTTTGGGGGTCACGAATTAAAGTCCTTTTCGCTCTAGGACGCATATTTAAGGAGATATGGGCAAAATAAGTTTTTCATATAAAAATTTCAATTTTTTAGATTTTGGGTGGATTTTTCAATTTTTTGGGGGAGGTCACGAATTAAAGTCCTTTTCGCTCTAGGACGCATATTTAAGGAGATATGGGCAAAATAAGTTTTTCATATAAAAATTTCAATTTTTTTATGTTTTAGGTGGATTTTTCAATTTTTTAGTGGTGGTCACGAATTAAAGTCCTTTTCGCTCTAGGACGCATATTTAAGGAGATATGGGCAAAAAAAGTTTTTCGTATAAAAATTTCAATTTTTTTAGGTTTTGGGTGGATTTTTCAATTTTTTGGGGGTGGTCACGAATTAAAGTCCTTTTCGCTCTAGGACGCTTAGTTTAGGAGATATGGGCAAAAGAAGTTTTTCATATAAAAATTTCAATTTTTTTAGGTTTTGGGTGGATTTTTCAATTTTTTGGGGGTGGTCACGAATTAAATTCCTTTTCGCTCTAGGACGCTTAGTTTAGGAGATATGGGCAAAAGAAGTTTTTCATATAAAAATTTAAATTTTTTTAGGTTTTGGATGGATTTTTCAATTTTTTGGGGGAGGTAACGAATTAAAGTCCTTTTCGCTCTAGGACGCATATTTAAGGAGATATGGGCAAAAGAAGTTTTTCGTATAAAAATTTCAATTTTTTTAGGTTTTGGGTGGATTTTTCAATTTTTTGGGGGTGGTCACGAATTAAAGTCGTTTTCGCTCTAGGACGCTTAGTTTAAGAGATATGGGCAAAAGAAGTTTTTCGTATAAAAATTTCAATTTTTATAGGTTTTGGGGGGATTTTTCAACTTTTTGGGGGAGGTCACGAATTAAAGTCCTCTTCGCTCTAGGAAGCATATTTAAGGAGATATGGGCAAAAGAAGTTTTTCATATAAAAGTTTCAATTTTTTTAGGTTTTGGGTGGATTTTTCAATTTTTTGGGGGTGGTCACGAATTAAAGTCCTTTTCGCTCTAGGACGCATATTTAAGGAGATATGGGCAAAAGAAGTTTTTCGTATAAAAATTTCAATTTTTTTAGGTTTTGGGTGGATTTTTCAATTTTTTGGGGTGGTCACGAATTAAAGTCCTTTTCGCTCTAGGGCGCATATTTAAGGAGATATGGGCAAAAGAAGTTTTTCGTATAAAAATTTCAATTTTTTTAGGTTTTGAGTGGATTTTTCAATTTTTTGGGGGTGGTCACGAATTAAAGTCCTTTTCGCTCTAGGACGCATATTTAAGGAGATATGGGCAAAAGAAGTTTTTCATATAAAAATTTCAATTTTTTTAGGTTTTGGGTGGATTTTTCAATTTCTTGGGGGTGGTCACGAATTAAAGTCCTTTTCGCTCTAGGACGCATATTTAAGGAGATATGGGCAAAAGAAGTTTTTCATATAAAAATTTCAATTTTTTTAGGTTTTGGGTGGATTTTTCAATTTTTTGGCGGTGGTCACGAATTAAAGTCCTTTTCGCTCTAGGACGCTTAGTTTAGGAGATATGGGCAAAAGAAGTTTTTCATATAAAAATTTCAATTTTTTTAGGTTTTGGGTGGATTTTTCAATTTTTTGGGGGTGGTCACGAATTAAAGTCCTTTTCGCTCTAGGACGCATATTTAAGGAGATATGGGCAAAAGAAGTTTTTCATATAAAAATTTCAATTTTTTTTAGGTTTTGGGTGGATTTTACAATTTTTTGGGGGTGGTCACGAATTAAAGTCCTTTTCGCTCTAGGACCCATATTTAAGGAGATATGGGCAAAAGAAGTTTTTCATATAAAAATTTCAATTTTTTTAGGTTTTGGGTGGATTTTTCAATTTTTTGGCGGTGGTCACGAATTAAAGTCCTTTTCGCTCTAGGACGCTTAGTTTAGGAGATATGGGCAAAAGAAGTTTTTCATATAAAAATTTCAATTTTTTTAGGTTCTGGGTGGATTTTTCAATTTTTTGGGGGTGGTCACGAATTATAGTCCTTTTCACTCTAGGACGCTTAGTTTAAGAGATATGGGCAAAAGAAGTTTTTCATATAAAAATTTAAATTTTTTTAGGTTTTGGATGGATTTTTCAATTTTTTGGGGGAGGTAACGCTCTAGGACGCATATTTAAGGAGATATGGGCAAAAGAAGTTTTTCATATAAAAATTTAAATTTTTTTAGGTTTTGGGTGGATTTTTAAATTTTTTGGGGGTGGTCACGAATTAAAGTCGTTTTCACTCTAGGACGCTTAGTTTAAGAGATATGGGCCAAAGAAGTTTTTCGTATAAAAATTTCAATTTTTATAGGTTTTGGGGGGATTTTTCAACTTTTTGGGGGAGGTCACGAATTAAAGTCCTCTTCGCTCTAGGAAGCATATTTAAGGAGATATGGGCAAAAGAAATTTTTCATATAAAAGTTTCAATTTTTTTAGGTTTTGGGTGGATTTTTCAATTTTTTGGGGGTGGTCACGAATTAAAGTCCTTTTCGCTCTAGGACGCATATTTAAGGAGATATGGGCAAAAGAAGTTTTTCGTATAAAAATTTTAATTTTTTTAGGTTTTGGGTGGATTTTTCAATTTTTTGGGGGTGGTCACGAATTAAAGTCCTTTTCGCTCTAGGACGCATATTTAAGGAGATATGGGCAAAAGAAGTTTTTCGTATAAAAATTTCAATTTTTTTAGGTTTTGAGTGGATTTTTCAATTTTTTGGGGGTGGTCACGAATTAAAGTCCTTTTCGCTCTAGGACGCATATTTAAGGAGATATGGGCAAAAGAAGTTTTTCATATAAAAATTTCAATTTTTTTAGGTTTTGGGTGGATTTTTCAATTTTTTGGGGGTGGTCACGAATTAAAGTCCTTTTCGCTCTAGGACGCATATTTAAGGAGATATGGGCAAAAGAAGTTTTTCATATAAAAATTTCAATTTTTTTAGGTTTTGGGTGGATTTTTCAATTTTTTGGGGGTGGTCACGAATTAAAGTCCTTTACGCTCTAGGACGCATATTTAAGGAGATATGGGCAAAGAAGTTTTATATATAAAAATTTCAATTTTTTTAGGTTTTGGGTGGATTTTTCAATTTTTTGGGGGTGGTCACGAATTAAAGTCCTTTTCGCTCTAGGACGCTTAGTTTAGGAGATATGGGCAAAAGAAGTTTTTCATATAAAAATTTCAATTTTTTTAGGTTTTGGGTGGATTTTTCAATTTTTTGGGGGTGGTCACGAATTAAATTCCTTTTCGCTCTAGGACGCTTAGTTTAGGAGATATGGGCAAAAGAAGTTTTTCATATAAAAATTTAAATTTTTTTAGGTTTTGGATGGATTTTTCAATTTTTTGGGGGAGGTAACGAATTAAAGTCCTTTTCGCTCTAGGACGCATATTTAAGGAGATATGGGCAAAAGAAGTTTTTCATATAAAAATTTCAATTTTTTTAGGTTTTGGGTGGATTTTTCAATTTTTTGGGGGTGGTCACGAATTAAAGTCCTTTTCACTCTAGGACGCTTAGTTTAAGAGATATGGGCAAAAGAAGTTTTTCATATAAAAATTTCAATTTTTTTAGGTTTTGGGCGGATTTTTCAATTTTTTGGGGGTGGTCACGAATTAAAGTCGTTTTCACTCTAGGACGCTTAGTTTAAGAGATATGGGCAAAAGAAGTTTTTCGTATAAAAATTTCAATTTTTATAGGTTTTGGGGGGATTTTTCAACTTTTTGGGGGAGGTCACGAATTAAAGTCCTCTTCGCTCTAGGAAGCATATTTAAGGAGATATGGGCAAAAGAAGTTTTTCATATAAAAGTTTCAATTTTTTTAGGTTTTGGGTGGATTTTTCAATTTTTTGGGGGTGGTCACGAATTAAAGTCCTTTTCGCTCTAGGACGCATATTTAAGGAGATATGGGCAAAAGAAGTTTTTCGTATAAAAATTTCAATTTTTTTAGGTTTTGGGCGGATTTTTCAATTTTTTGGGGGTGGTCACGAATTAAAGTCCTTTTCGCTCTAGGACGCATATTTAAGGAGATATGGGCAAAAGAAGTTTTTCGTATAAAAATTTCAATTTTTTTAGGTTTTGGGTGGATTTTTCAATTTTTTGGGGGTGGTCACGAATTAAAGTCCTTTTCGCTCTAGGACGCATATTTAAGGAGATATGGGCAAAAGAAGTTTTTCATATAAAAATTTCAATTTTTTTAGGTTTTGGGTGGATTTTTCAATTTTTTGGGGGTGGTCACGAATTAAAGTCCTTTTCGCTCTAGGACGCATATTTAAGGAGATATGGGCAAAAGAAGTTTTTCATATAAAAATTTCAATTTTTTTAGGTTTTGGGTGGATTTTTCAATTTTTTGGCGGTGGTCACGAATTAAAGTCCTTTTCGCTCTAGGACGCTTAGATTAGGAGATATGGGCAAAAGAAGTTTTTCATATAAAAATTTCAATTTTTTTAGGTTTTGGGTGGATTTTTCAATTTTTTGGGGGTGGTCACGAATTAAAGTCCATTTCGCTCTAGTACGCATAGTTAAGGAGATATGGGCAAAAGAAGTTTTTCATATAAAAATTTCAATTTTTTTAGGTTTTGGGTGGATTTTTCAATTTTTTGGCGGTGGTCACGAATTAAAGTTCTTTTCGCTCTAGGACGCTTAGTTTAGGATATATGGGCAAAAGATGTTTTTCATATAAAAATTTCAATTTTTTTAGGTTTTGGGTGGATTTTTCAATTTTTTGGGGGTGGTCACGAATTAAAGTCCTTTTCGCTCTAGGACGCATATTTAAGGAGATATGGGCAAAAGAAGTTTTTCATATAAAAATTTAATTTTTTTTAGGTTTTGGATGGATTTTTCAATTTTTTGGGGGAGGTCACGAATTAAAGTCCTTTTCGCTCTAGGACGCATATTTAAGGAGATATGGGCAAAAGAAGTTTTTCATATAAAAATTTAAATTTTTTTAGGTTTTGGGTGGATTTTTCAATTTTTTGGGGGTGGTCACGAATTAAAGTCCTTTTCACTCTAGGACGCTTAGTTTAAGAGATATGGGCAAAAGAAGTTTTTCATATAAAAATTTCAATTTTTTTAGGTTTTGGGTGGATTTTTCAATTTTTTGGGGGTGGTCACGAATTAAAGTCCTTTTCGCTCTAGGACGCATATTTAAGGAGATATGGGCAAAAGTAGTTTTTCATATAAAAGTTTAAATTTTTTAGGTTTTGGGGGGATTTTTCAATTTTTTGGGGGTCACGAATTAAAGTCCTTTTCGCTCTAGGACGCATATTTAAGGAGATATGGGCAAAATAAGTTTTTCATATAAAAATTTCAATTTTTTAGATTTTGGGTGGATTTTTCAATTTTTTGGGGGAGGTCACGAATTAAAGTCCTTTTCGCTCTAGGACGCATATTTAAGGAGATATGGGCAAAATAAGTTTTTCATATACAAATTTCAATTTTTTTATGTTTTAGGTGGATTTTTCAATTTTTTAGTGGTGGTCACGAATTAAAGTCCTTTTCGCTCTAGGACGCATATTTAAGGAGATATGGGCAAAAGAAGTTTTTCATATAAAAATTTCAATTTTTTTAGGTTTTGGGTGGATTTTTCAATTTTTTGGGGGTGGTCACGAATTAAAGTCCTTTTCGCTCTAGGACGCTTAGTTTAGGAGATATGGGCAAAAGAAGTTTTTCATATAAAAATTTCAATTTTTTTAGGTTTTGGGTGGATTTTTCAATTTTTTGGGGGTGGTCACGAATTAAATTCCTTTTCGCTCTAGGACGCTTAGTTTAGGAGATATGGGCAAAAGAAGTTTTTCATATAAAAATTTAAATTTTTTTAGGTTTTGGATGGATTTTTCAATTTTTTGGGGGAGGTAACGAATTAAAGTCCTTTTCGCTCTATGACGCATATTTAAGGAGATATGGGCAAAAGAAGTTTTTCATATAAAAATTTCAATTTTTTTAGGTTTTGGGTGGATTTTTCAATTTTTTGGGGGTGGTCACGAAATAAAGTCGTTTTCACTCTAGGACGCTTAGTTTAAGAGATATGGGCAAAAGAAGTTTTTCGTATAAAAATTTCAATTTTTATAGGTTTTGGGGGGATTTTTCAACTTTTTGGGGGAGGTCACGAATTAAAGTCCTCTTCGCTCTAGGAAGCATATTTAAGGAGATATGGGCAAAAGAAGTTTTTCATATAAAAGTTTCAATTTTTTTAGGTTTTGGGTGGATTTTTCAATTTTTTGGGGGTGGTCACGAATTAAAGTCCTTTTCGCTCTAGGACGCATATTTAAGGATATATGGGCAAAAGAAGTTTTTCGTATAAAAATTTCAATTTTTTTAGGTTTTGGGTGGATTTTTCAATTTTTTGGGGGTGGTCACGAATTAAAGTCCTTTTCGCTCTAGGACGCATATTTAAGGAGATATGGGCAAAAGAAGTTTTTCATATAAAAGTTTAAATTTTTTAGGTTTTGGGGGGATTTTTCAATTTTTTGGGGGTCACGAATTAAAGTCCTTTTCGCTCTAGGACGCATATTTAAGGAGATATGGGCAAAATAAGTTTTTCATATAAAAATTTCAATTTTTTAGATTTTGGGTGGATTTTTCAATTTTTTGGGGGAGGTCACGAATTAAAGTCCTTTTCGCTCTAGGACGCATATTTAAGGAGATATGGGCAAAATAAGTTTTTCATATAAAAATTTCAATTTTTTTATGTTTTAGGTGGATTTTTCAATTTTTTAGTGGTGGTCACGAATTAAAGTCCTTTTCGCTCTAGGACGCATATTTAAGGAGATATGGGCAAAAGAAGTTTTTCATATAAAAATTTCAATTTTTTTAGGTTTTGGGTGGATTTTTCAATTTTTTGGGGGTGGTCACGAATTAAAGTCCTTTTCGCTCTAGGACCCATATTTAAGGAGATATGTGCAAAAGAAGTTTTTCATATAAAAATTTCAATTGTTTTAGGTTTTGGGTGGATTTTTCAATTTTTTGGGGGTGGTCACGAATTAAAGTCCTTTTCGCTCTAGGACGCTTAGTTTAGGAGATATGGGCAAAAGAAGTTTTTCATATAAAAATTTCAATTTTTTTAGGTTTTGGGTGGATTTTTCAATTTTTTGGGGGTGGTCACGAATTAAAGTCCTTTTCGCTCTAGGACGCATATTTAAGGAGATATGGGCAAAAGAAGTTTTTCATATAAAAATTTCAATTTTTTTAGGTTTTGGGTGGATTTTTCAATTTTTTGGGGGTGGTCACGAATTAAAGTCCTTTTCGCTCTAGAACGCTTAGTTTAGGAGATATGGGCAAAAGAAGTTTTTCATATAAAAATTTCAATTTTTTTAGGTTTTGGGTGGATTTTTCAATTTTTTGGGGGTGGTCACGAATTAAAGTCCTTTTCGCTCTAGGACCCATATTTAAGGAGATATGTGCAAAAGAAGTTTTTCATATAAAAATTTCAATTGTTTTAGGTTTTGGGTGGATTTTTCAATTTTTTGGGGGTGGTCACGAATTAAAGTCCTTTTCGCTCTAGGACGCTTAGTTTAGGAGATATGGGCAAAAGAAGTTTTTCATATAAAAATTTCAATTTTTTTAGGTTCTGGGGGGATTTTTCAACTTTTTGGGGGAGGTCACGAATTAAAGTCCTCTTCGCTCTAGGAAGCATATTTAAGGAGATATGGGCAAAAGAAGTTTTTCATATAAAAGTTTCAATTTTTTTAGGTTTTGGGTGGATTTTTCAATTTTTTGGGGGTGGTCACGAATTAAAGTCCTTTTCGCTCTAGGACGCTTAGTTTAGGAGATATGGGCAAAAGAAGTTTTTCATATAAAAATTTCAATTTTTTTAGGTTTTGGGTGGATTTTTCAATTTTTTGGGGGTGGTCACGAATTAAAGTCCTTTTCGCTCTAGGACGCTTAGTTTAGGAGATATGGGCAAAAGAAGTTTTTCATATAAAAATTTCAATTTTTTTAGGTTTTGGGTGGATTTTTCAATTTTTTGGGGGTGGTCACGAATTAAAGTCCTTTTCGCTCTAGGACCCATATTTAAGGAGATATGTGCAAAAGAAGTTTTTCATATAAAAATTTCAATTGTTTTAGGTTTTGGGTGGATTTTTCAATTTTTTGGGGGTGGTCACGAATTAAAGTCCTTTTCGCTCTAGGACGCTTAGTTTAGGAGATATGGGCAAAAGAAGTTTTTCATATAAAAATTTCAATTTTTTTAGGTTTTGGGTGGATTTTTCAATTTTTTGGGGGTGGTCACGAATTAAAGTCCTTTTCGCTCTAGGACCCATATTTAAGGAGATATGTGCAAAAGAAGTTTTTCATATAAAAATTTCAATTGTTTTAGGTTTTGGGTGGATTTTTCAATTTTTTGGGGGTGGTCACGAATTAAAGTCCTTTTCGCTCTAGGACGCTTAGTTTAGGAGATATGGGCAAAAGAAGTTTTTCATATAAAAATTTCAATTTTTTTAGGTTTTGGGTGGATTTTTCAATTTTTTGGGGGTGGTCACGAATTAAATTCCTTTTCGCTCTAGGACGCTTAGTTTAGGAGATATGGGCAAAAGAAGTTTTTCATATAAAAATTTAAATTTTTTTAGGTTTTGGATGGATTTTTCAATTTTTTGGGGGAGGTAACGAATTAAAGTCCTTTTCGCTCTAGGACGCATATTTAAGGAGATATGGGCAAAAGAAGTTTTTCATATAAAAATTTCAATTTTTTTAGGTTTTGGGTGGATTTTTCAATTTTTTGGGGGTGGTCACGAATTAAAGTCGTTTTCACTCTAGGACGCTTAGTTTAAGAGATATGGGCAAAAGAAGTTTTTCGTATAAAAATTTCAATTTTTATAGGTTTTGGGGGGATTTTTCAACTTTTTGGGGGAGGTCACGAATTAAAGTCCTCTTCGCTCTAGGAAGCATATTTAAGGAGATATGGGCAAAAGAAGTTTTTCATATAAAAGTTTCAATTTTTTTAGGTTTTGGGTGGATTTTTCAATTTTTTGGGGGTGGTCACGAATTAAAGTCCTTTTCGCTCTAGGACGCATATTTAAGGAGATATGGGCAAAAGAAGTTTTTCGTATAAAAATTTCAATTTTTTTAGGTTTTGGGTGGATTTTTCAATTTTTTGGGGGTGGTCACGAATTAAAGTCCTTTTCGCTCTAGGACGCATATTTAAGGAGATATGGGCAAAAGAAGTTTTTCATATAAAAGTTTAAATTTTTTAGGTTTTGGGGGGATTTTTCAATTTTTTGGGGGTCACGAATTAAAGTCCTTTTCGCTCTAGGACGCATATTTAAGGAGATATGGGCAAAATAAGTTTTTCATATAAAAATTTCAATTTTTTAGATTTTGGGTGGATTTTTCAATTTTTTGGGGGAGGTCACGAATTAAAGTCCTTTTCGCTCTAGGACGCATATTTAAGGAGATATGGGCAAAATAAGTTTTTCATATAAAAATTTCAATTTTTTTATGTTTTAGGTGGATTTTTCAATTTTTTAGTGGTGGTCACGAATTAAAGTCCTTTTCGCTCTAGGACGCATATTTAAGGAGATATGGGCAAAAGAAGTTTTTCATATAAAAATTTCAATTTTTTTAGGTTTTGGGTGGATTTTTCAATTTTTTGGGGGTGGTCACGAATTAAAGTCCTTTTCGCTCTAGGACCCATATTTAAGGAGATATGTGCAAAAGAAGTTTTTCATATAAAAATTTCAATTGTTTTAGGTTTTGGGTGGATTTTTCAATTTTTTGGGGGTGGTCACGAATTAAAGTCCTTTTCGCTCTAGGACGCTTAGTTTAGGAGATATGGGCAAAAGAAGTTTTTCATATAAAAATTTCAATTTTTTTAGGTTTTGGGTGGATTTTTCAATTTTTTGGGGGTGGTCACGAATTAAAGTCCTTTTCGCTCTAGGACGCATATTTAAGGAGATATGGGCAAAAGAAGTTTTTCATATAAAAATTTCAATTTTTTTAGGTTTTGGGTGGATTTTTCAATTTTTTGGGGGTGGTCACGAATTAAAGTCCTTTTCGCTCTAGGACGCTTAGTTTAGGAGATATGGGCAAAAGAAGTTTTTCATATAAAAATTTCAATTTTTTTAGGTTTTGGGTGGATTTTTCAATTTTTTGGGGGTGGTCACGAATTAAAGTCCTTTTCGCTCTAGGACCCATATTTAAGGAGATATGTGCAAAAGAAGTTTTTCATATAAAAATTTCAATTGTTTTAGGTTTTGGGTGGATTTTTCAATTTTTTGGGGGTGGTCACGAATTAAAGTCCTTTTCGCTCTAGGACGCTTAGTTTAGGAGATATGGGCAAAAGAAGTTTTTCATATAAAAATTTCAATTTTTTTAGGTTCTGGGGGGATTTTTCAACTTTTTGGGGGAGGTCACGAATTAAAGTCCTCTTCGCTCTAGGAAGCATATTTAAGGAGATATGGGCAAAAGAAGTTTTTCATATAAAAGTTTCAATTTTTTTAGGTTTTGGGTGGATTTTTCAATTTTTTGGGGGTGGTCACGAATTAAAGTCCTTTTCGCTCTAGGACGCATATTTAAGGAGATATGGGCAAAAGAAGTTTTTCGTATAAAAATTTCAATTTTTTTAGGGTTTGGGTGGATTTTTCAATTTTTTGGGGGTGGTCACGAATTAAAGTCCTTTTCGCTCTAGGACGCATATTTAAGGAGATATGGGCAAAAGAAGTTTTTCGTATAAAAATTTCAATTTTTTTAGGTTTTGAGTGGATTTTTCAATTTTTTGGGGGTGGTCACGAATTAAAGTCCTTTTCGCTCTAGGACGCATATTTAAGGAGATATGGGCCAAAGAAGTTTTTCATATAAAAATTTCAATTTTTTTAGGTTTTGGGTGGATTTTTCAATTTTTTGGGAGTGGTCACGAATTAAAGTCCTTTTCGCTCTAGGACGCATATTTAAGGAGATATGGGCAAAAGAAGTTTTTCATATAAAAATTTCAATTTTTTTAGGTTTTGGGTGGATTTTTCAATTTTTTGGCGGTGGTCACGAATTAAAGTCCTTTTCGCTCTAGGACGCTTAGTTTAGGAGATATGGGCAAAAGAAGTTTTTCATATAAAAATTTCAATTTTTTTAGGTTTTGGGTGGATTTTTCAATTTTTTGGGGGTGGTCACGAATTAAAGTCCTTTTCGCTCTAGGACGCATATTTAAGGAGATATGGGCAAAAGAAGTTTTTCATATAAAAATTTCAATTTTTTTAGGTTTTGGGTGGATTTTTTAATTTTTTGGGGGTGGTCACGAATTAAAGTCCTTTTCGCTCTAGGACGCATATTTAAGGAGATATGGGCAAAAGAAGTTTTTCATATAAAAATTTCAATTTTTTAGGTTTTGGGTGGATTTTTCAATTTTTTGGCGGTGGTCACGAATTAAAGTCCTTTTCGCTCTAGGACGCTTAGTTTAGGAGATATGGGCAAAAGAAGTTTTTCATATAAAAATTTCAATTTTTTTAGGTTTTGGGTGGATTTTTCAATTTTTTGGGGGTGGTCACGAATTAAAGTCCTTTTCGCTCTAGGACGCATATTTAAGGAGATATGGGCAAAAGAAGTTTTTCATATAAAAATTTCAATTTTTTAGGTTTTGGGTGGATTTTTCAATTTTTTGGGGGTGGTCACGAATTAAAGTCCTTTTCGCTCTAGGACGCATATTTAAGGAGATATGGGCAAAAGAAGTTTTTCATATAAAAATTTCAATTTTTTTAGGTTTTGGGTGGATTTTTCAATTTTTTGGGGGTGGTCACGAATTAAAGTCCTTTTCGCTCTAGGACGCTTAGTTTAGGAGATATGGGCAAAAGAAGTGTTTCATATAAAAGTTTCAATTTTTTTAGGTTTTGGGGGGATTTGTCAATTTTTTGGGGGTGGTCACGAATTAAAGTCCTTTTCGCTCTAGGACGCTTAGTTTAGGAGATATGGGCAAAAGAAGTTTTTCATATAAAAATTTCAATTTTTTTAGGTTTTGGGTGGATTTTTCAATTTTTTGGCGGTGGTCACGAATTAAAGTCCTTTTCGCTCTAGGACGCTTAGTTTAGGAGATATGGGCAAAAGAAGTTTTTCATATAAAAATTTAAATTTTTTTAGATTTTGGGTGGATTTTTCAATTTTTTGGGGGTGGTCACGATTTAAAGTCCTTTTCGCTCTAGGACGCATATTTAAGGAGATATGGGCAAAAGAAGTTTTTCATATAAAAATTTCAATTTTTTTAGGTTTTGGGTGGATTTTTCAATTTTTTGGGGGTGGTCACGAATTAAAGTCCTTTTCGCTCTAGGACGCATAGTTAAGGAGATATGGGCAAAAGAAGTTTTTCGTATAAAAATTTCAATTTTTTTAGGTTTTGGGTGGATTTTTCAATTTTTTAGTGGTGGTCACGAATTAAAGTCCTTTTCGCTCTAGGACGCATATTTAAGGAGATATGGGCAAAAGAAGTTTTTCATATAAAAATTTCAATTTTTTTAGATTTTGGGTAGATTTTTCAATTTTTTGGGGGAGGTCACGAATTAAAGTCCTTTTCGCTCTAGGACGCATATTTAAGGAGATATGGGCAAAATAAGTTTTTCATATAAAAATTTCAATTTTTTTAGGTTTTGGGTGGATTTTTCAATTTTTTAGTGGTGGTCACGAATTAAAGTCCTTTTCGCTCTAGGACGCATATTTAAGGAGATATGGGCAAAAGAAGTTTTTCATATAAAAATTTCAATTTTTTTAGGTTTTGGGTGGATTTTTCAATTTTTTGGGGGTGGTCACGAATTAAAGTCCTTTTCGCTCTAGGACGCTTAGTTTCGGAGATATGGGCAAAAGAAGTTTTTCATATAAAAATTTCAATTTTTTTAGGTTTTGGGTGGATTTTTCAATTTTTTGGGGGTGGTCACAAATTAAAGTCCTTTTCGCTCTAGGAAGCATATTTAAGGAGATATGGGCAAAAGAAGTTTTTCATATAAAAATTTCAATTTTTTTAGGTTTTGGGTGGATTTTTCAATTTTTTGGGGGTGGTCACGAATTAAAGTCCTTTTCGCTCTAGGACGCTTAGTTTAGGAGATATGGGCAAAAGAAGTTTTTCATATAAAAATTTCAATTTTTTTAGGTTTTGGGTGGATTTTTCAATTTTTTGGGGGTGGTCACGAATTAAAGTCCTTTTCACTCTAGGACGCTTAGTTTAAGAGATATGGGCAAAAGAAGTTTTTCGTATAAAAATTTCAATTTTTTTAGGTTTTGGGGGGATTTTTCAACGTTTTGGGGGAGGTCACGAATTAAAGTCCTTTTCGCTCTAGGAAGCATATTTAAGGAGATATGGGCAAAAGAAGTTTTTCATATAAAAGTTTCAATTTTTTTAGGTTTTGGGTGAATTTTTCAATTTTTTGGGGGTGGTCACGAATTAAAGTCCTTTTCGCTCTAGGACGCATATTTAAGGAGATATGGGCAAAAGAAGTTTTTCGTATAAAAATTTCAATTTTTTTATGTTTTATGTGGATTTTTCAATTTTTTGGGGGTGGTCACGAATTAAAGTCCTTTTCGCTCTAGGACGCATATTTAAGGAGATATGGGCAAAAGAAGTTTTTCATATAAAAATTTCAATTTTTTTAGGTTTTGAGTGGATTTTTCAATTTTTTGGGGGTGGTCACGAATTAAAGTCCTTTTCGCTCTAGGACGCATATTTAAGGAGATATGGGCAAAAGAAGTTTTTCATATAAAAATTTCAATTTTTTTTGGTTTTGGGTGGATTTTTCAATTTTTTGGGGGAGGTCAGGAATTAAAGTCCAAAAGAAGTTTTTCATATAAAAATTTCAATTTTATTAGGTCTTGGGTGGATTTTTCAATTTTTTGGGGGTGGTCACGAATTAAAGTCCTTTTCACTCTAGGACGCTTAGTTTAGGAGATATGGGCAAAAGAAGTTTTTCATATAAAAATTCCATTTTTTTTAGGTTTTGGGTGGATTTTTCAATTTTTTAGTGGTGGTCACGAATTAAAGTCCTTTTCGCTCTAGGACGCGTATTTAAGGAGATATGGGCAAAAGAAGTTTTTCATATAAAAATTTAAATTTTTTTAGGTTTTGGGTGGATTTTTCAATTTTTTGGGGGAGGTCACGAATTAAAGTCCTTTTCGCTCTAGGACGCATATTTAAAGAGATATGGGCAAAAGAAGTTTTTTATATAAAAATTTCCATTTTTTTAGGTTTTGGGTGGATTTTTCAATTTTTTGGGGGTGGTCACGAATTAAAGTCCTTTTCGCTCTAGGACGCTTAGTTTAGGAGATATGGGCAAAAGAAGTTTTTCATATAAAAATTTCAATTTTTTTAGGTTTTGGGTGGATTTTTCAATTTTTTGGGGGTGGTCACGAATTAAAGTCCTTTTCGCTCTAGGACGCTTAGTTTAGGAGATATGGGCAAAAGAAGTTTTTCATATAAAAATTTCAATTTTTTTAGGTTTTGGGTGGATTTTTCAATTTTTTGGGGGTGGTCACGAATTAAAGTCCTTTTCGCTCTAGGACCCATATTTAAGGAGATATGTGCAAAAGAAGTTTTTCATATAAAAATTTCAATTGTTTTAGGTTTTGGGTGGATTTTTCAATTTTTTGGGGGTGGTCACGAATTAAAGTCCTTTTCGCTCTAGGACGCTTAGTTTAGGAGATATGGGCAAAAGAAGTTTTTCATATAAAAATTTCAATTTTTTTAGGTTTTGGGTGGATTTTTCAATTTTTTGGGGGTGGTCACGAATTAAAGTCCTTTTCGCTCTAGGACCCATATTTAAGGAGATATGTGCAAAAGAAGTTTTTCATATAAAAATTTCAATTGTTTTAGGTTTTGGGTGGATTTTTCAATTTTTTGGGGGTGGTCACGAATTAAAGTCCTTTTCGCTCTAGGACGCTTAGTTTAGGAGATATGGGCAAAAGAAGTTTTTCATATAAAAATTTCAATTTTTTTAGGTTTTGGGTGGATTTTTCAATTTTTTGGGGGTGGTCACGAATTAAATTCCTTTTCGCTCTAGGACGCTTAGTTTAGGAGATATGGGCAAAAGAAGTTTTTCATATAAAAGTTTCAATTTTTTAGGTTTTGGGTGGATTTTTCAATTTTTTAGTGGTGTTCACGAATTAAAGTCCTTTTCGCTCTAGGACGCATATTTAAGGAGATATGGACAAAAGAAGTTTTTCATATAAAAATTTAAATTTTTTTAGGTTTTGGGTGGATTTTTCAATTTTTTGGGGGTGGTCACGAATTAAAGTCCTTTTCGCTCTAGGACGCTTAGTTTAGGAGATATGGGCAAAAGAAGTTTTTCGTATAAAAATTTCAATTTTTTTAGGTTTTGGGTGGATTTTTCAATTTTTTGGGGGTGGTCACGAATTAAAGTCCTTTTCGCTCTAGGAGGCATATTTAAGGAGATATGGGCAAAAGAAGTTTTTCGTATAAAAATTTCAATTTTTTTAGGTTTTGAGTGCATTTTTCAATTTTTTGGGGGTGGTCACGAATTAAAATCCTTTTCGCTCTAGGACGCTTAGTTTAGGAGATATGGGCAAAAGCAGTTTTTCATATAAAAATTTCAATTTTTTTTTAGGTTTTGGGTGGATTTTTCAATTTTTTGGGGGAGGTCACGAATTAAAGTCCTTTTCGCTCTAGGACGCATATTTAAGGAGATATGGGCAAAAGAAGTTTTTCATATAAAAATTTCAATTTTTTTAGGTTTTGGGTGGATTTTTCAATTTTTTGGGGGGTGGTCACGAATTAAAGTCCTTTTCGCTCTAGGACGCTTAGTTTAGGAGATATGGGCAAAAGAAGTTTTTCATATAAAAATTTCAATTTTTTTAGGTTTTGGGTGAATTTTTCAATTTTTTGGGGGTGGTCACGAATTAAAGTCCTTTTCGCTCTAGGACGCATATTTAAGGAGATATGGGCAAAAGAAGTTTTTCGTATAAAAATTTCAATTTTTTTAGGTTTTGGGTGGATTTTTCAATTTTTTGGGGGTGGTCACGAATTAAAATCCTTTTCGCTCTAGGACGCATATTTAAGGAGATATGGGCAAAAGAAGTTTTTCATATAAAAATTTCATTTTTTTTAGGTTTTGAGTGGATTTTTCAATTTTTTGGGGGTGGTCACGAATTAAAGTCCTTTTCGCTCTAGGACGCATATTTAAGGAGATATGGGCAAAAGAAGTTTTTCATATAAAAATTTCAATTTTTTTTGGTTTTGGGTGGATTTTTCAATTTTTTGGGGGAGGTCAGGAATTAAAGTCCAAAAGAAGTTTTTCATATAAAAATTTCAATTTTATTAGGTTTTGGGTGGATTTTTCAATTTTTTGGGGGTGGTCACGAATTAAAGTCCTTTTCACTCTAGGACGCTTAGTTTAGGAGATATGGGCAAAAGAAGTTTTTCATATAAAAATTTCAATTTTTTAGGTTTTGGGTGGATTTTTCAATTTTTTAGTGGTGTTCACGAATTAAAGTCCTTTTCGCTCTAGGACGCATATTTAAGGAGATATGGACAAAAGAAGTTTTTTATATAAAAATTTCCATATTTTTAGGTTTTGGGTGGATTTTTCAATTTTTTGGGGGTGGTCACGAATTAAAGTCCTTTTCGCTCTAGGACGCTTAGTTTAGGAGATATGGGCAAAAGAAGTTTTTCATATAAAAATTTCAATTTTTTAGGTTTTGGGTGGATTTTTCAATTTTTTAGTGGTGTTCACGAATTAAAGTCCTTTTCGCTCTAGGACGCATATTTAAGGAGATATGGACAAAAGAAGTTTTTCATATAAAAATTAAAATTTTTTTAGGTTTTGGGTGGATTTTTCAATTTTTTGGGGGTGGTCACGAATTAAAGTCCTTTTCGCTCTAGGACGCTTAGTTTAGGAGATATGGGCAAAAGAAGTTTTTCGTATAAAAATTTCAATTTTTTTAGGTTTTGGGTGGATTTTTCAATTTTTTGGCGGTGGTCACGAATTAAAGTCCTTTTGGCTCTAGGAGGCATATTTAAGGAGATATGAGCAAAAGAAGTTTTTCGTATAAAAATTTCAATTTTTTTAGGTTTTGAGTGCATTTTTCAATTTTTTGGGGGTGGTCACGAATTAAAATCCTTTTCGCTCTAGGACGCTTAGTTTAGGAGATATGGGCAAAAGCAGTTTTTCATATAAAAATTTCAATTTTTTTTAGGTTTTGGGTGGATTTTTCAATTTTTTGGGGGAGGTCACGAATTAAAGTCCTTTTCGCTCTAGGACGCATATTTAAGGAGATATGGGCAAAAGAAGTTTTTCATATAAAAATTTCAATTTTTTTAGGTTTTGAGTGGATTTTTCAACTTTTTGGGGGAGGTCACGAATTAAAGTCCTTTTCGCTCTAGGACGCATATTTAAGGAGATATGGGCAAAAGAAGTTTTTCATATAAAAATTTCAATTTTTTTAGGTTTTGGGTGGATTTTTCAATTTTTTGGGGGAGGTCACGAATTAAAGTCCTTTTCGCTCTAGGACGCATATTTAAGGAGATATGGGCAAAAGAGGTTTTTCATATAAAAATTTCAATTTTTTTAAGTTTTGGGTGGATTTTTCAATTTTTTTGGGGTGGTCACGAATTAAAGTCCTTTTCGCTCTAGGACGCTTAGTTTAGGAGATATGGGCAAAAGAAGTTTTTCATATAAAAATGTCAATTTTTTTAGGTTTTGGGTGGATTTTTCAATTTTTTGGGGGAGGTCACGAATTAAAGTCCTTTTCGCTCTAGGACGCATATTTAAGGAGATATGGGCAAAAGAAGTTTTTCATATAAAAATTTCAATTTTTTTAGGTTTTGGGTGGATTTTTCAATTTTTTGGGGGAGGTCACGAATTAAAGTCCTTTTCGCTCTAGGACGCATATTTAAGGAGATATGGGCAAAAGAAGTTTTTCATATAAAAATTTCAATTTTTTTAGGTTTTGGGTGGATTTTTCAATTTTTTTGGGGTGGTCACGAATTAAAGTCCTTTTCGCTCTAGGACGCTTAGTTTAGGAGATATGGGCAAAGGAAGTTTTTCGTATAAAAATTTCAATTTTTTTAGGTTTTGGGTGGATTTTTCAATTTTTTGGGGGTGGTCACGAATTAAAGTCCTTTTCGCTCTAGGACGCTTAGTTTAGGAGATATGGGCAAAAGAAGTTTTTCATATAAAAATTTAATTTTTTTAGGTTTTGAGTGGATTTTTAAATTTTTTGGGGGTGGTCACGAATTAAAGTCCTTTTCGCTCTAGGACGCATATTTAAGGATTTTTAAATTTTTTGGGGGTGGTCACGAATTAAAGTCCTTTTCGCTCTAGGACGCTTAGTTTAGGAGATATGGGCAAAGGAAGTTTTTCATATAAAAATTTCAATTTTTTTAGGCTTTGGGTGGATTTTTCAATTTTTTGGCGGTGGTCACGAATTAAAGTCCTTTTCGCTCTAGGACGCTTAGTTTAGGAGATATGGGCAAAAGAAGTTTTTCATATAAAAATTTCAATTTTTTTAGGTTTTGGGTGGATTTTTCAATTTTTTGGGGGTGGTCACGAATTAAAGTCCTTTTCGCTCTAGGACGCATATTTAAGGAGATATGGGCAAAAGAAGTTTTTCATATAAAAATTTCAATTTTTTTAGGTTTTGAGTGGATTTTTCAATTTTTTGGGGGTGGTCACGAATTAAAGTCCTTTTCGCTCTAGGACGCATATTTAAGGAGATATGTGCAAAAGAAGTTTTTCATATAAAAGTTTCAATTTTTTTAGGTTTTGGGTGGATTTTTCAATTTTTTGGGGGAGGTCACGAATTAAAGTCCTTTTCGCTCTAGGAGGCATATTTAAGGAGATATGGGCAAAAGAAGTTTTTCGTATAAAAATTTCAATTTTTTTAGGTTTTGAGTGCATTTTTCAATTTTTTGGGGGTGGTCACGAATTAAAATCCTTTTCGCTCTAGGACGCTTAGTTTAGGAGATATGGGCAAAAGCAGTTTTTCATATAAAAATTTCAATTTTTTTTAGGTTTTGGGTGGATTTTTCAATTTTTTGGGGGAGGTCACGAATTAAAGTCCTTTTCGCTCTAGGACGCATATTTAAGAAGATATGGGCAAAAGAAGTTTTTCATATAAAAATTTCAATTTTTTTAGGTTTTGGGTGGATTTTTCAATTTTTTGGGGGTGGTCACGAATTAAAGTCCTCTTCGCTCTAGGACGCATATTTAAGGAGATATGGGCAAAAGAGGTTTTTCGTATAAAAATTTCAATTTTTTTAGGTTTTGGGTGGATTTTTCAATTTTTTGGGGGAGGTCACGAATTAAAGTCCTTTTCGCTCTAGGACGCATATTTAAGGAGATATAGGTAAAAGAAGTTTTTCATATAAAAATTTAAATTTTTTTAGGTTTTGAGTGGATTTTTCAATTTTTTGGGGGTGGTCACGAATTAAAGTCCTTTTCGCTCTAGGACGCTTAGTTTAGGAGATATGGGCAAAAGAAGTTTTTCATATAAAAATTTCAATTTTTTTAGGTTTTGGGTGGATTTTTCAATTTTTTGGGGGTGGTCACGAATTAAAGTCCTTTTCGCTCTAGGACGCTTAGTTTAGGAGATATGGGCAAAGGAAGTTTTTCATATAAAAATTTCAATTTTTTTAGGCTTTGGGTGGATTTTTCAATTTTTTGGCGGTGGTCACGAATTAAAGTCCTTTTCGCTCTAGGACGCTTAGTTTAGGAGATATGGGCAAAAGAAGTTTTTCATATAAAAATTTCAATTTTTTTAGGTTTTGGGTGGATTTTTCAATTTTTTGGGGGTGGTCACGAATTAAAGTCCTTTTCGCTCTAGGACGCATATTTAAGGAGATATGGGCAAAAGAAGTTTTTCATATAAAAATTTCAATTTTTTAGGTTTTGGGTGGATTTTTCAATTTTTTGGGGGTGGTCACGAATTAAAGTCCTTTTCGCTCTAGGACGCATATTTAAGGAGATATGGGCAAAAGAAGTTTTTCATATAAAAATTTCAATTTTTTTAGGTTTTGAGTGGATTTTTCAATTTTTTGGGGGTGGTCACGAATTAAAGTCCTTTTCGCTCTAGGACGCATATTTAAGGAGATATGTGCAAAAGAAGTTTTTCATATAAAAGTTTCAATTTTTTTAGGTTTTGGGTGGATTTTTCAATTTTTTGGGGGAGGTCACGAATTAAAGTCCTTTTCGCTCTAGGAGGCATATTTAAGGAGATATGGGCAAAAGAAGTTTTTCGTATAAAAATTTCAATTTTTTTAGGTTTTGAGTGCATTTTGCAATTTTTTGGGGGTGGTCACGAATTAAAATCCTTTTCGCTCTAGGACGCTTAATTTAGGAGATATGGGCAAAAGCAGTTTTTCATATAAAAATTTCAATTTTTTTTAGGTTTTGGGTGGATTTTTCAATTTTTTGGGGGAGGTCACGAATTAAAGTCCTTTTCGCTCTAGGACGCCTATTTAAGGAGATATGGGCAAAAGAAGTTTTTCATATAAAAATTTCAATTTTTTTAGGTTTTGGGTGGATTTTTCAATTTTTTGGGGGTGGTCACGAATTAAAGTCCTCTTCGCTCTAGGACGCATATTTAAGGAGATATGGGCAAAAGAGGTTTTTCGTATAAAAATTTCAATTTTTTTAGGTTTTGGGTGGATTTTTCAATTTTTTGGGGGTGGTCACGAATTAAAGTCCTTTTCGCTCTAGGACGCTTAGTTTAGGAGATATGGGCAAAAGAAGTTTTTCATATAAAAATTTCAATTTTTTTAGGTTTTGGGTGGATTTTTCAATTTTTTGGGGGTGGTCACGAATTAAAGTCCTTTTCGGTCTAGGACGCATATTTAAGGAGATATGGGCAAAAGAAGTTTTTCATATAAAAATTTCAATTTTTTTAGGTTTTGGGTGGATTTTTCAATTTTTTGGGGGTGGTCACGAATTAAAGTCCTTTTCGCTCTAGGACGCATATTTAAGGAGATATGGGCAAAAGAAGTTTTTCATATAAAAATTTCAATTTTTTTAGGTTT
Source organism: Haematobia irritans (assembly GCF_050003625.1). Lineage (NCBI taxonomy): Eukaryota > Metazoa > Arthropoda > Insecta > Diptera > Muscidae > Haematobia > Haematobia irritans. The sequence continues at coordinate 162,007,298 of NC_134397.1, read as the reverse complement.
TTGGTGGATTTTTCAATTTTTTGGGGGTGGTCACGAATTAAAGTCCTTTTCGCTCTAGGACGCATATTTAAGGAGATATGGGCAAAAGAAGTTTTTCATATAAAAATTTAATTTTTTTTAGGTTTTGTGTGGATTTTTCAATTTTTTGGGGGAGGTCACGAATTAAAGTCCTTTTCGCTCTAGGACGCATATTTAAGGAGATATGGGCAAAAGAAGTTTTTCATATAAAAATTTCAATTTTTTTAGGTTTTGGGTGGATTTTTCAATTTTTTGGGGGTGGTCACGAATTAAAGTCCTCTTCGCTCTAGGACGCATATTTAAGGAGATATGGGCAAAAGAGGTTTTTCGTATAAAAATTTCAATTTTTTTAGGTTTTGGGTGGATTTTTCAATTTTTTGGGGGAGGTCACGAATTAAAGTCCTTTTCGCTCTAGGACGCATATTTAAGGAGATATAGGTAAAAGAAGTTTTTCATATAAAAATTTAAATTTTTTTAGGTTTTGAGTGGATTTTTCAATTTTTTGGGGGTGGTCACGAATTAAAGTCCTTTTCGCTCTAGGACGCTTAGTTTAGGAGATATGGGCAAAAGAAGTTTTTCATATAAAAATTTCAATTTTTTTAGGTTTTGGGTGGATTTTTCAATTTTTTGGGGGTGGTCACGAATTAAAGTCCTTTTCGCTCTAGGACGCTTAGTTTAGGAGATATGGGCAAAGGAAGTTTTTCATATAAAAATTTCAATTTTTTTAGGCTTTGGGTGGATTTTTCAATTTTTTGGCGGTGGTCACGAATTAAAGTCCTTTTCGCTCTAGGACGCTTAGTTTAGGAGATATGGGCAAAAGAAGTTTTTCATATAAAAGTTTCAATTTTTTTAGGTTTTGGGTGGATTTTTCAATTTTTTGGGGGTGGTCACGAATTAAAGTCCTTTTCGCTCTAGGACGCATATTTAAGGAGATATGGGCAAAAGAAGTTTTTCATATAAAAATTTCAATTTTTTTAGGTTTTGGGTGGATTTTTCAATTTTTTGGGGGTGGTCACGAATTAAAGTCCTTTTCGCTCTAGGACGCATATTTAAGGAAATATGGGCAAAAGAAGTTTTTCATATAAAAATTTCAATTTTTTTAGGTTTTGGGTGGATTTTTCAATTTTTTGGGGGTGGTCACGAATTAAAGTCCTTTTCGGTCTAGGACGCATATTTAAGGAGATATGGGCAATAGAAGTTTTTCATATAAAAATTTCAATTTTTTTAGGTTTTGGGTGGATTTTTCAATTTTTTGGTGGTGGTCACGAATTAAAGTCCTTTTCGCTCTAGGACGCATATTTAAGGAGATATGGGCAAAAGAAGTTTTTCATATAAAAATTTCATTTTTTTTAGGTTTTTGGTGGATTTTTCAATTTTTTGGGGGTGGTCACGAATTAAAGTCCTTTTCGCTCTAGGACGCATATTTAAGGAGATATGGGCAAAAGAAGTTTTTCATATAAAAATTTAATTTTTTTAGGTTTTGTGTGGATTTTTCAATTTTTTGGGGGTGGTCACGAATTAAAGTCCTTTTCGCTCTAGGACGCATATTTAAGGAGATATGGGCAAAAGAAGTTTTTCATATAAAAATTTAATTTTTTTTAGGTTTTGGGTGGATTTTTCAATTTTTTGGGGGTGGTCACGAATTAAAGTCCTTTTCGCTCTAGGACGCATATTTAAGGAGATATGGGCAAAAGAAGTTTTTCATATAAAAATTTCAATTTTTTTAGGTTTTGGGTGGATTTTTCAATTTTTTGGGGGAGGTCACGAATTAAAGTCCTTTTCGCTCTAGGACGCATATTTAAGGAGATATGGGCAAAAGAGGTTTTTCATATAAAAATTTCAATTTTTTTAAGTTTTGGGTGGATTTTTCAATTTTTTTGGGGTGGTCACGAATTAAAGTCCTTTTCGCTCTAGGACGCTTAGTTTAGGAGATATGGGCAAAAGAAGTTTTTCGTATAAAAATTTCAATTTTTTTAGGTTTTGGGTGGATTTTTCAATTTTTTGGGGGTGGTCACGAATTAAAGTCCTTTTCGCTCTAGGACGCTTAGTTTAGGAGATATGGGCAAAAGAAGTTTTTCATATAAAAATTTAATTTTTTTAGGTTTTGAGTGGATTTTTAAATTTTTTGGGGGTGGTCACGAATTAAAGTCCTTTTCGCTCTAGGACGCATATTTAAGGAGATATGGGCAAAAGAAGTTTTTCATATAAAAATTTCAATTTTTTTAGGTTTTGGGTGGATTTTTCAATTTTTTGGGGGTGGTCACGAATTAAAGTCCTTTTCGCTCTAGGACGCTTAGTTTAGGAGATATGGGCAAAAGAAGTTTTTCGTATAAAAATTTCAATTTTTTTAGGTTTTGAGTGGATTTTTCAATTTTTTGGGGGTGGTCACGAATTAAAGTCCTTTTCGCTCTAGGACGCATATTTCAGGAGATATGGGCAAAAGAAGTTTTTCATATAAAAATTTAAATTTTTTTAGGTTTTGGGTGGATTTTTCAATTTTTTGGGGGAGGTCAGGAATTAAAGTCCAAAAGAAGTTTTTCATATAAAAATTTCAATTTTTTTAGGTTTTGGGTGGATTTTTCAATTTTTTGGGGGTGGTCACGAATTAAAGTCCTTTTCGCTCTAGGACGCTTAGTTTAGGAGATATGGGCAAAAGAAGTTTTTCATATAAAAATTTAAATTTTTTTAGGTTTTGGGTGGATTTTTCAATTTTTTGGGGGTGGTCACGAATTAAAGTCCTTTTCGCTCTAGGACGCATATTTAAGGAGATATGGGCAAAAGAAGTTTTTCATATAAAAATTTCAATTTTTTTAGGTTTTGGGTGGATTTTTCAATTTTTTGGGGGTGGTCATGAATTAAAGTCCTTTTCGCTCTAGGACGCTTAGTTTAGGAGATATGGGCAAAAGAAGTTTTTCATATAAAAATTTCAATTTTTTAGGTTTTGAGTGGATTTTTCAATTTTTTGGGGGTGTTCACGAATTAAAGTCCTTTTCGCTCTAGGACGCATATTTAAGGAGATATGGGCAAAAGAAGTTTTTCATATAAAAGTTTCAATTTTTTTAGGTTTTGGGTGGATTTTTCAATTTTTCGGGGGAGGTCACGAATTAAAGTCCTTTTCGCTCTAGGACGCTTAGTTTAGGAGATATGGGCAAAAGAACTTTTTCGTATAAAAATTTCAATTTTTTTAGGTTTTGGGTGGATTTTTCAATTTTTTGGGGGTGGTCACGAATTAAAGTCCTTTTCGCTCTAGGACGCTTAGTTTAGGAGATATGGGCAAAAGAAGTTTTTCATATAAAAATTTAATTTTTTTTAGGTTTTGGGTGGATTTTTCAATTTTTTGGGGGTGGTCACGAATTAAAGTCCTTTTCGCTCTAGGACGCATATTTAAGGAGATATGGGCAAAAGAAGTTTTTCATATAAAAATTTCAATTTTTTTAGGTTTTGGGTGGATTTTTCAATTTTTTGGGGGTGGTCACGAATTAAAGTCCTTTTCGCTCTAGGACGCATATTTAAGGAGATATGGGCAAAAGAAGTTTTTCATATAAAAGTTTCAATTTTTTTAGGTTTTGGGTGGATTTTTCAATTTTTCGGGGGAGGTCACGAATTAAAGTCCTTTTCGCTCTAGGACGCTTAGTTTAGGAGATATGGGCAAAAGAACTTTTTCGTATAAAAATTTCAATTTTTTTAGGTTTTGAGTGCATTTTTCAATTTTTTGGGGGTGGTCACGAATTAAAGTCCTTTTCGCTCTAGGACGCTTAGTTTAGGAGATATGGGCAAAAGAAGTTTTTCATATAAAAATTTCAATTTTTTTTAGGTTTTGGGTGGATTTTTCAATTTTTTGGGTGTGGTCACGAATTAAAGTCCTTTTCGCTCTAGGACGCATATTTAAGGAGATATGGGCAAAAGAAGTTTTTCATATAAAAATTTCAATTTTTTTAGGTTTTGAGTGGATTTTTCAATTTTTTGGGGGTGGTCACGAATTAAAGTCCTTTTCGCTCTAGGACGCCTATTTAAGGAGATATGGGCAAAAGAAGTTTTTCATATAAAAGTTTCAATTTTTTTAGGTTTTGGGTGGATTTTTCAATTTTTTGGGGGAGGTCACGAATTAAAGTCCTTTTCGCTCTAGGACGCATATTTAAGGAGATATGGGCAAAAGAACTTTTTCATATAAAAATTTCAATTTTTTTAGGTTTTGGGTGGATTTTTCAATTTTTTGGGGGTGGTCACGAATTAAAGTCCTTTTCGCTCTAGGACGCATATTTAAGGAGATATGGGCAAAAGAAGTTTTTCGTATAAAAATTTCAATTTTTTGAGGTTTTGAGTGGATTTTTCAATTTTTTGGGGGTGGTCACGAATTAAAGTCCTTTTCGCTCTAGGAAGCATATTTAAGGAGATATGGGCAAAAGAAGTTTTTCATATAAAAGTTTCAATTTTTTTAGGTTTTGGGTGGATTTTTCAATTTTTTGGGGGAGGTCACGAATTAAAGTCCTTTTCGCTCTAGGAGGCATATTTAAGGAGATATGGGCAAAATAAGTTTTTCGTATAAAAATTTCAATTTCGAATTAAAGTCCTTTTCGCTCTAGGACGCTTAGTTTAGGAGATATGGGCAAAAGCAGTTTTTCATATAAAAATTTCAATTTTTTTAGGTTTTGGGTGGATTTTTCAATTTTTTGGGGGAGGTCACGAATTAAAGTCCTTTTCGCTCTAGGACGCATATTTAAGAAGATATGGGCAAAAGAAGTTTTTCATATAAAAATTTCAATTTTTTTAGGTTTTGGGTGGATTTTTCAATTTTTTGGGGGTGGTCACGAATTAAAGTCCTTTTCGCTCTAGGACGCATATTTAAGGAGATATGGGCAAAAGAAGTTTTCCATATAAAAATTTCAATTTTTTTAGGTTTTGAGTGGATTTTTCAATTTTTTGGGGGAGGTCACGAATTAAAGTCCTTTTCGCTCTAGGACGCATATTTAAGGAGATATGGGCAAAAGAAGTTTTTCATATAAAAATTTCAATTTTTTTAGGTTTTGGGTGGATTTTTCAATTTTTTGGGGGTGGTCACGAATTAAAGTCCTTTTCGCTCTAGGACGCATATTTAAGGAGATATGGGCACAAGAAGTTTTTCATATAAAAATTTCAATTTTTTTAGGTTTCGGGGGTGGTCACGAATTAAAGTCCTTTTCGCTCTAGGACGCATATTTAAGGAGATATGGGCAAAAGAAGTTTTTCATATAAAAATTTCAATTTTTTTAGGTTTTGGGTGGATTTTTCAATTTTTTGGGGGTGGTCACGAATTAAAGTCCTTTTCGCTCTAGGACGCTTAGTTTAGGAGATATGGGCAAAAGAAGTTTTTCATATAAAAATTTCAATTTTTTAGGTTTTGAGTGGATTTTTCAATTTTTTGGGGGTGGTCACGAATTAAAGTCCTTTTCGCTCTAGGACGCATATTTAAGGAGATATGGGCAAAAGAAGTTTTTCATATAAAAGTTTCAATTTTTTTAGGTTTTGGGTGGATTTTTCAATTTTTCGGGGGAGGTCACGAATTAAAGTCCTTTTCGCTCTAGGACGCTTAGTTTAGGAGATATGGGCAAAAGAACTTTTTCGTATAAAAATTTAAATTTTTTTAGGTTTTGGGTGGATTTTTCAATTTTTTGGGGGTGGTCACGAATTAAAGTCCTTTTCGCTCTAGGACGCTTAGTTTAGGAGATATGGGCAAAAGAAGTTTTTCATATAAAAATTTCAATTTTTTTTAGGTTTTGGGTGGATTTTTCAATTTTTTGGGGGTGGTCACGAATTAAAGTCCTTTTCGCTTTAGGACGCATATTTAAGGAGATATGGGCAAAAGAAGTTTTTCATATAAAGATTTCAATTTTTTTAGGTTTTGGGTGGATTTTTCAATTTTTTGGGGGTGGTCACGAATTAAAGTCCTTTTCGCTCTAGGACGCTTAGTTTAGGAGATATGGGCAAAAGAAGTTTTTCATATAAAAATTTCAATTTTTTTTAGGTTTTGGGTGGATTTTTCAATTTTTTGGGGATGGTCATATAAGATATGGGCAAAAGAAGTTTTTCATATAAAAATTTCAATTTTTTTAGGTTTTGGGTGGATTTTTCAATTTTTTGGGGGTGGTCACGAATTAAAGTCCTTTTCGCTCTAGGACGCTTAGTTTAGGAGATATGGGCAAAAGAAGTTTTTCATATAAAAATTTCAATTTTTTTAGGTTTTGGATGGATTTTTCAATTTTTTGGGGGTGGTCACGAATTAAAGTCCTTTTCGTTCTAGGACGCCTATTTAAGGAGATATGGGCAAAAGAAGTTTTTCATATAAAAGTTTCAATTTTTTAGGTTTTGGGTGGATTTTTCAATTTTTTGGGGGAGGTCACGAATTAAAGTCCTTTTCGCTCTAGGACGCATATTTAAGGAGATATGGGCAAAAGAAGTTTTTCATATAAAAATTTCAATTTTTTTAGGTTTTGGGTGGATTTTTCAATTTTTTGGGGGTGGTCACGAATTAAAGTCCTTTTCGCTCTAGGACGCATATTTAAGGAGATATGGGCAAAAGAAGTTTTTCATATAAAAATTTCAATTTTTTTAGGTTTTGGGTAGATTTTTCAATTTTTTGGGGAGGTCACGAATTAAAGTCCTTTTCGCTCTAGGACGCTTAGTTTAGGAGATATGGGCAAAAGAAGTTTTTCATATAAAAATTTCAATTTTTTTAGGTTTTGGGTGGATTTTTCAATTTTTTGGCGGTGATCACGAATTAAAGTCCTTTTCGCTCTAGGAAGCATATTTAAGGAGATATGGGCAAAAGAAGTTTTTCATATAAAAATTTCAATTTTTTAGGTTTTGGGTGGATTTTTCAATTTTTTGGGGTTGGTCACGAATTAAAGTCCTTTTCGCTCTAGGACGCATATTTAAGGAGATATGGGCAAAAGAAGTTTTTCGTATAAAAATTTAAATTTTTTTAGGTTTTGGGTGGATTTTTCAATTTTTTGGGGGTGGTCACGAATTAAAGTCCTTTTCGCTCTAGGACGCTTAGTTTAGGAGATATGGGCAAAAGAAGTTTTTCATATAAAAATTTCATTTTTTTTAGGTTTTGGGTGGATTTTTCAATTTTTTGGGGAGGTCACGAATTAAAGTCCTTTTCGCTCTAGGACGCATATTTAAGGAGATATGGGCAAAAGAAGTTTTTCATATAAAAATTTCAATTTTTTTAGGTTTTGGGTGGATTTTTCAATTTTTTGGGGTGGTCACGAATCCTTTTCGCTCTAGGACGCTTAGTTTAGGAGATATGGGCAAAAGAAGTTTTTCGTATAAAAATTTCAATTTTTTTAGGTTTTGAGTGGATTTTTCAACTTTTTGGGGGAGGTAACGAATTAAAGTCCCTTTCGCTCTAGGACGCATATTTAAGGAGATATGGGCAAAAGAAGCTTTTCATATAAAAATTTCATTTTTTTTAGGTTTTGGGTGGATTTTTCAATTTTTTGGGGGTGGTCACGAATTAAAGTCCTTTTCGGTCTAGGACGCTTAGTTTAGGAGATATGGGCAAAAGAAGTTTTTCATATAAAAATTTAATTTTTTTTAGGTTTTGGGTGGATTTTTCAATTTTTTGGGGGAGGTCACGAATTAAAGTCCTTTTCGCTCTAGGACGCATATTTAAGGAGATATGGGCAAAAGAAGTTTTTTATATAAAAATTTCAATTTTTTTAGGTTTTGGGTGGATTTTTCAATTTTTTGGCGGTGGTCACGAATTAAAGTCCTTTTCGCTCTAGGAAGCATATTTAAGGAGATATGGGCAAAAGAAGTTTTTCATATAAAAATTTCAATTTTTTTAGGTTTTGGGTGGATTTTTGAATTTTTTGGGGGTGGTCACGAATTAAAGTCCTTTTCGCTCTAGGACGCATATTTAAGGAGATATGGGCAAAAGAAGTTTTTCATATAAAAATTTAATTTTTTTTAGGTTTTGGGTGGATTTTTCAATTTTTTGGGGGTGGTCACGAATTAAAGTCCTTTTCGTTCTAGGACGCCTATTTAAGGAGATATGGGCAAAAGAAGTTTTTCATATAAAAGTTTCAATTTTTTTAGGTTTTGGGTGGATTTTTCAATTTTTTGGGGGAGGTCACGAATTAAAGTCCTTTTCGCTCTAGGACGCATATTTAAGGAGATATGGGCAAAAGAAGTTTTTCATATAAAAATTTCAATTTTTTTAGGTTTTGGGTGGATTTTTCAATTTTTTGGGGGTGGTCACGAATTAAAGTCCTTTTCGCTCTAGGACGCATATTTAAGGAGATATGGGCAAAAGAAGTTTTTCATATAAAAATTTCAATTTTTTTAGGTTTTGGGTAGATTTTTCAATTTTTTGGGGAGGTCACGAATTAAAGTCCTTTTCGCTCTAGGACGCTTAGTTTAGGAGATATGGGCAAAAGAAGTTTTTCATATAAAAATTTCAATTTTTTTAGGTTTTGGGTGGATTTTTCAATTTTTTGGCGGTGATCACGAATTAAAGTCCTTTTCGCTCTAGGAAGCATATTTAAGGAGATATGGGCAAAAGAAGTTTTTCATATAAAAATTTCAATTTTTTTAGGTTTTGGGTGGATTTTTCAATTTTTTGGGGTTGGTCACGAATTAAAGTCCTTTTCGCTCTAGGACGCATATTTAAGGAGATATGGGCAAAAGAAGTTTTTCGTATAAAAATTTAAATTTTTTTAGGTTTTGGGTGGATTTTTCAATTTTTTGGGGGTGGTCACGAATTAAAGTCCTTTTCGCTCTAGGACGCTTAGTTTAGGAGATATGGGCAAAAGAAGTTTTTCATATAAAAATTTCATTTTTTTTTAGGTTTTGGGTGGATTTTTCAATTTTTTGGGGAGGTCACGAATTAAAGTCCTTTTCGCTCTAGGACGCATATTTAAGGAGATATGGGCAAAAGAAGTTTTTCATATAAAAATTTCAATTTTTTTAGGTTTTGGGTGGATTTTTCAATTTTTTGGGGTGGTCACGAATCCTTTTCGCTCTAGGACGCTTAGTTTAGGAGATATGGGCAAAAGAAGTTTTTCGTATAAAAATTTCAATTTTTTTAGGTTTTGAGTGGATTTTTCAACTTTTTGGGGGAGGTAACGAATTAAAGTCCCTTTCGCTCTAGGACGCATATTTAAGGAGATATGGGCAAAAGAAGCTTTTCATATAAAAATTTCATTTTTTTTAGGTTTTGGGTGGATTTTTCAATTTTTTGGGGGTGGTCACGAATTAAAGTCCTTTTCGGTCTAGGACGCTTAGTTTAGGAGATATGGGCAAAAGAAGTTTTTCATATAAAAATTTAATTTTTTTTAGGTTTTGGGTGGATTTTTCAATTTTTTGGGGGAGGTCACGAATTAAAGTCCTTTTCGCTCTAGGACGCATATTTAAGGAGATATGGGCAAAAGAAGTTTTTTATATAAAAATTTCAATTTTTTTAGGTTTTGGGTGGATTTTTCAATTTTTTGGCGGTGGTCACGAATTAAAGTCCTTTTCGCTCTAGGAAGCATATTTAAGGAGATATGGGCAAAAGAAGTTTTTCATATAAAAATTTCAATTTTTTTAGGTTTTGGGTGGATTTTTCAATTTTTTGGGGGTGGTCACGAATTAAAGTCCTTTTCGCTCTAGGACGCATATTTAAGGAGATATGGGCAAAAGAAGTTTTTCATATAAAAATTTAATTTTTTTTAGGTTTTGGGTGGATTTTTCAATTTTTTGGGGGAGGTCACGAATTAAAGTCCTTTTCGCTCTAGGACGCATATTTAAGGAGATATGGGCAAAAGAAGTTTTTCATATAAAAATTTCAATTTTTTTTAGGTTTTGGGTGGATTTTTCAATTTTTTGGGGGTGGTCACGAATTAAAGTCCTTTTCGCTCTAGGAAGCATATTTAAGGAGATATGGGCAAAAGAAGTTTTTCATATAAAAATTTCAATTTTTTTAGGTTTTGGGTGAATTTTTCAATTTTTTGGGGGAGGTCACGAATTAAAGTCCTTTTCGCTCTAGGACGCATATTTAAGGAGATATGGGCAAAAGAAGTTTTTCATATAAAAAATTCAATTTTTTTAGGTTTTGGGTGGATTTTTCAATTTTTTGGGGGTGGTCACGAATTAAAGTCCTCTTCGCTCTAGGACGCTTAGTTTAGGAGATATGGGCAAAAGAAGTTTTTCATATAAAAATTTCAATTTTTTTAGGTTTTGGGTGGATTTTTCAATTTTTTGGGGGTGGTCACGAATTAAAGTCCTTTTCGCTCTAGGACGCATATTTAAGGAGATATGGGCAAAAGAAGTTTTCCGTATTAAAATTTCATTTTTTTAGGTTTTGAGTGGATTTTTCAATTTTTTAGTGGTGGTCACGACTTAAAGTCCTTTTCGCTCTAGGACGCATATTTAAAGAGATATGGGCAAAAGAAGTTTTTCATATAAAAATTTCAATTTTTTTAGGTTTTGGGTGGATTTTTCAATTTTTTGGGGGAGGTCACGAATTAAAGTCCTTTTTGCTCTAGGACGCATATTTAAGGAGATATGGGCAAAAGAAGTTTTTCATATAAAAATTTCAATTTTTTTAGGTTTTGGGTGGATTTTTCAATTTTTTGGGGGTGGTCACGAATTAAAGTCCTCTTCGCTCTAGGACGCATATTTAAGGAGATATGGGCAAAAGAGGTTTTTCGTATAAAAATTTCAATTTTTTTAGGTTTTGGGTGGATTTTTCAATTTTTTGGGGGTGGTCACGAATTAAAGTCCTTTTCGCTCTAGGACGCATATTTAAGGAGATATGGGCAAAAGAAGTTTTTCATATAAAAATTTCAATTTTTTTAGTCTTTGAGTGGATTTTTCAATTTTTTGGGGGTGGTCACGAATTAAAGTCCTTTTCGCTCTAGGACGCTTAGTTTAGGAGATATGGCAAAAGAAGTTTTTCATATAAAAATTTGAATTTTTTTAGGATTTGGGTGGATTTTTCAATTTTTTGGGGGTGGTCACGAATTAAAGTCCTTTTCGCTCTAGGACGCTTAGTTTAGGAGATATGGGCAAAAGAAGTTTTTCATATAAAAATTTAAATTTTTTTAGGTTTTGGATGGATTTTTCAATTTTTTGGGGGGTGGTCACGAATTAAAGTCCTTTTCGCTCTAGGACGCATATTTAAGGAGATATGGGCAAAAGAAGTTTTTCATATAAAAATTTCAATTTTTTTAGGTTTTGGGTGGATTTTTCAATTTTTTGGGGGTGGTCACGAATTAAAGTCCTTTTTCATATAAAAATTTCAATTTTTTTAGGTTTTGGGTGGATTTTTCAATTTTTTGGGGGTGGTCACGAATTAAAGTCCTTTTCGCTCTAGGACGCATATTTAAGGAGATATGAGCAAAAGAAGTTTTTCATATAAAAATTTGAATTTTTTTAGGTTTTGGGTGGATTTTTCAATTTTTTGGGGGTGGTCACGAATTAAAGTCCTTTTCGCTCTAGGACGCTTAGTTTAGGAGATATGGGCAAAAGAAGTTTTTCATATAAAAATTTAAATTTTTTTAGGTTTTGGGTGGATTTTTCAATTTTTTGGGGGTGGTCACGAATTAAAGTCCTTTTCGCTCTAGGACGCATATTTAAGGAGATATGGGCAAAAGAAGTTTTTCATATAAAAATTTCAATTTTTTAGGTTTTGAGTGGATTTTTCAATTTTTTGGAGGTGGTCACGAATTAAAGTCCTTTTCGCTGTAGGACGCATATTTAAGGAGATATGGGCAAAAGAAGTTTTTCATATAAAAGTTTCAATTTTTTTAGGTTTTGGGTGGATTTTTCAATTTTTCGGGGGAGGTCACGAATTAAAGTCCTTTTCGCTCTAGGACGCATATTTAAGGAGATATGGGCAAAAGAACTTTTTCATATAAAAATTTCAATTTTTTTAGGTTTTGGGTGGATTTTTCAATTTTTTTGGGGAGGTCACGAATTAAAGTCCTTTTCGCTCTAGGACGCTTAGTTTAGGAGATATGGGCAAAAGAAGTTTTTCATATAAAAATTTCAATTTTTTTAGGTTTTGGGTGAATTTTTCAATTTTTTTGGGGGTGGTCACGAATTAAAGTCCTTTTCGCTCTAGGACGCATATTTAAGGAGATATGGGCAAAAGAAGTTTTTCATATAAAAAATTCAATTTTTTTAGGTTTTGGGTGGATTTTTCAATTTTTTGGGGGTGGTCACGAATTAAAGTCCTCTTCGCTCTAGGACGCTTAGTTTAGGAGATATGGGCAAAAGAAGTTTTTCATATAAAAATTTCAATTTTTTTAGGTTTTGGGTGGATTTTTCAATTTTTTGGGGTGGTCACGAATTAAAGTCCTTTTCGCTCTAGGAGGCATATTTAAGGAGATATGGGCAAAAGAAGTTTTTCATATAAAAATTTCAATTTTTTTAGGTTTTGGGTGAATTTTTCAATTTTTTGGGGGAGGTCACGAATTAAAGTCCTTTTCGCTCTAGGACGCATATTTAAGGAGATATGGGCAAAAGAAGTTTTTCATATAAAAAATTCAATTTTTTTAGGTTTTGGGTGGATTTTTCAATTTTTTGGGGGTGGTCACGAATTAAAGTCCTCTTCGCTCTAGGACGCTTAGTTTAGGAGATATGGGCAAAAGAAGTTTTTCATATAAAAATTTCAATTTTTTTAGGTTTTGGGTGGATTTTTCAATTTTTTGGGGGTGGTCACGAATTAAAGTCCTTTTCGCTCTAGGACGCATATTTAAGGAGATATGGGCAAAAGAAGTTTTCCGTATTAAAATTTCAATTTTTTTAGGTTTTGAGTGGATTTTTCAATTTTTTAGTGGTGGTCACGAATTAAAGTCCTTTTCGCTCTAGGACGCATATTTAAAGAGATATGGGCAAAAGAAGTTTTTCATATAAAAATTTCAATTTTTTTAGGTTTTGGGTGGATTTTTCAATTTTTTGGGGGAGGTCACGAATTAAAGTCCTTTTTGCTCTAGGACGCATATTTAAGGAGATATGGGCAAAAGAAGTTTTTCATATAAAAATTTCAATTTTTTTAGGTTTTGGGTGGATTTTTCAATTTTTTGGGGGTGGTCACGAATTAAAGTCCTCTTCGCTCTAGGACGCATATTTAAGGAGATATGGGCAAAAGAGGTTTTTCGTATAAAAATTTCAATTTTTTTAGGTTTTGGGTGGATTTTTCAATTTTTTGGGGGTGGTCACGAATTAAAGTCCTTTTCGCTCTAGGACGCATATTTAAGGAGATATGGGCAAAAGAAGTTTTTCATATAAAAATTTCAATTTTTTTAGGTTTTGAGTGGATTTTTCAATTTTTTGGGGGTGGTCACGAATTAAAGTCCTTTTCGCTCTAGGACGCTTAGTTTAGGAGATATGGGCAAAAGAAGTTTTTCATATAAAAATTTAAATTTTTTTAGGTTTTGGGTGGATTTTTCAATTTTTTGGGGGTGGTCACGAATTAAAGTCCTTTTCGCTCTAGGACGCTTAGTTTAGGAGATATGGGCAAAAGAAGTTTTTCATATAAAAATTTAAATTTTTTTAGGTTTTGGGTAGATTTTTCAATTTTTTGGGGGTGGTCACGAATTAAAGTCCTTTTCGCTCTAGGACGCATATTTAAGGAGATATGGGCAAAAGAAGTTTTTCATATAAAAATTTCAATTTTTTTAGGTTTTGGGTGGATTTTTCAATTTTTTGGGGGTGGTCACGAATTAAAGTCCTTTTTCATATAAAAATTTCAATTTTTTTAGGTTTTGGGTGGATTTTTCAATTTTTTGGGGGTGGTCACGAATTAAAGTCCTTTTCGCTCTAGGACGCATATTTAAGGAGATATGAGCAAAAGAAGTTTTTCATATAAAAATTTGAATTTTTTTAGGTTTTGGGTGGATTTTTCAATTTTTTGGGGGTGGTCACGAATTAAAGTCCTTTTCGCTCTAGGACGCTTAGTTTAGGAGATATGGGCAAAAGAAGTTTTTCATATAAAAATTTCAATTTTTTTAGGTTTTGGGTGGATTTTTCAATTTTTTGGGGGTGGTCACGAATTAAAGTCCTTTTCGCTCTAGGACGCATATTTAAGGAGATATGGGCAAAAGAAGTTTTTCATATAAAAATTTCAATTTTTTAGGTTTTGAGTGGATTTTTCAATTTTTTGGAGGTGGTCACGAATTAAAGTCCTTTTCGCTGTAGGACGCATATTTAAGGAGATATGGGCAAAAGAAGTTTTTCATATAAAAGTTTCAATTTTGTTAGGTTTTGGGTGGATTTTTCAATTTTTCGGGGGAGGTCACGAATTAAAGTCCTTTTCGCTCTAGGACGCATATTTAAGGAGATATGGGCAAAAGAACTTTTTCATATAAAAATTTCAATTTTTTTAGGTTTTGGGCGGATTTTTCAATTTTTTTGGGGAGGTCACGAATTAAAGTCCTTTTCGCTCTAGGACGCTTAGTTTAGGAGATATGGGCAAAAGAAGTTTTTCATATAAAAATTTCAATTTCTTTAGGTTTTGGGTAGATTTTTCAATTTTTTGGCGGTGGTAACGAATAACAGTCCTTTTCGCTCTAGGAAGCATATTTAAGGAGATATGGGCAAAAGAAGTTTTTCATATAAAAATTTCAATTTTTTTAGGTTTTGGGTGGATTTTTCAATTTTTTTGGGGTGGTCACGAATTAAAGTCCTTTTCGCTCTAGGACGCATATTTAAGGAGATATGGGCAAAAGAAGTTTTTCATATAAAAATTTCAATTTTTTTAGGTTTTGGGTGGATTTTTCAATTTTTTGGGGTGGTCACGAATTAAAGTCCTTTTCGCTCTAGGACGCTTAGTTTAGGAGATATGGGCAAAAGAAGTTTTTCATATAAAAATTTCAATTTTTTTAGGTTTTGGGTGGATTTTTCAACTTTTTGGGGGTGGTCACGAATTAAAGTCCTTTTCGCTCTAGGACGCATATTTAAGGAGATATGGGCAAAAGAAGTTTTTCATATAAAAATTTCAATTTTTTTAGGTTTTGGGTGGATTTTTCAATTTTTTGGCGGTGGTCACGAATTAAAGTCCTTTTCGCTCTGGGACGCATATTTAAGGAGATATGGGCAAAAGAAGTTTTTCATATAAAAATTTAAATTTTTTTAGGTTTTGGGTGGATTTTTCAATTTTTTAGTGGTGGTCACGAATTAAAGTCCTTTTCGCTCTAGGACGCTTAGTTTAGGAGATATGGGCAAAAGAAGTTTTTCATATAAAAATTTAAATTTTTTTAGGTTTTGGGTAGATTTTTCAATTTTTTGGGGGTGGTCACGAATTAAAGTCCTTTTCGCTCTAGGACGCATATTTAAGGAGATATGGGCAAAAGAAGTTTTTCATATAAAAATTTCAATTTTTTTAGGTTTTGGGTGGATTTTTCAATTTTTTGGGGGTGGTCACGAATTAAAGTCCTTTTTCATATAAAAATTTCAATTTTTTTAGGTTTTGGGTGGATTTTTCAATTTTTTGGGGGTGGTCACGAATTAAAGTCCTTTTCGCTCTAGGACGCATATTTAAGGAGATATGAGCAAAAGAAGTTTTTCATATAAAAATTTGAATTTTTTTAGGTTTTGGGTGGATTTTTCAATTTTTTGGGGGTGGTCACGAATTAAAGTCCTTTTCGCTCTAGGACGCTTAGTTTAGGAGATATGGGCAAAAGAAGTTTTTCATATAAAAATTTCAATTTTTTTAGGTTTTGGGTGGATTTTTCAATTTTTTGGGGGTGGTCACGAATTAAAGTCCTTTTCGCTCTAGGACGCATATTTAAGGAGATATGGGCGAAAGAAGTTTTTCATATAAAAATTTCAATTTTTTAGGTTTTGAGTGGATTTTTCAATTTTTTGGAGGTGGTCACGAATTAAAGTCCTTTTCGCTGTAGGACGCATATTTAAGGAGATATGGGCAAAAGAAGTTTTTCATATAAAAGTTTCAATTTTGTTAGGTTTTGGGTGGATTTTTCAATTTTTCGGGGGAGGTCACGAATTAAAGTCCTTTTCGCTCTAGGACGCATATTTAAGGAGATATGGGCAAAAGAACTTTTTCATATAAAAATTTCAATTTTTTTAGGTTTTGGGCGGATTTTTCAATTTTTTTGGGGAGGTCACGAATTAAAGTCCTTTTCGCTCTAGGACGCTTAGTTTAGGAGATATGGGCAAAAGAAGTTTTTCATATAAAAATTTCAATTTTTTTAGGTTTTGGGTGGATTTTTCAATTTTTTTGGGGTGGTCACGAATTAAAGTCCTTTTCGCTCTAGGACGCATATTTAAGGAGATATGGGCAAAAGAAGTTTTTCATATAAAAATTTCAATTTTTTTAGGTTTTGGGTGGATTTTTCAATTTTTTGGGGTGGTCACGAATTAAAGTCCTTTTCGCTCTAGGACGCTTAGTTTAGGAGATATGGGCAAAAGAAGTTTTTCATATAAAAATTTCAATTTTTTTAGGTTTTGGGTGGATTTTTCAACTTTTTGGGGGTGGTCACGAATTAAAGTCCTTTTCGCTCTAGGACGCATATTTAAGGAGATATGGGCAAAAGAAGTTTTTCATATAAAAATTTCAATTTTTTTAGGTTTTGGGTGGATTTTTCAATTTTTTGGCGGTGGTCACGAATTAAAGTCCTTTTCGCTCTGGGACGCATATTTAAGGAGATATGAGCAAAAGAAGTTTTTCATATAAAAATTTAAATTTTTTTAGGTTTTGGGTGGATTTTTCAATTTTTTAGTGGTGGTCACGAATTAAAGTCCTTTTCGCTCTAGGACGCATATTTAAGGAGATATGGGCAAAAGAAGTTTTTCATATAAAAATTTCAATTTTTTTAGGTTTTGGGTGGATTTTTCAATTTTTTGGGGGTGGTCACGAATTAAAGTCCTTTTCGCTCTAGGACGCATATTTAAGGAGATATGGGTAAAAGAAGTTTTTCATATAAAAATTTCAATTTTTTTAGGTTTTGAGTGGATTTTTCAATTTTTTGGCGGTGGTCACGAATTAAAGTCCTTTTCACTCTAGGACGCTTAGTTTAGGAGATATGGGCAAAAGAAGTTTTTCATATAAAAATTTCAATTTTTTAGATTTTGGGTGGATTTTTCAATTTTTTTGGGGTGGTCACGAATTAAAGTCCTTTTCGCTCTAGGACGCATATTTAAGGAGATATGGGCAAAAGAAGTTTTTCATATAAAAATTTCAATTTTTTTAGGTTTTGGGTGGATTTTTCAATTTTTTGGGGGTGGTCACGAATTAAAGTCCTTTTTCATATAAAAATTTCAATTTTTTTAGGTTTTGGGTGGATTTTTCAATTTTTTGGGGGTGGTCACGAATTAAAGTCCTTTTCGCTCTAGGACGCATATTTAAGGAGATATGAGCAAAAGAAGTTTTTCATATAAAAATTTGAATTTTTTTAGGTTTTGGGTGGATTTTTCAATTTTTTGGGGGTGGTCACGAATTAAAGTCCTTTTCGCTGTAGGACGCATATTTAAGGAGATATGGGCAAAAGAAGTTTTTCATATAAAAGTTTCAATTTTGTTAGGTTTTGGGT
Organism: Haematobia irritans; assembly: GCF_050003625.1. Lineage (NCBI taxonomy): Eukaryota > Metazoa > Arthropoda > Insecta > Diptera > Muscidae > Haematobia > Haematobia irritans. The sequence goes on along the minus strand of NC_134397.1, from coordinate 161,989,761 downwards.
GGATTTTTCAATTTTTCGGGGGAGGTCACGAATTAAAGTCCTTTTCGCTCTAGGACGCATATTTAAGGAGATATGGGCAAAAGAACTTTTTCATATAAAAATTTCAATTTTTTTAGGTTTTGGGCGGATTTTTCAATTTTTTTGGGGAGGTCACGAATTAAAGTCCTTTTCGCTCTAGGACGCTTAGTTTAGGAGATATGGGCAAAAGAAGTTTTTCATATAAAAATTTCAATTTCTTTAGGTTTTGGGTAGATTTTTCAATTTTTTGGCGGTGGTAACGAATAACAGTCCTTTTCGCTCTAGGAAGCATATTTAAGGAGATATGGGCAAAAGAAGTTTTTCATATAAAAATTTCAATTTTTTTAGGTTTTGGGTGGATTTTTCAATTTTTTTGGGGAGGTCACGAATTAAAGTCCTTTTCGCTCTAGGACGCTTAGTTTAGGAGATATGGGCAAAAGAAGTTTTTCATATAAAAATTTCAATTTTTTTAGGTTTTGGGTGAATTTTTCAATTTTTTTGGGGAGGTCACGAATTAAAGTCCTTTTCGCTCTAGGACGCATATTTAAGGAGATATGGGCAAAAGAAGTTTTTCATATAAAAAATTCAATTTTTTTAGGTTTTGGGTGGATTTTTCAATTTTTTTGGGGAGGTCACGAATTAAAGTCCTTTTCGCTCTAGGACGCTTAGTTTAGGAGATATGGGCAAAAGAAGTTTTTCATATAAAAATTTCAATTTTTTTAGGTTTTGGGTGAATTTTTCAATTTTTTTGGGGAGGTCACGAATTAAAGTCCTTTTCGCTCTAGGAGGCATATTTAAGGAGATATGGGCAAAAGAAGTTTTTCATATAAAAATTTCAATTTTTTAGGTTTTGAGTGGATTTTTCAATTTTTTGGAGGTGGTCACGAATTAAAGTCCTTTTCGCTGTAGGACGCATATTTAAGGAGATATGGGCAAAAGAAGTTTTTCATATAAAAGTTTAAATTTTTTTAGGTTTTGGGTGGATTTTTCAATTTTTCGGGGGAGGTCACGAATTAAAGTCCTTTTCGCTCTAGGACGCATATTTAAGGAGATATGGGCAAAAGAACTTTTTCATATAAAAATTTCAATTTTTTTAGGTTTTGGGTGGATTTTTCAATTTTTTTGGGGAGGTCACGAATTAAAGTCCTTTTCGCTCTAGGACGCTTAGTTTAGGAGATATGGGCAAAAGAAGTTTTTCATATAAAAATTTCAATTTTTTTAGGTTTTGGGTGAATTTTTCAATTTTTTTGGGGAGGTCACGAATTAAAGTCCTTTTCGCTCTAGGACGCATATTTAAGGAGATATGGGCAAAAGAAGTTTTTCATATAAAAAATTCAATTTTTTTAGGTTTTGGGTGGATTTTTCAATTTTTTGGGGGTGGTCACGAATTAAAGTCCTCTTCGCTCTAGGACGCTTAGTTTAGGAGATATGGGCAAAAGAAGTGTTTCATATAAAAATTTCAATTTTTTTAGGTTTTGGGTGGATTTTTCAATTTTTTGGGGTGGTCACGAATTAAAGTCCTTTTCGCTCTAGGAGGCATATTTAAGGAGATATGGGCAAAAGAAGTTTTTCATATAAAAATTTCAATTTTTTTAGGTTTTGGGTGGATTTTTCAATTTTTTGGCGGTGGTCACGAATTAAAGTCCTTTTCGCTCTAGGACGCATATTTAAGGAGATATGGGCAAAAGAAGTTTTTCATATAAAAATTTCAATTTTTTTAGGTTTTGGGTGGATTTTTCAATTTTTTGGCGGTGGTCACGAATTAAAGTCCTTTTCGCTCTGGGACGCATATTTAAGGAGATATGGGCAAAAGAAGTTTTTCATATAAAATTTAAATTTTTTTAGGTTTTGGGTGGATTTTTCAATTTTTTAGTGGTGGTCACGAATTAAAGTCCTTTTCGCTCTAGGACGCATATTTAAGGAGATATGGGCAAAAGAAGTTTTTCATATAAAAATTTCAATTTTTTTAGGTTTTGGGTGGATTTTTCAATTTTTTGGGGGTGGTCACGAATTAAAGTCCTTTTCGCTCTAGGACGCATATTTAAGGAGATATGGGTAAAAGAAGTTTTTCATATAAAAATTTCAATTTTTTTAGGTTTTGAGTGGATTTTTCAATTTTTTGGGGGTGGTCACGAATTAAAGTCCTTTTCGCTCTAGGACGCTTAGTTTAGGAGATATGGGCAAAAGAAGTTTTTCATATAAAAATTTCAATTTTTTAGATTTTGGGTGGATTTTTCAATTTTTTTGGGGTGGTCACGAATTAAAGTCCTTTTCGCTCTAGGACGCATATTTAAGGAGATATGGGCAAAAGAAGTTTTTCATATAAAAATTTCAATTTTTTTAGGTTTTGGGTGGATTTTTCAATTTTTTGGGGGTGGTCACGAATTAAAGTCCTTTTCACTCTAGGACGCATATTTAAGGAGATATGGGCAAAAGAAGTTTATCATATAAAAATTTCAATTTTTTTAGGTTTTGGGTGGATTTTTCAATTTTTTGGGGGAGGTCACGAATTAAAGTCCTTTTCGCTCTAGGACGCATATTTAAGGAGATATGGGCAAAAGAAGTTTTTCATATAAAAATTTCAATTTTTTTAGGTTTTGGGTGGATTTTTCAATTTTTTGGGGGTGGTCACGAATTAAAGTCCTTTTTCATATAAAAATTTCAATTTTTTTAGGTTTTGGGTGGATTTTTCAATTTTTTGGGGGTGGTCACGAATTAAAGTCCTTTTCGCTCTAGGACGCATATTTAAGGAGATATGAGCAAAAGAAGTTTTTCATATAAAAATTTGAATTTTTTTAGGTTTTGGGTGGATTTTTCAATTTTTTGGGGGTGGTCACGAATTAAAGTCCTTTTCGCTCTAGGACGCTTAGTTTAGGAGATATGGGCAAAAGAAGTTTTTCATATAAAAATTTAAATTTTTTTAGGTTTTGGGTGGATTTTTCAATTTTTTGGGGGTGGTCACGAATTAAAGTCCTTTTCGCTCTAGGACGCATATTTAAGGAGATATGGGCAAAAGAAGTTTTTCATATAAAAATTTCAATTTTTTAGGTTTTGAGTGGATTTTTCAATTTTTTGGAGGTGGTCTCGAATTAAAGTCCTTTTCGCTGTAGGACGCATATTTAAGGAGATATGGGCAAAAGAAGTTTTTCATATAAAAGTTTCAATTTTTTTAGGTTTTGGGTGGATTTTTCAATTTTTCGGGGGAGGTCACGAATTAAAGTCCTTTTCGCTCTAGGACGCATATTTAAGGAGATATGGGCAAAAGAACTTTTTCATATAAAAATTTCAATTTTTTTAGGTTTTGGGTGGATTTTTCAATTTTTTTGGGGAGGTCACGAATTAAAGTCCTTTTCGCTCTAGGACGCTTAGTTTAGGAGATATGGGCAAAAGAAGTTTTTCATATAAAAATTTCAATTTTTTTAGGTTTTGGGTGAATTTTTCAATTTTTTTGGGGAGGTCACGAATTAAAGTCCTTTTCGCTCTAGGACGCATATTTAAGGAGATATGGGCAAAAGAAGTTTTTCATATAAAAAATTCAATTTTTTTAGGTTTTGGGTGGATTTTTCAATTTTTTGGGGGTGGTCACGAATTAAAGTCCTCTTCGCTCTAGGACGCTTAGTTTAGGAGATATGGGCAAAAGAAGTGTTTCATATAAAAATTTCAATTTTTTTAGGTTTTGGGTGGATTTTTCAATTTTTTGGGGTGGTCACGAATTAAAGTCCTTTTCGCTCTAGGAGGCATATTTAAGGAGATATGGGCAAAAGAAGTTTTTCATATAAAAATTTCAATTTTTTTAGGTTTTGGGTGAATTTTTCAATTTTTTGGGGGAGGTCACGAATTAAAGTCCTTTTCGCTCTAGGACGCATATTTAAGGAGATATGGGCAAAAGAAGTTTTTCATATAAAAAATTCAATTTTTTTAGGTTTTGGGTGGATTTTTCAATTTTTTGGGGGTGGTCACGAATTAAAGTCCTCTTCGCTCTAGGACGCTTAGTTTAGGAGATATGGGCAAAAGAAGTTTTTCATATAAAAATTTCAATTTTTTTAGGTTTTGGGTGGATTTTTCAATTTTTTGGGGGTGGTCACGAATTAAAGTCCTTTTCGCTCTAGGACGCATATTTAAGGAGATATGGGCAAAAGAAGTTTTCCGTATTAAAATTTCAATTTTTTTAGGTTTTGAGTGGATTTTTCAATTTTTTAGTGGTGGTCACGAATTAAAGTCCTTTTCGCTCTAGGACGCATATTTAAAGAGATATGGGCAAAAGAAGTTTTTCATATAAAAATTTCAATTTTTTTAGGTTTTGGGTGGATTTTTCAATTTTTTGGGGGTGGTCACGAATTAAAGTCCTCTTCGCTCTAGGACGCATATTTAAGGAGATATGGGCAAAAGAGGTTTTTCGTATAAAAATTTCAATTTTTTTAGGTTTTGGGTGGATTTTTCAATTTTTTGGGGGTGGTCACGAATTAAAGTCCTTTTCGCTCTAGGACGCATATTTAAGGAGATATGGGCAAAAGAAGTTTTTCATATAAAAATTTCAATTTTTTTAGGTTTTGAGTGGATTTTTCAATTTTTTGGGGGTGGTCACGAATTAAAGTCCTTTTCGCTCTAGGACGCTTAGTTTAGGAGATATGGGCAAAAGAAGTTTTTCATATAAAAATTTCAATTTTTTTAGGTTTTGGGTGGATTTTTCAATTTTTTGGGGGTGGTCACGAATTAAAGTCCTTTTCGCTCTAGGACGCTTAGTTTAGGAGATATGGGCAAAAGAAGTTTTTCATATAAAAATTTAAATTTTTTTAGGTTTTGGGTAGATTTTTCAATTTTTTGGGGGTGGTCACGAATTAAAGTCCTTTTCGCTCTAGGACGCATATTTAAGGAGATATGGGCAAAAGAAGTTTTTCATATAAAAATTTCAATTTTTTTAGGTTTTGGGTGGATTTTTCAATTTTTTGGGGGTGGTCACGAATTAAAGTCCTTTTTCATATAAAAATTTCAATTTTTTTAGGTTTTGGGTGGATTTTTCAATTTTTTGGGGGTGGTCACGAATTAAAGTCCTTTTCGCTCTAGGACGCATATTTAAGGAGATATGAGCAAAAGAAGTTTTTCATATAAAAATTTGAATTTTTTTAGGTTTTGGGTGGATTTTTCAATTTTTTGGGGGTGGTCACGAATTAAAGTCCTTTTCGCTCTAGGACGCTTAGTTTAGGAGATATGGGCAAAAGAAGTTTTTCATATAAAAATTTCAATTTTTTTAGGTTTTGGGTGGATTTTTCAATTTTTTGGGGGTGGTCACGAATTAAAGTCCTTTTCGCTCTAGGACGCATATTTAAGGAGATATGGGCGAAAGAAGTTTTTCATATAAAAATTTCAATTTTTTAGGTTTTGAGTGGATTTTTCAATTTTTTGGAGGTGGTCACGAATTAAAGTCCTTTTCGCTGTAGGACGCATATTTAAGGAGATATGGGCAAAAGAAGTTTTTCATATAAAAGTTTCAATTTTGTTAGGTTTTGGGTGGATTTTTCAATTTTTCGGGGGAGGTCACGAATTAAAGTCCTTTTCGCTCTAGGAAGCATATTTAAGGAGATATGGGCAAAAGAAGTTTTTCATATAAAAATTTCAATTTTTTTAGGTTTTGGGTGGATTTTTCAATTTTTTTGGGGTGGTCACGAATTAAAGTCCTTTTCGCTCTAGGACGCATATTTAAGGAGATATGGGCAAAAGAAGTTTTTCATATAAAAATTTCAATTTTTTTAGGTTTTGGGTGGATTTTTCAATTTTTTGGGGTGGTCACGAATTAAAGTCCTTTTCGCTCTAGGACGCTTAGTTTAGGAGATATGGGCAAAAGAAGTTTTTCATATAAAAATTTCAATTTTTTTAGGTTTTGGGTGGATTTTTCAACTTTTTGGGGGTGGTCACGAATTAAAGTCCTTTTCGCTCTAGGACGCATATTTAAGGAGATATGGGCAAAAGAAGTTTTTCATATAAAAATTTCAATTTGGTGGTCACGAATTAAAGTCCTTTTCACTCTAGGACGCATATTTAAGGAGATATGGGCAAAAGAAGTTTATCATATAAAAATTTCAATTTTTTTAGGTTTTGGGTGGATTTTTCAATTTTTTGGGGGAGGTCACGAATTAAAGTCCTTTTCGCTCTAGGACGCATATTTAAGGAGATATGGGCAAAAGAAGTTTTTCATATAAAAATTTCAATTTTTTTAGGTTTTGGGTGGATTTTTCAATTTTTTGGGGGTGGTCACGAATTAAAGTCCTTTTTCATATAAAAATTTCAATTTTTTTAGGTTTTGGGTGGATTTTTCAATTTTTTGGGGGTGGTCACGAATTAAAGTCCTTTTCGCTCTAGGACGCATATTTAAGGAGATATGAGCAAAAGAAGTTTTTCATATAAAAATTTGATTTTTTTTAGGTTTTGGGTGGATTTTTCAATTTTTTGGGGGTGGTCACGAATTAAAGTCCTTTTCGCTCTAGGACGCTTAGTTTAGGAGATATGGGCAAAAGAAGTTTTTCATATAAAAATTTCAATTTTTTTAGGTTTTGGGTGGATTTTTCAATTTTTTGGGGGTGGTCACGAATTAAAGTCCTTTTCGCTCTAGGACGCATATTTAAGGAGATATGGGCAAAAGAAGTTTTTCATATAAAAATTTCAATTTTTTAGGTTTTGAGTGGATTTTTCAATTTTTTGGAGGTGGTCACGAATTAAAGTCCTTTTCGCTGTAGGACGCATATTTAAGGAGATATGGGCAAAAGAAGTTTTTCATATAAAAGTTTCAATTTTTTTAGGTTTTGGGTGGATTTTTCAATTTTTCGGGGGAGGTCACGAATTAAAGTCCTTTTCGCTCTAGGACGCATATTTAAGGAGATATGGGCAAAAGAACTTTTTCATATAAAAATTTCAATTTTTTTAGGTTTTGGGTGGATTTTTCAATTTTTTTGGGGAGGTCACGAATTAAAGTCCTTTTCGCTCTAGGACGCTTAGTTTAGGAGATATGGGCAAAAGAAGTTTTTCATATAAAAATTTCAATTTTTTTAGGTTTTGGGTGAATTTTTCAATTTTTTTGGGGAGGTCACGAATTAAAGTCCTTTTCGCTCTAGGACGCATATTTAAGGAGATATGGGCAAAAGAAGTTTTTCATATAAAAAATTCAATTTTTTTAGGTTTTGGGTGGATTTTTCAATTTTTTGGGGGTGGTCACGAATTAAAGTCCTCTTCGCTCTAGGACGCTTAGTTTAGGAGATATGGGCAAAAGAAGTGTTTCATATAAAAATTTCAATTTTTTTAGGTTTTGGGTGGATTTTTCAATTTTTTGGGGTGGTCACGAATTAAAGTCCTTTTCGCTCTAGGAGGCATATTTAAGGAGATATGGGCAAAAGAAGTTTTTCATATAAAAATTTCAATTTTTTTAGGTTTTGGGTGAATTTTTCAATTTTTTGGGGGAGGTCACGAATTAAAGTCCTTTTCGCTCTAGGACGCATATTTAAGGAGATATGGGCAAAAGAAGTTTTTCATATAAAAAATTCAATTTTTTTAGGTTTTGGGTGGATTTTTCAATTTTTTGGGGGTGGTCACGAATTAAAGTCCTCTTCGCTCTAGGACGCTTAGTTTAGGAGATATGGGCAAAAGAAGTTTTTCATATAAAAATTTCAATTTTTTTAGGTTTTGGATGGATTTTTCAATTTTTTGGGGGTGGTCACGTATTAAAGTCCTTTTCGCTCTAGGACGCATATTTAAGGAGATATGGGCAAAAGAAGTTTTCCGTATTAAAATTTCAATTTTTTTAGGTTTGAGTGGATTTTTCAATTTTTTAGTGGTGGTCACGAATTAAAGTCCTTTTCGCTCTAGGACGCATATTTAAAGAGATATGGGCAAAAGAAGTTTTTCATATAAAAATTTCAATTTTTTTAGGTTTTGGGTGGATTTTTCAATTTTTTGGGGGAGGTCACGAATTAAAGTCCTTTTTGCTCTAGGACGCATATTTAAGGAGATATGGGCAAAAGAAGTTTTTCATATAAAAATTTCAATTTTTTTAGGTTTTGGGTGGATTTTTCAATTTTTTGGGGGTGGTCACGAATTAAAGTCCTCTTCGCTCTAGGACGCATATTTAAGGAGATATGGGCAAAAGAGGTTTTTCGTATAAAAATTTCAATTTTTTTAGGTTTTGGGTGGATTTTTCAATTTTTTTGGGGGTGGTCACGAATTAAAGTCCTTTTCGCTCTAGGACGCATATTTAAGGAGATATGGGCAAAAGAAGTTTTTCATATAAAAATTTCAATTTTTTTAGGTTTTGAGTGGATTTTTCAATTTTTTGGGGGTGGTCACGAATTAAAGTCCTTTTCGCTCTAGGACGCTTAGTTTAGGAGATATGGGCAAAAGAAGTTTTTCATATAAAAATTTCAATTTTTTTAGGTTTTGGGTGGATTTTTCAATTTTTTGGGGGTGGTCACGAATTAAAGTCCTTTTCGCTCTAGGACGCTTAGTTTAGGAGATATGGGCAAAAGAAGTTTTTCATATAAAAATTTAAATTTTTTTAGGTTTTGGGTAGATTTTTCAATTTTTTGGGGGTGGTCACGAATTAAAGTCCTTTTCGCTCTAGGACGCATATTTAAGGAGATATGGGCAAAAGAAGTTTTTCATATAAAAATTTCAATTTTTTTAGGTTTTGGGTGGATTTTTCAATTTTTTGGGGGTGGTCACGAATTAAAGTCCTTTTTCATATAAAAATTTCAATTTTTTTAGGTTTTGGGTGGATTTTTCAATTTTTTGGGGGTGGTCACGAATTAAAGTCCTTTTCGCTCTAGGACGCATATTTAAGGAGATATGAGCAAAAGAAGTTTTTCATATAAAAATTTGAATTTTTTTAGGTTTTGGGTGGATTTTTCAATTTTTTGGGGGTGGTCACGAATTAAAGTCCTTTTCGCTCTAGGACGCTTAGTTTAGGAGATATGGGCAAAAGAAGTTTTTCATATAAAAATTTCAATTTTTTTAGGTTTTGGGTGGATTTTTCAATTTTTTGGGGGTGGTCACGAATTAAAGTCCTTTTCGCTCTAGGACGCATATTTAAGGAGATATGGGCAAAAGAAGTTTTTCATATAAAAATTTCAATTTTTTAGGTTTTGAGTGGATTTTTCAATTTTTTGGAGGTGGTCACGAATTAAAGTCCTTTTCGCTGTAGGACGCATATTTAAGGAGATATGGGCAAAAGAAGTTTTTCATATAAAAGTTTCAATTTTGTTAGGTTTTGGGTGGATTTTTCAATTTTTCGGGGGAGGTCACGAATTAAAGTCCTTTTCGCTCTAGGACGCATATTTAAGGAGATATGGGCAAAAGAACTTTTTCATATAAAAATTTCAATTTTTTTAGGTTTTGGGCGGATTTTTCAATTTTTTTGGGGAGGTCACGAATTAAAGTCCTTTTCGCTCTAGGACGCTTAGTTTAGGAGATATGGGCAAAATAAGTTTTTCATATAAAAATTTCAATTTCTTTAGGTTTTGGGTAGATTTTTCAATTTTTTGGCGGTGGTAACGAATTACAGTCCTTTTCGCTCTAGGAAGCATATTTAAGGAGATATGGGCAAAAGAAGTTTTTCATATAAAAATTTCAATTTTTTTAGGTTTTGGGTGGATTTTTCAACTTTTTGGGGGTGGTCACGAATTAAAGTCCTTTTCGCTCTAGGACGCATATTTAAGGAGATATGGGCAAAAGAAGTTTTTCATATAAAAATTTCAATTTTTTTAGGTTTTGGGTGGATTTTTCAATTTTTTGGCGGTGGTCACGAATTAAAGTCCTTTTCGCTCTGGGACGCATATTTAAGGGGATATGGGCAAAAGAAGTTTTTCATATAAAAATTTAAATTTTTTTAGGTTTTGGGTGGATTTTTCAATTTTTTAGTGGTGGTCACGAATTAAAGTCCTTTTCGCTCTAGGACGCATATTTAAGGAGATATGGGCAAAAGAAGTTTTTCATATAAAAATTTCAATTTTTTTAGGTTTTGGGTGGATTTTTCAATTTTTTGGGGGTGGTCACGAATTAAAGTCCTTTTCGCTCTAGGACGCATATTTAAGGAGATATGGGTAAAAGAAGTTTTTCATATAAAAATTTCAATTTTTTTAGGTTTTGAGTGGATTTTTCAATTTTTTGGCGGTGGTCACGAATTAAAGTCCTTTTCACTCTAGGACGCTTAGTTTAGGAGATATGGGCAAAAGAAGTTTTTCATATAAAAATTTCAATTTTTTAGATTTTGGGTGGATTTTTCAATTTTTTTGGGGTGGTCACGAATTAAAGTCCTTTTCGCTCTAGGACGCATATTTAAGGAGATATGGGAAAAAGAAGTTTTTCATATAAAAATTTCAATTTTTTTAGGTTTTGGGTGGATTTTTCAATTTTTTGGGGGTGGTCACGAATTAAAGTCCTTTTCACTCTAGGACGCATATTTAAGGAGATATGGGCAAAAGAAGTTTATCATATAAAAATTTCAATTTTTTTAGGTTTTGGGTGGATTTTTCAATTTTTTGGGGGAGGTCACGAATTAAAGTCCTTTTCGCTCTAGGACGCATATTTAAGGAGATATGGGCAAAAGAAGTTTTTCATATAAAAATTTCAATTTTTTTAGGTTTTGGGTGGATTTTTCATTTTTTTGGGGGTGGTCACTAATTAAAGTCCTCTTCGCTCTAGGACGCATATTTAAGGAGATATGGGCAAAAGAAGTTTTTCGTAAAAAAATTTCAATTTTTTTAGGTTTTGGGTGGATTTTTCAATTTTTTGGGGGTGGTCACGAATTAAAGTCCTTTTCGCTCTAGGGCGCATATTTAAGGAGATATGGGCAAAAGAAGTTTTTCATATAAAAATTTCAATTTTTTTAGGTTTTGGGTGGATTTTTCAATTTTTTGGCGGTGGTCACGAATTAAAGTCCTTTTCGCTCTAGGAAGCTTAGTTTAGGAGATATGGGCAAAAGAAGTTTTTCATATAAAAATTTAATTTTTTTTAGGTTTTGGGTGGATTTTTCAATTTTTTGGGGAGGTCACGAATTAAAGTCCTTTTCGCTCTAGGACGCATATTTAAGGAGATATGGGCAAAAGAAGTTTTTCATATAAAAATTTCAATTTTTTTAGGTTTTGGGTGGATTTTTCAATTTTTTGGGGTGGTCACGAATTAAAGTCCTTTTCGCTCTAGGACGCTTAGTTTAGGAGATATGGGCAAAAGAAGTTTTTCATATAAAAATTTCAATTTTTTTAGGTTTTGGGTGGATTTTTCAACTTTTTGGGGGTGGTCACGAATTAAAGTCCTTTTCGCTCTAGGACGCATATTTAAGGAGATATGGGCAAAAGAAGTTTTTCATATAAAAATTTCAATTTTTTTAGGTTTTGGGTGGATTTTTCAATTTTTTGGCGGTGGTCACGAATTAAAGTCCTTTTCGCTCTGGGACGCATATTTAAGGAGATATGGGCAAAAGAAGTTTTTCATATAAAAATTTAAATTTTTTTAGGTTTTGGGTGGATTTTTCAATTTTTTAGTGGTGGTCACGAATTAAAGTCCTTTTCGCTCTAGGACGCATATTTAAGGAGATATGGGCAAAAGAAGTTTTTCATATAAAAATTTCAATTTTTTTAGGTTTTGGGTGGATTTTTCAATGTTTTGGGGGTGGTCACGAATTAAAGTCCTTTTCGCTCTAGGACGCATATTTAAGGAGATATGGGTAAAAGAAGTTTTTCATATAAAAATTTCATTTTTTTTAGGTTTTGAGTGGATTTTTCAATTTTTTGGGGGAGGTCACGAATTAAAGTCCTTTTCGCTCTAGGACGCATATTTAAGGAGATATGGGCAAAAGAAGTTTTTCATATAAAAATTTCAATTTTTTTAGGTTTTGGGTGGATTTTTCAACTTTTTGGGGGTGGTCACGAATTAAAGTCCTTTTCGCTTTAGGACGCTTAGTTTAGGAGATATGGGCAAAAGAAGTTTTCCATATGAAAATTTCAATTTTTTTAGGTTTGGGGTGGATTTTTCAATTTTTTGGGGGGTGGTCACGAATTAAAGTCCTTTTCGCTCTAGGACGCATATTTAAGGAGATATGGGCAAAAGAAGTTTTTCATATAAAAATTTCAATTTTTTTAGGTTTTGGGTGGATTTTTAAATTTTTTGGGGGTGGTCACGAATTAAAGTCCTTTTCGCTCTAGGACGCATATTTAAGGAGATATGGGCAAAAGAAGTTTTCCGTATTAAAATTTCAATTTTTTTAGGTTTTGAGTGGATTTTTCAATTTTTTAGTGGTGGTCACGAATTAAAGTCCTTTTCGCTCTAGGACGCATATTTAAAGAGATGTGGGCAAAAGAAGTTTTTCATATAAAAATTTCAATTTTTTTAGGTTTTGGGTGGATTTTTCAATTTTTTGGGGGAGGTCACGAATTAAAGTCCTTTTTGCTCTAGGACGCATATTTAAGGAGATATGGGCAAAAGAAGTTTTTCATATAAAAATTTCAATTTTTTTAGGTTTTGGGTGGATTTTTCAATTTTTTGGGGGTGGTCACGAATTAAAGTCCTCTTCGCTCTAGGACGCATATTTAAGGAGATATGGGCAAAAGAGGTTTTTCGTATAAAAATTTCAATTTTTTTTTAGGTTTTGGGTGGATTTTTCAATTTTTTGGGGGTGGTCACGAATTAAAGTCCTTTTCGCTCTAGGACGCATATTTAAGGAGATATGGGCAAAAGAAGTTTTTCATATAAAAATTTCAATTTTTTTAGGTTTTGAGTGGATTTTTCAATTTTTTGGGGGTGGTCACGAATTAAAGTCCTTTTCGCTCTAGGACGCTTAGTTTAGGAGATATGGGCAAAAGAAGTTTTTCATATAAAAATTTCAATTTTTTTAGGTTTTGGGTGGATTTTTCAATTTTTTGGGGGTGGTCACGTATTAAAGTCCTTTTCGCTCTAGGACGCTTAGTTTAGGAGATATGGGCAAAAGAAGTTTTTCATATAAAAATTTAAATTTTTTTAGGTTTTGGGTGGATTTTTCAATTTTTTGGGGGTGGTCACGAATTAAAGTCCTTTTCGCTCTAGGACGCATATTTAAGGAGATATGGGCAAAAGAAGTTTTTCATACAAAAATTTCAATTTTTTTAGGTTTTGGGTGGATTTTTCAATTTTTTGGGGGTGGTCACGAATTAAAGTCCTTTTTCATATAAAAATTTCAATTTTTTTAGGTTTTGGGTGGATTTTTCAATTTTTTGGGGGTGGTCACGAATTAAAGTCCTTTTCGCTCTAGGACGCATATTTAAGGAGATATGAGCAAAAGAAGTTTTTCATATAAAAATTTGAATTTTTTTAGGTTTTGGGTGGATTTTTCAATTTTTTGGGGGTGGTCACGAATTAAAGTCCTTTTCGCTCTAGGACGCTTAGTTTAGGAGATATGGGCAAAAGAAGTTTTTCATATAAAAATTTCAATTTTTTTAGGTTTTGGGTGGATTTTTCAATTTTTTGGGGGTGGTCACGAATTAAAGTCCTTTTCGCTCTAGGACGCATATTTAAGGAGATATGGGCAAAAGAAGTTTTTCATATAAAAATTTCAATTTTTTAGGTTTTGAGTGGATTTTTCAATTTTTTGGAGGTGGTCACGAATTAAAGTCCTTTTCGCTGTAGGACGCATATTTAAGGAGATATGGGCAAAAGAAATTTTTCATATAAAAGTTTCAATTTTGTTAGGTTTTGGGTGGATTTTTCAATTTTTCGGGGGAGGTCACGAATTAAAGTCCTTTTCGCTCTAGGACGCATATTTAAGGAGATATGGGCAAAAGAACTTTTTCATATAAAAATTTCAATTTTTTAGGTTTTGGGCGGATTTTGCAATTTTTTTGGGGAGGTCACGAATTAAAGTCCTTTTCGCTCTAGGACGCTTAGTTTAGGAGATATGGGCAAAAGAAGTTTTTCATATAAAAATTTCAATTTCTTTAGGTTTTGGGTAGATTTTTCAATTTTTTGGCGGTGGTAACGAATTACAGTCCCTTTCGCTCTAGGAAGCATATTTAAGGAGATATGGGCAAAAGAAGTTTTTCATATAAAAATTTCAATTTTTTTAGGTTTTGGGTGGATTTTTCAATTTTTTGGGGGTGGTCACGAATTAAAGTCCTTTTCGCTCTAGGAAGCATATTTAAGGAGATATGGGCAAAAGAAGTTTTTCATATAAAAATTTCAATTTTTTTAGGTTTTGGGTGGATTTTTCAATTTTTTGGGGGTGGTCACGAATTAAAGTCCTTTTCGCTCTAGGACGCTTAGTTTAGGAGATATGGGCAAAAGAAGTTTTTCATATAAAAATTTAATTTTTTTTAGGTTTTGGGTGGATTTTTCAACTTTTTGGGGGTGGTCACGAATTAAAGTCCTTTTCGCTCTAGGACGCATATTTAAGGAGATGTGGGCAAAAGAAGATTTTCATATAAAAATTTCAATTTTTTTAGGTTTTGGGTGGATTTTTCAATTTTTTGGGGTGGTCACGAATTAAAGTCCTTTTCGCTCTAGGACGCTTAGTTTAGGAGATATGGGCAAAAGAAGTTTTTCATATAAAAATTTCAATTTTTTTAGGTTTTGGATGGATTTTTCAACTTTTTGGGGGTGGTCACGAATTAAAGTCCTTTTCGCTCTAGGACGCGTATTTAAGGAGATATGGGCAAAAGAAGTTTTTCATATAAAAATTACAATTTTTTTAGGTTTTGGGTGGATTTTTCAATTTTTTGGCGGTGGTCACGAATTAAAGTCCTTTTCGCTCTGGGACGCATATTTAAGGAGATATGGGCAAAAGAAGTTTTTCATATAAAAATTTCAATTTTTTTAGGTTTTGGGTGGATTTTTCAATTTTTTGGGGGTGGTCACGAATTAAAGTCCTTTTCGCTCTAGGACGCATATTTAAGGAGATATGGGTAAAAGAAGTTTTTCATATAAAAATTTCAATTTTTTTAGGTTTTGAGTGGATTTTTCAATTTTTTGGCGGTGGTCACGAATTAAAGTCATTTTCACTCTAGGACGCTTAGTTTAGGAGATATGGGCAAAAGAAGTTTTTCATATAAAAATTTCAATTTTTTTAGATTTTGGGTGGATTTTTCAATTTTTTGGGGGTGGTCACGAATTAAAGTCCTTTTCGCTCTAGGACGCATATTTAAGGAGATATGGGCAAAAGAAGTTTTTCATATAAAAATTTCAATTTTTTTAGGTTTTGGGTGGATTTTTCAATTTTTTGGGGGTGGTCACGAATTAAAGTCCTTTTCACTCTAGGACGCATATTTAAGGAGATATGGGCAAAAGAAGTTTATCATATAAAAATTTCAATTTTTTTAGGTTTTGGGTGGATTTTTCAATTTTTTGGGGGAGGTCACGAATTAAAGTCCTTTTCGCTCTAGGACGCATATTTAAAGAGATATGGGCAAAAGAAGTTTTTCATATAAAAATTTCAATTTTTTTAGGTTTTGGGTGGATTTTTCAACTTTTTGGGGGTGGTCACTAATTAAAGTCCTCTTCGCTCTAGGACGCATATTTAAGGAGATATGGGCAAAAGAAGTTTTTCGTATAAAAATTTCAATTTTTTTAGGTTTTGGGTGGATTTTTCAATTTTTTTGGGGGTGGTCACGAATTAAAGTCCTTTTCGCTCTAGGGCGCATATTTAAGGAGATATGGGCAAAAGAAGTTTTTCATATAAAAATTTCAATTTTTTTAGGTTTTGGGTGGATTTTTCAATTTTTTGGCGGTGGTCACGAATTAAAGTCCTTTTCGCTCTAGGACGCATATTTAAGGAGATATGGGCAAAAGAAGTTTTTCATATAAAAATTTCAATTTTTTTAGGTTTTGGGTGGATTTTTCAATTTTTTGGCGGTGGTCACGAATTAAAGTCCTTTTCGCTCTAGGACGCTTAGTTTAGGAGATATGGGCAAAAGAAGTTTTTCATATAAAAATTTAATTTTTTTTAGGTTTTGGGTGGATTTTTCAATTTTTTGGGGAGGTCACGAATTAAAGTCCTTTTCGCTCTAGGACGCATATTTAAGGAGATATGGCCAAAAGAAGTTTTTCATATAAAAATTTCAATTTTTTTAGGTTTTGGGTGGATTTTTCAATTTTTTGGGGTGGTCACGAATTAAAGTCCTTTTCGCTCTAGGACGCTTAGTTTAGGAGATATGGGCAAAAGAAGTTTTTCATATAAAAATTTCAATTTTTTTAGGTTTTGGGTGGATTTTTCAACTTTTTGGGGGTGGTCACGAATTAAAGTCCTTTTCGCTCTAGGACGCATATTTAAGGAGATATGGGCAAAAGAAGTTTTTCATATAAAAATTTCAATTTTTTAGGTTTTGGGTGGATTTTTCAATTTTTTGGCGGTGGTCACGAATTAAAGTCCTTTTCGCTCTGGGACGCATATTTAAGGAGATATGGGCAAAAGAAGTTTTTCATATAAAAATTTAAATTTTTTTAGGTTTTGGGTGGATTTTTCAATTTTTTAGTGGTGGTCACGAATTAAAGTCCTTTTCGCTCTAGGACGCATATTTAAGGAGATATGGGCAAAAGAAGTTTTTCATATAAAAATTTCAATTTTTTTAGGTTTTGGGTGGATTTTTCAATTTTTTGGGGGTGGTCACGAATTAAAGTCCTTTTCGCTCTAGGACGCATATTTAAGGAGATATGGGTAAAAGAAGTTTTTCATATAAAAATTTCAATTTTTTTAGGTTTTGAGTGGATTTTTCAATTTTTTGGCGGTGGTCACGAATTAAAGTCCTTTTCACTCTAGGACGCTTAGTTTAGGAGATATGGGCAAAAGAAGTTTTTCATATAAAAATTTCAATTTTTTTAGATTTTGGGTGGATTTTTCAATTTTTTGGGGGTGGTCACGAATTAAAGTCCTTTTCGCTCTAGGACGCATATTTAAGGAGATATGGGCAAAAGAAGTTTTTCATATAAAAATTTCAATTTTTTTAGGTTTTGGGTGGATTTTTCAATTTTTTGGGGGTGGTCACGAATTAAAGTCCTTTTCGCTCTAGGACGCATATTTAAGGAGATATGGGCAAAAGAAGTTTTTCATATAAAAATTTCAATTTTTTTAGGTTTTGGGTGGATTTTTCAACTTTTTGGGGGTGGTCACTAATTAAAGTCCTCTTCGCTCTAGGACGCATATTTAAGGAGATATGGGCAAAAGAAGTTTTTCGTATAAAAATTTCAATTTTTTTAGGTTTTGGGTGGATTTTTCAATTTTTTGGGGGTGGTCACGAATTAAAGTCCTTTTCGCTCTAGGGCGCATATTTAAGGAGATATGGGCAAAAGAAGTTTTTCATATAAAAATTTCAATTTTTTTAGGTTTTGGGTGGATTTTTCAATTTTTTGGCGGTGGTCACGAATTAAAGTCCTTTTCGCTCTAGGACGCATATTTAAGGAGATATGGGCAAAAGAAGTTTTTCATATAAAAATTTCAATTTTTTTAGGTTTTGGGTGGATTTTTCAATTTTTTGGCGGTGGTCACGAATTAAAGTCCTTTTCGCTCTAGGACGCTTAGTTTAGGAGATATGGGCAAAAGAAGTTTTTCATATAAAAATTTAATTTTTTTTAGGTTTTGGGTGGATTTTTCAATTTTTTGGGGAGGTCACGAATTAAAGTCCTTTTCGCTCTAGGACGCATATTTAAGGAGATATGGGCAAAAGAAGTTTTTCATATAAAAATTTCAATTTTTTTAGGTTTTGGGTGGATTTTTCAATTTTTTGGGGTGGTCACGAATTAAAGTCCTTTTCGCTCTAGGACGCTTAGTTTAGGAGATATGGGCAAAAGAAGTTTTTCATATAAAAATTTCAATTTTTTTAGGTTTTGGGTGGATTTTTCAACTTTTTGGGGGTGGTCACGAATTAAAGTCCTTTTCGCTCTAGGACGCATATTTAAGGAGATATGGGCAAAAGAAGTTTTTCATATAAAAATTTCAATTTTTTAGGTTTTGGGTGGATTTTTCAATTTTTTGGCGGTGGTCACGAATTAAAGTCCTTTTCGCTCTGGGACGCATATTTAAGGAGATATGGGCAAAAGAAGTTTTTCATATAAAAATTTAAATTTTTTTAGGTTTTGGGTGGATTTTTCAATTTTTTAGTGGTGGTCACGAATTAAAGTCCTTTTCGCTCTAGGACGCATATTTAAGGAGATATGGGCAAAAGAAGTTTTTCATATAAAAATTTCAATTTTTTTAGGTTTTGGGTGGATTTTTCAATTTTTTGGGGGTGGTCACGAATTAAAGTCCTTTTCGCTCTAGGACGCATATTTAAGGAGATATGGGTAAAAGAAGTTTTTCATATAAAAATTTCAATTTTTTTAGGTTTTGAGTGGATTTTTCAATTTTTTGGCGGTGGTCACGAATTAAAGTCCTTTTCACTCTAGGACGCTTAGTTTAGGAGATATGGGCAAAAGAAGTTTTTCATATAAAAATTTCAATTTTTTTAGATTTTGGGTGGATTTTTCAATTTTTTGGGGGTGGTCACGAATTAAAGTCCTTTTCGCTCTAGGACGCATATTTAAGGAGATATGGGCAAAAGAAGTTTTTCATATAAAAATTTCATTTTTTTTAGGTTTTGGGTGGATTTTTCAATTTTTTGGGGGTGGTCACGAATTAAAGTCCTTTTCACTCTAGGACGCATATTTAAGGAGATATGGGCAAAAGAAGTTTATCATATAAAAATTTCAATTTTTTTAGGTTTTGGGTGGATTTTTCAATTTTTTGGGGGAGGTCACGAATTAAAGTCCTTTTCGCTCTAGGACGCATATTTAAGGAGATATGGGCAAAAGAAGTTTTTCATATAAAAATTTCAATTTTTTTAGGTTTTGGGTGGATTTTTCAATTTTTTGGGGGTGGTCACGAATTAAAGTCCTTTTCGCTCTAGGACGCTTAGTTTAGGAGATATGGGCAAAAGAAGTTTTCCATATGAAAATTTCAATTTTTTTAGGTTTGGGGTGGATTTTTCAATTTTTTGGGGGGTGGTCACGAATTAAAGTCCTTTTCGCTCTAGGACGCATATTTAAGGAGATATGGGCAAAATAAGTTTTTCATATAAAAATTTCAATTTTTTTAGGTTTTGGGTGGATTTTTCAATTTTTTAGTGGTGGTCACGAATTAAAGTCCTTTTCGCTCTAGGACGCATATTTAAGGAGATATGGGCAAAAGAAGTTTTTCATATAAAAATTTCAATTTTTTTAGGTTTTGGGTGGATTTTTCAATTTTTTGGGGGTGGTCACGAATTAAAGTCCTTTTCGCTCTAGGACGCATATTTAAGGAGATATGGGTAAAAGAAGTTTTTCATATAAAAATTTCAATTTTTTTAGGTTTTGGGTGGATTTTTCAATTTTTTGGCGGTGGTCACGAATTAAAGTCCTTTTCACTCTAGGACGCTTAGTTTAGGAGATATGGGCAAAAGAAGTTTTTCATATAAAAATTTCAATTTTTTTAGGTTTTGGGTGGATTTTTCAATTTTTTGGGGGTGGTCACGAATTAAAGTCCTTTTCGCTCTAGGACGCATATTTAAGGAGATATGGGCAAAAGAAGTTTTTCATATAAAAATTTCAATTTTTTTAGGTTTTGGGTGGATTTTTCAATTTTTTGGGGGTGGTCACGAATTAAAGTCCTTTTCGCTCTAGGACGCATATTTAAGGAGATATGGGCAAAAGAAGTTTTTCATATAAAAATTTCAATTTTTTTAGGTTTTGGGTGGATTTTTCAATTTTTTGGGGTGGTCACGAATTAAAGTCCTTTTCGCTCTAGGACGCTTAGTTTAGGAGATATGGGCAAAAGAAGTTTTTCATATAAAAATTTCAATTTTTTTAGGTTTTGGGTGGATTTTTCAACTTTTTGGGGGTGGTCACGAATTAAAGTCCTTTTCGCTCTAGGACGCATATTTAAGGAGATATGGGCAAAAGAAGTTTTTCATATAAAAATTACAATTTTTTTAGGTTTTGGGTGGATTTTTCAATTTTTTGGCGGTGGTCACGAATTAAAGTCCTTTTCGCTCTGGGACGCATATTTAAGGAGATATGGGCAAAAGAAGTTTTTCATATAAAAATTTCAATTTTTTTAGGTTTTGGGTGGATTTTTCAATTTTTTGGGGGTGGTCACGAATTAAAGTCCTTTTCGCTCTAGGACGCATATTTAAGGAGATATGGGTAAAAGAAGTTTTTCATATAAAAATTTCAATTTTTTTAGGTTTTGAGTGGATTTTTCAATTTTTTGGCGGTGGTCACGAATTAAAGTCATTTTCACTCTAGGACGCTTAGTTTAGGAGATATGGGCAAAAGAAGTTTTTCATATAAAAATTTCAATTTTTTTAGATTTTGGGTGGATTTTTCAATTTTTTGGGGGTGGTCACGAATTAAAGTCCTTTTCGCTCTAGGACGCATATTTAAGGAGATATGGGCAAAAGAAGTTTTTCATATAAAAATTTCAATTTTTTTAGGTTTTGGGTGGATTTTTCAATTTTTTGGGGGTGGTCACGAATTAAAGTCCTTTTCACTCTAGGACGCATATTTAAGGAGATATGGGCAAAAGAAGTTTATCATATAAAAATTTCAATTTTTTTAGGTTTTGGGTGGATTTTTCAATTTTTTGGGGGAGGTCACGAATTAAAGTCCTTTTCGCTCTAGGACGCATATTTAAGGAGATATGGGCAAAAGAAGTTTTTCATATAAAAATTTCAATTTTTTTAGGTTTTGGGTGGATTTTTCAACTTTTTGGGGGTGGTCACTAATTAAAGTCCTCTTCGCTCTAGGACGCATATTTAAGGAGATATGGGCAAAAGAAGTTTTTCGTATAAAAATTTCAATTTTTTTAGGTTTTGGGTGGATTTTTCAATTTTTTTGGGGGTGGTCACGAATTAAAGTCCTTTTCGCTCTAGGGCGCATATTTAAGGAGATATGGGCAAAAGAAGTTTTTCATATAAAAATTTCAATTTTTTTAGGTTTTGGGTGGATTTTTCAATTTTTTGGCGGTGGTCACGAATTAAAGTCCTTTTCGCTCTAGGACGCATATTTAAGGAGATATGGGCAAAAGAAGTTTTTCATATAAAAATTTCAATTTTTTTAGGTTTTGGGTGGATTTTTCAATTTTTTGGCGGTGGTCACGAATTAAAGTCCTTTTCGCTCTAGGACGCTTAGTTTAGGAGATATGGGCAAAAGAAGTTTTTCATATAAAAATTTAATTTTTTTTAGGTTTTGGGTGGATTTTTCAATTTTTTGGGGAGGTCACGAATTAAAGTCCTTTTCGCTCTAGGACGCATATTTAAGGAGATATGGGCAAAAGAAGTTTTTCATATAAAAATTTCAATTTTTTTAGGTTTTGGGTGGATTTTTCAATTTTTTGGGGTGGTCACGAATTAAAGTCCTTTTCGCTCTAGGACGCTTAGTTTAGGAGATATGGGCAAAAGAAGTTTTTCATATAAAAATTTCAATTTTTTTAGGTTTTGGGTGGATTTTTCAACTTTTTGGGGGTGGTCACGAATTAAAGTCCTTTTCGCTCTAGGACGCATATTTAAGGAGATATGGGCAAAATAAGTTTTTCATATAAAAATTTCAATTTTTTAGGTTTTGGGTGGATTTTTCAATTTTTTGGCGGTGGTCACGAATTAAAGTCCTTTTCGCTCTGGGACGCATATTTAAGGAGATATGGGCAAAAGAAGTTTTTCATATAAAAATTTAAATTTTTTTAGGTTTTGGGTGGATTTTTCAATTTTTTAGTGGTGGTCACGAATTAAAGTCCTTTTCGCTCTAGGACGCATATTTAAGGAGATATGGGCAAAAGAAGTTTTTCATATAAAAATTTCAATTTTTTTAGGTTTTGGGTGGATTTTTCAATTTTTTGGGGGTGGTCACGAATTAAAGTCCTTTTCGCTCTAGGACGCATATTTAAGGAGATATGGGTAAAAGAAGTTTTTCATATAAAAATTTAAATTTTTTTAGGTTTTGAGTGGATTTTTCAATTTTTTGGCGGTGGTCACGAATTAAAGTCCTTTTCACTCTAGGACGCTTAGTTTAGGAGATATGGGCAAAAGAAGTTTTTCATATAAAAATTTCAATTTTTTTAGATTTTGGGTGGATTTTTCAATTTTTTGGGGGTGGTCACGAATTAAAGTCCTTTTCGCTCTAGGACGCATATTTAAGGAGATATGGGCAAAAGAAGTTTTTCATATAAAAATTTCAATTTTTTTAGGTTTTGGGTGGATTTTTCAATTTTTTGGAGGTGGTCACGAATTAAAGTCCTTTTCGCTCTAGGACGCATATTTAAGGAGATATGGGCAAAAGAAGTTTTTCATATAAAAATTTCAATTTTTTTAGGTTTTGGGTGGATTTTTCAACTTTTTGGGGGTGGTCACTAATTAAAGTCCTCTTCGCTCTAGGACGCATATTTAAGGAGATATGGGCAAAAGAAGTTTTTCGTATAAAAATTTCAATTTTTTTAGGTTTTGGGTGGATTTTTCAATTTTTTGGGGGTGGTCACGAATTAAAGTCCTTTTCGCTCTAGGGCGCATATTTAAGGAGATATGGGCAAAAGAAGTTTTTCATATAAAAATTTCAATTTTTTTAGGTTTTGGGTGGATTTTTCAATTTTTTGGCGGTGGTCACGAATTAAAGTCCTTTTCGCTCTAGGACGCATATTTAAGGAGATATGGGCAAAAGAAGTTTTTCATATAAAAATTTCAATTTTTTTAGGTTTTGGGTGGATTTTTCAATTTTTTGGCGGTGGTCACGAATTAAAGTCCTTTCGCTCTAGGACGCTTAGTTTAGGAGATATGGGCAAAAGAAGTTTTTCATATAAAAATTTAATTTTTTTTAGGTTTTGGGTGGATTTTTCAATTTTTTGGGGAGGTCACGAATTAAAGTCCTTTTCGCTCTAGGACGCATATTTAAGGAGATATGGGCAAAAGAAGTTTTTCATATAAAAATTTCAATTTTTTTAGGTTTTGGGTGGATTTTTCAATTTTTTGGGGTGGTCACGAATTAAAGTCCTTTTCGCTCTAGGACGCTTAGTTTAGGAGATATGGGCAAAAGAAGTTTTTCATATAAAAATTTCAATTTTTTTAGGTTTTGGGTGGATTTTTCAACTTTTTGGGGGTGGTCACGAATTAAAGTCCTTTTCGCTCTAGGACGCATATTTAAGGAGATATGGGCAAAAGAAGTTTTTCATATAAAAATTTCAATTTTTTAGGTTTTGGGTGGATTTTTCAATTTTTTGGCGGTGGTCACGAATTAAAGTCCTTTTCGCTCTGGGACGCATATTTAAGGAGATATGGGCAAAAGAAGTTTTTCATATAAAAATTTAAATTTTTTTAGGTTTTGGGTGGATTTTTCAATTTTTTAGTGGTGGTCACGAATTAAAGTCCTTTTCGCATATTAGGACGCATATTTAAGGAGATATGGGCAAAAGAAGTTTTTCATATAAAAATTTCAATTTTTTTAGGTTTTGGGTGGATTTTTCAATTTTTTGGGGGTGGTCACGAATTAAAGTCCTTTTCGCTCTAGGACGCATATTTAAGGAGATATGGGTAAAAGAAGTTTTTCATATAAAAATTTCAATTTTTTTAGGTTTTGAGTGGATTTTTCAATTTTTTGGCGGTGGTCACGAATTAAAGTCCTTTTCACTCTAGGACGCTTAGTTTAGGAGATATGGGCAAAAGAAGTTTTTCATATAAAAATTTCAATTTTTTTAGATTTTGGGTGGATTTTTCAATTTTTTGGGGGTGGTCACGAATTAAAGTCCTTTTCGCTCTAGGACGCATATTTAAGGAGATATGGGCAAAAGAAGTTTTTCATATAAAAATTTCATTTTTTTTAGGTTTTGGGTGGATTTTTCAATTTTTTGGGGGTGGTCACGAATTAAAGTCCTTTTCACTCTAGGACGCATATTTAAGGAGATATGGGCAAAAGAAGTTTATCATATAAAAATTTCAATTTTTTTAGGTTTTGGGTGGATTTTTCAATTTTTTGAGGGAGGTCACGAATTAAAGTCCTTTTCGCTCTAGGACGCATATTTAAGGAGATATGGGCAAAAGAAGTTTTTCATATAAAAATTTCAATTTTTTTAGGTTTTGGGTGGATTTTTCAATTTTTTGGGGGTGGTCACGAATTAAAGTCCTTTTCGCTCTAGGACGCTTAGTTTAGGAGATATGGGCAAAAGAAGTTTTCCATATGAAAATATCAATTTTTTTAGGTTTGGGGTGGATTTTTCAATTTTTTGGGGGGTGGTCACGAATTAAAGTCCTTTTCGCTCTAGGACGCATATTTAAGGAGATATGGGCAAAATAAGTTTTTCATATAAAAATTTCAATTTTTTTAGGTTTTGGGTGGATTTTTCAATTTTTTAGTGGTGGTCACGAATTAAAGTCCTTTTCGCTCTAGGACGCATATTTAAGGAGATATGGGCAAAAGAAGTTTTTCATATAAAAATTTCAATTTTTTTAGGTTTTGGGTGGATTTTTCAATTTTTTGGGGGTGGTCACGAATTAAAGTCCTTTTCGCTCTAGGACGCATATTTAAGGAGATATGGGTAAAAGAAGTTTTTCATATAAAAATTTCAATTTTTTTAGGTTTTGGGTGGATTTTTCAATTTTCTGGCGGTGGTCACGAATTAAAGTCCTTTTCACTCTAGGACGCTTAGTTTAGGAGATATGGGCAAAAGAAGTTTTTCATATAAAAATTTCAATTTTTTTAGGTTTTGGGTGGATTTTTCAATTTTTTGGGGGTGGTCACGAATTAAAGTCCTTTTCGCTCTAGGACGCATATTTAAGGAGATATGGGCAAAAGAAGTTTTTCATATAAAAATTTCAATTTTTTTAGGTTTTGGGTGGATTTTTCAATTTTTTGGGGGTGGTCACGAATTAAAGTCCTTTTCGCTCTAGGACGCATATTTAAGGAGATATGGGCAAAAGAAGTTTTTCATATAAAAATTTCAATTTTTTTAGGTTTTGGGTGGATTTTTCAATTTTTTGGGGTGGTCACGAATTAAAGTCCTTTTCGCTCTAGGACGCTTAGTTTAGGAGATATGGGCAAAAGAAGTTTTTCATATAAAAATTTCAATTTTTTTAGGTTTTGGGTGGATTTTTCAACTTTTTGGGGGTGGTCACGAATTAAAGTCCTTTTCGCTCTAGGACGCATATTTAAGGAGATATGGGCAAAAGAAGTTTTTCATATAAAATTTTCAATTTTTTTAGGTTTTGGGTGGATTTTTCAATTTTTTGGCGGTGGTCACGAATTAAAGTCCTTTTCGCTCTAGGACGCTTAGTTTAGGAGATATGGGCAAAAGAAGTTTTTCATATAAAAATTTCAATTTTTTTTTGGTTTTGGGTGGATTTTTCAATTTTTTGGGGGTGGTCACGAATTAAAGTCCTTTTCGCTCTAGGACGCATATTTAAGGAGATATGGGCAAAAAAAGTTTTTCATATAAAAACTTCATTTTTTTTAGGTTTTGGGTGGATTTTTCAATTTTTTGGCGGTGGTCACGAATTAAAGTCCTTTTCGCTCTAGGACGCTTAGTTTAGGAGATATGGGCAAAAGAAGTTTTTCATATAAAAATTTCAATTTTTTTAGGTTTTGAGTGGATTTTTCAATTTTTTGGCGGTGGTCACGAATTAAAGTCCTTTTCACTCTAGGACGCTTAGTTTAGGAGATATGGGCAAAAGAAGTTTTTCATATAAAAATTTCAATTTTTTTAGATTTTGGGTGGATTTTTCAATTTTTTGGGGGTGGTCACGAATAAAGTCCTTTTTCATATAAAAATTTCAATTTTTTTAGGTTTTGGGTGGATTTTTCAATTTTTTGGGGGTGGTCACGAATTAAAGTCCTTTTCGCTCTAGGACGCATATTTAAGGAGATATGAGCAAAAGAAGTTTTTCATATAAAAATTTGAATTTTTTTAGGTTTTGGGTGGATTTTTCAATTTTTTGGGGGTGGTCACGAATTAAAGTCCTTTTCGCTCTAGGACGCTTAGTTTAGGAGATATGGGCAAAAGAAGTTTTTCATATAAAAATTTCAATTTTTTTAGGTTTTGGGTGGATTTTTCAATTTTTTGGGGGTGGTCACGAATTAAAGTCCTTTTCGCTCTAGGACGCATATTTAAGGAGATATTGGCAAAAGAAGTTTTTCATATAAAAATTTCAATTTTTTAGGTTTTGAGTGGATTTTTCAATTTTTTGGAGGTGGTCACGAATTAAAGTCCTTTTCGCTGTAGGACGCATATTTAAGGAGATATGGGCAAAAGAAGTTTTTCATATAAAAGTTTCAATTTTGTTAGGTTTTGGATGGATTTTTCAATTTTTCGGGGGAGGTCACGAATTAAAGTCCTTTTCGCTCTAGGACGCATATTTAAGGAGATATGGGCAAAAGAACTTTTTCATATAAAAATTTCAATTTTTTTAGGTTTTGGGCGGATTTTTCAATTTTTTTGGGGAGGTCACGAATTAAAGTCCTTTTCGCTCTAGGACGCTTAGTTTAGGAGATATGGGCAAAAGAAGTTTTTCATATAAAAATTTCAATTTCTTTAGGTTTTGGGTAGATTTTTCAATTTTTTGGCGGTGGTAACGAATTAAAGTCCTTTTCGCTCTAGGAAGCATATTTAAGGAGATATGGGCAAAAGAAGTTTTTCATATAAAAATTTCACTTTTTTTAGGTTTTGGGTGGATTTTTCAATTTTTTGGGGGTTGTCACGAATTAAAGTCCTTTTCGCTCTAGGAAGCATATTTAAGGAGATATGGGCAAAAGAAGTTTTTCATATAAAAATTTCAATTTTTTTAGGTTTTGGGTGGATTTTTCAATTTTTTGGGGGTGGTCACGAATTAAAGTCCTTTTCGCTCTAGGACGCTTAGTTTAGGAGATATGGGCAAAAGAAGTTTTTCATATAAAAATTTAATTTTTTTTAGGTTTTGGGTGGATTTTTCAATTTTTTGGGGAGGTCACGAATTAAAGTCCTTTTCGCTCTAGGACGCATATTTAAGGAGATATGGGCAAAAGAAGTTTTTCATATAAAAATTTCAATTTTTTTAGGTTTTGGGTGGATTTTTCAATTTTTTGGGGTGGTCACGAATTAAAGTCCTTTTCGCTCTAGGACGCTTAGTTTAGGAGATATGGGCAAAAGAAGTTTTTCATATAAAAATTTCAATTTTTTTAGGTTTTGGGTGGATTTTTCAACTTTTTGGGGGTGGTCACGAATTAAAGTCCTTTTCGCTCTAGGACGCATATTTAAGGAGATATGGGCAAAAGAAGTTTTTCATATAAAAATTTCAATTTTTTTAGGTTTTGGGTGGATTTTTCAATTTTTTGACGGTGGTCACGAATTAAAGTCCTTTTCGCTCTGGGACGCATATTTAAGGAGATATGGGCAAAAGAAGTTTTTCATATAAAAATTTTTTTAGGTTTTGGGTGGATTTTTCAATTTTTTGGCGGTGGTCACGAATTAAAGTCCTTTTCACTCTAGGACGCTTAGTTTAGGAGATATGGGCAAAAGAAGTTTTTCATATAAAAATTTCAATTTTTTTAGATTTTGGGTGGATTTTTCAATTTTTTGGGGGTGGTCACGAATTAAAGTCCTTTTCGCTCTAGGACGCATATGTAAGGAGATATGGGCAAAAGAAGTTTTTCATATAAAAATTTCAATTTTTTTAGGTTTTGGGTGGATTTTTCAATTTTTTGGGGGTGGTCACGAATTAAAGTCCTTTTCACTCTAGGACGCATATTTAAGGAGATATGGGCAAAAGAAGTTTTTCATATAAAAATTTCAATTTTTTTAGGTTTTGGGTGGATTTTTCAATTCTTTGGGGGAGGTCACGAATTAAAGTCCTTTTCGCTCTAGGACGCATATTTAAGGAGATATGTGCAAAAGAAGTTTTTCATATAAAAATTTCAATTTTTTTAGGTTTTGGGTGGATTTTTCAACTTTTTGGGGGTGGTCACTAATTAAAGTCCTCTTCGCTCTAGGACGCATATTTAAGGAGATATGGGCAAAAGAAGTTTTTCGTATAAAAATTTCAATTTTTTTAGGTTTTGGGTGGATTTTTCAATTTTTTGGGGGTGGTCACGAATTAAAGTCCTTTTCGCTCTAGGGCGCATATTTAAGGAGATATGGGCAAAAGAAGTTTTTCATATAAAAATTTCAATTTTTTTAGGTTTTGGGTGGATTTTTCAATTTTTTGGCGGTGGTCACGAATTAAAGTCCTTTTCGCTCTAGGACGCATATTTAAGGAGATATGGGCAAAAGAAGTTTTTCATATAAAAATTTCAATTTTTTTAGGTTTTGGGTGGATTTTTCAATTTTTTGGCGGTGGTCACGAATTAAAGTCCTTTTCGCTCTAGAAAGCATATTTAAGGAGATATGGGCAAAAGAAGTTTTTCATATAAAAAATTCAATTTTTTTAGGTTTTGGGTGGATTTTTCAATTTTTTGGGGGTGGTCACGAATTAAAGTCCTTTTCGCTCTAGGACGCTTAGTTTAGGAGATATGGGCAAAAGAAGTTTTTCATATAAAAATTTAATTTTTTTTAGGTTTTGGGTGGATTTTTCAATTTTTTGGGGAGGTCACGAATTAAAGTCCTTTTCGCTCTAGGACGCATATTTAAGGAGATATGGGCAAAAGAAGTTTTTCATATAAAAATTTCAATTTTTTTAGGTTTTGGGTGGATTTTTCAATTTTTTGGGGTGGTCACGAATTAAAGTCCTTTTCGCTCTAGGACGCTTAGTTTAGGAGATATGGGCAAAAGAAGTTTTTCATATAAAAATTTCAATTTTTTTAGGTTTTGGGTGGATTTTTCAACTTTTTGGGGGTGGTCACGAATTAAAGTCCTTTTCGCTCTAGGACGCATATTTAAGGAGATATGGGCAAAAGAAGTTTTTCATATAAAAATTTCAATTTTTTTAGGTTTTGGGTGGATTTTTCAATTTTTTGGCGGTGGTCACGAATTAAAGTCCTTTTCGCTCTGGGACGCATATTTAAGGAGATATGGGCAAAAGAAGTTTTTCATATAAAAATTTCAATTTTTTTAGGTTTTGGGTGGATTTTTCAATTTTTTAGTGGTGGTCACGAATTAAAGTCCTTTTCGCTCTAGGACGCATATTTAAGGAGATATGGGCAAAAGAAGTTTTTCATATAAAAATTTCAATTTTTTTAGGTTTTGGGTGGATTTTTCAATTTTTTGGGGGTGGTCACGAATTAAAGTCCTTATCGCTCTAGGACGCATATTTAAGGAGATATGGGTAAAAGAAGTTTTTCATATAAAAATTTCAATTTTTTTAGGTTTTGAGTGGATTTTTCAATTTTTTGGCGGTGGTCACGAATTAAAGTCCTTTTCACTCTAGGACGCTTAGTTTAGGAGATATGGGCAAAAGAAGTTTTTCATATAAAAATTTCAATTTTTTTAGATTTTGGGTGGATTTTTCAATTTTTTGGGGGTGGTCACGAATTAAAGTCCTTTTCGCTCTAGGACGCATATTTAAGGAGATATGGGCAAAAGAAGTTTTTCATATAAAAATTTCAATTTTTTTAGGTTTTGGGTGG
This sequence comes from Haematobia irritans, assembly GCF_050003625.1. Classification (NCBI taxonomy): domain Eukaryota; kingdom Metazoa; phylum Arthropoda; class Insecta; order Diptera; family Muscidae; genus Haematobia; species Haematobia irritans. The sequence goes on along the minus strand of NC_134397.1, from coordinate 161,960,223 downwards.
ATTTTTCAATTTTTTGGGGGTGGTCACGAATTAAAGTCCTTTTCACTCTAGGACGCATGTTTGAGGAGATATGGGCAAAAGAAGTTTTTCATATAAAAATTTCAATTTTTTTAGGTTTTGGGTGGATTTTTCAATTTTTTGGGGGAGGTCACGAATTAAAGTCCTTTTCGCTCTAGGACGCATATTTAAGGAGATATGGGCAAAAGAAGCTTTTCATATAAAAATTTCAATTTTTTTAGGTTTTGGGTGGATTTTTCAACTTTTTGGGGGTGGTCACGAATTAAAGTCCTCTTCGCTCTAGGACGCTTAGTTTAGGAGATACGGGCAAAAGAAGTTTTCCATATGAAAATTTCAATTTTTTTAGGTTTTGGGTGGATTTTTCAATTTTTTGGGGGTGGTCACGAATTAAAGTCCTTTTTGCTCTAGGAAGCATATTTAAGGAGATATGGGCAAAAGAAGTTTTTCATATAAAAATTTCAATTTTTTTAGGTTTTGGGTGGATTTTTCAATTTTTTGGGGGAGGTCACGAATTAAAGTCCTTTTTGCTCTAGGACGCATATTTAAGGAGATATGGGCAAAAGAAGTTTTTCATATAAAAATTTCAATTTTTTTAGGTTTTGGGTGGATTTTTCAATTTTTTGGGGGTGGTCACGAATTAAAGTCCTTTTCGCTCTAGGACGCATATTTAAGGAGATATGGGCAAAAGAAGTTTTTCATATAAAAATTTAATTTTTTTTAGGTTTTGGGTGGATTTTTCAATTTTTTGGGGTGGTCACGAATTAAAGTCCTTTTCGCTCTAGGACGCTTAGTTTAGGAGATATGGGCAAAAGAAGTTTTTCATATAAAAATTTCAATTTTTTTAGGTTTTGGGTGGATTTTTCAACTTTTTGGGGGTGGTCACGAATTAAAGTCCTTTTCGCTCTAGGACGCATATTTAAGGAGATATGGGCAAAAGAAGTTTTTCATATAAAAATTTCAATTTTTTTAGGTTTTGGGTGGATTTTTCAATTTTTTGGGGGTGGTCACGAATTAAAGTCCTTTTCGCTCTAGGAAGCATATTTAAGGAGATATGGGCAAAAGAAGTTTTTCATATAAAAATTTCAATTTTTTTAGGTTTTGGGTGGATTTTTCAATTTTTTGGGGGTGGTCACGAATTAAAGTCCTTTTCGCTCTAGGACGCTTAGTTTAGGAGATATGGGCAAAAGAAGTTTTTCATATAAAAATTTAATTTTTTTTAGGTTTTGGGTGGATTTTTCAATTTTTTGGGGTGGTCACGAATTAAAGTCCTTTTCGCTCTAGGACGCTTAGTTTAGGAGATATGGGCAAAAGAAGTTTTTCATATAAAAATTTCAATTTTTTTAGGTTTTGGGTGGATTTTTCAACTTTTTGGGGGTGGTCACGAATTAAAGTCCTTTTCGCTCTAGGACGCATATTTAAGGAGATATGGGCAAAAGAAGTTTTTCATATAAAAATTTCAATTTTTTTAGGTTTTGGGTGGATTTTTCAATTTTTTGGGGGTGGTCACGAATTAAAGTCCTTTTCGCTCTAGGACGCATATTTAAGGAGATATGGGTAAAAGAAGTTTTTCATATAAAAATTTCAATTTTTTTAGGTTTTGAGTGGATTTTTAAATTTTTTGGCGGTGGTCACGAATTAAAGTCCTTTTCACTCTAGGACGCTTAGTTTAGGAGATATGGGCAAAAGAAGTTTTTCATATAAAAATTTCAATTTTTTTAGATTTTGGGTGGATTTTTAAATTTTTTGGCGGTGGTCACGAATTAAAGTCCTTTTCACTCTAGGACGCTTAGTTTAGGAGATATGGGCAAAAGAAGTTTTTCATATAAAAATTTCAATTTTTTTAGATTTTGGGTGGATTTTTCAATTTTTTGGGGGTGGTCACGAATTAAAGTTCTTTTCGCTCTAGGACGCATATTTAAGGAGATATGGGCAAAAGAAGTTTTTCATATAAAAATTTCAATTTTTTTAGGTTTTGGATGGATTTTTCAATTTTTTGGAGGTGGTCACGAATTAAAGTCCTTTTCGCTCTAGGAAGCATATTTAAGGAGATATGGGCAAAAGAAGTTTTTCATATAAAAATTTCAATTTTTTTAGGTTTTGGGTGGATTTTTCAATTTTTTGGGGGTGGTCACGAATTAAAGTCCTTTTCGCTCTAGGACGCTTAGTTTAGGAGATATAGGCAAAAGAAGTTTTTCATATAAAAATTTAATTTTTTTTAGGTTTTGGGTGGATTTTTCAATTTTTTGGGGAGGTCACGAATTAAAGTCCTTTCCGCTCTAGGACGCATATTTAAGGAGATATGGGCAAAAGAAGTTTTTCATATAAAAATTTCAATTTTTTTAGGTTTTGGGTGGATTTTTCAATTTTTTGGGGTGGTCACGAATTAAAGTCCTTTTCGCTCTAGGACGCTTAGTTTAGGAGATATGGGCAAAAGAAGTTTTTCATATAAAAATTTCAATTTTTTTAGGTTTTGGGTGGATTTTTCAACTTTTTGGGGGTGGTCACGAATTAAAGTCCTTTTCGCTCTAGGACGCATATTTAAGGAGATATGGGCAAAAGAAGTTTTTCATATAAAAATTTCAATTTTTTTAGGTTTTGGGTGGATTTTTCAATTTTTTGGCGGTGGTCACGAATTAAAGTCCTTTTCGCTCTGGGACGCATATTTAAGGAGATATGGGCAAAAGAAGTTTTTCATATAAAAATTTCAATTTTTTTAGGTTTTGGGTGGATTTTTCAATTTTTTAGTGGTGGTCACGAATTAAAGTCCTTTTCGCTCTAGGACGCATATTTAAGGAGATATGGGCAAAAGAAGTTTTTCATATAAAAATTTCAATTTTTTTAGGTTTTGAGTGGATTTTTCAATTTTTTGGCGGTGGTCACGAATTAAAGTCCTTTTCACTCTAGGACGCTTAGTTTAGGAGATATGGGCAAAAGAAGTTTTTCATATAAAAATTTCAATTTTTTTAGATTTTGGGTGGATTTTTCAATTTTTTGGGGGTGGTCACGAATTAAAGTTCTTTTCGCTCTAGGACGCATATTTAAGGAGATATGGGCAAAAGAAGTTTTTCATATAAAAATTTCAATTTTTTTAGGTTTTGGATGGATTTTTCAATTTTTTGGGGGTGGTCACGAATTAAAGTCCTTTTCACTCTAGGACGCATATTTAAGGAGATATGGGCAAAAGAAGTTTTTCATATAAAAATTTCAATTTTTTTAGGTTTTGGGTGGATTTTTCAATTTTTTGGGGGAGGTCACGAATTAAAGTCCTTTTCGCTCTAGGACGCATATTTAAGGAGATATGGGCAAAAGAAGTTTTTCATATAAAAATTTCAATTTTTTTAGGTTTTGGGTGGATTTTTCAACTTTTTGGGGGTGGTCACGAATTAAAGTCCTTTTCGCTCTAGGACGCATATTTAAGGAGATATGGGCAAAAGAAGTTTTTCGTATAAAAATTTCAATTTTTTTAGGTTTTGGGTGGATTTTTCAATTTTTTGGGGGTGGTCACGAATTAAAGTCCTTTTCGCTCTAGGGCGCATATTTAAGGAGATATGGGAAAAATAAGTTTTTCATATAAAAATTTCAATTTTTTTAGGTTTTGGGTGGATTTTTCAATTTTTTGGCGGTGGTCACGAATTAAAGTCCTTTTCGCTCTAGGACGCATATTTAAGGAGATATGGGCAAAAGAAGTTTTTCATATAAAAATTTCAATTTTTTTAGGTTTTGGGTGGATTTTTCAATTTTTTGGGGGTGGTCACGAATTAAAGTCCTTTTCGCTCTAGGACGCATATTTAAGGAGATATGGGCAAAAGAAGTTTTTCATATAAAAATTTCAATTTTTTTAGGTTTTGGGTGGATTTTTCAATTTTTTGGGGGTGGTCACGAATTAAAGTCCTTTTCGCTCTAGGAGGCTTAGTTTAGGAGATATGGGCAAAAGAAGTTTTCCATATGAAAATTTCAATTTTTTTAGGTTTGGGGTGGATTTTTCAATTTTTTGGGGGGTGGTCACGAATTAAAGTCCTTTTCGCTCTAGGACGCATATTTAAGGAGATATGGGCAAAATAAGTTTTTCATATAAAAATTTCAATTTTTTTAGGTTTTGGGTGGATTTTTCAATTTTTTAGTGGTGGTCACGAATTAAAGTCCTTTTCGCTCTAGGACGCATATTTAAGGAGATATGGGCAAAAGAAGTTTTTCATATAAAAATTTCAATTTTTTTAGGTTTTGGGTGGATTTTTCAATTTTTTGGGGGTGGTCACGAATTAAAGTCCTTTTCGCTCTAGGACGCATATTTAAGGAGATATGGGTAAAAGAAGTTTTTCATATAAAAATTTCAATTTTTTTAGGTTTTGGGTGGATTTTTCAATTTTTTGGCGGTGGTCACGAATTAAAGTCCTTTTCACTCTAGGACGCTTAGTTTAGGAGATATGGACAAAAGAAGTTTTTCATATAAAAATTTCAATTTTTTTAGGTTTTGGGTGGATTTTTCAATTTTTTGGGGGTGGTCACGAATTAAAGTCCTTTTCGCTCTAGGACGCATATTTAAGGAGATATGGACAAAAGAAGTTTTTCATATAAAAATTTAAATTTTTATAGGTTTTGGGTGGATTTTTCAATTTTTTGGGGGTGGTCACGAATTAAAGTTCTTTTCGCTCTAGGACGCATATTTAAGGAGATATGGGCAAAAGAAGTTTTTCATATAAAAATTTCAATTTTTTTAGGTTTTGGGTGGATTTTTCAATTTTTTGGGGGTGGTCACGAATTAAAGTCCTTTTCGCTCTAGGACGCTTAGTTTAGGAGATATGGGCAAAAGAAGTTTTTCATATAAAAATTTCAATTTTTTTAGGTTTTGGGTGGATTTTTCAATTTTTTGGGGGAGGTCACGAATTAAAGTCCTTTTTGCTCTAGGACGCATATTTAAGGAGATATGGGCAAAAGAAGTTTTTCATATAAAAATTTCAATTTTTTTAGGTTTTGGGTGGATTTTTCAATTTTTTGGGGGTGGTCACGAATTAAAGTCCTTTTCGCTCTAGGACGCATATTTAAGGAGATATGGGCAAAAGAAGTTTTTCATATAAAAATTTCAATTTTTTTAGGTTTTGGGTGGATTTTTCAATTTTTTGGGGGTGGTCACGAATTAAAGTCCTTTTCGCTCTAGGACGCATATTTAAGGAGATATGGGCAAAAGAAGTTTTTCATATAAAAATTTAATTTTTTTTAGGTTTTGTGTGGATTTTTCAATTTTTTGGCGGTGGTCACGAATTAAAGTCCTTTTCGCTCTAGGACGCATATTTAAGGAGATATGGGCAAAAGAAGTTTTTCATATAAAAATTTCAATTTTTTTAGGTTTTGGGTGGATTTTTCAATTTTTTGGGGGTGGTCACGAATTAAAGTCCTTTTCGCTCTAGGACGCATATTTAAGGAGATATGGGTAAAAGAAGTTTTTCATATAAAAATTTCAATTTTTTTAGGTTTTGGGTGGATTTTTCAATTTTTTGGGGGTGGTCACGAATTAAAGTCCTTTTCGCTCTAGGACGCATATTTAAGGAGATATGAGCAAAAGAAGTTTTTCATATAAAAATTTCAATTTTTTTAGGTTTTGGATGGATTTTTCAATTTTTTGGGGGTGGTCACGAATTAAAGTTCTTTTCGCTCTAGGACGCATATTTAAGGAGATATGGGCAAAAGAAGTTTTTCATATAAAAATTTCAATTTTTTAGGTTTTGGGTGGATTTTCAATTTTTTGGGGGTGGTCACGAATTAAAGTCCTTTTCGCTCTAGGACGCTTAGTTTAGGAGATATGGGCAAAAGAAGTTTTTCATATAAAAATTTCAATTTTTTTAGGTTTTGGGTGGATTTTTCAATTTTTTGGGGGAGGTCACGAATTAAAGTCCTTTTTGCTCTAGGACGCATATTTAAGGAGATATGGGCAACAGAAGTTTTTCATATAAAAATTTCAATTTTTTTAGGTTTTGGGTGGATTTTTCAATTTTTTGGGGGTGGTCACGAATTAAAGTCCTTTTTCATATAAAAATTTCAATTTTTTTAGGTTTTGGGTGGATTTTTCAATTTTTTGGGGGTGGTCACGAATTAAAGTCCTTTTCGCTCTAGGACGCATATTTAAGGAGATATGGGCAAAAGAAGTTTTTCATATAAAAATTTCAATTTTTTTAGGTTTTGGGTGGATTTTTCAATTTTTTGGGGGTGGTCACGAATTAAAGTCCTTTTCGCTCTAGGACGCATATTTAAGGAGATATGGGCAAAAGAAGTTTTTCATATAAAAATTTCAATTTTTTTAGGTTTTGGGTGGATTTTCAATTTTTTGGGGGTGGTCACGAATTAAAGTCCTTTTCGCTCTAGGACGCTTAGTTTAGGAGATATGGGCAAAAGAAGTTTTTCATATAAAAATTTCAATTTTTTTAGGTTTTGGGTGGATTTTTCAATTTTTTGGGGGAGGTCACGAATTAAAGTCCTTTTTGCTCTAGGACGCATATTTAAGGAGATATGGGCAAAAGAAGTTTTTCATATAAAAATTTCAATTTTTTTAGGTTTTGGGTGGATTTTTCAATTTTTTGGGGGTGGTCACGAATTAAAGTCCTTTTTCATATAAAAATTTCAATTTTTTTAGGTTTTGGGTGGATTTTTCAATTTTTTGGGGGTGGTCACGAATTAAAGTCCTTTTCGCTCTAGGACGCATATTTAAGGAGATATGGGCAAAAGGAGTTTTTCATATAAAAATTTCAATTTTTTTAGGTTTTGAGTGGATTTTTCAATTTTTTGGGGGTGGTCACGAATTAAAGTCCTTTTCGCTCTAGGACGCTTAGTTTAGGAGATATGGGCAAAAGAAGTTTTTCATGTAAAAATTTCAATTTTTTTAGGTTTTGGGTGGATTTTTCAATTTTTTGGGGGTGGTCACGAATTAAAGTCCTTTTCGCTCTAGGAGGCTTAGTTTAGGAGATATGGGCAAAAGAAGTTTTCCATATGAAAATTTCAATTTTTTTAGGTTTGGGGTGGATTTTTCAATTTTTTGGGGGGTGGTCACGAATTAAAGTCCTTTTCGCTCTAGGACGCATATTTAAGGAGATATGGGCAAAATAAGTTTTTCATATAAAAATTTCAATTTTTTTAGGTTTTGGGTGGATTTTTCAATTTTTTAGTGGTGGTCACGAATTAAAGTCCTTTTCGCTCTAGGACGCATATTTAAGGAGATATGGGCAAAAGAAGTTTTTCATATAAAAATTTCAATTTTTTTAGGTTTTGGGTGGATTTTTCAATTTTTTGGGGGTGGTCACGAATTAAAGTCCTTTTCGCTCTAGGACGCATATTTAAGGAGATATGGGTAAAAGAAGTTTTTCATATAAAAATTTCAATTTTTTTAGGTTTTAGGTGGATTTTTCAATTTTTTGGCGGTGGTCACGAATTAAAGTCCTTTTCACTCTAGGACGCTTAGTTTAGGAGATATGGACAAAAGAAGTTTTTCATATAAAAATTTCAATTTTTTTAGGTTTTGGGTGGATTTTTCAATTTTTTGGGGGTGGTCACGAATTAAAGTCCTTTTCGCTCTAGGACGCATATTTAAGGAGATATGGGCAAAAGAAGTTTTTCATATAAAAATTTAAATTTTTATAGGTTTTGGGTGGATTTTTCAATTTTTTGGGGGTGGTCACGAATTAAAGTTCTTTTCGCTCTAGGACGCATATTTAAGGAGATATGGGCAAAAGAAGTTTTTCATATAAAAATTTCAATTTTTTTAGGTTTTGGGTGGATTTTTCAATTTTTTGGGGGTGGTCACGAATTAAAGTCCTTTTCGCTCTAGGACGCTTAGTTTAGGAGATATGGGCAAAAGAAGTTTTTCAAATAAAAATTTCAATTTTTTTAGGTTTTGGGTGGATTTTTCAATTTTTTGGGGGAGGTCACGAATTAAAGTCCTTTTTGCTCTAGGACGCATATTTAAGGAGATATGGGCAAAAGAAGTTTTTCATATAAAAATTTCAATTTTTTTAGGTTTTGGGTGGATTTTTCAATTTTTTGTGGGTGGTCACGAATTAAAGTCCTTTTCGCTCTAGGACGCATATTTAAGGAGATATGGGCAAAAGAAGGTTTTCATATAAAAATTTCAATTTTTTTAGGTTTTGGGTGGATTTTTCAATTTTTTGGGGGTGGTCACGAATTAAAGTCCTTTTCGCTCTAGGACGCATATTTAAGGAGATATGGGCAAAAGAAGTTTTTCATATAAAAATTTAATTTTTTTTAGGTTTTGTGTGGATTTTTCAATTTTTTGGCGGTGGTCACGAATTAAAGTCCTTTTCGCTCTAGGACGCATATTTAAGGAGATATGGGCAAAAGAAGTTTTTCATATAAAAATTTCAATTTTTTTAGGTTTTGGGTGGATTTTTCAATTTTTTGGGGGTGGTCACGAATTAAAGTCCTTTTCGCTCTAGGACGCATATTTAAGGAGATATGGGTAAAAGAAGTTTTTCATATAAAAATTTCAATTTTTTTAGGTTTTGGGTGGATTTTTCAATTTTTTGGGGGTGGTCACGAATTAAAGTCCTTTTCGCTCTAGGACGCATATTTAAGGAGATATGGGCAAAAGAAGTTTTTCATATAAAAATTTCAATTTTTTTAGGTTTTGGGTGGATTTTTCAATTTTTTGGGGGTGGTCACGAATTAAAGTTCTTTTCGCTCTAGGACGCATATTTAAGGAGATATGGGCAAAAGAAGTTTTTCATATAAAAATTTCAATTTTTTTAGGTTTTGGGTGGATTTTCAATTTTTTGGGGGTGGTCACGAATTAAAGTCCTTTTCGCTCTAGGACGCTTAGTTTAGGAGATATGGGCAAAAGAAGTTTTTCATATAAAAATTTCAATTTTTTTAGGTTTTGGGTGGATTTTTCAATTTTTTGGGGGAGGTCACGAATTAAAGTCCTTTTTGCTCTAGGACGCATATTTAAGGAGATATGGGCAAAAGAAGTTTTTCATATAAAAATTTCAATTTTTTTAGGTTTTGGGTGGATTTTTCAATTTTTTGGGGGTGGTCACGAATTAAAGTCCTTTTTCATATAAAAATTTCAATTTTTTTAGGTTTTGGGTGGATTTTTCAATTTTTTGGGGGTGGTCACGAATTAAAGTCCTTTTCGCTCTAGGACGCATATTTAAGGAGATATGGGCAAAAGGAGTTTTTCATATAAAAATTTCAATTTTTTTAGGTTTTGAGTGGATTTTTCAATTTTTTGGGGGTGGTCACGAATTAAAGTCCTTTTCGCTCTAGGGCGCTTAGTTTAGGAGATATGGGCAAAAGAAGTTTTTCATGTAAAAATTTCAATTTTTTTAGGTTTTGGGTGGATTTTTCAATTTTTTGGGGGTGGTCACGAATTAAAGTCCTTTTCGCTCTAGGACGCATATTTAAGGAGATATGGGCAAAAGAAGTTTTTCATATAAAAATTTCAATTTTTTTAGGTTTTGGGTGGATTTTTCAATTTTTTGGGGGTGGTCACGAATTAAAGTCCTTTTCGCTCTAGGACGCATATTTAAGGAGATATGGGCAAAAGAAGTTTTTCATATAAAAATTTAATTTTTTTTAGGTTTTTTGGGGGTGGTCACGAATTAAAGTCCTTTTCGCTCTAGGACGCATATTTAAGGAGATATGGGCAAAAGAAGTTTTTCATATAAAAATTTAATTTTTTTTAGGTTTTGGGTGGATTTTTCAATTTTTTGGGGGTGGTCACGAATTAAAGTCCTTTTCGCTCTAGGACGCATATTTAAGGAGATATGGGCAAAAGAAGTTTTTCATATAAAAATTTCAATTTTTTTAGGTTTTGGGTGGATTTTTCAATTTTTTGGGGGAGGTCACGAATTAAAGTCCTTTTCGCTCTAGGACGTATATTTAAGGAGATATGGGCAAAAGAGGTTTTTCATATAAAAATTTCAATTTTTTTAGGTTTTGGGTGGATTTTTCAATTTTTTTGGGGTGGTCACGAATTAAAGTCCTTTTCGCTCTAGGACGCTTAATTTAGGAGATATGGGAAAAAGAAGTTTTTCGTATAAAAATTTCAATTTTTTTAGGTTTTGGGTGGATTTTTCAATTTTTTGGGGGTGGTCACGAATTAAAGTCCTTTTCGCTCTAGGACGCATATTTAAGGAGATATGGGCAAAAGAAGTTTTTCATATAAAAATTTCAATTTTTGTAGGTTTTGGGTGGATATTTCAATTTTTTGGGGGTGGTCACGAATTAAAGTCCTTTTCGCTCTAGGACGCTTAGTTTAGGAGATAGGGGCAAAAGCAGTTTTTCATATAAAAATTTCAATTTTTTTAGGTTTTGGGTGGATTTTTCAATTTTTTGGGGGTGGTCACGAATTAAAGTCCTTTTCGCTCTAGGACGCATATTTAAGGAGATATGGGCAAAAGAAGTTTTTTATATAAAAATTTAATTTTTTTTAGGTTTTGGGTGGATTTTTCAATTTTTTGGGGGTGGTCACGAATTAAAGTCCTTTTCGCTCTAGGACGCTTAGTTTAGGAGATATGGGCAAAAGAAGTTTTTCATATAAAAATTTAATTTTTTTTAGGTTTTTTGGGGGTGGTCACGAATTAAAGTCCTTTTCGCTCTAGGACGCATATTTAAGGAGATATGGGCAAAAGAAGTTTTTCATATAAAAATTTAATTTTTTTTAGGTTTTGGGTGGATTTTTCAATTTTTTGGGGGTGGTCACGAATTAAAGTCCTTTTCGCTCTAGGACGCATATTTAAGGAGATATGGGCAAAAGAAGTTTTTCATATAAAAATTTCAATTTTTTTAGGTTTTGGGTGGATTTTTCAATTTTTTGGGGGTGGTCACGAATTAAAGTCCTTTTCGCTCTAGGACGCATATTTAAGGAGATATGGGTAAAAGAAGTTTTTCATATAAAAATTTCAATTTTTTTAGGTTTTGGGTGGATTTTTCAATTTTTTGGGGGTGGTCACGAATTAAAGTCCTTTTCGCTCTAGGACGCATATTTAAGGAGATATGGGCAAAAGAAGTTTTTCATATAAAAATTTCAATTTTTTTAGGTTTTGGGTGGATTTTTCAATTTTTTGGGGGTGGTCACGAATTAAAGTCCTTTTCGCTCTAGGACGCATATTTAAGGAGATATGGGTAAAAGAAGTTTTTCATATAAAAATTTCAATTTTTTTAGGTTTTGGGTGGATTTTTCAATTTTTTGGGGGTGGTCACGAATTAAAGTCCTTTTCGCTCTAGGACGCATATTTAAGGAGATATGGGCAAAAGAAGTTTTTCATATAAAAATTTCAATTTTTTTAGGTTTTGGGTGGATTTTTCAATTTTTTGGGGGTGGTCACGAATTAAAGTTCTTTTCGCTCTAGGACGCATATTTAAGGAGATATGGGCAAAAGAAGTTTTTCATATAAAAATTTCAATTTTTTTAGGTTTTGGGTGGATTTTCAATTTTTTGGGGGTGGTCACGAATTAAAGTCCTTTTCGCTCTAGGACGCTTAGTTTAGGAGATATGGGCAAAAGAAGTTTTTCATATAAAAATTTCAATTTTTTTAGGTTTTGGGTGGATTTTTCAATTTTTTGGGGGAGGTCACGAATTAAAGTCCTTTTTGCTCTAGGACGCATATTTAAGGAGATATGGGCAAACGAAGTTTTTCATATAAAAATTTCAATTTTTTTAGGTTTTGGGTGGATTTTTCAATTTTTTGGGGGTGGTCACGAATTAAAGTCCTTTTTCATATAAAAATTTCAATTTTTTTAGGTTTTGGGTGGATTTTTCAATTTTTTGGGGGTGGTCACGAATTAAAGTCCTTTTCGCTCTAGGACGCATATTTAAGGAGATATGGGCAAAAGGAGTTTTTCATATAAAAATTTCAATTTTTTTAGGTTTTGAGTGGATTTTTCAATTTTTTGGGGGTGGTCACGAATTAAAGTCCTTTTCGCTCTAGGACGCTTAGTTTAGGAGATATGGGCAAAAGAAGTTTTTCATGTAAAAATTTCAATTTTTTTAGGTTTTGGGTGGATTTTTCAATTTTTTGGGGGTGGTCACGAATTAAAGTCCTTTTCGCTCTAGGACGCATATTTAAGGAGATATGGGCAAAAGAAGTTTTTCATATAAAAATTTCAATTTTTGTAGGTTTTGGGTGGATTTTTCAATTTTTTGGGGGTGGTCACGAATTAAAGTCCTTTTCGCTCTAGGACGCATATTTAAGGAGATATGGGCAAAAGAAGTTTTTCATATAAAAATATAATTTTTTTTAGGTTTTTTGGGGGTGGTCACGAATTAAAGTCCTTTTCGCTCTAGGACGCATATTTAAGGAGATATGGGCAAAAGAAGTTTTTCATATAAAAATTTATTTTTTTTTAGGTTTTGGGTGGATTTTTCAATTTTTTGGGGGTGGTCACGAATTAAAGTCCTTTTCGCTCTAGGACGCATATTTAAGGAGATATGGGCAAAAGAAGTTTTTCATATAAAAATTTCAATTTTTTTAGGTTTTGGGTGGATTTTTCAATTTTTTGGGGGAGGTCACGAATTAAAGTCCTTTTCGCTCTAGGACGTATATTTAAGGAGATATGGGCAAAAGAGGTTTTTCATATAAAAATTTCAATTTTTTTAGGTTTTGGGTGGATTTTTCAATTTTTTTGGGGTGGTCACGAATTAAAGTCCTTTTCGCTCTAGGACGCTTAATTTAGGAGATATGGGAAAAAGAAGTTTTTCGTATAAAAATTTCAATTTTTTTAGGTTTTGGGTGGATTTTTCAATTTTTTGGGGGTGGTCACGAATTAAAGTCCTTTTCGCTCTAGGACGCATATTTAAGGAGATATGGGCAAAAGAAGTTTTTCATATAAAAATTAAATTTTTTTTAGGTTTTGGGTGGATATTTCAATTTTTTGGGGGTGGTCACGAATTAAAGTCCTTTTCGCTCTAGGACGCTTAGTTTAGGAGATATGGGCAAAAGCAGTTTTTCATATAAAAATTTCAATTTTTTTAGGTTTTGGGTGGATTTTTCAATTTTTTGGGGGTGGTCACGAATTAAAGTCCTTTTCGCTCTAGGACGCATATTTAAGGAGATATGGGCAAAAGAAGTTTTTTATATAAAAATTTAATTTTTTTTTAGGTTTTGGGTGGATTTTTCAATTTTTTGGGGGTGGTCACGAATTAAAGTCCTTTTCGCTCTAGGACGCTTAGTTTAGGAGATATGGGCAAAAGAAGTTTTTCATATAAAAATTTAAATTTTTTTAGGTTTTGGGTGGATTTTTCAATGTTTTGCGGGTGGTCACGAATTAAAGTCCTTTTCGCTCTAGGACGCTTAGTTTAGGAGATATGGGCAAAAGAAGTTTTTCATATAAAAATTTCAATTTTTTTATGTTTTGGGTGGATTTTTAAATTTTTTGGGGGTGGTCACGAATTAAAGTCCTTTTCGCTCTAGGACGCATATTTAAGGAGATATGGGCAAAAGAAGCTTTTCATAAAAAATTTAAATTTTTTTAGGTTTTGGATGGATTTTTCAATTTTTTGGGGGAGGTCACGAATTAAAGTCCTTTTCGCTCTAGGACGCATATTTAAGGAGATATGGGCAAAAGAAGTTTTTCATATAAAAATTTCAATTTTTTAGGTTTTGGGTGGATTTTTCAATTTTTTGGGGGAGGTCACGAATTAAAGTCCTTTTCGCTCTAGGACGCTTAGTTTAGGAGATATGGGCAAAAGAAGTTTTTCATATAAAAATTTCAATTTTTTTAGGTTTTGGGTGGATTTTTCAATTTTTTGGGGGTGGTCACGAATTAAAGTCCTTTTCGCTCTAGGACGCTTAGTTTAGGAGATATGGGCAAAAGAAGTTTTTCATATAAAAATTCAATTTTTTTAGGTTTTGGGTGGATTTTTCAATTTTTTGGGGGTGGTCACGAATTAAAGTCCTTTTCGCTCTAGGACGCTTAGTTTAGGAGATATGGGCAAAAGAAGTTTTTCATATAAAAATTTCAATTTTTTTAGGTTTTGGTTGGATTTTTCAATTTGTTGGGGGTGGTCACGAATTAAAGTCCTTTTCGCTCTAGGACGCATATTTAAGGAGATATGGGCAAAAGAAGTTTTTCATATAAAAATTTCAATTTTTTTAGGTTTTGGGTGGATTTTTCAATTTTTTGGGGGTGGTCACGAATTAAAGTCCTTTTCGCTCTAGGACGCTTAGTTTAGGAGATATGGGCAAAAGAAGTTTTTCATATAAAAATTTAAATTTTTTTAGGTTTTGGGTGGATTTTTCAATTTTTTGGGGGTGGTCACGAATTAAAGTCCTTTTCGCTCTAGGACGCTTAGTTTAGGAGATATGGGCAAAAGAAGTTTTTCATAAAAAAATTTCAATTTTTTTAGGTTTTGGGTGGATTTTTCAATTTTTTTGGGGTGGTCACGAATTAAAGTCCTTTTCGCTCTAGGACGCTTAGTTTAGGAGATATGGGCAAAAGAAGTTTTTCATATAAAAATTTAAATTTTTTTAGGTTTTGGGTGGATTTTTCAATTTTTTGGGGGAGGTCACGAATTAAAGTCCTTTTCGCTCTAGGACGCATATTTAAGGAGATATGGGCAAAAGAAGTTTTTCATATAAAAATTTCAATTTTTTTAGGTTTTGGGTGGATTTTTCAATTTTTTGGGGGGTGGTCACGAATTAAAGTCCTTTTCGCTCTAGGACGCTTAGTTTAGGAGATATGGGCAAAAGAAGTTTTTCATATAAAAATTTAATTTTTTTTAGGTTTTGGGTGGATTTTTCAATTTTTTGGGGGAGGTCACGAATTAAAGTCCTTTTCGCTCTAGGACGCATATTTAAGGAGATATGGGCAAAAGAAGTTTTTCATATAAAAATTTCAATTTTTTTAGGTTTTGGGTGGATTTTTCAATTTTTTGGGGGTGGTCACGAATTAAAGTCCTTTTCGCTCTAGGACGCTTAGTTTAGGAGATATGGGCAAAAGAAGTTTTTCATATAAAAATTCAATTTTTTTAGGTTTTGGGTGGATTTTTCAATTTTTTGGGGGTGGTCACGAATTAAAGTCCTTTTCGCTCTAGGACGCTTAGTTTAGGAGATATGGGCAAAAGAAGTTTTTCATATAAAAATTTCAATTTTTTTAGGTTTTGGTTGGATTTTTCAATTTGTTGGGGGTGGTCACGAATTAAAGTCCTTTTCGCTCTAGGACGCATATTTAAGGAGATATGGGCAAAAGAAGTTTTTCATATAAAAATTTCAATTTTTTTAGGTTTTGGGTGGATTTTTCAATTTTTTGGGGGTGGTCACGAATTAAAGTCCTTTTCGCTCTAGGACGCTTAGTTTAGGAGATATGGGCAAAAGAAGTTTTTCATATAAAAATTTAAATTTTTTTAGGTTTTGGGTGGATTTTTCAATTTTTTGGGGGTGGTCACGAATTAAAGTCCTTTTCGCTCTAGGACGCTTAGTTTAGGAGATATGGGCAAAAGAAGTTTTTCATAAAAAAATTTCAATTTTTTTAGGTTTTGGGTGGATTTTTCAATTTTTTTGGGGTGGTCACGAATTAAAGTCCTTTTCGCTCTAGGACGCTTAGTTTAGGAGATATGGGCAAAAGAAGTTTTTCATATAAAAATTTAAATTTTTTTAGGTTTTGGGTGGATTTTTCAATTTTTTGGGGGAGGTCACGAATTAAAGTCCTTTTCGCTCTAGGACGCATATTTAAGGAGATATGGGCAAAAGAAGTTTTTCATATAAAAATTTCAATTTTTTTAGGTTTTGGGTGGATTTTTCAATTTTTTGGGGGGTGGTCACGAATTAAAGTCCTTTTCGCTCTAGGACGCTTAGTTTAGGAGATATGGGCAAAAGAAGTTTTTCATATAAAAATTTAATTTTTTTTAGGTTTTGGGTGGATTTTTCAATTTTTTGGGGGAGGTCACGAATTAAAGTCCTTTTCGCTCTAGGACGCATATTTAAGGAGATATGGGCAAAAGAAGTTTTTCATATAAAAATTTCAATTTTTTTAGGTTTTGGGTGGATTTTTCAATTTTTGGGGGTTGTCACGAATTAAAGTCCTTTTCGCTCTAGGAAGCATATTTAAGGAGATATGGGCAAAAGAAGTTTTTGATATAAATATTTCAATTTTTTTAGGTTTTGGGTGGATTTTTCAATTTTTTGGGGGTGGTCACGAATTAAAGTCGTTTTCGCTCTAGGACGCTTAGTTTAGGAGATATGGGCAAAAGAAGTTTTTCATATAAAAATTTCAATTTTTTTAGGTTTTGGGTGGATTTTTCAATTTTTTTTGGGGTGGTCACGAATTAAAGTCCTTTTCGCTCTAGGACGCTTAGTTTAGGAGATATGGGCAAAAGAAGTTTTTCATATAAAAATTTCAATTTTTTTAGGTTTTGGGTGGATTTTTCAATTTTTTGGGGGTGGTCACGAATTAAAGTCCTTTTCGCTCTAGGACGCATATTTAAGGAGATATGGGCAAACGAAGCTTTTCATATAAAAATTTAAATTTTTTTAGGTTTTGGGTGGATTTTTCAATTTTTTGGGGGAGGTCACGAATTAAAGACCTTTTCGCTCTAGGACGCATATTTAAGGAGATATGGGCAAAAGAAGTTTTTCATATAAAAATTTCAATTTTTTTAGGTTTTGGGTGGATTTTTCAATTTTTTTTGGGGTGGTCACGAATTATAGTCCTTTTCGCTCTAGGACGCTTAGTTTAGGAGATATGGGCAAAAGAAGTTTTTCATATAAAAATTTAAATTTTTTTAGGTTTTGGGTGGATTTTTCAATTTTTTGGGGGTGGTCACGAATTAAAGTCCTTTTCGCTCTAGGACGCATATTTAAGGAGATATGGGCAAAAGAAGCTTTTCATATAAAAATTTCAATTTTTTTAGGTTTTGGGTGGATTTTTCAATTTTTTGGGGGAGGTCACGAATTAAAGTCCTTTTCGCTCTAGGACGCATATTTAAGGAGATATGGGCAAAAGAAGTTTTTCATATAAAAATTTCAATTTTTTTAGGTTTTGGGTGGATTTTTCAATTTTTTTGGGGGTGGTCACGAATTAAAGTCCTTTTCGCTCTAGGACGCATATTTAAGGAGATATGGGCAAAAGAAGTTTTTCGTATAAAAATTTCAATTTTTTTAGGTTTTGGGTGGATTTTTCAATTTTTTGGGGGAGGTCACGAATTAAAGTCCTTTTCGCTCTAGGACGTATATTTAAGGAGATATGGGCAAAAGAAGTTTTTCATATAAAAATTTCAATTTTTTTAGGTTTTGGGTGGATTTTTCAATTTTTTTTTGGGGTGGTCACGAATTAAAGTCCTTTTCGCTCTAGGACGCTTAGTTTAGGAGATATGGGCAAAAGAAGTTTTTCATATAAAAATTTCAATTTTTTTAGGTTTTGGGTGGATTTTTCAATTTTTTGGGGGTGGTCACGAATTAAAGTCCTTTTCGCTCTAGGAGGCATATTTAAGGAGATATGGGCAAAAGAAGCTTTTCATATAAAAATTTCAATTTTTTTAGGTTTTGGGTGGATTTTCCAATTTTTTGGGGGAGGTCACGAATTAAAGTCATTTTCGCTCTAGGACGCATATTTAAGGAGATATGGGCAAAAGAAGTTTTTCATATAAAAATTTCAATTTTTTTAGGTTTTGGGTGGATTTTTCAATTTTTTGGGGGAGGTCACGAATTAAAGTCCTTTTCGCTCTAGGACGCTTAGTTTAGGAGATATGGGCAAAAGAAGTTTTTCATATAAAAATTTCAATTTTTTTAGGTTTTGGGTGGATTTTTAAATTTTTTGGGGGTGGTCACGAATTAAAGTCCTTTTCGCTCTAGGACGCTTAGTTTAGGAGATATGGGCAAAAGAAGTTTTTCATATAAAAATTCAATTTTTTTAGGTTTTGGGTGGATTTTTCAATTTTTTGGGGGTGGTCACGAATTAAAGTCCTTTTCGCTCTAGGACGCTTAGTTTAGGAGATATGGGCAAAAGAAGTTTTTCATATAAAAATTTCAATTTTTTTAGGTTTTGGGTGGATTTTTCAATTTGTTGGGGGTGGTCACGAATTAAAGTCCTTTTCGCTCTAGGACGCATATTTAAGGAGATATGGGCAAAAGAAGTTTTTCATATAAAAATTTCAATTTTTTTAGGTTTTGGGTGGATTTTTCAATTTTTTGGGGGTGGTCACGAATTAAAGTCCTTTTCGCTCTAGGACGCTTAGTTTAGGAGATATGGGCAAAAGAAGTTTTTCATATAAAAATTTCAATTTTTTTAGGTTTTGGGTGGATTTTTCAATTTTTTTGGGGTGGTCACGAATTAAAGTCCTTTTCGCTCTAGGACGCTTAGTTTAGGAGATATGGGCAAAAGAAGTTTTTCATATAAAAATTTCAATTTTTTTAGGTTTTGGGTAGATTTTTCAATTTTTTGGGGGTGGTCACGAATTAAAGTCCTTTTCGCTCTAGGACGCTTAGTTTAGGAGATATGGGCAAAAGAAGTTTTTCATATAAAAATTTCAATTTTTTTTTAGGTTTTGGGTGGATTTTTCAATTTTTTTGGGGGTGGTCACGAATTAAAGTCCTTTTCGCTCTAGGACGCTTAGTTTAGGAGATATGGGCAAAAGAAGTTTTTCATATAAATATTTCAATTTTTTTAGGTTTTGGGTGGATTTTTCAATTTTTTGGGGGTGGTCACGAATTAAAGTCGTTTTCGCTCTAGGACGCTTAGTTTAGGAGATATGGGCAAAAGAAGTTTTTCATATAAAAATTTAATTTTTTTTAGGTTTTGGGTGGATTTTTCAATTTTTTGGGGGTGGTCACGAATTAAAGTCCTTTTCGCTCTAGGACGCATATTTAAGGAGATATGGGCAAAAGAAGCTTTTCATATAAAAATTTCAATTTTTTTAGGTTTTGGGTGGATTTTTCAATTTTTTGGGGGAGGTCACGAATTAAAGTCCTTTTCGCTCTAGGACGCATATTTAAGGAGATATGGGCAAAAGAAGTTTTTCATATAAAAATTTCAATTTTTTTAGGTTTTGGGTGGATTTTTCAATTTTTTGGGGGTGGTCACGAATTAAAGTCCTTTTCGCTCTAGGACGCATATTTAAGGAGATATGGGCAAAAGAAGCTTTTCATATAAAAATTTCAATTTTTTTAGGTTTTGGGTGGATTTTTCAATTTTTTGGGGGAGGTCACGAATTAAAGTCCTTTCGCTCTAGGACGCATATTTAAGGAGATATGGGCAAAAGAAGTTTTTCATATAAAAATTTCAATTTTTTTAGGTTTTGGGTGGATTTTTCAATTTTTTTTGGGGTGGTCACGAATTAAAGTCCTTTTCGCTCTAGGACGCATATTTAAGGAGATATGGGCAAAAGAAGTTTTTCGTATAAAAATTTCAATTTTTTTAGGTTTTGAGTGGATTTTTCAATTTTTTGGGGGAGGTCACGAATTAAAGTCCTTTTCGCTCTAGGACGTATATTTAAGGAGATATGGGCAAAAGAAGTTTTTCATATAAAAATTTCAATTTTTTTAGGTTTTGGGTGGATTTTTCAATTTTTTGGGGGTGGTCACGAATTAAAGTCCTTTTCGCTCTAGGACGCTTAGTTTAGGAGATATGGGCAAAAGAAGTTTTTCATATAAAAATTTCAATTTTTTTAGGTTTTGGGTGGATTTTTCAATTTTTTTGGGGTGGTCACGAATTAAAGTCCTTTTCGCTCTAGGACGCTTAGTTTAGGAGATATGGGCAAAAGAAGTTTTTCATATAAAAATTTCAATTTTTTTAGGTTTTGGGTGGATTTTTCAATTTTTTGGGGGTGGTCACGAATTAAAGTCCTTTTCGCTCTAGGACGCATATTTAAGGAGATATGGGCAAAAGAAGCTTTTCATATAAAAATTTCAATTTTTTTAGGTTTTGGGTGGATTTTTCAATTTTTTGGGGGAGGTCACGAATTAAAGTCCTTTTCGCTCTAGGACGCATATTTAAGGAGATATGGGCAAAAGAAGTTTTTCATATAAAAATTTCAATTTTTTTAGGTTTTGGGTGGATTTTTCAATTTTTTGGCGGTGGTCACGAATTAAAGTCCTTTTCGCTCTAGGAAGCATATTTAAGGAGATATGGGCAATAGAAGTTTTTCATATAAATATTTCAATTTTTTTAGGTTTTGGGTGGATTTTTCAATTTTTTGGGGGTGGTCACGAATTAAAGTCCTTTTCGCTCTAGGACGCTTAGTTTAGGAGATATGGGCAAAAGAAGTTTTTCATATAAAAATTCAATTTTTTTAGGTTTTGGGTGGATTTTTCAATTTTTTGGGGGTGGTCACGAATTAAAGTCCTTTTCGCTCTAGGACGCTTAGTTTAGGAGATATGGGCAAAAGAAGTTTTTCATATAAAAATTTCAATTTTTTTAGGTTTTGGGTGGATTTTTCAATTTGTTGGGGGTGGTCACGAATTAAAGTCCTTTTCGCTCTAGGACGCATATTTAAGGAGATATGGGCAAAAGAAGTTTTTCATATAAAAATTTCAATTTTTTTAGGTTTTGGGTGGATTTTTCAATTTTTTGGGGGTGGTCACGAATTAAAGTCCTTTTCGCTCTAGGACGCTTAGTTTAGGAGATATGGGCAAAAGAAGTTTTTCATATAAAAATTTCAATTTTTTAGGTTTTGGGTGGATTTTTCAATTTTTTTGGGGTGGTCACGAATTAAAGTCCTTTTCGCTCTAGGACGCTTAGTTTAGGAGATATGGGCAAAATAAGTTTTTCATATAAAAATTTAAATTTTTTTAGGTTTTGGGTGGATTTTTCAATTTTTTGGGGGTGGTCACGAATTTAAATCCTTTTCGCTCTAGGACGCTTAGTTTAGGAGATATGGGCAAAAGAAGTTTTTCATATAAAAATTTCAATTTTTTTAGGTTTTGGGTGGATTTTTCAATTTTTTTGGGGGTGGTCACGAATTAAAGTCCTTTTCGCTCTAGGACGCTTAGTTTAGGAGATATGGGCAAAAGAAGTTTTTCATATAAAAATTTCAATTTTTTTAGGTTTTGGGTGGATTTTTCAATTTTTTGGGGGAGGTCACGAATTAAAGTCCTTTTCGCTCTAGGACGCATATTTAAGGAGATATGGGCAAAAGAAGTTTTTCATATAAAAATTTCAATTTTTTTAGGTTTTGGGTGGATTTTTCAATTTTTTTGGCGGTGGTCACGAATTAAAGTCCTTTTCGCTCTAGGAAGCATATTTAAGGAGATATGGGCAAAAGAAGTTTTTCATATAAATATTTCAATTTTTTTAGGTTTTGGGTGGATTTTTCAATTTGTTGGGGGTGGTCACGAATTAAAGTCCTTTTCGCTCTAGGACGCTTAGGTTAGGAGATATGGGCAAAAGAAGTTTTTCATATAAAAATTTCAATTTTTTTAGGTTTTGGGTGGATTTGTCAATTTTTTTTGGGGTGGTCACGAATTAAAGTCCTTTTCGCTCTAGGACGCTTAGTTTAGGAGATATGGGCAAAAGAAGTTTTTCATATAAAAATTTCAATTTTTTTAGGTTTTGGGTGGATTTTTCAATTTTTTGGGGGTGGTCACGAATTAAAGTCCTTTTCGCTCTAGGACGCATATTTAAGGAGATATGGGCAAAAGAAGCTTTTCATATAAAAATTTCAATTTTTTTAGGTTTTGGGTGGATTTTTCAATTTTTTGGGGGAGGTCACGAATTAAAGTCCTTTTCGCTCTAGGACGCATATTTAAGGAGATATGGGCAAAAGAAGTTTTTCATATAAAAATTTCAATTTTTTTAGGTTTTGGGTGGATTTTTCAATTTTTTTTGGGGTGGTCACGAATTAAAGTCCTTTTCGCTCTAGGACGCATATTTAAGGAGATATGGGCAAAAGAAGTTTTTCGTATAAAAATTTCAATTTTTTTAGGTTTTGAGTGGATTTTTCAATTTTTTGGGGGAGGTCACGAATTAAAGTCCTTTTCGCTTTAGGACGTATATTTAAGGAGATATGGGCAAAAGAAGTTTTTCATATAAAAATTTCAATTTTTTTAGGTTTTGGGTGGATTTTTCAACTTTTTTTTGGGGTGGTCACGAATTAAAGTCCTTTTCGCTCTAGGACGCTTAGTTTAGGAGATATGGGCAAAAGAAGTTTTTCATATAAAAATTTCAATTTTTTTAGGTTTTGGGTGGATTTTTCAATTTTTTGGGGGTGGTCACGAATTAAAGTCCTTTTCGCTCTAGGACGCATATTTAAGGAGATATGGGCAAAAGAAGCTTTTCATATAAAAATTTCAATTTTTTTAGGTTTTGGGTGGATTTTTCAATTTTTTGGGGGAGGTCACGAATTAAAGTCCTTTTCGCTCTAGGACGCATATTTAAGGAGATATGGGCAAAAGAAGTTTTTCATATAAAAATTTCAATTTTTTTAGGTTTTGGGTGGATTTTTCAATTTTTTGGGGGTGGTCACGAATTAAAGTCCTTTTCGCTCTAGGACGCTTAGTTTAGGAGATATGGGCAAAAGAAGTTTTTCATATAAAAATTTCAATTTTTTTAGGTTTTGGGTGGATTTTTCAATTTTTTGGGGGAGGTCACGAATTAAAGTCCTTTTCGCTCTAGGACGCTTAGTTTAGGAGATATGGGCAAAAGAAGTTTTTCATATAAAAATTTCAATTTTTTTAGGTTTTGGGTGGATTTTTAAATTTTTTGGGGGTGGTCACGAATTAAAGTCCTTTTCGCTCTAGGACGCTTAGTTTAGGAGATATGGGCAAAAGAAGTTTTTCATATAAAAATTCAATTTTTTTAGGTTTTGGGTGGATTTTTCAATTTTTTGGGGGTGGTCACGAATTAAAGTCCTTTTCGCTCTAGGACGCTTAGTTTAGGAGATATGGGCAAAAGAAGTTTTTCATATAAAAATTTCAATTTTTTTAGGTTTTGGGTGGATTTTTTAATTTGTTGGGGGTGGTCACGAATTAAAGTCCTTTTCGCTCTAGGACGCATATTTAAGGAGATATGGGCAAAAGAAGTTTTTCATATAAAAATTTCAATTTTTTTAGGTTTTGGGTGGATTTTTCAATTTTTTGGGGGTGGTCACGAATTAAAGTCCTTTTCGCTCTAGGACGCTTAGTTTAGGAGATATGGGCAAAAGAAGTCTTTCATATAAAAATTTCAATTTTTTTAGGTTTTGGGTGGATTTTTCAATTTTTTTGGGGTGGTCACGAATTAAAGTCCTTTTCGCTCTAGGACGCTTAGTTTAGGAGATATGGGCAAAAGAAGTTTTTCATATAAAAATTTCAATTTTTTTAGGTTTTGGGTGGATTTTTCAATTTTTTGGGGGTGGTCACGAATTAAAGTCCTTTTCGCTCTAGGACGCATATTTAAGGAGATATGGGCAAAAGAAGCTTTTCATATAAAAATTTCAATTTTTTTAGGTTTTGGGTAGATTTTTCAATTTTTTGGGGGAGGTCACGAATTAAAGTCCTTTTCGCTCTAGGACGCATATTTAAGGAGATATGGGCAAAAGAAGTTTTTCATATAAAAATTTCAATTTTTTTAGGTTTTGGGTGGATTTTTCAATTTTTTGGCGGTGGTCACGAATTAAAGTCCTTTTCGCTCTAGGAAGCATATTTAAGGAGATATTGGCAATAGAAGTTTTTCATATAAATATTTCAATTTTTTTAGGTTTTGGGTGGATTTTTCAATTTTTTGGGGGTGGTCACGAATTAAAGTCGTTTTAGCTCTAGGACGCTTAGTTTAGGAGATATGGGCAAAAGAAGTTTTTCATATAAAAATTTAATTTTTTTTAGGTTTTGGGTGGATTTTTCAATTTTTTGGGGAGGTCACGAATTAAAGTCCTTTTCGCTCTAGGACGCATATTTAAGGAGATATGGGCAAAAGAAGTTTTTCATATAAAAATTTCAATTTTTTTAGGTTTTGGGTGGATTTTTCAATTTTTTGGCGGTGGTCACGAATTAAAGTCCTTTTCGCTCTAGGAAGCATATTTAAGGAGATATGGGCAAAAGAAGTTTTTCATATAAAAATTTCAATTTTTTTAGGTTTTGGGTGGATTTTTCAATTTTTTGGGGGAGGTCACGAATTAAAGTCCTTTTCGCTCTAGGACGCATATTTAAGGAGATATGGGCAAAAGAAGTTTTTCATATAAAAATTTCAATTTTTTTAGGTTTTGGGTGGATTTTTCAATTTTTTGGGGGTGGTCACGAATTAAAGTCCTTTTCGCTCTAGGACGCATATTTAAGGAGATATGGGCAAAAGAAGTTTTTCATATAAAAATTTAATTTTTTTTAGGTTTTGTGTGGATTTTTCAATTTTTTGGGGGTGGTCACGAATTAAAGTCCTTTTCGCTCTAGGATGCATATTTAAGGAGATATGGGCAAAAGAAGTTTTTCATATAAAAATTTCAATTTTTTTAGGTTTTGGGTGGATTTTTCAATTTTTTTTGGGGGAGGTCACGAATTAAAGTCCTCTTCGCTCTAGGACTCGTATTTAAGGAGATATGGGCAAAAGAAGTTTTTCGTATAAAAATTTCAATTTTTTTAGGTTTTGAGTGGATTTTTCAATTTTTTGGGGGTGGTCACGAATTAAAGTCCTTTTCGCTCTAGGAGATATGGGCAAAAGAAGTTTTTCATATAAAAATTTCAATTTTTTTAGGTTTTGGGTGGATTTTTCAATTTTTTTTGGGGGAGGTCACGAATTAAAGTCCTCTTCGCTCTAGGACTCGTATTTAAGGAGATATGGGCAAAAGAAGTTTTTCATATAAAAATTTCAATTTTTTTTAGGTTTTGGGTGGATTTTTCAATTTTTTGGGGGAGGTCACGAATTAAAGTCCTTTTCGCTCTAGGAGATATGGGCAAAAGAAGTTTTTCATATAAAAATTTCAATTTTTTTAGGTTTTGGGTGGATTTTTCAATTTTTTGGGGGTGGTCACGAATTAAAGTCGTTTTCGCTCTAGGACGCTTAGTTTAGGAGATATGGGCAAAAGAAGTTTTTCATATAAAAATTTAATTTTTTTTAGGTTTTGGGTGGATTTTTCAATTTTTTGGGGGTGGTCACGAATTAAAGTCCTTTTCGCTCTAGGACGCATATTTAAGGAGATATGGGCAAAAGAAGCTTTTCATATAAAAATTTCAATTTTTTTAGGTTTTGGGTGGA
Organism: Haematobia irritans; assembly: GCF_050003625.1. NCBI lineage: Eukaryota > Metazoa > Arthropoda > Insecta > Diptera > Muscidae > Haematobia > Haematobia irritans. The sequence goes on along the minus strand of NC_134397.1, from coordinate 161,935,107 downwards.
TTTTTCAATTTTTTGGGGGAGGTCACGAATTAAAGTCCTTTTCGCTCTAGGACGCATATTTAAGGAGATATGGGCAAAAGAAGTTTTTCATATAAAAATTTCAATTTTTTTAGGTTTTGGGTGGATTTTTCAATTTTTTTTGGGGTGGTCACGAATTAAAGTCCTTTTCGCTCTAGGACGCTTAGTTTAGGAAATATGGGCAAAAGAAGTTTTTCATATAAAAATTTCAATTTTTTTAGGTTTTGGGTGGATTTTTCACGAATTAAAGTCCTTTTCGCTCTAGGACGCATATTTAAGGAGATATGGGCAAAAGAAGCTTTTCATATAAAAATTTCAATTTTTTTAGGTTTTGGGTGGATTTTTCAATTTTTTGGGGGAGGTCACGAATTAAAGTCCTTTTCGCTCTAGGACGCATATTTAAGGAGATATGGGCAAAAGAAGTTTTTCATATAAAAATTTCAATTTTTTTAGGTTTTGGGTGGATTTTTCAATTTTTTTTGGGGTGGTCACGAATTAAAGTCCTTTTCGCTCTAGGATGCATATTTAAGGAGATATGTGCAAAAGAAGTTTTTCATATAAAAATTTCAATTTTTTTAGGTTTTGGGTGGATTTTTCAATTTTTTTTGGGGGAGGTCACGAATTAAAGTCCTCTTCGCTCTAGGACTCGTATTTAAGGAGATATGGGCAAAAGAAGTTTTTCGTATAAAAATTTCAATTTTTTTAGGTTTTGAGTGGATTTTTCAATTTTTTGGGGGTGGTCACGAATTAAAGTCCTTTTCGCTCTAGGAGATATGGGCAAAAGAAGTTTTTCATATAAAAATTTCAATTTTTTTAGGTTTTGGGTGGATTTTTCAATTTTTTTTGGGGGAGGTCACGAATTAAAGTCCTCTTCGCTCTAGGACTCGTATTTAAGGAGATATGGGCAAAAGAAGTTTTTCATATAAAAATTTCAATTTTTTTTAGGTTTTGGGTGGATTTTTCAATTTTTTGGGGGAGGTCACGAATTAAAGTCCTTTTCGCTCTAGGAGATATGGGCAAAAGAAGTTTTTCATATAAAAATTTCAATTTTTTTAGGTTTTGGGTGGATTTTTCAATTTTTTGGGGGTGGTCACGAATTAAAGTCGTTTTCGCTCTAGGACGCTTAGTTTAGGAGATATGGGCAAAAGAAGTTTTTCATATAAAAATTTAATTTTTTTTAGGTTTTGGGTGGATTTTTCAATTTTTTGGGGGTGGTCACGAATTGAAGTCCTTTTCGCTCTAGGACGCATATTTAAGGAGATATGGGCAAAAGAAGCTTTTCATATAAAAATTTCAATTTTTTTAGGTTTTGGGTGGATTTTTCAATTTTTTGGGGGAGGTCACGAATTAAAGTCCTTTTCGCTCTAGGACGCATATTTAAGGAGATATGGGCAAAAGAAGTTTTTCATATAAAAATTTCAATTTTTTTAGGTTTTGGGTGGATTTTTCAATTTTTTTTGGGGTGGTCACGAATTAAAGTCCTTTTCGCTCTAGGACGCTTAGTTTAGGAAATATGGGCAAAAGAAGTTTTTCATATAAAAATTTCAATTTTTTTAGGTTTTGGGTGGATTTTTCACGAATTAAAGTCCTTTTCGCTCTAGAACGCATATTTAAGGAGATATGGGCAAAAGAAGCTTTTCATATAAAAATTTCAATTTTTTTAGGTTTTGGGTGGATTTTTCAATTTTTTTTGGGGTGGTCACGAATTAAAGTCCTTTTCGCTCTAGGACGCATATTTAAGGAGATATGGGCAAAAGAAGTTTTTCGTATAAAAATTTCAATTTTTTTAGGTTTTGAGTGGATTTTTCAATTTTTTGGGGGAGGTCACGAATTAAAGTCCTTTTCGCTCTAGGACGTATATTTAAGGAGATATGGGCAAAAGAAGTTTTTCATATAAAAATTTCAATTTTTTTAGGTTTTGGGTGGATTTTTCAATTTTTTGGGGGTGGTCACGAATTAAAGTCCTTTTCGCTCTAGGACGCTTAGTTTAGGAGATATGGGCAAAAGAAGTTTTTCATATAAAAATTTCAATTTTTTTAGGTTTTGGGTGGATTTTTCATTTTTTTTTGGGTGGTCACGAATTAAAGTCCTTTTCGCTCTAGGACGCTTAGTTTAGGAGATATGGGCAAAAGAAGTTTTTCATATAAAAATTTAAATTTTTTTAGGTTTTGGGTGGATTTTTCAATTTTTTGGGGGTGGTCACGAATTAAAGTCCTTTTCGCTCTAGGACGCATATTTAAGGAGATATGGGCAAAAGAAGCTTTTCATATAAAAATTTCAATTTTTTTAGGTTTTGGGTGGATTTTTCAATTTTTTGGGGGAGGTCACGAATTAAAGTCCTTTTCGCTCTAGGACGCATATTTAAGGAGATATGGGCAAAAGAAGTTTTTCATATAAAAATTTCAATTTTTTTAGGTTTTGGGTGGATTTTTAAATTTTTTGGCGGTGGTCACGAATTAAAGTCCTTTTCGCTCTAGGAAGCATATTTAAGGAGATATGGGCAATAGAAGTTTTTCATATAAATATTTCAATTTTTTTAGGTTTTGGGTGGATTTTTCAATTTTTTGGGGGTGGTCACGAATTAAAGTCCTTTTCGCTCTAGGACGCTTAGTTTAGGAGATATGGGCAAAAGAAGTTTTTCATATAAAAATTCAATTTTTTTAGGTTTTGGGTGGATTTTTCAATTTTTTGGGGGTGGTCACGAATTAAAGTCCTTTTCGCTCTAGGACGCTTAGTTTAGGAAATATGGGCAAAAGAAGTTTTTCATATAAAAATTTCAATTTTTTTAGGTTTTGGGTGGATTTTTCAATTTGTTGGGGGTGGTCACGAATTAAAGTCCTTTTCGCTCTAGGACGCATATTTAAGGAGATATGGGCAAAAGAAGTTTTTCATATAAAAATTTCAATTTTTTTAGGTTTTGGGTGGATTTTTCAATTTTTTGGGGGTGGTCACGAATTAAAGTCCTTTTCGCTCTAGGACGCTTAGTTTAGGAGATATGGGCAAAAGAAGTTTTTTCATATAAAAATTTCAATTTTTTTAGGTTTTGGGTGGATTTTTCAATTTTTTTTGGGGTGGTCACGAATTAAAGTCCTTTTCGCTCTAGGACGCATATTTAAGGAGATATGGGCAAAAGAAGTTTTTCGTATAAAAATTTCAATTTTTTTAGGTTTTGAGTGGATTTTTCAATTTTTTGGGGGAGGTCACGAATTAAAGTCCTTTTCGCTTTAGGACGTATATTTAAGGAGATATGGGCAAAAGAAGTTTTTCATATAAAAATTTCAATTTTTTTAGGTTTTGGGTGGATTTTTCAACTTTTTTTTGGGGTGGTCACGAATTAAAGTCCTTTTCGCTCTAGGACGCTTAGTTTAGGAGATATGGGCAAAAGAAGTTTTTCATATAAAAATTTCAATTTTTTTAGGTTTTGGGTGGATTTTTCAATTTTTTGGGGGTGGTCACGAATTAAAGTCCTTTTCGCTCTAGGACGCATATTTAAGGAGATATGGGCAAAAGAAGCTTTTCATATAAAAATTTCAATTTTTTTAGGTTTTGGGTGGATTTTTCAATTTTTTGGGGGAGGTCACGAATTAAAGTCCTTTTCGCTCTAGGACGCATATTTAAGGAGATATGGGCAAAAGAAGTTTTTCATATAAAAATTTCAATTTTTTTAGGTTTTGGGTGGATTTTTCAATTTTTTGGGGGTGGTCACGAATTAAAGTCCTTTTCGCTCTAGGACGCTTAGTTTAGGAGATATGGGCAAAAGAAGTTTTTCATATAAAAATTTCAATTTTTTAGGTTTTGGGTGGATTTTTCAATTTTTTGGGGGAGGTCACGAATTAAAGTCCTTTTCGCTCTAGGACGCTTAGTTTAGGAGATATGGGCAAAAGAAGTTTTTCATATAAAAATTTCAATTTTTTTAGGTTTTGGGTGGATTTTTCAATTTGTTGGGGGTGGTCACGAATTAAAGTCCTTTTCGCTCTAGGACGCTTAGTTTAGGAGATATGGGCAAAAGAAGTTTTTCATATAAAAATTTCAATTTTTTTAGGTTTTGGGTGGATTTTTCAATTTGTTGGGGGTGGTCACGAATTAAAGTCCTTTTCGCTCTAGGACGCATATTTAAGGAGATATGGGCAAAAGAAGTTTTTCATATAAAAATTTCAATTTTTTTAGGTTTTGGGTGGATTTTTCAATTTTTTGGGGGTGGTCACGAATTAAAGTCCTTTTCGCTCTAGGACGCTTAGTTTAGGAGATATGGGCAAAAGAAGTCTTTCATATAAAAATTTCAATTTTTTTAGGTTTTGGGTGGATTTTTCAATTTTTTTGGGGTGGTCACGAATTAAAGTCCTTTTCGCTCTAGGACGCTTAGTTTAGGAGATATGGGCAAAAGAAGTTTTTCATATAAAAATTTCAATTTTTTTAGGTTTTGGGTGGATTTTTCAATTTTTTGGGGGTGGTCACGAATTAAAGTCCTTTTCGCTCTAGGACGCATATTTAAGGAGATATGGGCAAAAGAAGCTTTTCATATAAAAATTTCAATTTTTTTAGGTTTTGGGTGGATTTTTCAATTTTTTGGGGGAGGTCACGAATTAAAGTCCTTTTCGCTCTAGGACGCATATTTAAGGAGATATGGGCAAAAGAAGTTTTTCATATAAAAATTTCAATTTTTTTAGGTTTTGGGTGGATTTTTCAATTTTTTGGCGGTGGTCACGAATTAAAGTCCTTTTCGCTCTAGGAAGCATATTTAAGGAGATATGGGCAAAAGAAGTTTTTCATATAAAAATTTCAAGTTTTTTAGGTTTTGGGTGGATTTTTCAATTTTTTGGGGGAGGTCACGAATTAAAGTCCTTTTCGCTCTAGGACGCATATTTAAGGAGATATGGGCAAAAGAAGTTTTTCATATAAAAATTTCAATTTTTTTAGGTTTTGGGTGGATTTTTCAATTTTTTGGGGGTGGTCACGAATTAAAGTCCTTTTCGCTCTAGGACGCATATTTAAGGAGATATGGGCAAAAGAAGTTTTTCATATAAAAATTTAATTTTTTTTAGGTTTTGTGTGGATTTTTCAATTTTTTGGGGGTGGTCACGAATTAAAGTCCTTTTCGCTCTAGGATGCATATTTAAGGAGATATGGGCAAAAGAAGTTTTTCATATAAAAATTTCAATTTTTTTAGGTTTTGGGTGGATTTTTCAATTTTTTTTGGGGGAGGTCACGAATTAAAGTCCTCTTCGCTCTAGGACTCGTATTTAAGGAGATATGGGCAAAAGAAGTTTTTCGTATAAAAATTTCAATTTTTTTAGGTTTTGAGTGGATTTTTCAATTTTTTGGGGGTGGTCACGAATTAAAGTCCTTTTCGCTCTAGGAGATATGGGCAAAAGAAGTTTTTCATATAAAAATTTCAATTTTTTTAGGTTTTGGGTGGATTTTTCAATTTTTTTTGGGGGAGGTCACGAATTAAAGTCCTCTTCGCTCTAGGACTCGTATTTAAGGAGATATAGGCAAAAGAAGTTTTTCATATAAAAATTTCAATTTTTTTTAGGTTTTGGGTGGATTTTTCAATTTTTTGGGGGAGGTCACGAATTAAAGTCCTTTTCGCTCTAGGAGATATGGGCAAAAGAAGTTTTTCATATAAAAATTTCAATTTTTTTAGGTTTTGGGTGGATTTTTCAATTTTTTGGGGGTGGTCACGAATTAACGTCCTTTTCGCTCTAGGACGCATATTTAAGGAGATATGGGCAAAAGAAGTTTTTCATATAAAAATTTCAATTTTTTTAGGTTTTGGTTGGATTTTTCAATTTTTTTGGGGGTGGTCACGAATTAAAGTCCTTTTCGCTCTAGGACGCATATTTAAGGAGATATGGGCAAAAGAAGTTTTTCATATAAAAATTTCAATTTTTTTAGGTTTTGGTTGGATTTTTCAACTTTTTGTGGGTGGTCACGAATTAAAGTCCTTTTCGCTCTAGGACGCTTAGTTTAGGAGATATGGGCAAAAGAAGTTTTTCATATAAAAATTTCAATTTTTTTAGGTTTTGGGTGGATTTTTAGACTTTTTGGGGGTGGTCACGAATTAAAGTCCTTTTCGCTCTAGGACGCTTAGTTTAGGAGATATGGGCAAAAGAAGTTTTTCATATAAAAATTTCAATTTTTTTAGGTTTTGGGTGGATTTTTCAATTTTTTGGGGGAGGTCACGAATTAAAGTCCTTTTCGCTCTAGGACGCATATTTAAGGAGATATGGGCAAAACAAGTTTTTCATATAAAAATTTCAATTTTTTTAGGTTTTGGGTGGACTTTTTCAACTTTTTGGGGGTGGTCACGAATTAAGGTCCTTTTCGCTCTAGGACGCATATTTAAGGAGATATGGGCAAAAGAAGTTTTTCATATAAAAATTTCAATTTTTTTAGGTTTTGGGTGGATTTTTCAATTTTTTTTGGGGGAGGTCACGAATTAAAGTCCTCTTCGCTCTAGGACTCGTATTTAAGGAGATATGGGCAAAAGAAGTTTTTCGTATAAAAATTTCAATTTTTTTAGGTTTTGAGTGGATTTTTCAATTTTTTGGGGGTGGTCACGAATTAAAGTCCTTTTCGCTCTAGGAGATATGGGCAAAAGAAGTTTTTCATATAAAAATTTCAATTTTTTTAGGTTTTGGGTGGATTTTTCAATTTTTTTTGGGGGAGGTCACGAATTAAAGTCCTTTTCGCTCTAGGACGCTTAGTTTAGGAGATATGGGCAAAAGAAGTTTTTCATATAAAAATTTCAATTTTTTTAGGTTTTGGTTGGATTTTTCAACTTTTTGGGGGTGGTCACGAATTAAAGTCCTTTTCGCTCTAGGACGCATATTTAAGGAGATATGGGCAAAACAAGTTTTTCATATAAAAATTTCAATTTTTTTAGGTTTTGGGTGGACTTTTTCAACTTTTTGGGGGTGGTCACGAATTAAAGTCCTTTTCGCTCTAGGACGCATATTTAAGGAGATATGGGCAAAAGAAGTTTTTCATATAAAAATTTCAATTTTTTTAGGTTTTGGGTGGATTTTTCAATTTTTTGGGGGTGGTCACGAATTAAAGTCCTTTTCGCTCTAGGACGCTTAGTTTAGGAGATATGGGCAAAAGAAGTTTTTCATATAAAAATTTCAATTTTTTTAGGTTTTGGTTGGATTTTTCAACTTTTTGGGGGTGGTCACGAATTAAAGTCCTTTTCGCTCTAGGACGCATATTTAAGGAGATATGGGCAAAAGAAGTTTTTCATATAAAAATTTCAATTTTTTTAGGTTTTGGGTGGATTTTTCAACTTTTTGGGGGAGGTCACGAATTAAAGTCCTTTTAGCTCTAGGTCGCTTAGTTTAGGAGATATGGGCAAAAAAAAAATTTCGTATAAAAATTTCAATTTTTTTTAGGTTTTGGGTGGATTTTTCAACTTTTTGGGGGTGGTCACGACTTAAAGTCCTTTTCGCTCTAGGACGCATATTTAAGGAGATATGGGCAAAAGAAGTTTTTCATATAAAAATTTCAATTTTTTTAGGGTTTGGGTGGATTTTTCGATTTTTTTTGGGGGAGGTCACGAATTAAAGTCCTCTTCGCTCTAGGACTCGTATTTAAGGAGATATGGGCAAAAGAAGTTTTTCGTATAAAAATTTCAATTTTTTTAGGTTTTGAGTGGATTTTCCAATTTTTTGGGAGGTCACGAATTAAAGTCCTTTTTGCTCTTGGAAGCATATTTAAGGAGATATGGGCAAAAGAAGTTTTTCATATAAAAATTTCAATTTTTTAAGGTTTTGGGTGGATTTTTCAATTTTTTGGGGGTGGTAACGAATTAAAGTCCTTTTCGCTCTAGGACGCTTAGTTTAGGAGATATGGGCAAAAGAAGTTTTTCATATAAAAATTTCAATTTTTTTAGGTTTTGGGTGGATTTTTCAATTTTTTTTTTGGGGGGAGGTCACGAATTAAAGTCCTCTTCGCTCTAGGACGCATATTTAAGGAGATATGGGCAAAAGAAGTTTTTCATATAAAAATTTAATTTTTTTTAGGTTTTGGATGGATTTTTCAATTTTTTGGGGGGAGGTCACGAATTAAAGTCCTTTTCGCTCTAGGACGCATATTTAAGGAGATATGGGCAAAAGAAGTTTTTCATATAAAAATTTCAATTTTTTTAGGTTTTGGGTGGATTTTTCAATTTTTTGGGGGATGTCACGAATTAAAGTCCTTTTTGGCTCTAGGACGCATATTTAAGGAGATATGGGCAAACGAAGATTTTCATATAAAAATTTCAATTTTTTTAGGTTTTGGGTGGATTTTTCAATTTTTTGGGGGAGGTCACGAATTAAAGTCCTTTTTGCTCTAGGACGCTTAGTTTAGGAGATATGGGCAAAAGAAGTTTTTCGTATAAAAATTTCAATTTTTTAAGGTTTTGGGTGGATTTTTCAATTTTTTGGGGGTGGTCACGAATTAAAGTCCTTTTCGCTCTAGGACGCTTAGTTTAGGAGATATGGGCAAAAGAAGTTTTTCATATAAAAATTTCAATTTTTTAAGGTTTTGGGTGGATTTTTCAATTTTTTGGGGGTGGTCACGAATTAAAGTCCTTTTTGCTCTAGGACGCTTAGTTTAGGAGATATGGGCAAAAGAAGTTTTTCATATAAAAATTTCAATTTTTTAAGGTTTTGGGTGGATTTTTCAATTTTTTGGGGGTGGTCACGAATTAAAGTCCTTTTCGCTCTAGGACGCATATTTAAGGAGATATGGGCAAAAGAAGTTTTTCATATAAAAATTTCAATTTTTTTAGGTTTTGGGTGGATTTTTCAATTTTTTGGGGGAGGTCACGAATTAAAGTCCTTTTCGCTCTAGGACGCATATTTAAGGAGATATGGGCAAAAGAAGTTTTTCATATAAAAATTTCAATTTTTTTAGGTTTTGGGTGAATTTTTCAATTTTTTTGGGGGTGGTCACGAATTAAAGTCCTCTTCGCTCTAGGACGCATATTTAAGGAGATATGGGCAAAAGAAGTTTTTCATATAAAAATTTCAATTTTTTTAGGTTTTGGGTGGATTTTTCAATTTTTTTGGGGGTGGTCACGAATTAAAGTCCTTTTCGCTCTAGGACGCTTAGTTTAGGAGATATGGGCAAAAGAAGTTTTTCATATAAAAATTTCAATTTTTTTAGGTTTTGGGTGGATTTTTCAACTTTTTGGGGGTGGTCACGAATTAAAGTCCTTTTCGCTCTAGGACGCATATTTAAGGAGATATGGGCAAAAGAAGTTTTTCATATAAAAATTTCAATTTTTTTAGGTTTTGGGTGGACTTTTTCAACTTTTTGGGGGTGGTCACGAATTAAAGTCCTTTTCGCTCTAGGTCGCTTAGTTTAGGAGATATGGGCAAAAAAAATTTTTCGTATAAAAATTTCAATTTTTTTAGGTTTTGGGTGGATTTTTCAACTTTTTGGGGGAGGTCACGAATTAAAGTCCTTTTTGCTCTAGGTCGCTTAGTTTCGGAGATATGGGCAAAAGAAGTTTTTCATATAAAAATTTCAATTTTTTTAGGTTTTGGGTGGATTTTTCAATTTTTTGGGGGTGGTCACGAATTAAAGTCCTTTTCGCTCTAGGACGCTTATTTAAGGAGATATGGGCAAAATAAGTTTTTCATATAAAAATTTCAATTTTTTTAGGTTTTGGTTGTATTTTTCAATTTTTTTGGGGGTGGTCACGAATTAAAGTCCTTTTCGCTCTAGGACGCATATTTAAGGAGATATGGGCAAAAGAAGTTTTTCATATAAAAATTTCAATTTTTTTAGGTTTTGGGTGGATTTTTCAATTTTTTGGGGGTGGTCACGAATTAAAGTCCTTTTCGCTCTAGGACGCATATTTAAGGAGATATGGGCAAAAGAAGTTTTTCATATAAAAATTTCAATTTTTTTAGGTTTTGGGTGGATTTTTCAATTATTTGGGGGTGGTCACGAATTAAAGTCCTTTTCGCTCTAGGACGCTTAGTTTAGGAGATATGGGCAAAAGAAGTTTTTCATATAAAAATTTCATTTTTTTTAGGTTTTGGGTGGACTTTTTCAACTTTTTGGGGGTGGTCACGAATTAAAGTCCTTTTCGCTCTAGGTCGCTTAGTTTAGGAGATATGGGCAAAAAAAATTTTTCGTATAAAAATTTCAATTTTTTTAGGTTTTGGGTGGATTTTTCAACTTTTTGGGGGAGGTCACGAATTAAAGTCCTTTTTGCTCTAGGTCGCTTAGTTTCGGAGATATGGGCAAAAGAAGTTTTTCATATAAAAATTTCAATTTTTTTAGGTTTTGGGTGGATTTTTCGATTTTTTAGGGGTGGTCACGAATTAAAGTCCTTTTCGCTCTAGGACGCTTAGTTTAGGAGATATGGGCAAAAGAAGTTTTTCATATAAAAATTTCAATTTTTTTAGGTTTTGGGTGGATTTTCACGAATTAAAGTCCTTTTCGCTCTAGGACGCATATTTAAGGAGATATGGGCAAAACAAGTTTTTCATATAAAAATTTCAATTTTTTTAGGTTTTGGGTGGACTTTTTCAACTTTTTGGGGGTGGTCACGAATTAAAGTCCTTTTCGCTCTAGGACGCATATTTAAGGAGATATGGGCAAAAGAAGTTTTTCATATAAAAATTTCAATTTTTTTAGGTTTTGGGTGGATTTTTCAATTTTTTGGGGGAGGTCACGAATTAAAGTCCTTTTCGCTCTAGGACGCATATTTAAGGAGATATGGGCAAAAGAAGTTTTTCATATAAAAATTTAAATTTTTTTAGGTTTTGGTTGGATTTTTCAATTTTTTTGGGGGAGGTCACGAATTAAAGTCCTTTTCGCTCTAGGACGCTTAGTTTAGGAGATATGGGCAAACGAAGTTTTTCATATAAAAATTTCAATTTTTTTAGGTTTTGGGTGGATTTTTCAATTTTTTGTGGGTGGTCACGAATTAAAGTCCTTTTCGCTCTAGGAGGCTTAGTTTAGGAGATATGGGCAAAAGAAGTTTTTCATATAAAAATTTAAATTTTTTTAGGTTTTGGGTGGATTTTTCAACTTTTTGGGGGTGGTCACGAATTAAAGTCCTTTTCGCTCTAGGACGCATATTTAAGGAGATATGGGCAAAAGAAGTTTTTCATATAAAAATTTCAATTTTTTTAGGTTTTGGGTGGACTTTTTCAACTTTTTGGGGGTGGTCACGAATTAAAGTCCTTTTCGCTCTAGGTCGCTTCGTTTAGGAGATATGGGCAAAAAAAATTTTTCGTATAAAAATTTCAATTTTTTTAGGTTTTGGGTGGATTTTTCAACTTTTTGGGGGAGGTCACGAATTAAAGTCCTTTTTGCTCTAGGTCGCTTAGTTTCGGAGATATGGACAAAAGAAGTTTTTCATATAAAAATTTCATTTTTTTTAGGTTTTGGGTGGACTTTTTCAACTTTTTGGGGGTGGTCACGAATTAAAGTCCTTTTCGCTCTAGGTCGCTTAGTTTAGGAGATATGGGCAAAAAAAATTTTTCGTATAAAAATTTCAATTTTTTTAGGTTTTGGGTGGATTTTTTAACTTTTTGGGGGTGGTCACGACTTAAAGTCCTTTTCGCTCTAGGACGCATATTTTTTTAGGTTTTGGGTGGATTTTTAGACTTTTTGGGGGTGGTCACGAATTAAAGTCCTTTTCGCTCTAGGACGCTTAGTTTAGGAGATATGGGCAAAAGAAGTTTTTCATATAAAAATTTCAATTTTTTTAGGTTTTGGGTGGATTTTTCAATTTTTTGGGGGAGGTCACGAATTAAAGTCCTTTTCGCTCTAGGACGCATATTTAAGGAGATATGGGCAAAACAAGTTTTTCATATAAAAATTTCAATTTTTTTAGGTTTTGGGTGGACTTTTTCAACTTTTTGGGGGTGGTCACGAATTAAGGTCCTTTTCGCTCTAGGACGCATATTTAAGGAGATATGGGCAAAAGAAGTTTTTCATATAAAAATTTCAATTTTTTTAGGTTTTGGGTGGATTTTTCAATTTTTTGGGGGAGGTCACGAATTAAAGTCCTTTTCGCTCTAGGAGCTATGGGCAAAAGAAGTTTTTCATATAAAAATTTCAATTTTTTAAGGTTTTGGGTGGATTTTTCAATTTTTTGGGGGTGGTCACGAATTAAAGTCCTTTTCGCTCTAGGACGCATATTTAAGGAGATATGGGCAAAAGAAGTTTTTCATATAAAAATTTCAATTTTTTTAGGTTTTGGGTGGATTTTTCAATTTTTTGGGGGAGGTCACGAATTAAAGTCCTTTTCGCTCTAGGACGCATATTTAAGGAGATATGGGCAAAAGAAGTTTTTCATATAAAAATTTCAATTTTTTTAGGTTTTGGGTGAATTTTTCAATTTTTTTGGGGGTGGTCACGAATTAAAGTCCTCTTCGCTCTAGGACGCATATTTAAGGAGATATGGGCAAAAGAAGTTTTTCATATAAAAATTTCAATTTTTTTAGGTTTTGGGTGGATTTTTCAATTTTTTTGGGGGTGGTCACGAATTAAAGTCCTTTTCGCTCTAGGACGCTTAGTTTAGGAGATATGGGCAAAAGAAGTTTTTCATATAAAAATTTCAATTTTTTTAGGTTTTGGGTGGATTTTTCAACTTTTTGGGGGTGGTCACGAATTAAAGTCCTTTTCGCTCTAGGACGCATATTTAAGGAGATATGGGCAAAAGAAGTTTTTCATATAAAAATTTCAATTTTTTTAGGTTTTGGGTGGACTTTTTCAACTTTTTGGGGGTGGTCACGAATTAAAGTCCTTTTCGCTCTAGGTCGCTTAGTTTAGGAGATATGGGCAAAAAAAATTTTTCGTATAAAAATTTCAATTTTTTTAGGTTTTGGGTGGATTTTTCAACTTTTTGGGGGAGGTCACGAATTAAAGTCCTTTTTGCTCTAGGTCGCTTAGTTTCGGAGATATGGGCAAAAGAAGTTTTTCATATAAAAATTTCAATTTTTTTAGGTTTTGGGTGGATTTTTCAATTTTTTGGGGGTGGTCACGAATTAAAGTCCTTTTCGCTCTAGGACGCTTATTTAAGGAGATATGGGCAAAATAAGTTTTTCATATAAAAATTTCAATTTTTTTAGGTTTTGGTTGTATTTTTCAATTTTTTTGGGGGTGGTCACGAATTAAAGTCCTTTTTGCTCTAGGACGCATATTTAAGGAGATATGGGCAAAAGAAGTTTTTCATATAAAAATTTCAATTTTTTTAGGTTTTGGGTGGATTTTTCAATTTTTTGGGGGTGGTCACGAATTAAAGTCCTTTTCGCTCTAGGACGCATATTTAAGGAGATATGGGCAAAAGAAGTTTTTCATATAAAAATTTCAATTTTTTTAGGTTTTGGGTGGATTTTTCAATTTTTTGGGGGTGGTCACGAATTAAAGTCCTTTTCGCTCTAGGACGCTTAGTTTAGGAGATATGGGCAAAAGAAGTTTTTCATATAAAAATTTCATTTTTTTTAGGTTTTGGGTGGACTTTTTCAACTTTTTGGGGGTGGTCACGAATTAAAGTCCTTTTCGCTCTAGGTCGCTTAGTTTAGGAGATATGGGCAAAAAAAATTTTTCGTATAAAAATTTCAATTTTTTTAGGTTTTGGGTGGATTTTTCAACTTTTTGGGGGAGGTCACGAATTAAAGTCCTTTTTGCTCTAGGTCGCTTAGTTTCGGAGATATGGGCAAAAGAAGTTTTTCATATAAAAATTTCAATTTTTTTAGGTTTTGGGTGGATTTTTCGATTTTTTAGGGGTGGTCACGAATTAAAGTCCTTTTCGCTCTAGGACGCTTAGTTTAGGAGATATGGGCAAAAGAAGTTTTTCATATAAAAATTTCAATTTTTTTAGGTTTTGGGTGGATTTTCACGAATTAAAGTCCTTTTCGCTCTAGGACGCATATTTAAGGAGATATGGGCAAAACAAGTTTTTCATATAAAAATTTCAATTTTTTTAGGTTTTGGGTGGACTTTTTCAACTTTTTGGGGGTGGTCACGAATTAAAGTCCTTTTCGCTCTAGGACGCATATTTAAGGAGATATGGGCAAAAGAAGTTTTTCATATAAAAATTTCAATTTTTTTAGGTTTTGGGTGGATTTTTCAATTTTTTGGGGGAGGTCACGAATTAAAGTCCTTTTCGCTCTAGGACGCATATTTAAGGAGATATGGGCAAAAGAAGTTTTTCATATAAAAATTTAAATTTTTTTAGGTTTTGGTTGCATTTTTCAATTTTTTTGGGGGAGGTCACGAATTAAAGTCCTTTTCGCTCTAGGACGCTTAGTTTAGGAGATATGGGCAAACGAAGTTTTTCATATAAAAATTTCAATTTTTTTAGGTTTTGGGTGGATTTTTCAATTTTTTGTGGGTGGTCACGAATTAAAGTCCTTTTCGCTCTAGGACGCATATTTAAGGAGATATGGGCAAAACAAGTTTTTCATATAAAAATTTCAATTTTTTTAGGTTTTGGGTGGACTTTTTCAACTTTTTGGGGGTGGTCACGAATTAAGGTCCTTTTCGCTCTAGGACGCATATTTAAGGAGATATGGGCAAAAGAAGTTTTTCATATAAAAATTTCAATTTTTTTAGGTTTTGGGTGGATTTTTCAATTTTTTAGGGGTGGTCACGAATTAAAGTCCTTTTCGCTCTAGGACGCTTAGTTTAGGAGATATGGGCAAAAGAAGTTTTTCATATAAAAATTTCAATTTTTTTAGGTTTTGGTTGGATTTTTCAACTTTTTGGGGGTGGTCACGAATTAAAGTCCTTTTCGCTCTAGGACGCATATTTAAGGAGATATGGGCAAAACAAGTTTTTCATATAAAAATTTCAATTTTTTTAGGTTTTGGGTGGACTTTTTCAACTTTTTGGGGGTGGTCACGAATTAAAGTCCTTTTCGCTCTAGGACGCATATTTAAGGAGATATGGGCAAAAGAAGTTTTTCATATAAAAATTTCAATTTTTTTAGGTTTTGGGTGGATTTTTCAATTTTTTGGGGGTGGTCACGAATTAAAGTCCTTTTCGCTCTAGGACGCTTAGTTTAGGAGATATGGGCAAAAGAAGTTTTTCATATAAAAATTTCAATTTTTTTAGGTTTTGGTTGGATTTTTCAACTTTTTGGGGGTGGTCACGAATTAAAGTCCTTTTCGCTCTAGGACGCATATTTAAGGAGATATGGGCAAAAGAAGTTTTTCATATAAAAATTTCAATTTTTTTAGGTTTTGGGTGGACTTTTTCAACTTTTTGGGGGTGGTCACGAATTAAAGTCCTTTTCGCTCTAGGTCGCTTAGTTTAGGAGATATGGGCAAAAAAAATTTTTCGTATAAAAATTTCAATTTTTTTAGGTTTTGGGTGGATTTTTCAACTTTTTGGGGGAGGTCACGAATTAAAGTCCTTTTAGCTCTAGGTCGCTTAGTTTAGGAGATATGGGCAAAAAAAAAATTTCGTATAAAAATTTCAATTTTTTTTAGGTTTTGGGTGGATTTTTCAACTTTTTGGGGGTGGTCACGACTTAAAGTCCTTTTCGCTCTAGGACGCATATTTAAGGAGATATGGGCAAAAGAAGTTTTTCATATAAAAATTTCAATTTTTTTAGGGTTTGGGTGGATTTTTCGATTTTTTTTGGGGGAGGTCACGAATTAAAGTCCTCTTCGCTCTAGGACTCGTATTTAAGGAGATATGGGCAAAAGAAGTTTTTCGTATAAAAATTTCAATTTTTTTAGGTTTTGAGTGGATTTTTCAATTTTTTGGGAGGTCACGAATTAAAGTCCTTTTTGCTCTTGGAAGCATATTTAAGGAGATATGGGCAAAAGAAGTTTTTCATATAAAAATTTCAATTTTTTAAGGTTTTGGGTGGATTTTTCAATTTTTTGGGGGTGGTCACGAATTAAAGTCCTTTTCGCTCTAGGACGCTTAGTTTAGGAGATATGGGCAAAAGAAGTTTTTCATATAAAAATTTCAATTTTTTTAGGTTTTGGGTGGATTTTTCAATTTTTTTTTTTGGGGGGGAGGTCACGAATTAAAGTCCTCTTCGCTATAGGACGCATATTTAAGGAGATATGGGCAAAAGAAGTTTTTCATATAAAAATTTCAATTTTTTAAGGTTTTGGGTGGATTTTTCAATTTTTTGGGGGTGGTCACGAATTAAAGTCCTTTTCGCTCTAGGACGCTTAGTTTAGGAGATATGGGCAAAAGAAGTTTTTCATAAAAAAATTTCAATTTTTTTAGGTTTTGGGTGGATTTTTCAATTTTTTGGGGGAGGTCACGAATTAAAGTCCTTTTCGCTCTAGGAGATATGGGCAAAAGAAGTTTTTCATATAAAAATTTCAATTTTTTTAGGTTTTGGGTGGATTTTTCAATTTTTTGGGGGTGGTCACGAATTAAAGTCCTTTTCGCTCTAGGACGCATATTTAAGGAGATATGGGCAAAAGAAGTTTTTCATATAAAAATTTCAATTTTTTTAGGTTTTGGGTGGATTTTTCAATTTTTTGGGGGAGGTCACGAATTAAAGTCCTTTTCGCTCTAGGACGCATATTTAAGGAGATATGGGCAAAAGAAGTTTTTCATATAAAAATTTCAATTTTTTTAGGTTTTGGGTGAATTTTTCAATTTTTTTGGGGGTGGTCACGAATTAAAGTCCTCTTCGCTCTAGGACGCATATTTAAGGAGATATGGGCAAAAGAAGTTTTTCATATAAAAATTTCAATTTTTTTAGGTTTTGGGTGGATTTTTCAATTTTTTTGGGGGTGGTCACGAATTAAAGTCCTTTTCGCTCTAGGACGCTTAGTTTAGGAGATATGGGCAAAAGAAGTTTTTCATATAAAAATTTCAATTTTTTTAGGTTTTGGGTGGATTTTTCAACTTTTTGGGGGTGGTCACGAATTAAAGTCCTTTTCGCTCTAGGACGCATATTTAAGGAGATATGGGCAAAAGAAGTTTTTCATATAAAAATTTCAATTTTTTTAGGTTTTGGGTGGACTTTTTCAACTTTTTGGGGGTGGTCACGAATTAAAGTCCTTTTCGCTCTAGGTCGCTTAGTTTAGGAGATATGGGCAAAAAAAATTTTTCGTATAAAAATTTCAATTTTTTTAGGTTTTGGGTGGATTTTTCAACTTTTTGGGGGAGGTCACGAATTAAAGTCCTTTTTGCTCTAGGTCGCTTAGTTTCGGAGATATGGGCAAAAGAAGTTTTTCATATAAAAATTTCAATTTTTTTAGGTTTTGGGTGGATTTTTCAATTTTTTGGGGGTGGTCACGAATTAAAGTCCTTTTCGCTCTAGGACGCTTATTTAAGGAGATATGGGCAAAATAAGTTTTTCATATAAAAATTTCAATTTTTTTAGGTTTTGGTTGTATTTTTCAATTTTTTTGGGGGTGGTCACGAATTAAAGTCCTTTTCGCTCTAGGACGCATATTTAAGGAGATATGGGCAAAAGAAGTTTTTCATATAAAAATTTCAATTTTTTTAGGTTTTGGGTGGATTTTTCAATTTTTTGGGGGTGGTCACGAATTAAAGTCCTTTTCGCTCTAGGACGCTTAGTTTAGGAGATATGGGCAAAAGAAGTTTTTCATATAAAAATTTCATTTTTTTTAGGTTTTGGGTGGACTTTTTCAACTTTTTGGGGGTGGTCACGAATTAAAGTCCTTTTCGCTCTAGGTCGCTTAGTTTAGGAGATATGGGCAAAAAAAATTTTTCGTATAAAAATTTCAATTTTTTTAGGTTTTGGGTGGATTTTTCAACTTTTTGGGGGAGGTCACGAATTAAAGTCCTTTTTGCTCTAGGTCGCTTAGTTTAGGAGATATGGGCAAAAAAAATTTTTCGTATAAAAATTTCAATTTTTTTAGGTTTTGAGTGGATTTTTCAATTTTTTGGGGGTGGTCACGACTTAAAGTCCTTTTCGCTCTAGGACGCATATTTAAGGAGATATGGGCAAAAGAAGTTTTTCATATAAAAATTTCAATTTTTTTAGGGTTTGGGTGGATTTTTCAATTTTTTTTGGGGGAGGTCACGAATTAAAGTCCTCTTCGCTTTAGGACTCGTATTTAAGGAGATATGGGCAAAAGAAGTTTTTCGTATAAAAATTTCAATTTTTTTAGGTTTTGAGTGGATTTTTCAATTTTTGGGAGGACACGAATTAAAGTCCTTTTTGCTCTAGGAAGCATATTTAAGGAGATATGGGCAAAAGAAGTTTTTCATATAAAAATTTCAATTTTTTAAGGTTTTGGGTGGATTTTTAAATTTTTTGGGGGAGGTCACGAATTAAAGTCCTCTTCGCTCTAGGAGATATGGGCAAAAGAAGTTTTTCATATAAAAATTTCAATTTTTTTAGGTTTTGGGTGGATTTTTCAATTTTTTGGGGGAGGTCACGAATTAAAGTCCTTTTCGCTCTAGGAGATATGGGCAAAAGAAGTTTTTCATATAAAAATTTCATTTTTTTTAGGTTTTGGGTGGATTTTTCAATTTTTTGGGGGTGGTCACGAATTAAAGTCCTTTTCGCTCTAGGACGCATATTTAAGGAGATATGGGCAAAAGAAGTTTTTCATATAAAAATTTCAATTTTTTTAGGTTTTGGGTGGATTTTTCAACTTTTTGGGGGTGGTCACGAATTAAAGTCCTTTTCGCTCTAGGACGCATATTTAAGGAGATATGGGCAAAAGAAGTTTTTCATATAAAAATTTCAATTTTTTTAGGTTTTGGGTGGACTTTTTCAACTTTTTGGGGGTGGTCCTTTTCGCTCTAGGTCGCTTAGTTTAGGAGATATGGGCAAAAAAAATTTTTCGTATAAAAATTTCAATTTTTTTAGGTTTTGGGTGGATTTTTCAACTTTTTGGGGGAGGTCACGAATTAAAGTCCTTTTTGCTCTAGGTCGCTTAGTTTCGGAGATATGGGCAAAAGAAGTTTTTCATATAAAAATTTCAATTTTTTTAGGTTTTGGGTGGATTTTTCAATTTTTTAGGGGTGGTCACGAATTAAAGTCCTTTTCGCTCTAGGACGCTTAGTTTAGGAGATATGGGCAAAAGAAGTTTTTCATATAAAAATTTCAATTTTTTTAGGTTTTGGGTGGATTTTCACGAATTAAAGTCCTTTTCGCTCTAGGACGCATATTTAAGGAGATATGGGCAAAACAAGTTTTTCATATAAAAATTTCAATTTTTTTAGGTTTTGGGTGGACTTTTTCAACTTTTTCGGGGTGGTCACGAATTAAAGTCCTTTTCGCTCTAGGACGCATATTTAAGGAGATATGGGCAAAAGAAGTTTTTCATATAAAAATTTCAATTTTTTTAGGTTTTGGGTGGATTTTTCAACTTTTTGGGGGTGGTCACGAATTAAAGTCCTTTTCGCTCTAGGACGCATATTTAAGGAGATATGGGCAAAAGAAGTTTTTCATATAAAAATTTCAATTTTTTTAGGTTTTGGGTGGACTTTTTCAACTTTTTGGGGGTGGTCACGAATTAAAGTCCTTTTCGCTCTAGGTCGCTTCGTTTAGGAGATATGGGCAAAAAAAATTTTTCGTATAAAAATTTCAATTTTTTTAGGTTTTGGGTGGATTTTTCAACTTTTTGGGGGAGGTCACGAATTAAAGTCCTTTTTGCTCTAGGTCGCTTAGTTTCGGAGATATGGACAAAAGAAGTTTTTCATATAAAAATTTCATTTTTTTTAGGTTTTGGGTGGATTTTTCAATTTTTTGGGGGTGGTCACGAATTAAAGTCCTTTTCGCTCTAGGACGCTTATTTAAGGAGATATGGGCAAAATAAGTTTTTCATATAAAAATTTCAATTTTTTTAGGTTTTGGTTGTATTTTTCAATTTTTTTGGGGGTGGTCACGAATTAAAGTCCTTTTCGCTCTAGGACGCATATTTAAGGAGATATGGGCAAAAGAAGTTTTTCATATAAAAATTTCAATTTTTTTAGGTTTTGGGTGGATTTTTCAATTTTTTGGGGGTGGTCACGAATTAAAGCCCTTTTCGCTCTAGGACGCATATTTAAGGAGATATGGGCAAAAGAAGTTTTTCATATAAAAATTTCAATTTTTTTAGGTTTTGGGTGGATTTTTCAATTTTTTGGGGGTGGTCACAAATTAAAGTCCTTTTCGCTCTAGGACGCTTAGTTTAGGAGATATGGGCAAAAGAAGTTTTTCATATAAAAATTTCAATTTTTTTAGGTTTTGGGTGGACTTTTTCAACTTTTTGGGGGTGGTCACGAATTAAAGTCCTTTTCGCTCTAGGTCGCTTAGTTTAGGAGATATGGGCAAAAAAATTTTTCGTATAAAAATTTCAATTTTTTTAGGTTTTGGGTGGATTTTTCAACTTTTTGGGGGAGGTCACGAATTAAAGTCCTTTTTGCTCTAGGTCGCTTAGTTTAGGAGATATGGGCAAAAAAAATTTTTCGTATAAAAATTTCAATTTTTTTAGGTTTTGGGTGGATTTTTTAACTTTTTGGGGGTGGTCACGACTTAAAGTCCTTTTCGCTCTAGGACGCATATTTAAGGAGATATGGGCAAAAGAAGTTTTTCATATAAAAATTTCAATTTTTTTAGGGTTTGGGTGGATTTTTCAATTTTTTTTGGTGGAGGTCACGAATTAAAGTCCTCTTCGCTCTAGGACTCGTATTTAAGGAGATATGGGCAAAAGAAGTTTTTCGTATAAAAATTTCAATTTTTTTAGGCTTTGAGTGGATTTTTCAATTTTTGGGAGGTCACTAATTAAAGTCCTTTTTGCTCTAGGAAGCATATTTAAGGAGATATGGGCAAAAGAAGTTTTTCATATAAAAATTTCAATTTTTTAAGGTTTTGGGTGGATTTTTCAATTTTTTTTGGGGTGGTCACGAATTAAAGTCCTTTTCGCTCTAGGACGCTTAGTTTAGGAGATATGGGCAAAAGATGTTTTTCATATAAAAATTTCAATTTTTTTAGGTTTTGGGTGGATTTTTCAATTTTTTGGGGGAGGTCACGAATTAAAGTCCTCTTCGATCTAGGAGATATGGGCAAAAGAAGTTTTTCATATAAAAATTTCAATTTTTTTAGGTTTTGGGTGGATTTTTCAATTTTTTTTTGGGGGAGGTCACGAATTAAAGTCCTCTTCGCTATAGGACGCATATTTAAGGAGATATGGGCAAAAGAAGTTTTTCATATAAAAATTTCAATTTTGTTAGGTTTTGGGTGGATTTTTCAATTTTTTTTGGGGGAGGTCACGAATTAAAGTCCTTTTCGTTCTAGGACGCTTAGTTTAGGAGATATGGGCAAAAGAAGTTTTTCATATAAAAATTTCAATTTTTTTAGGTTTTGGGTGGACTTTTTCAACTTTTTGGGGGTGGTCACGAATTAAAGTCCTTTTCGCTCTAGGTCGCTTAGTTTAGGAGATATGGGCAAAAAAAATTTTTCGTATAAAAATTTCAATTTTTTTAGGTTTTGGGTGGATTTTTCAACTTTTTGGGGGAGGTCACGAATTAAAGTCCTTTTTGCTCTAGGTCGCTTAGTTTCGGAGATATGGGCAAAAGAAGTTTTTCATATAAAAATTTCAATTTTTTTAGGTTTTGGGTGGATTTTTCAATTTTGGTGGTCACGAATTAAAGTCCTTTTCGCTCTAGGACGCATATTTAAGGAGATATGGGCAAAAGAAGCTTTTCATATAAAAATTTCAATTTTTTTAGGTTTTGGGTGGATTTTTCAATTTTTTGGGGGAGGTCACGAATTAAAGTCCTTTTCGCTCTAGGACGCATATTTAAGGAGATATGGGCAAAAGAAGTTTTTCATATAAAAATTTCAATTTTTTTAGGTTTTGGGTGGATTTTTCAATTTTTTGGCGGTGGTCACGAATTAAAGTCCTTTTCGCTCTAGGAAGCATATTTAAGGAGATATGGGCAAAAGAAGTTTTTCATATAAAAATTTCAATTTTTTTAGGTTTTGGGTGGATTTTTCAATTTTTTGGGGGAGGTCACGAATTAAAGTCCTTTTCGCTCTAGGACGCATATTTAAGGAGATATGGGCAAAAGAAGTTTTTCATATAAAAATTTCAATTTTTTTAGGTTTTGGGTGGATTTTTCAATTTTTTGGGGGTGGTCACGAATTAAAGTCCTTTTCGCTCTAGGACGCATATTTAAGGAGATATGGGCAAAAGAAGTTTTTCATATAAAAATTTAATTTTTTTTAGGTTTTGTGTGGATTTTTCAATTTTTTGGGGGTGGTCACGAATTAAAGTCCTTTTCGCTCTAGGATGCATATTTAAGGAGATATGGGCAAAAGAAGTTTTTCATATAAAAATTTCAATTTTTTTAG
Source organism: Haematobia irritans (assembly GCF_050003625.1). NCBI lineage: Eukaryota > Metazoa > Arthropoda > Insecta > Diptera > Muscidae > Haematobia > Haematobia irritans. The sequence continues at coordinate 161,912,843 of NC_134397.1, read as the reverse complement.
GTTTTGGGTGGATTTTTCAATTTTTTTTGGGGGAGGTCACGAATTAAAGTCCTCTTCGCTCTAGGACTCGTATTTAAGGAGATATGGGCAAAAGAAGTTTTTCGTATAAAAATTTAAATTTTTTTAGGTTTTGAGTGGATTTTTCAATTTTTTGGGGGTGGTCACGAATTAAAGTCCTTTTCGCTCTAGGAGATATGGGCAAAAGAAGTTTTTCATATAAAAATTTCAATTTTTTTAGGTTTTGGGTGGATTTTTCAATTTTTTTTGGGGGAGGTCACGAATTAAAGTCCTCTTCGCTCTAGGACTCGTATTTAAGGAGATATAGGCAAAAGAAGTTTTTCATATAAAAATTTCAATTTTTTTTAGGTTTTGGGTGGATTTTTCAATTTTTTGGGGGAGGTCACGAATTAAAGTCCTTTTCGCTCTAGGAGATATGGGCAAAAGAAGTTTTTCATATAAAAATTTCAATTTTTTTAGGTTTTGGGTGGATTTTTCAATTTTTTGGGGGTGGTCACGAATTAAAGTCCTTTTCGCTCTAGGACGCATATTTAAGGAGATATGGGCAAAAGAAGTTTTTCATATAAAAATTTCAATTTTTTTAGGTTTTGGGTGGATTTTTCAATTTTTTGGGGGTGGTCACGAATTAAAGTCCTTTTCGCTCTAGGACGCTTAGTTTAGGAGATATGGGCAAAAGAAGTTTTTCATATAAAAATTTCAATTTTTTTAGGTTTTGGGTGGATTTTTAGACTTTTTGGGGGTGGTCACGAATTAAAGTCCTTTTCGCTCTAGGACGCTTAGTTTAGGAGATATGGGCAAAAGAAGTTTTTCATATAAAAATTTCAATTTTTTTAGGTTTTGGGTGGATTTTTCAATTTTTTGGGGGAGGTCACGAATTAAAGTCCTTTTCGCTCTAGGACGCATATTTAAGGAGATATGGGCAAAACAAGTTTTTCATATAAAAATTTCAATTTTTTTAGGTTTTGGGTGGACTTTTTCAACTTTTTGGGGGTGGTCACGAATTAAGGTCCTTTTCGCTCTAGGACGCATATTTAAGGAGATATGGGCAAAAGAAGTTTTTCATATAAAAATTTCAATTTTTTTAGGTTTTGGGTGGATTTTTCAATTTTTTAGGGGTGGTCACGAATTAAAGTCCTTTTCGCTCTAGGACGCTTAGTTTAGGAGATATGGGCAAAAGAAGTTTTTCATATAAAAATTTCAATTTTTTTAGGTTTTGGTTGGATTTTTCAACTTTTTGGGGGTGGTCACGAATTAAAGTCCTTTTCGCTCTAGGACGCATATTTAAGGAGATATGGGCAAAACAAGTTTTTCATATAAAAATTTCAATTTTTTTAGGTTTTGGGTGGACTTTTTCAACTTTTTGGGGGTGGTCACGAATTAAAGTCCTTTTCGCTCTAGGACGCATATTTAAGGAGATATGGGCAAAAGAAGTTTTTCATATAAAAATTTCAATTTTTTTAGGTTTTGGGTGGATTTTTCAATTTTTTGGGGGTGGTCACGAATTAAAGTCCTTTTCGCTCTAGGACGCTTAGTTTAGGAGATATGGGCAAAAGAAGTTTTTCATATAAAAATTTCAATTTTTTTAGGTTTTGGTTGGATTTTTCAACTTTTTGGGGGTGGTCACGAATTAAAGTCCTTTTCGCTCTAGGACGCATATTTAAGGAGATATGGGCAAAAGAAGTTTTTCATATAAAAATTTCAATTTTTTTAGGTTTTGGGTGGACTTTTTCAACTTTTTGGGGGTGGTCACGAATTAAAGTCCTTTTCGCTCTAGGTCGCTTAGTTTAGGAGATATGGGCAAAAAAAATTTTTCGTATAAAAATTTCAATTTTTTTAGGTTTTGGGTGGATTTTTCAACTTTTTGGGGGAGGTCACGAATTAAAGTCCTTTTAGCTCTAGGTCGCTTAGTTTAGGAGATATGGGCAAAAAAAAAATTTCGTATAAAAATTTCAATTTTTTTTAGGTTTTGGGTGGATTTTTCAACTTTTTGGGGGTGGTCACGACTTAAAGTCCTTTTCGCTCTAGGACGCATATTTAAGGAGATATGGGCAAAAGAAGTTTTTCATATAAAAATTTCAATTTTTTTAGGGTTTGGGTGGATTTTTCGATTTTTTTTGGGGGAGGTCACGAATTAAAGTCCTCTTCGCTCTAGGACTCGTATTTAAGGAGATATGGGTAAAAGAAGTTTTTCGTATAAAAATTTCAATTTTTTTAGGTTTTGAGTGGATTTTTCAATTTTTTGGGAGGTCACGAATTAAAGTCCTTTTTGCTCTTGGAAGCATATTTAAGGAGATATGGGCAAAAGAAGTTTTTCATATAAAAATTTCAATTTTTTAAGGTTTTGGGTGGATTTTTCAATTTTTTGGGGGTGGTCACGAATTAAAGTCCTTTTCGCTCTAGGACGCTTAGTTTAGGAGATATGGGCAAAAGAAGTTTTTCATATAAAAATTTCAATTTTTTTAGGTTTTGGGTGGATTTTTCAATTTTTTTTTTTGGGGGGAGGTCACGAATTAAAGTCCTCTTCGCTATAGGACGCATATTTAAGGAGATATGGGCAAAAGAAGTTTTTCATATAAAAATTTCAATTTTTTAAGGTTTTGGTTGGATTTTTCAATTTTTTGGGGGTGGTCACGAATTAAAGTCCTTTTCGCTCTAGGACGCTTAGTTTAGGAGATATGGGCAAAAGAAGTTTTTCATATAAAAATTTCAATTTTTTTAGGTTTTGGGTGGATTTTTCAATTTTTTGGGGGAGGTCACGAATTAAAGTCCTTTTCGCTCTAGGACGCATATTTAAGGAGATATGGGCAAAAGAAGTTTTTCATATAAAAATTTCAATTTTTTTAGGTTTTGGGTGGATTTTTCAATTTTTTGGGGGAGGTCACGAATTAAAGTCCTTTTCGCTCTAGGACGCATATTTAAGGAGATATGGGCAAAAGAAGTTTTTCATATAAAAATTTCAATTTTTTTAGGTTTTGGGTGAATTTTTCAATTTTTTTGGGGGTGGTCACGAATTAAAGTCCTCTTCGCTCTAGGACGCATATTTAAGGAGATATGGGCAAAAGAAGTTTTTCATATAAAAATTTCAATTTTTTTAGGTTTTGGGTGGATTTTTCAATTTTTTTGGGGGTGGTCACGAATTAAAGTCCTTTTCGCTCTAGGACGCTTAGTTTAGGAGATATGGGCAAAAGAAGTTTTTCATATAAAAATTTCAATTTTTTTAGGTTTTGGGTGGATTTTTCAACTTTTTGGGGGTGGTCACGAATTAAAGTCCTTTTCGCTCTAGGACGCATATTTAAGGAGATATGGGCAAAAGAAGTTTTTCATATAAAAATTTCAATTTTTTTAGGTTTTGGGTGGACTTTTTCAACTTTTTGGGGGTGGTCACGAATTAAAGTCCTTTTCGCTCTAGGTCGCTTAGTTTAGGAGATATGGGCAAAAAAAATTTTTCGTATAAAAATTTCAATTTTTTTAGGTTTTGGGTGGATTTTTCAACTTTTTGGGGGAGGTCACGAATTAAAGTCCTTTTTGCTCTAGGTCGCTTAGTTTCGGAGATATGGGCAAAAGAAGTTTTTCATATAAAAATTTCAATTTTTTTAGGTTTTGGGTGGATTTTTCAATTTTTTGGGGGTGGTCACGAATTAAAGTCCTTTTCGCTCTAGGACGCTTATTTAAGGAGATATGGGCAAAATAAGTTTTTCATATAAAAATTTCAATTTTTTTAGGTTTTGGTTGTATTTTTCAATTTTTTTGGGGGTGGTCACGAATTAAAGTCCTTTTCGCTCTAGGACGCATATTTAAGGAGATATGGGCAAAAGAAGTTTTTCATATAAAAATTTCAATTTTTTTAGGTTTTGGGTGGATTTTTCAATTTTTTGGGGGTGGTCACGAATTAAAGTCCTTTTCGCTCTAGGACGCATATTTAAGGAGATATGGGCAAAAGAAGTTTTTCATATAAAAATTTCAATTTTTTTAGGTTTTGGGTGGATTTTTCAATTTTTTGGGGGTGGTCACGAATTAAAGTCCTTTTCGCTCTAGGACGCTTAGTTTAGGAGATATGGGCAAAAGAAGTTTTTCATATAAAAATTTCATTTTTTTTAGGTTTTGGGTGGACTTTTTCAACTTTTTGGGGGTGGTCACGAATTAAAGTCCTTTTCGCTCTAGGTCGCTTAGTTTAGGAGATATGGGCAAAAAAAATTTTTCGTATAAAAATTTCAATTTTTTTAGGTTTTGGGTGGATTTTTCAACTTTTTGGGGGAGGTCACGAATTAAAGTCCTTTTTGCTCTAGGTCGCTTAGTTTCGGAGATATGGGCAAAAGAAGTTTTTCATATAAAAATTTCAATTTTTTTAGGTTTTGGGTGGATTTTTCAATTTTTTAGGGGTGGTCACGAATTAAAGTCCTTTTCGCTCTAGGACGCTTAGTTTAGGAGATATGGGCAAAAGAAGTTTTTCATATAAAAATTTCAATTTTTTTAGGTTTTGGGTGGATTTTCACGAATTAAAGTCCTTTTCGCTCTAGGACGCATATTTAAGGAGATATGGGCAAAACAAGTTTTTCATATAAAAATTTCAATTTTTTTAGGTTTTGGGTGGACTTTTTCAACTTTTTGGGGGTGGTCACGAATTAAAGTCCTTTTCGCTCTAGGACGCATATTTAAGGAGATATGGGCAAAAGAAGTTTTTCATATAAAAATTTCAATTTTTTTAGGTTTTGGGTGGATTTTTCAATTTTTTGGGGGAGGTCACGAATTAAAGTCCTTTTCGCTCTAGGACGCATATTTAAGGAGATATGGGCAAAAGAAGTTTTTCATATAAAAATTTAAATTTTTTTAGGTTTTGGTTGGATTTTTCAATTTTTTTGGGGGAGGTCACGAATTAAAGTCCTTTTCGCTCTAGGACGCTTAGTTTAGGAGATATGGGCAAACGAAGTTTTTCATATAAAAATTTCAATTTTTTTAGGTTTTGGGTGGATTTTTCAATTTTTTGTGGGTGGTCACGAATTAAAGTCCTTTTCGCTCTAGGAGGCTTAGTTTAGGAGATATGGGCAAAAGAAGTTTTTCATATAAAAATTTCAATTTTTTTAGGTTTTGGGTGGATTTTTCAACTTTTTGGGGGTGGTCACGAATTAAAGTCCTTTTCGCTCTAGGACGCATATTTAAGGAGATATGGGCAAAAGAAGTTTTTCATATAAAAATTTCAATTTTTTTAGGTTTTGGGTGGACTTTTTCAACTTTTTGGGGGTGGTCACGAATTAAAGTCCTTTTCGCTCTAGGTCGCTTCGTTTAGGAGATATGGGCAAAAAAAATTTTTCGTATAAAAATTTCAATTTTTTTAGGTTTTGGGTGGATTTTTCAACTTTTTGGGGGAGGTCACGAATTAAAGTCCTTTTTGCTCTAGGTCGCTTAGTTTCGGAGATATGGACAAAAGAAGTTTTTCATATAAAAATTTCATTTTTTTTAGGTTTTGGGTGGACTTTTTCAACTTTTTGGGGGTGGTCACGAATTAAAGTCCTTTTCGCTCTAGGTCGCTTAGTTTAGGAGATATGGGCAAAAAAAATTTTTCGTATAAAAATTTCAATTTTTTTAGGTTTTGGGTGGATTTTTTAACTTTTTGGGGGTGGTCACGACTTAAAGTCCTTTTCGCTCTAGGACGCATATTTTTTTAGGTTTTGGGTGGATTTTTAGACTTTTTGGGGGTGGTCACGAATTAAAGTCCTTTTCGCTCTAGGACGCTTAGTTTAGGAGATATGGGCAAAAGAAGTTTTTCATATAAAAATTTCAATTTTTTTAGGTTTTGGGTGGATTTTTCAATTTTTTGGGGGAGGTCACGAATTAAAGTCCTTTTCGCTCTAGGACGCATATTTAAGGAGATATGGGCAAAACAAGTTTTTCATATAAAAATTTCAATTTTTTTAGGTTTTGGGTGGACTTTTTCAACTTTTTGGGGGTGGTCACGAATTAAGGTCCTTTTCGCTCTAGGACGCATATTTAAGGAGATATGGGCAAAAGAAGTTTTTCATATAAAAATTTCAATTTTTTTAGGTTTTGGGTGGATTTTTCAATTTTTTAGGGGTGGTCACGAATTAAAGTCCTTTTCGCTCTAGGACGCTTAGTTTAGGAGATATGGGCAAAAGAAGTTTTTCATATAAAAATTTCAATTTTTTTAGGTTTTGGTTGGATTTTTCAACTTTTTGGGGGTGGTCACGAATTAAAGTCCTTTTCGCTCTAGGACGCATATTTAAGGAGATATGGGCAAAACAAGTTTTTCATATAAAAATTTCAATTTTTTTAGGTTTTGGGTGGACTTTTTCAACTTTTTGGGGGTGGTCACGAATTAAAGTCCTTTTCGCTCTAGGTCGCTTAGTTTAGGAGATATGGGCAAAAAAAATTTTTCGTATAAAAATTTCAATTTTTTCAACTTTTTGGGGGAGGTCACGAATTAAAGTCCTTTTAGCTCTAGGTCGCTTAGTTTAGGAGATATGGGCAAAAAAAAAATTTCGTATAAAAATTTCAATTTTTTTTAGGTTTTGGGTGGATTTTTCAACTTTTTGGGGGTGGTCACGACTTAAAGTCCTTTTCGCTCTAGGACGCATATTTAAGGAGATATGGGCAAATAAGTTTTTCATATAAAAATTTCAATTTTTTTAGGGTTTGGGTGGATTTTTCGATTTTTTTTGGGGGAGGTCACGAATTAAAGTCCTCTTCGCTCTAGGACTCGTATTTAAGGAGATATGGGCAAAAGAAGTTTTTCGTATAAAAATTTCAATTTTTTTAGGTTTTGAGTGGATTTTTCAATTTTTTGGGAGGTCACGAATTAAAGTCCTTTTTGCTCTTGGAAGCATATTTAAGGAGATATGGGCAAAAGAAGTTTTTCATATAAAAATTTCAATTTTTTAAGGTTTTGGGTGGATTTTTCAATTTTTTGGGGGTGGTCACGAATTAAAGTCCTTTTCGCTCTAGGACGCTTAGTTTAGGAGATATGGGCAAAAGAAGTTTTTCATATAAAAATTTCAATTTTTTTAGGTTTTGGGTGGATTTTTCAATTTTTTTTTTGGGGGGGAGGTCACGAATTAAAGTCCTCTTCGCTATAGGACGCATATTTAAGGAGATATGGGCAAAAGAAGTTTTTCATATAAAAATTTCAATTTTTTAAGGTTTTGGGTGGATTTTTCAATTTTTTGGGGGTGGTCACGAATTAAAGTCCTTTTCGCTCTAGGACGCTTAGTTTAGGAGATATGGGCAAAAGAAGTTTTTCATAAAAAAATTTCAATTTTTTTAGGTTTTGGGTGGATTTTTCAATTTTTTGGGGGAGGTCACGAATTAAAGTCCTTTTCGCTCTAGGAGATATGGGCAAAAGAAGTTTTTCATATAAAAATTTCAATTTTTTTAGGTTTTGGGTGGATTTTTCAATTTTTTGGGGGTGGTCACGAATTAAAGTCCTTTTCGCTCTAGGACGCATATTTAAGGAGATATGGGCAAAAGAAGTTTTTCATATAAAAATTTCAATTTTTTTAGGTTTTGGGTGGATTTTTCAATTTTTTGGGGGAGGTCACGAATTAAAGTCCTTTTCGCTCTAGGACGCATATTTAAGGAGATATGGGCAAAAGAAGTTTTTCATATAAAAATTTCAATTTTTTTAGGTTTTGGGTGAATTTTTCAATTTTTTTGGGGGTGGTCACGAATTAAAGTCCTCTTCGCTCTAGGACGCATATTTAAGGAGATATGGGCAAAAGAAGCTTTTCATATAAAAATTTCAATTTTTTTAGGTTTTGGGTGGATTTTTCAATTTTTTTGGGGGTGGTCACGAATTAAAGTCCTTTTCGCTCTAGGACGCTTAGTTTAGGAGATATGGGCAAAAGAAGTTTTTCATATAAAAATTTCAATTTTTTTAGGTTTTGGGTGGATTTTTCAACTTTTTGGGGGTGGTCACGAATTAAAGTCCTTTTCGCTCTAGGACGCATATTTAAGGAGATATGGGCAAAAGAAGTTTTTCATATAAAAATTTCAATTTTTTTAGGTTTTGGGTGGACTTTTTCAACTTTTTGGGGGTGGTCACGAATTAAAGTCCTTTTCGCTCTAGGTCGCTTAGTTTAGGAGATATGGGCAAAAAAAATTTTTCGTATAAAAATTTCAATTTTTTTAGGTTTTGGGTGGATTTTTCAACTTTTTGGGGGAGGTCACGAATTAAAGTCCTTTTTGCTCTAGGTCGCTTAGTTTCGGAGATATGGGCAAAAGAAGTTTTTCATATAAAAATTTCAATTTTTTTAGGTTTTGGGTGGATTTTTCAATTTTTTGGGGGTGGTCACGAATTAAAGTCCTTTTCGCTCTAGGACGCTTATTTAAGGAGATATGGGCAAAATAAGTTTTTCATATAAAAATTTCAATTTTTTTAGGTTTTGGTTGTATTTTTCAATTTTTTTGGGGGTGGTCACGAATTAAAGTCCTTTTCGCTCTAGGACGCATATTTAAGGAGATATGGGCAAAAGAAGTTTTTCATATAAAAATTTCAATTTTTTTAGGTTTTGGGTGGATTTTTCAATTTTTTGGGGGTGGTCACGAATTAAAGTCCTTTTCGCTCTAGGACGCATATTTAAGGAGATATGGGCAAAAGAAGTTTTTCATATAAAAATTTCAATTTTTTTAGGTTTTGGGTGGATTTTTCAATTTTTTGGGGGTGGTCACGAATTAAAGTCCTTTTCGCTCTAGGACGCTTAGTTTAGGAGATATGGGCAAAAGAAGTTTTTCATATAAAAATTTCATTTTTTTTAGGTTTTGGGTGGACTTTTTCAACTTTTTGGGGGTGGTCACGAATTAAAGTCCTTTTCGCTCTAGGTCGCTTAGTTTAGGAGATACGGGCAAAAAAAATTTTTCGTATAAAAATTTCAATTTTTTTAGGTTTTGGGTGGATTTTTCAACTTTTTGGGGGAGGTCACGAATTAAAGTCCTTTTTGCTCTAGGTCGCTTAGTTTAGGAGATATGGGCAAAAAAAATTTTTCGTATAAAAATTTCAATTTTTTTAGGTTTTGAGTGGATTTTTCAATTTTTTGGGGGTGGTCACGACTTAAAGTCCTTTTCGCTCTAGGACGCATATTTAAGGAGATATGGGCAAAAGAAGTTTTTCATATAAAAATTTCAATTTTTTTAGGGTTTGGGTGGATTTTTCAATTTTTTTTGGGGGAGGTCACGAATTAAAGTCCTCTTCGCTTTAGGACTCGTATTTAAGGAGATATGGGCAAAAGAAGTTTTTCGTATAAAAATTTCAATTTTTTTAGGTTTTGAGTGGATTTTTCAATTTTTGGGAGGACACGAATTAAAGTCCTTTTTGCTCTAGGAAGCATATTTAAGGAGATATGGGCAAAAGAAGTTTTTCATATAAAAATTTCAATTTTTTAAGGTTTTGGGTGGATTTTTAAATTTTTTGGGGGAGGTCACGAATTAAAGTCCTCTTCGCTCTAGGAGATATGGGCAAAAGAAGTTTTTCATATAAAAATTTCAATTTTTTTAGGTTTTGGGTGGATTTTTCAATTTTTTTTGGGGGAGGTCACGAATTAAAGTCCTCTTCGCTATAGGACGCATATTTAAGGAGATATGGGCAAAAGAAGTTTTTCATATAAAAATTTCAATTTTTTTAGGTTTTGGGTGGATTTTTCAATTTTTTTTGGGGGAGGTCACGAATTAAAGTCCTCTTCGCTCTGGGACTCGTACTTAAGGAGATATGGGCAAAAGAAGTTTTTCGTATAAAAATTTCAATTTTTTTAGGTTTTGAGTGGATTTTTCAATTTTTTGGGAGGTCACGAATTAAAGTCCTTTTTGCTCTAGGAAGCATATTTAAGGAGATATGGGCAAAAGAAGTTTTTCATATAAAAATTTCAATTTTTTAAGGTTTTGGGTGGATTTTTCAATTTTTTGGGGGTGGTCACGAATTAAAGTCCTTTTCGTTCTAGGACGCTTAGTTTAGGAGATATGGGCAAAAGAAGTTTTTCATATAAAAATTTCAATTTTTTTAGGTTTTGGGTGGATTTTTCAATTTTTTGGGGGAGGTCACGAATTAAAGTCCTCTTCGCTCTAGGACTCGTACTTAAGGAGATATGGGCAAAAGAAGTTTTTCGTATAAAAATTTCAATTTTTTTAGGTTTTGAGTGGATTTTTCAATTTTTTGGGAGGTCACGAATTAAAGTCCTTTTTGCTCTAGGAAGCATATTTAAGGAGATATGGGCAAAAGAAGTTTTTCATATAAAAATTTCATTTTTTTTAGGTTTTGGGTGGATTTTTCAATTTTTTGGGGGTGGTCACGAATTAAAGTCCTTTTCGCTCTAGGACGCATATTTAAGGAGATATGGGCAAAAGAAGTTTTTCATATAAAAATTTCAATTTTTTTAGGTTTTGGGTGGATTTTTCAACTTTTTGGGGGTGGTCACGAATTAAAGTCCTTTTCGCTCTAGGACGCATATTTAAGGAGATATGGGCAAAAGAAGTTTTTCATATAAAAATTTCAATTTTTTTAGGTTTTGGGTGGACTTTTTCAACTTTTTGGGGGTGGTCCTTTTCGCTCTAGGTCGCTTAGTTTAGGAGATATGGGCAAAAAAAATTTTTCGTATAAAAATTTCAATTTTTTTAGGTTTTGGGTGGATTTTTCAACTTTTTGGGGGAGGTCACGAATTAAAGTCCTTTTTGCTCTAGGTCGCTTAGTTTCGGAGATATGGGCAAAAGAAGTTTTTCATATAAAAATTTCAATTTTTTTAGGTTTTGGGTGGATTTTTCAATTTTTTAGGGGTGGTCACGAATTAAAGTCCTTTTCGCTCTAGGACGCTTAGTTTAGGAGATATGGGCAAAAGAAGTTTTTCATATAAAAATTTCAATTTTTTTAGGTTTTGGGTGGATTTTCACGAATTAAAGTCCTTTTCGCTCTAGGACGCATATTTAAGGAGATATGGGCAAAACAAGTTTTTCATATAAAAATTTCAATTTTTTTAGGTTTTGGGTGGACTTTTTCAACTTTTTGGGGGTGGTCACGAATTAAAGTCCTTTTCGCTCTAGGACGCATATTTAAGGAGATATGGGCAAAAGAAGTTTTTCATATAAAAATTTCAATTTTTTTAGGTTTTGGGTGGATTTTTCAATTTTTTGGGGGAGGTCACGAATTAAAGTCCTTTTCGCTCTAGGACGCATATTTAAGGAGATATGGGCAAAAGAAGTTTTTCATATAAAAATTTAAATTTTTTTAGGTTTTGGTTGGATTTTTCAATTTTTTTGGGGGAGGTCACGAATTAAAGTCCTTTTCGCTCTAGGACGCTTAGTTTAGGAGATATGGGCAAACGAAGTTTTTCATATAAAAATTTCAATTTTTTTAGGTTTTGGGTGGATTTTTCAATTTTTTGGGGGTGGTCACGAATTAAAGTCCTTTTCGCTCTAGGAGGCTTAGTTTAGGAGATATGGGCAAAAGAAGTTTTTCATATAAAAATTTCAATTTTTTTAGGTTTTGGGTGGATTTTTCAACTTTTTGGGGGTGGTCACGAATTAAAGTCCTTTTCGCTCTAGGACGCATATTTAAGGAGATATGGGCAAAAGAAGTTTTTCATATAAAAATTTCAATTTTTTTAGGTTTTGGGTGGACTTTTTCAACTTTTTGGGGGTGGTCACGAATTAAAGTCCTTTTCGCTCTGGTCGCTTAGTTAAGAGATATGGGCAAAAAAATTTTTCGTATAAAAATTTCAATTTTTTTAGGTTTTGGGTGGATTTTTCAACTTTTTGGGGGAGGTCACGAATTAAAGTCCTTTTTGCTCTAGGTCGCTTAGTTTAGGAGATATGGGCAAAAAAAATTTTTCGTATAAAAATTTCAATTTTTTTAGGTTTTGGGTGGATTTTTTAACTTTTTGGGGGTGGTCACGACTTAAAGTCCTTTTCGCTCTAGGACGCATATTTAAGGAGATATGGGCAAAAGAAGTTTTTCATATAAAAATTTCAATTTTTTTAGGGTTTGGGTGGATTTTTCAATTTTTTTTGGTGGAGGTCACGAATTAAAGTCCTCTTCGCTCTAGGACTCGTATTTAAGGAGATATGGGCAAAAGAAGTTTTTCGTATAAAAATTTCAATTTTTTTAGGCTTTGAGTGGATTTTTCAATTTTTGGGAGGTCACTAATTAAAGTCCTTTTTGCTCTAGGAAGCATATTTAAGGAGATATGGGCAAAAGAAGTTTTTCATATAAAAATTTAAATTTTTTAAGGTTTTGGGTGGATTTTTCAATTTTTTTTGGGGTGGTCACGAATTAAAGTCCTTTTCGCTCTAGGACGCTTAGTTTAGGAGATATGGGCAAAAGAAGTTTTTCATATAAAAATTTCAATTTTTTTAGGTTTTGGGTGGATTTTTAAATTTTTTGGGGGAGGTCACGAATTAAAGTCCTCTTCGCTCTAGGAGATATGGGCAAAAGAAGTTTTTCATATAAAAATTTCAATTTTTTTAGGTTTTGGGTGGATTTTTCAATTTTTTTTTTGGGGGGAGGTCACGAATTAAAGTCCTCTTCGCTATAGGACGCATATTTAAGGAGATATGGGCAAAAGAAGTTTTTCATATAAAAATTTCAATTTTTTTAGGTTTTGGGTGGATTTTTCAATTTTTTTTGGGGGAGGTCACGAATTAAAGTCCTCTTCGCTCTAGGACTCGTACTTAAGGAGATATGGGCAAAAGAAGTTTTTCGTATAAAAATTTCAATTTTTTTAGGTTTTGAGTGGATTTTTCAATTTTTTGGGAGGTCACGAATTAAAGTCCTTTTTGCTCTAGGAAGCATATTTAAGGAGATATGGGCAAAAGAAGTTTTTCATATAAAAATTTCAATTTTTTAAGGTTTTGGGTGGATTTTTCAATTTTTTGGGGGTGGTCACGAATTAAAGTCCTTTTCGTTCTAGGACGCTTAGTTTAGGAGATATGGGCAAAAGAAGTTTTTCATATAAAAATTTCAATTTTTTTAGGTTTTGGGTGGATTTTTCAATTTTTTGGGGGAGGTCACGAATTAAAGTCCTTTTCGCTCTAGGAGATATGGGCAAAAGAAGTTTTTCATATAAAAATTTCAATTTTTTTAGGTTTTGGGTGGATTTTTCAATTTTTTGGGGGTGGTCACGAATTAAAGTCCTTTTCGCTCTAGGACGCATATTTAAGGAGATATGGGCAAAAGAAGTTTTTCATATAAAAATTTCAATTTTTTTAGGTTTTGGGTGGATTTTTCAATTTTTTGGGGGTGGTCACGAATTAAAGTCCTTTTCGCTCTAGGACGCATATTTAAGGAGATATGGGCAAAAGAAGTTTTTCATATAAAAATTTCAATTTTTTTAGGTTTTGGGTGGACTTTTTCAACTTTTTGGGGGAGGTCCTTTTCGCTCTAGGTCGCTTAGTTTAGGAGATATGGGCAAAAAAAATTTTTCGTATAAAAATTTCAATTTTTTTAGGTTTTGGGTGGATTTTTCAACTTTTTGGGGGAGGTCACGAATTAAAGTCCTTTTTGCTCTAGGTCGCTTAGTTTCGGAGATATGGGCAAAAGAAGTTTTTCATATAAAAATTTCAATTTTTTTAGGTTTTGGGTGGATTTTTCAATTTTTTAGGGGTGGTCACGAATTAAAGTCCTTTTCGCTCTAGGACGCTTAGTTTAGGAGATATGGGCAAAAGAAGTTTTTCATATAAAAATTTCAATTTTTTTAGGTTTTGGGTGGATTTTCACGAATTAAAGTCCTTTTCGCTCTAGGACGCATATTTAAGGAGATATGGGCAAAACAAGTTTTTCATATAAAAATTTCAATTTTTTTAGGTTTTGGGTGGACTTTTTCAACTTTTTGGGGGTGGTCACGAATTAAAGTCCTTTTCGCTCTAGGACGCATATTTAAGGAGATATGGGCAAAAGAAGTTTTTCATATAAAAATTTAAATTTTTTTAGGTTTTGGGTGGATTTTTCAATTTTTTGGGGGAGGTCACGAATTAAAGTCCTTTTCGCTCTAGGACGCATATTTAAGGAGATATGGGCAAAAGAAGTTTTTCATATAAAAATTTAAATTTTTTTAGGTTTTGGTTGGATTTTTCAATTTTTTTGGGGGAGGTCACGAATTAAAGTCCTTTTCGCTCTAGGACGCTTAGTTTAGGAGATATGGGCAAACGAAGTTTTTCATATAAAAATTTCAATTTTTTAAGGTTTTGGGTGGATTTTTCAATTTTTTGGGGGTGGTCACGAATTAAAGTCCTTTTCGTTCTAGGACGCTTAGTTTAGGAGATATGGGCAAAAGAAGTTTTTCATATAAAAATTTCAATTTTTTTAGGTTTTGGGTGGATTTTTCAATTTTTTGGGGGAGGTCACGAATTAAAGTCCTCTTCGCTCTAGGACTCGTACTTAAGGAGATATGGGCAAAAGAAGTTTTTCGTATAAAAATTTCAATTTTTTTAGGTTTTGAGTGGATTTTTCAATTTTTTGGGAGGTCACGAATTAAAGTCCTTTTTGCTCTAGGAAGCATATTTAAGGAGATATGGGCAAAAGAAGTTTTTCATATAAAAATTTCATTTTTTTTAGGTTTTGGGTGGATTTTTCAATTTTTTGGGGGTGGTCACGAATTAAAGTCCTTTTCGCTCTAGGACGCATATTTAAGGAGATATGGGCAAAAGAAGTTTTTCATATAAAAATTTCAATTTTTTTAGGTTTTGGGTGGATTTTTCAACTTTTTGGGGGTGGTCACGAATTAAAGTCCTTTTCGCTCTAGGACGCATATTTAAGGAGATATGGGCAAAAGAAGTTTTTCATATAAAAATTTCAATTTTTTTAGGTTTTGGGTGGACTTTTTCAACTTTTTGGGGGTGGTCCTTTTCGCTCTAGGTCGCTTAGTTTAGGAGATATGGGCAAAAAAAATTTTTCGTATAAAAATTTCAATTTTTTTAGGTTTTGGGTGGATTTTTCAACTTTTTGGGGGAGGTCACGAATTAAAGTCCTTTTTGCTCTAGGTCGCTTAGTTTCGGAGATATGGGCAAAAGAAGTTTTTCATATAAAAATTTCAATTTTTTTAGGTTTTGGGTGGATTTTTCAATTTTTTAGGGGTGGTCACGAATTAAAGTCCTTTTCGCTCTAGGACGCTTAGTTTAGGAGATATGGGCAAAAGAAGTTTTTCATATAAAAATTTCAATTTTTTTAGGTTTTGGGTGGATTTTCACGAATTAAAGTCCTTTTCGCTCTAGGACGCATATTTAAGGAGATATGGGCAAAACAAGTTTTTCATATAAAAATTTCAATTTTTTTAGGTTTTGGGTGGACTTTTTCAACTTTTTGGGGGTGGTCACGAATTAAAGTCCTTTTCGCTCTAGGACGCATATTTAAGGAGATATGGGCAAAAGAAGTTTTTCATATAAAAATTTCAATTTTTTTAGGTTTTGGGTGGATTTTTCAATTTTTTGGGGGAGGTCACGAATTAAAGTCCTTTTCGCTCTAGGACGCATATTTAAGGAGATATGGGCAAAAGAAGTTTTTCATATAAAAATTTAAATTTTTTTAGGTTTTGGTTGGATTTTTCAATTTTTTTGGGGGAGGTCACGAATTAAAGTCCTTTTCGCTCTAGGACGCTTAGTTTAGGAGATATGGGCAAACGAAGTTTTTCATATAAAAATTTCAATTTTTTTAGGTTTTGGGTGGATTTTTCAATTTTTTGGGGGTGGTCACGAATTAAAGTCCTTTTCGCTCTAGGAGGCTTAGTTTAGGAGATATGGGCAAAAGAAGTTTTTCATATAAAAATTTCAATTTTTTTAGGTTTTGGGTGGATTTTTCAACTTTTTGGGGGTGGTCACGAATTAAAGTCCTTTTCGCTCTAGGACGCATATTTAAGGAGATATGGGCAAAAGAAGTTTTTCATATAAAAATTTCAATTTTTTTAGGTTTTGGGTGGACTTTTTCAACTTTTTGGGGGTGGTCACGAATTAAAGTCCTTTTCGCTCTGGTCGCTTAGTTAAGAGATATGGGCAAAAAAATTTTTCGTATAAAAATTTCAATTTTTTTAGGTTTTGGGTGGATTTTTCAACTTTTTGGGGGAGGTCACGAATTAAAGTCCTTTTTGCTCTAGGTCGCTTAGTTTAGGAGATATGGGCAAAAAAAATTTTTCGTATAAAAATTTCAATTTTTTTAGGTTTTGGGTGGATTTTTTAACTTTTTGGGGGTGGTCACGACTTAAAGTCCTTTTCGCTCTAGGACGCATATTTAAGGAGATATGGGCAAAAGAAGTTTTTCATATAAAAATTTCAATTTTTTTAGGGTTTGGGTGGATTTTTCAATTTTTTTTGGTGGAGGTCACGAATTAAAGTCCTCTTCGCTCTAGGACTCGTATTTAAGGAGATATGGGCAAAAGAAGTTTTTCGTATAAAAATTTCAATTTTTTTAGGCTTTGAGTGGATTTTTCAATTTTTGGGAGGTCACTAATTAAAGTCCTTTTTGCTCTAGGAAGCATATTTAAGGAGATATGGGCAAAAGAAGTTTTTCATATAAAAATTTAAATTTTTTAAGGTTTTGGGTGGATTTTTCAATTTTTTTTGGGGTGGTCACGAATTAAAGTCCTTTTCGCTCTAGGACGCTTAGTTTAGGAGATATGGGCAAAAGAAGTTTTTCATATAAAAATTTCAATTTTTTTAGGTTTTGGGTGGATTTTTAAATTTTTTGGGGGAGGTCACGAATTAAAGTCCTCTTCGCTCTAGGAGATATGGGCAAAAGAAGTTTTTCATATAAAAATTTCAATTTTTTTAGGTTTTGGGTGGATTTTTCAATTTTTTTTTTGGGGGGAGGTCACGAATTAAAGTCCTCTTCGCTATAGGACGCATATTTAAGGAGATATGGGCAAAAGAAGTTTTTCATATAAAAATTTCAATTTTTTTAGGTTTTGGGTGGATTTTTCAATTTTTTTTGGGGGAGGTCACGAATTAAAGTCCTCTTCGCTCTAGGACTCGTACTTAAGGAGATATGGGCAAAAGAAGTTTTTCGTATAAAAATTTCAATTTTTTTAGGTTTTGAGTGGATTTTTCAATTTTTTGGGAGGTCACGAATTAAAGTCCTTTTTGCTCTAGGAAGCATATTTAAGGAGATATGGGCAAAAGAAGTTTTTCATATAAAAATTTCAATTTTTTAAGGTTTTGGGTGGATTTTTCAATTTTTTGGGGGTGGTCACGAATTAAAGTCCTTTTCGTTCTAGGACGCTTAGTTTAGGAGATATGGGCAAAAGAAGTTTTTCATATAAAAATTTCAATTTTTTTAGGTTTTGGGTGGATTTTTCAATTTTTTGGGGGAGGTCACGAATTAAAGTCCTTTTCGCTCTAGGAGATATGGGCAAAAGAAGTTTTTCATATAAAAATTTCAATTTTTTTAGGTTTTGGGTGGATTTTTCAATTTTTTGGGGGTGGTCACGAATTAAAGTCCTTTTCGCTCTAGGACGCATATTTAAGGAGATATGGGCAAAAGAAGTTTTTCATATAAAAATTTCAATTTTTTTAGGTTTTGGGTGGATTTTTCAATTTTTTGGGGGTGGTCACGAATTAAAGTCCTTTTCGCTCTAGGACGCATATTTAAGGAGATATGGGCAAAAGAAGTTTTTCATATAAAAATTTCAATTTTTTTAGGTTTTGGGTGGACTTTTTCAACTTTTTGGGGGAGGTCCTTTTCGCTCTAGGTCGCTTAGTTTAGGAGATATGGGCAAAAAAAATTTTTCGTATAAAAATTTCAATTTTTTTAGGTTTTGGGTGGATTTTTCAACTTTTTGGGGGAGGTCACGAATTAAAGTCCTTTTTGCTCTAGGTCGCTTAGTTTCGGAGATATGGGCAAAAGAAGGTTTACATATAAAAATTTCAATTTTTTTAGGTTTTGGGTGGATTTTTCAATTTTTTAGGGGTGGTCACGAATTAAAGTCCTTTTCGCTCTAGGACGCTTAGTTTAGGAGATATGGGCAAAAGAAGTTTTTCATATAAAAATTTCAATTTTTTTAGGTTTTGGGTGGATTTTCACGAATTAAAGTCCTTTTCGCTCTAGGACGCATATTTAAGGAGATATGGGCAAAACAAGTTTTTCATATAAAAATTTCAATTTTTTTAGGTTTTGGGTGGACTTTTTCAACTTTTTGGGGGTGGTCACGAATTAAAGTCCTTTTCGCTCTAGGACGCATATTTAAGGAGATATGGGCAAAAGAAGTTTTTCATATAAAAATTTAAATTTTTTTAGGTTTTGGGTGGATTTTTCAATTTTTTGGGGGAGGTCACGAATTAAAGTCCTTTTCGCTCTAGGACGCATATTTAAGGAGATATGGGCAAAAGAAGTTTTTCATATAAAAATTTAAATTTTTTTAGGTTTTGGTTGGATTTTTCAATTTTTTTGGGGGAGGTCACGAATTAAAGTCCTTTTCGCTCTAGGACGCTTAGTTTAGGAGATATGGGCAAACGAAGTTTTTCATATAAAAATTTCAATTTTTTTAGGTTTTGGGTGGATTTTTCAATTTTTTGGGGGTGGTCACGAATTAAAGTCCTTTTCGCTCTAGGAGGCTTAGTTTAGGAGATATGGGCAAAAGAAGTTTTTCATATAAAAATTTCAATTTTTTTAGGTTTTGGGTGGATTTTTCAACTTTTTGGGGGTGGTCACGAATTAAAGTCCTTTTCGCTCTAGGACGCATATTTAAGGAGATATGGGCAAAAGAAGTTTTTCATATAAAAATTTCAATTTTTTTAGGTTTTGGGTGGACTTTTTCAACTTTTTGGGGGTGGTCACGAATTAAAGTCCTTTTCGCTCTAGGTCGCTTCGTTTAGGAGATATGGGCAAAAAAAATTTTTCGTATAAAAATTTCAATTTTTTTAGGTTTTGGGTGGATTTTTCAACTTTTTGGGGGAGGTCACGAATTAAAGTCCTTTTTGCTCTAGGTCGCTTAGTTTCGGAGATATGGGCAAAAGAAGTTTTTCATATAAAAATTTCATTTTTTTTAGGTTTTGGGTGGATTTTTCAATTTTTTGGGGGTGGTCACGAATTAAAGTCCTTTTCGCTCTAGGACGCTTATTTAAGGAGATATGGGCAAAATAAGTTTTTCATATAAAAATTTCAATTTTTTTAGGTTTTGGTTGTATTTTTCAATTTTTTTGGGGGTGGTCACGAATTAAAGTCCTTTTCGCTCTAGGACGCATATTTAAGGAGATATGGGCAAAAGAAGTTTTTCATATAAAAATTTCAATTTTTTTAGGTTTTGGATGGATTTTTCAATTTTTTGGGGGTGGTCACGAATTAAAGCCCTTTTCGCTCTAGGACGCATATTTAAGGAGATATGGGCAAAAGAAGTTTTTCATATAAAAATTTCAATTTTTTTAGGTTTTGGGTGGATTTTTCAATTTTTTGGGGGTGGTCACGAATTAAAGTCCTTTTCGCTCTAGGACGCTTAGTTTAGGAGATATGGGCAAAAGAAGTTTTTCATATAAAAATTTCAATTTTTTTAGGTTTTGGGTGGACTTTTTCAACTTTTTGGGGGTGGTCACGAATTAAAGTCCTTTTCGCTCTAGGTCGCTTAGTTTAGGAGATATGGGCAAAAAAAATTTTTCGTATAAAAATTTCAATTTTTTTAGGTTTTGGGTGGATTTTTCAACTTTTTGGGGGAGGTCACGAATTAAAGTCCTTTTTGCTCTAGGTCGCTTAGTTTAGGAGATATGGGCAAAAAACATTTTTCGTATAAAAATTTCAATTTTTTTAGGTTTTGGGTGGATTTTTTAACTTTTTGGGGGTGGTCACGACTTAAAGTCCTTTTCGCTCTAGGACGCATATTTAAGGAGATATGGGCAAAAGAAGTTTTTCATATAAAAATTTCAATTTTTTTAGGGTTTGGGTGGATTTTTCAATTTTTTTTGGTGGAGGTCACGAATTAAAGTCCTCTTCGCTCTAGGACTCGTATTTAAGGAGATATGGGCAAAAGAAGTTTTTCGTATAAAAATTTCAATTTTTTTAGGCTTTGAGTGGATTTTTCAATTTTTGGGAGGTCACTAATTAAAGTCCTTTTTGCTCTAGGAAGCATATTTAAGGAGATATGGGCAAAAGAAGTTTTTCATAAAAAAATTTCAATTTTTTAAGGTTTTGGGTGGATTTTTCAATTTTTTTGGGGTGGTCACGAATTAAAGTCCTTTTCGCTCTAGGACGCTTAGTTTAGGAGATATGGGCAAAAGAAGTTTTTCATATAAAAATTTCAATTTTTTTAGGTTTTGGGTGGATTTTTCAATTTTTTGGGGGAGGTCACGAATTAAAGTCCTCTTCGCTCTAGGAGATATGGGCAAAAGAAGTTTTTCATATAAAAATTTCAATTTTTTTAGGTTTTGGGTGGATTTTTCAATTTTTTTTTTGGGGGAGGTCACGAATTAAAGTCCTCTTCGCTATAGGACGCATATTTAAGGAGATATGGGCAAAAGAAGTTTTTCATATAAAAATTTCAATTTTGTTAGGTTTTGGGTGGATTTTTCAATTTTTTTTGGGGGAGGTCACGAATTAAAGTCCTTTTCGTTCTAGGACGCTTAGTTTAGGAGATATGGGCAAAAGAAGTTTTTCATATAAAAATTTCAATTTTTTTAGGTTTTTGGTGGATTTTTCAATTTTTTGGGGGAGGTCACGAATTAAAGTCCTTTTCGCTCTAGGAGATATGGGCAAAAGAAGTTTTTCATATAAAAATTTCAATTTTTTTAGGTTTTGGGTGGATTTTTCAATTTTTTGGGGGTGGTCACGAATTAAAGTCCTTTTCGCTCTAGGACGCATATTTAAGGAGATATGGGCAAAAGAAGTTTTTCATATAAAAATTTCAATTTTTTTAGGTTTTGGGTGGATTTTTCAACTTTTTGGGGGTGGTCACGAATTAAAGTCCTTTTCGCTCTAGGACGCATATTTAAGGAGATATGGGCAAAAGAAGTTTTTCATATAAAAATTTAAATTTTTGTAGGTTTTGGGTGGACTTTTTCAACTTTTTGGGGGTGGTCCTTTTCGCTCTAGGTCGCTTAGTTTAGGAGATATGGGCAAAAAAAAATTTTCGTATAAAAATTTCAATTTTTTTAGGTTTTGGGTGGATTTTTCAACTTTTTGGGGGAGGTCACGAATTAAAGTCCTTTTTGCTCTAGGTCGCTTAGTTTCGGAGATATGGGCAAAAGAAGTTTTACATATAAAAATTTCAATTTTTTTAGGTTTTGGGTGGATTTTTCAATTTTTTAGGGGTGGTCACGAATTAAAGTCCTTTTCGCTCTAGGACGCTTAGTTTAGGAGATATGGGCAAAAGAAGTTTTTCATATAAAAATTTCAATTTTTTTAGGTTTTGGGTGGATTTTCACGAATTAAAGTCCTTTTCGCTCTAGGACGCATATTTAAGGAGATATGGGCAAAACAAGTTTTTCATATAAAAATTTCAATTTTTTTAGGTTTTGGGTGGATTTTTCAATTATTTGGGGGAGGTCACGAATTAAAGTCCTTTTCGCTCTAGGACGCATATTTAAGGAGATATGGGCAAAAGAAGTTTTTCATATAAAAATTTCAATTTTTTTAGGTTTTGGTTGGATTTTTCAATTTTTTTGGGGGTGTTCACGAATTAAAGTCCTTTTCGCTCTAGGACGCATATTTAAGGAGATATGGGCAAAAGTAGTTTTTCATATAAAAATTTCAATTTTTTTAGGTTTTGGGTGGATTTTTCAATTTTTTGGGGGTGGTCACGAATTAAAGTCCTTTTCGCTCTAGGACGCTTAGTTTAGGAGATATGGGCAAAAGAAGTTTTTCATATAAAAATTTCAATTTTTTTAGGGTTTGGGTGGATTTTTCAACTTTTTGGGGGTGGTCACGAATTAAAGTCCTTTTTGCTCTAGGACGCATATTTAAGGAGATATGGGCAAAAGAAGTTTTTCATATAAAAATTTCAATTTTTTTAGGTTTTGGGTGGACTTTTTCAACTTTTTGGGGGTGGTCACGAATTAAAGTCCTTTTCGCTCTAGGTCGCTTAGTTTAGGACGCATATTTAAGGAGATATGGGCAAAACAAGTTTTTCATATAAAAATTTCAATTTTTTTAGGTTTTGGGTGGACTTTTTCAACTTTTTGGGGGAGGTCACCAATTAAAGTCCTTTTTGCTCTAGGAAGCATATTTAAGGAGATATGGGCAAAAGAAGTTTTTCGTATAAAAATTTCAATTTTTTTAGGTTTTGGGTGGATTTTTCAATTTTTTGGGGGTGGTCACGAATTAAAGTCCTTTTTGCTCTAGGAAGCATATTTAAGGAGATATGGGCAAAAGAAGTTTTTCATATAAAAATTTCAATTTTTTTAGGTTTTGTGTGGATTTTTCAATTTTTTGGGGGTGGTCACGAATTAAAGTCCTTTTTGCTCTAGGACGCATATTTAAGGAGATATGGGCAAAAGAAGTTTTTCATATAAAAATTTAAATTTTTTTAGGTTTTGGGTGGATTTTTCAATTTTTTGG
Source organism: Haematobia irritans (assembly GCF_050003625.1). NCBI lineage: Eukaryota > Metazoa > Arthropoda > Insecta > Diptera > Muscidae > Haematobia > Haematobia irritans. The sequence goes on along the minus strand of NC_134397.1, from coordinate 161,890,372 downwards.
GGGTGGTCACGAATTAAAGTCCTTTTTGCTCTAGGAAGCATATTTAAGGAGATATGGGCAAAAGAAGTTTTTCATATAAAAATTTCAATTTTTTTAGGTTTTGGGTGGATTTTTCAACTTTTTGGGGGTGGTCACGAATTAAAGTCCTTTTCGCTCTAGGACGCATATTTAAGGAGATATGGGCAAAAGAAGTTTTTCATATAAAAATTTAAATTTTTGTAGGTTTTGGGTGGACTTTTTCAACTTTTTGGGGGTGGTCCTTTTCGCTCTAGGTCGCTTAGTTTAGGAGATATGGGCAAAAAAAAATTTTCGTATAAAAATTTCAATTTTTTTAGGTTTTGGGTGGATTTTTCAACTTTTTGGGGGAGGTCACGAATTAAAGTCCTTTTTGCTCTAGGTCGCTTAGTTTCGGAGATATGGGCAAAAGAAGTTTTACATATAAAAATTTCAATTTTTTTAGGTTTTGGGTGGATTTTTCAATTTTTTAGGGGTGGTCACGAATTAAAGTCCTTTTCGCTCTAGGACGCTTAGTTTAGGAGATATGGGCAAAAGAAGTTTTTCATATAAAAATTTCAATTTTTTTAGGTTTTGGGTGGATTTTCACGAATTAAAGTCCTTTTCGCTCTAGGACGCATATTTAAGGAGATATGGGCAAAACAAGTTTTTCATATAAAAATTTCAATTTTTTTAGGTTTTGGGTGGATTTTTCAATTATTTGGGGGAGGTCACGAATTAAAGTCCTTTTCGCTCTAGGACGCATATTTAAGGAGATATGGGCAAAAGAAGTTTTTCATATAAAAATTTCAATTTTTTTAGGTTTTGGGTGGACTTTTTCAACTTTTTGGGGGAGGTCACCAATTAAAGTCCTTTTTGCTCTAGGACGCATATTTAAGGAGATATGGGCAAAAGAAGTTTTTCATATAAAAATTTAAATTTTTTTAGGTTTTGGGTGGATTTTTCAATTTTTTGGGGGTGGTCACGAATTAAAGTCCTTTTTGCTCTAGGAAGCATATTTAAGGAGATATGGGCAAAAGAAGTTTTTCATATAAAAATTTCAATTTTTTTAGGTTTTGGTTGGATTTTTCAACTTTTTTGGGGTGGTCACGAATTAAAGTCCTTTTCGCTCTAGGACGCATATTTAAGGAGATATGGGCAAAAGAAGTTTTTCATATAAAAATTTCAATTTTTTTAGGTTTTGGGTGGATTTTTCAATTTTTTGGGGGTGGTCACGAATTAAAGTCCTTTTCGCTCTAGGACGCTTAGTTTAGGAGATATGGGCAAAAGAAGTTTTTCATATAAAAATTTCAATTTTTTTAGGTTTTGGGTGAATTTTTCAACTTTTTGGGGGTGGTCACGACTTAAAGTCCTTTTCGCTCTAGGACGCATATTTAAGGAGATATGGGCAAAAGAAGTTTTTCATATAAAAATTTCAATTTTTTTAGGTTTTGGGTGGATTCTTCAATTTTTTGGGGGAGGTCACGAATTAAAGTCCTTTTCGCTCTAGGACGCTTAGTTTAGGAGATATGGGCAAAAGAAGTTTTTCATATAAAAATGTCATTTTTTTAGGTTTTGGGTGGATTTTTCAATTTTTTGGGGGTGGTCACGAATTAAAGTCCTTTTCGCTCTAGGACGCATATTTAAGGAGATATGGGCAAAAGAAGTTTTTCATATAAAAATTTCAATTTTTTTAGGTTTTGGGTGGATTTTTCAATTTTTTGGGGGTGGTCACGAATTAAAGGTCTTTTCGCTCTAGGACGCTTAGTTTAGGAGATATGGGCAAAAGAAGTTTTTCATATAAAAATTTAATTTTTCTTAGGTTTTGGGTGGATTATTCCATTTTTTGGGGGTGGTCACGAATTAAAGTCCTTTTCGCTCTAGGAAGCATATTTAAGGAGATATGGGCAAAAGAAGTTTTTCATATAAAAATTTCAATTTTTTTAGGTTTTGGGTGGATTTTTCAATTTTTTGGGAGAGGTCACTAATTAGAGTCCTTTTCGCTCTAGGACGCATATTTAAGGAGATATGGGCAAAAGAAGTTTTTCATATAAAAATTTAAATTTTTTTAGGTTTTGGGTGGATTTTTCAATTTTTTGGGGGTGGTCACGAATTAAAGTCCTTTTCGCTCTAGGACGCTTAGTTTAGGAGATATGGGCAAAAGAAGTTTTTCGTATAAAAATTTCAATTTTTTTAGGTTTTGGGTGGATTTTTCAATTTTTTGGGGGAGGTCACGAATTAAAGTCCTTTTCGCTCTAGGACACATATTTAAGGAGATATGGGCAAAAGAAGTTTTTCATATAAAAAATTCAATTTTTTTAGGTTTTGGGTGGATTTTTCATTTTTTTGGGGGTGGTCACGAATTAAAGTCCTTTTCGCTCTAGGACGCTTAGTTTAGGAGATATGGGCAAAAGAAGTTTTTCGTATAAAAATTTCAATTTTTTTAGGTTTTGAGTGGATTTTTCAATTTTTTGGGGGTGGTCACGAATTAAAGTCCTTTTCGCTCTAGGACGCATATTCAAGGAGATATGGGCAAAATAAGTTTTTCATATAAAAATTTAAATTTTTTTAGGTTTTGGGTGGATTTTTCAATTTTTTGGGGGTGGTCACGAATTAAAGTCCTTTTCGCTCTAGGACGCTTAGTTTGGGAGATAGGGGCAAAAGAAGTTTTTCATATAAAAATTTAAATTTTTTTAGGTTTTGGGTGGATTTTTCAATTTTTTGGGGGAGGTCACGAATTAAAGTCCTTTTCGCTCTAGGACGCATATTTAAGGAGATATGGGCAAAAGAAGTTTTTCATATAAAAATTTAAATTTTTTTAGGTTTTGGTTGGATTTTTCAATTTTTTGAGGGTGGTCACGAATTAAAGTCCTTTTTGCTCTAGGAAGCATATTTAAAGAGATATGGGCAAAAGAAGTTTTTCATATAAAAATTTCAATTTTTTTAGGTTTTGGGTGGATTTTTCAATTTTTTGGGGGTGGTCACGAATTAAAGTCCTTTTTGCTCTAGGACGCATATTTAAGGAGATATGGGCAAAAGAAGTTTTTCATATAAAAATTTCAATTTTTTTAGGTTTTGGGTGGATTTTTCAATTTTTTGGGGGTGGTCACGAATTAAAGTCCTTTTCGCTCTAGGACGCTTAGTTTAGGAGATACGGGCAAAAGAAGTTTTTCGTATAAAAATTTCAATTTTTTTAGGTTTTGAGTGAATTTTTCAATTTTTTGGGGGTGGTCACGAATTAAAGTCCTTTTCGCTCTAGGACGCATATTTAAGGAGATATGGGCAAAAGAAGTTTTTCATATAAAAATTTCAATTTTTTTAGGTTTTAGGTGGATTTTTCAATTTTTTGGGGGTGGTCACGAATTAAAGTCCTTTTCGCTCTAGGACGCATATTTAAGGAGATATGGGCAAAAGAAGTTTTTCGTATAAAAATTTCAATTTTTTTAGGTTTTGGGTGGATTTTTCAATTTTTTGGGGGTGGTCACGAATTAAAGTCCTTTTCGCTCTAGGACGCATATTTAAGGAGATATGGGCAAAAGAAGTTTTTCGTATAAAAATTTCAATTTTTTTAGGTTTTGGGTGGATTTTTCAATTTTTGGGGGTGGTCACGAATTAAAGTCCTTTTCGCTCTAGGACGCTTAGTTTAGGAGATATGGGCAAAAGAAGTTTTTCATATAAAAATTTCAATTTTTTAGGTTTTAGGTGGATTTTTCAATTTTTTGGGGGTGGTCACGAATTGAAGTCCTTTTCGCTCTAGGACGCTTAGTTTAGGAGATATGGGCAAAAGAAGTTTTTCATATAAAAATTTCAATTTTTTTAGGTTTTGGGTGAATTTTTCAACTTTTTGGGGGTGGTCACGACTTAAAGTCCTTTTCGCTCTAGGACGCTTAGTTTAGGAGATATGGGCAAAAGAAGTTTTTCATATAAAAATTCCATTTTTTTAGGTTTTGGGTGGATTTTTCAATTTTTTGGGGGTGGTCACGAATTAAAGTCCTTTTCGCTCTAGGGCGCATATTTAAGGAGATATGGGCAAAAGAAGTTTTTAATATAAAAATTTCAATTTTTTTATGTTTTGGGTGGATTTTTCAATTTTTTGAGGGGTGGTCACGAATTAAAGTCCTTTTTGCTCTAGGAAGCATATTTAAGGAGATATGGGCAAAAGAAGTTTTTCATATAAAAATTTCAATTTTTTTAGGTTTTGGGTGGATTTTTCAATTTTTTGGGGGTGGTCACGAATTAAAGTCCTTTTTGCTCTAGGACGCATATTTAAGGAGATATGGGCAAAAGAAGTTTTTCATATAAAAATTTCAATTTTTTTAGGTTTTGGGTGGATTTTTCAATTTTGGGGGTGGTCACGAATTAAAGTCCTTTTCGCTCTAGGACGCTTAGTTTAGGAGATACGGGCAAAAGAAGTTTTTCGTATAAAAATTTCAATTTTTTTAGGTTTTGAGTGAATTTTTCAATTTTTTGGGGGTGGTCACGAATTAAAGTCCTTTTCGCTCTAGGACGCATATTTAAGGAGATATGGGCAAAAGAAGTTTTTCATATAAAAATTTCAATTTTTTTAGGTTTTAGGTGGATTTTTCAATTTTTTGGGGGTGGTCACGAATTAAAGTCCTTTTCGCTCTAGGACGCATATTTAAGGAGATATGGGCAAAAGAAGTTTTTCGTATAAAAATTTAAATTTTTTTAGGTTTTGGGTGGATTTTTCAATTTTTTGGGGGGTGGTCACGAATTAAAGTCCTTTTCGCTCTAGGACGCATATTTAAGGAGATATGGACAAAAGAAGTTTTTCATATACAAATTTCAATTTTTTAGGTTTTGGGTGGATTTTTCAATTTTTTGGGGGAGGTCACGAATTAAAGTCCTTTTCGCTCTAGGACGCATATTTAAGGAGATATGGGCAAAAGAAGTTTTTCATATAAAAATTTCAATTTTTTAGGTTTTGGGTGGATTTTTCAATTTTTTGGGGGTGGTCACGAATTAAAGTCCTTTTCGCTCTAGGACGCTTAGTTTAGGAGATATGGGCAAAAGAAGTTTTTCGTATAAAAATTTCAATTTTTTTAGGTTTTGGGTGGATTTTTCAATTTTTTGGGGGAGGTCACGAGTTAAAGTCCTTTTCGCTCTAGGACGCATATTTAAGGAGATATGGGCAAAAGAAGTTTTTCATATAAAAAATTCAATTTTTTTAGGTTTTGGGTGGATTTTTCAATTTTTTGGGGGTGGTCACGAATTAAAGTCCTTTTCGCTCTAGGACGCTTAGTTTAGGAGATATGGGCAAAAGAAGTTTTTCGTATAAAAATTTCAATTTTTTTAGGTTTTGAGTGGATTTTTCAATTTTTTGGGGGTGGTCACGAATTAAAGTCCTTTTCGCTCTAGGACGCATATTCAAGGAGATATGGGCAAAAGAAGTTTTTCATATAAAAATTTAAATTTTTTTAGGTTTTGGGTGGATTTTTCAATTTTTTGGGGGTGGTCACGAATTAAAGTCCTTTTCGCTCTAGGACGCTTAGTTTAAGAGATATGGGCAAAAGAAGTTTTTCATATAAAAATTTAAATTTTTTTAGGTTTTGGGTGGATTTTTCAATTTTTTGGTGGATGTCACGAATTAAAGTCCTTTTCGCTCTAGGACGCATATTTAAGGAGATATGAAGTTTTTCATATAAAAATTTAATTTTTTTTAGGTTTTGGTTGGATTTTTCAATTTTTTGGGGGTGGTCACGAATTAAAGTCCTTTTTGCTCTAGGAAGCATATTTAAGGAGATATGGGCAAAAGAAGTTTTTCATATAAAAATTTAAATTTTCTTAGGTTTTGGGTGGATTTTTCAATTTTTTGGGGGTGGTCACGAATTAAAGTCCTTTTCGCTCTAGGAAGCATATTTAAGGAGATATGGGCAAAAGAAGTTTTTCATATAAAAATTTCAATTTTTTTAGGTTTGGGTGGATTTTTCAATTTTTTGGGGGTGGTCACGAATTAAAGTCCTTTTCGCTCTAGGACGCATATTTAAGGAGATATGGGCAAAAGAAGTTTTTCATATAAAAAATTCAATTTTTTTAGGTTTTGGGTGGATTTTTCAATTTTTTGGGGGTGGTCACGAATTAAAGTCCTTTTCGCTCTAGGACGCTTAGTTTAGGAGATATGGGCAAAAGAAGTTTTTCGTATAAAAATTTCAATTTTTTTAGGTTTTGAGTGGATTTTTCAATTTTTTGGGGGTGGTCACGAATTAAAGTCCTTTTCGCTCTAGGACGCATATTTAAGGAGATATGGGCAAAAGAAGTTTTTCATATAAAAATTTAAATTTTTTTAGGTTTTGGGTGGATTTTTAAATTTTTTGGGGGTGGTCACGAATTAAAGTCCTTTTCGCTCTAGGACGCTTAGTTTAGGAGATATGGGCAAAAGAAGTTTTTCATATAAAAATTTCAATTTTTTTAGGTTTTGGGTGGATTTTTCATTTTTTTGGGGGTGGTCACGAATTAAAGTCCTTTTCGCTCTAGGACGCTTAGTTTAGGAGATATGGGCAAAAGAAGTTTTTCATATAAAAATTTCAATTTTTTTAGGTTTTGGTTGGATTTTTCAACCTTTTGTGGGTTGTCACGAATTAAAGTCCTTTTCGCTCTAGGACGCTTAGTTTAGGAGATATGGGCAAAAGAAGTTTTTCGTATAAAAATTTCAATTTTTTTAGGTTTTGGGTGGATTTTTCAATTTTTTGGGGGTGCTCACGAATTAAAGTCCTTTTCGCTCTAGGACGCATATTTAAGGAGATATGGGCAAAAGAAGTTTTTCGTATAAAAATTTCAATTTTTTTAGGTTTTGGGTGGATTTTTCAATTTTTTGGGGGTGGTCACGAATTAAAGTCCTTTTCGCTCTAGGACGCATATTTAAGGAGATATGGGCAAAAGAAGTTTTTCGTATAAAAATTTCAATTTTTTTAGGTTTTGGGTGGATTTTTCAATTTTTTGGGGGTGGTCACGAATTAAAGTCCTTTTCGCTCTAGGACGCTTAGTTTAGGTGGGCAAAAGAAGTTTTTCATATAAAAATTTCAATTTTTTTAGGTTTTGGTTGGATTTTTCAACTTTTTGGGGGTGGTCACTAATTAAAGTCCTTTTCGCTCTAGGACGCATATTTAAGGAGATATGGGCAAAAGAAGTTTTTCATATAAAAATTTCAATTTTTTTAGGTTTTGGGTGGATTTTTCAATTTTTTGGGGGTGGTCACCAATTAAAGTCCTTTTCGCTCTAGGACGTATATTTAAGGAGATATGGGCAAAAGAAGTTTTTCATATAAAAATTTCAATTTTTTTAGGTTTGGGTGGATTTTTCAATTTTTTGGGGGTGGTCACGAATTAAAGTCCTTTTCGCTCTTGGACGCTTAGTTTAGGAGATATGGGCAAAAGAAGTTTTTCATATAAAAATTTCAATTTTTTTAGGTTTTGGGTGGATTTTTCAATTTTTTGGGGGAGGTCACGAATTAAAGTCCTTTTCGCTCTAGGACGCATATTTAAGGAGATATGGGCAAAAGAAGTTTTTCATATAAAAATTTAAATTTTTTTAGGTTTTGGGTGGATTTTTCAATTTTTTGGAGGTGGTCACGAATTAAAGTCCTTTTCGCTCTAGGACGCTTAGTTTAGGAGATATGGGCAAAAGAAGTTTTTCATATAAAAAATTCAATTTTTTTAGGTTTTGGGTGGATTTTTCAATTTGTTGGGGGTGGTCACAAATTAAAGTCCTTTTCGCTCTAGGACGCGTAGTTTAGGAGATATGGACAAAAGAAGTTTTTCGTATAAAAATTTCAATTTTTTTAGGTTTTGGGTGGATTTTTCAATTTTTTGGGGGTGGTCACGAATTAAAGTCCTTTTCGCTCTAGGACGCTTAGTTTAGGAGATATGGGCAAAATAAGTTTTTCATATAAACATTTAAATTTTTTTAGGTTTTGGGTGGATTTTTCAATTTTTTGGGGGTGGTCACGAATTAAAGTCCTTTTCGGTCTAGGAAGCATATTTAAGGAGATATGGGCAAAAGAAGTTTTTCATATAAAAATTTCAATTTTTTTTAGGTGTTTTAGGATTTTTCAATTTTTTGGGGGAGGTCACGAATTAAAGTCCTTTTCGCTCTAGGGCGCTTAGTTTAGGAGATATGGGCAAAATAAGTTTTTCATATAAAAATTTAAATTTTTTTAGGTTTTGGGTGGATTTTTCAATTTTTTGGGGGTGGTCACGAATTAAAGTCCTTTTCGGTCTAGGACGCTTAGTTTAGGAGATATGGACAAAAGAAGTTTTTCGTATAAAAATTTCAATTTTTTTAGGTTTTGGGTGGATTTTTCAATTTTTTGGGGGTGGTCACGAATTAAAGTCCTTTTCGCTCTAGGACGCTTAGTTTAGGAGATATGGGCAAAATAAGTTTTTCATATAAAAATTTAAATTTTTTTAGGTTTTGGGTGGATTTTTCAATTTTTTGGGGGTGGTCACGAATTAAAGTCCTTTTCGGTCTAGGAAGCATATTTAAGGAGATATGGGCAAAAGAAGTTTTTCATATAAAAATTTCAATTTTTTTTAGGTGTTTTAGGATTTTTCAATTTTTTGGGGGAGGTCACGAATTAAAGTCCTTTTCGCTCTAGGGCGCTTAGTTTAGGAGATATGGGCAAAAGAAGTTTTTCGTATAAAAATTTCAATTTTTTTAGGTTTTGAGTGGATTTTTCAATTTTTTGGGGGTGGTCACGAATTAAAGTCCTTTTCGCTCTAGGACGCATATTTAAGGAGATATGGGCAAAAGAAGTTTTTCATATAAAAATTTCAATTTGTTTAAGTTTTGGGTGGATTTTTCAATTTTTTGGGGGAGGTCACGAATTAAAGTCCTTTTCGCTCTAGGACGCATATTTAAGGAGATATGGGCAAAAGAAGTTTTTCATATAAAAATTTCAATTTTTTTAGGTTTTGGGTGGATTTTTCAATTTTTTGGGGGTGGTCACGAATTAAAGTCCTTTTCGCTCTAGGACGCTTAGTTTAGGAGATATGAGCAAAATAAGTTTTTCGTATAAATATTTCAATTTTTTTAGGTTTTGAGTGGATTTTTCAATTTTTTGGGGGTGGTCACGAATTAAAGTCCTTTTCGCTCTAGGACGCATATTTAAGGAGATATGGGCAAAAGAAGTTTTTCATATAAAAATTTCAATTTTTTTAGGTTTTGGGTGGATTTTTCCATTTTTTGGGGGTGGTCACGAATTAAAGCCCTTTTCGCTCTAGGACGCTTAGTTTAGGAGATATGGGCAAAAGAAGTTTTTCATATAAAAATTTAATTTTTTTTAGGTTTTGGGTGGATTTTTCAATTTTTTGGGGGAGGTCACGAATTAAAGTCCTTTTCGCTCTAGGAAGCATATTTAAGGTTTTGGGTGGATTTTTCAATTTTTTGGGGATGGTCACGAATTAAAGTCCTTTTCGCTCTAGGACGCATATTTAAGAAGATATGGGCAAAAGAAGTTTTTCGTATAAAAATTTCCATTTTTTTAGGTTTTGGGTGGATTTTTCAATTTTTTGGGGTGGTCACGAATTAAAGTCCTTTTCGCTCTAGGACGCTTAGTTTAGGAGATATGGGCAAAAGAAGTTTTTCATATAAAAATTTCAATTTTTTTAGGTTTTGGTTATATTTTTCAACTTTTTGGGGGTGGTCACGAATTAAAGTCCTTTTCGCTCTAGGACGCATATTTAAGGAGATATGGGCAAAAGAAGTTTTTCATATAAAAATTTCAATTTTTTTGGTTTTGGGTGGATTTTTCAATTTTTTAGGGGTGGTCACGAATTAAAGTCCTTTTCGCTCTAGGACGCATATTTAAGGAGATATGGGCAAAAGAAGTTTTTCATATAAAAATTTCAATTTTTTTAGGTTTTGGGTGGATTTTTCAATTTTTTGGGGGAGGTCACGAATTAAAGTCCTTTTCGCTCTAGGACGCATATTTAAGGAGATATGGGCAAAAGAAGTTTTTCATATAAAAATTTCAATTTTTTTAGGTTTTGGGTGGATTTTTCAATTTTTTGGGGGTGGTCACGAATTAAAGTCCTTTTCGCTGTAGGACGCTTAGTTTAGGAGATATGGGCAAAAGAAGTTTTTCATATAAAAATTTCAATTTTTTTAGGTTTTGGGTGGATTTTTCAATTTTTTGGGGGTGGTCACGAATTAAAGTCCTTTTCGCTCTAGGACGCTTAGTTTAGGAGATATGGGCAAAAGAAGTTTTTCATATAAAAATTTCATTTTTTTAGGTTTTGGGTGGATTTTTCAATTTTTTGGGGGTGGTCACGAATTAAAGTCCTTTTCGCTCTAGGACGCATATTTAAGGAGATAATTTATTTTTTTTTTAGGTTTTGGGTGGATTTTTCAATTTTTTGGGGGTGGTCACGAATTAAAGTCCTTTTCGCTCTAGGACGCGTAGTTTAGGAGATATGGGCAAAAGAAGTTTTTCATATAAAAATTTCAATTTTTTTAGGTTTTGGGTGGATTCTTCAATTTTTTGGGGGTGGTCACGAATTAAAGTCCTTTTCGCTCTAGGACGCTTAGTTTAGGACATATGGGTAAAAGAAGTTTTTCATATAAAAATTTAAATTTTTTTAGGTTTTGGGTGGATTTTTAAATTTTTTGGGGTTGGTCACGAATTAAAGTCCTTTTTGCTCTAGGAAGCATATTTAAGGAGATATGGGCAAAAGAAGTTTTTCATATAAAATTTCAATTTTTTTAGGTTTTGGGTGGATTTTTCAATTTTTGGGGGAGGTCACGAATTAAAGTGCTTTTCGCTCTAGGACGCATATTTAAGGAGATATGGGCAAAAGAAGCTTTTCATATAAAAACTTCAATTTTTTTAGGTTTTGGGTGGATTTTTCAATTTTTTGGGGGTGGTCACGAATTAAAGTCCTTTTCGCTCTAGGACGCTTAGTTTAGGAGATATGGGCAAAAGAAGTTTTTCATATAAAAATTTCAATTTTTTTAGGTTTTGAGTGGATTTTTCAATTTTTTGGGGGTGGTCACGAATTAAAGTCCTTTTCGCTCTAGGACGCTTAGTTTAGGAGATATGGGCAAAAAAAGTTTTTCGTATAAAAATTTCAATTTTTTTAGGTTTTGGGTGGATTTTTCAATTTTTTGGGGGTGGTCACGAATTAAAGTCCTTTTCGCTCTAGGACGCTTAGTTTAGGAGATATGGGCAAAAGAAGTTTTTCATATAAAAATTTCAATTTTTTTAGGTTTTGGGTGGATTTTTCAATTTTTTGGGGGTGGTCACGAATTAAAGTCCTTTTCGCTCTAGGACGCATATTTAAGGAGATATGGGCAAAAGAAGTTTTTCATATAAAAATTTCAATTTTTTTAGGTTTTGGGTGGATTTTTCAATTTTTTGGGGGTGGTCACGAATTAAAGTCCTTTTCGCTCTAAGACGCTTAGTTTAGGAGATATGGGCAAAAGAAGTTTTTCATATAAAAATTTCAATTTTTTTAGGTTTTGGGTGGATTTTTCAATTTTTTGGGGGAGGTCACGAATTAAAGTCCTTTTCGCTCTAGGACGCATATTTAAGGAGATATGGGCAAAAGAAGTTTTTCATATAAAAATTTAAATTTTTTAGGTTTTGGGTGGATTTTTCAATTTTTTGGAGGTGGTCACGAATTAAAGTCCTTTTCGCTCTAGGACGCTTAGTTTAGGAGATATGGGCAAAAGAAGTTTTTCATATAAAAATTTAAATTTTTTTAGGTTTTGGGTGGATTTTTCAATTTGTTGGGGGTGGTCACAAATTAAAGTCCTTTTCGCTCTAGGACGCTTAGTTTAGGAGATATGGGCAAAAGAAGTTTTTCGTATAAAAATTTCAATTTTTTTAGGTTTTGGGTGGATTTTTCAATTTTTTGGGGGTGGTCACGAATTAAAGTCCTTTTCGCTCTAGGACGCTTAGTTTAGGAGATATGGGCAAAATAAGTTTTTCATTTCAATTTTTTTTAGGTTTTTTATGATTTTTCAATTTTTTGGGGGAGGTCACGAATTAAAGTCCTTTTCGCTCTAGGGCGCTTAGTTTAGGAGATATGGGCAAAAGAAGTTTTTCGAATAAAAATTTCAATTTTTTTAGGTTTTGAGTGGATTTTTCAATTTTTTGGGGGTGGTCACGAATTAAAGTCCTTTTCGCTCTAGGACGCATATTTAAGGAGATATGGGCAAAAGAAGTTTTTCATATAAAAATTTAAATTTTTTTAGGTTTTGGGTGGATTTTTCAATTTTTTGGGGGAGGTCACGAATTAAAGTCCTTTTCGCTCTAGGACGCATATTTAAGGAGATATGGGCAAAAGAAGTTTTTCATATAAAAATTTCAATTTTTTTAGGTTTTGGGTGGATTTTTCAATTTTTTGGGGGTGGTCACGAATTAAAGTCCTTTTCGCTCTAGGACGCTTAGTTTAGGAGATATGAGCAAAAGAAGTTTTTCGTATAAATATTTCAATTTTTTTAGGTTTTGAGTGGATTTTTCAATTTTTTGGGGGTGGTCACGAATTAAAGTCCTTTTCGCTCTAGGACGCATATTTAAGGAGATATGGGCAAAAGAAGTTTTTCATATAAAAATTTCAATTTTTTAGGTTTTGGGTGGATTTTTCCATTTTTTGGGGGTGGTCACGAATTAAAGCCCTTTTCGCTCTAGGACGCTTAGTTTAGGAGATATGGGCAAAAGAAGTTTTTCATATAAAAATTTAATTTTTTTTAGGTTTTGGGTGGATTTTTCAATTTTTTGGGGGAGGTCACGAATTAAAGTCCTTTTCGCTCTAGGACGCATATTTAAGGAGATATGGGCAAAAGAAGTTTTTCATATAAAAATTTAAATTTTTTTAGGTTTTGGGTGGATTTTTCAATTTTTTGGGGATGGTCACGAATTAAAGTCCTTTTCGCTCTAGGACGCATATTTAAGGAGATATGGGCAAAAGAAGTTTTTCGTATAAAAATTTCAATTTTTTTAGGTTTTGGGTGGATTTTTCAATTTTTTGGGGTGGTCACGAATTAAAGTCCTTTTCGCTCTAGGACACTTAGTTTAGGAGATATGGGCAAAAGAAGTTTTTCATATAAAAATTTCAATTTTTTTAGGTTTTGGGTGGATTTTTCAATTTTTTGGGGGTGGTCACGAATTAAAGTCCTTTTCGCTCTAGGACGTTTAGTTTAGGAGATATGGGCAAAAGAAGTTTTTCATATAAAAATTTCAATTTTTTTAGGTTTTGGGTGGATTTTTCAATTTTTTGGGGGTGGTCACGAATTAAAGTCCTTTTCGCTCTAGGACGCTTAGTTTAGGAGATATGGGCAAAAGAAGTTTTTCATATAAAAATTTCAATTTTTTTAGGTTTTGGGTGGATTTTTCAATTTTTTGGGGGAGGTCACGAATTAAAGGCCTTTTCGCTCTAGGACGCTTAGTTTAGGAGATATGGGCAAAAGAAGTTTTTCATATAAAAATTTAAATTTTCTTAGGTTTTGGGTGGATTTTTCAATTTTTTGGGGGTGGTCACGAATTAAAGTCCATTTCGCTCTAGGAAGCATATTTAAGGAGATATGGGCAAAAGAAGTTTTTCATATAAAAATTTCAATTTTTTTAGGTTTTGGGTGGATTTTTCAATTTTTTGGGGGAGGTCACGAATTAAAGTCCTTTTCGCTCTAGGACGCATTTTTAAGGAGATATGGGCAAAAGAAGTTTTTCATATAAAAATTTCAATTTTTTTAGGTTTTGGGTGGATTTTTCAATTTTTTGGGGGTGGTCACGAATTAAAGTCCTTTTCGCTCTAGGACGCTTAGTTTAGGAGATATGGGCAAAAGAAGTTTTTCGTATAAAAATTTCAATTTTTTTAGGTTTTGGGTGGATTTTTCAATTTTTTGGGGGAGGTCACGAGTTAAAGTCCTTTTCGCTCTAGGACGCATATTTAAGGAGATATGGGCAAAAGAAGTTTTTCATATAAAAAATTCAATTTTTTTAGGTTTTGGGTGGATTTTTCAATTTTTTGGGGGTGGTCACAAATTAAAGTCCTTTTCGCTCTAGGACGCTTAGTTTAGGATATATGGGCAAAAGAAATTTTTCGTATAAAAATTTCAATTTTTTTAGGTTTTGAGTGGATTTTTCAATTTTTTGGGGTGGTCACGAATTAAAGTCCTTTTCGCTCTAGGACACTTAGTTTAGGAGATATGGGCAAAAGAAGTTTTTCATATAAAAATTTCAATTTTTTTAGGTTTTGGGTGGATTTTTCAATTTTTTGGGGGAGGTCACGAATTAAAGTCCTTTTCGCTCTAGGACGCTTAGTTTAGGAGATATGGGCAAAAGAAGTTTTTCATATAAAAATGTCATTTTTTTAGGTTTTGGGTGGATTTTTCAATTTTTTGGGGGTGGTCACGAATTAAAGTTCTTTTCGCTCTAGGACGCATATTTAAGGAGATATGGGCAAAAGAAGTTTTTCATATAAAAATTTCAATTTTTTTTAGGTTTTGGGTGGATTTTTCAATTTTTTGGGGGAGGTCACGAATTAAAGGCCTTTTCGCTCTAGGACGCTTAGTTTAGGAGATATGGGCAAAAGAAGTTTTTCATATAAAAATTTAAATTTTCTTAGGTTTTGGGTGGATTTTTCAATTTTTTGGGGGTGGTCACGAATTAAAGTCCTTTTCGCTCTAGGAAGCATATTTAAGGAGATATGGGCAAAAGAAGTTTTTCATATAAAAATTTCAATTTTTTTAGGTTTTGGGTGGATTTTTCAATTTTTTGGGGAAGGTCACGAATTAAAGTCCTTTTCGCTCTAGGACGCATATTTAAGGAGATATGGGCAAAAGAAGTTTTTCATATAAAAATTTCAATTTTTTAGGTTTTGGGTGGATTTTTCAATTTTTTGGGGGTGGTCACGAATTAAAGTCCTTTTCGCTCTAGGACGCTTAGTTTAGGAGATATGGGCAAAAGAAGTTTTTCGTATAAAAATTTCAATTTTTTTAGGTTTTGGGTGGATTTTTCAATTTTTTGGGGGAGGTCACGAGTTAAAGTCCTTTTCGCTCTAGGACGCATATTTAAGGAGATATGGGCAAAAGAAGTTTTTCATATAAAAAATTCAATTTTTTTAGGTTTTGGGTGGATTTTTCAATTTTTTGGGGGTGGTCACGAATTAAAGTCCTTTTCGCTCTAGGACGCTTAGTTTAGGAGATATGGGCAAAAGAAGTTTTTCGTATAAAAATTTCAATTTTTTTAGGTTTTGAGTGGATTTTTCAATTTTTTGGGGGTGGTCACGAATTAAAGTCCTTTTCGCTCTAGGACGCATATTCAAGGAGATATGGGCAAAAGAAGTTTTTCATATAAAAATTTAAATTTTTTTAGGTTTTGGGTGGATTTTTCAATTTTTTGGGGGTGGTCACGAATTAAAGTCCTTTTCGCTCTAGGACGCTTAGTTTAAGAGATATGGGCAAAAGAAGTTTTTCATATAAAAATTTAAATTTTTTTAGGTTTTGGGTGGATTTTTCAATTTTTTGGTGGATGTCACGAATTAAAGTCCTTTTCGCTCTAGGACGCATATTTAAGGAGATATGAAGTTTTTCATATAAAAATTTAATTTTTTTTAGGTTTTGGTTGGATTTTTCAATTTTTTGGGGGTGGTCACGAATTAAAGTCCTTTTTGCTCTAGGAAGCATATTTAAGGAGATATGGGCAAAAGAAGTTTTTCATATAAAAATTTCAATTTTTTTAGGTTTTGGGTGGATTTTTCAATTTTTTGGGGGTGGTCACGAATTAAAGTCCTTTTTGCTCTAGGACGCATATTTAAGGAGATATGGGCAAAAGAAGTTTTTCATATAAAAATTTCAATTTTTTTTAGGTTTTGGGTGGATTTTTCAATTTTTTGGGGGAGGTCACGAATTAAAGGCCTTTTCGCTCTAGGACGCTTAGTTTAGGAGATATGGGCAAAAGAAGTTTTTCATATAAAAATTTAAATTTTCTTAGGTTTTGGGTGGATTTTTCAATTTTTTGGGGGTGGTAACGAATTAAAGTCCTTTTCGCTCTAGGAAGCATATTTAAGGAGATATGGGCAAAAGAAGTTTTTCATATAAAAATTTCAATTTTTTTAGGTTTTGGGTGGATTTTTCAATTTTTTGGGGGAGGTCACGAATTAAAGTCCTTTTCGCTCTAGGACGCATATTTAAGGAGATATGGGCAAAAGAAGTTTTTCATATAAAAATTTCAATTTTTTTAGGTTTTGGGTGGATTTTTCAATTTTTTGGGGGTGGTCACGAATTAAAGTCCTTTTCGCTCTAGGACGCTTAGTTTAGGAGATATGGGCAAAAGAAGTTTTTCGTATAAAAATTTCAATTTTTTTAGGTTTTGGGTGGATTTTTCAATTTTTTGGGGGAGGTCACGAGTTAAAGTCCTTTTCGCTCTAGGACGCATATTTAAGGAGATATGGGCAAAAGAAGTTTTTCATATAAAAAATTCAATTTTTTTAGGTTTTGGGTGGATTTTTCAATTTTTTGGGGGTGCTCACGAATTAAAGTCCTTTTCGCTCTAGGACGCTTAGTTTAGGAGATATGGGCAACAGAAGTTTTTCGTATAAAAATTTCAATTTTTTTAGGTTTTGAGTGGATTTTTCAATTTTTTGGGGGTGGTCACGAATTAAAGTCCTTTTCGCTCTAGGACGCATATTTAAGGAGATATGGGCAAAAGAAGTTTTTCATATAAAAATTTAAATTTTTTTAGGTTTTGGGTGGATTTTTCAATTTTTTGGGGGTGGTCACGAATTAAAGTCCTTTTCGCTCTAGGACGCTTAGTTTAGGAGATATGGGCAAAAGAAGTTTTTCATATAAAAATTTCAATTTTTTTAGGTTTTGGGTGGATTTTTCATTTTTTTGGGGGTGGTCACGAATTAAAGTCCTTTTCGCTCTAGGACGCTTAGTTTAGGAGATATGGGCAAAAGAAGTTTTTCATATAAAAATTTCAATTTTTTTAGGTTTTGGTTGGATTTTTCAACTTTTTGTGGGTGGTCACGAATTAAAGTCCTTTTCGCTCTAGGACGCTTAGTTTAGGAGATATGGGCAAAAGAAGTTTTTCGTATAAAAATTTCAATTTTTTTAGGTTTTGGGTGGATTTTTCAATTTTTTGGGGGTGGTCACGAATTAAAGTCCTTTTCGCTCTAGGACGCATATTTAAGGAGATATGGGCAAAAGAAGTTTTTCGTATAAAAATTTCAATTTTTTAGGTTTTGGGTGGATTTTTCAATTTTTTGGGGGTGGTCACGAATTAAAGTCCTTTTCGCTCTAGGACGCATATTTAAGGAGATATGGGCAAAAGAAGTTTTTCGTATAAAAATTTCAATTTTTTTAGGTTTTGGGTGGATTTTTCAATTTTTTGGGGGTGGTCACGAATTAAAGTCCTTTTCGCTCTAGGACGCTTAGTTTAGGAGATATGGGCAAAAGAAGTTTTTCATATAAAAATTTCAATTTTTTTAGGTTTTGGGTGGATTTTTCAATTTTTTGGGGGAGGTCACGAATTAAAGTCCTTTTCGCTCTAGGACGCATATTTAAGGAGATATGGACAAAAGAAGTTTTTCATATAAAAATTTAAATTTTTTTAGGTTTTGGGTGGATTTTTCAATTTTTTGGAGGTGGTCACGAATTAAAGTCCTTTTCGCTCTAGGACGCTTAGTTTAGGAGATATGGGCAAAAGAAGTTTTTCATATAAAAAATTCAATTTTTTTAGGTTTTGGGTGGATTTTTCAATTTGTTGGGGGTGGTCACAAATTAAAGTCCTTTTCGCTCTAGGACGCTTAGTTTAGGAGATATGGACAAAAGAAGTTTTTCGTATAAAAATTTCAATTTTTTTAGGTTTTGGGTGGATTTTTCAATTTTTTGGGGGTGGTCACGAATTAAAGTCCTTTTCGCTCTAGGACGCTTAGTTTAGGAGATATGGGCAAAATAAGTTTTTCATATAAACATTTAAATTTTTTTAGGTTTTGGGTGGATTTTTCAATTTTTTGGGGGTGGTCACGAATTAAAGTCCTTTTCGGTCTAGGAAGCATATTTAAGGAGATATGGGCAAAAGAAGTTTTTCATATAAAAATTTCAATTTTTTTTAGGTGTTTTAGGATTTTTCAATTTTTTGGGGGAGGTCACGTATTAAAGTCCTTTTCGCTCTAGGGCGCTTAGTTTAGGAGATATGGGCAAAATAAGTTTTTCATATAAAAATTTAAATTTTTTTAGGTTTTGGGTGGATTTTTCAATTTTTTGGGGGTGGTCACGAATTAAAGTCTTTTTCGGTCTAGGACGCTTAGTTTAGGAGATATGGACAAAAGAAGTTTTTCGTATAAAAATTTCAATTTTTTTAGGTTTTGGGTGGATTTTTCAATTTTTTGGGGGTGGTCACGAATTAAAGTCCTTTTCGCTCTAGGACGCTTAGTTTAGGAGATATGGGCAAAATAAGTTTTTCATATAAAAATTTAAATTTTTTTAGGTTTTGGGTGGATTTTTCAATTTTTTGGGGGTGGTCACGAATTAAAGTCCTTTTCGGTCTAGGAAGCATATTTAAGGAGATATGGGCAAAAGAAGTTTTTCATATAAAAATTTCAATTTTTTTTAGGTGTTTTAGGATTTTTCAATTTTTTGGGGGAGGTCACGAATTAAAGTCCTTTTCGCTCTAGGGCGCTTAGTTTAGGAGATATGGGCAAAAGAAGTTTTTCGTATAAAAATTTCAATTTTTTTTAGGTTTTGAGTGGATTTTTCAATTTTTTGGGGGTGGTCACGAATTAAAGTCCTTTTCGCTCTAGGACGCATATTTAAGGAGATATGGGCAAAAGAAGTTTTTCATATAAAAATTTCAATTTGTTTAAGTTTTGGGTGGATTTTTCAATTTTTTGGGGGAGGTCACGAATTAAAGTCCTTTTCGCTCTAGGACGCATATTTAAGGAGATATGGGCAAAAGAAGTTTTTCATATAAAAATTTCAATTTTTTTAGGTTTTGGGTGGATTTTTCAATTTTTTTGGGGTGGTCACGAATTAAAGTCCTTTTCGCTCTAGGACGCTTAGTTTAGGAGATATGAGCAAAATAAGTTTTTCGTATAAATATTTCAATTTTTTTAGGTTTTGAGTGGATTTTTCAATTTTTTGGGGGTGGTCACGAATTAAAGTCCTTTTCGCTCTAGGACGCATATTTAAGGAGATATGGGCAAAAGAAGTTTTTCATATAAAAATTTCAATTTTTTTAGGTTTTGGGTGGATTTTTCCATTTTTTGGGGGTGGTCACGAATTAAAGCCATTTTCGCTCTAGGACGCTTAGTTTAGGAGATATGGGCAAAAGAAGTTTTTCATATAAAAATTTAATTTTTTTAGGTTTTGGGTGGATTTTTCAATTTTTTGGGGGAGGTCACGAATTAAAGTCCTTTTCGCTCTAGGAAGCATATTTAAGGTTTTGGGTGGATTTTTCAATTTTTTGGGGATGGTCACGAATTAAAGTCCTTTTCGCTCTAGGACGCATATTTAAGGAGATATGGGCAAAAGAAGTTTTTCGTATAAGTTTTTCATATAAAAATTTCAATTTTTTTAGGTTTTGGGTGGATTTTTCCATTTTTTTGGGGGTGGTCACGAATTAAAGCCCTTTTCGCTCTAGGACGCTTAGTTTAGGAGATATGGGCAAAAGAAGTTTTTCATATAAAAATTTAATTTTTTTTAGGTTTTGGGTGGATTTTTCAATTTTTTGGGGGAGGTCACGAATTAAAGTCCTTTTCGCTCTAGGACGCATATTTAAGGAGATATGGGCAAAAGAAGTTTTTCATATAAAAATTTAAATTTTTTTAGGTTTTGGGTGGATTTTTCAATTTTTTGGGGATGGTCACGAATTAAAGTCCTTTTCGCTCTAGGACGCATATTTAAGGAGATATGGGCAAAAGAAGTTTTTCGTATAAAAATTTCAATTTTTTTAGGTTTTGGGTGGATTTTTCAATTTTTTGGGGTGGTCACGAATTAAAGTCCTTTTCGCTCTAGGACACTTAGTTTAGGAGATATGGGCAAAAGAAGTTTTTCATATAAAAATTTCAATTTTTTTAGGTTTTGGGTGGATTTTTCAATTTTTTGGGGGTGGTCACGAATTAAAGTCCTTTTCGCTCTAGGACGCATATTTAAGGAGATATGGGCAAAAGAAGTTTTTCATATAAAAATTTCAATTTTTTTAGGTTTTGGTTATATTTTTCAACTTTTTGGGGGTGGTCACGAATTAAAGTCCTTTTCGCTCTAGGACGCATATTTAAGGAGATATGGGCAAAAGAAGTTTTTCATATAAAAATTTCAATTTTTTTTGGTTTTGGGTGGATTTTTAAATTTTTTGGGGGTGGTCACGAATTAAAGTCCTTTTCGCTCTAGGACGCATATTTAAGGAGATATGGGCAAAAGAAGTTTTTCATATAAAAATTTCAATTTTTTTAGGTTTTGGGTGGATTTTTCCATTTTTTGGGGGTGGTCACGAATTAAAGCCATTTTCGCTCTAGGACGCTTAGTTTAGGAGATATGGGCAAAAGAAGTTTTTCATATAAAAATTTAATTTTTTTAGGTTTTGGGTGGATTTTTCAATTTTTTGGGGGAGGTCACGAATTAAAGTCCTTTTCGCTCTAGGAAGCATATTTAAGGTTTTGGGTGGATTTTTCAATTTTTTGGGGATGGTCACGAATTAAAGTCCTTTTCGCTCTAGGACGCATATTTAAGGAGATATGGGCAAAAGAAGTTTTTCGTATAAAAATTTCAATTTTTTTAGGTTTTGGGTGGATTTTTCAATTTTTTGGGGTGGTCACGAATTAAAGTCCTTTTCGCTCTAGGACGCTTAGTTTAGGAGATATGGGCAAAAGAAGTTTTTCATATAAAAATTTCAATTTTTTTTAGGTTTTGGGTGGATTTTTCAATTTTTTGGGGGTGGTCACGAATTAAAGTCCTTTTCGCTCTAGGACGCTTAGTTTAGGAGATATGGGCAAAAGAAGTTTTTCATATAAAAATTTCAATTTTTTTAGGTTTTGGTTATATTTTTCAACTTTTTGGGGGTGGTCACGAATTAAAGTCCTTTTCGCTCTAGGACGCATATTTAAGGAGATATGGGCAAAAGAAGTTTTTCATATAAAAATTTCAATTTTTTTGGTTTTGGGTGGATTTTTCAATTTTTTGGGGGTGGTCACGAATTAAAGTCCTTTTCGCTCTAGGACGCATATTTAAGGAGATATGGGCAAAAGAAGTTTTTCATATAAAAATTTCAATTTTTTTAGGTTTTGGGTGGATTTTTCAATTTTTTGGGGGAGGTCACGAATTAAAGTCCTTTTCGCTCTAGGACGCATATTTAAGGAGATATGGGCAAAAGAAGTTTTTCATATAAAAATTTAATTTTTTTTAGGTTTTGGGTGGATTTTTCAATTTTTTGGGGGTGGTCACGAATTAAAGTCCTTTTCGCTGTAGGACGCTTAGTTTAGGAGATATGGGCAAAAGAAGTTTTTCATATAAAAATTTCAATTTTTTTAGGTTTTGGGTGGATTTTTCAATTTTTTGGGGGTGGTCACGAATTAAAGTCCTTTTCGCTCTAGGACGCTTAGTTTAGGAGATATGGGCAAAAGAAGTTTTTCATATAAAAATTTCATTTTTTTAGGTTTTGGGTGGATTTTTAAATTTTTTGGGGGTGGTCACGAATTAAAGTCCTTTTCGCTCTAGGACGCATATTTAAGGAGATAATTTAAATTTTTTTAGGTTTTGGGTGGATTTTTCAATTTTTTGGGGGTGGTCACGAATTAAAGTCCTTTTCGCTCTAGGACGCGTAGTTTAGGAGATATGGGCAAAAGAAGTTTTTCATATAAAAATTTCAATTTTTTTAGGTTTTGGGTGGATTTTTCAATTTTTTGGGGGTGGTCACGAATTAAAGTCCTTTTCGCTCTAGGACGCTTAGTTTAGGAGATATGGGTAAAAGAAGTTTTTCATATAAAAATTTAAATTTTTTTAGGTTTTGGGTGGATTTTTAAATTTTTTGGGGTTGGTCACGAATTAAAGTCCTTTTTGCTCTAGGAAGCATATTTAAGGAGATATGGGCAAAAGAAGTTTTTCATATAAAATTTCAATTTTTTTAGGTTTTGGGTGGATTTTTCAATTTTTGGGGGAGGTCACGAATTAAAGTGCTTTTCGCTCTAGGACGCATATTTAAGGAGATATGGGCAAAAGAAGCTTTTCATATAAAAACTTCAATTTTTTTAGGTTTTGGGTGGATTTTTCAATTTTTTGGGGGTGGTCACGAATTAAAGTCCTTTTCGCTCTAGGACGCTTAGTTTAGGAGATATGGGCAAAAGAAGTTTTTCATATAAAAATTTCAATTTTTTTAGGTTTTGAGTGGATTTTTCAATTTTTTGGGGGTGGTCACGAATTAAAGTCCTTTTCGCTCTAGGACGCTTAGTTTAGGAGATATGGGCAAAAAAAGTTTTTCGTATAAAAATTTCAATTTTTTTAGGTTTTGGGTGGATTTTTCAATTTTTTGGGGGTGGTCACGAATTAAAGTCCTTTTCGCTCTAGGACGCTTAGTTTAGGAGATATGGGCAAAAGAAGTTTTTCATATAAAAATTTCAATTTTTTTAGGTTTTGGGTGGATTTTTCAATTTTTTGGGGGTGGTCACGAATTAAAGTCCTTTTCGCTCTAGGACGCATATTTAAGGAGATATGGGCAAAAGAAGTTTTTCATATAAAAATTTCAATTTTTTTAGGTTTTGGGTGGATTTTTCAATTTTTTGGGGGTGGTCACGAATTAAAGTCCTTTTCGCCCTAGGACGCTTAGTTTAGGAGATATGGGCAAAAGAAGTTTTTCATATAAAAATTTCAATTTTTTTAGGTTTTGGGTGGATTTTTCAATTTTTTGGGGGAGGTCACGAATTAAAGTCCTTTTCGCTCTAGGACGCATATTTAAGGAGATATGGGCAAAAGAAGTTTTTCATATAAAAATTTAAATTTTTTAGGTTTTGGGTGGATTTTTCAATTTTTTGGAGGTGGTCACGAATTAAAGTCCTTTTCGCTCTAGGACGCTTAGTTTAGGAGATATGGGCAAAAGAAGTTTTTCATATAAAAATTTCAATTTTTTTAGGTTTTGGGTGGATTTTTCAATTTGTTGGGGGTGGTCACAAATTAAAGTCCTTTTCGCTCTAGGACGCTTAGTTTAGGAGATATGGGCAAAAGAAGTTTTTCGTATAAAAATTTCAATTTTTTTAGGTTTTGGGTGGATTTTTCAATTTTTTGGGGGTGGTCACGAATTAAAGTCCTTTTCGCTCTAGGACGCTTAGTTTAGGAGATATGGGCAAAATAAGTTTTTCATTTCAATTTTTTTTAGGTTTTTTAGGATTTTTCAATTTTTTGGGGGAGGTCACGAATTAAAGTCCTTTTCGCTCTAGGGCGCTTAGTTTAGGAGATATGGGCAAAAGAAGTTTTTCGAATAAAAATTTCAATTTTTTTAGGTTTTGAGTGGATTTTTCAATTTTTTGGGAGTGGTCACGAATTAAAGTCCTTTTCGCTCTAGGACGCATATTTAAGGAGATATGGGCAAAAGAAGTTTTTCATATAAAAATTTCAATTTTTTTAGGTTTTGGGTGGATTTTTCAATTTTTTGGGGGAGGTCACGAATTAAAGTCCTTTTCGCTCTAGGAAGCATATTTAAGGAGATATGGGCAAAAGAAGTTTTTCATATAAAAATTTCAATTTTTTTAGGTTTTGGGTGGATTTTTCAATTTTTTGGGGGAGGTCACGAATTAAAGTCCTTTTCGCTCTAGGAAGCATATTTAAGGAGATATGGGCAAAAGAAGTTTTTCATATAAAAATTTCAATTTTTTTAGGTTTTGGGTGGATTTTTCAATTTTTGGGGGTGGTCACGAATTAAAGTCCTTTTCGCTCTAGGACGCTTAGTTTAGGAGATATGAGCAAAAGAAGTTTTTCGTATAAATATTTCAATTTTTTTAGGTTTTGAGTGGATTTTTCAATTTTTTGGGGGTGGTCACGAATTAAAGTCCTTTTCGCTCTAGGACGCATATTTAAGGAGATATGGGCAAAAGAAGTTTTTCATATAAAAATTTCAATTTTTTTAGGTTTTGGGTGGATTTTTCCATTTTTTTGGGGGTGGTCACGAATTAAAGCCCTTTTCGCTCTAGGACGCTTAGTTTAGGAGATATGGGCAAAAGAAGTTTTTCATATAAAAATTTAATTTTTTTTAGGTTTTGGGTGGATTTTTCAATTTTTTGGGGGAGGTCACGAATTAAAGTCCTTTTCGCTCTAGGACGCATATTTAAGGAGATATGGGCAAAAGAAGTTTTTCATATAAAAATTTAAATTTTTTTAGGTTTTGGGTGGATTTTTCAATTTTTTGGGGATGGTCACGAATTAAAGTCCTTTTCGCTCTAGGACGCATATTTAAGGAGATATGGGCAAAAGAAGTTTTTCGTATAAAAATTTCAATTTTTTTAGGTTTTGGGTGGATTTTTCAATTTTTTGGGGTGGTCACGAATTAAAGTCCTTTTCGCTCTAGGACACTTAGTTTAGGAGATATGGGCAAAAGAAGTTTTTCATATAAAAATTTCAATTTTTTTAGGTTTTGGGTGGATTTTTCAATTTTTTGGGGGTGGTCACGAATTAAAGTCCTTTTCGCTCTAGGACGCATATTTAAGGAGATATGGGCAAAAGAAGTTTTTCATATAAAAATTTCAATTTTTTTAGGTTTTGGTTATATTTTTCAACTTTTTGGGGGTGGTCACGAATTAAAGTCCTTTTCGCTCTAGGACGCATATTTAAGGAGATATGGGCAAAAGAAGTTTTTCATATAAAAATTTCAATTTTTTTTGGTTTTGGGTGGATTTTTAAATTTTTTGGGGGTGGTCACGAATTAAAGTCCTTTTCGCTCTAGGACGCATATTTAAGGAGATATGGGCAAAAGAAGTTTTTCATATAAAAATTTCAATTTTTTTAGGTTTTGGGTGGATTTGTCAATTTTTTGGGGGAGGTCACGAATTAAAGTCCTTTTCGCTCTAGGACGCTTAGTTTAGGAGATATGGGCAAAAGAAGTTTTTCATATAAAAATTTCAATTTTTTTAGGTTTTGGGTGGATTTTTCAATTTTTTGGGGGTGGTCACGAATTAAAGTCCTTTTCGCTCTAGGACGCTTAGTTTAGGAGATATGGGCAAAAGAAGTTTTTCATATAAAAATTTCATTTTTTTAGGTTTTGGGTGGATTTTTCAATTTTTTGGGGGTGGTCACGAATTAAAGTCCTTTTCGCTCTAGGACGCATATTTAAGGAGATAATTTAAATTTTTTTTAGGTTTTGGGTGGATTTTTCAATTTTTTGGGGGTGGTCACGAATTAAAGTCCTTTTCGCTCTAGGACGCTTAGTTTAGGAGATATGGGCAAAAGAAGTTTTTCATATAAAAATTTCAATTTTTTTAGGTTTTGGGTGGATTTTTCAATTTTTTGGGGGTGGTCACGAATTAAAGTCCTTTTCGCTCTAGGACGCTTAGTTTAGGAGATATGGGCAAAAGAAGTTTTTCATATAAAAATTTAAATTTTTTTAGGTTTTGGGTGGATTTTTCAATTTTTTGGGGTTGGTCACGACTTAAAGTCCTTTTCGCTCTAGGACGCTTAGTTTAGGAGATATGGGCAAAAGAAGTTTTTCATATAAAAATTTCAATTTTTTTAGGTTTTGGGTGGATTTTTCAATTTTTTGGGGGAGGTCACGAATTAAAGTCCTTTTCGCTCTAGGACGCATATTTAAGGAGATATGGGCAAAAGAAGTTTTTCATATAAAAATTTCAATTTTTTTAGGTTTTGGGTGAATTTTTCAACTTTTTGGGGGTGGTCACGACTTAAAGTCCTTTTCGCTCTAGGACGCTTAGTTTAGGAGATATGGGCAAAAGAAGTTTTTCATATAAAAATTTCAATTTTTTTAGGTTTTGGGTGTATTTTTCAATTTTTTGGGGGAGGTCACGAATTAAAGTCCTTTTCGCTCTAGGACGCTTAGTTTAGGAGATATGGGCAAAAGAAGTTTTTCATATAAAAATGTCATTTTTTTAGGTTTTGGGTGGATTTTTCAATTTTTTGGGGGTGGTCACGAATTAAAGTTCTTTTCGCTCTAGGACGCATATTTAAGGAGATATGGGCAAAAGAAGTTTTTCATATAAAAATTTCAATTTTTTTTAGGTTTTGGGTGGATTTTTCAATTTTTTGGGGGTGGTCACGAATTAAAGGCCTTTTCGCTCTAGGACGCTTAGTTTAGGAGATATGGGCAAAAGAAGTTTTTCATATAAAAATATAAATTTTCTTAGGTTTTGGGTGGATTTTTCAATTTTTGGGGGTGGTCACGAATTAAAGTCCTTTTCGCTCTAGGAAGCATATTTAAGGAGATATGGGCAAAAGAAGTTTTTCATATAAAAATTTCAATTTTTTTAGGTTTGGGTGGATTTTTCAATTTTTTGGGGGAGGTCACGAATTAAAGTCCTTTTCGCTTTAGGACGCATATTTAAGGAGATATGGGCAAAAGAAGTTTTTCATATAAAAATTTCAATTTTTTTAGGTTTTGGGTGGATTTTTCAATTTTTTGGGGGTGGTCACGAATTAAAGTCCTTTTCGCTCTAGGACGCTTAGTTTAGGAGATATGGGCAAAAGAAGTTTTTCGTATAAAAATTTAAATTTTTTTAGGTTTTGGGTGGATTTTTCAATTTTTTGGGGGAGGTCACGAGTTAAAGTCCTTTTCGCTCTAGGACGCATATTTAAGGAGATATGGGCAAAAGAAGTTTTTCATATAAAAAATTCAATTTTTTTAGGTTTTGGGTGGATTTTTCAATTTTTTGGGGGTGGTCACGAATTAAAGTCCTTTTCGCTCTAGGACGCTTAGTTTAGGAGATATGGGCAAAAGAAGTTTTTCGTATAAAAATTTCAATTTTTTTAGGTTTTGAGTGGATTTTTCAATTTTTTGGGGGTGGTCACGAATTAAAGTCCTTTTCGCTCTAGGACGCATATTCAAGGAGATATGGGCAAAAGAAGTTTTTCGTATAAAAATTTAAATTTTTTTAGGTTTTGGGTGGATTTTTCAATTTTTTGGGGGTGGTCACGAATTAAAGTCCTTTTCGCTCTAGGACGCTTAGTTTAGGAGATATGGGCAAAAGAAGTTTTTCATATAAAAATTTAAATTTTTTTAGGTTTTGGGTGGATTTTTCAATTTTTTGGTGGAGGTCACGAATTAAAGTCCTTTTCGCTCTAGGACGCATATTTAAGGAGATATGGGCAAAAGAAGTTTTTCATATAAAAATTTCAATTTTTTTAGGTTTTAGGTGGATTTTTCAATTTTTTGGGGGTGGTCACGAATTAAAGTCCTTTTCGCTCTAGGACGCATATTTAAGGAGATATGGGCAAAAGAAGTTTTTCATATAAAAATTTCAATTTTTTTAGGTTTTGGGTGGATTTTTCAATTTTTTGGGGGTGGTCACGAATTAAAGTCCTTTTCGCTCTAGGACGCATATTTAAGGAGATATGGGCAAAATAAGTTTTTCATATAAAAATTTCAATTTTTTTAGGTTTTGGTTGGATTTTTCAACTTTTTGGGGGTGGTCACGAATTAAAGTCCTTTTCGCTCTAGGACGCATATTTAAGGAGATATGGGCAAAATAAGTTTTTCATATAAAAATTTCAATTTTTTTAGGTTTTGGTTGGATTTTTCAACTTTTTGGGGGTGGTCACTAATTACAGTCCTTTTCGCTCTAGGACGCATATTTAAGGAGATATGGGCAAAAGAAGTTTTTCGTATAAAAATTTCAATTTTTTTAGGTTTTGGGTGGATTTTTCAATTTTTTGGGGTGGTCACTAATTAAAGTCCTTTTCGCTCTAGGACACTTAGTTTAGGAGATATGGGCAAAAGAAGTTTTTCATATAAAAATTTCAATTTTTTTAGGTTTTGGGTGGATTTTTCAATTTTTTGGGGGTGGTCACGAATTAAAGTCCTTTTCGCTCTAGGACGTTTAGTTTAGGAGATATGGGCAAAAGAAGTTTTTCATATAAAAATTTCAATTTTTTTAGGTTTTGGGTGGATTTTTCAATTTGTTGGGGGTGGTCACGAATTAAAGTCCTTTTTGCTCTAGGACGCATATTTAAGGAGATATGGGCAAAAGAAGTTTTTTATATAAAAATTTCAATTTTTTTAGGTTTTGGGTGGATTTTTCAATTTTTTGTGGGTGGTTACGAATTAAAGTCCTTTTCGCTCTAGGACGCATATTTAAGGAGATATGGGCAAAAGAAGTTTTTCATATAAAAATTTCAATTTTTTTAGGTTTTAGGTGGATTTTTCAATTTTTTGGGGGTGGTCACGAATTAAAGTCCTTTTCGCTCTAGGACGCTTAGTTTAGGAGATATGGGCAAAAGAAGTTTTTCATATAAAAATTTAAATTTTTTTAGGTTTTGGATGGATTTTTCAATTTTTTGGGGGTGGTCACGAATTAAAGTCCTTTTCGCTCTAGGACGCATATTTAAGGAGATATGGGCAAAATAAGTTTTTCATATAAAAATTTCAATTTTTTTAGGTTTTGGTTGGATTTTTCAACTTTTTGGGGGTGGTCACTAATTACAGTCCTTTTCGCTCTAGGACGCATATTTAAGGAGATATGGGCAAAAGAAGTTTTTCATATTAAAATTTCACTTTTTTTAGGTTTTGGGTGGATTTTTCAATTTTTTGGGGGTGGTCACCAATTAAAGTCCTTTTCGCTCTAGGACGCATATTTAAGGAGATATGGGCAAAAGAAGTTTTTCATATAAAAATTTCAATTCTTTTAGGTTTTGGGTGGATTTTTCAATTTTTTGGGGGTGGTCACGAATTAAAGTCCTTTTCGCTCTAGGACGCTTAGTTTAGGAGATATGAGCAAAAGAAGTTTTTCGTATAAATATTTCAATTTTTGGGTGGATTTTTCCATTTTTTGGGGGTGGTCACGAATTAAAGCCCTTTTCGCTCTAGGACGCTTAGTTTAGGAGATATGGGCAAAAGAAGTTTTTCATATAAAAATTTAATTTTTTTTAGGTTTTGGGTGGATTTTTCAATTTTTTGGGGGAGGTCACGAATTAAAGTCCTTTTCGCTCTAGGACGCATATTTAAGGAGATATGGGCAAAAGAAGTTTTTCATATAAAAATTTAAATTTTTTTAGGTTTTGGGTGGATTTTTCAATTTTTTGGGGATGGTCACGAATTAAAGTCCTTTTCGCTCTAGGACGCATATTTAAGGAGATATGGGCAAAAGAAGTTTTTCGTATAAAAATTTCAATTTTTTTAGGTTTTGGGTGGATTTTTCAATTTTTTGGGGTGGTCACGAATTAAAGTCCTTTTCGCTCTAGGACACTTAGTTTAGGAGATATGGGCAAAAGAAGTTTTTCATATAAAAATTTCAATTTTTTTAGGTTTTGGGTGGATTTTTCAATTTTTTGGGGGTGGTCACGAATTAAAGTCCTTTTCGCTCTAGGACGTTTAGTTTAGGAGATATGGGCAAAAGAAGTTTTTCATATAAAAATTTCAATTTTTTTAGGTTTTGGTTATATTTTTCAACTTTTTGGGGGTGGTCACGAATTAAAGTCCTTTTCGCTCTAGGACGCATATTTAAGGAGATATGGGCAAAAGAAGTTTTTCATATAAAAATTTCAATTTTTTTAGGTTTTGGGTGGATTTTTCAATTTTTTGGGGGAGGTCACGAATTAAAGTCCTTTTCGCTCTAGGACGCATATTTAAGGAGATATGGGCAAAAGAAGTTTTTCATATAAAAATTTCAATTTTTTTAGGTTTTGGGTGGATTTTTCAATTTTTTGGGGGTGGTCACGAATTAAAGTCCTTTTCGCTCTAGGACGCTTAGTTTAGGAGATATGGGCAAAAGAAGTTTTTCATATAAAAATTTAAATTTTTTTAGGTTTTGGGTGGATTTTTCAATTTTTTGGGGGTGGTCACGAATTAAAGTCCTTTTCGCTCTAGGACGCTTAGTTTAGGAGATATGGGAAAAAGAAGTTTTTCATATAAAAATTTCATTTTTTTTTAGGTTTTGGGTGGATTTTTCAATTTTTTGGGGGTGGTCACGAATTAAAGTCCTTTTCGCTCTAGGACGCATATTTAAGGAGATAATTTCAATTTTTTTTAGGTTTTGGGTGGATTTTTCAATTTTTTGGGGGTGGTCACGAATTAAAGTCCTTTTCGCTCTAGGACGCTTAGTTTAGGAGATATGGGCAAAAGAAGTTTTTCATATAAAAATTTCAATTTTTTTAGGTTTTGGGTGGATTTTTCAATTTTTTGGGGGAGGTCACGAGTTAAAGTCCTTTTCGCTCTAGGACGCATATTTAAGGAGATATGGGCAAAAGAAGTTTTTCATATAAAAAATTCAATTTTTTTAGGTTTTGGGTGGATTTTTCAATTTTTTGGGGGTGGTCACGAATTAAAGTCCTTTTCGCTCTAGGACGCTTAGTTTAGGAGATATGAGCAAAAGAAGTTTTTCGTATAAATATTTCAATTTTTGGGTGGATTTTTCCATTTTTTGGGGGTGGTCACGAATTAAAGCCCTTTTCGCTCTAGGACGCTTAGTTTAGGAGATATGGGCAAAAGAAGTTTTTCATATAAAAATTTAATTTTTTTTAGGTTTTGGGTGGATTTTTCAATTTTTTGGGGGAGGTCACGAATTAAAGTCCTTTTCGCTCTAGGACGCATATTTAATGAGATATGGGCAAAAGAAGTTCTTCATATAAAAATTTAAATTTTTTTAGGTTTTGGGTGGATTTTTCAATTTTTTGGGGATGGTCACGAATTAAAGTCCTTTTCGCTCTAGGACGCATATTTAAGGAGATATGGGCAAAAGAAGTTTTTCGTATAAAAATTTCAATTTTTTTAGGTTTTGGGTGGATTTTTCAATTTTTTGGGGTGGTCACGAATTAAAGTCCTTTTCGCTCTAGGACACTTAGTTTAGGAGATATGGGCAAAAGAAGTTTTTCATATAAAAATTTCAATTTTTTTAGGTTTTGGGTGGATTTTTCAATTTTTTGGGGGTGGTCACGAATTAAAGTCCTTTTCGCTCTAGGACGTTTAGTTTAGGAGATATGGGCAAAAGAAGTTTTTCATATAAAAATTTCAATTTTTTTAGGTTTTGGTTATATTTTTCAACTTTTTGGGGGTGGTCACGAATTAAAGTCCTTTTCGCTCTAGGACGCATATTTAAGGAGATATGGGCAAAAGAAGTTTTTCATATAAAAATTTCAATTTTTTTAGGTTTTGGGTGGATTTTTCAATTTTTTGGGGGAGGTCACGAATTAAAGTCCTTTTCGCTCTAGGACGCATATTTAAGGAGATATGGGCAAAAGAAGTTTTTCATATAAAAATTTCAATTTTTTAGGTTTTGGGTGGATTTTTCAATTTTTTGGGGGTGGTCACGAATTAAAGTCCTTTTCGCTCTAGGACGCTTAGTTTAGGAGATATGGGCAAAAGAAGTTTTTCATATAAAAATTTAAATTTTTTTAGGTTTTGGGTGGATTTTTCAATTTTTTGGGGGTGGTCACGAATTAAAGTCCTTTTCGCTCTAGGACGCTTAATTTAGGAGATATGGGCAAAAGAAGTTTTTCATATAAAAATTTCATTTTTTTTAGGTTTTGGGTGGATTTTTCAATTTTTTGGGGGTGGTCACGAATTAAAGTCCTTTTCGCTCTAGGACGCTTAGTTTAGGAGATATGGGCAAAAGAAGTTTTTCATATAAAAATTTCAATTTTTTTAGGTTTTGGGTGGATTTTTCAATTTTTTGGGGGAGGTCACGAGTTAAAGTCCTTTTCGCTCTAGGACGCATATTTAAGGAGATATGGGCAAAAGAAGTTTTTCATATAAAAAATTTAATTTTTTTAGGTTTTGGGTGGATTTTTCAATTTTTTGGGGGTGGTCACGAATTAAAGTCCTTTTCGCTCTAGGACGCTTAGTTTAGGAGATATGGGCAAAAGAAGTTTTTCGTATAAAAATTTCAATTTTTTTAGGTTTTGAGTGGATTTTTCAATTTTTTGGGGGTGGTCACGAATTAAAGTCCTTTTCGCTCTAGGACGCATATTCAAGGAGATATGGGCAAAAGAAGTTTTTCATATAAAAATTTCAATTTTTTTAGGTTTTGGGTGGATTTTTCAATTTTTTGGGGGTGGTCACGAATTAAAGTCCTTTTCGCTCTAGGACGCTTAGTTTAGGAGATATGGGCGGATTTTTCAATTTTTTGGTGGAGGTCACGAATTAAAGTCCTTTTCGCTCTAGGACGCATATTTAAGGAGATATGGGCAAAAGAAGTTTTTCATATAAAAATTTATTTTTTTTAGGTTTTGGTTGGATTTTTCAATTTTTTGGGGGTGGTCACGAATTAAAGTCCTTTTTGCTCTAGGAAGCATATTTAAGGAGATACGGGCAAAAGAAGTTTTTCATATAAAAATTTCAATTTTTTTAGGTTTTGGGTGGATTTTTCAATTTTTTGGGGGTGGTCACGAATTAAAGTCCTTTTTGCTCTAGGACGCATATTTAAGGAGATATGGGCAAAAGAAGTTTTTCATATAAAAATTTCAATTTTTTTAGGTTTTGGGTGGATTTTTCAATTTTTTGTGGGTGGTCACGAATTAAAGTCCTTTTCGCTCTAGGACGCATATTTAAGGAGATATGGGCAAAAGAAGTTTTTCATATAAAAATTTCAATTTTTTTAGGTTTTGGGTGGATTTTTCAATTTTTTGGGGGTGGTCACGAATTAAAGTCCTTTTCGCTCTAGGACGCATATTTAAGGAGATATGGGCAAAATAAGTTTTTCATATAAAAATTTCAATTTTTTTAGGTTTTGGGTGGATTTTTCAATTTTTTGGGGGTGGTCACGAATTAAAGTCCTTTTCGCTCTAGGACGCATATTTAAGGAGATATGGGCAAAAGAAGTTTTTCATATAAAAATTTCAATTTTTTTAGGTTTTGGTTGGATTTTTCAACTTTTTGGGGGTGGTCACTAATTAAAGTCCTTTTCGCTCTAGGACGCATATTTAAGGAGATATGGGCAAAAGAAGTTTTTCATATAAAAATTTCAATTTTTTTTAGGTTTTGGGTGGATTTTTCAATTTTTTGGGGGTGGTCACGAATTAAAGCCCTTTTCGCTCTAGGACGCTTAGTTTAGGAGATATGGGCAAAAGAAGTTTTTCATATAAAAATTTAATTTTTTTTAGGTTTTGGGTGGATTTTTCAATTTTTTGGGGGAGGTCACGAATTAAAGTCCTTTTCGCTCTAGGACGCATATTTAAGGAGATATGGGCAAAAGAAGTTTTTCATATAAAAATTTAAATTTTTTTAGGTTTTGGGTGGATTTTTCAATTTTTTGGGGATGGTCACGAATTAAAGTCCTTTTCGCTCTAGGACGCTTAGTTTAGGAGATATGGGCAAAAGAAGTTTTTCGTATAAAAATTTCAATTTTTTTAGGTTTTGGGTGGATTTTTCAATTTTTTGGGGTGGTCACGAATTAAAGTCCTTTTCGCTCTAGGACACTTAGTTTAGGAGATATGGGCAAAAGAAGTTTTTCATATAAAAATTTCAATTTTTTTAGGTTTTGGGTGGATTTTTCAATTTTTTGGGGGTGGTCACGAATTAAAGTCCTTTTCGCTCTAGGACGTTTAGTTTAGGAGATATGGGCAAAAGAAGTTTTTCATATAAAAATTTCAATTTTTTTAGGTTTTGGTTATATTTTTCAACTTTTTGGGGGTGGTCACGAATTAAAGTCCTTTTCGCTCTAGGACGCATATTTAAGGAGATATGGGTAAAAGAAGTTTTTCATATAAAAATTTAAATTTTTTTGGTTTTGGGTGGATTTTTCAATTTTTTGGGGGTGGTCACGAATTAAAGTCCTTTTCGCTCTAGGACGCATATTTAAGGAGATATGGGCAAAAGAAGTTTTTCATATAAAAATTTCAATTTTTTTAGGTTTTGGGTGAATTTTTCAATTTTTTGGGGGAGGTCACGAATTAAAGTCCTTTTCGCTCTACGACGCATATTTAAGGAGATATGGG
Source organism: Haematobia irritans (assembly GCF_050003625.1). Taxonomy (NCBI): domain Eukaryota; kingdom Metazoa; phylum Arthropoda; class Insecta; order Diptera; family Muscidae; genus Haematobia; species Haematobia irritans. The sequence goes on along the minus strand of NC_134397.1, from coordinate 161,856,343 downwards.
CAAAAGAAGTTTTTCATATAAAAATTTCAATTTTTTTAGGTTTTGGGTGGATTTTTCAATTTTTTGGGGGTGGTCACGAATTAAAGTCCTTTTCGCTCTAGGACGCTTAGTTTAGGAGATATGGGCAAAAGAAGTTTTTCGTATAAAAATTTCAATTTTTTTTAGGTTTTGGGTGGATTTTTCAATTTTTTGGGGGTGGTCACGAATTAAAGTCCTTTTCGCTCTAGGACGCTTAGTTTAGGAGATATGGGCAAAAGAAGTTTTTCATATAAAAATTTCAATTTTTTTAGGTTTTGGGTGGATTTTTCAATTTTTTGGGGGTGGTCACGAATTAAAGTCCTTTTCGCTCTAGGACGCTTAGTTTAGGAGATATGGGCAAAAGAAGTTTTTCATATAAAAATTTAAATTTTTTTAGGTTTTGGGTGGATTTTTAAATTTTTTGGGGTTGGTCACGAATTAAAGTCCTTTTTGTCTAGGAAGCATATTTAAGGAGATATGGGCAAAAGAAGTTTTTCATATAAAATTTCAATTTTTTTAGGATTTGGGTGGATTTTTCAATTTTTGGGGGAGGTCACGAATTAAAGTGCTTTTCGCTCTAGGACGCATATTTAAGGAGATATGGGCAAAAGAAGATTTTCATATAAAAATTTCAATTTTTTTAGGTTTTGGGTGGATTTTTCAACTTTTTGGGGGTGGACACGACTTAAAGTCCTTTTCGTTCTAGGACGCTTAGTTTAGGAGATATGGGCAAAAGAAGTTTTTCATATAAAAATTTCAATTTTTTTAGGTTTTGGGTGGATTTTTCAATTTTTTGGGGGAGGTCACGAATTAAAGTCCTTTTCGCTCTAGGACGCTTAGTTTAGGAGATATGGGCAAAAGAAGTTTTTCATATAAAAATGTCATTTTTTTAGGTTTTGGGTGGATTTTTCAATTTTTTGGGGGTGGTCACGAATTAAAGTTCTTTTCGCTCTAGGACGCATATTTAAGGAGATATGGGCAAAAGAAGTTTTTCATATAAAAATTTCAATTTTTTTTAGGTTTTGGGTGGATTTTTCAATTTTTTGGGGGTGGTCACGAATTAAAGGCCTTTTCGCTCTAGGACGCTTAGTTTAGGAGATATGGGCAAAAGAAGTTTTTCATATAAAAATTTCAATTTTTTTAGGTTTTGGGTGGCTTTTTCAATTTTTTGGGGGAGGTCACGAATTAAAGTCCTTTTCGCTCTAGGACGCATATTTAAGGAGATATGGGCAAAAGAAGTTTTTCATATAAAAATTTCAATTTTTTTAGGTTTTGGGTGGCTTTTTCAATTTTTTGGGGGAGGTCACGAATTAAAGTCCTTTTCGCTCTAGGACGCATATTTAAGGAGATATGGGCAAAAGAAGTTTTTCATATAAAAATTTCAATTTTTTTAGGTTTTGGGTGGATTTTTCAATTCTTTGGGGGTGGTCACGAATTAAAGTCCTTTTCGCTCTAGGACGCTTAGTTTAGGAGATATGAGCAAAAGAAGTTTTTCGTATAAATATTTCAATTTTTTTAGGTTTTGAGTGGATTTTTCAATTTTTTGGGGGTGGTCACGAATTAAAGTCCTTTTCGCTCTAGGACGCATATTTAAGGAGATATGGGCAAAAGAAGTTCTTCATATAAAAATTTCAATTTTTTTAGGTTTTGGGTGGATTTTTCCATTTTTTGGGGTTGGTCACGAATTAAAGCCCTTTTCGCTCTAGGACGCTTAGTTTAGGAGATATGGGCAAAAGAAGTTTTTCATATAAAAATTTAATTTTTTTTAGGTTTTGGGTGGATTTTTCAATTTTTTGGGGGAGGTCACGAATTAAAGTCCTTTTCGCTCTAGGACGCATATTTAAGGAGATATGGGCAAAAGAAGTTTTTCATATAAAAATTTAAATTTTTTTAGGTTTTGGGTGGATTTTTAAATTTTTTGGGGTTGGTCACGAATTAAAGTCCTTTTTGCTCTAGGAAGCATATTTAAGGAGATATGGGCAAAAGAAGTTTTTCATATAAAATTTCAATTTTTTTAGGTTTTGGGTGGATTTTTCAATTTTTGGGGGAGGTCACGAATTAAAGTGCTTTTCGCTCTAGGACGCATATTTAAGGAGATATGGGCAAAAGAAGATTTTCATATAAAAATTTCAATTTTTTTAGGTTTTGGGTGGATTTTTCAATTTTTTGGGGGAGGTCACGAATTAAAGTCCTTTTCGCTCTAGGACGCATATTTAAGGAGATATGGGCAAAAGAAGTTTTTCATATAAAAATTTCAATTTTTTTAGGTTTTGGGTGAATTTTTCAACTTTTTGGGGGTGGTCACGACTTAAAGTCCTTTTCGCTCTAGGACGCTTAGTTTAGGAGATATGGGCAAAAGAAGTTTTTCATATAAAAATTTCAATTTTTTTAGGTTTTGGGTGGATTTTTCAATTTTTTGGGGGAGGTCACGAATTAAAGTCCTTTTCGCTCTAGGACGCTTAGTTTAGGAGATATGGGCAAAAGAAGTTTTTCATATAAAAATGTCATTTTTTTAGGTTTTGGGTGGATTTTTCAATTTTTTGGGGGTGGTCACGAATTAAAGTTCTTTTCGCTCTAGGACGCATATTTAAGGAGATATGGGCAAAAGAAGTTTTTCATATAAAAATTTCAATTTTTTTTAGGTTTTGGGTGGATTTTTCAATTTTTTGGGGGTGGTCACGAATTAAAGGCCTTTTCGCTCTAGGACGCTTAGTTTAGGAGATATGGGCAAAAGAAGTTTTTCATATAAAAATTTCAATTTTTTTTGGTTTTGGATGGATTTTTCAATTTTTTGGGGTAGGTCACGAATTAAAGTCCTTTTCGCTCTAGGACGCATATTTAAGGAGATATGGGCAAAAGAAGTTTTTCATATAAAAATTTCAATTTTTTTAGGTTTTGGGTGGCTTTTTCAATTTTTTGGGGGAGGTCACGAATTAAAGTCCTTTTCGCTCTAGGACGCATATTTAAGGAGATATGGGCAAAAGAAGTTTTTCATATAAAAATTTCAATTTTTTTAGGTTTTGGGTGGATTTTTCAATTTTTTGGGGGTGGTCACGAATTAAAGTCCTTTTCGCTCTAGGACGCTTAGTTTAGGAGATGTGAGCAAAAGAAGTTTTTCGTATAAATATTTCAATTTTTTTAGGTTTTGAGTGGATTTTTCAATTTTTTGGGGGTGGTCACGAATTAAAGTCCTTTTCGCTCTAGGACGCATATTTAAGGAGATATGGGCAAAAGAAGTTTTTCATATAAAAATTTCAATTTTTTTAGGTTTTGGGTGGATTTTTCCATTTTTTGGGGGTGGTCACGAATTAAAGCCCTTTTCGCTCTAGGACGCTTAGTTTAGGAGATATGGGCAAAAGAAGTTTTTCATATAAAAATTTAATTTTTTTTAGGTTTTGGGTGGATTTTTCAATTTTTTGGGGGAGGTCACGAATTAAAGTCCTTTTCGCTCTAGGACGCATATTTAAGGAGATATGGGCAAAAGAAGTTTTTCATATAAAAATTTAAATTTTTTTAGGTTTTGGGTGGATTTTTCAATTTTTTGGGGATGGTCACGAATTAAAGTCCTTTTCGCTCTAGGACGCTTAGTTTAGGAGATATGGGCAAAAGAAGTTTTTCGTATAAAAATTTCAATTTTTTTAGGTTTTGGGTGGATTTTTCAATTTTTTGGGGTGGTCACGAATTAAAGTCCTTTTCGCTCTAGGACACTTAGTTTAGGAGATATGGGCAAAAGAAGTTTTTCATATAAAAATTTCAATTTTTTTAGGTTTTGGGTGGATTTTTCAATTTGTTGAGGGTGGTCACGAATTAAAGTCCTTTTCGCTCTAGGACGTTTAGTTTAGGAGATATGGGCAAAAGAAGTTTTTCATATAAAAATTTCAATTTTTTTAGGTTTTGGTTATATTTTTCAACTTTTTGGGGGTGGTCACGAATTAAAGTCCTTTTCGCTCTAGGACGCATATTTAAGGAGATATGGGCAAAAGAAGTTTTTCATATAAAAATTTAAATTTTTTTTGGTTTTGGGTGGATTTTTCAATTTTTTGGGGGTGGTCACGAATTAAAGTCCTTTTCGCTCTAGGACGCTTAGTTTAGGAGATATGGGCAAAAGAAGTTTTTCATATAAAAATTTCAATTTTTTTAGGTTTTGGGTGGATTTTTCAATTTTTTGGGGGTGGTCACGAATTAAAGTCCTTTTCGCTCTAGGACGCTTAGTTTAGGAGATATGGGCAAAAGAAGTTTTTCGTATAAAAATTTCATTTTTGTTTTAGGTTTTGGGTGGATTTTTCAATTTTTTGGGGGTGGTCACGAATTAAAGTCCTTTTCGCTCTAGGACGCATATTTAAGGAGATAATTTCAATTTTTTTTAGGTTTTGGGTGGATTTTTCAATTTTTTGGGGGTGGTCACGAATTAAAGTCCTTTTCGCTCTAGGACGCTTAGTTTAGGAGATATGGGCAAAAGAAGTTTTTCATATAAAAATTTCAATTTTTTTAGGTTTTGGGTGGATTTTTCAATTTTTTGGGGGTGGTCACGAATTAAAGTCCTTTTCGCTCTAGGACGCTTAGTTTAGGAGATATGGGCAAAAGAAGTTTTTCATATAAAATTTAATTTTTTTTTAGGTTTTGGGTGGATTTTTAAATTTTTTGGGGTTGGTCACGAATTAAAGTCCTTTTTTCTCTAGGAAGCATATTTAAGGAGATATGGGCAAAAGAAGTTTTTCATATAAAATTTCAATTTTTTTAGGTTTTGGGTGGATTTTCAATTTTTGGGGGAGGTCACGAATTAAAGCGCTTTTCGCTCTAGGACGCTTAGTTTAGGAGATATGGGCAAAAGAAGTTTTTCATATAAAAATTTCAATTTTTTTAGGTTTTGGGTGAATTTTTCAACTTTTTAGGGGTGGTCACGACTTAAAGTCCTTTTCGCTCTAGGACGCTTAGTTTAGGAGATATGGGCAAAAGAAGTTTTTCATATAAAAATTTCAATTTTTTTAGGTTTTGGGTGGATTTTTCAATTTTTTGGGGGAGGTCACGAATTAAAGTCCTTTTCGCTCTAGGACGCTTAGTTTAGGAGATATGGGCAAAAGAAGTTTTTCATATAAAAATGTCATTTTTTTAGGTTTTGGGTGGATTTTTCAATTTTTTGGGGGTGGTCACGAATTAAAGTTCTTTTCGCTCTAGGACGCATATTTAAGGAGATATGGGCAAAAGAAGTTTTTCATATAAAAATTTCAATTTTTTTAGGTTTTAGGTGGATTTTTCAATTTTTTGGGGGTGGTCACGAATTAAAGTCCTTTTCGCTCTAGGACGCTTAGTTTAGGAGATATGGGCAAAAGAAGTTTTTCATATAAAAATTTAAATTTTTTTAGGTTTTGGGTGGATTTTTCAATTTTTTGGGGGAGGTCACGAATTAAAGTCCTTTTCGCTCTAGGACGCATATTTAAGGAGATATGGGCAAAAGAAGTTTTTCATATAAAAATTTAAATTTTTTTAGGTTTTGGGTGGATTTTTCAATTTTTTGGGGGTGGTCACGAATTAAAGTCCTTTTCGCTCTAGGACGCTTAGTTTAGGAGATATGGGCAAAAGAAGTTTTTCATATAAAAATTTCAATTTTTTTAGGTTTTGGGTGGATTTTTCATTTTTTTGGTGGTGGTCACGAATTAAAGTCCTTTTCGCTCTAGGACGCTTAGTTTAGGAGATATGGGCAAAAGAAGTTTTTCATATAAAAATTTCAATTTTTTTAGGTTTTGGGTGGATTTTTCATTTTTTTGGTGGTGGTCACGAATTAAAGTCCTTTTCGCTCTAGGACGCTTAGTTTAGGAGATATGGGCAAAAGAAGTTTTTCGTATAAAAATTTCAATTTTTTTAGGTTTTGGGTGGATTTTTCAATTTTTTGGGGGTGGTCACGAATTAAAGCCCTTTTCGCTCTAGGACGCATATTTAAGGAGATATGGGCAAAAGAAGTTTTTCGTATAAAAATTTAATTTTTTTTAGGTTTTGGGTGGATTTTTCAATTTTTTGGGGGAGGTCACGAATTAAAGTCCTTTTCGCTCTAGGACGCATATTTAAGGAGATATGGGCAAAAGAAGTTTTTCATATAAAAATTTCAATTTTTTTAGGTTTTGGGTGGATTTTTCAATTTTTTGGGGATGGTCACGAATTAAAGTCCTTTTCGCTCTAGGACGCATATTTAAGGAGATATGGGCAAAAGAAGTTTTTCGTATAAAAATTTCAATTTTTTTAGGTTTTGGGTGGATTTTTCAATTTTTTGGGGGTCGTCACGAATTAAAGTCATTTTCGCTCTAGGACGCTTAGTTTAGGAGATATGGGCAAAAGAAGTTTTTCATATAAAAATTTCAATTTTTTTAGGTTTTGGTTATATTTTTCAACTTTTTGGGGGTGGTCACGAATTAAAGTCCTTTTCGCGCTAGGACGCATATTTAAGGAGATATGGGCAAAAGAAGTTTTTCATATAAAAATTTCAATTTTTTTTGGTTTTGGGTGGATTTTTCAATTTTTTGGGGGTGGTCACGAATTAAAGTCCTTTTCGCTCTAGGACGCATATTTAAGGAGATATGGGCAAAAGAAGTTTTTCATATAAAAATTTCAATTTTTTTAGGTTTTGGGTGGATTTTTCAATTTTTTGGGGGAGGTCACGAATTAAAGTCCTTTTCGCTCTAGGACGCATATTTAAGGAGATATGGGCAAAAGAAGTTTTTCATATAAAAATTGCAATTTTTTTAGGTTTTGGGTGGATTTTTCAATTTTTTGGGGGTGGTCACGAATTAAAGTCCTTTTCGCTCTAGGACGCTTAGTTTAGGAGATATGGGCAAAATAAGTTTTTCATATAAAAATTTCATTTTTTTTAGGTTTTGGGTGGATTTTTCAATTTTTTGGGGGTGGTCACGAATTAAAGTCCTTTTCGCTCTAGGACGCATATTTAAGGAGATAATTTATATTTTTTTTAGGTTTTGGGTGGATTTTTCAATTTTTTGGGGGTGGTCACGAATTAAAGTCCTTTTCGCGCTAGGACGCATATTTAAGGAGATATGGGCAAAAGAAGTTTTTCATATAAAAATTTCAATTTTTTTTGGTTTTGGGTGGATTTTTCAATTTTTTGGGGGTGGTCACGAATTAAAGTCCTTTTCGCTCTAGGACGCATATTTAAGGAGATATGGGCAAAAGAAGTTTTTCATATAAAAATTTCAATTTTTTTAGGTTTTGGGTGGATTTTTCAATTTTTTGGGGGAGGTCACGAATTAAAGTCCTTTTCGCTCTAGGACGCATATTTAAGGAGATATGGGCAAAAGAAGTTTTTCATATAAAAATTGCAATTTTTTTAGGTTTTGGGTGGATTTTTCAATTTTTTGGGGGTGGTCACGAATTAAAGTCCTTTTCGCTCTAGGACGCTTAGTTTAGGAGATATGGGCAAAATAAGTTTTTCATATAAAAATTTCATTTTTTTTAGGTTTTGGGTGGATTTTTCAATTTTTTGGGGGTGGTCACGAATTAAAGTCCTTTTCGCTCTAGGACGCATATTTAAGGAGATAATTTATATTTTTTTTAGGTTTTGGGTGGATTTTTCAATTTTTTGGGGGTGGTCACGAATTAAAGTCCTTTTCGCTCTAGGACGCTTAGTTTAGGAGATATGGGCAAAAGAAGTTTTTCATATAAAAATTTAAATTTTTTTAAGTTTTGGGTGGATTTTTAAATTTTTTGGGGTTGGTCACGAATTAAAGTCCTTTTCGCCCTAGGACGCTTAGTTTAGGAGATATGGGCAAAAGAAGTTTTTCATATAAAAATTTCAATTTTTTTAGGTTTTGGGTGGATTTTTCAATTTTTTGGGGGAGGTCACGAATTAAAGTCCTTTTTGCTCTAGGAAGCATATTTAAGGTGATATGGGCAAAAAAAGTTTTTCGTATAAAAATTTCAATTTTTTTAGGTTTTGGGTGGATTTTTCAATTTTTTGGGGGTGGTCACGAATTAAAGTCCTTTTCGCTCTAGGACGCTTAGTTTAGGAGATATGGGCAAAAGAAGTTTTTCATATAAAAATTTCAATTTTTTTAGGTTTTGGGTGGATTTTTCAATTTTTTGGGGGTGGTCACGAATTAAAGTCCTTTTCGCTCTAGGACGCATATTTAAGGAGATATGGGCAAAAGAAGTTTTTCATATAAAAATTTAAATTTTTTTAGGTTTTGGGTGGATTTTTCAATTTTTTGGGGGTGGTCACGAATTAAAGTCCTTTTCGCCCTAGGACGCTTAGTTTAGGAGATATGGGCAAAAGAAGTTTTTCATATAAAAATTTAAATTTTTTTAGGTTTTGGGTGGATTTTTCAATTTTTTGGGGGAGGTCACGAATTAAAGTCCTTTTCGCTCTAGGACGCATATTTAAGGAGATATGGGCAAAAGAAGTTTTTCATATAAAAATTTCAATTTTTTTAGGTTTTGGGTGGATTTTTCAATTTTTTGGGGGAGGTCACGAATTAAAGTACTTTTTGCTCTAGGAAGCATATTTAAGGAGATATGGGCAAAAAAAGTTTTTCGTATAAAAATTTCAATTTTTTTAGGTTTTGGGTGGATTTTTCAATTTTTTGGGGGTGGTCACGAATTAAAGTCCTTTTCGCTCTAGGACGCTTAGTTTAGGAGATATGGGCAAAAGAAGTTTTTCATATAAAAATTTCAATTTTTTTAGGTTTTGGGTGGATTTTTCAATTTTTTGGGGGTGGTCACGAATTAAAGTCCTTTTCGCTCTAGGACGCATATTTAAGGAGATATGGGCAAAAGAAGTTTTTCATATAAAAATTTAAATTTTTTTAGGTTTTGGGTGGATTTTTCAATTTTTTGGGGGTGGTCACGAATTAAAGTCCTTTTCGCCCTAGGACGCTTAGTTTAGGAGATATGGGCAAAAGAAGTTTTTCATATAAAAATTTCAATTTTTTTAGGTTTTGGGTGGATTTTTCAATTTTTTGGGGGAGGTCACGAATTAAAGTCCTTTTCGCTCTAGGACGCATATTTAAGGAGATATGGGCGAAAGAAGTTTTTCATATAAAAATTTAAATTTTTTAGGTTTTGGGTGGATTTTTCAATTTTTTGGAGGTGATCACGAATTAAAGTCCTTTTCGCTCTAGGACGCTTAGTTTAGGAGATATGGGCAAAAGAAGTTTTTCATATAAAAATTTCAATTTTTTTATGTTTTGGGTGGATTTTTCAATTTGTTGGGGGTGGTCACAAATTAAAGTCCTTTTCGCTCTAGGACGCTTAGTTTCGGAGATATGGGCAAAAGAAGTTTTTCGTATAAAAATTTCAATTTTTTTAGGTTTTGGGTGGATTTTTCAATTTGTTGGGGGTGGTCACGAATTAAAGTCCTTTTCGCTCTAGGACGCTTAGTTTAGGAGATATGGGCAAAAGAAGTTTTTCATATAAAAATTTAAATTTTTTTAGGTTTTGGGTGGATTTTTCAATTTTTTGGGGGTGGTCACGAATTAAAGTCCTTTTCGGTCTAGGAAGCATATTTAAGAAGATATGGGCAAAAGAAGTTTTTCATATAAAAATTTCAATTTTTTTTAGGTTTTTTAGGATTTTTCAATTTTTTGGGGGAGGTCACGAATTAAAGTCCTTTTCGCTCTAGGGCGCTTAGTTTAGGAGATATGGGCAAAAGAAGTTTTTCGTATAAAAATTTCAATTTTTTTAGGTTTTGAGTGGATTTTTCAATTTTTTGGGGGTGGTCACGAATTAAAGTCCTTTTCGCTCTAGGACGCATATTTAAGGAGATATGGGCAAAAGAAGTTTTTCATATAAAAATTTCAATTTTTTTAGGTTTCGGGTGGATTTTTCAATTTTTTGGGGGAGGTCACGAATTAAAGTCCTTTTCGCTCTAGGACGCATATTTAAGGAGATATGGGCAAAAGAAGTTTTTCATATAAAAATTTCAATTTTTTTAGGTTTTGGGTGGATTTTTCAATTTTTTGGGGGTGGTCACGAATTAAAGTCCTTTTCGCTCTAGGACGCTTAGTTTAGGAGAAATGAGCAAAAGAAGTTTTTCGTATAAATATTTCAATTTTTTTAGGTTTTGAGTGGATTTTTCAATTTTTTGGGGGTGGTCACGAATTAAAGTCCTTTTCGCTCTAGGACGCATATTTAAGGAGATATGGGCAAAAGAAGTTTTTCATATAAAAATTTCAATTTTTTTAGGTTTTGGGTGGATTTTTCCATTTTTTGGGGGGTGGTCACGAATTAAAGCCCTTTTCGCTCTAGGACGCTTAGTTTAGGAGATATGGGCAAAAGAAGTTTTTCATATAAAAATTTAATTTTTTTTAGGTTTTGGGTGGATTTTTCAATTTTTTGGGGGAGGTCACGAATTAAAGTCCTTTTCGCTCTAGGACGCATATTTAAGGAGATATGGGCAAAAGAAGTTTTTCATATAAAAATTTAAATTTTTTTAGGTTTTGGGTGGATTTTTCAATTTTTTGGGGATGGTCACGAATTAAAGTCCTTTTCGCTCTAGGACGCATATTTAAGGAGATATGGGCAAAAGAAGTTTTTCGTATAAAAATTTCAATTTTTTTAGGTTTTGGGTGGATTTTTCAATTTTTTGGGGTGGTCACGAATTAAAGTCCTTTTCGCTCTAGGACGCTTAGTTTAGGAGATATGGGCAAAAGAAGTTTTTCATATAAAAATTTCAATTTTTTTAGGTTTTGGTTATATTTTTCAACTTTTTGGGGGTGGTTACGAATTAAAGTCCTTTTCGCTCTAGGACGCATATTTAAGGAGATATGGGCAAAAGAAGTTTTTCATATAAAAATTTCAATTTTTTTAGGTTTTGGTTATATTTTTCAACTTTTTGGGGGTGGTCACGAATTAAAGTCCTTTTCGCTCTAGGACGCATATTTAAGGAGATATGGGCAAAAGAAGTTTTTCATATAAAAATTTAAAATTTTTTTGGTTTTGGGTGGATTTTTCAATTTTTTGGGGGTGGTCACGAATTAAAGTCCTTTTCGCTCTAGGACGCATATTTAAGGAGATATGGGCAAAAGAAGTTTTTCATATAAAAATTTCAATTTTTTTAGGTTTTGGGTGGATTTTTCAATTTTTTGGGGGTGGTCACCAATTAAAGTCCTTTTCGCTCTAGGACGCATATTTAAGGAGATATGGGCAAAAGAAGTTTTTCATATAAAAATTTCAATTTTTTTAGGTTTTGGGTGGATTTTTCAATTTTTTGGGGGTGGTCACGAATTAAAGTCCTTTTCGCTCTAGGACGCTTAGTTTAGGAGATATGGGCAAAAGAAGTTTTTCATATAAAAATTTCAATTTTTTTAGGTTTTGGGTGGATTTTTCAATTTTTTGGGGGTGGTCACGAATTAAAGTCCTTTTCGCTCTAGGACGCTTAGGTTAGGAGATATGGGCAAAAGAAGTTTTTCATATAAAAATTTCATTTTTTTTTTAGGTTTTGGGTGGATTTTTCAATTTTTTGGGGGTGGTCACGAATTAAAGTCCTTTTCGCTCTAGGACGCATATTTAAGGAGATAATTTCAATTTTTTTTAGGTTTTGGGTGGATTTTTCAATTTTTTGGGGGTGGTCACGAATTAAAGTCCTTTTCGCTCTAGGACGCTTAGTTTAGGAGATATGGGCAAAAGAAGTTTTTCATATAAAAATTTAAATTTTTTTAGGTTTTGGGTGGATTTTTCAATTTTTTGGGGGTGGTCACGAATTAAAGTCCTTTTCGCTCTAGGACGCTTAGTTTAGGAGATATGGGCAAAAGAAGTTTTTCATATAAAAATTTAAATTTTATTAGGTTTTGGGTGGATTTTTAAATTTTTTGGGGTTGGTCACGAATTAAAGTCCTTTTTGCTCTAGGAAGCATATTTAAGGAGATATGGGCAAAAGAAGTTTTTCATATAAAAATTTAAATTTTTTTAGGTTTTGGGTGGATTTTTCAATTTTTTGGGGGTGGTCACGAATTAAAGTCCTTTTCGCTCTAGGACGCTTAGTTTAGGAGATATGGGCAAAAGAAGTTTTTCATATAAAAATTTAAATTTTTTTAGATTTTGGGTGGATTTTTAAATTTTTTGGGGTTGGTCACGAATTAAAGTCCTTTTTGCTCTAGGAAGCATATTTAAGGAGATATGGGCAAAAGAAGTTTTCCATATAAAATTTAAATTTTTTTAGGTTTTGGGTGGATTTTTCAATTTTTTGGGGGTGGTCACGAATTAAAGTCCTTTTCGCTCTAGGACGCTTAGTTTAGGAGATATGGGCAAAAGAAGTTTTTCATATAAAAATTTCAATTTTTTTAAGGTTTTGGGTGGACTTTTTCAACTTTTTGGGGGTGGTCACGAATTAAAGTCCTTTTCGCTCTAGGTCGCTTAGTTTAGGAGATATGGGCAAAAAAAAATTTCGTATAAAAATTTCAATTTTTTTAGGTTTTGGGTGGATTTTTCAACTTTTTGGGGGAGGTCACCAATTAAAGTCCTTTTTGCTCTAGGAAGCATATTTAAGGAGATATGGGCAAAAGAAGTTTTTCATATAAAAATTTCAATTTTTTTAGGTTTTGGGTGGATTTTCCAATTTTTTGGGGGTGGTCACGAATTAAAGTCCTTTTTGCTCTAGGAAGCATATTTAAGGAGATATGGGCAAAAGAAGTTTATCATATAAAAATTTCAATTTTTTTAGGTTTTGGGTGGATTTTTCAATTTTTTTGGGGGTGGTCACGAATTAAAGTCCTTTTTGCTCTAGGAAGCATATTTAAGGAGATATGGGCAAAAGAAGTTTTTCATATAAAAATTTCAATTTTTTTAGGTTTTGGGTGGATTTTTCAATTTTTTGGGGGTGGTCACGAATTAAAGTCCTTTTCGCTCTAGGACGCTTAGTTTAGGAGATATGGGCAAAAGAAGTTTTTCATATAAAAATTTCATTTTTTTTAGGTTTTGGGTGAATTTTTCAACTTTTTGGGGGTGGTCACGAATTAAAGTCCTTTTCGCTCTAGGACGCATATTTAAGGAGATAATTTCAATTTTTTTTAGGTTTTGGGTGGATTTTTCAATTTTTTGGGGGTGGTCACGAATTAAAGTCCTTTTCGCTCTAGGACGCTTAGTTTAGGAGATATGGGCAAAAGAAGTTTTTCATATAAAAATTTAAATTTTTTTAGGTTTTGGGTGGATTTTTCAATTTTTTGGGGGTGGTCACGAATTAAAGTCCTTTTCGCTCTAGGACGCTTAGTTTAGGAGATATGGGCAAAAGAAGTTTTTCATATAAAAATTTAAATTTTTTTAGGTTTTGGGTGGATTTTTAAATTTTTTGGGGGTGGTCACGAATTAAAGTCCTTTTTGCTCTAGGAAGCATATTTAAGGAGATATGGGCAAAAGAAGTTTATCATATAAAAATTTCAATTTTTTTAGGTTTTGGGTGGATTTTTCAATTTTTTGGGGGTGGTCACGAATTAAAGTCCTTTTTGCTCTAGGAAGCATATTTAAGGAGATATGGGCAAAAGAAGTTTTTCATATAAAAATTTCAATTTTTTTAGGTTTTGGTTGGATTTTTCAACTTTTTTGGGGTGGTCACGAATTAAAGTCCTTTTCGCTCTAGGACGCATATTTAAGGAGATATGGGCAAAAGAAGTTTTTCATATAAAAATTTCAATTCATATGCTCTAGGACGCATATTTAAGGAGATATGGACAAAAGAAGTTTTTCGTATAAAAATTTCAATTTTTTTAGGTTATGGGTGGATTTTTCAATTTTTTGGGGGTGGTCACGAATTAAAGTCCTTTTCGCTCTAGGACGCTTAGTTTAGGAGATATGGGCAAAAGAAGTTTTTCATATAAAAATTTCAATTTTTTTAGGTTTTGGGTGGATTTTTCAATTGTTTGGTGGTGGTCACGAATTAAAGTCCTTTTCGCTCTAGGACGCTTAGTTTAGGACATATGGGCAAAAGAAGTTTTTCATATAAAAATTTAAATTTTTTTAGGTTTTGGTTGGATTTTTCAATTTTTTGGGGTGGTCACGAATTAAAGTCCTTTTCGCTCTAGGACGCTTAGTTTAGGAGATATGGGCAAAAGAAGTTTTTCATATAAAAATTTAAATTTTTTTAGGTTTTGGTTGGATTTTTCAATTTTTTGGGGTGGTCACGAATTAAAGTCCTTTTCGCTCTAGGACGCATATTTAAGGAGATATGGGAAAAAGAAGTTTTTCATATAAAAATTTCAATTTTTTTAGGTTTTGGGTGGATTTTTCAATTTTTTGGAGGAGGTCACGAATTAAAGTCCTTTTCCCTCTAGGACGCATATTTAAGGAGATATGGGCAAAACAAGTTTTTCATATAAAAATTTCAATTTTTTTAGGTTTTGGGTGGATTTTTCAATTTTTTGGGGTGGTCACGAATTAAAGTCCTTTTCGCTCTAGGACGCTTAGTTTAGGAGATATTGGCAAAAGAAGTTTTTCATATAAAAATTTCAATTTTTTTAGGTTTTGGTTATATTTTTCAACTTTTTGGGGGCGGTCACGAATTAAAGTCCTTTTCGCTCTAGGACGCATATTTAAGGAGATATGGGCAAAAGAAGTTTTTCATATAAAAATTTCAATTTCTTTAGGTTTTGGGTGGATTTTTCAATTTTTTGGGGGTGGTCACGAATTAAAGTCCTTTTCGCTCTAGGACGCTTAGTTTAGGAGATATGGGCAAAAGAAGTTTTTCATATAAAAATTTCAATTTTTTTAAGGTTTTGGGTGGACTTTTTCAACTTTTTGGGGGTGGTCACGAATTAAAGTCCTTTTCGCTCTAGGTCGCTTAGTTTAGGAGATATGGGCAAAAAAAAATTTCGTATAAAAATTTCAATTTTTTTAGGTTTTGGGTGGATTTTTCAACTTTTTGGGGGAGGTCACCAATTAAAGTCCTTTTTGCTCTAGGAAGCATATTTAAGGAGATATGGGCAAAAGAAGTTTTTCATATAAAAATTTCAATTTTTTTAGGTTTTGGGTGGATTTTCCAATTTTTTGGGGGTGGTCACGAATTAAAGTCCTTTTTGCTCTAGGAAGCATATTTAAGGAGATATGGGCAAAAGAAGTTTATCATATAAAAATTTCAATTTTTTTAGGTTTTGGGTGGATTTTTCAATTTTTTTGGGGGTGGTCACGAATTAAAGTCCTTTTTGCTCTAGGAAGCATATTTAAGGAGATATGGGCAAAAGAAGTTTTTCATATAAAAATTTCAATTTTTTTAGGTTTTTGGTTGGATTTTTCAGCTTTTTTGGGGTGGTCACGAATTAAAGTCCTTTTCGCTCTAGGACGCATATTTAAGGAGATATGGGCAAAATAAGTTTTTCATATAAAAATTTAAATTTTTTTAGGTTTTGGGTGGATTTTTCAATTTTTTGGGGGTGGTCACGAATTAAAGTCCTTTTCGCTCTAGGACGCTTAGTTTAGGAGATATGGGCAAAAGAAGTTTTTCATATAAAAATTTCATTTTTTTTAGGTTTTGGGTGAATTTTTTAACTTTTTGGGGGTGGTCACGAATTAAAGTCCTTTTCGCTCTAGGACGCATATTTAAGGAGATATGGACAAAAGAAGTTTTTCGTATAAAAATTTCAATTTTTTTAGGTTTTGGGTGGATTTTTCAATTTTTTGGGGGTGGTCACGAATTAAAGTCCTTTTCGCTCTAGGACGCATATTTAAGGAGATATGGGCAAAAGAAGTTTTTCATATAAAAATTTAAATTTTTTTAGGTTTTGGGTGGATTTTTCAATTTTTTGGGGGAGGTCACGAATTAAAGTCCTTTTCGCTCTAGGACGCATATTTAAGGAGATATGGGCAAAAGAAGTTTTTCATATAAAAATTTCAATTTTTTTAGGTTTTGGGTGGATTTTTCAATTTTTTGGGGGTGGTCACGAATTAAAGTCCTTTTCGCTCTAGGACGCTTAGTTTAGGAGGTATGGGCAAAAGAAGTTTTTCATATAAAAATTTCAATTTTTTTAGGTTTTGGGTGGATTTTTCAATTTTTTGGTGGTGGTCACGAATTTAAGTCCTTTTCGCTCTAGGACGCTTAGTTTAGGACATATGGGCAAAAGAAGTTTTTCATATAAAAATTTCAATTTTTTTAGGTTTTGGTTGGATTTTTCAATGTTTTGGGGGTGGTCACGAATTAAAGTCCTTTTCGCTCTAGGACGCTTAGTTTAGGAGATATGGGCAAAAGAAGTTTTTCGTATAAAAATTTCAATTTTTTTAGGTTTTGGGTGGATTTTTCAACTTTTTAGGGG
Source organism: Haematobia irritans (assembly GCF_050003625.1). NCBI lineage: Eukaryota > Metazoa > Arthropoda > Insecta > Diptera > Muscidae > Haematobia > Haematobia irritans. The sequence continues at coordinate 161,840,090 of NC_134397.1, read as the reverse complement.
AGGTCACGAATTAAAGTCCTCTTCGCTATAGGACGCATATTTAAGGAGATATGGGCAAAAGAAGTTTTTCGTATAAAAATTTCAATTTTTTTAGGTTTTGGGTGGATTTTTCAACTTTTTGGGGGAGGTCACGAATTAATGTCCATTTTGCTCTAGGAAGCAAAATGGACATTAATAAGGAGATATGGGCAAAAGAAGTTTTTCATATAAAAATTTCAATTTTTTTAGGTTTTGGGTGGATTTTTCAATTTTTTGGGGGTGGTCACGAATTAAAGTCCTTTTCGCTCTAGGACGCATATTTAAGGAGATATGGGCAAAAGAAGTTTTTCGTATAAAAATTTCAATTTTTTTTAGGTTTTGGGTGGATTTTTCAATTTTTTGGGGTGGCCACGAATTAAAGTCCTTTTCGCTCTAGGACGCATATTTAAGGAGATATGGGCAAAAGAAGTTTTTCGTATAAAAATTTCAATTTTTTTAGGTTTTGGGTGGATTTTTCAATTTTTTGGGGGTGGTCACGAATTAAAGTCCTTTTCGCTCTAGGACGCATATTTAAGGAGATATGGGCAAAAGAAGTTTTTCATATAAAAATTTAAATTTTTTTAGGTTTTGGGTGGATTTTTAAATTTTTTGGGGGTGGTCACGAATTAAAGTCCTTTTCGCTCTAGGACGCATATTTAAGGAGATATGGGCAAAAGAAGTTTTTCATATAAAATTTCAATTTTTTTTAGGTTTTGGGTGGATTTTTCAATTTTTTGGGGGAGGTCACGAATTAAAGTCCTTTTCGCTCTAGGACGCATATTTAAGGAGATATGGGCAAAAGAAGTTTTTCATATAAAAATTTCACTTTTTTTAGGTTTTGGGTGGATTTTTCATTTTTTTAGGGGTGGTCACGAATTAAAGTCCTTTTCGCTCTAGGACGCTTAGTTTAGGAAATATGGGCAAAAGAAGTTTTTCATACAAAAATTTCAATTTTTTTAGGTTTTGGGTGGATTTTTCAATTTTTTGGGGGTGGTCACGAATTAAAGTCCTTTTCGCTCTAGGAGGCATATTTAAGGAGATATGGGCAAAAGAAGTTTTTCATATAAAAATTTCAATTTTTTTAGGTTTTGGGTGGATTTTTCAATGTTTTGGGGGTGGTCACGAATTAAAGTCCTTTTCGCTCTAGGACGCTTAGTTTAGGAGATATGGGCAAAAGAAGTTTTTCATAAAAAAATTTCAATTTTTTTAGGTTTTGGTTGGACTTTTCAACTTTTTGGGGGTGGTCACGAATTAAAGTCCTTTTCGCTCTAGGACGCATAGTTAAGGAGATATGGGCAAAATAAGTTTTTCGTATAAAAATTTCAATTTTTTTAGGTTTTGGGTGGATTTTTCAATTTTTTGGGGTGGTCACGAATTAAAGTCCTTTTCGCTCTAGGACGCATATTTAAGGAGATATGGACAAAAGAAGTTTTTCATATAAAAATTTCAATTTTTTAGGTTTTGGGTGGATTTTTCAATTTTTTGGGGGAGGTCACGAATTAAAGTCCTTTTCGCTCTAGGACGCATATTTAAGGAGATATGGGCAAAAGAAGTTTTTCATATAAAAATTTCAATTTTTTTAGGTTTTGGTTGGATTTTTCAACTTTTTGGGGGTGGTCACGCATTAAAGTCCTTTTCGCTCTAGGACGCATATTTAAGGAGATATGGGCAAAAGAAGTTTTTCGTATAAAAATTTCAATTTTTTTAGGTTTTGGGTGGATTTTTCAATTTTTTGGGGGTGGTCACGAATTAAAGTCATTTTCGCTCTAGGACGCATATTTAAGGAGATATGGGCAAAAGAAGTTTTTCGTATAAAAATTTCAATTTTTTTAGGTTTTGGGTGGATTTTTCAATTTTTTGGGGTGGTCACGAATTAAAGTCCTTTTCGCTCTAGGACGCATATTTAAGGAGATATGGACAAAAGAAGTTTTTCGTATAAAAATTTCAATTTTTTTAGGTTATGGGTGGATTTTTCAATTTTTTGGGGGTGGTCACGAATTAAAGTCCTTTTCGCTCTAGGACGCTTAGTTTAGGAGATATGGGCAAAAGAAGTTTTTCATATAAAAATTTCAATTTTTTTAGGTTTTGGGTGGATTTTTCAATTGTTTGGTGGTGGTCACGAATTAAAGTCCTTTTCGCTCTAGGACGCTTAGTTTAGGACATATGGGCAAAAGAAGTTTTTCATATAAAAATTTAAATTTTTTTAGGTTTTGGTTGGATTTTTCAATTTTTTGGGGTGGTCACGAATTAAAGTCCTTTTCGCTCTAGGACGCATATTTAAGGAGATATGGGCAAAAGAAGTTTTTCGTATAAAAATTTCAATTTTTTTAGGTTTTGGGTGGATTTTTCAACTTTTTGGAGGAGGTCACGAGTTAAAGTCCTTTTTGCTCTAGGAAGCATATTTAAGGAGATATGGGCAAAAGAAGTCTTTCATATAAAAATTTCATTTTTTTTAGGTTTTGGGTGGATTTTTCAATTTTTTGGGGGTGGTCACGAATTAAACTCCTTTTCGCTCTAGGACGCATATTTAAGGAGATATGGGCAAAAGAAGTTTTTCATATAAAAATTTAAATTTTTTTAGGTTTTGGGCGGATTTTTAAATTTTTTGGGGGTGGTCACGAATTAAAGTCCTTTTCGCTCTAGGACGCATATTTAAGGAGATATGGGCAAAAGAAGTTTTTCATATAAAAATTTCAATTTTTTTAGGTTTTGGGTGGATTTTTCAATTTTTTGGGGTGGCCACGAATTAAACTCCTTTTCGCTCTAGGACGCATATTTAAGGAGATATGGGCAAAAGAAGTTTTTCATATAAAAATTTAAATTTTTTTAGGTTTTGGGTGGATTTTTAAATTTTTTGGGGGTGGTCACGAATTAAAGTCCTTTTCGCTCTAGGACGCATATTTAAGGAGATATGGGAAAAAGAAGTTTTTCATATAAAAATTTCAATTTTTTTAGGTTTTGGGTGGATTTCTCAATTTTTTGGGGGAGGTCACGAATTAAAGTCCGCTTCGTACTAGGACTCGTATTTAAGGAGATATGGGCAAAAGAAGTTTTTCGTATAAAAATTTCAATTTTTTTAGGTTTTGAGTGGATTTTTAAATTTTTGGGGGTGGTCACGAATTAAAGTCCTTTTCGGTCTAGGACACATATTTAAGGAGATATGGGCAAAAGAAGTTTTTCATATAAAAATTTCAATTTTTTTAGGTTTTGGGTGGATTTTTCAATTTTTTTTTAGGTTTTGAGTGGATTTTTAAATTTTTGGGGGTGGTCACGAATTAAAGTCCTTTTCGGTCTAGGACACATATTTAAGGAGATATGGGCAAAAGAAGTTTTTCATATAAAAATTTCAATTTTTTTAGGTTTTGGGTGGATTTTTCAATTTTTTGGGGAGGTCACGAATTAAAGTCCTTTTCGCTCTAGGACGCATATTTAAGGAGATATGGGCAAAAGAAGGTTTTCATATAAAAATTTCAATTTTTTTAGGTTTTGGGTGGATTTTTCAATTTTTTGGGGGTGGTCACGAATTAAAGTCCTTTTCGCTCTAGGACGCATATTTAAGGAGATATGGGCAAAAGAAGGTTTTCGTATAAAAATTTCAATTTTTTTTAGGTTTTGGGTGGATTTTTCAATTTTTTGGGGTGGCCACGAATTAAAGTCCTTTTCGCTCTAGGACGCATATTTAAGGAGATATGGGCCAACTAAGTTTTTCATATAAAAATTTCAATTTTTTTAGGTTTTGGGTGGATTTTTCAATTTTTTGGGGGTGGTCACGAATTAAAGTCCTTTTCGCTCTAGGACGCATATTTAAGGAGATATGGGCAAAAGAAGTTTTTCATATAAAAATTTAAATTTTTTTAGGTTTTGGGTGGATTTTTCAATTTTTTGGGGGAGGTCACGAATTAAAGTCCTTTTCGCTCTAGGACGCATATTTAAGGAGATATGGGCAAAAGAAGTTTTTCATATAAAAATTTCAATTTTTTTAGGTTTTGGGTGGATTTTTCAATTTTTTGGGGGTGGTCACGAATTAAAGTCCTTTTCGCTCTAGGACGCTTAGTTTAGGAGATATGGGCAAAAGAAGTTTTTCATATAAAAATTTCAATTTTTTTAGGTTTTGGGTGGATTTTTCAATTTTTTGGTGGTGGTCACGAATTAAAGTCCTTTTCGCTCTAGGACGCTTAGTTTAGGACATATGGGCAAAAGAAATTTTTCATATAAAAATTTCAATTTTTTTAGGTTTTGGTTGGATTTTTCAATTTTTTGGGGTGGTCACGAATTAAAGTCCTTTTCGCTCTAGGACGCATATTTAAGGAGATATGGGCAAAAGAAGTTTTTCGTATAAAAATTTCAATTTTTTTAGGTTTTGGGTGGATTTTTCAACTTTTTGGGGGAGGTCACGAATTAAAGTCCTTTTTGCTCTAGGAAGCATATTTAAGGAGATATGGGCAAAAGAAGTTTTTCATATAAAAATTTCAATTTTTTTTAGGTTTTGGGTGGATTTTTCAATTTTTTGGGGGTGGTCACGAATTAAACTCCTTTTCGCTCTAGGACGCATATTTAAGGAGATATGGGCAAAAGAAGTTTTTCATATAAAAATTTAAATTTTTTTAGGTTTTGGGCGGATTTTTCAATTTTTTGGGGTGGCCACGAATTAAAGTCCTTTTCGCTCTAGGACGCATATTTAAGGAGATATGGGCCAACTAAGTTTTTCATATAAAAATTTCAATTTTTTTAGGTTTTGGGTGGATTTCTCAATTTTTTGGGGGAGGTCACGAATTAAAGTCCGCTTCGTTCTAGGACTCGTATTTAAGGAGATATGGGCAAAAGAAGTTTTTCGTATAAAAATTTAAATTTTTTTAGGTTTTGAGTGGATTTTTCAATTTTTGGGGGTAGTCACGAATTAAAGTCCTTTTCGGTCTAGGACACATATTTAAGGAGATATGGGCAAAAGAAGTTTTTCATATAAAAATTTCAATTTTTTTAGGTTTTGGGTGGATTTTTCAATTTTTTGGGGCGGTCACGAATTAAAGTCCTTTTCGCTCTAGGACGCATATTTAAGGAGATATGGGCAAAAGAAGTTTTTCATATAAAAATTTAAATTTTTTTAGGTTTTGGGAGGATTTTTAAATTTTTTGGGGGTGGTCACGAATTAAAGTCCTTTTCGCTCTAGGACGCATATTTAAGGAGATATGGGCAAAAGAAGTTTTTCATATAAAAATTTCAAATTTTTTAGGTTTTGGGTGGATTTCTCAATTTTTTGGGGGAGGTCACGAATTAAAGTCCGCTTCGTTCTAGGACTCGTATTTAAGGAGATATGGGCAAAAGAAGTTTTTCGTATAAAAATTTAAATTTTTTTAGGTTTTGAGTGGATTTTTCAATTTTTGGGGGTAGTCACGAATTAAAGTCCTTTTCGGTCTAGGACACATATTTAAGGAGATATGGGCAAAAGAAGTTTTTCATATAAAAATTTCAATTTTTTTAGGTTTTGGGTGGATTTTTCAATTTTTTGGGGCGGTCACGAATTAAAGTCCTTTTCGCTCTAGGACGCATATTTAAGGAGATATGGGCAAAAGAAGGTTTTCATATAAAAATTTCAATTTTTTTAGGTTTTGGGTGGATTTTTCAATTTTTTGGGGGTGGTCACGAATTAAAGTCCTTTTCGCTCTAGGACGCATATTTAAGGAGATATGGGCAAAAGAAGTTTTTCGTATAAAAATTTCAATTTTTTAGGTTTTGGGTGGATTTTTCAATTTTTTGGGGAGGTCACGAATTAAAGTCCTTTTCGCTCTAGGACGCATATTTAAGGAGATATGGGCAAAAGAAGGTTTTCATATAAAAATTTAAATTTTTTTAGGTTTTGGGTGGATTTTTCAATTTTTTGGGGGTGGTCACGAATTAAAGTCCTTTTCGCTCTAGGACGCATATTTAAGGAGATATGGGCAAAAGAAGTTTTTCGTATAAAAATTTCAATTTTTTTTAGGTTTTGGGTGGATTTTTCAATTTTTTGGGGTGGCCACGAATTAAACTCCTTTTCGCTCTAGGACGCATATTTAAGGAGATATGGGCAAAAGAAGTTTTTCATATAAAAATTTAAATTTTTTTAGGTTTTGGGTGGATTTTTAAATTTTTTGGGGGTGGTCACGAATTAAAGTCCTTTTCGCTCTAGGACGCATATTTAAGGAGATATGGGAAAAAGAAGTTTTTCATATAAAAATTTCAATTTTTTTAGGTTTTGGGTGGATTTCTCAATTTTTTGGGGGAGGTCACGAATTAAAGTCCGCTTCGTACTAGGACTCGTATTTAAGGAGATATGGGCAAAAGAAGTTTTTCGTATAAAAATTTAAATTTTTTTAGGTTTTGAGTGGATTTTTCAATTTTTGGGGGTGGTCACGAATTAAAGTCCTTTTCGGTCTAGGACACATATTTAAGGAGATATGGGCAAAAGAAGTTTTTCATATAAAAATTTCAATTTTTTTAGGTTTTGGGTGGATTTTTCAATTTTTTGGGGAGGTCACGAATTAAAGTCCTTTTCGCTCTAGGACGCATATTTAAGGAGATATGGGCAAAAGAAGGTTTTCATATAAAAATTTCAATTTTTTTAGGTTTTGGGTGGATTTTTCAATTTTTTGGGGGTGGTCACGAATTAAAGTCCTTTTCGCTCTAGGACGCATATTTAAGGAGATATGGGCAAAAGAAGTTTTTCGTATAAAAATTTCAATTTTTTTTAGGTTTTGGGTGGATTTTTCAATTTTTTGGGGTGGCCACGAATTAAAGTCCTTTTCGCTCTAGGACGCATATTTAAGGAGATATGGGCCAACTAAGTTTTTCATATAAAAATTTCAATTTTTTTAGGTTTTGGGTGGATTTTTCAATTTTTTGGGGGTGGTCACGAATTAAAGTCCTTTTCGCTCTAGGACGCATATTTAAGGAGATATGGGCAAAAGAAGTTTTTCATATAAAAATTTAAATTTTTTTAGGTTTTGGGTGGATTTTTCAATTTTTTGGGGGAGGTCACGAATTAAAGTCCTTTTCGCTCTAGGACGCATATTTAAGGAGATATGGGCAAAAGAAGTTTTTCATATAAAAATTTCAATTTTTTTAGGTTTTGGGTGGATTTTTCAATTTTTTGGGGGTGGTCACGAATTAAAGTCCTTTTCGCTCTAGGACGCTTAGTTTAGGAGATATGGGCAAAAGAAGTTTTTCATATAAAAATTTCAATTTTTTTAGGTTTTGGGTGGATTTTTCAATTTTTTGGTGGTGGTCACGAATTAAAGTCCTTTTCGCTCTAGGACGCTTAGTTTAGGACATATGGGCAAAAGAAGTTTTTCATATAAAAATTTCAATTTTTTTAGGTTTTGGTTGGATTTTTCAATTTTTTGGGGTGGTCACGAATTAAAGTCCTTTTCGCTCTAGGACGCATATTTAAGGAGATATGGGCAAAAGAAGTTTTTCGTATAAAAATTTCAATTTTTTTAGGTTTTGGGTGGATTTTTCAACTTTTTGGGGGAGGTCACGAATTAAAGTCCTTTTTGCTCTAGGAAGCATATTTAAGGAGATATGGGCAAAAGAAGTTTTTCATATAAAAATTTCAATTTTTTTAGGTTTTGGGTGGATTTTTCAATTTTTTGGGGGTGGTCACGAATTAAACTCCTTTTCGCTCTAGGACGCATATTTAAGGAGATATGGGCAAAAGAAGTTTTTCATATAAAAATTTAAATTTTTTTAGGTTTTGGGCGGATTTTTCAATTTTTTGGGGTGGCCACGAATTAAAGTCCTTTTCGCTCTAGGACGCATATTTAAGGAGATATGGGCCAACTAAGTTTTTCATATAAAAATTTCAATTTTTTTAGGTTTTGGGTGGATTTTTCAATTTTTTGGGGGAGGTCACGAATTAAAGTCCTTTTCGCTCTAGGACGCATATTTAAGGAGATATGGGCAAAAGAAGTTTTTCATATAAAAATTTCAATTTTTTTAGGTTTTGGGTGGATTTTTAAATTTTTTGGGGGTGGTCACGAATTAAAGTCCTTTTCGCTCTAGGACGCTTAGTTTATGAGATATGGGCAAAAGAAGTTTTTCATATAAAAATTTCAATTTTTTTAGGTTTTGGGTGGATTTTTCAATTTGTTGGGGGTGGTCACGAATTAAAGTCCTTTTCGCTCTAGGACGCTTAGTTTAAGAGATATGTATGGGCAAACGAAGTTTTTCATATAAAAATTTTAATTTTTTTAGGTTTTGGGTGGATTTTTCAATTTTTTGGGGGTGGTCACGAATTAAAGTCCTTTTCGCTCTAGGACGCTTAGTTTAAGAGATATGTATGGGCAAACGAAGTTTTTCATATAAAAATTTTAATTTTTTTAGGTTTTGGGTGGATTTTTCAATTTTTTGGGGGTGGTCACGAATTAAAGTCCTTTTCGCTCTAGGACGCATATTAAAGGAGATATGGGCAAAAGAAATTTTTCATATAAAAATTTCAATTTTTTTAGGTTTTGGGTGGATTTTTCAACTTTTTGGGGGTGGTCACGAATTAAAGTCCTTTTCGCTCTAGGACGCTTATTTTAGGAGATATGGACAAAAGAAGTTTTTCGTATAAAAATTTCATTTTTTTAGGTTTTGAGTGGATTTTTCAACTTTTTGGGGTGGTCACGAATTAAAGTCCTTTTCGCTCTAGGACGCTTAGTTTAGGAGATATGGGCAAAAGAAGTTTTTCGTATAAAAATTTCATTTTTTTAGGTTTTGGGTGGATTTTTCAATTTTTTGGGGGTGGTCACGAATTAAAGTCCTTTTCGCTCTAGGGCGCATATTTAAGGAGATATGGGCAAAAGAAGTTTTTAATATAAAAATTTCAATTTTTTTATGTTTTGGGTGGATTTTTCAATTTTTTGAGGGGTGGTCACGAATTAAAGTCCTTTTTGCTCTAGGAAGCATATTTAAGGAGATATGGGCAAAAGAAGTTTTTCATATAAAAATTTCAATTTTTTTAGGTTTTGGTTGGATTTTTCAACTTTTTGGGGGTGGTCACGAATTAAAGTCCTTTTCGCTCTAGGACGCATATTTAAGGAGATATGGGCAAAATAAGTTTTTCGTATAAAAATTTCAATTTTTTTAGGTTTTGGGTGGATTTTTCAATTTTTTGGGGTGGTCACGAATTAAAGTCCTTTTCGCTCTAGGACGCATATTTAAGGAGATATGGACAAAATAAGTTTTTCATATACAAATTTCAATTTTTTAGGTTTTGGGTGGATTTTTCAATTTTTTGGGGGAGGTCACGAATTAAAGTCCTTTTCGCTCTAGGACGCATATTTAAGGAGATATGGGCAAAAGAAGGTTTTCGTATAAAAATTTCAATTTTTTTAGGTTTTGGGTGGATTTTTCAACTTTTTGGGGGAGGTCACGAATTAAAGTTCTTTTTGCTCTAGGAAGCATATTTAAGGATATATGGGCAAAAGAAGTTTTTCATATAAAAATTTAAATTTTTTTAGGTTTTGAGTGGATTTTTCAATTTTTTGGGGGTGGTCACGAATTAAACTCCTTTTCGCTCTAGGACGCATATTTAAGGAGATATGGGCAAAAGAAGTTTTTCATATAAAAATTTAAATTTTTTTAGGTTTTGGGTGGATTTTTAAATTTTTTGGGGGTGGTCACGAATTAAAGTCCTTTTCGCTCTAGGACGCATATTTAAGGAGATATGGGCAAAAGAAGTTTTTCATATAAAATTTCAATTTTTTTTAGGTTTTGGGTGGATTTTTCAATTTTTTGGGGGAGGTCACGAATTAAAGTCCTTTTCGCTCTAGGACGCATATTTAAGGAGATATGGGCAAAAGAAGTTTTTCATATAAAAATTTCACTTTTTTTAGGTTTTGGGTGGATTTTTCATTTTTTTAGGGGTGGTCACGAATTAAAGTCCTTTTCGCTCTAGGACGCTTAGTTTAGGAAATATGGGCAAAAGAAGTTTTTCATACAAAAATTTCAATTTTTTTAGGTTTTGGGTGGATTTTTCAATTTTTTGGGGGTGGTCACGAATTAAAGTCCTTTTCGCTCTAGGACGCATATTTAAGGAGATATTGGCAAAAGAAGTTTTTCATATAAAAATTTCAATTTTTTTAGGTTTTGGGTGAATTTTTCAATGTTTTGGGGGTGGTCACGAATTAAAGTCCTTTTCGCTCTAGGACGCATATTTAAGGAGATATGGACAAAAGAAGTTTTTCATATAAAAATTTCAATTTTTTAGGTTTTGGGTGGATTTTTCAATTTTTTGGGGGAGGTCACGAATTAAAGTCCTTTTCGCTCTAGGACGCATATTTAAGGAGATATGGACAAAAGAAGTTTTTCATATAAAAATTTCAATTTTTTAGGTTTTGGGTGGATTTTTCAATTTTTTGGGGGAGGTCACGAATTAAAGTCCTTTTCGCTCTAGGACGCATATTTAAGGAGATATGGACAAAAGAAGTTTTTCATATAAAAATTTCAATTTTTTTAGGTTTTGGGTGGATTTTTCAATTTTTTGGGGGTGGTCACGAATTAAAGTCCTTTTCGCTCTAGGACGCTTAGTTTAGGAGATATGGGCAAAAGAAGTTTTTCATATAAAAATTTCAATTTTTTTAGGTTTTGGGTGGATTTTTCAATTTTTTGGGGTGGTCACGAATTAAAGTCCTTTTCGCTCTAGGACGCATATTTAAGGAGATATGGACAAAAGAAGTTTTTCATATAAAAATTTCAATTTTTTAGGTTTTGGGTGGATTTTTCAATTTTTTTGGGGAGGTCACGAATTAAAGTCCTTTTCGCTCTAGGACGCATATTTAAGGAGATATGGACAAAAGAAGTTTTTCATATAAAAATTTCAATTTTTTTAGGTTTTGGGTGGATTTTTCAATTTTTTGGGGGTGGTCACGAATTAAAGTCCTTTTCGCTCTAGGACGCTTAGTTTAGGAGATATGGGCAAAAGAAGTTTTTCATATAAAAAATTCAATTTTTTTAGGTTTTGGTTGGATTTTTCAACTTTTTGGGGGTGGTCACGAATTAAAGTCCTTTTCGCTCTAGGACGCATATTTAAGGAGATATGGGCAAAAGAAGTTTTTCATATAAAAATTTCAATTTTTTTAGGTTTTGGGTGGATTTTTCAATTTTTTGGGGGTGGTCACGAATTAAAGTCATTTTCGCTCTAGGACGCATATTTAAGGAGATATGGGCAAAAGAAGTTTTTCGTATAAAAATTTAAATTTTTTTAGGTTTTGGGTGGATTTTTCAATTTTTTGGGGTGGTCACGAATTAAAGTCCTTTTCGCTCTAGGACGCATATTTAAGGAGATATGGACAAAAGAAGTTTTTCGTATAAAAATTTAAATTTTTTTAGGTTTTGGGTGGATTTTTCAATTTTTTTGGTGGTGGTCACGAATTAAAGTCCTTTTCGCTCTAGGACGCTTAGTTTAGGACATATGGGCAAAAGAAGTTTTTTCATATAAAAATTTCAATTTTTTTAGGTTTTGGTTGGATTTTTCAATTTTTTGGGGGAGGTCACGAAGTACAGTCCTTTTCGCTCTAGGACGCATATTTAAGGAGATATGGGCAAAAGAAGTTTTTCATATAAAAATTTCAATTTTTTTAGGTTTTGGGTGGATTTTTCAATTTTTTGGGGGAGGTCACGAATTACAGTCCTTTTCGCTCTAGGACGCATATTTAAGGAGATATGGGCAAAAGAAGTTTTTCATATAAAAATTTCAATTTTTTTAGGTTTTGGGTGGATTTTTCAATTTTTTGGGGGTGGTCACGAATTAAAGTCCTTTTCGCTTTAGGACGCTTGGTTTAGGAGATATGGGCAAAAGAAGTTTTTCATATAAAAATTTCAATTTTTTTAGGTTTTGGGTGGATTTTTAAATTTTTTTGGTGGTGGTCACGAATTAAAGTCCTTTTCGCTCTAGGACGCTTAGTTTAGGACATATGGGCAAAAGAAGTTTTTCATATAAAAATTTCAATTTTTTTAGGTTTTGGTTGGATTTTTCAATTTTTTGGGGTGGTCTCGAATTAAAGTCCTTTTCGCTCTAGGACGCATATTTAAGGAGATATGGGCAAAAGAAGTTTTTCGTATAAAAATTTCAATTTTTTAGGTTTTGGGTGGATTTTTCAACTTTTTGGGGGAGGTCACGAATTAAAGTCCTTTTTGCTCTAGGAAGCATATTTAAGGAGATATGGGCAAAAGAAGTTTTTCATATAAAAATTTCAATTTTTTTAGGTTTTGGGTGGATTTTTCAATTTTTTGGGGGTGGTCACGAATTAAACTCCTTTTCGCTCTAGGACGCATATTTAAGGAGATATGGGCAAAAGAAGTTTTTCATATAAAAATTTAAATTTTTTTAGGTTTTGGGTGGATTTTCAAATTTTTTGGGGGTGGTCACGAATTAAAGTCCTTTTCGCTCTAGGACGCATATTTAAGGAGATATGGGCAAAAGAAGTTTTTCATATAAAATTTAAATTTTTTTAGGTTTTGAGTGGATTTTTCAATTTTTTGGGGGAGGTCACGAATTAAAATCCTTTTCGCTCTAGGACGCATATTTAAGGAGATATGGGCAAAAGAAGTTTTTCATATAAAAATTTCAATTTTTTTAGGTTTTGGGTGGATTTTTCAATTTTTTGGGGAGGTCACGAATTAAAGTCCTTTTCGCTCTAGGACGCATATTTAAGGAGATATGGGCAAAAGAAGTTTTTCATATAAAAATTTCAATTTTTTTAGGTTTTGGGTGGATTTCTCAATTTTTTGGGGGAGGTCACGAATTAAAGTCCGCTTCGTTCTAGGACTCGTATTTAAGGAGATATGGGCAAAAGAAGTTTTTCGTATAAAAATTTCAATTTGTTTAGGTTTTGAGTGGATTTTTCAATTTTTGGGGGTGGTCACGAATTAAAGTCCTTTTCGGTCTAGGACACATATTTAAGGAGATATGGGCAAAAGGAGTTTTTCATATAAAAATTTCAATTTTTTTTAGGTTTTGGGTGGATTTTTCAATTTTTTGGGGAGGTCACGAATTAAAGTCCTTTTCGCTCTAGGACGCATATTTAAGGAGATATGGGCAAAAGAAGTTTTTCATATAAAAATTTAAATTTTTTTAGGTTTTGGGTGGATTTTTCAATTTTTTGGGGGTGGTCACGAATTAAAGTCCTTTTCGCTCTAGGACGCATATTTAAGGAGATATGGGCAAAAGAAGTTTTTCGTATAAAAATTTCAATTTTTTTTAGGTTTTGGGTGGATTTTTCAATTTTTTGGGGTGGCCACGAATTAAAGTCCTTTTCGCTCTAGGACGCATATTTAAGGAGATATGGGCAAAAGAAGTTTTTCATATAAAAATTTCAATTTTTTTAGGTTTTGGGTGGATTTTTAAATTTTTTGGGGGTGGTCACGAATTAAAGTCCTTTTCGCTCTAGGACGCATATTTAAGGAGATATGGGCAAAAGAAGTTTTTCATATAAAATTTCAATTTTTTTTAGGTTTTGGGTGGATTTTTCAATTTTTTGGGGGAGGTCACGAATTAAAGTCCTTTTCGCTCTAGGACGCATATTTAAGGAGATATGGGCAAAAGAAGTTTTTCATATAAAAATTTCACTTTTTTTAGGTTTTGGGTGGATTTTTCATTTTTTTAGGGGTGGTCACGAATTAAAGTCCTTTTCGCTCTAGGACGCTTAGTTTAGGAAATATGGGCAAAAGAAGTTTTTCATACAAAAATTTCAATTTTTTTAGGTTTTGGGTGGATTTTTCAATTTTTTGGGGGTGGTCACGAATTAAAGTCCTTTTCGCTCTAGGACGCATATTTAAGGAGATATTGGCAAAAGAAGTTTTTCATATAAAAATTTCAATTTTTTTAGGTTTTGGGTGAATTTTTCAATGTTTTGGGGGTGGTCACGAATTAAAGTCCTTTTCGCTCTAGGACGCATATTTAAGGAGATATGGACAAAAGAAGTTTTTCATATAAAAATTTCAATTTTTTAGGTTTTGGGTGGATTTTTCAATTTTTTGGGGGAGGTCACGAATTAAAGTCCTTTTCGCTCTAGGACGCATATTTAAGGAGATATGGACAAAAGAAGTTTTTCATATAAAAATTTCAATTTTTTAGGTTTTGGGTGGATTTTTCAATTTTTTGGGGGAGGTCACGAATTAAAGTCCTTTTCGCTCTAGGACGCATATTTAAGGAGATATGGACAAAAGAAGTTTTTCATATAAAAATTTCAATTTTTTTAGGTTTTGGGTGGATTTTTCAATTTTTTGGGGGTGGTCACGAATTAAAGTCCTTTTCGCTCTAGGACGCTTAGTTTAGGAGATATGGGCAAAAGAAGTTTTTCATATAAAAATTTCAATTTTTTTAGGTTTTGGGTGGATTTTTCAATTTTTTGGGGTGGTCACGAATTAAAGTCCTTTTCGCTCTAGGACGCATATTTAAGGAGATATGGACAAAAGAAGTTTTTCATATAAAAATTTCAATTTTTTAGGTTTTGGGTGGATTTTTCAATTTTTTTGGGGAGGTCACGAATTAAAGTCCTTTTCGCTCTAGGACGCATATTTAAGGAGATATGGACAAAAGAAGTTTTTCATATAAAAATTTCAATTTTTTTAGGTTTTGGGTGGATTTTTCAATTTTTTGGGGGTGGTCACGAATTAAAGTCCTTTTCGCTCTAGGACGCTTAGTTTAGGAGATATGGGCAAAAGAAGTTTTTCATATAAAAAATTCAATTTTTTTAGGTTTTGGTTGGATTTTTCAACTTTTTGGGGGTGGTCACGAATTAAAGTCCTTTTCGCTCTAGGACGCATATTTAAGGAGATATGGGCAAAAGAAGTTTTTCATATAAAAATTTCAATTTTTTTAGGTTTTGGGTGGATTTTTCAATTTTTTGGGGGTGGTCACGAATTAAAGTCATTTTCGCTCTAGGACGCATATTTAAGGAGATATGGGCAAAAGAAGTTTTTCGTATAAAAATTTAAATTTTTTTAGGTTTTGGGTGGATTTTTCAATTTTTTGGGGTGGTCACGAATTAAAGTCCTTTTCGCTCTAGGACGCATATTTAAGGAGATATGGACAAAAGAAGTTTTTCGTATAAAAATTTAAATTTTTTTAGGTTTTGGGTGGATTTTTCAATTTTTTTGGTGGTGGTCACGAATTAAAGTCCTTTTCGCTCTAGGACGCTTAGTTTAGGACATATGGGCAAAAGAAGTTTTTTCATATAAAAATTTCAATTTTTTTAGGTTTTGGTTGGATTTTTCAATTTTTTGGGGGAGGTCACGAAGTACAGTCCTTTTCGCTCTAGGACGCATATTTAAGGAGATATGGGCAAAAGAAGTTTTTCATATAAAAATTTCAATTTTTTTAGGTTTTGGGTGGATTTTTCAATTTTTTGGGGGAGGTCACGAATTACAGTCCTTTTCGCTCTAGGACGCATATTTAAGGAGATATGGGCAAAAGAAGTTTTTCATATAAAAATTTCAATTTTTTTAGGTTTTGGGTGGATTTTTCAATTTTTTGGGGGTGGTCACGAATTAAAGTCCTTTTCGCTTTAGGACGCTTGGTTTAGGAGATATGGGCAAAAGAAGTTTTTCATATAAAAATTTCAATTTTTTTAGGTTTTGGGTGGATTTTTAAATTTTTTTGGTGGTGGTCACGAATTAAAGTCCTTTTCGCTCTAGGACGCTTAGTTTAGGACATATGGGCAAAAGAAGTTTTTCATATAAAAATTTCAATTTTTTTAGGTTTTGGTTGGATTTTTCAATTTTTTGGGGTGGTCTCGAATTAAAGTCCTTTTCGCTCTAGGACGCATATTTAAGGAGATATGGGCAAAAGAAGTTTTTCGTATAAAAATTTCAATTTTTTAGGTTTTGGGTGGATTTTTCAACTTTTTGGGGGAGGTCACGAATTAAAGTCCTTTTTGCTCTAGGAAGCATATTTAAGGAGATATGGGCAAAAGAAGTTTTTCATATAAAAATTTCAATTTTTTTAGGTTTTGGGTGGATTTTTCAATTTTTTGGGGGTGGTCACGAATTAAACTCCTTTTCGCTCTAGGACGCATATTTAAGGAGATATGGGCAAAAGAAGTTTTTCATATAAAAATTTAAATTTTTTTAGGTTTTGGGTGGATTTTCAAATTTTTTGGGGGTGGTCACGAATTAAAGTCCTTTTCGCTCTAGGACGCATATTTAAGGAGATATGGGCAAAAGAAGTTTTTCATATAAAATTTAAATTTTTTTAGGTTTTGAGTGGATTTTTCAATTTTTTGGGGGAGGTCACGAATTAAAATCCTTTTCGCTCTAGGACGCATATTTAAGGAGATATGGGCAAAAGAAGTTTTTCATATAAAAATTTCAATTTTTTTAGGTTTTGGGTGGATTTTTCAATTTTTTGGGGAGGTCACGAATTAAAGTCCTTTTCGCTCTAGGACGCATATTTAAGGAGATATGGGCAAAAGAAGTTTTTCATATAAAAATTTCAATTTTTTTAGGTTTTGGGTGGATTTCTCAATTTTTTGGGGGAGGTCACGAATTAAAGTCCGCTTCGTTCTAGGACTCGTATTTAAGGAGATATGGGCAAAAGAAGTTTTTCGTATAAAAATTTCAATTTGTTTAGGTTTTGAGTGGATTTTTCAATTTTTGGGGGTGGTCACGAATTAAAGTCCTTTTCGGTCTAGGACACATATTTAAGGAGATATGGGCAAAAGGAGTTTTTCATATAAAAATTTCAATTTTTTTTAGGTTTTGGGTGGATTTTTCAATTTTTTGGGGAGGTCACGAATTAAAGTCCTTTTCGCTCTAGGACGCATATTTAAGGAGATATGGGCAAAAGAAGTTTTTCATATAAAAATTTAAATTTTTTTAGGTTTTGGGTGGATTTTTCAATTTTTTGGGGGTGGTCACGAATTAAAGTCCTTTTCGCTCTAGGACGCATATTTAAGGAGATATGGGCAAAAGAAGTTTTTCGTATAAAAATTTCAATTTTTTTTAGGTTTTGGGTGGATTTTTCAATTTTTTGGGGTGGCCACGAATTAAAGTCCTTTTCGCTCTAGGACGCATATTTAAGGAGATATGGGCAAAAGAAGTTTTTCATATAAAAATTTCAATTTTTTTAGGTTTTGGGTGGATTTTTCAATTTTTTGGGGGAGGTCACGAATTAAAGTCCTTTTCGCTCTAGGACGCATATTTAAGGAGATATGGGCAAAAGAAGTTTTTCATATAAAAATTTCAATTTTTTTAGGTTTTGGGTGGATTTTTCAATTTTTTGGGGGTGGTCACGAATTAAAGTCCTTTTCGCTCTAGGACGCTTAGTTTTTGAGATATGGGCAAAAGAAGTTTTTCATATAAAAATTTCAATTTTTTTAGGTTTTGGGTGGATTTATCAATTTTTTGGGGGTGGTCACGAATTAAAGTCCTTTTCGCTCTAAGACGCTTAGTTTAAGAGATATGTATGGGCAAACGAAGTTTTTCATATAAAAATTTTAATTTTTTTAGGTTTTGGGAGGATTTTTCAATTTTTTGGGGGTCGTCACGAATCAAAGTCCTTTTCGCTCTAGGACGCATATTTAAGGAGATATGGGCAAAAGAAGTTTTTCATATAAAAATTTCAATTTTTTTAGGTTTTGGGTGGATTTTTCAACTTTTTGGGGGTGGTCACGAATTAAAGTCCTTTTCGCTCTAGGACGCTTAGTTTAGGAGATATGGGCAAAAGAAGTTTTTCGTATAAAAATTTCATTTTTTTAGGTTTTGAGTGGATTTTGCAACTTTTTGGGGGTGGTCACGAATTAAAGTCCTTTTCGCTCTAGGACGCTTAGTTTAGGAGATATGGGCAAAAGAAGTTTTTCGTATAAAAATTTCATTTTTTTAGGTTTTGGGTGGATTTTTCAATTTTTTGGGGGTGGTCACGAATTAAAGTCCTTTTCGCTCTAGGGCGCATATTTAAGGAGATATGGGCAAAAGAAGTTTTTAATATAAAAATTTCAATTTTTTTAGGTTTTGGGTGGATTTTTCAATTTTTTGAGGGGTGGTCACGAATTAAAGTCCTTTTTGCTCTAGGAAGCATATTTAAGGAGATATGGGCAAAAGAAGTTTTTCATATAAAAATTTCAATTTTTTTAGGTTTTGGGTGGATTTTTCAATTTTTTGGGGGTGGTCACGAATTAAAGTCCTTTTCGCTCTAGGACGCTTAGTTTAGGAGATATGGGCAAAAGAAGTTTTTCATATAAAAATTTCAATTTTTTTAGGTTTTGGGTGGATTTTTCAATTTTTTGGTGGTGGTCACGAATTAAAGTCCTTTTCGCTCTAGGACGCTTAGTTTAGGAGATATGGGCAAAAGAAGTTTTTCATATAAAAATTTCAATTTTTTTTAGGTTTTGGTTGGATTTTTCAATTTTTTGGGGTGGTCACGAATTAAAGTCCTTTTCGCTCTAGGACGCATTTTTAAGGAGATATGGGCAAAAGAAGTTTTTCGTATAAAAATTTCAATTTTTTTAGGTTTTGGGTGGATTTTTCAACTTTTTGGGGGAGGTCACGAATTAAAGTCCTTTTTGCTCTAGGAAGCATATTTAAGGAGATATGGGCAAAAGAAGTTTTTCATATAAAAATTTCAATTTTTTTAGGTTTTGGGTGGATTTTTCAATTTTTTGGGGGTGGTCACGAATTAAAGTCCTTTTCGCTCTAGGACGCATATTTAAGGAGATATGGGCAAAAGAAGTTTTTCATATAAAAATTTAAATTTTTTTAGGTTTTGGGTGGATTTTTAAATTTTTTGGGGGTGGTCACGAATTAAAGTCCTTTTCGCTCTAGGACGCATATTTAAGGAGATATGGGCAAAAGAAGTTTTTCATATAAAATTTCAATTTTTTTTAGGTTTTCGGTGGATTTTTCAATTTTTTGGGGGAGGTCACGAATTAAAGTCCTTTTCGCTCTAGGACGCATATTTAAGGAGATATGGGCAAAAGAAGTTTTTCATATAAAAATTTCACTTTTTTTAGGTTTTGGGTGGATTTTTCATTTTTTTAGGGGTGGTCACGAATTAAAGTCCTTTTCGCTCTAGGACGCTTAGTTTAGGAAATATGGGCAAAAGAAGTTTTTCATACAAAAATTTCAATTTTTTTTAGGTTTTGGGTGGATTTTTCAATTTTTTGGGGGTGGTCACGAATTAAAGTCCTTTTCGGTCTAGGACGCATATTTAAGGAGATATGGGCAAAAGAAGTTTTTCATATAAAAATTTCAATTTTTTTAGGTTTTGGGTGGATTTTTCAATGTTTTGGGGGTGGTCACGAATTAAAGTCCTTTTCGCTCTAGGACGCTTAGTTTAGGAGATATGGGCAAAAGAAGTTTTTCATATAAAAATTTCAATTTTTTTAGGTTTTGGTTGGATTTTTCAACTTTTTGGGGGTGGTCACGAATTAAAGTCCTTTTCGCTCTAGGACGCATATTTAAGGAGATATGGGCAAAAGAAGTTTTTCGTATAAAAATTTCAATTTTTTTAGGTTTTGGGTGGATTTTTCAATTTTTTGGGGTGGTCACGAATTAAAGTCCTTTTCGATCTAGGACGCATATTTAAGGAGATATGGACAAAAGAAGTTTTTCATATAAAAATTTCAATTTTTTAGGTTTTGGGTGGATTTTTCAATTTTTTGGGGAGGTCACGAATTAAAGTCCTTTTCGCTCTAGGACGCATATTTAAGGAGATATGGACAAAAGAAGTTTTTCATATAAAAATTTCAATTTTTTTAGGTTTTGGGTGGATTTTTCAATTTTTTGGGGGTGGTCACGAATTAAAGTCCTTTTCGCTCTAGGACGCTTAGTTTAGGAGATATGGGCAAAAGAAGTTTTTCATATAAAAATTTCAATTTGTTTAGGTTTTGGTTGGATTTTTCAACTTTTTGGGGGTGGTCACGAATTAATGTCCTTTTCGCTCTAGGACGCATATTTAAGGAGATATGGGCAAAAGAAGTTTTTCGTATAAAAATTTCAATTTTTTTAGGTTTTGGGTGGATTTTTAAATTTTTTGGGGGTGGTCACGAATTAAAGTCATTTTCGCTCTAGGACGCATATTTAAGGAGATATGGGCAAAAGAAGTTTTTCGTATAAAAATTTCAATTTTTTTAGGTTTTGGGTGGATTTTTCAATTTTTTGGGGTGGTCACGAATTAAAGTCCTTTTCGCTCTAGGACGCATATTTAAGGAGATATGGACAAAAGAAGTTTTTCGTATAAAAATTTCAATTTTTTTAGGTTTTGGGTGGATTTTTCAATTTTTTGGGGGTGGTCACGTATTAAAGTCCTTTTCGCTCTAGGACGCATATTTAAGGAGATATGGGCAAAAGAAGTTTTTCATATAAAAATTTAAATTTTTTTAGGTTTTGGGTGGATTTTTAAATTTTTTGTGGGAGGTCACGAATTAAAGTCCTTTTCGCTCTAGGACGCATATTTAAGGAGATATTGGCAAAAGAAGTTTTTCATATAAAAATTTCAATTTTTTTAGGTTTTGGGTGGATTTTTAAATTTTTTGGGGGTGGTCACGAATTAAAGTCCTTTTCGCTCTAGGACGCTTAGTTTAGGAGATATCGGCAAAAGAAGTTTTTCATATAAAAATTTCAATTTTTTTAGGTTTTGGGTGGATTTTTCAATTTTTTGGTGGTGGTCACGAATTAAAGTCCTTTTCGCTCTAGGACGCTTAGTTTAGGACATATGGGCAAAAGAAGTTTTTCACATAAAAATTTCAATTTTTTTAGGTTTTGGTTGGATTTTTCAATTTTTTGGGGTGGTCACGAATTAAAGTCCTTTTCGCTCTAGGACGCATATTTAAGGAGATATGGGCAAAAGAAGTTTTTCGTATAAAAATTTCAATTTTTTTAGGTTTTGGGTGGATTTTTCAACTTTTTGGGGGAGGTCACGAATTAAAGTCCTTTTGCTCTAGGAAGCATATTTAAGGAGATATGGGCAAAAGAAGTTTTTCGTATAACAATTTCAATTTTTTTAGGTTTTGGGTGGATTTTTCAATTTTTTGGGGGTGGTCACGAATTAAAGTCCTTTTTGCTCTAGGAAGCATATTTAAGGAGATATGGGCAAAAGAAGTTTTTCATATAAAAATTTCAATTTTTTTAGGTTTTGGGTGGATTTTTCAATTTTTTGGGGGTGGTCACGAATTAAAGTCCTTTTCGCTCTAGGACGCATATTTAAGGAGATATGGGCAAAAGAAGTTTTTCATATAAAAATTTAAATTTTTTTAGGTTTTGGGTGGATTTTTCAATTTTTTGGGGGAGGTCACGAATTAAAGTTTTCAATTTTTTGTGGGAGGTCACGAATTAAAGTCCTTTTCGCTCTAGGACGCATATTTAAGGAGATATGGACAAAAGAAGTTTTTCATATAAAAATTTCAATTTTTTTAGGTTTTGGTTGGATTTTTCAACTTTTTGGGGGTGGTCACGAATTAAAGTCCTTTTCGCTCTAGGACGCATATTTAAGGAGATATGGGCAAAAGAAGTTTTTCGTATAAAAATTTCAATTTTTTTAGGTTTTGGGTGGATTTTTCAATTTTTTGGGGTGGTCACGAATTAAAGTCCTTTTCGATCTAGGACGCATATTTAAGGAGATATGGACAAAAGAAGTTTTTCATATAAAAATTTCAATTTTTTAGGTTTTGGGTGGATTTTTCAATTTTTTGGGGAGGTCACGAATTAAAGTCCTTTTCGCTCTAGGACGCATATTTAAGGAGATATGGACAAAAGAAGTTTTTCATATAAAAATTTCAATTTTTTTAGGTTTTGGGTGGATTTTTCAATTTTTTGGGGGTGGTCACGAATTAAAGTCCTTTTCGCTCTAGGACGCTTAGTTTAGGAGATATGGGCAAAAGAAGTTTTTCATATAAAAATTTCAATTTGTTTAGGTTTTGGTTGGATTTTTCAACTTTTTGGGGGTGGTCACGAATTAATGTCCTTTTCGCTCTAGGACGCATATTTAAGGAGATATGGGCAAAAGAAGTTTTTCGTATAAAAATTTCAATTTTTTTAGGTTTTGGGTGGATTTTTAAATTTTTTGGGGGTGGTCACGAATTAAAGTCATTTTCGCTCTAGGACGCATATTTAAGGAGATATGGGCAAAAGAAGTTTTTCGTATAAAAATTTCAATTTTTTTAGGTTTTGATGGATTTTTCAATTTTTTGGGGTGGTCACGAACTAAAGTCCTTTTCGCTCTAGGACGCATATTTAAGGAGATATGGACAAAAGAAGTTTTTCGTATAAAAATTTCAATTTTTTTAGGTTTTGGGTGGATTTTTCAATTTTTTGGGGGTGGTCACGTATTAAAGTCCTTTTCGCTCTAGGACGCATATTTAAGGAGATATGGGCAAAAGAAGTTTTTCATATAAAAATTTAAATTTTTTTAGGTTTTGGGTGGATTTTTAAATTTTTTGTGGGAGGTCACGAATTAAAGTCCTTTTCGCTCTAGGACGCATATTTAAGGAGATATTGGCAAAAGAAGTTTTTCATATAAAAATTTCAATTTTTTTAGGTTTTGGGTGGATTTTTCAATTTTTTGGGGGTGGTCACGAATTAAAGTCCTTTTCGCTCTAGGACGCTTAGTTTAGGAGATATGGGCAAAAGAAGTTTTTCATATAAAAATTTCAATTTTTTTAGGTTTTGGGTGGATTTTTCAATTTTTTGGTGGTGGTCACGAATTAAAGTCCTTTTCGCTCTAGGACGCTTAGTTTAGGACATATGGGCAAAAGAAGTTTTTCACATAAAAATTTCAATTTTTTTAGGTTTTGGTTGGATTTTTCAATTTTTTGGGGTGGTCACGAATTAAAGTCCTTTTCGCTCTAGGACGCATATTTAAGGAGATATGGGCAAAAGAAGTTTTTCGTATAAAAATTTCAATTTTTTTAGGTTTTGGGTGGATTTTTCAACTTTTTGGGGGAGGTCACGAATTAAAGTCCTTTTGCTCTAGGAAGCATATTTAAGGAGATATGGGCAAAAGAAGTTTTTCGTATAACAATTTCAATTTTTTTAGGTTTTGGGTGGATTTTTCAATTTTTTGGGGGTGGTCACGAATTAAAGTCCTTTTTGCTCTAGGAAGCATATTTAAGGAGATATGGGCAAAAGAAGTTTTTCATATAAAAATTTCAATTTTTTTAGGTTTTGGGTGGATTTTTCAATTTTTTGGGGGTGGTCACGAATTAAAGTCCTTTTCGCTCTAGGACGCATATTTAAGGAGATATGGGCAAAAGAAGTTTTTCATATAAAAATTTAAATTTTTTTAGGTTTTGGGTGGATTTTTCAATTTTTTGGGGGAGGTCACGAATTAAAGTTTTCAATTTTTTGTGGGAGGTCACGAATTAAAGTCCTTTTCGCTCTAGGACGCATATTTAAGGAGATATGGGCAAAAGAAGTTTTTCATATAAAAATTTCAATTTTTTTAGGTTTTGGGTGGATTTTTCAATTTTTTGGGGGTGGTCACGAATTAAAGTCCTTTTCGCTCTAGGACGCTTAGTTTAGGAGATATGGGCAAAAGAAGTTTTTCATATAAAAATTCAATTTTTTTTTGGTTTTGGTTGGATTTTTCAACTTTTTGGGGGTGGTCACGAATTAAAGTCCTTTTCGCTCTAGGACGCATATTTAAGGAGATATGGGCAAAAGAAGTTTTTCGTATAAAAATTTCAATTTTTTTAGGTTTTGGGTGGATTTTTCAATTTTTTGGGGTGGTCACGAATTAAAGTCCTTTTCGCTCTAGGACGCATATTTAAGGAGATATGGACAAAAGAAGTTTTTCATATAAAAATTTCAATTTTTTAGGTTTTGGGTGGATTTTTCAATTTTTTGGGGAGGTAACGAATTAAAGTCCTCTTCGCTCTAGGACGCATATTTAAGGAGATATGGACAAAAGAAGTTTTTCATATAAAAATTTCAATTTTTTTAGGTTTTGGGTGGATTTTTCAATTTTTTGGGGGTGGTCACGAATTAAAGTCCTTTTCGCTCTAGGACGCATATTTAAGGAGATATGGACAAAAGAAGTTTTTCATATAAAAATTTCAATTTTTTAGGTTTTGGGTGGATTTTTCAATTTTTTGGGGAGGTCACGAATTAAAGTCCTCTTCGCTCTAGGACGCATATTTAAGGAGATATGGACAAAAGAAGTTTTTCATATAAAAATTTCAATTTTTTTAGGTTTTGGGTGGATTTTTCAATTTTTTGGGGGTGGTCACGAATTAAAGTCCTTTTCGCTCTAGGACGCTTAGTTTAGGAGATATGGGCAAAAGAAGTTTTTCATATAAAAATTTCAATTTTTTTAGGTTTTGGTTGGATTTTTCAACTTTTTGGGGGTGGTCACGAATTAAAGTCCTTTTCGCTCTAGGACGCATATTTAAGGAGATATGGGCAAAAGAAGTTTTTCATATAAAAATTTCAATTTTTTTAGGTTTTGGGTGGATTTTTAAATTTTTTGGGGGTGGTCACGAATTAAAGTCATTTTCGCTCTAGGACGCATATTTAAGGAGATATGGGCAAAAGAAGTTTTTCGTATAAAAATTTCAATTTTTTTAGGTTTTGGGTGGATTTTTCAATTTTTTGGGGGATGTCACGAATTAAAGTCCTTTTCGCTCTAGGACGCATATTTAAGGAGATATGGGCAAAAGAGGTTTTTCATATAAAAAATTCAATTTTTTTAGGTTTTGGGTGGATTTTTCAATTTTTTGGGGGTGGTCACGAATTAAAGTCCTTTTCGCTCTAGGACGCATATTTAAGGAGATATGGGGAAAAGAAGTTTTTCATATAAAAATTTAAATTTTTTTAGGTTTTGGGTGGATTTTTCAATTTTTTGGGGGTGGTCACGAATTAAAGTCCTTTTCGCTCTAGGACGCTTAGTTTAGGAGATATGGGCAAAAGAAGTTTTTCATATAAAAATTTAATTTTTTTTAGGTTTTGAGTGGATTTTTCAATTTTTTGGGGGTGGTCACGAATTAAAGTCCTTTTCGCTCTAGGACGCTTAGTTTAGGAGATATGGGCAAAAGAAGTTTTTCATATAAAAATTTCAATTTTTTTAGGTTTTGGGTGGATTTTTCAATTTTTTGGTGGTGGTCACGAATTAAAGTCCTTTTCGCTCTAGGACGCTTAGTTTAGGACATATGGGCAAAAGAAGTTTTTCATATAAAAATTTCAATTTTTTTAGGTTTTGGTTGGATTTTTCAATTTTTTGGGGTGGTCACGAATTAAAGTCCTTTTCGCTCTAGGACGCATATTTAAGGAGATATGGGCAAAAGAAGTTTTTCGTATAAAAATTTCAATTTTTTTAGGTTTTGGGTGGATTTTTCAACTTTTTGGGGGAGGTCACGAATTAAAGTCCTTTTTGCTCTAGGAAGCATATTTAAGGAGATATGGGCAAAAGAAGTTTTTCGTATAAAAATTTCAATTTTTTTAGGTTTTGGGTGGATTTTTCAATTTTTTGGGGGTGGTCACGAATTAAAGTCCTTTTTGCTCTAGGAAGCATATTTAAGGAGATATGGGCAAAAGAAGTTTTTCATATAAAAATTTCAATTTTTTTAGGTTTTGGGTGGATTTTTCAATTTTTTGGGGGTGGTCACGAATTAAAGTCCTTTTCGCTCTAGGACGCATATTTAAGGAGATATGGGCAAAAGAAGTTTTTCATATAAAAATTTAAATTTTTTTAGGTTTTGGGTGGATTTTTCAATTTTTTGGGGGAGGTCACGAATTAAAGTTTTCAATTTTTTGGGGGAGGTCACGAATTAAAGTCCTTTTCGCTCTAGGACGCATATTTAAGGAGATATGGGCAAAAGAAGTTTTTCATATAAAAATTTCAATTTTTTTAGGTTTTGGGTGGATTTTTCAATTTTTTGGGGGTGGTCACGAATTAAAGTCCTTTTCGCTCTAGGACGCTTAGTTTAGGAGATATGGGCAAAAGAAGTTTTTCGTATAAAAATTTCATTTTTTTAGGTTTTGGGTGGATTTTTCAATTTTTTGGGGGTGGTCCCGAATTAAAGTCCTTTTCGCTCTAGGACGCATATTTAAGGAGATATGGGCAAAAGAAGTTTTTCATATAAAAATTTCAATTTTTTTAGGTTTTGGGTGGATTTTTCAATTTTTTGGGGGAGGTCACGAATTAAAGTCCTTTTCGCTCTAGGACGCATATTTAGGGAGATATGGGCAAAAGAAGTTTTCCATATAAAAATTTCAATTTTTTTAGGTTTTGGGTGGATTTTTCAATTTTTTGGGGGAGGTCACGAATTAAAGTCCTTTTCGCTCTAGGACGCATATTTAAGGAGATATGGGCAAAAGAAGTTTTTCGTATAAAAATTTCAATTTTTTTAGGTTTTGGGTGGATTTTTAAATTTTTTGGGGGTGGTCACGAATTAAAGTCCTTTTCGCTCTAGGACGCATATTTAAGGAGATATGGACAAAAGAAGTTTTTCATATAAAAATTTCAATTTTTTTTAGGTTTTGGGTGGATTTTTCAATTTTTTGGGGGAGGTCACGAATTAAAGTCCTTTTCGCTCTAGGACGCATATTTAAGGAGATATGGGCAAAAGAAGTTTTTCATATAAAAATTTCACTTTTTTTAGGTTTTGGGTGGATTTTTCATTTTTTTAGGGGTGGTCACGAATTAAAGTCCTTTTCGCTCTAGGACGCTTAGTTTAGGAGATATGGGCAAAAGAAGTTTTTCATATAAAAATTTCAATTTTTTTTGGTTTTGGTTGGATTTTTCAACTTTTTGGGGGTGGTCACGAATTAAAGTCCTTTTCGCTCTAGGACGCATATTTAAGGAGATATGGGCAAAAGAAGTTTTTCATATAAAAATTTCAATTTTTTTAGGTTTTGGGTGGATTTTTAAATTTTTTGGGGGTGGTCACGAATTAAAGTCATTTTCGCTCTAGGACGCATATTTAAGGAGATATGGGCAAAAGAAGTTTTTCGTATAAAAATTTCAATTTTTTTAGGTTTTGGGTGGATTTTTCAATTTTTTGGGGGTGGTCACGAATTAAACTCCTTTTCGCTCTAGGACGCATATTTAAGGAGATATGGGCAAAAGAAGTTTTTCATATAAAAATTTCAATTTTTTTAGGTTTTGGGTGGATTTTTAAATTTTTTGGGGGTGGTCACGAATTAAAGTCCTTTTCGCTCTAGGACGCATATTTAAGGAGATATGGGCAAAAGAAGTTTTTCATATAAAATTTCAATTTTTTTTAGATTTTGGGTGGATTTTTCAATTTTTTGGGGGAGGTCACGAATTAAAGTCCTTTTCGCTCTAGGACGCATATTTAAGGAGATATGGGCAAAAGAAGTTTTTCATATAAAAATTTCACTTTTTTTAGGTTTTGGGTGGATTTTTCATTTTTTTAGGGGTGGTCACGAATTAAAGTCCTTTTCGCTCTAGGACGCTTAGTTTAGGAAATATGGGCAAAAGAAGTTTTTCATATAAAAATTTCAATTTTTTTAGGTTTTGGGTGGATTTTTCAATTTTTTGGGGGTGGTCACGAATTAAAGTCCTTTTCGCTCTAGGACGCATATTTAAGGAGATATGGGCAAAAGAAGTTTTTCATATAAAATTTCAATTTTTTTTAGATTTTGGGTGGATTTTTCAATTTTTTGGGGGAGGTCACGAATTAAAGTCCTTTTCGCTCTAGGACGCATATTTAAGGAGATATGGGCAAAATAAGTTTTTCGTATAAAAATTTCAATTTTTTTAGGTTTTGGGTGGATTTTTCAATTTTTTGGGTTGGTCACGAATTAAAGTCCTTTTCGCTCTAGGACGCATATTTAAGGAGATATGGACAAAAGAAGTTTCTCATATAAAAATTTCAATTTTTTAGGTTTTGGGTGGATTTTTCAATTTTTTGGGGAGGTCACGAATTAAAGTCCTTTTCGCTCTAGGACGCATATTTAAGGAGATATGGACAAAAGAAGTTTTTCATATAAAAATTTCAATTTTTTTAGGTTTTGGGTGGATTTTTCAATTTTTTGGGGGTGGTCACGAATTAAAGTCCTTTTCGCTCTAGAACGCTTAGTTTAGGAGATATGGGCAAAAGAAGTTTTTCATATAAAAATTTCAATTTTTTTAGGTTTTGGTTGGATTTTTCAACTTTTTGGGGGTGGTCACGAATTAAAGTCCTTTTCGCTCTAGAACGCTTAGTTTAGGAGATATGGGCAAAAGAAGTTTTTCGTATAAAAATTTCAATTTTTTTAGGTTTTGGGTGGATTTTTAAATTTTTTGGGGGTGGTCACGAATTAAAGTCATTTTCGCTCTAGGACGCATATTTAAGGAGATATGGGCAAAAGAAGTTTTTCGTATAAAAATTTCAATTTTTTTAGGTTTTGGGTGGATTTTTCAATTTTTTGGGGTGGTCACGAATTAAAGTCCTTTTCGCTCTAGGACGCATATTTAAGGAGATATGGACAAAAGAAGTTTTTCATATAAAAATTTAAATTTTTTTAGGTTTTGGGTGGATTTTTCAATTTTTTGGGGGAGGTCACGAATTAAAGTTTTCAATTTTTTGGGGGAGGTCACGAATTAAAGTCCTTTTCGCTCTAGGACGCATATTTAAGGAGATATGGGCAAAAGAAGTTTTTCATATAAAAATTTCAATTTTTTTAGGTTTTGGGTGGATTTTTCAATTTTTTGGGGGTGGTCACGAATTAAAGTCCTTTTCGCTCTAGGACGCTTAGTTTAGGAGATATGGGCAAAAGAAGTTTTTCGTATAAAAATTTCATTGTTTTAGGTTTTGGGTGGATTTTTCAATTTTTTGGGGGAGGTCACGAATTAAAGTCCTTTTCGCTCTAGGACGCATATTTAAGGAGATATGGGCAAAAGAAGTTTTTCGTATAAAAATTTCAATTTTTTTAGGTTTTGGGTGGATTTTTCAATTTTTTGGGGTGGTCACGAATTAAAGTCCTTTTCGCTCTAGGACGCATATTTAAGGAGATATGGACAAAAGAAGTTTTTCGTATAAAAATTTCAATTTTTTTAGGTTTTGGGTGGATTTTTCAATTTTTTGGGGGTGGTCACGAATTAAAGTCCTTTTCGCTCTAGGACGCATATTTAAGGAGATATGGGCAAAAGAAATTTTTCATATAAACATTTCAATTTTTTTAGGTTTTGAGTGGATTTTTCAAGTTTTTGGGGGAGGTCACGAATTAAAGTCCTTTTCGCTCTAGGACGTATATTTAAGGAGATATGGGCAAAAGAAGTTTTTCATATAAAAATTTCAATTTTTTTAGGTTTTGGGTGGATTTTTCAATTTTTTGGTGGTGGTCACGAATTAAAGTCCTTTTCGCTCTAGGACGCTTAGTTTAGGACATATGGGCAAAAGAAGTTTTTCATATAAAAATTTCAATTTTTTTTTAGGTTTTGGTTGGATTTTTCAATTTTTTGGGGTGGTCACGAATTAAAGTCCTTTTCGCTCTAGGACGCATATTTAAGGAGATATGGGCAAAACAAGTTTTTCGTATAAAAATTTCAATTTTTTTAGGTTTTGGGTGGATTTTTCAACTTTTTGGGGGAGGTCACGAATTAAAGTCCTTTTTGCTCTAGGAAGCATATTTAAGGAGATATGGGCAAAAGAAGTTTTTCATATAAAAATTTCAATTTTTTTAGGTTTTGGGTGGATTTTTCAATTTTTTGGGGGTGGTCACGAATTAAACTCCTTTTCGTTCTAGGACGCATATTTAAGGAGATATGGGCAAAAGAAGTTTTTCATATAAAAATTTAAATTTTTTTAGGCTTTGGGTGGATTTTTCAATTTGTTGGGGGTGGTCACGAATTAAAGTCCTTTTCGCTCTAGGACGCATATTTAAGGAGATATGGGCAAAAGAAGTTTTTCATATAAAATTTCAATTTTTTTAGGTTTTGGGTGGATTTTTCAATTTTTTTGGGGGAGGTCACGAATTAAAGTCCTTTTCGCTCTAGGACGCATATTTAAGGAGATATGGGAAAAAGAAGTTTTTCATATAAAAATTTCACTTTTTTTAGGTTTTGGGTGGATTTTTCATTTTTTTTAGGGGTGGTCACGAATTAAAGTCCTTTTCGCTCTAGGACGCTTAGTTTAGGAAATATGGGCAAAAGAAGTTTTTCATACAAAAATTTCAATTTTTTTAGGTTTTGGGTGGATTTTTCAATTTTTTGGGGGTGGTCACGAATTAAAGTCCTTTTCGCTCTAGGACGCATATTTAAGGAGATATGGGCAAAAGAAGTTTTTCATATAAAAATTTCAATTTTTTTAGGTTTTGGGTGGATTTTTCAATGTTTTGGGGGTGGTCACGAATTAAAGTCCTTTTCGCTCTAGGACGCTTAGTTTAGGAGATATGGGCAAAAGAAGTTTTTCATATAAAAATTTCAATTTTTTTAGGTTTTGGTTGGATTTTTCAACTTTTTGGGGGTGGTCACGAATTAAAGTCCTTTTCGCTCTAGGACGCATATTTAAGGAGATATGGGCAAAATAAGTTTTTCGTATAAAAATTTCAATTTTTTTAGGTTTTGGGTGGATTTTTCAATTTTTTGGGGTGGTCACGAATTAAAGTCCTTTTCGCTCTAGGACGCATATTTGAGGAGATATGGACAAAAGAAGTTTTTCATATAAAAATTTCAATTTTTTAGGTTTTGGGTGGATTTTTCAATTTTTTGGGGGAGGTCACGAATTAAAGTCCTTTTCGCTCTAGGACGCATATTTAAGGAGATATGGACAAAAGAAGTTTTTCATATAAAAATTTCAATTTTTTTAGGTTTTGGGTGGATTTTTCAATTTTTTGGGGGTGGTCACGAATTAAAGTCCTTTTCGCTCTAGGACGCTTAGTTTAGGAGATATGGGCAAAAGAAGTTTTTCATATAAAAATTTCAATTTTTTTAGGTTTTGGTTGGATTTTTCAACTTTTTGGGGGTGGTCATGAATTAAAGTCCTTTTCGCTCTAGGACGCATATTTAAGGAGATATGGGCAAAAGAAGTTTTTCGTATAAAAATTTCAATTTTTTTAGGTTTTGGGTGGATTTTTCAATTTTTTGGGGGTGGTCACGAATTAAAGTCATTTTCGCTCTGGGACGCATATTTAAGGAGATATGGGCAAAAGAAGTTTTTCGTATAAAAATTTCAATTTTTTTAGGTTTTGGGTGGATTTTTCAATTTTTTGGGGTGGTCACGAATTAAAGTCCTTTTCGCTCTAGGACGCATATTTAAGGAGATATGGACAAAAGAAGTTTTTCGTATAAAAATTTCAATTTTTTTAGGTTTTGGGTGGATTTTTCAATTTTTTGGGGGTGGTCACGAATTAAAGTCCTTTTCGCTCTAGGACGCTTAGTTTAGGAGATATGGGCAAAAGAAGTTTTTCATATAAAAATTTAAATTTTTTTATGTTTTGGGTGGATTTTTCAATTTTTTGGGGGAGGTCACGAATTAAAGTCCTTTTCGCTCTAGGACGCATATTTAAGGAGATATGGGCAAAAGAAGTTTTTCATATAAAAATTTCAATTTTTTTAGGTTTTGGGCGTATTTTTCAATTTTTTGGGGGTGGTCACGAATTAAAGTCCTTTTCGCTCTAGGACGCTTAGTTTAGGAGATATGGGCAAAAGAAGTTTTTCATATAAAAATTTCAATTTTTTTAGGTTTTGGGTGGATTTTTCAATTTTTTGGGGGTGGTCACGAATTAAAGTCCTTTTCGCTCTAGGACGCTTAGTTTAGGAGATATGGGCAAAAGAAGTTTTTCGTATAAAAATTTCATTGTTTTAGGTTTTGGGTGGATTTTTCAATTTTTTGGGGGAGGTCACGAATTAAAGTCCTTTTCGCTCTAGGACGCATATTTAAGGAGATATGGGCAAAAGAAGTTTTTCGTATAAAAATTTCAATTTTTTTAGGTTTTGGGTGGATTTTTCAATTTTTTGGGGTGGTCACGAATTAAAGTCCTTTTCGCTCTAGGACGCATATTTAAGGAGATATGGACAAAAGAAGTTTTTCGTATAAAAATTTCAATTTTTTTAGGTTTTGGGTGGATTTTTCAATTTTTTGGGGGTGGTCACGAATTAAAGTCCTTTTCGCTCTAGGACGCATATTTAAGGAGATATGGGCAAAAGAAATTTTTCATATAAACATTTCAATTTTTTTAGGTTTTGAGTGGATTTTTCAAGTTTTTGGGGGAGGTCACGAATTAAAGTCCTTTTCGCTCTAGGACGTATATTTAAGGAGATATGGGCAAAAGAAGTTTTTCATATAAAAATTTCAATTTTTTTAGGTTTTGGGTGGATTTTTCAATTTTTTGGTGGTGGTCACGAATTAAAGTCCTTTTCGCTCTAGGACGCTTAGTTTAGGACATATGGGCAAAAGAAGTTTTTCATATAAAAATTTCAATTTTTTTTTAGGTTTTGGTTGGATTTTTCAATTTTTTGGGGTGGTCACGAATTAAAGTCCTTTTCGCTCTAGGACGCATATTTAAGGAGATATGGGCAAAACAAGTTTTTCGTATAAAAATTTCAATTTTTTTAGGTTTTGGGTGGATTTTTCAACTTTTTGGGGGAGGTCACGAATTAAAGTCCTTTTTGCTCTAGGAAGCATATTTAAGGAGATATGGGCAAAAGAAGTTTTTCATATAAAAATTTCAATTTTTTTAGGTTTTGGGTGGATTTTTCAATTTTTTGGGGGTGGTCACGAATTAAACTCCTTTTCGTTCTAGGACGCATATTTAAGGAGATATGGGCAAAAGAAGTTTTTCATATAAAAATTTAAATTTTTTTAGGCTTTGGGTGGATTTTTCAATTTGTTGGGGGTGGTCACGAATTAAAGTCCTTTTCGCTCTAGGACGCATATTTAAGGAGATATGGGCAAAAGAAGTTTTTCATATAAAATTTCAATTTTTTTAGGTTTTGGGTGGATTTTTCAATTTTTTTGGGGGAGGTCACGAATTAAAGTCCTTTTCGCTCTAGGACGCATATTTAAGGAGATATGGGAAAAAGAAGTTTTTCATATAAAAATTTCACTTTTTTTAGGTTTTGGGTGGATTTTTCATTTTTTTTAGGGGTGGTCACGAATTAAAGTCCTTTTCGCTCTAGGACGCTTAGTTTAGGAAATATGGGCAAAAGAAGTTTTTCATACAAAAATTTCAATTTTTTTAGGTTTTGGGTGGATTTTTCAATTTTTTGGGGGTGGTCACGAATTAAAGTCCTTTTCGCTCTAGGACGCATATTTAAGGAGATATGGGCAAAAGAAGTTTTTCATATAAAAATTTCAATTTTTTTAGGTTTTGGGTGGATTTTTCAATGTTTTGGGGGTGGTCACGAATTAAAGTCCTTTTCGCTCTAGGACGCTTAGTTTAGGAGATATGGGCAAAAGAAGTTTTTCATATAAAAATTTCAATTTTTTTAGGTTTTGGTTGGATTTTTCAACTTTTTGGGGGTGGTCACGAATTAAAGTCCTTTTCGCTCTAGGACGCATATTTAAGGAGATATGGGCAAAATAAGTTTTTCGTATAAAAATTTCAATTTTTTTAGGTTTTGGGTGGATTTTTCAATTTTTTGGGGTGGTCACGAATTAAAGTCCTTTTCGCTCTAGGACGCATATTTGAGGAGATATGGACAAAAGAAGTTTTTCATATAAAAATTTCAATTTTTTAGGTTTTGGGTGGATTTTTCAATTTTTTGGGGGAGGTCACGAATTAAAGTCCTTTTCGCTCTAGGACGCATATTTAAGGAGATATGGACAAAAGAAGTTTTTCATATAAAAATTTCAATTTTTTTAGGTTTTGGGTGGATTTTTCAATTTTTTGGGGGTGGTCACGAATTAAAGTCCTTTTCGCTCTAGGACGCTTAGTTTAGGAGATATGGGCAAAAGAAGTTTTTCATATAAAAATTTCAATTTTTTTAGGTTTTGGTTGGATTTTTCAACTTTTTGGGGGTGGTCATGAATTAAAGTCCTTTTCGCTCTAGGACGCATATTTAAGGAGATATGGGCAAAAGAAGTTTTTCGTATAAAAATTTCAATTTTTTTAGGTTTTGGGTGGATTTTTCAATTTTTTGGGGGTGGTCACGAATTAAAGTCATTTTCGCTCTGGGACGCATATTTAAGGAGATATGGGCAAAAGAAGTTTTTCGTATAAAAATTTCAATTTTTTTAGGTTTTGGGTGGATTTTTCAATTTTTTGGGGTGGTCACGAATTAAAGTCCTTTTCGCTCTAGGACGCATATTTAAGGAGATATGGACAAAAGAAGTTTTTCGTATAAAAATTTCAATTTTTTTAGGTTTTGGGTGGATTTTTCAATTTTTTGGGGGTGGTCACGAATTAAAGTCCTTTTCGCTCTAGGACGCTTAGTTTAGGAGATATGGGCAAAAGAAGTTTTTCATATAAAAATTTAAATTTTTTTATGTTTTGGGTGGATTTTTCAATTTTTTGGGGGAGGTCACGAATTAAAGTCCTTTTCGCTCTAGGACGCATATTTAAGGAGATATGGGCAAAAGAAGTTTTTCATATAAAAATTTCAATTTTTTTAGGTTTTGGGCGTATTTTTCAATTTTTTGGGGGTGGTCACGAATTAAAGTCCTTTTCGCTCTAGGACGCTTAGTTTAGGAGATATGGGCAAAAGAAGTTTTTCATATAAAAATTTCAATTTTTTTAGGTTTTGGGTGGATTTTTCAATTTTTTGGTGGTGGTCACGAATTAAAGTCCTTTTCGCTCTAGGACGCTTAGTTTAGGACATATGGGCAAAAGAAGTTTTTCATATAAAAATTTCAATTTTTTAGGTTTTGGTTGGATTTTTCAATTTTTTGGGGTGGTCACGAATTAAAGTCCTTTTCGCTCTAGGACGCATATTTAAGGAGATATGGGCAAAAGAAGTTTTTCGTATAAAAATTTCAATTTTTTTAGGTTTTGGGTGGATTTTTCAACTTTTTGGGGGAGGTCACGAATTAAAGTCCTTTTTGCTCTAGGAAGCATATTTAAGGAGATATGGGCAAAAGAAGTTTTTCATATAAAAATTTCAATTTTTTTAGGTTTTGGGTGGATTTTTCAATTGTTTGGGGGTGGTCACGAATTAAAGTCCTTTTCGCTCTACTACGCATATTTAAGGAGATATGGGCAAAAGAAGTTTTTCGTATAAAAATTTCAATTTTTTTTAGGTTTTGGGTGGATTTTTCAATTTTTTGGGGTGGCCACGAATTAAAGTCCTTTTCGCTCTAGGACGCATATTTAAGGAGATATGGGCCAACTAAGTTTTTCATATAAAAATTTCAATTTTTTTTAGGTTTTGGGTGGATTTTTCAATTTTTTGGGGGAGGTCACGAATTAAAGTCCTTTTCGCTCTAGGACGCATATTTAAGGAGATATGGGCAAAAGAAGTTTTTCATATAAAAATTTAAATTTTTTTAGGTTTTGGGTGGATTTTTAAATTTTTTGGGGGTGGTCTCGAATTAAAGTCCTTTTCGCTCTAGGACGCTTAGTTTATGAGATATGGGCAAAAGAAGTTTTTCATATAAAAATTTCAATTTTTTTAGGTTTTGGGTGGATTTTTCAAATTTTTGGGGGTGGTCACGAATTAAAGTCCTTTTCGCTCTAGGACGCTTAGTTTAAGAGATATGTATGGGCAAACGAAGTTTTTCATATAAAAATTTTAATTTTTTTAGGTTTTGGGTGGATTTTTCAATTTTTTGGGGGTGGTCACGAATTAAAGTCCTTTTCGCTCTAGGACGCATATTTAAGGAGATATGGGCAAAAGAAGTTTTTCATATAAAAATTTAAATTTTTTTACGTTTTGGGTGGATTTTTCAACTTTTTGGGGGTGGTCACGAATTAAAGTCCTTTTTGCTCTAGGACGCTTAGTTTAGGAGATATGGGCAAAAGAAGTTTTTCGTATAAAAATTTCATTTTTTTAGGTTTTGAGTGGATTTTTCAACTCTTTGGGGGTGGTCACGAATTAAAGTCCTTTTCGCTCTAGGACGCTTAGTTTA
Source organism: Haematobia irritans (assembly GCF_050003625.1). Classification (NCBI taxonomy): domain Eukaryota; kingdom Metazoa; phylum Arthropoda; class Insecta; order Diptera; family Muscidae; genus Haematobia; species Haematobia irritans. Next base: position 161,804,172 of record NC_134397.1, on the reverse strand, counting down.
GGAGATATGGGCAAAAAAAGTTTTTCGTATAAAAATTTCATTTTTTTAGGTTTTGGGTGGATTTTTCAACTTTTTGGGGGTGGTCACGAATTAAAGTCCTTTTCGCTCTAGGGCGCATATTTAAGGAGATATGGGCAACAGAAGTTTTTCATATAAAAATTTCAATTTTTTAGGTTTTGGGTGGATTTTCCAATATTTTGAGGGGTGGTCACGAATTAAAGTCCTTTTTGCTCTAGGAAGCATATTTAAGGAGATATGGGCAAAAGAAGTTTTTCATATAAAAATTTCAATTTTTTTTAGGTTTTGGGTGGATTTTTCAACTTTTTGGGGGTGGTCACGAATTAAAGTCCTTTTCGCTCTAGGACGCTTTGTTTAGGAGATATGGGCAAAAGAAGTTTTTCGTATAAAAATTTCATTTTTTTAGGTTTTGAGTGGATTTTTCAATTTTTTGGGGGTGGTCACGAATTAAAGTCCTTTTCGCTCTAGGACGCATATTTAAGGAGATATGGGCAAAAGAAGTATTTCATATAAAAATTTCAATTTTTTTAGGTTTTGGGTGGATTTTTCAATTTTTTGGGGGAGGTCACGAATTAAAGTCCTTTTCGCTCTAGGACGCATATTTAAGGAGATATGGGCAAAAGAAGTTTTTCATATAAAAATTTCAATTTTTTTAGGTTTTGGGTGGATTTTTCAATTTTTTGGGGGTGGTCACGAATTAAAGTCCTTTTCGCTCTAGGACGCATATTTAAGGAGATATGGGCAAAAGAAGTTTTTCGTATAAAAATTTCAATTTTTGTAGGTTTTGGGTGGATTTTTCAATTTTTTGGGGTGGTCACGAATTAAAGTCCTTTTCGCTCTAGGACGCATATTTAAGGAGATATGGGCAAAAGAAGTTTTTCATATAAAAATTTAAATTTTTTTAGGTTTTGGGTGGATTTTTAAATTTTTTGGGGGTGGTCACGAATTAAAGTCCTTTTCGCTCTAGGACGCATATTTAAGGAGATATGGGCAAAAGAAGTTTGTCATATAAAATTTCAATTTTTTTAGGTTTTGGGTGGATTTTTCAATTTTTTGGGGGAGGTCACGAATTAAAGTCCTTTTCGCTCTAGGACGCATATTTAAGGAGATATGGGCAAAAGAAGTTTTTCATATAAAAATTTCAATTTTTTTAGGTTTTGGGTGGATTTTTCAATTTTTTGGGGAGGTCACGAATTAAAGTCCTTTTCGCTCTAGGACGCATATTTAAGGAGATATGGGCAAAAGAAGTTTTTCATATAAAAATTTCAATTTTTCTAGGTTTTGGGCGGATTTCTCAATTTTTTGGGGGAGGTCACGAATTAAAGTCCGCTTCGTTCTAGGACTCGTATTTAAGGAGATATGGGCAAAAGAAGTTTTTCGTATAAAAATTTCAATTTTTTTAGGTTTTGAGTGGATTTTTCAATTTTTGGGGGTGGTCACGAATTAAAGTCCTTTTCGGTCTAGGACACATATTTAAGGAGATATGGGCAAAAGAAGTTTTTCATATAAAAATTTCAATTTTTTTAGGTTGTGGGTGGATTTTTCAATTTTTTGGGGAGGTCACGAATTAAAGTCCTTTTCGCTCTAGGACGCATATTTAAGGAGATATGGGCAAAAGAAGTTTTTCGTATAAAAATTTCAATTTTTTTTAGGTTTTGGGTGGATTTTTCTATTTTTTGGGGGTGGTCACGAATTAAAGTCCTTTTCGCTCTAGGACGCTTAGTTTAGGAGATATGGGTGGTCACGAATTAAAGTCCTTTTCGCTCTAGGACGCTTAGTTTAGGAGATATGGGCAAAAGAAGTTTTTCATATAAAAATTTAAATTTTTTTAGGTTTTGGATGGATTTTTCAATTTTTTGGGGGAGGTCACGAATTAAAGTCCTTTTCGCTCTAGGACGCATATTTAAGGAGATATGGGCAAAAGAAGTTTTTCATATAAAAATTTCAATTTTTTTAGGTTTTGGATGGATTTTTCAATTTTTTGGGGGTGGTCACGAATTAAAGTCCTTTTCGCTCTAGGACGCATATTTAAGGAGATATGGGCAAAAGAAGTTTTTCATATAAAAATTTCAATTTTTTAGGTTTTGGATGGATTTTTCAATTTTTTGGGGGAGGTCACGAATTAAAGTCCTTTTCGCTCTAGGACGCATATTTAAGGAGATATGGGCAAAAGAAGATTTTCATATAAAAATTTCAATTTTTTTAGGTTTTGGGTGGATTTTTCAATTTTTTGGGGGAGGTCACGAATTAAAGTCCTTTTCGCTCTAGTTTAGGAGATATGGGCAAAAGAAGTTTTTCATATAAAAATTTAAATTTTTTAGGTTTTGGATGGATTTTTCAATTTTTTGGGGGTGGTCACGAATTAAAGTCCTTTTCGCTCTAGGACGCATATTTAAGGAGATATGGGCAAAAGAAGTTTTTCATATAAAAATTTCAATTTTTTTAGGTTTTGGGTGGATTTTTCAATTTTTTGGGGGTGGTCACGAATTAAAGTCCTTTTCGCTCTAGGACGCTTAGTTTAGGAGATATGGGCAAAAGAAGTTTTTCATATAAAAATTTAAATTTTTTTAGGTTTTGGATGGATTTTTCAATTTTTTGGGGGAGGTCACGAATTAAAGTCCTTTTCGCTCTAGGACGCATATTTAAGGAGATATGGGCAAAAGAAGTTTTTCATATAAAAATTTCAATTTTTTTAGGTTTTGAGTGGATTTTTCAATTTTTTGGGGGTGGTCACGAATTAAAGTCCTTTTCGCTCTAGGACGCTTAGTTTAGGAGATATGGGCAAAAGAAGTTTTTCATATAAAAATTTCAATTTTTTTAGGTTTTGGATGGATTTTTCAATTTTTTGGGGGTGGTCACGAATTAAAGTCCTTTTCGCTCTAGGACGCATATTTAAGGAGATATGGGCAAAAGAAGTTTTTCATATAAAAATTTCAATTTTTTTAGGTTTTGGGTGGATTTTTCATTTTTTTGGGGGAGGTCACGAATTAAAGTCCTTTTCGCTCTAGGACGCTTAGTTTAGGAGATATGGGCAAAAGAAGTTTTTCATATAAAAATTTAAATTTTTTTAGGTTTTGGATGGATTTTTCAATTTTTTGGGGGAGGTCACGAATTAAAGTCCTTTTCGCTCTAGGACGCATATCTAAGGAGATATGGGCAAAACAAGTTTTTCATATAAAAATTTAAATTTTTTTAGGTTTTGGATGGATTTTTCAATTTTTTGGGGGTGGTCACGAACTAAAGTCCTTTTCGCTCTAGGACGCATATTTAAGGAGATATGGGCAAAAGAAGTTTTTCATATAAAAATTTCAATTTTTTTAGGTTTTGGATGGATTTTTCAATTTTTTGGGGGAGGTCACGAATTAAAGTCCTTTTCGCTCTAGGACGCATATTTAAGGAGATATGGGCAAAAGAAGATTTTCATATAAAAATTTCAATTTTTTTAGGTTTTGGGTGGATTTTTCAATTTTTTGGGGGAGGTCACGAATTAAAGTCCTTTTCGCTCTAGGACGCATATTTAAGGAGATATGGGCAAAAGAAGTTTTTCATATAAAAATTTAAATTTTTTTAGGTTTTGGATGGATTTTTCAATTTTTTGGGGGAGGTCACGAATTAAAGTCCTTTTCGCTCTAGGACGCATATTTAAGGAGATATGGGCAAAAGAAGTTTTTCATATAAAAATTTCAATTTTTTTAGGTTTTGGATGGATTTTTCAATTTTTGGGGGAGGTCACGAATTAAAGTCCTTTTCGCTCTAGGACGCTTAGTTTAGGAGATATGGGCAAAAGAAGTTTTTCATATAAAAATTTAAATTTTTTTAGGTTTTGGATGGATTTTTCAATTTTTTGGGGGTGGTCACGAATTAAAGTCCTTTTCGCTCTAGGACGCATATTTAAGGAGGTATGGGCAAAAGAAGTTTTTCATATAAAAATTTCAATTTTTTTAGGTTTTGTATGGATTTTTCAATTTTTTGGGGGTGGTCACGAATTAAAGTCCTTTTCGCTCTAGGACGCTTAGTTTAGGAGATATGGGCAAAAGAAGTTTTTCATATAAAAATTTAAATTTTTTTAGGTTTTGGATGGATTTTTCAATTTTTTGGGGGTGGTCACGAATTAAAGTCCTTTTCGCTCTAGGACGCATATTTAAGGAGGTATGGGCAAAAGAAGTTTTTCATATAAAAATTTCAATTTTTTTAGGTTTTGTATGGATTTTTCAATTTTTTGGGGGTGGTCACGAATTAAAGTCCTTTTCGCTCTAGGACGCATATTTAAGGAGATATGGGCAAAAGAAGTTTTTCATATAAAAATTTAAATTTTTTTAGGTTTTGGGTGGATTTTTCAATTTTTTGGGGGTGGTCACGAATTAAAGTCCTTTTCGCTCTAGGACGCTTAGTTTAGGAGATATGGGCAAAAGAAGTTTTTCATATAAAAATTTAAATTTTTTTAGGTTTTGGGTGGATTTTTCAATTTTTTGGGGGTGGTCACGAATTAAAGTCATTTTCGCTCTAGGACGCATATTTAAGGAGATATGGGCAAAAGAAGTTTTTCATATAAAAATTTCAATTTTTTTAGGTTTTGGGTGGATTTTTCAATTTTTTGGGGGTGGTCACGAATTAAAGTCCTTTTCGCTCTAGGACGCTTAGTTTAGGAGATATGGGCAAAAGAAGTTTTTCATATAAAAATTTAAATTTTTTTAGGTTTTGGATGGATTTTTCAATTTTTTGGGGGAGGTCACGAATTAAAGTCCTTTTCGCTCTAGGACGCATATTTTAGGAGATATGGGCAAAAGAAGTTTTTCATATAAAAATTTAAATTTTTTTAGGTTTTGGGTGGATTTTTCAATTTGTTGGGGGAGGTCACGAATTAAAGTCCTTTTCGCTCTAGGACGCTTAGTTTAGGAGATATGGGCAAAAGAAGTTTTTCATATAAAAATTTAAATTTTTTTAGGTTTTGGATGGATTTTTCAATTTTTTGGGGGAGGTCACGAATTAAAGTCCTTTTCGCTCTAGGACGCATATTTAAGGAGATATGGGCAAAAGAAGGTTTTCATATAAAAATTTAAATTTTTTTAGGTTTTGGATGGATTTTTAAATTTTTTGGGGGTGGTCACGAATTAAAGTCCTTTTCGCTCTAGGACGCATATTTAAGGAGATATGGGCAAAAGAAGTTTTTCATATAAAAATTTCAATTTTTTTAGGTTTTGGGTGGATTTTTCAATTTTTTGGTGGTGGTCACGAATTAAAGTCCTTTTCGCTCTAGGACGCTTAGTTTAGGAGATATGGGCAAAAGAAGTTTTTCATATAAAAATTTAAATTTTTTTAGGTTTTGGATGGATTTTTCAATTTTTTGGGGGAGGTCACGAATTAAAGTCCTTTTCGCTCTAGGACGCATATTTAAGGAGATATGGGCAAAAGAAGTTTTTCATATAAAAATTTAAATTTTTTTAGGTTTTGGATGGATTTTTCAATTTTTTTGGGGGTGGTCACGAATTAAAGTCCTTTTCGCTCTAGGACGCATATTTAAGGAGATATGGGCAAAAGAAGTTTTTCATATAAAAATTTAAATTTTTTTAGGTTTTGGATGGATTTTTCAATTTTTTGGGGGAGGTCACGAATTAAAGTCCTTTTCGCTCTAGGACGCATATTTAAGGAGATATGGGCAAAAGAAGATTTTCATATAAAAATTTCAATTTTTTTAGGTTTTGGGTGGATTTTTCAATTTTTTGGGGGAAGTCACGAATTAAAGTCCTTTTCGCTCTAGGACGCATATTTAAGGAGATATGGGCAAAAGAAGTTTTTCATATAAAAAATTAAATTTTTTTAGGTTTTGGATGGATTTTTCAATTTTTTGGGGGTGGTCACGAATTAAAGTCCTTTTCGCTCTAGGACGCATATTTAAGGAGATATGAACAAAAGAAGTTTTTCATATAAAAATTTAAATTTTTTTAGGTTTTGGGTGGATTTTTCAATTTTTTGGGGGTGGTCACGAATTAAAGTCCTTTTCGCTCTAGGACGCTTAGTTTAGGAGATATGGGCAAAAGAAGTTTTTCATATAAAAATTTAAATTTTTTTAGGTTTTGGATGGATTTTTCAATTTTTTGGGGGTGGTCACGAATTAAAGTCCTTTTCGCTCTAGGACGCTTACTTTAGGAGATATGGGCAAAAGAAGTTTTTCATATAAAAATTTAAATTTTTTTAGGTTTTGGATGGATTTTTCAATTTTTTGGGGGAGGTCACGAACTAAAGTCCTTTTCGCTCTAGGACGCTTAGTTTAGGAGATATGGGCAAAAGAAGTTTTTCATATAAAAATTTCAATTTTTTTAGGTTTTGGGTGGATTTTTCAATTTTTTGGGGGAGGTCACGAATTAAAGTCCTTTTCGCTCTAGGACGCTTAGTTTAGGACATATGGGCAAAAGAAGTTTTTCATATAAAAATTTAAATTTTTTTAGGTTTTGGATGGATTTTTCAATTTTTTGGGGGAGGTCACGAATTAAAGTCCTTTTCGCTCTAGGACGCATATTTAAGGAGATGTGGGCAAAAGAAGATTTTCATATAAAAATTTAAATTTTTTTAGGTTTTGGGTGGATTTTTCAATTTTTTGGGGGAGGTCACGAATTAAAGTCCTTTTCGCTCTAGGACGCATATTTAAGGAGATATGGGCAAAAGAAGTTTTTCATATAAAAATTTCAATTTTTTTAGGTTTTGGATGGATTTTTCAATTTTTTGGGGGAGGTCACGAATTAAAGTCCTTTTCGCTCTAGGACGCATATTTAAGGAGATATGGGCAAACGAAGTTTTTCATATAAAAATTTCAATTTTTTTAGGTTTTGGGTGGATTTTTCAATTTTTTGGGGGATGTCACGAATTAAAGTCCTTTTCGCTCTAGGACGCGTAGTTTAGGAGATATGGGCAAAAGAAGTTTTTCATATAAAAATTTAAATTTTTTTAGGTTTTGGATGGATTTTTCAATTTTTTGGGGGTGGTCACGAATTAAAGTCCTTTTCGCTTTAGGACGCTTAGTTTGGGAGATATGGGCAAAAGAAGTTTTTCATATAAAAATTTAAATTTTTTTAGGTTTTGGATGGATTTTTCAATTTTTTGGGGGAGGTCACGAATTAAAGTCCTTTTCGCTCTAGGACGCATATTTAAGGAGATATGGGCAAAAGAAGTTTTTCATATAAAAATTTAAATTTTTTTAGGTTGTGGATGGATTTTTCAATTTTTTGTGGGAGGTCACGAATTAAAGTCCTTTTCGCTCTAGGACGCATATTTAAGGAGATATGGGCAAAAGAAGTTTTTCATATAAAAATTTCAATTTTTTTAGGTTTTGGGTGTATTTTTCAATTTTTTGGCGGTGGTCACGAATTAAAGTCCTTTTTGCTCTAGGACGCTTAGTTTAGGAGATATGGGCAAAAGAAGTTTTTCATATAAAAATTTAAATTTTTTTAGGTTTTGGATGGATTTTTCAATTTTTTGGGGGTGGTCACGAATTAAAGTCCTTTTCGCTCTAGGACGCTTAGTTTAGGAGATATGGGCAAAAGAAGTTTTTCATATAAAAATTTAAATTTTTTTAGGTTTTAGATGGATTTTTCAATTTTTTGGGGGAGGTCACGAATTAAAGTCCTTTTCGCTCTAGGACGCATATTTAAGGAGATATGGGCAAAAGAAGATTTTCATATAAAAATTTCAATTTTTTTAGGTTTTGGGTGGATTTTTCAATTTTTTGGGGGAAGTCACGAATTAAAGTCCTTTTCGCTCTAGGACGCATATTTAAGGAGATATGGGCAAAAGAAGTTTTTCATATAAAAAATTAAATTTTTTTAGGTTTTGGATGGATTTTTCAATTTTTTGGGGGTGGTCACGAATTAAAGTCCTTTTCGCTCTAGGACGCATATTTAAGGAGATATGAACAAAAGAAGTTTTTCATATAAAAATTTAAATTTTTTTAGGTTTTGGGTGGATTTTTCAATTTTTTGGGGGTGGTCACGAATTAAAGTCCTTTTCGCTCTAGGACGCTTAGTTTAGGAGATATGGGCAAAAGAAGTTTTTCATATAAAAATTTAAATTTTTTTAGGTTTTGGATGGATTTTTCAATTTTTTGGGGGTGGTCACGAATTAAAGTCCTTTTCGCTCTAGGACGCTTACTTTAGGAGATATGGGCAAAAGAAGTTTTTCATATAAAAATTTAAATTTTTTTAGGTTTTGGATGGATTTTTCAATTTTTTGGGGGAGGTCACGAACTAAAGTCCTTTTCGCTCTAGGACGCTTAGTTTAGGAGATATGGGCAAAAGAAGTTTTTCATATAAAAATTTCAATTTTTTTAGGTTTTGGGTGGATTTTTCAATTTTTTGGGGGAGGTCACGAATTAAAGTCCTTTTCGCTCTAGGACGCTTAGTTTAGGACATATGGGCAAAAGAAGTTTTTCATATAAAAATTTAAATTTTTTTAGGTTTTGGATGGATTTTTCAATTTTTTGGGGGAGGTCACGAATTAAAGTCCTTTTCGCTCTAGGACGCATATTTAAGGAGATGTGGGCAAAAGAAGATTTTCATATAAAAATTTCAATTTTTTTAGGTTTTGGGTGGATTTTTCAATTTTTTGGGGGAGGTCACGAATTAAAGTCCTTTTCGCTCTAGGACGCATATTTAAGGAGATATGGGCAAAAGAAGTTTTTCATATAAAAATTTCAATTTTTTTAGGTTTTGGATGGATTTTTCAATTTTTTGGGGGAGGTCACGAATTAAAGTCCTTTTCGCTCTAGGACGCATATTTAAGGAGATATGGGCAAACGAAGTTTTTCATATAAAAATTTCAATTTTTTTAGGTTTTGGGTGGATTTTTCAATTTTTTGGGGGATGTCACGAATTAAAGTCCTTTTCGCTCTAGGACGCGTAGTTTAGGAGATATGGGCAAAAGAAGTTTTTCATATAAAAATTTAAATTTTTTTAGGTTTTGGATGGATTTTTCAATTTTTTGGGGGTGGTCACGAATTAAAGTCCTTTTCGCTCTAGGACGCTTAGTTTGGGAGATATGGGCAAAAGAAGTTTTTCATATAAAAATTTAAATTTTTTTAGGTTTTGGATGGATTTTTCAATTTTTTGGGGGAGGTCACGAATTAAAGTCCTTTTCGCTCTAGGACGCATATTTAAGGAGATATGGGCAAAAGAAGTTTTTCATATAAAAATTTAAATTTTTTTAGGTTGTGGATGGATTTTTCAATTTTTTGTGGGAGGTCACGAATTAAAGTCCTTTTCGCTCTAGGACGCATATTTAAGGAGATATGGGCAAAAGAAGTTTTTCATATAAAAATTTCAATTTTTTTAGGTTTTGGGTGTATTTTTCAATTTTTTGGCGGTGGTCACGAATTAAAGTCCTTTTTGCTCTAGGACGCTTAGTTTAGGAGATATGGGCAAAAGAAGTTTTTCATATAAAAATTTAAATTTTTTTAGGTTTTGGATGGATTTTTCAATTTTTTGGGGGTGGTCACGAATTAAAGTCCTTTTCGCTCTAGGACGCTTAGTTTAGGAGATATGGGCAAAAGAAGTTTTTCATATAAAAATTTAAATTTTTTTAGGTTTTAGATGGATTTTTCAATTTTTTGGGGGAGGTCACGAATTAAAGTCCTTTTCGCTCTAGGACGCATATTTAAGGAGATATGGGCAAAAGAAGTTTTTCATATAAAAATTTCAATTTTTTTAGGTTTTGGGTGGATTTTTCAATTTTTTGGGGGAGGTCACGAATTAAAGTCCTTTTCGCTCTAGGACGCTTAGTTTAGGAGATATGGGCAAAAGAAGTTTTTCATATAAAAATTTAAATTTTTTTAGGTTTTGGATGGATTTTTCAATTTTTTGGGGGAGGTCACGAATTAAAGTCCTTTTCGCTCTAGGACGCATATTTAAGGAGATATGGGCAAAAGAAGTTTTTCATATAAAAATGTAAATTTTTTTAGGTTTTGGATGGATTTTTCAATTTTTTGGGGGTGGTCACGAATTAAAGTCCTTTTCGCTCTAGGACGCATATTTAAGGAGATATGGGCAAAAGAAGTTTTTCATATAAAAATTTAATTTTTTTTAGGTTTTGGATGGATTTTTCAATTTTTTGGGGGGAGGTCACGAATTAAAGTCCTTTTCGCTCTAGGACGCATATTTAAGGAGATATGGGCAAAAGAAGTTTTTCATATAAAAATTTCAATTTTTTTAGGTTTTGGGTGGATTTTTCAATTTTTTGGGGGAGGTCACGAATTAAAGTCCTTTTCGCTCTAGGACGCATATTTAAGGAGATATGGGCAAAAGAAGATTTTCATATAAAAATTTAAATTTTTTTAGGTTTTGGATGGATTTTTCAATTTTTTGGGGGTGTCACGAATTAAAGTCCTTTTCGCTCTAGGACGCTTAGTTTAGGAGATATGGGCAAAAGAAGTTTTTCATATAAAAATTTCAATTTTTTTAGGTTTTGGGTGGATTTTTCAATTTTTTGGGGGTGGTCACGAATTAAAGTCCTTTTCGCTCTAGGACGCTTAGTTTAGGAGATATGGGCAAAAGAAGTTTTTCATATAAAAATTTAAATTTTTTTAGGTTTTGGATGGATTTTTCAATTTTTTGGGGGAGGTCACGAATTAAAGTCCTTTTCGCTCTAGGACGCATATTTAAGGAGATATGGGCAAAAGAAGTTTTTCATATAAAAATTTCAATTTTTTTAGGTTTTGGGTGGATTTTTCAATTTTTTGGGGGGAGGTCACGAATTAAAGTCCTTTTCGTTCTAGGACGCATATTTAAGGAGATATGGGCAAAAGAAGTTTTTCATATAAAAATTTCAATATTTTTAGGTTTTGGGTGGATTTTTAAATTTTTTGGGGGTGGTCACGAATTAAAGTCCTTTTCGCTCTAGGACGCTTAGTTTAGGAGATATGGGCAAAAGAAGTTTTTCATATAAAAATTTAAATTTTTTTAGATTTTGGATGGATTTTTCAATTTTTTGGGGGAGGTCACGAATTAAAGTCCTTTTCGCTCTAGGACGCATATTTAAGGAGATATGGGCAAAAGAAGTTTTTCATATAAAAATTTCAATTTTTTTAGGTTTTGGGTGGATTTTCAAATTTTTTGGGGTTGGTCACGAATTAAAGTCCTTTTCGCTCTAGGACGCATATTTAAGGAGATATGGGCAAAAGAAGTTTTTCATATAAAAATTTAAATTTTTTTAGGTTTTGGATGGATTTTTCAATTTTTTGGGGGAGGTCACGAATTAAAGTCCTTTTCGCTCTAGGACGCATATTTAAGGAGTTATGGGCAAAAGAAGTTTTTCATATAAAAATTTCAATTTTTTTAGGTTTTGGGTGGATTTTTCAATTTTTTGGGGGAGGTCACGAATTAAAGCCCTTTTCGCTCTAGGACGCTTACTTTAGGAGATATGGGCAAAAGAAGTTTTTCATATAAAAATTTAAATTTTTTTAGGTTTTGGATGGATTTTTCAATTTTTTGGGGGAGGTCACGAATTAAAGTCCTTTTCGCTCTAGGACGCATATTTAAGGAGATATGGGCAAAAGAAGTTTTTCATATAAAAATTTAATTTTTTTTAGGTTTTGGATGGATTTTTCAATTTTTTGGGGGTGGTCACGAATTAAAGTCCTTTTCGCTCTAGGACGCATATTTAAGGAGATATGGACAACAGAAGTTTTTCATATAAAAATTTCAATTTTTTTAGGTTTTGGGTGGATTTTTCAATTTTTTGGGGGTGGTCACGAATTAAAGTCCTTTTCGCTCTAGGACGCTTAGTTTAGGAGATATGGGCAAAAGAAGTTTTTCATATAAAAATTTAAATTTTTTTAGGTTTTGGATGGATTTTTCAATTTTTTGGGGGAGGTCACGAATTAAAGTCCTTTTCGCTCTAGGACGCTTAGTTTAGGAGATATGGGCAAAAGAAGTTTTTCATATAAAAATTTCAATTTTTTTAGGTTTTGGGTGGATTTTTCAATTTTTTGGGGGAGGTCACGAATTAAAGTCCTTTTCGCTCTAGGACGCTTAGTTTAGGACATATGGGCAAAAGAAGTTTTTCATATAAAAATTTAAATTTTTTTAGGTTTTGGATGGATTTTTCAATTTTTTGGGGGAGGTCACGAATTAAAGTCCTTTTCGCTCTAGGACGCATATTTAAGGAGATATGGGCAAAAGAAGATTTTCATATAAAAATTTCAATTTTTTTAGGTTTTGGGTGGATTTTTCAATTTTTTGGGGGAGGTCACGAATTAAAGTCCTTTTCGCTCTAGGACGCATATTTAAGGAGATATGGGCAAAAGAAGTTTTTCATATAAAAATTTAAATTTTTTTAGGTTTTGGATGGATTTTTCAATTTTTTGGGGGAGGTCACGAATTAAAGTCCTTTTCGCTCTAGGGCGCTTAGTTTAGGAGATATGGGCAAAAGAAGTTTTTCATATAAAAATTTCAATTTTTTTAGGTTTTGGGTGGATTTTTCAATTTTTTGGGGGTGGTCACGAATTAAAGTCCTTTTCGCTCTAGGACGCATATTTAAGGAGATATGGGCAAAAGAAGTTTTTCATATAAAAAATTAAATTTTTTTAGGTTTTGGGTGGATTTTTCAATTTTTTGGGGGTGGTCACGAATTAAAGTCCTTTTCGCTCTAGGACGCTTAGTTTAGGAGATATGGGCAAAAGAAGTTTTTCATATAAAAATTTCAATTTTTTTAGGTTTTGGGTGGATTTTTCAATTTTTTGGGGGTTATCACGAATTAAAGTCCTTTTCGCTCTAGGACGCTTAGTTTAGGAGATATGGGCAAAAGAAGTTTTTCGTATAAAAATTTCAATTTTTTTAGGTTTTGAGTGGATTTTTCAATTTTTTGGGGGTGGTCACGAATTAAAGTCCTTTTCGCTCTAGGACGCATATTTAAGGAGATATGGGCAAAAGAAGTTTTTCATATAAAAATTTCAATTTTTTTAGGTTTTAGGTGGATTTTTCAATTTTTTGGGGGTGGTCACGAATTAAAGTCCTTTTCGCTCTAGGACGCTTAGTTTAGGAGATATGGGCAAAAGAAGTTTTTCATATAAAAATTTATATTTTTTTAGGTTTTGGGTGGATTTTTCAATTTTTTGGGGGAGGTCACGAATTAAAGTCCTTTTCGCACTAGGACGCATATTTAAGGAGATATGGGCAAAAGAAGTTTTTCATATAAAAATTTAAATTTTTTTAGGTTTTGGGTGGATTTTTCAATTTTTTGGAGGTGGTCACGAATTAAAGTCCTTTTCGCTCTAGGACGCTTAGTTTAGGAGATATGAGCAAAAGAAGTTTTTCGTATAAATATTTCAATTTTTTTAGGTTTTGAGTGGATTTTCAATTTTTTGGGGGTGGTCACGAATTAAAGTCCTTTTCGCTCTAGGACGCATATTTAAGGAGATATGGGCAAAAGAAGTTTTTGATATAAAAATTTCAATTTTTTTAGGTTTTGGGTGGATTTTTCAATTTTTTGGGGTGGTCACGAATTAAAGTGCTTTTCGCTCTAGGACGCTTAGTTTAGGAGATATGGGCAAAAGAAGTTTTTCATATAAAAATTTCATTTTTTTTAGGTTTTGGGTGGATTTTTCAATTTTTTGGGGGTGGTCACGAATTAAAGTCCTTTTTGCTCTAGGAAGCATATTTAAGGAGATATGGGCAAAAGAAGTTTTTCATATAAAAATTTAAATTTTTTTAGGTTTTGGTTATATTTGTCAACTTTTTGGGGGTGGTCACGAATTAAAGTCCTTTTCGCTCTAGAACGCATATTTAAGGAGATATGGGCAAAAGAAGTTTTTCATATAAAAATTTCAATTTTTTTAGGTTTTGGGTGGATTTTTCAATTTTTTGGGGGTGGTCACGAATTAAAGTCCTTTTCGCTCTAGGACGTTTAGTTTAGGAGATATGGGCAAAAGAAGTTTTTCATATAAAAATTTCAATTTTTTTAGGTTTTGGGTGGATTTTTCAATTTTTTGGGGGTGGTCACGAATTAAAGTCCTTTTCGCTCTAGGACGCATATTTAAGGAGATATGGGCAAAATAAGTTTTTCATATAAAAATTTCAATTTTTTTAGGTTTTGGGTGGATTTTACAATTTTTTGGGGGTGGTCACGAATTAAAGTCCTTTTCGCTCTAGGACGCATATTTAAGGAGATATGGGCAAAATAAGTTTTTCATATAAAAATTTAAATTTTTTTAGGTTTTGGGTGGATTTTTCAATTTTTTGGGGGTGGTCACGAATTAAAGTCCTTTTCACTCTAGGACGCTTAGTTTAGGAGATATGGGCAAAAGAAGTTTTTCATATAAAAATTTCAATTTTTTTAGGTTTTGGGTGGTTTTTTCAATTTGTTGGGGGTGGTCACGAATTAAAGTCCTTTTCGCTCTAGGACGCTTAGTTTAGGAGATATGGGCAAAAGAAGTTTTTCATATAAAAATTTCAATTTTTTTAGGTTTTGGGTGGATTTTTCAATTTTTTGGGGGTGGTCACGAATTAAAGTCCTTTTCGCTCTAGGACGCATATTTAAGGAGATATGGGCAAAAGAAGTTTTTCGTATAAAAATTTCAATTTTTTTAGGTTTTGGGTGGATTTTTCAATTTTTTGGGGTGGTCACGAATTAAAGTCCTTTTCGCTCTAGGACGCATATTTAAGGAGATATGGGCAAAAGAAGTTTTTCATATAAAAATTTCAATTTTTTTAGGTTTTGGGTGGATTTTTCAATTTTTTGGGGGAGGTCACGAATTAAAGTCCTTTTCGCTCTAGGACGCATATTTAAGGAGATATGGACAAAAGAAGTTTTTCATATAAAAATTTCAATTTTTTTAGGTTTTGGGTGGATTTTTCAATTTTTTTGGTGGTGGTCACGAATTAAAGTCCTTTTCGCTCTAGGACGCTTAGTTTAGGAGATATGGGCAAAAGAAGTTTTTCATATAAAAATTTCAATTTTTTTAGGTTTTGGTTGGATTTTTCAACTTTTGGGGGGTGGTCACGAATTAAAGTCCTTTTCGCTCTAGGACGCATATTTAAGGAGATATGGGCAAAAGAAGTTTTTCGTATAAAAATTTCAATTTTTTAGGTTTTGGGTGGATTTTTCAATTTTTTGGCGGTGGTCACGAATTAAAGTCCTTTTCGCTCTAGGACGCATATTTAAGGAGATATGGGCAAAAGAAGTTTTTCGTATAAAAATTTCAATTTTTTTAGGTTTTGGGTGGATTTTTAAATTTTTTGGGGTGGTCACGAATTAAAGTCCTTTTCGCTCTAGGACGCATATTTAAGGAGATATGGACAAAAGAAGTTTTTCGTATAAAAATTTCAATTTTTTTAGGTTTTGGGTGGATTTTTCAATTTTTTTGGTGGTGGTCACGAATTAAAGTCCTTTTTGCTCTAGGACGCTTAGTTTAGGAGATATGGGAAAAAGAAGTTTTTCATATAAAAATTTCAATTTTTTTAGGTTTTGGTTGGATTTTTCAACTTTTTGGGGGTGGTCACGAATTAAAGTCCTTTTCGGTCTAGGACGCATATTTAAGGAGATATGGGCAAAAGAAGTTTTTCGTATAAAAATTTCAATTTTTTTAGGTTTTGGGTGGATTTTTCAATTTTTTGGGGGTGGTCACGAATTAAAGTCCTTTTCGCTCTAGGACGCATATTTAAGGAGATATGGGCAAAAGAAGTTTTTCGTATAAAAATTTCAATTTTTTAGGTTTTGGGTGGATTTTTCAATTTTTTGGGGTGGTCACGAATTAAAGTCCTTTTCGCTCTAGGACGCATATTTAAGGAGATATGGACAAAAGAAGTTTTTCGTATAAAAATTTCAATTTTTTTAGGTTTTGGGTGGATTTTTCAATTTTTTGGGGGAGGTCACGAATTAAAGTCCTTTTCGCTCTAGGACGCATATTTAAGGAGATATGGGCAAAAGAAGTTTTTCATATAAAAATTTCAATTTTTTTAGGTTTTGGGTGGATTTTTCAATTTTTTGGGGGTGGTCACGAATTAAAGTCCTTTTCGCACTAGGACGCTTAGTTTAGGAGATATGGGCAAAAGAAGTTTTTCATATAAAAATTTCAATTTTTTTTAGGTTTTGGGTGGATTTTTCAATTTTTTGGAGGTGGTCACGAATTAAAGTCCTTTTCGCTCTAGGACGCTTAGTTTAGGACATATGGGCAAAAGAAGTTTTTCATATAAAAATTTAAATTTTTTTAGGTTTTGGTTGGATTTTTCAATTTTTTGGGGTGGTCACGAATTAAAGTCGTTTTCGCTCTAGGACGCATATTTAAGGAGATATGGGCAAAAGAAGTTTTTCGTATAAAAATTTCAATTTTTTTTAGGTTGTGGGTGGATTTTTCAACTTTTTGGGGGAGGTCACGAATTAAAGTCCTTTTTGCTCTTGGAAGCATATTTAAGGAGATATGGGCAAAAGAAGTTTTTCATATAAAAATTTAAATTTTTTTAGGTTTTGGGTGGATTTTTCAATTTTTTGGGGGGTGGTCACGAATTAAAGTCCTTTTCGCTCTAGGACGCATATTTAAGGAGATATGGGCAAAATAAGTTTTTCATATAAAAATTTAAATTTTTTTAGGTTTTGGGTGGATTTTTAAATTTTTTGGGGGTGGTCGCGAATTAAAGTCCTTTTCGCTCTAGGACGCATATTTAAGGAGATATGGGCAAAAGAAGTTTTTCATATAAAAATTTCAATTTTTTTAGGTTTTGGGTGGATTTTTCAATTTTTTGGGGGAGGTCACGAATTAAAGTCATTTTCGCTCTAGGACGCATATTTAAGGAGATATGGGCAAAAGAAGTTTTTCATATAAAAATTTCAATTTTTTTAGGGTTTGGGTGGATTTTTCAATTTTTTGGAGGTGGTCACGAATTAAAGTCCTTTTCGCTCTAGGACGCTTAGTTTAGGAGATATGGGCAAAAGAAGTTTTTCATATAAAAATTTCAATTTTTTTAGGTTTTGGGTGGATTTTTCAATTTTTTGTGGGTGGTCACGAATTAAAGTCCTTTTCGCTCTAGGACGCTTAGTTTAGGAGATATGGGCAAAAGAAGTTTTTCATATAAAAATTTCAATTTTTTTAGGTTTTGGGTGGATTTTTCAATTTTTTGGGGGTGGTCACGAATTAAAGTCCCTTTCGCTCTAGGACACTTAGTTTAGGAGATATGGGCAAAAGAAGTTTTTCATATAAAAATTTCAATTTTTTTAGGTTTTGGGTGGATTTTTCAATTTTTTGGGGGTGGTCACGAATTAAAGTCCTTTTCGCTCTAGGACGCTTAGTTTAGGAGATATGAGCAAAAGAAGTTTTTCGTATAAATATTTCAATTTTTTTAGGTTTTGAGTGGATTTTTCAATTTTTTGGGGGAGGTCACGAATTAAAGTCCTTTTCGCTCTAGGACGCATATTTAAGGAGATATGGGCAAAAGAAGTTTTTCATATAAAAATTTCAATTTTTTTAGGTTTTGGGTGGATTTTTCAATTTTTTGGGGGTGGTCACGAATTAAAGTCCTTTTCGCTCTAGGACGCTTAGTTTAGGAGATATGGGCAAAAGAAGTGTTTCATATAAAAATTTCAATTTTTTTAGGTTTTGGGTGGATTTTTCAATTTTTTGGGGGTGGTCACGAATTAAAGGCCTTTGCGCTCTAGGACGCATATTTAAGGAGATATGGGCAAAAGAAGTTTTTCATATAAAAATTTCAATTTTTTTAGGTTTTGGGTGGATTTTTCAATTTTTTGGGGGTGGTCACGAATTAAAGTCCTTTTCGCTCTAGGACGCATATTTAAGGAGATATGGGCAAAAGAAGTTTTTCATATAAAAATTTCAATTTTTTTAGGTTTTGGGTGGATTTTTCAATTTTTTGGGGTGGTCACGAATTAAAGTCCTTTTCGCTCTAGGACGCATATTTAAGGAGATATGGGCAAAAGAAGTTTTTCATATAAAAATTTCAATTTTTTTGGTTTTGGGTGGATTTTCCAATTTTTTTGTAGGTGGTCACGAATTAAAGTCCTTTTCGCTCTAGGACGCTTAGTTTAGGAGATATGGGCAAAATAAGTTTTTCATATAAAAATTTCAATTTTTTTAGGTTTTGGGTGGATTTTTCAATTTTTTGGGGGAGGTCACGAATTAAAGTCCTTTTCGCTCTAGGACGCATATTTAAGGAGATATGGGCAAAAGAAGTTTTTCATATAAAAATTTCAATTTTTTAGGTTTTGGGTGGATTTTTCAATTTTTTGGGGGTGGTCACGAATTAAAGTCCTTTTCGCTCTAGGACGCTTAGTTTAGGAGATATGGGCAAAAGAAGTGTTTCATATAAAAATTTCAATTTTTTTAGGTTTTGGGTGGATTTTTCAATTTTTTGGGGGTGGTCACGAATTAAAGGCCTTTGCGC
This sequence comes from Haematobia irritans, assembly GCF_050003625.1. Classification (NCBI taxonomy): domain Eukaryota; kingdom Metazoa; phylum Arthropoda; class Insecta; order Diptera; family Muscidae; genus Haematobia; species Haematobia irritans. The sequence continues at coordinate 161,785,780 of NC_134397.1, read as the reverse complement.
TCTAGGACGCTTAGTTTAGGAGATATGGGCAAAAGAAGTTTTTCATATAAAAATTTCATTTTTTTTTAGGTTTTGGGTGGATTTTTCAATTTTGTGGGGGTGGTCACGAATTAAAGTCCTTTTCGCTCTAGGACGCATATTTAAGGAGATATGGGCATAAGAAGTTTTTCATATAAAAATTTAAATTTTTTTAGGTTTTGGGTGGATTTTTCAATTTTTTGGGGGTCGTCACGAATTAAAGTCCTTTTCGCTCTAGGACGCTTAGTTTAGGAGATATGGGCAAAAGAAGTTTTTCATATAAAAATTTCAATTTTTTTAGGTTTTGGGTGGATTTTTCAATTTTTTGGGGGTGGTCACGAATTAAAGTCCTTTTCGCTCTAGGACGCTTAGTTTAGGAGATATGGGCAAAAGAAGTTTTTCATATAAAAATTTAAATTTTTTTAGGTTTTGGGTGGATTTTTCAATTTTTTGGGGGAGGTCACGAATTAAAGTCCTTTTCGCTCTAGGACGCATATTTAAGGAGATATGGGCAAAAGAAGTTTTTCATATAAAAACTTCATTTTTTTTAGGTTTGGGTGGTCACGAATTAAAGTCCTTTTCGCTCTAGGACGCTTAGTTTAGGAGATATGGGCAAAAGAAGTTTTTCGTATAAAAATTTCAATTTTTTTAAGTTTTGAGTGGATTTTTCAATTTTTTGGGGTAGGTCACGAATTAAAGTCCTTTTCGCTCTAGGACGCATATTTAGGGATATATGGGCAAAAGAAGTTTTTCATATAAAAATTTAAATTTTTTTAGGTTTTGAGTGGATTTTTCAATTTTTTGGGGGAGGTCACGAATTAAAGTCCTTTTCGCTCTAGGACGCATATTTAAGGAGATATGGGCAAAAGAAGTTTTTCATATAAAAATTTCACTTTTTTTAGGTTTTGGGTGGATTTTTCATTTTTTTTAGGGGTGGTCACGAATTAAAGTCCTTTTCGCTCTAGGACGCTTAGTTTAGGAGATATGGGCAAAAGAAGTTTTTCATATAAAAATTTCAATTTTTTTAGGTTTTGGGTGGATTTTTCAATTTTTTGGGGGAGGTCACGAATTAAAGTCCTTTTCGCTCTAGGACGCTTAGTTTAGGAGATATAGGCAAAAGAAGTTTTTCATATAAAAATTTCAATTTTTTTTAGGTTTTGGGTGGATTTTTCAATTTTTTGGGGGTGGTCACGAATTAAAGTCCTTTTCGCTCTAGGACGCTTAGTTTAGGAGATATGGGCAAAAGAAGTTTTTCATATAAAAATTTCAATTTTTTTAGGTTTTGGGTGGATTTTTCAATTTTTTGGGGGTGGTCACGAATTAAAGTCCTTTTCGCTCTAGGACGCTTAGTTTAGGAGATATGGGCAAAAGAAGTTTTTCATATAAAAATTTAAATTTTTTTAGGTTTTGGATGGATTTTTCAATTTTTTGGGGGAGGTCACGAATTAAAGTCCTTTTCGCTCTAGGACGCATATTTAAGGAGATATGGGCAAAAGAAGTTTTTCGTATAAAAATTTCAATTTTTTTAGGTTTTGGGTGGATTTTTCAATTTTTTGGGGTGGTCACGAATTAAAGTCCTTTTCGCTCTAGGACGCATATTTAAGGAGATATGGGCAAAAGAAGTTTTTCATATAAAAATTTCAATTTTTTTAGGTTTTGGGTGGATTTTTCAATTTTTTGGGGGAGGTCACGAATTAAAGTCCTTTTCGCTCTAGGACGCATATTTAAGGAGATATGGACAAAAGAAGTTTTTCATATAAAAATTTCAATTTTTTTAGGTTTTGGGTGGATTTTTCAATTTTTTTGGTGGTGGTCACGAATTAAAGTCCTTTTCGCTCTAGGACGCTTAGTTTAGGAGATATGGGCAAAAGAAGTTTTTCATATAAAAATTTCAATTTTTTTAGGTTTTGGTTGGATTTTTCAACTTTTGGGGGGTGGTCACGAATTAAAGTCCTTTTCGCTCTAGGACGCATATTTAAGGAGATATGGGCAAAAGAAGTTTTTCGTATAAAAATTTCAATTTTTTTAGGTTTTGGGTGGATTTTTCAATTTTTTGGGGTGGTCACGAATTAAAGTCCTTTTCGCTCTAGGACGCATATTTAAGGAGATATGGGCAAAAGAAGTTTTTCATATAAAAATTTCAATTTTTTTAGGTTTTGGGTGGATTTTTCAATTTTTTGGGGGAGGTCACGAATTAAAGTCCTTTTCGCTCTAGGACGCATATTTAAGGAGATATGGACAAAAGAAGTTTTTCATATAAAAATTTCAATTTTTTTAGGTTTTGGGTGGATTTTTCAATTTTTTTGGTGGTGGTCACGAATTAAAGTCCTTTTCGCTCTAGGACGCTTAGTTTAGGAGATATGGGCAAAAGAAGTTTTTCATATAAAAATTTCAATTTTTTTAGGTTTTGGTTGGATTTTTCAACTTTTGGGGGGTGGTCACGAATTAAAGTCCTTTTCGCTCTAGGACGCATATTTAAGGAGATATGGGCAAAAGAAGTTTTTCGTATAAAAATTTCAATTTTTTAGGTTTTGGGTGGATTTTTCAATTTTTTGGCGGTGGTCACGAATTAAAGTCCTTTTCGCTCTAGGACGCATATTTAAGGAGATATGGGCAAAAGAAGTTTTTCGTATAAAAATTTCAATTTTTTTAGGTTTTGGGTGGATTTTTAAATTTTTTGGGGTGGTCACGAATTAAAGTCCTTTTCGCTCTAGGACGCATATTTAAGGAGATATGGACAAAAGAAGTTTTTCGTATAAAAATTTCAATTTTTTTAGGTTTTGGGTGGATTTTTCAATTTTTTTGGTGGTGGTCACGAATTAAAGTCCTTTTCGCTCTAGGACGCTTAGTTTAGGAGATATGGGAAAAAGAAGTTTTTCATATAAAAATTTCAATTTTTTTAGGTTTTGGTTGGATTTTTCAACTTTTTGGGGGTGGTCACGAATTAAAGTCCTTTTCGGTCTAGGACGCATATTTAAGGAGATATGGGCAAAAGAAGTTTTTCGTATAAAAATTTCAATTTTTTTAGGTTTTGGGTGGATTTTTCAATTTTTTGGGGGTGGTCACGAATTAAAGTCCTTTTCGCTCTAGGACGCATATTTAAGGAGATATGGGCAAAAGAAGTTTTTCGTATAAAAATTTCAATTTTTTAGGTTTTGGGTGGATTTTTCAATTTTTTGGGGTGGTCACGAATTAAAGTCCTTTTCGCTCTAGGACGCATATTTAAGGAGATATGGACAAAAGAAGTTTTTCGTATAAAAATTTCAATTTTTTTAGGTTTTGGGTGGATTTTTCAATTTTTTGGGGGAGGTCACGAATTAAAGTCCTTTTCGCTCTAGGACGCATATTTAAGGAGATATGGGCAAAAGAAGTTTTTCATATAAAAATTTCAATTTTTTTAGGTTTTGGGTGGATTTTTCAATTTTTTGGGGGTGGTCACGAATTAAAGTCCTTTTCGCACTAGGACGCTTAGTTTAGGAGATATGGGCAAAAGAAGTTTTTCATATAAAAATTTCAATTTTTTTTAGGTTTTGGGTGGATTTTTCAATTTTTTGGAGGTGGTCACGAATTAAAGTCCTTTTCGCTCTAGGACGCTTAGTTTAGGACATATGGGCAAAAGAAGTTTTTCATATAAAAATTTAAATTTTTTTAGGTTTTGGTTGGATTTTTCAATTTTTTGGGGTGGTCACGAATTAAAGTCGTTTTCGCTCTAGGACGCATATTTAAGGAGATATGGGCAAAAGAAGTTTTTCGTATAAAAATTTCAATTTTTTTAGGTTGTGGGTGGATTTTTCAACTTTTTGGGGGAGGTCACGAATTAAAGTCCTTTTTGCTCTTAGAAGCATATTTAAGGAGATATGGGCAAAAGAAGTTTTTCATATAAAAATTTAAATTTTTTTAGGTTTTGGGTGGATTTTTCAATTTTTTGGGGGGTGGTCACGAATTAAAGTCCTTTTCGCTCTAGGACGCATATTTAAGGAGATATGGGCAAAATAAGTTTTTCATATAAAAATTTAAATTTTTTTAGGTTTTGGGTGGATTTTTAAATTTTTTGGGGGTGGTCGCGAATTAAAGTCCTTTTCGCTCTAGGACGCATATTTAAGGAGATATGGGCAAAAGAAGTTTTTCATATAAAAATTTCAATTTTTTTAGGTTTTGGGTGGATTTTTCAATTTTTTGGGGGAGGTCACGAATTAAAGTCATTTTCGCTCTAGGACGCATATTTAAGGAGATATGGGCAAAAGAAGTTTTTCATATAAAAATTTCAATTTTTTTAGGGTTTGGATGGATTTTTCAATTTTTTGGAGGTGGTCACGAATTAAAGTCCTTTTCGCTCTAGGACGCTTAGTTTAGGAGATATGGGCAAAAGAAGTTTTTCATATAAAAATTTCAATTTTTTTAGGTTTTGGGTGGATTTTTCAATTTTTTGTGGGTGGTCACGAATTAAAGTCCTTTTCGCTCTAGGACGCTTAGTTTAGGAGATATGGGCAAAAGAAGTTTTTCATATAAAAATTTCAATTTTTTTAGGTTTTGGGTGGATTTTTCAATTTTTTGGGGGTGGTCACGAATTAAAGTCCTTTTCGCTCTAGGACACTTAGTTTAGGAGATATGGGCAAAAGAAGTTTTTCATATAAAAATTTCAATTTTTTTAGGTTTTGGGTGGATTTTTCAATTTTTTGGGGGTGGTCACGAATTAAAGTCCTTTTCGCTCTAGGACGCTTAGTTTAGGAGATATGAGCAAAAGAAGTTTTTCGTATAAATATTTCAATTTTTTTAGGTTTTGAGTGGATTTTTCAATTTTTTGGGGGAGGTCACGAATTAAAGTCCTTTTCGCTCTAGGACGCATATTTAAGGAGATATGGGCAAAAGAAGTTTTTCATATAAAAATTTCAATTTTTTTAGGTTTTGGGTGGATTTTTCAATTTTTTGGGGGTGGTCACGAATTAAAGTCCTTTTCGCTCTAGGACGCTTAGTTTAGGAGATATGGGCAAAAGAAGTGTTTCATATAAAAATTTCAATTTTTTTAGGTTTTGGGTGGATTTTTCAATTTTTTGGGGGTGGTCACGAATTAAAGGCCTTTGCGCTCTAGGACGCATATTTAAGGAGATATGGGCAAAAGAAGTTTTTCATATAAAAATTTCAATTTTTTTAGGTTTTGGGTGGATTTTTCAATTTTTTGGGGGTGGTCACGAATTAAAGTCCTTTTCGCTCTAGGACGCATATTTAAGGAGATATGGGCAAAAGAAGTTTTTCATATAAAAATTTAAATTTTTTTAGGTTTTGGGTGGATTTTTCAATTTTTTGGGGTGGTCACGAATTAAAGTCCTTTTCGCTCTAGGACGCATATTTAAGGAGATATGGGCAAAAGAAGTTTTTCATATAAAAATTTCAATTTTTTTGGTTTTGGGTGGATTTTCCAATTTTTTGGGGGAGGTCACGAATTAAAGTCCTTTTCGCTCTAGGACGCTTAGTTTAGGAGATATGGGCAAAAGAAGTTTTTCATATAAAAATTTCAATTTTTTTAGGTTTTGGGTGGATTTTTCAATTTTTTGGGGGAGGTCACGAATTAAAGTCCTTTTCGCTCTAGGACGCATATTTAAGGAGATATGGGCAAAAGAAGTTTTTCATATAAAAATTTCAATTTTTTAGGTTTTGGGTGGATTTTTCAATTTTTTGGGGGTGGTCACGAATTAAAGTCCTTTTCGCTCTAGGACGCTTAGTTTAGGAGATATGGGCAAAAGAAGTGTTTCATATAAAAATTTCAATTTTTTTAGGTTTTGGGTGGATTTTTCAATTTTTTGGGGGTGGTCACGAATTAAAGGCCTTTGCGCTCTAGGACGCTTAGTTTAGGAGATATGGGCAAAAGAAGTTTTTCATATAAAAATTTCATTTTTTTTTAGGTTTTGGGTGGATTTTTCAATTTTGTGGGGGTGGTCACGAATTAAAGTCCTTTTCGCTCTAGGACGCATATTTAAGGAGATATGGGCATAAGAAGTTTTTCATATAAAAATTTAAATTTTTTTAGGTTTTGGGTGGATTTTTCAATTTTTTGGGGGTCGTCACGAATTAAAGTCCTTTTCGCTCTAGGACGCTTAGTTTAGGAGATATGGGCAAAAGAAGTTTTTCATATAAAAATTTCAATTTTTTTAGGTTTTGGGTGGATTTTTCAATTTTTTGGGGGTGGTCACGAATTAAAGTCCTTTTCGCTCTAGGACGCTTAGTTTAGGAGATATGGGCAAAAGAAGTTTTTCATATAAAAATTTAAATTTTTTTAGGTTTTGGGTGGATTTTTCAATTTTTTGGGGGAGGTCACGAATTAAAGTCCTTTTCGCTCTAGGACGCATATTTAAGGAGATATGGGCAAAAGAAGTTTTTCATATAAAAACTTCATTTTTTTTAGGTTTGGGTGGTCACGAATTAAAGTCCTTTTCGCTCTAGGACGCTTAGTTTAGGAGATATGGGCAAAAGAAGTTTTTCGTATAAAAATTTCAATTTTTTTAAGTTTTGAGTGGATTTTTCAATTTTTTGGGGTAGGTCACGAATTAAAGTCCTTTTCGCTCTAGGACGCATATTTAAGGATGTATGGGCAAAAGAAGTTTTTCATATAAAAATTTAAATTTTTTTAGGTTTTGAGTGGATTTTTCAATTTTTTGGGGGAGGTCACGAATTAAAGTCCTTTTCGCTCTAGGACGCATATTTAAGGAGATATGGGCAAAAGAAGTTTTTCATATAAAAATTTCACTTTTTTTAGGTTTTGGGTGGATTTTTCATTTTTTTTAGGGGTGGTCACGAATTAAAGTCCTTTTCGCTCTAGGACGCTTAGTTTAGGAGATATGGGCAAAAGAAGTTTTTAATATAAAAATTTCAATTTTTTTAGGTTTTGGGTGGATTTTTCAATTTTTTGGGGGAGGTCACGAATTAAAGTCCTTTTCGCTCTAGGACGCTTAGTTTAGGAGATATAGGCAAAAGAAGTTTTTCATATAAAAATTTCAATTTTTTTTAGGTTTTGGGTGGATTTTTCAATTTTTTGGGGGTGGTCACGAATTAAAGTCCTTTTCGCTCTAGGACGCTTAGTTTAGGAGATATGGGCAAAAGAATTTTTTCATATAAAAATTTCAATTTTTTTAGGTTTTGGTTGGATTTTTCAACTTTTTGGGGGTGGTCACGAATTAAAGTCCTTTACGCTCTAGGACGCATATTTAAGGAGATATGGGCAAAAGAAGTTTTTCGTATAAAAATTTCAATTTTTTTAGGTTTTGGGTGGATTTTTCAATTTTTTGGGGGTGGTCACGAATTAAAGTCCTTTTTGCTCTAGGAAGCATATTTAAGGAGATATGGGCAAAAGAAGTTTTTCATATAAAATTTCAATTTTTTTAGGTTTTGGGTGGATTTTTCAACTTTTTGGGGGTGGTCACGAATTAAAGTCCTTTTCGCTCTAGGACGCATATTTAAGGAGATATGGGCAAAAGAAGTTTTTCATATAAAAATTTCAATTTTTTTAGGTTTTGGGTGGATTTTTCAACTTTTTGGGGGTGGTCACGAATTAAAGTCCTTTACGCTCTAGGACGCATATTTAAGGAGATATGGGCAAAAGAAGTTTTTCGTATAAAAATTTCAATTTTTTTAGGTTTTGGGTGGATTTTTCAATTTTTTGGGGGTGGTCACGAATTAAAGTCCTTTTTGCTCTAGGAAGCATATTTAAGGAGATATGGGCAAAAGAAGTTTTTCATATAAAAATTTCAATTTTTTTAGGTTTTGAGTGGATTTTGCAATTTTTTGGAGGTGGTCACGAATTAAAGTCCTTTTCGCTCTAGGACGCTTAGTTTAGGAGATATGGGCAAAAGAAGTTTTTCATATAAAAATTTCAATTTTTTTAGGTTTTGGGTGGTTTTTTCAATTTGTTGGGGGTGGTCACGAATTAAAGTCCTTTTCGCTCTAGGACGCTTAGTTTAGGAGATATGGGCAAAAGAAGTTTTTCATATAAAAATTTCAATTTTTTTAGGTTTTGGGTGGATTTTTCAATTTTTTTGTGGGTGGTCACGAATTAAAGTCCTTTTCGCTCTAGGACGCTTAGTTTAGGAGATATGGGCAAAAGAAGTTTTTCATATAAAAATTTCAATTTTTTTAGGTTTTGGGTGGATTTTTCAATTTTTTGGGGGTGGTCACGAATTAAAGTCCTTTTCGCTCTAGGACACTTAGTTTAGGAGATATGGGCAAAAGAAGTTTTTCATATAAAAATTTCAATTTTTTTAAGTTTTGGGTGGATTTTTCAATTTTTTGGGGGTGGTCACGAATTAAAGTCCTTTTCGCTCTAGGACGCTTAGTTTAGGAGATATGAGCAAAAGAAGTTTTTCGTATAAATAGTTCAATTTTTTTAGGTTTTGAGTGGATTTTTCAATTTTTTGGGGGTGGTCACGAATTAAAGTCCTTTTCGCTCTAGGACGCATATTTAAGGAGATATGGGCAAAAGAAGTTTTTCATATAAAAATTTCAATTTTTTTAGGTTTTGGGTGGATTTTTCAATTTTTTGGGGGTGGTCACGAATTAAAGCCCTTTTCGCTCTAGGACGCTTAGTTTAGGAGATATGGGCAAAAGAAGTTTTTCATATAAAAATTTAAATTTTTTTAGGTTTTGGGTGGATTTTTCAATTTTTTGGGGGAGGTCACGAATTAAAGTCCTTTTCGCTCTAGGACGCATATTTAAGGAGATATTGGCAAAAGAAGTTTTTCATATAAAAATTTAAATTTTTTTAGGTTTTGGGTGGATTTTTCAATTTTTTGGGGGTGGTCACGAATTAAAGTCCTTTTCGCTCTAGGACGCATATTTAAGGAGATATGGGCAAAAGAAGTTTTTCATATAAAAATTTCAATTTTTTTAGGTTTTGGGTGGATTTTTCAATTTTTTGGGGGTGGTCACGAATTAAAGTCCTTTTCGCTCTAGGACGCATATTTAAGGAGATATGGGCAAAAGAAGTTTTTGATATAAAAATTTAAATTTTTTTAGGTTTTGGGTGGATTTTTCAATTTTTTGGGGGTGGTCACGAATTAAAGTCCTTTTCGCTCTAGGACGCATATTTAAGGAGATATGGGCAAAATAAGTTTTTCATATAAAAATTTCAATTTTTTTAGGTTTTGGGTGGATTTTTCAATTTTTTGGGGGAGGTCACGAATTAAAGTCCTTTTCGCTCTAGGACGCTTAGTTTAGGAGATATGGGCAAACGAAGTTTTTCATATAAAAATTTAATTTTTTTTAGGTTTTGGGTGGATTTTTCATTTTTTGGGGGAGGTCACGAATTAAAGTCCTTTTCGCTCTAGGACGCATATTTAAGGAGATATGGGCAAAAGAAGTTTTTTATATAAAATTTCAATTTTTTTAGGTTTTGGGTGGATTTTTCAATTTTTTGGGGGTGGTCACGAATTAAAGTCCTTTTTGCTCTAGGACGCTTAGTTTAGGAGATATGGGCAAAAGAAGTTTTTCATATAAAAATTTCAATTTTTTTAGGTTTTGGGTGGATTTTTCAATTTTTTGGGGGTGGTCACGAATTAAAGTCCTTTTCGCTCTAGGACGCTTAGTTTAGGAGATATGGGCAAAAGAAGTTTTTCATATAAAAATTTCAATTTTTTTAGGTTTTGAGTGGATTTTTCAATTTTTTGGGGGTGGTCACGAATTAAAGTCCTTTTCGCTCTAGGACGCATATTTAAGGAGATATGGGAAAAAGAAGTTTTTCATATAAAAATTTCAATTTTTTTAGGTTTTGGGTGGATTTTTCAATTTTTTGGGGGTGGTCACGAATTAAAGTCCTTTTCGCTCTAGGACGCATATTTAAGGAGATATGGGCAAAAGAAGTTTTTGATATAAAAATTTAAATTTTTTTAGGTTTTGGGTGGATTTTTCAATTTTTTGGGGGTGGTCACGAATTAAAGTCCTTTTCGCTCTAGGACGCATATTTAAGGAGATATGGGCAAAAGAAGTTTTTCATATAAAAATTTAAATTTTTTTAGGTTTTGGGTGGATTTTTCAATTTTTTGGGGGTGGTCACGAATTAAAGTCCTTTTCGCTCTAGGACGCATATTTAAGGAGATATGGGCAAAAGAAGTTTTTCATATAAAAATTTCAATTTTTTTAGGTTTTGGGTGGATTTTTCAATTTTTTGGGGGTGGTCACGAATTAAAGTCCTTTTCGCTCTAGGACGCATATTTAAGGAGATATGGGCAAAAGAAGTTTTTGATATAAAAATTTAAATTTTTTTAGGTTTTGGGTGGATTTTTCAATTTTTTGGGGGTGGTCACGAATTAAAGTCCTTTTCGCTCTAGGACGCATATTTAAGGAGATATGGGCAAAAGAAGTTTTTCATATAAAAATTTAAATTTTTTTAGGTTTTGGGTGGATTTTTCAATTTTTTGGGGGTGGTCACGAATTAAAGTCCTTTTCGCTCTAGGACGCTTAGTTTAGGAGATATGGGCAAAAGAAGTTTTTCATATAAAAATTTCAATTGTTTTAGGATTTGGGTGGATTTTTCAATTTTTTGGGGGAGGTCACGAATTAAAGTCCTTTTCGCTCTAGGACGCATATTTAAGGAGATATGGGCAAAATAAGTTTTTCATATAAAAATTTCAATTTTTTTAGGTTTTGGGTAGATTTTTCAATTTTTTGGGGGAGGTCACGAATTAAAGTCCTTTTCGCTCTAGGACGCTTAGTTTAGGAGATATGGGCAAAAGAAGTTTTTCTTATAAAAATTTATTTTTTTTTAGGTTTTGGGTGGATTTTTCAATTTTTTGGGGGTGGTCACGAATTAAAGTCCTTTTCGCTCTAGGACGCATATTTAAGGAGATATGGGCAAAAGAAGTTTTCATATAAAAATTTCAATTTTTTTAGGTTTTGGGTGGATTTTTCAATTTTTTGGGGGTGGTCACGAATTAAAGTCCTTTTCGCTCTAGGACGCTTAGTTTAGGAGATATGGGCAAAAGAAGTTTTTCATATAAAAATTTCAATTTTTTTAGGTTTTGAGTGGATTTTTCAATTTTTTGGGGGTGGTCACGAATTAAAGTCCTTTTCGTTCTAGGACGCATATTTAAGGAGATATGGGCAAAAGAAGTTTTTCATATAAAAATTTAAATTTTTTTAGGTTTTGGGTGGATTTTTCAATTTTTTGGGGGTGGTCACGAATTAAAGTCCTTTTCGCTCTAGGACGCTTAGTTTAGGAGATATGGGCAAAAGAAGTTTTTCGTATAAAAATTTCAATTTTTTTAGGTTTTGAGTGGATTTTTCAATTTTTTGGGGGTGGTCACGAATTAAAGTCCTCTTCGCTCTAGGACGCATATTTAAGGAGATATGGGCAAAAGAAGTTTTTCATATAAAAATTTAAATTTTTTTAGGTTTTGGGTGGATTTTTTAATTTTTTGGGGGTGGTCACGAATTAAAGTCCTTTTCGCTCTAGGACGCTTAGTTTAGGAGATATGGGCAAAAGAAGTTTTTCATATAAAAATTTAAATTTGTTTAGGTTTTGAGTGGATTTTTCAATTTTTTGGGGGTGGTCACGAATTAAAGTCCTTTTCGCTCTAGGACGCATATTTAAGGAGATATGGGCAAAAGAAGTTTTTCATATAAAAATTTAAATTTTTTTAGGTTTTGGGTGGATTTTTCAATTTTTTGGGGGTGGTCACGAATTAAAGTCCTTTTCGCTCTAGGACGCTTAGTTTAGGAGATATGGGCAAAAGAAGTTTTTCATATAAAAATTTCAATTTTTTTAGGATTTGGGTGGATTTTTCAATTTTTTGGGGGAGGTCACGAATTAAAGTCCATTTCGCTCTAGGACGCATATTTAAGGAGATATGGGCAAAATAAGTTTTTCATATAAAAATTTCAATTTTTTTAGGTTTTGGGTGGATTTTTCAATTTTTTGGGGGAGGTCACGAATTAAAGTCCTTTTCGCTCTAGGACGCATATTTAACGAGATATGGGCAAAAGAAGTTTTTCATATAAAAATTTCAATTTTTTTAGGTTTTGGGTGGATTTTTCAATTTTTTGGGGGTGGTCACGAATTAAAGTCCTTTTCGCTCTAGGTCGCTTAGTGTAGGAGATATGGGCAAAATAAGTTTTTCATATAAAAATTTCAATTTTTTTTGGGTTTTGGTGGATTTTTCAATTTTTTGGGGGAGGTCACGAATTAAAGTCCTTTTCGCTCTAGGACGCATATTTAGGGAGATATGGGCAAAAGAAGTTTTTCATAGAAAAATTTCAATTTTTTTAGGTTTTGGGTGGATTTTTCAATTTTTTGGGGGAGGTCACGAATTAAAGTCCTTTTCGCTCTAGGACGCATATTTAAGGAGATATGGGCAAAAGAAGTTTTTCATATAAAAATTTCACTTTTTTTAGGTTTTGGGTGGATTTTTCATTTTTTTTAGGGGTGGTCACGAATTAAAGTCCTTTTCGCTCTAGGACGCTTAGTTTAGGAGATATGGGCAAAAGAAGTTTTTCATATAAAAATTTAAATTTTTTTAGGTTTTGGGTGGATTTTTCAATTTTTTGGGGGTGGTCACGAATTAAAGTCCTTTTCGCTCTAGGACGCATATTTAAGGAGATATGGGCAAAAGAAGTTTTTCATATACAAATTTCAATTTTTTTAGGTTTTGGGTGGATTTTTCAATTTTTTGGGGGTGGTCACGAATTAAAGTCCTTTTCGTTCTAGGACGCTTAGTTTAGTTTTTCATATAAAAATTTCAATTTTTTTAGGTTTTGGTTATATTTTTCAATTTTTTGGGGGTGGTCACGAATTAAAGTCCTTTTCGTTCTAGGACGCTTAGTTTAGTTTTTCATATAAAAATTTCAATTTTTTTTTGGTTTTGGGTGGATTTTTCAATTTTTTCGTAGGTGGTCACGAATTAAAGTCCTTTTCGCTCTAGGACGCTTAGTTTAGGAGATATGGGCAAAAGAAGTTTTTCATATAAAAATTTAAATTTTTTTAGGTTTTGGGTGGATTTTTCAATTTTTTGGGGGAGGTCACGAATTAAAGTCCTTTTCGCTCTAGGACGCATATTTAAGGAGATATGGGCAAAAGAAGTTTTTCATATAAAAATTTCAATTTTTTTAGGTTTTGGGTGGATTTTTCAATTTTTTGGGGGTGGTCACGAATTAAAGTCCTTTTCGCTCTAGGACGCTTAGTTTAGGAGATATGGGCAAAAGAAGTTTTTCATATAAAAATTTCAATTTTTTTAGGTTTTTGGGTGGATTTTTCAATTTTTTCGGGGTGGTCACGAATTAAAGTCCTTTTCGCTCTAGGACGCTTAGTTTAGGAGATATGGGCAAAAGAAGTTTTTCATACACCACATTGTTTTGTTTTAGTTTTTCTGTCTTTTTCTTTTCTCTTGAAAAAATTTAATTTTTTTTAGGTTTTGGGTGGATTTTTCATTTTTTGGGGGAGGTCACGAATTAAAGTCCTTTTCGCTCTAGGACGCATATTTAAGGAGATATGGGCAAAAGAAGTTTTTTATATAAAATTTCAATTTTTTTAGGTTTTGGGTGGATTTTTCATTTTTTTAGGGGTGGTCACGAATTAAAGTCCTTTTCGCTCTAGGACGCTTAGTTTAGGAGATATGGGCAAAAGAAGTTTTTCATATAAAAATTTCAATTTTTTTAGGTTTTGGGTGGATTTTTCAATTTTTTGGGGGTGGTCACGAATTAAAGTCCTTTTCGCTCTAGGACGCTTAGTTTAGGAGATATGGGCAAAAGAAGTTTTTCATATAAAAATTTCAATTTTTTTAGGTTTTGGGTGGATTTTTCAATTTTTTGGGGGTGGTCACGAATTAAAGTCCTTTTCGCTCTAGGACGCATATTTAAGGAGATATGGGAAAAAGAAGTTTTTCATATAAAAATTTCAATTTTTTTAGGTTTTGGGTGGATTTTTCAATTTTTTGGGGGTGGTCACGAATTAAAGTCCTTTTCGCTCTAGGACGCATATTTAAGGAGATATGGGCAAAAGAAGTTTTTGATATAAAAATTTAAATTTTTTTAGGTTTTGGGTGGATTTTTCAATTTTTTGGGGGTGGTCACGAATTAAAGTCCTTTTCGCTCTAGGACGCATATTTAAGGAGATATGGGCAAAAGAAGTTTTTCATATAAAAATTTAAATTTTTTTAGGTTTTGGGTGGATTTTTCAATTTTTTGGGGGTGGTCACGAATTAAAGTCCTTTTCGCTCTAGGACGCATATTTAAGGAGATATGGGCAAAAGAAGTTTTTCATATAAAAATTTCAATTTTTTTAGGTTTTGGGTGGATTTTTCAATTTTTTGGGGGTGGTCACGAATTAAAGTCCTTTTCGCTCTAGGACGCATATTTAAGGAGATATGGGCAAAAGAAGTTTTTGATATAAAAATTTAAATTTTTTTAGGTTTTGGGTGGATTTTTCAATTTTTTGGGGGTGGTCACGAATTAAAGTCCTTTTCGCTCTAGGACGCATATTTAAGGAGATATGGGCAAAAGAAGTTTTTCATATAAAAATTTAAATTTTTTTAGGTTTTGGGTGGATTTTTCAATTTTTTGGGGGTGGTCACGAATTAAAGTCCTTTTCGCTCTAGGACGCTTAGTTTAGGAGATATGGGCAAAAGAAGTTTTTCATATAAAAATTTCAATTGTTTTAGGATTTGGGTGGATTTTTCAATTTTTTGGGGGAGGTCACGAATTAAAGTCCTTTTCACTCTAGGACGCATATTTAAGGAGATATGGGCAAAATAAGTTTTTCATATAAAAATTGCAATTTTTTTAGGTTTTGGGTGGATTTTTCAATTTTTTGGGGGTGGTCACGAATTAAAGTCCTTTTCGCTCTAGGACGCTTAGTTTAGGAGATATGGGCAAAAGAAGTTTTTCTTATAAAAATTTATTTTTTTTTAGGTTTTGGGTGGATTTTTCAATTTTTTGGGGTGGTCACGAATTAAAGTCCTTTTCGCTCTAGGACGCATATTTAAGGAGATATGGGCAAAAGAAGTTTTTCATATAAAAATTTAAATTTTTTGAGGTTTTGGGTGGATTTTTCAATTTTTTGGGGGTGGTCACGAATTAAAGTCCTTTTCGCTCTAGGACGCTTAGTGTAGGAGATATGGGCAAAAGAAGTTTTTCATATAAAAATTTCATTTTTTTAGGATTTGGGTGGATTTTTCAATTTTTTGGGGGAGGTCACGAATTAAAGTCCTTTTCGCTCTAGGACGCATATTTAAGGAGATATGGGCAAAAGAAGTTTTTCATATAAAATTTCAATTTTTTTAGGTTTTGGGTAGATTTTTCATTTTTTTTAGGGGTGGTCACGAATTAAAGTCCTTTTCGCTCTAGGACGCTTAGTTTAGGAGATATGGGCAAAAGAAGTTTTTCATATAAAAATTTCAATTTTTTTAGGTTTTGGGTGGATTTTTCAATTTTTTGGGGGTGGTCACGAATTAAAGTCCTTTTCGCTCTAGGACGCTTAGTTTAGGAGATATGGGCAAAAGAAGTTTTTCATATAAAAATTTCATTTTTTTTAGGTTTTGAGTGGATTTTTCAATTTTTTGGGGGTGGTCACGAATTAAAGTCCTTTTCGCTCTAGGACGCATATTTAAGGAGATATGGGCAAAAGAAGTTTTTCATATAAAAATTTAAATTTTTTTAGGTTTTGGGTGGATTTTTTAATTTTTTGGGGGTGGTCACGAATTAAAGTCCTTTTCGCTCTAGGACGCTTAGTTTAGGAGATATGGGCAAAAGAAGTTTTTCATATAAAAATTTAAATTTGTTTAGGTTTTGAGTGGATTTTTCAATTTTTTGGGGGTGGTCACGAATTAAAGTCCTTTTCGCTCTAGGACGCATATTTAAGGAGATATGGGCAAAAGAAGTTTTTCATATAAAAATTTAAATTTTTTTAGGTTTTGGGTGGATTTTTCAATTTTTTGGGGGTGGTCACGAATTAAAGTCCTTTTCGCTCTAGGACGCTTAGTTTAGGAGATATGGGCAAAAGAAGTTTTTCATATAAAAATTTCAATTTTTTTAGGATTTGGGTGGATTTTTCAATTTTTTGGGGGAGGTCACGAATTAAAGTCCATTTCGCTCTAGGACGCATATTTAAGGAGATATGGGCAAAATAAGTTTTTCATATAAAAATTTCAATTTTTTTAGGTTTTGGGTGGATTTTTCAATTTTTTGGGGGAGGTCACGAATTAAAGTCCTTTTCGCTCTAGGACGCATATTTAACGAGATATGGGCAAAAGAAGTTTTTCATATAAAAATTTCAATTTTTTTAGGTTTTGGGTGGATTTTTCAATTTTTTGGGGGTGGTCACGAATTAAAGTCCTTTTCGCTCTAGGTCGCTTAGTGTAGGAGATATAGGCAAAATAAGTTTTTCATATAAAAATTTCAATTTTTTTTTGGGTTTTGGTGGATTTTTCAATTTTTTGGGGGAGGTCACGAATTAAAGTCCTTTTCGCTCTAGGACGCATATTTAGGGAGATATGGGCAAAAGAAGTTTTTCATATAAAAATTTCACTTTTTTTAGGTTTTGGGTGGATTTTTCAATTTTTTGGGGGAGGTCACGAATTAAAGTCCTTTTCGCTCTAGGACGCATATTTAAGGAGATATGGGTAAAAGAAGTTTTTCATATAAAAATTTCACTTTTTTTAGGTTTTGGGTGGATTTTTCATTTTTTTTTAGGGGTGGTCACGAATTAAAGTCCTTTTCGCTCTAGGACGCTTAGTTTAGGAGATATGGGCAAAAGAAGTTTTTCATATAAAAATTTAAATTTTTTTAGGTTTTGGGTGGATTTTTCAATTTTTTGGGGGTGGTAACGAATTAAAGTCCTTTTCGCTCTAGGACGCATATTTAAGGAGATATGGGCAAAAGAAGTTTTTCATATAAAAATTTCAATTTTTTTAGGTTTTGGGTGGATTTTTCAACTTTTTGGGGGTGGTCACGAATTAAAGTCCTTTACGCTCTAGGACGCATATTTAAGGAGATATGGGCAAAAGAAGTTTTTCGTATAAAAATTTCAATTTTTTTAGGTTTTGGTTGGATTTTTCAACTTTTTGGGGGTGGTCACGAATTAATGTCCTTTACGCTCTAGGACGCATATTTAAGGAGATATGGGCAAAAGAAGTTTTTCATATAAAATTTCAATTTTTTTAGGTTTTGGGTGGATTTTTCAATTTTTTGGGGGAGGTCACGAATTAAAGTCCTTTTCGCTCTAGGACGCATATTTAAGGAGATATGGGCAAGAGAAGTTTTTCATATAAAAATTTCAATTTTTTTAGGTTTTGGGTGGATTTTTCAATTTTTTGGGGGTGGTCACGAATTAAAGTCCTTTTCGCTCTAGGACGCTTAGTTTAGGAGATATGGGCAAAAGAAGTTTTTCATATAAAAATTTCAATTTTTTTAGGTTTTGAGTGGATTTTTCAATTTTTTGGGGGTGGTCACGAATTAAAGTCCTTTTCGCTCTAGGACGCATATTTAAGGAGATATGGGCAAAAGAAGTTTTTCATATAAAAATTTCAATTTTTTTAGGTTTTGGGTGGATTTTTTCAATTTTTTGGGGGTGGTCACGAATTAAAGTCCTTTTCGCTCTAGGACGCATATTTAAGGAGATATGGGCAAAAGAAGTTTTTCATATAAAAATTTCAACTTTTTTAGGTTTTGGGTGGATTTTTCAATTTTTTGGGGGTGGTCACGAATTAAAGTCCTTTTCGCTCTAGGACGCTTAGTTTAGGAGATATGGGCAAAAGAAGTTTTTCGTATAAAAATTTCAATTTTTTTAGGTTTTGAGTGGATTTTTCAATTTTTTGGGGGTGGTCACGAATTAAAGTCCTTTTCGCTCTAGGACGCATATTTAAGGAGATATGGGCAAAAGAAGTTTTTCGTATAAAAATTTCAATTTTTTTAGGTTTTGGGTGGATTTTTCAATTTTTTGGGGGAGGTCACGAATTAAAGTCCTTTTCGCTCTAGGACGCTTAGTTTAGGAGATATGGGCAAAAGAAGTTTTTCATATAAAAATTTCAATTTTTTTAGGTTTTGGGTGGATTTTTCAATTTTTTGGGGGTGGTCACGAATTAAAGTCCTTTTCGCTCTTGGACGCTTAGTTTAGGAGATATGGGCAAAAGAAGTTTTTCATATAAAAATTTCAATTTTTTTAGGTTTTGGGTCGATTTTTCAACTTTTTGGGGGTGGTCACGAATTAAAGTCCTTTACGCTCTAGGACGCATATTTAAGGAGATATGGGCAAAAGAAGTTTTTCGTATAAAAATTTCAATTTTTTTAGGTTTTGGTTGGATTTTTCAACTTTTTGGGGGTGGTCACGAATTAATGTTCTTTACGCTCTAGGACGCATATTTAAGGAGATATGGGCAAAAGAAGTTTTTCATATAAAATTTCAATTTTTTTAGGTTTTGGGTGGATTTTTCAATTTTTTGGGGGAGGTAACGAATTAAAGTCCTTTTCGCTCTAGGACGCATATTTAAGGAGATATGTGCAAAAGAAGTTTTTCATATAAAAATTTCAATTTTTTTAGGTTTTGGGTGGATTTTTCAATTTTTTGGGGGTGATCACGAATTAAAGTCCTTTTCGCTCTAGGACGCTTAGTTTAGGAGATATGGGCAAAAGAAGTTTTTCATATAAAAATTTCAATTTTTTTAGGTTTTGGGTGGATTTTTCAATTTTTTGGGGGAGGTCACGAATTAAAGTCCTTTTCGCTCTAGGACGCATATTTAACGAGATATGGGCAAATGAAGTTTTTCATATAAAAATTTCAATTTTTTTAGGTTTTGGGTGGATTTTTCAATTTTTTGGGGGTGGTCACGAATTAAAGTCCTTTTCGCTCTAGGTCGCTTAGTGTAGGAGATATGGGCAAAATAAGTTTTTCATATAAAAATTTCAATTTTTTTTTGGGTTTTGGTGGATTTTTCAATTTTTTGGGGGAGGTCACGAATTAAAGTCCTTTTCGCTCTAGGACGCATATTTAGGGAGATATGGGCAAAAGAAGTTTTTCATATAAAAATTTCAATTTTTTTAGGTTTTGGGTGGATTTTTCAATTTTTTGGGGGAGGTCACGAATTAAAGTCCTTTTCGCTCTAGGACGCATATTTAAGGAGATATGGGCAAAAGAAGTTTTTCATATAAAAATTTCACTTTTTTTAGGTTTTGGGTGGATTTTTCATTTTTTTTAGGGGTGGTCACGAATTAAAGTCCTTTTCGCTCTAGGACGCTTAGTTTAGGAGATATGGGCAAAAGAAGTTTTTCATATAAAAATTTAAATTTTTTTAGGTTTTGGGTGGATTTTTCAATTTTTTGGGGGTGGTCACGAATTAAAGTCCTTTTCGCTCTAGGACGCATATTTAAGGAGATATGGGCAAAAGAAGTTTTTCATATAAAAATTTCAATTTTTTTAGGTTTTGGGTGGATTTTTCAACTTTTTGGGGGTGGTCACGAATTAAAGTCCTTTACGCTCTAGGACGCATATTTAAGGAGATATGGGCAAAAGAAGTTTTTCGTATAAAAATTTCAATTTTTTTAGGTTTTGGTTGGATTTTTCAACTTTTTGGGGGTGGTCACGAATTAATGTCCTTTACGCTCTAGGACGCATATTTAAGGAGATATGGGCAAAAGAAGTTTTTCATATAAAATTTCAATTTTTTTAGGTTTTGGGTGGATTTTTCAATTTTTTGGGGGAGGTCACGAATTAAAGTCCTTTTCGCTCTAGGACGCATATTTAAGGAGATATGGGCAAGAGAAGTTTTTCATATAAAAATTTCAATTTTTTTAGGTTTTGGGTGGATTTTTCAATTTTTTGGGGGTGGTCACGAATTAAAGTCCTTTTCGCTCTAGGACGCATATTTAAGGAGATATGGGCAAAAGAAGTTTTTCATATAAAAATTTCAATTTTTTTAGGTTTTGGGTGGATTTTTTCAATTTTTTGGGGGTGGTCACGAATTAAAGTCCTTTTCGCTCTAGGACGCATATTTAAGGAGATATGGGCAAAAGAAGTTTTTCATATAAAAATTTCAACTTTTTTAGGTTTTGGGTGGATTTTTCAATTTTTTGGGGGTGGTCACGAATTAAAGTCCTTTTCGCTCTAGGACGCTTAGTTTAGGAGATATGGGCAAAAGAAGTTTTTCGTATAAAAATTTCAATTTTTTTAGGTTTTGAGTGGATTTTTCAATTTTTTGGGGGTGGTCACGAATTAAAGTCCTTTTCGCTCTAGGACGCATATTTAAGGAGATATGGGCAAAAGAAGTTTTTCGTATAAAAATTTCAATTTTTTTAGGTTTTGGGTGGATTTTTCAATTTTTTGGGGGTGGTCACGAATTAAAGTCCTTTTCGCTCTAGGACGCTTAGTTTAGGAGATATGGGCAAAAGAAGTTTTTCATATAAAAATTTCAATTTTTTTAGGTTTTGGGTGGATTTTTCAATTTTTTGGGGGTGGTCACGAATTAAAGTCCTTTTCGCTCTTGGACGCTTAGTTTAGGAGATATGGGCAAAAGAAGTTTTTCATATAAAAATTTCAATTTTTTTAGGTTTTGGGTCGATTTTTCAACTTTTTGGGGGTGGTCACGAATTAAAGTCCTTTACGCTCTAGGACGCATATTTAAGGAGATATGGGCAAAAGAAGTTTTTCGTATAAAAATTTCAATTTTTTTAGGTTTTGGTTGGATTTTTCAACTTTTTGGGGGTGGTCACGAATTAATGTTCTTTACGCTCTAGGACGCATATTTAAGGAGATATGGGCAAAAGAAGTTTTTCATATAAAATTTCAATTTTTTTAGGTTTTGGGTGGATTTTTCTATTTTTTGGGGGAGGTCACGAATTAAAGTCCTTTTCGCTCTAGGACGCATATTTAAGGAGATATGGGCAAAAGAAGTTTTTCATATAAAAATTTCAATTTTTTTAGGTTTTGGGTGGATTTTTCAATTTTTTGGGGGTGGTCACGAATTAAAGTCCTTTTCGCTCTAGGACGCTTAGTTTAGGAGATATGGGCAAAAGAAGTTTTTCATATAAAAATTTCAATTTTTTTAGGTTTTGGGTGGATTTTTCAATTTTTTGGGGGAGGTCACGAATTAAAGTCCTTTTCGCTCTAGGACGCATATTTAACGAGATATGGGCAAAAGAAGTTTTTCATATAAAAATTTCAATTTTTTTAGGTTTTGGGTGGATTTTTCAATTTTTTGGGGGTGGTCACGAATTAAAGTCCTTTTCGCTCTAGGTCGCTTAGTGTAGGAGATATGGGCAAAATAAGTTTTTCATATAAAAATTTCAATTTTTTTTTGGGTTTTGGTGGATTTTTCAATTTTTTGGGGGAGGTCACGAATTAAAGTCCTTTTCGCTCTAGGACGCATATTTAGGGAGATATGGGCAAAAGAAGTTTTTCATATAAAAATTTCAATTTTTTTAGGTTTTGGGTGGATTTTTCAATTTTTTGGGGGAGGTCACGAATTAAAGTCCTTTTCGCTCTAGGACGCATATTTAAGGAGATATGGGCAAAAGAAGTTTTTCATATAAAAATTTCACTGTTTTTAGGTTTTGGGTGGATTTTTCATTTTTTTTTAGGGGTGGTCACGAATTAAAGTCCTTTTCGCTCTAGGACGCTTAGTTTAGGAGATATGGGCAAAAGAAGTTTTTCATATAAAAATTTAAATTTTTTTAGGTTTTGGGTTGATTTTTCAATTTTTTGGGGGTGGTCACGAATTAAAGTCCTTTTCGCTCTAGGACGCATATTTAAGGAGATATGGGCAAAAGAAGTTTTTCATATAAAAATTTCAATTTTTTTAGGTTTTGGGTGGATTTTTCAACTTTTTGGGGGTGGTCACGAATTAAAGTCCTTTACGCTCTAGGACGCATATTTAAGGAGATATGGGCAAAAGAAGTTTTTCGTATAAAAATTTCAATTTTTTTAGGTTTTGGTTGGATTTTTCAACTTTTTGGGGGTGGTCACGAATTAATGTCCTTTACGCTCTAGGACGCATATTTAAGGAGATATGGGCAAAAGAAGTTTTTCATATAAAATTTCAATTTTTTTAGGTTTTGGGTGGATTTTTCAATTTTTTGGGGGAGGTCACGAATTAAAGTCCTTTTCGCTCTAGGACGCATATTTAAGGAGATATGGGCAAGAGAAGTTTTTCATATAAAAATTTCAATTTTTTTAGGTTTTGGGTGGATTTTTCAATTTTTTGGGGGTGGTCACGAATTAAAGTCCTTTTCGCTCTAGGACGCTTAGTTTAGGAGATATGGGCAAAAGAAGTTTTTCATATAAAAATTTCAATTTTTTTAGGTTTTGGTTGGATTTTTCAACTTTTTGGGGGTGGTCACGAATTAATGTTCTTTACGCTCTAGGACGCATATTTAAGGAGATATGGGCAAAAGAAGTTTTTCATATAAAATTTCAATTTTTTTAGGTTTTGGGTGGATTTTTCTATTTTTTGGGGGAGGTCACGAATTAAAGTCCTTTTCGCTCTAGGACGCATATTTAAGGAGATATGGGCAAAAGAAGTTTTTCATATAAAAATTTCAATTTTTTTAGGTTTTGGGTGGATTTTTCAATTTTTTGGGGGTGGTCACGAATTAAAGTCCTTTTCGCTCTAGGACGCTTAGTTTAGGAGATATGGGCAAAAGAAGTTTTTCATATAAAAATTTCAATTTTTTTAGGTTTTGGGTGGATTTTTCAATTTTTTGGGGGAGGTCACGAATTAAAGTCCTTTTCGCTCTAGGACGCATATTTAACGAGATATGGGCAAAAGAAGTTTTTCATATAAAAATTTCAATTTTTTTAGGTTTTGGGTGGATTTTTCAATTTTTTGGGGGTGGTCACGAATTAAAGTCCTTTTCGCTCTAGGTCGCTTAGTGTAGGAGATATGGGCAAAATAAGTTTTTCATATAAAAATTTCAATTTTTTTTTGGGTTTTGGTGGATTTTTCAATTTTTTGGGGGAGGTCACGAATTAAAGTCCTTTTCGCTCTAGGACGCATATTTAGGGAGATATGGGCAAAAGAAGTTTTTCATATAAAAATTTCAATTTTTTTAGGTTTTGGGTGGATTTTTCAATTTTTTGGGGGAGGTCACGAATTAAAGTCCTTTTCGCTCTAGGACGCATATTTAAGGAGATATGGGCAAAAGAAGTTTTTCATATAAAAATTTCACTTTTTTTAGGTTTTGGGTGGATTTTTCATTTTTTTTTAGGGGTGGTCACGAATTAAAGTCCTTTTCGCTCTAGGACGCTTAGTTTAGGAGATATGGGCAAAAGAAGTTTTTCATATAAAAATTTAAATTTTTTTAGGTTTTGGGTTGATTTTTCAATTTTTTGGGGGTGGTCACGAATTAAAGTCCTTTTCGCTCTAGGACGCATATTTAAGGAGATATGGGCAAAAGAAGTTTTTCATATAAAAATTTCAATTTTTTTAGGTTTTGGGTGGATTTTTCAACTTTTTGGGGGTGGTCACGAATTAAAGTCCTTTACGCTCTAGGACGCATATTTAAGGAGATATGGGCAAAAGAAGTTTTTCGTATAAAAATTTCAATTTTTTTAGGTTTTGGTTGGATTTTTCAACTTTTTGGGGGTGGTCACGAATTAATGTCCTTTACGCTCTAGGACGCATATTTAAGGAGATATGGGCAAAAGAAGTTTTTCATATAAAATTTCAATTTTTTTAGGTTTTGGGTGGATTTTTCAATTTTTTGGGGGAGGTCACGAATTAAAGTCCTTTTCGCTCTAGGACGCATATTTAAGGAGATATGGGCAAGAGAAGTTTTTCATATAAAAATTTCAATTTTTTTAGGTTTTGGGTGGATTTTTCAATTTTTTGGGGGTGGTCACGAATTAAAGTCCTTTTCGCTCTAGGACGCTTAGTTTAGGAGATATGGGCAAAAGAAGTTTTTCATATAAAAATTTCAATTTTTTTAGGTTTTGAGTGGATTTTTCAATTTTTTGGGGGTGGTCACGAATTAAAGTCCTTTTCGCTCTAGGACGCATATTTAAGGAGATATGGGCAAAAGAAGTTTTTCATATAAAAATTTCAATTTTTTTAGGTTTTGGGTGGATTTTTTTAATTTTTTGGGGGTGGTCACGAATTAAAGTCCTTTTCGCTCTAGGACGCATATTTAAGGAGATATGGGCAAAAGAAGTTTTTCATATAAAAATTTCAACTTTTTTAGGTTTTGGGTGGATTTTTCAATTTTTTGGGGGTGGTCACGAATTAAAGTCCTTTTCGCTCTAGGACGCTTAGTTTAGGAGATATGGGCAAAAGAAGTTTTTCGTATAAAAATTTCAATTTTTTTAGGTTTTGAGTGGATTTTTCAATTTTTTGGGGGTGGTCACGAATTAAAGTCCTTTTCGCTCTAGGACGCATATTTAAGGAGATATGGGCAAAAGAAGTTTTTCGTATAAAAATTTCATTTTTTTTAGGTTTTGGGTGGATTTTTCAATTTTTTGGGGGTGGTCACGAATTAAAGTCCTTTTCGCTCTTGGACGCTTAGTTTAGGAGATATGGGCAAAAGAAGTTTTTCATATAAAAATTTCAATTTTTTTAGGTTTTGGGTCGATTTTTCAACTTTTTGGGGGTGGTCACGAATTAAAGTCCTTTACGCTCTAGGACGCATATTTAAGGAGATATGGGCAAAAGAAGTTTTTCGTATAAAAATTTCAATTTTTTTAGGTTTTGGTTGGATTTTTCAACTTTTTGGGGGTGGTCACGAATTAATGTTCTTTACGCTCTAGGACGCATATTTAAGGAGATATGGGCAAAAGAAGTTTTTCATATAAAATTTCAATTTTTTTAGGTTTTGGGTGGATTTTTCAATTTTTTGGGGGAGGTCACGAATTAAAGTCCTTTTCGCTCTAGGACGCATATTTAAGGAGATATGGGCAAAAGAAGTTTTTCATATAAAAATTTCAATTTTTTTAGGTTTTGGGTGGATTTTTCAATTTTTTGGGGGTGGTCACGAATTAAAGTCCTTTTCGCTCTAGGACGCTTAGTTTAGGAGATATGGGCAAAAGAAGTTTTTCATATAAAAATTTCAATTTTTTTAGGTTTTGAGTGGATTTTTCAATTTTTTGGGGGTGGTCACGAATTAAAGTCCTTTTCGCTCTAGGACGCATATTTAAGGAGATATGGGCAAAAGAAGTTTTTCATATAAAAATTTCAATTTTTTTAGGTTTTGGGTGGATTTTTTCAATTTTTTGGGGGTGGTCACGAATTAAAGTCCTTTTCGCTCTAGGACGCATATTTAAGGAGATATGGGCAAAAGAAGTTTTTCATATAAAAATTTCAACTTTTTTAGGTTTTGGGTGGATTTTTCAATTTTTTGGGGGTGGTCACGAATTAAAGTCCTTTTCGCTCTAGGACGCTTAGTTTAGGAGATATGGGCAAAAGAAGTTTTTCGTATAAAAATTTCAATTTTTTTAGGTTTTGAGTGGATTTTTCAATTTTTTGGGGGTGGTCACGAATTAAAGTCCTTTTCGCTCTAGGACGCATATTTAAGGAGATATGGGCAAAAGAAGTTTTTCGTATAAAAATTTCAATTTTTTTAGGTTTTGGGTGGATTTTTCAATTTTTTGGGGGTGGTCACGAATTAAAGTCCTTTTCGCTCTAGGACGCTTAGTTTAGGAGATATGGGCAAAAGAAGTTTTTCATATAAAAATTTAAATTTTTTTAGGTTTTGGGTGGATTTTTCAATTTTTTGGGGGAGGTCACGAATTAAAGTCCTTTTCGCTCTAGGACGCATATTTAAGGAGATATGGGCAAAAGAAGTTTTTCATATAAAAATTTCAATTTTTTTAGGTTTTGAGTGGATTTTTCAATTTTTTGGGGGTGGTCACGAATTAAAGTCCTTTTCGCTCTAGGACGCATATTTAAGGAGATATGGGCAAAAGAAGTTTTTCATATAAAAATTTCAATTTTTTTAGGTTTTGGGTGGATTTTTTCAATTTTTTGGGGGTGGTCACGAATTAAAGTCCTTTTCGCTCTAGGACGCATATTTAAGGAGATATGGGCAAAAGAAGTTTTTCATATAAAAATTTCAATTTTTTTAGGTTTTGAGTGGATTTTTCAATTTTTTGGGGGTGGTCACGAATTAAAGTCCTTTTCGCTCTAGGACGCATATTTAAGGAGATATGGGCAAAAGAAGTTTTTCATATAAAAATTTCAATTTTTTTAGGTTTTGGGTGGATTTTTTCAATTTTTTGGGGGTGGTCACGAATTAAAGTCCTTTTCGCTCTAGGACGCATATTTAAGGAGATATGGGCAAAAGAAGTTTTTCATATAAAAATTTAAATTTTTTTAGGTTTTGGGTGCAATTTTAAATTTTTTGGGGGTGGTCACGAATTAAAGTCCTTTTCGCTCTAGGTCGCTTAGTGTAGGAGATATGGGCAAAATAAGTTTTTCATATAAAAATTTAAATTTTTTTAGGTTTTGGGTGGATTTTTCAATTTTTTGGGGGAGGTCACGAATTAAAGTCCTTTTCGCTCTAGGACGCATATTTAAGGAGATATGGGCAAAATAAGTTTTTCGTATAAAAATTTCAATTTTTTTAGGTTTTGGGTGGATTTTTCAATTTTTTGGAGTGGTCACGAATTAAAGTCCTTTTCGCTCTAGGACGCTTAGTTTAGGAGATATGGGCAAAAGAAGTTTTTCATATAAAAATTTCAATTTTTTTAGGTTTTGGTTGGATTTTTCAACTTTTTGGGGGTGGTCACGAATTAAAGTCCTTTTCGCTCTAGGACGCTTAGTTTAGGAGATATGGGCAAAAGAAGTTTTTCATATAAAAATTTCAATTTTTTTAGGTTTTGGGTGGATTTTTCAATTTTTTGGGGGTGGTCACGAATTAAAGTCCTTTTTGCTCTAGGAAGCATATTTAAGGAGATATGGGAAAAATAAATTTTTCATATAAAGATTTCAATTTTTTTAGGTTTTGGGTGGATTTTTCAATTTTTTGGGGGAGGTCACGAATTAAAGTCCTTTTCGCTCTAGGACGCTTAGTTTAGGAGATATGGGCAAAAGAAGTTTTTCATATAAAAATTTAAATTTTTTTAGGTTTTGGTTATATTTTTCAACTTTTTGGGGGTGGTCACGAATTAAAGTCCTTTTCGCTCTAGGACGCATATTTAAGGAGATATGGGCAAAAGAAGTTTTTCATATAAAAATTTCAATTTTTTTTGGTTTTGGGTGGATTTTTCAATTTTTTGGGGGTGGTCACGAATTAAAGTCCTTTTCGCTCTAGGACGCATATTTAAGGAGATATGGGCAAAAGAAGTTTTTCATATAAAAATTTCAATTTTTTTAGGTTTTGGGAGGATTTTTCAATTTTTTGGGGGAGGTCACGAATTAAAGCCCTTTTCGCTCTAGGACGCATATTTAAGGAGATATGGGCAAAAGAAGTTTTTCATATAAACATTTCAATTTTTTTAGGTTTTGGGTGGATTTTTCAATTTTTTGGGGGTGGTCACGAATTAAAGTCCTTTTCGCTCTAGGACGCTTAGTTTAGGAGATATGGGCAAAAGAAGTTTTTCATATAAAAATTGCAATTTTTTTAGGTTTTGGGTGGATTTTTCAATTTTTTGGGGGTGGTCACGAATTAAAGTCCTTTTCGCTCTAGGATGCTTAGTTTAGGAGATATGGGCAAAAGAAGTTTTTCATATAAAAATTTCATTTTTTTTAGGTTTTGGGTGGATTTTTCAATTTTTTGGGGGTGGTCACGAATTAAAGTCCTTTTCGCTCTAGGACGCATATTTAAGGAGATAATTTAAATTTTTTTTAGGTTTTGGGTGGATTTTTCAATTTTTTTGGGGTGGTCACGAATTAAAGTCCTTTTCGCTCTAGGACGCTTAGTTTAGGAGATATGGGCAAAAGAAGTTTTTCATATAAAAATTTCAATTTTTTTAGGTTTTGGGTGGATTTTTCAATTTTTTGGGGGTGGTCACGAATTAAAGTCCTTTTCGCTCTAGGACGCTTAGTTTAGGAGATATGGGCAAAAGAAGTTTTTCATATAAAAATTTAAATTTTTTTAGGTTTTGGGTGGATTTTTAAATTTTTTGGGGTTGGTCACGAATTAAAGTCCTTTTTGCTCTAGGAAGCATATTTAAGGAGATATGGGCAAAAAAAGTTTTTCGTATAAAAATTTAAATTTTTTTTAAGTTTTGGGTGGATTTTTCAATTTTTTGGGGGTGGTCACGAATTAAAGTCCTTTTCGCTCTAGGACGCTTAGTTTAGGAGATATGGGCAAAAGAAGTTTTTCATATAAAAATTTCAATTTTTTTAGGTTTTGGGTGGATTTTTCAATTTTTTGGGGGTGGTCACGAATTAAAGTCCTTTTCGCTCTAGGACGCATATTTAAGGAGATATGGGCAAAAGAAGTTTTTCATATAAAAATTTCAATTTTTTTAGGTTTTGGGTGGATTTTTCAATTTGTTGGGGGTGGTCACGAATTAAAGTCCTTTTCGCCCTAGGACGCTTAGTTTAGGAGATATGGGCAAAAGAAGTTTTTCATATAAAAATTTCAATTTTTTTAGGTTTTGGGTGGATTTTTCAATTTTTTGGGGGAGGTCACGAATTAAAGTCTTTTTCGCTCTAGGACGCATATTTAAGGAGATATGGGCAAAAGAAGTTTTTCATATAAAAATTTAAATTTTTTAGGTTTTGGGTGGATTTTTCAATTTTTTGGAGGTGGTCACGAATTAAAGTCCTTTTCGCTCTAGGACGCTTAGTTTAGGAGATATGGGCAAAAGAAGTTTTTCATATAAAAATTTCAATTTTTTTAGGTTTTGGGTGGATTTTTCAATTTGTTGGGGGTGGTCACAAATTAAAGTCCTTTTCGCTCTAGGACGCTTAGTTTAGGAGATATGGGCAAAAGAAGTTTTTCGTATAAAAATTTCAATTTTTTTAGGTTTTGGGTGGATTTTTCAATTTTTTGGGGGTGGTCACGAATTAAAGTCCTTTTCGCTCTAGGACGCTTAGTTTAGGAGATATGGGCAAAATAAGTTTTTCATATAAAAATTTAAATTTTTTTAGGTTTTGGGTGGATTTTTCAATTTTTTGGGGGTGGTCACGAATTAAAGTCCTTTTCGGTCTAGGAAGCATATTTAAGAAGATATGGGCAAAAGAAGTTTTTCATATAAAAATTTCATTTTTTTTAGGTTTTTTAGGATTTTTCAATTTTTTGGGGGAGGTCACGAATTAAAGTCCTTTTCGCTCTAGGGCGCTTAGTTTAGGAGATATGGGCAAAAGAAATTTTTCGTATAAAAATTTCAATTTTTTTAGGTTTTGAGTGGATTTTTCAATTTTTTGGGGGTGGTCACGAATTAAAGTCCTTTTCGCTCTAGGACGCATATTTAAGGAGATATGGGCAAAAGAAGTTTTTCATATAAAAATTTCAATTTTTTTAGGTTTTGGGTGGATTTTTCAATTTTTTGGGGGAGGTCACGAATTAAAGTCCTTTTCGCTCTAGGACGCATATTTAAGGAGATATGGGCAAAAGAAGTTTTTCATATAAAAATTTCAATTTTTTTAGGTTTTGGGTGGATTTTTCAATTTTTTGGGGGTGGTCACGAATTAAAGTCCTTTTCGCTCTAGGACGCTTAGTTTAGGAGATATGAGCAAAAGAAGTTTTTCGTATAAATATTTCAATTTTTTTAGGTTTTGAGTGGATTTTTCAATTTTTTGGGGGTGGTCACGAATTAAAGTCCTTTTCGCTCTAGGACGCATATTTAAGGAGATATGGGCAAAAGAAGTTTTTCATATAAAAATTTCAATTTTTTTAGGTTTTGGGTGGATTTTTCCATTTTTTGGGGGTGGTCACGAATTAAAGCCCTTTTCGCTCTAGGGCGCTTAGTTTAGGAGATATGGGCAAAAGAAGTTTTTCATATAAAAATTTAATTTTTTTTAGGTTTTGGGTGGATTTTTCAATTTTTTGGAGGAGGTCACGAATTAAAGTCCTTTTCGCTCTAGGACGCATATTTAAGGAGATATGGGCAAAAGAAGTTTTTCATATAAAAATTTAAATTTTTTTAGGTTTTGGGTGGATTTTTCAATTTTTTGGGGGTTGTCACGAATTAAAGTCCTTTTCGCTCTAGGACGCATATTTAAGGAGATATGGGCAAAAGAAGTTTTTCATATAAAAATTTCAATTTTTTTAGGTTTTGGGTGGATTTTTCAATTTTTTGGGGGTGGTCACGAATTAAAGTCCTTTTCGCTCTAGGACGCTTAGTTTAGGAGATATGGGCAAAAGAAGTTTTTCATATAAAAATTTAAATTTTTTTAGGTTTTGGGTGGATTTTTCAATTTTTTGGGGGTGGTCACGAATTAAAGTTCTTTTCGCTCTAGGACGCTTAGTTTAGGAGATATGGGCAAAAGAAGTTTTTCATATAAAAATTTAATTTTTTTTAGGTTTTGGGTGGATTTTTCAATTTTTTGGGGGTGGTCACGAATTAAAGTCCTTTTCGCTCTAGGACGCATATTTAAGGAGATAATTTCAATTTTTTTAGGTTTTGGGTGGATTTTTCAATTTTTTGGGGGCGGTCACGATTTAAAGTCCTTTTCGCTCTAGGACGCTTAGTTTAGGAGATATGGGCAAAAGAAGTTTTTCATATAAAAATTTAATTTTTTTTAGGTTTTGGGTGGATTTTTCAATTTTTTGGGGGTGGTCACGAATTAAAGTCCTTTTCGCTCTAGGACGCTTAGTTTAGGAGATATGGGCAAAAGAAGTTTTTCATATAAAAATTTAATTTTTTTTAGGTTTTGGGTGGATTTTTAAATTTTTTGGGGTTGGTCACGAATTAAAGTCCTTTTTGCTCTAGGAAGCATATTTAAGGAGATATGGGCAAAAGAAGTTTTTCATATAAAATTTCAATTTTTTTAGGTTTTGGGTGGATTTTTCAATTTTTTGGGGGTGGTCACGAATTAAAGTCCTTTTTGCTCTAGGAAGCATATTTAAGGAGATATGGGCAAAAGAAGTTTATCATATAAAAATTTCAATTTTTTTAGGTTTTGGGTGGATTTTTCAATTTTTTGGGGGTGGTCACGAATTAAAGTCCTTTTTGCTCTAGGAAGCATATTTAAGGAGATATGGGCAAAAGAAGTTTTTCATATAAAAATTTCAATTTTTTTAGGTTTTGGTTGGATTTTTCAACTTTTTTGGGGTGGTCACGAATTAAAGTCCTTTTCGCTCTAGGACGCATATTTAAGGAGATATGGGCAAAAGAAGTTTTTCATATAAAAATTTCAATTTTTTTAGGTTTTGGGTGGATTTTTCAATTTTTTGGGGGTGGTCACGAATTAAAGTCCTTTTCGCTCTAGGACGCTTAGTTTAGGAGATATGTGCAAAAGAAGTTTTTCATATAAAAATTTCAATTTTTTTGGGTTTTGAGTGGATTTTTCAATTTTTTGGGGGTGGTCACGAATTAAAGTCCTTTACGCTCTAGGACGCTTAGTTTAGGAGATATGAGCAAAAGAAGTTTTTCATATAAAAATTTCAATTTTTTTAGGTTTTGGGTGGATTTTTCAATTTTTTGGGGGTGGTCACGAATTAAAGTCCTTTTTGCTCTAGGAAGCATATTTAAGGAGATATGGGCAAAAGAAGTTTATCATATAAAAATTTCAATTTTTTTAGGTTTTGGGTGGATTTTTCAATTTTTTGGGGGTGGTCACGAATTAAAGTCCTTTTTGCTCTAGGAAGCATATTTAAGGAGATATGGGAAAAAGAAGTTTTTCATATAAAAATTTCAATTTTTTTAGGTTTTGGTTGGATTTTTCAACTTTTTTGGGGTGGTCACGAATTAAAGTCCTTTTCGCTCTAGGACGCATATTTAAGGAGATATGGGCAAAAGAAGTTTTTCATATAAAAATTTCAATTTTTTTAGGTTTTGGGCGGATTTTTCAATTTTTTGGGGGTGGTCACGAATTAAAGTCCTTTTCGCTCTAGGACGCATATTTAAGGAGATATGGGCAAAAGAAGTTTTTCATATAAAAATTTCAATTGTTTTAGGGTTTGGGTGGAATTTTCAACTTTTTGGGGGAGGTCACGAATTAAAGTCCTCTTCGCTATAGGACGCATAATTAAGGAGATATGGGCAACAGAAGTTTTTCATATAAAAATTTGAATTTTTTTAGGTTTTGAGTGGATTTTTCAATTTTTTGGGGGTGGTCACGAATTAAAGTCCTTTTCGCTCTAGGACGCTTAGTTTAGGAGATATGGGCAAAAGACGTTTTTCATATAAAAATTTCATTTTTTTTAGGTTTTGGGTGGATTTTTCAATTTTTTGGGGGTGGTCACGAATTAAAGTCCTTTTCGCTCTAGGACGCATATTTAAGGAGATAATTTCAATTTTTTTTAGGTTTTGGGTGGATTTTTCAATTTTTTGGGGGTGGTCACGAATTAAAGTCCTTTTCGCTCTAGGACGCATATTTAAGGAGATATGGGCCAAAGAAGTTTTTCATATAAAAATTTGATTTTTTTTAGGTTTTGGGGAGGTCACGAATTAAAGTCCTTTTCGCTCTAGGACGCATATTTAAGGTGATATGGGCAAAAGAAGTTTTTCATATAAAAATTTCAATTTTTTTTGGTTTTGGGTGGATTTTTCAATTTTTTGGGTGTGGTCACGAATTAAAGTCCTTTTCGCTCTAGGACGCATATTTAAGGAGATATGGGCATAAGAAGTTTTTCATATATATATAGGACGCATATTTAAGGAGATATGGGCATAAGAAGTTTTTCATATAAAAATTTCAATTTTTTTAGGTTTTGGGTGGATTTTTCAATTTTTTGGGGGTGGTCACGAATTAAAGTCCTTTTCGCTCTAGGACGCTTAGTTTAGGAGATATGGGCAAAAGAAGTTTTTCATATAAAAATTTCAATTTTTTTAGGTTTTGGGTGGATTTTTCAATTTTTTGGGGGTGGTCACGAATTAAAGTCCTTTTCGCTCTAGGACGCTTAGTTTAGGAGATATGGGCAAAAGAAGTTTTTCATATAAAAATTTCATTTTTTTTAGGTTTTGGGTGGATTTTTCAATTTTTTGGGGGTGGTCACGAATTAAAGTCCTTTTTGCTCTAGGAAGCATATTTAAGGAGATATGGGCAAAAGAAGTTTTTCATATAAAATTTCAATTTTTTTAGGTTTTGGGTGGATTTTTCAATTTTTTGGGGGTGGTCACGAATTAAAGGCCTTTTCGCTCTAGGACGCTTAGTTTAGGAGATATGGGCAAAAGAAGTTTTTCATATAAAAATTTAAATTTTTTTAGGTTTTGGGTGGATTTTTCAATTTTTTGGGGGTGGTCACGAATTAAAGTCCTTTTTGCTCTAGGAAGCATATTTAAGGAGATATGGGCAAAAGAATTTTTTCATATAAAAATTTCAATTTTTTTAGGTTTTGGGTGGATTTTTCAATTTTTTGGGGGAGGTCACGAATTAAAGTCCTTTTCGCTCTAGGACGCTTAGTTTAGGAGATATGGGCAAAAGAAGTTTTTCGTATAAAAATTTCAATTTTTTTAGGTTTTGGGTGGATTTTTAAATTTTTTGGGGGTGGTCACGAATTAAAGTCCTTTTCGCTCTAGGACGCATATTTAAGGAGATATGGGCAAAAGAAGTTTTTCATATAAAAAATTAAATTTTTTTAGGTTTTGGGTGGATTTTTCAATTTTTTGGGGGTGGTCACGAATTAAAGTCCTTTTCGCTCTAGGACGCTTAGTTTAGGAGATATGGGCAAAAGAAGTTTTTCATATAAAAATTTCAATTTTTTTAGGTTTTGGGTGGATTTTTCAATTTTTTGGGGGTGGTCACGAATTAAAGTCCTTTTCGCTCTAGGACGCTTAGTTTAGGAGATATGGGCAAAAGAAGTTTTTCGTATAAAAATTTCAATTTTTTTAGGTTTTGAGTGGATTTTTCAATTTTTTGGGGGTGGTCACGAATTAAAGTCCTTTTCGCTCTAGGACGCATATTTAAGGAGATATGGGCAAAAGAAGTTTTTCATATAAAAATTTCAATTTTTTTAGGTTTTAGGTGGATTTTTCAATTTTTTGGGGGTGGTCACGAATTAAAGTCCTTTTCGCTCTAGGACGCTTAGTTTAGGAGATATGGGCAAAAGAAGTTTTTCATATAAAAATTTATATTTTTTTAGGTTTTGGGTGGATTTTTCAATTTTTTGGGGGAGGTCACGAATTAAAGTCCTTTTCGCACTAGGACGCATATTTAAGGAGATATGGGCAAAAGAAGTTTTTCATATAAAAATTTAAATTTTTTTAGGTTTTGGGTGGATTTTTCAATTTTTTGGAGGTGGTCACGAATTAAAGTCCTTTTCGCTCTAGGACGCTTAGTTTAGGAGATATGAGCAAAAGAAGTTTTTCGTATAAATATTTCAATTTTTTTAGGTTTTGAGTGGATTTTCAATTTTTTGGGGGTGGTCACGAATTAAAGTCCTTTTCGCTCTAGGACGCATATTTAAGGAGATATGGGCAAAAGAAGTTTTTGATATAAAAATTTCAATTTTTTTAGGTTTTGGGTGGATTTTTCAATTTTTTGGGGTGGTCACGAATTAAAGTGCTTTTCGCTCTAGGACGCTTAGTTTAGGAGATATGGGCAAAAGAAGTTTTTCATATAAAAATTTCATTTTTTTTAGGTTTTGGGTGGATTTTTAAATTTTTTGGGGGTGGTCACGAATTAAAGTCCTTTTTGCTCTAGGAAGCATATTTAAGGAGATATGGGCAAAAGAAGTTTTTCATATAAAAATTTCAATTTTTTTAGGTTTTGGGTGGATTTTTCAATTTTTTGGGGTGGTCACGAATTAAAGTCCTTTTCGCTCTAGAACGCATATTTAAGGAGATATGGGCAAAAGAAGTTTTTCATATAAAAATTTCAATTTTTTTAGGTTTTGGGTGGATTTTTCAATTTTTTGGGGGTGGTCACGAATTAAAGTCCTTTTCGCTCTAGGACGTTTAGTTTAGGAGATATGGGCAAAAGAAGTTTTTCATATAAAAATTTCAATTTTTTTAGGTTTTGGGTGGATTTTTCAATTTTTTGGGGGTGGTCACGAATTAAAGTCCTTTTCGCTCTAGGACGCATATTTAAGGAGATATGGGCAAAATAAGTTTTTCATATAAAAATTTCAATTTTTTTAGGTTTTGGGTGGATTTTACAATTTTTTGGGGGTGGTCACGAATTAAAGTCCTTTTCGCTCTAGGACGCATATTTAAGGAGATATGGGCAAAATAAGTTTTTCATATAAAAATTTAAATTTTTTTAGGTTTTGGGTGGATTTTTCAATTTTTTGGGGGTGGTCACGAATTAAAGTCCTTTTCACTCTAGGACGCTTAGTTTAGGAGATATGGGCAAAAGAAGTTTTTCATATAAAAATTTCAATTTTTTTAGGTTTTGGGTGGTTTTTTCAATTTGTTGGGGGTGGTCACGAATTAAAGTCCTTTTCGCTCTAGGACGCTTAGTTTAGGAGATATGGGCAAAAGAAGTTTTTCATATAAAAATTTCAATTTTTTTAGGTTTTGGGTGGATTTTTCAATTTTTTGGGGGTGGTCACGAATTAAAGTCCTTTTCGCTCTAGGACGCATATTTAAGGAGATATGGGCAAAAGAAGTTTTTCGTATAAAAATTTCAATTTTTTTAGGTTTTGGGTGGATTTTTCAATTTTTTGGGGTGGTCACGAATTAAAGTCCTTTTCGCTCTAGGACGCATATTTAAGGAGATATGGGCAAAAGAAGTTTTTCATATAAAAATTTCAATTTTTTTAGGTTTTGGGTGGATTTTTCAATTTTTTGGGGGAGGTCACGAATTAAAGTCCTTTTCGCTCTAGGACGCATATTTAAGGAGATATGGACAAAAGAAGTTTTTCATATAAAAATTTCAATTTTTTTAGGTTTTGGGTGGATTTTTCAATTTTTTTGGTGGTGGTCACGAATTAAAGTCCTTTTCGCTCTAGGACGCTTAGTTTAGGAGATATGGGCAAAAGAAGTTTTTCATATAAAAATTTCAATTTTTTTAGGTTTTGGTTGGATTTTTCAACTTTTGGGGGGTGGTCACGAATTAAAGTCCTTTTCGCTCTAGGACGCATATTTAAGGAGATATGGGCAAAAGAAGTTTTTCGTATAAAAATTTCAATTTTTTAGGTTTTGGGTGGATTTTTCAATTTTTTGGCGGTGGTCACGAATTAAAGTCCTTTTCGCTCTAGGACGCATATTTAAGGTGATATGGGCAAAAGAAGTTTTTCATATAAAAATTTCAATTTTTTTTGGTTTTGGGTGGATTTTTCAATTTTTTGGGTGTGGTCACGAATTAAAGTCCTTTTCGCTCTAGGACGCATATTTAAGGAGATATGGGCATAAGAAGTTTTTCATATATATATAGGACGCATATTTAAGGAGATATGGGCATAAGAAGTTTTTCATATAAAAATTTCAATTTTTTTAGGTTTTGGGTGGATTTTTCAATTTTTTGGGGGTGGTCACGAATTAAAGTCCTTTTCGCTCTAGGACGCTTAGTTTAGGAGATATGGGCAAAAGAAGTTTTTCATATAAAAATTTCAATTTTTTTAGGTTTTGGGTGGATTTTTCAATTTTTTGGGGGTGGTCACGAATTAAAGTCCTTTTCGCTCTAGGACGCTTAGTTTAGGAGATATGGGCAAAAGAAGTTTTTCATATAAAAATTTCATTTTTTTTAGGTTTTGGGTGGATTTTTCAATTTTTTGGGGGTGGTCACGAATTAAAGTCCTTTTTGCTCTAGGAAGCATATTTAAGGAGATATGGGCAAAAGAAGTTTTTCATATAAAATTTCAATTTTTTTAGGTTTTGGGTGGATTTTTCAATTTTTTGGGGGTGGTCACGAATTAAAGGCCTTTTCGCTCTAGGACGCTTAGTTTAGGAGATATGGGCAAAAGAAGTTTTTCATATAAAAATTTAAATTTTTTTAGGTTTTGGGTGGATTTTTCAATTTTTTGGGGGTGGTCACGAATTAAAGTCCTTTTTGCTCTAGGAAGCATATTTAAGGAGATATGGGCAAAAGAATTTTTTCATATAAAAATTTCAATTTTTTTAGGTTTTGGGTGGATTTTTCAATTTTTTGGGGGAGGTCACGAATTAAAGTCCTTTTCGCTCTAGGACGCTTAGTTTAGGAGATATGGGCAAAAGAAGTTTTTCGTATAAAAATTTCAATTTTTTTAGGTTTTGGGTGGATTTTTAATTTTTTTGGGGGTGGTCACGAATTAAAGTCCTTTTCGCTCTAGGACGCATATTTAAGGAGATATGGGCAAAAGAAGTTTTTCATATAAAAAATTAAATTTTTTTAGGTTTTGGGTGGATTTTTCAATTTTTTGGGGGTGGTCACGAATTAAAGTCCTTTTCGCTCTAGGACGCTTAGTTTAGGAGATATGGGCAAAAGAAGTTTTTCATATAAAAATTTCAATTTTTTTAGGTTTTGGGTGGATTTTTCAATTTTTTGGGGGTGGTCACGAATTAAAGTCCTTTTCGCTCTAGGACGCTTAGTTTAGGAGATATGGGCAAAAGAAGTTTTTCGTATAAAAATTTCAATTTTTTTAGGTTTTGAGTGGATTTTTCAATTTTTTGGGGGTGGTCACGAATTAAAGTCCTTTTCGCTCTAGGACGCATATTTAAGGAGATATGGGCAAAAGAAGTTTTTCATATAAAAATTTCAATTTTTTTAGGTTTTGGGTGGATTTTTCAATTTTTTGGGGGTGGTCACGAATTAAAGTCCTTTTCGCTCTAGGACGCATATTTAAGGAGATATGGGCAAAATAAGTTTTTCATATAAAAATTTCAATTTTTTTAGGTTTTGGGTGGATTTTACAATTTTTTGGGGGTGGTCACGAATTAAAGTCCTTTTCGCTCTAGGACGCATATTTAAGGAGATATGGGCAAAATAAGTTTTTCATATAAAAATTCAAATTTTTTTAGGTTTTGGGTGGATTTTTCAATTTTTTGGGGGTGGTCACGAATTAAAGTCCTTTTCACTCTAGGACGCTTAGTTTAGGAGATATGGGCAAAAGAAGTTTTTCATATAAAAATTTCAATTTTTTTAGGTTTTGGGTGGTTTTTTCAATTTGTTGGGGGTGGTCACGAATTAAAGTCCTTTTCGCTCTAGGACGCTTAGTTTAGGAGATATGGGCAAAAGAAGTTTTTCATATAAAAATTTCAATTTTTTTAGGTTTTGGGTGGATTTTTCAATTTTTTGGGGGTGGTCACGAATTAAAGTCCTTTTCGCTCTAGGACGCATATTTAAGGAGATATGGGCAAAAGAAGTTTTTCGTATAAAAATTTCAATTTTTTTAGGTTTTGGGTGGATTTTTCAATTTTTTGGGGTGGTCACGAATTAAAGTCCTTTTCGCTCTAGGACGCATATTTAAGGAGATATGGGCAAAAGAAGTTTTTCATATAAAAATTTCAATTTTTTTAGGTTTTGGGTGGATTTTTCAATTTTTTGGGGGAGGTCACGAATTAAAGTCCTTTTCGCTCTAGGACGCATATTTAAGGAGATATGGACAAAAGAAGTTTTTCATATAAAAATTTCAATTTTTTTAGGTTTTGGGTGGATTTTTCAATTTTTTTGGTGGTGGTCACGAATTAAAGTCCTTTTCGCTCTAGGACGCTTAGTTTAGGAGATATGGGCAAAAGAAGTTTTTCATATAAAAATTTCAATTTTTTTAGGTTTTGGTTGGATTTTTCAACTTTTGGGGGGTGGTCACGAATTAAAGTCCTTTTCGCTCTAGGACGCATATTTAAGGAGATATGGGCAAAAGAAGTTTTTCGTATAAAAATTTCAATTTTTTAGGTTTTGGGTGGATTTTTCAATTTTTTGGCGGTGGTCACGAATTAAAGTCCTTTTCGCTCTAGGACGCATATTTAAGGAGATATGGGCAAAAGAAGTTTTTCGTATAAAAATTTCAATTTTTTTAGGTTTTGGGTGGATTTTTAAATTTTTTGGGGTGGTCACGAATTAAAGTCCTTTTCGCTCTAGGACGCATATTTAAGGAGATATGGACAAAAGAAGTTTTTCGTATAAAAATTTCAATTTTTTTAGGTTTTGGGTGGATTTTTCAATTTTTTTGGTGGTGGTCACGAATTAAAGTCCTTTTCGCTCTAGGACGCTTAGTTTAGGAGATATGGGAAAAAGAAGTTTTTCATATAAAAATTTCAATTTTTTTAGGTTTTGGTTGGATTTTTCAACTTTTTGGGGGTGGTCACGAATTAAAGTCCTTTTCGGTCTAGGACGCATATTTAAGGAGATATGGGCAAAAGAAGTTTTTCGTATAAAAATTTCAATTTTTTTAGGTTTTGGGTGGATTTTTCAATTTTTTGGGGGTGGTCACGAATTAAAGTCCTTTTCGCTCTAGGACGCATATTTAAGGAGATATGGGCAAAAGAAGTTTTTCGTATAAAAATTTCAATTTTTTAGGTTTTGGGTGGATTTTTCAATTTTTTGGGGTGGTCACGAATTAAAGTCCTTTTCGCTCTAGGACGCATATTTAAGGAGATATGGACAAAAGAAGTTTTTCGTATAAAAATTTCAATTTTTTTAGGTTTTGGGTGGATTTTTCAATTTTTTGGGGGAGGTCACGAATTAAAGTCCTTTTCGCTCTAGGACGCATATTTAAGGAGATATGGGCAAAAGAAGTTTTTCATATAAAAATTTCAATTTTTTTAGGTTTTGGGTGGATTTTTCAATTTTTTGGGGGTGGTCACGAATTAAAGTCCTTTTCGCACTAGGACGCTTAGTTTAGGAGATATGGGCAAAAGAAGTTTTTCATATAAAAATTTCAATTTTTTTTAGGTTTTGGGTGGATTTTTCAATTTTTTGGAGGTGGTCACGAATTAAAGTCCTTTTCGCTCTAGGACGCTTAGTTTAGGACATATGGGCAAAAGAAGTTTTTCATATAAAAATTTAAATTTTTTTAGGTTTTGGTTGGATTTTTCAATTTTTTGGGGTGGTCACGAATTAAAGTCGTTTTCGCTCTAGGACGCATATTTAAGGAGATATGGGCAAAAGAAGTTTTTCGTATAAAAATTTCAATTTTTTTAGGTTGTGGGTGGATTTTTCAACTTTTTGGGGGAGGTCACGAATTAAAGTCCTTTTTGCTCTTGGAAGCATATTTAAGGAGATATGGGCAAAAGAAGTTTTTCATATAAAAATTTAAATTTTTTTAGGTTTTGGGTGGATTTTTCAATTTTTTGGGGGGTGGTCACGAATTAAAGTCCTTTTCGCTCTAGGACGCATATTTAAGGAGATATGGGCAAAAGAAGTTTTTCATATAAAAATTTAAATTTTTTTAGGTTTTGGGTGGATTTTTAAATTTTTTGGGGGTGGTCGCGAATTAAAGTCCTTTTCGCTCTAGGACGCATATTTAAGGAGATATGGGCAAAAGAAGTTTTTCATATAAAAATTTCAATTTTTTTAGGTTTTGGGTGGATTTTTCAATTTTTTGGGGGAGGTCACGAATTAAAGTCCTTTTCGCTCTAGGACGCATATTTAAGGAGATATGGGCAAAAGAAGTTTTTCATATAAAAATTTCAATTTTTTTAGGGTTTGGGTGGATTTTTCAATTTTTTGGAGGTGGTCACGAATTAAAGTCCTTTTCGCTCTAGGACGCTTAGTTTAGGAGATATGGGCAAAAGAAGTTTTTCATATAAAAATTTCAATTTTTTTAGGTTTTGGGTGGATTTTTCAATTTTTTG
Organism: Haematobia irritans; assembly: GCF_050003625.1. Lineage (NCBI taxonomy): Eukaryota > Metazoa > Arthropoda > Insecta > Diptera > Muscidae > Haematobia > Haematobia irritans. The sequence continues at coordinate 161,745,102 of NC_134397.1, read as the reverse complement.
TGGGTGGTCACGAATTAAAGTCCTTTTCGCTCTAGGACGCTTAGTTTAGGAGATATGGGCAAAAGAAGTTTTTCATATAAAAATTTCAATTTTTTTAGGTTTTGGGTGGATTTTTCAATTTTTTGGGGGTGGTCACGAATTAAAGTCCTTTTCGCTCTAGGACACTTAGTTTAGGAGATATGGGCAAAAGAAGTTTTTCATATAAAAATTTCAATTTTTTTAGGTTTTGGGTGGATTTTTCAATTTTTTGGGGGTGGTCACGAATTAAAGTCCTTTTCGCTCTAGGACGCTTAGTTTAGGAGATATGAGCAAAAGAAGTTTTTCGTATAAATATTTCAATTTTTTTAGGTTTTGAGTGGATTTTTCAATTTTTTGGGGGAGGTCACGAATTAAAGTCCTTTTCGCTCTAGGACGCATATTTAAGGAGATATGGGCAAAAGAAGTTTTTCATATAAAAATTTCAATTTTTTTAGGTTTTGGGTGGATTTTTAAATTTTTTGGGGGTGGTCACGAATTAAAGTCCTTTTCGCTCTAGGACGCTTAGTTTAGGAGATATGGGCAAAAGAAGTGTTTCATATAAAAATTTCAATTTTTTTAGGTTTTGGGTGGATTTTTCAATTTTTTGGGGGTGGTCACGAATTAAAGGCCTTTGCGCTCTAGGACGCATATTTAAGGAGATATGGGCAAAAGAAGTTTTTCATATAAAAATTTCAATTTTTTTAGGTTTTGGGTGGATTTTTCAATTTTTTGGGGGTGGTCACGAATTAAAGTCCTTTTCGCTCTAGGACGCATATTTAAGGAGATATGGGCAAAAGAAGTTTTTCATATAAAAATTTCAATTTTTTTAGGTTTTGGGTGGATTTTTCAATTTTTTGGGGTGGTCACGAATTAAAGTCCTTTTCGCTCTAGGACGCATATTTAAGGAGATATGGGCAAAAGAAGTTTTTCATATAAAAATTTCAATTTTTTTGGTTTTGGGTGGATTTTCCAATTTTTTTGTAGGTGGTCACGAATTAAAGTCCTTTTCGCTCTAGGACGCTTAGTTTAGGAGATATGGGCAAAATAAGTTTTTCATATAAAAATTTCAATTTTTTTAGGTTTTGGGTGGATTTTTCAATTTTTTGGGGGAGGTCACGAATTAAAGTCCTTTTCGCTCTAGGACGCATATTTAAGGAGATATGGGCAAAAGAAGTTTTTCATATAAAAATTTCAATTTTTTTAGGTTTTGGGTGGATTTTTCAATTTTTTGGGGGTGGTCACGAATTAAAGTCCTTTTCGCTCTAGGACGCTTAGTTTAGGAGATATGGGCAAAAGAAGTGTTTCATATAAAAATTTCAATTTTTTTAGGTTTTGGGTGGATTTTTCAATTTTTTGGGGGTGGTCACGAATTAAAGGCCTTTGCGCTCTAGGACGCTTAGTTTAGGAGATATGGGCAAAAGAAGTTTTTCATATAAAAATTTCATTTTTTTTTAGGTTTTGGGTGGATTTTTCAATTTTGTGGGGGTGGTCACGAATTAAAGTCCTTTTCGCTCTAGGACGCATATTTAAGGAGATATGGGCATAAGAAGTTTTTCATATAAAAATTTAAATTTTTTTAGGTTTTGGGTGGATTTTTCAATTTTTTGGGGGTCGTCACGAATTAAAGTCCTTTTCGCTCTAGGACGCTTAGTTTAGGAGATATGGGCAAAAGAAGTTTTTCATATAAAAATTTCAATTTTTTTAGGTTTTGGGTGGATTTTTCAATTTTTTGGGGGTGGTCACGAATTAAAGTCCTTTTCGCTCTAGGACGCTTAGTTTAGGAGATATGGGCAAAAGAAGTTTTTCATATAAAAATTTAAATTTTTTTAGGTTTTGGGTGGATTTTTCAATTTTTTGGGGGTGGTCACGAATTAAAGTCCTTTTTGCTCTAGGAAGCATATTTAAGGAGATATGGGCAAAAGAAGTTTTTCATATAAAATTTCAATTTTTTAGGTTTTGGGTGGATTTTTCAATTTTTTGGGGGAGGTCACGAATTAAAGTCCTTTTCGCTCTAGGACGCATATTTAAGGAGATATGGGCAAAAGAAGCTTTTCATATAAAAACTTCAATTTTTTTAGGTTTGGGTGGTCACGAATTAAAGACCTTTTCGCTCTAGGACGCTTAGTTTAGGAGATATGGGCAAAAGAAGTTTTTCGTATAAAAATTTCAATTTTTTTAAGTTTTGAGTGGATTTTTCAATTTTTTGGGGTAGGTCACGAATTAAAGTCCTTTTCGCTCTAGGACGCATATTTAGGGACATATGGGCAAAAGAAGTTTTTCATATAAAAATTTAAATTTTTTTAGGTTTTGGGTGGATTTTTCAATTTTTTGGGGGAGGTCACGAATTAAAGTCCTTTTCGCTCTAGGACGCATATTTAAGGAGATATGGGCAAAAGAAGTTTTTCATATAAAAATTTCACTTTTTTTAGGTTTTGGGTGGATTTTTCATTTTTTTTAGGGGTGGTCACGAATTAAAGTCCTTTTCGCTCTAGGACGCTTAGTTTGGGAGATATGGGCAAAAGAAGTTTTTCATATAAAAATTTCAATTTTTTTAGGTTTTGGGTGGATTTTTCAATTTTTTGGGGGAGGTCACGAATTAAAGTCCTTTTCGCTCTAGGACGCTTAGTTTAGGAGATATGGGCAAAAGAAGTTTTTCATATAAAAATTTCAATTTTTTTTAGGTTTTGGGTGGATTTTTCAATTTTTTGGTGGTGGTCACGAATTAAAGTCCTTTTCGCTCTAGGACGCTTAGTTTAGGAGATATGGGCAAAAGAAGTTTTTCATATAAAAATTTCAATTTTTTTAGGTTTTGGTTGGATTTTTCAACTTTTTGGGGGTGGTCACGAATTAAAGTCCTTTACGCTCTAGGACGCATATTTAAGGAGATATGGGCAAAAGAAGTTTTTCGTATAAAAATTTCAATTTTTTTAGGTTTTGGGTGGATTTTTCAATTTTTTGGGGGTGGTCACGAATTAAAGTCCTTTTTGCTCTAGGAAGCATATTTAAGGAGATATGGGCAAAAGAAGTTTTTCATATAAAATTTCAATTTTTTTAGGTTTTGGGTGGATTTTTCAACTTTTTGGGGGTGGTCACGAATTAAAGTCCTTTTCGCTCTAGGACGCATATTTAAGGAGATATGGGCAAAAGAAGTTTTTCATATAAAAATTTCAATTTTTTTAGGTTTTGGGTGGATTTTTCAACTTTTTGGGGGTGGTCACGAATTAAAGTCCTTTACGCTCTAGGACGCATATTTAAGGAGATATGGGCAAAAGAAGTTTTTCGTATAAAAATTTCAATTTTTTTAGGTTTTGGGTGGATTTTTCAATTTTTTGGGGGTGGTCACGAATTAAAGTCCTTTTTGCTCTAGGAAGCATATTTAAGGAGATATGGGCAAAAGAAGTTTTTCATATAAAAATTTCAATTTTTTTAGGTTTTGAGTGGATTTTGCAATTTTTGGAGGTGGTCACGAATTAAAGTCCTTTTCGCTCTAGGACGCTTAGTTTAGGAGATATGGGCAAAAGAAGTTTTTCATATAAAAATTTCAATTTTTTTAGGTTTTGGGTGGTTTTTTCAATTTGTTGGGGGTGGTCACGAATTAAAGTCCTTTTCGCTCTAGGACGCTTAGTTTAGGAGATATGGGCAAAAGAAGTTTTTCATATAAAAATTTCAATTTTTTTAGGTTTTGGGTGGATTTTTCAATTTTTTGTGGGTGGTCACGAATTAAAGTCCTTTTCGCTCTAGGACGCTTAGTTTAGGAGATATGGGCAAAAGAAGTTTTTCATATAAAAATTTCAAGTTTTTTAGGTTTTGGGTGGATTTTTCAATTTTTTGGGGGTGGTCACGAATTAAAGTCCTTTTCGCTCTAGGACACTTAGTTTAGGAGATATGGGCAAAAGAAGTTTTTCATATAAAAATTTCAATTTTTTTTAGGTTTTGGGTGGATTTTTCAATTTTTTGGGGGTGGTCACGAATTAAAGTCCTTTTCGCTCTAGGACGCTTAGTTTAGGAGATATGAGCAAAAGAAGTTTTTCGTATAAATAGTTCAATTTTTTTAGGTTTTGAGTGGATTTTTCAATTTTTTGGGGGTGGTCACGAATTAAAGTCCTTTTCGCTCTAGGACGCATATTTAAGGAGATATGGGCAAAAGAAGTTTTTCATATAAAAATTTCAATTTTTTTAGGTTTTGGGTGGATTTTTCAATTTTTTGGGGGTGGTCACGAATTAAAGCCCTTTTCGCTCTAGGACGCTTAGTTTAGGAGATATGGGCAAAAGAAGTTTTTCATATAAAAATTTAAATTTTTTTAGGATTTGGGAGGATTTTTCAATTTTTTGGGGGAGGTCACGAATTAAAGTCCTTTTCGCTCTAGGACGCATATTTAAGGAGATATTGGCAAAAGAAGTTTTTCATATAAAAATTTAAATTTTTTTAGGTTTTGGGTGGATTTTTCAATTTTTTGGGGGTGGTCACGAATTAAAGTCCTTTTCGCTCTAGGACGCATATTTAAGGAGATATGGGCAAAAGAAGTTTTTCATATAAAAATTTCAATTTTTTTAGGTTTTGGGTGGATTTTTCAATTTTTTGGGGTGGTCACGAATTAAAGTCCTTTTCGCTTTAGGACGCTTAGTTTAGGAGATATGGGCAAAAGAAGTTTTTCATATAAAAATTTAAATTTTTTTAGGTTTTGGGTGGATTTTTCAATTTTTTGGGGGAGGTCACGAATTAAAGTCCTTTTCGCTCTAGGACGCATATTTAAGGAGATATGGGCAAAAGAAGTTTTTCATATAAAAATTTAAATTTTTTTAGGTTTTGGGTGGATTTTTCAATTTTTTGGGGGTGGTCACGAATAAAAGTCCTTTTCGCTCTAGGACGCATATTTAAGGAGATATGGGCAAAAGAAGTTTTTCATATAAAAATTTAAATTTTTTTAGGTTTTGGGTGGATTTTTCAATTTTTTGGGGGTGGTCACGAATAAAAGTCCTTTTCGCTCTAGGACGCATATTTAAGGAGATATGGGCAAAAGAAGTTTTTCATATACAAATTTCAATTTTTTTAGGTTTTGGGTGGATTTTTCAATTTTTTGGGGGTGGTCACGAATTAAAGTCCTTTTCGTTCTAGGACGCTTAGTTTAGTTTTTCATATAAAAATTTCAATTTTTTTAGGTTTTGGTTATATTTTTTAATTTTTTGGGGGTGGTCACGAATTAAAGTCCTTTTCGTTCTAGGACGCTTAGTTTAGTTTTTCATATAAAAATTTCAATTTTTTTTTGGTTTTGGGTGGATTTTTCAATTTTTTCGTAGGTGGTCACGAATTAAAGTCCTTTTCGCTCTAGGACGCTTAGTTTAGGAGATATGGGCAAAAGAAGTTTTTCATATAAAAATTTAAATTTTTTTAGGTTTTGGGTGGATTTTTCAATTTTTTGGGGGAGGTCACGAATTAAAGTCCTTTTCGCTCTAGGACGCTTAGTTTATGAGATATGGGCAAAAGAAGTTTTTCATATAAAAATTTCAATTTTTTTAGGTTTTGGGTGGATTTTTCAATTTTTTGGGGGTGGTCACGAATTAAAGTCCTTTTCGCTCTAGGACGCTTAGTTTAAGAGATATGTATGGGCAAACGAAGTTTTTCATATAAAAATTTTAATTTTTTTAGGTTTTGGGTGGATTTTTCAATTTTTTGGGGGTCGTCACGAATTAAAGTCCTTTTCGCTCTAGGACGCATATTTAAGGAGATATGGGCAAAAGAAGTTTTTCATATAAAAATTTCATTTTTTTTAGGTTTTGGGTGGATTTTTCAATTTTTTGGGGGTGGTCACGAATAAAAGTCCTTTTCGCTCTAGGACGCATATTTAAGGAGATATGGGCAAAAGAAGTTTTTCATATAAAAATTTCAATTTTTTTAGGTTTTGGTTGGATTTTTCAATTTTTTGGGGGTGGTCACGAATTAAAGTCCTTTTCGCTCTAGGACGCATATTTAAGGAGATATGGGCAAAAGAAGTTTTTGATATAAAAATTTAAATTTTTTTAGGTTTTGGGTGGATTTTTCAATTTTTTGGGGGTGGTCACGAATTAAAGTCCTTTTCGCTCTAGGACGCATATTTAAGGAGATATGGGCAAAATAAATTTTTCATATAAAAATTTCAATTTTTTTAGGTTTTGGGTGGATTTTTCAATTTTTTGGGGGAGGTCACGAATTAAAGTCCTTTTCGCTCTAGGACGCATATTTAAGGAGATATGGGCAAAAGAAGTTTTTTATATAAAATTTCAATTTTTTTAGGTTTTGGGTGGATTTTTCATTTTTTTTAGGGGTGGTCACGAATTAAAGTCCTTTTCGCTCTAGGACGCTTAGTTTAGGAGATATGGGCAAAAGAAGTTTTTCATATAAAAATAGCAATTTTTTTAGGTTTTGGGTGGATTTTTCAATTTTTTGGGGGTGGTCACGAATTAAAGTCCTTTTCGCTCTAGGACGCTTAGTTTAGGAGATATGGGCAAAAGAAGTTTTTCATATAAAAATTTCAATTTTTTTAGGTTTTGAGTGGATTTTTCAATTTTTTGGGGGTGGTCACGAATTAAAGTCCTTTTCGCTCTAGGACGCATATTTAAGGAGATATGGGAAAAAGAAGTTTTTCATATAAAAATTTCAATTTTTTAGGTTTTGGGTGGATTTTTCAATTTTTTGGGGGTGGTCACGAATTAAAGTCCTTTTCGCTCTAGGACGCATATTTAAGGAGATATGGGCAAAAGAAGTTTTTGATATACAAATTTAAATTTTTTTAGGTTTTGGGTGGATTTTTCAATTTTTTGGGGGTGGTCACGAATTAAAGTCCTTTTCGCTCTAGGACGCATATTTAAGGAGATATGGGCAAAAGAAGTTTTTCATATAAAAATTTAAATTTTTTTAGGTTTTGGGTGGATTTTTCAATTTTTTGGGGGTGGTCACGAATTAAAGTCCTTTTCGCTCTAGGACGCATATTTAAGGAGATATGGGCAAAAGAAGTTTTTCATATAAAAATTTCAATTTTTTTAGGTTTTGGGTGGATTTTTCAATTTTTTGGGGGTGGTCACGAATTAAAGTCCTTTTCGCTCTAGGACGCATATTTAAGGAGATATGGGCAAAAGAAGTTTTTGATATAAAAATTTAAATTTTTTTTAGGTTTTGGGTGGATTTTTCAATTTTTTGGGGGTGGTCACGAATTAAAGTCCTTTTCGCTCTAGGACGCATATTTAAGGAGATATGGGCAAAAGAAGTTTTTCATATAAAAATTTAAATTTTTTTAGGTTTTGGGTGGATTTTTCAATTTTTTGGGGGTGGTCACGAATTAAAGTCCTTTTCGCTCTAGGACGCTTAGTTTAGGAGATATGGGCAAAAGAAGTTTTTCATATAAAAATTTAAATTTTTTTAGGTTTTGGGTGGATTTTTCAATTTTTTGGGGGTGGTCACGAATTAAAGTCCTTTTCGCTCTAGGACGCTTAGTTTAGGAGATATGGACAAAAGAAGTTTTTCGTATAAAAATTTCAATTTTTTTAGGTTTTGAGTGGATTTTTCAATTTTTTGGGGGTAGTCACGAATTAAAGTCCTTTTCGCTCTAGGACGCATATTTAAGGAGATATGGGCAAAAGAAGTTTTTCATATAAAAATTTAAATTTTTTTAGGTTTTGGGTGGATTTTTTAATTTTTTTGGGGTGGTCACGAATTAAAGTCCTTTTCGCTCTAGGACGCTTAGTTTAGGAGATATGGGCAAAAGAAGTTTTTCATATAAAAATTTAAATTTGTTTAGGTTTTGAGTGGATTTTTCAATTTTTTGGGGGTGGTCACGAATTAAAGTCCTTTTCGCTCTAGGACGCATATTTAAGGAGATATGGGCAAAAGAAGTTTTTCATATAAAAATTTAAATTTTTTTAGGTTTTGGGTGGATTTTTCAATTTTTTGGGGGTGGTCACGAATTAAAGTCCTTTTCGCTCTAGGACGCTTAGTTTAGGAGATATGGGCAAAAGAAGTTTTTCATATAAAAATTTCAATTTTTTTAGGATTTGGGTGGATTTTTCAATTTTTTGGGGGAGGTCACGAATTAAAGTCCATTTCGCTCTAGGACGCATATTTAAGGAGATATGGGCAAAATAAGTTTTTCATATAAAAATTTCAATTTTTTTAGGTTTTGGGTGGATTTTTCAATTTTTTGGGGGAGGTCACGAATTAAAGTCCTTTTCGCTCTAGGACGCATATTTAAGGAGATATGGGCAAAAGAAGTTTTTCATATAAAAATTTCAATTTTTTTAGGTTTTGGGTGGATTTTTCAACTTTTTGGGGGTGGTCACGAATTAAAGTCCTTTACGCTCTAGGACGCATATTTAAGGAGATATGGGCAAAAGAAGTTTTTCGTATAAAAATTTCAATTTTTTTAGGTTTTGGTTGGATTTTTCAACTTTTTGGGGGTGGTCACGAATTAATGTCCTTTACGCTCTAGGACGCATATTTAAGGAGATATGGGCAAAAGAAGTTTTTCATATAAAATTTCAATTTTTTTAGGTTTTGGGTGGATTTTTCAATTTTTTGGGGGAGGTCACGAATTAAAGTCCTTTTCGCTCTAGGACGCATATTTAAGGAGATATGGGCAAGAGAAGTTTTTCATATAAAAATTTCAATTTTTTTAGGTTTTGGGTGGATTTTTCAATTTTTTGGGGGTGGTCACGAATTAAAGTCCTTTTCGCTCTAGGACGCTTAGTTTAGGAGATATGGGCAAAAGAAGTTTTTCATATAAAAATTTCAATTTTTTTAGGTTTTGAGTGGATTTTTCAATTTTTTGGGGGTGGTCACGAATTAAAGTCCTTTTCGCTCTAGGACGCATATTTAAGGAGATATGGGCAAAAGAAGTTTTTCATATAAAAATTTCAATTTTTTTAGGTTTTGGGTGTATTTTTTCAATTTTTTGGGGGTGGTCACGAATTAAAGTCCTTTTCGCTCTAGGACGCATATTTAAGGAGATATGGGCAAAAGAAGTTTTTCATATAAAAATTTCAACTTTTTTAGGTTTTGGGTGGATTTTTCAATTTTTTGGGGGTGGTCACGAATTAAAGTCCTTTTCGCTCTAGGACGCTTAGTTTAGGAGATATGGGCAAAAGAAGTTTTTCGTATAAAAATTTCAATTTTTTTAGGTTTTGAGTGGATTTTTCAATTTTTTGGGGGTGGTCACGAATTAAAGTCCTTTTCGCTCTAGGACGCATATTTAAGGAGATATGGGCAAAAGAAGTTTTTCGTATAAAAATTTCAATTTTTTTAGGTTTTGGGTGGATTTTTCAATTTTTTGGGGGTGGTCACGAATTAAAGTCCTTTTCGCTCTAGGACGCTTAGTTTAGGAGATATGGGCAAAAGAAGTTTTTCATATAAAAATTTCAATTTTTTTAGGTTTTGGGTGGATTTTTCAATTTTTTGGGGGTGGTCACGAATTAAAGTCCTTTTCGCTCTTGGACGCTTAGTTTAGGAGATATGGGCAAAAGAAGTTTTTCATATAAAAATTTCAATTTTTTTAGGTTTTGGGTGGATTTTTCAACTTTTTGGGGGTGGTCACGAATTAAAGTCCTTTACGCTCTAGGACGCATATTTAAGGAGATATGGGCAAAAGAAGTTTTTCGTATAAAAATTTCAATTTTTTTAGGTTTTGGTTGGATTTTTCAACTTTTTGGGGGTGGTCACGAATTAATGTTCTTTACGCTCTAGGACGCATATTTAAGGAGATATGGGCAAAAGAAGTTTTTCATATAAAATTTCAATTTTTTTAGGTTTTGGGTGGATTTTTCAGTTTTTTGGGGGAGGTCACGAATTAAAGTCCTTTTCGCTCTAGGACGCATATTTAAGGAGATATGGGCAAAAGAAGTTTTTCATATAAAAATTTCAATTTTTTTAGGTTTTGGGTGGATTTTTCAATTTTTTGGGGGTGGTCACGAATTAAAGTCCTTTTCGCTCTAGGACGCTTAGTTTAGGAGATATGGGCAAAAGAAGTTTTTCATATAAAAATTTCAATTTTTTTAGGTTTTGAGTGGATTTTTCAATTTTTTGGGGGTGGTCACGAATTAAAGTCCTTTTCGCTCTAGGACGCATATTTAAGGAGATATGGGCAAAAGAAGTTTTTCATATAAAAATTTCAATTTTTTTAGGTTTTGGGTGGATTTTTTCAATTTTTTGGGGGTGGTCACGAATTAAAGTCCTTTTCGCTCTAGGACGCATATTTAAGGAGATATGGGCAAAAGAAGTTTTTCATATAAAAATTTCAACTTTTTTAGGTTTTGGGTGGATTTTTCAATTTTTTGGGGGTGGTCACGAATTAAAGTCCTTTTCGCTCTAGGACGCTTAGTTTAGGAGATATGGGCAAAAGAAGTTTTTCGTATAAAAATTTCAATTTTTTTAGGTTTTGAGTGGATTTTTCAATTTTTTGGGGGTGGTCACGAATTAAAGTCCTTTTCGCTCTAGGACGCATATTTAAGGAGATATGGGCAAAAGAAGTTTTTCGTATAAAAATTTCAATTTTTTTAGGTTTTGGGTGGATTTTTCAATTTTTTGGGGGAGGTCACGAATTAAAGTCCTTTTCGCTCTAGGACGCATATTTAAGGAGATATGGGCAAAAGAAGTTTTTCATATAAAAATTTAAATTTTTTTAGGTTTTGGGTGGATTTTTCAATTTTTTGGGGGTGGTCACGAATTAAAGTCCTTTTCGGTCTAGGAAGCATATTTAAGAAGATATGGGCAAAAGAAGTTTTTCATATAAAAATTTCATTTTTTTTAGGTTTTTTAGGATTTTTCAATTTTTTGGGGGAGGTCAATTTTTTTAGGTTTTGAGTGGATTTTTCAATTTTTTGGGGGTGGTCACGAATTAAAGTCCTTTTCGCTCTAGGACGCATATTTAAGGAGATATGGGCAAAAGAAGTTTTTCGTATAAAAATTTCAATTTTTTTAGGTTTTGGGTGGATTTTTCAATTTTTTGGGGGAGGTCACGAATTAAAGTCCTTTTCGCTCTAGGACGCATATTTAAGGAGATATGGGCAAAAGAAGTTTTTCATATAAAAATTTAAATTTTTTTAGGTTTTGGGTGCAATTTTCAATTTTTTGGGGGTGGTCACGAATTAAAGTCCTTTTCGCTCTAGGTCGCTTAGTGTAGGAGATATGGGCAAAATAAGTTTTTCATATAAAAATTTAAATTTTTTTAGGTTTTGGGTGGATTTTTCAATTTTTTGGGGGAGGTCACGAATTAAAGTCCTTTTCGCTCTAGGACGCATATTTAAGGAGATATGGGCAAAATAAGTTTTTCGTATAAAAATTTCAATTTTTTTAGGTTTTGGGTGGATTTTTCAATTTTTTGGAGTGGTCACGAATTAAAGTCCTTTTCGCTCTAGGACGCTTAGTTTAGGAGATATGGGCAAAAGAAGATTTTCATATAAAAATTTCAATTTTTTTAGGTTTTGGTTGGATTTTTCAACTTTTTGGGGGTGGTCACGAATTAAAGTCCTTTTCGCTCTAGGACGCTTAGTTTAGGAGATATGGGCAAAAGAAGTTTTTCATATAAAAATTTCAATTTTTTTAGGTTTTGGGTGGATTTTTCAATTTTTTGGGGGTGGTCACGAATTAAAGTCCTTTTTGCTCTAGGAAGCATATTTAAGGAGATATGGGAAAAATAAATTTTTCATATAAAAATTTCAATTATTTAGGTTTTGGGTGGATTTTTCAATTTTTTGGGGGAGGTCACGAATTAAAGTCCTTTTCGCTCTAGGACGCATATTTAAGGAGATATGGGCAAAAGAAGTTTATCGTATAAAAATTTCAATTTTTTTAGGTTTTGGGTGGATTTTTCAATTTTTTGGGGGTGGTCACGAATTAAAGTCCTTTTCGCTCTAGGACGCTTAGTTTAGGAGATATGGGCAAAAGAAGTTTTTCATATAAAAATTTCAATTTTTTTAGGTTTTGGGTGGATTTTTCAATTTTTTGGGGGTGGTCACGAATTAAAGTCCTTTTCGCTCTTGGACGCTTAGTTTAGGAGATATGGGCAAAAGAAGTTTTTCATATAAAAATTTCAATTTTTTTAGGTTTTGGGTGGATTTTTCAACTTTTTGGGGGTGGTCACGAATTAAAGTCCTTTACGCTCTAGGACGCATATTTAAGGAGATATGGGCAAAAGAAGTTTTTCGTATAAAAATTTCAATTTTTTTAGGTTTTGGTTGGATTTTTCAACTTTTTGGGGGTGGTCACGAATTAATGTTCTTTACGCTCTAGGACGCATATTTAAGGAGATATGGGCAAAAGAAGTTTTTCATATAAAATTTCAATTTTTTTAGGTTTTGGGTGGATTTTTCAGTTTTTTGGGGGAGGTCACGAATTAAAGTCCTTTTCGCTCTAGGACGCATATTTAAGGAGATATGGGCAAAAGAAGTTTTTCATATAAAAATTTCAATTTTTTTAGGTTTTGGGTGGATTTTTCAATTTTTTGGGGGTGGTCACGAATTAAAGTCCTTTTCGCTCTAGGACGCTTAGTTTAGGAGATATGGGCAAAAGAAGTTTTTCATATAAAAATTTCAATTTTTTTAGGTTTTGAGTGGATTTTTCAATTTTTTGGGGGTGGTCACGAATTAAAGTCCTTTTCGCTCTAGGACGCATATTTAAGGAGATATGGGCAAAAGAAGTTTTTCATATAAAAATTTAAATTTTTTTAGGTTTTGGGTGGATTTTTCAATTTTTTGGGGGTGGTCACGAATTAAAGTCCTTTTCGCTCTAGGACGCATATTTAAGGAGATATGGGCAAAAGAAGTTTTTCATATAAAAATTTCAACTTTTTTAGGTTTTGGGTGGATTTTTCAATTTTTTTGGGGTGGTCACGAATTAAAGTCCTTTTCGCTCTAGGACGCTTAGTTTAGGAGATATGGGCAAAAGAAGTTTTTCGTATAAAAATTTCAATTTTTTTAGGTTTTGAGTGGATTTTTCAATTTTTTGGGGGTGGTCACGAATTAAAGTCCTTTTCGCTCTAGGACGCATATTTAAGGAGATATGGGCAAAAGAAGTTTTTCGTATAAAAATTTCAATTTTTTTAGGTTTTGGGTGGATTTTTCAATTTTTTGGGGGAGGTCACGAATTAAAGTCCTTTTCGCTCTAGGACGCATATTTAAGGAGATATGGGCAAAAGAAGTTTTTCATATAAAAATTTAAATTTTTTTAGGTTTTGGGTGGATTTTTCAATTTTTTGGGGGTGGTCACGAATTAAAGTCCTTTTCGGTCTAGGAAGCATATTTAAGAAGATATGGGCAAAAGAAGTTTTTCATATAAAAATTTCATTTTTTTTAGGTTTTTTAGGATTTTTCAATTTTTTGGGGGAGGTCAATTTTTTTAGGTTTTGAGTGGATTTTTCAATTTTTTGGGGGTGGTCACGAATTAAAGTCCTTTTCGCTCTAGGACGCATATTTAAGGAGATATGGGCAAAAGAAGTTTTTCGTATAAAAATTTCAATTTTTTTAGGTTTTGGGTGGATTTTTCAATTTTTTGGGGGAGGTCACGAATTAAAGTCCTTTTCGCTCTAGGACGCATATTGAAGGAGATATGGGCAAAAGAAGTTTTTCATATAAAAATTTAAATTTTTTTAGGTTTTGGGTGCAATTTTCAATTTTTTGGGGGTGGTCACGAATTAAAGTCCTTTTCGCTCTAGGTCGCTTAGTGTAGGAGATATGGGCAAAATAAGTTTTTCATATAAAAATTTAAATTTTTTTAGGTTTTGGGTGGATTTTTCAATTTTTTGGGGGAGGTCACGAATTAAAGTCCTTTTCGCTCTAGGGCGCATATTTAAGGAGATATGGGCAAAATAAGTTTTTCGTATAAAAATTTCAATTTTTTTAGGTTTTGGGTGGATTTTTCAATTTTTTGGAGTGGTCACGAATTAAAGTCCTTTTCGCTCTAGGACGCTTAGTTTAGGAGATATGGGCAAAAGAAGTTTTTCATATAAAAATTTCAATTTTTTTAGGTTTTGGTTGGATTTTTCAACTTTTTGGGGGTGGTCACGAATTAAAGTCCTTTTCGCTCTAGGACGCTTAGTTTAGGAGATATGGGCAAAAGAAGTTTTTCATATAAAAATTTCAATTTTTTTAGGTTTTGGGTGGATTTTTCAATTTTTTGGGGGTGGTCACGAATTAAAGTCCTTTTTGCTCTAGGAAGCATATTTAAGGAGATATGGGAAAAATAAATTTTTCATATAAAAATTTCAATTTTTTTAGGTTTTGGGTGGATTTTTCAATTTTTTGGGGGAGGTCACGAATTAAAGTCCTTTTCGCTCTAGGACGCATATTTAAGGAGATATGGGCAAAAGAAGTTTTTCATATAAAAATTTCAATTTTTTTAGGTTTTGGGTGGATTTTTCAATTTTTGGGGGCTGGTCACGAATTAAAGTCCTTTTCGCTCTAGGACGCATATTTAAGGAGATATGGGCAAAAGAAGTTTTTCATATAAAAATTTCAATTTTTTTAGGTTTTGAGTGGATTTTTCAATTTTTTGGGGGTGGTCACGAATTAAAGTCCTTTTCGCTCTAGGACGCATATTTAAGGAGATATGGGCAAAAGAAGTTTTTCATATAAAAATTTCAACTTTTTTAGGTTTTGGGTGGATTTTTCAATTTTTTGGGGGTGGTCACGAATTAAAGTCCTTTTCGCTCTAGGACGCTTAGTTTAGGAGATATGGGCAAAAGAAGTTTTTCGTATAAAAATTTCAATTTTTTTAGGTTTTGAGTGGATTTTTCAATTTTTTGGGGGTGGTCACGAATTAAAGTCCTTTTCGCTCTAGGACGCATATTTAAGGAGATATGGGCAAAAGAAGTTTTTCGTATAAAAATTTCAATTTTTTTAGGTTTTGGGTGGATTTTTCAATTTTTTGGGGGAGGTCACGAATTAAAGTCCTTTTCGCTCTAGGACGCATATTTAAGGAGATATGGGCAAAAGAAGTTTTTCATATAAAAATTTAAATTTTTTTAGGTTTTGGGTGCAATTTTCAATTTTTTGGGGGTGGTCACGAATTAAAGTCCTTTTCGCTCTAGGTCGCTTAGTGTAGGAGATATGGGCAAAATAAGTTTTTCATATAAAAATTTAAATTTTTTTAGGTTTTGGGTGGATTTTTCAATTTTTTGGGGGAGGTCACGAATTAAAGTCCTTTTCGCTCTAGGACGCATATTTAAGGAGATATGGGCAAAATAAGTTTTTCGTATAAAAATTTCAATTTTTTTAGGTTTTGGGTGGATTTTTCAATTTTTTGGAGTGGTCACGAATTAAAGTCCTTTTCGCTCTAGGACGCTTAGTTTAGGAGATATGGGCAAAAGAAGTTTTTCATATAAAAATTTCAATTTTTTTAGGTTTTGGTTGGATTTTTCAACTTTTTGGGGGTGGTCACGAATTAAAGTCCTTTTCGCTCTAGGACGCTTAGTTTAGGAGATATGGGCAAAAGAAGTTTTTCATATAAAAATTTCAATTTTTTTAGGTTTTGGGTGGATTTTTCAATTTTTTGGGGGTGGTCACGAATTAAAGTCCTTTTTGCTCTAGGAAGCATATTTAAGGAGATATGGGAAAAATAAATTTTTCATATAAAAATTTCAATTTTTTTAGGTTTTGGGTGGATTTTTCAATTTTTTGGGGGAGGTCACGAATTAAAGTCCTTTTCGCTCTAGGACGCATATTTAAGGAGATATGGGCAAAAGAAGTTTTTCATATAAAAATTTCAATTTTTTTAGGTTTTGGGTGGATTTTTCAATTTTTGGGGCTGGTCACGAATTAAAGTCCTTTTCGCTCTAGGACGCTTAGTTTAGGAGATATGGGCAAAAGAAGTTTTTCATATAAAAATTTCAATTTTTTTAGGTTTTGAGTGGATTTTTCAAATTTTGGGGGTGGTCACGAATTAAAGTCCTTTTCGCTCTAGGACGCATATTTAAGGAGATATGGGCAAAAGAAGTTTTTCATAAAAAAATTTCAATTTTTTTAGGTTTTGGGTGGATTTTTCAATTTTTTGGGGGTGGTCACGAATTAAAGTCCTTTTCGCTCTAGGACGCATATTTAAGGAGATATGGGCAAAAGAAGTTTTTCATATAAAAATTTCAATTTTTTTAGGTTTTGGGTGGATTTTTCAATTTTTTGGGGGTGGTCACGAATTAAAGCCCTTTTCGCTCTAGGACGCTTAGTTTAGGAGATATGGGCAAAAGAAGTTTTTCGTATAAAAATTTCAATTTTTTTAGGTTTTGAGTGGATTTTTAAATTTTTTGGGGGTGGTCACGAATTAAAGTCCTTTTCGCTCTAGGACGCATATTTAAGGAGATATGGGCAAAAGAAGTTTTTCATATAAAAATTTAAATTTTTTTAGGTTTTGGGTGGATTTGTAAATTTTTTGGGGGTGGTCACGAATTAAAGTCCTTTTCGCTCTAGGACGCATATTTAAGGAGATATGGGCAAAAGAAGTTTTTCATATAAAAATTTCAATTTTTTTAGGTTTTGGGTGGATTTTTCAATTTTTTTGGGGTGGTCACGAATTAAAGTCCTTTTCGCTCTAGGTCGCTTAGTGTAGGAGATATGGGCAAAATAAGTTTTTCATATAAAAATTTAAATTTTTTTAGGTTTTGGGTGGATTTTTCAATTTTTTGGGGGTGGTCACGAATTAAAGTCCTTTTCGCTCTAGGACGCATATTTAAGGAGATATGGGCAAAAGAAGTTTTTCATATAAAAATTTCAATTTTTTTAGGTTTTGGGTGGATTTTTCAATTTTTTTGGGGTGGTCACGAATTAAAGTCCTTTTCGCTCTAGGTCGCTTAGTGTAGGAGATATGGGCAAAAGAAGTTTTTCATATAAAAATTTCAATTTTTTTAGGTTTTGGGTGGATTTTTCAATTTTTTGGGGGTGGTCACGAATTAAAGTCCTTTTCGCTCTAGGACGCTTAGTTTAGGAGATATGGGCAAAAGAAGTTTTTCATATAAAAATTTAATTTTTTTTAGGTTTTGGGTGGATTTTTCAATTTTTTGGGGGTGGTCACGAATTAAAGTCCTTTTCGCTCTAGGACGCATATTTAAGGAGATATGGGCAAAAGAAGTTTTTCATATAAAAATTTAAATTTTTTTAGGTTTTGGGTGGATTTTTCAATTTTTTGGGGGTGGTCACGAATTAAAGTCCTTTTCGCTCTAGGACGCATATTTAAGGAGATATGGGCAAAAGAAGTTTTTCATATAAAAATTTAAATTTTTTTAGGTTTTGGGTGGATTTTTCAATTTTTTGGGGGTGGTCACGAATTAAAGTCCTTTTCGCTCTAGGACGCTTAGTTTAGGAGATATGGGCAAAAGAAGTTTTTCATATAAAAATTTAAATTTTTATAGGTTTTGGGTGGATTTTTCAATTTTTTGGGGGAGGTCACGAATTAAACTCCTTTTCGCTCTAGGACGCATATTTAAGGAGATATGGGCAAAAGAAGTTTTTCATATAAAAATTTAAATTTTTTTAGGTTTTGGGTGCAATTTTCAATTTTTTGGGGGTGGTCACGAATTAAAGTCCTTTTCGCTCTAGGTCGCTTAGTGTAGGAGATATGGGCAAAATAAGTTTTTCATATAAAAATTTAAATTTTTTTAGGTTTTGGGTGGATTTTTCAATTTTTTGGGGGAGGTCACGAATTAAAGTCCTTTTCGCTCTAGGACGCATATTTAGGGAGATATGGGCAAAAGAAGTTTTTCATATAAAAATTTCAATTTTTTTAGGTTTTGGGTGGATTTTTCAATTTTTTGGGGGAGGTCACGAATTAAAGTCCTTTTCGCTCTAGGGCGCATATTTAAGGAGATATGGGCAAAAGAAGTTTTTCATATAAAAATTTCACTTTTTTTAGGTTTTGGGTGGATTTTTCATTTTTTTAGGGGTGGTCACGAATTAAAGTCCTTTTCGCTCTAGGACGCTTAGTTTAGGAGATATGGGCAAAAGAAGTTTTTCATATAAAAATTTCAATTTTTTTAGGTTTTGGGTGGATTTTCCAATTTTTTGGGGGTGGTCACGAATTAAAGTCCTTTTCGCTCTAGGACGCTTAGTTTAGGAGATATGGGCAAAAGAAGTTTTTCATAAAAAAATTTCAATTTTTTTAGGTTTTGGGTGGATTTTTCAATTTTTTGGGGGTGGTCACGAATTAAAGTCCTTTTCGCTCTAGGACGCATATTTAAGGAGATATGGGCAAAAGAAGTTTTTCATATAAAAATTTAAATTTTTTTAGGTTTTGGGTGGATTTTTCAATTTTTTGGGGGTGGTCACGAATTAAAGCCCTTTTCGCTCTAGGACGCTTAGTTTAGGAGATATGGGCAAAAGAAGTTTTTCGTATAAAAATTTCAATTTTTTTGGTTTTGAGTGGATTTTTCAATTTTTTGGGGGTGGTCACGAATTAAAGTCCTTTTCGCTCTAGGACGCATATTTAAGGAGATATGGGCAAAAGAAGTTTTTCATATAAAAATTTAAATTTTTTAGGTTTTGGGTGGATTTGTAAATTTTTTGGGGGTGGTCACGAATTAAAGTCCTTTTCGCTCTAGGACGCATATTTAAGGAGATATGGGCAAAAGAAGTTTTTCATATAAAAATTTCAATTTTTTTAGGTTTTGGGTGGATTTTTCAATTTTTTTGGGGTGGTCACGAATTAAAGTCCTTTTCGCTCTAGGTCGCTTAGTGTAGGAGATATGGGCAAAATAAGTTTTTCATATAAAAATTTCAATTTTTTTAGGTTTTGGGTGGATTTTTCAATTTTTTGGGGGAGGTCACGAATTAAAGTCCTTTTCGCTCTAGGACGCATATTTAGGGAGATATGGGCAAAAGAAGTTTTTCATATAAAAATTTCAATTTTTTTAGGTTTTGGGTGGATTTTTCAATTTTTTGGGGGAGGTCACGAATTAAAGTCCTTTTCGCTCTAGGACGCATATTTAAGGAGATATGGGCAAAAGAAGTTTTTCATATAAAAATTTCAATCTTTTTAGGTTTTGGGTGGATTTTTCAATGTTTTGGGGGTGGTCACGAATCAAAGTCCTTTTCGCTCTAGGACGCATATTTAAGGAGATATGGGCAAAAGAAGTTTTTCATATAAAAATTTAAATTTTTTTAGGTTTTGGGTGGATTTTTCAATTTTTTGGGGGAGGTCACGAATTAAAGTCCTTTTCGCTCTAGGACGCATATTTAGGGAGATATGGGCAAAAGAAGTTTTTCATATAAAAATTTCAATTTTTTTAGGTTTTGGGTGGATTTTTCAATTTTTTGGGGGAGGTCACGAATTAAAGTCCTTTTCGCTCTAGGACGCATATTTAAGGAGATATGGGCAAAAGAAGTTTTTCGTATCAAAATTTCAATTTTTTTAGATTTTGGGTGGATTTTTCAATTTTTTGGGGTGGTCACGAATTAAAGTCCTTTTCGCTCTAGGACGCATATTTAAGGAGATATGGACAAAAGAAGTTTTTCGTATAAAAATTTCAATTTTTTTAGGTTTTGGGTGGATTTTTCAATTTTTTGGGGGTGGTCACGAATTAAAGTCCTTTTCGCTCTAGGACGCATATTTAAGGAGATATGGGCAAAAGAAGTTTTTCATATAAAAATTTCAATTTTTTTAGGTTTTGGGTGGATTTTTCAATTTTTTGGGGTTGGTCACGAATTAAAGTCCTTTTTGCTCTAGGAAGCATATTTAAGGAGATATGGGAAAAATAAGTTTTTCATATAAAAATTTAAATTTTTTTAGGTTTTGGGTGGATTTTTCAATTTTTTGGGGGAGGTCACGAATTAAAGTCCTTTTCGCTCTAGGAAGCATATTTAAGGAGATATGGGAAAATAAGTTTTTCATATAAAAATTTAAATTTTTTTAGGTTTTGGGTGGATTTTTCAATTTTTTGGGGGAGGTCACGAATTAAAGTCCTTTTCGCTCTAGGACGCATATTTAAGGAGATATGGGCAAAAGAAGTTTTTCATATAAAAATTTCAATTTTTTTAGGTTTTGGGTGGATTTTTCAATTTTTTGGGGGCTGGTCACGAATTAAAGTCCTTTTCGCTCTAGGACGCATATTTAAGGAGATATGGGCAAAAGAAGTTTTTCATATAAAAATTTCAATTTTTTTAGGTTTTGGGTGGATTTTTCAATTTTTTTGGGGTGGTCACGAATTAAAGTCCTTTTCGCTTTAGGTCGCTTAGTGTAGGAGATATGTGCAAAATAAGTTTTTCATATAAAAATTTCAATTTTTTTAGGTTTTGGGTGGATTTTTCAATTTTTTGGGGGAGGTCACGAATTAAAGTCCTTTTCGCTCTAGGACGCTTAGTTTAGGAGATATGGGCAAAAGAATTTTTTCATATAAAAATTTCAATTTTTTTAGGTTTTGGGTGGATTTTTCAATTTTTTGGGGGAGGTCACGAATTAAAGTCCTTTTCGCTCTATGACGCATATTTAAGGAGATATGGGCAAAAGAAGTTTTTCATATAAAAATTTCAATTTTTTTAGGTTTTGGGTGGATTTTTCAATGTTTTGGGGGTGGTCACGAATCAAAGTCCTTTTCGCTCTAGGACGCATATTTAAGGAGATATGGGCAAAAGAAGTTTTTCATATAAAAATTTCAATTTTTTTAGGTTTTGGGTGGATTTTTCAATTTTTTGGGGGAGGTCACGAATTAAAGTCCTTTTCGCTCTAGGACGCATATTTAGGGAGATATGGGCAAAAGAAGTTTTTCATATAAAAATTTCAATTTTTTTAGGTTTTCAATTTTTGGGGGAGGTCAATTTTTGGGGGAGGTCACGAATTAAAGTCCTTTTCGCTCTAGGACGCATATTTAAGGAGATATGGGCAAAAGAAGTTTTTCGTATCAAAATTTCAATTTTTTTAGGTTTTGGGTGGATTTTTCAATTTTTTGGGGTGGTCACGAATTAAAGTCCTTTTCGCTCTAGGACGCATATTTAAGGAGATATGGACAAAAGAAGTTTTTCGTATAAAAATTTCAATTTTTTTAGGTTTTGGGTGGATTTTTCAATTTTTTGGGGGTGGTCACGAATTAAAGTCCTTTTCGCTCTAGGACGCATATTTAAGGAGATATGGGCAAAAGAAGTTTTTCATATAAAAATTTAAATTTTTTTAGGTTTTGGGTGGATTTTTCAATTTTTTGGGGGTGGTCACGAATTAAAGTCCTTTTCGCTCTAGGACGCATATTTAAGGAGATATGGGCAAAAGAAGTTTTTCATATAAAAATTTCAATTTTTTTAGGTTTTGGGTGGATTTTTCAATTTTTTGGGGGTGGTCACGAATTAAAGTCCTTTTCGCTCTAGGACGCTTAGTTTAGGAGATATGGGCAAAAGAAGTTTTTCATATAAAAATTTCAATTTTTTTAGGTTTTGGGTGGATTTTTCAATTTTTTGGTGGTGGTCACGAATTAAAGTCCTTTTCGCTCTAGGACGCTTAGTTTAGGACATATGGGCAAAAGAAGTTTTTCATATAAAAATTTCAATTTTTTTTAGGTTTTGGTTGGATTTTTCAATTTTTTGGGGTGGTCACGAATTAAAGTCCTTTTCGCTCTAGGACGCATATTTAAGGAGATATGGGCAAAAGAAGTTTTTCGTATAAAAATTTCAATTTTTTTAGGTTTTGGGTGGACTTTTCAACTTTTTGGGGGAGGTCACGAATTAAAGTCCTTTTTGCTCTAGGAAGCATATTTAAGGAGATATGGGCAAAAGAAGTTTTTCATATAAAAATTTCAATTTTTTTAGGTTTTGGGTGGATTTTTCAATTTTTTGGGGGTGGTCACGAATTAAACTCCTTTTCGCTCTAGGACGCATATTTAAGGAGATATGGGCAAAAGAAGTTTTTCATATAAAAATTTAAATTTTTTTAGGTTTGGGTGGATTTTTAAATTTTTTGGGGGTGGTCACGAATTAAAGTCCTTTTCGCTCTAGGACGCATATTTAAGGAGATATGGGCAAAAGAAGTTGTTCATATAAAATTTCAATTTTTTTTAAGTTTTGGGTGGATTTTTCAATTTTTTGGGGGAGGTCACGAATTAAAGTCCTTTTCGCTCTAGGACGCATATTTAAGGAGATATGGGCAAAAGAAGTTTTTCATATAAAAATTTCACTTTTTTTAGGTTTTGGGTGGATTTTTCAATTTTTTGGGGAGGTCACGAATTAAAGTCCTTTTCGCTCTAGGACGCATATTTAAGGAGATATGGGCAAAAGAAGTTTTTCATACAAAAATTTCAATTTTTTTAGGTTTTGGGTGGATTTTTCAATTTTTTGGGGGTGGTCACGAATTAAAGTCCTTTTCGCTCTAGGACGCATATTTAAGGAGATATGGGCAAAAGAAGTTTTTCATATAAAAATTTCAATTTTTTTAGGTTTTGGGTGGATTTTTCAATTTTTTGGGGGAGGTCACGAATTAAAGTCCTTTTCGCTCTAGGACGCATATTTAAGGAGATATGGGCAAAAGAAGTTTTTCGTATCAAAATTTCAATTTTTTAGGTTTTGGGTGGATTTTTCAATTTTTTGGGGTGGTCACGAATTAAAGTCCTTTTCGCTCTAGGACGCATATTTAAGGAGATATGGACAAAAGAAGTTTTTCGTATAAAAATTTCAATTTTTTTAGGTTTTGGGTGGATTTTTCAATTTTTTGGGGGTGGTCACGAATTAAAGTCCTTTTCGCTCTAGGACGCATATTTAAGGAGATATGGGCAAAAGAAGTTTTTCATATTTGCTCTAGGAAGCATATTTAAGGAGATATGGGCAAAAGAAGTTTTTCATATAAAAATTTCAATTTTTTTAGGTTTTGGGTGGATTTTTCAATGTTTTGGGGGTGGTCACGAATCAAAGTCCTTTTCGCTCTAGGACGCATATTTAAGGAGATATGGGCAAAAGAAGTTTTTCATATAAAAATTTCAATTTTTTTAGGTTTTGGGTGGATTTTTCAATTTTTTGGGGGAGGTCACGAATTAAAGTCCTTTTCGCTCTAGGACGCATATTTAAGGAGATATGGACAAAAGAAGTTTTTCGTATAAAAATTTCAATTTTTTTAGGTTTTGGGTGGATTTTTCAATTTTTTGGGGGTGGTCACGAATTAAAGTCCTTTTCGCTCTAGGACGCATATTTAAGGAGATATGGGCAAAAGAAGTTTTTCATATAAAAATTTAAATTTTTTTAGGTTTTGGGTGGATTTTTCAATTTTTTGGGGGTGGTCACGAATTAAAGTCCTTTTCGCTCTAGGACGCATATTTAAGGAGATATGGGCAAAAGAAGTTTTTCATATAAAAATTTCAATTTTTTTAGGTTTTGGGTGGATTTTTCAATTTTTTGGGGGTGGTCACGAATTAAAGTCCTTTTCGCTCTAGGACGCTTAGTTTAGGAGATATGGGCAAAAGAAGTTTTTCATATAAAAATTTCAATTTTTTTAGGTTTTGGGTGGATTTTTCAATTTTTTGGTGGTGGTCACGAATTAAAGTCCTTTTCGCTCTAGGACGCTTAGTTTAGGACATATGGGCAAAAGAAGTTTTTCATATAAAAATTTCAATTTTTTTTAGGTTTTGGTTGGATTTTTCAATTTTTTGGGGTGGTCACGAATTAAAGTCCTTTTCGCTCTAGGACGCATATTTAAGGAGATATGGGCAAAAGAAGTTTTTCGTATAAAAATTTCAATTTTTTTAGGTTTTGGGTGGACTTTTCAACTTTTTGGGGGAGGTCACGAATTAAAGTCCTTTTTGCTCTAGGAAGCATATTTAAGGAGATATGGGCAAAAGAAGTTTTTCATATAAAAATTTCAATTTTTTTAGGTTTTGGGTGGATTTTTCAATTTTTTGGGGGTGGTCACGAATTAAACTCCTTTTCGCTCTAGGACGCATATTTAAGGAGATATGGGCAAAAGAAGTTTTTCATATAAAAATTTAAATTTTTTTAGGTTTGGGTGGATTTTTAAATTTTTTGGGGGTGGTCACGAATTAAAGTCCTTTTCGCTCTAGGACGCATATTTAAGGAGATATGGGCAAAAGAAGTTGTTCATATAAAATTTCAATTTTTTTTAAGTTTTGGGTGGATTTTTCAATTTTTTGGGGGAGGTCACGAATTAAAGTCCTTTTCGCTCTAGGACGCATATTTAAGGAGATATGGGCAAAAGAAGTTTTTCATATAAAAATTTCACTTTTTTTAGGTTTTGGGTGGATTTTTCAATTTTTTGGGGGAGGTCACGAATTAAAGTCCTTTTCGCTCTAGGACGCATATTTAAGGAGATATGGGCAAAAGAAGTTTTTCATACAAACATTTCAATTTTTTTAGGTTTTGGGTGGATTTTTCAATTTTTTGGGGGTGGTCACGAATTAAAGTCCTTTTCGCTCTAGGACGCATATTTAAGGAGATATGGGCAAAAGAAGTTTTTCATATAAAAATTTCAATTTTTTTAGGTTTTGGGTGGATTTTTCAATTTTTTGGGGGAGGTCACGAATTAAAGTCCTTTTCGCTCTAGGACGCATATTTAAGGAGATATGGGCAAAAGAAGTTTTTCGTATCAAAATTTCAATTTTTTAGGTTTTGGGTGGATTTTTCAATTTTTTGGGGTGGTCACGAATTAAAGTCCTTTTCGCTCTAGGACGCATATTTAAGGAGATATGGGCAAAAGAAGTTTTTCATATAAAAATTTCAATTTTTTTAGGTTTTGGGTGGATTTTTCAATGTTTTGGGGGTGGTCACGAATCAAAGTCCTTTTCGCTCTAGGACGCATATTTAAGGAGATATGGGCAAAAGAAGTTTTTCATATAAAAATTTCAATTTTTTTAGGTTTTGGGTGGATTTTTCAATTTTTTGGGGGAGGTCACGAATTAAAGTCCTTTTCGCTCTAGGACGCATATTTAGGGAGATATGGGCAAAAGAAGTTTTTCATATAAAAATTTCAATTTTTTTAGGTTTTCAATTTTTGGGGGAGGTCAATTTTTGGGGGAGGTCACGAATTAAAGTCCTTTTCGCTCTAGGACGCATATTTAAGGAGATATGGGCAAAAGAAGTTTTTCGTATCAAAATTTCAATTTTTTTAGGTTTTGGGTGGATTTTTCAATTTTTTGGGGTGGTCACGAATTAAAGTCCTTTTCGCTCTAGGACGCATATTTAAGGAGATATGGACAAAAGAAGTTTTTCGTATAAAAATTTCAATTTTTTTAGGTTTTGGGTGGATTTTTCAATTTTTTGGGGGTGGTCACGAATTAAAGTCCTTTTCGCTCTAGGACGCATATTTAAGGAGATATGGGCAAAAGAAGTTTTTCATATAAAAATTTAAATTTTTTTAGGTTTTGGGTGGATTTTTCAATTTTTTGGGGGTGGTCACGAATTAAAGTCCTTTTCGCTCTAGGACGCATATTTAAGGAGATATGGGCAAAAGAAGTTTTTCATATAAAAATTTCAATTTTTTTAGGTTTTGGGTGGATTTTTAAATTTTTTGGGGGTGGTCACGAATTAAAGTCCTTTTCGCTCTAGGACGCTTAGTTTAGGAGATATGGGCAAAAGAAGTTTTTCATATAAAAATTTCAATTTTTTTAGGTTTTGGGTGGATTTTTCAATTTTTTGGTGGTGGTCACGAATTAAAGTCCTTTTCGCTCTAGGACGCTTAGTTTAGGACATATGGGCAAAAGAAGTTTTTCATATAAAAATTTCAATTTTTTTTAGGTTTTGGTTGGATTTTTCAATTTTTTGGGGTGGTCACGAATTAAAGTCCTTTTCGCTCTAGGACGCATATTTAAGGAGATATGGGCAAAAGAAGTTTTTCGTATAAAAATTTCAATTTTTTTAGGTTTTGGGTGGACTTTTCAACTTTTTGGGGGAGGTCACGAATTAAAGTCCTTTTTGCTCTAGGAAGCATATTTAAGGAGATATGGGCAAAAGAAGTTTTTCATATAAAAATTTCAATTTTTTTAGGTTTTGGGTGGATTTTTCAATTTTTTGGGGGTGGTCACGAATTAAACTCCTTTTCGCTCTAGGACGCATATTTAAGGAGATATGGGCAAAAGAAGTTTTTCATATAAAAATTTAAATTTTTTTAGGTTTGGGTGGATTTTTAAATTTTTTGGGGGTGGTCACGAATTAAAGTCCTTTTCGCTCTAGGACGCATATTTAAGGAGATATGGGCAAAAGAAGTTGTTCATATAAAATTTCAATTTTTTTTAAGTTTTGGGTGGATTTTTCAATTTTTTGGGGGAGGTCACGAATTAAAGTCCTTTTCGCTCTAGGACGCATATTTAAGGAGATATGGGCAAAAGAAGTTTTTCATATAAAAATTTCACTTTTTTTAGGTTTTGGGTGGATTTTTCAATTTTTTGGGGGAGGTCACGAATTAAAGTCCTTTTCGCTCTAGGACGCATATTTAAGGAGATATGGGCAAAAGAAGTTTTTCATACAAAAATTTCAATTTTTTTAGGTTTTGGGTGGATTTTTCAATTTTTTGGGGGTGGTCACGAATTAAAGTCCTTTTCGCTCTAGGACGCATATTTAAGGAGATATGGGCAAAAGAAGTTTTTCATATAAAAATTTCAATTTTTTTAGGTTTTGGGTGGATTTTTCAATTTTTTGGGGGAGGTCACGAATTAAAGTCCTTTTCGCTCTAGGACGCATATTTAAGGAGATATGGGCAAAAGAAGTTTTTCGTATCAAAATTTCAATTTTTTAGGTTTTGGGTGGATTTTTCAATTTTTTGGGGTGGTCACGAATTAAAGTCCTTTTCGCTCTAGGACGCATATTTAAGGAGATATGGACAAAAGAAGTTTTTCGTATAAAAATTTCAATTTTTTTAGGTTTTGGGTGGATTTTTCAATTTTTTGGGGGTGGTCACGAATTAAAGTCCTTTTCGCTCTAGGACGCATATTTAAGGAGATATGGGCAAAAGAAGTTTTTCATATAAAAATTTCAATTTTTTTAGGTTTTGGGTGGATTTTTCAATTTTTTGGGGGTGGTCACGAATTAAAGTCCTTTTTGCTCTAGGAAGCATATTTAAGGAGATATGGGAAAAATAAGTTTTTCATATAAAAATTTCAATTTTTTTAGGTTTTGGGTGGATTTTTCAATTTTTTGGGGGAGGTCACGAATTAAAGTCCTTTTCGCTCTAGGACGCATATTTAAGGAGATATGGGCAAAAGAAGTTTTTCATATAAAAATTTCAATTTTTTTAGGTTTTGGGTGGATTTTTCAATTTTTTGGGGGCTGGTCACGAATTAAAGTCCTTTTCGCTCTAGGACGCTTAGTTTAGGAGATATGGGCAAAAGAAGTTTTTCATATAAAAATTTCAATTTTTTTAGGTTTTGAGTGGATTTTTCAAATTTTGGGGGTGGTCACGAATTAAAGTCCTTTTCGCTCTAGGACGCATATTTAAGGAGATATGGGCAAAAGAAGTTTTTCATAAAAAAATTTCAATTTTTTTAGGTTTTGGGTGGATTTTTAATTTTTTTGGGGGTGGTCACGAATTAAAGTCCTTTTCGCTCTAGGACGCATATTTAAGGAGATATGGGCAAAAGAAGTTTTTCATATAAAAATTTCAATTTTTTTAGGTTTTGGGTGGATTTTTCAATTTTTTGGGGGTGGTCACGAATTAAAGCCCTTTTCGCTCTAGGACGCTTAGTTTAGGAGATATGGGCAAAAGAAGTTTTTCGTTTAAAAATTTCAATTTTTTTAGGTTTTGAGTGGATTTTTCAATTTTTTGGGGGTGGTCACGAATTAAAGTCCTTTTCGCTCTAGGACGCATATTTAAGGAGATATGGGCAAAAGAAGTTTTTCATATAAAAATTTAAATTTTTTTAGGTTTTGGGTGGATTTTTAAATTTTTTGGGGGTGGTCACGAATTAAAGTCCTTTTCGCTCTAGGACGCATATTTAAGGAGATATGGGCAAAAGAAGTTTTTCATATAAAAATTTCAATTTTTTTAGGTTTTGGGTGGATTTTTCAATTTTTTTGGGGTGGTCACGAATTAAAGTCCTTTTCGCTCTAGGTCGCTTAGTGTAGGAGATATGTGCAAAATAAGTTTTTCATATAAAAATTTCAATTTTTTTAGGTTTTGGGTGGATTTTTCAATTTTTTGGGGGAGGTCACGAATTAAAGTCCTTTTCGCTCTAGGACGCATATTTAGGGAGATATGGGCAAAAGAATTTTTTCATATAAAAATTTCAATTTTTTTAGGTTTTGGGTGGATTTTTCAATTTTTTGGGGGAGGTCACGAATTAAAGTCCTTTTCGCTCTAGGACGCATATTTAAGGAGATATGGGCAAAAGAAGTTTTTCATATAAAAATTTCAATTTTTTTAGGTTTTGGGTGGATTTTTCAATTTTTTGGGGGTGGTCACGAATTAAAGCCCTTTTCGCTCTAGGACGCTTAGTTTAGGAGATATGGGCAAAAGAAGTTTTTCGTTTAAAAATTTCAATTTTTTTAGGTTTTGAGTGGATTTTTCAATTTTTTGGGGGTGGTCACGAATTAAAGTCCTTTTCGCTCTAGGACGCATATTTAAGGAGATATGGGCAAAAGAAGTTTTTCATATAAAAATTTAAATTTTTTTAGGTTTTGGGTGGATTTTTAAATTTTTTGGGGGTGGTCACGAATTAAAGTCCTTTTCGCTCTAGGACGCATATTTAAGGAGATATGGGCAAAAGAAGTTTTTCATATAAAAATTTCAATTTTTTTAGGTTTTGGGTGGATTTTTCAATTTTTTTGGGGTGGTCACGAATTAAAGTCCTTTTCGCTCTAGGTCGCTTAGTGTAGGAGATATGTGCAAAATAAGTTTTTCATATAAAAATTTCAATTTTTTTAGGTTTTGGGTGGATTTTTCAATTTTTTGGGGGAGGTCACGAATTAAAGTCCTTTTCGCTCTAGGACGCATATTTAGGGAGATATGGGCAAAAGAATTTTTTCATATAAAAATTTCAATTTTTTTAGGTTTTGGGTGGATTTTTCAATTTTTTGGGGGAGGTCACGAATTAAAGTCCTTTTCGCTCTATGACGCATATTTAAGGAGATATGGGCAAAAGAAGTTTTTCATATAAAAATTTCAATTTTTTTAGGTTTTGGGTGGATTTTTCAATGTTTTGGGGGTGGTCACGAATCAAAGTCCTTTTCGCTCTAGGACGCATATTTAAGGAGATATGGGCAAAAGAAGTTTTTCATATAAAAATTTCAATTTTTTTAGGTTTTGGGTGGATTTTTCAATTTTTTGGGGGAGGTCACGAATTAAAGTCCTTTTCGCTCTAGGACGCATATTTAGGGAGATATGGGCAAAAGAAGTTTTTCATATAAAAATTTCAATTTTTTTAGGTTTTCAATTTTTGGGGGAGGTCAATTTTTGGGGGAGGTCACGAATTAAAGTCCTTTTCGCTCTAGGACGCATATTTAAGGAGATATGGGCAAAAGAAGTTTTTCGTATCAAAATTTCAATTTTTTTAGGTTTTGGGTGGATTTTTCAATTTTTTGGGGTGGTCACGAATTAAAGTCCTTTTCGCTCTAGGACGCATATTTAAGGAGATATGGACAAAAGAAGTTTTTCGTATAAAAATTTCAATTTTTTTAGGTTTTGGGTGGATTTTTCAATTTTTTGGGGGTGGTCACGAATTAAAGTCCTTTTCGCTCTAGGACGCATATTTAAGGAGATATGGGCAAAAGAAGTTTTTCATATAAAAATTTCAATTTTTTTAGGTTTTGGGTGGATTTTTCAATTTTTTGGGGGTGGTCACGAATTAAAGTCCTTTTCGCTCTAGGACGCATATTTAAGGAGATATGGGCAAAAGAAGTTTTTCATATAAAAATTTCAATTTTTTTAGGTTTTGGGTGGATTTTTCAATTTTTTGGGGGTGGTCACGAATTAAAGTCCTTTTCGGTCTAGGTCGCTTAGTGTAGGAGATATGGGCACAATAAATTTTTCATATAAAAATTTCAATTTTTTTAGGTTTTGGGTGGATTTTTCAATTTTTTGGGGGAGGTCACGAATTAAAGTCCTTTTCGCTCTCGGACGCATATTTAGGGAGATATGGGCAAAAGAAGTTTTTCATATAAAAATTTCAATTTTTTTAGGTTTTGGGTGGATTTTTCAATTTTTTGGGGGAGGTCACGAATTAAAGTCCTTTTCGCTCTAGGACGCATATTTAAGGAGATATGGGCAAAAGAAGTTTTTCATATAAAAATTTCAATTTTTTTAGGTTTTGGGTGGATTTTTCAATGTTTTGGGGGTGGTCACGAATCAAAGTCCTTTTCGCTCTAGGACGCATATTTAAGGAGATATGGGCAAAGGAAGTTTTTCATATAAAAATTTCAATTTTTTTAGGTTTTGGGTGGATTTTTCAATTTTTTGGGGGTGGTCACGAATTAAAGTCCTTTTCGCTCTAGGACGCATATTTAAGGAGATATGGGCAAAAGAAGTTTTTCATATAAAAATTTCAATTTTTTTAGGTTTTGGGTGGATTTTTCAATTTTTTGGGGGAGGTCACGAATTAAAGTCCTTTTCGCTCTAGGACGCATATTTAAGGAGATATGGGCAAAAGAAGTTTTTCGTATCAAAATTTCAATTTTTTTAGGTTTTGGGTGGATTTTTCAATTTTTTGGGGTGGTCACGAATTAAAGTCCTTTTCGCTCTAGGACGCATATTTAAGGAGATATGGACAAAAGAAGTTTTTCGTATAAAAATTTCAATTTTTTTAGGTTTTGGGTGGATTTTTCAATTTTTTGGGGGTGGTCACGAATTAAAGTCCTTTTCGCTCTAGGACGCATATTTAAGGAGATATGGGCAAAAGAAGTTTTTCATATAAAAATTTCAATTTTTTTAGGTTTTGGGTGGATTTTTCAATTTTTTGGGGGAGGTCACGAATTAAAGTCCTTTTCGCTCTAGGACGCATATTTAAGGAGATATGGGCAAAAGAAGTTTTTCATATAAAAATTTCAATTTTTTTAGGTTTTGGGTGGATTTTTCAATTTTTTGGGGGTGGTCACGAATTAAAGTCCTTTTCGCTCTAGGACGCTTAGTTTAGGAGATATGGGCAAAAGAAGTTTTTCATATAAAAATTTAAATTTTTTTAGGTTTTGGGTGGATTTTTCAATTTTTTGGTGGTGGTCACGAATTAAAGTCCTTTTCGCTCTAGGACGCTTAGTTTAGGACATATGGGCAAAAGAAGTTTTTCATATAAAAATTTCAATTTTTTTAGGTTTTGGTTGGATTTTTCAATTTTTTGGGGTGGTCACGAATTAAAGTCCTTTTCGCTCTAGGACGCATATTTAAGGAGATATGGGCAAAAGAAGTTTTTCGTATAAAAATTTCAATTTTTTTAGGTTTTGGGTGGATCTTTCAACTTTTTGGGGGAGGTCACGAATTAAAGTCCTTTTTGCTCTAGGAAGCATATTTAAGGAGATATGGGCAAAAGAAGTTTTTCATATAAAAATTTCAATTTTTTTAGGTTTTGGGTGGATTTTTCAATTTTTTGGGGGTGGTCACGAATTAAACTCCTTTTTGCTCTTGGACGCATATTTAAGGAGATATGGGCAAAAGAAGTTTTTCATATAAAAATTTAAATTTTTTTAGGTTTTGGGTGGATTTTTCAATTTTTTGGGGGTGGTCACGAATTAAAGTCCTTTTCGCTCTAGGACGCATATTTAAGGAGATATGGGCAAAAGAAGTTTTTCATATAAAAATTTAAATTTTTTTAGGTTTTGGGTGGATTTTTCAATTTTTTGGGGGTGGTCACGAATTAAAGTCCTTTTCGCTCTAGGTCGCTTAGTGTAGGAGATATGGGCAAAATAAGTTTTTCATATAAAAATTTCAATTTTTTTAGGTTTTGGGTGGATTTTTCAATTTTTTGGGGGAGGTCACGAATTAAAGTCCTTTTCGCTCTAGGACGCATATTTAGGGAGATATGGGCAAAAGAAGTTTTTCATATAAAAATTTCAATTTTTTTAGGTTTTGGGTGGATTTTTCAATTTTTTGGGGGAGGTCACGAATTAAAGTCCTTTTCGCTCTAGGACGCATATTTAGGGAGATATGAACAAAAGAAGTTTTTCGTATAAAAATTTCAATTCTTTTAGGTTTTGGGCGGATTTTTCAATTTTTTGGGGGTGGTCACGAATTAAAGTCCTTTTCGCTCTAGGACGCATATTTAAGGAGATATGGGCAAAAGAAGTTTTTCATATAAAAATTTCAATTTTTTTAGGTTTTGGGTGGATTTTTCAATTTTTTGGGGGAGGTCACGAATTAAAGTCCTTTTCGCTCTAGGACGCATATTTAAGGAGATATGGGCAAAAGAAGTTTTTCATATAAAAATTTCAATTTTTTTAGGTTTTGGGTGGATTTTTCAATTTTTTGGGGGTGGTCACGAATTAAAGTCCTTTTCGCTCTAGGACGCTTAGTTTAGGAGATATGGGCAAAAGAAGTTTTTCATATAAAAATTTCAATTTTTTTAGGTTTTGGGTGGATTTTTCAATTTTTTGGTGGTGGTCACGAATTAAAGTCCTTTTCGCTCTAGGACGCTTAGTTTAGGACATATGGGCAAAAGAAGTTTTTCATATAAAAATTTAAATTTTTTTAGGTTTTGGGTGGATTTTTCAATTTTTTGGGGGTGGTCACGAATTAAAGTCCTTTTCGCTCTAGGACGCATATTTAAGGAGATATGGGCAAAAGAAGTTTTTCATATAAAAATTTCAATTTTTTTAGGTTTTGGGTGGATTTTTCAATTTTTTGGGGGAGGTCACGAATTAAAGTCCTTTTCGCTCTAGGACGCATATTTAAGGAGATATGGGCAAAAGAAGTTTTTCGTATCAAAATTTCAATTTTTTTAGGTTTTGGGTGGATTGCTCAATTTTTTGGGGTGGTCACGAATTAAAGTCCTTTTCGCTCTAGGACGCATATTTAAGGAGATATGGACAAAAGAAGTTTTTCGTATAAAAATTTCAATTCTTTTAGGTTTTGGGCGGATTTTTCAATTTTTTGGGGGTGGTCACGAATTAAAGTCCTTTTCGCCCTAGGACGCATATTTAAGTTGATATGGGCAAAAGAAGTTTTTCATATAAAAATTTCAATTTTTTTAGGTTTTGGGTGGATTTTTCAATTTTTTGGGGGTGGTCACGAATTAAAGCCCTTTTCGCTCTAGGACGCTTAGTTTAGGAGATATGGGCAAAAGAAGTTTTTCGTTTAAAAATTTCAATTTTTTTAGGTTTTGAGTGGATTTTTCAATTTTTTGGGGTGGTCACGAATTAAAGTCCTTTTCGCTCTAGGACGCATATTTAAGGAGATATGGGCAAAAGAAGTTTTTCATATAAAAATTTAAATTTTTTTAGGTTTTGGGTGGATTTTTCAATTTTTTGGGGGTGGTCACGAATTAAAGTCCTTTTCGCTCTAGGACGCATATTTAAGGAGATATGGGCAAAAGAAGTTTTTCATATAAAAATTTCAATTTTTTTAGGTTTTGGGTGGATTTTTCAATTTTTTTGGGGTGGTCACGAATTAAAGTCCTTTTCGCTCTAGGTCGCTTAGTGTAGGAGATATGTGCAAAATAAGTTTTTCATATAAAAATTTCAATTTTTTTAGGTTTTGGGTGGATTTTTCAATTTTTTGGGGGAGGTCACGAATTAAAGTCCTTTTCGCTCTAGGACGCATATTTAAGGAGATATGGGCCAACTAAGTTTTTCATATAAAAATTTCAATTTTTTTAGGTTTTGGGTGGATTTTTCAATTTTTTGGGGGAGGTCACGAATTAAAGTCCTTTTCGCTCTAGGACGAATATTTAAGGAGATATGGGCAAAAGAAGTTTTTCGTATAAAAATTTCAATTTTTTTAGGTTTTGGGTGGATTTTTCAATTTTTTGGGGGTGGTCACGAATTAAAGTCCTTTTCGCTCTAGGACGCTTAGTTTAGGAGATATGGGCAAAAGAAGTTTTTCATATAAAAATTTCAATTTTTTTAGGTTTTGGGTGGATTTTTCAATTTTTTGGTGGTGGTCACGAATTAAAGTCCTTTTCGCTCTAGGACGCATATTTAGGGAGATATGGGCAAAAGAAGTTTTTCATATAAAAATTTCAATTTTTTTAGGTTTTCAATTTTTGGGGGAGGTCAATTTTTGGGGTAGGTCACGAATTAAAGTCCTTTTCGCTCTAGGACGCATATTTAAGGAGATATGGGCAAAAGAAGTTTTTCGTATCAAAATTTCAATTTTTTTAGGTTTTGGGTGGATTTTTCAATTTTTTGGGGTGGTCACGAATTAAAGTCCTTTTCGCTCTAGGACGCATATTTAAGGAGATATGGACAAAAGAAGTTTTTCGTATAAAAATTTCAATTTTTTTAGGTTTTGGGTGGATTTTTCAATTTTTTGGGGGTGGTCACGAATTAAAGTCCTTTTCGCTCTAGGACGCATATTTAAGGAGATATGGGCAAAAGAAGTTTTTCATATAAAAATTTCAATTTTTTTAGGTTTTGGGTGGATTTTTCAATTTTTTGGGGGTGGTCACGAATTAAAGTCCTTTTCGCTCTAGGACGCATATTTAAGGAGATATGGGCAAAAGAAGTTTTTCATATAAAAATTTCAATTTTTTTAGGTTTTGGGTGGATTTTTCAATTTTTTGGGGGTGGTCACGAATTAAAGTCCTTTTCGCTCTAGGTCGCTTAGTGTAGGAGATATGGGCAAAATAAGTTTTTCATATAAAAATTTCAATTTTTTTAGGTTTTGGGTGGATTTTTCAATTTTTTGGGGGAGGTCACGAATTAAAGTCCTTTTCGCTCTCGGACGCATATTTAGGGAGATATGGGCAAAAGAAGTTTTTCATATAAAAATTTCAATTTTTTTAGGTTTTGGGTGGATTTTTCAATTTTTTGGGGGAGGTCACGAATTAAAGTCCTTTTCGCTCTAGGACGCATATTTAAGGAGATATGGGCAAAAGAAGTTTTTCATATAAAAATTTCAATTTTTTTAGGTTTTGGGTGGATTTTTCAATGTTTTGGGGGTGGTCACGAATCAAAGTCCTTTTCGCTCTAGGACGCATATTTAAGGAGATATGGGCAAAAGAAGTTTTTCATATAAAAATTTCAATTTTTTTAGGTTTTGGGTGGATTTTTCAATTTTTTGGGGGTGGTCACGAATTAAAGTCCTTTTCGCTCTAGGATGCTTAGTTTAGGAGATATGGGCAAAAGAAGTTTTTCATATAAAAATTTCAATTTTTTTAGGTTTTGGGTGGATTTTTCAATTTTTTGGGGGAGGTCACGAATTAAAGTCCTTTTCGCTCTAGGACGCATATTTAAGGAGATATGGGCAAAAGAAGTTTTTCGTATCAAAATTTCAATTTTTTTAGGTTTTGGGTGGATTTTTCAATTTTTTGGGGTGGTCACGAATTAAAGTCCTTTTCGCTCTAAGACGCATATTTAAGGAGATATGGACAAAAGAAGTTTTTCGTATAAAAATTTCAATTTTTTTAGGTTTTGGGTGGATTTTTCATTTTTTTGGGGTGGCCACGAATTAAAGTCCTTTTCGCTCTAGGACGCATATTTAAGGAGATATGGGCAAAAGAAGTTTTTCATATAAAAATTTCAATTTTTTTAGGTTTTGGGTGGATTTTTCAATTTTTTGGGGGAGGTCACGAATTAAAGTCCTTTTCGCTCTAGGACGCATATTTAAGGAGATATGGGTAAAAGAAGTTTTTCATATAAAAATTTCAATTTTTTTAGGTTTTGGGTGGATTTTTCAATTTTTTGGGGGTGGTCACGAATTAAAGTCCTTTTCGCTCTAGGACGCTTAGTTTAGGAGATATGGGCAAAAGAAGTTTTTCATATAAAAATTTAAATTTTTTTAGGTTTTGGGTGGATTTTTCAATTTTTTGGTGGTGGTCACGAATTAAAGTCCTTTTCGCTCTAGGACGCTTAGTTTAGGACATATGGGCAAAAGAAGTTTTTCATATAAAAATTTCAATTTTTTTAGGTTTTGGTTGGATTTTTCAATTTTTTGGGGTGGTCACGAATTAAAGTCCTTTTCGCTCTAGGACGCATATTTAAGGAGATATGGGCAAAAGAAGTTTTTCGTATAAAAATTTAAATTTTTTTAGGTTTTGGGTGGATTTTTCAACTTTTTGGGGGAGGTCACGAATTAAAGTCCTTTTTGCTCTAGGAAGTATATTTAAGGAGATATGGGCAAAAGAAGTTTTTCATATAAAAATTTAAATTTTTTTAGGTTTTGGGTGGATTTTTCAATTTTTTGGGGGTGGTCACGAATTAAACTCCTTTTCGCTCTAGGACGCATATTTAAGGAGATATGGGCAAAAGAAGTTTTTCATATAAAAATTTAAATTTTTTTAGGTTTTGGGTGGATTTTTCAATTTTTTGGGGGTGGTCACGAATTAAAGTCCTTTTCGCTCTAGGACGCATATTTAAGGAGATATGGGCAAAAGAAGTTTTTCATATAAAAATTTCAATTTTTTTAGGTTTTGGGTGGATTTTTCAATTTTTTGGGGGTGGTCACGAATTAAAGTCCTTTTCGCTCTAGGACGCATATTTAAGGAGATATGGGCAAAAGAAGTTTTTCATATAAAAATTTCAATTTTTTTAGGTTTTGGGTGGATTTTTCAATTTTTTGGGGGTGGTCACGAATTAAAGTCCTTTTCGCTCTAGGTCGCTTAGTGTAGGAGATATGGGCAAAATAAGTTTTTCATATAAAAATTTCAATTTTTTTAGGTTTTGGGTGGATTTTTCAATTTTTTGGGGGAGGTCACGAATTAAAGTCCTTTTCGCTCTAGGACGCATATTTAGGGAGATATGGGCAAAAGAAGTTTTTCATATAAAAATTTCAATTTTTTTAGGTTTTGGGTGGATTTTTCAATTTTTTTGGGGGAGGTCACGAATTAAAGTCCTTTTCGCTCTAGGACGCATATTTAGGGAGATATGGGCAAAAGAAGTTTTTCATATAAAAATTTCAATTTTTTTAGGTTTTGGGTGGATTTTTCAATTTTTTGGGGGAGGTCACGAATTAAAGTCCTTTTCGCTCTAGGACGCATATTTAAGGAGATATGGGCAAAAGAAGTTTTTCGTATCAAAATTTCAATTTTTTTAGGTTTTGGGTGGATTTCTCAATTTTTTGGGGTGGTCACGAATTAAAGTCCTTTTCGCTCTAGGACGCATATTTAAGGAGATATGGACAAAAGAAGTTTTTCGTATAAAAATTTCAATTCTTTTAGGTTTTGGGCGGATTTTTCAATTTTTTGGGGGAGGTCACGAATTAAAGTCCTTTTCGCTCTAGGACGCTTAGTTTAGGAGATATGGGCAAAAGAAGTTTTTCGTATCAAAATTTCAATTTTTTTAGGTTTTGGGTGGATTTCTCAATTTTTGGGGGTGGTCACGAATTAAAGTCCTTTTCGCTCTAGGACGCATATTTAAGGAGATATGGGCAAAAGAAGTTTTTCATATAAAAATTTCAATTTTTTTAGGTTTTGGGTGGATTTTTCAATTTTTTGGGGGAGGTCACGAATTAAAGTCCTTTTCGCTCTAGGACGCATATTTAAGGAGATATGGGCAAAAGAAGTTTTTCATATAAAAATTTCAATTTTTTTAGGTTTTGGGTGGATTTTTCAATTTTTTGGGGGAGGTCACGAATTAAAGTCCTTTTCGCTCTAGGACGCTTAGTTTAGGAGATATGGGCAAAAGAAGTTTTTCATATAAAAATTTCAATTTTTTTAGGTTTTGGGTGGATTTTTCAATTTTTTGGTGGTGGTCACGAATTAAAGTCCTTTTCGCTCTAGGACGCTTAGTTTAGGACATATGGGCAAAAGAAGTTTTTCATATAAAAATTTCAATTTTTTTAGGTTTTGGGTGGATTTTTCAATTTTTTGGGGGTGGTCACGAATTAAAGTCCTTTTCGCTCTAGGACGCATATTTAAGGAGATATGGGCAAAAGAAGTTTTTCATATAAAAATTTCAATTTTTTTAGGTTTTGGGTGGATTTTTCAATTTTTTGGGGGTGGTCACGAATTAAAGTCCTTTTCGCTCTAGGTCGCTTAGTGTAGGAGATATGGGCAAAATAAGTTTTTCATATAAAAATTTCAATTTTTTTAGGTTTTGGGTGGATTTTTCAATTTTTTGGGGGAGGTCACGAATTAAAGTCCTTTTCGCTCTAGGACGCATATTTAGGGAGATATGGGCAAAAGAAGTTTTTCATATAAAAATTTCAATTTTTTTAGGTTTTGGGTGGATTTTTCAATTTTTTTGGGGGAGGTCACGAATTAAAGTCCTTTTCGCTCTAGGACGCATATTTAGGGAGATATGGGCAAAAGAAGTTTTTCATATAAAAATTTCAATTTTTTTAGGTTTTGGGTGGATTTTTCAATTTTTTGGGGGAGGTCACGAATTAAAGTCCTTTTCGCTCTAGGACGCATATTTAAGGAGATATGGGCAAAAGAAGTTTTTCGTATCAAAATTTCAATTTTTTTAGGTTTTGGGTGGATTTCTCAATTTTTTGGGGTGGTCACGAATTAAAGTCCTTTTCGCTCTAGGACGCATATTTAAGGAGATATGGACAAAAGAAGTTTTTCGTATAAAAATTTCAATTCTTTTAGGTTTTGGGCGGATTTTTCAATTTTTTGGGGGAGGTCACGAATTAAAGTCCTTTTCGCTCTAGGACGCTTAGTTTAGGAGATATGGGCAAAAGAAGTTTTTCGTATCAAAATTTCAATTTTTTTAGGTTTTGGGTGGATTTCTCAATTTTTGGGGGTGGTCACGAATTAAAGTCCTTTTCGCTCTAGGACGCATATTTAAGGAGATATGGGCAAAAGAAGTTTTTCATATAAAAATTTCAATTTTTTTAGGTTTTGGGTGGATTTTTCAATTTTTTGGGGGAGGTCACGAATTAAAGTCCTTTTCGCTCTAGGACGCATATTTAAGGAGATATGGGCAAAAGAAGTTTTTCATATAAAAATTTCAATTTTTTTAGGTTTTGGGTGGATTTTTCAATTTTTTGGGGGAGGTCACGAATTAAAGTCCTTTTCGCTCTAGGACGCTTAGTTTAGGAGATATGGGCAAAAGAAGTTTTTCATATAAAAATTTCAATTTTTTTAGGTTTTGGGTGGATTTTTCAATTTTTTGGTGGTGGTCACGAATTAAAGTCCTTTTCGCTCTAGGACGCTTAGTTTAGGACATATGGGCAAAAGAAGTTTTTCATATAAAAATTTCAATTTTTTTTAGGTTTTGGTTGGATTTTTCAATTTTTTGGGGTGGTCACGAATTAAAGTCCTTTTCGCTCTAGGACGCATATTTAAGGAGATATGGGCAAAAGAAGTTTTTCGTATTAAAATTTCAATTTTTTTAGGTTTTGGGTGGATTTTTCAACTTTTTGGGGGAGGTCACGAATTAAAGTCCTTTTTGCTCTAGGAAGCATATTTAAGGAGATATGGGCAAAAGAAGTTTTTCATATAAAAATTTCAATTTTTTTAGGTTTTGGGTGGATTTTTCAATTTTTTGGGGGTGGTCACGAATTAAATTCCTTTTCGCTCTAGGACGCATATTTAAGGAGATATGGGCAAAAGAAGTTTTTCATATAAAAATTTAAATTTTTTTAGGTTTTGGGTGGATTTTTAAATTTTTTGGGGGTGGTCACGAATTAAAGTCTTTTCGCTCTAGGACGCATATTTAAGGAGATATGGGCAAAAGAAGTTTTTCATATAAAATTTCAATTTTTTTTAAGTTTTGGGTGGATTTTTCAATTTTTTGGGGGTGGTCACGAATTAAAGTCCTTTTCGCTCTAGGACGCATATTTAAGGAGATATGGGCAAAAGAAGTTTTTCATATAAAAATTTCATTTTTTTTAGGTTTTGGGGGGATTTTTCAATGTTTTGGGGGTGGTCACGAATTAAAGTCCTTTTCGCTCTAGGACGCTTAGTTTAGGAGATATGGGCAAAAGAAGTTTTTCATATAAAAATTTCAATTTTTTTAGGTTTTGGTTGGATTTTTCAACTTTTTGGGGGTGGTCACGAATTAAAGTCCTTTTCGCTCTAGGACGCATATTTAAGGAGATATGGACAAAAGAAGTTTTTCGTATAAAAATTTCAATTTTTTTAGGTTTTGGGTGGATTTTTCAATTTTTTGGGGGTGGTCACGAATTAAAGTCCTTTTCGCTCTAGGACGCATATTTAAGGAGATATGGGCAAAAGAAGTTTTTCATATAAAAATTTCAATTTTTTTAGGTTTTGGGTGGATTTTTCAATTTGTTGGGGGTGGTCACGAATTAAAGTCCTTTTCGCTCTAGGACGCTTAGTTTAGGAGATATGGGCAAAAGAAGTTTTTCATATAAAAATTTCAATTTTTTTAGGTTTTGGGTGGATTTTTCAATTTTTTGGTGGTGGTCACGAATTAAAGTCCTTTTCGCTCTAGGACGCTTAGTTTAGGACATATGGGCAAAAGAAGTTTTTCATATAAAAATTTCAATTTTTTTAGGTTTTGGTTGGATTTTTCAATTTTTTGGGGTGGTCACGAATTAAAGTCCTTTTCGCTCTAGGACGCATATTTAAGGAGATATGGGCAAAAGAAGTTTTTCGTATAAAAATTTCAATTTTTTTAGGTTTTGGGTGGATTTTTCAACTTTTTGGGGGAGGTCACGAATTAAAGTCCTCTTCGCTATAGGACGCATATTTAAGGAGATATGGGCAAAAGAAGTTTTTCGTATAAAAATTTCAATTTTTTTAGGTTTTGGGTGGATTTTTCAACTTTTTGGGGGAGGTCACGAATTAATGTCCATTTTGCTCTAGGAAGCATATTTAAGGAGATATGGGCAAAAGAAGTTTTTCATATAAAAATTTCAATTTTTTTAGGTTTTGGGTGGATTTTTCAATTTTTTTGGGGTGGTCACGAATTAAAGTCCTTTTCGCTCTAGGACGCATATTTAAGGAGATATGGGCAAAAGAAGTTTTTCATATAAAAATTTAAATTTTTTTAGGTTTTGGGTGGATTTTTAAATTTTTTGGGGGTGGTCACGAATTAAAGTCCTTTTCGCTCTAGGACGCATATTTAAGGAGATATGGGCAAAAGAAGTTTTTCATATAAAATTTCAATTTTTTTAGGTTTTGGGTGGATTTTTCAATTTTTTGGGGGAGGTCACGAATTAAAGTCCTTTTCGCTCTAGGACGCATATTTAAGGAGATATGGGCAAAAGAAGTTTTTCATATAAAAATTTCAATTTTTTTAGGTTTTGGGTGGATTTTTCAATTTTTTGGTGGTGGTCACGAATTAAAGTCCTTTTCGCTCTAGGACGCTTAGTTTAGGACATATGGGCAAAAGAAGTTTTTCATATAAAAATTTCAATTTTTTTAGGTTTTGGGTGGATTTTTCAATTTTTTGGGGAGGTCACGAATTAAAGTCCTTTTCGCTCTAGGACGCATATTTAAGGAGATATGGGCAAAAGAAGTTTTTCATATAAAAATTTCAATTTTTTTAGGTTTTGGGTGGATTTCTCAATTTTTTGGGGGAGGTCACGAATTAAAGTCCTTTTCGATCGAGGACGCATATTTAAGGAGATATGGGCAAAAGAAGTTTTTCATATAAAAATTTCAATTTTTTTAGGTTTTGGGTGGATTTTTCAATTTTTTGGGGGTGGTCACGAATTAAAGTCCTTTTCGCTCTGGGACGCATATTTAAGGAGATATGGGCAAAAGAAGTTTTTCGTATAAAAATTTCAATTTTTTTTAGGTTTTGGGTGGATTTTTCAATTTTTTGGGGTGGTCACGAATTAAAGTCCTTTTCGCTCTAGGACGCATATTTAAGGAGATATGGGCCAACTAAGTTTTTCATATAAAAATTTCAATTTTTTTAGGTTTTGGGTGGATTTTTCAATTTTTTGGGGGAGGTCACGAATTAAAGTCCTTTTCGCTCTAGGACGAATATTTAAGGATATATGGGCAAAAGAAGTTTTTCGTATAAAAATTTCAATTTTTTTAGGTTTTGGGTGGATTTTTCAATTTTTTGGGGGTGGTCACGAATTAAAGTCCTTTTCGCTCTAGGACGCATATTTAAGGAGATATGGGCAAAAGAAGTTTTTCATATAAAAATTTCAATTTTTTTTAGGTTTTGGGTGGATTTTTCAATTTTTTGGGGGTGGTCACGAATTAAAGTCCTTTTCGCTCTAGGACCCATATTTAAGGAGATATGGGCAAAAGAAGTTTTTCATATAAAAATTTCAATTTTTTTAGGTTTTGGGTGGATTTTTCAATTTTTTGGGGGTGGTCACGAATTAAAGTCCTTTTCGCTCTAGGACGCTTAGTTTAGGAGATATGGGCAAAAGAAGTTTTTCATATAAAAATTTCAATTTTTTTAGGTTCTGGGTGGATTTTTCAATTTTTTGGGGGTGGTCACGAATTAAAGTCCTTTTCGCTCTAGGACGCTTAGTTTAGGAGATATGGGCAAAAGAAGTTTTTCATATAAAAATTTCAATTTTTTTAGGTTTTGGGTGGATTTTTCAATTTTTTGGTGGTGGTCACGAATTAAAGTCCTTTTCGCTCTAGGACGCTTAGTTTAGGACATATGGGCAAAAGAAGTTTTTCATATAAAAATTTCAATTTTTTTTAGGTTTTGGTTGGATTTTTCAATTTTTTGGGGTGGTCACGAATTAAAGTCCTTTTCGCTCTAGGACGCATATTTAAGGAGATATGGGCAAAAGAAGTTTTTCGTATAAAAATTTCAATTTTTTTAGGTTTTGGGTGGATTTTTCAACTTT
Organism: Haematobia irritans; assembly: GCF_050003625.1. Classification (NCBI taxonomy): domain Eukaryota; kingdom Metazoa; phylum Arthropoda; class Insecta; order Diptera; family Muscidae; genus Haematobia; species Haematobia irritans. The sequence goes on along the minus strand of NC_134397.1, from coordinate 161,702,414 downwards.
TTGGGGGAGGTCACGAATTAAAGTCTTTTTTGCTCTAGGAAGCATATTTAAGGAGATATGGGCAAAAGAAGTTTTTCATATAAAAATTTCAATTTTTTTAGGTTTTGGGTGGATTTTTCAATTTTTTGGGGGTGGTCACGAATTAAAGTCCTTTTCGCTCTAGGACGCTTAGTTTATGAGATATGGGCAAAAGAAGTTTTTCATATAAAAATTTAAATTTTTTTAGGTTTTGGGTGGATTTTTAAATTTTTTGGGGGTGGTCACGAATTAAAGTCCTTTTCGCTCTAGGACGCATATTTAAGGAGATATGGGCAAAAGAAGTTTTTCATATAAAATTTCAATTTTTTTTAGGTTTTGGGTGGATTTTTCATTTATTTAGGGGTGGTCACGAATTAAAGTCCTTTTCGCTCTAGGACGCTTAGTTTAGGAAATATGGGCAAAAGAAGTTTTTCATACAAAAATTTCAATTTTTTTAGGTTTTGGGTGGATTTTTCAATTTTTTGGGGGTGGTCACGAATTAAAGTCCTTTTCGCTCTAGGACGCATATTTAAGGAGATATGGGCAAAAGAATTTTTTCATATAAAAATTTCAATTTTTTTAGGTTCTGGGTGGATTTTTCAATGTTTTGGGGGTGGTCACGAATTAAAGTCCTTTTCGCTCTAGGACGCTTAGTTTAGGAGATATGGGCAAAAGAAGTTTTTCATAAAAAAATTTCAATTTTTTTAGGTTTTGGTTAGACTTTTCAACTTTTTGGGGGTGGTCACGAATTAAAGTCCTTTTCGCTCTAGGACGCATATTTAAGGAGATATGGGCAAAATAAGTTTTTCGTATAAAAATTTCAATTTTTTTAGGTTTTGGGTGGATTTTTCAATTTTTTGGGGTGGTCACGAATTAAAGTCCTTTTCGCTCTAGGACGCATATTTAAGGAGATATGGACAAAAGAAGTTTTTCATATAAAAATTTCAATTTTTTAGGTTTTGGGTGGATTTTTCAATTTTTTGGGGGAGGTCACGAATTAAAGTCCTTTTCGCTCTAGGACGCATATTTAAGGAGATATGGACAAAAGAAGTTTTTCATATAAAAATTTCAATTTTTTTAGGTTTTGGGTGGATTTTTCAATTTTTTGGGGTGGTCACGAATTAAAGTCCTTTTCGCTCTAGGACGCATATTTAAGGAGATATGGACAAAAGAAGTTTTTCGTATAAAAATTTCAATTTTTTTAGGTTATGGGTGGATTTTTCAATTTTTTGGGGGTGGTCACGAATTAAAGTCCTTTTCGCTCTAGGACGCATATTTAAGGAGATATGGGCAAAAGAAGTTTTTCATATAAAAATTTCAATTTTTTTAGGTTTTGGTTGGATTTTTCAACTTTTTGGGGGTGGTCACGAATTAAAGTCCTTTTCGCTCTAGGACGCATATTTAAGGAGATATGGGCAAAAGAAGTTTTTCGTATAAAAATTTCAATTTTTTTAGGTTTTGGGTGGATTTTTCAATTTTTTGGGGGTGGTCACGAATTAAAGTCATTTTCGCTCTAGGACGCATATTTAAGGAGATATGGGCAAAAGAAGTTTTTCGTATAAAAATTTCAATTTTTTTAGGTTTTGGGTGGATTTTTCAATTTTTTGGGGTGGTCACGAATTAAAGTCCTTTTCGCTCTAGGACGCATATTTAAGGAGATATGGACAAAAGAAGTTTTTCGTATAAAAATTTCAATTTTTTTAGGTTATGGGTGGATTTTTCAATTTTTTGGGGGTGGTCACGAATTAAAGTCCTTTTCGCTCTAGGACGCATATTTAAGGAGATATGGGCAAAAGAAGTTTTTCATATAAAAATTTTAATTTTTTTAGGTTTTGGGTGGATTTTTCAATTTTTTGGGGGAGGTCACGAATTAAAGTCCTTTTCGCTCTAGGACGCATATTTAAGGAGATATGGGCAAAAGAAGTTTTTCATATAAAAATTTCAATTTTTTTAGGTTTTGGGTGGATTTTTCAATTTTTTGGGGGTGGTCACGAATTAAAGTCCTTTTCGCTCTAGGATGCTTAGTTTAGGAGATATGGGCAAAAGAAGTTTTTCATATAAAAATTTCAATTTTTTTAGGTTTTGGGTGGATTTTTCAATTTTTTGGTGGTGGTCACGAATTAAAGTCCTTTTCGCTCTAGGACGCTTAGTTTAGGACATATGGGCAAAAGAAGGTTTTCATATAAAAATTTAAATTTTTTTAGGTTTTGGTTGGATTTTTCAATTTTTTGGGGTGGTCACGAATTAAAGTCCTTTTCGCTCTAGGACGCATATTTAAGGAGATATGGGCAAAATAAGTTTTTCATATAAAAATTTCAATTTTTTTAGGTTTTGGGTGGATTTCTCAATTTTTTGGGGGTGGTCACGAATTAAAGTCATTTTCGCTCTAGGACGCGTATTTAAGGAGATATGGGCAAAAGAAGTTTTTCATATAAAAATTTAAATTTTTTTAGGTTTTGGGCGGATTTTTAAATTTTTTGGGGGTGGTCACGAATTAAAGTCCTTTTCGCTCTAGGACGCATATTTAAGGAGATATGGGCAAAAGAAGTTTTTCATATAAAAATTTCAATTTTTTTAGGTTTTGGGTGGATTTCTCAATTTTTTGGGGGAGGTCACGAATTTAAGTCCGCTTCGTTCTAGGACTCGTATTTAAGGAGATATGGGCAAAAGAAGTTTTTCGTATAAAAATTTCAATTTTTTTAGGTTTTGAGTGGATTTTTCAATTTTTGGGGGTGGTCACGAATTAAAGTCCTTTTCGGTCTAGGACACATATTTAAGGAGATATGGGCAAAACAAGTTTTTCATATAAAAATTTCAATTTTTGGGTGGTTTTGGGTGGATTTTTCAATTTTTTGGGGAGGTCACGAATTAAAGTCCTTTTCGCTCTAGGACGCATATTTAAGGAGATATGGGCAAAAGAAGGTTTTCATATAAAAATTTCAATTTTTTTAGGTTTTGGGTGGATTTTTCAATTTTTTGGGGGTGGTCACGAATTAAAGTCCTTTTCGCTCTAGGACGCATATTTAAGGAGATATGGGCAAAAGAAGTTTTTCGTATAAAAATTTCAATTTTTTTTTAGGTTTTGGGTGGATTTTTCAATTTTTTGGGGTGGCCACGAATTAAACTCCTTTTCGCTCTAGGACGCATATTTAAAGAGATATGGGCAAAAGAAGTTTTTCATATAAAAATTTAAATTTTTTTAGGTTTTGGGTTGATTTTTAAATTTCTTGGGGGTGGTCACGAATTAAAGTCCTTTTCGCTCTAGGACGCATATTTAAGGAGATATGGGCAAAAGAAGTTTTTCATATAAAAATTTCAAATTTTTTTAGGTTTTGGGTGGATTTCTCAATTTTTTGGGGGAGGTCACGAATTAAAGTCCGCTTCGTTCTAGGACTCGTATTTAAGGAGATATGGGCAAAAGAAGTTTTTCGTATAAAAATTTCAATTTTTTTATGTTTTGAGTGGATTTTTCAATTTTTGGGGTTGGTCACGAATTAAAGTCCTTTTCGGTCTAGGACACATATTTAAGGAGATATGGGCAAAAGAAGTTTTTCATATAAAAATTTCAATTTTTTTAGGTTTTGGGTGGATTTTTCAATTTTTTGGGGAGGTCACGAATTAAAGTCCTTTTCGCTCTAGGACGCATATTTAAGGAGATATGGGCAAAAGAAGGTTTTCATATAAAAATTTCAATTTTTTTAGGTTTTGGTTGGATTTTTCAATTTTTTGGGGGTGGTCACGAATTAAAGTCCTTTTCGCTCTAGGACGCATATTTAAGGAGATATGGGCAAAAGAAGTTTTTCATATAAAAATTTAAATTTTTTTAGGTTTTGGGTGGATTTTTCAATTTTTTGGGGGAGGTCACGAATTAAAGTCCTTTTCGCTCTAGGACGCATATTTAAGGAGATATGGGCAAAAGAAGTTTTTCATATAAAAATTTCAATTTTTTTAGGTTTTGGGTGGATTTTTCAATTTTTTGGGGGTGGTCACGAATTAAAGTCCTTTTCGCTCTAGGACGCTTAGTTTAGGAGATATGGGCAAAAGAAGTTTTTCATATAAAAATTTCAATTTTTTTAGGTTTTGGATGGATTTTTCAATTTTTTGGTGGTGGTCACGAATTAAACTCCTTTTCGCTCTAGGACGCTTAGTTTAGAACATATGGGCAAAAGAAGTTTTTCGTATAAAAATTTCAATTTTTTTAGGTTTTGGTTGGATTTTTCAATTTTTTGGGGTGGTCACGAATTAAAGTCCTTTTCGCTCTAGGACGCATATTTAAGGAGATATGGGCAAAAGAAGTTTTTCGTATAAAAATTTCAATTTTTTTAGGTTTTGGGTGGATTTTTCAATTTTTTGGGGTGGCCACGAATTAAAGTCCTTTTTGCTCTAGGAAGCATATTTAAGGAGATATGGGCAAAAGAAGTTTTTCATATAAAAATTTAAATTTTTTTAGGTTTTGGGTTGATTTTTAAATTTCTTGGGGGTGGTCACGAATTAAAGTCCTTTTCGCTCTAGGACGCATATTTAAGGAGATATGGGCAAAAGAAGTTTTTCATATAAAAATTTCAAATTTTTTAGGTTTTGGGTGGATTTCTCAATTTTTTGGGGGAGGTCACGAATTAAAGTCCGCTTCGTTCTAGGACTCGTATTTAAGGAGATATGGGCAAAAGAAGTTTTTCGTATAAAAATTTCAATTTTTTTATGTTTTGAGTGGATTTTTCAATTTTTGGGGTTGGTCACGAATTAAAGTCCTTTTCGGTCTAGGACACATATTTTTTCATATAAAAATTTCAATTTTTTTAGGTTTTGGGTGGATTTCTCAATTTTTTGGGGGAGGTCACGAATTAAAGTCCGCTTCGTTCTAGGACTCGTATTTAAGGAGATATGGGCAAAAGAAGTTTTTCGTATAAAAATTTCAATTTTTTTAGGTTTTGAGTGGATTTTTCAATTTTTGGGGGTGGTCACGAATTAAAGTCCTTTTCGGTCTAGGACACATATTTAAGGAGATATGGGCAAAAGAAGTTTTTCATATAAAAATTTCAATTTTTTTAGGTTTTGGGTGGATTTTTCAATTTTTTGGGGAGGTCACGAATTAAAGTCCTTTTCGCTCTAGGACGCACATTTAAGGAGATATGGGCAAAAGAAGGTTTTCATATAAAAATTTAAATTTTTTTAGGTTTTGGGTGGATTTTTCAATTTTTTGGGGGTGGTCACGAATTAAAGTCCTTTTCGCTCTAGGACGCATATTTAAGGAGATATGGGCAAAAAAAGTTTTTCGTATAAAAATTTCAATTTTTTTTAGGTTTTGGGTGGATTTTTCAATTTTTTGGGGTGGCCACGAATTAAACTCCTTTTCGCTCTAGGACGCATATTTAAGGAGATATGGGCAAAAGAAGTTTTTCATATAAAAATTTAAATTTTTTTAGGTTTTGGGTGGATTTTTAAATTTTTTGGGGGTGGTCACGAATTAAAGTCCTTTTCGCTCTAGGACGCATATTTAAGGAGATATGGGCAAAAGAAGTTTTTCATATAAAAATTTCAATTTTTTTAGGTTTTGGGTGGATTTCTCAATTTTTTGGGGGAGGTCACGAATTAAAGTCCGCTTCGTTCTAGGACTCGTATTTAAGGAGATATGGGCAAAAGAAGTTTTTCGTATAAAAATTTCAATTTTTTTAGGTTTTGAGTGGATTTTTCAATTTTTGGGGGTGGTCACGAATTAAAGTCCTGTTCGGTCTAGGACACATATTTAAGGAGATATGGGCAAAAGAAGTTTTTCATATAAAAATTTCAATTTTTTTAGGTTTTGGGTGGATTTTTCAATTTTTTGGGGAGGTCACGAATTAAAGTCCTTTTCGCTCTAGGACGCATATTTAAGGAGATATGGGCAAAAGAAGGTTTTCATATAAAAATTTCAATTTTTTTAGGTTTTGGGTGGATTTTTCAATTTTTTGGGGGTGGTCATGAATTAAAGTCCTTTTCGCTCTAGGACGCATATTTAAGGAGATATGGGCAAAAGAAGTTTTTCGTATAAAAATTTCAATTTTTTTAGGTTTTGGGTGGATTTTTCAATTTTTTGGGGTGGCCACGAATTAAAGTCCTTTTCGCTCTAGGACGCATATTTAAGGAGATATGGGCCAACTAAGTTTTTCTTATAAAAATTTCAATTTTTTTAGGTTTTGGGTGGATTTTTCAATTTTTTGGGGGTGGTCACGAATTAAAGTCCTTTTCGCTCTAGGACGCATATTTAAGGAGATATGGGCAAAAGAAGTTTTTCATATAAAAATTTAAATTTTTTTAGGTTTTGGGTGGATTTTTCAATTTTTTGGGGGAGGTCACGAATTAAAGTCCTTTTCGCTCTAGGACGCATATTTAAGGAGATATGGGCAAAAGAAGTTTTTCATATAAAAATTTCAATTTTTTTAGGTTTTGGGTGGATTTTTCAATTTTTTGGGGGTGGTCACGAATTAAAGTCCTTTTCGCTCTAGGACGCTTAGTTTAGGAGATATGGGCAAAAGAAGTTTTTCATATAAAAATTTCATTTTTTTTAGGTTTTGGGTGGATTTTTCAATTTTTTGGTGGTGGTCACGAATTAAAGTCCTTTTCGCTCTAGGACGCTTAGTTTAGGAGATATGGGCAAAAGAAGTTTTTCGTATAAAAATTTCATTTTTTTAGGTTTTGAGTGGATTTTTAAACTTTTTGGGGTGGTCACGAATTAAAGTCCTTTTCGCTCTAGGACGCATATTTAAGGAGATATGGGAAAAAGAAGTTTTTCGTATAAAAATTTCAATTTTTTTAGGTTTTGGGTGGATTTTTCAACTTTTTGGGGGAGGTCACGAATTAAAGTCCTTTTTGCTCTAGGAAGCATATTTAAGGAGATATGGGCAAAAGAAGTTTTTCATATAAAAATTTCAATTTTTTTAGGTTTTGGGTGGATTTTTCAATTTTTTGGGGGTGGTCACGAATTAAACTCCTTTTCGCTCTAGGACGCTTAGTTTAGGAGATATGGGCAAAAGAAGTTTTTCATATAAAAATTTAAATTTTTTTAGGTTTTGGGCGGATTTTTAAATTTTTTGGGGGTGGTCACGAATTAAAGTCCTTTTCGCTCTAGGACGCATATTTAAGGAGATATGGGCAAAAGAAGTTTTTCATATAAAAATTTCAATTTTTTTAGGTTTTGGGTGGATTTCTCAATTTTTTGGGGGAGGTCACGAATTAAAGTCCGCTTCGTTCTAGGACTCGTATTTAAGGAGATATGGGCAAAAGAAGTTTTTCGTATAAAAATTTCAATTTTTTTAGGTTTTGAGTGGATTTTTCAATTTTTGTGGGTGGTCACGAATTAAAGTCCTTTTCGGTCTAGGACACATATTTAAGGAGATATGGGCAAAAGAAGTTTTTCATATAAAAATTTCACTTTTTTTAGGTTTTGGGTGGATTTTTCAATTTTTTGGGGAGGTCACGAATTAAAGTCCTTTTCGCTCTAGGAAGCATATTTAAGGAGATATGGGCAAAAGAAGTTTTTCATATAAAAATTTCAATTTTTTTAGGTTTTGGGTGGATTTTTCAATTTTTTGGGGGTGGTCACGAATTAAACTCCTTTTCTCTCTAGGACGCATATTTAAGGAGATATGGGCAAAAGAAGTTTTTCATATAAAAATTTAAATTTTTTTAGGTTTTGGGCGAATTTTTAAATTTTTTGGGGGTGGTCACGAATTAAAGTCCTTTTCGCTCTAGGACGCATATTTAAGGAGATATGGGCAAAAGAAGTTTTTCTTATAAAAATTTCAATTTTTTTTAGGTTTTGAGTGGATTTTTCAATTTTTTGGGGTGGCCACGAATTAAACTCCTTTTCGCTCTAGGACGCATATTTAAGGAGATATGGGCAAAAGAAGTTTTTCATATAAAAATTTAAATTTTTTTAGGTTTTGGGTGGATTTTTCAATTTTTTGGGGGTGGTCACGAATTAAAGTCCTTTTCGCTCTAGGACGCATATTTAAGGAGATATGGGCAAAAGAAGTTTTTCATATAAAAATTTCAATTTTTTTAGGTTTTGGGTGGATTTCTCAATTTTTTGGGGGAGGTCACGAATTAAAGTCCGCTTCGTTCTAGGACTCGTATTTAAGGAGATGTGGGCAAAAGAAGTTTTTCGTATAAAAATTTCAATTTTTTTAGGTTTTGAGTGGATTTTTCAATTTTTGGGGGTGGTCACGAATTAAAGTCCTTTTCGGTCTAGGACACATATTTAAGGAGATATGGGCAAAAGAAGTTTTTCATATAAAAATTTCAATTTTTTTAGGTTTTGGGTGGATTTTTCAATTTTTTGGGGAGGTCACGAAATAAAGTCCTTTTCGCTCTAGGACGCATATTTAAGGAGATATGGGCAAAAGAAGGTTTTCATATAAAAATTTCAATTTTTTTAGGTTTTGGGTGGATTTTTCAATTTTTTGGGGGTGGTCACGAATTAAAGTCCTTTTCGCTCTAGGACGCATATTTAAGGAGATACGGGCAAAAGAAGTTTTTCGTATAAAAATTTCAATTTTTTTTAGGTTTTGGGTGGATTTTTCAATTTTTTGGGGTGGCCACGAATTAAAGTCCTTTTCGCTCTAGGACGCATATTTAAGGAGATATGGGCCAACTAAGTTTTTCATATAAAAATTTCAATTTTTTTAGGTTTTGGGTGGATTTTTCAATTTTTTGGGGGAGGTCACGAATTAAAGTCCTTTTCGCTCTAGGACACATATTTAAGGAGATATGGGCAAAAGAAGTTTTTCATATAAAAATTTCAATTTTTTTAGGTTTTGGGTGGATTTTTAAATTTTTTGGGGGTGGTCACGAATTAAAGTCCTTTTCGCTCTAGGACGCATATTTAAGGAGATATGGGCAAAAGAAGTTTTTCATATAAAAATTTCAATTTTTTTAGGTTTTGGGTGGATTTTTCAATTTTTTGGGGGTGGTCACGAATTAAAGTCCTTTTCGCTCTAGGACGCTTAGTTTAAGAGATATGTATGGGCAAACGAAGTTTTTCATATAAAAATTTTAATTTTTTTAGGTTTTGGGTGGATTTTTCAATTTTTTGGGGGAGGTCACGAATTAAAGTCCTTTTCGCTCTAGGACGCATATTTAAGGAGATATGGGCAAAAGAAGTTTTTCATATAAAAATTTCAATTTTTTTAGGTTTTGGGTGGATTTTTCAACTTTTTGGGGGTGGTCACGAATTAAAGTCCTTTTCGCTCTAGGACGCTTAGTTTAGGAGATATGGGCAAAAGAAGTTTTTCGTATAAAAATTTCATTTTTTTAGGTTTTGAGTGGATTTTTCAACTTTTTGGGGTGGTCACGAATTAAAGTCCTTTTCGATCTAGGACGCTTAGTTTAGGAGATATGGGCAAAAGAAGTTTTTCGTATAAAAATTTCATTTTTTTAGGTTTTGGGTGGATTTTTCAATTTTTTGGGGGTGGTCACGAATTAAAGTCCTTTTCGCTCTAGGACGCATATTTAAGGAGATATGGACAAAAGAAGTTTTTCATATAAAAATTTAAATTTTTTTAGGTTTTGGTTGGATTTTTCAACTTTTTGGGGGTGGTCACGAATTAAAGTCCTTTTCGCTCTAGGACGCATATTTAAGGAGATATGGGCAAAATAAGTTTTTCGTATAAAAATTTCATTTTTTTTAGGTTTTGGGTGGATTTTTCAATTTTTTGGTGGTGGTCACGAATTAAAGTCCTTTTCGCTCTAGGACGCTTAGTTTAGGAGATATGGGCAAAAGAAGTTTTTCGTATAAAAATTTCATTTTTTTAGGTTTTGAGTGGATTTTTAAACTTTTTGGGGTGGTCACGAATTAAAGTCCTTTTCGCTCTAGGACGCATATTTAAGGAGATATGGGAAAAAGAAGTTTTTCGTATAAAAATTTCAATTTTTTTAGGTTTTGGGTGGATTTTTCAACTTTTTGGGGGAGGTCACGAATTAAAGTCCTTTTTGCTCTAGGAAGCATATTTAAGGAGATATGGGCAAAATAAGTTTTTCATATAAAAATTTCAATTTTTTTAGGTTTTGGGTGGATTTTTCAATTTTTTGGGGGTGGTCACGAATTAAAGTCCTTTTCGCTCTAGGACGCTTAGTTTAGGAAATATGGGCAAAAGAAGTTTTTCATACAAAAATTTCAATTTTTTTAGGTTTTGGGTGGATTTTTCAATTTTTTGGGGGTGGTCACGAATTAAAGTCCTTTTCGCTCTAGGACGTATATTTAAGGAGATATGGACAAAAGAAGTTTTTCATATAAAAATTTCAATTTTTTAGGTTTTGGGTGGATTTTTCAATTTTTTGGGGGAGGTCACGAATTAAAGTCCTTTTCGCTCTAGGACGCATATTTAAGGAGATATGGGCAAAAGAAGTTTTTCATATAAAAATTTCACTTTTTTTAGGTTTTGGGTGGATTTTTCAATTTTTTGGGGGTGGTCACGAATTAAAGTCCTTTTCGCTCTAGGACGCTTAGTTTAGGAAATATGGGCAAAAGAAGTTTTTCATACAAAAATTTCAATTTTTTTAGGTTTTGGGTGGATTTTTCAATTTTTTGGGGGTGGTCACGAATTAAAGTCCTTTTCGCTCTAGGACGCATATTTAAGGAGATATTGGCAAAAGAAGTTTTTCATATAAAAATTTCATTTTTTTTAGGTTTTGGGTGAATTTTTCAATGTTTTGGGGGTGGTCACGAATTAAAGTCCTTTTCGCTCTAGGACGCTTAGTTTAGGAGATATGGGCAAAAGAAGTTTTTCATATAAAAATTTCAATTTTTTTAGGTTTTGGTTGGATTTTTCAACTTTTTGGGGGTGGTCACGAATTAAAGTCCTTTTCGCTCTAGGACGCATATTTAAGGAGATATGGGCAAAAGAAGTTTTTCATATAAAAATTTCACTTTTTTTAGGTTTTGGGTGGATTTTTCAATTTTTTGGGAGTGGTCACGAATTAAAGTCCTTTTCGCTCTAGGACGCTTAGTTTAGGAGATATGGGCAAAAGAAGTTTTTCATATAAAAATTTAAATTTTTTTAGATTTTGGATGGATTTTTCAATTTTTTGGGGGAGGTCACGAATTAAAGTCCTTTTCGCTCTAGGACGCATATTTAAGGAGATATGGGCAAAAGAAGTTTTTCATATAAAAATTTCAATTTTTTTAGGTTTTGGGTGGATTTTTCAATTTTTTGGGGGAGGTCACGAATTAAAGTCCTTTTCGCTCTAGGACGCATATTTAAGGAGATATGGGCAAAAGAAGTTTTTCATATAAAAATTTCAATTTTTTTAGGTTTTGGGTGGATTTTTCAATTTTTTGGGGGTGGTCACGAATTAAAGTCCTTTTCGCTCTAGGACGCTTAGTTTAAGAGATATGTATGGGCAAACGAAGTTTTTCATATAAAAATTTTAATTTTTTTAGGTTTTGGGTGGATTTTTAAATTTTTTGGGGGAGGTCACGAATTAAAGTCCTTTTCGCTCTAGGACGCATATTTAAGGAGATATGGGCAAAAGAAGTTTTTCATATAAAAATTTCAATTTTTTTAGGTTTTGGGTGGATTTTTCAACTTTTTGGGGGTGGTCACGAATTAAAGTCCTTTTCGCTCTAGGACGCTTAGTTTAGGAGATATGGGCAAAAGAAGTTTTTCGTATAAAAATTTCATTTTTTTAGGTTTTGAGTGGATTTTTCAACTTTTTGGGGTGGTCACGAATTAAAGTCCTTTTCGCTCTAGGACGCTTAGTTTAGGAGATATGGGCAAAAGAAGTTTTTCGTATAAAAATTTCATTTTTTTAGGTTTTGGGTGGATTTTTCAATTTTTTGGGGGTGGTCACGAATTAAAGTCCTTTTCGCTCTAGGGCGCATATTTAAGGAGATATGGGCAAAAGAAGTTTTTAATATAAAAATTTCAATTTTTTTATGTTTTGGGTGGATTTTTCAATTTTTTGAGGGGTGGTCACGAATTAAAGTCCTTTTCGCTCTAGGACGCTTAGTTTAGGAGATATGGGCAAAAGAAGTTTTTCATATAAAAATTTCAATTTTTTTAGGTTTTGGTTGGATTTTTCAACTTTTTGGGGGTGGTCACGAATTAAAGTCCTTTTCGCTCTAGGACGCATATTTAAGGAGATATGGGCAAAATAAGTTTTTCGTATAAAAATTTCAATTTTTTTAGGTTTTGGGTGGATTTTTCAATTTTTTGGGGTGGTCACGAATTAAAGTCCTTTTCGCTCTAGGACGTATATTTAAGGAGATATGGACAAAAGAAGTTTTTCATATAAAAATTTCAATTTTTTAGGTTTTGGGTGGATTTTTCAATTTTTTGGGGGAGGTCACGAATTAAAGTCCTTTTCGCTCTAGGACGCATATTTAAGGAGATATGGGCAAAAGAAGTTTTTCATATAAAAATTTCACTTTTTTTAGGTTTTGGGTGGATTTTTCATTTTTTTAGGGGTGGTCACGAATTAAAGTCCTTTTCGCTCTAGGACGCTTAGTTTAGGAAATATGGGCAAAAGAAGTTTTTCATACAAAAATTTCAATTTTTTTAGGTTTTGGGTGGATTTTTCAATTTTTTGGGGGTGGTCACGAATTAAAGTCCTTTTCGCTCTAGGACGCATATTTAAGGAGATATTGGCAAAAGAAGTTTTTCATATAAAAATTTCATTTTTTTTAGGTTTTGGGTGAATTTTTCAATGTTTTGGGGGTGGTCACGAATTAAAGTCCTTTTCGCTCTAGGACGCTTAGTTTAGGAGATATGGGCAAAAGAAGTTTTTCATATAAAAATTTCAATTTTTTTAGGTTTTGGTTGGATTTTTCAACTTTTTGGGGGTGGTCACGAATTAAAGTCCTTTTCGCTCTAGGACGCATATTTAAGGAGATATGGGCAAAATAAGTTTTTCGTATAAAAATTTCAATTTTTTTAGGTTTTGGGTGGATTTTTCAATTTTTTGGGGTGGTCACGAATTAAAGTCCTTTTCGCTCTACGACGCATATTTAAGGAGATATGGACAAAAGAAGTTTTTCATATAAAAATTTCAATTTTTTTAGGTTTTGGGTGGATTTTTCAATTTTTTGGGGGAGGTCACGAATTAAAGTCCTTTTCGCTCTAGGACGCATATTTAAGGAGATATAGACAAAAGAAGTTTTTCATATAAAAATTTCAATTTTTTTAGGTTTTGGGTGGATTTTTCAATTTTTTGGGAGTGGTCACGAATTAAAGTCCTTTTCGCTCTAGGACGCTTAGTTTAGGAGATATGGGCAAAAGAAGTTTTTCATATAAAAATTTCAATTTTTTTAGGTTTTGGTTGGATTTTTCAACTTTTTGGGGGTGGTCACGAATTAAAGTCCTTTTCGCTCTAGGACGCATATTTAAGGAGATACGGGCAAAAGAAGTTTTTCGTATAAAAATTTCAATTTTTTTAGGTTTTGGGTGGATTTTTCAATTTTTTGGGGGTGGTCACGAATTAAAGTCATTTTCGCTCTAGGACGCATATTTAAGGAGATATGGGCAAAAGAAGTTTTTCGTATAAAAATTTCATTTTTTTTAGGTTTTGGGTGGATTTTTCAATTTTTTGGGGTGGTCACGAATTAAAGTCCTTTTCGCTCTAGGACGCATATTTAAGGAGATATGGACAAAAGAAGTTTTTCGTATAAAAATTTCAATTTTTTTAGGTTTTGGGTGGATTTTTCAATTTTTTGGGGGTGGTCACGAATTAAAGTCCTTTTCGCTCTAGGACGCATATTTAAGGAGATATGGGCAAAAGAAGTTTTTCATATAAAAATTTAAATTTTTTTAGGTTTTGGGTGGATTTTTCAATTTTTTGAGGGAGGTCACGAATTAAAGTCCTTTTCGCTCTAGGACGCATATTTAAGGAGATATGGGCAAAATAAGTTTTTCATATAAAAATTTCAATTTTTTTAGGTTTTGGGTGGATTTTTCAATTTTTTGGGGGTGGTCACGAATTAAAGTCCTTTTCGCTTTAGGACGCTTAGTTTAGGAGATATGGGCAAAAGAAGTTTTTCATATAAAAATTTCAATTTTTTTAGGTTTTGGGTGGATTTTTCAATTTTTTGGTGGTGGTCACGAATTAAAGTCCTTTTCGCTCTAGAACGCTTAGTTTAGGACATATGGGCAAAAGAAGTTTTTCATATAAAAATTTAAATTTTTTTAGGTTTTGGGTGGATTTTTCAATTTTTTGGGGTGGTCACGAATTAAACTCCTTTTCGCTCTAGGACGCATATTTAAGGAGATATGGGCAAAAGAAGTTTTTCATATAAAAATTTCAATTTTTTTAGGTTTTGGGTGGATTTTTCAATTTTTTGGGGGTGGTCACGAATTAAAGTCCTTTTCGCTCTAGGACGCATATTTAAGGAGATATTGGCAAAAGAAGTTTTTCATATAAAAATTTCATTTTTTTTAGGTTTTGGGTGAATTTTTCAATGTTTTGGGGGTGGTCACGAATTAAAGTCCTTTTCGCTCTAGGACGCTTAGTTTAGGAGATATGGACAAAAGAAGTTTTTCGTATAAAAATTTCATTTTTTTTAGGTTTTGGGTGGATTTTTCAATTTTTTGGGGTGGTCACGAATTAAAGTCCTTTTCGCTCTAGGACGCATATTTAAGGAGATATGGACAAAAGAAGTTTTTCGTATAAAAATTTCAATTTTTTTAGGTTTTGGGTGGATTTTTCAATTTTTTGGGGGTGGTCACGAATTAAAGTCCTTTTCGCTCTAGGACGCATATTTAAGGAGATATGGGCAAAAGAAGTTTTTCGTATAAAAATTTCAATTTTTTAGGTTTTGGGTGGATTTTTCAACTTTTTGGGGGAGGTCACGAATTAAAGTCCTTTTTGCTCTAGGAAGCATATTTAAGGAGATATGGGCAAAAGAAGTTTTTCATATAAAAATTTCAATTTTTTTAGGTTTTGGGTGGATTTTTGAATTTTTTGGGGGTGGTCACGAAATAAACTCCTTTTCGCTCTAGGACGCATATTTAAGGAGATATGGGCAAAAGAAGTTTTTCATATAAAAATTTCAATTTTTTTAGGTTATGGGTGGATTTCTCAATTTTTTGGGGGAGGTCACGAATTAAAGTCCGCTTCGTTCTAGGACTCGTATTTAAGGAGATATGGGCAAAAGAAGTTTTTCGTATAAAAATTTCAATTTTTTTAGGTTTTGAGTGGATTTTTCAATTTTTGGGGGTGGTCACGAATTAAAGTCCTTT
Organism: Haematobia irritans; assembly: GCF_050003625.1. Taxonomy (NCBI): domain Eukaryota; kingdom Metazoa; phylum Arthropoda; class Insecta; order Diptera; family Muscidae; genus Haematobia; species Haematobia irritans. Next base: position 161,687,187 of record NC_134397.1, on the reverse strand, counting down.
TCGGTCTAGGACACATATTTAAGGAGATATGGGCAAAATAAGGGGAGGTCACGAATTAAAGTCCTTTTCGCTCTAGGACGCATGTTTAAGGAGATATGGGCAAAAGAAGTTTTTCATATAAAAATTTCAATTTTTTTAGGTTTTGGGTGGATTTTTCAATTTTTTGGGGGTTGTCACGAATTAAAGTCCTTTTCGCTCTAGGACGCATATTTAAGGAGATATGGGCAAAAGAAGTTTTTCGTATAAAAATTTCAATTTTTTTTAGGTTTTGGGTGGATTTTTCAATTTTTTGGGGTGGCCACGAATTAAAGTCCTTTTCGCTCTAGGACGCATATTTAAGGAGATATGGGCCAACTAAGTTTTTCATATAAAAATTTCAATTTTTTTAGGTTTTGGGTGGATTTTTCAATTTTTTGGGGGAGGTCACGAATTAAAGTCCTTTTCGCTCTAGGACGCATATTTAAGGAGATATGGGCAAAAGAAGTTTTTCATATAAAAATTTCAATTTTTTTAGGTTTTGGGTGGATTTTTCAATTTTTTGGGGGTGGTCACGAATTAAAGTCCTTTTCGCTCTAGGACGCTTAGTTTATGAGATATGGGCAAAAGAAGTTTTTCATATAAAAATTTCAATTTTTTTAGGTTTTGGGTGGATTTTTCAATTTTTTGGGGGTGGTCACGAATTAAAGTCCTTTTCGCTCTAGGACGCTTAGTTTAAGAGATATGTATGGGCAAACGAAGTTTTAGGTTTTGGGTGGATTTTTCAATTTTTTGGGGGTCGTCACGAATTAAAGTCCTTTTCGCTCTAGGACGCATATTTAAGGAGATATGGGCAAAAGAAATTTTTCATATAAAAATTTCAATTTTTTTAGGTTTTGGGTGGATTTTTCAATTTTTTGGGGGTGGTCACGAATTAAAGTCCTTTTCGCTCTAGGACGCATATTTAAGGAGATATGGGCAAAATAAGTTTTTCGTATAAAAATTTCAATTTTTTTTTAGGTTTTGGGTGGATTTTTCAATTTTTTGGGGTGGCCACGAATTAAAGTCCTTTTCGCTCTAGGACGCATATTTAAGGAGATATGGGCCAACTAAGTTTTTCATATAAAAATTTCAATTTTTTTAGGTTTTGGGTGGATTTTTCAATTTTTTGGGGGAGGTCACGAATTAAAGTCCTTTTCGCTCTAGGACGCATATTTAAGGAGATATGGGCAAAAGAAGTTTTTCATATAAAAATTTCAATTTTTTTAGGTTTTGGGTGGATTTTTCAATTTTTTGGGGGTGGTCACGAATTAAAGTCCTTTTCGCTCTAGGACGCTTAGTTTATGAGATATGGGCAAAAGAAGTTTTTCATATAAAAATTTCAATTTTTTTAGGTTTTGGGTGGATTTTTCAATTTTTTGGGGGTGGTCACGAATTAAAGTCCTTTTCGCTCTAGGACGCATATTTAAGGAGATATGGGCAAACTAAGTTTTTCATATAAAAATTTCAATTTTTTTAGGTTTTGGGTGAATTTTTCAATTTTTTGGGGGAGGTCACGAATTAAAGTCCTTTTCGCTCTAGGACGCATATTTAAGGAGATATGGGCAAAATAAGTTTTTCGTATAAAAATTTCAATTTTTTTTTAGGTTTTGGGTGGATTTTTCAATTTTTTGGGGTGGCCACGAATTAAAGTCCTTTTCGCTCTAGGACGCATATTTAAGGAGATATGGGCCAACTAAGTTTTTCATATAAAAATTTCAATTTTTTTAGGTTTTGGGTGAATTTTTCAATTTTTTGGGGGAGGTCACGAATTAAAGTCCTTTTCGCTCTAGGACGCATATTTAAGGAGATATGGGCAAAAGAAGTTTTTCATATAAAAATTTAAATTTTTTTAGGTTTTGGGTGAATTTTTCAATTTTTTGGGGGAGGTCACGAATTAAAGTCCTTTTCGCTCTAGGACGCTTAGTTTAGGAGATATGGGCAAAAGAAGTTTTTCATATAAAAATTTAAATTTTTTTAGGTTTTGGGTGGATTTTTCAATTTTTTGGGGGAGGTCACGAATTAAAGTCCTTTTCGCTCTAGGACGCATATTTAAGGAGATATGGGCAAAAGAAGTTTTTCATATAAAAATTTCAATATTTTTAGGTTTTGGGTGGATTTTTCAACTTTTTGGGGGTGGTCACGAATTAAAGTCCTTTTTGCTCTAGGACGCATATTTAAGGAGATATGGGCAAAAGAAGTTTTTCGTATAAAAATTTCAATTTTTTTAGGTTTTGAGTGGATTTTTCAATTTTTGGGGGTGGTCACGAATTAAAGTCCTTTTCGGTCTAGGACACATATTTAAGGAGATATGGGCAAAAGAAGTTTTTCATATAAAAATTTCAATTTTTTTAGGTTTTGGGTGGATTTTTCAATTTTTTGGGGAGGTCACGAAATAAAGTCCTTTTCGCTCTAGGACGCATATTTAAGGAGATATGGGCAAAAGAAGGTTTTCATATAAAAATTTCAATTTTTTTAGGTTTTGGGTGGATTTTTCAATTTTTTGGGGGTGGTCACGAATTAAAGTCCTTTTCGCTCTAGGACGCATATTTAAGGAGATACGGGCAAAAGAAGTTTTTCGTATAAAAATTTCAATTTTTTTTAGGTTTTGGGTGGATTTTTCAATTTTTTGGGGTGGCCACGAATTAAAGTCCTTTTCGCTCTAGGACGCATATTTAAGGAGATATGGGCCAACTAAGTTTTTCATATAAAAATTTCAATTTTTTTAGGTTTTGGGTGGATTTTTCAATTTTTTGGGGGAGGTCACGAATTAAAGTCCTTTTCGCTCTAGGACGCATATTTAAGGAGATATGGGCAAAAGAAGTTTTTCATATAAAAATTTCAATTTTTTTAGGTTTTGGGTGGATTTTTAAATTTTTTGGGGGTGGTCACGAATTAAAGTCCTTTTCGCTCTAGGACGCATATTTAAGGAGATATGGGCAAAAGAAGTTTTTCATATAAAAATTTCAATTTTTTTAGGTTTTGGGTGGATTTTTCAATTTTTTGGGGGTGGTCACGAATTAAAGTCCTTTTCGCTCTAGGACGCTTAGTTTAAGAGATATGTATGGGCAAACGAAGTTTTTCATATAAAAATTTTAATTTTTTTAGGTTTTGGGTGGATTTTTCAATTTTTTGGGGGAGGTCACGAATTAAAGTCCTTTTCGCTCTAGGACGCATATTTAAGGAGATATGGGCAAAAGAAGTTTTTCATATAAAAATTTCAATTTTTTTAGGTTTTGGGTGGATTTTTCAACTTTTTGGGGGTGGTCACGAATTAAAGTCCTTTTCGCTCTAGGACGCTTAGTTTAGGAGATATGGGCAAAAGAAGTTTTTCGTATAAAAATTTCATTTTTTTAGGTTTTGAGTGGATTTTTCAACTTTTTGGGGTGGTCACGAATTAAAGTCCTTTTCGCTCTAGGACGCTTAGTTTAGGAGATATGGGCAAAAGAAGTTTTTCGTATAAAAATTTCATTTTTTTAGGTTTTGGGTGGATTTTTCAATTTTTTGGGGGTGGTCACGAATTAAAGTCCTTTTCGCTCTAGGGCGCATATTTAAGGAGATATGGGCAAAAGAAGTTTTTAATATAAAAATTTCAATTTTTTTAGGTTTTGGTTGGATTTTTCAACTTTTTGGGGGTGGTCACGAATTAAAGTCCTTTTCGCTCTAGGACGCATATTTAAGGAGATATGGGCAAAATAAGTTTTTCGTATAAAAATTTCAATTTTTTTAGGTTTTGGGTGGATTTTTCAATTTTTTGGGGTGGTCACGAATTAAAGTCCTTTTCGCTCTAGGACGTATATTTAAGGAGATATGGACAAAAGAAGTTTTTCATATAAAAATTTCAATTTTTTAGGTTTTGGGTGGATTTTTCAATTTTTTGGGGGAGGTCACGAATTAAAGTCCTTTTCGCTCTAGGACGCATATTTAAGGAGATATGGGCAAAAGAAGTTTTTCATATAAAAATTTCACTTTTTTTAGGTTTTGGGTGGATTTTTCAATTTTTTGGGGGTGGTCACGAATTAAAGTCCTTTTCGCTCTAGGACGCTTAGTTTAGGAAATATGGGCAAAAGAAGTTTTTCATACAAAAATTTCAATTTTTTTAGGTTTTGGGTGGATTTTTCAATTTTTTGGGGGTGGTCACGAATTAAAGTCCTTTTCGCTCTAGGACGCATATTTAAGGAGATATTGGCAAAAGAAGTTTTTCATATAAAAATTTCATTTTTTTTAGGTTTTGGGTGAATTTTTCAATGTTTTGGGGGTGGTCACGAATTAAAGTCCTTTTCGCTCTAGGACGCTTAGTTTAGGAGATATGGGCAAAAGAAGTTTTTCATATAAAAATTTCAATTTTTTTAGGTTTTGGTTGGATTTTTCAACTTTTTGGGGGTGGTCACGAATTAAAGTCCTTTTCGCTCTAGGACGCATATTTAAGGAGATATGGGCAAAAGAAGTTTTTCATATAAAAATTTCACTTTTTTTAGGTTTTGGGTGGATTTTTCAATTTTTTGGGAGTGGTCACGAATTAAAGTCCTTTTCGCTCTAGGACGCTTAGTTTAGGAGATATGGGCAAAAGAAGTTTTTCATATAAAAATTTAAATTTTTTTAGATTTTGGATGGATTTTTCAATTTTTTGGGGGAGGTCACGAATTAAAGTCCTTTTCGCTCTAGGACGCATATTTAAGGAGATATGGGCAAAAGAAGTTTTTCATATAAAAATTTCAATTTTTTTAGGTTTTGGGTGGATTTTTCAATTTTTTGGGGGAGGTCACGAATTAAAGTCCTTTTCGCTCTAGGACGCATATTTAAGGAGATATGGGCAAAAGAAGTTTTTCATATAAAAATTTCAATTTTTTTAGGTTTTGGGTGGATTTTCAATTTTTTGGGGGTGGTCACGAATTAAAGTCCTTTTCGCTCTAGGACGCTTAGTTTAAGAGATATGTATGGGCAAACGAAGTTTTTCATATAAAAATTTTAATTTTTTTAGGTTTTGGGTGGATTTTTCAATTTTTTGGGGGAGGTCACGAATTAAAGTCCTTTTCGCTCTAGGACGCATATTTAAGGAGATATGGGCAAAAGAAGTTTTTCATATAAAAATTTCAATTTTTTTAGGTTTTGGGTGGATTTTTCAACTTTTTGGGGGTGGTCACGAATTAAAGTCCTTTTCGCTCTAGGACGCTTAGTTTAGGAGATATGGGCAAAAGAAGTTTTTCGTATAAAAATTTCATTTTTTTAGGTTTTGAGTGGATTTTTCAACTTTTTGGGGTGGTCACGAATTAAAGTCCTTTTCGCTCTAGGACGCTTAGTTTAGGAGATATGGGCAAAAGAAGTTTTTCGTATAAAAATTTCATTTTTTTAGGTTTTGGGTGGATTTTTCAATTTTTTGGGGGTGGTCACGAATTAAAGTCCTTTTCGCTCTAGGGCGCATATTTAAGGAGATATGGGCAAAAGAAGTTTTTAATATAAAAATTTCAATTTTTTTATGTTTTGGGTGGATTTTTCAATTTTTTGAGGGGTGGTCACGAATTAAAGTCCTTTTCGCTCTAGGACGCTTAGTTTAGGAGATATGGGCAAAAGAAGTTTTTCATATAAAAATTTCAATTTTTTTAGGTTTTGGTTGGATTTTTCAACTTTTTGGGGGTGGTCACGAATTAAAGTCCTTTTCGCTCTAGGACGCATATTTAAGGAGATATGGGCAAAATAAGTTTTTCGTATAAAAATTTCAATTTTTTTAGGTTTTGGGTGGATTTTTCAATTTTTTGGGGTGGTCACGAATTAAAGTCCTTTTCGCTCTAGGACGTATATTTAAGGAGATATGGACAAAAGAAGTTTTTCATATAAAAATTTCAATTTTTTAGGTTTTGGGTGGATTTTTCAATTTTTTGGGGGAGGTCACGAATTAAAGTCCTTTTCGCTCTAGGACGCATATTTAAGGAGATATGGGCAAAAGAAGTTTTTCATATAAAAATTTCACTTTTTTTAGGTTTTGGGTGGATTTTTCATTTTTTTAGGGGTGGTCACGAATTAAAGTCCTTTTCGCTCTAGGACGCTTAGTTTAGGAAATATGGGCAAAAGAAGTTTTTCATACAAAAATTTCAATTTTTTTAGGTTTTGGGTGGATTTTTCAATTTTTTGGGGGTGGTCACGAATTAAAGTCCTTTTCGCTCTAGGACGCATATTTAAGGAGATATTGGCAAAAGAAGTTTTTCATATAAAAATTTCATTTTTTTTAGGTTTTGGGTGAATTTTTCAATGTTTTGGGGGTGGTCACGAATTAAAGTCCTTTTCGCTCTAGGACGCTTAGTTTAGGAGATATGGGCAAAAGAAGTTTTTCATATAAAAATTTCAATTTTTTTAGGTTTTGGTTGGATTTTTCAACTTTTTGGGGGTGGTCACGAATTAAAGTCCTTTTCGCTCTAGGACGCATATTTAAGGAGATATGGGCAAAATAAGTTTTTCGTATAAAAATTTCAATTTTTTTAGGTTTTGGGTGGATTTTTCAATTTTTTGGGGTGGTCACGAATTAAAGTCCTTTTCGCTCTAGGACGCATATTTAAGGAGATATGGACAAAAGAAGTTTTTCATATAAAAATTTCAATTTTTTAGGTTTTGGGTGGATTTTTCAATTTTTTGGGGGAGGTCACGAATTAAAGTCCTTTTCGCTCTAGGACGCATATTTAAGGAGATATAGACAAAAGAAGTTTTTCATATAAAAATTTCAATTTTTTTAGGTTTTGGGTGGATTTTTCAATTTTTTGGGAGTGGTCACGAATTAAAGTCCTTTTCGCTCTAGGACGCTTAGTTTAGGAGATATGGGCAAAAGAAGTTTTTCATATAAAAATTTCAATTTTTTTAGGTTTTGGTTGGATTTTTCAACTTTTTGGGGGTGGTCACGAATTAAAGTACTTTTCGCTCTAGGACGCATATTTAAGGAGATACGGGCAAAAGAAGTTTTTCGTATAAAAATTTCAATTTTTTTAGGTTTTGGGTGGATTTTTCAATTTTTTGGGGGTGGTCACGAATTAAAGTCATTTTCGCTCTAGGACGCATATTTAAGGAGATATGGGCAAAAGAAGTTTTTCGTATAAAAATTTCATTTTTTTTAGGTTTAGGGTGGATTTTTCAATTTTTTGGGGTGGTCACGAATTAAAGTCCTTTTCGCTCTAGGACGCATATTTAAGGAGATATGGACAAAAGAAGTTTTTCGTATAAAAATTTCAATTTTTTTAGGTTTTGGGTGGATTTTTCAATTTTTTGGGGGTGGTCACGAATTAAAGTCCTTTTCGCTCTAGGACGCATATTTAAGGAGATATGGGCAAAAGAAGTTTTTCATATAAAAATTTAAATTTTTTTAGGTTTTGGGTGGATTTTTCAATTTTTTGAGGGAGGTCACGAATTAAAGTCCTTTTCGCTCTAGGACGCATATTTAAGGAGATATGGGCAAAAGAAGTTTTTCATATAAAAATTTCAATTTTTTTAGGTTTTGGGTGGATTTTTCAATTTTTTGGTGGTGGTCACGAATTAAAGTCCTTTTCGCTCTAGAACGCTTAGTTTAGGACATATGGGCAAAAGAAGTTTTTCATATAAAAATTTAAATTTTTTTAGGTTTTGGGTGGATTTTTCAATTTTTTGGGGTGGTCACGAATTAAACTCCTTTTCGCTCTAGGACGCATATTTAAGGAGATATGGGCAAAAGAAGTTTTTCATATAAAAATTTCAATTTTTTTAGGTTTTGGGTGGATTTTTCAATTTTTTGGGGGTGGTCACGAATTAAAGTCCTTTTCGCTCTAGGACGCATATTTAAGGAGATATTGGCAAAAGAAGTTTTTCATATAAAAATTTCATTTTTTTTAGGTTTTGGGTGAATTTTTCAATGTTTTGGGGGTGGTCACGAATTAAAGTCCTTTTCGCTCTAGGACGCTTAGTTTAGGAGATATGGACAAAAGAAGTTTTTCGTATAAAAATTTCATTTTTTTTAGGTTTTGGGTGGATTTTTCAATTTTTTGGGGTGGTCACGAATTAAAGTCCTTTTCGCTCTAGGACGCATATTTAAGGAGATATGGACAAAAGAAGTTTTTCGTATAAAAATTTCAATTTTTTTAGGTTTTGGGTGGATTTTTCAATTTTTTGGGGGTGGTCACGAATTAAAGTCCTTTTCGCTCTAGGACGCATATTTAAGGAGATATGGGCAAAAGAAGTTTTTCGTATAAAAATTTCAATTTTTTAGGTTTTGGGTGGATTTTTCAACTTTTTGGGGGAGGTCACGAATTAAAGTCCTTTTTGCTCTAGGAAGCATATTTAAGGAGATATGGGCAAAAGAAGTTTTTCATATAAAAATTTCAATTTTTTTAGGTTTTGGGTGGATTTTTGAATTTTTTGGGGGTGGTCACGAATTAAACTCCTTTTCGCTCTAGGACGCATATTTAAGGAGATATGGGCAAAAGAAGTTTTTCATATAAAAATTTCAATTTTTTTAGGTTATGGGTGGATTTCTCAATTTTTTGGGGGAGGTCACGAATTAAAGTCCGCTTCGTTCTAGGACTCGTATTTAAGGAGATATGGGCAAAAGAAGTTTTTCGTATAAAAATTTCAATTTTTTTAGGTTTTGAGTGGATTTTTCAATTTTTGGGGGTGGTCACGAATTAAAGTCCTTTTCGGTCTAGGACACATATTTAAGGAGATATGGGCAAAATAAGGGGAGGTCACGAATTAAAGTCCTTTTCGCTCTAGGACGCATGTTTAAGGAGATATGGGCAAAAGAAGTTTTTCATATAAAAATTTCAATTTTTTTAGGTTTTGGGTGGATTTTTCAATTTTTTGGGGGTTGTCACGAATTAAAGTCCTTTTCGCTCTAGGACGCATATTTAAGGAGATATGGGCAAAAGAAGTTTTTCGTATAAAAATTTCAATTTTTTTTAGGTTTTGGGTGGATTTTTCAATTTTTTGGGGTGGCCACGAATTAAAGTCCTTTTCGCTCTAGGACGCATATTTAAGGAGATATGGGCCAACTAAGTTTTTCATATAAAAATTTCAATTTTTTTAGGTTTTGGGTGGATTTTTCAATTTTTTGGGGGAGGTCACGAATTAAAGTCCTTTTCGCTCTAGGACGCATATTTAAGGAGATATGGGCAAAAGAAGTTTTTCATATAAAAATTTCAATTTTTTTAGGTTTTGGGTGGATTTTTCAATTTTTTGGGGGTGGTCACGAATTAAAGTCCTTTTCGCTCTAGGACGCTTAGTTTATGAGATATGGGCAAAAGAAGTTTTTCATATAAAAATTTCAATTTTTTTAGGTTTTGGGTGGATTTTTCAATTTTTTGGGGGTGGTCACGAATTAAAGTCCTTTTCGCTCTAGGACGCTTAGTTTAAGAGATATGTATGGGCAAACGAAGTTTTAGGTTTTGGGTGGATTTTTCAATTTTTTGGGGGTCGTCACGAATTAAAGTCCTTTTCGCTCTAGGACGCATATTTAAGGAGATATGGGCAAAAGAAATTTTTCATATAAAAATTTCAATTTTTTTAGGTTTTGGGTGGATTTTTCAATTTTTTGGGGGTGGTCACGAATTAAAGTCCTTTTCGCTCTAGGACGCATATTTAAGGAGATATGGGCAAAATAAGTTTTTCGTATAAAAATTTCAATTTTTTTTTAGGTTTTGGGTGGATTTTTCAATTTTTTGGGGTGGCCACGAATTAAAGTCCTTTTCGCTCTAGGACGCATATTTAAGGAGATATGGGCCAACTAAGTTTTTCATATAAAAATTTCAATTTTTTTAGGTTTTGGGTGGATTTTTCAATTTTTTGGGGGAGGTCACGAATTAAAGTCCTTTTCGCTCTAGGACGCATATTTAAGGAGATATGGGCAAAAGAAGTTTTTCATATAAAAATTTCAATTTTTTTAGGTTTTGGGTGGATTTTTCAATTTTTTGGGGGTGGTCACGAATTAAAGTCCTTTTCGCTCTAGGACGCTTAGTTTATGAGATATGGGCAAAAGAAGTTTTTCATATAAAAATTTCAATTTTTTTAGGTTTTGGGTGGATTTTTCAATTTTTTGGGGGTGGTCACGAATTAAAGTCCTTTTCGCTCTAGGACGCATATTTAAGGAGATATGGGCAAACTAAGTTTTTCATATAAAAATTTCAATTTTTTTAGGTTTTGGGTGAATTTTTCAATTTTTTGGGGGAGGTCACGAATTAAAGTCCTTTTCGCTCTAGGACGCATATTTAAGGAGATATGGGCAAAAGAAGTTTTTCATATAAAAATTTCAATTTTTTTAGGTTTTGGGTGGATTTTTCAACTTTTTGGGGGTTGTCACGAATTAAAGTCCTTTTCGCTCTAGGACGCTTAGTTTAGGAGATATGGGCAAAAGAAGTTTTTCGTATAAAAATTTCATTTTTTTAGGTTTTGAGTGGATTTTGCAACTTTTTGGGGGTGGTCACGAATTAAAGTCCTTTTCGCTCTAGGACGCTTAGTTTAGGAGATATGGGCAAAAGAAGTTTTTCGTATAAAAATTTCATTTTTTTAGGTTTTGGGTGGATTTTTCAATTTTTTGGGGGTGGTCACGAATTAAAGTCCTTTTCGCTCTAGGGCGCATATTTAAGGAGATATGGGCAAAAGAAGTTTTTAATATAAAAATTTCAATTTTTTTAGGTTTTGGGTGGATTTTTCAATTTTTTGAGGGATGGTCACGAATTAAAGTCCTTTTTGCTCTAGGAAGCATATTTAAGGAGATATGAGCAAAAGAAGTTTTTCATATAAAAATTTATTTTTTTTTAGGTTTTGGGTGGATTTTTCAATTTTTTGGGGGTGGTCACGAATTAAAGTCCTTTTCGCTCTAGGACGCTTAGTTTAGGAGATATGGGCAAAAGAAGTTTTTCATATAAAAATTTCAATTTTTTTAGGTTTTGGGTGGATTTTTCAATTTTTTGGTGGTGGTCACGAATTAAAGTCCTTTTCGCTCTAGGACGCTTAGTTTAGGACATATGGGCAAAAGAAGTTTTTCATATAAAAATTTCAATTTTTTTTAGGTTTTGGTTGGATTTTTCAATTTTTTGGGGTGGTCACGAATTAAAGTCCTTTTCGCTCTAGGACGCATATTTAAGGAGATATGGGCAAAAGAAGTTTTTCGTATAAAAATTTCAATTTTTTTAGGTTTTGGGTGGATTTTTGAACTTTTTGGGGGTGGTCACGAATTAAACTCCTTTTCGCTCTAGGACGCATATTTAAGGAGATATGGGCAAAAGAAGTTTTTCATATAAAAATTTAAATTTTTTTAGGTTTTGGGTGGATTTTTAAATTTTTTGGGGGTGGTCACGAATTAAAGTCCTTTTCGCTCTAGGACGCATATTTAAGGAGATATGGGCAAAAGAAGTTTTTCATATAAAATTTCAATTTTTTTTAGGTTTTAGGTGGATTTTTCAATTTTTTGGGGGAGGTCACGAATTAAAGTCCTTTTCGCTCTAGGACGCATATTGAAGGAGATATGGGCAAAAGAAGTTTTTCATATAAAAATTTCACTTTTGTTAGGTTTTGGGTGGATTTTTTAATGTTTTGGGGGTGGTCACGAATTAAAGTCCTTTTCGCTCTAGGACGATTAGTTTAGGAGATATGGGCAAAAGAAGTTTTTCATATAAAAATTTCAATTTTTTTAGGTTTTGGTTGGATTTTTCAACTTTTTGGGGGTGGTCACGAATTAAAGTCCTTTTCGCTCTAGGACGCATATTTAAGGAGATATGGGCAAAATAAGTTTTTCGTATAAAAATTTCAATTTTTTTAGGTTTTGGGTGGATTTTTCAATTTTTTGGGGTGGTCACGAATTAAAGTCCTTTTCGCTCTAGGACGCATATTTAAGGAGATATGGACAAAAGAAGTTTTTCATATAAAAATTTAAATTTTTTTAGGTTTTGGGTGGATTTTTCAATTTTTTGGGGGTGGTCACGAATTAAAGTCCTTTTCGCTCTAGGACGCTTAGTTTAGGAGATATGGGCAAAAGAAGTTTTTCATATAAAAATTTCAATTTTTTTAGGTTTTGGTTGGATTTTTCAACTTTTTGGGGGTGGTCACGAATTAAAGTCCTTTTCGCTCTAGGACGCATATTTAAGGAGATATGGGCAAAAGAAGTTTTTCGTATAAAAATTTCAATTTTTTTAGGTTTTGGGTGGATTTTTAAATTTTTTGGGGGTGGTCACGAATTAAAGTCATTTTCGCTCTAGGACGCATATTTAAGGAGATATGGGCAAAAGAAGTTTTTCGTATAAAAATTTCAATTTTTTTAGGTTTTGGGTGGATTTTTCAATTTTTTGGGGGTGGTCACGAATTAAAGTCCTTTTCGCTCTAGGGCGCATATTTAAGGAGATATGGGCAAAATAAGTTTTTCGTATAAAAATTTCAATTTTTTTAGGTTTTGGGTGGATTTTTCAATTTTTTGGGGGAGGTCACGAATTAAAGTCCTTTTCGCTCTAGGACGCATATTTAAGGAGATATGGGCAAAAGAAGTTTTTCATATAAAAATTTCAATTTTTTTAGGTTTTGGGTGGATTTTTCAATTTTTTGGGGGTGGTCACGAATTAAAGTCCTTTTCGCTCTAGGACGCTTAGTTTATGAGATATGGGCAAAAGAAGTTTTTCATATAAAAATTTAAATTTTTTTAGGTTTTGGGTGGATTTTTCAATTTTTTGGGGGTGGTCACGAATTAAAGTCCTTTTCGCTCTAGGACGCTTAGTTTAAGAGATATGTATGGGCAAACGAAGTTTTTCATATAAAAATTTTAATTTTTTTAGGTTTTGGGTGGATTTTTCAATTTTTTGGGGGTCGTCACGAATTAAAGTCCTTTTCGCTCTAGGACGCATATTTAAGGAGATATGGGCAAAAGAAATTTTCATATAAAAATTTCAATTTTTTTAGGTTTTGGGTGGATTTTTCAACTTTTTGGGGGTGGTCACGAATTAAAGTCATTTTCGCTCTAGGACGCATATTTAAGGAGATATGGGCAAAAGAAGTTTTTCATATAAAAATTTCAATTTTTTTAGGTTTTGGTTGGATTTTTCATTTTTTTGGGGTGGTCACGAATTAAAGTCCTTTTCGCTCTAGGACGCATATTTAAGGAGATATGGGCAAAATAAGTTTTTCATATAAAAATTTCAATTTTTTTAGGTTTTGGGTGGATTTTTCAATTTTTTGGGGGTGGTCACGAATTAAAGTCCTTTTCGCTTTAGGACGCTTAGTTTAGGAGATATGGGCAAAAGAAGTTTTTCATATAAAAATTTCAATTTTTTTAGGTTTTGGTTGGATTTTTAAATTTTTTGGGGTGGTCTCGAATTAAAGTCCTTTTCGCTCTAGGACGCATATTTAAGGAGATATGGGCAAAAGAAGTTTTTCGTATAAAAATTTCAATTTTTTAGGTTTTGGGTGGATTTTTCAACTTTTTGGGGGAGGTCACGAATTAAAGTCCTTTTTGCTCTAGGAAGCATATTTAAGGAGATATGGGCAAAAGAAGTTTTTCATATAAAAATTTCAATTTTTTTAGGTTTTGGGTGGATTTTTGAATTTTTTGGGGGTGGTCACGAATTAAACTCCTTTTCGCTCTAGGACGCATATTTAAGGAGATATGGGCAAAAGAAGTTTTTCATATAAAAATTTCAATTTTTTTAGGTTATGGGTGGATTTCTCAATTTTTTGGGGGAGGTCACGAATTAAAGTCCGCTTCGTTCTAGGACTCGTATTTAAGGAGATATGGGCAAAAGAAGTTTTTCGTATAAAAATTTCAATTTTTTTAGGTTTTGAGTGGATTTTTCAATTTTTGGGGGTGGTCACGAATGAAAGTCCTTTTCGGTCTAGGACACATATTTAAGGAGATATGGGCAAAATAAGTTTTTCATATAAAAATTTCAATTTTTTTAGGTTTTGGGTGGATTTTTCAATTTTTTGGGGAGGTCACGAATTAAAGTCCTTTTCGCTCTAGGACGCATGTTTAAGGAGATATGGGCAAAAGAAGTTTTTCATATAAAAATTTCAATTTTTTTAGGTTTTGGGTGGATTTTTCAATTTTTTGGGGGTGGTCACGAATTAAAGTCCTTTTCGCTCTAGGACGCATATTTAAGGAGATATGGGCAAAAGAAGTTTTTCGTATAAAAATTTCAATTTTTTTTTAGGTTTTGGGTGGATTTTTCATTTTTTTGGGGTGGCCACGAATTAAAGTCCTTTTCGCTCTAGGACGCATATTTAAGGAGATATGGGCCAACTAAGTTTTTCATATAAAAATTTCAATTTTTTTAGGTTTTGGGTGGATTTTTCAATTTTTTGGGGGAGGTCACGAATTAAAGTCCTTTTCGCTCTAGGACGCATATTTAAGGAGATATGGGCAAAAGAAGTTTTTCATATAAAAATTTCAATTTTTTTAGGTTTTGGGTGGATTTTTAAATTTTTTGGGGGTGGTCACGAATTAAAGTCCTTTTCGCTCTAGGACGCTTAGTTTATGAGATATGGGCAAAAGAAGTTTTTTATATAAAAATTTCAATTTTTTTAGGTTTTGGGTGGATTTTTCAATTTTTTGGGGGTGGTCATGAATTAAAGTCCTTTTCGCTCTAGGACGCTTAGTTTAAGAGATATGTATGGGCAAACGAAGTTTTTCATATAAAAATTTTAATTTTTTTAGGTTTTGGGTGGATTTTTCAATTTTTTGGGGGTGGTCACGAATTAAAGTCCTTTTCGCTCTAGGACGCATATTTAAGGAGATATGGGCAAAAGAAGTTTTTCATATAAAAATTTCAATTTTTTTAGGTTTTGGGTGGATTTTTCAATTTTTTGGGGGTGGTCACGAATTAAAGTCCTTTTCGCTCTAGGACGCATATTTAAGGAGATATGGGCAAAATAAGTTTTTCGTATAAAAATTTCAATTTTTTTTAGGTTTTGGGTGGATTTTTCAATTTTTTGGGGTGGCCACGAATTAAAGTCCTTTTCGCTCTAGGACGCATATTTAAGGAGATATGGGCCAACTAAGTTTTTCATATAAAAATTTCAATTTTTTTAGGTTTTGGGTGGATTTTTAAATTTTTTGGGGGAGGTCACGAATTAAAGTCCTTTTCGCTCTAGGACGCATATTTAAGGAGATATGGGCAAAAGAAGTTTTTCATATAAAAATTTCAATTTTTTTAGGTTTTGGGTGGATTTTTCAATTTTTTGGGGGTGGTCACGAATTAAAGTCCTTTTCGCTCTAGGACGCTTAGTTTATGAGATATGGGCAAAAGAAGTTTTTCATATAAAAATTTCAATTTTTTTAGGTTTTGGGTGGATTTTTCAATTTTTTGGGGGTGGTCACGAATTAAAGTCCTTTTCGCTCTAGGACGCTTAGTTTAAGAGATATGTATGGGCAAACGAAGTTTTTCATATAAAAATTTTAATTTTTTTAGGTTTTGGGTGGATTTTTCAATTTTTTGGGGGTCGTCACGAATTAAAGTCCTTTTCGCTCTAGGACGCATATTTAAGGAGATATGGGCAAAAGAAGTTTTTCATATAAAAATTTCAATTTTTTTAGGTTTTGGGTGGATTTTTCAACTTTTTGGGGGTGGTCACGAATTAAAGTCCTTTTCGCTCTAGGACGCTTAGTTTAGGAGATATGGGCAAAAGAAGTTTTTCGTATAAAAATTTCATTTTTTTAGGTTTTGAGTGGATTTTGCAACTTTTTGGGGGTGGTCACGAATTAAAGTCCTTTTCGCTTTAGGACGCTTAGTTTAGGAGATATGGGCAAAAGAAGTTTTTCGTATAAAAATTTCATTTTTTTAGGTTTTGGGTGGATTTTTCAATTTTTTGGGGGTGGTCACGAATTAAAGTCCTTTTCGCTCTAGGGCGCATATTTAAGGAGATATGGGCAAAAGAAGTTTTTAATATAAAAATTTCAATTTTTTTAGGTTTTGGGTGGATTTTTCAATTTTTTGAGGGATGGTCACGAATTAAAGTCCTTTTTGCTCTAGGAAGCATATTTAAGGAGATATGAGCAAAAGAAGTTTTTCATATAAAAATTTAATTTTTTTAGGTTTTGGGTGGATTTTTCAATTTTTTGGGGGTGGTCACGAATTAAAGTCCTTTTCGCTCTAGGACGCTTAGTTTAGGAGATATGGGCAAAAGAAGTTTTTCATATAAAAATTTCAATTTTTTTAGGTTTTGGGTGGATTTTTCAATTTTTTGGTGGTGGTCACGAA
Organism: Haematobia irritans; assembly: GCF_050003625.1. NCBI lineage: Eukaryota > Metazoa > Arthropoda > Insecta > Diptera > Muscidae > Haematobia > Haematobia irritans. The sequence goes on along the minus strand of NC_134397.1, from coordinate 161,670,985 downwards.
TTAAAGTCCTTTTCGCTCTAGGACGCTTAGTTTAGGACATATGGGCAAAAGAAGTTTTTCATATAAAAATTTCAATTTTTTTTAGGTTTTGGTTGGATTTTTCAATTTTTTGGGGTGGTCACGAATTAAAGTCCTTTTCGCTCTAGGACGCATATTTAAGGAGATATGGGCAAAAGAAGTTTTTCGTATAAAAATTTCAATTTTTTTAGGTTTTGGGTGGATTTTTGAACTTTTTGGGGGAGGTCACGAATTAAACTCCTTTTCGCTCTAGGACGCATATTTAAGGAGATATGGGCAAAAGAAGTTTTTCATATAAAAATTTCAATTTTTTTAGGTTTTGGGTGGATTTTTAAATTTTTTGGGGGTGGTCACGAATTAAAGTCCTTTTCGCTCTAGGACGCATATTTAAGGAGATATGGGCAAAAGAAGTTTTTCATATAAAATTTCAATTTTTTTTAGGTTTTAGGTGGATTTTTCAATTTTTTGGGGGAGGTCACGAATTAAAGTCCTTTTCGCTCTAGGACGCATATTTAAGGAGATATGGACAAAAGAAGTTTTTCATATAAAAATTTAAATTTTTTTAGGTTTTGGGTGGATTTTTTAATGTTTTGGGGGTGGTCACGAATTAAAGTCCTTTTCGCTCTAGGACGCTTAGTTTAGGAGATATGGGCAAAAGAAGTTTTTCATATAAAAATTTCAATTTTTTTAGGTTTTGGTTGGATTTTTCAACTTTTTGGGGGTGGTCACGAATTAAAGTCCTTTTCGCTCTAGGACGCATATTTAAGGAGATATGGGCAAAAGAAGTTTTTCGTATAAAAATGTCAATTTTTTTAGGTTTTGGGTGGATTTTTAAATTTTTTGGGGGTGGTCACGAATTAAAGTCATTTTCGCTCTAGGACGCATATTTAAGGAGATATGGGCAAAAGAAGTTTTTCGTATAAAAATTTCAATTTTTTTAGGTTTTGGGTGGATTTTTCAATTTTTTGGGGGTGGTCACGAATTAAAGTCCTTTTCGCTCTAGGGCGCATATTTAAGGAGATATGGGCAAAATAAGTTTTTCGTATAAAAATTTCAATTTTTTTTTTAGGTTTTGGGTGGATTTTTCAATTTTTTGGGGTGGCCACGAATTAAAGTCCTTTTCGCTCTAGGACGCATATTTAAGGAGATATGGGCCAACTAAGTTTTTCATATAAAAATTTCAATTTTTTTAGGTTTTGGGTGGATTTTTCAATTTTTTGGGGGAGGTCACGAATTAAAGTCCTTTTCGCTCTAGGACGCATATTTAAGGAGATATGGGCAAAAGAAGTTTTTCATATAAAAATTTCAATTTTTTTAGGTTTTGGGTGGATTTTTCAATTTTTTGGGGTTGGTCACGAATTAAAGTCCTTTTCGCTCTAGGACGCATATTTAAGGAGATATGGGCAAAAGAAGTTTTTCATATAAAAATTTCAATTTTTTTAGGTTTTGGGTGGATTTTTCAATTTTTTGGGGGTGGTCACGAATTAAAGTCCTTTTCGCTCTAGGACGCTTAGTTTAAGAGATATGTATGGGCAAACGAAGTTTTTCATATAAAAATTTTAATTTTTTTAGGTTTTGGGTGGATTTTTCAATTTTTTGGGGGTCGTCACGAATTAAAGTCCTTTTCGCTCTAGGACGCATATTTAAGGAGATATGGGCAAAAGAAGTTTTTCATATAAAAATTTCATTTTTTTTAGGTTTTGGGTGGATTTTTCAACTTTTTGGGGGTGGTCACGAATTAAAGTCCTTTTCGCTCTAGGACGCTTAGTTTAGGAGATATGGGCAAAAGAAGTTTTTCGTATAAAAATTTCATTTTTTTAGGTTTTGAGTGGATTTTGCAACTTTTTGGGGGTGGTCACGAATTAAAGTCCTTTTCGCTCTAGGACGCTTAGTTTAGGAGATATGGGCAAAAGAAGTTTTTCGTATAAAAATTTCATTTTTTTAGGTTTTGGGTGGATTTTTCAATTTTTTGGGGGTGGTCACGAATTAAAGTCCTTTTCGCTCTAGGGCGCATATTTAAAGAGATATGGGCAAAAGAAGTTTTTAATATAAAAATTTCAATTTTTTTAGGTTTTGGGTGGATTTTTCAATTTTTTGAGGGATGGTCACGAATTAAAGTCCTTTTTGCTCTAGGAAGCATATTTAAGGAGATATGAGCAAAAGAAGTTTTTCATATAAAAATTTAATTTTTTTTAGGTTTTGGGTGGATTTTTCAATTTTTTGGGGGTGGTCACGAATTAAAGTCCTTTTCGCTCTAGGACGCTTAGTTTAGGAGATATGGGCAAAAGAAGTTTTTCATATAAAAATTTCAATTTTTTTAGGTTTTGGGTGGATTTTTCAATTTTTTGGTGGTGGTCACGAATTAAAGTCCTTTTCGCTCTAGGACGCTTAGTTTAGGACATATGGGCAAAAGAAGTTTTTCATATAAAAATTTCAATTTTTTTTAGGTTTTGGTTGGATTTTTCAATTTTTTGGGGTGGTCACGAATTAAAGTCCTTTTCGCTCTAGGACGCATATTTAAGGAGATATGGGCAAAAGAAGTTTTTCGTATAAAAATTTCAATTTTTTTAGGTTTTGGGTGGATTTTTGAACTTTTTGGGGGAGGTCACGAATTAAAGTCCTTTTTGCTCTAGGAAGCATATTTAAGGAGATATGGGCAAAAGAAGTTTTTCATATAAAAATTTCAATTTTTTTAGGTTTTGGGTGGATTTTTCAATTTTTTGGGGGTGGTCACGAATTAAACTCCTTTTCGCTCTAGGACGCATATTTAAGGAGATATGGGCAAAAGAAGTTTTTCATATAAAAATTTCACTTTTTTTAGGTTTTGGGTGGATTTTTAAATTTTTTGGGGGTGGTCACGAATTAAAGTCCTTTCCGCTCTAGGACGCATATTTAAGGAGATATGGGCAAAAGAAGTTTTTCATATAAAAATTTCAATTTTTTTAGGTTTTGGTTGGATTTTTCAACTTTTTGGGGGTGGTCACGAATTAAAGTCCTTTTCGCTCTAGGACGCATATTTAAGGAGATATGGGCAAAATAAGTTTTTCGTATAAAAATTTCAATTTTTTTAGGTTTTGGGTGGATTTTTCAATTTTTTGGGGTGGTCACGAATTAAAGTCCTTTTCGCTCTAGGACGAATATTTAAGGAGATATGGACAAAAGAAGTTTTTCATATAAAAATTTAAATTTTTTTAGGTTTTGGGTGGATTTTTCAATTTTTTGGGGGTGGTCACGAATTAAAGTCCTTTTCGCTCTAGGACGCTTAGTTTAGGAGATATGGGCAAAAGAAGTTTTTCATATAAAAATTTCAATTTTTTTAGGTTTTGGTTGGATTTTTCAACTTTTTGGGGGTGGTCACGAATTAAAGTCCTTTTCGCTCTAGGACGCATATTTAAGGAGATATGGGCAAAAGAAGTTTTTCGTATAAAAATTTCAATTTTTTTAGGTTTTGGGTGGATTTTTAAATTTTTTGGGGGTGGTCACGAATTAAAGTCATTTTCGCTCTAGGACGCATATTTAAGGAGATATGGGCAAAAGAAGTTTTTCGTATAAAAATTTCAATTTTTTTAGGTTTTGGGTGGATTTTTCAATTTTTTGGGGTGGTCACGAATTAAAGTCCTTTTCGCTCTAGGACGCATATTTAAGGAGATATGGACAAAAGAAGTTTTTCATATAAAAATTTCAATTTTTTTTAGGTTTTCGGTGGATTTTTCAATTTTTTGAGGGTGGTCACGAATTAAAGTCCTTTTCGCTCAAGGACGCATATTTAAGGAGATATGGGCAAAAGAAGTTTTTCATATAAAAATTTAAATTTTTTTAGGTTTTGGGTGGATTTTTAAATTTTTTGGGGGTGGTCACGAATTAAAGTCCTTTTCGCTCTAGGACGCATATTTAAGGAGATATGGGCAAAAGAAGTTTTTCATATAAAAATTTCAATTTTTTTAGGTTTTGGGTGGATTTTTCAATTTTTTGGGGGTGGTCACGAATTAAAGTCCTTTTCGCTCTAGGACGCATATTTAAGGAGATATGGGCAAAAGAAGTTTTTCATATAAAAATTTCAATTTTTTTAGGTTTTGGGTGGATTTTTCAATTTTTTGGGGGTGGTCACGAATTAAAGTCCTTTTCGCTCTAGGACGCTTAGTTTAGGAGATATGGGCAAAAGAAGTTTTTCATATAAAAATTTCAATTTTTTTAGGTTTTGGGTGGATTTTTAAATTTTTTGGGGGAGGTCACGAATTAAAGTCCTTTTCGCTCTAGGATGCATATTTAAGGAGATATGGGCAAAAGAAGTTTTTCATATAAAAATTTCAATTTTTTTTAGGTTTTGGTTGGATTTTTCAATTTTTTGGGGTGGTCACGAATTAAAGTCCTTTTCGCTCTAGGACGCATATTTAAGGAGATATGGGCAAAAGAAGTTTTTCGTATAAAAATTTCAATTTTTTTAGGTTTTGGGTGGATTTTTCAACTTTTTGGGGGAGGTCACGAATTAAAGTCCTTTTTGCTCTAGGAAGCATATTTAAGGAGATATGGGCAAAAGAAGTTTTTCGTATAAAAATTTCAATTTTTTTAGGTTTTGGGTGGATTTTTCAATTTTTTGGGGGTGGTCACGAATTAAAGTCCTTTTTGCTCTAGGAAGCATATTTAAGGAGATATGGGCAAAAGAAGTTTTTCATATAAAAATTTCAATTTTTTTAGGTTTTGGGTGGATTTTTCAATTTTTTGGGGGTGGTCACGAATTAAAGTCCTTTTCGCTCTAGGACGCATATTTAAGGAGATATGGGCAAAAGAAGTTTTTCATATAAAAATTTAAATTTTTTTAGGTTTTGGGTGGATTTTTCAATTTTTTGGGGGAGGTCACGAATTAAAGTCCTTTTCGCTCTAGGACGCGTATTTAAGGAGATATGGGCAAAAGAAGTTTTTCATATAAAAATTTCAATTTTTTTAGGTTTTGGGTGGATTTTTCAATTTTTTGGGGGTGGTCACGAATTAAAGTCCTTTTCGCTCTAGGACGCTTAGTTTAGGAGATATGGGCAAAAGAAGTTTTTCGTATACAAATTTCATTTTTTTAGGTTTTGGGTGGATTTTTCAATTTTTTGGGGGTGGTCACGAATTAAAGTCCTTTTCGCTCTAGGACGCATATTTAAGGAGATATGAGCAAAAGAAGTTTTTCATATAAAAATTTCAATTTTTTTAGGTTTTGGGTGGATTTTTCCATTTTTTGGGGGAGGTCACGAATTAAAGTCCTTTTCGCTCTAGGACGCATATTTAGGGAGATATGGGCAAAAGAAGTTTTTCATATAAAAATTTCAATTTTTTTAGGTTTTGGGTGGATTTTTCAATTTTTTGGGGGAGGTCACGAATTAAAGTCCTTTTCGCTCTAGGACGCATATTTAAGGAGATATGGGCAAAAGAAGTTTTTCGTATAAAAATTTCAATTTTTTTAGGTTTTGGGTGGATTTTTCAATTTTTTGGGGTGGTCACGAATTAAAGTCCTTTTCGCTCTAGGACGCATATTTAAGGAGATATGGACAAAAGAAGTTTTTCGTATAAAAATTTCAATTTTTTTAGGTTTTGGGTGGATTTTTCAATTTTTTGGGGGTGGTCACGAATTAAAGTCCTTTTCGCTCTAGGACGCATATTTAAGGAGATATGGGCAAAAGAAATTTTTCATATAAACATTTAAATTTTTTTAGGTTTTGAGTGGATTTTTCAATTTTTTGGGGGAGGTCACGAATTAAAGTCCTTTTCGCTCTAGGACGCATATTTAAGGAGATATGGGCAAAAGAAGTTTTTCATATAAAAATTTCAATTTTTTTAGGTTTTGGGTGGATTTTTCAATTTTTTGGTGGTGGTCACGAATTAAAGTCCTTTTCGCTCTAGGACGCTTAGTTTAGGACATATGGGCAAAAGAAGTTTTTCATATAAAAATTTCAATTTTTTTTAGGTTTTGGTTGGATTTTTCAATTTTTTGGGGTGGTCACGAATTAAAGTCCTTTTCGCTCTAGGACGCATATTTAAGGAGATATGGGCAAAAGAAGTTTTTCGTATAAAAATTTCAATTTTTTTAGGTTTTGGGTGGATTTTTCAACTTTTTGGGGGAGGTCACGAATTAAAGTCCTTTTTGCTCTAGGAAGCATATTTAAGGAGATATGGGCAAAAGAAGTTTTTCATATAAAAATTTCAATTTTTTTAGGTTTTGGGTGGATTTTTCAATTTTTTGGGGGTGGTCACGAATTAAAGTCCTTTTCGCTCTAGGACGCTTAGTTTAGGAGATATGGGCAAAAGAAGTTTTTCATATAAAAATTTCAATTTTTTTAGGTTTTGGGTGGATTTTTCAATTTTTTGGGGTGGTCACGAATTAAAGTCCTTTTCGCTCTAGGACGCATATTTAAGGAGATATGGGCAAAAGAAGTTTTTCGTATAAAAATTTCAATTTTTTTAGGTTTTGGGTGGATTTTTCAACTTTTTGGGGGAGGTCACGAATTAAAGTCCTTTTTGCTCTAGGAAGCATATTTAAGGAGATATGGGCAAAAGAAGTTTTTCATATAAAAATTTCAATTTTTTTGGTTTTGGGTGGATTTTTCAATTTTTTGGGGGTGGTCACGAATTAAACTCCTTTTCGCTCTAGGACGCATATTTAATGAGATATGGGCAAAAGAAGTTTTTCATATAAAAATTTCAATTTTTTTAGGTTTTGGGTGGATTTTTAAATTTTTTGGGGGTGGTCACGAATTAAAGTCCTTTTCGCTCTAGGACGCTTAGTTTAGGAGATATGGGCAAAAGAAGTTTTTCATATAAAAATTTCAATTTTTTTAGGTTTTGGGTGGATTTTTCAATTTTTTTGGGGGTGGTCACGAATTAATGTCCTTTTCGCTCTAGGACGCATATTTAAGGAGATATGGGCAAAAGAAGTTTTTCATATAAAAATTTCAATTTTTTTAGGTTTTGGGTGGATTTTTCAATGTTTTGGGGGTGGTCACGAATTAAAGTCCTTTTCGCTCTAGGACGCTTAGTTTAGGAGATATGGGCAAAAGAAGTTTTTCATATAAACATTTAAATTTTTTTAGGTTTTGAGTGGATTTTTCAATTTTTTGGGGGTGGTCACGAATTAAAGTCCTTTTCGCTCTAGGACGCATATTTAAGGAGATATGGGCAAAATAAGTTTTTCGTATAAAAATTTCAATTTTTTTAGGTGTTGGGTGGATTTTTCAATTTTTTGGGGTGGTCACGAATTAAAGTCCTTTTCGCTCTAGGACGCATATTTAAGGAGATATGGACAAAAGAAGTTTTTCATATAAAAATTTCAATTTTTTAGGTTTTGGGTGGATTTTTAAATTTTTTGGGGAGGTCACGAATTAAAGACCTTTTCGCTCTAGGACGCATATTTAAGGAGATATGGACAAAAGAAGTTTTTCATATAAAAATTTCAATTTTTTTAGGTTTTGGGTGGATTTTTCAATTTTTTGGGGGTGGTCACGAATTAAAGTCCTTTTCGCTCTAGGACGCTTAGTTTAGGAGATATGGGCAAAAGAAGTTTTTCATATAAAAATTTCAATTTTTTTAGGTTTTGGTTGGATTTTTCAACTTTTTGGGGGTGGTCACGAATTAAAGTCCTTTTCGCTCTAGGACGCATATTTAAGGAGATATGGGCAAAAGAAGTTTTTCGTATAAAAATTTCAATTTTTTTTAGATTTTGGGTGGATTTTTAAATTTTTTGGGGGTAGTCACGAATTAAAGTCATTTTCGCTCTAGGACGCATATTTAAGGAGATATGGGCAAAAGAAGTTTTTCGTATAAAAATTTCAATTTTTTTAGGTTTTGGGTGGATTTTTCAATTTTTTGGGGTGGTCACGAATTAAAGTCCTTTTCGCTCTAGGACGCATATTTAAGGAGATATGGACAAAAGAAGTTTTTCGTATAAAAATTTCAATTTTTTTAGGTTTTGGGTGGATTTTTCAATTTTTTGGGGGTGGTCACGAATTAAAGTCCTTTTCGCTCTAGGACGCATATTTAAGGAGATATGGGCAAAAGAAGTTTTTCATATAAAAATTTCAATTTTTTTAGGTTTTGGGTGGATTTTTCAATTTTTTGGGGGAGGTCACGAATTAAAGTCCTTTTCGCTCTAGGACGCATATTTAATGAGATATGGGCAAAAGAAGTTTTTCATATAAAAATTTCAATTTTTTTAGGTTTTGGGTGGATTTTTAAATTTTTTGGGGGTGGTCACGAATTAAAGTCCTTTTCGCTCTAGGACGCTTAGTTTAGGAGATATGGGCAAAAGAAGTTTTTCATATAAAAATTTCAATTTTTTTAGGTTTTGGGTGGATTTTTCAATTTTTTGGTGGTGGTCACGAATTAAAGTCCTTTTCGCTCTAGGACGCTTAGTTTAGGACATATGGGCAAAAGAAGTTTTTCATATAAAAATTTCAATTTTTTTAGGTTTTGGTTGGATTTTTCAATTTTTTGGGGTGGTCACGAATTAAAGTCCTTTTCGCTCTAGGACGCATATTTAAGGAGATATGGGCAAAAGAAGTTTTTCGTATAAAAATTTCAATTTTTTTAGGTTTTGGGTGGATTTTTCAACTTTTTGGGGGAGGTCACGAATTAAAGTCCTTTTTGCTCTAGGAAGCATATTTAAGGAGATATGGGCAAAAGAAGTTTTTCGTATAAAAATTTCAATTTTTTTAGGTTTTGGGTGGATTTTTCAATTTTTTGGGGGTGGTCACGAATTAAAGTCCTTTTTGCCCTAGGAAGCATACTTAAGGAGATATGGGCAAAAGAAGTTTTTCATATAAAAATTTCAATTTTTTTAGGTTTTGGGTGGATTTTTCAATTTTTTGGGGGTGGTCACGAATTAAAGTCCTTTTCGCTCTAGGACGCATATTTAAGGAGATATGGACAAAAGAAGTTTTTCATATAAAAATTTCAATTTTTTAGGTTTTGGGTGGATTTTTAAATTTTTTGGGGAGGTCACGAATTAAAGACCTTTTCGCTCTAGGACGCATATTTAAGGAGATATGGACAAAAGAAGTTTTTCATATAAAAATTTCAATTTTTTTAGGTTTTGGGTGGATTTTTCAATTTTTTGGGGGTGGTCACGAATTAAAGTCCTTTTCGCTCTAGGACGCTTAGTTTAGGAGATATGGGCAAAAGAAGTTTTTCATATAAAAATTTCAATTTTTTTAGGTTTTGGTTGGATTTTTCAACTTTTTGGGGGTGGTCACGAATTAAAGTCCTTTTCGCTCTAGGACGCATATTTAAGGAGATATGGGCAAAAGAAGTTTTTCGTATAAAAATTTCAATTTTTTTTAGATTTTGGGTGAATTTTTAAATTTTTTGGGGGTAGTCACGAATTAAAGTCATTTTCGCTCTAGGACGCATATTTAAGGAGATATGGGCAAAAGAAGTTTTTCGTATAAAAATTTCAATTTTTTTAGGTTTTGGGTGGATTTTTCAATTTTTTGGGGTGGTCACGAATTAAAGTCCTTTTCGCTCTAGGACGCATATTTAAGGAGATATGGACAAAAGAAGTTTTTCGTATAAAAATTTCAATTTTTTTAGGTTTTGGGTGGATTTTTCAATTTTTTGGGGGTGGTCACGAATTAAAGTCCTTTTCGCTCTAGGACGCATATTTAAGGAGATATGGGCAAAAGAAGTTTTTCATATAAAAATTTAAATTTTTTTAGGTTTTGGGTGGATTTTTCAATTTTTTGGGGGAGGTCACGAATTAAAGTCCTTTTCGCTCTAGGACGCATATTTAATGAGATATGGGCAAAAGAAGTTTTTCATATAAAAATTTCAATTTTTTTAGGTTTTGGGTGGATTTTTAAATTTTTTGGGGGTGGTCACGAATTAAAGTCCTTTTCGCTCTAGGACGCTTAGTTTAGGAGATATGGGCAAAAGAAGTTTTTCATATAAAAATTTCAATTTTTTTAGGTTTTGGGTGGATTTTTCAATTTTTTAGTGGTGGTCACGAATTAAAGTCCTTTTGGCTCTAGGACGCTTAGTTTAGGAGATATGGGCAAAAGAAGTTTTTCATATAAAAATTTCAATTTTTTTAGGTTTTGGTTGGATTTTTCAACTTTTTGGGGGTGGTCACGAATTAAAGTCCTTTTCGCTCTAGGACGCATATTTAAGGAGATATGGGCAAAAGAAGTTTTTCGTATAAAAATTTCAATTTTTTTAGGTTTTGGGTGGATTTTTCAACTTTTTGGGGGAGGTCACGAATTAAAGTCCTTTTTGCTCTAGGAAGCATATTTAAGGAGATATGGGCAAAAGAAGTTTTTCGTATAAAAATTTCAATTTTTTTAGGTTTTGGGTGGATTTTTCAATTTTTTGGGGGTGGTCACGAATTAAAGTCCTTTTTGCCCTAGGAAGCATATTTAAGGAGATATGGGCAAAAGAAGTTTTTCATATAAAAATTTCAATTTTTTTAGGTTTTGGGTGGATTTTGCAATTTTTTTGGGGGTGGTCACGAATTAAAGTCCTTTTCGCTCTAGGACGCATATTTAAGGAGATATGGGCAAAAGAAGTTTTTCATATAAAAATTTAAATTTTTTTAGGTTTTGGGTGGATTTTTCAATTTTTTGGGGGAGGTCACGAATTAAAGTTTTCAATTTTTTGGGGGAGGTCACGAATTAAAGTCCTTTTCGCTCTAGGACGCATATTTAAGGAGATATGGGCAAAAGAAGTTTTTCATATAAAAATTTCAATTTTTTTAGGTTTTGGGTGGATTTTTCAATTTTTTGGGGGTGGTCACGAATTAAAGTCCTTTTCGCTCTAGGACGCTTAGTTTAGGAGATATGGGCAAAAGAAGTTTTTCGTATAAAAATTTCATTTTTTTAGGTTTTGGGTGGATTTTTCAATTTTTTGGGGGTGGTCACGAATTAAAGTCCTTTTCGCTCTAGGACGCATATTTAAGGAGATATGGGCAAAAGAAGTTTTTCATATAAAAATTTCAATTTTTTTAGGTTTTGGGTGGATTTTGCAATTTTTTTGGGGGTGGTCACGAATTAAAGTCCTTTTCGCTCTAGGACGCATATTTAAGGAGATATGGGCAAAAGAAGTTTTTCATATAAAAATTTAAATTTTTTTAGGTTTTGGGTGGATTTTTCAATTTTTTGGGGGAGGTCACGAATTAAAGTTTTCAATTTTTTGGGGGAGGTCACGAATTAAAGTCCTTTTCGCTCTAGGACGCATATTTAAGGAGATATGGGCAAAAGAAGTTTTTCATATAAAAATTTCAATTTTTTTAGGTTTTGGGTGGATTTTTCAATTTTTTGGGGGTGGTCACGAATTAAAGTCCTTTTCGCTCTAGGACGCTTAGTTTAGGAGATATGGGCAAAAGAAGTTTTTCGTATAAAAATTTCATTTTTTTAGGTTTTGGGTGGATTTTTCAATTTTTTGGGGGTGGTCACGAATTAAAGTCCTTTTCGCTCTAGGACGCATATTTAAGGAGATATGGGCAAAAGAAGTTTTTCATATAAAAATTTCAATTTTTTTAGGTTTTGGGTGGATTTTTCAATTTTTTGGGGGAGGTCACGAATTAAAGTCCTTTTCGCTCTGGGACGCATATTTAGGGAGATATGGGCAAAAGAAGTTTTTCATATAAAAATTTCAATTTTTGTAGGTTTTGGGTGGATTTTTCAATTTTTTGGGGGAGGTCACGAATTAAAGTCCTTTTCGCTCTAGGACGCATATTTAAGGAGATATGGGCAAAAGAAGTTTTTCGTATAAAAATTTCAATTTTTTTAGGTTTTGGGTGGATTTTTCAATTTTTTGGGGTGGTCACGAATTAAAGTCCTTTTCGCTCTAGGACGCATATTTAAGGAGATATGGACAAAAGAAGTTTTTCGTATAAAAATTTCAATTTTTTTAGGTTTTGGGTGGATTTTTCAATTTTTTGGGGGTGGTCACGAATTAAAGTCCTTTTCGCTCTAGGACGCATATTTAAGGAGATATGGGCAAAAGAAGTTTTTCATATAAAAATTTAAATTTTTTTAGGTTTTGGGTGGATTTTTCAATTTTTTGGGGGAGGTCACGAATTAAAGTCCTTTTCGCTCTAGGACGCATATTTAATGAGATATGGGCAAAAGAAGTTTTTCATATAAAAATTTCAATTTTTTTAGGTTTTGGGTGGATTTTTAAATTTTTTGGGGGTGGTCACGAATTAAAGTCCTTTTCGCTCTAGGACGCTTAGTTTAGGAGATATGGGCAAAAGAAGTTTTTCATATAAAAATTTCAATTTTTTTAGGTTTTGGGTGGATTTTTCAATTTTTTGGTGGTGGTCACGAATTAAAGTCCTTTTCGCTCTAGGACGCTTAGTTTAGGACATATGGGCAAAAGAAGTTTTTCATATAAAAATTTCAATTTTTTTAGGTTTTGGTTGGATTTTTCAATTTTTTGGGGTGGTCACGAATTAAAGTCCTTTTCGCTCTAGGACGCATATTTAAGGAGATATGGGCAAAAGAAGTTTTTCGTATAAAAATTTCAATTTTTTTAGGTTTTGGGTGGATTTTTCAACTTTTTGGGGGAGGTCACGAATTAAAGTCCTTTTTGCTCTAGGAAGCATATTTAAGGAGATATGGGCAAAAGAAGTTTTTCGTATAAAAATTTCAATTTTTTTAGGTTTTGGGTGGATTTTTCAATTTTTTGGGGGTGGTCACGAATTAAAGTCCTTTTTGCCCTAGGAAGCATATTTAAGGAGATATGGGCAAAAGAAGTTTTTCATATAAAAATTTCAATTTTTTTAGGTTTTGGGTGGATTTTTCAATTTTTTTGGGGGTGGTCACGAATTAAAGTCCTTTTCGCTCTAGGACGCATATTTAAGGAGATATGGGCAAAAGAAGTTTTTCATATAAAAATTTAAATTTTTTTAGGTTTTGGGTGGATTTTTCAATTTTTTGGGGGAGGTCACGAATTAAAGTTTTCAATTTTTTGGGGGAGGTCACGAATTAAAGTCCTTTTCGCTCTAGGACGCATATTTAAGGAGATATGGGCAAAAGAAGTTTTTCATATAAAAATTTCAATTTTTTTAGGTTTTGGGTGGATTTTTCAATTTTTTGGGGGTGGTCACGAATTAAAGTCCTTTTCGCTCTAGGACGCATATTTAAGGAGATATGGGCAAAAGAAGTTTTTCATATAAAAATTTCAATTTTTTTAGGTTTTGGGTGGATTTTTCAATTTTTTGGGGGAGGTCACGAATTAAAGTCCTTTTCGCTCTGGGACGCATATTTAGGGAGATATGGGCAAAAGAAGTTTTTCATATAAAAATTTCAATTTTTGTAGGTTTTGGGTGGATTTTTCAATTTTTTGGGGGAGGTCACGAATTAAAGTCCTTTTCGCTCTAGGACGCATATTTAAGGAGATATGGGCAAAAGAAGTTTTTCGTATAAAAATTTCAATTTTTTTAGGTTTTGGGTGGATTTTTCAATTTTTTGGGGTGGTCACGAATTAAAGTCCTTTTCGCTCTAGGACGCATATTTAAGGAGATATGGACAAAAGAAGTTTTTCGTATAAAAATTTCAATTTTTTTAGGTTTTGGGTGGATTTTTCAATTTTTTGGGGGTGGTCACGAATTAAAGTCCTTTTCGCTCTAAGACGCTTAGTTTAGGACATATGGGCAAAAGAAGTTTTTCATATAAAAATTTCAATTTTTTTTAGGTTTTGGTTGGATTTTTCAATTTTTTGGGGTGGTCACGAATTAATGTCCTTTTCGCTCTAGGACGCATATTTAAGGAGATATGGGCAAAAGAAGTTTTTCGTGTAAAAATTTCAATTTTTTTAGGTTTTGGGTGGATTTTTCAACTTTTTGGGGGAGGTCACGAATTAAAGTCCTTTTTGCTCTTGGAAGCATATTTAAGGAGATATGGGCAAAAGAAGTTTTTCATATAAAAATTTCAATTTTTTTAGGTTTGGGTGGATTTTTCAATTTTTTGGGGGTGGTCACGAATTAAAGTCCTTTTCGCTCTAGGACGCTTAGTTTAGGAGATATGGGCAAAAGAAGTTTTTCATATAAAAATTTCAATTTTTTTAGGTTTTGGGTGGATTTTTCAATTTTTTGGTGGTGGTCACGAATTAAAGTCCTTTTCGCTCTAGGACGCTTAGTTTAGGACATATGGGCAAAAGAAGTTTTTCATATAAAAATTTCAATTTTTTTAGGTTTTGGTTGGATTTTTCAATTTTTTGGGGTGGTCACGAATTAAAGTCCTTTTCGCTCTAGGACGCATATTTAAGGAGATATGGGCAAAAGAAGTTTTTCGTATAAAAATTTCAATTTTTTTAGGTTTTGGGTGGATTTTTCAACTTTTTGGGGGAGGTCACGAATTAAAGTCCTTTTTGCTCTAGGAAGCATATTTAAGGAGATATGGGCAAAAGAAGTTTTTCATATAAAAATTTCAATTTTTTTAGGTTTTGGGTGGATTTTTCAATTTTTTGGGGGTGGTCACGAATTAAACTCCTTTTCGTTCTAGGACGCATATTTAAGGAGATATGGGCAAAAGAAGTTTTTCATATAAACATTTAAATTTTTGTAGGCTTTAGGTGGATTTTTCAATTTGTTGGGGGTGGTCACGAATTAAAGTCCTTTTCGCTCTAGGACGCATATTTAAGGAGATATGGGCAAAAGAAGTTTTTCATATAAAATTTCAATTTTTTTTAGGTTTTGGGTGGATTTTTCAATTTTTTGGGGGAGGTCACGAATTAAAGTCCTTTTCGCTCTAGGACGCATATTTAAGGAGATATGGGCAAAAGAAGTTTTTCATATAAAAATTTCACTTTTTTTAGGTTTTGGGTGGATTTTTCATTTTTTTAGTGGTGGTCACGAATTAAAGTCCTTTTCGCTCTAGGACGCTTAGTTTAGGAAATATGGGCAAAAGAAGTTTTTCATACAAAAATTTCAATTTTTTTAGGTTTTTGGTGGATTTTTCAATTTTTGGGGGTGGTCACGAATTAAAGTCCTTTTCGCTCTAGGACGCATATTTAAGGAGATATGGGCAAAAGAAGTTTTTCATATAAAAATTTCAATTTTTTTAGGTTTTGGGTGGATTTTTCAATGTTTTGGGGGTGGTCACGAATTAAAGTCCTTTTCGCTCTAGGACGCTTAGTTTAGGAGATATGGGCAAAAGAAGTTTTTCATATAAAAATTTCAATTTTTTTAGGTTTTGGTTGGATTTTTCAATTTGTTGGGGGTGGTCACGAATTAAAGTCCTTTTCGCTCTAGGACGCATATTTAAGGAGATATGGGCAAAAGAAGTTTTTCATATAAAATTTCAATTTTTTTTAGGTTTTGGGTGGATTTTTCAATTTTTTGGGGGAGGTCACGAATTAAAGTCCTTTTCGCTCTAGGACGCATATTTAAGGAGATATGGGCAAAAGAAGTTTTTCATATAAAAATTTCACTTTTTTTAGGTTTTGGGTGGATTTTTCATTTTTTTAGTGGTGGTCACGAATTAAAGTCCTTTTCGCTCTAGGACGCTTAGTTTAGGAAATATGGGCAAAAGAAGTTTTTCATACAAAAATTTCAATTTTTTTAGGTTTTTGGTGGATTTTTCAATTTTTGGGGGTGGTCACGAATTAAAGTCCTTTTCGCTCTAGGACGCATATTTAAGGAGATATGGGCAAAAGAAGTTTTTCATATAAAAATTTCAATTTTTTTAGGTTTTGGGTGGATTTTTCAATGTTTTGGGGGTGGTCACGAATTAAAGTCCTTTTCGCTCTAGGACGCTTAGTTTAGGAGATATGGGCAAAAGAAGTTTTTCATATAAAAATTTCAATTTTTTTAGGTTTTGGTTGGATTTTTCAACTTTTTGGGGGTGGTCACGAATTAAAGTCCTTTTCGCTCTAGGACGCATATTTAAGGAGATATGGGCAAAATAAGTTTTTCGTATAAAAATTTCAATTTTTTTAGGTTTTGGGTGGATTTTTCAATTTTTTGGGGTGGTCACGAATTAAAGTCCTTTTCGCTCTAGGACGCATATTTAAGGAGATATGGACAAAAGAAGTTTTTCATATAAAAATTTAAATTTTTTAGGTTTTGGGTGGATTTTTCAATTTTTTGGGGGAGATCACGAATTAAAGTCCTTTTCGCTCTAGGACGCATATTTAAGGAGATATGGACAAAAGAAGTTTTTCATATAAAAATTTCAATTTTTTTAGGTTTTGGGTGGATTTTTCAATTTTTTGGGGGTGGTCACGAATTAAAGTCCTTTTCGCTCTAGGACGCTTAGTTTAGGAGATATGGGCAAAAGAAGTTTTTCATATAAAAATTTCAATTTTTTTAGGTTTTGGTTGGATTTTTCAACTTTTTGGGGGTGGTCACGAATTAAAGTCCTTTTCGCTCTAGGACGCATATTTAAGGAGATATGGGCAAAAGAAGTTTTTCGTATAAAAATTTCAATTTTTTTAGGTTTTGGGTGGATTTTTCAATTTTTTGGGGTGGTCACGAATTAAAGTCCTTTTCGCTCTAGGACGCATATTTAAGGAGATATGGACAACAGAAGTTTTTCGTATAAAAATTTCAATTTTTTTAGGTTTTGGGTGGATTTTTCAATTTTTTGGGGGTGGTCACGAATTAAAGTCCTTTTCGCTCTAGGACGCTTAGTTTAGAAGATATGGGCAAAAGAAGTTTTTCATATAAAAATTTCAATTTTTTTAGGTTTTGGGTGGATTTTTCAATTTTTTGGTGGTGGTCACGAATTAAAGTCCTTTTCGCTCTAGGACGCTTAGTTTAGGACATATGGGCAAAAGAAGTTTTTCATATAAAAATTTCATTTTTTTTAGGTTTTGGTTGGATTTTTCAATTTTTTGGGGTGGTCACGAATTAAAGTCCTTTTCGCTCTAGGACGCATATTTAAGGAGATATGGGCAAAAGAAGTTTTTCGTATAAAAATTTCAATTTTTTTAGGTTTTGGGTGGATTTTTCAACTTTTTGGGGGAGGTCACGAATTAAAGTCCTTTTTGCTCTAGGAAGCATATTTAAGGAGATATGGGCAAAAGAAGTTTTTCATATAAAAATTTCAATTTTTTTAGGTTTTGGGAGATATGGGCAAAAGAAGTTTTTCATATAAAAATTTCAATTTTTTTAGGTTTTGGGTGGATTTTTCAATTTTTTGGGGGTGGTCACGAATTAAAGTCCTTTTCGCTCTAGGACGCATATTTAAGGAGATATGGGCAAAAGAAGTTTTTCGTATAAAAATTTCAATTTTTGTAGGTTTTGGGTGGATTTTTCAATTTTTTGGGGTGGTCACGAATTAAAGTCCTTTTCGCTCTAGGACGCATATTTAAGGAGATATGGGCAAACTAAGTTTTTCATATAAAAATTTCAATTTTTTTAGGTTTTGGGTGAATTTTTCAATTTTTTGGGGGAGGTCACGAATTAAAGTCCTTTTCGCTCTAGGACGCATATTTAAGGAGATATGGGCAAAAGAAGTTTTTCATATAAAAATTTCAATTTTTTTAGGTTTTGGGTGGATTTTGCAATTTTTTGGGGGTGGTCACGAATTAAAGTCCTTTTCGCTCTAGGACGCATATTTAAGGAGATATGGGCAAAAGAAGTTTGTCATATAAAATTTAAATTTTTTTAGGTTTTGGGTGGATTTTTCAATTTTTTGGGGGAGGTCACGAATTAAAGTCCTTTTCGCTCTAGGACGCATATTTAAGGGCAAAAGAAGTTTTTCATATAAAAATTTCAATTTTTTTAGGTTTTGGGTGGATTTTTCAATTTTTTGGGGAGGTCACGAATTAAAGTCCTTTTCGCTCTAGGACGCATATTTAAGGAGATATGGGCAAAAGAAGTTTTTCATATAAAAATTTAAATTTTTTTAGGTTTTGGATGGATTTTTCAATTTTTTGGGGGTGGTCACGAATTAAAGTCCTTTTCGCTCTAGGACGCATATTTAAGGAGATATGGGCAAAAGAAGATTTTCATATAAAAATTTCAATTTTTTTAGGTTTTGGGTGGATTTTTCAATTTTTTGGGGGAGGTCACGAATTAAAGTCCTTTTCGCTCTAGGACGCATATTTAAGGAGATATGGGCAAAAGAAGTTTTTCATATAAAAATTTAAATTTTTTTAGGTTTTGGATGGATTTTTCAATTTTTTGGGGGTGGTCACGAATTAAAGTCCTTTTCGCTCTAGGACGCATATTTAAGGAGATATGGGCAAAAGAAGTTTTTCATATAAAAATTGCAATTTTTTTAGGTTTTGGGTGGATTTTTCTATTTTTTGGGGGTGGTCACGAATTAAAGTCCTTTTCGCTCTAGGACGCTTAGTTTAGGAGATATGGGCAAAAGAAGTTTTTCATATAAAAATTTAAATTTTTTTAGGTTTTGGATGGATTTTTCAATTTTTTGGGGGTGGTCACGAATTAAAGTCCTTTTCGCTCTAGGACGCATATTTAAGGAGATATGGGCAAAAGAAGTTTTTCATATAAAAATTTCAATTTTTTTAGGTTTTGGGTGGATTTTTCAATTTTTTGGGGGAGGTCACGAATTAAAGTCCTTTTCGCTCTAGGACGCTTAGTTTAGGAGATATGGGCAAAAGAAGTTTTTCATATAAAAATTTAAATTTTTTTAGGTTTTGGATGGATTTTTCAATTTTTTGGGGGAGGTCACGAATTAAAGTCCTTTTCGCTCTAGGACGCATATTTAAGGAGATATGGGCAAAAGAAGTTTTTCATATAAAATTTCAATTTTTTTAGGTTTTGGGTGGATTTTTCAATTTTTTGGGGGAGGTCACGAATTAAAGTCCTTTTCGCTCTAGGACGCATATTTAAGGAGATATGGGCAAAAGAAGTTTTTCATATAAAAATTTCAATTTTTTTAGGTTTTGGGTGGATTTTTCAATTTTTTGGGGAGGTCACGAATTAAAGTCCTTTTCGCTCTAGGACGCATATTTAAGGAGATATGGGCAAAAGAAGTTTTTCATATAAAAATTTCAATTTTTTTAGGTTTTGGGTGGATTTCTCAATTTTTTGGGGGTGGTCACGAATTAAAGTCCTTTTCGCTCTAGGACGCTTAGTTTAGGAGATATGGGCAAAATAAGTTTTTCATATAAAAATTTAAATTTTTTTAGGTTTTGGATGGATTTTTCAATTTTTTGGGGGTGGTCACGAATTAAAGTCCTTTTCGCTCTAGGACGCATATTTAAGGAGATATGGGCAAAAGAAGTTTTTCATATAAAAATTTCAATTTTTTTAGGTTTTGGGTGGATTTTTCAATTTTTTGGGGGTGGTCACGAATTAAAGTCCTTTTCGCTCTAGGACGCATATTTAAGGAGATATGGGCAAAAGAAGTTTTTCATATAAAAATTTCAATTTTTTTAGGTTTTGGATGGATTTTTCAATTTTTTGGGGGAGGTCACGAATTAAAGTACTTTTCGCTCTATGACGCATATTTAAGGAGATATGGGCAAAAGAAGATTTTCATATAAAAATTTCAATTTTTTTAGGTTTTGGGTGGATTTTTCAATTGTTTGGCGGTGGTCACGAATTAAAGTCCTTTTCGCTCTAGGACGCTTAGTTTAGGAGATATGGGCAAAAGAAGTTTTTCATATAAAAAATTAAATTTTTTTAGGTTTTGGGTGGATTTTTCAATTTTTTGGGGGTGGTCACGAATTAAAGTCCTTTTCGCTCTAGGACGCTTAGTTTAGGAGATATGGGCAAAATAAGTTTTTCATATAAAAATTTAAATTTTTTTAGGTTTTGGATGGATTTTTCAATTTTTTGGGGGTTGTCACGAATTAAAGTCCTTTTCGCTCTAGGACGCTTAGTTTAGGAGATATGGGCAAAAGAAGTTTTTCATATAAAAATTTAAATTTTTTTAGGTTTTGGATGGATTTTTCAATTTTTTGGGGGTGGTCACGAATTAAAGTCCTTTTCGCTCTAGGACGCATATTTAAGGAGATATGGGCAAAAGAAGATTTTCATATAAAAATTTCAATTTTTTTAGATTTTGGGTGGATTTTTCAATTTTTTGGGGGAGGTCACGAATTAAAGTCCTTTTCGCTCTAGGACGCATATTTAAGGAGATATGGGCAAAAGAAGTTTTTCATATAAAAATTTAAATTTTTTTAGGTTTTGGATGGATTTTTCAATTTTTTGGGGGAGGTCACGAATTAAAGTCCTTTTCGCTCTAGGACGCATATTTCAGGAGATATGGGCAAAAGAAGTTTTTCATATAAAAATTTAAATTTTTTTAGGTTTTGGATGGATTTTTCAATTTTTTGGGGGAGGTCACGAATTAAAGTCCTTTTCGCTCTAGGACGCATATTTAAGGAGATATGGGCAAAAGAAGTTTTTCATATAAAAATTTAAATTTTTTTAGGTTTTGGATGGATTTTTCAATTTTTTGGGGGTGGTCACGAATTAAAGTCCTTTTCGCTCTAGGACGCTTAGTTTAGGAGATATGGGAAAAAGAAGTTTTTCGTATAAAAATTTAAATTTTTTTAGGTTTTGGATGGATTTTTCAATTTTTTGGGGGAGGTCACGAATTAAAGTCCTTTTCGCTCTAGGACGCATATTTAAGGAGATATGGGCAAAAGAAGTTTTTCATATAAAAATTTCAATTTTTTTAGGTTTTGGATGGATTTTTCAATTTTTTGGGGGAGGTCACGAATTAAAGTCCTTTTCGCTCTAGGACGCATATTTAAGGAGATATGGGCAAAAGAAATTTTTCATATAAAAATTTCAATTTTTTTAGGTTTTGGATGGATTTTTCAATTTTTTGGGGGAGGTCACGAATTAAAGTACTTTTCGCTCTAGGACGCATATTTAAGGAGATATGGGCAAAAGAAGATTTTCATATAAAAATTTCAATTTTTTTAGGTTTTGGGTGGATTTTTCAATTTTTTGGCGGTGGTCACGAATTAAAGTCCTTTTCGCTCTAGGACGCTTAGTTTAGGAGATATGGGCAAAAGAAGTTTTTCATATAAAAAATTAAATTTTTTTAGGTTTTGGGTGGATTTTTCAATTTTTTGGGGGTGGTCACGAATTAAAGTCCTTTTCGCTTTAGGACGCTTAGTTTAGGAGATATGGGCAAAATAAGTTTTTCATATAAAAATTTAAATTTTTTTAGGTTTTGGATGGATTTTTCAATTTTTTGGGGGTGGTCACGAATTAAAGTCCTTTTCGCTCTAGGACGCATATTTAAGGAGATATGGGCAAAAGAAGTTTTTCATATAAAAATTTCAATCTTTTTAGGTTTTGGGTGGATTTTTCAATTTTTTGGGGGTGGTCACGAATTAAAGTCCTTTTCGCTCTAGGACGCTTAGTTTAGGAGATATGGGCAAAAGAAGTTTTTCATATAAAAATTTAATTTTTTTTAGGTTTTGGATGGATTTTTCAATTTTTTGGGGGGTGGTCACGAATTAAAGTCCTTTTCGCTCTAGGACGCATATTTAAGGAGATATGGGCAAAAGAAATTTTTCATATAAAAATTTCAATTTTTTTAGGTTTTGGGTGGATTTTTCAATTTTTTGGGGGTGGTCACGAATTAAAGTCCTTTTCGCTCTAGGACGCTTAGTTTAGGAGATATGGGCAAAAGAAGTTTTTCATATAAAAATTTCAATTTTTTTAGATTTTGGGTGGTTTTTCAATTTTTTGGGGGAGGTCACGAATTAAAGTCCTTTTCGCTCTAGGACGCATATTTAAGGAGATATGGGCAAAAGAAGATTTTCATATAAAAATTTCAATTCTTTTAGATTTTGGGTGGTTTTTCAATTTTTTGGGGGAGGTCACGAATTAAAGTCCTTTTCGCTCTAGGACGCATATTTAAGGAGATATGGGCAAAAGAAGTTTTTCATATAAAAATTTAAATTTTTTTAGGTTTTGGATGGATTTTTCAATTTTTTGGGGGAGGTCACGAATTAAAGTCCTTTTCGCTCTAGGACGCATATTTCAGAAGATATGGGCAAAAGAAGTTTTTCATATAAAAATTTAAATTTTTTTAGGTTTTGGATGGATTTTTCAATTTTTTGGGGGAGGTCACGAATTAAAGTCCTTTTCGCTCTAGGACGCATATTTAAGGAGATATGGGCAAAAGAAGTTTTTCATATAAAAATTTAAATTTTTTTAGGTTTTGGGTGGATTTTTCAATTTTTTGGCGGTGGTCACGAATTAAAGTCCTTTTCGCTCTAGGACGCTTAGTTTAGGAGATATGGGCAAAAGAAGTTTTTCATATAAAAATTTAAATTTTTTTAGGTTTCGGATGGATTTTTCAATTTTTTGGGGGAGGTCACGAATTAAAGTCCTTTTCGCTCTAGGACGCATATTTAAGGAGATATGGGCAAAAGAAGTTTTTCATATAAAAATTTAAATTTTTTTAGGTTTTGGATGGATTTTTCAATTTTTTGGGGGTGGTCACGAATTAAAGTCCTTTTCGCTCTAGGACGCTTAGTTTAGGAGATATGGGCAAAAGAAGTTTTTCATATAAAAATTTAAATTTTTTTAGGTTTTGGATGGATTTTTCAATTTTTTGGGGGTGGTCACGAATTAAAGTCCTTTTCGCTCTAGGACGCATATTTAAGGAGATATGGGCAAAAGAAGTTTTTCATATAAAAATTTCAATTTTTTTAGGTTTTGGATGGATTTTTCAATTTTTTGGGGGAGGTCACGAATTAAAGTCCTTTTCGCTCTAGGACGCATATTTAAGGAGATATGGGCAAAAGAAATTTTTCATATAAAAATTTCAATTTTTTTAGGTTTTGGATGGATTTTTCAATTTTTTGGGGGAGGTCACGAATTAAAGTACTTTTCGCTCTAGGACGCATATTTAAGGAGATATGGGCAAAAGAAGATTTTCATATAAAAATTTCAATTTTTTTAGGTTTTGGGTGGATTTTTCAATTTTTTGGCGGTGGTCACGAATTAAAGTCCTTTTCGCTCTAGGACGCTTAGTTTAGGAGATATGGGCAAAAGAAGTTTTTCATATAAAAAATTAATTTTTTTTAGGTTTTGGGTGGATTTTTCAATTTTTTGGGGGTGGTCACGAATTAAAGTCCTTTTCGCTCTAGGACGCTTAGTTTAGGAGATATGGGCAAAATAAGTTTTTCATATAAAAATTTAAATTTTTTTAGGTTTTGGATGGATTTTTCAATTTTTTGGGGGTGGTCACGAATTAAAGTTCTTTTGACTCTAGGACGCATATTTAAGGAGATATGGGCAAAAGAAGTTTTTCATATAAAAATTTCAATCTTTTTAGGTTTTGGGTGGATTTTTCAATTTTTTGGGGGTGGTCACGAATTAAAGTCCTTTTCGCTCTAGGACGCTTAGTTTAGGAGATATGGGCAAAAGAAGTTTTTCATATAAAAATTTAATTTTTTTTAGGTTTTGGATGGATTTTTCAATTTTTTGGGGGGTGGTCACGAATTAAAGTCCTTTTCGCTCTAGGACGCATATTTAAGGAGATATGGGCAAAATAAATTTTTCATATAAAAATTTCAATTTTTTTAGGTTTTGGGTGGATTTTTCAATTTTTTGGGGGTGGTCACGAATTAAAGTCCTTTTCGCTCTAGGACGCTTAGTTTAGGAGATATGGGCAAAAGAAGTTTTTCATATAAAAATTTAAATTTTTTTAGGTTTTGGATGGATTTTTCAATTTTTTGGGGGTGGTCACGAATTAAAGTCCTTTTCGCTCTAGGACGCATATTTAAGGAGTTATGGGCAAAAGAAGATTTTCATATAAAAATTTCAATTTTTTTAGATTTTGGGTGGTTTTTTCAATTTTTTGGGGGAGGTCACGAATTAAAGTCCTTTTCGCTCTAGGACGCATATTTAAGGAGATATGGGCAAAAGAAGTTTTTCATATAAAAATATAAATTTTTTTAGGTTTTGGATGGATTTTTCAATTTTTTGGGGGAGGTCACGAATTAAAGTCCTTTTCGCTCTAGGACGCATATTTCAGGAGATATGGGCCAAAGAAGTTTTTCATATAAAAATTTAAATTTTTTTAGGTTTTGGATGGATTTTTCAATTTTTTGGGGGAGGTCACGAATTAAAGTCCATTTCGCTCTAGGACGCATATTTAAGGAGATATGGGCAAAAGAAGTTTTTCATATAAAAATTTAAATTTTTTTAGGTTTTGGGTGGATTTTTCAATTTTTTGGCGGTGGTCACGAATTAAAGTCCTTTTCGCTCTAGGACGCTTAGTTTAGGAGATATGGGAAAAAGAAGTTTTTCATATAAAAATTTAAATTTTTTTAGGTTTTGGATGGATTTTTCAATTGTTTGGGGGTGGTCACGAATTAAAGTCCTTTTCGCTCTAGGACGCTTAGTTTAGGAGATATGGGCAAAAGAAGTTTTTCATATAAAAATTTAAATTTTTTTAGGTTTTGGATGGATTTTTCAATTTTTTGGGGGTGGTCACGAATTAAAGTCCTTTTCGCTCTAGGACGCTTAGTTTAGGAGATATGGGCAAAAGAAGTTTTTCATATAAAAATTTAATTTTTTTTAGGTTTTGGATGGATTTTTCAATTTTTTGGGGGTGGTCACGAATTAAAGTCCTTTTCGCTCTAGGACGCATATTTAAGGAGATATGGGCAAAAGAAGTTTTTCATATAAAAATTTCAATTTTTTTAGGTTTTGGGTGGATTTTTCAATTTTTTTGGGGGTGGTCACGAATTAAAGTCCTTTTCGCTCTAGGACGCTTAGTTTAGGAGATATGGGCAAAAGAAGTTTTTCATATAAAATTTTAAATTTTTTTAGGTTTTGGATGGATTTTTCAATTTTTTGGGGGAGGTCACGAATTAAAGTCCTTTTCGCTCTAGGACGCATATTTAAGGATATATGGGCAAAAGAAGTTTTTCATATAAAAATTTAAATTTTTTTAGGTTTTGGGTGGATTTTTCAATTTTTTGGGGGTGGTCACGAATTAAAGACCTTTTCGCTCTAGGACGCTTAGTTTAGGAGATATGGGCAAAAGAAGTTTTTCATATAAAAATTTCAATTTTTTTAGGTTTTGGGTGGATTTTGCAATTTTTTGGGGGTGGTCACGAATTAAACTCCTTTTCGCTCTAGGACGCATATTTAAGGAGATATGGGCAAAAGAAGTTTTTCATATAAAAATTTAAATTTATTTAGGTTTTGGGTGGATTTCTCAATTTTTTGGGGGAGGTCGCGAATTAAAGTCCTTTTCGCTCTAGGACGCATATTTAAAGAGATATGGGCAAAAGAAGATTTTCATATAAAAATTTCAATTTTTTTAGGTTTTGGGTGGATTTTTCAATTTTTTGGGGGAGGTCACGAATTAAAGTCCTTTTCGCTCTAGGACGCATATTTAAGGAGATATGGGCAAAAGAAGTTTTTCATATAAAAATTTCAATTTTTTTAGGTTTTGGATGGATTTTTCAATTTTTTGGGGAGGTCACGAATTAAAGTCCTTTTCGCTCTAGGACGCATATTTAAGGAGATATGGGCAAAAGAAGTTTTTCATATAAAAATTTCAATTTTTTTAGGTTTTGGATGGATTTTTCAATTTTTTGGGGGAGGTCACGAATTAAAGTACTTTTCGCTCTATGACGCATATTTAAGGAGATATGGGCAAAAGAAGATTTTCATATAAAAATTTCAATTTTTTTAGGTTTTGGGTGGATTTTTCAATTTTTTGGCGGTGGTCACGAATTAAAGTCCTTTTCGCTCTAGGACGCTTAGTTTAGGAGATATGGGCAAAAGAAGTTTTTCATATAAAAAATTAAATTTTTTTAGGTTTTGGGTGGATTTTTCAATTTTTTGGGGGTGGTCACGAATTAAAGTCCTTTTCGCTCTAGGACGCTTAGTTTAGGAGATATGGGCAAAATAAGTTTTTCATATAAAAATTTAAATTTTTTTAGGTTTTGGATGGATTTTTCAATTTTTTGGGGGTGGTCACGAATTAAAGTCCTTTTCGCTCTAGGACGCATATTTAAGGAGATATGGGCAAAAGAAGTTTTTCATATAAAAATTTCAAATTTTTTAGGTTTTGGGTGGATTTTTCAAATTTTTGGGGGTGGTCACGAATTAAAGTCCTTTTCGCTCTAGGACGCTTAGTTTAGGAGATATGGGCAAAAGAAGTTTTTCATATAAAAATTTCAATGTTTTTAGGTTTTGGATGGATTTTTCAATTTTTTGGGGGGTGGTCACGAATTAAAGTCCTTTTCGCTCTAGGACGCTTAGTTTAGGACATATGGGCAAAAGAAGTTTTTCATATAAAAATTTCAATTTTTTTTAGGTTTTGGTTGGATTTGTCAATTTTTTGGGGTGGTCACGAATTAAAGTCCTTTTCGCTCTAGGACGCATATTTAAGGAGATATGGGCAAAAGAAGTTTTTCGTATAAAAATTTCAATTTTTTTAGGTTTTGGGTGGATTTTTGAACTTTTTGGGGGAGGTCACGAATTAAAGTCCTTTTTGCTCTAGGAAGCATATTTAAGGAGATATGGGCAAAAGAAGTTTTTCATATAAAAATTTCAATTTTTTTAGGTTTTGGGTGGATTTTTCAATTTTTTGGGGGTGGTCACGAATTAAATTCCTTTTCGCTCTAGGACGCATATTTAAGGAGATATGGGCAAAAGAAGTTTTTCATATAAAAATTTAAATTTTTTTAGGTTTTGGGTGGATTTTTAAATTTTTTGGGGGTGGTCACGAATTAAAGTCCTTTTCGCTCTAGGACGCATATTTAAGGAGATATGGGCAAAAGAAGTTTTTCATATAAAATTTCAATTTTTTTTAGGTTTTGGGTGGATTTTTCAATTTTTTGGGGGAGGTCACGAATTAAAGTCCTTTTCGCTCTAGGACGCATATTTAAGGAGATATGGGCAAAAGAAGTTTTTCATATAAAAATTTCACTTTTTTTAGGTTTTGGGTGGATTTTTCAACTTTTTGGGGGTGGTCACGAATTAAAGTCCTTTTCGCTCTAGGACGCATATTTAAGGAGATATGGGCAAAATAAGTTTTTCGTATAAAAATTTCAATTTTTTTAGGTTGTGGGTGGATTTTTCAATTTTTTGGGGTGGTCACGAATTAAAGTCCTTTTCGCTCTAGGACGCATATTTAAGGAGATATGGACAAAAGAAGTTTTTCATATAAAAATTTAAATTTTTTTAGGTTTTGGGTGGATTTTTCAATTTTTTGGGGGTGGTCACGAATTAAAGTCCTTTTCGCGCTAGGACGCTTAGTTTAGGAGATATGGGCAAAAGAAGTTTTTCATATAAAAATTTCAATTTTTTTAGGTTTTGGTTGGATTTTTCAACTTTTTGGGGGTGGTCACGAATTAAAGTCCTTTTCGCTCTAGGACGCATATTTAAGGAGATATGGGCAAAAGAAGTTTTTCGTATAAAAATTTCAATTTTTTTAGGTTTTGGGTGGATTTTTAAATTTTTTGGGGGTGGTCACGAATTAAAGTCATTTTCGCTCTAGGACGCATATTTAAGGAGATATGGGCAAAATAAGTTTTTCGTATAAAAATTTCAATTTTTTTAGGTTGTGGGTGGATTTTTCAATTTTTTGGGGTGGTCACGAATTAAAGTCCTTTTCGCTCTAGGACGCATATTTAAGGAGATATGGACAAAAGAAGTTTTTCATATAAAAATTTAAATTTTTTTAGGTTTTGGGTGGATTTTTCAATTTTTTGGGGGTGGTCACGAATTAAAGTCCTTTTCGCGCTAGGACGCTTAGTTTAGGAGATATGGGCAAAAGAAGTTTTTCATATAAAAATTTCAATATTTTTAGGTTTTGGGTGGATTTTTCAATTTTTTGGGGTGGTCACGAATTAAAGTCCTTTTCGCTCTAGGACGCATATTTAAGGAGATATGGACAAAAGAAGTTTTTCGTATAAAAATTTCAATTTTTTTAGGTTTTGGGTGGATTTTTCAATTTTTTGGGGGTGGTCACGAATTAAAGTCCTTTTCGCTCTAGGACGCATATTTAAGGAGATATGGGCAAAAGAAGTTTTTCATATAAAAATTTAAATTTTTTTAGGTTTTGGGTGGATTTTTAAATTTTTTGGGGGAGGTCACGAATTAAAGTCCTTTTCGCTCTAGGACGCATATTTAAGGAGATATGGGCAAAAGAAGTTTTTCATATAAAAATTTAAATTTTTTTAGGTTTTGGGTGGATTTTTAAATTTTTTGGGGGTGGTCACGAATTAAAGTCCTTTTCGCTCTAGGACGCTTAGTTTAGGAGATATGGGCAAAAGAAGTTTTTCATATAAAAATTTCAATTTTTTTAGGTTTTGGGTGGATTTTTCAATTTTTTGGTGGTGGTCACGAATTAAAGTCCTTTTCGCTCTAGGACGCTTAGTTTAGGACATATGGGCAAAAGAAGTTTTTCATATAAAAATTTCAATTTTTTTAGGGTTTGGTTGGATTTTCCAATTTTTTGGGGTGGTCACGAATTAAAGTCCTTTTCGCTCTAGGACGCATATTTAAGGAGATATGGGCAAAAGAAGTTTTTCGTATAAAAATTTCAATTTTTTTAGGTTTTGGGTGGATTTTTCAACTTTTTGGGGGAGGTCACGAATTAAAGTCCTTTTTGCTCTAGGAAGCATATTTAAGGAGATATGGGCAAAAGAAGTTTTTCGTATAAAAATTTCAATTTTTTTAGGTTTTGGGTGGATTTTTCAATTTTTTGGGGGTGGTCACGAATTAAAGTCCTTTTTGCTCTAGGAAGCATATTTAAGGAGATATGGGCAAAAGAAGTTTTTCATATAAAAATTTAATTTTTTTTAGGTTTTGGGTGGATTTTTCAATTTTTTGGGGGTGGTCACGAATTAAAGTCCTTTTCGCTCTACGACGCATATTTAAGGAGATATGGGCAAAAGAAGTTTTTCATATAAAAATTTAAATTTTTTTAGGTTTTGGGTGGATTTTTCAATTTTTTGGGGGAGGTCACCAATTAAAGTTTTCAATTTTTTGGGGGAGGTCACGAATTAAAGTCCTTTTCGCTCTAGGACGCATATTTAAGGAGATATGGGCAAAAGAAGTTTTTCATATAAAAATTTCAATTTTTTTAGGTTTTGGGTGGATTTTTCAATTTTTTGGTGGTGGTCACGAATTAAAGTCCTTTTCGCTCTAGGACGCTTAGTTTAGGACATATGGGCAAAAGAAGTTTTTCATATAAAAATTTCAATTTTTTTTAGGTTTTGGTTGGATTTTTCAATTTTTTGGGGTGGTCACGAATTAAAGTCCTTTTCGCTCTAGGACGCATATTTAAGGAGATATGGGCAAAAGAAGTTTTTCGTATAAAAATTTCAATTTTTTTAGGTTTTGGGTGGATTTTTCAACTTTTTGGGGGAGGTCACGAATTAAAGTCCTTTTTGCTCTAGGAAGCATATTTAAGGAGATATGGGCAAAAGAAGTTTTTCATATAAAAATTTCAATTTTTTTGGTTTTGGGTGGATTTTTCAATTTTTTGGGGGTGGTCACGAATTAAACTCCTTTTCGCTCTAGGACGCATATTTAAGGAGATATGGGCAAAAGAAGTTTTTCATATAAAAATTTAAATTTTTTTAGGTTTTGGGTGGATTTTTAAATTTTTTGGGGGTGGTCACGAATTAAAGTCCTTTTCGCTCTAGGACGCATATTTAAGGAGATATGGGCAAAAGAAGTTTTTCATATAAAATTTCAATTTTTTTTTAGGTTTTGGGTGGATTTTTCAATTTTTTGGGGGAGGTCACGAATTAAAGTCCTTTTCGCTCTAGGACGCATATTTAAGGAGATATGGGCAAAAGAAGTTTTTCATATAAAAATTTCACTTTGTTTAGGTTTTGGGTGGATTTTTCAATTTTTTGGGGGTGGTCACGAATTAAACTCCTTTTCGCTCTAGGACGCATATTTAAGGAGATATGGGCAAAAGAAGTTTTTCATATAAAAATTTAAATTTTTTTAGGTTTTGGGTGGATTTTTAAATTTTTTGGGGGTGGTCACGAATTAAAGTCCTTTTCGCTCTAGGACGCATATTTAAGGAGATATGGGCAAAAGAAGTTTTTCATATAAAATTTCAATTTTTTTTTAGGTTTTGGGTGGATTTTTCAATTTTTTGGGGGAGGTCACGAATTAAAGTCCTTTTCGCTCTAGGACGCATATTTAAGGAGATATGGGCAAAAGAAGTTTTTCATATAAAAATTTCACTTTGTTTAGGTTTTGGGTGGATTTTTCATTTTTTTAGGGGTGGTCACGAATTAAAGTCCTTTTCGCTCTAGGACGCTTAGTTTAGGAAATATGGGCAAAAGAAGTTTTTCATAAAAAAATTTCAATTTTTTTAGGTTTTGGGTGGATTTTTCAATTTTTTTGGCGGTGGTCACGAATTAATGTCCTTTTCGCTCTAGGACGCATATTTAAGGAGATATGGGCAAAAGAAGTTTTTCATATAAAAATTTCAATTTTTTTAGGTTTTGGGTGGATTTTTCAATGTTTTGGGGGTGGTCACGAATTAAAGTCCTTTTCGCTCTAGGACGCTTAGTTTAGGAGATATGGGCAAAAGAAGTTTTTCATATAAACATTTCAATTTTTTTAGGTTTTGAGTGGATTTTTCAATTTTTTGGGGGTGGTCACGAATTAAAGTCCTTTTCGCTCTAGGACGCATATTTAAGGAGATATGGGCAAAATAAGTTTTTCGTATAAAAATTTAAATTTTTTTAGGTTTTGGGTGGATTTTTCAATTTTTTGGGGTGGTCACGAATTAAAGTCCTTTTCGCTCTAGGACGCATATTTAAGGAGATATGGACAAAAGAAGTTTTTCATATAAAAATTTCAATTTTTTAGGTTTTGGGTGGATTTTTAAATTTTTTGGGGAGGTCACGAATTAAAGTCCTTTTCGCTCTAGGACGCATATTTAAGGAGATATGGACAAAAGAAGTTTTTCATATAAAAATTTCAATTTTTTTAGGTTTTGGTTGGATTTTTCAACTTTTTGGGGGTGGTCACGAATTAAAGTCCTTTTCGCTCTAGGACGCATATTTAAGGAGATATGGGCAAAAAAGTTTTTCGTATAAAAATTTCAATTTTTTTTAGATTTTGGGTGGATTTTTAAATTTTTGGGGGTGGTCACGAATTAAAGCCATTTTCGCTCTAGGACGCATATTTAAGGAGATATGGGCAAAAGAAGTTTTTCATATAAAAATTTAAATTTTTTTAGGTTTTGGGTGGATTTTTCAATTTTTTGGGGGAGGTCACGAATTAAAGTCCTTTTCGCTCTAGGACGCATATTTAAGGAGATATGGGCAAAAGAAGTTTTTCATATAAAAATTTCAATTTTTTTAGGTTTTGGGTGGATTTTTAAATTTTTTGGGGGTGGTCACGAATTAAAGTCCTTTTCGCTCTAGGACGCTTAGTTTAGGAGATATGGGCAAAAGAAGTTTTTCATATAAAAATTTCAATTTTTTTAGGTTTTGGGTGGATTTTTCAATTTTTTGGTGGTGGTCACGAATTAAAGTCCTTTTCGCTCTAGGACGCTTAGTTTAGGACATATGGGCAAAAGAAGTTTTTCATATAAAAATTTCAATTTTTTTAGGTTTTGGTTGGATTTTTCAATTTTTTTGGGGAGGTCACGAATTAAACTCCTTTTTGCTCTAGGAAGCATATTTAAGGAGATATGGGCAAAAGAAGTTTTTCGTATAATAATTTCAATTTTTTTATGTTTTGGGTGGATATTTCAATTTTTTGGGGGTGGTCAGGAATTAAAGTCCTTTTTGCCCTAGGAAGCATATTTAAGGAGATATGGGCAAAAGAAGTTTTTCATATAAAAATTTCAATTTTTTTAGGTTTTGGGTGGATTTTTCAATTTTTTTGGGGGTGGTCACGAATTAAAGTCCTTTTCGCTCTACGACGCATATTTAAGGAGATATGGGCAAAAGAAGTTTTTCATATAAAAATTTAAATTTTTTTAGGTTTTGGGTGGATTTTTCAATTTTTTGGGGGAGGTCACGAATTAAAGTTTTCAATTTTTTGGGGGAGGTCACGAATTAAAGTCCTTTTCGCTCTAGGACGCATATTTAAGGAGATATGGGCAAAAGAAGTTTTTCATATAAAAATTTCAATTTTTTTAGGTTTTGGGTGGATTTTTCAATTTTTTGGGGGTGGTCACGAATTAAAGTCCTTTTCGCTCTAGGACGCTTGGTTTAGGAGATATGGGCAAAAGAAGTTTTTCGTATAAAAATTTCATTTTTTTAGGTTTTGGGTGGATTTTTCAATTTTTTGGGGGAGGTCACGAATTAAAGTCCTTTTCGCTCTAGGACCCATATTTAAGGAGATATGGGCAAAAGAAGTTTTTCATATAAAAATTTCAATTTTTTTAGGTTTTGGGTGGATTTTTCAATTTTTTGGGGGAGGTCACGAATTAAAGTCCTTTTCGCTCTGGGACGCATATTTAGGGAGATATGGGCAAAAGAAGTTTTTCATATAAAAATTTCAATTTTTGTAGGTT
The DNA here is from genome assembly GCF_050003625.1 of Haematobia irritans. Lineage (NCBI taxonomy): Eukaryota > Metazoa > Arthropoda > Insecta > Diptera > Muscidae > Haematobia > Haematobia irritans. Next base: position 161,638,580 of record NC_134397.1, on the reverse strand, counting down.
TTGGGTGGATTTTTCAATTTTTTGGGGGAGGTCACGAATTAAAGTCCTTTTCGCTCTAGGACGCATATTTAAAGAGATATGGGCAAAAGAAGTTTTTCGTATAAAAATTTCAATTTTTTTAGGTTTTGGGTGGATTTTTCAATTTTTTGGGGTGGTCACGAATTAAAGTCCTTTTCGCTCTAGGACGCATATTTAAGGAGATATGGACAAAAGAAGTTTTTCGTATAAAAATTTCAATTTTTTTAGGTTTTGGGTGGATTTTTCAATTTTTTGGGGGTGGTCACGAATTAAAGTCCTTTTCGCTCTAGGACGCTTAGTTTAGGACATATGGGCAAAAGAAGTTTTTCATATAAAAATTTCAATTTTTTTTAGGTTTTGGTTGGATTTTTCAATTTTTTGGGGTGGTCACGAATTAAAGTCCTTTTCGCTCTAGGACGCATATTTAAGGAGATATGGGCAAAAGAAGTTTTTCATGTAAAAATTTCAATTTTTTTAGGTTTTGGGTGGATTTTTCAACTTTTTGGGGGAGGTCACGAATTAAAGTCCTTTTTGCTCTTGGAAGCATATTTAAGGAGATATGGGCAAAAGAAGTTTTTCATATAAAAATTTCAATTTTTTTAGGTTTTGGGTGGATTTTTCAATTTTTTGGGGGTGGTCACGAATTAAAGTCCTTTTCGCTCTAGGACGCTTAGTTTAGGAGATATGGGCAAAAGAAGTTTTTCATATAAAAATTTAAATTTTTTTAGGTTTTGGGTGGATTTTTCAATTTTTTGGTGGTGGTCACGAATTAAAGTCCTTTTCGCTCTAGGACGCTTAGTTTAGGACATATGGGCAAAAGAAGTTTTTCATATAAAAATTTCAATTTTTTTTAGGTTTTGGTTGGATTTTTCAATTTTTTGGGGTGGTCACGAATTAAAGTCCTTTTCGCTCTAGGACGCATATTTAAGGAGATATGGGCAAAAGAAGTTTTTCGTATAAAAATTTCAATTTTTTTAGGTTTTGGGTGGATTTTTCAACTTTTTGGGGGAGGTCACGAATTAAAGTCCTTTTTGCTCTAGGAAGCATATTTAAGGAGATATGGGCAAAAGAAGTTTTTCATATAAAAATTTCAATTTTTTTAGGTTTTGGGTGGATTTTTCAATTTTTTGGGGGTGGTCACGAATTAAACTCCTTTTCGTTCTAGGACGCATATTTAAGGAGATATGGGCAAAAGAAGTTTTTCATATAAAAATTTAAATTTTTTTAGGCTTTAGGTGGATTTTTCAATTTGTTGGGGGTGGTCACGAATTAAAGTCCTTTTCGCTCTAGGACGCATTTTTAAGGAGATATGGGCAAAAGAAGTTTTTCATATAAAATTTCAATTTTTTTTTAGGTTTTGGGTGGATTTTTCAATTTTTTGGGGGAGGTCACGAATTAAAGTCCTTTTCGCTCTAGGACGCATATTTAAGGAGATATGGGCAAAAGAAGTTTTTCATATAAAAATTTCACTTTTTTTAGGTTTTGGGTGGATTTTTCATTTTTTTAGTGGTGGTCACGAATTAAAGTCCTTTTCGCTCTAGGACGCTTAGTTTAGGAGATATGGGCAAAAGAAGTTTTTCATATAAAAATTTCAATTTTTTTAGGTTTTGGTTGGATTTTTCAACTTTTTGGGGGTGGTCACGAATTAAAGTCCTTTTCGCTCTAGGACGCATATTTAAGGAGATATGGGCAAAAGAAGTTTTTCGTATAAAAATTTCAATTTTTTTAGGTTTTGGGTGGATTTTTCAATTTTTTGGGGTGGTCACGAATTAAAGTCCTTTTCGCTCTAGGACGCATATTTAAGGAGATATGGGCAAAAGAAGTTTTTCGTATAAAAATTTCAATTTTTTTAGGTTTTGGGTGGATTTTTCAAATTTTTGGGGTGGTCACGAATTAAAGTCCTTTTCGCTCTAGGACGCATATTTAAGGAGATATGGACAACAGAAGTTTTTCGTATAAAAATTTCAATTTTTTTAGGTTTTGGGTGGATTTTTCAATTTTTTGGGGGTGGTCACGAATTAAAGTCCTTTTCGCTCTAGGACGCTTAGTTTAGGAGATATGGGCAAAAGAAGTTTTTCATATAAAAATTTCAATTTTTTTAGGTTTTGGGTGGATTTTTCAATTTTTTGGTGGTGGTCACGAATTAAAGTCCTTTTCGCTCTAGGACGCATATTTAAGGAGATATGGGCAAAATAAGTTTTTCGTATAAAAATTTCAATTTTTTTAGGTTTTGGGTGGATTTTTCAACTTTTTGGGGGAGGTCACGAATTAAAGTCCTTTTTGCTCTAGGACGCATATTTAAGGAGATATGGGCAAAATAAGTTTTTCGTATAAAAATTTCAATTTTTTTAGGTTTTGGGTGGATTTTTCAACTTTTTGGGGGAGGTCACGAATTAAAGTCCTTTTTGCTCTAGGACGCATATTTAAGGAGATATGGGCAAAAGAAGTTTTTCATATAAAAATTTCACTTTTTTTAGGTTTTGGGTGGATTTTTCAATTTTTTGGGGGTGGTCACGAATTAAAGTCCTTTTCGCTCTAGGACGCTTAGTTTAGGAGATATGGGCAAAAGAAGTTTTTCATATAAAAATTTAATTTTTTTTAGGTTTTGGATGGATTTTTCAATTTTTTGGGGGAGATCACGAATTAAAGTCCTTTTCGCTCTAGGACGCATATTTAAGGAGATATGGACAAAAGAAGTTTTTCATATAAAAATTTCAATTTTTTTAGGTTTTGGGTGGATTTTTCAATTTTTTGGGGGTGGTCACGAATTAAAGTCCTTTTCGCTCTAGGACGCTTAGTTTAGGAGATATGGGCAAAAGAAGTTTTTCATATAAAAATTTCAATTTTTTTAGGTTTTGGTTGGATTTTTCAACTTTTTGGGGGTGGTCACGAATTAAAGTCCTTTTCGCTCTAGGACGCATATTTAAGGAGATATGGGCAAAAGAAGTTTTTCGTATAAAAATTTCAATTTTTTTAGGTTTTGGGTGGATTTTTCAATTTTTTGGGGTGGTCACGAATTAAAGTCCTTTTCGCTCTAGGACGCATATTTAAGGAGATATGGGCAAAAGAAGTTTTTCGTATAAAAATTTCAATTTTTTTAGGTTTTGGGTGGATTTTTCAAATTTTTGGGGTGGTCACGAATTAAAGTCCTTTTCGCTCTAGGACGCATATTTAAGGAGATATGGACAACAGAAGTTTTTCGTATAAAAATTTCAATTTTTTTAGGTTTTGGGTGGATTTTTCAATTTTTTGGGGGTGGTCACGAATTAAAGTCCTTTTCGCTCTAGGACGCTTAGTTTAGGACGTATGGGCAAAAGAAGTTTTTCATATAAAAATTTCAATTTTTTTAGGTTTTGGTTGGATTTTTCAACTTTTTGGGGGTGGTCACGAATTAAAGTCCTTTTCGCTCTAGGACGCATATTTAAGGAGATATGGGCAAAATAAGTTTTTCATATAAAAATTTCAATTTTTTTAGGTTTTGGGTGGATTTTTCAATTTTTTGGTGGTGGTCACGAATTAAAGTCCTTTTCGCTCTAGGACGCTTAGTTTAGGAGATATGGGCAAAAGAAGTTTTTCATATAAAAATTTCAATTTTTTTAGGTTTTGGGTGGATTTTTCAATTTTTTGGTGGTGGTCACGAATTAAAGTCCTTTTCGCTCTAGGACGCTTAGTTTAGGACGTATGGGCAAAAGAAGTTTTTCATATAAAAATTTCAATTTTTTTAGGTTTTGGTTGGATTTTTCAACTTTTTGGGGGTGGTCACGAATTAAAGTCCTTTTCGCTCTAGGACGCATATTTAAGGAGATATGGGCAAAATAAGTTTTTCGTATAAAAATTTCAATTTTTTTAGGTTTTGGGTGGATTTTTCAACTTTTTGGGGGAGGTCACGAATTAAAGTCCTTTTTGCTCTAGGAAGCATATTTAAGGAGATATGGGCAAAAGAAGTTTTTCATATAAAAATTTCAATTTTTTTAGGTTTTGGGTGGATTTTTCAATTTTTTGGGGGTGGTCACGAATTAAACTCCTTTTCGTTCTAGGACGCATATTTAAGGAGATATGGGCAAAAGAAGTTTTTCATATAAAAATTTAATTTTTTTTAGGCTTTAGGTGGATTTTTCAATTTGTTGGGGGTGGTCACGAATTAAAGTCCTTTTCGCTCTAGGACGCATATTTAAGGAGATATGGGCAAAAGAAGTTTTTCATATAAAAATTTCACTTTTTTAGGTTTTGGGTGGATTTTTCATTTTTTTAGTGGTGGTCACGAATTAAAGTCCTTTTCGCTCTAGGACGCTTAGTTTAGGAAATATGGGCAAAAGAAGTTTTTCATACAAAAATTTCAATTTTTTTTAGGTTTTTGGTGGATTTTTCAATTTTTTGGGGGTGGTCACGAATTAAAGTCCTTTTCGCTCTAGGACGCATATTTAAGGAGATATGGGCAAAAGAAGTTTTTCATATCAAAATTTCAATTTTTTTAGGTTTTGGGTGGATTTTTCAATGTTTTGGGGGTGGTCACGAATTAAAGTCCTTTTCGCTCTAGGACGCTTAGTTTAGGAGATATGGGCAAAAGAAGTTTTTCATATAAAAATTTCAATTTTTTTAGGTTTTGGTTGGATTTTTCAACTTTTTGGGGGTGGTCACGAATTAAAGTCCTTTTCGCTCTAGGACGCATATTTAAGGAGATATGGGCAAAATAAGTTTTTCGTATAAAAATTTCAATTTTTTTAGGTTTTGGGTGGATTTTTCAATTTTTTGGGGTGGTCACGAATTAAAGTCCTTTTCGCTCTAGGACGCATATTTAAGGAGATATGGACAAAAGAAGTTTTTCATATAAAAATTTCAATTTTTTAGGTTTTGGGTGGATTTTTCAATTTTTTGGGGGAGATCACGAATTAAAGTCCTTTTCGCTCTAGGACGCATATTTAAGGAGATATGGACAAAAGAAGTTTTTCATATAAAAATTTCAATTTTTTTAGGTTTTGGGTGGATTTTTCAATTTTTTGGGGGTGGTCACGAAGTAAAGTCCTTTTCGCTCTAGGACGCTTAGTTTAGGAGATATGGGCAAAAGAAGTTTTTCATATAAAAATTTAAATTTTTTTAGGTTTTGGTTGGATTTTTCAACTTTTTGGGGGTGGTCACGAATTAAAGTCCGTTTCGCTCTATGACGCATATTTAAGGAGATATGGGCAAAAGAAGTTTTTCGTATAAAAATTTCAATTTTTTTAGGTTTTGGGTGGATTTTTCAATTTTTTGGGGTGGTCACGAATTAAAGTACTTTTCGCTCTAGGACGCATATTTAAGGAGATATGGGCAAAAGAAGTTTTTCGTATAAAAATTTCAATTTTTTTTAGGTTTTGGGTGGATTTTTCAATTTTTTGGGGGTGGTCACGAATTAAAGTCCTTTTCGCTCTAGGACGCATATTTAAGGAGATATGGACAACAGAAGTTTTTCGTATAAAAATTTCAATTTTTTTAGGTTTTGGGTGGATTTTTCAATTTTAAAGTCCTTTTCGCTCTAGGACGCTTAGTTTAGGAGATATGGGCAAAAGAAGTTTTTCATATAAAAATTTCAATTTTTTTAGGTTTTGGGTGGATTTTTCAATTTTTTGGTGGTGGTCACGAATTAAAGTCCTTTTCGCTCTAGGACGCTTAGTTTAGGACATATGGGCAAAAGAAGTTTTTCATATAAAAATTTCAATTTTTTTAGGTTTTGGTTGGATTTTTCAACTTTTTTGGGGTGGTCACGAATTAAAGTCCTTTTCGCTCTAGGACGCATATTTAAGGAGATATGGGCAAAAGAAGTTTTTCGTATAAAAATTTCAATTTTTTTAGGTTTTGGGTGGATTTTTCAACTTTTTGGGGGAGGTCACGAATTAAAGTCCTTTTTGCTCTAGGAAGCATATTTAAGGAGATATGGGCAAAAGAAGTTTTTCATATAAAAATTTCAATTTTTTTAGGTTTTGGGTGGATTTTTCAATTGTTTGGGGGTGGTCACGAATTAAACTCCTTTTCGCTCTAGGACGCATATTTAAGGAGATATGGGCAAAAGAAGTTTTTCATATAAAATTTCAATTTTTTTAAGGTTTTGGGTGGATTTTTAAATTTTTTGGGGGTGGTCACGAATTAAAGTCCCTTTCGCTCTAGGACGCATATTTAAGGAGATATGGGCAAAAGAAGTTTTTCGTAAAAAAATTTCAATTTTTTTTAGGTTTTGGGTGGATTTTTCAATTTTTTGGGGTGGCCACGAATTAAAGTCCTTTTCGCTCTAGGACTCATATTTAAGGAGATATGGGCCAACTAAGTTTTTCATATAAAAATTTCAATTTTTTTAGGTTTTGGGTGGATTTTTCAATTTTTTGGGGGAGGTCACGGATTAAAGTCCTTTTCGCTCTAGGACGCATATTTAAGGAGATATGGGCAAAAGAAGTTTTTCATATAAAAATTTAAATTTTTTTAGGTTTTGGGTGGATTTTTCAATTTTTTGGGGGTGGTCACGAATTAAAGTCCTTTTCGCTCTAGGACGCTTAGTTTATGAGATATGGGCAAAAGAAGTTTTTCATATAAAAATTTCAATTTTTTTAGGTTTTGGATGGATTTTTCAATTTTTTGGGGGTGGTCACGAATTAAAGTCCTTTTCGCTCTAGGACGCTTAGTTTAAGAGATATGGATGGGCAAACGAAGTTTTTCATATAAAAATTTTAATTTTTTTAGGTTTTGGGTGGATTTTTCAATTTTTTGGGGGTGGTCACGAATTAAAGTCCTTTTCGCTCTAGGACGCATATTTAAGGAGATATGGGCAAAAGAAGTTTTTCATATAAAAATTTAAATTTTTTTAGGTTTTGGGTGGATTTTTCAACTTTTTGGGGGTGGTCACGAATTAAAGTCCTTTTCGCTCTAGGACGCTTAGTTTAGGAGATATGGGCAAAAGAAGTTTTTCGTATAAAAATTTCATTTTTTAGGTTTTGGGTGGACTTTTCAATTTTTTGAGGGGTGGTCACGAATTAAAGTCCTTTTTGCTCTAGGAAGCATATTTAAGGAGATATGGGCAAAAGAAGTTTTTCATATAAAAATTTCAATTTTTTTTAGGTTTTGGGTGGATTTTGCATCTTTTTGGGGGTGGTCACGAATTAAAGTCCTTTTCGCTCTAGGACGCTTTGTTTAGGAGATATGGGCAAAAGAAGTTTTTCGTATAAAAATTTCATTTTTTTAGGTTTTGAGTGGATTTTTAAATTTTTTGGGGGTGGTCACGAATTAAAGTCCTTTTCGCTCTAGGACGCATATTTAAGGAGATATGGGCAAAAGAAGTTTTTCATATAAAAATTTCAATTTTTTTAGGTTTTGGGTGGATTTTTCAATTTTTTGGGGGAGGTCACGAATTAAAGTCCCTTTCGCTCTAGGACGCATATTTAAGGAGATATGGGCAAAAGAAGTTTTTCATATAAAAATTTCAATTTTTTTAGGTTTTGGGTGGATTTTTCAATTTTTTGGGGGTGGTCACGAATTAAAGTCCTTTTCGCTCTAGGACGCATATTTAAGGAGATATGGGCAAAAGAAGTTTTTCGTATAAAAATTTCAATTTTTGTAGGTTTTGGGTGGATTTTTCAATTTTTTGGGGTGGTCACGAATTAAAGTCCTTTTCGCTCTAGGACGCATATTTAAGGAGATATGGACAACAGAAGTTTTTCGTATAAAAATTTCAATTTTTTTAGGTTTTGGGTGGATTTTTCAATTTTTTGGTGGTGGTCACGAATTAAAGTCCTTTTCGCTCTAGGACGCTTAGTTTAGGAGATATGGGCAAAAGAAGTTTTTCATATAAAAATTTCAATTTTTTTAGGTTTTGGGTGGATTTTTCAATTTTTTGGTGGTGGTCACGAATTAAAGTCCTTTTCGCTCTAGGACGCTTAGTTTAGGACATATGGGCAAAAGAAGTTTTTCATATAAAAATTTCAATTTTTTTAGGTTTTGGTTGGATTTTTCAACTTTTTGGGGGTGGTCACGAATTAAAGTCCTTTTCGCTCTAGGACGCATATTTAAGGAGATATGGGCAAAATAAGTTTTTCGTATAAAAATTTCAATTTTTTTAGGTTTTGGGTGGATTTTTCAACTTTTTGGGGGAGGTCACGAATTAAAGTCCTTTTTGCTCTAGGACGCATATTTAAGGAGATATGGGCAAAAGAAGTTTTTCATATAAAAATTTCACTTTTTTTAGGTTTTGGGTGGATTTTTCATTTTTTTAGTGGTGGTCACGAATTAAAGTCCTTTTCGCTCTAGGACGCTTAGTTTAGGAAATATGGGCAAAAGAAGTTTTTCATACAAAAATTTCAATTTTTTTAGGTTTTTGGTGGATTTTTCAATTTTTTGGGGGTGGTCACGAATTAAAGTCCTTTTCGCTCTAGGACGCATATTTAAGGAGATATGGGCAAAAGAAGTTTTTCATATAAAAATTTCAATTTTTTTAGGTTTTGGGTGGATTTTTCAATGTTTTGGGGGTGGTCACGAATTAAAGTCCTTTTCGCTCTAGGACGCTTAGTTTAGGAGATATGGGCAAAAGAAGTTTTTCATATAAAAATTTCAATTTTTTTAGGTTTTGGTTGGATTTTTCAACTTTTTGGGGGTGGTCACGAATTAAAGCCCTTTTCGCTCTAGGACGCATATTTAAGGAGATATGGGCAAAATAAGTTTTTCGTATAAAAATTTCAATTTTTTTAGGTTTTGGGTGGATTTTTCAATTTTTTGGGGTGGTCACGAATTAAAGTCCTTTTCGCTCTAGGACGCATATTTAAGGAGATATGGACAAAAGAAGTTTTTCATATAAAAATTTCAATTTTTTAGGTTTTGGGTGGATTTTTCAATTTTTTGGGGGAGATCACGAATTAAAGTCCTTTTCGCTCTAGGACGCATATTTAAGGAGATATGGACAAAAGAAGTTTTTCATATAAAAATTTCAATTTTTTTAGGTTTTGGTTGGATTTTTCAACTTTTTGGGGGTGGTCACGAATTAAAGTCCTTTTCGCTCTAGGACGCATATTTAAGGAGATATGGGCAAAAGAAGTTTTTCGTATAAAAATTTCAATTTTTTTAGGTTTTGGGTGGATTTTTCAATTTTTTGGGGTGGTCACGAATTAAAGTCCTTTTTGCTCTAGGACGCATATTTAAGGAGATATGGACAAAAGAAGTTTTTCATATAAAAATTTCAATTTTTTAGGTTTTGGGTGGATTTTTCAATTTTTTGGGGGAGATCACGAATTAAAGTCCTTTTCGCTCTAGGACGCATATTTAAGGAGATATGGACAAAAGAAGTTTTTCATATAAAAATTTCAATTTTTTTAGGTTTTGGGTGGATTTTTCAATTTTTTGGGGGTGGTCACGAATTAAAGTCCTTTTCGCTCTAGGACGCTTAGTTTAGGAGATATGGGCAAAAGAAGTTTTTCATATAAAAATTTCAATTTTTTTAGGTTTTGGTTGGATTTTTCAACTTTTTGGGGGTGGTCACGAATTAAAGTCCTTTTCGCTCTAGGACGCATATTTAAGGAGATATGGGCAAAAGAAGTTTTTCGTATAAAAATTTCAATTTTTTTAGGTTTTGGGTGGATTTTTCAATTTTTTGGGGTGGTCACGAATTAAAGTCCTTTTCGCTCTAGGACGCATATTTAAGGAGATATGGGCAAAAGAAGTTTTTCGTATAAAAATTTCAATTTTTTTAGGTTTTGGGTGGATTTTTCAAATTTTTGGGGTGGTCACGAATTAAAGTCCTTTTCGCTCTAGGACGCATATTTAAGGAGATATGGACAACATAAGTTTTTCGTATAAAAATTTCAATTTTTTTAGGTTTTGGGTGGATTTTTCAATTTTTTGGGGGTGGTCACGAATTAAAGTCCTTTTCGCTCTAGGACGCTTAGTTTAGGAGATATGGGCAAAAGAAGTTTTTCATATAAAAATTTCAATTTTTTTAGGTTTTGGGTGGATTTTTCAATTTTTTGGTGGTGGTCACGAATTAAAGTCCTTTTCGCTCTAGGACGCTTAGTTTAGGACGTATGGGCAAAAGAAGTTTTTCATATAAAAATTTCAATTTTTTTAGGTTTTGGTTGGATTTTTCAACTTTTTGGGGGTGGTCACGAATTAAAGTCCTTTTCGCTCTAGGACGCATATTTAAGGAGATATGGTCAAAAGAAGTTTTTCATATAAAAATTTCAATTTTTTTAGGTTTTGGGTGGATTTTTCAACTTTTTGGGGGAGGTCACGAATTAAAGTCCTTTTTGCTCTAGGAAGCATATTTAAGGAGATATGGGCAAAAGAAGTTTTTCATATAAAAATTTCAATTTTTTTAGGTTTTGGGTGGATTTTTCAATTTTTTGGGGGTGGTCACGAATTAAACTCCTTTTCGTTCTAGGACGCATATTTAAGGAGATATGGGCAAAAGAAGTTTTTCATATAAAAATTTAATTTTTTTTAGGCTTTAGGCGGATTTTTCAATTTGTTGGGGGTGGTCACGAATTAAAGTCCTTTTCGCTCTAGGACGCATATTTAAGGAGATATGGGCAAAAGAAGTTTTTCATATAAAAATTTCACTTTTTTAGGTTTTGGGTGGATTTTTCATTTTTTTAGTGGTGGTCACGAATTAAAGTCCTTTTCGCTCTAGGACGCTTAGTTTAGGAAATATGGGCAAAAGAAGTTTTTCATACAAAAATTTCAATTTTTTTTAGGTTTTTGGTGGATTTTTCAATTTTTTGGGGGTGGTCACGAATTAAAGTCCTTTTCGCTCTAGGACGCATATTTAAGGAGATATGGGCAAAAGAAGTTTTTCATATAAAAATTTCAATTTTTTTAGGTTTTGGGTGGATTTTTCAATGTTTTGGGGGTGGTAACGAATTAAAGTCCTTTTCGCTCTAGGACGCTTAGTTTAGGAGATATGGGCAAAAGAAGTTTTTCATATAAAAATTTCAATTTTTTTAGGTTTTGGTTGGATTTTTCAACTTTTTGGGGGTGGTCACGAATTAAAGTCCTTTTCGCTCTAGGAAGCATATTTAAGGAGATATGGGCAAAATAAGTTTTTCGTATAAAAATTTCAATTTTTTTAGGTTTTGGGTGGATTTTTCAATTTTTTGGGGTGGTCACGAATTAAAGTCCTTTTCGCTCTAGGACGCATATTTAAGGAGATATGGACAAAAGAAGTTTTTCATATAAAAATTTCAATTTTTTAGGTTTTGGGTGGATTTTTCAATTTTTTGGGGGAGATCACGAATTAAAGTCCTTTTCGCTCTAGGACGCATATTTAAGGAGATATGGACAAAAGAAGTTTTTCATATAAAAATTTCAATTTTTTTAGGTTTTGGGTGGATTTTTCAATTTTTTGGGGGTGGTCACGAATTAAAGTCCTTTTCGCTCTAGGACGCTTAGTTTAGGAGATATGGGCAAAAGAAGTTTTTCATATAAAAATTTCAATTTTTTTAGGTTTTGGTTGGATTTTTCAACTTTTTGGGGGTGGTCACGAATTAAAGTCCTTTTCGCTCTATGACGCATATTTAAGGAGATATGGGCAAAAGAAGTTTTTCGTATAAAAATTTCAATTTTTTTAGGTTTTGGGTGGATTTTTCAATTTTTTGGGGTGGTCACGAATTAAAGTACTTTTCGCTCTAGGACGCATATTTAAGGAGATATGGGCAAAAGAAGTTTTTCGTATAAAAATTTTAATTTTTTTAGGTTTTGGGTGGATTTTTCAAATTTTTGGGGTGGTCACGAATTAAAGTCCTTTTCGCTCTAGGACGCATATTTAAGGAGATATGGACAACAGAAGTTTTTCGTATAAAAATTTCAATTTTTTTAGGTTTTGGGTGGATTTTTCAATTTTTTGGGGGTGGTCACGAATTAAAGTTCTTTTCGCTCTAGGACGCTTAGTTTAGGAGATATGGGCAAAAGAAGTTTTTCATATAAAAATTTCAATTTTTTTAGGTTTTGGGTGGATTTTTCAATTTTTTGGTGGTGGTCACGAATTAAAGTCCTTTTCGCTCTAGGACGCTTAGTTTAGGACATATGGGCAAAAGAAGTTTTTCATATAAAAATTTCAATTTTTTTAGGATTTGGTTGGATTTTTCAACTTTTTTGGGGTGGTCACGAATTAAAGTCCTTTTCGCTCTAGGACGCATATTTAAGGAGATATGGGCAAAAGAAGTTTTTCGTATAAAAATTTCAATTTTTTTAGGTTTTGGGTGGATTTTTCAACTTTTTGGGGGAGGTCACGAATTAAAGTCCTTTTTGCTCTAGGAAGCATATTTAAGGAGATATGGGCAAAAGAAGTTTTTCATATAAAAATTTCAATTTTTTTAGGTTTTGGGTGGATTTTTCAATTGTTTGGGGGTGGTCACGAATTAAACTCCTTTTCGCTCTAGGACGCATATTTAAGGAGATATGGGCAAAAGAAGTTTTTCATATAAAAATTTCACTTTTTTTAGGTTTTGGGTGGATTTTTCAATTTTTTGGGGGTGGTCACGAATTAAAGTCCTTTTCGCTCTAGGACGCATATTTAAGGAGATATGGGCAAAAGAAGTTTTTCATATAAAATTTCAATTTTTTTAAGGTTTTGGGTGGATTTTTAAATTTTTTGGGGGTGGTCACGAATTAAAGTCCCTTTCGCTCTAGGACGCATATTTAAGGAGATATGGGCAAAAGAAGTTTTTCGTAAAAAAATTTCAATTTTTTTTAGGTTTTGGGTGGATTTTTCAATTTTTTGGGGTGGCCACGAATTAAAGTCCTTTTCGCTCTAGGACTCATATTTAAGGAGATATGGGCCAACTAAGTTTTTCATATAAAAATTTCAATTTTTTTAGGTTTTGGGTGGATTTTTCAATTTTTTGGGGGAGGTCACGGATTAAAGTCCTTTTCGCTCTAGGACGCATATTTAAGGAGATATGGGCAAAAGAAGTTTTTCATATAAAAATTTCAATTTTTTTAGGTTTTGGGTGGATTTTTCAATTTTTTGGGGGTGGTCACGAATTAAAGTCCTTTTCGCTCTAGGACGCTTAGTTTATGAGATATGGGCAAAAGAAGTTTTTCATATAAAAATTTCAATTTTTTTAGGTTTTGGATGGATTTTTCAATTTTTTGGGGGTGGTCACGAATTAAAGTCCTTTTCGCTCTAGGACGCTTAGTTTAAGAGATATGTATGGGCAAACGAAGTTTTTCATATAAAAATTTTAATTTTTTTAGGTTTTGGGTGGATTTTTCAATGTTTTGGGGGTGGTCACGAATTAAAGTCCTTTTCGCTCTAGGACGCTTAGTTTAGGAGATATGGGCAAAAGAAGTTTTTCATATAAAAATTTCAATTTTTTTAGGTTTTGGTTGGATTTTTCAACTTTTTGGGGGTGGTCACGAATTAAAGTCCTTTTCGCTCTAGGACGCATATTTAAGGAGATATGGACAAAAGAAGTTTTTCATATAAAAATTTCAATTTTTTTAGGTTTTGGGTGGATTTTTCAATTTTTTGGGGGTGGTCACGAATTAAAGTCCTTTTCGCTCTAGGACGCTTTGTTTAGGAGATATGGGCAAAAGAAGTTTTTCGTATAAAAATTTCATTTTTTTAGGTTTTGAGTGGATTTTTAAATTTTTTGGGGGTGGTCACGAATTAAAGTCCTTTTCGCTCTAGGACGCATATTTAAGGAGATATGGGCAAAAGAAGTTTTTCATATAAAAATTTCAATTTTTTTAGGTTTTGGGTGGATTTTTCAATTTTTTGGGGGAGGTCACGAATTAAAGTCCCTTTCGCTCTAGGACGCATATTTAAGGAGATATGGGCAAAAGAAGTTTTTCATATAAAAATTTAAATTTTTTTAGGTTTTGGGTGGATTTTTCAATTTTTTGGGGGTGGTCACGAATTAAAGTCCTTTTCGCTCTAGGACGCATATTTAAGGAGATATGGGCAAAAGAAGTTTTTCGTATAAAAATTTCAATTTTTGTAGGTTTTGGGTGGATTTTTCAATTTTTTGGGGTGGTCACGAATTAAAGTCCTTTTCGCTCTAGGACGCATATTTAAGGAGATATGGACAACAGAAGTTTTTCGTATAAAAATTTCAATTTTTTTAGGTTTTGGGTGGATTTTTCAATTTTTTGGTGGTGGTCACGAATTAAAGTCCTTTTCGCTCTAGGACGCTTAGTTTAGGAGATATGGGCAAAAGAAGTTTTTCATATAAAAATTTCAATTTTTTTAGGTTTTGGGTGGATTTTTCAATTTTTTGGTGGTGGTCACGAATTAAAGTCCTTTTCGCTCTAGGACGCTTAGTTTAGGACATATGGGCAAAAGAAGTTTTTCATATAAAAATTTCAATTTTTTTAGGTTTTGGTTGGATTTTTCAACTTTTTGGGGGTGGTCACGAATTAAAGTCCTTTTCGCTCTAGGACGCATATTTAAGGAGATATGGGCAAAATAAGTTTTTCGTATAAAAATTTCAATTTTTTTAGGTTTTGGGTGGATTTTTCAACTTTTTGGGGGAGGTCACGAATTAAAGTCCTTTTTGCTCTAGGACGCATATTTAAGGAGATATGGGCAAAAGAAGTTTTTCATATAAAAATTTCACTTTTTTTAGGTTTTGGGTGGATTTTTCATTTTTTTAGTGGTGGTCACGAATTAAAGTCCTTTTCGCTCTAGGACGCTTAGTTTAGGAAATATGGGCAAAAGAAGTTTTTCATACAAAAATTTCAATTTTTTTAGGTTTTTGGTGGATTTTTCAATTTTTTGGGGGTGGTCACGAATTAAAGTCCTTTTCGCTCTAGGACGCATATTTAAGGAGATATGGGCAAAAGAAGTTTTTCATATAAAAATTTCAATTTTTTTAGGTTTTGGGTGGATTTTTCAATGTTTTGGGGGTGGTCACGAATTAAAGTCCTTTTCGCTCTAGGACGCTTAGTTTAGGAGATATGGGCAAAAGAAGTTCTTCATATAAAAATTTCAATTTTTTTAGGTTTTGGTTGGATTTTTCAACTTTTTGGGGGTGGTCACGAATTAAAGCCCTTTTCGCTCTAGGACGCATATTTAAGGAGATATGGGCAAAATAAGTTTTTCGTATAAAAATTTCAATTTTTTTAGGTTTTGGGTGGATTTTTCAATTTTTTGGGGTGGTCACGAATTAAAGTCCTTTTCGCTCTAGGACGCATATTTAAGGAGATATGGACAAAAGAAGTTTTTCATATAAAAATTTCAATTTTTTAGGTTTTGGGTGGATTTTTCAATTTTTTGGGGGAGATCACGAATTAAAGTCCTTTTCGCTCTAGGACGCATATTTAAGGAGATATGGACAAAAGAAGTTTTTCATATAAAAATTTCAATTTTTTTAGGTTTTGGGTGGATTTTTCAATTTTTTGGGGGTGGTCACGAATTAAAGTCCTTTTCGCTCTAGGACGCTTAGTTTAGGAGATATGGGCAAAAGAAGTTTTTCATATAAAAATTTCAATTTTTTTAGGTTTTGGTTGGATTTTTCAACTTTTTGGGGGTGGTCACGAATTAAAGTCCTTTTCGCTCTAGGACGCATATTTAAGGAGATATGGGCAAAAGAAGTTTTTCGTATAAAAATTTCATTTTTTTTAGGTTTTGGGTGGATTTTTCAATTTTTTGGGGTGGTCACGAATTAAAGTCCTTTTTGCTCTAGGACGCATATTTAAGGAGATATGGAAAAAAGAAGTTTTTCATATAAAAATTTCAATTTTTTAGGTTTTGGGTGGATTTTTCAATTTTTTGGGGGAGATCACGAATTAAAGTCCTTTTCGCTCTAGGACGCATATTTAAGGAGATATGGACAAAAGAAGTTTTTCATATAAAAATTTCAATTTTTTTAGGTTTTGGGTGGATTTTTCAATTTTTTGGGGGTGGTCACGAATTAAAGTCCTTTTCGCTCTAGGACGCTTAGTTTAGGAGATATGGGCAAAAGAAGTTTTTCATATAAAAATTTCAATTTTTTTAGGTTTTGGTTGGATTTTTCAACTTTTTGGGGGTGGTCACGAATTAAAGTCCTTTTCGCTCTAGGACGCATATTTAAGGAGATATGGGCAAAAGAAGTTTTTCGTATAAAAATTTCAATTTTTTTAGGTTTTGGGTGGATTTTTCAATTTTTTGGGGTGGTCACGAATTAAAGTCCTTTTCGCTCTAGGACGCATATTTAAGGAGATATGGGCAAAAGAAGTTTTTCGTATAAAAATTTCAATTTTTTTAGGTTTTGGGTGGATTTTTCAAATTTTTGGGGTGGTCACGAATTAAAGTCCTTTTCGCTCTAGGACGCATATTTAAGGAGATATGGACAACAGAAGTTTTTCGTATAAAAATTTCAATTTTTTTAGGTTTTGGGTGGATTTTTCAATTTTTTGGGGGTGGTCACGAATTAAAGTCCTTTTCGCTCTAGGACGCTTAGTTTAGGAGATATGGGCAAAAGAAGTTTTTCATATAAAAATTTCAATTTTTTTAGGTTTTGGGTGGATTTTTCAATTTTTTGGTGGTGGTCACGAATTAAAGTCCTTTTCGCTCTAGGACGCTTAGTTTAGGACGTATGGGCAAAAGAAGTTTTTCATATAAAAATTTCAATTTTTTTAGGTTTTGGTTGGATTTTTCAACTTTTTGGGGGTGGTCACGAATTAAAGTCCTTTTCGCTCTAGGACGCATATTTAAGGAGATATGGTCAAAAGAAGTTTTTCATATAAAAATTTCAATTTTTTTAGGTTTTGGGTGGATTTTTCAACTTTTTGGGGGAGGTCACGAATTAAAGTCCTTTTTGCTCTAGGAAGCATATTTAAGGAGATATGGGCAAAAGAAGTTTTTCATATAAAAATTTCAATTTTTTTAGGTTTTGGGTGGATTTTTCAATTTTTTGGGGGTGGTCACGAATTAAACTCCTTTTCGTTCTAGGACGCATATTTAAGGAGATATGGGCAAAAGAAGTTTTTCATATAAAAATTTAATTTTTTTTAGGCTTTAGGCGGATTTTTCAATTTGTTGGGGGTGGTCACGAATTAAAGTCCTTTTCGCTCTAGGACGCATATTTAAGGAGATATGGGCAAAAGAAGTTTTTCATATAAAAATTTCACTTTTTTAGGTTTTGGGTGGATTTTTCATTTTTTTAGTGGTGGTCACGAATTAAAGTCCTTTTCGCTCTAGGACGCTTAGTTTAGGAAATATGGGCAAAAGAAGTTTTTCATACAAAAATTTCAATTTTTTTTAGGTTTTTGGTGGATTTTTCAATTTTTTGGGGGTGGTCACGAATTAAAGTCCTTTTCGCTCTAGGACGCATATTTAAGGAGATATGGGCAAAAGAAGTTTTTCATATAAAAATTTCAATTTTTTAGGTTTTGGGTGGATTTTTCAATGTTTTGGGGGTGGTCACGAATTAAAGTCCTTTTCGCTCTAGGACGCTTAGTTTAGGAGATATGGGCAAAAGAAGTTTTTCATATAAAAATTTCAATTTTTTTAGGTTTTGGTTGGATTTTTCAACTTTTTGGGGGTGGTCACGAATTAAAGTCCTTTTCGCTCTAGGACGCATATTTAAGGAGATATGGGCAAAATAAGTTTTTCGTATAAAAATTTCAATTTTTTTAGGTTTTGGGTGGATTTTTCAATTTTTTGGGGTGGTCACGAATTAAAGTCCTTTTCGCTCTAGGACGCATATTTAAGGAGATATGGACAAAAGAAGTTTTTCATATAAAAATTTCAATTTTTTAGGTTTTGGGTGGATTTTTCAATTTTTTGGGGGAGATCACGAATTAAAGTCCTTTTCGCTCTAGGACGCATATTTAAGGAGATATGGACAAAAGAAGTTTTTCATATAAAAATTTCAATTTTTTTAGGTTTTGGGTGGATTTTTCAATTTTTTGGGGGTGGTCACGAATTAAAGTCCTTTTCGCTCTAGGACGCTTAGTTTAGGAGATATGGGCAAAAGAAGTTTTTCATATAAAAATTTCAATTTTTTTAGGTTTTGGTTGGATTTTTCAACTTTTTGGGGGTGGTCACGAATTAAAGTCCTTTTCGCTCTATGACGCATATTTAAGGAGATATGGGCAAAAGAAGTTTTTCGTATAAAAATTTCAATTTTTTTAGGTTTTGGGTGGATTTTTCAATTTTTTGGGGTGGTCACGAATTAAAGTACTTTTCGCTCTAGGACGCATATTTAAGGAGATATGGGCAAAAGAAGTTTTTCGTATAAAAATTTCAATTTTTTTAGGTTTTGGGTGGATTTTTCAAATTTTTGGGGTGGTCACGAATTAAAGTCCTTTTCGCTCTAGGACGCATATTTAAGGAGATATGGACAACAGAAGTTTTTCGTATAAAAATTTCAATTTTTTTAGGTTTTGGGTGGATTTTTCAATTTTTTGGGGGTGGTCACGAATTAAAGTCCTTTTCGCTCTAGGACGCTTAGTTTAGGAGATATGGGCAAAAGAAGTTTTTCATATAAAAATTTCAATTTTTTTAGGTTTTGGGTGGATTTTTCAATTTTTTGGTGGTGGTCACGAATTAAAGTCCTTTTCGCTCTAGGACGCTTAGTTTAGGACATATGGGCAAAAGAAGTTTTTCATATAAAAATTTCAATTTTTTTAGGATTTGGTTGGATTTTTCAACTTTTTTGGGGTGGTCACGAATTAAAGTCCTTTTCGCTCTAGGACGCATATTTAAGGAGATATGGGCAAAAGAAGTTTTTCGTATAAAAATTTCAATTTTTTTAGGTTTTGGGTGGATTTTTCAACTTTTTGGGGGAGGTCACGAATTAAAGTCCTTTTTGCTCTAGGAAGCATATTTAAGGAGATATGGGCAAAAGAAGTTTTTCATATAAAAATTTCAATTTTTTTAGGTTTTGGGTGGATTTTTCAATTGTTTGGGGGTGGTCACGAATTAAACTCCTTTTCGCTCTAGGACGCATATTTAAGGAGATATGGGCAAAAGAAGTTTTTCATATAAAAATTTCACTTTTTTTAGGTTTTGGGTGGATTTTTCAATTTTTTGGGGGTGGTCACGAATTAAAGTCCTTTTCGCTCTAGGACGCATATTTAAGGAGATATGGGCAAAAGAAGTTTTTCATATAAAATTTCAATTTTTTTAAGGTTTTGGGTGGATTTTTAAATTTTTTGGGGGTGGTCACGAATTAAAGTCCCTTTCGCTCTAGGACGCATATTTAAGGAGATATGGGCAAAAGAAGTTTTTCGTAAAAAAATTTCAATTTTTTTTAGGTTTTGGGTGGATTTTTCAATTTTTTGGGGTGGCCACGAATTAAAGTCCTTTTCGCTCTAGGACTCATATTTAAGGAGATATGGGCCAACTAAGTTTTTCATATAAAAATTGCAATTTTTTTAGGTTTTGGGTGGATTTTTCAATTTTTTGGGGGAGGTCACGGATTAAAGTCCTTTTCGCTCTAGGACGCATATTTAAGGAGATATGGGCAAAAGAAGTTTTTCATATAAAAATTTCAATTTTTTTAGGTTTTGGGTGGATTTTTCAATTTTTTGGGGGTGGTCACGAATTAAAGTCCTTTTCGCTCTAGGACGCTTAGTTTATGAGATATGGGCAAAAGAAGTTTTTCATATAAAAATTTCAATTTTTTTAGGTTTTGGATGGATTTTTCAATTTTTTGGGGGTGGTCACGAATTAAAGTCCTTTTCGCTCTAGGACGCTTAGTTTAAGAGATATGTATGGGCAAACGAAGTTTTTCATATAAAAATTTTAATTTTTTTAGGTTTTGGGTGGATTTTTCAATGTTTTGGGGGTGGTCACGAATTAAAGTCCTTTTCGCTCTAGGACGCTTAGTTTAGGAGATATGGGCAAAAGAAGTTTTTCATATAAAAATTTCAATTTTTTTAGGTTTTGGTTGGATTTTTCAACTTTTTGGGGGTGGTCACGAATTAAAGTCCTTTTCGCTCTAGGACGCATATTTAAGGAGATATGGGCAAAATAAGTTTTTCGTATAAAAATTTCAATTTTTTTAGGTTTTGGGTGGATTTTTCAATTTTTTGGGGTGGTCACGAATTAAAGTCCTTTTCGCTCTAGGACGCATATTTAAGGAGATATGGACAAAAGAAGTTTTTCATATAAAAATTTCAATTTTTTAGGTTTTGGGTGGATTTTTCAATTTTTTGGGGGAGATCACGAATTAAAGTCCTTTTCGCTCTAGGACGCATATTTAAGGAGATATGGACAAAAGAAGTTTTTCATATAAAAATTTCAATTTTTTTAGGTTTTGGGTGGATTTTTCAATTTTTTGGGGGTGGTCACGAATTAAAGTCCTTTTCGCTCTAGGACGCTTAGTTTAGGAGATATGGGCAAAGAAGTTTTTCATATAAAAATTTCAATTTTTTTAGGTTTTGGTTGGATTTTTCAACTTTTTGGGGGTGGTCACGAAT
The DNA here is from genome assembly GCF_050003625.1 of Haematobia irritans. Classification (NCBI taxonomy): domain Eukaryota; kingdom Metazoa; phylum Arthropoda; class Insecta; order Diptera; family Muscidae; genus Haematobia; species Haematobia irritans. Next base: position 161,618,207 of record NC_134397.1, on the reverse strand, counting down.
TAAAGTCCTTTTCGCTCTATGACGCATATTTAAGGAGATATGGGCAAAAGAAGTTTTTCGTATAAAAATTTCAATTTTTTTAGGTTTTGGGTGGATTTTTCAATTTTTTGGGGTGGTCACGAATTAAAGTACTTTTCGCTCTAGGACGCATATTTAAGGAGATATGGGCAAAAGAAGTTTTTCGTATAAAAATTTAAATTTTTTTAGGTTTTGGGTGGATTTTTCAAATTTTTGGGGTGGTCACGAATTAAAGTCCTTTTCGCTCTAGGACGCATATTTAAGGAGATATGGACAACAGAAGTTTTTCGTATAAAAATTTCAATTTTTTTAGGTTTTGGGTGGATTTTTCAATTTTTTGGGGGTGGTCGCGAATTAAAGTCCTTTTCGCTCTAGGACGCTTAGTTTAGGAGATATGGGCAAAAGAAGTTTTTCATATAAAAATTTCAATTTTTTTAGGTTTTGGGTGGATTTTTCAATTTTTTGGTGGTGGTCACGAATTAAAGTCCTTTTCGCTCTAGGACGCTTAGTTTAGGAGATATGGGCAAAAGAAGTTTTTCATATAAAAATTTCAATTTTTTTAGGTTTTGGTTGGATTTTTCAACTTTTTTGGGGTGGTCACGAATTAAAGTCCTTTTCGCTCTAGGACGCATATTTAAGGAGATATGGGCAAAAGAAGTTTTTCGTATAAAAATTTCAATTTTTTTAGGTTTTGGGTGGATTTTTCAACTTTTTGGGGGAGGTCACGAATTAAAGTCCTTTTTGCTCTAGGAAGCATATTTAAGGAGATATGGGCAAAAGAAGTTTTTCATATAAAAATTTCAATTTTTTTAGGTTTTGGGTGGATTTTTCAATTGTTTGGGGGTGGTCACGAATTAAACTCCTTTTCGCTCTAGGACGCATATTTAAGGAGATATGGGCAAAAGAAGTTATTCATATAAAAATTTCACTTGTTTTAGGTTTTGGGTGGATTTTTCAATTTTTTGGGGGTGGTCACGAATTAAAGTCCTTTTCGCTCTAGGACGCATATTTAAGGAGATATGGGCAAAAGAAGTTTTTCATATAAAATTTCAATTTTTTTAAGGTTTTGGGTGGATTTTTAAATTTTTTGGGGGTGGTCACGAATTAAAGTCCCTTTCGCTCTAGGACGCATATTTAAGGAGATATGGGCAAAAGAAGTTTTTCGTAAAAAAATTTCAATTTTTTTTAGGTTTTGGGTGGATTTTTCAATTTTTTGGGGTGGCCACGAATTAAAGTCTTTTTCGCTCTAGGACTCATATTTAAGGAGATATGGGCCAACTAAGTTTTTCATATAAAAATTTCAATTTTTTTAGGTTTTGGGTGGATTTTTCAATTTTTTGGGGGAGGTCACGGATTAAAGTCCTTTTCGCTCTAGGACGCATATTTAAGGAGATATGGGCAAAAGAAGTTTTTCATATAAAAATTTCAATTTTTTTAGGTTTTGGGTGGATTTTTCAATTTTTTGGGGGTGGTCACGAATTAAAGTCCTTTTCGCTCTAGGACGCTTAGTTTATGAGATATGGGCAAAAGAAGTTTTTCATATAAAAATTTCAATTTTTTTAGGTTTTGGATGGATTTTTCAATTTTTTGGGGGTGGTCACGAATTAAAGTCCTTTTCGCTCTAGGACGCTTAGTTTAAGAGATATGTATGGGCAAACGAAGTTTTTCATATAAAAATTTTAATTTTTTTAGGTTTTGGGTGGATTTTTCAATTTTTTGGGGGTGGTCACGAATTAAAGTCCTTTTCGCTCTAGGACGCATATTTAAGGAGATATGGGCAAAAGAAGTTTTTCATATAAAAATTTAAATTTTTTTAGGTTTTGGGTGGATTTTTCAACTTTTTGGGGGTGGTCACGAATTAAAGTCCTTTTCGCTCTAGGACGCTTAGTTTAGGAGATATGGGCAAAAGAAGTTTTTCGTATAAAAATTTCATTTTTTTAGGTTTTGGGTGGATTTTTCAATTTTTTGAGGGGTGGTCACGAATTAAAGTCCTTTTTGCTCTAGGAAGCATATTTAAGGAGATATGGGCAAAAGAAGTTTTTCATATAAAAATTTCAATTTTTTTTTAGGTTTTGGGTGGATTTTGCAACTTTTTGGGGGTGGTCACGAATTAAAGTCCTTTTCGCTCTAGGACGCTTTGTTTAGGAGATATGGGCAAAAGAAGTTTTTCGTATAAAAATTTCATTTTTTTAGGTTTTGAGTGGATTTTTAAATTTTTTGGGGGTGGTCACGAATTAAAGTCCTTTTCGCTCTAGGACGCATATTTAAGGAGATATGGGCAAAAGAAGTTTTTCATATAAAAATTTCAATTTTTTTAGGTTTTGGGTGGATTTTTCAATTTTTTGGGGGAGGTCACGAATTAAAGTCCTTTTCGCTCTAGGACGCATATTTAAGGAGATATGGGCAAAAGAAGTTTTTCATATAAAAATTTCAATTTTTTTAGGTTTTGGGTGGATTTTTCAATTTTTTGGGGGTGGTCACGAATTAAAGTCCTTTTCGCTCTAGGACGCATATTTAAGGAGATATGGGCAAAAGAAGTTTTTCGTATAAAAATTTCAATTTTTGTAGGTTTTGGGTGGATTTTTCAATTTTTTGGGGTGGTCACGAATTAAAGTCCTTTTGGCTCTAGGACGCATATTTAAGGAGATATGGGCAAAAGAAGTTTTTCATATAAAAATTTAAATTTTTTTAGGTTTTGGATGGATTTTTCAATTTTTTGGGGGTGGTCACGAACTAAAGTCCTTTTCGCTCTAGGACGCATATTTAAGGAGATATGGGCAAAAGAAGTTTTTCATATAAAAATTTCAATTTTTTTAGGTTTTGGGTGGATTTTTCAATTTTTTGGGGGTGGTCACGAATTAAAGTCCTTTTCGCTCTAGGACGCTTAGTTTAGGAGATATGGGCAAAAGAAGTTTTTCATATAAAAATTTAAATTTTTTTAGGTTTTGGATGGATTTTTCAATTTTTTGGGGTGGTCACGAATTAAAGTCCTTTTCGCTCTAGGACGCATATTTAAGGAGATATGGGCAAAAGAAGTTTTTCATATAAAAATTGAAATTTTTTTAGGTTTTGGATGGATTTTTCAATTTTTTGGGGGTGGTCACGAATTAAAGTCCTTTTCGCTCTAGGACGCATATTTAAGGAGATATGGGCAAAAGAAGATTTTCATATAAAAATTTCAATTTTTTTAGGTTTTGGGTGGATTTTTCAATTTTTTGGGGGAGGTCACGAATTAAAGTCCTTTTCGCTCTAGGACGCATACTTAAGGAGATATGGGCAAAAGAAGTTTTTCATATAAAAATTTAAATTTTTTTAGGTTTTGGATGGATTTTTCAATTTTTTGGGGGTGGTCACGAATTAAAGTCCTTTTCGCTCTAGGACGCATATTTAAGGAGATATGGGCAAAAGAAGTTTTTCATATAAAAATTGCAATTTTTTTAGGTTTTGGGTGGATTTTTCTATTTTTTGGGGGTGGTCACGAATTAAAGTCCTTTTCGCTCTAGGACGCTTAGTTTAGGAGATATGGGCAAAAGAAGTTTTTCATATAAAAATTTAAATTTTTTTAGGTTTTGGATGGATTTTTCAATTTTTTGGGGGTGGTCACGAATTAAAGTCCTTTTCGCTCTAGGACGCATATTTAAGGAGATATGGGCAAAAGAAGTTTTTCATATAAAAATTTCAATTTTTTTAGGTTTTGGGTGGATTTTTCAATTTTTTGGGGGAGGTCACGAATTAAAGTCCTTTTCGCTCTAGGACGCTTAGTTTAGGAGATATGGGCAAAAGAAGTTTTTCATATAAAAATTTAAATTTTTTTAGGTTTTGGATGGATTTTTCAATTTTTTGGGGGAGGTCACGAATTAAAGTCCTTTTCGCTCTAGGACGCATATTTAAGGAGATATGGGCAAAAGAAGTTTTTCATATAAAAATTTAAATTTTTTTAGGTTTTGGATGGATTTTTCAATTTTTTGGGGGTGGTCACGAACTAAAGTCCTTTTCGCTCTAGGACGCATATTTAAGGAGATATGGGCAAAAGAAGTTTTTCATATAAAAATTTCAATTTTTTTAGGTTTTGGGTGGATTTTTCAATTTTTTTGGGGTGGTCACGAATTAAAGTCCTTTTCGCTCTAGGACGCTTAGTTTAGGAGATATGGGCAAAAGAAGTTTTTCATATAAAAATTTAAATTTTTTTAGGTTTTGGATGGATTTTTCAATTTTTTGGGGGAGGTCACGAATTAAAGTCCTTTTCGCTCTAGGACGCATATTTAAGGAGATATGGGCAAAAGAAGTTTTTCATATAAAAATTTAAATTTTTTTAGGTTTTGGATGGATTTTTCAATTTTTTGGGGGTGGTCACGAATTAAAGTCCTTTTCGCTCTAGGACGCATATTTAAGGAGATATGGGCAAAAGAAGTTTTTCATATAAAAATTTAAATTTTTTTAGGTTTTGGATGGATTTTTCAATTTTTTGGGGGTGGTCACGAATTAAAGTCCTTTTCGCTCTAGGACGCTTAGTTTAGGAGATATGGGCAAAAGAAGATTTTCATATAAAAATTTCAATTTTTTTAGGTTTTGGGTGGATTTTTCAATTTTTTGGGGGAGGTCACGAATTAAAGTCCTTTTCGCTCTAGGACGCATATTTAAGGAGATATGGGCAAAAGAAATTTTTCATATAAAAATTTAAATTTTTTTAGGTTTTGGATGGATTTTTCAATTTTTTGGGGGTGGTCACGAATTAAAGTCCTTTTCGCTCTAGGACGCATATTTAAGGAGATATGGGCAAAAGAAGTTTTTCATATAAAAATTTCAATTTTTTTAGGTTTTGGGTGGATTTTTCAATTTTTTGAGGGTGGTCACGAATTAAAGTCCTTTTCGCTCTAGGACGCTTAGTTTAGGAGATATGGGCAAAAGAAGTTTTTCATATAAAAATTTAAATTTTTTTAGGTGTTGGATGGATTTTTCAATTTTTTGGGGGTGGTCACGAATTAAAGTCCTTTTCGCTCTAGGACGCATATTTAAGGAGATATGGGCAAAAGAAGTTTTTCATATAAAAATTTCAATTTTTTTAGGTTTTGGGTGGATTTTTCAATTTTTTGGGGGTGGTCACGAATTAAAGTCCTTTTCGCTCTAGGACGCTTAGTTTAGGAGATATGGGCAAAAGAAGTTTTTCATATAAAAATTTAAATTTTTTTAGGTTTTGGATGGATTTTTCAATTTTTTGGTGGTGGTCACGAATTAAAGTCCTTTTCGCTCTAGGACGCATATTTAAGGAGATATGGGCAAAAGAAGTTTTTCATATAAAAATTTCAATTTTTTTAGGTTTTGGGTGGATTTTTCAATTTTTTGGGGGTGGTCACGAATTAAAGTCCTTTTCGCTCTAGGACGCATATTTAAGGAGATATGGGCAAAAGAAGTTTTTCGTATAAAAATTTCAATTTTTGTAGGTTTTGGGTGGATTTTTCAATTTTTTGGGGTGGTCACGAATTAAAGTCCTTTTCGCTCTAGGACGCATATTTAAGGAGATATGGGCAAACTAAGTTTTTCATATAAAAATTTCAATTTTTTTAGGTTTTGGGTGAATTTTTCAATTTTTTGGGGGAGGTCACGAATTAAAGTCCTTTTCGCTCTAGGACGCATATTTAAGGAGATATGGGCAAAAGAAGTTTTTCATATAAAAATTTCAATTTTTTTAGGTTTTGGGTGGATTTTGCAATTTTTTGGGGGTGGTCACGAATTAAACTCCTTTTCGCTCTAGGACGCATATTTAAGGAGATATGGGCAAAAGAAGTTTTTCATATAAAAATTTAAATTTATTTAGGTTTTGGGTGGATTTTTAAATTTTTTGGGGGTGGTCACGAATTAAAGTCCTTTTCGCTCTAGGACGCATATTTAAGGAGATATGGGCAAAAGAAGTTTGTCATATAAAATTTCAATTTTTTTACGTTTTGGGTGGATTTTTCAATTTTTTGGGGGAGGTCACGAATTAAAGTCCTTTTCGCTCTAGGACGCATATTTAAGGAGATATGGGCAAAAGAAGTTTTTCATATAAAAATTTCAATTTTTTTAGGTTTTGGGTGGATTTTTCAATTTTTTGGGGAGGTCACGAATTAAAGTCCTTTTCGCTCTAGGACGCATATTTAAGGAGATATGGGCAAAAGAAGTTTTTCATATAAAAATTTCAATTTTTTTAGGTTTTGGATGGATTTTTCAATTTTTTGGGGGAGGTCACGAATTAAAGTACTTTTCGCTCTATGACGCATATTTAAGGAGATGTGGGCAAAAGAAGATTTTCATATAAAAATTTCAATTTTTTTAGGTTTTAGGTGGATTTTTCAATTTTTTGGCGGTGGTCACGAATTAAAGTCCTTTTCGCTCTAGGACGCTTAGTTTAGGAGATATGGGCAAAAGAAGTTTTTCATATAAAAATTTCAATTTTTTTTTAGGTTTTGGGTGGATTTTGCAACTTTTTGGGGGTGGTCACGAATTAAAGTCCTTTTCGCTCTAGGACGCTTTGTTTAGGAGATATGGGCAAAAGAAGTTTTTCGTATAAAAATTTCATTTTTTTAGGTTTTGAGTGGATTTTTAAATTTTTTGGGGGTGGTCACGAATTAAAGTCCTTTTCGCTCTAGGACGCATATTTAAGGAGATATGGGCAAAAGAAGTTTTTCATATAAAAATTTCAATTTTTTTAGGTTTTGGGTGGATTTTTCAATTTTTTGGGGGAGGTCACGAATTAAAGTCCTTTTCGCTCTAGGACGCATATTTAAGGAGATATGGGCAAAAGAAGTTTTTCATATAAAAATTTCAATTTTTTTAGGTTTTGGGTGGATTTTTCAATTTTTTGGGGGTGGTCACGAATTAAAGTCCTTTTCGCTCTAGGACGCATATTTAAGGAGATATGGGCAAAAGAAGTTTTTCGTATAAAAATTTCAATTTTTGTAGGTTTTGGGTGGATTTTTCAATTTTTTGGGGTGGTCACGAATTAAAGTCCTTTTCGCTCTAGGACGCATATTTAAGGAGATATGGGCAAAAGAAGTTTTTCATATAAAAATTTAAATTTTTTTAGGTTTTGGATGGATTTTTCAATTTTTTGGGGGTGGTCACGAACTAAAGTCCTTTTCGCTCTAGGACGCATATTTAAGGAGATATGGGCAAAAGAAGTTTTTCATATAAAAATTTCAATTTTTTTAGGTTTTGGGTGGATTTTTCAATTTTTTGGGGGTGGTCACGAATTAAAGTCCTTTTCGCTCTAGGACGCTTAGTTTAGGAGATATGGGCAAAAGAAGTTTTTCATATAAAAATTTAAATTTTTTTAGGTTTTGGATGGATTTTTCAATTTTTTGGGGTGGTCACGAATTAAAGTCCTTTTCGCTCTAGGACGCATATTTAAGGAGATATGGGCAAAAGAAGTTTTTCATATAAAAATTGAAATTTTTTTAGGTTTTGGATGGATTTTTCAATTTTTTGGGGGTGGTCACGAATTAAAGTCCTTTTCGCTCTAGGACGCATATTTAAGGAGATATGGGCAAAAGAAGATTTTCATATAAAAATTTCAATTTTTTTAGGTTTTGGGTGGATTTTTCAATTTTTTGGGGGAGGTCACGAATTAAAGTCCTTTTCGCTCTAGGACGCATACTTAAGGAGATATGGGCAAAAGAAGTTTTTCATATAAAAATTTAAATTTTTTTAGGTTTTGGATGGATTTTTCAATTTTTTGGGGGAGGTCACGAATTAAAGTCCTTTTCGCTCTAGGACGCATATTTAAGGAGATATGGGCAAAAGAAGTTTTTCATATAAAAATTTAAATTTTTTTAGGTTTTGGATGGATTTTTCAATTTTTTGGGGGTGGTCACGAACTAAAGTCCTTTTCGCTCTAGGACGCATATTTAAGGAGATATGGGCAAAAGAAGTTTTTCATATAAAAATTTCAATTTTTTTAGGTTTTGGGTGGATTTTTCAATTTTTTGGGGGAGGTCACGAATTAAAGTCCTTTTCGCTCTAGGACGCTTAGTTTAGGAGATATGGGCAAAAGAAGTTTTTCATATAAAAATTTAAATTTTTTTAGGTTTTGGATGGATTTTTCAATTTTTTGGGGGAGGTCACGAATTAAAGTCCTTTTCGCTCTAGGACGCATATTTAAGGAGATATGGGCAAAAGAAGTTTTTCATATAAAAATTTAAATTTTTTTAGGTTTTGGATGGATTTTTCAATTTTTTGGGGGTGGTCACGAACTAAAGTCCTTTTCGCTCTAGGACGCATATTTAAGGAGATATGGGCAAAAGAAGTTTTTCATATAAAAATTTCAATTTTTTTAGGTTTTGGGTGGATTTTTCAATTTTTTTGGGGTGGTCACGAATTAAAGTCCTTTTCGCTCTAGGACGCTTAGTTTAGGAGATATGGGCAAAATAAGTTTTTCATATAAAAATTTAAATTTTTTTAGGTTTTGGATGGATTTTTCAATTTTTTGGGGGAGGTCACGAATTAAAGTCCTTTTCGCTCTAGGACGCATATTTAAGGAGATATGGGCAAAAGAAGTTTTTCATATAAAAATTTAAATTTTTTTAGGTTTTGGATGGATTTTTCAATTTTTTGGGGGTGGTCACGAATTAAAGTCCTTTTCGCTCTAGGACGCATATTTAAGGAGATATGGGCAAAAGAAGTTTTTCATATAAAAATTTAAATTTTTTTAGGTTTTGGATGGATTTTTCAATTTTTTGGGGGTGGTCACGAATTAAAGTCCTTTTCGCTCTAGGACGCTTAGTTTAGGAGATATGGGCAAAAGAAGATTTTCATATAAAAATTTCAATTTTTTTAGGTTTTGGGTGGATTTTTCAATTTTTTGGGGGAGGTCACGAATTAAAGTCCTTTTCGCTCTAGGACGCATATTTAAGGAGATATGGGCAAAAGAAATTTTTCATATAAAAATTTAAATTTTTTTAGGTTTTGGATGGATTTTTCAATTTTTTGGGGGTGGTCACGAATTAAAGTCCTTTTCGCTCTAGGACGCATATTTAAGGAGATATGGGCAAAAGAAGTTTTTCATATAAAAATTTCAATTTTTTTAGGTTTTGGGTGGATTTTTCAATTTTTTGAGGGTGGTCACGAATTAAAGTCCTTTTCGCTCTAGGACGCTTAGTTTAGGAGATATGGGCAAAAGAAGTTTTTCATATAAAAATTTAAATTTTTTTAGGTGTTGGATGGATTTTTCAATTTTTTGGGGGTGGTCACGAATTAAAGTCCTTTTCGCTCTAGGACGCATATTTAAGGAGATATGGGCAAAAGAAGTTTTTCATATAAAAATTTCAATTTTTTTAGGTTTTGGGTGGATTTTTCAATTTTTTGGGGGTGGTCACGAATTAAAGTCCTTTTCGCTCTAGGACGCTTAGTTTAGGAGATATGGGCAAAAGAAGTTTTTCATATAAAAATTTAAATTTTTTTAGGTTTTGGATGGATTTTTCAATTTTTTGGTGGTGGTCACGAATTAAAGTCCTTTTCGCTCTAGGACGCATATTTAAGGAGATATGGGCAAAAGAAGTTTTTCATATAAAAATTTCAATTTTTTTAGGTTTTGGGTGGATTTTTCAATTTTTTGGGGGTGGTCACGAATTAAAGTCCTTTTCGCTCTAGGACGCATATTTAAGGAGATATGGGCAAAAGAAGTTTTTCGTATAAAAATTTCAATTTTTGTAGGTTTTGGGTGGATTTTTCAATTTTTTGGGGTGGTCACGAATTAAAGTCCTTTTCGCTCTAGGACGCATATTTAAGGAGATATGGGCAAACTAAGTTTTTCATATAAAAATTTCAATTTTTTTAGGTTTTGGGTGAATTTTTCAATTTTTTGGGGGAGGTCACGAATTAAAGTCCTTTTCGCTCTAGGACGCATATTTAAGGAGATATGGGCAAAAGAAGTTTTTCATATAAAAATTTCAATTTTTTTAGGTTTTGGGTGGATTTTGCAATTTTTTGGGGGTGGTCACGAATTAAACTCCTTTTCGCTCTAGGACGCATATTTAAGGAGATATGGGCAAAAGAAGTTTTTCATATAAAAATTTAAATTTATTTAGGTTTTGGGTGGATTTTTAAATTTTTTGGGGGTGGTCACGAATTAAAGTCCTTTTCGCTCTAGGACGCATATTTAAGGAGATATGGGCAAAAGAAGTTTGTCATATAAAATTTCAATTTTTTTACGTTTTGGGTGGATTTTTCAATTTTTTGGGGGAGGTCACGAATTAAAGTCCTTTTCGCTCTAGGACGCATATTTAAGGAGATATGGGCAAAAGAAGTTTTTCATATAAAAAGTTCAATTTTTTTAGGTTTTGGGTGGATTTTTCAATTTTTTGGGGAGGTCACGAATTAAAGTCCTTTTCGCTCTAGGACGCATATTTAAGGAGATATGGGCAAAAGAAGTTTTTCATATAAAAATTTCAATTTTTTTAGGTTTTGGATGGATTTTTCAATTTTTTGGGGGAGGTCACGAATTAAAGTACTTTTCGCTCTATGACGCATATTTAAGGAGATGTGGGCAAAAGAAGATTTTCATATAAAAATTTCAATTTTTTTAGGTTTTAGGTGGATTTTTCAATTTTTTGGCGGTGGTCACGAATTAAAGTCCTTTTCGCTCTAGGACGCTTAGTTTAGGAGATATGGGCAAAAGAAGTTTTTCATATAAAAAATTAAATTTTTTTAGGTTTTGGGTGGATTTTTCAATTTTTTGGGGGTGGTCACGAATTAAAGTCCTTTTCGCTCTAGGACGCTTAGTTTAGGAGATATGGGCAAAATAAGTTTTTCATATAAAAATTTAAATTTTTTTAGGTTTTGGATGGATTTTTCAATTTTTTGGGGGTGGTCACGAATTAAAGTCCTTTTCGCTCTAGGACGCATATTTAAGGAGATATGGGCAAAAGAAGTTTTTCATATAAAAATTTCAATTTTTTTAGGTTTTGGGTGGATTTTTCAATTTTTTGGGGGTGGTCACGAATTAAAGTCCTTTTCGCTCTAGGACGCATATTTAAGGAGATATGGGCAAAAGAAGTTTTTCATATAAAAATTTAAATTTTTTTAGGTTTTGGATGGATTTTTCAATTTTTTGGGGGAGGTCACGAATTAAAGTCCTTTTCGCTCTAGGACGCATATTTCAGGAGATATGGGCAAAAGAAGTTTTTCATATAAAAATTTAAATTTTTTTAGGTTTTGGATGGATTTTTCAATTTTTTGGGGGAGGTCACGAATTAAAGTCCTTTTCGCTCTAGGACGCATATTTAAGGAGATATGGGCAAAAGAAGTTTTTCATATAAAAATTTCAATTTTTTTAGGTTTTGGGTGGATTTTTCAATTTTTTGGCGGTGGTCACGAATTAAAGTCCTTTTCGCTCTAGGACGCTTAGTTTAGGAGATATGGGCAAAAGAAGTTTTTCATATAAAAATTTAAATTTTTTTAGGTTTTGGATGGATTTTTCAATTTTTTGGGGGTGGTCACGAATTAAAGTCCTTTTCGCTCTAGGACGCATATTTAAGGAGATATGGGCAAAAGAAGTTTTTCATATAAAAATTTCAATTTTTTTAGGTTTTGGGTGGATTTTTCAATTTTTTGGGGGTGGTCACGAATTAAAGTCCTTTTCGCTCTAGGACGCTTAGTTTAGGAGATATGGGCAAAAGAAGTTTTTCATATAAAAATTTAAATTTTTTTAGGTTTTGGATGGATTTTTCAATTTTTTGGGGGTGGTCACGAATTAAAGTCCTTTTCGCTCTAGGACGCATATTTAAGGAGATATGGGCAAAAGAAGTTTTTCATATAAAAATTTAAATTTTTTTAGGTTTTGGATGGATTTTTCAATTTTTTGGGGGAGGTCACGAATTAAAGTCCTTTTCGCTCTAGGACGCATATTTAAGGAGATATGGGCAAAAGAAATTTTTCATATAAAAATTTAAATTTTTTTAGGTTTTGGATGGATTTTTCAATTTTTTGGGGGAGGTCACGAATTAAAGTACTTTTCGCTCTAGGACGCATATTTAAGGAGATATGGGCAAAAGAAGTTTTTCATATAAAAATTTAAATTTTTTTAGGTTTTGGATGGATTTTTCAATTTTTTGGGGGAGGTCACGAATTAAAGTCCTTTTCGCTCTAGGACGCATATTTAAGGAGATATGGGCAAAAGAAGTTTTTCATATAAAAATTTCAATTTTTTTAGGTTTTGGGTGGATTTTTCAATTTTTTGGCGGTGGTCACGAATTAAAGTCCTTTTCGCTCTAGGACGCTTAGTTTAGGAGATATGGGCAAAAGAAGTTTTTCATATAAAAATTTAAATTTTTTTAGGTTTTGGATGGATTTTTCAATTTTTTGGGGGTGGTCACGAATTAAAGTCCTTTTCGCTCTAGGACGCATATTTAAGGAGATATGGGCAAAAGAAGTTTTTCATATAAAAATTTCAATTTTTTTAGGTTTTGGGTGGATTTTTCAATTTTTTGGGGGTGGTCACGAATTAAAGTCCTTTTCGCTCTAGGACGCTTAGTTTAGGAGATATGGGCAAAAGAAGTTATTCATATAAAAATTTAAATTTTTTTAGGTTTTGGATGGATTTTTCAATTTTTTGGGGGTGGTCACGAATTAAAATCCTTTTCGCTCTAGAACGCTTAGTTTAGGAGATATGGGCAAAAGAAGTTTTTCATATAAAAATTTCAATTTTTTTAGGTTTTGGATGGATTTTTCAATTTTTTGGGGGTGGTCACGAATTAAAGTCCTTTTCGCTCTAGGACGCATATTTAAGGAGATATGGGCAAAAGAAGTTTTTCATATAAAAATTTCAATTTTTTTAGGTTTTGGGTGGATTTTTCAATTTTTTTGGGGGTGGTCACGAATTAAAGTCCTTTTCGCTCTAGGACGCTTAGTTTAGGAGATATGGGCAAAAGAAGTTTTTCATATAAAATTTTAAATTTTTTTAGGTTTTGGATGGATTTTTCAATTTTTTGGGGGAGGTCACGAATTAAAGTCCTTTTCGCTCTAGGACGCTTAGTTTAGGAGATATGGGCAAAAGAAGTTTTTCATATAAAAATTTCAATTTTTTTAGGTTTTGGGTGGATTTTGCAATTTTTTGGGGGTGGTCACGAATTAAACTCCTTTTCGCTCTAGGACGCATATTTAAGGAGATATGGGCAAAAGAAGTTTTTCATATAAAAATTTAAATTTATTTAGGTTTTGGGTGGATTTTTAAATTTTTTGGGGGTGGTCACGAATTAAAGTCCTTTTCGCTCTAGGACGCATATTTAAGGAGATATGGGCAAAAGAAGTTTGTCATATAAAATTTCAATTTTTTTAGGTTTTGGGTGGATTTTTCAATTTTTTGGGGGAGGTCACGAATTAAAGTCCTTTTCGCTCTAGGACGCATATTTAAGGAGATATGGGCAAAAGAAGTTTTTCATATAAAAATTTCAATTTTTTTAGGTTTTGGGTGGATTTTTCAATTTTTTGGGGAGGTCACGACTTAAAGTCCTTTTCGCTCTAGGACGCATATTTAAGGAGATATGGGCAAAAGAAGTTTTTCATATAAAAATTTCAATTTTTTTAGGTTTTGGGTGGATTTCTCAATTTTTTGGGGGAGGTCACGAATTAAAGTCCTTTACGCTCTAGGACGCATATTTAAGGAGATATGGGCAAAAGAAGATTTTCATATAAAAATTTCAATTTTTTTAGGTTTTGGGTGGATTTTTCAATTTTTTGGGGGAGGTTACGAATTAAAGTCCTTTTCGCTCTAGGACGCATATTTAAGGAGATATGGGCAAAATAAGTTTTTCATATAAAAATTTAAATTTTTTTAGGTTTTGGATGGATTTTTCAATTTTTTGGGGGAGGTCACGAATTAAAGTCCTTTTCGCTCTAGGACGCATATTTAAGGAGATATGGGCAAAAGAAGTTTTTCATATAAAAATTTCAATTTTTTTAGGTTTTGGATGGATTTTTCAATTTTTTGGGGGAGGTCACGAATTAAAGTACTTTTCGCTCTATGACGCATATTTAAGGAGATATGGGCAAAAGAAGATTTTCATATAAAAATTTCAATTTTTTTAGGTTTTGGGTGGATTTTTCAATTTTTTGGCCGTGGTCACGAATTAAAGTCCTTTTCGCTCTAGGACGCTTAGTTTAGGAGATATGGGCAAAAGAAGTTTTTCATATAAAAATTTCAATTTTTTTAGGTATTGGGTGGATTTTTCAATTTTTTGGGGGTGGTCACGAATTAAAGTCCTTTTCGCTCTAGGACGCTCAGTTTAGGAGATATGGGCAAAATAAGTTTTTCATATAAAAATTTAAATTTTTTTTGGTTTTGGATGGATTTTTCAATTTTTTGGGGGGTGGTCACGAATTAAAGTCCTTTTCGCTCTAGGACGCATATTTAAGGAGATATGGGCAAAAGAAATTTTTCATATAAAAATTTCAATTTTTTTTAGGTTTTGGGTGGATTTTTCAATTTTTTGGGGGTGGTCACGAATTAAAGTCCTTTTCGCTCTAGGACGCTTAGTTTAGGAGATATGGGCAAAAGAAGTTTTTCATATAAAAATTTAAATTTTTTTAGGTTTTGGATGGATTTTTCAATTTTTTGGGGGTGGTCACGAATTAAAGTCCTTTTCGCTCTAGGACGCATATTTAAGGAGATATGGGCAAAAGAAGATTTTCATATAAAAATTTCAATTTTTTTAGGTTTTGGATGGATTTTTCAATTTTTTGGGGGAGGTCACGAATTAAAGTCCTTTTCGCTCTAGGACACATATTTAAGGAGATATGGGCAAAAGAAGTTTTTCATATAAAAATTTCAATTTTTTTAGGTTTTGGGTGGATTTTTCAATTTTTTGGCGGTGGTCACGAATTAAAGTCCTTTTCGCTCTAGGACGCTTAGTTTAGGAGATATGGGCAAAAGAAGTTTTTCATATAAAAATTTAAATTTTTTTAGGTTTTGGATGGATTTTTCAATTTTTTGGGGGTGGTCACGAATTAAAGTCCTTTTCGCTCTAGGACGCATATTTAAGGAGATATGGGCAAAAGAAGTTTTTCATATAAAAATTTCAATTTTTTTAGGTTTTGGGTGGATTTTTCAATTTTTTGGGGGTGGTCACGAATTAAAGTCCTTTTCGCTCTAGGACGCTTAGTTTAGGAGATATGGGCAAAAGAAGTTTTTCATATAAAAATTTAAATTTTTTTAGGTTTTGGATGGATTTTTCAATTTTTTGGGGGTGGTCACGAATTAAAGTCCTTTTCGCTCTAGGACGCATATTTAAGGAGATATGGGCAAAAGAAGTTTTTCATATAAAAATTTCAATTTTTTTAGGTTTTGGATGGATTTTTCAATTTTTTGGGGGAGGTCACGAATTAAAGTCCTTTTCGCTCTAGTACGCATATTTAAGGAGATATGGGCAAAAGAAGTTTTTCATATAAAAATTTAAATTTTTTTAGGTTTTGGATGGTTTTGGTGGTCACGAATTAAAGTCCTTTTCGCTCTAGGACGCTTAGTTTAGGAGATATGGGCAAAAGAAGTTTTTCATATTTGGATGGTTTTGGTGGTCACGAATTAAAGTCCTTTTCGCTCTAGGACGCTTAGTTTAGGAGATATGGGCAAAAGAAGTTTTTCATATAAAAATTTAAATTTTTTTAGGTTTTGGATGGATTTTTCAATTTTTTGGGGGAGGGCACGAATTAAAGTCCTTTTCGCTCTAGGACGCATATTTAAGGAGATATGGGCAAAAGAAGTTTTTCATATAAAAATTTCAATTTTTTTAGGTTTTGGGTGGATTTTTCAATTTTTTGGGGGAGGTCACGAATTAAAGTTCTTTTCGCTCTAGGACGCTTAGTTTAGGAGATATGGGCAAAAGAAGTTTTTCATATAAAAATTTAAATTTTTTTAGGTTTTGGATGGATTTTTCAATTTTTTGGGGGAGGTCACGAATTAAAGTCCTTTTCGCTCTAGGACGCATATTTAAGGAGATATGGGCAAAAGAAGTTTTTCATATAAAAATTTCAATTTTTTTAGGTTTTGGATGGATTTTTCAATTTTTTGGGGGAGGTCACGAATTAAAGTTCTTTTCGCTCTAGGACGCATATTTAAGGAGATATGGGCAAAAGAAGTTTTTCATATAAAAATTTAAATTTTTTTAGGTTTTGGATGGATTTTTCAATTTTTTGGGGGTGGTCACGAATTAAAGTCCTTTTCGCTCTAGGACGCATATTTAAGGAGATATGGGCAAAAGAAGTTTTTCATATAAAAATTTAAATTTTTTTAGGTTTTGGGTGGATTTTTCAATTTTTTGGGGGTGGTCACGAATTAAAGTCCTTTTCGCTCTAGGACGCTTAGTTTAGGAGATATGGGCAAAAGAAGTTTTTCATATAAAAATTTAAATTTTTTTAGGTTTTGGATGGATTTTTCAATTTTTTGGGGGTGGTCACGAATTAAAGTCCTTTTCGCTCTAGGACGCATATTTAAGGAGATATGGGCAAAAGAAGTTTTTCATATAAAAATTTAAATTTTTTTAGGTTTTGGATGGATTTTTCAATTTTTTGGGGGTGGTCACGAATTAAAGTCCTTTTCGCTCTAGGACGCATATTTAAGGAGATATGGGCAAAAGAAGTTTTTCATATAAAAATTTCAATTTTTTTAGGTTTTGGGTGGATTTTTCAATTTTTTGGGGGTGGTCACGAATTAAAGTCCTTTTCGCTCTAGGACGCATATTTAAGGAGATATGGGCAAAAGAAGTTTTTCATATAAAAATTTAAATTTTTTTAGGTTTTGGATGGATTTTTCAATTTTTTGGGGGAGGTCACGAATTAAAGTCCTTTTCGCTCTAGGACGCATATTTTAGGAGATATGGGCAAAAGAAGTTTTTCATATAAAAATTTAAATTTTTTTAGGTTTTGGGTGGATTTTTCAATTTTTTGGGGGAGGTCACGAATTAAAGTCCTTTTCGCTCTAGGACGCTTAGTTTAGGAGATATGGGCAAAAGAAGTTTTTCATATAAAAATTTAAATTTTTTTAGGTTTTGGATGGATTTTTCAATTTTTTGGGGGTGGTCAGGAATTAAAGTCCTTTTCGCTCTAGGACGCATATTTAAGGAGATATGGGCAAAAGAAGTTTTTCATATAAAAATTTCAATTTTTTTAGGTTTTGGGTGGATTTTTCAATTTTTTGGGGGTGGTCACGAATTAAAGTCCTTTCGCTCTAGGACGCTTAGTTTAGGAGATATGGGCAAAAGAAGTTTTTCATATAAAAATTTAAATTTTTTTAAGTTTTTTAGGTTTTGGATGGATTTTTCAATTGTTTGGGGGTGGTCACGAATTAAAGTCCTTTTCGCTCTAGGACGCATATTTAAGGAGATATGGGCAAAAGAAGTTTTTCATATAAAAATTTCAATTTTTTTAGGTTTTGGGTGGATTTTTCAATTTTTTGGGGGTGGTCACGAATTAAAGTCCTTTTCGCTCTAGGACGCTTAGTTTAGGAGATATGGGCAAAAGAAGTTTTTCATATAAAAATTTAAATTTTTTTAGGTTTTGGATGGATTTTTCAATTTTTTGGGGGAGGTCACGAATTAAAGTCCTTTTCGCTCTAGGACGCTTAGTTTAGGAGATATGGGCAAAAGAAGTTTTTCATATAAAAATTTAAATTTTTTTAGGTTTTGGGTGGATTTTTCAATTTTTTGGGGGAGGTCACGAATTAAAGTCCTTTTCGCTCTAGGACGCTTAGTTTAGGACATATGGGCAAAAGAAGTTTTTCATATAAAAATTTAAATTTTTTTAGGTTTTGGATGGATTTTTCAATTTTTTGGGGGAGGTCACGAATTAAAGTCCTTTTCGCTCTAGGACGCATATTTAAGGAGATATGGGCAAAAGAAGTTTTTCATATAAAAATTTCAATTTTTTTAGGTTTTGGATGGATTTTTCAATTTTTTGGGGGAGGTCACGAATTAAAGTCCTTTTCGCTCTAGGACGCATATTTAAGGAGATATGGGCAAACGAAGTTTTTCATATAAAAATTTCAATTTTTTTAGGTTTTGGGTGGATTTTTCAATTTTTTTGGGGGAGGTCACGAATTAAAGTCCTTTTCGCTCTAGGACGCATATTTTAGGAGATATGGGCAAAAGAAGTTTTTCATATAAAAATTTAAATTTTTTTAGGTTTTGGATGGATTTTGCAATTTTTTGGGGGAGGTCACGAATTAAAGTCCTTTTCGCTCTAGGACGCATATTTAAGGAGATATGGGCAAAAGAAGTTTTTCATATAAAAATTTAAATTTTTTTAGGTTTTGGATGGATTTTTCAATTTTTTGGGGGAGGTCACGAATTAAAGTCCTTTTCGCTCTAGGACGCATATTTAAGGAGATATGGGCAAAAGAAGTTTTTCATATAAAAATTTAAATTTTTTTAGGTTTTGGATGGATTTTTCAATTTTTTGTGGGAGGTCACGAATTAAAGTCCTTTTCGCTCTAGGACGCATATTTAAGGAGATATGGGCAAAAGAAGTTTTTCATATAAAAATTTCAATTTTTTTAGGTTTTGGGTGGATTTTTCAATTTTTTGGCGGTGGTCACGAATTAAAGTCCTTTTTGCTCTAGGACGCTTAGTTTAGGAGATATGGGCAAAAGAAGTTTTTCATATAAAAATTTAATTTTTTTTAGGTTTTGGATGGATTTTTCAATTTTTTGGGGGTGGTCACGAATTAAAGTCCTTTTCGCTCTAGGACGCTTAGTTTAGGAGATATGGGCAAAAGAAGTTTTTCATATAAAAATTTAAATTTTTTAGGTTTTAGATGGATTTTTCAATTTTTTGGGGGAGGTCACGAATTAAAGTCCTTTTCGCTCTAGGACGCATATTTAAGGAGATATGGGCAAAAGAAGTTTTTCATATAAAAATTTCAATTTTTTTAGGTTTTGGGTGGATTTTTCAATTTTTTGGGGGAGGTCACGAATTAAAGTCCTTTTCGCTCTAGGACGCTTAGTTTAGGAGATATGGGCAAAAGAAGTTTTTCATATAAAAATTTAAATTTTTTTAGGTTTTGGATGGATTTTTCAATTTTTTGGGGGAGGTCACGAATTAAAGTCCTTTTCGCTCTAGGACGCATATTTAAGGAGATATGGGCAAAAGAAGTTTTTCATATAAAAATTTAAATTTTTTTAGGTTTTGGTTGGATTTTTCAATTTTTTGGGGGTGGTCACGAATTAAAGTCCTTTTCGCTCTAGGACGCATATTTAAGGAGATATGGTCAAAAGAAGTTTTTCATATAAAAATTTCAATTTGTTTAGGTTTTGGGTGGATTTTTCAATTTTTTGGGGGAGGTCACGAATTAAAGTCCTTTTCGCTCTAGGACGCATATTTAAGGAGATATGGGCAAAAGAAGATATTCATATAAAAATTTCAATTTTTTTAGGTTTTGGGTGGATTTTTCAATTTTTTGGGGGAGGTCACGAATTAAAGTCCTTTTCGCTCTAGGACGCATATTTAAGGAGATATGGGCAAAAGAAGATTTTCATATAAAAATTTCAATTTTTTTAGGTTTTGGGTGGATTTTTCAATTTTTTGGGGGAGGTCACGAATTAAAGTCCTTTTCGCTCTAGGACGCTTAGTTTAGGAGATATGGGCAAAAGAAGTTTTTCATATAAAAATTTAAATTTTTTTAGGTTTTGGATGGATTTTTCAATTTTTTGGGGGTGTCACGAATTAAAGTCCTTTTCGCTCTAGGACGCTTAGTTTAGGAGATATGGGCAAAAGAAGTTTTTCATATAAAAATTTAAATTTTTTTAGGTTTTGGGTGGATTTTTCAATTTTTTGGGGGTGGTCACGACTTAAAGTCCTTTTCGCTCTAGGACGCTTAGTTTAGGAGATATGGGCAAAAGAAGTTTTTCATATAAAAATTTAAATTTTTTTAGGTTTTGGATGGATTTTTCAATTTTTTGGGGGAGGTCACGAATTAAAGTCCTTTTCGCTCTAGGACGCATATTTAAGGAGATATGGGCAAAAGAAGTTTTTCATATAAAAATTTCAATTTTTTTAGGTTTTGGGTGGATTTTTCAATTTTTTGGGGGAGGTCACGAATTAAAGTCCTTTTCGCTCTAGGACGCATATTTAAGGAGATATGGGCAAAAGAAGTTTTTCATATAAAAATTTCAATTTTTTTTAGGTTTTGGGTGGATTTTTCAATTTTTTGGGGGTGGTCACGAATTAAAGTCCTTTTCGCTCTAGGACGCTTAGTTTAGGAGATATGGGCAAAAGAAGTTTTTCATATAAAAATTTAAATTTTTTTAGGTTTTGGATGGATTTTTCAATTTTTTGGGGGAGGTCACGAATTAAAGTCCTTTTCGCTCTAGGACGCATATTTAAGGAGATATGGGCAAAAGAAGTTTTTCATATAAAAATTTAAATTTTTTTAGGTTTTGGGTGGATTTTTCAATTTTTTGGGGTTGGTCACGAATTAAAGTCCTTTTCGCTCTAGGACGCATATTTAAGGAGATATGGGCAAAAGAAGTTTTTCATATAAAAATTTAAATTTTTTTAGGTTTTGGATGGATTTTTCAATTTTTTGGGGGAGGTCACGAATTAAAGTCCTTTTCGCTCTAGGACGCATATTTAAGGAGATATGGGCAAAAGAAGTTTTTCATATAAAAATTTCAATTTTTTTAGGTTTTGGGTGGATTTTTCAATTTTTTGGGGGAGGTCACGAATTAAAGTCCTTTTCGCTCTAGGACGCTTAGTTTAGGAGATATGGGCAAAAGAAGTTGTTCAAAAAAAAACTTTAAATTTTTTTAGGTTTTGGATGGATTTTTCAATTTTTTGGGGGAGGTCACGAATTAAAGTCCTTTTCGCTCTAGGACGCATATTTAAGGAGATATGGGCAAAAGAAGTTTTTCATATAAAAATTTAAATTTTTTTAGGTTTTGGGTGGATTTTTCAATTTTTTGGGGGAGGTCACGAATTAAAGTCCTTTTCGCTCTAGGACGCATATTTAAGGAGATATGGGCAAAAGAAGTTTTTCATATAAAAATTTAAATTTTTTTAGGTTTTGGGTGGATTTTTCAATTTTTTGGGGGAGGTCACGAATTAAAGTCCTTTTCGCTCTAGGACGCTTAGTTTAGGAGATATGGGCAAAAGAAGTTTTTCATATAAAAATTTAAATTTTTTTAGGTTTTGGATGGATTTTTCAATTTTTTGGGGGTGGTCACGAATTAAAGTCCTTTTCGCTCTAGGACGCATATTTAAGGAGATATGGGCAAAAGAAGTTTTTCATATAAAAATTTCAATTTTTTTAGGTTTTGGGTGGATTTTTCAATTTTTTGGGGGTGGTCACGAATTAAAGTCCTTTTCGCTCTAGGACGCTTAGTTTAGGAGATATGGGCAAAAGAAGTTTTTCATATAAAAATTTAAATTTTTTTAGGTTTTGGATGGATTTTTCAATTGTTTGGGGGTGGTCACGAAATAAAGTCCTTTTCGCTCTAGGACGCATATTTAAGGAGATATGGGCAAAAGAAGTTTTTCATATAAAAATTTCAATTTTTTTAGGTTTTGGGTGGATTTTTCAATTTTTTGGGGGTGGTCACGAATTAAAGTCCTTTTCGCTCTAGGACGCTTAGTTTAGGAGATATGGGCAAAAGAAGTTTTTCATATAAAAATTTAAATTTTTTTAGGTTTTGGATGGATTTTTCAATTTTTTGGGGGAGGTCACGAATTAAAGTCCTTTTCGCTCTAGGACGCTTAGTTTAGGAGATATGGGCAAAAGAAGTTTTTCATATAAAAATTTCAATTTTTTTAGGTTTTGGGTGGATTTTTCAATTTTTTGGGGGAGGTCACGAATTAAAGTCCTTTTCGCTCTAGGACGCTTAGTTTAGGACATATGGGCAAAAGAAGTTTTTCATATAAAAATTTAAATTTTTATAGGTTTTGGATGGATTTTTCAATTTTTTGGGGGAGGTCACGAATTAAAGTCCTTTTCGCTCTAGGACGCATATTTAAGGAGATATGGGCAAAAGAAGTTTTTCATATAAAAATTTCAATTTTTTTAGGTTTTGGATGGATTTTTTAATTTTTTGGGGGAGGTCACGAATTAAAGTCCTTTTCGCTCTAGGACGCATATTTAAGGAGATATGGGCAAACGAAGTTTTTCATATAAAAATTTCAATTTTTTTAGGTTTTGGGTGGATTTTTCAATTTTTTGGGGGAGGTCACGAATTAAAGTCCTTTTCGCTCTAGGACGCTTAGTTTAGGAGATATGGGCAAAAGAAGTTTTTCATATAAAAATTTAAATTTTTTTAGGTTTTGGATGGATTTTTCAATTTTTTGGGGGTGGTCACGAATTAAAGTCCTTTTCGCTCTAGGACGCATATTTAAGGAGATATGGGCAAAAGAAGTTTTTCATATAAAAATTTAAATTTTTTTAGGTTTTGGATGGATTTTTCAATTTTTTGGGGGAGGTCACGAATTAAAGTCCTTTTCGCTCTAGGACGCATATTTAAGGAGATATGGGCAAAAGAAGTTTTTCATATAAAAATTTAAATTTTTTTAGGTTTTGGATGGATTTTTCAATTTTTTGTGGGAGGTCACGAATTAAAGTCCTTTTCGCTCTAGGACGCATATTTAAGGAGATATGGGCAAAAGAAGTTTTTCATATAAAAATTTCAATTTTTTTAGGTTTTGGGTGGATTTTTCAATTTTTTGGCGGTGGTCACGAATTAAAGTCCTTTTTGCTCTAGGACGCTTAGTTTAGGAGATATGGGCAAAAGAAGTTTTTCATATAAAAATTTAATTTTTTTAGGTTTTGGATGGATTTTTCAATTTTTTGGGGGTGGTCACGAATTAAAGTCCTTTTCGCTCTAGGACGCTTAGTTTAGGAGATATGGGCAAAAGAAGTTTTTCATATAAAAATTTAAATTTTTTAGGTTTTAGATGGATTTTTCAATTTTTTGGGGGAGGTCACGAATTAAAGTCCTTTTCGCTCTAGGACGCATATTTAAGGAGATATGGGCAAAAGAAGTTTTTCATATAAAAATTTCAATTTTTTTAGGTTTTGGGTGGATTTTTCAATTTTTTGGGGGAGGTCACGAATTAAAGTCCTTTTCGCTCTAGGACGCTTAGTTTAGGAGATATGGGCAAAAGAAGTTTTTCATATAAAAATTTAATTTTTTTTAGGTTTTGGATGGATTTTTCAATTTTTTGGGGGGAGGTCACGAATTAAAGTCCTTTTCGCTCTAGGACGCATATTTAAGGAGATATGGTCAAAAGAAGTTTTTCATATAAAAATTTCAATTTTTTTAGGTTTTGGGTGGATTTTTCAATTTTTTGGGGGAGGTTACGAATTAAAGTCCTTTTCGCTCTAGGACGCATATTTAAGGAGATATGGGCAAAAGAAGATTTTCATATAAAAATTTCAATTTTTTTAGGTTTTGGGTGGATTTTTCAATTTTTTGGGGGAGGTCACGAATTAAAGTCCTTTTCGCTCTAGGACGCATATTTAAGGAGATATGGGCAAAAGAAGATTTTCATATAAAAATTTCAATTTTTTTAGGTTTTGGGTGGATTTTTCAATTTTTTGGGGGAGGTCACGAATTAAAGTCCTTTTCGCTCTAGGACGCTTAGTTTAGGAGATATGGGCAAAAGAAGTTTTTCATATAAAAATTTAAATTTTTTTAGGTTTTGGATGGATTTTTCAATTTTTTGGGGGTGTCACGAATTAAAGTCCTTTTCGCTCTAGGACGCTTAGTTTAGGAGATATGGGCAAAAGAAGTTTTTCATATAAAAATTTCAATTTTTTTAGGTTTTGGGTGGATTTTTCAATTTTTTGGGGGTGGTCACGAATTAAAGTCCTTTTCGCTCTAGGACGCTTAGTTTAGGAGATATGGGCAAAAGAAGTTTTTCATATAAAAATTTAAATTTTTTTAGGTTTTGGATGGATTTTTCAATTTTTTGGGGGAGGTCACGAATTAAAGTCCTTTTCGCTCTAGGACGCATATTTAAGGAGATATGGGCAAAAGAAGTTTTTCATATAAAAATTTAAATTTTTTTAGGTTTTGGGTGGATTTTTCAATTTTTTGGGGGAGGTCACGAATTAAAGTCCTTTTCGCTCTAGGACGCATATTTAAGGAGATATGGGCAAAAGAAGTTTTTCATATAAAAATTTCAATTTTTTTTAGGTTTTGGGTGGATTTTTCAATTTTTTGGGGGTGGTCACGAATTAAAGTCCTTTTCGCTCTAGGACGCTTAGTTTAGGAGATATGGGCAAAAGAAGTTTTTCATATAAAAATTTAAATTTTTTTAGGTTTTGGATGGATTTTTCAATTTTTTGGGGGAGGTCACGAATTAAAGTCCTTTTCGCTCTAGGACGCATATTTAAGGAGATATGGGCAAAAGAAGTTTTTCATATAAAAATTTAAATTTTTTTAGGTTTTGGGTGGATTTTTCAATTTTTTGGGGTTGGTCACGAATTAAAGTCCTTTTCGCTCTAGGACGCATATTTAGGAGATATGGGCAAAAGAAGTTTTTCATATAAAAATTAAAATTTTTTTAGGTTTTGGATGGATTTTTCAATTTTTTGGGGGAGGTCACGAATTAAAGTCCTTTTCGCTCTAGGACGCATATTTAAGGAGATATGGGCAAAAGAAGTTTTTCATATAAAAATTTCAATTTTTTTAGGGGGTGGATTTTTTTTTTTGGGGGTGGTCACGAATTAAAGTCCTTTTCGCTCTAGGACGCTTAGTTTAGGAGATATGGGCAAAAGAAGTTTTTCATATAAAAATTTAAATTTTTTTAGGTTTTTTAGGTTTTGGATGGATTTTTCAATTGTTTGGGGGTGGTCACGAATTAAAGTCCTTTTCGCTCTAGGACGCATATTTAAGGAGATATGGGCAAAAGAAGTTTTTCATATAAAAATTTCAATTTTTTTAGGTTTTTGGTGGATTTTTCAATTTTTTGGGGGTGGTCACGAATTAAAGTCCTTTTCGCTCTAGGACGCTTAGTTTAGGACATATGGGCAAAAGAAGTTTTTCATATAAAAATTTAAATTTTTTTAGGTTTTGGATGGATTTTTCAATTTTTTGGGGGAGGTCACGAATTAAAGTCCTTTTCGCTCTAGGACGCTAAGTTTAGGAGATATGGGCAAAAGAAGTTTTTCATATAAAAATTTCAATTTTTTTAGGTTTTGGGTGGATTTTTCAATTTTTTGGGGGAGGTCACGAATTAAAGTCCTTTTCGCTCTAGGACGCTTAGTTTAGGACATATGGGCAAAAGAAGTTTTTCATATAAAAATTTAAATTTTTTTAGGTTTTGGATGGATTTTTCAATTTTTTGGGGGAGGTCACGAATTAAAGCCCTTTTCGCTCTAGGACGCATATTTAAGGAGATATGGGCAAAAGAAGTTTTTCATATAAAAATTTCAATTTTTTTAGGTTTTGGATGGATTTTTCAATTTTTTGGGGGAGGTCACGAATTAAAGTCCTTTTCGCTCTAGGACGCATATTTAAGGAGATATGGGCAAACGAAGTTTTTCATATAAAAATTTCAATTTTTTTAGGTTTTGGGTGGATTTTTCAATTTTTTGGGGGAGGTCACGAATTAAAGTCCTTTTCGCTCTAGGACGCTTAGTTTAGGAGATATGGGCAAAAGAAGTTTTTCATATAAAAATTTAAATTTTTTTAGGTTTTGGATGGATTTTTCAATTTTTTGGGGGTGGTCACGAATTAAAGTCCTTTTCGCTCTAGGACGCATATTTAAGGAGATATGGGCAAAAGAAGTTTTTCATATAAAAATTTAAATTTTTTTAGGTTTTGGATGGATTTTTCAATTTTTTGGGGGAGATCACGAATTAAAGTCCTTTTCGCTCTAGGACGCATATTTAAGGAAATATGGGCAAAAGAAGTTTTTCATATAAAAATTTAAATTTTTTTAGGTTTTGGATGGATTTTTCAATTTTTTGTGGGAGGTCACGAATTAAAGTCCTTTTCGCTCTAGGACGCATATTTAAGGAGATATGGGCAAAAGAAGTTTTTCATATAAAAATTTCAATTTTTTTAGGTTTTGGGTGGATTTTTCAATTTTTTGGCGGTGGTCACGAATTAAAGTCCTTTTCGCTCTAGGACGCTTAGTTTAGGAGAAGTTTTTCATATAAAAATTTAAATTTTTTTAGGTTTTGGATGGATTTTTCAATTTTTTGGGGGTGTCACGAATTAAAGTCCTTTTCGCTCTAGGACGCTTAGTTTAGGAGATATGGGCAAAAGAAGTTTTTCATATAAAAATTTAAATTTTTTTAGGTTTTGGGTGGATTTTTCAATTTTTTGGGGGTGGTCACGAATTAAAGTCCTTTTCGCTCTAGGACGCTTAGTTTAGGAGATATGGGCAAAAGAAGTTTTTCATATAAAAATTTAAATTTTTTTAGGTTTTGGATGGATTTTTCAATTTTTTGGGGGAGGTCACGAATTAAAGTCCTTTTCGCTCTAGGACGCATATTTAAGGAGATATTGGCAAAAGAAGTTTTTCATATAAAAATTTAAATTTTTTTAGGTTTTGGGTGGATTTTTCAATTTTTTGGGGGAGGTCACGAATTAAAGTCCTTTTCGCTCTAGGACGCATATTTAAGGAGATATGGGCAAAAGAAGTTTTTCATATAAAAATTTCAATTTTTTTAGGTTTTGGGTGGATTTTTCAATTTTTTGGGGTTGGTCACGAATTAAAGTCCTTTTCGCTCTAGGACGCATATTTAAGGAGATATGGGCAAAAGAAGTTTTTCATATAAAAATTTAAATTTTTTTAGGTTTTGGATGGATTTTTCAATTTTTTGGGGGAGGTCACGAATTAAAGTCCTTTTCGCTCTAGGACGCATATTTAAGGAGATATGGGCAAAAGAAGTTTTTCATATAAAAATTTCAATTTTTTTAGGTTTTGGGTGGATTTTTCAATTTTTTGGGGGAGGTCACGAATTAAAGTCCTTTTCGCTCTAGGACGCTTAGTTTAGGAGATATGGGCAAAAGAAGTTGTTCAAAAAAAAACTTTAAATTTTTTTAGGTTTTGGATGGATTTTTCAATTTTTTGGGGGAGGTCACGAATTAAATTCCTTTTCGCTCTAGGACGCATATTTAAGGAGATATGGGCAAAAGAAGTTTTTCATATAAAAATTTAAATTTTTTTAGGTTTTGGGTGGATTTTTCAATTTTTTGGGGGAGGTCACGAATTAAAGTCCTTTTCGCTCTAGGACGCATATTTAAGGAGATATGGGCAAAAGAAGTTTTTCATATAAAAATTTAAATTTTTTTAGGTTTTTGATGGATTTTTCAATTTTTTGTGGGAGGTCACGAATTAAAGTCCTTTTCGCTCTAGGACGCATATTTAAGGAGATATGGGCAAAAGAAGTTTTTCATATAAAAATTTCAATTTTTTTAGGTTTTGGGTGGATTTTTCAATTTTTTGGCGGTGGTCACGAATTAAAGTCCTTTTTGCTCTAGGACGCTTAGTTTAGGAGATATGGGCAAAAGAAGTTTTTCATATAAAAATTTAAATTTTTTTAGGTTTTGGATGGATTTTTCAATTTTTTGGGGGTGGTCACGAATTAAAGTCCTTTTCGCTCTAGGACGCTTAGTTTAGGAGATATGGGCAAAAGAAGTTTTTCATATAAAAATTTAAATTTTTTAGGTTTTAGATGGATTTTTCAATTTTTTGGGGGAGGTCACGAATTAAAGTCCTTTTCGCTCTAGGACGCATATTTAAGGAGATATGGGCAAAAGAAGTTTTTCATATAAAAATTTAAATTTTTTTAGGTTTTGGGTGGATTTTTCAATTTTTTGGGGGAGGTCACGAATTAAAGTCCTTTTCGCTCTAGGACGCTTAGTTTAGGAGATATGGGCAAAAGAAGTTTTTCATATAAAAATTTAAATTTTTTTAGGTTTTGGATGGATTTTTCAATTTTTTGGGGGAGGTCACGAATTAAAGTCCTTTTCGCTCTAGGACGCATATTTAAGGAGATATGGGCAAAAGAAGTTTTTCATATAAAATTTTAAATTTTTTTAGGTTTTGGATGGATTTTTAAATTTTTTGGGGGAGGTCACGAATTAAAGTCCTTTTCGCTCTAGGACGCTTAGTTTAGGAGATATGGGCAAAAGAAGTTTTTCATATAAAAATTTCAATTTTTTTAGGTTTGGGTGGATTTTTCAATTTTTTGGGGGAGGTCACGAATTAAAGTCCTTTTCGCTCTAGGACGCTTAGTTTAGGACATATGGGCAAAAGAAGTTTTTCATATAAAAATTTAAATTTTTTTAGGTTTTGGATGGATTTTTCAATTTTTTGGGGGAGGTCACGAATTAAAGTCCTTTTCGCTCTAGGACGCATATTTAAGGAGATATGGGCAAAAGAAGTTTTTCATATAAAAATTTAAATTTTTTTAGGTTTTGGATGGATTTTTCAATTTGTTGGGGGTGGTCACGAATTAAAGTCCTTTTCGCTCTAGGACGCATATTTAAGGAGATATGGGCAAAAGAAGTTTTTCATATAAAAATTTAAATTTTTTTAGGTTTTGGATGGATTTTTAAATTTTTTGGGGGAGTTCACGAATTAAAGTCCTTTTCGCTCTAGGACGCATATTTAAGGAGATATGGGCAAAAGAAGTTTTTCATATAAAAATTTAAATTTTTTTAGGTTTTGGATGGATTTTTCAATTTTTTGGGGGAGGTCACGAATTAAAGTCCTTTTCGCTCTAGGACGCTTAGTTTAGGAGATATGGGCAAAAGAAGTTTTTCATATAAAAATTTCAATTTTTTTAGGTTTTGGATGGATTTTTCAATTTTTTGGGGGGAGGTCACGAATTAAAGTCCTTTTCGCTCTAGGACGCATATATAAGGAGATATGGGCGAAAGAAGTTTTTCATATAAAAATTTCAATTTTTTTAGGTTTTGGGTGGATTTTTCAATTTTTTGGGGGAGGTCACGAATTAAAGTCCTTTTCGCTCTAGGACGCATATTTAAGGAGATATGGGCAAAAGAAGATTTTCATATAAAAATTTCAATTTTTTTAGGTTTTGGGTGGATTTTTCAATTTTTTGGGGGAGGTCACGAATTAAAGTCCTTTTCGCTCTAGGACGCTTAGTTTAGGAGATATGGGCAAAAGAAGTTTTTCATATAAAAATTTCAATTTTTTTAGGTTTTGGGTGGATTTCTCAATTTTTTGGGGGTTGTCACGAATTAAAGTCCTTTTCGCTCTAGGACGCTTAGTTTAGGAGATATGGGCAAAAGAAGTTTTTCATATAAAAATTTAAATTTTTTTTAGGTTTTGGATGGATTTTTAAATTTTTTGGGGGAGTTCACGAATTAAAGTCCTTTTCGCTCTAGGACGCATATTTAAGGAGATATGGGCAAAAGAAGTTTTTCATATAAAAATTTAAATTTTTTTAGGTTTTGGGTGGATTTTTCAATTTTTTGGGGTTGGTCACGAATTAAAGTCCTTTTCGCTCTAGGACGCATATTTAAGGAGATATGGGCAAAAGAAGTTTTTCATATAAAAATTTAAATTTTTTTAGGTTTTGGATGGATTTTTCAATTTTTTGGGGGAGGTCAC
This sequence comes from Haematobia irritans, assembly GCF_050003625.1. Taxonomy (NCBI): domain Eukaryota; kingdom Metazoa; phylum Arthropoda; class Insecta; order Diptera; family Muscidae; genus Haematobia; species Haematobia irritans. Next base: position 161,588,646 of record NC_134397.1, on the reverse strand, counting down.
GAATTAAAGTCCTTTTCGCTCTAGGACGCATATTTAAGGAGATATGGGCAAAAAAGTTTTTCATATAAAAATTTCAATTTTTTTAGGTTTTGGGTGGATTTTTCAATTTTTTGGGGGAGGTCACGAATTAAAGTCCTTTTCGCTCTAGGACGCTTAGCTTAGGAGATATGGGCAAAAGAAGTTTTTCAAAAAAAATTTTTAAATTTTTTTAGGTTTTGGATGGATTTTTCAATTTTTTGGGGGAGGTCACGAATTAAAGTCCTTTTCGCTCTAGGACGCTTAGTTTAGGAGATATGGGCAAAAGAAGTTTTTCATATAAAAATTTAAATTTTTTTAGGTTTTGGATGGATTTTTCAATTTTTTGGAGGTGGTCACGAATGAAAGTCCTTTTCGCTCTAGGACGCATATTTAAGGAGATATGGGCAAAAGAAGTTTTTCATATACAAATTTCAATTTTTTTAGGTTTTGGGTGGATTTTTCAATTTTTTGGGGGTGGTCACGAATTAAAGTCCTTTTCGCTCTAGGACGCTTAGTTTAGGAGATATGGGCAAAAGAAGTTTTTCATATAAAAATTTAAATTTTTTTAGGTTTTGGATGGATTTTTCAATTTTTTGGGGGAGGTCACGAATTAAATTCCTTTTCGCTCTAGGACGCATATTTAAGGAGATATGGGCAAACGAAGTTTTTCATATAAAAATTTCAATTGTTTTAGGTTTTGGGAGGATTTTTCAATTTTTTGGGGGAGGTCACGAATTAAAGTCCTTTTCGCTCTAGGACGCATATTTAAGGAGATATGGGCAAAAGAAGTTTTTCATATAAAAATTTAAATTTTTTTAGGTTTTGGATGGATTTTTCAATTTTTTGGGGGTGGTCACGAATTAAAGTCCTTTTCGCTCTAGGACGCATATTTAAGGAGATATGGGCAAAAGAAGTTTTTCATATAAAAATTTAAATTTTTTTAGGTTTTGGGTGGATTTTTCAATTTTTTGGGGGTGGTCACGAATTAAAGTCCTTTTCGCTCTAGGACGCTTAGTTTAGGAGATATGGGCAAAAGAAGTTTTTCATATAAAAATTTCAATTTTTTTAGGTTTTGGATGGATTTTTTAATTTTTTGGGGGTGGTCACGAATTAAAGTCCTTTTCGCTCTAGGACGCATATTTAAGGAGATATGGGCAAAAGAAGTTTTTCATATAAAAATTTCAATTTTTTTAGGTTTTGGGTGGATTTTTCAATTTTTTGGGGGTGGTCACGAATTAAAGTCCTTTTCGCTCTAGGACGCTTAGTTTAGGAGATATGGGCAAAAGAAGTTTTTCATATAAAAATTTCAATTTTTTTAGGTTTTGGGTGGATTTTTCAATTTTTTGGGGAGGTCACTAATTAAAGTCCTTTTCGCTCTAGGACGCATATTTAAGGAGATATGGGCAAAAGAAGTTTTTCATATAAAAATTTAAATTTTTTTAGGTTTTGGATGGATTTTTCAATTTTTTGGGGGAGGTCACGAATTAAAGTCCTTTTCGCTCTAGGACGCATATTTAAGGAGATATGGGCAAAAGAAGTTTTTCATATAAAAATTTCAATTTTTTTAGGTTTTGGATGGATTTTTCAATTTTTTGGGGGTGGTCACGAATTAAAGTCCTTTTCGCTCTAGGACGCATATTTAAGGAGATATGGGCAAAAGAAGTTTTTCATATAAAAATTTCAATTTTTTTAGGTTTTGGGTGGATTTTTCAATTTTTTGGGGGTGGTCACGAATTAAAGTCCTTTTCGCTCTAGGACGCTTAGTTTAGGAGATATGGGCAAAAGAAGTTTTTCATATAAAAATTTAAATTTTTTTAGGTTTTGGATGGATTTTTCAATTTTTTGGGGGAGGTCACGAATTAAAGTCCTTTTCGCTCTAGGACGCATATTTAAGGAGATATGGGCAAAAGAAGTTTTTCATATAAAAATTTCAATTTTTTTAGGTTTTGGGTGGATTTTTCAATTTTTTGGGGGAGGTCACGAATTAAAGTCCTTTTCGCTCTAGGACGCTTAGTTTAGGAGATATGGGCAAAAGAAGTTTTTCATATAAAAATTTAAATTTTTTTAGGTTTTGGATGGATTTTTCAATTTTTTGGGGGAGGTCACGAATTAAAGTCCTTTTCGCTCTAGGACGCATATTTAAGGAGATATGGGCAAAAGAAGTTTTTCATATAAAAATTAAAATTTTTTTAGGTTTTGGATGGATTTTTCAATTTTTTTGGGGGTGGTCACGAATTAAAGTCCTTTTCACTCTAGGACGCATATTTAAGGAGATATGGGCAAAAGAAGTTTTTCATATAAAAATTTAAATTTTTTTAGGTTTTGGATGGATTTTTCAATTTTTTGGGGGAGGTCACGAATTAAAGTCCTTTTCGCTCTAGGACGCATATTTAAGGAGATATGGGCAAAAGAAGTTTTTCATATAAAAATTTAAATTTTTTTAGGTTTTGGATGGATTTTTCAATTTTTTGGGGGAGGTCACGAATTAAAGTCCTTTTCGCTCTAGGACGCATATTTAAGGAGATATGGGCAAAAGAAGTTTTTCATATAAAAATTTAAATTTTTTTAGGTTTTGGGTGGATTTTTCAATTTTTTGGGGGAGGTCACGAATTAAAGTCCTTTTCGCTCTAGGACGCTTAGTTTAGGAGATATGGGCAAAAGAAGTTTTTCATATAAAAATTTAAATTTTTTTAGGTTTTGGATGGATTTTTCAATTTTTTGGGGGAGGTCACGAATTAAAGTCCCTTTCGCTCTAGGACGCATATTTAAGGAGATATGGGCAAAAGAAGTTTTTCATATAAAAATTTAAATTTTTTAGGTTTTGGATGGATTTTTCAATTTTTTGGGGGTGGTCACGAATTAAAGTCCTTTTCGCTCTAGGACGCATATTTAAGGAGATATGGGCAAAAGAAGTTTTTCATATAAAAATTTCAATTTTTTTAGGTTTTGGGTGGATTTTTCAATTTTTTGGGGGTGGTCACGAATTAAAGTCCTTTTCGCTCTAGGACGCTTAGTTTAGGAGATATGGGCAAAAGAAGTTTTTCATATAAAAATTTAAATTTTTTTAGATTTTGGATGGATTTTTCAATTTTTTGGGGGAGGTCACGAATTAAAGTCCTTTTCGCTCTAGGACGCATATTTAAGGAGATATGGGCAAAAGAAGTTTTTCATATAAAAATTTCAATTTTTTTAGGTTTTGGGTGGATTTTTCAATTTTTTGGGGGAGGTCACGAATTAAAGTCCTTTTCGCTCTAGGACGCTTAGTTTAGGAGATATGGGCAAAAGAAGTTTTTCATATAAAAATTTAAATTTTTTTAGGTTTTGGATGGATTTTTCAATTTTTTTGGGGGAGGTCACGAATTAAAGTCCTTTTCGCTCTAGGACGCATATTTAAGGAGATATGGGCAAAAGAAGTTTTTCATATAAAATTTCAATTTTTTTAGGTTTTGGGTGGATTTTTCAATTTTTTGGCGGTGGTCACGAATTAAAGTCCTTTTCGCTCTAGGACGCTTAGTTTAGGAGATATGGGCAAAAGAAGTTTTTCATATAAAAATTTAATTTTTTTTAGGTTTTGGATGGATTTTTCAATTTTTTGGGGGTGGTCACGAATTAAAGTCCATTTCGCTCTAGGACGCATATTTAAGGAGATATGGGCAAAAGAAGTTTTTCATATAAAAATTTAAATTTTTTTAGGTTTTGGGTGGATTTTTCAATTTTTTGGGGGTGGTCACGAATTAAAGTCCATTTCGCTCTAGGACGCATATTTAAGGAGATATGGGCAAAAGAAGTTTTTCATATAAAAATTTAAATTTTTTTAGGTTTTGGATGGATTTTTAAATTTTTTGGGGGTGGTCACGAATTAAAGTCCTTTTCGCTCTAGGACGCATATTTAAGGAGATATGGGCAAAAGAAGTTTTGCATATAAAAATTTCAATTTTTTAGGTTTTGGATGGATTTTTCAATTTTTTGGGGGAGGTCACGAATTAAAGTCCTTTTCGCTCTAGGACGCATATTTAAGGGGATATGGGCAAAAGAAGATTTTCATATAAAAATTTCAATTTTTTTAGGTTTTGGATGGATTTTTCAATTTTTTGGGGGAGGTCACGAATTAAAGTCCTTTTCGCTCTAGGACGCTTAGTTTAGGAGATATGGGCAAAAGAAGTTTTTCATATAAAAATTAAAATTTTTTTAGGTTTTGGATGGATTTTTCAATTTTTTTGGGGGTGGTCACGAATTAAAGTCCTTTTCACTCTAGGACGCATATTTAAGGAGATATGGGCAAAAGAAGTTTTACATATAAAAATTTAAATTTTTTTAGGTTTTGGATGGATTTTTCAATTTTTTGGGGGAGGTCACGAATTAAAGTCCTTTTCGCTCTAGGACGCATATTTAAGGAGATATGGGCAAAAGAAGTTTTTCATATAAAAATTTAAATTTTTTTAGGTTTTGGATGGATTTTTCAATTTTTTGGGGGAGGTCACGAATTAAAGTCCTTTTCGCTCTAGGACGCATATTTAAGGAGATATGGGCAAAAGAAGTTTTTCATATAAAAATTTAAATTTTTTTAGGTTTTGGGTGGATTTTTCAATTTTTTGGGGGAGGTCACGAATTAAAGTCCTTTTCGCTCTAGGACGCTTAGTTTAGGAGATATGGGCAAAAGAAGTTTTTCATATAAAAATTTAAAATTTTTTAGGTTTTGCATGGATTTTTCAATTTTTTGGGGGAGGTCACGAATTAAAGTCCCTTTCGCTCTAGGACGCATATTTAAGGAGATATGGGCAAAAGAAGTTTTTCATATAAAAATTTAAATTTTTTAGGTTTTGGATGGATTTTTCAATTTTTTGGGGGTGGTCACGAATTAAAGTCCTTTTCGCTCTAGGACGCATATTTAAGGAGATATGGGCAAAAGAAGTTTTTCATATAAAAATTTCAATTTTTTTAGGTTTTGGGTGGATTTTTCAATTTTTTGGGGGTGGTCACGAATTAAAGTCCTTTTCGCTCTAGGACGCTTAGTTTAGGAGATATGGGCAAAAGAAGTTTTTCATATAAAAATTTAAATTTTTTTAGATTTTGGATGGATTTTTCAATTTTTTGGGGGAGGTCACGAATTAAAGTCCTTTTCGCTCTAGGACGCATATTTAAGGAGATATGGGAAAAAGAAGTTTTTCATATAAAAATTTCAATTTTTTTAGGTTTTGGGTGGATTTTTCAATTTTTTGGGGGAGGTCACGAATTAAAGTCCTTTTCGCTCTAGGACGCTTAGTTTAGGAGATATGGGCAAAAGAAGTTTTTCATATAAAAATTTAAATTTTTTTAGGTTTTGGATGGATTTTTCAATTTTTTTGGGGGAGGTCACGAATTAAAGTCCTTTTCGCTCTAGGACGCATATTTAAGGAGATATGGGCAAAAGAAGTTTTTCATATAAAATTTCAATTTTTTTAGGTTTTGGGTGGATTTTTCAATTTTTTGGCGGTGGTCACGAATTAAAGTCCTTTTCGCTCTAGGACGCTTAGTTTAGGAGATATGGGCAAAAGAAGTTTTTCATATAAAAATTTAATTTTTTTTAGGTTTTGGATGGATTTTTCAATTTTTTGGGGGTGGTCACGAATTAAAGTCCATTTCGCTCTAGGACGCATATTTAAGGAGATATGGGCAAAAGAAGTTTTTCATATAAAAATTTAAATTTTTTTAGGTTTTGGGTGGATTTTTCAATTTTTTGGGGGTGGTCACGAATTAAAGTCCTTTTCGCTCTAGGACGCTTAGTTTAGGAGATATGGGCAAAAGAAGTTTTTCATATAAAAATTTAAATTTTTTTAGGTTTTGGATGGATTTTTCAATTTTTTGGGGGAGGTCACGAATTAAAGTCCTTTTCGCTCTAGGACGCATATTTAAGGAGATATGGGCAAAAGAAGTTTTTCATATAAAAATTAAAATTTTTTTAGGTTTTGGATGGATTTTTAAATTTTTTGGGGGTGGTCACGAATTAAAGTCCTTTTCGCTCTAGGACGCATATTTAAGGAGATATGGGCAAAAGAAGTTTTGCATATAAAAATTTCAATTTTTTAGGTTTTGGGTGGATTTTTCAATTTTTTGGGGGAGGTCACGAATTAAAGTCCTTTTCGCTCTAGGACGCATATTTAAGGGGATATGGGCAAAAGAAGATTTTCATATAAAAATTTCAATTTTTTTAGGTTTTGGGTGGATTTTTCAATTTTTTGGGGGAGGTCACGAATTAAAGTCCTTTTCGCTCTAGGACGCATATTTAAGGAGATATGGGCAAAAGAAGTTTTTCATATAAAAATTTCAATTTTTTTAGGTTTTGGGTGGATTTTTCAATTTTTTGGGGGTGGTCACAAATTAAAGTCCTTTTCGCTCTAGGACGCTTAGTTTAGGAGATATGGGCAAAAGAAGTTTTTCATATAAAAATTTAAATTTTTTTAGGTTTTGGGTGGATTTTTCAATTTTTTGGGGGAGGTCACGAATTAAAGTCCTTTTCGCTCTAGGACGCATATTTAAGGAGATATGGGCAAAAGAAGTTTTTCATATAAAAATTTAAATTTTTTTAGGTTTTGGGTGGATTTTTCAATTTTTTGAGGGTGGTCACGAATTAAAGTCCTTTTCGCTCTAGGACGCTTAGTTTAGGAGATATGGGCAAAAGAAGTTTTTCATATAAAAATTTAAATTTTTTTAGGTTTTGGATGGATTTTTCAATTTTTTGGGGGAGGTCACGAATTAAAGTCCTGTTCGCTCTAGGACGCATATTTAAGGAGATATGGGCAAAAGAAGTTTTTCATATAAAAATTTCAATTTTTTTAGGTTTTGGGTGGATTTTTCAATTTTTTGGGGGTGGTCACGAATTAAAGTCCTTTTCGCTCTAGGACGCTTAGTTTAGGAGGTATGGGCAAAAGAAGTTTTTCATATAAAAATTTAAATTTTTTTAGGTTTTGGATGGATTTTTCAATTTTTTGGGGGAGGTCACGAATTAAAGTCCTTTTCGCTCTAGGACGCATATTTAAGGAGATATGGGCAAAAGAAGTTTTTCATATAAAAATTTAAATTTTTTTAGGTTTTGGATGGATTTTTCAATTTTTTTGGGGGAGGTCACGAATTAAAGTCCTTTTCGCTCTAGGACGCATATTTAAGGAGATATGGGCAAAAGAAGTTTTTCATATAAAATTTCAATTTTTTTAGGTTTTGGGTGGATTTTTCAATTTTTTGGCGGTGGTCACGAATTAAAGTCCTTTTCGCTCTAGGACGCTTAGTTTAGGAGATATGGGCAAAAGAAGTTTTTCATATAAAAATTTAATTTTTTTTAGGTTTTGGATGGATTTTTCAATTTTTTGGGGGTGGTCACGAATTAAAGTCCATTTCGCTCTAGGACGCATATTTAAGGAGATATGGGCAAAAGAAGTTTTTCATATAAAAATTTAAATTTTTTTAGGTTTTGGGTGGATTTTTCAATTTTTTGGGGGTGGTCACGAATTAAAGTCCTTTTCGCTCTAGGACGCTTAGTTTAGGAAATATGGGCAAAAGAAGTTTTTGATATAAAAATTTAAATTTTTTTAGGTTTTGGATGGATTTTTCAATTTTTTGGGGGAGGTCACGAATTAAAGTCCTTTTCGCTCTAGGACGCATATTTAAGGAGATATGGGCAAAAGAAGTTTTTCATATAAAAATTTAAATTTTTTTAGGTTTTGGATGGATTTTTAAATTTTTTGGGGGTGGTCACGAATTAAAGTCCTTTTCGCTCTAGGACGCATATTTAAGGAGATATGGGCAAAAGAAGTTTTGCATATAAAAATTTCAATTTTTTAGGTTTTGGGTGGATTTTTCAATTTTTTGGGGGAGGTCACGAATTAAAGTCCTTTTCGCTCTAGGACGCATATTTAAGGGGATATGGGCAAAAGAAGATTTTCATATAAAAATTTCAATTTTTTTAGGTTTTGGGTGGATTTTTCAATTTTTTGGGGGAGGTCACGAATTAAAGTCCTTTTCGCTCTAGGACGCATATTTAAGGAGATATGGGCAAAAGAAGTTTTTCATATAAAAATTTCAATTTTTTTAGGTTTTGGGTGGATTTTTCAATTTTTTGGGGGTGGTCACAAATTAAAGTCCTTTTCGCTCTAGGACGCTTAGTTTAGGAGATATGGGCAAAAGAAGTTTTTCATATAAAAATTTAAATTTTTTTAGGTTTTGGGTGGATTTTGCAATTTTTTGGGGGAGGTCACGAATTAAAGTCCTTTTCGCTCTAGGACGCATATTTAAGGAGATATGGGCAAAAGAAGTTTTTCATATAAAAATTTAAATTTTTTTAGGTTTTGGGTGGATTTTTCAATTTTTTGAGGGTGGTCACGAATTAAAGTCCTTTTCGCTCTAGGACGCTTAGTTTAGGAGATATGGGCAAAAGAAGTTTTTCATATAAAAATTTAAATTTTTTTAGGTTTTGGATGGATTTTTCAATTTTTTGGGGGAGGTCACGAATTAAAGTCCTGTTCGCTCTAGGACGCATATTTAAGGAGATATGGGCAAAAGAAGTTTTTCATATAAAAATTTCAATTTTTTTAGGTTTTGGGTGGATTTTTCAATTTTTTGGGGGTGGTCACGAATTAAAGTCCTTTTCGCTCTAGGACGCTTAGTTTAGGAGGTATGGGCAAAAGAAGTTTTTCATATAAAAATTTAAATTTTTTTAGGTTTTGGATGGATTTTTCAATTTTTTGGGGGAGGTCACGAATTAAAGTCCTTTTCGCTCTAGGACGCATATTTAAGGAGATATGGGCAAAAGAAGTTTTTCATATAAAAATTTCAATTTTTTTAGGTTTTGGGTGGATTTTTCAATTTTTTGGGGGAGGTCACGAATTAAAGTCCTTTTCGCTCTAGGACGCTTAGTTTAGGAGATATGGGCAAAAGAAGTTTTTCATATAAAAATTTAAATTTTTTTAGGTTTTGGATGGATTTTTCAATTTTTTGGGGGAGGTCACGAATTAAAGTCCTTTTCGCTCTAGGACGCATATTTAAGGAGATATGGGCAAAAGAAGTTTTTCATATAAAAATTAAAATTTTTTTAGGTTTTGGATGGATTTTTCAATTTTTTTGGGGGTGGTCACGAATTAAAGTCCTTTTCACTCTAGGACGCATATTTAAGGAGATATGGGCAAAAGAAGTTTTTCATATAAAAATTTAAATTTTTTTAGGTTTTGGATGGATTTTTCAATTTTTTGGGGGAGGTCACGAATTAAAGTCCTTTTCGCTCTAGGACGCATATTTAAGGAGATATGGGCAAAAGAAGTTTTTCATATAAAAATTTAAATTTTTTTAGGTTTTGGATGGATTTTTCAATTTTTTGGGGGAGGTCACGAATTAAAGTCCTTTTCGCTCTAGGACGCATATTTAAGGAGATATGGGCAAAAGAAGTTTTTCATATAAAAATTTAAATTTTTTTAGGTTTTGGGTGGATTTTTCAATTTTTTGGGGGAGGTCACGAATTAAAGTCCTTTTCGCTCTAGGACGCTTAGTTTAGGAGATATGGGCAAAAGAAGTTTTTCATATAAAAATTTAAATTTTTTTAGGTTTTGGATGGATTTTTCAATTTTTTGGGGGTGGTCAAAAATTAAAGTCCTGTTCGCTCTAGGACGCATATTTAAGGAGATATGGGCAAAAGAAGTTTTTCATATAAAAATTTCAATTTTTTTAGGTTTTGGGTGGATTTTTCAATTTTTTGGGGGAGGTCACGAATTAAAGTCCTTTTCGCTCTAGGACGCTTAGTTTAGGAGATATGGGCAAAAGAAGTTTTTCATATAAAAATTTAAATTTTTTTAGGTTTTGGATGGATTTTTCAATTTTTTGGGGGAGGTCACGAATTAAAGTCCTTTTCGCTCTAGGACGCATATTTAAGGAGATATGGGCAAAAGAAGTTTTTCATATAAAAATTAAAATTTTTTTAGGTTTTGGATGGATTTTTTAATTTTTTTGGGGGTGGTCACGAATTAAAGTCCTTTTCACTCTAGGACGCATATTTAAGGAGATATGGGCAAAAGAAGCTTTTCATATAAAAATTTAAATTTTTTTAGGTTTTGGATGGATTTTTCAATTTTTTGGGGGAGGTCACGAATTAAAGTCCTTTTCGCTCTAGGACGCATATTTAAGGAGATATGGGCAAAAGAAGTTTTTCATATAAAAATTTAAATTTTTTTAGGTTTTGGATGGATTTTTCAATTTTTTGGGGGAGGTCACGAATTAAAGTCCTTTTCGCTCTAGGACGCATATTTAAGGAGATATGGGCAAAAGAAGTTTTTCATATAAAAATTAAAATTTTTTTAGGTTTTGGGTGGATTTTTCAATTTTTTGGGGGAGGTCACGAATTAAAGTCCTTTTCACTCTAGGACGCTTAGTTTAGGAGATATGGGCAAAAGAAGTTTTTCATATAAAAATTTAAATTTTTTTAGGTTTTGGATGGATTTTTCAATTTTTTGGGGGAGGTCACGAATTAAAGTCCCTTTCGCTCTAGGACGCATATTTAAGGAGATATGGGCAAAAGAAGTTTTTAATATAAAAATTTAAATTTTTTAGGTTTTGGATGGATTTTTCAATTTTTTGGGGGTGGTCACGAATTAAAGTCCTTTTCGCTCTAGGACGCATATTTAAGGAGATATGGGCAAAAGAAGTTTTTCATATAAAAATTTCAATTTTTTTAGGTTTTGGGTGGATTTTTCAATTTTTTGGGGGTGGTCACGAATTAAAGTCCTTTTCGCTCTAGGACGCTTAGTTTAGGAGATATGGGCAAAAGAAGTTTTTCATATAAAAATTTAAATTTTTTTAGATTTTGGATGGATTTTTCAATTTTTTGGGGGAGGTCACGAATTAAAGTCCTTTTCGCTCTAGGACGCATATTTAAGGAGATATGGGCAAAAGAAGTTTTTCATATAAAAATTTCAATTTTTTTAGGTTTTGGGTGGATTTTTCAATTTTTTGGGGGAGGTCACGAATTAAAGTCCTTTTCGCTCTAGGACGCTTAGTTTAGGAGATATGGGCAAAAGAAGTTTTTCATATAAAAATTTAAATTTTTTTAGGTTTTGGATGGATTTTTCAATTTTTTTGGGGGAGGTCACGAATTAAAGTCCTTTTCGCTCTAGGACGCATATTTAAGGAGATATGGGCAAAAGAAGTTTTTCATATAAAATTTCAATTTTTTTAGGTTTTGGGTGGATTTTTCAATTTTTTGGCGGTGGTCACGAATTAAAGTCCTTTTCGCTCTAGGACGCTTAGTTTAGGAGATATGGGCAAAAGAAGTTTTTCATATAAAAATTTAATTTTTTTTAGGTTTTGGATGGATTTTTCAATTTTTTGGGGGTGGTCACGAATTAAAGTCCTTTTCGCTCTAGGACGCATATTTAAGGAGATATGGGCAAAAGAAGTTTTTCATATAAAAATTTAAATTTTTTTAGGTTTTGGGTGGATTTTTCAATTTTTTGGGGGTGGTCACGAATTAAAGTCCTTTTCGCTCTAGGACGCTTAGTTTAGGAGATATGGGCAAAAGAAGTTTTTCATATAAAAATTTAAATTTTTTTAGGTTTTGGATGGATTTTTAAATTTTTTGGGGGTGGTCACGAATTAAAGTCCTTTTCGCTCTAGGACGCATATTTAAGGAGATATGGGCAAAAGAAGTTTTGCATATAAAAATTTCAATTTTTTAGGTTTTGGGTGGATTTTTCAATTTTTTGGGGGAGGTCACGAATTAAAGTCCTTTTCGCTCTAGGACGCATATTTAAGGGGATATGGGCAAAAGAAGATTTTCATATAAAAATTTAAATTTTTTTAGGTTTTGGGTGGATTTTTCAATTTTTTGGGGGAGGTCACGAATTAAAGTCCTTTTCGCTCTAGGACGCATATTTAAGGAGATATGGGCAAAAGAAGTTTTTCATATAAAAATTTAAATTTTTTTAGGTTTTGGGTGGATTTTTCAATTTTTTGGGGGTGGTCACAAATTAAAGTCCTTTTCGCTCTAGGACGCTTAGTTTAGGAGATATGGGCAAAAGAAGTTTTTCATATAAAAATTTAAATTTTTTTAGGTTTTGGATGGATTTTTCAATTTTTTGGGGGAGGTCACGAATTAAAGTCCCTTTCGCTCTAGGACGCATATTTAAGGAGATATGGGCAAAAGAAGTTTTTCATATAAAAATTTAAATTTTTTAGGTTTTGGATGGATTTTTCAATTTTTTGGGGGTGGTCACGAATTAAAGTCCTTTTCGCTCTAGGACGCATATTTAAGGAGATATGGGCAAAAGAAGTTTTTCATATAAAAATTTCAATTTTTTTAGGTTTTGGGTGGATTTTTCAATTTTTTGGGGGTGGTCACGAATTAAAGTCCTTTTCGCTCTAGGACGCTTAGTTTAGGAGATATGGGCAAAAGAAGTTTTTCATATAAAAATTTAAATTTTTTTAGATTTTGGATGGATTTTTCAATTTTTTGGGGGAGGTCACGAATTAAAGTCCTTTTCGCTCTAGGACGCATATTTAAGGAGATATGGGCAAAAGAAGTTTTTCATATAAAAATTTCAATTTTTTTAGGTTTTGGGTGGATTTTTCAATTTTTTGGGGGAGGTCACGAATTAAAGTCCTTTTCGCTCTAGGACGCATATTTAAGGAGATATGGGCAAAAGAAGTTTTTCATATAAAAATTTAAATTTTTTTAGGTTTTGGATGGATTTTTCAATTTTTTGGGGGAGGTCACGAATTAAAGTCCTTTTCGCTCTAGGACGCATATTTAAGGAGATATGGGCAAAAGAAGTTTTTCATATAAAAATTTAAATTTTTTTAGGTTTTGGGTGGATTTTTCAATTTTTTGGGGGAGGTCACGAATTAAAGTCCTTTTCGCTCTAGGACGCTTAGTTTAGGAGATATGGGCAAAAGAAGTTTTTCATATAAAAATTTAAATTTTTTTAGGTTTTGGGTGGATTTTTCAATTTTTTGGGGGTGGTCACAAATTAAAGTCCTGTTCGCTCTAGGACGCATATTTAAGGAGATATGGGCAAAAGAAGTTTTTCATATAAAAATTTCAATTTTTTTAGGTTTTGGGTGGATTTTTCAATTTTTTGGGGGTGGTCACGAATTAAAGTCCTTTTCGCTCTAGGACGCTTAGTTTAGGAGGTATGGGCAAAAGAAGTTTTTCATATAAAAATTTAAATTTTTTTAGGTTTTGGATGGATTTTTCAATTTTTTGGGGGAGGTCACGAATTAAAGTCCTTTTCGCTCTAGGACGCATATTTAAGGAGATATGGGCAAAAGAAGTTTTTCATATAAAAATTTCAATTTTTTTAGGTTTTGGGTGGATTTTTCAATTTTTTGGGGGAGGTCACGAATTAAAGTCCTTTTCGCTCTAGGACGCTTAGTTTAGGAGATATGGGCAAAAGAAGTTTTTCATATAAAAATTTAAATTTTTTTAGGGTTTGGATGGATTTTTCAATTTTTTGGGGGAGGTCACGAATTAAAGTCCTTTTCGCTCTAGGACGCATATTTAAGGAGATATGGGCAAAAGAAGTTTTTCATATAAAAATTAAAATTTTTTTAGGTTTTGGATGGATTTTTCAATTTTTTTGGGGGTGGTCACGAATTAAAGTCCTTTTCACTCTAGGACGCATATTTAAGGAGATATGGGCAAAAGAAGTTTTTCATATAAAAATTTAAATTTTTTTAGGTTTTGGATGGATTTTTCAATTTTTTGGGGGAGGTCACGAATTAAAGTCCTTTTCGCTCTAGGACGCATATTTAAGGAGATATGGGCAAAAGAAGTTTTTCATATAAAAATTTAAATTTTTTTAGGTTTTGGATGGATTTTTCAATTTTTTGGGGGAGGTCACGAATTAAAGTCCTTTTCGCTCTAGGACGCATATTTAAGGAGATATGGGCAAAAGAAGTTTTTCATATAAAAATTTAAATTTTTTTAGGTTTTGGGTGGATTTTTCAATTTTTTGGGGGAGGTCACGAATTAAAGTCCTTTTCGCTCTAGGACGCTTAGTTTAGGAGATATGGGCAAAAGAAGTTTTTCATATAAAAATTTAAATTTTTTTAGGTTTTGGATGGATTTTTCAATTTTTTGGGGGAGGTCACGAATTAAAGTCCCTTTCGCTCTAGGACGCATATTTAAGGAGATATGGGCAAAAGAAGTTTTTCATATAAAAATTTAAATTTTTTAGGTTTTGGATGGATTTTTCAATTTTTTGGGGGTGGTCACGAATTAAAGTCCTTTTCGCTCTAGGACGCATATTTAAGGAGATATGGGCAAAAGAAGTTTTTCATATAAAAATTTCAATTTTTTTAGGTTTTGGGTGGATTTTTCAATTTTTTGGGGGTGGTCACGAATTAAAGTCCTTTTCGCTCTAGGACGCTTAGTTTAGGAGATATGGGCAAAAGAAGTTTTTCATATAAAAATTTAAATTTTTTTAGATTTTGGATGGATTTTTCAATTTTTTGGGGGAGGTCACGAATTAAAGTCCTTTTCGCTCTAGGACGCATATTTAAGGAGATATGGGCAAAAGAAGTTTTTCATATAAAAATTTAAATTTTTTTAGGTTTTGGGTGGATTTTTCAATTTTTTGGGGGAGGTCACGAATTAAAGTCCTTTTCGCTCTAGGACGCTTAGTTTAGGAGATATGGGCAAAAGAAGTTTTTCATATAAAAATTTAAATTTTTTTAGGTTTTGGATGGATTTTTCAATTTTTTTGGGGGAGGTCACGAATTAAAGTCCTTTTCGCTCTAGGACGCATATTTAAGGAGATATGGGCAAAAGAAGTTTTTCATATAAAATTTCAATTTTTTTAGGTTTTGGGTGGATTTTTCAATTTTTTGGCGGTGGTCACGAATTAAAGTCCTTTTCGCTCTAGGACGCTTAGTTTAGGAGATATGGGCAAAAGAAGTTTTTCATATAAAAATTTAATTTTTTTTAGGTTTTGGATGGATTTTTCAATTTTTTGGGGGTGGTCACGAATTAAAGTCCTTTTCGCTCTAGGACGCATATTTAAGGAGATATGGGCAAAAGAAGTTTTTCATATAAAAATTTAAATTTTTTTAGGTTTTGGGTGGATTTTTCAATTTTTTGGGGGTGGTCACGAATTAAAGTCCTTTTCGCTCTAGGACGCTTAGTTTAGGAGATATGGGCAAAAGAAGTTTTTCATATAAAAATTTAAATTTTTTTAGGTTTTGGATGGATTTTTCAATTTTTTGGGGGAGGTCACGAATTAAAGTCCTTTTCGCTCTAGGACGCATATTTAAGGAGATATGGGCAAAAGAAGTTTTTCATATAAAAATTTAAATTTTTTTAGGTTTTGGATGGATTTTTAAATTTTTTGGGGGTGGTCACGAATTAAAGTCCTTTTCGCTCTAGGACGCATATTTAAGGAGATATGGGCAAAAGAAGTTTTGCATATAAAAATTTCAATTTTTTAGGTTTTTGGTGGATTTTTCAATTTTTTGGGGGAGGTCACGAATTAAAGTCCTTTTCGCTCTAGGACGCATATTTAAGGGGATATGGGCAAAAGAAGATTTTCATATAAAAATTTCAATTTTTTTAGGTTTTGGGTGGATTTTTCAATTTTTTGGGGGAGGTCACGAATTAAAGTCCTTTTCGCTCTAGGACGCATATTTAAGGAGATATGGGCAAAAGAAGTTTTAAATATAAAAATTTCAATTTTTTTAGGTTTTGGGTGGATTTTTCAATTTTTTGGGGGTGGTCACAAATTAAAGTCCTTTTCGCTCTAGGACGCTTAGTTTAGGAGATATGGGCAAAAGAAGTTTTTCATATAAAAATTTAAATTTTTTTAGGTTTTGGGTGGATTTTTCATTTTTTTGGGGGAGGTCACGAATTAAAGTCCTTTTCGCTCTAGGACGCATATTTAAGGAGATATGGGCAAAAGAAGTTTTTCATATAAAAATTTAAATTTTTTTAGGTTTTGGGTGGATTTTTCAATTTTTTGAGGGTGGTCACGAATTAAAGTCCTTTTCGCTCTAGGACGCTTAGTTTAGGAGATATGGGCAAAAGAAGTTTTTCATACAAAAATTTAAATTTTTTTAGGTTTTGGATGGATTTTTCAATTTTTTGGGGGAGGTCACGAATTAAAGTCCTTTTCGCTCTAGGACGCATATTTAAGGAGATATGGGCAAAAGAAGTTTTTCATATAAAAATTTCAATTTTTTTAGGTTTTGGGTGGATTTTTCAATTTTTTGGGGGTGGTCACGAATTAAAGTCCTTTTCGCTCTAGGACGCATATTTAAGGAGATATGGGCAAAAGAAGTTTTTCATATAAAAATTTAAATTTTTTTAGGTTTTGGATGGATTTTTCAATTTTTTTGGGGGAGGTCACGAATTAAAGTCCTTTTCGCTCTAGGACGCATATTTAAGGAGATATGGGCAAAAGAAGTTTTTCATATAAAAATTTCAATTTTTTTAGGTTTTGGGTGGATTTTTCAATTTTTTGGCGGTGGTCACGAATTAAAGTCCTTTTCGCTCTAGGACGCTTAGTTTAGGAGATATGGGCAAAAGAAGTTTTTCATATAAAAATTTAAATATGCGCTCTAGGACGCATATTTAAGGAGATATGGGCAAAAGAAGTTTTTCATATAAAAATTTCAATTTTTTTAGGTTTTGGGTGGATTTTTCAATTTTTTGGGGGTGGTCACGAATTAAAGTCCTTTTCGCTCTAGGACGCTTAGTTTAGGAGATATGGGCAAAAGAAGTTTTTCATATAAAAATTTAAATTTTTTTAGGTTTTGGGTGGATTTTTCAATTTTTTTGGGGTGGTCACGAATTAAAGTCCTTTTCGCTCTAGGACGCATATTTAAGGAGATATGGGCAAAAGAAGTTTTTCATATAAAAATTTCAATTTTTTTAGGTTTTGGGTGGATTTTTCAATTTTTTGGGGGAGGTCACGAATTAAAGTCCTTTTCGCTCTAGGACGCATATTTAAGGAGATATGGGCAAAAGAAGTTTTTCATATAAAAATTTCAATTTTTTTAGGTTTTGGGTGGATTTTTCAATTGTTTGGGGGTGGTCACGAATTAAAGTCCTTTTCGCTCTAGGACGCTTAGTTTAGGAGATATGGGCAAAAGAAGTTTTTCATATAAAAATTTAAATTTTTTTAGGTTTTGGGTGGATTTTTCAATTTTTTGGGGGTGGTCACGAATTAAAGTCCTTTTCGCTCTAGGACGCTTAGTTTAGGAGATATGGGCAAAAGAAGTTTTTCATATAAAAATTTAAATTTTTTTAGGTTTTGGATGGATTTTTCAATTTTTTTGGGGTGGTCACGAATTAAAGTCCTTTTCGCTCTAGGACGCATATTTAAGGAGATATGGGCAAAAGAAGTTTTTCATATAAAAATTTCAATTTTTTTAGGTTTTGGGTGGATTTTTCAATTTTTTGGGGGTGGTCACGAATTAAAGTCCTTTTCGCTCTAGGACGCTTAGTTTAGGAGATATGGGCAAAAGAAGTTTTTCATATAAAAATTTAAATTTTTTTAGATTTTGGATGGATTTTTCAATTTTTTGGGGGAGGTCACGAATTAAAGTCCTTTTCGCTCTAGGACGCATATTTAAGGAGATATGGGCAAAAGAAGTTTTTCATATAAAAATTTCAATTTTTTTAGGTTTTGGGTGGATTTTTCAATTTTTTGGGGGAGGTCACGAATTAAAGTCCTTTTCGCTCTAGGACGCATATTTAAGGAGATATGGGCAAAAGAAGTTTTTCATATAAAAATTTCAATTTTTTTAGGTTTTGGGTGGATTTTTCAATTTTTTGGGGGTGGTCACGAATTAAAGTCCTTTTCGCTCTAGGACGCTTAGTTTAGGAGATATGGGCAAAAGAAGTTTTTCATATAAAAATTTAAATTTTTTTAGATTTTGGATGGATTTTTCAATTTTTTGGGGGAGGTCACGAATTAAAGTCCTTTTCGCTCTAGGACGCATATTTAAGGAGATATGGGCAAAAGAAGTTTTTCATATAAAAATTTCAATTTTTTAAGGTTTTGGGTGGATTTTTCAATTTTTTGGGGGAGGTCACGAATTAAAGTCCTTTTCGCTCTAGGACGCATATTTAAGGAGATATGGGCAAAAGAAGTTTTTCATATAAAAATTTCAATTTTTTTAGGTTTTGGGTGGATTTTTCAATTTTTTGGGGGTGGTCACGAATTAAAGTCCTTTTCGCTCTAGGACGCTTAGTTTAGGAGATATGGGCAAAAGAAGTTTTTCATATAAAAATTTAAATTTTTTTAGGTTTTGGATGGATTTTTCAATTTTTTGGGGGAGGTCACGAATTAAAGTCCTTTTCGCTCTAGGACGCATATTTAAGGAGATATGGGCAAAAGAAGTTTTTCATATAAAAATTTCAATTTTTTTAGGTTTTGGGTGGATTTTTCAATTTTTTGGGGGAGGTCACGAATTAAAGTCCTTTTCGCTCTAGGACGCATATTTAAGGAGATATGGGCAAAAGAAGTTTTTCATATAAAAATTTAAATTTTTTTAGGTTTTGGATGGATTTTTCAATTTTTTGGGGGTGGTCACGAATTAAAGTCCTTTTCGCTCTAGGACGCATATTTAAGGAGATATGGGCAAAAGAAGTTTTTCATATAAAAATTTAAATTTTTTTTAGGTTTTGGGTGGATTTTTCAATTTTTTGGGGGTGGTCACGAATTAAAGTCCTTTTCGCTCTAGGACGCTTAGTTTAGGAGATATGGGCAAAAGAAGTTTTTCATATAAAAATTTAATTTTTTTTAGGTTTTGGATGGATTTTTCAATTTTTTGGGGGAGGTCACGAATTAAAGTCCTTTTCGCTCTAGGACGCTTAGTTTAAGAGATATGGGCAAAAGAAGTTTTTCATATAAAAATTTCAATTTTTTTAGGTTTTGGATGGATTTTTCAATTTTTTGGGGGGGTCACGAATTAAAGTCCTTTTCGCTCTAGGACGCATATTTAAGGAGATATGGGCAAAAGAAGTTTTTCATATAAAAATTTAAATTTTTTTAGGTTTTGGGTGGATTTTTCAATTTTTTGGGGGAGGTCACGAATTAAAGTCCTTTTCGCTCTAGGACGCTTAGTTTAGGAGATATGGGCAAAAGAAGTTTTTCATATAAAAATTTAAATTTTTTTAGGTTTTGGATGGATTTTTCAATTTTTTGGGGGAGGTCACGAATTAAAGTCCCTTTCGCTCTAGGACGCATATTTAAGGAGATATGGGCAAAAGAAGTTTTTCATATAAAAATTTAAATTTTTTAGGTTTTGGATGGATTTTTCAATTTTTTGGGGATGGTCACGAATTAAAGTCCTTTTCGCTCTAGGACGCATATTTAAGGAGATATGGGCAAAAGAAGTTTTTCATATAAAAATTTCAATTTTTTTAGGTTTTGGGTGGATTTTTCAATTTTTTGGGGGTGGTCACGAATTAAAGTCCTTTTCGCTCTAGGACGCTTAGTTTAGGAGATATGGGCAAAAGAAGTTTTTCATATAAAAATTTAAATTTTTTTAGATTTTGGATGGATTTTTCAATTTTTTGGGGGAGGTCACGAATTAAAGTCCTTTTCGCTCTAGGACGCATATTTAAGGAGATATGGGCAAAAGAAGTTTTTCATATAAAAATTTAAATTTTTTTAGGTTTTGGGTGGATTTTTCAATTTTTTGGGGGAGGTCACGAATTAAAGTCCTTTTCGCTCTAGGACGCTTAGTTTAGGAGATATGGGCAAAAGAAGTTTTTCATATAAAAATTTAAATTTTTTTAGGTTTTGGATGGATTTTTCAATTTTTTGGGGGAGGTCACGAATTAAAGTCCTTTTCGCTGTAGGACGCATATTTATGGAGATATGGGCAAAAGAAGTTTTTCATATAAAATTTCAATTTTTTTAGGTTTTGGGTGGATTTTTCAATTTTTTGGCGGTGGTCACGAATTAAAGTCCTTTTCGCTCTAGGACGCTTAGTTTAGGAGATATGGGCAAAAAAAGTTTTTCATATAAAAATTTAATTTTTTTTAGGTTTTGGATGGATTTTTCAATTTTTTGGGGGTGGTCACGAATTAAAGTCCTTTTCGCTCTAGGACGCATATTTAAGGAGATATGGGCAAAAGAAGTTTTTCATATAAAAATTTAAATTTTTTTAGGTTTTGGGTGGATTTTTCAATTTTTTGGGGGTGGTCACGAATTAAAGTCCTTTTCGCTCTAGGACGCTTAGTTTAGGAGATATGGGCAAAAGAAGTTTTTCATATAAAAATTTAAATTTTTTTAGGTTTTGGATGGATTTTTCAATTTTTTGGGGGAGGTCACGAATTAAAGTCCTTTTCGCTCTAGGACGCATATTTAAGGAGATATGGGCAAAAGAAGTTTTTCATATAAAAATTTAAATTTTTTTAGGTTTTGGATGGATTTTTCAATTTTTTGGGGGTGGTCACGAATTAAAGTCCTTTTCGCTCTAGGACGCATATTTAAGGAGATATGGGCAAAAGAAGTTTTGCATATAAAAATTTCAATTTTTTAGGTTTTGGGTGGATTTTTCAATTTTTTGGGGGAGGTCACGAATTAAAGTCCTTTTCGCTCTAGGACGCATATTTAAGGGGATATGGGCAAAAGAAGATTTTCATATAAAAATTTCAATTTTTTTAGGTTTTGGGTGGATTTTTCAATTTTTTGGGGGAGGTCACGAATTAAAGTCCTTTTCGCTCTAGGACGCATATTTAAGGAGATATGGGCAAAAGAAGTTTTTCATATAAAAATTTCAATTTTTTTAGGTTTTGGGTGGATTTTTCAATTTTTTGGGGGTGGTCACAAATTAAAGTCCTTTTCGCTCTAGGACGCTTAGTTTAGGAGATATGGGCAAAAGAAGTTTTTCATATAAAAATTTAAATTTTTTTAGGTTTTGGGTGGATTTTTCAATTTTTTGGGGGAGGTCACGAATTAAAGTCCTTTTCGCTCTAGGACGCATATTTAAGGAGATATGGGCAAAAGAAGTTTTTCATATAAAAATTTAAATTTTTTTAGGTTTTGGGTGGATTTTTCAATTTTTTGAGGGTGGTCACGAATTAAAGTCCTTTTCGCTCTAGGACGCTTAGTTTAGGAGATATGGGCAAAAGAAGTTTTTCATATAAAAATTTAAATTTTTTTAGGTTTTGGATGGATTTTTCAATTTTTTGGGGGAGGTCACGAATTAAAGTCCTTTTCGCTCTAGGACGCATATTTAAGGAGATATGGGCAAAAGAAGTTTTTCATATAAAAATTTCAATTTTTTTAGGTTTTGGGTGGATTTTTCAATTTTTTGGGGGTGGTCACGAATTAAAGTCCTTTTCGCTCTAGGACGCATATTTAAGGAGATATGGGCAAAAGAAGTTTTTCATATAAAAATTTAAATTTTTTTAGGTTTTGGGTGGATTTTTCAATTTTTTTGGGGTGGTCACGAATTAAAGTCCTTTTCGCTCTAGGACGCATATTTAAGGAGATATGGGCAAAAGAAGTTTTGCATATAAAAATTTCAATTTTTTAGGTTTTGGATGGATTTTTCAATTTTTTGGGGGAGGTCACGAATTAAAGTCCTTTTCGCTCTAGGACGCATATTTAAGGGGATATGGGCAAAAGAAGATTTTCATATAAAAATTTCAATTTTTTTAGGTTTTGGGTGGATTTTTCAATTTTTTGGGGGTGGTCACGAATTAAAGTCCTTTTCGCTCTAGGACGCTTAGTTTAGGAGATATGGGCAAAAGAAGTTTTTCATATAAAAATTTAAATTTTTTTAGGTTTTGGATGGATTTTTCAATTTTTTGGGGGAGGTCACGAATTAGAGTCCTTTTCGCTCTAGGACGCATATTTAAGGAGATATGGGCAAAAGAAGTTTTTCATATAAAAATTTAAATTTTTTTAGGTTTTGGGTGGATTTTTCAATTTTTTGGGGGTGGTCACGAATTAAAGTCCTTTTCGCTCTAGGACGCTTAGTTTAGGAGATATGGGCAAAAGAAGTTTTTCATATAAAAATTTAAATTTTTTTAGGTTTTGGGTGGATTTTTCAATTTTTTGGGGGTGGTCACGAATTAAAGTCCTTTTCGCTCTAGGACGCTTAGTTTAGGAGATATGGGCAAAAGAAGTTTTTCATATAAAAATTTAAATTTTTTTAGGTTTTGGATGGATTTTTCAATTTTTTGGGGGTGGTCACGAATTAAAGTCCTTTTCGCTCTAGGACGCATATTTAAGGAGATATGGGCAAAAGAAGTTTTTCATATAAAAATTTCAATTTTTTTAGGTTTTGGGTGGATTTTTCAATTTTTTGGGGGTGGTCACGAATTAAAGTCCTTTTCGCTCTAGGACGCTTAGTTTAGGAGATATGGGCAAAAGAAGTTTTTCATATAAAAATTTAAATTTTTTTAGATTTTGGATGGATTTTTCAATTTTTTGGGGGAGGTCACGAATTAAAGTCCTTTTCGCTCTAGGACGCATATTTAAGGAGATATGGGCAAAAGAAGTTTTTCATATAAAAATTTCAATTTTTTTAGGTTTTGGGTGGATTTTTCAATTTTTTGGGGGAGGTCACGAATTAAAGTCCTTTTCGCTCTAGGACGCATATTTAAGGAGATATGGGCAAAAGAAGTTTTTCATATAAAAATTTAAATTTTTTTAGGTTTTGGGTGGATTTTTCAATTTTTTGGGGGTGGTCACGAATTAAAGTCCTTTTCGCTCTAGGACGCTTAGTTTAGGAGATATGGGCAAAAGAAGTTTTTCATATAAAAATTTAAATTTTTTTAGGTTTTGGATGGATTTTTCAATTTTTTGGGGGAGGTCACGAATTAAAGTCCTTTTCGCTCTAGGACGCATATTTAAGGAGATATGGGCAAAAGAAGTTTTTCATATAAAAATTTCAATTTTTTTAGGTTTTGGGTGGATTTTTCAATTTTTTGGGGGAGGTCACGAATTAAAGTCCTTTTCGCTCTAGGACGCATATTTAAGGAGATATGGGCAAAAGAAGTTTTTCATATAAAAATTTAAATTTTTTTAGGTTTTGGATGGATTTTTCAATTTTTTGGGGGTGGTCACGAATTAAAGTCCTTTTCGCTCTAGGACGCATATTTAAGGAGATATGGGCAAAAGAAGTTTTTCATATAAAAATTTAAATTTTTTTTAGGTTTTGGGTGGATTTTTCAATTTTTTTGGGGTGGTCACGAATTAAAGTCCTTTTCGCTCTAGGACGCTTAGTTTAGGAGATATGGGCAAAAGAAGTTTTTCATATAAAAATTTAATTTTTTTTAGGTTTTGGATGGATTTTTCAATTTTTTGGGGGGGTCACGAATTAAAGTCCTTTTCGCTCTAGGACGCATATTTAAGGAGATATGGGCAAAAGAAGTTTTTCATATAAAAATTTAAATTTTTTTAGGTTTTGGGTGGATTTTTCAATTTTTTGGGGGAGGTCACGAATTAAAGTCCTTTTCGCTCTAGGACGCTTAGTTTAAGAGATATGGGCAAAAGAAGTTTTTCATATAAAAATTTCAATTTTTTTAGGTTTTGGATGGATTTTTCAATTTTTTGGGGGGGTCACGAATTAAAGTCCTTTTCGCTCTAGGACGCATATTTAAGGAGATATGGGCAAAAGAAGTTTTTCATATAAAAATTTAAATTTTTTTAGGTTTTGGGTGGATTTTTCAATTTTTTGGGGGAGGTCACGAATTAAAGTCCTTTTCGCTCTAGGACGCTTAGTTTAGGAGATATGGGCAAAAGAAGTTTTTCATATAAAAATTTAAATTTTTTTAGGTTTTGGATGGATTTTTCAATTTTTTGGGGGAGGTCACGAATTAAAGTCCCTTTCGCTCTAGGACGCATATTTAAGGAGATATGGGCAAAAGAAGTTTTTCATATAAAAATTTAAATTTTTTAGGTTTTGGATGGATTTTTCAATTTTTTGGGGATGGTCATGAATTAAAGTCCTTTTCGCTCTAGGACGCATATTTAAGGAGATATGGGCAAAAGAAGTTTTTCATATAAAAATTTCAATTTTTTTAGGTTTTGGGTGGATTTTTCAATTTTTTGGGGGTGGTCACGAATTAAAGTCCTTTTCGCTCTAGGACGCTTAGTTTAGGAGATATGGGCAAAAGAAGTTTTTCATATAAAAATTTAAATTTTTTAGATTTTGGATGGATTTTTCAATTTTTTGGGGGAGGTCACGAATTAAAGTCCTTTTCGCTCTAGGACGCATATTTAAGGAGATATGGGCAAAAGAAGTTTTTCATATAAAAATTTCAATTTTTTTAGGTTTTGGGTGGATTTTTCAATTTTTTGGGGGAGGTCACGAATTAAAGTCCTTTTCGCTCTAGGACGCTTAGTTTAGGAGATATGGGCAAAAGAAGTTTTTCATATAAAAATTTAAATTTTTTTAGGTTTTGGATGGATTTTTCAATTTTTTGGGGGAGGTCACGAATTAAAGTCCTTTTCGCTCTAGGACGCATATTTAAGGAGATATGGGCAAAAGAAGTTTTTCATATAAAATTTCAATTTTTTTAGGTTTTGGGTGGATTTTTCAATTTTTTGGCGGTGGTCACGAATTAAAGTCCTTTTCGCTCTAGGACGCTTAGTTTAGGAGATATGGGCAAAAAAAGTTTTTCATATAAAAATTTAATTTTTTTTAGGTTTTGGATGGATTTTTCAATTTTTTGGGGGTGGTCACGAATTAAAGTCCTTTTCGCTCTAGGACGCATATTTAAGGAGATATGGGCAAAAGAAGTTTTTCATATAAAAATTTAAATTTTTTTAGGTTTTGGGTGGATTTTTCAATTTTTTGGGGGTGGTCACGAATTAAAGTCCTTTTCGCTCTAGGACGCTTAGTTTAGGAGATATGGGCAAAAGAAGTTTTTCATATAAAAATTTAAATTTTTTTAGGTTTTGGATGGATTTTTCAATTTTTTGGGGGAGGTCACGAATTAAAGTCCTTTTCGCTCTAGGACGCATATTTAAGCAGATATGGGCAAAAGAAGTTTTTCATATAAAAATTTAAATTTTTTTAGGTTTTGGATGGATTTTTCAATTTTTTGGGGGTGGTCACGAATTAAAGTCCTTTTCGCTCTAGGACGCATATTTAAGGAGATATGGGCAAAAGAAGTTTTGCATATAAAAATTTCAATTTTTTAGGTTTTGGGTGGATTTTTCAATTTTTTGGGGGAGGTCACGAATTAAAGTCCTTTTCGCTCTAGGACGCATATTTAAGGGGATATGGGCAAAAGAAGATTTTCATATAAAAATTTCAATTTTTTTAGGTTTTGGGTGGATTTTTCAATTTTTTGGGGGAGGTCACGAATTAAAGTCCTTTTCGCTCTAGGACGCATATTTAAGGAGATATGGGCAAAAGAAGTTTTTCATATAAAAATTTCAATTTTTTTAGGTTTTGGGTGGATTTTTCAATTTTTTGGGGGTGGTCACAAATTAAAGTCCTTTTCGCTCTAGGACGCTTAGTTTAGGAGATATGGGCAAAAGAAGTTTGTCATATAAAAATTTAAATTTTTTTAGGTTTTGGGTGGATTTTTCAATTTTTTGGGGGAGGTCACGAATTAAAGTCCTTTTCGCTCTAGGACGCATATTTAAGGAGATATGGGCAAAAGAAGTTTTTCATATAAAAATTTAAATTTTTTTAGGTTTTGGGTGGATTTTTCAATTTTTTGAGGGTGGTCACGAATTAAAGTCCTTTTCGCTCTAGGACGCTTAGTTTAGGAGATATGGGCAAAAGAAGTTTTTCATATAAAAATTTAAATTTTTTTAGGTTTTGGATGGATTTTTCAATTTTTTGGGGGAGGTCACGAATTAAAGTCCTTTTCGCTCTAGGACGCATATTTAAGGAGATATGGGCAAAAGAAGTTTTTCATATAAAAATTTCAATTTTTTTAGGTTTTGGGTGGATTTTTCAATTTTTTGGGGGTGGTCACGAATTAAAGTCCTTTTCGCTCTAGGACGCATATTTAAGGAGATATGGGCAAAAGAAGTTTTTCATATAAAAATTTAAATTTTTTTAGGTTTTGGATGGATTTTTCAATTTTTTTGGGGGAGGTCACGAATTAAAGTCCTTTTCGCTCTAGGACGCATATTTAAGGAGATATGGGCAAAAGAAGTTTTTCATATAAAAATTTCAATTTTTTTAGGTTTTGGGTGGATTTTTCAATTTTTTGGCGGTGGTCACGAATTAAAGTCCTTTTCGCTCTAGGACGCTTAGTTTAGGAGATATGGGCAAAAGAAGTTTTTCATATAAAAATTTAAATATGCGCTCTAGGACGCATATTTAAGGAGATATGGGCAAAAGAAGTTTTTCATATAAAAATTTAAATTTTTTTAGGTTTTGGGTGGATTTTTCAATTTTTTGGGGGTGGTCACGAATTAAAGTCCTTTTCGCTCTAGGACGCTTAGTTTAGGAGATATGGGCAAAAGAAGTTTTTCATATAAAAATTTAAATTTTTTTAGGTTTTGGGTGGATTTTTCAATTTTTTTGGGGTGGTCACGAATTAAAGTCCTTTTCGCTCTAGGACGCATATTTAAGGAGATATGGGCAAAAGAAGTTTTTCATATAAAAATTTCAATTTTTTTAGGTTTTGGGTGGATTTTTCAATTTTTTGGGGGTGGTCACGAATTAAAGTCCTTTTCGCTCTAGGACGCTTAGTTTAGGAGATATGGGCAAAAGAAGTTTTTCATATAAAAATTTAAATTTTTTTAGGTTTTGGATGGATTTTTCAATTTTTTGGGGGAGGTCACGAATTAAAGTCCTTTTCGCTCTAGGACGCATATTTAAGGAGATATGGGCAAAAGAAGTTTTTCATATAAAAATTTAAATTTTTTTAGGTTTTGGGTGGATTTTTCAATTTTTTGGGGGTGGTCACGAATTAAAGTCCTTTTCGCTCTAGGACGCTTAGTTTAGGAGATATGGGCAAAAGAAGTTTTTCATATAAAAATTTAAATTTTTTTAGGTTTTGGGTGGATTTTCCAATTTTTTGGGGGTGGTCACGAATTAAAGTCCTTTTCGCTCTAGGACGCTTAGTTTAGGAGATATGGGCAAAAGAAGTTTTTCATATAAAAATTTAAATTTTTTTAGGTTTTGGATGGATTTTTCAATTTTTTGGGGGTGGTCACGAATTAAAGTCCTTTTCGCTCTAGGACGCATATTTAAGGAGATATGGGCAAAAGAAGTTTTTCATATAAAAATTTCAATTTTTTTAGGTTTTGGGTGGATTTTTCAATTTTTTGGGGGTGGTCACGAATTAAAGTCCTTTTCGCTCTAGGACGCTTAGTTTAGGAGATATGGGCAAAAGAAGTTTTTCATATAAAAATTTAAATTTTTTTAGATTTTGGATGGATTTTTCAATTTTTTGGGGGAGGTCACGAATTAAAGTCCTTTTCGCTCTAGGACGCATATTTAAGGAGATATGGGCAAAAGAAGTTTTTCATATAAAAATTTCAATTTTTTTAGGTTTTGGGTGGATTTTTCAATTTTTTGGGGGAGGTCACGAATTAAAGTCCTTTTCGCTCTAGGACGCATATTTAAGGAGATATGGGCAAAAGAAGTTTTTCATATAAAAATTTCAATTTTTTTAGGTTTTGGGTGGATTTTTCAATTTTTTGGGGGTGGTCACGAATTAAAGTCCTTTTCGCTCTAGGACGCTTAGTTTAGGAGATATGGGCAAAAGAAGTTTTTCATATAAAAATTTAAATTTTTTTAGATTTTGGATGGATTTTTCAATTTTTTGGGGGAGGTCACGAATTAAAGTCCTTTTCGCTCTAGGACGCATATTTAAGGAGATATGGGCAAAAGAAGTTTTTCATATAAAAATTTCAATTTTTTTAGGTTTTGGGTGGATTTTTCAATTTTTTGGGGGAGGTCACGAATTAAAGTCCTTTTCGCTCTAGGACGCATATTTAAGGAGATATGGGCAAAAGAAGTTTTTCATATAAAAATTTCAATTTTTTTAGGTTTTGGGTGGATTTTTCAATTTTTTGGGGGTGGTCACGAATTAAAGTCCTTTTCGCTCTAGGACGCTTAGTTTAGGAGATATGGGCAAAAGAAGTTTTTCATATAAAAATTTAAATTTTTTTAGGTTTTGGATGGATTTTTCAATTTTTTGGGGGTGGTCACGAATTAAAGTCCTTTTCGCTCTAGGACGCATATTTAAGGAGATATGGGCAAAAGAAGTTTTTCATATAAAAATTTAAATTTTTTTAGGTTTTGGGTGGATTTTTCAATTTTTTGGGGGTGGTCACGAATTAAAGTCCTTTTCGCTCTAGGACGCTTAGTTTAGGAGATATGGGCAAAAGAAGTTTTTGGGGGTGGTCACGAATTAAAGTCCTTTTCGCTCTAGGACGCTTAGTTTAGGAGATATGGGCAAAAGAAGTTTTTCATATAAAAATTTAAATTTTTTTAGGTTTTGGATGGATTTTTCAATTTTTTGGGGGTGGTCACGAATTAAAGTCCTTTTCGCTCTAGGACGCATATTTAAGGAGATATGGGCAAAAGAAGTTTTTCATATAAAAATTTCAATTTTTTTAGGTTTTGGGTGGATTTTTCAATTTTTTGGGGGTGGTCACGAATTAAAGTCCTCTTCGCTCTAGGACGCATATTTAAGGAGATATGGGCAAAAGAAGTTTTTCATATAAAAATTTAAATTTTTTTAGGTTTTGGATGGATTTTTCAATTTTTTGGGGGTGGTCACGAATTAAAGTCCTTTTCGCTCTAGGACGCATATTTAAGGAGATATGGGCAAAAGAAGTTTTTCATATAAAAATTTAAATTTTTTTTAGGTTTTGGGTGGATTTTTCAATTTTTTGGGGGTGGTCACGAATTAAAGTCCTTTTCGCTCTAGGACGCTTAGTTTAGGAGATATGGGCAAAAGAAGTTTTTCATATAAAAATTTAATTTTTTTTAGGTTTTGGATGGATTTTTCAATTTTTTGGGGGAGGTCACGAATTAAAGTCCTTTTCGCTCTAGGACGCATATTTAAGGAGATATGGGCAAAAGAAGTTTTTCATATAAAAATTTAAATTTTTTTAGGTTTTGGATGGATTTTTCAATTTTTTGGGGGTGGTCACGAATTAAAGTCCTTTTCGCTCTAGGACGCATATTTAAGGAGATATGGGCAAAAGAAGTTTTTCATATAAAAATTTAAATTTTTTTAGGTTTTGGGTGGATTTTTCAATTTTTTCACGAATTAAAGTCCTTTTCGCTCTAGGACGCTTAGTTTAGGAGATATGGGCAAAAGAAGTTTTTCATATAAAAATTTAAATTTTTTTAGATTTTGGATGGATTTTTCAATTTTTTGGGGGAGGTCACGAATTAAAGTCCTTTTCGCTCTAGGACGCATATTTAAGGAGATATGGGCAAAAGAAGTTTTTCATATAAAAATTTCAATTTTTTTAGGTTTTGGGTGGATTTTTCAATTTTTTGGGGGAGGTCACGAATTAAAGTCCTTTTCGCTCTAGGACGCATATTTAAGGAGATATGGGCAAAAGAAGTTTTTCATATAAAAATTTCAATTTTTTTAGGTTTTGGGTGGATTTTTCAATTTTTTGGGGGTGGTCACGAATTAAAGTCCTTTTCGCTCTAGGACGCTTAGTTTAGGAGATATGGGCAAAAGAAGTTTTTCATATAAAAATTTCAATTTTTTTAGGTTTTGGGTGGATTTTTCAATTTTTTGGGGGAGGTCACGAATTAAAGTCCTTTTCGCTCTAGGACGCATATTTAAGGAGATATGGGCAAAAGAAGTTTTTCATATAAAAATTTAAATTTTTTTAGGTTTTGGATGGATTTTTCAATTTTTTGGGGGTGGTCACGAATTAAAGTCCTTTTCGCTCTAGGACGCATATTTAAGGAGATATGGGCAAAAGAAGTTTTTCATATAAAAATTTAAATTTTTTTTAGGTTTTGGGTGGATTTTTCAATTTGTTGGGGGTGGTCACGAATTAAAGTCCTTTTCGCTCTAGGACGCTTAGTTTAGGAGATATGGGCAAAAGAAGTTTTTCATATAAAAATTTAATTTTTTTTAGGTTTTGGATGGATTTTTCAATTTTTTGGGGGAGGTCACGAATTAAAGTCCTTTTCGCTCTAGGACGCATATTTAAGGAGATATGGGCAAAAGAAGTTTTTCATATAAAAATTTAAATTTTTTTAGGTTTTGGATGGATTTTTCAATTTTTTGGGGGTGGTCACGAATTAAAGTCCTTTTCGCTCTAGGACGCATATTTAAGGAGATATGGGCAAAAGAAGTTTTTCATATAAAAATTTAAATTTTTTTAGGTTTTGGATGGATTTTTCAATTTTTTTGGGGGAGGTCACGAATTAAAGTCCTTTTCGCTCTAGGACGCATATTTAAGGAGATATGGGCAAAAGAAGTTTTTCATATAAAAATTTAAATTTTTTTAGGTTTTGGATGGATTTTTCAATTTTTTTGGGGGAGGTCACGAATTAAAGTCCTTTTCGCTCTAGGACGCATATTTAAGGAGATATGGGCAAAAGAAGTTTTTCATATAAAAATTTAAATTTTTTTAGGTTTTGGATGGATTTTTCAATTTTTTGGGGGTGGTCACGAATTAAAGTCCTTTTCGCTCTAGGACGCTTAGTTTAGGAGATATGGGCAAAAGAAGTTTTTCATATAAAAATTTAAATTTTTTTAGGTTTTGGATGGATTTTTCAATTTTTTGGGGGTGGTCACGAATTAAAGTCCTTTTCGCTCTAGGACGCATATTTAAGGAGATATGGGCAAAAGAAGTTTTTCATATAAAAATTTCAATTTTTTTAGATTTTGGGTGGATTTTTCAATTTTTTGGGGGTGGTCACGAATTAAAGTCCTTTTCGCTCTAGGACGCTTAGTTTAGGAGATATGGGCAAAAGAAGTTTTTCATATAAAAATTTCAATTTTTTTAGGTTTTGGATGGATTTTTCAATTTTTTGGGGGAGGTCACGAATTAAAGTCCTTTTCGCTCTAGGACGCATATTTAAGGAGATATGGGCAAAAGAAGTTTTTCATATAAAAATTTAATTTTTTTAGGTTTTGGGTGGATTTTTAAATTTTTTGGGGGTGGTCACGAATTAAAGTCCTTTTCGCTCTAGGACGCTTAGTTTAGGAGATATGGGCAAAAGAAGTTTTTCATATAAAAATTTAAATTTTTTTAGGTTTTGGATGGATTTTTCAAATTTTTGGGGGAGGTCACGAATTAAAGTCCTTTTCGCTCTAGGACGCATATTTAAGGAGATATGGGCAAAAGAAGTTTTTCATATAAAAATTTAATTTTTTTTAGGTTTTGGGTGGATTTTTCAATTTTTTGGGGGTGGTCACGAATTAAAGTCCTTTTCGCTCTAGGACGCTTAGTTTAGGAGATATGGGCAAAAGAAGTTTTTCATATAAAAATTTAAATTTTTTTAGGTTTTGGATGGATTTTTCAATTTTTTTGGGGTGGTCACGAATTAAAGTCCTTTTCGCTCTAGGACGCATATTTAAGGAGATATGGGCAAAAGAAGTTTTTCATATAAAAATTTCAATTTTTTTTAGGTTTTGGGTGGATTTTTCAATTTTTTGGGGGAGTTCACGAATTAAAGTCCTTTTCGCTCTAGGACGCTTAGTTTAGGAGATATGGGCAAAAGAAGTTTTTCATATAAAAATTTAAATTTTTTTAGATTTTGGATGGATTTTTCATTTTTTTGGGGGAGGTCACGAATTAAAGTCCTTTTCGCTCTAGGACGCATAATTAAGGAGATATGGGCAAAAGAAGTTTTTCATATAAAAATTTCAATTTTTTTAGGTTTTGGGTGGATTTTTCAATTTTTTGGGGGTGGTCACGAATTAAAGTCCTTTTCGCTCTAGGACGCTTAGTTTAGGAGATATGGGCAAAAGAAGTTTTTCATATAAAAATTTAAATTTTTTTAGGTTTTGGATGGATTTTTCAATTTTGTGGGGGTGGTCACGAATTAAAGTCGTTTTCGCTCTAGGACGCATATTTAAGGAGATATGGGCAAAAGAAGTTTTTCATATAAAAATTTAAATTTTTTTTAGGTTTTGGGTGGATTTTTCAATTTTTTGGGGGTGGTCACGAATTAAAGTCCTTTTCGCTCTAGGACGCTTAGTTTAGGAGATATGGGCAAAAGAAGTTTTTCATATAAAAATTTCAATTTTTTTAGGTTTTGGGTGGATTTTTCAATTTTTTGGGGGAGGTCACGAATTAAAGTCCTTTTCGCTCTAGGACGCATATTTAAGGAGATATGGGCAAAAGAAGATTTTCATATAAAAATTTAAATTTTTTTAGGTTTTGGGTGGATTTTTCAATTTTTTGGGGGAGGTCACGAATTAAAGTCCTTTTCGCTCTAGGACGCATATTTAAGGAGATATGGGCAAAAGAAGTTTTTCATATAAAAATTTCAATTTTTTTTAGGTTTTGGGTGGATTTTTCAATTTTTTGGGGGTGGTCACGAATTAAAGTCCTTTTCGCTCTAGGACGCTTAGTTTAGGAGATATGGGCAAAAGAAGTTTTTCATATAAAAATTTAAATTTTTTTAGGTTTTGGATGGATTTTTCAATTTTTTGGGGGAGGTCACGAATTAAAGTCCTTTTCGCTCTAGGACGCATATTTAAGGAGATATGGGCAAAAGAAGTTTTTCATATAAAAATTTCAATTTTTTTAGGTTTTGGGTGGATTTTTCAATTTTTTGGGGGAGGTCACGAATTAAAGTCCTTTTCGCTCTAGGACGCTTAGTTTAGGAGATATGGGCAAAAGAAGTTTTTCATATAAAAATTTAATTTTTTTTAGGTTTTGGATGGATTTTTCAATTTTTTGGGGGAGGTCACGAATTAAAGTCCTTTTCGCTCTAGGACGCATATTTAAGGTGATATGGGCAAAAGAAGTTTTTCATATAAAAATTTAAATTTTTTTAGGTTTTGGATGGATTTTTCAATTTTTTGGGGGTGGTCACGAATTAAAGTCCTTTTCGCTCTAGGACGCATATTTAAGGAGATATGGGCAAAAGAAGTTTTTCATATAAAAATTTAAAATTTTTTAGGTTTTGGATGGATTTTTCAATTTTTTTGGGGGAGGTCACGAATTAAAGTCCTTTTCGCTCTAGGACGCATATTTAAGGAGATATGGGCAAAAGAAGTTTTTCATATAAAAATTTAATTTTTTTTAGGTTTTGGATGGATTTTTCAATTTTTTTGGGGGAGGTCACGAATTAAAGTCCTTTTCGCTCTAGGACGCATATTTAAAGAAGTTTTTCATATAAAAATTTAAATTTTTTTAGGTTTTGGATGGATTTTTCAATTTTTTGGGGGTGGTCACGAATTAAAGTCCTTTTCGCTCTAGGACGCTTAGTTTAGGAGATATGGGCAAAAGAAGTTTTTCATATAAAAATTTAAATTTTTTTAGGTTTTGGATGGATTTTTCAATTTTTTGGGGGTGGTCACGAATTAAAGTCCTTTTCGCTCTAGGACGCATATTTAAGGAGATATGGGCAAAAGAAGTTTTTCATATAAAAATTTCAATTTTTTTAGGTTTTGGGTGGATTTTTCAATTTTTTGGGGGTGGTCACGAATTAAAGTCCTTTTCGCTCTAGGACGCATATTTAAGGAGATATGGGCAAAAGAAGTTTTTCATATAAAAATTTCAATTTTTTTTAGGTTTTGGGTGGATTTTTCAATTTTTTGGGGGTGGTCACGAATTAAAGTCCTTTTCGCTCTAGGACGCTTAGTTTAGGAGATATGGGCAAAAGAAGTTTTTCATATAAAAATTTAATTTTTTTTAGGTTTTGGATGGATTTTTCAATTTTTTGGGGGAGGTCACGAATTAAAGTCCTTTTCGCTCTAGGACGCATATTTAAGGAGATATGGGCAAAAGAAGTTTTTCATATAAAAATTTAAATTTTTTTAGGTTTTGGATGGATTTTTCAATTTTTTGGGGGTGGTCACGAATTAAAGTCCTTTTCGCTCTAGGACGCATATTTAAGGAGATATGGGCAAAAGAAGTTTTTCATATAAAAATTTAAATTTTTTTTAGGTTTTGGGTGGATTTTTCAATTTTTTGGGGGTGGTCACGAATTAAAGTCCTTTTCGCTCTAGGACGCTTAGTTTAGGAGATATGGGCAAAAGAAGTTTTTCATATAAAAATTTAATTTTTTTTAGGTTTTGGATGGATTTTTCAATTTTTTGGGGGAGGTCACGAATTAAAGTCCTTTTCGCTCTAGGACGCATATTTAAGGAGATATGGGCAAAAGAAGTTTTTCATATAAAAATTTAAATTTTTTTAGGTTTTGGATGGATTTTTCAATTTTTTGGGGGTGGTCACGAATTAAAGTCCTTTTCGCTCTAGGACGCATATTTAAGGAGATATGGGCAAAAGAAGTTTTTCATATAAAAATTTAAATTTTTTTAGATTTTGGATGGATTTTTCAATTTTTTTGGGGGAGGTCACGAATTAAAGTCCTTTTCGCTCTAGGACGCATATTTAAGGAGATATGGGCAAAAGAAGTTTTTCATATAAAAATTTAAATTTTTTTAGGTTTTGGATGGATTTTTCAATTTTTTTGGGGGAGGTCACGAATTAAAGTCCTTTTCGCTCTAGGACGCATATTTAAGGAGATATGGGCAAAAGAAGTTTTTCATATAAAAATTTAAATTTTTTTAGGTTTTGGATGGATTTTTCAATTTTTTGGGGGTGGTCACGAATTAAAGTCCTTTTCGCTCTAGGACGCTTAGTTTAGGAGATATGGGCAAAAGAAGTTTTTCATATAAAAATTTAAATTTTTTTAGGTTTTGGATGGATTTTTCAATTTTTTGGGGGTGGTCACGAATTAAAGTCCTTTTCGCTCTAGGACGCATATTTAAGGAGATATGGGCAAAAGAAGTTTTTCATATAAAAATTTCAATTTTTTTAGATTTTGGGTGGATTTTTCAATTTTTTGGGGGTGGTCACGAATTAAAGTCCTTTTCGCTCTAGGACGCTTAGTTTAGGAGATATGGGCAAAAGAAGTTTTTCATATAAAAATTTAAATTTTTTTAGGTTTTGGATGGATTTTTCAATTTTTTGGGGGAGGTCACGAATTAAAGTCCTTTTCGCTCTAGGACGCATATTTAAAGAGATATGGGCAAAAGAAGTTTTTCATATAAAAATTTAATTTTTTTAGGTTTTGGGTGGATTTTTCAATTTTTTGGGGGTGGTCACGAATTAAAGTCCTTTTCGCTCTAGGACGCTTAGTTTAGGAGACATGGGCAAAAGAAGTTTTTCATATAAAAATTTAAATTTTTTTAGGTTTTGGATGGATTTTTCAATTTTTTGGGGGAGGTCACGAATTAAAGTCCTTTTCGCTCTAGGACGCATATTTAAGGAGATATGGGCAAAAGAAGTTTTTCATATAAAAATTTAATTTTTTTTAGGTTTTGGGTGGATTTTTCAATTTTTTGGGGGTGGTCACGAATTAAAGTCCTTTTCGCTCTAGGACGCTTAGTTTAGGAGATATGGGCAAAAGAAGTTTTTCATATAAAAATTTAAATTTTTTTAGGTTTTGGATGGATTTTTCAATTTTTTTGGGGTGGTCACGAATTAAAGTCCTTTTCGCTCTAGGACGCATATTTAAGGAGATATGGGCAAAAGAAGTTTTTCATATAAACATTTCAATTTTTTTTAGGTTTTGGGTGGATTTTTCAATTTTTTGGGGGAGTTCACGAATTAAAGTCCTTTTCGCTCTAGGACGCTTAGTTTAGGAGATATGGGCAAAAGAAGTTTTTCATATAAAAATTTAAATTTTTTTAGATTTTGGATGGATTTTTCAATTTTTTGGGGGAGGTCACGAATTAAAGTCCTTTTCGCTCTAGGACGCATAATTAAGGAGATATGGGCAAAAGAAGATTTTCATATAAAAATTTCAATTTTTTTAGGTTTTGGGTGGATTTTTCAATTTTTTGGGGGAGGTCACGAATTAAAGTCCTTTTCGCTCTAGGACGCTTAGTTTAGGAGATATGGGCAAAAGAAGTTTTTCATATAAAAATTTAAATTTTTTTAGGTTTTGGATGGATTTTTCAATTTTTTGGGGGTGGTCACGAATTAAAGTCCTTTTCGCTCTAGGACGCATATTTAAGGAGATATGGGCAAAAGAAGTTTTTCATATAAAAATTTAAATTTTTTTTAGGTTTTGGGTGGATTTTTCAATTTTTTGGGGGTGGTCACGAATTAAAGTCCTTTTCGCTCTAGGACGCTTAGTTTAGGAGATATGGGCAAAAGAAGTTTTTCATATAAAAATTTCAATTTTTTTAGGTTTTGGGTGGATTTTTCAATTTTTTGGGGGAGGTCACGAATTAAAGTCCTTTTCGCTCTAGGACGCATATTTAAGGAGATATGGGCAAAAGAAGATTTTCATATAAAAATTTCAATTTTTTTAGGTTTTGGGTGGATTTTTCAATTTTTTGGGGGAGGTCACGAATTAAAGTCCTTTTCGCTCTAGGACGCATATTTAAGGAGATATGGGCAAAAGAAGTTTTTCATATAAAAATTTCAATTTTTTTAGGTTTTGGGTGGATTTTTCAATTTTTTGGGGGTGGTCACGAATTAAAGTCCTTTTCGCTCTAGGACGCTTAGTTTAGGAGATATGGGCAAAAGAAGTTTTTCATATAAAAATTTAAATTTTTTTAGGTTTTGGATGGATTTTTCAATTTTTTGGGGGAGGTCACGAATTAAAGTCCTTTTCGCTCTAGGACGCATATTTAAGGAGATATGGGCAAAAGAAGTTTTTCATATTAAAATTTCAATTTTTTTAGGTTTTGGGTGGATTTTTCAATTTTTTGGGGGAGGTCACGAATTAAAGTCCTTTTCGCTCTAGGACGCTTAGTTTAGGAGATATGGGCAAAAGAAGTTTTTCATATAAAAATTTAATTTTTTTTAGGTTTTGGATGGATTTTTCAATTTTTTGGGGGAGGTCACGAATTAAAGTCCTTTTCGCTCTAGGACGCATATTTAAGGAGATATGGGCAAAAGAAGTTTTTCATATAAAAATTTAAATTTTTTTAGGTTTTGGATGGATTTTTCAATTTTTTGGGGGTGGTCACGAATTAAAGTCCTTTTCGCTCTAGGACGCATATTTAAGGAGATATGGGCAAAAGAAGTTTTTCATATAAAAATTTAAAATTTTTTAGGTTTTGGATGGATTTTTCAATTTTTTTGGGGGAGGTCACGAATTAAAGTCCTTTTCGCTCTAGGACGCATATTTAAGGAGATATGGGCAAAAGAAGTTTTTCATATAAAAATTTAAATTTTTTTAGGTTTTGGATGGATTTTTCAATTTTTTTGGGGGAGGTCACGAATTAAAGTCCTTTTCGCTCTAGGACGCATATTTAAAGAAGTTTTTCATATAAAAATTTAAATTTTTTTAGGTTTTGGATGGATTTTTCAATTTTTTGGGGGTGGTCACGAATTAAAGTCCTTTTCGCTCTAGGACGCATATTTAAGGAGATATGGGCAAAAGAAGTTTTTCATATAAAAATTTAATTTTTTTAGGTTTTGGGTGGATTTTTCAATTTTTTGGGGGTGGTCACGAATTAAAGTCCTTTTCGCTCTAGGACGCTTAGTTTAGGAGATATGGGCAAAAGAAGTTTTTCATATAAAAATTTAAATTTTTTTAGGTTTTGGATGGATTTTTCAATTTTTTGGGGGAGGTCACGAATTAAAGTCCTTTTCGCTCTAGGACGCATATTTAAGGAGATATGGGCAAAAGAAGTTTTTCATATAAAAATTTAATTTTTTTAGGTTTTGGGTGGATTTTTCAATTTTTTGGGGGTGGTCACGAATTAAAGTCCTTTTCGCTCTAGGACGCTTAGTTTAGGAGATATGGGCAAAAGAAGTTTTTCATATAAAAATTTAAATTTTTTTAGGTTTTGGATGGATTTTTCAATTTTTTGGGGGAGGTCACGAATTAAAGTCCTTTTCGCTCTAGGACGCATATTTAAGGAGATATGGGCAAAAGAAGTTTTCATATAAAAATTTCAATTTTTTTAGGTTTTGGGTGGATTTTTCAATTTTTTGGGGGTGGTCACGAATTAAAGTCCTTTTCGCTCTAGGACGCTTAGTTTAGGAGATATGGGCAAAAGAAGTTTTTCATATAAAAATTTAAATTTTTTTAGGTTTTGGATGGATTTTTCAATTTTTTGGGGGAGGTCACGAATTAAAGTCCTTTTCGCTCTAGGACGCATATTTAAGGAGATATGGGCAAAAGAAGTTTTTCATATAAAAATTTAAATTTTTTTAGGTTTTGGATGGATTTTTCAATTTTTTGGGGGTGGTCACGAATTAAAGTCCTTTTCGCTCTAGGACGCTTAGTTTAGGAGATATGGGCAAAAGAAGTATTTCATATAAAAAATTAAATTTTTTTAGGTTTTGGATGGATTTTTCAATTTTTTGGGGGTTGTCACGAATTAAAGTCCTTTTCGCTCTAGGACGCATATTTAAGGAGATATGGGCAAAAGAAGTTTTTCATATAAAAATTTAAATTTTTTTAGGTTTTGGGTGGATTTTTCAATTTTTTGGGGGTGGTCACGAATTAAAGTCCTTTTCGCTCTAGGACGCATATTTAAGGAGATATGGGCAAAAGAAGTTTTTCATATAA
Source organism: Haematobia irritans (assembly GCF_050003625.1). NCBI lineage: Eukaryota > Metazoa > Arthropoda > Insecta > Diptera > Muscidae > Haematobia > Haematobia irritans. The sequence goes on along the minus strand of NC_134397.1, from coordinate 161,550,036 downwards.
AAATTTCAATTTTTTTTAGGTTTTGGGTGGATTTTTCAATTTTTTTGGGGTGGTCACGAATTAAAGTCCTTTTCGCTCTAGGACGCTTAGTTTAGGAGATATGGGCAAAAGAAGTTTTTCATATAAAAATTTAAATTTTTTTAGGTTTTGGATGGATTTTTCAATTTTTTGGGGGTGGTCACGAATTAAAGTCCTTTTCGCTCTAGGACGCATATTTAAGGAGATATGGGCAAAAGAAGTTTTTCATATAAAAATTTCAATTTTTTTAGGTTTTGGATGGATTTTTCAATTTTTTGGGGGTGGTCACGAATTAAAGTCCTTTTCGCTCTAGGACGCATATTTAAGGAGATATGGGCAAAAGAAGTTTTTCATATAAAAATTTCAATTTTTTTAGGTTTTGGGTGGATTTTTCAATTTTTTTGGGGGAGGTCACGAATTAAAGTCCTTTTCGCTCTAGGACGCATATTTAAGGAGATATGGGCAAAAGAAGTTTTTCATATAAAAATTTAAATTTTTTTAGGTTTTGGATGGATTTTTCAATTTTTTGGGGGAGGTCACGAATTAAAGTCCTTTTCGCTCTAGGACGCATATTTAAGGAGATATGGGCAAAAGAAGTTTTTCATATAAAAATTTAATTTTTTTTAGGTTTTGGGTGGATTTTTCAATTTTTTGGGGGTGGTCACGAATTAAAGTCCTTTTCGCTCTAGGACGCTTAGTTTAGGAGATATGGGCAAAAGAAGTTTTTCATATAAAAATTTTAATTTTTTTAGGTTTTGGATGGATTTTTCAATTTTTTTGGGGTGGTCACGAATTAAAGTCCTTTTCGCTCTAGGACGCATAATTAAGGAGATATGGGCAAAAGAAGTTTTTCATATAAAAATTTCAATTTTTTTAGGTTTTGGGTGGATTTTTCAATTTTTTGGGGGAGGTCACGAATTAAAGTCCTTTTCGCTCTAGGACGCTTAGTTTAGGAGATATGGGCAAAAGAAGTTTTTCATATAAAAATTTCAATTTTTTTAGGTTTTGGGTGGATATTTCAATTTTTTGGGGGAGGTCACGAATTAAAGTCCTTTTCGCTCTAGGACGCATATTTAAGGAGATATGGGCAAAAGAAGATTTTCATATAAAAATTTCAATTTTTTTAGGTTTTGGGTGGATTTTTCAATTTTTTGGGGGAGGTCACGAATTAAAGTCCTTTTCGCTCTAGGACGCATATTTAAGGAGTTATGGGCAAAAGAAGTTTTTCATATAAAAATTTCAATTTTTTTAGGTTTTGGGTGGATTTTTCAATTTTTTGGGGGTGGTCACGAATTAAAGTCCTTTTCGCTCTAGGACGCTTAGTTTAGGAGATATGGGCAAAAGAAGTTTTTCATATAAAAATTTAAATTTTTTTAGGTTTTGGATGGATTTTTCAATTTTTTGGGGGAGGTCACGAATTAAAGTCCTTTTCGCTCTAGGACGCATATTTAAGGAGATATGGGCAAAAGAAGTTTTTCATATAAAAATTTAAAATTTTTTAGGTTTTGGATGGATTTTTCAATTTTTTTGGGGGAGGTCACGAATTAAAGTCCTTTTCGCTCTAGGACGCATATTTAAGGAGATATGGGCAAAAGAAGTTTTTCATATAAAAATTTAAAATTTTTTAGGTTTTGGATGGATTTTTCAATTTTTTTGGGGGAGGTCACGAATTAAAGTCCTTTTCGCTCTAGGACGCATATTTAAGGAGATATGGGCAAAAGAAGTTTTTCATATAAAAATTTAAATTTTTTTAGGTTTTGGATGGATTTTTCAATTTTTTTGGGGGAGGTCACGAATTAAAGTCCTTTTCGCTCTAGGACGCATATTTAAAGAAGTTTTTCATATAAAAATTTAAATTTTTTTAGGTTTTGGATGGATTTTTCAATTTTTTGGGGGTGGTCACGAATTAAAGTCCTTTTCGCTCTAGGACGCTTAGTTTAGGAGATATGGGCAAAAGAAGTTTTTCATATAAAAATTTAAATTTTTTTAGGTTTTGGATGGATTTTTCAATTTTTTGGGGGTGGTCACGAATTAAAGTCCTTTTCGCTCTAGGACGCATATTTAAGGAGATATGGGCAAAAGAAGTTTTTCATATAAAAATTTAATTTTTTTAGGTTTTGGGTGGATTTTTCAATTTTTTGGGGGTGGTCACGAATTAAAGTCCTTTTCGCTCTAGGACGCTTAGTTTAGGAGATATGGGCAAAAGAAGTTTTTCATATAAAAATTTAAATTTTTTTAGGTTTTGGATGGATTTTTCAATTTTTTGGGGGAGGTCACGAATTAAAGTCCTTTTCGCTCTAGGACGCATATTTAAGAAGATATGGGCAAAAGAAGTTTTTCATATAAAAATTTAATTTTTTTAGGTTTTGGGTGGATTTTTCAATTTTTTGGGGGTGGTCACGAATTAAAGTCCTTTTCGCTCTAGGACGCTTAGTTTAGGAGATATGGGCAAAAGAAGTTTTTCATATAAAAATTTAAATTTTTTTAGGTTTTGGATGGATTTTTCAATTTTTTGGGGGAGGTCACGAATTAAAGTCCTTTTCGCTCTAGGACGCATATTTAAGGAGATATGGGCAAAAGAAGTTTTCATATAAAAATTTCAATTTTTTTAGGTTTTGGGTGGATTTTTCAATTTTTTGGGGGAGGTCACGAATTAAAGTCCTTTTCGCTCTAGGACGCTTAGTTTAGGAGATATGGGCAAAAGAAGTTTTTCATATAAAAATTTAAATTTTTTTAGGTTTTGGATGGATTTTTCAATTTTTTGGGGGAGGTCACGAATTAAAGTCCTTTTCGCTCTAGGACGCATATTTAAGGAGATATGGGCAAAAGAAGTTTTTCATATAAAAATTTAAATTTTTTTAGGTTTTGGATGGATTTTTCAATTTTTTGGGGGTGGTCACGAATTAAAGTCCTTTTCGCTCTAGGACGCTTAGTTTAGGAGATATGGGCAAAAGAAGTTTTTCATATAAAAAATTAAATTTTTTTAGGTTTTGGATGGATTTTTCAATTTTTTGGGGGTTGTCACGAATTAAAGTCCTTTTCGCTCTAGGACGCATATTTAAGGAGATATGGGCAAAAGAAGTTTTTCATATAAAAATTTAAATTTTTTTAGGTTTTGGGTGGATTTTTCAATTTTTTGGGGGTGGTCACGAATTAAAGTCCTTTTCGCTCTAGGACGCATATTTAAGGAGATATGGGCAAAAGAAGTTTTTCATATAAAAATTTCAATTTTTTTTAGGTTTTGGGTGGATTTTTCAATTTTTTGGGGGTGGTCACGAATTAAAGTCCTTTTCGCTCTAGGACGCTTAGTTTAGGAGATATGGGCAAAAGAAGTTTTTCATATAAAAATTTAAATTTTTTTAGGTTTTGGATGGATTTTTCAATTTTTTGGGGGTGGTCACGAATTAAAGTCCTTTTCGCTCTAGGACGCATATTTAAGGAGATATGGGCAAAAGAAGTTTTTCATATAAAAATTTCAATTTTTTTAGGTTTTGGATGGATTTTTCAATTTTTTGGGGGTGGTCACGAATTAAAGTCCTTTTCGCTCTAGGACGCATATTTAAGGAGATATGGGCAAAAGAAGTTTTTCATATAAAAATTTCAATTTTTTTAGGTTTTGGGCGGATTTTTCAATTTTTTTGGGGGAGGTCACGAATTAAAGTCCTTTTCGCTCTAGGACGCATATTTAAGGAGATATGGGCAAAAGAAGTTTTTCATATAAAAATTTAAATTTTTTTAGGTTTTGGATGGATTTTTCAATTTTTTGGGGGAGGTCACGAATTAAAGTCCTTTTCGCTCTAGGACGCATATTTAAGGAGATATGGGCAAAAGAAGTTTTTCATATAAAAATTTAATTTTTTTAGGTTTTGGGTGGATTTTTCAATTTTTTGGGGGTGGTCACGAATTAAAGTCCTTTTCGCTCTAGGACGCTTAGTTTAGGAGATATGGGCAAAAGAAGTTTTTCATATAAAAATTTAAATTTTTTTAGGTTTTGGATGGATTTTTCAATTTTTTGGGGGAGGTCACGAATTAAAGTCCTTTTCGCTCTAGGACGCATATTTAAGGAGATATGGGCAAAAGAAGTTTTTCATATAAAAATTTAATTTTTTTAGGTTTTGGGTGGATTTTTCAATTTTTTGGGGGTGGTCACGAATTAAAGTCCTTTTCGCTCTAGGACGCTTAGTTTAGGAGATATGGGCAAAAGAAGTTTTTCATATAAAAATTTAAATTTTTTTAGGTTTTGGATGGATTTTTCAATTTTTTGGGGGAGGTCACGAATTAAAGTCCTTTTCGCTCTAGGACGCATATTTAAGGAGATATGGACAAAAGAAGTTTTTCGTATAAAAATTTCAATTTTTTTAGGTTTTGGGTGGATTTTTCAATTTTTTGGGGGTTGTCACGAATTAAAGTCCTTTTCGCTCTAGGACGGTTAGTTTAGGAGATATGGGCAAAAGAAGTTTTTCATATAAAAATTTAAATTTTTTTAGGTTTTGGATGGATTTTCCAATTTTTTGGGGGAGGTCACGAATTAAAGTCCTTTTCGCTCTAGGACGCATATTTAAGGAGATATGGGCAAAAGAAGTTTTTCATATAAAAATTTAAATTTTTTTAGGTTTTGGATGGATTTTTCAATTTTTTGGGGGTGGTCACGAATTAAAGTCCTTTTCGCTCTAGGACGCTTAGTTTAGGAGATATGGGCAAAAGAAGTTTTTCATATAAAAAAATAAATTTTTTTAGGTTTTGGATGGATTTTTCAATTTTTTGGGGGTGGTCACGAATTAAAGTCCTTTTCGCTCTAGGACGCTTAGTTTAGGAGATATGGGCAAAAGAAGTTTTTCATATAAAAATTTAAATTTTTTTAGGTTTTGGATGGATTTTTCAATTTTTTGGGGGTGGTCACGAATTAAAGTCCTTTTCGCTCTAGGACGCATATTTAAGGAGATATGGGCAAAAGAAGTTTTTCATATAAAAATTTAAATTTTTTTAGGTTTTGGATGGATTTTTCAATTTTTTGGGGGTGGTCACGAATTAAAGTCCTTTTCGCTCTAGGACGCATATTTAAGGAGATATGGGCAAAAGAAGTTTTTCATATAAAAATTTCAATTTTTTTTAGGTTTTGGGTGGATTTTTCAATTTTTTGGGGGTGGTCACGAATTAAAGTCCTTTTCGCTCTAGGACGCTTAGTTTAGGAGATATGGGCAAAAGAAGTTTTTCATATAAAAATTTAAATTTTTTTAGGTTTTGGATGGATTTTTCAATTTTTTGGGGGTGGTCACGAATTAAAGTCCTTTTCGCTCTAGGACGCATATTTAAGGAGATATGGGCAAAAGAAGTTTTTCATATAAAAATTTCAATTTTTTTAGGTTTTGGATGGATTTTTCAATTTTTTGGGGGTGGTCACGAATTAAAGTCCTTTTCGCTCTAGGACGCATATTTAAGGAGATATGGGCAAAAGAAGTTTTTCATATAAAAATTTAAATTTTTTTAGGTTTTGGATGGATTTTTCAATTTTTTGGGGGTGGTCACGAATTAAAGTCCTTTTCGCTCTAGGACGCATATTTAAGGAGATATGGGCAAAAGAAGTTTTTCATATAAAAATTTCAATTTTTTTTTAGGTTTTGGGTGGATTTTTCAATTTTTTGGGGGAGGTCACGAATTAAAGTCTTTTCGCTCTAGGACGCATATTTAAGGAGATATGGGCAAAAGAAGTTTTTCATATAAAAATTTCAATTTTTTTAGGTTTTGGATGGATTTTTCAATTTTTTGGGGGTGGTCACGAATTAAAGTCCTTTTCGCTCTAGGACGCATATTTAAGGAGATATGGGCAAAAGAAGTTTTCATATAAAAATTTCAATTTTTTTAGGTTTTGGGTGGATTTTTCAATTTTTTGGGGGTGGTCACGAATTAAAGTCCTTTTCGCTCTAGGACGCTTAGTTTAGGAGATATGGGCAAAAGAAGTTTTTCATATAAAAATTTAAATTTTTTTAGGTTTTGGATGGATTTTCCAATTTTTTGGGGGAGGTCACGAATTAAAGTCCTTTTCGCTCTAGGACGCATATTTAAGGAGATATGGGCAAAAGAAGTTTTTCATATAAAAATTTAAATTTTTTTAGGTTTTGGATGGATTTTTCAATTTTTTGGGGGTGGTCACGAATTAAAGTCCTTTTCGCTCTAGGACGCTTAGTTTAGGAGATATGGGCAAAAGAAGTTTTTCATATAAAAATTTAAATTTTTTTAGGTTTTGGATGGATTTTTCAATTTTTTGGGGGTGGTCACGAATTAAAGTCCTTTTCGCTCTAGGACGCATATTTAAGGAGATATGGGCAAAAGAAGTTTTTCATATAAAAATTTAAATTTTTTTAGGTTTTGGGTGGATTTTTCAATTTTTTGGGGGTGGTCACGAATTAAAGTCCTTTTCGCTCTAGGACGCATATTTAAGGAGATATGGGCAAAAGAAGTTTTTCATATAAAAATTTCAATTTTTTTTAGGTTTTGGGTGGATTTTTCAATTTTTTGGGGGTGGTCACGAATTAAAGTCCTTTTCGCTCTAGGACGCTTAGTTTAGGAGATATGGGCAAAAGAAGTTTTTCATATAAAAATTTAAATTTTTTTAGGTTTTGGATGGATTTTTCAATTTTTTGGGGGTGGTCACGAATTAAAGTCCTTTTCGCTCTAGGACGCATATTTAAGGAGATATGGGCAAAAGAAGTTTTTCATATAAAAATTTCAATTTTTTTAGGTATTGGATGGATTTTTCAATTTTTTGGGGGTGGTCACGAATTAAAGTCCTTTTCGCTCTAGGACGCATATTTAAGGAGATATGGGCAAAAGAAGTTTTTCATATAAAAATTTCAATTTTTTTAGGTTTTGGGTGGATTTTTCAATTTTTTGGGGGTGGTCACGAGTTAAAGTCCTTTTCGCTCTAGGACGCTTAGTTTAGGAGATATGGGCAAAAGAAGTTTTTCATATAAAAATTTAAATTTTTTTAGGTTTTGGATGGATTTTTCAATTTTTTGGGGGAGGTCACGAATTAAAGTCCTTTTCGCTCTAGGACGCATATTTAAGGAGATATGGGCAAAAGAAGTTTTTCATATAAAAATTTAATTTTTTTAGGTTTTGGGTGGATTTTTCAATTTTTTGGGGGTGGTCACGAATTAAAGTCCTTTTCGCTCTAGGACGCTTAGTTTAGGAGATATGGGCAAAAGAAGTTTTTCATATAAAAATTTAAATTTTTTTAGGTTTTGGATGGATTTTTCAATTTTTTGGGGGAGGTCACGAATTAAAGTCCTTTTCGCTCTAGGACGCATATTTTAGGAGATATGGGCAAAAGAAGTTTTTCATATAAAAATTTAATTTTTTTTAGGTTTTGGGTGGATTTTTCAATTTTTTGGGGGTGGTCACGAATTAAAGTCCTTTTCGCTCTAGGACGCTTAGTTTAGGAGATATGGGCAAAAGAAGTTTTTCATATAAAAATTTAAATTTTTTTAGGTTTTGGATGGATTTTTCAATTTTTTTGGGGTGGTCACGAATTAAAGTCCTTTTCGCTCTAGGACGCATATTTAAGGAGATATGGGCAAAAGAAGTTTTTCATATAAAAATTTCAATTTTTGTTAGGTTTTGGGTGGATTTTTAAATTTTTTGGGGGTGGTCACGAATTAAAGTCCTTTTCGCTCTAGGACGCTTAGTTTAGGAGATATGGGCAAAAGAAGTTTTTCATATAAAAATTTAAATTTTTTTAGATTTTGGATGGATTTTTCAATTTTTTGGGGGAGGTCACGAATTAAAGTCCTTTTCGCTCTAGGACGCATAATTAAGGAGATATGGGCAAAAGAAGTTTTTCATATAAAAATTTCAATTTTTTTAGGTTTTGGGTGGATTTTTCAATTTTTTGGGGGAGGTCACGAATTAAAGTCCTTTTCGCTCTAGGACGCTTAGTTTAGGAGATATGGGCAAAAGAAGTTTTTCATATAAAAATTTAAATTTTTTTAGGTTTTGGATGGATTTTTCAATTTTTTGGGGGAGGTCACGAATTAAAGTCCTTTTCGCTCTAGGACGCATATTTAAGGAGATATGGGCAAAAGAAGTTTTTCATATAAAAATTTAAATTTTTTTAGGTTTTGGATGGATTTTTCAATTTTTTGGGGGTGGTCACGAATTAAAGTCCTTTTCGCTCTAGGACGCTTAGTTTAGGAGATATGGGCAAAATAAGTTTTTCATATAAAAATTTAAATTTTTTTAGATTTTGGATGGATTTTTCAATTTTTTGGGGGAGGTCACGAATTAAAGTCCTTTTCGCTCTAGGACGCATATTTAAGGAGATATGGGCAAAAGAAGTTTTTCATATAAAAATTTAAATTTTTTTAAACGAATTAAAGTCCTTTTCGCTCTAGGACGCATATTTAAGGAGATATGGGCAAAAGAAGTTTTTCATATAAAAATTTCAATTTTTTTAGGTTTTGGGTGGATTTTTCAATTTTTTGGGGGTGGTCACGAATTAAAGTCCTTTTCGCTCTAGGACGCTTAGTTTAGGAGATATGGGCAAAATAAGTTTTTCATATAAAAATTTAAATTTTTTTAGGTTTTGGATGGATTTTTCAATTTTTTGGGGGAGGTCACGAATTAAAGTCCTTTTCGCTCTCGGACGCATATTTAAGGAGATATGGGCAAAAGAAGTTTTTCATATAAAAATTTAATTTTTTTAGGTTTTGGGTGGATTTTTCAATTTTTTGGGGGTGGTCACGAATTAAAGTCCTTTTCGCTCTAGGAAGTTTTTCATATAAAAATTTCAATTTTTTTAGGTTTTGGGTGGATTTTTCAATTTTTTGGGGGTGGTCACGAATTAAAGTCCTTTTCGCTCTAGGACGCTTAGTTTAGGAGATATGGGCAAAAGAAGTTTTTCATATAAAAATTTAAATTTTTTTAGATTTTGGATGGATTTTTCAATTTTTTGGGGGAGGTCACGAATTAAAGTCCTTTTCGCTCTAGGACGCATATTTAAGGAGATATGGGCAAAAGAAGTTTTTCATATAAAAATTTCAATTTTTTTAGGTTTTGGGTGGATTTTTCAATTTTTTGGGGGTGGTCACGAATTAAAGTCCTTTTCGCTCTAGGACGCTTAGTTTAGGAGATATGGGCAAAAGAAGTTTTTCATATAAAAATTTAAATTTTTTTAGATTTTGGATGGATTTTTCAATTTTTTGGGGGAGGTCACGAATTAAAGTCCTTTTCGCTCTAGGACGCATATTTAAGGAGATATGGGCAAAAGAAGTTTTTCATATAAAAATTTCAATTTTTTTAGGTTTTGGGTGGATTTTTCAATTTTTTGGGGGAGGTCACGAATTAAAGTCCTTTTCGCTCTAGGACGCTTAGTTTAGGAGATATGGGCAAAAGAAGTTTTTCATATAAAAATTTAAATTTTTTTAGGTTTTGGGTGGATTTTTCAATTTTTTGGGGGTGGTCACGAATTAAAGTCCTTTTCGCTCTAGGACGCATATTTAAGGAGATATGGGCAAAAGAAGTTTTTCATCTAAAAATTTCAATTTTTTTAGGTTTTGGGTGGATTTTTCAATTTTTTGGGGGTGGTCACAAATTAAAGTCCTTTTCGCTCTAGGACGCTTAGTTTAGGAGATATGGGCAAAAGAAGTTTTTCATATAAAAATTTAAATTTTTTTAGGTTTTGGATGGATTTTTCAATTTTTTGGGGGAGGTCACGAATTAAAGTCCTTTTCGCTCTAGGACGCATATTTAAGGAGATATGGGCAAAAGAAGTTTTTCATATAAAAATGTAAATTTTTTTAGGTTTTGGATGGATTTTTCAATTTTTTTGGGGGAGGTCACGAATTAAAGTCCTTTTCGCTCTAGGACGCATATTTAAGGAGATATGGGCAAAAGAAGTTTTACATATAAAAATTTCAATTTTTTTAGGTTTTGGGTGGATTTTTCAATTTTTTGGCGGTGGTCACGAATTAAAGTCCTTTTCGCTCTAGGACGCTTAGTTTAGGAGATATGGGCAAAAGAAGTTTTTCATATAAAAATTTAAATTTTTTTAGGTTTTGGATGGATTTTTCAATTTTTTGGGGGTGGTCACGAATTAAAGTCCTTTTCGCTCTAGGACGCATATTTAAGGAGATATGGGCAAAAGAAGTTTTTCATATAAAAATTAAAATTTTTTTAGGTTTTGGGTGGATTTTTCAATTTTTTGGGGGTGGTCACGAATTAAAGTCCTTTTCGCTCTAGGACGCTTAGTTTAGGAGATATGGGCAAAAGAAGTTTTTCATATAAAAATTTAAATTTTTTTAGGTTTTGGATGGATTTTTCAATTTTTTGGGGGAGGTCACGAATTAAAGTCCTTTTCGCTCTAGGACGCATATTTAAGGAGATATGGGCAAAAGAAGTTTTTCATATAAAAATTTAATTTTTTTTAGGTTTTGGGTGGATTTTTCAATTTTTTGGGGGTGGTCACGAATTAAAGTCCTTTTCGCTCTAGGACGCATATTTAAGGAGATATGGGCAAAAGAAGTTTTTCATATAAAAATTTAATTTTTTTTAGGTTTTGGGTGGATTTTTCAATTTTTTGGGGGTGGTCACGAATTAAAGTCCTTTTCGCTCTAGGACGCTTAGTTTAGGAGATATGGGCAAAAGAAGTTTTTCATATAAAAATTTCAATTTTTTTAGGTTTTGGGTGGATTTTTCAATTTTTTGGGGGAGGTCACGAATTAAAGTCCTTTTCGCTCTAGGACGCATATTTAAGGAGATATGGGCAAAAGAAGATTTTCATATAAAAATTTCAATTTTTTTAGGTTTTGGGTGGATTTTTCAATTTTTTGGGGGAGGTCACGAATTAAAGTCCTTTTCGCTCTAGGACGCATATTTAAGGAGATATGGGCAAAAGAAGTTTTTCATATAAAAATTTCAATTTTTTTAGGTTTTGGGTGGATTTTTCAATTTTTTGGGGGTGGTCACGAATTAAAGTCCTTTTCGCTCTAGGACGCTTAGTTTAGGAGATATGGGCAAAAGAAGTTTTTCATATAAAAATTTAAATTTTTTTAGGTTTTGGATGGATTTTTCAATTTTTTGGGGGAGGTCACGAATTAAAGTCCTTTTCGCTCTAGGACGCATATTTAAGGAGATATGGGCAAAAGAAGTTTTTCATATAAAAATTTAAATTTTTTTAGGTTTTGGGTGGATTTTTCAATTTTTTGGGGGAGGTCACGAATTAAAGTCCTTTTCGCGCTAGGACGCTTAGTTTAGGAGATATGGGCAAAAGAAGTTTTTCATATAAAAATTTAATTTTTTTTTAGGTTTTGGATGGATTTTTCAATTTTTTGGGGGAGGTCACGAATTAAAGTCCTTTTCGCTCTAGGACGCATATTTAAGGAGATATGGGCAAAAGAAGTTTTTCATATAAAAATTTAATTTTTTTTAGGTTTTGGATGGATTTATCAATTTTTTGGGGGTGGTCACGAATTAAAGTCCTTTTCGCTCTAGGACGCTTAGTTTAGGAGATATGGGCAAAAGAAGTTTTTCATATAAAAATTTAAATTTTTTTAGGTTTTGGATGGATTTTTCAATTTTTTGGGGGTGGTCACGAATTAAAGTCCTTTTCGCTCTAGGACGCTTAGTTTAGGAGATATGGGCAAAAGAAGTTTTTCATATAAAAATTTAAATTTTTTTAGGTTTTGGATGGATTTTTCAATTTTTTGGGGGAGGTCACGAATTAAAGTCCTTTTCGCTCTAGGACGCATATTTAAGGAGATATGGGCAAAAGAAGTTTTTCATATAAAAATTTAATTTTTTTAGGTTTTGGGTGGATTTTTCAATTTTTTGGGGGAGGTCACGAATTAAAGTCCTTTTCGCTCTAGGACGCTTAGTTTAGGAGATATGGGCAAAAGAAGTTTTTCATATAAAAATTTAAATTTTTTTAGGTTTTGGATGGATTTTTCAATTTTTTGGGGGAGGTCACGAATTAAAGTCCTTTTCGCTCTAGGACGCATATTTAAGGAGATATGGGCAAAAGAAGTTTTTCATATAAAAATTTAATTTTTTTTAGGTTTTGGGTGGATTTTTCATTTTTTTGGGGGTGGTCACGAATTAAAGTCCTTTTCGCTCTAGGACGTTTAGTTTAGGAGATATGGGCAAAAGAAGTTTTTCATATAAAAATTTAAATTTTTTTAGGTTTTGGATGGATTTTTCAATTTTTTTGGGGTGGTCACGAATTAAAGTCCTTTTCGCTCTAGGACGCATATTTAAGGAGATATGGGCAAAAGAAGTTTTTCATATAAAAATTTCAATTTTTTTTCGGTTTTGGGTGGATTTTTCAATTTTTTGGGGGTGGTCACGAATTAAAGTCCTTTTCGCTCTAGGACGCTTAGTTTAGGAGATATGGGCAAAAGAAGTTTTTCATATAAAAATTTAATTTTTTTTAGATTTTGGATGGATTTTTCAATTTTTTGGGGGAGGTCACGAATTAAAGTCCTTTTCGCTCTAGGACGCATATTTAAGGAGATATGGGCAAAAGAAGTTTTTCATATAAAAATTTCAATTTTTTTAGGTTTTGGGTGGATTTTTCAATTTTTTGGGGGAGGTCACGAATTAAAGTCCTTTTCGCTCTAGGACGCTTAGTTTAGGAGATATGGGCAAAAGAAGTTTTTCATATAAAAATTTAAATTTTTTTAGGTTTTGGATGGATTTTTCAATTTTTTGGGGGAGGTCACGAATTAAAGTCCTTTTCGCTCTAGGACACATATTTAAGGAGATATGGGCAAAAGAAGTTTTTCATATAAAAATTTAATTTTTTTTTAGGTTTTGGATGGATTTTTCATTTTTTTGGGGGTGGTCACGAATTAAAGTCCTTTTCGCTCTAGGACGCTTAGTTTAGGAGATATGGGCAAAAGAAGTTTTTCATATAAAAATTTAAATTTTTTTAGATTTTGGATGGATTTTTCAATTTTTTGGGGGAGGTCACGAATTAAAGTCCTTTTCGCTCTAGGACGCATATTTAAGGAGATATGGGCAAAAGAAGTTTTTCATATAAAAATTTCAATTTTTTTAGGTTTTGGGTGGATTTTTCAATTTTTTGGGGGAGGTCACGAATTAAAGTCCTTTTCGCTCTAGGACGCTTAGTTTAGGAGATATGGGCAAAAGAAGTTTTTCATATAAAAATTTAATTTTTTTTAGGTTTTGGATGGATTTTTCAATTTTTTGGGGGAGGTCACGAATTAAAGTCCTTTTCGCTCTAGGACGCATATTTAAGGAGATATGGGCAAAAGAAGTTTTTCATATAAAAATTTAAATTTTTTTAGGTTTTGGATGGATTTTTCAATTTTTTGGGGGTGGTCACGAATTAAAGTCCTTTTCGCTCTAGGACGCATATTTAAGGAGATATGGGCAAAAGAAGTTTTTCATATAAAAATTTAAATTTTTTTAGGTTTTGGATGGATTTTTCAATTTTTTGGGGGAGGTCACGAATTAAAGTCCTTTTCGCTCTAGGACGCATATTTAAGGAGATATGGGCAAAAGAAGATTTTCATATAAAAATTTCAATTTTTTTAGGTTTTGGGTGGATTTTTCAATTTTTTGGAGGAGGTCACGAATTAAAGTCCTTTTCGCTCTAGGACGCTTAGTTTAGGAGATATGGGCAAAAGAAGTTTTTCATATAAAAATTTAAATTTTTTTAGGTTTTGGATGGATTTTTCAATTTTTTGGGGGAGGTCACGAATTAAAGTCCTTTTCGCTCTAGGACGCATATTTAAGGAGATATGGGCAAAAGAAGTTTTTCATATAAAAATTTAAATTTTTTTAGGTTTTGGATGGATTTTTCAATTTTTTGGGGGAGGTCACGAATTAAAGTCCTTTTCGCTCTAGGACGCATATTTAAGGAGATATGGGCAAAAGAAGTTTTTCATATAAAAATTTCAATTTTTTTAGGTTTTGGGTGGATTTTTCAATTTTTTGGGGGAGGTCACGAATTAAAGTCCTTTTCGCTCTAGGACGCATATTTAAGGGGATATGGGCAAAAGAAGATTTTCATATAAAAATTTCAATTTTTTTAGGTTTTGGGTGGATTTTTCAATTTTTTGGGGGAGGTCACGAATTAAAGTCCTTTTCGCTCTAGGACGCATATTTAAGGAGATATGGGCAAAAGAAGTTTTTCATTCAATTTTTTTAGGTTTTGGGTGGATTTTTCAATTTTTTGGGGGTGGTCACGAATTAAAGTCCTTTTCGCTCTAGGACGCTTAGTTTAGGAGATATGGGCAAAAGAAGTTTTTCATATAAAAATTTAAATTTTTTTAGGTTTTGGATGGATTTTTCAATTTTTTGGGGGAGGTCACGAATTAAAGTCCTTTTCGCTCTAGGACGCATATTTAAGGAGATATGGGCAAAAGAAGTTTTTCATATAAAAAATTAAATTTTTTTAGGTTTTGAGTGGATTTTTCAATTTTTTGGGGGAGGTCACGAATTAAAGTCATTTTCGCTCTAGGACGCTTAGTTTAGGAGATATGGGCAAAAGAAGTTTTTCATATAAAAATTTAAATTTGTTTAGGTTTTGGATGGATTTTTCAATTTTTTGGGGGAGGTCACGAATTAAAGTCCTTTTCGCTCTAGGACGCATATTTAAGGAGATATGGGCAAAAGAAGTTTTTCATATAAAAATTTCAATTTTTTTATGTTTTGGATGGATTTTTCAATTTTTTGGGGGTGGTCACGAATTAAAGTCCTTTTCTAGGGCGCATATTTAAGGAGATATGGGCAAAAGAAGTTTTTCATATAAAAATTTAATTTTTTTTAGGTTTTGGATGGATTTTTCAATTTTTTGGGGGTGGTCACGAATTAAAGTCCTTTTCGCTCTAGGACGCATATTTAAGGAGATATGGGCAAAAGAAGTTTTTCATATAAAAATTTAAATTTTTTTAGGTTTTGGATGGATTTTTCAATTTTTTGGGGGAGGTCACGAATTAAAGTCCTTTTCGCTCTAGGACGCATATTTAAGGAGATATGGGCAAAAGAAGATTTTCATATAAAAATTTAAATTTTTTTAGGTTTTGGGTGGATTTTTCAATTTTTTGGGGGAGGTCACGAATTAAAGTCCTTTTCGCTCTAGGACGCTTAGTTTAGGAGATATGGGCAAAAGAAGTTTTTCATATAAAAATTTAAATTTTTTTAGGTTTTGGATGGATTTTTCAATTTTTTGGGGGAGGTCACGAATTAAAGTCCTTTTCGCTCTAGGACGCATATTTAAGGAGATATGGGCAAAAGAAGTTTTTCATATAAAAATTTCAATTTTTTTAGGTTTTGGATGGATTTTTCAATTTTTTGGGGGTGGTCACGAATTAAAGTCCTTTTCGCTCTAGGACGCATATTTAAGGAGATGTGGGCAAAAGAAGTTTTTCATATAAAAATTTAAATTTTTTTAGGTTTTGGATGGATTTTTCAATTTTTTGGGGGAGGTCACGAATTAAAGTCCTTTTCGCTCTAGGACGCATATGTAAGGAGATATGGGTAAAAAAGTTTTTCATATAAAAATTTAATTTTTTTTAGGTTTTGGATGGATTTTTCAATTTTTTGGGGGTGGTCACGAATTAAAGTCCTTTTCGCTCTAGGACGCATATTTAAGGAGATATGGGCAAAAGAAGTTTTTCATATAAAAATTTAAATTTTTTTAGTTTTTGGATGGATTTTTCAATTTTTTGGGGGTGGTCACGAATTAAAGTCCTTTTCGCTCTAGGACGCTTAGTTTAGGAGATATGGGCAAAAGAAGTTTTTCATATAAAAATTTAAATTTTTTTAGGTTTTGGATGGATTTTTCAATTTTTTGGGGGAGGTCACGAATTAAAGTCCTTTTCGCTCTAGGACGCTTAGTTTAGGAGATATGGGCAAAAGAAGTTTTTCATATAAAAATTTAAATTTTTTTAGGTTTTGGGTGGATTTTTCAATTTTTTGGGGGAGGTCACGAATTAAAGTCCTTTTCGCTCTAAGACGCTTAGTTTAGGAGATATGGGCAAAAGAAGTTTTTCATATAAAAATTTAAATTTTTTTAGGTTTTGGATGGATTTTTCAATTTTTTGGGGGAGGTCACGAATTAAAGTCCTTTTCGCTCTAGGACGCATATTTAAGGAGATATGGGCAAAAGAAGTTTTTCATATAAAAATTTCAATTTTTTTAGGTTTTGGGTGGATTTTTCAATTTGTTGGGGGTGGTCACGAATTAAAGTCCTTTTCGCTCTAGGACGCTTAGTTTAGGAGATATGGGCAAAAGAAGTTTTTCATATAAAAATTTAATTTTTTTTAGGTTTTGGATGGATTTTTCAATTTTTTGGGGGAGGTCACGAATTAAAGTCCTTTTCGCTCTAGGACGCATATTTAAGGAGATATGGGCAAAAGAAGTTTTTCATATAAAAATTTAATTTTTTTTAGGTTTTGGATGGATTTTTCAATTTTTTGGGGGTGGTCGCGAATTAAAGTCCTTTTCGCTCTAGGACGCATATTTAAGGAGATATGGGCAAAAGAAGTTTTTCATATAAAAATTTAAATTTTTTTAGGTTTTGGATGGATTTTTCAATTTTTTGGGGGAGGTCACGAATTAAAGTCCTTTTCGCTCTAGGACGCATATTTAAGGAGATATGGGCAAAAGAAGATTTTCATATAAAAATTTAAATTTTTTTAGGTTTTGGGTGGATTTTTCAATTTTTTGGGGGAGGTCACGAATTAAAGTCCTTTTCGCTCTAGGACGCTTAGTTTAGGAGATATGGGCAAAAGAAGTTTTTCATATAAAAATTTAAATTTTTTTAGGTTTTGGATGGATTTTTCAATTTTTTGGGGGAGGTCACGAATTAAAGTCCTTTTCGCTCTAGGACGCATATTTAAGGAGATATGGGCAAAAGAAGTTTTTCATATAAAAATTTCAATTTTTTTAGGTTTTGGATGGATTTTTCAATTTTTTGGGGGTGGTCACGAATTAAAGTCCTTTTCGCTCTAGGACGCATATTTAAGGAGATATAGGCAAAAGAAGTTTTTCATATAAAAATTTAAATTTTTTTAGGTTTTGGATGGATTTTTCAATTTTTTGGGGGAGGTCACGAATTAAAGTCCTTTTCGCTCTAGGACGCATATGTAAGGAGATATGGGCAAAAGAAGTTTTTCATATAAAAATTTCAATTTTTTTAGGTTTTGGGTGGATTTTTCAATTTTTTGGGGGAGGTCACGAATTAAAGTCCTTTTCGCTCTAGGACGCTTAGTTTAGGAGATATGGGCAAAAGAAGTTTTTCATATAAAAATTAAAATTTTTTTAGATTTTGGATGGATTTTTCAATTTTTTGGGGGAGGTCACGAATTAAAGTCCTTTTCGCTCTAGGACGCATATTTAAGGAGATATGGGCAAAAGAAGTTTTTCATATAAAAATTTCAATTTTTTTAGGTTTTGGGTGGATTTTTCAATTTTTTGGGGGAGGTCACGAATTAAAGTCCTTTTCGCTCTAGGACGCTTAGTTTAGGAGATATGGGCAAAAGAAGTTTTTCATATAAAAATTTAAATTTTTTTAGGTTTTGGATGGATTTTTCAATTTTTTGGGGGAGGTCACGAATTAAAGTCCTTTTCGCTCTAGGACGCATATTTAAGGAGATATGGGCAAAAGAAGTTTTTCATATAAAAATTTAAATTTTTTTTAGGTTTTGGATGGATTTTTCAATTTTTTGGGGGTGGTCACGAATTAAAGTCCTTTTCGCTCTAGGACGCTTAGTTTAGGAGATATGGGCAAAAGAAGTTTTTCATATAAAAATTTAAATTTTTTTAGATTTTGGATGGATTTTTCAATTTTTTGGGGGAGGTCACGAATTAAAGTCCTTTTCGCTCTAGGACGCATATTTAAGGAGATATGGGCAAAAGAAGTTTTTCATATAAAAATTTCAATTTTTTTAGGTTTTGGGTGGATTTTTCAATTTTTTGGGGGAGGTCACGAATTAAAGTCCTTTTCGCTCTAGGACGCTTAGTTTAGGAGATATGGGCAAAAGAAGTTTTTCATATAAAAATTTAATTTTTTTTAGGTTTTGGATGGATTTTTCAATTTTTTGGGGGAGGTCACGAATTAAAGTCCTTTTCGCTCTAGGACGCATATTTAAGGAGATATGGGCAAAAGAAGTTTTTCATATAAAAATTTAAATTTTTTTAGGTTTTGGATGGATTTTTCAATTTTTTGGGGGTGGTCACGAATTAAAGTCCTTTTCGCTCTAGGACGCATATTTAAGGAGATATGGGCAAAAGAAGTTTTTCATATAAAAATTTAAATTTTTTTAGGTTTTGGATGGATTTTTAAATTTTTTGGGGGAGGTCACGAATTAAAGTCCTTTTCGCTCTAGGACGCATATTTAAGGAGATATGGGCAAAAGAAGATTTTCATATAAAAATTTCAATTTTTTTAGGTTTTGGGTGGATTTTTCAATTTTTTGGAGGAGGTCACGAATTAAAGTCCTTTTCGCTCTAGGACGCTTAGTTTAGGAGATATGGGCAAAAGAAGTTTTTCATATAAAAATTTAAATTTTTTTAGGTTTTGGATGGATTTTTCAATTTTTTGGGGGAGGTCACGAATTAAAGTCCTTTTCGCTCTAGGACGCATATTTAAGGAGATATGGGCAAAAGAAGTTTTTCATATAAAAATTTAAATTTTTTTAGGTTTTGGATGGATTTTTCAATTTTTTGGGGGAGGTCACGAATTAAAGTCCTTTTCGCTCTAGGACGCATATTTAAGGAGATATGGGCAAAAGAAGTTTTTCATATAAAAATTTCAATTTTTTTAGGTTTTGGGTGGATTTTTCAATTTTTTGGGGGAGGTCACGAATTAAAGTCCTTTTCGCTCTAGGACGCATATTTAAGGGGATATGGGCAAAAGAAGATTTTCATATAAAAATTTCAATTTTTTTAGGTTTTGGGTGGATTTTTCAATTTTTTGGGGGAGGTCACGAATTAAAGTCCTTTTCGCTCTAGGACGCATATTTAAGGAGATATGGGCAAAAGAAGTTTTTCATTCAATTTTTTTAGGTTTTGGGTGGATTTTTCAATTTTTTGGGGATGGTCACGAATTAAAGTCCTTTTCGCTCTAGGACGCTTAGTTTAGGAGATATGGGCAAAAGAAGTTTTTCATATAAAAATTTAAATTTTTTTAGGTTTTGGATGGATTTTTCAATTTTTTGGGGGAGGTCACGAATTAAAGTCCTTTTCGCTCTAGGACGCATATTTAAGGAGATATGGGCAAAAGAAGTTTTTCATATAAAAAATTAAATTTTTTTAGGTTTTGAGTGGATTTTTCAATTTTTTGGGGGAGGTCACGAATTAAAGTCATTTTCGCTCTAGGACGCTTAGTTTAGGAGATATGGGCAAAAGAAGTTTTTCATATAAAAATTTAAATTTGTTTAGGTTTTGGATGGATTTTTCAATTTTTTGGGGGAGGTCACGAATTAAAGTCCTTTTCGCTCTAGGACGCATATTTAAGGAGATATGGGCAAAAGAAGTTTTTCATATAAAAATTTCAATTTTTTTATGTTTTGGATGGATTTTTCAATTTTTTGGGGGTGGTCACGAATTAAAGTCCTTTTCGCTCTAGGACGCATATTTAAGGAGATATGGGCAAAAGAAGTTTTTCATATAAAAATTTAATTTTTTTTAGGTTTTGGATGGATTTTTCAATTTTTTGGGGGAGGTCACGAATTAAAGTCCTTTTCGCTCTAGGACGCATATTTAAGGAGATATGGGCAAAAGAAGTTTTTCATATAAAAATTTAAATTTTTTTAGGTTTTGGATGGATTTTTCAATTTTTTGGGGGAGGTCACGAATTAAAGTCCTTTTCGCTCTAGGACGCATATTTAAGGAGATATGGGCAAAAGAAGTTTTTCATATAAAAATTTCAATTTTTTTAGGTTTTGGGTGGATTTTTCAATTTTTTGGGGGTGGTCACGAATTAAAGTCCTTTTCGCTCTAGGACGCATATTTAAGGAGATGTGGGCAAAAGAAGTTTTTCATATAAAAATTTAAATTTTTTTAGGTTTTGGATGGATTTTTCAATTTTTTGGGGGAGGTCACGAATTAAAGTCCTTTTCGCTCTAGGACGCATATGTAAGGAGATATGGGTAAAAAAGTTTTTCATATAAAAATTTAATTTTTTTTAGGTTTTGGAAGGATTTTTCAATTTTTTGGGGGTGGTCACGAATTAAAGTCCTTTTCGCTCTAGGACGCATATTTAAGGAGATATGGGCAAAAGAAGTTTTTCATATAAAAATTTAAATTTTTTTAGTTTTTGGATGGATTTTTCAATTTTTTGGGGGTGGTCACGAATTAAAGTCCTTTTCGCTCTAGGACGCTTAGTTTAGGAGATATGGGCAAAAGAAGTTTTTCATATAAAAATTTAAATTTTTTTAGGTTTTGGATGGATTTTTCAATTTTTTGGGGGAGGTCACGAATTAAAGTCCTTTTCGCTCTAGGACGCTTAGTTTAGGAGATATGGGCAAAAGAAGTTTTTCATATAAAAATTTAAATTTTTTTAGGTTTTGGGTGGATTTTTCAATTTTTTGGGGGAGGTCACGAATTAAAGTCCTTTTCGCTCTAAGACGCTTAGTTTAGGAGATATGGGCAAAAGAAGTTTTTCATATAAAAATTTAAATTTTTTTAGGTTTTGGATGGATTTTTCAATTTTTTGGGGGAGGTCACGAATTAAAGTCCTTTTCGCTCTAGGACGCATATTTAAGGAGATATGGGCAAAAGAAGTTTTTCATATAAAAATTTCAATTTTTTTAGGTTTTGGGTGGATTTTTCAATTTGTTGGGGGTGGTCACGAATTAAAGTCCTTTTCGCTCTAGGACGCTTAGTTTAGGAGATATGGGCAAAAGAAGTTTTTCATATAAAAATTTAATTTTTTTTAGGTTTTGGATGGATTTTTCAATTTTTTGGGGGAGGTCACGAATTAAAGTCCTTTTCGCTCTAGGACGCATATTTAAGGAGATATGGGCAAAAGAAGTTTTTCATATAAAAATTTAAATTTTTTTAGGTTTTGGATGGATTTTTCAATTTTTTGGGGGTGGTCACGAATTAAAGTCCTTTTCGCTCTAGGACGCTTAGTTTAGGAGATATGGGCAAAAGAAGTTTTTCATATAAAAATTTAAATTTTTTTAGGTTTTGGATGGATTTTTCAATTTTTTGGGGGAGGTCACGAATTAAAGTCCTTTTCGCTCTAGGACGCATATTTAAGGAGATATGGGCAAAAGAAGTTTTTCATATAAAAATTTAAATTTTTTTAGGTTTTGGATGGATTTTTCAATTTTTTGGGGGAGGTCACGAATTAAAGTCCTTTTCGCTCTAGGACGCATATTTAAGGAGATATGGGCAAAAGAAGATTTTCATATAAAAATTTAAATTTTTTTAGGTTTTGGGTGGATTTTTCAATTTTTTGGGGGAGGTCACGAATTAAAGTCCTTTTCGCTCTAGGACGCTTAGTTTAGGAGATATGGGCAAAAGAAGTTTTTCATATAAAAATTTAAATTTTTTTAGGTTTTGGATGGATTTTTCAATTTTTTGGGGGAGGTCACGAATTAAAGTTCTTTTCGCTCTAGGACGCATATTTAAGGAGATATGGGCAAAAGAAGTTTTTCATATAAAAATTTCAATTTTTTTAGGTTTTGGATGGATTTTTCAATTTTTTGGGGGTGGTCACGAATTAAAGTCCTTTTCGCTCTAGGACGCATATTTAAGGAGATATAGGCAAAAGAAGTTTTTCATATAAAAATTTAAATTTTTTTAGGTTTTGGATGGATTTTTCAATTTTTTGGGGGAGGTCACGAATTAAAGTCCTTTTCGCTCTAGGACGCATATGTAAGGCGATATGGGCAAAAGAAGTTTTTCATACAAAAATTTAAATTTTTTTAGGTTTTGGATGGATTTTTCAATTTTTTGGGGGTGGTCACGAATTAAAGTCCTTTTCGCTCTAGGACGCATATTTAAGGAGATATGGGCAAAAGAAGTTTTTCATATAAAAATTTAAATTTTTTTAGGTTTTGGATGGATTTTTCAATTTTTTGGGGGAGGTCACGAATTAAAGTCCTTTTCGCTCTAGGACGCATATTTAAGGAGATATGGGCAAAAGAAGTTTTTCATATAAAAATTTAAATTTTTTTAGGTTTTGGATGGATTTTTCAATTTTTTGGGGGAGGTCACGAATTAAAGTCCTTTTCGCTCTAGGACGCATATTTAAGGAGATATGGGCAAAAGAAGTTTTTCATATAAAAATTTCAATTTTTTTAGGTTTTGGGTGGATTTTTCAATTTTTTGGGGGTGGTCACGAATTAAAGTCCTTTTCGCTCTAGGACGCTTAGTTTAGGAGATATGGGCAAAAGTTTTTCATATAAAAATTTAAATTTTTTTAGATTTTGGATGGATTTTTCAATTTTTTGGGGGAGGTCACGAATTAAAGTCCTTTTCGCTCTAGGACGCATATTTAAGGAGATATGGGCAAAAGAAGTTTTTCATATAAAAATTTCAATTTTTTTAGGTTTTGGGTGGATTTTTCAATTTTTTGGGGGAGGTCACGAATTAAAGTCCTTTTCGCTCTAGGACGCTTAGTTTAGGAGATATGGGCAAAAGAAGTTTTTCATATAAAAATTTAAATTTTTTTAGGTTTTGGATGGATTTTTCAATTTTTTGGGGGAGGTCACGAATTAAAGTCCTTTTCGCTCTAGGACGCATATTTAAGGAGATATGGGCAAAAGAAGTTTTTCATATAAAAATTTAAATTTTTTAGGTTTTGGATGGATTTTTCAATTTTTTGGGGGAGGTCACGAATTAAAGTCCTTTTCGCTCTAGGACGCATATTTAAGGAGATATGGGCAAAAGAAGTTTTTCATATAAAAAATTAAATTTTTTCAGGTTTTGGATGGATTTTTCAATTTTTTGGGGGAGGTCACGAATTAAAGTCCTTTTCGCTCTAGGACGCATATTTAAGGAGATATGGGCAAAAGAAGTTTTTCATATAAAAATTTAAATTTTTTTAGGTTTTGGATGGATTTTTCAATTTTTTGGGGGTGGTCACGAATTAAAGTCCTTTTCGCTCTAGGACGCATATTTAAGGAGATATGGGCAAAAGAAGTTTTTCATATAAAAATTTAAATTTTTTTAGGTTTTGGATGGATTTTTCAATTTTTTGGGGGTGGTCACGAATTAAAGTCCTTTTCGCTCTAGGACGCATATTTAAGGAGATATGGGCAAAAGAAGTTTTTCATATAAAAATTTAAATTTTTTTAGGTTTTGGATGGATTTTTCAATTTTTTGGGGGTGGTCACGAATTAAAGTCCTTTTCGCTCTAGGACGCTTAGTTTAGGAGATATGGGCAAAAGAAGTTTTTCATATAAAAATTTAAATTTTTTTAGGTTTTGGATGGATTTTTCAATTTTTTGGGGGTGGTCACGAATTAAAGTCCTTTTCGCTCTAGGACGCATATTTAAGGAGATATGGGCAAAAGAAGTTTTTCATATAAAAATTTCAATTTTTTTAGGTTTTGGATGGATTTTTCAATTTTTTGGGGGTGGTCACGAATTAAAGTCCTTTTCGCTCTAGGACGCATATTTAAGGAGATATGGGCAAAAGAAGTTTTTCATATAAAAATTTAAATTTTTTTAGGTTTTGGATGGATTTTTCAATTTTTTGGGGGTGGTCACGAATTAAAGTCCTTTTCGCTCTAGGACGCTTAGTTTAGGAGATATGGGCAAAAGAAGTTTTTCATATAAAAATTTAAATTTTTTTAGGTTTTGGATGGATTTTTCAATTTTTTGGGGGTGGTCACGAATTAAAGTCCTTTTCGCTCTAGGACGCATATTTAAGGAGATATGGGCAAAAGAAGTTTTTCATATAAAAATTTAAATTTTTTCAGGTTTTGGATGGATTTTTCAATTTTTTGGGGGAGGTCACGAATTAAAGTCCTTTTCGCTCTAGGACGCATATTTAAGGAGATATGGGCAAAAGAAGTTTTTCATATAAAAATTTAAATTTTTTTAGGTTTTGGGTGGATTTTTCAATTTTTTGGGGGTGGTCACGAATTAAAGTCCTTTTCGCTCTAGGACGCTTAGTTTAGGAGATATGGGCAAAAGAAGTTTTTCATATAAAAATTTAAATTTTTTTAGGTTTTGGATGGATTTTTAAATTTTTTGGGGGAGGTCACGAATTAAAGTCCTTTTCGCTCTAGGACGCATATTTAAGGAGATATGGGCAAAAGAAGTTTTTCATATAAAAATTTCAATTTTTTTAGGTTTTGGGTGGATTTTTCAATTTTTTGGGGGTGGCCACGAATTAAAGTCCTTTTCGCTCTAGGACGCTTAGTTTAGGAGATATGGGCAAAAGAAGTTTTTCATATAAAAATTTAAATTTTTTTAGGTTTTGGATGGATTTTTCAATTTTTTTGGGGTGGTCACGAATTAAAGTCCTTTTCGCTCTAGGACGCATATTTAAGGAGATATGGGCAAAAGAAGTTTTTCATATAAAAATTTCAATTTTTTTAGGTTTTGGGTGGATTTTTCAATTTTTTGGGGGTGGTCACGAATGAAAGTCCTTGTCGCTCTAGGACGCTTAGTTTAGGAGATATGGGCAAAAGAAGTTTTTCATATAAAAATTTAAATTTTTTTAGGTTTTGGATGGATTTTTCAATTTTTTTGGGGTGGTCACGAATTAAAGTCCTTTTCGCTCTAGGACGCATATTTAAGGAGATATGGGCAAAAGAAGTTTTTCATATAAAAATTTCAATTTTTTTAGGTTTTGGGTGGATTTTTCAATTTTTTGGGGGTGGTCACGAATTAAAGTCCTTTTCGCTCTAGGACGCTTAGTTTAGGAGATATGGGCAAAAGAAGTTTTTCATATAAAAATTTAAATTTTTTTAGATTTTGGATGGATTTTTCAATTTTTTGGAGGAGGTCACGAATTAAAGGCCTTTTCGCTCTAGGACGCATATTTAAGGAGATATGGGCAAAAGAAGTTTTTCATATAAAAATTTCAATTTTTTTAGGTTTTGGGTGGATTTTTCAATTTTTTGGGGGAGGTCACGAATTAAAGTCCTTTTCGCTCTAGGACGCTTAGTTTAGGAGATATGGGCAAAAGAAGTTTTTCATATAAAAATTTAAATTTTTTTAGGTTTTGGATGGATTTTTCAATTTTTTGGGGGAGGTCACGAATTAAAGTCCTTTTCGCTCTAGGACGCATATTTAAGGAGATATGGGCAAAAGAAGATTTTCATATAAAAATTTCAATTTTTTTAGGTTTTGGGTGGATTTTTAAATTTTTTGGGGGTGGTCACGAATTAAAGTCCTTTTCGCTCTAGGACGCTTAGTTTAGGAGATATGGGCAAAAGAAGTTTTTCATATAAAAATTTAAATTTTTTTAGGTTTTGGATGGATTTTTCAATTTTTTGGGGGAGGTCACGAATTAAAGTCCTTTTCGCTCTAGGACGCATATTTAAGGAGATATGGGCAAAAGAAGTTTTTCATATAAAAATTTCAATTTTTTTAGGTTTTGGGTGGATTTTTCAATTTTTTGGGGGAGGTCACGAATTAAAGTCCTTTTCGCTCTAGGACGCTTAGTTTAGGAGATATGGGCAAAAGAAGTTTTTCATATAAAAATTTAAATTTTTTTAGGTTTTGGATGGATTTTTCAATTTTTTGGGGGAGGTCACGAATTAAAGTCCTTTTCGCTCTAGGACGCATATTTAAGGAGATATGGGCAAAATAAGTTTTTCATATAAAAATTTAAATTTTTTTAGGTTTTGGGTGGATTTTTCAATTTTTTGGGGGTGGTCACGAATTAAAGTCCTTTTCGCTCTAGGACGCATATTTAAGGAGATATGGGCAAAAGAAGTTTTTCATATAAAAATTTAAATTTTTTTAGGTTTTGGATGGATTTTTCAATTTTTTGGGGGAGGTCACGAATTAAAGTCCTTTTCGCTCTAGGACGCATATTTAAGGAGATATGGGCAAAAGAAGTTTTTCATATAAAAAATTAAATTTTTTCAGGTTTTGGATGGATTTTTCAATTTTTTGGGGGAGGTCACGAATTAAAGTCCTTTTCGCTCTAGGACGCATATTTAAGGAGATATGGGCAAAAGAAGTTTTTCATATAAAAATTTAAATTTTTTTAGGTTTTGGATGGATTTTTCAATTTTTTGGGGGTGGTCACGAATTAAAGTCCTTTTCGCTCTAGGACGCTTAGTTTAGGAGATATGGGCAAAAGAAGTTTTTCATATAAAAATTTAAATTTTTTTAGGTTTTGGATGGATTTTTCAATTTTTTGGGGGTGGTCACGAATTAAAGTCCTTTTCGCTCTAGGACGCATATTTAAGGAGATATGGGCAAAAGAAGTTTTTCATATAAAAATTTAAATTTTTTTAGGTTTTGGATGGATTTTTCAATTTTTTGGGGGTGGTCACGAATTAAAGTCCTTTTCGCTCTAGGACGCATATTTAAGGAGATATGGGCAAAAGAAGTTTTTCATATAAAAATTTAATTTTTTTTAGGTTTTGGATGGATTTTTCAATTTTTTGGGGGTGGTCACGAATTAAAGTCCTTTTCGCTCTAGGACGCTTAGTTTAGGAGATATGGGCAAAAGAAGTTTTTCATATAAAAATTTAAATTGTTTTAGGTTTTGGATGGATTTTTCAATTTTTTGGGGGTGGTCACGAATTAAAGTCCTTTTCGCTCTAGGACGCATATTTAAGGAGATATGGGCAAAAGAAGTTTTTCATATAAAAATTTAAATTTTTTCAGGTTTTGGATGGATTTTTCAATTTTTTGGGGGAGGTCACGAATTAAAGTCCTTTTCGCTCTAGGACGCATATTTAAGGAGATATGGGCAAAAGAAGTTTTTCATATAAAAATTTAAATTTTTTTAGGTTTTGGGTGGATTTTTCAATTTTTTGGGGGTGGTCACGAATTAAAGTCCTTTTCGCTCTAGGACGCTTAGTTTAGGAGATATGGGCAAAAGAAGTTTTTCATATAAAAATTTAAATTTTTTTAGGTTTTGGATGGATTTTTCAATTTTTTGGGGGAGGTCACGAATTAAAGTCCTTTTCGCTCTAGGACGCATATTTAAGGAGATATGGGCAAAAGAAGTTTTTCATATAAAAATTTAAATTTTTTTAGGTTTTGGATGGATTTTTCAATTTTTTTGGGGTGGTCACGAATTAAAGTCCTTTTCGCTCTAGGACGCATATTTAAGGAGATATGGGCAAAAGAAGTTTTTCATATAAAAATTTCAATTTTTTTAGGTTTTGGGTGGATTTTTCAATTTTTTGGGGGTGGTCACGAATGAAAGTCCTTGTCGCTCTAGGACGCTTAGTTTAGGAGATATGGGCAAAAGAAGTTTTTCATATAAAAATTTAAATTTTTTTAGGTTTTGGATGGATTTTTCAATTTTTTTGGGGTGGTCACGAATTAAAGTCCTTTTCGCTCTAGGACGCATATTTAAGGAGATATGGGCAAAAGAAGTTTTTCATATAAAAATTTCAATTTTTTTAGGTTTTGGGTGGATTTTTCAATTTTTTGGGGGTGGTCACGAATTAAAGTCCTTTTCGCTCTAGGACGCTTAGTTTAGGAGATATGGGCAAAAGAAGTTTTTCATATAAAAATTTAAATTTTTTTAGATTTTGGATGGATTTTTCAATTTTTTGGAGGAGGTCACGAATTAAAGTCCTTTTCGCTCTAGGACGCATATTTAAGGAGATATGGGCAAAAGAAGTTTTTCATATAAAAATTTCAATTTTTTTAGGTTTTGGGTGGATTTTTCAATTTTTTGGGGGAGGTCACGAATTAAAGTCCTTTTCGCTCTAGGACGCTTAGTTTAGGAGATATGGGCAAAAGAAGTTTTTCATATAAAAATTTAAATTTTTTTAGGTTTTGGATGGATTTTTCAATTTTTTGGGGGAGGTCACGAATTAAAGTCCTTTTCGCTCTAGGACGCATATTTAAGGAGATATGGGCAAAAGAAGATTTTCATATAAAAATTTCAATTTTTTTAGGTTTTGGGTGGATTTTTAAATTTTTTGGGGGTGGTCACGAATTAAAGTCCTTTTCGCTCTAGGACGCTTAGTTTAGGAGATATGGGCAAAAGAAGTTTTTCATATAAAAATTTAAATTTTTTTAGGTTTTGGATGGATTTTTCAATTTTTTGGGGGAGGTCACGAATTAAAGTCCTTTTCGCTCTAGGACGCATATTTAAGGAGATATGGGCAAAAGAAGTTTTTCATATAAAAATTTCAATTTTTTTAGGTTTTGGGTGGATTTTTCAATTTTTTGGGGGAGGTCACGAATTAAAGTCCTTTTCGCTCTAGGACGCTTAGTTTAGGAGATATGGGCAAAAGAAGTTTTTCATATAAAAATTTAATTTTTTTTAGGTTTTGGATGGATTTTTCAATTTTTTGGGGGAGGTCACGAATTAAAGTCCTTTTCGCTCTAGGACGCATATTTAAGGTGATATGGGCAAAAGAAGTTTTTCATATAAAAATTTAAATTTTTTTAGGTTTTGGATGGATTTTTCAATTTTTTGGGGGTGGTCACGAATTAAAGTCCTTTTCGCTCTAGGACGCATATTTAAGGAGATATGGGCAAAAGAAGTTTTTCATATAAAAATTTAAATTTTTTTAGGTTTTGGATGGATTTTTCAATTTTTTGGGGGAGGTCACGAATTAAAGTCCTTTTCGCTCTAGGACGCATATTTAAGGAGATATGGGCAAAAGAAGATTTTCATATAAAAATTTAAATTTTTTTAGGTTTTGGGTGGATTTTTCAATTTTTTGGGGGAGGTCACGAATTAAAGTCCTTTTCGCTCTAGGACGCTTAGTTTAGGAGATATGGGCAAAAGAAGTTTTTCATATAAAAATTTAAATTTTTTTAGGTTTTGGATGGATTTTTCAATTTTTTGGGGGAGGTCACGAATTAAAGTCCTTTTCGCTCTAGGACGCATATTTAAGGAGATATGGGCAAAAGAAGTTTTTCATATAAAAATTTCAATTTTTTTAGGTTTTGGATGGATTTTTCAATTTTTTGGGGGTGGTCACGAATTAAAGTCCTTTTCGCTCTAGGACGCATATTTAAGGAGATGTGGGCAAAAGAAGTTTTTCATATAAAAATTTAAATTTTTTTAGGTTTTGGATGGATTTTTCAATTTTTTGGGGGAGGTCACGAATTAAAGTCCTTTTCGCTCTAGGACGCATATGTAAGGAGATATGGGTAAAAGAAGTTTTTCATATAAAAATTTAAATTTTTTTAGGTTTTGGATGGATTTTTCAATTTTTTGGGGGTGGTCACGAATTAAAGTCCTTTTCGCTCTAGGACGCATATTTAAGGAGATATGGGCAAAAGAAGTTTTTCATATAAAAATTTAAATTTTTTTAGGTTTTGGATGGATTTTTCAATTTTTTGGGGGAGGTCACGAATTAAAGTCCTTTTCGCTCTAGGACGCATATGTAAGGAGATATGGGCAAAAGAAGTTTTTCATATAAAAATTTAAATTTTTTTAGGTTTTGGGTGGATTTTTCAATTTTTTGGGGGTGGTCACGAATTAAAGTCCTTTTCGCTCTAGGACGCTTAGTTTAGGAGATATGGGCAAAAGAAGTTTTTCATATAAAAATTTCAATTTTTTTAGTTTTTGGATGGATTTTTCAATTTTTTGGGGGTGGTCACGAATTAAAGTCCTTTTCGCTCTAGGACGCTTAGTTTAGGAGATATGGGCAAAAGAAGTTTTTCATATAAAAATTTAAATTTTTTTAGGTTTTGGATGGATTTTTCAATTTTTTGGGGGAGGTCACGAATTAAAGTCCTTTTCGCTCTAGGACGCTTAGTTTAGGAGATATGGACAAAAGAAGTTTTTCATATAAAAATTTAAATTTTTTTAGGTTTTGGATGGATTTTTCAATTTTTTGGGGGAGGTCACGAATTAAAGTCCTTTTCGCTCTAGGACGCATATTTAAGGAGATATGGGCAAAAGAAGTTTTTCATATAAAAATTTAATTTTTTTTAGGTTTTGGGTGGATTTTTCAATTTTTTGGGGGTGGTCACGAATTAAATTCCTTTTCGCTCTAGGACGCATATTTAAGGAGATATGGGCAAAAGAAGTTTTTCATATAAAAATTTAAATTTTTTTAGGTTTTGGATGGATTTTTCAATTTTTTGGGGGAGGTCACGAATTAAAGTCCTTTTCGCTCTAGGACGCTTAGTTTAGGAGATATGGGCAAAAGAAGTTTTTCATATAAAAATTTAAATTTTTTTAGGTTTTGGGTGGATTTTTCAATTTTTTGGGGGTGGTCACGAATTAAAGTCCTTTTCGCTCTAGGACGCTTAGTTTAGGAGATATGGGCAAAAGAAGTTTTTCATATAAAAATTTAATTTTTTTTAGGTTTTGGATGGATTTTTCAATTTTTTGGGGGAGGTCACGAATTAAAGTCCTTTTCGCTCTAGGACGCATATTTAAGGAGATATGGGCAAAAGAAGTTTTTCATATAAATATTTAAATTTTTTTAGGTTTTGGATGGATTTTTCAATTTTTTGGGGGTGGTCACGAATTAAAGTCCTTTTCGCTCTAGGACGCATATTTAAGGAGATATGGGCAAAAGAAGTTTTTCATATAAAAATTTAAATTTTTTTATGTTTTGGATGGATTTTTCAATTTTTTGGGGGAAGTCACGAATTAAAGTCCTTTTCGCTCTAGGACGCATATTTAAGGAGATATGGGCAAAAGAAGATTTTCATATAAAAATTTAAATTTTTTTAGGTTTTGGGTGGATTTTTCAATTTTTTGGGGGAGGTCACGAATTAAAGTCCTTTTCGCTCTAGGACGCTTAGTTTAGGAGATATGGGCAAAAGAAGTTTTTCATATAAAAATTTAAATTTTTTTAGGTTTTGGATGGATTTTTCAATTTTTTGGGGGAGGTCACGAATTAAAGTCCTTTTCGCTCTAGGACGCATATTTAAGGAGATATGGGCAAAAGAAGTTTTTCATATAAAAATTTCAATTTTTTTAGGTTTTGGATGGATTTTTCAATTTTTTGGGGGTGGTCACGAATTAAAGTCCTTTTCGCTCTAGGACGCATATTTAAGGAGATATGGGCAAAAGAAGTTTTTCATATAAAAATTTAAATTTTTTTAGGTTTTGGATGGATTTTTCAATTTTTTGGGGGAGGTCACGAATTAAAGTCCTTTTCGCTCTAGGACGCATATGTAAGGAGATATGGGCAAAAGAAGTTTTTCATACAAAAATTTAAACTTTTTTAGGTTTTGGATGGATTTTTCAATTTTTTGGGGGTGGTCACGAATTAAAGTCCTTTTCGCTCTAGGACGCATTTTTAAGGAGATATGGGCAAAAGAAGTTTTTCATATAAAAATTTAAATTTTTTTAGGTTTTGGATGGATTTTTCAATTTTTTGGGGGAGGTCACGAATTAAAGTCCTTTTCGCTCTAGGACGCATATGTAAGGAGATATGGGCAAAAGAAGTTTTTCATATAAAAATTTAAATTTTTTTAGGTTTTGGGTGGATTTTTCAATTTTTTGGGGGTGGTCACGAATTAAAGTCCTTTTCGCTCTAGGACGCTTAGTTTAGGAGATATGGGCAAAAGAAGTTTTTCATATAAAAATTTAAATTTTTTTAGTTTTTGGATGGATTTTTCAATTTTTTGGGAGTGGTCACGAATTAAAGTCCTTTTCGGTCTAGGACGCTTAGTTTAGGAGATATGGGCAAAAGAAGTTTTTCATATAAAAATTTAAATTTTTTTAGGTTTTGGATGGATTTTTCAATTTTTTGGGGGAGGTCACGAATTAAAGTCCTTTTCGCTCTAG
Organism: Haematobia irritans; assembly: GCF_050003625.1. Taxonomy (NCBI): domain Eukaryota; kingdom Metazoa; phylum Arthropoda; class Insecta; order Diptera; family Muscidae; genus Haematobia; species Haematobia irritans. The sequence continues at coordinate 161,518,182 of NC_134397.1, read as the reverse complement.
GACGCTTAGTTTAGGAGATATGGGCAAAAGAAGTTTTTCATATAAAAATTTAAATTTTTTTAGGTTTTGGGTGGATTTTTCAATTTTTTGGGGGAGGTCACGAATTAAAGTCCTTTTCGCTCTAGGACGCTTAGTTTAGGAGATATGGGCAAAAGAAGTTTTTCATATAAAAATTTAAATTTTTTTAGGTTTTGGATGGATTTTTCAATTTTTTGGGGGAGGTCACGAATTAAAGTCCTTTTCGCTCTAGGACGCATATTTAAGGAGATATGGGCAAAAGAAGTTTTTCATATAAAAATTTCAATTTTTTTAGGTTTTGGGTGGATTTTTCAATTTTTTGGGGGTGGTCACGAATTAAAGTCCTTTTCGCTCTAGGACGCATATTTAAGGAGATATGGGCAAAAGAAGTTTTTCATATAAAAATTTAAATTTTTTTAGGTTTTGGATGGATTTTTCAATTTTTTGGGGGAGGTCACGAATTAAAGTCCTTTTCGCTCTAGGACGCATATTTAAGGAGATATGGGCAAAAGAAGTTTTTCATATAAAAATTTCAATTTTTGTAGGTTTTGGGTGGATTTTTCAATTTTTTGGGGGTGGTCACGAATTAAAGTCCTTTTCGCTCTAGGACGCTTAGTTTAGGAGATATGGGCAAAAGAAGTTTTTCATATAAAAATTTAAATTTTTTTAGTTTTTGGATGGATTTTTCAATTTTTTGGGAGTGGTCACGAATTAAAGTCCTTTTCGGTCTAGGACGCTTAGTTTAGGAGATATGGGCAAAAGAAGTTTTTCATATAAAAATTTAAATTTTTTTAGGTTTTGGATGGATTTTTCAATTTTTTGGGGGAGGTCACGAATTAAAGTCCTTTTCGCTCTAGGACGCTTAGTTTAGGAGATATGGGCAAAAGAAGTTTTTCATATAAAAATTTAAATTTTTTTAGGTTTTGGGTGGATTTTTCAATTTTTTGGGGGAGGTCACGAATTAAAGTCCTTTTCGCTCTAGGACGCTTAGTTTAGGAGATATGGGCAAAAGAAGTTTTTCATATAAAAATTTAAATTTTTTTAGGTTTTGGATGGATTTTTCAATTTTTTGGGGGAGGTCACGAATTAAAGTCCTTTTCGCTCTAGGACGCATATTTAAGGAGATATGGGCAAAAGAAGTTTTTCATATAAAAATTTCAATTTTTTTAGGTTTTGGGTGGATTTTTCAATTTTTTGGGGGTGGTCACGAATTAAAGTCCTTTTCGCTCTAGGACGCATATTTAAGGAGATATGGGCAAAAGAAGTTTTTCATATAAAAATTTAAATTTTTTTAGGTTTTGGATGGATTTTTCAATTTTTTGGGGGAGGTCACGAATTAAAGTCCTTTTCGCTCTAGGACGCATATTTAAGGAGATATGGGCAAAAGAAGTTTTTCATATAAAAATTTCAATTTTTGTAGGTTTTGGGTGGATTTTTCAATTTTTTGGGGGTGGTCACGAATTAAAGTCCTTTTCGCTCTAGGACGCTTAGTTTAGGAGATATGGGCAAAAGAAGTTTTTCATATAAAAATTTAAATTTTTTTAGATTTTGGATGGATTTTTCAATTTTTTGGGGGAGGTCACGAATTAAAGTCCTTTTCGCTCTAGGACGCATATTTAAGGAGATATGGGCAAAAGAAGTTTTTCATATAAAAATTTCAATTTTTTTAGGTTTTGGGTGGATTTTTCAATTTTTTGGGGGAGGTCACGAATTAAAGTCCTTTTCGCTCTAGGACGCTTAGTTTAGGAGATATGGGCAAAAGAAGTTTTTCATATAAAAATGTAAATTTTTTTAGGTTTTGGATGGATTTTGCAATTTTTTGGGGGAGGTCACGAATTAAAGTCCTTTTCGCTCTAGGACGCATATTTAAGGAGATATGGGCAAAAGAAGTTTTTCATATAAAAATTTAAATTTTTTTAGGTTTTGGATGGATTTTTCAATTTTTTGGGGGAGGTCACGAATTAAAGTCCTTTTCGCTCTAGGACGCATATTTAAGGAGATATGGGCAAAAGAAGTTTTTCATATAAAAATTTCAATTTTTTTAGGTTTTGGGTGGATTTTTCAATTTTTTGGGGGTGGTCACGAATTAAAGTCCTTTTCGCTCTAGGACGCTTAGTTTAGGAGATATGGGCAAAAGAAGTTTTTCATATAAAAATTTAAATTTTTTTAGATTTTGGATGGATTTTTCAATTTTTTGGGGGAGGTCACGAATTAAAGTCCTTTTCGCTCTAGGACGCATATTTAAGGAGATATGGGCAAAAGAAGTTTTTCATATAAAAATTTCAATTTTTTTAGGTTTTGGGTGGATTTTTCAATTTTTTGGGGGAGGTCACGAATTAAAGTCCTTTTCGCTCTAGGACGCTTAGTTTAGGAGATATGGGCAAAAGAAGTTTTTCATATAAAAATTTAAATTTTTTTAGGTTTTGGGTGGATTTTTCAATTTTTTGGGGGTGGTCACGAATTAAAGTCCTTTTCGCTCTAGGACGCTTAGTTTAGGAGATATGGGCAAAAGAAGTTTTTCATATAAAAATTTAAATTTTTTTAGGTTTTGGATGGATTTTTCAATTTTTTGGGGGTGGTCACGAATTAAAGTCCTTTTCGCTCTAGGACGCATATTTAAGGAGATATGGGCAAAAGAAGTTTTTCATATAAAAATTTCAATTTTTTCAGGTTTTGGATGGATTTTTCAATTTTTTGGGGGAGGTCACGAATTAAAGTCCTTTTCGCTCTAGGACGCATATTTAAGGAGATATGGGCAAAAGAAGTTTTTCATATAAAAATTTAAATTTTTTTAGGTTTTGGGTGGATTTTTCAATTTTTTGGGGGTGGTCACGAATTAAAGTCCTTTTCGCTCTAGGACGCTTAGTTTAGGAGATATGGGCAAAAGAAGTTTTTCATATAAAAATTTAAATTTTTTTAGGTTTTGGATGGATTTTTCAATTTTTTTGGGGTGGTCACGAATTAAAGTCCTTTTCGCTCTAGGACGCATATTTAAGGAGATATGGGCAAAAGAAGTTTTTCATATAAAAATTTCAATTTTTTTAGGTTTTGGATGGATTTTTCAATTTTTTGGGGGAGGTCACGAATTAAAGTCCTTTTCGCTCTAGGACGCATATTTAAGGAGATATGGGCAAAAGAAGTTTTTCATATAAAAATTTCATTTTTTTTAGGTTTTGGGTGGATTTTTCAATTTTTTGGGGGAGGTCACGAATTAAAGTCCTTTTCGCTCTAGGACGCTTAGTTTAGGAGATATGGGCAAAAGAAGTTTTTCATATAAGAATTTAAATTTTTTTAGGTTTTGGATGGATTTTTCAATTTTTTGGGGGTGGTCACGAATTAAAGTCCTTTTCGCTCTAGGACGCTTAGTTTGGGAGATATGGGCAAAAGAAGTTTTTCATATAAAAATTTAAATTTTTTTAGGTTTTGGATGGATTTTTCAATTTTTTGGGGGAGGTCACGAATTAAAGTCCTTTTCGCTCTAGGACGCATATTTAAGGAGATATGGGCAAAAGAAGTTTTTCATATAAAAATTTCAATTTTTTTAGGTTTTGGGTGGATTTTTCAATTTTTTGGGGGTGGTCACGAATTAAAGTCCTTTTCGCTCTAGGACGCTTAGTTTAGGAGATATGGGCAAAAGAAGTTTTTCATATAAAAATTTAAATTTTTTTAGGTTTTGGATGGATTTTGCAATTTTTTGGGGGAGGTCACGAATTAAAGTCCTTTTCGCTCTAGGACGCTTAGTTTAGGAGATATGGGCAAAAGAAGTTTTTCATATAAAAATTTAAATTTTTTAGGTTTTGGATGGATTTTTCAATTTTTTGGGGGAGGTCACGAATTAAAGTCCTTTTCGCTCTAGGACGCATATTTAAGGAGATATGGGCAAAAGAAGTTTTTCATATAAAAATTTCAATTTTTTTAGGTTTTGAGAGATTTTTCAATTTTTTGGGGGTGGTCACGAATTAAAGTCCTTTTCGCTCTAGGACGCATATTTAAGGAGATATGGGCAAAAGAAGTTTTTCATATAAAAATTTAAATTTTTTTAGGTTTTGGATGGATTTTTCAATTTTTTGGGGGAGGTCACGAATTAAAGTCCTTTTCGCTCTAGGACGCATATTTAAGGAGATATGGGCAAAAGAAGTTTTTCATATAAAAATTTAAATTTTTTTAGGTTTTGGGTGGATTTTTCAATTTTTTGGGGGAGGTCACGAATTAAAGTCTTTTCGCTCTAGGACGCTTAGTTTGGGAGATATGGGCAAAAGAAGTTTTTCATATAAAAATTTAAATTTTTTTAGGTTTTGGATGGATTTTTCAATTTTTTGGGGGAGGTCACGAATTAAAGTCCTTTTCGCTCTAGGACGCATATTTAAGGAGATATGGGCAAAAGAAGTTTTTCATATAAAAATTTCAATTTTTTTAGGTTTTGGGTGGATTTTTCAATTTTTTGGGGGTGGTCACGAATTAAAGTCCTTTTCGCTCTAGGACGCTTAGTTTAGGAGATATGGGCAAAAGAAGTTTTTCATATAAAAATTTAAATTTTTTTAGGTTTTGGATGGATTTTTCAATTTTTTGGGGGAGGTCACGAATTAAAGTCCTTTTCACTCTAGGACGCATATTTAAGGAGATATGGGCAAAAGAAGTTTTTCATATAAAAATTTAAATTTTTTTAGGTTTTGGATGGATTTTTCAATTTTTTGGGGGAGGTCACGAATTAAAGTCCTTTTCGCTCTAGGACGCATATTTAAGGAGATATGGGCAAAAGAAGTTTTTCATATAAAAAGTTCAATTTTTTTAGGTTTTGGGTGGATTTTTCAATTTTTTGGGGGAGGTCACGAATTAAAGTCCTTTTCGCTCTAGGACGCATATTTAAGGAGATATGGGCAAAAGAAGTTTTTCATATAAAAATTTAAATTTTTTTAGGTTTTGGGTGGATTTTTCAATTTTTTGGGGGAGGTCACGAATTAAAGTCCTTTTCGCTCTAGGACGCATATTTAAGGAGATATGGGCAAAAGAAGTTTTTCATATAAAAATTTAAATTTTTTTAGGTTTGGATGGATTTTTCAATTTTTTGGGGGTGGTCACGAATTAAAGTCCTTTTCGCTCTAGGACGCTTAGTTTAGGAGATATGGGCAAAAGAAGTTTTTTCTATAAGAATTTAAATTTTTTTAGGTTTTGGATGGATTTTTCAATTTTTTGGGGGTGGTCACGAATTAAAGTCCTTTTCGCTCTAGGACGCTTAGTTTGGGAGATATGGGCAAAAGAAGTTTTTCATATAAAAATTTAAATTTTTTTAGGTTTTGGGTGGATTTTTCAATTTTTTGGGGGTTGTCCATTAAGGTCCTTTTCGCTCTAGGACGCTTAGTTTAGGAGATATGGGCAAAAGAAGTTTTTCATATAAAAATTTAAATTTTTTTAGGTTTTGGATGGATTTTTCAATTTTTTGGGGGAGGTCACGAATTAAAGTCCTTTTCGCTCTAGGACGCATATTTAAGGAGATATGGGCAAAAGAAGTTTTCATATAAAAATTTCAATTTTTTTAGGTTTTGCGTGGATTTTTCAATTTTTTGGGGGTGGTCACGAATTAAAGTCCTTTTCGCTCTAGGACGCTTAGTTTAGGAGATATGGGCAAAAGAAGTTTTTCATATAAAAATTTAAATTTTTTTAGGTTTTGGATGGATTTTTCAATTTTTTGGGGGAGGTCACGAATTAAAGTCCTTTTCGCTCTAGGACGCATATTTAAGGAGATATGGGCAAAAGAAGTTTTTCATATAAAAATTTAAATTTTTTTAGGTTTTGGGTGGATTTTTCAATTTTTTGGGGGAGGTCACGAATTAAAGTCCTTTTCGCTCTAGGACGCTTAGTTTAGGAGATATGGGCAAAAGAAGTTTTTCATATAAGAATTTAAATTTTTTTAGGTGTTGGATGGATTTTTAAATTTTTTGGGGGTGGTCACGAATTAAAGTCCTTTTCGCTCTAGGACGCATATTTAAGGAGATATGGGCAAAAGAAGTTTTTCATATAAAAATTTCAATTTTTTTAGGTTTTGGGTGGATTTTTCAATTTTTTGGGGGTGGTCACGAATTAAAGTCCTTTTCGCTCTAGGACGCTTAGTTTAGGAGATATGGGCAAAAGAAGTTTTTCATATAAAAATTTAAATTTTTTTAGGTTTTGGATGGATTTTTCAATTTTTTGGGGGAGGTCACGAATTAAAGTCCTTTTCGCTCTAGGACGCATATTTAAGGAGATATGGGCAAAAGAAATTTTTCATATAAAAATTTCAATTTTTTTAGGTTTTGGATGGATTTTTCAATTTTTTGGGGGTGGTCACGAATTAAAGTCCTTTTCGCTCTAGGACGCATATTTAAGGAGATATGGGCAAAATAAGTTTTTCATATAAAAATTTAAATTTTTTTAGGTTTTGGATGGATTTTTCAATTTTTTGGGGGAGGTCACGAATTAAAGTCCTTTTCGCTCTAGGACGCATATTTAAGGAGATATGGGCAAAAGAAGATTTTCATATAAAAATTTCAATTTTTTTAGGTTTTGGGTGGATTTTTCAATTTTTTGGGGGAGGTCACGAATTAAAGTCCTTTTCGCTCTAGGACGCATATTTAAGGAGATATGGGCAAAAGAAGTTTTTCATATAAAAAATTAATTTTTTTTAGGTTTTGGATGGATTTTTAAATTTTTTGGGGGTGGTCACGAATTAAAGTCCTTTTCGCTCTAGGACGCATATTTAAGGAGATATGGGCAAAAGAAGTTTTTCATATAAAAATTTAATTTTTTTTAGGTTTTGGGTGGATTTTTCAATTTTTTGGGGGTGGTCACGAATTAAAGTCCTTTTCGCTCTAGGACGCATATTTAAGGAGATATGGGCAAAAGAAGTTTTTCATATAAAAATTTCAATTTTTTAAGGTTTTGGGTGGATTTTTCAATTTTTTGGGGGTGGTCACGAATTAAAGTCCTTTTCGCTCTAGGACGCATATTTAAGGAGATATGGGCAAAAGAAGTTTTTCATATAAAAATTTCAATTTTTTTAGGTTTTGGGTGGATTTTTCAATTTTTTGGGGGTGGTCACGAATTAAAGTCCTTTTCGCTCTAGGACGCATATTTAAGGAGATATGGGCAAAAGAAGTTTTTCATATAAAAATTTAAATTTTTTTAGGTTTGGATGGATTTTTCAATTTTTTGGGGGTGGTCACGAATTAAAGTCCTTTTCGCTCTAGGACGCATATTTAAGGAGATATGGGCAAAAGAAGTTTTTCATATAAAAATTTAAATTTTTTTAGGTTTTGGGTGGATTTTTCAATTTTTTGGGGGAGGTCACGAATTAAAGTCCTTTTCGCTCTAGGACGCTTAGTTTAGGAGATATGGGCAAAAGAAGTTTTTCATATAAAAATTTAAATTTTTTTAGGTTTTGGATGGATTTTTCAATTTTTTGGGGGAGGTCACGAATTAAAGTCCTTTTCGCTCTAGGACGCATATTTAAGGAGATATGGGCAAAAGAAGTTTTTCATATAAAAATTTAAATTTTTTTAGGTTTGGATGGATTTTTCAATTTTTTGGGGGTGGTCACGAATTAAAGTCCTTTTCGCTCTAGGACGCATATTTAAGGAGATATGGGCAAAAGAAGTTTTTCATATAAAAATTTAAATTTTTTTAGGTTTTGGATGGATTTTTCAATTTTTTGGGGGAGGTCACGAATTAAAGTCCTTTTCGCTCTAGGACGCATATTTAAGGAGATATGGGCAAAAGAAGTTTTTCATATAAAAATTTAAATTTTTTTAGGTTTTGGGTGGATTTTTCAATTTTTTGGGGGAGGTCACGAATTAAAGTCCTTTTCGCTCTAGGACGCATATTTAAGGGGATATGGGCAAAAGAAGATTTTCATATAAAAATTTCAATTTTTTTAGGTTTTGGGTGGATTTTTCAATTTTTTGGGGGAGGTCACGAATTAAAGTCCTTTTCGCTCTAGGACGCATATTTAAGGAGATATGGGCAAAAGAAGTTTTTCATATAAAAATTTCAATTTTTTTAGGTTTTGGGTGGATTTTTCAATTTTTTGGGGGTGGTCACGAATTAAAGTCCTTTTCGCTCTAGGACGCATATTTAAGGAGATATGGGCAAAAGAAGTTTTTCATATAAAAATTTAAATTTTTTTAGGTTTGGATGGATTTTTCAATTTTTTGGGGGTGGTCACGAATTAAAGTCCTTTTCGCTCTAGGACGCATATTTAAGGAGATATGGGCAAAAGAAGTTTTTCATATAAAAATTTAAATTTTTTTAGGTTTTGGGTGGATTTTTCAATTTTTTGGGGGAGGTCACGAATTAAAGTCCTTTTCGCTCTAGGACGCTTAGTTTAGGAGATATGGGCAAAAGAAGTTTTTCATATAAAAATTTAAATTTTTTTAGGTTTTGGATGGATTTTTCAATTTTTTGGGGGAGGTCACGAATTAAAGTCCTTTTCGCTCTAGGACGCATATTTAAGGAGATATGGGCAAAAGAAGTTTTTCATATAAAAATTTAAATTTTTTTAGGTTTGGATGGATTTTTCAATTTTTTGGGGGTGGTCACGAATTAAAGTCCTTTTCGCTCTAGGACGCATATTTAAGGAGATATGGGCAAAAGAAGTTTTTCATATAAAAATTTAAATTTTTTTAGGTTTTGGGTGGATTTTTCAATTTTTTGGGGGTGGTCACGAATTAAAGTCCTTTTCGCTCTAGGACGCTTAGTTTAGGAGATATGGGCGAAAGAAGTTTTTCATATAAAAATTTAAATTTTTTTAGGTTTTGGATGGATTTTTCAATTTTTTGGGGGTGGTCACGAATTAAAGTCCTTTTCGCTCTAGGACGCATATTTAAGGAGATATGGGCAAAAGAAGTTTTTCATATAAAAATTTCAATTTTTTTAGGTTTTGGGTGGATTTTTCAATTTTTTGGGGGTGGTCACGAATTAAAGTCCTTTTCGCTCTAGGGCGCTTAGTTTAGGAGATATGGGCAAAAGAAGTTTTTCATATAAAAATTTAAATTTTTTTAGGTTTTGGATGGATTTTTCAATTTTTTGGGGGAGGTCACGAATTAAAGTCCTTTTCGCTCTAGGACGCATATTTAAGGAGATATGGGCAAAAGAAGTGAAAGGGTTGGGGGGATTTCAAAGCAGAGAAGTGGAGCAACCAGGTGATTTGTTGTTTGGTGAAATACCCCTGTAGAAAGCAAGTGGACTGTATGAGCGGGTTTTGTTGATTATTTCTCAGAGCAATGAGAAACAATCAACAATGTTTTGAGGAAGTAACCAACCGGAAAGAAAATAAATGATAACACAGAGATGTTTTAGTTTAGATGATAATACAATGTTTTATTGAAAATAGAGAAGAAAGTAAAGGAGAGGAGAAATGGGTTTTGATGCTCACCGTTTGAAAGTTGGAGGGAAAGTGAATACAAAAGAAAGCGTCTTAAACCGATGAGAGCTTAGAGTACTAAATTCATTTAGGAAAAATTCACAATAGATTTTTATCGATAATAATTTAGTAAGATTTTACTAAAAGTTATTGAAAATAATTCACATTTATGATTCAAAGCAAAATAGAGAGTACAATTTAATTCATAATTCATTAATTCAAAAATGTAATTCATTAATGTGTAATTCATAAAACTTCATAAATAAAAAAAATAATTAAATTCATAAGAATTTGGGCAAACATGAAGTTTGTCCATGCCCCCGGCCTTGCTCTCACGCAAGATCTTGTTGGCATAGGACCGTGGCTAAGGACTTGATGGCCTCGGCGAGCACATTCTGGTTCAGTTTTGCCTTTGCTGGACGCTTCTTCTTCTTATTGGCTCTGTTCGGTTTCGTTGTCCTCCGGGTCGTCGAGGTAGGATACTGGGCTATCGGATTCTTCTTCCACGTCCTTACAATACGAGTTACTGTCGGCCGTCGTCGTGTAGATGCATTGGTTTGCGGAGTGGTGTTGGGTCTTCTAGTAGTCGTTCTCGGGGTGAAGCAGGATGGAGTCGTGGCTGTAGGAGTCAAGGAGATCTGAGGGTGAAGCATCGTATGGTGCTGGTAACCGCACTTTCGGCACGTTTGCGAAGAGTGGCAGTTCTCAACAGTGTGGCTTTTCGCGAGGCAGTTCATACAGTACTTGTGATTGCGTACTGTAACCCGTCTATCCGCTACCGTCATCATAATAAAAATAGGACAGTCACGCAAAGAGTGCCTTTCCTTGCAAATGGCGCATTCATAAACCCGATGATACGACATTTTGGGATGAAAGGATCTGTAATGGGATATGACTTTAGTGTAGGAAATGGAAATGGAGTGGGAAAGAAAAAGTTGGGAAAAGAAATGATCATGAGAGTTTCTAATGTTAGGTGGATGAGTCGGAAGGAGTTTGATCTAGAAGTGGTAAGTAGCATAATTTAACAATTGGTCGTGTGATTATCCCGGATGCGATTCTAACATCCGCCACCCGTATATTATCATCGGAACCACGGTGAGTATCAACAATTCGACCTAAACGCCAGTCGTTAGGTGGAAGCATATCATCCATTACTGCAACGAGATCACCTATCTTTAAATTCGGAGAAGAGTTTTTCCATTTATATCGTTTATGTAGAGTTTTGAGGTAGTCCTCTTTCCACCTTATGGCAAATTGGTGGTGAAGAGCTTTCAACTTCGTCCATCTATTAACTAGTGAAATATTCTGTGCTGGTGTTTCTGGGAAGGACATGATCGGTGACCCTTTTAAAAAATGACCGGGTGTCAGTGCCAACAAATCTGAGGGATCCTCTGAGATTGCTGAGATCGGTCGTGAATTGAGAATTCCCTCTATTCGTGCGAGAATTGTTGCAAATTGTTCAAACGTGAATCGGTGTGCTCCAGCAATGCGCTTAAAATGATGCTTAAAGCTTTTGACCGCCGATTCCCACAGTCCTCCCATATGGGGTGCGTGGGGTGGAATAAATTGCCATTCGAAGCCATGAGCTGAATATTTCTGAGAGATATCGTGAGCTGTCGTTTTAACAAAGCTGGCGAATTCTTTCAGCATTTTCCGACTAGCCCCAATAAAATTTCTCCCATTATCGGAAACAACCCTTTGGGGTAGCCCCCGCCTCCCGACGAATCGTGTGAATGCGGCTTCAAATGCCAGAGATGAGAGTTCCGAGCAAGGCTCCAAATGGATAGCTTTAGTCGCGAAACAGACAGAAATTGAAACGTAGCCTTTTATGATAGGAGATCTTCGCAATGTGGAACTTTTTAGTTCAAAAGGCCCTGCAAAATCAATGCCTGTTATATGAAAGGGAGGAGAAAGAGTACACCTCAAGGGTGGAAGAGGAGCCATTATTTGGCTGCATGATTTCTGTTTAAATATGATGCATGTTTTACATTTATGTATGATACTTTTCACTCTTGGTTTCAGGCGTGAGATATAAAATTCTGTTTGTACCATCCTACACATTAGGGTACAATCAGCGTGTGCCAGCACCTGGTGTAAGTGTGACAAATATAAAAGGCAGAGACGAGAATTCCCCGGAAGAATTATAGGGTAGCGTTCGTTGTACGACAGAGATGAATCAGCAAGCCTTCCATTCACTCGCATAATATTCTCTTGATCAAGAAAAGGATTCAAACACTTCAATGTGCTCTTATTTTCTATTAATTTAGACTGAAGGAGATTGTTATATTCAACTGGGTAAAATTTACTCTGAGATAATGTGATTAGACGAAATTTCACCAATTTCACCTCATGTTGCGTAAGAAATGGTTGCGAAAGTCTCGATCCCGATTTAATTCGACTGAGACAATTGTTGTAAAATCTAAACATATATGATATTACTCGTAATGCACGAGTATAGGACGAAAATCTGAGTAAGATGTCTGGCTCCTCAATCGCATCATGATATGTGTGAACGGTTGTACGTTTTCCGATCTCCGGAGCCACAAGGGGATTATCTTCTGGCCAGGCTGTGTGTGGCCTAGTCAACCAGTTCGGACCATTAAACCATAAAGAATTATCAACCAAATCTTGGGGCCGGCAGCCCCTAGTGCCTAAATCGGCTGGGTTATCATGCGTGGGAACATGACGCCAAATACCTTCCGGAACCAGATCGTGAATCTGAGCAGTCCGATTCGCCACATATGTCTCCCAAGACCAAGGGGGTTTCGAAAGCCATCCCAGTACTATGGAAGAATCTGTCCATAATGTTATGGCACTGAATTTAAAGTTTAATGTTGAGACAACGTATTTAACCAGCTTCGCTAAAAGATATGCGCCATTCAATTCCAATCTCGGTAAACAAACTGGTTTAAGCGGTGCAACTTTACTTTTAGCAACAAGCAGATTAGAGAAGACGACAAATTTTTGAGTTTGGCAGCGAATATAAACGCATGCACAATATGCGGCCTGAGACGCATCTGAGAAACCGTGAATCTCTAGTTTGTCACTTGGACAGTATTGTAACCATCTTGGTATAGTAATGGAATTCACGTGAGAAAGATCAGACACAAGCCTCTCCCAGGTTGATTGAGATTCTGGGCTAAGGTTGTCATCCCATCCAATACCTTCGAGCCATAACTGCTGCATTAAGATTTTGGATCTGATGATGACTGGAGCTATCCACCCCGCAGGATCAAATAATTGCGCAATAGCGGATAATACCATGCGCTTTGTCATCAATTGATTACATTCAAAGGGTTTCAATGAATATGTGAATGAATCGGATAAAGCGTTCCATTTCACTTCTAAAGTTTTTGTTGAACTTGATTCATGAAACCGCAAGAAGTCTGAATCGTATAAATCTTGAGATGGGATGTGAGAAAGTAATTCCGGGTCATTTGCTATTATTTTCTTGAGAGGAAATCCTGCTTGAGTTAAAACTTCAATTAATTCAGCTTGTGCCTTCAGGGCTTCTTCCATTGAGAAACCTCCCGACAAAATGTCATCAACATATGTCTCCCGCCTTAGAATCTCCGCAACTCTGGGATATTTTCCTTCATAATCAGATGCCAATTGCAATAGAGTGCGTATAGCGAGAAAAGGGGCACAGTTGATGCCAAAAGTGACAGTTTTAAGTTGATAGTCTTTGATAGGACCATCTGTAGAACCCCGGAATAAAATACGTTGGTAGGGTCTGTCATGCGGGTGTAAAAGAATTTGTCTATACATTTTCTGAATATCACCGCAGAAAACGTATTGATATTTTCGCCAATTCAAAATTATAGAGGTGAGATCAGATTGTAAAGTCGGACCCGTATGCAATACATCATTCAGGGAGAAACCTGACTTTGTTTTCCGTGATGCATTAAAGACGATTCGAACTTTTGTCGACTTGTGTTCGGGTCGTATCACCGCATGGTGTGGTAAATAAAATGAGTTAAACTTGCCATCGGAACATATTTCACGAGACGATGTCTCTTCTGCGTGGTCAAGTTCAATGTACTCGTTGAGAACTTCATTGTATTGAGTTCTTAATTCAGAATTCTTGGATAAATTGTGTTCCATATGATTATATTGTGCCATAGCAATAAATCTCGATGAGCCCAAGTACATTGATTGAGAAAACTCTTCCCTAAAAGGAAGTCTCACCATGTAACGACCATTTGAAATTCGAGTAGTAGTTTTTTTATAAAATTCCTCACAGAACGCATCAGCAGCTGAGACGAGATGGGAGGTTGGTACTTCTTCCTGTTCCCAAAATTTTCTCAACAAATCGCTGAGAGCAGTCCCTTCGGATTCGAGAACATTTACAGAGAATGATAATATAGTTTCAGTCCGCATTGGACCACTAAGTACCCAACCGAATATTGTATTATACGCAGAGGTTTCTCCACATATATTCTTTTTGATTCCGTCAATGTTAATGAAACGTTCAGAATCGTTTCCAAGAACCAAATCAATATGGGAAGACTTATTAAAATGTGGATCCGCCAACTCGAGATCGTTTAATTCAGAAGGATTCGGAATTTCGAATGAAACAGTAGGAAGTTTCTTGGTTACATTTGGTAATACAATAGCAGATACGCTAAAACGAATGTCTCGGTTTTTCGAAACTATAACCATCTGGCATAGCTTGTCAGATTTCTGAATTTGACCTCCAATTCCTGATATCTCAAAGTTGGCCTTAATTGTTGGAAGCTTTAATAGGTTCTGGATTCGCTGAGAAATAAAAGTTCGTTGAGAGCCCGGATCTATTAGAGCTCTGACCGTGAAAAATTCTCCCATGTGTTCAATCTGCACTAAAGCAGTTCGAAGCAAAATCATATCATTATTTGAAGCAAAATTTGCTTGAATGTGTGAGGAATTAATTTGCCTTGACGAAGAGGGACCTTCATCTAACGGCAATTGATTTGTAACATTTTTAGTGGGCTTTTGATGATTCTGGCTTTCATTTATAGATTCATTGTTTACAGGACCTCGGTTTTTATTCTCATTGTAATTATTTCTGAGATGAAGCAAACTGTGATGGGATTTATGGCAAATAATACAAGTGTTAATGCTTTTGCAGTTCGTTTTGAGGTGAGATGATGAAAGACAATTACTGCAAATTTTATTTTTATATACCACATCTACACGTTGTTGTGCGGTAAGTTGTCGGAACTTCGGACAAACTCGCAAAGTATGATTTGTTTCACAAAGAATGCATGTAGATGCAAGTTTTTCCTGAGAATGATACGTTTGAATCTTGCCAGAGCCCTGAGATGAGCCTTTAATGGTATGATCAGTTTTATTGGAGATTTGAGATGAGTTGGTATGTTGCTGCTTGGTGTATCGAATACTTGATATGCGTTCAACTACTTCGAATCTATTTATCAAAAATTCATCAAGTTGGTTCCATGTTGGCAATTCTCGATGAGATCTAAGGGATTGTTCCCATAGAGAAAGAGTCTCATCGGGTAATTTAGTAGAAATTAAATAAATGAGAATTGGATCCCAACCACTTACGTCGACATCGAGCGTTCGAAGTGTACATAAACAATCATTAACTGTAGATTGAATCCTTTGAATTGATTCACTGTTCTCTACAGATGCAACGGGTATATTAAAGAGAATTTTTAATTGATTGTCGACCAAAACTCGCTTATTCTCATAGCGAGACTTGAGCGCGTCCCACGCTAAAGAGAAATTCTCATTGCATAAAGTATAACGCTTGACAATTGCTCCAGCTGGGCCTCTGGTCTTATTGCGTAAATGGTAAAGTTTTTGAGCGGGGGTTAATTTCGGATGATTGACATAAACTGCCGTGAACATGTCACGGAACGAGGGCCACTCCTCGTAACCACCTTTAAACACCTCGGTATCACAAGGAGGGACTTTAATATAGCTGTCGTTCGAGTCATGAGAGGAGATTGGAACAGGAATTCGATTCTGCGGAACATATTCGGGAATTAGACTATGTCTGGCTTGTTGTCGTGTATGGCCTCCAGATATTCTTAGAATATCTAAAATTTGAGACCTTGCGGTATAATATGCCTCTGAACTGGCATTGAAATTTATCTTAGCATTAGCCTTAATGTCCTTTGGATCAGTAGAGCTTGGAGATAGCATTATAGTTTGGTACGAAGTTTGAAGTTGTTGCCATCTTTTTTCCAAGTCTTCCAATTTGACTTCCAATACAGAGTCCGTTTGGTCTCCGATATCACACTGTTCGAATTGTGTACAGAAAAGTATCAAATATTCACAATCGAAGAGAAATCTGTCGTAAGCAGGAGATGCAGTTCCTGCCGCTTTGATATTTGAAGAACCGCTGGATCCAGAATGTCCAGATGAAGGGTCACTAGGATTATTTGTAGGATTCATATCGGTAATAAATCAAATTATATCGTTATTAAAATCCGTCGACTTAGTCGGGAAAATCGAATCTGCGGGATTTATCGATGGAATAAAACAGAATCGTTGATACTCAGTGAGAACCAAAATGTTCACGTATATGAAATGTAAATGTGAAGTTTTTACGGGTGACCTCCAACCGTTTAGTCGCGTTTAATGAGAAAATGTATCTCCTGACTAATAAACTAATTAGCGGTGCTTGCAAATGTTGCGAAAATATAGTAGTTTATTTATTCAAGAGAATAATTGATGAGTTAAATATGCAAAGAAATGTAATGAATCAATTTTAATTGATTGCAGTTCATGAAATGTAATCGAAAAAATTTTAATTTTGTTCCCACAAATACCGAGATGTTCTATTTTATATAGAATGTGACGACATTGACGAATTCAATTTCGATAAAAGTTGATTTAAACCAAATTTTCAACAGAAATAGAGGATTTTCATAAAAAACAAAGTTTTATCTTTCATTGAGGAGAGAAGATGTTATCAAATTTCATTGAGAGTGTTTCACAGTAAAGTTCGATTTTAGCGAAATATATTGAACTCATTCAAATGAACTATGACTTTCTAAAATTCATTAGAATAGAAAAAAATCATATGTCTCCAAGAAAGTTCAACAATTCCTCCAAATACTCTTGTAAGCACAACAGGCCATATAATAGTAAGCTTCACAGAGCGAGAAATTTAAGTTTCAACGAGAAATATATTGAACCAATTCAAAAGAAATACGACTTTCTTGAGTGTCTTCGAAAAAATCATATATCCTTAATAAAGTTCAAAAATTTCTTCAAATTTCGATATAGCACAATAGACAAATATAATAATACAGCTCACAGAGCAAGAGATGTTAATTTTACAGAGCGAGAAAATTATGTTTTACCAGCCAACTCGGCATTGAGATTAGATTTCACTTTTTAATCGTATAAGCAGAGATGTAAATGTTATATTTTATAGCGATAAAAATGTGTTTTATCATCCAACTAGGTTTTGCGATGATATTTTCGACTTTTTAAACATATGAGCAGAGATGTAGTTATTGTTCGGATTCGGAAATTGCGAAAAATGTTCACAATTTTCCATATAAGCCGCTAGTTTTGATTTCAAATAATATTCGTTGTATGTTCACTTTACACAATTTACCTGTTATTTTGGTGAGTTATACATAAACCATACTTTGATGTTGGTTTTGAGTGTAGTTGCAATCGTTGATTTGATCAGTGTATATTTTGGGTGACAAAGGAAAAATTTTTCTGAGTGTCGTAATTTTGAATAATTTTCCGTAATGTACTTAATTAAATCGAGAGTTATTTTCTTCAGTGTAATTCAGATTGAAATTGAGTTTTCTCTGCAGTGTATTATGATGATACCGAAGAAAATTTCTTAAAGTGTACTGGGTATGTTTCAATTTTTTTTTTTCGTAGCCAATTTTGATTTTACGCGTATTTGACAAATAATGTAAATATTTTAATAAAATTTTGGATTTTGTGTGCAAACCAAAATTAATAATAATAATAAGCAATTTTTATATTTTATACGAGAGATATGATCGAAATTACAAATATTTTTAATGCGTTCAGATCAAAATTCGAAAATATTTTGTTGAGTGTATTTGATCGAAATTAGAGATTTTAATAAAATTTGGATTTTTTTTAATATATTTTGATGAAAATTAGAGAATTTTGCTTTTTGATCAAAATTACTTTTTCGCAGTGTACTTTGATAAAATTAGAGAATTTTCATTTCTTTGTATTTTTTATTTTTTTTTTTTTTAGTAATTTGCGTTTATTGTGTTTTAATTAAAAAAAAACAATTTATTAAGTGTATTTATTCAACATTATTAATCAGATTTTTTTTTTTTTTTGAGTGCATTGTTTGAAAAATGTCTTAGTTTTTCAGTGAATTTTAGATTTTTTAATTGTATTTAATTTTTGTAGAGTGTACTTTTATCAAACTTGATATTTGTAAGTGAATTTAATCAAATTTAGCAAACTTTTTTTTTTGAGTGTAATTTTATCAAAATCTTGTAATTTTTTGAGTGTATTTTAATCTGGCTTTGCAAAATTGGTTTGTGTGTAGTTTTAATCCAAATTATTGACTTTATAATATTTTTTTTAAGTGTATTTCGGATTTTTAAATTTTTATATATATTTTTTTTCAGTGTAATTCGATCAAATTATTTAATTACTTCCCTTTTATAATATTCCTTTAAATTCTATTTTGATGCAAATAATTAATTTTTAGAATATTTCGATCAAAATTAAATTTTACGCGTGTTTTTTTTTCTCAAATTAGTATTTTTTCTAAGTGTAATTTGGGCAGAAATTTAATTCTTTCTATATATTTTTTCCCAAGTGTACTTGGACCAATAGTTTTATTTTATGATATTTTGATAATTGCATTTAAACGAAAATGGCGATTTTCCAAGTGTATTTAATTAAACGACAGAAAAATTTTCACAGTGTATTTTTCAACGTGTATTGCCGAAATTTTTATGATGCTGAATTGTTGTGCAAAATTAAATGTACCACAAATGGCTGTATGTGTTTGTATTCTTTTGGGTATTCGTTTCAATATTATTGGGATTTGATTAATTTTTCTCTCTGTGTATGCATTAATTTTTTGCATGTACAGTATATTCGACACTCAAATAAATTTTTCGATAAATAAATAATATAAATAAATGATATGTTGATTTTAATTTCGGTGTATGTTAATATATATTCATGATTTGTAAAAATTAATAAAGTGCAAATGGGATTAGTGCTTGTGCGATGATATAGAGATGATTGTGCAATTGTATGTAATGTGTGTATGTGAAATTGAATGTGTAATACGATCAAACCGGTGTATTGTCTTCTATTTTACTTTCGGTAACATATTTCCAAATGGTAATTATCATATAATATGTTTTCAATTCCAAACATTTGAATTCCAGTCAATTTCACACCTTTTTATTATGTTAGTGGGATTAATATGGCAACACACTAAACAACAATGATTATCATATGATCATATGTACATTGTTATTGTGGAATATATTTGATGAGATCAAACGGAAGAATTAGTGGAAATAAACCAAATGAAAAAATAATAGAAATACCTGTTTCTATGATAGTGGATAATAGTGGAAATGATTTCTTTTTCTTTCTTGTTTTTAATCACAATTGCACTGGTTTCGGTTATTTTTATGTTCACAAAAGTAAAATCTAATTGCAATGAATTTATTTGCAAAGCATAAGTGAAAATTCTTCTTCTTATTCTTTCATTTACTTTTACATTTACATTGCAAAGTCACTGAACTTCGTTTATGCATATGTTGACATGATATACAAACAAACATACATTAATAGAGACATACGCATGAATATTAAATTCTTTGACCGCTTTGACCTTCACTTTGCAAATTTTTTGGACGATTTTTTCTCAGAAATAACTGTTTTGGTACCGTTAAACGGACGGACAACCAGGGAAATTACAGGATTTTCACTTTTTTTCCTTTGCACAAATATAATAAGAAAATTCGCACTTTTGCACTTCAAATTTTTAGAGATATTGGGACATATACATACATACATACAAACAACCGTTTGCAAACACAATTTTTTCGACCGATATAGGGAATATTGCTTCTTTTATTATGTTTTGGCGGATTGGAAATAATTTTTTTATGGGAGTTTAGCAAAGTTTTGGGGAATTATTTGAAGTTTGACAGGCTTTTAACGATTTTATTCTAACTTTTACCAATATATTTTATACTTTTTGGGACTTAAACCTTATTTTCTTCACTTTTATATAATTTTTACAAATTTTATCGGACACTTTTCTTATTTTTTACTGTTTTTAATTGACTTTTAACACTTTTTTAAACGTTTTAATAATTTTTTTTTTACCTTTTTATAATGTTTTTTTCGCGTTTCACTACCGATCACTCCCGATTTTTTGTGTTTGCATACGTTCGTTTTGTGATTTGTATCACTTACCGGCGGTTTCACACAACTAACTATGGTAAAGAGATGGGGGATTACCTTAGTGTTGTGGATTGTGATGTTAATGTTGATGTTTGTGGATGTTATGGTGTAGTTACCAGTGAACGGCTACGGAGGACCATGAAAGGGTTGGGGGGATTTCAAAGCAGAGAAGTGGAGCAACCAGGTGATTTGTTGTTTGGTGAAATACCCCTGTAGAAAGCAAGTGGACTGTATGAGCGGGTTTTGTTGATTATTTCTCAGAGCAATGAGAAACAATCAACAATGTTTTGAGGAAGTAACCAACCGGAAAGAAAATAAATGATAACACAGAGATGTTTTAGTTTAGATGATAATACAATGTTTTATTGAAAATAGAGAAGAAAGTAAAGGAGAGGAGAAATGGGTTTTGATGCTCACCGTTTGAAAGTTGGAGGGAAAGTGAATACAAAAGAAAGCGTCTTAAACCGATGAGAGCTTAGAGTACTAAATTCATTTAGGAAAAATTCACAATAGATTTTTATCGATAATAATTTAGTAAGATTTTACTAAAAGTTATTGAAAATAATTCACATTTATGATTCAAAGCAAAATAGAGAGTACAATTTAATTCATAATTCATTAATTCAAAAATGTAATTCATTAATGTGTAATTCATAAAACTTCATAAATAAAAAAAAATAATTAAATTCATAAGAATTTGGGCAAACATGAAGTTTGTCCAAGAAGTTTTTCATATAAAAATTTCAATTTTTTTAGGTTTTGGATGGATTTTTCAATTTTTTGGGGGTGGTCACGAATTAAAGTCCTTTTCGCTCTAGGACGCATATTTAAGGAGATATGGGCAAAAGAAGTTTTTCATATAAAAATTTAAATTTTTTTAGGTTTTGGGTGGATTTTTCAATTTTTTGGGGGTGGTCACGAATTAAAGTCCTTTTCGCTCTAGGACGCATATTTAAGGAGATATGGGCAAAAGAAGTTTTTCATATAAAAATTTCAATTTTTTTAGGTTTTGGGTGGATTTTTAAATTTTTTGGGGGTGGTCACGAATTAAAGTCCTTTTCGCTCTAGGACGCTTAGTTTAGGAGATATGGGCAAAAGAAGTTTTTCATATAAAAATTTAAATTTTTTTAGGTTTTGGTTGGATTTTTCAATTTTTTGGGGGAGGTCACGAATTAAAGTCCTTTTCGCTCTAGGACGCATATTTAAGGAGATATGGGCAAAAGAAGTTTTTCATATAAAAATTTCAATTTTTTTAGGTTTTGGGTGGATTTTTCAATTTTTTGGGGGTGGTCACGAATTAAAGTCCTTTTCGCTCTAGGACGCTTAGTTTAGGAGATATGGGCAAAAGAAGTTTTTCATATAAAAATTTAAATTTTTTTAGGTTTTGGATGGATTTTTCAATTTTTTGGGGGTGGTCACGAATTAAAGTCCTTTTCACTCTAGGACGCATATTTAAGGAGATATGGGCAAAAGAAGTTTTTCATATAAAAATTTACATTTTTTTAGGTTTTGGATGGATTTTCCAATTTTTTGGGGGAGGTCACGAATTAAAGTCCTTTTCGCTCTAGGACGCATATTTAAGGAGATATGGGCAAAAGAAGTTTTTCATATAAAAATTTCAATTTTTTTAGGTTTTGGGTGGATTTTTCAATTTTTTGGGGGAGGTCACGAATTAAAGTCCTTTTCGCTCTAGGACGCATATTTAAGGGGATATGGGCAAAAGAAGATTTTCATATAAAAATTTCAATTTTTTTAGGTTTTGGGTGGATTTTTCAATTTTTTGGGGGAGGTCACGAATTAAAGTCCTTTTCGCTCTAGGACGCATATTTAAGGAGATATGGGCAAAAGAAGTTTTTCATATAAAAATTTCAATTTTTTTAGGTTTTGGGTGGATTTTTCAATTTTTTGGGGGTGGTCACGAATTAAAGTCCTTTTCGCTCTAGGACGCTTAGTTTAGGAGATATGGGCAAAAGAAGTTTTTCATATAAAAATTTAAATTTTTTTAGGTTTTGGATGGATTTTTCAATTTTTTGGGGGAGGTCACGAATTAAAGTCCTTTTCGCTCTAGGACGCATATTTAAGGAGATATGGGCAAAAGAAGTTTTTCATATAAAAATTTAAATTTTTTTAGGTTTGGATGGATTTTTCAATTTTTTGGGGGTGGTCACGAATTAAAGTCCTTTTCGCTCTAGGACGCATATTTAAGGAGATATGGGCAAAAGAAGTTTTTCATATAAAAATTTAAATTTTTTTAGGTTTTGGGTGGATTTTTCAATTTTTTGGGGGAGGTCACGAATTAAAGTCCTTTTCGCTCTAGGACGCTTAGTTTAGGAGATATGGACAAAAGAAGTTTTTCATATAAAAATTTCAATTTTTTTAGGTTTTGGATGGATTTTTCAATTTTTTGGGGGAGGTCACGAATTAAAGTCCTTTTCGCTCTAGGACGCATATTTAAGGAGATATGGGCAAAAGAAGTTTTTCATATAAAAATTTAAATTTTTTTAGGTTTGGATGGATTTTTCAATTTTTTGGGGGTGGTCACGAATTAAAGTCCTTTTCGCTCTAGGACGCATATTTAAGGAGATATGGGCAAAAGAAGTTTTTCATATAAAAATTTAAATTTTTTTAGGTTTTGGGTGGATTTTTCAATTTTTTGGGGGTGGTCACGAATTAAAGTCCTTTTCGCTCTAGGACGCTTAGTTTAGGAGATATGGGCGAAAGAAGTTTTTCATATAAAAATTTAAATTTTTTTAGGTTTTGGATGGATTTTTCAATTTTTTGGGGGTGGTCACGAATTAAAGTCCTTTTCGCTCTAGGACGCATATTTAAGGAGATATGGGCAAAAGAAGTTTTTCATATAAAAATTTCAATTTTTTTAGGTTTTGGGTGGATTTTTCAATTTTTTGGGGGTGGTCACGAATTAAAGTCCTTTTCGCTCTAGGGCGCTTAGTTTAGGAGATATGGGCAAAAGAAGTTTTTCATATAAAAATTTAAATTTTTTTAGGTTTTGGATGGATTTTTCAATTTTTTGGGGGAGGTCACGAATTAAAGTCCTTTTCGCTCTAGGACGCATATTTAAGGAGATATGGGCAAAAGAAGTTTTTCATATAAAAATTTCAATTTTTTTAGGTTTTGGATGGATTTTTCAATTTTTTGGGGGTGGTCACGAATTAAAGTCCTTTTCGCTCTAGGACGCATATTTAAGGAGATATGGGCAAAAGAAGTTTTTCATATAAAAATTTAAATTTTTTTAGGTTTTGGGTGGATTTTTCAATTTTTTGGGGGTGGTCACGAATTAAAGTCCTTTTCGCTCTAGGACGCATATTTAAGGAGATATGGGCAAAAGAAGTTTTTCATATAAAAATTTCAATTTTTTTAGGTTTTGGGTGGATTTTTAAATTTTTTGGGGGTGGTCACGAATTAAAGTCCTTTTCGCTCTAGGACGCTTAGTTTAGGAGATATGGGCAAAAGAAGTTTTTCATATAAAAATTTAAATTTTTTTAGGTTTTGGATGGATTTTTCAATTTTTTGGGGGAGGTCACGAATTAAAGTCCTTTTCGCTCTAGGACGCATATTTAAGGAGATATGGGCAAAAGAAGTTTTTCATATAAAAATTTCAATTTTTTTAGGTTTTGGGTGGATTTTTCAATTTTTTGGGGGTGGTCACGAATTAAAGTCCTTTTCGCTCTAGGACGCTTAGTTTAGGAGATATGGGCAAAAGAAGTTTTTCATATAAAAATTTAAATTTTTTTAGGTTTTGGATGGATTTTTCAATTTTTTGGGGGTGGTCACGAATTAAAGTCCTTTTCACTCTAGGACGCATATTTAAGGAGATATGGGCAAAAGAAGTTTTTCATATAAAAATTTAAATTTTTTTAGGTTTTGGATGGATTTTTCAATTTTTTGGGGGAGGTCACGAATTAAAGTCCTTTTCGCTCTAGGACGCATATTTAAGGAGATATGGGCAAAAGAAGTTTTTCATATAAAAATTTCAATTTTTTTAGGTTTTGGGTGGATTTTTCAATTTTTTGGGGGAGGTCACGAATTAAAGTCCTTTTCGCTCTAGGACGCATATTTAAGGGGATATGGGCAAAAGAAGAATTTTCATATAAAAATTTCAATTTTTTTAGGTTTTGGGTGGATTTTTCAATTTTTTGGGGGAGGTCACGAATTAAAGTCCTTTTCGCTCTAGGACGCATATTTAAGGAGATATGGGCAAAAGAAGTTTTTCATATAAAAATTTAAATTTTTTTAGGTTTTGGATGGATTTTTCAATTTTTTGGGGGAGGTCACGAATTAAAGTCCTTTTCGCTCTAGGACGCTTAGTTAGGAGATATGGGCAAAAGAAGTTTTTCATATAAAATTTTTTTAGGTTTTGGATGGATTTTTCAATTTTTTGGGGGAGGTCACGAATTAAAGTCCTTTTCGCTCTAGGACGCATATTTAAGGAGATATGGGCAAAAGAAGTTTTTCATATAAAAATTTAATTTTTTTTAGGTTTTGGGTGGATTTTTCAATTTTTTGGGGGTGGTCACGAATTAAAGTCCTTTTCGCTCTAGGACGCTTAGTTTAGGAGATATGGGCAAAAGAAGTTTTTCATATAAAAATTTAAATTTTTTTAGGTTTTGGATGGATTTTTCAATTTTTTGGGGGTGGTCACGAATTAAAGTCCTTTTCACTCTAGGACGCATATTTAAGGAGATATGGGCAAAAGAAGTTTTTCATATAAAAATTTAAATTTTTTTAGGTTTTGGATGGATTTTTCAATTTTTTGGGGGAGGTCACGAATTAAAGTCCTTTTCGCTCTAGGACGCATATTTAAGGAGATATGGGCAAAAGAAGTTTTTCATATAAAAATTTCAATTTTTTTAGGTTTTGGGTGGATTTTTCAATGTTTTGGGGGAGGTCACGAATTAAAGTCCTTTTCGCTCTAGGACGCATATTTAAGGGGATATGGGCAAAAGAAGATTTTCATATAAAAATTTCAATTTTTTTAGGTTTTGGGTGGATTTTTCAATTTTTTGGGGGAGGTCACGAATTAAAGTCCTTTTCGCTCTAGGACGCATATTTAAGGAGATATGGGCAAAAGAAGTTTTTCATATAAAAATTTCAATTTTTTTAGGTTTTGGGTGGATTTTTCAATTTTTTGGGGGTGGTCACGAATTAAAGTCCTTTTCGCTCTAGGACGCTTAGTTTAGGAGATATGGGCAAAAGAAGTTTTTCATATAAAAATTTAAATTTTTTTAGGTTTTGGATGGATTTTTCAATTTTTTGGGGGAGGTCACGAATTAAAGTCCTTTTCGCTCTAGGACGCATATTTAAGGATATATGGGCAAAAGAAGTTTTTCATATAAAAATTTCAATTTTTTTAGGTTTTGGGTGGATTTTTCAATTTTTTGGGGGTGGTCACGAATTAAAGTCCTTTTCGCTCTAGGACGCATATTTAAGGAGATATGGGCAAAAGAAGTTTTTCATATAAAAATTTAAATTTTTTTAGGTTTGGATGGATTTTTCAATTTTTTGGGGGTGGTCACGAATTAAAGTCCTTTTCGCTCTAGGACGCATATTTAAGGAGATATGGGCAAAAGAAGTTTTTCATATAAAAATTTAAATTTTTTTAGGTTTTGGGTGGATTTTTCAATTTTTTGGGGGAGGTCACGAATTAAAGTCCTTTTCGCTCTAGGACGCTTAGTTTAGGAGATATGGGCAAAAGAAGTTTTTCATATAAAAATTTAAATTTTTTTAGGTTTTGGATGGATTTTTCAATTTTTTGGGGGAGGTCACGAATTAAAGTCCTTTTCGCTCTAGGACGCATATTTAAGGAGATATGGGCAAAAGAAGTTTTTCATATAAAAATTTAAATTTTTTTAGGTTTGGATGGATTTTTCAATTTTTTGGGGGTGGTCACGAATTAAAGTCCTTTTCGCTCTAGGACGCATATTTAAGGAGATATGGGCAAAAGAAGTTTTTCATATAAAAATTTAAATTTTTTTAGGTTTTGGGTGGATTTTTCAATTTTTTGGGGGAGGTCACGAATTAAAGTCCTTTTCGCTCTAGGACGCATATTTAAGGAGATATGGGCAAAAGAAGTTTTTCATATAAAAATTTAAATTTTTTAGGTTTTGGATGGATTTTTCAATTTTTTGGGGGAGGTCACGAATTAAAGTCCTTTTCGCTCTAGGACGCTTAGTTAGGAGATATGGGCAAAAGAAGTTTTTCATATAAAATTTTTTTAGGTTTTGGATGGATTTTTCAATTTTTTGGGGGAGGTCACGAATTAAAGTCCTTTTCGCTCTAGGACGCATATTTAAGGAGATATGGGCAAAAGAAGTTTTTCATATACAAATTTAATTTTTTTTAGGTTTTGGGTGGATTTTTCAATTTTTTGGGGGAGGTCACGAATTAAAGTCCTTTTCGCTCTAGGACGCATATTTAAGGAGATATGGGCAAAAGAAGTTTTTCATATAAAAATTTCAATTTTTTTAGGTTTTGGGTGGATTTTTCAATGTTTTGGGGGAGGTCACGAATTAAAGTCCTTTTCGCTCTAGGACGCATATTTAAGGGGATATGGGCAAAAGAAGATTTTCATATAAAAATTTCAATTTTTTTAGGTTTTGGGTGGATTTTTCAATTTTTTGGGGGAGGTCACGAATTAAAGTCCTTTTCGCTCTAGGACGCATATTTAAGGAGATATGGGCAAAAGAAGTTTTTCATATAAAAATTTCAATTTTTTTAGGTTTTGGGTGGATTTTTCAATTTTTTGGGGGTGGTCACGAATTAAAGTCCTTTTCGCTCTAGGACGCTTAGTTTAGGAGATATGGGCAAAAGAAGTTTTTCATATAAAAATTTAAATTTTTTTAGGTTTTGGATGGATTTTTCAATTTTTTGGGGGTGGTCACGAATTAAAGTCCTTTTCACTCTAGGACGCATATTTAAGGAGATATGGGCAAAAGAAGTTTTTCATATAAAAATTTAAATTTTTTTAGGTTTTGGATGGATTTTTCAATTTTTTGGGGGAGGTCACGAATTAAAGTCCTTTTCGCTCTAGGACGCATATTTAAGGAGATATGGGCAAAAGAAGTTTTTCATATAAAAATTTCAATTTTTTTAGGTTTTGGGTGGATTTTTCAATGTTTTGGGGGAGGTCACGAATTAAAGTCCTTTTCGCTCTAGGACGCATATTTAAGGGGATATGGGCAAAAGAAGATTTTCATATAAAAATTTCAATTTTTTTAGGTTTTGGGTGGATTTTTCAATTTTTTGGGGGAGGTCACGAATTAAAGTCCTTTTCGCTCTAGGACGCATATTTAAGGAGATATGGGCAAAAGAAGTTTTTCATATAAAAATTTCAATTTTTTTAGGTTTTGGGTGGATTTTTCAATTTTTTGGGGGTGGTCACGAATTAAAGTCCTTTTCGCTCTAGGACGCTTAGTTTAGGAGATATGGGCAAAAGAAGTTTTTCATATAAAAATTTAAATTTTTTTAGGTTTTGGATGGATTTTTCAATTTTTTGGGGGAGGTCACGAATTAAAGTCCTTTTCGCTCTAGGACGCATATTTAAGGATATATGGGCAAAAGAAGTTTTTCATATAAAAATTTCAATTTTTTTAGGTTTTGGGTGGATTTTTCAATTTTTTGGGGGTGGTCACGAATTAAAGTCCTTTTCGCTCTAGGACGCATATTTAAGGAGATATGGGCAAAAGAAGTTTTTCATATAAAAATTTAAATTTTTTTAGGTTTGGATGGATTTTTCAATTTTTTGGGGGTGGTCACGAATTAAAGTCCTTTTCGCTCTAGGACGCATATTTAAGGAGATATGGGCAAAAGAAGTTTTTCATATAAAAATTTAAATTTTTTTAGGTTTTGGGTGGATTTTTCAATTTTTTGGGGGAGGTCACGAATTAAAGTCCTTTTCGCTCTAGGACGCTTAGTTTAGGAGATATGGGCAAAAGAAGTTTTTCATATAAAAATTTAAATTTTTTTAGGTTTTGGATGGATTTTTCAATTTTTTGGGGGAGGTCACGAATTAAAGTCCTTTTCGCTCTAGGACGCATATTTAAGGAGATATGGGCAAAAGAAGTTTTTCATATAAAAATTTAAATTTTTTTAGGTTTGGATGGATTTTTCAATTTTTTGGGGGTGGTCACGAATTAAAGTCCTTTTCGCTCTAGGACGCATATTTAAGGAGATATGGGCAAAAGAAGTTTTTCATATAAAAATTTAAATTTTTTTAGGTTTTGGGTGGATTTTTCAATTTTTTGGGGGAGGTCACGAATTAAAGTCCTTTTCGCTCTAGGACGCTTAGTTTAGGAGATATGGGCAAAAGAAGTTTTTCATATAAAAATATAAATTTTTTTAGGTTTTGGATGGATTTTTCAATTTTTTGGGGGTGGTCACGAATTAAAGTCCTTTTCGCTCTAGGACGCATATTTAAGGAGATATGGGCAAAAGAAGTTTTTCATATAAAAATTTCAATTTTTTTAGGTTTTGGGTGGATTTTTCAATTTTTTGAGGGTGGTCACGAATTAAAGTCCTTTTCGCTCTAGGGCGCTTAGTTTAGGAGATATGGGCAAAAGAAGTTTTTTATATAAAAATTTAAATTTTTTTAGGTTTTGGATGGATTTTTCAATTTTTTGGGGGAGGTCACGAATTAAAGTCCTTTTCGCTCTAGGACGCATATTTAAGGAGATATGGGCAAAAGAAGTTTTTCATATAAAAATTTCAATTTTTTTTGGTTTTGGATGGATTTTTCAATTTTTTGGGGGTGGTCACGAATTAAAGTCCTTTTCGCTCTAGGACGCATATTTAAGGAGATATGGGCAAAAGAAGTTTTTCATATAAAAATTTAAATTTTTTTAGGTTTTGGGTGGATTTTTCAATTTTTTGGGGGTGGTCACGAATTAAAGTCCTTTTCGCTCTAGGACGCATATTTAAGGAGATATGGGCAAAAGAAGTTTTTCATATAAAAATTTCAATTTTTTTAGGTTTTGGGTGGATTTTTAAATTTTTTGGGGGTGGTCACGAATTAAAGTCCTTTTCGCTCTAGGACGCTTAGTTTAGGAGATATGGGCAAAAGAAGTTTTTCATATAAAAATTTAAATTTTTTTAGGTTTTGGATGGATTTTTCAATTTTTTGGGGGAGGTCACGAATTAAAGTCCTTTTCGCTCTAGGACGCATATTTAAGGAGATATGGGCAAAAGAAGTTTTTCATATAAAAATTTCAATTTTTTTAGGTTTTGGGTGGATTTTTCAATTTTTTGGGGGTGGTCACGAATTAAAGTCCTTTTCGCTCTAGGACGCTTAGTTTAGGAGATATGGGCAAAAGAAGTTTTTCATATAAAAATTTAAATTTTTTTAGGTTTTGGATGGATTTTTCAATTTTTTGGGGGTGGTCACGAATTAAAGTCCTTTTCACTCTAGGACGCATATTTAAGGAGATATGGGCAAAAGAAGTTTTTCATATAAAAATTTAATTTTTTTTAGGTTTTGGATGGATTTTTCATTTTTTGGGGGAGGTCACGAATTAAAGTCCTTTTCGCTCTAGGACGCATATTTAAGGAGATATGGGCAAAAGAAGTTTTTCATATAAAAATTTCAATTTTTTTAGGTTTTGGGTGGATTTTTCAATTTTTTGGGGGAGGTCACGAATTAAAGTCCTTTTCGCTCTAGGACGCATATTTAAGGGGATATGGGCAAAAGAAGATTTTCATATAAAAATTTCAATTTTTTTAGGTTTTGGGTGGATTTTTCAATTTTTTGGGGGAGGTCACGAATTAAAGTCCTTTTCGCTCTAGGACGCATATTTAAGGAGATATGGGCAAAAGAAGTTTTTCATATAAAAATTTCAATTTTTTTAGGTTTTGGGTGGATTTTTCAATTTTTTGGGGGTGGTCACGAATTAAAGTCCTTTTCGCTCTAGGACGCTTAGTTTAGGAGATATGGGCAAAAGAAGTTTTTCATATAAAAATTTAAATTTTTTTAGGTTTTGGATGGATTTTTCAATTTTTTGGGGGAGGTCACGAATTAAAGTCCTTTTCGCTCTAGGACGCATATTTAAGGAGATATGGGCAAAAGAAGTTTTTCATATAAAAATTTAAATTTCTTTAGGTTTTGGGTGGATTTTTCAATTTTTTGGGGGAGGTCACGAATTAAAGTCCTTTTCGCTCTAGGACGCTTAGTTAGGAGATATGGGCAAAAGAAGTTTTTCATATAAAATTTTTTTAGGTTTTGGATGGATTTTTCAATTTTTTGGGGGAGGTCACGAATTAAAGTCCTTTTCGCTCTAGGACGCATATTTAAGGAGATATGGGCAAAAGAAGTTTTTCATATAAAAATTTAAATTTTTTTAGGTTTTGGATGGATTTTTCAATTTTTTGGGGGAGGTCACGAATTAAAGTCCTTTTCGCTCTAGGACGCATATTTAAGGAGATATGGGCAAAAGAAGTTTTCATATAAAAATTTCAATTTTTTAGGTTTTGGGTGGATTTTTCAATTTTTTGGGGGTGGTCACGAATTAAAGTCCTTTTCGCTCTAGGACGCTTAGTTTAGGAGATATGGGCAAAAGAAGTTTTTCATATAAAAATTTAAATTTTTTTAGGTTTTGGATGGATTTTTCAATTTTTTGAGGGAGGTCACGAATTAAAGTCCTTTTCGCTCTAGGACGCATATTTAAGGAGATATGGGCAAAAGAAGTTTTTCATATAAAAATTTAAATTTTTTTAGGTTTTGGGTGGATTTTTCAATTTTTTGGGGGAGGTCACGAATTGAAGTCCTTTTCGCTCTAGGACGCATATTTAAGGAGATATGGGCAAAAGAAGTTTTTCATATAAAAAATTAAATTTTTTTAGGTTTTGGATGGATTTTTCAATTTTTTGGGGGTGGTCACGAATTAAAGTCCTTTTCGCTCTAGGACGCATATTTAAGGAGATATGGGCAAAAGAAGTTTTTCATATAAAAATTTAAATTTTTTTAGGTTTTGGATGGATTTTTCAATTTTTTGGGGGAGGTCACGAATTAAAGTCCTTTTCGCTCTAGGACGCATATTTAAGGAGATATGGGCAAAAGAAGATTTTCATATAAAAATTTCAATTTTTTTAGGTTTTGGGTGGATTTTTCAATTTTTTGGGGGTGGTCACGAAATAAAGTCCTTTTCGCTCTAGGACGCTTAGTTTAGGAGATATGGGCAAAGGAAGTTTTTCATATAAAAATTTAAATTTTTTTAGGTTTTGGATGGATTTTTCAATTTTTTGGGGGAGGTCACGAATTAAAGTCCTTTTCGCTCTAGGACGCATATTTAAGGAGATATGGGCAAAAGAAGTTTTTCATATAAAAATTTAAATTTTTTTAGGTCTTGAGTGGATTTTTCAATTTTTTGGGGGAGGTCACGAATTAAAGTCCTTTTCGCTCTAGGACGCATATTTAAGGGGATATGGGCAAAAGAAGATTTTCATATAAAAATTTCAATTTTTTTAGGTTTTGGGTGGATTTTTCAATTTTTTGGGGGAGGTCACGAATTAAAGTCCTTTTTGCTCTAGGACGCATATTTAAGGAGATTGGGCAAAAGAAGTTTTTCATATAAAAATTTCAATTTTTTTAGGTTTTGGGTGGATTTTTTTTTGGGGGTGGTCACGAATTAAAGTCCTTTTCGCTCTAGGACGCTTAGTTTAGGAGATATGGGCAAAAGAAGTTTTTCATATAAAAATTTAAATTTTTTTAGGTTTTGGATGGATTTTTCAATTTTTTGGGGGAGGTCACGAATTAAAGTCCTTTTCGCTCTAGGACGCATATTTAAGGACATATGGGCAAAAGAAGTTTTTCATATAAAAATTTAAATTTTTTTAGGTTTTGGGTGGATTTTTCAATTTTTTGGGGGAGGTCACGAATTAAAGTCCTTTCGCTCTAGGACGCTTAGTTTAGGAGATATGGGCAAAAGAAGTTTTTCATATAAAAATTTAAATTTTTTTAGGTTTTGGATGGATTTTTCAATTTGTTGGGGGAGGTCACGAATTAAAGTCCTTTTCGCTCTAGGACGCATATTTAAGGAGATATGGGCAAAAGAAGTTTTTCATATAAAAATTTAAATTTTTTTAGGTTTGGATGGATTTTTCAATTTTTTGGGGGTGGTCACGAATTAAAGTCCTTTTCGCTCTAGGACGCATATTTAAGGAGATATGGGCAAAAGAAGTTTTTCATATAAAAATTTCAATTTTTTTAGGTTTTGGGTGGATTTTTCAATTTTTTGGGGGTGGTCACGAATTAAAGTCCTTTTCGCTCTAGGACGCTTAGTTTAGGAGATATGGGCAAAAGAAGTTTTTCATATAAAAATTTAAATTTTTTTAGGTTTTGGATGGATTTTTCAATTTTTTGGGGGTGGTCACGAATTAAAGTCCTTTTCGCTCTAGGACGCATATTTAAGGAGATATGGGCAAAAGAAGTTTTTCATATAAAAATTTCAATTTTTTTAGGTTTTGGGTGGATTTTTCAATTTTTTGGGGGTGGTCACGAATTAAAGTCCTTTTCGCTCTAGGACGCTTAGTTTAGGAGATATGGGCAAAAGAAGTTTTTCATATAAAAATTTAAATTTTTTTAGGTTTTGGATGGATTTTTCAATTTTTTGGGGGAGGTCACGAATTAAAGTCCTTTTCGCTCTAGGACGCATATTTAAGGAGATATGGGCAAAAGAAGTTTTCATATAAAAATTTCAATTTTTTTTATGTTTTGGGTGGATTTTTCAATTTTTTGGGGGAGGTCACGAATTAAAGTCCTTTTCGCTCTAGGACGCATATTTAAGGGGATATGGGCAAAAGAAGATTTTCATATAAAAATTTCAATTTTTTTAGGTTTTGGGTGGATTTTTCAATTTTTTGGGGGAGGTCACGAATTAAAGTCCTTTTCGCTCTAGGACGCATATTTAAGGAGATTGGGCAAAAGAAGTTTTTCATATAAAAATTTCAATTTTTTTAGGTTTTGGGTGGATTTTTCAATTTTTTGGGGGTGGTCACGAATTAAAGTCCTTTTCGCTCTAGGACGCTTAGTTTAGGAGATATGGGCAAAAGAAGTTTTTCATATAAAAATTTAAATTTTTTTAGGTTTTGGATGGATTTTTCAATTTTTTGGGGGAGGTCACGAATTAAAGTCCTTTTCGCTCTAGGACGCATATTTAAGGAGATATGGGCAAAAGAAGTTTTTCATATAAAAATTTAAATTTTTTTAGGTTTTGGGTGGATTTTTCAATTTTTTGGGGGAGGTCACGAATTAAAGTCCTTTTCGCTCTAGGACGCTTAGTTTAGGAGATATGGGCAAAAGAAGTTTTTCATATAAAAATTTAAATTTTTTTAGGTTTTGGATGGATTTTTCAATTTGTTGGGGGAGGTCACGAATTAAAGTCCTTTTCGCTCTAGGACGCATATTTAAGGAGATATGGGCAAAAGAAGTTTTTCATATAAAAATTTCATTTTTTTTAGGTTTTGGGTGGATTTTTCATTTTTTTGGGGGTGGTCACGAATTAAAGTCCTTTTCGCTCTAGGACGCTTAGTTTAGGAGATATGGGCAAAAGAAGTTTTTCATATAAAAATTTAAATTTTTTTAGGTTTTGGATGGATTTTTCAATTTTTTGGGGGAGGTCACGAATTAAAGTCCTTTTCGCTCAAGGACGCATATTTAAGGAGATATGGGCAAAAGAAGTTTTCATATAAAAATTTCAATTTTTTTAGGTTTTGGGTGGATTTTTCAATTTTTTGGGGGTGGTCACGAATTAAAGTCCTTTTCGCTCTAGGACGCTTAGTTTAGGAGATATGGGCAAAAGAAGTTTTTCATATAAAAATTTAAATTTTTTTAGGTTTTGGATGGATTTTTCAATTTTTTGGGGGAGGTCACGAATTAAAGTCCTTTTCGCTCTAGGACGCATATTTAAGGAGATATGGGCAAAAGAAGTTTTTCATATAAAAATTTAAATTTTTTTAGGTTTTGGATGGATTTTTCAATTTTTTGGGGGTGGTCACGAATTAAAGTCCTTTTCGCTCTAGGACGCTTAGTTTAGGAGATATGGGCAAAAGAAGTTTTTCATATAAAAAATTAAATTTTTTTAGGTTTTGGATGGATTTTTCAATTTTTTGGGGGTGGTCACGAATTAAAGTCCTTTTCGCTCTAGGACGCATATTTAAGGAGATATAGGCAAAAGAAGTTTTTCATATAAAAATTTAAATTTTTTTAGGTTTTGGGTGGATTTTTCAATTTTTTGGGGGTGGTCACGAATTAAAGTCCTTTTCGCTCTAGGACGCATATTTAAGGAGATATGGGCAAAAGAAGTTTTTCATATAAAAATTTCAATTTTTTTAGGTTTTGGGTGGATTTTTCAATTTTTTGGGGGTGGTCACGAATTAAAGTCATTTTCGCTCTAGGACGCTTAGTTTAGGAGATATGGGCAAAATAAGTTTTTCATATAAAAATTTAAATTTTTTTAGGTTTTGGATGGATTTTTCAATTTTTTGGGGGAGGTCACGAATTAAAGTCCTTTTCGCTCTAGGACGCATATTTAAGGAGATATGGGCAAAAGAAGTTTTTCATATAAAAATTTCAATTTTTTTAGGTTTTGGGTGGATTTTTCAATTTTTTGGGGGTGGTCACGAATTAAAGTCCTTTTCGCTCTAGGACGCTTAGTTTAGGAGATATGGGCAAAAGAAGTTTTTCATATAAAAATTTAAATTTTTTTAGGTTTTGGATGGATTTTTCAATTTTTTGGGGGTGGTCACGAATTAAAGTCCTTTTCACTCTAGGACGCATATTTAAGGAGATATGGGCAAAAGAAGTTTTTCATATAAAAATTTAAATTTTTTTAGGTTTTGGATGGATTTTTCAATTTTTTGGGGGAGGTCACGAATTAA
The DNA here is from genome assembly GCF_050003625.1 of Haematobia irritans. Classification (NCBI taxonomy): domain Eukaryota; kingdom Metazoa; phylum Arthropoda; class Insecta; order Diptera; family Muscidae; genus Haematobia; species Haematobia irritans. The sequence goes on along the minus strand of NC_134397.1, from coordinate 161,483,486 downwards.
AGTCCTTTTCGCTCTAGGACGCATATTTAAGGAGATATGGGCAAAAGAAGTTTTTCATATAAAAATTTAAATTTTTTTAGGTTTTGGATGGATTTTTCAATTTTTTGGGGGTGGTCACGAATTAAAGTCCTTTTCGCTCTAGGACGCTTAGTTTAGGAGATATGGGCAAAAGAAGTTTTTCATATAAAAAATTAAATTTTTTTAGGTTTTGGATGGATTTTTCAATTTGTTGGGGGAGGTCACGAATTAAAGTCCTTTTCGCTCTAGGACGCATATTTAAGGAGATATGGGCAAAAGAAGTTTTTCATATAAAAATTTAAATTTTTTTAGGTTTGGATGGATTTTTCAATTTTTTGGGGGTGGTCACGAATTAAAGTCCTTTTCGCTCTAGGACGCATATTTAAGGAGATATGGGCAAAAGAAGTTTTTCATATAAAAATTTAAATTTTTTTAGGTTTTGGGTGGATTTTTCAATTTTTTGGGGGTGGTCACGAATTAAAGTCCTTTTCGCTCTAGGACGCTTAGTTTAGGAGATATGGGCAAAAGAAGTTTTTCATATAAAAATTTCAATTTTTTTAGGTTTTGGATGGATTTTTCAATTTTTTGGGGGTGGTCACGAATTAAAGTCCTTTTCGCTCTAGGACGCATATTTAAGGAGATATGGGCAAAAGAAGTTTTTCATATAAAAATTTCAATTTTTTTAGGTTTTGGGTGGATTTTTCAATTTTTTGGGGGTGGTCACGAATTAAAGTCCTTTTCGCTCTAGGACGCTTAGTTTAGGAGATATGGGCAAAAGAAGTTTTTCATATAAAAATTTAAATTTTTTTAGGTTTTGGATGGATTTTTCAATTTTTTGGGGGAGGTCACGAATTAAAGTCCTTTTCGCTCTAGGACGCATATTTAAGGAGATATGGGCAAAAGAAGTTTTTCATATAAAAATTTAAATTTTTTTAGGTTTTGGATGGATTTTTCAATTTTTTGGGGGTGGTCACGAATTAAAGTCCTTTTCGCTCTAGGACGCTTAGTTTAGGAGATATGGGCAAAGGAAGTTTTTCATATAAAAATTTAAATTTTTTTAGGTTTTGGATGGATTTTTCAATTTTTTGGGGGAGGTCACGAATTAAAGTCCTTTTCGCTCTAGGACGCATATTTAAGGAGATATGGGCAAAAGAAGTTTTTCATATAAAAATTTCAATTTTTTTAGGTTTTGGGTGGATTTTTCAATTTTTTGGGGGAGGTCACGAATTAAAGTCCTTTTCGCTCTAGGACGCATATTTAAGGGGATATGGGCAAAAGAAGATTTTCATATAAAAATTTCAATTTTTTTAGGTTTTGGGTGGATTTTTCAATTTTTTGGGGGAGGTCACGAATTAAAGTCCTTTTCGCTCTAGGACGCATATTTAAGGAGATTGGGCAAAAGAAGTTTTTCATATAAAAATTTCAATTTTTTTAGGTTTTGGGTGGATTTTTCAATTTTTTGGGGGTGGTCACGAATTAAAGTCCTTTTCGCTCTAGGACGCTTAGTTTAGGAGATATGGGCAAAAGAAGTTTTTCATATAAAAATTTAAATTTTTTTAGGTTTTGGATGGATTTTTCAATTTTTTGGGGGAGGTCACGAATTAAAGTCCTTTTCGCTCTAGGACGCATATTTAAGGAGATATGGGCAAAAGAAGTTTTTCATATAAAAATTTAAATTTTTTTAGGTTTTGGGTGAATTTTTCAATTTTTTGGGGGAGGTCACGAATTAAAGTCCTTTTCGCTCTAGGACGCTTAGTTTAGGAGATATGGGCAAAAGAAGTTTTTCATATAAAAATTTAAATTTTTTTAGGTTTTGGATGGATTTTTCAATTTGTTGGGGGAGGTCACGAATTAAAGTCCTTTTCGCTCTAGGACGCATATTTAAGGAGATATGGGCAAAAGAAGTTTTTCATATAAAAATTTAAATTTTTTTAGGTTTGGATGGATTTTTCAATTTTTTGGGGGTGGTCACGAATTAAAGTCCTTTTCGCTCTAGGACGCATATTTAAGGAGATATGGGCAAAAGAAGTTTTTCATATAAAAATTTAAATTTTTTTAGGTTTTGGGTGGATTTTTCAATTTTTTGGGGGTGGTCACGAATTAAAGTCCTTTTCGCTCTAGGACGCTTAGTTTAGGAGATATGGGCAAAAGAAGTTTTTCATATAAAAATTTAAATTTTTTTAGGTTTTGGATGGATTTTTCAATTTTTTGGGGGTGGTCACGAATTAAAGTCCTTTTCGCTCTAGGACGCATATTTAAGGAGATATGGGCAAAAGAAGTTTTTCATATAAAAATTTCATTTTTTTTAGGTTTTGGGTGGATTTTTCATTTTTTTGGGGGTGGTCACGAATTAAAGTCCTTTTCGCTCTAGGACGCTTAGTTTAGGAGATATGGGCAAAAGAAGTTTTTCATATAAAAATTTAAATTTTTTTAGGTTTTGGATGGATTTTTCAATTTTTTGGGGGAGGTCACGAATTAAAGTCCTTTTCGCTCTAGGACGCATATTTAAGGAGATATGGGCAAAAGAAGTTTTCATATAAAAATTTCAATTTTTTTAAGTTTTGGGTGGATTTTTCAATTTTTTGGGGGTGGTCACGAATTAAAGTCCTTTTCGCTCTAGGACGCTTAGTTTAGGAGATATGGGCAAAAGAAGTTTTTCATATAAAAATTTAAATTTTTTTAGGTTTTGGATGGATTTTTCAATTTTTTGGGGGAGGTCACGAATTAAAGTCCTTTTCGCTCTAGGACGCATATTTAAGGAGATATAAGCAAAAGAAGTTTTTCATATAAAAATTTAAATTTTTTTAGGTTTTGGATGGATTTTTCAATTTTTTGGGGGTGGTCACGAATTAAAGTCCTTTTCGCTCTAGGACGCTTAGTTTAGGAGATATGGGCAAAAGAAGTTTTTCATATAAAAAATTAAATTTTTTTAGGTTTTGGATGGATTTTTCAATTTTTTGGGGGTGGTCACGAATTAAAGTCCTTTTCGCTCTAGGACGCATATTTAAGGAGATATGGGCAAAAGAAGGTTTTCATATAAAAATTTCAATTTTTTTAGGTTTTGGGTGGATTTTTCAATTTTTTGGGGGAGGTCACGAATTAAAGTCCTTTTCGCTCTAGGACGCATATTTAAGGAGATATGGGCAAAAGAAGTTTTTCATATAAAAATTTCAATTTTTTTAGGTTTTGGGTGGATTTTTCAATTTTTTGGGGGTGGTCACGAATTAAAGTCCTTTTCGCTCTAGGACGCTTAGTTTAGGAGATATGGGCAAAAGAAGTTTTTCATATAAAAATTTAAATTTTTTTAGGTTTTGGATGGATTTTTCAATTTTTTGGGGGTGGTCACGAATTAAAGTCCTTTTCACTCTAGGACGCATATTTAAGGAGATATGGGCAAAAGAAGTTTTTCATATAAAAATTTAAATTTTTTTAGGTTTTGGATGGATTTTTCAATTTTTTGGGGGAGGTCACGAATTAAAGTCCTTTTCGCTCTAGGACGCATATTTAAGGAGATATGGGCAAAAGAAGTTTTTCATATAAAAAATTAAATTTTTTTAGGTTTTGGATGGATTTTTCAATTTTTTGGGGGTGGTCACGAATTAAAGTCCTTTTCGCTCTAGGACGCATATTTAAGGAGATATGGGCAAAAGAAGTTTTTCATATAAAAATTTAAATTTTTTTAGGTTTTGGATGGATTTTTCAATTTTTTGGGGGAGGTCACGAATTAAAGTCCTTTTCGCTCTAGGACACATATTTAAGGAGATATGGGCAAAAGAAGTTTTTCATATAAAAATTTCAATTTTTTTAGGTTTTGGGTGGATTTTTCAATTTTTTGGGGGTGGTCACGAATTAAAGTCCTTTTCGCTCTAGGACGCTTAGTTTAGGAGATATTGGCAAAAGAAGTTTTTCATATAAAAATTTAAATTTTTTTAGGTTTTGGATGGATTTTTCAATTTTTTGGGGGAGGTCACGAATTAAAGTCCTTTTCGCTCTAGGACGCATATTTAAGGAGATATGGGCAAAAGAAGTTTTTCATATAAAAATTTCAATTTTTTTAGGTTTTGGGTGGATTTTTCAATTTTTTGGGGGAGGTCACGAATTAAAGTCCTTTTCGCTCTATGACGCTTAGTTTAGGAGATATGGGCAAAAGAAGTTTTTCATATAAAAATTTAATTTTTTTTAGGTTTTGGATGGATTTTTCAATTTTTTGGGGGTGGTCACGAATTAAAGTCCTTTTCACTCTAGGACGCATATTTAAGGAGATATGGGCAAAAGAAGTTTTTCATATAAAAATTTAAATTTTTTTAGGTTTTGGATGGATTTTTCAATTTTTTGGGGGAGGTCACGAATTAAAGTCCTTTTCGCTCTAGGACGCATATTTAAGGAGATATGGGCAAAAGAAATTTTTCATATAAAAATTTCAATTTTTTTAGGTTTTGGGTGGATTTTTCAATTTTTTGGGGGTGGTCACGAATTAAAGTCCTTTTCGCTCTAGGACGCATATTTAAGGGGATATGGGCAAAAGAAGATTTTCATATAAAAATTTAAATTTTTTTAGGTTTTGGGTGGATTTTTCAATTTTTTGGGGGAGGTCACGAATTAAAGTCCTTTTCGCTCTAGGACGCATATTTAAGGAGATATGGGCAAAAGAAGTTTTTCATATAAAAATTTAAATTTTTTTAGGTTTTGGGTGGATTTTTCAATTTTTTGGGGGAGGTCACGAATTAAAGTCCTTTTCGCTCTAGGACGCTTAGTTTAGGAGATATGGGCAAAAGAAGTTTTTCATATAAAAATTTAAATTTTTTTAGGTTTTGGATGGATTTTTCAATTTTTTGGGGGAGGTCACGAATTAAAGTCCTTTTCGCTCTAGGACGCATATTTAAGGAGATATGGGCAAAAGAAGTTTTTCATATAAAAATTTAAATTTTTTTAGGTTTGGATGGATTTTTCAATTTTTTGGGGGTGGTCACGAATTAAAGTCCTTTTCGCTCTAGGACGCATATTTAAGGAGATATGGGCAAAAGAAGTTTTTCATATAAAAATTTCAATTTTTTAGGTTTTGGGTGGATTTTTCAATTTTTTGGGGGTGGTCACGAATTAAAGTCCTTTTCGCTCTAGGACGCTTAGTTTAGGAGATATGGGCAAAAGAAGTTTTTCATATAAAAATTTAAATTTTTTTAGGTTTTGGATGGATTTTTCAATTTTTTGGGGGAGGTCACGAATTAAAGTCCTTTTCGCTCTAGGACGCATATTTAAGGAGATATGGGCAAAAGAAGTTTTTCATATAAAAATTTCAATTTTTTAGGTTTTGGGTGGATTTTTCAATTTTTTGGGGGTGGTCACGAATTAAAGTCCTTTTCGCTCTAGGACGCTTAGTTTAGGAGATATGGGCAAAAGAAGTTTTTCATATAAAAATTTAAATTTTTTTAGGTTTTGGATGGATTTTTCAATTTTTTGGGGGAGGTCACGAATTAAAGTCCTTTTCGCTCTAGGACGCATATTTAAGGAGATATGGGCAAAAGAAGTTTTTCATATAAAAATTTCAATTTTTTTAGGTTTTGGGTGGATTTTTCAATTTTTTGGGGGTGGTCACGAATTAAAGTCCTTTTCGCTCTAGGACGCTTAGTTTAGGAGATATGGGCAAAAGAAGTTTTTCATATAAAAATTTAAATTTTTTTAGGTTTTGGATGGATTTTTCAATTTTTTGGGGGAGGTCACGAATTAAAGTCCTTTTCGCTCTAGGACGCATATTTAAGGAGATATGGGCAAAAGAAGTTTTTCATATAAAAATTTAATTTTTTTTAGGTTTTGGATGGATTTTTCAATTTTTTGGGGGAGGTCACGAATTAAAGTCCTTTTCGCTCTAGGACGCATATTTAAGGAGATATGGGCAAAAGAAGTTTTTCATATAAAAATTTCAATTTTTTTAGGTTCTGGGTGGATTTTTCAATTTTTTGGGGGTGGTCACGAATTAAAGTCCTTTTCGCTCTAGGACGCTTAGATATGGGCAAAAGAAGTTTTTCATATAAAAATTTAAATTTTTTTAGGTTTTGGATGGATTTTTCAATTTTTTGGGGGAGGTCACGAATTAAAGTCCTTTTCGCTCTAGGACGCATATTTAAGGAGATATGGGCAAAAGAAGTTTTTCATATAAAAATTTAAATTTTTTTAGGTTTTGGGTGGATTTTTCAATTTTTTGGGGGAGGTCACGAATTAAAGTCCTTTTCGCTCTAGGACGCATATTTAAGGAGATATGGGCAAAAGAAGTTTTTCATATAAAAAAATAAATTTTTTTAGGTTTTGGATGGATTTTTCAATTTTTTGGGGGTGGTCACGAATTAAAGTCCTTTTCGCTCTAGGACGCATATTTAAGGAGATATGGGCAAAAGAAGTTTTTCATATAAAAATTTAAATTTTTTTAGGTTTTGGATGGATTTTTCAATTTTTTGGGGGAGGTCACGAATTAAAGTCCTTTTCGCTCTAGGACGCATATTTAAGGAGATATGGGCAAAAGAAGATTTTCATATAAAAATTTAAATTTTTTTAGGTTTTGGGTGGATTTTTCAATTTTTTGGGGGTGGTCACGAATTAAAGTCCTTTTCGCTCTAGGACGCTTAGTTTAGGAGATATGGGCAAAAGAAGTTTTTCATATAAAAATTTAAATTTTTTTGGGTTTTGGATGGATTTTTCAATTTTTTGGGGGAGGTCACGAATTAAAGTCCTTTTCGCTCTAGGACGCATATTTAAGGAGATATGGGCAAAAGAAGTTTTTCATATAAAAATTTCAATTTTTTTTAGGTTTTGGGTGGATTTTTCAATTTTTTGGGGGTGGTCACGAATTAAAGTCCTTTTCGCTCTAGGACGCATATTTAAGGAGATATGGGCAAAAGAAGTTTTTCATATAAAAATTTAAATTTTTTTAGGTTTGGATGGATTTTTCAATTTTTTGGGGGTGGTCACGAATTAAAGTCCTTTTCGCTCTAGGACGCATATTTAAGGAGATATGGGCAAAAGAAGTTTTTCATATAAAAATTTAATTTTTTTTAGGTTTTGGGTGGATTTTTCAATTTTTTGGGGGTGGTCACGAATTAAAGTCCTTTTCGCTCTAGGACGCTTAGTTTAGGAGATATGGGCAAAAGAAGTTTTTCATATAAAAATTTAAATTTTTTTAGGTTTTGGATGGATTTTTCAATTTTTTGGGGGTGGTCACGAATTAAAGTCCTTTTCGCTCTAGGACGCATATTTAAGGAGATATGGGCAAAAGAAGTTTTTCATATAAAAATTTAAATTTTTTTAGGTTTTGGGTGGATTTTTCAATTTTTTGGGGGTGGTCACGAATTAAAGTCCTTTTCGCTCTAGGACGCTTAGTTTAGGAGATATGGGCAAAAGAAGTTTTTCATATAAAAATTTAAATTTTTTTAGGTTTTGGATGGATTTTTCAATTTTTTGGGGGAGGTCACGAATTAAAGTCCTTTTCGCTCTAGGACGCATATTTAAGGAGATATGGGCAAAAGAAGTTTTCATATAAAAATTTCAATTTTTTTAGGTTTTGGGTGGATTTTTCAATTTTTTGGGGGTGGTCACGAATTAAAGTCCTTTTCGCTCTAGGACGCTTAGTTTAGGAGATATGGGCAAAAGAAGTTTTTTATATAAAAATTTAAATTTTTTTAGGTTTTGGATGGATTTTTCAATTTTTTGGGGGAGGTCACGAATTAAAGTCCTTTTCGCTCTAGGACGCATATTTAAGGAGATATGGGCAAAAGAAGTTTTCATATAAAAATTTCAATTTTTTTAGGTTTTGGGTGGATTTTTCAATTTTTTGGGGGTGGTCACGAATTAAAGTCCTTTTCGCTCTAGGACGCTTAGTTTAGGAGATATGGGCAAAAGAAGTTTTTTATATAAAAATTTAAATTTTTTTAGGTTTTGGATGGATTTTTCAATTTTTTGGGGGAGGTCACGAATTAAAGTCCTTTTCGCTCTAGGACGCATATTTAAGGAGATATGGGCAAAAGAAGTTTTTCATATAAAAATTTAAATTTTTTTAGGTTTTGGATGGATTTTTCAATTTTTTGGGGGTGGTCACGAATTAAAGTCCTTTTCGCTCTAGGACGCATATTTAAGGAGATATGGGCAAAAGAAGTTTTTCATATAAAAATTTCAATTTTTTTAGGATTTGGGTGGATTTTTCAATTTTTTGGGGGATGTCACGAATTAAAGTCCTTTTCGCTCTAGGACGCTTAGTTTAGGAGATATGGGCAAAAGAAGTTTTTCATATAAAAATTTCAATTTTTTTAGGTTTTGGGTGGATTTTTCAATTTTTTGGGGGTGGTCACGAATTAAAGTCCTTTTCGCTCTAGGACGCTTAGTTTAGGAGATATGGGCAAAAGAAGTTTTTCATATAAAAATTTAAATTTTTTTAGGTTTTGGATGGATTTTTCAATTTTTTGGGGGAGGTCACGAATTAAAGTCCTTTTCGCTCTAGGACGCATATTTAAGGAGATATGGGCAAAAGAAGTTTTTCATATAAAAATTTAAGAAGTTTTTCATATAAAAATTTAAATTTTTTTAGGTTTTGGATGGATTTTTCAATTTTTTGGGGGAGGTCACGAATTAAAGTCCTTTTCGCTCTAGGACGCATATTTAAGGAGATATGGGCAAAAGAAGTTTTTCATATAAAAATTTAAATTTTTTTAGGTTTTGGATGGATTTTTCAATTTTTTGGGGGTGGTCACGAATTAAAGTCCTTTTCGCTCTAGGACGCATATTTAAGGAGATATGGGCAAAAGAAGTTTTTCATATAAAAATTTCAATTTTTTTAGGTTTTGGGTGGATTTTTCAATTTTTTGGGGGATGTCACGAATTAAAGTCCTTTTCGCTCTAGGACGCATATTTAAGGAGATATGGGCAAAAGAGGTTTTTCATATAAAAAATTCAATTTTTTTAGGTTTTGGGTGGATTTTTCAATTTTTTGGGGGTGGTCACGAATTAAAGTCCTTTTCGCTCTAGGACGCTTAGTTTAGGAGATATGGGCAAAAGAAGTTTTTCATATAAAAATTTAAATTTTTTTAGGTTTTGGATGGATTTTTCAATTTTTTGGGGGAGGTCACGAATTAAAGTCCTTTTCGCTCTAGGACGCATATTTAAGGAGATATGGGCAAAAGAAGTTTTTCATATAAAAATTTAATTTTTTTAGGTTTTGGGTGGATTTTTCAATTTTTTGGGGGTGGTCACGAATTAAAGTCCTTTTCGCTCTAGGACGCTTAGTTTAGGAGATATGGGCAAAAGAAGTTTTTCGTATAAAAATTTCATTTTTTTTAGGTTTTGAGTGGATTTTTCAATTTTTTGGGGATGGTCACGAATTAAAGTCCTTTTCGCTCTAGGACGCATATTTAAGGAGATATGGGCAAAAGAAGTTTTTCGTATAAAAATTTCAATTTTTTTTAGGTTTTGGATGGATTTTTCAATTTTTTGGGGGTGGTCACGAATTAAAGTCCTTTTCGCTCTAGGACGCATATTTAAGGAGATATGGGCAAAAGAAGTTTTTCATATAAAAATTTCAATTTTTTTAGGTTTTGGGTGGATTTTTCAATTTTTTGGGGAGGTCACGAATTAAAGTCCTTTTCGCTCTAGGACGCATATTTAAGGAGATATGGGCAAAAGAAGTTTTTCATATAAAAATTTCAATTTTTTTAGGTTTTGGGTGGATTTTTCAATTTTTTGGGGGTGTCACGAATTAAAGTCCTTTTCGCTCTAGGACGCATATTTAAGGAGATATGGGCAAAAGAAGTTTTTCGTATAAAAATTTCAATTTTTTTAGGTTTTGGGTGGATTTTTCAATTTTTTGGGGTGGTCACGAATTAAAGTCCTTTTCGCTCTAGGACGCATATTTAAGGAGATATGGGCAAAAGAAGTTTTTCATATAAAAATTTCATTTTTTTTAGGTTTTGGGTGGATTTTTCAATTTTTTGGGGGTGGTCACGAATTAAAGTCCTTTTCGCTCTAGGACGCATATTTAAGGAGATATGGACAAAAGAAGTTTTTCGTATAAAAATTTCAATTTTTTTAGGTTTTGGGTGGATTTTTCAATTTTTTGGGTGTGGTCACGAATTAAAGTCCTTTTCGCACTAGGACGCATATTTAAGGAGATATGGGCAAAAGAAGTTTTTCGTATAAAAATTTCAATTTTTTTAGGTTTTGGGTGGATTTTTCAATTTTTTGGGGTGGTCACGAATTAAAGTCCTTTTCGCTCTAGGACGCATATTTAAGGAGATATGGGCAAAAGAAGTTTTTCATATAAAAATTTCAATTTTTTTAGGTTTTGGGTGGATTTTTCAATTTTTTGGGGGATGTCACGAATTAAAGTCCTTTTCGCTCTAGGACGCATATTTAAGGAGATATGGGCAAAAGAGGTTTTTCATATAAAAAATTCAATTTTTTTAGGTTTTGGGTGGATTTTTCAATTTTTTGGGGGATGTCACGAATTAAAGTCTTTTTCGCTCTAGGACGCATATTTAAGGAGATATGGGCAAAAGAAGTTTTTCATATAAAAATTTCAATTTTTTTAGGTTTTGGGTGGATTTTTCAATTTTTTGGGGGTGGTCACGAATTAAAGTCCTTTTCGCTCTAGGAAGCTTAGTTTAGGAGATATGGGCAAAAGAAGTTTTTCATATAAAAATTTAAATTTTTTTAGGTTTTGGATGGATTTTTCAATTTTTTGGGGGTGGTCACGAATTAAAGTCCTTTTCGCTCTAGGACGCTTAGTTTAGGAGATATGGGCAAAAGAAGTTTTTCATATAAAAATTTAATTTTTTTTAGGTTTTGAGTGGATTTTTCAATTTTTTGGGGGTGGTCACGAATTAAAGTCCTTTTCGCTCTAGGACGCTTAGTTTAGGAGATATGGGCAAAAGAAGTTTTTCATATAAAAATTTCAATTTTTTTAGGTTTTGGGTGGATTTTTCAATTTTTTGGCGGTGGTCACGAATTAAAGTCCTTTTCGCTCTAGGACGCTTAGTTTAGGAGATATGGGCAAAAGAAGTTTTTCATAAAAAAATTTAAATTTTTTTAGGTTTTGGATGGATTTTTCAACTTTTTGGGGGAGGTCACGAATTAAAGTCCTTTTCGCTCTAGGACGCATATTTAAGGAGATATGGGCAAAAGAAGTTTTTCATATAAAAATTTAAATTTTTTTAGGTTTTGGGTGGATTTTTCAATTTTTTGGGGGTGGTCACGAATTAAAGTCCTTTTCGCTCTAGGACGCTTAGTTTAGGAGATATGGGCAAAAGAAGTTTTTCGTATAAAAATTTCAATTTTTTTAGGTTTTGAGTGGATTTTTCAATTTTTTGGGGATGGTCACGAATTAAAGTCCTTTTCGCTCTAGGACGCTTAGTTTAGGAGATATGGGCAAAAGAAGTTTTTCATATAAAAATTTAAATTTTTTTAGGTTTTGGATGGATTTTTCAACTTTTTGGGGGAGGTCACGAATTAAAGTCCTTTTCGCTCTAGGACGCATATTTAAGGAGATATGGGCAAAAGAAGTTTTTCATATAAAAATTTCAATTTTTTTAGGTTTTGGGTGGATTTTTCAATTTTTTGGGGGTGGTCACGAATTAAAGTCCTTTTCGCTCTAGGACGCTTAGTTTAGGAGATATGGGCAAACGAAGTTTTTCATATAAAAATTTAAATTTTTTTAGGTTTTGGATGGATTTTTCAACTTTTTGGGGGAGGTCACGAATTAAAGTCCTTTTCGCTCTAGGACGCATATTTAAGGAGATATGGGCAAAAGAAGTTTTTCATATAAAAATTTAAATTTTTTTAGGTTTTGGGTGGATTTTTCAATTTTTTGGGGGTGGTCACGAATTAAAGTCCTTTTCGCTCTAGGACGCTTAGTTTAGGAGATATGGGCAAAAGAAGTTTTTCGTATAAAAATTTCAATTTTTTTAGGTTTTGAGTGGATTTTTCAATTTTTTGGGGATGGTCACGAATTAAAGTCCTTTTCGCTCTAGGACGCATATTTAAGGAGATATGGGCAAAAGAAGTTTTTCGTATAAAAATTTCAATTTTTTTTAGGTTTTGGGTGGATTTTTCAATTTTTTGGGGGTGGTCACGAATTAAAGTCCTTTTCGCTCTAGGACGCATATTTAAGGAGATATGGGCAAAAGAAGTTTTTCATATAAAAATTTCAATTTTTTTAGGTTTTGGGTGGATTTTTCAATTTTTTGGGGAGGTCACGAATTAAAGTCCTTTTCGCTCTAGGACGCATGTTTAAGGAGATATGGGCAAAAGAAGTTTTTCATATAAAAATTTCAATTTTTTTAGGTTTTGGGTGGATTTTTCAGTTTTTTGGGGGTGTCACGAATTAAAGTCCTTTTCGCTCTAGGACGCATATTTAAGGAGATATGTGCAAAAGAAGTTTTTCGTATAAAAATTTCAATTTTTTTAGGTTTTGGGTGGATTTTTCAATTTTTTGGGGTGGTCACGAATTAAAGTCCTTTTCGCTCTAGGACGCATATTTAAGGAGATATGGGCAAAAGAAGTTTTTCATATAAAAATTTCATTTTTTTTAGGTTTTGGGTGGATTTTTCAATTTTTTGGGGGTGTCACGAATTAAAGTCCTTTTCGCTCTAGGACGCATATTTAAGGAGATATGGACAAAAGAAGTTTTTCGTATAAAAATTTCAATTTTTTTAGGTTTTGGGTGGATTTTTCAATTTTTTGGGTGTGGTCACGAATTAAAGTCCTTTTCGCTCTAGGACGCATATTTAAGGAGATATGGGCAAAGGAAGTTTTTCGTATAAAAATTTCAATTTTTTTAGGTTTTGGGTGGATTTTTCAATTTTTTGGGGTGGTCGCGAATTAAAGTCCTTTTCGCTCTAGGACGCATATTTAAGGAGATATGGGCAAAAGAAGTTTTTCATATAAAAATTTCAATTTTTTTAGGTTTTGGGTGGATTTTTCAATTTTTTGGGGGATGTCACGAATTAAAGTCCTTTTCGCTCTAGGACGCATATTTAAGGAGATATGGGCAAAAGAGGTTTTTCATATAAAAAATTCAATTTTTTTAGGTTTTGGGTGGATTTTTCAATTTTTTGGGGGTGGTCACGAATTAAAGTCCTTTTCGCTCTAGGACGCTTAGTTTAGGAGATATGGGCAAAAGAAGTTTTTCATATAAAAATTTCAATTTTTTTAGGTTTTGGGTGGATTTTTCAATTTTTTGGGGGTGGTCACGAATTAAAGTCCTTTTCGCTCTAGGACGCTTAGTTTAGGAGATATGGGCAAAAGAAGTTTTTCATATAAAAATTTAATTTTTTTTAGGTTTTGAGTGGATTTTTCAATTTTTTGGGGGTGGTCACGAATTAAAGTCCTTTTCGCTCTAGGACGCTTAGTTTAGGAGATATGGGCAAAAGAAGTTTTTCATATAAAAATTTCAATTTTTTTAGGTTTTGGGTGGATTTTTCAATTTTTTGGCGGTGGTCACGAATTAAAGTCCTTTTCGCTCTAGGACGCTTAGTTTAGGAGATATGGGCAAAAGAAGTTTTTCATATAAAAATTTAAATTTTTTTAGGTTTTGGATGGATTTTTCAATTTTTTGGGGGAGGTCACGAATTAAAGTCCTTTTCGCTCTAGGACGCATATTTAAGGAGATATGGGCAAAAGGAGTTTTTCATATAAAAATTTAAATTTTTTTAGGTTTTGGGTGGATTTTTCAATTTTTTGGGGGAGGTCACGAATTAAAGTCCTTTTCGCTCTAGGACGCTTAGTTTAGGAGATATGGGCAAAAGAAGTTTTTCATATAAAAATTTAAATTTTTTTAGGTTTTGGATGGATTTTTCAATTTTTTGGGGGAGGTCGCGAATTAAAGTCCTTTTCGCTCTAGGACGCATATTTAAGGAGATATGGGCAAAAGAAGTTTCTCATATAAAAATTTAAATTTTTTTAGGTTTGGATGGATTTTTCAATTTTTTGGGAGTGGTCACGAATTAAAGTCCTTTTCGCTCTAGGACGCATATTTAAGGAGATATGGGCAAAAGAAGTTTTTCATATAAAAATTTAAATTTTTTTAGGTTTTGGATGGATTTTTCAATTTTTTGGGGGAGGTCACGAATTAAAGTCCTTTAAGCTCTAGGACGCATATGTAAGGAGATATGGGCAAAAGAAGTCTTTCATATAAAAATTTCAATTTTTTTAGGTTTTGGGTGGATTTTGCAATTTTTTGGCGGTGGTCACGAATTAAAGTCCTTTTCGCTCTAGGACGCTTAGTTTAGGAGATATGGGCAAAAGAAGTTTTTCATATAAAAATTTAAATTTTTTTAGGTTTTGGATGGATTTTTCAATTTTTTGGGGGTGGTCACGAATTAAAGTCCTTTTCGCTCTAGGACGCTTAGTTTAGGAGATATGGGCAAAAGAAGTTTTTCATATAAAATATTAAATTTTTTTAGGTTTTGGATGGATTTTTCAATTTTTTGGGGGAGGTCACGAATTAAAGTCCTTTTCGCTCTAGGACGCTTAGTTTAGGAGATATGGGCAAAAGAAGTTTTTCATATAAAAATTTAAATTTTTTTAGGTTTTGGGTGGATTTTTCAATTTTTTGGGGGAGGTCACGAATTAAAGTCCTTTTCGCTCTAGGACGCTTAGTTTAGGAGATATGGGCAAAAGAAGTTTTTCATATAAAAATTTAAATTTTTTTAGGTTTTGGATGGATTTTTCAATTTTTTGGGGGAGGTCACGAATTAAAGTCCTTTTCGCTCTAGGACGCATATTTAAGGAGATATGGGCAAAAGAAGTTTTTCATATAAAAATTTCAATTTTTTTAGGTTTTGGGTGGATTTTTCAATTTTTTGGGGGTGGTCACGAATTAAAGTCTTTTTCGCTCTAGGACGCATATTTAAGGAGATATGGGCAAAAGAAGTTTTTCATATAAAAATTTCAATTTTTTTAGGTTTTGGGTGGATTTTTCAATTTTTTGGGGGTGGTCACGAATTAAAGTCTTTTTCGCTCTAGGACGCATATTTAAGGAGATATGGGCAAAAGAAGTTTTTCATATAAAAATTTATTTTTTTTAGGTTTTGGATGGATTTTTCAATTTTTTGGGGGAGGTCACGAATTAAAGTCCTTTTCGCTCTAGGACGCATATTTAAGGAGATATGGGCAAAAGAAGTTTTTCATATAAAAATTTCAATTTTTTTAGGTTTTGGGTGGATTTTTAAATTTTTGGGGGAGGTCACGAATTAAAGTCCTTTTCGCTCTAGGACGCTTAGTTTAGGAGATATGGGCAAAAGAAGTTTTTCATATAAAAATTTAAATTTTTTTAGGTTTTGGATGGATTTTTCAATTTTTTGGGGGTGGTCACGAATTAAAGTCCATTTCGCTCTAGGACGCATATTTAAGGAGATATGGGCAAAAGAAGTTTTTCATATAAAAATTTAAATTTTTTTAGGTTTTGGGTGGATTTTTCAATTTTTTGGGGGTGGTCACGAATTAAAGTCCTTTTCGCTCTAGGACGCTTAGTTTAGGAGATATGGGCAAAAGAAGTTTTTCATATAAAAATTTAAATTTTTTTAGGTTTTGGATGGATTTTTCAATTTTTTGGGGGAGGTCACGAATTAAAGTCCTTTTCGCTCTAGGACGCATATTTAAGGAGATATGGGCAAAAGAAGTTTTCATATAAAAATTTCAATTTTTTAGGTTTTGGGTGGATTTTTCAATTTTTTGGGGGTGGTCACGAATTAAAGTCCTTTTCGCTCTAGGACGCTTAGTTTAGGAGATATGGGCAAAAGAAGTTTTTCATATAAAAATTTAAATTTTTTTAGGTTTTGGATGGATTTTTCAATTTTTTGGGGGAGGTCACGAATTAAAGTCCTTTTCGCTCTAGGACGCATATTTAAGGAGATATGGGCAAAAGAAGTTTTTCATATAAAAATTTAAATTTTTTTAGGTTTTGGGTAGATTTTTCAATTTTTTGGGGGAGGTCACGAATTAAAGTCCTTTTCGCTCTAGGACGCATATTTAAGGAGATATGGGCAAAAGAAGTTTTTCATATAAAAAATTAAATTTTTTTAGATTTTGGATGGATTTTTCAATTTTTTGGGGGTGGTCACGAATTAAAGTCCTTTTCGCTCTAGGACGCATATTTAAGGAGATATGGGCAAAAGAAGTTTTTCATATAAAAATTTCAATTTTTTTAGGTTTTGGGTGGATTTTTCAATTTTTTGGGGAGGTCACGAATTAAAGTCCTTTTCGCTCTAGGACGCATATTTAAGGAGATATGGGCAAAAGAAGTTTTTCGTATAAAAATTTCAATTTTTTTTAGGTTTTGGGTGGATTTTTCAATTTTTTGGGGGTGGTCACGAATTAAAGTCCTTTTCGCTCTAGGACGCATATTTAAGGAGATATGGGCAAAAGAAGTTTTTCATATAAAAATTTCAATTTTTTTTAGGTTTTGGGTGGATTTTTCAATTTTTTGGGGAGGTCACGAATTAAAGTCCTTTTCGCTCTAGGACGCATATTTAAGGAGATATGGGCAAAAGAAGTTTTTCATATAAAAATTTCAATTTTTTTAGGTTTTTGGTGGATTTTTCAATTTTTTGGGGGTGGTCACGAATTAAAGTCCTTTTCGCTCTAGGACGCTTAGTTTTGGAGATATGGGCAAAAGAAGTTTTTCATATAAAAATTTAAATTTTTTTAGGTTTTGGATGGATTTTTCAATTTTTTGGGGGAGGTCACGAATTAAAGTCCTTTTCGCTCTAGGACGCATATTTAAGGAGATATGGGCAAACGAAGATTTTCATATAAAAATTTCAATTTTTTTAGGTTTTGGGTGGATTTTTCAATTTTTTGGGGGAGGTCACGAATTAAAGTCCTTTTCGCTCTAGGACGCATATTTAAGGGCAAAAGAAGTTTTTCATATAAAAAATTAAATTTTTTTAGGTTTTGGATGGATTTTTCAATTTTTTGGGGGTGGTCACGAATTAAAGTCCTTTTCGCTCTAGGACGCTTAGTTTAGGAGATATGGGCAAAAGAAGTTTTTCATATAAAAATTTCAATTTTTTTAGGTTTTGGGTGGATTTTTCAATTTTTTGGGGAGGTCACGAATTAAAGTCCTTTTCGCTCTAGGACGCATATTTAAGGAGATATGGGCAAAAGAAGTTTTTCATATAAAAATTTAAATTTTTTTAGGTTTTGGGTGGATTTTTCAATTTTTTGGGGGTGGTCACGAATTAAAGTCCTTTTCGCTCTAGGACGCTTAGTTTAGGAGATATGGGCAAAAGAAGTTTTTCATATAAAAATTTCAATTTTTTTAGGTTTTGGGTGGATTTTTAAATTTTTTGGGGGAGGTCACGAATTAAAGTCCTTTTCGCTCTAGGACGCATATTTAAGGAGATATGGGCAAAAGAAGATTTTCATATAAACATTTCAATTTTTTTAGGTTTTGGGTGGATTTTTCAATTTTTTGGGGGTGGTCACGAATTAAAGTCCTTTTCGCTCTAGGACGCTTAGTTTAGGAGATATGGGCAAAAGAAGTTTTTCATATAAAAATTTCAATTTTTTTAGGTTTTGGGTGGATTTTTAAATTTTTTGGGGGAGGTCACGAATTAAAGTCCTTTTCGCTCTAGGACGCATATTTAAGGAGATATGGGCAAAAGAAGATTTTCATATAAACATTTCAATTTTTTTAGGTTTTGGGTGGATTTTCCAATTTTTTGGGGGAGGTCACGAATTAAAGTCCTTTTCGCTCTAGGACGCTTAGTTTAGGAGATATGGGCAAAAGAAGTTTTTCATATAAAAATTTAAATTTTTTTAGGTTTTGGATGGATTTTTCAATTTTTTGGGGGTGGTCACGAATTAAAGTCCTTTTCGCTCTAGGACGCATATTTAAGGAGATATGGGCAAAAGAAGTTTTTCATATAAAAATTTAAATTTTTTTAGGTTTTGGGTGGATTTTTCAATTTTTTGGGGGTGGTCACGAATTAAAGTCCTTTTCGCTCTAGGACGCTTAGTTTAGGAGATATGGGCAAAAGAAGTTTTTCATATAAAAATTTAAATTTTTTTAGGTTTTGGATGGATTTTTCAATTTTTTGGGGGTGGTCACGAATTAAAGTCCTTTTCACTCTAGGACGCATATTTAAGGAGATATGGGCAAAAGAAGTTTTTCATATAAAAATTTAAATTTTTTTAGGTTTTGGATGGATTTTTCAATTTTTTGGGGGTGGTCACGAATTAAAGTCCTTTTCACTCTAGGACGCATATTTAAGGAGATATGGGCAAATGAAGTTTTTCATATAAAAATTTAAATTTTTTTAGGTTTTGGATGGATTTTTCAATTTTTTGGGGGAGGTCACGAATTAAAGTCCTTTTCGCTCTAGGACGCATATTTAAGGAGATATGGGCAAAAGAAGTTTTTCATATAAAAATTTCAATTTTTTTAGGTTTTGGGTGGATTTTTCAATTTTTTGGGGGTGGTCACGAATTAAAGTCCTTTTCGCTCTAGGACGCTTAGTTTAGGAGATATGGGCAAAAGAAGTTTTTCATATAAAAATTTAAATTTTTTTAGGTTTTGGATGGATTTTTCAATTTTTTGGGGGAGGTCACGAATTAAAGTCCTTTTCGCTCTAGGACGCATATTTAAGGAGATATGGGCAAAAGAAGTTTTTCATATAAAAATTTAAATTTTTTTAGGTTTTGGGTGGATTTTTCAATTTTTTGGGGCAGGTCACGAATTAAAGTCCTTTTCGCTCTAGGACGCTTAGTTTAGGAGATATGGGTAAAAGAAGTTTTTCATATAAAAATTTAAATTTTTTTAGGTTTTGGATGGATTTTTCAATTTTTTGGGGGAGGTCACGAATTAAAGTCCTTTTCGCTCTAGGACGCATATTTAAGGAGATGTGGGCAAAAGAAGTTTTTCATATAAAAATTTAAATTTTTTTAGGTTTGGATGGATTTTTCAATTTTTTGGGGGTGGTCACGAATTAAAGTCCTTTTCGCTCTAGGACGCATATTTAAGGAGATATGGGCAAAAGAAGTTTTTCATATAAAAATTTAAATTTTTTTAGGTTTTGGGTGGATTTTTCTATTTTTTGGGGGTGGTCACGAATTAAAGTCCTTTTCGCTCTAGGACGCTTAGTTTAGGAGATATGGGCAAAAGAAGTTTTTCATATAAAAATTTAAATTTTTTTAGGTTTTGGATGGATTTTTCAATTTTTTGGAGGTGGTCACGAATTAAAGTCCTTTTCGCTCTATGACGCATATTTAAGGAGATATGGGCAAAAGAAGTTTTTCATATAAAAATTTCAATTTTTTTAGGTTTTGGGTGGATTTTTCAATTTTTTGGGGGTGGTCACGAATTAAAGTCCTTTTCGCTCTAGGACGCTTAGTTTAGGAGATATGGGCAAAAGAAGTTTTTCATATAAAAATTTAAATTTTTTTAAGTTTTGGATGGATTTTTTCAATTTTTTGGGGGAGGTCACGAATTAAAGTCCTTTTCGCTCTAGGACGCATATTTAAGGAGATATGGGCAAAAGAAGTTTTCATATAAAAATTTCAATTTTTTTACGTTTTGGGTGGATTTTTCAATTTTTTGGGGGTGGTCACGAATTAAAGTCCTTTTCGCTCTAGGACGCTTAGTTTAGGAGATATGGGCAAAAGAAGTTTTTCATATAAAAATTTAAATTTTTTTAGGTTTTGGATGGATTTTTCAATTTTTTGGGGGAGGTCACGAATTAAAGTCCTTTTCGCTCTAGGACGCATATTTAAGGAGATATGGGCAAAAGAAGTTTTTCATATAAAAATTTAAATTTTTTTAGGTTTTGGGTGGATTTTTCAATTTTTTGGGGGAGGTCACGAATTAAAGTCCTTTTCGCTCTAGGACGCTTAGTTTAGGAGATATGGGCAAAAGAAGTTTTTCATATAAAAATTTCAATTTTTTTAGGTTTTGGGTGGATTTTTCAATTTTTTGGGTGTGGTCACGAATTAAAGTCCTTTTCGCTCTAGGACGCATATTTAAGGAGATATGGGCAAAAGAAGTTTTTCATATAAAAATTTCAATTTTTTTAGGTTTTGGGTGGATTTTTCAATTTTTTGGGGGTGGTCACGAATTAAAGTCCTTTTCGCTCTAGGACGCTTAGTTTAGGAGATATGGGCAAAAGAAGTTTTTCATATAAAAATTTAAATTTTTTTAGGTTTTGGATGGATTTTTCAATTTTTTGGGGGAGGTCACGAATTAAAGTCCTTTTCGCTCTAGGACGCATATTTAAGGAGATATGGGCAAAAGAAATTTTCATATAAAAATTTCAATTTTTTTAGGTTTTGGATGGATTTTTCAATTTTTTGGGGGTGGTCACGAATTAAAGTCCTTTTCGCTCTAGGACGCATATTTAAGGAGATATGGGCAAAAGAAGTTTTTCATATAAAAATTTCAATTTTTTTAGGTTTTGGGTGGATTTTTCAATTTTTTGGGGGTGGTCACGAATTAAAGTCCTTTTCGCTCTAGGACGCTTAGTTTAGGAGATATGGGCAAAAGAAGTTTTTCATATAAAAATTTAATTTTTTTTAGGTTTTGGATGGATTTTTCAATTTTTTGGGGGAGGTCACGAATTAAAGTCCTTTTCGCTCTAGGACGCATATTTAAGGAGATATGGGCAAAAGAAGTTTTTCATATAAAAATTTCAATTTTTTTAGGTTTTGGGTGGATTTTTCAATTTTTTGGGGGAGGTCACGAATTAAAGTCCTTTTCGCTCTAGGACGCTTAGTTTAGGAGATATGGGCAAAAGAAGTTTTTCATATAAAAATTTAAATTTTTTTAGGTTTTGGATGGATTTTTCAATTTTTTGGGGGAGGTCACGAATTAAAGTCCTTTTCGCTCTAGGACGCTTAGTTTAGGAGATATGGGCAAAAGAAGTTTTTCATATAAAAATTTAAATTTTTTTAGTTTTTGGATGGATTTTTCAATTTTTTGGGGGAGGTCACGAATTAAAGTCCTTTTCGCTCTAGGACGCATATTTAAGGAGATATGGGCAAAAGAAGTTTTTCATATAAAAATTTCAATTTTTTTAGGTTTTGGGTGGATTTTTCAATTTTTTGGGGGAGGTCACGAATTAAAGTCCTTTTCGCTCTAGGACGCATATTTAAGGGGATATGGGCAAAAGAAGATTTTCATATAAAAATTTCAATTTTTTTAGGTTTTGGGTGGATTTTTCAATTTGTTGGGGGAGGTCACGAATTAAAGTCCTTTTCGCTCTAGGACGCATATTTAAGGAGATATGGGCAAAAGAAGTTTTTCATATAAAAATTTCAATTTTTTTAGGTTTTGGGTGGATTTTTCGATTTTTTGGGGGTGGTCACGAATTAAAGTCCTTTTCGCTCTAGGACGCTTAGTTTAGGAGATATGGGCAAAAGAAGTTTTTCATATAAAAATTTAAATTTTTTTAGGTTTTGGATGGATTTTTCAATTTTTTGGGGGAGGTCACGAATTAAAGTCCTTTTCGCTCTAGGACGCAGAAGTTTTTCATATAAAAATTTAAATTTTTTTAGGTTTTGGGTGGATTTTTCAATTTTTTGGGGGAGGTCACGAATTAAAGTCCTTTTCGCTCTAGGACGCTTAGTTTAGGAGATATGGGCAAAAGAAGTTTTTCATATAAAAATTTCAATTTTTTTAGGTTTTGGATGGATTTTTCAATTTTTTGGGGGTGGTCACGAATTAAAGTCCTTTTCGCTCTAGGACGCATATTTAAGGAGATATGGGCAAAAGAAGTTTTTCATATAAAAATTTCAATTTTTTTAGGTTTTGGGTGGATTTTTCATTTTTTTGGGGGTGGTCACGAATTAAAGTCCTTTTCGCTCTAGGACGCATATTTAAGGAGATATGGGCAAAAGAAGTTTTTCATATAAAAATTTAAATTTTTTTAGGTTTTGGATGGATTTTTCAATTTTTTGGGGGAGGTCACGAATTAAAGTCCTTTTCGCTCTAGGACGCATATGTAAGGAGATATGGGCAAAAGAAGTTTTTCATATAAAAATTTCAATTTTTTTAGGTTTTGGGTGGATTTTGCAATTTTTTGGTGGTGGTCACGAATTAAAGTCCTTTTCGCTCTAGGACGCTTAGTTTAGGAGATATGGGCAAAAGAAGTTTTTCATATAAAAATTTAAATTTTTTTAGGTTTTGGATGGATTTTTCAATTTTTTGGGGGAGGTCACGAATTAAAGTCCTTTTCGCTCTAGGACGCATATTTAAGGAGATATGGGCAAAAGAAGTTTTTCATATAAAAATTTCAATTTTTTTAGGTTTTGGGTGGATTTTTCAATTTTTTGGGGGAGGTCACGAATTAAAGTCCTTTTCGCTCTAGGACGCTTAGTTTAGGAGATATGGGCAAAAGAAGTTTTTCATATAAAAATTTAAATTTTTTTAGGTTTTGGATGGATTTTTCAATTTTTTGGGGGAGGTCACGAATTAAAGTCCTTTTCGCTCTAGGACGCATATTTAAGGAGATATGGGCAAAAGAAGTTTTTCATATAAAAATTTCAATTTTTTTAGGTTTTGGGTGGATTTTTCAATTTTTTGGGGGTGGTCACGAATTAAAGTCCTTTTCGCTCTAGGACGCATATTTAAGGAGATATGGGCAAAAGAAGTTTTTCATATAAAAATTTAAATTTTTTTAGGTTTTGGATGGATTTTTCAATTTTTTGGGGGAGGTCACGAATTAAAGTCCTTTTCGCTCTAGGACGCATATTTAAGGAGATATGGGCAAAAGAAGTTTTTCATATAAAAATTTCAATTTTTTTAGGTTTTGGGTGGATTTTTCAATTTTTTGGGGGAGGTCACGAATTAAAGTCCTTTTCGCTCTAGGACGCATATTTAAGGAGATATGGGCAAAAGAAGATTTTCATATAAAAATTTCAATTTTTTTAGGTTTTGGGTGGATTTTTCAATTTTTTGGGGGAGGTCACGAATTAAAGTCCTTTTCGCTCTAGGACGCTTAGTTTAGGAGATATGGGCAAAAGAAGTTTTTCATATAAAAATTTCAATTTTTTTAGGTTTTGGATGGATTTTTCAATTTTTTGGGGGTGGTCACGAATTAAAGTCCTTTTCGCTCTAGGACGCATATTTAAGGAGATATGGGCAAAAGAAGTTTTTCATATAAAAATTTAAATTTTTTTAGGTTTTGGGTGGATTTTTCAATTTTTTGGGGGAGGTCACGAATTAAAGTCCTTTTCGCTCTAGGACGCTTAGTTTAGGAGATATGGGCAAAAGAAGTTTTTCATATAAAAATTTAAATTTTTTTAGGTTTTGGATGGATTTTTCAATTTTTTGGGGGAGGTCACGAATTAAAGTCCTTTTCGCTCTAGGACGCATATTTAAGGAGATATGGGCAAAAGAAGTTTTTCATATAAAAATTTCAATTTTTTTAGGTTTTGGGTGGATTTTTCAATTTTTTGGGGGTGGTCACGAATTAAAGTCCTTTTCGCTCTAGGACGCATATTTAAGGAGATATGGGCAAAAGAAGTTTTTCATATAAAAATTTAAATTTTTTTAGGTTTTGGATGGATTTTTCAATTTTTTGGGGGAGGTCACGAATTAAAGTCCTTTTCGCTCTAGGACGCATATTTAAGGAGATATGGGCAAAAGAAGTTTTTCATATAAAAATTTCAATTTTTTTAGGTTTTGGGTGGATTTTTCAATTTTTTGGGGGAGGTCACGAATTAAAGTCCTTTTCGCTCTAGGACGCATATTTAAGGAGATATGGGCAAAATAAGTTTTTCATATAAAAATTTAAATTTTTTTAGGTTTTGGGTGGATTTTTCAATTTTTTGGGGGAGGTCACGAATTAAAGTCCTTTTCGCTCTAGGACGCTTAGTTTAGGAGATATGGGCAAAAGAAGTTTTTCATATAAAAATTTCAATTTTTTTAGGTTTTGGATGGATTTTTAAATTTTTTGGGGGAGGTCACGAATTAAAGTCCTTTTCGCTCTAGGACGCATATTTAAGGAGATGTGGGCAAAAGAAGTTTTTCATATAAAAATTTAAATTTTTTTAGGTTTGGATGGATTTTTCAATTTTTTGGGGGAGGTCACGAATTAAAGTCCTTTTCGCTCTAGGACGCTTAGTTTAGGAGATATGGGCAAAAGAAGTTTTTCATATAAAAATTTAAATTTTTTTAGGTTTTGGATGGATTTTTCAATTTTTTGGGGGTGGTCACGAATTAAAGTCCTTTTCACTCTAGGACGCATATTTAAGGAGATATGGGCAAAAGAAGTTTTTCATATAAAAATTTAAATTTTTTTAGGTTTTGGATGGATTTTTCAATTTTTTGGGGGAGGTCACGAATTAAAGTCCTTTTCGCTCTAGGACGCATATTTAAGGAGATATGGGCAAAATAAGTTTTTCATATAAAAATTTAAATTTTTTTAGGTTTTGGGTGGATTTTTCAATTTTTTGGGGGAGGTCACGAATTAAAGTCCTTTTCGCTCTAGGACGCTTAGTTTAGGAGATATGGGCAAAAGAAGTTTTTCATATAAAAATTTCAATTTTTTTAGGTTTTGGATGGATTTTTAAATTTTTTGGGGGAGGTCACGAATTAAAGTCCTTTTCGCTCTAGGACGCATATTTAAGGAGATGTGGGCAAAAGAAGTTTTTCATATAAAAATTTAAATTTTTTTAGGTTTGGATGGATTTTTCAATTTTTTGGGGGAGGTCACGAATTAAAGTCCTTTTCGCTCTAGGACGCATATTGAAGGAGATATGGGCAAAAGAAGTTTTTCATATAAAAATTTAAATTTTTTTAGGTTTTGGGTGAATTTTTCAATTTTTTGGGGGTGGTCACGAATTAAAGTCCTTTTCGCTCTAGGACGCTTAGTTTAGGAGATATGGGCAGAAGAAGTTTTTCATATAAAAATTTAAATTTTTTTAGGTTTTGGATGGATTTTTCAATTTTTTGGGGGTGGTCACGAATTAAAGTCCTTTTCGCTCTAGGACGCATATTTAAGGAGATATGGGCAAAAGAAGTTTTTCATATAAAAATTTCAATTTTTTTAGGTTTTGGGTGGATTTTTCAATTTTTTGGGGGTGGTCACGAATTAAAGTCCTTTTCGCTCTAGGACGCTTAGTTTAGGAGATATGGGCAAAAGAAGTTTTTCATATAAAAATTTAAATTTTTTTAGGTTTTGGATGGATTTTTCAATTTTTTGGGGGAGGTCACGAATTAAAGTCCTTTTCGCTCTAGGACGCATATTTAAGGAGATATGGGCAAAAGAAGTTTTCATATAAAAAATTTCAATTTTTTTAGGTTTTGGGTAGATTTTTTAATTTTTTGGGGGTGGTCACGAATTAAAGTCCTTTTCGCTCTAGGACGCTTAGTTTAGGAGATATGGGCAAAAGAAGTTTTTCATATAAAAATTTAAATTTTTTTAGGTTTTGGATGGATTTTTCAATTTTTTGGGGGAGGTCACGAATTAAAGTCCTTTTCGCTCTAGGACGCATATTTAAGGAGATATGGGCAAAAGAAGTTTTTCATATAAAAATTTCAATTTTTTTAGGTTTTGGGTGGATTTTTCAATTTTTTGGGGGAGGTCACGAATTAAAGTCCTTTTCGCTCTAGGACGCATATTTAAGGAGATATGGGCAAAAGAAGTTTTTCATATAAAAATTTCAATTTTTTTAGGTTTTGGGTGGATTTTTCAATTTTTTGGGGGAGGTCACGAATTAAAGTCCTTTTCGCTCTAGGACGCATATTTAAGGAGATATGGGCAAAAGAAGTTTTCATATAAAAAATTTCAATTTTTTTAGGTTTTGGGTAGATTTTTCAATTTTTTGGGGGTGGTCACGAATTAAAGTCCTTTTCGCTCTAGGACGCTTAGTTTAGGAGATATGGGCAAAAGAAGTTTTTCATATAAAAATTTCAATTTTTTTAGGTTTTGGGTGGATTTTTCAATTTTTTTGGGGTGGTCACGAATTAAAGTCCTTTTCGCTCTAGGACGCATATTTAAGGAGA
Organism: Haematobia irritans; assembly: GCF_050003625.1. NCBI lineage: Eukaryota > Metazoa > Arthropoda > Insecta > Diptera > Muscidae > Haematobia > Haematobia irritans. Next base: position 161,457,493 of record NC_134397.1, on the reverse strand, counting down.
TATGGGCAAAAGAAGTTTTTCATATAAAAATTTAAATTTTTTTAGGTTTTGGATGGATTTTTCAATTTTTTGGGGGAGGTCACGAATTAAAGTCCTTTTCGCTCTAGGACGCATATTTAAGGAGATATGGGCAAAAGAAGTTTTTCATATAAAAATTTCAATTTTTTTAGGTTTTGGGTGGATTTTTCAATTTTTTGGGGGAGGTCACGAATTAAAGTCCTTTTCGCTCTAGGACGCATATTTAAGGAGATATGGGCAAAAGAAGATTTTCATATAAAAATTTCAATTTTTTTAGGTTTTGGGTGGATTTTTCAATTTTTTGGGGGAGGTCACGAATTAAAGTCCTTTTCGCTCTAGGACGCTTAGTTTAGGAGATATGGGCAAAAGAAGTTTTTCATATAAAAATTTCAATTTTTTTAGGTTTTGGATGGATTTTTCAATTTTTTGGGGGTGGTCACGAATTAAAGTCCTTTTCGCTCTAGGACGCATATTTAAGGAGATATGGGCAAAAGAAGTTTTTCATATAAAAATTTAAATTTTTTTTTGGTTTTGGATGGATTTTTCAATTTTTTGGGGGTGGTCACGAATTAAAGTCCTTTTCGCTCTAGGACGCATATTTAAGGAGATATGGGCAAAAGAAGTTTTTCATATAAAAATTTAAATTTTTTTAGGTTTTGGGTGGATTTTTCAATTTTTTGGGGGTGGTCACGAATTAAAGTCCTTTTCGCTCTAGGACGCATATTTAAGGAGATATGGGCAAAAGAAGATTTTCATATAAAAATTTAAATTTTTTTAGGTTTTGGATGGATTTTTCAATTTTTTGGGGGTGGTCACGAATTAAAGTCCTTTTCGCTCTAGGACGCTTAGTTTAGGAGATATGGGCAAAAGAAGTTTTTCATATAAAAATTTAAATTTTTTTAGGTTTTGGATGGATTTTTCAATTTTTTGGGGGTGGTCACGAATTAAAGTCCTTTTCACTCTAGGACGCATATTTAAGGAGATATGGGCAAAAGAAGTTTTTCATATAAAAATTTAAATTTTTTTAGGTTTTGGATGGATTTTTCAATTTTTTGGGGGAGGTCACGAATTAAAGTCCTTTTCACTCTAGGACGCATATTTAAGGAGATATGGGCAAAAGAAGTTTTTCATATAAAAATTTAAATTTTTTTAGGTTTTGGATGGATTTTTCAATTTTTTGGGGGAGGTCACGAATTAAAGTCCTTTTCGCTCTAGGACGCATATTTAAGGAGATATGGGCAAAAGAAGTTTTTCATATAAAAATTTAAATTTTTTTAGGTTTTGGGTGGATTTTTCAATTTTTTGGGGGAGGTCACGAATTAAAGTCCTTTTCGCTCTAGGACGCTTAGTTTAGGAGATATGGGCAAAAGAAGTTTTTCATATAAAAATTTCAATTTTTTTAGGTTTTGGATGGATTTTTAAATTTTTTGGGGGAGGTCACGAATTTAAGTCCTTTTCGCTCTAGGACGCATATTTAAGGAGATATGGGCAAAAGAAGATTTTCATATAAAAATTTCAATTTTTTTAGGTTTTGGGTGGATTTTTCAATTTTTTGGGGGAGGTCACGAATTAAAGTCCTTTTCGCTCTAGGACGCATATTTAAGGAGATATGGGCAAAAGAAGTTTTTCATATAAAAATTTCAATTTTTTTAGGTTTTGGATGGATTTTTCAATTTTTTGGGGGTGGTCACGAATTAAAGTCCTTTTCGCTCTAGGACGCATATTTAAGGAGATATGGGCAAAAGAAGTTTTTCATATAAAAATTTAAATTTTTTTTTGGTTTTGGATGGATTTTTCAATTTTTTGGGGGTGGTCACGAATTAAAGTCCTTTTCGCTCTAGGACGCATATTTAAGGAGATATGGGCAAAAGAAGTTTTTCATATAAAAATTTAAATTTTTTTAGGTTTTGGGTGGATTTTTCAATTTTTTGGGGGTGGTCACGAATTAAAGTCCTTTTCGCTCTAGGACGCATATTTAAGGAGATATGGGCAAAAGAAGATTTTCATATAAAAATTTAAATTTTTTTAGGTTTTGGATGGATTTTTCAATTTTTTGGGGGTGGTCACGAATTAAAGTCCTTTTCGCTCTAGGACGCTTAGTTTAGGAGATATGGGCAAAAGAAGTTTTTCATATAAAAATTTAAATTTTTTTAGGTTTTGGATGGATTTTTCAATTTTTTGGGGGTGGTCACGAATTAAAGTCCTTTTCACTCTAGGACGCATATTTAAGGAGATATGGGCAAAAGAAGTTTTTCATATAAAAATTTAAATTTTTTTAGGTTTTGGATGGATTTTTCAATTTTTTGGGGGAGGTCACGAATTAAAGTCCTTTTCACTCTAGGACGCATATTTAAGGAGATATGGGCAAAAGAAGTTTTTCATATAAAAATTTAAATTTTTTTAGGTTTTGGATGGATTTTTCAATTTTTTGGGGGAGGTCACGAATTAAAGTCCTTTTCGCTCTAGGACGCATATTTAAGGAGATATGGGCAAAAGAAGTTTTTCATATAAAAATTTAAATTTTTTTAGGTTTTGGGTGGATTTTTCAATTTTTTGGGGGAGGTCACGAATTAAAGTCCTTTTCGCTCTAGGACGCTTAGTTTAGGAGATATGGGCAAAAGAAGTTTTTCATATAAAAATTTCAATTTTTTTAGGTTTTGGATGGATTTTTAAATTTTTTGGGGGAGGTCACGAATTTAAGTCCTTTTCGCTCTAGGACGCATATTTCAGGAGATGTGGGCAAAAGAAGTTTTTCATATAAAAATTTAAATTTTTTTAGGTTTGGATGGATTTTTTGGGGGAGGTCACGAATTAAAGTCCTTTTCGCTCTAGGACGCATATTTAAGGAGATATGGGCAAAAGAAGTTTTTCATATAAAAATTTAAATTTTTTTAGGTTTTGGGTGGATTTTTCAATTTTTTGGGGGTGGTCACGAATTAAAGTCCTTTTCGCTCTAGGACGCTTAGTTTGGGAGATATGGGCAAAAGAAGTTTTTCATATAAAAATTTAATTTTTTTTAGGTTTTGGATGGATTTTTCAATTTTTTGGGGGTGGTCACGAATTAAAGTCCTTTTCGCTCTAGGACGCATATTTAAGGAGATATGGGCAAAAGAAGTTTTTCATATAAAAATTTCAATTTTTTTAGGTTTTGGGTGGATTTTTCAATTTTTTGGGGGTGGTCACGAATTAAAGTCCTTTTCGCTCTAGGACGCTTAGTTTAGGAGATATGGGCAAAAGAAGTTTTTCATATAAAAATTTAAATTTTTTTAGGTTTTGGATGGATTTTTCAATTTTTTGGGGGAGGTCACGAATTAAAGTCCTTTTCGCTCTAGGACGCATATTTAAGGAGATATGGGCAAAAGAAGTTTTCATATAAAAAATTTCAATTTTTTTAGGTTTTGGGTAGATTTTTCAATTTTTTGGGGGTGGTCACGAATTAAAGTCCTTTTAGCTCTAGGACGCTTAGTTTAGGAGATATGGGCAAAAGAAGTTTTTCATATAAAAATTTAAATTTTTTTAGGTTTTGGATGGATTTTTCAATTTTTTGGGGGAGGTCACGAATTAAAGTCCTTTTCGCTCTAGGACGCATATTTAAGAAGATATGGGCAAAAGAAGTTTTTCATATAAAAATTTCAATTTTTTTAGGTTTTGGGTGGATTTTTCAATTTTTTGGGGGAGGTCACGAATTAAAGTCCTTTTCGCTCTAGGACGCATATTTAAGGAGATATGGGCAAAAGAAGTTTTTCATATAAAAATTTCAATTTTTTTAGGTTTTGGGTGGATTTTTCAATTTTTTGGGGGAGGTCACGAATTAAAGTCCTTTTCGCTCTAGGACGCATATTTAAGGAGATATGGGCAAAAGAAGTTTTCATATAAAAAATTTCAATTTTTTTAGGTTTTGGGTAGATTTTTCAATTTTTTGGGGGTGGTCACGAATTAAAGTCCTTTTCGCTCTAGGACGCTTAGTTTAGGAGATATGGGCAAAAGAAGTTTTTCATATAAAAATTTCAATTTTTTTAGGTTTTGGGTGGATTTTTCAATTTTTTGGGGGTGGTCACGAATTAAAGTCCTTTTCGCTCTAGGACGCATATTTAAGGAGATATGGGCAAAAGAAGTTTTTCATATAAAAATTTAAATTTTTTTAGGTTTTGGATGGATTTTTCAATTTTTTGGGGGAGGTCACGAATTAAAGTCCTTTTCGCTCTAGGACACATATTTAAGGAGATATGGGCAAAAGAAGTTTTTCATATAAAAATTTCAATTTTTTTAGGTTTTGGGTGGATTTTTCAATTTTTTGGGGGAGGTCACGAATTAAAGTCCTTTTCGCTCTAGGACGCATATTTAAGGAGATGTGGGCAAAAGAAGTTTTTCATATAAAAATTTCAATTTTTTTAGGTTTTGGGTGGATTTTTCAATTTTTTGGGGGAGGTCACGAATTAAAGTCCTTTTCGCTCTAGGACGCTTAGTTTAGGAGATATGGGCAAAAGAAGTTTTTCATATAAAAATTTCAATTTTTTTAGGTTTTGGATGGATTTTTCAATTTTTTGGGGGTGGTCACGAATTAAAGTCCTTTTCGCTCTAGGACGCATATTTAAGGAGATATGGGCAAAAGAAGTTTTTCATATAAAAATTTAAATTTTTTTAGGTTTTGGGTGGATTTTTCAATTTTTTGGGGGTGGTCACGAATTAAAGTCCTTTTCGCTCTAGGACGCTTAGTTTAGGAGATATGGGCAAAAGAAGTTTTTCATATAAAAATTTAAATTTTTTTAGGTTTTGGATGGATTTTTCAATTTTTTGGGGGTGGTCACGAATTAAAGTCCTTTTCACTCTAGGACGCATATTTAAGGAGATATGGGCAAAAGAAGTTTTTCATATAAAAATTTAAATTTTTTTAGGTTTTGGATGGATTTTTCAATTTTTTGGGGGAGGTCACGAATTAAAGTCCTTTTCGCTCTAGGACGCATATTTAAGGAGATATGGGCAAAAGAAGTTTTTCATATAAAAATTTAAATTTTTTTAGGTTTTGGGTGGATTTTTCAATTTTTTGGGGGAGGTCACGAATTAAAGTCCTTTTCGCTCTAGGACGCTTAGTTTAGGAGATATGGGCAAAAGAAGTTTTTCATATAAAAATTTCAATTTTTTTAGGTTTTGGATGGATTTTTAAATTTTTTGGGGGAGGTCACGAATTAAAGTCCTTTTCGCTCTAGGACGCATATTTAAGGAGATGTGGGCAAAAGAAGTTTTTCATATAAAAATTTAAATTTTTTTAGGTTTGGATGGATTTTTCAATTTTTTGGGGGAGGTCACGAATTAAAGTCCTTTTCGCTCTAGGACGCATATTTAAGGAGATATGGGCAAAAGAAGTTTTTCATATAAAAATTTAAATTTTTTTAGGTTTTGGGTGGATTTTTCAATTTTTTGGGGGTGGTCACGAATTAAAGTCCTTTTCGCTCTAGGACGCTTAGTTTAGGAGATATGGGCAAAAGAAGTTTTTCATATAAAAATTTAAATTTTTTTAGGTTTTGGATGGATTTTTCAATTTTTTGGGGGTGGTCACGAATTAAAGTCCTTTTCGCTCTAGGACGCATATTTAAGGAGATATGGGCAAAAGAAGTTTTTCATATAAAAATTTCAATTTTTTTAGGTTTTGGGTGGATTTTTCAATTTTTTGGGGGTGGTCACGAATTAAAGTCCTTTTCGCTCTAGGACGCATATTTAAGGAGATATGGGCAAAAGAAGTTTTTCATATAAAAATTTAAATTTTTTTAGGTTTTGGATGGATTTTTCAATTTTTTGGGGGAGGTCACGAATTAAAGTCCTTTTCGCTCTAGGACGCATATTTAAGGAGATATGGGCAAAAGAAGTTTTCATATAAAAAATTTCAATTTTTTTAGGTTTTGGGTAGATTTTTCAATTTTTTGGGGGTGGTCACGAATTAAAGTCCTTTTCGCTCTAGGACGCTTAGTTTAGGAGATATGGGCAAAAGAAGTTTTTCATATAAAAATTTAAATTTTTTTAGGTTTTGGATGGATTTTTCAATTTTTTGGGGGAGGTCACGAATTAAAGTCCTTTTCGCTCTAGGACGCATATTTAAGGAGATATGGGCAAAAGAAGTTTTTCATATAAAAATTTCAATTTTTTTAGGTTTTGGGTGGATTTTTCAATTTTTTGGGGGTGGTCACGAATTAAAGTCCTTTTCGCTCTAGGACGCTTAGTTTAGGAGATATGGGCAAAAGAAGTTTTTCATATAAAAATTTAAATTTTTTTAAGTTTTGAATGGATTTTTCAATTTTTTGGGGGAGGTCACGAATTAAAGTCCTTTTCGCTCTAGGACGCATATTTAAGGAGATATGGGCAAAAGAAGTTTTCATATAAAAAATTTCAATTTTTTTAGGTTTTGGGTAGATTTTTCAATTTTTTGGGGGTGGTCACGAATTAAAGTCCTTTTCGCTCTAGGACGCTTAGTTTAGGAGATATGGGCAAAAGAAGTTTTTCATATAAAAATTTAAATTTTTTTAGGTTTTGGATGGATTTTTCAATTTTTTGGGGGAGGTCACGAATTAAAGTCCTTTTCGCTCTAGGACGCATATTTAAGGAGATATGGGCAAAAGAAGTTTTTCATATAAAAATTTCAATTTTTTTAGGTTTTGGATGGATTTTTCAATTTTTTGGGGGTGGTCACGAATTAAAGTCCTTTTCGCTCTAGGACGCATATTTAAGGAGATATGGGCAAAATAAGTTTTTCATATAAAAATTTAAATTTTTTTAGGTTTTGGATGGATTTTTCAATTTTTTGGGGGAGGTCACGAATTAAAGTCCTTTTCGCTCTAGGACGCATATTTAAGGAGATATGGGCAAAAGAAGATTTTCATATAAAAATTTCAATTTTTTTAGGTTTTGGGTGGATTTTTCAATTTTTTGGGGGAGGTCACGAATTAAAGTCCTTTTCGCTCTAGGACGCTTAGTTTAGGAGATATGGGCAAAAGAAGTTTTTCATATAAAAAATTAAATTTTTTTAGGTTTTGGATGGATTTTTCAATTTTTTGGGGGTGGTCACGAATTAAAGTCCTTTTCGCTCTAGGACGCATATTTAAGGAGATATGGGCAAAAGAAGTTTTTCATATAAAAATTTAAATTTTTTTAGGTTTTGGGTGGATTTTTCAATTTTTTGGGGGTGGTCACGAATTAAAGTCCTTTTCGCTCTAGGACGCATATTTAAGGAGATATGGGCAAAAGAAGATTTTCATATAAAAATTTCAATTTTTTTAGGTTTTGGGTGGATTTTTCAATTTTTTGGGGGTGGTCACGAATTAAAGTCCTTTTCGCTCTAGGACGCTTAGTTTAGGAGATATGGGCAAAAGAAGTTTTTCATATAAAAATTTAAATTTTTTTAGGTTTTGGATGGATTTTTCAATTTTTTGGGGGAGGTCACGAATTAAAGTCCTTTTCGCTCTAGGACGCATATTTAAGGAGATATGGGCAAAAGAAGTTTTTCATATAAAAATTTCAATTTTTTTAGGTTTTGGGTGAATTTTTCAATTTTTTGGGGGTGGTCACGAATTAAAGTCCTTTTCGCTCTAGGACGCATATTTAAGGAGATATGGGCAAAAGAAGTTTTTCATATAAAAATTTCAATTTTTTTAGGTTTGGGTGGATTTTTCAATTTTTTGGGGGAGGTCACGAATTAAAGTCCTTTTCGCTCTAGGACGCTTAGTTTAGGAGATATGGGCAAAAGAAGTTTTTCATATAAGAATTTAAATTTTTTTAGGTTTTGGATGGATTTTTCAATTTTTTGGGGGTGGTCACGAATTAAAGTCCTTTTCGCTCTAGGACGCATATTTAAGGAGATATGGACAAAAGAAGTTTTTCATATAAAAATTTAAATTTTTTTAGGTTTTGGGTGGATTTTTCAATTTTTTGGGGGAGGTCACGAATTAAAGTCCTTTTCGCTCTAGGACGCTTAGTTTAGGAGATATGGGCAAAAGAAGTTTTTCATATAAAAATTTAAATTTTTTAGGTTTTGGATGGATTTTTAAATTTTTTGGGGGAGGTCACGAATTAAAGTCCTTTTCGCTCTAGGACGCATATTTAAGGAGATATGGGCAAAAGAAGTTTTTCATATAAAAATTTAAATTTTTTTAGGTGTTGGATGGATTTTTCAATTTTTTGGGGGTGGTCACGAATTAAAGTCCTTTTCGCTCTAGGACGCATATTTAAGGAGATATGGGCAAAAGAAGTTTTTCATATAAAAATTTCAATTTTTTTAGGTTTTGGGTGGATTTTTCAATTTTTTGGGGGTGGTCACGAATTAAAGTCCTTTTCGCTCTAGGACGCTTAGTTTAGGAGATATGGGCAAAAGAAGTTTTTCATATAAAAATTTAAATTTTTTTAGGTTTTGGATGGAATTTTCAATTTTTTGGGGGAGGTCACGAATTAAAGTCCTTTTCGCTCTAGGACGCATATTTAAGGAGATATGGGCAAAAGAAGTTTTCATATAAAAATTTAAATTTTTTTAGGTTTTGGGTGGATTTTTCAATTTTTTGGGGGTGGTCACGAATTAAAGTCCTTTTCGCTCTAGGACGCTTAGTTTAGGAGATATGGGAAAGAAGTTTTTCATATAAAAATTTAAATTTTTTTAGGTTTTGGATGGATTTTTCAATTTTTTGGGGGAGGTCACGAATTAAAGTCCTTTTCGCTCTAGGACGCATATTTAAGGAGATATGGGCAAAAGAAGTTTTCATATAAAAATTTCAATTTTTTTAGGTTTTGGGTGGATTTTTCAATTTTTTGGGGGTGGTCACGAATTAAAGTCCTTTTCGCTCTAGGACGCTTAGTTTAGGAGATATGGGCAAAAGAAGTTTTTCATATAAAAATTTAAATTTTTTTAGGTTTTGGATGGATTTTTCAATTTTTTGGGGGAGGTCACGAATTAAAGTCCTTTTCGCTCTAGGACGCATATTTAAGGAGATATGGGAAAAAGAAGTTTTTCATATAAAAATTTAAATTTTTTTAGGTTTTGGGTGGATTTTTTAATTTTTTGGGGGAGGTCACGAATTAAAGTCCTTTTCGCTCTAGGACGCTTAGTTTAGGAGATATGGGCAAAAGAAGTTTTTCATATAAGAATTTAAATTTTTTTAGGTTTTGGATGGATTTTTCAATTTTTTGGGGGTGGTCACGAATTAAAGTCCTTTTCGCTCTAGGACGCATATTTAAGGAGATATGGGCAAAAGAAGTTTTTCATATAAAAATTTCAATTTTTTTAGGTTTTGGGTGGATTTTTCAATTTTTTTAGGTTTTGGGTGGATTTTTCAATTTTTTGGGGGTGGTCACGAATTAAAGTCCTTTTCGCTCTAGGACGCTTAGTTTAGGAGATATGGGCAAAAGAAGTTTTTCATATAAAAATTTAAATTTTTTTAGGTTTTGGATGGATTTTTCAATTTTTTGGGGGAGGTCACGAATTAAAGTCCTTTTCGCTCTAGGACGCATATTTAAGGAGATATGGACAAAAGAAGTTTTTGATATAAAAATTTCAATTTTTTTAGGTTTTGGATGGATTTTTCAATTTTTTGGGGGTGGTCACGAATTAAAGTCCTTTTCGCTCTAGGACGCATATTTAAGGAGATATGGGCAAAATAAGTTTTTCATATAAAAATTTAGATTTTTTTAGGTTTTGGATGGATTTTTCAATTTTTTGGGGGAGGTCACGAATTAAAGTCCTTTTCGCTCTAGGACGCATATTTAAGGAGATATGGGCAAAAGAAGTTTTTCATATACAAATTTAAATTTTTTTAGGTATTGGGTGGATTTTTCAATTTTTTGGGGGTGGTCACGAATTAAAGTCCTTTTCGCTCTAGGACGCATATTTAAGGAGATATGGGCAAAAGAAGTTTTTCATATAAAAATTTCAATTTTTTTAGGTTTTGGGTGGATTTTTCAATTTTTTGGGGGTGGTCACGAATTAAAGTCCTTTTCGCTCTAGGACGCTTAGTTTAGGAGATATGGGCAAAAGAAGTTTTTCATATAAAAATTTAAATTTTTTTAGGTTTTGGATGGATTTTTCAATTTTTTGGGGGAGGTCACGAATTAAAGTCCTTTTCGCTCTAGGACGCATATTTAAGGAGATATGGGCAAAAGAAGTTTTTCATATAAAAATTTCAATTTTTTTAGGTTTTGGGTGGATTTTTCAATTTTTTGGGGGTGGTCACGAATTAAAGTCCTTTTCGCTCTAGGACGCTTAGTTTAGGAGATATGGGCAAAAGAAGTTTTTCATATAAAAATTTAAATTTTTTTAGGTTTTGGATGGATTTTTCAATTTTCTGGGGGTGGTCACGAATTAAAGTCCTTTTCACTCTAGGACGCATATTTAAGGAGATATGGGCAAAAGAAATTTTTCATATAAAAATTTAAATTTTTTTAGGTTTTGGATGGATTTTTCAATTTTTTGGGGGAGGTCACGAATTAAAGTCCTTTTCGCTCTAGGACGCATATTTAAGGAGATATGGGCAAAAGAAGTTTTTCATATAAAAATTTCATTTTTTTTAGGTTTTGGGTGGATTTTTCATTTTTTTTTGGGGGAGGTCACGAATTAAAGTCCTTTTCGCTCTTGGACGCATATTTAAGGGGATATGGGCAAAAGAAGATTTTCATATAAAAATTTCAATTTTTTTAGGTTTTGGGTGGATTTTTCAATTTTTTGGGGGAGGTCACGAATTAAAGTCCTTTTCGCTCTAGGACGCATATTTAAGGAGATATGGGCAAAAGAAGTTTTTCATATAAAAATTTCAATTTTTTTAGGTTTTGGGTGGATTTTTCAATTTTTTGGGGGTGGTCACGAATTAAAGTCCTTTTCGCTCTAGGACGCTTAGTTTAGGAGATATGGGCAAAAGAAGTTTTTCATATAAAAATTTAAATTTTTTTAGGTTTTGGATGGATTTTTCAATTTTTTGGGGGAGGTCACGAATTAAAGTCCTTTTCGCTCTAGGACGCATATTTAAGGAGATATGGGCAAAAGAAGTTTTTCATATAAAAATTTAAATTTTTTTAGGTTTTGGGTGGATTTTTCAATTTTTTGGGGGAAGTCACGAATTAAAGTCCTTTTCGCTCTAGGACGCTTAGTTTAGGAGATATGGGCAAAAGAAGTTTTTCATATAAAAATTTAAATTTTTTTAGGTTTTGGATGGATTTTTCAATTTTTTGGGGGAGGTCACGAATTAAAGTCCTTTTCGCTCTAGGACGCATATTTAAGGAGATATGGGCAAAAGAAGTTTTTCATATAAAAATTTAAATTTTTTTAGGTTTGGATGGATTTTTCAATTTTTTGGGGGTGGTCACGAATTAAAGTCCTTTTCGCTCTAGGACGCATATTTAAGGAGATATGGGCAAAAGAAGTTTTTCATATAAAAATTTAAATTTTTTTAGGTTTTGGGTGGATTTTTCAATTTTTTGGGGGTGGTCACGAATTAAAGTCCTTTTCGCTCTAGGACGCTTAGTTTAGGAGATATGGGCAAAAGAAGTTTTTCATATAAAAATTTAAATTTTTTTAGGTTTTGGATGGATTTTTCAATTTTTTGGGGGAGGTCACGAATTAAAGTCCTTTTCGCTCTAGGACGCATATTTAAGGAGATATGGGCAAAAGAAGTTTTTCATATAAAAATTTAAATTTTTTTAGGTTTTGGGTGGATTTTTCAATTTTTTGGGGGAGGTCACGAATTAAAGTCCTTTTCGCTCTAGGACGCTTAGTTTAGGAGATATGGGCAAAAGAAGTTTTTCATATAAAAATTTCAATTTTTTTAGGTTTTGGATGGATTTTTAAATTTTTTGGGGGAGGTCACGAATTAAAGTCCTTTTCGCTCTAGGACGCATATTTAAGGAGATGTGGGCAAAATAAGTTTTTCATATAAAAATTTAAATTTTTTTAGGTTTTGGATGGATTTTTCAATTTTTTGGGGGTGGTCACGAATTAAAGTCCTTTTCGCTCTAGGACGCATATTTAAGGAGATATGGGCAAAAGAAGTTTTTCATATAAAAATTTAAATTTTTTTAGGTTTTGGGTGGATTTTTCAATTTTTTGGGGGTGGTCACGAATTAAAGTCCTTTTCGCTCTAGGACGCATATTTAAGGAGATATGGGCAAAAGAAGTTTTTCATATAAAAATTTCAATTTTTTTAGGTTTTGGATGGATTTTTCAATTTTTTGGGGGTGGTCACGAATTAAAGTCCTTTTCGCTCTAGGACGCATATTTAAGGAGATATGGGCAAAAGAAGTTTTTCATATAAAAATTTCAATTTTTTTAGGTTTTGGGTGGATTTTTCAATTTTTTGGGGGTGGTCACGAATTAAAGTCCTTTTCGCTCTAGGACGCTTAGTTTAGGAGATATGGGCAAAAGAAGTTTTTCATATAAAAATTTAAATTTTTTTAGGTTTTGGATGGATTTTTCAATTTTTTGGGGGAGGTCACGAATTAAAGTCCTTTTCGCTCTAGGACGCATATTTAAGGAGATATGGGCAAAAGAAGTTTTTCATATAAAAATTTAAATTTTTTTAGGTTTTGGGTGGATTTTTCAATTTTTTGGGGGAGGTCACGAATTAAAGTCCTTTTCGCTCTAGGACGCTTAGTTTAGGAGATATGGGCAAAAGAAGTTTTTCATTTAAAAATTAAATTTTTTTAGGTTTTGGATGGATTTTTCAATTTTTTGGGGGTGGTCACGAATTAAAGTCCTTTTCGCTCTAGGACGCATATTTAAGGAGATATGGGCAAAAGAAGTTTTTCATATAAAAATTTCAATTTTTTTAGGTTTTGGGTGGATTTTTCAATTTTTTGGGGGTGGTCACGAATTAAAGTCCTTTTCGCTCTAGGACGCTTAGTTTAGGAGATATGGGCAAAAGAAGTTTTTCATATAAAAATTTAAATTTTTTTACGTTTTGGATGGATTTTTCAATTTTTTGGGGGAGGTCACGAATTAAAGTCCTTTTCGCTCTAGGACGCATATTTAAGGAGATATGGGCAAAAGAAGTTTTTCATATAAAAATTTCAATTTTTTTTTAGGTTTTGGATGGATTTTTCAATTTTTTAGGGGTGGTCACGAATTAAAGTCCTTTTCGCTCTAGGACGCATATTTAAGGAGATATGGGCAAAATAAGTTTTTCATATAAAAATTTAAATTTTTTTAGGTTTTGGATGGATTTTTCAATTTTTTGGGGGAGGTCACGAATTAAAGTCCTTTTCGCTCTAGGACGCATATTTAAGGAGATATGGGCAAAAGATTATTTTCATATAAAAATTTCAATTTTTTTAGGTTTTGGGTGGATTTTTCAATTTTTTGGGGGAGGTCACGAATTAAAGTCCTTTTCGCTCTAGGACGCATATTTAAGGAGATATGGGCAAAAGAAGTTTTTCATATAAAAATTTAAATTTTTTTAGGTTTTGGGTGGATTTTTCAATTTTTTGGGGGTGGTCACGAATTAAAGTCCTTTTCGCTCTAGGACGCTTAGTTTAGGAGATATGGGCAAAAGAAGTTTTTCATATAAAAATTTAAATTTTTTTAGGTTTTGGATGGATTTTTCAATTTTTTGGGGGAGGTCACGAATTAAAGTCCTTTTCGCTCTAGGACGCATATTTAAGGAGATATGGGCAAAAGAAGTTTTTCATATAAAAATTTAAATTTTTTTAGGTTTTGGGTGGATTTTTCAATTTTTTGGGGGAGGTCACGAATTAAAGTCCTTTTCGCTCTAGGACGCTTAGTTTAGGAGATATGGGCAAAAGAAGTTTTTCATATAAAAATTTAAATTTTTTTAGGTTTTGGATGGATTTTTCAATTTTTTGGGGGAGGTCACGAATTAAAGTCCTTTTCGCTCTAGGACGCATATTTAAGGAGATATGGGCAAAAGAAGTTTTTCATATAAAAATTTAAATTTTTTTAGGTTTGGATGGATTTTTCAATTTTTTGGGGGTGGTCACGAATTAAAGTCCTTTTTGCTCTAGGACGCTTAGTTTAGGAGATATGGGCAAAAGAAGTTTTTCATATAAAAATTTAAATTTTTTTAGGTTTTGGGTGGATTTTTCAATTTTTTGGGGGTGGTCACGAATTAAAGTCCTTTTCGCTCTAGGACGCTTAGTTTAGGAGATATGGGCAAAAGAAGTTTTTCATATAAAAATTTAAATTTTTTTAGGTTTTGGATGGATTTTTCAATTTTTTGGGGGAGGTCACGAATTAAAGTCCTTTTCGCTCTAGGACGCATATTTAAGGAGATATGGGCAAAAGAAGTTTTTCATATAAAAATTTAAATTTTTTTAGGTTTTGGGTGGATTTTTCAATTTTTTGGGGGTGGTCACGAATTAAAGTCCTTTTCGCTCTAGGACGCTTAGTTTAGGAGATATGGGCAAAAGAAGTTTTTCATATAAAAATTTAAATTTTTTTAGGTTTTGGATGGATTTTTCAATTTTTTGGGGGTGGTCACGAATTAAAGTCCTTTTCGCTCTAGGACGCATATTTAAGGAGATATGGGCAAAAGAAGTTTTTCATATAAAAATTTCAATTTTTTTAGGTTTTGGGTGGATTTTTCAATTTTTTGGGGGTGGTCACGAATTAAAGTCCTTTTCGCTCTAGGACGCTTAGTTTAGGAGATATGGGCAAAAGAAGTTTTTCATATAAAAATTTAAATTTTTTTAGGTTTTGGATGGATTTTTCAATTTTTTGGGGGAGGTCACGAATTAAAGTCCTTTTCGCTCTAGGACGCATATTTAAGGAGATATGGGAAAAAGAAGTTTTTCATATAAAAATTTAATTTTTTTTAGGTTTTGGGTGGATTTTTCAATTTTTTAGGGGTGGTCACGAATTAAAGTCCTTTTCGCTCTAGGACGCATATTTAAGGAGATATGGGCAAAATAAGTTTTTCATATAAAAATTTAAATTTTTTTAGGTTTTGGATGGATTTTTCAATTTTTTGGGGGAGGTCACGAATTAAAGTCCTTTTCGCTCTAGGACGCATATTTAAGGAGATATGGGCAAAAGATTATTTTCATATAAAAATTTCAATTTTTTTAGGTTTTGGGTGGATTTTTCAATTTTTTGGGGGAGGTCACGAATTAAAGTCCTTTTCGCTCTAGGACGCATATTTAAGGAGATATGGGCAAAAGAAGTTTTTCATATAAAAATTTAAATTTTTTTAGGTTTTGGGTGGATTTTTCAATTTTTTGGGGGTGGTCACGAATTAAAGTCCTTTTCGCTCTAGGACGCTTAGTTTAGGAGATATGGGCAAAAGAAGTTTTTCATATAAAAATTTAAATTTTTTTAGGTTTTGGATGGATTTTTCAATTTTTTGGGGGAGGTCACGAATTAAAGTCCTTTTCGCTCTAGGACGCATATTTAAGGAGATATGGGCAAAAGAAGTTTTTCATATAAAAATTTAAATTTTTTTAGGTTTTGGGTGGATTTTTCAATTTTTTGGGGGAGGTCACGAATTAAAGTCCTTTTCGCTCTAGGACGCTTAGTTTAGGAGATATGGGCAAAAGAAGTTTTTCATATAAAAATTTAAATTTTTTTAGGTTTTGGATGGATTTTTCAATTTTTTGGGGGAGGTCACGAATTAAAGTCCTTTTCGCTCTAGGACGCATATTTAAGGAGATATGGGCAAAAGAAGTTTTTCATATAAAAATTTAAATTTTTTTAGGTTTGGATGGATTTTTCAATTTTTTGGGGGTGGTCACGAATTAAAGTCCTTTTTGCTCTAGGACGCTTAGTTTAGGAGATATGGGCAAAAGAAGTTTTTCATATAAAAATTTAAATTTTTTTAGGTTTTGGGTGGATTTTTCAATTTTTTGGGGGTGGTCACGAATTAAAGTCCTTTTCGCTCTAGGACGCTTAGTTTAGGAGATATGGGCAAAAGAAGTTTTTCATATAAAAATTTAAATTTTTTTAGGTTTTGGATGGATTTTTCAATTTTTTGGGGGAGGTCACGAATTAAAGTCCTTTTCGCTCTAGGACGCATATTTAAGGAGATATGGGCAAAAGAAGTTTTTCATATAAAAATTTAAATTTTTTTAGGTTTTGGGTGGATTTTTCAATTTTTTGGGGGTGGTCACGAATTAAAGTCCTTTTCGCTCTAGGACGCTTAGTTTAGGAGATATGGGCAAAAGAAGTTTTTCATATAAAAATTTAAATTTTTTTAGGTTTTGGATGGATTTTTCAATTTTTTGGGGGTGGTCACGAATTAAAGTCCTTTTCGCTCTAGGACGCATATTTAAGGAGATATGGGCAAAAGAAGTTTTTCATATAAAAATTTCAATTTTTTTAGGTTTTGGGTGGATTTTTCAATTTTTTGGGGGTGGTCACGAATTAAAGTCCTTTTCGCTCTAGGACGCTTAGTTTAGGAGATATGGGCAAAAGAAGTTTTTCATATAAAAATTTAAATTTTTTTAGGTTTTGGATGGATTTTTCAATTTTTTGGGGGAGGTCACGAATTAAAGTCCTTTTCGCTCTAGGACGCATATTTAAGGAGATATGGGAAAAAGAAGTTTTTCATATAAAAATTTAATTTTTTTTAGGTTTTGGGTGGATTTTTCAATTTTTTGGGGGAGGTCACGAATTAAAGTCCTTTTCGCTCTAGGACGCTTAGTTTAGGAGATATGGGCAAAAGAAGTTTTTCATATAAGAATTTAAATTTTTTTAGGTTTTGGATGGATTTTTCAATTTTTTGGGGGTGGTCACGAATTAAAGTCCTTTTCGCTCTAGGACGCATATTTAAGGAGATATGGGCAAAAGAAGTTTTTCATATAAAAATTTCAATTTTTTTAGGTTTTTGGTGGATTTTTCAATTTTTTTAGGTTTTGGGTGGATTTTTCAATTTTTTGGGGGTGGTCACGAATTAAAGTCCTTTTCGCTCTAGGACGCTTAGTTTAGGAGATATGGGCAAAAGAAGTTTTTCATATAAAAATTTAAATTTTTTTAGGTTTTGGATGGATTTTTCAATTTTTTGGGGGAGGTCACGAATTAAAGTCCTTTTCGCTCTAGGACGCATATTTAAGGAGATATGGACAAAAGAAGTTTTTGATATAAAAATTTCAATTTTTTTAGGTTTTGGATGGATTTTTCAATTTTTTGGGGGTGGTCACGAATTAAAGTCCTTTTCGCTCTAGGACGCATATTTAAGGAGATATGGGCAAAATAAGTTTTTCATATAAAAATTTAGATTTTTTTAGGTTTTGGATGGATTTTTCAATTTTTTGGGGGAGGTCACGAATTAAAGTCCTTTTCGCTCTAGGACGCATATTTAAGGAGATATGGGCAAAAGAAGTTTTTCATATAAAAATTTAAATTTTTTTAGGTTTTGGGTGGATTTTTCAATTTTTTGGGGGTGGTCACGAATTAAAGTCCTTTTCGCTCTAGGACGCTTAGTTTAGGAGATATGGGCAAAAGAAGTTTTTCATATAAAAATTTAAATTTTTTTAGGTTTTGGATGGATTTTTCAATTTTTTGGGGGTGGTCACGAATTAAAGTCCTTTTCGCTCTAGGACGCATATTTAAGGAGATATGGGCAAAAGAAGTTTTTCATATAAAAATTTAAATTTTTTTAGGTTTTGGGTGGATTTTTCAATTTTTTGGGGGAGGTCACGAATTAAAGTCCTTTTCGCTCTAGGACGCTTAGTTTAGGAGATATGGGCAAAAGAAGTTTTTCATATAAGAATTTAAATTTTTTTAGGTTTTGGATGGATTTTTCAATTTTTTGGGGGTGGTCACGAATTAAAGTCCTTTTCGCTCTAGGACGCATATTTAAGGAGATATGGGCAAAAGAAGTTTTTCATATAAAAATTTCAATTTTTTTAGGTTTTGGGTGGATTTTTCAATTTTTTGGGGGTGGTCACGAATTAAAGTCCTTTTCGCTCTAGGACGCTTAGTTTAGGAGATATGGGCAAAAGAAGTTTTTCATATAAAAATTTAAATTTTTTTAGGTTTTGGATGGATTTTTCAATTTTTTGGGGGAGGTCACGAATTAAAGTCCTTTTCGCTCTAGGACGCATATTTAAGGAGATATGGGCAAAAGAAGTTTTTCATATAAAAATTTCAATTTTTTTTTAGGTTTTGGGTGGATTTTTCAATTTTTTGGGGGTGGTCACGAATTAAAGTCCTTTTCGCTCTAGGACGCATATTTAAGGAGATATGGGCAAAAGAAGATTTTCATATAAAAATTTAAATTTTTTTAGGTTTTGGGTGGATTTTTCAATTTTTTGGGGGAGGTCACGAATTAAAGTCCTTTTCGCTCTAGGACGCATATTTAAGGAGATATGGGCAAAAGAAGTTTTTCATATAAAAATTTAAATTTTTTTAGGTTTTGGATGGATTTTTCAATTTTTTGGGGGAGGTCACGAATTAAAGTCCTTTTCGCTCTAGGACGCATATTTAAGGAGATATGGGCAAAAGAAGTTTTTCATATAAAAATTTCAATTTTTTTAGGTTTTGGTGGATTTTTCAATTTTTTGGGGGTGGTCACGAATTAAAGTCCTTTTCGCTCTAGGACGCATATTTAAGGAGATATGGGCAAAATAAGTTTTTCATATAAAAATTTAAATTTTTTTAGGTTTTGGATGGATTTTTCAATTTTTTGGGGGAGGTCACGAATTAAAGTCCTTTTCGCTCTAGGACGCATATTTAAGGAGATATGGGCAAAAGAAGATTTTCATATAAAAATTTCAATTTTTTTAGGTTTTGGGTGGATTTTTCAATTTTTTGTGGGAGGTCACGAATTAAAGTCCTTTTCGCTCTAGGACGCATATTTAAGGAGATATGGGCAAAAGAAGTTTTTCATATAAAAAATTAAATTTTTTTAGGTTTTGGATGGATTTTTCAATTTTTTGGGGGTGGTCACGAATTAAAGTCCTTTTCGCTCTAGGACGCATATTTAAGGAGATATGGGCAAAAGAAGTTTTTCATATAAAAATTTAAATTTTTTTAGGTTTTGGGTGGATTTTTCAATTTTTTGGGGGTGGTCACGAATTAAAGTCCTTTTCGCTCTAGGACGCATATTTAAGGAGATATGGGCAAAAGAAATTTTTCATATAAAAATTTCAATTTTTTTAGGTTTTGGGTGGATTTTTCAATTTTTTTGGGGTGGTCACGAATTAAAGTCCTTTTCGCTCTAGGACGCTTAGTTTAGGAGATATGGGCAAAAGAAGTTTTTCATATAAAAATTTAAATTTTTTTAGGTTTTGGATGGATTTTTCAATTTTTTGGGGGAGGTCACGAATTAAAGTCCTTTTCGCTCTAGGACGCATATTTAAGGAGATATGGGCAAAAGAAGTTTTTCATATAAAAATTTAAATTTTTTTAGGTTTTGGGTGAATTTTTCAATTTTTTGGGGGTGGTCACGAATTAAAGTCCTTTTCGCTCTAGGACGCTTAGTTTAGGAGATATGGGCAAAAGAAGTTTTTCATATAAAAATTTAAATTTTTTTAGGTTTTGGATGGATTTTTCAATTTTTTGGGGGTGGTCACGAATTAAAGTCGTTTTCACTCTAGGACGCATATTTAAGGAGATATGGGCAAAAGAAGTTTTTCATATAAAAATTTCAATTTTTTTAGGTTTTGGATGGATTTTTCAATTTTTTGGGGGAGGTCACGAATTAAAGTCCTTTTCGCTCTAGGACGCATATTTAAGGAGATATGGGCAAAAGAAGTTTTTCATATAAAAATTTCAATTTTTTTAGGTTTTGGGTGGATTTTTCAATTTTTTGGGGTGGTCACGAATTAAAGTCCTTTTCGCTCTAGGACGCATATTTAAGGGGATATGGGCAAAAGAAGATTTTCATATAAAAATTTCAATTTTTTTAGGTTTTGGGTGGATTTTTCAATTTTTTGGGGGAGGTCACGAATTAAAGTCCTTTTCGCTCTAGGACGCATATTTAAGGAGATATGGGCAAAAGAAGTTTTTCATATAAAAATTTCAATTTTTTTAGGTTTTGGATGGATTTTTCAATTTTTTGGGGGAGGTCACGAATTAAAGTCCTTTTCGCTCTAGGACGCATATTTAAGGAGATATGGGCAAAAGAAGTTTTTCATATAAAAATTTCAATTTTTTTAGGTTTTGGGTGGATTTTTCAATTTTTTGGGGTGGTCACGAATTAAAGTCCTTTTCGCTCTAGGACGCATATTTAAGGGGATATGGGCAAAAGAAGTTTTTCATATAAAAATTTCAATTTTTTTAGGTTTTGGGTGGATTTTTCAATTTTTTGGGGGTGGTCACGAATTAAAGTCCTTTTCGCTCTAGGACGCTTAGTTTAGGAGATATGGGCAAAAGAAGTTTTTCATATAAAAATTTAAATTTTTTTAGGTTTTGGATGGATTTTTCAATTTTTTGGGGAATGGTCACGAATTAAAGTCCTTTTCACTCTAGGACGCATATTTAAGGAGATATGGGCAAAAGAAGTTTTTCATATAAAAATTTAAATTTTTTTAGGTTTTGGATGGATTTTTCAATTTTTTGGGGGAGGTCACGAATTAAAGTCCTTTTCGCTCTAGGACGCATATTTAAGGAGATATGGGCAAAAGAAGTTTTTCATATAAAAATTTAAATTTTTTTAGGTTTTGGGTGGATTTTTCAATTTTTTGGGGGAGGTCACGAATTAAAGTCCTTTTCGCTCTAGGACGCTTAGTTTAGGAGATATGGGCAAAAGAAGTTTTTCATATAAAAATTTCAATTTTTTTAGGTTTTGGATGGATTTTTAAATTTTTTGGGGGAGGTCACGAATTAAAGTCCTTTTCGCTCTAGGACGCATATTTAAGGAGATGTGGGCAAAAGAAGTTTTTCATATAAAAATTTAAATTTTTTTAGGTTTGGATGGATTTTTCAATTTTTTGGGGGAGGTCACGAATTAAAGTCCTTTTCGCTCTAGGACGCATATTTAAGGAGATATGGGCAAAAGAAGTTTTTCATATAAAAATTTAAATTTTTTTAGGTTTTGGGTGGATTTTTCAATTTTTTGGGGGTGGTCACGAATTAAAGTCCTTTTCGCTCTAGGACGCTTAGTTTAGGAGATATGGGCAAAAGAAGTTTTTCATATAAAAATTTAAATTTTTTTAGGTTTTGGATGGATTTTTCAATTTTTTGGGGGTGGTCACGAATTAAAGTCCTTTTCGCTCTAGGACGCATATTTAAGGAGATATGGGCAAAAGAAGTTTTTCATATAAAAATTTCAATTTTTTTAGGTTTTGGGTGGATTTTTCAATTTTTTGGGGGTGGTCACGAATTAAAGTCCTTTTCGCTCTAGGACGCTTAGTTTAGGAGATATGGGCAAAAGAAGTTTTTCATATAAAAATTTAAATTTTTTTAGGTTTTGGATGGATTTTTCAATTTTTTGGGGGAGGTCACGACTTAAAGTCCTTTTCGCTCTAGGACGCATATTTAAGGAGATATGGGCAAAAGAAGTTTTCATATAAAAAATTTCAATTTTTTTAGGTTTTGGGTAGATTTTTCAATTTTTTGGGGGTGGTCACGAATTAAAGTCCTTTTCGCTCTAGGACGCTTAGTTTAGGAGATATGGGCAAAAGAAGTTTTTCATATAAAAATTTAAATTTTTTTAGGTTTTGGATGGATTTTTCAATTTTTTGGGGGAGGTCACGAATTAAAGTCCTTTTCGCTCTAGGACGCATATTTAAGGAGATATGGGCAAAAGAAGTTTTTCATATAAAAATTTCAATTTTTTTAGGTTTTGGGTGGATTTTTCAATTTTTTGGGGGAGGTCACGAATTAAAGTCCTTTTCGCTCTAGGACGCATATTTAAGGAGATATGGGCAAAAGAAGTTTTTCATATAAAAATTTCAATTTTTTTAGGTTTTGGGTGGATTTTTCAATTTTTTGGGGGAGGTCACGAATTAAAGTCCTTTTCGCTCTAGGACGCATATTTAAGGAGATATGGGCAAAAGAAGTTTTCATATAAAAAATTTCAATTTTTTTAGGTTTTGGGTAGATTTTTCAATTTTTTGGGGGTGGTCACGAATTAAAGTCCTTTTCGCTCTAGGACGCTTAGTTTAGGAGATATGGGCAAAAGAAGTTTTTCATATAAAAATTTCAATTTTTTTAGGTTTTGGGTGGATTTTTCAATTTTTTGGGGGTGGTCACGAATTAAAGTCCTTTTCGCTCTAGGACGCATATTTAAGGAGATATGGGCAAAAGAAGTTTTTCATATAAAAATTTAAATTTTTTAGGTTTTGGATGGATTTTTCAATTTTTTGGGGGAGGTCACGAATTAAAGTCCTTTTCGCTCTAGGACGCATATTTAAGGAGATATGGGCAAAAGAAGTTTTTCATATAAAAATTTCAATTTTTTTAGGTTTTGGGTGGATTTTTCAATTTTTTGGGGGAGGTCACGAATTAAAGTCCTTTTCGCTCTAGGACGCATATTTAAGGAGATATGGGCAAAAGAAGATTTTCATATAAAAATTTCAATTTTTTTAGGTTTTGGGTGGATTTTTCAATTTTTTTGGGGAGGTCACGAATTAAAGTCCTTTTCGCTCTAGGACGCATATTTAAGGAGATATGGGCAAAAGAAGTTTTTCATATAAAAATTTCAATTTTTTTAGGTTTTGGATGGATTTTTCAATTTTTTGGGGGTGGTCACGAATTAAAGTCCTTTTCGCTCTAGGACGCATATTTAAGGAGATATGGGCAAAAGAAGTTTTTCATATAAAAATTTAAATTTTTTTAGGTTTTGGGTGGATTTTTCAATTTTTTGGGGGTGGTCACGAATTAAAGTCCTTTTCGCTCTAGGACGCTTAGTTTAGGAGATATGGGCAAAAGAAGTTTTTCATATAAAAATTTAAATTTTTTTAGGTTTTGGATGGATTTTTCAATTTTTTGGGGGTGGTCACGAATTAAAGTCCTTTTCACTCTAGGACGCATATTTAAGGAGATATGGGCAAAAGAAGTTTTTCATATAAAAATTTAAATTTTTTTAGGTTTTGGATGGATTTTTCAATTTTTTGGGGGAGGTCACGAATTAAAGTCCTTTTCGCTCTAGGACGCATATTTAAGGAGATATGGGCAAAAGAAGTTTTTCATATAAAAATTTAAATTTTTTTAGGTTTTGGGTGGATTTTTCAATTTTTTGGGGGAGGTCACGAATTAAAGTCCTTTTCGCTCTAGGACGCTTAGTTTAGGAGATATGGGCAAAAGAAGTTTTTCATATAAAAATTTCAATTTTTTTAGGTTTTGGATGGATTTTTCAATTTTTTGGGGGAGGTCACGAATTAAAGTCCTTTTCGCTCTAGGACGCATATTTAAGGAGATGTGGGCAAAAGAAGTTTTTCATATAAAAATTTAAATTTTTTTAGGTTTGGATGGATTTTTCAATTTTTTGGGGGTGGTCACGAATTAAAGTCCTTTTCGCTCTAGGACGCATATTTAAGGAGATATGGGCAAAAGAAGTTTTTCATATAAAAATTTAAATTTTTTTAGGTTTTGGGTGGATTTTTCAATTTTTTGGGGGTGGTCACGAATTAAAGTCCTTTTCGCTCTAGGACGCTTAGTTTAGGAGATATGGGCAAAAGAAGTTTTTCATATAAAAATTTAAATTTTTTTAGGTTTTGGATGGATTTTTCAATTTTTTGGGGGTGGTCACGAATTAAAGTCCTTTTCGCTCTAGGACGCTTAGTTTAGGAGATATGGGCAAAAGAAGTTTTTCATATAAAAATTTAAATTTTTTTAGGTTTTGGATGGATTTTTCAATTTTTTGGGGGTGGTCACGAATTAAAGTCCTTTTCGCTCTAGGACGCTTAGTTTAGGAGATATGGGCAAAAGAAGTTTTTCATATAAAAATTTAAATTTTTTTAGGTTTTGGATGGATTTTTCAATTTTTTGGGGGAGGTCACGAATTAAAGTCCTTTTCGCTCTAGGACGCATATTTAAGGAGATATGGGCAAAAGAAGTTTTCATATAAAAAATTTCAATTTTTTTAGGTTTTGGGTAGATTTTTCAATTTTTTGGGGGTGGTCACGAATTAAAGTCCTTTTCGCTCTAGGACGCTTAGTTTAGGAGATATGGGCAAAAGAAGTTTTTCATATAAAAATTTAAATTTTTTTAGGTTTTGGATGGATTTTTCAATTTTTTGGGGGAGGTCACGAATTAAAGTCCTTTTCGCTCTAGGACGCATATTTAAGGAGATATGGGCAAAAGAAGTTTTTCATATAAAAATTTCAATTTTTTTAGGTTTTGGGTGAATTTTTCAATTTTTTGGGGGTGGTCACGAATTAAAGTCCTTTTCGCTCTAGGACGCTTAGTTTAGGAGATATGGGCAAAAGAAGTTTTTCATATAAAAATTTAAATTTTTTTAGGTTTTGAATGGATTGTTCAATTTTTTGGGGGAGGTCACGAATTAAAGTCCTTTTCGCTCTAGGACGCATATTTAAGGAGATATGGGCAAAAGAAGTTTTTCATATAAAAATTTCAATTTTTTTAGGTTTTGGATGGATTTTTCAATTTTTTGGGGGTGGTCACGAATTAAAGTCCTTTTCGCTCTAGGACGCATATTTAAGGAGATATGGGCAAAATAAGTTTTTCATATAAAAATTTCAATTTTTTTAGGTTTTGGATGGATTTTTCAATTTTTTGGGGGTGGTCACGAATTAAAGTCCTTTTCGCTCTAGGACGCATATTTAAGGAGATATGGGCAAAATAAGTTTTTCATATAAAAATTTAAATTTTTTTAGGTTTTGGATGGATTTTTCAATTTTTTGGGGGTGGTCACGAATTAAAGTCCTTTTCGCTCTAGGACGCATATTTAAGGAGATATGGGCAAAAGAAGTTTTTCATATAAAAATTTAAATTTTTTTAGGTTTTGGGTGGATTTTTCAATTTTTTGGGGGTGGTCACGAATTAAAGTCCTTTTCGCTATAGGACGCATATTTAAGGAGATATGGGCAAAAGAAGATTTTCATATAAAAATTTCAATTTTTTTAGGTTTTGGGTGGATTTTTCAATTTTTTGGGGGTGGTCACGAATTAAAGTCCTTTTCGCTGTAGGACGCTTAGTTTAGGAGATATGGGCAAAAGAAGTTTTTCATATAAAAATTTAAATTTTTTTAGGTCACGAATTAAAGTCCTTTTCGCTCTAGGACGCATATTTAAGGAGATATGGGCAAAAGAAGTTTTTCATATAAAAATTTCAATTTTTTTAGGTTTTGGGTGGATTTTTCAATTTTTTGGGGGTGGTCACGAATTAAAGTCCTTTTCGCTCTAGGACGCATATTTAAGGAGATATGGGCAAAAGAAGTTTTTCATATAAAAATTTCAATTTTTTTAGGTTTTGGGTGGATTTTTCAATTTTTTGGGGGTGGTCACGAATTAAAGTCCTTTTCGCTCTAGGACGCTTAGTTTAGGAGATATGGGCAAAAGAAGTTTTTCATATAAAAATTTAAATTTTTTTAGGTTTTGGATGGATTTTTCAATTTTTTGGGGGAGGTCACGAATTAAAGTCCTTTTCGCTCTAGGACGCATATTTAAGGAGATATGGGCAAAAGAAGTTTTTCATATAAAAATTTCAATTTTTTTAGGTTTTGGGTGGATTTTTCAATTTTTTGGGGGAGGTCACGAATTAAAGTCCTTTTCGCTCTAGGACGCATATTTAAGGAGATATGGGCAAAAGAAGTTTTTCATATAAAAAATTAAATTTTTTTAGGTTTTGGATGGATTTTTCAATTTTTTGGGGGAGGTCACGAATTAAAGTCCTTTTCGCTCTAGGACGCATATTTAAGGAGATATGGGCAAAAGAAGTTTTTCATATAAAAATTTCAATTTTTTTAGGTTTTGGGTGGATTTTTCAATTTTTTGGGGGTGGTCACGAATTAAAGTCCTTTTCGCTCTAGGACGCATATTTAAGGAGATATGGGCAAAAGAAGTTTTTCATATAAAAATTTCAATTTTTTTAGGTTTTGGGTGGATTTTTCAATTTTTTGGGGGAGGTCACGAATTAAAGTCCTTTTCGCTCTAGGACGCTTAGTTTAGGAGATATGGGCAAAAGAAGTTTTTCATATAAGAATTTAAATTTTTTTAGGTTTTGGATGGATTTTTCAATTTTTTGGGGGTGGTCACGAATTAAAGTCCTTTTCGCTCTAGGACGCATATTTAAGGAGATATGGGCAAAAGAAGTTTTTCATATAAAAATTTAAATTTTTTTAGGTTTTGGGTGGATTTTTCAATTTTTTGGGGGAGGTCACGAATTAAAGTCCTTTTCGCTCTAGGACGCTTAGTTTAGGAGATATGGGCAAAAGAAGTTTTTCATATAAAAATTTAAATTTTTTTAGGTTTTGGATGGATTTTTAAATTTTTTGGGGGAGGTCACGAATTAAAGTCCTTTTCGCTCTAGGACGCATATTTAAGGAGATATGGGCAAAAGAAGTTTTTCATATAAAAATTTAAATTTTTTTAGGTGTTGGATGGATTTTTCAATTTTTTGGGGGTGGTCACGAATTAAAGTCCTTTTCGCTCTAGGACGCATATTTAAGGAGATATGGGCAAAAGAAGTTTTTCATATAAAAATTTCAATTTTTTTAGGTTTGGGTGGATTTTTCAATTTTTTGGGGGTGGTCACGAATTAAAGTCCTTTTCGCTCTAGGACGCTTAGTTTAGGAGATATGGGCAAAAGAAGTTTTTCATATAAAAATTTAAATTTTTTTAGGTTTTGGATGGAATTTTCAATTTTTTGGGGGAGGTCACGAATTAAAGTCCTTTTCGCTCTAGGACGCATATTTAAGGAGATATGGGCAAAAGAAGTTTTCATATAAAAATTTCAATTTTTTTAGGTTTTGGGTGGATTTTTCAATTTTTTGGGGGTGGTCACGAATTAAAGTCCTTTTCGCTCTAGGACGCTTAGTTTAGGAGATATGGGCAAAAGAAGTTTTTCATATAAAAATTTAAATTTTTTTAGGTTTTGGATGGATTTTTCAATTTTTTGGGGGAGGTCACGAATTAAAGTCCTTTTCGCTCTAGGACGCATATTTAAGGAGATATGGGCAAAAGAAGTTTTTCATATAAAAATTTCAATTTTTTTAGGTTTTGGGTGGATTTTTCAATTTTTTGGGGGTGGTCACGAATTAAAGTCCTTTTCGCTCTAGGACGCTTAGTTTAGGAGATATGGGCAAAAGAAGTTTTTCATATAAAAATTTAAATTTTTTTAGGTTTTGGATGGATTTTTCAATTTTTTGGGGGAGGTCACGAATTAAAGTCCTTTTCGCTCTAGGACGCATATTTAAGGAGATATGGGCAAAAGAAGTTTTTCATATAAAAATTTAAATTTTTTTAGGTTTTGGGTGGATTTTTCAATTTTTTGGGGGTGGTCACGAATTAAAGTCCTTTTCGCTCTAGGACGCTTAGTTTAGGAGATATGGGCAAAAGAAGTTTTTCATATAAAAATTTAAATTTTTTTAGGTGTTGGATGGATTTTTCAATTTTTTGGGGGTGGTCACGAATTAAAGTCCTTTTCGCTCTAGGACGCATATTTAAGGAGATATGGGCAAAAGAAGTTTTTCATATAAAAATTTCAATTTTTTTAGGTTTTGGGTGGATTTTTCAATTTTTTGGGGGTGGTCACGAATTAAAGTCCTTTTCGCTCTAGGACGCTTAGTTTAGGAGATATGGGCAAAAGAAGTTTTTCATATAAAAATTTAAATTTTTTTAGGTTTTGGATGGAATTTTCAATTTTTTGGGGGAGGTCACGAATTAAAGTCCTTTTCGCTCTAGGACGCATATTTAAGGAGATATGGGCAAAAGAAGTTTTCATATAAAAATTTCAATTTTTTTAGGTTTTGGGTGGATTTTTCAATTTTTTGGGGGTGGTCACGAATTAAAGTCCTTTTCGCTCTAGGACGCTTAGTTTAGGAGATATGGGCAAAAGAAGTTTTTCATATAAAAATTTAAATTTTTTTAGGTTTTGGATGGATTTTTCAATTTTTTGGGGGAGGTCACGAATTAAAGTCCTTTTCGCTCTAGGACGCATATTTAAGGAGATATGGGCAAAAGAAGTTTTCATATAAAAATTTCAATTTTTTTAGGTTTTGGGTGGATTTTTAAATTTTTTGGGGGTGGTCACGAATTAAAGTCCTTTTCGCTCTAGGACGCTTAGTTTAGGAGATATGGGCAAAAGAAGTTTTTCATATAAAAATTTAAATTTTTTTAGGTTTTGGATGGATTTTTCAATTTTTTGGGGGAGGTCACGAATTAAAGTCCTTTTCGCTCTAGGACGCATATTTAAGGAGATATGGGAAAAAGAAGTTTTTCATATAAAAATTTAATTTTTTTTAGGTTTTGGGTGGATTTTTCAATTTCTTGGGGGAGGTCACGAATTAAAGTCCTTTTCGCTCTAGGACGCTTAGTTTAGGAGATATGGGCAAAAGAAGTTTTTCATATAAGAATTTAAATTTTTTTAGGTTTTGGATGGATTTTTCAATTTTTTGGGGGTGGTCACGAATTAAAGTCCTTTTCGCTCTAGGACGCATATTTAAGGAGATATGGGCAAAAGAAGTTTTTCATATAAAAATTTCAATTTTTTTAGGTTTTTGGTGGATTTTTCAATTTTTTTAGGTTTTGGGTGGATTTTTCAATTTTTTGGGGGTGGTCACGAATTAAAGTCCTTTTCGCTCTAGGACGCTTAGTTTAGGAGATATGGGCAAAAGAAGTTTTTCATATAAAAATTTAAATTTTTTTAGGTTTTGGATGGATTTTTCAATTTTTTGGGGGAGGTCACGAATTAAAGTCCTTTTCGCTCTAGGACGCATATTTAAGGAGATATGGACAAAAGAAGTTTTTGATATAAAAATTTCAATTTTTTTAGGTTTTGGATGGATTTTTCAATTTTTTGGGGGTGGTCACGAATTAAAGTCCTTTTCGCTCTAGGACGCATATTTAAGGAGATATGGGCAAAATAAGTTTTTCATATAAAAATTTAGATTTTTTTAGGTTTTGGATGGATTTTTCAATTTTTTGGGGGAGGTCACGAATTAAAGTCCTTTTCGCTCTAGGACGCATATTTAAGGAGATATGGGCAAAAGAAGTTTTTCATATAAAAATTTAAATTTTTTTAGGTTTTGGGTGGATTTTTCAATTTTTTGGGGGTGGTCACGAATTAAAGTCCTTTTCGCTCTAGGACGCTTAGTTTAGGAGATATGGGCAAAAGAAGTTTTTCATATAAAAATTTAAATTTTTTTAGGTTTTGGATGGATTTTTCAATTTTTTGGGGGAGGTCACGAATTAAAGTCCTTTTCGCTCTAGGACGCATATTTAAGGAGATATGGGCAAAAGAAGTTTTTCATATAAAAATTTCAATTTTTTTAGGTTTTGGGTGGATTTTTCAATTTTTTGGGGGTGGTCACGAATTAAAGTCCTTTTCGCTCTAGGACGCTTAGTTTAGGAGATATGGGCAAAAGAAGTTTTTCATATAAAAATTTCAATTTTTTTAGGTTTTGGATGGATTTTTCAATTTTTTGGGGGTGGTCACGAATTAAAGTCCTTTTCACTCTAGGACGCATATTTAAGGAGATATGGGCAAAAGAAATTTTTCATATAAAAATTTAAATTTTTTTAGGTTTTGGATGGATTTTTCAATTTTTTGGGGGAGGTCACGAATTAAAGTCCTTTTCGCTCTAGGACGCATATTTAAGGAGATATGGGCAAAAGAAGTTTTTCATATAAAAATTTCAATTTTTTTAGGTTTTGGGTGAATTTTTCATTTTTTTTGGGGGAGGTCACGAATTAAAGTCCTTTTCGCTCTAGGACGCATATTTAAGGGGATATGGGCAAAAGAAGATTTTCATATAAAAATTTCAATTTTTTTAGGTTTTGGGTGGATTTTTCAATTTTTTGGGGGAGGTCACGAATTAAAGTCCTTTTCGCTCTAGGACGCATATTTAAGGAGATATGGGCAAAAGAAGTTTTTCATATAAAAATTTCAATTTTTTTAGGTTTTGGGTGGATTTTTCAATTTTTTGGGGGTGGTCACGAATTAAAGTCCTTTTCGCTCTAGGACGCTTAGTTTAGGAGATATGGGCAAAAGAAGTTTTTCATATAAAAATTTAAATTTTTTTAGGTTTTGGATGGATTTTTCAATTTTTTGGGGGAGGTCACGAATTAAAGTCCTTTTCGCTCTAGGACGCATATTTAAGGAGATATGGGCAAAAGAAGTTTTTCATATAAAAATTTAAATTTTTTTAGGTTTTGGGTGGATTTTTCAATTTTTTGGGGGAGGTCACGAATTAAAGTCCTTTTCGCTCTAGGACGCTTAGTTTAGGAGATATGGGCAAAAGAAGTTTTTCATATAAAAATTTAAATTTTTTTAGGTTTTGGATGGATTTTTCAATTTTTTGGGGGAGGTCACGAATTAAAGTCCTTTTCGCTCTAGGACGCATATTTAAGGAGATATGGGCAAAAGAAGTTTTTCATATAAAAATTTAAATTTTTTTAGGTTTGGATGGATTTTTCAATTTTTTGGGGGTGGTCACGAATTAAAGTCCTTTTCGCTCTAGGACGCATATTTAAGGAGATATGGGCAAAAGAAGTTTTTCATATAAAAATTTAAATTTTTTTAGGTTTTGGGTGGATTTTTCAATTTTTTGGGGGTGGTCACGAATTAAAGTCCTTTTCGCTCTAGGACGCTTAGTTTAGGAGATATGGGCAAAAGAAGTTTTTCATATAAAAATTTAAATTTTTTTAGGTTTTGGATGGATTTTTCAATTTTTTGGGGGAGGTCACGAATTAAAGTCCTTTTCGCTCTAGGACGCATATTTAAGGAGATATGGGCAAAAGAAGTTTTTCATATAAAAATTTAAATTTTTTTAGGTTTTGGGTGGATTTTTCAATTTTTTGGGGGAGGTCACGAATTAAAGTCCTTTTCGCTCTAGGACGCTTAGTTTAGGAGATATGGGCAAAAGAAATTTTTCATATAAAAATTTCAATTTTTTTAGGTTTTGGATGGATTTTTAAATTTTTTGGGGGAGGTCACGAATTAAAGTCCTTTTCGCTCTAGGACGCATATTTAAGGAGATGTGGGCAAAAGAAGTTTTTCATATAAAAATTTAAATTTTTTTAGGTTTGGATGGATTTTTCAATTTTTTGGGGGTGGTCACGAATTAAAGTCCTTTTCGCTCTAGGACGCATATTTAAGGAGATATGGGCAAAAGAAGTTTTTCATATAAAAATTTAAATTTTTTTAGGTTTTGGGTGGATTTTTCAATTTTTTGGGGGTGGTCACGAATTAAAGTCCTTTTCGCTCTAGGACGCATATTTAAGGAGATATGGGCAAAAGAAGTTTTTCATATAAAAATTTCAATTTTTTTAGGTTTTGGATGGATTTTTCAATTTTTTGGGGGTGGTCACGAATTAAAGTCCTTTTCGCTCTAGGACGCATATTTAAGGAGATATGGGCAAAAGAAGTTTTTCATATAAAAATTTAAATTTTTTTAGGTTTTGGGTGGATTTTTCAATTTTTTGGGGGTGGTCACGAATTAAAGTCCTTTTCGCTCTAGGACGCTTAGTTTAGGAGATATGGGCAAAAGAAGTTGTTCATATAAAAATTTAAATTTTTTTAGGTTTTGGATGGATTTTTCAATTTTTTGGGGGAGGTCACGAATTAAAGTCCTTTTCGCTCTAGGACGCATATTTAAGGAGATATGGGCAAAAGAAGTTTTCATATAAAAAATTTCAATTTTTTTAGGTTTTGGGTGGATTTTTCAATTTTTTGGGGGTGGTCACGAATTAAAGTCCTTTTCGCTCTAGGACGCTTAGTTTAGGAGATATGGGCAAAAGAAGTTTTTCATATAAAAATTTAAATTTTTTTAGGTTTTGGATGGATTTTTCAATTTTTTGGGGGAGGTCACGAATTAAAGTCCTTTTCGCTCTAGGACGCATATTTAAGGAGATATGGGCAAAAGAAGTTTTTCATATAAAAATTTAAATTTTTTTAGGTTTTGGGTGGATTTTTCAATTTTTTGGGGGAGGTCACGAATTAAAGTCCTTTTCGCTCTAGGACGCTTAGTTTAGGAGATATGGGCAAAAGAAGTTTTTCATATAAGAATTTAAATTTTTTTAGGTTTTGGATGGATTTTTCAATTTTTTGGGGGTGGTCACGAATTAAAGTCCTTTTCGCTCTAGGACGCATATTTAAGGAGATATGGGCAAAAGAAGTTTTTCATATAAAAATTTAAATTTTTTTAGGTTTTGGGTGGATTTTTCAATTTTTTGGGGGTGGTCACGAATTAAAGTCCTTTTCGCTCTAGGACGCTTAGTTTAGGAGATATGGGCAAAAGAAGTTTTTCATATAAAAATTTAAATTTTTTTACGTTTTGGATGGATTTTTCAATTTTTTGGGGGAGGTCACGAATTAAAGTCCTTTTCGCTCTAGGACGCATATTTAAGGAGATATGGGCAAAAGAAGTTTTTCATATAAAAATTTCAATTTTTTTTTAGGTTTTGGATGGATTTTTCAATTTTTTGGGGGTGGTCACGAATTAAAGTCCTTTTCGCTCTAGGACGCATATTTAAGGAGATATGGGCAAAATAAGTTTTTCATATAAAAATTTAAATTTTTTTAGGTTTTGGATGGATTTTTCAATTTTTTGGGGGAGGTCACGAATTAAAGTCCTTTTCGCTCTAGGACGCATATTTAAGGAGATATGGGCAAAAGAAGATTTTCATATAAAAATTTCAATTTTTTTAGGTTTTGGGTGGATTTTTCAATTTTTTGGGGGAGGTCACGAATTAAAGTCCTTTTCGCTCTAGGACGCATATTTAAGGAGATATGGGCAAAAGAAGTTTTTCATATAAAAATTTCAATTTTTTTAGGTTTTGGGTGGATTTTTCAATTTTTTGGGGGTGGTCACGAATTAAAGTCCTTTTCGCTCTAGGACGCTTAGTTTAGGAGATATGGGCAAAAGAAGTTTTTCATATAAAAATTTAAATTTTTTTAGGTTTTGGATGGATTTTTCAATTTTTTGGGGGAGGTCACGAATTAAAGTCCTTTTCGCTCTAGGACGCATATTTAAGGAGATATGGGCAAAAGAAGTTTTTCATATAAAAATTTAAATTTTTTTAGGTTTTGGGTGGATTTTTCAATTTTTTGGGGGAGGTCACGAATTAAAGTCCTTTTCGCTCTAGGACGCTTAGTTTAGGAGATATGGGCAAAAGAAGTTTTTCATATAAAAATTTAAATTTTTTTAGGTTTTGTATGGATTTTTCAATTTTTTGGGGGAGGTCACGAATTAAAGTCCTTTTCGCTCTAGGACGCATATTTAAGGAGATATGGGCAAAAGAAGTTTTTCATATAAAAATTTAAATTTTTTTAGGTTTGGATGGATTTTTCAATTTTTTGGGGGTGGTCACGAATTAAAGTCCTTTTCGCTTTAGGACGCTTAGTTTAGGAGATATGGGCAAAAGAAGTTTTTCATATAAAAATTTAAATTTTTTTAGGTTTTGGGTGGATTTTTCAATTTTTTGGGGGTGGTCACGAATTAAAGTCCTTTTCGCTCTAGGACGCTTAGTTTAGGAGATATGGGCAAAAGAAGTTTTTCATATAAAAATTTAAATTTTTTTAGGTTTTGGATGGATTTTTCAATTTTTTGGGGGAGGTCACGAATTAAAGTCCTTTTCGCTCTAGGACGCATATTTAAGGAGATATGGGCAAAAGAAGTTTTTCATATAAAAATTTAAATTTTTTTAGGTTTTGGGTGGATTTTTCAATTTTTTGGGGGTGGTCACGAATTAAAGTCCTTTTCGCTCTAGGACGCTTAGTTTAGGAGATATGGGCAAAAGAAGTTTTTCATATAAAAATTTAATATTTTTTAGTTTTTGGATGGATTTTTAAATTTTTTGGGGGTGGTCACGAATTAAAGTCCTTTTCGCTCTAGGACGCATATTTAAGGAGATATGGGCAAAAGAAGTTTTTCATATAAAAATTTCAATTTTTTTAGGTTTTGGGTGGATTTTTCAATTTTTTGGGGGTGGTCACGAATTAAAGTCCTTTTCGCTCTAGGACGCTTAGTTTAGGAGATATGGGCAAAAGAAGTTTTTCATATAAAAATTTAAATTTTTTTAGGTTTTGGATGGATTTTTCAATTTTTTGGGGGAGGTCACGAATTAAAGTCCTTTTCGCTCTAGGACGCATATTTAAGGAGATATGGGCAAAAGAAGTTTTCATATAAAAAATTTCAATTTTTTTAGGTTTTGGGTGGATTTTTCAATTTTTTGGGGGTGGTCACGAATTAAAGTCCTTTTCGCTCTAGGACGCTTAGTTTAGGAGATATGGGCAAAAGAAGTTTTTCATATAAAAATTTAAATTTTTTTAGGTTTTGGATGGATTTTTCAATTTTTTGGGGGAGGTCACGAATTAAAGTCCTTTTCGCTCTAGGACGCATATTTAAGGAGATATGGGCAAAAGAAGATTTTCATATAAAAATTTAAATTTTTTTAGGTTTTGGGTGGATTTTTCAATTTTTTGGGGGAGGTCACGAATTAAAGTCCTTTTCGCTCTAGGACGCATATTTAAGGAGATATGGGCAAAAGAAGTTTTTCATATAAAAATTTAAATTTTTTTAGGTTTTGGATGGATTTTTCAATTTTTTGGGGGAGGTCACGAATTAAAGTCCTTTTCGCTCTAGGACGCATATTTAAGGAGATATGGGCAAAAGAAGTTTTTCATATAAAAATTTCAATTTTTTTAGGTTTTGGTGGATTTTTCAATTTTTTGGGGGTGGTCACGAATTAAAGTCCTTTTCGCTCTAGGACGCATATTTAAGGAGATATGGGCAAAATAAGTTTTTCATATAAAAATTTAAATTTTTTTAGGTTTTGGATGGATTTTTCAATTTTTTGGGGGAGGTCACGAATTAAAGTCCTTTTCGCTCTAGGACGCATATTTAAGGAGATATGGGCAAAAGAAGATTTTCATATAAAAATTTAAATTTTTTTAGGTTTTGGGTGGATTTTTCAATTTTTTGTGGGAGGTCACGAATTAAAGTCCTTTTCGCTCTAGGACGCATATTTAAGGAGATATGGGCAAAAGAAGTTTTTCATATAAAAAATTAAATTTTTTTAGGTTTTGGATGGATTTTTCAATTTTTTGGGGGTGGTCACGAATTAAAGTCCTTTTCGCTCTAGGACGCATATTTAAGGAGATATGGGCAAAAGAAGTTTTTCATATAAAAATTTAAATTTTTTTAGGTTTTGGGTGGATTTTTCAATTTTTTGGGGGTGGTCACGAATTAAAGTCCTTTTCGCTCTAGGACGCATATTTAAGGAGATATGGGCAAAAGAAATTTTTCATATAAAAATTTCAATTTTTTTAGGTTTTGGGTGGATTTTTCAATTTTTTTGGGGTGGTCACGAATTAAAGTCCTTTTCGCTCTAGGACGCTTAGTTTAGGAGATATGGGCAAAAGAAGTTTTTCATATAAAAATTTCAATTTTTTTAGGTTTTGGATGGATTTTTCAATTTTTTGGGGGAGGTCACGAATTAAAGTCCTTTTCGCTCTAGGACGCATATTTAAGGAGATATGGGCAAAAGAAGTTTTTCATATAAAAATTTAAATTTTTTTAGGTTTTGGGTGAATTTTTCAATTTTTTGGGGGTGGTCACGAATTAAAGTCCTTTTCGCTCTAGGACGCTTAGTTTAGGAGATATGGGCAAAAGAAGTTTTTCATATAAAAATTTAAATTTTTTTAGGTTTTGGATGGATTTTTCAATTTTTTGGGGGTGGTCACGAATTAAAGTCGTTTTCACTCTAGGACGCATATTTAAGGAGATATGGGCAAAAGAAGTTTTTCATATAAAAATTTCAATTTTTTTAGGTTTTGGATGGATTTTTCAATTTTTTGGGGGAGGTCACGAATTAAAGTCCTTTTCGCTCTAGGACGCATATTTAAGGAGATATGGGCAAAAGAAGTTTTTCATATAAAAATTTCAATTTTTTTAGGTTTTGGGTGGATTTTTCAATTTTTTGGGGGAGGTCACGAATTAAAGTCCTTTTCGCTCTAGGACGCATATTTAAGGGGATATGGGCAAAAGAAGATTTTCATATAAAAATTTCAATTTTTTTAGGTTTTGGGTGGATTTTTCAATTTTTTGGGGGAGGTCACGAATTAAAGTCCTTTTCGCTCTAGGACGCATATTTAAGGAGATATGGGCAAAAGAAGTTTTTCATATAAAAATTTCAATTTTTTTAGGTTTTGGGTGGATTTTTCAATTTTTTGGGGGTGGTCACGAATTAAAGTCTTTTTCGCTCTAGGACGCTTAGTTTAGGAGATATGGGCAAAAGAAGTTTTTCATATAAAAATTTAAATTTTTTTAGGTTTTGGATGGATTTTTCAATTTTTTGGGGGAGGTCACGAATTAAAGTCCTTTTCGCTCTAGGACGCATATTTAAGGAGATATGGGCAAAAGAAGTTTTTCATATAAAAATTTAAATTTTTTTAGGTTTTGGGTGGATTTTTCAATTTTTTGGGGGAGGTCACGAATTAAAGTCCTTTTCGCTCTAGGACGCTTAGTTTAGGAGATATGGGCAAAAGAAGTTTTTCATATAAAAATTTAAATTTTTTTAGGTTTTGGATGGATTTTTCAATTTTTTGGGGGAGGTCACGAATTAAAGTCCTTTTCGCTCTAGGACGCATATTTAAGGAGATATGGGCAAAAGAAGTTTTTCATATAAAAATTTAAATTTTTTTAGGTTTGGATGGATTTTTCAATTTTTTGGGGGTGGTCACGAATTAAAGTCCTTTTCGCTCTAGGACGCATATTTAAGGAGATATGGGCAAAAGAAGTTTTTCATATAAAAATTTAAATTTCTTTAGGTTTTGGGTGGATTTTTCAATTTTTTGGGGGTGGTCACGAATTAAAGTCCTTTTCGCTCTAGGACGCTTAGTTTAGGAGATATGGGCAAAAGAAGTTTTTCATATAAAAATTTAAATTTTTGTAGGTTTTGGATGGATTTTTCAATTTTTTGGGGGTGGTCACGAATTAAAGTCCTTTTCGCTCTAGGACGCATATTTAAGGAGATATGGGCAAAAGAAGTTTTTCATATAAAAATTTAAATTTTTTTAGGTTTTGGGTGGATTTTTCAATTTTTTGGGGGTGGTTACGAATTAAAGTCCTTTTCGCTCTAGGACGCTTAGTTTAGGAGATATGGGCAAAAGAAGTTTTTCATATAAAAATTTAAATTTTTTTAGGTTTTGGATGGATTTTTCAATTTTTTGGGGGAGGTCACGAATTAAAGTCCTTTTCGCTCTAGGACGCATATTTAAGGAGATATGGGCAAAAGAAGTTTTCATATAAAAATTTCAATTTTTTTAGGTTTTGGGTGGATTTTTCAATTTTTTGGGGGTGGTCACGAATTAAAGTCCTTTTCGCTCTAGGACGCTTAGTTTAGGAGATATGGGCAAAAGAAGTTTTTCATATAAAAATTTAAATTTTTTTAGGTTTTGGATGGATTTTTCAATTTTTTGGGGGAGGTCACGAATTAAAGTCCTTTTCGCTCTAGGACGCATATTTAAGGAGATATGGGCAAAAGAAGTTTTTCATATAAAAATTTAAATTTTTTTAGGTTTTGGGTGGATTTTTCAATTTTTTGGGGGAGGTCACGAATTAAAGTCCTTTTCGCTCTAGGACGCTTAGTTTAGGAAATATGGGCAAAAGAAGTTTTTCATATAAGAATTTAAATTTTTTTAGGTTTTGGATGGATTTTTCAATTTTTTGGGGGAGGTCACGAATTAAAGTCCTTTTCGCTCTAGGACGCATATTTAAGGAGATATGGGCAAAAGAAGTTTTTCATATAAAAATTTCAATTTTTTTAGTTTTTGGATGGATTTTTCAATTTTTTGGGGGTGGTCACGAATTAAAGTCCTTTTCGCTCTAGGACGCATATTTAAGGAGATATGGGCAAAATAAGTTTTTCATATAAAAATTTAAATTTTTTTAGGTTTTGGATGGATTTTTCAATTTTTTGGGGGTGGTCACGAATTAAAGTCCTTTCCGCTCTAGGACGCATATTTAAGGAGATATGGGCAAAAGAAGTTTTTCATATAAAAATTTAAATTTTTTTAGGTTTTGGGTGGATTTTTCAATTTTTTGGGGGTGGTCACGAATTAAAGTCCTTTTCGCTCTAGGACGCATATTTAAGGAGATATGGGCAAAAGAAGTTTTTCATATAAAAATTTCAATTTTTTTAGGTTTTGGGTGGATTTTTCAATTTTTTGGGGGTGGTCACGAATTAAAGTCCTTTTCGCTCTAGGACGCTTAGTTTAGGAGATATGGGCAAAAGAAGTTTTTCATATAAAAATTTAAATTTTTTTAGGTTTTGGATGGATTTTTCAATTTTTGGGGGAGGTCACGAATTAAAGTCCTTTTCGCTCTAGGACGCATATTTAAGGAGATATGGGCAAAAGAAGTTTTTCATATAAAAATTTCAATTTTTTTAGGTTTTGGGTGGATTTTTCAATTTTTTGGGGGTGGTCACGAATTAAAGTCCTTTTCGCTCTAGGACGCTTAGTTTAGGAGATATGGGCAAAAGAAGTTTTTCATATAAAAATCTAAATTTTTTTAAGGTTTTGGATGGATTTTTCAATTTTTTGGGGGAGGTCACGAATTAAAGTCCTTTTCGCTCTAGGACGCATATTTAAGGAGATATGGGCAAAAGAAGTTTTTCATATAAAAATTTCAATTTTTTTAGGTTTTGGGTGGATTTTTCAATTTTTTGGGGGTGGCCACGAATTAAAGTCCTTTTGGCTCTAGGACGCATATTTAAGGAGATATGGGCAAAAGAAGTTTTTCATATAAAAATTTCAAATTTTTTAGGTTTTGGGTGGATTTTTCAATTTTTTGGGGGAGGTCACGAATTAAAGTCCTTTTCGCTCTAGGACGCATATTTAAGGGGATATGGGCAAAAGAAGATTTTCATATAAAAATTTCAATTTTTTTAGGTTTTGGGTGGATTTTTCAATTTTTTGGGGGAGGTCACGAATTAAAGTCCTTTTCGCTCTAGGACGCATATTTAAGGAGATATGGGCAAAAGAAGTTTTTCATATAAAAATTTAAATTTCTTTAGGTTTTGGGTGGATTTTTCAATTTTTTGGGGGTGGTCACGAATTAAAGTCCTTTTCGCTCTAGGACGCTTAGTTTAGGAGATATGGGCAAAAGAAGTTTTTCATATAAAAATTTAAATTTTTTTAGGTTTTGGATGGATTTTTCAATTTTTTGGGGGAGGTCACGAATTAAAGTCCTTTTCGCTCTAGGACGCATATTTAAGGAGATATGGGCAAAAGAAGTTTTTCATATAAAAATTTAAATTTTTTTAGGTTTTGGGTGGATTTTTCAATTTTTTGGGGGAGGTCACGAATTAAAGTCCTTTTCGCTCTAGGACGCTTAGTTTAGGAGATATGGGCAAAAGAAGTTTTTCATATAAGAATTTAAATTTTTTTAGGTTTTGGATGGATTTTTCAATTTTTTGGGGGAGGTCACGAATTAAAGTCCTTTTCGCTCTAGGACGCATATTTAAGGAGATATGGGCAAAAGAAGTTTTTCATATAAAAATTTCAATTTTTTTAGTTTTTGGATGGATTTTTCAATTTTTTGGGGGTGGTCACGAATTAAAGTCCTTTTCGCTCTAGGACGCATATTTAAGGAGATATGGGCAAAATAAGTTTTTCATATAAAAATTTAAATTTTTTTAGGTTTTGGATGGATTTTTCAATTTTTTGGGGGTGGTCACGAATTAAAGTCCTTTCCGCTCTAGGACGCATATTTAAGGAGATATGGGCAAAAGAAGTTTTTCATATAAAAATTTAAATTTTTTAGGTTTTGGGTGGATTTTTCAATTTTTTGGGGGTGGTCACGAATTAAAGTCCTTTTCGCTCTAGGACGCATATTTAAGGAGATATGGGCAAAAGAAGTTTTTCATATAAAAATTTCAATTTTTTTAGGTTTTGGGTGGATTTTTCAATTTTTTGGGGGTGGTCACGAATTAAAGTCCTTTTCGCTCTAGGACGCTTAGTTTAGGAGATATGGGCAAAAGAAGTTTTTCATATAAAAATTTAAATTTTTTTAGGTTTTGGATGGATTTTTCAATTTTTTGGGGGAGGTCACGAATTAAAGTCCTTTTCGCTCTAGGACGCATATTTAAGGAGATATGGGCAAAAGAAGTTTTTCATATAAAAATTTCAATTTTTTTAGGTTTTGGGTGGATTTTTCAATTTTTTGGGGGTGGTCACGAATTAAAGTCCTTTTCGCTCTAGGACGCTTAGTTTAGGAGATATGGGCAAAAGAAGTTTTTCATATAAAAATCTAAATTTTTTTAAGATTTTGGATGGATTTTTCAATTTTTTGGGGGAGGTCACGAATTAAAGTCCTTTTCGCTCTAGGACGCATATTTAAGGAGATATGGGCAAAAGAAGTTTTTCATATAAAAATTTCAATTTTTTTAGGTTTTGGGTGGATTTTTCAATTTTTTGGGGGTGGCCACGAATTAAAGTCCTTTTGGCTCTAGGACGCATATTTAAGGAGATATGGGCAAAAGAAGTTTTTCATATAAAAATTTCAAATTTTTTAGGTTTTGGGTGGATTTTTCAATTTTTTGGGGGAGGTCACGAATTAAAGTCCTTTTCGCTCTAGGACGCATATTTAAGGGGATATGGGCAAAAGAAGATTTTCATATAAAAATTTCAATTTTTTTAGGATTTGGGTGGATTTTTCAATTTTTTGGGGGAGGTCACGAATTAAAGTCCTTTTCGCTCTAGGACGCATATTTAAGGAGATATGGGCAAAAGAAGTTTTTCATATAAAAATTTAAATTTCTTTAGGTTTTGGGTGGATTTTTCAATTTTTTGGGGGTGGTCACGAATTAAAGTCCTTTTCGCTCTAGGACGCTTAGTTTAGGAGATATGGGCAA
Source organism: Haematobia irritans (assembly GCF_050003625.1). Taxonomy (NCBI): domain Eukaryota; kingdom Metazoa; phylum Arthropoda; class Insecta; order Diptera; family Muscidae; genus Haematobia; species Haematobia irritans. The sequence goes on along the minus strand of NC_134397.1, from coordinate 161,416,579 downwards.
AAGAAGTTTTTCATATAAAAATTTAAATTTTTTTAGGTTTTGGATGGATTTTTCAATTTTTTGGGGGAGGTCACGAATTAAAGTCCTTTTCGCTCTAGGACGCATATTTAAGGAGATATGGGCAAAAGAAGTTTTTCATATAAAAATTTCAATTTTTTTAGGTTTTGGGTGGATTTTTCAATTTTTTGGGGGAGGTCACGAATTAAAGTCCTTTTCGCTCTAGGACGCTTAGTTTAGGAGATATGGGCAAAAGAAGTTTTTCATATAAAAATTTAAATTTTTTTAGGTTTTGGATGGATTTTTCAATTTTTTGGGGGAGGTCACGAATTAAAGTCCTTTTCGCTCTAGGACGCATATTTAAGGAGATATGGGCAAAAGAAGTTTTTCATATAAAAATTTAAATTTTTTTAGGTTTTGGATGGATTTTTCCATTTTTTGGGGGTGGTCACGAATTAAAGTCCTTTTCGCTCTAGGACGCATATTTAAGGAGATATGGGCAAAAGAAGTTTTTCATATAAAAATTTATTTTTTTTTAGGTTTTGGGTGGATTTTTCAATTTTTTGGGGGTGGTCACGAATTAAAGTCCTTTTCGCTCTAGGACGCTTAGTTTAGGAGATATGGGCAAAAGAAGTTTTTCATATAAAAATTTAAATTTTCTTAGGTTTTGGATGGATTTTTCAATTTTTTGGGGGTGGTCACGAATTAAAGTCCTTTTCGCTCTAGGACGCATATTTAAGGAGATATGGGCAAAAGAAGTTTTTCATATAAAAATTTAAATTTTTTTAGGTTTTGGGTGGATTTTTCAATTTTTTGGGGGTGGTCACGAATTAAAGTCCTTTTCGCTCTAGGACGCTTAGTTTAGGAGATATGGGCAAAAGAAGTTTTTCATATAAAAATTTAAATTTTTTTAGGTTTTGGATGGATTTTTCAATTTTTTGGGGGAGGTCATGAATTAAAGTCCTTTTCGCTTTAGGACGCATATTTAAGGAGATATGGGCAAAAGAAGTTTTCATATAAAAATTTCAATTTTTTTAGGTTTTGGGTGGATTTTTCAATTTTTTGGGGGAGGTCACGAATTAAAGTCCTTTTCGCTCTAGGACGCATATTTAAGGAGATATGGGCAAAAGAAGTTTTTCATATAAAAATTTCAATTTTTTTAGGTTTTGGGTGGATTTTTCAATTTTTTGGGGGTGGTCACGAATTAAAGTCTTTTTCGCTCTAGGACGCTTAGTTTAGGAGATATGGGCAAAAGAAGTTTTTCATATAAAAATTTAAATTTTTTTAGGTTTTGGATGGATTTTTCAATTTTTTGGGGGAGGTCACGAATTAAAGTCCTTTTCGCTCTAGGACGCATATTTAAGGAGATATGGGCAAAAGAAGTTTTTCATATAAAAATTTAAATTTTTTTAGGTTTTGGGTGGATTTTTCAATTTTTTGGGGGAGGTCACGAATTAAAGTCCTTTTCGCTCTAGGACGCTTAGTTTAGGAGATATGGGCAAAAGAAGTTTTTCATATAAAAATTTAAATTTTTTTAGGTTTTGGATGGATTTTTCAATTTTTTGGGGGAGGTCACGAATTAAAGTCCTTTTCGCTCTAGGACGCATATTTAAGGAGATATGGGCAAAAGAAGTTTTTCATATAAAAATTTAAATTTTTTTAGGTTTGGATGGATTTTTCAATTTTTTGGGGGTGGTCACGAATTAAAGTCCTTTTCGCTCTAGGACGCATATTTAAGGAGATATGGGCAAAAGAAGTTTTTCATATAAAAATTTAAATTTCTTTAGGTTTTGGGTGGATTTTTCAATTTTTTGGGGGTGGTCACGAATTAAAGTCCTTTTCGCTCTAGGACGCTTAGTTTAGGAGATATGGGCAAAAGAAGTTTTTCATATAAAAATTTAAATTTTTGTAGGTTTTGGATGGATTTTTCAATTTTTTGGGGGTGGTCACGAATTAAAGTCCTTTTCGCTCTAGGACGCATATTTAAGGAGATATGGGCAAAAGAAGTTTTTCATATAAAAATTTAAATTTTTTTAGGTTTTGGGTGGATTTTTCAATTTTTTGGGGGTGGTTACGAATTAAAGTCCTTTTCGCTCTAGGACGCTTAGTTTAGGAGATATGGGCAAAAGAAGTTTTTCATATAAAAATTTAAATTTTTTTAGGTTTTGGATGGATTTTTCAATTTTTTGGGGGAGGTCACGAATTAAAGTCCTTTTCGCTCTAGGACGCATATTTAAGGAGATATGGGCAAAAGAAGTTTTCATATAAAAATTTCAATTTTTTTAGGTTTTGGGTGGATTTTTCAATTTTTTGGGGGTGGTCACGAATTAAAGTCCTTTTCGCTCTAGGACGCTTAGTTTAGGAGATATGGGCAAAAGAAGTTTTTCATATAAAAATTTAAATTTTTTTAGGTTTTGGATGGATTTTTCAATTTTTTGGGGGAGGTCACGAATTAAAGTCCTTTTCGCTCTAGGACGCATATTTAAGGAGATATGGGCAAAAGAAGTTTTTCATATAAAAATTTAAATTTTTTTAGGTTTTGGGTGGATTTTTCAATTTTTTGGGGGAGGTCACGAATTAAAGTCCTTTTCGCTCTAGGACGCTTAGTTTAGGAGATATGGGCAAAAGAAGTTTTTCATATAAGAATTTAAATTTTTTTAGGTTTTGGATGGATTTTTCAATTTTTTGGGGGAGGTCACGAATTAAAGTCCTTTTCGCTCTAGGACGCATATTTAAGGAGATATGGGCAAAAGAAGTTTTTCATATAAAAATTTCAATTTTTTTAGTTTTTGGATGGATTTTTCAATTTTTTGGGGGTGGTCACGAATTAAAGTCCTTTTCGCTCTAGGACGCATATTTAAGGAGATATGGGCAAAATAAGTTTTTCATATAAAAATTTAAATTTTTTTAGGTTTTGGATGGATTTTTCAATTTTTTGGGGGTGGTCACGAATTAAAGTCCTTTCCGCTCTAGGACGCATATTTAAGGAGATATGGGCAAAAGAAGTTTTTCATATAAAAATTTAAATTTTTTTAGGTTTTGGGTGGATTTTTCAATTTTTTGGGGGTGGTCACGAATTAAAGTCCTTTTCGCTCTAGGACGCATATTTAAGGAGATATGGGCAAAAGAAGTTTTTCATATAAAAATTTCAATTTTTTTAGGTTTTGGGTGGATTTTTCAATTTTTTGGGGGTGGTCACGAATTAAAGTCCTTTTCGCTCTAGGACGCTTAGTTTAGGAGATATGGGCAAAAGAAGTTTTTCATATAAAAATTTAAATTTTTTTAGGTTTTGGATGGATTTTTCAATTTTTTGGGGGAGGTCACGAATTAAAGTCCTTTTCGCTCTAGGACGCATATTTAAGGAGATATGGGCAAAAGAAGTTTTTCATATAAAAATTTCAATTTTTTTAGGTTTTGGGTGGATTTTTCAATTTTTTGGGGGTGGTCACGAATTAAAGTCCTTTTCGCTCTAGGACGCTTAGTTTAGGAGATATGGGCAAAAGAAGTTTTTCATATAAAAATCTAAATTTTTTTAAGGTTTTGGATGGATTTTTCAATTTTTTGGGAGAGGTCACGAATTAAAGTCCTTTTCGCTCTAGGACGCATATTTAAGGAGATATGGGCAAAAGAAGTTTTTCATATAAAAATTTCAATTTTTTTAGGTTTTGGGTGGATTTTTCAATTTTTTGGGGGTGGCCACGAATTAAAGTCCTTTTGGCTCTAGGACGCATATTTAAGGAGATATGGGCAAAAGAAGTTTTTCATATAAAAATTTCAAATTTTTTAGGTTTTGGATGGATTTTTCAATTTTTTGGGGGAGGTCACGAATTAAAGTCCTTTTCGCTCTAGGACGCATATTTAAGGGGATATGGGCAAAAGAAGATTTTCATATAAAAATTTCAATTTTTTTAGGTTTTGGGTGGATTTTTCAATTTTTTGGGGGAGGTCACGAATTAAAGTCCTTTTCGCTCTAGGACGCATATTTAAGGAGATATGGGCAAAAGAAGTTTTTCATATAAAAATTTAAATTTCTTTAGGTTTTGGGTGGATTTTTCAATTTTTTGGGGGTGGTCACGAATTAAAGTCCTTTTCGCTCTAGGACGCTTAGTTTAGGAGATATGGGCAAAAGAAGTTTTTCATATAAAAATTTAAATTTTTTTAGGTTTTGGATGGATTTTTCAATTTTTTGGGGGAGGTCACGAATTAAAGTCCTTTTCGCTCTAGGACGCATATTTAAGGAGATATGGGCAAAAGAAGTTTTTCATATAAAAATTTCAATTTTTTTAGGTTTTGGGTGGATTTTTCAATTTTTTGGGGGAGGTCACGAATTAAAGTCCTTTTCGCTCTAGGACGCTTAGTTTAGGAGATATGGGCAAAAGAAGTTTTTCATATAAAAATTTAAATTTTTTTAGGTTTTGGATGGATTTTTCAATTTTTTGGGGGAGGTCACGAATTAAAGTCCTTTTCGCTCTAGGACGCATATTTAAGGAGATATGGGCAAAAGAAGTTTTTCATATAAAAATTTAAATTTTTTTAGGTTTTGGATGGATTTTTCAATTTTTTGGGGGTGGTCACGAATTAAAGTCCTTTTCGCTCTAGGACGCTTAGTTTAGGAGATATGGGCAAAAGAAGTTTTTCATATAAAAATTTAAATTTTTTTAGGTTTTGGATGGATTTTTCAATTTTTTGGGGGAGGTCACGAATTAAAGTCCTTTTCGCTCTAGGACGCATATTTAAGGAGATATGGGCAAAAGAAGTTTTTCATATAAAAATTTCAATTTTTTTAGGTTTTGGGTGGATTTTTCAATTTTTTGGGGGTGGTCACGAATTAAAGTCCTTTTCGCTCTAGGACGCTTAGTTTAGGAGATATGGGCAAAAGAAGTTTTTCATATAAAAATCTAAATTTTTTTAAGGTTTTGGATGGATTTTTCAATTTTTTGGGAGAGGTCACGAATTAAAGTCCTTTTCGCTCTAGGACGCATATTTAAGGAGATATGGGCAAAAGAAGTTTTTCATATAAAAATTTCAATTTTTTTAGGTTTTGGGTGGATTTTTCAATTTTTTGGGGGTGGCCACGAATTAAAGTCCTTTTGGCTCTAGGACGCATATTTAAGGAGATATGGGCAAAAGAAGTTTTTCATATAAAAATTTCAAATTTTTTAGGTTTTGGGTGGATTTTTCAATTTTTTGGGGGAGGTCACGAATTAAAGTCCTTTTCGCTCTAGGACGCATATTTAAGGGGATATGGGCAAAAGAAGATTTTCATATAAAAATTTCAATTTTTTTAGGTTTTGGGTGGATTTTTCAATTTTTTGGGGGAGGTCACGAATTAAAGTCCTTTTCGCTCTAGGACGCATATTTAAGGAGATATGGGCAAAAGAAGTTTTTCATATAAAAATTTAAATTTCTTTAGGTTTTGGGTGGATTTTTCAATTTTTTGGGGGTGGTCACGAATTAAAGTCCTTTTCGCTCTAGGACGCTTAGTTTAGGAGATATGGGCAAAAGAAGTTTTTCATATAAAAATTTAAATTTTTTTAGGTTTTGGATGGATTTTTCAATTTTTTGGGGGAGGTCACGAATTAAAGTCCTTTTCGCTCTAGGACGCATATTTAAGGAGATATGGGCAAAAGAAGTTTTTCATATAAAAATTTCAATTTTTTTAGGTTTTGGGTGGATTTTTCAATTTTTTGGGGGAGGTCACGAATTAAAGTCCTTTTCGCTCTAGGACGCTTAGTTTAGGAGATATGGGCAAAAGAAGTTTTTCATATAAAAATTTAAATTTTTTTAGGTTTTGGATGGATTTTTCAATTTTTTGGGGGAGGTCACGAATTAAAGTCCTTTTCGCTCTAGGACGCATATTTAAGGAGATATGGGCAAAAGAAGTTTTTCATATAAAAATTTAAATTTTTTTAGGTTTTGGATGGATTTTTCAATTTTTTGGGGGTGGTCACGAATTAAAGTCCTTTTCGCTCTAGGACGCATATTTAAGGAGATATGGGCAAAAGAAGTTTTTCATATAAAAATTTATTTTTTTTTAGGTTTTGGGTGGATTTTTCAATTTTTTGGGGGTGGTCACGAATTAAAGTCCTTTTCGCTCTAGGACGCTTAGTTTAGGAGATATGGGCAAAAGAAGTTTTTCATATAAAAATTTAAATTTTCTTAGGTTTTGGATGGATTTTTCAATTTTTTGGGGGTGGTCACGAATTAAAGTCCTTTTCGCTCTAGGACGCATATTTAAGGAGATATGGGCAAAAGAAGTTTTTCATATAAAAATTTAAATTTTTTTAGGTTTTGGGTGGATTTTTCAATTTTTTGGGGGTGGTCACGAATTAAAGTCCTTTTCGCTCTAGGACGCTTAGTTTAGGAGATATGGGCAAAAGAAGTTTTTCATATAAAAATTTAAATTTTTTTAGGTTTGGATGGATTTTTCAATTTTTTGGGGGAGGTCACGAATTAAAGTCCTTTTCGCTCTAGGACGCATATTTAAGGAGATATGGGCAAAAGAAGTTTTTCATATAAAAATTTAATTTTTTTTAGGTTTTGGATGGATTTTTCAATTTTTTGGGGGTGGTCACGAATTAAAGTCCTTTTCACTCTAGGACGCATATTTAAGGAGATATGGGCAAAAGAAGTTTTCATATAAACATTTCAATTTTTTTAGGTTTTGGGTGGATTTTTCAATTTTTTGGGGGTGGTCACGAATTAAAGTCCTTTTCGCTCTAGGACGCATATTTAAGGAGATATGGGCAAAAGAAGTTTTTCATATAAAAATTTAAATTTTTTTAGGTTTTGGATGGATTTTTCAATTTTTTGGGGGAGGTCACGAATTAAAGTCCTTTTCGCTCTAGGACGCATATTTAAGGAGATATGGGCAAAAGAAGTTTTTCATATAAAAATTTAAATTTTTTTAGGTTTTGGATGGATTTTTCAATGTTTTGGGGGTGGTCACGAATTAAAGTCCTTTTCGCTCTAGGACGCTTAGTTTAGGAGATATGGGCAAAAGAAGTTTTTCATATAAAAATTTAAATTTTTTTAGGTTTTGGATGGATTTTTCAATTTTTTGGGGGAGGTCACGAATTAAAGTCCTTTTCGCTCTAGGACGCATATTTAAGGAGATATGGGCAAAAGAAGTTTTTCATATAAAAATTTAAATTTTTTTAGGTTTTGGATGGATTTTTCAATTTTTTGGGGGAGGTCACGAATTAAAGTCCTTTTCGCTCTAGGACGCTTAGTTTAGGAGATATGGGCAAAAGAAGTTTTTCATATAAAAATTTAAATTTTTTTAGGTTTGGATGGATTTTTCAATTTTTTGGGGGAGGTCACGAATTAAAGTCCTTTTCGCTCTAGGACGCATATTTAAGGAGATATGGGCAAAAGAAGTTTTTCATATAAAAATTTAAATTTTTTTAGGTTTTGGATGGATTTTTCAATTTTTTGGGGGAGGTCACGAATTAAAGTCCTTTTCGCTCTAGGACGCATATTTAAGGAGATATGGGCAAAAGAAGTTTTTCATATAAAAATTTCAATTTTTTTAGGTTTTGGGTGGATTTTTCAATTTTTTGGGGGAGGTCACGAATTAAAGTCCTTTTCGCTCTAGGACGCATATTTAAGGAGATTGGGCAAAAGAAGTTTTTCATATAAAAATTTCAATTTTTTTAGGTTTTGGGTGGATTTTTCAATTTTTTGGGGGTGGTCACGAATTAAAGTCCTTTTCGCTCTAGGACGCTTAGTTTAGGAGATATGGGCAAAAGAAGTTTTTCATATAAAAATTTAAATTTTTTTAGGTTTTGGATGGATTTTTCAATGTTTTGGGGGTGGTCACGAATTAAAGTCCTTTTCGCTCTAGGACGCATATTTAAGGAGATATGTGCAAAAGAAGTTTTTCATATAAAAATTTAAATTTTTTTAGGTTTTGGATGGATTTTTCAATTTTTTGGGGGATGTCACGAATTAAAGTCCTTTTCGCTCTATGACGCATATTTAAGGAGATATGGGCAAAAGAGGTTTTTCATATAAAAAATTAAATTTTTTTAGGTTTTGGGTGGATTTTTCAATTTTTTGGGGGTGGTCACGAATTAAAGTCCTTTTCGCTCTAGGACGCTTAGTTTAGGAGATATGGGCAAAAGAAGTTTTTCATATAAAAATTTAATTTTTTTAGGTTTTGAGTGGATTTTTCAATTTTTTGGGGGTGGTCACGAATTAAAGTCCTTTTCGCTCTAGGACGCATATTTAAGGAGATATGGGCAAAAGAAGTTTTTCGTATAAAAATTTCAATTTTTTTTAGGTTTTGGGTGGATTTTTCAATTTTTTGGGGGTGGTCACGAATTAAAGTCCTTTTCGCTCTAGGACGCATATTTAAGGAGATATGGGCAAAAGAAGTTTTTCATATAAAAATTTCAATTTTTTTAGGTTTTGGGTGGATTTTTCAATTTTTTGGGGGTGTCACGAATTAAAGTCCTTTTCGCTCTAGGACGCATATTTAAGGAGATATGGGCAAAAGAAGTTTTTCATATAAAAATTTCAATTTTTTTAGGTTTTGGGTGGATTTTTCAATTTTTTGGGGTGGTCACGAATTAAAGTCCTTTTCGCTCTAGGACGCTTAGTTTAGGAGATATGGGCAAAAGAAGTTTTTCATATAAAAATTTAAATTTTTTTAGGTTTTGGGTGGATTTTTCAATTTTTTGGCGGTGGTCACGAATTAAAGTCCTTTTCGCTCTAGGACGCTTAGTTTAGGAGATATGGGCAAAAGAAGTTTTTCATATAAAAATTTAAATTTTTTTAGGTTTTGGATGGATTTTTCAATTTTTTGGGGGAGGTCACGAATTAAAGTCCTTTTCGCTCTAGGACGCATATTTAAGGAGATATGGGCAAAAGAAGTTTTTCATATAAAAATTTAATTTTTTTTAGGTTTTGGGTGGATTTTTCAATTTTTTGGGGGAGGTCACGAATTAAAGCCCTTTTCGCTCTAGGACGCTTAGTTTAGGAGATATGGGCAAAAGAAGTTTTTCATATAAAAATTTAAATTTTTTTAGGTTTTGGATGGATTTTTCAATTTTTTGGGGGAGGTCACGAATTAAAGTCCTTTTCGCTCTAGGACGCATATTTAAGGAGATATGGGCAAAAGAAGTTTTTCATATAAAAATTTAAATTTTTTTAGGTTTTGGATGGATTTTTCAATTTTTTGGGGGAGGTCACGAATTAAAGTCCTTTTCGCTCTAGGACGCATATGTAAGGAGATATGGGCAAAAGAAGTTTTTCATATAAAAATTTCAATTTTTTTAGGTTTTGGGTGGATTTTTCAATTTTTTGGGGGAGGTCACGAATTAAAGTCCTTTTCGCTCTAGGACGCATATTTAAGGAGATATGGGCAAAAGAAGTTTTTCATATAAAAATTTAAATTTTTTTAGGTTTTGGGTGGATTTTTCAATTTTTTGGGGGAGGTCACGAATTAAAGTCCTTTTCGCTCTAGGACGCTTAGTTTAGGAGATATGGGCAAAAGAAGTTTTTCATATAAAAATTTAAATTTTTTTAGGTTTTGGATGGATTTTTCAATTTTTTGGGGGTGGTCACGAATTAAAGTCCTTTTCGCTCTAGGACGCTTAGTTTAGGAGATATGGGCAAAAGAAGTTTTTCATATAAAAATTTAAATTTTTTTAGGTTTTGGATGGATTTTTCAATTTTTTGGGGGAGGTCACGAATTAAAATCCTTTTCGCTCTAGGACGCATATTTAAGGAGATATGGGCAAAAGAAGTTTTTCATATAAAAATTTCAATTTTTTTAGGCTTTGGGTGGATTTTTCAATTTTTTGGGGGTGGTCACGAATTAAAGTCTTTTTCGCTCTAGGACGCATATTTAAGGAGATATGGGCAAAAGAAGTTTTTCATATAAAAATTTAAACTTTTTTAGGTTTTGGATGGATTTTTCAATTTTTTGGGGGAGGTCACGAATTAAAGTCCTTTTCGCTCTAGGACGCATATTTAAGGAGATATGGGCAAAAGAAGTTTTTCATATAAAAATTTCAATTTTTTTAGGTTTTGGGTGGATTTTTAAATTTTTTGGGGGAGGTCACGAATTAAAGTCCTTTTCGCTCTAGGACGCATATTTAAGGAGATATGGGCAAAAGAAGATTTTCATATAAAAATTTCAATTTTTTTAGGTTTTGGGTGGATTTTTCAATTTTTTGGGGGTGTCACGAATTAAAGTCCTTTTCGCTCTAGGACGCATATTTAAGGAGATATGGGCAAAAGAAGTTTTTCATATAAAAATTTCAATTTTTTTAGGTTTAGGGTGGATTTTTCAATTTTTTGGGGTGGTCACGAATTAAAGTCCTTTTCGCTCTAGGACGCTTAGTTTAGGAGATATGGGCAAAAGAAGTTTTTCATATAAAAATTTAAATTTTTTTAGGTTTTGGGTGGATTTTTCAATTTTTTGGGGGAGGTCACGAATTAAAGTCCTTTTCGCTCTAGGACGCTTAGTTTAGGAGATATGGGCAAAAGAAGTTTTTCATATAAAAATTTAAATTTTTTTAGGTTTTGGATGGATTTTTCAATTTTTTGGGGGAGGTCACGAATTAAAGTCCTTTTCGCTCTAGGACGCATATTTAAGGAGATATGGGCAAAAGAAGTTTTTCATATAAAAATTTAAATTTTTTTAGGTTTTGGGTGGATTTTTCAATTTTTTGGGGGTGGTCACGAATTAAAGTCCTTTTCGCTCTAGGACGCTTAGTTTAGGAGATATGGGCAAAAGAAGTTTTTCATATAAAAATTTAAATTTTTTTAGGTTTTGGATGGAATTTTCAATTTTTTGGGGGAGGTCACGAATTAAAGTCCTTTTCGCTCTAGGACGCATATTTAAGGAGATATGGGCAAAAGAAGTTTTCATATAAAAATTTCAATTTTTTTAGGTTTTGGGTGGATTTTTCAATTTTTTGGGGGTGGTCACGAATTAAAGTCCTTTTCGCTCTAGGACGCTTAGTTTAGGAGATATGGGCAAAAGAAGTTTTTCATATAAAAATTTAAATTTTTTTAGGTTTTGGATGGATTTTTCAATTTTTTGGGGGAGGTCACGAATTAAAGTCCTTTTCGCTCTAGGACGCATATTTAAGGAGATATGGGCAAAAGAAGTTTTCATATAAAAATTTCAATTTTTTTAGGTTTTGGGTGGATTTTTCAATTTTTTGGGGGTGGTCACGAATTAAAGTCCTTTTCGCTCTAGGACGCTTAGTTTAGGAGTTTTTCGTTTTTTTTTTTGAGTGGATTTTTCAATTTTTTGGGGATGGTCACGAATTAAAGTCCTTTTCGCTCTAGGACGCATATTTAAGGAGATATGGGCAAAAGAAGTTTTTCATATAAAAATTTCAATTTTTTTAGGTGTTGGGTGGATTTTTAAATTTTTTGGGGGTGTCACGAATTAAAGTCCTTTTCGCTCTAGGACGCATATTTAAGGAGATATGGGCAAAAGAAGTTTTTCATATAAAAATTTCAATTTTTTTAGGTTTTGGGTGGATTTTTCAATTTTTTGGGGTGGTCACGAATTAAAGTCCTTTTCGCTCTAGGACGCTTAGTTTAGGAGATATGGGCAAAATAAGTTTTTCGTATAAAAATTTCAATTTTTTTAGGTTTTGGGTGGATTTTTCAATTTTTTGGGGTGGTCACGAATTAAAGTCCTTTTCGCTCTAGGACGCATATTTAAGGAGATATGGGCAAAAGAAGTTTTTCATATAAAAATTTCAATTTTTTTAGGTTTTGGGTGGATTTTTCAATTTTTTGGGGGATGTCACGAATTAAAGTCCTTTTCGCTCTATGACGCATATTTAAGGAGATATGGGCAAAAGAGGTTTTTCATATAAAAAATTAAATTTTTTTAGGTTTTGGGTGGATTTTTCAATTTTTTGGGGGTGGTCACGAATTAAAGTCCTTTTCGCTCTAGGACGCTTAGTTTAGGAGATATGGGCAAAAGAAGTTTTTCATATAAAAATTTAATTTTTTTAGGTTTTGAGTGGATTTTTCAATTTTTTGGGGGTGGTCACGAATTAAAGTCCTTTTCGCTCTAGGACGCATATTTAAGGAGATATGGGCAAAAGAAGTTTTTCGTATAAAAATATCAATTTTTTTTAGGTTTTGGGTGGATTTTTCAATTTTTTGGGGGTGGTCACGAATTAAAGTCCTTTTCGCTCTAGGACGCATATTTAAGGAGATATGGGCAAAAGAAGTTTTTCATATAAAAATTTCAATTTTTTTAGGTTTTGGGTGGATTTTTCAATTTTTTGGGGGTGTCACGAATTAAAGTCCTTTTCGCTCTAGGACGCATATTTAAGGAGATATGGGCAAAAGAAGTTTTTCATATAAAAATTTCAATTTTTTTAGGTTTTGGGTGGATTTTTAAATTTTTTGGGGTGGTCACGAATTAAAGTCCTTTTTGCTCTAGGACGCTTAGTTTAGGAGATATGGGCAAAAGAAGTTTTTCATATAAAAATTTAAATTTTTTTAGGTTTTGGGTGGATTTTTCAATTTTTTGGCGGTGGTCACGAATTAAAGTCCTTTTCGCTCTAGGACGCTTAGTTTAGGAGATATGGGCAAAAGAAGTTTTTCATATAAAAATTTAAATTTTTTTAGGTTTTGGATGGATTTTTCAATTTTTTGGGGGAGGTCACGAATTAAAGTCCTTTTCGCTCTAGGACGCATATTTAAGGAGATATGGGCAAAAGAAGTTTTTCATATAAAAATTTAAATTTTTTTAGGTTTTGGGTGGATTTTTCAATTTTTTGGGGGAGGTCACGAATTAAAGTCCTTTTCGCTCTAGGACGCTTAGTTTAGGAGATATGGGCAAAAGAAGTTTTTCATATAAAAATTTAAATTTTTTTAGGTTTTGGATGGATTTTTCAATTTTTTGGGGGAGGCCACGAATTAAAGTCCTTTTCGCTCTAGGACGCATATTTAAGGAGATATGGGCAAAAGAAGTTTTTCATATAAAAATTTAAATTTTTTTAGGTTTTGGATGGATTTTTCAATTTTTTGGGGGAGGTCACGAATTAAAGTCCTTTTCGCTCTAGGACGCATATGTAAGGAGATATGGGCAAAAGAAGTTTTTCATATAAAAATTTCAATTTTTTTAGGTTTTGGGTGGATTTTTCAATTTTTTGGGGGAGGTCACGAATTAAAGTCCTTTTCGCTCTAGGACGCATATTTAAGGAGATATGGGCAAAAGAAGTTTTTCATATAAAAATTTAAATTTTTTTAGGTTTTGGGTGGATTTTTCAATTTTTTGGGGGAGGTCACGAATTAAAGTCCTTTTCGCTCTAGGACGCTTAGTTTAGGAGATATGGGCAAAAGAAGTTTTTCATATAAAAATTTAAATTTTTTTAGGTTTTGGATGGATTTTTCAATTTTTTGGGGGTGGTCACGAATTAAAGTCCTTTTCGCTCTAGGACGCTTAGTTTAGGAGATATGGGCAAAAGAAGTTTTTCATATAAAAATTTAAATTTTTTTAGGTTTTGGATGGATTTTTCAATTTTTTGGGGGAGGTCACGAATTAAAATCCTTTTCGCTCTAGGACGCATATTTAAGGAGATATGGGCAAAAGAAGTTTTTCATATAAAAATTTCAATTTTTTTAGGCTTTGGGTGGATTTTTCAATTTTTTGGGGGTGGTCACGAATTAAAGTCTTTTTCGCTCTAGGACGCATATTTAAGGAGATATGGGCAAAAGAAGTTTTTCATATAAAAATTTAAACTTTTTTAGGTTTTGGATGGATTTTTCAATTTTTTGGGGGAGGTCACGAATTAAAGTCCTTTTCGCTCTAGGACGCATATTTAAGGAGATATGGGCAAAAGAAGTTTTTCATATAAAAATTTCAATTTTTTTAGGTTTTGGGTGGATTTTTAAATTTTTTGGGGGAGGTCACGAATTAAAGTCCTTTTCGCTCTAGGACGCATATTTAAGGAGATATGGGCAAAAGAAGATTTTCATATAAAAATTTCAATTTTTTTAGGTTTTGGGTGGATTTTTCAATTTTTTGGGGGTGTCACGAATTAAAGTCCTTTTCGCTCTAGGACGCATATTTAAGGAGATATGGGCAAAAGAAGTTTTTCATATAAAAATTTAAATTTTTTTAGGTTTAGGGTGGATTTTTCAATTTTTTGGGGTGGTCACGAATTAAAGTCCTTTTCGCTCTAGGACGCTTAGTTTAGGAGATATGGGCAAAAGAAGTTTTTCATATAAAAATTTAAATTTTTTTAGGTTTTGGGTGGATTTTTCAATTTTTTGGCGGTGGTCACGAATTAAAGTCCTTTTCGCTCTAGGACGCTTAGTTTAGGAGATATGGGCAAAAGAAGTTTTTCATATAAAAATTTAAATTTTTTTAGGTTTTGGATGGATTTTTCAATTTTTTGGGGGAGGTCACGAATTAAAGTCCTTTTCGCTCTAGGACGCATATTTAAGGAGATATGGGCAAAAGAAGTTTTTCATATAAAAATTTAAATTTTTTTAGGTTTTGGGTGGATTTTTCAATTTTTTGGGGGTGGTCACGAATTAAAGTCCTTTTCGCTCTAGGACGCATATTTAAGGAGATATGGGCAAAAGAAGTTTTTCATATAAAAATTTCAATTTTTTTAGGTTTTGGGTGGATTTTTCAATTTTTTGGGGAGGTCACGAATAAAAGTCCTTTTCGCTCTAGGACGCATATTTAAGGAGATATGGGCAAAAGAAGTTTTTCATATAAAAATTTCAATTTTTTTAGGTTTTGGGTATATTTTTCAATTTTTTGGTGTGGTCACGAATTAAAGTCATTTTCGCTCTAGGACGCTTAGTTTAGGAGATATGGGCAAAAGAAGTTTTTCATATAAAAATTTAAATTTTTTTAGGTTTTGGATGGATTTTTCAATTTTTTGGGGGAGGTCTCGAATTAAAGTCCTTTTCGCTCTAGGACGCATATTTAAGGAGATATGGGCAAAAGAAGTTTTTCATATAAAAATTTAATTTTTTTAGGTTTTGGGTGGATTTTTCAATTTTTTGGGGGTGGTCACGAATTAAAGTCCTTTTCGCTCTAGGACGCTTAGTTTACCAGTTTTTCGTTTTTTTTTGAGTGGATTTTTCAATTTTTTGGGGATGGTCACGAATTAAAGTCCTTTTCGCTCTAGGACGCATATTTAAGGAGATATGGGCAAAAGAAGTTTTTCGTATAAAAATTTCAATTTTTTTTAGGTTTTGGGTGGATTTTTAAATTTTTTGGGGGTGGTCACGAATTAAAGTCCTTTTCGCTCTAGGACGCATATTTAAGGAGATATGGGCAAAAGAAGTTTTTCATATAAAAATTTCAATTTTTTTAGGTTTTGGGTGGATTTTTCAATTTTTTGGGGAGGTCACGAATTAAAGTCCTTTTCGCTCTAGGACGCATGTTTAAGGAGATATGGGCAAAAGAAGTTTTTCATATAAAAATTTCAATTTTTTTAGGTTTTGGGTGGATTTTTCAATTTTTTGGGGGTGTCACGAATTAAAGTCCTTTTCGCTCTAGGACGCATATTTAAGGAGATATGGGCAAAAGAAGTTTTTCATATAAAAATTTCAATTTTTTTAGGTTTTGGGTGGATTTTTCAATTTTTTGGGGTGGTCACGAATTAAAGTCCTTTTCGCTCTAGGACGCTTAGTTTAGGAGATATGGGCAAAAGAAGTTTTTCATATAAAAATTTAATTTTTTTTAGGTTTTGGGTGGATTTTTCAATTTTTTGGCGGTGGTCACGAATTAAAGTCCTTTTCGCTCTAGGACGCTTAGTTTAGGAGATATGGGCAAAAGAAGTTTTTCATATAAAAATTTAAATTTTTTTAGGTTTTGGATGGATTTTTCAATTTTTTGGGGGAGGTCACGAATTAAAGTCCTTTTCGCTCTAGGACGCATTTTTAAGGAGATATGGGCAAAAGAAGTTTTTCATATAAAAATTTAAATTTTTTTAGGTTTTGGGTGGATTTTTCAATTTTTTGGGGGAGGTCACGAATTAAAGTCCTTTTCGCTCTAGGACGCTTAGTTTAGGAGATATAGGCAAAAGAAGTTTTTCATATAAAAATTTAAATTTTTTTAGGTTTTGGATGGATTTTTCAATTTTTTGGGGGAGGTCACGAATTAAAGTCCTTTTCGCTCAAGGACGCATATTTAAGGAGATATGGGCAAAAGAAGTTTTTCATATAAAAATTTAAATTTTTTTAGGTTTGGATGGATTTTTCAATTTTTTGGGGGTGGTCACGAATTAAAGTCCTTTTCGCTCTAGGACGCATATTTAAGGAGATATGGGCAAAAGAAGTTTTTCATATAAAAATTTAAATTTTTTTAGGTTTTGGATGGATTTTTCAATTTTTTGGGGGAGGTCACGAATTAAAGTCCTTTTCGCTCTAGGACGCATATGTAAGGAGATATGGGCAAAAGAAGTTTTTCATATAAAAATTTCAATTTTTTTAGGTTTTGGGTGGATTATGCAATTTTTTGGCGGTGGTCACGAATTAAAGTCCTTTTCGCTCTAGGACGCTTAGTTTAGGAGATATGGGCAAAAGAAGTTTTTCATATAAAAATTTAAATTTTTTTAGGTTTTGGATGGATTTTTCAATTTTTTGGGGGTGGTCACGAATTAAAGTCCTTTTCGCTCTAGGACGCTTAGTTTAGGAGATATGGGCAAAAGAAGTTTTTCATATAAAAATTTAAATTTTTTTAGGTTTTGGATGGATTTTTCAATTTTTTGGGGGAGGTCACGAATTAAAGTCCTTTTCGCTCTAGGACGCATATTTAAGGAGATATGGGCAAAAGAAGTTTTTCATATAAAAATTTCAATTTTTTTAGGCTTTGGGTGGATTTTTCAATTTTTGGGGGTGGTCACGAATTAAAGTCTTTTTCGCTCTAGGACGCATATTTAAGGAGATATGGGCAAAAGAAATTTTTCATATAAAAATTTAAATTTTTTTAGGTTTTGGATGGATTTTTCAATTTTTTGGGGGAGGTCACGAATTAAAGTCGTTTTCGCTCTAGGACGCATATTTAAGGAGATATGGGCAAAAGAAGTTTTTCATATAAAAATTTCAATTTTTTTAGGTTTTGGGTGGATTTTTAAATTTTTTGGGGGAGGTCACGAATTAAAGTCCTTTTCGCTCTAGGACGCATATTTAAGGAGATATGGGCAAAAGAAGATTTTCATATAAAAATTTCAATTTTTTTAGGTTTTGGGTGGATTTTTAAATTTTTTGGGGGAGGTCACGAATTAAAGTCCTTTTCGCTCTAGGACGCTTAGTTTAGGAGATATGGGCAAAAGAAGTTTTTCATATAAAAATTTAAATTTTTTTAGGTTTTGGATGGATTTTTCAATTTTTTGGGGGTGGTCACGAATTAAAGTCATTTTCGCTCTAGGACGCATATTTAAGGAGATATGGGCAAAGAAGTTTTTCATATAAAAAATTAAATTTTTTTAGGTTTTGGGTGGATTTTTCAATTTTTTGGGGGTGGTCACGAATTAAAGTCCTTTTCGCTCTAGGACGCTTAGTTTAGGAGATATGGGCAAAAGAAGTTTTTCATATAAAAATTTAAATTTTTTTTAGGTTTTGGATGGATTTTTCAATTTTTTGGGGGTGGTCACGAATTAAAGTCCTTTTCACTCTAGGACGCATATTTAAGGAGATATGGGCAAAAGAAGTTTTTCATATAAAAATTTAAATTTTTTTAGGTTTTGGATGGATTTTTCAATTTTTTGGGGGAGGTCACGAATTAAAGTCCTTTTCGCTCTAGGACGCATATTTAAGGAGATATGGGCAAAAGAAGTTTTTCATATAAAAATTTCAATTTTTTTAGGTTTTGGGTGGATTTTTCAATTTTTTGGGGGAGGTCACGAATTAAAGTCCTTTTCGCTCTAGGACGCATATTTAAGGGGATATGGGCAAAAGAAGATTTTCATATAAAAATTTCAATTTTTTTAGGTTTTGGGTGGATTTTTCAATTTTTTGGGGGAGGTCACGAATTAAAGTCCTTTTCGCTCTAGGACGCATATTTAAGGAGATATGGGCAAAAGAAGTTTTTCATATAAAAATTTAAATTTTTTTAGGTTTTGGGTGAATTTTTCAATTTTTTGGGGCAGGTCACGAATTAAAGTCCTTTTCGCTCTAGGACGCTTAGTTTAGGAGATATGGGCAAAAGAAGTTTTTCATATAAAAATTTAAATTTTTTTAGGTTTTGGATGGATTTTTCAATTTTTTGGGGGAGGTCACGAATTAAAGTCCTTTTCGCTCTAGGACGCATATTTAAGGAGATATGGGCAAAAGAAGTTTTTCATATAAAAATTTCAATTTTTTTAGGTTTTGGGTGGATTTTTCAATTTTTTGGGGGTGGTCACGAATTAAAGTCTTTTTCGCTCTAGGACGCATATTTAAGGAGATATGGGCAAAAGAAGTTTTTCATATAAAAATTTAAATTTTTTTAGGTTTTGGGTGAATTTTTCAATTTTTTGGGGCAGGTCACGAATTAAAGTCCTTTTCGCTCTAGGACGCTTAGTTTAGGAGATATGGGCAAAAGAAGTTTTTCATATAAAAATTTAAATTTTTTTAGGTTTTGGATGGATTTTTCAATTTTTTGGGGGAGGTCACGAATTAAAGTCCTTTTCGCTCTAGGACGCATATTTAAGGAGATATGGGCAAAAGAAGTTTTTCATATAAAAATTTAAATTTTTTTAGGTTTTGGGTGGATTTTTCAATTTTTTGGGGGTGGTCACGAATTAAAGTCCTTTTCGCTCTAGGACGCATATTTAAGGAGATATGGGCAAAAGAAGTTTTTCATATAAAAATTTCAATTTTTTTAGGTTTTGGGTGGATTTTTCAATTTTTTGGGGAGGTCACGAATAAAAGTCCTTTTCGCTCTAGGACGCATATTTAAGGAGATATGGGCAAAAGAAGTTTTTCATACAAAAATTTCAATTTTTTTAGGTTTTGGGTATATTTTTCAATTTTTTGGGGGTGGTCACGAATTAAAGTCCTTTTCGCTCTAGGACGCTTAGTTTAGGAGATATGGGCAAAAGAAGTTTTTCATATAAAAATTTAAATTTTTTTAGGTTTTGGATGGATTTTTCAATTTTTTGGGGGAGGTCACGAATTAAAGTCCTTTTCGCTCTAGGACGCATATTTAAGGAGATATGGGCAAAAGAAGTTTTTCATATAAAAATTTAATTTTTTTTAGGTTTTGGGTGGATTTTTCAATTTTTTGGGGGTGGTCACGAATTAAAGTCCTTTTCGCTCTAGGACGCTTAGTTTACCAGTTTTTCGTTTTTTTTTGAGTGGATTTTTCAATTTTTTGGGGATGGTCACGAATTAAAGTCCTTTTCGCTCTAGGACGCATATTTAAGGAGATATGGGCAAAAGAAGTTTTTCGTATAAAAATTTCAATTTTTTTTAGGTTTTGGGTGGATTTTTAAATTTTTTGGGGGTGGTCACGAATTAAAGTCCTTTTCGCTCTAGGACGCATATTTAAGGAGATATGGGCAAAAGAAGTTTTTCATATAAAAATTTCAATTTTTTTAGGTTTTGGGTGGATTTTTCAATTTTTTGGGGAGGTCACGAATTAAAGTCCTTTTCGCTCTAGGACGCATGTTTAAGGAGATATGGGCAAAAGAAGTTTTTCATATAAAAATTTCAATTTTTTTAGGTTTTGGGTGGATTTTTCAATTTTTTGGGGGTGTCACGAATTAAAGTCCTTTTCGCTCTAGGACGCATATTTAAGGAGATATGGGCAAAAGAAGTTTTTCATATAAAAATTTCAATTTTTTTAGGTTTTGGGTGGATTTTTCAATTTTTTGGGGTGGTCACGAATTAAAGTCCTTTTCGCTCTAGGACGCTTAGTTTAGGAGATATGGGCAAAAGAAGTTTTTCATATAAAAATTTAAATTTTTTTAGGTTTTGGGTGGATTTTTCAATTTTTTGGCGGTGGACACGAATTAAAGTCCTTTTCGCTCTAGGACGCTTAGTTTAGGAGATATGGGCAAAAGAAGTTTTTCATATAAAAATTTAAATTTTTTTAGGTTTTGGATGGATTTTTCAATTTTTTGGGGGAGGTCACGAATTAAAGTCCTTTTCGCTCTAGGACGCATATTTAAGGAGATATGGGCAAAAGAAGTTTTTCATATAAAAATTTAAATTTTTTTAGGTTTTGGGTGGATTTTTCAATTTTTCGGGGGAGGTCACGAATTAAAGTCCTTTTCGCTCTAGGACGCTTAGTTTAGGAGATATGGGCAAAAGAAGTTTTTCATATAAAAATTTAAATTTTTTTAGGTTTTGGATGGATTTTTCAATTTTTTGGGGGAGGTCACGAATTAAAGTCCTTTTCGCTCAAGGACGCATATTTAAGGAGATATGGGCAAAAGAAGTTTTTCATATAAAAATTTAAATTTTTTTAGGTTTGGATGGATTTTTCAATTTTTTGGGGGTGGTCACGAATTAAAGTCCTTTTCGCTCTAGGACGCATATTTAAGGAGATATGGGCAAAAGAAGTTTTTCATATAAAAATTTAAATTTTTTTAGGTTTTGGATGGATTTTTCAATTTTTTGGGGGAGGTCACGAATTAAAGTCCTTTTCGCTCTAGGACGCATATGTAAGGAGATATGGGCAAAAGAAGTTTTTCATATAAAAATTTCAATTTTTTTAGGTTTTGGGTGGATTTTGCAATTTTTTGGCGGTGGTCACGAATTAAAGTCCTTTTCGCTCTAGGACGCTTAGTTTAGGAGATATGGGCAAAAGAAGTTTTTCATATAAAAATTTAAATTTTTTTAGGTTTTGGATGGATTTTTCAATTTTTTGGGGGTGGTCACGAATTAAAGTCCTTTTCGCTCTAGGACGCTTAGTTTAGGAGATATGGGCAAAAGAAGTTTTTCATATAAAAATTTAAATTTTTTTAGGTTTTGGATGGATTTTTCAATTTTTTGGGGGAGGTCACGAATTAAAGTCCTTTTCGCTCTAGGACGCATATTTAAGGAGATATGGGCAAAAGAAGTTTTTCATATAAAAATTTCAATTTTTTTAGGCTTTGGGTGGATTTTTCAATTTTTTGGGGGTGGTCACGAATTAAAGTCCTTTTCGCTCTAGGACGCATATTTAAGGAGATATGGGCAAAAGAAGTTTTTCATATAAAAATTTCAATTTTTTTAGGTTTTGGGTGGATTTTTAAATTTTTTGGGGGAGGTCACGAATTAAAGTCCTTTTCGCTCTAGGACGCATATTTAAGGAGATATGGGCAAAAGAAGATTTTCATATAAAAATTTCAATTTTTTTAGGTTTTGGGTGGATTTTTAAATTTTTTGGGGGAGGTCACGAATTAAAGTCCTTTTCGCTCTAGGACGCTTAGTTTAGGAGATATGGGCAAAAGAAGTTTTTCATATAAAAATTTAAATTTTTTTAGGTTTTGGATGGATTTTTCAATTTTTTGGGGGTGGTCACGAATTAAAGTCATTTTCGCTCTAGGACGCATATTTAAGGAGATATGGGCAAAGAAGTTTTTCATATAAAAAATTCAATTTTTTTAGGTTTTGGGTGGATTTTTCAATTTTTTGGGGGTGGTCACGAATTAAAGTCCTTTTCGCTCTAGGACGCTTAGTTTAGGAGATATGGGCAAAAGAAGTTTTTCATATAAAAATTTAAATTTTTTTTAGGTTTTGGATGGATTTTTCAATTTTTTGGGGGTGGTCACGAATTAAAGTCCTTTTCACTCTAGGACGCATATTTAAGGAGATATGGGCAAAAGAAGTTTTTCATATAAAAATTTAAATTTTTTTAGGTTTTGGATGGATTTTTCAATTTTTTGGGGGAGGTCACGAATTAAAGTCCTTTTCGCTCTAGGACGCATATTTAAGGAGATATGGGCAAAAGAAGTTTTTCATATAAAAATTTCAATTTTTTTAGGTTTTGGGTGGATTTTTCAATTTTTTGGGGGAGGTCACGAATTAAAGTCCTTTTCGCTCTAGGACGCATATTTAAGGGGATATGGGCAAAAGAAGATTTTCATATAAAAATTTCAATTTTTTTAGGTTTTGGGTGGATTTTTCAATTTTTTGGGGGAGGTCACGAATTAAAGTCCTTTTCGCTCTAGGACGCATATTTAAGGAGATATGGGCAAAAGAAGTTTTTCATATAAAAATTTAAATTTTTTTAGGTTTTGGGTGAATTTTTCAATTTTTTGGGGCAGGTCACGAATTAAAGTCCTTTTCGCTCTAGGACGCTTAGTTTAGGAGATATGGGCAAAAGAAGTTTTTCATATAAAAATTTAAATTTTTTTAGGTTTTGGATGGATTTTTCAATTTTTTGGGGGAGGTCACGAATTAAAGTCCTTTTCGCTCTAGGACGCATATTTAAGGAGATATGGGCAAAAGAAGTTTTTCATATAAAAATTTCAATTTTTTTAGGTTTTGGGTGGATTTTTCAATTTTTTGGGGGTGGTCACGAATTAAAGTCTTTTTCGCTCTAGGACGCATATTTAAGGAGATATGGGCAAAAGAAGTTTTTCATATAAAAATTTCAATTTTTTTAGGTTTTGGATGGATTTTTCAATTTTTTGGGGGAGGTCACGAATTAAAGTCCTTTTCGCTCTAGGACGCATATTTAAGGAGATATGGACAAAAGAAGTTTTTCATATAAAAATTTCAATTTTTTTAGGTTTTGGGTGGATTTTTAAATTTTTTGGGGGAGGTCACGAATTAAAGTCCTTTTCGCTCTAGGACGCATATTTAAGGAGATATGGGCAAAAGAAGATTTTCATATAAAAATTTCAATTTTTTTAGGTTTTGGGTGGATTTTTCAATTTTTTGGGGGAGGTCACGAATTAAAGTCCTTTTCGCTCTAGGACGCTTAGTTTAGGAGATATGGGCAAAAGAAGTTTTTCATATAAAAATTTAAATTTTTTTAGGTTTTGGATGGATTTTTCAATTTTTTGGGGGTGGTCACGAATTAAAGTCCTTTTCGCTCTAGGACGCATATTTAAGGAGATATGGGCAAAAGAAGTTTTTCATATAAAAATTTCAATTTTTTTAGGTTTTGGGTGGATTTTTCAATTTTTTGGGGGTGGTCACGAATTAAAGTCCTTTTCGCTCTAGGACGCATATTTAAGGAGATATGGGCAAAAGAAGTTTTTCATATAAAAATTTAAATTTTTTTAGGTTTTGGATGGATTTTTCAATTTTTTGGGGGTGGTCACGAATTAAAGTCCTTTTCACTCTAGGACGCATATTTAAGGAGATATGGGCAAAAGAAGTTTTTCATATAAAAATTTAAATTTTTTTAGGTTTTGGATGGATTTTTCAATTTTTTGGGGGAGGTCACGAATTAAAGTCCTTTTCGCTCTAGGACGCATATTTAAGGAGATATGGGCAAAAGAAGTTTTTCATATAAAAATTTCAATTTTTTTAGGTTTTGGGTGGATTTTTCAATTTTTTGGGGGAGGTCACGAATTAAAGTCCTTTTCGCTCTAGGACGCATATTTAAGGGGATATGGGCAAAAGAAGATTTTCATAAAAAATTTCAATTTTTTTAGGTTTTGGGTGGATTTTTCAATTTTTTGGGGGAGGTCACGAATTAAAGTCCTTTTCGCTCTAGGACGCATATTTAAGGAGATATGGGCAAAAGAAGTTTTTCATATAAAAATTTCAATTTTTTTAGGTTTTGGGTGGATTTTTCAATTTTTTGGGGGTGGTCACGAATTAAAGTCCTTTTCGCTCTAGGACGCTTAGTTTAGGAGATATGGGCAAAAGAAGTTTTTCATATAAAAATTTAAATTTTTTTAGGTTTTGGATGGATTTTTCAATTTTTTGGGGGAGGTCACGAATTAAAGTCCTTTTCGCTCTAGGACGCATATTTAAGGAGATATGGGCAAAAGAAGTTTTTCATATAAAAATTTAAATTTTTTTAGGTTTTGGGTGGATTTTTCAATTTTTTGGGGCAGGTCACGAATTAAAGTCCTTTTCGCTCTAGGACGCTTAGTTTAGGAGATATGGGCAAAGAAGTTTTTCATATAAAAATTAAAATTTTTTTAGGTTTTGGATGGATTTTTCAATTTTTTGGGGGAGGTCACGAATTAAAGTCCTTTTCGCTCTAGGACGCATATTTAAGGAGATGTGGGCAAAAGAAGTTTTTCATATAAAAATTTAAATTTTTTTAGGTTTGGATGGATTTTTCAATTTTTTGGGGGTGGTCACGAATTAAAGTCCTTTTCGCTCTAGGACGCATATTTAAGGAGATATGGGCAAAAGAAGTTTTTCATATAAAAATTTAAATTTTTTTAGGTTTTGGGTGGATTTTTCTATTTTTTGGGGGTGGTCACGAATTAAAGTCCTTTTCGCTCTAGGACGCTTAGTTTAGGAGATATGGGCAAAAGAAGTTTTTCATATAAAAATTTAAATTTTTTTAGGTTTTGGATGGATTTTTCAATTTTTTGGGGGTGGTCACGAATTAAAGTCCTCTTCGCTCTAGGACGCATATTTAAGGAGATATGGGCAAAAGAAGTTTTTCATATAAAAATTTAAATTTTTTTAGGTTTTGGGTGGATTTTTCAATTTTTTGGGGGTGGTCTCGAATTAAAGTCCTTTTCGCTCTAGGACGCTTAGTTTAGGAGATATGGGCAAAAAGACGCATATTTAAGGAGATATGGGCAAAAGAAGTTTTTCATATAAAAATTTAATTTTTTTTAGGATTTGGGTGGATTTTTCAATTTTTTGGGGCAGGTCACGAATTAAAGTCCTTTTCGCTCTAGGACGCTTAGTTTAGGAGATATGGGCAAAGAAGTTTTTCATATAAAAATTTCAATTTTTTTAGGTTTTGGATGGATTTTTCAATTTTTTGGGGGTGGTCACGAATTAAAGTCCTTTTCGCTCTAGGACGCATATTTAAGGAGATGTGGGCAAAAGAAGTTTTTCATATAAAAATTTAAATTTTTTTAGGTTTGGATGGATTTTTCAATTTTTTGGGGGTGGTCACGAATTAAAGTCCTTTTCGCTCTAGGACGCATATTTAAGGAGATATGGGCAAAAGAAGTTTTTCATATAAAAATTTAAATTTTTTTAGGTTTTGGGTGGATTTTTCTATTTTTTGGGGGTGGTCACGAATTAAAGTCCTTTTCGCTCTAGGACGCTTAGTTTAGGAGATATGGGCAAAAGAAGTTTTTCATATAAAAATTTAAATTTTTTTAGGTTTTGGATGGATTTTTCAATTTTTTGGGGGTGGTCACGAATTAAAGTCCTTTTCGCTCTAGGACGCATATTTAAGGAGATATGGGCAAAAGAAGTTTTTCATATAAAAATTTCAATTTTTTTAGGTTTTGGGTGGATTTTTCAATTTTTTGGGTGTGGTCACGAATTAAAGTCCTTTTCGCTCTAGGACGCTTAGTTTAGGAGATATGGGCAAAAGAAGTTTTTCATATAAAAATTTAAATTTTTTTAGGTTTTGGATGGATTTTTCAATTTTTTGGGGGAGGTCACGAATTAAAGTCCTTTTCGCTCTAGGACGCATATTTAAGGAGATATGAGCAAAAGAAGTTTTCATATAAAAATTTCAATTTTTTTAGGTTTTGGGTGGATTTTTCAATTTTTTGGGGGTGGTCACGAATTAAAGTCCTTTTCGCTCTAGGACGCTTAGTTTAGGAGATATGGGCAAAAGAAGTTTTTCATATAAAAATTTCAATTTTTTTAGGTTTTGGATGGATTTTTCAATTTTTTGGGGGAGGTCACGAATTAAAGTCCTTTTCGCTCTAGGACGCATATTTAAGGAGATATGGGCAAAAGAAGTTTTTCATATAAAAATTTCAATTTTTTTAGGTTTTGGGTGGATTTTTCAATTTTTTGGGGGAGGTCACGAAGTAAAGTCCTTTTCGCTCTAGGACGCTTAGTTTAGGAGATATGGGCAAAAGAAGTTTTTCATATAAAAATTTCAATTTTTTTAGGTTTTGGGTGGATTTTTCAATTTTTTGGGGGTGGTCACGAATTAAAGTCCTTTTCGCTCTAGGACGCATATTTAAGGAGATATGGGCAAAAGAAGTTTTTCATAGAAAAATTTCAATTTTTTTAGGTTTTGGATGGATTTTTCAATTTTTTGGGGGTGGTCACGAATTAAAGTCCTTTTCGCTCTAGGACGCTTAGTTTAGGAGATATGGGCAAAAAGACGCATATTTAAGGAGATATGGGCAAAAGAAGTTTTTCATATAAAAATTTAAATTTTTTTAGGTTTTGGGTGGATTTTTCAATTTTTTGGGGCAGGTCACGAATTAAAGTCCTTTTCGCTCTAGGACGCTTAGTTTAGGAGATATGGGCAAAGAAGTTTTTCATATAAAATTTTAATTTTTTTTAGGTTTTGGATGGATTTTTCAATTTTTTGGGGGAGGTCACGAATTAAAGTCCTTTTCGCTCTAGGACGCATATTTAAGGAGATGTGGGCAAAAGAAGTTTTTCATATAAAAATTTAAATTTTTTTAGGTTTGGATGGATTTTTCAATTTTTTGGGGGTGGTCACGAATTAAAGTCCTTTTCGCTCTAGGACGCATATTTAAGGAGATATGGGCAAAAGAAGTTTTTCATATAAAAATTTAAATTTTTTTAGGTTTTGGGTGGATTTTTCTATTTTTTGGGGGTGGTCACGAATTAAAGTCCTTTTCGCTCTAGGACGTTTAGTTTAGGAGATATGGGCAAAAGAAGTTTTTCATATAAAAATTTAAATTTTTTTAGGTTTTGGATGGATTTTTCAATTTTTTGGGGGTGGTCACGAATTAAAGTCCTTTTCGCTCTAGGACGCATATTTAAGGAGATATGGGCAAAAGAAGTTTTTCATATAAAAATTTCAATTTTTTTAGGTTTTGGGTGGATTTTTCAATTTTTTGGGGGTGGTCACGAATTAAAGTCCTTTTCGCTCTAGGACGCTTAGTTTAGGAGATATGGGCAAAAGAAGTTTTTCATATAAAAATTTAAATTTTTTTAGGTTTTGGATGGATTTTTCAATTTTTTGGGGCGTGGTCACGAATTAAAGTCCTCTTCGCTCTAGGACGCATATTTAAGGAGATATGGGCAAAAGAAGTTTTTCATATAAAAATTTAAATTTTTTTAGGTTTTGGGTGGATTTTTCAATTTTTTGGGGGTGGTCTCGAATTAAAGTCCTTTTCGCTCTAGGACGCTTAGTTTAGGAGATATGGGCAAAAAGACGCATATTTAAGGAGATATGGGCAAAAGAAGTTTTTCATATAAAAATTTAATTTTTTTTAGGATTTGGGTGGATTTTTCAATTTTTTGGGGCAGGTCACGAATTAAAGTCCTTTTCGCTCTAGGACGCTTAGTTTAGGAGATATGGGCAAAGAAGTTTTTCATATAAAAATTTCAATTTTTTTAGGTTTTGGATGGATTTTTCAATTTTTTGGGGGTGGTCACGAATTAAAGTCCTTTTCGCTCTAGGACGCATATTTAAGGAGATGTGGGCAAAAGAAGTTTTTCATATAAAAATTTAAATTTTTTTAGGTTTGGATGGATTTTTCAATTTTTTGGGGGTGGTCACGAATTAAAGTCCTTTTCGCTCTAGGACGCATATTTAAGGAGATATGGGCAAAAGAAGTTTTTCATATAAAAATTTAAATTTTTTTAGGTTTTGGGTGGATTTTTCTATTTTTTGGGGGTGGTCACGAATTAAAGTCCTTTTCGCTCTAGGACGCTTAGTTTAGGAGATATGGGCAAAAGAAGTTTTTCATATAAAAATTTAAATTTTTTTAGGTTTTGGATGGATTTTTCAATTTTTTGGGGGTGGTCACGAATTAAAGTCCTTTTCGCTCTAGGACGCATATTTAAGGAGATATGGGCAAAAGAAGTTTTTCATATAAAAATTTCAATTTTTTTAGGTTTTGGGTGGATTTTTCAATTTTTTGGGTGTGGTCACGAATTAAAGTCCTTTTCGCTCTAGGACGCTTAGTTTAGGAGATATGGGCAAAAGAAGTTTTTCATATAAAAATTTAAATTTTTTTAGGTTTTGGATGGATTTTTCAATTTTTTGGGGGAGGTCACGAATTAAAGTCCTTTTCGCTCTAGGACGCATATTTAAGGAGATATGGGCAAAAGAAGTTTTCATATAAAAATTTCAATTTTTTTAGGTTTTGGGTGGATTTTTCAATTTTTTGGGGGTGGTCACGAATTAAAGTCCTTTTCGCTCTAGGACGCTTAGTTTAGGAGATATGGGCAAAAGAAGTTTTTCATATAAAAATTTTAATTTTTTTAGGTTTTGGATGGATTTTTCAATTTTTTGGGGGAGGTCACGAATTAAAGTCCTTTTCGCTCTAGGACGCATATTTAAGGAGATATGGGCAAAAGAAGTTTTTCATATAAAAATTTCAATTTTTTTAGGTTTTGGGTGGATTTTTCAATTTTTTGGGGGAGGTCACGAATTAAAGTCCTTTTCGCTCTAGGACGCTTAGTTTAGGAGATATGGGCAAAAGAAGTTTTTCATATAAAAATTTAAATTTTTTTAGGTTTTGGGTGGATTTTTCAATTTTTTGGGGGTGGTCACGAATTAAAGTCCTTTTCGCTCTAGGACGCATATTTAAGGAGATATGGGCAAAAGAAGTTTTTCATAGAAAAATTTCAATTTTTTTAGGTTTTGGATGGATTTTTCAATTTTTTGGGGGTGGTCACGAATTAAAGTCCTTTTCGCTCTAGGACGCTTAGTTTAGGAGATATGGGCAAAAAGACGCATATTTAAGGAGATATGGGCAAAAGAAGTTTTTCATATAAAAATTTAAATTTTTTTAGGTTTTGGGTGGATTTTTCAATTTTTTGGGGCAGGTCACGAATTAAAGTCCTTTTCGCTCTAGGACGCTTAGTTTAGGAGATATGGGCAAAGAAGTTTTTCATATAAAATTTTAATTTTTTTTAGGTTTTGGATGGATTTTTCAATTTTTTGGGGGAGGTCACGAATTAAAGTCCTTTTCGCTCTAGGACGCATATTTAAGGAGATGTGGGCAAAAGAAGTTTTTCATATAAAAATTTAAATTTTTTTAGGTTTGGATGGATTTTTCAATTTTTTGGGGGTGGTCACGAATTAAAGTCCTTTTCGCTCTAGGACGCATATTTAAGGAGATATGGGCAAAAGAAGTTTTTCATATAAAAATTTAAATTTTTTTAGGTTTTGGGTGGATTTTTCTATTTTTTGGGGGTGGTCACGAATTAAAGTCCTTTTCGCTCTAGGACGTTTAGTTTAGGAGATATGGGCAAAAGAAGTTTTTCATATAAAAATTTAAATTTTTTTAGGTTTTGGATGGATTTTTCAATTTTTTGGGGGTGGTCACGAATTAAAGTCCTTTTCGCTCTAGGACGCATATTTAAGGAGATATGGGCAAAAGAAGTTTTTCATATAAAAATTTCAATTTTTTTAGGTTTTGGGTGGATTTTTCAATTTTTTGGGGGTGGTCACGAATTAAAGTCCTTTTCGCTCTAGGACGCTTAGTTTAGGAGATATGGGCAAAAGAAGTTTTTCATATAAAAATTTAAATTTTTTTAGGTTTTGGATGGATTTTTCAATTTTTTGGGGGAGGTCACGAATTAAAGTCCTTTTCGCTCTAGGACGCATATTTAAGGAGATATGGGCAAAAGAAGTTTTCATATAAAAATTTCAATTTTTTTAGGTTTTGGGTGGATTTTTCAATTTTTTGGGGGTGGTCACGAATTAAAGTCCTTTTCGCTCTAGGACGCTTAGTTTAGGAGATATGGGCAAAAGAAGTTTTTCATATAAAAATTTCAATTTTTTTAGGTTTTGGATGGATTTTTCAATTTTTTGGGGGAGGTCACGAATTAAAGTCCTTTTCGCTCTAGGACGCATATTTAAGGAGATATGGGCAAAAGAAGTTTTTCATATAAAAATTTAAATTTTTTTAGGTTTTGGGTGGATTTTTCAATTTTTTGGGGGAGGTCACGAATTAAAGTCCTTTTCGCTCTAGGACGCTTAGTTTAGGAGATATGGGCAAAAGAAGTTTTTCATATAAAAATTTCAATTTTTTTAGGTTTTGGGTGGATTTTTCAATTTTTTGGGGGTGGTCACGAATTAAAGTCCTTTTCGCTCTAGGACGCATATTTAAGGAGATATGGGCAAAAGAAGTTTTTCATAGAAAAATTTCAATTTTTTTAGGTTTTGGGTGGATTTTTCAATTTTTTGGGGGTGGTCACGAATTAAAGTCCTTTTCGCTCTAGGACGCCTAGTTTAGGAGATATGGGCAAAAGAAGTTTTTCATATAAAAATTTAAATTTTTTTAGGTTTTGGATGGATTTTTCAATTTTTTGGGGGAGGTCACGAATTAAAGTCCTTTTCGCTCTAGGACGCATATTTAAGGAGATATGGGCAAAAGAAGTTTTTCATATAAAAATTTCAATTTTTTTAGGTTTTGGATGGATTTTTCAATTCTCTGGGGGTGGTCACAAATTAAAGTCCTTTTCGCTCTAGGACGCATATTTAAGGAGATATGGGCAAAATAAGTTTTTCATATAAAAATTTAAATTTTTTTAGGTTTTGGATGGATTTTTCAATTTTTTGGGGGAGGTCACGAATTAAAGTCCTTTTCGCTCTAGGACGCATATTTAAGGAGATATGGGCAAAAGAAGTTTTTCATATAAAAAATTAAATTTTTTTAGGTTTTGGGTGGATTTTTCAATTTTTTGGGGGTGGTCACGAATTAAAGTCCTTTTCGCTCTAGGACGCTTAGTTTAGGAGATATGGGCAAAAGAAGTTTTTCATATAAAAATTTAATTTTTTTTAGGTTTTGAGTGGATTTTTCAATTTTTTGGGGGTGGTCACGAATTAAAGTCATTTTCGCTCTAGGACGCTTAGTTTAGGAGATATGGGCAAAAGAAGTTTTTCATATAAAAATTTCAATTTTTTTAGGTTTTGGGTGGATTTTTCAATTTTTTGGCGGTGGTCACGAATTAAAGTCCTTTTCGCTCTAGGACGCTTAGTTTAGGAGATATGGGCAAAAGAAGTTTTTCATATAAAAATTTAAATTTTTTTAGGTTTTGGATGGATTTTTCAATTTTTTGGGGAAGGTCACGAATTAAAGTCCTTTTCGCTTTAAGGAGATATGGGCAAAAGAAGTTTTTCATATAAAAATTTAAATTTTTTTAGGTTTTGGATGGATTTTTCAATTTTCTGGGGGTGGTCGCGAATTAAAGTCCTTTTCGCTCTAGGACGCATATTTAAGGAGATATGAGCAAAATAAGTTTTTCATATAAAAATTTAAATTTTTTTAGGTTTTGGATGGATTTTTCAATTTTTTGGGGGAGGTCACGAATTAAAGTCCTTTTCGCTCTAGGACGCATATTTAAGGAGATATGGGCAAAAGAAGTTTTTCATATAAAAAATTCAATTTTTTTAGGTTTTGGGTGGATTTTTCAATTTTTTGGGGGTGGTCACGAATTAAAGTCCTTTTCGCTCTAGGACGCTTAGTTTAGGAGATATGGGCAAAAGAAGTTTTTCATATAAAAATTTAATTTTTTTTAGGTTTTGAGTGGATTTTTCAATTTTTTGGGGGTGGTCACGAATTAAAGTCATTTTCGCTCTAGGACGCTTAGTTTAGGAGATATGGGCAAAAGAAGTTTTTCATATAAAAATTTCAATTTTTTAGGTTTTGGGTGGATTTTTCAATTTTTTGGCGGTGGTCACGAATTAAAGTCCTTTTCGCTCTAGGACGCTTAGTTTAGGAGATATGGGCAAAAGAAGTTTTTCATATAAAAATTTAATTTTTTTTAGGTTTTGGATGGATTTTTCAATTTTTTGGGGGAGGTCACGAATTAAAGTCCTTTTCGCTTTAAGGAGATATGGGCAAAAGAAGTTTTTCATATAAAAATTTAAATTTTTTTAGGTTTGGATGGATTTTTCAATTTTTTGGGGGTGGTCACGAATTAAAGTCCTTTTCGCTCTAGGACGCATATTTAAGGAGATATGGGCAAAAGAAGTTTTTCATATAAAAATTTAAATTTTTTTAGGTTTTGGATGGATTTTTCAATTTTTTGGGGGAGGTCACGAATTAAAGTCCTTTTCGCTCTAGGACGCATATGTAAGGAGATATGGGCAAAAGAAGTTTTTCATATAAAAATTTCAATTTTTTTAGGTTTTGGGTGGATTTTGCAATTTTTTGGCGGTGGTCACGAATTAAAGTCCTTTTCGCTCTAGGACGCTTAGTTTAGGAGATATGGGCAAAAGAAGTTTTTCATATAAAAATTTAAATTTTTTTAGGTTTTGGATGGATTTTTCAATTTTTTGGGGGTGGTCACGAATTAAAGTCCTTTTCGCTCTAGGACGCTTAGTTTAGGAGATATGGGCAAAAGAAGTTTTTCATATAAAAATTTAAATTTTTTTAGGTTTTGGATGGATTTTTCAATTTTTTGGGGGAGGTCACGAATTAAAGTCCTTTTCGCTCTAGGACGCATATTTAAGGAGATATGGGCAAAAGAAGTTTTTCATATACAAATTTAAATTTTTTTAGGTTTTGGGTGGATTTTTCAATTTTTTGGGGGAGGTCACGAATTGAAGTCCTTTTCGCTCTAGGACGCTTAGTTTAAGAGATATGGGCAAAAGAAGTTTTTCATATAAAAATTTCAATTTTTTTAGGTTTTGGGTGGATTTTTCAATTTTTTGGGGTGGTCACGAATTAAAGTCCTTTTCGCTCTAGGACGCTTAGTTTAAGAGATATCGGCAAAAGAAGTTTTTCATATAAAAATTTCAATTTTTTTAGGTTTTGGGTGGATTTTTCAATTTTTTGGGGGTGGTCACGAATTAAAGCCATTTTCGCTCTAGGACGCATTCTTAAGGAGATATGGGCAAAAGAAGTTTTTAATATAAAAATTTCATTTTTTTTAGGTTTTGGGTGGATTTTTCAATTTTTCGGGGGTGGTCACAAATTAAAGTCCTTTTCGCTCTAGGACGCTTAATTTAGGAGATATGGGCAAAAGAAGTTTTTCATATAAAAATTTCAATTTTTTTAGGTTTTGGGTGAATTTTTCAATTTTTTGGGGGTGGTCACGAATTAAAGTCCTTTCCGCTCTAGGACGCATATTTAAGGAGATATGGGCAAAAGAAGTTTTTCATATAAAAATGTCAATTTTTTTAGGTTTTGGGTGGATTTTTCAATTCTTTGGGGGTGGTCACGAATTAAAGTTCTTTTCGCTCTAGGACGCTTAGTTTAGGAGATATGGGCAAAAGAAGTTTTTCATATAAAAATTTCATTTTTTTAGGTTTTGGGTGGATTTTTCAATTTTTTGGGGGTGGTCACGAATTAAAGTCCTTTTCGCTCTAGGACGCATATTTAAGGAAATATGGGCAAAAGAAGTTTTTCATATAAAAATTTCAATTTTTTTAGG
Organism: Haematobia irritans; assembly: GCF_050003625.1. Lineage (NCBI taxonomy): Eukaryota > Metazoa > Arthropoda > Insecta > Diptera > Muscidae > Haematobia > Haematobia irritans. The sequence continues at coordinate 161,383,222 of NC_134397.1, read as the reverse complement.
TTTTGGGTGGATTTTTCAATTTTTTGGGGGTGGTCACGAATTAAAGTCCTTTTCGCTCTAGGGCGCTTAGTTTAGGAGATATGGGCAAAAGAAGTTTTTCATATAAAAATTTCATTTTTTTTAGGTTTTGGGTGGATTTTTCAATTTTTTGGGGGTGGTCACGAATTAAAGTCCTTTTCGCTCTAGGACGCATATTTAAGGAGATATGGGCAAAAGAAGTTTTTCATATAAAAATTTCAATTTTTTTAGGTTTTGGGTGCATTTTTAAATTTTTTGGGGGTGGTCACGAATTAAAGTCCTTTTCGCTCTAGGACGCATATTTAAGGAGATATGGGCAAAAGAAGTTTTTCATATAAAAATTTCAATTTTTTTAGGTTTTGGGTGGATTTTTCAATTTTTTGGGGGTGGTCACGAATTAAAGTCCTTTTCGTTCTAGGGCGCTTAGTTTAGGAGATATGGGCAAAAGAAGTTTTTCATATAAAAATTTCATTTTTTTTAGGTTTTGGGTGGATTTTTCAATTTTTTGGGGGTGGTCACGAATTAAAGTCCTTTTCGTTCTAGGACGCATATTTAAGGAGATATGGGCAAAAGAAGTTTTTCATATAAAAATTTCAATTTTTTTAGGTTTTGGGTAGATTTTTCAATTTTTTGGGGGTGGTCACGAATTAAAGTCATTTTCGCTCTAGGACGCTTAGTTTAGGAGATATGGGCAAAAGAAGTTTTTCATATAAAAATTTCAATTTTTTTAGGTTTTGGGTGGATTTTTCAATTTTTTGGAGGTGGTCACGAATTAAAGTCCTTTTCGCTCTAGGACGCATATTTAAGGAGATATGGGCAAAAGAAGTTTTTCATATAAAAATTTCAATTTTTTTAGGTTTTGGGTGGATTTTTAAATTTTTTGGGGGTGGTCACGAATTAAAGTCCTTTTCGCTCTAGGACGCTTAGTTTAGGAGATATGGGCAAAAGAAGTTTTTCATATAAAAATTTCATTTTTTTTAGGTTTTGGGTGGATTTTTCAATTTTTTGGGGGTAGTCACGAATTAAAGTCCTTTTCGCTCTAGGACGCTTAGTTTAAGAGATATGGGCAAAAGAAGTTTTTCATATAAAAATTTCAATTTTTTTAGGTTTTGGGTGGATTTTTAAATTTTTTGGGGGTGGTCACGAATTAAAGTCCTTTTCGCTCTAGGACGCATATTTAAGGAGATATGGGCAAAAGAAGTTTTTCATATAAAAATTTCAATTTTTTTAGGTTTTGGGTGAATTTTTAAATTTTTTGGGGGTGGTCACGAATTAAAGTCCTTTTCGCTCTAGGACGCATATTTAAGCAGATATGGGCAAAAGAAGTTTTTCATATAAAAATGTCAATTTTTTTAGGTTTTGGGTGGATTTTGCAATTTTTTGGGGGTGGTCACGAATTAAAGTCCTTTTCGCTCTAGGACGCTTAGTTTAGGAGATATGGGCAAAAGAAGTTTTTCATATAAAAATTTAATTTTTTTTAGGTTTTGAGTGGATTTTTCAATTTTTTGGGGGTGGTCACGAATTAAAGTCATTTTCGCTCTAGAACGCTTAGTTTAGGAGATATGGGCAAAAGAAGTTTTTCATATAAAAATTTCAATTTTTTAGGTTTGGGTGGATTTTTCAATTTTTTGGCGGTGGTCACGATTTAAAGTCCTTTTCGCTCTAGGACGCTTAGTTTAGGAGATATGGGCAAAAGAAGTTTTTCATATAAAAATTTAAATTTTTTTAGGTTTTGGATGGATTTTTCAATTTTTTGGGGGAGGTCACGAATTAAAGTCCTTTTCGCTCTAGGACGCATATTTAAGGAGATATGGGCAAAAGAAGTTTTTCATATAAAAATTTAAATTTTTTTAGGTTTTGGGTGGATTTTTCAATTTTTTGGGGGTGGTCACGAATTAAAGTCCTTTTCGCTCTAGGACGCTTAGTTTAGGAGATATGGGCAAAAGAAGTTTTTCATATAAAAATTTAAATTTTTTTAGGTTTTGGATGGATTTTTCAATTTTTTGGGGGAGGTCACGAATTAAAGTCCTTTTCGCTTTAAGGAGATATGGGCAAAAGAAGTTTTTCATATAAAAATTTAAATTTTTTTATGTTTGGATGGATTTTTCAATTTTTTGGGGGTGGTCACGAATTAAAGTCCTTTTCGTTCTAGGACGCATATTTAAGGAGATATGGGCAAAAGAAGTTTTTCATATAAAAATTTAAATTTTTTTAGGTTTTGGATGGATTTTTCAATTTTTTGGGGGAGGTCACGAATTAAAGTCCTTTTCGCTCTAGGACGCATATGTAAGGAGATATGGGCAAAAGAAGTTTTTCATATAAAAATTTCAATTTTTTTAGGTTTTGGGTGGATTTTGCAATTTTTTGGCGGTGGTCACGAATTAAAGTCCTTTTCGCTCTAGGACGCTTAGTTTAGGAGATATGGGCAAAAGAAGTTTTTCATATAAAAATTTAAATTTTTTTAGGTTTTGGATGGATTTTTCAATTTTTTGGGGGTGGTCACGAATTAAAGTCCTTTTCGCTCTAGGACGCTTAGTTTAGGAGATATGGGCAAAAGAAGTTTTTCATATAAAAATTTAAATTTTTTTAGGTTTTGGATGGATTTTTCAATTTTTTGGGGGAGGTCACGAATTAAAGTCCTTTTCGCTCTAGGACGCATATTTAAGGAGATATGGGCAAAAGAAGTTTTTCATATACAAATTTAAATTTTTTTAGGTTTTGGGTGGATTTTTCAATTTTTTGGGGGAGGTCACGAATTAAAGTCCTTTTCGCTCTAGGACGCTTAGTTTAGGAGATATGGGAAAAAGAAGTTTTTCATATAAAAATTTAAATTTTTTTAGGTTTTGGATGGATTTTTCAATTTTTTGGGGGAGGTCACGAATTAAAGTCCTTTTCGCTCTAGGACGCATATTTAAGGAGATATGGGCAAAAGAAGTTTTTCATATAAAAATTTCAATTTTTTTAGGTTTTGGGTGGATTTTTCAATTTTTTGGGGGTGGTCACGAATTAAAGTCCTTTTCGCTCTAGGACGCATATTTAAGGAGATATGGGCAAAAGAAGTTTTTCATATAAAAATTTAAATTTTTTTAGGTTTTGGATGGATTTTTCAATTTTTTGGGGGAGGTCACGAACTAAAGTCCTTTTCGCTCTAGGACGCATATTTAAGGAGATATGGGCAAAAGAAGTTTTTCATATAAAAATTTCAATTTTTTTAGGTTTTGGGTGGATTTTTAAATTTTTTGGGGGAGGTCACGAATTAAAGTCCTTTTCGCTCTAGGACGCATATTTAAGGAGATATGGGCAAAAGAAGATTTTCATATAAAAATTTAATTTTTTTTAGGTTTTGAGTGGATTTTTCAATTTTTTGGGGGTGGTCACGAATTAAAGTCATTTTCGCTCTAGGACGCTTAGTTTAGGAGATATGGGCAAAAGAAGTTTTTCATATAAAAATTTCAATTTTTTTAGGTTTTGGGTGGATTTTTCAATTTTTTGGCGGTGGTCACGAATTAAAGTCCTTTTCGCTCTAGGACGCTTAGTTTAGGAGATATGGGCAAAAGAAGTTTTTCATATAAAAATTTAAATTTTTTTAGGTTTTGGATGGATTTTTCAATTTTTTGGGGGAGGTCACGAATTAAAGTCCTTTTCGCTTTAAGGAGATATGGGCAAAAGAAGTTTTTCATATAAAAATTTAAATTTTTTTAGGTTTTGGATGGATTTTTCAATTTTCTGGGGGTGGTCACGAATTAAAGTCCTTTTCGCTCTAGGACGCATATTTAAGGAGATATGGGCAAAATAAGTTTTTCATATAAAAATTTAAATTTTTTTAGGTTTTGGATGGATTTTTCAATTTTTTGGGGGAGGTCACGAATTAAAGTCCTTTTCGCTCTAGGACGCATATTTAAGGAGATATGGGCAAAAGAAGTTTTTCATATAAAAAATTCAATTTTTTTAGGTTTTGGGTGGATTTTTCAATTTTTTGGGGGTGGTCACGAATTAAAGTCCTTTTCGCTCTAGGACGCTTAGTTTAGGAGATATGGGCAAAAGAAGTTTTTCATATAAAAATTTAATTTTTTTTAGGTTTTGAGTGGATTTTTCAATTTTTTGGGGGTGGTCACGAATTAAAGTCATTTTCGCTCTAGGACGCATATTTAAGGAGATATGGGCAAAATAAGTTTTTCATATAAAAATTTAAATTTTTTTAGGTTTTGGATGGATTTTTCAATTTTTTGGGGGAGGTCACGAATTAAAGTCCTTTTCGCTCTAGGACGCATATTTAAGGAGATATGGGCAAAAGAAGTTTTTCATATAAAAAATTCAATTTTTTTAGGTTTTGGGTGGATTTTTCAATTTTTTGGGGGTGGTCACGAATTAAAGTCCTTTTCGCTCTAGGACGCTTAGTTTAGGAGATATGGGCAAAAGAAGTTTTTCATATAAAAATTTAAATTTTTTTAGGTTTTGGATGGATTTTTCAATTTTTTGGGGGAGGTCACGAATTAAAGTCCTTTTCGCTTTAAGGAGATATGGGCAAAAGAAGTTTTTCATATAAAAATTTAAATTTTTTTAGGTTTGGATGGATTTTTCAATTTTTTGGGGGTGGTCACGAATTAAAGTCCTTTTCGCTCTAGGACGCATATTTAAGGAGATATGGGCAAAAGAAGTTTTTCATATAAAAATTTAAATTTTTTTAGGTTTTGGATGGATTTTTCAATTTTTTGGGGGAGGTCACGAATTAAAGTCCTTTTCGCTCTAGGACGCATATGTAAGGAGATATGGGCAAAAGAAGTTTTTCATATAAAAATTTCAATTTTTTTAGGTTTTGGGTGGATTTTGCAATTTTTTGGCGGTGGTCACGAATTAAAGTCCTTTTCGCTCTAGGACGCTTAGTTTAGGAGATATGGGCAAAAGAAGTTTTTCATATAAAAATTTAAATTTTTTTAGGTTTTGGATGGATTTTTCAATTTTTTGGGGGTGGTCACGAATTAAAGTCCTTTTCGCTCTAGGACGCTTAGTTTAGGAGATATGGGCAAAAGAAGTTTTTCATATAAAAATTTAAATTTTTTTAGGTTTTGGATGGATTTTTCAATTTTTTGGGGGAGGTCACGAATTAAAGTCCTTTTCGCTCTAGGACGCTTAGTTTAGGAGATATGGGCAAAAGAAGTTTTTCATATACAAATTTAAATTTTTTTAGGTTTTGGGTGGATTTTTCAATTTTTTGGGGGAGGTCACGAATTAAAGTCCTTTTCGCTCTAGGACGCTTAGTTTAGGAGATATGGGCAAAAGAAGTTTTTCATATAAAAATTTAAATTTTTTTAGGTTTTGGATGGATTTTTCAATTTTTTGGGGGAGGTCACGAATTAAAGTCCTTTTCGTTCTAGGACGCATATTTAAGGAGATATGGGCAAAAGAAGTTTTTCATATAAAAATTTAAATTTTTTTAGGTTTTGGATGGATTTTTCAATTTTTTGGGGGAGGTCACGAATTAAAGTCCTTTTCGCTCTAGGACGCATATTTAAGGAGATATGGGCAAAAGAAGTTTTTCATATAAAAATTTCAATTTTTTTAGGTTTTGGGTGGATTTTTAAATTTTTTGGGGGAGGTCACGAATTAAAGTCCTTTTCGCTCTAGGACGCATATTGAAGGAGATATGGGCAAAAGAAGATTTTCATATAAAAATTTCAATTTTTTTAGGTTTTGGGTGGATTTTTCAATTTTTTGGGGGAGGTCACGAATTAAAGTCCTTTTCGCTCTAGGACGCTTAGTTTAGGAGATATGGGCAAAAGAAGTTTTTCATATAAAAATTTCAATTTTTTTAGGTTTTGGATGGATTTTTCAATTTTTTGGGGGTGGTCACGAATTAAAGTCATTTTCGCTCTAGGACGCATATTTAAGGAGATATGGGCAAAAGAAGTTTTTCATATAAAAATTTCAATTTTTTTAGGTTTTGGGTGGATTTTTCAATTTTTTGGGGGTGGTCACGAATTAAAGTCCTTTTCGCTCTAGGACGCTTAGTTTAGGAGATATGGGCAAAAGAAGTTTTTCATATAAAAATTTAAATTTTTTTAGGTTTTGGATGGATTTTTAAATTTTTTGGGGGAGGTCACGAATTAAAGTCCTTTTCGCTCTAGGACGCATATTTAAGGAGATATGGGCAAAAGAAGTTTTTCATATAAAAATTTCAATTTTTTTAGGTTTTGGGTGGATTTTTCAATTTTTTGGGGGAGGTCACGAATTAAAGTCCTTTTCGCTCTAGGACGCATATTTAAGGGGATATGGGCAAAAGAAGATTTTCATATAAAAATTTCAATTTTTTTAGGTTTTGGGTGGATTTTTCAATTTTTTGGGAGAGGTCACGAATTAAAGTCCTTTTCGCTCTAGGACGCATATTTAAGGAGATATGGGCAAAAGAAGTTTTTCATATAAAAATTTCAATTTTTTTAGGTTTTGGGTGGATTTTTCAATTTTTTGGGGGTGGTCACGAATTAAAGTCCTTTTCGCTCTAGGACGCTTAGTTTAGGAGATATGGGCAAAAGAAGTTTTTCATATAAAAATTTAAATTTTTTTAGGTTTTGGATGGATTTTTCAATTTTTTGGGGGTGGTCACGAATTAAAGTCCTTTTCGCTCTAGGACGCATATTTAAGGAGATATGGGCAAAAGAAGTTTTTCATATAAAAATTTCAATTTTTTTAGGTTTTGGGTGGATTTTTCAATTTTTTGGGGGTGGTCACGAATTAAAGTCCTTTTCGCTCTAGGACGCATATTTAAGGAGATATGGGCAAAAGAAGTTTTTCATATAAAAATTTAAATTTTTTTAGGTTTTGGATGGATTTTTCAATTTTTTGGGGGAGGTCACGAATTAAAGTCCTTTTCGCTCTAGGACGCATATTTAAGGAGATATGGGCAAAAGAAGTTTTTCATATAAAAATTTAAATTTTTTTAGGTTTTGGGTGGATTTTTCAATTTTTTGGGGGAGGTCACGAATTAAAGTCCTTTTCGCTCTAGGACGCTTAGTTTAGGAGATATGGGCAAAAGAAGTTTTTCATATAAGAATTTAAATTTTTTTAGGTTTTGGATGGATTTTTCAATTTTTTGGGGGTGGTCACGAATTAAAGTCCTTTTCGCTCTAGGACGCATATTTAAGGAGATATGGGAAAAAGAAGTTTTTCATATAAAAATTTCAATTTTTTTAGGTTTTGGGTGGATTTTTCAATTTTTTGGGGGTGGTCACGAATTAAAGTTCTTTTCGCTCTAGGACGCTTAGTTTAGGAGATATGGGCAAAAGAAGTTTTTCATATAAAAATTTAAATTTTTTTAGGTTTTGGATGGATTTTTCAATTTTGTGGGGGAGGTCACGAATTAAAGTCCTTTTCGCTCTAGGACGCATATTTAAGGAGATATGGGCAAAAGAAGTTTTTCATATAAAAATTTCAATTTTTTTAGGTTTTGGATGGATTTTTCAATTTTTTGGGGGTGGTCACGAATTAAAGTCCTTTTCGCTCTAGGACGCATATTTAAGGAGATATGGGCAAAATAAGTTTTTCATATAAAAATTTAAATTTTTTTAGGTTTTGGATGGATTTTTCAATTTTTTGGGGGAGGTCACGAATTAAAGTCCTTTTCGCTCTAGGACGCATATTTAAGGAGATATGGGCAAAAGAAGATTTTCATATAAAAATTTCAATTTTTTTAGGTTTTGGGTGGATTTTTCAATTTTTTGGGGGAGGTCACGAATTAAAGTCCTTTTCGCTCTAGGACGCATATTTAAGGAGATATGGGCAAAAGAAGTTTTTCATATAAAAAATTAAATTTTTTTAGGTTTTGGATGGATTTTTCAATTTTTTGGGGGTGGTCACGAATTAAAGTCCTTTTCGCTCTAGGACGCATATTTAAGGAGATATGGGCAAAAGAAGTTTTTCATATAAAAATTTAAATTTTTTTAGGTTTTGGGTGGATTTTTCAATTTTTTGGGGGTGGTCACGAATTAAAGTCCTTTTCGCTCTAGGACGCATATTTAAGGAGATATGGGCAAAAGAAGATTTTCATATAAAAATTTCAATTTTTTTAGGTTTTGGGTGGATTTTTCAATTTTTTGGGGGTGGTCACGAATTAAAGTCCTTTTCGCTCTAGGACGCTTAGTTTAGGAGATATGGGCAAAAGAAGTTTTTCATATAAAAATTTAAATTTTTTTGGGTTTTGGATGGATTTTTCAATTTTTTGGGGGAGGTCACGAATTAAAGTCCTTTTCGCTCTAGGACGCATATTTAAGGAGATATGGGCAAAAGAAGTTTTTCATATAAAAATTTAAATTTTTTTAGGTTTTGGGTGGATTTTTCAATTTTTTGGGGGTGGTCACGAATTAAAGTCCTTTTCGCTCTAGGACGCATATTTAAGGAGATATGGGCAAAAGAAGTTTTTCATATAAAAATTTCAATTTTTTTAGGTTTTGGGTGGATTTTTCAATTTTTTGGGGGTGGTCACGAATTAAAGTCCTTTTCGCTCTAGGACGCTTAGTTTAGGAGATATGGGCAAAAGAAGTTTTTCATATAAAAATTTAAATTTTTTTAGGTTTTGGATGGATTTTTCAATTTTTTTGGGGGAGGTCACGAATTAAAGTCCTTTTCGCTCTAGGACGCATATTTAAGGAGATATGGGCAAAAGAAGTTTTTCATATAAAAATTTAAATTTTTTTAGGTTTTGGGTGGATTTTTCAATTTTTTGGGGGAGGTCACGAATTAAAGTCCTTTTCGCTCTAGGACGCTTAGTTTAGGAGATATGGGCAAAAGAAGTTTTTCATATAAAAAATTAAATTTTTTTAGGTTTTGGATGGATTTTTAAATTTTTTGGGGGAGGTCACGAATTAAAGTCCTTTTCGCTCTAGGACGCATATTTAAGGAGATGTGGGCAAAAGAAGTTTTTCATATAAAAATTTAAATTTTTTTAGGTTTGGATGGATTTTTCAATTTTTTGGGGGTGGTCACGAATTAAAGTCCTTTTCGCTCTAGGACGCATATTTAAGGAGATATGGGCAAAAGAAGTTTTTCATATAAAAATTTAATTTTTTTTAGGTTTTGGGTGGATTTTTCAATTTTTTGGGGGTGGTCACGAATTAAAGTCCTTTTCGCTCTAGGACGCTTAGTTTAGGAGATATGGGCAAAAGAAGTTTTTCATATAAAAATTTAAATTTTTTTAGGTTTTGGATGGATTTTTCAATTTTTTGGGGGTGGTCACGAATTAAAGTCCTTTTCGCTCTAGGACGCATATTTAAGGAGATATGGGCAAAAGAAGTTTTTCATACAAAAATTTCAATTTTTTTAGGTTTTGGGTGGATTTTTCAATTTTTTGGGGGTGGTCACGAATTAAAGTCCTTTTCGCTCTAGGACGCTTAGTTTAGGAGATATGGGCAAAAGAAGTTTTTCATATAAAAATTAAAATTTTTTTAGGTTTTGGATGGAATTTTCAATTTTTTGGGGGAGGTCACGAATTAAAGTCCTTTTCGCTCTAGGACGCATATTTAAGGAGATATGGGCAAAAGAAGTTTTCATATAAAAATTTCAATTTTTTTAGGTTTTGGGTGGATTTTTCAATTTTTTGGGGGTGGTCACGAATTAAAGTCCTTTTCGCTCTAGGACGCTTAGTTTAGGAGATATGGGCAAAAGAAGTTTTTCATATAAAAATTTAAATTTTTTTAGGTTTTGGATGGATTTTTCAATTTTTTGGGGGAGGTCACGAATTAAAGTCCTTTTCGCTCTAGGACGCATATTTAAGGAGATATGGGAAAAAGAAGTTTTTCATATAAAAATTTCAATTTTTTTAGGTTTTGGGTGGATTTTTCAATTTTTTGGGGGAGGTCACGAATTAAAGTCCTTTTCGCTCTAGGACGCTTAGTTTAGGAGATATGGGCAAAAGAAGTTTTTGATATAAGAATTTAAATTTTTTTAGGTTTTGGATGGATTTTTCAATTTTTTGGGGGTGGTCACGAATTAAAGTCCTTTTCGCTCTAGGACGCTTAGTTTAGGAGATATGGGCAAAAGAAGTTTTTCATATAAAAATTTGAATTTTTTTAGGTTTTGGATGGATTTTTCAATTTTTTGGGGGAGGTCACGAATTAAAGTCCTTTTCGCTCTAGGACGCATATTTAAGGAGATATGGGCAAAAGAAGTTTTTCATATAAAAATTTCAATTTTTTTAGGTTTTGGATGGATTTTTCAATTTTTTGGGGGTGGTCACGAATTAAAGTCCTTTTCGCTCTAGGACGCATATTTAAGGAGATATGGGCAAAATAAGTTTTTCATATAAAAATTTAAATTTTTTTAGGTTTTGGATGGATTTTTCAATTTTTTGGGGGAGGTCACGAATTAAAGTCCTTTTCGCTCTAGGACGCATATTTAAGGAGATATGGGCAAAAGAAGTTTTTCATATAAAAATTTAAATTTTTTTAGGTTTTGGGTGGATTTTTCAATTTTTTGCGGGTGGTCACGAATTAAAGTCCTTTTCGCTCTAGGACGCATATTTAAGGAGATATGGGCAAAAGAAGTTTTTCATATAAAAATTTCAATTTTTTTAGGTTTTGGGTGGATTTTTCAATTTTTTGGGGGTGGTCACGAATTAAAGTCCTTTTCGCTCTAGGACGCTTAGTTTAGGAGATATGGGCAAAAGAAGTTTTTCATATAAAAATTTAAATTTTTTAGGTTTTGGATGGATTTTTCAATTTTTTGGGGGAGGTCACGAATTAAAGTCCTTTTCGCTCTAGGACGCATATTTAAGGAGATATGGGCAAAAGAAGTTTTTCATATAAAAATTTCAATTTTTTTAGGTTTTGGGTGGATTTTTCAATTTTTTGGGGGTGGTCACGAATTAAAGTCCTTTTCGCTCTAGGACGCTTAGTTTAGGAGATATGGGCAAAAGAAGTTTTTCATATAAAAATTTAAATTTTTTTAGGTTTTGGATGGATTTTTAAATTTTTTGGGGGTGGTCACGAATTAAAGTCATTTTCACTCTAGGACGCATATTTAAGGAGATATGGGCAAAAGAAGTTTTTCATATAAAAATTTCAATTTTTTTAGGTTTTGGGTGGATTTTTCATTTTTTTTGGGGGAGGTCACGAATTAAAGTCCTTTTCGCTCTAGGACGCATATTTAAGGAGATATGGGCAAAAGAAGATGTTCATATAAAAATTTCAATTTTTTTAGGTTTTGGGTGGATTTTTCAATTTTTTGGGGGAGGTCACGAATTAAAGTCCTTTTCGCTCTAGGACGCTTAGTTTAGGAGATATGGGCAAAAGAAGTTTTTCATATAAAAATTTCAATTTTTTTAGGTTTTGGATGGATTTTTCAATTTTTTGGGGGAGGTCACGAATTAAAGTCCTTTTCGCTCTAGGACGCATATTTAAGGAGATGTGGGCAAAAGAAGTTTTTCATATAAAAATTTAAATTTTTTTAGGTTTGGATGGATTTTTCAATTTTTTGGGGGTGGTCACGAATTAAAGTCCTTTTCGCTCTAGGACGCATATTTAAGGAGATATGGGCAAAAGAAGTTTTTCATATAAAAATTTAAATTTTTTTAGGTTTTGGGTGGATTTTTCAATTTTTTGGGGGTGGTCACGAATTAAAGTCCTTTTCGCTCTAGGACGCATATTTAAGGAGATATGGGCAAAATAAGTTTTTCATATAAAAATTTAAATTTTTTTAGGTTTTGGATGGATTTTTCAATTTTTTGGGGGTGGTCACGAATTAAAGTCCTTTTCGCTCTAGGACGCATATTTAAGGAGATATGGGCAAAAGAAGTTTTTCATATAAAAATTTCAATTTTTTTAGGTTTTGGGTGGATTTTTCAATTTTTTGGGGGTGGTCACGAATTAAAGTCCTTTTCGCTCTAGGACGCTTAGTTTAGGAGATATGGGCAAAAGAAGTTTTTCATATAAAAATTTAAATTTTTTTAGGTTTTGGATGGATTTTTCAATTTTTTGGGGGAGGTCACGAATTAAAGTCCTTTTCGCTCTAGGACGCATATTTAAGGAGATATGGGCAAAAGAAGTTTTCATATAAAAAATTTCAATTTTTTTAGGTTTTGGGTGGATTTTTCAATTTTTTGGGGGTGGTCACGAATTAAAGTCCTTTTCGCTCTAGGACGCTTAGTTTAGGAGATATGGGCAAAAGAAGTTTTTCATATAAAAATTTAAATTTTTTTAGGTTTTGGATGAATTTTTCAATTTTTTGGGGGAGGTCACGAATTAAAGTCCTTTTCGCTCTAGGACGCATATTTAAGGAGATATGGGCAAAAGAAGTTTTTCATATAAAAATTTAAATTTTTTTAGGTTTTGGGTGGATTTTTCAATTTTTTGGGGGAGGTCACGAATTAAAGTCCTTTTCGCTCTAGGACGCTTAGTTTAGGAGATATGGGCAAAAGAAGTTTTTCATATAAGAATTTAAATTTTTTTAGGTTTTGGATGGATTTTTCAATTTTTTGGGGGTGGTCACGAATTAAAGTCCTTTTCGCTCTAGGACGCATATTTAAGGAGATATGGGCAAAAGAAGTTTTTCATATAAAAATTTAAATTTTTTTAGGTTTTGGATGGATTTTTCAATTTTTTGGGGGTGGTCACGAATTAAAGTCCTTTTCGCTCTAGGACGCTTAGTTTAGGAGATATGGGCAAAAGAAGTTTTTCATATAAAAATTTAAATTTTTTTAGGTTTTGGATGGATTTTTCAATTTTTTGGGGGAGGTCACGAATTAAAGTCCTTTTCGCTCTAGGACGCATATTTAAGGAGATATGGGCAAAAGAAGTTTTTCATATAAAAATTTAAATTTTTTTAGGTTTTGGATGGATTTTTAAATTTTTTGGGGGTGGTCACGAATTAAAGTCCTTTTCGCTCTAGGACGCATATTTAAGGAGATATGGGCAAAATAAGTTTTTCATATAAAAATTTAAATTTTTTTAGGTTTTGGATGGATTTTTCAATTTTTTGGGGGAGGTCACGAATTAAAGTCCTTTTCGCTCTAGGACGCATATTTAAGGAGATATGGGCAAAAGAAGATTTTCATATAAAAATTTCAATTTTTTTTAGGTTTTGGGTGGATTTTTTAATTTTTTTGGGGGAGGTCACGAATTAAAGTCCTTTTCGCTCTAGGACGCATATTTAAGGAGATATGGGCAAAAGAAGTTTTTCATATAAAAAATTAAATTTTTTTTGGTTTTGGATGGATTTTTCAATTTTTTGGGGGTGGTCACGAATTAAAGTCCTTTTCGCTCTAGGACGCATATTTAAGGAGATATGGGCAAAAGAAGTTTTTCATATAAAAATTTAAATTTTTTTAGGTTTTGGGTGGATTTTTCAATTTTTTGGGGGTGGTCACGAATTAAAGTCCTTTTCGCTCTAGGACGCATATTTAAGGAGATATGGGCAAAAGAAGATTTTCATATAAAAATTTCAATTTTTTTAGGTTTTGGGTGGATTTTTCAATTTTTTGGGGGTGGTCACGAATTAAAGTCCTTTTCGCTCTAGGACGCTTAGTTTAGGAGATATGGGCAAAAGAAGTTTTTCATATAAAAATTTAAATTTTTTTAGGTTTTGGATGGATTTTTCAATTTTTTGGGGGAGGTCACGAATTAATGTCCTTTTCGCTCTAGGACGCATATTTAAGGAGATATGGGCAAAAGAAGTTTTTCATATAAAAATTTCAATTTTTTTAGGTTTTGGGTGGATTTTTCAATTTTTTGGGGGTGGTCACGAATTAAAGTCCTTTTCGCTCTAGGACGCATATTTAAGGAGATATGGGCAAAAGAAGTTTTTCATATAAAAATTTCAATTTTTTTAGGTTTTGGGTGGATTTTTCAATTTTTTGGGGGTGGTCACGAATTAAAGTCCTTTTCGCTCTAGGACGCTTAGTTTAGGAGATATGGGCAAAAGAAGTTTTTCATATAAAAATTTAAATTTTTTTTGGTTTTGGATGGATTTTTCAATTTTTTGGGGGAGGTCACGAATTAAAGTCCTTTTCGCTCTAGGACGCATATTTAAGGAGATATGGGCAAAAGAAGTTTTTCATATAAAAATTTCAATTTTTTTAGGTTTTGGGTGGATTTTTCAATTTTTTGGGGGTGGTCACGAATTAAAGTCCTTTTCGCTCTAGGACGCTTAGTTTAGGAGATATGGGCAAAAGAAGTTTTTCATATAAAAATTTAAATTTTTTTAGGTTTTGGATGGATTTTTAAATTTTTTGGGGGAGGTCACGAATTAAAGTCCTTTTCGCTCTAGGACGCATATTTAAGGAGATGTGGGCAAAAGAAGTTTTTCATATAAAAATTTAAATTTTTTTAGGTTTGGATGGATTTTTCAATTTTTTGGGGGTGGTCACGAATTAAAGTCCTTTTCGCTCTAGGACGCATATTTAAGGAGATATGGGCAAAAGAAGTTTTTCATATAAAAATTTAAATTTTTTTAGGTTTTGGGTGGATTTTTCAATTTTTTGGGGGTGGTCACGAATTAAAGTCCTTTTCGCTCTAGGACGCTTAGTTTAGGAGATATGGACAAAAGAAGTTTTTCACATAAAAATTTAAATTTTTTTAGGTTTTGGATGGATTTTTCAATTTTTTGGGGGTGGTCACGAATTAAAGTCCTTTTCGCTCTAGGACGCATATTTAAGGAGATATGGGCAAAAGAAGTTTTTCATATAAAAATTTCAATTTTTTTAGGTTTTGGGTGGATTTTTCAATTTTTTGGGGGTGGTCACGAATTAAAGTCCTTTTCGCTCTAGGACGCTTAGTTTAGGAGATATGGGCAAAAGAAGTTTTTCATATAAAAATTTAAATTTTTTTAGGTTTTGGATGGATTTTTCAATTTTTTGGGGGAGGTCACGAATTAAAGTCCTTTTCGCTCTAGGACGCATATTTAAGGAGATATGGGCAAAAGAAGTTTTCATATAAAAATTTCAATTTTTTTAGGTTTTGGGTGGATTTTTCAATTTTTTGGGGGTGGTCACGAATTAAAGTCCTTTTCGCTCTAGGACGCTTAGTTTAGGAGATATGGGCAAAAGAAGTTTTTCATATAAAAATTTAAATTTTTTTAGGTTTTGGATGGATTTTTAAATTTTTTGGGGGAGGTCACGAATTAAAGTCCTTTTCGCTCTAGGACGCATATTTAAGGAGATGTGGGCAAAAGAAGTTTTTCATATAAAAATTTAAATTTTTTTAGGTTTGGATGGATTTTTCAATTTTTTGGGGGAGGTCACGAATTAAAGTCCTTTTCGCTCTAGGACGCTTAGTTTAGGAGATATGGGCAAAAGAAGTTTTTCATATAAGAATTTAAATTTTTTTAGGTTTTGGATGGATTTTTCAATTTTTTGGGGGTGGTCACGAATTAAAGTCCTTTTCGCTCTAGGACGCATATTTAAGGAGATATGGGCAAAAGAAGTTTTTCATATAAAAATTTCAATTTTTTTAGGTTTTGGGTGGATTTTTCAATTTTTTGGGGGTGGTCACGAATTAAAGTCCTTTTCGCTCTAGGACGCTTAGTTTAGGAGATATGGGCAAAAGAAGTTTTTCATATAAAAATTTAAATTTTTTTAGGTTTTGGATGGATTTTTCAATTTTTTGGGGGAGGTCACGAATTAAAGTCCTTTTCGCTCTAGGACGCATATTTAAGGAGATATGGGCAAAATAAGTTTTTCATATAAAAATTTAAATTTTTTTAGGTTTTGGATGGATTTTTCAATTTTTTGGGGGAGGTCACGAATTAAAGTCCTTTTCGCTCTAGGACGCATATTTAAGGAGATATGGGCAAAAGAAGTTTTTCATATAAAAATTTAAATTTTTTAGGTTTTGGGTGGATTTTTAAATTTTTTGGGGGTGGTCACGAATTAAAGTCCTTTTCGCTCTAGGACGCATATTTAAGGAGATATGGGCAAAAGAAGTTTTTCATATAAAAATTTCAATTTTTTTAGGTTTTGGGTGGATTTTTCAATTTTTTGGGGGTGGTCACGAATTAAAGTCCTTTTCGCTCTAGGACGCTTAGTTTAGGAGATATGGGCAAAAGAAGTTTTTCATATAAAAATTTAAATTTTTTTAGGTTTTGGATGAATTTTTCAATTTTTTGGGGGAGGTCACGAATTAAAGTCCTTTTCGCTCTAGGACGCATATTTAAGGAGATATGGGCAAAAGAAGTTTTTCATATAAAAATTTAAATTTTTTTAGGTTTTGGGTGGATTTTTCAATTTTTTGGGGGAGGTCACGAATTAAAGTCCTTTTCGCTCTAGGACGCTTAGTTTAGGAGATATGGGCAAAAGAAGTTTTTCATATAAGAATTTAAATTTTTTTAGGTTTTGGATGGATTTTTCAATTTTTTGGGGGTGGTCACGAATTAAAGTCCTTTTCGCTCTAGGACGCATATTTAAGGAGATATGGGCAAAAGAAGTTTTTCATATAAAAATTTAAATTTTTTTAGGTTTTGGATGGATTTTTCAATTTTTTGGGGGTGGTCACGAATTAAAGTCCTTTTCGCTCTAGGACGCTTAGTTTAGGAGATATGGGCAAAAGAAGTTTTTCATATAAAAATTTAAATTTTTTTAGGTTTTGGATGGATTTTTCAATTTTTTGGGGGAGGTCACGAATTAAAGTCCTTTTCGCTCTAGGACGCATATTTAAGGAGATATGGGCAAAAGAAGTTTTTCATATAAAAATTTCAATTTTTTTAGGTTTTGGATGGATTTTTCAATTTTTTGGGGGTGGTCACGTATTAAAGTCCTTTTCGCTCTAGGACGCATATTTAAGGAGATATGGGCAAAATAAGTTTTTCATATAAAAATTTAAATTTTTTTAGGTTTTGGATGGATTTTTCAATTTTTGGGGGAGGTCACGAATTAAAGTCCTTTTCGCTCTAGGACGCATATTTAAGGAGATATGGGCAAAAGAAGATTTTCATATAAAAATTTCAATTTTTTTTAGGTTTTGGGTGGATTTTTTAATTTTTTTGGGGGAGGTCACGAATTAAAGTCCTTTTCGCTCTAGGACGCATATTTAAGGAGATATGGGCAAAAGAAGTTTTTCATATAAAAAATTAAATTTTTTTTGGTTTTGGATGGATTTTTCAATTTTTTGGGGGTGGTCACGAATTAAAGTCCTTTTCGCTCTAGGACGCATATTTAAGGAGATATGGGCAAAAGAAGTTTTTCATATAAAAATTAAAATTTTTTTAGGTTTTGGGTGGATTTTTCAATTTTTTGGGGGTGGTCACGAATTAAAGTCCTTTTCGCTCTAGGACGCATATTTAAGGAGATATGGGCAAAAGAAGATTTTCATATAAAAATTTCAATTTTTTTAGGTTTTGGGTGGATTTTTCAATTTTTTGGGGGTGGTCACGAATTAAAGTCCTTTTCGCTCTAGGACGCTTAGTTTAGGAGATATGGGCAAAAGAAGTTTTTCATATAAAAATTTAAATTTTTTTAGGTTTTGGATGGATTTTTCAATTTTTTGGGGGAGGTCACGAATTAATGTCCTTTTCGCTCTAGGACGCATATTTAAGGAGATATGGGCAAAAGAAGTTTTTCATATAAAAATTTGAATTTTTTTAGGTTTTGGGTGGATTTTTCAATTTTTTGGGGGTGGTCACGAATTAAAGTCCTTTTCGCTCTAGGACGCATATTTAAGGAGATATGGGCAAAAGAAGTTTTTCATATAAAAATTTCAATTTTTTTAGGTTTTGGGTGGATTTTTCAATTTTTTGGGGGTGGTCACGAATTAAAGTCCTTTTCGCTCTAGGACGCTTAGTTTAGGAGATATGGGCAAAAGAAGTTTTTCATATAAAAATTTAAATTTTTTTTGGTTTTGGATGGATTTTTCAATTTTTTGGGGGAGGTCACGAATTAAAGTCCTTTTCGCTCTAGGACGCATATTTAAGGAGATATGGGCAAAAGAAGTTTTTCATATAAAAATTTAAATTTTTTTAGGTTTTGGGTGGATTTTTAAATTTTTTGGGGGTGGTCACGAATTAAAGTCCTTTTCGCTCTAGGACGCTTAGTTTAGGAGATATGGGCAAAAGAAGTTTTTCATATAAAAATTTAAATTTTTTTAGGTTTTGGATGGATTTTTAAATTTTTTGGGGGAGGTCACGAATTAAAGTCCTTTTCGCTCTAGAACGCATATTTAAGGAGATGTGGGCAAAAGAAGTTTTTCATATAAAAATTTAAATTTTTTTAGGTTTGGATGGATTTTTCAATTTTTTGGGGGTGGTCACGAATTAAAGTCCTTTTCGCTCTAGGACGCATATTTAAGGAGATATGGGCAAAAGAAGTTTTTCATATAAAAATTTCAATTTTTTTAGGTTTTGGGTGGATTTTTCAATTTTTTGGGGGTGGTCACGAATTAAAGTCCTTTTCGCTCTAGGACGCTTAGTTTAGGAGATATGGGCAAAAGAAGTTTTTCATATAAAAATTTAAATTTTTTTAGGTTTTGGATGGATTTTTCAATTTTTTGGGGGAGGTCACGAATTAAAGTCCTTTTCGCTCTAGGACGCATATTTAAGGAGATATGGGCAAAATAAGTTTTTCATATAAAAATTTAAATTTTTTTAGGTTTTGGATGGATTTTTCAATTTTTTGGGGGAGGTCACGAATTAAAGTCCTTTTCGCTCTAGGACGCATATTTAAGGAGATATGGGCAAAAGAAGTTTTTCATATAAAAATTTAAATTTTTTAGGTTTTGGGTGGATTTTTAAATTTTTTGGGGGTGGTCACGAATTAAAGTCCTTTTCGCTCTAGGACGCATATTTAAGGAGATATGGGCAAAAGAAGTTTTTCATATAAAAATTTCAATTTTTTTAGGTTTTGGGTGGATTTTTCAATTTTTTGGGGGTGGTCACGAATTAAAGTCCTTTTCGCTCTAGGACGCTTAGTTTAGGAGATATGGGCAAAAGAAGTTTTTCATATAAAAATTTAAATTTTTTTAGGTTTTGGATGAATTTTTCAATTTTTTGGGGGAGGTCACGAATTAAAGTCCTTTTCGCTCTAGGACGCATATTTAAGGAGATATGGGCAAAAGAAGTTTTTCATATAAAAATTTAAATTTTTTTAGGTTTTGGGTGGATTTTTCAATTTTTTGGGGGAGGTCACGAATTAAAGTCCTTTTCGCTCTAGGACGCTTAGTTTAGGAGATATGGGCAAAAGAAGTTTTTCATATAAGAATTTAAATTTTTTTAGGTTTTGGATGGATTTTTCAATTTTTTGGGGGTGGTCACGAATTAAAGTCCTTTTCGCTCTAGGACGCATATTTAAGGAGATATGGGCAAAAGAAGTTTTTCATATAAAAATTTAAATTTTTTTAGGTTTTGGATGGATTTTTCAATTTTTTGGGGGTGGTCACGAATTAAAGTCCTTTTCGCTCTAGGACGCTTAGTTTAGGAGATATGGGCAAAAGAAGTTTTTCATATAAAAATTTAAATTTTTTTAGGTTTTGGATGGATTTTTCAATTTTTTGGGGGAGGTCACGAATTAAAGTCCTTTTCGCTCTAGGACGCATATTTAAGGAGATATGGGCAAAAGAAGTTTTTCATATAAAAATTTCAATTTTTTTAGGTTTTGGATGGATTTTTCAATTTTTTGGGGGTGGTCACGTATTAAAGTCCTTTTCGCTCTAGGACGCATATTTAAGGAGATATGGGCAAAATAAGTTTTTCATATAAAAATTTAAATTTTTTTAGGTTTTGGATGGATTTTTCAATTTTTGGGGGAGGTCACGAATTAAAGTCCTTTTCGCTCTAGGACGCATATTTAAGGAGATATGGGCAAAAGAAGATTTTCATATAAAAATTTCAATTTTTTTTAGGTTTTGGGTGGATTTTTTAATTTTTTTGGGGGAGGTCACGAATTAAAGTCCTTTTCGCTCTAGGACGCATATTTAAGGAGATATGGGCAAAAGAAGTTTTTCATATAAAAAATTAAATTTTTTTTGGTTTTGGATGGATTTTTCAATTTTTTGGGGGTGGTCACGAATTAAAGTCCTTTTCGCTCTAGGACGCATATTTAAGGAGATATGGGCAAAAGAAGTTTTTCATATAAAAATTTAAATTTTTTTAGGTTTTGGGTGGATTTTTCAATTTTTTGGGGGTGGTCACGAATTAAAGTCCTTTTCGCTCTAGGACGCATATTTAAGGAGATATGGGCAAAAGAAGATTTTCATATAAAAATTTCAATTTTTTTAGGTTTTGGGTGGATTTTTCAATTTTTTGGGGGTGGTCACGAATTAAAGTCCTTTTCGCTCTAGGACGCTTAGTTTAGGAGATATGGGCAAAAGAAGTTTTTCATATAAAAATTTAAATTTTTTTAGGTTTTGGATGGATTTTTCAATTTTTTGGGGGAGGTCACGAATTAATGTCCTTTTCGCTCTAGGACGCATATTTAAGGAGATATGGGCAAAAGAAGTTTTTCATATAAAAATTTGAATTTTTTTAGGTTTTGGGTGGATTTTTCAATTTTTTGGGGGTGGTCACGAATTAAAGTCCTTTTCGCTCTAGGACGCATATTTAAGGAGATATGGGCAAAAGAAGTTTTTCATATAAAAATTTCAATTTTTTTAGGTTTTGGGTGGATTTTTCAATTTTTTGGGGGTGGTCACGAATTAAAGTCCTTTTCGCTCTAGGACGCTTAGTTTAGGAGATATGGGCAAAAGAAGTTTTTCATATAAAAATTTAAATTTTTTTTGGTTTTGGATGGATTTTTCAATTTTTTGGGGGAGGTCACGAATTAAAGTCCTTTTCGCTCTAGGACGCATATTTAAGGAGATATGGGCAAAAGAAGTTTTTCATATAAAAATTTCAATTTTTTTAGGTTTTGGGTGGATTTTTAAATTTTTTGGGGGTGGTCACGAATTAAAGTCCTTTTCGCTCTAGGACGCTTAGTTTAGGAGATATGGGCAAAAGAAGTTTTTCATATAAAAATTTAAATTTTTTTAGGTTTTGGATGGATTTTTAAATTTTTTGGGGGAGGTCACGAATTAAAGTCCTTTTCGCTCTAGGACGCATATTTAAGGAGATGTGGGCAAAAGAAGTTTTTCATATAAAAATTTAAATTTTTTTAGGTTTGGATGGATTTTTCAATTTTTTGGGGGTGGTCACGAATTAAAGTCCTTTTCGCTCTAGGACGCATATTTAAGGAGATATGGGCAAAAGAAGTTTTTCATATAAAAATTTAAATTTTTTTAGGTTTTGGGTGGATTTTTCAATTTTTTGGGGGTGGTCACGAATTAAAGTCCTTTTCGCTCTAGGACGCTTAGTTTAGGAGATATGGACAAAAGAAGTTTTTCACATAAAAATTTAAATTTTTTTAGGTTTTGGATGGATTTTTAAATTTTTTGGGGGTGGTCACGAATTAAAGTCCTTTTCGCTCTAGGACGCATATTTAAGGAGATATGGGCAAAAGAAGTTTTTCATATAAAAATTTCAATTTTTTTAGATTTTGGGTGGATTTTTCAATTTTTTGGGGGTGGTCACGAATTAAAGTCCTTTTCGCTCTAGGACGCTTAGTTTAGGAGATATGGGCAAAAGAAGTTTTTCATATAAAAATTTAAATTTTTTTAGGTTTTGGATGGATTTTTCAATTTTTTGGGGGAGGTCACGAATTAAAGTCCTTTTCGCTCTAGGACGCATATTTAAGGAGATATGGGCAAAAGAAGTTTTTCACATAAAAATTTAAATTTTTTTAGGTTTTGGATGGATTTTTAAATTTTTTGGGGGTGGTCACGAATTAAAGTCCTTTTCGCTCTAGGACGCATATTTAAGGAGATATGGGCAAAAGAAGTTTTTCATATAAAAATTTCAATTTTTTTAGGTTTTGGGTGGATTTTTCAATTTTTTGGGGGTGGTCACGAATTAAAGTCCTTTTCGCTCTAGGACGCTTAGTTTAGGAGATATGGGCAAAAGAAGTTTTTCATATAAAAATTTCAATTTTTTTAGGTTTTGGATGGATTTTTCAATTTTTTGGGGGAGGTCACGAATTAAAGTCCTTTTCGCTCTAGGACGCATATTTAAGGAGATGTGGGCAAAAGAAGTTTTTCATATAAAAATTTAAATTTTTTTAGGTTTGGATGGATTTTTCAATTTTTTGGGGGAGGTCACGAATTAAAGTCCTTTTCGCTCTAGGACGCATATTTAAGGAGATATGGGCAAAAGAAGTTTTTCATATAAAAATTTAAATTTTTTTAGGTTTTGGGTGGATTTTTCAATTTTTTGGGGGAGGTCACGAATTAAAGTCCTTTTCGCTCTAGGACGCTTAGTTTAGGAGATATGGGCAAAAGAAGCTTTTCATATAAGAATTTAAATTTTTTTAGGTTTTGGATGGATTTTTCAATTTTTTGGGGGTGGTCACGAATTAAAGTCCTTTTCGCTCTAGGACGCATATTTAAGGAGATATGGGCAAAAGAAGTTTTTCATATAAAAATTTCAATTTTTTTAGGTTTTGGGTGGATTTTTCAATTTTTTGGGGGTGGTCACGAATTAAAGTCCTTTTCGCTCTAGGACGCTTAGTTTAGGAGATATGGGCAAAAGAAGTTTTTCATATAAAAATTTAAATTTTTTTAGGTTTTGGATGGATTTTTCAATTTTTTGGGGGAGGTCACGAATTAAAGTCCTTTTCGCTCTAGGACGCATATTTAAGGAGATATGGGCAAAATAAGTTTTTCATATAAAAATTTAAATTTTTTTAGGTTTTGGATGGATTTTTCAATTTTTTGGGGGAGGTCACGAATTAAAGTCCTTTTCGCTCTAGGACGCATATTTAAGGAGATATGGGCAAAAGAAGTTTTTCATATAAAAATTTAAATTTTTTAGGTTTTGGGTGGATTTTTAAATTTTTTGGGGGTGGTCACGAATTAAAGTCCTTTTCGCTCTAGGACGCATATTTAAGGAGATATGGGCAAAAGAAGTTTTTCATATAAAAATTTCAATTTTTTTAGGTTTTGGGTGGATTTTTCAATTTTTTGGGGGTGGTCACGAATTAAAGTCCTTTTCGCTCTAGGACGCTTAGTTTAGGAGATATGGGCAAAAGAAGTTTTTCATATAAAAATTTAAATTTTTTTAGGTTTTGGATGGATTTTTCAATTTTTTGGGGGAGGTCACGAATTAAAGTCCTTTTCGCTCTAGGACGCATATTTAAGGAGATATGGGCAAAAGAAGTTTTTCATATAAAAATTTCAATTTTTTTAGGTTTTGGGTGGATTTTTCAATTTTTTGGGGGTGGTCACGAATTAAAGTCCTCTTCGCTCTAGGACGCATATTTAAGGAGATATGGGCAAAAGAAGTTTTCATATAAAAATTTCAATTTTTTTAGGTTTTGGGTGGATTTTTCAATTTTTTGGGGGAGGTCACGAATTAAAGTCCTTTTCGCTCTAGGACGCTTAGTTTAGGAGATATGGGCAAAAGAAGTTTTTCATATAAGAATTTAAATTTTTTTAGGTTTTGGATGGATTTTTCAATTTTTTGGGGATGGTCACGAATTAAAGTCCTTTTCGCTCTAGGACGCATATTTAAGGAGATATGGGCAAAAGAAGTTTTTCATATAAAAATTTCATTTTTTTTAGGTTTTGGGTGGATTTTTCAATTTTTTGGGGGTGGTCACGAATTAAAGTCCTTTTCGCTCTAGGACGCTTAGTTTAGGAGATATGGGCAAAAGAAGTTTTTCATATAAAAATTTAAATTTTTTTAGGTTTTGGATGGATTTTCCAATTTTTTGGGGGAGGTCACGAATTAAAGTCCTTTTCGCTCTAGGACGCATATTTAAGGAGATATGGGCAAAAGAAGTTTTTCATATAAAAATTTCAATTTTTTTAGGTTTTGGATGGATTTTTCAAGTTTTTGTGGGTGGTCACGAATTAAAGTCCTTTTCGCTCTAGGACGCATATTTAAGGAGATATGGGCAAAATAAGTTTTTCATATAAAAATTTAAATTTTTTTAGGTTTTGGATGGATTTTTCAATTTTTTGGGGGAGGTCACGAATTAAAGTCCTTTTCGCTCTAGGACGCATATTTAAGGAGATATGGGCAAAAGAAGATTTTCATATAAAAATTTCAATTTTTTTAGGTTTTGGGTGGATTTTTCAATTTTTTGGGGGAGGTCACGAATTAAAGTCCTTTTCGCTCTAGGACGCATATTTAAGGAGATATGGGCAAAAGAAGTTTTTCATATAAAAAATTAAATTTTTTTAGGTTTTGGATGGATTTTTCAATTTTTTGGGGGTGGTCACGAATTAAAGTCCTTTTCGCTCTAGGACGCATATTTAAGGAGATATGGGCAAAAGAAGTTTTTCATATAAAAATTTAAATTTTTTTAGGTTTTGGGTGGATTTTTCAATTTTTTGGCGGTGGTCACGAATTAAAGTCCTTTTCGCTCTAGGACGCATATTTAAGGAGATATGGGCAAAAGAAGTTTTTCATATAAAAATTTAAATTTTTTTAGGTTTTGGGTGGATTTTTCAATTTTTTTGGGGTGGTCACGAATTAATGTCCTTTTCGCTCTAGGACGCTTAGTTTAGGAGATATGGGCAAAAGAAGTTTTTCATATAAAAATTTAAATTTTTTTAGGTTTTGGATGGATTTTTCAATTTTTTGGGGGAGGTCACGAATTAAAGTCCTTTTCGCTCTAGGACGCATATTTAAGGAGATATGGGCAAAAGAAGTTTTTCATATAAAAATTTCAATTTTTTTAGGTTTTGGGTGGATTTTTCAATTTTTTGGGGGTGGTCACGAATTAAAGTCCTTTTCGCTCTAGGACGCTTAGTTTAGGAGATATGGGCAAAAGAAGTTTTTCATATAAAAATTTAAATTTTTTTAGGTTTTGGATGGATTTTTCAATTTTTTTGGGGTGGTCACGAATTAAAGTCCTTTTCACTCTAGGACGCATATTTAAGGAGATATGGGCAAAAGAAGTTTTTCATATAAAAATTTAAATTTTTTTAGGTTTTGGATGGATTTTTCAATTTTTTGGGGGAGGTCACGAATTAAAGTCCTTTTCGCTCTAGGACGCATATTTAAGGAGATATGGGCAAAAGAAGTTTTTCATATAAAAATTTCAATTTTTTTAGGTTTTGGGTGGATTTTTCAATTTTTTGGGGGTGGTCACGAATTAAAGTCCTTTTCACTCTAGGACGCATATTTAAGGAGATATGGGCAAAAGAAGTTTTTCATATAAAAATTTCAATTTTTTTAGGTTTTGGATGGATTTTTCAATTTTTTGGGGGAGGTCACGAATTAAAGTCCTTTTCGCTCTAGGACGCATATTTAAGGAGATATGGGCAAAAGAAGTTTTTCATATAAAAATTTCAATTTTTTTAGGTTTTGGGTGGATTTTTCAATTTTTTGGGGGTGGTCACGAATTAAAGTCCTTTTCGCTCTAGGACGCTTAGTTTAGGAGATATGGGCAAAAGAAGTTTTTCATATAAAAATTTAAATTTTTTTAGGTTTTGGATGGATTTTTCAATTTTTTGGGGGAGGTCACGAATTAAAGTCCTTTTCGCTCTAGGACGCATATTTAAGGAGATATGGGCAAAAGAAGTTTTTCATATAAAAATTTAAATTTTTTTAGGTTTTGGGTGGATTTTTCAATTTTTTGGGGGAGGTCACGAATTAAAGTCCTTTTCGCTCTAGGACGCTTAGTTTAGTAGATATGGGCAAAAGAATTTTTTCATATAAAAATTTAAATTTTTTTAGGTTTTGGATGGATTTTTCAATTTTTTGGGGGAGGTCACGAATTAAAGTCCTTTTCGCTCTAGGACGCATATTTAAGGAGATATGGGCAAAAGAAGTTTTTCATATAAAAATTTAAATTTTTTTAGGTTTTGGGTGGATTTTTCAATTTTTTGGGGGTGGTCACGAATTAAAGTCCTTTTCGCTCTAGGACGCTTAGTTTAGGAGATATGGACAAAAGAAGTTTTTCACATAAAAATTTAAATTTTTTTAGGTTTTGGATGGATTTTTCAATTTTTTGGGGGTGGTCACGAATTAAAGTCCTTTTCGCTCTAGGACGCATATTTAAGGAGATATGGGCAAAAGAAGTTTTTCATATAAAAATTTCAATTTTTTTAGGTTTTGGGTGGATTTTTAAATTTTTTGGGGGTGGTCACGAATTAAAGTCCTTTTCGCTCTAGGACGCTTAGTTTAGGAGATATGGGCAAAAGAAGTTTTTCATATAAAAATTTAAATTTTTTTAGGTTTTGGATGGATTTTTCAATTTTTTGGGGGAGGTCACGAATTAAAGTCCTTTTCGCTCTAGGACGCATATTTAAGGAGATATGGGTAAAATAAGTTTTTCATATAAAAATTTAAATTTTTTTAGGTTTTGGATGGATTTTTCAATTTTTTGGGGGAGGTCACGAATTAAAGTCCTTTTCGCTCTAGGACGCATATTTAAGGAGATATGGGCAAAAGAAGTTTTTCATATAAAAATTTAAATTTTTTAGGTTTTGGGTGGATTTTTCAATTTTTTGGGGGTGGTCACGAATTAAAGTCCTTTTCGCTCTAGGACGCATATTTAAGGAGATATGGGCAAAAGAAGTTTTTCATATAAAAATTTCAATTTTTTTAGGTTTTGGGTGGATTTTTCAATTTTTTGGGGGTGGTCACGAATTAAAGTCCTTTTCGCTCTAGGACGCTTAGTTTAGGAGATATGGGCAAAAGAAGTTTTTCATATAAAAATTTCAATTTTTTTAGGTTTTGGATGGATTTTTCAATTTTTTGGGGGAGGTCACGAATTAAAGTCCTTTTCGCTCTAGGACGCATATTTAAGGAGATATGGGCAAAAGAAGTTTTTCATATAAAAATTTCAATTTTTTTAGGTTTTGGGTGGATTTTTCAATTTTTTGGCGGTGGTCACGAATTAAAGTCCTTTTCGCTCTAGGACGCTTAGTTTAGGAGATATGGGCAAAAGAAGTTTTTCATATAAAAATTTAAATTTTTTTAGGTTTTGGATGGATTTTTCAATTTTTTGGGGGTGGTCACGAATTAAAGTCCTTTTCACTCTAGGACGCATATTTAAGGAGATATGGGCAAAAGAAGTTTTTCATATAAAAATTTAATTTTTTTTAGGTTTTGGATGGATTTTTAAATTTTTTGGGGTAGGTCACGAATTAAAGTCCTTTTCGCTCTAGGACGCATATTTAAGGAGATATGGGCAAAAGAAGTTTTTCATATGAAAATTTCAATTTTTTTAGGTTTTGGGTGGATTTTTCATTTTTTTGGGGGGAGGTCACGAATTAAAGTCCTTTTCGCTCTAGGACGCATATTTAAGGGGATATGGGCAAAAGAAGATTTTCATATAAAAATTTCAATTTTTTTAGGTTTTGGGTGGATTTTTCAATTTTTTGGGGGAGGTCACGAATTAAAGTCCTTTTCGCTCTAGGACGCATATTTAAGGAGATATGGGCAAAAGAAGTTTTTCATATAAAAATTTCAATTTTTTTAGGTTTTGGGTGGATTTTTCAATTTTTTGGGGGTGGTCACGAATTAAAGTCCTTTTCGCTGTAGGACGCTTAGTTTAGGAGATATGGGCAAAAGAAGTTTTTCATATAAAAATTTAAATTTTTTTAGGTTTTGGATGGATTTTTCAATTTTTTGGGGGAGGTCACGAATTAAAGTCCTTTTCGCTCTAGGACGCATATTTAAGGAGATATGGGCAAAAGAAGTTTTTCATATAAAAATTTAAATTTTTTTAGGTTTTGGGTGGATTTTTCAATTTTTTGGGGGAGGTCACGAATTAAAGTCCTTTTCGCTCTAGGACGCTTAGTTTAGGAGATATGGGCAAAAGAAGTTTTTCATATAAAAATTTAAATTTTTTTAGGTTTTGGATGGATTTTTCAATTTTTTGGGGGAGGTCACGAATTAAAGTCCTTTTCGCTCTAGGACGCATATTTAAGGAGATATGGGCAAAAGAAGTTTTTCATATAAAAATTTAAATTTTTTTAGGTTTGGATGGATTTTTCAATTTTTTGGGGGTGGTCACGAATTAAAGTCCTTTTCGCTCTAGGACGCATATTTAAGGAGATATGGGCAAAAGAAGTTTTTCATATAAAAATTTAAATTTTTTTAGGTTTTGGGTGGATTTTTCAATTTTTTGGGGGTGGTCACGAATTAAAGTCCTTTTCGCTCTAGGACGCTTAGTTTAGGAGATATGGGCAAAAGAAGTTTTTCATATAAAAATTTAAATTTTTTTAGGTTTTGGATGGATTTTTCAATTTTTTGGGGGTGGTCACGAATTAAAGTCCTTTTCGCTCTAGGACGCATATTTAAGGAGATATGGGCAAAAGAAGTTTTTCATATAAAAATTTCAATTTTTTTAGGTTTTGGGTGGATTTTTCAATTTTTTGGGGGTGGTCACGAATTAAAGTCCTTTTCGCTCTAGGACGCTTAGTTTAGGAGATATGGGCAAAAGAAGTTTTTCATATAAGAATTTAAATTTTTTTAGGTTTTGGATGGATTTTTCAATTTTTTGGGGGTGGTCACGAATTAAAGTCCTTTTCGCTCTAGGACGCTTAGTTTAGGAGATATGGGCAAAAGAAGTTTTTCATATAAAAATTTAAATTTTTTTAGGTTTTGGATGGATTTTTCAATTTTTTGGGGGTGGTCACGAATTAAAGTCCTTTTCGCTCTAGGACGCATATTTAAGGAGATATGGGCAAAAGAAGTTTTTCATATAAAAATTTAAATTTTTTTAGGTTTTGGATGGATTTTTCAATTTTTTGGGGGAGGTCACGAATTAAGGTCCTCTTCGCTCTAGGACGCATATTTAAGGAGATATGGGCAAAAGAAGTTTTCATATAAAAATTTCAATTTTTTTAGGTTTTGGGTGGATTTTTCAATTTTTTGGGGGAGGTCACGAATTAAAGTCCTTTTCGCTCTAGGACGCTTAGTTTAGGAGATATGGGCAAAAGAAGTTTTTCATATAAGAATTTAAATTTTTTTAGGTTTTGGATGGATTTTTCAATTTTTTGGGGATGGTCACGAATTAAAGTCCTTTTCGCTCTAGGACGCATATTTAAGGAGATATGGGCAAAAGAAGTTTTTCATATAAAAATTTCATTTTTTTTAGGTTTTGGGTGGATTTTTCAATTTTTTGGGGGTGGTCACGAATTAAAGTCCTTTTCGCTCTAGGACGCTTAGTTTAGGAGATATGGGCAAAAGAAGTTTTTCATATAAAAATTTAAATTTTTTTAGGTTTTGGATGGATTTTTCAATTTTTTGGGGGAGGTCACGAATTAAAGTCCTTTTCGCTCTAGGACGCATATTTAAGGAGATATGGGCAAAAGAAGTTTTTCATATAAAAATTTCAATTTTTTTAGGTTTTGGATGGATTTTTCAATTTTTTGGGGGTGGTCACGAATTAAAGTCCTTTTCGCTCTAGGACGCATATTTAAGGAGATATGGGCAAAATAAGTTTTTCATATAAAAATTTAAATTTTTTTAGGTTTTGGATGGATTTTTCAATTTTTTGGGGGAGGTCACGAATTAAAGTCCTTTTCGCTCTAGGACGCATATTTAAGGAGATATGGGCAAAAGAAGATTTTCATATAAAAATTTCAATTTTTTTAGGTTTTGGGTGGATTTTTCAATTTTTTGGGGGAGGTCACGAATTAAAGTCCTTTTCGCTCTAGGACGCATATTTAAGGAGATATGGGCAAAAGAAGTTTTTCATATAAAAAATTAAATTTTTTTAGGTTTTGGATGGATTTTTCAATTTTTTGGGGGTGGTCACGAATTAAAGTCCTTTTCGCTCTAGGACGCATATTTAAGGAGATATGGGCAAAAGAAGTTTTTCATATAAAAATTTAAATTTTTTTAGGTTTTGGGTGGATTTTTCAATTTTTTGGGGGTGGTCACGAATTAAAGTCCTTTTCGCTCTAGGACGCATATTTAAGGAGATATGGGCAAAAGAAGTTTTTCATATAAAAATTTCAATTTTTTTAGGTTTTGGGTGGATTTTTCAATTTTTTTGGGGTGGTCACGAATTAAAGTCCTTTTCGCTCTAGGACGCTTAGTTTAGGAGATATGGGCAAAAGAAGTTTTTCATATAAAAATTTAAATTTTTTTAGGTTTTGGATGGATTTTTCAATTTTTTGGGGGAGGTCACGAATTAAAGTCCTTTTCGCTTTAGGACGCATATTTAAGGAGATA
This sequence comes from Haematobia irritans, assembly GCF_050003625.1. Lineage (NCBI taxonomy): Eukaryota > Metazoa > Arthropoda > Insecta > Diptera > Muscidae > Haematobia > Haematobia irritans. The sequence continues at coordinate 161,353,069 of NC_134397.1, read as the reverse complement.
TGGGCAAAAGAAGTTTTTCATATAAAAATTTCAATTTTTTTAGGTTTTGGGTGGATCTTTCAAATTTTTGGGGGTGGTCACGAATTAAAGTCCTTTTCGCTCTAGGACGCTTAGTTTAGGAGATATGGGCAAAAGAAGTTTTTCATATAAAAATTTAAATTTTTTTAGGTTTTGGATGGATTTTTCAATTTTTTGGGGGTGGTCACGAATTAAAGTCCTTTTCACTCTAGGACGCATATTTAAGGAGATATGGGCAAAAGAAGTTTTTCATATAAAAATTTAAATTTTTTTAGATTTTGGATGGATTTTTCAATTTTTTGGGGGAGGTCACGAATTAAAGTCCTTTTCGCTCTTGGACGCATATTTAAGGAGATATGGGCAAAAGAAGTTTTTCATATAAAAATTTCAATTTTTTTAGGTTTTGGGTGGATTTTTCAATTTTTTGGGGGTGGTCACGAATTAAAGTCCTTTTCACTCTAGGACGCATATTTAAGGAGATATGGGCAAAAGAAGTTTTTCATATAAAAATTTCAATTTTTTTTAGGTTTTGGATGGATTTTTCAATTTTTTGGGGGAGGTCACGAATTAAAGTCCTTTTCGCTCTAGGACGCATATTTAAGGAGATATGGGCAAAAGAAGATTTTCATATAAAAATTTCAATTTTTTTAGGTTTTGGGTGGATTTTTCAATTTTTTGGGGGTGATCACGAATTAAAGTCCTTTTCGCTCTAGGACGCTTAGTTTAGGAGATATGGGCAAAAGAAGTTTTTCATATAAAAATTTAAATTTTTTTAGGTTTTGGATGGATTTTTCAATTTTTTGGGGGAGGTCACGAATTAAAGTCCTTTTCGCTCTAGGACGCATATTTAAGGAGATATGGGCAAAAGAAGTTTTTCATATAAAAATTTAATTTTTTTTAGGTTTTGGGTGGATTTTTCAATTTTTTGGGGGTGGTCACGAATTAAAGTCCTTTTCGCTCTAGGACGCTTAGTTTAGGAGATATGGGCAAAAGAATTTTTTCATATAAAAATTTAAATTTTTTTAGGTTTTGGATGGATTTTTCAATTTTTTGGGGGAGGTCACGAATTAAAGTCCTTTTCGCTCTAGGACGCATATTTAAGGAGATATGGGCAAAAGAAGTTTTTCATATAAAAATTTAAATTTTTTTAGGTTTGGATGGATTTTTCAATTTTTTGGGGGTGGTCACGAATTAAAGTCCTTTTCGCTCTAGGACGCATATTTAAGGAGATATGGGCAAAAGAAGTTTTTCATATAAAAATTTAAATTTTTTTAGGTTTTGGGTGGATTTTTCAATTTTTTGGGGGTGGTCACGAATTAAAGTCCTTTTCGCTCTAGGACGCTTAGTTTAGGAGATATGGGCAAAAGAAGTTTTTCATATAAAAATTTAAATTTTTTTAGGTTTTGGATGGATTTTTCAATTTTTTGGGGGTGGTCACGAATTAAAGTCCTTTTCGCTCTAGGACGCATATTTAAGGAGATATGGGCAAAAGAAGTTTTTCATATAAAAATTTCAATTTTTTTAGGTTTTGGGTGGATTTTTCAATTTTTTGGGGGTGGTCACGAATTAAAGTCCTTTTCGCTCTAGGACGCTTAGTTTAGGAGATATGGGCAAAAGAAGTTTTTCATATAAAAATTTAAATTTTTTTAGGTTTTGGATGGATTTTTCAATTTTTTGGGGGAGGTCACGAATTAAAGTCCTTTTCGCTCTAGGACGCATATTTAAGGAGATATGGGCAAAAGAAGTTTTTCATATAAAAATTTAATTTTTTTTAGGTTTTGGGTGGATTTTTCAATTTTTTGGGGGTGGTCACGAATTAAAGTCCTTTTCGCTCTAGGACGCTTAGTTTAGGAGATATGGGCAAAAGAATTTTTTCATATAAAAATTTAAATTTTTTTAGGTTTTGGATGGATTTTTCAATTTTTTGGGGGAGGTCACGAATTAAAGTCCTTTTCGCTCTAGGACGCATATTTAAGGAGATATGGGCAAAAGAAGTTTTTCATATAAAAATTTAAATTTTTTTAGGTTTGGATGGATTTTTCAATTTTTTGGGGGTGGTCACGAATTAAAGTCCTTTTCGCTCTAGGACGCATATTTAAGGAGATATGGGCAAAAGAAGTTTTTCATATAAAAATTTAAATTTTTTTAGGTTTTGGGTGGATTTTTCAATTTTTTGGGGGTGGTCACGAATTAAAGTCCTTTTCGCTCTAGGACGCTTAGTTTAGGAGATATGGGCAAAAGAAGTTTTTCATATAAAAATTTAAATTTTTTTAGGTTTTGGATGGATTTTTCAATTTTTTGGGGGTGGTCACGAATTAAAGTCCTTTTCGCTCTAGGACGCATATTTAAGGAGATATGGGCAAAAGAAGTTTTTCATATAAAAATTTCAATTTTTTTAGGTTTTGGGTGGATTTTTCAATTTTTTGGGGGTGGTCACGAATTAAAGTCCTTTTCGCTCTAGGACGCTTAGTTTAGGAGATATGGGCAAAAGAAGTTTTTCATATAAAAATTTAAATTTTTTTAGGTTTTGGATGGATTTTTCAATTTTTTGGGGGAGGTCACGAATTAAAGTCCTTTTCGCTCTAGGACGCATATTTAAGGAGATATGGGCAAAAGAAGTTTTTCATATAAAAATTTCAATTTTTTTAGGTTTTGGGTGGATTTTTCAATTTTTTGGGGGTGGTCACGAATTAAAGTCCTTTTCGCTCTAGGACGCTTAGTTTAGGAGATATGGGCAAAAGAAGTTTTTCATATAAAAATTTAAATTTTTTTAGGTTTTGGATGGATTTTTCAATTTTTTGGGGGAGGTCACGAATTAAAGTCCTTTTCGCTCTAGGACGCATATTTAAGGAGATATGGGCAAAAGAAGTTTTTCATATAAAAATTTCAATTTTTTTAGTTTTTGGATGGATTTTTCAATTTTTTGGGGGTGGTCACGAATTAAAGTCCTTTTCGCTCTAGGACGCATATTTAAGGAGATATGGGCAAAATAAGTTTTTCATATAAAAATTTAAATTTTTTTAGGTTTTGGATGGATTTTTCAATTTTTTGGGGGTGGTCACGAATTAAAGTCCTTTTCGCTCTAGGACGCATATTTAAGGAGATATGGGCAAAAGAAGTTTTTCATATAAAAATTTAAATTTTTTTAGGTTTTGGGTGGATTTTTCAATTTTTTGGGGGTGGTCACGAATTAAAGTTCTTTTCGCTCTAGGACGCTTAGTTTAGGAGATATGGGCAAAAGAAGTTTTTCATATAAAAATTTCAATTTTTTTAGGTTTTGGGTGGATTTTTCAATTTTTTGGGGGTGGTCACGAATTAAAGTCCTTTTCGCTCTAGGACGCTTAGTTTAGGATATATGGGCAAAAGAAGTTTTTCATATAAAAATTTAAATTTTTTTAGGTTTTGGATGGATTTTTCAATTTTTTGGGGGAGGTCACGAATTAAAGTCATTTTCGCTCTAGGACGCATATTTAAGGAGATATGGGCAAAAGAAGTTTTTCATATAAAAATTTAAATTTTTTTAGGTTTTGGGTGGATTTTTCAATTTTTTGGGGGAGGTCACGAATTAAAGTCCTTTTCGCTCTAGGACGCTTAGTTTAGGAGATATGGGCAAAAGAATTTTTTCATATAAAAATTTAAATTTTTTTAGGTTTTGGATGGATTTTTCAATTTTTTGGGGGAGGTCACGAATTAAAGTCCTTTTCGCTCTAGGACGCATATTTAAGGAGATATGGGCAAAAGAAGTTTTTCATATAAAAATTTAAATTTTTTTAGGTTTGGATGGATTTTTCAATTTTTTGGGGGTGGTCACGAATTAAAGTCCTTTTCGCTCTAGGACGCATATTTAAGGAGATGTGGGCAAAAGAAGTTTTTCATATAAAAATTTAAATTTTTTTTAGGTTTTGGGTGGATTTTTCAATTTTTTGGGGGTGGTCACGAATTAAAGTCCTTTTCGCTCTAGGACGCTTAGTTTAGGAGATATGGGCAAAAGAAGTTTTTCATATAAAAATTTAAATTTTTTTAGGTTTTGGATGGATTTTTCAATTTTTTGGGGGAGGTCACGAATTAAAGTCCTTTTCGCTCTAGGACGCATATTTAAGGAGATATGGGCAAAAGAAGTTTTTCATATAAAAATTTCAATTTTTTTAGGTTTTGGGTGGATTTTTCAATTTTTTGGGGGTGGTCACGAATTAAAGTCCTTTTCGCTCTAGGACGCTTAGTTTAGGAGATATGGGCAAAAGAAGTTTTTCATATAAAAATTTAAATTTTTTTAGGTTTTGGATGGATTTTTCAATTTTTTGGGGGAGGTCACGAATTAAAGTCCTTTTCGCTCTAGGACGCATATTTAAGGAGATATGGGCAAAAGAAGTTTTTCATATAAAAATTTCAATTTTTTTAGTTTTTGGATGGATTTTTCAATTTTTTGGGGGTGGTCACGAATTAAAGTCCTTTTCGCTCTAGGACGCATATTTAAGGAGATATGGGCAAAAGAAGTTTTTCATATAAAAATTTAAATTTTTTTAGGTTTTGGATGGATTTTTCAATTTTTTGGGGGAGGTCACGAATTAAAGTCCTTTTCGCTCTAGGACGCATATTTAAGGAGATATGGGCAAAAGAAGTTTTTCATATAAAAATTTCAATTTTTTTAGTTTTTGGATGGATTTTTCAATTTTTTGGGGGTGGTCACGAATTAAAGTCCTTTTCGCTCTAGGACGCATATTTAAGGAGATATGGGCAAAATAAGTTTTTCATATAAAAATTTAAATTTTTTTAGGTTTTGGATGGATTTTTCAATTTTTTGGGGGTGGTCACGAATTAAAGTCCTTTTCGCTCTAGGACGCATATTTAAGGAGATATGGGCAAAAGAAGTTTTTCATATAAAAATTTAAATTTTTTTAGGTTTTGGGTGGATTTTTCAATTTTTTGGGGGTGGTCACGAATTAAAGTCCTTTTCGCTCTAGGACGCTTAGTTTAGGAGATATGGGCAAAAGAAGTTTTTCATATAAAAATTTCAATTTTTTTAGGTTTTGGGTGGATTTTTCAATTTTTTGGGGGTGGTCACGAATTAAAGTCCTTTTCGCTCTAGGACGCTTAGTTTAGGAGATATGGGCAAAAGAAGTTTTTCATATAAAAATTTAAATTTTTTTAGGTTTTGGATGGATTTTTCAATTTTTTGGGGATGGTCACGAATTAAAGTCCTTTTCGCTCTAGGACGCATATTTAAGGAGATATGGGCAAAAGAAGTTTTTCATATAAAAATTTCATTTTTTTTAGGTTTTGGGTGGATTTTTCAATTTTTTGGGGGTGGTCACGAATTAAAGTCCTTTTCGCTCTAGGACGCTTAGTTTAGGAGATATGGGCAAAAGAAGTTTTTCATATAAAAATTTAAATTTTTTTAGGTTTTGGATGGATTTTTCAATTTTTTGGGGGAGGTCACGAATTAAAGTCCTTTTCGCTCTAGGACGCATATTTAAGGAGATATGGACAAAAGAAGTTTTTCATATAAAAATTTCAATTTTTTTAGGTTTTGGATGGATTTTTCAATTTTTTGGGGGTGGTCACGAATTAAAGTCCTTTTCGCTCTAGGACGCATATTTAAGGAGATATGGGCAAAATAAGTTTTTCATATAAAAATTTAAATTTTTTTAGGTTTTGGATGGATTTTTCTATTTTTTGGGGGAGGTCACGAATTAAAGTCCTTTTCGCTCTAGGACGCATATTTAAGGAGATATGGGCAAAAGAAGATTTTCATATAAAAATTTCAATTTTTTTAGGTTTTGGGTGGATTTTTCAATTTTTTGGGGGAGGTCACGAATTAAAGTCCTTTTCGCTCTAGGACGCATATTTAAGGAGATATGGGCAAAAGAAGTTTTTCATATAAAAAATTGAATTTTTTTACGTTTTGGATGGATTTTTCAATTTTTTGGGGGTGGTCACGAATTAAAGTCCTTTTCGCTCTAGGACGCATATTTAAGGAGATATGGGCAAAAGAAGTTTTTCATATAAAAATTTAAATTTTTTTAGGTTTTGGGTGGATTTTTCAATTTTTTGGGGGTGGTCACGAATTAAAGTCCTTTTCGCTCTAGGACGCATATTTAAGGAGATATGGGCAAAAGAAGTTTTTCATATAAAAATTTCAATTTTTTTAGGTTTTGGGTGGATTTTTCAATTTTTTTGGGGTGGTCACGAATTAAAGTCCTTTTCGCTCTAGGACGCTTAGTTTAGGAGATATGGACAAAAGAAGTTTTTCATATAAAAATTTAAATTTTTTTAGGTTTTGGATGGATTTTTCAATTTTTTGGGGGAGGTCACGAATTAAAGTCCTTTTCGCTCTAGGACGCATATTTAAGGAGATATGGGCAAAAGAAGTTTTTCATATAAAAATTTCAATTTTTTTAGGTTTTGGGTGGATTTTTCAATTTTTTGGGGGTGGTCACGAATTAAAGTCCTTTTCGCTCTAGGACGCTTAGTTTAGGAGATATGGGCAAAAGAAGTTTTTCATATAAAAATTTAAATTTTTTTAGGTTTTGGATGGATTTTTCAATTTTTTGGGGGTGGTCACGAATTAAAGTCCTTTTCACTCTAGGACGCATATTTAAGGAGATATGGGCAAAATAAGTTTTTCATATAAAAATTTAAATTTTTTTAGGTTTTGGATGGATTTTTCAATTTTTTGGGGGAGGTCACGAATTAAAGTCCTTTTCGCTCTAGGACGCATATTTAAGGAGATATGGGCAAAAGAAGTTTTTCATATAAAAATTTCAATTTTTTTAGGTTTTGGGTGGATTTTTCAATTTTTTGGGGGTGGTCACGAATTAAAGTCCTTTTCACTCTAGGACGCATATTTAAGGAGATATGGGCAAAAGAAGTTTTTCATATAAAAATTTCAATTTTTTTAGGTTTTGGATGGATTTTTCAATTTTTTGGGGGAGGTCACGAATTAAAGTCCTTTTCGCTCTAGGACGCATATTTAAGGAGATATGGGCAAAAGAAGTTTTTCATATAAAAATTTAAATTTTTTTAGGTTTTGGATGGATTTTTCAATTTTTTGGGGGAGGTCACGAATTAAAGTCCTTTTCGCTCTAGGACGCATATTTAAGGAGATATGGGCAAAAGAAGTTTTTCATATAAAAATTTCAATTTTTTTAGGTTTTGGGAGGATTTTTCAATTTTTTGGGGGTGGTCACGAATTAAAGTCCTTTTCACTCTAGGACGCATATTTAAGGAGATATGGGCAAAAGAAGTTTTTCATATAAAAATTTCAATTTTTTTAGGTTTTGGATGGATTTTTCAATTTTTTGGGGGAGGTCACGAATTAAAGTCCTTTTCGCTCTAGGACGCATATTTAAGGAGATATGGGCAAAAGAAGTTTTTCATATAAAAATTTCAATTTTTTTAGTTTTTGGATGGATTTTTCAATTTTTTGGGGGTGGTCACGAATTAAAGTCCTTTTCGCTCTAGGACGCATATTTAAGGAGATATGGGCAAAATAAGTTTTTCATATAAAAATTTAAATTTTTTTAGGTTTTGGATGGATTTTTCAATTTTTTGGGGGTGGTCACGAATTAAAGTCCTTTTCGCTCTAGGACGCATATTTAAGGAGATATGGGCAAAAGAAGTTTTTCATATAAAAATTTAAATTTTTTTAGGTTTTGGGTGGATTTTTCAATTTTTTGGGGGTGGTCACGAATTAAAGTCCTTTTCGCTCTAGGACGCTTAGTTTAGGAGATATGGGCAAAAGAAGTTTTTCATATAAAAATTTCAATTTTTTTAGGTTTTGGGTGGATTTTTCAATTTTTTGGGGGTGGTCACGAATTAAAGTCCTTTTCGCTCTAGGACGCTTAGTTTAGGAGATATGGGCAAAAGAAGTTTTTCATATAAAAATTTAAATTTTTTTAGGTTTTGGATGGATTTTTCAATTTTTTGGGGATGGTCACGAATTAAAGTCCTTTTCGCTCTAGGACGCATATTTAAGGAGATATGGGCAAAAGAAGTTTTTCATATAAAAATTTCATTTTTTTTAGGTTTTGGGTGGATTTTTCAATTTTTTGGGGGTGGTCACGAATTAAAGTCCTTTTCGCTCTAGGACGCTTAGTTTAGGAGATATGGGCAAAAGAAGTTTTTCATATAAAAATTTAAATTTTTTTAGGTTTTGGATGGATTTTTCAATTTTTTGGGGGAGGTCACGAATTAAAGTCCTTTTCGCTCTAGGACGCATATTTAAGGAGATATGGACAAAAGAAGTTTTTCATATAAAAATTTCAATTTTTTTAGGTTTTGGATGGATTTTTCAATTTTTTGGGGGTGGTCACGAATTAAAGTCCTTTTCGCTCTAGGACGCATATTTAAGGAGATATGGGCAAAATAAGTTTTTCATATAAAAATTTAAATTTTTTTAGGTTTTGGATGGATTTTTCAATTTTTTGGGGGAGGTCACGAATTAAAGTCCTTTTCGCTCTAGGACGCATATTTAAGGAGATATGGGCAAAAGAAGATTTTCATATAAAAATTTCAATTTTTTTAGGTTTTGGGTGGATTTTTCAATTTTTTGGGGGAGGTCACGAATTAAAGTCCTTTTCGCTCTAGGACGCATATTTAAGGAGATATGGGCAAAAGAAGTTTTTCATATAAAAAATTGAATTTTTTTACGTTTTGGATGGATTTTTCAATTTTTTGGGGGTGGTCACGAATTAAAGTCCTTTTCGCTCTAGGACGCATATTTAAGGAGATATGGGCAAAAGAAGTTTTTCATATAAAAATTTAAATTTTTTTAGGTTTTGGGTGGATTTTTCAATTTTTTGGGGGTGGTCACGAATTAAAGTCCTTTTCGCTCTAGGACGCATATTTAAGGAGATATGGGCAAAAGAAGTTTTTCATATAAAAATTTCAATTTTTTTAGGTTTTGGGTGGATTTTTCAATTTTTTTGGGGTGGTCACGAATTAAAGTCCTTTTCGCTCTAGGACGCTTAGTTTAGGAGATATGGACAAAAGAAGTTTTTCATATAAAAATTTAAATTTTTTTAGGTTTTGGATGGATTTTTCAATTTTTTGGGGGAGGTCACGAATTAAAGTCCTTTTCGCTCTAGGACGCATATTTAAGGAGATATGGGCAAAAGAAGTTTTTCATATAAAAATTTCAATTTTTTTAGGTTTTGGGTGGATTTTTCAATTTTTTGGGGGTGGTCACGAATTAAAGTCCTTTTCGCTCTAGGACGCTTAGTTTAGGAGATATGGGCAAAAGAAGTTTTTCATATAAAAATTTAAATTTTTTTAGGTTTTGGATGGATTTTTCAATTTTTTGGGGGTGGTCACGAATTAAAGTCCTTTTCACTCTAGGACGCATATTTAAGGAGATATGGGCAAAATAAGTTTTTCATATAAAAATTTAAATTTTTTTAGGTTTTGGATGGATTTTTCAATTTTTTGGGGGAGGTCACGAATTAAAGTCCTTTTCGCTCTAGGACGCATATTTAAGGAGATATGGGCAAAAGAAGTTTTTCATATAAAAATTTCAATTTTTTTAGGTTTTGGGTGGATTTTTCAATTTTTTGGGGGTGGTCACGAATTAAAGTCCTTTTCACTCTAGGACGCATATTTAAGGAGATATGGGCAAAAGAAGTTTTTCATATAAAAATTTCAATTTTTTTAGGTTTTGGATGGATTTTTCAATTTTTTGGGGGAGGTCACGAATTAAAGTCCTTTTCGCTCTAGGACGCATATTTAAGGAGATATGGGCAAAAGAAGTTTTTCATATAAAAATTTAAATTTTTTTAGGTTTTGGATGGATTTTTCAATTTTTTGGGGGAGGTCACGAATTAAAGTCCTTTTCGCTCTAGGACGCATATTTAAGGAGATATGGGCAAAAGAAGTTTTTCATATAAAAATTTCAATTTTTTTAGGTTTTGGGAGGATTTTTCAATTTTTTGGGGGTGGTCACGAATTAAAGTCCTTTTCACTCTAGGACGCATATTTAAGGAGATATGGGCAAAAGAAGTTTTTCATATAAAAATTTCAATTTTTTTAGGTTTTGGATGGATTTTTCAATTTTTTGGGGGAGGTCACGAATTAAAGTCCTTTTCGCTCTAGGACGCATATTTAAGGAGATATGGGCAAAAGAAGTTTTTCATATAAAAATTTCAATTTTTTTAGGTTTTGGGTGGATTTTTCAATTTTTTGGGGGTGGTCACGAATTAAAGTCCTTTTCGCTCTAGGACGCTTAGTTTAGGAGATATGGGCAAAAGAAGTTTTTCATATAAAAATTTAAATTTTTTTAGGTTTTGGATGGATTTTTCAATTTTTTGGGGGAGGTCACGAATTAAAGTCCTTTTCGCTCTAGGACGCATATTTAAGGAGATATGGGCAAAAGAAGTTTTTCATATAAAAATTTAAATTTTTTTAGGTTTTGGGTGGATTTTTCAATTTTTTGGGGGAGGTCACGAATTAAAGTCCTTTTCGCTCTAGGACGCTTAGTTTAGGAGATATGGGCAAAAGAATTTTTTCATATAAAAATTTAAATTTTTTTAGGTTTTGGATGGATTTTTCAATTTTTTGGGGGAGGTCACGAATTAAAGTCCTTTTCGCTCTAGGACGCATATTTAAGGAGATATGGGCAAAAGAAGTTTTTCATATAAAAATTTAAATTTTTTTAGGTTTGGATGGATTTTTCAATTTTTTGGGGGTGGTCACGAATTAAAGTCCTTTTCGCTCTAGGACGCATATTTAAGGAGATATGGGCAAAAGAAGTTTTTCATATAAAAATTTCAATTTTTTTAGGTTTTGGGTGGATTTTTCAATTTTTTGGGGGTGGTCACGAATTAAAGTCCTTTTCGCTCTAGGACGCTTAGTTTAGGAGATATGGGCAAAAGAAGTTTTTCATATAAAAATTTAAATTTTTTTAGGTTTTGGATGGATTTTTCAATTTTTTGGGGGTGGTCACGAATTAAAGTCCTTTTCGCTCTAGGACGCATATTTAAGGAGATATGGGCAAAAGAAGTTTTTCATATAAAAATTTCAATTTTTTTAGGTTTTGGGTGGATTTTTCAATTTTTTGGGGGTGGTCACGAATTAAAGTCCTTTTCGCTCTAGGACGCTTAGTTTAGGAGATATGGGCAAAAGAAGTTTTTCATATAAAAATTTAAATTTTTTTAGGTTTTGGATGGATTTTTCAATTTTTTGGGGGAGGTCACGAATTAAAGTCCTTTTCGCTCTAGGACGCATATTTAAGGAGATATGGGCAAAAGAAGTTTTTCATATAAAAATTTCAATTTTTTTAGGTTTTGGGTGGATTTTTCAATTTTTTGGGGGTGGTCACGAATTAAAGTCCTTTTCGCTCTAGGACGCTTAGTTTAGGAGATATGGGCAAAAGAAGTTTTTCATATAAAAATTTAAATTTTTTTAGGTTTTGGATGGATTTTTCAATTTTTTGGGGGAGGTCACGAATTAAAGTCCTTTTCGCTCTAGGACGCATATTTAAGGAGATATGGGCAAAAGAAGTTTTTCATATAAAAATTTCAATTTTTTTAGTTTTTGGATGGATTTTTCAATTTTTTGGGGGTGGTCACGAATTAAAGTCCTTTTCGCTCTAGGACGCATATTTAAGGAGATATGGGCAAAAGAAGTTTTTCATATAAAAATTTAAATTTTTTTAGGTTTTGGATGGATTTTTCAATTTTTTGGGGGAGGTCACGAATTAAAGTCCTTTTCGCTCTAGGACGCATATTTAAGGAGATATGGGCAAAAGAAGTTTTTCATATAAAAATTTCAATTTTTTTAGTTTTTGGATGGATTTTTCAATTTTTTGGGGGTGGTCACGAATTAAAGTCCTTTTCGCTCTAGGACGCATATTTAAGGAGATATGGGCAAAAGAAGTTTTTCATATAAAAATTTAAATTTTTTTAGGTTTTGGATGGATTTTTCAATTTTTTGGGGGTGGTCACGAATTAAAGCCCTTTTCGCTCTAGGACGCATATTTAAGGAGATATGGGCAAAAGAAGTTTTTCATATAAAAATTTAAATTTTTTTAGGTTTTGGGTGGATTTTTCAATTTTTTGGGGGTGGTCACGAATTAAAGTCCTTTTCGCTCTAGGACGCTTAGTTTAGGAGATATGGGCAAAAGAAGTTTTTCATATAAAAATTTCAATTTTTTTAGGTTTTGGGTGGATTTTTCAATTTTTTGGGGGTGGTCACGAATTAAAGTCCTTTTCGCTCTAGGACGCTTAGTTTAGGAGATATGGGCAAAAGAAGTTTTTCATATAAAAATTTAAATTTTTTTAGGTTTTGGATGGATTTTTCAATTTTTTGGGGATGGTCACGAATTAAAGTCCTTTTCGCTCTAGGACGCATATTTAAGGAGATATGGGCAAAAGAAGTTTTTCATATAAAAATTTCATTTTTTTTAGGTTTTGGGTGGATTTTTCAATTTTTTGGGGGTGGTCACGAATTAAAGTCCTTTTCGCTCTAGGACGCTTAGTTTAGGAGATATGGGCAAAAGAAGTTTTTCATATAAAAATTTAAATTTTTTTAGGTTTTGGATGGATTTTTCAATTTTTTGGGGGAGGTCACGAATTAAAGTCCTTTTCGCTCTAGGACGCATATTTAAGGAGATATGGACAAAAGAAGTTTTTCATATAAAAATTTCAATTTTTTTAGGTTTTGGATGGATTTTTCAATTTTTTGGGGGTGGTCACGAATTAAAGTCCTTTTCGCTCTAGGACGCATATTTAAGGAGATATGGGCAAAATAAGTTTTTCATATAAAAATTTAAATTTTTTTAGGTTTTGGATGGATTTTTCAATTTTTTGGGGGTGGTCACGAATTAAAGTCCTTTTCGCTCTAGGACGCATATTTAAGGAGATATGGGCAAAAGAAGTTTTTCATATAAAAATTTCAATTTTTTTAGGTTTTGGGTGGATTTTTCAATTTTTTGGGGGAGGTCACGAATTAAAGTCCTTTTCGCTCTAGGACGCATATTTAAGGAGATATGGGCAAAAGAAGTTTTTCATATAAAAATTTCAATTTTTTTAGGTTTTGGGTGGATTTTTCAATTTTTTGGGGGTGGTCACGAATTAAAGTCCTTTTCGCTCTAGGACGCTTAGTTTAGGAGATATGGGCAAAAGAAGTTTTTCATATAAAAATTTAAATTTTTTTAGGTTTTGGATGGATTTTTCAATTTTTTGGGGGAGGTCACGAATTAAAGTCCTTTTCGCTCTAGGACGCATATTTAAGGAGATATGGGCAAAAGAAGTTTTTCATATAAAAATTTCAATTTTTTTAGTTTTTGGATGGATTTTTCAATTTTTTGGGGGTGGTCACGAATTAAAGTCCTTTTCGCTCTAGGACGCATATTTAAGGAGATATGGGCAAAATAAGTTTTTCATATAAAAATTTAAATTTTTTTAGGTTTTGGATGGATTTTTCAATTTTTTGGGGGTGGTCACGAATTAAAGTCCTTTTCGCTCTAGGACGCATATTTAAGGAGATATGGGCAAAAGAAGTTTTTCATATAAAAATTTAAATTTTTTTAGGTTTTGGGTGGATTTTTCAATTTTTTGGGGGTGGTCACGAATTAAAGTCCTTTTCGCTCTAGGACGCTTAGTTTAGGAGATATGGGCAAAAGAAGTTTTTCATATAAAAATTTCAATTTTTTTAGGTTTTGGATGGATTTTTCAATTTTTTGGGGGAGGTCACGAATTAAAGTCCTTTTCGCTCTAGGACGCATATTTAAGGAGATATGGGCAAAAGAAGTTTTTCATATAAAAATTTCAATTTTTTTAGGTTTTGGGTGGATTTTTCAATTTTTTGGGGGTGGTCACGAATTAAAGTCCTTTTCGCTCTAGGACGCTTAGTTTAGGAGATATGGGCAAAAGAAGTTTTTCATATAAAAATTTAAATTTTTTTAGGTTTTGGATGGATTTTTCAATTTTTTGGGGGTGGTCACGAATTAAAGTCCTTTTCACTCTAGGACGCATATTTAAGGAGATATGGGCAAAAGAATTTTTTCATATAAAAATTTAAATTTTTTTAGGTTTTGGGTGGATTTTTCAATTTTTTGGGGGAGGTCACGAATTAAAGTCCTTTTCGCTCTAGGACGCATATTTAAGGGGATATGGGCAAAAGAAGATTTTCATATAAAAATTTCAATTTTTTTAGGTTTTGGGTGGATTTTTCAATTTTTTGGGGGAGGTCACGAATTAAAGTCCTTTTCGCTCTAGGACGCATATTTAAGGAGATATGGGCAAAAGAAGTTTTTCATATAAAAATTTCAATTTTTTTAGGTTTTGGGTGGATTTTTCAATTTTTTGGGGGTGGTCACGAATTAAAGTCCTTTTCGCTCTAGGACGCTTAGTTTAGGAGATATGGGCAAAAGAAGTTTTTCATATAAAAATTTAAATTTTTTTAGGTTTTGGATGGATTTTTCAATTTTTTGGGGGAGGTCACGAATTAAAGTCCTTTTCGCTCTAGGACGCATATTTAAGGAGATATGGGCAAAAGAAGTTTTTCATATAAAAATTTCAATTTTTTTAGGTTTTGGGTGGATTTTTCAATTTTTTGGGGGAGGTCACGAATTAAAGTCCTTTTCGCTCTAGGACGCTTAGTTTAGGAGATATGGGCAAAAGAAGTTTTTCATATAAAAATTTAAATTTTTTTAGGTTTTGGATGGATTTTTCAATTTTTTGGGGGAGGTCACGAATTAAAGTCCTTTTCGCTCTAGGACGCATATTTAAGGAGATATGGGCAAAAGTAGTTTTTCATATAAAAATTTAAATTTTTTTAGGTTTGGATGGATTTTTCAATTTTTTGGGGGTGGTCACGAATTAAAGTCCTTTTCGCTCTAGGACGCATATTTAAGGAGATATGGGCAAAAGAAGTTTTTCATATAAAAATTTAAATTTTTTTAGGTTTTGGGTGGATTTTTCAATTTTTTGGGGGTGGTCACGAATTAAAGTCCTTTTCGCTCTAGGACGCTTAGTTTAGGAGATATGGGCAAAAGAAGTTTTTCATATAAAAATTTAAATTTTTTTAGGTTTTGGATGGATTTTTCAATTTTTTGGGGGTGGTCACGAATTAAAGTCCTTTTCGCTCTAGGAGGCTTAGTTTAGGAGATATGGGCAAAAGAAGTTTTTCATATAAAAATTTAAATTTTTTTAGGTTTTGGATGGATTTTTCAATTTTTTGGGGGAGGTCACGAATTAAAGTCCTTTTCGCTCTAGGACGCATATTTAAGGAGATATGGGCAAAAGAAGTTTTTCATATAAAAATTTAAATTTTTTTAGATTTTGGATGGATTTTTCAATTTTTTGGGGGTGGTCACGAATTAAAGTCCTTTTCGCTCTAGGACGCATATTTAAGGAGATATGGGCAAAAGAAGTTTTTCATATAAAAATTTCAATTTTTTTAGGTTTTGGGTGGATTTTTCAATTTTTTGGGGGATGTCACGAATTAAAGTCCTTTTCGCTCTAGGACGCATATTTAAGGAGATATGGGCAAAAGAGGTTTTTCATATAAAAAATTCAATTTTTTTAGGTTTTGGGTGGATTTTTCAATTTTTTGGGGGTGGTCACGAATTAAAGTCCTTTTCGCTCTAGGACGCTTAGTTTAGGAGATATGGGCAAAAGAAGTTTTTCATATAAAAATTTAATTTTTTTTAGGTTTTGAGTGGATTTTTCAATTTTTTGGGGGTGGTCACGAATTAAAGTCCTTTTCGCTCTAGGACGCTTAGTTTAGGAGATATGGGCAAAAGAAGTTTTTCATATAAAAATTTCAATTTTTTTAGGTTTTGGGTGGATTTTTCAATTTTTTGGCGGTGGTCACGAATTAAAGTCCTTTTCGCTCTAGGACGCTTAGTTTAGGAGATATGGGCAAAAGAAGTTTTTCGTATAAAAATTCCAATTTTTTTAGGTTTTGAGTGGATTTTTCAATTTTTTGGGGGTGGTCACGAATTAAAGTCCTTTTCGC
The DNA here is from genome assembly GCF_050003625.1 of Haematobia irritans. Lineage (NCBI taxonomy): Eukaryota > Metazoa > Arthropoda > Insecta > Diptera > Muscidae > Haematobia > Haematobia irritans. The sequence continues at coordinate 161,337,097 of NC_134397.1, read as the reverse complement.
TCTAGGACGCATATTTAAGGAGATATGGGCAAAAGAAGTTTTTCATATAAAAATTTCAATTTTTTTAGGTTTTGGGTGGATTTTTCAATTTTTTGGGGAGGTCACGAATTAAAGTCCTTTTCGCTCTAGGACGCATATTTAAGGAGATATGGGCAAAAGAAGTTTTTCATATAAAAATTTCAATTTTTTTAGGTTTTGGGTGGATTTTTCAATTTTTTGGGGTGGTCACGAATTAAAGTCCTTTTCGCTCTAGGACGCTTAGTTTAGGAGATATGGGCAAAAGAAGTTTTTCATATAAAAATTTAAATTTTTTTAGGTTTTGGGTGGATTTTTCATTTTTTTGGGGTGGTCACGAATTAAAGTCCTTTTCGCTCTAGGACGCATATTTAAGGAGATATGGGCAAAAGAAGTTTTTCATATAAAAATTTCATTTTTTTTAGGTTTTGGGTGGATTTTTCAATTTTTTGGGGGTGTCACGAATTAAAGTCCTTTTCGCTCTAGGACGCATATTTAAGGAGATATGGGCAAAAGAAGTTTTTCATATAAAAATTTCATTTTTTTTAAGTTTTGGGTGGATTTTTCAATTTTTTGGGTGTGGTCACGAATTAAAGTCCTTTTCGCTCTAGGACGCTTAGTTTAGGAGATATGGGCAAAAGAAGTTTTTCGTATAAAAATTCCAATTTTTTTAGGTTTTGAGTGGATTTTTCAATTTTTTGGGGGTGGTCACGAATTAAAGTCCTTTTCGCTCTAGGACGCATATTTAAGGAGATATGGGCAAAAGAAGTTTTTCATATAAAAATTTCAATTTTTTTAGGTTTTGGGTGGATTTTTCAATTTTTTGGGGAGGTCACGAATTAAAGTCCTTTTCGCTCTAGGACGCATATTTAAGGAGATATGGGCAAAAGAAGTTTTTCATATAAAAATTTCAATTTTTTTAGGTTTTGGGTGGATTTTTCAATTTTTTGGGGGTGGTCACGAATTAAAGTCCTTTTCGCTCTAGGACGCTTAGTTTAGGAGATATGGGCAAAAGAAGTTTTTCATATAAAAATTTAAATTTTTTTAGGTTTTGGATGGATTTTTCAATTTTTTGGGGGAGGTCACGAATTAAAGTCCTTTTCGCTCTAGGACGCATATTTAAGGAGATATGGGCAAAAGAAGTTTTTCATATAAAAATTTAATTTTTTTAGGTTTTGGGTGGATTTTTCAATTTTTTGGGGGTGGTCACGAATTAAAGTCCTTTTCGCTCTAGGACGCTTAGTTTAGGAGATATGGGCAAAAGAAGTTTTTCATATAAAAATTTAAATTTTTTTAGGTTTTGGATGGATTTTTCAATTTTTTGGGGGAGGTCACGAATTAAAGTCCTTTTCGCTCTAGGACGCATATTTAAGGAGATATGGACAAAAGAAGTTTTTCATATAAAAATTTCAATTTTTTTAGGTTTTGGATGGATTTTTCAATTTTTTGGGGGTGGTCACGAATTAAAGTCCTTTTCGCTCTAGGACGCATATTTAAGGAGATATGGGCAAAATAAGTTTTTCATATAAAAATTTAAATTTTTTTAGGTTTTGGATGGATTTTTCAATTTTTTGGGGGAGGTCACGAATTAAAGTCCTTTTCGCTCTAGGACGCATATTTAAGGAGATATGGGCAAAAGAAGTTTTTCATATAAAAATTTCAATTTTTTTAGGTTTTGGGTGGATTTTTCAATTTTTTGGGGGAGGTCACGAATTAAAGTCCTTTTCGCTCTAGGACGCATATTTAAGGAGATATGGGCAAAAGAAGTTTTTCATATAAAAATTTCAATTTTTTTAGGTTTTGGGTGGATTTTTCAATTTTTTGGGGGTGGTCACGAATTAAAGTCCTTTTCGCTCTAGGACGCTTAGTTTAGGAGATATGGGCAAAAGAAGTTTTTCATATAAAAATTTAAATTTTTTTAGGTTTTGGATGGATTTTTCAATTTTTTGGGGGAGGTCACGAATTAAAGTCCTTTTCGCTCTAGGACGCATATTTAAGGAGATATGGGCAAAAGAAGTTTTTCATATAAAAATTTCAATTTTTTTAGTTTTTGGATGGATTTTTCAATTTTTTGGGGGTGGTCACGAATTAAAGTCCTTTTCGCTCTAGGACGCATATTTAAGGAGATATGGGCAAAATAAGTTTTTCATATAAAAATTTAAATTTTTTTAGGTTTTGGATGGATTTTTCAATTTTTTGGGGGTGGTCACGAATTAAAGTCCTTTTCGCTCTAGGACGCATATTTAAGGAGATATGGGCAAAAGAAGTTTTTCATATAAAAATTTAAATTTTTTTAGGTTTTGGGTGGATTTTTCAATTTTTTGGGGGTGGTCACGAATTAAAGTCCTTTTCGCTCTAGGACGCTTAGTTTAGGAGATATGGGCAAAAGAAGTTTTTCATATAAAAATTTCAATTTTTTTAGGTTTTGGATGGATTTTTCAATTTTTTGGGGGAGGTCACGAATTAAAGTCCTTTTCGCTCTAGGACGCATATTTAAGGAGATATGGGCAAAAGAAGTTTTTCATATAAAAATTTCAATTTTTTTAGGTTTTGGGTGGATTTTTCAATTTTTTGGGGGTGGTCACGAATTAAAGTCCTTTTCGCTCTAGGACGCTTAGTTTAGGAGATATGGGCAAAAGAAGTTTTTCATATAAAAATTTAAATTTTTTTAGGTTTTGGATGGATTTTTCAATTTTTTGGGGGTGGTCACGAATTAAAGTCCTTTTCACTCTAGGACGCATATTTAAGGAGATATGGGCAAAAGAATTTTTTCATATAAAAATTTAAATTTTTTTAGGTTTTGGGTGGATTTTTCAATTTTTTGGGGGAGGTCACGAATTAAAGTCCTTTTCGCTCTAGGACGCATATTTAAGGGGATATGGGCAAAAGAAGATTTTCATATAAAAATTTCAATTTTTTTAGGTTTTGGGTGGATTTTTCAATTTTTTGGGGGAGGTCACGAATTAAAGTCCTTTTCGCTCTAGGACGCATATTTAAGGAGATATGGGCAAAAGAAGTTTTTCATATAAAAATTTCAATTTTTTTAGGTTTTGGGTGGATTTTTCAATTTTTTGGGGGTGGTCACGAATTAAAGTCCTTTTCGCTCTAGGACGCTTAGTTTAGGAGATATGGGCAAAAGAAGTTTTTCATATAAAAATTTAAATTTTTTTAGGTTTTGGATGGATTTTTCAATTTTTTGGGGGAGGTCACGAATTAAAGTCCTTTTCGCTCTAGGACGCATATTTAAGGAGATATGGGCAAAAGAAGTTTTTCATATAAAAATTTCAATTTTTTTAGGTTTTGGGTGGATTTTTCAATTTTTTGGGGGAGGTCACGAATTAAAGTCCTTTTCGCTCTAGGACGCTTAGTGTAGGAGATATGGGCAAAAGAAGTTTTTCATATAAAAATTTAATTTTTTTTAGGTTTTGGATGGATTTTTCAATTTTTTGGGGGAGGTCACGAATTAAAGTCCTTTTCGCTCTAGGACGCATATTTAAGGAGATATGGGCAAAAGTAGTTTTTCATATAAAAATTTAAATTTTTTTAGGTTTGGATGGATTTTTCAATTTTTTGGGGGTGGTCACGAATTAAAGTCCTTTTCGCTCTAGGACGCATATTTAAGGAGATATGGGCAAAAGAAGTTTTTCATATAAAAATTTAAATTTTTTTAGGTTTTGGGTGGATTTTTCAATTTTTTGGGGGTGGTCACGAATTAAAGTCCTTTTCGCTCTAGGACGCTTAGTTTAGGAGATATGGGCAAAAGAAGTTTTTCATATAAAAATTTAAATTTTTTTAGGTTTTGGATGGATTTTTCAATTTTTTGGGGGTGGTCACGAATTAAAGTCCTTTTCGCTCTAGGACGCTTAGTTTAGGAGATATGGGCAAAAGAAGTTTTTCATATAAAAATTTAAATTTTTTTAGATTTTGGATGGATTTTTCAATTTTTTGGGGGTGGTCACGAATTAAAGTCCTTTTCGCTCTAGGACGCATATTTAAGGAGATATGGGCAAAAGAAGTTTTTCATATAAAAATTTCAATTTTTTTAGGTTTTGGATGGATTTTTCAATTTTTTGGGGGAGGTCACGAATTAAAGTCCTTTTCGCTCTAGGACGCATATTTAAGGAGATATGGGCAAAAGAAGTTTTTCATATAAAAATTTATTTTTTTTAGGTTTTGGGTGGATTTTTCAATTTTTTGGGGGTGGTCACGAATTAAAGTCCTTTTCGCTCTAGGACGCTTAGTTTAGGAGATATGGGCAAAAGAAGTTTTCCATATAAAAATTTAAATTTTTTTAGGTTTTGGATGGATTTTTCAATTTTTTGGGGGAGGTCACGAATTAAAGTCCTTTTCGCTCTAGGACGCATATTTAAGGAGATATGGGCAAAAGAAGTTTGTCATATAAAAATTTAAATTTTTTTAGGTTTTGGATGGATTTTTCAATTTTTTGGGGGAGGTCACGAATTAAAGTCCTTTTCGCTCTACGACGCATATTTAAGGAGATATGGGCAAAAGAAGTTTTTCATATAAAAATTTCAATTTTTTTAGGTTTTGGGTGGATTTTTCAATTTTTTGGCGGTGGTCACGAATTAAAGTCCTTTTCGCTCTAGGACGCTTAGTTTAGGAGATATGGGCAAAAGAAGTTTTTCGTATAAAAATTCCAATTTTTTTAGGTTTTGAGTGGATTTTTCAATTTTTTGGGGGTGGTCACGAATTAAAGTCCTTTTCGCTCTAGGACGCATATTTAAGGAGATATGGGCAAAAGAAGTTTTTCATATAAAAATTTCAATTTTTTTAGGTTTTGGGTGGATTTTTCAATTTTTTGGGGAGGTCACGAATTAAAGTCCTTTTCGCTCTAGGACGCATATTTAAGGAGATATGGGCAAAAGAAGTTTTTCATATAAAAATTTCAATTTTTTTAGGTTTTGGGTGGATTTTTCAATTTTTTGGGGGTGGTCACGAATTAAAGTCCTTTTCGCTCTAGGACGCTTAGTTTAGGAGATATGGGCAAAAGAAGCTTTTCATATAAAAATTTAAATTTTTTTAGGTTTTGGGTGGATTTTTCATTTTTTTGGGGTGGTCACGAATTAAAGTCCTTTTCGCTCTAGGACGCATATTTAAGGAGATATGGGCAAAAGAAGTTTTTCATATAAAAATTTCATTTTTTTTAGGTTTTGGGTGGATTTTTCAATTTTTTGGGGGTGTCACGAATTAAAGTCCTTTTCGCTCTAGGACGCATATTTAAGGAGATATGGGCAAAAGAAGTTTTTCATATAAAAATTTCATTTTTTTTAAGTTTTGGGTGGATTTTTCAATTTTTTGGGTGTGGTCACGAATTAAAGTCCTTTTCGCTCTAGGACGCTTAGTTTAGGAGATATGGGCAAAAGAAGTTTTTCGTATAAAAATTTCAATTTTTTTAGGTTTTGAGTGGATTTTTCAATTTTTTGGGGGTGGTCACGAATTAAAGTCCTTTTCGCTCTAGGACGCATATTTAAGGAGATATGGGCAAAAGAAGTTTTTCATATAAAAATTTCAATTTTTTTAGGTTTTGGGTGGATTTTTCAATTTTTTGGGGAGGTCACGAATTAAAGTCCTTTTCGCTCTAGGACGCATATTTAAGGAGATATGGGCAAAAGAAGTTTTTCATATAAAAATTTCAATTTTTTTAGGTTTTGGGTGGATTTTTCAATTTTTTGGGGGTGGTCACGAATTAAAGTCCTTTTCGCTCTAGGACGCTTAGTTTAGGAGATATGGGCAAAAGAAGTTTTTCATATAAAAATTTAAATTTTTTTAGGTTTTGGATGGATTTTTCAATTTTTTGGGGGAGGTCACGAATTAAAGTCCTTTTCGCTCTAGGACTCATATTTAAGGAGATATGGGCAAAAGAAGTTTTTCATATAAAAATTTAATTTTTTTAGGTTTTGGGTGGATTTTTCAATTTTTTGGGGGTGGTCACGAATTAAAGTCCTTTTCGCTCTAGGACGCTTAGTTTAGGAGATATGGGCAAAAGAAGTTTTTCATATAAAAATTTAAATTTTTTTAGGTTTTGGATGGATTTTTCAATTTTTTGGGGGAGGTCACGAATTAAAGTCCTTTTCGCTCTAGGACGCATATTTAAGGAGATATGGGCAAAAGAAGTTTTTCATATAAAAATTTTAATTTTTTTAGGTTTTGGGTGGATTTTTCAATTTTTTGGGGGTGGTCACGAATTAAAGTCCTTTTCGCTCTAGGACGCATATTTAAGGAGATATGGGCAAAAGAAGTTTTTCATATAAAAATTTCAATTTTTTTAGGTTTTGGGTGGATTTTTCATTTTTTTGGGGTGGTCACGAATTAAAGTCCTTTTCGCTCTAGGACGCATATTTAAGAAGATATGGGCAAAAGAAGTTTTTCATATAAAAATTTCATTTTTTTTAGGTTTTGGGTGGATTTTTCAATTTTTTGGGGGTGTCACGAATTAAAGTCCTTTTCGCTCTAGGACGCATATTTAAGGAGATATGGACAAAAGAAGTTTTTCGTATAAAAATTTCAATTTTTTTAGGTTTTGGGTGGATTTTTCAATTTTTTGGGGGTGGTCACGAATTAAAGTCCTTTTCGCTCTAGGACGCATATTTAAGGAGATATGGGCAAAAGAAGTTTTTCGTATAAAAATTTCGATTTTTTTAGGTTTTGGGTGGATTTTTCAATTTTTTGGGGTGGTCACGAATTAAAGTCCTTTTCGCTCTAGGACGCATATTTAAGGAGATATGGGCAAAAGAAGTTTTTCATATAAAAATTTCAATTTTTTTAGGTTTTGGGTGGATTTTTCAATTTTTTGGGGGATGTCTGAGATTAAAGTCCTTTTCGCTCTAGGACGCATATTTAAGGAGATATGGGCAAAAGAGGTTTTTCATATAAAAAATTCAATTTTTTTAGGTTTTGGGTGGATTTTTCAATTTTTTGGGGGTGGTCACGAATTAAAGTCCTTTTCGCTCTATGACGCTTAGTTTAGGAGATATGTGCAAAAGAAGTTTTTCGTATAAAAATTTCAATTTTTTTAGGTTTTGAGTGGATTTTTCAATTTTTTGGGGGTGGTCACGAATTAAAGTCCTTTTCGCTCTAGGACGCTTAGTTTAGGAGATATGGGCAAAAGAAGTTTTTCATATAAAAATTTCAATTTTTTTAGGTTTTGGGTGGATTTTTCAATTTTTTGGCGGTGGTCACGAATTAAAGTCCTTTTCGCTCTAGGACGCTTAGTTTAGGAGATATGGGCAAAAGAAGTTTTTCGTATAAAAATTTCAATTTTTTTAGGTTTTGAGTGGATTTTTCAATTTTTTGGGGGTGGTCACGAATTAAAGTCCTTTTCGCTCTAGGACGCATATTTAAGGAGATATGGGCAAAAGAAGTTTTTCATATAAAAATTTCAATTTTTTTAGGTTTTGGTTGGATTTTTCAATTTTTTGTGGAGGTCACGAATTAAAGTCCTTTTCGCTCTAGGACGCATATTTAAGGAGATATGGGCAAAAGAAGTTTTTCATATAAAAATTTCAATTTTTTTAGGTTTTGGGTGGATTTTTCAATTTTTTGGGGGTGGTCACGAATTAAAGTCCTTTTCGCTCTAGGACGCTTAGTTTAGGAGATATGGGCAAAAGAAGTTTTCCATATAAAAATTTAAATTTTTTTAGGTTTTGGATGGATTTTTCAATTTTTTGGGGGAGGTCACGAATTAAAGTCCTTTTCGCTCTAGGACGCATATTTAAGGAGATATGGGCAAAAGAAGTTTTTCATATAAAAATTTATTTTTTTTAGGTTTTGGGTGGATTTTTCAATTTTTTGGGGGTGGTCACGAATTAAAGTCCTTTTCGCTCTAGGACGCTTAGTTTAGGAGATATGGGCAAAAGAAGTTTTCCATATAAAAATTTAAATTTTTTTAGGTTTTGGATGGATTTTTCAATTTTTTGGGGGAGGTCACGAATTAAAGTCCTTTTCGCTCTAGGACGCATATTTAAGGAGATATGGGCAAAAGAAGTTTGTCATATAAAAATTTAAATTTTTTTAGGTTTTGGATGGATTTTTCAATTTTTTGGGGGAGGTCACGAATTAAAGTCCTTTTCGCTCTACGACGCATATTTAAGGAGATATGGGCAAAAGAAGTTTTTCATATAAAAATTTAAATTTTTTTAGGTTTTGGGTGTATTTTTCAATTTTTTGGGGGTGGTCACGAATTAAAGTCCTTTTCGCTCTAGGACGCTTAGTTTAGGAGATATGGGCAAAAGAAGTTTTTCGTATAAAAATTTCAATTTTTTTAGGTTTTGAGTGGATTTTTCAATTTTTTGGGGATGGTCACGAATTAAAGTCCCTTTCGCTCTAGGACGCATATTTAAGGAGATATGGGCAAAAGAAGTTTTTCGTATAAAAATTTCAATTTTTTTTAGGTTTTGGGTGGATTTTTCAATTTTTTGGGGGTGGTCACGAATTAAAGTCCTTTTCGCTCTAGGACGCATATTTAAGGAGATATGGGCAAAAGAAGTTTTTCATATAAAAATTTCAATTTTTTTAGGTTTTGGGTGGATTTTTCAATTTTTTGGGGAGGTCACGAATTAAAGTCCTTTTCGCTCTAGGACGCATATTTAAGGAGATATGGGCAAAAGAAGTTTTTCATATAAAAATTTCAATTTTTTTAGGTTTTGGGTGGATTTTTCAATTTTTTGGGGGTGTCACGAATTAAAGTCCTTTTCGCTCTAGGACGCATATTTAAGGAGATATGGGCAAAAGAAGTTTTTCGTATAAAAATTTCAATTTTTTTAGGTTTTGGGTGGATTTTTCAATTTTTTGGGGTGGTCACGAATTAAAGTCCTTTTCGCTCTAGGACGCATATTTAAGGAGATATGGGCAAAAGAAGTTTTTCATATAAAAATTTCATTTTTTTTAGGTTTTGGGTGGATTTTTCAATTTTTTGGGGGTGTCACGAATTAAAGTCCTTTTCGCTCTAGGACGCATATTTAAGGAGATATGGGCAAAAGAAGTTTTTCGTATAAAAATTTCAATTTTTTTAGGTTTTGGGTGGATTTTTCAATTTTTTGGGGTGGTCACGAATTAAAGTCCTTTTCGCTCTAGGACACATATTTAAGGAGATATGGGCAAAATAAGTTTTTCATATAAAAATTTCAATTTTTTTAGGTTTTGGGTGGATTTTTCAATTTTTTGGGGGATGTCACGAATTAAAGTCCTTTTCGCTCTAGGATGCATATTTAAGGAGATATGGCCAAAAGAGGTTTTTCATATAAAAAATTCAATTTTTTTAGGTTTTGAGTGGATTTTTCAATTTTTTGGGGGTGGTCACGAATTAAAGTCCTTTTCGCTCTAGGACGTTTAGTTTAGGAGATATGGGCAAAAGAAGTTTTTCATATAAAAATTTCAATTTTTTTAGGTTTTGGGTGGATTTTTCAATTTTTTGGGGGTGGTCACGAATTAAAGTCCTTTTCGCTCTAGGACGCTTAGTTTAGGAGATATGGGCAAAAGAAGTTTTTCATATAAAAATTTAATTTTTTTTAGGTTTTGAGTGGATTTTTCAATTTTTTGGGGGTGGTCACGAATTAAAGTCCTTTTCGCTCTAGGACGCTTAGTTTAGGAGATATGGGCAAAAGAAGTTTTTCATATAAAAATTTAAATTTTTTTAGGTTTTGGGTGGATTTTTCAATTTTTTGGGGGTGGTCACGAATTAAAGTCCTTTTCGCTCTAGGACGCTTAGTTTAGGAGATATGGGCAAAAGAAGTTTTTCGTATAAAAATTTCAATTTTTTTAGGTTTTGAGTGGATTTTTCAATTTTTTGGGGGTGGTCACGAATTAAAGTCCTTTTCGCTCTAGGACGCATATTTAAGGAGATATGGGCAAAAGAAGTTTTTCATATAAAAATTTCAATTTTTTTAGGTTTTGGATGGATTTTTCAATTTTTTGGGGGAGGTCACGAATTAAAATCCTTTTCGCTCTAGGACGCATATTTAAGGAGATATGGGCAAAAGAAGTTTTTCATATAAAAATTTCAATTTTTTTAGGTTTTGGGTGGATTTTTCAATTTTTTGGGGGTGGTCACGAATTAAAGTCCTTTTCGCTCTAGGACGCTTAGTTTAGGAGATATGGGCAAAAGAAGTTTTTCGTATAAAAATTTAAATTTTTTTAGGTTTTGTGTGGATTTTTCAATTTTTTGGGGAGGTCACGAATTAAAGTCCTTTTCGCTCTAGGACGCATATTTAAGGAGATATGGGCAAAAGAAGTTTTTCATATAAAAATTTCAATTTTTTTAGGTTTTGGGTGGATTTTTCAATTTTTTGGGGGTGTCACGAATTAAAGTCCTTTTCGCTCTAGGACGCATATTTAAGGAGATATGGGCAAAAGAAGTTTTTCGTATAAAAATTTCAATTTTTTTAGGTTTTGGGTGGATTTTTCAATTTTTTGGGTGTGGTCACGAATTAAAGTCCTTTTCGCTCTAGGACGCATATTTAAGGAGATATGGGCAAAAGAAGTTTTTCGTATAAAAATTTCAATTTTTTTAGGTTTTGGGTGGATTTTTCAATTTTTTGGGGTGGTCACGAATTAAAGTCCTTTTCGCTCTAGGACGCATATTTAAGGAGATATGGGCAAAAGAAGTTTTTCATATAAAAATTTCAATTTTTTTAGGTTTTGGGTGGATTTTTCAATTTTTTGGGGGATGTCACGAATTAAAGTCCTTTTCGCTCTAGGACGCATATTTAAGGAGATATGGGCAAAAGAGGTTTTTCATATAAAAAATTCAATTTTTTTAGGTTTTGGGTGGATTTTTCAATTTTTTGGGGGTGGTCACGAATTAAAGTCCTTTTCGCTCTAGGACGCTTAGTTTAGGAGATATGGGCAAAAGAAGTTTTTCATATAAAAATTTAATTTTTTTTAGGTTTTGAGTGGTTTTTTCAATTTTTTGGGGGTGGTCACGAATTAAAGTCCTTTTCGCTCTAGGACGCTTAGTTTAGGAGATATGGGCAAAAGAAGTTTTTCATATAAAAATTTAATTTTTTTTAGGTTTTGAGTGGATTTTTCAATTTTTTGGGGGTGGTCACGAATTAAAGTCCTTTTCGCTCTAGGACGCTTAGTTTAGGAGATATGGGCAAAAGAAGTTTTTCATATAAAAATTTCAATTTTTTTAGGTTTTGGGTGGATTTTTCAATTTTTTGGCGGTGGTCACGAATTAAAGTCCTTTTCGCTCTAGGACGCTTAGTTTAGGAGATATGGGCAAAAGAAGTTTTTCGTATAAAAATTTCAATTTTTTTAGGTTTTGAGTGGATTTTTCAATTTTTTGGGGGTGGTCACGAATTAAAGTCCTTTTCGCTCTAGGACGCATATTTAAGGAGATATGGGCAAAAGAAGTTTTTCATATAAAAATTTCAATTCTTTTAGGTTTTGGGTGGATTTTTCAATTTTTTGGGGAGGTCACGAATTAAAGTCCTTTTCGCTCTAGGACGCATATTTAAGGAGATATGGGCAAAAGAAGTTTTTCATATAAAAATTTAAATTTTTTTAGGTTTTGGATGGATTTTTCAATTTTTTGGGGGAGGTCACGAATTAAAGTCCTTTTCGCTCTAGGACGCATATTTAAGGAGATATGGGCAAAAGAAGTTTTTCATATAAAAATTTAAATTTTTTTAGGTTTTGGATGGATTTTTCAATTTTTTGGGGGAGGTCACGAATTAAAGTCCTTTTCGCTCTAGGACGCATATTTAAGGAGATATGGGCAAAAGAAGTTTTTCATATAAAAATTTAATTTTTTTAGGTTTTGGGTGGATTTTTCAATTTTTTGGGGGTGGTCACGAATTAAAGTCCTTTTCGCTCTAGGACGCTTAGTTTAGGAGATATGGGCAAAAGAAGTTTTTCGTATAAAAATTTCAATTTTTTTAGGTTTTGAGTGGATTTTTCAATTTTTTGGGGATGGTCACGAATTAAAGTCCTTTTCGCTCTAGGACGCATATTTAAGGAGATATGGGCAAAAGAAGTTTTTCGTATAAAAATTTCAATTTTTTTTAGGTTTTGGGTGGATTTTTCAATTTTTTGGGGGTGGTCACGAATTAAAGTCCTTTTCGCTCTAGGACGCATATTTAAGGAGATATGGGCAAAAGAAGTTTTTCATATAAAAATTTCAATTTTTTTAGGTTTTGGGTGGATTTTTCAATTTTTTGGGGAGGTCACGAATTAAAGTCCTTTTCGCTCTAGGACGCATATTTAAGGAGATATGGGCAAAATAAGTTTTTCATATAAAAATTTCAATTTTTTTAGGTTTTGGGTGGATTTTTCAATTTTTTGGGGGTGTCACGAATTAAAGTCCTTTTCGCTCTAGGACGCATATTTAAGGAGATATGGGCAAAAGAAGTTTTTCATATAAAAATTTCATTTTTTTTAGGTTTTGGGTGGATTTTTCAATTTTTTGGGGGTGTCACGAATTAAAGTCCTTTTCGCTCTAGGACGCATATTTAAGGAGATATGGGCAAAAGAAGTTTTTCATATAAAAATTTCATTTTTTTTAGGTTTTGGGTGGATTTTTCAATTTTTTGGGGGTGTCACGAATTAAAGTCCTTTTCGCTCTAGGACGCTTAGTTTAGGAGATATGGGCAAAAGAAGTTTTTCGTATAAAAATTTCAATTTTTTTAGGTTTTGAGTGGATTTTTCAATTTTTTGGGGGTGGTCACGAATTAAAGTCCTTTTCGCTCTAGGACGCATATTTAAGGAGATATGGGCAAAAGAAGTTTTTCATATAAAAATTTCAATTCTTTTAGGTTTTGGGTGGATTTTTCAATTTTTTGGGGAGGTCACGAATTAAAGTCCTTTTCGCTCTAGGACGCATATTTAAGGAGATATGGGCAAAAGAAGTTTTTCATATAAAAATTTAAATTTTTTTAGGTTTTGGATGGATTTTTCAATTTTTTGGGGGAGGTCACGAATTAAAGTCCTTTTCGCTCTAGGACGCATATTTAAGGAGATATGGGCAAAAGAAGTTTTTCATATAAAAATTTAAATTTTTTTAGGTTTTGGATGGATTTTTCAATTTTTTGGGGGAGGTCACGAATTAAAGTCCTTTTCGCTCTAGGACGCATATTTAAGGAGATATGGGCAAAAGAAGTTTTTCATATAAAAATTTAATTTTTTTAGGTTTTGGGTGGATTTTTCAATTTTTTGGGGGTGGTCACGAATTAAAGTCCTTTTCGCTCTAGGACGCTTAGTTTAGGAGATATGGGCAAAAGAAGTTTTTCGTATAAAAATTTCAATTTTTTTAGGTTTTGAGTGGATTTTTCAATTTTTTGGGGATGGTCACGAATTAAAGTCCTTTTCGCTCTAGGACGCATATTTAAGGAGATATGGGCAAAAGAAGTTTTTCGTATAAAAATTTCAATTTTTTTTAGGTTTTGGGTGGATTTTTCAATTTTTTGGGGGTGGTCACGAATTAAAGTCCTTTTCGCTCTAGGACGCATATTTAAGGAGATATGGGCAAAAGAAGTTTTTCATATAAAAATTTCAATTTTTTTAGGTTTTGGGTGGATTTTTCAATTTTTTGGGGAGGTCACGAATTAAAGTCCTTTTCGCTCTAGGACGCATATTTAAGGAGATATGGGCAAAATAAGTTTTTCATATAAAAATTTCAATTTTTTTAGGTTTTGGGTGGATTTTTCAATTTTTTGGGGGTGTCACGAATTAAAGTCCTTTTCGCTCTAGGACGCATATTTAAGGAGATATGGGCAAAAGAAGTTTTTCATATAAAAATTTCATTTTTTTTAGGTTTTGGGTGGATTTTTCAATTTTTTGGGGGTGTCACGAATTAAAGTCCTTTTCGCTCTAGGACGCATATTTAAGGAGATATGGGCAAAAGAAGTTTTTCATATAAAAATTTCATTTTTTTTAGGTTTTGGGTGGATTTTTCAATTTTTTGGGGGTGTCACGAATTAAAGTCCTTTTCGCTCTAGGACGCATATTTAAGGAGATATGGACAAAAGAAGTTTTTCGTATAAAAATTTCAATTTTTTTAGGTTTTGGGTGGATTTTTCAATTTTTTGGGTGTGGTCACGAATTAAAGTCCTTTTCGCTCTAGGACGCATATTTAAGGAGATATGGGCAAAAGAAGTTTTTCGTATAAAAATTTCAATTTTTTTAGGTTTTGGGTGGATTTTTCAATTTTTTGGGGTGGTCACGAATTAAAGTCCTTTTCGCTCTAGGACGCATATTTAAGGAGATATGGGCAAAAGAAGTTTTTCATATAAAAATTTCAATTTTTTTAGGTTTTGGGTGGATTTTTCAATTTTTTGGGGGATGTCACGAATTAAAGTCCTTTTCGCTCTAGGACGCATATTTAAGGAGATATGGGCAAAAGAGGTTTTTCATATAAAAAATTCAATTTTTTTAGGTTTTGGGTGGATTTTTCAATTTTTTGGGGGTGGTCACGAATTAAAGTCCTTTTCGCTCTAGGACGCATATTTAAGGAGATATGGGCAAAAGAAGTTTTTCATATAAAAATTTCAATTTTTTTAGGTTTTGGGTGGATTTTTCAATATTTGGGGGATGTCACGAATTAAAGTCCTTTTCGCTCTAGGACGCATATTTAAGGAGATATGGGCAAAAGAGGTTTTTCATATAAAAAATTCAATTTTTTTAGGTTTTGGGTGGATTTTTCAATTTTTTGGGGGTGGTCACGAATTAAAGTCCTTTTCGCTCTAGGACGCTTAGTTTAGGAGATATGGGCAAAAGAAGTTTTTCGTATACACATTTCAATTTTTTTAGGTTTTGAGTGGATTTTTCAATTTTTTGGGGGTGGTCACGAATTAAAGTCCTTTTCGCTCTAGGACGCATATTTAAGGAGATATGGGCAAAAGAAGTTTTTCATATAAAAATTTCAATTTTTTTAGGTTTTGGGTGGATTTTTCAATTTTTTGGGGAGGTCACGAATTAAAGTCCTTTTCGCTCTAGGACGCATATTTAAGGAGATATGGGCAAAAGAAGTTTTTCATATAAAAATTTCAATTTTTTTAGGTTTTGGGTGGATTTTTCAATTTTTTGGGGGTGGTCACGAATTAAAGTCCTTTTCGCTCTAGGACGCTTAGTTTAGGAGATATGGGCAAAAGAAGTTTCTCATATAAAAATTTAAATTTTTTTAGGTTTTGGATGGATTTTTCAATTTTTTGGGGGAGGTCACGAATTAAAGTCCTTTTCGCTCTAGGACGCATATTTAAGGAGATATGGGCAAAATAAGTTTTTCATATAAAAATTTCAATTTTTTTAGGTTTTGGGTGGATTTTTCAATTTTTTGGGGGTGGTCACGAATTAAAGTCCTTTTCGCTCTAGGACGCTTAGTTTAGGAGATATGGGCAAAAGAAGTTTTTCATATAAAAATTTAAATTTTTTTAGGTTTTGGATGGATTTTTCAATTTTTTGGGGGAGGTCACGAATTAAAGTCCTTTTCGCTCTAGGACGCATATTTAAGGAGATATGGGCAAAAGAAGTTTTTCATATAAAAATTTAAATTTTTTTAGGTTTTGGGTGGATTTTTCAATTTTTTGGGGGGGGGTCACGAATTAAAGTCCTTTTCGCTCTAGGACGCTTAGTTTAGGAGATATGTGCAAAAGAAGTTTTTCGTATAAAAATTTCAATTTTTTTAGGTTTTGAGTGGATTTTTCAATTTTTTGGGGATGGTCACGAATTAAAGTCCTTTTCGCTCTAGGACGCATATTTAAGGATATATGGGCAAAAGAAGTTTTTCGTATAAAAATTACAATTTTTTTTAGGTTTTGGGTGGATTTTTCAATTTTTTGGGGGTGGTCACGAATTAAAGTCCTTTTCGCTCTAGGACGCATATTTAAGGAGATATGGGCAAAAGAAGTTTTTCGTATAAAAATTTCAATTTTTTTAGGTTTTGGTTGGATTTTTCAATTTTTTGGGGTGGTCACGAATTAAAGTCGTTTTCGCTCTAGGACGCATATTTAAGGAGATATGGGCAAAAGAAGTTTTTCATATAAAAATTTCATTTTTTTTAGGTTTTGGGTGGATTTTTCAATTTTTTGGGATTGGGATTTTTCAATTTTTTGGGTGTGGTCACGAATTAAAGTCCTTTTCGCTCTAGGACGCATATTTAAGGAGATATGGGCAAAAGAAGTTTTTCGTATAAAAATTTAAATTTTTTTAGGTTTTGGGTGGATTTTTCAATTTTTTGGGGTGGTCACGAATTAAAGTCCTTTTCGCTCTAGGACGCATATTTAAGGAGATATGGGCAAAAGAAGTTTTTCATATAAAAATTTCAATTTTTTTAGGTTTTGGGTGGATTTTTCAATTTTTTGGGGGATGTCACGAATTAAAGTCCTTTTCGCTCTAGGACGCATATTTAAGGAGATATGGGCAAAAGAGGTTTTTCATATAAAAAATTCAATTTTTTTACGTTTTGGGTGGATTTTTCAATTTTTTGGGGGTGGTCACGAATTAAAGTCCTTTTCGCTCTAGGACGCTTAGTTTAGGAGATATGGGCAAAAGAAGTTTTTCATATAAAAATTTCAATTTTTTTAGGTTTTGGGTGGATTTTTCAATTTTTTGGGGGTGGTCACGAATTAAAGTCCTTTTCGCTCTAGGACGCTTAGTTTAGGAGATATGGGCAAAAGAAGTTTTTCATATAAAAATTTAATTTTTTTTAGGTTTTGAGTGGATTTTTCAATTTTTTGGGGGTGGTCACGAATTAAAGTCCTTTTCGCTCTAGGACGCTTAGTTTAGGAGATATGGGCAAAAGAAGTTTTTCGTATAAAAATTTCAATTTTTTTAGGTTTTGAGTGGATTTTTCAATTTTTTGGGGGTGGTCACGAATTAAAGTCCTTTTCGCTCTAGGACGCATATTTAAGGAGATATGGGCAAAAGAAGTTTTTCATATAAAAATTTCAATTTTTTTAGGTTTTGGGTGGATTTTTCAATTTTTTGGGGAGGTCACGAATTAAAGTCCTTTTCGCTCTAGGACGCATATTTAAGGAGATATGGGCAAAAGAAGTTTTTCATATAAAAATTTCAATTTTTTTAGGTTTTGGGTGGATTTTTCAATTTTTTGGGGGTGGTCACGAATTAAAGTCCTTTTCGCTCTAGGACGCTTAGTTTAGGAGATATGGGCAAAAGAAGTTTTTCATATAAAAATTTCAATTTTTTTAGGTTTTGAGTGGATTTTTCAATTTTTTGGGGATGGTCACGAATTAAAGTCCTTTTCGCTCTAGGACGCATATTTAAGGAGATATGGGCAAAAGAAGTTTTTCGTATAAAAATTTCAATTTTTTTTAGGTTTTGGGTGGATTTTTCAATTTTTTGGGGGTGGTCACGAATTAAAGTCCTTTTCGCTCTAGGACGCATATTTAAGGAGATATGGGCAAAAGAAGTTTTTCATATAAAAATTTCAACTTTTTTAGGTTTTGGGTGGATTTTTCAATTTTTTGGGGAGGTCACGAATTAAAGTCCTTTTCGCTCTAGGACGCATATTTAAGGAGATATGGGCAAAAGAAGTTTTTCATATAAAAATTTCAATTTTTTTAGGTTTTGGGTGGATTTTTCAATTTTTTGGGGGTGGTCACGAATTAAAGTCCTTTTCGCTCTAGGACGCTTAGTTTAGGAGATATGGGCAAAAGAAGTTTTTCATATAAAAATTTAAATTTTTTTAGGTTTTGGATGGATTTTTCAATTTTTTGGGGGAGGTCACGAATTAAAGTCCTTTTCGCTCTAGGACGCATATTTAAGGAGATATGGGCAAAAGAAGTTTTTCATATAAAAATTTAATTTTTTTTAGGTTTTGGGTGGATTTTTCAATTTTTTGGGGGAGGTCACGATTTAAAGTCCTTTTCGCTCTAGGACGCTTAGTTTAGGAGATATGGGCAAAAGAAGTTTTTCATATAAGAATTTAAATTTTTTTAGGTTTTGGATGGATTTTTCAATTTTTTGGGGGTGGTCACGAATTAAAGTCCTTTTCGCTCTAGGACGCATATTTAAGGAGATATGGGCAAAAGAAGTTTTTCATATAAAAATTTCAATTTTTTAGGTTTTGGGTGGATTTTTCAATTTTTTGGGGGTGGTCACGAATTAAAGTCCTTTTCGCTCTAGGACGCTTAGTTTAGGAGATATGGGCAAAAGAAGTTTTTCATATAAAAATTTAAATTTTTTTAGGTTTTGGATGGATTTTTCAATTTTTTGGGGGAGGTCACGAATTAAAGTCCTTTTCGCTCTAGGACGCATATTTAAGGAGATATGGGCAAAAGAAGTTTTTCATATAAAAATTTCAATTTTTTTAGGTTTTGGATGGATTTTTCAATTTTTTGGGGGTGGTCACGAATTAAAGTCCTTTTCCCTCTAGGACGCATATTTAAGGAGATATGGGCAAAATAAGTTTTTCATATAAAAATTTAAATTTTTTTAGGTTTTGGATGGATTTTTCAATTTTTTGGGGGAGGTCACGAATTAAAGTCCTTTTCGCTCTAGGACGCATATTTAAGGAGATATGGGCAAAAGAAGTTTTCATATAAAAATTTCAATTTTTTTAGGTTTTGGGTGGATTTTTCAATTTTTTGGGGGAGGTCACGAATTAAAGTCCTTTTCGCTCTAGGACGCATATTTAAGGAGATGTGGGCAAAAGAAGTTTTTCATATAAAAAATTAAATTTTTTTAGGTTTTGGATGGATTTTTCAATTTTTTGGGGGTGGTCACGAATTAAAGTCCTTTTCGCTCTAGGACGCATATTTAAGGAGATATGGGCAAAAGAAGTTTTTCATATAAAAATTTAAATTTTTTTAGGTTTTGGGTGGATTTTTCAATTTTTTGGGGGTGGTCACGAATTAAAGTCCTTTTCGCTCTAGGACGCATATTTAAGGAGATATGGGCAAAAGAAGTTTTTCATATAAAAATTTCAATTTTTTTAGGTTTTGGGTGGATTTTTCAATTTTTTGGGGGTGGTCACGAATTAAAGTCCTTTTCGCTCTAGGACGCTTAGTTTAGGAGATATGGGCAAAAGAAGTTTTTCATATAAAAATTTAAATTTTTTTAGGTTTTGGATGGATTTTTCAATTTATTGGGGGAGGTCACGAATTAAAGTCCTTTTCGCTCTAGGACGCTTAGTTTAGGAGATATGGGCAAAAGAAGTTTTTCATATAAAATTAAAGTCCTTTTCGCTCTAGGACGCATATTTAAGGAGATATGGGCAAAAGAAGTTTTTCGTATAAAAATTTCAATTTTTTTAGGTTTTGGGTGGATTTTTCAATTTTTTGGGGGTGGTCACGAATTAAAGTCCTTTTCGCTCTAGGACGCATATTTAAGGAGATATGGGCAAAAGAAGTTTTTCATATAAAAATTTAAATTTTTTTAGGTTTTGGGTGGATTTTTCAATTTTTTGGGGGGGGGGTCACGAATTAAAGTCCTTTTCGCTCTAGGACGCTTAGTTTAGGAGATATGGGCAAAAGAAGTTTTTCATATAAAAAATTCAATTTTTTTAGGTTTTGGGTGGATTTTTCAATTTTTTGGGGGTGGTCACGAATTAAAGTCCTTTTCGCTCTAGGACGCATATTTAAGGAGATATGGGCAAAAGAAGTTTTTCATATAAAAATTTCAATTTTTTTAGGTTTTGGGTGGATTTTTCAATTTTTTGGGGGATGTCACGAATTAAAGTCCTTTTCGCTCTAGGACGCATATTTAAGGAGATATGGGCAAAAGAGGTTTTTCATATAAAAAATTCAATTTTTTTAGGTTTTGGGTGGATTTTTCAATTTTTTGGGGGTGGTCACGAATTAAAGTCCTTTTCGCTCTAGGACGCTTAGTTTAGGAGATATGGGCAAAAGAAGTTTTTCGTATACACATTTCAATTTTTTTAGGTTTTGAGTGGATTTTTCAATTTTTTGGGGGTGGTCACGAATTAAAGTCCTTTTCGCTCTAGGACGCATATTTAAGGAGATATGGGCAAAAGAAGTTTTTCATATAAAAATTTCAATTTTTTTAGGTTTTGGGTGGATTTTTCAATTTTTTGGGGAGGTCACGAATTAAAGTCCTTTTCGCTCTAGGACGCATATTTAAGGAGATATGGGCAAAAGAAGTTTTTCATATAAAAATTTCAATTTTTTTAGGTTTTGGGTGGATTTTTCAATTTTTTGGGGGTGGTCACGAATTAAAGTCCTTTTCGCTCTAGGACGCTTAGTTTAGGAGATATGGGCAAAAGAAGTTTCTCATATAAAAATTTAAATTTTTTTAGGTTTTGGATGGATTTTTCAATTTTTTGGGGGAGGTCACGAATTAAAGTCCTTTTCGCTCTAGGACGCATATTTAAGGAGATATGGGCAAAATAAGTTTTTCATATAAAAATTTCAATTTTTTTAGGTTTTGGGTGGATTTTTCAATTTTTTGGGGGTGGTCACGAATTAAAGTCCTTTTCGCTCTAGGACGCTTAGTTTAGGAGATATGGGCAAAAGAAGTTTTTCATATAAAAATTTAAATTTTTTTAGGTTTTGGATGGATTTTTCAATTTTTTGGGGGAGGTCACGAATTAAAGTCCTTTTCGCTCTAGGACGCATATTTAAGGAGATATGGGCAAAAGAAGTTTTTCATATAAAAATTTAAATTTTTTTAGGTTTTGGGTGGATTTTTCAATTTTTTGGGGGGGGTCACGAATTAAAGTCCTTTTCGCTCTAGGACGCTTAGTTTAGGAGATATGTGCAAAAGAAGTTTTTCGTATAAAAATTTCAATTTTTTTAGGTTTTGAGTGGATTTTTCAATTTTTTGGGGATGGTCACGAATTAAAGTCCTTTTCGCTCTAGGACGCATATTTAAGGATATATGGGCAAAAGAAGTTTTTCGTATAAAAATTACAATTTTTTTTAGGTTTTGGGTGGATTTTTCAATTTTTTGGGGGTGGTCACGAATTAAAGTCCTTTTCGCTCTAGGACGCATATTTAAGGAGATATGGGCAAAAGAAGTTTTTCGTATAAAAATTTCAATTTTTTTAGGTTTTGGTTGGATTTTTCAATTTTTTGGGGTGGTCACGAATTAAAGTCGTTTTCGCTCTAGGACGCATATTTAAGGAGATATGGGCAAAAGAAGTTTTTCATATAAAAATTTCATTTTTTTTAGGTTTTGGGTGGATTTTTCAATTTTTTGGGATTGGGATTTTTCAATTTTTTGGGTGTGGTCACGAATTAAAGTCCTTTTCGCTCTAGGACGCATATTTAAGGAGATATGGGCAAAAGAAGTTTTTCGTATAAAAATTTAAATTTTTTTAGGTTTTGGGTGGATTTTTCAATTTTTTGGGGTGGTCACGAATTAAAGTCCTTTTCGCTCTAGGACGCATATTTAAGGAGATATGGGCAAAAGAAGTTTTTCATATAAAAATTTCAATTTTTTTAGGTTTTGGGTGGATTTTTCAATTTTTTGGGGGATGTCACGAATTAAAGTCCTTTTCGCTCTAGGACGCATATTTAAGGAGATATGGGCAAAAGAGGTTTTTCATATAAAAAATTCAATTTTTTTACGTTTTGGGTGGATTTTTCAATTTTTTGGGGGTGGTCACGAATTAAAGTCCTTTTCGCTCTAGGACGCTTAGTTTAGGAGATATGGGCAAAAGAAGTTTTTCATATAAAAATTTCAATTTTTTTAGGTTTTGGGTGGATTTTTCAATTTTTTGGGGGTGGTCACGAATTAAAGTCCTTTTCGCTCTAGGACGCTTAGTTTAGGAGATATGGGCAAAAGAAGTTTTTCATATAAAAATTTAATTTTTTTTAGGTTTTGAGTGGATTTTTCAATTTTTTGGGGGTGGTCACGAATTAAAGTCCTTTTCGCTCTAGGACGCTTAGTTTAGGAGATATGGGCAAAAGAAGTTTTTCGTATAAAAATTTCAATTTTTTTAGGTTTTGAGTGGATTTTTCAATTTTTTGGGGGTGGTCACGAATTAAAGTCCTTTTCGCTCTAGGACGCATATTTAAGGAGATATGGGCAAAAGAAGTTTTTCATATAAAAATTTCAATTTTTTTAGGTTTTGGGTGGATTTTTCAATTTTTTGGGGAGGTCACGAATTAAAGTCCTTTTCGCTCTAGGACGCATATTTAAGGAGATATGGGCAAAAGAAGTTTTTCATATAAAAATTTCAATTTTTTTAGGTTTTGGGTGGATTTTTCAATTTTTTGGGGGTGGTCACGAATTAAAGTCCTTTTCGCTCTAGGACGCTTAGTTTAGGAGATATGGGCAAAAGAAGTTTTTCATATAAAAATTTCAATTTTTTTAGGTTTTGAGTGGATTTTTCAATTTTTTGGGGATGGTCACGAATTAAAGTCCTTTTCGCTCTAGGACGCATATTTAAGGAGATATGGGCAAAAGAAGTTTTTCGTATAAAAATTTCAATTTTTTTTAGGTTTTGGGTGGATTTTTCAATTTTTTGGGGGTGGTCACGAATTAAAGTCCTTTTCGCTCTAGGACGCATATTTAAGGAGATATGGGCAAAAGAAGTTTTTCATATAAAAATTTCAACTTTTTTAGGTTTTGGGTGGATTTTTCAATTTTTTGGGGAGGTCACGAATTAAAGTCCTTTTCGCTCTAGGACGCATATTTAAGGAGATATGGGCAAAAGAAGTTTTTCATATAAAAATTTCAATTTTTTTAGGTTTTGGGTGGATTTTTCAATTTTTTGGGGGTGGTCACGAATTAAAGTCCTTTTCGCTCTAGGACGCTTAGTTTAGGAGATATGGGCAAAAGAAGTTTTTCATATAAAAATTTAAATTTTTTTAGGTTTTGGATGGATTTTTCAATTTTTTGGGGGAGGTCACGAATTAAAGTCCTTTTCGCTCTAGGACGCATATTTAAGGAGATATGGGCAAAAGAAGTTTTTCATATAAAAATTTAATTTTTTTTAGGTTTTGGGTGGATTTTTCAATTTTTTGGGGGAGGTCACGAATTAAAGTCCTTTTCGCTCTAGGACGCTTAGTTTAGGAGATATGGGCAAAAGAAGTTTTTCATATAAGAATTTAAATTTTTTTAGGTTTTGGATGGATTTTTCAATTTTTTGGGGGTGGTCACGAATTAAAGTCCTTTTCGCTCTAGGACGCATATTTAAGGAGATATGGGCAAAAGAAGTTTTTCATATAAAAATTTCAATTTTTTAGGTTTTGGGTGGATTTTTCAATTTTTTGGGGGTGGTCACGAATTAAAGTCTTTTCGCTCTAGGACGCTTAGTTTAGGAGATATGGGCAAAAGAAGTTTTTCATATAAAAATTTAAATTTTTTTAGGTTTTGGATGGATTTTTCAATTTTTTGGGGGAGGTCACGAATTAAAGTCCTTTTCGCTCTAGGACGCATATTTAAGGAGATATGGGCAAAAGAAGTTTTTCATATAAAAATTTCAATTTTTTTAGGTTTTGGATGGATTTTTCAATTTTTTGGGGGTGGTCACGAATTAAAGTCCTTTTCCCTCTAGGACGCATATTTAAGGAGATATGGGCAAAATAAGTTTTTCATATAAAAATTTAAATTTTTTTAGGTTTTGGATGGATTTTTCAATTTTTTGGGGGAGGTCACGAATTAAAGTCCTTTTCGCTCTAGGACGCATATTTAAGGAGATATGGGCAAAAGAAGATTTTCATATAAAAATTTCAATTTTTTTAGGTTTTGGGTGGATTTTTCAATTTTTTGGGGGAGGTCACGAATTAAAGTCCTTTTCGCTCTAGGACGCATATTTAAGGAGATATGGGCAAAAGAAGTTTTTCATATAAAAAATTAAATTTTTTTAGGTTTTGGGTGGATTTTTCAATTTTTTGGGGGTGGTCACGAATTAAAGTCCTTTTCGCTCTAGGACGCATATTTAAGGAGATATGGGCAAAAGAAGTTTTTCATATAAAAATTTCAATTTTTTTAGGTTTTGGGTGGATTTTTCAATTTTTTGGGGGTGGTCACGAATTAAAGTCCTTTTCGCTCTAGGACGCTTAGTTTAGGAGATATGGGCAAAAGAAGTTTTTCATATAAAAATTTAAATTTTTTTAGGTTTTGGATGGATTTTTCAATTTATTGGGGGAGGTCACGAATTAAAGTCCTTTTCGCTCTAGGACGCTTAGTTTAGGAGATATGGGCAAAAGAAGTTTTTCATATAAAATTAAAGTCCTTTTCGCTCTAGGACGCATATTTAAGGAGATATGGGCAAAAGAAGTTTTTCGTATAAAAATTTCAATTTTTTTAGGTTTTGGGTGGATTTTTCAATTTTTTGGGGGTGGTCACGAATTAAAGTCCTTTTCGCTCTAGGACGCATATTTAAGGAGATATGGGCAAAAGAAGTTTTTCATATAAAAATTTCAACTTTTTTAGGTTTTGGGTGGATTTTTCAATTTTTTGGGGAGGTCACGAATTAAAGTCCTTTTCGCTCTAGGACGCATATTTAAGGAGATATGGGCAAAAGAAGTTTTTCATATAAAAATTTCAATTTTTTTAGGTTTTGGGTGGATTTTTCAATTTTTTGGGGGTGGTCACGAATTAAAGTCCTTTTCGCTCTAGGACGCTTAGTTTAGGAGATATGGGCAAAAGAAGTTTTTCATATAAAAATTTAAATTTTTTTAGGTTTTGGATGGATTTTTCAATTTTTTGGGGGAGGTCACGAATTAAAGTCCTTTTCGCTCTAGGACGCATATTTAAGGAGATATGGGCAAAAGAAGTTTTTCATATAAAAATTTAATTTTTTTTAGGTTTTGGGTGGATTTTTCAATTTTTTGGGGGAGATCACGAATTAAAGTCCTTTTCGCTCTAGGACGCTTAGTTTAGGAGATATGGGCAAAAGAAGTTTTTCATATAAGAATTTAAATTTTTTAGGTTTTGGATGGATTTTTCAATTTTTAGGGGGTGGTCACGAATTAAAGTCCTTTTCGCTCTAGGACGCATATTTAAGGTGATATGGGCAAAAGAAGTTTTTCATATAAAAATTTCAATTTTTTAGGTTTTGGGTGGATTTTTCAATTTTTTGGGGGTGGTCACGAATTAAAGTCCTTTTCGCTCTAGGACGCTTAGTTTAGGAGATATGGGCAAAAGAAGTTTTTCATATAAAAATTTAAATTTTTTTAGGTTTTGGATGGATTTTTCAATTTTTTGGGGGAGGTCACGAATTAAAGTCCTTTTCGCTCTAGGACGCATATTTAAGGAGATATGGGCAAAAGAAGTTTTTCATATAAAAATTTCAATTTTTTTAGGTTTTGGATGGATTTTTCAATTTTTTGGGGGTGGTCACGAATTAAAGTCCTTTTCCCTCTAGGACGCATATTTAAGGAGATATGGGCAAAATAAGTTTTTCATATAAAAATTTAAATTTTTTTAGGTTTTGGATGGATTTTTCAATTTTTTGGGGGAGGTCACGAATTAAAGTCCTTTTCGCTCTAGGACGCATATTTAAGGAGATATGGGCAAAAGAAGATTTTCATATAAAAATTTAAATTTTTTTAGGTTTTGGGTGGATTTTTCAATTTTTTGGGGGAGGTCACGAATTAAAGTCCTTTTCGCTCTAGGACGCATATTTAAGGAGATATGGGCAAAAGAAATTTTTCATATAAAAAGTTAAATTTTTTTAGGTTTTGGATGGATTTTTCAATTTTTTGGGGGTGGTCACGAATTAAAGTCCTTTTCGCTCTAGGACGCATATTTAAGGAGATATGGGCAAAAGAAGTTTTTCATATAAAAATTTAAATTTCTTTAGGTTTTGGGTGGATTTTTCAATTTTTTGGGGGTGGTCACGAATTAAAGTCCTTTTCGCTCTAGGACGCATATTTAAGGAGATATGGGCAAAAGAAGTTTTTCATATAAAAATTTCAATTTTTTTAGGTTTTGGGTGGATTTTTCAATTTTTTGGGGGTGGTCACGAATTAAAGTCCTTTTCGCTCTAGGACGCATATTTAAGGAGATATGGGCAAAAGAAGTTTTTCATATAAAAATTTCAATTTTTTTAGGTTTTGGGTGGATTTTTCAATTTTTTGGGGGTGGTCACGAATTAAAGTCCTTTTCGCTCTAGGACGCTTAGTTTAGGAGATATGGGCAAAAGAAGTTTTTCATATAAAAATTTCAATTTTTTTAGGTTTTGGGTGGATTTTTCAATTTTTTGGGGGTGGTCACGAATTAAAGTCCTTTTCGCTCTAGGACGCTTAGTTTAGGAGATATGGGCAAAAGAAGTTTTTCATATAAAAATTTAAATTTTTTTAGGTTTTGGATGGATTTTTCAATTTTTTGGGGGTGGTCACGAATTAAAGTCCTTTTCGCTCTAGGACGCTTAGTTTAGGAGATATGGGCAAGAGAAGTTTTTCATATAAAAATTTCAATTTTTTTAGGTTTTGGGTGGATTTTTCAATTTTTTGGGGGTGGTCACGAATTAAAGTCCTTTTCGCTCTAGGACGCTTAGTTTAGGAGATATGGGCAAAAGAAGTTTTTCATATAAAAATTTAAATTTTTTTAGGTTTTGGATGGATTTTTCAATTTTTTGGGGGAGGTCACGAATTAAAGTCCTTTTCACTCTAGGACGCATATTTAAGGAGATATGGGCAAAAGAAGTTTTTCATATAAAAATTTAAATTTTTTTAGGTTTTGGGTGGATTTTTCAATTTTTTGGGGGAGGTCACGAATTAAAGTCCTTTTCGCTCTAGGACGCTTAGTTTAGGAGATATGGGCAAAAGAAGTTTTTCATATAAGAATTTAAATTTTTTTAGGTTTTGGATGGATTTTTCAATTTTTTGGGGGTGGTCACGAATTAAAGTCCTTTTCGCTCTAGGACGCATATTTAAGGAGATATGGGCAAAAGAAGTTTTTCATATAAAAAATTAAATTTTTTTAGGTTTTGGATGGATTTTTCAATTTTTTGGGGGTGGTCACGAATTAAAGTCCTTTTCGCTCTAGGACGCTTAGTTTAGGAGATATGGGCAAAAGAAGTTTTTCATATAAAAATTTCAATTTTTTTAGGTTTTGAGTGGATTTTTCAATTTTTTGGGGATGGTCACGAATTAAAGTCCTTTTCCCTCTAGGACGCATATTTAAGGAGATATGGGCAAAATAAGTTTTTCATATAAAAATTTAAATTTTTTTAGGTTTTGGATGGATTTTTCAATTTTTTGGGGGAGGTCACGAATTAAAGTCCTTTTCGCTCTAGGACGCATATTTAAGGAGATATGGGCAAAAGAAGTTTTTCATATAAAAATTTCAATTTTTTTAGGTTTTGGGTGGATTTTTCAATTTTTTGGGGTGGTCACGAATTAAAGTCCTTTTCGCTCTAGGACGCATATTTAAGGAGATATGGGCAAAAGAAGTTTTTCATATAAAAATTTCAATTTTTTTAGGTTTTGGGTGGATTTTTCAATTTTTTGGGGGTGGTCACGAATTAAAGTCCTTTTCGCTCTAGGACGCTTAGTTTAGGAGATATGGGCAAAAGAAGTTTTTCATATAAAAATTTCAATTTTTTTAGGTTTTGAGTGGATTTTTCAATTTTTTGGGGATGGTCACGAATTAAAGTCCTTTTCGCTCTAGGACGCATATTTAAGGAGATATGGGCAAAAGAAGTTTTTCGTATAAAAATTTCAATTTTTTTTAGGTTTTGGGTGGATTTTTCAATTTTTTGGGGGTGGTCACGAATTAAAGTCCTTTTCGCTCTAGGACGCATATTTAAGGAGATATGGGCAAAAGAAGTTTTTCATATAAAAATTTCAATTTTTTTAGGTTTTGGGTGGATTTTTCAATTTTTTGGGGGTGGTCACGAATTAAAGTCCTTTTCGCTCTAGGACGCTTAGTTTAGGAGATATGGGCAAAAGAAGTTTTTCATATAAAAATTTAAATTTTTTTAGGTTTTGGATGGATTTTTCAATTTTTTGGGGGTGGTCACGAATTAAAGTCCTTTTCGCTCTAGGACGCTTAGTTTAGGAGATATGGGCAAAAGAAGTTTTTCATATAAAAATTTCAATTTTTTTAGGTTTTGGGTGGATTTTTCAATTTTTTGGCGGTGGTCACGAATTAAAGTCCTTTTCGCTCTAGGACGCTTAGTTTAGGAGATATGGGCAAAAGAAGTTTTTCGTATAAAAATTTCAATTTTTTTAGGTTTTGAGTGGATTTTTCAATTTTTTGGGGGTGGTCACGAATTAAAGTCCTTTTCGCTCTAGGACGCATATTTAAGGAGATATGGGCAAAAGAAGTTTTTCATATAAAAATTTCAATTTTTTTAGGTTTTGGGTGGATTTTTCAATTTTTTGGGGAGGTCACGAATTAAAGTCCTTTTCGCTCTAGGACGCATATTTAAGGAGATATGGGCAAAAGAAGTTTTTCATATAAAAATTTCAATTTTTTTAGGTTTTGGGTGGATTTTTCAATTTTTTGGGGGTGGTCACGAATTAAAGTCCTTTTCGCTCTAGGACGCATATTTAAGGAGATATGGGCAAAAGAAGTTTTTCATATAAAAATTTTTTTAGGTTTTGGATTTTTCAATTTGGTGGATTTTTCAATTTTTTGGGGAGGTCACGAATTAAAGTCCTTTTCGCTCTAGGACGCATATTTAAGGAGATATGGGCAAAAGAAGTTTTTCATATAAAAATTTCAATTTTTTTAGGTTTTGGGTGGATTTTTCAATTTTTTGGGGGTGGTCACGAATTAAAGTCCTTTTCGCTCTAGGACGCTTAGTTTAGGAGATATGGGCAAAAGAAGTTTTTCATATAAAAATTTTTTTAGGTTTGGATGGATTTTTCAATTTTTTGGGGGAGGTCACGAATTAAAGTCCTTTTCGCTCTAGGACGCATATTTAAGGAGATATGGGCAAAAGAAGTTTTTCATATAAAAATTTAATTTTTTTAGGTTTTGGGTGGATTTTTCAATTTTTTGGGGGTGGTCACGAATTAAAGTCCTTTTCGCTCTAGGACGCATATTTAAGGAGATGTGGGCAAAAGAAGTTTTTCATATAAAAATTTCAATTTTTTTAGGTTTTGGGTGGATTTTTCAATTTTTTGGGGGTGGTCACGAATTAAAGTCCTTTTCGCTCTAGGACGCTTAGTTTAGGAGATATGGGCAAAAGAAGTTTTTCATATAAAAATTTTTTTAGGTTTTGGATGGATTTTTCAATTTTTTGGGGGAGGTCACGAATTAAAGTCCTTTTCGCTCTAGGACGCATATTTAAGGAGATATGGGCAAAAGAAGTTTTTCATATAAAAATTTAATTTTTTTAGGTTTTGGGTGGATTTTTCAATTTTTTGGGGGTGGTCACGAATTAAAGTCCTTTTCGCTCTAGGACGCTTAGTTTAGGAGATATGGGCAAAAGAAGTTTTTCATATAAAAATTTAAATTTTTTTAGGTTTTGGATGGATTTTTCAATTTTTTGGGGGAGGTCACGAATTAAAGTCCTTTTCGCTCTAGGACGCTTAGTTTAGGAGATATGGGCAAAAGAAGTTTTTCATATAAAAATTTCAATTTTTTTAGGTTTTGGGTGGATTTTTCAATTTTTTGGCGGTGGTCACGAATTAAAGTCCTTTTCGCTCTAGGACGCTTAGTTTAGGAGATATGGGCAAAAGAAGTTTTTCGTATAAAAATTTCAATTTTTTTAGGTTTTGAGTGGATTTTTCAATTTTTTGGGGGTGGTCACGAATTAAAGTCCTTTTCGCTCTAGGACGCTTAGTTTAGGAGATATGGGCAAAAGAAGTTTTTCATATATAAATTTCAATTTTTTTAGGTTTTGGGTGGATTTTTCAATTTTTTGGGGAGGTCACGAATTAAAGTCCTTTTCGCTCTAGGACGCATATTTAAGGAGATATGGGCAAAAGAAGTTTTTCATATAAAAATTTCAATTTTTTTAGGTTTTGGGTGGATTTTTCAATTTTTTGGGGGTGGTCACGAATTAAAGTCCTTTTCGCTCTAGGACGCTTAGTTTAGGAGATATGGGCAAAAGAAGTTTTTCATATAAAAATTTAAATTTTTTTAGGTTTTGGATGGATTTTTCAATTTTTTGGGGGAGGTCACGAATTAAAGTCCTTTTCGCTCTAGGACGCATATTTAAGGATATATGGGCAAAAGAAGTTTTTCATATAAAAATTTAAATTTTTTTAGGTTTTGGGTGGATTTTTCAATTTTTTGGGGAGGTCACGAATTAAAGTCCTTTTCGCTCTAGGACGCTTAGTTTAGGAGATATGGGCAAAAGAAGTTTTTCATATAAGAATTTAAATTTTTTTAGGTTTTGGATGGATTTTTCAATTTTTTGGGGGTGGTCACGAATTAAAGTCCTTTTCGCTCTAGGACGCATATTTAAGGAGATATGGGCAAAAGAAGTTTTTCATATAAAAATTTCAATTTTTTAGGTTTTGGGTGGATTTTTCAATTTTTTGGGGGTGGTCACGAATTAAAGTCCTTTTCGCTCTAGGACGCTTAGTTTAGGAGATATGGGCAAAAGAAGTTTTTCATATAAAAATTTAAATTTTTTTAGGTTTTGGATGGATTTTTCAATTTTTTGGGGAGGTCACGAATTAGAGTCCTTTTCGCTCTAGGACGCATATTTAAGGAGATATGGGCAAAAGAAGTTTTTCATATAAAAATTTCAATTTTTTTAGGTTTTGGATGGATTTTTCAATTTTTTGGGGGTGGTCACGAATTAAAGTCCTTTTCCCTCTAGGACGCATATTTAAGGAGATATGGGCAAAATAAGTTTTTCATATAAAAATTTAAATTTTTTTAGGTTTTGGATGGATTTTTCAATTTTTTGGGGGAGGTCACGAATTAAAGTCCTTTTCGCTCTAGGACGCATATTTAAGGAGATATGGGCAAAAGAAGATTTTCATATAAAAATTTAAATTTTTTTAGGTTTTGGGTGGATTTTTAAATTTTTTGGGGGAGGTCACGAATTAAAGTCCTTTTCGCTCTAGGACGCATATTTAAGGAGATATGGGCAAAAGAAGTTTTTCATATAAAAAATTAAATTTTTTTAGGTTTTGGATGGATTTTTCAATTTTTTGGGGGTGGTCACGAATTAAAGTCCTTTTCGCTCTAGGACGCATATTTAAGGAGATATGGGCAAAAGAAGTTTTTCATATAAAAATTTAAATTTTTTTAGGTTTTGGGTGGATTTTTCAATTTTTTGGGGGTGGTCACGAATTAAAGTCCTTTTCGCTCTAGGACGCATATTTAAGGCGATATGGGCAAAAGAAGTTTTTCATATAAAAATTTCAATTTTTTTAGGTTTTGGGTGGATTTTTCAATTTTTTGGGGGTGGTCACGAATTAAAGTCCTTTTCGCTCTAGGACGCTTAGTTTAGGAGATATGGGCAAAAGAAGTTTTTCATATAAAAATTTAAATTTTTTTAGGTTTTGGATGGATTTTTCAATTTTTTGGGGGAGGTCACGAATTAAAGTCCTTTTCGCTCTAGGACGCATATTTAAGGAGATATGGGCAAAAGAAGTTTTTCATATAAAAATTTCAATTTTTTTAGGTTTTGGGTGGATTTTTCAATTTTTTGGGGGTGGTCACGAATTAAAGTCCTTTTCGCTCTAGGACGCTTAGTTTAGGAGATATGGGCAAAAGAAGTTTTTCATATAAAAATTTAAATTTTTTTAGGTTTTGGATGGATTTTTCAATTTTTTGGGGGTGGTCACGAATTAAAGTCCTTTTCGCTCTAGGACGCTTAGTTTAGGAGATATGGGCAAAAGAAGTTTTTCATATAAAAATTTCAATTTTTTTAGGTTTTGGGTGGATTTTTCAATTTTTTGGCGGTGGTCACGAATTAAAGTCCTTTTCGCTCTAGGACGCTTAGTTTAGGAGATATGGGCAAAAGAAGTTTTTCATATAAAAATTTAAATTTTTTTAGGTTTTGGATGGATTTTTCAATTTTTTGGGGGAGGTCACGAATTAAAGTCCTTTTCGCTCTAGGACGCATATTTAAGGAGATATGGGCAAAAGAAGTTTTTCATATAAAAATTTCAATTTTTTTAGGTTTTGGGTGGATTTTTCAATTTTTTGGGGAGGTCACGAATTAAAGTCCTTTTCGCTCTAGGACGCATATTTAAGGAGATATGGGCAAAAGAAGTTTTTCATATAAAAATTTCAATTTTTTTAGGTTTTGGGTGGATTTTTAAATTTTTTGGGGGTGGTCACGAATTAAAGTCCTTTTCGCTCTAGGACGCTTAGTTTAGGAGATATGGGCAAAAGAAGTTTTTCATATAAAAATTTTTTTAGGTTTTGGATTTTTCAATTTGGTGGATTTTTCAATTTTTTGGGGAGGTCACGAATTAAAGTCCTTTTCGCTCTAGGACGCATATTTAAGGAGATATGGGCAAAAGAAGTTTTTCATATAAAAATTTCAATTTTTTTAGGTTTTGGGTGGATTTTTCAATTTTTTGGGGGTGGTCACGAATTAAAGTCCTTTTCGCTCTAGGACGCTTAGTTTAGGAGATATGGGCAAAAGAAGTTTTTCATATAAAAATTTTTTTAGGTTTTGGATGGATTTTTCAATTTTTTGGGGGAGGTCACGAATTAAAGTCCTTTTCGCTCTAGGACGCATATTTAAGGAGATATGGGCAAAAGAAGTTTTTTCATATAAAAATTTAATTTTTTTAGGTTTTGGGTGGATTTTTCAATTTTTTGGGGGTGGTCACGAATTAAAGTCCTTTTCGCTCTAGGACGCTTAGTTTAGGAGATATGGGCAAAAGAAGTTTTTCATATAAAAATTTAAATTTTTTTAGGTTTTGGATGGATTTTTCAATTTTTTGGGGGAGGTCACGAATTAAAGTCCTTTTCGCTCTAGGACGCATATTTAAGGAGATATGGGCAAAAGAAGTTTTTCATATAAAAATTTCAATTTTTTTAGGTTTTGGGTGGATTTTTCAATTTTTTGGGGAGGTCACGAATTAAAGTCCTTTTCGCTCTAGGACGCATATTTAAGGAGATATGGGCAAAAGAAGTTTTTCATATAAAACTTTCAATTTTTTTAGGTTTTGGGTGGATTTTTCAATTTTTTGGGGGTGGTCACGAATTAAAGTCCTTTTCGCTCTAGGACGCTTAGTTTAGGAGATATGGGCAAAAGAAGTTTTTCATATAAAAATTTAAATTTTTTTAGGTTTTGGATGGATTTTTCAATTTTTTGGGGGAGGTCACGAATTAAAGTCCTTTTCGCTCTAGGACGCATATTTAAGGAGATATGGGCAAAAGAAGTTTTTCATATAAAAATTTAATTTTTTTAGGTTTTGGGTGGATTTTGCAATTTTTTGGGGGTGGTCACGAATTAAAGTCCTTTTCGCTCTAGGACGCTTAGTTTAGGAGATATGGGCAAAAGAAGTTTTTCGTATAAAAATTTCAATTTTTTTAGGTTTTGAGTGGATTTTTCAATTTTTTGGGGATGGTCACGAATTAAAGTCCTTTTCGCTCTAGGACGCATATTTAAGGAGATATGGGCAAAAGAAGTTTTTCGTATAAAAATTTCAATTTTTTTTAGGTTTTGGGTGGATTTTTCAATTTTTTGGGGGTGGTCACGAATTAAAGTCCTTTTCGCTCTAGGACGCATATTTAAGGAGATATGGGCAAAAGAAGTTTTTCATATAAAAATTTCAACTTTTTTAGGTTTT
The DNA here is from genome assembly GCF_050003625.1 of Haematobia irritans. NCBI lineage: Eukaryota > Metazoa > Arthropoda > Insecta > Diptera > Muscidae > Haematobia > Haematobia irritans. The sequence goes on along the minus strand of NC_134397.1, from coordinate 161,303,528 downwards.
GGGTGGATTTTTCAATTTTTTGGGGAGGTCACGAATTAAAGTCCTTTTCGCTCTAGGACGCTTAGTTTAGGAGATATGGGCAAAAGAAGTTTTTCATATAAAAATTTAAATTTTTTTAGGTTTTGGGTGGATTTTTCAATTTTTTGGGGGAGGTCACGAATTAAAGTCCTTTTCGCTCTAGGACGCTTAGTTTAGGAGATATGGGCAAAAGAAGTTTTTCATATAAGAATTTAAATTTTTTTAGGTTTTGGATGGATTTTTCAATTTTTTGGGGGTGGTCACGAATTAAAGTCCTTTTCGCTCTAGGACGCATATTTAAGGAGATATGGGCAAAAGAAGTTTTTCATATAAAAATTTCAATTTTTTAGGTTTTGGGTGGATTTTTCAATTTTTTGGGGGTGGTCACGAATTAAAGTCCTTTTCGCTCTAGGACGCTTAGTTTAGGAGATATGGGCAAAAGAAGTTTTTCAAATAAAAATTTCAATTTTTTTAGGTTTTGGGTGGATTTTTAAATTTTTTGGGGGAGGTCACGAATTAAAGTCCTTTTCGCTCTAGGACGCATATTTAAGGAGATATGGGCAAAAGAAGTTTTTCATATAAAAATTTAAATTTTTTTAGGTTTTGGATGGATTTTTCAATTTTTTGGGGGTGGTCACGAATTAAAGTCCTTTTCGCTCTAGGACGCATATTTAAGGAGATATGGGCAAAAGAAGTTTTTCATATAAAAATTTCAATTTTTTTAGGTTTTGGGTGGATTTTTCAATTTTTTGGGGGTGGTCACGAATTAAAGTCCTTTTCGCTCTAGGACGCATATTTAAGGAGATATGGGCAAAAGAAGTTTTTCATATAAAAATTTCAATTTTTTTAGGTTTTGGGTGGATTTTTCAATTTTTTGGGGGTGGTCACGAATTAAAGTCCTTTTCGCTCTAGGACGCTTAGTTTAGGAGATATGGGCAAAAGAAGTTTTTCATATAAAAATTTAAATTTTTTTAGGTTTTGGAGGGATTTTTCAATTTTTTGGGGGAGGTCACGAATTAAAGTCCTTTTCGCTCTAGGACGCATATTTAAGGAGATATGGGCAAAAGAAGTTTTTCATATAAAAATTTAAATTTTTTTAGGTTTTGGGTGGATTTTTCAATTTTTTGGGGGTGGTCACGAATTAAAGTCCTTTTCGCTCTAGGACGCATATTTAAGGAGATATGGGCAAAAGAAGTTTTTCATATAACAATTTCAATTTTTTTAGGTTTTGGGTGGATTTTTCAATTTTTTGGGGGTGGTCACGAATTAAAGTCCTTTTCGCTCTAGGACGCTTAGTTTAGGAGATATGGGCAAAAGAAGTTTTTCATATAAAAATTTAAATTTTTTTAGGTTTTGGAGGGATTTTTCAATTTTTTGGGGGAGGTCACGAATTAAAGTCCTTTTCGCTCTAGGACGCATATTTAAGGAGATATGGGCAAAAGAAGTTTTTCATATAAAAATTTCAATTTTTTTAGGTTTTGGGTGGATTTTTCAATTTTTTGGGGGTGGTCACGAATTAAAGTCCTTTTCGCTCTAGGACGCTTAGTTTAGGAGATATGGGCAAAAGAAGTTTTTCGTATAAAAATTTCAATTTTTTTAGGTTTTGAGTGGATTTTTCAATTTTTTGGGGGTGGTCACGAATTAAAGTCCTTTTCGCTCTAGGACGCATATTTAAGGAGATATGGGCAAAAGAAGTTTTTCATATAAAAATTTCAATTTTTTTAGGTTTTGGGTGGATTTTTCAATTTTTTGGGGAGGTCACGAATTAAAGTCCTTTTCGCTCTAGGACGCATATTTAAGGAGATATGGGCAAAAGAAGTTTTTCATATAAAAATTTCAATTTTTTTAGGTTTTGGGTGGATTTTTCAATTTTTTGGGGGTGGTCACGAATTAAAGTCCTTTTCGCTCTAGGACGCTTAGTTTAGGAGATATGGGCAAAAGAAGTTTTTCATATAAAAATTTAAATTTTTTTTGGTTTTGGATGGATTTTTCAATTTTTTGGGGGAGGTCACGAATTAAAGTCCTTTTCGCTCTAGGACGCATATTTAAGGAGATAGGAAAGAAGTTTTTCATATAAAAATTTAATTTTTTTAGGTTTTGGGTGGATTTTTCAATTTTATGGGGGTGGTCACGAATTAAAGTCCTTTTCGCTCTAGGACGCTTAGTTTAGGAGATATGGGCAAAAGAAGTTTTTCATATAAAAATTTAAATTTTTTTAGGTTTTGGATGGATTTTTGAATTTTTTGGGGGAGGTCACGAATTAAAGTCCTTTTCGCTCTAGGACGCATATTTAAGGAGATATGGACAAAAGAAGTTTTTCATATAAAAATTTCAATTTTTTTAGGTTTTGGATGGGTTTTTCAATTTTTTGGGGGTGGTCACGAATTAAAGTCCTTTTCCCTCTAGGACGCATATTTAAGGAGATATGGGCAAAATAAGTTTTTCATATAAAAATTTCAATTTTTTTAGGTTTTGGATGGATTTTTCAATTTTTTGGGGGAGGTCACGAATTAAAGTCCTTTTACCTCTAGGACGCATATTTTAGGAGATATGGGCAAAAGAAGATTTTCATATAAAAATTTCAATTTTTTTAGGTTTTGGGTGGATTTTTCAATTTTTTGGGGGAGGTCACGAATTAAAGTCCTTTTCGCTCTAGGACGCATATTTAAGGAGATATGGGCAAAAGAAGTTTTTCATATAAAAATTTAAATTTTTTTAGGTTTTGGGTGGATTTTTCAATTTTTTGGGGGTGGTCACGAATTAAAGTCCTTTTCGCTCTAGGACGCTTAGTTTAGGAGATATGGGCAAAAGAAGTTTTTCATATAAAAATTTAAATTTTTTTAGGTTTTGGATGGATTTTTCAATTTTTTGGGGGTGGTCACGAATTAAAGTCCTTTTCGCTCTAGGACGCTTAGTTTAGGAGATATGGGCAAAAGAAGTTTTTCGTATAAAAATTTCAATTTTTTTAGGTTTTGAGTGGATTTTTCAATTTTTTGGGGGTGGTCACGAATTAAAGTCCTTTTCGCTCTAGGACGCATATTTAAGGAGATATGGGCAAAAGAAGTTTTTCATATAAAAATTTCAATTTTTTTAGGTTATGGGTGGATTTTTCAATTTTTTGGGGAGGTCACGAATTAAAGTCCTTTTCGCTCTAGGACGCATATTTAAGGAGATATGGGCAAAAGAAGTTTTTCATATAAAAATTTCAATTTTTTTAGGTTTTGGGTGGATTTTTCAATTTTTTGGGGGTGGTCACGAATTAAAGTCCTTTTCGCTCTAGGACGCTTAGTTTAGGAGATATGGGCAAAATAAGTTTTTCATATAAAAATTTAAATTTTTTTGGTTTTGGATGGATTTTTCAATTTTTTGGGGGAGGTCACGAATTAAAGTCCTTTTCGCTCTAGGACGCATATTTAAGGAGATAGGAAAGAAGTTTTTCATATAAAAATTTAATTTTTTTAGGTTTTGGGTGGATTTTTCAATTTTTTGGGGGTGGTCACGAATTAAAGTCCTTTTCGCTCTAGGACGCTTAGTTTAGGAGATATGGGCAAAAGAAGTTTTTCATATAAAAATTTAAATTTTTTTAGGTTTTGGATGGATTTTTGAATTTTTTGGGGGAGGTCACGAATTAAAGTCCTTTTCGCTCTAGGACGCATATTTAAGGAGATATGGACAAAAGAAGTTTTTCATATAAAAATTTCAATTTTTTTAGGTTTTGGATGGGTTTTTCAATTTTTTGGGGGTGGTCACGAATTAAAGTCCTTTTCCCTCTAGGACGCATATTTAAGGAGATATGGGCAAAATAAGTTTTTCATATAAAAATTTCAATTTTTTTAGGTTTTGGATGGATTTTTCAATTTTTTGGGGGAGGTCACGAATTAAAGTCCTTTTACCTCTAGGACGCATATTTTAGGAGATATGGGCAAAAGAAGATTTTCATATAAAAATTTCAATTTTTTTAGGTTTTGGGTGGATTTTTCAATTTTTTGGGGGAGGTCACGAATTAAAGTCCTTTTCGCTCTAGGACGCATATTTAAGGAGATATGGGCAAAAGAAGTTTTTCATATAAAAATTTAAATTTTTTTAGGTTTTGGGTGGATTTTTCAATTTTTTGGGGGTGGTCACGAATTAAAGTCCTTTTCGCTCTAGGACGCATATTTAAGGAGATATGGGCAAAAGAAGTTTTTCATATAAAAATTTCAATTTTTTTAGGTTTTGGGTGGATTTTTCAATTTTTTGGGGGTGGTCACGAATTAAAGTCCTTTTCGCTCTAGGACGCTTAGTTTAGGAGATATGGGCAAAAGAAGTTTTTCATATAAAAATTTAAATTTTTTTAGGTTTTGGATGGATTTTTCAATTTTTTGGGGGAGGTCACGAATTAAAGTCCTTTTCGCTCTAGGACGCATATTTAAGGAGATATGGGCAAAAGAAGTTTTTCATATAAAAATTTCAATTTTTTTAGGTTTTGGGTGGATTTTTCAATTTTTTGGGGGTGGTCACGAATTAAAGTCCTTTTCGCTCTAGGACGCTTAGTTTAGGAGATATGGGCAAAAGAAGTTTTTCATATAAAAATTTAAATTTTTTTAGGTTTTGGATGAATTTTTCAATTTTTTGTGGGTGGTCACGAATTAAAGTCCTTTTCACTCTAGGACGCATATTTAAGGAGATATGGGCAAAAGAAGTTTTTCATATAAAAATTTAAATTTTTTTAGGTTTTGGATGGATTTTTCAATTTTTTGGGGGAGGTCACGAATTAAAGTCCTTTCGCTCTAGGACGCATATTTAAGGAGATATGGGCAAAAGAAGTTTTTCATATAAAAATTTCAATTTTTTTAGGTTTTGGGTGGATTTTTCAATTTTTTGGGGGAGGTCACGAATTAAAGTCCTTTTCGCTCTAGGACGCATATTTAAGGGGATATGGGCAAAAGAAGATTTTCATATAAAAATTTCAATTTTTTTAGGTTTTGGTTGGATTTTTCAATTTTTTGGGGGAGGTCACGAATTAAAGTCCTTTTCGCTCTAGGACGCATATTTAAGGAGATATGGGCAAAAGAAGTTTTTCATATAAAAATTTCAATTTTTTTAGGTTTTGGGTGGATTTTTCAATTTTTTGGGGGTGGTCACGAATTAAAGTCCTTTTCGCTCTAGGACGCTTAGTTTAGGAGATATGGGCAAAAGAAGTTTTTCATATAAAAATTTAAATTTTTTTAGGTTTTGGATGGATTTTTCAATTTTTTGGGGGAGGTCACGAATTAAAGTCCTTTTCGCTCTAGGACGCATATTTAAGGAGATATGGGCAAAAGAAGTTTTTCATATAAAAATTTAAATTTTTTTAGGTTTTGGGTGGATTTTTAAATTTTTGGGGGAGGTCACGAATTAAAGTCCTTTTCGCTCTAGGACGCTTAGTTTAGGAGATATGGGCAAAAGAAGTTTTTCATATAAAAATTTAAATTTTTTTAGGTTTTGGATGGATTTTTCAATTTTTGGGGGTGGTCACGAATTAAAGTCCTTTTCGCTCTAGGACGCATATTTAAGGAGATATGGGCAAAAGAAGTTTTTCATATAAAAATTTAAATTTTTTTAGGTTTTGGGTGGATTTTTCAATTTTTTGGGGGTGGTCACGAATTAAAGTCCTTTTCGCTCTAGGACGCTTAGTTTAGGAGATATGGGCAAAAGAAGTTTTTCATATAAAAATTTAAATTTTTTTAGGTTTTGGATGGATTTTTCAATTTTTTGGGGGAGGTCACGAATTAAAGTCCTTTTCGCTCTAGGACGCATATTTAAGGAGATATGGGCAAAAGAAGTTTTCATATAAAAATTTCAATTTTTTTAGGTTTTGGGTGGATTTTTCAATTTTTTGGGGGTGGTCACGAATTAAAGTCCTTTTCGCTCTAGGACGCTTAGTTTAGGAGATATGGGCAAAAGAAGTTTTTCATATAAAAATTTAAATTTTTTTAGGTTTTGGATGGATTTTTCAATTTTTTGGGGGAGGTCACGAATTAAAGTCCTTTTCGCTCTAGGACGCATATTTAATGAGATATGGGCAAAAGAAGTTTTTCATATAAAAATTTAAATTTTTTTAGGTTTTGGGTAGATTTTTCAATTTTTTGGGGGAGGTCACGAATTAAAGTCCTTTTCGCTCTAGGACGCATATTTAAGGAGATATGGGCAAAAGAAGTTTTTCATATAAAAAATTAAATTTTTTTAGGTTTTGGATGGATTTTTCAATTTTTTGGGGGTGGTCACGAATTAAAGTCCTTTTCGCTCTAGGACGCTTAGTTTAGGAGATATGGGCAAAAGAAGTTTTTCATATAAAAATTTAAATTTTTTTAGGTTTTGGATGGATTTTTCAATTTTTGGGGGTGGTCACGAATTAAAGTCCTTTTCGCTCTAGGACGCATATTTAAGGAGATATGGGCAAAAGAAGTTTTTCATATAAAAATTTAAATTTTTTTAGGTTTTGGGTGGATTTTTCAATTTTTTGGGGGTGGTCACGAATTAAAGTCCTTTTCGCTCTAGGACGCTTAGTTTAGGAGATATGGGCAAAAGAAGTTTTTCATATAAAAATTTAAATTTTTTTAGGTTTTGGATGGATTTTTCAATTTTTTGGGGGAGGTCACGAATTAAAGTCCTTTTCGCTCTAGGACGCATATTTAAGGAGATATGGGCAAAAGAAGTTTTCATATAAAAATTTCAATTTTTTTAGGTTTTGGGTGGATTTTTCAATTTTTTGGGGGTGGTCACGAATTAAAGTCCTTTTCGCTCTAGGACGCTTAGTTTAGGAGATATGGGCAAAAGAAGTTTTTCATATAAAAATTTAAATTTTTTTAGGTTTTGGATGGATTTTTCAATTTTTTGGGGGAGGTCACGAATTAAAGTCCTTTTCGCTCTAGGACGCATATTTAATGAGATATGGGCAAAAGAAGTTTTTCATATAAAAATTTAAATTTTTTTAGGTTTTGGGTAGATTTTTCAATTTTTTGGGGGAGGTCACGAATTAAAGTCCTTTTCGCTCTAGGACGCATATTTAAGGAGATATGGGCAAAAGAAGTTTTTCATATAAAAAATTAAATTTTTTTAGGTTTTGGATGGATTTTTCAATTTTTTGGGGGTGGTCACGAATTAAAGTCCTTTTCGCTCTAGGACGCATATTTAAGGAGATATGGGCAAAAGAAGTTTTTCATATAAAAATTTCAACTTTTTTAGGTTTTGGGTGGATTTTTCAATTTTTTGGGGAGGTCACGAATTAAAGTCCTTTTCGCTCTAGGACGCTTAGTTTAGGAGATATGGGCAAAAGAAGTTTTTCATATAAAAATTTAAATTTTTTTAGGTTTTGGGTGGATTTTTCAATTTTTTGGGGGAGGTCACGAATTAAAGTCCTTTTCGCTCTAGGACGCTTAGTTTAGGAGATATGGGCAAAAGAAGTTTTTCATATAAGAATTTAAATTTTTTTAGGTTTTGGATGGATTTTTCAATTTTTTGGGGGTGGTCACGAATTAAAGTCCTTTTCGCTCTAGGACGCATATTTAAGGAGATATGGGCAAAAGAAGTTTTTCATATAAAAATTTCAATTTTTTAGGTTTTGGGTGGATTTTTCAATTTTTTGGGGGTGGTCACGAATTAAAGTCCTTTTCGCTCTAGGACGCTTAGTTTAGGAGATATGGGCAAAAGAAGTTTTTCAAATAAAAATTTCAATTTTTTTAGGTTTTGGGTGGATTTTTAAATTTTTTGGGGGAGGTCACGAATTAAAGTCCTTTTCGCTCTAGGACGCATATTTAAGGAGATATGGGCAAAAGAAGTTTTTCATATAAAAATTTAAATTTTTTTAGGTTTTGGATGGATTTTTCAATTTTTTGGGGGTGGTCACGAATTAAAGTCCTTTTCGCTCTAGGACGCATATTTAAGGAGATATGGGCAAAAGAAGTTTTTCATATAAAAATTTCAATTTTTTTAGGTTTTGGGTGGATTTTTCAATTTTTTGGGGGTGGTCACGAATTAAAGTCCTTTTCGCTCTAGGACGCATATTTAAGGAGATATGGGCAAAAGAAGTTTTTCATATAAAAATTTCAATTTTTTTAGGTTTTGGGTGGATTTTTCAATTTTTTGGGGGTGGTCACGAATTAAAGTCCTTTTCGCTCTAGGACGCTTAGTTTAGGAGATATGGGCAAAAGAAGTTTTTCATATAAAAATTTAAATTTTTTTAGGTTTTGGAGGGATTTTTCAATTTTTTGGGGGAGGTCACGAATTAAAGTCCTTTTCGCTCTAGGACGCATATTTAAGGAGATATGGGCAAAAGAAGTTTTTCATATAAAAATTTAAATTTTTTTAGGTTTTGGGTGGATTTTTCAATTTTTTGGGGGTGGTCACGAATTAAAGTCCTTTTCGCTCTAGGACGCATATTTAAGGAGATATGGGCAAAAGAAGTTTTTCATATAACAATTTCAATTTTTTTAGGTTTTGGGTGGATTTTTCAATTTTTTGGGGGTGGTCACGAATTAAAGTCCTTTTCGCTCTAGGACGCTTAGTTTAGGAGATATGGGCAAAAGAAGTTTTTCATATAAAAATTTAAATTTTTTTAGGTTTTGGAGGGATTTTTCAATTTTTTGGGGGAGGTCACGAATTAAAGTCCTTTTCGCTCTAGGACGCATATTTAAGGAGATATGGGCAAAAGAAGTTTTTCATATAAAAATTTCAATTTTTTTAGGTTTTGGGTGGATTTTTCAATTTTTTGGGGGTGGTCACGAATTAAAGTCATTTTCGCTCTAGGACGCTTAGTTTAGGAGATATGGGCAAAAGAAGTTTTTCGTATAAAAATTTCAATTTTTTTAGGTTTTGAGTGGATTTTTCAATTTTTTGGGGGTGGTCACGAATTAAAGTCCTTTTCGCTCTAGGACGCATATTTAAGGAGATATGGGCAAAAGAAGTTTTTCATATAAAAATTTCAATTTTTTTAGGTTTTGGGTGGATTTTTCAATTTTTTGGGGAGGTCACGAATTAAAGTCCTTTTCGCTCTAGGACGCATATTTAAGGAGATATGGGCAAAAGAAGTTTTTCATATAAAAATTTCAATTTTTTTAGGTTTTGGGTGGATTTTTCAATTTTTTGGGGGTGGTCACGAATTAAAGTCCTTTTCGCTCTAGGACGCTTAGTTTAGGAGATATGGGCAAAAGAAGTTTTTCATATAAAAATTTAAATTTTTTTTGGTTTTGGATGGATTTTTCAATTTTTTGGGGGAGGTCACGAATTAAAGTCCTTTTCGCTCTAGGACGCATATTTAAGGAGATAGGAAAGAAGTTTTTCATATAAAAATTTAATTTTTTTAGGTTTTGGGTGGATTTTTCAATTTTATGGGGGTGGTCACGAATTAAAGTCCTTTTCGCTCTAGGACGCTTAGTTTAGGAGATATGGGCAAAAGAAGTTTTTCATATAAAAATTTACATTTTTTTAGGTTTTGGATGGATTTTTGAATTTTTTGGGGGAGGTCACGAATTAAAGTCCTTTTCGCTCTAGGACGCATATTTAAGGAGATATGGACAAAAGAAGTTTTTCATATAAAAATTTCAATTTTTTTAGGTTTTGGATGGGTTTTTCAATTTTTTGGGGGTGGTCACGAATTAAAGTCCTTTTCCCTCTAGGACGCATATTTAAGGAGATATGGGCAAAATAAGTTTTTCATATAAAAATTTCAATTTTTTTAGGTTTTGGATGGATTTTTCAATTTTTTGGGGGAGGTCACGAATTAAAGTCCTTTTACCTCTAGGACGCATATTTTAGGAGATATGGGCAAAAGAAGATTTTCATATAAAAATTTCAATTTTTTTAGGTTTTGGGTGGATTTTTCAATTTTTTGGGGGAGGTCACGAATTAAAGTCCTTTTCGCTCTAGGACGCATATTTAAGGAGATATGGGCAAAAGAAGTTTTTCATATAAAAATTTAAATTTTTTTAGGTTTTGGGTGGATTTTTCAATTTTTTGGGGGTGGTCACGAATTAAAGTCCTTTTCGCTCTAGGACGCTTAGTTTAGGAGATATGGGCAAAAGAAGTTTTTCATATAAAAATTTAAATTTTTTTAGGTTTTGGATGGATTTTTCAATTTTTTGGGGGTGGTCACGAATTAAAGTCCTTTTCGCTCTAGGACGCTTAGTTTAGGAGATATGGGCAAAAGAAGTTTTTCGTATAAAAATTTCAATTTTTTTAGGTTTTGAGTGGATTTTTCAATTTTTTGGGGGTGGTCACGAATTAAAGTCCTTTTCGCTCTAGGACGCATATTTAAGGAGATATGGGCAAAAGAAGTTTTTCATATAAAAATTTCAATTTTTTTAGGTTATGGGTGGATTTTTCAATTTTTTGGGGAGGTCACGAATTAAAGTCCTTTTCGCTCTAGGACGCATATTTAAGGAGATATGGGCAAAAGAAGTTTTTCATATAAAAATTTCAATTTTTTTAGGTTTTGGGTGGATTTTTCAATTTTTTGGGGGTGGTCACGAATTAAAGTCCTTTTCGCTCTAGGACGCTTAGTTTAGGAGATATGGGCAAAAGAAGTTTTTCATATAAAAATTTAAATTTTTTTGGTTTTGGATGGATTTTTCAATTTTTTGGGGGAGGTCACGAATTAAAGTCCTTTTCGCTCTAGGACGCATATTTAAGGAGATAGGAAAGAAGTTTTTCATATAAAAATTTAATTTTTTTAGGTTTTGGGTGGATTTTTCAATTTTTTGGGGGTGGTCACGAATTAAAGTCCTTTTCGCTCTAGGACGCTTAGTTTAGGAGATATGGGCAAAAGAAGTTTTTCATATAAAAATTTAAATTTTTTTAGGTTTTGGATGGATTTTTGAATTTTTTGGGGGAGGTCACGAATTAAAGTCCTTTTCGCTCTAGGACGCATATTTAAGGAGATATGGACAAAAGAAGTTTTTCATATAAAAATTTCAATTTTTTTAGGTTTTGGATGGGTTTTTCAATTTTTTGGGGGTGGTCACGAATTAAAGTCCTTTTCCCTCTAGGACGCATATTTAAGGAGATATGGGCAAAATAAGTTTTTCATATAAAAATTTCAATTTTTTTAGGTTTTGGATGGATTTTTCAATTTTTTGGGGGAGGTCACGAATTAAAGTCCTTTTACCTCTAGGACGCATATTTTAGGAGATATGGGCAAAAGAAGATTTTCATATAAAAATTTCAATTTTTTTAGGTTTTGGGTGGATTTTTCAATTTTTTGGGGGAGGTCACGAATTAAAGTCCTTTTCGCTCTAGGACGCATATTTAAGGAGATATGGGCAAAAGAAGTTTTTCATATAAAAATTTAAATTTTTTTAGGTTTTGGGTGGATTTTTCAATTTTTTGGGGGTGGTCACGAATTAAAGTCCTTTTCGCTCTAGGACGCATATTTAAGGAGATATGGGCAAAAGAAGTTTTTCATATAAAAATTTCAATTTTTTTAGGTTTTGGGTGGATTTTTCAATTTTTTGGGGGTGGTCACGAATTAAAGTCCTTTTCGCTCTAGGACGCTTAGTTTAGGAGATATGGGCAAAAGAAGTTTTTCATATAAAAATTTAAATTTTTTTAGGTTTTGGATGGATTTTTCAATTTTTTGGGGGAGGTCACGAATTAAAGTCCTTTTCGCTCTAGGACGCATATTTAAGGAGATATGGGCAAAAGAAGTTTTTCATATAAAAATTTCAATTTTTTTAGGTTTTGGGTGGATTTTTCAATTTTTTGGGGGTGGTCACGAATTAAAGTCCTTTTCGCTCTAGGACGCTTAGTTTAGGAGATATGGGCAAAAGAAGTTTTTCATATAAAAATTTAAATTTTTTTAGGTTTTGGATGAATTTTTCAATTTTTTGTGGGTGGTCACGAATTAAAGTCCTTTTCACTCTAGGACGCATATTTAAGGAGATATGGGCAAAAGAAGTTTTTCATATAAAAATTTAAATTTTTTTAGGTTTTGGATGGATTTTTCAATTTTTTGGGGGAGGTCACGAATTAAAGTCCTTTCGCTCTAGGACGCATATTTAAGGAGATATGGGCAAAAGAAGTTTTTCATATAAAAATTTCAATTTTTTTAGGTTTTGGGTGGATTTTTCAATTTTTTGGGGGAGGTCACGAATTAAAGTCCTTTTCGCTCTAGGACGCATATTTAAGGGGATATGGGCAAAAGAAGATTTTCATATAAAAATTTCAATTTTTTTAGGTTTTGGTTGGATTTTTCAATTTTTTGGGGGAGGTCACGAATTAAAGTCCTTTTCGCTCTAGGACGCATATTTAAGGAGATATGGGCAAAAGAAGTTTTTCATATAAAAATTTCAATTTTTTTAGGTTTTGGGTGGATTTTTCAATTTTTTGGGGGTGGTCACGAATTAAAGTCCTTTTCGCTCTAGGACGCTTAGTTTAGGAGATATGGGCAAAAGAAGTTTTTCATATAAAAATTTAAATTTTTTTAGGTTTTGGATGGATTTTTCAATTTTTTGGGGGAGGTCACGAATTAAAGTCCTTTTCGCTCTAGGACGCATATTTAAGGAGATATGGGCAAAAGAAGTTTTTCATATAAAAATTTAAATTTTTTTAGGTTTTGGGTGGATTTTTAAATTTTTGGGGGAGGTCACGAATTAAAGTCCTTTTCGCTCTAGGACGCTTAGTTTAGGAGATATGGGCAAAAGAAGTTTTTCATATAAAAATTTAAATTTTTTTAGGTTTTGGATGGATTTTTCAATTTTTGGGGGTGGTCACGAATTAAAGTCCTTTTCGCTCTAGGACGCATATTTAAGGAGATATGGGCAAAAGAAGTTTTTCATATAAAAATTTAAATTTTTTTAGGTTTTGGGTGGATTTTTCAATTTTTTGGGGGTGGTCACGAATTAAAGTCCTTTTCGCTCTAGGACGCTTAGTTTAGGAGATATGGGCAAAAGAAGTTTTTCATATAAAAATTTAAATTTTTTTAGGTTTTGGATGGATTTTTCAATTTTTTGGGGGAGGTCACGAATTAAAGTCCTTTTCGCTCTAGGACGCATATTTAAGGAGATATGGGCAAAAGAAGTTTTCATATAAAAATTTCAATTTTTTTAGGTTTTGGGTGGATTTTTCAATTTTTTGGGGGTGGTCACGAATTAAAGTCCTTTTCGCTCTAGGACGCTTAGTTTAGGAGATATGGGCAAAAGAAGTTTTTCATATAAAAATTTAAATTTTTTTAGGTTTTGGATGGATTTTTCAATTTTTTGGGGGAGGTCACGAATTAAAGTCCTTTTCGCTCTAGGACGCATATTTAATGAGATATGGGCAAAAGAAGTTTTTCATATAAAAATTTAAATTTTTTTAGGTTTTGGGTAGATTTTTCAATTTTTTGGGGGAGGTCACGAATTAAAGTCCTTTTCGCTCTAGGACGCATATTTAAGGAGATATGGGCAAAAGAAGTTTTTCATATAAAAAATTAAATTTTTTTAGGTTTTGGATGGATTTTTCAATTTTTTGGGGGTGGTCACGAATTAAAGTCCTTTTCGCTCTAGGACGCTTAGTTTAGGAGATATGGGCAAAAGAAGTTTTTCATATAAAAATTTGAATTTTTTTAGGTTTTGGATGGATTTTTCAATTTTTGGGGGTGGTCACGAATTAAAGTCCTTTTCGCTCTAGGACGCATATTTAAGGAGATATGGGCAAAAGAAGTTTTTCATATAAAAATTTCAATTTTTTTAGGTTTTGGGTGGATTTTTCAATTTTTTGGGGGTGGTCACGAATTAAAGTCCTTTTCGCTCTAGGACGCTTAGTTTAGGAGATATGGGCAAAAGAAGTTTTTCATATAAAAATTTAAATTTTTTTAGGTTTTGGATGGATTTTTCAATTTTTTGGGGGAGGTCACGAATTAAAGTCCTTTTCGCTCTAGGACGCATATTTAAGGAGATATGGGCAAAAGAAGTTTTCATATAAAAATTTCAATTTTTTTAGGTTTTGGGTGGATTTTTCAATTTTTTGGGGGTGGTCACGAATTAAAGTCCTTTTCGCTCTAGGACGCTTAGTTTAGGAGATATGGGCAAAAGAAGTTTTTCATATAAAAATTTAAATTTTTTTAGGTTTTGGATGGATTTTTCAATTTTTTGGGGGAGGTCACGAATTAAAGTCCTTTTCGCTCTAGGACGCATATTTAATGAGATATGGGCAAAAGAAGTTTTTCATATAAAAATTTAAATTTTTTTAGGTTTTGGGTAGATTTTTCAATTTTTTGGGGGAGGTCACGAATTAAAGTCCTTTTCGCTCTAGGACGCATATTTAAGGAGATATGGGCAAAAGAAGTTTTTCATATAAAAAATTAAATTTTTTTAGGTTTTGGATGGATTTTTCAATTTTTTGGGGGTGGTCACGAATTAAAGTCCTTTTCGCTCTAGGACGCATATTTAAGGAGATATGGGCAAAAGAAGTTTTTCATATAAAAATTTCAATTTTTTTAGGTTTTGGGTGGATTTTTCAATTTTTTGGGGAGGTCACGAATTAAAGTCCTTTTCGCTCTAGGACGCATATTTAAGGAGATATGGGCAAAAGAAGTTTTTCGTATAAAAATTTCAATTTTTTTTAGGTTTTGGGTGGATTTTTCAATTTTTTGGGAGTGGTCACGAATTAAAGTCCTTTTCGCTCTAGGACGCATATTTAAGGAGATATGGGCAAAAGAAGTTTTTCATATAAAAATTTCAATTTTTTTTAGGTTTTGGGTGGATTTTTCAATTTTTTGGGGAGGTCACGAATTAAAGTCCTTTTCGCTCTAGGACGCATATTTAAGGAGATATGGGCAAAAGAAGTTTTTCATATAAAAATTTAAATTTTTTTAGGTTTTTGGTGGATTTTTCAATTTTTTGGGGGTGGTCACGAATTAAAGTCCTTTTCGCTCTAGGACGCTTAGTTTAGGAGATATGGGCAAAAGAAGTTTTTCATATAAAAATTTAAATTTTTTTAGGTTTTGGATGGATTTTTCAATTTTTTGGGGGAGGTCACGAATTAAAGTCCTTTTCGCTCTAGGACGCATATTTAAGGAGATATGGGCAAAAGAAGTTTTTCATATAAAAATTTAAATTTTTTTAGGTTTTGGGTGGATTTTTCAATTTTTTGGGGGAGGTCACGAATTAAAGTCCTTTTCGCTCTAGGACGCTTAGTTTAGGAGATATGTGCAAAAGAAGTTTTTCATATAAAAATTTCAATTTTTTTAGGTTTTGGGTGGATTTTTCAATTTTTTGGGGGTGGTCACGAATTAAAGTCCTTTTCGCTCTAGGACGCATATTTAAGGAGATATGGGCAAAAGAAGTTTTCCATATAAAAATTTCATTTTTTGTAGGTTTTGGGTGGATTTTTCAATTTTTTGGGGGTGGTCACGAATTAAAGTCCTTTTCGCTCTAGGACGCTTAGTTTAGGAGATATGGGCAAAAGAAGTTTTTCATATAAAAATTTAAATTTTTTTAGGTTTTGGATGGATTTTTCAATTTTTGGGGGTGGTCACGAATTAAAGTCCTTTTCGCTCTAGGACGCATATTTAAGGAGATATGGGCAAAAGAAGTTTTTCATATAAAAATTTAAATTTTTTTAGGTTTTGGGTGGATTTTTCAATTTTTTGGGGGTGGTCACGAATTAAAGTCCTTTTCGCTCTAGGACGCTTAGTTTAGGAGATATGGGCAAAAGAAGTTTTTCATATAAAAATTTAAATTTTTTTAGGTTTTGGATGGATTTTTCAATTTTTTGGGGGAGGTCACGAATTAAAGTCCTTTTCGCTCTAGGACGCATATTTAAGGAGATATGGGCAAAAGAAGTTTTCATATAAAAATTTCAATTTTTTTAGGTTTTGGGTGGATTTTTCAATTTTTTGGGGGTGGTCACGAATTAAAGTCCTTTTCGCTCTAGGACGCTTAGTTTAGGAGATATGGGCAAAAGAAGTTTTTCATATAAAAATTTAAATTTTTTTTGGTTTTGGATGGATTTTTCAATTTTTTGGGGGAGGTCACGAATTAAAGTCCTTTTCGCTCTAGGACGCATATTTAATGAGATATGGGCAAAAGAAGTTTTTCATATAAAAATTTAAATTTTTTTAGGTTTTGGGTAGATTTTTCAATTTTTTGGGGGAGGTCACGAATTAAAGTCCTTTTCGCTCTAGGACGCATATTTAAGGAGATATGGGCAAAAGAAGTTTTTCATATAAAAAATTAAATTTTTTTAGGTTTTGGATGGATTTTTCAATTTTTTGGGGGTGGTCACGAATTAAAGTCCTTTTCGCTCTAGGACGCATATTTAAGGAGATATGGGCAAAAGAAGTTTTTCATATAAAAATTTCAATTTTTTTAGGTTTTGGGTGGATTTTTCAATTTTTTGGGGAGGTCACGAATTAAAGTCCTTTTCGCTCTAGGACGCATATTTAAGGAGATATGGGCAAAAGAAGTTTTTCGTATAAAAATTTCAATTTTTTTAGGTTTTGGGTGGATTTTTCAATTTTTTGGGAGTGGTCACGAATTAAAGTCCTTTTCGCTCTAGGACGCATATTTAAGGAGATATGGGCAAAAGAAGTTTTTCATATAAAAATTTCAATTTTTTTTAGGTTTTGGGTGGATTTTTCAATTTTTTGGGGAGGTCACGAATTAAAGTCCTTTTCGCTCTAGGACGCATATTTAAGGAGATATGGGCAAAAGAAGTTTTTCATATAAAAATTTAAATTTTTTTAGGTTTTTGGTGGATTTTTCAATTTTTTGGGGGTGGTCACGAATTAAAGTCCTTTTCGCTCTAGGACGCTTAGTTTTGGAGATATGGGCAAAAGAAGTTTTTCATATAAAAATTTAAATTTTTTTAGGTTTTGGATGGATTTTTCAATTTTTTGGGGGAGGTCACGAATTAAAGTCCTTTTCGCTCTAGGACGCATATTTAAGGAGATATGGGCAAACGAAGATTTTCATATAAAAATTTCAATTTTTTTAGGTTTTGGGTGGATTTTTCAATTTTTTGGGGGAGGTCACGAATTAAAGTCCTTTTCGCTCTAGGACGCATATTTAAGGGCAAAAGAAGTTTTTCATATAAAAAATTAAATTTTTTTAGGTTTTGGATGGATTTTTCAATTTTTTGGGGGTGGTCACGAATTAAAGTCCTTTTCGCTCTAGGACGCATATTTAAGGAGATATGGGCAAAAGAAGTTTTTCATATAAAAATTTCAATTTTTTTAGGTTTTGGGTGGATTTTTCAATTTTTTGGGGAGGTCACGAATTAAAGTCCTTTTCGCTCTAGGACGCATATTGAAGGAGATATGGGCAAAAGAAGTTTTTCATATAAAAATTTCAATTTTTTTAGGTTTTGGGTGGATTTTTCAATTTTTTGGGGGTGGTCACGAATTAAAGTCCTTTTCGCTCTAGGACGCTTAGTTTAGGAGATATGGGCAAAAGAAGTTTTTCATATAAAAATTTAAATTTTTTTAGGTTTTGGATGGATTTTTCAATTTTTTGGGGGAGGTCACGAATTAAAGTCCTTTTCGCTCTAGGACGCATATTTAAGGAGATATGGGCAAAAGAAGTTTTTCATATAAAAATTTAAATTTTTTTAGGTTTTGGGTGGATTTTTCAATTTTTTGGGGGAGGTCACGAATTAAAGTCCTTTTCGCTCTAGGACGCTTAGTTTAGGAGATATGTGCAAAAGAAGTTTTTCATATAAAAATTTCAATTTTTTTAGGTTTTGGGTGGATTTTTCAATTTTTTGGGGGTGGTCACGAATTAAAGTCCTTTTCGCTCTAGGACGCATATTTAAGGAGATATGGGCAAAAGAAGTTTTCCATATAAAAATTTCATTTTTTGTAGGTTTTGGGTGGATTTTTCAATTTTTTGGGGGTGGTCACGAATTAAAGTCCTTTTCGCTCTAGGACGCTTAGTTTAGGAGATATGGGCAAAAGAAGTTTTTCATATAAAAATTTAAATTTTTTTAGGTTTTGGATGGATTTTTCAATTTTTTGGGGGAGGTCACGAATTAAAGTCCTTTTCGCTCTAGGACGCATATTTAAGGAGATATGGGCAAAAGAAGTTTTTCATATAAAAATTTAAATTTTTTAGGTTTTGGGTGGATTTTTCAATTTTTTGGGGATGGTCACGAATTAAAGTCCTTTTCGCTCTAGGACGCTTAGTTTAGGAGATATGGGCAAAAGAAGTTTTTCATATAAAAATTTAAATTTTTTTAGGTTTTGGATGGATTTTTCAATTTTTTGGGGGTGGTCACGAATTAAAGTCCTTTTCGCTTTAGGACGCATATTTAAGGAGATATGGGCAAAAGAAGTTTTTCGTATAAAAATTTCAATTTTTTTTTAGGTTTTGGGTGGATTTTTCAATTTTTTGGGGAGGTCACGAATTAAAGTCCTTTTCGCTCTAGGACGCATATTTAAGGAGATATGGGCAAAAGAAGTTTTTCATATAAAAATTTAAATTTTTTTAGGTTTTGGGTGGATTTTTCAATTTTTTGGGGGTGGTCACGAATTAAAGTCCTTTTCGCTCTAGGACGCTTAGTTTAGGAGATATGGGCAAAAGAAGTTTTTCATATAAAAATTTCAATTTTTTTAGGTTTTGGATGGATTTTTCAATTTTTTGGGGGAGGTCACGAATTAAAGTCCTTTTCGCTCTAGGACGCATATTTAAGGAGATATGGGCAAAAGAAGTTTTTCATATAAAAATTTAATTTTTTTAGGTTTTGGGTGGATTTTTCAATTTTTTGGGGGTGGTCACGAATTAAAGTCCTTTTCGCTCTAGGACGCTTAGTTTAGGAGATATGGGCAAAAGAAGTTTTTCATATAAAAATTTAAATTTTTTAGGTTTTGGATGGATTTTTCAATTTTTTGGGGGAGGTCACGAATTAAAGTCCTTTTCGCTTTAGGACGCATATTTAAGGAGATATGGGCAAAAGAAGTTTTTCGTATAAAAATTTCAATTTTTTTTTAGGTTTTGGGTGGATTTTTCAATTTTTTGGGGGTGGTCACGAATTAAAGTCCTTTTCGCTCTAGGACGCATATTTTTCAATTTTTTGGGGAGGTCACGAATTAAAGTCCTTTTCGCTCTAGGACGCATATTTAAGGAGATATGGGCAAAAGAAGTTTTTCATATAAAAATTTAAATTTTTTTAGGTTTTGGGTGGATTTTTCAATTTTTTGGGGGTGGTCACGAATTAAAGTCCTTTTCGCTCTAGGACGCTTAGTTTAGGAGATATGGGCAAAAGAAGTTTTTCATATAAAAATTTCAATTTTTTTAGGTTTTGGATGGATTTTTCAATTTTTTGGGGGAGGTCACGAATTAAAGTCCTTTTCGCTCTAGGACGCATATTTAAGGAGATATGGGCAAAAGAAGTTTTTCATATAAAAATTTAATTTTTTTAGGTTTTGGGTGGATTTTTCAATTTTTTGGGGGTGGTCACGAATTAAAGTCCTTTTCGCTCTAGGACGCTTAGTTTAGGAGATATGGGCAAAAGAAGTTTTTCATATAAAAATTTAAATTTTTTAGGTTTTGGATGGATTTTTAAATTTTTTGGGGGAGGTCACGAATTAAAGTCCTTTTCGCTGTAGGACGCATATTTAAGGAGATATGGGCAAAAGAAGTTTTTCGTATAAAAATTTCAATTTTTTTTTAGGTTTTGGGTGGATTTTTCAATTTTTTGGGGGTGGTCACGAATTAAAGTCCTTTTCGCTCTAGGACGCATATTTAAGGAGATATGGGCAAAAGAAGTTTTTCATATAAAAATTTCAATTTTTTTAGGTTTTGGGTGGATTTTTCAATTTTTTGGGGAGGTCACGAATTAAAGTCCTTTTCGCTCTAGGACGCATATTGAAGGAGATATGGGCAAAAGAAGTTTTTCATATAAAAATTTCAATTTTTTTAGGTTTTGGGTGGATTTTTCAATTTTTTGGGGGTGGTCACGAATTAAAGTCCTTTTCGCTCTAGGACGCTTAGTTTAGGAGATATGGGCAAAAGAAGTTTTTCATATAAAAATTTAAATTTTTTTAGGTTTTGGATGGATTTTTCAATTTTTTGGGGGAGGTCACGAATTAAAGTCCTTTTCGCTCTAGGACGCATATTTAAGGAGATATGGGCAAAAGAAGTTTTTCATATAAAAATTTAAATTTTTTTAGGTTTTGGGTGGATTTTTCAATTTTTTGGGGGAGGTCACGAATTAAAGTCCTTTTCGCTCTAGGACGCTTAGTTTAGGAGATATGGGCAAAAGAAGTTTTTCATATAAAAATTTCAATTTTTTTAGGTTTTGGGTGGATTTTTCAATTTTTTGGGGGTGGTCACGAATTAAAGTCCTTTTCGCTCTAGGACGCATATTTAAGGAGATATGGGCAAAAGAAGTTTTCCATATAAAAATTTCATTTTTTTTAGGTTTTGGGTGGATTTTTCAATTTTTTGGGGGTGGTCACGAATTAAAGTCCTTTTCGCTCTAGGACGCTTAGTTTAGGAGATATGGGCAAAAGAAGTTTTTCATATAAAAATTTAAATTTTTTTAGGTTTTGGATGGATTTTTCAATTTTTTGGGGGAGGTCACGAATTAAAGTCCTTTTCGCTCTAGGACGCATATTTAAGGAGATATGGGCAAAAGAAGTTTTTCATATAAAAATTTAAATTTTTTAGGTTTTGGGTGGATTTTTCAATTTTTTGGGGATGGTCACGAATTAAAGTCCTTTTCGCTCTAGGACGCTTAGTTTAGGAGATATGGGCAAAAGAAGTTTTTCATATAAAAATTTAAATTTTTTTAGGTTTTGGATGGATTTTTCAATTTTTTGGGGGTGGTCACGAATTAAAGTCCTTTTCACTATAGGACGCATATTTAAGGAGATATGGGCAAAAAAGTTTTTCATATAAAAATTTAAATTTTTTTAGGTTTTGGATGGATTTTTAAATTTTTTGGGGGAGGTCACGAATTAAAGTCCTTTTCGCTCTAGGACGCATATTTAAGGAGATATGGGCAAAAGAAGTTTTTCATATAAAAATTTCAATTTTTTTAGGTTTTGGGTGGATTTTTCAATTTTTTGGGGGAGGTCACGAATTAAAGTCCTTTTCGCTCTAGGACGCATATTTAAGGGGATATGGGCAAAAGAAGATTTTCATATAAAAATTTCAATTTTTTTAGGTTTTGGGTGGATTTTTCAATTTTTTGGGGGAGGTCACGAATTAAAGTCCTTTTCGCTCTAGGACGCATATTTAAGGAGATATGGGCAAAAGAAGTTTTTCATATAAAAATTTCAATTTTTTTAGGATTTGGGTGGATTTTTCAATCTTTTGGGGGTGGTCACGAATTAAAGTCCTTTTCGCTCTAGGACGCTTAGTTTAGGAGATATGGGCAAAAGAAGTTTTTCATATAAAAATTTAAATTTTTTTAGGTTTTGGGTGGATTTTTCAATTTTTTGGGGGAGGTCACGAATTAAAGTCCTTTTCGCTCTAGGACGCTTAGTTTAGGAGATATGGGCAAAAGAAGTTTTTCATATAAAAATTTAAATTTTTTTAGGTTTTGGATGGATTTTTCAATTTTTTGGGGGAGGTCACGAATTAAAGTCCTTTTCGCTCTAGGACGCATATTTAAGGAGATATGGGCAAAAGAAGTTTTCATATAAAAATTTCAATTTTTTTAGGTTTTGGGTGGATTTTTCAATTTTTTGGGGGTGGTCACGAATTAAAGTCCTTTTCGCTCTAGGACGCATATTTAAGGAGATATGGGCAAAAGAAGTTTTTCATATAAAAATTTCAATTTTTTTAGGTTTGGGTGGATTTTTCAATTTTTTGGGGGTGGTCACGAATTAAAGTCCTTTTCGCTCTAGGACGCTTAGTTTAGGAGATATGGGCAAAAGAAGTTTTTCATATAAAAATTTAAATTTTTTTAGGTTTTGGATGGATTTTTCAATTTTTTGGGGGTGGTCACGAATTAAAGTCCTTTTCGCTCTAGGACGCATATTTAAGGAGATATGGGCAAAAGAAGTTTTTCATATAAAATTTTCAATTTTTTTAGGTTTTGGGTGGATTTTTCAATTTTTTGGGGGTGGTCACGAATTAAAGTCCTTTTCGCTCTAGGACGCTTAGTTTAGGAGATATGGCCAAAAGAAGTTTTTCATATAAAAATTTAAATTTTTTTAGGTTTTGTATGGATTTTTCAATTTTTTGAGGGAGGTCACGAATTAAAGTCCTTTTCGCTCTAGGACGCATATTTAAGGAGATATGGGCAAAAGAAGTTTCCATATAAAAATTTAAATTTTTTTAGGTTTTGGGTGGATTTTTCAATTTTTTGGGGGTGGTCACGAATTAAAGTCCTTTTCGCTCTAGGACGCTTAGTTTAGGAGATATGGGCAAAAGAAGTTTTTCATATAAAAATTTAAATTTTTTTAGGTTTTGGATAGATTTTTCAATTTTTTGGGGGAGGTCACGAATTAAAGTCCTTTTCGCTCTAGGACGCTTAGTTTAGGAGATATGGGCAAAAGAAGTTTTTCGTATAAAAATTTCAATTTTTTTAGGTTTTGAGTGGATTTTTCAATTTTTTGGGGATGGTCACGAATTAAAGTCCTTTTCGCTCTAGGACTCATATTTAAGGAGATATGGGCAAAAGAAGTTTTTCGTATAAAAATTTCAATTTTTTTTAGGTTTTGGGTGGATTTTTCAATTTTTTGGGGGTGGTCACGAATTAAAGTCCTTTTCGCTCTAGGACGCATATTTAAGGAGATATGGGCAAAAGAAGTTTTTCATATAAAAATTTCAACTTTTTTAGGTTTTGGGTGGATTTTTCAATTTTTTGGGGAGGTCACGAATTAAAGTCCTTTTCGCTCTAGGACGCTTAGTTTAGGAGATATGGGCAAAAGAAGTTTTTCATATAAAAATTTAAATTTTTTTAGGTTTTGGATGGATTTTTCAATTTTTTGGGGGAGGTCACGAATTAAAGTCCTTTTCGCTCTAGGACGCATATTTAAGGAGATATGGGCAAAAGAAGTTTTTCATATAAAAATTTAAATTTTTTTAGGTTTTGGGTGGATTTTTCAATTTTTTGGGGGAGGTCACGAATTAAAGTCCTTTTCGCTCTAGGACGCTTAGTTTAGGAGATATGGGCAAAAGAAGTTTTGCATATAAGAATTTAAATTTTTTTAGGTTTTGGATGGATTTTTCAATTTTTTGGGGGTGGTCACGAATTAAAGTCCTTTTCGCTCTAGGACGCATATTTAAGGAGATATGGGCAAAAGAAGTTTTTCATATAAAAATTTCAATTTTTTAGGTTTTGGGTGGATTTTTCAATTTTTTGGGGGTGGTCACGAATTAAAGTCCTTTTCGCTCTAGGACGCTTAGTTTAGGAGATATGGGCAAAAGAAGTTTTTCAAATAAAAATTTCAATTTTTTTAGGTTTTGGGTGGATTTTAAAATTTTTTGGGGGAGGTCACGAATTAAAGTCCTTTTCGCTCTAGGACGCATATTTAAGGAGATATGGGCAAAAGAAGTTTTTCATATAAAAATTTCAATTTTTTTAGGTTTTGGGTGGATTTTTCAATTTTTTGGGGAGGTCACGAATTAAAGTCCTTTTCGCTCTAGGACGCATATTGAAGGAGATATGGGCAAAAGAAGTTTTTCATATAAAAATTTCAATTTTTTTAGGTTTTGGGTGGATTTTTCAATTTTTTGGGGGTGGTCACGAATTAAAGTCCTTTTCGCTCTAGGACGCTTAGTTTAGGAGATATGGGCAAAAGAAGTTTTTCATATAAAAATTTAAATTTTTTTAGGTTTTGGATGGATTTTTCAATTTTTTGGGGGAGGTCACGAATTAAAGTCCTTTTCGCTCTAGGACGCATATTTAAGGAGATATGGGCAAAAGAAGTTTTTCATATAAAAATTTAAATTTTTTTAGGTTTTGGGTGG
Source organism: Haematobia irritans (assembly GCF_050003625.1). Lineage (NCBI taxonomy): Eukaryota > Metazoa > Arthropoda > Insecta > Diptera > Muscidae > Haematobia > Haematobia irritans. The sequence goes on along the minus strand of NC_134397.1, from coordinate 161,279,652 downwards.
ATTTTTCAATTTTTTGGGGGAGGTCACGAATTAAAGTCCTTTTCGCTCTAGGACGCTTAGTTTAGGAGATATGGGCAAAAGAAGTTTTTCATATAAAAATTTCAATTTTTTTAGGTTTTGGGTGGATTTTTCAATTTTTTGGGGGTGGTCACGAATTAAAGTCCTTTTCGCTCTAGGACGCATATTTAAGGAGATATGGGCAAAAGAAGTTTTCCATATAAAAATTTCATTTTTTTTAGGTTTTGGGTGGATTTTTCAATTTTTTGGGGGTGGTCACGAATTAAAGTCCTTTTCGCTCTAGGACGCTTAGTTTAGGAGATATGGGCAAAAGAAGTTTTTCATATAAAAATTTAAATTTTTTTAGGTTTTGGATGGATTTTTCAATTTTTTGGGGGAGGTCACGAATTAAAGTCCTTTTCGCTCTAGGACGCATATTTAAGGAGATATGGGCAAAAGAAGTTTTTCATATAAAAATTTAAATTTTTTAGGTTTTGGGTGGATTTTTCAATTTTTTGGGGATGGTCACGAATTAAAGTCCTTTTCGCTCTAGGACGCTTAGTTTAGGAGATATGGGCAAAAGAAGTTTTTCATATAAAAATTTAAATTTTTTTAGGTTTTGGATGGATTTTTCAATTTTTTGGGGGTGGTCACGAATTAAAGTCCTTTTCACTATAGGACGCATATTTAAGGAGATATGGGCAAAAAAGTTTTTCATATAAAAATTTAAATTTTTTTAGGTTTTGGATGGATTTTTAAATTTTTTGGGGGAGGTCACGAATTAAAGTCCTTTTCGCTCTAGGACGCATATTTAAGGAGATATGGGCAAAAGAAGTTTTTCATATAAAAATTTCAATTTTTTTAGGTTTTGGGTGGATTTTTCAATTTTTTGGGGGAGGTCACGAATTAAAGTCCTTTTCGCTCTAGGACGCATATTTAAGGGGATATGGGCAAAAGAAGATTTTCATATAAAAATTTCAATTTTTTTAGGTTTTGGGTGGATTTTTCAATTTTTTGGGGGAGGTCACGAATTAAAGTCCTTTTCGCTCTAGGACGCATATTTAAGGAGATATGGGCAAAAGAAGTTTTTCATATAAAAATTTCAATTTTTTTAGGTTTTGGGTGGATTTTTCAATCTTTTGGGGGTGGTCACGAATTAAAGTCCTTTTCGCTCTAGGACGCTTAGTTTAGGAGATATGGGCAAAAGAAGTTTTTCATATAAAAATTTAAATTTTTTTAGGTTTTGGGTGGATTTTTCAATTTTTTGGGGGAGGTCACGAATTAAAGTCCTTTTCGCTCTAGGACGCTTAGTTTAGGAGATATGGGCAAAAGAAGTTTTTCATATAAAAATTTAAATTTTTTTAGGTTTTGGATGGATTTTTCAATTTTTTGGGGGAGGTCACGAATTAAAGTCCTTTTCGCTCTAGGACGCATATTTAAGGAGATATGGGCAAAAGAAGTTTTCATATAAAAATTTCAATTTTTTTAGGTTTTGGGTGGATTTTTCAATTTTTTGGGGGTGGTCACGAATTAAAGTCCTTTTCGCTCTAGGACGCATATTTAAGGAGATATGGGCAAAAGAAGTTTTTCATATAAAAATTTCAATTTTTTTAGGTTTGGGTGGATTTTTCAATTTTTTGGGGGTGGTCACGAATTAAAGTCCTTTTCGCTCTAGGACGCTTAGTTTAGGAGATATGGGCAAAAGAAGTTTTTCATATAAAAATTTAAATTTTTTTAGGTTTTGGATGGATTTTTCAATTTTTTGGGGGTGGTCACGAATTAAAGTCCTTTTCGCTCTAGGACGCATATTTAAGGAGATATGGGCAAAAGAAGTTTTTCATATAAAATTTTCAATTTTTTTAGGTTTTGGGTGGATTTTTCAATTTTTTGGGGGTGGTCACGAATTAAAGTCCTTTTCGCTCTAGGACGCTTAGTTTAGGAGATATGGCCAAAAGAAGTTTTTCATATAAAAATTTAAATTTTTTTAGGTTTTGTATGGATTTTTCAATTTTTTGAGGGAGGTCACGAATTAAAGTCCTTTTCGCTCTAGGACGCATATTTAAGGAGATATGGGCAAAAGAAGTTTTTCATATAAAAATTTAAATTTTTTTAGGTTTTGGGTGGATTTTTCAATTTTTTGGGGGAGGTCACGAATTAAAGTCCTTTTCGCTCTAGGACGCTTAGTTTAGGAGATATGGGCAAAAGAAGTTTTGCATATAAGAATTTAAATTTTTTTAGGTTTTGGATGGATTTTTCAATTTTTTGGGGGTGGTCACGAATTAAAGTCCTTTTCGCTCTAGGACGCATATTTAAGGAGATATGGGCAAAAGAAGTTTTTCATATAAAAATTTCAATTTTTTAGGTTTTGGGTGGATTTTTCAATTTTTTGGGGGTGGTCACGAATTAAAGTCCTTTTCGCTCTAGGACGCTTAGTTTAGGAGATATGGGCAAAAGAAGTTTTTCAAATAAAAATTTCAATTTTTTTAGGTTTTGGGTGGATTTTAAAATTTTTTGGGGGAGGTCACGAATTAAAGTCCTTTTCGCTCTAGGACGCATATTTAAGGAGATATGGGCAAAAGAAGTTTTTCATATAAAAATTTCAATTTTTTTAGGTTTTGGGTGGATTTTTCAATTTTTTGGGGAGGTCACGAATTAAAGTCCTTTTCGCTCTAGGACGCATATTGAAGGAGATATGGGCAAAAGAAGTTTTTCATATAAAAATTTCAATTTTTTTAGGTTTTGGGTGGATTTTTCAATTTTTTGGGGGTGGTCACGAATTAAAGTCCTTTTCGCTCTAGGACGCTTAGTTTAGGAGATATGGGCAAAAGAAGTTTTTCATATAAAAATTTAAATTTTTTTAGGTTTTGGATGGATTTTTCAATTTTTTGGGGGAGGTCACGAATTAAAGTCCTTTTCGCTCTAGGACGCATATTTAAGGAGATATGGGCAAAAGAAGTTTTTCATATAAAAATTTAAATTTTTTTAGGTTTTGGGTGGATTTTTCAATTTTTTGGGGGAGGTCACGAATTAAAGTCCTTTTCGCTCTAGGACGCTTAGTTTAGGAGATATGGGCAAAAGAAGTTTTTCATATAAAAATTTCAATTTTTTTAGGTTTTGGGTGGATTTTTCAATTTTTTGGGGGTGGTCACGAATTAAAGTCCTTTTCGCTCTAGGACGCATATTTAAGGAGATATGGGCAAAAGAAGTTTTCCATATAAAAATTTCATTTTTTTTAGGTTTTGGGTGGATTTTTCAATTTTTTGGGGGTGGTCACGAATTAAAGTCCTTTTCGCTCTAGGACGCTTAGTTTAGGAGATATGGGCAAAAGAAGTTTTTCATATAAAAATTTAAATTTTTTTAGGTTTTGGATGGATTTTTCAATTTTTTGGGGGAGGTCACGAATTAAAGTCCTTTTCGCTCTAGGACGCATATTTAAGGAGATATGGGCAAAAGAAGTTTTTCATATAAAAATTTAAATTTTTTAGGTTTTGGGTGGATTTTTCAATTTTTTGGGGATGGTCACGAATTAAAGTCCTTTTCGCTCTAGGACGCTTAGTTTAGGAGATATGGGCAAAAGAAGTTTTTCATATAAAAATTTAAATTTTTTTAGGTTTTGGATGGATTTTTCAATTTTTTGGGGGTGGTCACGAATTAAAGTCCTTTTCACTATAGGACGCATATTTAAGGAGATATGGGCAAAAAAGTTTTTCATATAAAAATTTAAATTTTTTTAGGTTTTGGATGGATTTTTAAATTTTTTGGGGGAGGTCACGAATTAAAGTCCTTTTCGCTCTAGGACGCATATTTAAGGAGATATGGGCAAAAGAAGTTTTTCATATAAAAATTTCAATTTTTTTAGGTTTTGGGTGGATTTTTCAATTTTTTGGGGGAGGTCACGAATTAAAGTCCTTTTCGCTCTAGGACGCATATTTAAGGGGATATGGGCAAAAGAAGATTTTCATATAAAAATTTCAATTTTTTTAGGTTTTGGGTGGATTTTTCAATTTTTTGGGGGAGGTCACGAATTAAAGTCCTTTTCGCTCTAGGACGCATATTTAAGGAGATATGGGCAAAAGAAGTTTTTCATATAAAAATTTCAATTTTTTTAGGTTTTGGGTGGATTTTTCAATCTTTTGGGGGTGGTCACGAATTAAAGTCCTTTTCGCTCTAGGACGCTTAGTTTAGGAGATATGGGCAAAAGAAGTTTTTCATATAAAAATTTAAATTTTTTTAGGTTTTGGGTGGATTTTTCAATTTTTTGGGGGAGGTCACGAATTAAAGTCCTTTTCGCTCTAGGACGCTTAGTTTAGGAGATATGGGCAAAAGAAGTTTTTCATATAAAAATTTAAATTTTTTTAGGTTTTGGATGGATTTTTCAATTTTTTGGGGGAGGTCACGAATTAAAGTCCTTTTCGCTCTAGGACGCATATTTAAGGAGATATGGGCAAAAGAAGTTTTCATATAAAAATTTCAATTTTTTTAGGTTTTGGGTGGATTTTTCAATTTTTTGGGGGTGGTCACGAATTAAAGTCCTTTTCGCTCTAGGACGCATATTTAAGGAGATATGGGCAAAAGAAGTTTTTCATATAAAAATTTCAATTTTTTTAGGTTTGGGTGGATTTTTCAATTTTTTGGGGGTGGTCACGAATTAAAGTCCTTTTCGCTCTAGGACGCTTAGTTTAGGAGATATGGGCAAAAGAAGTTTTTCATATAAAAATTTAAATTTTTTTAGGTTTTGGATGGATTTTTCAATTTTTTGGGGGTGGTCACGAATTAAAGTCCTTTTCGCTCTAGGACGCATATTTAAGGAGATATGGGCAAAAGAAGTTTTTCATATAAAATTTTCAATTTTTTTAGGTTTTGGGTGGATTTTTCAATTTTTTGGGGGTGGTCACGAATTAAAGTCCTTTTCGCTCTAGGACGCTTAGTTTAGGAGATATGGCCAAAAGAAGTTTTTCATATAAAAATTTAAATTTTTTTAGGTTTTGTATGGATTTTTCAATTTTTTGAGGGAGGTCACGAATTAAAGTCCTTTTCGCTCTAGGACGCATATTTAAGGAGATATGGGCAAAAGAAGTTTCCATATAAAAATTTAAATTTTTTTAGGTTTTGGGTGGATTTTTCAATTTTTTGGGGGTGGTCACGAATTAAAGTCCTTTTCGCTCTAGGACGCTTAGTTTAGGAGATATGGGCAAAAGAAGTTTTTCATATAAAAATTTAAATTTTTTTAGGTTTTGGATAGATTTTTCAATTTTTTGGGGGAGGTCACGAATTAAAGTCCTTTTCGCTCTAGGACGCTTAGTTTAGGAGATATGGGCAAAAGAAGTTTTTCGTATAAAAATTTCAATTTTTTTAGGTTTTGAGTGGATTTTTCAATTTTTTGGGGATGGTCACGAATTAAAGTCCTTTTCGCTCTAGGACTCATATTTAAGGAGATATGGGCAAAAGAAGTTTTTCGTATAAAAATTTCAATTTTTTTTAGGTTTTGGGTGGATTTTTCAATTTTTTGGGGGTGGTCACGAATTAAAGTCCTTTTCGCTCTAGGACGCATATTTAAGGAGATATGGGCAAAAGAAGTTTTTCATATAAAAATTTCAACTTTTTTAGGTTTTGGGTGGATTTTTCAATTTTTTGGGGAGGTCACGAATTAAAGTCCTTTTCGCTCTAGGACGCTTAGTTTAGGAGATATGGGCAAAAGAAGTTTTTCATATAAAAATTTAAATTTTTTTAGGTTTTGGATGGATTTTTCAATTTTTTGGGGGAGGTCACGAATTAAAGTCCTTTTCGCTCTAGGACGCATATTTAAGGAGATATGGGCAAAAGAAGTTTTTCATATAAAAATTTAAATTTTTTTAGGTTTTGGGTGGATTTTTCAATTTTTTGGGGGAGGTCACGAATTAAAGTCCTTTTCGCTCTAGGACGCTTAGTTTAGGAGATATGGGCAAAAGAAGTTTTGCATATAAGAATTTAAATTTTTTTAGGTTTTGGATGGATTTTTCAATTTTTTGGGGGTGGTCACGAATTAAAGTCCTTTTCGCTCTAGGACGCATATTTAAGGAGATATGGGCAAAAGAAGTTTTTCATATAAAAATTTCAATTTTTTAGGTTTTGGGTGGATTTTTCAATTTTTTGGGGGTGGTCACGAATTAAAGTCCTTTTCGCTCTAGGACGCTTAGTTTAGGAGATATGGGCAAAAGAAGTTTTTCAAATAAAAATTTCAATTTTTTTAGGTTTTGGGTGGATTTTAAAATTTTTTGGGGGAGGTCACGAATTAAAGTCCTTTTCGCTCTAGGACGCATATTTAAGGAGATATGGGCAAAAGAAGTTTTTCATATAAAAATTTAAATTTTTTTAGGTTTTGGATGGATTTTTCAATTTTTTGGGGGTGGTCACGAATTAAAGTCCTTTTCGCTCTAGGACGCATATTTAAGGAGATATGGGCAAAAGAAGTTTTTCATATAAAAATTTAAATTTTTTTAGGTTTTGGGTGGATTTTTCAATTTTTTGGGGGTGGTCACGAATTAAAGTCCTTTTCGCTCTAGGACGCTTAGTTTAGGAGATATGGGCAAAAGAAGTTTTTCATATAAAAATTTCAATTTTTTTAGGTTTTGGGTGGATTTTTCAATTTTTTGGGGGTGGTCACGAATTAAAGTCCTTTTCGCTCTAGGACGCTTAGTTTAGGAGATATGGGCAAAAGAAGTTTTTCATATAAAAATTTAAATTTTTTTAGGTTTTAGATGGATTTTTCAATTTTTTGGGGGAGGTCACGAATTAAAGTCCTTTTCGCTCTAGGACGCATATTTAAGGAGATATGGGCAAAAGAAGTTTTTCATATAAAAATTTCAATTTTTTTAGGTTTTGGGTGGATTTTTCAATTTTTTGGGGGTGGTCACGAATTAAAGTCCTTTTCGCTCTAGGACGCTTAGTTTAGGAGATATGGGCAAAAGAAGTTTTTCATATAAAAATTTAAATTTTTTTAGGTTTTGGATGGATTTTTCAATTTTTTGGGGGTTGTCACGAATTAAAGTCCTTTTCGCTCTAGGACGCTTAGTTTAGGAGATATGGGCAAAAGAAGTTTTTCATATAAAAATTTCAATTTTTTTAGGTTTTGGGTGGATTTTTCAATTTTTTGGCGGTGGTCACGAATTAAAGTCCTTTTCGCTCTAGGACGCTTAGTTTAGGAGATATGGGCAAAAGAAGTTTTTCGTATAAAAATTTCAATTTTTTTAGGTTTTGAGTGGATTTTTCAATTTTTTGGGGGTGGTCACGAATTAAAGTCCTTTTCGCTCTAGGACGCATATTTAAGGAGATATGGGCAAAAGAAGTTTTTCATATAAAAATTTAAATTTTTTTAGGTTTTGGATGGATTTTTCAATTTTTTGGGGGAGGTCACGAATTAAAGTCCTTTTCGCTCTAGGACGCATATTTAAGGAGATAGGAAAGAAGTTTTTCATATAAAAATTTAATTTTTTTAGGTTTTGGGTGGATTTTTCAATTTTTTGGGGGTGGTCACGAATTAAAGTCCTTTTCGCTCTAGGACGCTTAGTTTAGGAGATATGTGCAAAAGAAGTTTTTCATATAAAAATTTAAATTTTTTTAGGTTTTGGATGGATTTTTGAATTTTTTGGGGGAGGTCACGAATTAAAGTCCTTTTCGCTCTAGGACGCATATTTAAGGAGATATGGACAAAAGAAGTTTTTCATATAAAAATTTCAATTTTTTTAGGTTGTGGATGGGTTTTTCAATTTTTTGGGGGTGGTCACGAATTAAAGTCCTTTTCCCTCTAGGACGCATATTTAAGGAGATATGGGCAAAATAAGTTTTTCATATAAAAATTTCAATTTTTTTAGGTTTTGGATGGATTTTTCAATTTTTTGGGGGAGGTCACGAATTAAAGTCCTTTTACCTCTAGGACGCATATTTAAGGAGATATGGGCAAAAGAAGATTTTCATATAAAAATTTCAATTTTTTTAGGTTTTGGGTGGATTTGTCAATTTTTTGGGGGAGGTCACGAATTAAAGTCCTTTTCGCTCTAGGACGCATATTTAAGGAGATATGGGCAAAAGAAGTTTTTCATATAAAAATTTAAATTTTTTTAGGTTTTGGGTGGATTTTTCAATTTTTTGGGGGTGGTCACGAATTAAAGTCCTTTTCGCTCTAGGACGCATATTTAAGGAGATATGGGCAAAAGAAGTTTTTCATATAAAAATTTCAATTTTTTTAGGTTTTGGGTGGATTTTTCAATTTTTTGGGGGTGGTCACGAATTAAAGTCCTTTTCGCTCTAGGACGCTTAGTTTAGGAGATATGGGCAAAAGAAGTTTTTCATATAAAAATTTAAATTTTTTTAGGTTTTGGATGGATTTTTCAATTTTTTGGGGGAGGTCACGAATTAAAGTCCTTTTCGCTCTAGGACGCATATTTAAGGAGATATGGGCAAAAGAAGTTTTTCATATAAAAATTTAAATTTTTTTAGGTTTTGGGTGGATTTTTCAATTTTTTGGGGGTGGTCACGAATTAAAGTCCTTTTCGCTCTAGGACGCTTAGTTTAGGAGATATGGGCAAAAGAAGTTTTTCATATAAAAATTTAAATTTTTTTAGGTATTGGATGGATTTTTCAATTTTTTGGGGGTGGTCACGAATTAAAGTCCTTTTCACTCTAGGACGCATATTTAAGGAGATATGGGCAAAAGAAGTTTTTCATATAAAAATTTAAATTTTTTTAGGTTTTGGATGGATTTTTCAATTTTTTGGGGGAGGTCACGAATTAAAGTCCTTTTCGCTCTAGGACGCATATTTAAGGAGATATGGGCAAAAGAAGTTTTTCATATAAAAATTTCAATTTTTTTAGGTTTTGGGTGGATTTTTCAATTTTTTGGGGGAGGTCACGAATTAAAGTCCTTTTCGCTCTAGGACGCATATTTAAGGGGATATGGGCAAAAGAAGATTTTCATATAAAAATTTCAATTTTTTTAGGTTTTGGGTGGATTTTTCAATTTTTTGGGGGAGGTCACGAATTAAAGTCCTTTTCGCTCTAGGACGCTTAGTTTAGGAGATATGGGCAAAAGAAGTTTTTCATATAAAAATTTCAATTTTTTTAGGTTTTGGGTGGATTTTTCAATTTTTTGGGGGTGGTCACGAATTAAAGTCCTTTTCGCTCTAGGACGCTTAGTTTAGGAGATATGGGCAAAAGAAGTTTTTCATATAAAAATTTAAATTTTTTTAGGTTTTGGATGGATTTTTCAATTTTTTGGGGGAGGTCACGAATTAAAGTCCTTTTCGCTCTAGGACGCATATTTAAGGAGATATGGGCAAAAGAAGTTTTCATATAAAAATTTCAATTTTTTTAGGTTTTGGGTGGATTTTTCAATTTTTTGGGGGTGGTCACGAATTAAAGTCCTTTTCGCTCTAGGACGCTTAGTTTAGGAGATATGGGCAAAAGAAGTTTTTCATATAAAAATTTAAATTTTTTTAGGTTTTGGATGGATTTTTCAATTTTTTGGGGGAGGTCACGAATTAAAGTCCTTTTCGCTCTAGGACGCATATTTAAGGAGATATGGGCAAAAGAAGTTTTTCATATAAAAATTTAAATTTTTTTAGGTTTTGGGTAGATTTTTCAATTTTTTGGGGGAGGTCACGAATTAAAGTCCTTTTCGCTCTAGGACGCATATTTAAGGAGATATGGGCAAAAGAAGTTTTTCATATAAAAAATTAAATTTTTTTAGATTTTGGATGGATTTTTCAATTTTTTGGGGGTGGTCACGAATTAAAGTCCTTTTCGCTCTAGGACGCATATTTAAGGAGATATGGGCAAAAGAAGTTTTTCATATAAAAATTTCAATTTTTTTAGGTTTTGGGTGGATTTTTCAATTTTTTGGGGAGGTCACGAATTAAAGTCCTTTTCGCTCTAGGACGCATATTTAAGGAGATATGGGCAAAAGAAGTTTTTCGTATAAAAATTTCAATTTTTTTTAGGTTTTGGGTGGATTTTTCAATTTTTTGGGGGTGGTCACGAATTAAAGTCCTTTTCGCACTAGGACGCATATTTAAGGAGATATGGGCAAAAGAAGTTTTTCATATAAAAATTTCAATTTTTTTTTAGGTTTTGGGTGGATTTTTCAATTTTTTGGGGAGGTCACGAATTAAAGTCCTTTTCGCTCTAGGACGCATATTTAAGGAGATATGGGCAAAAGAAGTTTTTCATATAAAAATTTAATTTTTTTAGGTTTTTGGTGGATTTTTCAATTTTTTGGGGGTGGTCACGAATTAAAGTCCTTTTCGCTCTAGGACGCTTAGTTTTGGAGATATGGGCAAAAGAAGTTTTTCATATAAAAATTTAAATTTTTTTAGGTTTTGGATGGATTTTTCAATTTTTTGGGGGAGGTCACGAATTAAAGTCCTTTTCGCTCTAGGACGCATATTTAAGGAGATATGGGCAAACGAAGATTTTCATATAAAAATTTCAATTTTTTTAGGTTTTGGGTGGATTTTTCAATTTTTTGGGGGAGGTCACGAATTAAAGTCCTTTTCGCTCTAGGACGCATATTTAAGGGCAAAAGAAGTTTTTCATATAAAAAATTAAATTTTTTTAGGTTTTGGATGGATTTTTCAATTTTTTGGGGGTGGTCACGAATTAAAGTCCTTTTCGCTCTAGGACGCATATTTAAGGAGATATGGGCAAAAGAAGTTTTTCATATAAAAATTTCAATTTTTTTAGGTTTTGGGTGGATTTTTCAATTTTTTGGGGAGGTCACGAATTAAAGTCCTTTTCGCTCTAGGACGCATATTTAAGGAGATATGGGCAAAAGAAGTTTTTCATATAAAAATTTAAATTTTTTTAGGTTTTGGGTGGATTTTTCAATTTTTTGGGGGTGGTCACGAATTAAAGTCCTTTTCGCTCTAGGACGCTTAGTTTAGGAGATATGGGCAAAAGAAGTTTTTCATATAAAAATTTCAATTTTTTTAGGTTTTGGATGGATTTTTCAATTTTTTGGGGGAGGTCACGAATTAAAGTCCTTTTCGCTCTAGGACGCATATTTAAGGAGATATGGGCAAAAGAAGTTTTTCATATAAAAATTTAATTTTTTTAGGTTTTGGGTGGATTTTTCAATTTTTTGGGGGTGGTCACGAATTAAAGTCCTTTTCGCTCTAGGACGCTTAGTTTAGGAGATATGGGCAAAAGAAGTTTTTCATATAAAAATTTAAATTTTTTTAGGTTTTGGATGGATTTTTCAATTTTTTGGGGGAGGTCACGAATTAAAGTCCTTTTCGCTTTAGGACGCATATTTAAGGAGATATGGGCAAAAGAAGTTTTTCGTATAAAAATTTCAATTTTTTTTTAGGTTTTGGGTGGATTTTTCAATTTTTTGGGGGTGGTCACGAATTAAAGTCCTTTTCGCTCTAGGACGCATATTTAAGGAGATATGGGCAAAAGAAGTTTTTCATATAAAAATTTCAATTTTTTTAGGTTTTGGGTGGATTTTTCAATTTTTTGGGGAGGTCACGAATTAAAGTCCTTTTCGCTCTAGGACGCATATTTAAGGAGATATGGGCAAAAGAAGTTTTTCATATAAAAATTTCAATTTTTTTAGGTTTTGGGTGGATTTTTCAATTTTTTGGGGGTGGTCACGAATTAAAGTCCTTTTCGCTCTAGGACGCTTAGTTTAGGAGATATGGGCAAAAGAAGTTTTTCATATACAAATTTAAATTTTTTTAGGTTTTGGATGGATTTTTCAATTTTTTGGGGGAGGTCACGAATTAAAGTCCTTTTCGCTCTAGGACGCATATTTAAGGAGATATGGGCAAAAGAAGTTTTTCATATAAAAATTTAAATTTTTTTAGGTTTTGGGTGGATTTTTCAATTTTTTGGGGGAGGTCACGAATTAAAGTCCTTTTCGCTCTAGGACGCTTAGTTTAGGAGATATGGGCAAAAGAAGTTTTTCATATAAAAATTTCAATTTTTTTAGGTTTTGGGTGGATTTTTCAATTTTTTGGGGGTGGTCACGAATTAAAGTCCTTTTCGCTCTAGGACGCATATTTAAGGAGATATGGGCAAAAGAAGTTTTTCATATAAAAATTTCATTTTTTTTAGGTTTTGGGTGGATTTTTCAATTTTTTGGGGGTGGTCACGAATTAAAGTCCTTTTCGCTCTAGGACGCTTAGTTTAGGAGATATGGGCAAAAGAAGTTTTTCATATAAAAATTTAAATTTTTTTAGGTTTTGGATGGATTTTTCAATTTTTTGGGGGAGGTCACGAATTAAAGTCCTTTTCGCTCTAGGACGCATATTTAAGGAGATATGGGCAAAAGAAGTTTTTCATATAAAAATTTAAATTTTTTTAGGTTTTGGGTGGATTTTTCAATTTTTTGGGGGTGGTCACGAATTAAAGTCCTTTTCGCTCTAGGTCGCATATTTAAGGAGATATGGGCAAAAGAAGTTTTTCATATAAAATTTTCAATTTTTTTAGGTTTTGGGTGGATTTTTCAATTTTTTGGGGGTGGTCACGAATTAAAGTCCTTTTCGCTCTAGGACGCTTAGTTTAGGAGATATGGCCAAAAGAAGTTTTTCATATAAAAATTTAAATTTTTTTTAGGTTTTGGATGGATTTTTCAATTTTTTGGGGGAGGTCACGAATTAAAGTCCTTTTCGCTCTAGGACGCATATTTAAGGAGATATGGGCAAAAGAAGTTTTCATATAAAAATTTCAATTTTTTTAGGTTTTGGGTGGATTTTTCAATTTTTTGGGGGTGGTCACGAATTAAAGTCCTTTTCGCTCTAGGACGCTTAGTTTAGGAGATATGGGCAAAAGAAGTTTTTCATATAAAAATTTAAATTTTTTTAGGTTTTGGATGGATTTTTCAATTTTTTGGGGGAGGTCACGAATTAAAGTCCTTTTCGCTCTAGGACGCATATTTAAGGAGATATGGGCAAAAGAAGTTTTTCATATAAAAATTTAAATTTTTTTAGGTTTTGGGTGGATTTTTCAATTTTTTGGGGGAGGTCACGAATTAAAGTCCTTTTCGCTCTAGGACGCTTAGTTTAGGAGATATGGGCAAAAGAAGTTTTTCATATAAGAATTTAAATTTTTTTAGGTTTTGGATGGATTTTTCAATTTTTTGGGGGTGGTCACGAATTAAAGTCCTTTTCGCTCTAGGACGCATATTTAAGGAGATATGGGCAAAAGAAGTTTTTCATATAAAAATTTCAATTTTTTTAGGTTTTGGGTGGATTTTTCAATTTTTTGGGGGTGGTCACGAATTAAAGTCCTTTTCGCTCTAGGACGCTTAGTTTAGGAGATATGGGCAAAAGAAGTTTTTCATATAAAAATTTAAATTTTTTTAGGTTTTGGATGGATTTTTCAATTTTTTGGGGGAGGTCACGAATTAAAGTGCTTTTCGCTCTAGGACGCATATTTAAGGAGTTATGGGCAAAAGAAGTTTTTCATATAAAAATTTCAATTTTTTTAGGTTTTGGATGGATTTTTCAATTTTTTGGGGGTGGTCACGAATTAAAGTCCTTTTCGCTCTAGGACGCATATTTAAGGAGATATGGGCAAAATAAGTTTTTCATATAAAAATTTAAATTTTTTTAGGTTTTGGATGGATTTTTCAATTTTTTGGGGGAGGTCACGAATTAAAGTCCTTTTCGCTCTAGGACGCATATTTAAGGAGATATGGGCAAAAGAAGATTTTCATATAAAAATTTCAATTTTTTTAGGTTTTGGGTGGATTTTTCAATTTTTTGGGGGTGGTCACGAATTAAAGTCCTTTTCGCTCTAGGACGCTTAGTTTAGGAGATATGGGCAAAAGAAGTTTTTCATATAAAAATTTTAATTTTTTTAGGTTTTGGGTGGATTTTTCAATTTTTTGGGGGTGGTCACGAATTAAAGTCCTTTTCGCTCTAGGACGCATATTTAAGGAGATATGGGCAAAAGAAGTTTTTCATATAAAAATTTCAATTTTTTTAGGTTTTGGGTGGATTTTTCAATTTTTTGGGGGTGGTCACGAATTAAAGTCCTTTTCGCTCTAGGACGCTTAGTTTAGGAGATATGGGCAAAAGAAGTTTTTCATATAAAAATTTAAATTTTTTTAGGTATTGGATGGATTTTTCAATTTTTTGGGGGTGGTCACGAATTAAAGTCCTTTTCACTGTAGGACGCATATTTAAGGAGATATGGGCAAAAGAAGTTTTTCATATAAAAATTTAAATTTTTTTAGGTTTTGGATGGATTTTTCAATTTTTTGGGGGAGGTCACGAATTAAAGTCCTTTTCGCTCTAGGACGCATATTTAAGGAGATATGGGCAAAAGAAGTTTTTCATATAAAAATTTCAATTTTTTTAGGTTTTGGGTGGATTTTTCAATTTTTTGGGGGAGGTCACGAATTAAAGTCCTTTTCGCTCTAGGACGCATATTTAAGGGGATATGGGCAAAAGAAGATTTTCATATAAAAATTTCAATTTTTTTAGGTTTTGGGTGGATTTTTCAATTTTTTGGGGGAGGTCACGAATTAAAGTCCTTTTCGCTCTAGGACGCATATTTAAGGAGATATGGGCAAAAGAAGTTTTTCATATAAAAATTTCAATTTTTTTAGGTTTTGGGTGGATTTTTCAATTTTTTGGGGGTGGTCACGAATTAAAGTCCTTTTCGCTCTAGGACGCTTAGTTTAGGAGATATGGGCAAAAGAAGTTTTTCATATAAAAATTTAAATTTTTTTAGGTTTTGGATGGATTTTTCAATTTTTTGGGGGAGGTCACGAATTAAAGTCCTTTTCGCTCTAGGACGCATATTTAAGGAGATATGGGCAAAAGAAGTTTTTCATATAAAAATTTAAATTTTTTTAGGTTTTGGGTGGATTTTTCAATTTTTTGGGGGTGGTCACGAATTAAAGTCCTTTTCGCTCTAGGACGCTTAGTTTAGGAGATATGGGCAAAAGAAGTTTTTCATATAAAAATTTAAATTTTTTTAGCTTTTGGATGGATTTTTCAATTTTTTGGGGGAGGTCACGAATTAAAGTCCTTTTCGCTCTAGGACGCATATTTAAGGAGATATGGGCAAAAGAAGTTTTCATATAAAAATTTCAATTTTTTTAGGTTTTGGGTGGATTTTTCAATTTTTTGGGGGTGGTCACGAATTAAAGTCCTTTTCGCTCTAGGACGCATATTTAAGGAGATATGGGCAAAAGAAGTTTTTCATATAAAAATTTCAATTTTTTTAGGTTTGGGTGGATTTTTCAATTTTTTGGGGGTGGTCACGAATTAAAGTCCTTTTCACTCTAGGACGCATATTTAAGGAGATATGGGCAAAAGAAGTTTTTCATATAAAAATTTAAATTTTTTTAGGTTTTGGATGGATTTTTCAATTTTTTGGGGGTGGTCACGAATTAAAGTCCTTTTCGCTCTAGGACGCATATTTAAGGAGATATGGGCAAAAGAAGTTTTTCATATAAAAATTTAAATTTTTTTAGGTTTTGGGTGGATTTTTCAATTTTTTGGGGGTGGTCACGAATTAAAGTCCTTTTCGCTCTAGGACGCTTAGTTTAGGAGATATGGGCAAAAGAAGTTTTTCATATAAAAATTTAAATTTTTTTAGGTTTTGGATGGATTTTTCAATTTTTTGGGGGTGGTCACGAATTAAAGTCCTTTTCGCTCTAGGACGCATATTTAAGGAGATATGGGCAAAAGAAGTTTTTCATATAAAAATTTAAATTTTTTTAGGTTTTGGGTGGATTTTTCAATTTTTTGGGGGAGGTCACGAATTAAAGTCCTTTTCGCTCTAGGACGCTTAGTTTAGGAGATATGGGCAAAAGAAGTTTTTCATATAAAAATTTAAATTTTTTTAGGTTTTGGATGGATTTTTCAATTTTTTGGGGGAGGTCACGAATTAAAGTCCTTTTCGCTCTAGGACGCATATTTAAGGAGATATGGGCAAAAGAAGTTTTTCATATAAAAATTTCAATTTTTTTAGGTTTGGGTGGATTTTTCAATTTTTTGGGGGTGGTCACGAATTAAAGTCCTTTTCGCTCTAGGACGCTTAGTTTAGGAGATATGGGCAAAAGAAGTTTTTCATATAAAAATTTAAATTTTTTTAGGTATTGGATGGATTTTTCAATTTTTTGGGGGTGGTCACGAATTAAAGTCCTTTTCACTCTAGGACGCATATTTAAGGAGATATGGGCAAAAGAAGTTTTTCATATAAAAATTTAAATTTTTTTAGGTTTTGGATGGATTTTTCAATTTTTTGGGGGAGGTCACGAATTAAAGTCCTTTTCGCTCTAGGACGCATATTTAAGGAGATATGGGCAAAAGAAGTTTTTCATATAAAAATTTCAATTTTTTTAGGTTTTGGGTGGATTTTTCAATTTTTTGGGGGAGGTCACGAATTAAAGTCCTTTTCGCTCTAGGACGCATATTTAAGGGGATATGGGCAAAAGAAGATTTTCATATAAAAATTTCAATTTTTTTAGGTTTTGGGTGGATTTTTCAATTTTTTGGGGGAGGTCACGAATTAAAGTCCTTTTCGCTCTAGGACGCATATTTAAGGAGATATGGGTAAAAGAAGTTTTTCATATAAAAATTTCAATTTTTTTAGGTTTTGGGTGGATTTTTCAATTTTTTGGGGGTGGTCACGAATTAAAGTCCTTTTCGCTCTAGGACGCTTAGTTTAGGAGATATGGGCAAAAGAAGTTTTTCATATAAAAATTTAAATTTTTTTAGGTTTTGGATGGATTTTTCAATTTTTTGGGGGAGGTCACGAATTAAAGTCCTTTTCGCTCTAGGACGCATATTTAAGGAGATATGGGCAAAAGAAGTTTTTCATATAAAAATTTCAATTTTTTTAGGTTTTGGGTGGATTTTTAAATTTTTGGGGGAGGTCACGAATTAAAGTCCTTTTCGCTCTAGGACGCTTAGTTTAGGAGATATGGGCAAAAGAAGTTTTTCATATAAAAATTTAAATTTTTTTAGGTTTTGGATGGATTTTTCAATTTTTTGGGGGTGGTCACGAATTAAAGTCCTTTTCGCTCTAGGACGCATATTTAAGGAGATATGGGCAAAAGAAGTTTTTCATATAAAAATTTAAATTTTTTTAGGTTTTGGGTGGATTTTTCAATTTTTTGGGGGTGGTCACGAATTAAAGTCCTTTTCGCTCTAGGACGCTTAGTTTAGGAGATATGGGCAAAAGAAGTTTTTCATATAAAAATTTAAATTTTTTTAGGTTTTGGATGGATTTTTCAATTTTTTGGGGGAGGTCACGAATTAAAGTCCTTTTCGCTCTAGGACGCATATTTAAGGAGATATGGGCAAAAGAAGTTTTCATATAAAAATTTCAATTTTTTTAGGTTTTGGGTGGATTTTTCAATTTTTTGGGGGTGGTCACGAATTAAAGTCCTTTTCGCTCTAGGACGCTTAGTTTAGGAGATATGGGCAAAAGAAGTTTTTCATATAAAAATTTAAATTTTTTTAGGTTTTGGATGGATTTTTCAATTTTTTGGGGGAGGTCACGAATTAAAGTCCTTTTCGCTCTAGGACGCATATTTAAGGAGATATGGGCAAAAGAAGTTTTTCATATAAAAATTTAAATTTTTTTAGGTTTTGGGTAGATTTTTCAATTTTTTGGGGGAGGTCACGAATTAAAGTCCTTTTCGCTCTAGGACGCATATTTAAGGAGATATGGGCAAAAGAAGTTTTTCATATAAAAAATTAAATTTTTTTAGATTTTGGATGGATTTTTCAATTTTTTGGGGGTGGTCACGAATTAAAGTCCTTTTCGCTCTAGGACGCATATTTAAGGAGATATGGGCAAAAGAAGTTTTTCATATAAAAATTTCAATTTTTTTAGGTTTTGGGTGGATTTTTCAATTTTTTGGGGAGGTCACGAATTAAAGTCCTTTTCGCTCTAGGACGCATATTTAAGGAGATATGGGCAAAAGAAGTTTTTCGTATAAAAATTTCAATTTTTTTTAGGTTTTGGGTGGATTTTTCAATTTTTTGGGGGTGGTCACGAATTAAAGTCCTTTTCGCTCTAGGACGCATATTTAAGGAGATATGGGCAAAAGAAGTTTTTCATATAAAAATATCAATTTTTTTTAGGTTTTGGGTGGATTTTTCAATTTTTTGGGGAGGTCACGAATTAAAGTCCTTTTCGCTCTAGGACGCATATTTAAGGAGATATGGGCAAAAGAAGTTTTTCATATAAAAATTTCAATTTTTTTAGGTTTTTGGTGGATTTTTCAATTTTTTGGGGGTGGTCACGAATTAAAGTCCTTTTCGCTCTAGGACGCTTAGTTTTGGAGATATGGGCAAAAGAAGTTTTTCATATAAAAATTTAAATTTTTTTAGGTTTTGGATGGATTTTTCAATTTTTTGGGGGAGGTCACGAATTAAAGTCCTTTTCGCTCTAGGACGCATATTTAAGGAGATATGGGCAAACGAAGATTTTCATATAAAAATTTCAATTTTTTTAGGTTTTGGGTGGATTTTTCAATTTTTTGGGGGAGGTCACGAATTAAAGTCCTTTTCGCTCTAGGACGCATATTTAAGGGCAAAAGAAGTTTTTCATATAAAAAATTAAATTTTTTTAGGTTTTGGATGGATTTTTCAATTTTTTGGGGGTGGTCACGAATTAAAGTCCTTTTCGCTCTAGGACGCATATTTAAGGAGATATGGGCAAAAGAAGTTTTTCATATAAAAATTTCAATTTTTTTAGGTTTAGGTGGATTTTTCAATTTTTTGGGGAGGTCACGAATTAAAGTCCTTTTCGCTCTAGGACGCATATTTAAGGAGATATGGGCAAAAGAAGTTTTTCATATAAAAATTTAAATTTTTTTAGGTTTTGGGTGGATTTTTCAATTTTTTGGGGGTGGTCACGAATTAAAGTCCTTTTCGCTCTAGGACGCTTAGTTTAGGAGATATGGGCAAAAGAAGTTTTTCATATAAAAATTTAAATTTTTTTAGGTTTTGGGTGGATTTTTCAATTTTTTGGGGGAGGTCACGAATTAAAGTCCTTTTCGCTCTAGGACGCTTAGTTTAGGAGATATGGGCAAAAGAAGTTTTTCATATAAAAATTTAAATTTTTTTAGGTTTTGGATGGATTTTTCAATTTTTTGGGGGAGGTCACGAATTAAAGTCCTTTTCGCTCTAGGACGCATATTTAAGGAGATATGGGCAAAAGAAGTTTTTCATATAAAAATTTCAATTTTTTTAGGTTTGGGTGGATTTTTCAATTTTTTGGGGGTGGTCACGAATTAAAGTCCTTTTCGCACTAGGACGCTTAGTTTAGGAGATATGGGCAAAAGAAGTTTTTCATATAAAAATTTAAATTTTTTTAGGTATTGGATGGATTTTTCAATTTTTTGGGGGTGGTCACGAATTAAAGTCCTTTTCACTCTAGGACGCATATTTAAGGAGATATGGGCAAAAGAAGTTTTTCATATAAAAATTTAAATTTTTTTAGGTTTTGGATGGATTTTTCAATTTTTTGGGGGAGGTCACGAATTAAAGTCCTTTTCGCTCTAGGACGCATATTTAAGGAGATATGGGCAAAAGAAGTTTTTCATATAAAAATTTCAATTTTTTTAGGTTTTGGGTGGATTTTTCAATTTTTTGGGGGAGGTCACGAATTAAAGTCCTTTTCGCTCTAGGACGCATATTTAAGGGGATATGGGCAAAAGAAGATTTTCATATAAAAATTTCAATTTTTTTAGGTTTTGGGTGGATTTTTCAATTTTTTGGGGGAGGTCACGAATTAAAGTCCTTTTCGCTCTAGGACGCATATTTAAGGAGATATGGGCAAAAGAAGTTTTTCATATAAAAATTTCAATTTTTTTAGGTTTTGGGTGGATTTTTCAATTTTTTGGGGGTGGTCACGAATTAAAGTCCTTTTCGCTCTAGGACGCTTAGTTTAGGAGATATGGGCAAAAGAAGTTTTTCATATAAAAATTTAAATTTTTTTAGGTTTTGGATGGATTTTTCAATTTTTTGGGGGTGGTCACGAATTAAAGTCCTTTTCGCTCTAGGACGCATATTTAAGGAGATATGGGCAAAAGAAGTTTTTCATATAAAAATTTCAATTTTTTTAGGTTTTGGGTGGATTTTTAAATTTTTGGGGGAGGTCACGAATTAAAGTCCTTTTCGCTCTAGGACGCTTAGTTTAGGAGATATGGGCAAAAGAAGTTTTTCATATAAAAATTTCAATTTTTTTAGGTTTTGGATGGATTTTTCAATTTTTTGGGGGTGGTCACGAATTAAAGTCCTTTTCGCTCTAGGACGCATATTTAAGGAGATATGGGCAAAAGAAGTTTTTCATATAAAAATTTAAATTTTTTTAGGTTTTGGGTGGATTTTTCAATTTTTTGGGGGTGGTCACGAATTAAAGTCCTTTTCGCTCTAGGACGCTTAGTTTAGGAGATATGGGCAAAAGAAGTTTTTCATATAAAAATTTAAATTTTTTTAGGTTTTGGATGGATTTTTCAATTTTTTGGGGGAGGTCACGAATTAAAGTCCTTTTCGCTCTAGGACGCATATTTAAGGAGATATGGGCAAAAGAAGTTTTCATATAAAAATTTCAATTTTTTTAGGTTTTGGGTAGATTTTTCAATTTTTTGGGGGAGGTCACGAATTAAAGTCCTTTTCGCTCTAGGACGCATATTTAAGGAGATATGGGCAAAAGAAGTTTTTCATATAAAAAATTAAATTTTTTTAGATTTTGGATGGATTTTTCAATTTTTTGGGGGTGGTCACGAATTAAAGTCCTTTTCGCTCTAGGACGCATATTTAAGGAGATATGGGCAAAAGAAGTTTTTCATATAAAAATTTCAATTTTTTTAGGTTTTGGGTGGATTTTTCAATTTTTTGGGGAGGTCACGAATTAAAGTCCTTTTCGCTCTAGGACGCATATTTAAGGAGATATGGGCAAAAGAAGTTTTTCGTATAAAAATTTCAATTTTTTTTAGGTTTTGGGTGGATTTTTCAATTTTTTGGGGGTGGTCACGAATTAAAGTCCTTTTCGCTCTAGGACGCATATTTAAGGAGATATGGGCAAAAGAAGTTTTTCATATAAAAATTTCAATTTTTTTTAGGTTTTGGGTGGATTTTTCAATTTTTTGGGGAGGTCACGAATTAAAGTCCTTTTCGCTCTAGGACGCATATTTAAGGAGATATGGGCAAAAGAAGTTTTTCATATAAAAATTTCAATTTTTTTAGGTTTTTGGTGGATTTTTCAATTTTTTGGGGGTGGTCACGAATTAAAGTCCTTTTCGCTCTAGGACGCTTAGTTTTGGAGATATGGGCAAAAGAAGTTTTTCATATAAAAATTTAAATTTTTTTAGGTTTTGGATGGATTTTTCAATTTTTTGGGGGAGGTCACGAATTAAAGTCCTTTTCGCTCTAGGACGCATATTTAAGGAGATATGGGCAAACGAAGATTTTCATATAAAAATTTCAATTTTTTTAGGTTTTGGGTGGATTTTTCAATTTTTTGGGGGAGGTCACGAATTAAAGTCCTTTTCGCTCTAGGACGCATATTTAAGGGCAAAAGAAGTTTTTCATATAAAAAATTAAATTTTTTTAGGTTTTGGATGGATTTTTCAATTTTTTGGGGGAGGTCACGAATTAAAGTCCTTTTCGCTTTAGGACGCATATTTAAGGAGATATGGGCAAAAGAAGTTTTTCGTATAAAAATTTCAATTTTTTTTTAGGTTTTGGGTGGATTTTTCAATTTTTTGGGGGTGGTCACGAATTAAAGTCCTTTTCGCTCTAGGACGCATATTTAAGGAGATATGGGCAAAAGAAGTTTTTCATATAAAAATTTCAATTTTTTTAGGTTTTGGGTGGATTTTTCAATTTTTTGGGGAGGTCACGAATTTCGCTCTAGGACGCATATTTAAGGAGATATGGGCAAAAGAAGTTTTTCATATAAAAATTTAAATTTTTTTAGGTTTTGGGTGGATTTTTCAATTTTTTGGGGGTGGTCACGAATTAAAGTCCTTTTCGCTCTAGGACGCTTAGTTTAGGAGATATGGGCAAAAGAAGTTTTTCATATAAAAATTTCAATTTTTTTAGGTTTTGGATGGATTTTTCAATTTTTTGGGGGAGGTCACGAATTAAAGTCCTTTTCGCTCTAGGACGCATATTTAAGGAGATATGGGCAAAAGAAGTTTTTCATATAAAAATTTAATTTTTTTAGGTTTTGGGTGGATTTTTCAATTTTTTGGGGGTGGTCACGAATTAAAGTCCTTTTCGCTCTAGGACGCTTAGTTTAGGAGATATGGGCAAAAGAAGTTTTTCATATAAAAATTTAAATTTTTTTAGGTTTTGGATGGATTTTTCAATTTTTTGGGGGAGGTCACGAATTAAAGTCCTTTTCGCTTTAGGACGCATATTTAAGGAGATATGGGCAAAAGAAGTTTTTCGTATAAAAATTTCAATTTTTTTTTAGGTTTTGGGTGGATTTTTCAATTTTTTGGGGGTGGTCACGAATTAAAGTCCTTTTCGCTCTAGGACGCATATTTAAGGAGATATGGGCAAAAGAAGTTTTTCATATAAAAATTTCCATTTTTTTAGGTTTTGGGTGGATTTTTCAATTTTTTGGGGAGGTCACGAATTAAAGTCCTTTTCGCTCTAGGACGCATATTTAAGGAGATATGGGCAAAAGAAGTTTTTCATATAAAAATTTCAATTTTTTTAGGTTTTGGGTGGATTTTTCAATTTTTTGGGGGTGGTCACGAATTAAAGTCCTTTTCGCTCTAGGACGCTTAGTTTAGGAGATATGGGCAAAAGAAGTTTTTCATATACAAATTTAAATTTTTTTAGGTTTTGGATGGATTTTTCAATTTTTGGGGGAGGTCACGAATTAAAGTCCTTTTCGCTCTAGGACGCATATTTAAGGAGATATGGGCAAAAGAAGTTTTTCATATAAAAATTTAAATTTTTTTAGGTTTTGGGTGGATTTTTCAATTTTTTGGGGGAGGTCACGAATTAAAGTCCTTTTCGCTCTAGGACGCTTAGTTTAGGAGATATGGGCAAAAGAAGTTTTTCATATAAAAATTTCAATTTTTTTAGGTTTTGGGTGGATTTTTCAATTTTTTGGGGGTGGTCACGAATTAAAGTCCTTTTCGCTCTAGGACGCATATTTAAGGAGATATGGGCAAAAGAAGTTTTTCATATAAAAATTTCATTTTTTTTAGGTTTTGGGTGGATTTTTCAATTTTTTGGGGGTGGTCACGAATTAAAGTCCTTTTCGCTCTAGGACGCTTAGTTTAGGAGATATGGGCAAAAGAAGTTTTTCATATAAAAATTTAAATTTTTTTAGGTTTTGGATGGATTTTTCAATTTTTTGGGGGAGGTCACGAATTAAAGTCCTTTTCGCTCTAGGACGCATATTTAAGGAGATATGGGCAAAAGAAGTTTTTCATATAAAAATTTAAATTTTTTTAGGTTTTGGGTGGATTTTTCAATTTTTTGGGGATGGTCACGAATTAAAGTCCTTTTCGCTCTAGGACGCTTAGTTTAGGAGATATGGGCAAAAAAAGTTTTTCATATAAGAATTTAAATTTTTTTAGGTTTTGGATGGATTTTTCAATTTTTTGGGGGTGGTCACGAATTAAAGTCCTTTTCACTATAGGACGCATATTTAAGGAGATATGGGCAAAAGAAGTTTTTCATATAAAAATTTAAATTTTTTTAGGTTTTGGATGGATTTTTAAATTTTTTGGGGGAGGTCACGAATTAAAGTCCTTTTCGATCTAGGACGCATATTTAAGGAGATATGGGCAAAAGAAGTTTTTCATATAAAAATTTCAATTTTTTTAGGTTTTGGGTGGATTTTTCAATTTTTTGGGGGAGGTCACGAATTAAAGTCCTTTTCGCTCTAGGACGCATATTTAAGGGGATATGGGCAAAAGAAGATTTTCATATAAAAATTTCAATTTTTTTAGGTTTTGGGTGGATTTTTCAATTTTTTGGGGGAGGTCACGAATTAAAGTCCTTTTCGCTCTAGGACGCATATTTAAGGAGATATGGGCAAAAGAAGTTTTTCATATAAAAATTTCAATTTTTTTAGGTTTTGGGTGGATTTTTCAATTTTTTGGGGGTGGTCACGAATTAAAGTCCTTTTCGCTCTAGGACGCTTAGTTTAGGAGATATGGGCAAAAGAAGTTTTTCATATAAAAATTTAAATTTTTTTAGGTTTTGGATGGATTTTTCAATTTTTTGGGGGAGGTCACGAATTAAAGTCCTTTTCGCTCTAGGACGCTTAGTTTAGGAGATATGGGCAAAAGAAGTTTTTCATATAAAAATTTAAATTTTTTTAGGTTTTGGATGGATTTTTCAATTTTTTGGGGGAGGTCACGAATTAAAGTCCTTTTCGCTCTAGGACGCATATTTAAGGAGATATGGGCAAAAGAAGTTTTCATATAAAAATTTCAATTTTTTTAGGTTTTGGGTGGATTTTTCAATTTTTTGGGGGTGGTCACGAATTAAAGTCCTTTTCGCTCTAGGACGCATATTTAAGGAGATATGGGCAAAAGAAGTTTTTCATATAAAAATTTCAATTTTTTTAGGTTTGGGTGGATTTTTCAATTTTTTGGGGGTGGTCACGAATTAAAGTCCTTTTCGCTCTAGGACGCTTAGTTTAGGAGATATGGGCAAAAGAAGTTTTTCATATAAAAATTTAAATTTTTTTAGGTTTTGGATGGATTTTTCAATTTTTTGGGGGTGGTCACGAATTAAAGTCCTTTTCGCTCTAGGACGCATATTTAAGGAGATATGGGCAAAAGAAGTTTTTCATATAAAATTTTCAATTTTTTTAGGTTTTGGGTGGATTTTTCAATTTTTTGGGGGTGGTCACGAATTAAAGTCCTTTTCGCTCTAGGACGCTTAGTTTAGGAGATATGGCCAAAAGAAGTTTTTCATATAAAAATTTAAATTTTTTTTAGGTTTTGGATGGATTTTTCAATTTTTTGGGGGTGGTCACGAATTAAAGTCCTTTTCTAGGACGCTCTAGGACGCATATTTAAGGAGATATGGGCAAAAGAAGTTTTTCATATAAAAATTTCAATTTTTTTAGGTTTTGGGTGGATTTTTCAATTTTTTGGGGGTGGTCACGAATTAAAGTCCTTTTCGCTCTAGGACGCTTAGTTTAGGAGATATGGGCAAAAGAAGATTTTCATATAAAAATTTAAATTTTTTTAGGTTTTGGATGGATTTTTCAATTTTTTGGGGGAGGTCACGAATTAAAGTGCTTTTCGCTCTAGGACGCATATTTAAGGAGTTATGGGCAAAAGAAGTTTTTCATATAAAAATTTCAATTTTTTTAGGTTTTGGATGGATTTTTCAATTTTTTGGGGGTGGTCACGAATTAAAGTCCTTTTCGCTCTAGGACGCATATTTAAGGAGATATGGGCAAAATAAGTTTTTCATATAAAAATTTAAATTTTTTTAGGTTTTGGATGGATTTTTCAATTTTTTGGGGGAGGTCACGAATTAAAGTCCTTTTCGCTCTAGGACGCATATTTAAGGAGATATGGGCAAAAGAAGTTTTTCATATAAAAATTTAAATTTTTTTAGGTTTTGGGTGGATTTTTCAATTTTTTGGGGGAGGTCACGAATTAAAGTCCTTTTCGCTCTAGGACGCTTAGTTTAGGAGATATGGGCAAAAGAAGTTTTTCATATAAGAATTTAAATTTTTTTAGGTTTTGGATGGATTTTTCAATTTTTTGGGGGTGGTCACGAATTAAAGTCCTTTTCGCTCTAGGACGCATATTTAAGGAGATATGGGCAAAAGAAGTTTTCATATAAAAATTTCAATTTTTTTAGGTTTTGGGTGGATTTTTCAATTTTTTGGGGGTGGTCACGAATTAAAGTCCTTTTCGCTCTAGGACGCATATTTAAGGAGATATGGGCAAAAGAAGTTTTTCATATAAAAATTTCAATTTTTTTAGGTTTTGGGTGGATTTTTCAATTTTTTGGGGGTGGTCACGAATTAAAGTCCTTTTCGCTCTAGGACGCTTAGTTTAGGAGATATGGGCAAAAGAAGTTTTTCATATAAAAATTTAAATTTTTTTAGGTATTGGATGGATTTTTCAATTTTTTGGGGGTGGTCACGAATTAAAGTCCTTTTCACTCTAGGACGCATATTTAAGGAGATATGGGCAAAAGAAGTTTTTCATATAAAAATTTAAATTTTTTTAGGTTTTGGATGGATTTTTCAATTTTTTGGGGGAGGTCACGAATTAAAGTCCTTTTCGCTCTAGGACGCATATTTAAGGAGATATGGGCAAAAGAAGTTTTTCATATAAAAATTTCAATTTTTTTAGGTTTTGGGTGGATTTTTCAATTTTTTGGGGGAGGTCACGAATTAAAGTCCTTTTCGCTCTAGGACGCATATTTAAGGGGATATGGGCAAAAGAAGATTTTCATATAAAAATTTCAATTTTTTTAGGTTTTGGGTGGATTTTTCAATTTTTTGGGGGAGGTCACGAATTAAAGTCCTTTTCGCTCTAGGACGCTTAGTTTAGGAGATATGGGCAAAAGAAGTTTTTCATATAAAAATTTAAATTTTTTTAGGTTTTGGATGGATTTTTCAATTTTTTGGGGGTGGTCACGAATTAAAGTCCTTTTCGCTCTAGGACGCATATTTAAGGAGATATGGGCAAAAGAAGTTTTTCATATAAAATTTTCAATTTTTTTAGGTTTTGGGTGGATTTTTCAATTTTTTGGGGGTGGTCACGAATTAAAGTCCTTTTCGCTCTAGGACGCTTAGTTTAGGAGATATGGCCAAAAGAAGTTTTTCATATAAAAATTTAAATTTTTTTTAGGTTTTGGATGGATTTTTCAATTTTTTGGGGGTGGTCACGAATTAAAGTCCTTTTCGCTCTAGGACGCATATTTAAGGAGATATGGGCAAAAGAAGTTTTCATATAAAAATTTCAATTTTTTTAGGTTTTGGGTGGATTTTTCAATTTTTTGGGGGTGGTCACGAATTAAAGTCCTTTTCGCTCTAGGACGCTTAGTTTAGGAGATATGGGCAAAAGAAGTTTTTCATATAAAAATTTAAATTTTTTTAGGTTTTGGATGGATTTTTCAATTTTTTGGGGGAGGTCACGAATTAAAGTCCTTTTCGCTCTAGGACGCATATTTAAGGAGTTATGGGCAAAAGAAGTTTTTCATATAAAAATTTAAATTTTTTTAGGTTTTGGGTGGATTTTTCAATTTTTTGGGGGAGGTCACGAATTAAAGTCCTTTTCGCTCTAGGACGCTTAGTTTAGGAGATATGGGCAAAAGAAGTTTTTCATATAAGAATTTAAATTTTTTTAGGTTTTGGATGGATTTTTCAATTTTTTGGGGGTGGTCACGAATTAAAGTCCTTTTCGCTCTAGGACGCATATTTAAGGAGATATGGGCAAAAGAAGTTTTTCATATAAAAATTTCAATTTTTTTAGGTTTTGGGTGGATTTTTCAATTTTTTGGGGGTGGTCACGAATTAAAGTCCTTTTCGCTCTAGGACGCTTAGTTTAGGAGATATGGGCAAAAGAAGTTTTTCATATAAAAATTTAAATTTTTTTAGGTTTTGGATGGATTTTTCAATTTTTTGGGGGAGGTCACGAATTAAAGTGCTTTTCGCTCTAGGACGCATATTTAAGGAGTTATGGGCAAAAGAAGTTTTTCATATAAAAATTTCAATTTTTTTAGGTTTTGGATGGATTTTTCAATTTTTTGGGGGTGGTCACGAATTAAAGTCCTTTTCGCTCTAGGACGCATATTTAAGGAGATATGGGCAAAATAAGTTTTTCATATAAAAATTTAAATTTTTTTAGGTTTTGGATGGATTTTTCAATTTTTTGGGGGAGGTCACGAATTAAAGTCCTTTTCGCTCTAGGACGCATATTTAAGGAGATATGGGCAAAAGAAGATTTTCATATAAAAATTTCAATTTTTTTAGGTTTTGGGTGGATTTTTCAATTTTTTGGGGGTGGTCACGAATTAAAGTCCTTTTCGCTCTAGGACGCTTAGTTTAGGAGATATGGGCAAAAGAAGTTTTTCATATAAAAATTTAAATTTTTTTAGGTTTTGGGTGGATTTTTCAATTTTTTGGGGGAGGTCACGAATTAAAGTCCTTTTCGCTCTAGGACGCATATTTAAGGAGATATGGGCAAAAGAAGTTTTTCATATAAAAATTTCAATTTTTTTAGGTTTTGGGTGGATTTTTCAATTTTTTGGGGGAGGTCACGAATTAAAGTCCTTTTCGCTCTAGGACGCATATTTAAGGGGATATGGGCAAAAGAAGATTTTCATATAAAAATTTCAATTTTTTTAGGTTTTGGGTGGATTTTTCAATTTTTTGGGGGAGGTCACGAATTAAAGTCCTTTTCGCTCTAGGACGCTTAGTTTAGGAGATATGGGCAAAAGAAGTTTTTCATATAAAAATTTAAATTTTTTTAGGTTTTGGATGGATTTTTCAATTTTTTGGGGGTGGTCACGAATTAAAGTCCTTTTCGCTCTAGGACGCATATTTAAGGAGATATGGGCAAAAGAAGTTTTTCATATAAAATTTTCAATTTTTTTAGGTTTTGGGTGGATTTTTCAATTTTTTGGGGGTGGTCACGAATTAAAGTCCTTTTCGCTCTAGGACGCTTAGTTTAGGAGATATGGCCAAAAGAAGTTTTTCATATAAAAATTTAAATTTTTTTTAGGTTTTGGATGGATTTTTCAATTTTTTGGGGGTGGTCACGAATTAAAGTCCTTTTCGCTCTAGGACGCATATTTAAGGAGATATGGGCAAAAGAAGTTTTCATATAAAAATTTCAATTTTTTTAGGTTTTGGGTGGATTTTTCAATTTTTTGGGGGTGGTCACGAATTAAAGTCCTTTTCGCTCTAGGACGCTTAGTTTAGGAGATATGGGCAAAAGAAGTTTTTCATATAAAAATTTAAATTTTTTTAGGTTTTGGATGGATTTTTCAATTTTTTGGGGGAGGTCACGAATTAAAGTCCTTTTCGCTCTAGGACGCATATTTAAGGAGTTATGGGCAAAAGAAGTTTTTCATATAAAAATTTAAATTTTTTTAGGTTTTGGGTGGATTTTTCAATTTTTTGGGGGAGGTCACGAATTAAAGTCCTTTTCGCTCTAGGACGCTTAGTTTAGGAGATATGGGCAAAAGAAGTTTTTCATATAAGAATTTAAATTTTTTTAGGTTTTGGATGGATTTTTCAATTTTTTGGGGGTGGTCACGAATTAAAGTCCTTTTCGCTCTAGGACGCATATTTAAGGAGATATGGGCAAAAGAAGTTTTTCATATAAAAATTTCAATTTTTTTAGGTTTTGGGTGGATTTTTCAATTTTTTGGGGGTGGTCACGAATTAAAGTCCTTTTCGCTCTAGGACGCTTAGTTTAGGAGATATGGGCAAAAGAAGTTTTTCATATAAAAATTTAAATTTTTTTAGGTTTTGGATGGATTTTTCAATTTTTTGGGGGAGGTCACGAATTAAAGTGCTTTTCGCTCTAGGACGCATATTTAAGGAGTTATGGGCAAAAGAAGTTTTTCATATAAAAATTTCAATTTTTTTAGGTTTTGGATGGATTTTTCAATTTTTTGGGGGTGGTCACGAATTAAAGTCCTTTTCGCTCTAGGACGCATATTTAAGGAGATATGGGCAAAATAAGTTTTTCATATAAAAATTTAAATTTTTTTAGGTTTTGGATGGATTTTTCAATTTTTTGGGGGAGGTCACGAATTAAAGTCCTTTTCGCTCTAGGACGCATATTTAAGGAGATATGGGCAAAAGAAGATTTTCATATAAAAATTTCAATTTTTTTAGGTTTTGGGTGGATTTTTCAATTTTTTGGGGGTGGTCACGAATTAAAGTCCTTTTCGCTCTAGGACGCTTAGTTTAGGAGATATGGGCAAAAGAAGTTTTTCATATAAAAATTTAAATTTTTTTAGGTTTTGGGTGGATTTTTCAATTTTTTGGGGGTGGTCATGAATTAAAGTCCTTTTCGCTCTAGGACGCTTAGTTTAGGAGATATGGGCAAAAGAAGTTTTTCATATAAAAATTTAAATTTTTTTAGGTTTTGGATGGATTTTTCAATTTTTTGGGGGAGGTCACGAATTAAAGTCCTTTTCGCTCTAGGACGCATATTTAAGGAGATATGGGCAAAAGAAGTTTTTCATATAAAAATTTCAATTTTTTTAGGTTTTGGGTGGATTTTTCAATTTTTTGGGGGTGGTCACGAATTAAAGTCCTTTTCGCTCTAGGACGCTTAGTTTAGGAGATATGGGCAAAAGAAGTTTTTCATATAAAAATTTAAATTTTTTTAGGTATTGGATGGATTTTTCAATTTTTTGGGGGTGGTCACGAATTAAAGTCCTTTTCACTCTAGGACGCATATTTAAGGAGATATGGGCAAAAGAAGTTTTTCATATAAAAATTTAAATTTTTTTAGGTTTTGGATGGATTTTTCAATTTTTTGGGGGAGGTCACGAATTAAAGTCCTTTTCGCTCTAGGACGCATATTTAAGGAGATATGGGCAAAAGAAGTTTTTCATATAAAAATTTCAATTTTTTTAGGTTTTGGGTGGATTTTTCAATTTTTTGGGGGAGGTCACGAATTAAAGTCCTTTTCGCTCTAGGACGCATATTTAAGGGGATATGGGCAAAAGAAGATTTTCATATAAAAATTTCAATTTTTTTAGGTTTTGGGTGGATTTTTCAATTTTTTGGGGGAGGTCACGAATTAAAGTCCTTTTCGCTCTAGGACGCATATTTAAGGAGTTATGGGCAAAAGAAGTTTTTCATATAAAAATTTCAATTTTTTTAGGTTTTGGGTGGATTTTTCAATTTTTTGGGGGTGGTCACGAATTAAAGTCCTTTTCGCTCTAGGACGCTTAGTTTAGGAGATATGGGCAAAAGAAGTTTTTCATATAAAAATTTAAATTTTTTTAGGTTTTGGATGGATTTTTCAATTTTTTGGGGGAGGTCACGAATTAAAGTCCTTTTCGCTCTAGGACGCATATTTAAGGGGATATGGGCAAAAGAAGTTTTTCATATAAAAATTTAAATTTTTTTAGGTTTTGGGTGGATTTTTAAATTTTTGGGGGAGGTCACGAATTAAAGTCCTTTTCGCTCTAGGACGCTTAGTTTAGGAGATATGGGCAAAAGAAGTTTTTCATATAAAAATTTAAATTTTTTGAGGTTTTGGATGGATTTTTCAATTTTTTGGGGGTGGTCACGAATTAAAGTCCTTTTCGCTCTAGGACGCATATTTAAGGAGATATGGGCAAAAGAAGTTTTTCATATAAAAATTTCAATTTTTTTAGGTTTTGGGTGGATTTTTCAATTTTTTGGGGGTGGTCACGAATTAAAGTCCTTTTCGCTCTAGGACGCTTAGTTTAGGAGATATGGGCAAAAGAAGTTTTTCATATAAAAATTTAAATTTTTTTAGGTTTTGGATGGATTTTTCAATTTTTTGGGGGAGGTCACGAATTAAAGTCCTTTTCGCTCTAGGACGCATATTTAATGAGATATGGGCAAAAGAAGTTTTCATATAAAAATTTCAATTTTTTTAGGTTTTGGGTGGATTTTTCAATATTTTGGGGGTGGTCACGAATTAAAGTCCTTTTCGCTCTAGGACGCATATTTAAGGAGATATGGGCAAAAGAAGTTTTTCATATAAAAATTTCAATTTTTTTAGGTTTGGATGGATTTTTCAATTTTTTGGGGGTGGTCACGAATTAAAGTCCTTTTCGCTCTAGGACGCTTAGTTTAGGAGATATGGGCAAAAGAAGTTTTTCATATAAAAATTTAAATTTTTTTAGGTTTTGGATGGATTTTTCAATTTTTTGGAGGTGGTCACGAATTAAAGTCCTTTTCGCTCTAGGACCCATATTTAGGGAGATATGGGCAAAAGAAGTTTTTCATATAAAAATTTCAATTTTTTTAGGTTTTGGGTGGATTTTTCAATTTTTTGGGGGTGGTCACGAATTAAAGTCCTTTTCGCTCTAGGACGCTTAGTTTAGGAGATATGGCCAAAAGAAGTTTTTCATATAAAAATTTAAATTTTTTTAGGTTTTGGATGGATTTTTCAATTTTTTGGGGGAGGTCACGAATTAAAGTCCTTTTCGCTCTAGGACGCATATTTAAGGAGATATGGGCAAAAGAAGTTTTCATATAAAAATTTCAATTTTTTTAGGTTTTGGGTGGATTTTTCAATTTTTTGGGGGTGGTCACGAATTAAAGTCCTTTTCGCTCTAGGACGCTTAGTTTAGGAGATATGGGCAAAAGAAGTTTTTCATATAAAAATTTAAATTTTTTTAGGTTTTGGATGGATTTTTCAATTTTTTGGGGGAGGTCACGAATTAAAGTCCTTTTCGCTCTAGGACGCATATTTAAGGAGATGTGGGCAAAAGAAGTTTTCATATAAAAATTTCAATTTTTTTAGGTTTTGGGTGGATTTTTCAATTTTTTGGGGGTGGTCACGAATTAAAGTCCTTTTCGCTCTAGGACGCATATTTAAGGAGATATGGGCAAAAGAAGTTTTTCATATAAAAATTTCAATTTTTTTAGGTTTGGGTGGATTTTTCAATTTTTTGGGGGTGGTCACGAATTAAAGTCCTTTTCGCTCTAGGACGCTTAGTTTAGGAGATATGGGCAAAAGAAGTTTTTCATATAAAAATTTAAATTTTTTTAGGTTTTGGATGGATTTTTCAATTTTTTGGGGGTGGTCACGAATTAAAGTCCTTTTCGCTCTAGGACGCATATTTAAGGAGATATGGGCAAAAGAAGTTTTTCATATAAAATTTTCAATTTTTTTAGGTTTTGGGTGGATTTTTCAATTTTTTGGGGGTGGTCACGAATTAAAGTCCTTTTCGCTCTAGGACGCTTAGTTTAGGAGATATGGCCAAAAGAAGTTTTTCATATAAAAATTTAAATTTTTTTAGGTTTTGGATTTTTTTAGGTTTTGGGTGGATTTTTAAATTTTTGGGGGAGGTCACGAATTAAAGTCCTTTTCGCTCTAGGACGCTTAGTTTAGGAGATATGGGCAAAAGAAGTTTTTCATATAAAAATTTAAATTTTTTTAGGTTTTGGATGGATTTTTCAATTTTTTGGGGGTGGTCACGAATTAAAGTCCTTTTCGCTCTAGGACGCATATTTAAGGAGATATGGGCAAAAGAAGTTTTTCATATAAAAATTTCAATTTTTTTAGGTTTTGGGTGGATTTTTCAATTTTTTGGGGGTGGTCACGAATTAAAGTCCTTTTCGCTCTAGGACGCTTAGTTTAGGAGATATGGGCAAAAGAAGTTTTTCATATAAAAATTTAAATTTTTTTAGGTTTTGGATGGATTTTTCAATTTTTTGGGGGAGGTCACGAATTAAAGTCCTTTTCGCTCTAGGACGCATATTTAAGGAGATATGGGCAAAAGAAGTTTTCATATAAAAATTTCAATTTTTTTAGGTTTTGGGTGGATTTTTCAATATTTTGGGGGTGGTCACGAATTAAAGTCCTTTTCGCTCTAGGACGCATATTTAAGGAGATATGGGCAAAAGAAGTTTTTCATATAAAAATTTCAATTTTTTTAGGTTTGGATGGATTTTTCAATTTTTTGGGGGTGGTCACGAATTAAAGTCCTTTTCGCTCTAGGACGCTTAGTTTAGGAGATATGGGCAAAAGAAGTTTTTCATATAAAAATTTAAATTTTTTTAGGTTTTGGATGGATTTTTCAATTTTTTGGAGGTGGTCACGAATTAAAGTCCTTTTCGCTCTAGGACGCATATTTAGGGAGATATGGGCAAAAGAAGTTTTTCATATAAAAATTTCAATTTTTTTAGGTTTTGGGTGGATTTTTCAATTTTTTGGGGGTGGTCACGAATTAAAGTCCTTTTCGCTCTAGGACGCTTAGTTTAGGAGATATGGCCAAAAGAAGTTTTTCATATAAAAATTTAAATTTTTTTAGGTTTTGGATGGATTTTTCAATTTTTTGGGGGAGGTCACGAATTAAAGTCCTTTTCGCTCTAGGACGCATATTTAAGGAGATATGGGCAAAAGAAGTTTTCATATAAAAATTTCAATTTTTTTAGGTTTTGGGTGGATTTTTCAATTTTTTGGGGGTGGTCACGAATTAAAGTCCTTTTCGCTCTAGGACGCTTAGTTTAGGAGATATGGGCAAAAGAAGTTTTTCATATAAAAATTTAAATTTTTTTAGGTTTTGGATGGATTTTTCAATTTTTTGGGGGAGGTCACGAATTAAAGTCCTTTTCACTCTAGGACGCATATTTAAGGAGATGTGGGCAAAAGAAGTTTTCATATAAAAATTTCAATTTTTTTAGGTTTTGGGTGGATTTTTCAATTTTTTGGGGGTGGTCACGAATTAAAGTCCTTTTCGCTCTAGGACGCTTAGTTTAGGAGATATGGGCAAAATAAGTTTTTCATATAAAAATTTAAATTTTTTTAGGTTTTGGATGGATTTTTCAATTTTTTGGGGGAGGTCACGAATTAAAGTCCTTTTCGCTCTAGGACGCATATTTAAGGAGATATGGGCAAAAGAAGATTTTCATATAAAAATTTCAATTTTTTTAGGTTTTGGGTGGATTTTTCAATTTTTTGGGGGTGGTCACGAATTAAAGTCCTTTTCGCTCTAGGACGCTTAGTTTAGGAGATATGGGCAAAAGAAGTTTTTCATATAAAAATTTAAATTTTTTTAGGTTTTGGATGGATTTTTCAATTTTTTGGGGGAGGTCACGAATTAAAGTCCTTTTCGCTCTAGGACGCATATTTAAGGAGATATGGGCAAAAGAAGTTTTCATATAAAAATTTCAATTTTTTTAGGTTTTGGGTGGATTTTTCAATTTTTTGGGGGTGGTCACGAATTAAAGTCCTTTTCGCTCTAGGACGCTTAGTTTAGGAGATATGGGCAAAAGAAGTTTTTCATATAAAAATTAAAATTTTTTTAGGTTTTGGATGGATTTTTCAATTTTTTGGGGGAGGTCACGAATTAAAGTCCTTTTCGCTCTAGGACGCATATTTAAGGAGATATGGGCAAAAGAAGTTTTTCATATAAAAATTTAAATTTTTTTAGGTTTTGGATGGATTTTTCAATTTTTTGGGGGAGGTCACGAATTAAAGTCCTTTTCGCTCTGGGACGCTTAGTTTAGGAGATATGGGCAAAAGAAGTTTTTCATATAAGAATTTAAATTTTTTTAGGTTTTGGATGGATTTTTCAATTTTTTGGGGGTGGTCACGAATTAAAGTCCTTTTCGCTCTAGGACGCATATTTAAGGAGATATGGGCAAAAGAAGTTTTTCATATAAAAATTTCAATTTTTTTAGGTTTTGGGTGGATTTTTCAATTTTTTGGGGGTGGTCACGAATTAAAGTCCTTTTCGCTCTAGGACGCTTAGTTTAGGAGATATGGGCAAAAGAAGTTTTTCATATAAAAATTTAAATTTTTTTAGGTTTTGGATGGATTTTTCAATTTTTTGGGGGAGGTCACGAATTAAAGTGCTTTTCGCTCTAGGACGCATATTTAAGGAGTTATGGGCAAAAGAAGTTTTTCATATAAAAATTTCAATTTTTTTAGGTTTTGGATGGATTTTTCAATTTTTTGGGGGTGGTCACGAATTAAAGTCCTTTTCGCTCTAGGACGCATATTTAAGGAGATATGGGCAAAATAAGTTTTTCATATAAAAATTTAAATTTTTTTAGGTTTTGGATGGATTTTTCAATTTTTTGGGGGAGGTCACGAATTAAAGTCCTTTTCGCTCTAGGACGCATATTTAAGGAGATATGGGCAAAAGAAGATTTTCATATAAAAATTTCAATTTTTTTAGGTTTTGGGTGGATTTTTCAATTTTTTGGGGGAGGTCACGAATTAAAGTCCTTTTCGCTCTAGGACGCTTAGTTTAGGAGATATGGGCAAAAGAAGTTTTTCATATAAAAATTTCAATTTTTTTAGGTTTTGGGTGGATTTTTCAATTTTTTGGGGGTGGTCACGAATTAAAGTCCTTTTCGCTCTAGGACGCTTAGTTTAGGAGATATGGGCAAAAGAAGTTTTTCATATAAAAATTTAAATTTTTTTAGGTTTTGGATGGATTTTTCAATTTTTTGGGGGAGGTCACGAATTAAAGTCCTTTTCGCTCTAGGACGCATATTTAAGGAGATATGGGCAAAAGAAGTTTTTCATATAAAAATTTCAATTTTTTTAGGTTTTGGGTGGATTTTTCAATTTTTTGGGGGTGGTCACGAATTAAAGTCCTTTTCGCTCTAGGACGCTTAGTTTAGGAGATATGGGCAAAAGAAGTTTTTCATATAAAAATTTAAATTTTCTTAGGTATTGGATGGATTTTTCAATTTTTTGGGGGTGGTCACGAATTAAAGTCCTTTTCACTCTAGGACGCATATTTAAGGAGATATGGGCAAAAGAAGTTTTTCATATAAAAATTTCAATTTTTTTAGGTTTTGGGTGGATTTTTCAATTTTTTGGGGGTGGTCACGAATTAAAGTCCTTTTCGCTCTAGGACGCTTAGTTTAGGAGATATGGGCAAAAGAAGTTTTTCATATAAAAATTTAAATTTTTTTAGGTTTTGGATGGATTTTTCAATTTTTTGGGGGAGGTCACGAATTAAAGTCCTTTTCGCTCTAGGACGCATATTTAAGGAGATATGGGCAAAAGAAGTTTTTCATATAAAAATTTCAATTTTTTTAGGTTTTGGGTGGATTTTTCAATTTTTTGGGGGTGGTCACGAATTAAAGTCCTTTTCGCTCTAGGACGCTTAGTTTAGGAGATATGGGCAAAAGAAGTTTTTCATATAAAAATTTAAATTTTTTTAGGTTTTGGATGGATTTTTCAATTTTTTGGGGGAGGTCACGAATTAAAGTCCTTTTCGCTCTAGGACGCATATTTAAGGAGATATGGGCAAAAGAAGTTTTTCATATAAAAATTTCAATTTTTTTAGGTTTTGGGTGGATTTTTCAATTTTTTGGGGGTGGTCACGAATTAAAGTCCTTTTCGCTCTAGGACGCTTAGTTTAGGAGATATGGGCAAAAGAAGTTTTTCATATAAAAATTTAAATTTTTTTAGGTTTTGGGTGGATTTTTCAATTTTTTGGGGGAGGTCACGAATTAAAGTCCTTTTCGCTCTAGGACGCTTAGTTTAGGAGATATGGGCAAAAGAAGTTTTTCATATAAAAATTTCAATTTTTTTAGGTTTTGGGTGGATTTTTCAATTTTTTGGGGGTGGTCACGAATTAAAGTCCTTTTCGCTCTAGGACGCTTAGTTTAGGAGATATGGGCAAAAGAAGTTTTTCATATAAAAATTTAAATTTTTTTAGGTTTTGGATGGATTTTTCAATTTTTTGGGGGAGGTCACGAATTAAAGTCCTTTTCGCTCTAGGACGCATATTTAAGGAGATATGGGCAAAAGAAGTTTTTCATATAAAAATTTCAATTTTTTTAGGTTTTGGGTGGATTTTTCAATTTTTTGGGGGTGGTCACGAATTAAAGTCCTTTTCGCTCTAGGACGCTTAGTTTAGGAGATATGGGCAAAAGAAGTTTTTCATATAAAAATTTAAATTTTCTTAGGTATTGGATGGATTTTTCAATTTTTTAGGGGTGGTCACGAATTAAAGTCCTTTTCACTCTAGGACGCATATTTAAGGAGATATGGGCAAAAGAAGTTTTTCATATAAAAATTTAAATTTTTTTAGGTTTTGGATGGATTTTTCAATTTTTTGGGGGAGGTCACGAATTAAAGTCCTTTTCGCTCTAGGACGCATATTTAAGGAGATATGGGCAAAAGAAGTTTTTCATATAAAAATTTCAATTTTTTTAGGTTTTGGGTGGATTTTTCAATTTTTTGGGGGAGGTCACGAATTAAAGTCCTTTTCGCTCTAGGACGCATATTTAAGGGGATATGGGCAAAAGAAGATTTTCATATAAAAATTTCAATTTTTTTAGGTTTTGGGTGGATTTTTCAATTTTTTGGGGGAGGTCACGAATTAAAGTCCTTTTCGCTCTAGGACGCATATTTAAGGAGATATGGGCAAAAGAAGTTTTTCATATAAAAATTTCAATTTTTTTAGGTTTTGGGTGGATTTTTCAATTTTTTGGGGGTGGTCACGAATTAAAGTCCTTTTCGCTCTAGGACGCTTAGTTTAGGAGATATGGGCAAAAGAAGTTTGTCATATAAAAATTTAAATTTTTTTAGGTTTTGGATGGATTTTTCAATTTTTTGGGGGAGGTCACGAATTAAAGTCCTTTTCGCTCTAGGACGCATATTTAAGGAGATATGGGCAAAAGAAGTTTTTCATATAAAAATTTAAATTTTTTTAGGTTTTGGGTGGATTTTTAAATTTTTGGGGGAGGTCACGAATTAAAGTCCTTTTCGCTCTAGGACGCTTAGTTTAGGAGATATGGGCAAAAGAAGTTTTTCATATAAAAATTTAAATTTTTTTAGGTTTTGGATGGATTTTTCAATTTTTTGGGGGTGGTCACGAATTAAAGTCCTTTTCGCTCTAGGACGCATATTTAAGGAGATATCGGCAAAAGAAGTTTTTCATATAAAAATTTAAATTTTTTTAGGTTTTGGGTGGATTTTTCAATTTTTTGGGGGTGGTCACGAATTAAAGTCCTTTTCGCTCTAGGACGCTTAGTTTAGGAGATATGGGCAAAAGAAGTTTTTCATATAAAAATTTAAATTTTTTTAGGTTTTGGATGGATTTTTCAATTTTTTGGGGGAGGTCACGAATTAAAGTCCTTTTCGCTCTAGGACGCATATTTAAGGAGATATGGGCAAAAGAAGTTTTCATATAAAAATTTCAATTTTTTTAGGTTTTGGGTGGATTTTTCAATTTTTTGGGGGTGGTCACGAATTAAAGT
This sequence comes from Haematobia irritans, assembly GCF_050003625.1. Classification (NCBI taxonomy): domain Eukaryota; kingdom Metazoa; phylum Arthropoda; class Insecta; order Diptera; family Muscidae; genus Haematobia; species Haematobia irritans. The sequence continues at coordinate 161,240,796 of NC_134397.1, read as the reverse complement.
CCTTTTCGCTCTAGGACGCATATTTAAGGAGATATGGGCAAAAGAAGTTTTTCATATAAAAATTTCAATTTTTTTAGGTTTGGGTGGATTTTTCAATTTTTTGGGGGTGGTCACGAATTAAAGTCCTTTTCGCTCTAGGACGCTTAGTTTAGGAGATATGGGCAAAAGAAGTTTTTCATATAAAAATTTAAATTTTTTTAGGTTTTGGATGGATTTTTCAATTTTTTGGGGGTGGTCACGAATTAAAGTCCTTTTCGCTCTAGGACGCATATTTAAGGAGATATGGGCAAAAGAAGTTTTTCATATAAAAATTTCAATTTTTTTAGGTTTTGGGTGGATTTTTCAATTTTTTGGGGGTGGTCACGAATTAAAGTCCTTTTCGCTCTAGGACGCTTAGTTTAGGAGATATGGCCAAAAGAAGTTTTTCATATAAAAATTTAAATTTTTTTAGGTTTTGGATGGATTTTTCAATTTTTTGGGGGAGGTCACGAATTAAAGTCCTTTTCGCTCTAGGACGCATATTTAAGGAGATATGGGCAAAAGAAGTTTTCATATAAAAATTTCAATTTTTTTAGGTTTTGGATGGATTTTTCAATTTTTTGGGGGTGGTCACGAATTAAAGTCCTTTTCGCTCTAGGACGCTTAGTTTAGGAGATATGGGCAAAAGAAGTTTTTCATATAAAAATTTAAATTTTTTTAGGTTTTGGATGGATTTTTCAATTTTTTGGGGGAGGTCACGAATTAAAGTCCTTTTCGCTCTAGGACGCATATTTAAGGAGATATGGGCAAAAGAAGTTTTTCATATAAAAATTTAAATTTTTTTAGGTTTTGGGTGGATTTTTAAATTTTTTGGGGGTGGTCACGAATTAAAGTCCTTTTCGCTCTAGGACGCATATTTAAGGAGATATGGGCAAAAGAAGTTTTTCATATAAAATTTCAATTTTTTTTAGGTTTTGGGTGGATTTTTCATTTATTTAGGGGTGGTCACGAATTAAAGTCCTTTTCGCTCTAGGACGCTTAGTTTAGGAAATATGGGCAAAAGAAGTTTTTCATACAAAAATTTCAATTTTTTTAGGTTTTGGGTGGATTTTTCAATTTTTTGGGGGTGGTCACGAATTAAAGTCCTTTTCGCTCTAGGACGCATATTTAAGGAGATATGGGCAAAAGAATTTTTTCATATAAAAATTTCAATTTTTTTAGGTTCTGGGTGGATTTTTCAATGTTTTGGGGGTGGTCACGAATTAAAGTCCTTTTCGCTCTAGGACGCTTAGTTTAGGAGATATGGGCAAAAGAAGTTTTTCATAAAAAAATTTCAATTTTTTTAGGTTTTGGTTGGACTTTTCAACTTTTTGGGGGTGGTCACGAATTAAAGTCCTTTTCGCTCTAGGACGCATATTTAAGGAGATATGGGCAAAATAAGTTTTTCGTATAAAAATTTCAATTTTTTTAGGTTTTGGGTGGATTTTTCAATTTTTTGGGGTGGTCACGAATTAAAGTCCTTTTCGCTCTAGGACGCATATTTAAGGAGATATGGACAAAAGAAGTTTTTCATATAAAAATTTCAATTTTTTAGGTTTTGGGTGGATTTTTCAATTTTTTGGGGGAGGTCACGAATTAAAGTCCTTTTCGCTCTAGGACGCATATTTAAGGAGATATGGACAAAAGAAGTTTTTCATATAAAAATTTCAATTTTTTTAGGTTTTGGGTGGATTTTTCAATTTTTTGGGGTGGTCACGAATTAAAGTCCTTTTCGCTCTAGGACGCTTAGTTTAGGAGATATGGGCAAAAGAAGTTTTTCATATAAAAATTTAAATTTTTTTAGGTTTTGGATGGATTTTTCAATTTTTTGGGGGAGGTCACGAATTAAAGTCCTTTTCGCTCTAGGACGCATATTTAAGGAGATATGGGCAAAAGAAGTTTTTCATATAAAAATTTAAATTTTTTTAGGTTTTGGGTGGATTTTTCAACTTTTTGGGGGTGGTCACGAATTAAAGTCATTTTCGCTCTAGGACGCATATTTAAGGAGATATGGGCAAAAGAAGTTTTTCGTATAAAAATTTCAATTTTTTTAGGTTTTGGGTGGATTTTTCATTTATTTAGGGGTGGTCACGAATTAAAGTCCTTTTCGCTCTAGGACGCTTAGTTTAGGAAATATGGGCAAAAGAAGTTTTTCATACAAAAATTTCAATTTTTTTAGGTTTTGGGTGGATTTTTCAATTTTTTGGGGGTGGTCACGAATTAAAGTCCTTTTCGCTCTAGGACGCATATTTAAGGAGATATGGGCAAAAGAATTTTTTCATATAAAAATTTCAATTTTTTTAGGTTCTGGGTGGATTTTTCAATGTTTTGGGGGTGGTCACGAATTAAAGTCCTTTTCGCTCTAGGACGCTTAGTTTAGGAGATATGGGCAAAAGAAGTTTTTCATAAAAAAATTTCAATTTTTTTAGGTTTTGGTTGGACTTTTCAACTTTTTGGGGGTGGTCACGAATTAAAGTCCTTTTCGCTCTAGGACGCATATTTAAGGAGATATGGGCAAAATAAGTTTTTCGTATAAAAATTTCAATTTTTTTAGGTTTTGGGTGGATTTTTCAATTTTTTGGGGTGGTCACGAATTAAAGTCCTTTTCGCTCTAGGACGCATATTTAAGGAGATATGGACAAAAGAAGTTTTTCATATAAAAATTTCAATTTTTTAGGTTTTGGGTGGATTTTTCAATTTTTTGGGGGAGGTCACGAATTAAAGTCCTTTTCGCTCTAGGACGCATATTTAAGGAGATATGGACAAAAGAAGTTTTTCATATAAAAATTTCAATTTTTTTAGGTTTTGGGTGGATTTTTCAATTTTTTGGGGTGGTCACGAATTAAAGTCCTTTTCGCTCTAGGACGCATATTTAAGGAGATATGGACAAAAGAAGTTTTTCGTATAAAAATTTAAATTTTTTTAGGTTATGGGAGGATTTTTCAATTTTTTGGGGGTGGTCACGAATTAAAGTCCTTTTCGCTCTAGGACGCATATTTAAGGAGATATGGGCAAAAGAAGATTTTCATATAAAAATTTCAATTTTTTTAGGTTTTGGTTGGATTTTTCAACTTTTTGGGGGTGGTCACGAATTAAAGTCCTTTTCGCTCTAGGACGCATATTTAAGGAGATATGGGCAAAAGAAGTTTTTCGTATAAAAATTTCAATTTTTTTAGGTTTTGGGTGGATTTTTCAATTTTTTGGGGGTGGTCACGAATTAAAGTCATTTTCGCTCTAGGACGCATATTTAAGGAGATATGGGCAAAAGAAGTTTTTCGTATAAAAATTTCAATTTTTTTAGGTTTTGGGTGGATTTTTCAATTTTTTGGGGTGGTCACGAATTAAAGTCCTTTTCGCTCTAGGACGCATATTTAAGGAGATATGGACAAAAGAAGTTTTTCGTATAAAAATTTCAATTTTTTTAGGTTATGGGTGGATTTTTCAATTTTTTGGGGGTGGTCACGAATTAAAGTCCTTTTCGCTCTAGGACGCATATTTAAGGAGATATGGGCAAAAGAAGTTTTTCATATAAAAATTTTAATTTTTTTAGGTTTTGGGTGGATTTTTCAATTTTTTGGGGGAGGTCACGAATTAAAGTCCTTTTCGCTCTAGGACGCATATTTAAGGAGATATGGGCAAAAGAAGTTTTTCATATAAAAATTTAAATTTTTTTAGGTTTTGGGTGGATTTTTCAATTTTTTGGGGGAGGTCACGAATTAAAGTCCTTTTCGCTCTAGGACGCATATTTAAGGAGATATGGGCAAAAGAAGTTTTTCATATAAAAATTTCAATTTTTTTAGGTTTTGGGTGGATTTTTCAATTTTTTGGGGTGGTCACGAATTAAAGTCCTTTTCGCTCTAGGACGCATATTTAAGGAGATATGGACAAAAGAAGTTTTTCGTATAAAAATTTAAATTTTTTTAGGTTATGGGAGGATTTTTCAATTTTTTGGGGGTGGTCACGAATTAAAGTCCTTTTCGCTCTAGGACGCATATTTAAGGAGATATGGGCAAAAGAAGTTTTTCATATAAAAATTTCAATTTTTTTAGGTTTTGGTTGGATTTTTCAACTTTTTGGGGGTGGTCACGAATTAAAGTCCTTTTCGCTCTAGGACGCATATTTAAGGAGATATGGGCAAAAGAAGTTTTTCGTATAAAAATTTCAATTTTTTTAGGTTTTGGGTGGATTTTTCAATTTTTTGGGGGTGGTCACGAATTAAAGTCATTTTCGCTCTAGGACGCATATTTAAGGAGATATGGGCAAAAGAAGTTTTTCGTATAAAAATTTCAATTTTTTTAGGTTTTGGGTGGTGTGATATATTAAATAAAAGACCGGAGTTTGTCTAATACAATATTTAACTTTATTTTTAACTGCACGCAAGAACGGCAAAAATCCAAGTGATCTGTAAATTGTTTTCTAATTACCATCGAAGGCATATGTGCATAAAAGGGCTATATACATACATTGTTATGCTATATACATAAAACAGGTTTTTGCTTATGTGCTATTCAATCTGTTATACTATGCATAATCTAAGAGGGAGTTAGAATATAATTGTTATACTATTTATACTCTGAGCGCATCTACTCACTAATAATAACATTCGTCTCTCATTAATGCATTTTACATTGTGTTGTATGTTATTAACAGTGTTGTATAAAACTATGAGAATACCACATATGCCCCCTTCTTAATTTAGAAAATACAATGTATGCTAATAATACAAAAAAAATCATTTAAGTAATACAATAACAATCTTGAAATTCATTGTTTTTTTCTATGTCTTAAATTATATCTTTGTATTTGTTTCACATTTTCAGTATTGATTTCATTATGATTTTCATAATTATTAATTGATATTTTTTGCAAAGGATCTAAAAGTGTACTTGGAATTTCATAATTTGAGTTACATTCTATCATTTGATTTATATGTCTTTTCCAAATGACATTATCATGAGATTTTACCAAATAAATTTGTTTTCCCAATTTTTTGTGAATTGTTGCTTTTTTCCAAGAAACCTTGCCAGGTAATGAGTAGTCTTTAACCATTACTGGAGCATTCAAATCAAAAGTTTTGTTTTTAGATCCTTTGTAAAATTTCTTTTGATTTTGTTGCTGCTTTTCAACATTCGTTTTAACATTTTCCTTGCTTTGAAATTTTACATGCCGTTTGGGGTTAATTAGATCTAATCTTGTTCTTAACGACCTTCCATTAAACATTAGAAAAGCAGGCGAAACCCCTGTGCTAGAATGTATTGTGTTTCTATAATCTAGAAGAAATCGGTTTAACGCATTATTGAAATCATATGATTCTACTTTATAAAGATTACGTTTTAGTGAAGTTTTAACTGTTTTTACCATGTTTTCAGCCTGACCATTTGTTGAGGGATTCCCTACGGGTATTGTTTTGTGCTCTATGCCATTCATTTTAAAAAAATCTTCACATTCTTTGGAAACAAATGAAGTTCCGTTATCTGAAACAACACACCTAGGCAATCCAAAACGCGCAAACGTTTCCCTCAAAACCTCAATCACTGCTTTACTAGTCGTATTTTTCGCCATATCAATACACTCAACCCATTTACTGGTGCTATCTACTATTATTAAACACCAACGGTTCATGAATGGCCCAAAAAAATCTATGTGTATGCGAGACCAAACATCATCCGCTCTTCTCCAGGGAATGAGTTCTTGGCGTGGTGGGTCTGCCCTAGTCATTAAACATGCCTCACAACCTCTCACTAAATCCTCCAAGCTTTGACCTTGCTTGGGCCACCAACAACACTCTCTCGCCATTGCTTTCATCTTGACTATTCCCATATGTGTGGAATGTAAAAATTTTAAAATATTTGGAATTAAAGATTTTGGTATAACAACTCTGTATCCCCAAAACAAACATCCATTTTCCACGGAGAGTTCAGATTTTTTAAGGAAAAATGGCTTCAAATTCGAATCTGAACATCGATCTGGCCATCCATTTATCGTCAACCTAATAACTTCTTGCAACAAAATATCGGAGCTGGTTTCCATTTTAATGGTTTCAAAATCTAAATATTTCCTGTCTCCGGGCAATTGTTTGAGGAAGTTAACGTATATATCGGTGGACTTAAATATTGACTGATTTATTTCTCTTGGAAATCTTGAAAAATAATCAGCGGCATTTGCATTAGATTTTATATGCTCTACATCAAATGTATAGCCAGACAAAAACAAAGCTATTCGTTGCAACCTATTTGAAGCCATCTGTGGAATACCTTTCTTGGGATTTAATATGTGCTGAAGAGGCTTGTTATCCGTAACCATAGTGAATTGACGACCATATAAATACTGGTGAAACTTTTTCACACCATACAATATTGCAACGGCCTCCCTATCCAATTGGGAATAGTTTTTCTCAGCCTGAGATAGTGTTCTCGAAGCAAATTCGATGGGCCTTTCTACTCCCTCACTATTAATCTGAGTTAAAATAGCACCCACACCCACGGGACTGGCATCTACTATCAACTTTGTTTTAAAATCGGGGTTGTAATGTGCCAAAGAAATGTCAGAAATCAAAATGTTTTTTAGTTCGTCCACTGATTGTGAACATAGATCGTCCCACCTAAACTCACAATCTGTTTTCAGGAGAGAATAAAGAGGATTCAAAAGTGTGGCTATATCCGGTACAAACCGCCTATAAAAATTAATCATCCCTAAAAATGATTGCAATTCTTTTACATTCGTTGGATATTTAATTTTCTGAATATGCAAAACTTTTTCCGGATTCATGTGCAGACCCTTTTTGTCGATGATGTGACCTAGGTATTGAATTTTATTTTGAAAAAAAATCACATTTTTCAATAGAAAGTTTAAAACCACTATCTCTTAACAACTTTAGAACATTATAAAGCCTTTCAATATGACTCTTCCTATTTGGTGCTGTTATCAGTACATCATCTAGAAAAACTACCACTCCTTCCAAACCCATCAATAAAGAATCCATAATTCTTTGGAATATGGAAGGGGCGGAAGCTAGTCCGTAAATAAGTCGAGTGTATTGAAAAAGGCCTTTGGAGGTCGATATGGTAGTAAACTTCCTTGATTCCTGTTCTAATTCAATCTGTTGGTAGGCCATTGTTAAATCCAATTTTGAAAATTCCTCACCTTCATATAGTTTTGCAAACATCTCCTCAATTCGAGGTAGAGGATATTTATCGATATTCAAACAAGGGTTCACTGTTACTTTAAAATCCCCGCATATTCTGATATCCCCATTTTTCTTTATAATGGGTACAATTGGTGTCCCCCATTCACTAAAATCAACAGGTTCTAACACATTCATTGAAACTAATTTGTCAATTTCCATCTCTACCTTTTCTTTAATGGCCAAAGGAACTGGTCTGGGTCTAAAAAATTTCGGTTGAGACCCTTCTTTTAAATTGAGACACGCCTTGCCTTTTTTAAACAAACCCAAAGATCCATCAAAAATGTCAGAAAATTTCTTTAAAATCTTTCCTTTTTCTAAATCCATATTTTCAGAGTAATTGAAATTAGCGAGTTGAACTTCGAATGTTCTTAAAAAATCTCTACCCAATAATGGTGGTCCGCCATTTTCTATAATTAGCATGGACATTTTTTTTCTTTTATCACCATATTTGACATTTACTTCGCACATACCAATTGGCATAATACTTTCACCGTTATATGTTTTCAATAATACTTTCACCGGTTTCAATTCACAATTTGAAAATTTTGATAAAAAGGTTTCTTTAGATATAACATTATATTCCGACCCTGTATCTAATTCCATTTCAAACATTTTTTCATTTATTAAAACTTTAATTTTAATCGGACCATCTTTTATACTTCTCATAGAAAATAAACTTATCTCTTCCTCTTCTTTAATAAAATTTAATTTTTGCGTTTTACACATTTTCTTTAAATGCCCGCGTTTCTTACATAAATTGCATTTATAATTCTTGAACTTACAGGCAGCACTACTGTGGTTTGTAAATCCGCACACGGCACATTGCTGTTGTTGTTGCCTTCCATTTCTTTTTTCGCCACCTTGACCATGTGTTTTCGTCTCTTCCACATTTTTTCGCATACCTTGTCTCTTCACATAATTAATATCGGCGTCTCTCTTCACCTCCACTTTCTGGTATTGCTGAAGTATGTATTCGGCATTGTTGGCGATTTCCAGAACTTTTTCAAAAGATGCCGTTACCGGTTCCAAAAATATTTTGTCTTTGGCTGGACCTTTTTCCAAACCCATAATGAATTTGTCGCGAATGGCAGTATTAAGATCTGTTCCAAATTCACAATTAGCAGCTAACGATCTTACTCTCACTGCCCATTCGTTGATAGTTTCTGATTGTGATTTAACAGCGCTATAAAACTTACAACGCTCAGCGAAACCACTCGTTGCTGTTTTGAAGTGACTATTCATAACTTTCATACATTCTTCAAATTTTACGGTCTTACTTTCCACTTGCAAAGGCGATAGTAAATTTTGCAGTAGCATATAAGCACCTTCCGACAGTGATGTAATCAAAATTGCCTTCTTTTTTGCTTCATTGGTTATGTCATTAGCCACCAAAAACTGTTCCATTTGCACCACAAATATTTTCCAAGATTTTTCGGCATGGTCGAAAAATGGAACTCTTCCAATTATTGGTGCGTTACTTGCACTTTGACTTGGAGTAACGTTGTCGACAGTCATTTTACAAAAAATATATAATTTTTATTTTAACTCGTCGCCACTGTGATATATTAAATAAAAGACCGGAGTTTGTCTAATACAATATTTAACTTTATTTTTAACTGCACGCAAGAACGGCAAAAATCCAAGTGATCTGTAAATTGTTTTCTAATTACCATCGAAGGCATATGTGCATAAAAGGGCTATATACATACATTGTTATGCTATATACATAAAACAGGTTTTTGCTTATGTGCTATTCAATCTGTTATACTATGCATAATCTAAGAGGGAGTTAGAATATAATTGTTATACTATTTATACTCTGAGCGCATCTACTCACTAATAATAACATTCGTCTCTCATTAATGCATTTTACATTGTGTTGTATGTTATTAACAGTGTTGTATAAAACTATGAGAATACCACAGGTGGATTTTTCAATTTTTTGGGGGAGGTCACGAATTAAAGTCCTTTTCGCTCTAGGACGCATATTTAAGGAGATATGGGCAAAAGAAGTTTTTCATATAAAAATTTAAATTTTTTTAGGTTTTGGGTGGATTTTTCAATTTTTTGGGGGAGGTCACGAATTAAAGTCCTTTTCGCTCTAGGACGCTTAGTTTAGGAGATATGGGCAAAAGAAGTTTTTCATATAAGAATTTAAATTTTTTTAGGTTTTGGATGGATTTTTCAATTTTTTGGGGGTGGTCACGAATTAAAGTCCATTTCGCTCTAGGACGCATATTTAAGGAGATATGGCAAAAGAAGTTTTTCATATAAAAATTTCAATTTTTTTAGGTTTTGGGTGGATTTTTCAATTTTTTGGGGGTGGTCACGAATTAAAGTCCTTTTCGCTCTAGGACGCATATTTAAGGAGATATGGGCAAAAGAAGTTTTTCATATAAAAATTTAAATTTTTTTAGGTTTTGGGTGGATTTTTCAATTTTTTGGGGGAGGTCACGAATTAAAGTCCTTTTCGCTCTAGGACGCTTAGTTTAGGAGATATGGGCAAAAGAAGTTTTTCATATAAGAATTTAAATTTTTTTAGGTTTTGGATGGATTTTTCAATTTTTTGGGGGTGGTCACGAATTAAAGTCCATTTCGCTCTAGGACGCATATTTAAGGAGATATGGCAAAAGAAGTTTTTCATATAAAAATTTCAATTTTTTTAGGTTTTGGGTGGATTTTTCAATTTTTTGGGGGTGGTCACGAATTAAAGTCCTTTTCGCTCTAGGACGCTTAGTTTAGGAGATATGGGCAAAAGAAGTTTTTCATATAAAAATTTAAATTTTTTTAGGTTTTGGATGGATTTTTCAATTTTTTGGGGGAGGTCACGAATTAAAGTGCTTTTCGCTCTAGGACGCATATTTAAGGAGTTATGGGCAAAAGAAGTTTTTCATATAAAAATTTCAATTTTTTTAGGTTTTGGATGGATTTTTCAATTTTTTGGGGGTGGTCACGAATTAAAGTCCTTTTCGCTCTAGGACGCATATTTAAGGAGATATAGGCAAAATAAGTTTTTCATATAAAAATTTAAATTTTTTTAGGTTTTGGATGGATTTTTCAAGTTTTTGGGGGAGGTCACGAATTAAAGTCCTTTTCGCTCTAGGACGCATATTTAAGGAGATATGGGCAAAAGAAGATTTTCATATAAAAATTTCAATTTTTTTAGGTTTTGGGTGGATTTTTCAATTTTTTGGGGGAGGTCACGAATTAAAGTCCTTTTCGCTCTAGGACGCATATTTAAGGAGATATGGGCAAAAGAAGTTTTTCATATAAAAAATTAAATTTTTTTAGGTTTTGGATGGATTTTTCAATTTTTTGGGGGTGGTCACGAATTAAAGTCCTTTTCGCTCTAGGACGCTTAGTTTAGGAGATATGGGCAAAAGAAGTTTTTCATATAAAAATTTAAATTTTTTTAGGTTTTGGATGGATTTTTCAATTTTTTGGGGGAGGTCACGAATTAAAGTCCTTTTCGCTCTAGGACGCATATTTAAGGAGATATGGGCAAAAGAAGTTTTTCATATAAAAATTTCAATTTTTTTAGGTTTTGGGTGGATTTTTCAATTTTTTGGGGGTGGTCACGAATTAAAGTCCTTTTCGCTCTAGGACGCTTAGTTTAGGAGATATGGGCAAAAGAAGTTTTTCATATAAAAATTTAAATTTTTTTAGGTTTTGGATGGATTTTTCAATTTTTTGGGGGAGGTCACGAATTAAAGTGCTTTTCGCTCTAGGACGCATATTTAAGGAGTTATGGGCAAAAGAAGTTTTTCATATAAAAATTTCAATTTTTTTAGGTTTTGGATGGATTTTTCAATTTTTTGGGGGTGGTCACGAATTAAAGTCCTTTTCGCTCTAGGACGCATGAGATATGGGCAAAATAAGTTTTTCATATAAAAATTTAAATTTTTTTAGGTTTTGGATGGATTTTTCAATTTTTTGGGGGAGGTCACGAATTAAAGTCCTTTTCGCTCTAGGACGCATATTTAAGAAGATATGGGCAAAAGAAAATTTTCATATAAAAATTTCAATTTTTTTAGGTTTTGGGTGGATTTTTCAATTTTTTGGGGGAGGTTACGAATTAAAGTCCTTTTCGCTCTAGGACGCATATTTAAGGAGATATGGGCAAAAGAAGTTTTTCATATAAAAAATTAAATTTTTTTAGGTGTTGGATGGATTTTTCAATTTTTTGGGGGTGGTCACGAATTCAAGTCCTTTTCGCTCTAGGACGCATATTTAAGGAGATATGGGCAAAAGAAGTTTTTCATATAAAAATTTCAATTTTTTTAGGTTTTGGGTGGATTTTTCAATTTTTTGGGGGTGGTCACGAATTAAAGTCATTTTCGCTCTAGGACGCATATTTAAGGAGATATGGGCAAAAGAAGTTTTTCATATAAAAATTTCAATTTTTTTAGGTTTTGGGTGGATTTTTCAATTTTTTGGGGGTGGTCACGAATTAAAGTCCTTTTCGCTCTAGGACGCTTAGTTTAGGAGATATGGGCAAAAGAAGTTTTTCATATAAAAATTTAAATTTTTTTAGGTTTTGGATGGATTTTTCAATTTTTTGGGGGAGGTCACGAATTAAAGTCCTTTTCGCTCTAGGACGCATATTTAAGGAGATATGGGCAAAAGAAGTTTTTCATATAAAAATTTCAATTTTTTTAGGTTTTGGGTGGATTTTTGAATTTTTTGGGGGTGGTCACGAATTAAAGTCCTTTTCGCTCTAGGACGCTTAGTTTAGGAGATATGGGCAAAAGAAGTTTTTCATATAAAAATTTCAATTTTTTTAGGTTTTGGATGGATTTTTCAATTTTTTGGGGGTGGTCACGAGTTAAAGTCCTTTTCACTCTAGGACGCATATTTAAGGAGATATGGGCAAAAGAAGTTTTTCATATAAAAATTTAAATGTTTTTAGGTTTTGGATGGATTTTTCAATTTTTTGGGGGTGGTCACGAATTAAAGTCCTTTTCGCTCTAGGACGCTTAGTTTAGGAGATATGGGCAAAAGAAGTTTTCATATAAAAATTTCAATTTTTTTAGGTTTTGGGTGGATTTTTCAATTTTTTGGGGGTGGTCACGAATTAAAGTCCTTTTCGCTCTAGGACGCTTAGTTTAGGAGATATGGGCAAAAGAAGTTTTTCATATAAAAATTTAAATTTTTTTAGGTTTTGGATGGATTTTTCAATTTTTTGGGGGAGGTCACGAATTAAAGTCCTCTTCGCTCTAGGACGCATATTTAAGGAGATATGGGCAAAAGAAGTTTTTCATATAAAAATTTAAATTTTTTTAGGTTTTGGGTGGATTTTTCAATTTTTTGGGGGAGGTCACGAATTAAAGTCCTTTTCGCTCTAGGACGCTTAGTTTAGGAGATATGGGCAAAAGAAGTTTTTCATAGAAGAATTTAAATTTTTTTAGGTTTTGGATGGATTTTTCAATTTTTTGGGGGTGGTCACGAATTAAAGCCCTTTTCGCTCTAGGACGCATATTTAAGGAGATGTGGGCAAAAGAAGTTTTTCATATAAAAATTTCAATTTTTTTAGGTTTTGGGTGGATTTTTCAATTTTTTGGGGGTGGTCACGAATTAAAGTCCTTTTCGCTCTAGGACGCTTAGTTTAGGAGATATGGGCAAAAGAAGTTTTTCATATAAAAATTTAAATTTTTTTAGGTTTTGGATGGATTTTTCAATTTTTTGGGGGAGGTCACGAATTAAACTCCTTTTCGCTCTAGGACGCATATTTAAGGAGATATGGGCAAAAGAAGTTTTTCATATAAAAATTTCAATTTTTTTAGGTTTTGGATGGATTTTTCAATTTTTTGGGGGTGGTCACGAATTAAAGTCCTTTTCGCTCTAGGACGCTTAGTTTAGGAGATATGGGCAAAAGAAGTTTTCATATAAAAATTTCAATTTTTTTAGGTTTTGGGTGGATTTTTCAATTTTTTGGGGGAGGTCACGAATTAAAGTCCTCTTCGCTCTAGGACGCATATTTAAGGAGATATGGGCAAAAGAAGTTTTTCATATAAAAATTTAAATTTTTTTAGGTTTTGGGTGGATTTTTCAATTTTTTGGGGGAGTTCACGAATTAAAGTCCTTTTCGCTCTAGGACGCATATTTAAGGAGATATGGGCAAAAGAAGTTTTTCATATAAAAATTTCAATTTTTTTAGGTTTTGGGTGGATTTTTCAATTTTTTGGGGGTGGTCACGAATTAAAGTCCTTTTCGCTCTAGGACGCTTAGTTTAGGAGATATGGGCAAAAGAAGTTTTTCATATAAAAATTTAAATTTTTTTAGGTTTTGGATGGATTTTTCAATTTTTTGGGGGAGGTCACGAATTAAAGTCCTTTTCGCTCTAGGACGCATATTTAAGGAGATATGGGCAAAAGAAGTTTTTCATATAAAAATTTCAATTTTTTTAGGTTTTGGGTGGATTTTTCAATTTTTTGGGGGTGGTCACGAATTAAAGTCCTTTTCGCTCTAGGGCGCTTAGTTTAGGAGATATGGGCAAAAGAAGTTTTTCATATAAAAATTTCAATTTTTTTAGGTTTTGGATGGATTTTTCAATTTTTTGGGGGTGGTCACGAATTAAAGTCCTTTTCACTCTAGGACGCATATTTAAGGAGATATGGGCAAAAGAAGTTTTTCATATAAAAATTTAAATGTTTTTAGGTTTTGGATGGATTTTTCAATTTTTTGGGGGTGGTCACGAATTAAAGTCCTTTTCGCTCTAGGACGCTTAGTTTAGGAGATATGGGCAAAAGAAGTTTTCATATAAAAATTTCAATTTTTTTAGGTTTTGGGTGGATTTTTCAATTTTTTGGGGGTGGTCACGAATTAAAGTCCTTTTCGCTCTAGGACGCTTAGTTTAAGGAGATATGGGCAAAAGAAGTTTTTCATACAAAAATTTAAATTTTTTTAGGTTTTGGATGGATTTTTCAATTTTTTGGGGGAGGTCACGAATTAAAGTCCTCTTCGCTCTAGGACGCATATTTAAGGAGATATGGGCAAAAGAAGTTTTTCATATAAAAATTTAAATTTTTTTAGGTTTTGGGTGGATTTTTCAATTTTTTGGGGGAGGTCACGAATTAAAGTCCTTTTCGCTCTAGGACGCTTAGTTTAGGAGATATGGGCAAAAGAAGTTTTTCATATAAGAATTTAAATTTTTTTAGGTTTTGGATGGATTTTTCAATTTTTTGGGGGTGGTCACGAATTAAAGTCCTTTTCGCTCTAGGACGCATATTTAAGGAGATATGGGCATTTTCATATAAAAATTTAAATTTTTTTAGGTTTTGGATGGATTTTTCAATTTTTTGGGGGAGGTCACGAATTAAAGTCCTTTTCGCTCTAGGACGCATATTTAAGGAGATATGGGCAAAAGAAGTTTTTCATATAAAAATTTCAATTTTTTTAGGTTTTGGATGGATTTTTCAATTTTTTGGGGGTGGTCACGAATAAAGTCCTCTTCGCTCTAGGACGCATATTTAAGGAGATATGGGCAAAATAAGTTTTTCATATAAAAATTTAAATTTTTTTAGGTTTTGGATGGATTTTTCAATTTTTTGGGGGAGGTCACGAATTAAAGTCCTTTTCGCTCTAGGACGCATATTTAAGGAGATATGGGCAAAAGAAGATTTTCATATAAAAATTTCAATTTTTTTAGGTTTTGGGTGGATTTTTCAATTTTTTGGGGGAGGTCACGAATTAAAGTCCTTTTCGCTCTAGGACGCATATTTAAGGAGATATGGGCAAAAGAAGTTTTTCATATAAAAAATTAAATTTTTTTAGGTTTTGGATGGATTTTTCAATTTTTTTGGGGTGGTCACGAATTCAAGTCCTTTTCGCTCTAGGACGCATATTTAAGGAGATATGGGCAAAAGAAGTTTTTCATATAAAAATTTAAATTTTTTTAGGTTTTGGGTGGATTTTTCAATTTTTTGGGGGTGGTCACGAATTAAAGTCCTTTTCGCTCTAGGACGCATATTTAAGGAGATATGGGCAAAAGAAGTTTTTCATATAAAAATTTCAATTTTTTTAGGTTTTGGGTGGATTTTTCAATTTTTTGGGGGTGGTCACGAATTAAAGTCCTTTTCGCTCTAGGACGCTTAGTTTAGGAGATATGGGCAAAAGAAGTTTTTCATATAAAAATTTAAATTTTTTTAGGTTTTGGATGGATTTTTCAATTTTTTGGGGGAGGTCACGAATTAAAGTCCTTTTCGCTCTAGGACGCATATTTAAGGAGATATGGGCAAAAGAAGTTTTTCATATAAAAATTTCAATTTTTTTTGGTTTTGGGTGGATTTTTCAATTTTTTTGGGGGAGGTCACGAATTAAAGTCCTTTTCGCTCTAGGACGCTTAGTTTAGGAGATATGGGCAAAAGAAGTTTTTCATATAAAAATTTAAATTTTTTTAGGTTTTGGATGGATTTTTCAATTTTTTGGGGGTGGTCACGAATTAAAGTCCTTTTCACTCTAGGACGCATATTTAAGGAGATATGGGCAAAAGAAGTTTTTCATATAAAAATTTAAATTTTTTTAGGTTTTGGATGGATTTTTCAATTTTTTGGGGGAGGTCACGAATTAAAGTCCTTTTCGCTCTAGGACGCATATTTAAGGAGATATGGGCAAAAGAAGTTTTTCATATAAAAATTTCAATTTTTTTAGGTTTTGGGTGGATTTTTCAATTTTTTGGGGGTGGTCACGAATTAAAGTCCTTTTCGCTCTAGGACGCTTAGTTTAGGAGATATGGGCAAAAGAAGTTTTTCATATAAAAATTTAAATTTTTTTAGATTTTGGATGGATTTTTCAATTTTTTTGGGGGAGGTCACGAATTAAACTCCTTTTCGCTCTAGGACGCATATTTAAGGAGATATGGGCAAAAGAAGTTTTTCATATAAAAATTTCAATTTTTTTAGGTTTTGGGTGGATTTTTCAATTTTTTGGGGGAGGTCACGAATTAAAGTCCTTTTCGCTCTAGGACGCTTAGTTTAGGAGATATGGGCAAAAGAAGTTTTTCATATAAAAATTTAAATTTTTTTAGATTTTGGATGGATTTTTCAATTTTTTGGGGAGGTCACGAATTAAAGTCCTTTTCGCTCTAGGACGCATATTTAAGGAGATATGGGCAAAAGAAGTTTTTCATATAAAAATTTAAATTTTTTTAGGTTTTGGATGGATTTTTCAATTTTTTGGGGGTGGTCACGAATTAAAGTCCTTATCGCTCTAGGACGCATATTTAAGGAGATATGGGCAAAAGAAGTTTTTCATATAAAAATTTCAATTTTTTTAGGTTTTGGGTGGATTTTTCAATTTTTTGGGGAGGTCACGAATTAAAGTCCTTTTCGCTCTAGGACGCATATTTAAGGAGATATGGGCAAAAGAAGTTTTTCATATAAAAATTTCAATTTTTTTAGGTTTTGGGTGGATTTTTCAATTTTTTGGGGGTGTCACGAATTAAAGTCCTTTTCGCTCTAGGACGCATATTTAAGGAGATATGGGCAAAAGAAGTTTTTCGTATAAAAATTTCAATTTTTTTAGGTTTTGGGTGGATTTTTCAATTTTTTGGGGTGGTCACGAATTAAAGTCCTTTTCGCTCTAGGACGCATATTTAAGGAGATATGGGCAAAAGAAGTTTTTCATATAAAAATTTCATTTTTTTTAGGTTTTGGGTGGATTTGTCAATTTTTTGGGTGTGGTCACGAATTAAAGTCCTTTTCGCTCTAGGACGCATATTTAAGGAGATATGGGCAAAAGAAGTTTTTCATATAAAAATTTAAATTTTTTTAGGTTTTGGATGGATTTTTCAATTTTTTGGGGTAGGTCACGAATTAAAGTCCTTTTCGCTCTAGGACGCATATTTAAGGAGATATGGGCAAAAGAAGTTTTTCATATAAAAATTTAAATTTTTTTAGGTTTTGGATGGATTTTTCAATTTTTTGGGGGAGGTCACGAATTAAAGTCCTTTTCGCTCTAGGACGCATATTTAAGGAGATATGGGCAAAAGAAGTTTTTCATATAAAAATTTCAATTTTTTTAGGTTTTGGGTGGATTTTTCAATTTTTTGGGGGTGGTCACGAATTAAAGTCCTTTTCGCTCTAGGACGCTTAGTTTAGGAGATATGGGCAAAAGAAGTTTTTCATATAAAAATTTAAATTTTTTGAGGTTTTGGATGGATTTTTCAATTTTTTGGGGGTGGTCACGAATTAAAGTCCTTTTCACTCTAGGACGCATATTTAAGGAGATATGGGCAAAAGAAGTTTTTCATATAAAAATTTAAATGTTTTTAGGTTTTGGATGGATTTTTCAATTTTTTGGGGGAGGTCACGAATTAAAGTCCTTTTCGCTCTAGGACGCATATTTAAGGAGATATGGGCAAAAGAAGTTTTTCATATAAAAATTTAAATTTTTTTAGGTTTTGGGTGGATTTTTCAATTTTTTGGGGGTGGTCACGAATTAAAGTCCTTTTCGCTCTAGGACGCTTAGTTTAGGAGATATGGGCAAAAGAAGTTTTTCATATAAAAATTTAAATTTTTTTAGGTTTTGGATGGATTTTTCAATTTTTTTGGGGTGGTCACGAATTAAAGTCCTTTTCGCTCTAGGACGCATATTTAAGGAGATATGGGCAAAAGAAGTTTTTCATATAAAAATTTCAATTTTTTTAGGTTTTGGGTGGATTTTTCAATTTTTTGGGGGTGGTCACGAATTAAAGTCCTTTTCGCTATAGGACGCTTAGTTTAGGAGATATGGGCAAAAGAAGTTTTTCATATAAAAATTTAAATTTTTTTAGATTTTGGATGGATTTTTCAATTTTTTGGGGGAGGTCACGAATTAAAGTCCTTTTCGCTCTAGGACGCATATTTAAGGAGATATGGGCAAAAGAAGTTTTTCATATAAAAATTTCAATTTTTTTAGGTTTTGGGTGGATTTTTCAATTTTTTGGGGGAGGTCACGAATTAAAGTCCTTTTCGCTCTAGGACGCATATTTAAGGAGATATGGGCAAAAGAAGTTTTTCATATAAAAATTTCAATTTTTTTAGGTTTTGGGTGGATTTTTCAATTTTTTGGGGAGGTCACGAATTAAAGTCCTTTTCGCTCTAGGACGCATATTTAAGGAGATATGGGCAAAAGAAGTTTTTCATATAAAAATTTCAATTTTTTTAGGTTTTGGGTGGATTTTTCAATTTTTTGGGGGTGTCACGAATTAAAGTCCTTTTCGCTCTAGGACGCATATTTAAGGAGATATGGACAAAAGAAGTTTTTCGTATAAAAATTTCAATTTTTTTAGGTTTTGGGTGGATTTTTCAATTTTTTGGGTGTGGTCACGAATTAAAGTCCTTTTCGCTCTAGGACGCATATTTAAGGAGATATGGGCAAAAGAAGTTTTTTGTATAAAAATTTCAATTTTTTTAGGTTTTGGGTGGATTTTTAAATTTTTTGGGGTGGTCACGAATTAAAGTCCTTTTCGCTCTAGGACGCATATTTAAGGAGATATGGGCAAAAGAAGTTTTTCATATAAAAATTTCAATTTTTTTAGGTTTTGGGTGGATTTTTCAATTTTTTGGGGGATGTCACGAATTAAAGTCCTTTTCGCTCTAGGACGCATATTTAAGGAGATATGGGCAAAAGAGGTTTTTCATATAAAAAATTCAATTTTTTTAGGTTTTGGGTGGATTTTTCAATTTTTTGGGGTGGTCACGAATTAAAGTCCTTTTCGCTCTAGGACGCTTAGTTTAGGAGATATGGGCAAAAGAAGTTTTTCATATAAAAATTTCAATTTTTTTAGGTTTTGGGTGGATTTTTCAATTTTTTGGGGGTGGTCACGAATTAAAGTCCTTTTCGCTCTAGGACGCTTAGTTTAGGAGATATGGGCAAAAGAAGTTTTTCATATAAAAATTTAAATTTTTTTAGGTTTTGGATGGATTTTTCAATTTTTTGGGGGAGGTCACGAATTAAAGTCCTTTTCGCTCTAGGACGCATATTTAAGGAGATATGGGCAAAAGAAGTTTTTCATATAAAAATTTAAATTTTTTTAGGTTTTGGATGGATTGTTCAATTTTTTGGGGGTGGTCACGAATTAAAGTCCTTTTCGCTCTAGGACGCATATTTAAGGAGATATGGGCAAAAGAAGTTTTTCATATAAAAATTTCAATTTTTTTAGGTTTTGGGTGGATTTTTCAATTTTTTGGGGAGGTCACGAATTAAAGTCCTTTTCGCTCTAGGACGCATATTTAAGGAGATATGGGCAAAAGAAGTTTTTCATATAAAAATTTCAAATTTTTTAGGTTTTGGGTGGATTTTTCAATTTTTTGGGGGTGTCACGAATTAAAGTCCTTTTCGCTCTAGGACGCATATTTAAGGAGATATGGGCAAAAGAAGTTTTTCGTATAAAAATTTAAATTTTTTTAGGTTTTGGGTGGATTTTTCAATTTTTTGGGGTGGTCACGAATTAAAGTCCTTTTCGCTCTAGGACGCATATTTAAGGAGATATGGGCAAAAGAAGTTTTTCATATAAAAATTTCATTTTTTTTAGGTTTTGGGTGAATTTTTCAATTTTTTGGGGGTGTCACGAATTAAAGTCCTTTTCGCTCTAGGACGCATATTTAAGGAGATATGGACAAAAGAAGTTTTTCATATAAAAATTTCAATTTTTTTAGGTTTTGGGTGGATTTTTCAATTTTTTGGGTGTGGTCACGAATTAAAGTCCTTTTCGCTCTAGGACGCATATTTAAGGAGATATGGGCAAACGAAGTTTTTCATATAAAAATTTCAATTTTTTTAGGTTTTGGGTGGATTTTTCAATTTTTTGGGGGTGTCACGAATTAAAGTCCTTTTCGCTCTAGGACGCATATTTAAGGAGATATGGGCAAAAGAAGTTTTTCGTATAAAAATTTAAATTTTTTTAGGTTTTGGGTGGATTTTTCAATTTTTTGGGGTGGTCACGAATTAAAGTCCTTTTCGCTCTAGGACGCATATTTAAGGAGATATGGGCAAAAGAAGTTTTTCATATAAAAATTTTATTTTTTTTTAGGTTTTGGGTGGATTTTTCAATTTTTTGGGGGTGTCACGAATTAAAGTCCTTTTCGCTCTAGGACGCATATTTAAGGAGATATGGACAAAAGAAGTTTTTCGTATAAAAATTTCAATTTTTTTAGGTTTTGGGTGGATTTTTCAATTTTTTGGGTGTGGTCACGAATTAAAGTCCTTTTCGCTCTAGGACGCATATTTAAGGAGATATGGGCAAAAGAAGTTTTTCATATAAAAATTTCAATTTTTTTAGGTTTTGGGTGGATTTTTCAATTTTTTTGGGGTGGTCACGAATTAAAGTCCTTTTCGCTCTAGGACGCATATTTAAGGAGATATGGGCAAAAGAAGTTTTTCATATAAAAATTTCAATTTTTTTAGGTTTTGGGTGGATTTTTCAATTTTTTGGGGGTGTCACGAATTAAAGTCCTTTTCGCTCTAGGACGCATATTTAAGGAGATATGGGCAAAAGAGGTTTTTCATATAAAAAATTCAATTTTTTTAGGTTTTGGGTGGATTTTTCAATTTTTTTGGGGTGGTCACGTATTAAAGTCCTTTTCGCTCTAGGACGCATATTTAAGGAGATATGGGCAAAAGAAGTTTTTCATATAAAAATTTCAATTTTTTTAGGTTTTGGGTGGATTTTTCAATTTTTTGGGGGTGGTCACGAATTAAAGTCCTTTTCGCTCTAGGACGCTTAGTTTAGGAGATATGGGCAAAAGAAGTTTTTCATATAAAAATTTAATTTTTTTTAGATTTTGGATGGATTTTTCAATTTTTTGGGGGAGGTCACGAATTAAAGTCCTTTTCGCTCTAGGACGCATATTTAAGGAGATATGGGCAAAAGAAGTTTTTCATATAAAAATTTAAATTTTTTTAGGTTTTGGATGGATTTTTCAATTTTTTGGGGGAGGTCACGAATTAAAGTCCTTTTCGCTCTAGGACGCATATTTAAGGAGATATGGGCAAAAGAAGTTTTTCATATAAAAATTTCAATTTTTTTAGGTTTTGGGTGGATTTTTCAATTTTTTGGGGGTGTCACGAATTAAAGTCCTTTTCGCTCTAGGACGCATATTTAAGGAGATATGGGCAAAAGAAGTTTTTCGTATAAAAATTTTAATTTTTTTAGGTTTTGGGTGGATTTTTAAATTTTTTGGGGTGGTCACGAATTAAAGTCCTTTTCGCTCTAGGACGCATATTTAAGGAGATATGGGCAAAAGAAGTTTTTCATATAAAAATTTCATTATTTTTAGGTTTTGGGTGGATTTTTCAATTTTTTGGGGAGGTCACGAATTAAAGTCCTTTTCGCTCTAGGACGCATATTTAAGGAGATATGGGCAAAAGAAGTTTTTCATATAAAAATTTCAATTTTTTTAGGTTTTGGGTGGATTTTTCAATTTTTTGGGGGTGTCACGAATTAAAGTCCTTTTCGCTCTAGGACGCATATTTAAGGAGATATGGGCAAAAGAAGTTTTTCGTATAAAAATTTCAATTTTTTTAGGTTTTGGGTGGATTTTTCAATTTTTTGGGGTGGTCACGAATTAAAGTCCTTTTCGCTCTAGGACGCATATTTAAGGAGATATGGGCAAAAGAAGTTTTTCATATAAAAATTTCATTATTTTTAGGTTTTGGGTGGATTTTTCAATTTTTTGGGGGTGTCACGAATTAAAGTCCTTTTCGCTCTAGGACGCATATTTAAGGAGATATGGGCAAAAGAAGTTTTTCATATAAAAATTTCATTATTTTTAGGTTTTGGGTGGATTTTTCAATTTTTTGGGGGTGTCACGAATTAAAGTCCTTTTCGCTCTAGGACGCATATTTAAGGAGATATGGACAAAAGAAGTTTTTCGTATAAAAATTTCAATTTTTTTAGGTTTTGGGTGGATTTTTCAATTTTTTGGGTGTGGTCACGAATTAAAGTCCTTTTCGCTCTAGGACGCATATTTAAGGAGATATGGGCAAAAGAAGTTTTTCGTATAAAAATTTCAATTTTTTTTTGGTTTTGGATGGATTTTTCAATTTTTTGGGGGTGGTCACAAATTAAAGTCCTTTTCGCTCTAGGACGCATATTTAAGGAGATATGGGCAAAAGAAGTTTTTCATATAAAAATTTCAATTTTTTTAGGTTTTGGGTGGATTTTTCAATTTTTTGGGGAGGTCACGAATTAAAGTCCTTTTCGCTCTAGGACGCATATTTAAGGAGATATGGGCGAAAGAAGTTTTTCATATAAAAATTTCAATTTTTTTAGGTTTTGGGTGGATTTTTCAATTTTTTGGGGGTGTCACGAATTAAAGTCCTTTTCGCTCTAGGACGCATATTTAAGGAGATATGGGCAAAAGAAGTTTTTCGTATAAAAATTTGAATTTTTTTTAGGTTTTGGGTGGATTTTTCAATTTTTTGGGGGTGGTCACGAATTAAAGTCCTTTTCGCTCTAGGACGCATATTTAAGGAGATATGGGCAAAAGAAGTTTTTCATGTAAAAATTTCATTTTTTTTAGGTTTTGGGTGGATTTTTCAATTTTTTGGGGGTGTCACGAATTAAAGTCCTTTTCGCTCTAGGACGCATATTTAAGGAGATATGGGCAAAAGAAGTTTTTCATATAAAAAATTCAATTTTTTTAGGTTTTGGGTGGATTTTTCAATTTTTTGGGGGTGGTCACGAATTAAAGTCCTTTTCGCTCTAGGACGCTTAGTTTAGGAGATATGGGCAAAAGAAGTTTTTCATATAAAAATTTTAATTTTTTTAGATTTTGGATGGATTTTTCAATTTTTTGGGGGAGGTCACGAATTAAAGTCCTTTTCGCTCTAGGACGCATATTTAAGGAGATATGGGCAAAAGAAGTTTTTCATATAAAAATTTAAATTTTTTTAGGTTTTGGATGGATTTTTCAATTTTTTGGGGGTGGTCACGAATTAAAGTCCTTTTCGCTCTAGGTTTTTTTAGGTTTTGGGTGGATTTTTCAATTTTTTGGGGGTGTCACGAATTAAAGTCCTTTTCGCTCTAGGACGCATATTTAAGGAGATATGGGCAAAATAAGTTTTTCGTATAAAAATTTGAATTTTTTTTAGGTTTTGGGTGGATTTTTCAATTTTTTGGGGTGGTCACGAATTAAAGTCCTTTTCGCTCTAGGACGCATATTTAAGGAGATATGGGCAAAAGAAGTTTTTCATGTAAAAATTTCATTTTTTTTAGGTTTTGGGTGGATTTTTCAATTTTTTGGGGGTGTCACGAATTAAAGTCCTTTTCGCTCTAGGACGCATATTTAAGGAGATATGGGCAAAAGAAGTTTTTCATATAAAAAATTCAATTTTTTTAGGTTTTGGGTGGATTTTTCAATTTTTTGGGGGTGGTCACGAATTAAAGTCCTTTTCGCTCTAGGACGCTTAGTTTAGGAGATATGGGCAAAAGAAGTTTTTCATATAAAAATTTTAATTTTTTTAGATTTTGGATGGATTTTTCAATTTTTTGGGGGAGGTCACGAATTAAAGTCCTTTTCGCTCTAGGACGCATATTTAAGGAGATATGGGCAAAAGAAGTTTTTCATATAAAAATTTAAATTTTTTTAGGTTTTGGATGGATTTTTCAATTTTTTGGGGGTGGTCACGAATTAAAGTCCTTTTCGCTCTAGGACGCATATTTAAGGAGATATGGGCAAAAGAAGTTTTTCATATAAAAATTTAAATTTTTTTAGGTTTTGGATGGATTTTTCAATTTTTTGGGGGTGGTCACGAATTAAAGTCCTTTTCGTTCTAGGACGCATATTTAAGGAGATATGGGCAAAAGAAGTTTTTCATATAAAAATTTCAATTTTTTTAGGTTTTGGGTGGATTTTTCAATTTTTTGGGGAGGTCACGAATTAAAGTCCTTTTCGCTCTAGGACGCATATTTAAGGAGATATGAGCAAAAGAAGTTTTTCATATAAAAATTTCAATTTTTTTAGGTTTTGGGTGGATTTTTCAATTTTTTGGGGGTGTCACGAATTAAAGTCCTTTTCGCTCTAGGACGCATATTTAAGGAGATATGGACAAAAGAAGTTTTTCGTATAAAAATTTCAATTTTTTTAGGTTTTGGGTGGATTTTTCAATTTTTTGGGTGTGGTCACGAATTAAAGTCCTTTTCGCTCTAGGACGCATATTTAAGGAGATATGGGCAAAAGAAGTTTTTCGTATAAAAATTTCAATTTTTTTTAGGTTTTGGGTGGATTTTTCAATTTTTTGGGGTGGTCACGAATTAAAGTCCTTTTCGCTCTAGGACGCATATTTAAGGAGATATGGGCAAAAGAAGTTTTTCATATAAAAATTTCAATTTTTTTAGGTTTTGGGTGGATTTTTCAATTTTTTGGGGGATGTCACGAATTAAAGTCCTTTTCGCTCTAGGACGCATATTTAAGGAGATATGGGCAAAAGAGGTTTTTCATATAAAAAATTCAATTTTTTTAGGTTTTGGGTGGATTTTTCAATTTTTTGGGGTGGTCACGAATTAAAGTCCTTTTCGCTCTAGGACGCTTAGTTTAGGAGATATGGGCAAAAGAAGTTTTTCATATAAAAATTTCAATTTTTTTAGGTTTTGGGTGGATTTTTCAATTTTTTGGGGGAGGTCACGAATTAAAGTCCTTTTCGCTCTAGGACGCTTAGTTTAGGAGATATGGGCAAAAGAAGTTTTTCATATAAAAATTTAAATTTTTTTAGGTTTTGGATGGATTTTTCAATTTTTTGGGGGAGGTCACGAATTAAAGTCCTTTTCGCTCTAGGACGCATATTTAAGGAGATATGGGCAAAAGAAGTTTTTCATATAAAAATTTAAATTTTTTTAGGTTTTGGATGGATTTTTCAATTTTTTGGGGGTGGTCACGAATTAAAGTCCTTTTCGCTCTAGGACGCATATTTAAGGAGATATGGGCAAAAGAAGTTTTTCATATAAAAATTTCAATTTTTTTAGGTTTTGGGTGGATTTTTCAATTTTTTGGGGAGGTCACGAATTAAAGTCCTTTTCGCTCTAGGACGCATATTTAAGGAGATATGGGCAAAAGAAGTTTTTCATATAAAAATTTCATTTTTTTTAGGTTTTGGGTGGATTTTTCAATTTTTTGGGGGTGTCACGAATTAAAGTCCTTTTCGCTCTAGGACGCATATTTAAGGAGATATGGACAAAAGAAGTTTTTCGTATAAAAATTTCAATTTTTTTAGGTTTTGGGTGGATTTTTCAATTTTTTGGGTGTGGTCACGAATTAAAGTCCTTTTCGCTCTAGGACGCATATTTAAGGAGATATGGGCAAAAGAAGTTTTTCGTATAAAAATTTCAATTTTTTGAGGTTTTGGGTGGATTTTTCAATTTTTTGGGGTGGTCACGAATTATCGTCCTTTTCGCTCTAGGACGCTTAGTTTAGGAGATATGGGCAAAAGAAGTTTTTCATATAAAAATTTCAATTTTTTTAGGTTTTGGGTGGATTCTTCAACCTTTTGGGGGTGGTCACGAAGTATCGTCCTTTTCGCTCTAGGACGCTTAGTTTAGGAGATATGGGCAAAAGAAGTTTTTCATATAAAAATTTCAATTTTTTTAGGTTTTGGGTGGATTTTTCAACCTTTTGGGGGTGGTCACGAATTATCGTCCTTTTCGCTCTAGGACGCTTAGTTTAGGAGATATGGGCAAAAGAAGTTTTTCATATAAAAATTTCAATTTTTTTAGGTTTTCGGTGGATTTTTCAACTTTTTGGGGGTGGTCACGAATTAAAGTCCTTTTCGCTCTAGGACGCTTAGTTTAGGAGATATGGGCAAAAGAAGTTTTTCATATAAAAATTTAAATTTTTTTAGGTTTTCGGTGGATTTTTCAACCTTTTGTGGCTGGTCACGAATTATCGTCCTTTTCGCTCTAGGACGCTTAGGTTAGGAGATATGGGCAAAAGAAGTTTTTCATATAAAAATTTAAATTTTTTTAGGTTTTGGATGGATTTTTCAATTTTTTGGGGGTGGTCACGAATTAAAGTCCTTTTCGCTCTAGGACGCATATTTAAGGAGATATGGGCAAAAGAAGTTTTTCATATAAAAATTTCAATTTTTTTAGGTTTTGGGTGGATTTTTCAATTTTTTGGGGAGGTCACGAATTAAAGTCCTTTTCGCTCTAGGACGCATATTTAAGGAGATATGGGCAAAAGAAGTTTTTCATATAAAAATTTCAATTTTTTTAGGTTTTGGGTGGATTTTTCAATTTTTTGGGGGTGTCACGAATTAAAGTCCTTTTCGCTCTAGGACGCATATTTAAGGAGATATGGGCAAAAGAAGTTTTTCATATAAAAATTTCAATTTTTTTAGGTTTTGGGTGGATTTTTCAATTTTTTGGGGGTGTCACGAATTAAAGTCCTTTTCGCTCTAGGACGCATATTTAAGGAGATATGGACAAAAGAAGTTTTTCGTATAAAAATTTAAATTTTTTTAGGTTTTGGGTGGATTTTTCAATTTTTTGGGTGTGGTCACGAATTAAAGTCCTTTTCGCTCTAGGACGCATATTTAAGGAGATATGGGCAAAAGAAGTTTTTCGTATAAAAATTTCAATTTTTTTAGGTTTTGGGTGGATTTTTCAATTTTTTGGGGTGGTCACGAATTAAAGTCCTTTTCGCTCTAGGACGCTTAGTTTAGGAGATATGGGCAAAAGAAGTTTTTCATATAAAAATTTTAATTTTTTTAGATTTTGGATGGATTTTTCAATTTTTTGGGGGAGGTCACGAATTAAAGTTCTTTTCGCTCTAGGACGCATATTTAAGGAGATATGGGCAAAAGAAGTTTTTCATATAAAAATTTAAATTTTTTTAGGTTTCGGATGGATTTTTCAATTTTTTGGGGGTGGTCACGAATTAAAGTCCTTTTCGCTCTAGGACGCATATTTAAGGAGATATGGGCAAAAGAAGTTTTTCATATAAAAATTTAAATTTTTTTAGGTTTTGGATGGATTTTTCAATTTTTTGGGGGTGGTCACGAATTAAAGTCCTTTTCGCTCTAGGACGCATATTTAAGGAGATATGGGCAAAAGAAGTTTTTCATATAAAAATTTCAATTTTTTTAGGTTTTGGGTGGATTTTTCAATTTTTTGGGGAGGTCACGAATTAAAGTCCTTTTCGCTCTAGGACGCATATTTAAGGAGATATGAGCAAAAGAAGTTTTTCATATAAAAATTTCAATTTTTTTAGGTTTTTGGTGGATTTTTCAATTTTTTGGGGGTGTCACGAATTAAAGTCCTTTTCGCTCTAGGACGCATATTTAAGGAGATATGGACAAAAGAAGTTTTTCGTATAAAAATTTCAATTTTTTTAGGTTTTGGGTGGATTTTTCAATTTTTTGGGTGTGGTCACGAATTAAAGTCCTTTTCGCTCTAGGACGCATATTTAAGGAGATATGGGCAAAAGAAGTTTTTCGTATAAAAATTTCAATTTTTTTAGGTTTTGGGTGGATTTTTCAATTTTTTGGGGTGGTCACGAATTAAAGTCCTTTTCGCTCTAGGACGCATATTTAAGGAGATATGGGCAAAAGAAGTTTTTCATATAAAAATTTCAATTTTTTTAGGTTTTGGGTGGATTTTTCAATTTTTTGGGGGATGTCACGAATTAAAGTCCTTTTCGCTCTAGGACGCATATTTAAGGAGATATGGGCAAAAGAGGTTTTTCATATAAAAAATTCAATTTTTTTAGGTTTTGGGTGGATTTTTCAATTTTTTGGGGTGGTCACGAATTAAAGTCCTTTTCGCTCTAGGACGCTTAGTTTAGGAGATATGGGCAAAAGAAGTTTTTCATATAAAAATTTCAATTTTTTTAGGTTTTGGGTGGATTTTTCAATTTTTTGGGGGAGGTCACGAATTAAAGTCCTTTTCGCTCTAGGACGCTTAGTTTAGGAGATATGGGCAAAAGAAGTTTTTCATATAAAAATTTAATTTTTTTTAGGTTTTGGATGGATTTTTCAATTTTTTGGGGGAGGTCACGAATTAAAGTCCTTTTCGCTCTAGGACGCATATTTAAGGAGATATGGGCAAAAGAAGTTTTTCATATAAAAATTTAAATTTTTTTAGGTTTTGGATGGATTTTTCAATTTTTTGGGGGTGGTCACGAATTAAAGTCCTTTTCGCTCTAGGACGCATATTTAAGGAGATATGGGCAAAAGAAGTTTTTCATATAAAAATTTCAATTTTTTTAGGTTTTGGGTGGATTTTTCAATTTTTTGGGGAGGTCACGAATTAAAGTCCTTTTCGCTCTAGGACGCATATTTAAGGAGATATGGGCAAAAGAAGTTTTTCATATAAAAATTTCAATTTTTTTAGGTTTTGGGTGGATTTTTCAATTTTTTGGGGGTGTCACGAATTAAAGTCCTTTTCGCTCTAGGACGCATATTTAAGGAGATATGGGCAAAAGAAGTTTTTCGTATAAAAATTTAAATTTTTTTAGGTTTTGGGTGGATTTTTCAATTTTTTGGGTGGTCACGAATTAAAGTACTTTTCGCTCTAGGACGCATATTTAAGGAGATATGGGCAAAAGAAGTTTTTCATATAAAAATTTCATTTTTTTAGGTTTTGGGTGGATTTTTCAATTTTTTGGGGGTGTCACGAATTAAAGTCCTTTTCGCTCTAGGACGCATATTTAAGGAGATATGGACAAAAGAAGTTTTTCGTATAAAAATTTCAATTTTTTTAGGTTTTGGGTGGATTTTTCAATTTTTTGGGTGTGGTCACGAATTAAAGTCCTTTTCGCTCTAGGACGCATATTTAAGGAGATATGGGCAAAAGAAGTTTTTCGTATAAAAATTTCAATTTTTTTAGGTTTTGGGTGGATTTTTCAATTTTTTGGGGTGGTCACGAATTATCGTCCTTTTCGCTCTAGGACGCTTAGTTTAGGAGATATGGGCAAAAGAAGTTTTTCATATAAAAATTTAAATTTTTTTAGGTTTTGGGTGGATTCTTCAACCTTTTGGGGGTGGTCACGAATTATCGTCCTTTTCGCTCTAGGACGCTTAGTTTAGGAGATATGGGCAAAAGAAGTTTTTCATATAAAAATTTCAATTTTTTTAGGTTTTGGGTGGATTTTTCAACCTTTTGGGGGTGGTCACGAATTATCGTCCTTTTCGCTCTAGGACGCTTAGTTTAGGAGATATGGGCAAAAGAAGTTTTTCATATAAAAATTTCAATTTTTTTAGGTTTTCGGTGGATTTTTCAACTTTTTGGGGGTGGTCACGAATTATCGTCCTTTTCGCTCTAGGACGCTTAGTTTAGGAGATATGGGCAAAAGAAGTTTTTCATATAAAAATTTCAATTTTTTTAGGTTTTCGGTGGATTTTTCAACCTTTTGTGGCTGGTCACGAATTATCGTCCTTTTCGCTCTAGGACGCTTAGGTTAGGAGATATGGGCAAAAGAAGTTTTTCATATAAAAATTTAAATTTTTTTAGGTTTTTGGTGGATTTTTCAATTTTTTGGGGGTGGTCACGAATTAAAGTCCTTTTCGCTCTAGGACGCTTAGTTTTGGAGATATGGGCAAAAGAAGTTTTTCATATAAAAATTTAAATTTTTTTAGGTTTTGGATGGATTTTTAAATTTTTTGGGGGAGGTCACGAATTAAAGTCCTTTTCGCTCTAGGACGCATATTTAAGGAGATATGGGCAAACGAAGATTTTCATATAAAAATTTCAATTTTTTTAGGTTTTGGGTGGATTTTTCAATTTTTTGGGGGAGGTCACGAATTAAAGTCCTTTTCGCTCTAGGACGCATATTTAAGGGCAAAAGAAGTTTTTCATATAAAAAATTAAATTTTTTTAGGTTTTGGATGGATTTTTCAATTTTTTGGGGGTGGTCACGAATTAAAGTCCTTTTCGCTCTAGGACGCATATTTAAGGAGATATGGGCAAAAGAAGTTTTTCATATAAAAATTTCAATTTTTTTAGGTTTTGGGTGGATTCTTCAACCTTTTGGGGGTGGTCACGAAGTATCGTCCTTTTCGCTCTAGGACGCTTAGTTTAGGAGATATGGGCAAAAGAAGTTTTTCATATAAAAATTTCAATTTTTTTAGGTTTTGGGTGGATTTTTCAACCTTTTGGGGGTGGTCACGAATTATCGTCCTTTTCGCTCTAGGACGCTTAGTTTAGGAGATATGGGCAAAAGAAGTTTTTCATATAAAAATTTCAATTTTTTTAGGTTTTCGGTGGATTTTTCAACTTTTTGGGGGTGGTCACGAATTAAAGTCCTTTTCGCTCTAGGACGCTTAGTTTAGGAGATATGGGCAAAAGAAGTTTTTCATATAAAAATTTAAATTTTTTTAGGTTTTCGGTGGATTTTTCAACCTTTTGTGGCTGGTCACGAATTATCGTCCTTTTCGCTCTAGGACGCTTAGGTTAGGAGATATGGGCAAAAGAAGTTTTTCATATAAAAATTTAAATTTTTTTAGGTTTTGGATGGATTTTTCAATTTTTTGGGGGTGGTCACGAATTAAAGTCCTTTTCGCTCTAGGACGCATATTTAAGGAGATATGGGCAAAAGAAGTTTTTCATATAAAAATTTCAATTTTTTTAGGTTTTGGGTGGATTTTTCAATTTTTTGGGGAGGTCACGAATTAAAGTCCTTTTCGCTCTAGGACGCATATTTAAGGAGATATGGGCAAAAGAAGTTTTTCATATAAAAATTTCAATTTTTTTAGGTTTTGGGTGGATTTTTCAATTTTTTGGGGGTGTCACGAATTAAAGTCCTTTTCGCTCTAGGACGCATATTTAAGGAGATATGGGCAAAAGAAGTTTTTCATATAAAAATTTCAATTTTTTTAGGTTTTGGGTGGATTTTTCAATTTTTTGGGGGTGTCACGAATTAAAGTCCTTTTCGCTCTAGGACGCATATTTAAGGAGATATGGACAAAAGAAGTTTTTCGTATAAAAATTTAAATTTTTTTAGGTTTTGGGTGGATTTTTCAATTTTTTGGGTGTGGTCACGAATTAAAGTCCTTTTCGCTCTAGGACGCATATTTAAGGAGATATGGGCAAAAGAAGTTTTTCGTATAAAAATTTAAATTTTTTTAGGTTTTGGGTGGATTTTTCAATTTTTTGGGGTGGTCACGAATTAAAGTCCTTTTCGCTCTAGGACGCTTAGTTTAGGAGATATGGGCAAAAGAAGTTTTTCATATAAAAATTTTAATTTTTTTAGATTTTGGATGGATTTTTCAATTTTTTGGGGGAGGTCACGAATTAAAGTTCTTTTCGCTCTAGGACGCATATTTAAGGAGATATGGGCAAAAGAAGTTTTTCATATAAAAATTTAAATTTTTTTAGGTTTCGGATGGATTTTTCAATTTTTTGGGGGTGGTCACGAATTAAAGTCCTTTTCGCTCTAGGACGCATATTTAAGGAGATATGGGCAAAAGAAGTTTTTCATATAAAAATTTAAATTTTTTTAGGTTTTGGATGGATTTTTCAATTTTTTGGGGGTGGTCACGAATTAAAGTCCTTTTCGCTCTAGGACGCATATTTAAGGAGATATGGGCAAAAGAAGTTTTTCATATAAAAATTTCAATTTTTTTAGGTTTTGGGTGGATTTTTCAATTTTTTGGGGAGGTCACGAATTAAAGTCCTTTTCGCTCTAGGACGCATATTTAAGGAGATATGAGCAAAAGAAGTTTTTCATATAAAAATTTCAATTTTTTTAGGTTTTTGGTGGATTTTTCAATTTTTTGGGGGTGTCACGAATTAAAGTCCTTTTCGCTCTAGGACGCATATTTAAGGAGATATGGACAAAAGAAGTTTTTCGTATAAAAATTTCAATTTTTTTAGGTTTTGGGTGGATTTTTCAATTTTTTGGGTGTGGTCACGAATTAAAGTCCTTTTCGCTCTAGGACGCATATTTAAGGAGATATGGGCAAAAGAAGTTTTTCGTATAAAAATTTCAATTTTTTTAGGTTTTGGGTGGATTTTTCAATTTTTTGGGGTGGTCACGAATTAAAGTCCTTTTCGCTCTAGGACGCATATTTAAGGAGATATGGGCAAAAGAAGTTTTTCATATAAAAATTTCAATTTTTTTAGGTTTTGGGTGGATTTTTCAATTTTTTGGGGGATGTCACGAATTAAAGTCCTTTTCGCTCTAGGACGCATATTTAAGGAGATATGGGCAAAAGAGGTTTTTCATATAAAAAATTCAATTTTTTTAGGTTTTGGGTGGATTTTTCAATTTTTTGGGGTGGTCACGAATTAAAGTCCTTTTCGCTCTAGGACGCTTAGTTTAGGAGATATGGGCAAAAGAAGTTTTTCATATAAAAATTTCAATTTTTTTAGGTTTTGGGTGGATTTTTCAATTTTTTGGGGGAGGTCACGAATTAAAGTCCTTTTCGCTCTAGGACGCTTAGTTTAGGAGATATGGGCAAAAGAAGTTTTTCATATAAAAATTTAATTTTTTTTAGGTTTTGGATGGATTTTTCAATTTTTTGGGGGAGGTCACGAATTAAAGTCCTTTTCGCTCTAGGACGCATATTTAAGGAGATATGGGCAAAAGAAGTTTTTCATATAAAAATTTAAATTTTTTTAGGTTTTGGATGGATTTTTCAATTTTTTGGGGGTGGTCACGAATTAAAGTCCTTTTCGCTCTAGGACGCATATTTAAGGAGATATGGGCAAAAGAAGTTTTTCATATAAAAATTTCAATTTTTTTAGGTTTTGGGTGGATTTTTCAATTTTTTGGGGAGGTCACGAATTAAAGTCCTTTTCGCTCTAGGACGCATATTTAAGGAGATATGGGCAAAAGAAGTTTTTCATATAAAAATTTCAATTTTTTTAGGTTTTGGGTGGATTTTTCAATTTTTTGGGGGTGTCACGAATTAAAGTCCTTTTCGCTCTAGGACGCATATTTAAGGAGATATGGGCAAAAGAAGTTTTTCGTATAAAAATTTAAATTTTTTTAGGTTTTGGGTGGATTTTTCAATTTTTTGGGTGGTCACGAATTAAAGTCCTTTTCGCTCTAGGACGCATATTTAAGGAGATATGGGCAAAAGAAGTTTTTCATATAAAAATTTCATTTTTTTAGGTTTTGGGTGGATTTTTCAATTTTTTGGGGGTGTCACGAATTAAAGTCCTTTTCGCTCTAGGACGCATATTTAAGGAGATATGGACAAAAGAAGTTTTTCGTATAAAAATTTCAATTTTTTTAGGTTTTGGGTGGATTTTTCAATTTTTTGGGTGTGGTCACGAATTAAAGTCCTTTTCGCTCTAGGACGCATATTTAAGGAGATATGGGCAAAAGAAGTTTTTCGTATAAAAATTTCAATTTTTTTAGGTTTTGGGTGGATTTTTCAATTTTTTGGGGTGGTCACGAATTATCGTCCTTTTCGCTCTAGGACGCTTAGTTTAGGAGATATGGGCAAAAGAAGTTTTTCATATAAAAATTTAAATTTTTTTAGGTTTTGGGTGGATTCTTCAACCTTTTGGGGGTGGTCACGAATTATCGTCCTTTTCGCTCTAGGACGCTTAGTTTAGGAGATATGGGCAAAAGAAGTTTTTCATATAAAAATTTCAATTTTTTTAGGTTTTGGGTGGATTTTTCAACCTTTTGGGGGTGGTCACGAATTATCGTCCTTTTCGCTCTAGGACGCTTAGTTTAGGAGATATGGGCAAAAGAAGTTTTTCATATAAAAATTTCAATTTTTTTAGGTTTTCGGTGGATTTTTCCACTTTTTGGGGGTGGTCACGAATTATCGTCCTTTTCGCTCTAGGACGCTTAGTTTAGGAGATATGGGCAAAAGAAGTTTTTCATATAAAAATTTCAATTTTTTTAGGTTTTCGGTGGATTTTTCAACCTTTTGTGGCTGGTCACGAATTATCGTCCTTTTCGCTCTAGGACGCTTAGGTTAGGAGATATGGGCAAAAGAAGTTTTTCATATAAAAATTTAAATTTTTTTAGGTTTTTGGTGGATTTTTCAATTTTTTGGGGGTGGTCACGAATTAAAGTCCTTTTCGCTCTAGGACGCTTAGTTTTGGAGATATGGGCAAAAGAAGTTTTTCATATAAAAATTTAAATTTTTTTAGGTTTTGGATGGATTTTTAAATTTTTTGGGGGAGGTCACGAATTAAAGTCCTTTTCGCTCTAGGACGCATATTTAAGGAGATATGGGCAAACGAAGATTTTCATATAAAAATTTCAATTTTTTTAGGTTTTGGGTGGATTTTTCAATTTTTTGGGGGAGGTCACGAATTAAAGTCCTTTTCGCTCTAGGACGCATATTTAAGGGCAAAAGAAGTTTTTCATATAAAAAATTAAATTTTTTTAGGTTTTGGATGGATTTTTCAATTTTTTGGGGGTGGTCACGAATTAAAGTCCTTTTCGCTCTAGGACGCATATTTAAGGAGATATGGGCAAAAGAAGTTTTTCATATAAAAATTTCAATTTTTTTAGGTTTTGGGTGGATTTTTCAATTTTTTGGGGAGGTCACGAATTAAAGTCCTTTTCGCTCTAGGACGCATATTTAAGGAGATATGGGCAAAAGAAGTTTTTCATATAAAAATTTAAATTTTTTTAGGTTTTGGGTGGATTTTTCAATTTTTTGGGGGTGGTCACGAATTAAAGTCCTTTTCGCTCTAGGACGCTTAGTTTAGGAGATATGGGCAAAAGAAGTTTTTCATATAAAAATTTAAATTTTTTTAGGTTTTGGGTGGATTTTTCAATTTTTTGGGGGAGGTCACGAATTAAAGTCCTTTTCGCTCTAGGACGCTTAGTTTAGGAGATATGGGCAAAAGAAGTTTTTCATATAAAAATTTAAATTTTTTTAGGTTTTGGATGGATTTTTCAATTTTTTGGGGGAGGTCACGAATTAAAGTCCTTTTCGCTCTAGGACGCATATTTAAGGAGATATGGGCAAAAGAAGTTTTTCATATAAAAATTTCAATTTTTTTAGGTTTGGGTGGATTTTTCAATTTTTTGGGGGTGGTCACGAATTAAAGTCCTTTTCGCTCTAGGACGCTTAGTTTAGGAGATATGGGCAAAAGAAGTTTTTCATATAAAAATTTCAATTTTTTTAGGTTTTGGGTGGATTTTTCAATTTTTTTGGGGTGGTCACGAATTAAAGTCCTTTTCGCTCTAGGACGCATATTTAAGGAGATATGGGCAAAAGAAGTTTTTCATATAAAAATTTCAATTTTTTTAGGTTTTGGGTGGATTTTTCAATTTTTTGGGGAGGTCACGAATTAAAGTCCTTTTCGCTCTAGGACGCATATTTAAGGAGATATGGGCAAAAGAAGTTTTTCATATAAAAATTTCAATTTTTTTAGGTTTTGGGTGGATTTTTCAATTTTTTGGGGGTGTCACGAATTAAAGTCCTTTTCGCTCTAGGACGCATATTTAAGGAGATATGGGCAAAAGAAGTTTTTCGTATAAAAATTTAAATTTTTTTAGGTTTTGGGTGGATTTTTCAATTTTTTGGGGTGGTCACGAATTAAAGTCCTTTTCGCTCTAGGACGCATATTTAAGGAGATATGGGCAAAAGAAGTTTTTCATATAAAAATTTTATTTTTTTTTAGGTTTTGGGTGGATTTTTCAATTTTTTGGGGGTGTCACGAATTAAAGTCCTTTTCGCTCTAGGACGCATATTTAAGGAGATATGGACAAAAGAAGTTTTTCGTATAAAAATTTCAATTTTTTTAGGTTTTGGGTGGATTTTTCAATTTTTTGGGTGTGGTCACGAATTAAAGTCCTTTTCGCTCTAGGACGCATATTTAAGGAGATATGGGCAAAAGAAGTTTTTCGTATAAAAATTTCAATTTTTTTAGGTTTTGGGTGGATTTTTCAATTTTTTGGGGTGGTCACGAATTAAAGTCCTTTTCACTCTAGGACGCATATTTAAGGAGATATGGGCAAAAGAAGTTTTTCATATAAAAATTTCAATTTTTTTAGGTTTTGGGTGGATTTTTCAATTTTTTGGGGGATGTCACGAATTAAAGTCCTTTTCGCTCTAGGACGCATATTTAAGGAGATATGGGCAAAAGAGGTTTTTCATATAAAAAATTCAATTTTTTTAGGTTTTGGGTTAATTTTTCAATTTTTTGGGGGTGGTCACGAATTAAAGTCCTTTTCGCTCTAGGACGCTTAGTTTAGGAGATATGGGCAAAAGAAGTTTTTCATATAAAAATTTCAATTTTTTTAGGTTTTGGGTGGATTTTTCAATTTTTTTGGGGTGGTCACGAATTAAAGTCCTTTTCGCTCTAGGACGCATATTTAAGGAGATATGGGCAAAAGAAGTTTTTCATATAAAAATTTCAATTTTTTTAGGTTTTGGGTGGATTTTTCAATTTTTTGGGGTGGTCACGAATTAAAGTCCTTTTCGCTCTAGGACGCATATTTAAGGAGATATGGGCAAAAGAAGTTTTTCATATAAAAATTTAAATTTTTTTAGGTTTTGGATGGATTTTTCAATTTTTTGGGGGTGGTCACGAATTAAAGTCCTTTTCGCTCTAGGACGCATATTTAAGGAGATATGGGCAAAAGAAGTTTTTCATATAAAAATTTAAATTTTTTTAGGTTTTGGGTGGATTTTTCAATTTTTTGGGGAGGTCACGAATTAAAGTCCTTTTCGCTCTAGGACGCATATTTAAGGAGATATGGGCAAAAGAAGATATTCATATAAAAATTTCAATTTTTTTAGGTTTTGGGTGGATTTTTCAATTTTTTGGGGGTGTCACGAATTAAAGTCCTTTTCGCTCTAGGACGCATATTTAAGGAGATATGGGCAAAAGAAGTTTTTCGTATAAAAATTTCAATTTTTTTAGGTTTTGGGTGGATTTTTCAATTTTTTGGGGTGGTCACGAATTAAAGTCCTTTTCGCTCTAGGACGCATATTTAAGGAGATATGGGCAAAAGAAGTTTTTCATATAAAAATTTCATTTTTTTTAGGTTTTGGGTGGATTTTTCAATTTTTTGGGGGTGTCACGAATTAAAGTCCTTTTCGCTATAGGACGCATATTTAAGGAGATATGGACAAAAGAAGTTTTTCGTATAAAAATTTCAATTTTTTTAGGTTTTGGGTGGATTTTTCAATTTTTTGGGTGTGGTCACGAATTAAAGTCCTTTTCGCTCTAGGACGCATATTTAAGGAGATATGGGCAAAAGAAGTTTTTCGTATAAAAATTTCAATTTTTTTAGGTTTTGGGTGGATTTTTCAATTTTTTGGGGTGGTCACGAATTAAAGTCCTTTTCGCTCTAGGACGCATATTTAAGGAGATATGGGCAAAAGAAGTTTTTTATATAAAAATTTCAATTTTTTTAGGTTTTGGGTGGATTTTTCAATTTTTTGGGGGATGTCACGAATTAAAGTCCTTTTCGCTCTAGGACGCATATTTAAGGAGATATGGGCACAAGAGGTTTTTCATATAAAAAATTCAATTTTTTTAGGTTTTGGGTGGATTTTTCAATTTTTTGGGGGTGTCACGAATTAAAGTCCTTTTCGCTCTAGGACGCATATTTAAGGAGATATGGGCAAAAGAAGTTTTTCGTATAAAAATTTCAATTTTTTTAGGTTTTGGGTGGATTTTTCAATTTTTTTGGGGTGGTCACGAATTAAAGTCCTTTTCGCTCTAGGACGCATATTTAAGGTGATATGGGCAAAAGAAGTTTTTCATATAAAAATTTCAATTTTTTTAGGTTTTGGGTGGATTTTTCAATTTTTTGGGGGTGGTCACGAATTAAAGTCCTTTTCGCTCTAGGACGCTTAGTTTAGGAGATATGGGCAAAAGAAGTTTTTCATATAAAAATTTAAATTTTTTTAGATTTTGGATGGATTTTTCAATTTTTTGGGGGAGGTCACGAATTAAAGTCCTTTTCGCTCTAGGACGCATATTAAGGGATATGGGCAAAAGAAGTTTTTCATATAAAAATTTCAATTTTTTTAGGTTTTGGGTGGATTTTTCAATTTTTTGGGGGAGGTCACGAATTAAAGTCCTTTTCGCTCTAGGACGCTTAGTTTAGGAGATATGGGCAAAAGAAGTTTTTCATATAAAAATTTAAATTTTTTTAGGTTTTGGATGGATTTTTCAATTTTTTGGGGGAGGTCACGAATTAAAGTCCTTTTCGCTCTAGGACGCATATTTAAGGAGATATGGGCAAAAGAAGTTTTTCTTATAAAAATTTAAATTTTTTTAGGTTTTGGATGGATTTTTCAATTTTTTGGGGGTGGTCACGAATTAAAGTCCTTTTCGCTCTAGGACGCATATTTAAGGAGATATGGGCAAAAGAAGTTTTTCATATAAAAATTTCAATTTTTTTAGGTTTTGGGTGGATTTTTCAATTTTTTGGGGAGGTCACGAATTAAAGTCCTTTTCGCTCTAGGACGCATATTTAAGGAGATATGGGCAAAAGAAGTTTTTCATATAAAAATTTAAATTTTTTTAGGTTTTGGGTGGATTTTTCAATTTTTTGGGGAGGTCACGAATTAAAGTCCTTTTCGCTCTAGGACGCATATTTAAGGAGATATGGGCAAAAGAAGTTTTTCATATAAAAATTTCACTTTTTTTAGGTTTTGGGTGGATTTTTCAATTTTTTGGGGGTGTCTCGAATTAAAGTCCTTTTCGCTCTAGGACGCATATTTAAGGAGATATGGGCAAAAGAAGTTTTTCGTATAAAAATTTCAATTTTTTTAGGTTTTGGGTGGATTTTTCAATTTTTTGGGGTGGTCACGAATTAAAGTCCTTTTCGCTCTAGGACGCATATTTAAGGAGATATGGGCAAAAGAAGTTTTTCATATAAAAATTTCATTTTTTTTAGGTTTTGGGTGGATTTTTCAATTTTTTGGGGGTGTCACGAATTAAAGTCCTTTTCGCTCTAGGACGCATATTTAAGGAGATATGGGCAAAAGAAGTTTTTCGTATAAAAATTTCAATTTTTTTAGGTTTTGGGTGGATTTTTCAATTTTTTGGGGTGGTCACGAATTAAAGTCCTTTTCGCTCTAGGACGCATATTTAAGGAGATATGGGCAAAATAAGTTTTTCATATAAAAATTTCAATTTTTTTAGGTTTTGGGTGGATTTTTCAATTTTTTGGGGGATGTCACGAATTAAAGTCCTTTTCGCTCTAGGACGGATATTTAAGGAGATATGGGCAAAAGAGGTTTTTCATATAAAAAATTCAATTTTTTTAGGTTTTCGGTGGATTTCTCAATTTTTTGGGGGTGGTCACGAATTAAAGTCCTTTTCGCTCTAGGACGCTTAGTTTAGGAGATATGGGCAAAAGAAGTTTTTCATATAAAAATTTCAATTTTTTTAGGTTTTGGGTGGATTTTTCAATTTTTTTGGGGTGGTCACGAATTAAAGTCCTTTTCGCTCTAGGACGCATATTTAAGGAGATATGGGCAAAAGAAGTTTTTCATATAAAAATTTCAATTTTTTTAGGTTTTGGGTGGATTTTTCAATTTTTTGGGGGTGGTCACGAATTAAAGTCCTTTTCGCTCTAGGACGCTTAGTTTAGGAGATATGGGCAAAAGAAGTTTTTCATATAAAAATTTAAATTTTTTAAGATTTTGGATGGATTTTTCAATTTTTTGGGGGAGGTCACGAATTAAAGTCCTTTTCGCTCTAGGACGCATATTTAAGGAGATATGGGCAAAAGAAGTTTTTCATATAAAAATTTAAATTTTTTTAGGTTTTGGATGGATTTTTCAATTTTTTGGGGAGGTCACGAATTAAAGTCCTTTTCGCTCTAGGACGCATATTTAAGGAGATATGGGCAAAAGAAGTTTTTCATATAAAAATTTAAATTTTTTTAGTTTTTGGATGGATTTTTCAATTTTTTGGGGGTGGTCACGAATTAAAGTCCTTTTCGCTCTAGGACGCATATTTAAGGAGATATGGGCAAAAGAAGTTTTTCATATAAAAATTTCAATTTTTTTAGGTTTTGGGTGGATTTTTCAATTTTTTGGGGAGGTCACGAATTAAAGTCCTTTTCGCTCTAGGACGCATATTTAAGGAGATATGGGCAAAAGAAGTTTTTCATATAAAAATTTCAATTTTTTTAGGTTTTGGGTGGATTTTTCAATTTTTTGGGGGTGTCACGAATTAAAGTCTTTTTCGCTCTAGGACGCATATTTAAGGAGATATGGGCACAAGAAGTTTTTCGTATAAAAATTTCAATTTTTTTAGGTTTTGGGTGGATTTTTCAATTTTTTGGGGTGGTCACGAATTAAAGTCCTTTTCGCTCTAGGACGCATATTTAAGGAGATATGGGCAAAAGAAGTTTTTCATATAAAAATTTCATTTTTTTTAGGTTTTGGGTGGATTTTTCAATTTTGTGGGGGTGTCACGAATTAAAGTCCTTTTCGCTCTAGGACGCATATTTAAGGAGATATGGACAAAAGAAGTTTTTCGTATAAAAATTTCAATTTTTTTAGGTTTTGGGTGGATTTTTCAATTTTTTGGGGGTGTCACGAATTAAAGTCCTTTTCGCTCTAGGACGCATATTTAAGGATATATGGGCAAAAGAAGTTTTTCGTATAAAAATTTCAATTTTTTTAGGTTTTGGGTGGATTTTTCAATTTTTTGGGGTGGTCACGAATTAAAGTCCTTTTCGCTCTAGGACGCACATATAAGGAGATATGGGCAAAAGAAGTTTTTCATATAAAAATTTCAATTTTTTTAGGTTTTGGGTGGATTTTTCAATTTTTTGGGGGTGGTCACGAATTAAAGTCCTTTTCGCTCTAGGACGCATATTTAAGGAGATATGGACAAAAGAAGTTTTTCGTATAAAAATTTAAATTTTTTTAGGTTTTGGATGGATTTTTCAATTTTTTGGGGGTGGTCACGAATTAAAGTCCTTTTCGCTCTAGGACGCATATTTAAGGAGATATGGGCAAAAGAAGTTTTTCATATAAAAATTTCAATTTTTTTAGGTTTTGGGTGGATTTTTCAATTTTTTGGGGAGGTCACGAATTAAAGTCCTTTTCGCTCTAGGACGCATATTTAAGGAGATATGGGCAAAAGAAGTTTTTCATATAAAAATTTCAATTTTTTTAGGTTTTGGGTGGATTTTTCAATTTTTTGGTGGTGGTCACGAATTAAAGTCCTTTTCGCTCTAGGACGCATATTTAAGGAGATATGGGCAAAAGAAGTTTTTCATATAAAAATTTCAATTTTTTTAGGTTTTGGGTGGATTTTTCAATTTTTTGGGGGTGGTCACGAATTAAAGTCCTTTTCGCTCTAGGACGCTTAGTTTAGGAGATATGGGCAAAAGAAGTTTTTCATATAAAAATTTAAATTTTTTTAGATTTTGGATGGATTTTTCAATTTTTTGGGGGAGGTCACGAATTAAAGTCCTTTTCGCACTAGGACGCATATTTAAGGAGATATGGGCAAAAGAAGTTTTTCATATAAAAATTTCAATTTTTTTAGGTTTTGGATGGATTTTTAAATTTTTTGGGGGTGGTCACGAATTAAAGTCCTTTTCGCTCTAGGACGCATATTTAAGGAGATATGGGCAAAAGAAGTTTTTCATATAAAAATTTCAATTTTTTTAGGTTTTGGGTGGATTTTTCAATTTTTTGGGGAGGTCACGAATTAAAGTCCTTTTCGCTCTAGGACGCATATTTAAGGAGATATGGGCAAAAGAAGTTTTTCATATATGAATTTCAATTTTTTTAGGTTTTGGGTGGATTTTTCAATTTTTTGGGGGTGTCACGAATTAAAGTCCTTTTCGCTCTAGGACGCATATTTAAGGAGATATGGGCAAAAGAAGTTTTTCGTATAAAAATTTCAATTTTTTTAGGTTTTGGGTGGATTTTTCAATTTTTTGGGGTGGTCACGAATTAAAGTCCTTTTCGCTCTAGGACGCATATTTAAGGAGATATGGGCAAAAGAAGTTTTTCATATAAAAATTTCATTTTTTTTAGGTTTTGGGTGGATTTTTCAATTTTTTGGGGGTGTCACGAATTAAAGTCCTTTTCGCTCTAGGACGAATATTTAAGGAGATATGGGAAAAAGAAATTTTTCGTATAAAAATTTCAATTTTTTTAGGTTTTGGGTGGATTTTTTAATTTTTTGGGGTGGTCACGAATTAAAGTCCTTTTCGCTCTAGGACGCTTAGTTTAGGAGATATGGGCAAAAGAAGTTTTTCATATAAAAATTTAAATTTTTTTAGATTTTGGATGGATTTTTCAATTTTTTGGGGGAGGTCACGAATTAAAGTCCTTTTCGCTCTAGGACGCATATTTAAGGAGATATGGGCAAAAGAAGTTTTTCATATAAAAATTTAAATTTTTTTAGATTTTGGATGGATTTTTCAATTTTTTGGGGGAGGTCACGAATTAAAGTCCTTTTCGCTCTAGGACGCATATTTAAGGAGATATGGGCAAAAGAAGTTTTTCATATAAAAATTTCAATTTTTTTAGGTTTTGGGTGGATTTTTCAATTTTTTGGGGGAGGTCACGAATTAAAGTCCTTTTCGCTCTAGGACGCTTAGTTTAGGAGATATGGGCAAAAGAAGTTTTTCATATAAAAATTTAAATTTTTTTAGGTTTTGGATGGATTTTTCAATTTTTTGGGGGAGGTCACGAATTAAAGTCCTTTTCGCTCTAAGACGCATATTTAAGGAGATATGGGCAAAAGAAGTTTTTCATATAAAAATTTAAATTTTTTTAGGTTTTGGGTGGATTTTTCAATTTTTTGGGGAGGTCACGAATTAAAGTCCTTTTCGCTCTAGGACGCATATTTAAGGAGATATGGGCAAAAGAAGTTTTTCATATAAAAATTTCAATTTTTTTAGGTTTTGGGTGGATTTTTCAATTTTTTGGGGGTGTCACGAATTAAAGTCCTTTTCGCTCTAGGACGCATATTTAAGGAGATATGGGCAAAAGAAGTTTTTCGTATAAAAATTTCAACTTTTTTAAGTTTTGGGTGAATTTTTCAATTTTTTGGTGTGGTCACGAATTAAAGTCCTTTTCGCTCTAGGACGCATATTTAAGGAGATATGGGCAAAAGAAGTTTTTCATATAAAAATTTGATTTTTTTTAGGTTTTGGGTGGATTTTTCAATTTTTTGGGGGTGTCACGAATT
The DNA here is from genome assembly GCF_050003625.1 of Haematobia irritans. Lineage (NCBI taxonomy): Eukaryota > Metazoa > Arthropoda > Insecta > Diptera > Muscidae > Haematobia > Haematobia irritans. The sequence goes on along the minus strand of NC_134397.1, from coordinate 161,197,567 downwards.
AAAGTCCTTTTCGCTCTAGGACGCATATTTAAGGAGATATGGGCAAAAGAAGTTTTTCGTATAAAAATTTCAATTTTTTTAGGTTTTGGGTGGATTTTTCAATTTTTTGGAGTGGTCACGAATTAAAGTCCTTTTCGCTCTAGGACGCATATTTAAGGAGATATGGGCAAAAGAAGTTTTTCATATAAAAATTTCAATTTTTTTAGGTTTTGGGTGGATTTTTCAATTTTTTGGGGGATGTCACGAATTAAAGTCCTTTTCGCTCTAGGACGCATATTTAAGGAGATATGGGCAAAAGAGGTTTTTCATATAAAAAATTCAATTTTTTTAGGTTTTGGGTGGATTTCTCAATTTTTTGGGGGTGGTCACGAATTAAAGTCCTTTTCGCTCTAGGACGCTTAGTTTAGGAGATATGGGCAAAAGAAGTTTTTCATATAAAAATTTCAATTTTTTTAGGTTTTGGGTGGATTTTTCAATTTTTTTGGGGTGGTCACGAATTAAAGTCCTTTTCGCTCTAGGACGCATATTTAAGGAGATATGGGCAAAAGAAGTTTTTCATATAAAAATTTCAATTTTTTTAGGTTTTGGGTGGATTTTTCAATTTTTTGGGGGTGGTCACGAATTAAAGTCCTTTTCGCTCTAGGACGCTTAGTTTAGGAGATATGGGCAAAAGAAGTTTTTCATATAAAAATTTAAATTTTTTTAGATTTTGGATGGATTTTTCAATTTTTTGGGGGAGGTCACGAATTAAAGTCCTTTTCGCTCTAGGACGCATATTTAAGGAGATATGGGCAAAAGAAGTTTTTCATATAAAAATTTCAATTTTTTTAGGTTTTGGGTGGATTTTTCAATTTTTTGGGGGAGGTCACGAATTAAAGTCCTTTTCGCTCTAGGACGCTTAGTTTAGGAGATATGGGCAAAAGAAGTTTTTCATATAAAAATTTAAATTTTTTTAGGTTTAGGATGGATTTTTCAATTTTTTGGGGGAGGTCACGAATTAAAGTCCTTTTCGCTCTAGGACGCATATTTAAGGAGATATGGGCAAAAGAAGTTTTTCATATAAAAATTTCAATTTTTTTAGGTTTTGGGTGGATTTTTCAATTTTTTGGGGGTGGTCACGAATTAAAGTCCTTTTCGCTCTAGGACGCATATTTAAGGAGATATGGGCAAAAGAAGTTTTTCATATAAAAATTTCAATTTTTTTAGGTTTTGGGTGGATTTTTCAATTTTTTGGGGAGGTCACGAATTAAAGTCCTTTTCGCTCTAGGACGCATATTTAAGGAGATATGGGCAAAAGAAGTTTTTCATATAAAAATTTCAATTTTTTTAGGTTTTGGGTGGATTTTTCAATTTTTTGGGGGTGTCACGAATTAAAGTCCTTTTCGCTCTAGGACGCATATTTAAGGAGATATGGGCAAAAGAAGTTTTTCGTATAAAAATTTCAATTTTTTTAGGTTTTGGGTGGATTTTTCAATTTTTTGGGGTGGTCACGAATTAAAGTCCTTTTCGCTCTAGGACGCATATTTAAGGAGATATGGGCAAAAGAAGTTTTTCATATAAAAATTTCATTTTTTTAGGTTTTGGGTGGATTTTTCAATTTTTTGGGGGTGTCACGAATTAAAGTCCTTTTCGCTCTAGGACGCATATTTAAGGAGATATGGACAAAAGAAGTTTTTCGTATAAAAATTTCAATTTTTTTTAGGTTTTGGGTGGATTTTTCAATTTTTTGGGGGTGTCACGAATTAAAGTCCTTTTCGCTCTAGGACGCATATTTAAGGAGATATGGGCAAAAGAAGTTTTTCGTATAAAAATTTCAATTTTTTTAGGTTTTGGGTGGACTTTTCAATTTTTTGGGGTGGTCACGAATTAAAGTCCTTTTCGCTCTAGGACGCACATTTAAGGAGATATGGGCAAAAGAAGTTTTTCATATAAAAATTTCAATTTTTTTAGGTTTTGGGTGGATTTTTCAATTTTTTGGGGTGGTCACGAATTAAAGTCCTTTTCGCTCTAGGACGCACATTTAAGGAGATATGGGCAAAGGAAGTTTTTCATATAAAAATTTAAATTTTTTTAGGTTTTGGATCGATTTTTCAATTTTTTGGGGGTGGTCACGAATTAAAGTCCTTTTCGCTCTAGGACGCATATTTAAGGAGATATGGGCAAAAGAAGTTTTTCATATAAAAATTTAAATTTTTTTAGGTTTTGGGTGGATTTTTCAATTTTTTGGGGAGGTCACGAATTAAAGTCCTTTTCGCTCTAGGACGCATATTTAAGGAGATATGGGCAAAAGAAGTTTTTCATATAAAAATTTCAATTTTTTTAGGTTTTGGGTGGATTTTTCAATTTTTTTGGGGTGGTCACGAATTAAAGTCCTTTTCGCTCTAGGACGCATATTTAAGGAGATATGGGCAAAAGAAGTTTTTCATATAAAAATTTCAATTTTTTTAGGTTTTGGGTGGATTTTTCAATTTTTTGGGGGTGGTCACGAATTAAAGTCCTTTTCGCTCTAGGACGCTTAGTTTAGGAGATATGGGCAAAAGAAGTTTTTCATATAAAAATTTAAATTTTTTTAGATTTTGGATGGATTTTTCAATTTTTTGGGGGAGGTCACGAATTAAAGTCCTTTTCGCTCTAGGACGCATATTTAAGGAGATATGGGCAAAAGAAGTTTTTCGTATAAAAATTTCAATTTTTTTAGGTTTTGGGTGGATTTTTCAATTTTTTGGGGGAGGTCACGAATTAAAGTCCTTTTCGCTCTAGGACGCTTAGTTTAGGAGATATGGGCAAAAGAAGTTTTTCATATAAAAATTTAAATTTTTTTAGGTTTTGGATAGATTTTTCAATTTTTTGGGGGAGGTCACGAATTAAAGTCCTTTTCGCTCTAGGACGCATATTTAAGGAGATATGGGCAAAAGAAGTTTTTCATATAAAAATTTAAATTTTTTTAGGTTTTGGGTGGATTTTTCAATTTTTTGGGGTGGTCACGAATTAAAGTCCTTTTCGCTCTAGGACGCATATTTAAGGAGATATGGGCAAAAGAAGTTTTTCATATAAAAATTTCAATTTTTTTAGGTTTTGGGTGGATTTTTCAATTTTTTGGGGGATGTCACGAATTAAAGTCCTTTTCGCTCTAGGACGCATATTTAAGGAGATATGGGCAAAAGAGGTTTTTCATATAAAAAATTCAATTTTTTTAGGTTTTGGGTGGATTTTTCAATTTTTTGGGGGTGGTCACGAATTAAAGTCCTTTTCGCTCTAGGACGCTTAGTTTAGGAGATATGGGCAAAAGAAGTTTTTCATATAAAAATTTCAATTTTTTTAGGTTTTGGGTGGATTTTTCAATTTTTTTGGGGTGGTCACGAATTAAAGTCCTTTTCGCTCTAGGACGCATATTTAAGGAGATATGGGCAAAAGAAGTTTTTCATATAAAAATTTCAATTTTTTTAGGTTTTGGGTGGATTTTTCAATTTTTTGGGGGTGGTCACGAATTAAAGTCCTTTTCGCTCTAGGACGCTTAGTTTAGGAGATATGGGCAAAAGAAGTTTTTCATATAAAAATTTAATTTTTTTTAGATTTTGGATGGATTTTTCAATTTTTTGGGGGAGGTCACGAATTAAAGTCCTTTTCGCTCTAGGACGCATATTTAAGGAGATATGGGCAAAAGAAGTTTTTCATATAAAAATTTAAATTTTTTTAGGTTTTGGGTGGATTTTTCAATTTTTTGGGGGAGGTCACGAATTAAAGTCCTTTTCGCTCTAGGACGCTTAGTTTAGGAGATATGGACAAAAGAAGTTTTTCATATAAAAATTTAAATTTTTTTAGGTTTTGGATGGATTTTTCAATTTTTTGGGGGAGGTCACGAATTAAAGTCCTTTTCGCTCTAGGACGCATATTTAAGGAGATATGGGCAAAAGAAGTTTTTCATATAAAAATTTAAATTTTTTTAGGTTTTGGATGGATTTTTCAATTTTTTGGGGGAGGTCACGAATTAAAGTCCTTTTCGCTCTAGGACGCATATTTAAGGAGATATGGGCAAAAGAAGTTTTTCATATAAAAATTTAAATTTTTTAGGTTTTGGATGGATTTTTCAATTTTTTGGGGGTGGTCACGAATTAAAGTCCTTTTCGCTCTAGGACGCATATTTAAGGAGATATGGGCAAAAGAAGTTTTTCATATAAAAATTTCAATTTTTTTAGGTTTTGGGTGGATTTTTCAATTTTTTGGGGAGGTCACGAATTAAAGTCCTTTTCGCTCTAGGACGCATATTTAAGGAGATATGGGCAAAAGAAGTTTTTCATATAAAAATTTCAATTTTTTTAGGTTTTGGGTGGATTTTTCAATTTTTTGGGGGTGTCACGAATTAAAGTCCTTTTCGCTCTAGGACGCATATTTAAGGAGATATGGGCAAAAGAAGTTTTTCGTATAAAAATTTCAATTTTTTTAGGTTTTGGGTGGATTTTTCAATTTTTTGGGGTGGTCACGAATTAAAGTCCTTTTCGCTCTAGGAAGCATATTTAAGGAGATATGGGCAAAAGAAGTTTTTCATATAAAAATTTCATTATTTTTAGGTTTTGGGTGGATTTTTCAATTTTTTGGGGGTGTCACGAATTAAAGTCCTTTTCGCTCTAGGACGCATATTTAAGGAGATATGGACAAAAGAAGTTTTTCGTATAAAAATTTCAATTTTTTTAGGTTTTGGGTGGATTTTTCAATTTTTTGGGTGTGGTCACGAATTAAAGTCCTTTTCGCTCTAGGACGCATATTTAAGGAGATATGGGCAAAAGAAGTTTTTCGTATAAAAATTTCAATTTTTTTAGGTTTTGGGTGGATTTTTCAATTTTTTGGGGTGGTCACGAATTAAAGTCCTTTTCGCTCTAGGACGCATATTTAAGGAGATATGGGCAAAAGAAGTTTTTCATATAAAAATTTCAATTTTTTTAGGTTTTGGGTGGATTTTTCAATTTTTTGGGGGATGTCACGAATTAAAGTCCTTTTCGCTCTAGGACGCATATTTAAGGAGATATGGGCAAAAGAGGTTTTTCATATAAAAAATTCAATTTTTTTAGGTTTTGGGTGGATTTTTCAATTTTTTGGGGGTGGTCACGAATTAAAGTCCTTTTCGCTCTAGGACGCTTAGTTTAGGAGATATGGGCAAAAGAAGTTTTTCATATAAAAATTTAAATTTTTTTAGATTTTGGATGGATTTTTCAATTTTTTGGGGGAGGTCACGAATTAAAGTCCTTTTCGCTCTAGGACGCATATTTAAGGAGATATGGGCAAAAGAAGTTTTTCATATAAAAATTTCAATTTTTTTAGGTTTTGGGTGGATTTTTCAATTTTTTGGGGGAGGTCACGAATTAAAGTCCTTTTCGCTCTAGGACGCTTAGTTTAGGAGATATGGGCAAAAGAAGTTTTTCATATAAAAATTTAAATTTTTTTAGGTTTTGGATGGATTTTTCAATTTTTTGGGGGAGGTCACGAATTAAAGTCCTTTTCGCTCTAGGACGCATATTTAAGGAGATATGGGCAAAAGAAGTTTTTCATATAAAAATTTAAATTTTTTTAGGTTTTGGATGGATTTTTCAATTTTTTGGGGGTGGTCACAAATTAAAGTCCTTTTCGCTCTAGGACGCATATTTAAGGAGATATGGGCAAAAGAAGTTTTTCATATAAAAATTTCAATTTTTTTAGGTTTTGGGTGGATTTTTCAATTTTTTGGGGGAGGTCACGAATTAAAGTCCTTTTCGCTCTAGGACGCTTAGTTTAGGAGATATGGGCAAAAGAAGTTTTTCATATAAAAATTTAAATTTTTTTAGGTTTTGGGTGGATTTTTCAATTTTTTGGGGGAGGTCACGAATTAAAGTCCTTTTCGCTCTAGGACGCATATTTAAGGAGATATGGGCAAAAGAAGTTTTTCATATAAAAATTTCAATTTTTTTAGGTTTTGGGTGGATTTTTCAATTTTTTGGGGGTGGTCACGAATTAAAGTCCTTTTCGCTCTAGGACGCATATTTAAGGAGATATGGGCAAAAGAAGTTTTTCGTATAAAAATTTCAATTTTTTTAGGTTTTGGGTGGATTTTTCAATTTTTTGGGGTGGTCACGAATTAAAGTCCTTTTCGCTCTAGGACGCATATTTAAGGAGATATGGGCAAAAGAAGTTTTTCATATAAAAATTTCATTATTTTTAGGTTTTGGGTGGATTTTTCAATTTTTTGGGGGTGTCACGAATTAAAGTCCTTTTCGCTCTAGGACGCATATTTAAGGAGATATGGACAAAAGAAGTTTTTCGTATAAAAATTTCAATTTTTTTAGGTTTTGGGTGGATTTTTCAATTTTTTGGGTGTGGTCACGAATTAAAGTCCTTTTCGCTCTAGGACGCATATTTAAGGAGATATGGGCAAAAGAAGTTTTTCGTATAAAAATTTCAATTTTTTTAGGTTTTGGGTGGATTTTTCAATTTTTTGGGGTGGTCACGAATTAAAGTCCTTTTCGCTCTAGGACGCATATTTAAGGAGATATGGGCAAAAGAAGTTTTTCATAAAAAAATTCCAATTTTTTTAGGTTTTGGGTGGATTTTTCAATTTTTTGGGGGATGTCACGAATTAAAGTCCTTTTCGCTCTAGGACGCATATTTAAGGAGATATGGGCAAAAGAGGTTTTTCATATAAAAAATTCAATTTTTTTAGGTTTTGGGTGGATTTTTCAATTTTTTGGGGGTGGTCACGAATTAAAGTCCTTTTCGCTCTAGGACGCTTAGTTTAGGAGATATGGGCAAAAGAAGTTTTTCATATAAAAATTTAAATTTTTTTAGATTTTGGATGGATTTTTCAATTTTTTGGGGGAGGTCACGAATTAAAGTCCTTTTCGCTCTAGGACGCATATTTAAGGAGATATGGGCAAAAGAAGTTTTTCATATAAAAATTTCAATTTTTTTAGGTTTTGGGTGGATTTTTCAATTTTTTGGGGGAGGTCACGAATTAAAGTCCTTTTCGCTCTAGGACGCTTAGTTTAGGAGATATGGGCAAAAGAAGTTTTTCATATAAAAATTTAAATTTTTTTAGGTTTTGGATGGATTTTTCAATTTTTTGGGGGAGGTCACGAATTAAAGTCCTTTTCGCTCTAGGACGCATATTTAAGGAGATATGGGCAAAAGAAGTTTTTCATATAAAAATTTAAATTTTTTTAGGTTTTGGATGGATTTTTCAATTTTTTGGGGGTGGTCACAAATTAAAGTCCTTTTCGCTCTAGGACGCATATTTAAGGAGATATGGGCAAAAGAAGTTTTTCATATAAAAATTTCAATTTTTTTAGGTTTTGGGTGGATTTTTCAATTTTTTGGGGAGGTCACGAATTAAAGTCCTTTTCGCTCTAGGACGCATATTTAAGGAGATATGGGCAAAAGAAGTTTTTCATATAAAAATTTCAATTTTTTTAGGTTTTGGGTGGATTTTTCAATTTTTTGGGGGTGTCACGAATTAAAGTCCTTTTCGCTCTAGGACGCATATTTAAGGAGATATGGGCAAAAGAAGTTTTTCGTATAAAAATTTGAATTTTTTTTAGGTTTTGGGTGGATTTTTCAATTTTTTGGGGTGGTCACGAATTAAAGTCCTTTTCGCTCTAGGACGCATATTTAAGGAGATATGGGCAAAAGAAGTTTTTCATATAAAAATTTCATTTTTTTTAGGTTTTGGGTGGATTTTTCAATTTTTTGGGGGTGTCACGAATTAAAGTCCTTTTCGCTCTAGGACGCATATTTAAGGAGATATGGGCAAAAGAAGTTTTTCATGTAAAAAATTCAATTTTTTTAGGTTTTGGGTGGATTTTTCAATTTTTTGGGGGTGGTCACGAATTAAAGTCCTTTTCGCTCTAGGACGCTTAGTTTAGGAGATATGGGCAAAAGAAGTTTTTCATATAAAAATTTTAATTTTTTTAGATTTTGGATGGATTTTTCAATTTTTTGGGGGAGGTCACGAATTAAAGTCCTTTTCGCTCTAGGACGCATATTTAAGGAGATATGGGCAAAAGAAGTTTTTCATATAAAAATTTCAATTTTTTTAGGTTTTGGGTGGATTTTTCAATTTTTTGGGGGAGGTCACGAATTAAAGTCCTTTTCGCTCTAGGACGCTTAGTTTAGGAGATATGGGCAAAAGAAGTTTTTCATATAAAAATTTAATTTTTTTTAGGTTTTGGGTGGATTTTTCAATTTTTTGGGGGTGTCACGAATTAAAGTCCTTTTCGCTCTAGGACGCATATTTAAGGAGATATGGACAAAAGAAGTTTTTCGTATAAAAATTTCAATTTTTTTAGGTTTTGGGTGGATTTTTCAATTTTTTGGGTGTGGTCACGAATTAAAGTCCTTTTCGCTCTAGGACGCATATTTAAGGAGATATGGGCAAAAGAAGTTTTTCGTATAAAAATTTCAATTTTTTTAGGTTTTGGGTGGATTTTTCAATTTTTTGGGGTGGTCACGAATTAAAGTCCTTTTCGCTCTAGGACGCATATTTAAGGAGATATGGGCAAAAGAAGTTTTTCATATAAAAATTTCAATTTTTTTAGGTTTTGGGTGGATTTTTCAATTTTTTGGGGGATGTCACGAATTAAAGTCCTTTTCGCTCTAGGACGCATATTTAAGGAGATATGGGCAAAAGAGGTTTTTCATATAAAAAATTCAATTTTTTTAGGTTTTGGGTGGATTTTTCAATTTTTTGGGGGTGGTCACGAATTAAAGTCCTTTTCGCTCTAGGACGCTTAGTTTAGGGGATATGGGCAAAAGAAGTTTTTCATATAAAAATTTAAATTTTTTTAGGTGTTGGGTGGATTTTTCAATTTTTTTGGGGTGGTCACGAATTAAAGTCCTTTTCACTCTAGGACGCATATTTAAGGAGATATGAGCAAAAGAAGTTTTTCATATAAAAATTTCAATTTTTTTAGGTTTTGGGTGGATTTTTCAATTTTTTGGGGGTGGTCACGAATTAAAGTCCTTTTCGCTCTAGGACGCTTAGTTTAGGAGATATGGGCAAAAGAAGTTTTTCATATAAAAATTTAAATTTTTTTAGATTTTGGATGGATTTTTCAATTTTTTGGGGAAGGTCACGAATTAAAGTCCTTTTCGCTCTAGGACGCATATTTAAGGAGATATGGGCAAAAGAAGTTTTTCATATAAAAATTTAAATTTTTTTAGGTTTTGGATGGATTTTTCAATTTTTTGGGGGAGGTCACGAAGTAAAGTCCTTTTCGCTCTAGACGCATATTTAAGGAGATATGGGCAAAAGAAGTTTTTCATATAAAAATTTAAATTTTTTTAGGTTTTGGGTGGATTTTTCAATTTTTTGGGGGATGTCACGAATTAAAGTCCTTTTCGCTCTAGGACGCATATTTAAGGAGATATGGGCAAAAGAGGTTTTTCATATAAAAAATTCAATTTTTTTAGGTTTTGGGTTAATTTTTCAATTTTTTGGGGGTGGTCACGAATTAAAGTCCTTTTCGCTCTAGGACGCTTAGTTTAGGAGATATGGGCAAAAGAAGTTTTTCATATAAAAATTTCAATTTTTTTAGGTTTTGGGTGGATTTTTCAATTTTTTTGGGGTGGTCACGAATTAAAGTCCTTTTCGCTCTAGGACGCATATTTAAGGAGATATGGGCAAAAGAAGTTTTTCATATAAAAATTTCAATTTTTTTAGGTTTTGGGTGGATTTTTCAATTTTTTGGGGGTGGTCACGAATTAAAGTCCTTTTCGCTCTAGGACGCTTAGTTTAGGAGATATGGGCAAAAGAAGTTTTTCATATAAAAATTTAAATTTTTTTAGATTTTGGATGGATTTTTCAATTTTTTGGGGAAGGTCACGAATTAAAGTCCTTTTCGCTCTAGGACGCATATTTAAGGAGATATGGGCAAAAGAAGTTTTTCATATAAAAATTTAAATTTTTTTAGGTTTTGGATGGATTTTTCAATTTTTTGGGGGTGGTCACGAATTAAAGTCCTTTTCGCTCTAGGACGCATATTTAAGGAGATATGGGCAAAAGAAGTTTTTCATATAAAAATTTCAATTTTTTTAGGTTTTGGGTGGATTTTTCAATTTTTTGGGGAGGTCACGAATTAAAGTCCTTTTCGCTCTAGGACGCATATTTAAGGAGATATGGGCAAAAGAAGTTTTTCATATAAAAATTTCAATTTTTTTAGGTTTTGGGTGGATTTTTCAATTTTTTGGGGGTGTCACGAATTAAAGTCCTTTTCGCTCTAGGACGCATATTTAAGGAGATATGGACAAAAGAAGTTTTTCGTATAAAAATTTCAATTTTTTTAGGTTTTGGGTGGATTTTTCAATTTTTTGGGTGTGGTCACGAATTAAAGTCCTTTTCGCTCTAGGACGCATATTTAAGGAGATATGGGCAAAAGAAGTTTTTCGTATAAAAATTTCAATTTTTTTAGGTTTTGGGTGGATTTTTCAATTTTTTGGGGTGGTCACGAATTAAAGTCCTTTTCGCTCTAGGACGCATATTTAAGGAGATATGGGCAAAAGAAGTTTTTCATATAAAAATTTCAATTTTTTTAGGTTTTGGGTGGATTTTTCAATTTTTTGGGGGATGTCACGAATTAAAGTCCTTTTCGCTCTAGGACGCATATTTAAGGAGATATGGGCAAAAGAGGTTTTTCATATAAAAAATTCAATTTTTTTAGGTTTTGGGTGGATTTTTCAATTTTTTGGGGTGGTCACGAATTAAAGTCCTTTTCGCTCTAGGACGCTTAGTTTAGGAGATATGGGCAAAAGAAGTTTTTCATATAAAAATTTCAATTTTTTTAGGTTTTGGGTGGATTTTTCAATTTTTTGGGGGAGGTCACGAATTAAAGTCCTTTTCGCTCTAGGACGCTTAGTTTAGGAGATATGGGCAAAAGAAGTTTTTCATATAAAAATTTAAATTTTTTTAGGTTTTGGATGGATTTTTCAATTTTTTGGGGGAGGTCACGAATTAAAGTCCTTTTCGCTCTAGGACGCATATTTAAGGAGATATGGGCAAAAGAAGTTTTTCATATAAAAATTTAAATTTTTTTAGGTTTTGGATGGATTTTTCAATTTTTTGGGGGTGGTCACGAATTAAAGTCCTTTTCGCTCTAGGACGCATATTTAAGGAGATATGGGCAAAAGAAGTTTTTCATATAAAAATTTCAATTTTTTTAGGTTTTGGGTGGATTTTTCAATTTTTTGGGGAGGTCACGAATTAAAGTCCTTTTCGCTCTAGGACGCATATTTAAGGAGATATGGGCAAAAGAAGTTTTTCATATAAAAATTTCAATTTTTTTAGGTTTTGGGTGGATTTTTCAATTTTTTGGGGGTGTCACGAATTAAAGTCCTTTTCGCTCTAGGACGCATATTTAAGGAGATATGGGCAAAAGAAGTTTTTCGTATAAAAATTTAAATTTTTTTAGGTTTTGGGTGGATTTTTCAATTTTTTGGGGTGGTCACGAATTAAAGTCCTTTTCGCTCTAGGACGCATATTTAAGGAGATATGGGCAAAAGAAGTTTTTCATATAAAAATTTCATTTTTTTTAGGTTTTGGGTGGATTTTTCAATTTTTTGGGGGTGTCACGAATTAAAGTCCTTTTCGCTCTAGGACGCATATTTAAGGAGATATGGACAAAAGAAGTTTTTCGTATAAAAATTTCAATTTTTTTAGGTTTTGGGTGGATTTTTCAATTTTTTGGGTGTGGTCACGAATTAAAGTCCTTTTCGCTCTAGGACGCATATTTAAGGATATATGGGCAAAATAAGTTTTTCGTATAAAAATTTCAATTTTTTTAGGTTTTGGGTGGATTTTTCAATTTTTTGGGGTGGTCACGAATTAAAGTCCTTTTCGCTCTAGGACGCATATTTAAGGAGATATGGGCAAAAGAAGTTTTTCATATAAAAATTTTATTTTTTTTTAGGTTTTGGGTGGATTTTTCAATTTTTTGGGGGTGTCACGAATTAAAGTCCTTTTCGCTCTAGGATGCATATTTAAGGAGATATGGACAAAAGAAGTTTTTCGTATAAAAATTTCAATTTTTTTAGGTTTTGGGTGGATTTTTCAATTTTTTGGGTGTGGTCACGAATGAAAGTCCTTTTCGCTCTAGGACGCATATTTAAGGAGATATGGGCAAAAGAAGTTTTTCGTATAAAAATTTCAATTTTTTTAGGTTTTGGGTGGATTTTTCAATTTTTTGGGGTGGTCACGAATTAAAGTCCTTTTCACTCTAGGACGCATATTTAAGGAGATATGGGCAAAAGAAGTTTTTCATATAAAAATTTCAATTTTTTTAGGTTTTGGGTGGATTTTTCAATTTTTTGGGGGATGTCACGAATTAAAGTCCTTTTCGCTCTAGGACGCATATTTAAGGAGATATGGGCAAAAGAGGTTTTTCATATAAAAAATTCAATTTTTTTAGGTTTTGGGTTAATTTTTCAATTTTTTGGGGGTGGTCACGAATTAAAGTCCTTTTCGCTCTAGGACGCTTAGTTTAGGAGATATGGGCAAAAGAAGTTTTTCATATAAAAATTTCAATTTTTTTAGGTTTTGGGTGGATTTTTCAATTTTTTTGGGGTGGTCACGAATTAAAGTCCTTTTCGCTCTAGGACGCATATTTAAGGAGATATGGGCAAAAGAAGTTTTTCATATAAAAATTTCAATTTTTTTAGGTTTTGGGTGGATTTTTCAATTTTTTGGGGTGGTCACGAATTAAAGTCCTTTTCGCTCTAGGACGCATATTTAAGGAGATATGGGCAAAAGAAGTTTTTCATATAAAAATTTCAATTTTTTTAGGTTTTGGGTGGATTTTTCAATTTTTTGGGGGAGGTCACGAATTAAAGTCCTTTTCGCTCTAGGACGCATATTTAAGGAGATATGGGCAAAAGAAGTTTTTCATATAAAAATTTAAATTTTTTTAGGTTTTGGATGGATTTTTCAATTTTTTGGGGTGGTCACGAATTAAAGTCCTTTTCGCTCTAGGACGCATATTTAAGGAGATATGGGCAAAAGAAGTTTTTCATATAAAAATTTCAATTTTTTTAGGTTTTGGGTGGATTTTTCAATTTTTTGGGGGATGTCACGAATTAAAGTCCTTTTCGCTCTAGGACGCATATTTAAGGAGATATGGGCAAAAGAGGTTTTTCATATAAAAAATTCAATTTTTTTAGGTTTTGGGTGGATTTTTCAATTTTTTGGGGGTGGTCACGAATTAAAGTCCTTTTCGCTCTAGGACGCTTAGTTTAGGAGATATGGGCAAAAGAAGTTTTTCATATAAAAATTTCAATTTTTTTAGGTTTTGGGTGGATTTTTCAATTTTTTTGGGGTGGTCACGAATTAAAGTCCTTTTCGCTCTAGGACGCATATTTAAGGAGATATGGGCAAAAGAAGTTTTTCATATAAAAATTTCAATTTTTTTAGGTTTTGGGTGGATTTTTCAATTTTTTGGGGTGGTCACGAATTAAAGTCCTTTTCGCTCTAGGACGCTTAGTTTAGGAGATATGGGCAAAAGAAGTTTTTCATATAAAAATTTCAATTTTTTTAGGTTTTGGGTGGATTTTTCAATTTTTTGGGGGAGGTCACGAATTAAAGTCCTTTTCGCTCTAGGACGCTTAGTTTAGGAGATATGGGCAAAAGAAGTTTTTCATATAAAAATTTAAATTTTTTTTAGGTTTTGGGTGGATTTTTCAATTTTTTGGGGTGGTCACGAATTAAAGTCCTTTTCGCTCTAGGACGCATATTTAAGGAGATATGGGCAAAAGAAGTTTTTCATATAAAAATTTAAATTTTTTTAGGTTTTGGATGGATTTTTCAATTTTTTGGGGGTGGTCACGAATTAAAGTCCTTTTCGCTCTAGGACGCATATTTAAGGAGATATGGGCAAAAGAAGGTTTTCATATAAAAATTTAAATTTTTTTAGGTTTTGGGTGGATTTTTCAATATTTTGGGGAGGTCACGAATTAAAGTCCTTTTCGCTCTAGGACGCATATTTAAGGAGATATGGGCAAAAGAAGTTTTTCATATAAAAATTTCAATTTTTTTAGGTTTTGGGTGGATTTTTCAATTTTTTGGGGGTGTCACGAATTAAAGTCCTTTTCGCTCTAGGACGCATATTTAAGGAGATATGGGCAAAAGAAGTTTTTCGTATAAAAATTTAAATTTTTTTAGGTTTTGGGTGGATTTTTCAATTTTTTGGGGTGGTCACGAATTAAAGTCCTTTTCGCTCTAGGACGCATATTTAAGGAGATATGGGCAAAAGAAGTTTTTCATATAAAAATTTTATTTTTTTTTAGGTTTTGGGTGGATTTTTCAATTTTTTGGGGGTGTCACGAATTAAAGTCCTTTTCGCTCTAGGACGCATATTTAAGGAGATATGGACAAAAGAAGTTTTTCGTATAAAAATTTCAATTTTTTTAGGTTTTGGGTGGATTTTTCAATTTTTTGGGTGTGGTCACGAATTAAAGTCCTTTTCGCTCTAGGACGCATATTTAAGGAGATATGGGCAAAAGAAGTTTTTCGTATAAAAATTTCAATTTTTTTAGGTTTTGGGTGGATTTTTCAATTTTTTGGGGTGGTCACGAATTAAAGTCCTTTTCACTCTAGGACGCATATTTAAGGAGATATGGGCAAAAGAAGTTTTTCATATAAAAATTTCAATTTTTTTAGGTTTTGGGTGGATTTTTCAATTTTTTGGGGGATGTCACGAATTAAAGTCCTTTTCGCTCTAGGACGCATATTTAAGGAGATATGGGCAAAAGAGGTTTTTCATATAAAAAATTCAATTTTTTTAGGTTTTGGGTTAATTTTTCAATTTTTTGGGGGTGGTCACGAATTAAAGTCCTTTTCGCTCTAGGACGCTTAGTTTAGGAGATATGGGCAAAAGAAGTTTTTCATATAAAAATTTCAATTTTTTTAGGTTTTGGGTGGATTTTTCAATTTTTTTGGGGTGGTCACGAATTAAAGTCCTTTTCGCTCTAGGACGCATATTTAAGGAGATATGGGCAAAAGAAGTTTTTCATATAAAAATTTCAATTTTTTTAGGTTTTGGGTGGATTTTTCAATTTTTTGGGGTGGTCACGAATTAAAGTCCTTTTCGCTCTAGGACGCATATTTAAGGAGATATGGGCAAAAGAAGTTTTTCATATAAAAATTTCAATTTTTTTAGGTTTTGGGTGGATTTTTCAATTTTTTGGGGGAGGTCACGAATTAAAGTCCTTTTCGCTCTACACACAAAAAAATTTTTTTTGATTTCAATCACGAAAATCGCGGATTCAATCATTTTTTTAATTGAAATGTCTTCAATCACGAAAATGATAGTATCAATCACCCATTTTGATTGAAAACCAACACGATTTTTAATTAAAAATTTAATTGACTTTTGTCACGGAATCAATTAATTGTGTGATTGAATCAATTAAAAACGTGATTGATTTTTAACATAAAATTCAATCATAGTTTTAATTGAATCAATTTAAATTTTAATTAATTTCGCGACAAAAATCAATCAACTATTTGATTCATTCAATTAAATAATTAATTGAAATTGGCTATAAATTTCGATCAAAAAATTTATATATTGCGACCTCAAAATCGTATTTAGTTTTTTTTTTCTTTTGAAATAAAAGAAAATATGCGTTTCTTATAAAACATATTTAATATTTTATTATTTTTTTAATTATGCAATATACAGATAATTTTGGTTCTTGTCATTTGTATTTTGTTCTAACATAACTTACAAATACAACTACTATCAATAGCAACTATAGGGTGAAAAAATAAATTATATAAATCATTATCTTCCTTATAATAATAACCGTGTTAGCATGTTCCTTCTAATATGTAGATGCGCCTAGATTTCCAATAAATCAGCAGCCTGTAAGCTAAATTAGTTTTTCTGAAAGTAAACAGAATAATTCGAATTTCATTTTGTTCAATTAAAAGTTAATTTTGTTAAACATTACCTGCATAGAATATCAAGTTCAATTCATAGTTCCAGGTTGCAGATTTATAATCTTTTGCAGTTGTAGTCTTTTAGCATAAAAATGTGTATTAAGGAGCTCGGTAATTTAATTTTAGTAACAATTCCTTTCCAAAATTTCCACACATTAAAAACGTCTATTAAAATTTGAACCAATCAAAGACAAAAATAATGGGAAAGCAATGTAATATTTGGTATTATATTGATGATACTTTGCAAATTCTGGAAATAGAAAAAAATATAAATGGAAAATACATATATTTATTATTTTCGGATATTTTTCATATTTTTAAATCCAAAAGAAATAACTTTTTTACCATTACATAATTCAGCTCATTAGTTTATATACCAGATATACTGCTCTTTACTTGGGTTCAAACTGAAAAAGGCAGGTAAAACAAAAATGCAATTTAATGCCAACGCTACTTCGCAACTTCAAGGTGAATCTTCCACCAAACCCATACCGCTCTTGGTTTTAAGAAAACTAGGAGTGAAAAAAATTTATAATTTTAAAAGATCAATACGGTACCCACTTTTTTATTGCAAACATATTATTATATATTTGATAAAATGATGGAGTTGATGGGATTGATTGGTCAATTTCACGAAATAAGATTGGTCACTAAAAGAAATGAATAAAAAATATATTATTTTAGCCCGTTTAATGTAAACAGGCTTCAATGGAAAACGGTATTCACATTTCACAATTTCTTACCTTCAATAAACGTAGATTGTTTTCCATTTTTTACAATACCACAAAACACAAACACAGGTAATTTCAAATGCGTTCTGTCATATATTTTTTTCAAACCTTTACCACGTGGCCGTTTGTTGTTGCACACTTTATTTATTTCAACCCTTTGCTATGATTTGTTGTTGCGTTCAAAATATTTATGCACACATTTTGAATGCAGCAGACAGAATGTCGCCAATCATGTTTTTCAATTTACGCGAAAAACAAAAACCCAACCGTTCGTTACGAGTTACTTCCACAGACTGATCTCTCCATCATACATTGTTGAATAAAAACCCATTCTCTTGTTCTCTTTTCGCTCTTTCCATTGCTCAAAATTATTCAGTTTCAATCACAAAGGTGATTGGATCAATCACATGTGTAATTGGAAACGGAAAAAATTTCAATCACGTTTGTAATTGAAAATTATTTCCGAATTGATTAAGAAATTGATTGAATCAATTAATATTTTAATTGGAAACGTAACAAATATCAATCATTTTTTTAATTGGTTTTTATTCGGATTTGATTAAAGAATTAATTGAATCAATTAACATATTAATTGAATCCGTTTCCAAATTCAATTAAGTGTTTAATTGAAAAAATTTTGGTGATAATTTTTTGTGTGTAGGACGCATATTTAAGGAGATATGGGCAAAAGAAGTTTTTCATATAAAAATTTAAATTTTTTTAGGTTTTGGATGGATTTTTCAATTTTTTGGGGTGGTCACGAATTAAAGTCCTTTTCGCTCTAGGACGCATATTTAAGGAGATATGGGCAAAAGAAGTTTTTCATATAAAAATTTCAATTTTTTTAGGTTTTGGGTGGATTTTTCAATTTTTTGGGGGATGTCACGAATTAAAGTCCTTTTCGCTCTAGGACGCATATTTAAGGAGATATGGGCAAAAGAAGTTTTTCATATAAAAATTTAAATTTTTTTAGGTTTTGGGTGGATTTTTCAATTTTTTGGGGGAGGTCACGAATTAAAGTCCTTTTCGCTCTAGGACGCTTAGTTTAGGAGATATGGGCAAAAGAAGTTTTTCATATAAAAATTTAAATTTTTTTAGGTTTTGGATGGATTTTTCAATTTTTTGGGGGAGGTCACGAATTAAAGTCCTTTTCGCTCTAGGACGCATATTTAAGGAGATATGGGCAAAAGAAGTTTTTCATATAAAAATTTAAATTTTTTTAGGTTTTGGATGGATTTTTCAATTTTTTGGGGGAGGTCACGAATTAAAGTCCTTTTCGCTCTAGGACGCATATTTAAGGAGATATGGGCAAAAGAAGTTTTTCATATAAAAATTTAAATTTTTTTAGGTTTTGGATGGATTTTTCAATTTTTTGGGGGTGGTCACGAATTAAAGTCCTTTTCGCTCTAGGACGCATATTTAAGGAGATATGGGCAAAAGAAGTTTTTCATATAAAAATTTCAATTTTTTTAGGTTTTGGGTGGATTTTTCAATTTTTTGGGGAGGTCACGAATTAAAGTCCTTTTCGCTCTAGGACGCATATTTAAGGAGATATGGGCAAAAGAAGTTTTTCATATAAAAATTTCAATTTTTTTAGGTTTTGGGTGGATTTTTCAATTTTTTGGGGGTGTCACGAATTAAAGTCCTTTTCGCTCTAGGACGCATATTTAAGGAGATATGGGCAAAAGAAGTTTTTCGTATAAAAATTTCAATTTTTTTAGGTTTTGGGTGGATTTTTCAATTTTTTGGGGTGGTCACGAATTAAAGTCCTTTTCGCTCTAGGACGCATATTTAAGGAGATATGGGCAAAAGAAGTTTTTCATATAAAAATTTCATTATTTTTAGGTTTTGGGTGGATTTTTCAATTTTTTGGGGGTGTCACGAATTAAAGTCCTTTTCGCTCTAGGACGCATATTTAAGGAGATATGGACAAAAGAAGTTTTTCGTATAAAAATTTCAATTTTTTTAGGTTTTGGGTGGATTTTTCAATTTTTTGGGTGTGGTCACGAATTAAAGTCCTTTTCGCTCTAGGACGCATATTTAAGGAGATATGGGCAAAAGAAGTTTTTCGTATAAAAATTTAATTTTTTTTAGGTTTTGGGTGGATTTTTCAATTTTTTGGGGTGGTCACGAATTAAAGTCCTTTTCGCTCTAGGACGCATATTTAAGGAGATATGGGCAAAAGAAGTTTTTCGTATAAAAATTTCAATTTTTTTAGGTTTTGGGTGGATTTTTCAATTTTTTGGGGTGGTCACGAATTAAAGTCCTTTTCACTCTAGGACGCATATTTAAGGAGATATGGGCAAAAGAAGTTTTTCATATAAAAATTTCAATTTTTTTAGGTTTTGGGTGGATTTTTCAATTTTTTGGGGGATGTCACGAATTAAAGTCCTTTTCGCTCTAGGACGCATATTTAAGGAGATATGGGCAAAAGAGGTTTTTCATATAAAAAATTCAATTTTTTTAGGTTTTGGGTTAATTTTTCAATTTTTTGGGGGTGGTCACGAATTAAAGTCCTTTTCGCTCTAGGACGCTTAGTTTAGGAGATATGGGCAAAAGAAGTTTTTCATATAAAAATTTCAATTTTTTTAGGTTTTGGGTGGATTTTTCAATTTTTTTGGGGTGGTCACGAATTAAAGTCCTTTTCGCTCTAGGACGCATATTTAAGGAGATATGGGCAAAAGAAGTTTTTCATATAAAAATTTCAATTTTTTTAGGTTTTGGGTGGATTTTTCAATTTTTTGGGGTGGTCACGAATTAAAGTCCTTTTCGCTCTAGGACGCATATTTAAGGAGATATGGGCAAAAGAAGTTTTTCATATAAAAATTTCAATTTTTTTAGGTTTTGGGTGGATTTTTCAATTTTTTGGGGGAGGTCACGAATTAAAGTCCTTTTCGCTCTAGGACGCATATTTAAGGAGATATGGGCAAAAGAAGTTTTTCATATAAAAATTTAAATTTTTTTAGGTTTTGGATGGATTTTTCAATTTTTTGGGGTGGTCACGAATTAAAGTCCTTTTCGCTCTAGGACGCATATTTAAGGAGATATGGGCAAAAGAAGTTTTTCATTTAAAAATTTCAATTTTTTTAGGTTTTGGGTGGATTTTTCAATTTTTTGGGGGATGTCACGAATTAAAGTCCTTTTCGCTCTAGGACGCATATTTAAGGAGATATGGGCAAAAGAGGTTTTTCATATAAAAAATTCAATTTTTTTAGGTTTTGGGTGGATTTTTCAATTTTTTGGGGGTGGTCACGAATTAAAGTCCTTTTCGCTCTAGGACGCTTAGTTTAGGAGATATGGGCAAAAGAAGTTTTTCATATAAAAATTTCAATTTTTTTAGGTTTTGGGTGGATTTTTCAATTTTTTTGGGGTGGTCACGAATTAAAGTCCTTTTCGCTCTAGGACGCATATTTAAGGAGATATGGGCAAAAGAAGTTTTTCATATAAAAATTTCAATTTTTTTAGGTTTTGGGTGGATTTTTCAATTTTTTGGGGTGGTCACGAATTAAAGTCCTTTTCGCTCTAGGACGCTTAGTTTAGGAGATATGGGCAAAAGAAGTTTTTCATATAAAAATTTCAATTTTTTTAGGTTTTGGGTGGATTTTTCAATTTTTTGGGGGAGGTCACGAATTAAAGTCCTTTTCGCTCTAGGACGCTTAGTTTAGGAGATATGGGCAAAAGAAGTTTTTCATATAAAAATTTAAATTTTTTTAGGTTTTGGATGGATTTTTCAATTTTTTGAGGGAGGTCACGAATTAAAGTCCTTTTCGCTCTAGGACGCATATTTAAGGAGATATGGGCAAAAGAAGTTTTTCGTATAAAAATTTAAATTTTTTTAGGTTTTGGGTGGATTTTTCAATTTTTTGGGTGTGGTCACGAATTAAAGTCCTTTTCGCTCTAGGACGCATATTTAAGGAGATATGGGCAAAAGAAGTTTTTCGTATAAAAATTTCAATTTTTTTAGGTTTTGGGTGGATTTTTCAATTTTTTGGGGTGGTCACGAATTAAAGTCCTTTTCACTCTAGGACGCATATTTAAGGAGATATGGGCAAAAGAAGTTTTTCATATAAAAATTTTATTTTTTTTTAGGTTTTGGGTGGATTTTTCAATTTTTTGGGGGTGTCACGAATTAAAGTCCTTTTCGCTCTAGGACGCATATTTAAGGAGATATGGGCAAAAGAAGTTTTTCATATAAAAATTTAAATTTTTTTAGGTTTTGGGTGGATTTTTCAATTTTTTGGGTGTGGTCACGAATTAAAGTCCTTTTCGCTCTAGGACGCATATTTAAGGAGATATGGGCAAAAGAAGTTTTTCGTATAAAAATTTCAATTTTTTTAGGTTTTGGGTGGATTTTTCAATTTTTTGGGGTGGTCACGAATTAAAGTCCTTTTCACTCTAGGACGCATATTTAAGGAGATATGGGCAAAAGAAGTTTTTCATATAAAAATATCAATTTTTTTAGGTTTTGGGTGGATTTTTCAATTTTTTGGGGGATGTCACGAATTAAAGTCCTTTTCGCTCTAGGACGCATATTTAAGGAGATATGGGCAAAAGAGGTTTTTCATATAAAAAATTCAATTTTTTTAGGTTTTGGGTTAATTTTTCAATTTTTTGGGGGTGGTCACGAATTAAAGTCCTTTTCGCTCTAGGACGCTTAGTTTAGGAGATATAGGCAAAAGAAGTTTTTCATATAAAAATTTCAATTTTTTTAGGTTTTGGGTGGATTTTTCAATTTTTTTGGGGTGGTCACGAATTAAAGTCCTTTTCGCTCTAGGACGCATATTTAAGGAGATATGGGCAAAAGAAGTTTTTCATATAAAAATTTCAATTTTTTTAGGTTTTGGGTGGATTTTTCAATTTTTTGGGGTGGTCACGAATTAAAGTCCTTTTCGCTCTAGGACGCATATTTAAGGAGATATGGGCAAAAGAAGTTTTTCATATAAAAATTTCAATTTTTTTAGGTTTTGGGTGGATTTTTCAATTTTTTGGGGGAGGTCACGAATTAAAGTCCTTTTCGCTCTAGGACGCATATTTAAGGAGATATGGGCAAAAGAAGTTTTTCATATAAAAATTTAAATTTTTTTAGGTTTTGGATGGATTTTTCAATTTTTTGGGGTGGTCACGAATTAAAGTCCTTTTCGCTCTAGGACGCATATTTAAGGAGATATGGGCAAAAGAAGTTTTTCATATAAAAATTTCAATTTTTTTAGGTTTTGGGTGGATTTTTCAATTTTTTGGGGGATGTCACGAATTAAAGTCCTTTTCGCTCTAGGACGCATATTTAAGGAGATGTGGGCAAAAGAGGTTTTTCATATAAAAAATTCAATTTTTTTAGGTTTTGGGTGGATTTTTCAATTTTTTGGGGGTGGTCACGAATTAAAGTCCTTTTCGCTCTAGGACGCTTAGTTTAGGAGATATGGGCAAAAGAAGTTTTTCATATAAAAATTTCAATTTTTTTAGGTTTTGGGTGGATTTTTCAATTTTTTTGGGGTGGTCACGAATTAAAGTCCTTTTCGCTCTAGGACGCATATTTAAGGAGATATGGGCAAAAGAAGTTTTTCATATAAAAATTTCAATTTTTTTAGGTTTTGGGTGGATTTTTCAATTTTTTGGGGGTGGTCACGAATTAAAGTCCTTTTCGCTCTAGGACGCTTAGTTTAGGAGATATGGGCAAAAGAAGTTTTTCATATAAAAATTTAATTTTTTTTAGATTTTGGATGGATTTTTCAATTTTTTGGGGGAGGTCACGAATTAAAGTCCTTTTCGCTCTAGGACGCATATTTAAGGAGATATGGGCAAAAGAAGTTTTTCATATAAAAATTTAAATTTTTTTAGGTTTTGGGTGGATTTTTCAATTTTTTGGGGGAGGTCACGAATTAAAGTCCTTTTCGCTCTAGGACGCTTAGTTTAGGAGATATGGGCAAAAGAAGTTTTTCATATAAAAATTTAAATTTTTTTAGGTTTTGGATGGATTTTTCAATTTTTTGGGGGAGGTCACGAATTAAAGTCCTTTTCGCTCTAGGACGCATATTTAAGGAGATATGGGCAAAAGAAGTTTTTCATATAAAAATTTAAATTTTTTTAGGTTTTGGATGGATTTTTCAATTTTTTGGGGGAGGTCACGAATTAAAGTCCTTTTCGCTCTAGGACGCATATTTAAGGAGATATGGGCAAAAGAAGTTTTTCATATAAAAATTTAAATTTTTTTAGGTTTTGGATGGATTTTTCAATTTTTTGGGGGTGGTCACGAATTAAAGTCCTTTTCGCTCTAGGACGCATATTTAAGGAGATATGGGCAAAAGAAGTTTTTCATATAAAAATTTCATTATTTTTAGGTTTTGGGTGGATTTTTCAATTTTTTGGGGGTGTCACGAATTAAAGTCCTTTTCGCTCTAGGACGCATATTTAAGGAGATATGGACAAAAGAAGTTTTTCGTATAAAAATTTCAATTTTTTTAGGTTTTGGGTGGATTTTTCAATTTTTTGGGTGTGGTCACGAATTAAAGTCCTTTTCGCTCTAGGACGCATATTTAAGGAGATATGGGCAAAAGAAGTTTTTCGTATAAAAATTTCAATTTTTTTAGGTTTTGGGTGGATTTTTCAATTTTTTGGGGTGGTCACGAATTAAAGTCCTTTTCGCTCTAGGACGCATATTTAAGGAGATATGGGCAAAAGAAGTTTTTCATATAAAAATTTAAATTTTTTTAGGTTTTGGGTGGATTTTTCAATTTTTTGGGGGAGGTCACGAATTAAAGTCCTTTTCGCTCTAGGACGCTTAGTTTAGGAGATATGGGCAAAAGAAGTTTTTCATATAAAAATTTAAATTTTTTTAGGTTTTGGATGGATTTTTCAATTTTTTGGGGGAGGTCACGAATTAAAGTCCTTTTCGCTCTAGGACGCATATTTAAGGAGATATGGGCAAAAGAAGTTTTTCATATAAAAATTTAAATTTTTTTAGGTTTTGGATGGATTTTTCAATTTTTTGGGGGTGGTCACGAATTAAAGTCCTTTTCGCTCTAGGACGCATATTTAAGGAGATATGGGCAAAAGAAGTTTTTCATATAAAAATTTCAATTTTTTTAGGTTTTGGGTGGATTTTTCAATTTTTTGGGGAGGTCACGAATTAAAGTCCTTTTCGCTCTAGGACGCATATTTAAGGAGATATGGGCAAAAGAAGTTTTTCATATAAATATTTCAATTTTTTTAGGTTTTGGGTGGATTTTTCAATTTTTTGGGGGTGTCACGAATTAAAGTCCTTTTCGCTCTAGGACGCATATTTAAGGAGATATGGGCAAAAGAAGTTTTTCGTATAAAAATTTAAATTTTTTTAGGTTTTGGGTGGATTTTTCAATTTTTTGGGGTGGTCACGAATTAAAGTCCTTTTCGCTCTAGGACGCATATTTAAGGAGATATGGGCAAAAGAAGTTTTTCATATAAAAATTTCATTTTTTTTAGGTTTTGGGTGGATTTTTCAATTTTTTGGGGGTGTCACGAATTAAAGTCCTTTTCGCTCTAGGACGCATATTTAAGGAGATATGGACAAAAGAAGTTTTTCGTATAAAAATTTCAATTTTTTTAGGTTTTGGGTGGATTTTTCAATTTTTTGGGTGTGGTCACGAATTAAAGTCCTTTTCGCTCTAGGACGCATATTTAAGGAGATATGGGCAAAAGAAGTTTTTCGTATAAAAATTTCAATTTTTTTAGGTTTTGGGTGGATTTTTCAATTTTTTGGGGTGGTCACGAATTAAAGTCCTTTTCGCTCTAGGACGCATATTTAAGGAGATATGGGCAAAAGAAGTTTTTCATATAAAAATTTAAATTTTTTTAGGTTTTGGATGGATTTTTCAATTTTTTGGGGGTGGTCACGAATTAAAGTCCTTTTCGCTCTAGGACGCATATTTAAGGAGATATGGGCAAAAGAAGTTTTTCATATAAAAATTTCAATTTTTTTGGGTTTTGGGTGGATTTTTCAATTTTTTGGGGAGGTCACGAATTAAAGTCCTTTTCGCTCTAGGACGCATATTTAAGGAGATATGGGCAAAAGAAGTTTTTCATATAAAAATTTCAATTTTTTTAGGTTTTGGGTGGATTTTTCAATTTTTTGGGGGTGTCACGAATTAAAGTCCTTTTCGCTCTAGGACGCATATTTAAGGAGATATGGGCAAAAGAAGTTTTTCGTATAAAAATTTAAATTTTTTTAGGTTTTGGGTGGATTTTTCAATTTTTTGGGGTGGTCACGAATTAAAGTCCTTTTCGCTCTAGGACGCATATTTAAGGAGATATGGGCAAAAGAAGTTTTTCATATAAAAATTTTATTTTTTTTTAGGTTTTGGGTGGATTTTTCAATTTTTTGGGGGTGTCACGAATTAAAGTCCTTTTCGCTCTAGGACGCATATTTAAGGAGATATGGACAAAAGAAGTTTTTCGTATAAAAATTTCAATTTTTTTAGGTTTTGGGTGGATTTTTCAATTTTTTGGGTGTGGTCACGAATTAAAGTCCTTTTCGCTCTAGGACGCATATTTAAGGAGATATGGGCAAAATAAGTTTTTCGTATAAAAATTTCAATTTTTTTAGGTTTTGGGTGGATTTTTCAATTTTTTGGGGTGGTCACGAATTAAAGTCCTTTTCACTCTAGGACGCATATTTAAGGAGATATGGGCAAAAGAAGTTTTTCATATAAAAATTTCAATTTTTTTAGGTTTTGGGTGGATTTTTCAATTTTTTGGGGGATGTCACGAATTAAAGTCCTTTTCGCTCTAGGACGCATATTTAAGGAGATATGGGCAAAAGAGGTTTTTCATATAAAAAATTCAATTTTTTTAGGTTTTGGGTTAATTTTTCAATTTTTTGGGGGTGGTCACGAATTAAAGTCCTTTTCGCTCTAGGACGCTTAGTTTAGGAGATATGGGCAAAAGAAGTTTTTCATATAAAAATTTCAATTTTTTTAGGTTTTGGGTGGATTTTTCAATTTTTTTGGGGTGGTCACGAATTAAAGTCCTTTTCGCTCTAGGACGCATATTTAAGGAGATATGGGCAAAAGAAGTTTTTCATATAAAAATTTCAATTTTTTTAGGTTTTGGGTGGATTTTTCAATTTTTTGGGGTGGTCACGAATTAAAGTCCTTTTCGCTCTAGGACGCATATTTAAGGAGATATGGGCAAAAGAAGTTTTGCATATAAAAATTTCAATTTTTTTAGGTTTTGGGTGGATTTTTCAATTTTTTGGGGGAGGTCACGAATTAAAGTCCTTTTCGCTCTAGGACGCATAATTAAGGAGATATGGGCAAAAGAAGTTTTTCATATAAAAATTTAAATTTTTTTAGGTTTTGGATGGATTTTTCAATTTTTTGGGGTGGTCACGAATTAAAGTCCTTTTCGCTCTAGGACGCATATTTAAGGAGATATGGGCAAAAGAAGTTTTTCATATAAAAATTTCAATTTTTTTAGGTTTTGGGTGGATTTTTCAATTTTTTGGGGGATGTCACGAATTAAAGTCCTTTTCGCTCTAGGACGCATATTTAAGGAGATATGGGCAAAAGAGGTTTTTCATATAAAAAATTCAATTTTTTTAGGTTTTGGGTGGATTTTTCAATTTTTTGGGGGTGGTCACGAATTAAAGTCCTTTTCGCTCTAGGACGCTTAGTTTAGGAGATATGGGCAAAAGAAGTTTTTCATATAAAAATTTCAATTTTTTTAGGTTTTGGGTGGATTTTTCAATTTTTTTGGGGTGGTCACGAATTAAAGTCCTTTTCGCTCTAGGACGCATATTTAAGGAGATATGGGCAAAAGAAGTTTTTCATATAAAAATTTCAATTTTTTTAGGTTTTGGGTGGATTTTTCAATTTTTTGGGGTGGTCACGAATTAAAGTCCTTTTCGCTCTAGGACGCTTAGTTTAGGAGATATGGGCAAAAGAAGTTTTTCATATAAAAATTTCAATTTTTTTAGGTTTTGGGTGGATTTTTCAATTTTTTGGGGGAGGTCACGAATTAAAGTCCTTTTCGCTCTAGGACGCTTAGTTTAGGAGATATGGGCAAAAGAAGTTTTTCATATAAAAATTTAAATTTTTTTAGGTTTTGGATGGATTTTTCAATTTTTTGGGGGAGGTCACGAATTAAAGTCCTTTTCGCTCTAGGACGCATATTTAAGGAGATATGGGCAAAAGAAGTTTTTCATATAAAAATTTAAATTTTTTTAGGTTTTGGATGGATTTTTCAATTTTTTGGGGGTGGTCACGAATTAAAGTCCTTTTCGCTCTAGGACGCATATTTAAGGAGATATGGGCAAAAGAAGTTTTTCATATAAAAATTTCAATTTTTTTAGGTTTTGGGTGGATTTTTCAATTTTTTGGGGAGGTCACGAATTAAAGTCCTTTTCGCTCTAGGACGCATATTTAAGGAGATATGGACAAAAGAAGTTTTTCGTATAAAAATTTCAATTTTTTTAGGTTTTGGGTGGATTTTTCAATTTTTTGGGTGTGGTCACGAATTAAAGTCCTTTTCGCTCTAGGACGCATATTTAAGGAGATATGGGCAAAAGAAGTTTTTCGTATAAAAATTTCAATTTTTTTAGGTTTTGGGTGGATTTTTCAATTTTTTGGGGTGGTCACGAATTAAAGTCCTTTTCGCTCTAGGACGCATATTTAAGGAGATATGGGCAAAAGAAGTTTTTCATATAAAAATTTAAATTTTTTTAGGTTTTGGATGGATTTTTCAATTTTTTGGGGGTGGTCACGAATTAAAGTCCTTTTCGCTCTAGGACGCATATTTAAGGAGATATGGGCAAAAGAAGTTTTTCATATAAAAATTTCAATTTTTTTAGGTTTTGGGTGGATTTTTCAATTTTTTGGGGAGGTCACGAATTAAAGTCCTTTTCGCTCTAGGACGCATATTTAAGGAGATATGGGCAAAAGAAGTTTTTCATATAAAAATTTCAATTTTTTTAGGTTTTGGGTGGATTTTTCAATTTTTTGGGGGTGTCACGAATTAAAGTCCTTTTCGCTCTAGGACGCATATTTAAGGAGATATGGGCAAAAGAAGTTTTTCGTATAAAAATTTCAATTTTTTTAGGTTTTGGGTGGATTTTTCAATTTTTTGGGGTGGTCACGAATTAAAGTCCTTTTCGCTCTAGGACGCATATTTAAGGAGATATGGGCAAAAGAAGTTTTTCATATAAAAATTTTATTTTTTTTAGGTTTTGGGTGGATTTTTCAATTTTTTGGGGGTGTCACGAATTAAAGTCCTTTTCGCTCTAGGACGCATTTTTAGGGAGATATGGACAAAAGAAGTTTTTCGTATAAAAATTTCAATTTTTTTAGGTTTTGGGTGGATTTTTCAATTTTTTGGGTGTGGTCACGAATTAAAGTCCTTTTCGCTCTAGGACGCATATTTAAGGCAAAAGAAGTTTTTCGTATAAAAATTTCAATTTTTTTAGGTTTTGGGTGGATTTTTCAATTTTTTGGGGTGGTCACGAATTAAAGTCCTTTTCACTCTAGGACGCATATTTAAGGAGATATGGGCAAAAGAAGTTTTTCATATAAAAATTTCAATTTTTTTAGGTTTTGGGTGGATTTTTCAATTTTTTGGGGGATGTCACGAATTAAAGTCCTTTTCGCTCTAGGACGCATATTTAAGGAGATATGGGCAAAAGAGGTTTTTCATATAAAAAATTCAATTTTTTTAGGTTTTGGGTTAATTTTTCAATTTTTTTGGGGTGGTCACGAATTAAAGTCCTTTTCGCTCTAGGACGCTTAGTTTAGGAGATATGGGCAAAAGAAGTTTTTCATATAAAAATTTCAATTTTTTTAGGTTTTGGGTGGATTTTTCAATTTTTTTGGGGTGGTCACGAATTAAAGTCCTTTTCGCTCTAGGACGCATATTTAAGGAGATATGGGCAAAAGAAGTTTTTCATATAAAAATTTCAATTTTTTTAGGTTTTGGGTGGATTTTTCAATTTTTTGGGGTGGTCACGAATTAAAGTCCTTTTCGCTCTAGGACGCATATTTAAGGAGATATGGGCAAAAGAAGTTTTTCATATAAAAATTTCAATTTTTTTAGGTTTTGGGTGGATTTTTCAATTTTTTGGGGGATGTCACGAATTAAAGTCCTTTTCGCTCTAGGACGCATATTTAAGGAGATATGGGCAAAAGAGGTTTTTCATATAAAAAATTCAATTTTTTTAGGTTTTGGGTGGATTTTTCAATTTTTTGGGGGTGGTCACGAATTAAAGTCCTTTTCGCTCTAGGACGCTTAGTTTAGGAGATATGGGCAAAAGAAGTTTTTCATATAAAAATTTCAATTTTTTTAGGTTTTGGGTGGATTTTTCAATTTTTTTGGGGTGGTCACGAATTAAAGTCCTTTTCGCTCTAGGACGCATATTTAAGGAGATATGGGCAAAAGAAGTTTTTCATATAAAAATTTCAATTTTTTTAGGTTTTGGGTGGATTTTTCAATTCTTTGGGGGTGGTCACGAATTAAAGTCCTTTTCGCTCTAGGACGCTTAGTTTAGGAGATATGGGCAAAAGAAGTTTTTCATATAAAAATTTAATTTTTTTTAGATTTTGGATGGATTTTTCAATTTTTTGGGGGAGGTCACGAATTAAAGTCCTTTTCGCTCTAGGACGCATATTTAAGGAGATATGGGCAAAAGAAGTTTTTCATATAAAAATTTAAATTTTTTTAGGTTTTGGGTGGATTTTTCAATTTTTTGGGGGAGGTCACGAATTAAAGTCCTTTTCGCTCTAGGACGCTTAGTTTAGGAGATATGGGCAAAAGAAGTTTTTCATATAAAAATTTAAATTTTTTTAGGTTTTGGATGGATTTTTCAATTTTTTGGGGGAGGTCACGAATTAAAGTCCTTTTCGCTCTAGGACGCATATTTAAGGAGATATGGGCAAAAGAAGTTTTTCATATAAAAATTTAAATTTTTTTAGGTTTTGGATGGATTTTTCAATTTTTTGGGGGAGGTCACGAATTAAAGTCCTTTTCGCTCTAGGACGCATATTTAAGGAGATATGGGCAAAAGAAGTTTTTCATATAAAAATTTAAATTTTTTTAGGTTTTGGATGGATTTTTCAATTTTTTGGGGGTGGTCACGAATTAAAGTCCTTTTCGCTCTAGGACGCATATTTAAGGAGATATGGGCAAAAGAAGTTTTTCATATAAAAATTTCAATTTTTTTAGGTTTTGGGTGGATTTTTCAATTTTTTGGGGAGGTCACGAATTAAAGTCCTTTTCGCTCTAGGACGCATATTTAAGGAGATATGGGCAAAAGAAGTTTTTCATATAAAAATTTCAATTTTTTTAGGTTTTGGGTGGATTTTTCAATTTTTTGGGGGTGTCACGAATTAAAGTCCTTTTCGCTCTAGGACGCATATTTAAGGAGATATGGGCAAAAGAAGTTTTTCGTATAAAAATTTCAATTTTTTTAGGTTTTGGGTGGATTTTTCAATTTTTTGGGGTGGTCACGAATTAAAGTCCTTTTCGCTCTAGGACGCATATTTAAGGAGATATGGGCAAAAGAAGTTTTTCATATAAAAATTTCATTATTTTTAGGTTTTGGGTGGATTTTTCAATTTTTTGGGGGTGTCACGAATTAAAGTCCTTTTCGCTCTAGGACGCATATTTAAGGAGATATGGACAAAAGAAGTTTTTCGTATAAAAATTTCAATTTTTTTAGGTTTTGGGTGGATTTTTCAATTTTTTGGGTGTGGTCACGAATTAAAGTCCTTTTCGCTCTAGGACGCATATTTAAGGAGATATGGGCAAAAGAAGTTTTTCGTATAAAAATTTCAATTTTTTTAGGTTTTGGGTGGATTTTTCAATTTTTTGGGGTGGTCACGAATTAAAGTCCTTTTCGCTCTAGGACGCATATTTAAGGAGATATGGGCAAAAGAAGTTTTTCATATAAAAATTTCAATTTTTTTAGGTTTTGGGTGGATTTTTCAATTTTTTGGGGGATGTCACGAATTAAAGTCCTTTTCGCTCTAGGACGCATATTTAAGGAGATATGGGCAAAAGAGGTTTTTCATATAAAAAATTCAATTTTTTTAGGTTTTGGGTGGATTTTTCAATTTTTTGGGGGTGGTCACGAATTAAAGTCCTTTTCGCTCTAGGACGCTTAGTTTAGGAGATATGGGCAAAAGAAGTTTTTCATATAAAAATTTAAATTTTTTTAGATTTTGGATGGATTTTTCAATTTTTTGGGGGAGGTCACGAATTAAAGTCCTTTTCGCTCTAGGACGCATATTTAAGGAGATATGGTCAAAAGAAGTTTTTCATATAAAAATTTCAATTTTTTTAGGTTTTGGGTGGATTTTTCAATTTTTTGGGGGAGGTCACGAATTAAAGTCCTTTTCGCTCTAGGACGCTTAGTTTAGGAGATATGGGCAAAAGAAGTTTTTCATATAAAAATTTAAATTTTTTTAGGTTTTGGATGGATTTTTCAATTTTTTGGGGGAGGTCACGAATTAAAGTCCTTTTCGCTCTAGGACGCATATTTAAGGAGATATGGGCAAAAGAAGTTTTTCATATAAAAATTTAAATTTTTTTAGGTTTTGGATGGATTTTTCAATTTTTTGGGGGTGGTCACAAATTAAAGTCCTTTTCGCTCTAGGACGCATATTTAAGGAGATATGGGCAAAAGAAGTTTTTCATATAAAAATTTCAATTTTTTTAGGTTTTGGGTGGATTTTTCAATTTTTTGGGGAGGTCACGAATTAAAGTCCTTTTCGCTCTAGGACGCATATTTAAGGAGATATGGGCAAAAGAAGTTTTTCATATAAAAATTTCAATTTTTTTAGGTTTTGGGTGGATTTTTCAATTTTTTGGGGGTGTCACGAATTAAAGTCCTTTTCGCTCTAGGACGCATATTTAAGGAGATATGGGCAAAATAAGTTTTTCGTATAAAAATTTGAATTTTTTTTAGGTTTTGGGTGGATTTTTCAATTTTTTGGGGTGGTCACGAATTAAAGTCCTTTTCGCTCTAGGACGCATATTTAAGGAGATATGGGCAAAAGAAGTTTTTCATATAAAAATTTCATTTTTTTTAGGTTTTGGGTGGATTTTTCAATTTTTTGGGGGTGTCACGAATTAAAGTCCTTTTCGCTCTAGGACGCATATTTAAGGAGATATGGGCAAAAGAAGTTTTTCATATAAAAAATTCAATTTTTTTAGGTTTTGGGTGGATTTTTCAATTTTTTGGGGGTGGTCACGAATTAAAGTCCTTTTCGCTCTAGGACGCTTAGTTTAGGAGATATGGGCAAAAGAAGTTTTTCATATAAAAATTTTAATTTTTTTAGATTTTGGATGGATTTTTCAATTTTTTGGGGGAGGTCACGAATTAAAGTCCTTTTCGCTCTAGGACGCATATTTAAGGAGATATGGGCAAAAGAAGTTTTTCATATAAAAATTTCAATTTTTTTAGGTTTTGGGTGGATTTTTCAATTTTTTGGGGGTGGTCACGAATTAAAGTCCTTTTCGCTCTAGGACGCTTAGTTTAGGAGATATGGGCAAAAGAAGTTTTTCATATAAAAATTTAATTTTTTTTAGGTTTTGGGTGGATTTTTCAATTTTTTGGGGGTGTCACGAATTAAAGTCCTTTTCGCTCTAGGACGCATATTTAAGGAGATATGGACAAAAGAAGTTTTTCGTATAAAAATTTCAATTTTTTTAGGTTTTGGGTGGATTTTTCAATTTTTTGGGTGTGGTCACGAATTAAAGTCCTTTTCGCTCTGGGACGCATATTTAAGGAGATATGGGCAAAAGAAGTTTTTCGTATAAAAATTTCAATTTTTTAGGTTTTGGGTGGATTTTTCAATTTTTTGGGGTGGTCACGAATTAAAGTCCTTTTCGCTCTAGGACGCATATTTAAGGAGATATGGGCAAAAGAAGTTTTTCATATAAAAATTTCAATTTTTTTAGGTTTTGGGTGGATTTTTCAATTTTTTGGGGGATGTCACGAATTAAAGTCCTTTTCGCTCTAGGACGCATATTTAAGGAGATATGGGCAAAAGAGGTTTTTCATATAAAAAATTCAATTTTTTTAGGTTTTGGGTGGATTTTTCAATTTTTTGGGGGTGGTCACGAATTAAAGTCCTTTTCGCTCTAGGACGCTTAGTTTAGGGGATATGGGCAAAAGAAGTTTTTCATATAAAAATTTAAATTTTTTTAGGTGTTGGGTGGATTTTTCAATTTTTTTGGGGTGGTCACGAATTAAAGTCCTTTTCACTCTAGGACGCATATTTAAGGAGATATGAGCAAAAGAAGTTTTTCATATAAAAATTTCAATTTTTTTAGGTTTTGGGTGGATTTTTCAATTTTTTGGGGGTGGTCACGAATTAAAGTCCTTTTCGCTCTAGGACGCTTAGTTTAGGAGATATGGGCAAAAGAAGTTTTTCATATAAAAATTTAAATTTTTTTAGATTTTGGATGGATTTTTCAATTTTTTGGGGAAGGTCACGAATTAAAGTCCTTTTCGCTCTAGGACGCATATTTAAGGAGATATGGGCAAAAGAAGTTTTTCATATAAAAATTTAAATTTTTTTAGGTTTTGGATGGATTTTTCAATTTTTTGGGGGAGGTCACGAAGTAAAGTCCTTTTCGCTCTAGACGCATATTTAAGGAGATATGGGCAAAAGAAGTTTTTCATATAAAAATTTAAATTTTTTTAGGTTTTGGGTGGATTTTTCAATTTTTTGGGGGATGTCACGAATTAAAGTCCTTTTCGCTCTAGGACGCATATTTAAGGAGATATGGGCAAAAGAGGTTTTTCATATAAAAAATTCAATTTTTTTAGGTTTTGGGTTAATTTTTCAATTTTTTGGGGGTGGTCACGAATTAAAGTCCTTTTCGCTCTAGGACGCTTAGTTTAGGAGATATGGGCAAAAGAAGTTTTTCATATAAAAATTTCAATTTTTTTAGGTTTTGGGTGGATTTTTCAATTTTTTTGGGGTGGTCACGAATTAAAGTCCTTTTCGCTCTAGGACGCATATTTAAGGAGATATGGGCAAAAGAAGTTTTTCATATAAAAATTTCAATTTTTTTAGGTTTTGGGTGGATTTTTCAATTTTTTGGGGGTGGTCACGAATTAAAGTCCTTTTCGCTCTAGGACGCTTAGTTTAGGAGATATGGGCAAAAGAAGTTTTTCATATAAAAATTTAAATTTTTTTAGATTTTGGATGGATTTTTCAATTTTTTGGGGAAGGTCACGAATTAAAGTCCTTTTCGCTCTAGGACGCATATTTAAGGAGATATGGGCAAAAGAAGTTTTTCATATAAAAATTTAAATTTTTTTAGGTTTTGGATGGATTTTTCAATTTTTTGGGGGTGGTCACGAATTAAAGTCCTTTTCGCTCTAGGACGCATATTTAAGGAGATATGGGCAAAAGAAGTTTTTCATATAAAAATTTCAATTTTTTTAGGTTTTGGGTGGATTTTTCAATTTTTTGGGGAGGTCACGAATTAAAGTCCTTTTCGCTCTAGGACGCATATTTAAGGAGATATGGGCAAAAGAAGTTTTTCATATAAAAAATTCAATTTTTTTAGGTTTTGGGTGGATTTTTCAATTTTTTGGGGGTGTCACGAATTAAAGTCCTTTTCGCTCTAGGACGCATATTTAAGGAGATATGGACAAAAGAAGTTTTTCGTATAAAAATTTAAATTTTTTTAGGTTTTGGGTGGATTTTTCAATTTTTTGGGTGTGGTCACGAATTAAAGTCCTTTTCGCTCTAGGACGCATATTTAAGGAGATATGGGCAAAAGAAGTTTTTCGTATAAATATTTCAATTTTTTTAGGTTTTGGGTGGATTTTTCAATTTTTTGGGGTGGTCACGAATTAAAGTCCTTTTCGCTCTAGGACGCATATTTAAGGAGATATGGGCAAAAGAAGTTTTTCATATAAACATTTCAATTTTTTTAGGTTTTGGGTGGATTTTTCAATTTTTTGGGGGATGTCACGAATTAAAGTCCTTTTCGCTCTAGGACGCATATTTAAGGAGATATGGGCAAAAGAGGTTTTTCATATAAAAAATTCAATTTTTTTAGGTTTTGGGTGGATTTTTCAATTTTTTGGGGTGGTCACGAATTAAAGTCCTTTTCGCTCTAGGACGCTTAGTTTAGGAGATATGGGCAAAAGAAGTTTTTCATATAAAAATTTCAATTTTTTTAGGTTTTGGGTGGATTTTTCAATTTTTTGGGGGAGGTCACGAATTAAAGTCCTTTTCGCTCTAGGACGCTTAGTTTAGGAGATATGGGCAAAAGAAGTTTTTCATATAAAAATTTAAATTTTTTTAGGTTTTGGATGGATTTTTCAATTTTTTGGGGGAGGTCACGAATTAAAGTCCTTTTCGCTCTAGGACGCATATTTAAGGAGATATGGGCAAAAGAAGATTTTCATATAAAAATTTAAATTTTTTTAGGTTTTGGATGGATTTTTCAATTGGGGGTGGTCACGAATTAAAGTCCTTTTCGCTCTAGGACGCATATTTAAGGAGATATGGGCAAAAGAAGTTTTTCATATAAAAATTTCAATTTTTTTAGGTTTTGGGTGGATTTTTCAATTTTTTGGGGAGGTCACGAATTAAAGTCCTTTTCGCTCTAGGACGCATATTTAAGGAGATATGGGCAAAAGAAGTTTTTCATATAAAAATTTCAATTTTTTTAGGTTTTGGGTGGATTTTTCAATTTTTTGGGGGTGTCACGAATTAAAGTCCTTTTCGCTCTAGGACGCATATTTAAGGAGATATGGGCAAAAGAAGTTTTTCGTATAAAAATTTAAATTTTTTTAGGTTTTGGGTGGATTTTTCAATTTTTTGGGGTGGTCACGAATTAAAGTCCTTTTCGCTCTAGGACGCATATTTAAGGAGATATGGGCAAAAGAAGTTTTTCATATAAAAATTTCATTTTTTTTAGGTTTTGGGTGGATTTTTCAATTTTTTGGGGGTGTCACGAATTAAAGTCCTTTTCGCTCTAGGACGCATATTTAAGGAGATATGGACAAAAGAAGTTTTTCGTATAAAAATTTCAATTTTTTTAGGTTTTGGGTGGATTTTTCAATTTTTTGGGTGTGGTCACGAATTAAAGTCCTTTTCGCTCTAGGACGCATATTTAAGGAGATATGGGCAAAAGAAGTTTTTCGTATAAAAATTTCAATTTTTTTAGGTTTTGGGTGGATTTTTCAATTTTTTGGGGTGGTCACGAATTAAAGTCCTTTTCGCTCTAGGACGCATATTTAAGGAGATATGGGCAAAAGAAGTTTTTCATATAAAAATTTAAATTTTTTTAGGTTTTGGATGGATTTTTCAATTTTTTGGGGGTGGTCACGAATTAAAGTCCTTTTCGCTCTAGGACGCATATTTAAGGAGATATGGGCAAAAGAAGTTTTTCATATAAAAATTTCAATTTTTTTAGGTTTTGGGTGGATTTTTCAATTTTTTGGGGAGGTCACGAATTAAAGTCCTTTTCGCTCTAGGACGCATATTTAAGGAGATATGGGCAAAAGAAGTCTTTCATATAAAAATTTCAATTTTTTTAGGTTTTGGGTGGATTTTTCAATTTTTTGGGGGTGTCACGAATTAAAGTCCTTTTCGCTCTAGGACGCATATTTAAGGAGATATGGGCAAAAGAAGTTTTTCGTATAAAAATTTAAATTTTTTTAGGTTTTGGGTGGATTTTTCAATTTTTTGGGGTGGTCACGAATTAAAGTCCTTTTCGCTCTAGGACGCATATTTAAGGAGATATGGGCAAAAGAAGTTTTTCATATAAAAATTTTATTTTTTTTTAGGTTTTGGGTGGATTTTTCAATTTTTTGGGGGTGTCACGAATTAAAGTCCTTTTCGCTCTAGGACGCATATTTAAGGAGATATGGACAAAAGAAGTTTTTCGTATAAAAATTTCAATTTTTTTAGGTTTTGGGTGGATTTTTCAATTTTTTGGGGTGGTCACGAATTAAAGTCCTTTTCGCTCTAGGACGCATATTTAAGGAGATATGGGCAAAAGAAGTTTTTCGTATAAAAATTTCAATTTTTTTAGGTTTTGGGTGGATTTTTCAATTTTTTGGGGTGGTCACGAATTAAAGTCCTTTTCACTCTAGGACGCATATTTAAGGAGATATGGGCAAAAGAAGTTTTTCATATAAAAATTTCAATTTTTTTAGGTTTTGGGTGGATTTTTCAATTTTTTGGGGGATGTCACGAATTAAAGTCCTTTTCGCTCTAGGACGCATATTTAAGGAGATATGGGCAAAAGAGGTTTTTCATATAAAAAATTCAATTTTTTTAGGTTTTGGGTTAATTTTTCAATTTTTTGGGGGTGGTCACGAATTAAAGTCCTTTTCGCTCTAGGACGCTTAGTTTAGGAGATATGGGCAAAAGAAGTTTTTCATATAAAAATTTCAATTTTTTTAGGTTTTGGGTGGATTTTTCAATTTTTTTGGGGTGGTCACGAATTAAAGTCCTTTTCGCTCTAGGACGCATATTTAAGGAGATATGGGCAAAAGAAGTTTTTCATATAAAAATTTCAATTTTTTTAGGTTTTGGGTGGATTTTTCAATTTTTTGGGGTGGTCACGAATTAAAGTCCTTTTCGCTCTAGGACGCATATTTAAGGAGATATGGGCAAAAGAAGTTTTTCATATAAAAATTTCAATTTTTTTAGGTTTTGGGTGGATTTTTCAATTTTTTGGGGGAGGTCACGAATTAAAGTCCTTTTCGCTCTAGGACGCATATTTAAGGAGATATGGGCAAAAGAAGTTTTTCATATAAAAATTTAAATTTTTTTAGGTTTTGGATGGATTTTTCAATTTTTTGGGGTGGTCACGAATTAAAGTCCTTTTCGCTCTAGGACGCATATTTAAGGAGATATGGGCAAAAGAAGTTTTTCATATAAAAATTTCAATTTTTTTAGGTTTTGGGTGGATTTTTCAATTTTTTGGGGGATGTCACGAATTAAAGTCCTTTTCGCTCTAGGACGCATATTTAAGGAGATATGGGCAAAAGAGGTTTTTCATATAAAAAATTCAATTTTTTTAGGTTTTGGGTGGATTTTTCAATTTTTTGGGGGTGGTCACGAATTAAAGTCCTTTTCGCTCTAGGACGCTTAGTTTAGGAGATATGGGCAAAAGAAGTTTTTCATATAAAAATTTCAATTTTTTTAGGTTTTGGGTGGATTTTTCAATTTTTTGGGGGTGTCACGAATTAAAGTCCTTTTCGCTCTAGGACGCATATTTAAGGAGATATGGACAAAAGAAGTTTTTCGTATAAAAATTTCAATTTTTTTAGGTTTTGGGTGGATTTTTCAATTTTTTGGGGTGGTCACGAATTAAAGTCCTTTTCGCTCTAGGACGCATATTTAAGGAGATATGGGCAAAAGAAGTTTTTCGTATAAAAATTTCAATTTTTTTAGGTTTTGGGTGGATTTTTCAATTTTTTGGGGTGGTCACGAATTAAAGTCCTTTTCACTCTAGGACGCATATTTAAGGAGATATGGGCAAAAGAAGTTTTTCATATAAAAATTTCAATTTTTTTAGGTTTTGGGTGGATTTTTCAATTTTTTGGGGGATGTCACGAATTAAAGTCCTTTTCGCTCTAGGACGCATATTTAAGGAGATATGGGCAAAAGAGGTTTTTCATATAAAAAATTCAATTTTTTTAGGTTTTGGGTTAATTTTTCAATTTTTTGGGGGTGGTCACGAATTAAAGTCCTTTTCGCTCTAGGACGCTTAGTTTAGGAGATATGGGCAAAAGAAGTTTTTCATATAAAAATTTCAATTTTTTTAGGTTTTGGGTGGATTTTTCAATTTTTTTGGGGTGGTCACGAATTAAAGTCCTTTTCGCTCTAGGACGCATATTTAAGGAGATATGGGCAAAAGAAGTTTTTCATATAAAAATTTCAATTTTTTTAGGTTTTGGGTGGATTTTTCAATTTTTTGGGGTGGTCACGAATTAAAGTCCTTTTCGCTCTAGGACGCATATTTAAGGAGATATGGGCAAAAGAAGTTTTTCATATAAAAATTTCAATTTTTTTAGGTTTTGGGTGGATTTTTCAATTTTTTGGGGGAGGTCACGAATTAAAGTCCTTTTCGCTCTAGGACGCATATTTAAGGAGATATGGGCAAAAGAAGTTTTTCATATAAAAATTTAAATTTTTTTAGGTTTTGGATGGATTTTTCAATTTTTTGGGGTGGTCACGAATTAAAGTCCTTTTCGCTCTAGGACGCATATTTAAGGAGATATGGGCAAAAGAAGTTTTTCATATAAAAATTTCAATTTTTTTAGGTTTTGGGTGGATTTTTCAATTTTTTGGGGGATGTCACGAATTAAAGTCCTTTTCGCTCTAGGACGCATATTTAAGGAGATATGGGCAAAAGAGGTTTTTCATATAAAAAATTCAATTTTTTTAGGTTTTGGGTGGATTTTTCAATTTTTTGGGGGTGGTCACGAATTAAAGTCCTTTTCGCTCTAGGACGCTTAGTTTAGGAGATATGGGCAAAAGAAGTTTTTCATATAAAAATTTCAATTTTTTTAGGTTTTGGGTGGATTTTTCAATTTTTTTGGGGTGGTCACGAATTAAAGTCCTTTTCGCTCTAGGACGCATATTTAAGGAGATATGGGCAAAAGAAGTTTTTCATATAAAAATTTCAATTTTTTTAGGTTTTGGGTGGATTTTTCAATTTTTTGGGGGTGGTCACGAATTAAAGTCCTTTTCGCTCTAGGACGCTTAGTTTAGGAGATATGGGCAAAAGAAGTTTTTCATATAAAAATTTAATTTTTTTTAGATTTTGGATGGATTTTTCAATTTTTTGGGGGAGGTCACGAATAAAGTCCTTTTCGCTCTAGGACGCATATTTAAGGAGATATGGGCAAAAGAAGTTTTTCATATAAAAATTTAAATTTTTTTAGGTTTTGGGTGGATTTTTCAATTTTTTGGGGGAGGTCACGAATTAAAGTCCTTTTCGCTCTAGGACGCTTAGTTTAGGAGATATGGGCAAAAGAAGTTTTTCATATAAAAATTTAAATTTTTTTAGGTTTTGGATGGATTTTTCAATTTTTTGGGGGAGGTCACGAATTAAAGTCCTTTTCGCTCTAGGACGCATATTTAAGGAGATATGGGCAAAAGAAGTTTTTCATATAAAAATTTAAATTTTTTTAGGTTTTGGATGGATTTTTCAATTTTTTGGGGGAGGTCACGAATTAAAGTCCTTTTCGCTCTAGGACGCATATTTAAGGAGATATGGGCAAAAGAAGTTTTTCATATAAAAATTTAAATTTTTTTAGGTTTTGGATGGATTTTTCAATTTTTTGGGGGTGGTCACGAATTAAAGTCCTTTTCGCTCTAGGACGCATATTTAAGGAGATATGGGCAAAAGAAGTTTTTCATATAAAAATTTCAATTTTTTTAGGTTTTGGGTGGATTTTTCAATTTTTTGGGGAGGTCACGAATTAAAGTCCTTTTCGCTCTAGGACGCATATTTAAGGAGATATGGGCAAAAGAAGTTTTTCATATAAAAATTTCAATTTTTTTAGGTTTTGGGTGGATTTTTCAATTTTTTGGGGGTGTCACGAATTAAAGTCCTTTTCGCTCTAGGACGCATATTTAAGGAGATATGGGCAAAAGAAGTTTTTCGTATAAAAATTTCAATTTTTTTAGGTTTTGGGTGGATTTTTCAATTTTTTGGGGTGGTCACGAATTAAAGTCCTTTTCGCTCTAGGACGCATATTTAAGGAGATATGGGCAAAAGAAGTTTTTCATATAAAAATTTCATTATTTTTAGGTTTTGGGTGGATTTTTCAATTTTTTGGGGGTGTCACGAATTAAAGTCCTTTTCGCTCTAGGACGCATATTTAAGGAGATATGGACAAAAGAAGTTTTTCGTATAAAAATTTCAATTTTTTTAGGTTTTGGGTGGATTTTTCAATTTTTTGGGTGTGGTCACGAATTAAAGTCCTTTTCGCTCTAGGACGCATATTTAAGGAGATATGGGCAAAAGAAGTTTTTCGTATAAAAATTTCAATTTTTTTAGGTTTTGGGTGGATTTTTCAATTTTTTGGGGTGGTCACGAATTAAAGTCCTTTTCGCTCTAGGACGCATATTTAAGGAGATATGGGCAAAAGAAGTTTTTCATATAAAAATTTCAATTTTTTTAGGTTTTGGGTGGATTTTTCAATTTTTTGGGGGATGTCACGAATTAAAGTCCTTTTCGCTCTAGGACGCATATTTAAGGAGATATGGGCAAAAGAGGTTTTTCATATAAAAAATTCAATTTTTTTAGGTTTTGGGTGGATTTTTCAATTTTTTGGGGGTGGTCACGAATTAAAGTCCTTTTCGCTCTAGGACGCTTAGTTTAGGAGATATGGGCAAAAGAAGTTTTTCATATAAAAATTTAATTTTTTTTAGATTTTGGATGGATTTTTCAATTTTTTGGGGGAGGTCACGAATTAAAGTCCTTTTCGCTCTAGGACGCATATTTAAGGAGATATGGGCAAAAGAAGTTTTTCATATAAAAATTTCAATTTTTTTAGGTTTTGGGTGGATTTTTCAATTTTTTGGGGGAGGTCACGAATTAAAGTCCTTTTCGCTCTAGGACGCTTAGTTTAGGAGATATGGGCAAAAGAAGTTTTTCATATAAAAATTTAAATTTTTTTAGGTTTTGGATGGATTTTTCAATTTTTTGGGGGTGGTCACGAATTAAAGTCCTTTTCGCTCTAGGACGCATATTTAAGGAGATATGGGCAAAAGAAGTTTTTCATATAAAAATTTTAATTTTTTTAGATTTTGGATGGATTTTTCAATTTTTTGGGGGAGGTCACGAATTAAAGTCCTTTTCGCTCTAGGACGCATATTTAAGGAGATATGGGCAAAATAAGTTTTTCATATAAAAATTTCATTTTTTTTAGGTTTTGGGTGGATTTTTCAATTTTTTGGGGGTGTCACGAATTAAAGTCCTTTTCGCTCTAGGACGCATATTTAAGGAGATATGGGCAAAAGAAGTTTTTCATATAAAAAATTCAATTTTTTTAGGTTTTGGGTGGATTTTTCAATTTTTTGGGGGTGGTCACGAATTAAAGTCCTTTTCGCTCTAGGACGCATATTTAAGGAGATATGGGCAAAAGAAGTTTTTCATATAAAAATTTTAATTTTTTTAGATTTTGGATGGATTTTTCAATTTTTTGGGGGAGGTCACGAATTAAAGTCCTTTTCGCTCTAGGACGCATATTTAAGGAGATATGGGCAAAAGAAGTTTTTCATATAAAAATTTAAATTTTTTTAGGTTTTGGATGGATTTTTCAATTTTTTGGGGGTAGTCACGAATTAAAGTCCTTTTCGCTCTAGGACGCATATTTAAGGAGATATGGGCAAAAGAAGTTTTTCATATAAAAATTTCAATTTTTTTAGGTTTTGGGTGGATTTTTCAATTTTTTGGGGAGGTCACGAATTAAAGTCCTTTTCGCTCTAGGACGCATATTTAAGGAGATATGGGCAAAAGAAGTTTTTCATATAAAAATTTCAATTTTTTTAGGTTTTGGGTGGATTTTTCAATTTTTTGGGGGTGTCACGAATTAAAGTCCTTTTCGCTCTAGGACGCATATTTAAGGAGATATGGACAAAAGAAGTTTTTCGTATAAAAATTTCAATTTTTTTAGGTTTTGGGTGGATTTTTCAATTTTTTGGGTGTGGTCACGAATTAAAGTCCTTTTCGCTCTAGGACGCATATTTAAGGAGATATGGGCAAAAGAAGTTTTTCGTATAAAAATTTCAATTTTTTTAGGTTTTGGGTGGATTTTTCAATTTTTTGGGGTGGTCACGAATTAAAGTCCTTTTCGCTCTAGGACGCATATTTAAGGAGATATGGGCAAAAGAGGTTTTTCATATAAAAAATTCAATTTTTTTAGGTTTTGGGTGGATTTTTCAATTTTTTGGGGTGGTCACGAATTAAAGTCCTTTTCGCTCTAGGACGCTTAGTTTAGGAGATATGGGCAAAAGAAGTTTTTCATATAAAAATTTCAATTTTTTTAGGTTTTGGGTGGATTTTTCAATTTTTTGGGGGAGGTCACGAATTAAAGTCCTTTTCGCTCTAGGACGCTTAGTTTAGGAGATATGGGCAAAAGAAGTTTTTCATATAAAAATTTCAATTTTTTTAGGTTTTGGATGGATTTTTCAATTTTTTGGGGGAGGTCACGAATTAAAGTCCTTTTCGCTCTAGGACGCATATTTAAGGAGATATGGGCAAAAGAAGTTTTTCATATAAAAATTTAAATTTTTTTAGGTTTTGGATGGATTTTTCAATTTTTTGGGGGTGGTCACGAATTAAAGTCCTTTTCGCTCTAGGACGCATATTTAAGGAGATATGGGCAAAAGAAGTTTTTCATATAAAAATTTCAATTTTTTTAGGTTTTGGGTGGATTTTTCAATTTTTTGGGGAGGTCACGAATTAAAGTCCTTTTCGCTCTAGGACGCATATTTAAGGAGATATGGGCAAAAGAAGTTTTTCATATAAAAATTTCAATTTTTTTAGGTTTTGGGTGGATTTTTCAATTTTTTGGGGGTGTCACGAATTAAAGTCCTTTTCGCTCTAGGACGCATATTTAAGGAGATATGGGCAAAAGAAGTTTTTCGTATAAAAATTTAAATTTTTTTAGGTTTTGGGTGGATTTTTCAATTTTTTGGGGTGGTCACGAATTAAAGTCCTTTTCGCTCTAGGA
This sequence comes from Haematobia irritans, assembly GCF_050003625.1. Lineage (NCBI taxonomy): Eukaryota > Metazoa > Arthropoda > Insecta > Diptera > Muscidae > Haematobia > Haematobia irritans. The sequence continues at coordinate 161,154,195 of NC_134397.1, read as the reverse complement.
CGCATATTTAAGGAGATATGGGCAAAAGAAGTTTTTCATATAAAAATTTCATTTTTTTTAGGTTTTGGGTGGATTTTTCAATTTTTTGGGGGTGTCACGAATTAAAGTCCTTTTCGCTCTAGGACGCATATTTAAGGAGATATGGACAAAAGAAGTTTTTCGTATAAAAATTTCAATTTTTTTAGGTTTTGGGTGGATTTTTCAATTTTTTGGGTGTGGTCACGAATTAAAGTCCTTTTCGCTCTAGGACGCATATTTAAGGTGATATGGGCAAAAGAAGTTTTTCGTATAAAAATTTCAATTTTTTTAGGTTTTGGGTGGATTTTTCAATTTTTTGGGGTGGTCACGAATTAAAGTCCTTTTCGCTCTAGGACGCATATTTAAGGAGATATGGGCAAAAGAAGTTTTTCATATAAAAATTTAAATTTTTTTAGGTTTTGGATGGATTTTTCAATTTTTTGGGGGTGGTCACGAATTAAAGTCCTTTTCGCTCTAGGACGCATATTTAAGGAGATATGGGCAAAAGAAGTTTTTCATATAAAAATTTCAATTTTTTTAGGTTTTGGGTGGATTTTTCAATTTTTTGGGGAGGTCACGAATTAAAGTCCTTTTCGCTCTAGGACGCATATTTAAGGAGATATGGGCAAAAGAAGTTTTTCATATAAAAATTTCAATTTTTTTAGGTTTTGGGTGGATTTTTCAATTTTTTGGGGGTGTCACGAATTAAAGTCCTTTTCGCTCTAGGACGCATATTTAAGGAGATATGGGCAAAAGAAGTTTTTCATATAAAAATTTCAATTTTTTTAGGTTTTGGGTGGATTTTTCAATTTTTTGGGGGATGTCACGAATTAAAGTCCTTTTCGCTCTAGGACGCATATTTAAGGAGATATGGGCAAAAGAGGTTTTTCATATAAAAAATTCAATTTTTTTAGGTTTTGGGTGGATTTTTCAATTTTTTGGGGGTGGTCACGAATTAAAGTCCTTTTCGCTCTAGGACGCTTAGTTTAGGAGATATGGGCAAAAGAAGTTTTTCATATAAAAATTTAAATTTTTTTAGGTTTTGGATGGATTTTTCAATTTTTTGGGGGAGGTCACGAATTAAAGTCCTTTTCGCTCTAGGACGCATATTTAAGGAGATATGGGCAAAAGAAGTTTTTCATATAAAAATTTCAATTTTTTTAGGTTTTGGGTGGATTTTTCAATTTTTTGGGGGTGGTCACGAATTAAAGTCCTTTTCGCTCTAGGACGCTTAGTTTAGGAGATATGGGCAAAAGAAGTTTTTCATATAAAAATCTAAATTTTTTTAAGGTTTTGGATGGATTTTTCAATTTTTTGGGGGAGGTCACGAATTAAAGTCCTTTTCGCTCTAGGACGCATATTTAAGGAGATATGGGCAAAAGAGGTTTTTCATATAAAAAATTCAATTTTTTTAGGTTTTGGGTGGATTTTTCAATTTTTTGGGGGTGGTCACGAATTAAAGTCCTTTTCGCTCTAGGACGCATATTTAAGGAGATATGGGCAAAAGAAGTTTTTCATATAAAAATTTCAATTTTTTTAGGTTTTGGGTGGATTTTTCAATTTTTTGGGGAGGTCACGAATTAAAGTCCTTTTCGCTCTAGGACGCATATTTAAGGAGATATGGGCAAAAGAAGTTTTTCATATAAAAATTTCAATTTTTTTAGGTTTTGGGTGGATTTTTCAATTTTTTGGGGGTGTCACGAATTAAAGTCCTTTACGCTCTAGGACGCATATTTAAGGAGATATGGGCAAAAGAAGTTTTTCGTATAAAAATTTCAATTTTTTTAGGTTTTGGGTGGATTTTTCAATTTTTTGGGGTGGTCACGAATTAAAGTCCTTTTCGCTCTAGGACGCATATTTAAGGAGATATGGGCAAAAGAAGTTTTTCATATAAAAATTTCATTATTTTTAGGTTTTGGGTGGATTTTTCAATTTTTTGGGGGTGTCACGAATTAAAGTCCTTTTCGCTCTAGGACGCATATTTAAGGAGATATGGACAAAAGAAGTTTTTCGTATAAAAATTTCAATTTTTTTAGGTTTTGGGTGGATTTTTCAATTTTTTGGGTGTGGTCACGAATTAAAGTCCTTTTCGCTCTAGGACGCATATTTAAGGAGATATGGGCAAAAGAAGTTTTTCGTATAAAAATTTCAATTTTTTTAGGTTTTGGGTGGATTTTTCAATTTTTTGGGGTGGTCACGAATTAAAGTCCTTTTCGCTCTAGGACGCATATTTAAGGAGATATGGGCAAAAGAAGTTTTTCATATAAAAATTTCAATTTTTTTAGGTTTTGGGTGGATTTTTCAATTTTTTGGGGGATGTCACGAATTAAAGTCCTTTTCGCTCTAGGACGCATATTTAAGGAGATATGGGCAAAAGAGGTTTTTCATATAAAAAATTCAATTTTTTTAGGTTTTGGGTGGATTTTTCAATTTTTTGGGGGTGGTCACGAATTAAAGTCCTTTTCGCTCTAGGACGCTTAGTTTAGGAGATATGGGCAAAAGAAGTTTTTCATATAAAAATTTAAATTTTTTTAGATTTTGGATGGATTTTTCAATTTTTTGGGGGAGGTCACGAATTAAAGTCCTTTTCGCTCTAGGACGCATATTTAAGGAGATATGGGCAAAAGAAGTTTTTCATATAAAAATTTCAATTTTTTTAGGTTTTGGGTGGATTTTTCAATTTTTTGGGGGAGGTCACGAATTAAAGTCCTTTTCGCTCTAGGACGCTTAGTTTAGGAGATATGGGCAAAAGAAGTTTTTCATATAAAAATTTAAATTTTTTTAGGTTTTGGATGGATTTTTCAATTTTTTGGGGGAGGTCACGAATTAAAGTCCTTTTCGCTCTAGGACGCATATTTAAGGAGATATGGGCAAAAGAAGTTTTTCATATAAAAATTTAAATTTTTTTAGGTTTTGGATGGATTTTTCAATTTTTTGGGGGTGGTCACAAATTAAAGTCCTTTTCGCTCTAGGACGCATATTTAAGGAGATATGGGCAAAAGAAGTTTTTCATATAAAAATTTCAATTTTTTTAGGTTTTGGGTGGATTTTTCAATTTTTTGGGGAGGTCACGAATTAAAGTCCTTTTCGCTCTAGGACGCATATTTAAGGAGATATGGGCAAAAGAAGTTTTTCATATAAAAATTTCAATTTTTTTAGGTTTTGGGTGGATTTTTCAATTTTTTGGGGGTGTCACGAATTAAAGTCCTTTTCGCTCTAGGACGCATATTTAAGGAGATATGGGCAAAAGAAGTTTTTCGTATAAAAATTTGAATTTTTTTTAGGTTTTGGGTGGATTTTTCAATTTTTTGGGGTGGTCACGAATTAAAGTCCTTTTCGCTCTAGGACGCATATTTAAGGAGATATGGGCAAAAGAAGTTTTTCATATAAAAATTTCATTTTTTTTAGGTTTTGGGTGGATTTTTCAATTTTTTGGGGGTGTCACGAATTAAAGTCCTTTTCGCTCTAGGACGCATATTTAAGGAGATATGGGCAAAAGAAGTTTTTCATATAAAAAATTCAATTTTTTTAGGTTTTGGGTGGATTTTTCAATTTTTTGGGGGTGGTCACGAATTAAAGTCCTTTTCGCTCTAGGACGCATATTTAAGGAGATATGGGCAAAAGAAGTTTTTCATATAAAAATTTTAATTTTTTTAGATTTTGGATGGATTTTTCAATTTTTTGGGGGAGGTCACGAATTAAAGTCCTTTTCGCTCTAGGACGCATATTTAAGGAGATATGGGCAAAAGAAGTTTTTCATATAAAAATTTAAATTTTTTTAGGTTTTGGATGGATTTTTCAATTTTTTGGGGGTGGTCACGAATTAAAGTCCTTTTCGCTCTAGGACGCATATTTAAGGAGATATGGGCAAAAGAAGTTTTTCATATAAAAATTTCAATTTTTTTAGGTTTTGGGTGGATTTTTCAATTTTTTGGAAGTGGTCACGAATTAAAGTCCTTTTCGCTCTAGGACGCATATTTAAGGAGATATGGGCAAAAGAAGTTTTTCATATAAAAATTTCAATTTTTTTAGGTTTTGGGTGGATTTTTCAATTTTTTGGGGGTGTCACGAATTAAAGTCCTTTTCGCTCTAGGACGCATATTTAAGGAGATATGGACAAAAGAAGTTTTTCGTATAAAAATTTCAATTTTTTTAGGTTTTGGGTGGATTTTTCAATTTTTTGGGTGTGGTCACGAATTAAAGTCCTTTTCGCTCTAGGACGCATATTTAAGGAGATATGGGCAAAAGAAGTTTTTCGTATAAAAATTTCAATTTTTTTAGGTTTTGGGTGGATTTTTCAATTTTTTGGGGTGGTCACGAATTAAAGTCCTTTTCGCTCTAGGACGCATATTTAAGGAGATATGGGCAAAAGAAGTTTTTCATATAAAAATTTCAATTTTTTTAGGTTTTGGGTGGATTTTTCAATTTTTTGGGGGATGTCACGAATTAAAGTCCTTTTCGCTCTAGGACGCATATTTAAGGAGATATGGGCAAAAGAGGTTTTTCATATAAAAAATTCAATTTTTTTAGGTTTTGGGTGGATTTTTCAATTTTTTGGGGTGGTCACGAATTAAAGTCCTTTTCGCTCTAGGACGCTTAGTTTAGGAGATATGGGCAAAAGAAGTTTTTCATATAAAAATTTCAATTTTTTTAGGTTTTGGGTGGATTTTTCAATTTTTTGGGGGAGGTCACGAATTAAAGTCCTTTTCGCTCTAGGACGCTTAGTTTAGGAGATATGGGCAAAAGAAGTTTTTCATATAAAAATTTAAATTTTTTTAGGTTTTGGATGGATTTTTCAATTTTTTGGGGGAGGTCACGAATTAAAGTCCTTTTCGCTCTAGGACGCATATTTAAGGAGATATGGGCAAAAGAAGTTTTTCATATAAAAATTTAAATTTTTTTAGGTTTTGGATGGATTTTTCAATTTTTTGGGGGTGGTCACGAATTAAAGTCCTTTTCGCTCTAGGACGCATATTTAAGGAGATATGGGCAAAAGAAGTTTTTCATATAAAAATTTCAATTTTTTTAGGTTTTGGGTGGATTTTTCAATTTTTTGGGGAGGTCACGAATTAAAGTCCTTTTCGCTCTAGGACGCATATTTAAGGAGATATGGGCAAAAGAAGTTTTTCATATAAAAATTTCAATTTTTTTAGGTTTTGGGTGGATTTTTCAATTTTTTGGGGGTGTCACGAATTAAAGTCCTTTTCGCTCTAGGACGCATATTTAAGGAGATATGGGCAAAAGAAGTTTTTCGTATAAAAATTTAAATTTTTTTAGGTTTTGGGTGGATTTTTCAATTTTTTGGGGTGGTCACGAATTAAAGTCCTTTTCGCTCTAGGACGCATATTTAAGGAGATATGGGCAAAAGAAGTTTTTCATATAAAAATTTCATTTTTTTTAGGTTTTGGGTGGATTTTTCAATTTTTTGGGGGTGTCACGAATTAAAGTCCTTTTCGCTCTAGGACGCATATTTAAGGAGATATGGACAAAAGAAGTTTTTCGTATAAAAATTTCAATTTTTTTAGGTTTTGGGTGGATTTTTCAATTTTTTGGGTGTGGTCACGAATTAAAGTCCTTTTCGCTCTAGGACGCATATTTAAGGTGATATGGGCAAAAGAAGTTTTTCGTATAAAAATTTCAATTTTTTTAGGTTTTGGGTGGATTTTTCAATTTTTTGGGGTGGTCACGAATTAAAGTCCTTTTCGCTCTAGGACGCATATTTAAGGAGATATGGGCAAAAGAAGTTTTTCATATAAAAATTTAAATTTTTTTAGGTTTTGGATGGATTTTTCAATTTTTTGGGGGTGGTCACGAATTAAAGTCCTTTTCGCTCTAGGACGCATATTTAAGGAGATATGGGCAAAAGAAGTTTTTCATATAAAAATTTCAATTTTTTTAGGTTTTGGGTGGATTTTTCAATTTTTGGGGAGGTCACGAATTAAAGTCCTTTTCGCTCTAGGACGCATATTTAAGGAGATATGGGCAAAAGAAGTTTTTCATATAAAAATTTCAATTTTTTTAGGTTTTGGGTGGATTTTTCAATTTTTTGGGGGTGTCACGAATTAAAGTCCTTTTCGCTCTAGGACGCATATTTAAGGAGATATGGGCAAAAGAAGTTTTTCGTATAAAAATTTAAATTTTTTTAGGTTTTGGGTGGATTTTTCAATTTTTTGGGGTGGTCACGAATTAAAGTCCTTTTCGCTCTAGGACGCATATTTAAGGAGATATGGGCAAAAGAAGTTTTTCATATAAAAATTTTATTTTTTTTTAGGTTTTGGGTGGATTTTTCAATTTTTTGGGGGTGTCACGAATTAAAGTCCTTTTCGCTCTAGGACGCATATTTAAGGAGATATGGACAAAAGAAGTTTTTCGTATAAAAATTTCAATTTTTTTAGGTTTTGGGTGGATTTTTCAATTTTTTGGGTGTGGTCACGAATTAAAGTCCTTTTCGCTCTAGGATGCATATTTAAGGAGATATGGGCAAAAGAAGTTTTTCGTATAAAAATTTCAATTTTTTTAGGTTTTGGGTGGATTTTTCAATTTTTTGGGGTGGTCACGAATTAAAGTCCTTTTCACTCTAGGACGCATATTTAAGGAGATATGGGCAAAAGAAGTTTTTCATATAAAAATTTCAATTTTTTTAGGTTTTGGGTGGATTTTTCAATTTTTTGGGGGATGTCACGAATTAAAGTCCTTTTCGCTCTAGGACGCATATTTAAGGAGATATGGGCAAAAGAGGTTTTTCATATAAAAAATTCAATTTTTTTAGGTTTTGGGTTAATTTTTCAATTTTTTGGGGGTGGTCACGAATTAAAGTCCTTTTCGCTCTAGGACGCTTAGTTTAGGAGATATGGGCAAAAGAAGTTTTTCATATAAAAATTTCAATTTTTTTAGGTTTTAGGTGGATTTTTCAATTTTTTTGGGGTGGTCACGAATTAAAGTCCTTTTCGCTCTAGGACGCATATTTAAGGAGATATGGGCAAAAGAAGTTTTTCATATAAAAATTTCAATTTTTTTAGGTTTTGGGTGGATTTTTCAATTTTTTGGGGAGGTCACGAATTAAAGTCCTTTTCGCTCTAGGACGCATATTTAAGGAGATATGGGCAAAAGAAGTTTTTCATATAAAAATTTCAATTTTTTTAGGTTTTGGGTGGATTTTTCAATTTTTTGGGGGTGTCACGAATTAAAGTCCTTTTCGCTCTAGGACGCATATTTAAGGAGATATGGGCAAAAGAAGTTTTTCGTATAAAAATTTAAATTTTTTTAGGTTTTGGGTGGATTTTTCAATTTTTTGGGGTGGTCACGAATTAAAGTCCTTTTCGCTCTAGGACGCATATTTAAGGAGATATGGGCAAAAGAAGTTTTTCATATAAAAATTTTATTTTTTTTTAGGTTTTGGGTGGATTTTTCAATTTTTTGGGGGTGTCACGAATTAAAGTCCTTTTCGCTCTAGGACGCATATTTAAGGAGATATGGACAAAAGAAGTTTTTCGTATAAAAATTTCAATTTTTTTAGGTTTTGGGTGGATTTTTCAATTTTTTGGGTGTGGTCACGAATTAAAGTCCTTTTCGCTCTAGGACGCATATTTAAGGAGATATGGGCAAAAGAAGTTTTTCGTATAAAAATTTCAATTTTTTTAGGTTTTGGGTGGATTTTTCAATTTTTTGGGGTGGTCACGAATTAAAGTCCTTTTCACTCTAGGACGCATATTTAAGGAGATATGGGCAAAAGAAGTTTTTCATATAAAAATTTCAATTTTTTTAGGTTTTGGGTGGATTTTTCAATTTTTTGGGGGATGTCACGAATTAAAGTCCTTTTCGCTCTAGGACGCATATTTAAGGAGATATGGGCAAAAGAGGTTTTTCATATAAAAAATTCAATTTTTTTAGGTTTTGGGTTAATTTTTCAATTTTTTGGGGGTGGTCACGAATTAAAGTCCTTTTCGCTCTAGGACGCTTAGTTTAGGAGATATGGGCAAAAGAAGTTTTTCATATAAAAATTTCAATTTTTTTAGGTTTTGGGTGGATTTTTCAATTTTTTTGGGATGGTCACGAATTAAAGTCCTTTTCGCTCTAGGACGCATATTTAAGGAGATATGGGCAAAAGAAGTTTTTCATATAAAAATTTCAATTTTTTTAGGTTTTGGGTGGATTTTTCAATTTTTTGGGGTGGTCACGAATTAAAGTCCTTTTCGCTCTAGGACGCATATTTAAGGAGATATGGGCAAAAGAAGTTTTTCATATAAAAATTTCAATTTTTTTAGGTTTTGGGTGGATTTTTCAATTTTTTGGGGGAGGTCACGAATTAAAGTCCTTTTCGCTCTAGGACGCATATTTAAGGAGATATGGGCAAAAGAAGTTTTTCATATAAAAATTTAAATTTTTTTAGGTTTTGGATGGATTTTTCAATTTTTTGGGGGTGGTCACGAATTAAAGTCCTTTTCGCTCTAGGACGCATATTTAAGGAGATATGGGCAAAAGAAGTTTTTCATATAAAAATTTAAATTTTTTTAGGTTTTGGGTGGATTTTTCAATTTTTTGGGGAGGTCACGAATTAAAGTCCTTTTCGCTCTAGGACGCATATTTAAGGAGATATGGGCAAAAGAAGATTTTCATATAAAAATTTCAATTTTTTTAGGTTTTGGGTGGATTTTTCAATTTTTTGGGGGTGTCACGAATTAAAGTCCTTTTCGCTCTAGGACGCATATTTAAGGAGATATGGGCAAAAGAAGTTTTTCGTATAAAAATTTCAATTTTTTTAGGTTTTGGGTGGATTTTTCAATTTTTTGGGGTGGTCACGAATTAAAGTCCTTTTCGCTCTAGGACGCATATTTAAGGAGATATGGGCAAAAGAAGTTTTTCATATAAAAATTTCATTTTTTTTAGGTTTTGGGTGGATTTTTCAATTTTTTGGGGGTGTCACGAATTAAAGTCCTTTTCGCTATAGGACGCATATTTAAGGAGATATGGACAAAAGAAGTTTTTCGTATAAAAATTTCAATTTTTTTAGGTTTTGGGTGGATTTTTCAATTTTTTGGGTGTGGTCACGAATTAAAGTCCTTTTCGCTCTAGGACGCATATTTAAGGAGATATGGGCAAAAGAAGTTTTTCGTATAAAAATTTCAATTTTTTTAGGTTTTGGGTGGATTTTTCAATTTTTTGGGGTGGTCACGAATTAAAGTCCTTTTCGCTCTAGGACGCATATTTAAGGAGATATGGGCAAAAGAAGTTTTTCATATAAAAATTTCAATTTTTTTAGGTTTTGGGTGGATTTTTCAATTTTTTGGGGGATGTCACGAATTAAAGTCCTTTTCGCTCTAGGACGCATATTTAAGGAGATATGGGCACAAGAGGTTTTTCATATAAAAAATTCAATTTTTTTAGGTTTTGGGTGGATTTTTCAATTTTTTTGGGGTGGTCACGAATTAAAGTCCTTTTCGCTCTAGGACGCATATTTAAGGTGATATGGGCAAAAGAAGTTTTTCATATAAAAATTTCAATTTTTTTAGGTTTTGGGTGGATTTTTCAATTTTTTGGGGGTGGTCACGAATTAAAGTCCTTTTCGCTCTAGGACGCATATTTAAGGAGATATGGGCAAAAGAAGTTTTTCATATAAAAATTTAAATTTTTTTAGATTTTGGATGGATTTTTCAATTTTTTGGGGGAGGTCACGAATTAAAGTCCTTTTCGCTCTAGGACGCATATTTAAGGAGATATGGGCAAAAGAAGTTTTTCATATAAAAATTTCAATTTTTTTAGGTTTTGGGTGGATTTTTCAATTTTTTGGGGGAGGTCACGAATTAAAGTCCTTTTCGCTCTAGGACGCTTAGTTTAGGAGATATGGGCAAAAGAAGTTTTTCATATAAAAATTTAAATTTTTTTAGGTTTTGGATGGATTTTTCAATTTTTTGGGGGAGGTCACGAATTAAAGTCCTTTTCGCTCTAGGACGCATATTTAAGGAGATATGGGCAAAAGAAGTTTTTCTTATAAAAATTTAAATTTTTTTAGGTTTTGGATGGATTTTTCAATTTTTTGGGGGTGGTCACGAATTAAAGTCCTTTTCGCTCTAGGACGCATATTTAAGGAGATATGGGCAAAAGAAGTTTTTCATATAAAAATTTCAATTTTTTTAGGTTTTGGGTGGATTTTTCAATTTTTTGGGGAGGTCACGAATTAAAGTCCTTTTCGCTCTAGGACGCATATTTAAGGAGATATGGGCAAAAGAAGTTTTTCATATAAAAATTTCACTTTTTTTAGGTTTTGGGTGGATTTTTCAATTTTTTGGGGGTGTCACGAATTAAAGTCCTTTTCGCTCTAGGACGCATATTTAAGGAGATATGGGCAAAAGAAGTTTTTCGTATAAAAATTTCAATTTTTTTAGGTTTTGGGTGGATTTTTCAATTTTTTGGGGTGGTCACGAATTAAAGTCCTTTTCGCTCTAGGACGCATATTTAAGGAGATATGGGCAAAAGAAGTTTTTCATATAAAAATTTCATTTTTTTAGGTTTTGGGTGGATTTTTCAATTTTTTGGGGGTGTCACGAATTAAAGTCCTTTTCGCTCTAGGACGCATATTTAAGGAGATATGGGCAAAAGAAGTTTTTCGTATAAAAATTTCAATTTTTTTAGGTTTTGGGTGGATTTTTCAATTTTTTGGGGTGGTCACGAATTAAAGTCCTTTTCGCTCTAGGACGCATATTTAAGGAGATATGGGCAAAATAAGTTTTTCATATAAAAATTTCAATTTTTTTAGGTTTTGGGTGGATTTTTCAATTTTTTGGGGGATGTCACGAATTAAAGTCCTTTTCGCTGTAGGACGCATATTTAAGGAGATATGGGCAAAAGAGGTTTTTCATATAAAAAATTCAATTTTTTTAGGTTTTCGGTGGATTTCTCAATTTTTTGGGGGTGGTCACGAATTAAAGTCCTTTTCGCTCTAGGACGCTTAGTTTAGGAGATATGGGCAAAAGAAGTTTTTCATATAAAAATTTCAATTTTTTTAGGTTTTGGGTGGATTTTTCAATTTTTTTGGGGTGGTCACGAATTAAAGTCCTTTTCGCTCTAGGACGCATATTTAAGGAGATATGGGCAAAAGAAGTTTTTCATATAAAAATTTCAATTTTTTTAGGTTTTGGGTGGATTTTTCAATTTTTTGGGGGTGGTCACGAATTAAAGTCCTTTTCGCTCTAGGACGCTTAGTTTAGGAGATATGGGCAATAGAAGTTTTTCATATAAAAATTTAAATTTTTTAAGATTTTGGATGGATTTTTCAATTTTTTGGGGGAGGTCACGAATTAAAGTCCTTTTCGCTCTAGGACGCATATTTAAGGAGATATGGGCAAAAGAAGTTTTTCATATAAAAATTTAAATTTTTTTAGGTTTTGGATGGATTTTTCAATTTTTTGGGGAGGTCACGAATTAAAGTCCTTTTCGCTCTAGGACGCATATTTAAGGAGATATGGGCAAAAGAAGTTTTTCATATAAAAATTTAAATTTTTTTAGTTTTTGGATGGATTTTTCAATTTTTTGGGGGTGGTCACGAATTAAAGTCCTTTTCGCTCTAGGACGCATATTTAAGGAGATATGGGCAAAAGAAGTTTTTCATATAAAAATTTCAATTTTTTTAGGTTTTGGGTGGATTTTTCAATTTTTTGGGGAGGTCACGAATTAAAGTCCTTTTCGCTCTAGGACGCATATTTAAGGAGATATGGGCAAAAGAAGTTTTTCATATAAAAATTTCAATTTTTTTAGGTTTTGGGTGGATTTTTCAATTTTTTGGGGGTGTCACGAATTAAAGTCTTTTTCGCTCTAGGACGCATATTTAAGGAGATATGGGCACAAGAAGTTTTTCGTATAAAAATTTCAATTTTTTTAGGTTTTGGGTGGATTTTTCAATTTTTTGGGGTGGTCACGAATTAAAGTCCTTTTCGCTCTAGGACGCATATTTAAGGAGATATGGGCAAAAGAAGTTTTTCATATAAAAATTTCATTTTTTTTAGGTTTTGGGTGGATTTTTCAATTTTTTGGGGGTGTCACGAATTAAAGTCCTTTTCGCTCTAGGACGCATATTTAAGGAGATATGGACAAAAGAAGTTTTTCGTATAAAAATTTCAATTTTTTTAGGTTTTGGGTGGATTTTTCAATTTTTTGGGGGTGTCACGAATTAAAGTCCTTTTCGCTCTAGGACGCATATTTAAGGATATATGGGCAAAAGAAGTTTTTCGTATAAAAATTTCAATTTTTTTAGGTTTTGGGTGGATTTTTCAATTTTTTGGGGTGGTCACGAATTAAAGTCCTTTTCGCTCTAGGACGCACATATAAGGAGATATGGGCAAAAGAAGTTTTTCATATAAAAATTTCAATTTTTTTAGGTTTTGGGTGGATTTTTCAATTTTTTGGGGGTGGTCACGAATTAAAGTCCTTTTCGCTCTAGGACGCACATTTAAGGAGATATGGGCAAAAGAAGTTTTTCATATAAAAATTTAAATTTTTTTAGGTTTTGGATGGATTTTTCAATTTTTTGGGGGTGGTCACGAATTAAAGTCCTTTTCGCTCTAGGACGCATATTTAAGGAGATATGGGCAAAAGAAGTTTTTCATATAAAAATTTCAATTTTTTTAGGTTTTGGGTGGATTTTTCAATTTTTTGGGGAGGTCACGAATTAAAGTCCTTTTCGCTCTAGGACGCATATTTAAGGAGATATGGGCAAAAGAAGTTTTTCATATAAAAATTTCATTTTTTTTAGGTTTTGGGTGGATTTGTCAATTTTTTGGGGGTGTCACGAATGAAAGTCCTTTTCGCTCTAGGACGCATATTTAAGGAGATATGGGCAAAAGAAATTTTTCGTATAAAAATTTCAATTTTTTTAGGTTTTGGGTGGATTTTTTAATTTTTTGGGGTGGTCACGAATTAAAGTCCTTTTCGCTCTAGGACGCTTAGTTTAGGAGATATGGGCAAAAGAAGTTTTTCATATAAAAATTTAAATTTTTTTAGATTTTGGATGGATTTTTCAATTTTTTGGGGGAGGTCACGAATTAAAGTCCTTTTCGCTCTAGGACGCATATTTAAGGAGATATGGGCAAAAGAAGTTTTTCATATAAAAATTTAAATTTTTTTAGATTTTGGATGGATTTTTCAATTTTTTGGGGGAGGTCACGAATTAAAGTCCTTTTCGCTCTAGGACGCATATTTAAGGAGATATGGGCAAAAGAAGTTTTTCATATAAAAATTTCAATTTTTTTAGGTTTTGGGTGGATTTTTCAATTTTTTGGGGGAGGTCACGAATTAAAGTCCTTTTCGCTCTAGGACGCTTAGTTTAGGAGATATGGGCAAAAGAAGTTTTTCATATAAAAATTTAAATTTTTTTAGGTTTTGGATGGATTTTTCAATTTTTTGGGGGAGGTCACGAATTAAAGTCCTTTTCGCTCTAAGACGCATATTTAAGGAGATATGGGCAAAAGAAGTTTTTCATATAAAAATTTAAATTTTTTTAGGTTTTGGGTGGATTTTTAAATTTTTTGGGGAGGTCACGAATTAAAGTCCTTTTCGCTCTAGGACGCATATTTAAGGAGATATGGGCAAAAGAAGTTTTTCATATAAAAATTTCATTTTTTTTAGGTTTTGGGTGGATTTTTCAATTTTTTGGGGGTGTCACGAATTAAAGTCCTTTTCGCTCTAGGACGCATATTTAAGGAGATATGGGCAAAAGAAGTTTTTCGTATAAAAATTTCAATTTTTTTAGGTTTTGGGTGAATTTTTCAATTTTTTGGGGTGGTCACGAATTAAAGTCCTTTTCGCTCTAGGACGCATATTTAAGGAGATATGGGCAAAAGAAGTTTTTCATATAAAAATTTCATTTTTTTTAGGTTTTGGGTGGATTTTTCAATTTTTTGGGGGTGTCACGAATTAAAGTCCTTTTCGCTCTAGGACGCATATTTAAGGAGATATGGGCAAAAGAAGTTTTTCGTATAAAAATTTCAATTTTTTTAGGTTTTGGGTGGATTTTTCAATTTTTTGGGGTGGTCACGAATTAAAGTCCTTTTCGCTCTAGGACGCATATTTAAGGAGATATGGGCAAAAGAAGTTTTTCATATAAAAATTTCAATTTTTTTAGGTTTTGGGTGGATTTTTCAATTTTTTGGGGGATGTCACGAATTAAAGTCCTTTTCGCTCTAGGACGCATATTTAAGGAGATATGGGCAAAAGAGGTTTTTCATATAAAAAATTCAATTTTTTTAGGTTTTGGGTGGATTTCTCAATTTTTTGGGGGTGGTCACGAATTAAAGTCCTTTTCGCTCTAGGCCGCTTAGTTTAGGAGATATGGGCAAAAGAAGTTTTTCATATAAAAATTTCAATTTTTTTAGGTTTTGGGTGGATTTTTCAATTTTTTGGGGTGGTCACGAATTAAAGTCCTTTTCGCTCTAGGACGCATATTTAAGGAGATATGGGCAAAAGAAGTTTTTCATATAAAAATTTCAATTTTTTTAGGTTTTGGGTGGATTTTTCAATTTTTTGGGGGTGGTCACGAATTAAAGTCCTTTTCGCTCTAGGACGCATATTTAAGGAGATATGGGCAAAAGAAGTTTTTCATATAAAAATTTAAATTTTTTTAGATTTTGGATGGATTTTTCAATTTTTTGGGGGAGGTCACGAATTAAAGTCCTTTTCGCTCTAGGACGCATATTTAAGGAGATATGGGCAAAAGAAGTTTTTCATATAAAAATTTCAATTTTTTTAGGTTTTGGGTGGATTTTTCAATTTTTTGGGGGAGGTCACGAATTAAAGTCCTTTTCGCTCTAGGACGCTTAGTTTAGGAGATATGGGCAAAAGAAGTTTTTCATATAAAAATTTAAATTTTTTTAGGTTTAGGATGGATTTTTCAATTTTTTGGGGGAGGTCACGAATTAAAGTCCTTTTCGCTCTAGGACGCATATTTAAGGAGATATGGGCAAAAGAAGTTTTTCATATAAAAATTTCAATTTTTTTAGGTTTTGGGTGGATTTTTCAATTTTTTGGGGGTGGTCACGAATTAAAGTCCTTTTCGCTCTAGGACGCATATTTAAGGAGATATGGGCAAAAGAAGTTTTTCATATAAAAATTTCAATTTTTTTAGGTTTTGGGTGGATTTTTCAATTTTTTGGGGAGGTCACGAATTAAAGTCCTTTTCGCTCTAGGACGCATATTTAAGGAGATATGGGCAAAAGAAGTTTTTCATATAAAAATTTCAATTTTTTTAGGTTTTGGGTGGATTTTTCAATTTTTTGGGGGTGTCACGAATTAAAGTCCTTTTCGCTCTAGGACGCATATTTAAGGAGATATGGGCAAAAGAAGTTTTTCGTATAAAAATTTCAATTTTTTTAGGTTTTGGGTGGATTTTTCAATTTTTTGGGGTGGTCACGAATTAAAGTCCTTTTCGCTCTAGGACGCATATTTAAGGAGATATGGGCAAAAGAAGTTTTTCATATAAAAATTTCATTTTTTTTAGGTTTTGGGTGGATTTTTCAATTTTTTGGGGGTGTCACGAATTAAAGTCCTTTTCGCTCTAGGACGCATATTTAAGGAGATATGGGCAAAAGAAGTTTTTCATATAAAAATTTCAATTTTTTTAGGTTTTGGGTGGATTTTTCAATTTTTTGGGGAGGTCACGAATTAAAGTCCTTTTCGCTCTAGGACGCATATTTAAGGAGATATGGGCAAAAGAAGTTTTTCATATAAAAATTTCATTTTTTTTAGGTTTTGGGTGGATTTGTCAATTTTTTGGGGGTGTCACGAATTAAAGTCCTTTTCGCTCTAGGACGCATATTTAAGGAGATATGGGCAAAATAAGTTTTTCGTATAAAAATTTGAATTTTTTTAGGTTTTGGGTGGATTTTTTAATTTTTTGGGGTGGTCACGAATTAAAGTCCTTTTCGCTCTAGGACGCTTAGTTTAGGAGATATGGGCAAAAGAAGTTTTTCATATAAAAATTTAAATTTTTTTAGATTTTGGATGGATTTTTCAATTTTTTGGGGGTGTCACGAATTAAAGTCCTTTTCGCTCTAGGACGCATATTTAAGGAGATATGGGCAAAAGAAGTTTTTCATATAAAAATTTAAATTTTTTTAGATTTTGGATGGATTTTTCAATTTTTTGGGGGAGGTCACGAATTAAAGTCCTTTTCGCTCTAGGACGCATATTTAAGGAGATATGGGCAAAAGAAGTTTTTCATATAAAAATTTCAATTTTTTTAGGTTTTGGGTGGATTTTTCAATTTTTTGGGGGAGGTCACGAATTAAAGTCCTTTTCGCTCTAGGACGCTTAGTTTAGGAGATATGGGCAAAAGAAGTTTTTCATATAAAAATTTAAATTTTTTTAGGTTTTGGATGGATTTTTCAATTTTTTGGGGGAGGTCACGAATTAAAGTCCTTTTCGCTCTAAGACGCATATTTAAGGAGATATGGGCAAAAGAAGTTTTTCATATAAAAATTTAAATTTTTTTAGGTTTTGGGTGGATTTTTCAATTTTTTGGGGAGGTCACGAATTAAAGTCCTTTTCGCTCTAGGACGCATATTTAAGGAGATATGGGCAAAAGAAGTTTTTCATATAAAAATTTCATTTTTTTTAGGTTTTGGGTGGATTTTTCAATTTTTTGGGGGTGTCACGAATTAAAGTCCTTTTCGCTCTAGGACGCATATTTAAGGAGATATGGGCAAAAGAAGTTTTTCGTATAAAAATTTCAATTTTTTTAGGTTTTGGGTGAATTTTTCAATTTTTTGGGGTGGTCACGAATTAAAGTCCTTTTCGCTCTAGGACGCATATTTAAGGAGATATGGGCAAAAGAAGTTTTTCATATAAAAATTTGATTTTTTTTAGGTTTTGGGTGGATTTTTCAATTTTTTGGGGGTGTCACGAATTAAAGTCCTTTTCGCTCTAGGACGCATATTTAAGGAGATATGGGCAAAAGAAGTTTTTCGTATAAAAATTTCAATTTTTTTAGGTTTTGGGTGGATTTTTCAATTTTTTGGGGTGGTCACGAATTAAAGTCCTTTTCGCTCTAGGACGCATATTTAAGGAGATATGGGCAAAAGAAGTTTTTCATATAAAAATTTCAATTTTTTTAGGTTTTGGGTGGATTTTTCAATTTTTTGGGGGATGTCACGAATTAAAGTCCTTTTCGCTCTAGGACGCATATTTAAGGAGATATGGGCAAAAGAGGTTTTTCATATAAAAAATTCAATTTTTTTAGGTTTTGGGTGGATTTCTCAATTTTTTGGGGGTGGTCACGAATTAAAGTCCTTTTCGCTCTAGGCCGCTTAGTTTAGGAGATATGGGCAAAAGAAGTTTTTCATATAAAAATTTCAATTTTTTTAGGTTTTGGGTGGATTTTTCAATTTTTTTGGGGTGGTCACGAATTAAAGTCCTTTTCGCTCTAGGACGCATATTTAAGGAGATATGGGCAAAAGAAGTTTTTCATATAAAAATTTCAATTTTTTTAGGTTTTGGGTGGATTTTTCAATTTTTTGGGGGTGGTCACGAATTAAAGTCCTTTTCGCTCTAGGACGCATATTTAAGGAGATATGGGCAAAAGAAGTTTTTCATATAAAAATTTAAATTTTTTTAGATTTTGGATGGATTTTTCAATTTTTTGGGGGAGGTCACGAATTAAAGTCCTTTTCGCTCTAGGACGCATATTTAAGGAGATATGGGCAAAAGAAGTTTTTCATATAAAAATTTCAATTTTTTTAGGTTTTGGGTGGATTTTTCAATTTTTTGGGGGAGGTCACGAATTAAAGTCCTTTTCGCTCTAGGACGCTTAGTTTAGGAGATATGGGCAAAAGAAGTTTTTCATATAAAAATTTAAATTTTTTTAGGTTTAGGATGGATTTTTCAATTTTTTGGGGGAGGTCACGAATTAAAGTCCTTTTCGCTCTAGGACGCATATTTAAGGAGATATGGGCAAAAGAAGTTTTTCATATAAAAATTTCAATTTTTTTAGGTTTTGGGTGGATTTTTCAATTTTTTGGGGGTGGTCACGAATTAAAGTCCTTTTCGCTCTAGGACGCATATTTAAGGAGATATGGGCAAAAGAAGTTTTTCATATAAAAATTTCAATTTTTTTAGGTTTTGGGTGGATTTTTCAATTTTTTGGGGAGGTCACGAATTAAAGTCCTTTTCGCTCTAGGACGCATATTTAAGGAGATATGGGCAAAAGAAGTTTTTCATATAAAAATTTCAATTTTTTTAGGTTTTGGGTGGATTTTTCAATTTTTTGGGGGTGTCACGAATTAAAGTCCTTTTCGCTCTAGGACGCATATTTAAGGAGATATGGGCAAAAGAAGTTTTTCGTATAAAAATTTCAATTTTTTTAGGTTTTGGGTGGATTTTTCAATTTTTTGGGGTGGTCACGAATTAAAGTCCTTTTCGCTCTAGGACGCATATTTAAGGAGATATGGGCAAAAGAAGTTTTTCATATAAAAATTTCATTTTTTTTAGGTTTTGGGTGGATTTTTCAATTTTTTGGGGGTGTCACGAATTAAAGTCCTTTTCGCTCTAGGACGCATATTTAAGGAGATATGGACAAAAGAAGTTTTTCGTATAAAAATTTCAATTTTTTTAGGTTTTGGGTGGATTTTTCAATTTTTTGGGGGTGTCACGAATTAAAGTCCTTTTCGCTCTAGGACGCATATTTAAGGAGATATGGGCAAAAGAAGTTTTTCGTATAAAAATTTCAATTTTTTTAGGTTTTGGGTGGACTTTTCAATTTTTTGGGGTGGTCACGAATTAAAGTCCTTTTCGCTCTAGGACGCACATTTAAGGAGATATGGGCAAAAGAAGTTTTTCATATAAAAATTTAAATTTTTTTAGGTTTTGGGGTGGTCACGAATTAAAATCCTTTTCGCTCTAGGACGCACATTTAAGGAGATATGGGCAAAGGAAGTTTTTCATATAAAAATTTAAATTTTTTTAGGTTTTGGATCGATTTTTCAATTTTTTGGGGGTGGTCACGAATTAAAGTCCTTTTCGCTCTAGGACGCATATTTAAGGAGATATGGGCAAAAGAAGTTTTTCATATAAAAATTTAAATTTTTTTAGGTTTTGGGTGGATTTTTCAATTTTTTGGGGAGGTCACGAATTAAAGTCCTTTTTGCTCTAGGACGCATATTTAAGGAGATATGGGCAAAAGAAGTTTTTCATATAAAAATTTCAATTTTTTTAGGTTTTGGGTGGATTTTTCAATTTTTTTGGGGTGGTCACGAATTAAAGTCCTTTTCGCTCTAGGACGCATATTTAAGGAGATATGGGCAAAAGAAGTTTTTCATATAAAAATTTCAATTTTTTTAGGTTTTGGGTGGATTTTTCAATTTTTTGGGGTGGTCACGAATTAAAGTCCTTTTCGCTCTAGGACGCATATTTAAGGAGATATGGGCAAAAGAAGTTTTTCATATAAAAATTTCATTTTTTTTAGGTTTTGGGTGGATTTTTCAATTTTTTGGGGGTGTCACGAATTAAAGTCCTTTTCGCTCTAGGACGCATATTTAAGGAGATATGGACAAAAGAAGTTTTTCGTATAAAAATTTCAATTTTTTTAGGTTTTGGGTGGATTTTTCAATTTTTTGGGGGTGTCACGAATTAAAGTCCTTTTCGCTCTAGGACGCATATTTAAGGAGATATGGGCAAAAGAAGTTTTTCGTATAAAAATTTCAATTTTTTTAGGTTTTGGGTGGACTTTTCAATTTTTTGGGGTGGTCACGAATTAAAGTCCTTTTCGCTCTAGGACGCACATTTAAGGAGATATGGGCAAAAGAAGTTTTTCATATAAAAATTTCAATTTTTTTAGGTTTTGGGTGGATTTTTCAATTTTTTGGGGTGGTCACGAATTAAAGTCCTTTTCGCTCTAGGACGCACATTTAAGGAGATATGGGCAAAGGAAGTTTTTCATATAAAAATTTAAATTTTTTTAGGTTTTGGATCGATTTTTCAATTTTTTGGGGGTGGTCACGAATTAAAGTCCTTTTCGCTCTAGGACGCATATTTAAGGAGATATGGGCAAAAGAAGTTTTTCATATAAAAATTTAAATTTTTTTAGGTTTTGGGTGGATTTTTCAATTTTTTGGGGAGGTCACGAATTAAAGTCCTTTTTGCTCTAGGACGCATATTTAAGGAGATATGGGCAAAAGAAGTTTTTCATATAAAAATTTCAATTTTTTTAGGTTTTGGGTGGATTTTTCAATTTTTTGGGGTGGTCACGAATTAAAGTCCTTTTCGCTCTAGGACGCATATTTAAGGAGATATGGGCAAAAGAAGTTTTTCATATAAAAATTTCAATTTTTTTAGGTTTTGGGTGGATTTTTCAATTTTTTGGGTGTGGTCACGAATTAAAGTCCTTTTCGCTCTAGGACGCATATTTAAGGAGATATGGGCAAAAGAAGTTTTTCGTATAAAAATTTCAATTTTTTAGGTTTTGGGTGGATTTTTCAATTTTTTGGGGTGGTCACGAATTAAAGTCCTTTTCGCTCTAGGACGCATATTTAAGGAGATATGGGCAAAAGAAGTTTTTCATATAAAAATTTCAATTTTTTTAGGTTTTGGGTGGATTTTTCAATTTTTTGGGGGATGTCACGAATTAAAGTCCTTTTCGCTGTAGGGCGCATATTTAAGGAGATATGGGCAAAAGAGGTTTTTCATATAAAAAATTCAATTTTTTTAGGTTTTGGGTGGATTTTTCAATTTTTTGGGGGTGGTCACGAATTAAAGTCCTTTTCGCTCTATGACGCTTAGTTTAGGAGATATGGGCAAAAGAAGTTTTTCATATAAAAATTTCAATTTTTTTAGGTTTTGGGTGGATTTTTCAATTTTTTTGGGGTGGTCACGAATTAAAGTCCTTTTCGCTCTAGGACGCATATTTAAGGAGATATGGGCAAAAGAAGTTTTTCATATAAAAATTTCAATTTTTTTAGGTTTTGGGTGGATTTTTCAATTTTTTGGGGGTGGTCACGAATTAAAGTCCTTTTCGCTCTAGGACGCTTAGTTTAGGAGATATGGGCAAAAGAAGTTTTTCATATAAAAATTTAAATTTTTTTAGATTTTGGATGGATTTTTCAATTTTTTGGGGGAGGTCACGAATTAAAGTCCTTTTCGCTCTAGGACGCATATTTAAGGAGATATGGGCAAAAGAAGTTTTTCATATAAAAATTTAAATTTTTTTAGGTTTTGGGTGGATTTTTCAATTTTTTGGGGGAGGTCACGAATTAAAGTCCTTTTCGCTCTAGGACGCTTAGTTTAGGAGATATGGGCAAAAGAAGTTTTTCATATAAAAATTAAAATTTTTTTAGGGTTTGGATAGATTTTTCAATTTTTTGGGGGAGGTCACGAATTAAAGTCCTTTTCGCTCTAGGACGCATATTTAAGGAGATATGGGCAAAAGAAGTTTTTCATATAAAAATTTAAATTTTTTTAGGTTTTGGATGGATTTTTCAATTTTTTGGGGTGGTCACGAATTAAAGTCCTTTTCGCTCTAGGACGCATATTTAAGGAGATATGGGCAAAAGAAGTTTTTCATATAAAAATTTCAATTTTTTTAGGTTTTGGGTGGATTTTTCAATTTTTTGGGGGATGTCACGAATTAAAGACCTTTTCGCTCTAGGACGCATATTTAAGGAGATATGGGCAAAAGAGGTTTTTCATATAAAAAATTCAATTTTTTTAGGTTTTGGGTGGATTTTTCAATTTTTTGGGGGTGGTCACGAATTAAAGTCCTTTTCGCTCTAGGACGCTTAGTTTAGGAGATATGGGCAAAAGAAGTTTTTCATATAAAAATTTCAATTTTTTTAGGTTTTGGGTGGATTTTTCAATTTTTTTGGGGTGGTCACGAATTAAAGTCCTTTTCGCTCTAGGACGCATATTTAAGGAGATATGGGCAAAAGAAGTTTTTCATATAAAAATTTCAATTTTTTTAGGTTTTGGGTGGATTTTTCAATTTTTTGGGGGTGGTCACGAATTAAAGTCCTTTTCGCTCTAGGACGCTTAGTTTAGGAGATATGGGCAAAAGAAGTTTTTCATATAAAAATTTAATTTTTTTTAGATTTTGGATGGATTTTTCAATTTTTTGGGGGAGGTCACGAATTAAAGTCCTTTTCGCTCTAGGACGCATATTTAAGGAGATATGGGCAAAAGAAGTTTTTCATATAAAAATTTAAATTTTTTTAGGTTTTGGATGGATTTTTCAATTTTTTGGGGGAGGTCACGAATTAAAGTCCTTTTCGCTCTAGGACGCATATTTAAGGAGATATGGGCAAAAGAAGTTTTTCATATAAAAATTTAAATTTTTTTAGGTTTTGGATGGATTTTGCAATTTTTTGGGGGTGGTCACGAATTAAAGTCCTTTTCGCTCTAGGACGCATATTTAAGGAGATATGGGCAAAAGAAGTTTTTCATATAAAAATTTCAATTTTTTTAGGTTTTGGGTGGATTTTTCAATTTTTTGGGGAGGTCACGAATTAAAGTCCTTTTCGCTCTAGGACGCATATTTAAGGAGATATGGGCAAAAGAAGTTTTTCATATAAAAATTTCAATTTTTTTAGGTTTTGGGTGGATTTTTCAATTTTTTGGGGGTGTCACGAATTAAAGTCCTTTTCGCTCTAGGACGCATATTTAAGGAGATATGGGCAAAAGAAGTTTTTCGTATAAAAATTTCAATTTTTTTAGGTTTTGGGTGGATTTTTCAATTTTTTGGGGTGGTCACGAATTAAAGTCCTTTTCGCTCTAGGACGCATATTTAAGGAGATATGGGCAAAAGAAGTTTTTCATATAAAAATTTCAATTTTTTTAGGTTTTGGGTGGATTTTTCAATTTTTTGGGGGATGTCACGAATTAAAGTCCTTTTCGCTCTAGGACGCATATTTAAGGAGATATGGGCAAAAGAGGTTTTTCATATAAAAAATTCAATTTTTTTAGGTTTTGGGTGGATTTCTCAATTTTTTGGGGGTGGTCACGAATTAAAGTCCTTTTCGCTCTAGGACGCTTAGTTTAGGAGATATGGGCAAAAGAAGTTTTTCATATAAAAATTTCAATTTTTTTAGGTTTTGGGTGGATTTTTCAATTTTTTTGGGGTGGTCACGAATTAAAGTCCTTTTCGCTCTAGGACGCATATTTAAGGAGATATGGGCAAAAGAAGTTTTTCATATAAAAATTTCAATTTTTTTAGGTTTTGGGTGGATTTTTCAATTTTTTGGGGGTGGTCACGAATTAAAGTCCTTTTCGCTCTAGGACGCATATTTAAGGAGATATGGGCAAAAGAAGTTTTTCATATAAAAATTTAAATTTTTTTAGATTTTGGATGGATTTTTCAATTTTTTGGGGGAGGTCACGAATTAAAGTCCTTTTCGCTCTAGGACGCATATTTAAGGAGATATGGGCAAAAGAAGTTTTTCATATAAAAATTTCAATTTTTTTAGGTTTTGGGTGGATTTTTCAATTTTTTGGGGGAGGTCACGAATTAAAGTCCTTTTCGCTCTAGGACGCTTAGTTTAGGAGATATGGGCAAAAGAAGTTTTTCATATAAAAATTTAAATTTTTTTAGGTTTAGGATGGATTTTTCAATTTTTTGGGGGAGGTCACGAATTAAAGTCCTTTTCGCTCTAGGACGCATATTTAAGGAGATATGGGCAAAAGAAGTTTTTCATATAAAAATTTCAATTTTTTTAGGTTTTGGGTGGATTTTTCAATTTTTTGGGGGTGGTCACGAATTAAAGTCCTTTTCGCTCTAGGACGCATATTTAAGGAGATATGGGCAAAAGAAGTTTTTCATATAAAAATTTCAATTTTTTTAGGTTTTGGGTGGATTTTTCAATTTTTTGGGGAGGTCACGAATTAAAGTCCTTTTCGCTCTAGGACGCATATTTAAGGAGATATGGGCAAAAGAAGTTTTTCATATAAAAATTTCAATTTTTTTAGGTTTTGGGTGGATTTTTCAATTTTTTGGGGGTGTCACGAATTAAAGTCCTTTTCGCTCTAGGACGCATATTTAAGGAGATATGGACAAAAGAAGTTTTTCGTATAAAAATTTCAATTTTTTTAGGTTTTGGGTGGATTTTTCAATTTTTTGGGGGTGTCACGAATTAAAGTCCTTTTCGCTCTAGGACGCATATTTAAGGAGATATGGGCAAAAGAAGTTTTTCGTATAAAAATTTCAATTTTTTTAGGTTTTGGGTGGACTTTTCAATTTTTTTGGGTGGTCACGAATTAAAGTCCTTTTCGCTCTAGGACGCACATTTAAGGAGATATGGGCAAAAGAAGTTTTTCATATAAAAATTTCAATTTTTTTAGGTTTTGGGTGGATTTTTCAATTTTTTGGGGTGGTCACGAATTAAAGTCCTTTTCGCTCTAGGACGCACATTTAAGGAGATATGGGCAAAGGAAGTTTTTCATATAAAAATTTAAATTTTTTTAGGTTTTGGATCGATTTTTCAATTTTTTGGGGGTGGTCACGAATTAAAGTCCTTTTCGCTCTAGGACGCATATTTAAGGAGATATGGGCAAAAGAAGTTTTTCGTATAAAAATTTCAATTTTTTTAGGTTTTGGGTGGACTTTTCAATTTTTTTGGGTGGTCACGAATTAAAGTCCTTTTCGCTCTAGGACGCACATTTAAGGAGATATGGGCAAAGGAAGTTTTTCATATAAAAATTTCAATTTTTTTAGGTTTTGGGTGGATTTTTCAATTTTTTGGGGTGGTCACGAATTAAAGTCCTTTTCGCTCTAGGACGCATATTTAAGGAGATATGGGCAAAAGAAGTTTTTCATATAAAAATTTCAATTTTTTTAGGTTTTGGGTGGATTTTTCAATTTTTTGGAGGATGTCACGAATTAAAGTCCTTTTCGCTCTAGGACGCATATTTAAGGAGATATGGGCAAAAGAGGTTTTTCATATAAAAAATTCAATTTTTTTAGGTTTTGGGTGGATTTCTCAATTTTTTGGGGGTGGTCACGAATTAAAGTCCTTTTCGCTCTAGGACGCTTAGTTTAGGAGATATGGGCAAAAGAAGTTTTTCATATAAAAATTTCAATTTTTTTAGGTTTTGGGTGGATTTTTCAATTTTTTTGGGGTGGTCACGAATTAAAGTCCTTTTCGCTCTAGGACGCATATTTAAGGAGATATGGGCAAAAGAAGTTTTTCATATAAAAATTTCAATTTTTTTAGGTTTTGGGTGGATTTTTCAATTTTTTGGGGGTGGTCACGAATTAAAGTCCTTTTCGCTCTAGGACGCATATTTAAGGAGATATGGGCAAAAGAAGTTTTTCATATAAAAATTTAAATTTTTTTAGATTTTGGATGGATTTTTCAATTTTTTGGGGGAGGTCACGAATTAAAGTCCTTTTCGCTCTAGGACGCATATTTAAGGAGATATGGGCAAAAGAAGTTTTTCATATAAAAATTTCAATTTTTTTAGGTTTTGGGTGGATTTTTCAATTTTTTGGGGGAGGTCACGAATTAAAGTCCTTTTCGCTCTAGGACGCTTAGTTTAGGAGATATGGGCAAAAGAAGTTTTTCATATAAAAATTTAAATTTTTTTAGGTTTAGGATGGATTTTTCAATTTTTTGGGGGAGGTCACGAATTAAAGTCCTTTTCGCTCTAGGACGCATATTTAAGGAGATATGGGCAAAAGAAGTTTTTCATATAAAAATTTCAATTTTTTTAGGTTTTGGGTGGATTTTTCAATTTTTTGGGGGTGGTCACGAATTAAAGTCCTTTTCGCTCTAGGACGCATATTTAAGGAGATATGGGCAAAAGAAGTTTTTCATATAAAAATTTCAATTTTTTTAGGTTTTGGGTGGATTTTTCAATTTTTTGGGGAGGTCACGAATTAAAGTCCTTTTCGCTCTAGGACGCATATTTAAGGAGATATGGGCAAAAGAAGTTTTTCATATAAAAATTTCAATTTTTTTAGGTTTTGGGTGGATTTTTCAATTTTTTGGGGGTGTCACGAATTAAAGTCCTTTTCGCTCTAGGACGCATATTTAAGGAGATATGGACAAAAGAAGTTTTTCGTATAAAAATTTCAATTTTTTTAGGTTTTGGGTGGATTTTTCAATTTTTTGGGGGTGTCACGAATTAAAGTCCTTTTCGCTCTAGGACGCATATTTAAGGAGATATGGGCAAAAGAAGTTTTTCGTATAAAAATTTCAATTTTTTTAGGTTTTGGGTGGACTTTTCAATTTTTTTGGGTGGTCACGAATTAAAGTCCTTTTCGCTCTAGGACGCACATTTAAGGAGATATGGGCAAAAGAAGTTTTTCATATAAAAATTTCAATTTTTTTAGGTTTTGGGTGGATTTTTCAATTTTTTGGGGTGGTCACGAATTAAAGTCCTTTTCGCTCTAGGACGCACATTTAAGGAGATATGGGCAAAGGAAGTTTTTCATATAAAAATTTAAATTTTTTTAGGTTTTGGATCGATTTTTCAATTTTTTGGGGGTGGTCACGAATTAAAGTCCTTTTCGCTCTAGGACGCATATTTAAGGAGATATGGGCAAAAGAAGTTTTTCATATAAAAATTTAAATTTTTTTAGGTTTTGGGTGGATTTTGCAATTTTTTGGGGAGGTCACGAATTAAAGTCCTTTTTGCTCTAGGACGCATATTTAAGGAGATATGGGCAAAAGAAGTTTTTCATATAAAAATTTCAATTTTTTTAGGTTTTGGGTGGATTTTTCAATTTTTTTGGGGTGGTCACGAATTAAAGTCCTTTTCGCTCTAGGACGCATATTTAAGGAGATATGGGCAAAAGAAGTTTTTCATATAAAAATTTCAATTTTTTTAGGTTTTGGGTGGATTTTTCAATTTTTTGGGGGTGGTCACGAATTAAAGTCCTTTTCGCTCTAGGACGCTTAGTTTAGGAGATATGGGCAAAAGAAGTTTTTCATATAAAAATTTAAATTTTTTTAGATTTTGGATGGATTTTTCAATTTTTTGGGGGAGGTCACGAATTAAAGTCCTTTTCGCTCTAGGACGCATATTTAAGGAGATATGGGCAAAAGAAGTTTTTCATATAAAAATTTCAATTTTTTTAGGTTTTGGGTGGATTTTTCAATTTTTTGGGGGAGGTCACGAATTAAAGTCCTTTTCGCTCTAGGACGCTTAGTTTAGGAGATATGGGCAAAAGAAGTTTTTCATATAAAAATTTAAATTTTTTTAGGTTTTGGATAGATTTTTCAATTTTTTGGGGGATGTCACGAATTAAAGTCCTTTTCGCTCTAGGACGCATATTTAAGGAGATATGGGCAAAAGAAGTTTTTCATATAAAAATTTAAATTTTTTTAGGTTTTGGATGGATTTTTCAATTTTTTGGGGTGGTCACGAATTAAAGTCCTTTTCGCTCTAGGACGCATATTTAAGGAGATATGGGCAAAAGAAGTTTTTCATATAAAAATTTCAATTTTTTTAGGTTTTGGGTGGATTTTTCAATTTTTTGGGGGATGTCACGAATTAAAGTCCTTTTCGCTCTAGGACGCATATTTAAGGAGATATGGGCAAAAGAGGTTTTTCATATAAAAAATTCAATTTTTTTAGGTTTTGGGTGGATTGTTCAATTTTTTGGGGGTGGTCACGAATTAAAGTCCTTTTCGCTCTAGGACGCTTAGTTTAGGAGATATGGGCAAAAGAAGTTTTTCATATAAAAATTTCAATTTTTTTAGGTTTTGGGTGGATTTTTCAATTTTTTTGGGGTGGTCACGAATTAAAGTCCTTTTCGCTCTAGGACGCATATTTAAGGAGATATGGGCAAAAGAAGTTTTTCATATAAAAATTTCAATTTTTTTAGGTTTTGGGTGGATTTTTCAATTTTTTGGGGGTGGTCACGAATTAAAGTCCTTTTCGCTCTAGGACGCTTAGTTTAGGAGATATGGGCAAAAGAAGTTTTTCATATAAAAATTTAATTTTTTTTAGATTTTGGATGGATTTTTCAATTTTTTGGGGGAGGTCACGAATTAAAGTCCTTTTCGCTCTAGGACGCATATTTAAGGAGATATGGGCAAAAGAAGTTTTTCATATAAAAATTTAAATTTTTTTAGGTTTTGGGTGGATTTTTCAATTTTTTGGGGGAGGTCACGAATTAAAGTCCTTTTCGCTCTAGGACGCTTAGTTTAGGAGATATGGGCAAAAGAAGTTTTTCATATAAAAATTTAAATTTTTTTAGGTTTTGGATGGATTTTTCAATTTTTTGGGGGAGGTCACGAATTAAAGTCCTTTTCGCTCTAGGACGCATATTTAAGGAGATATGGGCAAAAGAAGTTTTTCATATAAAAATTTAAATTTTTTTAGGTTTTGGATGGATTTTTCAATTTTTTGGGGGAGGTCACGAATTAAAGTCCTTTTCGCTCTAGGACGCATATTTAAGGAGATATGGGCAAAAGAAGTTTTTCATATAAAAATTTAAATTTTTTTAGGTTTTGGATGGATTTTTCAATTTTTTGGGGGTGGTCACGAATTAAAGTCCTTTTCGCTCTAGGACGCATATTTAAGGAGATATGGGCAAAAGAAGTTTTTCATATAAAAATTTCAATTTTTTTAGGTTTTGGGTGGATTTTTCAATTTTTTGGGGAGGTCACGAATTAAAGTCCTTTTCGCTCTAGGACGCATATTTAAGGAGATATGGGCAAAAGAAGTTTTTCATATAAAAATTTCAATTTTTTTAGGTTTTGGGTGGATTTTTCAATTTTTTGGGGGTGTCACGAATTAAAGTCCTTTTCGCTCTAGGACGCATATTTAAGGAGATATGGGCAAAAGAAGTTTTTCGTATAAAAATTTCAATTTTTTTAGGTTTTGGGTGGATTTTTCAATTTTTTGGGGTGGTCACGAATTAAAGTCCTTTTCGCTCTAGGACGCATATTTAAGGAGATATGGGCAAAAGAAGTTTTTCATATAAAAATTTCATTATTTTTAGGTTTTGGGTGGATTTTTCAATTTTTTGGGGGTGTCACGAATTAAAGTCCTTTTCGCTCTAGGACGCATATTTAAGGAGATATGGACAAAAGAAGTTTTTCGTATAAAAATTTCAATTTTTTTAGGTTTTGGGTGGATTTTTCAATTTTTTGGGTGTGGTCACGAATTAAAGTCCTTTTCGCTCTAGGACGCATATTTAAGGAGATATGGGCAAAAGAAGTTTTTCGTATAAAAATTTCAATTTTTTTAGGTTTTGGGTGGATTTTTCAATTTTTTGGGGTGGTCACGAATTAAAGTCCTTTTCGCTCTAGGACGCATATTTAAGGAGATATGGGCAAAAGAAGTTTTTCATATAAAAATTTCAATTTTTTTAGGTTTTGGGTGGATTTTTCAATTTTTTGGGGGATGTCACGAATTAAAGTCCTTTTCGCTCTAGGACGCATATTTAAGGAGATATGGGCAAAAGAGGTTTTTCATATAAAAAATTCAATTTTTTTAGGTTTTGGGTGGATTTTTCAATTTTTTGGGGGTGGTCACGAATTAAAGTCCTTTTCGCTCTAGGACGCTTAGTTTAGGAGATATGGGCAAAAGAAGTTTTTCATATAAAAATTTCAATTTTTTTAGGTTTTGGATGGATTTTTCAATTTTTTGGGGGAGGTCACGAATTAAAGTCCTTTTCGCTCTAGGACGCATATTTAAGGAGATATGGGCAAAAGAAGTTTTTCATATAAAAATTTCAATTTTTTTAGGTTTTGGGTGGATTTTTCAATTTTTTGGGGGAGGTCACGAATTAAAGTCCTTTTCGCTCTAGGACGCTTAGTTTAGGAGATATGGGCAAAAGAAGTTTTTCATATAAAAATTTAAATTTTTTTAGGTTTTGGATGGATTTTTCAATTTTTTGGGGGAGGTCACGAATTAAAGTCCTTTTCGCTCTAGGACGCATATTTAAGGAGATATGGGCAAAAGAAGTTTTTCATATAAAAATTTAAATTTTTTTAGGTTTTGGATGGATTTTTCAATTTTTTGGGGGTGGTCACAAATTAAAGTCCTTTTCGCTCTAGGACGCATATTTAAGGAGATATGGGCAAAAGAAGTTTTTCAAATAAAAATTTCAATTTTTTTAGGTTTTGGGTGGATTTTTCAATTTTTTGGGGAGGTCACGAATTAAAGTCCTTTTCGCTCTAGGACGCATATTTAAGGAGATATGGGCAAAAGAAGTTTTTCATATAAAAATTTAAATTTTTTTAGGTTTTGGGTGGATTTTTCAATTTTTTGGGGGTGTCACGAATTAAAGTCCTTTTCGCTCTAGGACGCATATTTAAGGAGATATGGGCAAAAGAAGTTTTTCGTATAAAAATTTGAATTTTTTTTTAAGTTTTGGGTGGATTTTTCAATTTTTTGGGGTGGTCACGAATTAAAGTCCTTTTCGCTCTAGGACGCTTAGTTTAGGAGATATGGGCAAAAGAAGTTTTTCATATAAAAAATTCAATTTTTTTAGGTTTTGGGTGGATTTTTCAATTTTTTGGGGGTGGTCACGAATTAAAGTCCTTTTCGCTCTAGGATGCTTAGTTTAGGAGATATGGGCAAAAGAAGTTTTTCATATAAAAATTTTAATTTTTTTAGATTTTGGATGGATTTTTCAATTTTTTGGGGGAGGTCACGAATTAAAGTCCTTTTCGCTCTAGGACGCATATTTAAGGAGATATGGGCAAAAGAGGTTTTTCATATAAAAATTTCAATTTTTTTAGGTTTTGGGTGGATTTTTCAATTTTTTGGGGGAGGTCACGAATTAAAGTCCTTTTCGCTCTAGGACGCTTAGTTTAGGAGATATGGGCAAAAGAAGTTTTTCATATAAAAATTTAATTTTTTTTAGGTTTTGGGTGGATTTTTCAATTTTTTGGGGGTGTCACGAATTAAAGTCCTTTTCGCTCTAGGACGCATATTTAAGGAGATATGGACAAAAGAAGTTTTTCGTATAAAAATTTCAATTTTTTTAGGTTTTGGGTGGATTTTTCAATTTTTTGGGTGTGGTCACGAATTAAAGTCCTTTTCGCTCTAGGACGCATATTTAAGGAGATATGGGCAAAAGAAGTTTTTCGTATAAAAATTTCAATTTTTTTAGGTTTTGGGTGGATTTTTCAATTTTTTGGGGTGGTCACGAATTAAAGTCCTTTTCGCTCTAGGACGCATATTTAAGGAGATATGGGCAAAAGAAGTTTTTCATATAAAAATTTCAATTTTTTTAGGTTTTGGGTGGATTTTTCAATTTTTTGGGGGATGTCACGAATTAAAGTCCTTTTCGCTCTAGGACGCATATTTAAGGAGATATGGGCAAAAGAGGTTTTTCATATAAAAAATTCAATTTTTTTAGGTTTTGGGTGGATTTTTCAATTTTTTGGGGGTGGTCACGAATTAAAGTCCTTTTCGCTCTAGGACGCTTAGTTTAGGGGATATGGGCAAAAGAAGTTTTTCATATAAAAATTTAAATTTTTTTAGGTGTTGGGTGGATTTTTCAATTTTTTTGGGGTGGTCACGAATTAAAGTCCTTTTCACTCTAGGACGCATATTTAAGGAGATATGAGCAAAAGAAGTTTTTCATATAAAAATTTCAATTTTTTTAGGTTTTGGGTGGATTTTTCAATTTTTTGGGGGTGGTCACGAATTAAAGTCCTTTTCGCTCTAGGACGCTTAGTTTAGGAGATATGGGCAAAAGAAGTTTTTCATATAAAAATTTAAATTTTTTTAGATTTTGGATGGATTTTTCAATTTTTTGGGGAAGGTCACGAATTAAAGTCCTTTTCGCTCTAGGACGCATATTTAAGGAGATATGGGCAAAAGAAGTTTTTCATATAAAAATTTAAATTTTTTTAGGTTTTGGATGGATTTTTCAATTTTTTGGGGGAGGTCACGAAGTAAAGTCCTTTTCGCTCTAGACGCATATTTAAGGAGATATGGGCAAAAGAAGTTTTTCATATAAAAATTTAAATTTGTTTAGGTTTTGGATGGATTTTTCAATTTTTTGGGGGTGGTCACGAATTAAAGTCCTTTTCGCTCTAGGACGCATATTTAAGGAGATATGGGCAAAAGAAGTTTTTCACGAATTAAAGTCCTTTTCGCTCTAGGACGCATATTTAAGGAGATATGGGCAAAAGAAGTTTTTCGTATAAAAATTTCAATTTTTTTAGGTTTTGGGTGGATTTTTCAATTTTTTGGGGTGGTCACGAATTAAAGTCCTTTTCGCTCTAGGACGCATATTTAAGGAGATATGGGCAAAAGAAGTTTTTCATATAAAAATTTAAATTTTTTTAGGTTTTGGGTGGATTTTTCAATTTTTTGGGGGATGTCACGAATTAAAGTCCTTTTCGCTCTAGGACGCATATTTAAGGAGATATGGGCAAAAGAGGTTTTTCATATAAAAAATTCAATTTTTTTAGGTTTTGGGTGGATTTTTCAATTTTTTGGGGGTGGTCACGAATTAAAGTCCTTTTCGCTCTAGGACGCTTAGTTTAGGAGATATGGGCAAAAGAAGTTTTTCATATAAAAATTTCAATTTTTTTAGGTTTTGGGTGGATTTTTCAATTTTTTTGGGGTGGTCACGAATTAAAGTCCTTTTCGCTCTAGGACGCATATTTAAGGAGATATGGGCAAAAGAAGTTTTTCATATAAAAATTTCAATTTTTTTAGGTTTTGGGTGGATTTTTCAATTTTTTGGGGGTGGTCACGAATTAAAGTCCTTTTCGCTCTAGGACGCTTAGTTTAGGAGATATGGGCAAAAGAAGTTTTTCATATAAAAATTTAAATTTTTTTAGATTTTGGATGGATTTTTCAATTTTTTGGGGAAGGTCACGAATTAAAGTCCTTTTCGCTCTAGGACGCATATTTAAGGAGATATGGGCAAAAGAAGTTTTTCATATAAAAATTTAAATTTTTTTAGGTTTTGGATGGATTTTTCAATTTTTTGGGGGAGGTCACGAATTAAAGTCCTTTTCGCTCTAGGACGCATATTTAAGGAGATATGGGCAAAAGAAGTTTTTCATATAAAAATTTCATTTTTTTTAGGTTTTGGGTGGATTTTTCAATTTTTTGGGGGTGTCACGAATTAAAGTCCTTTTCGCTCTAGGACGCATATTTAAGGAGATATGGACAAAAGAAGTTTTTCGTATAAAAATTTCATTTTTTTTAGGTTTTGGGTGGATTTTTCAATTTTTTGGGTGTGGTCACGAATTAAAGTCCTTTCGCTCTAGGACGCATATTTAAGGAGATATGGGCAAAAGAAGTTTTTCGTATAAAAATTTCAATTTTTTTAGGTTTTGGGTGGATTTTTCAATTTTTTGGGGGAGGTCACGAATTAAAGTCCTTTTCGCTCTAGGACGCATATTTAAGGAGATATGGGCAAAAGAAGTTTTTCATATAAAAATTTCAATTTTTTTAGGTTTTGGGTGGATTTTTCAATTTTTTGGGGGTGGTCACGAATTAAAGTCCTTTTCGCTCTAGGACGCTTAGTTTAGGAGATATGGGCAAAAGAAGTTTTTCATATAAAAATTTAAATTTTTTTAGATTTTGGATGGATTTTTCAATATTTTGGGGAAGGTCACGAATTAAAGTCCTTTTCGCTCTAGGACGCATATTTAAGGAGATATGGGCAAAAGAAGTTTTTCATATAAAAATTTAAATTTTTTTAGGTTTTGGATGGATTTTTCAATTTTTTGGGGGAGGTCACGAATTAAAGTCCTTTTCGCTCTAGGACGCATATTTAAGGAGATATGGGCAAAAGAAGTTTTTCATATAAAAATTTAAATTTGTTTAGGTTTTGGATGGATTTTTCAATTTTTTGGGGGTGGTCACGAATTAAAGTCCTTTTCGCTCTAGGACGCATATTTAAGGAGATATGGGCAAAAGAAGTTTTTCATATAAAAATTTCAATTTTTTTAGGTTTTGGGTGGATTTTTCAATTTTTGGGGAGGTCACGAATTAAAGTCCTTTTCGCTCTAGGACGCATATTTAAGGAGATATGGGCAAAAGAAGTTTTTCGTATAAAAATTTCAATTTTTTTAGGTTTTGGGTGGATTTTTCAATTTTTTGGGGGTGTCACGAATTAAAGTCCTTTTCGCTCTAGGACGCATATTTAAGGAGATATGGGCAAAAGAAGTTTTTCGTATAAAAATTTCAATTTTTTTAGGTTTTGGGTGGATTTTTCAATTTTTTGGGGTGGTCACGAATTAAAGTCCTTTTCGCTCTAGGACGCATATTTAAGGAGATATGGGCAAAAGAAGTTTTTCGTATAAAAATTTCAATTTTTTTAGGTTTTGGGTGGATTTTTCAATTTTTCGGGGTGGTCACGAATTAAAGTCCTTTTCGCTCTAGGACGCATATTTAAGGAGATATGGGCAAAAGAAGTTTTTCATATAAAAATTTAAATTTTTTTAGGTTTTGGGTGGATTTTTCAATTTTTTGGGGGATGTCACGAATTAAAGTCTTTTTCGCTCTAGGACGCATATTTAAGGAGATATGGGCAAAAGAGGTTTTTCATATAAAAAATTCAATTTTTTTAGGTTTTGGGTGGATTTTTCAATTTTTTGGGGGTGGTCACGAATTAAAGTCCTTTTCGCTCTAGGAAGCTTAGTTTAGGAGATATGGGCAAAAGAAGTTTTTCATATAAAAATATCAATTTTTTTAGGTTTTGGGTGGATTTTTCAATTTTTTTTGGGGTGGTCACGAATTAAAGTCCTTTTCGCTCTAGGACGCATATTTAAGGAGATATGGGCAAAAGAAGTTTTTCATATAAAAATTTCAATTTTTTTAGGTTTTGGGTGGATTTTTCAATTTTTTGGGGGTGGTCACGAATTAAAGTCCTTTTCGCTCTAGGACGCTTAGTTTAGGAGATATGGGCAAAAGAAGTTTTTCATATAAAAATTTAATTTTTTTTAGATTTTGGATGGATTTTTCAATTTTTTGGGGGAGGTCACGAATTAAAGTCCTTTTCGCTCTAGGACGCATATTTAAGGAGATATGGGCAAAAGAAGTTTTTCATATAAAAATTTCAATTTTTTTAGGTTTTGGGTGGATTTTTCAATTCTTTGGGGGAGGTCACGAATTAAAGTCATTTTCGCTCTAGGACGCTTAGTTTAGGAGATATGGGCAAAAGAAGTTTTTCATATAAAAATTTAAATTTTTTTAGGTTTTGGATGGATTTTTCAATTTTTTGGGGGAGGTCACGAATTAAAGTCCTTTTCGCTCTAGGACGCATATTTAAGGAGATATGGGCAAAAGAAGTTTTTCATATAAAAAATTAAATTTTTTTAGGTTTTGGATGGATTTTTCAATTTTTTGGGGGAGGTCACGAATTAAAGTCCTTTTCGCTCTAGGACGCATATTTAAGGAGATATGGGCAAAATAAGTTTTTCATATAAAAATTTAAATTTGTTTAGGTTTTGGATGGATTTTTCAATTTTTTGGGGGTGGTCACGAATTAAAGTCCTTTTCGCTCTAGGACGCATATTTAAGGAGATATGGGCAAAAGAAGTTTTTCATATAAAAATTTCAATTTTTTTAGGTTTTGGGTGGATTTTTCAATTTTTTGGGAAGGTCACGAATTAAAGTCCTTTTCGCTCTAGGACGCATATTTAAGGAGATATGGGCAAAAGAAGTTTTTCATATAAAAATTTCAATTTTTTTAGGTTTTGGGTGGATTTTTCAATTTTTTGGGGGTGTCACGAATTAAAGTCCTTTTCGCTCTAGGACGCATATTTAAGGAGATATGGGCAAAAGAAGTTTTTCGTATAAAAATTTCAATTTTTTTAGGTTTTGGGTGGATTTTTCAATTTTTTGGGGTGGTCACGAATTAAAGTCCTTTTCGCTCTAGGACGTATATTTAAGGAGATATGGGCAAAAGAAGTTTTTCGTATAAAAATTTCAATTTTTTTAGGTTTTGGGTGGATTTTTCAATTTTTTGGGGTGGTCACGAATTAAAGTCCTTTTCGCTCTAGGACGCATATTTAAGGAGATATGGGCAAAAGAAGTTTTTCATATAAAAATTTCATTTTTTTTAGGTTTTGGGTGGATTTTTCAATTTTTTGGGGGATGTCACGAATTAAAGTCCTTTTCGCTCTAGGACGCATATTTAAGGAGATATGGGCAAAAGAGGTTTTTCATATAAAAAATTCAATTTTTTTAGGTTTTGGGTGGATTTTTCAATTTTTTGGGGGTGGTCACGAATTAAAGTCCTTTTCGCTCTAGGACGTTTAGTTTAGGAGATATGGGCAAAAGAAGTTTTTCATATAAAAATATCAATTTTTTTAGGTTTTGGGTGGATTTTTTCAATTTTTTTGGGGTGGTCACGAATTAAAGTCCTTTTCGCTCTAGGACGCATATTTAAGGAGATATGGGCAAAAGAAGTTTTTCATATAAAAATTTCAATTTTTTTAGGTTTTGGGTGGATTTTTCAATTTTTTGGGGGTGGTCACGAATTAAAGTCCTTTTCGCTCTAGGACGCTTAGTTTAGGAGATATGGGCAAAAGAAGTTTTTCATATAAAAATTTAAATTTTTTTAGATTTTGGATGGATTTTTCAATTTTTTGGGGGAGGTCACGAATTAAAGTCCTTTTCGCTCTAGGACGCATATTTAAGGAGATATGGGCAAAAGAAGTTTTTCATATAAAAATTTCAATTTTTTTAGGTTTTGGGTGGATTTTTCAATTTTTTGGGGGAGGTCACGAATTAAAGTCCTTTTCGCTCTAGGACGCATATTTAAGGAGATATGGGCAAAAGAGGTTTTTCATATAAAAAATTCAATTTTTTTAGGTTTTGGGTGGATTTTTCAATTTTTTGGGGGTGGTCACGAATTAAAGTCCTTTTCGCTCTAGGACGCTTAGTTTAGGAGATATGGGCAAAAGAAGTTTTTCATATAAAAATTTAAATTTTTTTAGGTTTTGGATGGATTTTTCAATTTTTTGGGGGAGGTCACGAATTAAAGTCCTTTTCGCTCTAGGACGCATATTTAAGGAGATATGGGCAAAAGAAGTTTTTCATATAAAAAATTAAATTTTTTTAGGTTTTGGATGGATTTTTCAATTTTTTGGGGGTGGTCACGAATTAAAGTCCTTTTCGCTCTAGGACGCATATTTAAGGAGATATGGGCAAAAGAAGTTTTTCATATAAAAATTTCAATTTTTTTAGGTTTTGGGTGGATTTTTCAATTTTTTGGGGAGGTCACGAATTAAAGTCCTTTTCGCTCTAGGACGCATATTTAAGGAGATATGGGCAAAAGAAGTTTTTCATATAAAAATTTCAATTTTTTTAGGTTTTGGGTGGATTTTTCAATTTTTTGGGGGTGTCACGAATTAAAGTCCTTTTCGCTCTAGGACGCATATTTAAGGAGATATGGGCAAAAGAAGTTTTTCGTATAAAAATTTCAATTTTTTTAGGTTTTGGGTGGATTTTTCAATTTTTTGGGGTGGTCACGAATTAAAGTCCTTTTCGCTCTAGGACGCATATTTAAGGAGATATGGGCAAAAGAAGTTTTTCATATAAAAATTTCATTTTTTTTAGGTTTTGGGTGGTCACGAATTAAAGTCCTTTTCGCTCTAGGACGCATATTTAAGGAGATATGGGCAAAAGAAGTTTTTCATATAAAAATTTCATTTTTTTTAGGTTTTGGGTGGATTTTTCAATTTTTTGGGGGTGTCACGAATTAAAGTCCTTTTCGCTCTAGGACGCATATTTAAGGA
The DNA here is from genome assembly GCF_050003625.1 of Haematobia irritans. NCBI lineage: Eukaryota > Metazoa > Arthropoda > Insecta > Diptera > Muscidae > Haematobia > Haematobia irritans. Next base: position 161,116,537 of record NC_134397.1, on the reverse strand, counting down.
GATATGGACAAAAGAAGTTTTTCGTATAAAAATTTCAATTTTTTTTAGGTTTTGGGTGGATTTTTCAATTTTTTGGGTGTGGTCACGAATTAAAGTCCTTTTCGCTCTAGGACGCATATTTAAGGAGATATGGGCAAAAGAAGTTTTTCGTATAAAAATTTCAATTTTTTTAGGTTTTGGGTGGATTTTTCAATTTTTTGGGGAGGTCACGAATTAAAGTCCTTTTCGCTCTAGGACGCATATTTAAGGAGATATGGGCAAAAGAAGTTTTTCATATAAAAATTTCAATTTTTTTAGGTTTTGGGTGGATTTTTCAATTTTTTGGGGGTGTCACGAATTAAAGTCCTTTTCGCTCTAGGACGCATATTTAAGGAGATATGGGCAAAAGAAGTTTTTCGTATAAAAATTTCAATTTTTTTAGGTTTTGGGTGAATTTTTCAATTTTTTGGGGTGGTCACGAATTAAAGTCCTTTTCGCTCTAGGACGCATATTTAAGGAGATATGGGCAAAAGAAGTTTTTCATATAAAAATTTCAATTTTTTTAGGTTTTGGGTGGATTTTTCAATTTTTTGGGGAGGTCACGAATTAAAGTCCTTTTCGCTCTAGGACGCATATTTAAGGAGATATGGGCAAAAGAAGTTTTTCATATAAAAATTTCAATTTTTTTAGGTTTTGGGTGGATTTTTCAATTTTTTGGGGGTGTCACGAATTAAAGTCCTTTTCGCTCTAGGACGCATATTTAAGGAGATATGGGCAAAAGAAGTTTTTCGTATAAAAATTTCAATTTTTTTAGGTTTTGGGTGGATTTTTCAATTTTTTGGGGTGGTCACGAATTAAAGTCCTTTTCGCTCTAGGACGCATATTTAAGGAGATATGGGCAAAAGAAGTTTTTCATATAAAAATTTCATTTTTTTAGGTTTTGGGTGGATTTTTAAATTTTTTGGGGGTGTCACGAATTAAAGTCCTTTTCGCTCTAGGACGCATATTTAAGGAGATATGGACAAAAGAAGTTTTTCGTATAAAAATTTCAATTTTTTTAGGTTTTGGGTGGATTTTTCAATTTTTTGGGTGTGGTCACGAATTAAAGTTCTTTTCGCTCTAGGACGCATATTTAAGGAGATATGGGCAAAAGAAGTTTTTCGTATAAAAATTTCAATTTTTTTAGGTTTTGGGTGGATTTTTCAATTTTTTGGGGTGGTCACGAATTAAAGTCCTTTTCGCTCTAGGACGCATATTTAAGGAGATATGGGCAAAAGAAGTTTTTCATATAAAAATTTCAATTTTTTTAGGTTTTGGGTGGATTTTTCAATTTTTTGGGGGATGCCACGAATTAAAGTCCTTTTCGCTCTAGGACGCATATTTAAGGAGATATGGGCAAAAGAGGTTTTTCATATAAAAAATTAAATTTTTTTAGGTTTTGGGTGGATTTTTCAATTTTTTGGGGGTGGTCACGAATTAAAGTCCTTTTCGCTCTAGGACGCTTAGTTTAGGAGATATGGGCAAAAGAAGTTTTTCATATAAAAATTTAAATTTTTTTAGGTTTTGGATGGATTTTTAAATTTTTTGGGGGAGGTCACGAATTAAAGTCCTTTTCGCTCTAGGACGCATATTTAAGGAGATGTGGGCAAAAGAAGTTTTTCATATAAAAATTTAAATTTTTTTAGGTTTGGATGGATTTTTCAATTTTTTGGGGGTGGTCACGAATTAAAGTCCTTTTCGCTCTAGGACGCATATTTAAGGAGATATGGGCAAAAGAAGTTTTTCATATAAAAATTTAAATTTTTTTAGGTTTTGGGTGGATTTTTCAATTTTTTGGGGGTGGTCACGAATTAAAGTCCTTTTCGCTCTAGGACGCTTAGTTTAGGAGATATGGGCAAAAGAAGTTTTTCATATAAAAATTTAAATTTTTTTAGGTTTTGGATGGATTTTCCAATTTTTTGGGGGTGGTCACGAATTAAAGTCCTTTTCGCTCTAGGACGCATATTTAAGGAGATATGGGCAAAAGAAGTTTTTCATATAAAAATTTCAATTTTTTTAGGTTTTGGGTGGATTTTTCAATTTTTTGGGGGTGTCACGTATTAAAGTCCTTTTCGCTCTAGGACGCATATTTAAGGAGATATGGGCAAAAGAAGTTTTTCGTATAAAAATTTCAATTTTTTTAGGTTTTGGGTGGATTTTTCAATTTTTTGGGGTGGTCACGAATGAAAGTCCTTTTCGCTCTAGGACGCATATTTAAGGAGATATGGGCAAAAGAAGTTTTTCATATAAAAATTTCATTTTTTTTAGGTTTTGGGTGGATTTTTCAATTTTTTGGGGGTGTCACGAATTAAAGTCCTTTTCGCTCTAGGACGCATATTTAAGGAGATATGGACAAAAGAAGTTTTTCGTATAAAAATTTAAATTTTTTTAGGTTTTGGGTGGATTTTTCAATTTTTTGGGTGTGGTCACGAATTAAAGTCCTTTTCGCTCTAGGACGCATATTTAAGGAGATATGGGCAAAAGAAGTTTTTCGTATAAAAATTTCAATTTTTTTAGGTTTTGGGTGGATTTTTCAATTTTTTGGGGTGGTCACGAATTAAAGTCCTTTTCGCTCTAGGACGCATATTTAAGGAGATATGGGCAAAAGAGGTTTTTCATATAAAAAATTCAATTTTTTTAGGTTTTGGGTGGATTTTTCAATTTTTTGGGGGTGGTCACGAATTAAAGTCCTTTTCGCTCTAGGACGCATATTTAAGGAGATATGGGCAAAAGAGGTTTTTCATATAAAAATTTCAATTTTTTTAGGTTTTGGGTGGATTTTTCAATTTTTTGGGGGTGGTCACGAATTAAAGTCCTTTTCGCTCTAGGACGCTTAGTTTAGGAGATATGGGCAAAAGAAGTTTTTCATATAAAAATTTAAATTTTTTTAGATTTTGGATGGATTTTTCAATTTTTTGGGGGAGGTCACGAATTAAAGTCCTTTTCGCTGTAGGACGCATATTTAAGGAGATATGGGCAAAAGAAGTTTTTCATATAAAAATTTCAATTTTTTTAGGTTTTGGGTGGATTTTTCAATTTTTTGGGGGAGGTCACGAATTAAAGTCCTTTTCGCTCTAGGACGCATATTTAAGGAGATATGGGCAAAAGAAGTTTTTCGTATAAAAATTTCAATTTTTTTAGGTTTTGGGTGGATTTTTCAATTTTTTGGGGTGGTCACGAATTAAAGTCCTTTTCGCTCTAGGACGCATATTTAAGGAGATATGGGCAAAAGAAGTTTTTCATATAAAAATTTCAATTTTTTTAGGTTTTGGGTGGATTTTTCAATTTTTTGGGGGATGTCACGAATTAAAGTCCTTTTCGCTCTAGGACGCATATTTAAGGAGATATGGGCAAAAGAGGTTTTTCATATAAAAAATTCAATTTTTTTAGGTTTTGGGTGGATTTTTCAATTTTTTGGGGGTGGTCACGAATTAAAGTCCTTTTCGCTCTAGGACGCTTAGTTTAGGGGATATGGGCAAAAGAAGTTTTTCATATAAAAATTTCAATTTTTTTAGGTTTTGGGTGGATTTTTCAATTTTTTTGGGGTGGTCACGAATTAAAGTCCTTTTCGCTCTAGGACGCATATTTAAGGAGATATGGGCAAAAGAGTTTTTCATATAAAAATTTCAATTTTTTTAGGTTTTGGGTGGATTTTTCAATTTTTTGGGGGTGGTCACGAATTAAAGTCCTTTTCGCTCTAGGACGCTTAGTTTAGGAGATATGGGCAAAAGAAGTTTTTCATATAAAAATTTAAATTTTTTTAGATTTTGGATGGATTTTTCAATTTTTTGCGGGAGGTCACGAATTAAAGTCCTTTTCGCTCTAGGACGCATATTTAAGGAGATATGGGCAAAAGAAGTTTTTCATATAAAAATTTCAATTTTTTTAGGTTTTGGGTGGATTTTTCAATTTTTTGGGGGAGGTCACGAATTAAAGTCCTTTTCGCTCTAGGACGCTTAGTTTAGGAGATATGGGCAAAAGAAGTTTTTCATATAAAAATTTAAATTTTTTTAGGTTTTGGATGGATTTTTCAATTTTTTGGGGGAGGTCACGAATTAAAGTCCTTTTCGCTCTAGGACGCATATTTAAGGAGATATGGGCAAAAGAAGTTTTTCATATAAAAATTAAAATTTTTTTAGGTTTTGGATGGATTTTTCAATTTTTTGGGGGTGGTCACGAATTAAAGTCCTTTTCGCTCTAGGACGCATATTTAAGGAGATATGGGCAAAAGAAGTTTTTCATATAAAAATTTCAATTTTTTTAGGTTTTGGGTGGATTTTTCAATTTTTTGGGGAGGTCACGAATTAAAGTCCTTTTCGCTCTAGGACGCATATTTAAGGAGATATGGGCAAAAGAAGTTTTTCATATAAAAATTTCAATTTTTTTAGGTTTTGGGTGGATTTTTCAATTTTTTGGGGGTGTCACGAATTAAAGTCCTTTTCGCTCTAGGACGCATATTTAAGGAGATATGGGCAAAAGAAGTTTTTCGTATAAAAATTTCAATTTTTTTAGGTTTTGGGTGGATTTTTCAATTTTTTGGGGTGGTCACGAATTAAAGTCCTTTTCGCTCTAGGACGCATATTAAAGGAGATATGGGCAAAAGAAGTTTTTCATATAAAAATTTCATTTTTTTAGGTTTTGGGTGGATTTTTCAATTTTTTGGGGGTGTCACGAATTAAAGTCCTTTTCGCTCTAGGACGCATATTTAAGGAGATATGGACAAAAGAAGTTTTTCGTATAAAAATTTAAATTTTTTTAGGTTTTGGGTGGATTTTTCAATTTTTTGGGTGTGGTCACGAATTAAAGTTCTTTTCGCTCTAGGACGCATATTTAAGGAGATATGGGCAAAAGAAGTTTTTCGTATAAAAATTTCAATTTTTTTAGGTTTTGGGTGGATTTTTCAATTTTTTGGGGTGGTCACGAATTAAAGTCCTTTTCGCTCTAGGACGCATATTTAAGGAGATATGGGCAAAAGAAGTTTTTCATATAAAAATTTCAATTTTTTTAGGTTTTGGGTGGATTTTTCAATTTTTTGGGGGATGCCACGAATTAAAGTCCTTTTCGCTCTAGGACGCATATTTAAGGAGATATGGGCAAAAGAGGTTTTTCATATAAAAAATTCAATTTTTTAGGTTTTGGGTGGATTTTTCAATTTTTTGGGGGTGGTCACGAATTAAAGTCCTTTTCGCTCTAGGACGCTTAGTTTAGGAGATATGGGCAAAAGAAGTTTTTCATATAAAAATTTCAATTTTTTTAGGTTTTGGGTGGATTTTTCAATTTTTTTGGGGTGGTCACGAATTAAAGTCCTTTTCGCTCTAGGACGCATATTTAAGGAGATATGGGCAAAAGAAGTTTTTCATATAAAAATTTCAATTTTTTTAGGTTTTGGGTGGATTTTTCAATTTTTTGGGGGTGGTCACGAATTAAAGTCCTTTTCGCTCTAGGACGCTTAGTTTAGGAGATATGGGCAAAAGAAGTTTTTCATATAAAAATTAAAATTTTTTTAGATTTTGGATGGATTTTTCAATTTTTTGGGGGAGGTCACGAATTAAAGTCCTTTTCGCTCTAGGACGCTTAGTTTAGGAGATATGGGCAAAAGAAGTTTTTCATATAAAAATTTAAATTTTTTTAGGTTTTGGATGAATTTTTCAATTTTTTGGGGGTGGTCACGAATTAAAGTCCTTTTCGCTCTAGGACGCATATTTAAGGAGATATGGGCAAAAGAAGTTTTTCATATAAAAATTTCAATTTTTTTAGGTTTTGGGTGGATTTTTCAATTTTTTGGGGGTGTCACGAATTAAAGTCCTTTTCGCTCTAGGACGCATATTTAAGGAGATATGGGCAAAAGAAGTTTTTCGTATAAAAATTTCAATTTTTTTAGGTTTTGGGTGGATTTTTCAATTTTTTGGGGTGGTCACGAATGAAAGTCCTTTTCGCTCTAGGACGCATATTTAAGGAGATATGGGCAAAAGAAGTTTTTCATATAAAAATTTCATTTTTTTAGGTTTTGGGTGGATTTTTCAATTTTTTGGGGGTGTCACGAATTAAAGTCCTTTTCGCTCTAGGACGCATATTTAAGGAGATATGGGCAAAAGAAGTTTTTCGTATAAAAATTTCAATTTTTTTAGGTTTTGGGTGGATTTTTCAATTTTTTGGGTGTGGCCACGAATTAAAGTCCTTTTCGCTCTAGGACGCATATTTAAGGAGATATGGGCAAAAGAAGTTTTTCGTATAAAAATTTCAATTTTTTTAGGTTTTGGGTGGATTTTTCAATTTTTTGGGGTGGTCACGAATTAAAGTCCTTTTCGCTCTAGGACGCATATTTAAGGAGATATGGGCAAAAGAAGTTTTTCATATAAAAATTTCAATTTTTTTAGGTTTTGGGTGGATTTTTCAATTTTTTGGGGGTGGTCACGAATTAAAGTCCTTTTCGCTCTATTACGCTTAGTTTAGGAGATATGGGCAAAAGAAGTTTTTCATATAAAAATTTCAATTTTTTTAGGTTTTGGGTGGATTTTTCAATTTTTTTGGGGTGGTCACGAATTAAAGTCCTTTTCGCTCTAGGACGCATATTTAAGGAGATATGGGCAAAAGAAGTTTTTCATATAAAAATTTCAATTTTTTTAGGTTTTGGGTGGAGTTTTCAATTTTTTGGGGGTGGTCACGAATTAAAGTCCTTTTCGCTCTAGGACGCTTAGTTTAGGAGATATGGGCAAAAGAAGTTTTTCATATAAAAATTTAAATTTTTTTAGATTTTGGATGGATTTTTCAATTTTTTGGGGGAGGTCACGAATTAAAGTCCTTTTCGCTCTAGGACGCATATTTAAGGAGATATGGGCAAAAGAAGTTTTTCATATAAAAATTTAAATGTTTTTAGATTTTGGATGGATTTTTCAATTTTTTGGGGGAGGTCACGAATTAAAGTCCTTTTCGCTCTAGGACGCATATTTAAGGAGATATGGGCAAAAGAAGTTTTTCGTATAAAAATTTCAATTTTTTTAGGTTTTGGGTGGATTTTTCAATTTTTTGGGGGTGTCACGAATTAAAGTCCTTTTCGCTCTAGGACGCATATTTAAGGAGATATGGGCAAAAGAAGTTTTTCATATAAAAATTTCATTTTTTTTTAGGTTTTGGGTGGATTTTTCAATTTTTTGGGGGTGTCACGAATTAAAGTCCTTTTCGCTCTAGGACGCATATTTAAGGAGATATGGACAAAAGAAGTTTTTCGTATAAAAATTTAAATTTTTTTAGGTTTTGGGTGGATTTTTAAATTTTTTGGGTGTGGTCACGAATTAAAGTCCTTTTCGCTCTAGGACGCATATTTAAGGAGATATGGGCAAAAGAAATTTTTCGTATAAAAATTTCAATTTTTTTAGGTTTTGGGTGGATTTTTCAATTTTTTGGGGTGGTCACGAATTAAAGTCCTTTTCGCTCTAGGACGCATATTTAAGGAGATATGGGCAAAAGAAGTTTTTCATATAAAAATTTCAATTTTTTTAGGTTTTGGGTGGATTTTTCAATTTTTTGGGGGATGTCACGAATTAAAGTCCTTTTCGCTCTAGGACGCATATTTAAGGAGATATGGGCAAAAGAGGTTTTTCATATAAAAAATTCAATTTTTTTAGGTTTTGGGTGGATTTTTCAATTTTTTGGGGGTGGTCACGAATTAAAATCCTTTTCGCTCTAGGACGCTTAGTTTAGGAGATATGGGCAAAAGAAGTTTTTCATATAAAAATTTCAATTTTTTTAGGTTTTGGGTGGATTTTTCAATTTTTTTGGGGTGGTCACGAATTAAAGTCCTTTTCGCTCTAGGACGCATATTTAAGGAGATATGGGCAAAAGAAGTTTTTCATATAAAAATTTCAATTTTTTTAGGTTTTGGGTGGATTTTTCAATTTTTTGGGGGTGGTCACGAATTAAAGTCCTTTTCGCTCTAGGACGCTTAGTTTAGGAGATATGGGCAAAAGAAGTTTTTCATATAAAAATTTAAATTTTTTTAGGTTTTGGATGGATTTTTCAATTTTTTGGGGGAGGTCACGAATTAAAGTCCTTTTCGCTCTAGGACGCATATTTAAGGAGATATGGGCAAAAGAAGTTTTTCATATAAAAATTTAAATTTTTTTAGGTTTTGGATGGATTTTTCAATTTTTTGGGGGTGGTCACGAATTAAAGTCCTTTTCGCTCTAGGACGCATATTTAAGGAGATATGGGCAAAAGAAGTTTTTCATATAAAAATTTCAATTTTTATAGGTTTTGGGTGGATTTTTCAATTTTTTGGGGGTGTCACGAATTAAAGTCCTTTTCGCTCTAGGACGCATATTTAAGGAGATATGGGCAAAAGAAGTTTTTCGTATAAAAATTTCAATTTTTTTAGGTTTTGGGTGGATTTTTCAATTTTTTGGGGTGGTCACGAATTAAAGTCCTTTTCGCTCTAGGACGCTTAGTTTAGGAGATATGGGCAAAAGAAGTTTTTCATATAAAAATTTAAATTTTTTTAGGTTTTGGGTGGATTTTTCAATTTTTTTGGGGTGGTCACGAATTAAAGTCCTTTTCGCTCTAGGACGCATATTTAAGGAGATATGGGCAAAAGAAGTTTTTCATATAAAAATTTCAATTTTTTTAGGTTTTGGGTGGATATTTCAATTTTTTGGGGGAGGTCACGAATTAAAGTCCTTTTCGCTCTAGGACGCTTAGTTTAGGAGATATGGGCAAAAGAAGTTTTTCATATAAAAATTTCAATTTTTTTAGGTTTTGGGTGGATTTTTCAATTTTTTGGGGGTGTCACGAATTAAAGTCCTTTTCGCTCTAGGACGCATATTTAAGGAGATATGGGCAAAAGAAGTTTTTCATATAAAAATTTCATTTTTTTTAGGTTTTGGGTGGATTTTTCAATTTTTTGGGGGTGTCACGAATTAAAGTCCTTTTCGCTCTAGGACGCATATTTAAGGAGATATGGACAAAAGAAGTTTTTCGTATAAAAATTTCAATTTTTTTAGGTTTTGGGTGGATTTTTCAATTTTTTGGGTGTGGTCACGAATTAAAGTCCTTTTCGCTCTAGGACGCTTAGTTTAGGAGATATGGGCAAAAGAAGTTTTTCATATAAAAATTTAAATTTTTTTAGGTTTTGGGTGGATTTTTCAATTTTTTTGGGGTGGTCACGAATTAAAGTCCTTTTCGCTCTAGGACGCATATTTAAGGAGATATGGGCAAAAGAAGTTTTTCATATAAAAATTTCAATTTTTTTAGGTTTTGGGTGGATTTTTCAATTTTTTGGGGGATGTCACGAATTAAAGTCCTTTTCGCTCTAGGACGCATATTTAAGGAGATATGGGCAAAAGAAGTTTTTCATATAAAAATTTCATTTTTTTTAGGTTTTGGGTGGATTTTTCAATTTTTTGGGGGTGTCACGAATTAAAGTCCTTTTCGCTCTAGGACGCATATTTAAGGAGATATGGACAAAAGAAGTTTTTCGTATAAAAATTTCAATTTTTTTAGGTTTTGGGTGGATTTTTCAATTTTTTGGGTGTGGTCACGAATTAAAGTCCTTTTCGCTCTAGGACGCATATTTAAGGAGATATGGGCAAAAGAAGTTTTTCGTATAAAAATTTCAATTTTTTAGGTTTTGGGTGGATTTTTCAATTTTTTGGGGTGGTCACGAATTAAAGTCCTTTTCGCTCTAGGACGCATATTTAAGGAGATATGGGCAAAAGAAGTTTTTCATATAAAAATTTCAATTTTTTTAGGTTTTGGGTGGATTTTTCAATTTTTTGGGGGATGTCACGAATTAAAGTCCTTTTCGCTCTAGGACGCATATTTAAGGAGATATGGGCAAAAGAGGTTTTTCATATAAAAAATTCAATTTTTTTAGGTTTTGGGTGGATTTTTCAATTTTTTGGGGGTGGTCACGAATTAAAGTCCTTTTCGCTCTAGGACGCTTAGTTTAGGAGATATGGGCAAAAGAAGTTTTTCATAAAAAAATTCCAATTTTTTTAGGTTTTGGGTGGATTTTTCAATTTTTTTGGGGTGGTCACGAATTAAAGTCCTTTTCGCTCTAGGACGCATATTTAAGGAGATATGGGCAAAAGAAGTTTTTCATATAAAAATTTAAATTTTTTTAGGTTTTGGGTGGATTTTTCAATTTTTTGGGGGTGGTCACGAATTAAAGTCCTTTTCGCTCTAGGACGCTTAGTTTAGGACATATGGGCAAAAGAAGTTTTTCATATAAAAATTTAAATTTTTTTAGGTTTTGGATGGATTTTTCAATTTTTTGGGGGAGGTCACGAATTAAAGTCCTTTTCGCTCTAGGACGCATTTTTAAGGAGATATGGGCAAAAGAAGTTTTTCATATAAAAATTTAAATTTTTTTAGGTTTTGGGTGGATTTTTCAATTTTTTGGGGGTGGTCACGAATTAAAGTCCTTTTCGCTCTAGGACGCTTAGTTTAGGAGATATGGGCAAAAGAAGTTTTTCATATAAAAATTTAAATTTTTTTAGGTTTTGGATGGATTTTTCAATATTTTGGGGGAGGTCACGAATTAAAGTCCTTTTCGCTCTAGGACGCATATTTAAGGAGATATGGGCAAAAGAAGTGTTTCATATAAAAATTTCAATTTTTTTAGGTTTTGGATGGATTTTTCAATTTTTTGGGGGTGGTCACGAATTAAAGTCCTTTTCGCTCTAGGACGCATATTTAAGGATATATGGGCAAAAGAAGTTTTTCATATAAAAATTTCATTTTTTTTGGGTTTTGGGTGGATTTTTCAATTTTTTGGGGGTGTCACGAATTAAAGTCCTTTTCGCTCTAGGACGCATATTTAAGGAGATATGGACAAAAGAAGTTTTTCGTATAAAAATTTCAATTTTTTTAGGTTTTGGGTGGATTTTTCAATTTTTTGGGTGTGGTCACGAGTTAAAGTCCTTTTCGCTCTAGGACGCATATTTAAGGAGATATGGGCAAAAGAAGTTTTTCATATAAAAATTTCAATTTTTTTAGGTTTTGGGTGGATTTTTCAATTTTTTGGGGGAGGTCACGAATTAAAGTCCTTTTCGCTCTAGGACGCATATTTAAGGAGATATGGGCAAAAGAAGTTTTTCATATAAAAATTTCAATTTTTTTAGGTTTTGGGTGGATTTTTCAATTTTTTGGGGGTGGTCACGAATTAAAGTCCTTTTCGCTCTAGGACGCTTAGTTTAGGAGATATGGGCAAAAGAAGTTTTTCATATAAAAATTTAAATTTTTTTAGGTTTTGGGTGGATTTTTCAATTTTTTGGGGGTGGTCACGAATTAAAGTCCTTTTCGCTCTAGGACGCATATTTAAGGAGATATGGGCAAAAGAAGTTTTTCATATAAAAGTTTCAATTTTTTTAGGTTTTGGGTGGATTTTTCAATTTTTTGGGGAGGTCACGAATTAAAGTCCTTTTCGCTCTAGGACGCATATTTAAGGAGATATGGGCAAAAGAAGTTTTTCATATAAAAATTTCAATTTTTTTAGGTTTTGGGTGGATTTTTCAATTTTTTGGGGGTGGTCACGAATTAAAGTCCTTTTCGCTCTAGGGCGCATATTTAAGGAGATATGGGCAAAAGAAGTTTTTCGTATAAAAATTTCAATTTTTTTAGGTTTTGGGTGGATTTTTCAATTTTTTGGGGTGGTCACGAATTAAAGTCCTTTTCGCTCTAGGACGCATATTTAAGGAGATATGGGCAAAAGAAGTTTTTCATATAAATTTTTTTTTTTATTTTTAGGTTTTGGGTGGATTTTTCAATTTTTTGGGGGTGTCACGAATTAAAGTCCTTTTCGCTCTAGGACGCATATTTAAGGAGATATGGACAAAAGGAGTTTTTCGTATAAAAATTTCAATTTTTTTAGGTTTTGGGTGGATTTTTCAATTTTTTGGGTGTGGTCACGAATTAAAGTCCTTTTCGCTCTAGGGCGCTTAGTTTAGGAGATATGGGCAAAAGAAGTTTTTCATATAAAAATTTAAATTTTTTTAGGTTTTGGATGGATTTTTCAATTTTTTGGGGGAGGTCACGAATTAAAGTCCTTTTCGCTCTAGGACGCATATTTAAGGAGATATGGGCAAAAGAAGTTTTTCGTATAAAAATTTCAATTTTTTTAGGTTTTGGGTGGATTTTTCAATTTTTTGGGGGTGTCACGAATTAAAGTCCTTTTCGCTCTAGGACGCATATTTAAGGAGATATGGGCAAAAGAAGTTTTTCATATAAAAATTTCATTTTTTTTTAGGTTTTGGGTGGATTTTTCAATTTTTTGGGGGTGTCACGAATTAAAGTCCTTTTCGCTCTAGGACGCATATTTAAGGAGATATGGACAAAAGAAGTTTTTCGTATAAAAATTTAATTTTTTTTAGGTTTTGGGTGGATTTTTAAATTTTTTGGGTGTGGTCACGAATTAAAGTCCTTTTCGCTCTAGGACGCATATTTAAGGAGATATGGGCAAAAGAAATTTTTCGTATAAAAATTTCAATTTTTTTAGGTTTTGGGTGGATTTTTCAATTTTTTGGGGTGGTCACGAATTAAAGTCCTTTTCGCTCTAGGACGCATATTTAAGGAGATATGGGCAAAAGAAGTTTTTCATATAAAAATTTCAATTTTTTTAGGTTTTGGGTGGATTTTTCAATTTTTTGGGGGATGTCACGAATTAAAGTCCTTTTCGCTCTAGGACGCATATTTAAGGAGATATGGGCAAAAGAGGTTTTTCATATAAAAAATTCAATTTTTTTAGGTTTTGGGTGGATTTTTCAATTTTTTGGGGGTGGTCACGAATTAAAATCCTTTTCGCTCTAGGACGCTTAGTTTAGGAGATATGGGCAAAAGAAGTTTTTCATATAAAAATTTCAATTTTTTTAGGTTTTGGGTGGATTTTTCAATTTTTTTGGGGTGGTCACGAATTAAAGTCCTTTTCGCTCTAGGACGCATATTTAAGGAGATATGGGCAAAAGAAGTTTTTCATATAAAAATTTCAATTTTTTTAGGTTTTGGGTGGATTTTTCAATTTTTTGGGGGTGGTCACGAATTAAAGTCCTTTTCGCTCTAGGACGCTTAGTTTAGGAGATATGGGCAAAAGAAGTTTTTCATATAAAAATTTAAATTTTTTTAGGTTTTGGATGGATTTTTCAATTTTTTGGGGGAGGTCACGAATTAAAGTCCTTTTCGCTCTAGGACGCATATTTAAGGAGATATGGGCAAAAGAAGTTTTTCATATAAAAATTTAAATTTTTTTAGGTTTTGGATGGATTTTTCAATTTTTTGGGGGTGGTCACGAATTAAAGTCCTTTTCGCTCTAGGACGCATATTTAAGGAGATATGGGCAAAAGAAGTTTTTCATATAAAAATTTCAATTTTTATAGGTTTTGGGTGGATTTTTCAATTTTTTGGGGGTGTCACGAATTAAAGTCCTTTTCGCTCTAGGACGCATATTTAAGGAGATATGGGCAAAAGAAGTTTTTCGTATAAAAATTTCAATTTTTTTAGGTTTTGGGTGGATTTTTCAATTTTTTGGGGTGGTCACGAATTAAAGTCCTTTTCGCTCTAGGACGCTTAGTTTAGGAGATATGGGCAAAAGAAGTTTTTCATATAAAAATTTAAATTTTTTTAGGTTTTGGGTGGATTTTTCAATTTTTTTGGGGTGGTCACGAATTAAAGTCCTTTTCGCTCTAGGACGCATATTTAAGGAGATATGGGCAAAAGAAGTTTTTCATATAAAAATTTCAATTTTTTTAGGTTTTGGGTGGATATTTCAATTTTTTGGGGGAGGTCACGAATTAAAGTCCTTTTCGCTCTAGGACGCTTAGTTTAGGAGATATGGGCAAAAGAAGTTTTTCATATAAAAATTTCAATTTTTTTAGGTTTTGGGTGGACTTTTCAATTTTTTGGGGGTGTCACGAATTAAAGTCCTTTTCGCTCTAGGACGCATATTTAAGGAGATATGGGCAAAAGAAGTTTTTCATATAAAAATTTCATTTTTTTTAGGTTTTGGGTGGATTTTTCAATTTTTTGGGGGTGTCACGAATTAAAGTCCTTTTCGCTCTAGGACGCATATTTAAGGAGATATGGACAAAAGAAGTTTTTCGTATAAAAATTTCAATTTTTTTAGGTTTTGGGTGGATTTTTCAATTTTTTGGGTGTGGTCACGAATTAAAGTCCTTTTCGCTCTAGGACGCTTAGTTTAGGAGATATGGGCAAAAGAAGTTTTTCATATAAAAATTTAAATTTTTTTAGGTTTTGGGTGGATTTTTCAATTTTTTTTGGGGTGGTCACGAATTAAAGTCCTTTTCGCTCTAGGACGCATATTTAAGGAGATATGGGCAAAAGAAGTTTTTCATATAAAAATTTCAATTTTTTTAGGTTTTGGGTGGATTTTTCAATTTTTTGGGGGATGTCACGAATTAAAGTCCTTTTCGCTCTAGGACGCATATTTAAGGAGATATGGGCAAAAGAAGTTTTTCATATAAAAATTTCATTTTTTTTAGGTTTTGGGTGGATTTTTCAATTTTTTGGGGGTGTCACGAATTAAAGTCCTTTTCGCTCTAGGACGCATATTTAAGGAGATATGGACAAAAGAAGTTTTTCGTATAAAAATTTCAATTTTTTTAGGTTTTGGGTGGATTTTTCAATTTTTTGGGTGTGGTCACGAATTAAAGTCCTTTTCGCTCTAGGACGCATATTTAAGGAGATATGGGCAAAAGAAGTTTTTCGTATAAAAATTTCAATTTTTTAGGTTTTGGGTGGATTTTTCAATTTTTTGGGGTGGTCACGAATTAAAGTCCTTTTCGCTCTAGGACGCATATTTAAGGAGATATGGGCAAAAGAAGTTTTTCATATAAAAATTTCAATTTTTTTAGGTTTTGGGTGGATTTTTCAATTTTTTGGGGGATGTCACGAATTAAAGTCCTTTTCGCTCTAGGACGCATATTTAAGGAGATATGGGCAAAAGAGGTTTTTCATATAAAAAATTCAATTTTTTTAGGTTTTGGGTGGATTTTTCAATTTTTTGGGGGTGGTCACGAATTAAAGTCCTTTTCGCTCTAGGACGCTTAGTTTAGGAGATATGGGCAAAAGAAGTTTTTCATAAAAAAATTCCAATTTTTTTAGGTTTTGGGTGGATTTTTCAATTTTTTTGGGGTGGTCACGAATTAAAGTCCTTTTCGCTCTAGGACGCATATTTAAGGAGATATGGGCAAAAGAAGTTTTTCATATAAAAATTTAAATTTTTTTAGGTTTTGGGTGGATTTTTCAATTTTTTGGGGGTGGTCACGAATTAAAGTCCTTTTCGCTCTAGGACGCTTAGTTTAGGACATATGGGCAAAAGAAGTTTTTCATATAAAAATTTAAATTTTTTTAGGTTTTGGATGGATTTTTCAATTTTTTGGGGGAGGTCACGAATTAAAGTCCTTTTCGCTCTAGGACGCATATTTAAGGAGATATGGGCAAAAGAAGTTTTTCATATAAAAATTTAATTTTTTTTAGGTTTTGGGTGGATTTTTCAATTTTTTGGGGGTGGTCACGAATTAAAGTCCTTTTCGCTCTAGGACGCTTAGTTTAGGAGATATGGGCAAAAGAAGTTTTTCATATAAAAATTTAAATTTTTTTAGGTTTTGGATGGATTTTTCAATTTTTTGGGGGAGGTCACGAATTAAAGTCCTTTTCGCTCTAGGACGCATATTTAAGGAGATATGGGCAAAAGAAGTGTTTCATATAAAAATTTCAATTTTTTTAGGTTTTGGATGGATTTTTCAATTTTTTGGGGGTGGTCACGAATTAAAGTCCTTTTCGCTCTAGGACGCATATTTAAGGATATATGGGCAAAAGAAGTTTTTCATATAAAAATTTCATTTTTTTTGGGTTTTGGGTGGATTTTTCAATTTTTTGGGGGTGTCACGAATTAAAGTCCTTTTCGCTCTAGGACGCATATTTAAGGAGATATGGACAAAAGAAGTTTTTCGTATAAAAATTTCAATTTTTTTAGGTTTTGGGTGGATTTTTCAATTTTTTGGGTGTGGTCACGAATTAAAGTCCTTTTCGCTCTAGGACGCATATTTAAGGAGATATGGGCAAAAGAAGTTTTTCATATAAAAATTTCAATTTTTTTAGGTTTTGGGTGGATTTTTCAATTTTTTGGGGGAGGTCACGAATTAAAGTCCTTTTCGCTCTAGGACGCATATTTAAGGAGATATGGGCAAAAGAAGTTTTTCATATAAAAATTTAAATTTTTTTAGGTTTTGGGTGGATTTTTCAATTTTTTGGGGGTGGTCACGAATTAAAGTCCTTTTCGCTCTAGGACGCTTAGTTTAGGAGATATGGGCAAAAGAAGTTTTTCATATAAAAATTTAAATTTTTTTAGGTTTTGGGTGGATTTTTCAATTTTTTGGGGGTGGTCACGAATTAAAGTCCTTTTCGCTCTAGGACGCATATTTAAGGAGATATGGGCAAAAGAAGTTTTTCATATAAAAGTTTCAATTTTTTTAGGTTTTGGGTGGATTTTTCAATTTTTTGGGGAGGTCACGAATTAAAGTCCTTTTCGCTCTAGGACGCATATTTAAGGAGATATGGGCAAAAGAAGTTTTTCATATAAAAATTTCAATTTTTTTAGGTTTTGGGTGGATTTTTCAATTTTTTGGGGGTGGTCACGAATTAAAGTCCTTTTCGCTCTAGGGCGCATATTTAAGGAGATATGGGCAAAAGAAGTTTTTCGTATAAAAATTTCAATTTTTTTAGGTTTTGGGTGGATTTTTCAATTTTTTGGGGTGGTCACGAATTAAAGTCCTTTTCGCTCTAGGACGCATATTTAAGGAGATATGGGCAAAAGAAGTTTTTCATATAAAATTTTTTTTTTATTTTTAGGTTTTGGGTGGATTTTTCAATTTTTTGGGGGTGTCACGAATTAAAGTCCTTTTCGCTCTAGGACGCATATTTAAGGAGATATGGACAAAAGGAGTTTTTCGTATAAAAATTTCAATTTTTTTAGGTTTTGGGTGGATTTTTCAATTTTTTGGGTGTGGTCACGAATTAAAGTCCTTTTCGCTCTAGGGCGCTTAGTTTAGGAGATATGGGCAAAAGAAGTTTTTCATATAAAAATTTAAATTTTTTTAGGTTTTGGATGGATTTTTCAATTTTTTGGGGGAGGTCACGAATTAAAGTCCTTTTCGCTCTAGGACGCATATTTAAGGAGATATGGGCAAAAGAAGTTTTTCATATAAAAATTTAAATTTTTTTAGGTTTTGGATGGATTTTTCAATTTTTTGGGGGTGGTCACGAATTAAAGTCCTTTTCGCTCTAGGACGCATATTTAAGGAGATATGGGCAAAAGAAGTTTTTCATATAAAAATTTCATTTTTTTTAGGTTTTGGGTGGATTTTTCAATTTTTTGGGGGAGGTCACGAATTAAAGTCCTTTTCGCTCTAGGACGCTTAGTTTAGGAGATATGGGCAAAAGAAGTTTTTCATATAAATATTTAAATTTTTTTAGGTTTTGGATGGATTTTTCAATTTTTTGGGGGAGGTCACGAATTAAAGTCCTTTTCGCTCTAGGACGCATATTTAAGGAGATATGGGCAAAAGAAGTTTTTCATATAAAAATTTAAATTTTTTTAGGTTTTGGATGGATTTTTCAATTTTTTGGGGGTGGTCACGAATTAAAGTCCTTTTCGCTCTAGGACGCATATTTAAGGAGATATGGGCAAAAGAAGTTTTTCATATAAAAATTTCAATTTTTATAGGTTTTGGGTGGATTTTTCAATTTTTTGGGGGTGTCACGAATTAAAGTCCTTTTCGCTCTAGGACGCATATTTAAGGAGATATGGGCAAAAGAAGTTTTTCGTATAAAAATTTCAATTTTTTTAGGTTTTGGGTGGATTTTTCAATTTTTTGGGGGTGGTCACGAATTAAAGTCCTTTTCGCTCTAGGACGCATATTTAAGGAGATATGGGCAAAAGAAGTTTTTCATATAAAAATTTCAATTTTTTTAGGTTTTGGGTGGATTTTTCAATTTTTTGGGGGTGGTCACGAATTAAAGTCCTTTTCGCTCTAGGGCGCTTAGTTTAGGAGATATGGGCAAAAGAAGTTTTTCATATAAAAATTTAAATTTTTTTAGGTTTTGGATGGATTTTTCAATTTTTTGGGGGAGGTCACGAATTAAAGTCCTTTTCGCTCTAGGACGCATATTTAAGGAGATATGGGCAAAAGAAGTTTTTCATATAAAAATTTCAATTTTTTTAGGTTTTGGGTGGATTTTTCAATTTTTTGGGGGTGGTCACGAATTAAAGTCCTTTTCGCTCTAGGACGCTTAGTTTAGGAGATATGGGCAAAAGAAGTTTTTCATATAAAAATTTAAATTTTTTTAGGTTTTGGATGGATTTTTCAATTTTTTGGGGGTGGTCACGAATTAAAGTCCTTTTCACTCTAGGACGCATATTTAAGGAGATATGGGCAAAAGAAGTTTTTCATATAAAAATTTAAATGTTTTTAGGTTTTGGATGGATTTTTCAATTTTTTGGGGGAGGTCACGAATTAAAGTCCTTTTCGCCCTAGGACGCTTAGTTTAGGAGATATGGGCAAAAGAAGTTTTTCATATAAAAATTTAAATTTTTTTAGGTTTTGGATGGATTTTTCAATTTTTTGGGGGAGGTCACGAATTAAAGTCCTTTTCGCTCTAGGACGCATATTTAAGGAGATATGGGCAAAAGAAGTTTTTCATATAAAAATTTAATTTTTTTTAGGTTTTGGGTGGATTTTTCAATTTTTTGGGGGTGGTCACGTATTAAAGTCCTTTTCGCTCTAGGACGCATATTTAAGGAGATATGGGCAAAAGAAGTTTTTCATATAAAAATTTCAATTTTTTAGGTTTTGGGTGGATTTTTCAATTTTTTGGGGAGGTCACGAATTAAAGTCCTTTTCGCTCTAGGACGCATATTTAAGGAGATATGGGCAAAAGAAGTTTTTCATATAAAAATTTCAATTTTTTTAGGTTTTGGGTGGATTTTTCAATTTTTTGGGGGTGGTCACGAATTAAAGTCCTTTTCGCTCTAGGGCGCATATTTAAGGAGATATGGGCAAAAGAAGTTTTTCGTATAAAAATTTCAATTTTTTTAGGTTTTGGGTGGATTTTTCAATTTTTTGGGGTGGTCACGAATTAAAGTCCTTTTCGCTCTAGGACGCATATTTAAGGAGATATGGGCAAAAGAAGTTTTTCATATAAAATTTTTTTTTTATTTTTAGGTTTTGGGTGGATTTTTCAATTTTTTGGGGGTGTCACGAATTAAAGTCCTTTTCGCTCTAGGACGCATATTTAAGGAGATATGGGCAAAAGAAGTTTTTCATATAAAAATTTCAATTTTTTTAGGTTTTGGGTGGATTTTTCAATTTTTTGGGGGTGGTCACGAATTAAAGTCCTTTTCGCTCTAGGACGCTTAGTTTAGGAGATATGGGCAAAAGAAGTTTTTCATATAAAAATTAAAATTTTTTTAGATTTTGGATGGATTTTTCAATTTTTTGGGGGAGGTCACGAATTAAAGTCCTTTTCGCTCTAGGACGCTTAGTTTAGGAGATATGGGCAAAAGAAGTTTTTCATATTGTTTAGCATTGCGCTAAACTTTTGCTCAGCACTGTGGAGTTATACTTTTGAACAGCACTGCAACTAGCGGTGCATTGACACATACATACGTCACTAGTCACAGTGCTCTCTCTCCACAGTGTTGTTGCCACCAGTAGCTGAATAATAATAACAAAGCTGTCAAATAACTTCCATCACATTGGAAAATGTAAAAGTAAAGTTAATTGTTTTGCGCCCTTTGCAACCGCCACAACGTCGTGACAAGTGAAATAAAAAAACCCAAAAGAGAACAAATACAAGCCAAAGTAAAAGTTAAAATAACAAGAGTAACAAATTTATTAAACAAACTATTGTGAATATAAAAAACAAAATCAAAAGTGTTTGTAAAATATTATCAAATAAACATAAAGAAACAAAACCAACAGTGTATACATACAGTTAAATAAGAACTAAAAACTATTGCACAATTGAGAATTAAATAAATAAATAAATTTGTTAACTAATACTAAATTTGCTACTTAAAACCTACGTTGATACAAACTTTAATAATACAGTGAGCATTTGTTAATCATATAATTAATAAAATTTTGGCTACTTATACTACATTTTTGTTATTGGTAAAATTGCAAAAGAACCTAACTACCCTAAATTGAATTATAAAAAAAATTAAACTATTTACATACAAAATTGTGAATTATACATAAACCCTAGTTAAAATACTTACCTTGTTACATTGCCTATACTTACCTAAAATCAAATTTTAAACCTAAAATACTTACCTATTTACATTGCACATATTTACCTAACAACAGTTCGTTGAATTAACATTACTTACCTTTTGTGAAACCCTTTGTATGAACACCATTATACTTACCACTGAAATAAAACTCAAAACTGTGAAATATTAAATTGAAACAATCTTTGTGTTTTCAATAAAAAAGGCCAGTGTACAAACATTATTTGGTCCATTCGAACCGTATGTGAAAATTTGCATCAAAATAATTTTTGCTTTCCCTAAATTATTGTTGGGACATTCCAAAAACTTAAAATATTTTGGACAGTGTGGTTCAAAAACAAAAAATCATAATATTACCAAGTGCTAAATTGTGAAAGTGAATTTTGAACAGTGCTACAAAAACAAATCTTTAACAAAAATAAATTTTTCGTGCCGGTTCGGTAAGAAATTAAAATACACAAAATACACAACATCACAACAACAAAAACAAAAAGCAGAACATCGAACCTTCTCGAATTTTGGAAGGCAGATCCCGTTGAAGCGGTTTATTTGGAAGCCAACCACAAAACAACAACAAAAACACAAAGTACAACATCCAAAGTGAGTACAAGCTTTGATTTTTTTTCGTTTTTGGCGCGACAAGCCAACGGAATATATTGGGCGCTGCTAACAAGACACTCTCCCGTACTTTGATCCAAGGAGTTGTTGTTTTTTACATGCTTGACCCTATATATTTTGTATGTTTGACCCTTACATAAGCTATTTTTGCGGAAAATTGTTTGGTTTATTGATTTGCATGTTTGTTGGATAAATTTGACACAATAAATCTCACTAGTATTAAAAGTGTATTATCATCTTGCTGGTATCCATTTTGTCTGTGTATGAGTGATGACCCAAATCGATTTTTTTGCAAGTTAAGCTAAGTCAAAAAATGTATGGAAGAAATTTAATGAAACACGAAATATTTTGGGGATAATTCGAAATTTGTGTTGAACTTGTTGATTTCGTATTTATTTCCGATATATTGTGAACTTTTGGAAAATCTTTTTCTTGGAAAAAAAACTCGAAACTAAATTTAATTATTGTTGGGCATAACAGGGGATCTGTATCAAAAATTTTACTAACTTACGAGCCTCGAAGTGGTTGTTCCCATACGTTTTTTGGTGATAAATTGAAACTTTTAATTTGAGACACGGAAAATTCAAACGTTTGGCCAAATTTTTACAAAGTACGAAAATTTTTTATTTTATGTTTTGTTAACCCTCTATTCGTATCGTAAAATCAATTAAAAAATGATGATGAAAAGTTGTCTTTGTAAGAAATTTGGAGGATGGTGAATTTTAAAACTTTCGTACCGACCCACGCATACTTACTCTTACAATACCCCTCGTACATATTCCATTTGGTGATTTGCAAACTGACTTAAGTCAATTAAAAAGAAATTCAACTGATATTTTGCAAAGTGACCCAAATCAACTTTGAAAATAAAAAGTTTGCAACTGTAAAGCAAAATTTACACCTCTCAACGGCTCATAATACTGATAAGATCTTTTCATATGTTTTGAAAAGTTATTTCTTTGTTTTGGAAACTTACTTTTTTTTTGGTTTTTGAAATCCTAAACAAAGACTGGGCTGGTTAAAAATATTTTAATGGGTGACTTATTCTATGCTTGTTTGGATGTGAATTTTATAAATAAAGGCTAAATACTCAAGTAAGTTATTATTTGGCAACTAGTTTCAACTCAGTTGATGGATACGAAATTTTCGGCCCTGAAGACTACAACATTGTATTTTCTCTGTCCAATAATAAATTTAACAAAAATCTTATACCACTATCAAGTTTGTGAAACTATTTGGGCTTTATTTAATCCTGTAAACCTATGACCCGCTTTTCTTATCTTTATTGTTTTGTCTTGCGAGTTTTTTGGTAATTCTTCTGATGGTCCGGAGAAATAATTAATCATTTGACGCAATTATCTCCGTGTTTTCAAACTTATTGTAACTTTTATAGCCGAAAGTAACACTTCAAAATCAAACACTTCTTTTGCAAGAGGTTAAGATTCGGTTTTATTTAATCCTCGTTTTTGCTTCATCTTTGCGAAGTTTTGTCGCATCAAAATTTTGACATAAGAAATAAATTGGGCAAAATGGAGAAAATTTTTAAAGAGCAATTTGTAAACAGTGTCAATGATTTGAATGATTTTGAAAGCATTTATTCTGTCGCGAAGACCACTGAAGATATTCGACAACTTGAGTCCCTAAGGGTAGAAGTTGAGACCCTATGGTCAAATGTTAAAAAAGCATACTTCGATTGTCGCAATCATGTTCCACAAGGTGAGGAACAACCAATAGATAAAACGAAACTTCGGACCCACTACCACGAAGCGATGTCGTCATACAAAAGAGTTTTGAGTTCTATCAATGCTGATATAATCGCATTAAAGGATCACGCGGCCAAAGAAAAGACAGAAAGAGAATCTTTAGAGACCCATGATAGGAATCTTGAGTTTTCGCCAGCTTTAAGACTTCCTCCCTGTGATACTGACGTTTTTAGGGGAGGATACAGCGCTTGGCCTACTTTTAGGGATCTTTTTTCTGCCATTTATATTAACAACTCTCGACTTAGTAACGTCGAAAAACTATTCCATCTGACACAGAAAACTTCTGGAGAGGCAAGGGAAATAATTAGTAACGTTCCATTAACCAATGATGGGTTTATTTTAGCGTGGAAAAATTTGACGGATCGTTACGAAAACAAAAGAATGCAGGTTAATGATCAATTGAAAACACTTTTCAATTTGCCCAACGTCTCTGTTGATTCAAGTCAATCAGTGCAAAAACTTCAAAGAACAGTGAACAGTTGTATCCAGACTCTGGAAACACTTGGTATAGAAGTCAAGGAATGGGACCCAATTCTAATTTATCTCTGTTCTTCAAAATTACCAAGACCCTTTTTCGAGGAATTTGAGAATTCTTTGGAAGACTGTAAGACTCTTCCAACTTGGAATCGATTCGAACTTTTTTTGACTCACAAATTCAAAACTCTCGAGTCAGTGGTGAATATAAAACCAATATTCAATAAAACAAACCAAAATAAAGTTGATAACAAATATAGGCCAGAGAAGGGAAAATTCGTCAATAGTTTTCAAACCAACGTTTCACAGAAACCTCATTCGGGGAGCAAAAACAAATTTAATTCGAAAGCAGTTGCTACAAATTCAAAAATAACTTATCCAAACTCAAGTTCAAATAGTCAAATGTGTCCAATTTGTAGAGAAGTGCATTTTATTCGGGATTGTCCCAAATTTATTGAGAAAAATATCAATGATAGAATTCATGTTGTCAAAGTTGCACATCTTTGCTACAATTGTCTGTCATCCAACCATGGCATAAAAGATTGTAAAAGTAAATATTCTTGTCGAGAATGTAAAATGCGACATCATACAATGTTACATAAGGGAACAGAGACACAAAATGTTACCCATGACCCAACAAGAGAATTAGTACGACCCGGCACTAGTACTGCGGCTCTAACAACTCAAATACAGTCCACTCCAAACATGGAAAACAATATTACGACTTTGACTCTTCAAGATGATCGAACTTGTGAGGATCATCCCAGAGGTACATTGCTTTTCACAGCCTTAGTTCAAATCGAGTCTCGCGGACAATTATTTGATGCCAGAGCAATCATTGACTCTGGATCTCAATCTACTTTCATATCGGAAAAACTCAAGAATAAATTGTGTTTGCCAACTAAACGAAATTTAGTACATATTACAGGAGTTAGTGAGATGGTGGCAGAAACTTCTACAAAAGCCTGTCTTTTCAATTTACATTCTCGTCTAGACCCTAGTTTCCATTTAGAAGTTTGGGCTCCTGTTTTGAGGTCCCTTCCGTCAAATTTACCAGCACAAAACCTAGATTTATCACTACTTAGGGATTTTGTCAACCTTGATTTGGCAGATCCAAAATTCTACATCAGTCAACCGGTTGATCTTCTAATTGGAATGGATATAGGACCCTTAATTTTTAACACTAATACACCTATGAAATCAATCGGCTCTTTATTGGCCCAGCACACCGTTTTTGGGTGGATTGTTGGTGGTCCAATATTTCACGAAAATGTTAACAAAAACAGAATCTCCTTACATAACACTGTTTCCATTGAAAATATTCTCACACGTTTTTGGGAGGTGGAGGAAATCCCAAAAAAGATTTTGAGATCAGAAGATGATGCATTTTGCGAATTAAACTTCAAAAACACTACAAAGCGTAATGAACAGGGCAGATATGTTGTGACCCTTCCATTTAAAAGTTGTGAAGAATTAGGAAATTCTCGAAATATCGCAATGGCGCAATTTTTCCGAATGGAGCGGAAGCTAATGAAGACTCCTGATATAAAGGCACAATATGATCAAACAATTTTAGAATACTTGGAACTGGGACACATGAAGAAAATTTCGCCTCAAGAAATTTCTAAAACTCCTAATTATTATCTACCACATCATGCGGTGATAAAACCTGATCGTTTGACAACAAAACTTCGAGTTGTTTTTAATGCGTCAAGCCCTTCCTCAAATAAACGTAGCCTCAATGATAATTTATTTACTGGACCCATTCTCCAGCAAGATCTTGTCTTACAAATACTGAAATGGAGATTCTTTAAGTATGTTTATTGTGCGGATGTCACTAAGATGTACAGACAAATTCTGCTCGACAAAAGTCAAACACAATATCAGCGTATACTTTTTAGAAAATCTCCAACTGACCCATTAGAAGATTTTGAACTCTTAACAGTAACTTTTGGAGTTAATTGTGCTCCATTCCTGGCAATCCGGACACTTCTTCAACTTGCAGAGGATGTGGCGGACAAATATCCCATTGCATCCAAAATTATACGAGAAAATTTATATGTAGATGATGTTTTAGCTGGCGCGCACACTATTGAGGACGCTATTAAATCTCGTAAAGAGTTAATTCGAGCTTTGGGCTCTGCGGGTTTTAAACTAATGAAGTGGTCATCTAATAATCATAAAGTTATTCAAGATTTGCCTTCGGAACAGTTGCTTCCACTAAACTGGTTGGAGTTATCTGAGGACTCATCAACCAAGACACTAGGAGTCAGGTGGAACATATCCGGGGATTATTTCACTTTTAATCAGCCAACTATAGAAGGTAGGCAAAATTACACCAAAAGAGAAGTTTTATCCTCTATTGCAAAATTATTTGACCCATGTGGATGGTTAGCTCCAGTTATTGTGGTAGCCAAATTGGTTATGCAGCAAATATGGCTGGACAAAATCGACTGGGATGACCCATTGAAAACTGTTACTCTCATGAATTGGCAAAAATTCGTAAAAAATAGTGACGCTATTGAATCTGTAAAAATACCTAGATGGATTAATTTTGTCCCAAATTCAAAAATAGAGATTCATGGGTTTTGTGATGCATCCGAGAGTGCATATGGGGCAGCTTTATATATTCGTGTTGAACTCCAAGATAACCAAGTTGAAACACATCTGATAGCTGCTAAGACCCGCGTTGCTCCAATTAAAAAGATTTCTTTGCCCCGACTCGAGTTGTGCGGAGCAGTTTTACTTTCTAAATTAGCATCAACAACGATTACAAATCTTCAAATTTCTAATTACTCAACTCAGTTTTGGACAGATTCTACAATCGTGTTAGCGTGGTTAAAAAAGCCTCCCTGTGCATGGAGTACATTTGTGGGAAATCGTGTTTCTGAAATTCTGGAAAATGTTGGCAACGATAAATGGCAACATGTTGACTCCGAAGACAACCCAGCTGATGTGGCTAGTAGAGGTTGTACGCCTTCTGAATTAAAATCACATCAATTATGGTGGCATGGGCCACAATGGTTGAAGTTACCTAGAGACAGATGGCCGAAATTTGAAATTTTGGAAGACACAAATTTAGAAACAAAGACTGTGAAGGTTTTAAATGCTTCCACTTTTGAAGACCCTCTGATGCGACTTTCTTCGTTACCACGCGCTTACAGAGTATTGAGTTATGTTTTGCGTTTTTGGAGAAATACCGGGCAAAACAGATCACATCTAAGAATTTCTACCCAGGAGATAACTCCAGAAGAAATTCAAGAAACAAAACGACGTTTGCTCATTATGACTAAAAGTCAACATTTTGCACATGACTACGCTAACTTATTGAAGAAAATAAAAATCCCGTCTACTAGTAGTTTATTGACGATGAACCCATTTATTGACTCAAGTGGCATTATGCGGTCAAATGGGCGACTAGTTCAATCTCCAGTTTTAAGTTATAACGAAAGACATCCTATTCTTTTGCCATATGATGCTCGCTTTACACAACTTTTGGTTGAATTTACTCATAAAGTTACTCTTCACGGTGGTAGTCAACTTATGACCCGTGTTTTGAGATCGGAATTCTGGATATTTCGATTAAAACCTTTGGTGAAAAAAGTTATCCACAATTGTAAGACTTGCATATTATTCAAACGACACACCCAATCTCAAATAATGGCATCACTTCCGCCTGAACGCACCCTGCTTTCACGACCTTTTACTAATACAGGTGTTGATTTTGCAGGTCCCTTCAACATTAAAAACTATAAAACAAGGGTCTGCTTGATAACCAAAGGTTATATCTGTATTTTTGTGTGCTTTGCAACAAAGGCTGTTTACTTAGAAGCTACAAGTGATTTATCGTCACAGTCTTTTCTTGCGGCTTTTTCACGATTTATTGCTCGAAGAGGTTGCCCTTCTTGTATTTATTCAGATAATGGGAAGAATTTCACTGGTGCAGCAGAACTTTTGAAGAAAGATCGTCTACAATTTATGAAAAGTTTACAAACCCAAACATTGCAACAATATTCTCACAACAATCTTGTGTGGAAATTTATACCTCCTGGTGCCCCTCATATGGGCGGTTTATGGGAAGCGGGTGTGAAATCACTGAAGACCCATTTACGAAAGTTTATTCCTAATATGAGCTTCACTTTTGAAGAATTATCTACCATATTGGCTCGTATAGAAGCTTGTTTGAATTCACGACCTTTGTATAGAGCCAATGATGATCCTAATGATTTTTCTCCTCTTACCCCTGGTCATTTTTTGATCGGGACTTCAATGCTGGCTCCAGCGGAGCCTGATATTTCAGATCAAGATGTCACACTTGCCAACAGGTGGCAACGACTCAAAATTGTGTCTCAATATTTTTGTATGAGGTGGAAGTCAGAATACCTTAAAGAATTGCACCGTCGCAACAAATGGAAGTACCAGCAGGAAAATTTAAAAGAAAATGATCTCGTGGTAATAAAAGATGACAGATTTCCTCCCACTGATTGGGCAATGGGTCGGATTGAAAAAATATATCCGGGTACCGACCAAAACATAAGGGTAGTAGATATACGAACGGCAAGGGGGACATTCAGTAGACCCGTTACGAAGCTGGTCAAGCTATTTTCCGCATGACTAGCTTTTTGCGCCTTAACCAAAAAGACTTTGTACTCGCAGCGATTTTTTATTTCAGGTATGGCTGCATATTTACCACGCCCGGATAGAAGTAATAGTGAGCGACTCGGTCGGGAGAGAAACAACAGGGCACCAGAGAGGACTCCAAGGCATCGATCCAGCAATCGCCAGAACCAACACGTTGATTGGCGCGGAAGACCAACTTCCTGGCAATATTCTTGCGGTCTCTGTCAGGAAGACCACGCCATAAGTTCCTGTGCTCGATTTTTAGAGAAGACACCATCACAACGCTATGAAACTGTCGAGAGGCGTGGTTACTGCAGAAACTGCCTAGCAAGAAGTCATCTTGCTCCTGACTGTCCTTCTCTAAGTGGCTGTAGAAGATGCAATTTGCGCCATCATTCACTTCTCCACGGAGCTCCCCAATTCGACGACCCGCTAAGACCCGCTCACCTTGTTGGACCAATAGCAGATGCGCCACCCTCAGACCCTACACCTTCTCGCGAAGATGACGCCCCTTTGCGGTGGGATTTAGTTTTTGTACCCACAGCTACGGTACGAGTGTCGGAGGACGGGGTGAACACCTGGACCACTATTCGGGCAATTATAAATCAATCTGCCACCATGTCCAGGATGGCGTATTCTACCTTTCGACGCATAGGGCTACGGTCATTTATTCATCGAGGCCATCGCTTTACAACGTTTCGCTTAATGCCTCGGAGCACCAACAGTACGTGGGCACTGCGTGTAAATGCCCTAATCACAAATGATTTGCCAACCAGACCGTATTCAGACCCTATATTAGAAGACCCGACCCGAGATCTCGCTGCAGATACGCTAGCAGATATAGACCCACGTTCAAACACAACAATAGATTTAGAGCTGGGAGCCGATGTTTATCCAGCGCTACGAAGAGATGGTCATGTTTTCACCGGGCTAGGCGATGTGCACGCCTATCAAACAACGCTTGGCTACACGTTTGCTGGTCCAATAAGGAACATGCCAATGAATTAAGCCCTAGAATCTGAAAATTGTAACACTTGTCACGGCGGGCCCAGAATGTTTAGCATTGCGCTAAACTTTTGCTCAGCACTGTGGAGTTATACTTTTGAACAGCACTGCAACTAGCGGTGCATTGACACATACATACGTCACTAGTCACAGTGCTCTCTCTCCACAGTGTTGTTGCCACCAGTAGCTGAATAATAATAACAAAGCTGTCAAATAACTTCCATCACATTGGAAAATGTAAAAGTAAAGTTAATTGTTTTGCGCCCTTTGCAACCGCCACAACGTCGTGACAAGTGAAATAAAAAAACCCAAAAGAGAACAAATACAAGCCAAAGTAAAAGTTAAAATAACAAGAGTAACAAATTTATTAAACAAACTATTGTGAATATAAAAAACAAAATCAAAAGTGTTTGTAAAATATTATCAAATAAACATAAAGAAACAAAACCAACAGTGTATACATACAGTTAAATAAGAACTAAAAACTATTGCACAATTGAGAATTAAATAAATAAATAAATTTGTTAACTAATACTAAATTTGCTACTTAAAACCTACGTTGATACAAACTTTAATAATACAGTGAGCATTTGTTAATCATATAATTAATAAAATTTTGGCTACTTATACTACATTTTTGTTATTGGTAAAATTGCAAAAGAACCTAACTACCCTAAATTGAATTATAAAAAAAATTAAACTATTTACATACAAAATTGTGAATTATACATAAACCCTAGTTAAAATACTTACCTTGTTACATTGCCTATACTTACCTAAAATCAAATTTTAAACCTAAAATACTTACCTATTTACATTGCACATATTTACCTAACAACAGTTCGTTGAATTAACATTACTTACCTTTTGTGAAACCCTTTGTATGAACACCATTATACTTACCACTGAAATAAAACTCAAAACTGTGAAATATTAAATTGAAACAATCTTTGTGTTTTCAATAAAAAAGGCCAGTGTACAAACATTATTTGGTCCATTCGAACCGTATGTGAAAATTTGCATCAAAATAATTTTTGCTTTCCCTAAATTATTGTTGGGACATTCCAAAAACTTAAAATATTTTGGACAGTGTGGTTCAAAAACAAAAAATCATAATATTACCAAGTGCTAAATTGTGAAAGTGAATTTTGAACAGTGCTACAAAAACAAATCTTTAACAAAAATAAATTTTTCGTGCCGGTTCGGTAAGAAATTAAAATACACAAAATACACAACATCACAACAACAAAAACAAAAAGCAGAACATCGAACCTTCTCGAATTTTGGAAGGCAGATCCCGTTGAAGCGGTTTATTTGGAAGCCAACCACAAAACAACAACAAAAACACAAAGTACAACATCCAAAGTGAGTACAAGCTTTGATTTTTTTTCGTTTTTGGCGCGACAAGCCAACGGAATATATTGGGCGCTGCTAACAAGACACTCTCCCGTACTTTGATCCAAGGAGTTGTTGTTTTTTACATGCTTGACCCTATATATTTTGTATGTTTGACCCTTACATAAGCTATTTTTGCGGAAAATTGTTTGGTTTATTGATTTGCATGTTTGTTGGATAAATTTGACACAATAAATCTCACTAGTATTAAAAGTGTATTATCATCTTGCTGGTATCCATTTTGTCTGTGTATGAGTGATGACCCAAATCGATTTTTTTGCAAGTTAAGCTAAGTCAAAAAATGTATGGAAGAAATTTAATGAAACACGAAATATTTTGGGGATAATTCGAAATTTGTGTTGAACTTGTTGATTTCGTATTTATTTCCGATATATTGTGAACTTTTGGAAAATCTTTTTCTTGGAAAAAAAACTCGAAACTAAATTTAATTATTGTTGGGCATAACAGGGGATCTGTATCAAAAATTTTACTAACTTACGAGCCTCGAAGTGGTTGTTCCCATACGTTTTTTGGTGATAAATTGAAACTTTTAATTTGAGACACGGAAAATTCAAACGTTTGGCCAAATTTTTACAAAGTACGAAAATTTTTTATTTTATGTTTTGTTAACCCTCTATTCGTATCGTAAAATCAATTAAAAAATGATGATGAAAAGTTGTCTTTGTAAGAAATTTGGAGGATGGTGAATTTTAAAACTTTCGTACCGACCCACGCATACTTACTCTTACAATACCCCTCGTACATATTCCATTTGGTGATTTGCAAACTGACTTAAGTCAATTAAAAAGAAATTCAACTGATATTTTGCAAAGTGACCCAAATCAACTTTGAAAATAAAAAGTTTGCAACTGTAAAGCAAAATTTACACCTCTCAACGGCTCATAATACTGATAAGATCTTTTCATATGTTTTGAAAAGTTATTTCTTTGTTTTGGAAACTTACTTTTTTTTTGGTTTTTGAAATCCTAAACAAAGACTGGGCTGGTTAAAAATATTTTAATGGGTGACTTATTCTATGCTTGTTTGGATGTGAATTTTATAAATAAAGGCTAAATACTCAAGTAAGTTATTATTTGGCAACTAGTTTCAACTCAGTTGATGGATACGAAATTTTCGGCCCTGAAGACTACAACATTGTATTTTCTCTGTCCAATAATAAATTTAACAAAAATCTTATACCACTATCAAGTTTGTGAAACTATTTGGGCTTTATTTAATCCTGTAAACCTATGACCCGCTTTTCTTATCTTTATTGTTTTGTCTTGCGAGTTTTTTGGTAATTCTTCTGATGGTCCGGAGAAATAATTAATCATTTGACGCAATTATCTCCGTGTTTTCAAACTTATTGTAACTTTTATAGCCGAAAGTAACACTTCAAAATCAAACACTTCTTTTGCAAGAGGTTAAGATTCGGTTTTATTTAATCCTCGTTTTTGCTTCATCTTTGCGAAGTTTTGTCGCATCAAAATTTTGACATAAGAAATAAATTGGGCAAAATGGAGAAAATTTTTAAAGAGCAATTTGTAAACAGTGTCAATGATTTGAATGATTTTGAAAGCATTTATTCTGTCGCGAAGACCACTGAAGATATTCGACAACTTGAGTCCCTAAGGGTAGAAGTTGAGACCCTATGGTCAAATGTTAAAAAAGCATACTTCGATTGTCGCAATCATGTTCCACAAGGTGAGGAACAACCAATAGATAAAACGAAACTTCGGACCCACTACCACGAAGCGATGTCGTCATACAAAAGAGTTTTGAGTTCTATCAATGCTGATATAATCGCATTAAAGGATCACGCGGCCAAAGAAAAGACAGAAAGAGAATCTTTAGAGACCCATGATAGGAATCTTGAGTTTTCGCCAGCTTTAAGACTTCCTCCCTGTGATACTGACGTTTTTAGGGGAGGATACAGCGCTTGGCCTACTTTTAGGGATCTTTTTTCTGCCATTTATATTAACAACTCTCGACTTAGTAACGTCGAAAAACTATTCCATCTGACACAGAAAACTTCTGGAGAGGCAAGGGAAATAATTAGTAACGTTCCATTAACCAATGATGGGTTTATTTTAGCGTGGAAAAATTTGACGGATCGTTACGAAAACAAAAGAATGCAGGTTAATGATCAATTGAAAACACTTTTCAATTTGCCCAACGTCTCTGTTGATTCAAGTCAATCAGTGCAAAAACTTCAAAGAACAGTGAACAGTTGTATCCAGACTCTGGAAACACTTGGTATAGAAGTCAAGGAATGGGACCCAATTCTAATTTATCTCTGTTCTTCAAAATTACCAAGACCCTTTTTCGAGGAATTTGAGAATTCTTTGGAAGACTGTAAGACTCTTCCAACTTGGAATCGATTCGAACTTTTTTTGACTCACAAATTCAAAACTCTCGAGTCAGTGGTGAATATAAAACCAATATTCAATAAAACAAACCAAAATAAAGTTGATAACAAATATAGGCCAGAGAAGGGAAAATTCGTCAATAGTTTTCAAACCAACGTTTCACAGAAACCTCATTCGGGGAGCAAAAACAAATTTAATTCGAAAGCAGTTGCTACAAATTCAAAAATAACTTATCCAAACTCAAGTTCAAATAGTCAAATGTGTCCAATTTGTAGAGAAGTGCATTTTATTCGGGATTGTCCCAAATTTATTGAGAAAAATATCAATGATAGAATTCATGTTGTCAAAGTTGCACATCTTTGCTACAATTGTCTGTCATCCAACCATGGCATAAAAGATTGTAAAAGTAAATATTCTTGTCGAGAATGTAAAATGCGACATCATACAATGTTACATAAGGGAACAGAGACACAAAATGTTACCCATGACCCAACAAGAGAATTAGTACGACCCGGCACTAGTACTGCGGCTCTAACAACTCAAATACAGTCCACTCCAAACATGGAAAACAATATTACGACTTTGACTCTTCAAGATGATCGAACTTGTGAGGATCATCCCAGAGGTACATTGCTTTTCACAGCCTTAGTTCAAATCGAGTCTCGCGGACAATTATTTGATGCCAGAGCAATCATTGACTCTGGATCTCAATCTACTTTCATATCGGAAAAACTCAAGAATAAATTGTGTTTGCCAACTAAACGAAATTTAGTACATATTACAGGAGTTAGTGAGATGGTGGCAGAAACTTCTACAAAAGCCTGTCTTTTCAATTTACATTCTCGTCTAGACCCTAGTTTCCATTTAGAAGTTTGGGCTCCTGTTTTGAGGTCCCTTCCGTCAAATTTACCAGCACAAAACCTAGATTTATCACTACTTAGGGATTTTGTCAACCTTGATTTGGCAGATCCAAAATTCTACATCAGTCAACCGGTTGATCTTCTAATTGGAATGGATATAGGACCCTTAATTTTTAACACTAATACACCTATGAAATCAATCGGCTCTTTATTGGCCCAGCACACCGTTTTTGGGTGGATTGTTGGTGGTCCAATATTTCACGAAAATGTTAACAAAAACAGAATCTCCTTACATAACACTGTTTCCATTGAAAATATTCTCACACGTTTTTGGGAGGTGGAGGAAATCCCAAAAAAGATTTTGAGATCAGAAGATGATGCATTTTGCGAATTAAACTTCAAAAACACTACAAAGCGTAATGAACAGGGCAGATATGTTGTGACCCTTCCATTTAAAAGTTGTGAAGAATTAGGAAATTCTCGAAATATCGCAATGGCGCAATTTTTCCGAATGGAGCGGAAGCTAATGAAGACTCCTGATATAAAGGCACAATATGATCAAACAATTTTAGAATACTTGGAACTGGGACACATGAAGAAAATTTCGCCTCAAGAAATTTCTAAAACTCCTAATTATTATCTACCACATCATGCGGTGATAAAACCTGATCGTTTGACAACAAAACTTCGAGTTGTTTTTAATGCGTCAAGCCCTTCCTCAAATAAACGTAGCCTCAATGATAATTTATTTACTGGACCCATTCTCCAGCAAGATCTTGTCTTACAAATACTGAAATGGAGATTCTTTAAGTATGTTTATTGTGCGGATGTCACTAAGATGTACAGACAAATTCTGCTCGACAAAAGTCAAACACAATATCAGCGTATACTTTTTAGAAAATCTCCAACTGACCCATTAGAAGATTTTGAACTCTTAACAGTAACTTTTGGAGTTAATTGTGCTCCATTCCTGGCAATCCGGACACTTCTTCAACTTGCAGAGGATGTGGCGGACAAATATCCCATTGCATCCAAAATTATACGAGAAAATTTATATGTAGATGATGTTTTAGCTGGCGCGCACACTATTGAGGACGCTATTAAATCTCGTAAAGAGTTAATTCGAGCTTTGGGCTCTGCGGGTTTTAAACTAATGAAGTGGTCATCTAATAATCATAAAGTTATTCAAGATTTGCCTTCGGAACAGTTGCTTCCACTAAACTGGTTGGAGTTATCTGAGGACTCATCAACCAAGACACTAGGAGTCAGGTGGAACATATCCGGGGATTATTTCACTTTTAATCAGCCAACTATAGAAGGTAGGCAAAATTACACCAAAAGAGAAGTTTTATCCTCTATTGCAAAATTATTTGACCCATGTGGATGGTTAGCTCCAGTTATTGTGGTAGCCAAATTGGTTATGCAGCAAATATGGCTGGACAAAATCGACTGGGATGACCCATTGAAAACTGTTACTCTCATGAATTGGCAAAAATTCGTAAAAAATAGTGACGCTATTGAATCTGTAAAAATACCTAGATGGATTAATTTTGTCCCAAATTCAAAAATAGAGATTCATGGGTTTTGTGATGCATCCGAGAGTGCATATGGGGCAGCTTTATATATTCGTGTTGAACTCCAAGATAACCAAGTTGAAACACATCTGATAGCTGCTAAGACCCGCGTTGCTCCAATTAAAAAGATTTCTTTGCCCCGACTCGAGTTGTGCGGAGCAGTTTTACTTTCTAAATTAGCATCAACAACGATTACAAATCTTCAAATTTCTAATTACTCAACTCAGTTTTGGACAGATTCTACAATCGTGTTAGCGTGGTTAAAAAAGCCTCCCTGTGCATGGAGTACATTTGTGGGAAATCGTGTTTCTGAAATTCTGGAAAATGTTGGCAACGATAAATGGCAACATGTTGACTCCGAAGACAACCCAGCTGATGTGGCTAGTAGAGGTTGTACGCCTTCTGAATTAAAATCACATCAATTATGGTGGCATGGGCCACAATGGTTGAAGTTACCTAGAGACAGATGGCCGAAATTTGAAATTTTGGAAGACACAAATTTAGAAACAAAGACTGTGAAGGTTTTAAATGCTTCCACTTTTGAAGACCCTCTGATGCGACTTTCTTCGTTACCACGCGCTTACAGAGTATTGAGTTATGTTTTGCGTTTTTGGAGAAATACCGGGCAAAACAGATCACATCTAAGAATTTCTACCCAGGAGATAACTCCAGAAGAAATTCAAGAAACAAAACGACGTTTGCTCATTATGACTAAAAGTCAACATTTTGCACATGACTACGCTAACTTATTGAAGAAAATAAAAATCCCGTCTACTAGTAGTTTATTGACGATGAACCCATTTATTGACTCAAGTGGCATTATGCGGTCAAATGGGCGACTAGTTCAATCTCCAGTTTTAAGTTATAACGAAAGACATCCTATTCTTTTGCCATATGATGCTCGCTTTACACAACTTTTGGTTGAATTTACTCATAAAGTTACTCTTCACGGTGGTAGTCAACTTATGACCCGTGTTTTGAGATCGGAATTCTGGATATTTCGATTAAAACCTTTGGTGAAAAAAGTTATCCACAATTGTAAGACTTGCATATTATTCAAACGACACACCCAATCTCAAATAATGGCATCACTTCCGCCTGAACGCACCCTGCTTTCACGACCTTTTACTAATACAGGTGTTGATTTTGCAGGTCCCTTCAACATTAAAAACTATAAAACAAGGGTCTGCTTGATAACCAAAGGTTATATCTGTATTTTTGTGTGCTTTGCAACAAAGGCTGTTTACTTAGAAGCTACAAGTGATTTATCGTCACAGTCTTTTCTTGCGGCTTTTTCACGATTTATTGCTCGAAGAGGTTGCCCTTCTTGTATTTATTCAGATAATGGGAAGAATTTCACTGGTGCAGCAGAACTTTTGAAGAAAGATCGTCTACAATTTATGAAAAGTTTACAAACCCAAACATTGCAACAATATTCTCACAACAATCTTGTGTGGAAATTTATACCTCCTGGTGCCCCTCATATGGGCGGTTTATGGGAAGCGGGTGTGAAATCACTGAAGACCCATTTACGAAAGTTTATTCCTAATATGAGCTTCACTTTTGAAGAATTATCTACCATATTGGCTCGTATAGAAGCTTGTTTGAATTCACGACCTTTGTATAGAGCCAATGATGATCCTAATGATTTTTCTCCTCTTACCCCTGGTCATTTTTTGATCGGGACTTCAATGCTGGCTCCAGCGGAGCCTGATATTTCAGATCAAGATGTCACACTTGCCAACAGGTGGCAACGACTCAAAATTGTGTCTCAATATTTTTGTATGAGGTGGAAGTCAGAATACCTTAAAGAATTGCACCGTCGCAACAAATGGAAGTACCAGCAGGAAAATTTAAAAGAAAATGATCTCGTGGTAATAAAAGATGACAGATTTCCTCCCACTGATTGGGCAATGGGTCGGATTGAAAAAATATATCCGGGTACCGACCAAAACATAAGGGTAGTAGATATACGAACGGCAAGGGGGACATTCAGTAGACCCGTTACGAAGCTGGTCAAGCTATTTTCCGCATGACTAGCTTTTTGCGCCTTAACCAAAAAGACTTTGTACTCGCAGCGATTTTTTATTTCAGGTATGGCTGCATATTTACCACGCCCGGATAGAAGTAATAGTGAGCGACTCGGTCGGGAGAGAAACAACAGGGCACCAGAGAGGACTCCAAGGCATCGATCCAGCAATCGCCAGAACCAACACGTTGATTGGCGCGGAAGACCAACTTCCTGGCAATATTCTTGCGGTCTCTGTCAGGAAGACCACGCCATAAGTTCCTGTGCTCGATTTTTAGAGAAGACACCATCACAACGCTATGAAACTGTCGAGAGGCGTGGTTACTGCAGAAACTGCCTAGCAAGAAGTCATCTTGCTCCTGACTGTCCTTCTCTAAGTGGCTGTAGAAGATGCAATTTGCGCCATCATTCACTTCTCCACGGAGCTCCCCAATTCGACGACCCGCTAAGACCCGCTCACCTTGTTGGACCAATAGCAGATGCGCCACCCTCAGACCCTACACCTTCTCGCGAAGATGACGCCCCTTTGCGGTGGGATTTAGTTTTTGTACCCACAGCTACGGTACGAGTGTCGGAGGACGGGGTGAACACCTGGACCACTATTCGGGCAATTATAAATCAATCTGCCACCATGTCCAGGATGGCGTATTCTACCTTTCGACGCATAGGGCTACGGTCATTTATTCATCGAGGCCATCGCTTTACAACGTTTCGCTTAATGCCTCGGAGCACCAACAGTACGTGGGCACTGCGTGTAAATGCCCTAATCACAAATGATTTGCCAACCAGACCGTATTCAGACCCTATATTAGAAGACCCGACCCGAGATCTCGCTGCAGATACGCTAGCAGATATAGACCCACGTTCAAACACAACAATAGATTTAGAGCTGGGAGCCGATGTTTATCCAGCGCTACGAAGAGATGGTCATGTTTTCACCGGGCTAGGCGATGTGCACGCCTATCAAACAACGCTTGGCTACACGTTTGCTGGTCCAATAAGGAACATGCCAATGAATTAAGCCCTAGAATCTGAAAATTGTAACACTTGTCACGGCGGGCCCAGAATGTTTAGCATTGCGCTAAACTTTTGCTCAGCACTGTGGAGTTATACTTTTGAACAGCACTGCAACTAGCGGTGCATTGACACATACATACGTCACTAGTCACAGTGCTCTCTCTCCACAGTGTTGTTGCCACCAGTAGCTGAATAATAATAACAAAGCTGTCAAATAACTTCCATCACATTGGAAAATGTAAAAGTAAAGTTAATTGTTTTGCGCCCTTTGCAACCGCCACAACGTCGTGACAAGTGAAATAAAAAAACCCAAAAGAGAACAAATACAAGCCAAAGTAAAAGTTAAAATAACAAGAGTAACAAATTTATTAAACAAACTATTGTGAATATAAAAAACAAAATCAAAAGTGTTTGTAAAATATTATCAAATAAACATAAAGAAACAAAACCAACAGTGTATACATACAGTTAAATAAGAACTAAAAACTATTGCACAATTGAGAATTAAATAAATAAATAAATTTGTTAACTAATACTAAATTTGCTACTTAAAACCTACGTTGATACAAACTTTAATAATACAGTGAGCATTTGTTAATCATATAATTAATAAAATTTTGGCTACTTATACTACATTTTTGTTATTGGTAAAATTGCAAAAGAACCTAACTACCCTAAATTGAATTATAAAAAAAATTAAACTATTTACATACAAAATTGTGAATTATACATAAACCCTAGTTAAAATACTTACCTTGTTACATTGCCTATACTTACCTAAAATCAAATTTTAAACCTAAAATACTTACCTATTTACATTGCACATATTTACCTAACAACAGTTCGTTGAATTAACATTACTTACCTTTTGTGAAACCCTTTGTATGAACACCATTATACTTACCACTGAAATAAAACTCAAAACTGTGAAATATTAAATTGAAACAATCTTTGTGTTTTCAATAAAAAAGGCCAGTGTACAAACACATATAAAAATTTAAATTTTTTTAGGTTTTGGATGGATTTTTCAATTTTTTGGGGGTGGTCACGAATTAAAGTCCTTTTCGCTCTAGGACGCATATTTAAGGAGATATGGGCAAAAGAAGTTTTTCATATAAAAATTTCAATTTTTTTAGGTTTTGGGTGGATTTTTCAATTTTTTGGGGAGGTCACGAATTAAAGTCCTTTTCGCTCTAGGACGCATATTTAAGGAGATATGGGCAAAAGAAGTTTTTCATATAAAAATTTCAATTTTTTTAGGTTTTGGGTGGATTTTTCAATTTTTTGGGGGTGTCACGTATTAAAGTCCTTTTCGCTCTAGGACGCACATTTAAGGAGATATGGGCAAAAGAAGTTTTTCGTATAAAAATTTCAATTTTTTTAGGTTTTGGGTGGATTTTTCAATTTTTTGGGGGTGTCACGAATTAAAGTCCTTTTCGCTCTAGGACGCATATTTAAGGAGATATGGGCAAAAGAAGTTTTTCATATAAAAATTTCAATTTTTTTAGGTTTTGGGTGGATTTTTCAATTTTTTGGGGGTGGTCACGAATTAAAGTCCTTTTCGCTCTAGGACGCTTAGTTTAGGAGATATGGGCAAAAGAAGTTTTTCATATAAAAATTTCAATTTTTTTAGGTTTTGGGTGGATTTTTCAATTTTTTGGGGAGGTCACGAATTAAAGTCCTTTTCGCTCTAGGACGCATATTTAAGGAGATATGGGCAAAAGAAGTTTTTCATATAAAAATTTCAATTTTTTTAGGTTTTGGGTGGATTTTTCAATTTTTTGGGGGTGTCACGTATTAAAGTCCTTTTCGCTCTAGGACGCACATTTAAGGAGATATGGGCAAAAGAAGTTTTTCGTATAAAAATTTCAATTTTTTTAGGTTTTGGGTGGATTTTTCAATTTTTTGGGGTGGTCACGAATGAAAGTCCTTTTCGCTCTAGGACGCATATTTAAGGAGATATGGGCAAAAGAAGTTTTTCATATAAAAATTTCATTTTTTTTAGGTTTTGGGTGGATTTTTCAATTTTTTTGGGGGTGTCACAAATTAAAGTCCTTTTCGCTCTAGGACGCATATTTAAGGAGATATGGGCAAAAGAAGTTTTTCGTATAAAAATTTCAATTTTTTTAGGTTTTGGGTGGATTTTTCAATTTTTTGGGTGTGGTCACGAATTAAAGTCCTTTTCGCTCTAGGACGCATATTTAAGGAGATATGGGCAAAAGAAGTTTTTCGTATAAAAATTTCAATTTTTTTAGGTTTTGGGTGGATTTTTCAATTTTTTGGGGTGGTCACGAATTAAAGTCCTTTTCGCTCTAGGACGCATATTTAAGGAGATATGGGCAAAAGAAGTTTTTCATATAAAAATTTCAATTTTTTTAGGTTTTGGGTGGATTTTTCAATTTTTTGGGGGATGTCACGAATTAAAGTCCTTTTCGCTCTAGGACGCATATTTAAGGAGATATGGGCAAAAGAGGTTTTTCATATAAAAAATTCAATTTTTTTAGGTTTTGGGTGGATTTTTCAATTTTTTGGGGGTGGTCACGAATTAAAGTCCTTTTCGCTCTAGGACGCTTAGTTTAGGAGATATGGGCAAAAGAAGTTTTTCATATAAAAATTTCATTTTTTTTAGGTTTTGGGTGGATTTTTCAATTTTTTTGGGGTGGTCACGAATTAAAGTCCTTTTCGCTCTAGGACGCATATTTAAGGAGATATGGGCAAAAGAAGTTTTTCATATAAAAATTTCAATTTTTTTAGGTTTTGGGTGGATTTTTCAATTTTTTGGGGGTGGTCACGAATTAAAGTCCTTTTCGCTCTAGGACGCTTAGTTTAGGAGATATGGGCAAAAGAAGTTTTTCATATAAAAATTTAAATTTTTTTAGATTTTGGATGGATTTTTCAATTTTTTGGGGGAGGTCACGAATTAAAGTCCTTTTCGCTCTAGGACGCACATTTAAGGAGATATGGGCAAAAGAAGTTTTTCATATAAAAATTTCAATTTTTTTAGGTTTTGGGTGGATTTTTCAATTTTTTGGGGGAGGTCACGAATTAAAGTCCTTTTCGCTCTAGGACGCATATTTAAGGAGATATGGGCAAAAGAAGTTTTTCGTATAAAAATTTCAATTTTTTTAGGTTTTGGGTGGATTTTTCAATTTTTTGGGGTGGTCACGAATTAAAGTCCTTTTCGCTCTAGGACGCATATTTAAGGAGATATGGGCAAAAGAAGTTTTTCATATAAAAATTTCATTTTTTTTTAGGTTTTGGGTGGATTTTTCAATTTTTTGGGGGTGTCACGAATTAAAGTCCTTTTCGCTCTAGGACGCATATTTAAGGAGATATGGACAAAAGAAGTTTTTCGTATAAAAATTTAAATTTTTTTAGGTTTTGGGTGGATTTTTAAATTTTTTGGGTGTGGTCACGAATTAAAGTCCTTTTCGCTCTAGGACGCATATTTAAGGAGATATGGGCAAAAGAAATTTTTCGTATAAAAATTTCAATTTTTTTAGGTTTTGGGTGGATTTTTCAATTTTTTGGGGTGGTCACGAATTAAAGTCCTTTTCGCTCTAGGACGCATATTTAAGGAGATATGGGCAAAAGAAGTTTTTCATATAAAAATTTCAATTTTTTTAGGTTTTGGGTGGA
This sequence comes from Haematobia irritans, assembly GCF_050003625.1. NCBI lineage: Eukaryota > Metazoa > Arthropoda > Insecta > Diptera > Muscidae > Haematobia > Haematobia irritans. Next base: position 161,074,857 of record NC_134397.1, on the reverse strand, counting down.
TTTTTCAATTTTTTGGGGGATGTCACGAATTAAAGTCCTTTTCGCTCTAGGACGCATATTTAAGGAGATATGGGCAAAAGAGGTTTTTCATATAAAAAATTCAATTTTTTTAGGTTTTGGGTGGATTTTTCAATTTTTTGGGGGTGGTCACGAATTAAAGTCCTTTTCGCTCTAGGACGCTTAGTTTAGGAGATATGGGCAAAAGAAGTTTTTCATATAAAAATTTCAATTTTTTTAGGTTTTGGGTGGATTTTTCAATTTTTTTGGGGTGGTCACGAATTAAAGTCCTTTTCGCTCTAGGACGCATATTTAAGGAGATATGGGCAAAAGAAGTTTTTCATATAAAAATTTCAATTTTTTTAGGTTTTGGGTGGATTTTTCAATTTTTTGGGGGTGGTCACGAATTAAAGTCCTTTTCGCTCTAGGACGCTTAGTTTAGGAGATATGGGCAAAAGAAGTTTTTCATATAAAAATTTAAATTTTTTTAGATTTTGGATGGATTTTTCAATTTTTTGGGGGAGGTCACGAATTAAAGTCCTTTTCGCTCTAGGACGCATATTTAAGGAGATATGGGCAAAAGAAGTTTTTCATATAAAAATTTCATTTTTTTTAGGTTTTGGGTGGATTTTTCAATTTTTTGGGGGAGGTCACGAATTAAAGTCCTTTTCGCTCTAGGACGTTTAGTTTAGGAGATATGGGCAAAAGAAGTTTTTCATATAAAAATTTAAATTTTTTTAGGTTTTGGATGGATTTTTCAATTTTTTGGGGGAGGTCACGAATTAAAGTCCTTTTCGCTCTAGGACGCATATTTAAGGAGATATGGGCAAAAGAAGTTTTTCATATAAAAATTTAAATTTTTTTAGGTTTTGGGTGGATTTTTCAATTTTTTGGGGGTGGTCACGAATTAAAGTCCTTTTCGCTCTAGGACGCATATTTAAGGAGATATGGGCAAAAGAAGTTTTTCATATAAAAATTTCAATTTTTATAGGTTTTGGGTGGATTTTTCAATTTTTTGGGGGTGTCACGAATTAAAGTCCTTTTCGCTCTAGGACGCATATTTAAGGAGATATGGGCAAAAGAAGTTTTTCGTATAAAAATTTAAATTTTTTTAGGTTTTGGGTGGATTTTTCAATTTTTTGGGGTGGTCACGAATTAAAGTCCTTTTCGCTCTAGGACGCTTAGTTTAGGAGATATGGGCAAAAGAAGTTTTTCATATAAAAATTTAAATTTTTTTAGGTTTTGGGTGGATTTTTCAATTTTTTTGGGGTGGTCACGAATTAAAGTCCTTTTCGCTCTAGGACGCATATTTAAGGAGATATGGGCAAAAGAAGTTTTTCATATAAAAATTTCAATTTTTTTAGGTTTTGGGTGGATTTTTCAATTTTTTGGGGGTGTCACGAATTAAAGTCCTTTTCGCTCTAGGACGCATATTTAAGGAGATATGGGCAAAAGAAGTTTTTCATATAAAAATTTCATTTTTTTTAGGTTTTGGGTGGATTTTTCAATTTTTTGGGGGTGTCACGAATTAAAGTCCTTTTCGCTCTAGGACGCATATTTAAGGAGATATGGACAAAAGAAGTTTTTCGTATAAAAATTTCAATTTTTTTAGGTTTTGGGTGGATTTTTCAATTTTTGGGTGTGGTCACGAATTAAAGTCCTTTTCGCTCTAGGACGCTTAGTTTAGGAGATATGGGCAAAAGAAGTTTTTCATATAAAAATTTAAATTTTTTTTGGTTTTGGGTGGATTTTTCAATTTTTTTGGGGTGGTCACGAATTAAAGTCCTTTTCGCTCTAGGACGCATATTTAAGGAGATATGGGCAAAAGAAGTTTTTCATATAAAAATTTCAATTTTTTTAGGTTTTGGGTGGATTTTTCAATTTTTTGGGGGATGTCACGAATTAAAGTCCTTTTCGCTCTAGGACGCATATTTAAGGAGATATGGGCAAAAGAAGTTTTTCATATAAAAATTTCATTTTTTTTAGGTTTTGGGTGGATTTTTCAATTTTTTGGGGGTGTCACGAATTAAAGTCCTTTTCGCTCTAGGACGCATATTTAAGGAGATATGGACAAAAGAAGTTTTTCGTATAAAAATTTCAATTTTTTTAGGTTTTGGGTGGATTTTTCAATTTTTTGGGTGTGGTCACGAATTAAAGTCCTTTTCGCTCTAGGACGCATATTTAAGGAGATATGGGCAAAAGAAGTTTTTCGTATAAAAATTTCAATTTTTTAGGTTTTGGGTGGATTTTTCAATTTTTTGGGGTGGTCACGAATTAAAGTCCTTTTCGCTCTAGGACGCATATTTAAGGAGATATGGGCAAAAGAAGTTTTTCATATAAAAATTTCAATTTTTTTAGGTTTTGGGTGGATTTTTCAATTTTTTGGGGGATGTCACGAATTAAAGTCCTTTTCGCTCTAGGACGCATATTTAAGGAGATATGGGCAAAAGAGGTTTTTCATATAAAAAATTCAATTTTTTTAGGTTTTGGGTGGATTTTTCAATTTTTTGGGGGTGGTCACGAATTAAAGTCCTTTTCGCTCTAGGACGCTTAGTTTAGGAGATATGGGCAAAAGAAGTTTTTCATATAAAAATTTCAATTTTTTTAGGTTTTGGGTGGATTTTTCAATTTTTTTGGGGTGGTCACGAATTAAAGTCCTTTTCGCTCTAGGACGCATATTTAAGGAGATATGGGCAAAAGAAGTTTTTCATATAAAAATTTCAATTTTTTTAGGTTTTGGGTGGATTTTTCAATTTTTTGGGGGTGGTCACGAATTAAAGTCCTTTTCGCTCTAGGACGCTTAGTTTAGGAGATATGGGCAAAAGAAGTTTTTCATATAAAAATTTAAATTTTTTTAGGTTTTGGATGGATTTTTCAATTTTTTGGGGGAGGTCACGAATTAAAGTCCTTTTCGCTCTAGGACGCATATTTAAGGAGATATGGGCAAAAGAAGTTTTTCATATAAAAATTTCAATTTTTTTAGGTTTTGGGTGGATTTTTCAATTTTTTGGGGGAGGTCACGAATTAAAGTCCTTTTCGCTCTAGGACGCATATTTAAGGAGATATGGGCAAAAGAAGTTTTTCATATAAAAATTTCAATTTTTTTAGGTTTTGGGTGGATTTTTCAATTTTTTGGGGGTGGTCACGAATTAAAGTCCTTTTCGCTCTAGGGCGCATATTTAAGGAGATATGGGCAAAAGAAGTTTTTCGTATAAAAATTTCAATTTTTTTAGGTTTTGGGTGGATTTTTCAATTTTTTGGGGTGGTCACGAATTAAAGTCCTTTTCGCTCTAGGACGCATATTTAAGGAGATATGGGCAAAAGAAGTTTTTCATATAAATTTTTTTTTTTATTTTTAGGTTTTGGGTGGATTTTTCAATTTTTTGGGGGTGTCACGAATTAAAGTCCTTTTCGCTCTAGGACGCATATTTAAGGAGATATGGGCAAAAGAAGTTTTTCATATAAAAATTTCAATTTTTTTAGGTTTTGGGTGGATTTTTCAATTTTTTGGGGGTGGTCACGAATTAAAGTCCTTTTCGCTCTAGGACGCTTAGTTTAGGAGATATGGGCAAAAGAAGTTTTTCATATAAAAATTAAAATTTTTTTAGATTTTGGATGGATTTTTCAATTTTTTGGGGGAGGTCACGAATTAAAGTCCTTTTCGCTCTAGGACGCTTAGTTTAGGAGATATGGGCAAAAGAAGTTTTTCATATAAAAATTTAAATTTTTTTAGGTTTTGGATGGATTTTTCAATTTTTTGGGGGTGGTCACGAATTAAAGTCCTTTTCGCTCTAGGACGCATATTTAAGGAGATATGGGCAAAAGAAGTTTTTCATATAAAAATTTCAATTTTTTTAGGTTTTGGGTGGATTTTTCAATTTTTTGGGGTGGTCACGAATGAAAGTCCTTTTCGCTCTAGGACGCATATTTAAGGAGATATGGGCAAAAGAAGTTTTTCATATAAAAATTTCATTTTTTTTAGGTTTTGGGTGGATTTTTCAATTTTTTTGGGGGTGTCACGAATTAAAGTCCTTTTCGCTCTAGGACGCATATTTAAGGAGATATGGGCAAAAGAAGTTTTTCGTATAAAAATTTCAATTTTTTTAGGTTTTGGGTGGATTTTTCAATTTTTTGGGTGTGGTCACGAATTAAAGTCCTTTTCGCTCTAGGACGCATATTTAAGGAGATATGGGCAAAAGAAGTTTTTCGTATAAAAATTTCAATTTTTTTAGGTTTTGGGTGGATTTTTCAATTTTTTGGGGTGGTCACGAATTAAAGTCCTTTTCGCTCTAGGACGCATATTTAAGGAGATATGGGCAAAAGAAGTTTTTCATATAAAAATTTCAATTTTTTTAGGTTTTGGGTGGATTTTTCAATTTTTTGGGGGATGTCACGAATTAAAGTCCTTTTCGCTCTAGGACGCATATTTAAGGAGATATGGGCAAAAGAGGTTTTTCATATAAAAAATTCAATTTTTTTAGGTTTTGGGTGGATTTTTCAATTTTTTGGGGGTGGTCACGAATTAAAGTCCTTTTCGCTCTAGGACGCTTAGTTTAGGAGATATGGGCAAAAGAAGTTTTTCATATAAAAATTTCATTTTTTTTAGGTTTTGGGTGGATTTTTCAATTTTTTTGGGGTGGTCACGAATTAAAGTCCTTTTCGCTCTAGGACGCATATTTAAGGAGATATGGGCAAAAGAAGTTTTTCATATAAAAATTTCAATTTTTTTAGGTTTTGGGTGGATTTTTCAATTTTTTGGGGGTGGTCACGAATTAAAGTCCTTTTCGCTCTAGGACGCTTAGTTTAGGAGATATGGGCAAAAGAAGTTTTTCATATAAAAATTTAAATTTTTTTAGATTTTGGATGGATTTTTCAATTTTTTGGGGGAGGTCACGAATTAAAGTCCTTTTCGCTCTAGGACGCATATTTAAGGAGATATGGGCAAAAGAAGTTTTTCATATAAAAATTTCAATTTTTTTAGGTTTTGGGTGGATTTTTCAATTTTTTGGGGGAGGTCACGAATTAAAGTCCTTTTCGCTCTAGGACGCATATTTAAGGAGATATGGGCAAAAGAAGTTTTTCGTATAAAAATTTCAATTTTTTTAGGTTTTGGGTGGATTTTTCAATTTTTTGGGGTGGTCACGAATTAAAGTCCTTTTCGCTCTAGGACGCATATTTAAGGAGATATGGGCAAAAGAAGTTTTTCATATAAAAATTTCATTTTTTTTTAGGTTTTGGGTGGATTTTTCAATTTTTTGGGGGTGTCACGAATTAAAGTCCTTTTCGCTCTAGGACGCATATTTAAGGAGATATGGACAAAAGAAGTTTTTCGTATAAAAATTTAAATTTTTTTAGGTTTTGGGTGGATTTTTAAATTTTTTGGGTGTGGTCACGAATTAAAGTCCTTTTCGCTCTAGGACGCATATTTAAGGAGATATGGGCAAAAGAAATTTTTCGTATAAAAATTTCAATTTTTTTAGGTTTTGGGTGGATTTTTCAATTTTTTGGGGTGGTCACGAATTAAAGTCCTTTTCGCTCTAGGACGCATATTTAAGGAGATATGGGCAAAAGAAGTTTTTCATATAAAAATTTCAATTTTTTTAGGTTTTGGGTGGATTTTTCAATTTTTTGGGGGATGTCACGAATTAAAGTCCTTTTCGCTCTAGGACGCATATTTAAGGAGATATGGGCAAAAGAGGTTTTTCATATAAAAAATTCAATTTTTTTAGGTTTTGGGTGGATTTTTCAATTTTTTGGGGGTGGTCACGAATTAAAGTCCTTTTCGCTCTAGGACGCTTAGTTTAGGAGATATGGGCAAAAGAAGATTTTCATATAAAAATTTCAATTTTTTTAGGTTTTGGGTGGATTTTTCAATTTTTTTGGGGTGGTCACGAATTAAAGTCCTTTTCGCTCTAGGACGCATATTTAAGGAGATATGGGCAAAAGAAGTTTTTCATATAAAAATTTCAATTTTTTTAGGTTTTGGGTGGATTTTTCAATTTTTTGGGGGTGGTCACGAATTAAAGTCCTTTTCGCTCTAGGACGCTTAGTTTAGGAGATATGGGCAAAAGAAGTTTTTCATATAAAAATTTAAATTTTTTTAGATTTTGGATGGATTTTTCAATTTTTTGGGGGAGGTCACGAATTAAAGTCCTTTTCGCTCTAGGACGCATATTTAAGGAGATATGGGCAAAAGAAGTTTTTCATATAAAAATTTCATTTTTTTTAGGTTTTGGGTGGATTTTTCAATTTTTTGGGGGAGGTCACGAATTAAAGTCCTTTTCGCTCTAGGACGCTTAGTTTAGGAGATATGGGCAAAAGAAGTTTTTCATATAAAAATTTAAATTTTTTTTAGGTTTTGGATGGATTTTTCAATTTTTTGGGGGAGGTCACGAATTAAAGTCCTTTTCGCTCTAGGACGCATATTTAAGGAGATATGGGCAAAAGAAGTTTTTCATATAAAAATTTAAATTTTTTTAGGTTTTGGGTGGATTTTTCAATTTTTTGGGGGTGGTCACGAATTAAAGTCCTTTTCGCTCTAGGACGCATATTTAAGGAGATATGGGCAAAAGAAGTTTTTCATATAAAAATTTCAATTTTTATAGGTTTTGGGTGGATTTTTCAATTTTTTGGGGGTGTCACGAATTAAAGTCCTTTTCGCTCTAGGACGCATATTTAAGGAGATATGGGCAAAAGAAGTTTTTCGTATAAAAATTTAAATTTTTTTAGGTTTTGGGTGGATTTTTCAATTTTTTGGGGTGGTCACGAATTAAAGTCCTTTTCGCTCTAGGACGCTTAGTTTAGGAGATATGGGCAAAAGAAGTTTTTCATATAAAAATTTAAATTTTTTTAGGTTTTGGGTGGATTTTTCAATTTTTTTGGGGTGGTCACGAATTAAAGTCCTTTTCGCTCTAGGACGCATATTTAAGGAGATATGGGCAAAAGAAGTTTTTCATATAAAAATTTCAATTTTTTTAGGTTTTGGGTGGATTTTTCAATTTTTTGGGGGTGTCACGAATTAAAGTCCTTTTCGCTCTAGGACGCATATTTAAGGAGATATGGGCAAAAGAAGTTTTTCATATAAAAATTTCATTTTTTTTAGGTTTTGGGTGGATTTTTCAATTTTTTGGGGGTGTCACGAATTAAAGTCCTTTTCGCTCTAGGACGCATATTTAAGGAGATATGGACAAAAGAAGTTTTTCGTATAAAAATTTCAATTTTTTTAGGTTTTGGGTGGATTTTTCAATTTTTTTGGGGTGGTCACGAATTAAAGTCCTTTCCGCTCTAGGACGCATATTTAAGGAGATATGGGCAAAAGAAGTTTTTCATATAAAAATTTCAATTTTTTTAGGTTTTGGGTGGATTTTTCAATTTTTTTGGGGTGGTCACGAATTAAAGTCCTTTTCGCTCTAGGACGCATATTTAAGGAGATATGGGCAAAAGAAGTTTTTCATATAAAAATTTCAATTTTTTTAGGTTTTGGGTGGATTTTTCAATTTTTTGGGGGATGTCACGAATTAAAGTCCTTTTCGCTCTAGGACGCATATTTAAGGAGATATGGGCAAAAGAAGTTTTTCATATAAAAATTTCATTTTTTTAGGTTTTGGGTGGATTTTTCAATTTTTTGGGGGTGTCACGAATTAAAGTCCTTTTCGCTCTAGGACGCATATTTAAGGAGATATGGACAAAAGAAGTTTTTCGTATAAAAATTTCAATTTTTTTAGGTTTTGGGTGGATTTTTCAATTTTTTGGGTGTGGTCACGAATTAAAGTCCTTTTCGCTCTAGGACGCATATTTAAGGAGATATGGGCAAAAGAAGTTTTTCGTATAAAAATTTCAATTTTTTAGGTTTTGGGTGGATTTTTCAATTTTTTGGGGTGGTCACGAATTAAAGTCCTTTTCGCTCTAGGACGCATATTTAAGGAGATATGGGCAAAAGAAGTTTTTCATATAAAAATTTCAATTTTTTTAGGTTTTGGGTGGATTTTTCAATTTTTTGGGGGATGTCACGAATTAAAGTCCTTTTCGCTCTAGGACGCATATTTAAGGAGATATGGGCAAAAGAGGTTTTTCATATAAAAAATTCAATTTTTTTAGGTTTTGGGTGGATTTTTCAATTTTTTGGGGGTGGTCACGAATTAAAGTCCTTTTCGCTCTAGGACGCTTAGTTTAGGAGATATGGGCAAAAGAAGTTTTTCATATAAAAATTTCAATTTTTTTAGGTTTTGGGTGGATTTTTCAATTTTTTTGGGGTGGTCACGAATTAAAGTCCTTTTCGCTCTAGGACGCATATTTAAGGAGATATGGGCAAAAGAAGTTTTTCATATAAAAATTTCAATTTTTTTAGGTTTTGGGTGGATTTTTCAATTTTTTGGGGGTGGTCACGAATTAAAGTCCTTTTCGCTCTAGGACGCTTAGTTTAGGAGATATGGGCAAAAGAAGTTTTTCATATAAAAATTTAAATTTTTTTAGGTTTTGGATGGATTTTTCAATTTTTTGGGGGAGGTCACGAATTAAAGTCCTTTTCGCTCTAGGACGCATATTTAAGGAGATATGGGCAAAAGAAGTTTTTCATATAAAAATTTCAATTTTTTTAGGTTTTGGGTGGATTTTTCAATTTTTTGGGGGAGGTCACGAATTAAAGTCCTTTTCGCTCTAGGACGCATATTTAAGGAGATATGGGCAAAAGAAGTTTTTCATATAAAAATTTCAATTTTTTTAGGTTTTGGGTGGATTTTTCAATTTTTTGGGGGTGGTCACGAATTAAAGTCCTTTTCGCTCTAGGGCGCATATTTAAGGAGATATGGGCAAAAGAAGTTTTTCGTATAAAAATTTCAATTTTTTTAGGTTTTGGGTGGATTTTTCAATTTTTTGGGGTGGTCACGAATTAAAGTCCTTTTCGCTCTAGGACGCATATTTAAGGAGATATGGGCAAAAGAAGTTTTTCATATACATTTTTTTTTTATTTTTAGGTTTTGGGTGGATTTTTCAATTTTTTGGGGGTGTCACGAATTAAAGTCCTTTTCGCTCTAGGACGCATATTTAAGGAGATATGGGCAAAAGAAGTTTTTCATATAAAAATTTCAATTTTTTTAGGTTTTGGGTGGATTTTTCAATTTTTTGGGGGTGGTCACGAATTAAAGTCCTTTTCGCTCTAGGACGCTTAGTTTAGGAGATATGGGCAAAAGAAGTTTTTCATATAAAAATTAAAATTTTTTTAGATTTTGGATGGATTTTTCAATTTTTTGGGGGAGGTCACGAATTAAAGTCCTTTTCGCTCTAGGACGCTTAGTTTAGGAGATATGGGCAAAAGAAGTTTTTCATATAAAAATTTAAATTTTTTTAGGTTTTGGATGGATTTTTCAATTTTTTGGGGGTGGTCACGAATTAAAGTCCTTTTCGCTCTAGGACGCATATTTAAGGAGATATGGGCAAAAGAAGTTTTTCATATAAAAATTTCAATTTTTTTAGGTTTTGGGTGGATTTTTCAATTTTTTGGGGAGGTCACGAATTAAAGTCCTTTTCGCTCTAGGACGCATATTTAAGGAGATATGGGCAAAAGAAGTTTTTCATATAAAAATTTCAATTTTTTTAGGTTTTGGGTTGATTTTTCAATTTTTTGGGGGTGTCACGTATTAAAGTCCTTTTCGCTCTAGGACGCACATTTAAGGAGATATGGGCAAAAGAAGTTTTTCGTATAAAAATTTCAATTTTTTTAGGTTTTGGGTGGATTTTTCAATTTTTTGGGGTGGTCACGAATGAAAGTCCTTTTCGCTCTAGGACGCATATTTAAGGAGATATGGGCAAAAGAAGTTTTTCATATAAAAATTTCATTTTTTTTAGGTTTTGGGTGGATTTTTCAATTTTTTGGGGGTGTCACGAATTAAAGTCCTTTTCGCTCTAGGACGCATATTTAAGGAGATATGGGCAAAAGAAGTTTTTCGTATAAAAATTTCAATTTTTTTAGGTTTTGGGTGGATTTTTCAATTTTTTGGGTGTGGTCACGAATTAAAGTCCTTTTCGCTCTAGGACGCATATTTAAGGAGATATGGGCAAAAGAAGTTTTTCGTATAAAAATTTCAATTTTTTTAGGTTTTGGGTGGATTTTTCAATTTTTTGGGGTGGTCACGAATTAAAGTCCTTTTCGCTCTAGGACGCATATTTAAGGAGATATGGGCAAAAGAAGTTTTTCATATAAAAATTTCAATTTTTTTAGGTTTTGGGTGGATTTTTCAATTTTTTGGGGGATGTCACGAATTAAAGTCCTTTTCGCTCTAGGACGCATATTTAAGGAGATATGGGCAAAAGAGGTTTTTCATATAAAAAATTCAATTTTTTTAGGTTTTGGGTGGATTTTTCAATTTTTTGGGGGTGGTCACGAATTAAAGTCCTTTTCGCTCTAGGACGCTTAGTTTAGGAGATATGGGCAAAAGAAGTTTTTCATATAAAAATTTCAATTTTTTTAGGTTTTGGGTGGATTTTTCAATTTTTTTGGGGTGGTCACGAATTAAAGTCCTTTTCGCTCTAGGACGCATATTTAAGGAGATATGGGCAAAAGAAGTTTTTCATATAAAAATTTCAATTTTTTTAGGTTTTGGGTGGATTTTTCAATTTTTTGGGGGTGGTCACGAATTAAAGTCCTTTTCGCTCTAGGACGCTTAGTTTAGGAGATATGGGCAAAAGAAGTTTTTCATATAAAAATTTAAATTTTTTTAGATTTTGGATGGATTTTTCAATTTTTTGGGGGAGGTCACGAATTAAAGTCCTTTTCGCTCTAGGACGCATATTTAAGGAGATATGGGCAAAAGAAGTTTTTCATATAAAAATTTCAATTTTTTTAGGTTTTGGGTGGATTTTTCAATTTTTTGGGGGAGGTCACGAATTAAAGTCCTTTTCGCTCTAGGACGCATATTTAAGGAGATATGGGCAAAAGAAGTTTTTCGTATAAAAATTTCAATTTTTTTAGGTTTTGGGTGGATTTTTCAATTTTTTGGGGTGGTCACGAATTAAAGTCCTTTTCGCTCTAGGACGCATATTTAAGGAGATATGGGCAAAAGAAGTTTTTCATATAAAAATTTCATTTTTTTTTAGGTTTTGGGTGGATTTTTCAATTTTTTGGGGGTGTCACGAATTAAAGTCCTTTTCGCTCTAGGACGCATATTTAAGGAGATATGGACAAAAGAAGTTTTTCGTATAAAAATTTAAATTTTTTTAGGTTTTGGGTGGATTTTTAAATTTTTTGGGTGTGGTCACGAATTAAAGTCCTTTTCGCTCTAGGACGCATATTTAAGGAGATATGGGCAAAAGAAATTTTTCGTATAAAAATTTCAATTTTTTTAGGTTTTGGGTGGATTTTTCAATTTTTTGGGGTGGTCACGAATTAAAGTCCTTTTCGCTCTAGGACGCATATTTAAGGAGATATGGGCAAAAGAAGTTTTTCATATAAAAATTTCAATTTTTTTAGGTTTTGGGTGGATTTTTCAATTTTTTGGGGGATGTCACGAATTAAAGTCCTTTTCGCTCTAGGACGCATATTTAAGGAGATATGGGCAAAAGAGGTTTTTCATATAAAAAATTCAATTTTTTTAGGTTTTGGGTGGATTTTTCAATTTTTTGGGGGTGGTCACGAATTAAAGTCCTTTTCGCACTAGGACGCTTAGTTTAGGAGATATGGGCAAAAGAAGTTTTTCATATAAAAATTTCAATTTTTTTAGGTTTTGGGTGGATTTTTCAATTTTTTTGGGGTGGTCACGAATTAAAGTCCTTTTCGCTCTAGGACGCATATTTAAGGAGATATGGGCAAAAGAAGTTTTTCATATAAAAATTTCAATTTTTTTAGGTTTTGGGTGGATTTTTCAATTTTTTGGGGGTGGTCACGAATTAAAGTCCTTTTCGCTCTAGGACGCTTAGTTTAGGAGATATGGGCAAAAGAAGTTTTTCATATAAAAATTTAAATTTTTTTAGATTTTGGATGGATTTTTCAATTTTTTGGGGGAGGTCACGAATTAAAGTCCTTTTCGCTCTAGGACGCATATTTAAGGAGATATGGGCAAAAGAAGTTTTTCATATAAAAATTTCATTTTTTTTAGGTTTTGGGTGGATTTTTCAATTTTTTGGGGGAGGTCACGAATTAAAGTCCTTTTCGCTCTAGGACGCTTAGTTTAGGAGATATGGGCAAAAGAAGTTTTTCATATAAAAATTTAAATTTTTTTAGGTTTTGGATGGATTTTTCAATTTTTTGGGGGAGGTCACGAATTAAAGTCCTTTTCGCTCTAGGACGCATATTTAAGGAGATATGGGCAAAAGAAGTTTTTCATATAAAAATTTAAATTTTTTTAGGTTTTGGATGGATTTTTCAATTTTTTGGGGGTGGTCACGAATTAAAGTCCTTTTCGCTCTAGGACGCATATTTAAGGAGATATGGGCAAAAGAAGTTTTTCATATAAAAATTTCAATTTTTATAGGTTTTGGGTGGATTTTTCAATTTTTTGGGGGTGTCACGAATTAAAGTCCTTTTCGCTCTAGGACGCATATTTAAGGAGATATGGGCAAAAGAAGTTTTTCGTATAAAAATTTCAATTTTTTTAGGTTTTGGGTGGATTTTTCAATTTTTTGGGGTGGTCACGAATTAAAGTCCTTTTCGCTCTAGGACGCTTAGTTTAGGAGATATGGGCAAAAGAAGTTTTTCATATAAAAATTTAAATTTTTTTAGGTTTTGGGTGGATTTTTCAATTTTTTTGGGGTGGTCACGAATTAAAGTCCTTTCCGCTCTAGGACGCATATTTAAGGAGATATGGGCAAAAGAAGTTTTTCATATAAAAATTTCAATTTTTTTAGGTTTTGGGTGGATTTTTCAATTTTTTGGGGGTGTCACGAATTAAAGTCCTTTTCGCTCTAGGACGCATATTTAAGGAGATATGGGCAAAAGAAGTTTTTCATATAAAAATTTCATTTTTTTAGGTTTTGGGTGGATTTTTCAATTTTTTGGGGGTGTCACGAATTAAAGTCCTTTTCGCTCTAGGACGCATATTTAAGGAGATATGGACAAAAGAAGTTTTTCGTATAAAAATTTCAATTTTTTTAGGTTTTGGGTGGATTTTTCAATTTTTTGGGTGTGGTCACGAATTAAAGTCCTTTTCGCTCTAGGACGCTTAGTTTAGGAGATATGGGCAAAAGAAGTTTTTCATATAAAAATTTAAATTTTTTTAGGTTTTGGGTGGATTTTTCAATTTTTTTGGGGTGGTCACGAATTAAAGTCCTTTTCGCTCTAGGACGCATATTTAAGGAGATATGGGCAAAAGAAGTTTTTCATATAAAAATTTCAATTTTTTTAGGTTTTGGGTGGATTTTTCAATTTTTTGGGGGATGTCACGAATTAAAGTCCTTTTCGCTCTAGGACGCATATTTAAGGAGATATGGGCAAAAGAAGTTTTTCATATAAAAATTTCATTTTTTTTTAGGTTTTGGGTGGATTTTTCAATTTTTTGGGGGTGTCACGAATTAAAGTCCTTTTCGCTCTAGGACGCATATTTAAGGAGATATGGACAAAAGAAGTTTTTCGTATAAAAATTTCAATTTTTTTAGGTTTTGGGTGGATTTTTCAATTTTTTTGGGGTGGTCACGAATTAAAGTCCTTTTCGCTCTAGGACGCATATTTAAGGAGATATGGGCAAAAGAAGTTTTTCGTATAAAAATTTCAATTTTTTAGGTTTTGGGTGGATTTTTCAATTTTTTGGGGTGGTCACGAATTAAAGTCCTTTTCGCTCTAGGACGCATATTTAAGGAGATATGGGCAAAAGAAGTTTTTCATATAAAAATTTCAATTTTTTTAGGTTTTGGGTGGATTTTTCAATTTTTTGGGGGATGTCACGAATTAAAGTCCTTTTCGCTCTAGGACGCATATTTAAGGAGATATGGGCAAAAGAGGTTTTTCATATAAAAAATTCAATTTTTTTAGGTTTTGGGTGGATTTTTCAATTTTTTGGGGGTGGTCACGAATTAAAGTCCTTTTCGCTCTAGGACGCTTAGTTTAGGAGATATGGGCAAAAGAAGTTTTTCATATAAAAATTTCAATTTTTTTAGGTTTTGGGTGGATTTTTCAATTTTTTTGGGGTGGTCACGAATTAAAGTCCTTTTCGCTCTAGGACGCATATTTAAGGAGATATGGGCAAAAGAAGTTTTTCATATAAAAATTTCAATTTTTTTAGGTTTTGGGTGGATTTTTCAATTTTTTGGGGGTGGTCACGAATTAAAGTCCTTTTCGCTCTAGGACGCTTAGTTTAGGAGATATGGGCAAAAGAAGTTTTTCATATAAAAATTTAAATTTTTTTAGGTTTTGGATGGATTTTTCAATTTTTTGGGGGAGGTCACGAATTAAAGTCCTTTTCGCTCTAGGACGCATATTTAAGGAGATATGGGCAAAAGAAGTTTTTCATATAAAAATTTCAATTTTTTTAGGTTTTGGGTGGATTTTTCAATTTTTTGGGGGAGGTCACGAATTAAAGTCCTTTTCGCTCTAGGACGCATATTTAAGGAGATATGGGCAAAAGAAGTTTTTCGTATAAAAATTTCAATTTTTTTAGGTTTTGGGTGGATTTTTCAATTTTTTGGGGTGGTCACGAATTAAAGTCCTTTTCGCTCTAGGACGCATATTTAAGGAGATATGGGCAAAAGAAGTTTTTCATATAAAAATTTCAATTTTTTTAGGTTTTGGGTGGATTTTTCAATTTTTTGGGGGATGTCACGAATTAAAGTCCTTTTCGCTCTAGGACGCATATTTAAGGAGATATGGGCAAAAGAGGTTTTTCATATAAAAAATTCAATTTTTTTAGGTTTTGGGTGGATTTTTCAATTTTTTGGGGGTGGTCACGAATTAAAGTCCTTTTCGCTCTAGGACGCTTAGTTTAGGGGATATGGGCAAAAGAAGTTTTTCATATAAAAATTTCAATTTTTTTAGGTTTTGGGTGGATTTTTCAATTTTTTTGGGGTGGTCACGAATTAAAGTCCTTTTCGCTCTAGGACGCATATTTAAGGAGATATGGGCAAAAGAAGTTTTTCATATAAAAATTTCAATTTTTTTAGGTTTTGGGTGGATTTTTCAATTTTTTGGGGGTGGTCACGAATTAAAGTCCTTTTCGCTCTAGGACGCTTAGTTTAGGAGATATGGGCAAAAGAAGTTTTTCATATAAAAATTTAAATTTTTTTAGATTTTGGATGGATTTTTCAATTTTTTGCGGGAGGTCACGAATTAAAGTCCTTTTCGCTCTAGGACGCATATTTAAGGAGATATGGGCAAAAGAAGTTTTTCATATAAAAATTTCAATTTTTTTAGGTTTTGGGTGGATTTTTCAATTTTTTGGGGGAGGTCACGAATTAAAGTCCTTTTCGCTCTAGGACGCTTAGTTTAGGAGATATGGGCAAAAGAAGTTTTTCATATAAAAATTTAAATTTTTTTAGGTTTTGGATGGATTTTTCAATTTTTTGGGGGAGGTCACGAATTAAAGTCCTTTTCGCTCTAGGACGCATATTTAAGGAGATATGGGCAAAAGAAGTTTTTCATATAAAAATTAAAATTTTTTTAGGTTTTGGATGGATTTTTCAATTTTTTGGGGGTGGTCACGAATTAAAGTCCTTTTCGCTCTAGGACGCATATTTAAGGAGATATGGGCAAAAGAAGTTTTTCATATAAAAATTTCAATTTTTTTAGGTTTTGGGTGGATTTTTCAATTTTTTGGGGAGGTCACGAATTAAAGTCCTTTTCGCTCTAGGACGCATATTTAAGGAGATATGGGCAAAAGAAGTTTTTCATATAAAAATTTCAATTTTTTTAGGTTTTGGGTGGATTTTTCAATTTTTTGGGGTGGTCACGAATTAAAGTCCTTTTCGCTCTAGGACGCATATTTAAGGAGATATGGGCAAAAGAAGTTTTTCGTATAAAAATTTCAATTTTTTTAGGTTTTGGGTGGATTTTTCAATTTTTTGGGGTGGTCACGAATTAAAGTCCTTTTCGCTCTAGGACGCATATTTAAGGAGATATGGGCAAAAGAAGTTTTTCATATAAAAATTTCATTTTTTTTAGGTTTTGGGTGGATTTTTCAATTTTTTGGGGGTGTCACGAATTAAAGTCCTTTTCGCTCTAGGACGCATATTTAAGGAGATATGGACAAAAGAAGTTTTTCGTATAAAAATTTCAATTTTTTTAGGTTTTGGGTGGATTTTTCAATTTTTTGGGTGTGGTCACGAATTAAAGTTCTTTTCGCTCTAGGACGCATATTTAAGGAGATATGGGCAAAAGAAGTTTTTCGTATAAAAATTTCAATTTTTTTAGGTTTTGGGTGGATTTTTCAATTTTTTGGGGTGGTCACGAATTAAAGTCCTTTTCGCTCTAGGACGCATATTTAAGGAGATATGGGCAAAAGAAGTTTTTCATATAAAAATTTCAATTTTTTTAGGTTTTGGGTGGATTTTTCAATTTTTTGGGGGATGCCACGAATTAAAGTCCTTTTCGCTCTAGGACGCATATTTAAGGAGATATGGGCAAAAGAGGTTTTTCATATAAAAAATTCAATTTTTTTAGGTTTTGGGTGGATTTTTCAATTTTTTGGGGGTGGTCACGAATTAAAGTCCTTTTCGCTCTAGGACGCTTAGTTTAGGAGATATGGGCAAAAGAAGTTTTTCATATAAAAATTTCAATTTTTTTAGGTTTTGGGTGGATTTTTCAATTTTTTTGGGGTGGTCACGAATTAAAGTCCTTTTCGCTCTAGGACGCATATTTAAGGAGATATGGGCAAAAGAAGTTTTTCATATAAAAATTTCAATTTTTTTAGGTTTTGGGTGGATTTTTCAATTTTTTGGGGAGGTCACGAATTAAAGTCCTTTTCGCTCTAGGACGCATATTTAAGGAGATATGGGCAAAAGAAGTTTTTCATATAAAAATTTCAATTTTTTTAGGTTTTGGGTGGATTTTTCAATTTTTTGGGGGTGTCACGTATTAAAGTCCTTTTCGCTCTAGGACGCATATTTAAGGAGATATGGGCAAAAGAAGTTTTTCGTATAAAAATTTCAATTTTTTTAGGTTTTGGGTGGATTTTTCAATTTTTTGGGGTGGTCACGAATGAAAGTCCTTTTCGCTCTAGGACGCATATTTAAGGAGATATGGGCAAAAGAAGTTTTTCATATAAAAATTTCATTTTTTTTAGGTTTTGGGTGGATTTTTCAATTTTTTGGGGGTGTCACGAATTAAAGTCCTTTTCGCTCTAGGACGCATATTTAAGGAGATATGGGCAAAAGAAGTTTTTCGTATAAAAATTTCAATTTTTTTAGGTTTTGGGTGGATTTTTCAATTTTTTGGGTGTGGTCACGAATTAAAGTCCTTTTCGCTCTAGGACGCATATTTAAGGAGATATGGGCAAAAGAAGTTTTTCGTATAAAAATTTCAATTTTTTTAGGTTTTGGGTGGATTTTTCAATTTTTTGGGGTGGTCACGAATTAAAGTCCTTTTCGCTCTAGGACGCATATTTAAGGAGATATGGGCAAAAGAAGTTTTTCATATAAAAAATTTCAATTTTTTTAGGTTTTGGGTGGATTTTTCAATTTTTTGGGGGATGTCACGAATTAAAGTCCTTTTCGCTCTAGGACGCATATTTAAGGAGATATGGGCAAAAGAGGTTTTTCATATAAAAAATTCAATTTTTTTAGGTTTTGGGTGGATTTTTCAATTTTTTGGGGGTGGTCACGAATTAAAGTCCTTTTCGCTCTAGGACGCTTAGTTTAGGAGATATGGGCAAAAGAAGTTTTTCATATAAAAATTTCAATTTTTTTAGGTTTTGGGTGGATTTTTCAATTTTTTTGGGGTGGTCACGAATTAAAGTCCTTTTCGCTCTAGGACGCATATTTAAGGAGATATGGGCAAAAGAAGTTTTTCATATAAAAATTTCAATTTTTTTAGGTTTTGGGTGGATTTTTCAATTTTTTGGGGGTGGTCACGAATTAAAGTCCTTTTCGCTCTAGGACGCTTAGTTTAGGAGATATGGGCAAAAGAAGTTTTTCATATAAAAATTTAAATTTTTTTAGATTTTGGATGGATTTTTCAATTTTTTGGGGGAGGTCACGAATTAAAGTCCTTTTCGCTCTAGGACGCATATTTAAGGAGATATGGGCAAAAGAAGTTTTTCATATAAAAATTTCAATTTTTTTAGGTTTTGGGTGGATTTTTCAATTTTTTGGGGGAGGTCACGAATTAAAGTCCTTTTCGCTCTAGGACGCATATTTAAGGAGATATGGGCAAAAGAAGTTTTTCGTATAAAAATTTCAATTTTTTTAGGTTTTGGGTGGATTTTTCAATTTTTTGGGGTGGTCACGAATTAAAGTCCTTTTCGCTCTAGGACGCATATTTAAGGAGATATGGGCAAAAGAAGTTTTTCATATAAAAATTTCATTTTTTTTTAGGTTTTGGGTGGATTTTTCAATTTTTTGGGGGTGTCACGAATTAAAGTCCTTTTCGCTCTAGGACGCATATTTAAGGAGATATGGACAAAAGAAGTTTTTCGTATAAAAATTTAAATTTTTTTAGGTTTTGGGTGGATTTTTAAATTTTTTGGGTGTGGTCACGAATTAAAGTCCTTTTCGCTCTAGGACGCATATTTAAGGAGATATGGGCAAAAGAAATTTTTCGTATAAAAATTTCAATTTTTTTAGGTTTTGGGTGGATTTTTCAATTTTTTGGGGTGGTCACGAATTAAAGTCCTTTTCGCTCTAGGACGCATATTTAAGGAGATATGGGCAAAAGAAGTTTTTCATATAAAAATTTCAATTTTTTTAGGTTTTGGGTGGATTTTTCAATTTTTTGGGGGATGTCACGAATTAAAGTCCTTTTCGCTCTAGGACGCATATTTAAGGAGATATGGGCAAAAGAGGTTTTTCATATAAAAAATTCAATTTTTTTAGGTTTTGGGTGGATTTTTCAATTTTTTGGGGGTGGTCACGAATTAAAGTCCTTTTCGCTCTAGGACGCTTAGTTTAGGAGATATGGGCAAAAGAAGTTTTTCATATAAAAATTTCAATTTTTTTAGGTTTTGGGTGGATTTTTCAATTTTTTTGGGGTGGTCACGAATTAAAGTCCTTTTCGCTCTAGGACGCATATTTAAGGAGATATGGGCAAAAGAAGTTTTTCATATAAAAATTTCATTTTTTTTAGGTTATGGGTGGATTTTTCAATTTTTTGGGGGAGGTCACGAATTAAAGTCCTTTTCGCTCTAGGACGCTTAGTTTAGGAGATATGGGCAAAAGAAGTTTTTCATATAAAAATTTAAATTTTTTTAGGTTTTGGATGGATTTTTCAATTTTTTGGGGGAGGTCACGAATTAAAGTCCTTTTCGCTCTAGGACGCATATTTAAGGAGATATGGGCAAAAGAAGTTTTTCATATAAAAATTTAAATTTTTTTAGGTTTTGGGTGGATTTTTCAATTTTTTGGGGGTGTCACGAATTAAAGTCCTTTTCGCTCTAGGACGCATATTTAAGGAGATATGGGCAAAAGAAGTTTTTCGTATAAAAATTTCAATTTTTTTAGGTTTTGGGTGGATTTTTCAATTTTTTGGGGTGGTCACGAATTAAAGTCCTTTTCGCTCTAGGACGCTTAGTTTAGGAGATATGGGCAAAAGAAGTTTTTCATATAAAAATTTAAATTTTTTTAGGTTTTGGGTGGATTTTTCAATTTTTTTGGGGTGGTCACGAATTAAAGTCCTTTTCGCTCTAGGACGCATATTTAAGGAGATATGGGCAAAAGAAGTTTTTCATATAAAAATTTCAATTTTTTAGGTTTTGGGTGGATTTTGCAATTTTTTGGGGGTGTCACGAATTAAAGTCCTTTTCGCTCTAGGACGCATATTTAAGGAGATATGGGCAAAAGAAGTTTTTCATATAAAAATTTCATTTTTTTTAGGTTTTGGGTGGATTTTTCAATTTTTTGGGGGTGTCACGAATTAAAGTCCTTTTCGCTCTAGGACGCATATTTAAGGAGATATGGACAAAAGAAGTTTTTCGTATAAAAATTTCAATTTTTTTAGGTTTTGGGTGGATTTTTCAATTTTTTGGGTGTGGTCACGAATTAAAGTCCTTTTCGCTCTAGGACGCTTAGTTTAGGAGATATGGACAAAAGAAGTTTTTCATATAAAAATTTAAATTTTTTTAGGTTTTGGGTGGATTTTTCAATTTTTTTGGGGTGGTCACGAATTAAAGTCCTTTTCGCTCTAGGACGCATATTTAAGGAGATATGGGCAAAAGAAGTTTTTCATATAAAAATTTCAATTTTTTTAGGTTTTGGGTGGATTTTTCAATTTTTTGGGGGATGTCACGAATTAAAGTCCTTTTCGCTCTAGGACGCATATTTAAGGAGATATGGGCAAAAGAAGTTTTTCATATAAAAATTTCATTTTTTTTAGGTTTTGGGTGGATTTTTCAATTTTTTGGGGGTGTCACGAATTAAAGTCCTTTTCGCTCTAGGACGCATATTTAAGGAGATATGGACAAAAGAAGTTTTTCGTATAAAAATTTCAATTTTTTTAGGTTTTGGGTGGATTTTTCAATTTTTTGGGTGTGGTCACGAATTAAAGTCCTTTTCGCTCTAGGACGCATATTTAAGGAGATATGGGCAAAAGAAGTTTTTCGTATAAAAATTTCAATTTTTTAGGTTTTGGGTGGATTTTTCAATTTTTTGGGGTGGTCACGAATTAAAGTCCTTTTCGCTCTAGGACGCATATTTAAGGAGATATGGGCAAAAGAAGTTTTTCATATAAAAATTTCAATTTTTTTAGGTTTTGGGTGGATTTTTCAATTTTTTGGGGGATGTCACGAATTAAAATCCTTTTCGCTCTAGGACGCATATTTAAGGAGATATGGGCAAAAGAGGTTTTTCATATAAAAAATTCAATTTTTTTAGGTTTTGGGTGGATTTTTCAATTTTTTGGGGGTGGTCACGAATTAAAGTCCTTTTCGCTCTAGGACGCTTAGTTTAGGAGATATGGGCAAAAGAAGTTTTTCATATAAAAATTTCAATTTTTTTAGGTTTTGGGTGGATTTTTCAATTTTTTTGGGGTGGTCACGAATTAAAGTCCTTTTCGCTCTAGGACGCATATTTAAGGAGATATGGGCAAAAGAAGTTTTTCATATAAAAATTTCAATTTTTTTAGGTTTTGGGTGGATTTTTCAATTTTTTGGGGGTGGTCACGAATTAAAGTCCTTTTCGCTCTAGGACGCTTAGTTTAGGAGATATGGGCAAAAGAAGTTTTTCATATAAAAATTTAAATTTTTTTAGGTTTTGGATGGATTTTTCAATTTTTTGGGGGAGGTCACGAATTAAAGTCCTTTTCTCTCTAGGACGCATATTTAAGGAGATATGGGCAAAAGAAGGTTTTCATATAAAAATTTAAATTTTTTTAGGTTTTGGGTGGATTTTTCAATTTTTTGGGGGTGGTCACGAATTAAAGTCCTTTTCGCTCTAGGACGCTTAGTTTAGGAGATATGGGCAAAAGAAGTTTTTCATATAAAAATTTAAATTTTTTTAGGTTTTGGATGGATTTTTCAATTTTTTGGGGGAGGTCACGAATTAAAGTCCTTTTCGCTCTAGGACGCATATTTAAGGAGATATGGGCAAAAGAAGTGTTTCATATAAAAATTTCAATTTTTTTAGGTTTTGGATGGATTTTTCAATTTTTTGGGGGTGGTCACGAATTAAAGTCCTTTTCGCTCTAGGACGCATATTTAAGGATATATGGGCAAAAGAAGTTTTTCATATAAAAATTTCATTTTTTTTGGGTTTTGGGTGGATTTTTCAATTTTTTGGGGGTGTCACGAATTAAAGTCCTTTTCGCTCTAGGACGCATATTTAAGGAGATATGGACAAAAGAAGTTTTTCGTATAAAAATTTCAATTTTTTTAGGTTTTGGGTGGATTTTTCAATTTTTTGGGTGTGGTCACGAATTAAAGTCCTTTTCGCTCTAGGACGCATATTTAAGGAGATATGGGCAAAAGAAGTTTTTCATATAAAAATTTCAATTTTTTTAGGTTTTGGGTGGATTTTTCAATTTTTTGGGGGAGGTCACGAATTAAAGTCCTTTTCGCTCTAGGACGCATATTTAAGGAGATATGGGCAAAAGAAGTTTTTCATATAAAAATTTCAATTTTTTTAGGTTTTGGGTGGATTTTTCAATTTTTTGGGGGTGGTCACGAATTAAAGTCCTTTTCGCTCTAGGACGCTTAGTTTAGGAGATATGGGCAAAAGAAGTTTTTCATATAAAAATTTAAATTTTTTTAGGTTTTGGGTGGATTTTTCAATTTTTTGGGGGTGGTCACGAATTAAAGTCCTTTTCGCTCTAGGACGCATATTTAAGGAGATATGGGCAAAAGAAGTTTTTCATATAAAAATTTCAATTTTTTTAGGTTTTGGGTGGATTTTTCAATTTTTTGGGGAGGTCACGAATTAAAGTCCTTTTCGCTCTAGGACGCATATTTAAGGAGATATGGGCAAAAGAAGTTTTTCATATAAAAATTTCAATTTTTTTAGGTTTTGGGTGGATTTTTCAATTTTTTGGGGGTGGTCACGAATTAAAGTCCTTTTCGCTCTAGGGCGCATATTTAAGGAGATATGGGCAAAAGAAGTTTTTCATATAAAATTTTTTTTTTATTTTTAGGTTTTGGGTGGATTTTTCAATTTTTTGGGGGTGTCACGAATTAAAGTCCTTTTCGCTCTAGGACGCATATTTAAGGAGATATGGACAAAAGGAGTTTTTCGTATAAAAATTTCAATTTTTTTAGGTTTTGGGTGGATTTTTCAATTTTTTGGGTGTGGTCACGAATTAAAGTCCTTTTCGCTCTAGGGCGCTTAGTTTAGGAGATATGGGCAAAAGAAGTTTTTCATATAAAAATTTAAATTTTTTTAGGTTTTGGATGGATTTTTCAATTTTTTGGGGGAGGTCACGAATTAAAGTCCTTTTCGCTCTAGGACGCATATTTAAGGAGATATGGGCAAAAGAAGTTTTTCATATAAAAATTTAAATTTTTTTAGGTTTTGGATGGATTTTTCAATTTTTTGGGGGTGGTCACGAATTAAAGTCCTTTTCGCTCTAGGACGCATATTTAAGGAGATATGGGCAAAAGAAGTTTTTCATATAAAAATTTCATTTTTTTTAGGTTTTGGGTGGATTTTTCAATTTTTTGGGGGAGGTCACGAATGAAAGTCCTTTTCGCTCTAGGACGCTTAGTTTAGGAGATATGGGCAAAAGAAGTTTTTCATATAAAAATTTAAATTTTTTTAGGTTTTGGATGGATTTTACAATTTTTTGGGGGAGGTCACGAATTAAAGTCCTTTTCGCTCTAGGACGCATATTTAAGGAGATATGGGCAAAAGAAGTTTTTCATATAAAAATTTCAATTTTTTTAGGTTTTGGATGGATTTTTCAATTTTTTGGGGGTGTCACGAATTAAAGTCCTTTTCGCTCTAGGACGCATATTTAAGGAGATATGGGCAAAAGAAGTTTTTCGTATAAAAATTTCAATTTTTTTAGGTTTTGGGTGGATTTTTCAATTTTTTGGGGGTGGTCACGAATTAAAGTCCTTTTCGCTCTAGGACGCATATTTAAGGAGATATGGGCAAAAGAAGTTTTTCATATAAAAATTTCAATTTTTTTAGGTTTTGGGTGGATTTTTCAATTTTTTGGGGGTGGTCACGAATTAAAGTCCTTTTCGCTCTAGGGCGCTTAGTTTAGGAGATATGGGCAAAAGAAGTTTTTCATATAAAAATTTAAATTTTTTTAGGTTTTGGATGGATTTTTCAATTTTTTGGGGGAGGTCACGAATTAAAGTCCTTTTCGCTCTAGGACGCATATTTAAGGAGATATGGGCAAAAGAAGTTTTTCATATAAAAATTTCAATTTTTTTAGGTTTTGGGTGGATTTTTCAATTTTTTGGGGGTGGTCACGAATTAAAGTCCTTTTCGCTCTAGGACGCTTAGTTTAGGAGATATGGGCAAAAGAAGTTTTTCATATAAAAATTTAAATTTTTTTAGGTTTTGGATGGATTTTTCAATTTTTTGGGGGTGGTCACGAATTAAAGTCCTTTTCACTCTAGGACGCATATTTAAGGAGATATGGGCAAAAGAAGTTTTTCATATAAAAATTTAAATGTTTTTAGGTTTTGGATGGATTTTTCAATTTTTTGGGGGAGGTCACGAATTAAAGTCCTTTTCGCCCTAGGACGCTTAGTTTAGGAGATATGGGCAAAAGAAGTTTTTCATATAAAAATTTAAATTTTTTTAGGTTTTGGATGGATTTTTCAATTTTTTGGGGGAGGTCACGAATTAAAGTCCTTTTCGCTCTAGGACGCATATTTAAGGAGATATGGGCAAAAGAAGTTTTTCATATAAAAATTTCAATTTTTTTAGGTTTTGGGTGGATTTTTCAATTTTTTGGGGGTGGTCACGAATTAAAGTCCTTTTCGCTCTAGGACGCATATTTAAGGAGATATGGGCAAAAGAAGTTTTTCATATAAAAATTTCAATTTTTTTAGGTTTTGGGTGGATTTTTCAATTTTTTGGGGAGGTCACGAATTAAAGTCCTTTTCGCTCTAGGACGCATATTTAAGGAGATATGGGCAAAAGAAGTTTTTCATATAAAAATTTCTATTTTTTTAGGTTTTGGGTGGATTTTTCAATTTTTTGGGGGTGGTCACGAATTAAAGTCATTTTCGCTCTAGGGCGCATATTTAAGGAGATATGGGCAAAAGAAGTTTTTCGTATAAAAATTTCAATTTTTTTAGGTTTTGGGTGGATTTTTCAATTTTTTGGGGTGGTCACGAATTAAAGTCCTTTTCGCTCTAGGACGCATATTTAAGGAGATATGGGCAAAAGAAGTTTTTCATATAAAATTTTTTTTTTATTTTTAGGTTTTGGGTGGATTTTTCAATTTTTTGGGGGTGTCACGAATTAAAGTCCTTTTCGCTCTAGGACGCATATTTAAGGAGATATGGGCAAAAGAAGTTTTTCATATAAAAATTTCAATTTTTTTAGGTTTTGGGTGGATTTTTCAATTTTTTGGGGGTGGTCACGAATTAAAGTCCTTTTCGCTCTAGGACGCTTAGTTTAGGAGATATGGGCAAAAGAAGTTTTTCATATAAAAATTAAAATTTTTTTAGATTTTGGATGGATTTTTCAATTTTTTGGGGGAGGTCACGAATTAAAGTCCTTTTCGCTCTAGGACGCTTAGTTTAGGAGATATGGGCAAAGAAGTTTTTCATATAAAAATTTAAATTTTTTTAGGTTTTGGATGGATTTTTCAATTTTTTGGGGGTGGTCACGAATTAAAGTCCTTTTCGCTCTAGGACGCATATTTAAGGAGATATGGGCAAAAGAAGTTTTTCATATAAAAATTTCAATTTTTTTAGGTTTTGGGTGGATTTTTCAATTTTTTGGGGAGGTCACGAATTAAAGTCCTTTTCGCTCTAGGACGCATATTTAAGGAGATATGGGCAAAAGAAGTTTTTCATATAAAAATTTCAATTTTTTTAGGTTTTGGGTGGATTTTTCAATTTTTTGGGGTGTCACGTATTAAAGTCCTTTTCGCTCTAGGACGCATATTTAAGGAGATATGGGCAAAAGAAGTTTTTCGTATAAAAATTTCAATTTTTTTAGGTTTTGGGTGGATTTTTCAATTTTTTGGGGTGGTCACGAATGAAAGTCCTTTTCGCTCTAGGACGCATATTTAAGGAGATATGGGCAAAAGAAGTTTTTCATATAAAAATTTCATTTTTTTTAGGTTTTGGGTGGATTTTTCAATTTTTTGGGGGTGTCACGAATTAAAGTCCTTTTCGCTCTAGGACGCATATTTAAGGAGATATGGGCAAAAGAAGTTTTTCGTATAAAAATTTCAATTTTTTTAGGTTTTGGGTGGATTTTTCAATTTTTTGGGTGTGGTCACGAATTAAAGTCCTTTTCGCTCTAGGACGCATATTTAAGGAGATATGGGCAAAAGAAGTTTTTCGTATAAAAATTTCAATTTTTTTAGGTTTTGGGTGGATTTTTCAATCTTTTGGGGTGGTCACGAATTAAAGTCCTTTTCGCTCTAGGACGCATATTTAAGGAGATATGGGCAAAAGAAGTTTTTCATATAAAAATTTCAATTTTTTTAGGTTTTGGGTGGATTTTTCAATTTTTTGGGGGATGTCACGAATTAAAGTCCTTTTCGCTCTAGGACGCATATTTAAGGAGATATGGGCAAAAGAGGTTTTTCATATAAAAAATTCAATTTTTTTAGGTTTTGGGTGGATTTTTCAATTTTTTGGGGGTGGTCACGAATTAAAGTCCTTTTCGCTCTAGGACGCTTAGTTTAGGAGATATGGGCAAAAGAAGTTTTTCATATAAAAATTTCAATTTTTTTAGGTTTTGGGTGGATTTTTCAATTTTTTTGGGGTGGTCACGAATTAAAGTCCTTTTCGCTCTAGGACGCATATTTAAGGAGATATGGGCAAAAGAAGTTTTTCATATAAAAATTTCAATTTTTTTAGGTTTAGGGTGGATTTTTCAATTTTTTGGGGGTGGTCACGAATTAAAGTCCTTTTCGCTCTAGGACGCTTAGTTTAGGAGATATGGGCAAAAGAAGTTTTTCATATAAAAATTTAAATTTTTTTAGATTTTGGATGGATTTTTCAATTTTTTGGGGGAGGTCACGAATTAAAGTCCTTTTCGCTCTAGGACGCATATTTAAGGAGATATGGGCAAAAGAAGTTTTTCATATAAAAATTTCAATTTTTTTAGGTTTTGGGTGGATTTTTCAATTTTTTGGGGGAGGTCACGAATTAAAGTCCTTTTCGCTCTAGGACGCATATTTAAGGAGATATGGGCAAAAGAAGTTTTTCGTATAAAAATTTCAATTTTTTTAGGTTTTGGGTGGATTTTTCAATTTTTTGGGGTGGTCACGAATTAAAGTCCTTTTCGCTCTAGGACGCATATTTAAGGAGATATGGGCAAAAGAAGTTTTTCATATAAAAATTTCATTTTTTTTTAGGTTTTGGGTGGATTTTTCAATTTTTTGGGGGTGTCACGAATTAAAGTCCTTTTCGCTCTAGGACGCATATTTAAGGAGATATGGACAAAAGAAGTTTTTCGTATAAAAATTTAAATTTTTTTAGGTTTTGGGTGGATTTTTAAATTTTTTGGGTGTGGTCACGAATTAAAGTCCTTTTCGCTCTAGGACGCATATTTAAGGAGATATGGGCAAAAGAAATTTTTCGTATAAAAATTTCAATTTTTTTAGGTTTTGGGTGGATTTTTCAATTTTTTGGGGTGGTCACGAATTAAAGTCCTTTTCGCTCTAGGACGCATATTTAAGGAGATATGGGCAAAAGAAGTTTTTCATATAAAAATTTCAATTTTTTTAGGTTTTGGGTGGATTTTTCAATTTTTTGGGGGATGTCACGAATTAAAGTCCTTTTCGCTCTAGGACGCATATTTAAGGAGATATGGGCAAAAGAAGTTTTTCATATAAAAAATTCAATTTTTTTAGGTTTTGGGTGGATTTTTCAATTTTTTGGGGGTGGTCACGAATTAAAGTCCTTTTCGCTCTAGGACGCTTAGTTTAGGAGATATGGGCAAAAGAAGTTTTTCAAATAAAAATTTCAATTTTTTTAGGTTTTGGGTGGATTTTTCAATTTTTTTGGGGTGGTCACGAATTAAAGTCCTTTTCGCTCTAGGACGCATATTTAAGGAGATATGGGCAAAAGAAGTTTTTCATATAAAAATTTCAATTTTTTTAGGTTTTGGGTGGATTTTTCAATTTTTTGGGGGTGGTCACGAATTAAAGTCCTTTTCGCTCTAGGACGCTTAGTTTAGGAGATATGGGCAAAAGAAGTTTTTCATATAAAAATTTAAATTTTTTTAGATTTTGGATGGATTTTTCAATTTTTTGGGGGAGGTCACGAATTAAAGTCCTTTTCGCTCTAGGACGCATATTTAAGGAGATATGGGCAAAAGAAGTTTTTCATATAAAAATTTCATTTTTTTTAGGTTTTGGGTGGATTTTTCAATTTTTTGGGGGAGGTCACGAATTAAAGTCCTTTTCGCTCTAGGACGCTTAGTTTAGGAGATATGGGCAAAAGAAGTTTTTCATATAAAAATTTAAATTTTTTTAGGTTTTGGATGGATTTTTCAATTTTTTGGGGGAGGTCACGAATTAAAGTCCTTTTCGCTCTAGGACGCATATTTAAGGAGATATGGGCAAAAGAAGTTTTTCATATAAAAATTTAAATTTTTTTAGGTTTTGGATGGATTTTTCAATTTTTTGGGGGTGGTCACGAATTAAAGTCCTTTTCGCTCTAGGACGCATATTTAAGGAGATATGGGCAAAAGAAGTTTTTCATATAAAAATTTCAATTTTTATAGGTTTTGGGTGGATTTTTCAATTTTTTGGGGGTGTCACGAATTAAAGTCCTTTTCGCTCTAGGACGCATATTTAAGGAGATATGGGCAAAAGAAGTTTTTCGTATAAAAATTTCAATTTTTTTAGGTTTTGGGTGGATTTTTCAATTTTTTGGGGTGGTCACGAATTAAAGTCCTTTTCGCTCTAGGACGCTTAGTTTAGGAGATATGGGCAAAAGAAGTTTTTCATATAAAAATTTAAATTTTTTTAGGTTTTGGGTGGATTTTTCAATTTTTTTGGGGTGGTCACGAATTAAAGTCCTTTTCGCTCTAGGACGCATATTTAAGGAGATATGGGCAAAAGAAGTTTTTCATATAAAAATTTCAATTTTTTTAG
This sequence comes from Haematobia irritans, assembly GCF_050003625.1. NCBI lineage: Eukaryota > Metazoa > Arthropoda > Insecta > Diptera > Muscidae > Haematobia > Haematobia irritans. The sequence continues at coordinate 161,046,062 of NC_134397.1, read as the reverse complement.
GTTTTGGGTGGATTTTTCAATTTTTTGGGGGTGTCACGAATTAAAGTCCTTTTCGCTCTAGGACGCATATTTAAGGAGATATGGGCAAAAGAAGTTTTTCATATAAAAATTTCATTTTTTTTAGGTTTTGGGTGGATTTTTCAATTTTTTGGGGGTGTCACGAATTAAAGTCCTTTTCGCTCTAGGACGCATATTTAAGGAGATATGGACAAAAGAAGTTTTTCGTATAAAAATTTCAATTTTTTTAGGTTTTGGGTGGATTTTTCAATTTTTTGGGTGTGGTCACGAATTAAAGTCCTTTTCGCTCTAGGACGCTTAGTTTAGGAGATATGGGCAAAAGAAGTTTTTCATATAAAAATTTAAATTTTTTTAGGTTTTGGGTGGATTTTTCAATTTTTTTGGGGTGGTCACGAATTAAAGTCCTTTTCGCTCTAGGACGCATATTTAAGGAGATATGGGCAAAAGAAGTTTTTCATATAAAAATTTCAATTTTTTTAGGTTTTGGGTGGATTTTTCAATTTTTTGGGGGATGTCACGAATTAAAGTCCTTTTCGCTCTAGGACGCATATTTAAGGAGATATGGGCAAAAGAAGTTTTTCATATAAAAATTTCATTTTTTTTAGGTTTTGGGTGGATTTTTCAATTTTTTGGGGGTGTCACGAATTAAAGTCCTTTTCGCTCTAGGACGCATATTTAAGGAGATATGGACAAAAGAAGTTTTTCGTATAAAAATTTCAATTTTTTTAGGTTTTGGGTGGATTTTTCAATTTTTTGGGTGTGGTCACGAATTAAAGTCCTTTTCGCTCTAGGACGCATATTTAAGGAGATATGGGCAAAAGAAGTTTTTCGTATAAAAATTTCAATTTTTTAGGTTTTGGGTGGATTTTTCAATTTTTTGGGGTGGTCACGAATTAAAGTCCTTTTCGCTCTAGGACGCATATTTAAGGAGATATGGGCAAAAGAAGTTTTTCATATAAAAATTTCAATTTTTTTAGGTTTTGGGTGGATTTTTCAATTTTTTGGGGGATGTCACGAATTAAAGTCCTTTTCGCTCTAGGACGCATATTTAAGGAGATATGGGCAAAAGAGGTTTTTCATATAAAAAATTCAATTTTTTTAGGTTTTGGGTGGATTTTTCAATTTTTTGGGGGTGGTCACGAATTAAAGTCCTTTTCGCTCTAGGACGCTTAGTTTAGGAGATATGGGCAAAAGAAGTTTTTCATATAAAAATTTCAATTTTTTTAGGTTTTGGGTGGATTTTTCAATTTTTTTGGGGTGTTCACGAATTAAAGTCCTTTTCGCTCTAGGACGCATATTTAAGGAGATATGGGCAAAAGAAGTTTTTCATATAAAAATTTCAATTTTTTTAGGTTTTGGGTGGATTTTTCAATTTTTTGGGGGTGGTCACGAATTAAAGTCCTTTTCGCTCTAGGACGCTTAGTTTAGGAGATATGGGCAAAAGAAGTTTTTCATATAAAAATTTAAATTTTTTTAGGTTTTGGATGGATTTTTCAATTTTTTGGGGGAGGTCACGAATTAAAGTCCTTTTCGCTCTAGGACGCATATTTAAGGAGATATGGGCAAAAGAAGTTTTTCATATAAAAATTTAAATTTTTTTAGGTTTTGGGTGGATTTTTCAATTTTTTGGGGGTGGTCACGAATTAAAGTCCTTTTCGCTCTAGGACGCTTAGTTTAGGAGATATGGGCAAAAGAAGTTTTTCATATAAAAATTTAAATTTTTTTAGGTTTTGGATGGATTTTTCAATTTTTTGGGGGAGGTCACGAATTAAAGTCCTTTTCGCTCTAGGACGCATATTTAAGGAGATATGGGCAAAAGAAGTGTTTCATATAAAAATTTCAATTTTTTTAGGTTTTGGATGGATTTTGCAATTTTTTGGGGGTGGTCACGAATTAAAGTCCTTTTCGCTCTAGGACGCATATTTAAGGATATATGGGCAAAAGAAGTTTTTCATATAAAAATTTCATTTTTTTTGGGTTTTGGGTGGATTTTTCAATTTTTTGGGGGTGTCACGAATTAAAGTCCTTTTCGCTCTAGGACGCATATTTAAGGAGATATGGACAAAAGAAGTTTTTCGTATAAAAATTTCAATTTTTTTAGGTTTTGGGTGGATTTTTCAATTTTTTGGGTGTGGTCACGAATTAAAGTCCTTTTCGCTCTAGGACGCATATTTAAGGAGATATGGGCAAAAGAAGTTTTTCATATAAAAATTTCAATTTTTTTAGGTTTTGGGTGGATTTTTCAATTTTTTGGGGGAGGTCACGAATTAAAGTCCTTTTCGCTCTAGGACGCATATTTAAGGAGATATGGGCAAAAGAGGTTTTTCATATAAAAAATTCAATTTTTTTAGGTTTTGGGTGGATTTTTCAATTTTTTGGGGGTGGTCACGAATTAAAGTCCTTTTCGCTCTAGGACGCTTAGTTTAGGAGATATGGGCAAAAGAAGTTTTTCATATAAAAATTTAAATTTTTTTAGGTTTTGGATGGATTTTTCAATTTTTTGGGGGAGGTCACGAATTAAAGTCCTTTTCGCTCTAGGACGCATATTTAAGGAGATATGGGCAAAAGAAGTTTTTCATATAAAAAATTAAATTTTTTTAGGTTTTGGATGGATTTTTCAATTTTTTGGGGGTTGTCACGAATTAAAGTCCTTTTCGCTCTAGGACGCATATTTAAGGAGATATGGGCAAAAGAAGTTTTTCATATAAAAATTTCAATTTTTTTAGGTTTTGGGTGGATTTTTCAATTTTTTGGGGAGGTCACGAATTAAAGTTCTTTTCGCTCTAGGACGCATATTTAAGGAGATATGGGCAAAAGAAGTTTTTCATATAAAAATTTCAATTTTTTTAGGTTTTGGGTGGATTTTTCAATTTTTTGGGGGTGTCACGAATTAAAGTCCTTTTCGCTCTAGGACGCATATTTAAGGAGATATGGGCAAAAGAAGTTTTTCGTATAAAAATTTCAATTTTTTTAGGTTTTGGGTGGATTTTTCAATTTTTTGGGGTGGTCACGAATTAAAGTCCTTTTCGCTCTAGGACGCATATTTAAGGAGATATGGGCAAAAGAAGTTTTTCATATAAAAATTTCATTTTTTTTAGGTTTTGGGTGGTCACGAATTAAAGTCCTTTTCGCTCTAGGACGCATATTTAAGGAGATATGGGCAAAAGAAGTTTTTCATATAAAAATTTCATTTTTTTTAGGTTTTGGGTGGATTTTTCAATTTTTTGGGGGTGTCACGAATTAAAGTCCTTTTCGCTCTAGGACGCATATTTAAGGAGATATGGACAAAAGAAGTTTTTCGTATAAAAATTTCAATTTTTTTTAGGTTTTGGGTGGATTTTTCAATTTTTTGGGTGTGGTCACGAATTAAAGTCCTTTTCGCTCTAGGACGCATATTTAAGGAGATATGGGCAAAAGAAGTTTTTCGTATAAAAATTTCAATTTTTTTAGGTTTTGGGTGGATTTTTCAATTTTTTGGGGAGGTCACGAATTAAAGTCCTTTTCGCTCTAGGACGCATATTTAAGGAGATATGGGCAAAAGAAGTTTTTCATATAAAAATTTCAATTTTTTTAGGTTTTGGGTGGATTTTTCAATTTTTTGGGGGAGGTCACGAATTAAAGTCCTTTTCGCTCTAGGACGCTTAGTTTAGGAGATATGGGCAAAAGAAGTTTTTCATATAAAAATTTAAATTTTTTTAGGTTTTGGATGGATTTTTCAATTTTTTGGGGGTGGTCACGAATTAAAGTCCTTTTCGCTCTAGGACGCATATTTAAGGAGATATGGGCAAAAGAAGTTTTTCATATAAAAATTTAAATTTTTTTAGGTTTTGGGTGGATTTTTCAATTTTTTGGGGAGGTCACGAATTAAAGTCCTTTTCGCTCTAGGACGCATATTTAAGGAGATATGGGCAAAAGAAGTTTTTCATATAAAAATTTAAATTTTTTTAGGTTTTGGGTGGATTTTTCAATTTTTTGGGGGTGTCACGAATTAAAGTCCTTTTCGCTCTAGGACGCATATTTAAGGAGATATGGGCAAAAGAAGTTTTTCGTATAAAAATTTCAATTTTTTTAGGTTTTGGGTGGATTTTTCAATTTTTGGGGGTGGTCACGAATTAAAGTCCTTTTCGCTCTAGGACGCATATTTAAGGAGATATGGGCAAAAGAAGTTTTTCATATAAAAATTTCATTTTTTTAGGTTTTGGGTGGATTTTTCAATTTTTTGGGGGTGTCACGAATTAAAGTCCTTTTCGCTCTAGGACGCATATTTAAGGAGATATGGACAAAAGAAGTTTTTCGTATAAAAATTTCAATTTTTTTAGGTTTTGGGTGGATTTTTCAATTTTTTGGGTGTGGTCACGAATTAAAGTTCTTTTCGCTCTAGGACGCATATTTAAGGAGATATGGGCAAAAGAAGTTTTTCGTATAAAAATTTCAATTTTTTTAGGTTTTGGGTGGATTTTTCAATTTTTTGGGGTGGTCACGAATTAAAGTCCTTTTCGCTCTAGGACGCATATTTAAGGAGATATGGGCAAAAGAAGTTTTTCATATAAAAATTTCAATTTTTTTAGGTTTTGGGTGGATTTTTCAATTTTTTGGGGGATGCCACGAATTAAAGTCCTTTTCGCTCTAGGACGCATATTTAAGGAGATATGGGCAAAAGAGGTTTTTCATATAAAAAATTCAATTTTTTTAGGTTTTGGGTGGATTTTTCAATTTTTTGGGGGTGGTCACGAATTAAAGTCCTTTTCGCTCTAGGACGCTTAGTTTAGGAGATATGGGCAAAAGAAGTTTTTCATATAAAAATTTAAATTTTTTTAGGTTTTGGATGGATTTTTAAATTTTTTGGGGGAGGTCACGAATTAAAGTCCTTTTCGCTCTAGGACGCATATTTAAGGAGATGTGGGCAAAAGAAGTTTTTCATATAAAAATTTAAATTTTTTTAGGTTTGGATGGATTTTTCAATTTTTTGGGGGTGGTCACGAATTAAAGTCCTTTTCGCTCTAGGACGCATATTTAAGGAGATATGGGCAAAAGAAGTTTTTCATATAAAAATTTAAATTTTTTTAGGTTTTGGGTGGATTTTTCAATTTTTTGGGGGTGGTCACGAATTAAAGTCCTTTTCGCTCTAGGACGCTTAGTTTAGGAGATATGGGCAAAAGAAGTTTTTCATATAAAAATTTAAATTTTTTTAGGTTTTGGATGGATTTTTCAATTTTTTGGGGGTGGTCACGAATTAAAGTCCTTTTCGCTCTAGGACGCATATTTAAGGAGATATGGGCAAAAGAAGTTTTTCATATAAAAATTTCAATTTTTTTAGGTTTTGGGTGGATTTTTCAATTTTTTGGGGGTGTCACGTATTAAAGTCCTTTTCGCTCTAGGACGCATATTTAAGGAGATATGGGCAAAAGAAGTTTTTCGTATAAAAATTTCAATTTTTTTAGGTTTTGGGTGGATTTTTCAATTTTTTGGGGTGGTCACGAATGAAAGTCCTTTTCGCTCTAGGACGCATATTTAAGGAGATATGGGCAAAAGAAGTTTTTCATATAAAAATTTCATTTTTTTTTAGGTTTTGGGTGGATTTTTCAATTTTTTGGGGGTGGTCACGAATTAAAGTCCTTTTCGCTCTAGGACGCATATTTAAGGAGATATGGACAAAAGAAGTTTTTCGTATAAAAATTTAAATTTTTTTAGGTTTTGGGTGGATTTTTCAATTTTTTGGGTGTGGTCACGAATTAAAGTCCTTTTCGCTCTAGGACGCATATTTAAGGAGATATGGGCAAAAGAAGTTTTTCGTATAAAAATTTCAATTTTTTTAGGTTTTGGGTGGATTTTTCAATTTTTTGGGGTGGTCACGAATTAAAGTCCTTTTCGCTCTAGGACGCATATTTAAGGAGATATGGGCAAAAGAGGTTTTTCATATAAAAAATTCAATTTTTTTAGGTTTTGGGTGGATTTTTCAATTTTTTGGGGGTGGTCACGAATTAAAGTCCTTTTCGCTCTAGGACGCATATTTAAGGAGATATGGGCAAAAGAGGTTTTTCATATAAAAATTTCAATTTTTTTAGGTTTTGGGTGGATTTTTCAATTTTTTGGGGGTGGTCACGAATTAAAGTCCTTTTCGCTCTAGGACGCTTAGTTTAGGAGATATGGGCAAAAGAAGTTTTTCATATAAAAATTAAAATTTTTTTAGATTTTGGATGGATTTTTCAATTTTTTGGGGGAGGTCACGAATTAAAGTCCTTTTCGCTCTAGGACGCATATTTAAGGAGATATGGGCAAAAGAAGTTTTTCATATAAAAATTTCAATTTTTTTAGGTTTTGGGTGGATTTTTCAATTTTTTGGGGGAGGTCACGAATTAAAGTCCTTTTCGCTCTAGGACGCATATTTAAGGAGATATGGGCAAAAGAAGTTTTTCGTATAAAAATTTCAATTTTTTTAGGTTTTGGGTGGATTTTTCAATTTTTTGGGGTATGTCACGAATTAAAGTCCTTTTCGCTCTAGGACGCATATTTAAGGAGATATGGGCAAAAGAAGTTTTTCATATAAAAAATTCAATTTTTTTAGGTTTTGGGTGGATTTTTCAATTTTTTGGGGGTGGTCACGAATTAAAGTCCTTTTCGCTCTAGGACGCTTAGTTTAGGAGATATGGGCAAAAGAAGTTTTTCATATAAAAATTTAAATTTTTTTAGATTTTGGATGGATTTTTCAATTTTTTGCGGGAGGTCACGAATTAAAGTCCTTTTCGCTCTAGGACGCATATTTAAGGAGATATGGGCAAAAGAAGTTTTTCATATAAAAATTTCAATTTTTTTAGGTTTTGGGTGGATTTTTCATTTTTTTGGGGGAGGTCACGAATTAAAGTCCTTTTCGCTCTAGGACGCTTAGTTTAGGAGATATGGGCAAAAGAAGTTTTTCATATAAAAATTTAAATTTTTTTAGGTTTTGGATGGATTTTTCAATTTTTTGGGGGAGGTCACGAATTAAAGTCCTTTTCGCTCTAGGACGCATATTTAAGGAGATATGGGCAAAAGAAGTTTTTCATATAAAAATTAAAATTTTTTTAGGTTTTGGATGGATTTTTCAATTTTTTGGGGGTGGTCACGAATTAAAGTCCTTTTCGCTCTAGGACGCATATTTAAGGAGATATGGGCAAAAGAAGTTTTTCATATAAAAATTTCAATTTTTTTAGGTTTTGGGTGGATTTTTCAATTTTTTGGGGGTGTCACGAATTAAAGTCCTTTTCGCTCTAGGACGCATATTTAAGGAGATATGGGCAAAAGAAGTTTTTCATATAAAAATTTCAATTTTTTTAGGTTTTGGGTGGATTTTTCAATTTTTTGGGGGTGTCACGAATTAAAGTCCTTTTCGCTCTAGGACGCATATTTAAGGAGATATGGGCAAAAGAAGTTTTTCGTATAAAAATTTCAATTTTTTTAGGTTTTGGGTGGATTTTTCAATTTTTTGGGGTGGTCACGAATTAAAGTCCTTTTCGCTCTAGGACGCATATTTAAGGAGATATGGGCAAAAGAAGTTTTTCATATAAAAATTTCATTTTTTTTAGGTTTTGGGTGGATTTTTCAATTTTTTGGGGGTGTCACGAATTAAAGTCCTTTTCGCTCTAGGACGCATATTTAAGGAGATATGGACAAAAGAAGTTTTTCGCATAAAAATTTCAATTTTTTTAGGTTTTGGGTGGATTTTTCAATTTTTTGGGGGTGGTCACGAATTAAAGTTCTTTTCGCTCTAGGACGCATATTTAAGGAGATATGGGCAAAAGAAGTTTTTCGTATAAAAATTTCAATTTTTTTAGGTTTTGGGTGGATTTTTCAATTTTTTGGGGTGGTCACGAATTAAAGTCCTTTTCGCTCTAGGACGCATATTTAAGGAGATATGGGCAAAAGAAGTTTTTCATATAAAAATTTCAATTTTTTAGGTTTTGGGTGGATTTTTCAATTTTTTGGGGGATGCCACGAATTAAAGTCCTTTTCGCTCTAGGACGCATATTTAAGGAGATATGGGCAAAAGAGGTTTTTCATATAAAAAATTCAATTTTTTTAGGTTTTGGGTGGATTTTTCAATTTTTTGGGGGAGGTCACGAATTAAAGTCCTTTTCGCTCTAGGACGCTTAGTTTAGGAGATATGGGCAAAAGAAGTTTTTCATATAAAAATTTCAATTTTTTTAGGTTTTGGGTGGATTTTTCAATTTTTTTGGGGTGGTCACGAATTAAAGTCCTTTTCGCTCTAGGACGCATATTTAAGGAGATATGGGCAAAAGAAGTTTTTCATATAAAAATTTCAATTTTTTTAGGTTTTGGGTGGATTTTTCAATTTTTTGGGGGTGGTCACGAATTAAAGTACTTTTCGCTCTAGGACGCTTAGTTTAGGAGATATGGGCAAAAGAAGTTTTTCATATAAAAATTAAAATTTTTTTAGATTTTGGATGGATTTTTCAATTTTTTGGGGGAGGTCACGAATTAAAGTCCTTTTCGCTCTAGGACGCTTAGTTTAGGAGATATGGGCAAAAGAAGTTTTTCATATAAAAATTTAAATTTTTTTAGGTTTTGGATGGATTTTTCAATTTTTTGGGGGTGGTCACGAATTAAAGTCCTTTTCGCTCTAGGACGCATATTTAAGGAGATATGGGCAAAAGAAGTTTTTCGTATAAAAATTTCAATTTTTTTAGGTTTTGGGTGGATTTTTCAATTTTTTGGGGTGGTCACGAATGAAAGTCCTTTTCGCTCTAGGACGCATATTTAAGGAGATATGGGCAAAAGAAGTTTTTCATATAAAAATTTCATTTTTTTTAGGTTTTGGGTGGATTTTTCAATTTTTTGGGGGTGTCACGAATTAAAGTCCTTTTCGCTCTAGGACGCATATTTAAGGAGATATGGGCAAAAGAAGTTTTTCGTATAAAAATTTCAATTTTTTTAGGTTTTGGGTGGATTTTTCAATTTTTTGGGTGTGGTCACGAATTAAAGTCCTTTTCGCTCTAGGACGCATATTTAAGGAGATATGGGCAAAAGAAGTTTTTCGTATAAAAATTTCAATTTTTTTAGGTTTTGGGTGGATTTTTCAATTTTTTGGGGTGGTCACGAATTAAAGTCCTTTTCGCTCTAGGACGCATATTTAAGGAGATATGGGCAAAAGAAGTTTTTCATATAAAAATTTCAATTTTTTTAGGTTTTGGGTGGATTTTTCAATTTTTTGGGGGATGTCACGAATTAAAGTCCTTTTCGCTCTAGGACGCATATTTAAGGAGATATGGGCAAAAGAGGTTTTTCATATAAAAAATTCAATTTTTTTAGGTTTTGGGTGGATTTTTCAATTTTTTGGGGGTGGTCACGAATTAAAGTCCTTTTCGCTCTAGGACGCTTAGTTTAGGAGATATGGGCAAAAGAAGTTTTTCATATAAAAATTTCAATTTTTTTAGGTTTTGGGTGGATTTTTCAATTTTTTTGGGGTGGTCACGAATTAAAGTCCTTTTCGCTCTAGGACGCATATTTAAGGAGATATGGGCAAAAGAAGTTTTTCATATAAAAATTTCAATTTTTTTAGGTTTTGGGTGGATTTTTAAATTTTTTGGGGGTGGTCACGAATTAAAGTCCTTTTCGCTCTAGGACGCTTAGTTTAGGAGATATGGGCAAAAGAAGTTTTTCATATAAAAATTTAAATTTTTTTAGATTTTGGATGGATTTTTCAATTTTTTGGGGGAGGTCACGAATTAAAGTCCTTTTCGCTCTAGGACGCATATTTAAGGAGATATGGGCAAAAGAAGTTTTTCATATAAAAATTTCAATTTTTTTAGGTTTTGGGTGGATTTTTCAATTTTTTGGGGGAGGTCACGAATTAAAGTCCTTTTCGCTCTAGGACGCATATTTAAGGAGATATGGGCAAAAGAAGTTTTTCGTATAAAAATTTCAATTTTTTTAGGTTTTGGGTGGATTTTTCAATTTTTTGGGGTGGTCACGAATTAAAGTCCTTTTCGCTCTAGGACGCATATTTAAGGAGATATGGGCAAAAGAAGTTTTTCATATAAAATTTCATTTTTTTTAGGTTTTGGGTGGATTTTTAAATTTTTTGGTGGTGTCACGAATTAAAGTCCTTTTCGCTCTAGGACGCATATTTAAGGAGATATGGACAAAAGAAGTTTTTCGTATAAAAATTTAAATTTTTTTAGGTTTTGGGTGGATTTTTAAATTTTTTGGGTGTGGTCACGAATTAAAGTCCTTTTCGCTCTAGGACGCATATTTAAGGAGATATGGGCAAAAGAAGTTTTTCGTATAAAAATTTCAATTTTTTTAGGTTTTGGGTGGATTTTTCAATTTTTTGGGGTGGTCACGAATTCAAGTCCTTTTCGCTCTAGGACGCTTAGTTTAGGAGATATGGGCAAAAGAAGTTTTTCGTATAAAATTTTCAATTTTTTTAGGTTTTGGGTGGATTTTTCAATTTTTTTGGGGTGGTCACGAATTAAAGTCCTTTTCGCTCTAGAACGCATATTTAAGGAGATATGGGCAAAAGAAGTTTTTCATATAAAAATTTCAATTTTTTTAGGTTTTGGGTGGATTTTTCAATTTTTTGGGGGTGGTCACGAATTAAAGTCCTTTTCGCTCTAGGACGCTTAGTTTAGGAGATATGGGCAAAAGAAGTTTTTCATATAAAAATTTAAATTTTTTTAGATTTTGGATGGATTTTTCAATTTTTTGGGGGAGGTCACGAATTAAAGTCCTTTTCGCTCTAGGACGCATATTTAAGGAGATATGGGCAAAAGAAGTTTTTCATATAAAAATTTCAATTTTTTTAGGTTTTGGGTGGATTTTTCAATTTTTTGGGGGAGGTCACGAATTAAAGTCCTTTTCGCTCTAGGACGCTTAGTTTAGGAGATATGGGCAAAAGAAGTTTTTCATATAAAAATTTCAATTTTTTTAGGTTTTGGGTGGATTTTTCAATTTTTTGGGGGAGGTCACGAATTAAAGTCCTTTTCGCTCTAGGACGCATATTTAAGGAGATATGGGCAAAAGAAGTTTTTCATATAAAAATTTCAATTTTTTTAGGTTTTGGGTGGATTTTTCAATTTTTTGGGGAGGTCACGAATTAAAGTCCTTTTCGCTCTAGGACGCATATAAGGAGATATGGGCAAAAGAAGTTTTTCATATAAAAATTTCAATTTTTTTAGGTTTTGGGTGGATTTTTCAATTTTTTGGGGGTGTCACGAATTAAAGTCCTTTTCGATCTAGGACGCATATTTAAGGAGATATGGGCAAAAGAAGTTTTTCGTATAAAAATTAAAATTTTTTTAGGTTTTGGGTGGATTTTTCAATTTTTTGGGGTGGTCACGAATTAAAGTCCTTTTCGCTCTAGGACGCTTAGTTTAGGAGATATGGGCAAAAGAAGTTTTTCATATAAAAATTTCAATTTTTTTAGGTTTTGGGTGGATTTTTCAATTTTTTGGGGGAGGTCACGAATTAAAGTCCTTTTCGCTCTAGGACGCATATTTAAGGAGATATGGGCAAAAGAAGTTTTTCATATAAAAATTTCAATTTTTTTAGGTTTTGGGTGGATTTTTCAATTTTTTGGGGAGGTCACGAATTAAAGTCCTTTTCGCTCTAGGACGCATATAAGGAGATATGGGCAAAAGAAGTTTTTCATATAAAAATTTCAATTTTTTTAGGTTTTGGGTGGATTTTTCAATTTTTTGGGGGTGTCACGAATTAAAGTCCTTTTCGATCTAGGACGCATATTTAAGGAGATATGGGCAAAAGAAGTTTTTCATATAAAAATTTCAATTTTTTTAGGTTTTGGGTGGATTTTTCAATTTTTTGGGGTGGTCACGAATTAAAGTCCTTTTCGCTCTAGGACGCTTAGTTTAGGAGATATGGGCAAAAGAAGTTTTTCATATAAAAATTTCAATTTTTTTAGGTTTTGGGTGGATTTTTCAATTTTTTGGGGGAGGTCACGAATTAAAGTCCTTTTCGCTCTAGGACGCATATTTAAGGAGATATGGGCAAAAGAAGTTTTTCATATAAAAATTTCAATTTTTTTAGGTTTTGGGTGGATTTTTCAATTTTTTGGGGAGGTCACGAATTAAAGTCCTTTTCGCTCTAGGACGCATATAAGGAGATATGGGCAAAAGAAGTTTTTCATATAAAAATTTCAATTTTTTTAGGTTTTGGGTGGATTTTTCAATTTTTTGGGGGTGTCACGAATTAAAGTCCTTTTCGATCTAGGACGCATATTTAAGGAGATATGGGCAAAAGAAGTTTTTCGTATAAAAATTAAAATTTTTTTAGGTTTTGGGTGGATTTTTCAATTTTTTGGGGTGGTCACGAATTAAAGTCCTTTTCGCTCTAGGACGCATATTTAAGGAGATATGGACAAAAGAAGTTTTTCATATAAAAATTTCATTTTTTTTAGGTTTTGGGTGGATTTTTCAATTTTTTGGGGGTGTCACGAATTAAAGTCCTTTTCGCTCTAGGACGCATATTTAAGGAGATATGGACAAAAGAAGTTTTTCGTATAAAAATTTCAATTTTTTTAGGTTTTGGGTGGATTTTTCAATTTTTTGGGTGTGGTCACGAATTAAAGTCCTTTTCGCTCTAGGACGCATATTTAAGGAGATATGGGCAAAAGAAGTTTTTCGTATAAAAATTTAAATTTTTTTAGGTTTTGGGTGGATTTTCAATTTTTTGGGGTGGTCACGAATTAAAGTCCTTTTCGCTCTAGGACGCATATTTAAGGAGATATGGGCAAAAGAAGTTTTTCGTATAAAAATTTCAATTTTTTTAGGTTTTGGGTGGATTTTTCAATTTTTTGGGGGATGTCACGAATTAAAGTCCTTTTCGCTCTAGGACGCATATTTAAGGAGATATGGGCAAAAGAAGTTTTTCATATAAAAAATTCAATTTTTTTAGGTTTTGGGTGGATTTTTCAATTTTTTGGGGGTGGTCACGAATTAAAGTCCTTTTCGCTCTAGGACGCTTAGTTTAGGAGATATGGGCAAAAGAAGTTTTTCATATAAAAATTTCAATTTTTTTAGGTTTTGGGTGGATTTTTCAATTTTTTTGGGGTGGTCACGAATTAAAGTCCTTTTCGCTCTAGGACGCATATTTAAGGAGATATGGGCAAAAGAAGTTTTTCATATAAAAATTTCAATTTTTTTAGGTTTTGGGTGGATTTTTCAATTTTTTGGGGGTGGTCACGAATTAAAGTCCTTTTCGCTCTAGGACGCTTAGTTTAGGAGATATGGGCAAAAGAAGTTTTTCATATAAAAATTTAAATGTTTTTAGATTTTGGATGGATTTTTCAATTTTTTGGGGGAGGTCACGAATTAAAGTCCTTTTCGCTCTAGGACGCATATTTAAGGAGATATGGGCAAAAGAAGTTTTTCATATAAAAATTTCAATTTTTTTAGGTTTTGGGTGGATTTTTCAATTTTTTGGGGGAGGTCACGAATTAAAGTCCTTTTCGCTCTAGGACGCTTAGTTTAGGAGATATGGGCAAAAGAAGTTTTTCATATAAAAATTTAAATTTTTTTAGGTTTTGGATGGATTTTTCAATTTTTTGGGGGAGGTCACGAATTAAAGTCCTTTTCGCTCTAGGACGCATATTTAAGGAGATATGGGCAAAAGAAGTTTTTCATATAAAAATTTAAATTTTTTTAGGTTTTGGATGGATTTTTCAATTTTTTGGGGGTGGTCACGAATTAAAGTCCTTTTCGCTCTAGGACGCATATTTAAGGAGATATGGGCAAAAGAAGTTTTTCATATAAAAATTTCATTTTTTTTAGGTTTTGGGTGGATTTTTCAATTTTCTGGGGGTGTCACGAATTAAAGTCCTTTTCGCTCTAGGACGCATATTTAAGGAGATATGGACAAAAGAAGTTTTTCGTATAAAAATTTCAATTTTTTTAGGTTTTGGGTGGATTTTTCAATTTTTTGGGTGTGGTCACGAATTAAAGTCCTTTTCGCTCTAGGACGCATATTTAAGGAGATATGGGCAAAAGAAGTTTTTCGTATAAAAATTTCAATTTTTTTAGGTTTTGGGTGGATTTTTCAATTTTTTGGGGTGGTCACGAATTAAAGTCCTTTTCGCTCTAGGACGCATATTTAAGGAGATATGGGCAAAAGAAGTTTTTCATATAAAAATTTCAATTTTTTTAGGTTTTGGGTGGATTTTTCAATTTTTTGGGGGATGTCACGAATTAAAGTCCTTTTCGCGCTAGGACGCATATTTAAGGAGATATGGGCAAAAGAGGTTTTTCATATAAAAAATTCAATTTTTTTAGGTTTTGGGTGGATTTTTCAATTTTTTGGGGGTGGTCACGAATTAAAGTCCTTTTCGCTCTAGGACGCTTAGTTTAGGAGATATGGGCAAAAGAAGTTTTTCATATAAAAATTTCAATTTTTTTAGGTTTTGGGTGGATTTTTCAATTTTTTTGGGGTGGTCACGAATTAAAGTCCTTTTCGCTCTAGGACGCATATTTAAGGAGATATGGGCAAAAGAAGTTTTTCATATAAAAATTTCAATTTTTTTAGGTTTTGGGTGGATTTTTCAATTTTTTGGGGGTGGTCACGAATTAAAGTCCTTTTCGCTCTAGGACGCTTAGTTTAGGAGATATGGGCAAAAGAAGTTTTTCATATAAAAATTTAAATTTTTTTAGATTTTGGATGGATTTTTCAATTTTTTGGGGGAGGTCACGAATTAAAGTCCTTTTCGCTCTAGGACGCATATTTAAGGAGATATGGGCAAAAGAAGTTTTTCATATAAAAATTTCAATTTTTTTAGGTTTTGGGTGGATTTTTCAATTTTTTGGGGGAGGTCACGAATTAAAGTCCTTTTCGCTCTAGGACGCTTAGTTTAGGAGATATGGGCAAAAGAAGTTTTTCATATAAAAATTTAAATTTTTTTAGGTTTTGGATGGATTTTTCAATTTTTTGGGGGAGGTCACGAATTAAAGTCCTTTTCGCTCTAGGACGCATATTTAAGGAGATATGGGCAAAAGAAGTTTTTCATATAAAAATTTCAATTTTTTTAGGTTTTGGATGGATTTTTCAATTTTTTGGGGGTGGTCACGAATTAAAGTCCTTTTCGCTCTAGGACGCATATTTAAGGAGATATGGGCAAAAGAAGTTTTTCGTATAAAAATTTCAATTTTTTTAGGTTTTGGGTGGATTTTTCAATTTTTTGGGGGAGGTCACGAATTAAAGTCCTTATCGCTCTAGGACGCATATTTAAGGAGATATGGGCAAAAGAAGTTTTTCATATAAAAATTTCAATTTTTTTAGGTTTTGGGTGGATTTTTCAATTTTTTGGGGGTGTCATGAATTAAAGTCCTTTTCGCTCTAGGACGCATATTTAAGGAGATATGGGCAAAAGAAGTTTTTCGTATAAAAATTTCAATTTTTTTAGGTTTTGGGTGGATTTTTCAATTTTTTGGGGTGGTCACGAATTAAAGTCCTTTTCGCTCTAGGACGCATATTTAAGGAGATATGGGCAAAAGAAGTTTTTCATATAAAAATTTCAATTTTTTTAGGTTTTGGGTGGATTTTTCAATTTTTTGGGGGTGGTCACGAATTAAAGTCCTTTTCGCTCTAGGACGCTTAGTTTAGGAGATATGGGCAAAAGAAGTTTTTCATATAAAAATTTAAATTTTTTTAGATTTTGGATGGATTTTTCAATTTTTTGGGGGAGGTCACGAATTAAAGTCCTTTTCGCTCTAGGACGCATATTTAAGGAGATATGGGCAAAAGAAGTTTTTCATATAAAAATTTCAATTTTTTTAGGTTTTGGGTGGATTTTTCAATTTTTTGGGGGAGGTCACGAATTAAAGTCCTTTTCGCTCTAGGACGCTTAGTTTAGGAGATATGGGCAAAAGAAGTTTTTCATATAAAAATTTAAATTTTTTTAGGTTTTGGATGGATTTTTCAATTTTTTGGGGGAGGTCACGAATTAAAGTCCTTTTCGCTCTAGGACGCATATTTAAGGAGATATGGGCAAAAGAAGTTTTTCATATAAAAATTTCAATTTTTTTAGGTTTTGGATGGATTTTTCAATTTTTTGGGGGTGGTCACGAATTAAAGTCCTTTTCGCTCTAGGACGCATATTTAAGGAGATATGGGCAAAAGAAGTTTTTCGTATAAAAATTTCAATTTTTTTAGGTTTTGGGTGGATTTTTCAATTTTTTGGGGGAGGTCACGAATTAAAGTCCTTATCGCTCTAGGACGCATATTTAAGGAGATATGGGCAAAAGAAGTTTTTCATATAAAAATTTCAATTTTTTTAGGTTTTGGGTGGATTTTTCAATTTTTTGGGGGTGTCATGAATTAAAGTCCTTTTCGCTCTAGGACGCATATTTAAGGAGATATGGGCAAAAGAAGTTTTTCGTATAAAAATTTCAATTTTTTTAGGTTTTGGGTGGATTTTTCAATTTTTTGGGGTGGTCACGAATTAAAGTCCTTTTCGCTCTAGGACGCATATTTAAGGAGATATGGGCAAAAGAAGTTTTTCATATAAAAATTTCATTTTTTTTAGGTTTTGGGTGGATTTTTCAATTTTTTGGGGGTGTCACGAATTAAAGTCCTTTTCGCTCTAGGACGCATATTTAAGGAGATATGGACAAAAGAAGTTTTTCGTATAAAAATTTCAATTTTTTTAGGTTTTGGGTGGATTTTTAAATTTTTTGGGTGTGGTCACGAATTAAAGTCCTTTTCGCTCTAGGACGCATATTTAAGGAGATATGGGCAAAAGAAATTTTTCGTATAAAAATTTCAATTTTTTTAGGTTTTGGGTGGATTTTTCAATTTTTTGGGGTGGTCACGAATTAAAGTCCTTTTCGCTCTAGGACGCATATTTAAGGAGATATGGGCAAAAGAAGTTTTTCATATAAAAATTTCAATTTTTTTAGGTTTTGGGTGGATTTTTCAATTTTTTGGGGGATGTCACGAATTAAAGTCCTTTTCGCTCTAGGACGCATATTTAAGGAGATATGGGCAAAAGAGGTTTTTCATATAAAAAATTCAATTTTTTTAGGTTTTGGGTGGAGTTTTCAATTTTTTGGGGGTGGTCACGAATTAAAGTCCTTTTCGCTCTAGGACGCTTAGTTTAGGAGATATGGGCAAAAGAAGTTTTTCATATAAAAATTTAAATTTTTTTAGGTTTTGGATGGATTTTTCAATTTTTTGGGGGAGGTCACGAATTAAAGTCCTTTTCGCTCTAGGACGCATATTTAAGGAGATATGGGCAAAAGAAGTTTTTCATATAAAAATTTCAATTTTTTATGTTTTGGATGGATTTTTCAATTTTTTGGGGGTGGTCACGAATTAAAGTCCTTTTCGCTCTAGGACGCATATTTAAGGAGATATGGGCAAAAGAAGTTTTTCATATAAAAATTTCAATTTTTTTAGGTTTTGGATGGATTTTTCAATTTGTTGGGGGTGGTCACGAATTAAAGTCCTTTTCGCTCTAGGACGCATATTTAAGGAGATATGGGCAAAAGAAGTTTTTCATATAAAAATTTCAATTTTTTTAGGTTTTGGATGGATTTTTCAATTTTTTGGGGGAGGTCACGAATTAAAGTCCTTTTCGCTCTAGGACGCATATGTAAGGAGATATGGGCAAAAGAAGTTTTTCATATAAAAATTTAAATTTTTTTAGGTTTTGGATGGATTTTTCAATTTTTTGGGGGTGGTCACGAATTAAAGTTCTTTTCGCTCTAGGACGCATATTTAAGGAGATATGGGCAAAAGAAGTTTTTCGTATAAAAATTTCAATTTTTTTAGGTTTTGGGTGGATTTTTCAATTTTTTGGGGTGGTCACGAATTAAAGTCCTTTTCGCTCTAGGACGCATATTTAAGGAGATATGGACAAAAGAAGTTTTTCATATAAAAATTTCATTTTTTTTAGGTTTTGGGTGGATTTTTCAATTTTTTGGGGGTGTCACGAATTAAAGTCCTTTTCGCTCTAGGACGCATATTTAAGGAGATATGGACAAAAGAAGTTTTTCGTATAAAAATTTCAATTTTTTTAGGTTTTGGGTGGATTTTTCAATTTTTTGGGTGTGGTCACGAATTAAAGTCCTTTTCGCTCTAGGACGCATATTTAAGGAGATATGGGCAAAAGAAGTTTTTCGTATAAAAATTTAAATTTTTTTAGGTTTTGGGTGGATTTTCAATTTTTTGGGGTGGTCACGAATTAAAGTCCTTTTCGCTCTAGGACGCATATTTAAGGAGATATGGGCAAAAGAAGTTTTTCGTATAAAAATTTCAATTTTTTTAGGTTTTGGGTGGATTTTTCAATTTTTTGGGGGATGTCACGAATTAAAGTCCTTTTCGCTCTAGGACGCATATTTAAGGAGATATGGGCAAAAGAAGTTTTTCATATAAAAAATTCAATTTTTTTAGGTTTTGGGTGGATTTTTCAATTTTTTGGGGGTGGTCACGAATTAAAGTCCTTTTCGCTCTAGGACGCTTAGTTTAGGAGATATGGGCAAAAGAAGTTTTTCATATAAAAATTTCAATTTTTTTAGGTTTTGGGTGGATTTTTCAATTTTTTTGGGGTGGTCACGAATTAAAGTCCTTTTCGCTCTAGGACGCATATTTAAGGAGATATGGGCAAAAGAAGTTTTTCATATAAAAATTTCAATTTTTTTAGGTTTTGGGTGGATTTTTCAATTTTTTGGGGGTGGTCACGAATTAAAGTCCTTTTCGCTCTAGGACGCTTAGTTTAGGAGATATGGGCAAAAGAAGTTTTTCATATAAAAATTTAAATTTTTTTAGATTTTGGATGGATTTTTCAATTTTTTGGGGGAGGTCACGAATTAAAGTCCTTTTCGCTCTAGGACGCATATTTAAGGAGATATGGGCAAAAGAAGTTTTTCATATAAAAATTTCAATTTTTTTAGGTTTTGGGTGGATTTTTCAATTTTTTGGGGGAGGTCACGAATTAAAGTCCTTTTCGCTCTAGGACGCTTAGTTTAGGAGATATGGGCAAAAGAAGTTTTTCATATAAAAATTTAAATTTTTTTAGGTTTTGGATGGATTTTTCAATTTTTTGGGGGAGGTCACGAATTAAAGTCCTTTTCGCTCTAGGACGCATATTTAAGGAGATATGGGCAAAAGAAGTTTTTCATATAAAAATTTAAATTTTTTTAGGTTTTGGATGGATTTTTCAATTTTTTGGGGGTGGTCACGAATTAAAGTCCTTTTCGCTCTAGGACGCATATTTAAGGAGATATGGGCAAAAGAAGTTTTTCATATAAAAATTTCATTTTTTTTAGATTTTGGGTGGATTTTTCAATTTTTTGGGGGTGTCACGAATTAAAGTCCTTTTCGCTCTAGGACGCATATTTAAGGAGATATGGACAAAAGAAGTTTTTCGTATAAAAATTTCAATTTTTTTAGGTTTTGGGTGGATTTTTCAATTTTTTGGGTGTGGTCACGAATTAAAGTCCTTTTCGCTCTAGGACGCATATTTAAGGAGATATGGGCAAAAGAAGTTTTTCGTATAAAAATTTCAATTTTTTTAGGTTTTGGGTGGATTTTTCAATTTTTTGGGGTGGTCACGAATTAAAGTCCTTTTCGCTCTAGGACGCATATTTAAGGAGATATGGGCAAAAGAAGTTTTTCATATAAAAATTTCAATTTTTTTAGGTTTTGGGTGGATTTTTCAATTTTTTGGGGGATGTCACGAATTAAAGTCCTTTTCGCGCTAGGACGCATATTTAAGGAGATATGGGCAAAAGAGGTTTTTCATATAAAAAATTCAATTTTTTTAGGTTTTGGGTGGATTTTTCAATTTTTTGGGGGTGGTCACGAATTAAAGTCCTTTTCGCTCTAGGACGCTTAGTTTAGGAGATATGGGCAAAAGAAGTTTTTCATATAAAAATTTAAATTTTTTTAGGTTTTGGGTGGATTTTTCAATTTTTTTGGGGTGGTCACGAATTAAAGTCCTTTTCGCTCTAGGACGCATATTTAAGGAGATATGGGCAAAAGAAGTTTTTCATATAAAAATTTCAATTTTTTTAGGTTTTGGGTGGATTTTTCAATTTTTTGGGGGTGGTCACGAATTAAAGTCCTTTTCGCTCTAGGACGCTTAGTTTAGGAGATATGGGCAAAAGAAGTTTTTCATATAAAAATTTAATTTTTTTTAGATTTTGGATGGATTTTTCAATTTTTTGGGGGAGGTCACGAATTAAAGTCCTTTTCGCTCTAGGACGCATATTTAAGGAGATATGGGCAAAAGAAGTTTTTCATATAAAAATTTCAATTTTTTTAGGTTTTGGATGGATTTTTCAATTTTTTGGGGGTGGTCACGAATTAAAGTCCTTTTCGCTCTAGGACGCATATTTAAGGAGATATGGGCAAAAGAAGTTTTTCGTATAAAAATTTCAATTTTTTTAGGTTTTGGGTGGATTTTTAAATTTTTTGGGGGTGGTCACGAATTAAAGTCCTTTTCGCTCTAGGACGCTTAGTTTAGGAGATATGGGCAAAAGAAGTTTTTCATATAAAAATTTAATTTTTTTTAGATTTTGGATGGATTTTTCAATTTTTTGGGGGAGGTCACGAATTAAAGTCCTTTTCGCTCTAGGACGCATATTTAAGGAGATATGGGCAAAAGAAGTTTTTCATATAAAAATTTCAATTTTTTTAGGTTTTGGGTGGATTTTTCAATTTTTTGGGGGAGGTCACGAATTAAAGTCCTTTTCGCTCTAGGACGCTTAGTTTAGGAGATATGGGCAAAAGAAGTTTTTCATATAAAAATTTAAATTTTTTTAGGTTTTGGATGGATTTTTCAATTTTTTGGGGGAGGTCACGAATTAAAGTCCTTTTCGCTCTAGGACGCATATTTAAGGAGATATGGGCAAAAGAAGTTTTTCATATAAAAATTTAAATTTGTTTAGGTTTTGGATGGATTTTTCAATTTTTTGGGGGTGGTCACGAATTAAAGTCCTTTTCGCTCTAGGACGCATATTTAAGGAGATATGGGCAAAAGAAGTCTTTCATATAAAAATTTCAATTTTTTTAGGTTTTGGGTGGATTTTTCAATTTTTTGGGGAGGTCACGAATTAAAGTCCTTTTCGCTCTAGGACGCATATTTAAGGAGATATGGGCAAAAGAAGTTTTTCATATAAAAATTTCAATTTTTTTAGGTTTTGGGTGGATTTTTCAATTTTTTGGGTGTCGTCACTAATTAAAGTCCTTTTCGCTCTAGGACGCATATTTAAGGAGATATGGGCAAAAGAAGTTTTTCGTATAAAAATTTCAATTTTTTTAGGTTTTGGTTGGATTTTTCAATTTTTTGGGGTGGTCACGAATTAAAGTCCTTTTCGCTCTAGGACGCATATTTAAGGAGATATGGGCAAAAGAAGTTTTTCATATAAAAATTTCAATTTTTTTAGGTTTTGGGTGGATTTTTCAATTTTTTGGGGGATGTCACGAATTAAAGTCCTTTTCGCTCTAGGACGCATATTTAAGGAGATATGGGCAAAAGAGGTTTTTCATATAAAAAATTCAATTTTTTTAGGTTTTGGGTGGATTTTTCAATTTTTTGGGGGTGGTCACGAATTAAAGTCCTTTTCGCTCTAGGACGCTTAGTTTAGGAGATATGGGCAAAAGAAGTTTTCCATATAAAAATTTCAATTTTTTTAGGTTTTGGGTGGATTTTTCAATTTTTTTGGGGTGGTCACGAATTAAAGTCCTTTTCGCTCTAGGACGCATATTTAAGGAGATATGGGCAAAAGAAGTTTTTCATATAAAAATTTCAATTTTTTTAGGTTTTGGGTGGATTTTTCAATTTGTTGGGGGTGGTCACGAATTAAAGTCCTTTTCGCTCTAGGACGCTTAGTTTAGGAGATATGGGCAAAAGAAGTTTTTCATATAAAAATTTAAATTTTTTTAGATTTTGGATGGATTTTTCAATTTTTTGGGGGAGGTCACGAATTAAAGTCCTTTTCGCTCTAGGACGCATATTTAAGGAGATATGGGCAAAAGAAGTTTTTCATATAAAAATTTCAATTTTTTTAGGTTTTGGGTGGATTTTTCAATTTTTTGGGGAGGTCACGAATTAAAGTCCTTTTCGCTCTAGGACGCATATTTAAGGAGATATGGGCAAAAGAAGTTTTTCATATAAAAATTTAAATTTTTTTAGGTTTTGGATGGATTTTTCAATTTTTTGGGGGAGGTCACGAATTAAAGTCCTTTTCGCTCTAGGACGCATATTTAAGGAGATATGGGCAAAAGAAGTTTTTCATATAAAAATTTAAATTTTTTTAGGTTTTGGATGGATTTTTCAATTTTTTGGGGGTGGTCACGAATTAAAGTCCTTTTCGCTCTAGGACGCATATTTAAGGAGATATGGGCAAAAGAAGTTTTTCGTATAAAAATTTCAATTTTTTTAGGTTTTGGGTGGATTTTTCAATTTTTTGGGGGTGTCACGAATTAAAGTCCTTTTCGCTCTAGGACGCATATTTAAGGAGATATGGACAAAAGAAGTTTTTCGTATAAAAATTTCAATTTTTTTAGGTTTTGGGTGGATTTTTCAATTTTTTGGGTGTGGTCACGAATTAAAGTCCTTTTCGCTCTAGGACGCATATTTAAGGAGATATGGGCAAAAGAAATTTTTCGTATAAAAATTTCAATTTTTTTAGGTTTTGGGTGGATTTTTCAATTTTTTGGGGTGGTCACGAATTAGAGTCCTTTTCGCTCTAGGACGCATATTTAAGGAGATATGGGCAAAAGAAGTTTTTCATATAAAAATTTCAATTTTTTTAGGTTTTGGGTGGATTTTTCAATTTTTTGGGGGATGTCACGAATTAAAGTCCTTTTCGCTCTAGGACGCATATTTAAGGAGATATGGGCAAAAGAGGTTTTTCATATAAAAAATTCAATTTTTTTAGGTTTTGGGTGGATTTTTCAATTTTTTGGGGGTGGTCACGAATTAAAGTCCTTTTCGCTCTAGGACGCTTAGTTTAGGAGATATGGGCAAAAGAAGTTTTTCATATAAAAATTTCAATTTTTTTAGGTTTTGGGTGGATTTTTCAATTTTTTTGGGGTGGTCACGAATTAAAGTCCTTTTCGCTCTAGGACGCATATTTAAGGAGATATGGGCAAAAGAAGTTTTTCATATAAAAATTTCAATTTTTTTAGGTTTTGGGTGGATTTTTCAATTTTTTGGGGGTGGTCACGAATTAAAGTCCTTTTCGCTCTAGGACGCTTAGTTTAGGAGATATGGGCAAAAGAAGTTTTTCATATAAAAATTTCAATTTTTTTAGGTTTTGGGTGGATTTTTCAATTTTTTGGGGGAGGTCACGAATTAAAGTCCTTTTCGCTCTAGGACTCATATTTAAGGAGATATGGGCAAAAGAAGTTTTTCATATAAAAATTTCAATTTTTTTAGGTTTTGGGTGGATTTTTCAATTTTTTGGGGGAGGTCACGAATTAAAGTCCTTTTCGCTCTAGGACGCTTAGTTTAGGAGATATGGGCAAAAGAAGTTTTTCATATAAAAATTTCAATTTTTTTAGGTTTTGGATGGATTTTTCAATTTTTTGGGGGAGGTCACGAATTAAAGTCCTTTTCGCTCTAGGACGCATATTTAAGGAGATATGGGCAAAAGAAGTTTTTCATATAAAAATTTAAATTTTTTTAGGTTTTGGATGGATTTTTCAATTTTTTGGGGGTGGTCACGAATTAAAGTCCTTTTCGCTCTGGGACGCATATTTAAGGAGATATGGGCAAAAGAAGTTTTTCATATAAAAATTTCAATTTTTTTAGGTTTTGGGTGGATTTTTCAATTTTTTGGGGAGGTCACGAATTAAAGTCCTTTTCGCTCTAGGACGCATATTTAAGGAGATATGGGCAAAAGAAGTTTTTCATATAAAAATTTCAATTTTTTTAGGTTTTGGGTGGATTTTTCAATTTTTTGGGGGTGTCACGAATTAAAGTCCTTTTCGCTCTAGGACGCATATTTAAGGAGATATGGGCAAAAGAAGTTTTTCGTATAAAAATTTCAATTTTTTTAGGTTTTGGGTGGATTTTTCAATTTTTTGGGGTGGTCACGAATTAAAGTCCTTTTCGCTCTAGGACGCATATTTAAGGAGATATGGGCAAAAGAAGTTTTTCATATAAAAATTTCATTTTTTTTAGGTTTTGGGTGGATTTTTCAATTTTTTGGGGGTGTCACGAATTAAAGTCCTTTTCGCTCTAGGACGCATATTTAAGGAGATATGGACAAAAGAAGTTTTTCGTATAAAAATTTCAATTTTTTTAGGTTTTGGGTGGATTTTTCAATTTTTTGGGTGTGGTCACGAATTAAAGTCCTTTTCGCTCTAGGACGCATATTTAAGGAGATATGGGCAAAAGAAGTTTTTCGTATAAAAATTTCAATTTTTTTAGGTTTTGGGTGGATTTTTCAATTTTTTGGGGTGGTCACGAATTAAAGTCCTTTTCGCTCTAGGACGCATATTTAATGAGATATGGGTAAAAGAAGTTTTTCATATAAAAATTTCAATTTTTTTAGGTTTTGGGTGGATTTTTCAATTTTTTGGGGGATGTCACGAATTAAAGTCCTTTTCGCTCTAGGACGCTTAGTTTAGGAGATATGGGCAAAAGAAGTTTTTCATATAAAAATTTAAATTTTTTTAGGTTTTGGATGGATTTTTCAATTTTTTGGGGGTGGTCACGAATTAAAGTCCTTTTCGCTCTAGGACGCTTAGTTTAGGAGATATGGGCAAAAGAAGTTTTTCATATAAAAATTTCAATTTTTTTAGGTTTTGGGTGGATTTTTCAATTTTTTTGGGGTGGTCACGAATTAATTTTTTTAGGTTTTGGGTGGATTTTTCAATTTTTTGGGGGAGGTCACGAATTAAAGTCCTTTTCGCTCTAGGACGCTTAGTTTAGGAGATATGGGCAAAAGAAGTTTTTCATATAAAAATTTAAATTTTTTTAGGTTTTGGATGGATTTTTCAATTTTTTGGGGGTGGTCACGAATTAAAGTCCTTTTCGCTCTAGGACGCATATTTAAGGAGATATGGGCAAAAGAAGTTTTTCATATAAAAATTTCAATTTTTTTAGGTTTTGGGTGGATTTTTCAATTTTTTGGGGAGGTCACGAATTAAAGTCCTTTTCGCTCTAGGACGCATATTTAAGGAGATATGGGCAAAAGAAGTTTTTCATATAAAAATTTAAATTTTTTTAGGTTTTGGGTGGATTTTTCAATTTTTTGGGGGTGTCACGAATTAAAGTCCTTTTCGCTCTAGGACGCATATTTAAGGAGATATGGGCAAAAGAAGTTTTTCGTATAAAAATTTCAATTTTTTTAGGTTTTGGGTGGATTTTTCAATTTTTGGGGTGGTCACGAATTAAAGTCCTTTTCGCTCTAGGACGCATATTTAAGGAGATATGGGCAAAAGAAGTTTTTCATATAAAAATTTCATTTTTTTTAGGTTTTGGGTAGATTTTTCAATTTTTTGGGGGAGGTCACGAATTAAAGTCCTTTTCGCTCTAGGACGCATATTTAAGGAGATATGGGCAAAAGAAGTTTTTCATATAAAAATTTCAATTTTTTTAGGTTTTGGGTGGATTTTTCAATTTTTTGGGGGTGGTCACGAATTAAAGTCCTTTTCGCTCTAGGACGCTTAGTTTAGGAGATATGGGCAAAAGAAGTTTTTCATATAAAAATTTAAATTTTTTTAGGTTTTGGATGGATTTTTCAATTTTTTGGGGGAGGTCACGAATTAAAGTCCTTTTCGCTCTAGGACGCATATTTAAGGAGATATGGGCAAAAGAAGCTTTTCATATAAAAATTTAAATTTTTTTAAGTTTTGGGTGGATTTTTAAATTTTTTGGGGGAGGTCACGAATTAAAGTCCTTTTCGCTCTAGGACGCTTAGTTTAGGAGATATGGGCAAAAGAAGTTTTTCATATAAAAATTTAAATTTTTTTAGGTTTTGGATGGATTTTTCAATTTTTTGGGGGTGGTCACGAATTAAAGTCCTTTTCGCTCTAGGACGCATATTTAAGGAGATATGGGCAAAAGAAGTTTTTCATATAAAAATTTCAATTTTTTTAGGTTTTGGGTGGATTTTTCAATTTTTTGGGGGTGGTCACGAATTAAAGTCCTTTTCGCTCTAGGACGCTTAGTTTAGGAGATATGGGCAAAAGAAGTTTTTCATATAAAAATTTAAATTTTTTTAGGTTTTGGATGGATTTTTCAATTTTTTGGGGGAGGTCACGAATTAAAGTCCTTTTCGCTCTAGGACGCATATTTAAGGAGATATGGGCAAAAGAAGTTTTCATATAAAAATTTCAATTTTTTTAGGTTTTGGGTGGATTTTTCAATTTTTTGGGGGTGGTCACGAATTAAAGTCCTTTTCGCTCTAGGACGCTTAGTTTAGGAGATATGGGCAAAAGAAGTTTTTCATATAAAAATTTAAATTTTTTTAGGTTTTGGATGGATTTTTCAATTTTTTGGGGGAGGTCACGAATTAAAGTCCTTTTCGCTCTAGGACGCATATTTAAGGAGATATGGGCAAAAGAAGTTTTTCATATAAAAATTTAAATTTTTTTAGGTTTTGGGTGGATTTTTCAATTTTTTGGGGGTGGTCACGAATTAAAGTCCTTTTCGCTTTAGGACGCATATTTAAGGAGATATGGGCAAAAGAAGTTTTTCATATAAAAATTTCAATTTTTTTAGGTTTTGGATGGATTTTTCAATTTTTTGGGGGAGGTCACGAATTAAAGTCCTTTTCGCTCTAGGACGCATATTTAAAGAGATATGGGCAAAAGAAGTTTTTCATATAAAAATTTAAATTTTTTTAGGTTTTCGATGGATTTTTCAATTTTTTGGGGGTGGTCACGAATTAAAGTCCTTTTCGCTCTAGGACGCATATTTAAAGAGATATGGGCAAAAGAAGTTTTTCATATAAAAATTTCAATTTTTTTAGGTTTTGGGTGGATTTTTCAATTTTTTGGGGAGGTCACGAATTAAAGTCCTTTTCGCTCTAGGACGCATATTTAAGGAGATATGGGCAAAAGAAGTTTTTCATATAAAAATTTCAATTTTTTTAGGTTTTGGGTGGATTTTTCAATTTTTTGGGGGTGTCACGAATTAAAGTCCTTTTCGCTCTAGGACGCATATTTAAGGAGATATGGGTAAAAGAAGTTTTTCATATAAAAATTTCATTTTTTTTAGGTTTTGGGTGGATTTTTCAATTTTTTGGGGGTGTCACGAATTAAAGTCCTTTTCGCTCTAGGACGCATATTTAAGGAGACATGGACAAAAGAAGTTTTTCGTATAAAAATTTCAATTTTTTTAGGTTTTGGGTGGATTTTTCAATTTTTTGGGTGTGGTCACGAATTAAAGTCCTTTTCGCTCTAGGACGCATATTTAAGGAGATATGGGCAAAAGAAGTTTTTCGTATAAAAATTTCAATTTTTTTAGGTTTTGAGTGGATTTTTCAATTTTTTGGGGATGGTCACGAATTAAAGTCCTTTTCGCTCTAGGACGCATATTTAAGGAGATATGGGCAAAAGAAGTTTTTCGTATAAAAATTTCAATTTTTTTTAGGTTTTGGGTGGATTTTTCAATTTTTTGGGGGTGGTCACGAATTAAAGTCCTTTTCGCTCTAGGACGCATATTTAAGGAGATATGGGCAAAAGAAGTTTTTCATATAAAAATTTCAATTTTTTTAGGTTTTGGGTGGATTTTTCAATTTTTTGGGGAGGTCACGAATTAAAGTCCTTTTCGCTCTAGGACGCGTATTTAAGGAGATATGGACAAAAGAAGTTTTTCATATAAAAATTTCAATTTTTTTAGGTTTTGGGTGGATTTTTCAATTTTTTGGGGGTGGTCACGAATTAAAGTCCTTTTCGCTCTAGGACGCTTAGTTTTGGAGATATGGGCAAAAGAAGTTTTTCATATAAAAATTTAAATTTTTTTAGGTTTTGGATGGATTTTTCAATTTTTTTGGGGTGGCCACGAATTAAAGTCCTTTTCGCTCTAGGACGCATATTTAAGGAGATATGGGCAAAAGAAGTTTTTCATATAAAAATTTCAATTTTTTTAGGTTTTGGGTGGATTTTTCAATTTTTTGGGGGAGGTCACGAATTAAAGTCCTTTTCGCTCTAGGACGCATATTTAAGGAGATATGGGCAAAAGAAGTTTTCATATAAAAATTTCAATTTTTTTAGGTTTTGGGTGGATTTTTCAATTTTTTGGGGGTGGTCACGAATTAAAGTCCTTTTCGCTCTAGGACGCTTAGTTTAGGAGATATGGGCAAAAGAAGTTTTTCATATAAAAATATCAATTTTTTTAGGTTTTGGATGGATTTTTCAATTTTTTGGGGGAGGTCACGAATTAAAGTCCTTTTCGCTCTAGGACGCATATTTAAGGAGATATGGGCAAAAGAAGTTTTTCATATAAAAATTTAATTTTTTTAGATTTTGGGTGGATTTTTCAATTTTTTGGGGGTGGTCACGAATTAAAGTCCTTTTCGCTCTAGGACGCTTAGTTTAGGAGATATGGGCAAAAGAAGTTTTTCATATAAAAATTTAAATTTTTTTAGGTTTTGGATGGATTTTTCAATTTTTTGGGGGAGGTCACGAATTAAAGTCCTTTTCGCTCTAGGACGCATATTTAAGGAGATTTGGGCAAAAGAAGTTTTTCGTATAAAAATTTCAATTTTTTTAGGTTTTGGGTGGATTTTTCAATTTTTTGGGGTGGTCACGAATTAAAGTCCTTTTCGCTCTAGGACGCATATTTAAGGAGATATGGGCAAAAGAAGTTTTTCATATAAAAATTTCATTTTTTTTAGGTTTTGGGTGGATTTTTCAATTTTTTGGGGGTGTCACGAATTAAAGTCCTTTTCGCTCTAGGACGCATATTTAAGGAGATATGGACAAAAGAAGTTTTTCGTATAAAAATTTCAATTTTTTTAGGTTTTGGGTGGATTTTTCAATTTTTTGGGGGTGGTCACGAATTAAAGTCCTTTTCGCTCTAGGACGCATATTTAAGGAGATATGGGCAAAAGAAGTTTTTCGTATAAAAATTTCAATTTTTTTAGGTTTTGGGTGGATTTTTCAATTTTTTGGGGTGGTCACGAATTAAAGTCCTTTTCGCTCTAGGACGCATATTTAAGGAGATATGGGCAAAAGAAGTTTTTCATATAAAAATTTCAATTTTTTTAGGTTTTGGGTGGATTTTTCAATTTTTTGGGGGATGTCACGAATTAAAGTCCTTTTCGCTCTAGGACGCATATTTAAGGAGATATGGGCAAAAGAGGTTTTTCATATAAAAATTTAAATTTTTTTAGGTTTTGGATGGATTTTTCAATTTTTTGGGGGAGGTCACGAATTAAAGTCCTTTTCGCTCTAGGACGCATATTTAAGGAGATATGGGCAAAAGAAGTTTTTCATATAAAAATTTAAATTTTTTTAGGTTTTGGATGGATTTTTCAATTTTTTGGGGGTGGTCACGAATTAAAGTCCTTTTCGCTCTAGGACGCATATTTAAGGAGATATGGGCAAAAGAAGTTTTTCATATACAAATTTCAATTTTTTTAGGTTTTGGGTGGATTTTTCAATTTTTTGGGGGTGGTCACGAATTAAAGTCCTTTTCGCTCTAGGACGCTTAGTTTAGGAGATATGGGCAAAAGAAGTTTTTCATATAAAAATTTAAATTTTTTTAGGTTTTGGATGGATTTTTCAATTTTTTGGGGGAGGTCACGAATTAAAGTCCTTTTCGCTCTAGGACGCATATTTAAGGAGATATGGGCAAAAGAAGTTTTTCATATAAAAATTTCAATTTTTTTAGGTTTTGGATGGATTTTTCAATTTTTTTGGGGTGGTCACGAATTCAAGTCCTTTTCGCTCTAGGACGCTTAGTTTAGGAGATATGGGCAAAATAAGTTTTTCATATAAAAATTTAAATTTTTTTAGGTTTTGGATGGATTTTTCAATTTTTTGGGGGAGGTCACGAATTAAAGTCCTTTTCCCTCTAGGACGCATATTTAAGGAGATATGGGCCAAAGAAGTTTTTCATATAAAAATTTCAATTTTTTTAGGTTTTGGGTGAATTTTTCAATTTTTTGGGGGTGGTCACGAATTAAAGTCCTTTTCGCTCTAGGACGCATATTTAAGGAGATATGGGCAAAAGAAGTTTTTCATATAAAAATTTCAATTTTTTTAGGTTTTGGGTGGATTTTTCAATTTTTTGGGGGTGGTCACGAATTAAAGTCCTTTTCGCTCTAGGACGCTTAGTTTAGGAGATATGGGCAAAAGAAGTTTTTCATATAAAAATTTAATTTTTTTTAGGTTTTGGATGGATTTTTCAATTTTTTGGGGGAGGTCACGAATTAAAGTCCTTTTCGCTCTAGGACGCATATTTAAGGAGATATGGGCAAAAGAAGTTTTTCATATAAAAATTTCAATTTTTTTAGGTTTTGGGTGGATTTTTCAATTTTTTGGGGGAGGTCACGAATTAAAGTCCTTTTCGCTCTAGGACGCATATTTAAGGAGATATGGGCAAAAGAAGTTTTTCATATAAAAAATTAAATTTTTTTAGGTTTTGGATGGATTTTTCAATTTTTTGGGGGAGGTCACGAATTAAAGTCCTTTTCGCTCTAGGACGCATATTTAAGGAGATATGGGCAAAAGAAGTTTTTCATATAAAAATTTCAATTTTTTTAGGTTTTGGGTGGATTTTTCAATTTTTTGGGGGAGGTCACGAATTAAAGTCCTTTTCGCTCTAGGACGCATATTTAAGGGGATATGGGCAAAAGAAGATTTTCATATAAAAATTTCAATTTTTTTAGGTTTTGGGTGGATTTTTCAATTTTTTGGGGGAGGTCACGAATTAAAGTCCTTTTCGCTCTAGGACGCATATTTAAGGAGATATGGGCAAAAGAAGTTTTTCATATAAAAATTTAAATTTTTTTAGGTTTTCGATGGATTTTTCAATTTTTTGGGGGTGGTCACGAATTAAAGTCCTTTTCGCTCTAGGACGCATATTTAAGGAGATATGGGCAAAAGAAGTTTTTCATATAAAAATTTCAATTTTTTTAGGTTTTGGGTGGATTTTTCAATTTTTTGGAGAGGTCACGAATTAAAGTCCTTTTCGCTCTAGGACGCATATTTAAGGAGATATGGGCAAAAGAAGTTTTTCATATAAAAAATTCAATTTTTTTAGGTTTTGGGTGGATTTTTCAATTTTTTGGGGGTGTCACGAATTAAAGTCCTTTTCGCTCTAGGACGCATATTTAAGGAGATATGGGCAAAAGAAGTTTTTCATATAAAAATTTCATTTTTTTTAGGTTTTGGGTGGATTTTTCAATTTTTTGGGGGTGTCACGAATTAAAGTCCTTTTCGCTCTAGGACGCATATTTAAGGAGATATGGACAAAAGAAGTTTTTCGTATAAAAATTTCAATTTTTTTAGGTTTTGGGTGGATTTTTCAATTTTTTGGGTGTGGTCACGAATTAAAGTCCTTTTCGCTCTAGGACGCATATTTAAGGAGATATGGGCAAAAGAAGTTTTTCGTATAAAAATTTCAATTTTTTTAGGTTTTGAGTGGATTTTTCAATTTTTTGGGGATGGTCACGAATTAAAGTCCTTTTCGCTCTAGGACGCATATTTAAGGAGATATGGGCAAAAGAAGTTTTTCGTATAAAAATTTCAATTTTTTTTAGGTTTTGGGTGGATTTTTCAATTTTTTGGGGGTGGTCACGAATTAAAGTCCTTTTCGCTCTAGGACGCATATTTAAGGAGATATGGGCAAAAGAAGTTTTTCATATAAAAATTTCAATTTTTTTAGGTTTTGGGTGGATTTTTCAATTTTTTGGGGAGGTCACGAATTAAAGTCCTTTTCGCTCTAGGACGCGTATTTAAGGAGATATGGGCAAAAGAAGTTTTTCATATAAAAATTTCAATTTTTTTAGGTTTTGGGTGGATTTTTCAATTTTTTGGGGGTGGTCACGAATTAAAGTCCTTTTCGCTCTAGGACGCTTAGTTTTGGAGATATGGGCAAAAGAAGTTTTTCATATAAAAATTTAAATTTTTTTAGGTTTTGGATGGATTTTTCAATTTTTTTGGGGTGGCCACGAATTAAAGTCCTTTTCGCTCTAGGACGCATATTTAAGGAGATATGGGCAAAAGAAGTTTTTCATATAAAAATTTCAATTTTTTTAGGTTTTGGGTGGATTTTTCAATTTTTTGGGGGAGGTCACGAATTAAAGTCCTTTTCGCTCTAGGACGCATATTTAAGGAGATATGGGCAAAAGAAGTTTTTCATATAAAAATTTCAATTTTTTTAGGTTTTGGGTGGATTTTTCAATTTTTTGGCGGTGGTCACGAATTAAAGTCCTTTTCGCTCTAGGACGCTTAGTTTAGGAGATATGGGCAAAAGAAGTTTTTCATATAAAAATATCAATTTTTTTAGGTTTTGGATGGATTTTTCAATTTTTTGGGGGAGGTCACGAATTAAAGTCCTTTTCGCTCTAGGACGCATATTTAAGGAGATATGGGCAAAAGAAGTTTTTCATATAAAAATTTAATTTTTTTAGATTTTGGGTGGATTTTTCAATTTTTTGGGGGTGGTCACGAATTAAAGTCCTTTTCGCTCTAGAACGCTTAGTTTAGGAGATATGGGCAAAAGAAGTTTTTCATATAAAAATTTAAATTTTTTTAGGTTTTGGATGGATTTTTCAATTTTTTGGGGGAGGTCACGAATTAAAGTCCTTTTCGCTTTAGGACGCATATTTAAGGAGATATGGGCAAAAGAAGTTTTTCGTATAAAAATTTCAATTTTTTTTAGGTTTTGGGTGGATTTTTCAATTTTTTGGGGGTGGTCACGAATTAAAGTACTTTTCGCTCTAGGACGCATATTTAAGGAGATTTGGGCAAAAGAAGTTTTTCGTATAAAAATTTCAATTTTTTTAGGTTTTGGGTGGATTTTTCAATTTTTTGGGGTGGTCACGAATTAAAGTCCTTTTCGCTCTAGGACGCATATTTAAGGAGATATGGGCAAAAGAAGTTTTTCATATAAAAATTTCATTTTTTTTAGGTTTTGGGTGGATTTTTCAATTTTTTGGGGGTGTCACGAATTAAAGTCCTTTTCGCTCTAGGACGCATATTTAAGGAGATATGGACAAAAGAAGTTTTTCGTATAAAAATTTCAATTTTTTTAGGTTTTGGGTGGATTTTTCAATTTTTTGGGTGTGGTCACGAATTAAAGTCCTTTTCGCTCTAGGACGCATATTTAAGGAGATATGGGCAAAAGAAGTTTTTTCGTATAAAAATTTCAATGTTTTTAGGTTTTGGGTGGATTTTTCAATTTTTTGGGGTGGTCACGAATTAAAGTCCTTTTCGCTCTAGGACGCATATTTAAAGAGATATGGGCAAAAGAAGTTTTTCATATAAAAATTTCAATTTTTTTAGGTTTTGGGTGGATTTTTCAATTTTTTGGGGGATGTCACGAATTAAAGTCCTTTTCGCTCTAGGACGCATATTTAAGGAGATATGGGCAAAAGAGGTTTTTCATATAAAAATTTAAATTTTTTTAGGTTTTGGATGGATTTTTCAATTTTTTGGGGGAGGTCACGAATTAAAGTCCTTTTCGCTCTAGGACGCATGTTTAAGGAGATATGGGCAAAAGAAGTTTTTCATATAAAAATTTAAATTTTTTTAGGTTTTGGATGGATTTTTCAATTTTTTGGGGGTGGTCACGAATTAAAGTCCTTTTCGCTCTAGGACGCATATTTAAGGAGATATGGGCAAAAGAAGTTTTTCATATACAAATTTAAATTTTTTTAGGTTTTGGGTGGATTTTTCAATTTTTTGGGGGTGGTCACGAATTAAAGTCCTTTTCGCTCTAGGACGCTTAGTTTAGGAGATATGGGCAAAAGAAGTTTTTCATATAAAAATTTAAATTTTTTTAGGTTTTGGATGGATTTTTCAATTTTTTGGGGGAGGTCACGAATTAAAGTCCTTTTCGCTCTAGGACGCATATTTAAGGAGATATGGGCAAAAGAAGTTTTTCATATAAAAATTTCAATTTTTTTAGGTTTTGGATGGATTTTTCAATTTTTTTGGGGGTGGTCACGAATTCAAGTCCTTTTCGCTCTAGGACGCTTAGTTTAGGAGATATGGGCAAAATAAGTTTTTCATATAAAAATTTAAATTTTTTTAGGTTTTGGATGGATTTTTCAATTTTTTGGGGGAGGTCACGAATTAAAGTCCTTTTCCCTCTAGGACGCATATTTAAGGAGATATGGGCCAAAGAAGTTTTTCATATAAAAATTTAAATTTTTTTAGGTTTTGGGTGGATTTTTCAATTTTTTGGGGGTGGTCACGAATTAAAGTCCTTTTCGCTCTAGGACGCATATTTAAGGAGATATGGGCAAAAGAAGTTTTTCATATAAAAATTTCAATTTTTTTAGGTTTTGGGTGGATTTTTCAATTTTTTGGGGGTGGTCACGAATTAAAGTCCTTTTCGCTCTAGGACGCTTAGCTTAGGAGATATGGGCAAAAGAAGTTTTTCATATAAAAATTTAATTTTTTTTAGGTTTTGGATGGATTTTTCAATTTTTTGGGGGAGGTCACGAATTAAAGTCCTTTTCGCTCTAGGACGCATATTTAAGGAGATATGGGCAAAAGAAGTTTTTCATATAAAAATTTCAATTTTTTTAGGTTTTGGGTGGATTTTTCAATTTTTTGGGGGTGGTCACGAATTAAAGTCCTTTTCGCTCTAGGACGCATATTTAAGGAGATATGGGCAATAGAAGTTTTTCATATAAAAAATTAAATTTTTTTAGGTTTTGGATGGATTTTTCAATTTTTTGGGGGAGGTCACGAATTAAAGTCCTTTTCGCTCTAGGACGCATATTTAAGGAGATATGGGCAAAAGAAGTTTTTCATATAAAAATTTCAATTTTTTTAGGTTTTGGGTGGATTTTTCAATTTTTTGGGGGAGGTCACGAATTAAAGTCCTTTTCGCTCTAGGACGCATATTTAAGGGGATATGGGCAAAAGAAGATTTTCATATAAAAATTTCAATTTTTTTAGGTTTTGGGTGGATTTTTCAATTTTTTGGGGGAGGTCACGAATTAAAGTCCTTTTCGCTCTAGGACGCATATTTAAGGAGATATGGGCAAAAGAAGTTTTTCATATAAAAATTTCAATTTTTTTAGGTTTTGGGTGGATTTTTCAATTTTTTGGGGGTGGTCACGAATTAAAGTCCTTTTCGCTCTAGGACGCTTAGTTTAGGAGATATGGGCAAAAGAAGTTTTTCATATAAAAATTTAAATTTTTTTAGGTTTTGGATGGATTTTTCAATTTTTTGGGGGAGGTCACGAATTAAAGTCCTTTTCGCTCTAGGACGCATATTTAAGGAGATATGGGCAAAAGAAGTTTTTCATATAAAAATTCAATTTTTTTAGGTTTTGGGTGGATTTTTCAATTTTTTGGGGGAGGTCACGAATTAAAGTCCTTTTCGCTCTAGGACGCTTAGTTTAGGAGATATGGGCAAAAGAAGTTTTTCATATAAAAATTTAAATTTTTTTAGGTTTTGGATGGATTTTTCAATTTTTTGGGGGAGGTCACGAATTAAAGTCCTTTTCGCTCTAGGACGCATATTTAAGGAGATTGGGCAAAAGAAGTTTTCATATAAAAATTTCAATTTTTTTAGGTTTTGGGTGGATTTTTCAATTTTTTGGGGGTGGTCACGAATTAAAGTCCTTTTCGCTCTAGGACGCATATTTAAGGAGATATGGGCAAAAGAAGTTTTTCATATAAAAATTTAAATTTTTTTAGGTTTTGGATGGATTTTTCAATTTTTTGGGGGAGGTCACGAATTAAAGTCCTTTTCGGTCTAGGACGCATATTTAAGGAGATATGGGCAAAAGAAGTTTTTCATATAAAAATTTAAATTTTTTTAGGTTTTGGATGGATTTTTCAATTTTTTGGGGGAGGTCACGAATTAAAGTCCTTTTCGCTCTAGGACGCATATTTAAGGAGATATGGGCAAAAGAAGTTTTTCATATAAAAATTTAAATTTTTTTAGGTTTTGGATGGATTTTTCAATTTTTTGGGGGTGGTCACGAATTAAAGTCCTTTTCGCTCTAGGACGCATATTTAAGGAGATATGGGCAAAAGAAGTTTTTCATATACAAATTTCAATTTTTTTAGGTTTTGGGTGGATTTTTCAATTTTTTGGGGGTGGTCACGAATTAAAGTCCTTTTCGCTCTAGGACGCTTAGTTTAGGAGATATGGGCAAAAGAAGTTTTTCATATAAAAATTTAAATTTTTTTAGGTTTTGGATGGATTTTTCAATTTTTTGGGGGAGGTCACGAATTAAAGTCCTTTTCGCTCTAGGACGCATATTTAAGGAGATATGGGCAAAAGAAGTTTTTCATATAAAAATTTCAATTTTTTTAGGTTTTGGATGGATTTTTCAATTTTTTTGGGGGTGGTCACGAATTCAAGTCCTTTTCGCTCTAGGACGCTTAGTTTAGGAGATATGGGCAAAATAAGTTTTTCATATAAAAATTTAAATTTTTTTAGGTTTTGGATGGATTTTTCAATTTTTTGGGGGAGGTCACGAATTAAAGTCCTTTTCCCTCTAGGACGCATATTTAAGGAGATATGGGCCAAAGAAGTTTTTCATATAAAAATTTAAATTTTTTTAGGTTTTGGGTGGATTTTTCAATTTTTTGGGGGTGGTCACGAATTAAAGTCCTTTTCGCTCTAGGACGCATATTTAAGGAGATATGGGCAAAAGAAGTTTTTCATATAAAAATTTCAATTTTTTTAGGTTTTGGGTGGATTTTTCAATTTTTTGGGGGTGGTCACGAATTAAAGTCCTTTTCGCTCTAGGACGCTTAGCTTAGGAGATATGGGCAAAAGAAGTTTTTCATATAAAAATTTAATTTTTTTTAGGTTTTGGATGGATTTTTCAATTTTTTGGGGGAGGTCACGAATTAAAGTCCTTTTCGCTCTAGGACGCATATTTAAGGAGATATGGGCAAAAGAAGTTTTTCATATAAAAATTTCAATTTTTTTAGGTTTTGGGTGGATTTTTCAATTTTTTGGGGGAGGTCACGAATTAAAGTCCTTTTCGCTCTAGGACGCATATTTAAGGAGATATGGGCAATAGAAGTTTTTCATATAAAAAATTAAATTTTTTTAGGTTTTGGATGGATTTTTCAATTTTTTGGGGGAGGTCACGAATTAAAGTCCTTTTCGCTCTAGGACGCATATTTAAGGAGATATGGGCAAAAGAAGTTTTTCATATAAAAATTTCAATTTTTTTAGGTTTTGGGTGGATTTTTCAATTTTTTGGGGGAGGTCACGAATTAAAGTCCTTTTCGCTCTAGGACGCATATTTAAGGGGATATGGGCAAAAGAAGATTTTCATATAAAAATTTCAATTTTTTTAGGTTTTGGGTGGATTTTTCAATTTTTTGGGGGAGGTCACGAATTAAAGTCCTTTTCGCTCTAGGACGCATATTTAAGGAGATATGGGCAAAAGAAGTTTTTCATATAAAAATTTCAATTTTTTTAGGTTTTGGGTGGATTTTTCAATTTTTTGGGGGTGGTCACGAATTAAAGTCCTTTTCGCTCTAGGACGCTTAGTTTAGGAGATATGGGCAAAAGAAGTTTTTCATATAAAAATTTAAATTTTTTTAGGTTTTGGATGGATTTTTCAATTTTTTGGGGGAGGTCACGAATTAAAGTCCTTTTCGCTCTAGGACGCATATTTAAGGAGATATGGGCAAAAGAAGTTTTTCATATAAAAATTTAAATTTTTTTAGGTTTTGGGTGGATTTTTCAATTTTTTGGGGGAGGTCACGAATTAAAGTCCTTTTCGCTCTAGGACGCTTAGTTTAGGAGATATGGGCAAAAGAAGTTTTTCATATAAAAATTTAAATTTTTTTAGGTTTTGGATGGATTTTCAATTTTTTGGGGGAGGTCACGAATTAAAGTCCTTTTCGCTCTAGGACGCATATTTAAGGAGATTGGGCAAAAGAAGTTTTCATATAAAAATTTCAATTTTTTTAGGTTTTGGGTGGATTTTTCAATTTTTTGGGGGTGGTCACGAATTAAAGTCCTTTTCGCTCTAGGACGCATATTTAAGGAGATATGGACAAAAGAAGTTTTTCATATAAAAATTTCAATTTTTTTAGGTTTTGGGTGGATTTTTCAATTTTTTGGGGGTGGTCACGAATTAAAGTCCTTTTCGCTCTAGGACGCTTAGTTTAGGAGATATGGGCAAAAGAAGTTTTTCATATAAAAATTTAATTTTTTTAGGTTTTGGATGGATTTTTCAATTTTTTGGGGGTGGTCACGAATTAAAGTCCTTTTCGCTCTAGGACGCATATTTAAGGAGATATGGGCAAAAGAAGTTTTTCATATAAAAATTTCAATTTTTTTAGGTTTTGGGTGGATTTTTCAATTTTTTGGGGGTGGTCACGAATTAAAGTCCTTTTCGCTCTAGGACGCTTAGTTTAGGAGATATGGCCAAAAGAAGTTTTTCATATAAAAATTTAAATTTTTTTAGGTTTTGGATGGATTTTTCAATTTTTTGGGGGAGGTCACGAATTAAAGTCCTTTTCGCTCTAGGACGCATATTTAAGGAGATATGGGCAAAAGAAGTTTTCATATAAAAATTTCAATTTTTTTAGGTTTTGGGTGGATTTTTCAATTTTTTGGGGGTGGTCACGAATTAAAGTCCTTTTCGCTCTAGGACGCTTAGTTTAGGAGATATGGGCAAAAGAAGTTTTTCATATAAAAATTTAAATTTTTTTTAGGTTTTGGATGGATTTTTCAATTTTTTGGGGGAGGTCACGAATTAAAGTCCTTTTCGCTCTAGGACGCATATTTAAGGAGATATGGGCAAAAGAAGTTTTTCATATAAAAATTTAAATTTTTTTAGGTTTTGGGTGGATTTTTCAATTTTTTGGGGGTGGTCACGAATTAAAGTCCTTTTCGCTCTAGGACGCATATTTAAGGAGATATGGGCAAAAGAAGTTTTTCATATAAAAATTTAAATTTTTTTAGGTTTTGGATGGATTTTTCAATTTTTTGGGGGAGGTCACGAATTAAAGTCCTTTTCGCTCTAGGACGCATATTTAAGGAGATATGGGCAAAAGAAGTTTTTCATATAAAAATTTCAATTTTTTTAGGTTTTGGATGGATTTTTCAATTTTTTGGGGGTGGTCACGAATTAAAGTCCTTTTCGCTCTAGGACGCATATTTAAGGAGATATGGGCAAAAGAAGTTTTTCATATAAAAAATTAAATTTTTTTAGGTTTTGGATGGATTTTTCAATTTTTTGGGGGTGGTCACGAATTAAAGTCCTTTTCGCTCTAGGACGCATATTTAAGGAGATATGGGCAAACGAAGTTTTTCATATAAAAATTTAAATTTTTTTAGGTTTTGGGTGGATTTTTAAATTTTTTGGGGGTGGTCACGAATTAAAGTCCTTTTCGCTCTAGGACGCATATTTAAGGAGATATGGGCAAGAGAAGTTTTTCATATAAAAATTTCAATTTTTTTAGGTTTTGGGTGGATTTTTCAATTTTTTGGGGGAGGTCACGAATTAAAGTCCTTTTCGCTCTAGGACGCTTAGTTTAGGAGATATGGGCAAAAGAAGTTTTTCATATAAAAATTTAAATTTTTTTAGGTTTTGGATGGATTTCTCAATTTTTTGGGGGAGGTCACGAATTAAAGTCCTTTTCGCTCTAGGACGCATATTTAAGGAGATATGGGCAAAAGAAGTTTTTCATATAAAAATTTCAATTTTTTTAGGTTTTGGGTGGATTTTTCAATTTTTTGGGGGAGGTCACGAATTAAAGTCCTTTTCGCTCTAGGACGCATATTTAAGGAGATATGGGCAAAAGAAGTTTGTCATATAAAAATTTAATTTTTTTTAGGTTTTGGGTGGATTTTTCAATTTTTTGGGGGTGGTCACGAATTAAAGTCCTTTTCGCTCTAGGACGCTTAGTTTAGGAGATATGGGCAAAAGAAGTTTTTCATATAAAAATTTAAATTTTTTTAGGTTTTGGATGGATTTTTCAATTTTTTTGGGGTGGTCACGAATTAAAGTCCTTTTCGCTCTAGGACGCATATTTAAGGAGATATGGGCAAAAGAAGTTTTTCATATAAAAATTTCAATTTTTTTAGGTTTTGGGTGGATTTTTCAATTTTTTGGGGGTGGTCACGAATTAAAGTCCTTTTCGCTCTAGGACGCATATTTAAGGAGATATGGGCAAAAGAAGTTTTTCATATAAAAATTTAAATTTTTTTAGATTTTGGATGGATTTTTCAATTTTTTGGGGGAGGTCACGAATTAAAGTCCTTTTCGCTCTAGGACGCATATTTAAGGAGATATGGGCAAAAGAAGTTTTTCATATAAAAATTTCAATTTTTTTAGGTTTTGGGTGGATATTTCAATTTTTTGGGGGAGGTCACGAATTAAAGTCCTTTTCGCTCTAGGACGCTTAGTTTAGGAGATATGGGCAAAAGAAGTTTTTCATATAAAAATTTAAATTTTTTTAGGTTTTGGATGGATTTTTCAATTTTTTGGGGGAGGTCACGAATTAAAGTCCTTTTCGCTCTAGGACGCATATTTAAGGAGATATGGGCAAACGAAGTTTTTCATATAAAAATTTAAATTTTTTTAGGTTTTGGGTGGATTTTTCAATTTTTTGGGGGTGTCACGAATTAAAGTCCTTTTCGCTCTCGGACGCATATTTAAGGAGATATGGGCAAAAGAAGTTTTTCGTATAAAAATTTCAATTTTTTTAGGTTTTGGGTGGATTTTTCAATTTTTTGGGGAGGTCACGAATTAAAGTCCTTTTCGCTCTAGGACGCATATTTAAGGAGATATGGGCAAAAGAAGTTGTTCATATAAAAATTTCATTTTTTTTAGGTTTTGGGTGGATTTTTCAATTTTTTGGGTGTGGTCACGAATTAAAGTCCTTTTCGCTCTAGGACGCATATTTAAGGAGATATGGGCAAAAGAAGTTTTTCATATAAAAATTTAAATTTTTTTAGGTTTTGGATGGATTTTTCAATTTTTTGGGGGAGGTCACGAATTAAAGTCCTTTTCGCTCTAGGACGCATATTTAAGGAGATATGGGCAAAAGAAGATTTTCATATAAAAATTTCAATTTTTTAGGTTTTGGGTGGATTTTTCAATTTTTTGGGGGAGGTCACGAATTAAAGTCCTTTTCGCTCTAGGACGCATATTTAAGGAGATATGGGCAAAAGAAGTTTTTCATATAAAAATTTAATTTTTTTTAGGTTTTGGGTGGATTTTTCAATTTTTTGGGGGTGGTCACGAATTAAAGTCCTTTTCGCTCTAGGACGCTTAGTTTAGGAGATATGGGCAAAAGAAGTTTTTCATATAAAAATTTAAATTTTTTTAGGTTTTGGATGGATTTTTCAATTTTTTTGGGGTGGTCACGAATTAAAGTCCTTTTCGCTCTAGGACGCAAATTTAAGGAGATATGGGCAAAAGAAGTTTTTCATATAAAAATTTCAATTTTTTTAGGTTTTGGGTGGATTTTTCAATTTTTTGGGGGTGGTGACGAATTAAAGTCCTTTTCGCTCTAGGACGCATATTTAAGGAGATATGGGCAAAAGAAGTTTTTCATATAAAAATTTAAATTTTTTTAGATTTTGGATGGATTTTTCAATTTTTTGGGGGAGGTCACGAATTAAAGTCCTTTTCGCTCTAGGACGCATATTTAAGGAGATATGGGCAAAAGAAGTTTTTCATATAAAACATTTCAATTTTTTTAGGTTTTGGGTGGATATTTCAATTTTTTGGGGGAGGTCACGAATTAAAGTCCTTTTCGCTCTAGGACGCTTAGTTTAGGAGATATGGGCAAAAGAAGTTTTTCATATAAAAATTTAAATTTTTTTAGGTTTTGGATGGATTTTTCAATTTTTTGGGGGAGGTCACGAATTAAAGTCCTTTTCGCTCTAGGACGCATATTTAAGGAGATATGGGCAAACGAAGTTTTTCATATAAAAATTTAAATTTTTTTTAGGTTTTGGGTGGATTTTTCAATTTTTTGGGGGTGTCACGAATTAAAGTCCTTTTCGCTCTAGGACGCATATTTAAGGAGATATGGGCAAAAGAAGTTTTTCGTATAAAAATTTCAATTTTTTTAGGTTTTGGGTGGATTTTTCAATTTTTTGGGGTGGTCACGAATTAAAGTCCTTTTCGCTCTAGGACGCATATTTAAGGAGATATGGGCAAAAGAAGTTTTTCATATAAAAATTTCATTTTTTTTAGGTTTTGGGTGGATTTTTCAATTTTTTGGGTGTGGTCACGAATTAAAGTCCTTTTCGCTCTAGGACGCATATTTAAGGAGATATGGGCAAAAGAAGTTTTTCATATAAAAATTTAAATTTTTTTAGGTTTTGGATGGATTTTTCAATTTTTTGGGGGAGGTCACGAATTAAAGTCCTTTTCGCTCTAGGTCGCATATTTAAGGAGATATGGGCAAAAGAAGATTTTCATATAAAAATTTCAATTTTTTTAGGTTTTGGGTGGATTTTTCAATTTTTTGGGGGAGGTCACGAATTAAAGTCCTTTTCGCTCTAGGACGCATATTTAAGGAGATATGGGCGAAAGAAGTTTTTCATATAAAAAATTAAATTTTTTTAGGTTTTGGATGGATTTTTCAATTTTTTGGGGGTGGTCACGAATTAAAGTCCTTTTCGCTCTAGGACGCATATTTAAGGAGATATGGGCAAAAGAAGTTTTTCATATAAAAATTTAAATTTTTTTAGGTTTTGGGTGGATTTTTCAATTTTTTGGGGGTGGTCACGAATTAAAGTCCTTTTCGCTCTAGGACGCATATTTAAGGAGATATGGGCAAAAGAAGTTTTTCATATAAAAATTTCAATTTTTTTAGGTTTTGGGTCCTTTTCGCTCTAGGACGCTTAGTTTAGGAGATATGGGCAAAAGAAGTTTTTCATATAAAAATTTAAATTTTTTTAGGTTTTGGATGGATTTTTCAATTTTTTGGGGGAGGTCAAGAATTAAAGTCCTTTTCGCTCTAGGACGCATATTTAAGGAGATATGGGCAAAAGAAGTTTTTCATATAAAAATTTCAATTTTTTTAGGTTTTGGGTGGATTTTTCAATTTTTTGGGGGTTGTCACGAATTAAAGTCCTTTTCGCTCTAGGACGCTTAGTTTAGGAGATATGGGCAAAAGAAGTTTTTCATATAAAAATTTAAATTTTTTTAGGTTTTGGATGGATTTTTCAATTTTTTGGGGGTGGTCACGAATTAAAGTCCTTTTCACTCTAGGACGCATATTTAAGGAGATATGGGCAAAAGAAGTTTTTCATATAAAAATTTAAATGTTTTTAGGTTTTGGATGGATTTTTCAATTTTTTGGGGGAGGTCACGAATTAAAGTCCTTTTCGCTCTAGGACGCTTAGTTTAGGAGATATGGGCAAAAGAAGTTTTTCATATAAAAATTTAAATTTTTTTAGGTTTTGGATGGATTTTTCAATTTTTTGGGGGAGGTCACGAATTAAAGTCCTTTTCGCTCTAGGACGCATATTTAAGGAGATATGGGCAAACGAAGTTTTTCATATAAAAATTTAAATTTTTTTAGGTTTTGGGTGGATTTTTCAATTTTTTGGGGGTGTCACGAATTAAAGTCCTTTTCGCTCTCGGACGCATATTTAAGGAGATATGGGCAAAAGAAGTTTTTCGTATAAAAATTTCA
Organism: Haematobia irritans; assembly: GCF_050003625.1. Lineage (NCBI taxonomy): Eukaryota > Metazoa > Arthropoda > Insecta > Diptera > Muscidae > Haematobia > Haematobia irritans. The sequence continues at coordinate 161,002,307 of NC_134397.1, read as the reverse complement.
ATTTTTTTAGGTTTTGGGTGGATTTTTCAATTTTTTGGGGTGGTCACGAATTAAAGTCCTTTTCGCTCTAGGACGCATATTTAAGGAGATATGGGCAAAAGAAGTTGTTCATATAAAAATTTCATTTTTTTTAGGTTTTGGGTGGATTTTTCAATTTTTTGGGTGTGGTCACGAATTAAAGTCCTTTTCGCTCTAGGACGCATATTTAAGGAGATATGGGCAAAAGAAGTTTTTCATATAAAAATTTAAATTTTTTTAGGTTTTGGATGGATTTTTCAATTTTTTAGGGGAGGTCACGAATTAAAGTCCTTTTCGCTCTAGGACGCATATTTAAGGAGATATGGGCAAAAGAAGATTTTCATATAAAAATTTCAATTTTTTTAGGTTTTGGGTGGATTTTTCAATTTTTTGGGGGAGGTCACGAATTAAAGTCCTTTTCGCTCTAGGACGCATATTTAAGGAGATATGGGCAAAAGAAGTTTTTCATATAAAAATTTAATTTTTTTTAGGTTTTGGGTGGATTTTTCAATTTTTTGGGGGTGGTCACGAATTAAAGTCCTTTTCGCTCTAGGACGCTTAGTTTAGGAGATATGGGCAAAAGAAGTTTTTCATATAAAAATTTAAATTTTTTTAGGTTTTGGATGGATTTTTCAATTTTTTTGGGGTGGTCACGAATTAAAGTCCTTTTCGCTCTAGGACGCATATTTAAGGAGATATGGGCAAAAGAAGTTTTTCGTATAAAAATTTCAATTTTTTTAGGTTTTGGGTGGATTTTTCAATTTTTTGGGGTGGTCACGAATTAAAGTCCTTTTCGCTCTAGGACGCATATTTAAGGAGATATGGGCAAAAGAAGTTTTTCATATAAAAATTTAAATTTTTTTAGATTTTGGATGGATTTTTCAATTTTTTGGGGGAGGTCACGAATTAAAGTCCTTTTCGCTCTAGGACGCATATTTAAGGAGATATGGGCAAAAGAAGTTTTTCATATAAAAATTTCAATTTTTTTAGGTTTTGGGTGGATATTTCAATTTTTTGGGGGAGGTCACGAATTAAAGTCCTTTTCGCTCTAGGACGCTTAGTTTAGGAGATATGGGCAAAAGAAGTTTTTCATATAAAAATTTAAATTTTTTTAGGTTTTGGATGGATTTTTCAATTTTTTGGGGGAGGTCACGAATTAAAGTCCTTTTCGCTCTAGGACGCATATTTAAGGAGATATGGGCAAACGAAGTTTTTCATATAAAAATTTAAATTTTTTTTAGGTTTTGGGTGGATTTTTCAATTTTTTGGGGGTGTCACGAATTAAAGTTCTTTTCGCTCTAGGACGCATATTTAAGGAGATATGGGCAAAAGAAGTTTTTCGTATAAAAATTTCAATTTTTTTAGGTTTTGGGTGGATTTTTCAATTTTTTGGGGTGGTCACGAATTAAAGTCCTTTTCGCTCTAGGACGCATATTTAAGGAGATATGGGCAAAAGAAGTTTTTCATATAAAAATTTCATTTTTTTTAGGTTTTGGGTGGATTTTTCAATTTTTTGGGTGTGGTCACGAATTAAAGTCCTTTTCGCTCTAGGACGCATATTTAAGGAGATATGGGCAAAAGAAGTTTTTCATATAAAAATTTCAATTTTTTTAGGTTTTGGATGGATTTTTCAATTTTTTGGGGGAGGTCACGAATTAAAGTCCTTTTCGCTCTAGGACGCATATTTAAGGAGATATGGGCAAAAGAAGATTTTCATATAAAAATTTCAATTTTTTTAGGTTTTGGGTGGATTTTTCAATTTTTTGGGGGAGGTCACGAATTAAAGTCCTTTTCGCTCTAGGACGCATATTTAAGGAGATATGGGCAAAAGAAGATTTTCATATAAAAATTTCAATTTTTTTAGGTTTTGGGTGGATTTTTCAATTTTTTGGGGGAGGTCACGAATTAAAGTCCTTTTCGCTCTAGGACGCATATTTAAGGAGATATGGGCAAAAGAAGTTTTTCATATAAAAATTTAATTTTTTTTAGGTTTTGGGTGGATTTTTCAATTTTTTGGGGGTGGTCACGAATTAAAGTCCTTTTCGCTCTAGGACGCATATTTAAGGAGATATGGGCAAAAGAAGTTTTTCGTATAAAAATTTCAATTTTTTTAGGTTTTGGGTGGATTTTTCAATTTTTTGGGGTGGTCACGAATTAAAGTCCTTTTCGCTCTAGGACGCATATTTAAGGAGATATGGGCAAAAGAAGTTTTTCATATAAAAATTTAAATTTTTTTAGATTTTGGATGGATTTTTCAATTTTTTGGGGGAGGTCACGAATTAAAGTCCTTTTCGCTCTAGGACGCATATTTAAGGAGATATGGGCAAAAGAAGTTTTTCATATAAAAATTTCAATTTTTTTAGGTTTTGGGTGGATATTTCAATTTTTTGGGGGAGGTCACGAATTAAAGTCCTTTTCGCTCTAGGACGCTTAGTTTAGGAGATATGGGCAAAAGAAGTTTTTCATATAAAAATTTAAATTTTTTTAGGTTTTGGATGGATTTTTCAATTTTTTGGGGGAGGTCACGAATTAAAGTCCTTTTCGCTCTAGGACGCATATTTAAGGAGATATGGGCAAACGAAGTTTTTCATATAAAAATTTAAATTTTTTTTAGGTTTTGGGTGGATTTTTCAATTTTTTGGGGGTGTCACGAATTAAAGTCCTTTTCGCTCTAGGACGCATATTTAAGGAGATATGGGCAAAAGAAGTTTTTCGTATAAAAATTTCAATTTTTTTAGGTTTTGGGTGGATTTTTCAATTTTTTGGGGTGGTCACGAATTAAAGTCCTTTTCGCTCTAGGACGCATATTTAAGGAGATATGGGCAAAAGAAGTTTTTCATATAAAAATTTCATTTTTTTTAGGTTTTGGGTGGATTTTTCAATTTTTTGGGTGTGGTCACGAATTAAAGTCCTTTTCGCTCTAGGACGCATATTTAAGGAGATATGGGCAAAAGAAGTTTTTCATATAAAAATTTCAATTTTTTTAGGTTTTGGATGGATTTTTCAATTTTTTGGGGGAGGTCACGAATTAAAGTCCTTTTCGCTCTAGGACGCATATTTAAGGAGATATGGGCAAAAGAAGATTTTCATATAAAAATTTCAATTTTTTTAGGTTTTGGGTGGATTTTTCAATTTTTTGGGGGAGGTCACGAATTAAAGTCCTTTTCGCTCTAGGACGCATATTTAAGGAGATATGGGCAAAAGAAGATTTTCATATAAAAATTTCAATTTTTTTAGGTTTTGGGTGGATTTTTCAATTTTTTGGGGGAGGTCACGAATTAAAGTCCTTTTCGCTCTAGGACGCATATTTAAGGAGATATGGGCAAAAGAAGTTTTTCATATAAAAATTTAATTTTTTTTAGGTTTTGGGTGGATTTTTCAATTTTTTGGGGGTGGTCACGAATTAAAGTCCTTTTCGCTCTAGGACGCTTAGTTTAGGAGATATGGGCAAAAGAAGTTTTTCATATAAAAATTTAAATTTTTTTAGGTTTTGGATGGATTTTTCAATTTTTTTGGGGTGGTCACGAATTAAAGTCCTTTTCGCTCTAGGACGCATATTTAAGGAGATATGGGCAAAAGAAGTTTTTCGTATAAAAATTTCAATTTTTTTAGGTTTTGGGTGGATTTTTCAATTTTTTGGGGTGGTCACGAATTAAAGTCCTTTTCGCTCTAGGACGCATATTTAAGGAGATATGGGCAAAAGAAGTTTTTCATATAAAAATTTAAATTTTTTTAGATTTTGGATGGATTTTTCAATTTTTTGGGGGAGGTCACGAATTAAAGTCCTTTTCGCTCTAGGACGCATATTTAAGGAGATATGGGCAAAAGAAGTTTTTCATATAAAAATTTCAATTTTTTTAGGTTTTGGGTGGATATTTCAATTTTTTGGGGGAGGTCACGAATTAAAGTCCTTTTCGCTCTAGGACGCTTAGTTTAGGAGATATGGGCAAAAGAAGTTTTTCATATAAAAATTTAAATTTTTTTAGGTTTTGGATGGATTTTTAAATTTTTTGGGGGAGGTCACGAATTAAAGTCCTTTTCGCTCTAGGACGCATATTTAAGGAGATATGGGCAAACGAAGTTTTTCATATAAAAATTTAAATTTTTTTTAGGTTTTGGGTGGATTTTTCAATTTTTTGGGGGTGTCACGAATTAAAGTCCTTTTCGCTCTAGGACGCATATTTAAGGAGATATGGGCAAAAGAAGTTTTTCGTATAAAAATTTCAATTTTTTTAGGTTTTGGGTGGATTTTTCAATTTTTTGGGGTGGTCACGAATTAAAGTCCTTTTCGCTCTAGGACGCATATTTAAGGAGATATGGGCAAAAGAAGTTTTTCATATAAAAATTTCATTTTTTTTAGGTTTTGGGTGGATTTTTCAATTTTTTGGGTGTGGTCACGAATTAAAGTCCTTTTCGCTCTAGGACGCATATTTAAGGAGATATGGGCAAAAGAAGTTTTTCATATAAAAATTTAAATTTTTTTAGGTTTTGGATGGATTTTTCAATTTTTTGGGGGAGGTCACGAATTAAAGTCCTTTTCGCTCTAGGACGCATATTTAAGGAGATATGGGCAAAAGAAGATTTTCATATAAAAATTTCAATTTTTTTAGGTTTTGGGTGGATTTTTCAATTTTTTGGGGGAGGTCACGAATTAAAGCCCTTTTCGCTCTAGGACGCATATTTAAGGAGATATGGGCAAAAGAAGTTTTTCATATAAAAAATTAAATTTTTTTAGGTTTTGGATGGATTTTTCAATTTTTTGGGGGTGGTCACGAATTAAAGTCCTTTTCGCTCTAGGACGCATATTTAAGGAGATATGGGCAAAAGAAGTTTTTCATATAAAAATTTAAATTTTTTTAGGTTTTGGGTGGATTTTTCAATTTTTTGGGGGTGGTCACGAATTAAAGTCCTTTTCGCTCTAGGACGCATATTTAAGGAGATATGGGCAAAAGAAGTTTTTCATATAAAAATTTCAATTTTTTTAGGTTTTGGGTCCTTTCTAGGACGCTTAGTTTAGGAGATATGGGCAAAAGAAGTTTTTCATATAAAAATTTAAATTTTTTTAGGTTTTGGATGGATTTTTCAATTTTTTGGGGGAGGTCAAGAATTAAAGTCCTTTTCGCTCTAGGACGCATATTTAAGGAGATATGGGCAAAAGAAGTTTTTCATATAAAAATTTAAATTTTTTTAGGTTTTGGGTGGATTTTTCAATTTTTTGGGGGTGGTCACGAATTAAAGTCCTTTTCGCTCTAGGACGCTTAGTTTAGGAGATACGGGCAAAAGAAGTTTTTCATATAAAAATTTAAATTTTTTTAGGTTTTGGATGGATTTTTCAATTTTTTGGGGGTGGTCACGAATTAAAGTCCTTTTCACTCTAGGACGCATATTTAAGGAGATATGGGCAAAAGAAGTTTTTCATATAAAAATTTAAATGTTTTTAGGTTTTGGATGGATTTTTCAATTTTTTGGGGGAGGTCACGAATTAAAGTCCTTTTCGCTCTAGGACGCATATTTAAGGAGATATGGGCAAAAGAAGTTTTTCATATAAAAATTTCAATTTTTTTAGGTTTTGGGTGGATTTTTCAATTTTTTGGGGGTGGTCACGAATTAAAGTCCTTTTCGCTCTAGGACGCTTAGTTTAGGAGATATGGGCAAAAGAAGTTTTTCATATAAAAATTTAAATTTTTTTAGGTTTTGGATGGATTTTTCAATTTTTTTGGGGTGTTCACGAATTAAAGTCCTTTTCGCTCTAGGACGCATATTTAAGGAGATATGGGCAAAAGAAGTTTTTCATATAAAAATTTCAATTTTTTTAGGTTTTGGGTGAATTTTTCAATTTTTTGGGGGTGGTCACGAATTAAAGTCCTTTTCGCTCTAGGACGCTTAGTTTAGGAGATATGGGCAAAAGAAGTTTTTCATATAAAAATTTAAATTTTTTTAGATTTTGGATGGATTTATCAATTTTTTGGGGGAGGTCACGAATTAAAGTCCTTTTCGCTCTAGGACGCATATTTAAGGAGATATGGGCAAAAGAAGTTTTTCATATAAAAATTTAAATTTTTTTAGGTTTTGGATACATTTTTCAATTTTTTGGGGGAGGTCACGAATTAAAGTCCTTTTCGCTCTAGGACGCTTAGTTTAGGAGATATGGGCAAAAGAAGTTTTTCATATAAAAATTTAAATTTTTTTAGGTTTTGGATGGATTTTTCAATTTTTTGGGGGTGGTCACGAATTAAAGTCCTTTTCGCTCTAGGACGCATATTTAAGGAGATATGGGCAAAAGAAGTTTTTCATATAAAAATTTCAATTTTTTTAGGTTTTGGGTGGATTTTTCAATTTTTTGGGGAGGTCACGAATTAAAGTCCTTTTCGCTCTAGGACGCATATTTAAGGAGATATGGGCAAAAGAAGTTTTTCATATAAAAATTTCAATTTTTTTTAGGTTTTGGGTGGATTTTTCAATTTTTTGGGGGTGTCACGAATTAAAGTCCTTTTCGCTCTAGGACGCATATTTAAGGAGATATGGGCAAAAGAAGTTTTTCGTATAAAAATTTCAATTTTTTTAGGTTTTGGGTGGATTTTAAAATTTTTTGGGGTGGTCACGAATTAAAGGCCTTTTCGCTCTAGGACGCATATTTAAGGAGATATGGGCAAAAGAAGTTTTTCATATAAAAATTTCATTTTTTTTAGGTTTTGGGTGGATTTTTCAATTTTTTGGGGGTGTCACGAATTAAAGTCCTTTTCGCTCTAGGACGCATATTTAAGGAGATATGGACAAAAGAAGTTTTTCGTATAAAAATTTCAATTTTTTTAGGTTTTGGGTGGATTTTTCAATTTTTTGGGTGTGGTCACGAATTAAAGTCCTTTTCGCTCTAGGACGCATATTTAAGGAGATATGGGCAAAAGAAGTTTTTCGTATAAAAATTTCAATTTTTTTAGGTTTTGGGTGGATTTTTCAATTTTTTGGGGTGGTCACGAATTAAAGTCCTTTTCGCTCTAGGACGCATATTTAAGGAGATATGGGCAAAAGAAGTTTTTCATATAAAAATTTCAATTTTTTTAGGTTTTGGGTGGATTTTTCAATTTTTTGGGGGATGTCACGAATTAAAGTCCTTTTCGCTCTAGGACGCATATTTAAGGAGATATGGGCAAAAGAGGTTTTTCATATAAAAAATTCAATTTTTTTAGGTTTTGGGTGGATTTTTCAATTTTTTGGGGATGGTCACGAATTAAAGTCCTTTTCGCTCTAGGACGCTTAGTTTAGGAGATATGGGCAAAAGAAGTTTTTCATATAAAAATTTCAATTTTTTTAGGTTTTGGGTGGATTTTTCAATTTTTTTGGGGTGGTCACGAATTAAAGTCCTTTTCGCTCTAGGACGCATATTTAAGGAGATATGGGCAAAAGAAGTTTTTCATATAAAAATTTAAATTTTTTTAGGTTTTGGATGGATTTTTCAATTTTTTGGGGGAGGTCACGAATTAAAGTCCTTTTCGCTCTAGGACGCATATTTAAGGAGATATGGGCAAAAGAAGTTTTTCATATAAAAATTTAAATTTTTTTAGGTTTTGGATGGATTTTTCAATTTTTTGGGGGTGGTCACGAATTAAAGTCCTTTTCGCTCTAGGACGCATATTTAAGGAGATATGGGCAAAAGAAGTTTTTCATATAAAAATTTAAATTTTTTTAGGTTTTGGGTGGATTTTTCAATTTTTTGGGGAGGTCACGAATTAAAGTCCTTTTCGCTCTAGGACGCATATTTAAGGAGATATGGGCAAAAGAAGTTTTTCATATAAAAATTTCAATTTTTTTAGGTTTTGGGTGGATTTTTCAATTTTTTGGGGGTGTCACGAATTAAAGTCCTTTTCGCTCTAGGACGCATATTTAAGGAGATATGGGCAAAAGAAGTTTTTCGTATAAAAATTTCAATTTTTTTAGGTTTTGGGTGGATTTTTCAATTTTTTGGGGTGGTCACGAATTAAAGTCCTTTTCGCTCTAGGACGCATATTTAAGGAGATATGGGCAAAAGAAGTTTTTCATATAAAAATTTCATTTTTTTTAGGTTTTGGGTGGATTTTTCAATTTTTTGGGGGTGGTCACGAATTAAAGTCCTTTTCGCTCTAGGACGCTTAGTTTAGGAGATATGGGCAAAAGAAGTTTTTCATATAAAAATTTAAATTTTTTTAGGTTTTGGGTGGATTTTTAAATTTTTTTGGGGTGGTCACGAATTAAAGTCCTTTTCGCTCTAGGACGCATATTTAAGGAGATATGGGCAAAAGAAGTTTTTCGTATAAAAATTTAAATTTTTTTAGGTTTTGGGTGGATTTTTCAATTTTTTGGGGGATGTCACGAATTAAAGTCCTTTTCGCTCTAGGACGCATATTTAAGGAGATATGGGCAAAAGAGGTTTTTCATATAAAAAATTCAATTTTTTTAGGTTTTGGGTGGATTTTTCAATTTTTTGGGGGTGGTCACGAATTAAAGTCCTTTTCGCTCTAGGACGCTTAGTTTAGGAGATATGGGCAAAAGAAGTTTTTCATATAAAAATTTAAATTTTTTTAGGTTTTGGGTGGATTTTTAAATTTTTTTGGGGTGGTCACGAATTAAAGTCCTTTTCGCTCTAGGACGCATATTTAAGGAGATATGGGCAAAAGAAGTTTTTTATATAAAAATTTCAATTTTTTTAGGTTTTGGGTGGATTTTTCAATTTTTTGGGGGTGGTCACGAATTAAAGTCCTTTTCGCTCTACGACGCTTAGTTTAGGAGATATGGGCAAAAGAAGTTTTTCATATAAAAATTTAAATTTTTTTAAATTTTGGATGGATTTTTCAATTTTTTGGGGGAGGTCACGAATTAAAGTCCTTTTCGCTCTAGGACGCATATTTAAGGAGATATGGGCAAAAGAAGTTTTTCATATAAAAATTTCAATTTTTTTTAGGTTTTGGGTGGATTTTTCAATTTTTTTGGGGAGGTCACGAATTAAAGTCCTTTTCGCTCTAGGACGCTTAGTTTAGGAGATATGGGCAAAAGAAGTTTTTCATATAAAAATTTAAATTTTTTTAGGTTTTGGATGGATTTTTCAATTTTTTTGGGGTGGTCACGAATTAAAGTCCTTTTCGCTCTAGGACGCATATTTAAGGAGATATGGGCAAAAGAAGTTTTTTATATAAAAATTTCAATTTTTTTAGGTTTTGGGTGGATTTTTCAATTTTTTGGGGGTGGTCACGAATTAAAGTCCTTTTCGCTCTACGACGCTTAGTTTAGGAGATATGGGCAAAAGAAGTTTTTCATATAAAAATTTCAATTTTTTTAAATTTTGGATGGATTTTTCAATTTTTTGGGGGAGGTCACGAATTAAAGTCCTTTTCGCTCTAGGACGCATATTTAAGGAGATATGGGCAAAAGAAGTTTTTCATATAAAAATTTCAATTTTTTTAGGTTTTGGGTGGATTTTTCAATTTTTTGGGGGAGGTCACGAATTAAAGTCCTTTTCGCTCTAGGACGCTTAGTTTAGGAGATATGGGCAAAAGAAGTTTTTCATATAAAAATTTAAATTTTTTTAGGTTTTGGATGGATTTTTCAATTTTTTGGGGGAGTTCACGAATTAAAGTCCTTTTCGCTCTAGGACGCATATTTAAGGAGATATGGGCAAAAGAAGTTTTTCATATAAAAATTTAAATTTTTTTAGGTTTTGGATGGATTTTTCAATTTTTTGGGGGTGGTCACGAATTAAAGTCCTTTTCGCTCTAGGACGCATATTTAAGGAGATATGGGCAAAAGAAGTTTTTCATATAAAAATTTCAATTTTTTTAGGTTTTGGGTGGATTTTTCAATTTTTTGGGGAGGTCACGAATTAAAGTCCTTTTCGCTCTAGGACGCATATTTAAGGAGATATGGGCAAAAGAAGATTTTCATATAAAAATTTCAATTTTTTTAGGTTTTGGGTGGATTTTTCAATTTTTTGGGGGTGTCACGAATTAAAGTCCTTTTCGCTCTAGGACGCATATTTAAGGAGATATGGGCAAAAGAAGTTTTTCGTATAAAAATTTCAATTTTTTTAGGTTTTGGGTGGATTTTTCAATTTTTTGGGGTGGTCACGAATTAAAGTCCTTTTCGCTCTAGGACGCATATTTAAGGAGATATGGGCAAAAGAAGTTTTTCATATAAAAATTTCATTTTTTTAGGTTTTGGGTGGATTTTTCAATTTTTTGGGGGTGTCACGAATTAAAGTCCTTTTCGCTCTAGGACGCATATTTAAGGAGATATGGACAAAAGAAGTTTTTCGTATAAAAATTTCAATTTTTTTAGGTTTTGGGTGGATTTTTCAATTTTTTGGGTGTGGTCACGAATTAAAGTCCTTTTCGCTCTAGGACGCATATTTAAGGAGATATGGGCAAAAGAAGTTTTTCGTATAAAAATTTAAATTTTTTTAGGTTTTGGGTGGATTTTTCAATTTTTTGGGGTGGTCACGAATTAAAGTCCTTTTCGCTCTAGAACGCATATTTAAGGAGATATGGGCAAAAGAAGTTTTTCATATAAAAATTTCAATTTTTTTAGGTTTTGGGTGGATTTTTCAATTTTTTGGGGGATGTCACGAATTAAAGTCCTTTTCGCTCTAGGACGCATATTAAAGGAGATATGGGCAAAAGAGGTTTTTCATATAAAAAATTCAATTTTTTTAGGTTTTGGGTGGATTTTTCAATTTTTTGGGGGTGGTCACGAATTAAAGTCCTTTTCGCTCTAGGACGCTTAGTTTAGGAGATATGGGCAAAAGAAGTTTTTCATATAAAAATTTCAATTTTTTTAGGTTTTGGGTGGATTTTTTAATTTTTTGGGGGTGGTCACGAATTAAAGTCCTTTTCGCTCTAGGACGCTTAGTTTAGGAGATATGGGCAAAAGAAGTTTTTCATATAAAAATTTAAATTTTTTTAGATTTTGGATGGATTTTTCAATTTTTTGGGGGAGGTCACGAATTAAAGTCCTTTTCGCTCTAGGGCGCATATTTAAGGAGATATGGGCAAAAGAAGTTTTTCATATAAAAATTTCAATTTTTTTAGGTTTTGGGTGGATTTTTCAATTTTTTGGGGGAGGTCACGAATTAAAGTCCTTTTCGCTCTAGGACGCTTAGTTTAGGAGATATGGGCAAAAGAAGTTTTTCATATAAAAATTTAAATTTTTTTAGGTTTTGGATGGATTTTTCAATATTTTGGGGGAGGTCACGAATTAAAGTCCTTTTCGCTCTAGGACGCATATTTAAGGAGATATGGGCAAAAGAAGTTTGTCATATAAAAATTTAAATTTTTTTAGATTTTGGATGGATTTTTCAATTTTTTGGGGGAGGTCACGAATTAAAGTCCTTTTCGCTCTAGGGCGCATATTTAAGGAGATATGGGCAAAAGAAGTTTTTCATATAAAAATTTCAATTTTTTTAGGTTTTGGGTGGATTTTTCAATTTTTTGGGGGAGGTCACGAATTAAAGTCCTTTTCGCTCTAGGACGCTTAGTTTAGGAGATATGGGCAAAAGAAGTTTTTCATATAAAAATTTAAATTTTTTTAGGTTTTGGATGGATTTTTCAATTTTTTGGGGAGGTCACGAATTAAAGTCCTTTTCGCTCTAGGACGCATATTTAAGGAGATATGGGCAAAAGAAGTTTTTCATATAAAAATTTAAATTTTTTTAGGTTTTGGATGGATTTTTCAATTTTTTGGGGGTGGTCACGAATTAAAGTCCTTTTCGCTCTAGGACGCATATTTAAGGAGATATGGGCAAAAGAAGTTTTTCATATAAAAATTTCACTTTTTTAGGTTTTGGGTGGATTTTTCAATTTTTTGGGGAGGTCACGAATTAAAGTCCTTTTCGCTCTAGGACGCATATTTAAGGAGATATGGGCAAAAGAAGTTTTTCATATAAAAATTTTAATTTTTTTAGGTTTTGGGTGGATTTTTCAATTTTTTGGGGGTGTCACGAATTAAAGTCCTTTTCGCTCTAGGACGCATATTTAAGGAGATATGGGCAAAAGAAGTTTTTCGTATAAAAATTTCAATTTTTTTAGGTTTTGGGTGGATTTTTCAATTTTTTGGGGTGGTCACGAATTAAAGTCCTTTTCGCTCTAGGACGCATATTTAAGGAGATATGGGCAAAAGAAGTTTTTCATATAAAAATTTCATTTTTTTTAGGTTTTGGGTGGATTTTTCAATTTTTTGGGGGTGTCACGAATTAAAGTCCTTTTCGCTCTAGGACGCATATTTAAGGAGATATGGGCAAAAGAAGTTTTTCGTATAAAAATTTCAATTTTTTTAGGTTTTGGGTGGATTTTTCAATTTTTTGGGGTGGTCACGAATTAAAGTCCTTTTCGCTCTAGGACGCATATTTAAGGAGATATGGGCAAAAGAAGTTTTTCATATAAAAATTTAAATTTTTTTAGGTTTTGGGTGGATTTTTCAATTTTTTGGGCGATGTCACGAATTAAAGTCCTTTTCGCTCTAGGACGCATATTTAAGGAGATATGGGCAAAAGAGGTTTTTCATATAAAAAATTCAATTTTTTTAGGTTTTGGGTGGATTTTTCAATTTTTTGTGGGAGGTCACGAATTAAAGTCCTTTTCGCTCTAGGACGCTTAGTTTAGGAGATATGGGCAAAAGAAGTTTTTCATATAAAAATTTAAATTTTTTTAGGTTTTGGGTGGATTTTTCAATTTTTTGGGGGTGGTCACGAATTAAAGTCCTTTTCGCTCTAGGACGCATATTTAAGGAGATATGGGCAAAAGAAGTTTTTCATATAAAAATTTCAATTTATTTAGGTTTTGGGTGGATTTTTCAATTTTTTGGGGGTGGTCACGAATTAAAGTCCTTTTCGCTCTAGGACGCTTAGTTTAGGAGATATGGGCAAAAGAAGTTTTTCATATAAAAATTTAAATTTTTTTAGGTTTTGGGTGGATTTTTCAATTTTTTGGGGGTGTCACGAATTAAAGTCCTTTTCGCTCTAGGACGCATATTTAAGGAGATATGGGCAAAAGAAGTTTTTCATATAAAAATTTCAATTTATTTAGGTTTTGGGTGGATTTTTAAATTTTTTGGGGGTGGTCACGAATTAAAGTCCTTTTCGCTCTAGGACGCATATTTAAGGAGATATGGGCAAAAGAAGTTTTTCATATAAAAATTTCAATTTTTTTAGGTTTTGGGTGGATTTTTCAATTTTTTGGGGAGGTCACGAATTAAAGCCCTTTTCGCTCTAGGACGCATATTTAAGGAGATATGGGCAAAAGAAGTTTTTCATATAAAAATTTAAATTTTTTTAGGTTTTGGGTGGATTTTTCAATTTTTTGGGGGTGTCACGAATTAAAGTCCTTTTCGCTCTAGGACGCATATTTAAGGAGATATGGGCAAAAGAAGTTTTTCATATAAAAATTTCAATTTATTTAGGTTTTGGGTGGATTTTTCAATTTTTTGGGGGTGGTCACGAATTAAAGTCCTTTTCGCTCTAGGACGCTTAGTTTAGGAGATATGGGCAAAAGAAGTTTTTCATATAAAAATTTAAATTTTTTTAGGTTTTGGGTGGATTTTTCAATTTTTTGGGGGTGTCACGAATTAAAGTCCTTTTCGCTCTAGGACGCATATTTAAGGAGATATGGGCAAAAGAAGTTTTTCATATAAAAATTTCAATTTATTTAGGTTTTGGGTGGATTTTTCAATTTTTTGGGGGTGGTCACGAATTAAAGTCCTTTTCGCTCTAGGACGCATATTTAAGGAGATATGGGCAAAAGAAGTTTTTCATATAAAAATTTAAATTTTTTTAGGTTTTGGGTGGATTTTTCAATTTTTTGGGGGTGTCACGAATTAAAGTCCTTTTCGCTCTAGGACGCATATTTAAGGAGATATGGGCAAAAGAAGTTTTTCGTATAAAAATTTCAATTTTTTTAGGTTTTGGGTGGATTTTTCAATTTTTTGGGGTGGTCACGAATTAAAGTCCTTTTCGCTCTAGGACGCATATTTAAGGAGATATGGGCAAAAGAAGTTTTTCATATAAAAATTTCAATTTTTTTAGGTTTTGGGTGGATTTTTCAATTTTTTGGGGGATGTCACGAATTAAAGTCCTTTTCGCTCTAGGACGCATATTTAAGGAGATATGGGCAAAAGAGGTTTTTCATATAAAAAATTAAATTTTTTTAGGTTTTGGGTGGATTTCTCAATTTTTTGGGGGTGGTCACGAATTAAAGTCCTTTTCGCTCTAGGACGCTTAGTTTAGGAGATATGGGCAAAAGAAGTTTTTCATATAAAAATTTCAATTTTTTTAGGTTTTGGGTGGATTTTTCAATTTTTTGGGGGTGGTCACGAATTAAAGTCCTTTTCGCTCTAGGACGCTTAGTTTAGGAGATATGGGCAAAAGAAGTTTTTCATATAAAAATTTAAATTTTTTTAGGTTTTGGATGGATTTTTCAATTTTTTGGGGGAGGTCACGAATTAAAGTCCTTTTCGCTCTAGGACGCATATTTAAGGAGATATGGGCAAAAGAAGTTTTTCATATAAAAATTTCAATTTTTTTAGGTTTTGGGTGGATTTTTCAATTTTTTGGGGGAGGTCACGAATTAAAGTCCTTTTCGCTCTAGGACGCTTAGTTTAGGAGATATGGGCAAAAGAAGTTTTTCATATAAAAATTTAAATTTTTTTAGGTTTTGGATGGAAAAGAAGTTTTTCATATAAAAATTTAAATTTTTTTAGGTTTTGGATGGATTTTTCAATTTTTTGGGGGTGGTCACGAATTAAAGTCCTTTTCGCTCTAGGACGCATATTTAAGGAGATATGGGCAAAAGAAGTTTTTCATATAAAAATTTCAATTTTTTTAGGTTTTGGGTGGATTTTTCAATTTTTTGGGGAGGTCACGAATTAAAGTCCTTTTCGCTCTAGGACGCATATTTAAGGAGATATGGGCAAAAGAAGTTTTTCATATAAAAATTTCAATTTTTTTAGGTTTTGGGTGGATTTTTCAATTTTTTGGGGGTGTCACGAATTAAAGTCCTTTTCGCTCTAGGACGCATATTTAAGGAGATATGGACAAAAGAAGTTTTTCGTATAAAAATTTCAATTTTTTAGGTTTTGGGTGGATTTTTCAATTTTTTGGGTGTGGTCACGAATTAAAGTCCTTTTCGCTCTAGGACGCATATTTAAGGAGATATGGGCAAAAGAAGTTTTTCATATAAAAATTTCAATTTTTTTAGGTTTTGGGTGGATTTTTCAATTTTTTGGGGGATGTCACGAATTAAAGTCCTTTTCGCTCTAGGACGCATATTTAAGGAGATATGGGCAAAAGAGGTTTTTCATATAAAAAATTCAATTTTTTTAGGTTTTGGGTGGATTTTTCAATATTTTGGGGGTGGTCACGAATTAAAGTCCTTTTCGCTCTAGGACGCTTAGTTTAGGAGATATGGGCAAAAGAAGTTTTTCATATAAAAATTTCAATTTTTTTAGGTTTTGGGTGGATTTTTCAATTTTTTTGGGGGTGGTCACGAATTAAAGTCCTTTTCGCTCTAGGACGCATATTTAAGGAGATATGGGCAAAAGAAGTTTTTCATATAAAAATTTAAATTTTTTTAGGTTTTGGGTGGATTTTTCAATTTTTTGGGGGTGGTCACGAATTAAAGTCCTTTTCGCTCTAGGACGCTTAGTTTAGGAGATATGGGCAAAAGAAGTTTTTCATATAAAAATTTAAATTTTTTTAGATTTTGGATGGATTTTTCAATTTTTTGGGGGTGGTCACGAATTAAAGTCCTTTTCGCTCTAGGACGCTTAGTTTAGGAGATATGGGCAAAAGAAGTTTTTCATATAAAAATTTTAATTTTTTTAGGTTTTGGATGGATTTTTCAATTTTTTGGGGGATGTCACGAATTAAAGTCCTTTTCGCTCTAGGACGCATATTTAAGGAGATATGGGCAAAAGAAGTTTTTCATATAAAAAATTCAATTTTTTTAGGTTTTGGGTGGATTTTTCAATATTTTGGGGGTGGTCACGAATTAAAGTCCTTTTCGCTCTAGGACGCTTAGTTTAGGAGATATGGGCAAAAGAAGTTTTTCATATAAAAATTTCAATTTTTTTAGGTTTTGGGTGGATTTTTCAATTTTTTTGGGGGTGGTCACGAATTAAAGTCCTTTTCGCTCTAGGACGCATATTTAAGGAGATATGGGCAAAAGAAGTTTTTCATATAAAAATTTAAATTTTTTTAGGTTTTGGGTGGATTTTTCAATTTTTTGGGGGTGGTCACGAATTAAAGTCCTTTTCGCTCTAGGACGCTTAGTTTAGGAGATATGGGCAAAAGAAGTTTTTCATATAAAAATTTAAATTTTTTTAGATTTTGGATGGATTTTTCAATTTTTTGGGGGAGGTCACGAATTAAAGTCCTTTTCGCTCTAGGACGCATATTTAAGGAGATATGGGCAAAAGAAGTTTTTCATATAAAAATTTCAATTTTTTTAGGTTTTGGGTGGATTTTTCAATTTTTTGGGGGAGGTCACGAATTAAAGTCCTTTTCGCTCTAGGACGCTTAGTTTAGGAGATATGGGCAAAAGAAGTTTTTCATATAAAAATTTAAAATTTTTAGGTTTTGGATGGATTTTTCAATTTTTTGGGGGAGGTCACGAATTAAAGTCCTTTTCGCTCTAGGACGCATATTTAAGGAGATATGGGCAAAAGAAGTTTTTCATATAAAAATCTAAATTTTTTTAGGTTTTGGATGGATTTTTCAATTTTTTGGGGGTGGTCACGAATTAAAGTCCTTTTCGCTCTAGGACGCATATTTAAGGAGATATGGGCAAAAGAAGTTTTTCATATAAAAATTTCAATTTTTTTAGGTTTTGGGTGGATTTTTCAATTTTTTGGGGAGGTCACGAATTAAAGTCCTTTTCGCTCTAGGACGCATATTTAAGGAGATATGGGCAAAAGAAGTTTTTCATATAAAAATTTAAATTTTTTTAGGTTTTGGGTGGATTTTTCAATTTTTTGGGGGTGTCACGAATTAAAGTCCTTTTCGCTCTAGGACGCATATTTAAGGAGATATGGGCAAAAGAAGTTTTTCGTATAAAAATTTCAATTTTTTTAGGTTTTGGGTGGATTTTTCAATTTTTTGGGGTGGTCACGAATTAAAGTCCTTTTCGCTCTAGGACGCATATTTAAGGAGATATGGGCAAAAGAAGTTTTTCATATAAAAATTTCATTTTTTTTAGGTTTTGGGTGGATTTTTCAATTTTTTGGGGGTGTCACGAATTATAGTCCTTTTCGCTCTAGGACGCATATTTAAGGAGATATGGGCAAAAGAAGTTTTTCGTATAAAAATTTCAATTTTTTTAGGTTTTGGGTGGATTTTTCAATTTTTTGGGGTGGTCACGAATTAAAGTCCTTTTCGCTCTAGGACGCATATTTAAGGAGATATGGGCAAAAGAGGTTTTTCATATAAAAAATTCAATTTTTTTAGGTTTTGGGTGGATTTCTCAATTTTTTGGGGGTGGTCACGAATTAAAGTCCTTTTCGCTCTAGGACGCTTAGTTTAGGAGATATGGGCAAAAGAAGTTTTTCATATAAAAATTTCAATTTTTTTAGGTTTTGGGTGGATTTTTCAATTTTTTGGGGGTGGTCACGAATTAAAGTCCTTTTCGCTCTAGGACGCTTAGTTTAGGAGATATGGGCAAAAGAAGTTTTTCATATAAAAATTTAAATTTTTTTAGGTTTTGGATGGATTTTTCAATTTTTTGGGGGAGGTCACGAATTAAAGTCCTTTTCGCTCTAGGACGCATATTTAAGGAGATATGGGCAAAAGAAGTTTTTCATATAAAAATTTCAATTTGTTTAGGTTTTGGGTGGATTTTTCAATTTTTTGGGGGAGGTCACGAATTAAAGTCCTTTTCGCTCTAGGACGCTTAGTTTAGGAGATATGGGCAAAAGAAGTTTTTCATATAAAAATTTCAATTTTTTTAGGTTTTGGGTGGATTTTTCAATTTTTTGGGGGAGGTCACGAATTAAAGTCCTTTTCGCTCTAGGACGCTTAGTTTAGGAGATATGGGCAAAAGAAGTTTTTCATATAAAAATTTAAATTTTTTTAGGTTTTGGATGGAAAAGAAGTTTTTCATATAAAAATTTAAATTTTTTTAGGTTTTGGATGGATTTTTCAATTTTTTGGGGGTGGTCACGAATTAAAGTCCTTTTCGCTCTAGGACGCATATTTAAGGAGATATGGGCAAAAGAAGTTTTTCATATAAAAATTTCAATTTTTTTAGGTTTTGGGTGGATTTTTCAATTTTTTGGGGAGGTCACGAATTAAAGTCCTTTTCGCTCTAGGACGCATATTTAAGGAGATATGGGCAAAAGAAGTTTTTCATATAAAAATTTCAATTTTTTTAGGTTTTGGGTGGATTTTTCAATTTTTTGGGGGTGTCACGAATTAAAGTCCTTTTCGCTCTAGGACGCATATTTAAGGAGATATGGACAAAAGAAGTTTTTCGTATAAAAATTTCAATTTTTTAGGTTTTGGGTGGATTTTTCAATTTTTTGGGTGTGGTCACGAATTAAAGTCCTTTTCGCTCTAGGACGCATATTTAAGGAGATATGGGCAAAAGAAGTTTTTCATATAAAAATTTCAATTTTTTTAGGTTTTGGGTGGATTTTTCAATTTTTTGGGGGATGTCACGAATTAAAGTCCTTTTCGCTCTAGGACGCATATTTAAGGAGATATGGGCAAAAGAGGTTTTTCATATAAAAAATTCAATTTTTTTAGGTTTTGGGTGGATTTTTCAATATTTTGGGGGTGGTCACGAATTAAAGTCCTTTTCGCTCTAGGACGCTTAGTTTAGGAGATATGGGCAAAAGAAGTTTTTCATATAAAAATTTCAATTTTTTTAGGTTTTGGGTGGATTTTTCAATTTTTTTGGGGGTGGTCACGAATTAAAGTCCTTTTCGCTCTAGGACGCATATTTAAGGAGATATGGGCAAAAGAAGTTTTTCATATAAAAATTTAAATTTTTTTAGGTTTTGGGTGGATTTTTCAATTTTTTGGGGGTGGTCACGAATTAAAGTCCTTTTCGCTCTAGGACGCTTAGTTTAGGAGATATGGGCAAAAGAAGTTTTTCATATAAAAATTTAAATTTTTTTAGATTTTGGATGGATTTTTCAATTTTTTGGGGGTGGTCACGAATTAAAGTCCTTTTCGCTCTAGGACGCTTAGTTTAGGAGATATGGGCAAAAGAAGTTTTTCATATAAAAATTTTAATTTTTTTAGGTTTTGGATGGATTTTTCAATTTTTTGGGGGATGTCACGAATTAAAGTCCTTTTCGCTCTAGGACGCATATTTAAGGAGATATGGGCAAAAGAAGTTTTTCATATAAAAAATTCAATTTTTTTAGGTTTTGGGTGGATTTTTCAATATTTTGGGGGTGGTCACGAATTAAAGTCCTTTTCGCTCTAGGACGCTTAGTTTAGGAGATATGGGCAAAAGAAGTTTTTCATATAAAAATTTCAATTTTTTTAGGTTTTGGGTGGATTTTTCAATTTTTTTGGGGGTGGTCACGAATTAAAGTCCTTTTCGCTCTAGGACGCATATTTAAGGAGATATGGGCAAAAGAAGTTTTTCATATAAAAATTTAAATTTTTTTAGGTTTTGGGTGGATTTTTCAATTTTTTGGGGGTGGTCACGAATTAAAGTCCTTTTCGCTCTAGGACGCTTAGTTTAGGAGATATGGGCAAAAGAAGTTTTTCATATAAAAATTTAAATTTTTTTAGATTTTGGATGGATTTTTCAATTTTTTGGGGGAGGTCACGAATTAAAGTCCTTTTCGCTCTAGGACGCATATTTAAGGAGATATGGGCAAAAGAAGTTTTTCATATAAAAATTTCAATTTTTTTAGGTTTTGGGTGGATTTTTCAATTTTTTGGGGGAGGTCACGAATTAAAGTCCTTTTCGCTCTAGGACGCTTAGTTTAGGAGATATGGGCAAAAGAAGTTTTTCATATAAAAATTTAAAATTTTTAGGTTTTGGATGGATTTTTCAATTTTTTGGGGGAGGTCACGAATTAAAGTCCTTTTCGCTCTAGGACGCATATTTAAGGAGATATGGGCAAAAGAAGTTTTTCATATAAAAATTTAAATTTTTTTAGGTTTTGGATGGATTTTTCAATTTTTTGGGGGTGGTCACGAATTAAAGTCCTTTTCGCTCTAGGACGCATATTTAAGGAGATATGGGCAAAAGAAGTTTTTCATATAAAAATTTCAATTTTTTTAGGTTTTGGGTGGATTTTTCAATTTTTTGGGGAGGTCACGAATTAAAGTCCTTTTCGCTCTAGGACGCATATTTAAGGAGATATGGGCAAAAGAAGTTTTTCATATAAAAATTTAAATTTTTTTAGGTTTTGGGTGGATTTTTCAATTTTTTGGGGGTGTCACGAATTAAAGTCCTTTTCGCTCTAGGACGCATATTTAAGGAGATATGGGCAAAAGAAGTTTTTCGTATAAAAATTTCAATTTTTTTAGGTTTTGGGTGGATTTTTCAATTTTTTGGGGTGGTCACGAATTAAAGTCCTTTTCGCTCTAGGACGCATATTTAAGGAGATATGGGCAAAAGAAGTTTTTCATATAAAAATTTCATTTTTTTTAGGTTTTGGGTGGATTTTTCAATTTTTTGGGGGTGTCACGAATTATAGTCCTTTTCGCTCTAGGACGCATATTTAAGGAGATATGGGCAAAAGAAGTTTTTCGTATAAAAATTTCAATTTTTTTAGGTTTTGGGTGGATTTTTCAATTTTTTGGGGTGGTCACGAATTAAAGTCCTTTTCGCTCTAGGACGCATATTTAAGGAGATATGGGCAAAAGAAGTTTTTCATATAAAAATTTCAATTTTTTTAGGTTTTGGGTGGATTTTTCAATTTTTTGGGGGATGTCACGAATTAAAGTCCTTTTCGCTCTAGGACGCATATTTAAGGAGATATGGGCAAAAGAGGTTTTTCATATAAAAAATTCAATTTTTTTAGGTTTTGGGTGGATTTCTCAATTTTTTGGGGGTGGTCACGAATTAAAGTCCTTTTCGCTCTAGGACGCTTAGTTTAGGAGATATGGGCAAAAGAAGTTTTTCATATAAAAATTTCAATTTTTTTAGGTTTTGGGTGGATTTTTCAATTTTTTGGGGGTGGTCACGAATTAAAGTCCTTTTCGCTCTAGGACGCTTAGTTTAGGAGATATGGGCAAAAGAAGTTTTTCATATAAAAATTTAAATTTTTTTAGGTTTTGGATGGATTTTTCAATTTTTTGGGGGAGGTCACGAATTAAAGTCCTTTTCGCTCTAGGACGCATATTTAAGGAGATATGGGCAAAAGAAGTTTTTCATATAAAAATTTCAATTTGTTTAGGTTTTGGGTGGATTTTTCAATTTTTTGGGGGAGGTCACGAATTAAAGTCCTTTTCGCTCTAGGACGCTTAGTTTAGGAGATATGGGCAAAAGAAGTTTTTCATATAAAAATTTAAATTTTTTTAGGTTTTGGATGGAAAAGAAGTTTTTCATATAAAAATTTAAATTTTTTTAGGTTTTGGATGGATTTTTCAATTTTTGGGGGTGGTCACGAATTAAAGTCCTTTTCGCTCTAGGACGCATATTTAAGGAGATATGGGCAAAAGAAGTTTTTCATATAAAAATTTCAATTTTTTTAGGTTTTGGGTGGATTTTTCAATTTTTTGGGGAGGTCACGAATTAAAGTCCTTTTCGCTCTAGGACGCATATTTAAGGAGATATGGGCAAAAGAAGTTTTTCATATAAAAATTTCAATTTTTTTAGGTTTTGGGTGGATTTTTCAATTTTTTGGGGGTGTCACGAATTAAAGTCCTTTTCGCTCTAGGACGCATATTTAAGGAGATATGGACAAAAGAAGTTTTTCGTATAAAAATTTCAATTTTTTAGGTTTTGGGTGGATTTTTCAATTTTTTTGGTGTGGTCACGAATTAAAGTCCTTTTCGCTCTAGGACGCATATTTAAGGAGATATGGGCAAAAGAAGTTTTTCATATAAAAATTTCAATTTTTTTAGGTTTTGGGTGGATTTTTCAATTTTTTGGGGGATGTCACGAATTAAAGTCCTTTTCGCTCTAGGACGCATATTTAAGGAGATATGGGCAAAAGAGGTTTTTCATATAAAAAATTCAATTTTTTTAGGTTTTGGGTGGATTTTTCAATATTTTGGGGGTGGTCACGAATTAAAGTCCTTTTCGCTCTAGGACGCTTAGTTTAGGAGATATGGGCAAAAGAAGTTTTTCATATAAAAATTTCAATTTTTTTAGGTTTTGGGTGGATTTTTCAATTTTTTTGGGGGTGGTCACGAATTAAAGTCCTTTTCGCTCTAGGACGCATATTTAAGGAGATATGGGCAAAAGAAGTTTTTCATATAAAAATTTAAATTTTTTTAGGTTTTGGGTGGATTTTTCAATTTTTTGGGGGTGGTCACGAATTAAAGTCCTTTTCGCTCTAGGACGCTTAGTTTAGGAGATATGGGCAAAAGAAGTTTTTCATATAAAAATTTAAATTTTTTTAGATTTTGGATGGATTTTTCAATTTTTTGGGGGTGGTCACGAATTAAAGTCCTTTTCGCTCTAGGACGCTTAGTTTAGGAGATATGGGCAAAAGAAGTTTTTCATATAAAAATTTAAATTTTTTTAGGTTTTGGATGGATTTTTCAATTTTTTGGGGGTGGTCACGAATTAAAGTCCTTTTCGCTCTAGGACGCATATTTAAGGAGATATGGGCAAAAGAAGTTTTTCATATAAAAATTTCAATTTTTTTAGGTTTTGGGTGGATTTTTCAATTTTTTTGTGGAGGTCACGAATTAAAGTCCTTTTCGCTCTAGGACGCATATTTAAGGAGATATGGGCAAAAGAAGTTTTTCATATAAAAATTTCAATTTTTTTAGGTTTTGGGTGGATTTTTCAATTTTTTGGGGGTGTCACGAATTAAAGTCCTTTTCGCTCTAGGACGCATATTTAAGGAGATATGGGCAAAAGAAGTTTTTCGTATAAAAATTTCAATTTTTTTAGGTTTTGGGTGGATTTTTCAATTTTTTGGGGTGGTCACGAATTAAAGTCCTTTTCGCTCTAGGACGCATATTTAAGGAGATATGGGCAAAAGAAGTTTTTCATATAAAAATTTCATTTTTTTTAGGTTTTGGTTGGATTTTTCAATTTTTTGGGGGTGTCACGAATTAAAGTCCTTTTCGCTCTAGGACGCATATTTAAGGAGATATGGACAAAAGAAGTTTTTCGTATAAAAATTTCAATTTTTTTAGGTTTTGGGTGGATTTTCCAATTTTTTGGGTGTGGTCACGAATTAAAGTCCTTTTCGCTCTAGGACGCATATTTAAGGAGATATGGGCAAAAGAAGTTTTTCGTATAAAAATTTCAATTTTTTTAGGTTTTGGGTGGATTTTTCAATTTTTTGGGGTGGTCACGAATTAAAGTCCTTTTCGCTCTAGGACGCATATTTAAGGAGATATGGGCAAAAGAAGTTTTTCATATAAAAATTTCAATTTTTTTAGGTTTTGGGTGGATTTTTCAATTTTTTGGGGGATGTCAAGAATTAAAGTCCTTTTCGCTCTAGGACGCATATTTAAGGAGATATGGGCAAAAGAGGTTTTTCATATAAAAAATTCAATTTTTTAGGTTTTGGGTGGATTTTTCAATTTTTTGGGGGTGGTCACGAATTAAAGTCCTTTTCGCTCTAGGACGCTTAGTTTAGGAGAAATGGGCAAAAGAAGTTTTTCATATAAAAATTTCAATTTTTTTAGGTTTTGGGTGGATTTTTCAATTTTTTGGGGGTGGTCACGAATTAAAGTCCTTTTCGCTCTAGGACGCTTAGTTTAGGAGATATGGGCAAAAGAAGTTTTTCATATAAAAATTTAAATTTTTTTAGATTTTGGATGGATTTTTCAATTTTTTGGGGGAGGTCACGAATTAAAGTCCTTTTCGCTCTAGGACGCATATTTAAGGAGATATGGGCAAAAGAAGTTTTTCATATAAAAATTTCAATTTTTTTAGGTTTTGGGTGAATTTTTCAATTTTTTGGGGGAGGTCACGAATTAAAGTCCTTTTCGCCCTAGGACGCTTAGTTTAGGAGATATGGGCAAAAGAAGTTATTCATATAAAAATTTAAATTTTTTTAGGTTTTGGATGGATTTTTCAATTTTTTGGGGGAGGTCACGAATTAAAGTCCTTTTCGCTCTAGGACGCATATTTAAGGAGATATGGGCAAAAGAAGTTTTTCATATAAAAATTTAATTTTTTTTAGGTTTTGGATGGATTTTTCAATTTTTTGGGGGTGGTCACGAATTAAAGTCCTTTTCGCTCTAGGACGCATATTTAAGGAGATATGGGCAAAAGAAGTTTTTCATATAAAAATTTAAATTTTTTTAGGTTTTGGGTGGATTTTTCAATTTTTTGGGGAGGTCACGAATTAAAGTCCCTTTCGCTCTAGGACGCATATTTAAGGAGATATGGGCAAAAGAAGTTTTTCATATAAAAATTTCAATTTTTTTAGGTTTTGGGTGGATTTTTCAATTTTTTGGGGGCGGTCACGAATTAAAGTCCTTTTCGCTCTAGGACGCATATTTAAGGAGATATGGGCAAAAGAAGTTTTTCGTATAAAAATTTCAATTTTTTTAGGTTTTGGGTGGATTTTTCAATTTTTTGGGGTGGTCACGAATTAAAGTCCTTTTCGCTCTAGGACGCATATTTAAGGAGATATGGGCAAAAGAAGTTTTCATATAAAATTTTTTTTTTTATTTTTAGGTTTTGGGTGGATTTTTCAATTTTTTGGGGGTGTCACGAATTAAAGTCCTTTTCGCTCTAGGACGCATATTTAAGGAGATATGGACAAAAGAAGTTTTTCGTATAAAAATTTCAATTTTTTTAGGTTTTGGGTGGATTTTTAAATTTTTTGGGTGTGGTCACGAATTAAAGTCCTTTTCGCTCTAGGACGCATATTTAAGGAGATATGGGCAAAAGAAGTTTTTCGTATAAAAATTTCAATTTTTTTAGGTTTTGGGTGGATTTTTCAATTTTTGGGGTGGTCACGAATTAAAGTCCTTTTCGCTCTAGGACGCATATTTAAGGAGATATGGGCAAAAGAAGTTTTTCATATAAAAATTCAATTTTTTTAGGTTTTGGGTGGATTTTTCAATTTTTTGGGGGTGGTCACGAATTAAAGTCCTTTTCGCTCTAGGACGCTTAGTTTAGGAGATATGGGCAAAAGAAGTTTTTCATATAAAAATTTCAATTTTTTTAGGTTTTGGGTGGATTTTTCAATTTTTTTGGGGTGGTCACGAATTAAAGTCCTTTTCGCTCTAGGACGCATATTTAAGGAGATATGGGCAAAAGAAGTTTTTCATATAAAAATTTAAATTTTTTTAGGTTTTGGGTGGATTTTTCAATTTTTTGGGGGTGGTCACGAATTAAAGTCCTTTTCGCTCTAGGACGCTTAGTTTAGGAGATATGGGCAAAAGAAGTTTTTCATATAAAAATTTAAATTTTTTTAGATTTTGGATGGATTTTTCA
The DNA here is from genome assembly GCF_050003625.1 of Haematobia irritans. NCBI lineage: Eukaryota > Metazoa > Arthropoda > Insecta > Diptera > Muscidae > Haematobia > Haematobia irritans. Next base: position 160,976,733 of record NC_134397.1, on the reverse strand, counting down.
ATTTTTTGGGGGAGGTCACGAATTAAAGTCCTTTTCGCTCTAGGACGCATATTTAAGGAGATATGGGCAAAAGAAGTTTTTCATATAAAAATTTCATTTTTTTTAGGTTTTGGGTGGATTTTTCAATTTTTTGGGGGAGGTCACGAATTAAAGTCCTTTTCGCTCTAGGACGCTTAGTTTAGGAGATATGGGCAAAAGAAGTTTTTCATATAAAAATTTAAATTTTTTTAGGTTTTGGATGGATTTTTCAATTTTTTGGGGGAGGTCACGAATTAAAGTCCTTTTCGCTCTAGGACGCATATTTAAGGAGATATGGGCAAAAGAAGTTTTTCATATAAAAATTTAAATTTTTTTAGGTTTTGGATGGATTTTTCAATTTTTTGGGGGTGGTCACGAATTAAAGTCCTTTTCGCTCTAGGACGCATATTTAAGGAGATATGGGCAAAAGAAGTTTTTCATATAAAAATTTCAATTTTTTTAGGTTTGGGTGGATTTTTCAATTTTTTTGTGGAGGTCACGAATTAAAGTCCTTTTCGCTCTAGGACGCATATTTAAGGAGATATGGGCAAAAGAAGTTTTTCATATAAAAGTTTCAATTTTTTTAGGTTTTGGGTGGATTTTTCAATTTTTTTGTGGAGGTCACGAATTAAAGTCCTTTTCGCTCTAGGACGCATATTTAAGGAGATATGGGCAAAAGAAGTTTTTCATATAAAAATTTCAATTTTTTTAGGTTTTGGGTGGATTTTTCAATTTTTTGGGGGTGTCACGAATTAAAGTCCTTTTCGCTCTAGGACGCATATTTAAGGAGATATGGGCAAAAGAAGTTTTTCGTATAAAAATTTCAATTTTTTTAGGTTTTGGGTGGATTTTTCAATTTTTTGGGGTGGTCACGAATTAAAGTCCTTTTCGCTCTAGGACGCATATTTAAGGAGATATGGGCAAAAGAAGTTTTTCATATAAAAATTTCATTTTTTTAGGTTTTGGGTGGATTTTTCAATTTTTTGGGGGTGTCACGAATTAAAGTCCTTTTCGCTCTAGGACGCATATTTAAGGAGATATGGACAAAAGAAGTTTTTCGTATAAAAATTTCAATTTTTTTAGGTTTTGGGTGGATTTTTCAATTTTTTGGGTGTGGTCACGAATTAAAGTCCTTTTCGCTCTAGGACGCATATTTAAGGAGATATGGGCAAAAGAAGTTTTTCGTATAAAAATTTCAATTTTTTTAGGTTTTGGGTGGATTTTTCAATTTTTTGGGGTGGTCACGAATTAAAGTCCTTTTCGCTCTAGGACGCATATTTAAGGAGATATGGGCAAAAGAAGTTTTTCATATAAAAATTTCAATTTTTTTAGGTTTTGGGTGGATTTTTCAATTTTTTGGGGGATGTCAAGAATTAAAGTCCTTTTCGCTCTAGGACGCATATTTAAGGAGATATGGGCAAAAGAGGTTTTTCATATAAAAAATTCAATTTTTTTAGGTTTTGGGTGGATTTTTCAATTTTTTGGGGGTGGTCACGAATTAAAGTCCTTTTCGCTCTAGGACGCTTAGTTTAGGAGATATGGGCAAAAGAAGTTTTTCATATAAAAATTTCAATTTTTTTAGGTTTTGGGTGGATTTTTCAATTTTTTTGGGGTGGTCACGAATTAAAGTCCTTTTCGCTCTAGGACGCATATTTAAGGAGATATGGGCAAAAGAAGTTTTTCATATAAAAATTTCAATTTTTTTAGGTTTTGGGTGGATTTTTCAATTTTTTGGGGGTGGTCACGAATTAAAGTCCTTTTCGCTCTAGGACGCTTAGTTTAGGAGATATGGGCAAAAGAAGTTTTTCATATAAAAATTTAAATTTTTTTAGATTTTGGATGGATTTTTCAATTTTTTGGGGGAGGTCACGAATTAAAGTCCTTTTCGCTCTAGGACGCATATTTAAGGAGATATGGGCAAAAGAAGTTTTTCATATAAAAATTTCAATTTTTTTAGGTTTTGGGTGAATTTTTCAATTTTTTGGGGGAGGTCACGAATTAAAGTCCTTTTCGCCCTAGGACGCTTAGTTTAGGAGATATGGGCAAAAGAAGTTTTTCATATAAAAATTTCAATTTTTTTAGGTTTTGGGTGGATTTTTCAATTTTTTTGTGGATGTCACGAATTAAAGTCCTTTTCGCTCTAGGACGCATATTTAAGGAGATATGGGCAAAAGAAGTTTTTCATATAAAAATTTCAATTTTTTTAGGTTTTGGGTGGATTTTTCAATTTTTTGGGGGTGGTCACGAATTAAAGTCCTTTTCGCTCTAGGACGCTTAGTTTAGGAGATATGGGCAAAAGAAGTTTTTCATATAAAAATTTCAATTTTTTTAGGATTTTTCAATTTTTTGGGGGAGGTCACGAATTAAAGTCCTTTTCGCTCTAGGACGCATATTTAAGGAGATATGGGCAAAAGAAGTTTTTCATATAAAAATTTCAATTTTTTTAGGTTTTGGATGGATTTTTCAATTTTTTGGGGGTGGTCACGAATTAAAGTCCTTTTCGCTCTAGGACGCTTAGTTTAGGAGATATGGGCAAAAGAAGTTTTTCATATAAAAATTTAAATTTTTTTAGGTTTTGGATGGATTTTTCAATTTTTTGGGGGAGGTCACGAATTAAAGTCCTTTTCGGTCTAGGACGCATATTTAAGGAGATATGGGCAAAAGAAGTTTTTCATATAAAAATTTAAATTTTTTTAGGTTTTGGATGGATTTTTCAATTTTTTGGGGGTGGTCACGAATTAAAGTCCTTTTCGCTCTAGGACGCATATTTAAGGAGATATGGGCAAAAGAAGTTTTTCATATAAAAATTTCAATTTTTTTAGGTTTTGGGTGGATTTTTCAATTTTTTGGGGAGGTCACGAATTAAAGTCCTTTTCGCTCTAGGACGCATATTTAAGGAGATATGGGCAAAAGAAGTTTTTCATATAAAAATTTCAATTTTTTTAGGTTTTGGGTGGATTTTTCAATTTTTTGGGGGTGGTCACGAATTAAAGTCCTTTTCGCTCTAGGACGCAAATTTAAGGAGATATGGGCAAAAGAAGTTTTTCGTAGAAAAATTTCAATTTTTTTAGGTTTTGGGTGGATTTTTCAATTTTTTGGGGTGGTCACGAATTAAAGTCCTTTTCGCTCTAGGACGCATATTTAAGGAGATATGGGCAAAAGAAGTTTTTCATATAAATTTTTTTTTTTTTATTTTTAGGTTTTGGGTGGATTTTTCAATTTTTTGGGGGTGTCACGAATTAAAGTCCTTTTCGCTCTAGGACGCATATTTAAGGAGATATGGACAAAAGAAGTTTTTCGTATAAAAATTTCAATTTTTTTAGGTTTTGGGTGGATTTTTAAATTTTTTGGGTGTGGTCACGAATTAAAGTCCTTTTCGCTCTAGGACGCATATTTAAGGAGATATGGGCAAAAGAAGTTTTTCGTATAAAAATTTCAATTTTTTTAAGTTTTGGGTGGATTTTTCAATTTTTTGGGGTGGTCACGAATTAAAGTCCTTTTCGCTCTAGGACGCATATTTAAGGAGATATGGGCAAAAGAAATTTTTCATATAAAAATTTCAATTTTTTTAGGTTTTGGGTGGATTTTTCAATTTTTTGGGGGATGTCACGAATTAAAGTCCTTTTCGCTCTAGGACGCATATTTAAGGAGATATGGGCAAAAGAGGTTTTTCATATAAAAAATTCAATTTTTTTAGGTTTTGGGTGGATTTTTCAATTTTTTGGGGGTGGTCACGAATTAAAGTCCTTTTCGCTCTAGGACGCTTAGTTTAGGAGATATGGGCAAAAGAAGTTTTTAATATAAAAATTTCAATTTTTTTAGGTTTTGGGTGGATTTTTCAATTTTTTTGGGGTGGTCACGAATTAAAGTCCTTTTCGCTCTAGGACGCATATTTAAGGAGATATGGGCAAAAGAAGTTTTTCATATAAAAATTTCAATTTTTTTAGGTTTTGGGTGGATTTTTCAATTTTTTGGGGGTGGTCACGAATTAAAGTCCTTTTCGCTCTAGGACGCTTAGTTTAGGAGATATGGGCAAAAGAAGTTTTTCATATAAAAATTTAAATTTTTTTAGATTTTGGATGGATTTTTCAATTTTTTGGGGGAGGTCACGAATTAAAGTCCTTTTCGCTCTAGGACGCATATTTAAGGAGATATGGGCAAAAGAAGTTTTTCATATAAAAATTTCAATTTTTTTAGGTTTGGGTGAATTTTTCAATTTTTTGGGGGAGGTCACGAATTAAAGTCCTTTTCGCCCTAGGACGCTTAGTTTAGGAGATATGGGCAAAAGAAGTTTTTCATATAAAAATTTCAATTTTTTTAGGTTTTGGGTGGATTTTTCAATTTTTTTGTGGAGGTCACGAATTAAAGTCCTTTTCGCTCTAGGACGCATATTTAAGGAGATATGGGCAAAAGAAGTTTTTCATATAAAAATTTCAATTTTTTTAGGTTTTGGGTGGATTTTTCAATTTTTTGGGGGTGTCACGAATTAAAGTCCTTTTCGCTCTAGGACGCATATTTAAGGAGATATGGGCAAAAGAAGTTTTTCGTATAAAAATTTCAATTTTTTTAGGTTTTGGGTGGATTTTTCAATTTTTTGGGGTGGTCACGAATTAAAGTCCTTTTCGCTCTAGGACGCATATTTAAGGAGATATGGGCAAAAGAAGTTTTTCATATAAAAATTTCAATTTTTTTAGGTTTTGGGTGGATTTTTCAATTTTTTGGGGGTGGTCACGAATTAAAGTCCTTTTCGCTCTAGGACGCTTAGTTTAGGACATATGGGCAAAAGAAGTTTTTCATATAAAAATTTCAATTTTTTTAGGTTTTGGGTGGATTTTTCAATTTTTTGGGGGATGTCACGAATTAAAGTCCTTTTCGCTCTAGGACGCATATTTAAGGAGATATGGGCAAAAGAGGTTTTTCATATAAAAAATTCAATTTTTTTAGGTTTTGGGTGGATTTTTCAATTTTTTGGGGGTGGTCACGAATTAAAGTCCTTTTCGCTCTAGGACGCTTAGTTTAGGAGATATGGGCAAAAGAAGTTTTTCATATAAAAATTTCAATTTTTTTAGGTTTTGGGTGGATTTTTCAATTTTTTTGGGGTGGTCACGAATTAAAGTCCTTTTCGCTCTAGGACGCATATTTAAGGAGATATGGGCAAAAGAAGTTTTTCATATAAAAATTTCAATTTTTTTAGGTTTTGGGTGGATTTTTTAATTTTTTGGGGGTGGTCACGAATTAAAGTCCTTTTCGCTCTAGGACGCTTAGTTTAGGAGATATGGGCAAAAGAAGTTTTTCATATAAAAATTTAAATTTTTTTAGATTTTGGATGGATTTTTCAATTTTTTGGGGGAGGTCACGAATTAAAGTCCTTTTCGCTCTAGGACGCATATTTAAGGAGATATGGGCAAAAGAAGTTTTTCATATAAAAATTTCAATTTTTTTAGGTTTTGGGTGGATTTTTCAATTTTTTGGGGGAGGTCACGAATTAAAGTCCTTTTCGCCCTAGGACGCTTAGTTTAGGAGATATGGGCAAAAGAAGTTTTTCATATAAAAATTTCAATTTTTTTAGGTTTTGGGTGGATTTTTCAATTTTTTTGTGGAGGTCACGAATTAAAGTCCTTTTCGCTCTAGGACGCATATTTAAGGAGATATGGGCAAAAGAAGTTTTTCATATAAAAATTTCAATTTTTTTAGGTTTTGGGTGGATTTTTCAATTTTTTGGGGGTGTCACGAATTAAAGTCCTTTTCGCTCTAGGACGCATATTTAAGGAGATATGGGCAAAAGAAGTTTTTCGTATAAAAATTTCAATTTTTTTAGGTTTTGGGTGGATTTTTCAATTTTTTGGGGTGGTCACGAATTAAAGTCCTTTTCGCTCTAGGACGCATATTTAAGGAGATATGGGCAAAAGAAGTTTTTCATATAAAAATTTCATTTTTTTTAGATTTTGGGTGGATTTTTCAATTTTTTGGGGGTGTCACGAATTAAAGTCCTTTTCGCTCTAGGACGCATATTTAAGGAGATATGGACAAAAGAAGTTTTTCGTATAAAAATTTCAATCTTTTTAGGTTTTGGGTGGATTTTTCAATTTTTTGGGTGTGGTCACGAATTAAAGTCCTTTTCGCTCTAGGACGCATATTTAAGGAGATATGGGCAAAAGAAGTTTTTCGTATAAAAATTTCAATTTTTTTAGGTTTTGGGTGGATTTTTAAATTTTTTGGGGTGGTCACGAATTAAAGTCCTTTTCGCTCTAGGACGCATATTTAAGGAGATATGGGCAAAAGAAGTTTTTCATATACAAATTTCAATTTTTTTAGGTTTTGGGTGGATTTTTCAATTTTTTGGGGGATGTCAAGAATTAAAGTCCTTTTCGCTCTAGGACGCATATTTAAGGAGATATGGGCAAAAGAGGTTTTTCATATAAAAAATTCAATTTTTTTAGGTTTTGGGTGGATTTTTCAATTTTTTGGGGGTGGTCACGAATTAAAGTCCTTTTCGCTCTAGGACGCTTAGTTTAGGAGATATGGGCAAAAGAAGTTTTTCATATAAAAATTTCAATTTTTTAGGATTTGGGTGGGTTTTTCAATTTTTTTGGGGTGGTCACGAATTAAAGTCCTTTTCGCTCTAGGACGCATATTTAAGGAGATATGGGCAAAAGAAGTTTTTCATATAAAAATTTCAATTTTTTTAGGTTTTGGGTGGATTTTTCAATTTTTTGGGGGTGGTCACGAATTAAAGTCCTTTTCGCTCTAGGACGCTTAGTTTAGGAGATATGGGCAAAAGAAGTTTTTCATATAAAAATTTAAATTTTTTTAGATTTTGGATGGATTTTTCAATTTTTTGGGGGAGGTCACGAATTAAAGTCCTTTTCGCTCTAGGACGCATATTTAAGGAGATATGGGCAAAAGAAGTTTTTCATATAAAAATTTAAATTTTTTTAGGTTTTGGGTGAATTTTTCAATTTTTTGGGGGAGGTCACGAATTAAAGTCCTTTTCGCTCTAGGACGCATATTTAAGGAGATATGGGCAAAAGAAGTTTTTCGTATAAAAATTTCAATTTTTTTAGGTTTTGGGTGGATTTTTCAATTTTTTGGGGGATGTCACGAATTAAAGTCCTTTTCGCTCTAGGACGCATATTTAAGGAGATATGGGCAAAAGAGGTTTTTCATATAAAAAATTCAATTTTTTTAGGTTTTGGGTGGATTTTTAAATTTTTTGGGTGTGGTCACGAATTAAAGTCCTTTTCGCTCTAGGACGCATATTTAAGGAGATATGGGCAAAAGAAGTTTTTCGTATAAAAATTTCAATTTTTTTAGGTTTTGGGTGGATTTTTCAATTTTTTGGGGTGGTCACGAATTAAAGTCCTTTTCGCTCTAGGACGCATATTTAAGGAGATATGGGCAAAAGAAGTTTTTCATATAAAAATTTCATTTTTTTTAGATTTTGGGTGGATTTTTCAATTTTTTGGGGGTGTCACGAATTAAAGTCCTTTTCGCTCTAGGACGCATATTTAAGGAGATATGGACAAAAGAAGTTTTTCGTATAAAAATTTCAATTTTTTTAGGTTTTGGGTGGATTTTTCAATTTTTTGGGTGTGGTCACGAATTAAAGTCCTTTTCGCTCTAGGACGCATATTTAAGGAGATATGGGCAAAAGAAGTTTTTCGTATAAAAATTTCAATTTTTTTAGGTTTTGGGTGGATTTTTCAATTTTTTGGGGTGGTCACGAATTAAAGTCCTTTTCGCTCTAGGACGCATATTTAAGGAGATATGGGCAAAAGAAGTTTTTCATATAAAAATTTAAATTTTTTTAGGTTTTGGGTGGATTTTTCAATTTTTTGGGGGATGTCAAGAATTAAAGTCCTTTTCGCTCTAGGACGCTTACTTTAGGAGATATGGTCAAAAGAAGTTTTTCATATAAAAATTTCAATTTTTTTAGGTTTTGGGTGGATTTTTCAATTTTTTGGGGGTGGTCACGAATTAAAGTCCTTTTCGCTCTAGGACGCTTAGTTTAGGAGATATGGGCAAAAGAAGTTTTTCATATAAAAATTTCAATTTTTTTAGGATTTGGGTGGATTTTTCAATTTTTTTGGGGTGGTCACGAATTAAAGTCCTTTTCGCTCTAGGACGCATATTTAAGGAGATATGGGCAAAAGAAGTTTTTCATATAAAAATTTCAATTTTTTTGGTTTTGGGTGGATTTTTCAATTTTTTGGGGGTGGTCACGAATTAAAGTCCTTTTCGCTCTAGGACGCTTAGTTTAGGAGATATGGGCAAAAGAAGTTTTTCATATAAAAATTTAAATTTTTTTAGATTTTGGATGGATTTTTCAATTTTTTGGGGGAGGTCACGAATTAAAGTCCTTTTCGCTCTAGGACGCATATTTAAGGAGATATGGGCAAAAGAAGTTTTTCATATAAAAATTTCAATTTTTTTAGGTTTTGGGTGAATTTTTCAATTTTTTGGGGGAGGTCACGAATTAAAGTCCTTTTCGCCCTAGGACGCTTAGTTTAGGAGATATGGGCAAAAAAAGTTTTTCATGTAAAAATTTAAATTTTTTTAGGTTTTGGATGGATTTTTCAATTTTTTGGGGGAGGTCACGAATTAAAGTCCTTTTCGCTCTAGGACGCATATTTAAGGAGATATGGGCAAAAGAAGTTTTTCATATAAAAATTTCAATTTTTTTAGGTTTTGGATGGATTTTTCAATTTTTTGGGGGTGGTCACGAATTAAACTCCTTTTCGCTCTAGGACGCATATTTAAGGAGATATGGGCAAAAGAAGTTTTTCATATAAAAATTTCAATTTTTTTAGGTTTTGGGTGGATTTTTCAATTTTTTGGGGAGGTCACGAATTAAAGTCCTTTTCGCTCTAGGACGCATATTTAAGGAGATATGGGCAAAAGAAGTTTTTCATATAAAAATTACAATTTTTTTAGGTTTTGGGTGGATTTTTCAATTTTTTGGGGGTGGTCACGAATTAAAGTCCTTTTCGCTCTAGGACGCAAATTTAAGGAGATATGGGCAAAAGAAGTTTTTCGTATAAAAATTTCAATTTTTTTAGGTTTTGGGTGGATTTTTCAATTTTTTGGGGTGGTCACGAATTAAAGTCCTTTTCGCTCTAGGACGCATATTTAAGGAGATATGGGCAAAAGAAGTTTTTCATATAAAATTTTTTTTTTTTATTTTTAGGTTTTGGGTGGATTTTTCAATTTTTTGGGGGTGTCACGAATTAAAGTCCTTTTCGCTCTAGGACGCATATTTAAGGAGATATGGACAAAAGAAGTTTTTCGTATAAAAATTTCAATTTTTTTAGGTTTTGGGTGGATTTTTAAATTTTTTTGGTGTGGTCACGAATTAAAGTCCTTTTCGCTCTAGGACGCATATATAAGGAGATATGGGCAAAAGAAGTTTTTCGTATAAAAATTTCAATTTTTTTAAGTTTTGGGTGGATTTTTCAATTTTTTGGGGTGGTCACGAATTAAAGTCCTTTTCGCTCTAGGACGCATATTTAAGGAGATATGGGCAAAAGAAGTTTTTCATATAAAAATTTCAATTTTTTTAGGTTTTGGGTGGATTTTTCAATTTTTTGGGGGATGTCACGAATTAAAGTCCTTTTCGCTCTAGGACGCATATTTAAGGAGATATGGGCAAAAGAGGTTTTTCATATAAAAAATTCAATTTTTTTAGGTTTTGGGTGGATTTTTCAATTTTTTGGGGGTGGTCACGAATTAAAGTCCTTTTCGCTCTAGGACGCTTAGTTTAGGAGATATGGGCAAAAGAAGTTTTTCATATAAAAATTTCAATTTTGTTAGGTTTTGGGTGGATTTTTCAATTTTTTTGGGGTGGTCACGAATTAAAGTCCTTTTCGCTCTAGGACGCATATTTAAGGAGATATGGGCAAAAGAAGTTTTTCATATAAAAATTTCAATTTTTTTAGGTTTTGGGTGGATTTTTCAATTTTTTGGGGGTGGTCACGAATTAAAGTCCTTTTCGCTCTAGGACGCTTAGTTTAGGAGATATGGGCAAAAGAAGTTTTTCATATAAAAATTTAATTTTTTTTAGATTTTGGATGGATTTGTCAATTTTTTGGGGGAGGTCACGAATTAAAGTCCTTTTCGCTCTAGGACGCATATTTAAGGAGATATGGGCAAAAGAAGTTTTTCATATAAAAATTTCATTTTTTTTAGGTTTTGGGTGGATTTTTCAATTTTTTGGGGGAGGTCACGAATTAAAGTCCTTTTCGCTCTAGGACGCTTAGTTTAGGAGATGTGGGCAAAAGAAGTTTTTCATATAAAAATTTAAATTTTTTTAGGTTTTGGATGGATTTTTCAATTTTTTGGGGGAGGTCACGAATTAAAGTCCTTTTCGCTCTAGGACGCATATTTAAGGAGATATGGGCAAAAGAAGTTTTTCATATAAAAATTTAAATTTTTTTAGGTTTTGGATGGATTTTTCAATTTTTTGGGGGTGGTCACGAATTAAAGTCCTTTTCGCTCTAGGACGCATATTTAAGGAGATATGGGCAAAAGAAGTTTTTCATATAAAAATTTCAATTTTTTTAGGTTTTGGGTGGATTTTTCAATTTTTTGGGGAGGGCACGAATTAAAGTCCTTTTCGTTTTTCATATAAAAATTTCAATTTTATTAGGTTTTGGGTGGATTTTTCAATTTTTGGGGGTGTCACGAATTAAAGTCCTATTCGCTCTAGGACGCATATTTAAGGAGATATGGGCAAAAGAAGTTTTTCGTATAAAAATTTCAATTTTTTTAGGTTTTGGGTGGATTTTTCAATTTTTTGGGGTGGTCACGAATTAAAGTCCTTTTCGCTCTAGGACGCATATTTAAGGAGATATGGGCATATAAAAATTTCATTTTTTTTAGGTTTTGGGTGGATTTTTCAATTTTTTGGGTGTGGTCACGAATTAAAGTCCTTTTCGCTCTAGGACGCATATTTAAGGAGATATGGGCAAAAGAAGTTTTTCGTATAAAAATTTCAATTTTTTAGGTTTTGGGTGGATTTTTCAATTTTTTGGGTGTGGTCACGAATTAAAGTCCTTTTCGCTCTAGGACGCATATTTAAGGAGATATGGGCAAAAGAAGTTTTTCGTATAAAAATTTCAATTTTTTAGGTTTTGGGTGGATTTTTCAATTTTTTGGGGTGGTCACGAATTAAAGTCCTTTTCGCTCTAGGACGCATATTTAAGGAGATATGGGCAAAAGAAGTTTTTCATATAAAAATTTCAATTTTTTTAGGTTTTGGGTGAATTTTTCAATTTTTTGGGGGAGGTCACGAATTAAAGTCCTTTTCGCCCTAGGACGCTTAGTTTAGGAGATATGGGCAAAAGAAGTTTTTCATATAAAAATTTAAATTTTTTTAGGTTTTGGATGGATTTTTCAATTTTTTGGGGGAGGTCACGAATTAAAGTCCTTTTCGCTCTAGGACGCATATTTAAGGAGATATGGGCAAAAGAAGTTTTTCATATAAAAATTTAAATTTTTTTTAGGTTTTGGATGGATTTTTCAATTTTTTGGGGGTGGTCACGAATTAAAGTCCTTTTCGCTCTAGGACGCATATTTAAGGAGATATGGGCAAAAGAAGTTTTTCATATAAAAAATTTCAATTTTTTTAGGTTTTGGGTGGATTTTTCAATTTTTTGGGGAGGTCACGAATTAAAGTCCTTTTCGCTCTAGGACGCATATTTAAGGAGATATGGGCAAAAGAAGTTTTTCATATAAAAATTTAAATTTTTTTAGGTTTTGGATGGATTTTTCAATTTTTTGGGGGTGGTCACGAATTAAAGTCCTTTTCGCTCTAGGACGCATATTTAAGGAGATATGGGCAAAAGAAGTTTTTCATATAAAAAATTTCAATTTTTTTAGGTTTTGGGTGGATTTTTAAATTTTTTGGGGGTGGTCACGAATTAAAGTCCTTTTCGCTCTAGGACGCATATTTAAGGAGATATGGGCAAAAGAAGTTTTTCGTATAAAAATTTCAATTTTTTTAGGTTTTGGGTGGATTTTTCAATTTTTTGGGGTGGTCACGAATTAAAGTCCTTTTCGCTCTAGGACGCATATTTAAGGAGATATGGGCAAAAGAAGTTTTTCATATAAAAATTTTTTTTATTTTTAGGTTTTGGGTGGATTTTTCAATTTTTTGGGGGTGTCACGAATTAAAGTCCTTTTCGCTCTAGGACGCATATTTAAGGAGATATGGACAAAAGAAGTTTTTCGTATAAAAATTTCAATTTTTTTAGGTTTTGGGTGGATTTTTCAATTTTTTGGGTTTGGTCACGAATTAAAGTCCTTTTCGCTCTAGGACGCATATTTAAGGAGATATGGGCAAAAGAAGTTTTTCGTATAAAAATTTCAATTTTTTTAGGTTTTGGGTGGATTTTTCAATTTTATGGGGGATGTCACGAATTAAAGTCCTTTTCGCTCTAGGACGCTTAGTTTAGGAGATATGGGCAAAAGAAGTTTTTCATATAAAAATTTCAATTTTTTTAGGTTTTGGGTGGATTTTTCAATTTTTTGGGGTGGTCACGAATTAAAGTCCTTTTCGCTCTAGGACGCATATTTAAGGAGATATGGGCAAAAGAAGTTTTTCATATAAAAATTTCAATTTTTTTAGGTTTTGGGTGGATTTTTCAATTTTATGGGGGATGTCACGAATTAAAGTCCTTTTCGCTCTAGGACGCATATTTAAGGAGATATGGGCAAAAGAGGTTTTTCATATAAAAAATTCAATTTTTTTAGGTTTTGGGTGGATTTTTCAATTTTTTGGGGGTGGTCACGAATTAAAGTCCTTTTCGCTCTAGGACGCTTAGTTTAGGAGATATGGGCAAAAGAAGTTTTTCATATAAAAATTTCAATTTTTTTAGGTTTTGGGTGGATTTTTCAATTTTTTTGGGGTGGTCACGAATTAAAGTCCTTTTCGCTCTAGGACGCATATTTAAGGAGATATGGGCAAAAGAAGTTTTTCATATAAAAATTTCAATTTTTTTAGGTTTTGGGTGGATTTTTCAATTTTTTGGGGGTGGTCACGAATTAAAGTCCTTTTCGCTCTAGGACGCTTAGTTTAAGAGATATGGGCAAAAGAAGTTTTTCATATAAAAATTTAAATTTTTTTAGATTTTGGATGGATTTTTCAATTTTTTGGGGGAGGTCACGAATTAAAGTCCTTTTCGCTCTAGGACGCATATTTAAGGAGATATGGGCAAAAGAAGTTTTTCATATAAAAATTTCATTTTTTTAGGTTTTGGGTGGATTTTTCAATTTTTTGGGGGAGGTCACGAATTAAAGTCCTTTTCGCTCTAGGACGCTTAGTTTAGGAGATATGGGCAAAAGAAGTTTTTCATATAAAAATTTAAATTTTTTTAGGTTTTGGATGGATTTTTCAATTTTTTGGGGGAGGTCACGAATTAAAGTCCTTTTCGCTCTAGGACGCATATTTAAGGAGATATGGGCAAAAGAAGTTTTTCATATAAAAATTTCAATTTTTTTAGGTTTTGGATGGATTTTTCAATTTTTTGGGGGTGGTCACGAATTAAAGTCCTTTTCGCTCTAGGACGCATATTTAAGGAGATATGGGCAAAAGAAGTTTTTCATATAAAAATTTCAATTTTTTTAGGTTTTGGGTGGATTTTTCAATTTTTTGGGGAGGGCACGAATTAAAGTCCTTTTCGCTCTAGGACGCAAAAGAAGTTTTTCATATAAAAATTTCAATTTTTTTAGGTTTTGGGTGGATTTTTCAATTTTTTGGGGGTGTCACGAATTAAAGTCCTTTTCGCTCTAGGACGCATATTTAAGGAGATATGGGCAAAAGAAGTTTTTCGTATAAAAATTTCAATTTTTTTAGGTTTTGGGTGGATTTTTCAATTTTTTGGGGTGGTCACGAATTAAAGTCCTTTTCGCTCTAGGACGCATATTTAAGGAGATATGGGCAAAAGAAGTTTTTCATATAAAAATTTCATTTTTTTAGGTTTTGGGTGGATTTTTCAATTTTTTGGGGGTGTCACGAATTAAAGTCCTTTTCGCTCTAGGACGCATATTTAAGGAGATATGGACAAAAGAAGTTTTTCGTATAAAAATTTCAATTTTTTTAGGTTTTGGGTGGATTTTTCAATTTTTTGGGTGTGGTCACGAATTAAAGTCCTTTTCGCTCTAGGACGCATATTTAAGGAGATATGGGCAAAAGAAGTTTTTCGTATAAAAATTTCAATTTTTTAGGTTTTGGGTGGATTTTTCAATTTTTTGGGGTGGTCACGAATTAAAGTCCTTTTCGCTCTAGGACGCATATTTAAGGAGATATGGGCAAAAGAAGTTTTTCATATAAAAATTTCAATTTTTTTAGGTTTTGGGTGGATTTTTCAATTTTTTGGGGGATGTCACGAATTAAAGTCCTTTTCGCTCTAGGACGCATATTTAAGGAGATATGGGCAAAAGAGGTTTTTCATATAAAAAATTCAATTTTTTTAGGTTTTGGGTGGATTTTTCAATTTTTTGGGGGTGGTCACGAATTAAAGTCCTTTTCGCTCTAGGACGCTTACTTTAGGAGATATGGTCAAAAGAAGTTTTTCATATAAAAATTTCAATTTTTTTAGGTTTTGGGTGGATTTTTCAATTTTTTTGGGGTGGTCACAAATTAAAGTCCTTTTCGCTCTAGGACGCATATTTAAGGAGATATGGGCAAAAGAAGTTTTTCATATAAAAATTTCAATTTTTTTAGGTTTTGGGTGGATTTTTCAATTTTTTGGGGGTGGTCACGAATTAAAGTCCTTTTCGCTCTAGGACGCTTAGTTTAGGAGATATGGGCAAAAGAAGTTTTTCATATAAAAATTTAAATTTTTTTAGGTTTTGGATGGATTTTTCAATTTTTTGGGGGAGGTCACGAATTAAAGTCCTTTTCGCTCTAGGACGCATATTTAAGGAGATATGGGCAAAAGAAGATTTTCATATAAAAATTTCAATTTTTTTAGGTTTTGGGTGGATTTTTCAATTTTTTGGGGGTGGTCACGAATTAAAGTCCTTTTCGCTCTATGACGCTTAGTTTAGGAGATATGGGCAAAAGAAGTTTTTCATATAAAAATTTAAATTTTTTTAGGTTTTGGATGGATTTTTCAATTTTTTGGGGGAGGTCACGAATTAAAGTCCTTTTCGCTCTAGGACGCATATTTAAGGAGATATGGGCAAAAGAAGTTTTTCATATAAAAATTTAAATTTTTTTAGGTTTTGGATGGATTTTTCAATTTTTTGGGGGTGGTCACGAATTAAAGTCCTTTTCGCTCTAGGACGCATATTTAAGGAGATATGGGCAAAATAAGTTTTTCATATAAAAATTTAAATTTTTTTAGGTTTTGGATGGATTTTTCAATTTTTTGGGGGAGGTCACGAATTAAAGTCCTTTTCGCTCTAGGACGCATATTTAAGGAGATATGGGCAAAAGAAGATTTTCATATAAAAATTTCAATTTTTTTAGGTTTTGGGTGGATTTTTCAATTTTTTGGGGGAGGTCACGAATTAAAGTCCTTTTCGCTCTAGGACGCATATTTAAGGAGATATGGGCAAAAGAAGTTTTTCATATAAAAAATTAAATTTTTTTTAGGTTTTGGGTGGATTTTTCAATTTTTTGGGGGTGGTCAC
The DNA here is from genome assembly GCF_050003625.1 of Haematobia irritans. NCBI lineage: Eukaryota > Metazoa > Arthropoda > Insecta > Diptera > Muscidae > Haematobia > Haematobia irritans. The sequence continues at coordinate 160,961,079 of NC_134397.1, read as the reverse complement.
GAATTAAAGTCCTTTTCGCTCTAGGACGCTTAGTTTAGGAGATATGGGCAAAAGAAGTTTTTCATATAAAAATTTCAATTTTTTTAGGTTTTGGGTGGATTTTTCAATTTTTTTGGGGTAGTCACGAATTAAAGTCATTTTCGCTCTAGGACGCATATTTAAGGAGATATGGGCAAAAGAAGTTTTTCATATAAAAATTTCAATTTTTTTAGGTTTTGGGTGGATTTTTCAATTTTTTGGGGGTGGTCACGAATTAAAGTCCTTTTCGCTCTAGGACGCTTAGTTTAAGAGATATGGGCAAAAGAAGTTTTTCATATAAAAATTTAAATTTTTTTAGATTTTGGATGGATTTTTCAATTTTTTGGGGGAGGTCACGAATTAAAGTCCTTTTCGCTCTAGGACGCATATTTAAGGAGATATGGGCAAAAGAAGTTTTTCATATAAAAATTTCATTTTTTTAGGTTTTGGGTGGATTTTTCAATTTTTTGGGGGAGGTCACGAATTAAAGTCCTTTTCGCTCTAGGACGCTTAGTTTAGGAGATATGGGCAAAAGAAGTTTTTCATATAAAAATTTAAATTTTTTTAGGTTTTGGATGGATTTTTCAATTTTTTGGGGGAGGTCACGAATTAAAGTCCTTTTCGCTCTAGGACGCATATTTAAGGAGATATGGGCAAAAGAAGTTTTTCATATAAAAATTTCAACTTTTTTAGGTTTTGGATGGATTTTTCAATTTTTTGGGGGTGGTCACGAATTAAAGTCCTTTTCGCTCTAGGACGCATATTTAAGGAGATATGGGCAAAAGAAGTTTTTCATATAAAAATTTCAATTTTTTTAGGTTTTGGGTGGATTTTTCAATTTTTTGGGGAGGGCACGAATTAAAGTCCTTTTCGCTCTAGGACGCATATTTAAGGAGATATGGGCAAAAGAAGTTTTTCATATAAAAATTTCAATTTTTTTAGGTTTTGGGTGGATTTTTCAATTTTTTGGGGGTGTCACGAATTAAAGTCCTTTTCGCTCTAGGACGCATATTTAAGGAGATATGGGCAAAAGAAGTTTTTCGTAGAAAAATTTCAATTTTTTTAGGTTTTGGGTGGATTTTTCAATTTTTTGGGGTGGTCACGAATTAAAGTCCTTTTCGCTCTAGGACGCATATTTAAGGAGATATGGGCAAAAGAAGTTTTTCATATAAAAATTTCATTTTTTTAGGTTTTGGGTGGATTTTTCAATTTTTTGGGGGTGTCACGAATTAAAGTCCTTTTCGCTCTAGGACGCATATTTAAGGAGATATGGACAAAAGAAGTTTTTCGTATAAAAATTTCAATTTTTTTAGGTTTTGGGTGGATTTTTCAATTTTTTGGGTGTGGTCACGAATTAAAGTCCTTTTCGCCCTAGGACGCATATTTAAGGAGATATGGGCAAAAGAAGTTTTTCGTATAAAAATTTCAATTTTTTAGGTTTTGGGTGGATTTTTCAATTTTTTGGGGTGGTCACGAATTAAAGTCCTTTTCGCTCTAGGACGCATATTTAAGGAGATATGGGCAAAAGAAGTTTTTCATATAAAAATTTCAATTTTTTTAGGTTTTGGGTGGATTTTTCAATTTTTTGGGGGATGTCACGAATTAAAGTCCTTTTCGCTCTAGGACGCATATTTAAGGAGATATGGGCAAAAGAGGTTTTTCATATAAAAAATTCAATTTTTTTAGGTTTTGGGTGGATTTTTCAATTTTTTGGGGGTGGTCACGAATTAAAGTCCTTTTCGCTCTAGGACGCTTACTTTAGGAGATATGGTCAAAAGAAGTTTTTCATATAAAAATTTCAATTTTTTAGGTTTTGGGTGGATTTTTCAATTTTTTTGGGGTGGTCACAAATTAAAGTCCTTTTCGCTCTATGACGCATATTTAAGGAGATATGGGCAAAAGAAGTTTTTCATATAAAAATTTCAATTTTTTTAGGTTTTGGGTGGATTTTTCAATTTTTTGGGGGTGGTCACGAATTAAAGTCCTTTTCGCTCTAGGACGCTTAGTTTAGGAGATATGGGCAAAAGAAGTTTTTCATATAAAAATTTAAATTTTTTTAGGTTTTGGATGGATTTTTCAATTTTTTGGGGGAGGTCACGAATTAAAGTCCTTTTCGCTCTAGGACGCATATTTAAGGAGATATGGGCAAAAGAAGATTTTCATATAAAAATTTCAATTTTTTTAGGTTTTGGATGGATTTTTCAATTTTTTGGGGGAGGTCACGAATTAAAGTCCTTTTCGCTCTAGGACGCATATTTAAGGAGATATGGGCAAAAGAAGTTTTTCATATAAAAATTTAAATTTTTTTAGGTTTTGGATGGATTTTTAAATTTTTTGGGGGTGGTCACGAATTAAAGTCCTTTTCGCTCTAGGACGCATATTTAAGGAGATATGGGCAAAATAAGTTTTTCATATAAAAATTTAAATTTTTTTAGGTTTTGGATGGATTTTTCAATTTTTTGGGGGTGGTCACGAATTAAAGTCCTTTTCGCTCTAGGACGCATATTTAAGGAGATATGGGCAAAAGAAGATTTTCATATAAAAATTTCAATTTTTTTAGGTTTTGGGTGGATTTTTCAATTTTTTGGGGGAGGTCACGAATTAAAGTCCTTTTCGCTCTAGGACGCATATTTAAGGAGATATGGGCAAAAGAAGTTTTTCATATAAAAAATTAAATTTTTTTTAGGTTTTGGGTGGATTTTTCAATTTTTTGGGGGTGGTCACGAATTAAAGTCCTTTTCGCTCTAGGACGCTTAGTTTAGGAGATATGGGCAAAAGAAGTTTTTCATATAAAAATTTCAATTTTTTTAGGTTTTGGGTGGATTTTTCAATTTTTTTGGGGTAGTCACGAATTAAAGTCCTTTTCGCTCTAGGACGCATATTTAAGGAGATATGGGCAAAAGAAGTTTTTCATATAAAAATTTCAATTTTTTTAGGTTTTGGGTGGATTTTTCAATTTTTTGGGGGTGGTCACGAATTAAAGTCCTTTTCGCTCTAGGACGCTTAGTTTAGGAGATATGGGCAAAAGAAGTTTTTCATATAAAAATATAAATTTTTTTAGATTTTGGATGGATTTTTCAATTTTTTGGGGGAGGTCACGAATTAAAGTCCTTTTCGCTCTAGGACGCATATTTAAGGAGATATGGGCAAAAGAAGTTTTTCATATAAAAATTTCATTTTTTTAGGTTTTGGGTGGATTTTTAAATTTTTTGGGGGAGGTCACGAATTAAAGTCCTTTTCGCTCTAGGACGCTTAGTTTAGGAGATATGGGCAAAAGAAGTTTTTCATATAAAAATTTAAATTTTTTTAGGTTTTGGATGGATTTTTCAATTTTTTGGGGGAGGTCACGAATTAAAGTCCTTTTCGCTCTAGGACGCATATTTAAGGAGATATGGGCAAAAGAAGTTTTTCATATAAAAATTTAAATTTTTTTAGGTTTTGGATGGATTTTTCAATTTTTTGGGGGTGGTCACGAATTAAAGTCCTTTTCGCTCTAGGACGCATATTTAAGGAGATATGGGCAAAAGAAGTTTTTCATATAAAAATTTCAATTTTTTTAGGTTTTGGGTGGATTTTTCAATTTTTTGGGGAGGGCACGAATTAAAGTCCTTTTCGCTCTAGGACGCATATTTAAGGAGATATGGGCAAAAGAAGTTTTTCATATAAAAATTTCAATTTTTTTAGGTTTTGGGTGGATTTTTCAATTTTTTGGGGGTGTCACGAATTAAAGTCCTATTCGCTCTAGGACGCATATTTAAGGAGATATGGGCAAAAGAAGTTTTTCGTATAAAAATTTCAATTTTTTTAGGTTTTGGGTGGATTTTTCAATTTTTTGGGGTGGTCACGAATTAAAGTCCTTTTCGCTCTAGGACGCATATTTAAGGAGATATGGGCATATAAAAATTTCATTTTTTTTAGGTTTTGGGTGGATTTTTCAATTTTTTGGGGGTGTCACGAATTAAAGTCCTTTTCGCTCTAGGACGCATATTTAGGAGATATGGGCAAAAGAAGTTTTTCGTATAAAAATTTCAATTTTTTTAGGTTTTGGGTGGATTTTTCAATTTTTTGGGGTGGTCACGAATTAAAGTCCTTTTCGCTCTAGGGCGCATATTTAAGGAGATATGGGCAAAAGAGGTTTTTCATATAAAAAATTCAATTTTTTTAGGTTTTGGGTGGATTTTTCAATTTTTTGGGGGTGGTCACGAATTAAAGTCCTTTTCGCTCTAGGACGCTTACTTTAGGAGATATGGTCAAAAGAAGTTTTTCATATAAAAATTTCAATTTTTTTAGGTTTTGGGTGGATTTTTCAATTTTTTTGGGGTGGTCACAAATTAAAGTCCTTTTCGCTCTAGGACGCATATTTAAGGAGATATGGGCAAAAGAAGTTTTTCATATAAAAATTTCAATTTTTTTAGGTTTTGGGTGGATTTTTCAATTTTTTGGGGGTGGTCACGAATTAAAGTCCTTTTCGCTCTAGGACGCTTAGTTTAGGAGATATGGGCAAAAGAAGTTTTTCATATAAAAATTTAAATTTTTTTAGGTTTTGGATGGATTTTTCAATTTTTTGGGGGAGGTCACGAATTAAAGTCCTTTTCGCTCTAGGACGCATATTTAAGGAGATATGGGCAAAAGAAGTTTTTCATATAAAAATTTAAATTTTTTTAGGTTTTGGGTGGATTTTTCAATTTTTTGGGGGTGGTCACGAATTAAAGTCCTTTTCGCTCTATGACGCTTAGTTTAGGAGATATGGGCAAAAGAAGTTTTTCATATAAAAATTTAAATTTTTTTAGGTTTTGGATGGATTTTTCAATTTTTTGGGGAGGTCACGAATTAAAGTCCTTTTCGCTCTAGGACGCATATTTAAGGAGATATGGGCAAAAGAAGTTTTTCATATAAAAATTTAAATTTTTTTAGGTTTTGGATGGATTTTTCAATTTTTTGGGGGTGGTCACGAATTAAAGTCCTTTTCGCTCTAGGACGCATATTTAAGGAGATATGGGCAAAATAAGTTTTTCATATAAAAATTTAAATTTTTTTAGGTTTTGGATGGATTTTTCAATTTTTTGGGGGAGGTCACGAATTAAAGTCCTTTTCGCTCTAGGACGCATATTTAAGGAGATATGGGCAAAAGAAGATTTTCATATAAAAATTTCAATTTTTTTAGGTTTTGGGTGGATTTTTCAATTTTTTGGGGGAGGTCACGAATTAAAGTCCTTTTCGCTCTAGGACGCATATTTAAGGAGATATGGGCAAAAGAAGTTTTTCATATAAAAAATTAAATTTTTTTTAGGTTTTGGGTGGATTTTTCAATTTTTTGGGGGTGGTCACGAATTAAAGTCCTTTTCGCTCTAGGACGCTTAGTTTAGGAGATATGGGCAAAAGAAGTTTTTCATATAAAAATTTCAATTTTTTTAGGTTTTGGGTGGATTTTTCAATTTTTTTGGGGTGGTCACGAATTAAAGTCCTTTTCGCTCTAGGACGCATATTTAAGGAGATATGGGCAAAAGAAGTTTTTCATATAAAAATTTCAATTTTTTTAGGTTTTGGGTGGATTTTTCAATTTTTTGGGGGTGGTCACGAATTAAAGTCCTTTTCGCTCTAGGACGCTTAGTTTAGGAGATATGGGCAAAAGAAGTTTTTCATATAAAAATTTAAATTTTTTTAGATTTTGGATGGATTTTTCAATTTTTTGGGGGAGGTCACGAATTAAAGTCCTTTTCGCTCTAGGACGCATATTTAAGGAGATATGGGCAAAAGAAGTTTTTCATATAAAAATTTCATTTTTTTAGGTTTTGGGTGGATTTTTCAATTTTTTGGGGGAGGTCACGAATTAAAGTCCTTTTCGCTCTAGGACGCTTAGTTTAGGAGATATGGGCAAAAGAAGTTTTTCATATAAAAATTTAAATTTTTTTAGGTTTTGGATGGATTTTTCAATTTTTTGGGGGAGGTCACGAATTAAAGTCCTTTTCGCTCTAGGACGCATATTTAAGGAGATATGGGCAAAAGAAGTTTTTCATATAAAAATTTAAATTTTTTTAGGTTTTGGATGGATTTTTCAATTTTTTGGGGGTGGTCACGAATTAAAGTCCTTTTCGCTCTAGGACGCATATTTAAGGAGATATGGGCAAAAGAAGTTTTTCATATAAAAATTTCAATTTTTTTAGGTTTTGGGTGGATTTTTCAATTTTTTGGGGAGGGCACGAATTAAAGTCCTTTTCGCTCTAGGACGCATATTTAAGGAGATATGGGCAAAAGAAGTTTTTCATATAAAAATTTCAATTTTTTAGGTTTTGGGTGGATTTTTCAATTTTTTGGGGGTGTCACGAATTAAAGTCCTATTCGCTCTAGGACGCATATTTAAGGAGATATGGGCAAAAGAAGTTTTTCGTATAAAAATTTCAATTTTTTTAGGTTTTGGGTGGATTTTTCAATTTTTTGGGGTGGTCACGAATTAAAAAAGAAGTTTTTCGTATAAAAATTTCAATTTTTTTAGGTTTTGGGTGGATTTTTCAATTTTTTGGGTGTGGTCACGAATTAAAGTCCTTTTCGCTCTAGGACGCATATTTAAGGAGATATGGGCAAAAGAAGTTTTTCGTATAAAAATTTCAATTTTTTAGGTTTTGGGTGGATTTTTCAATTTTTTGGGTGTGGTCACGAATTAAAGTCCTTTTCGCTCTAGGACGCATATTTAAGGAGATATGGGCAAAAGAAGTTTTTCGTATAAAAATTTCAATTTTTTAGGTTTTGGGTGGATTTTTCAATTTTTTGGGGTGGTCACGAATTAAAGTCCTTTTCGCTCTAGGACGCATATTTAAGGAGATATGGGCAAAAGAAGTTTTTCATATAAAAATTTCAATTTTTTTAGGTTTTGGGTGAATTTTTAAATTTTTTGGGGGAGGTCACGAATTAAAGTCCTTTTCGCCCTAGGACGCTTAGTTTAGGAGATATGGGCAAAAGAAGTTTTTCATATAAAAATTTAAATTTTTTTAGGTTTTGGATGGATTTTTCAATTTTTTGGGGGAGGTCACGAATTAAAGTCCTTTTCGCTCTAGGACGCATATTTAAGGAGATATGGGCAAAAGAAGTTTTTCATATAAAAATTTAAATTTTTTTAGGTTTTGGATGGATTTTTCAATTTTTTGGGGGTGGTCACGAATTAAAGTCCTTTTCGCTCTAGGACGCATATTTAAGGAGATATGGGCAAAAGAAGTTTTTCATATAAAAAATTTCAATTTTTTTAGGTTTTGGGTGGATTTTTCAATTTTTTGGGGAGGTCACGAATTAAAGTCCTTTTCGCTCTAGGACGCATATTTAAGGAGATATGGGCAAAAGAAGTTTTTCATATAAAAATTTCAATTTTTTTAGGTTTTGGGTGGATTTTTCAATTTTTTGGGGGTGGTCACGAATTAAAGTCCTTTTCGCTCTAGGACGCATATTTAAGGAGATATGGGCAAAAGAAGTTTTTCGTATAAAAATTTCAATTTTTTTAGGTTTTGGGTGGATTTTTCAATTTTTTGGGGTGGTCACGAATTAAAGTCCTTTTCGCTCTAGGACGCATATTTAAGGAGATATGGGCAAAAGAAGTTTTTCATATAAAATTTTTTTTTTTATTTTTAGGTTTTGGGTGGATTTTTCAATTTTTTGGGGGTGTCACGAATTAAAGTCCTTTTCGCTCTAGGACGCATATTTAAGGAGATATGGACAAAAGAAGTTTTTCGTATAAAAATTTCAATTTTTTTAGGTTTTGGGTGGATTTTTCAATTTTTTGGGTGTGGTCACGAATTAAAGTCCTTTTCGCTCTAGGACGCATATTTAAGGAGATATGGGCAAAAGAAGTTTTTCGTATAAAAATTTCAATTTTTTTAGGTTTTGGGTGGATTTTTCAATTTTTTGGGGTGGTCACGAATTAAAGTCCTTTTCGCTCTAGGACGCATATTTAAGGAGATATGGGCAAAAGAAGTTTTTCATATAAAAATTTAAATTTTTTTAGGTTTTGGATGGATTTTTCAATTTTTTGGGGGATGTCACGAATTAAAGTCCTTTTCGCTCTAGGACGCATATTTAAGGAGATATGGGCAAAAGAGGTTTTTCATATAAAAAATTCAATTTTTTTAGGTTTTGGGTGGATTTTTCAATTTTTTGGGGGTGGTCACGAATTAAAGTCCTTTTCGCTCTAGGACGCTTAGTTTAGGAGATATGGGCAAAAGAAGTTTTTCATATAAAAATTTCAATTTTTTTAGGTTTTGGGTGGATTTTTCAATTTTTTTGGGGTGGTCACGAATTAAAGTCCTTTTCGCTCTAGGACGCATATTTAAGGAGATATGGGCAAAAGAAGTTTTTCATATAAAAATTTCAATTTTTTTAGGTTTTGGGTGGATTTTTCAATTTTTTGGGGGTGGTCACGAATTAAAGACCTTTTCGCTCTAGGACGCTTAGTTTAAGAGATATGGGCAAAAGAAGTTTTTCATATAAAAATTTAAATTTTTTTAGATTTTGGATGGATTTTTCAATTTTTTGGGGGAGGTCACGAATTAAAGTCCTTTTCGCTCTAGGACGCATATTTAAGGAGATATGGGCAAAAGAAGTTTTTCATATAAAAATTTCATTTTTTTAGGTTTTGGGTGGATTTTTCAATTTTTTGGGGGAGGTCACGAATTAAAGTCCTTTTCGCTCTAGGACGCTTAGTTTAGGAGATATGGGCAAAAGAAGTTTTTCATATAAAAATTTAAATTTTTTTAGGTTTTGGATGGATTTTTCAATTTTTTGGGGGAGGTCACGAATTAAAGTCCTTTTCGCTCTAGGACGCATATTTAAGGAGATATGGGCAAAAGAAGTTTTTCATATAAAAATTTAAATTTTTTTAGGTTTTGGATGGATTTTTCAATTTTTTGGGGGTGGTCACGAATTAAAGTCCTTTTCGCTCTAGGACGCATATTTAAGGAGATATGGGCAAAAGAAGTTTTTCATATAAAAATTTCAATTTTTTTAGGTTTTGGGTGGATTTTTCAATTTTTTGGGGAGGGCACGAATTAAAGTCCTTTTCGCTCTAGGACGCATATTTAAGGAGATATGGGCAAAAGAAGTTTTTCATATAAAAATTTCAATTTTTTAGGTTTTGGGTGGATTTTTCAATTTTTTGGGGGTGTCACGAATTAAAGTCCTATTCGCTCTAGGACGCATATTTAAGGAGATATGGGCAAAAGAAGTTTTTCGTATAAAAATTTCAATTTTTTTAGGTTTTGGGTGGATTTTTCAATTTTTTGGGGTGGTCACGAATTAAAGTCCTTTTCGCTCTAGGACGCATATTTAAGGAGATATGGGCATATAAAAATTTCATTTTTTTTAGGTTTTGGGTGGATTTTTCAATTTTTTGGGGGTGTCACGAATTAAAGTCCTTTTCGCTCTAGGACGCATATTTAAGGAGATATGGACAAAAGAAGTTTTTCGTATAAAAATTTCAATTTTTTTAGGTTTTGGGTGGATTTTTCAATTTTTTGGGTGTGGTCACGAATTAAAGTCCTTTTCGCTCTAGGACGCATATTTAAGGAGATATGGGCAAAAGAAGTTTTTCGTATAAAAATTTCAATTTTTTAGGTTTTGGGTGGATTTTTCAATTTTTTGGGTGTGGTCACGAATTAAAGTCCTTTTCGCTCTAGGACGCATATTTAAGGAGATATGGGCAAAAGAAGTTTTTCGTATAAAAATTTCAATTTTTTAGGTTTTGGGTGGATTTTTCAATTTTTTGGGGTGGTCACGAATTAAAGTCCTTTTCGCTCTAGGACGCATATTTAAGGAGATATGGGCAAAAGAAGTTTTTCATATAAAAATTTCAATTTTTTTAGGTTTTGGGTGAATTTTTAAATTTTTTGGGGGAGGTCACGAATTAAAGTCCTTTTCGCCCTAGGACGCTTAGTTTAGGAGATATGGGCAAAAGAAGTTTTTCATATAAAAATTTAAATTTTTTTAGGTTTTGGATGGATTTTTCAATTTTTTGGGGGAGGTCACGAATTAAAGTCCTTTTCGCTCTAGGACGCATATTTAAGGAGATATGGGCAAAAGAAGTTTTTCATATAAAAATTTAAATTTTTTTAGGTTTTGGATGGATTTTTCAATTTTTTGGGGGTGGTCACGAATTAAAGTCCTTTTCGCTCTAGGACGCATATTTAAGGAGATATGGGCAAAAGAAGTTTTTCATATAAAAAATTTCAATTTTTTTAGGTTTTGGGTGGATTTTTCAATTTTTTGGGGAGGTCACGAATTAAAGTCCTTTTCGCTCTAGGACGCATATTTAAGGAGATATGGGCAAAAGAAGTTTTTCATATAAAAATTTCAATTTTTTTAGGTTTTGGGTGGATTTTTCAATTTTTTGGGGGTGGTCACGAATTAAAGTCCTTTTCGCTCTAGGACGCATATTTAAGGAGATATGGGCAAAAGAAGTTTTTCGTATAAAAATTTCAATTTTTTTAGGTTTTGGGTGGATTTTTCAATTTTTTGGGGTGGTCACGAATTAAAGTCCTTTCAATTTTTCAATTTCAATTTTTTTAGGTTTTGGGTGGATTTTTCAATTTTTTGGGGGTGGTCACGAATTAAAGACCTTTTCGCTCTAGGACGCTTAGTTTAAGAGATATGGGCAAAAGAAGTTTTTCATATAAAAATTTAAATTTTTTTAGATTTTGGATGGATTTTTCAATTTTTTGGGGGAGGTCACGAATTAAAGTCCTTTTCGCTCTAGGACGCATATTTAAGGAGATATGGGCAAAAGAAGTTTTTCATATAAAAATTTCATTTTTTTAGGTTTTGGGTGGATTTTTCAATTTTTTTGGGGGAGGTCACGAATTAAAGTCCTTTTCGCTCTAGGACGCTTAGTTTAGGAGATATGGGCAAAAGAAGTTTTTCATATAAAAATTTAAATTTTTTTAGGTTTTGGATGGATTTTTCAATTTTTTGGGGGAGGTCACGAATTAAAGTCCTTTTCGCTCTAGGACGCATATTTAAGGAGATATGGGCAAAAGAAGTTTTTCATATAAAAATTTAAATTTTTTTAGGTTTTGGATGGATTTTTCAATTTTTTGGGGGTGGTCACGAATTAAAGTCCTTTTCGCTCTAGGACGCATATTTAAGGAGATATGGGCAAAAGAAGTTTTTCATATAAAAATTTCAATTTTTTTAGGTTTTGGGTGGATTTTTCAATTTTTTGGGGAGGGCACGAATTAAAGTCCTTTTCGCTCTAGGACGCATATTTAAGGAGATATGGGCAAAAGAAGTTTTTCATATAAAAATTTCAATTTTTTTAGGTTTTGGGTGGATTTTTCAATTTTTTGGGGGTGTCACGAATTAAAGTCCTTTTCGCTCTAGGACGCATATTTAAGGAGATATGGGCAAAAGAAGTTTTTCGTATAAAAATTTCAATTTTTTTAGGTTTTGGGTGGATTTTTCAATTTTTTGGGGTGGTCACGAATTAAAGTCCTTTTCGCTCTAGGACGCATATTTAAGGAGATATGGGCAAAAGAAGTTTTTCATATAAAAATTTCAATTTTTTTAGGTTTTGGGTGGATTTTTCAATTTTTTGGGGGATGTCACGAATTAAAGTCCTTTTCGCTCTAGGACGCATATTTAAGGAGATATGGGCAAAAGAGGTTTTTCATATAAAAAATTCAATTTTTTTAGGTTTTGGGTGGATTTTTCAATTTTTTGGGGGTGGTCACGAATTAAAGTCCTTTTCGCTCTAGGACGCTTACTTTAGGAGATATGGTCAAAAGAAGTTTTTCATATAAAAATTTCAATTTTTTTAGGTTTTGGGTGGATTTTTCAATTTTTTTGGGGTGGTCACGAATTAAAGTCCTTTTCGCTCTAGGACGCATATTTAAGGAGATATGGGCAAAAGAAGTTTTTCATATAAAAATTTCAATTTTTTTAGGTTTTGGGTGGATTTTTCAATTTTTTGGGGGTGGTCACGAATTAAAGTCCTTTTCGCTCTAGGACGCTTAGTTTAGGAGATATGGGCAAAAGAAGTTTTTCATATAAAAATTTAAATTTTTTTAGGTTTTGGATGGATTTTTCAATTTTTTGGGGGAGGTCACGAATTAAAGTCCTTTTCGCTCTAGGACGCATATTTAAGGAGATATGGGTAAAAGAAGTTTTTCATATAAAAATTTAAATTTTTTTAGATTTTGGGTGGATTTTTCAATTTTTTGGGGGTGGTCACGAATTAAAGTCCTTTTCGCTCTATGACGCTTAGTTTAGGAGATATGGGCAAAAGAAGTTTTTCATATAAAAATTTAAATTTTTTTAGGTTTTGGATGGATTTTTCAATTTTTTGGGGGAGGTCACGAATTAAAGTCCTTTTCGCTCTAGGACGCATATTTAAGGAGATATGGGCAAAAGAAGTTTTTCATATAAAAATTTAAATTTTTTTAGGTTTTGGATGGATTTTTCAATTTTTTGGGGGTGGTCACGAATTAAAGTCCTTTTCGCTCTAGGAGCATATTTAAGGAGATATGGGCAAAATAAGTTTTTCATATAAAAATTTAAATTTTTTTAGGTTTTGGATGGATTTTTCAATTTTTTGGGGGAGGTCACGAATTAAAGTCCTTTTCGCTCTAGGACGCATATTTAAGGAGATATGGGCAAAAGAAGATTTTCATATAAAAATTTCAATTTTTTTAGGTTTTGGGTGGATTTTTCAATTTTTTGGGGGAGGTCACGAATTAAAGTCCTTTTCGCTCTAGGACGCATATTTAAGGAGATATGGGCAAAAGAAGTTTTTCATATAAAAAATTAAATTTTTTTAGGTTTTGGGTGGATTTTTCAATTTTTTGGGGGTGGTCACGAATTAAAGTCCTTTTCGCTCTAGGACGCTTAGTTTAGGAGATATGGGCAAAAGAAGTTTTTCATATAAAAATTTCAATTTTTTTAGGTTTTGGGTGGATTTTTCAATTTTTTTGGGGTGGTCACGAATTAAAGTCCTTTTCGCTCTAGGACGCATATTTAAGGAGATATGGGCAAAAGAAGTTTTTCATATAAAAATTTCAATTTTTTTAGGTTTTGGGTGGATTTTTCAATTTTTTGGGGGTGGTCACGAATTAAAGTCCTTTTCGCTCTAGGACGCTTAGTTTAGGAGATATGGGCAAAAGAAGTTTTTCATATAAAAATTTCAATTTTTTTAGATTTTGGATGGATTTTTCAATTTTTTGGGGGAGGTCACGAATTAAAGTCCTTTTCGCTCTAGGACGCATATTTAAGGAGATATGGGCAAAAGAAGTTTTTCATATAAAAATTTCATTTTTTTAGGTTTTGGGTGGATTTTTCAATTTTTTGGGGGAGGTCACGAATTAAAGTCCTTTTCGCTTTAGGACGCTTAGTTTAGGAGATATGGGCAAAAGAAGTTTTTCATATAAAAATTTAAATTTTTTTAGGTTTTGGATGGATTTTTCAATTTTTTGGGGGAGGTCACGAATTAAAGTCCTTTTCGCTCTAGGACGCATATTTAAGGAGATATGGGCAAAAGAAGTTTTTCATATAAAAATTTAAATTTTTTTAGGTTTTGGATGGATTTTTCAATTTTTTGGGGGTGGTCACGAATTAAAGTCCTTTTCGCTCTAGGACGCATATTTAAGGAGATATGGGCAAAAGAAGTTTTTCATATAAAAATTTCAATTTTTTTAGGTTTTGGGTGGATTTTTCAATTTTTTGGGGAGGGCACGAATTAAAGTCCTTTTCGCTCTAGGACGCATATTTAAGGAGATATGGGCAAAAGAAGTTTTTCATATAAAAATTTCAATTTTTTTAGGTTTTGGGTGGATTTTTCAATTTTTTGGGGGTGTCACGAATTAAAGTCCTTTTCGCTCTAGGACGCATATTTAAGGAGATATGGGCAAAAGAAGTTTTTCGTATAAAAATTTCAATTTTTTTAGGTTTTGGGTGGATTTTTCAATTTTTTGGGGTGGTCACGAATTAAAGTCCTTTTCGCTCTAGGACGCATATTTAAGGAGATATGGGCAAAAGAAGTTTTTCATATAAAAATTTCATTTTTTTTAGGTTTTGGATGGATTTTTCAATTTTTTGGGGGTGTCACGAATTAAAGTCCTTTTCGCTCTAGGACGCATATTTAAGGAGATATGGACAAAAGAAGTTTTTCGTATAAAAATTTCAATTTTTTTAGGTTTTGGGTGGATTTTTCAATTTTTTGGGTGTGGTCACGAATTAAAGTCCTTTTCGCTCTAGGACGCATATTTAAGGAGATATGGGCAAAAGAAGTTTTTCATATAAAAATTTCAATTTTTTTAGGTTTTGTGTGGATTTTTCAATTTTTTGGGGTGGTCACGAATTAAAGTCCTTTTCGCTCTAGGACGCATATTTAAGGAGATATGGGCAAAAGAGGATTTTCATATAAAAAATTCAATTTTTTTAGGTTTTGGGTGGATTTTTCAATTTTTTGGGGGTGGTCACGAATTAAAGTCCTTTTCGCTCTAGGACGCTTAGTTTAGGAGATATGGGCAAAAGAAGTTTTTCATATAAAAATTTCAATTTTTTTAGGTTTTGGGTGGATTTTTCAATTTTTTTGGGGTGGTCACGAATTAAAGTCCTTTTCGCTCTAGGACGCATATTTAAGGAGATATGGGCAAAAGAAGTTTTTCATATAAAAATTTCAATTTTTTTAGGTTTTGGGTGGATTTTTCAATTTTTTGGGGGTGGTCACGAATTAAAGTCCTTTTCGCTCTAGGACGCTTAGTTTAGGAGATATGGGCAAAAGATGTTTTTCATATAAAAATTTAAATTTTTTTAGGTTTTGGATGGATTTTTCAATTTTTTGGGGGAGGTCACGAATTAAAGTCCTTTTCGCTCTAGGACGCATATTTAAGGAGATATGGGCAAAAGAAGTTTTTCATATAAAAATTTAAATTTTTTTATGTTTTGGGTGGATTTTTCAATTTTTTGGGGGTGGTCACGAATTAAAGTCCTTTTCGCTCTAGGACGCTTAGTTTAGGAGATATGGGCAAAAGAAGTTTTTCATATAAAAATTTAAATTTTTTTAGGTTTTGGATGGATTTTTAAATTTTTTGGGGGAGGTCACGAATTAAAGTCCTTTTCGCTCTAGGACGCATATTTAAGGAGATATGGGCAAAAGAAGTTTTTCATATAAAAATTTCAATTTTTTTAGGTTTTGGATGGATTTTTCAATTTTTTGGGGGTGGTCACGAATTAAAGTCCTTTTCGCTCTAGGACGCATATTTAAGGAGATATGGGCAAAATAAGTTTTTCATATAAAAATTTAAATTTTTTTAGGTTTTGGATGGATTTTTCAATTTTTTGGGGGAGGTCACGAATTAAAGTCCTTTTCGCTCTAGGACGCATATTTAAGGAGATATGGGCAAAAGAAGATTTTCATATAAAAATTTCAATTTTTTTAGGTTTTGGGTGGATTTTTCAATTTTTTGGGGGAGGTCACGAATTAAAGTCCTTTTCGCTCTAGGACGCATATTTAAGGAGATATGGGCAAAAGAAGTTTTTCATATAAAAAATTAAATTTTTTTAGGTTTTGGATGGATTTTTCAATTTTTTCACGAATTAAAGTCCTTTTCGCTCTAGGACGCATATTTAAGGAGATATGGGCAAAAGAAGTTTTTCATATAAAAATTTAAATTTTTTTAGGTTTTGGGTGGATTTTTCAATTTTTTGGGGGTGGTCACGAATTAAAGTCCTTTTCGCTCTAGGACGCTTAGTTTAGGAGATATGGGCAAAAGAAGTTTTTCATATAAAAATTTCAATTTTTTTAGGTTTTGGGTGGATTTTTCAATTTTTTGGGGGTGGTCACGAATTGAAGTCCTTTTCGCTCTAGGACGCTTAGTTTAGGAGATATGGGCAAAAGAAGTTTTTCATATAAAAATTTAAATTTTTTTAGGTTTTGGATGGATTTTTCAATTTTTTGGGGGAGGTCACGAATTAAAGTTCTTTTCGCTCTAGGACGCATATTTAAGGAGATATGGGCAAAAGAAGTTTTTCATATAAAAATTTCAATTTTTTTAGGTTTTGGGTGGATTTTTCAATTTTTTGGGGGTGGTCACGAATTAAAGTCCTTTTCGCTCTAGGACGCTTAGTTTAGGAGATATGGGCAAAAGAAGTTTTTCATATAAAAATTTAAATTTTTTTAGGTTTTGGATGGATTTTTCAATTTTTTGGGGGTGGTCACGAATTAAAGTCCTTTTCACTCTAGGACGCATATTTAAGGAGATATGGGCAAAAGAAGTTTTTCATATAAAAATTTAAATGTTTTTAGGTTTTGGATGGATTTTTCAATTTTTTGGGGGAGGTCACGAATTAAAGTCCTTTTCGCCCTAGGACGCTTAGTTTAGGATATATGGGCAAAAGAAGTTTTTCATATAAAAATTTAAATTTTTTTAGGTTTTGGGTGGATTTTTCAATTTTTTGGGGGTGGTCACGAATTAAAGTCCTTTTCGCTCTAGGACGCTTAGTTTAGGAGATATGGGCAAAAGAAGTTTTTCATATAAAAATTTCAATTTTTTTAGGTTTTGGGTGGATTTTTCAATTTTTTTGGGGTGGTCACGAATTAAAGTCCTTTTCGCTCTAGGACGCATATTTAAGGAGATATGGGCAAAAGAAGTTTTTCATATAAAAATTTCAATTTTTTTAGGTTTTGGGTGGATTTTTCAATTTTTTGGGGGTGGTCACGAATTAAAGTCCTTTTCGCTCTAGGACGCTTAGTTTAGGAGATATGGGCAAAAGAAGTTTTTCATATAAAAATTTAAATTTTTTTAGGTTTTGGATGGATTTTTCAATTTTTTGGGGGTGGTCACGAATTAAAGTCCTTTTCGCTCTAGGACGCATATTTAAGGAGATATGGGCAAAAGAAGTTTTTCATATAAAAATTTCAATTTTTTTAGGTTTTGGGTGGATTTTTCAATTTTTTGGGGAGGGCACGAATTAAAGTCCTTTTCGCTCTAGGACGCATATTTAAGGAGATATGGGCAAAAGAAGTTTTTCATATAAAAATTTCAATTTTTTTAGGTTTTGGGTGGATTTTTCAATTTTTTGGGGGTGTCACGAATTAAAGTCCTTTTCGCTCTAGGACGCATATTTAAGGAGATATGGGCAAAAGAAGTTTTTCGTATAAAAATTTCAATTTTTTTAGGTTTTGGGTGGATTTTTCAATTTTTTGGGGTGGTCACGAATTAAAGTCCTTTTCGCTCTAGGACGCATATTTAAGGAGATATGGGCAAAAGAAGTTTTTCATATAAAAATTTCATTTTTTTTAGGTTTTGGGTGGATTTTTCAATTTTTTGGGGGTGTCACGAATTAAAGTCCTTTTCGCTCTAGGACGCATATTTAAGGAGATATGGACAAAAGAAGTTTTTCGTATAAAAATTTCAATTTTTTTAGGTTTTGGGTGGATTTTTCAATTTTTTGGGTGTTGTCACGAATTAAAGTCCTTTTCGCTCTAGGACGCATATTTAAGGAGATATGGGCAAAAGAAGTTTTTCATATAAAAATTTCAATTTTTTTAGGTTTTGGGTGGATTTTTCAATTTTTGGGGTGGTCACGACTTAAAGTCCTTTTCGCTCTAGGACGCATATTTAAGGAGATATGGGCAAAAGAGGTTTTTCTTATAAAAAATTCAATTTTTTTAGGTTTTGGGTGGATTTTTCAATTTTTTGGGGGTGGTCACGAATTAAAGTCCTTTTCGCTCTAGGACGCTTAGTTTAGGAGATATGGGCAAAAGAAGTTTTTCATATAAAAATTTCAATTTTTTTAGGTTTTGGTGGTCACGAATTAAAGTCCTTTTCGCTCTAGGACGCATATTTAAGGAGATATGGGCAAAAGAAGTTTTTCATATAAAAATTTCAATTTTTTTAGGTTTTGGGTGGATTTTTCAATTTTTTGGGGGTGGTCACGAATTAAAGTCCTTTTCGCTCTAGGACGCTTAGTTTAGGAGATATGGGCAAAAGAAGTTTTTCATATAAAAATTTAAATTTTTTTAGGTTTTGGATGGATTTTTCAATTTTTTGGGGGAGGTCACGAATTAAAGTCCTTTTCGCTCTAGGACGCATATTTAAGGAGATATGGGCAAAAGAAGTTTTTCATATAAAAATTTAAATTTTTATAGGTTTTGGGTGGATTTTTCAATTTTTTGGGGGTGGTCACGAATTAAAGTCCTTTTCGCTCTAGGACGCTTAGTTTAGGAGATATGGGCAAAAGAAGTTTTTCATATAAAAATTTAAATTTTTTTAGGTTTTGGATGGATTTTTCAATTTTTTGGGGGAGGTCACGAATTAAAGTCCTTTTCGCTCTAGGACGCATATTTAAGGAGATATGGGCAAAAGAAGATTTTCATATAAAAATTTCAATTTTTTTAGGTTTTGGGTGGATTTTTCAATTTTTTGGGGGAGGTCACGAATTAAAGTCCTTTTCGCTCTAGGACGCATATTTAAGGAGATATGGGCAAAAGAAGTTTTTCATATAAAAAATTAAATTTTTTTAGGTTTTGGATGGATTTTTCAATTTTTTGGGGGTGGTCACGAATTAAAGTCCTTTTCGCTCTAGGACGCATATTTAAGGAGATATGGGCAAAAGAAGTTTTTCATATAAAAATTTATTTTTTTTTAGGTTTTGGGTGGATTTTTCAATTTTTTGGGGGTGGTCACGAATTAAAGTCCTTTTCGCTCTAGGACGCATATTTAAGGAGATATGGGCAAAAGAAGTTTTTCATATAAAAATTTCAATTTTTTTAGGTTTTGGGTGGATTTTTCAATTTTTTGGGGGTGGTCACGAATTAAAGTCCTTTTCGCTCTAGGACGCTTAGTTTAGGAGATATGGGCAAAAGAAGTTTTTCATATAAAAATTTAAATTTTTTTAGGTTTTGGATGGATTTTTCAATTTTTTGGGGGAGGTCACGAATTAAAGTCCTTTTCGCTCTAGGACGCATATTTAAGGAGATATGGGCAAAAGAAGTTTTTCATATAAAAATTTCAATTTTTTTAGGTTTTGGGTGGATTTTTCAATTTTTTGGGGGTGGTCACGAATTAAAGTCCTTTTCGCTCTAGGACGCTTAGTTTAGGAGATATGGGCAAAAGAAGTTTTTCATATAAAAATTTAAATTTTTTTAGGTTTTGGATGGATTTTTCAATTTTTTGGGGGTGGTCACGAATTAAAGTCCTTTTCACTCTAGGACGCATATTTAAGGAGATATGGGCAAAAGAAGTTTTTCATATAAAAATTTAAATGTTATTAGGTTTTGGATGGATTTTTCAATTTTTTGGGGGAGGTCACGAATTAAAGTCCTTTTCGCCCTAGGACGCTTAGTTTAGGATATATGGGCAAAAGAAGTTTTTCATATAAAAATTTAAATTTTTTTTAGGTTTTGGATGGATTTTTCAATTTTTTGGGGGAGGTCACGAATTAAAGTCCTTTTCGCTCTAGGACGCATATTTAAGGAGATATGGGCAAAAGAAGTTTTTCATATAAAAATTTAAATTTTTTTAGGTTTTGGGTGGATTTTTCAATTTTTTGGGGAGGTCACGAATTAAAGTCCTTTTCGCTCTAGGACGCATATTTAAGGAGATATGGGCAAAAGAAGTTTTTCATATAAAAATTTCAATTTTTTTAGGTTTTGGGTGGATTTTTCAATTTTTTGGGGGTGGTCGCGAATTAAAGTCCTTTTCGCTCTAGGACGCATATTTAAGGAGATATGGGCAAAAGAAGTTTTTCGTATAAAAATTTCAATTTTTTTAGGTTTTGGGTGGATTTTTCAATTTTTTGGGGTGGTCACGAATTAAAGTCCTTTTCGCTCTAGGACGCATATTTAAGGAGATATGGGCAAAAGAAGTTTTTCATATAAAATTTTCAATTTTTTTAGGTTTTGGGTGGATTTTTCAATTTTTTGGGGGTGGTCACGAATTAAAGTCCTTTTCGCTCTAGGACGCTTAGTTTAGGAGATATGGGCAAAAGAAGTTTTTCATATAAAAATTTAAATTTTTTTAGATTTTGGATGGATTTTTCAATTTTTTGGGGGAGGTCACGAATTAAAGTCCTTTTCGCTCTAGGACGCATATTTAAGGAGATATGGGCAAAAGAAGTTTTTCATATAAAAATTTCATTTTTTTTAGGTTTTGGGTGGATTTTTCAATTTTTTGGGGGAGGTCACGAATTAAAGTCCTTTTCGCTCTAGGACGCTTAGTTTAGGAGATATGGGCAAAAGAAGTTTTTCATATAAAAATTTAAATTTTTTTAGGTTTTGGATGGATTTTTCAATTTTTTGGGGGAGGTCACGAATTAAAGTCCTTTTCGCTCTAGGACGCATATTTAAGGAGATATGGGCAAAAGAAGTTTTTCATATAAAAATTTAAATTTTTTTAGGTTTTGGATGGATTTTTCAATTTTTTGGGGGTGGTCACGAATTAAAGTCCTTTTCGCTCTAGGACGCATATTTAAGGAGATATGGGCAAAAGAAGTTTTTCATATAAAAATTTCAATTTTTTTAGGTTTTGGGTGGATTTTTCAATTTTTTGGGGAGGGCACGAATTAAAGTCCTTTTCGCTCTAGGACGCATATTTAAGGAGATATGGGCAAAAGAAGTTTTTCATATAAAAATTTCAATTTTTTTAGGTTTTGGGTGGATTTTTCAATTTTTTGGGGGTGTCACGAATTAAAGTCCTTTTCGCTCTAGGACGCATATTTAAGGAGATATGGGCAAAAGAAGTTTTTCGTATAAAAATTTCAATTTTTTTAGGTTTTGGGTGGATTTTTCAATTTTTTGGGGTGGTCACGAATTAAAGTCCTTTTCGCTCTAGGACGCATATTTAAGGAGATATGGGCAAAATAAGTTTTTCATATAAAAATTTCATTTTTTTTTAGGTTTTGGGTGGATTTTTCAATTTTTTGGGGGTGTCACGAAGTCCTTTTCGCTCTAGGACGCATATTTAAGGAGATATGGACAAAAGAAGTTTTTCGTATAAAAATTTCAATTTTTTTAGGTTTTGGGTGGATTTTTCAATTTTTTGGGTGTGGTCACGAATTAAAGTCCTTTTCGCTCTAGGACGCATATTTAAGGAGATATGGGCAAAAGAAGTTTTTCGTATAAAAATTTCAATTTTTTAGGTTTTGGGTGGATTTTTCAATTTTTTGGGGTGGTCACGAATTAAAGTCCTTTTCGCTCTAGGACGCATATTTAAGGAGATATGGGCAAAAGAAGTTTTTCATATAAAATTTTTTTTTATTTTTAGGTTTTGGGTGGATTTTTCAATTTTTTGGGGGATGTCACGAATTAAAGTCCTTTTCGCTCTAGGACGCATATTTAAGGAGATATGGGCAAAGGAAGTTTTTCATATAAAAATTTCAATTTTTTTAGGTTTTGGGTGGATTTTTCAATTTTTTTGGGGTGGTCACGAATTAAAGTCATTTTCGCTCTAGGACGCATATTTAAGGAGATATGGGCAAAAGAAGTTTTTCATATAAAAATTTCAATTTTTTTAGGTTTTGGGTGGATTTTTCAATTTTTTGGGGGTGGTCACGAATTAAAGTCCTTTTCGCTCTAGGACGCATATTTAAGGAGATATGGGCAAAAGAAGTTTTTCATATAAAAATTTCAATTTTTTTAGGTTTTGGGTGGATTTTTCAATTTTTTGGGGGTGGTCACGAATTAAAGTCCTTTTCGCTCTAGGACGCTTAGTTTAGGAGATATGGGCAAAAGAAGTTTTTCATATAAAAATTTCAATTTTTTTAGGTTTTGGGTGGATTTTTCAATTTTTTGGGGGTGGTCACGAATTAAAGTCCTTTTCGCTCTAGGACGCTTAGTTTAGGAGATATGGGCAAAAGAAGTTTTTCATATAAAAATTTAAATTTTTTTAGGTTTTGGATGGATTTTTCAATTTTTTGGGGGAGGTCACGAATTAAAGTCCTTTTCGCTCTAGGACGCATATTTAAGGAGATATGGGCAAAAGAAGTTTTTCATATACAAATTTAAATTTTTTTAGGTTTTGGGTGGATTTTTCAATTTTTTGGGGGTGGTCACGAATTAAAGTCCTTTTCGCTCTAGGACGCTTAGTTTAGGAGATATGGGCAAAAGAAGTTTTTCATATAAAAATTTAAATTTTTTTAGGTTTTGGATGGATTTTTCAATTTTTTGGGGGAGGTCACGAATTAAAGTCCTTTTCGCTCTAGGACGCATATTTAAGGAGATATGGGCAAAAGAAGTTTTTCATATAAAAATTTCAATTTTTTTAGGTTTTGGATGGATTTTTCAATTTTTTGGGGGTGGTCACGAATTAAAGTCCTTTTCGCTCTAGGACGCATATTTAAGGAGATATGGGCAAAATAAGTTTTTCATATAAAAATTTAAATTTTTTTAGGTTTTGGATGGATTTTTCAATTTTTTGGGGGAGGTCACGAATTAAAGTCCTTTTCGCTCTAGGACGCATATTTAAGGAGATATGGGCAAAAGAAGATTTTCATATAAAAATTTCAATTTTTTTAGGTTTTGGGTGGATTTTTCAATTTTTTGGGGGAGGTCACGAATTAAAGTCCTTTTCGCTCTAGGACGCATATTTAAGGAGATATGGGCAAAAGAAGTTTTTCATATAAAAAATTAAATTTTTTTAGGTTTTGGATGGATTTTTCAATTTTTTGGGGGTGGTCACGAATTAAAGTCCTTTTCGCTCTAGGACGCATATTTAAGGAGATATGGGCAAAAGAAGTTTTTCATATAAAAATTTCAATTTTTTTAGGTTTTGGGTGGATTTTTCAATTTTTTGGGGGTGGTCACGAATTAAAGTCCTTTTCGCTCTAGGACGCTTAGTTTAGGAGATATGGGCAAAAGAAGTTTTTCATATAAAAATTTAAATTTTTTTAGGTTTTGGATGGATTTTTCAATTTTTTGGGGGAGGTCACGAATTAAAGTCCTTTTCGCTCTAGGACGCATATTTAAGGAGATATGGGCAAAAGAAGTTTTTCATATAAAAATTTCAATTTTTTTAGGTTTTGGGTGGATTTTTCAATTTTTTGGGGGTGGTCACGAATTAAAGTCCTTTTTGCTCTAGGACGCTTAGTTTAGGAGATATGGGCAAAAGAAGTTTTTCATATAAAAATTTAAATTTTTTTAGGTTTTGGATGGATTTTTCAATTTTTTGGGGGTGGTCACGAATTAAAGTCCTTTTCACTCTAGGACGCATATTTAAGGAGATATGGGCAAAAGAAGTTTTTCATATAAAAATTTAAATGTTTTTAGGTTTTGGATGGATTTTTCAATTTTTTGGGGGAGGTCACGAATTAAAGTCCTTTTCGCCCTAGGACGCTTAGTTTAGGATATATGGGCAAAAGAAGTTTTTCATATAAAAATTTAAATTTTTTTTAGGTTTTGGATGGATTTTTCAATTTTTTGGGGGAGGTCACGAATTAAAGTCCTTTTCGCTCTAGGACGCATATTTAAGGAGATATGGGCAAAAGAAGTTTTTCATATAAAAATTTAAATTTTTTTAGGTTTTGGATGGATTTTTCAATTTTTTGGGGGTGGTCACGAATTAAAGTCCTTTTCGCTCTAGGACGCATATTTAAGGAGATATGGGCAAAAGAAGTTTTTCATATAAAAATTTCAATTTTTTTAGGTTTTGGGTGGATTTTTCAATTTTTTGGGGAGGTCACGAATTAAAGTCCTTTTCGCTCTAGGACGCATATTTAAGGAGATATGGGCAAAAGAAGTTTTTCATATAAAAATTTCAAATTTTTTAGGTTTTGGGTGGATTTTTCAATTTTTTGGGGGTGGTCACGAATTAAAGTCCTTTTCGCTCTAGGACGCATATTTAAGGAGATATGGGCAAAAGAAGTTTTTCGTATAAAAATTTCAATTTTTTTAGGTTTTGGGTGGATTTTTCAATTTTTTGGGGTGGTCACGAATTAAAGTCCTTTTCGCTCTAGGACGCATATTTAAGGAGATATGGGCAAAAGAAGTTTTTCATATAAAAATTTTTTTTTATTTTTAGGTTTTGGGTGGATTTTTCAATTTTTTGGGGGTGTCACGAATTAAAGTCCTTTTCGCTCTAGGACGCTTAGTTTAGGAGATATGGGCAAAAGAAGTTTTTCATATAAAAATTTAAATTTTTTTAGGTTTTGGATGGATTTTTCAATTTTTTGGGGGAGGTCACGAATTAAAGTCCTTTTCGCTCTAGGACGCATATTTAAGGAGATATGGGCAAAAGAAGTTTTTCGTATAAAAATTTCAATTTTTTTAGGTTTTGGGTGGATTTTTCAATTTTTTGGGGTGGTCACGAATTAAAGTCCTTTTCGCTCTAGGACGCATATTTAAGGAGATATGGGCAAAAGAAGTTTTTCATATAAAAATTTCAATTTTTTTAGGTTTTGGGTGGATTTTTCAAATTTTTGGGGGATGTCACGAATTAAAGTCCTTTTCGCTCTAGGACGCTTAGTTTAGGAGATATGGGCAAAAGAAGTTTTTCATATAAAAATTTCAATTTTTTTAGGTTTTGGGTGGATTTTTCAATTTTTTTGGGGTGGTCACGAATTAAAGTCCTTTTCGCTCTAGGACGCATATTTAAGGAGATATGGGCAAAAGAAGTTTTTCATATAAAAATTTCAATTTTTTTAGGTTTTGGGTGGATTTTTCAATTTTTTGGGGGAGGTCACGAATTAAAGTCCTTTTCGCTCTAGGACGCATATTTAAGGAGATATGGGCAAAAGAAGTTTTTCATATAAAAATTTCATTTTTTTTAGGTTTTGGGTGGATTTTTCAATTTTTTGGGGGAGGTCACGAATTAAAGTCCTTTTCGCTCTAGGACGCTTAGTTTAGGAGATATGGGCAAAAGAAGTTTTTCATATAAAAATTTAAATTTTTTTAGGTTTTGGATGGATTTTTCAATTTGTTGGGGGAGGTCACGAATTAAAGTCCTTTTCGCTCTAGGACGCATATTTAAGGAGATATGGGCAAAAGAAGTTTTTCATATAAAAATTTAAATGTTTTTAGGTTTTGGATGGATTTTTCAATTTTTTGGGGGAGGTCACGAATTAAAGTCCTTTTCGCCCTAGGACGCTTAGTTTAGGATATATGGGCAAAAGAAGTTTTTCATATAAAAATTTAAATTTTTTTTAGGTTTTGGATGGATTTTTCAATTTTTTGGGGGAGGTCACGAATTAAAGTCCTTTTCGCTCTAGGACGCATATTTAAGGAGATATGGGCAAAAGAAGTTTTTCATATAAAAATTTAAATTTTTTTAGGTTTTGGATGGATTTTTCAATTTTTTGGGGGTGGTCACGAATTAAAGTCCTTTTCGCTCTAGGACGCATATTTAAGGAGATATGGGCAAAAGAAGTTTTTCATATAAAAATTTCAATTTTTTTAGGTTTTGGGTGGATTTTTCAATTTTTTGGGGAGGTCACGAATTAAAGTCCTTTTCGCTCTAGGACGCATATTTAAGGAGATATGGGCAAAAGAAGTTTTTCATATAAAAATTTCAAATTTTTTAGGTTTTGGGTGGATTTTTCAATTTTTTGGGGGTGGTCACGAATTAAAGTCCTTTTCGCTCTAGGACGCATATTTAAGGAGATATGGGCAAAAGAAGTTTTTCGTATAAAAATTTCAATTTTTTTAGGTTTTGGGTGGATTTTTCAATTTTTTGGGGTGGTCACGAATTAAAGTCCTTTTCGCTCTAGGACGCATATTTAAGGAGATATGGGCAAAAGAAGTTTTTCATATAAAAATTTTTTTTTATTTTTAGGTTTTGGGTGGATTTTTCAATTTTTTGGGGGTGTCACGAATTAAAGTCCTTTTCGCTCTAGGACGCTTAGTTTAGGAGATATGGGCAAAAGAAGTTTTTCATATAAAAATTTAAATTTTTTTAGGTTTTGGATGGATTTTTCAATTTTTTGGGGGAGGTCACGAATTAAAGTCCTTTTCGCTCTAGGACGCATATTTAAGGAGATATGGGCAAAAGAAGTTTTTCGTATAAAAATTTCAATTTTTTTAGGTTTTGGGTGGATTTTTCAATTTTTTGGGGTGGTCACGAATTAAAGTCCTTTTCGCTCTAGGACGCATATTTAAGGAGATATGGGCAAAAGAAGTTTTTCATATAAAAATTTCAATTTTTTTAGGTTTTGGGTGGATTTTTCAAATTTTTGGGGGATGTCACGAATTAAAGTCCTTTTCGCTCTAGGACGCTTAGTTTAGGAGATATGGGCAAAAGAAGTTTTTCATATAAAAATTTCAATTTTTTTAGGTTTTGGGTGGATTTTTCAATTTTTTTGGGGTGGTCACGAATTAAAGTCCTTTTCGCTCTAGGACGCATATTTAAGGAGATATGGGCAAAAGAAGTTTTTCATATAAAAATTTCAATTTTTTTAGGTTTTGGGTGGATTTTTCAATTTTTTGGGGGAGGTCACGAATTAAAGTCCTTTTCGCTCTAGGACGCATATTTAAGGAGATATGGGCAAAAGAAGTTTTTCATATAAAAATTTCATTTTTTTTAGGTTTTGGGTGGATTTTTCAATTTTTTGGGGGAGGTCACGAATTAAAGTCCTTTTCGCTCTAGGACGCTTAGTTTAGGAGATATGGGCAAAAGAAGTTTTTCATATAAAAATTTAAATTTTTTTAGGTTTTGGATGGATTTTTCAATTTGTTGGGGGAGGTCACGAATTAAAGTCCTTTTCGCTCTAGGACGCATATTTAAGGAGATATGGGCAAAAGAAGTTTTTCATATAAAAATTTAAATTTTTTTAGGTTTTGGATGGATTTTTCAATTTTTTGGGGGTGGTCACGAATTAAAGTCCTTTTCGCTCTAGGACGCATATTTAAGGAGATATGGGCAAAAGAAGTTTTTCATATAAAAATTTCAATTTTTTTAGGTTTTGGGTGGATTTTTCAATTTTTTGGGGAGGTCACGAATTAAAGTCCTTTTCGCTCTAGGACGTATATTTAAGGAGATATGGGCAAAAGAAGTTTTTCATATAAAAATTTCAATTTTTTTAGGTTTTGGGTGGATTTTTCAATTTTTTGGGGGTGTCACGAATTAAAGTCCTTTTCGCTCTAGGACGCATATTTAAGGAGATATGGGCAAAAGAAGTTTTTCGTATAAAAATTTCAATTTTTTTAGGTTTTGGGTGGATTTTTCAATTTTTTGGGGTGGTCACGAATTAAAGTCCTTTTCGCTCTAGGACGCATATTTAAGGAGATATGGGCAAAAGAAGTTTTTCATATAAAAATTTCATTTTTTTTAGGTTTTGGGTGGATTTTTCAATTTTTTGGGGGTGTCACGAATTAAAGTCCTTTTCGCTCTAGGACGCATATTTAAGGAGATATGGACAAAAGAAGTTTTTCGTATAAAAATTTCAATTTTTTTAGGTTTTGGGTGGATTTTTCAATTTTTTGGGTGTGGTCACGAATTAAAGTCCTTTTCGCTCTAGGACGCATATTTAAGGAGATATGGGCAAAAGAAGTTTTTCGTATAAAAATTTCAATTTTTTAGGTTTTGGGTGGATTTTTCAATTTTTTGGGGTGGTCACGAATTAAAGTCCTTTTCGCTCTAGGACGCATATTTAAGGAGATATGGGCAAAAGAAGTTTTTCATATAAAATTTTTTTTTTATTTTTAGGTTTTGGGTGGATTTTTCAATTTTTTGGGGGATGTCACGAATTAAAGTCCTTTTCGCTCTAGGACGCATATTTAAGGAGATATGGGCAAAAGAGGTTTTTCATATAAAAAATTCAATTTTTTAGGTTTTGGGTGGATTTTTCAATTTTTTGGGGGTGGTCACGAATTAAAGTCCTTTTCGCTCTAGGACGCTTAGTTTAGGAGATATGGGCAAAAGAAGTTTTTCATATAAAAATTTCAATTTTTTTAGGTTTTGGGTGGATTTTTCAATTTTTTTGGGGTGGTCACGAATTAAAGTCCTTTTCGCTCTAGGACGCATATTTAAGGAGATATGGGCAAAAGAAGTTTTTCATAAAAAAATTTCAATTTTTTTAGGTTTTGGGTGGATTTTTCAATTTTTTGGGGGTGGTCACGAATTAAAGTCCTTTTCGCTCTAGGACGCTTAGTTTAGGAGATATGGGCAAAAGAAGTTTTTCATATAAAAATTTAAATTTTTTTAGGTTTTGGATGGATTTTTCAATTTTTTGGGGGAGGTCACGAATTAAAGTCCTTTTCGCTCTAGGACGCATATTTAAGGAGATATGGGCAAAAGAAGTTTTTCATATAAAAATTTAAATTTTTTTAGGTTTTGGGTGGATTTTTCAATTTTTTGGGGGTGGTCACGAATTAAAGTCCTTTTCGCTCTAGGACGCTTAGTTTAGGAGATATGGGCAAAAGAAGTTTTTCATATAAAAATTTAAATTTTTTTAGGTTTTGGATGGATTTTTCAATTTTTTGGGGGAGGTCACGAATTAAAGTCCTTTTCGCTCTAGGACGCATATTTAAGGAGATATGGGCAAAAGAAGTTTTTCATATAAAAATTTCAATTTTTTTAGGTTTTGGATGGATTTTTCAATTTTTTGGGGGTGGTCACGAATTAAAGTCCTTTTCGCTCTAGGACGCATATTTAAGGAGATATGGGCAAAATAAGTTTTTCATATAAAAATTTAAATTTTTTTAGGTTTTGGATGGATTTTTCAATTTTTTGGGGGAGGTCACGAATTAAAGTCCTTTTCGCTCTAGGACGCATATTTAAGGAGATATGGGCAAAAGAAGATTTTCATATAAAAATTTCAATTTTTTTAGGTTTTGGGTGGATTTTGCAATTTTTTGGGGGAGGTCACGAATTAAAGTCCTTTTCGCTCTAGGACGCATATTTAAGGAGATATGGGCAAAAGAAGTTTTTCATATAAAAATTTCAATTTTTTTAGGTTTTGGGTGGATTTTTCAATTTTTTGGGGGTGGTCACGAATTAAAGTCCTTTTCGCTCTAGGACGCATATTTAAGGAGATATGGGCAAAAGAAGTTTTTCGTATAAAAATTTCAATTTTTTTAGGTTTTGGGTGGATTTTTCAATTTTTTGGGGTGGTCACGAATTAAAGTCCTTTTCGCTCTAGGACGCATATTTAAGGAGATATGGGCAAAAGAAGTTTTTCATATAAATTTTTTTTTTATTTTTAGGTTTTGGGTGGATTTTTCAATTTTTTGGGGGTGTCACGAATTAAAGTCCTTTTCGCTCTAGGACGCATATTTAAGGAGATATGGACAAAAGAAGTTTTTCGTATAAAAATTTCAATTTTTTTAGGTTTTGGGTGGATTTTTCAATTTTTTGGGTGTGGTCACGAATTAAAGTCCTTTTCGCTCTAGGACGCATATTTAAGGAGATATGGGCAAAAGAAGTTTTTCGTATAAAAATTTCAATTTTTTTAGGTTTTGGGTGGATTTTTCAATTTTTTGGGGTGGTCACGAATTAAAGTCCTTTTCGCTCTAGGACGCATATTTAAGGAGATATGGGCAAAAGAAGTTTTTCATATAAAAATTTAAATGTTTTTAGGTTTTGGATGGATTTTTCAATTTTTTGGGGGAGGTCACGAATTAAAGTCCTTTTCGCCCTAGGACGCTTAGTTTAGGAGGTATGGGCAAAAGAAGTTTTTCATATAAAAATTTAAATTTTTTTAGGTTTTGGATGGATTTTTCAATTTTTTGGGGGATGTCACGAATTAAAGTCCTTTTCGCTCTAGGACGCATATTTAAGGAGATATGGGCAAAAGAAGTTTTTCATATAAAAATTTCAATTTTTTTAGGTTTTGGGTGGATTTTTCAATTTTTTGGGGGTGGTCACGAATTAAAGTCCTTTTCGCTCTAGGACGCATATTTAAGGAGATATGGGCAAAAGAAGTTTTTCGTATAAAAATTTCAATTTTTTTAGGTTTTGGGTGGATTTTTCAATTTTTTGGGGTGGTCACGAATTAAAGTCCTTTTCGCTCTAGGACGCATATTTAAGGAGATATGGGCAAAAGAAGTTTTTCATATAAAAATTTTTTTTTTATTTTTAGGTTTTGGGTGGATTTTTCAATTTTTTGGGGGTGTCACGAATTAAAGTCCTTTTCGCTCTAGGACGCATATTTAAGGAGATATGGACAAAAGAAGTTTTTCGTATAAAAATTTCAATTTGTTTAGGTTTTGGGTGGATTTTTCAATTTTTTGGGTGTGGTCACGAATTAAAGTCCTTTTCGCTCTAGGACGCATATTTAAGGAGATATGGGCAAAAGAAGTTTTTCGTATAAAAATTTCAATTTTTTTAGGTTTTGGGTGGATTTTTCAATTTTTTGGGGTGGTCACGAATTAAAGTCCTTTTCGCTCTAGGACGCATATTTAAGGAGATATGGGCAAAAGAAGTTTTTCATATAAAAATTTCAATTTTTTTAGGTTTTGGGTGGATTTTTCAATTTTTTGGGGGATGTAACGAATTAAAGTCCTTTTCGCTCTAGGACGCATATTTAAGGAGATATGGGCAAAAGAGGTTTTTCATATAAAAAATTCAATTTTTTTAGGTTTTGGGTGGATTTTTCAATTTTTTGGGGGTGGTCACGAATTAAAGTCCTTTTCGCTCTAGGACGCTTAGTTTAGGAGATATGGGCAAAAGAAGTTTTTCATATAAAAATTTCAATTTTTTTAGGTTTTGGGTGGATTTTTCAATTTTTTTGGGGTGGTCACGAATTAAAGTCCTTTTCGCTCTAGGACGCATATTTAAGGAGATATGGGCAAAAGAAGTTTTTCATATAAAAATTTCAATTTTTTTAGGTTTTGGGTGGATTTTTCAATTTTTTGGGGGTGGTCACGAATTAAAGTCCTTTTCGCTCTAGGACGCTTAGTTTAGGAGATATGGGCAAAAGAAGTTTTTCATAAAAATTTAAATTTTTTTAGATTTTGGATGGATTTTTCAATTTTTTGGGGGAGGTCACGAATTAAAGTCCTTTTCGCTCTAGGACGCATATTTAAGGAGATATGGGCAAAAGAAGTTTTTCATATAAAAATTTCATTTTTTTTAGGTTTTGGGTGGATTTTTCAATTTTTTGGGGGAGGTCACGAATTAAAGTCCTTTTCGCTCTAGGACGCTTAGTTTAGGAGATATGGGCAAAAGAAGTTTTTCATATAAAAATTTCAATTTTTTTAGGTTTTGGGTGGATTTTTCAATTTTTTGGGGAGGGCACGAATTAAAGTCCTTTTCGCTCTAGGACGCATATTTAAGGAGATATGGGCAAAAGAAGTTTTTCATATAAAAATTTAAATTTTTTTTAGGTTTTGGGTGGATTTTTCAATTTTTTGGGGGTGTCACGAATTAAAGTCCTTTTCGCTCTAGGACGCATATTTAAGGAGATATGGGCAAAAGAAGTTTTTCGTATAAAAATTTCAATTTTTTTTATGTTTTGGGTGGATTTTTCAATTTTTTGGGGTGGTCACGAATTAAAGTCCTTTTCGCTCTAGGACGCATATTTAAGGAGATATGGGCAAAAGAAGTTTTTCATATAAAAATTTCATTTTTTTTAGGTTTTGGGTGGATTTTTCAATTTTTTGGGGGTGTCACGAATTAAAGTCCTTTTCGCTCTAGGACGCATATTTAAGGAGATATGGACAAAAGAAGTTTTTCGTATAAAAATTTCAATTTTTTTAGGTTTTGGGTGGATTTTTCAATTTGTTGGGTGTGGCCACGAATTAAAGTCCTTTTCGCTCTAGGACGCATATTTAAGGAGATATGGGCAAAAGAAGTTTTCCATATAAAAATTTCAATTTTTTAGGTTTTGGGTGGATTTTTCAATTTTTTGGGGTGGTCACGAATTAAAGTCCTTTTCGCTCTAGGACGCATATTTAAGGAGATATGGGCAAAAGAAGTTTTTCATATAAAAATTTCAATTTTTTTAGGTTTTGGGTGGATTTTTCAATTTTTTGGGGGATGTCACGAATTAAAGTCCTTTTCGCTCTAGGACGCATATTTAAGGAGATATGGGAAAAAGAGGTTTTTCATATAAAAAATTCAATTTTTTTAGGTTTTGGGTGGATTTTTCAATTTTTTGGGGGTGGTCACGAATTAAAGTCCTTTTCGCTCTAGGACGCTTAGTTTAGGAGATATGGGCAAAAGAAGTTTTTCATATAAAAATTTCAATTTTTTTAGGTTTTGGGTGGATTTTTCAATTTTTTGGGGGTGGTCACGAATTAAAGTCCTTTTCGCTCTAGGACGCTTAGTTTAGGAGATATGGGCAAAAGAAGTTTTTCATATAAAAATTTAAATTTTTTTAGGTTTTGGATGGTTTTTCAATTTTTTGGGGGAGGTCACGAATTAAAGTCCTTTTCGCTCTAGGACGCATATTTAAGGAGATATGGGCAAAAGAAGTTTTTCATATAAAAATTTCAATTTTTTTAGGTTTTGGATGGATTTTTCAATTTTTTGGGGGTGGTCACGAATTAAAGTCCTTTTCGCTCTAGGACGCATATTTAAGGAGATATGGGCAAAATAAGTTTTTCATATAAAAATTTCAATTTTTTTAGGTTTTGGATGGATTTTTCAATTTTTTGGGGGAGGTCACGAATTAAAGTCCTTTTCGCTCTAGGACGCATATTTAAGGAGATATGGGCAAAAGAAGATTTTCATATAAAAATTTCAATTTTTTTAGGTTTTGGGTGGATTTTTCAATTTTTTGGGGGAGGTCACGAATTAAAGTCCTTTTCGCTCTAGGACGCATATTTAAGGAGATATGGGCAAAAGAAGTTTTTCATATAAAAAATTAAATTTTTTTAGGTTTTGGATGGATTTTTCAATTTTTTGGGGGTGGTCACGAATTAAAGTCCTTTTCGCTCTAGGACGCATATTTAAGGAGATATGGGCAAAAGAAGTTTTTCATATAAAAATTTAAATGTTTTTAGGTTTTGGATGGATTTTTCAATTTTTTGGGCGAGGTCACGAATTAAAGTCCTTTTCGCCCTAGGACGCTTAGTTTAGGAGATATCGGCAAAAGAAGTTTTTCATATAAAAATTTAAATTTTTTTAGGTTTTGGATGGATTTTTCAATTTTTTGGGGGAGGTCACGAATTAAAGTCCTTTTCGCTCTAGGACGCATATTTAAGGAGATATGGGCAAAAGAAGTTTTTCATATAAAAATTTCAATTTTTTTTAGGTTTTGGGTGGATTTTTCAATTTTTTGGGGGTGGTCACGAATTAAAGTCCTTTTCGCTCTAGGACGCTTAGTTTAGGAGATATGGGCAAAAGAAGTTTTTCATATAAAAATTTAAATTTTTTTAGGTTTTGGATGGATTTTTCAATTTTTTGGGGGTGGTCACGAATTAAAGTCCTTTTCACTCTAGGACGCATATTTAAGGAGATATGGGCAAAAGAAGTTTTTCATATAAAAATTTAAATGTTTTTAGGTTTTGGATGGATTTTTCAATTTTTTGGGCGAGGTCACGAATTAAAGTCCTTTTCGCCCTAGGACGCTTAGTTTAGGAGATATGGGCAAAAGAAGTTTTTCATATAAAAATTTAAATTTTTTTAGGTTTTGGATGGATTTTTCAATTTTTTGGGGGAGGTCACGAATTAAAGTCCTTTTCGCTCTAGGACGCATATTTAAGGAGATATGGGCAAAAGAAGTTTTTCATATAAAAATTTAAATTTTTTTAGGTTTTGGATGGATTTTTCAATTTTTTGGGGGTGGTCACGAATTAAAGTCCTTTTCGCTCTAGGACGCATATTTAAGGAGATATGGGCAAAAGAAGTTGTTCATATAAAAATTTCAATTTTTTTAGGTTTTGGGTGGATTTTTCAATTTTTTGGGGAGGTCACGAATTAAAGTCCTTTTCGCTCTAGGACGCTTAGTTTAGGAGATATGGGCAAAAGAAGTTTTTCATATAAAAATTTCAATTTTTTTAGGTTTTGGGTGGATTTTTCAATTTTTTGGGGGTGGTCACGAATTAAAGTCCTTTTCGCTCTAGGACGCTTAGTTTAGGAGATATGGGCAAAAGAAGTTTTTCATATAAAAATTTAAATTTTTTTAGGTTTTGGATGGATTTTTCAATTTTTTGGGGGAGGTCACGAATTAAAGTCCTTTTCGCTCTAGGACGCATATTTAAGGAGATATGGGCAAAAGAAGTTTTTCATATAAAAATTTCAATTTTTTTAGGTTTTGGATGGATTTTTCAATTTTTTGGGGGTGGTCACGAATTAAAGTCCTTTTCGCTCTAGGACGCATATTTAAGGAGATATGGGCAAAATAAGTTTTTCATATAAAAATTTCAATTTTTTTAGGTTTTGGATGGATTTTTCAATTTTTTGGGGGAGGTCACGAATTAAAGTCCTTTTCGCTCTAGGACGCATATTTAAGGAGATATGGGCAAAAGAAGATTTTCATATAAAAATTTCTATTTTTTTAGGTTTTGGGTGGATTTTTCAATTTTTTGGGGGAGGTCACGAATTAAAGTCCTTTTCGCTCTAGGACGCATATTTAAGGAGATATGGGCAAAAGAAGTTTTTCATATAAAAAATTAAATTTTTTTAGGTTTTGGATGGATTTTTCAATTTTTTGGGGGTGGTCACGAATTAAAGTCCTTTTCGCTCTAGGACGCATATTTAAGGAGATATGGGCAAAAGAAGTTTTTCATATAAAAATTTAAATGTTTTTAGGTTTTGGATGGATTTTTCAATTTTTTGGGCGAGGTCACGAATTAAAGTCCTTTTCGCCCTAGGACGCTTAGTTTAGGAGATATCGGCAAAAGAAGTTTTTCATATAAAAATTTAAATTTTTTTAGGTTTTGGATGGATTTTTCAATTTTTTGGGGGAGGTCACGAATTAAAGTCCTTTTCGCTCTAGGACGCATATTTAAGGAGATATGGGCAAAAGAAGTTTTTCATATAAAAATTTCAATTTTTTTTAGGTTTTGGGTGGATTTTTCAATTTTTTGGGGGTGGTCACGAATTAAAGTCCTTTTCGCTCTAGGACGCTTAGTTTAGGAGATATGGGCAAAAGAAGTTTTTCATATAAAAATTTAAATTTTTTTAGGTTTTGGATGGATTTTTCAATTTTTTGGGGGTGGTCACGAATTAAAGTCCTTTTCACTCTAGGACGCATATTTAAGGAGATATGGGCAAAAGAAGTTTTTCATATAAAAATTTAAATGTTTTTAGGTTTTGGATGGATTTTTCAATTTTTTGGGCGAGGTCACGAATTAAAGTCCTTTTCGCCCTAGGACGCTTAGTTTAGGAGATATGGGCAAAAGAAGTTTTTCATATAAAAATTTAAATTTTTTTAGGTTTTGGATGGATTTTTCAATTTTTTGGGGGAGGTCACGAATTAAAGTCCTTTTCGCTCTAGGACGCATATTTAAGGAGATATGGGCAAAAGAAGTTTTTCATATAAAAATTTAAATTTTTTTAGGTTTTGGATGGATTTTTCAATTTTTTGGGGGTGGTCACGAAATAAAGTCCTTTTCGCTCTAGGACGCATATTTAAGGAGATATGGGCAAAAGAAGTTGTTCATATAAAAATTTCAATTTTTTTAGGTTTTGGGTGGATTTTTCAATTTTTTGGGGAGGTCACGAATTAAAGTCCTTTTCGCTCTAGGACGCATATTTAAGGAGATATGGGCAAAAGAAGTTTTTCATATAAAAATTTCAATTTTTTTAGGTTTTGGGTGGATTTTTCAATTTTTTGGGGGTGGTCACGAATTAAAGTCCTTTTCGCTCTAGGACGCATATTTAAGGAGATATGGGCAAAAGAAGTTTTTCGTATAAAAATTTCAATTTTTTTAGGTTTTGGGTGGATTTTTCAATTTTTTGGGGTGGTCACGAATTAAAGTCCTTTTCGCTCTAGGACGCATATTTAAGGAGATATGGGCAAAAGAAGTTTTTCATATAAAATTTTTTTTTTATTTTTAGGTTTTGGGTGGATTTTTCAATTTTTTGGGGGTGTCACGAATTAAAGTCCTTTTCGCTCTAGGACGCATATTTAAGGAGATATGGACAAAAGAAGTTTTTCGTATAAAAATTTCAATTTTTTTAGGTTTTGGGTGAATTTTTCAATTTTTTGGGTGTGGTCACGAATTAAAGTCCTTTTCGCTCTAGGACGCATATTTAAGGAGATATGGGCAAAAGAAGTTTTTCGTATAAAAATTTCAATTTTTTTAGGTTTTGGGTGGATTTTTCAATTTTTTGGGGTGGTCACGAATTAAAGTCCTTTTCGCTCTAGGACGCATATTTAAGGAGATATGGGCAAAAGAAGTTTTTCATATAAAAATTTCAATTTTTTTAGGTTTTGGATGGATTTTTCAATTTTTTGGGGGTGGTCACGAATTAAAGTCCTTTTCGCTCTAGGACGCATATTTAAGGAGATATGGGCAAAAGAAGTTTTTCATATAAAAATTTCAATTTTTTAGGTTTTGGATGGATTTTTCAATTTTTTGGCGGTGGTCACGAATTAAAGTCCTTTTCGCTCTAGGACGCATATTTAAGGAGATATGGGCAAAATAAGTTTTTCATATAAAAATTTAATTTTTTTTAGGTTTTGGATGGATTTTTCAATTTTTTGGGGGAGGTCACGAATTAAAGTCCTTTTCGCTCTAGGACGCATATTTAAGGAGATATGGACAAAAGAAGATTTTCATATAAAAATTTCAATTTTTTTAGGTTTTGGGTGGATTTTTCAATTTTTTGGGGGAGGTCACGAATTAAAGTCCTTTTCGCTCTAGGACGCATATTTAAGGAGATATGGGCAAAAGAAGTTTTTCATATAAAAAATTAAATTTTTTTAGGTTTTGGATGGATTTTTCAATTTTTTGGGGGTGGTCACGAATTAAAGTCCTTTTCGCTCTAGGACGCTTAGTTTAGGAGATATGGGCAAAAGAAGTTTTTCATATAAAAATTTCAATTTTTTTAGGTTTTGGGTGGATTTTTCAATTTTTTGGGGGTGGTCACGAATTAAAGTCCTTTTCGCTCTAGGACGCATATTTAAGGAGATATGGGCAAAAGAAGTTTTTCATATAAAAATTTCAATTTTTTTAGGTTTTGGGTGGATTTTTCAATTTTTTGGGGGTGGTCACGAATTAAAGTCCTTTTCGCTCTAGGACGCTTAGTTTAGGAGATATGGGAAAAAGAAGTTTTTCATATAAAAATTTAAATTTTTTTAGGTTTTGGATGGATTTTTCAATTTTTTGGGGGAGGTCACGAATTAAAGTCCTTTTCGCTCTAGGACGCATATTTAAGGAGATATGGGCAAAAGAAGTTTTTCATATAAAAATTTAAATGTTTTTAGGTTTTGGATGGATTTTTCAATTTTTTGGGGGAGGTCACGAATTAAAGTCCTTTTCGCCCTAGGAAGCTTAGTTTAGGAGATATGGGCAAAAGAAGTTTTTCATATAAAAATTTAAATTTTTTTAGGTTTTGGATGGATTTTTCAATTTTTTGGGGGAGGTCACGAATTAAAGTCCTTTTCGCTCTAGGACGCATATTTAAGGAGATATGGGCAAAAGAAGTTTTTCATATAAAAATTTAAATTTTTTTAGGTTTTGGATGGATTTTTCAATTTTTTGGGGGTGGTCACGAATTAAAGTCCTTTTCGCTCTAGAACGCATATTTAAGGAGATATGGGCAAAAGAAGTTTTTCATATAAAAATTTCAATTTTTTTAGGTTTTGGGTGGATTTTTCAATTTTTTGGGGGTGGTCACGAATTAAAGTCCTTTTCGCTCTAGGACGTATATTTAAGGAGATATGGGCAAAAGAAGTTTTTCGTATAAAAATTTCAATTTTTTTAGGTTTTGGGTGGATTTTTCAATTTTTTGGGGTGGTCACGAATTAAAGTCCTTTTCGCTCTAGGACGCATATTTAAGGAGATATGGGCAAAAGAAGTTTTTCATATAAAAATTTTTTTTTATTTTTAGGTTTTGGGTGGATTTTTCAATTTTTTGGGGGTGTCACGAATTAAAGTCCTTTTCGCTCTAGGACGCATATTTAAGGAGATATGGACAAAAGAAGTTTTTCGTATAAAAATTTAAATTTTTTTAGGTTTTGGGTGGATTTTTCAATTTTTTGGGTGTGGTCACGAATTAAAGTCCTTTTCGCTCTAGGACGCATATTTAAGGAGATATGGGCAAAAGAAGTTTTTCGTATAAAAATTTCAATTTTTTTAGGTTTTGGGTGGATTTTTCAATTTTTGGGGTGGTCACGAATTAAAGTCCTTTTCGCTCTAGGACGCATATTTAAGGATATATGGGCAAAAGAAGTTTTTCATATAAAAATTTCAATTTTTTTAGGTTTTGGGTGGATTTTTCAATTTTTTGGTGGATGTCACGAATTAAAGTCCTTTTCGCTCTAGGACGCATATTTAAGGAGATATGGGCAAAAGAGGTTTTTCATATAAAAAATTCAATTTTTTTAGGTTTTGGGTGGATTTTTCAATTTTTTGGGGGTGGTCACGAATTAAAGTCCTTTTCGCTCTAGGACGCTTAGTTTAGGAGATATGGGCAAAAGAAGTTTTTCATATAAAAATTTCAATTTTTTTAGGTTTTGGGTGGATTTTTCAATTTTTTTGGGGTGGTCACGAATTAAAGTCCTTTTCGCTCTAGGACGCATATTTAAGGAGATATGGGCAAAAGAAGTTTTTCATATAAAAATTTCAATTTTTTTAGGTTTTGGGTGGATTTTTCAATTTTTTGGGGGTGGTCACGAATTAAAGTCCTTTTCGCTCTAGGACGCTTAGTTTAGGAGATATGGGCAAAAGAAGTTTTTCATATAAAAATTTAAATTTTTTTAGATTTTGGATGGATTTTTCAATTTTTTGGGGGAGGTCACGAATTAAAGTCCTTTTCGCTCTAGGACGCATATTTAAGGAGATATGGGCAAAAGAAGTTTTTCATATAAAAATTTAAATTTTTTTAGGTTTTGGGTGGATTTTTCAATTTTTTGGGGGAGGTCACGAATTAAAGTCCTTTTCGCTCTAGGACGCTTAGTTTAGGAGATATGGGCAAAAGAAGTTTTTCATATAAAAATTTAAATTTTTTTAGGTTTTGGATGGATTTTTCAATTTTTTGGGGGAGGTCACGAATTAAAGTCCTTTTCGCTCTAGGACGCATATTTAAGGAGATATGGGCAAAAGAAGTTTTTCATATAAAAATTTCAATTTTTTTAGGTTTTGGGTGGATTTTTCAATTTTTTGGGGAGGGCACGAATTAAAGTCCTTTTCGCTCTAGGACGCATATTTAAGGAGATATGGGCAAAAGAAGTTTTTCATATAAAAATTTCAATTTTTTTAGGTTTTGGGTGGATTTTTCAATTTTTTGGGGGTGTCACGAATTAAAGTCCTTTTCGCTCTAGGACGCATATTTAAGGAGATATGGGCAAAAGAAGTTTTTCGTATAAAAATTTCAATTTTTTTAGGTTTTGGGTGGATTTTTCAATTTTTTGGGGTGGTCACGAATTAAAGTCCTTTTCGCTCTAGGACGCATATTTAAGGAGATATGGGCAAAAGAAGTTTTTCATATAAAAATTTCATTTTTTTTAGGTTTTGGGTGGATTTTTCAATTTTTTGGGGGTGTCACGAATTAAAGTCCTCTTCGCTCTAGGGCGCATATTTAAGGAGATATGGACAAAAGAAGTTTTTCGTATAAAAATTTCAATTTTTTTAGGTTTTGGGTGGATTTTTCAATTTTTTGGGTGTGGTCACGAATTAAAGTCCTTTTCGCTCTAGGACGCATATTTAAGGAGATATGGGCAAAAGAAGTTTTTCGTATAAAAATTTCAATTTTTTAGGTTTTGGGTGGATTTTTCAATTTTTTGGGGTGGTCACGAATTAAAGTCCTTTTCGCTCTAGGACGCATATTTAAGGAGATATGGGCAAAAGAAGTTTTTCATATAAAAATTTCAATTTTTTTAGGTTTTGGGTGAATTTTTCAATTTTTTGGGGGATGTCACGAATTAAAGTCCTTTTCGCTCTAGGACGCATATTTAAGGAGATATGGGCAAAAGAGGTTTTTCATATAAAAAATCCAATTTTTTTAGGTTTTGGGTGGATTTTTCAATTTTTTGGGGGTGGTCACGAATTAAAGTCCTTTTCGCTCTAGGACGCTTAGTTTAGGAGATATGGGCAAAAGAAGTTTTTCATATAAAAATTTCAATTTTTTTAGGTTTTGGGTGGATTTTTCAATTTTTTTGGGGTGGTCACGAATTAAAGTCCTTTTCGCTCTAGGACGCATATTTAAGGAGATATGGGCAAAAGAAGTTTTTCATATAAAAATTTCAATTTTTTTAGGTTTTGGGTGGATTTTTCAATTTTTTGGTGGTGGTCACGAATTAAAGTCCTTTTCGCTCTAGGACGCTTAGTTTAGGAGATATGGGCAAAAGAAGTTTTTCATATAAAAATTTAAATTTTTTTAGGTTTTGGATGGATTTTTCAATTTTTTGGGGGAGGTCACGAATTAAAGTCCTTTTCGCTCTAGGACGCATATTTAAGGAGATATGGGCAAAAGAAGTTTTTCATATAAAAATTTAAATTTTTTTAGGTTTTGGGTGGATTTTTCAATTTTTTGGGGGTGGTCACGAATTAAAGTCCTTTTCGCTCTAGGACGCTTAGTTTAGGAGATATGGGCAAAAGAAGTTTTTCATATAAAAATTTAAATTTTTTTAGGTTTTGGACGGATTTTTCAATTTTTTGGGTGTGGTCACGAATTAAAGTCCTTTTCGCTCTAGGACGCATATTTAAGGAGATATGGGCAAAAGAAGTTTTTCATATAAAAATTTAAATTTTTTTAGGTTTTGGATGGATTTTTCAATTTTTTGGGGGTGGTCACGAATTAAAGTCCTTTTCGCTCTAGGACGCATATTTAAGGAGATATGGGCAAAATAAGTTTTTCATATAAAAATTTAAATTTTTTTAGGTTTTGGATGGATTTTTCAATTTTTTGGGGGAGGTCACGAATTAAAGTCCTTTTCGCTCTAGGACGCATATTTAAGGAGATATGGGCAAAAGAAGATTTTCATATAAAAATTTCAATTTTTTTAGGTTTTGGGTGGATTTTTCAATTTTTTGGGGGAGGTCACGAATTAAAGTCCTTTTCGCTCTAGGACGCATATTTAAGGAGATATGGGCAAAATAAGTTTTTCATATAAAAAATTAAATTTTTTTAGGTTTTGGATGGATTTTTCAATTTTTTGGGGGTGGTCACGAATTAAAGTCCTTTTCGCTCTAGGACGCATATTTAAGGAGATATGGGCAAAAGAAGTTTTTCATATAAAAATTTCAATTTTTTTAGGTTTTGGGTGGATTTTTCAATTTTTTGGTGGATGTCACGAATTAAAGTCCTTTTCGCTCTAGGACGCATATTTAAGGAGATATGGGCAAAAGAGGTTTTTCATATAAAAAATTCAATTTTTTTAGGTTTTGGGTGGATTTTTCAATTTTTTGGGGGTGGTCACGAATTAAAGTCCTTTTCGCTCTAGGACGCTTAGTTTAGGAGATATGGGCAAAAGAAGTTTTTCATATAAAAATTTCAATTTTTTTAGGTTTTGGGTGGATTTTTCAATTTTTTTGGGGTGGTCACGAATTAAAGTCCTTTTCGCTCTAGGACGCATATTTAAGGAGATATGGGCAAAAGAAGTTTTTCATATAAAAATTTCAATTTTTTTAGGTTTTGGGTGGATTTTTCAATTTTTTGGGGGTGGTCACGAATTAAAGTCCTTTTCGCTCTAGGACGCTTAGTTTAGGAGATATGGGCAAAAGAAGTTTTTCATATAAAAATTTAAATTTTTTTAGATTTTGGATGGATTTTT
Source organism: Haematobia irritans (assembly GCF_050003625.1). Lineage (NCBI taxonomy): Eukaryota > Metazoa > Arthropoda > Insecta > Diptera > Muscidae > Haematobia > Haematobia irritans. Next base: position 160,919,334 of record NC_134397.1, on the reverse strand, counting down.
CAATTTTTTGGGGGAGGTCACGAATTAAAGTCCTTTTCGCTCTAGGACGCATATTTAAGGAGATATGGGCAAAAGAAGTTTTTCATATAAAAATTTCATTTTTTTAGGTTTTGGGTGGATTTTTCAATTTTTTGGGGGAGGTCACGAATTAAAGTCCTTTTCGCTCTAGGACGCTTAGTTTAGGAGATATGGGCAAAAGAAGTTTTTCATATAAAAATTTAAATTTTTTTAGGTTTTGGATGGATTTTTCAATTTTTTGGGGGTGGTCACGAATTAAAGTCCTTTTCGCTCTAGGACGCATATTTAAGGAGATATGGGCAAAATAAGTTTTTCATATAAAAATTTAAATTTTTTTAGGTTTTGGATGGATTTTTCAATTTTTTGGGGGAGGTCACGAATTAAAATCCTTTTCGCTCTAGGACGCATATTTAAGGAGATATGGGCAAAAGAAGATTTTCATATAAAAATTTAAATTTTTTTAGGTTTTGGTGGATTTTTCAATTTTTTGGGGGAGGTCACGAATTAAAGTCCTTTTCGCTCTAGGACGCATATTTAAGGAGATATGGGCAAAATAAGTTTTTCATATAAAAAATTAAATTTTTTTAGGTTTTGGATGGATTTTTCAATTTTTTGGGGGTGGTCACGAATTAAAGTCCTTTTCGCTCTAGGACGCATATTTAAGGAGATATGGGCAAAAGAAGTTTTTCATATAAAAATTTAAATTTTTTTAGGTTTTGGGTGGATTTTTCAATTTTTTGGGGGTGGTCACGAATTAAAGTCCTTTTCGCTCTAGGACGCATATTTAAGGAGATATGGGCAAAAGAAGTTTTTCATATAAAAATTTCAATTTTTTTAGGTTTTGGGTGGATTTTTCAATTTTTTGGGGGTGGTCACGAATTAAAGTCCTTTTCGCTCTAGGACGCTTAGTTTAAGAGATATGGGCAAAAGAAGTTTTTCGCATATTTAAGGAGATATGGGCAAAAGAAGTTTTTCATATAAAAATTTCAATTTTTTTAGGTTTTGGGTGGATTTTTCAATTTTTTGGGGGTGGTCACGAATTAAAGTCCTTTTCGCTCTAGGACGCTTAGTTTAGGAGATATGGGCAAAAGAAGTTTTTCATATAAAAATTGCAATTTTTTTAGGTTTTGGGTGGATTTTTCAATTTTTTTGGGGTGGTCACGAATTAAAGTCCTTTTCGCTCTAGGACGCATATTTAAGGAGATATGGGCAAAAGAAGTTTTTCATATAAAAATTTCAATTTTTTTAGGTTTTGGGTGGATTTTTCAATTTTTTGGGGGTGGTCACGAATTAAAGTCCTTTTCGCTCTAGGACGCTTAGCTTAGGAGATATGGGCAAAAGAAGTTTTTCATATAAAAATTTAAATTTTTTTAGATTTTGGATGGATTTTTCAATTTTTTGGGGGAGGTCACGAATTAAAGTCCTTTTCGCTCTAGGACGCATATTTAAGGAGATATGGGCAAAAGAAGTTTTTCATATAAAAATTTCATTTTTTTTAGGTTTTGGGTGGATTTTTCAATTTTTTGGGGGAGGTCACGAATTAAAGTCCTTTTCGCTCTAGGACGCTTAGTTTAGGAGATATGGGCAAAAGAAGTTTTTCATATAAAAATTTAAATTTTTTTAAGTTTTGGATGGATTTTTCAATTTTTTGGGGGAGGTCACGAATTAAAGTCCTTTTCGCTCTAGGACGCATATTTAAGGAGATATGGGCAAAAGAAGTTTTTCATATAAAAATTTAAATTTTTTTAGGTTTTGGATGGATTTTTCAATTTTTTGGGGGTGGTCACGAATTAAAGTCCTTTTCGCTCTAGGACGCATATTTAAGGAGATATGGGCAAAAGAAGTTTTTCATATAAAAATTTCATTTTTTTAGGTTTTGGGTGGATTTTTCAATTTTTTGGGGGAGGTCACGAATTAAAGTCCTTTTCGCTCTAGGACGCTTAGTTTAGGAGATATGGGCAAAAGAAGTTTTTCATATAAAAATTTAATTTTTTTTAGGTTTTGGATGGATTTTTAAATTTTTTGGGGGAGGTCACGAATTAAAGTCCTTTTCGCTCTAGGACGCATATTTAAGGAGATATGGGCAAAAGAAGTTTTTCATATAAAAATTTCAATTTTTTTAGGTTTTGGGTGGATTTTTCAATTTTTTGGGGGTGGTCACGAATTAAAGTCCTTTTCGCTCTAGGACGCTTAGTTTAGGAGATATGGGCAAAAGAAGTTTTTCATATAAAAATTTAAATTTTTTAGGTTTTGGATGGATTTTTCAATTTTTTGGGGGTGGTCACGAATTAAAGTCCTTTTCACTCTAGGACGCATATTTAAGGAGATATGGGCAAAAGAAGTTTTTCATATAAAAATTTAAATTTTTTAGGTTTTGGATGGATTTTTCAATTTTTTGGGGGAGGTCACGAATTAAAGTCCTTTTCGCCCTAGGATGCTTAGTTTAGGAGATATGGGCAAAAGAAGTTTTTCATATAAAAATTTAAATTTTTTTAGGTTTTGGATGGATTTTTCAATTTTTTGGGGGAGGTCACGAATTAAAGTCCTTTTCGCTCTAGGACGCATATTTAAGGAGATATGGGCAAAAGAAGTTTTTCATATAAAAATTTAAATTTTTTTAGGTTTTGGATGGATTTTTCAATTTTTTGGGGGTGGTCACGAATTAAAGTCCTTTTCGCTCTAGGACGCATATTTAAGGAGATATGGGCAAAAGAAGTTTTTCATATAAAAATTTCAATTTTTTTAGGTTTTGGGTGGATTTAGCAATTTTTTGGGGAGGTCACGAATTAAAGTCCTTTTCGCTCTAGGACGCATATTTAAGGAGATATGGGCAAAAGAAGTTTTTCATATAAAAATTTCAATTTTTTTAGGTTTTGGGTGGATTTTTCAATTTTTTGGGGGTGGTCACGAATTAAAGTCCTTTTCGCTCTAGGACGCATATTTAAGGAGATATGGGCAAAAGAAGTTTTTCGTATAAAAATTTCAATTTTTTTAGGTTTTGGGTGGATTTTTCAATTTTTTGGGGTGGTCACGAATTAAAGTCCTTTTCGCTCTAGGACGCATATTTAAGGAGATATGGGCAAAAGAAGTTTTTCATATAAAAATTTTTTTTTATTTTTAGGTTTTGGGTGGATTTTTCAATTTTTTGGGGGTGTCACGAATTAAAGTCCTTTTCGCTCTAGGACGCATATTTAAGGAGATATGGACAAAAGAAGTTTTTCGTATAAAAATTTCAATTTTTTTAGGTTTTGGGTGGATTTTTCAATTTTTTGGGTGTGGTCACGAATTAAAGTCCTTTTCGCTCTAGGACGCATATTTAAGGAGATATGGGCAAAAGAAGTTTTTCGTATAAAAATTTCAATTTTTTTAGGTTTTGGGTGGATTTTTCAATTTTTTGGGGTGGTCACGAATTAAAGTCCTTTTCGCTCTAGGACGCATATTTAAGGAGATATGGGCAAAAGAAGTTTTTCATATAAAAATTTCAATTTTTTTAGGTTTTGGGTGGATTTTTCAATTTTTTGGGGGATGTCACGAATTAAAGTCCTTTTCGCTCTAGGACGCATATTTAAGGAGATATGGGCAAAAGAGGTTTTTCATATAAAAAATTCAATTTTTTTAGGTTTTGGGTGGATTTTTCAATTTTATGGGGGTGGTCACGAATTAAAGTCCTTTTCGCTCTAGGACGCTTAGTTTAGGAGATATGGGCAAAAGAAGTTTTTCATATAAAAATTTCAATTTTTTTAGGTTTTGGGTGGATTTTTCAATTTTTTTGGGGTGGTCACGAATTAAAGTCCTTTTCGCTCTAGGACGCATATTTAAGGAGATATGGGCAAAAGAAGTTTTTCATATAAAAATTTCAATTTTTTTAGGTTTTGGGTGGATTTTTCAATTTTTTGGGGGTGGTCACGAATTAAAGTCCTTTTCGCTCTAGGACGCTTAGTTTAGGAGATATGGGCAAAAGAAGTTTTTCATATAAAAATTTAAATTTTTTTAGATTTTGGATGGATTTTTCAATTTTTTGGGGGAGGTCACGAATTAAAGTCCTTTTCGCTCTAGGACGCTTAGTTTAGGAGATATGGGCAAAAGAAGTTTTTCATATAAAAATTTAAATTTTTTTAGGTTTTGGACGGATTTTTCAATTTTTTGGGTGTGGTCACGAATTAAAGTCCTTTTCGCTCTAGGACGCATATTTAAGGAGATATGGGCAAAAGAAGTTTTTCATATAAAAATTTCAATTTTTTTAGGTTTTGGATGGATTTTTCAATTTTTTGGGGGTGGTCACGAATTAAAGTCCTTTTCGCTCTAGGACGCATATTTAAGGAGATATGGGCAAAATAAGTTTTTCATATAAAAATTTAAATTTTTTTAGGTTTTGGATGGATTTTTCAATTTTTTGGGGGAGGTCACGAATTAAAGTCCTTTTCGCTCTAGGACGCATATTTAAGGAGATATGGGCAAAAGAAGATTTTCATATAAAAATTTAAATTTTTTTAGGTTTTGGGTGGATTTTTCAATTTTTTGGGGGAGGTCACGAATTAAAGTCCTTTTCGCTCTAGGACGCATATTTAAGGAGATATGGGCAAAATAAGTTTTTCATATAAAAAATTAAATTTTTTTAGGTTTTGGATGGATTTTTCAATTTTTTGGGGGTGGTCACGAATTAAAGTCCTTTTCGCTCTAGGACGCATATTTAAGGAGATATGGGCAAAAGAAGTTTTTCATATAAAAATTTAAATTTTTTTAGGTTTTGGGTGGATTTTTCAATTTTTTGGGGGTGGTCACGAATTAAAGTCCTTTTCGCTCTAGGACGCATATTTAAGGAGATATGGGCAAAAGAAGTTTTTCATATAAAAATTTCAATTTTTTTAGGTTTTGGGTGGATTTTTCAATTTTTTGGGGGTGGTCACGAATTAAAGTCCTTTTCGCTCTAGGACGCTTAGTTTAAGAGATATGGGCAAAAGAAGTTTTTCATATAAAAATTTAAATTTTTTTAGGTTTTGGATGGATTTTTCAATTTTTTGGGGGAGGTCACGAATTAAAGTCCTTTTCGCTCTAGGACGCATATTTAAGGAGATATGGGCAAAAGAAGTTTTTCATATAAAAATTTCAATTTTTTTAGGTTTTGGGTGGATTTTTCAATTTTTTGGGGGTGGTCACGAATTTAAGTCCTTTTCGCTCTAGGACGCTTAGTTTAGGAGATATGGGCAAAAGAAGTTTTTCATATAAAAATTTAAATTTTTTAGGTTTTGGATGGATTTTTCAATTTTTTGGGGGTGGTCACGAATTAAAGTCCTTTTCACTCTAGGACGCATATTTAAGGAGATATGGGCAAAAGAAGTTTTTCATATAAAAATTTAAATTTTTTAGGTTTTGGATGGATTTTTCAATTTTTTGGGGGAGGTCACGAATTAAAGTCCTTTTCGCCCTAGGATGCTTAGTTTAGGAGATATGGGCAAAAGAAGTTTTTCATATAAAAATTTAAATTTTTTTAGGTTTTGGATGGATTTTTCAATTTTTTGGGGGAGGTCACGAATTAAAGTCCTTTTCGCTCTAGGACGCATATTTAAGGAGATATGGGCAAAAGAAGTTTTTCATATAAAAATTTAAATTTTTTTAGGTTTTGGATGGATTTTTCAATTTTTTGGGGGTGGTCACGAATTAAAGTCCTTTTCGCTCTAGGACGCATATTTAAGGAGATATGGGCAAAAGAAGTTTTTCATATAAAAATTTCAATTTTTTTAGGTTTTGGGTGGATTTTGCAATTTTTTGGGGAGGTCACGAATTAAAGTCCTTTTCGCTCTAGGACGCATATTTAAGGAGATATGGGCAAAAGAAGTTTTTCATATAAAAATTTCAATTTTTTTAGGTTTTGGGTGGATTTTTCAATTTTTTGGGGGTGGTCACGAATTAAAGTCCTTTTCGCTCTAGGACGCATATTTAAGGAGATATGGGCAAAAGAAGTTTTTCGTATAAAAATTTCAATTTTTTTAGGTTTTGGGTGGATTTTTCAATTTTTTGGGGTGGTCACGAATTAAAGTCCTTTTCGCTCTAGGACGCATATTTAAGGAGATATGGGCAAAAGAAGTTTTTCATATAAAAATTTTTTTTTATTTTTAGGTTTTGGGTGGATTTTTCAATTTTTTGGGGGTGTCACGAATTAAAGTCCTTTTCGCTCTAGGACGCATATTTAAGGAGATATGGACAAAAGAAGTTTTTCGTATAAAAATTTCAATTTTTTTAGGTTTTGGGTGGATTTTTCAATTTTTTGGGGGTGGTCACGAATTAAAGTCCTTTTCGCTCTAGGACGCATATTTAAGGAGATATGGGCAAAAGAAGTTTTTCGTATAAAAATTTCAATTTTTTTAGGTTTTGGGTGGATTTTTCAATTTTTTGGGGTGGTCACGAATTAAAGTCCTTTTCGCTCTAGGACGCATATTTAAGGAGATATGGGCAAAAGAAGTTTTTCATATAAAAATTTCAATTTTTTTAGGTTTTGGGTGGATTTTTCAATTTTTTGGGGGATGTCACGAATTAAAGTCCTTTTCGCTCTAGGACGCATATTTAAGGAGATATGGGCAAAAGAGGTTTTTCATATAAAAAATTCAATTTTTTTAGGTTTTGGGTGGATTTTTCAATTTTTTGGGGGTGGTCACGAATTAAAGTCCTTTTCGCTCTAGGACGCTTAGTTTAGGAGATATGGGCAAAAGAAGTTTTTCATATAAAAATTTCAATTTTTTTAGGTTTTGGGTGGATTTTTCAATTTTTTTGGGGTGGTCACGAATTAAAGTCCTTTTCGCTCTAGGACGCATATTTAAGGAGATATGGGCAAAAGAAGTTTTTCATATAAAAATTTCAATTTTTTTAGGTTTTGGGTGGATTTTTCAATTTTTTGGGGGTGGTCACGAATTAAAGTCCTTTTCGCTCTAGGACGCTTAGTTTAGGAGATATGGGCAAAAGAAGTTTTTCATATAAAAATTTAAATTTTTTTAGATTTTGGATGGATTTTTCAATTTTTTGGGGGAGGTCACGAATTAAAGTCCTTTTCGCTCTAGGACGCATATTTAAGGAGATATGGGCAAAAGAAGTTTTTCATATAAAAATTTCATTTTTTTTAGGTTTTGGGTGGATTTTTTAATTTTTTGGGGGAGGTCACGAATTAAAGTCCTTTTCGCTCTAGGACGCTTAGTTTAGGAGATATGGGCAAAAGAAGTTTTTCATATAAAAATTTAAATTTTTTTAGGTTTTGGATGGATTTTTCAATTTTTTGGGGGAGGTCATGAATTAAAGTCCTTTTCGCTCTAGGACGCATATTTAAGGAGATATGGGCAAAAGAAGTTTTTCATATAAAAATTTCAATTTTTTTAGGTTTTGGGTGGATTTTTCAACTTTTTGGGGAGGGCACGAATTAAAGTCCTTTTCGCTCTAGGACGCATATTTAAGGAGATATGGGCAAAAGAAGTTTTTCATATAAAAATTTCAATTTTTTTAGGTTTTGGGTGGATTTTTCAATTTTTTGGGGGTGTCACGAATTAAAGTCCTTTTCGCTCTAGGACGCATATTTAAGGAGATATGGGCAAAAGAAGTTTTTCGTATAAAAATTTCAATTTTTTTAGGTTTTGGGTGGATTTTTCAATTTTTTGGGGTGGTCACGAATTAAAGTCCTTTTCGCTCTAGGACGCATATTTAAGGAGATATGGGCAAAAGAAGTTTTTCATATAAAAATTTCATTTTTTTTAGGTTTTGGGTGGATTTTTCAATTTTTTGGGGGTGTCACGAATTAAAGTCCTTTTCGCTCTAGGACGCATATTTAAGGAGATATGGACAAAAGAAGTTTTTCGTATAAAAATTTCAATTTTTTTAGGTTTTGGGTGGATTTTTCAATTTTTTGGGTGTGGTCACGAATTAAAGTCCTTTTCGCTCTAGGACGCATATTTAAGGAGATATGGGCAAAAGAAGTTTTTCGTATAAAAATTTCAATTTTTTAGGTTTTGGGTGGATTTTTCAATTTTTTGGGGTGGTCACGAATTAAAGTCCTTTTCGCTCTAGGACGCATATTTAAGGAGATATGGGCAAAAGAAGTTTTTCATATAAAAATTTCACTTTTTTTAGGTTTTGGGTGGATTTTTCAATTTTTTGGGGGATGTCACGAATTAAAGTCCTTTTCGCTCTAGGACGCATATTTAAGGAGATATGGGCAAAAGAGGTTTTTCATATAAAAAATTCAATTTTTTTAGGTTTTGGGTGGATTTTTCAATTTTTTGGGGGAGGTCACGAATTAAAGTCCTTTTCGCTCTAGGACGCTTAGTTTAGGAGATATGGGCAAAAGAAGTTTTTCATATAAAAATTTAAATTTTTTTAGGTTTTGGATGGATTTTTCAATTTTTTGGGGGAGGTCACGAATTAAAGTCCTTTTCGCTCTAGGACGCATATTTAAGGAGATATGGACAAAAGAAGTTTTTCATATAAAAATTTAAATTTTTTTAGGTTTTGGATGGATTTTTCAATTTTTTGGGGGTGGTCACGAATTAAAGTCCTTTTCGCTCTAGGACGCATATTTAAGGAGATATGGGCAAAAGAAGTTTTTCATATAAAAATTTCAATTTTTATAGGTTTTGGGTGGATTTTTCAATTTTTTGGGGGTGTCACGAATTAAAGTCCTTTTCGCTCTAGGACGCTTAGTTTAGGAGATATGGGCAAAAGAAGTTTTTCATATAAAAATTTCAATTTTTTTAGGTTTTGGGTGGATTTTTCAATTTTTTTGGGGTGGTCACGAATTAAAGTCCTTTTCGCTCTAGGACGCATATTTAAGGAGATATGGGCAAAAGAAGTTTTTCATATAAAAATTTCAATTTTTATAGGTTTTGGGTGGATTTTTCAATTTTTTGGGGGTGTCACGAATTAAAGTCCTTTTCGCTCTAGGACGCATATTTAAGGAGATATGGGCAAAAGAAGTTTTTCGTATAAAAATTTCAATTTTTTTAGGTTTTGGGTGGATTTTTCAATTTTTTGGGGGAGGTCACGAATTAAAGTCCTTTTCGCTCTAGGACGCTTAGTTTAGGAGATATGGGCAAAAGAAGTTTTTCATATAAAAATTTCAATTTTTTTAGGTTTTGGGTGGATTTTTCAATTTTTTTGGGGTGGTCACGAATTAAAGTCCTTTTCGCTCTAGGACGCATATTTAAGGAGATATGGGCAAAAGAAGTTTTTCATATAAAAATTTCAATTTTTTTAGGTTTTGGGTGGATTTTTCAATTTTTTGGGGGTGTCACGAATTAAAGTCCTTTTCGCTCTAGGACGCATATTTAAGGAGATATGGGCAAAAGAAGTTTTTCATATAAAAATTTCATTTTTTTTAGGTTTTGGGTGGATTTTTCAATTTTTTGGGGGTGTCACGAATTAAAGTCCTTTTCGCTCTAGGACGCATATTTAAGGAGATATGGACAAAAGAAGTTTTTCGTATAAAAATTTCAATTTTTTTAGGTTTTGGGTGGATTTTTCAATTTTTTGGGTGTGGTCACGAATTAAAGTCCTTTTCGCTCTAGGACGCATATTTAAGGAGATATGGGCAAAAGAAGTTTTTCATATAAAAATTTCATTTTTTTTAGGTTTTGGGTGGATTTTTCAATTTTTTGGGGGTGTCACGAATTAAAGTCCTTTTCGCTCTAGGACGCATATTTAAGGAGATATGGACAAAAGAAGTTTTTCGTATAAAAATTTCAATTTTTTTAGGTTTTGGGTGGATTTTTCAATTTTTTGGGTGTGGTCACGAATTAAAGTCCTTTTCGCTCTAGGACGCATATTTAAGGAGATATGGGCAAAAGAAGTTTTTCGTATAAAAATTTCAATTTTTTAGGTTTTGGGTGGATTTTTCAATTTTTTGGGGGAGGTCACGAATTAAAGTCCTTTTCGCTCTAGGACGCTTAGTTTAGGAGATATGGGCAAAAGAAGTTTTTCATATAAAAATTTCAATTTTTTTAGGTTTTGGGTGGATTTTTCAATTTTTTTGGGGTGGTCACGAATTAAAGTCCTTTTCGCTCTAGGACGCATATTTAAGGAGATATGGGCAAAAGAAGTTTTTCATATAAAAATTTCAATTTTTTTAGGTTTTGGGTGGATTTTTCAATTTTTTGGGGGATGTCACGAATTAAAGTCCTTTTCGCTCTAGGACGCATATTTAAGGAGATATGGGCAAAAGAGGTTTTTCATATAAAAAATTCAATTTTTTTAGGTTTTGGGTGGATTTTTCAATTTTTTGGGGGTGGTCACGAATTAAAGTCCTTTTCGCTCTAGGACGCTTAGTTTAGGAGATATGGGCAAAAGAAGTTTTTCATATAAAAATTTCAATTTTTTTAGGTTTTGGGTGGATTTTTCAATTTTTTTGGGGTGGTCACGAATTAAAGTCCTTTTCGCTCTAGGACGCATATTTAAGGAGATATGGGCAAAAGAAGTTTTTCATATAAAAATTTCAATTTTTTTAGGTTTTGGGTGGATTTTTCAATTTTTTGGGGGTGGTCACGAATTAAAGTCCTTTTCGCTCTAGGACGCTTAGTTTAGGAGATATGGGCAAAAGAAGTTTTTCATATAAAAATTTAAATTTTTTTAGATTTTGGATGGATTTTTCAATTTTTTGGGGGAGGTCACGAATTAAAGTCCTTTTCGCTCTAGGACGCATATTTAAGGAGATATGGGCAAAAGAAGTTTTTCATATAAAAATTTCATTTTTTTTAGGTTTTGGGTGGATTTTTTAATTTTTTGGGGGAGGTCACGAATTAAAGTCCTTTTCGCTCTAGGACGCTTAGTTTAGGAGATATGGGCAAAAGAAGTTTTTCATATAAAAATTTAAATTTTTTTAGGTTTTGGATGGATTTTTCAATTTTTTGGGGGAGGTCACGAATTAAAGTCCTTTTCGCTCTAGGACGCATATTTAAGGAGATATGGGCAAAAGAAGTTTTTCATATAAAAATTTCAATTTTTTTAGGTTTTGGGTGGATTTTTCAACTTTTTGGGGAGGGCACGAATTAAAGTCCTTTTCGCTCTAGGACGCATATTTAAGGAGATATGGGCAAAAGAAGTTTTTCATATAAAAATTTCAATTTTTTTAGGTTTTGGGTGGATTTTTCAATTTTTTGGGGGTGTCACGAATTAAAGTCCTTTTCGCTCTAGGACGCATATTTAAGGAGATATGGGCAAAAGAAGTTTTTCGTATAAAAATTTCAATTTTTTTAGGTTTTGGGTGGATTTTTCAATTTTTTGGGGTGGTCACGAATTAAAGTCCTTTTCGCTCTAGGACGCATATTTAAGGAGATATGGGCAAAAGAAGTTTTTCATATAAAAATTTCATTTTTTTTTAGGTTTTGGGGGGATTTTTCAATTTTTTGGGGGTGTCACGAATTAAAGTCCTTTTCGCTCTAGGACGCATATTTAAGGAGATATGGACAAAAGAAGTTTTTCGTATAAAAATTTCAATTTTTTTAGGTTTTGGGTGGATTTTTCAATTTTTTGGGTGTGGTCACGAATTAAAGTCCTTTTCGCTCTAGGACGCATATTTAAGGAGATATGGGCAAAAGAAGTTTTTCGTATAAAAATTTCAATTTTTTAGGTTTTGGGTGGATTTTTCAATTTTTTGGGGTGGTCACGAATTAAAGTCCTTTTCGCTCTAGGACGCATATTTAAGGAGATATGGGCAAAAGAAGTTTTTCATATAAAAATTTCAATTTTTTTAGGTTTTGGGTGGATTTTTCAATTTTTTGGGGGATGTCTCGAATTAAAGTCCTTTTCGCTCTAGGACGCATATTTAAGGAGATATGGGCAAAAGAGGTTTTTCATATAAAAAATTCAATTTTTTTAGGTTTTGGGTGGATTTTTCAATTTTTTGGGGGAGGTCACGAATTAAAGTCCTTTTCGCTCTAGGACGCTTAGTTTAGGAGATATGGGCAAAAGAAGTTTTTCATATAAAAATTTAAATTTTTTTAGGTTTTGGATGGATTTTTCAATTTTTTGGGGGAGGTCACGAATTAAAGTCCTTTTCGCTCTAGGACGCATATTTAAGGAGATATGGACAAAAGAAGTTTTTCATATAAAAATTTAAATTTTTTTAGGTTTTGGATGGATTTTTCAATTTTTTGGGGGTGGTCACGAATTAAAGTCCTTTTCGCTCTAGGACGCATATTTAAGGAGATATGGGCAAAAGAAGTTTTTCATATAAAAATTTCAATTTTTATAGGTTTTGGGTGGATTTTTCAATTTTTTGGGGGTGTCACGAATTAAAGTCCTTTTCGCTCTAGGACGCTTAGTTTAGGAGATATGGGCAAAAGAAGTTTTTCATATAAAAATTTCAATTTTTTTAGGTTTTGGGTGGATTTTTCAATTTTTTTGGGGTGGTCACGAATTAAAGTCCTTTTCGCTCTAGGACGCATATTTAAGGAGATATGGGCAAAAGAAGTTTTTCATATAAAAATTTCAATTTTTATAGGTTTTGGGTGGATTTTTCAATTTTTTGGGGGTGTCACGAATTAAAGTCCTTTTCGCTCTAGGACGCATATTTAAGGAGATATGGGCAAAAGAAGTTTTTCGTATAAAAATTTCAATTTTTTTAGGTTTTGGGTGGATTTTTCAATTTTTTGGGGGAGGTCACGAATTAAAGTCCTTTTCGCTCTAGGACGCTTAGTTTAGGAGATATGGGCAAAAGAAGTTTTTCATATAAAAATTTCAATTTTTTTAGGTTTTGGGTGGATTTTTCAATTTTTTTGGGGTGGTCACGAATTAAAGTCCTTTTCGCTCTAGGACGCATATTTAAGGAGATATGGGCAAAAGAAGTTTTTCATATAAAAATTTCAATTTTTTTAGGTTTTGGGTGGATTTTTCAATTTTTTGGGGGTGTCACGAATTAAAGTCCTTTTCGCTCTAGGACGCATATTTAAGGAGATATGGGCAAAAGAAGTTTTTCATATAAAAATTTCATTTTTTTTAGGTTTTGGGTGGATTTTTCAATTTTTTGGGGGTGTCACGAATTAAAGTCCTTTTCGCTCTAGGACGCATATTTAAGGAGATATGGACAAAAGAAGTTTTTCGTATAAAAATTTCAATTTTTTTAGGTTTTGGGTGGATTTTTCAATTTTTTGGGTGTGGTCACGAATTAAAGTCCTTTTCGCTCTAGGACGCTTAGTTTAGGAGATATGGGCAAAAGAAGTTTTTCATATAAAAATTTAAATTTTTTTAGGTTTTGGGTGGATTTTTCAATTTTTTTGGGGTGGTCACGAATTAAAGTCCTTTTCGCTCTAGGACGCATATTTAAGGAGATATGGGCAAAAGAAGTTTTTCATATAAAAATTTCAATTTTTTTAGGTTTTGGGTGGATTTTTCAATTTTTTGGGGGATGTCACGAATTAAAGTCCTTTTCGCTCTAGGACGCATATTTAAGGAGATATGGGCAAAAGAAGTTTTTCATATAAAAATTTCATTTTTTTTAGGTTTTGGGTGGATTTTTCAATTTTTTGGGGGTGTCACGAATTAAAGTCCTTTTCGCTCTAGGACGCATATTTAAGGAGATATGGACAAAAGAAGTTTTTCGTATAAAAATTTCAATTTTTTTAGGTTTTGGGTGGATTTTTCAATTTTTTGGGTGTGGTCACGAATTAAAGTCCTTTTCGCTCTAGGACGCATATTTATGGAGATATGGGCAAAAGAAGTTTTTCGTATAAAAATTTCAATTTTTTAGGTTTTGGGTGGATTTTTCAATTTTTTGGGGTGGTCACGAATTAAAGTCCTTTTCGCTCTAGGACGCATATTTAAGGAGATATGGGCAAAAGAAGTTTTTCATTAAAAAATTTCAATTTTTTTAGGTTTTGGGTGGATTTTTCAATTTTTTTGGGGTGGTCACGAATTAAAGTCCTTTTCGCTCTAGGACGCATATTTAAGGAGATATGGGCAAAAGAAGTTTTTCATATAAAAATTTCAATTTTTTTAGGTTTTGGGTGGATTTTTCAATTTTTTGGGGGTGGTCACGAATTAAAGTCCTTTTCGCTCTAGGACGCTTAGTTTAGGAGATATGGGCAAAAGAAGTTTTTCATATAAAAATTTAAATTTTTTTAGGTTTTGGATGGATTTTTCAATTTTTTGGGGGAGGTCACGAATTAAAGTCCTTTTCGCTCTAGGACGCATATTTAAGGAGATATGGGCAAAAGAAGTTTTTCATATAAAAATTTAAATTTTTTTAGGTTTTGGGTGGATTTTTCAATTTTTTGGGGGTGGTCACGAATTAAAGTCCTTTTCGCTCTAGGACGCTTAGTTTAGGAGATATGGGCAAAAGAAGTTTTTCATATAAAAATTTAAATTTTTTTAGGTTTTGGATGGATTTTTCAATTTTTTGGGGGAGGTCACGAATTAAAGTCCTTTTCGCTCTAGGACGCATATTTAAGGAGATATGGGCAAAAGAAGTGTTTCATATAAAAATTTCAATTTTTTTAGGTTTTGGATGGATTTTTCAATTTTTTGGGGGTGGTCACGAATTAAAGTCCTTTTCGCTCTAGGACGCATATTTAAGGATATATGGGCAAAAGAAGTTTTTCATATAAAAATTTCAATTTTTTTAGGTTTTGGGTGGATTTTTCAATTTTTTGGGGGAGGTCACGAATTAAAGTCCTTTTCGCTCTAGGACGCATATTTAAGGAGATATGGGCAAAAGAAGTTTTTCATATAAAAATTTCAATTTTTTTAGGTTTTGGGTGGATTTTTCAATTTTTTGGGGGAGGTCACGAATTAAAGTCCTTTTCGCTCTAGGACGCATATTTAAGGAGATATGGGCAAAAGAAGTTTTTCATATAAAAATTTAAATTTTTTTAGGTTTTGGGTGGATTTTTCAATTTTTTGGGGGTGGTCACGAATTAAAGTCCTTTTCGCTCTAGGACGCATATTTAAGGAGATATGGGCAAAAGAAGTTTTTCATATAAAAATTTCAATTTTTTAGGTTTTGGGTGGATTTTTCAATTTTTTGGGGAGGTCACGAATTAAAGTCCTTTTCGCTCTAGGACGCATATTTAAGGAGATATGGGCAAAAGAAGTTTTTCATATAAAAATTTCAATTTTTTTAGGTTTTGGGTGGATTTTTCAATTTTTTGGGGGTGGTCACGAATTAAAGTCCTTTTCGCTCTAGGGCGCATATTTAAGGAGATATGGGCAAAAGAAGTTTTTCGTATAAAAATTTCAATTTTTTTAGGTTTTGGGTGGATTTTTCAATTTTTTGGGGTGGTCACGAATTAAAGTCCTTTTCGCTCTAGGACGCATATTTAAGGAGATATGGGCAAAAGAAGTTTTTCATATAAAATTTTTTTTTTATTTTTAGGTTTTGGGTGGATTTTTCAATTTTTTGGGGGTGTCACGAATTAAAGTCCTTTTCGCTCTAGGACGCATATTTAAGGAGATATGGACAAAAGGAGTTTTTCGTATAAAAATTTCAATTTTTTAGGTTTTGGGTGGATTTTTCAATTTTTTGGGTGTGGTCACGAATTAAAGTCCTTTTCGCTCTAGGACGCATATTTAAGGAGATATGGGCAAAAGAAATTTTTCGTATAAAAATTTCAATTTTTTTAGGTTTTGGGTGGATTTTTCAATTTTTTGGGGTGGTCACGAATTAAAGTCCTTTTCGCTCTAGGACGCATATTTAAGGAGATATGGGCAAAAGAAGTTTTTCATATAAAAATTTCAATTTTTTTAGGTTTTGGGTGGATTTTTCAATTTTTTGGGGGATGTCACGAATTAAAGTCCTTTTCGCTCTAGGACGCATATTTAAGGAGATATGGGCAAAAGAGGTTTTTCATATAAAAAATTCAATTTTTTTAGGTTTTGGGTGGATTTTTCAATTTTTTGGGGGAGGTCACGAATTAAAGTCCTTTTCGCTCTAGGACGCTTAGTTTAGGAGATATGGGCAAAAGAAGTTTTTCATATAAAAATTTCAATTTTTTTAGGTTTTGGGTGGATTTTTCAATTTTTTTGGGGTGGTCACGAATTAAAGTCCTTTTCGCTCTAGGACGCATATTTAAGGAGATATGGGCAAAAGAAGTTTTTCATATAAAAATTTCAATTTTTTTAGGTTTTGGGTGGATTTTTCAATTTTTTGGGGGTGGTCACGAATTAAAGTCCTTTTCGCTCTAGGACGCTTAGTTTAGGAGATATGGGCAAAAGAAGTTTTTCATATAAAAATTTAAATTTTTTTAGATTTTGGATGGATTTTTCAATTTTTTGGGGGAGGTCACGAATTAAAGTCCTTTTCGCTCTAGGACGCATATTTAAGGAGATATGGGCAAAAGAAGTTTTTCATATAAAAATTTCATTTTTTTTAGGTTTTGGGTGGATTTTTCAATTTTTTGGGGGAGGTCACGAATTAAAGTCCTTTTCGCTCTAGGACGCTTAGTTTAGGAGATATGGGCAAAAGAAGTTTTTCATATAAAAATTTAAATTTTTTTAGGTTTTGGATGGATTTTTCAATTTTTTGGGGGAGGTCACGAATTAAAGTCCTTTTCGCTCTAGGACGCATATTTAAGGAGATATGGGCAAAAGAAGTTTTTCATATAAAAATTTAAATTTTTTTAGGTTTTGGATGGATTTTTCAATTTTTTGGGGGTGGTCACGAATTAAAGTCCTTTTCGCTCTAGGACGCATATTTAAGGAGATATGGGCAAAAGAAGTTTTTCATATAAAAATTTCAATTTTTATAGGTTTTGGGTGGATTTTTCAATTTTTTGGGGGTGTCACGAATTAAAGTCCTTTTCGCTCTAGGACGCATATTTAAGGAGATATGGGCAAAAGAAGTTTTTCGTATAAAAATTTCAATTTTTTTAGGTTTTGGGTGGATTTTTCAATTTTTTGGGGTGGTCACGAATTAAAGTCCTTTTCGCTCTAGGACGCTTAGTTTAGGAGATATGGGCAAAAGAAGTTTTTCATATAAAAATTTAAATTTTTTTAGGTTTTGGGTGGATTTTTCAATTTTTTGGGGGTGGTCACGAATTAAAGTCCTTTTCGCTCTAGGACGCTTAGTTTAGGAGATATGGGCAAAAGAAGTTTTTCATATAAAAATTTAAATTTTTTTAGGTTTTGGGTGGATTTTTCAATTTTTTGGGGGTGTCACGAATTAAAGTCCTTTTCGCTCTAGGACGCATATTTAAGGAGATATGGGCAAAAGAAGTTTTTCATATAAAAATTTCATTTTTTTTAGGTTTTGGGTGGATTTTTCAATTTTTTGGGGGTGTCACGAATTAAAGTCCTTTTCGCTCTAGGACGCATATTTAAGGAGATATGGACAAAAGAAGTTTTTCGTATAAAAATTTCAATTTTTTTAGGTTTTGGGTGGATTTTTCAATTTTTTGGGGGTGGTCACGAATTAAAGTCCTTTTCGCTCTAGGACGCATATTTAAGGAGATATGGGCAAAAGAAGTTTTTCGTATAAAAATTTCAATTTTTTAGGTTTTGGGTGGATTTTTCAATTTTTTGGGGTGGTCACGAATTAAAGTCCTTTTCGCTCTAGGACGCATATTTAAGGAGATATGGGCAAAAGAAGTTTTTCATATAAAAATTTCAATTTTTTTAGGTTTTGGGTGGATTTTTCAATTTTTTGGGGGATGTCACGAATTAAAGTCCTTTTCGCTCTAGGACGCATATTTAAGGAGATATGGGCAAAAGAGGTTTTTCATATAAAAAATTCAATTTTTTTAGGTTTTGGGTGGATTTTTCAATTTTTTGGGGGTGGTCACGAATTAAAGTCCTTTTCGCTCTAGGACGCTTAGTTTAGGAGATATGGGCAAAAGAAGTTTTTCATATAAAAATTTCAATTTTTTTAGGTTTTGGGTGGATTTTTCAATTTTTTTGGGGTGGTCACGAATTAAAGTCCTTTTCGCTCTAGGACGCATATTTAAGGAGATATGGGCAAAAGAAGTTTTTCATATAAAAATTTCAATTTTTTTAGGTTTTGGGTGGATTTTTCAATTTTTTGGGGGTGGTCACGAATTAAAGTCCTTTTCGCTCTAGGACGCTTAGTTTAGGAGATATGGGCAAAAGAAGTTTTTCATATAAAAATTTAAATTTTTTTAGGTTTTGGATGGATTTTTCAATTTTTTGGGGGAGGTCACGAATTAAAGTCCTTTTCGCTCTAGGACGCATATTTAAGGAGATATGGGCAAAAGAAGTTTTTCATATAAAAATTTAAATTTTTTTAGGTTTTGGGTGGATTTTTCAATTTTTTGGGGGTGGTCACGAATTAAAGTCCTTTTCGCTCTAGGACGCTTAGTTTAGGAGATATGGGCAAAAGAAGTTTTTCATATAAAAATTTAAATTTTTTTAGGTTTTGGATGGATTTTTCAATTTTTTGGGGGAGGTCACGAATTAAAGTCCTTTTCGCTCTAGGACGCATATTTAAGGAGATATGGGCAAAAGAAGTGTTTCATATAAAAATTTCAATTTTTTTAGGTTTTGGATGGATTTTTCAATTTTTTGGGGGTGGTCACGAATTAAAGTCCTTTTCGCTCTAGGACGCATATTTAAGGATATATGGGCAAAAGAAGTTTTTCATATAAAAATTTCATTTTTTTTGGGTTTTGGGTGGATTTTTCAATTTTTTGGGGGTGTCACGAATTAAAGTCCTTTTCGCTCTAGGACGCATATTTAAGGAGATATGGACAAAAGAAGTTTTTCGTATAAAAATTTCAATTTTTTTAGGTTTTGGGTGGATTTTTCAATTTTTTGGGTGTGGTCACGAATTAAAGTCCTTTTCGCTCTAGGACGCATATTTAAGGAGATATGGGCAAAAGAAGTTTTTCATATAAAAATTTCAATTTTTTTAGGTTTTGGGTGGATTTTTCAATTTTTTGGGGGAGGTCACGAATTAAAGTCCTTTTCGCTCTAGGACGCATATTTAAGGAGATATGGGCAAAAGAAGTTTTTCATATAAAAATTTCAATTTTTTTAGGTTTTGGGTGGATTTTTCAATTTTTTGGGGGTGGTCACGAATTAAAGTCCTTTTCGCTCTAGGACGCTTAGTTTAGGAGATATGGGCAAAAGAAGTTTTTCATATAAAAATTTAAATTTTTTTAGGTTTTGGGTGGATTTTTCAATTTTTTGGGGGTGGTCACGAATTAAAGTCCTTTTCGCTCTAGGACGCATATTTAAGGAGATATGGGCAAAAGAAGTTTTTCATATAAAAATTTCAATTTTTTTAGGTTTTGGGTGGATTTTTCAATTTTTTGGGGAGGTCACGAATTAAAGTCCTTTTCGCTCTAGGACGCATATTTAAGGAGATATGGGCAAAAGAAGTTTTTCATATAAAAATTTCAATTTTTTTAGGTTTTGGGCGGATTTTTCAATTTTTTGGGGGTGGTCACGAATTAAAGTCCTTTTCGCTCTAGGGCGCATATTTAAGGAGATATGGGCAAAAGAAGTTTTTCGTATAAAAATTTCAATTTTTTTAGGTTTTGGGTGGATTTTTCAATTTTTTGGGGTGGTCACGAATTAAAGTCCTTTTCGCTCTAGGACGCATATTTAAGGAGATATGGGCAAAAGAAGTTTTTCATATAAAATTTTTTTTTTATTTTTAGGTTTTGGGTGGATTTTTCAATTTTTTGGGGGTGTCACGAATTAAAGTCCTTTTCGCTCTAGGACGCATATTTAAGGAGATATGGACAAAAGGAGTTTTTCGTATAAAAATTTCAATTTTTTTAGGTTTTGGGTGGATTTTTCAATTTTTTGGGTGTGGTCACGAATTAAAGTCCTTTTCGCTCTAGGGCGCTTAGTTTAGGAGATATGGGCAAAAGAAGTTTTTCATATAAAAATTTAAATTTTTTTAGGTTTTGGATGGATTTTTCAATTTTTTGGGGGAGGTCACGAATTAAAGTCCTTTTCGCTCTAGGACGCATATTTAAGGAGATATGGGCAAAAGAAGTTTTTCATATAAAAATTTAATTTTTTTTAGGTTTTGGATGGATTTTTCAATTTTTTGGGGGTGGTCACGAATTAAAGTCCTTTTCGCTCTAGGACGCATATTTAAGGAGATATGGGCAAAAGAAGTTTTTCATATAAAAATTTCAATTTTTTTAGGTTTTGGGTGGATTTTTCAATTTTTTGGGGGTGGTCACGAATTAAAGTCCTTTTCGCTCTAGGACGCTTAGTTTAGGAGATATGGGCAAAAGAAGTTTTTCATATAAAAATTTTAATTTTTTTAGGTTTTGGGTGGATTTTTCAATTTTTTGGGGAGGTCACGAATTAAAGTCCTTTTCGCTCTAGGACGCATATTTAAGGAGATATGGGCAAAAGAAGTTTTTCATATAAAAATTTAAATTTTTTTAGGTTTTGGGTGGATTTTTCAATTTTTTGGGGGTGGTCACGAATTAAAGTCCTTTTCGCTCTAGGACGCTTAGTTTAGGAGATATGGGCAAAAGAAGTTTTTCGTATAAAAATTTCAATTTTTTTAGGTTTTGAGTGGATTTTTCAATTTTTTGGGGAAGGTCACGAATTAAAGTCCTTTTCGCTCTAGGACGCTTAGTTTAGGAGATATGGGCAAAAGAAGTTTTTCATATAAAAATTTCAATTTTTTTAGGTTTTGGGTGGATTTTTCAATTTTTTGGGGAGGTCACGAATTAAAGTCCTTTTCGCTCTAGGACGCATATTTAAGGAGATATGGGCAAAAGAAGTTTTTCATATAAAAATTTCAATTTTTATAGGTTTTGGGTGGATTTTTCAATTTTTTGGGGGTGTCACGAATTAAAGTCCTTTTCGCTCTAGGACGCATATTTAAGGAGATATGGGCAAAAGAAGTTTTTCATATAAAAATTTCATTTTTTTTAGGTTTTGGGTGGATTTTTCAATTTTTTGGGGGTGTCACGAATTAAAGTCCTTTTCGCTCTAGGACGCATATTTAAGGAGATATGGACAAAAGAAGTTTTTCGTATAAAAATTTCAATTTTTTTAGGTTTTGGGTGGATTTTTCAATTTTTTGGGTGTGGTCACGAATTAAAGTCCTTTTCGCTCTAGGACGCATATTTATGGAGATATGGGCAAAAGAAGTTTTTCGTATAAAAATTTCAATTTTTTAGGTTTTGGGTGGATTTTTCAATTTTTTGGGGTGGTCACGAATTAAAGTCCTTTTCGCTCTAGGACGCATATTTAAGGAGATATGGACAAAAGAAGTTTTTCATATAAAAATTTCAATTTTTTTAGGTTTTGGGTGGATTTTTCAATTTTTTTGGGGTGGTCACGAATTAAAGTCCTTTTCGCTCTAGGACGCATATTTAAGGAGATATGGGCAAAAGAAGTTTTTCATATAAAAATTTAAATTTTTTTAGGTTTTGGGTGGATTTTTCAATTTTTTGGGGGTGGTCACGAATTAAAGTCCTTTTCGCTCTAGGACGCTTAGTTTAGGAGATATGGGCAAAAGAAGTTTTTCATATAAAAATTTAAATTTTTTTAGGTTTTGGATGGATTTTTCAATTTTTTGGGGGAGGTCACGAATTAAAGTCCTTTTCGCTCTAGGACGCATATTTAAGGAGATATGGGCAAAAGAAGTTTTTCATATAAAAATTTAAATTTTTTTAGGTTTTGGGTGGATTTTTCAATTTTTTGGGTGTGGTCACGAATTAAAGTCCTTTTCGCTCTAGGACGCATATTTAAGGAGATATGGGCAAAAGAAGTTTTTCATATAAAAATTAAAATTTTTTTAGGTTTTGGGTGGATTTTTCAATTTTTTGGGGGTGGTCACGAATTAAAGTCCTTTTCGCTCTAGGACGCATATTTAAGGAGATATGGGCAAAAGAAGTTTTTCATATAAAAATTTCAATTTTTTTAGGTTTTGGGTGGATTTTTCAATTTTTTGGGGAGGTCACGAATTAAAGTCCTTTTCGCTCTAGGACGCATATTTAAGGAGATATGGGCAAAAGAAGTTTTTCATATAAAAATTTAAATTTTTTTAGGTTTTGGGTGGATTTTTCAATTTTTTGGGGGTGGTCACGAATTAAAGTCCTTTTCGCTCTAGGACGCATATTTAAGGAGATATGGGCAAAAGAAGTTTTTCATATAAAAATTTCAATTTTTTTAGGTTTTGGGTGGATTTTTCAATTTTTTGGGGAGGTCACGAATTAAAGTCCTTTTCGCTCTAGGACGCATATTTAAGGAGATATGGGCAAAAGAAGTTTTTCATATAAAAATTTCAATTTTTTTAGGTTTTGGGTGGATTTTTCAATTTTTTGGGGGTGGTCACGAATTAAAGTCCTTTTCGCTCTAGGGCGCATATTTAAGGAGATATGGGCAAAAGAAGTTTTTCGTATAAAAATTTCAATTTTTTTAGGTTTTGGGTGGATTTTTCAATTTTTGGGGTGGTCACGAATTAAAGTCCTTTTCGCTCTAGGACGCATATTTAAGGAGATATGGGCAAAAGAAGTTTTTCATATAAATTTTTTTTTTTATTTTTAGGTTTTGGGTGGATTTTTCAATTTTTTGGGGGTGTCACGAATTAAAGTCCTTTTCGCTCTAGGACGCATATTTAAGGAGATATGGACAAAAGGAGTTTTTCGTATAAAAATTTCAATTTTTTTAGGTTTTGGGTGGATTTTTCAATTTTTTGGGTGTGGTCACGAATTAAAGTCCTTTTCGCTCTAGGACGCATATTTAAGGAGATATGGGCAAAAGAAATTTTTCGTATAAAAATTTCAATTTTTTTAGGTTTTGGGTGGATTTTTCAATTTTTTGGGGTGGTCACGAATTAAAGTCCTTTTCGCTCTAGGACGCATATTTAAGGAGATATGGGCAAAAGAAGTTTTTCATATAAAAATTTCAATTTTTTTAGGTTTTGGGTGGATTTTTCAATTTTTTGGGGGATGTCACGAATTAAAGTCCTTTTCGCTCTAGGACGCATATTTAAGGAGATATGGGCAAAAGAGGTTTTTCATATAAAAAATTCAATTTTTTTAGGTTTTGGGTGGATTTTTCAATTTTTTGGGGGTGGTCACGAATTAAAGTCCTTTTCGCTCTAGGACGCTTAGTTTAGGAGATATGGGCAAAAGAAGTTTTTCATATAAAAATTTCAATTTTTTTAGGTTTTGGGTGGATTTTTCAATTTTTTTGGGGTGGTCACGAATTAAAGTCCTTTTCGCTCTAGGACGCATATTTAAGGAGATATGGGCAAAAGAAGTTTTTCATATAAAAATTTCAATTTTTTTAGGTTTTGGGTGGATTTTTCAATTTTTTGGGGGTGGTCACGAATTAAAGTCCTTTTCGCTCTAGGACGCTTAGTTTAGGAGATATGGGCAAAAGAAGTTTTTCATATAAAAATTTAAATTTTTTTAGATTTTGGATGGATTTTTCAATTTTTTGGGGGAGGTCACGAATTAAAGTCCTTTTCGCTCTAGGACGCATATTTAAGGAGATATGGGCAAAAGAAGTTTTTCATATAAAAATTTCATTTTTTTTAGGTTTTGGGTGGATTTTTCAATTTTTTGGGGGAGGTCACGAATTAAAGTCCTTTTCGCTCTAGGACGCTTAGTTTAGGAGATATGGGCAAAAGAAGTTTTTCATATAAAAATTTAAATTTTTTTAGGTTTTGGATGGATTTTTCAATTTTTTGGGGGAGGTCACGAATTAAAGTCCTTTTCGCTCTAGGACGCATATTTAAGGAGATATGGGCAAAAGAAGTTTTTCATATAAAAATTTAAATTTTTTTAGGTTTTGGATGGATTTTTCAATTTTTTGGGGGTGGTCACGAATTAAAGTCCTTTTCGCTCTAGGACGCATATTTAAGGAGATATGGGCAAAAGAAGTTTTTCATATAAAAATTTCAATTTTTATAGGTTTTGGGTGGATTTTTCAATTTTTTGGGGGTGTCACGAATTAAAGTCCTTTTCGCTCTAGGACGCATATTTAAGGAGATATGGGCAAAAGAAGTTTTTCGTATAAAAATTTCAATTTTTTTAGGTTTTGGGTGGATTTTTCAATTTTTTGGGGTGGTCACGAATTAAAGTCCTTTTCGCTCTAGGACGCTTAGTTTAGGAGATATGGGCAAAAGAAGTTTTTCATATAAAAATTTAAATTTTTTTAGGTTTTGGGTGGATTTTTCAATATTTTTGGGGTGGTCACGAATTAAAGTCCTTTTCGCTCTAGGACGCATATTTAAGGAGATATGGGCAAAAGAAGTTTTTCATATAAAAATTTAAATTTTTTTAGGTTTTGGGTGGATTTTTCAATTTTTTGGGGGTGTCACGAATTAAAGTCCTTTTCGCTCTAGGACGCATATTTAAGGAGATATGGGCAAAAGAAGTTTTTCATATAAAAATTTCATTTTTTTTAGGTTTTGGGTGGATTTTTCAATTTTTTGGGGGTGTCACGAATTAAAGTCCTTTTCGCTCTAGGACGCATATTTAAGGAGATATGGACAAAAGAAGTTTTTCGTATAAAAATTTCAATTTTTTTAGGTTTTGGGTGGATTTTTCAATTTTTTGGGGGTGGTCACGAATTAAAGTCCTTTTCGCTCTAGGACGCATATTTAAGGAGATATGGGCAAAAGAAGTTTTTCGTATAAAAATTTCAATTTTTTAGGTTTTGGGTGGATTTTTCAATTTTTTGGGGTGGTCACGAATTAAAGTCCTTTTCGCTCTAGGACGCATATTTAAGGAGATATGGGCAAAAGAAGTTTTTCATATAAAAATTTCAATTTTTTTAGGTTTTGGGTGGATTTTTCAATTTTTTGGGGGATGTCACGAATTAAAGTCCTTTTCGCTCTAGGACGCATATTTAAGGAGATATGGGCAAAAGAGGTTTTTCATATAAAAAATTCAATTTTTTTATGTTTTGGGTGGATTTTTCAATTTTTTGGGGGTGGTCACGAATTAAAGTCCTTTTCGCTCTAGGACGCTTAGTTTAGGAGATATGGGCAAAAGAAGTTTTTCATATAAAAATTTCAATTTTTTTAGGTTTTGGGTGGATTTTTCAATTTTTTGGGGGTGGTCACGAATTAAAGTCCTTTTCGCTCTAGGACGCTTAGTTTAGGAGATATGGGCAAAAGAAGTTTTTCATATAAAAATTTCAATTTTTTAGGTTTTGGGTGGATTTTTCAATTTTTTTGGGGTGGTCACGAATTAAAGTCCTTTTCGCTCTAGGACGCATATTTAAGGAGATATGGGCAAAAGAAGTTTTTCATATAAAAATTTCAATTTTTTTAGGTTTTGGGTGGATTTTTCAATTTTTTGGGGGTGGTCACGAATTAAAGTCCTTTTCGCTCTAGGACGCTTAGTTTAGGAGATATGGGCAAAAGAAGTTTTTCATATAAAAATTTAAATTTTTTTAGGTTTTGGATGGATTTTTAAATTTTTTGGGGGAGGTCACGAATTAAAGTCCTTTTCGCTCTAGGACGCATATTTAAGGAGATATGGGCAAAAGAAGTTTTTCATATAAAAATTTAAATTTTTTTAGGTTTTGGGTGGATTTTTCAATTTTTTGGGGGTGGTCACGAATTAAAGTCCTTTTCGCTCTAGGACGCTTAGTTTAGGAGATATGGGCAAAAGAAGTTTTTCATATAAAAATTTAAATTTTTTTAGGTTTTGGATGGATTTTTCAATTTTTTGGGGAGGTCACGAATTAAAGTCCTTTTCGCTCTAGGACGCATATTTAAGGAGATATGGGCAAAAGAAGTGTTTCATATAAAAATTTCAATTTTTTTAGGTTTTGGATGGATTTTTCAATTTTTTGGGGGTGGTCACGAATTAAAGTCCTTTTCGCTCTAGGACGCATATTTAAGGATATATGGGCAAAAGAAGTTTTTCATATAAAAATTTCATTTTTTTTGGGTTTTGGGTGGATTTTTCAATTTTTTGGGGGTGTCACGAATTAAAGTCCTTTTCGCTCTAGGACGCATATTTAAGGAGATATGGACAAAAGAAGTTTTTCGTATAAAAATTTCAATTTTTTTAGGTTTTGGGTGGATTTTTCAATTTTTTGGGTGTGGTCACGAATTAAAGTCCTTTTCGCTCTAGGACGCATATTTAAGGAGATATGGGCAAAAGAAGTTTTTCATATAAAAATTTCAATTTTTTTAGGTTTTGGGTGGATTTTTCAATTTTTTGGGGGAGGTCACGAATTAAAGTCCTTTTCGCTCTAGGACGCATATTTAAGGAGATATGGGCAAAAGAAGTTTTTCATATAAAAATTTCAATTTTTTTAGGTTTTGGGTGGATTTTTCAATTTTTTGGGGGTGGTCACGAATTAAAGTCCTTTTCGCTCTAGGACGCTTAGTTTAGGAGATATGGGCAAAAGAAGTTTTTCATATAAAAATTTAATTTTTTTTAGGTTTTGGGTGGATTTTTCAATTTTTTGGGGGTGGTCACGAATTAAAGTCCTTTTCGCTCTAGGACGCATATTTAAGGAGATATGGGCAAAAGAAGTTTTTCATATAAAAATTTCAATTTTTTTAGGTTTTGGGTGGATTTTTCAATTTTTTGGGGAGGTCACGAATTAAAGTCCTTTTCGCTCTAGGACGCATATTTAAGGAGATATGGGCAAAAGAAGTTTTTCATATAAAAATTTCAATTTTTTTAGGTTTTGGGCGGATTTTTCAATTTTTTGGGGGTGGTCACGAATTAAAGTCCTTTTCGCTCTAGGGCGCATATTTAAGGAGATATGGGCAAAAGAAGTTTTTCGTATAAAAATTTCAATTTTTTTAGGTTTTGGGTGGATTTTTCAATTTTTTGGGGTGGTCACGAATTAAAGTCCTTTTCGCTCTAGGACGCATATTTAAGGAGATATGGGCAAAAGAAGTTTTTCATATAAATTTTTTTTTTATTTTTAGGTTTTGGGTGGATTTTTCAATTTTTTGGGGGTGTCACGAATTAAAGTCCTTTTCGCTCTAGGACGCATCTTTAAGGAGATATGGACAAAAGGAGTTTTTCGTATAAAAATTTCAATTTTTTTAGGTTTTGGGTGGATTTTTCAATTTTTTGGGTGTGGTCACGAATTAAAGTCCTTTTCGCTCTAGGGCTCTTAGTTTAGGAGATATGGGCAAAAGAAGTTTTTCATATAAAAATTTAAATTTTTTTAGGTTTTGGATGGATTTTTCAATTTTTTGGGGGAGGTCACGAATTAAAGTCCTTTTCGCTCTAGGACGCATATTTAAGGAGATATGGGCAAAAGAAGTTTTTCATATAAAAATTTCAATTTTTATAGGTTTTGGGTGGATTTTTCAATTTTTTGGGGGTGTCACGAATTAAAGTCCTTTTCGCTCTAGGACGCATATTTAAGGAGATATGGGCAAAAGAAGTTTTTCGTATAAAAATTTCAATTTTTTTAGGTTTTGGGTGGATTTTTCAATTTTTTGGGGGTGGTCACGAATTAAAGTCCTTTTCGCTCTAGGACGCATATTTAAGGAGATATGGGCAAAAGAAGTTTTTCATATAAAAATTTCAATTTTTTTAGGTTTTGGGTGGATTTTTCAATTTTTTGGGGGTGGTCACGAATTAAAGTCCTTTTCGCTCTAGGGCGCTTAGTTTAGGAGATATGGGCAAAAGAAGTTTTTCATATAAAAATTTAAATTTTTTTAGATTTTGGATGGATTTTTCAATTTTTTGGGGGAGGTCACGAATTAAAGTCCTTTTCGCTCTAGGACGCATATTTAAGGAGATATGGGCAAAAGAAGTTTTTCATATAAAAATTTCAATTTTTTTAGGTTTTGGGTGGATTTTTCAATTTTTTGGGGGTGGTCACGAATTAAAGTCCTTTTCGCTCTAGGACGCTTAGTTTAGGAGATATGGGCAAAAGAAGTTTTTCATATAAAAATTTAAATTTTTTTAGGTTTTGGATGGATTTTTCAATTTTTTGGGGGTGGTCACGAATTAAAGTCCTTTTCACTCTAGGACGCATATTTAAGGAGATATGGGCAAAAGAAGTTTTTCATATAAAAATTTAAATGTTTTTAGGTTTTGGATGGATTTTTCAATTTTTTGGGGGAGGTCACGAATTAAAGTCCTTTTCGCCCTAGGACGCTTAGTTTAGGAGATATGGGCAAAAGAAGTTTTTCATATAAAAATTTAAATTTTTTTAGGTTTTGGATGGATTTTTCAATTTTTTGGGGGAGGTCACGAATTAAAGTCCTTTTCGCTCTAGGACGCATATTTAAGGAGATATGGGCAAAAGAAGTTTTTCATATAAAAATTTAAATTTTTTTAGGTTTTGGGTGGATTTTTCAATTTTTTGGGGGTGGTCACGAATTAAAGTCCTTTTCGCTCTAGGACGCATATTTAAGGAGATATGGGCAAAAGAAGTTTTTCATATAAAAATTTCAATTTTTTTAGGTTTTGGGTGGATTTTTCAATTTTTTGGGGAGGTCACGAATTAAAGTCCTTTTCGCTCTAGGACGCATATTTAAGGAGATATGGGCAAAAGAAGTTTTTCATATAAAAATTTCAATTTTTTTAGGTTTTGGGTGGATTTTTCAATTTTTTGGGGGTGGTCACGAATTAAAGTCCTTTTCGCTCTAGGACGTTAGTTTAGGAGATATGGGCAAAAGAAGTTTTTCATATAAAAATTTAAATTTTTTTAGATTTTGGATGGATTTTTCAATTTTTTGGGGGAGGTCACGAATTAAAGTCCTTTTCGCTCTAGGACGCATATTTAAGGAGATATGGGCAAAAGAAGTTTTTCATATAAAAATTTCATTTTTTTTAGGTTTTGGGTGGATTTTTCAATTTTTTGGGGGAGGTCACGAATTAAAGTCCTTTTCGCTCTAGGACGCTTAGTTTAGGAGATATGGGCAAAAGAAGTTTTTCATATAAAAATTTAAATTTTTTTAGGTTTTGGATGGATTTTTCAATTTTTTGGGGGAGGTCACGAATTAAAGTCCTTTTCGCTCTAGGACGCATATTTAAGGAGATATGGGCAAAAGAAGTTTTTCATATAAAAATTTAAATTTTTTTAGGTTTTGGATGGATTTTTCAATTTTTTGGGGGTGGTCACGAATTAAAGTCCTTTTCGCTCTAGGACGCATATTTAAGGAGATATGGGCAAAAGAAGTTTTTCATATAAAAATTTCAATTTTTATAGGTTTTGGGTGGATTTTTCAATTTTTTGGGGGTGTCACGAATTAAAGTCCTTTTCGCTCTAGGACGCATATTTAAGGAGATATGGGCAAAAGAAGTTTTTCGTATAAAAATTTCAATTTTTTTAGGTTTTGGGTGGATTTTTCAATTTTTTGGGGTGGTCACGAATTAAAGTCCTTTTCGCTCTAGGACGCTTAGTTTAGGAGATATGGGCAAAAGAAGTTTTTCATATAAAAATTTCAATTTTTTTAGGTTTTGGGTGGATTTTTCAATTTTTTTGGGGTGGTCACGAATTAAAGTCCTTTTCGCTCTAGGACGCATATTTAAGGAGATATGGGCAAAAGAAGTTTTTCATATAAAAATTTCAATTTTTTTAGGTTTTGGGTGGATTTTTCAATTTTTTGGGGGTGTCACGAATTAAAGTCCTTTTCGCTCTAGGACGCATATTTAAGGAGATATGGGCAAAAGAAGTTTTTCATATAAAAATTTCATTTTTTTTAGGTTTTGGGTGGATTTTTCAATTTTTTGGGGGTGTCACGAATTAAAGTCCTTTTCGCTCTAGGACGCATATTTAAGGAGATATGGACAAAAGAAGTTTTTCGTATAAAAATTTCAATTTTTTTAGGTTTTGGGTGGATTTTTCAATTTTTTGGGTGTGGTCACGAATTAAAGTCCTTTTCGCTCTAGGACGCTTAGTTTAGGAGATATGGGCAAAAGAAGTTTTTCATATAAAAATTTAAATTTTTTTAGGTTTTGGATGGATTTTTCAATTTTTTGGGGGTGGTCACGAATTAAAGTCCTTTTCACTCTAGGACGCATATTTAAGGAGATATGGGCAAAAGAAGTTTTTCATATAAAAATTTAAATGTTTTTAGGTTTTGGATGGATTTTTCAATTTTTTGGGGGAGGTCACGAATTAAAGTCCTTTTCGCCCTAGGACGCTTAGTTTAGGAGATATGGGCAAAAGAAGTTTTTCATATAAAAATTTAAATTTTTTTAGGTTTTGGATGGATTTTTCAATTTTTTGGGGGAGGTCACGAATTAAAGTCCTTTTCGCTCTAGGACGCATATTTAAGGAGATATGGGCAAAAGAAGTTTTTCATATAAAAATTTAAATTTTTTTAGGTTTTGGGTGGATTTTTCAATTTTTTGGGGGTGGTCACGAATTAAAGTCCTTTTCGCTCTAGGACGCATATTTAAGGAGATATGGGCAAAAGAAGTTTTTCATATAAAAATTTCAATTTTTTTAGGTTTTGGGTGGATTTTTCAATTTTTTGGGGAGGTCACGAATTAAAGTCCTTTTCGCTCTAGGACGCATATTTAAGGAGATATGGGCAAAAGAAGTTTTTCATATAAAAATTTCAATTTTTTTAGGTTTTGGGTGGATTTTTCAATTTTTTGGGGGTGGTCACGAATTAAAGTCCTTTTCGCTCTAGGACGTTAGTTTAGGAGATATGGGCAAAAGAAGTTTTTCATATAAAAATTTAAATTTTTTTAGATTTTGGATGGATTTTTCAATTTTTTGGGGGAGGTCACGAATTAAAGTCCTTTTCGCTCTAGGACGCATATTTAAGGAGATATGGGCAAAAGAAGTTTTTCATATAAAAATTTCATTTTTTTTAGGTTTTGGGTGGATTTTTCAATTTTTTGGGGGAGGTCACGAATTAAAGTCCTTTTCGCTCTAGGACGCTTAGTTTAGGAGATATGGGCAAAAGAAGTTTTTCATATAAAAATTTAAATTTTTTTAGGTTTTGGATGGATTTTTCAATTTTTTGGGGGAGGTCACGAATTAAAGTCCTTTTCGCTCTAGGACGCATATTTAAGGAGATATGGGCAAAAGAAGTTTTTCATATAAAAATTTAAATTTTTTTAGGTTTTGGATGGATTTTTCAATTTTTTGGGGGTGGTCACGAATTAAAGTCCTTTTCGCTCTAGGACGCATATTTAAGGAGATATGGGCAAAAGAAGTTTTTCATATAAAAATTTCAATTTTTATAGGTTTTGGGTGGATTTTTCAATTTTTTGGGGGTGTCACGAATTAAAGTCCTTTTCGCTCTAGGACGCATATTTAAGGAGATATGGGCAAAAGAAGTTTTTCGTATAAAAATTTCAATTTTTTTAGGTTTTGGGTGGATTTTTCAATTTTTTGGGGTGGTCACGAATTAAAGTCCTTTTCGCTCTAGGACGCTTAGTTTAGGAGATATGGGCAAAAGAAGTTTTTCATATAAAAATTTCAATTTTTTTAGGTTTTGGGTGGATTTTTCAATTTTTTTGGGGTGGTCACGAATTAAAGTCCTTTTCGCTCTAGGACGCATATTTAAGGAGATATGGGCAAAAGAAGTTTTTCATATAAAAATTTCAATTTTTTTAGGTTTTGGGTGGATTTTTCAATTTTTTGGGGGTGTCACGAATTAAAGTCCTTTTCGCTCTAGGACGCATATTTAAGGAGATATGGGCAAAAGAAGTTTTTCATATAAAAATTTCATTTTTTTTAGGTTTTGGGTGGATTTTTCAATTTTTTGGGGGTGTCACGAATTAAAGTCCTTTTCGCTCTAGGACGCATATTTAAGGAGATATGGACAAAAGAAGTTTTTCGTATAAAAATTTCAATTTTTTTAGGTTTTGGGTGGATTTTTCAATTTTTTGGGTGTGGTCACGAATTAAAGTCCTTTTCGCTCTAGGACGCTTAGTTTAGGAGATATGGGCAAAAGAAGTTTTTCATATAAAAATTTAAATTTTTTTAGGTTTTGGGTGGATTTTTCAATTTTTTTGGGGTGGTCACGAATTAAAGTCCTTTTCGCTCTAGGACGCATATTTAAGGAGATATGGGCAAAAGAAGTTTTTCATATAAAAATTTAAATTTTTTTAGGTTTTGGATGGATTTTTCAATTTTTTGGGGGTGGTCACGAATTAAAGTCCTTTTCGCTCTAGGACGCATATTTAAGGAGATATGGGCAAAAGAAGTTTTTCATATAAAAATTTAAATTTTTTTAGGTTTTGGGTGGATTTTTCAATTTTTTGGGGGTGTCACGAATTAAAGTCCTTTTCGCTCTAGGACGCATATTTAAGGAGATATGGACAAAAGAAGTTTTTCGTATAAAAATTTCAATTTTTTTAGGTTTTGGGTGGATTTTTCAATTTTTTGGGTGTGGTCACGAATTAAAGTCCTTTTCGCTCTAGGACGCATATTTAAGGAGATATGGGCAAAAGAAGTTTTTCGTATAAAAATTTCAATTTTTTAGGTTTTGGGTGGATTTTTCAATTTTTTGGGGTGGTCACGAATTAAAGTCCTTTTCGCTCTAGGACGCATATTTAAGGAGATATGGGCAAAAGAAGTTTTTCATATAAAAATTTCAATTTTTTTAGGTTTTGGGTGGATTTTTCAATTTTTTGGGGGATGTCACGAATTAAAGTCCTTTTCGCTCTAGGACGCATATTTAAGGAGATATGGGCAAAAGAGGTTTTTCATATAAAAAATTCAATTTTTTTAGGTTTTGGGTGGATTTTTCAATTTTTTGGGGGTGGTCACGAATTAAAGTCCTTTTCGCTCTAGGACGCTTAGTTTAGGAGATATGGGCAAAAGAAGTTTTTCATATAAAAATTTCAATTTTTTTAGGTTTTGGGTGGATTTTTCAATTTTTTTGGGGTGGTCACGAATTAAAGTCCTTTTCGCTCTAGGACGCATATTTAAGGAGATATGGGCAAAAGAAGTTTTTCATATAAAAATTTCAATTTTTTTAGGTTTTGGGTGGATTTTTCAATTTTTTGGGGGTGGTCACGAATTAAAGTCCTTTTCGCTCTAGGACGCTTAGTTTAGGAGATATGGGCAAAAGAAGTTTTTCATATAAAAATTTAAATTTTTTTAGGTTTTGGGTGGATTTTTCAATTTTTTTGGGGTGGTCACGAATTAAAGTCCTTTTCGCTCTAGGACGCATATTTAAGGAGATATGGGCAAAAGAGGTTTTTCATATAAAAAATTCAATTTTTTTAGGTTTTGGGTGGATTTTTCAATTTTTTGGGGGTGGTCACGAATTAAAGTCCTTTTCGCTCTAGGACGCTTAGTTTAGGAGATATGGGCAAAAGAAGTTTTTCATATAAAAATTTAAATTTTTTTAGGTTTTGGGTGGATTTTTCAATTTTTTTGGGGTGGTCACGAATTAAAGTCCTTTTCGCTCTAGGACGCATATTTAAGGAGATATGGGCAAAAGAAGTTTTTCATATAAAAATTTAAATTTTTTTAGGTTTTGGGTGGATTTTTCAATTTTTTGGGGGTGGTCACGAATTAAAGTCCTTTTCGCTCTAGGACGCTTAGTTTAGGAGATATGGGCAAAAGAAGTTTTTCATATAAAAATTTAAATTTTTTTAGGTTTTGGATGGATTTTTCAATTTTTTGGGGGAGGTCACGAATTAAAGTCCTTTTCGCTCTAGGACGCATATTTAAGGAGATATGGGCAAAAGAAGTGTTTCATATAAAAATTTCAATTTTTTTAGGTTTTGGATGGATTTTTCAATTTTTTGGGGGTGGTCACGAATTAAAGTCCTTTTCGCTCTAGGACGCATATTTAAGGATATATGGGCAAAAGAAGTTTTTCATATAAAAATTTCAATTTTTTTAGGTTTTGGGTGGATTTTTCAATTTTTTGGGGGAGGTCACGAATTAAAGTCCTTTTCGCTCTAGGACGCATATTTAAGGAGATATGGGCAAAAGAAGTTTTTCATATAAAAATTTCAATTTTTTTAGGTTTTGGGTGGATTTTTCAATTTTTTGGGGGAGGTCACGAATTAAAGTCCTTTTCGCTCTAGGACGCATATTTAAGGAGATATGGGCAAAAGAAGTTTTTCATATAAAAATTTAAATTTTTTTAGGTTTTGGGTGGATTTTTCAATTTTTTGGGGGTGGTCACGAATTAAAGTCCTTTTCGCTCTAGGACGCATATTTAAGGAGATATGGGCAAAAGAAGATTTTCATATAAAAATTTCAATTTTTTTAGGTTTTGGGTGGATTTTTCAATTTTTTGGGGAGGTCACGAATTAAAGTCCTTTTCGCTCTAGGACGCATATTTAAGGAGATATGGGCAAAAGAAGTTTTTCATATAAAAATTTCAATTTTTTTAGGTTTTGGGTGGATTTTTCAATTTTTTGGGGGTGGTCACGAATTAAAGTCCTTTTCGCTCTAGGGCGCATATTTAAGGAGATATGGGCAAAAGAAGTTTTTCATATAATTTTTTTTTTTTATTTTTAGGTTTTGGGTGGATTTTTCAATTTTTTGGGGGTGTCACGAATTAAAGTCCTTTTCGCTCTAGGACGCATATTTAAGGAGATATGGACAAAAGGAGTTTTTCGTATAAAAATTTCAATTTTTTTAGGTTTTGGGTGGATTTTTCAATTTTTTGGGTGTGGTCACGAATTAAAGTCCTTTTCGCTCTAGGACGCATATTTAAGGAGATATGGGCAAAAGAAATTTTTCGTATAAAAATTTCAATTTTTTTAGGTTTTGGGTGGATTTTTCAATTTTTTGGGGTGGTCACGAATTAAAGTCCTTTTCGCTCTAGGACGCATATTTAAGGAGATATGGGCAAAAGAAGTTTTTCATATAAAAATTTCAATTTTTTTAGGTTTTGGGTGGATTTTTCAATTTTTTGGGGGATGTCACGAATTAAAGTCCTTTTCGCTCTAGGACGCATATTTAAGGAGATATGGGCAAAAGAGGTTTTTCATATAAAAAATTCAATTTTTTTAGGTTTTGGGTGGATTTTTCAATTTTTTGGGGGTGGTCACGAATTAAAGTCCTTTTCGCTCTAGGACGCTTAGTTTAGGAGATATGGGCAAAAGAAGTTTTTCATATAAAAATTTCAATTTTTTTAGGTTTTGGGTGGATTTTTCAATTTTTTTGGGGTGGTCACGAATTAAAGTCCTTTTCGCTCTAGGACGCATATTTAAGGAGATATGGGCAAAAGAAGTTTTTCATATAAAAATTTCAATTTTTTTAGGTTTTGGGTGGATTTTTCAATTTTTTGGGGGTGGTCACGAATTAAAGTCCTTTTCGCTCTAGGACGCTTAGTTTAGGAGATATGGGCAAAAGAAGTTTTTCATATAAAAATTTAAATTTTTTTAGATTTTGGATGGATTTTTCAATTTTTTGGGGGAGGTCACGAATTAAAGTCCTTTTCGCTCTAGGACGCATATTTAAGGAGATATGGGCAAAAGAAGTTTTTCATATAAAAATTTCATTTTTTTTAGGTTTTGGGTGGATTTTTCAATTTTTTGGGGGAGGTCACGAATTAAAGTCCTTTTCGCTCTAGGACGCTTAGTTTAGGAGATATGGGCAAAAGAAGTTTTTCATATAAAAATTTAAATTTTTTTAGGTTTTGGATGGATTTTTCAATTTTTTGGGGGAGGTCACGAATTAAAGTCCTTTTCGCTCTAGGACGCATATTTAAGGAGATATGGGCAAAAGAAGTTTTTCATATAAAAATTTAAATTTTTTTAGGTTTTGGATGGATTTTTCAATTTTTTGGGGGTGGTCACGAATTAAAGTCCTTTTCGCTCTAGGACGCATATTTAAGGAGATATGGGCAAAAGAAGTTTTTCATATAAAAATTTCAATTTTTATAGGTTTTGGGTGGATTTTTCAATTTTTTGGGGGTGTCACGAATTAAAGTCCTTTTCGCTCTAGGACGCATATTTAAGGAGATATGGGCAAAAGAAGTTTTTCGTATAAAAATTTCAATTTTTTTAGGTTTTGGGTGGATTTTTCAATTTTTTGGGGTGGTCACGAATTAAAGTCCTTTTCGCTCTAGGACGCTTAGTTTAGGAGATATGGGCAAAAGAAGTTTTTCATATAAAAATTTAAATTTTTTTAGGTTTTGGGTGGATTTTTCAATTTTTTTGGGGTGGTCACGAATTAAAGTCCTTTTCGCTCTAGGACGCATATTTAAGGAGATATGGGCAAAAGAAGTTTTTCATATAAAAATTTCAATTTTTTTAGGTTTTGGGTGGATTTTTCAATTTTTTGGGGGTGTCACGAATTAAAGTCCTTTTCGCTCTAGGACGCATATTTAAGGAGATATGGGCAAAAGAAGTTTTTCATATAAAAATTTCATTTTTTTTAGGTTCTGGGTGGATTTTTCAATTTTTTGGGGGTGTCACGAATTAAAGTCCTTTTCGCTCTAGGACGCATATTTAAGGAGATATGGACAAAAGAAGTTTTTCGTATAAAAATTTCAATTTTTTTAGGTTTTGGGTGGATTTTTCAATTTTTTGGGTGTGGTCACGAATTAAAGTCCTTTTCGCTCTAGGACGCTTAGTTTAGGAGATATGGGCAAAAGAAGTTTTTCATATAAAAATTTAAATTTTTTTAGGTTTTGGGTGGATTTTTCAATTTTTTTGGGGTGGTCACGAATTAAAGTCCTTTTCGCTCTAGGACGCATATTTAAGGAGATATGGGCAAAAGAAGTTTTTCATATAAAAATTTCAATTTTTTTAGGTTTTGGGTGGATTTTTCAATTTTTTGGGGGATGTCACGAATTAAAGTCCTTTTCGCTCTAGGACGCATATTTAAGGAGATATGGGCAAAAGAAGTTTTTCATATAAAAATTTCATTTTTTTTAGGTTTTGGGTGGATTTTTCAATTTTTTGGGGGTGTCACGAATTAAAGTCCTTTTCGCTCTAGGACGCATATTTAAGGAGATATGGACAAAAGAAGTTTTTCGTATAAAAATTTCAATTTTTTTAGGTTTTGGGTGGATTTTTCAATTTTTTGGGTGTGGTCACGAATTAAAGTCCTTTTCGCTCTAGGACGCATATTTAAGGAGATATGGGCAAAAGAAGTTTTTCGTATAAAAATTTCAATTTTTTAGGTTTTGGGTGGATTTTTCAATTTTTTGGGGTGGTCACGAATTAAAGTCCTTTTCGCTCTAGGACGCATATTTAAGGAGATATGGGCAAAAGAAGTTTTTCATATAAAAATTTCAATTTTTTTAGGTTTTGGGTGGATTTTTCAATTTTTTGGGGGATGTCACGAATTAAAGTCCTTTTCGCTCTAGGACGCATATTTAAGGAGATATGGGCAAAAGAGGTTTTTCATATAAAAAATTCAATTTTTTTAGGTTTTGGGTGGATTTTTCAATTTTTTGGGGGTGGTCACGAATTAAAGTCCTTTTCGCTCTAGGACGCTTAGTTTAGGAGATATGGGCAAAAGAAGTTTTTCATATAAAAATTTCAATTTTTTAGGTTTTGGGTGGATTTTTCAATTTTTTGGGGTGGTCACGAATTAAAGTCCTTTTCGCTCTAGGACGCATATTTAAGGAGATATGGGCAAAAGAAGTTTTTCATATGAAAATTTCAATTTTTTTAGGTTTTGGGTGGATTTTTCAATTTTTTGGGGGTGTCACGAATTAAAGTCCTTTTCGCTCTAGGACGCATATTTAAGGAGATATGGACAAAAGAAGTTTTTCGTATAAAAATTTCAATTTTTTTAGGTTTTGGGTGGATTTTTCAATTTTTTGGGTGTGGTCACGAATTAAAGTCCTTTTCGCTCTAGGACGCTTAGTTTAGGAGATATGGGCAAAAGAAGTTTTTCATATAAAAATTTAAATTTTTTTAGGTTTTGGGTGGATTTTTCAATTTTTTTGGGGTGGTCACGAATTAAAGTCCTTTTCGCTCTAGGACGCATATTTAAGGAGATATGGGCAAAAGAAGTTTTTCATATAAAAATTTCAATTTTTTTAGGTTTTGGGTGGATTTTTCAATTTTTTGGGGGATGTCACGAATTAAAGTCCTTTTCGCTCTAGGACGCATATTTAAGGAGATATGGGCAAAAGAAGTTTTTCATATAAAAATTTCATTTTTTTTAGGTTTTGGGTGGATTTTTCAATTTTTTGGGGGTGTCACGAATTAAAGTCCTTTTCGCTCTAGGACGCATATTTAAGGAGATATGGACAAAAGAAGTTTTTCGTATAAAAATTTAAATTTTTTTAGGTTTTGGGTGGATTTTTCAATTTTTTGGGTGTGGTCACGAATTAAAGTCCTTTTCGCTCTAGGACGCATATTTAAGGAGATATGGGCAAAAGAAGTTTTTCGTATAAAAATTTCAATTTTTTAGGTTTTGGGTGGATTTTTCAATTTTTTGGGGTGGTCACGAATTAAAGTCCTTTTCGCTCTAGGACGCATATTTAAGGAGATATGGGCAAAAGAGGTTTTTCATATAAAAAATTCAATTTTTTTAGGTTTTGGGTGGATTTTTCAATTTTTTGGGGGTGGTCACGAATTAAAGTCCTTTTCGCTCTAGGACGCATATTTAAGGAGATATGGGCAAAAGAAGTTTTTCATATAAAAATTTCAATTTTTTTAGGTTTTGGGTGGATTTTTCAATTTTTTGGGGGATGTCACGAATTAAAGTCCTTTTCGCTCTAGGACGCATATTTAAGGAGATATGGGCAAAAGAAGTTTTTCATATAAAAATTTCATTTTTTTTAGGTTTTGGGTGGATTTTTCAATTTTTTGGGGGTGTCACGAATTAAAGTCCTTTTCGCTCTAGGAAGCATATTTAAGGAGATATGGACAAAAGAAGTTTTTCGTATAAAAATTTCAATTTTTTTAGGTTTTGGGTGGATTTTTCAATTTTTTGGGTGTGGTCACGAATTAAAGTCCTTTTCGCTCTAGGACGCATATTTAAGGAGATATGGGCAAAAGAAGTTTTTCATATAAAAATTTCAATTTTTTTAGGTTTTGGGTGGATTTTTCAATTTTTTGGGGGATGTCACGAATTAAAGTCCTTTTCGCTCTAGGACGCATATTTAAGGAGATATGGGCAAAAGAGGTTTTTCATATAAAAAATTCAATTTTTTTAGGTTTTGGGTGGATTTTTCAATTTTTTGGGGGTGGTCACGAATTAAAGTCCTTTTCGCTCTAGGACGCTTAGTTTAGGAGATATGGGCAAAAGAAGTTTTTCATATAAAAATTTCAATTTTTTTAGGTTTTGGGTGGATTTTTCAATTTTTTTGGGGTGGTCACGAATTAAAGTCCTTTTCGCTCTAGGACGCATATTTAAGGAGATATGGGCAAAAGAAGTTTTTCATATAAAAATTTCAATTTTTTTAGGTTTTGGGTGGATTTTTCAATTTTTTGGGGGTGGTCACGAATTAAAGTCCTTTTCGCTCTAGGACGCTTAGTTTAGGAGATATGGGCAAAAGAAGTTTTTCATATAAAAATTTAAATTTTTTTAGGTTTTGGATGGATTTTTCAATTTTTTGGGGGAGGTCACGAATTAAAGTCCTTTTCGCTCTAGGACGCATATTTAAGGAGATATGGGCAAAAGAAGTGTTTCATATAAAAATTTCAATTTTTTTAGGTTTTGGATGGATTTTTCAATTTTTTGGGGGTGGTCACGAATTAAAGTCCTTTTCGCTCTAGGACGCATATTTAAGGATATATGGGCAAAAGAAATTTTTCATATAAAAATTTCATTTTTTTTGGGTTTTGGGTGGATTTTTCAATTTTTTGGGGGTGTCACGAATTAAAGTCCTTTTCGCTCTAGGACGCATATTTAAGGAGATATGGACAAAAGAAGTTTTTCGTATAAAAATTTCAATTTTTTTAGGTTTTGGGTGGATTTTTCAATTTTTTGGGTGTGGTCACGAATTAAAGTCCGTTTCGCTCTAGGACGCATATTTAAGGAGATATTGGCAAAAGAAGTTTTTCATATAAAAATTTCAATTTTTTTAGGTTTTGGGTGGATTTTTCAATTTTTTGGGGGAGGTCACGAATTAAAGTCCTTTTCGCTCTAGGACGCATATTTAAGGAGATATGGGCAAAAGAAGTTTTTCATATAAAAATTTCAATTTTTTTAGGTTTTGGGTGGATTTTTCAATTTTTTGGGGGTGGTCACGAATTAAAGTCCTTTTCGCTCTAGGACGCTTAGTTTAGGAGATATGGGCAAAAGAAGTTTTTCATATAAAAATTTAAATTTTTTTAGGTTTTGGGTGGATTTTTCAATTTTTTGGGGGTGGT
Source organism: Haematobia irritans (assembly GCF_050003625.1). Taxonomy (NCBI): domain Eukaryota; kingdom Metazoa; phylum Arthropoda; class Insecta; order Diptera; family Muscidae; genus Haematobia; species Haematobia irritans. The sequence goes on along the minus strand of NC_134397.1, from coordinate 160,879,255 downwards.
CACGAATTAAAGTCCTTTTCGCTCTAGGACGCATATTTAAGGAGATATGGGCAAAAGAAGTTTTTCATATAAAAATTTAAATTTTTTTAGGTTTTGGGTGGATTTTTCAATTTTTTGGGGAGGTCACGAATTAAAGTCCTTTTCGCTCTAGGACGCATATTTAAGGAGATATGGGCAAAAGAAGTTTTTCATATAAAAATTTCAATTTTTTTAGGTTTTGGGTGGATTTTTCAATTTTTTGGGGGTGGTCACGAATTAAAGTCCTTTTCGCTCTAGGGCGCATATTTAAGGAGATATGGGCAAAAGAAGTTTTTCGTATAAAAATTTCAATTTTTTTAGGTTTTGGGTGGATTTTTCAATTTTTTGGGGTGGTCACGAATTAAAGTCCTTTTCGCTCTAGGACGCATATTTAAGGAGATATGGGCAAAAGAAGTTTTTCATATAAAATTTTTTTTTTATTTTTAGGTTTTGGGTGGATTTTTCAATTTTTTGGGGGTGTCACGAATTAAAGTCCTTTTCGCTCTAGGACGCATATTTAAGGAGATATGGACAAAAGGAGTTTTTCGTATAAAAATTTCAATTTTTTTAGGTTTTGGGTGGATTTTTCAATTTTTTGGGTGTGGTCACGAATTAAAGTCCTTTTCGCTCTAGGGCGCTTAGTTTAGGAGATATGGGCAAAAGAAGTTTTTCATATAAAAATTTAAATTTTTTTAGGTTTTGGATGGATTTTTCAATTTTTTGGGGGAGGTCACGAATTAAAGTCCTTTTCGCTCTAGGACGCATATTTAAGGAGATATGGGCAAAAGAAGTTTTTCATATAAAAATTTAAATTTTTTTAGGTTTTGGATGGATTTTTCAATTTTTTGGGGGTGGTCACGAATTAAAGTCCTTTTCGCTCTAGGACGCATATTTAAGGAGATATGGGCAAAAGAAGTTTTTCATATAAAAATTTAATTTTTTTTAGGTTTTGGGTGGATTTTTCAATTTTTTGGGGGAGGTCACGAATTAAAGTCCTTTTCGCTCTAGGACGCTTAGTTTAGGAGATATGGGCAAAAGAAGTTTTTCATATAAAAATTTAAATTTTTTTAGGTTTTGGATGGATTTTTCAATTTTTTGGGGGAGGTCACGAATTAAAGTCCTTTTCGCTCTAGGACGCATATTTAAGGAGATATGGGCAAAAGAAGTTTTTCATATAAAAATTTAAATTTTTTTAGGTTTTGGATGGATTTTTCAATTTTTTGGGGGTGGTCACGAATTAAAGTCCTTTTCGCTCTAGGACGCATATTTAAGGAGATATGGGCAAAAGAAGTTTTTCATATAAAAATTTCAATTTTTATAGGTTTTGGGTGGATTTTTCAATTTTTTGGGGGTGTCACGAATTAAAGTCCTTTTCGCTCTAGGACGCATATTTAAGGAGATATGGGCAAAAGAAGTTTTTCGTATAAAAATTTCAATTTTTTTAGGTTTTGGGTGGATTTTTCAATTTTTTGGGGGTGGTCACGAATTAAAGTCCTTTTCGCTCTAGGACGCATATTTAAGGAGATATGGGCAAAAGAAGTTTTTCATATAAAAATTTCAATTTTTTTAGGTTTTGGGTGGATTTTTCAATTTTGTGGGGGTGGTCACGAATTAAAGTCCTTTTCGCTCTAGGGCGCTTAGTTTAGGAGATATGGGCAAAAGAAGTTTTTCATATAAAAATTTAAATTTTTTTAGGTTTTGGATGGATTTTTCAATTTTTTGGGGGAGGTCACGAATTAAAGTCCTTTTCGCTCTAGGACGCATATTTAAGGAGATATGGGCAAAAGAAGTTTTTCATATAAAAATTTCAATTTTTTTAGGTTTTGGGTGGATTTTTCAATTTTTTGGGGGTGGTCACGAATTAAAGTCCTTTTCGCTATAGGACGCTTAGTTTAGGAGATATGGGCAAAAGAAGTTTTTCATATAAAAATTTAAATTTTTTTAGGTTTTGGATGGATTTTTCAATTTTTTGGGGGTGGTCACGAATTAAAGTCCTTTTCACTCTAGGACGCATATTTAAGGAGATATGGGCAAAAGAAGTTTTTCATATAAAAATTTAAATGTTTTTAGGTTTTGGATGGATTTTTCAATTTTTTGGGGGAGGTCACGAATTAAAGTCCTTTTCGCCCTAGGACGCTTAGTTTAGGAGATATGGGCAAAAGAAGTTTTTCATATAAAAATTTAAATTTTTTTAGGTTTTGGATGGATTTTTCAATTTTTTGGGGGAGGTCACGAATTAAAGTCCTTTTCGCTCTAGGACGCATATTTAAGGAGATATGGGCAAAAGAAGTTTTTCATATAAAAATTTAAATTTTTTTAGGTTTTGGGTGGATTTTTCAATTTTTTGGGGGTGGTCACGAATTAAAGTCCTTTTCGCTCTAGGACGCATATTTAAGGAGATATGGGCAAAAGAAGTTTTTCATATAAAAATTTCAATTTTTTTAGGTTTTGGGTGGATTTTTCAATTTTTTGGGGAGGTCACGAATTAAAGTCCTTTTCGCTCTAGGACGCATATTTAAGGAGATATGGGCAAAAGAAGTTTTTCATATAAAAATTTCAATTTTTTTAGGTTTTGGGTGGATTTTTCAATTTTTTGGGGGTGGTCACGAATTAAAGTCCTTTTCGCTCTAGGGCGCATATTTAAGGAGATATGGGCAAAAGAAGTTTTTCGTATAAAAATTTCAATTTTTTTAGGTTTTGGGTGGATTTTTCAATTTTTTGGGGTGGTCACGAATTAAAGTCCTTTTCGCTCTAGGACGCATATTTAAGGAGATATGGGCAAAAGAAGTTTTTCATATAAATTTTTTTTTTTATTGTTAGGTTTTGGGTGGATTTTTCAATTTTTTGGGGGTGTCACGAATTAAAGTCCTTTTCGCTCTAGGACGCATATTTAAGGAGATATGGACAAAAGGAGTTTTTCGTATAAAAATTTCAATTTTTTTAGGTTTTGGGTGGATTTTTCAATTTTTTGGGTGTGGTCACGAATTAAAGTCCTTTTCGCTCTAGGACGCATATTTAAGGAGATATGGGCAAAAGAAATTTTTCGTATAAAAATTTCAATTTTTTTAGGTTTTGGGTGGATTTTTCAATTTTTTGGGGTGGTCACGAATTAAAGTCCTTTTCGCTCTAGGACGCATATTTAAGGAGATATGGGCAAAAGAAGTTTTTCATATAAAAATTTCAATTTTTTTAGGTTTTGGGTGGATTTTTCAATTTTTTGGGGGATGTCACGAATTAAAGTCCTTTTCGCTCTAGGACGCATATTTAAGGAGATATGGGCAAAAGAGGTTTTTCATATAAAAAATTCAATTTTTTTAGGTTTTGGGTGGATTTTTCAATTTTTTGGGGGTGGTCACGAATTAAAGTCCTTTTCGCTCTAGGACGCTTAGTTTAGGAGATATGGGCAAAAGAAGTTTTTCATATAAAAATTTCAATTTTTTTAGGTTTTGGGTGGATTTTTCAATTTTTTTGGGGTGGTCACGAATTAAAGTCCTTTTCGCTCTAGGACGCATATTTAAGGAGATATGGGCAAAAGAAGTTTTTCATATAAAAATTTCAATGTTTTTAGGTTTTGGGTGGATTTTTCAATTTTTTGGGGGTGGTCACGAATTAAAGTCCTTTTCGCTCTAGGACGCTTAGTTTAGGAGATATGGGCAAAAGAAGTTTTTCATATAAAAATTTAAATTTTTTTAGATTTTGGATGGATTTTTCAATTTTTTGGGGGAGGTCACGAATTAAAGTCCTTTTCGCTCTAGGACGCATATTTAAGGAGATATGGGCAAAAGAAGTTTTTCATATAAAAATTTCATTTTTTTTAGGTTTTGGGTGGATTTTTCAATTTTTTGGGGGAGGTCACGAATTAAAGTCCTTTTCGCTCTAGGACGCTTAGTTTAGGAGATATGGGCAAAAGAAGTTTTTCATATAAAAATTTAAATTTTTTTAGGTTTTGGATGGATTTTTCAATTTTTTGGGGGAGGTCACGAATTAAAGTCCTTTTCGCTCTAGGACGCATATTTAAGGAGATATGGGCAAAAGAAGTTTTTCATATAAAAATTTAAATTTTTTTAGGTTTTGGATGGATTTTTCAATTTTTTGGGGGTGGTCACGAATTAAAGTCCTTTTCGCTCTAGGACGCATATTTAAGGAGATATGGGCAAAAGAAGTTTTTCATATAAAAATTTCAATTTTTATAGGTTTTGGGTGGATTTTTCAATTTTTTGGGGGTGTCACGAATTAAAGTCCTTTTCGCTCTAGGACGCATATTTAAGGAGATATGGGCAAAAGAAGTTTTTCGTATAAAAATTTCAATTTTTTTAGGTTTTGGGTGGATTTGTCAATTTTTTGGGGTGGTCACGAATTAAAGTCCTTTTCGCTCTAGGACGCTTAGTTTAGGAGATATGGGCAAAAGAAGTTTTTCATATAAAAATTTAAATTTTTTTAGGTTTTGGGTGGATTTTTCAATTTTTTTGGGGTGGTCACGAATTAAAGTCCTTTTCGCTCTAGGACGCATATTTAAGGAGATATGGGCAAAAGAAGTTTTTCATATAAAAATTTCAATTTTTTTAGGTTTTGGGTGGATTTTTCAATTTTTTGGGGGTGTCACGAATTAAAGTCCTTTTCGCTCTAGGACGCATATTTAAGGAGATATGGGCAAAAGAAGTTTTTCATATAAAAATTTCATTTTTTTTAGGTTTTGGGTGGATTTTTCAATTTTTTGGGGGTGTCACGAATTAAAGTCCTTTTCGCTCTAGGACGCATATTTAAGGAGATATGGACAAAAGAAGTTTTTCGTATAAAAATTTCAATTTTTTTAGGTTTTGGGTGGATTTTTCAATTTTTTGGGTGTGGTCACGAATTAAAGTCCTTTTCGCTCTAGGACGCTTAGTTTAGGAGATATGGGCAAAAGAAGTTTTTCATATAAAAATTTAAATTTTTTTAGGTTTTGGGTGGATTTTTCAATTTTTTTGGGGTGGTCACGAATTAAAGTCCTTTTCGCTCTAGGACGCATATTTAAGGAGATATGGGCAAAAGAAGTTTTTCATATAAAAATTTCAATTTTTTTAGGTTTTGGGTGGATTTTTCAATTTTTTGGGGGATGTCACGAATTAAAGTCCTTTTCGCTCTAGGACGCATATTTAAGGAGATATGGGCAAAAGAAGTTTTTCATATAAAAATTTCATTTTTTTTAGGTTTTGGGTGGATTTTTCAATTTTTTGGGGGTGTCACGAATTAAAGTCCTTTTCGCTCTAGGACGCATATTTAAGGAGATATGGACAAAAGAAGTTTTTCGTATAAAAATTTCCATTTTTTTAGGTTTTGGGTGGATTTTTCAATTTTTTGGGTGTGGTCACGAATTAAAGTCCTTTTCGCTCTAGGACGCATATTTAAGGAGATATGGGCAAAAGAAGTTTTTCGTATAAAAATTTCAATTTTTTAGGTTTTGGGTGGATTTTTCAATTTTTTGGGGTGGTCACGAATTAAAGTCCTTTTCGCTCTAGGACGCATATTTAAGGAGATATGGGCAAAAGAAGTTTTTCATATAAAAATTTCAATTTTTTTAGGTTTTGGGTGGATTTTTCAATTTTTTGGGGGATGTCACGAATTAAAGTCCTTTTCGCTCTAGGACGCATATTTAAGGAGATATGGGCAAAAGAGGTTTTTCATATAAAAAATTCAATTTTTTTAGGTTTTGGGTGGATTTTTCAATTTTTTGGGGGTGGTCACGAATGAAAGTCCTTTTCGCTCTAGGACGCTTAGTTTAGGAGATATGGGCAAAAGAAGTTTTTCATATAAAAATTTCAATTTTTTTAGGTTTTGGGTGGATTTTTCAATTTTTTTGGGGTGGTCACGAATTAAAGTCCTTTTCGCTCTAGGACGCATATTTAAGGAGATATGGGCAAAAGAAGTTTTTCATATAAAAATTTAAATTTTTTTAGGTTTTGGGTGGATTTTTCAATTTTTTGGGGGTGGTCACGAATTAAAGTCCTTTTCGCTCTAGGACGCTTAGTTTAGGAGATATGGGCAAAAGAAGTTTTTCATATAAAAATTTAAATTTTTTTAGGTTTTGGATGGATTTTTCAATTTTTTGGGGGAGGTCACGAATTAAAGTCCTTTTCGCTCTAGGACGCATATTTAAGGAGATATGGGCAAAAGAAGTGTTTCATATAAAAATTTCAATTTTTTTAGGTTTTGGATGGATTTTTCAATTTTTGTGGGGGTGGTCACGAATTAAAGTCCTTTTCGCTCTAGGACGCATATTTAAGGATATATGGGCAAAAGAAGTTTTTCATATAAAAATTTCATTTTTTTTGGGTTTTGGGTGGATTTTTCAATTTTTTGGGGGAGGTCACGAATTAAAGTCCTTTTCGCTCTAGGACGCATATTTAAGGAGATATGGGCAAAAGAAGTGTTTCATATAAAAATTTCAATTTTTTTAGGTTTTGGATGGATTTTTCAATTTTTGTGGGGGTGGTCACGAATTAAAGTCCTTTTCGCTCTAGGACGCATATTTAAGGATATATGGGCAAAAGAAGTTTTTCATATAAAAATTTCATTTTTTTTGGGTTTTGGGTGGATTTTTCAATTTTTTGGGGGTGTCACGAATTAAAGTCCTTTTCGCTCTAGGACGCATATTTAAGGAGATATGGACAAAAGAAGTTTTTCGTATAAAAATTTCAATTTTTTTAGGTTTTGGGTGGATTTTTAAATTTTTTGGGTGTGGTCACGAATTAAAGTCCTTTTCGCTCTAGGACGCATATTTAAGGAGATATGGGCAAAAGAAGTTTTTCGTATAAAAATTTCAATTTTTTAGGTTTTGGGTGGATTTTTCAATTTTTTGGGGTGGTCACGAATTAAAGTCCTTTTCGCTCTAGGACGCATATTTAAGGAGATATGGGCAAAAGAAGTTTTTCATATAAAAATTTCAATTTTTTTAGGTTTTGGGTGGATTTTTCAATTTTTTGGGGGATGTCACGAATTAAAGTCCTTTTCGCTCTAGGACGCATATTTAAGGAGATATGGGCAAAAGAGGTTTTTCATATAAAAAATTCAATTTTTTTAAGTTTTGGGTGGATTTTTCAATTTTTTGGGGGTGGTCACGAATTAAAGTCCTTTTCGCTCTAGGACGCTTAGTTTAGGAGATATGGGCAAAAGAAGTTTTTCATATAAAAATTTAAATTTTTTTAGGTTTTGGATGGATTTTTCAATTTTTTGGGGGAGGTCACGAATTAAAGTCCTTTTCGCTCTAGGACGCATATTTAAGGAGATATGGGCAAAAGAAGTTTTTCATATAAAAATTTAAATTTTTTTAGGTTTTGGGTGGATTTTTCAATTTTTTGGGGGTGGTCACGAATTAAAGTCCTTTTCGCTCTAGGACGCTTAGTTTAGGAGATATGGGCAAAAGAAGTTTTTCATATAAAAATTTAAATTTTTTTAGGTTTTGGATGGATTTTTCAATTTTTTGGGGGAGGTCACGAATTAAAGTCCTTTTCGCTCTAGGACGCATATTTAAGGAGATATGGGCAAAAGAAGTGTTTTATATAAAAATTTCAATTTTTTTAGGTTTTGGATGGATTTTTCAATTTTTTGGGGGTGGTCACGAATTAAAGTCCTTTTCGCTCTAGGACGCATATTTAAGGAGATATGGGCAAAATAAGTTTTTCATATAAAAATTTAAATTTTTTTAGGTTTTGGATGGATTTTTCAATTTTTTGGGGGAGGTCACGAATTAAAGTCCTTTTCGCTCTAGGACGCATATTTAAGGAGATATGGGCAAAAGAAGTTTTTCATATAAAAATTTAAATTTTTTTAGGTTTTGGGTGGATTTTTCAATTTTTTGGGGGTGGTCACGAATTAAAGTCCTTTTCGCTCTAGGACGCATATTTAAGGAGATATGGGCAAAAGAAGTTTTTCATATAAAAATTTAAATTTTTTTAGGTTTTGGGTGGATTTTTCAATTTTTTGGGGGTGGTCACGAATTAAAGTCCTTTTCGCTCTAGGACGCATATTTAAGGAGATATGGGCAAAAGAAGTTTTTCATATAAAAATTTCAATTTTTTTAGGTTTTGGGTGGATTTTTCAATTTTTTGGGGGTGGTCACGAATTAAAGTCCTTTTCGCTCTAGGACGCTTAGTTTAGGAGATATGGGCAAAAGAAGTTTTTCATATCAAAATTTAAATTTTTTTAGGTTTTGGATGGATTTTTCAATTTTTTGGGGGAGGTCACGAATTAAAGTCCTTTTCGCTCTAGGACGCATATTTAAGGAGATATGGGCAAAAGAAGTTTTTCATATAAAAATTTAAATTTTTTTAGGTTTTGGGTGGATTTTTCAATTTTTTGGGGGTGGTCACGAATTAAAGTCCTTTTCGCTCTAGGACGCTTAGTTTAGGAGATATGGGCAAAAGAAGTTTTTCATATAAAAATTTAAATTTTTTTAGGTTTTGGATGGATTTTTCAATTTTTTGGGGGAGGTCACGAATTAAAGTCCTTTTCGCTCTAGGACGCATATTTAAGGAGATATGGGCAAAAGAAGTGTTTCATATAAAAATTTCAATTTTTTTAGGTTTTGGATGGATTTTTCAATTTTTTGGGGGTGGTCACGAATTAAAGTCCTTTTCGCTCTAGGACGCATATTTAAGGATATATGGGAAAAAGAAGTTTTTCATATAAAAATTTCATTTTTTTGGGTTTTGGGTGGATTTTTCAATTTTTTGGGGGTGTCACGAATTAAAGTCCTTTTCGCTCTAGGACGCATATTTAAGGAGATATGGACAAAAGAAGTTTTTCGTATAAAAATTTCAATTTTTTTAGGTTTTGGGTGGATTTTTCAATTTTTGGGTGTGGTCACGAATTAAAGTCCTTTTCGCTCTAGGACGCATATTTAAGGAGATATGGGCAAAAGAAGTTTTTCGTATAAAAATTTCAATTTTTTAGGTTTTGGGTGGATTTTTCAATTTTTTGGGGTGGTCACGAATTAAAGTCCTTTTCGCTCTAGGACGCATATTTAAGGAGATATGGGCAAAAGAAGTTTTTCATATAAAAATTTCAATTTTTTTAGGTTTTGGGTGGATTTTTCAATTTTTTGGGGGATGTCACGAATTAAAGTCCTTTTCGCTCTAGGACGCATATTTAAGGAGATATGGGCAAAAGAGGTTTTTCATATAAAAAATTCAATTTTTTTAAGTTTTGGGTGGATTTTTCAATTTTTTGGGGGTGGTCACGAATTAAAGTCCTTTTCGCTCTAGGACGCTTAGTTTAGGAGATATGGGCAAAAGAAGTTTTTCATATAAAAATTTAAATTTTTTTAGGTTTTGGGTGGATTTTTCAATTTTTTTGGGGTGGTCACGAATTAAAGTCCTTTTCGCTCTAGGACGCATATTTAAGGAGATATGGGCAAAAGAAGTTTTTCATATAAAAATTTCAATTTTTTTAGGTTTTGGGTGGATTTTTCAATTTTTTGGGGGTGGTCACGAATTAAAGTCCTTTTCGCTCTAGGACGCTTAGTTTAGGAGATATGGGCAAAAGAAGTTTTTCATATAAAAATTTAAATTTTTTTAGGTTTTGGATGGATTTTTCAATTTTTTGGGGGAGGTCACGAATTAAAGTCCTTTTCGCTCTAGGACGCATATTTAAGGAGATATGGGCAAAAGAAGTTTTTCATATAAAAATTTAAATTTTTTTAGGTTTTGGGTGGATTTTTCAATTTTTTGGGGGTGGTCACGAATTAAAGTCCTTTTCGCTCTAGGACGCTTAGTTTAGGAGATATGGGCAAAAGAAGTTTTTCATATAAAAATTTAAATTTTTTTAGGTTTTGGATGGATTTTTCAATTTTTTGGGGGAGGTCACGAATTAAAGTCCTTTTCGCTCTAGGACGCATATTTAAGGAGATATGGGCAAAAGAAGTGTTTCATATAAAAATTTCAATTTTTTTAGGTTTTGGATGGATTTTTCAATTTTTTGGGGTGGTCACGAATTAAAGTCCTTTTCGCTCTAGGACGCATATTTAAGGAGATATGGGCAAAATAAGTTTTTCATATAAAAATTTAAATTTTTTTAGGTTTTGGATGGATTTTTCAATTTTTTGGGGGAGGTCACGAATTAAAGTCCTTTTCGCTCTAGGACGCATATTTAAGGAGATATGGGCAAAAGAAGATTTTCATATAAAAATTTCAATTTTTTTAGGTTTTGGGTGGATTTTTCAATTTTTTGGGGGAGGTCACGAATTAAAGTCCTTTTCGCTCTAGGACGCATATTTAAGGAGATATGGGCAAAAGAAGTTTTTCATATAAAAAATTAAATTTTTTTAGGTTTTGGATGGATTTTTCAATTTTTTGGGGGAGGTCACGAATTAAAGTCCTTTTCGCTCTAGGACGCATATTTAAGGAGATATGGGCAAAAGAAGATTTTCATATAAAAATTTCAATTTTTTTAGGTTTTGGGTGGATTTTTCAATTTTTTGGGGGTGGTCACGAATTAAAGTCCTTTTCGCTCTAGGACGCATATTTAAGGAGATATGGGCAAAAGAAGTTTTTCATATAAAGTTTAAATTTTTTTAGGTTTTGGGTGGATTTTTCAATTTTTTGGGGGTGGTCACGAATTAAAGTCCTTTTCGCTCTAGGACGCATATTTAAGGAGATATGGGCAAAAGAAGTTTTTCATATAAAAATTTAAATTTTTTTAGGTTTTGGGTGGATTTTTCAATTTTTTGGGGGTGGTCACGAATTAAAGTAATTTTCGCTCTAGGACGCTTAGTTTAGGAGATATGGGCAAAAGAAGTTTTTCATATAAAAATTTCAATTTTTTTAGGTTTTGGATGGATTTTTCAATTTTTTGGGGGAGGTCACGAATTAAAGTCCTTTTCGCTCTAGGACGCATATTTAAGGAGATATGGGCAAAAGAAGTTTTTCATATAAAAATTTCAATTTTTTTAGGTTTTGGGTGGATTTTTCAATTTTTTGGGGGTGGTCACGAATTAAGGTCCTTTTCGCTCTAGGACGCATATTTAAGGAGATATGGGCAAAAGAAGTTTTTCATATAAAAATTTAAATTTTTTTAGGTTTTGGATGGATTTTTCAATTTTTTGGGGGTGGTCACGAATTAAAGTCCTTTTCACTCTAGGACGCATATTTAAGGAGATATGGGCAAAAGAAGTTTTTCATATAAAAATTTAAATGTTTTTAGGTTTTGGATGGATTTTTCAATTTTTTGGGGGTGGTCACGAATTAAAGTCCTTTTTGCTCTAGGACGCATATTTAAGGAGATATGGGCAAAAGAAGTTTTTCATATAAAAATTTAAATGTTTTTAGGTTTTGGATGGATTTTTCAATTTTTTGGGGGAGGTCACGAATTAAAGTCCTTTTCGCCCTAGGACGCTTAGTTTAGGAGATATGGGCAAAAGAAGTTTTTCATATAAAATTTTTTTTTATTTTTAGGTTTTGGGTCGATTTTTCAATTTTTTGGGGGTGTCACGAATTAAAGTCCTTTTCGCTCTAGGACGCATATTTAAGGAGATATGGACAAAAGAAGTTTTTCGTATAAAAATTTCAATTTTTTTAGGTTTTGGGTGGATTTTTCAATTTTTTGGGGGAGGTCACGAATTAAAGTCCTTTTCGCTCTAGGACGCATATTTAAGGAGATATGGGCAAAAGAAGTGTTTCATATAAAAATTTCAATTTTTTTAGGTTTTGGATGGATTTTTCAATTTTTTGGGGGAGGTCACGAATTAAAGTCCTTTTCGCCCTAGGACGCTTAGTTTAGGAGATATGGGCAAAAGAAGTTTTTCATATAAAAATTTTTTTTTATTTTTAGGTTTTGGGTCGATTTTTCAATTTTTTGGGGGAGGTCACGAATTAAAGTCCTTTTCGCTCTAGGACGCATATTTAAGGAGATATGGGCAAAAGAAGTGTTTCATATAAAAATTTCAATTTTTTTAGGTTTTGGATGGATTTTTCAATTTTTTGGGGGTGGTCACGAATTAAAGTCCTTTTCGCTCTAGGACGCATATTTAAGGAGATATGGGCAAAATAAGTTTTTCATATAAAAATTTAAATTTGTTTAGGTTTTGGATGGATTTTTCAATTTTTTGGGGGAGGTCACGAATTAAAGTCCTTTTCGCTCTAGGACGCATATTTAAGGAGATATGGGCAAAAGAAGATTTTCATATAAAAATTTCAATTTTTTTAGGTTTTGGGTGGATTTTTAAATTTTTTGGGGGAGGTCACGAATTAAAGTCCTTTTCGCTCTAGGACGCATATTTAAGGAGATATGGGCAAAAGAAGTTTTTCATATAAAAAATTAAATTTTTTTAGGTTTTGGATGGATTTTTCAATTTTTTGGGGGTGGTCACGAATTAAAGTTCTTTTCGCTCTAGGACGCATATTTAAGGAGATATGGGCAAAAGAAGTTTTTCATATAAAAATTTAAATTTTTTTAGGTTTTGGGTGGATTTTTCAATTTTTTGGGGGTGGTCACGAATTAAAGTCCTTTTCGCTCTAGGACGCATATTTAAGGAGATATGGGCAAAAGAAGTTTTTCATATAAAAATTTAAATTTTTTTAGGTTTTGGGTGGATTTTTCAATTTTTTGGGGGTGGTCACGAATTAAAGTCCTTTTCGCTCTAGGACGCTTAGTTTAGGAGATATGGGCAAAAGAAGTTTTTCATATAAAAATTTAAATTTTTTTAGGTTTTGGATGGATTTTTCAATTTTTTGGGGGAGGTCACGAATTAAAGTCTTTTTCGCTCTAGGACGCATATTTAAGGAGATATGGGCAAAAGAAGTTTTTCATATAAAAATTTCAATTTTTTTAGGTTTTGGGTGGATTTTTCAATTTTTTGGGGGTGGTCACGAATTAAAGTCCTTTTCGCTCTAGGACGCTTAGTTTAGGAGATATGGGCAAAAGAAGTTTTTCATATAAAAATTTAAATTTTTTTAGGTTTTGGATGGATTTTTCAATTTTTTGGGGGTGGTCACGAATTAAAGTCCTTTTTGCTCTAGGACGCATATTTAAGGAGATATGGGCAAAAGAAGTTTTTCATATAAAAATTTAAATGTTTTTAGGTTTTGGATGGATTTTTCAATTTTTTGGGGGAGGTCACGAATTAAAGTCCTTTTCGCCCTAGGACGCTTAGTTTAGGAGATATGGGCAAAAGAAGTTTTTCATATAAAATTTTTTTTTATTTTTAGGTTTTGGGTCGATTTTTCAATTTTTTGGGGGTGTCACGAATTAAAGTCCTTTTCGCTCTAGGACGCATATTTAAGGAGATATGGACAAAAGAAGTTTTTCGTATAAAAATTTCAATTTTTTTAGGTTTTGGGTGGATTTTTCAATTTTTTGGGTGTGGTCACGAATTAAAGTCCTTTTCGCTCTAGGACGCATATTTAAGGAGATATGGGCAAAAGAAGTTTTTCATATAAAAATTTCAATTTTTTTAGGTTTTGGGTGGATTTTTCAATTTTTTGGGGGATGTCACGAATTAAAGTCCTTTTCGCTCTAGGACGCATATTTAAGGAGATATGGGCAAAAGAGGTTTTTCATATAAAAAATTCAATTTTTTTAGGTTTTGGGTGGATTTTTCAATTTTTTGGGGGTGGTCACGAATTAAAGTCCTTTTCGCTCTAGGACGCTTAGTTTAGGAGATATGGGCACAAGAAGTTTTTCATATAAAAATTTCAATTTTTTTAGGTTTTGGGTGGATTTTTCAATTTTTTTGGGGTGGTCACGAATTAAAGTCCTTTTCGCTCTAGGACGCATATTTAAGGAGATATGGGCAAAAGAAGTTTTTCATATAAAAATTTCAATTTTTTTAGGTTTTGGGTGGATTTTTCAATTTTTTGGGGGTGGTCACGAATTAAAGTCCTTTTCGCTCTAGGACGCTTAGTTTAGGAGATATGGGCAAAAGAAGTTTTTCATATAAAAATTTAAATTTTTTTAGATTTTGGATGGATTTTTCAATTTTTTGGGGGAGGTCACGAATTAAAGTCCTTTTCGCTCTAGGACGCATATTTAAGGAGATATGGGCAAAAGAAGTTTTTCATATAAAAATTTCATTTTTTTTAGGTTTTGGGTGGATTTTTCAATTTTTTGGGGGAGGTCACGAATTAAAGTCCTTTTCGCTCTAGGACGCATATTTAAGGAGATATGGGCAAAAGAAGTTTTTCATATAAAAATTTCAATTTTTTTAGGTTTTGGGTGGATTTTTCAATTTTTTGGGGAGGGCACGAATTAAAGTCCTTTTCGCTCTAGGACGCATATTTAAGGAGATATAAGCAAAAGAAGTTTTTCATATAAAAATTTCAATTTTTTTAGGTTTTGGGTGGATTTTTCAATTTTTTGGGGGTGTCACGAATTAAAGTCCTTTTCGCTCTAGGACGCATATTTAAGGAGATATGGGCAAAAGAAGTTTTTCGTATAAAAATTTCAATTTTTTTAGGTTTTGGGTGGATTTTTCAATTTTTTGGGGTGGTCACGAATTAAAGTCCTTTTCGCTCTAGGACGCATATTTAAGGAGATATGGGCAAAAGAAGTTTTTCATATAAAAATTTCATTTTTTTTTAGGTTTTGGGTGGATTTTTCAATTTTTTGGGGGTGGTCACGAATTAAAGTCCTTTTCGCTCTAGGACGCATATTTAAGGAGATATGGACAAAAGTAGTTTTTCGTATAAAAATTTCAATTTTTTTAGGTTTTGGGTGGATTTTTCAATTTTTTGGGTGTGGTCACGAATTAAAGTCCTTTTCGCTCTAGGACGCATATTTAAGGAGATATGGGCAAAAGAAGTTTTTCGTATAAAAATTTCAATTTTTTAGGTTTTGGGTGGATTTTTCAATTTTTTGGGGTGGTCACGAATTAAAGTCCTTTTCGCTCTAGGACGCTTAGTTTAAGTGATATGGGCAAAAGAAGTTTTTCATATAAAAATTTCAATTTTTTTAGGTTTTGGGTGGATTTTTCAATTTTTTGGGGGATGTCACGAATTAAAGTCCTTTTCGCTCTAGGACGCATATTTAAGGAGATATGGGCAAAAGAGGTTTTTCATATAAAAAATTCAATTTTTTTAGGTTTTGGGTGGATTTTTCAATTTTTTGGGGGTGGTCACGAATTAAAGTCCTTTTCGCTCTAGGACGCTTAGTTTAGGAGATATGGGCAAAAGAAGTTTTTCATATAAAAATTTCAATTTTTTTAGGTTTTGTGTGGATTTTTCAATTTTTTTGGGGTGGTCACGAATTAAAGTCCTTTTCGCTCTAGGACGCATATTTAAGGAGATATGGGCAAAAGAAGTTTTTCATATAAAAATTTCAATTTTTTTAGGTTTTGGGTGGATTTTTCAATTTTTTGGGGGTGGTCACGAATTAAAGTCCTTTTCGCTCTAGGACGCTTAGTTTAGGAGATATGGGCAAAAGAAGTTTTTCATATAAAAATTTAAATTTTTTTAGGTTTTGGATGGATTTTTCAATTTTTTGGGGGAGGTCACGAATTAAAGTCCTTTTCGCTCTAGGACGCATATTTAAGGAGATATGGGCAAAAGAAGTTTTTCATATAAAAATTTAAATTTTTTTAGGTTTTGGGTGGATTTTTCAATTTTTTGGGGGTGGTCACGAATTAAAGTCCTTTTCGCTCTAGGACGCATATTTAAGGAGATATGGGCAAAAGAAGTTTTTCATATAAAAATTTCAATTTTTTTAGGTTTTGGGTGGATTTTTCAATTTTTTGGGGGTGGTCACGAATTAAAGTCCTTTTCGCTCTAGGACGCTTAGTTTAGGAGATATGGGCAAAAGAAGTTTTTCATATAAAAATTTAAATTTTTTTAGGTTTTGGATGGATTTTTCAATTTTTTGGGGGAGGTCACGAATTAAAGTCCTTTTCGCTCTAGGACGCATATTTAAGGAGATATGGGCAAAAGAAGTTTTTCATATAAAAATTTCAATGTTTTTAGGTTTTGGATGGATTTTTCAATTTTTTGGGGGAGGTCACGAATTAAAGTCCTTTTCGCCTAGGACGCTTAGTTTAGGAGATATGGGCAAAAGAAGTTTTTCATATAAAAATTTAAATTTTTTTAGGTTTTGGATGGATTTTTCAATTTTTTGGGGGAGGTCACGAATTAAAGTCCTTTTCGCTCTAGGACGCATATTTAAGGAGATATGGGCAAAAGAAGTTTTTCATATAAAAATTTAATTTTTTTTAGGTTTTGGGTGGATTTTTCAATTTTTTGGGGGTGGTCACGAATTAAAGTCCTTTTCGCTCTAGGACGCATATTTAAGGAGATATGGGCAAAAGAAGTTTTTCGTATAAAAATTTCAATTTTTTTAGGTTTTGGGTGGATTTTTCAATTTTTTGGGGTGGTCACGAATTAAAGTCCTTTTCGCTCTAGGACGCATATTTAAGGAGATATGGGCAAAAGAGGTTTTTCATATAAAAAATTCAATTTTTTTAGGTTTTGGGTGGATTTTTCAATTTTTTGGGGGTGGTCACGAATTAAAGTCCTTTTCGCTCTAGGACGCATATTTAAGGAGATATGGGCAAAAGAAGTTTTTCGTATAAAAATTTCAATTTTTTTAGGTTTTGGGTGGATTTTTCAATTTTTTGGGGAGGTCACGAATTAAAGTCCTTTTCGCTCTAGGACGCATATTTAAGGAGATATGGGCAAAAGAAGTTTTTCATATAAAAATTTCAATTTTTTTAGGTTTTGGGTGGATTTTTCAATTTTTTGGGGGTGGTCACGAATTAAAGTCCTTTTCGCTCTAGGACGCATATTTAAGGAGATATGGGCAAAAGAAGTTTTTCGTATAAAAATTTCAATTTTTTTAGGTTTTGGGTGGATTTTTCAATTTTTTGGGGTGGTCACGAATTAAAGTCCTTTTCGCTCTAGGACGCATATTTAAGGAGATATGGGCAAAAGAGGTTTTTCATATAAAAAATTCAATTTTTTTAGGTTTTGGGTGGATTTTTCAATTTTTTGGGGGTGGTCACGAATTAAAGTCCTTTTCGCTCAATTTTTTTAGGTTTTGTGTGGATTTTTCAATTTTTTGGGGTGGACACGAATTAAAGTCCTTTTCGCTCTAGGACGCATATTTAAGGAGATATGGGCAAAAGAAGTTTTTCATATAAAAATTGCAATTTTTTTAGGTTTTGGGTGGATTTTTCAATTTTTTGGGGGATGTCACGAATTAAAGTCCTTTTCGCTCTAGGACGCATATTTAAGGAGATATGGGCAAAAGAGGTTTTTCATATAAAAAATTCAATTTTTTTAGGTTTTGGGTGGATTTTTAAATTTTTTGGGGGTGGTCACGAATTAAAGTCCTTTTCGCTCTAGGACGCTTAGTTTAGGAGATATGGGCAAAAGAAGTTTTTCATATAAAAATTTCAATTTTTTTAGGTTTTGTGTGGATTTTTCAATTTTTTTGGGGTGGTCACGAATTAAAGTCCTTTTCGCTCTAGGACGCATATTTAAGGAGATATGGGCAAAAGAAGTTTTTCATATAAAAATTTCAATTTTTTTAGGTTTTGGGTGGATTTTTCAATTTTTTGGGGGTGGTCACGAATTAAAGTCCTTTTCGCTCTAGGACGCTTAGTTTAGGAGATATGGGCAAAAGAAGTTTTTCATATAAAAATTTAAATTTTTTTAGGTTTTGGATGGATTTTTCAATTTTTTGGGGGTGGTCACGAATTAAAGTCCTTTTCGCTCTAGGACGCTTAGTTTAGGAGATATGGGCAAAAGAAGTTTTTCATATAAAAATTTAAATTTTTTTAGGTTTTGGATGGATTTTTCAATTTTTTGGGGGAGGTCACGAATTAAAGTCCTTTTCGCTCTAGGACGCATATTTAAGGAGATATGGGCAAAAGAAGTTTTTCATATAAAAATTTCAATTTTTTTAGGTTTTGGATGGATTTTTCAATTTTTTGGGGGTGGTCACGAATTAAAGTCCTTTTCGCTCTAGGACGCATATTTAAGGAGATATGGGCAAAATAAGTTTTTCGTATAAAAATTTAAATTTTTTTAGGTTTTGGATGGATTTTTCAATTTTTTGGGGGAGGTCACGAATTAAAGTCCTTTTCGCTCTAGGACGCATATTTAAGGAGATATGGGCAAAAGAAGATTTTCATATAAAAATTTCAATTTTTTTAGGTTTTGGGTGGATTTTTCAATTTTTTGGGGGAGGTCACGAATTAAAGTCCTTTTCGCTCTAGGACGCATATTTAAGGAGATATGGGCAAAAGAAGTTTTTCATATAAAAAATTAAATTTTTTTAGGTTTTGGATGGATTTTTAAATTTTTTGGGGGTGGTCACGAATTAAAGTCCTTTTCGCTCTAGGACGCATATTTAAGGAGATATGGGCAAAAGAAGTTTTTCATATAAAAATTTAAATTTTTTTAGGTTTTGGGTGGATTTTTCAATTTTTTGGGGGTGGTCACGAATTAAAGTCCTTTTCGCTCTAGGACGCATATTTAAGGAGATATGGGCAAAAGAAGTTTTTCATATAAAAATTTCAATTTTTTTAGGTTTTGGGTGGATTTTTCAATTTTTTGGGGGTGGTCACGAATTAAAGTCCTTTTCGCTCTAGGACGCTTAGTTTAGGAGATATGGGCAAAAGAAGTTTTTCATATAAAAATTTAAATTTTTTTAGGTTTTGGATGGATTTTTCAATTTTTTGGGGGAGGTCACGAGTTAAAGTCCTTTTCGCTCTAGGACGCATATTTAAGGAGATATGGGCAAAAGAAATTTTTCATATAAAAATTTCAATGTTTTTCGGTTTTGGATGGATTTTTCAATTTTCTGGGGGAGGTCACGAATTAAAGTCCTTTTCGCCCTAGGACGCTTAGTTTAGGAGATATGGGCAAAAGAAGTTTTTCATATAAAAATTTAAATTTTTTTAGGTTTTGGGTGGATTTTTCAATTTTTTGGGGGAGGTCACGAATTAAAGTCCTTTTCGCTCTAGGACGCATATTTAAGGAGATATGGGCAAAAGAAGTTTTTCATATAAAAATTTCAATTTTTTTAGGTTTTGGGTGGATTTTGCAATTTTTTGGGGGTGGTCACGAATTAAAGTCCTTTTCGCTCTAGGACGCTTAGTTTAGGAGATATGGGCAAAATAAGTTTTTCATATAAAAATTTAAATTTTTTTAGGTTTTGGATGGATTTTTCAATTTTTTGGGGAGGTCACGAATTAAAGTCCTTTTCGCTCTAGGACGCATATTTAAGGAGATATGGGCAAAAGAAGTTTTTCATATAAAAATTTAAATTTTTTTAGGTTTTGGATGGATTTTTCAATTTTTTGGGGGAGGTCACGAATTAAAGTCCTTTTCGCTCTAGGACGCATATTTAAGGAGATATGGGCAAAAGAAGTTTTTCATATAAAAATTTCAATTTTTTTAGGTTTTGGGTGGATTTTTCAATTTTTTGGGGAGGTCACGAATTAAAGTCCTTTTCGCTCTAGGACGCATATTTAAGGAGATATGGGCAAAAGAAGTTTTTCATATAAAAATTTCAATTTTTTTAGGTTTTGGGTGGATTTTTCAATTTTTTGGGGGTAGTCACGAATTAAAGTCCTTTTCGCTCTAGGACGCATATTTAAGGAGATATGGGCAAAAGAAGTTTTTCGTATAAAAATTTCAATTTTTTTAGGTTTTGGGTGGATTTTTCAATTTTTTGGGGAGGTCACGAATTAAAGTCCTTTTCGCTCTAGGACGCTTATTTAAGGAGATATGGGCAAAAGAAGTTTTTCATATAAAAATTTCAATTTTTTTAGGTTTTGGGTGGATTTTTCAATTTTTTGGGGGTGGTCACGAATTAAAGTCCTTTTCGCTCTAGGACGCATATTTAAGGAGATATGGGCAAAAGAAGTTTTTCGTATAAAAATTTCAATTTTTTTAGGTTTTGGGTGGATTTTTCAATTTTTTGGGGTGGTCACGAATTAAAGTCCTTTTCGCTCTAGGACGCATATTTAAGGAGATATGGGCAAAAGAAGTTTTTCATATAAATTTTTTTTTTTATTTTTAGGTTTTGGGTGGATTTTTCAATTTTTTGGGGGTGTCACGAATTAAAGTCCTTTTCGCTCTAGGACGCATATTTAAGGAGATATGGACAAAAGAAGTTTTTCGTATAAAAATTTCAATTTTTTTAGGTTTTGGGTGGATTTTTCAATTTTTTGGGTGTGGTCACGAATTAAAGTCCTTTTCGCTCTAGGACGCATATTTAAGGAGATATGGGCAAAAGAAGTTTTTCGTATAAAAATTTCAATTTTTTTAGGTTTTGGGTGGATTTTTCAATTTTTTGGGGTGGTCACGAATTAAAGTCCTTTTCGCTCTAGGACGCATATTTAAGGAGATATGGGCAAAAGAAGTTTTTCATATAAAAATTTCAATTTTTTTAGGTTTTGGGTGGATTTTTCAATTTTTTGGGGGATGTCACGAATTAAAGTCCTTTTCGCTCTAGGACGCATATTTAAGGAGATATGGGCAAAAGAGGTTTTTCATATAAAAAATTCAATTTTTTTAGGTTTTGGGTGGATTTTTCAATTTTTTGGGGGTGGTCACGAATTAAAGTCCTTTTCGCTCTAGGACGCTTAGTTTAGGAGATATGGGCAAAAGAAGTTTTTCATATAAAAATTTAAATTTTTTTAGGTTTTGGGTGGATTTTTCAATTTTTTTGGGGTGGTCACGAATTAAAGTCCTTTTCGCTCTAGGACGCATATTTAAGGAGATATGGGCAAAAGAAGTTTTTCATATAAAAATTTCAATTTTTTTAGGTTTTGGGTGGATTTTTCAATTTTTTGGGGGTGGTCACGAATTAAAGTCCTTTTCGCTCTAGGACGCTTAGTTTAGGAGATATGGGCAAAAGAAGTTTTTCATATAAAAATTTAAATTTTTTTAGATTTTGGATGGATTTTTCAATTTTTTGGGGGAGGTCACGAATTAAAGTCCTTTTCGCTCTAGGACGCATATTTAAGGAGATATGGGCAAAAGAAGTTTTTCATATAAAAATTTCATTTTTTTAGGTTTTGGGTGGATTTTTCAATTTTTTGGGGGAGGTCACGAATTAAAGTCCTTTTCGCTCTAGGACGCATATTTAAGGAGATATGGGCAAAAGAAGTTTTTCATATAAAAATTTAAATTTTTTTAGGTTTTGGATGGATTTTTCAATTTTTTGAGGGTGGTCACGAATTAAAGTCCTTTTCGCTCTAGG
This sequence comes from Haematobia irritans, assembly GCF_050003625.1. Classification (NCBI taxonomy): domain Eukaryota; kingdom Metazoa; phylum Arthropoda; class Insecta; order Diptera; family Muscidae; genus Haematobia; species Haematobia irritans. The sequence continues at coordinate 160,858,063 of NC_134397.1, read as the reverse complement.
ACGCATATTTAAGGAGATATGGGCAAAAGAAGTTTTTCATATAAAAATTTCAATTTTTTTAGGTTTTGGGTGGATTTTTCAATTTTTTGGGGAGGGCACGAATTAAAGTCCTTTTCGCTCTAGGACGCATATTTAAGGAGATATGGGCAAAAGAAGTTTTTCATATAAAAATTTCAATTATTTTAGGTTTTGGGTGGATTTTTCAATTTTTTGGGGGTGTCACGAATTAAAGTCCTTTTCGCTCTAGGACGCATATTTAAGGAGATATGGGCAAAAGAAGTTTTTCGTATAAAAATTTCAATTTTTTTAGGTTTTGGGTGGATTTTTCAATTTTTTGGGGTGGTCACGAATTAAAGTCCTTTTCGCTCTAGGACGCATATTTAAGGAGATATGGGCAAAAGAAGTTTTTCATATAAAAATTTCATTTTTTTTAGGTTTTGGGTGGATTTTTCAATTTTTTGGGGGTGTCACGAATTAAAGTCCTTTTCGCTCTAGGACGCATATTTAAGGAGATATGGACAAAAGAAGTTTTTCGTATAAAAATTTCAATTTTTTTAGGTTTTGGGTGGATTTTTCAATTTTTTGGGTGTGGTCACGAATTAAAGTCCTTTTCGCTCTAGGACGCATATTTAAGGAGATATGGGCAAAAGAAGTTTTTCGTATAAAAATTTCAATTTTTTAGGTTTTGGGTGGATTTTTCAATTTTTTGGGGTGGTCACGAATTAAAGTCCTTTTCGCTCTAGGACGCATATTTAAGGAGATATGGGCAAAAGAAGTTTTTCATATAAAAATTTCAATTTTTTTAGGTTTTGGGTGGATTTTTCAATTTTTTGGGGGATGTCACGAATTAAAGTCCTTTTCGCTCTAGGACGCATATTTAAGGAGATATGGGCAAAAGAGGTTTTTCATATAAAAAATTCAATTTTTTTAGGTTTTGGGTGGATTTTTCAATTTTTTGGGGGAGGTCACGAATTAAAGTCCTTTTCGCTCTAGGACGCTTAGTTTAGGAGATATGGGCAAAAGAAGTTTTTCATATAAAAATTTCAATTTTTTTAGGTTTTGGGTGGATTTTTTAATTTTTTTGGGGTGGTCACGAATTAAAGTCCTTTTCGCTCTAGGACGCATATTTAAGGAGATATGGGCAAAAGAAGTTTTTCATATAAAAATTTCAATTTTTTTAGGTTTTGGGTGGATTTTTCAATTTTTTGGGGGTGGTCACGAATTAAAGTCCTTTTCGCTCTAGGACGCTTAGTTTAGGAGATATGGGCAAAAGAAGTTTTTCATATAAAAATTTAAATTTTTTTAGGTTTTGGATGGATTTTTCAATTTTTTGGGGGAGGTCACGAATTAAAGTCCTTTTCGCTCTAGGACGCATATTTAAGGAGATATGGGCAAAAGAAGTTTTTCATATAAAAATTTAAATTTTTTTAGGTTTTGGGTGGATTTTTCAATTTTTTGGGGTGGTCACGAATTAAAGTCCTTTTCGCTCTAGGACGCATATTTAAGGAGATATGGGCAAAAGAAGTTTTTCATATAAAAATTTCAATTTTTTTAGGTTTTGGGTGGATTTTTCAATTTTTTGGGGGATGTCACGAATTAAAGTCCTTTTCGCTCTAGGACGCATATTTAAGGAGATATGGGCAAAAGAGGTTTTTCATATAAAAAATTCAATTTTTTTAGGTTTTGGGTGGATTTTTCAATTTTTTGGGGGTGGTCACGAATTAAAGTCCTTTTCGCTCTAGGACGCTTAGTTTAGGAGATATGGGCAAAAGAAGTTTTTCGTATAAAAATTTCAATTTTTTTAGGTTTTGGGTGGATTTTTCAATTTTTTGGGGTGGTCACGAATTAAAGTCCTTCTCGCTCTAGGACGCATATTTAAGGAGATATGGGCAAAAGAAGTTTTTCATATAAAAATTTCATTTTTTTTAGGTTTTGGGTGGATTTTTCAATTTTTTGGGGGTGTCACGAATTAAAGTCCTTTTCGCTCTAGGACGCATATTTAAGGAGATATGGACAAAAGAAGTTTTTCGTATAAAAATTTCAATTTTTTTAGGTTTTGGGTGGATTTTTCAATTTTTTGGGTGTGGTCACGAATTAAAGTCCTTTTCGCTCTAGGACGCATATTTAAGGAGATATGGGCAAAAGAAGTTTTTCGTATAAAAATTTCAATTTTTTAGGTTTTGGGTGGATTTTTCAATTTTTTGGGGTGGTCACGAATTAAAGTCCTTTTCGCTCTAGGACGCATATTTAAGGAGATATGGGCAAAAGAAGTTTTTCATATAAAAATTTCAATTTTTTTAGGTTTTGGGTGGATTTTTCAATTTTTTGGGGGATGTCACGAATTAAAGTCCTTTTCGCTCTAGGACGCATATTTAAGGAGATATGGGCAAAAGAAGTTTTTCATATAAAAAATTCAATTTTTTTAGGTTTTGGGTGGATTTTTCAATTTTTTGGGGGAGGTCACGAATTAAAGTCCTTTTCGCTCTAGGACGCTTAGTTTAGGAGATATGGGCAAAAGAAGTTTTTCATATAAAAATTTCAATTTTTTTAGGTTTTGGGTGGATTTTTTAATTTTTTTGGGGTGGTCACGAATTAAAGTCCTTTTCGCTCTAGGACGCATATTTAAGGAGATATGGGCAAAAGAAGTTTTTCATATAAAAATTTCAATTTTTTTAGGTTTTGGGTGGATTTTTCAATTTTTTGGGGGATGTCACGAATTAAAGTCCTTTTCGCTCTAGGACGCATATTTAAGGAGATATGGGCAAAAGAAGTTTTTCATATAAAAAATTCAATTTTTTTAGGTTTTGGGTGGATTTTTCAATTTTTTGGGGGAGGTCACGAATTAAAGTCCTTTTCGCTCTAGGACGCTTAGTTTAGGAGATATGGGCAAAAGAAGTTTTTCATATAAAAATTTCAATTTTTTTAGGTTTTGGGTGGATTTTTTAATTTTTTTGGGGTGGTCACGAATTAAAGTCCTTTTCGCTCTAGGACGCATATTTAAGGAGATATGGGCAAAAGAAGTTTTTCATATAAAAATTTCAATTTTTTTAGGTTTTGGGTGGATTTTTCAATTTTTTGGGGGTGGTCACGAATTAAAGTCCTTTTCGCTCTAGGACGCTTAGTTTAGGAGATATGGGCAAAAGAAGTTTTTCATATAAAAATTTAAATTTTTTTAGGTTTTGGATGGATTTTTCAATTTTTTGGGGGAGGTCACGAATTAAAGTCCTTTTCGCTCTAGGACGCATATTTAAGGAGATATGGGCAAAAGAAGTTTTTCATATAAAAATTTAAATTTTTTTAGGTTTTGGGTGGATTTTTCAATTTTTTGGGGGTGGTCACGAATTAAAGTCCTTTTCGCTCTAGGACGCTTAGTTTAGGAGATATGGGCAAAAGAAGTTTTTCATATAAAAATTTAAATTTTTTTAGGTTTTGGATGGATTTTTCAATTTTTTGGGGGAGGTCACGAATTAAAGTCCTTTTCGCTCTAGGACGCATATTTAAGGAGATATGGGCAAAAGAAGTTTTTCATATAAAAATTTCAATTTTTTTTAGGTTTTGGATGGATTTTTCAATTTTTTGGGGGTGGTCACGAATTAAAGTCCTTTTCGCTCTAGGACGCATATTTAAGGAGATATGGGCAAAATAAGTTTTTCATATAAAAATTTAAATTTTTTTAGGTTTTGGATGGATTTTTCAATTTTTTGGGGGAGGTCACGAATTAAAGTCCTTTTCGCTCTAGGACGCATATTTAAGGAGATATGGGCAAAAGAAGATTTTCATATAAAAATTTCAATTTTTTTAGGTTTTGGGTGGATTTTTCAATTTTTTGGGGGAGGTCACGAATTAAAGTCCTTTTCGCTCTAGGACGCATATTTAAGGAGATATGGGCAAAAGAAGTTTTTCATATAAAAAATTAAATTTTTTTAGGTTTTGGATGGATTTTTCAATTTTTTGGGGGTGGTCACGAATTAAAGTCCTTTTCGCTCTAGGACGCATATTTAAGGAGATATGGGCAAAAGAAGTTTTTCATATAAAAAATTCAATTTTTTTAGGTTTTGGGTGGATTTTTCAATTTTTTGGGGGTGGTCACGAATTAAAGTCCTTTTCGCTCTAGGACGCTTAGTTTAGGAGATATGGGCAGAAGAAGTTTTTCATATAAAAATTTAAATTTTTTTAGGTTTTGGATGGATTTTTCAATTTTTTGGGGGTGGTCACGAATTAAAGTCCTTTTCACTCTAGGACGCATATTTAAGGAGATATGGGCAAAAGAAGTTTTTCATATAAAAATTTAAATGTTTTTAGGTTTTGGATGGATTTTTCAATTTTTTGGGGGAGGTCACGAATTAAAGTCCTTTTCGCCCTAGGACGCTTAGTTTAGGAGATATGGGCAAAAGAAGTTTTTCATATAAAAATTTAAATTTTTTTAGGTTTTGGATGGATTTTTCAATTTTTTGGGGGAGGTCACGAATTAAAGTCCTTTTCGCTCTAGGACGCATATTTAAGGAGATATGGGCAAAAGAAGTTTTTCATATAAAAATTTAAATTTTTTTAGGTTTTGGATGGATTTTTCAATTTTTTGGGGGTGGTCACGAATTAAAGTCCTTTTCGCTCTAGGACGCATATTTAAGGAGATATGGGCAAAAGAAGTTTTTCATATAAACATTTCAATTTTTTTAGGTTTTGGGTGGATTTTTCAATTTTTTGGGGGTGGTCACGAATTAAAGTCCTTTTCGCTCTAGGACGCATATTTAAGGAGATATGGACAAAAGAAGTTTTTTGTATAAAAATTTCAATTTTTTTAGGTTTTGGGTGGATTTTTCAATTTTTTGGGTGTGGTCACGAATTAAAGTCCTTTTCGCTCTAGGACGCATATTTAAGGAGATATGGGCAAAAGAAGTTTTTCGTATAAAAATTTCAATTTTTTTAGGTTTTGGGTGGATTTTTCAATTTTTTGGGGTGGTCACGAATTAAAGTCCTTTTCGCTCTAGGACGCATATTTAAGGAGATATGGGCAAAAGAAGTTTTTCATATAAAAATTTCAATTTTTTTAGGTTTTGGGTGGATTTTTCAATTTTTTGGGGGATGTCACGAATTAAAGTCCTTTTCGCTCTAGGACGCATATTTAAGGAGATATGGGCAAAAGAGGTTTTTCATATAAAAAATTCAATTTTTTTAGGTTTTGGGTGGATTTTTCAATTTTTTGGGGGTGGTCACGAATTAAAGTCCTTTTCGCTCTAGGACGCTTAGTTTAGGAGATATGGGCAAAAGAAGTTTTTCATATAAAAATTTCAATTTTTTTAGGTTTTGGGTGGATTTTTCAATTTTTTTGGGGTGGTCACGAATTAAAGTCCTTTTCGCTCTAGGACGCATATTTAAGGAGATATGGGCAAAAGAAGTTTTTCATATAAAAATTTCAATTTTTTTAGGTTTTGGGTGGATTTTTCAATTTTTTGGGGGTGGTCACGAATTAAAGTCCTTTTCGCTCTAGGACGCTTAGTTTAGGAGATATGGGCAAAAGAAGTTTTTCATATAAAAATTTAAATTTTTTTAGATTTTGGATGGATTTTTCAATTTTTTGGGGGAGGTCACGAATTAAAGTCCTTTTCGCTCTAGGACGCATATTTAAGGAGATATGGGCAAAAGAAGTTTTTCATATAAAAATTTCATTTTTTTTAGGTTTTGGGTGGATTTTTCAATTTTTTGGGGGAGGTCACGAATTAATGTCCTTTTCGCTCTAGGACGCTTAGTTTAGGAGATATGGGCAAAAGAAGTTTTTCATATAAAAATATAAATTTTTTTAGGTTTTGGATGGATTTTTCAATTTTTTGGGGGAGGTCACGAATTAAAGTCCTTTTCGCTCTAGGACGCATATTTAAGGAGATATGGGCAAAAGAAGTTTTTCATATAAAAATTTAAATTTTTTTAGGTTTTGGATGGATTTTTCAATTTTTTGGGGGTGGTCACGAATTAAAGTCCTTTTCGCTCTAGGACGCATATTTAAGGAGATATGGGCAAAAGAAGTTTTTCATATAAAAATTTCAATTTTTTTAGGTTTTGGGTGGATTTTTCAATTTTTTGGGGAGGGCACGAATTAAAGTCCTTTTCGCTCTAGGACGCATATTTAAGGAGATATGGGCAAAAGAAGTTTTTCATATAAAAATTTCAATTTTTTTAGGTTTTGGGTGGATTTTTCAATTTTTTGGGGGTGTCACGAATTAAAGTCCTTTTCGCTCTAGGACGCATATTTAAGGAGATATGGGCAAAAGAAGTTTTTCATATAAAAATTTCATTTTTTTTAGGTTTTGGGTGGATTTTTCAATTTTTTGGGGGTGTCACGAATTAAAGTCCTTTTCGCTCTAGGACGCATATTTAAGGAGATATGGGCAAAAGAAGTTTTTCGTATAAAAATTTCAATTTTTTAGGTTTTGGGTGGATTTTTCAATTTTTTGGGGTGGTCACGAATTAAAGTCCTTTTCGCTCTAGGACGCATATTTAAGGAGATATGGGCAAAAGAAGTTTTTCATATAAAAATTTCAATTTTTTTAGGTTTTGGGTCGATTTTTCAATTTTTTGGGGGATGTCACGAATTAAAGTCCTTTTCGCTCTAGGACGCATATTTAAGGAGATATGGGCAAAAGAGGTTTTTCATATAAAAAATTCAATTTTTTTAGGTTTTGGGTGGATTTTTCAATTTTTTGGGGGTGGTCACGAATTAAAGTCCTTTTCGCTCTAGGACGCTTAGTTTAGGAGATATGGGCAAAAGAAGTTTTTCATATAAAAATTTCAATTTTTTTAGGTTTTGGGTGGATTTTTCAATTTTTTTGGGGTGGTCACGAATTAAAGTCCTTTTCGCTCTAGGACGCATATTTAAGGAGATATGGGCAAAAGAAGTTTTTCATATAAAAATTTCAATTTTTTAGGTTTTGGGTGGATTTTTCAATTTTTTGGGGGTGGTCACGAATTAAAGTCCTTTTCGCTCTAGGACGCTTAGTTTAGGAGATATGGGCAAAAGAAGTTTTTCATATAAAAATTTCAATTTTTTTAGGTTTTGGATGGATTTTTCAATTTTTTGGGGGGACGCATATTTAAGGAGATATGGGCAAAAGAAGTTTTTCATATAAAAATTTAAATTTTTTTAGGTTTTGGGTGGATTTTTCAATTTTTTGGGGGTGGTCACGAATTAAAGTCCTTTTCGCTCTAGGACGCTTAGTTTAGGAGATATGGGCAAAAGAAGTTTTTCATATAAAAATTTAAATTTTTTTAGGTTTTGGATGGATTTTTCAATTTTTTGGGGGAGGTCACGAATTAAAGTCCTTTTCGCTCTAGGACGCATATTTAAGGAGATATGGGCAAAAGAAGTTTTTCATATAAAAATTTCAATTTTTTTAGGTTTTGGATGGATTTTTCAATTTTTTGGGGGTGGTCACGAATTAAAGTCCTTTTCGCTCTAGGACGCATATTTAAGGAGATATGGGCAAAAGAAGTTTTTCGTATAAAAATTTAAATTTTTTTAGGTTTTGGATGGATTTTTCAATTTTTTGGGGGAGGTCACGAATTAAAGTCCTTTTCGCTCTAGGACGCATATTTAAGGAGATATGGGCAAAAGAAGATTTTCATATAAAAATTTCAATTTTTTTAGGTTTTGGGTGGATTTTTCAATTTTTTGGGGGAGGTCACGAATTAAAGTCCTTTTCGCTCTAGGACGCTTAGTTTAGGAGATATGGGCAAAAGAAGTTTTTCATATAAAAAATTAAATTTTTTTAGGTTTTGGATGGATTTTTCAATTTTTTGGGGGTGGTCACGAATTAAAGTCCTTTTCGCTCTAGGACGCATATTTAAGGAGATATGGGCAAAAGAAGTTTTTCATATAAAAATTTAAATTTTTTTAGGTTTTGGGTGGATTTTTCAATTTTTTGGGGGTGGTCACGAATTAAAGTCCTTTACGCTCTAGGACGCATATTTAAGGAGATATGGGCAAAAGAAGTTTTTCATATAAAAATTTCAATTTTTTTAGGTTTTGGGTGGATTTTTCAATTTTTTGGTCCTTTTCGCTCTAGGACGCTTAGTTTAGGAGATATGGGCAAAAGAAGTTTTTCATATAAAAATTTAAATTTTTTTAGGTTTTGGATGGATTTTTCAATTTTTTGGGGGTGGTCACGAATTAAAGTCCTTTTCACTCTAGGACGCATATTTAAGGAGATATGGGCAAAAGAAGTTTTTCATATAAAAATTTAAATGTTTTTAGGTTTTGGATGGATTTTTCAATTTTTTGGGGGAGGTCACGAATTAAAGTCCTTTTCGCCCTAGGACGCTTAGTTTAGGAGATATGGGCAAAAGTAGTTTTTCATATAAAAATTTAAATTTTTTTAGGTTTTGGATGGATTTTGCAATTTTTTGGGGGAGGTCACGAATTAAAGTCCTTTTCGCTCTAGGACGCATATTTAAGGAGATATGGGCAAAAGAAGTTTTTCATATAAAAATTTAAATTTTTTTAGGTTTTGGATGGATTTTTCAATTTTTTGGGGGTGGTCACGAATTAAAGTCCTTTTCGCTCTAGGACGCATATTTAAGGAGATATGGGCAAAAGAAGTTTTTCATATAAAAATTTCAATTTTTTTAGGTTTTGGGTGGATTTTTCAATTTTTTGGGGAGGTCACGAATTAAAGTCCTTTTCGCTCTAGGACGCATATTTAAGGAGATATGGGCAAAAGAAGTTTTTCATATAAAAATTTCAATTTTTTTAGGTTTTGGGTGGATTTTTCAATTTTTTGGGGGATGTCACGAATTAAAGTCCTTTTCGCTCTAGGACACATATTTAAGGAGATATGGGCAAAAGAAGTTTTTCGTATAAAAATTTCAATTTTTTTAGGTTTTGGGTGGATTTTTCAATTTTTTGGGGTGGTCACGAATTAAAGTCCTTTTCGCTCTAGGACGCATATTTAAGGAGATATGGGCAAAAGAAGTTTTTCATATAAAAATTTAAATTTTTTTAGGTTTTGGATGGATTTTTCAATTTTTTGGGGGTGGTCACGAATTAAAGTCCTTTTCGCTCTAGGACGCATATTTAAGGAGATATGGGCAAAAGAAGTTTTTCATATAAAAATTTCAATTTTTTTAGGATGGATTTTTCAATTTTTTGGGGGTGGTCACGAATTAAAGTCCTTTTCACTCTAGGACGCATATTTAAGGAGATATGGGCAAAAGAAGTTTTTCATATAAAAATTTAAATGTTTTTAGGTTTTGGATGGATTTTTCAATTTTTTGGGGGAGGTCACGAATTAAAGTCCTTTTCGCCCTAGGACGCTTAGTTTAGGAGATATGGGCAAAAGAAGTTTTTCATATAAAAATTTAAATTTTTTTAGGTTTTGGATGGATTTTTCAATTTTTTGGGGGAGGTCACGAATTAAAGTCCTTTTCGCTCTAGGACGCATATTTAAGGAGATATTGGCAAAAGAAGTTTTTCATATAAAAATTTAAATTTTTTTAGGTTTTGGATGGATTTTTCAATTTTTTGGGGGTGGTCACGAATTAAAGTCCTTTTCGCTCTAGGACGCATATTTAAGGAGATATGGGCAAAAGAAGTTTTTCATATAAAAATTTCAATTTTTTTAGGTTTTGGGTGGATTTTTCAATTTTTTGGGGAGGTCACGAATTAAAGTCCTTTTCGCTCTAGGACGCATATTTAAGGAGATATGGGCAAAAGAAGTTTTTCATATAAAAATTTCAATTTTTTTACGTTTTGGGTGGATTTTTCAATTTTTTGGGGGTGGTCACGAATTAAAGTCCTTTTCGCTCTAGGACGCATATTTAAGGAGATATGGGCAAAAGAAGTTTTTCGTATAAAAATTTCAATTTTTTTAGGTTTTGGGTGGATTTTTCAATTTTTTGGGGTGGTCACGTATTAAAGTCCTTTTCGCTCTAGGACGCATATTTAAGGAGATATGGGCAAAAGAAGTTTTTCATATAAATTTTTTTTTTTATTTTTAGGTTTTGGGTGGATTTTTCAATTTTTTGGGGGTGTCACGAATTAAAGTCCTTTTCGCTCTAGGACGCATATTTAAGGAGATATGGACAAAAGAAGTTTTTCGTATAAAAATTTCAATTTTTTTAGGTTTTGGGTGGATTTTTCAATTTTTTGGGTGTGGTCACGAATTAAAGTCCTTTTCGCTCTAGGACGCATATTTAAGGAGATATGGGCAAAAGAAGTTTTTCGTATAAAAATTTCAATTTTTTTAGGTTTTGGGTGGATTTTTCAATTTTTTGGGGTGGTCACGAATTAAAGTCCTTTTCGCTCTAGGACGCATATTTAAGGAGATATGGGCAAAAGAAGTTTTTCATATAAAAATTTCAATTTTTTTAGGTTTTGGGTGGATTTTTCAAATTTTTGGGGGATGTCACGAATTAAAGTCCTTTTCGCTCTAGGACGCATATTTAAGGAGATATGGGCAAAAGAGGTTTTTCATATAAAAAATTTAAATTTTTTTAGGTTTTGGGTGGATTTTTCAATTTTTTTGGGGTGGTCACGAATTAAAGTCCTTTTCGCTCTAGGACGCATATTTAAGGAGATATGGGCAAAAGAAGTTTTTCATATAAAAATTTCAATTTTTTTAGGTTTTGGGTGGATTTTTCAATTTTTTGGGGGTGGTCACGAATTAAAGTCCTTTTCGCTCTAGGACGCTTAGTTTAGGAGATATGGGCAAAAGAAGTTTTTCATTTAAAAATTTAAATTTTTTTAGGTTTTGGATGGATTTTTCAATTTTTTGGGGGTGGTCACGAATTAAAGTCCTTTTCGCTCTAGGACGCATATTTAAGGAGATATGGGCAAAAGAAGTTTTTCATTTAAAAATTTAAATTTTTTTAGGTTTTGGGTGGATTTTTCAATTTTTTGGGGGTGGTCACGAATTAAAGTCCTTTTCGCTCTAGGACGCATATTTAAGGAGATATGGGCAAAAGAAGTTTTTCATATAAACATTTCAATTTTTTTAGGTTTTGGGTGGATTTTTCAATTTTTTGGGGGTGGTCACGAATTAAAGTCCTTTTCGCTCTAGGACGCTTAGTTTAGGAGATATGGGCAAAAGAAGTTTTTCATATAAAAATTTAAATTTTTTTAGGTTTTGGATGGATTTTTCAATTTTTTGGGGGAGGTCACGAATTAAAGTCCTTTTCGCTCTAGGACGCATATTTAAGGAGATATGGGCAAAAGAAGTTTTTCATATAAAAATTTCAATTTTTTTAGGTTTTGGGTGGATTTTTCAATTTTTTGGGGGTGGTCACGAATTAAAGTCCTTTTCGCTCTAGGACGCTTAGTTTAGGAGATATGGGCAGAAGAAGTTTTTCATATAAAAATTTAAATTTTTTTAGGTTTTGGATGGATTTTTCAATTTTTTGGGGGTGGTCACGAATTAAAGTCCTTTTCACTCTAGGACGCATATTTAAGGAGATATGGGCAAAAGAAGTTTTTCATATAAAAATTTAAATGTTTTTAGGTTTTGGATGGATTTTTCAATTTTTTGGGGGAGGTCACGAATTAAAGTCCTTTTCGCCCTAGGACGCTTAGTTTAGGAGATATGGGCAAAAGAAGTTTTTCATATAAAAATTTAAATTTTTTTAGGTTTTGGATGGATTTTTCAATTTTTTGGGGGAGGTCACGAATTAAAGTCCTTTTCGCTCTAGGACGCATATTTAAGGAGATATTGGCAAAAGAAGTTTTTCATATAAAAATTTAAATTTTTTTAGGTTTTGGATGGATTTTTCAATTTTTTGGGGGTGGTCACGAATTAAAGTCCTTTTCGCTCTAGGACGCATATTTAAGGAGATATGGGCAAAAGAAGTTTTTCATATAAAAATTTCAATTTTTTTAGGATGGATTTTTCAATTTTTTGGGGGTGGTCACGAATTAAAGTCCTTTTCACTCTAGGACGCATATTTAAGGAGATATGGGCAAAAGAAGTTTTTCATATAAAAATTTAAATGTTTTTAGGTTTTGGATGGATTTTTCAATTTTTTGGGGGAGGTCACGAATTAAAGTCCTTTTCGCCCTAGGACGCTTAGTTTAGGAGATATGGGCAAAAGAAGTTTTTCATATAAAAATTTAAATTTTTTTAGGTTTTGGATGGATTTTTCAATTTTTTGGGGGAGGTCACGAATTAAAGTCCTTTTCGCTCTAGGACGCATATTTAAGGAGATATTGGCAAAAGAAGTTTTTCATATAAAAATTTAAATTTTTTTAGGTTTTGGATGGATTTTTCAATTTTTTGGGGGTGGTCACGAATTAAAGTCCTTTTCGCTCTAGGACGCATATTTAAGGAGATATGGGCAAAAGAAGTTTTTCATATAAAAATTTCAATTTTTTTAGGTTTTGGGTGGATTTTTCAATTTTTTGGGGAGGTCACGAATTAAAGTCCTTTTCGCTCTAGGACGCATATTTAAGGAGATATGGGCAAAAGAAGTTTTTCATATAAAAATTTCAATTTTTTTACGTTTTGGGTGGATTTTTCAATTTTTTGGGGGTGGTCACGAATTAAAGTCCTTTTCGCTCTAGGACGCATATTTAAGGAGATATGGGCAAAAGAAGTTTTTCGTATAAAAATTTCAATTTTTTTAGGTTTTGGGTGGATTTTTCAATTTTTTGGGGTGGTCACGTATTAAAGTCCTTTTCGCTCTAGGACGCATATTTAAGGAGATATGGGCAAAAGAAGTTTTTCATATAAATTTTTTTTTTTATTTTTAGGTTTTGGGTGGATTTTTCAATTTTTTGGGGGTGTCACGAATTAAAGTCCTTTTCGCTCTAGGACGCATATTTAAGGAGATATGGACAAAAGAAGTTTTTCGTATAAAAATTTCAATTTTTTTAGGTTTTGGGTGGATTTTTCAATTTTTTGGGTGTGGTCACGAATTAAAGTCCTTTTCGCTCTAGGACGCATATTTAAGGAGATATGGGCAAAAGAAGTTTTTCGTATAAAAATTTCAATTTTTTTAGGTTTTGGGTGGATTTTTCAATTTTTTGGGGTGGTCACGAATTAAAGTCCTTTTCGCTCTAGGACGCATATTTAAGGAGATATGGGCAAAAGAAGTTTTTCATATAAAAATTTCAATTTTTTTAGGTTTTGGGTGGATTTTTCAAATTTTTGGGGGATGTCACGAATTAAAGTCCTTTTCGCTCTAGGACGCATATTTAAGGAGATATGGGCAAAAGAGGTTTTTCATATAAAAAATTTAAATTTTTTTAGGTTTTGGGTGGATTTTTCAATTTTTTGGGGGTGGTCACGAATTAAAGTCCTTTTCGCTCTAGGACGCTTAGTTTAGGAGATATGGGCAAAAGAAGTTTTTCATATAAAAATTGCAATTTTTTTAGGTTTTGGGTGGATTTTTCAATTTTTTTGGGGTGGTCACGAATTAAAGTCCTTTTCGCTCTAGGACGCATATTTAAGGAGATATGGGCAAAAGAAGTTTTTCATATAAAAATTTCAATTTTTTTAGGTTTTGGGTGGATTTTTCAATTTTTTGGGGGTGGTCACGAATTAAAGTCCTTTTCGCTCTAGGACGCTTAGTTTAGGAGATATGGGCAAAAGAAGTTTTTCATATAAAAATTTAAATTTTTTTAGATTTTGGATGGATTTTTCAATTTTTTGGGGGAGGTCACGAATTAAAGTCCTTTTCGCTCTAGGACGCATATTTAAGGAGATATGGGCAAAAGAAGTTTTTCATATAAAAATTTCATTTTTTTTAGGTTTTGGGTGGATTTTTCAATTTTTTGGGGGAGGTCACGAATTAAAGTCCTTTTCGCTCTAGGACGCTTAGTTTAGGAGATATGGGCAAAAGAAGTTTTTCATATAAAAATTTAAATTTTTTTAGGTTTTGGATGGATTTTTCAATTTTTTGGGGGAGGTCACGAATTAAAGTCCTTTTCGCTCTAGGACGCATATTTAAGGAGATATGGGCAAAAGAAGTTTTTCATATAAAAATTTAAATTTTTTTAGGTTTTGGATGGATTTTTCAATTTTTTGGGGGTGGTCACGAATTAAAGTCCTTTTCGCTCTAGGACGCTTAGTTTAGGAGATATGGGCAAAAGAAGTTTTTCATATAAAAATTTCAATTTTTTTAGGTTTTGGGTGGATTTTTCAATTTTTTGGGGGTGGTCACGAATTAAAGTCCTTTTCGCTCTAGGACGCTTAGTTTAGTTTTTCATATAAAAATTTCAATTTTTTTAGGTTTTGGTTATATTTTCAACTTTTTGGGGGTGGTCACGAATTAAAGTCCTTTTCGCTCTAGGACGCATATTTAAGGAGATATGGGCAAAAGAAATTTTTCATATAAAAATTTCAATTTTTTTTGGTTTTGGGTGGATTTTTCAATTTTTTTGTAGGTGGTCACGAATTAAAGTCCTTTTCGCTCTAGGACGCTTAGTTTAGGAGATATGGGCAAAAGAAGTTTTTCATATAAAAATTTCAATTTTTTTAGGTTTTGGGTGGATTTTTCAATTTTTTGGGGGAGGTCACGAATTAAAGTCCTTTTCGCTCTAGGACGCATATTTAAGGAGATATGGGCAAAAGAAGTTTTTCATATAAAAATTTCAATTTTTTTAGGTTTTGGGTGAATTTTTCAATTTTTTGGGGGTGGTCACGAATTAAAGTCCTTTTCGCTCTAGGACGCTAAGTTTAGGAGATATGGGCAAAAGAAGTTTTTCATATAAAAATTTCAATTTTTTTAGGTTTTGGGTGGATTTTTCAATTTTTTGGGGGTGGTCACGAATTAAAGTCCTTTTCGCTCTAGGACGCTTAGTTTAGGAGATATGGGCAAAAGAAGTTTTTCATATAAAAATTTCATTTTTTTTAGGTGTTGGGTGGATTTTTCAATTTTTTGGGGGTGGTCACGAATTAAAGTCCTTTACGCTCTAGAACGCATATTTAAGGAGATATGGGCAAAAGAAGTTTTTCGTATAAAAATTTCAATTTTTTTAGGTTTTGGGTGGATTTTTCAATTTTTTGGGGGTGGTCACGAATTAAAGTCCTTTTTGCTCTAGGAAGCATATTTAAAGAGATATGGGCAAAAGAAGTTTTTCATATAAAATTTCAATTTTTTTAGGTTTTGGGTGGATTTGGATATGATATAGATATGGGCAAAAGAAGTTTTTCATATAAAAATTTCAATTTTTTTAGGTTTTGGGTGGATTTTTCAACTTTTTGGGGGTGGTCACGAATTAAAGTCCTTTACGCTCTAGGACGCATATTTAAGGAGATATGGGCAAAAGAAGTTTTTCGTATAAAAATTTAAATTTTTTTAGGTTTTGGGTGGATTTTTCAATTTTTTGGGGGTGGTCACGAATTAAAGTCCTTTTTGCTCTAGGAAGCATATTTAAGGAGATATGGGCAAAAGAAGTTTTTCATATAAAAATTTCAATTTTTTTAGGTTTTGAGTGGATTTTTCAATTTTTTGGAGGTGGTCACGAATTAAAGTCCTTTTCGCTCTAGGACGCTTAGTTTAGGAGATATGGGCAAAAGAAGTTTTTCATATAAAAATTTCAATTTTTTTAGGTTTTGGGTGGTTTTTTCAATTTGTTGGGGGTGGTCACGAATTAAAGTCCTTTTCGCTCTAGGACGCTTAGTTTAGGAGATATGGGCAAAAGAAGTTTTTCATATAAAAATTTCAATTTTTTTAGGTTTTGGGTGGATTTTTCAATTTTTTGTGGGTGGTCACGAATTAAAGTCCTTTTCGCTCTAGGACGCATATTTAAGGAGATATGGGCAAAAGAAGTTTTTCGTATAAAAATTTAAATTTTTTTAGGTTTTGGATGGATTTTTCAATTTTTTGGGGGAGGTCACGAATTAAAGTCCTTTTCGCTCTAGGACGCATATTTAAGGAGATATGGGCAAAAGAAGATTTTCATATAAAAATTTCAATTTTTTAGGTTTTGGGTGGATTTTTCAATTTTTTGGGGGAGGTCACGAATTAAAGTCCTTTTCGCTCTAGGACGCATATTTAAGGAGATATGGGCAAAAGAAGTTTTTCATATAAAAATTTAAATTTTTTTAGGTTTTGGATGGATTTTTCAATTTTTTGGGGGTGGTCACGAATTAAAGTCCTTTTCGCTCTAGGACGCATATTTAAGGAGATATGGGCAAAAGAAGTTTTTCATATAAAAATTTCAATTTTTTTAGGTTTTGGGTGGATTTTTCAATTTTTTGGGGAGGTCACGAATTAAAGTCCTTTTCGCTCTAGGACGCATATTTAAGGAGATATGGGCAAAAGAAGTTTTTCATATAAAAATTTCAATTTTTTTTAGGTTTTGGGTGGATTTTTCAATTTTTTGGGGGAGGTCACGAATTAAAGTCCTTTTCGCTCTAGGACGCATATTTAAGGAGATATGGGCAAAAGAAGTTTTTCATATAAAAAATTCAATTTTTTTAGGTTTTGGATGGATTTTTCAATTTTTTGGGGGTGGTCACGAATTAAAGTCCTTTTCGCTCTAGGACGCATATTTAAGGAGATATGGGCAAAAGAAGTTTTTCATTTAAAAATTTAAATTTTTTTAGGTTTTGGGTGGATTTTTCAATTTTTTGGGGGTGGTCACGAATTAAAGTCCTTTTCGCTCTAGGACGCATATTTAAGGAGATATGGGCAAAAGAAGTTTTTCATATAAACATTTCAATTTTTTTAGGTTTTGGGTGGATTTTTCAATTTTTTGGGGGTGGTCACGAATTAAAGTCCTTTTCGCTCTAGGACGCTTAGTTTAGGAGATATGGGCAAAAGAAGTTTTTCATATAAAAATTTAAATTTTTTTAGGTTTTGGATGGATTTTTCAATTTTTTGGGGGAGGTCACGAATTAAAGTCCTTTTCGCTCTAGGACGCATATTTAAGGAGATATGGGCAAAAGAAGTTTTTCATATAAAAATTTCAATTTTTTTAGGTTTTGGGTGGATTTTTCAATTTTTTGGGGGTGGTCACGAATTAAAGTCCTTTTCGCTCTAGGACGCTTAGTTTAGGAGATATGGGCAGAAGAAGTTTTTCATATAAAAATTTAAATTTTTTTAGGTTTTGGATGGATTTTTCAATTTTTTGGGGGTGGTCACGAATTAAAGTCCTTTTCACTCTAGGACGCATATTTAAGGAGATATGGGCAAAAGAAGTTTTTCATATACAAATTTAAATGTTTTTAGGTTTTGGATGGATTTTTCAATTTTTTGGGGGAGGTCACGAATTAAAGTCCTTTTCGCCCTAGGACGCTTAGTTTAGGAGATATGGGCAAAAGAAGTTTTTCATATAAAAATTTAAATTTTTTTAGGTTTTGGATGGATTTTTCAATTTTTTGGGGGAGGTCACGAATTAAAGTCCTTTTCGCTCTAGGACGCATATTTAAGGAGATATTGGCAAAAGAAGTTTTTCATATAAAAATTTAAATTTTTTTAGGTTTTGGATGGATTTTTCAATTTTTTGGGGGTGGTCACGAATTAAAGTCCTTTTCGCTCTAGGACGCATATTTAAGGAGATATGGGCAAAAGAAGTTTTTCATATAAAAATTTCAATTTTTTTAGGATGGATTTTTCAATTTTTTGGGGGTGGTCACGAATTAAAGTCCTTTTCACTCTAGGACGCATATTTAAGGAGATATGGGCAAAAGAAGTTTTTCATATAAAAATTTAAATGTTTTTAGGTTTTGGATGGATTTTTCAATTTTTTGGGGGAGGTCACGAATTAAAGTCCTTTTCGCCCTAGGACGCTTAGTTTAGGAGATATGGGCAAAAGAAGTTTTTCATATAAAAATTTAAATTTTTTTAGGTTTTGGATGGATTTTTCAATTTTTTGGGGGAGGTCACGAATTAAAGTCCTTTTCGCTCTAGGACGCATATTTAAGGAGATATTGGCAAAAGAAGTTTTTCATATAAAAATTTAAATTTTTTTAGGTTTTGGATGGATTTTTCAATTTTTTGGGGGTGGTCACGAATTAAAGTCCTTTTCGCTCTAGGACGCATATTTAAGGAGATATGGGCAAAAGAAGTTTTTCATATAAAAATTTCAATTTTTTTAGGTTTTGGGTGGATTTTTCAATTTTTTGGGGAGGTCACGAATTAAAGTCCTTTTCGCTCTAGGACGCATATTTAAGGAGATATGGGCAAAAGAAGTTTTTCATATAAAAATTTCAATTTTTTTACGTTTTGGGTGGATTTTTCAATTTTTTGGGGGTGGTCACGAATTAAAGTCCTTTTCGCTCTAGGACGCATATTTAAGGAGATATGGGCAAAAGAAGTTTTTCATATAAAAAATTCAATTTTTTTAGGTTTTGGATGGATTTTTCAATTTTTTGGGGGTGGTCACGAATTAAAGTCCTTTTCGCTCTAGGACGCATATTTAAGGAGATATGGGCAAAAGAAGTTTTTCATATAAAAAATTCAATTTTTTTAGGTTTTGGATGGATTTTTCAATTTTTTGGGGGTGGTCACGAATTAAAGTCCTTTTCGCTCTAGGACGCATATTTAAGGAGATATTGGCAAAAAAAGTTTTTCATTTAAAAATTTAATTTTTTTTAGGTTTTGGGTGGATTTTTCAATTTTTTGGGGGTGGTCACGAATTAAAGTCCTTTTCGCTCTAGGACGCATATTTAAGGAGATATGGGCAAAAGAAGTTTTTCATATAAACATTTCAATTTTTTTAGGTTTTGGGTGGATTTTTCAATTTTTTGGGGGTGGTCACGAATTAAAGTCCTTTTCGCTCTAGGACGCTTAGTTTAGGAGATATGGGCAAAAGAAGTTTTTCATATAAAAATTTAAATTTTTTTAGGTTTTGGATGGATTTTTCAATTTTTTGGGGGAGGTCACGAATTAAAGTCCTTTTCGCTCTAGGACGCATATTTAAGGAGATATGGGCAAAAGAAGTTTTTCATATAAAAATTTCAATTTTTTTAGGTTTTGGGTGGATTTTTCAATTTTTTGGGGGTGGTCACGAATTAAAGTCCTTTTCGCTCTAGGACGCTTAGTTTAGGAGATATGGGCAGAAGAAGTTTTTCATATAAAAATTTCAATTTTTTTAGGTTTTGAGTGGATTTTTCAATTTTTTGGAGGTGGTCACGAATTAAAGTCCTTTTCGCTCTAGGACGCTTAGTTTAGGAGATATGGGCAAAAGAAGTTTTTCATATAAAAATTTAAATTTTTTTAGGTTTTGGATGGATTTTTCAATTTTTTGGGGGAGGTCACGAATTAAAGTCCTTTTCGCTCTAGGACGCATATTTAAGGAGATATGGGCAAAAGAAGTTTTTCGTATAAAAATTTAAATGTTTTTAGGTTTTGGATGGATTTTTCAATTTTTTGGGGGAGGTCACGAATTAAAGTCCTTTTCGCCCTAGGACGCTTAGTTTAGGAGATATGGGCAAAAGAAGTTTTTCATATAAAAATTTAAATTTTTTTAGGTTTTGGATGGATTTTTCAATTTTTTGGGGGAGGTCACGAATTAAAGTCCTTTTCGCTCTAGGACGCATATTTAAGGAGATATTGGCAAAAGAAGTTTTTCATATAAAAATTTAAATTTTTTTAGGTTTTGGATGGATTTTTCAATTTTTTGGGGGTGGTCACGAATTAAAGTCCTTTTCGCTCTAGGACGCATATTTAAGGAGATATGGGCAAAAGAAGTTTTTCATATAAAAATTTCAATTTTTTTAGGATGGATTTTTCAATTTTTTGGGGGTGGTCACGAATTAAAGTCCTTTTCACTCTAGGACGCATATTTAAGGAGATATGGGCAAAAGAAGTTTTTCATATAAAAATTTAAATGTTTTTAGGTTTTGGATGGATTTTTCAATTTTTTGGGGGAGGTCACGAATTAAAGTCCTTTTCGCCCTAGGACGCTTAGTTTAGGAGATATGGGCAAAAGAAGTTTTTCATATAAAAATTTAAATTTTTTTAGGTTTTGGATGGATTTTTCAATTTTTTGGGGGAGGTCACGAATTAAAGTCCTTTTCGCTCTAGGACGCATATTTAAGGAGATATTGGCAAAAGAAGTTTTTCATATAAAAATTTAAATTTTTTTAGGTTTTGGATGGATTTTTCAATTTTTTGGGGGTGGTCACGAATTAAAGTCCTTTTCGCTCTAGGACGCATATTTAAGGAGATATGGGCAAAAGAAGTTTTTCATATAAAAATTTCAATTTTTTTAGGTTTTGGGTGGATTTTTCAATTTTTTGGGGAGGTCACGAATTAAAGTCCTTTTCGCTCTAGGACGCATATTTAAGGAGATATGGGCAAAAGAAGTTTTTCATATAAAAATTTCAATTTTTTTACGTTTTGGGTGGATTTTTCAATTTTTTGGGGGTGGTCACGAATTAAAGTCCTTTTCGCTCTAGGACGCATATTTAAGGAGATATGGGCAAAAGAAGTTTTTCGTATAAAAATTTCAATTTTTTTAGGTTTTGGGTGGATTTTTCAATTTTTTGGGGTGGTCACGTATTAAAGTCCTTTTCGCTCTAGGACGCATATTTAAGGAGATATGGGCAAAAGAAGTTTTTCATATAAATTTTTTTTTTTATTTTTAGGTTTTGGGTGGATTTTTCAATTTTTTGGGGGTGTCACGAATTAAAGTCCTTTTCGCTCTAGGACGCATATTTAAGGAGATATGGACAAAAGAAGTTTTTCGTATAAAAATTTCAATTTTTTTAGGTTTTGGGTGGATTTTTCAATTTTTTGGGTGTGGTCACGAATTAAAGTCCTTTTCGCTCTAGGACGCATATTTAAGGAGATATGGGCAAAAGAAGTTTTTCGTATAAAAATTTCAATTTTTTTAGGTTTTGGGTGGATTTTTCAATTTTTTGGGGTGGTCACGAATTAAAGTCCTTTTCGCTCTAGGACGCATATTTAAGGAGATATGGGCAAAAGAAGTTTTTCATATAAAAATTTCAATTTTTTTAGGTTTTGGGTGGATTTTTCAAATTTTTGGGGGATGTCACGAATTAAAGTCCTTTTCGCTCTAGGACGCATATTTAAGGAGATATGGGCAAAAGAGGTTTTTCATATAAAAAATTTAAATTTTTTTAGGTTTTGGGTGGATTTTTCAATTTTTTGGGGGTGGTCACGAATTAAAGTCCTTTTCGCTCTAGGACCCTTAGTTTAGGAGATATGGGCAAAAGAAGTTTTTCATATAAAAATTGCAATTTTTTTAGGTTTTGGGTGGATTTTTCAATTTTTTTGGGGTGGTCACGAATTAAAGTCCTTTTCGCTCTAGGACGCATATTTAAGGAGATATGGGCAAAAGAAGTTTTTCATATAAAAATTTAAATTTTTTTAGATTTTGGATGGATTTTTCAATTTTTTGGGGGAGGTCACGAATTAAAGTCCTTTTCGCTCTAGGACGCATATTTAAGGAGATATGGGCAAAAGAAGTTTTTCATATAAAAATTTCATTTTTTTTAGGTTTTGGGTGGATTTTTCAATTTTTTGGGGGAGGTCACGAATTAAAGTCCTTTTCGCTCTAGGACGCTTAGTTTAGGAGATATGGGCAAAAGAAGTTTTTCATATAAAAATTTAAATTTTTTTAGGTTTTGGATGGATTTTTCAATTTTTTGGGGGAGGTCACGAATTAAAGTCCTTTTCGCTCTAGGACGCATATTTAAGGAGATATGGGCAAAAGAAGTTTTTCATATAAAAATTTAAATTTTTTTAGGTTTTGGATGGATTTTTCAATTTTTTGGGGGTGGTCACGAATTAAAGTCCTTTTCGCTCTAGGACGCTTAGTTTAGGAGATATGGGCAAAAGAAGTTTTTCATATAAAAATTTCAATTTTTTTAGGTTTTGGGTGGATTTTTCAATTTTTTGGGGGTGGTCACGAATTAAAGTCCTTTTCGCTCTAGGACGCTTAGTTTAGTTTTTCATATAAAAATTTCAATTTTTTTAGGTTTTGGTTATATTTTCAACTTTTTGGGGGTGGTCACGAATTAAAGTCCTTTTCGCTCTAGGACGCATATTTAAGGAGATATGGGCAAAAGAAATTTTTCATATAAAAATTTAAATTTTTTTTGGTTTTGGGTGGATTTTTCAATTTTTTTGTAGGTGGTCACGAATTAAAGTCCTTTTCGCTCTAGGACGCTTAGTTTAGGAGATATGGGCAAAAGAAGTTTTTCATATAAAAATTTCAATTTTTTTAGGTTTTGGGTGGATTTTTCAATTTTTTGGGGGAGGTCACGAATTAAAGTCCTTTTCGCTCTAGGACGCATATTTAAGGAGATATGGGCAAAAGAAGTTTTTCATATAAAAATTTCAATTTTTTTAGGTTTTGGGTGGATTTTTCAATTTTTTTGGGGTGGTCACGAATTAAAGTCCTTTTCGCTCTAGGACGCATATTTAAGGAGATATGGGCAAAAGAAGTTTTTCATATAAAAATTTCAATTTTTTTAGGTTTTGGGTGGATTTTTCAATTTTTTGGGGGTGGTCACGAATTAAAGTCCTTTTCGCTCTAGGACGCTTAGTTTAGGAGATATGGGCAAAAGAAGTTTTTCATATAAAAATTTCATTTTTTTTAGGTGTTGGGTGGATTTTTCAATTTTTTGGGGGTGGTCACGAATTAAAGTCCTTTACGCTCTAGAACGCATATTTAAGGAGATATGGGCAAAAGAAGTTTTTCGTATAAAAATTTCAATTTTTTTAGGTTTTGGGTGGATTTTTCAATTTTTTGGGGGTGGTCACGAATTAAAGTCCTTTTTGCTCTAGGAAGCATATTTAAGGAGATATGGGCAAAAGAAGTTTTTCATATAAAATTTCAATTTTTTTAGGTTTTGGGTGGATTTGGATATGATATAGATATGGGCAAAAGAAGTTTTTCATATAAAAATTTCAATTTTTTTAGGTTTTGGGTGGATTTTTCAACTTTTTGGGGGTGGTCACGAATTAAAGTCCTTTACGCTCTAGGACGCATATTTAAGGAGATATGGGCAAAAGAAGTTTTTCGTATAAAAATTTAAATTTTTTTAGGTTTTGGGTGGATTTTTCAATTTTTTGGGGGTGGTCACGAATTAAAGTCCTTTTTGCTCTAGGAAGCATATTTAAGGAGATATGGGCAAAAGAAGTTTTTCATATAAAAATTTCAATTTTTTTAGGTTTTGAGTGGATTTTTCAATTTTTTGGAGGTGGTCACGAATTAAAGTCCTTTTCGCTCTAGGACGCTTAGTTTAGGAGATATGGGCAAAAGAAGTTTTTCATATAAAAATTTCAATTTTTTTAGGTTTTGGGTGGTTTTTTCAATTTGTTGGGGGTGGTCACGAATTAAAGTCCTTTTCGCTCTAGGACGCTTAGTTTAGGAGATATGGGCAAAAGAAGTTTTTCATATAAAAATTTCAATTTTTTTAGGTTTTGGGTGGATTTTTCAATTTTTTGGGGGTGGTCACGAATTAAAGTCCTTTTCGCTCTAGGACGCTTAGTTTAGGAGATATGGGCAAAAGAAGTTTTTCATATAAAAATTTCAATTTTTTTAGGTTTTGGGTGGATTTTTCAATTTTTTGTGGGTGGTCACGAATTAAAGTCCTTTTCGCTCTAGGACGCATATTTAAGGAGATATGGGCAAAAGAAGTTTTTCGTATAAAAATTTAAATTTTTTTAGGTTTTGGATGGATTTTTCAATTTTTTGGGGGAGGTCACGAATTAAAGTCCTTTTCGCTCTAGGACGCATATTTAAGGAGATATGGGCAAAAGAAGATTTTCATATAAAAATTTCAATTTTTTAGGTTTTGGGTGGATTTTTCAATTTTTTGGGGGAGGTCACGAATTAAAGTCCTTTTCGCTCTAGGACGCATATTTAAGGAGATATGGGCAAAAGAATTTTTTCATATAAAAATTTAAATTTTTTTAGGTTTTGGATGGATTTTTCAATTTTTTGGGGGTGGTCACGAATTAAAGTCCTTTTCGCTCTAGGACGCATATTTAAGGAGATATGGGCAAAAGAAGTTTTTCATATAAAAATTTAAATTTTTTTACGTTTTGGGTGGATTTTTCAATTTTTTGGGGGTGGTCACGAATTAAAGTCCTTTTCGCTCTAGGACGCATATTTAAGGAGATATGGGCAAAAGAAGTTTTTCATATAAAAATTTCAATTTTTTTAGGTTTTGGGTGGATTTTTCAATTTTTTGGGGGTGGTCACGAATTAAAGTCCTTTTCGCTCTAGGACGCTTAGTTTAGGAGATATGGGCAAAAGAAGTTTTTCATATAAAAATTTAAATTTTTTTAGGTTTTGGATGGATTTTTCAATTTTTTTGGGGGAGGTCACGAATTAAAGTCCTTTTCGCTCTAGGACGCATATTTAAGGAGATATGGGCAAAAGAAGTTTTTCATATAAAAATTTCAATTTTTTTAGGTTTTGGGTGGATTTTTCAATTTTTTGGGGGTGGTCACGAATTAAAGTCCTTTTCGCTCTAGGACGCTTAGTTTAGGAGATATGGGCAAAAGAAGTTTTTCATATAAAAATTTAAATTTTTTTAGGTTTTGGATGGATTTTTCAATTTTTTGGGGGTGGTCACGAATTAAAGTCCTTTTCACTCTAGGACGCATATTTAAGGAGATATGGACAAAAGAAGTTTTTCATATAAAAATTTAAATGTTTTTAGGTTTTGGATGGATTTTTCAATTTTTGGGGGAGGTCACGAATTAAAGTCCTTTTCGCCCTAGGACGCTTAGTTTAGGAGATATGGGCAAAAGAAGTTTTTCATATAAAAAGTTAAATTTTTTTAGGTTTTGGATGGATTTTTCAATTTTTTGGGGGAGGTCACGAATTAAAGTCCTTTTCGCTCTAGGACGCATATTTAAGGAGATATGGGCAAAAGAAGTTTTTCATATAAAAATTTAAATTTTTTTAGGTTTTGGATGGATTTTTCAATTTTTTGGGGGTGGTCACGAATTAAAGTCCTTTTCGCTCTAGGACGCATATTTAAGGAGATATGGGCAAAAGAAGTTTTTCATATAAAAATTTCAATTTTTTTAGGTTTTGGGTGGATTTTTCAATTTTTTGGGGGTGGTCACGAATTAAAGTCCTTTTCGCTCTAGGACGCTTAGTTTAGGAGATATGGGCAAAAGAAGTTTTTCATATAAAAATTGCAATTTTTTTAGGTTTTGGGTGGATTTTTCAATTTTTTTGGGGTGGTCACGAATTAAAGTCCTTTTCGCTCTAGGACGCATATTTAAGGAGATATGGGCAAAAGAAGTTTTTCATATAAAAATTTCAATTTTTTTAGGTTTTGGGTGGATTTTTCAATTTTTTGGGGGTGGTCA
Source organism: Haematobia irritans (assembly GCF_050003625.1). NCBI lineage: Eukaryota > Metazoa > Arthropoda > Insecta > Diptera > Muscidae > Haematobia > Haematobia irritans. The sequence continues at coordinate 160,832,830 of NC_134397.1, read as the reverse complement.
CGAATTAAAGTCCTTTTCGCTCTAGGACGCTTAGCTTAGGAGATATGGGCAAAAGAAGTTTTTCATATAAAAATTTAAATTTTTTTAGATTTTGGATGGATTTTTCAATTTTTTGGGGGAGGTCACGAATTAAAGTCCTTTTCGCTCTAGGACGCATATTTAAGGAGATATGGGCAAAAGAAGTTTTTCATATAAAAATTTCATTTTTTTTAGGTTTTGGGTGGATTTTTCAATTTTTTGGGGGAGGTCACGAATTAAAGTCCTTTTCGCTCTAGGACGCTTAGTTTAGGAGATATGGGCAAAAGAAGTTTTTCATATAAAAATTTAAATTTTTTTAAGTTTTGGATGGATTTTTCAATTTTTTGGGGGAGGTCACGAATTAAAGTCCTTTTCGCTCTAGGACGCATATTTAAGGAGATATGGGCAAAAGAAGTTTTTCATATAAAAATTTAAATTTTTTTAGGTTTTGGATGGATTTTTCAATTTTTTGGGGGTGGTCACGAATTAAAGTCCTTTTCGCTCTAGGACGCATATTTAAGGAGATATGGGCAAAAGAAGTTTTTCATATAAAAATTTCATTTTTTTAGGTTTTGGGTGGATTTTTCAATTTTTTGGGGGAGGTCACGAATTAAAGTCCTTTTCGCTCTAGGACGCTTAGTTTAGGAGATATGGGCAAAAGAAGTTTTTCATATAAAAATTTAATTTTTTTTAGGTTTTGGATGGATTTTTAAATTTTTTGGGGGAGGTCACGAATTAAAGTCCTTTTCGCTCTAGGACGCATATTTAAGGAGATATGGGCAAAAGAAATTTTTCATATAAAAATTTAAATTTTTTTAGGTTTTGGATGGATTTTTCAATTTTTTGGGGGTGGTCACGAATTAAAGTCCTTTTCGCTCTAGGACGCATATTTAAGGAGATATGGACAAAAGAAGTTTTTCATATAAAAATTTCAATTTTTTTAGGTTTTGGGTGGATTTTTCAATTTTTTGGGGGATGTCACGAATTAAAGTCCTTTTCGCTCTAGGACGCATATTTAAGGAGATATGGGCAAAAGAGGTTTTTCATATAAAAAATTCAATTTTTTTAGGTTTTGGGTGGATTTTTCAATTTTTTGGGGGTGGTCACGAATTAAAGTCCTTTTCGCTCTAGGACGCTTAGTTTAGGAGATATGGGCAAAAGAAGTTTTTCATATAAAAATTTCAATTTTTTTAGGTTTGGGTGGATTTTTCAATTTTTTTGGGGTGGTCACGAATTAAAGTCCTTTTCGCTCTAGGACGCATATTTAAGGAGATATGGGCAAAAGAAGTTTTTCATATAAAAATTTCAATTTTTTTAGGTTTTGGGTGGATTTTTCAATTTTTTGGGGGTGGTCACGAATTAAAGTCCTTTTCGCTCTAGGACGCTTAGTTTAGGAGATATGGGCAAAAGATGTTTTTCATATAAAAATTTTAATTTTTTTAGGTTTTGGATGGATTTTTCAATTTTTTGGGGGAGGTCACGAATTAAAGTCCTTTTCGCTCTAGGACGCATATTTAAGGAGATATGGGCAAAAGAAGTTTTTCATATAAAAATTTCAATTTTTTTAGGTTTTGGGTGGATTTTTCAATTTTTTGGGGGTGGTCACGAATTAAAGTCCTTTTCGCTCTAGGACGCATATTTAAGGAGATATGGGCAAAAGAAGTTTTTCATATAAAAATTTAAATTTTTTTAGGTTTTGGATGGATTTTTCAATTTTTTGGGGGTGGTCACGAATTAAAGTCCTTTTCGCTCTAGGACGCATATTTAAGGAGATATGGGCAAAAGAAGTTTTTCATATAAAAATTTAAATTTTTTTACGTTTTGGGTGGATTTTTCAATTTTTTGGGGGTGGTCACGAATTAAAGTCCTTTTCGCTCTAGGACGCTTAGTTTAGGAGATATGGGCAAAAGAAGTTTTTCATATAAAAATTGCAATTTTTTTAGGTTTTGGGTGGATTTTTCAATTTTTTTGGGGTGGTCACGAATTAAAGTCCTTTTCGCTCTAGGACGCATATTTAAGGAGATATGGGCAAAAAAAGTTTTTCATATAAAAATTTCAATTTTTTTAGGTTTTGGGTGGATTTTTCAATTTTTTGGGGGTGGTCACGAATTAAAGTCCTTTTCGCTCTAGGACGCTTAGCTTAGGAGATATGGGCAAAAGAAGTTTTTCATATAAAAATTTAAATTTTTTTAGATTTTGGATGGATTTTTCAATTTTTTGGGGGAGGTCACGAATTAAAGTCCTTTTCGCTCTAGGACGCATATTTAAGGAGATATGGGCAAAAGAAGTTTTTCATATAAAAATTTCATTTTTTTTAGGTTTTGGGTGGATTTTTCAATTTTTTGGGGGAGGTCACGAATTAAAGTCCTTTTCGCTCTAGGACGCTTAGTTTAGGAGATATGGGCAAAAGAAGTTTTTCATATAAAAATTTAAATTTTTTTAAGTTTTGGATGGATTTTTCAATTTTTTGGGGGAGGTCACGAATTAAAGTCCTTTTCGCTCTAGGACGCATATTTAAGGAGATATGGGCAAAAGAAGTTTTTCATATAAAAATTTAAATTTTTTTAGGTTTTGGATGGATTTTTCAATTTTTTGGGGGTGGTCACGAATTAAAGTCCTTTTCGCTCTAGGACGCATATTTAAGGAGATATGGGCAAAAGAAGTTTTTCATATAAAAATTTCATTTTTTTAGGTTTTGGGTGGATTTTTCAATTTTTTGGGGGAGGTCACGAATTAAAGTCCTTTTCGCTCTAGGACGCTTAGTTTAGGAGATATGGGCAAAAGAAGTTTTTCATATAAAAATTTAATTTTTTTTAGGTTTTGGATGGATTTTTAAATTTTTTGGGGGTGGTCACGAATTAAAGTCCTTTTCGCTCTAGGACGCATATTTAAGGAGATATGGGCAAAAGAAGTTTTTCATATAAAAATTTAAATTTTTTTAGGTTTTGGATGGATTTTTCAATTTTTTGGGGGTGGTCACGAATTAAAGTCCTTTTCGCTCTAGGACGCATATTTAAGGAGATATGGGCAAAAGAAGTTTTTCATATAAAAATTTCATTTTTTTAGGTTTTGGGTGGATTTTTCAATTTTTTGGGGGAGGTCACGAATTAAAGTCCTTTTCGCTCTAGGACGCATATTTAAGGAGATATGGGCAAAAGAGGTTTTTCATATAAAAAATTCAATTTTTTTAGGTTTTGGGTGGATTTTTCAATTTTTTGGGGGTGGTCACGAATTAAAGTCCTTTTCGCTCTAGGACGCTTAGTTTAGGAGATATGGGCAAAAGAAGTTTTTCATATAAAAATTTCAATTTTTTTAGGTTTGGGTGGATTTTTCAATTTTTTTGGGGTGGTCACGAATTAAAGTCCTTTTCGCTCTAGGACGCATATTTAAGGAGATATGGGCAAAAGAAGTTTTTCATATAAAAATTTCAATTTTTTTAGGTTTTGGGTGGATTTTTCAATTTTTTGGGGGTGGTCACGAATTAAAGTCCTTTTCGCTCTAGGACGCTTAGTTTAGGAGATATGGGCAAAAGATGTTTTTCATATAAAAATTTTAATTTTTTTAGGTTTTGGATGGATTTTTCAATTTTTTGGGGGAGGTCACGAATTAAAGTCCTTTTCGCTCTAGGACGCATATTTAAGGAGATATGGGCAAAAGAAGTTTTTCATATAAAAATTTCAATTTTTTTAGGTTTTGGGTGGATTTTTCAATTTTTTGGGGGTGGTCACGAATTAAAGTCCTTTTCGCTCTAGGACGCATATTTAAGGAGATATGGGCAAAAGAAGTTTTTCATATAAAAATTTAAATTTTTTTAGGTTTTGGATGGATTTTTCAATTTTTTGGGGGTGGTCACGAATTAAAGTCCTTTTCGCTCTAGGACGCATATTTAAGGAGATATGGGCAAAAGAAGTTTTTCATATAAAAATTTAAATTTTTTTACGTTTTGGGTGGATTTTTCAATTTTTTGGGGGTGGTCACGAATTAAAGTCCTTTTCGCTCTAGGACGCATATTTAAGGAGATATAGGCAAAAGAAGTTTTTCATATAAAAATTTCAATTTTTTTAGGTTTTGGGTGGATTTTTCAATTTTTTGGGGGTGGTCACGAATTAAAGTCCTTTTCGCTCTAGGACGCTTAGTTTAGGAGATATGGGCAAAAGAAGTTTTTCATATAAAAATTTAAATTTTTTTAGGTTTTGGATGGATTTTTCAATTTTTTTGGGGGAGGTCACGAATTAAAGTCCTTTTCGCTCTAGGACGCATATTTAAGGAGATATGGGCAAAAGAAGTTTTTCATATAAAAATTTCAATTTTTTTAGGTTTTGGGTGGATTTTTCAATTTTTTGGGGGTGGTCACGAATTAAAGTCCTTTTCGCTCTAGGACGCTTAGTTTAGGAGATATGGGCAAAAGAAGTTTTTCATATAAAAATTTAAATTTTTTTAGGTTTTGGATGGATTTTTCAATTTTTTGGGGGTGGTCACGAATTAAAGTCCTTTTCACTCTAGGACGCATATTTAAGGAGATATGGACAAAAGAAGTTTTTCATATAAAAATTTAAATGTTTTTAGGTTTTGGATGGATTTTTCAATTTTTTGGGGGAGGTCACGAATTAAAGTCCTTTTCGCCCTAGGACGCTTAGTTTAGGAGATATGGGCAAAAGAAGTTTTTCATATAAAAAGTTAAATTTTTTTTTTTCGCCCTAGGACGCTTAGTTTAGGAGATATGGGCAAAAGAAGTTTTTCATATAAAAAGTTAAATTTTTTTAGGTTTTGGATGGATTTTTCAATTTTTTGGGGGAGGTCACGAATTAAAGTCCTTTTCGCTCTAGGACGCATATTTAAGGAGATATGGGCAAAAGAAGTTTTTCATATAAAAATTTAAATTTTTTTAGGTTTTGGATGGATTTTTCAATTTTTTGGGGGTGGTCACGAATTAAAGTCCTTTTCGCTCTAGGACGCATATTTAAGGAGATATGGGCAAAAGAAGTTTTTCATATAAAAATTTCAATTTTTTTAGGTTTTGGGTGGATTTTTCAATTTTTTGGGGGTGGTCACGAATTAAAGTCCTTTTCGCTCTAGGACGCTTAGTTTAGGAGATATGGGCAAAAGAAGTTTTTCATATAAAAATTTAAATTTTTTTAGGTTTTGGATGGATTTTTCAATTTTTTTGGGGGAGGTCACGAATTAAAGTCCTTTTCGCTCTAGGACGCATATTTAAGGAGATATGGGCAAAAGAAGTTTTTCATATAAAAATTTCAATTTTTTTAGGTTTTGGGTGGATTTTTCAATTTTTTGGGGGTGGTCACGAATTAAAGTCCTTTTCGCTCTAGGACGCTTAGTTTAGGAGATATGGGCAAAAGAAGTTTTTCATATAAAAAGTTAAATTTTTTTTTTTCGCCCTAGGACGCTTAGTTTAGGAGATATGGGCAAAAAAAGTTTTTCATATAAAAAGTTAAATTTTTTTAGGTTTTGGATGGATTTTTCAATTTTTTGGGGGAGGTCACGAATTAAAGTCCTTTTCGCTCTAGGACGCATATTTAAGGAGATATGGGCAAAAGAAGTTTTTCATATAAAAATTTAAATTTTTTTAGGTTTTGGATGGATTTTTCAATTTTTTGGGGGTGGTCACGAATTAAAGTCCTTTTCGCTCTAGGACGCATATTTAAGGAGATATGGGCAAAAGAAGTTTTTCATATAAAAATTTAAATTTTTTTAGGTTTTGGGTGGATTTTTCAATTTTTTGGGGAGGTCACGAATTAAAGTCCTTTTCGCTCTAGGACGCATATTTAAGGAGATATGGGCAAAAGAAGTTTTTCATATAAAAATTTAAATTTTTTTAGGTTTTGGGTGGATTTTTCAATTTTTTGGGGGTGGTCACGAATTAAAGTCCTTTTCGCTCTAGGACGCATATTTAAGGAGATATGGGCAAAAGAAGTTTTTCGTATAAAAATTTCAATTTTTTTAGGTTTTGGGTGGATTTTTCAATTTTTTGGGGTGGTCACGAATTAAAGTCCTTTTCGCTCTAGGACGCATATTTAAGGAGATATGGGCAAAAGAAGTTTTTCATATAAAAATTTTTTTTATTTTTAGGTTTTGGGTGGATTTTTCAATTTTTTGGGGGTGTCACGAATTAAAGTCCTTTTCGCTCTAGGACGCATATTTAAGGAGATATGGACAAAAGAAGTTTTTCGTATAAAAATTTCAATTTTTTTAGGTTTTGGGTGGATTTTTCAATTTTTTGGGTGTGGTCACGAATTAAAGTCCTTTTCGCTCTAGGACGCATATTTAAGGAGATATGGGCAAAAGAAGTTTTTCGTATAAAAATTTCAATTTTTTTAGGTTTTGGGTGGATTTTTCAATTTTTTGGGGTGGTCACGAATTAAAGTCCTTTTCGCTCTAGGACGCATATTTAAGGAGATATGGGCAAAAGAAGTTTTTCATATAAAAATTTCAATTTTTTTAGGTTTTGGGTGGATTTTTCAATTTTTTGGGGGTGGTCACGAATTAAAGTCCTTTTCGCTCTAGGACGCTTAGTTTAGGAGATATGGGCAAAAGAAGTTTTTCATATAAAAATTGCAATTTTTTTAGGTTTTGGGTGGATTTTTCAATTTTTTTGGGGTGGTCACGAATTAAAGTCCTTTTCGCTCTAGGACGCATATTTAAGGAGATATGGGCAAAAGAAGTTTTTCATATAAAAATTTCAATTTTTTTAGGTTTTGGGTGGATTTTTCAATTTTTTGGGGGTGGTCACGAATTAAAGTCCTTTTCGCTCTAGGACGCTTAGCTTAGGAGATATGGGCAAAAGAAGTTTTTCATATAAAAATTTAAATTTTTTTAGATTTTGGATGGATTTTTCAATTTTTTGGGGGAGGTCACGAATTAAAGTCCTTTTCGCTCTAGGACGCATATTTAAGGAGATATGGGCAAAAGAAGTTTTTCATATAAAAATTTCATTTTTTTTAGGTTTTGGGTGGATTTTTCAATTTTTTGGGGGAGGTCACGAATTAAAGTCCTTTTCGCTCTAGGACGCTTAGTTTAGGAGATATGGGCAAAAGAAGTTTTTCATATAAAAATTTAAATTTTTTTAAGTTTTGGATGGATTTTTCAATTTTTTGGGGGAGGTCACGAATTAAAGTCCTTTTCGCTCTAGGACGCATATTTAAGGAGATATGGGCAAAAGAAGTTTTTCATATAAAAATTTAAATTTTTTTAGGTTTTGGATGGATTTTTCAATTTTTTGGGGGTGGTCACGAATTAAAGTCCTTTTCGCTCTAGGACGCATATTTAAGGAGATATGGGCAAAAGAAGTTTTTCATATAAAAATTTCATTTTTTTAGGTTTTGGGTGGATTTTTCAATTTTTTGGGGGAGGTCACGAATTAAAGTCCTTTTCGCTCTAGGACGCTTAGTTTAGGAGATATGGGCAAAAGAAGTTTTTCATATAAAAATTTAATTTTTTTTAGGTTTTGGATGGATTTTTAAATTTTTTGGGGGAGGTCACGAATTAAAGTCCTTTTCGCTCTAGGACGCATATTTAAGGAGATATGGGCAAAAGAAGTTTTTCATATAAAAATTTAAATTTTTTTAGGTTTTGGATGGATTTTTCAATTTTTTGGGGGTGGTCACGAATTAAAGTCCTTTTCGCTCTAGGACGCATATTTAAGGAGATATGGACAAAAGAAGTTTTTCATATAAAAATTTCAATTTTTTTAGGTTTTGGGTGGATTTTTCAATTTTTTGGGGGAGGTCACGAATTAAAGTCCTTTTCGCTCTAGGACGCATATTTAAGGAGATATGGGCAAAAGAGGTTTTTCATATAAAAAATTCAATTTTTTTAGGTTTTGGGTGGATTTTTCAATTTTTTGGGGGTGGTCACGAATTAAAGTCCTTTTCGCTCTAGGACGCTTAGTTTAGGAGATATGGGCAAAAGAAGTTTTTCATATAAAAATTTCAATTTTTTTAGGTTTTGGGTGGATTTTTCAATTTTTTTGGGGTGGTCACGAATTAAAGTCCTTTTCGCTCTAGGACGCATATTTAAGGAGATATGGGCAAAAGAAGTTTTTCATATAAAAATTTCAATTTTTTTAGGTTTTGGGTGGATTTTTCAATTTTTTGGGGGTGGTCACGAATTAAAGTCCTTTTCGCTCTAGGACGCTTAGTTTAGGAGATATGGGCAAAAGAAGTTTTTCATATAAAAATTTCAATTTTTTTAGGTTTTGGGTGGATTTTTCAATTTTTTTGGGGTGGTCACGAATTAAAGTCCTTTTCGCTCTAGGACGCATATTTAAGGAGATATGGGCAAAAGAAGTTTTTCATATAAAAATTTCAATTTTTTTAGGTTTTGGATGGATTTTTCAATTTTTTGGGGGTGGTCACGAATTAAAGTCCTTTTCGCTCTAGGACGCATATTTAAGGAGATATGGGCAAAAGAAGTTTTTCATATAAAAATTTAATTTTTTTTAGGTTTTGGATTGATTTTTCAATTTTTTTGGGGTGGTCACGAATTAAAGTCCTTTTCGCTCTAGGACGCATATTTAAGGAGATATGGGCAAAAGAAGTTTTTCATATAAAAATTTCAATTTTTTTAGGTTTTGGGTGGATTTTTCAATTTTTTGGGGAGGGCACGAATTAAAGTCCTTTTCGCTCTAGGACGCATATTTAAGGAGATATGGGCAAAAGAAGTTTTTCGTATAAAAATTTCAATTTTTTTAGGTTTTGGGTGGATTTTTCAATTTTTTGGGGTGGTCACGAATTAAAGTCCTTTTCGCTCTAGGACGCATATTTAAGGAGATATGGGCAAAAGAAGTTTTTCATATAAAAATTTCATTTTTTTTAGGTTTTGGGTGGATTTTTCAATTTTTTGGGGGTGTCACGAATTAAAGTCCTTTTCGCTCTAGGACGCATATTTAAGGAGATATGGACAAAAGAAGTTTTTCGTATAAAAATTTCAATTTTTTTAGGTTTTGGGTGTGGTCACGAATTAAAGTCCTTTTCGCTCTAGGACGCATATTTAAGGAGATATGGGCAAAAGAAGTTTTTCGTATAAAAATTTCAATTTTTTTAGGTTTTGGGTGGATTTTTCAATTTTTTGGGGTGGTCACGAATTAAAGTCCTTTTCGCTCTAGGACGCATATTTAAGGAGATATGGGCAAAAGAAGTTTTTCATATAAAAATTTCAATTTTTTTAGGTTTTGGGTGGATTTTTCAATTTTTTGGGGGATGTCACGAATTAAAGTCCTTTTCGCTCTAGGACGCATATTTAAGGAGATATGGGCAAAAGAGGTTTTTCATATAAAAAATTCAATTTTTTTAGGTTTTGGGTGGATTTTTCAATTTTTTGGGGGTGGTCACGAATTAAAGTCCTTTTCGCTCTAGGACGCTTAGTTTAGGAGATATGGGCAAAAGAAGTTTTTCATATAAAAATTTCAATTTTTTTAGGTTTTGGGTGGATTTTTCAATTTTTTTGGGGTGGTCACGAATTAAAGTCCTTTTCGCTCTAGGTCGCATATTTAAGGAGATATGGGCAAAAGAAGTTTATCATATAAAAATTTCAATTTTTTTAGGTTTTGGGTGGATTTTTCAATTTTTTGGGGGTGGTCACGAATTAAAGTCCTTTTCGCTCTAGGACGCTTAGTTTAGGAGATATGGGCAAAAGAAGTTTTTCATATAAAAATTTTAATTTTTTTAGGTTTTGGATGGATTTTTCAATTTTTTGGGGGAGGTCACGAATTAAAGTCCTTTTCGCTCTAGGACGCATATTTAAGGAGATATGGGCAAAAGAAGTTTTTCATATAAAAATTTCATTTTTTTTAGGTTTTGGGTGGATTTTTCAATTTTTTGGGGGTGGTCACGAATTAAAGTCCTTTTCGCTCTAGGACGCTTAGTTTAGGAGATATGGGCAAAAGAAGTTTTTCATATAAAAATTTAAATTTTTTTAGGTTTTGGATGGATTTTTCAATTTTTTGGGGGAGGTCACGAATTAAAGTCCTTTTCGCTCTAGGACGCATATTTAAGGAGATATGGGCAAAAGAAGTTTTTCATATAAAAATTTCAATTTTTTTAGGTTTTGGATGGATTTTTCAATTTTTTGGGGGTGGTCACGAATTAAAGTCCTTTTCGCTCTAGGACGCATATTTAAGGAGATATGGGCAAAAGAAGATTTTCATATAAAAATTTCAATTTTTTTAGGTTTTGGGTGGATTTTTCAATTTTTTGGGGGAGGTCACGAATTAAAGTCCTTTTCGCTCTAGGACGCATATTTAAGGAGATATGGGCAAAAGAAGTTTTTCATATAAAAATTTAATTTTTTTTAGGTTTTGGGTGGATTTTTCAATTTTTTGGGGGTGGTCACGAATTAAAGTCCTTTTCGCTCTAGGACGCATATTTAAGGAGATATGGGCAAAAGAAGATTTTCATATAAAAATTTCAATTTTTTTAGGTTTTGGGTGGATTTTTCAATTTTTTGGGGGTGGTCACGAATTAAAGTCCTTTTCGCTCTAGGACGCATATTTAAGGAGATATGGGCAAAAGAAGTTTTTCATATAAAAATTTCAATTTTTTTAGGTTTTGGGTGGATTTTTCAATTTTTTTGGGGTGGTCACGAATTAAAGTCCTTTTCGCTCTAGGACGCTTAGTTTAGGAGATATGGGCAAAAGAAGTTTTTCATATAAAAATTTAAATTTTTTTAGGTTTTGGATGGATTTTTCAATTTTTTGGGGGAGGTCACGAATTAAAGTCCTTTTCGCTCTAGGACGCATATTTAAGGAGATATGGGCAAAAGAAGTTTTTCATATAAAAATTTCAATTTTTTTAGGTTTTGGGTGGATTTTTCAATTTTTTGGGGGTGGTCACGAATTAAAGTCCTTTTCGCTCTAGGACGCTTAGTTTAGGAGATATGGGCAAAAGAAGTTTTTCATATAAAAATTTAAATTTTTTTAGGTTTTGGATGGATTTTTCAATTTTTTGGGGGTGGTCACGAATTAAAGTCCTTTTCACTCTAGGACGCATATTTAAGGAGATATGGGCAAAAGAAGTTTTTCATATAAAAATTTAAATGTTTTTAGGTTTTGGATGGATTTTTCAATTTTTTGGGGGAGGTCACGAATTAAAGTCCTTTTCGCCCTAGGACGCTTAGTTTAGGAGATATGGGCAAAAGAAGTTTTTCATATAAAAATTTAAATTTTTTTAGGTTTTGGATGGATTTTTCAATTTTTTGGGGGAGGTCACGAATTAAAGTCCTTTTCGCTCTAGGACGCATATTTAAGGAGATATGGGCAAAAGAAGTTTTTCATATAAAAATTTAAATTTTTTTAGGTTTTGGATGGATTTTTCAATTTTTTGGGGAGGTCACGAATTAAAGTCCTTTTCGCTCTAGGACGCATATTTAAGGAGATATGGGCAAAAGAAGTTTTTCATATAAAAATTTCAATTTTTTTAGGTTTTGGGTGGATTTTTCAATTTTTTGGGGGTGGTCACGAATTAAAGTCCTTTTCGCTCTAGGACGCATATTTAAGGAGATATGGGCAAAAGAAGTTTTTCGTATAAAAATTTCAATTTTTTTAGGTTTTGGGTGGATTTTTCAATTTTTTGGGGTGGTCACGAATTAAAGTCCTTTTCGCTCTAGGACGCATATTTAAGGAGATATGGGCAAAAGAAGTTTTTCATATAAAATTTTTTTTTTATTTTTAGGTTTTGGGTGGATTTTTCAATTTTTTGGGGGTGTCACGAATTAAAGTCCTTTTCGCTCTAGGACGCATATTTAAGGAGATATGGACAAAAGAAGTTTTTCGTATAAAAATTTCAATTTTTTTAGGTTTTGGGTGGATTTTTCAATTTTTTGGGTGTGGTCACAATTAAAGTCCTTTTCGCTCTAGGACGCATATTTAAGGAGATATGGGCAAAAGAAGTTTTTCATATAAAAATTTAAATTTTTTTAGGTTTTGGATGGATTTTTCAATTTTTTGGGGGTGGTCACGAATTAAAGTCCTTTTCGCTCTAGGACGCATATTTAAGGAGATATGGGCAAAAGAAGTTTTTCATATAAAAATTTCAATTTTTTTAGGTTTTGGGTGGATTTTTCAATTTTTTGGGGGTGGTCACGAATTAAAGTCCTTTTCGCTCTAGGACGCTTAGTTTAGGAGATATGGGCAAAAGAAGTTTTTCATATAAAAATTTAAATTTTTTTAGATTTTGGATGGATTTTTCAATTTTTTGGGGGAGGTCACGAATTAAAGTCCTTTTCGCTCTAGGACGCATATTTAAGGAGATATGGGCAAAAGAAGTTTTTCATATAAAAATTTCAATTTTTTTAGGTTTTGGGTGGATTTTTCAATTTTTTGGGGTGGTCACGAATTAAAGTCCTTTTCGCTCTAGGACGCATATTTAAGGAGATATGGGCAAAAGAAGTTTTTCATATAAAAATTTCAATTTTTTTAGGTTTTGGGTGGATTTTTCAATTTTTTGGGGGATGTCACGAATTAAAGTCCTTTTCGCTCTAGGACGCATATTTAAGGAGATATGGGCAAAAGAGGTTTTTCATATAAAAAATTCAATTTTTTTAGGTTTTGGGTGGATTTTTCAATTTTTTGGGGGTGGTCACGAATTAAAGTCCTTTTCGCTCTAGGACGCTTAGTTTAGGAGATATGGGCAAAAGAAGTTTTTCATATAAAAATTGCAATTTTTTTAGGTTTTGGGTGGATTTTTCAATTTTTTTGGGGTGGTCACGAATTAAAGTCCTTTTCGCTCTAGGACGCATATTTAAGGAGATATGGGCAAAAGAAGTTTTTCATATAAAAATTTCAATTTTTTTAGGTTTTGGGTGGATTTTTCAATTTTTTGGGGGTGGTCACGAATTAAAGTCCTTTTCGCTCTAGGACGCTTAGTTTAGGAGATATGGGCAAAAGAAGTTTTTCATATAAAAATTTAAATTTTTTTAGATTTTGGATGGATTTTTCAATTTTTTGGGGGAGGTCACGAATTAAAGTCCTTTTCGCTCTAGGACGCATATTTAAGGAGATATGGGCAAAAGAAGTTTTTCATATAAAAATTTCATTTTTTTTAGGTTTTGGGTGGATTTTTCAATTTTTTGGGGGAGGTCACGAATTAAAGTCCTTTTCGCTCTAGGACGCTTAGTTTAGGAGATATGGGCAAAAGAAGTTTTTCATATAAAAATTTAAATTTTTTTAGGTTTTGGATGGATTTTTCAATTTTTTGGGGGAGGTCACGAATTAAAGTCCTTTTCGCTCTAGGACGCATATTTAAGGAGATATGGGCAAAAGAAGTTTTTCATATAAAAATTTAAATTTTTTTAGGTTTTGGATGGATTTTTCAATTTTTTGGGGGTGGTCACGAATTAAAGTCCTTTTCGCTCTAGGACGCATATTTAAGGAGATATGGGCAAAAGAAGTTTTTCATATAAAAATTTCATTTTTTTAGGTTTTGGGTGGATTTTTCAATTTTTTGGGGAGGGCACGAATTAAAGTCCTTTTCGCTCTAGGACGCATATTTAAGGAGATATGGGCAAAAGAAGTTTTTCATATAAAAATTTAAATTTTTTTAGGTTTTGGGTGGATTTTTCAATTTTTTGGCGGTGTCACGAATTAAAGTCCTTTTCGCTCTAGGACGCATATTTAAGGAGATATGGGCAAAAGAAGTTTTTCGTATAAAAATTTAAATTTTTTTAGGTTTTGGGTGGATTTTTCAATTTTTTGGGGTGGTCACGAATTAAAGTCCTTTTCGCTCTAGGACGCATATTTAAGGAGATATGGGCAAAAGAAGTTTTTCATATAAAAATTTCATTTTTTTTAGGTTTTGGGTGGATTTTTCAATTTTTTGGGGGTGTCACGAATTAAAGTCCTTTTCGCTCTAGGACGCATATTTAAGGAGATATGGACAAAAGAAGTTTTTCGTATAAAAATTTTTTTAGGTTTTGGGTGGATTTTTCAATTTTTTGGGGGATGTCACGAATTAAAGTCCTTTTCGCTCTAGGACGCATATTTAAGGAGATATGGGCAAAAGAGGTTTTTCATATAAAAAATTCAATTTTTTTAGGTTTTGGGTGGATTTTTCAATTTTTTGGGGGTGGTCACGAATTAAAGTCCTTTTCGCTCTAGGACGCTTAGTTTAGGAGATATGGGCAAAAGAAGTTTTTCATATAAAAATTTCAATTTTTTTAGGTTTTGGGTGGATTTTTCAATTTTTTTGGGGTGGTCACGAATTAAAGTCCTTTTCGCTCTAGGACGCATATTTAAGGAGATATGGGCAAAAGAAGTTTTTCATATAAAAATTTCAATTTTTTTAGGTTTTGGGTGGATTTTTCAATTTTTTGGGGGTGGTCACGAATTAAAGTCCTTTTCGCTCTAGGACGCTTAGTTTAGGAGATATGGGCAAAAGAAGTTTTTCATATAAAAATTTAAATTTTTTTAGATTTTGGATGGATTTTTCAATTTTTTGGGGGAGGTCACGAATTAAAGTCCTTTTCGCTCTAGGACGCATATTTAAGGAGATATGGGCAAAAGAAGTTTTTCATATAAAAATTTCATTTTTTTTAGGGTTTGGGTGGATTTTTCAATTTTTTGGGGGAGGTCACGAATTAAAGTCCTTTTCGCTCTAGGACGCTTAGTTTAGGAGATATGGGCAAAAGAAGTTTTTCATATAAAAATTTAAATTTTTTTAGGTTTTGGATGGATTTTTCAATTTTTTGGGGGAGGTCACGAATTAAAGTCCTTTTCGCTCTAGGACGCATATTTAAGGAGATATGGGCAAAAGAAGTTTTTCATATAAAAATTTAAATTTTTTTAGGTTTTGGATGGATTTTTCAATTTTTTGGGGGTGGTCACGAATTAAAGTCCTTTTCGCTCTAGGACGCATATTTAAGGAGATATGGGCAAAAGAAGTTTTTCATATAAAAATTTCAATTTTTTTAGGTTTTGGGTGGATTTTTCAATTTTTTGGGGAGGGCACGAATTAAAGTCCTTTTCGCTCTAGGACGCATATTTAAGGAGATATGGGCAAAAGAAGTTTTTCATATAAAAATTTCAATTTTTTTAGGTTTTGGGTGGATTTTTAAATTTTTTGGCGGTGTCACGAATTAAAGTCCTTTTCGCTCTAGGACGCATATTTAAGGAGATATGGGCAAAAGAAGTTTTTCGTATAAAAATTTAAATTTTTTTAGGTTTTGGGTGGATTTTTCAATTTTTTGGGGTGGTCACGAATTAAAGTCCTTTTCGCTCTAGGACGCATATTTAAGGAGATATGGGCAAAAGAAGTTTTTCATATAAAAATTTCATTTTTTTTAGGTTTTGGGTTGATTTTTCAATTTTTTGGGGGTGTCACGAATTAAAGTCCTTTTCGCTCTAGGACGCATATTTAAGGAGATATGGACAAAAGAAGTTTTTCGTATAAAAATTTCAATTTTTTTAGGTTTTGGGTGGATTTTTCAATTTTTTGGGTGTGGTCACGAATTAAAGTCCTTTTCGCTCTAGGACGCATATTTAAGGAGATATGGGCAAAAGAAGTTTTTCGTATAAAAATTTCATTTTTTTAGGTTTTGGGTGGATTTTTCAATTTTTTGGGGTGGTCACGAATTAAAGTCCTTTTCGCTCTAGGACGCATATTTAAGGAGATATGGGCAAAAGAGGTTTTTCATATAAAAAATTCAATTTTTTTAGGTTTTGGGTGGATTTTTCAATTTTTTGGGGGTGGTCACGAATTAAAGTCCTTTTCGCTCTAGGACGCTTAGTTTAGGAGATATGGGCAAAAGAAGTTTTTCATACAAAAATTTCAATTTTTTTAGGTTTTGGGTGGATTTTTCAATTTTTTTGGGGTGGTCACGAATTAAAGTCCTTTTCGCTCTAGGACGCATATTTAAGGAGATATGGGCAAAAGAAGTTTTTCATATAAAAATTTCAATTTTTTTAGGTTTTGGGTGGATTTTTCAATTTTTTGGGGGTGGTCACGAATTAAAGTCCTTTTCGCTCTAGGACGCTTAGTTTAGGAGATATGGGCAAAAGAAGTTTTTCATATAAAAATTTAAATTTTTTTAGGTTTTGGATGGATTTTTCAATTTTTTGGGGGAGGTCACGAATTAAAGTCCTTTTCGCTCTAGGACGCATATTTAAGGAGATATGGGCAAAAGAAGTTTTTCATATAAAAATTTCAATTTTTTTAGGTTTTGGGTGGATTTTTCAATTTTTTGGGGGTGGTCACGAATTAAAGTCCTTTTCGCTCTAGGACGCATATTTAAGGAGATATAGGCAAAAGAAGTTTTTCATATAAAAATTTCAATTTTTTTAGGTTTTGGGTGGATTTTTCAATTTTTTGGGGGTGGTCACGAATTAAAGTCCTTTTCGCTCTAGGACGCATATTTAAGGAGATATGGGCAAAAGAAGTTTTTCATATAAAAATTTAAATTTTTTTAGGTTTTGGGTGGATTTTTCAATTTTTTGGGGGTGGTCACGAATTAAAGTCCTTTTCGCTCTAGGACGCTTAGTTTAGGAGATATGGGCAAAAGAAGTTTTTCATATAAAAATTTAAATTTTTTTAGGTTTTGGATGGATTTTTCAATTTTTTGGGGGTGTCACGAATTAAAGTCCTTTTCGCTCTAGGACGCATATTTAAGGAGATATGGGCAAAAGAAGTTTTTCATATAAAAATTTCAATTTTTTTAGGTTTTGGATGGATTTTTCAATTTTTTGGGGGAGGTCACGAATTAAAGTCCTTTTCGCCCTAGGACGCTTAGTTTAGGAGATATGGGCAAAAGAAGTTTTTCATATAAAAATTTAAATTTTTTTAGGTTTTGGATGGATTTTTCAATTTTTTGGGGGAGGTCACGAATTAAAGTCCTTTTCGCTCTAGGACGCATATTTAAGGAGATATGGGCAAAAGAAGTTTTTCATATAAAAATTTAAATTTTTTTAGGTTTTGGATGGATTTTTCAATTTTGTGGGGGTGGTCACGAATTAAAGTCCTTTTCGCTCTAGGACGCATATTTAAGGAGATATGGGCAAAAGAAGTTTTTCATATAAAAATTTCAATTTTTTTAGGTTTTGGGTGGATTTTTAAATTTTTTGGGGAGGTCACGAATTAAAGTCCTTTTCGCTCTAGGACGCATATTTAAGGAGATATGGGCAAAAGAAGTTTTTCATATAAAAATTTCAATTTTTTTAGGTTTTGGGTGGATTTTTCAATTTTTTGGGGGTGGTCACGAATTAAAGTCCTTTTCGCTCTAGGACGCATATTTAAGGAGATATGGGCAAAAGAAGTTTTTCGTATAAAAATTTCAATTTTTTTAGGTTTTGGGTGGATTTTTCAATTTTTTAGGGTGGTCACGAATTAAAGTCCTTTTCGCTCTAGGACGCATATTTAAGGAGATATGGGCAAAAGAAGTTTTTCATATAAAATTTTTTTTTATTTTTAGGTTTTGGGTGGATTTTTCAATTTTTTGGGGGTGTCACGAATTAAAGTCCTTTTCGCTCTAGGACGCATATTTAAGGAGATATGGACAAAAGAAGTTTTTCGTATAAAAATTTCAATTTTTTTAGGTTTTGGGTGGATTTTGCAATTTTTTGGGTGTGGTCACGAATTAAAGTCCTTTTCGCTCTAGGACGCATATTTAAGGAGATATGGGCAAAAGAAGTTTTTCGTATAAAAATTTCAATTTTTTTAGGTTTTGGGCGGATTTTTCAATTTTTTGGGGTGGTCACGAATTAAAGTCCTTTTCGCTCTAGGACGCATATTTAAGGAGATATGGGCAAAAGAAGTTTTTCATATAAAAATTTCAATTTTTTTAGGTTTTGGGTGGATTTTTCAATTTTTTGGGGGATGTCACGAATTAAAGTCCTTTTCGCTCTAGGACGCATATTTAAGGAGATATGGGCAAAAGAAGTTTTTCATATAAAAATTTCAATTTTTTTAGGTTTTGGGTGGATGTTTCCATTTTTTTGAGGGTGGTCACGAATTAAAGTCCTTTTCGCTCTAGGACGCTTAGTTTAGGAGATATGGGCAAAAGAAGTTTTTCATATAAAAATTTAAATTTTTTTAGGTTTTGGATGGATTTTTCAATTTTTTGGGGGAGGTCACGAATTAAAGTCCTTTTCGCTCTAGGACGCATATTTAAGGAGATATGGGCAAAAGAAGATTTTCATATAAAAATTTCAATTTTTTTAGGTTTTGGGTGGATTTTTCAATTTTTTGGGGGAGGTCACGAATTAAAGTCCTTTTCGCTCTAGGACGCATATTTAAGGAGATATGGGCAAAAGAAGTTTTTCATATAAAAAATTAAATTTTTTTAGGTTTTGGATGGATTTTTCAATTTTTTGGGGGTGGTCACGAATTAAAGTCCTTTTCGCTCTAGGACGCATATTTAAGGAGATATGGGCAAAAGAAGTTTTTCATATAAAAATTTCAATTTTTTTAGGTTTTGGGTGGATTTTTCAATTTTTTGGGGGTGGTCACGAATTAAAGTCCTTTTCGCTCTAGGACGCATATTTAAGGAGATATGGGCAAAAGAAGTTTTTCATATAAAAATTTCAATTTTTTTAGGTTTTGGGTGGATTTTTCAATTTTTTGGGGGTGGTCACGAATTAAAGTCCTTTTCGCTCTAGGACGCATATTTAAGGAGATATGGGCAAAAGAAGTTTTTCATATAAAAATTTAAATTTTTTTAGGTTTTGGGTGGATTTTTCAATTTTTTGGGGGTGGTCACGAATTAAAGTCCTTTTCGCTCTAGGACGCTTAGTTTAGGAGATATGGGCAAAAGAAGTTTTTCATATAAAAATTTAAATTTTTTTAGGTTTTGGATGGATTTTTCAATTTTTTGGGGGAGGTCACGAATTAAAGTCCTTTTCGCTCTAGGACGCATATTTAAGGAGATATGGGCAAAAGAAGTTTTTCATATAAAAATTTCAATTTTTTTAGGTTTTGGGTGGATTTTTCAATTTTTTGGAGGTGGTCACGAATTAAAGTCCTTTTCGCTCTAGGACGCTTAGTTTAGGAGATATGGGCAAAAGAAGTTTTTCATATAAAAATTTAAATTTTTTTAGATTTTGGATGGATTTTTCAATTTTTTGGGGGAGGTCACGAATTAAAGTCCTTTTCGCTCTACGACGCATATTTAAGGAGATATGGGCAAAAGAAGTTTTTCATATAAAAATTTCATTTTTTTGGTTTTGGGTGGATTTTTCAATTTTTTGGGGGAGGTCACGAATTAAAGTCCTTTTCGCTCTAGGACGCATATTTAAGGAGATATGGGCAAAAGAAGTTTTTCATATAAAAATTTAAATTTTTTTAGGTTTTGGATGGATTTTTCAATTTTTTGGGGGTGGTCACGAATTAAAGTCCTTTTCGCTCTAGGACGCATATTTAAGGAGATATGGACAAAAGAAGTTTTTCATATAAAAATTTCAATTTTTTTAGGTTTTGGGTGGATTTTTCAATTTTTTGGGGAGGGCACGAATTAAAGTCCTTTTCGCTCTAGGACGCATATTTAAGGAGATATGGGCAAAAGAAGTTTTTCATATAAAAATTTCAATTTTTTTAGGTTTTGGGTGGATTTTTCAATTTTTTGGGGGTGTCACGAATTAAAGTCCTTTTCGCTCTAGGACGCATATTTAAGGAGATATGGGCAAAAGAAGTTTTTCGTATAAAAATTTCAATTTTTTTAGGTTTTGGGTGGATTTTTCAATTTTTTGGGGTGGTCACGAATTAAAGTCCTTTTCGCTCTAGGACGCATATTTAAGGAGATATGGGCAAAAGAAGTTTTTCGTATAAAAATTTCAATTTTTTTAGGTTTTGGGTGGATTTTTCAATTTTTTGGGGTGGTCACGAATTAAAGTCCTTTTCGCTCTAGGACGCATATTTAAGGAGATATGGGCAAAAGAAGTTTTTCATATAAAAATTTCATTTTTTTTTAGGTTTTGGGTGGATTTTTCAATTTTTTGGGGGTGTCACGAATTAAAGTCCTTTTCGCTCTAGGACGCATATTTAAGGAGATATGGACAAAAGAAGTTTTTCGTATAAAAATTTCAATTTTTTTAGGTTTTGGGTGGATTTTTCAATTTTTTGGGTGTGGTCACGAATTAAAGTCCTTTTCGCTCTAGGACGCATATTTAAGGAGATATGGGCAAAAGAAGTTTTTCGTATAAAAATTTCAATTTTTTAGGTTTTGGGTGGATTTTTCAATTTTTTGGGGTGGTCACGAATTAAAGTCCTTTTCGCTCTAGGACGCATATTTAAGGAGATATGGGCAAAAGAAGTTTTTCATATAAAAATTTCAATTTTTTTAGGTTTTGGGTGGATTTTTCAATTTTTTGGCGGTGTCACGAATTAAAGTCCTTTTCGCTCTAGGGCGCATATTTAAGGAGATATGGGCAAAAGAGGTTTTTCATATAAAAAATTCAATTTTTTTAGGTTTTGGGTGGATTTTTCAATTTTTTGGGGGTGGTCACGAATTAAAGTCCTTTTCGCTCTAGGACGCTTAGTTTAGGAGATATGGGCAAAAGAAGTTTTTCATATAAAAATTTCAATTTTTTTAGGTTTTGGGTGGATTTTTCAATTTTTTTGGGGTGGTCACGAATTAAAGTCCTTTTCGCTCTAGGACGCATATTTAAGGAGATATGGGCAAAAGAAGTTTTTCATATAAAAATTTCAATTTTTTTAGGTTTTGGGTGGATTTTTCAATTTTTTGGGGGTGGTCACGAATTAAAGTCCTTTTCGCTCTAGGACGCTTAGTTTAGGAGATATGGGCAAAAGAAGTTTTTCATATAAAAATTTAAATTTTTTTAGGTTTTGGATGGATTTTTCAATTTTTTGGGGGAGGTCACGAATTAAAGTCCTTTTCGCTCTAGGACGCATATTTAAGGAGATATGGGCAAAAGAAGTTTTTCATATAAAAATTTAAATTTTTTTAGGTTTTGGGTGGATTTTTCAATTTTTTGGGGGTGGTCACGAATTAAAGTCCTTTTCGCTCTAGGACGCTTAGTTTAGGAGATATGGACAAAAGAAGTTTTTCATATAAAAATTTAAATTTTTTTAGGTTTTGGATGGATTTTTCAATTTTTTGGGGGAGGTCACGAATTAAAGTCCTTTTCGCTCTAGGACGCATATTTAAGGAGATATGGGCAAAAGAAGTTTTTCATATAAAAATTTCAATTTTTTTAGGTTTTGGGTGGACTTTTCAATTTTTTGGGGGTGGTCACGAATTAAAGTCCTTTTCGCTCTAGGACGCTTAGTTTAGGAGATATGGGCAAAAGAAGTTTTTCATATAAAAATTTAAATTTTTTTAGATTTTGGATGGATTTTTCAATTTTTTGGGGGAGGTCACGAATTAAAGTCCTTTTCGCTCTAGGACGCATATTTAAGGAGATATGGGCAAAAGAAGTTTTTTATATAAAAATTTCAATTTTTTTAGGTTTTGGGTGGATTTTTAAATTTTTTGGGGGAGGTCACGAATTAAAGTCCTTTTCGCTCTAGGACGCTTAGTTTAGGAGATATGGGCAAAAGAAGTTTTTCATATAAAAATTTAATTTTTTTTAGGTTTTGGGTGGATTTTTCAATTTTTTGGGGGTGTCACGAATTAAAGTCCTTTTCGCTCTAGGACGCATATTTAAGGAGATATGGACAAAAGAAGTTTTTCGTATAAAAATTTCAATTTTTTTAGATTTTGGGTGGATTTTTCAGTTTTTTGGGTGTGGTCACGAATTAAAGTCCTTTTCGCTCTAGGACGCATATTTAAGGAGATATGGGCAAAAGAAGTTTTTCATATAAAAATTTCATTTTTTTTAGGTTTTGGGTGGATTTTTCAATTTTTTGGGGGTGTCACGAATTAAAGTCCTTTTCGCTCTAGGACGCATATTTAAGGAGATATGGGCAAAAGAAGTTTTTCGTATAAAAATTTCAATTTTTTTAGGTTTTGGGTGGATTTTTCAATTTTTTGGGTGTGGTCACGAATTAAAGTCCTTTTCGCTCTAGGACGCATATTTAAGGAGATATGGGCAAAAGAAGTTTTTCGTATAAAAATTTCAATTTTTTTAGGTTTTGGGTGGATTTTTCAATTTTTTGGGGTGGTCACGAATTAAAGTCCTTTTCGCTCTAGGACGCATATTTAAGGAGATATGGGCAAAAGAAGATTTTCATATAAAAATTTCAATTTTTTTAGGTTTTGGGTGGATTTTTCAATTTTTTGGGGGATGTCACGAATTAAAGTCCTTTTCGCTCTAGGACGCATATTTAAGGAGATATGGGCAAAAGAAGTTTTTCGTATAAAAATTTCAATTTTTTTAGGTTTTGGGTGGATTTTTCAATTTTTTGGGGTGGTCACGAATTAAAGTCCTTTTCGCTCTAGGACGCATATTTAAGGAGATATGGGCAAAAAAAGATTTTCATATAAAAATTTCAATTTTTTTCCTTTTCGCTCTAGGACGCATATTTAAGGAGATATGGGCAAAAGAGGTTTTTCATATAAAAAATTCAATTTTTTTAGGTTTTGGGTGGATTTTTCAATTTTTTGGGGGTGGTCACGAATTAAAGTCCTTTTCGCTCTAGGACGCTTAGTTTAGGAGATATGGGCAAAAGAAGTTTTTCATATAAAAATTTCAATTTTTTTAGGTTTTGGGTGGATTTTTCAATTTTTTTGGGGTGGTCACGAATTAAAGTCCTTTTCGCTCTAGGACGCATATTTAAGGAGATATGGGCAAAAGAAGTTTTTCATATAAAAATTTCAATTTTTTTAGGTTTTGGGTGGATTTTTCAATTTTTTGGGGGTGGTCACGAATTAAAGTCCTTTTCGCTCTAGGACGCTTAGTTTAGGAGATATGGGCAAAAGAAGTTTTTCATATAAAAATTTAAATTTTTTTAGATTTTGGATGGATTTTTCAATTTTTTGGGGGAGGTCACGAATTAAAGTCCTTTTCGCTCTAGGACGCATATTTAAGGAGATATGGGCAAAAGAAGTTTTTCATATAAAAATTTCAATTTTTTTAGGTTTTGGGTGGATTTTTCAATTTTTTGGGGGTGTCACGAATTAAAGTCCTTTTCGCTCTAGGACGCATATTTAAGGAGATATGGGCAAAAGAAGTTTTTCGTATAAAAATTTCAATTTTTTTAGGTTTTGGGAGGATTTTTCAATTTTTTGGGGTGGTCACGAATTAAAGTCCTTTTCGCTCTAGGACGCATATTTAAGGAGATATGGGCAAAAGAAGTTTTTCATATAAAAATTTCATTTTTTTAGGTTTTGGGTGGATTTTTCAATTTTTTGGGGGTGTCACGAATTAAAGTCCTTTTCGCTCTAGGACGCATATTTAAGGAGATATGGACAAAAGAAGTTTTTCGTATAAAAATTTCAATTTTTTTAGGTTTTGGGTGGATTTTTCAATTTTTTGGGTGTGGTCACGAATTAAAGTCCTTTTCGCTCTAGGACGCATATTTAAGGAGATATGGGCAAAAGAAGTTTTTCGTATAAAAATTTCAATTTTTTTAGGTTTTGGGTGGATTTTTCAATTTTTTGGGGTGGTCACGAATTAAAGTCCTTTTCGCTCTAGGACGCATATTTAAGGAGATATGGGCAAAAGAAGTTTTTCATATAAAAATTTCAATTTTTTTAGGTTTTGGGTGGATTTTTCAATTTTTTGGGGGATGTCACGAATTAAAGTCCTTTTCGCTCTAGGACGCATATTTAAGGAGATATGGGCAAAAGAGGTTTTTCATATAAAAAATTCAATTTTTTTAGGTTTTGGGTGGATTTTTCAATTTTTTGGGGGTGGTCACGAATTAAAGTCCTTTTCGCTCTAGGACGCTTAGTTTAGGAGATATGGGCAAAAGAAGTTTTCATATAAAAATATCAATTTTTTTAGGTTTTGGGTGGATTTTTCAATTTTTTTGGGGTGGTCACGAATTAAAGTCCTTTTCGCTCTAGAACGCATATTTAAGGAGATATGGGCAAAAGAAGTTTTTCATATAAAAATTTCAATTTTTTTAGGTTTTGGGTGGATTTTTCAATTTTTTTGGGGGATGTCACGAATTAAAGTCCTTTTCGCTCTAGGACGCATATTTAAGGAGATATGGGCAAAAGAGGTTTTTCATATAAAAAATTCAATTTTTTTAGATTTTGGGTGGATTTTTCAATTTTTTGGGGGTGGTCACGAATTAAAGTCCTTTTCGCTCTAGGACGCTTAGTTTAGGAGATATGGGCAAAAGAAGTTTTTCATATAAAAATATCAATTTTTTTAGGTTTTGGGTGGATTTTTCAATTTTTTTGGGGTGGTCACGAATTAAAGTCCTTTTCGCTCTAGGACGCTTAGTTTAGGAGATATGGGCAAAAGAAGTTTTTCATATAAAAATTTAAATTTTTTTAGATTTTGGATGGATTTTTCAATTTTTTGGGGGAGGTCACGAATTAAAGTCCTTTTCGCTCTAGGACGCATATCTAAGGAGATATGGGCAAAAGAAGTTTTTCATATAAAAATTTCAATTTTTTTAGGTTTTGGGTGGATTTTTCAATTTTTTGGGGGAGGTCACGAATTAAAGTCATTTTCGCTCTAGGACGCTTAGTTTAGGAGATATGGGCAAAAGAAGTTTTTCATATAAAAATTTAAATTTTTTTAGGTTTTGGATGGATTTTTCAATTTTTTGGGGGAGGTCACGAATTAAAGTCCTTTTCGCTCTAGGACGCATATTTAAGGAGATATGGGCAAAAGAAGTTTTTCATATAAAAATTTAAATTTTTTTAGGTTTTGGATGGATTTTTCAATTTTTTGGGGGTGGTCACGAATTAAAGTCCTTTTCGCTCTAGGACGCATATTTAAGGAGATATGGGCAAAAGAAGTTTTTCATATAAAAATTTCAATTTTTTTAGGTTTTGGGTGGATTTTTCAATTTTTTGGGGAGGTCACGAATTAAAGTCCTTTTCGCTCTAGGACGCATATTTAAGGAGATATGGGCAAAAGAAGTTTTTCATATAAAAATTTCAATTTTTTTTAGGTTTTGGGTGGATTTTTCAATTTTTTGGGGGTGTCACGAATTAAAGTCCTTTTCGCTCTAGGACGCATATTTAAGGAGATATGGGCAAAAGAAGTTTTTCGTATAAAAATTTCAATTTTTTTAGGTTTTGGGTGGATTTTTCAATTTTTTGGGGTGGTCACGAATTAAAGTCCTTTTCGCTCTAGGACGCATATTTAAGGAGATATGGGCAAAAGAAGTTTTTCGTATAAAAATTTCAATTTTTTTAGGTTTTGGGTGGATTTTTCAATTTTTTGGGGTGGTCACGAATTAAAGTCCTTTTCGCTCTAGGACGCATATTTAAGGAGATATGGGCAAAAGAAGTTTTTCATATAAAAATTTCATTTTTTTTAGGTTTTGGGTGGATTTTTCAATTTTTTGGGGGTGTCACGAATTAAAGTCCTTTTCGCTCTAGGACGCATATTTAAGGAGATATGGACAAAAGAAGTTTTTCGTATAAAAATTTCAATTTTTTTAGGTTTTGGGTGGATTTTTCAATTTTTTGGGTGTGGTCACGAATTAAAGTCCTTTTCGCTCTAGGACGCATATTTAAGGAGATATGGGCAAAAGAAGTTTTTCGTATAAAAATTTCAATTTTTTTAGGTTTTGGGTGGATTTTTCAATTTTTTGGGGTGGTCACGAATTAAAGTCCTTTTCGCTCTAGGACGCATATTTAAGGAGATATGGGCAAAAGAAGTTTTTCATATAAAAATTTCAATTTTTTTAGGTTTTGGGTGGATTTTTCAATTTTTTGGGGGATGTCACGAATTAAAGTCCTTTTCGCTCTAGGACGCATATTTAAGGAGATATGGGCAAAAGAGGTTTTTCATATAAAAAATTCAATTTTTTTAGGTTTTGGGTGGATTTTTCAATTTTTTGGGGGTGGTCACGAATTAAAGTCCTTTTCGCTCTAGGACGCTTAGTTTAGGAGATATGGGCAAAAGAAGTTTTTCATATAAAAATTTCAATTTTTTTAGGTTTTGGGTGGATTTTTCAATTTTTTTGGGGTGGTCACGAATTAAAGTCCTTTTCGCTCTAGGACGCATATTTAAGGAGATATGGGCAAAAGAAGTTTTTCGTATAAAAATTTCAATTTTTTTAGGTTTTGGGTGGATTTTTCAATTTTTTGGGGTGGTCACGAATTAAAGTCCTTTTCGCTCTAGGACGCATATTTAAGGAGATATGGGCAAAAGAAGTTTTTCGTATAAAAATTTCAATTTTTTTAGGTTTTGGGTGGATTTTTCAATTTTTTGGGGTGGTCACGAATTAAAGTCCTTTTCGCTCTAGGACGCATATTTAAGGAGATATGGGCAAAAGAAGTTTTTCGTATAAAAATTTCAATTTTTTTAGGTTTTGGGTGGATTTTTCAATTTTTTGGGGTGGTCACGAATTAAAGTCCTTTTCGCTCTAGGACGCATATTTAAGGAGATATGGGCAAAAGAAGTTTTTCATATAAAAATTTCAATTTTTTTAGGTTTTGGGTGGATTTTTCAATTTTTTGGGGGATGTCACGAATTAAAGTCCTTTTCGCTCTAGGACGCATATTTAAGGAGATATGGGCAAAAGAGGTTTTTCATATAAAAAATTCAATTTTTTTAGGTTTTGGGTGGATTTTTCAATTTTTTGGGGGTGGTCACGAATTAAAGTCCTTTTCGCTCTAGGACGCTTAGTTTAGGAGATATGGGCAAAAGAAGTTTTCATATAAAAATATCAATTTTTTTAGGTTTTGGGTGGATTTTTCAATTTTTTTGGGGTGGTCACGAATTAAAGTCCTTTTCGCTCTAGAACGCATATTTAAGGAGATATGGGCAAAAGAAGTTTTTCATATACAAATTTCAATTTTTTTAGGTTTTGGGTGGATTTTTCAATTTTTTGGGGGATGTCACGAATTAAAGTCCTTTTCGCTCTAGGACGCATATTTAAGGAGATATGGGCAAAAGAGGTTTTTCATATAAAAAATTCAATTTTTTTAGGTTTTGGGTGGATTTTTCAATTTTTTGGGGGTGGTCACGAATTAAAGTCCTTTTCGCTCTAGGACGCTTAGTTTAGGAGATATGGGCAAAAGAAGTTTTTCATATAAAAATATCAATTTTTTTAGGTTTTGGGTGGATTTTTCAATTTTTTTGGGGTGGTCACGAATTAAAGTCCTTTTCGCTCTAGGACGCTTAGATTAGGAGATATGGGCAAAAGAAGTTTTTCATATAAAAATTTAAATTTTTTTAGATTTTGGATGGATTTTTCAATTTTTTGGGGGAGGTCACGAATTAAAGTCCTTTTCGCTCTAGGACGCATATCTAAGGAGATATGGGCAAAAGAAGTTTTTCATATAAAAATTTCAATTTTTTTAGGTTTTGGGTGGATTTTTCAATTTTTTGGGGGAGGTCACGAATTAAAGTCATTTTCGCTCTAGGACGCTTAGTTTAGGAGATATGGGCAAAAGAAGTTTTTCATATAAAAATTTAAATTTTTTTAGGTTTTGGATGGATTTTTCAATTTTTTGGGGGAGGTCACGAATTAAAGTCCTTTTCGCTCTAGGACGCATATTTAAGGAGATATGGGCAAAAGAAGTTTTTCATATAAAAATTTAAATTTTTTTAGGTTTTGGATGGATTTTTCAATTTTTTGGGGGTGGTCACGAGTTAAAGTCCTTTTCGCTCTAGGACGCATATTTAAGGAGATATGGGCAAAAGAAGTTTTTCATATAAAAATTTCAATTTTTTTAGGTTTTGGGTGGATTTTTCAATTTTTTGGGGAGGTCACGAATTAAAGTCCTTTTCGCTCTAGGACGCATATTTAAGGAGATATGGGCAAAAGAAGTTTTTCATATAAAAATTTCAATTTTTTTTAGGTTTTGGGTGGATTTTTCAATTTTTTGGGGGTGTCACGAATTAAAGTCCTTTTCGCTCTAGGACGCATATTTAAGGAGATATGGACAAAAGAAGTTTTTCGTATAAAAATTTCAATTTTTTTAGGTTTTGGGTGGATTTTTCAATTTTTTTGGGTGTGGTCACGAATTAAAGTCCTTTTCGCTCTAGGACGCATATTTAAGGAGATATGGGCAAAAGAAGTTTTTCGTATAAAAATTTCAATTTTTTTAGGTTTTGGGTGGATTTTTCAATTTTTTGGGGTGGTCACGAATTAAAGTCCTTTTCGCTCTAGGACGCATATTTAAGGAGATATGGGCAAAAGAAGTTTTTCATATAAAAATTTCAATTTTTTTAGGTTTTGGGTGGATTTTTCAATTTTTTGGGGGATGTCACGAATTAAAGTCCTTTTCGCTCTAGGACGCATATTTAAGGAGATATGGGCAAAAGAGGTTTTTCATATAAAAAATTCAATTTTTTTAGGTTTTGGGTGGATTTTTCAATTTTTTGGGGGTGGTCACGAATTAAAGTCCTTTTCGCTCTAGGACGCTTAGTTTAGGAGATATGGGCAAAAGAAGTTTTTCATATAAAAATTTCAATTTTTTTAGGTTTTGGGTGGATTTTTCAATTTTTTTGGGGTGGTCACGAATTAAAGTCCTTTTCGCTCTAGGACGCATATTTAAGGAGATATGGGCAAAAGAAGTTTTTCATATAAAAATTTAAATTTTTTTAGGTTTTGGGTGGATTTTTCAATTTTTTGGGGGTGGTCACGAATTAAAGTCCTTTTCGCTCTAGGACGCTTAGTTTAGGAGATATGGGCAAAAGAAGTTTTTCATATAAAAATTTAAATTTTTTTAGATTTTGGATGGATTTTTCAATTTTTTGGGGGAGGTCACGAATTAAAGTCCTTTTCGCTCTAGGACGCATATTTAAGGAGATATGGGCAAAAGAAGTTTTTCATATAAAAATTTCATTTTTTTAGGTTTTGGGTGGATTTTTCAATTTTTTGGGGGAGGTCACGAATTAAAGTCCTTTTCGCTCTAGGACGCTTAGTTTAGGAGATATGGGCAAAAGAAGTTTTTCATATAAAAATTTAATTTTTTTTAGGTTTTGGATGGATTTTTCAATTTTTTGGGGGAGGTCACGAATTAAAGTCCTTTTCGCTCTAGGACGCATATTTAAGGAGATATGGGCAAAAGAAGTTTTTCATATAAAAATTTAAATTTTTTTAGGTTTTGGATGGATTTTTCAATTTTTTGGGGGTGGTCACGAATTAAAGTCCTTTTCGCTCTAGGACGCATATTTAAGGAGATATGGACAAAAGAAGTTTTTCATATAAAAATTTCAATTTTTTTAGGTTTTGGGTGGATTTTTCAATTTTTTGGGGAGGGCACGAATTAAAGTCCTTTTCGCTCTAGGACGCATATTTAAGGAGATATGGGCAAAAGAAGTTTTTCATATAAAAATTTCAATTTTTTTAGGTTTTGGGTGGATTTTTCAATTTTTTGGGGGTGTCACGAATTAAAGTCCTTTTCGCTCTAGGACGCATATTTAAGGAGATATGGGCAAAAGAAGTTTTTCGTATAAAAATTTCAATTTTTTTAGGTTTTGGGTGGATTTTTCAATTTTTTGGGGTGGTCACGAATTAAAGTCCTTTTCGCTCTAGGACGCATATTTAAGGAGATATGGGCAAAAGAAGTTTTTCGTATAAAAATTTCAATTTTTTTAGGTTTTGGGTGGATTTTTCAATTTTTTGGGGTGGTCACGAATTAAAGTCCTTTTCGCTCTAGGACGCATATTTAAGGAGATATGGGCAAAAGAAGTTTTTCATATAAAAATTTCATTTTTTTTAGGTTTTGGGTGGATTTTTCAATTTTTTGGGGGTGTCACGAATTAAAGTCCTTTTCGCTCTAGGACGCATATTTAAGGAGATATGGACAAAAGAAGTTTTTCGTATAAAAATTTCAATTTTTTTAGGTTTTGGGTGGATTTTTCAATTTTTTGGGTGTGGTCACGAATTAAAGTCCTTTTCGCTCTAGGACGCATATTTAAGGAGATATGGGCAAAAGAAGTTTTTCGTATAAAAATTTCAATTTTTTAGGTTTTGGGTGGATTTTTCAATTTTTTGGGGTGGTCACGAATTAAAGTCCTTTTCGCTCTAGGACGCATATTTAAGGAGATATGGGCAAAAGAAGTTTTTCATATAAAAATTTCAATTTTTTTAGGTTTTGGGTGGATTTTTCAATTTTTTGGGGGATGTCACGAATTAAAGTCCTTTTCGCTCTAGGGCGCATATTTAAGGAGATATGGGCAAAAGAGGTTTTTCATATAAAAAATTCAATTTTTTTAGGTTTTGGGTGGATTTTTCAATTTTTTGGGGGTGGTCACGAATTAAAGTCCTTTTCGCTCTATGACGCTTAGTTTAGGAGATATGGGCAAAAGAAGTTTTTCATATAAAAATTTCAATTTTTTTAGGTTTTGGGTGGATTTTTCAATTTTTTTGGGGTGGTCACGAATTAAAGTCCTTTTCGCTCTAGGACGCATATTTAAGGAGATATGGGCAAAAGAAGTTTTTCATATAAAAATTTCAATTTTTTTAGGTTTTGGGTGGATTTTTCAATTTTTTGGGGGTGGTCACGAATTAAAGTCCTTTTCGCTCTAGGACGCTTAGTTTAGGAGATATGGGCAAAAGAAGTTTTTCATATAAAAATTTAAATTTTTTTAGGTTTTGGATGGATTTTTCAATTTTTTGGGGGAGGTCACGAATTAAAGTCCTTTTCGCTCTAGGACGCATATTTAAGGAGATATGGGCAAAAGAAGTTTTTCATATAAAAATTTAAATTTTTTTAGGTTTTGGGTGGATTTTTCAATTTTTTGGGGGTGGTCACGAATTAAAGTCCTTTTCGCTCTAGGACGCTTAGTTTAGGAGATATGGACAAAAGAAGTTTTTCATATAAAAATTTAAATTTTTTTAGGTTTTGGATGGATTTTTCAATTTTTTGGGGGAGGTCACGAATTAAAGTCCTTTTCGCTCTAGGACGCATATTTAAGGAGATATGGGCAAAAGAAGTTTTTCATATAAAAATTTCAATTTTTTTAGGTTTTGGGTGGACTTTTCAATTTTTTGGGGGTGGTCACGAATTAAAGTCCTTTTCGCTCTAGGACGCTTAGTTTAGGTGATATGGGCAAAAGAAGTTTTTCATATAAAAATTTAAATTTTTTTAGATTTTGGATGGATTTTTCAATTTTTTGGGGGAGGTCACGAATTAAAGTCCTTTTCGCTCTAGGACGCATATTTAAGGAGATATGGGCAAAAGAAGTTTTTTATATAAAAATTTCAATTTTTTTAGGTTTTGGGTGGATTTTTCAATTTTTTGGGGGAGGTCACGAATTAAAGTCCTTTTCGCTCTAGGACGCTTAGTTTAGGAGATATGGGCAAAAGAAGTTTTTCATATAAAAATTTAATTTTTTTTAGGTTTTGGGTGGATTTTTCAATTTTTTGGGGGTGGTCACGAATTAAAGTCCTTTTCGCTCTAGGACGCATATTTAAGGAGATATGGACAAAAGAAGTTTTTCGTATAAAAATTTCAATTTTTTTAGGTTTTGGGTGGATTTTTCAGTTTTTTGGGTGTGGTCACGAATTAAAGTCCTTTTCGCTCTAGGACGCATATTTAAGGAGATATGGGCAAAAGAAGTTTTTCATATAAAAATTTCATTTTTTTTAGGTTTTGGGTGGATTTTTCAATTTTTTGGGGGTGTCACGAATTAAAGTCCTTTTCGCTCTAGGACGCATATTTAAGGAGATATGGACAAAAGAAGTTTTTCGTATAAAAATTTCAATTTTTTTAGGTTTTGGGTGGATTTTTCAATTTTTTGGGTGTGGTCACGAATTAAAGTCCTTTTCGCTCTAGGACGCATATTTAAGGAGATATGGGCAAAAGAAGTTTTTCGTATAAAAATTTCAATTTTTTTAGGTTTTTGGTGGATTTTTCAATTTTTTGGGGTGGTCACGAATTAAAGTCCTTTTCGCTCTAGGACGCATATTTAAGGAGATATGGGCAAAAGAAGATTTTCATATAAAAATTTCAATTTTTTTAGGTTTTGGGTGGATTTTTCAATTTTTTGGGGGATGTCAAGAATTAAAGTCCTTTTCGCTCTAGGACGCATATTTAAGGAGATATGGGCTAAAGAGGTTTTTCATATAAAAAATTCAATTTTTTTAGGTTTTGGGTGGATTTTTCAATTTTTTGGGGGTGGTCACGAATTAAAGTCCTTTTCGCTCTAGGACGCTTAGTTTAGGAGATATGGGCAAAAGAAGTTTTTCATATAAAAATTTAAATTTTTTTAGGTTTTGGATGGATTTTTCAATTTTTTGGGGGAGGTCACGAATTAAAGTCCTTTTCGCTCTAGGACGCATATTTAAGGAGATATGGGCAAAAGAAGTTTTTCATATAAAAATTTAAATTTTTTTAGGTTTTGGATGGATTTTTCAATTTTTTGGGGGTGGTCACGAATTAAAGTCCTTTTCGCTCTAGGACGCATATTTAAGGAGATATGGGCAAAAGAAGTTTTTCATATAAAAATTTAAATTTTTTTAGGTTTTGGGTGGATTTTTCAATTTTTTGGGGAGGTCACGAATTAAAGTCCTTTTCGCTCTAGGACGCATATTTAAGGAGATATGGACAAAAGAAGTTTTTCGTATAAAAATTTCAATTTTTTTAGGTTTTGGGTGGGTTTTTCAATTTTTTGGGTGTGGTCACGAATTAAAGTCCTTTTCGCTCTAGGACGCATATTTAAGGAGATATGGGCAAAAGAAGTTTTTCGTATAAAAATTTCAATTTTTTTAGGTTTTGGGTGGATTTTTCAATTTTTTGGGGTGGTCACGAATTAAAGTCCTTTTCGCTCTAGGACGCATATTTAAGGAGATATGGGCAAAAAAAGATTTTCATATAAAAATTTCAATTTTTTTCCTTTTCGCTCTAGGACGCATATTTAAGGAGATATGGGCAAAAGAGGTTTTTCATATAAAAAATTCAATTTTTTTAGGTTTTGGGTGGATTTTTCAATTTTTTGGGGGTGGTCACGAATTAAAGTCCTTTTCGCTCTAGGACGCTTAGTTTAGGAGATATGGGCAAAAGAAGTTTTTCATATAAAAATTTCAATTTTTTTAGGTTTTGGGTGGATTTTTCAATTTTTTTGGGGTGGTCACGAATTAAAGTCCTTTTCGCTCTAGGACGCTTAGTTTAGGAGATATGGGCAAAAGAAGTTTTTCATATAAAAATTTAAATTTTTTTAGATTTTGGATGGATTTTTCAATTTTTTGGGGGAGGTCACGAATTAAAGTCCTTTTCGCTCTAGGACGCATATTTAAGGAGATATGGGCAAAAGAAGTTTTTCATATAAAAATTTAAATTTTTTTAGGTTTTGGATGGATTTTTCAATTTTTTGGGGGTGGTCACGAATTAAAGTCCTTTTCGCTCTAGGACGCATATTTAAGGAGATATGGACAAAAGAAGTTTTTCATATAAAAATTTCAATTTTTTTAGGTTTTGGGTGGATTTTTCAATTTTTTGGGGAGGGCACGAATTAAAGTCCTTTTCGCTCTAGGACGCATATTTAAGGAGATATGGGCAAAAGAAGTTTTTCATATAAAAATTTCAATTTTTTTAGGTTTTGGGTGGATTTTTCAATTGTTTGGGGGTGGTCACGAATTAAAGTCCTTTTCGCTCTAGGACGCATATTTAAGGAGATATGGGCAAAAGAAGTTTTTCGTATAAAAATTTCAATTTTTTTAGGTTTTGGGTGGATTTTTCAATTTTTTGGGGTGGTCACGAATTAAAGTCCTTTTCGCTCTAGGACGCATATTTAAGGAGATATGGGCAAAAGAAGTTTTTCATATAAAAATTTCATTTTTTTTAGGTTTTGGGTGGATTTTTCAATTTTTTGGGGGTGTCACGAATTAAAGTCCTTTTCGCTCTAGGACGCATATTTAAGGAGATATGGACAAAAGAAGTTTTTCGTATAAAAATTTCAATTTTTTTAGGTTTTGGGTGGATTTTTCAATTTTTTGGGTGTGGTCACGAATTAAAGTCCTTTTCGCTCTAGGACGCATATTTAAGGAGATATGGGCAAAAGAAGTTTTTCGTATAAAAATTTCAATTTTTTAGGTTTTGGGTGGATTTTTCAATTTTTTGGGGTGGTCACGAATTAAAGTCCTTTTCGCTCTAGGACGCATATTTAAGGAGATATGGGCAAAAGAAGTTTTTCATATAAAAATTTCAATTTTTTTAGGTTTTGGGTGGATTGTTCAATTTTTTGGGGGATGTCACGAATTAAAGTCCTTTTCGCTCTAGGGCGCATATTTAAGGAGATATGGGCAAAAGAGGTTTTTCATATAAAAAATTCAATTTTTTTAGGTTTTGGGTGGATTTTTCAATTTTTTGGGGGTGGTCACGAATTAACGTCCTTTTCGCTCTATGACGCTTAGTTTAGGAGATATGGGCAAAAGAAGTTTTTCATATAAAAATTTCAATTTTTTTAGGTTTTGGGTGGATTTTTCAATTTTTTTGGGGTGGTCACGAATTAAAGTCCTTTTCGCTCTAGGACGCATATTTAAGGAGATATGGGCAAAAGAAGTTTTTCATATAAAAATTTCAATTTTTTTAGGTTTTGGGTGGATTTTTCAATTTTTTGGGGGTGGTCACGAATTAAAGTCCTTTTCGCTCTAGGACGCTTAGTTTAGGAGATATGGGCAAAAGAAGTTTTTCATATAAAAATTTAAATTTTTTTAGGTTTTGGATGGATTTTTCAATTTTTTGGGGGAGGTCACGAATTAAAGTCCTTTTCGCTCTAGGACGCATATTTAAGGAGATATGGGCAAAAGAAGTTTTTCATATAAAAATTTAAATTTTTTTAGGTTTTGGGTGGATTTTTCAATTTTTTGGGGGTGGTCACGAATTAAAGTCCTTTTCGCTCTAGGACGCTTAGTTTAGGAGATATGGACAAAAGAAGTTTTTCATATAAAAATTTAAATTTTTTTAGGTTTTGGATGGATTTTTCAATTTTTTGGGGGAGGTCACGAATTAAAGTCCTTTTCGCTCTAGGACGCATATTTAAGGAGATATGGGCAAAAGAAGTTTTTCATATAAAAATTTCAATTTTTTTAGGTTTTGGGTGGACTTTTCAATTTTTTGGGGGTGGTCACGAATTAAAGTCCTGTTCGCTCTAGGACGCTTAGTTTAGGAGATATGGGCAAAAGAAGTTTTTCATATAAAAATTTAAATTTTTTTAGATTTTGGATGGATTTTTCAATTTTTTGGGGGAGGTCACGAATTAAAGTCCTTTTCGCTCTAGGACG
The DNA here is from genome assembly GCF_050003625.1 of Haematobia irritans. Lineage (NCBI taxonomy): Eukaryota > Metazoa > Arthropoda > Insecta > Diptera > Muscidae > Haematobia > Haematobia irritans. The sequence continues at coordinate 160,797,605 of NC_134397.1, read as the reverse complement.
CATATTTAAGGAGATATGGGCAAAAGAAGTTTTTTATATAAAAATTTCAATTTTTTTAGGTTTTGGGTGGATTTTTCAATTTTTTGGGGGAGGTCACGAATTAAAGTCCTTTTCGCTCTAGGACGCTTAGTTTAGGAGATATGGGCAAAAGAAGTTTTTCATATAAAAATTTAATTTTTTTTAGGTTTTGGGTGGATTTTTCAATTTTTTGGGGGTGGTCACGAATTAAAGTCCTTTTCGCTCTAGGACGCATATTTAAGGAGATATGGACAAAAGAAGTTTTTCGTATAAAAATTTCAATTTTTTTAGGTTTTGGGTGGATTTTTCAGTTTTTTGGGTGTGGTCACGAATTAAAGTCCTTTTCGCTCTAGGACGCATATTTAAGGAGATATGGGCAAAAGAAGTTTTTCATATAAAAATTTCATTTTTTTTAGGTTTTGGGTGGATTTTTCAATTTTTTGGGGGTGTCACGAATTAAAGTCCTTTTCGCTCTAGGACGCATATTTAAGGAGATATGGACAAAAGAAGTTTTTCGTATAAAAATTTCAATTTTTTTAGGTTTTGGGTGGATTTTTCAATTTTTTGGGTGTGGTCACGAATTAAAGTCCTTTTCGCTCTAGGACGCATATTTAAGGAGATATGGGCAAAAGAAGTTTTTCGTATAAAAATTTCAATTTTTTTAGGTTTTGGGTGGATTTTTCAATTTTTTGGGGTGGTCACGAATTAAAGTCCTTTTCGCTCTAGGACGCATATTTAAGGAGATATGGGCAAAAGAAGATTTTCATATAAAAATTTCAATTTTTTTAGGTTTTGGGTGGATTTTTCAATTTTTTGGGGGATGTCAAGAATTAAAGTCCTTTTCGCTCTAGGACGCATATTTAAGGAGATATGGGCTAAAGAGGTTTTTCATATAAAAAATTCAATTTTTTTAGGTTTTGGGTGGATTTTTCAATTTTTTGGGGGTGGTCACGAATTAAAGTCCTTTTCGCTCTAGGACGCTTAGTTTAGGAGATATGGGCAAAAGAAGTTTTTCATATAAAAATTTAAATTTTTTTAGGTTTTGGATGGATTTTTCAATTTTTTGGGGGAGGTCACGAATTAAAGTCCTTTTCGCTCTAGGACGCATATTTAAGGAGATATGGGCAAAAGAAGTTTTTCATATAAAAATTTCAATTTTTTTAGGTTTTGGGTGGATTTTTCAATTTTTTGGGTGTGGTCACGAATTAAAGTCCTTTTCGCTCTAGGACGCATATTTAAGGAGATATGGGCAAAAGAAGTTTTTCGTATAAAAATTTCAATTTTTTAGGTTTTGGGTGGATTTTTCAATTTTTTGGGGTGGTCACGAATTAAAGTCCTTTTCGCTCTAGGACGCATATTTAAGGAGATATGGGCAAAAGAAGTTTTTCATATAAAAATTTCAATTTTTTTAGGTTTTGGGTGGATTTTTCAATTTTTTGGGGGATGTCACGAATTAAAGTCCTTTTCGCTGTAGGGCGCATATTTAAGGAGATATGGGCAAAAGAAGTTTTTCATATAAAAATTTAAATTTTTTTAGGTTTTGGATGGATTTTTCAATTTTTTGGGGGAGGTCACGAATTAAAGTCCTTTTCGCTCTAGGACGCATATTTAAGGAGATATGGGCAAAAGAAGTTTTTCATATAAAAATTTAAATTTTTTTAGGTTTTGGGTGGATTTTTCAATTTTTTGGGGGTGGTCACGAATTAAAGTCCTTTTCGCTCTAGGACGCTTAGTTTAGGAGATATGGACAAAAGAAGTTTTTCATATAAAAATTTAAATTTTTTTAGGTTTTGGATGGATTTTTCAATTTTTTGGGGGAGGTCACGAATTAAAGTCCTTTTCGCTCTAGGACGCATATTTAAGGAGATATGGGCAAAAGAAGTTTTTCATATAAAAATTTCAATTTTTTTAGGTTTTGGGTGGACTTTTCAATTTTTTGGGGGTGGTCACGAATTAAAGTCCTTTTCGATCTAGGACGCTTAGTTTAGGAGATATGGGCAAAAGAAGTTTTTCATATAAAAATTTAAATTTTTTTAGATTTTGGATGGATTTTTCAATTTTTTGGGGGAGGTCACGAATTAAAGTCCTTTTCGCTCTAGGACGCATATTTAAGGAGATATGGGCAAAAGAAGTTTTTTATATAAAAATTTCAATTTTTTTAGGTTTTGGGTGGATTTTTCAATTTTTTGGGGGAGGTCACGAATTAAAGTCCTTTTCGCTCTAGGACGCTTAGTTTAGGAGATATGGGCAAAAGAAGTTTTTCATATAAAAATTTAATTTTTTTTAGGTTTTGGGTGGATTTTTCAATTTTTTGGGGGTGGTCACGAATTAAAGTCCTTTTCGCTCTAGGACGCATATTTAAGGAGATATGGACAAAAGAAGTTTTTCGTATAAAAATTTCAATTTTTTTAGGTTTTGGGTGGATTTTTCAGTTTTTTGGGTGTGGTCACGAATTAAAGTCCCTTTCGCTCTAGGACGCATATTTAAGGAGATATGGGCAAAAGAAGTTTTTCATATAAAAATTTCATTTTTTTTAGGTTTTGGGTGGATTTTTCAATTTTTTGGGGGTGTCACGAATTAAAGTCCTTTTCGCTCTAGGACGCATATTTAAGGAGATATGGACAAAAGAAGTTTTTCGTATAAAAATTTAAATTTTTTTAGGTTTTCTGTGGATTTTTCAATTTTTTGGGTGTGGTCACGAATTAAAGTCCTTTTCGCTCTAGGACGCATATTTAAGGAAATATGGGCAAAAGAAGTTTTTCGTATAAAAATTTAAATTTTTTTAGGTTTTGGGTGGATTTTTCAATTTTTTGGGGTGGTCACGAATTAAAGTCCTTTTCGCTCTAGGACGCATATTTAAGGAGATATGGGCAAAAGAAGATTTTCATATAAAAATTTCAATTTTTTTAGGTTTTGGGTGGATTTTTCAATTTTTTGGGGGATGTCAAGAATTAAAGTCCTTTTCGCTCTAGGACGCATATTTAAGGAGATATGGGCTAAAGAGGTTTTTCATATAAAAAATTCAATTTTTTTAGGTTTTGGGTGGATTTTTCAATTTTTTGGGGGTGGTCACGAATTAAAGTCCTTTTCGCTCTAGGACGCTTAGTTTAGGAGATATGGGCAAAAGAAGTTTTTCATATAAAAATTTAAATTTTTTTAGGTTTTGGATGGATTTTTCAATTTTTTGGGGGAGGTCACGAATTAAAGTCCTTTTCGCTCTAGGACGCATATTTAAGGAGATATGGGCAAAAGAAGTTTTTCATATAAAAATTTAAATTTTTTTAGGTTTTGGATGGATTTTTCAATTTTTTGGGGGTGGTCACGAATTAAAGTCCTTTTCGCTCTAGGACGCATATTTAAGGAGATATGGGCAAAAGAAGTTTTTCATATAAAAATTTCAATTTTTTTAGGTTTTGGGTGGATTTTTCAATTTTTTGGGGAGGTCACGAATTAAAGTCCTTTTCGCTCTAGGACGCATATTTAAGGAGATATGGACAAAAGAAGTTTTTCGTATAAAAATTTCAATTTTTTTAGGTTTTGGGTGGATTTTTCAATTTTTTGGGTGTGGTCACGAATTAAAGTCCTTTTCGCTCTAGGACGCATATTTAAGGAGATATGGGCAAAAGAAGTTTTTCGTATAAAAATTTCAATTTTTTTAGGTTTTGGGTGGATTTTTCAATTTTTTGGGGTGGTCACGAATTAAAGTCCTTTTCGCTCTAGGACGCATATTTAAGGAGATATGGGCAAAAAAAGATTTTCATATAAAAATTTCAATTTTTTTCCTTTTCGCTCTAGGACGCATATTTAAGGAGATATGGGCAAAAGAGGTTTTTCATATAAAAAATTCAATTTTTTTAGGTTTTGGGTGGATTTTTCAATTTTTTGGGGGTGGTCACGAATTAAAGTCCTTTTCGCTCTAGGACGCTTAGTTTAGGAGATATGGGCAAAAGAAGTTTTTCATATAAAAATTTCAATTTTTTTAGGTTTTGGGTGGATTTTTCAATTTTTTTGGGGTGGTCACGAATTAAAGTCCTTTTCGCTCTAGGACGCTTAGTTTAGGAGATATGGGCAAAAGAAGTTTTTCATATAAAAATTTAAATTTTTTTAGATTTTGGATGGATTTTTCAATTTTTTGGGGGAGGTCACGAATTAAAGTCCTTTTCGCTCTAGGACGCATATTTAAGGAGATATGGGCAAAAGAAGTTTTTCATATAAAAATTTCAATTTTTTTAGGTTTTGGGTGGATTTTTCAATTTTTTGGGGGTGTCACGAATTAAAGTCCTTTTCGCTCTAGGACGCATATTTAAGGAGATATGGGCAAAAGAAGTTTTTCATATAAAAATTTCAATATTTTTAGGTTTTGGGTGGATTTTTCAATTTTTTGGGGGATGTCACGAATTAAAGTCCTTTTCGCTCTAGGACGCATATTTAAGGAGATATGGGCAAAAGAGGTTTTTCATATAAAAAATTCAATTTTTTTAGGTTTTGGGTGGATTTTTCAATTTTTTGGGGGTGGTCACGAATTAAAGTCCTTTTCGCTCTAGGACGCTTAGTTTAGGAGATATGGGCAAAAGAAGTTTTTCATATAAAAATATCAATTTTTTTAGGTTTTGGGTGGATTTTTCAATTTTTTTGGGGTGGTCACGAATTAAAGTCCTTTTCGCTCTAGGACGCTTAGTTTAGGAGATATGGGCAAAAGAAGTTTTTCATATAAAAATTTAAATTTTTTTAGATTTTGGATGGATTTTTCAATTTTTTGGGGGAGGTCACGAATTAAAGTCCTTTTCGCTCTAGGACGCATATCTAAGGAGATATGGGCAAAAGAAGTTTTTCATATAAAAATTTCAATTTTTTTAGGTTTTGGGTGGATTTTTCAATTTTTTGGGGGAGGTCACGAATTACAGTCATTTTCGCTCTAGGACGCTTAGTTTAGGAGATATGGGCAAAAGAAGTTTTTCATATAAAAATTAAAATTTTTTTAGGTTTTGGATGGATTTTTCAATTTTTTGGGGGAGGTCACGAATTAAAGTCCTTTTCGCTCTAGGACGCATATTTAAGGAGATATGGGCAAAAGAAGTTTTTCATATAAAAATTTAAATTTTTTTAGGTTTTGGATGGATTTTTCAATTTTTTGGGGGTGGTCACGAATTAAAGTCCTTTTCGCTCTAGGACGCATATTTAAGGAGATATGGGCAAAAGAAGTTTTTCATATAAAAATTTCAATTTTTTTAGGTTTTGGGTGGATTTTTCAATTTTTTGGGGAGGTCACGAATTAAAGTCCTTTTCGCTCTAGGACGCATATTTAAGGAGATATGGGCAAAAGAAGTTTTTCATATAAAAATTTCAATTTTTTTTAGGTTTTGGGTGGATTTTTCAATTTTTTGGGGGTGTCACGAATTAAAGTCCTTTTCGCTCTAGGACGCATATTTAAGGAGATATGGGCAAAAGAAGTTTTTCGTATAAAAATTTCAATTTTTTTAGGTTTTGGGTGGATTTTTCAATTTTTTGGGGTGGTCACGAATTAAAGTCCTTTTCGCTCTAGGACGCATATTTAAGGAGATATGGGTAAAAGAAGTTTTTCATATAAAAATTTCATTTTTTTTAGGTTTTGGGTGGATTTTTAAATTTTTTGGGTGTGGTCACGAATTAAAGTCCTTTTCGCTCTAGGACGCATATTTAAGGAGATATGGGCAAAAGAAGTTTTTCATATAAAAATTTAAATTTTTTTAGGTTTTGGATGGATTTTTCAATTTTTTGGGGGAGGTCACGAATTAAAGTCCTTTTCGCTCTAGGACGCATATTTAAGGAGATATGGGCAAAAGAAGATTTTCATATAAAAATTTCAATTTTTTTAGGTTTTGGGTGGATTTTTCAATTTTTTGGGGGAGGTCACGAATTAAAGTCCTTTTCGCTCTAGGACGCATATTTAAGGAGATATGGGCAAAAGAAGTTTTTCATATAAAAATTTCATTTTTTTTAGGTTTTGGGTGGATTTTTCAATTTTTGGGGGTGTCACGAATTAAAGTCCTTTTCGCTCTAGGACGCATATTTAAGGAGATATGGACAAAAGAAGTTTTTCGTATAAAAATTTCAATTTTTTTAGGTTTTGGGTGGATTTTTCAATTTTTTGGGTGTGGTCACGAATTAAAGTCCTTTTCGCTCTAGGACGCATATTTAAGGAGATATGGGCAAAAGAAGTTTTTCATATAAAAATTTAAATTTTTTTAGATTTTGGATGGATTTTTCAATTTTTTGGGGGAGGTCACGAATTAAAGTCCTTTTCGCTCTAGGACGCATATTTAAGGAGATATGGGCAAAAGAAGTTTTTCATATAAAAATTTCATTTTTTTAGGTTTTGGGTGGATTTTTCAATTTTTTGGGGGTGTCACGAATTAAAGTCCTTTTCGCTCTAGGACGCATATTTAAGGAGATATGGACAAAAGAAGTTTTTCGTATAAAAATTTCAATTTTTTTAGGTTTTGGGTGGATTTTTCAATTTTTTGGGTGTGGTCACGAATTAAAGTCCTTTTCGCTCTAGGACGCATATTTAAGGAGATATGGGCAAAAGAAGTTTTTCGTATAAAAATTTCAATTTTTTTAGGTTTTGGGTGGATTTTTCAATTTTTTGGGGTGGTCACGAATTAAAGTCCTTTTCGCTCTAGGACGCATATTTAAGGAGATATGGGCAAAAGAAGTTTTTCATATAAAAATTTCATTTTTTTAGGTTTTGGGTGGATTTTTCAATTTTTTGGGGGTGTCACGAATTAAAGTCCTTTTCGCTCTAGGACGCATATTTAAGGAGATATGGACAAAAGAAGTTTTTCGTATAAAAATTTCAATTTTTTTAGGTTTTGGGTGGATTTTTCAATTTTTTGGGGTGGTCACGAATTAAAGTCCTTTTCGCTCTAGGACGCATATTTAAGGAGATATGGGCAAAAGAGGTTTTTCATATAAAAAATTCAATTTTTTTAGGTTTTGGGTGGATTTTTCAATTTTTTGGGGGTGGTCACGAATTAAAGTCCTTTTCGCTCTAGGACGCTTAGTTTAGGAGATATGGGCAAAAGAAGTTTTTCATATAAAAATATCAATTTTTTTAGGTTTTGGGTGGATTTTTCAATTTTTTTGGGGTGGTCACGAATTAAAGTCCTTTTCGCTCTAGGACGCTTAGTTTAGGAGATATGGGCAAAAGAAGTTTTTCATATAAAAATTTAAATTTTTTTAGATTTTGGATGGATTTTTCAATTTTTTGGGGGAGGTCACGAATTAAAGTCCTTTTCGCTCTAGGACGCATATCTAAGGAGATATGGGCAAAAGAAGTTTTTCATATAAAAATTTCAATTTTTTTAGGTTTTGGGTGGATTTTTCAATTTTTTGGGGGAGGTCACGAATTAAAGTCATTTTCGCTCTAGGACGCTTAGTTTAGGAGATATGGGCAAAAGAAGTTTTTCATATAAAAATTTAAATTTTTTTAGGTTTTGGATGGATTTTTCAATTTTTTGGGGGAGGTCACGAATTAAAGTCCTTTTCGCTCTAGGACGCATATTTAAGGAGATATGGGCAAAAGAAGTTTTTCATATAAAAATTTAAATTTTTTTAGGTTTTGGATGGATTTTTCAATTTTTTGGGGGTGGTCACGAATTAAAGTCCTTTTCGCTCTAGGACGCATATTTAAGGAGATATGGGCAAAAGAAGTTTTTCATATAAAAATTTCAATTTTTTTAGGTTTTGGGTGGATTTTTCAATTTTTTGGGGAGGTCACGAATTAAAGTCCTTTTCGCTCTAGGACGCATATTTAAGGAGATATGGGCAAAAGAAGTTTTTCATATAAAAATTTCAATTTTTTTTAGGTTTTGGGTGGATTTTTCAATTTTTTGGGGGTGTCACGAATTAAAGTCCTTTTCGCTCTAGGACGCATATTTAAGGAGATATGGGCAAAAGAAGTTTTTCGTATAAAAATTTCAATTTTTTTAGGTTTTGGGTGGATTTTTCAATTTTTTGGGGTGGTCACGAATTAAAGTCCTTTTCGCTCTAGGACGCTTAGTTTAGGAGATATGGGCAAAAGAAGTTTTTCATATAAAAATTTAAATTTTTTTAGATTTTGGATGGATTTTTCAATTTTTTGGGGGAGGTCACGAATTAAAGTCCTTTTCGCTCTAGGACGCATATCTAAGGAGATATGGGCAAAAGAAGTTTTTCATATAAAAATTTCAATTTTTTTAGGTTTTGGGTGGATTTTTCAATTTTTTGGGGGAGGTCACGAATTACAGTCATTTTCGCTCTAGGACGCTTAGTTTAGGAGATATGGGCAAAAGAAGTTTTTCATATAAAAATTTAAATTTTTTTAGGTTTTGGATGGATTTTTCAATTTTTTGGGGGAGGTCACGAATTAAAGTCCTTTTCGCTCTAGGACGCATATTTAAGGAGATATGGGCAAAAGAAGTTTTTCATATAAAAATTTAAATTTTTTTAGGTTTTGGATGGATTTTTCAATTTTTTGGGGGTGGTCACGAATTAAAGTCCTTTTCGCTCTAGGACGCATATTTAAGGAGATATGGGCAAAAGAAGTTTTTCATATAAAAATTTCAATTTTTTTAGGTTTTGGGTGGATTTTTCAATTTTTTGGGGAGGTCACGAATTAAAGTCCTTTTCGCTCTAGGACGCATATTTAAGGAGATATGGGCAAAAGAAGTTTTTCATATAAAAATTTAAATTTTTTTTAGGTTTTGGGTGGATTTTTCAATTTTTTGGGGGTGTCACGAATTAAAGTCCTTTTCGCTCTAGGACGCATATTTAAGGAGATATGGGCAAAAGAAGTTTTTCGTATAAAAATTTCAATTTTTTTAGGTTTTGGGTGGATTTTTCAATTTTTTGGGGTGGTCACGAATTAAAGTCCTTTTCGCTCTAGGACGCATATTTAAGGAGATATGGGCAAAAGAAGTTTTTCGTATAAAAATTTCAATTTTTTTAGGTTTTGGGTGGATTTTTCAATTTTTTGGGGTGGTCACGAATTAAAGTCCTTTTCGCTCTAGGACGCATATTTAAGGAGATATGGGCAAAAGAAGTTTTTCATATAAAAATTTAATTTTTTTTTAGGTTTTGGGTGGATTTTTAAATTTTTTGGGTGTGGTCACGAATTAAAGTCCTTTTCGCTCTAGGACGCATATTTAAGGAGATATGGGCAAAAGAAGTTTTTCATATAAAAATTTAAATTTTTTTAGGTTTTGGATGGATTTTTCAATTTTTTGGGGGAGGTCACGAATTAAAGTCCTTTTCGCTCTAGGACGCATATTTAAGGAGATATGGGCAAAAGAAGATTTTCATATAAAAATTTCAATTTTTTTAGGTTTTGGGTGGATTTTTCAATTTTTTGGGGGAGGTCACGAATTAAAGTCCTTTTCGCTCTAGGACGCATATTTAAGGAGATATGGGCAAAAGAAGTTTTTCATATAAAAATTTCATTTTTTTTAGGTTTTGGGTGGATTTTTCAATTTTTGGGGGTGTCACGAATTAAAGTCCTTTTCGCTCTAGGACGCATATTTAAGGAGATATGGACAAAAGAAGTTTTTCGTATAAAAATTTCAATTTTTTTAGGTTTTGGGTGGATTTTTCAATTTTTTGGGTGTGGTCACGAATTAAAGTCCTTTTCGCTCTAGGACGCATATTTAAGGAGATATGGGCAAAAGAAGTTTTTCATATAAAAATTTAAATTTTTTTAGATTTTGGATGGATTTTTCAATTTTTTGGGGGAGGTCACGAATTAAAGTCCTTTTCGCTCTAGGACGCATATTTAAGGAGATATGGGCAAAAGAAGTTTTTCATATAAAAATTTCATTTTTTTAGGTTTTGGGTGGATTTTTCAATTTTTTGGGGGTGTCACGAATTAAAGTCCTTTTCGCTCTAGGACGCATATTTAAGGAGATATGGACAAAAGAAGTTTTTCGTATAAAAATTTCAATTTTTTTAGGTTTTGGGTGGATTTTTCAATTTTTTGGGTGTGGTCACGAATTAAAGTCCTTTTCGCTCTAGGACGCATATTTAAGGAGATATGGGCAAAAGAAGTTTTTCGTATAAAAATTTCAATTTTTTTAGGTTTTGGGTGGATTTTTCAATTTTTTGGGGTGGTCACGAATTAAAGTCCTTTTCGCTCTAGGACGCATATTTAAGGAGATATGGGCAAAAGAAGTTTTTCATATAAAAATTTCATTTTTTTAGGTTTTGGGTGGATTTTTCAATTTTTTGGGGGTGTCACGAATTAAAGTCCTTTTCGCTCTAGGACGCATATTTAAGGAGATATGGGCAAAAGAAGTTTTTCGTATAAAAATTTCAATTTTTTTAGGTTTTGGGTGGATTTTTCAATTTTTTGGGGGTGTCACGAATTAAAGTCCTTTTCGCTCTAGGACGCATATTTAAGGAGATATGGGCAAAAGAGGTTTTTCATATAAAAAATTCAATTTTTTTAGGTTTTGGGTGGATTTTTCAATTTTTTGGGGGTGGTCACGAATTAAAGTCCTTTTCGCTCTAGGACGCTTAGTTTAGGAGATATGGGCAAAAGAAGTTTTTCATATAAAAATATCAATTTTTTTAGGTTTTGGGTGGATTTTTCAATTTTTTTGGGGTGGTCACGAATTAAAGTCCTTTTCGCTCTAGGACGCTTAGTTTAGGAGATATGGGCAAAAGAAGTTTTTCATATAAAAATTTAAATTTTTTTAGATTTTGGATGGATTTTTCAATTTTTTGGGGGAGGTCACGAATTAAAGTCCTTTTCGCTCTAGGACGCATATCTAAGGAGATATGGGCAAAAGAAGTTTTTCATATAAAAATTTCAATTTTTTTAGGTTTTGGGTGGATTTTTCAATTTTTTGGGGGAGGTCACGAATTAAAGTCATTTTCGCTCTAGGACGCTTAGTTTAGGAGATATGGGCAAAAGAAGTTTTTCATATAAAAATTTAAATTTTTTTAGGTTTTGGATGGATTTTTCAATTTTTTGGGGGAGGTCACGAATTAAAGTCCTTTTCGCTCTAGGACGCATATTTAAGGAGATATGGGCAAAAGAAGTTTTTCATATAAAAATTTAAATTTTTTTAGGTTTTGGATGGATTTTTCAATTTTTTGGGGGTGGTCACGAATTAAAGTCCTTTTCGCTCTAGGACGCATATTTAAGGAGATATGGGCAAAAGAAGTTTTTCATATAAAAATTTCAATTTTTTTAGGTTTTGGGTGGATTTTTCAATTTTTTGGGGAGGTCACGAATTAAAGTCCTTTTCGCTCTAGGACGCATATTTAAGGAGATATGGGCAAAAGAAGTTTTTCATATAAAAATTTCAATTTTTTTTAGGTTTTGGGTGGATTTTTAAATTTTTTGGGGGTGTCACGAATTAAAGTCCTTTTCGCTCTAGGACGCATATTTAAGGAGATATGGGCAAAAGAAGTTTTTCGTATAAAAATTTCAATTTTTTTAGGTTTTGGGTGGATTTTTCAATTTTTTGGGGTGGTCACGAATTAAAGTCCTTTTCGCTCTAGGACGCATATTTAAGGAGATATGGGCAAAAGAAGTTTTTCGTATAAAAATTTCAATTTTTTTAGGTTTTGGGTGGATTTTTCAATTTTTTGGGGTGGTCACGAATTAAAGTCCTTTTCGCTCTAGGACGCATATTTAAGGAGATATGGGCAAAAGAAGTTTTTCATATAAAAATTTCATTTTTTTTAGGTTTTGGGTGGATTTTTCAATTTTTTGGGGGTGTCACGAATTAAAGTCCTTTTCGCTCTAGGACGCATATTTAAGGAGATATGGACAAAAGAAGTTTTTCGTATAAAAATTTCAATTTTTTTAGGTTTTGGGTGGATTTTTCAATTTTTTGGGTGTGGTCACGAATTAAAGTCCTTTTCGCTCTAGGACGCATATTTAAGGAGATATGGGCAAAAGAAGTTTTTCGTATAAAAATTTCAATTTTTTTAGGTTTGGGTGGATTTTTCAATTTTTTGGGGTGGTCACGAATTAAAGTCCTTTTCGCTCTAGGACGCATATTTAAGGAGATATGGGCAAAAGAAGTTTTTCATATAAAAATTTCAATTTTTTTAGGTTTTGGGTGGATTTTTCAATTTTTTGGGGGATGTCACGAATTAAAGTCCTTTTCGCTCTAGGACGCATATTTAAGGAGATATGGGCAAAAGAGGTTTTTCATATAAAAAATTCAATTTTTTTAGGTTTTGGGTGGATTTTTCAATTTTTTGGGGGTGGTCACGAATTAAAGTCCTTTTCGCTCTAGGACGCTTAGTTTAGGAGATATGGGCAAAAGAAGTTTTTCATATAAAAATTTCAATTTTTTTAGGTTTTGGGTGGATTTTTCAATTTTTGTGGGGTGGTCACGAATTAAAGTCCTTTTCGCTCTAGGACGCATATTTAAGGAGATATGGGCAAAAGAAGTTTTTCATATAAAAATTTCAATTTTTTTAGGTTTTGGGTGGATTTTTCAATTTTTTGGGGGTGGTCACGAATTAAAGTCCTTTTCGCTCTAGGACGCTTAGTTTAGGAGATATGGGCAAAAGAAGTTTTTCATATAAAAATTTAAATTTTTTTAGATTTTGGATGGATTTTTCAATTTTTTGGGGGAGGTCACGAATTAAAGTCCTTTTCGCTCTAGGACGCATATTTAAGGAGATATGGGCAAAAGAAGTTTTTCATATAAAAATTTCATTTTTTTAGGTTTTGGGTGGATTTTTCAATTTTTTGGGGGAGGTCACGAATTAAAGTCCTTTTCGCTCTAGGACGCTTAGTTTAGGAGATATGGGCAAAAGAAGTTTTTCATATAAAAATTTAATTTTTTTTAGGTTTTGGATGGATTTTTCAATTTTTTGGGGGAGGTCACGAATTAAAGTCCTTTTCGCTCTAGGACGCATATTTAAGGAGATATGGGCAAAAGAAGTTTTTCATATAAAAATTTCATTTTTTTAGGTTTTGGGTGGATTTTTCAATTTTTTGGGGGAGGTCACGAATTAAAGTCCTTTTCGCTCTAGGACGCATATTTAAGGAGATATGGGCAAAAGAAGTTTTTCATATAAAAATTTCAATTTTTTTAGGTTTTGGGTGGATTTTTCAATTTTTTGGGGGTGTCACGAATTAAAGTCCTTTTCGCTCTAGGACGCATATTTAAGGAGATATGGGCAAAAGAAGTTTTTCATATAAAAATTTAAATTTTTTTAGATTTTGGATGGATTTTTCAATTTTTTGGGGGAGGTCACGAATTAAAGTCCTTTTCGCTCTAGGACGCATATTTAAGGAGATATGGGCAAAAGAAGTTTTTCATATAAAAATTTCAATTTTTTTAGGTTTTGGGTGGATTTTTCAATTTTTTGGGGGTGTCACGAATTAAAGTCCTTTTCGCTCTAGGACGCATATTTAAGGAGATATGGGCAAAAGAAGTTTTTCGTATAAATATTTCAATTTTTTTAGGTTTTGGGTGGATTTTTCAATTTTTTGGGGTGGTCACGAATTAAAGTCCTTTTCGCTCTAGGACGCATATTTAAGGAGATATGGGCAAAAGAAGTTTTTCATATAAAAATTTCATTTTTTTAGGTTTTGGGTGGATTTTTCAATTTTTTGGGGGTGTCACGAATTAAAGTCTTTTTCGCTCTAGGACGCATATTTAAGGAGATATGGGCAAAAGAAGTTTTTCGTATAAAAATTTCAATTTTTTTAGGTTTTGGGTGGATTTTTCAATTTTTTGGGTGTGGTCACGAATTAAAGTCCTTTTCGCTCTAGGACGCATATTTAAGGAGATATGGGCAAAAGAAGTTTTTCGTATAAAAATTTCAATTTTTTTAGGTTTTGGGTGGATTTTTCAATTTTTTGGGGTGGTCACGAATTAAAGTCCTTTTCGCTCTAGGACGCATATTTAAGGAGATATGGGCAAAAGAAGTTTTTCATATAAAAATTTCAATTTTTTTAGGTTTTGGGTGGATTTTTCAATTTTTTGGGGGATGTCACGAATTAAAGTCCTTTTCGCTCTAGGACGCATAATTAAGGAGATATGGGCAAAAGAAGTTTTTCATATAAAAAATTCAATTTTTTTAGGTTTTGGGTGGATTTTTCAATTTTTTGGGGGTGGTCACGAATTAAAGTCCTTTTCGCTCTAGGACGCTTAGTTTAGGAGATATGGGCAAAAGAAGTTTTCATATAAAAATATCAATTTTTTTAGGTTTTGGGTGGATTTTTCAATTTTTTTGGGGTGGTCACGAATTAAAGTCCTTTTCGCTCTAGAACGCATATTTAAGGAGATATGGGCAAAAGAAGTTTTTCATATAAAAATTTCAATTTTTTTAGGTTTTGGGTGGATTTTTCAATTTTTTGGGGGATGTCACGAATTAAAGTCCTTTTCGCTCTAGGACGCATATTTAAGGAGATATGGGCAAAAGAGGTTTTTCATATAAAAAATTCAATTTTTTTAGGTTTTGGGTGGATTTTTCAATTTTTTGGGGGTGGTCACGAATTAAAGTCCTTTTCGCTCTAGGACGCTTAGTTTAGGAGATATGGGCAAAAGAAGTTTTTCATATAAAAATATCAATTTTTTTAGGTTTTGGGTGGATTTTTCAATTTTTTTGGGGTGGTCACGAATTAAAGTCCTTTTCGCTCTAGGACGCTTAGTTTAGGAGATATGGGCAAAAGAAGTTTTTCATATAAAAATTTAAATTTTTTTAGATTTTGGATGGATTTTTCAATTTTTTGGGGGTGGTCACGAATTAAAGTCCTTTTCGCTCTAGGACGCATATCTAAGGAGATATGGGCAAAAGAAGTTTTTCATATAAAAATTTCAATTTTTTTAGGTTTTGGGTGGATTTTTCAATTTTTTGGGGGAGGTCACGAATTAAAGTCATTTTCGCTCTAGGACGCTTAGTTTAGGAGATATGGTCAAAAGAAGTTTTTCATATAAAAATTTAAATTTTTTTAGGTTTTGGATGGATTTTTCAATTGTTTGGGGGAGGTCACGAATTAAAGTCCTTTTCGCTCTAGGACGCATATTTAAGGAGATATGGGCAAAAGAAGTTTTTCATATAAAAATTTAAATTTTTTTAGGTTTTGGATGGATTTTTCAATTTTTTGGGGGTGGTCACGAATTAAAGTCCTTTTCGCTCTAGGACGCATATTTAAGGAGATATGGGCAAAAGAAGTTTTTCATATAAAAATTTCAATTTTTTTAGGTTTTGGGTGGATTTTTCAATTTTTTGGGGGTGTCACGAATTAAAGTCCTTTTCGCTCTAGGACGCATATTTAAGGAGATATGGACAAAAGAAGTTTTTCGTATAAAAATTTCAATTTTTTTAGGTTTTGGGTGGATTTTTCAATTTTTTGGGTGTGGTCACGAATTAAAGTCCTTTTCGCTCTAGGACGCATATTTAAGGAGATATGGGCAAAAGAAGTTTTTCGTATAAAAATTTCAATTTTTTTAGGTTTTGGGTGGATTTTTCAATTTTTTGGGGTGGTCACGAATTAAAGTCCTTTTCGCTCTAGGACGCATATTTAAGGAGATATGGGCAAAAGAAGTTTTTCATATAAAAATTTCATTTTTTTAGGTTTTGGGTGGATTTTTCAATTTTTTGGGGGTGTCACGAATTAAAGTCCTTTTCGCTCTAGGACGCATATTTAAGGAGATATGGGCAAAAGAAGTTTTTCGTATAAAAATTTCAATTTTTTTAGGTTTTGGGTGGATTTTTCAATTTTTTGGGGGTGTCACGAATTAAAGTCCTTTTCGCTCTAGGACGCATATTTAAGGAGATATGGGCAAAAGAGGTTTTTCATATAAAAAATTCAATTTTTTTAGGTTTTGGGTGGATTTTTCAATTTTTTGGGGGTGGTCACGAATTAAAGTCCTTTTCGCTCTAGGACGCTTAGTTTAGGAGATATGGGCAAAAGAAGTTTTTCATATAAAAATATCAATTTTTTTAGGTTTTGGGTGGATTTTTCAATTTTTTTGGGGTGGTCACGAATTAAAGTCCTTTTCGCTCTAGGACGCTTAGTTTAGGAGATATGGGCAAAAGAAGTTTTTCATATAAAAATTTAAATTTTTTTAGATTTTGGATGGATTTTTCAATTTTTTGGGGGAGGTCACGAATTAAAGTCCTTTTCGCTCTAGGACGCATATCTAAGGAGATATGGGCAAAAGAAGTTTTTCATATAAAAATTTCAATTTTTTTAGGTTTTGGGTGGATTTTTCAATTTTTTGGGGGAGGTCACGAATTAAAGTCATTTTCGCTCTAGGACGCTTAGTTTAGGAGATATGGGCAAAAGAAGTTTTTCATATAAAAATTTAAATTTTTTTAGGTTTTGGATGGATTTTTCAATTTTTTGGGGGAGGTCACGAATTAAAGTCCTTTTCGCTCTAGGACGCATATTTAAGGAGATATGGGCAAAAGAAGTTTTTCATATAAAAATTTAAATTTTTTTAGGTTTTGGATGGATTTTTCAATTTTTTGGGGGTGGTCACGAATTAAAGTCCTTTTCGCTCTAGGACGCATATTTAAGGAGATATGGGCAAAAGAAGTTTTTCATATAAAAATTTCAATTTTTTTAGGTTTTGGGTGGATTTTTCAATTTTTTGGGGAGGTCACGAATTAAAGTCCTTTTCGCTCTAGGACGCATATTTAAGGAGATATGGGCAAAAGAAGTTTTTCATATAAAAATTTCAATTTTTTTTAGGTTTTGGGTGGATTTTTAAATTTTTTGGGGGTGTCACGAATTAAAGTCCTTTTCGCTCTAGGACGCATATTTAAGGAGATATGGGCAAAAGAAGTTTTTCGTATAAAAATTTCAATTTTTTTAGGTTTTGGGTGGATTTTTCAATTTTTTGGGGTGGTCACGAATTAAAGTCCTTTTCGCTCTAGGACGCATATTTAAGGAGATATGGGCAAAAGAAGTTTTTCGTATAAAAATTTCAATTTTTTTAGGTTTTGGGTGGATTTTTCAATTTTTTGGGGTGGTCACGAATTAAAGTCCTTTTCGCTCTAGGACGCATATTTAAGGAGATATGGGCAAAAGAAGTTTTTCATATAAAAATTTCATTTTTTTTAGGTTTTGGGTGGATTTTTCAATTTTTTGGGGGTGTCACGAATTAAAGTCCTTTTCGCTCTAGGACGCATATTTAAGGAGATATGGACAAAAGAAGTTTTTCGTATAAAAATTTCAATTTTTTTAGGTTTTGGGTGGATTTTTCAATTTTTTGGGTGTGGTCACGAATTAAAGTCCTTTTCGCTCTAGGACGCATATTTAAGGAGATATGGGCAAAAGAAGTTTTTCGTATAAAAATTTCAATTTTTTTAGGTTTGGGTGGATTTTTCAATTTTTTGGGGTGGTCACGAATTAAAGTCCTTTTCGCTCTAGGACGCATATTTAAGGAGATATGGGCAAAAGAAGTTTTTCATATAAAAATTTCAATTTTTTTAGGTTTTGGGTGGATTTTTCAATTTTTTGGGGGATGTCACGAATTAAAGTCCTTTTCGCTCTAGGACGCATATTTAAGGAGATATGGGCAAAAGAGGTTTTTCATATAAAAAATTCAATTTTTTTAGGTTTTGGGTGGATTTTTCAATTTTTTGGGGGTGGTCACGAATTAAAGTCCTTTTCGCTCTAGGACGCTTAGTTTAGGAGATATGGGCAAAAGAAGTTTTTCATATAAAAATTTCAATTTTTTTAGGTTTTGGGTGGATTTTTCAATTTTTTTGGGGTGGTCACGAATTAAAGTCCTTTTCGCTCTAGGACGCATATTTAAGGAGATATGGGCAAAAGAAGTTTTTCATATAAAAATTTCAATTTTTTTAGGTTTTGGGTGGATTTTTCAATTTTTTGGGGGTGGTCACGAATTAAAGTCCTTTTCGCTCTAGGACGCTTAGTTTAGGAGATATGGGCAAAAGAAGTTTTTCATATAAAAATTTAAATTTTTTTAGATTTTGGATGGATTTTTCAATTTTTTGGGGGAGGTCACGAATTAAAGTCCTTTTCGCTCTAGGACGCATATTTAAGGAGATATGGGCAAAAGAAGTTTTTCATATAAAAATTTCATTTTTTTAGGTTTTGGGTGGATTTTTCAATTTTTTGGGGGAGGTCACGAATTAAAGTCCTTTTCGCTCTAGGACGCTTAGTTTAGGAGATATGGGCAAAAGAAGTTTTTCATATAAAAATTTAATTTTTTTTAGGTTTTGGATGGATTTTTCAATTTTTTGGGGGAGGTCACGAATTAAAGTCCTTTTCGCTCTAGGACGCATATTTAAGGAGATATGGGCAAAAGAAGTTTTTCATATAAAAATTTCATTTTTTTAGGTTTTGGGTGGATTTTTCAATTTTTTGGGGGAGGTCACGAATTAAAGTCCTTTTCGCTCTAGGACGCATATTTAAGGAGATATGGGCAAAAGAAGTTTTTCATATAAAAATTTCAATTTTTTTAGGTTTTGGGTGGATTTTTCAATTTTTTGGGGGTGTCACGAATTAAAGTCCTTTTCGCTCTAGGACGCATATTTAAGGAGATATGGGCAAAAGAAGTTTTTCATATAAAAATTTAAATTTTTTTAGATTTTGGATGGATTTTTCAATTTTTTGGGGGAGGTCACGAATTAAAGTCCTTTTCGCTCTAGGACGCATATTTAAGGAGATATGGGCAAAAGAAGTTTTTCATATAAAAATTTCAATTTTTTTAGGTTTTGGGTGGATTTTTCAATTTTTTGGGGGTGTCACGAATTAAAGTCCTTTTCGCTCTAGGACGCATATTTAAGGAGATATGGGCAAAAGAAGTTTTTCGTATAAATATTTCAATTTTTTTAGGTTTTGGGTGGATTTTTCAATTTTTTGGGGTGGTCACGAATTAAAGTCCTTTTCGCTCTAGGACGCATATTTAAGGAGATATGGGCAAAAGAAGTTTTTCATATAAAAATTTCATTTTTTTAGGTTTTGGGTGGATTTTTCAATTTTTTGGGGGTGTCACGAATTAAAGTCTTTTTCGCTCTAGGACGCATATTTAAGGAGATATGGGCAAAAGAAGTTTTTCGTATAAAAATTTCAATTTTTTTAGGTTTTGGGTGGATTTTTCAATTTTTTGGGTGTGGTCACGAATTAAAGTCCTTTTCGCTCTAGGACGCATATTTAAGGAGATATGGGCAAAAGAAGTTTTTCGTATAAAAATTTCAATTTTTTTAGGTTTTGGGTGGATTTTTCAATTTTTTGGGGTGGTCACGAATTAAAGTCCTTTTCGCTCTAGGACGCATATTTAAGGAGATATGGGCAAAAGAAGTTTTTCATATAAAAATTTCAATTTTTTTAGGTTTTGGGTGGATTTTTCAATTTTTTGGGGGATGTCACGAATTAAAGTCCTTTTCGCTCTAGGACGCATAATTAAGGAGATATGGGCAAAAGAAGTTTTTCATATAAAAAATTCAATTTTTTTAGGTTTTGGGTGGATTTTTCAATTTTTTGGGGGTGGTCACGAATTAAAGTCCTTTTCGCTCTAGGACGCTTAGTTTAGGAGATATGGGCAAAAGAAGTTTTCATATAAAAATATCAATTTTTTTAGGTTTTGGGTGGATTTTTCAATTTTTTTGGGGTGGTCACGAATTAAAGTCCTTTTCGCTCTAGAACGCATATTTAAGGAGATATGGGCAAAAGAAGTTTTTCATATAAAAATTTCAATTTTTTTAGGTTTTGGGTGGATTTTTCAATTTTTTGGGGGATGTCACGAATTAAAGTCCTTTTCGCTCTAGGACGCATATTTAAGGAGATATGGGCAAAAGAGGTTTTTCATATAAAAAATTCAATTTTTTTAGGTTTTGGGTGGATTTTTCAATTTTTTGGGGGTGGTCACGAATTAAAGTCCTTTTCGCTCTAGGACGCTTAGTTTAGGAGATATGGGCAAAAGAAGTTTTTCATATAAAAATATCAATTTTTTTAGGTTTTGGGTGGATTTTTCAATTTTTTTGGGGTGGTCACGAATTAAAGTCCTTTTCGCTCTAGGACGCTTAGTTTAGGAGATATGGGCAAAAGAAGTTTTTCATATAAAAATTTAAATTTTTTTAGATTTTGGATGGATTTTTCAATTTTTTGGGGGTGGTCACGAATTAAAGTCCTTTTCGCTCTAGGACGCATATCTAAGGAGATATGGGCAAAAGAAGTTTTTCATATAAAAATTTCAATTTTTTTAGGTTTTGGGTGGATTTTTCAATTTTTTGGGGGAGGTCACGAATTAAAGTCATTTTCGCTCTAGGACGCTTAGTTTAGGAGATATGGTCAAAAGAAGTTTTTCATATAAAAATTTAAATTTTTTTAGGTTTTGGATGGATTTTTCAATTGTTTGGGGGAGGTCACGAATTAAAGTCCTTTTCGCTCTAGGACGCATATTTAAGGAGATATGGGCAAAAGAAGTTTTTCATATAAAAATTTAAATTTTTTTAGGTTTTGGATGGATTTTTCAATTTTTTGGGGGTGGTCACGAATTAAAGTCCTTTTCGCTCTAGGACGCATATTTAAGGAGATATGGGCAAAAGAAGTTTTTCATATAAAAATTTCAATTTTTTTAGGTTTTGGGTGGATTTTTCAATTTTTTGGGGAGGTCACGAATTAAAGTCCTTTTCGCTCTAGGACGCATATTTAAGGAGATATGGGCAAAAGAAGTTTTTCATATAAAAATTTCAATTTTTTTTAGGTTTTGGGTGGATTTTTCAATTTTTTGGGGGTGTCACGAATTAAAGTCCTTTTCGCTCTAGGACGCATATTTAAGGAGATATGGGCAAAAGAAGTTTTTCGTATAAAAATTTCAATTTTTTTAGGTTTTGGGTGGATTTTTCAATTTTTTGGGGTGGTCACGAATTAAAGTCCTTTTCGCTCTAGGACGCATATTTAAGGAGATATGGGCAAAAGAAGTTTTTCGTATAAAAATTTCAATTTTTTTAGGTTTTGGGTGGATTTTTCAATTTTTTGGGGTGGTCACGAATTAAAGTCCTTTTCGCTCTAGGACGCATATTTAAGGAGATATGGGCAAAAGAAGTTTTTCATATAAAAATTTCATTTTTTTTAGGTTTTGGGTGGATTTTTCAATTTTTTGGGGGTGTCACGAATTAAAGTCCTTTTCGCTCTAGGACGCATATTTAAGGAGATATGGACAAAAGAAGTTTTTCGTATAAAAATTTCAATTTTTTTAGGTTTTGGGTGGATTTTTCAATTTTTTGGGTGTGGTCACGAATTAAAGTCCTTTTCGCTCTAGGACGCATATTTAAGGAGATATGGGCAAAAGAAGTTTTTCGTATAAAAATTTCAATTTTTTTAGGTTTTGGGTGGATTTTTCAATTTTTTGGGGTGGTCACGAATTAAAGTCCTTTTCGCTCTAGGACGCATATTTAAGGAGATATGGGCAAAAGAAGTTTTTCATATAAAAATTTCAATTTTTTTAGGTTTTGGGTGGATTTTTCAATTTTTTGGGGGATGTCACGAATTAAAGTCCTTTTCGCTCTAGGACGCATATTTAAGGAGATATGGGCAAAAGAGGTTTTTCATATAAAAAATTCAATTTTTTTAGGTTTTGGGTGGATTTTTCAATTTTTTGGGGGTGGTCACGAATTAAAGTCCTTTTCGCTCTAGGACGCTTAGTTTAGGAGATATGGGCAAAAGAAGTTTTTCATATAAAAATTTCAATTTTTTTAGGTTTTGGGTGGATTTTTCAATTTTTTTGGGGTGGTCACGAATTAAAGTCCTTTTCGCTCTAGGACGCATATTTAAGGAGATATGGGCAAAAGAAGTTTTTCATATAAAAATTTCAATTTTTTTAGGTTTTGGGTGGATTTTTCAATTTTTTGGGGGTGGTCACGAATTAAAGTCCTTTTCGCTCTAGGACGCTTAGTTTAGGAGATATGGGCAAAAGAAGTTTTTCATATAAAAATTTAAATTTTTTTAGATTTTGGATGGATTTTTCAATTTTTTGGGGGAGGTCACGAATTAAAGTCCTTTTCGCTCTAGGACGCATATTTAAGGAGATATGGGCAAAAGAAGATTTTCATATAAAAATTTCATTTTTTTAGGTTTTGGGTGGATTTTTCAATTTTTTGGGGGAGGTCACGAATTAAAGTCCTTTTCGCTCTAGGACGCTTAGTTTAGGAGATATGGGCAAAAGAAGTTTTTCATATAAAAATTTAATTTTTTTTAGGTTTTGGATGGATTTTTCAATTTTTTGGGGGAGGTCACGAATTAAAGTCCTTTTCGCTCTAGGACGCATATTTAAGGAGATATGGGCAAAAGAAGTTTTTCATATAAAAATTTAAATTTTTTTAGGTTTTGGATGGATTTTTCAATTTTTTTGGGGGTGGTCACGAATTAAAGTCCTTTTCGCTCTAGGACGCATATTTAAGGAGATATGGACAAAAGAAGTTTTTCATATAAAAATTTCAATTTTTTTAGGTTTTGGGTGGATTTTTCAATTTTTTGGGGAGGGCACGAATTAAAGTCCTTTTCGCTCTAGGACGCATATTTAAGGAGATATGGGCAAAAGAAGTTTTTCATATAAAAATTTCAATTTTTTTAGGTTTTGGGTGGATTTTTCAATTTTTTGGGGGTGTCACGAATTAAAGTCCTTTTCGCTCTAGAACGCATATTTAAGGAGATATGGGCAAAAGAAGTTTTTCGTATAAAAATTTCAATTTTTTTAGGTTTTGGGTGGATTTTTCAATTTTTTGGGGTGGTCACGAATTAAAGTCCTTTTCGCTCTAGGACGCATATTTAAGGAGATATGGGCAAAAGAAGTTTTTCGTATAAAAATTTCAATTTTTTTAGGTTTTGGGTGGATTTTTCAATTTTTTGGGGTGGTCACGAATTAAAGTCCTTTTCGCTCTAGGACGCATATTTAAGGAGATATGGGCAAAAGAAGTTTTTCATATAAAAATTTCATTTTTTTTAGGTTTTGGGTGGATTTTTCAATTTTTTGGGGGTGTCACGAATTAAAGTCCTTTTCGCTCTAGGACGCATATTTAAGGAGATATGGACAAAAGAAGTTTTTCGTATAAAAATTTCAATTTTTTTAGGTTTTGGGTGGATTTTTCAATTTTTTGGGTGTGGTCACGAATTAAAGTCCTTTTCGCTCTAGGACGCATATTTAAGGAGATATGGGCAAAAGAAGTTTTTCGTATAAAAATTTCAATTTTTTAGGTTTTGGGTGGATTTTTCAATTTTTTGGGGTGGTCACGAATTAAAGTCCTTTTCGCTCTAGGACGCATATATAAGGAGATATGGGCAAAAGAAGTTTTTCATATAAAAATTTCAATTTTTTTAGGTTTTGGGTGGATTTTTCAATTTTTTGGGGGATGTCACGAATTAAAGTCCTTTTCGCTCTAGGGCGCATATTTAAGGAGATATGGGCAAAAGAGGTTTTTCATATAAAAAATTCAATTTTTTTAGGTTTTGGGTGGATTTTTCAATTTTTTGGGGGTGGTCACGAATTAAAGTCCTTTTCGCTCTAGGACGCTTAGTTTAGGAGATATGGGCAAAAGAAGTTTTTCATATAAAAATTTCAATTTTTTTAGGTTTTGGGTGGATTTTTCAATTTTTTTGGGGTGGTCACGAATTAAAGTCCTTTTCGCTCTAGGACGCATATTTAAGGAGATATGGGCAAAAGAAGTTTTTCATATAAAAATTTCAATTTTTTTAGGTTTTGGGTGGATTTTTCAATTTTTTGGGGGTGGTCACGAATTAAAGTCCTTTTCGCTCTAGGACGCTTAGTTTAGGAGATATGGGCAAAAGAAGTTTTTCATATAAAAATTTAAATTTTTTTAGGTTTTGGATGGATTTTTCAATTTTTTGGGGGAGGTCACGAATTAAAGTCCTTTTCGCTCTAGGACGCATATTTAAGGAGATATGGGCAAAAGAAGTTTTTCATATAAAAATTTAAATTTTTTTAGGTTTTGGGTGGATTTTTCAATTTTTTGGGGGTGGTCACGAATTAAAGTCCTTTTCGCTCTAGGACGCTTAGTTTAGGAGATATGGACAAAAGAAGTTTTTCATATAAAAATTTAAATTTTTTTAGGTTTTGGATGGATTTTTCAATTTTTTGGGGGAGGTCACGAATTAAAGTCCTTTTCGCTCTAGGACGCATATTTAAGGAGATATGGGCAAAAGAAGTTTTTCATATAAAAATTTCAATTTTTTTAGGTTTTGGGTGGACTTTTCAATTTTTTGGGGGTGGTCACGAATTAAAGTCCTTTTCGCTCTAGGACGCTTAGTTTAGGAGATATGGGCAAAAGAAGTTTTTCGTATAAAAATTTCAATTTTTTTAGATTTTGGATGGATTTTTCAATTTTTTGGGGGAGGTCACGAATTAAAGTCCTTTTCGCTCTAGGACGCATATTTAAGGAGATATGGGCAAAAGAAGTTTTTTATATAAAAATTTCAATTTTTTTAGGTTTTGGGTGGATTTTTCAATTTTTTGGGGGAGGTCACGAATTAAAGTCCTTTTCGCTCTAGGACGCTTAGTTTAGGAGATATGGGCAAAAGAAGTTTTTCATATAAAAATTTAATTTTTTTTTAGGTTTTGGGTGGATTTTTCAATTTTTTGGGGGTGTCACGAATTAAAGTCCTTTTCGCTCTAGGACGCATATTTAAGGAGATATGGACAAAATAAGTTTTTCGTATAAAAATTTCAATTTTTTTAGGTTTTGGGTGGATTTTTCAATTTTTTGGGTGTGGTCACGAATTAAAGTCCTTTTCGCTCTAGGACGCATATTTAAGGAGATATGGGCAAAAGAAGTTTTTCGTATAAAAATTTCAATTTTTTTAGGTTTTGGGTGGATTTTTCAATTTTTTGGGGTGGTCACGAATTAAAGTCCTTTTCGCTCTAGGACGCATATTTAAGGAGATATGGGCAAAAGAAGATTTTCATATAAAAATTTCAATTTTTTTAGGTTTTGGGTGGATTTTTCAATTTTTTGGGGGATGTCACGAATTAAAGTCCTTTTCGCTCTAGGACGCATATTTAAGGAGATATGGGCTAAAGAGGTTTTTCATATAAAAAGTTCAATTTTTTTAGGTTTTGGGTGGATTTTTCAATTTTTTGGGGGTGGTCACGAATTAAAGTCCTTTTCGCTCTAGGACGCATATTTAAGGAGATATGGGCAAAAGAAGTTTTTCATATAAAAATTTCATTTTTTTTAGGTTTTGGATGGATTTTTCAATTTTTTGGGGGAGGTCACGAATTAAAGTCCTTTTCGCTCTAGGACGCATATTTAAGGAGATATGGGCAAAAGAAGTTTTTCATATAAAAATTTCAATTTTTTTAGGTTTTGGGTGGATTTTTCAATTTTTTGGGGAGGTCACGAATTAAAGTCCTTTTCGCTCTAGGACGCATATTTAAGGAGATATGGACAAAAGAAGTTTTTCGTATAAAAATTTCAATTTTTTTAGGTTTTGGGTGGATTTTTCAATTTTTTGGGTGTGGTCACGAATTAAAGTCCTTTTCGCTCTAGGACGCATATTTAAGGAGATATGGGCAAAAGAAGTTTTTCGTATAAAAATTTCAATTTTTTTAGGTTTTGGGTGGATTTTTCAATTTTTTGGGGTGGTCACGAATTAAAGTCCTTTTCGCTCTAGGACGCATATTTAAGGAGATATGGGCAAAAAAAGATTTTCATATAAAAATTTCAATTTTTTTCCTTTTCGCTCTAGGACGCATATTTAAGGAGATATGGGCAAAAGAGGTTTTTCATATAAAAAATTCAATTTTTTTAGGTTTTGGGTGGATTTTTCAATTTTTTGGGGGTGGTTACGAATTAAAGTCCTTTTCGCTCTAGGACGCTTAGTTTAGGAGATATGGGCAAAAGAAGTTTTTCATATAAAAATTTCAATTTTTTTAGGTTTTGGGTGGATTTTTCAATTTTTTTGGGGTGGTCACGAATTAAAGTCCTTTTCGCTCTAGGACGCTTAGTTTAGGAGATATGGGCAAAAGAAGTTTTTCATATAAAAATTTAAATTTTTTTAGATTTTGGATGGATTTTTAATTTTTTTGGGGGAGGTCACGAATTAAAGTCCTTTTCGCTCTAGGACGCATATTTAAGGAGATATGGGCAAAAGAAGTTTTTCATATAAAAATTTCAATTTTTTTAGGTTTTGGGTGGATTTTTCAATTTTTTGGGGGTGTCACGAATTAAAGTCCTTTTCGCTCTAGGACGCATATTTAAGGAGATATGGGCAAAAGAAGTTTTTCATATAAAAATTTCAATTTTTTTAGGTTTTGGGTGGATTTTTCAATTTTTTGGGGGATGTCACGAATTAAAGTCCTTTTCGCTCTAGGACGCATATTTAAGGAGATATGGGCAAAAGAGGTTTTTCATATAAAAAATTCAATTTTTTTAGGTTTTGGGTGGATTTTTCAATTTTTTGGGGGTGGTCACGAATTAAAGTCCTTTTCGCTCTAGGACGCTTAGTTTAGGAGATATGGGCAAAAGAAGTTTTTCATATAAAAATATCAATTTTTTTAGGTTTTGGGTGGATTTTTCAATTTTTTTGGGGTGGTCACGAATTAAAGTCCTTTTCGCTCTAGGACGCTTAGTTTAGGAGATATGGGCAAAAGAAGTTTTTCATATAAAAATTTAAATTTTTTTAGATTTTGGATGGATTTTTCAATTTTTTGGGGGAGGTCACGAATTAAAGTCCTTTTCGCTCTAGGACGCATATCTAAGGAGATATGGGCAAAAGAAGTTTTTCATATAAAAATTTCAATTTTTTTAGGTTTTGGGTGGATTTTTCAATTTTTTGGGGGAGGTCACGAATTAAAGTCATTTTCGCTCTAGGACGCTTAGTTTAGGAGATATGGGCAAAAGAAGTTTTTCATATAAAAATTTAAATTTTTTTAGGTTTTGGATGGATTTTTCAATTTTTTGGGGGAGGTCACGAATTAAAGTCCTTTTCGCTCTAGGACGCATATTTAAGGAGATATGGGCAAAAGAAGTTTTTCATATAAAAATTTAAATTTTTTTAGGTTTTGGATGGATTTTTCAATTTTTTGGGGGTGGTCACGAATTAAAGTCCTTATCGCTCTAGGACGCATATTTAAGGAGATATGGGCAAAAGAAGTTTTTCATATAAAAATTTCAATTTTTTTAGGTTTTGGGTGGATTTTTCAATTTTTTGGGGAGGTCACGAATTAAAGTCCTTTTCGCTCTAGGACGCATATTTAAGGAGATATGGGCAAAAGAAGTTTTTCATATAAAAATTTCAATTTTTTTTAGGTTTTGGGTGGATTTTTCAATTTTTTGGGGATGTCACGAATTAAAGTCCTTTTCGCTCTAGGACGCATATTTAAGGAGATATGGGCAAAAGAAGTTTTTCGTATAAAAATTTCAATTTTTTAGGTTTTGGGTGGATTTTTCAATTTTTTGGGGTGGTCACGAATTAAAGTCCTTTTCGCTCTAGGACGCATATTTAAGGAGATATGGGCAAAAGAAGTTTTTCGTATAAAAATTTCAATTTTTTTAGGTTTTGGGTGGATTTTTCAATTTTTTGGGGTGGTCACGAATTAAAGTCCTTTTCGCTCTAGGACGCATATTTAAGGAGATATGGGCAAAAGAAGTTTTTCATATAAAAATTTCATTTTTTTTAGGTTTTGGGTGGATTTTTAAATTTTTTGGGTGTGGTCACGAATTAAAGTCCTTTTCGCTCTAGGACGCATATTTAAGGAGATATGGGCAAAAGAAGTTTTTCATATAAAAATTTAAATTTTTTTAGGTTTTGGATGGATTTTTCAATTTTTTGGGGGAGGTCACGAATTAAAGTCCTTTTCGCTCTAGGACGCATATTTAAGGAGATATGGGCAAAAGAAGATTTTCATATAAAAATTTCAATTTTTTTAGGTTTTGGGTGGATTTTTCAATTTTTTGGGGGAGGTCACGAATTAAAGTCCTTTTCGCTCTAGGACGCATATTTAAGGAGATATGGGCAAAAGAAGTTTTTCATATAAAAATTTCATTTTTTTTAGGTTTTGGGTGGATTTTTCAATTTTTGGGGGTGTCACGAATTAAAGTCCTTTTCGCTCTAGGACGCATATTTAAGGAGATATGGACAAAAGAAGTTTTTCGTATAAAAATTTCAATTTTTTTAGGTTTTGGGTGGATTTTTCAATTTTTTGGGTGTGGTCACGAATTAAAGTCCTTTTCGCTCTAGGACGCATATTTAAGGAGATATGGGCAAAAGAAGTTTTTCGTATAAAAATTTCAATTTTTTTAGGTTTTGGGTGGATTTTTCAATTTTTTGGGGTGGTCACGAATTAAAGTCCTTTTCGCTCTAGGACGCATATTTAAGGAGATATGGGCAAAAGAAGTTTTTCATATAAAAATTTCAATTTTTTTAGGTTTTGGGTGGATTTTTCAATTTTTTGGGGGAGGTCACGAATTAAAGTCCTTTTCGCTCTAGGACGCATATTTAAGGAGATATGGGCAAAAGAGGTTTTTCATATAAAAAATTCAATTTTTTTAGGTTTTGGGTGGATTTTTCAATTTTTTGGGGGTGGTCACGAATTAAAGTCCTTTTCGCTCTAGGACGCTTAGTTTAGGAGATATGGGCAAAAGAAGTTTTTCATATAAAAATTTCAATTTTTTTAGGGTTTGGGTGGATTTTTAAATTTTTTTGGGGCGGTCACGTATTAAAGTCCTTTTCGCTCTAGGACGCATATTTAAGGAGATATGGGCAAAAGAAGTTTTTCATATAAAAATTTCAATTTTTTTAGGTTTTGGGTGGATTTTTCAATTTTTTGGGGGTGGTCACGAATTAAAGTCCTTTTCGCTCTAGGACGCTTAGTTTAGGAGATATGGGCAAAAGAAGTTTTTCATATAAAAATTTAAATTTTTTTAGATTTTGGATGGATTTTTCAATTTTTTGGGGGAGGTCACGAATTAAAGTCCTTTTCGCTCTAGGACGCATATTTAAGGAGATATGGGCAAAAGAAGTTTTTCATATAAAAATTTAAATTTTTTTAGGTTTTGGATGGATTTTTCAATTTTTTGGGGGAGGTCACGAATTAAAGTCCTTTTCGCTCTAGGACGCTTAGTTTAGGAGATATGGGCAAAAGAAGTTTTTCATATAAAAATTTAAATTTTTTTAGGTTTTGGATGGATTTTTCAATTTTTTGGGGGAGGTCACGAATTAAAGTCCTTTTCGCTCTAGGACGCTTAGTTTAGGAGATATGGGCAAAAGAAGTTTTTCATATAAAAATTTCAATTTTTTTAGGTTTTGGGTGGATTTTTCAATTTTTTGGGGGTGGTCACGAATTAAAGTCCTTTTCGCTCTAGGATTTTTCAATTTTTTGGGGGTGGTCACGAATTAAAGTCCTTTTCGCTCTAGGACGCATATTTAAGGAGATATGGGCAAAAGAAGTTTTTCATATAAAAATTTCAATTTTTTTAGGTTTTGGGTGGATTTTTCAATTTTTTGGGGGTGGTCACGAATTAAAGTCCTTTTCGCTCTAGGACGCATATTTAAGGAGATATGGGCAGAAGAAGTTTTTCATATAAAAATTTCAATTTTTTTAGGTTTTGGGTGGATTTTTCAATTTTTTGGGGGAGGTCACGAATTAAAGTCCTTTTCGCTCTAGGACGCATATTTAAGGAGATATGGGCAAAAGAAGTTTTTCATATAAAAATTTCAATTTTTTTAGGTTTTGGGTGGATTTTTCAATTTTTTGGGGGTGTCATGAATTAAAGTCCTTTTCGCTCTAGGACGCATATTTAAGGAGATATGGGCAAAAGAAGTTTTTCGTATAAAAATTTCAATTTTTTTAGGTTTTGGGTGGATTTTTCAATTTTTTGGGGAGGTCACGAATTAAAGTCCTTTTCGCTCTAGGACGCATATTTAAGGAGATATGGGCAAAAGAAGTTTTTCATATAAAAATTTCATTTTTTTAGGTTTTGGGTGGATTTTTCAATTTTTTGGGGTGGTCACGAATTAAAGTCCTTTTCGCTCTAGGACGCATATTTAAGGAGATATGGACAAAAGAAGTTTTTCGTATAAAAATTTCAATTTTTTTAGGTTTTGGGTGGATTTTTCAATTTTTTGGGTGTGGTCACGAATTAAAGTCCTTTTCGCTCTAGGACGCATATTTAAGGAGATATGGGCAAAAGAAGTTTTTCGTATAAAAATTTAAATTTTTTTAGGTTTTGGGTGGATTTTTCAATTTTTTGGGGTGGTCACGAATTAAAGTCCTTTTCGCTCTAGGACGCATATTTAAGGAGATATGGGCAAAAGAAGTTTTTCATATAAAAATTTCAATTTTTTTAGGTTTTGGGTGGATTTTTCAATTTTTTGGGGGATGTCACGAATTAAAGTCCTTTTCGCTCTAGGACGCATATTTAAGGAGATATGGGCAAAAGAAGTTTTTCATATAAAAAATTCATTTTTTTTAGGTTTTGGGTGGATTTTTCAATTTTTTGGGGGTGGTCACGAATTAAAGTCCTTTTCGCTCTAGGACGCTTAGTTTAGGAGATATGGGCAAAAGAAGTTTTTCATATAAAAATATCAATTTTTTTAGGTTTTGGGTGGATTTTTCAATTTTTTTGGGGTGGTCACGAATTAAAGTCCTTTTCGCTCTAGGACGCATATTTAAGGAGATATGGGCAAAAGAAGTTTTTCATATAAAAATTTCAATTTTTTTAGGTTTTGGGTGGATTTTTCAATTTTTTGGGGGATGTCACGAATTAAAGTCCTTTTCGCTCTAGGACGCATATTTAAGGAGATATGGGCAAAAGAGGTTTTTCATATAAAAAATTCAATTTTTTTAGGTTTTGGGTGGATTTTTCAATTTTTTGGGGGTGGTCACGAATTAAAGTCCTTTTCGCTCTAGGACGCTTAGTTTAGGAGATATGGGCAAAAGAAGTTTTTCATATAAAAATATCAATTTTTTTAGGTTTTGGGTGGATTTTTCAATTTTTTTGGGGTGGTCACGAATTAAAGTCCTTTTCGCTCTAGGACGCTTAGTTTAGGAGATATGGGCAAAAGAAGTTTTTCATATAAAAATTTAAATTTTTTTAGATTTTGGATGGATTTTTCAATTTTTTGGGGGAGGTCACGAATTAAAGTCCTTTTCGCTCTAGGACGCATATTTAAGGAGATATGGGCAAAAGAAGTTTTTCATATAAAAATTTCAATTTTTTTAGGTTTTGGGTGGATTTTTCAATTTTTTGGGGGAGGTCACGAATTAAAGTCATTTTCGCTCTAGGACGCTTAGTTTAGGAGATATGGGCAAAAGAAGTTTTTCATATAAAAATTTAAATTTTTTTAGGTTTTGGATGGATTTTTCAATTTTTTGGGGGAGGTCACGAATTAAAGTCCTTTTCGCTCTAGGACGCATATTTAAGGAGATATGGGCAAAAGAAGTTTTTCATGTAAAAATTTAAATTTTTTTAGGTTTTGGATGGATTTTTCAATTTTTTGGGGGTGGTCACGAATTAAAGTCCTTTTCGCTCTAGGACGCATATTTAAGGAGATATGGGCAAAAGAAGTTTTTCGTATAAAAATTTCAATTTTTTTAGGTTTTGGGTGGATTTTTCAATTTTTTGGGGAGGTCACGAATTAAAGTCCTTTTCGCTCTAGGACGCATATTTAAGGAGATATGGACAAAAGAAGTTTTTCGTATAAAAATTTCAATTTTTTTAGGTTTTGGGTGGATTTTTCAATTTTTTGGGTGTGGTCACGAATTAAAGTCCTTTTCGCTCTAGGACGCATATTTAAGGAGATATGGGCAAAAGAAGTTTTTCATATAAAAATTTAAATTTTTTTAGGTTTTGGATGGATTTTTCAATTTTTTGGGGGTGTCACGAATTAAAGTCCTTTTCGCTCTAGGACGCATATTTAAGGAGATATGGACAAAAGAAGTTTTTCGTATAAAAATTTCAATTTTTTTAGGTTTTGGGTGGATTTTTCAATTTTTTGGGTGTGGTCACGAATTAAAGTCCTTTTCGCTCTAGGACGCATATTTAAGGAGATATGGGCAAAAGAAGTTTTTCATATAAAAAATTCAATTTTTTTAGGTTTTGGGTGGATTTTTCAATTTTTTGGGGGTGGTCACGAATTAAAGTCCTTTTCGCTCTAATACGCATATTTAAGGAGATATGGGCAAAAGAAGTTTTTCATATAAAAATTTCAATTTTTTTAGGTTTTGGGTGGATTTTTCAATTTTTTGGGGGTGGTCACGAATTAAAGTCCTTTTCGCTCTAGGACGCTTAGTTTAGGAGATATGGGCAAAAGAAGTTTTTCATATAAAAATTTCAATTTTTTTAGGTTTTGGGTGGATTTTTCAATTTTTTGGCGGTGGTCACGAATTAAAGTCCTTTTCGCTCTAGGACGCTTAGTTTAGGAGATATGGGCAAAAGAAGTTTTTCATATAAAAATTTCAATTTTTTTAGATTTTGGGTGGATTTTTCAATTTTTTGGGGGTGGTCACGAATTAAAGTCCTTTTCGCTCTAGGACGCTTAGTTTAGGAGATATGGGCAAAAGAAGTTTTTCATATAAAAATTCAATTTTTTTAGGTTTTGGGTGGATTTTTCAATTTTTTTGGGGTGGTCACGAATTAAAGTCCTTTTCGCTCTAGGACGCATATTTAAGGAGATATGGGCAAAAGAGGTTTTTCATATAAAAATTTCAATTTTTTTAGGTTTTGGGTGGATTTTTCAATTTGTTGGGGGTGGTCACGAATTAAAGTCCTTTTCGCTCTAGGACGCATATTTAAGGAGATATGGGCAAAAGAAGTTTTTCATATAAAAATTTCAATTTTTTTAGGTTTTGGGTGCATTTTTCAATTTTTTGGGGGTGGTCACGAATTAAAGTCCTTTTCGCTCTAGGACGCTTAGTTTAGGAGATATGGGCAAAAGAAGTTTTTCATATAAAAATTTCAATTTTTTTAGGTTTTGGGTGGATTTTTCAATTTTTTGGGGAGGTCACGAATTGAAGTCCTTTTCGCTCTAGGACGCATATTTAAGGAGATATGGGCAAAATAAGTTTTTCATAAAAAAATTTCAATTTTTTTAGGTTTTGGGTGGATTTTTCAATTTTTTTGGGGTGGTCACGAATTAAAGTCCTTTTCGCTCTAGGACGCTTAGTTTAGGAGATATGGGCAAAAGAAGTTTTTCATATAAAAATTTCAATTTTTTTAGGTTTTGGGTGGATTTTTCAATTTTTTGGGGGTGGTCACGAATTAAAGTCCTTTTCGCTCTAGGACGCATATTTAAGGAGATATGGGCAAAAGAAGCTTTTCATATAAAAATTTCAATTTTTTTAGGTTTTGGGTGGATTTTTCAATTTTTTGGGGGAGGTCACGAATTAAAGTCCTTTTCGCTCTAGGACGCATATTTAAGGAGATATGGGCAAAAGAAGTTTTTCATATAAAAATTTCAATTTTTTTAGGTTTTGGGTGGATTTTTCAATTTTTTGGGGGGTGGTCACGAATTAAAGTCCTTTTCGCTCTAGGACGCTTAGTTTAGGAGATATGGGCAAAAGAAGTTTTTCATATAAAAATTTAATTTTTTTTAGGTTTTGGGTGGATTTTTCAATTTTTTGGGGGAGGTCACGAATTAAAGTCCTTTTCGCTCTAGGACGCATATTTAAGGAGATATGGGCAAAAGAAGTTTTTCATATAAAAATTTCAATTTTTTTAGGTTTTGGGTGGATTTTTCAATTTTTTGGCGGTGGTCACGAATTAAAGTCCTTTTCGCTCTAGGACGCTTAGTTTAGGAGATATGGGCAAAAGAAGTTTTTCATATAAAAATTTCAATTTTTTTAGGTTTTGGGTGGATTTTTCAATTTTTTGGGGGTGGTCACGAATTAAAGTCCTTTTCGCTCTAGGACGCATATTTAAGGAGATATGGGCAAAAGAAGCTTTTCATATAAAAATTTCAATTTTTTTAGGTTTTGGGTGGATTTTTCAATTTTTTGGGGGAGGTCACGAATTAAAGTCCTTTTCGCTCTAGGACGCATATTTAAGGAGATATGGGCAAAAAAGTTTTTCATATAAAAATTTAAATTTTTTTAGGTTTTGGGTGGATTTTTCAATTTTTTGGGGGGTGGTCACGAATTAAAGTCCTTTTCGCTCTAGGACGCTTAGTTTAGGAGATATGGGCAAAAGAAGTTGTTCATATAAAAATTTCAATTTTTTTAGGTTTTGGGTGGATTTTTCAATTTTTTGGGGAAGGTCACGAATTAAAGTCATTTTCGCTCTAGGACGCTTAGTTTAGGAGATATGGGCAAAAGAAGTTTTTCATATAAAAATTTAAATTTTTTTAGGTTTTGGATGGATTTTTCAATTTTTTGGGGGAGGTCACGAATTAAAGTTCTTTTCGCTCTAGGACGCATATTTAAGGAGATATGGGCAAAAGAAGTTTTTCATATAAAAATTTAAATTTTTTTAGGTTTTGGATGGGTTTTTCAATTTTTTGGGGGTGGTCACGAATTAAAGTCCTTTTCGCTCTATGACGCATATTTAAGGAGATATGGGCAAAAGAAGTTTTTCATATAAAAATTTAAATTTTTTTATGTTTTTGGTGGATTTTTCAATTTTTTGGGGAGGTCACGAATTAAAGTCCTTTTCGCTCTAGGACGCATATTTAAGGAGATATGGGCAAAAGAAGTTTTTCATATAAAAATTTCAATTTTTTTAGGTTTTGGGTGGATTTTTCAATTTTTTGGGGGTGTCACGAATTAAAGTCCTTTTCGCTCTAGGACGCATATTTAAGGAGATATGGGCAAAAGAAGTTTTTCATATAAAAATTTAAATTTTTTTAAGTTTTGGGTGGATTTTTCAATTTTTTGGCGGTGGTCACGAATCAAAGTCCTTTTCGCTCTAATACGCATATTTAAGGAGATATGGGCAAAAGAAGTTTTTCATATAAAAATTTCAATTTTTTTAGGTTTTGGGTGGATTTTTCAATTTTTTGGGGGTGGTCACGAATTAAAGTCCTTTTCGCTCTAGGACGCTTAGTTTAGGAGATATGGGCAAAAGAAGTTTTTCATATAAAAATTTCAATTTTTTTAGGTTTTGGGTGGATTTTTCAATTTTTTTGGGGTGGTCACGAATTAAAGTCCTTTTCGCTCTAGGACGCTTAGTTTAGGAGATATGGGCAAAAGAAGTTTTTCATATAAAAATTTCAATTTTTTTAGGTTTTGGGTGGATTTTTCAATTTTTTGGGGGTGGTCACGAATTAAAGTCCTTTTCGCTCTAGGACGCATATTTAAGGAGATATGGGCAAAAGAAGCTTTTCATATAAAAATTTCAATTTTTTTAGGTTTTGGGTGGATTTTTCAATTTTTTGGGGGAGGTCACGAATTAAAGTCCTTTTCGCTCTAGGACGCATATTTAAGGAGATATGGGCAAAAGAAGTTTTTCATATAAAAATTTCAATTTTTTTAGGTTTTGGGTGGATTTTTCAATTTTTTGGGGGAGGTCACGAATTAAAGTCCTTTTCGCTCTAGGACGCTTAGTTTAGGAGATATGGGCAAAAGAAGTTTTTCATATAAAAATTTCAATTTTTTTAGGTTTTGGGTGGATTTTTCAATTTTTTGGGGGTGGTCACGAATTAAAGTCCTTTTCGCTCTAGGACGCTTAGTTTAGGAGTTTTTCATATAAAAATTCAATTTTTTTAGGTTTTGGGTGGATTTTTCAATTTTTTGGGGGTGGTCACGAATTAAAGTCCTTTTCGCTCTAGGACGCTTAGTTTAGGAGATATGGGCAAAAGAAGTTTTTCATATAAAAATTTAAATTTTTTTAGGTTTTGGGTGGACTTTTCAATTTGTTGGGGGTGGTCACGAATTAAAGTCCTTTTCGCTCTAGGACGCATATTTAAGGAGATATGGGCAAAAGAAGTTTTTCATATAAAAATTTCAATTTTTTTAGGTTTTGGGTGGATTTTTCAATTTTTTGGGGGAGGTCACGAATTAAAGTCATTTTCGCTCTAGGACGCTTAGTTTAGGAGATATGGGCAAAAGAAGTTTTTCATATAAAAATTTAAATTTTTTTAGGTTTTGGATGGATTTTTCAATTTTTTGTGGGAGGTCACGAATTAAAGTTCTTTTCGCTCTAGGACGCATATTTAAGGAGATATGGGCAAAAGAAGTTTTTCATATAAAAATTTAAATTTTTTTAGGTTTTGGATGGATTTTTCAATTTTTTGGGGGTGGTCACGAATTAAAGTCCTTTTCGCTCTAGGACGCATATTTAAGGAGATATGGGCAAAAGAAGTTTTTCATATAAAAATTTAAATTTTTTTATGTTTTTGGTGGATTTTTCAATTTTTTGGGGAGGTCACGAATTAAAGTCCTTTTCGCTCTAGGACGCATATTTAAGGAGATATGGGCAAAAGAAGTTTTTCATATAAAAATTTCAATTTTTTTAGGTTTTGGGTGGATTTTTCAATTTTTTGGGGGTGTCACGAATTAAAGTCCTTTTCGCTCTAGGACGCATATTTAAGGAGATATGGGCAAAAGAAGTTTTTCATATAAAAATTTAAATTTTTTTAAGTTTTGGGTGGATTTTTCAATTTTTTGGCGGTGGTCACGAATTAAAGTCCTTTTCGCTCTAATACGCATATTTAAGGAGATATGGGCAAAAGAAGTTTTTCATATAAAAATTTCAATTTTTTTAGGTTTTGGGTGGATTTTTCAATTTTTTGGGGGTGGTCACGAATTAAAGTCCTTTTCGCTCTAGGACGCTTAGTTTAGGAGATATGGGCAAAAGAAGTTTTTCATATAAAAATTTCAATTTTTTTAGGTTTTGGGTGGATTTTTCAATTTTTTTGGGGTGGTCACGAATTAAAGTCCTTTTCGCTCTAGGACGCTTAGTTTAGGAGATATGGGCAAAAGAAGTTTTTCATATAAAAATTTAAATTTTTTTAGGTTTTGGGTGGATTTTTCAATTTTTTGGGGGTGGTCACGAATTAAAGTCCTTTTCGCTCTAGGACGCATATTTAAGGAGATATGGGCAAAAGAAGCTTTTCATATAAAAATTTCAATTTTTTTAGGTTTTGGGTGGATTTTTCAATTTTTTGGGGGAGGTCACGAATTAAAGTCCTTTTCGCTCTAGGACGCATATTTAAGGAGATATGGGCAAAAGAAGTTTTTCATATAAAAATTTCAATTTTTTTAGGTTTTGGGTGGATTTTTCAATTTTTTGGGGGAGGTCACGAATTAAAGTCCTTTTCGCTCTAGGACGCTTAGTTTAGGAGATATGGGCAAAAGAAGTTTTTCATATAAAAATTTCAATTTTTTTAGGTTTTGGGTGGATTTTTCAATTTTTTGGGGGTGGTCACGAATTAAAGTCCTTTTCGCTCTAGGACGCTTAGTTTAGGAGATATGGGCAAAAGAAGTTTTTCATATAAAAATTCAATTTTTTTAGGTTTTGGGTGGATTTTTCAATTTTTTGGGGGTGGTCACGAATTAAAGTCCTTTTCGCTCTAGGACGCTTAGTTTAGGAGATATGGGCAAAAGAAGTTTTTCATATAAAAATTTAAATTTTTTTAGGTTTTGGGTGGACTTTTTTGGGGGTGGTCACGAATTAAAGTCCTTTTCGCTCTAGGACGCATATTTAAGGAGATATGGGCAAAAGAAGTTTTTCATATAAAAATTTCAATTTTTTTAGGTTTTGGGTGGATTTTTCAATTTTTTTGGGGTGGTCACGAATTAAAGTCCTTTTCGCTCTAGGACGCTTAGTTTAGGAGATATGGGCAAAAGAAGTTTTTCATATAAAAATTTCAATTTTTTTAGGTTTTGGGTGGATTTTTCAATTTTTTTGGGGTGGTCACGAATTAAAGTCCTTTTCGCTCTAGGACGCATATTTAAGGAGATATGGGCAAAAGAAGTTTTTCATATAAAAATTTCAATTTTTTTAGGTTTTGGGTGGATTTTTCAATTTTTTGGGGAGGTCACGAATTAAAGTCCTTTTCGCTCTAGGACGCATATTTAAGGAGATATGGGCAAAAGAAGTTTTTCATATAAAAATTTCAATTTTTTTAGGTTTTGGGTGGATTTTTCAATTTTTTGGCGGTGGTCACGAATTAAAGTCCTTTTCGCTCTAGGAAGCATATTTAAGGAGATATGGGCAAAAGAAGTTTTTCATATAAATATTTCAATTTTTTTAGGTTTTGGGTGGATTTTTCAATTTTTTGGGGGTGGTCACGAATTAAAGTCGTTTTCGCTCTAGGACGCTTAGTTTAGGAGATATGGGCAAAAGAAGTTTTTCATATAAAAATTTAATTTTTTTTAGGTTTTGGGTGGATTTTTCAATTTTTTGGGGAGGTCACGAATTAAAGTCCTTTTCGCTCTAGGAAGCATATTTAAGGAGATATGGGCAAAAGAAGTTTTTCATATAAAAATTTCAATTTTTTTAGGTTTTGGGTGGATTTTTCAATTTTTTGGCGGTGGTCACGAATTAAAGTCCTTTTCGCTCTAGGACGCTTAGTTTAGGAGATATGGGCAAAAGAAGTTTTTCATATAAAAATTTCAATTTTTTTAGGTTTTGGGTGGATTTTTCAATTTTTTGGGGGTGGTCACGAATTAAAGTCCTTTTCGCTCTAGGACGCATATTTAAGGAGATATGGGCAAAAGAAGCTTTTCATATAAAAATTTCAATTTTTTTAGGTTTTGGGTGGATTTTTCAATTTTTTGGGGGAGGTCACGAATTAAAGTCCTTTTCGCTCTAGGACGCATATTTAAGGAGATATGGGCAAAAAAGTTTTTCATATAAAAATTTAAATTTTTTTAGGTTTTGGGTGGATTTTTCAATTTTTTGGGGGGTGGTCACGAATTAAAGTCCTTTTCGCTCTAGGACGCTTAGTTTAGGAGATATGGGCAAAAGAAGTTTTTCATATAAAAATTTCAATTTTTTTAGGTTTTGGGTGGATTTTTCAATTTTTTGGGGGAGGTCACGAATTAAAGTCATTTTCGCTCTAGGACGCTTAGTTTAGGAGATATGGGCAAAAGAAGTTTTTCATATAAAAATTTAAATTTTTTTAGGTTTTGGATGGATTTTTCAATTTTTTGGGGGAGGTCACGAATTAAAGTTCTTTTCGCTCTAGGACGCATATTTAAGGAGATATGGGCAAAAGAAGTTTTTCATATAAAAATTTAAATTTTTTTAGGTTTTGGATGGATTTTTCAATTTTTTGGGGGTGGTCACGAATTAAAGTCCTTTTCGCTCTAGGACGCATATTTAAGGAGATATGGGCAAAAGAAGTTTTTCATATAAAAATTTAAATTTTTTTATGTTTTTGGTGGATTTTTCAATTTTTTGGGGAGGTCACGAATTAAAGTCCTTTTCGCTCTAGGACGCATATTTAAGGAGATATGGGCAAAAGAAGTTTTTCATATAAAAATTTCAATTTTTTTAGGTTTTGGGTGGATTTTTCAATTTTTTGGGGGTGTCACGAATTAAAGTCCTTTTCGCTCTAGGACGCATATTTAAGGAGATATGGGCAAAAGAAGTTTTTCATATAAAAATTTAAATTTTTTTAAGTTTTGGGTGGATTTTTCAATTTTTTGGCGGTGGTCACGAATTAAAGTCCTTTTCGCTCTAATACGCATATTTAAGGAGATATGGGCAAAAGAAGTTTTTCATATAAAAATTTCAATTTTTTTAGGTTTTGGGTGGATTTTTCAATTTTTTGGGGGTGGTCACGAATTAAAGTCCTTTTCGCTCTAGGACGCTTAGTTTAGGAGATATGGGCAAAAGAAGTTTTTCATATAAAAATTTCAATTTTTTTAGGTTTTGGGTGGATTTTTCAATTTTTTTGGGGTGGTCACGAATTAAAGTCCTTTTCGCTCTAGGACGCTTAGTTTAGGAGATATGGGCAAAAGAAGTTTTTCATATAAAAATTTCAATTTTTTTAGGTTTTGGGTGGATTTTTCAATTTTTTGGGGGTGGTCACGAATTAAAGTCCTTTTCGCTCTAGGACGCATATTTAAGGAGATATGGGCAAAAGAAGCTTTTCATATAAAAATTTCAATTTTTTTAGGTTTTGGGTGGATTTTTCAATTTTTTGGGGGAGGTCACGAATTAAAGTCCTTTTCGCTCTAGGACGCATATTTAAGGAGATATGGGCAAAAGAAGTTTTTCATATAAAAATTTCAATTTTTTTAGGTTTTGGGTGGATTTTTCAATTTTTTGGGGGAGGTCACGAATTAAAGTCCTTTTCGCTCTAGGACGCTTAGTTTAGGAGATATGGGCAAAAGAAGTTTTTCATATAAAAATTTCAATTTTTTTAGGTTTTGGGTGGATTTTTCAATTTTTTGGGGGTGGTCACGAATTAAAGTCCTTTTCGCTCTAGGACGCTTAGTTTAGGAGATATGGGCAAAAGAAGTTTTTCATATAAAAATTCAATTTTTTTAGGTTTTGGGTGGATTTTTCAATTTTTTGGGGGTGGTCACGAATTAAAGTCCTTTTCGCTCTAGGACGCTTAGTTTAGGAGATATGGGCAAAAGAAGTTTTTCATATAAAAATTTAAATTTTTTTAGGTTTTGGGTGGACTTTTCAATTTGTTGGGGGTGGTCACGAATTAAAGTCCTTTTCGCTCTAGGACGCATATTTAAGGAGATATGGGCAAAAGAAGTTTTTCATATAAAAATTTCAATTTTTTTAGGTTTTGGGTGGATTTTTCAATTTTTTTGGGGTGGTCACGAATTAAAGTCCTTTTCGCTCTAGGACGCTTAGTTTAGGAGATATGGGCAAAAGAAGTTTTTCATATAAAAATTTCAATTTTTTTAGGTTTTGGGTGGATTTTTCAATTTTTTTGGGGTGGTCACGAATTAAAGTCCTTTTCGCTCTAGGACGCATATTTAAGGAGATATGGGCAAAAGAAGTTTTTCATATAAAAATTTCAATTTTTTTAGGTTTTGGGTGGATTTTTCAATTTTTTGGGGAGGTCACGAATTAAAGTCCTTTTCGCTCTAGGACGCATATTTAAGGAGATATGGGCAAAAGAAGTTTTTCATATAAAAATTTCAATTTTTTAGGTTTTGGGTAGATTTTTCAATTTTTTGGGGGTGTCACGAATTAAAGTCCTTTTCGCTCTAGGACGCATATTTAAGGAGATATGGGCAAAAGAAGTTTTTCATATAAAAATTTAAATTTTTTTAAGTTTTGGGTGGATTTTTCAATTTTTTGGCGGTGGTCACGAATTAAAGTCCTTTTCGCTCTAATACGCATATTTAAGGAGATATGGGCAAAAGAAGTTTTTCATATAAAAATTTCAATTTTTTTAGGTTTTGGGTGGATTTTTCAATTTTTTGGGGGTGGTCACGAATTAAAGTCCTTTTCGCTCTAGGACGCTTAGTTTAGGAGATATGGGCAAAAGAAGTTTTTCATATAAAAATTTCAATTTTTTTAGGTTTTGGGTGGATTTTTCAATTTTTTTGGGGTGGTCACGAATTAAAGTCCTTTTCGCTCTAGGACGCTTAGTTTAGGAGATATGGGCAAAAGAAGTTTTTCATATAAAAATTTCAATTTTTTAGGTTTTGGGTGGATTTTTCAATTTTTTGGGGGTGGTCACGAATTAAAGTCCTTTTCGCTCTAGGACGCATATTTAAGGAGATATGGGCAAAAGAAGTTTTTCATATAAAAATTTCAATTTTTTTAGGTTTTGGGTGGATTTTTCAATTTTTTGGGGGAGGTCACGAATTAAAGTCCTTTTCGCTCTAGGACGCTTAGTTTAGGAGATATGGGCAAAAGAAGTTTTTCATATAAAAATTTCAATTTTTTTAGGTTTTGGGTGGATTTTTCAATTTTTTGGGGGTGGTCACGAATTAAAGTCCTTTTCGCTCTAGGACGCTTAGTTTAGGAGATATGGGCAAAAGA
Source organism: Haematobia irritans (assembly GCF_050003625.1). Classification (NCBI taxonomy): domain Eukaryota; kingdom Metazoa; phylum Arthropoda; class Insecta; order Diptera; family Muscidae; genus Haematobia; species Haematobia irritans. Next base: position 160,755,761 of record NC_134397.1, on the reverse strand, counting down.
AGTTTTTCATATAAAAATTCAATTTTTTTAGGTTTTGTGTGGATTTTTCAATTTTTTGGGGTAGGTCACGAATTAAAGTCCTTTTCGCTCTAGGACGCTTAGTTGAGGAGATATGGGCAAAAGAAGTTTTTCATATAAAAATTTCAATTTTTTTAGGTTTTGGGTGGATTTTTCAATTTTTTGGGGGTGGTCACGAATTAAAGTCCTTTTCGCTCTAGGACGCTTAGTTTAGGAGATATGGGCAAAAGAAGTTTTTCATATAAAAATTTCAATTTTTTTAGGTTTTGGGTGGATTTTTCAATTTTTTTGGGGTGGTCACGAATTAAAGTCCTTTTCGCTCTAGGACGCTTAGTTTAGGAGATATGGGCAAAAGAAGTTTTTCATATAAAAATTTCAATTTTTTTAGGTTTTGGGTGGATTTTTCAATTTTTTGGGGGTGGTCACGAATTAAAGTCCTTTTCGCTCTAGGACGCATATTTAAGGAGATATGGGCAAAAGAAGCTTTTCATATAAAAATTTCAATTTTTTTAGGTTTTGGGAGGATTTTTCAATTTTTTGGGGGAGGTCACGAATTAAAGTCCTTTTCGCTCTAGGACGCATATTTAAGGAGATATGGGCAAAAGAAGTTTTTCATATAAAAATTTCAATTTTTTTAGGTTTTGGGTGGATTTTTCAATTTTTTGGGGGAGGTCACGAATTAAAGTCCTTTTCGCTCTAGGACGCTTAGTTTAGGAGATATGGGCAAAAGAAGTTTTTCATATAAAAATTTCAATTTTTTTAGGTTTTGGGTGGATTTTTCAATTTTTTGGGGGAGGTCACGAATTAAAGTCCTTTTCGCTCTAGGACGCTTAGTTTAGGAGATATGGGCAAAAGAAGTTTTTCATATAAAAATTTAATTTTTTTTAGGTTTTGGGTGGATTTTTCAATTTTTTGGGGGAGGTCACGAATTAAAGTCCTTTTCGCTCTAGGACGCATATTTAAGGAGATATGGGCAAAAGAAGTTTTTCATATAAAAATTTCAATTTTTTTAGGTTTTGGGTGGATTTTTCAATTTTTTGGCGGTGGTCACGAATTAAAGTCCTTTTCGCTCAAATACGCATATTTAAGGAGATATGGGCAAAAGAAGTTTTTCATATAAAAATTTCAATTTTTTTAGGTTTTGGGTGGATTTTTCAATTTTTTGGGGGTGGTCACGAATTAAAGTCCTTTTCGCTCTAATACGCATATTTAAGGAGATATGGGCAAAAGAAGTTTTTCATATAAAAATTTCAATTTTTTTAGGTTTTGGGTGGATTTTTCAATTTTTTGGCGGTGGTCACGAATTAAAGTCCTTTTCGCTCTAGGACGCTTAGTTTAGGAGATATGGGCAAAAGAAGATTTTCATATAAAAATTTCAATTTTTTTAGATTTTGGGTGGATTTTTCAATTTTTTGGGGGAGGTCACGAATTAAAGTCCTTTTCGCTCTAGGACGCTTAGTTTAGGAGATATGGGCAAAAGAAGTTTTTCATATAAAAATTCAATTTTTTTAGGTTTTGGGTGGATTTTTCAATTTTTTGGGGGTGGTCACGAATTAAAGTCCTTTTCGCTCTAGGACGCTTAGTTTAGGAGATATGGGCAAAAGAAGTTTTTCATATAAAAATTTCAATTTTTTTAGGTTTTGGGTGGATTTTTCAATTTGTTGGGGGTGGTCACGAATTAAAGTCCTTTTCGCTCTAGGACGCATATTTAAGGAGATATGGGCAAAAGAAGTTTTTCATATAAAAATTTAAATTTTTTTAGGTTTTGGGTGGATTTTTCAATTTTTTGGGGGTGGTCACGAATTAAAGTCCTTTTCGCTCTAGGACGCTTAGTTTAGGAGATATGGGCAAAAGAAGTTTTTCATATAAAAATTTCAATTTTTTTAGGTTTTGGGTGGATTTTTCAATTTTTTGGGGGTGGTCACGAATTAAAGTCCTTTTCGCTCTAGGACGCATATTTAAGGAGATATGGGCAAAAGAAGCTTTTCATATAAAAATTTCAATTTTTTTAGGTTTTGGGTGGATTTTTCAATTTTTTGGGGGAGGTCACGAATTAAAGTCCTTTTCGCTCTAGGACGCATATTTAAGGAGATATGGGCAAAAGAAGTTTTTCATATAAAAATTTCAATTATTTTAGGTTTTGGGTGGATTTTTCAATTTTTTGGGGGGTGGTCACGAATTAAAGTCCTTTTCGCTCTAGGACGCTTAGTTTAGGAGATATGGGCAAAAGAAGTTTTTCATATAAAAATTTAATTTTTTTTAGGTTTTGGGTGGATTTTTCAATTTTTTGGGGGAGGTCACGAATTAAAGTCCTTTTCGCTCTAGGACGCATATTTAAGGAGATATGGGCAAAAGAAGTTTTTCATATAAAAATTTCAATTTTTTTAGGTTTTGGGTGGATTTTTCAATTTTTTGGCGGTGGTCACGAATTAAAGTCCTTTTCGCTCTAGGAAGCATATTTAAGGAGATATGGGCAAAAGAAGTTTTTCATATAAATATTTCAATTTTTTTAGGTTTTGGGTGGATTTTTCAATTTTTTGGGGGTGGTCACGAATTAAAGTCGTTTTCGCTCTAGGACGCTTAGTTTAGGAGATATGGGCAAAAGAAGTTTTTCATATAAAAATTTAATTTTTTTTAGGTTTTGGGTGGATTTTTCAATTTTTTGGGGAGGTCACGAATTAAAGTCCTTTTCGCTCTAGGACGCATATTTAAGGAGATATGGGCAAAAGAAGCTTTTCATATAAAAATTTCAATTTTTTTAGGTTTTGGGTGGATTTTTCAATTTTTTGGGGGAGGTCACGAATTAAAGTCCTTTTCGCTCTAGGACGCATATTTAAGGAGATATGGGCAAAAGAAGTTTTTCACATAAAAATTTCAATTTTTTAGGTTTTGGGTGGATTTTTCAATTTTTTGGGGGGTGGTCACGAATTAAAGTCCTTTTCGCTCTAGGACGCTTAGTTTAGGAGATATGGGCAAAAGAAGTTTTTCATATAAAAATTTCAATTTTTTTAGGTTTTGGGTGGATTTTTCAATTTTTTGGGGGAGGTCACGAATTAAAGTCATTTTCGCTCTAGGACGCTTAGTTTAGGAGATATGGGCAAAAGAAGTTTTTCATATAAAAATTTAAATTTTTTTAGGTTTTGGATGGATTTTTCAATTTTTTGGGGGAGGTCACGAATTAAAGTCCTTTTCGCTCTAGGACGCATATTTAAGGAGATATGGGCAAAAGAAGTTTTTCATATAAAAATTTAAATTTTTTTAGGTTTTGGATGGATTTTTCAATTTTTTGGGGGTGGTCACGAATTAAAGTCCTTTTCGCTCTAGGACGCATATTTAAGGAGATATGGGCAAAAGAAGTTTTTCATATAAAAATTTAAATTTTTTTATGTTTTTGGTGGATTTTTCAATTTTTTGGGGAGGTCACGAATTAAAGTCCTTTTCGCTCTAGGACGCATATTTAAGGAGATATGGGCAAAAGAAGTTTTTCATATAAAAATTTCAATTTTTTTAGGTTTTGGGTGGATTTTTCAATTTTTTGGGGGTGTCACGAATTAAAGTCCTTTTCGCTCTAGGACGCATATTTAAGGAGATATGGGCAAAAGAAGTTTTTCATATAAAAATTTAAATTTTTTTAAGTTTTGGGTGGATTTTTCAATTTTTTGGCGGTGGTCACGAATTAAAGTCCTTTTCGCTCTAATACGCATATTTAAGGAGATATGGGCAAAAGAAGTTTTTCATATAAAAATTTCAATTTTTTTAGGTTTTGGGTGGATTTTTCAATTTTTTGGGGGTGGTCACGAATTAAAGTCCTTTTCGCTCTAGGACGCTTAGTTTAGGAGATATGGGCAAAAGAAGTTTTTCATATAAAAATTTCAATTTTTTTAGGTTTTGGGTGGATTTTTCAATTTTTTTGGGGTGGTCACGTATTAAAGTCCTTTTCGCTCTAGGACGCTTAGTTTAGGAGATATGGGCAAAAGAAGTTTTTCATATAAAAATGTAAATTTTTTTAGGTTTTGGGTGGATTTTTCAATTTTTTGGGGGTGGTCACGAATTAAAGTCCTTTTCGCTCTAGGACGCATATTTAAGGAGATATGGGCAAAAGAAGCTTTTCATATAAAAATTTCAATTTTTTTAGGTTTTGGGTGGATTTTTCAATTTTTTGGGGGAGGTCACGAATTAAAGTCCTTTTCGCTCTAGGACGCATATTTAAGGAGATATGGGCAAAAGAAGTTTTTCATATAAAAATTTCAATTTTTTTAGGTTTTGGGTGGATTTTTCAATTTTTTGGGGGAGGTCACGAATTAAAGTCCTTTTCGCTCTAGGACGCTTAGTTTAGGAGATATGGGCAAAAAAAGTTTTTCATATAAAAATTTCAATTTTTTGAGGTTTTGGGTGGATTTTTCAATTTTTTGGGGGTGGTCACGAATTAAAGTCCTTTTCGCTCTAGGACGCTTAGTTTAGGAGATATGGGCAAAAGAAGTTTTTCATATAAAAATTCAATTTTTTTAGGTTTTGGGTGGATTTTTCAATTTTTTGGGGGTGGTCACGAATTAAAGTCCTTTTCGCTCTAGGACGCTTAGTTTAGGAGATATGGGCAAAAGAAGTTTTTCATATAAAAATTTCAATTTTTTTAGGTTTTGGGTGGATTTTTCAATTTGTTGGGGGTGGTCACGAATTAAAGTCCTTTTCGCTCTAGGACGCATATTTAAGGAGATATGGGCAAAAGAAGTTTTTCATATAAAAATTTCAATTTTTTTAGGTTTTGGGTGGATTTTTCAATTTTTTGGGGGTGGTCACGAATTAAAGTCCTTTTCGCTCTAGGACGCTTAGTTTAGGAGATATGGGCAAAAGAAGTTTTTCATATAAAAATTTCAATTTTTTTAGGTTTTGGGTGGATTTTTCAATTTTTTGGGGGTGGTCACGAATTAAAGTCCTTTTCGCTCTAGGACGCTTAGTTTAGGAGATATGGGCAAAAGAAGTTTTTCATATAAAAATTTCAATTTTTTAGGTTTTGGGTGGATTTTTCAATTTTTTGGGGGTGGTCACGAATTAAAGTCCTTTTCGCTCTAGGACGCATATTTAAGGAGATATGGGCAAAAGAAGCTTTTCATATAAAAATTTCAATTTTTTTAGGTTTTGGGTGGATTTTTCAATTTTTTGGGGGAGGTCACGAATTAAAGTCCTTTTCGCTCTAGGACGCATATTTAAGGAGATATGGGCAAAAGAAGTTTTTCATATAAAAATTTCAATTTTTTTAGGTTTTGGGTGGATTTTTCAATTTTTTGGGGGAGGTCACGAATTAAAGTCCTTTTCGCTCTAGGACGCATATTTAAGGAGATATGGGCAAAAGAAGCTTTTCATATAAAAATTTCAATTTTTTTAGGTTTTGGGTGGATTTTTCAATTTTTTGGGGGTGGTCACGAATTAAAGTCCTTTTCGCTCTAGGACGCTTAGTTTAGGAGATATGGGCAAAAGAAGTTTTTCATATAAAAATTCAATTTTTTTAGGTTTTGGGTGGATTTTTCAATTTTTTGGGGGTGGTCACGAATTAAAGTCCTTTTCGCTCTAGGACGCTTAGTTTAGGAGATATGGGCAAAAGAAGTTTTTCATATAAAAATTTCAATTTTTTTAGGTTTTGGGTGGATTTTTCAATTTGTTGGGGGTGGTCACGAATTAAAGTCCTTTTCGCTCTAGGACGCATATTTAAGGAGATATGGGCAAAAGAAGTTTTTCATATAAAAATTTCAATTTTTTTAGGTTTTGGGTGGATTTTTCAATTTTTTGGGGGTGGTCACGAATTAAAGTCCTTTTCGCTCTAGGACGCTTAGTTTAGGAGATATGGGCAAAAGAAGTTTTTCATATAAAAATTTCAATTTTTTTAGGTTTTGGGTGGATTTTTCAATTTTTGGGGAGGTCACGAATTAAAGTCCTTTTCGCTCTAGGACGCATATGTAAGGAGATATGGGCAAAAGAAGTTTTTCATATAAAAATTTCAATTTTTTTAGGTTTTGGGTGGATTTTTCAATTTTTTTGGGGTGGTCACGAATTAAAGTCCTTTTCGCTCTAGGACGCTTAGTTTAGGAGATATGGGCAAAAAAAGTTTTTCATATAAAAATTTCAATTTTTTGAGGTTTTGGGTGGATTTTTCAATTTTTTGGGGGTGGTCACGAATTAAAGTCCTTTTCGCTCTAGGACGCATATTTAAGGAGATATGGGCAAAAGAAGCTTTTCATATAAAAATTTCAATTTTTTTAGGTTTTGGGTGGATTTTTCAATTTTTTGGGGGAGGTCACGAATTAAAGTCCTTTTCGCTCTAGGACGCATATTTAAGGAGATATGGGCAAAAGAAGTTTTTCATATAAAAATTTAAATTTTTTTAGGTTTTGGGTGGATTTTTCAATTTTTTGGGGGGTGGTCACGAATTAAAGTCCTTTTCGCTCTAGGACGCTTAGTTTAGGAGATATGGGCAAAAAAAGTTTTTCATATAAAAATTTAATTTTTTTTAGGTTTTGGGTGGATTTTTCAATTTTTTGGGGAGGTCACGAATTAAAGTCCTTTTCGCTCTAGGACGCATATTTAAGGAGATATGGGCAAAAGAAGTTTTTCATATAAAAATTTCATTTTTTTTAGGTTTTGGGTGGATTTTTCAATTTTTTGGCGGTGGTCACGAATTAAAGTCCTTTTCGCTCTAGGAAGCATATTTAAGGAGATATGGGCAAAAGAAGTTTTTCATATAAATATTTCAATTTTTTAAGGTTTTGGGTGGATTTTTCAATTTTTTGGGGGTGGTCACGAATTAAAGTCGTTTTCGCTCTAGGACGCTTAGTTTAGGAGATATGGGCAAAAGAAGTTTTTCATATAAAAATTTAATTTTTTTTAGGTTTTGGGTGGATTTTTCAATTTTTTGGGGAGGTCACGAATTAAAGTCCTTTTCGCTCTAGGACGCATATTTAAGGAGATATGGGCAAAAGAAGTTTTTCATATAAAAATTTAATTTTTTTTTAGGTTTTGTGTGGATTTTTCAATTTTTTGGGGGTGGTCACGAATTAAAGTCCTTTTCGCTCTAGGAAGCATATTTAAGGAGATATGGGCAAAAGAAGTTTTTCATATAAAAATTTCAATTTTTTTAGGTTTTGGGTGGATTTTTCAATTTTTTGGGGGAGGTCACGAATTAAAGTCCTTTTCGCTCTAGGACGCATATTTAAGGAGATATGGGCAAAAGAAGTTTTTCATATAAAAATTTAAATTTTTTTAGGTTTTGAGTGGATTTTTCAATTTTTTGGGGGTGGTCACGAATTAAAGTCCTTTTCGCTCTAGGACGCATATTTAAGGAGATATGGGCAAAAGAGGTTTTTCATATAAAAATTTCAATTTTTTTAGGTTTTGGGTGGATTTTTCAATTTTTTTGGGGTGGTCACGAATTAAAGTCCTTTTCGCTCTAGGACGCTTAGTTTAGGAGATATGGGCAAAAGAAGTTTTTCATATAAACATTTCAATTTTTTTAGGTTTTGGGTGGATTTTTTAATTTTTTGGGGGTGGTCACGAATTAAAGTCCTTTTCGCTCTAGGACGCATATTTAAGGAGATATGGGCAAAAGAAGTTTTTCATATAAAAATTTCAATTTTTTTAGGTTTTGGGTGGATTTTTCAATTTTTTGGGGGTGGTCACGAATTAAAGTCCTTTTCGCTCTAGGACGCTTAGTTTAGGAGATATGGGCAAAAGAAGTTTTTCATATAAAAATTTTAATTTTTTTAGGTTTTGGGTGGATTTTTCAATTTTTTGGGGAGGTCACGAATTAAAGTCCTCTTCGCTCTAGGACGCATATTTAAGGAGATATGGGCAAAAGAAGTTTTTCATATAAAAATTTAAATTTTTTTAGGTTTTGGGTGGATTTTTCAATTTTTTGGGGGTGGTCACGAATTAAAGTCCTTTTCGCTCTAGGACGCTTAGTTTAGGAGATATGGGCAAAAGAAGTTTTTCGTATAAAAATTTCAATTTTTTTAGGTTTTGAGTGGATTTTTCAATTTTTTGGGGAAGGTCACGAATTAAAGTCCTTTTCGCTCTAGGACGCATATTTAAGGAGATATGGGCAAAAGAAGTTTTTCATATAAAAATTTCAATTTTTTTAGGTTTTGGGTGGATTTTTCAATTTTTTTGGGGTGGTCACGAATTAAAGTCCTTTTCGCTCTAGGACGCTTAGTTTAGGAGATATGGGCAAAAGAAATTTTTCATATATAAATTTCAATTTTTTTAGGTTTTGGGTGGATTTTTCAATTTTTTCGGGGTGGTCACGAATTAAAGTCCTTTTCGCTCTAGGACGCATATTTAAGGAGATATGGGCAAAAGAAGCTTTTCATATAAAAATTTCAATTTTTTTAGGTTTTGGGTGGATTTTTCAATTTTTTGGGGGAGGTCACGAATTAAAGTCCTTTTCGCTCTAGGACGCATATTTAAGGAGATATGGGCAAAAGAAGTTTTTCATATAAAAATTTCAATTTTTTTAGGTTTTGCAAAAGAAGTTTTTCATATAAAAATTTCAATTTTTTTAGGTTTTGGGTGGATTTTTCAATTTTTTGGGGGTGGTCACGAATTAAAGTCCTTTTCGCTCTAGGACGCATATTTAAGGAGATATGGGCAAAAGAAGTTTTTCATATAAAAATTTCAATTTTTTTAGGTTTTGGGTGGATTTTCCAATTTTTTGGGGGTGGTCACGAATTAAAGTCCTTTTCGCTCTAGGACGCTTAGTTTAGGAGATATGGGCAAAAGAAGTTTTTCATATAAAAATTTCAATTTTTTTAGGTTTTGGGTGGATTTTTCAATTTTTTGGGGAGGTCACGAATTAAAGTCCTTTTCGCTCTAGGACGCATATTTAAGGAGATATGGGCAAAAGAAGTTTTTCATATAAAAATTTAAATTTTTTTAGGTTTTGGGTGGATTTTTCAATTTTTTGGGGATGGTCACGAATTAAAGTCCTTTTCGCTCTAGGACGCTTAGTTTAGGAGATATGGGCAAAAGAAGTTTTTCGTATAAAAATTTCAATTTTTTTAGGTTTTGAGTGGATTTTTCAATTTTTTGGGTAAGGTCACGAATTAAAGTCCTTTTCGCTCTAGGACGCTTAGTTTAGGAGATATGGGCAAAAGAAGTTTTTCATATAAAAATTTCAATTTTTTTAGGTTTTGGGTGGATTTTTCAATTTTTTTGGGGTGGTCACGAATTAAAGTCCTTTTCGCTCTAGGACGCTTAGTTTAGGAGATATGGGCAAAAGAAGTTTTTCATATATAAATTTCAATTTTTTTAGGTTTTGGGTGGATTTTTCAATTTTTTGGGGGTGGTCACGAATTAAAGTCCTTTTCGCTCTAGGACGCATATTTAAAGAGATATGGGCAAAAGAAGCTTTTCATATAAAAATTTCAATTTTTTTAGGTTTTGGGTGGATTTTTCAATTTTTTGGGGGAGGTCACGAATTAAAGTCCTTTTCGCTCTAGGACGCATATTTAAGGAGATATGGGCAAAAGAAGTTTTTCATATAAAAATTTAAATTTTTTAGGTTTTGGGTGGATTTTTCAATTTTTTGGGGGTGGTCACGAATTAAAGTCCTTTTCGCTCTAGGACGCTTAGTTTAGGAGATATGGGCAAAAGAAGTTTTTCATATAAAAATTTAATTTTTTTTAGGTTTTGGGTGGATTTTTCAATTTTTTGGGGGAGGTCACGAATTAAAGTCCTTTTCGCTCTAGGACGCATATTTAAGGAGATATGGGCAAAAGAAGTTTTTCATATAAAAATTTCAATTTTTTTAGGTTTTGGGTGGATTTTTCAATTTTTTGGCGGTGGTCACGAATTAAAGTCCTTTTCGCTCTAGGACGCATATTTAAGGAGATATGGGCAAAAGAAGTTTTTCATATAAAAATTTCAATTTTTTTAGGTTTTGGGTGGATTTTTCAATTTTTTGGGGGTGGTCACGAATTAAAGTCCTTTTCGCTCTAGGACGCTTAGTTTAGGAGATATGGGCAAAAGAAGTTTTTCATATAAAAATTTTAATTTTTTTAGGTTTTGGGTGGATTTTTCAATTTTTTGGGGAGGTCACGAATTAAAGTCCTTTTCGCTCTAGGACGCATATTTAAGGAGATATGGGCAAAAGAAGTTTTTCATATAAAAATTTAAATTTTTTTAGGTTTTGGGTGGATTTTTCAATTTTTTGGGGGTGGTCACGAATTAAAGTCCTTTTCGCTCTAGGACGCTTAGTTTAGGAGATATGGGCAAAAGAAGTTTTTCGTATAAAAATTTCAATTTTTTTAGGTTTTGAGTGGATTTTTCAATTTTTTGGGGAAGGTCACGAATTAAAGTCCTTTTCGCTCTAGGACGCATATTTAAGGAGATATGGGCAAAAGAAGTTTTTCATATAAAAATTTCAATTTTTTTAGGTTTTGGGTGGATTTTTCAATTTTTTTGGGGTGGTCACGAATTAAAGTCCTTTTCGCTCTAGGACGCTTAGTTTAGGAGATATGGGCAAAAGAAGTTTTTCATATATAAATTTCAATTTTTTTAGGTTTTGGGTGGATTTTTCAATTTTTTGGGGGTGGTCACGAATTAAAGTCCTTTTCGCTCTAGGACGCATATTTAAGGAGATATGGGCAAAAGTAGCTTTTCATATAAAAATTTCAATTTTTTTAGGTTTTGGGTGGATTTTTCAATTTTTTGGGGGAGGTCACGAATTAAAGTCCTTTTCGCTCTAGGACGCATATTTAAGGAGATATGGGCAAAAGAAGTTTTTCATATAAAAATTTCAATTTTTTTAGGTTTTGCAAAAGAAGTTTTTCATATAAAAATTTCAATTTTTTTAGGTTTTGGGTGGATTTTTCAATTTTTTGGGGGTGGTCACGAATTAAAGTCCTTTTCGCTCTAGGACGCTTAGTTTAGGAGATATGGGCAAAAGAAGTTTTTCATATAAAAATTTCAATTTTTTTAGGTTTTGGGTGGATTTTTCAATTTTTTGGGGGTGGTCACGAATTAAAGTCCTTTTCGCTCTAGGACGCATATTTAAGGAGATATGGGCAAAAGAAGCTTTTCATATAAAAATTTCAATTTTTTTAGATTTTGGGTGGATTTTTCAATTTTTTGGGGGAGGTCACGAATTAAAGTCCTTTTCGCTCTAGGACGCATATTTAAGGAGATATGGGCAAAAGAAGTTTTTCATATAAAAATTTCAATTTTTTTAGGTTTTGGGTGGATTTTTCAATTTTTTGGGGGGTGGTCACGAATTAAAGTCCTTTTCGCTCTAGGACGCTTAGTTTAGGAGATATGGGCAAAAGAAGTTTTTCATATAAAAATTTAAATTTTTTTATGTTTTGGGTGGATTTTTCAATTTTTTGGGGGAGGTCACGAATTAAAGTCCTTTTCGCTCTAGGACGCATATTTAAGGAGATATGGGCAAAAGAAGTTTTTCATATAAAAATTTAAATTTTTTTAGGTTTTGGATGGATTTTTCAATTTTTTGGGGGTGTTAACGAATTAAAGTCCTTTTCGCTCTAGGACGCATATTTAAGGAGATATGGGCAAAAGAAGTTTTTCATATAAAAATTTAAATTTTTTTATGTTTTGGGTGGATTTTTCAATTTTTTGGGGAGGTCACGAATTAAAGTCCTTTTCGCTCTAGGACGCATATTTAAGGAGATATGGGCAAAAGAAGTTTTTCATATAAAAATTTCAATTTTTTTAGGTTTTGGGTGGATTTTTCAATTTTTTGGGGGTGTCACGAATTAAAGTCCTTTTCGCTCTAGGACGCATATTTAAGGAGATATGGGCAAAAGAAGTTTTTCATATAAAAATTTCAATTTTTTTAAGTTTTGGGTGGATTTTTCAATTTTTTGGCGGTGGTCACGAATTAAAGTCCTTTTCGCTCTAATACGCATATTTAAGGAGATATGGGCAAAAGAAGTTTTTCATATAAAAATTTCAATTTTTTTAGGTTTTGGGTGGATTTTTCAATTTTTTGGGGGTGGTCACGAATTAAAGTCCTTTTCGCTCTAGGACGCTTAGTTTAGGAGATATGGGCAAAAGAAGTTTTTCATATAAAAATTTCAATTTTTTTAGGTTTTGGGTGGATTTTTCAATTTTTTTGGGGTGGTCACGAGTTAAAGTCCTTTTCGCTCTAGGACGCTTAGTTTAGGAGATATGGGCAAAAGAAGTTTTTCATATAAAAATTTCAATTTTTTTAGGTTTTGGGTGGATTTTTCAATTGTTTGGGGGTGGTCACGAATTAAAGTCCTTTTCGCTCTAGGACGCATATTTAAGGAGATATGGGCAAAAGAAGCTTTTCATATAAAAATTTCAATTTTTTTAGGTTTTGGGTGGATTTTTCAATTTTTTGGGGGAGGTCACGAATTAAAGTCCTTTTCGCTCTAGGACGCATATTTAAGGAGATATGGGCAAAAGAAGTTTTTCATATAAAAATTTCAATTTTTTTAGGTTTTGGGTGGATTTTTCAATTTTTTGGGGGAGGTCACGAATTAAAGTCCTTTTCGCTCTAGGACGCATATTTAAGGAGATATGGGCAAAAGAAGTTTTTCATATAAAAATTTCAATTTTTTTAGGTTTTGGGTGGATTTTTCAATTTTTTGGGGGTGGTCACGAATTAAAGTCCTTTTCGCTCTAGGACGCTTAGTTTAGGAGATATGGGCAAAAGAAGTTTTTCATATAAAAATTCAATTTTTTTAGGTTTTGGGTGGATTTTTCAATTTTTTGGGGGTGGTCACGAATTAAAGTCCTTTTCGCTCTAGGACGCTTAGTTTAGGAGATATGGGCAAAAGAAGTTTTTCATATAAAAATTTCAATTTTTTTAGGTTTTGGGTGGATTTTTCAATTTGTTGGGGGTGGTCACGAATTAAAGTCCTTTTCGCTCTAGGACGCATATTTAAGGAGATATGGGCAAAAGAAGTTTTTCATATAAAAATTTCAATTTTTTTAGGTTTTGGGTGGATTTTTCAATTTTTTGGGGGTGGTCACGAATTAAAGTCCTTTTCGCTCTAGGACGCTTAGTTTAGGAGATATGGGCAAAAGAAGTTTTTCATATAAAAATTTCAATTTTTTTAGGTTTTGGGTGGATTTTTCAATTTTTTGGGGGTGGTCACGAATTAAAGTCCTTTTCGCTCTAGGACGCATATTTAAGGAGATATGGGCAAAAGAAGCTTTTCATATAAAAATTTCAATTTTTTTAGGTTTTGGGTGGATTTTTCAATTTTTTGGGGGAGGTCACGAATTAAAGTCCTTTTCGCTCTAGGACGCATATTTAAGGAGATATGGGCAAAAGAAGTTTTTCATATAAAAATTTCAATTTTTTTAGGTTTTGGGTGGATTTTTCAATTTTTTGGGGGGTGGTCACGAATTAAAGTCCTTTTCGCTCTAGGACGCTTAGTTTAGGAGATATGGGCAAAAAAAGTTTTTCATATAAAAATTTAATTTTTTTTAGGTTTTGGGTGGATTTTTCAATTTTTTGGGGGAGGTCACGAATTAAAGTCCTTTTCGCTCTAGGACGCATATTTAAGGAGATATGGGCAAAAGAAGTTTTTCATATAAAAATTTCATTTTTTTTAGGTTTTGGGTGGATTTTTCAATTTTTTGGCGGTGGTCACGAATTAAAGTCCTTTTCGCTCTAGGAAGCATATTTAAGGAGATATGGGCAAAAGAAGTTTTTCATATAAATATTTAAATTTTTTTAGGTTTTGGGTGGATTTTTCAATTTTTTGGGGGTGGTCACGAATTAAAGTCGTTTTCGCTCTAGGACGCTTAGTTTAGGAGATATGGGCAAAAGAAGTTTTTCATATAAAAATTTCAATTTTTTTAGGTTTTGGGTGGATTTTTCAATTTTTTGGGGGTGTCACGAATTAAAGTCCTTTTCGCTCTAGGACGCATATTTAAGGAGATATGGGCAAAAGAAGTTTTTCATATAAAAATTTCAATTTTTTTAGGTTTTGGGTGGATTTTTCAATTTTTTGGCGGTGGTCACGAATTAAAGTCCTTTTCGCTCTAGGAAGCATATTTAAGGAGATATGGGCAAAAGAAGTTTTTCATATAAAAATTTCAATTTTTTTAGGTTTTGGGTGGATTTTTCAATTTTTTGGGGGAGGTCACGAATTAAAGTCCTTTTCGCTCTAGGACGCTTAGTTTAGGAGATATGGGCAAAAGAAGTTTTTCATATAAAAATTTCAATTTTTTTAGGTTTTGGGTGGATTTTTCAATTTTTTGGGGGTGGTCACGAATTAAAGTCCTTTTCGCTCTAGGACGCATATTTAAGGAGATATGGGCAAAAGAAGCTTTTCATATAAAAATTTCAATTTTTTTAGGTTTTGGGTGGATTTTTCAATTTTTTGGGGGAGGTCACGAATTAAAGTCCTTTTCGCTCTAGGACGCATATTTAAGGAGATATGGGCAAAAGAAGTTTTTCATATAAAAATTTCAATTTTTTTAGGTTTTGGGTGGATTTTTCAATTTTTTGGGGGAGGTCACGAATTAAAGTCCTTTTCGCTCTAGGACGCTTAGTTTAGGAGATATGGGCAAAAGAAGTTTTTCATATAAAAATTTCAATTTTTTTTAGGTTTTGGGTGGATTTTTCAATTTTTTGGGGGTGGTCACGAATTAAAGTCCTTTTCGCTCTAGGACGCTTAGTTTAGGAGATATGGGCAAAAAAAGTTTTTCATATAAAAATTTCAATTTTTTTAGGTTTTGGGTGGATTTTTCAATTTTTTGGGGGTGGTCACGAATTAAAGTCCTTTTCGCTCTAGGACGCTTAGTTTAGGAGATATGGGCAAAAGAAGTTTTTCATATAAAAATTTCAATTTTTTTAGGTTTTGGGTGGATTTTTCAATTTGTTGGGGGTGGTCACGAATTAAAGTCCTTTTCGCTCTAGGACGTATATTTAAGGAGATATGGGCAAAAGAAGTTTTTCATATAAAAATTTCAATTTTTTTAGGTTTTGGGTGGATTTTTCAATTGTTTGGGGGTGGTCACGAATTAAAGTCCTTTTCGCTCTAGGACGCTTAGTTTAGGAGATATGGGCAAAAGAAGTTTTTCATATAAAAATTTCAATTTTTTTAGGTTTTGGGTGGATTTTTCAATTTTTTGGGGAGGTCACGAATTAAAGTCCTCTTCGCTCTAGGACGCATATGTAAGGAGATATGGGCAAAAGAAGTTTTTCATATAAAAATTTCAATTTTTTTAGGTTTTGGGTGGATTTTTCAATTTTTTTGGGGTGGTCACGAATTAAAGTCCTTTTCGCTCTAGGACGCTTAGTTTAGGAGATATGGGCAAAAAAAGTTTTTCATATAAAAATTTCAATTTTTTTAGGTTTTGGGTGGATTTTTCAATTTTTTGGGGGTGGTCACGAATTAAAGTCCTTTTCGCTCTAGGACGCATATTTCAGGAGATATGGGCAAAAGAAGCTTTTCATATAAAAATTTCAATTTTTTTAGGTTTTGGGTGGATTTTTCAATTTTTTGGGGGAGGTCACGAATTAAAGTCCTTTTCGCTCTAGGACGCATATTTAAGGAGATATGGGCAAAAGAAGTTTTTCATATAAAAATTTCATTTTTTTTAGGTTTTGGGTGGATTTTTCAATTTTTTGGGGGGTGGTCACGAATTAAAGTCCTTTTCGCTCTAGGACGCTTAGTTTAGGAGATATGGGCAAAAAAAGTTTTTCATATAAAAATTTAATTTTTTTTAGGTTTTGGGTGGATTTTTCAATTTTTTGGGGGAGGTCACGAATTAAAGTCCTTTTCGCTCTAGGACGCATATTTAAGGAGATATGGGCAAAAGAAGTTTTTCATATAAAAATTTCATTTTTTTTAGGTTTTGGGTGGATTTTTCAATTTTTTGGCGGTGGTCACGAATTAAAGTCCTTTTCGCTCTAGGAAGCATATTTAAGGAGATATGGGCAAAAGAAGTTTTTCATATAAATATTTCAATTTTTTTAGGTTTTGGGTGGATTTTTCAATTTTTTGGGGGTGGTCACGAATTAAAGTCGTTTTCGCTCTAGGACGCTTAGTTTAGGAGATATGGGCAAAAGAAGTTTTTCATATAAAAATTTAATTTTTTTTAGGTTTTGGGTGGATTTTTCAATTTTTTGGGGAGGTCACGAATTAAAGTCCATTTCGCTCTAGGACGCATATTTAAGGAGATATGGGCAAAAGAAGTTTTTCATATAAAAATTTCAATTTTTTTAGGTTTTGGGTGGATTTTTCAATTTTTTGGCGGTGGTCACGAATTAAAGTCCTTTTCGCTCTAGGAAGCATATTTAAGGAGATATGGGCAAAAGAAGTTTTTCATATAAAAATTTCAATTTTTTTAGGTTTTGGGTGGATTTTTCAATTTTTTGGGGGAGGTCACGAATTAAAGTCCTTTTCGCTCTAGGACGCATATTTAAGGAGATATGGGCAAAAGAAGTTTTTCATATAAAAATTTCAATTTTTTTAGGTTTTGGGTGGATTTTTCAATTTTTTGGGGGTGGTCACGAATTAAAGTCCTTTTCGCTCTAGGACGCATATTTAAGGAGATATGGGCAAAAGAAGTTTTTCATATAAAAATTTAATTTTTTTTAGGTTTTGTGTGGATTTTTCAATTTTTTGGGGGTGGTCACGAATTAAAGTCCTTTTCGCTCTAGGACGCATATTTAAGGAGATATGGCAAAAGAAGTTTTTCATATAAAAATTTAATTTTTTTTAGGTTTTGGGTGGATTTTTCAATTTTTTTGGGGTGGTCACGAATTAAAGTCCTTTTCGCTCTAGGACGCTTAGTTTAGGAGATATGGGCAAAAGAAGTTTTTCATATAAACATTTCAATTTTTTTAGGTTTTGGGTGGATTTTTCAATTTTTTGCGGGTGGTCACGAATTAAAGTCCTTTTCGCTCTAGGACGCTTAGTTTAGGAGATATGGGCAAAAGAAGTTTTTCATATAAAAATTTCAATTTTTTTAGGTTTTGGGTGGATTTTTCAATTTGTTGGGGGTGGTCACGAATTAAAGTCCTTTTCGCTCTAGGACGCATATTTAAGGAGATATGGGCAAAAGAAGTTTTTCATATAAAAATTTCAATTTTTTTAGGTTTTGGGTGGATTTTTCAATTGTTTGGGGGTGGTCACGAATTAAAGTCCTTTTCGCTCTAGGACGCTTAGTTTAGGAGATATGGGCAAAAGAAGTTTTTCATATAAAAATTTCAATTTTTTTAGGTTTTGGGTGGATTTTTCAATTTTTGGGGAGGTCACGAATTAAAGTCCTCTTCGCTCTAGGACGCATATGTAAGGAGATATGGGCAAAAGAAGTTTTTCATATAAAAATTTCAATTTTTTTAGGTTTTGGGTGGATTTTTCAATTTTTTTGGGGTGGTCACGAATTAAAGTCCTTTTCGCTCTAGGACGCTTAGTTTAGGAGATATGGGCAAAAAAAGTTTTTCATATAAAAATTTCAATTTTTTTAGGTTTTGGGTGGATTTTTCAATTTTTTGGGGGTGGTCACG
Source organism: Haematobia irritans (assembly GCF_050003625.1). Taxonomy (NCBI): domain Eukaryota; kingdom Metazoa; phylum Arthropoda; class Insecta; order Diptera; family Muscidae; genus Haematobia; species Haematobia irritans. Next base: position 160,738,243 of record NC_134397.1, on the reverse strand, counting down.
AATTAAAGTCCTTTTCGCTCTAGGACGCATATTTAAGGAGATATGGGCAAAAGAAGCTTTTCATATAAAAATTTCAATTTTTTTAGGTTTTGGGTGGATTTTTCAATTTTTTGGGGGAGGTCACGAATTAAAGTCCTTTTCGCTCTAGGACGCATATTTAAGGAGATATGGGCAAAAGAAGTTTTTCATATAAAAATTTCATTTTTTTTAGGTTTTGGGTGGATTTTTCAATTTTTTGGGGGGTGGTCACGAATTAAAGTCCTTTTCGCTCTAGGACGCTTAGTTTAGGAGATATGGGCAAAAAAAGTTTTTCATATAAAAATTTAATTTTTTTTAGGTTTTGGGTGGATTTTTCAATTTTTTGGGGGAGGTCACGAATTAAAGTCCTTTTCGCTCTAGGACGCATATTTAAGGAGATATGGGCAAAAGAAGTTTTTCATATAAAAATTTCATTTTTTTTAGGTTTTGGGTGGATTTTTCAATTTTTTGGCGGTGGTCACGAATTAAAGTCCTTTTCGCTCTAGGAAGCATATTTAAGGAGATATGGGCAAAAGAAGTTTTTCATATAAATATTTCAATTTTTTTAGGTTTTGGGTGGATTTTTCAATTTTTTGGGGGTGGTCACGGATTAAAGTCGTTTTCGCTCTAGGACGCTTAGTTTAGGAGATATGGGCAAAAGAAGTTTTTCATATAAAAATTTAATTTTTTTAGGTTTTGGGTGGATTTTTCAATTTTTTGGGGAGGTCACGAATTAAAGTCCTTTTCGCTCTAGGACGCATATTTAAGGAGATATGGGCAAAAGAAGTTTTTCATATAAAAATTTCAATTTTTTTAGGTTTTGGGTGGATTTTTCAATTTTTTGGCGGTGGTCACGAATTAAAGTCCTTTTCGCTCTAGGAAGCATATTTAAGGAGATATGGGCAAAAGAAGTTTTTCATATAAAAATTTCAATTTTTTTAGGTTTTGGGTGGATTTTTCAATTTTTTGGGGGAGGTCACGAATTAAAGTCCTTTTCGCTCTAGGACGCATATTTAAGGAGATATGGGCAAAAGAAGTTTTTCATATAAAAATTTAATTTTTTTTAGGTTTTGTGTGGATTTTTCAATTTTTTGGGGGTGGTCACGAATTAAAGTCCTTTTCGCTCTAGGACGCATATTTAAGGAGATATGGCAAAAGAAGTTTTTCATATAAAAATTTAATTTTTTTTAGGTTTTGGGTGGATTTTTCAATTTTTTTGGGGTGGTCACGAATTAAAGTCCTTTTCGCTCTAGGACGCTTAGTTTAGGAGATATGGGCAAAAGAAGTTTTTCATATAAACATTTCAATTTTTTTAGGTTTTGGGTGGATTTTTTAATTTTTTGGGGGTGGTCACGAATTAAAGTCCTTTTCGCTCTAGGACGCATATTTAAGGAGATATGGGCAAAAGAAGTTTTTCATATAAAAATTTCAATTTTTTTAGGTTTTGGGTGGATTTTTCAATTTTTTGGGGGTGGTCACGAATTAAAGTCCTTTTCGCTCTAGGACGCTTAGTTTAGGAGATATGGGCAAAAGATGTTTTTCATATAAAAATTTTAATTTTTTTAGGTTTTGGGTGGATTTTTCAATTTTTTGTGGAGGTCACGAATTAAAGTCCTTTTCGCTCTAGGACGCATATTTAAGGAGATATGGGCAAAAGAAGTTTTTCATATAAAAATTTAAATTTTTTTAGGTTTTGGGTGGATTTTTCAATTTTTTGGGGGTGGTCACGAATTAAAGTCCTTTTCGCTCTAGGACGCTTAGTTTAGGAGATATGGGCAAAACAAGTTTTTCGTATAAAAATTTCAATTTTTTTAGGTTTTGGTGGATTTTTCAATTTTTTTGGGGTGGTCACGAATTAAAGTCCTTTTCGCTCTAGGACGCTTAGTTTAGGAGATATGGGCAAAAGAAGTTTTTCATATAAACATTTCAATTTTTTTAGGTTTTGGGTGGATTTTTTAATTTTTTGGGGGTGGTCACGAATTAAAGTCCTTTTCGCTCTAGGACGCATATTTAAGGAGATATGGGCAAAAGAAGTTTTTCATATAAAAATTTCAATTTTTTTAGGTTTTGGGTGGATTTTTCAATTTTTTGGGGGTGGTCACGAATTAAAGTCCTTTTCGCTCTAGGACGCTTAGTTTAGGAGATATGGGCAAAAGATGTTTTTCATATAAAAATTTTAATTTTTTTAGGTTTTGGGTGGATTTTTCAATTTTTTGGGGAGGTCACGAATTAAAGTCCTTTTCGCTCTAGGACGCATATTTAAGGAGATATGGGCAAAAGAAGTTTTTCATATAAAAATTTAAATTTTTTTAGGTTTTGGGTGGATTTTTCAATTTTTTGGGGGTGGTCACGAATTAAAGTCCTTTTCGCTCTAGGACGCTTAGTTTAGGAGATATGGGCAAAAGAAGTTTTTCGTATAAAAATTTCAATTTTTTTAGGTTTTGAGTGGATTTTTCAATTTTTTGGGGAAGGTCACGAATTAAAGTCCTTTTCGCTCTAGGACGCATATTTAAGGAGATATGGGCAAAAGAAGTTTTTCATATAAAAATTTCATTTTTTTTAGGTTTTGGGTGGATTTTTCAATTTTTTTGGGGTGGTCACGAATTAAAGTCCTTTTCGCTCTAGGACGCTTAGTTTAGGAGATATGGGCAAAAGAAGTTTTTCATATATAAATTTCAATTTTTTTAGGTTTTGGGTGGATTTTTCAATTTTTTCGGGGTGGTCACGAATTAAAGTCCTTTTCGCTCTAGGACGCATATTTAAGGAGATATGGGCAAAAGAAGCGTTTCATATAAAAATTTCAATTTTTTAGGTTTTGGGTGGATTTTTCAATTTTTTGGGGGAGGTCACGAATTAAAGTCCTTTTCGCTCTAGGACGCATATTTAAGGAGATATGGGCAAAAGAAGTTTTTCATATAAAAATTTCAATTTTTTTAGGTTTTGCAAAAGAAGTTTTTCATATAAAAATTTCAATTTTTTTAGGTTTTGGGTGGATTTTTCAATTTTTTGGGGGTGGTCACGAATTAAAGTCCTTTTCGCTCTAGGACGCATATTTAAGGAGATATGGGCAAAAGAAGTTTTTCATATAAAAATTTCAATTTTTTTAGGTTTTGGGTGGATTTTTAAATTTTTTGGGGGTGGTCACGAATTAAAGTCCTTTTCGCTCTAGGACGCTTAGTTTAGGAGATATGGGCAAAAAAGTTTTTCATATAAAAATTTAATTTTTTTTAGGTTTTGGGTGGATTTTTCAATTTTTTGGGGGAGGTCACGAATTAAAGTCCTTTTCGCTCTAGGACGCATATTTAAGGAGATATGGGCAAAAGAAGTTTTTCATATAAAAATTTCATTTTTTTTTAGGTTTTGGGTGGATTTTTCAATTTTTTGGCGGTGGTCACGAATTAAAGTCCTTTTCGCTCTAGGAAGCATATTTAAGGAGATATGGGCAAAAGAAGTTTTTCATATAAATATTTCAATTTTTTTAGGTTTTGGGTGGATTTTTCAATTTTTTGGGGGTGGTCACGAATTAAATTCGTTTTCGCTCTAGGACGCTTAGTTTAGGAGATATGGGCAAAAGAAGTTTTTCATATAAAAATTTAATTTTTTTTAGGTTTTGGGTGGATTTTTCAATTTTTTGGGGAGGTCACGAATTAAAGTCCTTTTCGCTCTAGGACGCATATTTAAGGAGATATGGGCAAAAGAAGTTTTTCATATAAAAATTTCAATTTTTTTAGGTTTTGGGTGGATTTTTCCATTTTTTGGCGGTGGTCACGAATTAAAGTCCTTTTCGCTCTAGGAAGCATATTTAAGGAGATATGGGCAAAAGAAGTTTTTCATATAAAAATTTCAATTTTTTTAGGTTTTGGGTGGATTTTTCAATTTTTTGGGGGTGGTCACGAATTAAAGTCCTTTTCGCTCTAGGACGCATATGTAAGGAGATATGGGCAAAAGAAGTTTTTCATATAAAAATTTAATTTTTTTTAGGTTTTGTGTGGATTTTTCAATTTTTTGGGGGTGGTCACGAATTAAAGTCCTTTTCGCTCTAGGACGCATATTTAAGGAGATATGGGCAAAAGAAGTTTTTCATATAAAAATTTAATTTTTTTTAGGTTTTGGGTGGATTTTTCAATTTTATGGGGGTGGTCACGAATTAAAGTCCTTTTCGCTCTAGGACGCATATTTAAGGAGATATGGGCAAAAGAAGTTTTTCATATAAAAATTTAAATTTTTTTAGGTTTTGGGTGGATTTTTCAATTTTTTGGGGGAGGTCACGAATTAAAGTCCTTTTCGCTCTAGGACGCATATTTAAGGAGATATGGGCAAAAGAGGTTTTTCATATAAAAATTTAAATTTTTTTAGGTTTTGGGTGGATTTTTCAATTTTTTTGGGGTGGTCACGAATTAAAGTCCTTTTCGCTCTAGGACGCTTAGTTTAGGAGATATGGGCAAAAGAAGTTTTTCATATAAACATTTCAATTTTTTTAGGTTTTGGGTGGATTTTTTAATTTTTTGGGGGTGGTCACGAATTAAAGTCCTTTTCGCTCTAGGACGCATATTTAAGGAGATATGGGCAAAAGAAGTTTTTCATATAAAAATTTCAATTATTTTAGGTTTTGGGTGGATTTTTCAATTTTTTGGGGGTGGTCACGAATTAAAGTCCTTTTCGCTCTAGGACGCTTAGTTTAGGAGATATGGGCAAAAGAAGTTTTTCATATAAAAATTTTAATTTTTTTAGGTTTTGGATGGATTTTTCAATTTTTTGGGGAGGTCACGAATTAAAGTCCTTTTCGCTCTAGGACGCATATTTAAGGAGATATGGGCAAAAGAAGTTTTTCATATAAAAATTTAAATTTTTTTAGGTTTTGGGTGGATTTTTCAATTTTTTGGGGGTGGTCACGAATTAAAGTCCTTTTCGCTCTAGGACGCTTAGTTTAGGAGATATGGGCAAAAGAAGTTTTTCGTATAAAAATTTCAATTTTTTTAGGTTTTGAGTGGATTTTTCAATTTTTTGGGGAAGGTCACGAATTAAAGTCCTTTTCGCTCTAGGACGCATATTTAAGGAGATATGGGCAAAAGAAGTTTTTCATATAAAAATTTAAATTTTTTTAGGTTTTGGGTGGAATTTTCAATTTTTTGGGGGTGGTCACGAATTAAAGTCCTTTTCGCTCTAGGACGCTTAGTTTAGGAGATATGGGCAAAAGAAGTTTTTCGTATAAAAATTTCAATTTTTTTAGGTTTTGAGTGGATTTTTCAATTTTTTGGGGAAGGTCACGAATTAAAGTCCTTTTCGCTCTAGGACGCATATTTAAGGAGATATGGGCAAAAGAAGTTTTTCATATAAAAATTTCAATTTTTTTAGGTTTTGGGTGGATTTTTCAATTTTTTTGGGGTGGTCACGAATTAAAGTCCTTTTCGCTCTAGGACGCTTAGTTTAGGAGATATGGGCAAAAGAAGTTTTTCATATATAAATTTCAATTTTTTTAGGTTTTGGGTGGATTTTTCAATTTTTTGGGGGTGGTCACGAATTAAAGTCCTTTTCGCTCTAGGACGCATATTTAAAGAGATATGGGCAAAAGAAGCTTTTCATATAAAAATTTCAATTTTTTTAGGTTTTGGGTGGATTTTTCAATTTTTTGGGGGAGGTCACGAATTAAAGTCCTTTTCGCTCTAGGACGCATATTTAAGGAGATATGGGCAAAAGAAGTTTTTCATATAAAAATTTCAATTTTTTAGGTTTTGGGTGGATTTTTCAATTTTTTGGGGGTGGTCACGAATTAAAGTCCTTTTCGCTCTAGGACGCATATTTAAGGAGATATGGGCAAAAGAAGTTTTTCATATAAAAATTTCAATTTTTTTAGGTTTTGGGTGGATTTTTCAATTTTTTGGCGGTGGTCACGAATTAAAGTCCTTTTCGCTCTAGGACGCATATTTAAGGAGATATGGGCAAAAGAAGTTTTTCATATAAAAATTTCAATTTTTTTAGGTTTTGGGTGGATTTTTCAATTTTTTGGGGGTGGTCACGAATTAAAGTCCTTTTCGCTCTAGGACGCTTAGTTTAGGAGATATGGGCAAAAGAAGTTTTTCATATAAAAATTTTAATTTTTTTAGGTTTTGGGTGGATTTTTCAATTTTTTGGGGAGGTCACGAATTAAAGTCCTTTTCGCTCTAGGACGCATATTTAAGGAGATATGGGCAAAAGAAGTTTTTCATATAAAAATTTAAATTTTTTTAGGTTTTGGGTGGATTTTTAAATTTTTTGGTCACGAATTAAAGTCCTTTTCGCTCTAGGACGCTTAGTTTAGGAGATATGGGCAAAAAAAGTTTTTCATATAAAAATTTAATTTTTTTTAGGTTTTGGGTGGATTTTTCAATTTTTTGGGGGAGGTCACGAATTAAAGTCCTTTTCGCTCTAGGACGCATATTTAAGGAGATATGGGCAAAAGAAGTTTTTCATATAAAAATTTCATTTTTTTTAGGTTTTGGGTGGATTTTTCAATTTTTTGGCGGTGGTCACGAATTAAAGTCCTTTTCGCTCTAGGAAGCATATTTAAGGAGATATGGGCAAAAGAAGTTTTTCATATAAATATTTCAATTTTTTTAGGTTTTGGGTGGATTTTTCAATTTTTTGGGGGTGGTCACGAATTAAAGTCGTTTTCGCTCTAGGACGCTTAGTTTAGGAGATATGGGCAAAAGAAGTTTTTCATATAAAAATTTAATTTTTTTTAGGTTTTGGGTGGATTTTTCAATTTTTTGGGGAGGTCACGAATTAAAGTCCTTTTCGCTCTAGGACGCATATTTAAGGAGATATGGGCAAAAGAAGTTTTTCATATAAAAATTTCAATTTTTTTAGGTTTTGGGTGGATTTTTCCATTTTTTGGCAGTGGTCACGAATTAAAGTCCTTTTCGCTCTAGGAAGCATATTTAAGGAGATATGGGCAAAAGAAGTTTTTCATATAAAAATTTCAATTTTTTTAGGTTTTGGGTGGATTTTTCAATTTTTTGGGGGTGGTCACGAATTAAAGTCCTTTTCGCTCTAGGACGCATATTTAAGGAGATATGGGCAAAAGAAGTTTTTCATATAAAAATTTAATTTTTTTTAGGTTTTGTGTGGATTTTTCAATTTTTTGGGGGTGGTCACGAATTAAAGTCCTTTTCGCTCTAGGACGCATATTTAAGGAGATATGGGCAAAAGAAGTTTTTCATATAAAAATTTAATTTTTTTTAGGTTTTGGGTGGATTTTTCAATTTTATGGGGGTGGTCACGAATTAAAGTCCTTTTCGCTCTAGGACGCATATTTAAGGAGATATGGGCAAAAGAAGTTTTTCATATAAAAATTTAAATTTTTTTAGGTTTTGGGTGGATTTTTCAATTTTTTGGGGGAGGTCACGAATTAAAGTCCTTTTCGCTCTAGGACGCATATTTAAGGAGATATGGGCAAAAGAGGTTTTTCATATAAAAATTTAAATTTTTTTAGGTTTTGGGTGGATTTTTCAATTTTTTTGGGGTGGTCACGAATTAAAGTCCTTTTCGCTCTAGGACGCTTAGTTTAGGAGATATGGGCAAAAGAAGTTTTTCATATAAACATTTCAATTTTTTTAGGTTTTGGGTGGATTTTTTAATTTTTTGGGGGTGGTCACGAATTAAAGTCCTTTTCGCTCTAGGACGCATATTTAAGGAGATATGGGCAAAAGAAGTTTTTCATATAAAAATTTCAATTTTTTTAGGTTTTGGGTGGATTTTTCAATTTTTTGGGGGTGGTCACGAATTAAAGTCCTTTTCGCTCTAGGACGCTTAGTTTAGGAGATATGGGCAAAAGAAGTTTTTCATATAAAAATTTTAATTTTTTTAGGTTTTGGATGGATTTTTCAATTTTTTGGGGAGGTCACGAATTAAAGTCCTTTTCGCTCTAGGACGCATATTTAAGGAGATATGGGCAAAAGAAGTTTTTCATATAAAAATTTAAATTTTTTTAGGTTTTGGGTGGATTTTTCAATTTTTTGGGGGTGGTCACGAATTAAAGTCCTTTTCGCTCTAGGACGCTTAGTTTAGGAGATATGGGCAAAAGAAGTTTTTCGTATAAAAATTTCAATTTTTTTAGGTTTTGAGTGGATTTTTCAATTTTTTGGGGAAGGTCACGAATTAAAGTCCTTTTCGCTCTAGGACGCATATTTAAGGAGATATGGGCAAAAGAAGTTTTTCATATAAAAATTTAAATTTTTTTAGGTTTTGGGTGGAATTTTCAATTTTTTGGGGGTGGTCACGAATTAAAGTCCTTTTCGCTCTAGGACGCTTAGTTTAGGAGATATGGGCAAAAGAAGTTTTTCGTATAAAAATTTCAATTTTTTTAGGTTTTGAGTGGATTTTTCAATTTTTTGGGGAAGGTCACGAATTAAAGTCCTTTTCGCTCTAGGACGCATATTTAAGGAGATATGCGCAAAAGAAGTTTTTCATATAAAAATTTCAATTTTTTTAGGTTTTGGGTGGATTTTTCAATTTTTTTTGGGGTGGTCACGAATTAAAGTCCTTTTCGCTCTAGGACGCTTAGTTTAGGAGATATAGGCAAAAGAAGTTTTTCATATATAAATTTCAATTTTTTTAGGTTTTGGGTGGATTTTTCAATTTTTTGGGGGTGGTCACGAATTAAAGTCCTTTTCGCTCTAGGACGCATATTTAAAGAGATATGGGCAAAAGAAGCTTTTCATATAAAAATTTCAATTTTTTTAGGTTTTGGGTGGATTTTTCAATTTTTTGGGATAGGTCACGAATTAAAGTCCTTTTCGCTCTAGGACGCATATTTAAGGAGATATGGGCAAAAGAAGTTTTTCATATAAAAATTTCAATTTTTTAGGTTTTGGGTGGATTTTTCAATTTTTTGGGGGTGGTCACGAATTAAAGTCCTTTTCGCTCTAGGACGCATATTTAAGGAGATATGGGCAAAAGAAGTTTTTCATATAAAAATTTCAATTTTTTTAGGTTTTGGGTGGATTTTTCAATTTTTTGGCGGTGGTCACGAATTAAAGTCCTTTTCGCTCTAGGACGCATATTTAAGGAGATATGGGCAAAAGAAGTTTTTCATATAAAAATTTCAATTTTTTTAGGTTTTGGGTGGATTTTTCAATTTTTTGGGGGTGGTCACGAATTAAAGTCCTTTTCGCTCTAGGACGCTTAGTTTAGGAGATATGGGCAAAAGAAGTTTTTCATATAAAAATTTTAATTTTTTTAGGTTTTGGGTGGATTTTTCAATTTTTTGGGGAGGTCACGAATTAAAGTCCTTTTCGCTCTAGGACGCATATTTAAGGAGATATGGGCAAAAGAAGTTTTTCATATAAAAATTTAAATTTTTTTAGGTTTTGGGTGGATTTTTCAATTTTTTGGGGGTGGTCACGAATTAAAGTCCTTTTCGCTCTAGGACGCTTAGTTTAGGAGATATGGGCAAAAGAAGTTTTTCGTATAAAAATTTCAATTTTTTTAGGTTTTGAGTGGATTTTTCAATTTTTTGGGGAAGGTCACGAATTAAAGTCCTTTTCGCTCTAGGACGCATATTTAAGGAGATATGGGCAAAAGAAGTTTTTCATATAAAAATTTCAATTTTTTTAGGTTTTGGGTGGATTTTTCAATTTTTTTGGGGTGGTCACGAATTAAAGTCCTTTTCGCTCTAGGACGCTTAGTTTAGGAGATATGGGCAAAAGAAGTTTTTCATATATAAATTTCAATTTTTTTAGGTTTTGGGTGGATTTTTCAATCTTTTGGGGGTGGTCACGAATTAAAGTCCTTTTCGCTCTAGGACGCATATTTAAGGAGATATGGGCAAAAGTAGCTTTTCATATAAAAATTTCAATTTTTTTAGGTTTTGGGTGGATTTTTCAATTTTTTGGGGGAGGTCACGAATTAAAGTCCTTTTCGCTCTAGGACGCATATTTAAGGAGATATGGGCAAAAGAAGTTTTTCATATAAAAATTTCAATTTTTTTAGGTTTTGCAAAAGAAGTTTTTCATATAAAAATTTCAATTTTTTTAGGTTTTGGGTGGATTTTTCAATTTTTTGGGGGTGGTCACGAATTAAAGTCCTTTTCGCTCTAGGACGCATATTTAATGAGATATGGGCAAAAGAAGTTTTTCATATAAAAATTTAAATTTTTTTAGGTTTTGGGTGGATTTTCCAATTTTTTGGGGGTGGTCACGAATTAAAGTCCTTTTCGCTCTAGGACGCTTAGTTTAGGAGATATGGGCAAAAGAAGTTTTTCATATAAAAATTTCAATTTTTTCAGGTTTTGGGTGGATTTTTCAATTTTTTGGGGAGGTCACGAATTAAAGTCCTTTTCGCTCTAGGACGCATATTTAAGGAGATATGGGCAAAAGAAGTTTTTCATATAAAAATTTCAATTTTTTTAGGTTTTGGGTGGATTTTTCAATTTTTTTGGGGTGGTCACGAATTAAAGTCCTTTTCGCTCTAGGACGCTTAGTTTAGGAGATATGGGCAAAAGAAGTTTTTCATATATAAATTTCAATTTTTTTAGGTTTTGGGTGGATTTTTCAATTTTTTGGGGGTGGTCACGAATTAAAGTCCTTTTCGCTCTAGGACGCATATTTAAGGAGATATGGGCAAAAGAAGTTTTTCATATAAAAATTTCAATTTTTTAGGTTTTGGGTGGATTTTTCAATTTTTTGGGGGTGGTCACGAATTAAAGTCCTTTTCGCTCTAGGACGCATATTTAAGGAGATATGGGCAAAAGAAGTTTTTCATATAAAAATTTCAATTTTTTAGGTTTTGGGTGGATTTTTCAATTTTTTGGGGGTGGTCACGAATTAAAGTCCTTTTCGCTCTAGGACGCTTAGTTTAGGAGATATGGGCAAAAGAAGTTTTTCATATAAAAATTTAATTTTTTTTAGGTTTTGGGTGGATTTTTCAATTTTTTGGGGGAGGTCACGAATTAAAGTCCTTTTCGCTCTAGGACGCATATTTAAGGAGATATGGGCAAAAGAAGTTTTTCATATAAAAATTTCAATTTTTTTAGGTTTTGGGTGGATTTTTCAATTTTTTGGCGGTGGTCACGAATTAAAGTCCTTTTCGCTCTAGGAAGCATATTTAAGGAGATATGGGCAAAAGAAGTTTTTCATATAAAAATTTCAATTTTTTTAGGTTTTGGGTGGATTTTTCAATTTTTTGGGGGTGGTCACGAATTAAAGTCCTTTTCGCTCTAGGACGCTTAGTTTAGGAGATATGGGCAAAAGAAGTTTTTCATATAAAAATTTAATTTTTTTTAGGTTTTGGGTGGATTTTGCAATTTTTTGGGGAGGTCACGAATTAAAGTCCTTTTCGCTCTAGGACGTATATTTAAGGAGATATGGGCAAAAGAAGTTTTTCATATAAAAATTTCAATTTTTTTAGGTTTTGGGTGGATTTTTCAATTTTTTGGCGGTGGTCACGAATTAAAGTCCTTTTCGCTCTAGGAAGCATATTTAAGGAGATATGGGCAAAAGAAGTTTTTCATATAAAAATTTCAATTTTTTTAGGTTTTGGGTGGATTTTTCAATTTTTTGGGGTGGTCACGAATTAAAGTCCTTTTCGCTCTAGGACGCATATTTAAGGAGATATGGGCAAAAGAAATTTTTCATATAAAAATTTCAATTTTTTTAGGTTTTGGGTGGATTTTTCAATTTTTTGGGAGAGGTCACGAATTAAAGTCCTTTTCGCTCTAGGACGCATATTTAAGGAGATATGGGTAAAAGAAGTTTTTCATATAAAAATTTCAATTTTTTTAGGTTTTGGGTGGATTTTGCAATTTTTTGGAGGTGGTCACGAATTAAAGTCCTTTTCGCTCTAGGACGCATATTTAAGGAGATATGGGCAAAAGAAGTTTTTCATATAAAAATTTAATTTTTTTTTAGGTTTTGTGTGGATTTTTCAATTTTTTGGGGGTGGTCACGAATTAAAGTCCTTTTCGCTCTAGGACGCATATTTAAGGAGATATGGGCAAAAGAAAATTTTCATATACAAATTTAATTTTTTTTAGGTTTTGGGTGGATTTTTCAATTTTTTGGGGGTGGTCACGAATTAAAGTCCTTTTCGCTCTAGGACGCTTAGTTTAGGAGATATGGGCAAAAGAAGTTTTTCATATAAAAATTTCAATTTTTTTAGGTTTTGGGTGGATTTTTCAATTTTTTGGCGGTGGTCACGAATTAAAGTCCTTTTCGCTCTAGGAAGCATATTTAAGGAGATATGGGCAAAAGAAGTTTTTCATATAAAAATTTCAATTTTTTTAGGTTTTGGGTGGATTTTTCAATTTTTTGGGGTGGTCACGAATTATAGTCCTTTTCGCTCTAGGACGCATATTTCAGGAGATATGGGCAAAAGAAGTTTTTCATATAAAAATTTCAATTTTTTTAGGTTTTGGGTGGATTTTTCAAATTTTTGGGGGAGGTCACGAATTAAAGTCCTTTTCGCTCTAGGACGCATATTTAAGGAGATATGGGCAAAAGAAGTTTTTCATATAAAATTTCAATGTTTTTAGGTTTTGGGTGGATTTTTAAATTTTTTGGGGGTGGTCACGAATTAAAGTCCTTTTCGCTCTAGGACGCATATTTAAGGAGATATGGGCAAAAGAAGTTTTTCATATAAAAATTTCAATTTTTTTAGGTTTTGGGTGGATTTTTCAATTTTTTGGCGGTGGTCACGAATTAAAGTCCTTTTCGCTCAAGGACGCATATTTAAGGAGATATGGGCAAAAGAAGTTTTTCATATAAAAATTTCAATTTTTTTAGGTTTTGGGTGGATTTTTCAATTTTTTGGGGGTGGTCACGAATTAAAGTCCTTTTCGCTCTAGGACGCTTAGTTTAGGAGATATGGGCAAAAGAAGTTTTTCATATAAAAATTTTAATTTTTTTAGGTTTTGGGTGGATTTTTCAATTTTTTGGGGAGGTCACGAATTAAAGTCCTTTTCGCTCTAGGACGCATATTTAAGGAGATATGGGCAAAAGAAGTTTTTCATATAAAAATTTAAATTTTTTTAGGTTTTGGGTGGATTTTTAAATTTTTTGGTCACGAATTAAAGTCCTTTTCGCTCTAGGACGCTTAGTTTAGGAGATATGGGCAAAAAAAGTTTTTCATATAAAAATTTCATTTTTTTTAGGTTTTGGGTGGATTTTTCAATTTTTTGGGGGAGGTCACGAATTAAAGTCCTTTTCGCTCTAGGACGCATATTTAAGGAGATATGGGCAAAAGAAGTTTTTCATATAAAAATTTCATTTTTTTTAGGTTTTGGGTGGATTTTTCAATTTTTTGGCGGTGGTCACGAATTAAAGTCCTTTTCGCTCTAGGAAGCATATTTAAGGAGATATGGGCAAAAGAAGTTTTTCATATAAATATTTCAATTTTTTTAGGTTTTGGGTGGATTTTTCAATTTTTTGGGGGTGGTCACGAATTAAAGTCGTTTTCGCTCTAGGACGCTTAGTTTAGGAGATATGGGCAAAAGAAGTTTTTCATATAAAAATTTAATTTTTTTTAGGTTTTGGGTGGATTTTTCAATTTTTTGGGGAGGTCACGAATTAAAGTCCTTTTCGCTCTAGGACGCATATTTAAGGAGATATGGGCAAAAGAAGTTTTTCATATAAAAATTTCAATTTTTTTAGGTTTTGGGTGGGTTTTTCCATTTTTTGGCAGTGGTCACGAATTAAAGTCCTTTTCGCTCTAGGAAGCATATTTAAGGAGATATGGGCAAAAGAAGTTTTTCATATAAAAATTTCAATTTTTTTAGGTTTTGGGTGGATTTTTCAATTTTTTGGGGGTGGTCACGAATTAAAGTCCTTTTCGCTCTAGGACGCATATTTAAGGAGATATGGGCAAAAGAAGTTTTTCATATAAAAATTTAATTTTTTTTAGGTTTTGTGTGGATTTTTCAATTTTTTGGGGGTGGTCACGAATTAAAGTCCTTTTCGCTCTAGGACGCATATTTAAGGAGATATGGGCAAAAGAAGTTTTTCATATAAAAATTTAATTTTTTTTAGGTTTTGGGTGGATTTTTCAATTTTATGGGGGTGGTCACGAATTAAAGTCCTTTTCGCTCTAGGACGCATATTTAAGGAGATATGGGCAAAAGAAGTTTTTCATATAAAAATTTAAATTTTTTTAGGTTTTGGGTGGATTTTTCAATTTTTTGGGGGAGGTCACGAATTAAAGTCCTTTTCGCTCTAGGACGCATATTTAAGGAGATATGGGCAAAAGAGGTTTTTCATATAAAAATTTAAATTTTTTTAGGTTTTGGGTGGATTTTTCAATTTTTTTGGGGTGGTCACGAATTAAAGTCCTTTTCGCTCTAGGACGCTTAGTTTAGGAGATATGGGCAAAAGAAGTTTTTCATATAAACATTTCAATTTTTTTAGGTTTTGGGTGGATTTTTTAATTTTTTGGGGGTGGTCACGAATTAAAGTCCTTTTCGCTCTAGGACGCATATTTAAGGAGATATGGGCAAAAGAAGTTTTTCATATAAAAATTTCAATTTTTTTAGGTTTTGGGTGGATTTTTCAATTTTTTGGGGGTGGTCACGAATTAAAGTCCTTTTCGCTCTAGGACGCTTAGTTTAGGAGATATGGGCAAAAGAAGTTTTTCATATAAAAATTTTAATTTTTTTAGGTTTTGGATGGATTTTTCAATTTTTTGGGGAGGTCACGAATTAAAGTCCTTTTCGCTCTAGGACGCATATTTAAGGAGATATGGGCAAAAGAAGTTTTTCATATAAAAATTTAAATTTTTTTAGGTTTTGGGTGGATTTTTCAATTTTTTGGGGGTGGTCACGAATTAAAGTCCTTTTCGCTCTAGGACGCTTAGTTTAGGAGATATGGGCAAAAGAAGTTTTTCGTATAAAAATTTCAATTTTTTTAGGTTTTGAGTGGATTTTTCAATTTTTTGGGGAAGGTCACGAATTAAAGTCCTTTTCGCTCTAGGACGCATATTTAAGGAGATATGGGCAAAAGAAGTTTTTCATATAAAAATTTAAATTTTTTTAGGTTTTGGGTGGAATTTTCAATTTTTTGGGGGTGGTCACGAATTAAAGTCCTTTTCGCTCTAGGACGCTAAGTTTAGGAGATATGGGCAAAAGAAGTTTTTCGTATAAAAATTTCAATTTTTTTAGGTTTTGAGTGGATTTTTCAATTTTTTGGGGAAGGTCACGAATTAAAGTCCTTTTCGCTCTAGGACGCATATTTAAGGAGATATGGGCAAAAGAAGTTTTTCATATAAAAATTTCAATTTTTTTAGGTTTTGGGTGGATTTTTCAATTTTTTTGGGGTGGTCACGAATTAAAGTCCTTTTCGCTCTAGGACGCTTAGTTTAGGAGATATGGGCAAAAGAAGTTTTTCATATATAAATTTCAATTTTTTTAGGTTTTGGGTGGATTTTTCAATTTTTTGGGGGTGGTCACGAATTAAAGTCCTTTTCGCTCTAGGACGCATATTTAAAGAGATATGGGCAAAAGAAGTTTTTCATATAAAAATTTCAATTTTTTTAGGTTTTGGGTGGATTTTTCAATTTTTTGGCGGTGGTCACGAATTAAAGTCCTTTTCGCTCTAGGACGCATATTTAAGGAGATATGGGCAAAAGAAGTTTTTCATATAAAAATTTCAATTTTTTTAGGTTTTGGGTGGATTTTTCAATTTTTTGGGGGTGGTCACGAATTAAAGTCCTTTTCGCTCTAGGACGCTTAGTTTAGGAGATATGGGCAAAAGAAGTTTTTCATATAAAAATTTTAATTTTTTTAGGTTTTGGGTGGATTTTTCAATTTTTTGGGGAGGTCACGAATTAAAGTCCTTTTCGCTCTAGGACGCATATTTAAGGAGATATGGGCAAAAGAAGTTTTTCATATAAAAATTTAAATTTTTTTAGGTTTTGGGTGGATTTTTAAATTTTTTGGGGGTGGTCACGAATTAAAGTCCTTTTCGCTCTAGGACGCTTAGTTTAGGAGATATGGGCAAAAGAAGTTTTTCGTATAAAAATTTCAATTTTTTTAGGTTTTGAGTGGATTTTTCAATTTTTTGGGGAAGGTCACGAATTAAAGTCCTTTTCGCTCTAGGACGCATATTTAAGGAGATATGGGCAAAAGAAGTTTTTCATATAAAAATTTCAATTTTTTTAGGTTTTGGGTGGATTTTTCAATTTTTTTGGGGTGGTCACGAATTAAAGTCCTTTTCGCTCTAGGACGCTTAGTTTAGGAGATATGGGCAAAAGAAGTTTTTCATATATAAATTTCAATTTTTTTAGGTTTTGGGTGGATTTTTCAATCTTTTGGGGGTGGTCACGAATTAAAGTCCTTTTCGCTCTAGGACGCATATTTAAGGAGATATGGGCAAAAGTAGCTTTTCATATAAAAATTTCAATTTTTTTAGGTTTTGGGTGGATTTTTCAATTTTTTGGGGGAGGTCACGAATTAAAGTCCTTTTCGCTCTAGGACGCATATTTAAGGAGATATGGGCAAAAGAAGTTTTTCATATAAAAATTTCAATTTTTTTAGGTTTTGCAAAAGAAGTTTTTCATATAAAAATTTCAATTTTTTTAGGTTTTGGGTGGATTTTTCAATTTTTTGGGGGTGGTCACGAATTAAAGTCCTTTTCGCTCTAGGACGCATATTTAATGAGATATGGGCAAAAGAAGTTTTTCATATAAAAATTTCAATTTTTTTAGGTTTTGGGTGGATTTTCCAATTTTTTGGGGGTGGTCACGAATTAAAGTCCTTTTCGCTCTAGGACGCTTAGTTTAGGAGATATGGGCAAAAGAAGTTTTTCATATAAAAATTTCAATTTTTTCAGGTTTTGGGTGGATTTTTCAATTTTTTGGGGAGGTCACGAATTAAAGTCCTTTTCGCTCTAGGACGCATATTTAAGGAGATATGGGCAAAAGAAGTTTTTCATATAAAAATTTAAATTTTTTTAGGTTTTGGGTGGATTTTTCAATTTTTTGGGGGTGGTCACGAATTAAAGTCCTTTTCGCTCTAGGACGCTTAGTTTAGGAGATATGGGCAAAAGAAGTTTTTCGTATAAAAATTTCAATTTTTTTAGGTTTTGAGTGGATTTTTCAATTTTTTGGGGAAGGTCACGAATTAAAGTCCTTTTCGCTCTAGGACGCATATTTAAGGAGATATGGGCAAAAGAAGTTTTTCATATAAAAATTTCAATTTTTTTAGGTTTTGGGTGGATTTTTCAATTTTTTTGGGGTGGTCACGAATTAAAGTCCTTTTCGCTCTAGGACGCTTAGTTTAGGAGATATGGGCAAAAGAAGTTTTTCATATATAAATTTCAATTTTTTTAGGTTTTGGGTGGATTTTTCAATTTTTTGGGGGTGGTCACGAATTAAAGTCCTTTTCGCTCTAGGACGCATATTTAAGGAGATATGGGCAAAAGAAGTTTTTCATATAAAAATTTCAATTTTTTAGGTTTTGGGTGGATTTTTCAATTTTTTGGGGGTGGTCACGAATTAAAGTCCTTTTCGCTCTAGGACGCTTAGTTTAGGAGATATGGGCAAAAGAAGTTTTTCATATAAAAATTTAATTTTTTTTAGGTTTTGGGTGGATTTTTCAATTTTTTGGGGGAGGTCACGAATTAAAGTCCTTTTCGCTCTAGGACGCATATTTAAGGAGATATGGGCAAAAGAAGTTTTTCATATAAAAATTTCAATTTTTTTAGGTTTTGGGTGGATTTTTTAATTTTTTGGCGGTGGTCACGAATTAAAGTCCTTTTCGCTCTAGGAAGCATATTTAAGGAGATATGGGCAAAAGAAGTTTTTCATATAAAAATTTCAATTTTTTTAGGTTTTGGGTGGATTTTTCAATTTTTTGGGGGTGGTCACGAATTAAAGTCCTTTTCGCTCTAGGACGCTTAGTTTAGGAGATATGGGCAAAAGAAGTTTTTCATATAAAAATTTAATTTTTTTTAGGTTTTGGGTGGATTTTGCAATTTTTTGGGGAGGTCACGAATTAAAGTCCTTTTCGCTCTAGGACGTATATTTAAGTAGATATGGGCAAAAGAAGTTTTTCATATAAAAATTTCAATTTTTTTAGGTTTTGGGTGGATTTTTCAATTTTTTGGCGGTGGTCACGAATTAAAGTCCTTTTCGCTCTAGGAAGCATATTTAAGGAGATATGGGCAAAAGAAGTTTTTCATATAAAAATTTCAATTTTTTTAGGTTTTGGGTGGATTTTTCAATTTTTTGGGGTGGTCACGAATTAAAGTCCTTTTCGCTCTAGGACGCATATTTAAGGAGATATGGGCAAAAGAAGTTTTTCATATAAAAATTTCAATTTTTTTAGGTTTTGGGTGGATTTTTCAATTTTTTGGGAGAGGTCACGAATTAAAGTCCTTTTCGCTCTAGGACGCATATTTAAGGAGATATGGGTAAAAGAAGTTTTTCATATAAAAATTTCAATTTTTTTAGGTTTTGGGTGGATTTTGCAATTTTTTGGAGGTGGTCACGAATTAAAGTCCTTTTCGCTCTAGGACGCATATTTAAGGAGATATGGGCAAAAGAAGTTTTTCATATAAAAATTTAATTTTTTTTTAGGTTTTGTGTGGATTTTTCAATTTTTTGGGGGTGGTCACGAATTAAAGTCCTTTTCGCTCTAGGACGCATATTTAAGGAGATATGGGCAAAAGAAAATTTTCATATACAAATTTAATTTTTTTTAGGTTTTGGGTGGATTTTTCAATTTTTTGGGGGTGGTCACGAATTAAAGTCCTTTTCGCTCTAGGACGCTTAGTTTAGGAGATATGGGCAAAAGAAGTTTTTCATATAAAAATTTCAATTTTTTTAGGTTTTGGGTGGATTTTTCAATTTTTTGGCGGTGGTCACGAATTAAAGTCCTTTTCGCTCTAGGAAGCATATTTAAGGAGATATGGGCAAAAGAAGTTTTTCATATAAAAATTTCAATTTTTTTAGGTTTTGGGTGGATTTTTCAATTTTTTGGGGTGGTCACGAATTATAGTCCTTTTCGCTCTAGGACGCATATTTCAGGAGATATGGGCAAAAGAAGTTTTTCATATAAAAATTTCAATTTTTTTAGGTTTTGGGTGGATTTTTCAAATTTTTGGGGGAGGTCACGAATTAAAGTCCTTTTCGCTCTAGGACGCATATTTAAGGAGATATGGGCAAAAGAAGTTTTTCATATAAAATTTCAATGTTTTTAGGTTTTGGGTGGATTTTTAAATTTTTTGGGGGTGGTCACGAATTAAAGTCCTTTTCGCTCTAGGACGCATATTTAAGGAGATATGGGCAAAAGAAGTTTTTCATACAAAAATTTCAATTTTTTTAGGTTTTGGGTGGATTTTTCAATTTTTTGGGGGTGGTCACAATTAAAGTCCTTTTCGCTCTAGGACGCATGGTTAAGGAGATATGGGCAAAAGAAGTTTTTCATATAAAAATTTCAATTTTTTTAGGTTTTGGGTGGATTTTTCAATTTTTTTTGGGGGTGGTCACGAATTAAAGTCCTTTTCGCTCTAGGACGCTTAGTTTAGGTGATATGGGCAAAAGAAGTTTTTCATATAAAAATTTCAATTTTTTTAGGTTTTGGTTGGATTTTTCAACTTTTTGGGGGTGGTCACGAATTAAAGTCCTTTTCGCTCTAGGACGCTTAGTTTAGGAGATATGCGCAAAAGAAGTTTTTCATATAAAAATTTCAATTTTTTTAGGTTTTGAGTGGATTTTTCAATTTTTTGGGGGAGGTCACGAATTAAAGTCCTTTTCGCTCTAGGACGCATGGTTAAGGAGATATGGGCAAAAGAAGTTTTTCATATAAAAATTTCAATTTTTTTAGGTTTTGGGTGGACTTTTTCAACTTTTTGGGGGTGGTCACGAATTAAAGTCCTTTTCGCTCTAGGTCGCTTAGTTTAGGAGATATGGGCAAAAAAAAATTTTCGTATAAAAATTTAAATTTTTTTAGGTTTTGGGTGGATTTTTCAATTTTTTGGGGGTGGTCACGAATTAAAGTCCTTTTTGCTCTAGGACGCATATTTAAGGAGATATGGGCAAAAGAAGTTTTTCATATAAAAATTTCAATTTTTTTAGGTTTTGGGTGGATTTTTCAATTTTTTGGGGGTGGTCACGAATTAAAGTCCTTTTCGCTCTAGGACGCTTAGTTTAGGAGATATGGGCAAAAGAAGTTTTTCATATAAAAATTTCAATTTTTTTAGGGTTTGGGTGGATTTTTCAACTTTTTGGGGCAGGTCACGAACTAAAGTCCTCTTCGCTATAGGACGCATATTTAAGGAGATATGGGCAAAAGAAGTTTTTCATATAAAATTTCAATTTTTTAGGTTTTGGTTGGATTTTTCAACTTTTTGGGGGTGG
Organism: Haematobia irritans; assembly: GCF_050003625.1. Classification (NCBI taxonomy): domain Eukaryota; kingdom Metazoa; phylum Arthropoda; class Insecta; order Diptera; family Muscidae; genus Haematobia; species Haematobia irritans. The sequence goes on along the minus strand of NC_134397.1, from coordinate 160,717,903 downwards.
TCACGAATTAAAGTCCTTTTCGCTCTAGGACGCATATTTAAGGAGATATGGGCAAAAGAAGTTTTTCATATAAAAATTTCAATTTTTTTAGGTTTTGGTTGAATTTTTCAATTTTTTGGGGGAGGTCACGAATTAAAGTCCTTTTCGCTCTAGGACGCATATTTAAGGAGATATGGGCAAAAGAAGTTTTTCATATAAAAATTTCAATTTTTTTAGGTTTTGGTTGGATTTTTCAACTTTTTGGGGGTGGTCACGAATTAAAGTCCTTTTCGCTCTAGGAGGCTTAGTTTAGGAGATATGGGCAAAAGAAGTTTTTCATATAAAAATTTCAATTTTTTTAGGTTTTGGTTGGATTTTTCAACTTTTTGGGGGAGGTCACGAACGCTTAGTTTAGGAGATATGGGCAAAAGAAGTTTTTCATATAAAAATTTCAATTTTTTTAGGTTTTGGGTGGATTTTCCAACTTTTTGGGGGTGGTCACGAATTAAAGTCCTTTTCGCTCTAGGTCGCTTAGTTTAGGAGATATGGGCAAAAGAAGTTTTTCATATAAAAATTTCAATTTTTTAGGTTTTGAGTCGATTTTTCAATTTTTTGGGGGTGGTCACGAATTAAAGTCCTTTTCGCTCTAGGACGCATATTTAAGGAGATATGGGCAAAATAAGTTTTTCATATAAAAATTTAAATTTTTTTAGGTTTTGGGTGGATTTTTCAATTTTTTGGGGGTGGTCACGAATTAAAGTCCTTTTCGCTCTAGGACGCTTAGTTTAGGTGATATGGGCAAAAGAAGTTTTTCATATAAAAATTTCAATTTTTTTAGGTTTTGGTTGGATTTTTCAACTTTTTGGGGGTGGTCACGAATTAAAGTCCTTTTCGCTCTAGGACGCATATTTATGGAGATATGGGCAAAAGAAGTTTTTCATATAAAAATTTCAATTTTTTTAGGTTTTGGGTGGATTTTTCAATTTTTTGGGGTGGTCACGAATTAAAGTCCTTTTCGCTCTAGGACGCATATTTAAGGAGATATGGGCAAAAGAAGTTTTTCGTATAAAAATTTCAATTTTTTTTGGTTTTGGGTGGATTTTTCAATTTTTTGGGGCTGGTCACGAATTAAAGTCCTTTTCGCTCTAGGACGCATATTTAAGGAGATATGGGCAAAAGAAGTTTTTCATATAAAAATGTAAATTTTTTTAGGTTTTGGGTGGATTTATCCATTTTTTGGGGGAGGTCACGAATTAAAGTCCTTTTCGCTCTAGGACGCATATTTAAGGAGATATGGGCAAAAGAAGTTTTTCATATAAAAATTTCAATTTTTTTTAGGTTTTGGGTGGATTTTTCAATTTTTTGGGGGAGGTCACGAATTAAAGTCCTTTTCGCTCTAGGACGCATATTTAAGGAGATATGGGCAAAAGAAGTTTTTCATATAAAAATTTCAATTTTTTTAGGTTTTGGGTGGATTTTTCAATTTTTTGGGGGTGGTCACGAATTAAAGTCCTTTTCGCTCTAGGACGCATATTTAAGGAGATATGGGCAAAAGAAGTTTTTCATATAAAAATTTCAATTTTTTTAGGGTTTGGGTGGATTTTTCAACTTTTTGGGGGAGGTCACGAATTAAAGTCCTCTTCGCTATAGGACGCATATTTAAGGAGATATGGGCAAAAGAAGTTTTTCATATAAAATTTCAATTTTTTAGGTTTTGGTTGGATTTTTCAACTTTTTGGGGGTGGTCACGAATTAAAGTCCTTTTCGCTCTAGGACGCATATTTAAGGAGATATGGGCAAAAGAAGTTTTTCATATAAAAATTTCAATTTTTTTAGGTTTTGGTTGGATTTTTCAATTTTTTGGGGGAGGTCACGAATTAAAGTCCTTTTCGCTCTAGGACGCATATTTAAGGAGATATGGGCAAAAGAAGTTTTTCATATAAAAATTTCAATTTTTTTAGGTTTTGGTTGGATTTTTCAACTTTTTGGGGGTGGTCACGAATTAAAGTCCTTTTCGCTCTAGGAGGATTAGTTTAGGAGATATGGGCAAAAGAAGTTTTTCATATAAAAATTTAAATTTTTTTAGGTTTTGGTTGGATTTTTCAACTTTTTGGGGGAGGTCACGAATTAAAGTCCTTTTCGCTCTAGGTCGCTTAGTTTAGGAGATATGGGCAAAAGAAATTTTTCATATAAAAATTTCAATTTTTTTAGGTTTTGGGTGGATTTTTCAATTTGTTGGGGGTGGTCACGAATTAAAGTCCTTTTCGCTCTAGGACGCTTAGTTTAGGAGATATGGGAAAAAGAAGTTTTTCATATAAAAATTTCAATTTTTTTAGGTTTTGGTTGGATTTTTCAATTTTTTGGGGGTGGTCACGAATTAAAGTCCTTTTCGCTCTAGGACGCTTAGTTTAGGAGATATGGGCAAAAGAAGTTTTTCATATAAAAATTTCAATTTTTTTTAGGTTTTGGTTGGATTTTTCAACTTTTTGGGGGTGGCCACGAATTAAAGTCCTTTTCGCTCTAGGACGCATATTTAAGGAGATATGGGCAAAAGAAGTTTTTCATATAAAAATTTCAATTTTTTTAGGTTTTGGGTGGATTTTTCAATTTTTTGGGGGTGGTCACGAATTAAAGTCCTTTTCGCTCTAGGACGCTTAGTTTAGGAGATATGGGCAAAAGAAGTTTTTCATATAAAAATTTCAATTTTTTTCAGGTTTTGGGTGAATTTTGCAACTTTTTGGGGGTGGTCACGACTTAAAGTCCTTTTCGCTCTAGGACGCATATTTAAGGAGATATGGGCAAAAGAAGTTTTTCATATAAAAATTTCAATTTTTTTAGGGTTTGGGTGGATTTTTCAACTTTTTGGGGGAGGTCACGAATTAAAGTCCTCTTCGCTTTAGGACTCGTATTTAAGGAGATATGGGCAAAAGAAGTTTTTCATATAAAAATTTCAATTTTTTTAGGTTTTGGGTGGATTTTTCAATTTTTGGGGGAGGTCACGAATTAAAGTCCTTTTCGCTCTAGGTCGCTTAGTTTAGGAGATATGGGCAAAAGAAGTTTTTCATATAAAAATTTAAATTTTTTTAGGTTTTGGGTGGATTTTTCAATTTTTTGGGGGTGGTCACGAATTAAAGTCCTTTTCGCTCTAGGACGCTTAGTTTAGGAGATATGGGCGAAAGAAGTTTTTCATATAAAAATTTCAATTTTTTTAGGTTTTGGTTGGATTTTTCAACTTTTTGGGGGTGGTCACGAATTAAAGTCCTTTTCGCTCTAGGACGCATATTTAAGGAGATATGGGCAAAAGAAGTTTTTCATATAAAAATTTAAATTTTTTTAGGTTTTGGGTGGATTTTTCAATTTTTTGGGGGTGGTCACGAATTAAAGTCCTTTTCGCTCTAGGACGCTTAGTTTAGGAGATATGCGCAAAAGAAGTTTTTCATATAAAAATTTCAATTTTTTTAGGTTTTGAGTGGATTTTCCAACTTTTTGGGGGTGGTCACGAATTAAAGTCCTTTTCGCTCTAGGTCGCTTAGTTTAGGAGATATGGGCAAAAGAAGTTTTTCATATAAAAATTTAAATTTTTTAGGTTTTGAGTCGATTTTTCAATTTTTTGGGGGTGGTCACGAATTAAAGTCCTTTTCGCTCTAGGACGCATATTTATGGAGATATGGGCAAAAGAAGTTTTTCGTATAAAAATTTCAATTTTTTTAGGTTTTGGGTGGATTTTTCAATTTTTTGGGGTGGTCACGAATTAAAGTCCTTTTCGCTCTAGGACGCATATTTAAGGAGATATGGGCAAAAGAAGTTTTTCGTATAAAAATTTCAATTTTTTTTGGTTTTGGGTGGATTTTTCAATTTTTTGGGGCTGGTCACGAATTAAAGTCCTTTTCGCTCTAGGACGCATATTTAAGGAGATATGGGCAAAAGAAGTTTTTCATATAAAAATGTCAATTTTTTTAGGTTTTGGGTGGATTTTTCCATTTTTTGGGGGAGGTCACGAATTAAAGTCCTTTTCGCTCTAGGACGCATATTTAAGGAGATATGGGCAAAAGAAGTTTTTCATATAAAAATTTCAATTTTTTTAGGTTTTGGGTGGATTTTTCAATTTTTTGGGGGAGGTCACGAATTAAAGTCCTTTTCGCTCTAGGACGCATATTTAAGGAGATATGGGCAAAAGAAGTTTTTCATATAAAAATTTCAATATTTTTAGGTTTTGGGTGGATTTTTCAACTTTTTGGGGGTGGTCACGAATTAAAGTCCTTTTTGCTCTAGGACGCATATTTAAGGAGATATGGGCAAAAGAAGTTTTTCATATAAAAATTTCAATTTTTTTAGGGTTTGGGTGGATTTTTCAATTTTTTGGGGGTGGTCACGAATTAAAGTCCTTTTCGCTCTAGGAAGCATATTTAAGGAGATATGGGCAAAAGAAGTTTTTCATATAAAAATTTCAATTTTTTTAGGTTTTGGGTGGATTTTTCAATTTTTTGGGGGTGGTCACGAATTAAAGTCCTTTTTGCTCTGGGAAGCATATTTAAGGAGATATGGGCAAAAGAAGTTTTTCATATAAAAATTTCAATTTTTTTAGGTTTTGGGTGGATTTTTCAACTTTTTGGGGGTGGTCACGAATTAAAGTCCTTTTTGCTCTAGGAAGCATATTTAAGGAGATATGGGCAAAAGAAGTTTTTCATATAAAAATTTCAATTTTTTTAGGTTTTGGGTGGATTTTTCAATTTTTTGGGGGTGGTCACGAATTAAAGTCCATTTTGCTCTAGGAAGCATATTTAAGGAGATATGGGCAAAAGAAGTTTTTCATATAAAAATTTCAATTTTTTTAGGTTTTGGGTGGATTTTTCAACTTTTTGGGGGTGGTCACGAATTAAAGTCCTTTTTGCTCTAGGAAGCATATTTAAGGAGATATGGGCAAAAGAAGTTTTTCATATAAAAATTTCAATTTTTTTAGGGTTTGGGTGGATTTTTCAATTTTTTTTTGGGGAGGTCACGAATTAAAGTCCTCTTCGCTCTAGGACTCGTATTTAAGGAGATATGGGCAAAAGAAGTTTTTCGTATAAAAATTTCAATTTTTTTAGGTTTTGAGTGGATTTTTCAATTTTTTTGGGAGGTCACGAATTAAAGTCCTTTTTGCTCTAGGAAGCATATTTAAGGAGATATGGGCAAAAGAAGTTTTTCATATAAAAATTTCAATTTTTTAAGGTTTTGGGTTGATTTTTCAATTTTTTGGGGGTGGTCACGAATTAAAGTCCTTTTCGCTCTAGGACGCTTAGTTTAGGAGATATGGGTGTTAAGGGTTTTGGGGAATTTAAACCCTTTGTGAATATAAACTTAGACAGTTTTATAAATGACTTAAATTTGAGTGAATGTCGCAATATCTGGCAAATATATTACCAGGTTTATTGCAAATTACAGTGTCCGAGGTGACACTTGATTCTAAATCGATTTTATATAAAATCTGTGATGAAACACAGACCAACAAGTCCACTGGAATGTGGGGGAAAGATTTGAGCCACGGGATTGTGGGATATTACCTTTTTGTGCAACCAAAAAAATATAAAAAATGCTCCTTTTCAGAATCAACTTACATATGTATTGGTTTTATTTTAATGTAGCAGGGGGACGATGTGGTTTGGTTAACTGCTGAGACTAAAAAGAGATCTCAATCTATGTCGTTATTTGACAGGTCAACTCGCTGGACTATAAAATTGAGTAAAAACTGAGTAAAAAGAGACCGCCACATTTAACATCTGTCCGACAATAGAAGGAGAAAGACTATATTATAGTGGATAATTTGCAGATACAGAGTGATTCAAATTCATAAAATTCTTAATAGTATCGAATATATACAAAAATCCATAAAATTACAAATTCATAAAATTACAAATTCATAAAATTACAAAATGCATAAAATTACAAAATTCATAACAATTAAACGCAAAATTGGAAATTATAAAATTATGAAAACTAATTTAGAAAGTTTACCAAAATTAAATAAAATATTCAAAAAAGGTTTTAATTGCAGTAAACATCCTGCCCCTCTTGGCCAATATTGGCCAAAAGAAAAGTGGTCATCAAAGAGTGTTTTCGAGGCATTCCAATGCTCGTATTGCGATTCTAATACATCTTTGTGGGTTGGTAGGATATTTACGTGGATGTGTTTGATTTCGTCGTTTTTGTAGCCGTTGCTGATGAGAATTGGTTGATGTTTGTCGTTGTTCAGAATTCTGTTGATTTTTGGGCCTACGAGGACGAGCATGATTTTGCGTTTCATTTCGGTTCGATGGTCTTGGCTGAATTCTTGCAGCAATGGGAAGATGGAGAAGCGTATTATGTGCATGACCGCAGACCTGACATAAATCGGGAGATGTGCAACCTGATGCGTCGTGGGATCTGGCCAGACAATTCATACAATATCCATGTTGTCGTACTGCTCGCCGTCTGTCCTTAATGCTCATTGCCAAAAATTTTCTGCAATATTTTATGGGATGATACTTACGGCAAATGAGACACTGGTGAATATTAGAATTTCTAGGAGCCCTATAAAAGCAATATTTGGTTTTTGTGTGAGTTGATAGAAATATATTGTAAGATATGGCGACTGATTCTGTAAAGGAGCTTTTTGGTTGAGATGGTGAAAGGAGATTTTAAGGTATTTCATTATACAAAGGAATTGTTTTTATATACGAGAAAGGGTTTTTTTTTTTTTGAATGTACGAGAAAAAAAAATACATTACTTTTTCGAGGAGGGTGGCTCGGAGGGGAGTATGCATAGTTTTGTAATAGCCCTGGTTATTATGCCCAATTTTGTGCGAATATCCGCCACTCTAACGTGGCCGTCTTTCCCTGGATATATTCGTTTAATTCGGCCTAACCGCCACTCACAAGGAGGAAGCAATTCATCCTTAACAACGACTAGCTGTCCAACAGTCACATCTTCGTTCTCATTTTGCCACTTATGTCGCCGATGGAGCTCCTTCAAATACTCGTCTTTCCATCGACGAGCGAATTGATGTTGTAGACATTTGAGCTTGTCCCATCTGTCGACAAATGTGATCTCTTCCAAAGGAGATTCCGGAAAAGCTATTAATGGGGCACCTCTGAGGAAGTGGCCAGGGGTTAAGGCCAATATTTCATGGGGGTCATCGGTCATGGGAGATAGTGGCCGAGAGTTCAAGACAGCTTCTATACGCACAAGTAGTGTAGAGAACTCTTCGAACGTGTATTTGTAATTTTGTGACACTTTGCGAAAATGGGTTTTAAATGACTTGACTCCTGCCTCCCAGATTCCTCCCATATGGGGGGCATTTGGAGGAATAAAGGACCAATTAAAACCGTGGGATGCATATTTTTCAGTAATGTCCTTAGAAGACGATTGTATAAATTGTAAGAAGTCATTTCGTAGTTTTTTTTTCGGCACCAATGAAGTTGGTACCATTATCGGAAAAGAGTTGTTTGGGAAGACCCCTTCGGCCAACAAACCTGGTGAAGGCTGCCAAAAAGGAATTGGAGGATAGGTCAGAACATAATTCGAGATGCAAAGCTTTCGTACTAAAGCAGACAAATATGCAGACATATCCTTTGTGATATGCTGCTTGACGAATTATCGAGGTCTTTATAGAAAAGGGACCCGCGAAATCTAAACCTGTGATATTGAACGGCAAGGAGAAAGAGCTTCGTTCTGTTGGGAGAGCAGCCATAATTTGAGACTGCGTCTTTTGCTTGTATATAATACAAGTCTTACAATTTCGTATGCATTTTTTGATATTAGATCGCAGCCGTGAAATATAATATTCTTGCCTTATTGTTCTTATCATGAGAGAGTGTTCTGCATGCATGAGAAGATCATGTATAAATGATATAAATAATTGAGAAAATTTAGATTGAACAGGCAGAATAATTGGGTATTTTTCATTATATGAAAGATCTGCATTTACTAATCGTCCATTGACCCGTATAATGTAGTTTTCATCAATAAAAGGATGTAGGGAAAAAAGGGAACTTTTCTTGTTAACATTTTTCAAATTTTTTAATGAGTGGTACTCTTGTGCATAATAATGTCTTTGTGTTAAAGAAATTAGCCTTATTTTGACGAAATTAAATTCTTGGGAAGAAATTTTGTGGGTTTCAACGTGGGGGTAGTTGAAACTTTTTGATAATTTTGAGAGAAATCTGAAAATATAACAAATAACACGAATCGCCTTGTCCCATTTTGAAAATCGATCTAATATTTCAAATTCCTCATTAAAATTGTGGAACACAATAACTTTTTTCATTTCGGGGGGATTTTCAAACGATATTGTGGACTTTGGCCACTCCTCGGGGGGGTTTAGTAGCCACATGGGACCATGCCACCATAAGGGGTTATTTACTAGATCTAGTGAGCTGCACCCTCGTGACCCCAAATCAGCTGGATTGTCAGAGGAACGGACATGTCGCCAGGAGCAATTGCCAACATTACGAATAATTTCTGCGGTCCTGTTCGCCACATAAGTTTTCCATGTACTTGGTGGTTTTTCCAACCACCCCAATACAATGGTAGAATCGCACCAAAGAAATAAATCATTACTATGAATTGGGAGTGATGAGATGATTTGTTTTGCCAATTTGGAGAGGAGAAGGGCTCCGCAAAGTTCCAATCTTGGAAGACTTATTGGATCTATCGGGGCAACTTTAGTTTTTGACACAAGAAGATTACACTGGACTGAATTTTGATTATTAAAACGTAAATAAATGGTAGCACAATATGCCTTCTGTGAGGCGTCACAGAAGCCATGTATTTGAGTTTGCACTTGAGGGGAAAAGTAAATATATCGAGGAATTTTGATATGTGGTAACTGGGATAAATCTTGAACGAATTGGTTCCATTTTAACAATGACGAGGGCTTTACATTTTCATCCCAGTCTGTTCCCTCTAACCATAGCTGCTGTAAAATCAATTTTGCTTGGACAATGATTGGGGAAATCCATCCAGCAGGGTCAAAAAGTTTTGATGCAGCGGACAATATTTGTCTTTTGGTTATTTGCTCAGAGGGAGAAATTACATCAATTTGGTAAGAAAACTGATCAGTGAGAGCGTTCCATTGAATGCCCAGTGTTTTCGCAGAGCTGGTCTCATTGAATTTGAGAAAATTTGAATCTAATAGACAATCCTTTGGGACAGAATTTAATACCTCAGGGGTATTTGAGGTAATCTTTTTTAAAGGAAAGCCCGCTGAATTGAGTAGGGCTCTTAATTGATAGAGGGAGTCAATAGCAGAATTTATGTCATGTCCTCCAGAGAGGATATCGTCAACATAAATTTCCTTTTGAAGAATTCGAGATGCTGCGGGATGGGTTTCCGCTGAATCGTAAGCCAACTGCAATAAAGTTCTTATTGCTAAAAATGGGGCTGAATTAACACCGAATGTTACGGTTTTAAGAGCATAGTCCTTGATAGGACTTGTAGGATCTGGTCGGAAAAGAATCCTTTGGAAATTGGTGTCAGTGGGGTGTACCAGTATTTGGCGGTACATCTTTTCGATGTCGCCGGAAAATACGTATTTGTACAAACGCCAATTCAAAATTAAAGTCGAGAGATCTAATTGAAGGGATGGACCAACATTCAATGTATCATTGAGTGAATTTCCTGAATATGTTCGCCTGGAGGCATTAAAAACCACCCTTACTTTTGTGCTGCGGCTGTCGGGCTTCAGCACAGCATGGTGGGGGAGGTAGTATGAATTAAAAACGCCATTTTCTATCATCTCTTTTGAAGATACTTCTTCCATATGGCCAAGGGATATGTACTCTTTTAATATGTTTTGGTACGAATTCGCCAATTCAGGATTTCGTTTGAGAGACTGTTCCAATCGTATGAATTGTATTAATGCAATAGGACGAGAAGGACCCAATGGAAGATTTCGTGGGTATTCCGATTTAAAAGGGAGTTTGACAATATAGCGTCCACTAGAATTACGAGTCGTTGTTTGTGTGAAAAAGGATTCACAATACTCATCGTCGTCGGATATAGTTTTTTGGGTAGCGATTTCTTCCTGTTCCCAAAACAATCTAAGTTGTTTCAACAATGGGTCTTCGGAAGTTTCAGTGGCTCCAATGGAAAATGTCGAAGATTTTCGAGTTTCAAGGGGTCCACTTATAATCCAGCCGAATATGGTGGCTTGTGCCAAAAGGGAATTTGACAATTTTTTTACACCATCTAAAAGTAATTTTGGGATGATGTTGCTACCGATCAACAAATCTACAGGACCGGGAGAGTAAAAATTTGGATCTGCCAGATTCAAATGAGAAATTTCACTCAAATCATAATCAGATTTTGATACCACAAAATTCGGCAATAATCTCGTTATTTTAGGCACAACAATCGCTTGAACGACGAGAGTATGGTCATGGTTTGGAGAATATAATGTGAGGTGACACAGAGAATTGGAATGCGCTACGACATTACCGCCCATACCTCGAATTTCAAAACTCTTCGGTTCTGTTGGAAGCGATAAACGTTGCTGTAAACGTCTAGAAATAAAGGTTTTTTCAGAACCTTGGTCAAGGAATGCGCGAGCGCTGAATGTGTCTCCATTGTGGGTAATGGACACGATTGCTGTTGGCAAAAGAGTATTTTCTGAGAGATGGTTATTGTTCGAGACATAATGAGCTGAAGTGCGAGTGATAGTTTGGTCTGAAGTTGATGGTTGTTCAATTGTCTGATTTATATTTACTGTGGCTGTGGAATTGGATGGAGGTTTAGGTGGAGATGATTTACTGTTGGTATTAGAAAAATGCAAAAGTGTGTGGTGATTTTTGTTGCATGTTGTGCAAAGAAATTTGCTTTTACACTCGTTACGCACATGAGTATAAGAGAGGCAATTCAAACAGATTTTATTATCACGTACAAAATTGCTACGAGCTTGAGCATTCATATTGAGAAATTGCTGGCAATTTTTGAGGGGGTGACTCATCTGACACATTTTGCAAGGGAAGTTTGATTGGCTTTCAGTGTTAAAGGCATGGACATCTGACTCAGGTCTTTTACGAGATGTCGATTTGACACCCTGAATGCTGTTGAGCCTTTCTACTACTTCGTATCGGTTAGACAGAAACGTGTCCATTTGCTTCCAGCTTGGAAGATCTCTGTGAGATTTTAAAGATTGTTCCCACAATGAAAGGGTTTCATGGGGAAGTTTTGTAGAGCACACATATACGAGGATTGGATCCCAATCCGATGTAGAAATTTGCTGGGCTTTTAAAGCAGCAAGACAATCATTTATCGTGGCTTGAATGTCCTGAAGAGCTTCGCTGCTCTCGGACGAAATAGGTTTTAAATTGAGGAGAACCTTTAATTGGTTATCGACCAAAATGCGTCTATTCTCGTATCGAGATCTTAACGCTTCCCAGGCCAGCGAAAAGTTTTCTCCGCATAGCCTATATTTTTTAACAATGAGCGCAGCTTGTCCTCTAGTTTTTAGCCTGAGGTGGTACAATTTCTGTACTGCAGAGAGCTTGGGATGTTCTCCATAAACCGCGGAGAACATATCCCTGAATGAGGGCCATTCTTCATAACTTCCATAAAAAATTTCTGTGTCACAAGGTGGCACTTTCAGACAAGGAATTGAGCTTGATACTTGGTTTTCAATCAAAGTGGTGGAAGGAGTTATAAGGGCCTTTTGGGCGTCTAAAATCTTAGATTTACATGACAGAAAATCGTGTGTACATTTGGAATATTTTTCCCTGGAAGATTCTAATATTCCCTGTTCAGTTTTCGGATCCGTACTTAAACAGAGTTGTTTGTACGATTTTTGAAGTGCAGCCCATCTTTCATCAAGTTCTTGAAGAGCTATCTCAAGGCGTGAGTCAGATAGATCTTCTGCCCTGATATCGCCGAAATTTGCACAGAATGTGACCAAATTGTCGGAATCGAATATGAATTCACTCATATCGATGGCGTAAAATGTATGAAAACCAAAATATATTTCCCAATAACTCAAATCCAATAGTGATTTGAAATGGAGACAAACGAAATTTCGGAGAATAATATTGGCTTTTTATTTGTATAAAAACAATATTTTCATAACAAACGTGAACCAAAAAATGATAAAAAAAACGGGTTTTGAGAAAAAGGTTTCAATTTTCAACAATGGACAAAAATCATCGATTATTAACGATTTCCATATATTATGTATATTTTTCCAAAAACACGAGAATTCATAAATATATGATAAAATGGAAATGAGTAAAACGTAAATCAAAAAATCGTGAAAAAACGTTTTTGAGAAACAGGTTTCAGCTTTCGAAAAAACAGGTTTCAGTTTTCGAAAAAAAAAACCATCGATTGTGAACGATGTTCGTATATATATTTTTTTCAAAAATATAAAAATCAATAAAATGTGATTAAAACTTGTAATAAAATAGATTAATAAAAATTCAATCACAAATGTTTAAAAAAAAAATTCGTTTACGAGAAAGGGGACTCAGTTTTCAACAAAATTTCTTAAAACCATCGTTTGTGGTCGATGTCCATATAAAATATATATATTTTCAAAATATAAAAATTGTAAATATGTAATAAAATACATATAAAAAATATCCAACAAGTATATATATTTTTTTTTTTAATTCGTATTTCGAGTGAAATTTGTCCTTCACAAACCACTGTGTTGCAAACAAATTGACTTAACTGTTCCCAGTTGTAATTTCACTTTGGAAACAACTGTTCCCAGTTTGCAAATGTTAATGAATTATAAATATGAAAGATATTTTATGTGTTTCTGTAATTATGTTTGATAAAATCGCTGTTATGATTTTTTGTGTTAAAAATATGTTTTCTTCTATCGCTTGTATTCTTGTGTATGAGATATTTCAATAAATTAATTTATAGTGAGAGTAATATTTTGTACATAACATTAGCGAGTTCACAAACCAAACCGATAAACTTGCTCACTCTTTTCTGTTTATTTCGTTTTCACAAATCGCTGTTGTGATTTTTTTTTATGTTAATGGCGAGAGGGAGTATAACACTTGACTTGTTAATAACATTAATTATTGGTTCGATAGTTTTAAAGACACAGATTTGTCATTGAAAAAATCGAAAACCAAATGGAGTTGTTGTATATATATATTAATGTTATCAAGTAAAAATTGATATGTAGAGAAATATATGTGGACTGTAGTTTTTTGTGAATTTATGTTAAAAAATGTGAGACTTACGTTTAATAAAATGTACTGCTCTGTAGATTTGTGAGGGGGTTCTTGAGATGAATGATTTTGTTTTGGAAATTGAGAACAGTTAAAATTTTGTAGCAAGAGATTTTGGCGGGACAACAGTAAACGATTATATCAAATATTTGTTGTCCCCCATGCACTTTTACACTTAAATGTCCAAATCAAGTCACAGATATATAAATAAAATCAAAAAATTTTATTCACTTTGTTGGAACAAAAAAACTGAGTTTGTGAAAGAAACACTTTAGATATCGTTTGACTCTTAGAACGAGTTTCTTATTTTTTCTTTAATATTAACACGTAAATATCAAAAATATTATTCCTTCACTATTCTCACTGGCTTAAATTGCGATTTACAGTAATGATAAAACGTGTTTAACAAGAGTTGTCAAACATGACTGCGTTGCAATTTTTTGGGAAGCTTAGGTTGCCAGATCACTAGGAAGGCTCGAATGGATCATGTTAAGGGTTTTGGGGAATTTAAACCCTTTGTGAATATAAACTTAGACAGTTTTATAAATGACTTAAATTTGAGTGAATGTCGCAATATCTGGCAAATATATTACCAGGTTTATTGCAAATTACAGTGTCCGAGGTGACACTTGATTCTAAATCGATTTTATATAAAATCTGTGATGAAACACAGACCAACAAGTCCACTGGAATGTGGGGGAAAGATTTGAGCCACGGGATTGTGGGATATTACCTTTTTGTGCAACCAAAAAAATATAAAAAATGCTCCTTTTCAGAATCAACTTACATATGTATTGGTTTTATTTTAATGTAGCAGGGGGACGATGTGGTTTGGTTAACTGCTGAGACTAAAAAGAGATCTCAATCTATGTCGTTATTTGACAGGTCAACTCGCTGGACTATAAAATTGAGTAAAAACTGAGTAAAAAGAGACCGCCACATTTAACATCTGTCCGACAATAGAAGGAGAAAGACTATATTATAGTGGATAATTTGCAGATACAGAGTGATTCAAATTCATAAAATTCTTAATAGTATCGAATATATACAAAAATCCATAAAATTACAAATTCATAAAATTACAAATTCATAAAATTACAAAATGCATAAAATTACAAAATTCATAACAATTAAACGCAAAATTGGAAATTATAAAATTATGAAAACTAATTTAGAAAGTTTACCAAAATTAAATAAAATATTCAAAAAAGGTTTTAATTGCAGTAAACAATGGGCAAAAGAAGTTTTTCATGTAAAAATTTAAATTTTTTTAGGTTTTGGGTGGATTTTTCAATTTTTTGGGGGAGGTCACGAATTAAAGTCCTTTTCGCTCTAGGAGATATGGGCAAAAGAAGTTTTTCATATAAAAATTTCAATTTTTTTAGGTTTTGGGTGGATTTTTCAATTTTTTTTTTTGGGGGAGGTCACGAATTAAAGTCCTCTTCGCTATAGGACGCATATTTAAGGAGATATGGGCAAAAGAAGTTTTTCATATAAAAATTTCAATTTTTTTAGGTTTTGGGTGGATTTTTCAATTTTTTTTTGGGGAGGTCACGAATTAAAGTCCTCTTCGCTCTAGGACTCGTATTTAAGGAGATATGGGCAAAAGAAGTTTTTCGTATAAAAATTTCAATTTTTTTAGGTTTTGAGTGGATTTTTCAATTTTTTGGGAGGTCACGAATTAAAGTCCTTTTTGCTCTAGGAAGCATATTTAAGGAGATATGGGCAAAAGAAGTTTTTCATATAAAAATTTCAATTTTTTAAGGTTTTGGGTTGATTTTTCAATTTTTTGGGGGTGGTCACGAATTAAAGTCCTTTTCGCTCTAGGACGCTTAGTTTAGGAGATATGGGCAAAAGAAGTTTTTCATATAAAAATTTCAATTTTTTTTAGGTTTTGGTTGGATTTTTCAACATTTTGGGGGTGGCCACGAATTAAAGTCCTTTTCGCTCTAGGACGCATATTTAAGGAGATATGGGCAAAAGAAGTTTTTCATATAAAAATTTCAATTTTTTTAGGTTTTGGGTGGATTTTTCAATTTTTTGGGGGTGGTCACGAATTAAAGTCCTTTTCGCTCTAGGACGCTTAGTTTAGGAGATATGGGCAAAAGAAGTTTTTCATATAAAAATTTCAATTTTTTCAGGTTTTGGGTGAATTTTGCAACTTTTTGGGGGTGGTCACGACTTAAAGTCCTTTTCGCTCTAGGACGCATATTTAAGGAGATATGGGCAAAAGAAGTTTTTCATATAAAAATTTCAATTTTTTTAGGGTTTGGGTGGATTTTTCAACTTTTTGGGGGAGGTCACGAATTAAAGTCCTCTTCGCTTTAGGACTCGTATTTAAGGAGATATGGGCAAAAGAAGTTTTTCATATAAAAATATCAATTTTTTTAGGTTTTGGGTGGATTTTTCAATTTTTGGGGGAGGTCACGAATTAAAGTCCTTTTCGCTCTAGGTCGCTTAGTTTAGGAGATATGGGCAAAAGAAGTTTTTCATATAAAAATTTAAATTTTTTTAGGTTTTGGGTGGATTTTTCAATTTTTTGGGGGTGGTCACGAATTAAAGTCCTTTTCGCTCTAGGACGCTTAGTTTAGGAGATATGGGCGAAAGAAGTTTTTCATATAAAAATTTCAATTTTTTTAGGTTTTGGTTGGATTTTTCAACTTTTTGGGGGTGGTCACGAATTAAAGTCCTTTTCGCTCTATGACGCATATTTAAGGAGATATGGGCAAAAGAAGTTTTTCATATAAAAATTTAAATTTTTTTAGGTTTTGGGTGGATTTTTCAATTTTTTGGGGGTGGTCACGAATTAAAGTCCTTTTCGCTCTAGGACGCTTAGTTTAGGAGATATGCGCAAAAGAAGTTTTTCATATAAAAATTTCAATTTTTTTAGGTTTTGAGTGGATTTTCCAACTTTTTGGGGGTGGTCACGAATTAAAGTCCTTTTCGCTCTAGGTCGCTTAGTTTAGGAGATATGGGCAAAAGAAGTTTTTCATATAAAAATTTAAATTTTTTAGGTTTTGAGTCGATTTTTCAATTTTTTGGGGGTGGTCACGAATTAAAGTCCTTTTCGCTCTAGGGCGCATATTTAAGGAGATATGGGCAAAATAAGTTTTTCATATAAAAATTTCAATTTTTTTAGGTTTTGGTTGGATTTTTCAATTTTTTGGGGGTGGTCACGAATTAAAGTCCTTTTCGCTCTAGGACGCTTAGTTTAGGTGATATGGGCAAAAGAAGTTTTTCATATAAAAATTTCAATTTTTTTAGGTTTTGGTTGGATTTTTCAACTTTTTGGGGGTGGTCACGAATTAAAGTCCTTTTCGCTCTAGGACGCATATTTATGGAGATATGGGCAAAAGAAGTTTTTCGTATAAAAATTTCAATTTTTTTAGGTTTTGGGTGGATTTTTCAATTTTTTGGGGTGGTCACGAATTAAAGTCCTTTTCGCTCTAGGACGCATATTTAAGGAGATATGGGCAAAAGAAGTTTTTCGTATAAAAATTTCAATTTTTTTTGGTTTTGGGTGGATTTTTCAATTTTTTGGGGCTGGTCACGAATTAAAGTCCTTTTCGCTCTAGGACGCATATTTAAGGAGATATGGGCAAAAGAAGTTTTTCATATAAAAATGTCAATTTTTTTAGGTTTTGGGTGGATTTTTCCATTTTTTGGGGGAGGTCACGAATTAAAGTCCTTTTCGCTCTAGGACGCATATTTAAGGAGATATGGGCAAAAGAAGTTTTTCATATAAAAATTTCAATTTTTTTAGGTTTTGGGTGGATTTTTCAATTTTTTGGGGGAGGTCACGAATTAAAGTCCTTTTCGCTCTAGGACGCATATTTAAGGAGATATGGGCAAAAGAAGTTTTTCATATAAAAATTTCAATTTTTTTAGGTTTTGGGTGGATTTTTCAACTTTTTGGGGGTGGTCACGAATTAAAGTCCTTTTTGCTCTAGGACGCATATTTAAGGAGATATGGGCAAAAGAAGTTTTTCATATAAAAATTTCAATTTTTTTAGGGTTTGGGTGGATTTTTCAATTTTTTGGGGGTGGTCACGAATTAAAGTCCTTTTCGCTCTAGGAAGCATATTTAAGGAGATATGGGCAAAAGAAGTTTTTCATATAAAAATTTCAATTTTTTTAGGTTTTGGGTGGATTTTTCAATTTTTTGGGGGTGGTCACGAATTAAAGTCCTTTTTGCTCTGGGAAGCATATTTAAGGAGATATGGGCAAAAGAAGTTTTTCATATAAAAATTTCAATTTTTTTAGGTTTTGGGTGGATTTTTCAACTTTTTGGGGGTGGTCACGAATTAAAGTCCTTTTTGCTCTAGGAAGCATATTTAAGGAGATATGGGCAAAAGAAGTTTTTCATATAAAAATTTCAATTTTTTTAGGTTTTGGGTGGATTTTTCAATTTTTTGGGGGTGGTCACGAATTAAAGTCCATTTTGCTCTAGGACGCATATTTAAGGAGATATGGGCAAAAGAAGTTTTTCATATAAAAAATTCAATTTTTTTAGGTTTTGGGTGGATTTTTCAACTTTTTGGGGGTGGTCACGAATTAAAGTCCTTTTTGCTCTAGGAAGCATATTTAAGGAGATATGGGCAAAAGAAGTTTTTCATATAAAAATTTCAATTTTTTTAGGGTTTGGGTGGATTTTTCAATTTTTTTTTGGGGAGGTCACGAATTAAAGTCCTCTTCGCTCTAGGACTCGTATTTAAGGAGATATGGGCAAAAGAAGTTTTTCGTATAAAAATTTCAATTTTTTTAGGTTTTGAGTGGATTTTTCAATTTTTTTGGGAGGTCACGAATTAAAGTCCTTTTTGCTCTAGGAAGCATATTTAAGGAGATATGGGCAAAAGAAGTTTTTCATATAAAAATTTCAATTTTTTAAGGTTTTGGGTTGATTTTTCAATTTTTTGGGGGTGGTCACGAATTAAAGTCCTTTTCGCTCTAGGACGCTTAGTTTAGGAGATATGGGCAAAAGAAGTTTTTCATGTAAAAATTTAAATTTTTTTAGGTTTTGGGTGGATTTTTCAATTTTTTGGGGGAGGTCACGAATTAAAGTCCTTTTCGCTCTAGGAGATATGGGCAAAAGAAGTTTTTCATATAAAAATTTCAATTTTTTTAGGTTTTGGGTGGATTTTTCAATTTTTTTTTTTGGGGGAGGTCACGAATTAAAGTCCTCTTCGCTATAGGACGCATATTTAAGGAGATATGGGCAAAAGAAGTTTTTCATATAAAAATTTCAATTTTTTTAGGTTTTGGGTGGATTTTTCAATTTTTTTTTTGGGGAGGTCACGAATTAAAGTCCTCTTCGCTCTAGGACTCGTATTTAAGGAGATATGGGCAAAAGAAGTTTTTCGTATAAAAATTTCAATTTTTTTAGGTTTTGAGTGGATTTTTCAATTTTTTGGGAGGTCACGAATTAAAGTCCTTTTTGCTCTAGGAAGCATATTTAAGGAGATATGGGCAAAAGAAGTTTTTCATATAAAAATTTCAATTTTTTAAGGTTTTGGGTTGATTTTTCAATTTTTTGGGGGTGGTCACGAATTAAAGTCCTTTTCGCTCTAGGACGCTTAGTTTAGGAGATATGGGCAAAAGAAGTTTTTCATGTAAAAATTTAAATTTTTTTAGGTTTTGGGTGGATTTTTCAATTTTTTGGGGGAGGTCACGAATTAAAGTCCTTTTCGCTCTAGGAGATATGGGCAAAAGAAGTTTTTCATATAAAAATTTCAATTTTTTTAGGTTTTGGGTGGATTTTTCAATTTTTTTTTTTGGGGGAGGTCACGAATTAAAGTCCTCTTCGCTATAGGACGCATATTTAAGGAGATATGGGCAAAAGAAGTTTTTCATATAAAAATTTCAATTTTTTTAGGTTTTGGGTGGATTTTTCAATTTTTTTTTTGGGGAGGTCACGAATTAAAGTCCTCTTCGCTCTAGGACTCGTATTTAAGGAGATATGGGCAAAAGAAGTTTTTCGTATAAAAATTTCAATTTTTTTAGGTTTTGAGTGGATTTTTCAATTTTTTGGGAGGTCACGAATTAAAGTCCTTTTTGCTCTAGGAAGCATATTTAAGGAGATATGGGCAAAAGAAGTTTTTCATATAAAAATTTAAATTTTTTAAGGTTTTGGGTGGATTTTTCAATTTTTTGGGGGTGGTCACGAATTAAAGTCCTTTTCGCTCTAGGACGCTTAGTTTAGGAGATATGGGCAAAAGAAGTTTTTCATATAAAAATTTCAATTTTTTTAGGTTTTGGGTGGATTTTTCAATTTTTTGGGGGAGGTCACGAATTAAAGTCCTTTTCGCTCTAGGAGATATGGGCAAAGGAAGTTTTTCATATAAAAATTTCAATTTTTTTAGGTTTTTGGTGGATTTTTCAATTTTTTGGGGGTGGTCACGAATTAACGTCCTTTTCGCTCTAGGACGCATATTTAAGGAGATATGGGCAAAAGAAGTTTTTCATATAAAAATTTCAATTTTTTTAGGTTTTGGGTGGATTTTTCAATTTTTTGGGGGAGGTCACGAATTAAAGTCCTTTTCGCTCTAGGACGCATATTTAAGGAGATATGGGCAAAAGAAGTTTTTCATATAAAAATTTCAATTTTTTTAGGTTTTGGGTGGATTTTTCAATTTTTTTGGGGGTGGTCACGAATTAAAGTCCTCTTCGCTCTAGGACGCATATTTAAGGAGATATGGGCAAAAGAAGTTTTTCATATAAAAATTTCAATTTTTTTAGGTTTTGGGTGGATTTTTCAATTTTTTGGGGGTGGTCACGAATTAAAGTCCTTTTCGCTCTAGGACGCTTAGTTTAGGAGATATGGGCAAAAGAAGTTTTTCATATAAAAATTTCAATTTTTTTAGGTTTTGGGTGGATTTTTCAACTTTTTGGGGGTGGTCACGAATTAAAGTCCTTTTCGTTCTAGGACGCATATTTAAGGAGATATGGGCAAAAGAAGTTTTTCATATAAAAATTTCAATTTTTTTAGGTTTTGGGTGGATTTTTCAACTTTTTGGGGGTGGTCACGAATTAAAGTCCTTTTCGCTCTAGGTCGCTTAGTTTAGGAGATATGTGCAAAAAAAATTTTTCGTATAAAAATTTCAGTTTTTTTAGGTTTTGGGTGGATTTTTCAACTTTTTGGGGGAGGTCACGAATTAAAGTCCTTTTTGCTCTAGGTCGCTTAGTTTCGGAGATATGGGCAAAAGAAGTTTTTCATATAAAAATTTCAATTTTTTTAGGTTTTGGGTGGATTTTTCAATTTTTTAGGGGTGGTCACGAATTAAAGTCCTTTTCGCTCTAGGACGCTTAGTTTAGGAGATATGGGCAAAAGAAGTTTTTCATATAAAAATTTCAATTTTTTTAGGTTTTGGGTGGATTTTTCAATTTTTTGGGGGAGTTCACGAATTAAAGTCCTTTTCGCTCTAGGACGCATATTTAAGGAGATATGGGCAAAACAAGTTTTTCATATAAAAATTTCAATTTTTTTAGGTTTTGGGTGGATTTTTCAATTTTTTAGGGGTGGTCACGAATTAAAGTCCTTTTCGCTCTAGGACGCTTAGTTTAGGAGATATGGGCAAAAGAAGTTTTTCATATAAAAATTTCAATTTTTTTAGGTTTTGGGTGGATTTTTCAATTTTTTGGGGGAGTTCACGAATTAAAGTCCTTTTCGCTCTAGGACGCATATTTAAGGAGATATGGGCAAAACAAGTTTTTCATATAAAAATTTCAATTTTTTTAGGTTTTGGGTGGACTTTTTCAACTTTTTGGGGGTGGTCACGAATTAAAGTCCTTTTCGCTCTAGGACGCATATTTAAGGAGATATGGGCAAAAGAAGTTTTTCATATAAAAATTTCAATTTTTTTAGGTTTTGGGTGGATTTTTCAATTTTTTGGGGGAGGTCACGAATTAAAGTCCTTTTCGCTCTAGGACGCATATTTAAGGAGATATGGGCAAAAGAAGTTTTTCATATAAAAATTTCAATTTTTTTAGGTTTTGGGTGGATTTTTCAATTTTTTGGGGGTGGTCACGAATTAAAGTCCTTTTCGCTCTAGGACGCTTAGTTTAGGAGATATGGGCAAAAGAAGTTTTTCATATAAAAATTTCAATTTTTTTAGGTTTTGGGTGGATTTTTCAACTTTTTGGGGGTGGTCACGAATTAAAGTCCTTTTCGCTCTAGGACGCATATTTAAGGAGATATGGGCAAAAGAAGTTTTTCATATAAAAATTTCAATTTTTTTAGGTTTTGGGTGGACTTTTTCAACTTTTTGGGGGTGGTCACGAATTAAAGTCCTTTTCGCTCTAGGTCGCTTAGTTTAGGAGATATGGGCAAAAAAAATTTTTCGTATAAAAATTTCAATTTTTTTAGGTTTTGGGTGGATTTTTCAACTTTTTGGGGGAGGTCACGAATTAAAGTCCTTTTAGCTCTAGGTCGCTTAGTTTAGGAGATATGGGCAAAAAAAAATTTTCGTATAAAAATTTCAATTTTTTTAGGTTTTGGGTGGATTTTTCAACTTTTTGGGGGTGGTCACGACTTAAAGTCCTTTTCGCTCTAGGACGCATATTTAAGGAGATATGGGCAAAAGAAGTTTTTCATATAAAAATTTCAATTTTTTTAGGGTTTGGGTGGATTTTTCGATTTTTTTTGGGGGAGGTCACGAATTAAAGTCCTCTTCGCTCTAGGACTCGTATTTAAGGAGATATGGGCAAAAGAAGTTTTTCGTATAAAAATTTCAATATTTTTAGGTTTTGAGTGGATTTGTCAATTTTTTGGGAGGTCACGAATTAAAGTCCTTTTTGCTCTTGGAAGCATATTTAAGGAGATATGGGCAAAAGAAGTTTTTCATATAAAACTTTCAATTTTTTAAGGTTTTGGGTGGATTTTTCAATTTTTTGGGGGTGGTCACGAATTAAAGTCCTTTTCGCTCTAGGACGCGTAGTTTAGGAGATATGGGCAAAAGAAGTTTTTCATATAAAAATTTCAATTTTTTTAGGTTTTGGGTGGATTTTTCAATTTTTTGGGGGAGGTCACGAATTAAAGTCCTTTTCGCTCTAGGACGCATATTTAAGGAGATATGGGCAAAATTAGTTTTTCATATAAAAATTTCAATTTTTTTAGGTTTTGGGTGGATTTTTCAATTTTTTTTTTTGGGGGGAGGTCACGAATTAAAGTCCTTTTCGCTATAGGACGCATATTTAAGGAGATATGGGCAAAAGAAGTTTTTCATATAAAAATTTCAATTTTTTTAGGTTTTGGGTGGATTTTTCTTTTTTTTTGGGGGAGGTCACGAATTAAAGTCCTCTTCGCTCTAGGACTCGTATTTAAGGAGATATGGGCAAAAGAAGTTTTTAGTATAAAAATTTCAATTTTTTTAGGTTTTGAGTGGATTTTTCAATTTTTTGGGAGGTCACGAATTAAAGTCCTTTTTGCTCTAGGACGCTTAGTTTAGGAGATATGGGCAAAAGAAGTTTTTCATATAAAAATTTCAATTTTTTTAGGTTTTGGATGGATTTTTCAATTTTTTGGGGGTGGTCACGAATTAAAGTCCTTTTCGCTCTAGGACGCATATTTAAGGAGATATGGGCAAAAGAAGTTTTTCATATAAAAATTTCAATTTTTTTAGGTTTTGGGTGGATTTTTCAATTTTTTTGGGGGTGGTCACGAATTAAAGTCCTCTTCGCTCTAGGACGCTTAGTTTAGGAGATATGGGCAAAAGAAGTTTTTCATATAAAAATTTCAATTTTTTTAGGTTTTGGGTGGATTTTTCAACTTTTTGGGGGTGGTCACGAATTAAAGTCCTTTTCGCTCTAGGACGCATATTTAAGGAGATATGGGCAAAAGAAGTTTTTCATATAAAAATTTCAATTTTTTTAGGTTTTGGGTGGACTTTTTCAACTTTTTGGGGGTGGTCACGAATTAAAGTCCTTTTCGCTCTAGGTCGCTTAGTTTAGGAGATATGGGCAAAAAAAATTTTTCGTATAAAAATTTCAATTTTTTTAGGTTTTGGGTGGATTTTTCAACTTTTTGGGGGAGGTCACGAATTAAAGTCCTTTTTGCTCTAGGTCGCTTAGTTTCGGAGATATGGGCAAAAGAAGTTTTTCATATAAAAATTTCAATTTTTTTAGGTTTTGGGTGGATTTTTCAATTTTTTGGGGGTGGTCACGAATTAAAGTCCTTTTCGCTCTAGGACGCTTATTTAAGGAGATATGGGCAAAATAATTTTTTCATATAAAAATTTCAATTTTTTTAGGTTTTGGTTGTATTTTTCAATTTTTTTGGGGGTGGTCACGAATTAAAGTCCTTTTCGCTCTAGGACGCATATTTAAGGAGATATGGGCAAAAGAAGTTTTTCATATAAAAATTTCAATTTTTTTAGGTTTTGGGTGGATTTTTCAATTTTTTGGGGGTGGTCACGAATTAAAGTCCTTTTCGCTCTAGGACGCATATTTAAGGAGATATGGGCAAAAGAAGTTTTTCATATAAAAATTTCAATTTTTTTTGGGTTTGGGTGGATTTTTCAATTTTTTGGGGGTGGTCACGAATTAAAGTCCTTTTCGCTCTAGGTCGCTTAGTTTAGGAGATATGGGCAAAAAAAAATTTTCGTATAAAAATTTCAATTTTTTTAGGTTTTGGGTGGATTTTTCATTTTTTTGGGGGAGGTCACGAATTAAAGTCATTTTTGCTCTAGGTCGCTTAGTTTAGGAGATATGGGCAAAAAAAATTTTTCGTATAAAAATTTCAATTTTTTTAGGTTTTGGGTGGATTTTTCAATTTTTTGGGGGTGGTCACGACTTAAAGTCCTTTTCGCTCTAGGACGCATATTTAGGGAGATATGGGCAAAAGAAGTTTTTCATATAAAAATTTCAATTTTTTTAGGGTTTGGGTGGATTTTTCAATTTTTTTTGGGGAGGTCACGAATTAAAGTCCTCTTCGCTCTAGGACTCGTATTTAAGGAGATATGGGCAAAAGAAGTTTTTCGTATAAAAATTTCAATTTTTTTAGGTTTTGAGTGGATTTTTCAATTTTTGGGAGGTCACGAATTAAAGTCCTTTTTGCTCTAGGAAGCATATTTAAGGAGATATGGGCAAAAGAAGTTTTTCATATAAAAATTTCAATTTTTTAAGGTTTTGGGTGGATTTTTCAATTTTTTGGGGGTGGTCACGAATTAAAGTCCTTTTCGCTCTAGGACGCTTAGTTTAGGAGATATGGGCAAAAGAAGTTTTTCATATAAAAATTTCAATTTTTTTAGGTTTTGGGTGAATTTTTCAATTTTTTGGGGGAGGTCACGAATTAAAGTCCTCTTCGCTCTAGGAGATATGGGCAAAAGAAGTTTTTCATATAAAAATTTCAATTTTTTTAGGTTTTGGGTGGATTTTTCAATTTTTTTTTTGGGGGAGGTCACGAATTAAAGTCCTCTTCGCTATAGGACGCATATTTAAGGAGATATGGGCAAAAGAAGTTTTTCATATAAAAATTTCAATTTTTTTAGGTTTTGGGTGGATTTTTCAACTTTTTGGGGGTGGTCACGAATTAAAGTCCTTTTCGCTCTAGGACGCATATTTAAGGAGATATGGGCAAAAGAAGTTTTTCATATAAAAATTTCAATTTTTTTAGGTTTTGGGTGGACTTTTTCAACTTTTTGGGGGTGGTCACGAATTAAAGTCCTTTTCGCTCTAGGTCGCTTAGTTTAGGAGATATGGGCAAAAAAAATTTTTCGTATAAAAATTTCAATTTTTTTAGGTTTTGGGTGGATTTTTCAACTTTTTGGGGGAGGTCACGAATTAAAGTCCTTTTTGCTCTAGGTCGCTTAGTTTCGGAGATATGGGCAAAAGAAGTTTTTCATATAAAAATTTCAATTTTTTTAGGTTTTGGGTGGATTTTTCAATTTTTTGGGGGTGGTCACGAATTAAAGTCCTTTTCGCTCTAGGACGCTTATTTAAGGAGATATGGGCAAAATAATTTTTTCATATAAAAATTTCAATTTTTTTAGGTTTTGGTTGTATTTTTCAATTTTTTTGGGGGTGGTCACGAATTAAAGTCCTTTTCGCTCTAGGACGCATATTTAAGGAGATATGGGCAAAAGAAGTTTTTCATATAAAAATTTCAATTTTTTTAGGTTTTGGGTGGATTTTTCAATTTTTTGGGGGTGGTCACGAATTAAAGTCCTTTTCGCTCTAGGACGCATATTTAAGGAGATATGGGCAAAAGAAGTTTTTCATATAAAAATTTCAATTTTTTTTGGGTTTGGGTGGATTTTTCAATTTTTTGGGGGTGGTCACGAATTAAAGTCCTTTTCGCTCTAGGTCGCTTAGTTTAGGAGATATGGGCAAAAAAAAATTTTCGTATAAAAATTTCAATTTTTTTAGGTTTTGGGTGGATTTTTCATTTTTTTGGGGGAGGTCACGAATTAAAGTCATTTTTGCTCTAGGTCGCTTAGTTTAGGAGATATGGGCAAAAAAAATTTTTCGTATAAAAATTTCAATTTTTTTAGGTTTTGGGTGGATTTTTCAATTTTTTGGGGGTGGTCACGACTTAAAGTCCTTTTCGCTCTAGGACGCATATTTAGGGAGATATGGGCAAAAGAAGTTTTTCATATAAAAATTTCAATTTTTTTAGGGTTTGGGTGGATTTTTCAATTTTTTTTGGGGAGGTCACGAATTAAAGTCCTCTTCGCTCTAGGACTCGTATTTAAGGAGATATGGGCAAAAGAAGTTTTTCGTATAAAAATTTCAATTTTTTTAGGTTTTGAGTGGATTTTTCAATTTTTGGGAGGTCACGAATTAAAGTCCTTTTTGCTCTAGGAAGCATATTTAAGGAGATATGGGCAAAAGAAGTTTTTCATATAAAAATTTCAATTTTTTAAGGTTTTGGGTGGATTTTTCAATTTTTTGGGGGTGGTCACGAATTAAAGTCCTTTTCGCTCTAGGACGCTTAGTTTAGGAGATATGGGCAAAAGAAGTTTTTCATATAAAAATTTCAATTTTTTTAGGTTTTGGGTGAATTTTTCAATTTTTTGGGGGAGGTCACGAATTAAAGTCTTCTTCGCTCTAGGAGATATGGGCAAAAGAAGTTTTTCATATAAAAATTTCAATTTTTTTAGGTTTTGGGTGGATTTTTCAATTTTTTTTTTGGGGGAGGTCACGAATTAAAGTCCTCTTCGCTATAGGACGCATATTTAAGGAGATATGGGCAAAAGAAGTTTTTCATATAAAAATTTCAATTTTTTTAGGTTTTGGGTGGATTTTTCAATTTTTTTTGGGGGAGGTCACGAATTAAAGTCCTCTTCGCTCTAGGACTCGTATTTAGGGAGATATGGGAAAAAGAAGTTTTTCGTATAAAAATTTCAATTTTTTTAGGTTTTGAGTGGATTTTTCAATTTTTTGGGAGGTCACGAATTAAAGTCCTTTTTGCTCTAGGAAGCATATTTAAGGAGATATGGGCAAAAGAAGTTTTTCATATAAAAATTTAAATTTTTTAAGGTTTTGGGTGGATTTTTCAATTTTTTGGGGGTGGTCACGAATTAAAGTCCTTTTCGTTCTAGGACGCTTAGTTTAGGAGATATGGGCAAAAGAAGTTTTTCATATAAAAATTTCAATTTTTTTAGGTTTTGGGTGGATTTTTCAATTTTTTGGGGGAGGTCACGAATTAAAGTCCTTTTCGCTCTAGGACGCTTAGTTTAGGAGATATGGGCAAAAGAAGTTTTTCATATAAAAATTTCATTTTTTTAGGTTTTGGGTGGATTTTTCAATTTTTTGGGGGTGGTCACGAATTAAAGTCCTTTTCGCTCTAGGACGCATATTTAAGGAGATATGGGCAAAAGAAGTTTTTCATATAAAAATTTCAATTTTTTTAGGTTTTGGGTGGATTTTTCAATTTTTTGGGGGTGGTCACGAATTAAAGTCCTTTTCGCTCTAGGACGCATATTTAAGGAGATATGGGCAAAAGAAGTTTTTCATATAAAAATTTCAATTTTTTTAGGTTTTGGGTGGATTTTTCAATTTTTTGGGGGAGGTCACGAATTAAAGTCCTTTTCGCTCTAGGACGCATATTTAAGGAGATATGGGCAAAAGAAGTTTTTCATATAAAAATTTCAATTTTTTTAGGTTTTGGGTGGATTTTTCAATTTTTTTGGGGGTGGTCACGAATTAAAGTCCTCTTCGCTCTAGGACGCTTAGTTTAGGAGATATGGGCAAAAGAAGTTTTTCATATAAAAATTTCAATTTTTTTAGGTTTTGGGTGGATTTTTCAACTTTTTGGGGGTGGTCACGAATTAAAGTCCTTTTCGCTCTAGGACGCATATTTAAGGAGATATGGGCAAAAGAAGTTTTTCATATAAAAATTTCAATTTTTTTAGGTTTTGGGTGGATTTTTCAACTTTTTGGGGGTGGTCACGAATTAAAGTCCTTTTCGCTCTAGGTCGCTTAGTTTAGGAGATATGGGCAAAAAAAATTTTTCGTATAAAAATTTCAATTTTTTTAGGTTTTGGGTGGATTTTTCAACTTTTTGGGGGAGGTCACGAATTAAAGTCCTTTTTGCTCTAGGTCGCTTAGTTTCGGAGATATGGGCAAAAGAAGTTTTTCATATAAAAATTTCAATTTTTTTAGGTTTTGGGTGGATTTTTCAATTTTTTGGGGGTGGTCACGAATTAAAGTCCTTTTCGCTCTAGGACGCTTATTTAAGGAGATATGGGCAAAATAAGTTTTTCATATAAAAATTTCAATTTTTTTAGGTTTTGGTTGTATTTTTCAATTTTTTTGGGGGTGGTCACGAATTAAAGTCCTTTTCGCTCTAGGACGCATATTTAAGGAGATATGGGCAAAAGAAGTTTTTCATATAAAAATTTCAATTTTTTTAGGTTTTGGGTGGATTTTTCAATTTTTTGGGGGTGGTCACGAATTAAAGTCCTTTTCGCTCTAGGACGCATATTTAAGGAGATATGGGCAAAAGAAGTTTTTCATATAAAAATTTCAATTTTTTTTGGGTTTGGGTGGATTTTTCAATTTTTTGGGGGTGGTCACGAATTAAAGTCCTTTTCGCTCTAGGTCGCTTAGTTTAGGAGATATGGGCAAAAAAAAATTTTCGTATAAAAATTTCAATTTTTTTAGGTTTTGGGTGGATTTTTCATTTTTTTGGGGGAGGTCACGAATTAAAGTCATTTTTGCTCTAGGTCGCTTAGTTTAGGAGATATGGGCAAAAAAAATTTTTCGTATAAAAATTTCAATTTTTTTAGGTTTTGGGTGGATTTTTCAATTTTTTGGGGGTGGTCACGACTTAAAGTCCTTTTCGCTCTAGGACGCATATTTAGGGAGATATGGGCAAAAGAAGTTTTTCATATAAAAATTTCAATTTTTTTAGGGTTTGGGTGGATTTTTCAATTTTTTTTGGGGAGGTCACGAATTAAAGTCCTCTTCGCTCTAGGACTCGTATTTAAGGAGATATGGGCAAAAGAAGTTTTTCGTATAAAAATTTCAATTTTTTTAGGTTTTGAGTGGATTTTTCAATTTTTGGGAGGTCACGAATTAAAGTCCTTTTTGCTCTAGGAAGCATATTTAAGGAGATATGGGCAAAAGAAGTTTTTCATATAAAAATTTCAATTTTTTAAGGTTTTGGGTGATTTTTCAATTTTTTGGGGGTGGTCACGAATTAAAGTCCTTTTCGCTCTAGGACGCTTAGTTTAGGAGATATGGGCAAAAGAAGTTTTTCATATAAAAATTTCAATTTTTTTAGGTTTTGGGTGAATTTTTCAATTTTTTGGGGGAGGTCACGAATTAAAGTCCTCTTCGCTCTAGGAGATATGGGCAAAAGAAGTTTTTCATATAAAAATTTCAATTTTTTTAGGTTTTGGGTGGATTTTTCAATTTTTTTTTTTGGGGAGGTCACGAATTAAAGTCCTCTTCGCTATAGGACGCATATTTAAGGAGATATGGGCAAAAGAAGTTTTTCATATAAAAATTTCAATTTTTTTAGGTTTTGGGTGGATTTTTCAATTTTTTTTGGGGGAGGTCACGAATTAAAGTCCTCTTCGCTCTAGGACTCGTATTTAGGGAGATATGGGAAAAAGAAGTTTTTCGTATAAAAATTTCAATTTTTTTAGGTTTTGAGTGGATTTTTCAATTTTTTGGGAGGTCACGAATTAAAGTCCTTTTTGCTCTAGGAAGCATATTTAAGGAGATATGGGCAAAAGAAGTTTTTCATATAAAAATTTAAATTTTTTAAGGTTTTGGGTGGATTTTTCAATTTTTTGGGGGTGGTCACGAATTAAAGTCCTTTTCGTTCTAGGACGCTTAGTTTAGGAGATATGGGCAAAAGAAGTTTTTCATATAAAAATTTCAATTTTTTTAGGTTTTGGGTGGATTTTTCAATTTTTTGGGGGAGGTCACGAATTAAAGTCCTTTTCGCTCTAGGACGCTTAGTTTAGGAAATATGGGCAAAAGAAGTTTTTCATATAAAAATGTCATTTTTTTAGGTTTTGGGTGGATTTTTCAATTTTTTGGGGGTGGTCACGAATTAAAGTCCTTTTCGCTCTAGGACGCATATTTAAGGAGATATGGGCAAAAGAAGTTTTTCATATAAAAATTTCAATTTTTTTAGGTTTTGGGTGGATTTTTCAATTTTTTGGGGGTGGTCACGAATTAAAGGCCTTTTCGCTCTAGGACGCTTAGTTTAGGAGATATGGGCAAAAGAAGTTTTTCATATAAAAATTTAATTTTTCTTAGGTTTTGGGTGGATTTTTCCATTTTTTGGGGGTGGTCACGAATTTAAGTCCTTTTCGCTCTAGGAAGCATATTTAAGGAGATATGGGCAAAAGAAGTTTTTCATATAAAAATTTCAATTTTTTTAGGTTTTGGGTGGATTTTTCAATTTTTTGGGGGAGGTCACGAATTAGAGTCCTTTTCGCTCTAGGACGCATATTTAAGGAGATATGGGCAAAAGAAGTTTTTCATATAAAAATTTCAATTTTTTTAGGTTTTGGGTGGATTTTTCAATTTTTTGGGGGTGGTCACGAATTAAAGTCCTTTTCGCTCTAGGACGCTTAGTTTAGGAGATATGGGCAAAAGAAGTTTTTCGTATAAAAATTTCAATTTTTTTAGGTTTTGGGTGGATTTTTCAATTTTTTGGGGGAGGTCACGAATTAAAGTCCTTTTCGCTCTAGGACGCATATTTAAGGAGATATGGGCAAAAGAAGTTTTTCATATAAAAAATTCAATTTTTTTAGGTTTTGGGTGGATTTTTCATTTTTTTGGGGGTGGTCACGAATTAAAGTTCTTTTCGCTCTAGGACGCTTAGTTTAGGAGATATGGGCAAAAGAAGTTTTTCGTATAAAAATTTCAATTTTTTTAGGTTTTGAGTGGATTTTTCAATTTTTTGGGGGTGGTCACGAATTAAAGTCCTTTTCGCTCTAGGACGCTTAGTTTAGGAGATATGGGCAAAATAAGTTTTTCATATAAAATTTCAATTTTTTTAGGTTTTGGGTGGATTTTTCAATTTTTTGGGGGTGGTCACGAATTAAAGTCCTTTTCGCTCTAGGACGCTTAGTTTAGGAGATATGGGCAAAAGAAGTTTTTCATATAAAAATTTAAATTTTTTTAGGTTTTGGGTGGATTTTTCAATTTTTTGGGGGAGGTCACGAATTAAAGTCCTTTTCGCTCTAGGACGCATATTTAAGGAGATATGGGCAAAAGAAGTTTTTCATATAAAAATTTAAATTTTTTTAGGTTTTGGTTGGATTTTTCAATTTTTTGGGGGTGGTCACGAATTAAAGTCCGTTTTGCTCTAGGAAGCATATTTAAGGAGATATGGGCAAAAGAAGTTTTTCATATAAAAATTTCAATTTTTTTAGGTTTTGGGTGGATTTTTCAATTTTTTGGGGGTGGTCACGAATTAAAGTCCTTTTTGCTCTAGGACGCATATTTAAGGAGATATGGGCAAAAGAAGTTTTTCATATAAAAATTTCAATTTTTTTAGGTTTTGGGTGGATTTTTCAATTTTTTGGGGGTGGTCACGAATTAAAGTCCTTTTCGCTCTAGGACGCTTAGTTTAGGAGATACGGGCAAAAGAAGTTTTTCGTATAAAAATTTCAATTTTTTTAGGTTTTAGGTGGATTTTTCAATTTTTTGGGGGTGGTCACGAATTAAAGTCCTTTTCGCTCTAGGACGCTTAGGTTAGGTGATATGGGCAAAAGAAGTTTTCCATATAAAAATTTAATTTTTTTTAGGGTTTGGGTGGATTTTTCAATTTTTTGGGGGAGGTCACGAATTAAAGTCCTTTTCGCTCTAGGACGCATATTTAAGGAGATATGGGCAAAAGAAGTTTTTCATATAAAAATTTAAATTTTTTTTAGGTTTTGGGTGGATTTTTCAATTTTTTGGGGGTGGTCACGAATTAAAGTCCTTTTCGCTCTAGGACGCATATTTAAGGAGATATGGGCAAAAGAAGTTTTTCGTATAAAAATTTCAATTTTTTTAGGTTTTGGGCGGATTTTTCAATTTTTTGGTGGTGGTCACGAATTAAAGTCCTTTTCGCTCTAGGACGCATATTTAAGGAGATATGGGCAAAAGAAGTTTTTCATATAAAAATTTCAATTTTTTTAGGTTTTGGGTGGATTTTTCAATTTTTTGGGGGTGGTCACGAATTAAAGTCCTTTTCGCTCTAGGACGCTTAGTTTAGGAGATATGGGCAAAAGAAGTTTTTCATATAAAAATTTCAATTTTTTTAGGTTTTAGGTGGATTTTTCAATTTTTTGGGGGTGGTCACGAATTGAAGTCCTTTTCGCTCTAGGACGCTTAGTTTAGGAGATATGGGCAAAAGAAGTTTTTCATATAAAAATTTCAATTTTTTTAGGTTTTGGGTGAATTTTTCAACTTTTTGGGGGTGGTCACGACTTAAAGTCATTTTCGCTCTAGGACGCTTAGTTTAGGAGATATGGGCAAAAGAAGTTTTTCATATAAAAATTTCAATTTTTTTAGGTTTTGGGTGGATTTTTCAATTTTTTGGGGGAGGTCACGAATTAAAGTCCTTTTCGCTCTAGGTCGCTTAGTTTAAGAGATATGGGCAAAAGAAGTTTTTCATATAAAAATGTAATTTTTTTAAGGTTTTGGGTGGATTTTTCAATTTTTTGGGGGTGGTCACGAATTAAAGTTCTTTTCGCTCTAGGACGCATATTTAAGGAGATATGGGCAAAAGAAGTTTTTCATATAAAAATTTCAATTTTTTTTAGGTTTTGGGTGGATTTTTCAATTTTTTGGGGGTGGTCACGAATTAAAGGCCTTTTCGCTCTAGGACGCTTAGTTTAGGAGATATGGGCAAAAGAAGTTTTTCATATAAAAATTTAAATTTTCTTAGGTTTTGGGTGGATTTTTCAATTTTTTGGGGGTGGTCACGAATTAAAGTCCTTTTCGCTCTAGGAAGCATATTTAAAGAGATATGGGCAAAAGAAGTTTTTCATATAAAAATTTAAATTTTTTTAGGTTTTGGGTGGATTTTTCAATTTTTTGGGGGAGGTCACGAATTAAAGTCCTTTTCGCTCTAGGACGCATATTTAAGGAGATATGGGCAAAAGAAGTTTTTCATATAAAAATTTCAATTTTTTTAGGTTTTGGGTGGATTTTTCAATTTTTTGGGGGTGGTCACGAATTAAAGTCCTTTTCGCTCTAGGACGCTTAGTTTAGGAGATATGGGCAAAAGAAGTTTTTGTATAAAAATTTCAATTTTTTTAGGTTTTGGGTGGATTTTTCAATTTTTTGGGGGAGGTCACGAGTTAAAGTCCTTTTCGCTCTAGGACGCATATTTAAGGAGATATGGGCAAAAGAAGTTTTTCATATAAAAAATTCAATTTTTTTAGGTTTTGGGTGGATTTTTCAATTTTTTGGGGGTGGTCACGAATTAAAGTCCTTTTCGCTCTAGGACGCTTAGTTTAGGAGATATGGGCAAAAGAAGTTTTTCGTATAAAAATTTCAATTTTTTTAGGTTTTGAGTGGATTTTTCAATTTTTTGGGGGTGGTCACGAATTAAAGTCCTTTTCGCTCTAGGACGCATATTCAAGGAGATATTGGCAAAAGAAGTTTTTCATATAAAAATTTCAATTTTTTTAGCTTTTGGGCGGATTTTTCAATTTTTTGGGGGTGGTCACGAATTAAAGTCCTTTTCGCTCTAGGACGCTTAGTTTAGGAGATATGGGCAAAAGAAGTTTTTCATATAAAAATTTAAATTTTTTTAGGTTTTGGGTGGATTTTTCAATTTTTTGGTGGAGGTCACGAATTAAAGTCCTTTTCGCTCTAGGACGCATATTTAAGGAGATATGGGCAAAAGAAGTTTTTCATATAAAAATTTAATTTTTTTTAGGTTTTGGTTGGATTTTTCAATTTTTTGGGGGTGGTCACGAATTAAAGTCCTTTTTGCTCTAGGAAGCATATTTAAGGAGATATGGGCAAAAGAAGTTTTTCATATAAAAATTTCAATTTTTTTAGGTTTTGGGTGGATTTTTCAATTTTTTGGGGGTGGTCACGAATTAAAGTCCTTTTTGCTCTAGGACGCATATTTAAGGAGATATGGGCAAAAGAAGTTTTTCATATAAAAATTTAAATTTTTTTAGGTTTTGGGTGGATTTTTCAATTTTTTGGGGGAGGTCACGAATTAAAGTCCTTTTCGCTCTAGGACGCATATTTAAGGAGATATGGGCAAAAGAAGTTTTTCATATAAAAATTTCAATTTTTTTAGGTTTTGGGTGGATTTTTCAATTTTTTGGGGGTGGTCACGAATTAAAGTCCTTTTCGCTCTAGGACGCTTAGTTTAGGAGATATGGGCAAAAGAAGTTTTTCGTATAAAAATTTCAATTTTTTTAGGTTTTGGGTGGATTTTTCAATTTTTTGGGGGTGGTCACGAATTAAAGTCCTTTTCGCTCTAGGACGCTTAGTTTAGGAGATATGGGCAAAAGAAGTTTTTCATATAAAAATTTCAATTTTTTTAGGTTTTGGGTGGATTTTTCAATTTTTTGGGGGAGGTCACGAATTAAAGTCCTTTTCGCTCTAGGACGCTTAGTTTAGGAGATATGGGTAAAAGAAGTTTTTCATATAAAAATTTAAATTTTTTTAGGTTTTGGGTGGATTTTTAAATTTTTTGGGGTTGGTCACGAATTAAAGTCCTTTTCGCTCTAGGACGCATATTCAAGGAGATATTGGCAAAAGAAGTTTTTCATATAAAAATTTCAATTTTTTTAGCTTTTGGGCGGATTTTTCAATTTTTTGGGGGTGGTCACGAATTAAAGTCCTTTTCGCTCTAGGACGCTTAGTTTAGGAGATATGGGCAAAAGAAGTTTTTCATATAAAAATTTAATTTTTTTTAGGTTTTGGTTGGATTTTTCAATTTTTTGGGGGTGGTCACGAATTAAAGTCCTTTTTGCTCTAGGAAGCATATTTAAGGAGATATGGGCAAAAGAAGTTTTTCATATAAAAATTTCAATTTTTTTAGGTTTTGGGTGGATTTTTCAATTTTTTGGGGGTGGTCACGAATTAAAGTCCTTTTTGCTCTAGGACGCATATTTAAGGAGATATGGGCAAAAGAAGTTTTTCATATAAAAATTTCAATTTTTTTAGGTTTTGGGTGGATTTTTCAATTTTTTGGGGGTGGTCACGAATTAAAGTCCTTTTCGCTCTAGGACGCATATTTAAGGAGATATGGGCAAAAGAAGTTTTTCATATAAAAATTTCAATTTTTTTAGGTTTTAGGTGGATTTTTCAATTTTTTGGGGGTGGTCACGAATTAAAGTCCTTTTCGCTCTAGGACGCTTAGTTTAGGAGATATGGGCAAAAGAAGTTTTTCGTATAAAAATTTAAATTTTTTTAGGTTTTGGGTGGATTTTTCAATTTTTTGGGGGAGGTCACGAATTAAAGTCCTTTTCGCTCTAGGACGCATATTTAAGGAGATATGGGCAAAAGAAGTTTTTCATATAAAAATTTAAATTTTTTTAGGTTTTGGGTGGATTTTTAAATTTTTTGGGGGTGGTCACGAATTAAAGTCCTTTTCGCTCTAGGACGCTTAGTTTAGGAGATATGGGCAAAAGAAG
The DNA here is from genome assembly GCF_050003625.1 of Haematobia irritans. Classification (NCBI taxonomy): domain Eukaryota; kingdom Metazoa; phylum Arthropoda; class Insecta; order Diptera; family Muscidae; genus Haematobia; species Haematobia irritans. Next base: position 160,682,672 of record NC_134397.1, on the reverse strand, counting down.
TTTTTCATATAAAAATTTCAATTTTTTAGGTGTTGGGTGGATTTTTCATTTTTTTGGGGGTGGTCACGAATTAAAGTCCTTTTCGCTCTAGGACGCTTAATTTAGGAGATATGGGCAAAAGAAGTTTTTCATATAAAAATTTCAATTTTATTAGGTTTTGGGTGGATTTTTCAATTTTTTGGGGGTGGTCACGAATTAAAGTCCTTTTCGCTCTAGGACGCATATTTAAGGAGATATGGGCAAAAGAAGTTTTTCGTATAAAAATTTCAATTTTTTTAGGTTTTGGGTGGATTTTTCAATTTTTTGGGGGTGGTCACGAATTAAAGTCCTTTTCGCTCTAGGACGCTTAGTTTAGGAGATATGGGCAAAAGAAGTTTTTCATATAAAAATTTCAATTTTTTTAGGTTTTGGTTGGATTTTTCAAGTTTTTGGGGGTGGTCACTAATTAAAGTCCTTTTCGCTCTAGGACGCATATTTAAGGAGATATGGGAAAAAGAAGTTTTTCATATAAAAATTTCAATTTTTTTAGGTTTTGGGTGGATTTTTCAACTTTTTGGGGGTGGTCACGAATTAAAGTCCTTTTCGCTCTAGGACGCATATTTAAGGAGATATGGGCAAAAGAAGTTTTTCATATAAAAATTTCAATTTTTTTTGGTTTTGGGTGGATTTTTCAATTTTTTGGGGGTGGTCACGAATTAAAGTCCTTTTCGCTCTAGGACGCATATTTAAGGAGATATGGGCAAAAGAAGTTTTTCATATAAAAATTTCAATTTTTTTAGGTTTTGGGTGGATTTTTCAATTTTTTGGGGGAGGTCACGAATTAAAGTCCTTTTCGCTCTAGGACGCATATTTAAGGAGATATGGGCAAAAGAAGTTTTTCATATAAAAATTTCAATTTTTTTAGGTTTTGGGTGGATTTTTCAATTTTTTGCGGGTGGTCACGAATTAAAGTCCTTTTCGCTCTAGGACGCTTAGTTTAGGAGATATGGGCAAAAGAAGTTTTTCATATAAAAATTTCAATTTTTTTAGGTTTTGGGTGGATTTTTCAATTTTTTGGGGGTGGTCACGAATTAAAGTCCTTTTCGCTCTAGGACGCTTAGTTTAGGAGATATGGGCAAAAGAAGTTTTTCATATAAAAATTTCAATTTTTTTAGGTTTTGGGTGGATTTTTCAATTTTTTGGGGGTGGTCACGAATTAAAGTCCTTTTCGCTCTAGGACGCTTAGTTTAGGAGATATGGGTAAAAGAAGTTTTTCATATAAAAATTTAAATTTTTTTAGGTTTTGGGTGGATTTTTAAATTTTTTGGGGTTGGTCACGAATTAAAGTCCTTTTTGCTCTAGGAAGCATATTTAAGGAGATATGGGCAAAAGAAGTTTTTCATATAAAAATTTAAATTTTTTTAGGTTTTGGGTGGATTTTTCAATTTTAGGGGGAGGTCACGAATTAAAGTACTTTTCGCTCTAGGACGCATATTTAAGGAGATAAGGGCAAAAGAAGCTTTTCATATAAAAACTTCAATTTTTTTAGGTTTTGGGTGGATTTTTCAATTTTTTGGGGGTGGTCACGAATTAAAGTCCTTTTCGCTCTAGGACGCTTAGTTTAGGAGATATGGGCAAAAGAAGTTTTTCGTATAAAAATTTCAATTTTTTAGGTTTTGGGTGGATTTTTCAATTTTTTGGGGGTGGTCACGAATTAAAGTCCTTTTCGCTCTAGGACGCTTAGTTTAGGAGATATGAGCAAAACAAGTTTTTCATATAAAAATTTCAATTTTTTTAGGTTTTGAGTGGATTTTTCAATTTTTTGGGGGTGGTCACGAATTAAAGTCCTTTTCGCTCTACGACGCTTAGTTTAGGAGATATGGGCAAAAAAAGTTTTTCGTATAAAAATTTCAATTTTTTAGGTTTTGGGTGGATTTTTCAATTTTTTGGGGGTGGTCACGAATTAAAGTCCTTTTCGCTCTAGGACGCTTAGTTTAGGAGATATGGGCAAAAGAAGTTTTTCATATAAAAATTTCAATTTTTTTAGGTTTTGGGTGGATTTTTCAATTTTTTGGGGGTGGTCACGAATTAAAGTCCTTTTCGCTCTAGGACGCATATTTAAGGAGATATGGGCAAAAGAAATTTTTCATATAAAAATTTCAATTTTTTTAGGTTTTGGGTGGATTTTTCAATTTTTTGGGGGTGTCACGAATTAAAGTCCTTTTCGCCCTAGGACGCTTAGTTTAGGAGATGTGGGCAAAAGAAGTTTTTCATATAAAAATTTCAATTTTTTTAGGTTTTGGGTGGATTTTTCAATTTTTTGGGGGAGGTCACGAATTAAAGTCCTTTTCGCTCTAGGACGCATATTTAAGGAGATATGGGCAAAAGAAGTTTTTCATATAAAAATTTAAATTTTTTAGGTTTTGGGTGGATTTTTCAATTTTTTGGAGGTGGTCACGAATTAAAGTCCTTTTCGCTCTAGGACGCTTAGTTTAGGAGATATGGGCAAAAGAAGTTTTTCATATAAAAATTTCAATTTTTTTAGGTTTTGGGTGGATTTTTCAGCTTGTTGGGGGTGGTCACAAATTAAAGTCCTTTTCGCTCTAGGACGCTTAGTTTAGGAGATATGGGCAAAAGAAGTTTTTCGTATAAAAATTTCAATTTTTTTAGGTTTTGGGTGGATTTTTCAATTTTTTGGGGGTGGTCACGAATTAAAGTCCTTTTCGTTCTAGGACGCTTAGTTTAGGAGATATGGGCAAAATAAGTTTTTCATATAAAAATTTAAATTTTTTTAGGTTTTGGGTGGATTTTTCAATTTTTTGGGGGTGGTCACGAATTAAAGTCCTTTTCGGTCTAGGAAGCATATTTAAGAAGATATGGGCAAAAGAAGTTTTTCATATAAAAATTTCAATTTTTTTTAGGTTTTTTAGGATTTTTCAATTTTTTGGGGGAGGTCACGAATTAAAGTCCTTTTCGCTCTAGGACGCTTAGTTTAGGAGATATGGGCAAAAGAAGTTTTTCGTATAAAAATTTCAATTTTTTTAGGTTTTGAGTGGATTTTTCAATTTTTTGGGGGTGGTCACGAATTAAAGTCCTTTTCGCTCTAGGACGCATATTTAAGGAGATATGGGCAAAAGAAGTTTTTCATATAAAAATTTCAATTTTTTTAGGTTTTGGGTGGATTTTTCAATTTTTTGGGGGAGGTCACGAATTAAAGTCCTTTTCGCTCTAGGACGCATATTTAAGGAGATATGGGCAAAAGAAGTTTTTCATATAAAAATTTCAATTTTTTTAGGTTTTGGGTGGATTTTTCAATTTTTTGGGGGTGGTCACGAATTAAAGTCCTTTTCGCTCTAGGACGCTTAGTTTAGGAGATATGAACAAAAGAAGTTTTTCGTATAAATATTTCAATTTTTTTAGGTTTTGAGTGGATTTTTCAATTTTTTGGGGGTGGTCACGAATTAAAGTCCTTTTCGCTCTAGGACGCTTAGTTTAGGAGATATGCGCAAAAGAAGTTTTTCATATAAAAATTTCAATTTTTTTAGGTTTTGAGTGGATTTTCCAACTTTTTGGGGGTGGTCACGAATTAAAGTCCTTTTCGCTCTAGGTCGCTTAGTTTAGGAGATATGGGCAAAAGAAGTTTTTCATATAAAAATTTAAATTTTTTAGGTTTTGAGTCGATTTTTCAATTTTTTGGGGGTGGTCACGAATTAAAGTCCTTTTCGCTCTAGGACGCATATTTAAGGAGATATGGGCAAAATAAGTTTTTCATATAAAAATTTCAATTTTTTTAGGTTTTGGTTGGATTTTTCAATTTTTTGGGGGTGGTCACGAATTAAAGTCCTTTTCGCTCTAGGACGCTTAGTTTAGGTGATATGGGCAAAAGAAGTTTTTCATATAAAAATTTCAATTTTTTTAGGTTTTGGTTGGATTTTTCAACTTTTTGGGGGTGGTCACGAATTAAAGTCCTTTTCGCTCTAGGACGCATATTTATGGAGATATGGGCAAAAGAAGTTTTTCGTATAAAAATTTCAATTTTTTTAGGTTTTGGGTGGATTTTTCAATTTTTTGGGGTGGTCACGAATTAAAGTCCTTTTCGCTCTAGGACGCATATTTAAGGAGATATGGGCAAAAGAAGTTTTTCGTATAAAAATTTCAATTTTTTTTGGTTTTGGGTGGATTTTTCAATTTTTTGGGGCTGGTCACGAATTAAAGTCCTTTTCGCTCTAGGACGCATATTTAAGGAGATATGGGCAAAAGAAGTTTTTCATATAAAAATTTCAATTTTTTTAGGTTTTGGGTGGATTTTTCAATTTTTTGGGGGAGGTCACGAATTAAAGTCCTTTTCGCTCTAGGACGCATATTTAAGGAGATATGGGCAAAAGAAGTTTTTCATATAAAAATTTCAATTTTTTTAGGTTTTGGGTGGATTTTTCAATTTTTTGGGGGTGGTCACGAATTAAAGTCCTTTTCGCTCTAGCACGCTTAGTTTAGGAGATATGGGCAAAAGAAGTTTTTCACATAAAAATTTCAATTTTTTTAGGTTTTGGGTGGATTTTTCAATTTTTTGGGGGTGGTCACGAATTAAAGTCCTTTTCGCTCTAGGACGCTTAGTTTAGGAGATATGGGCAAAAGAAGTTTTTCATATAAAAATTTCATTTTTTTTTTAGGTTTTGGGTGGATTTTTCAATTTTTTGGGGGTGGTCACGAATTAAAGTCCTTTTTGCTCTAGGACGCATATTTAAGGAGATATGGGCAAAAGAAGTTTTTCGTATAAAAATTTCAATTTTTTTAGGTTTTGGGTGGATTTTTCAATTTTTTGGGGGTGGTCACGAATTAAAGTCCTTTTCGCTCTAGGACGCATATTTAAGGAGATATGGGCAAAAGAAGTTTTTCATATAAAAATTTCAATTTTTTTAGGTTTTAGGTGGATTTTTCAATTTTTTGGGGGTGGTCACGAATTAAAGTCCTTTTCGCTCTAGGACGCTTAGTTTAGGAGATATGGGCAAAAGAAGTTTTTCATATAAAAATTTAAATTTTTTTAGGTTTTGGGTGGATTTTTCAATTTTTTGGGGGAGGTCACGAATTAAAGTCCTTTTCGCTCTAGGACGCATATTTAAGGAGATATGGGCAAAAGAAGTTTTTCATATAAAAATTTAAATTTTTTTAGGTTTTGGGTGGATTTTTCAATTTTTTGGGGGTGGTCACGAATTAAAGTCCTTTTCGCTCTAGGACGCTTAGTTTAGGAGATATGAGCAAAAGAAGTTTTTCATATAAAAATTTCAATTTTTTTAGGTTTTGGGTGGATTTTTCATTTTTTTGGGGGTGGTCACGAATTAAAGTCCTTTTCGCTCTAGGACGCTTAGTTTAGGAGATATGGGCAAAAGAAGTTTTTCATATAAAAATTTCAATTTTTTTAGGTTTTGGTTGGATTTTTCAACTTTTTGTGGGTGGTCACGAATTAAAGTCCTTTTCGCTCTAGGACGCTTAGTTTAGGAGATATGGGCAAAAGAAGTTTTTCGTATAAAAATTTCAATTTTTTTAGGTTTTGGGTGGATTTTTCAATTTTTTGGGTGTGGTCACGAATTAAAGTCCTTTTCGCTCTAGGACGCATACTTAAGGAGATATGGGCAAAAGAAGTTTTTCGTATAAAAATTTCAATTTTTTTAGGTTTTGGGTGGATTTTTCAATTTTTTGGGGGTGGTCTCGAATTAAAGTCCTTTTCGCTCTAGGACGCTTAGTTTAGGAGATATGGGCAAAAGAAGTTTTTCATATAAAAATTTCAATTTTTTTAGGTTTTGGTTGGATTTTTCAACTTTTTGGGGGTGGTCACTAATTAAAGTCCTTTTCGCTCTAGGACGCATATTTAAGGAGATATGGGCAAAAGAAGTTTTTCATATAAAAATTTCAATTTTTTTAGGTTTTGGGTGGATTTTTCAATTTTTTGGGGGTGGTCACCAATTAAAGTCCTTTTCGCTCTAGGACGCTTAGTTTAGGAGATATGGGCAAAAGAAGTTTTTCATATGAAAATTTCAATTTTTTTAGGTTTTGGGTGGATTTTTCAATTTTTTGGGGGAGGTCACGAATTAAAGTCCTTTTCGCTCTAGGACGCATATTTAAGGAGATATGGGCAAAAGAAGTTTTTCATATAAAAATTTCAATTTTTTTAGGTTTTGGGTGGATTTTTCAATTTTTTGGGGGTGGTCACGAATTAAAGTCCTTTTCGCTCTAGGACGCTTAGTTTAGGAGATATGGGCAAAAGAAGTTTTTCATATAAAAATTTAAATTTTTTTAGGTTTTGGGTGGATTTTTCAATTTTTTGGGGGAGGTCACGAATTAAAGTCCTTTTCGCTCTAGGACGCATATTTAAGGAGATATGGGCAAAAGAAGTTTTTCATATAAAAATTTAAATTTTTTTAGGTTTTGGGTGGATTTTTCAATTTTTTGGAGGTGGTCACGAATTAAAGTCCTTTTCGCTCTAGGACGCTTAGTTTAGGAGATATGGGCAAAAGAAGTTTTTCATATAAAAAATTCAATTTTTTTAGGTTTTGGGTGGATTTTTCAATTTTTTGGGGGTGGTCACGAATTAAAGTCTTTTCGCTCTAGGACGCTTAGTTTAGGAGATATGGGCAAAATAAGTTTTTCATATAAAAATTTAAATTTTTTTAGGTTTTGGGTGGATTTTTCAATTTTTTGGGGGTGGTCACGAATTAAAGTCCTTTTCGGTCTAGGAAGCATATTTAAGGAGATATGGGCAAAAGAAGTTTTTCATATAAAAATTTCAATTTTTTTTAGGTGTTTTAGGATTTTTCAATTTTTTGGGGGAGGTCACGAATTAAAGTCCTTTTCGCTCTAGGGCGCTTAGTTTAGGAGATACGGGCAAAAGAAGTTTTTCGTATAAAAATTTCAATTTTTTTAGGTTTTGAGTGGATTTTTCAATTTTTTGGGGGTGGTCACGAATTAAAGTCCTTTTCGCTCTAGGACGCATATTTAAGGAGATATGGGCAAAAGAAGTTTTTCATATAAAAATTTCAATTTTTTTAGGTTTTGGGTGGATTTTTCAATTTTTTGGGGGAGGTCACGAATTAAAGTCCTTTTCGCTCTAGGACGCATATTTAAGGAGATATGGGCAAAAGAAGTTTTTCATATAAAAATTTCAATTTTTTTAGGTTTTGGGTGGATTTTTCAATTTTTTGGGGGTGGTCACGAATTAAAGTCCTTTTCGCTGTAGGACGCTTAGTTTAGGAGATATGAGCAAAATAAGTTTTTCGTATAAATATTTCAATTTTTTTAGGTTTTGAGTGGATTTTTCAATTTTTTGGGGGTGGTCACGAATTAAAGTCCTTTTCGCTCTAGGACGCATATTTAAGGAGATATGGGCAAAAGAAGTTTTTCATATAAAAATTTCAATTTTTTTAGGTTTTGGGTGGATTTTTCCATATTTTGGGGGTGGTCACGAATTAAAGCCCTTTTCGCTCTAGGACGCTTAGTTTAGGAGATATGGGCAAAAGAAGTTTTTCATATAAAAATTTAATTTTTTTTTAGGTTTTGGGTGGATTTTTCAATTTTTTGGGGGAGGTCACGAATTAAAGTCCTTTTCGCTCTAGGACGCATATTTAAGGAGATATGGGCAAAAAAAGTTTTTCATATAAAAATTTCAATTTTTTTTGGTTTTGGGTGGATTTTTCAATTTTTTGGGGGTGGTCACGAATTAAAGTCCTTTTCGCTCTAGGACGCTTAGTTTAGGAGATATGGGCAAAAGAAGTTTTTCATATAAAAATTTCAATTTTTTTTAGGTTTTGGGTGGATTTTTCAATTTTTTGGGGTGGTCACGAATTAAAGTCCTTTTCGCTCTAGGACGCTTAGTTTAGGAGATATGGGCAAAAGAAGTTTTTCATATAAAAATTTCAATTTTTTTAGGTTTTGGTTATATTTTTCAACTTTTTGGGGGTGGTCACGAATTAAAGTCCTTTTCGCTCTAGGACGCATATTTAAGGAGATATGGGCAAAAGAAGTTTTTCATATAAAAATTTCAATTTTTTTTGGTTTTGGGTGGATTTTTCAATTTTTTGGGGGTGGTCACGAATTAAAGTCCTTTTCGCTCTAGGACGCATATTTAAGGAGATATGGGCGAAAGAAGTTTTTCATATAAAAATTTCAATTTTTTTAGGTTTTGGGTGGATTTTTCAATTTTTTGGGGGAGGTCACGAATTAAAGTCCTTTTCGCTCTAGGACGCATATTTAAGGAGATATGGGCAAAAGAAGTTTTTCATATAAAAATTTCAATTTTTTTTGGTTTTGGGTGGATTTTTCAATTTTTTGGGGGTGGTCACGAATTAAAGTCCTTTTCGCTCTAGGACGCTTAGTTTAGGAGATATGGGCAAAAGAAGTTTTTCATATAAAAATTGCAATTTTTTTAGGTTTTGGGTGGATTTTTCAATTTTTTGGGGGTGGTCACGAATTAAAGTCCTTTTCGCTCTAGGACGCTTAGTTTAGGAGATATGGGCAAAAGAAGTTTTTCATATAAAAATTTCATTTTTTTTAGGTTTTGGGTGGATTTTTCAATTTTTTGGGGGTGGTCACGAATTAAAGTCCTTTTCGCTCTAGGACGCATATTTAAGGAGATAATTTAAATTTTTTTTAGGTTTTGGGTGGATTTTTCAATTTTTTGGGGGTGGTCACGAATTAAAGTCCTTTTCGCTCTAGGACGCTTAGTTTAGGAGATATGGGCAAAAGAAGTTTTTCATATAAAAATTTCAATTTTTTTAGGTTTTGGGTGGATTTTTCAATTTTTTGGGGGTGGTCACGAATTAAAGTCCTTTTCGCTCTAGGACGCTTAGTTTAGGAGATATGGGCAAAAGAAGTTTTTCATATAAAAATTTAAATTTTTTTAGGTTTTGGGTGGATTTTTAAATTTTTTGGGGTTGGTCACGAATTAAAGTCCTTTTTGCTCTAGGAAGCATATTTAAGGAGATATGGGCAAAAAAAGTTTTTCGTATAAAAATTTCAATTTTTTTAGGTTTTGGGTGGATTTTTCAATTTTTTGGGGGTGGTCACGAATTAAAGTCCTTTTCGCTCTAGGACGCTTAGTTTAGGAGATATGGGCAAAAGAAGTTTTTCATATAAAAATTTCAATTTTTTTAGGTTTTGGGTGGATTTTTCAATTTTTTGGGGGTGGTCACGAATTAAAGTCCTTTTCGCCCTAGGACGCTTAGTTTAGGAGATATGGGCAAAAGAAGTGTTTCATATAAAAATTTCAATTTTTTTAGGTTTTGGGTGGATTTTTCAATTTTTTGGGGGAGGTCACGAATTAAAGTCCTTTTCGCTCTAGGACGCATATTTAAGGAGATATGGGCAAAAGAAGTTTTTCATATAAAAATTTAAATTTTTTAGGTTTTGGGTGGATTTTTCAATTTTTTGGAGGTGGTCACGAATTAAAGTCCTTTTCGCTCTAGGACGCTTAGTTTAGGAGATATGGGCAAAAGAAGTTTTTCATATAAAAATTTCAATTTTTTTAGGTTTTGGGTGGATTTTTCAATTTGTTGGGGGTGGTCACAAATTAAAGTCCTTTTCGCTCTAGGACGCTTAGTTTAGGAGATATGGGCAAAAGAAGTTTTTCGTATAAAAATTTCAATTTTTTTAGGTTTTGGGTGGATTTTTCAATTTTTTGGGGGTGGTCACGAATTAAAGTCCTTTTCGCTCTAGGACGCTTAGTTTAGGAGATATGGGCAAAATAAGTTTTTCATATAAAAATTTAAATTTTTTTAGGTTTTGGGTGGATTTTTCAATTTTTTGGGGGTGGTCGCGAATTAAAGTCCTTTTCGGTCTAGGAAGCATATTTAAGAAGATATGGGCAAAAGAAGTTTTTCATATAAAAATTTCAATTTTTTTTAGGTTTTTTAAGATTTTTCAATTTTTTGGAGGAGGTCACGAATTAAAGTCCTTTTCGCTCTAGGGCGCTTAGTTTAGGAGATATGGGCAAAAGAAGTTTTTCGTATAAAAATTTCAATTTTTTTAGGTTTTGAGTGGATTTTTCAATTTTTTGGGGGTGGTCACGAATTAAAGTCCTTTTCGCTCTAGGACGCATATTTAAGGAGATATGGGCAAAAGAAGTTTTTCATATAAAAATTTCAATTTTTTTAGGTTTTGGGTGGATTTTTCAATTTTTTGGGGGAGGTCACGAATTAAAGTCCTTTTCGCTCTAGGACGCATATTTAAGGAGATATGGGCAAAAGAAGTTTTTCATATAAAAATTTCAATTTTTTTAGGTTTTGGGTGGATTTTTCAATTTTTTGGGGGTGGTCACGAATTAAAGTCCTTTTCGCTCTAGGACGCTTAGTTTAGGAGATATGAGCAAAAGAAGTTTTTCGTATAAATATTTCAATTTTTTTAGGTTTTGAGTGGATTTTTCAATTTTTTGGGGGTGGTCACGAATTAAAGTCCTTTTCGCTCTAGGACGCATATTTAAGGAGATATGGGCAAAAGAAGTTTTTCATATAAAAATTTCAATTTTTTTAGGTTTTGGGTGGATTTTTCCATTTTTTGGGGGTGGTCACGAATTAAAGCCCTTTTCGCTCTAGGACGCTTAGTTTAGGAGATATGGGCAAAAGAAGTTTTTCATATAAAAATTTAATTTTTTTAGGTCTTGGGTGGATTTTTCAATTTTTTGGGGGAGGTCACGAATTAAAGTCCTTTTCGCTCTAGGACGCATATTTAAGGAGATATGGGCAAAAGAAGTTTTTCATATAAAAATTTAAATTTTTTTAGGTTTTGGGTGGATTTTTCAATTTTTTGGGGATGGTCACGAATTAAAGTCCTTTTCGCTCTAGGACGCATATTTAAGGAGATATGGGCAAAAGAAGTTTTTCGTATAAAAATTTCAATTTTTTTAGGTTTTGGGTGGATTTTTCAATTTTTTGGGGTGGTCACGAATTAAAGTCCTTTTCGCTCTAGGACGCTTAGTTTAGGAGATATGGGCAAAAGAAGTTTTTCATATAAAAATTTCAATTTTTTTAGGTTTTGGGTGGATTTTTCAATATTTTGGGGGTGGTCACGAATTAAAGTCCTTTTCGCTCTAGGACGTTTAGTTTAGGAGATATGGGCAAAAGAAGTTTTTCATATAAAAATTTCAATTTTTTTAGGTTTTGGTTATATTTTTCAACTTTTTGGGGGTGGTCACGAATTAAAGTCCTTTTCGCTCTAGGACGCATATTTAAGGAGATATGGGCAAAAGAAGTTTTTCATATAAAAATTTCAATTTTTTTTTTTGGTTTTGGGTGGATTTTTCAATTTTTTGGGGGTGGTCACGAATTAAAGTCCTTTTCGCTCTAGGACGCATATTTAAGGAGATATGGGCAAAAGAAGTTTTTCATATAAAAATTTCAATTTTTTTAGGTTTTGGGTGGATTTTTCAATTTTTTGGGGGAGGTCACGAATTAAAGTCCTTTTCGCTCTAGGACGCATATTTAAGGAGATATGGGCAAAAGAAGTTTTTCATATAAAAATTTCAATTTTTTTAGGTTTTGGGTGGATTTTTCAATTGGGGGTGGTCACGAATTAAAGTCCTTTTCGCTCTAGGACGCTTAGTTTAGGAGATATGGGCAAAAGAAGTTTTTCATATAAAAATTTCAATTTTTTTTAGGTTTTGGGTGGATTTTTCAATTTTTTGGGGGTGGTCACGAATTAAAGTTCTTTTCGCTCTAGGACGCTTAGTTTAGGAGATATGGGCAAAAGAAGTTTTTCATATAAAAATTTCATTTTTTTTTAGGTTTTGGGTGGATTTTTCAATTTTTTGGGGGTGGTCACGAATTAAAGTCCTTTTCGCTCTAGGACGCATATTTAAGGAGATAATTTCAATTTTTTTTTAGGTTTTGGGTGGATTTTTCAATTTTTTGGGGGTGGTCACGAATTAAAGTCCTTTTCGCTCTAGGACCCTTAGTTTAGGAGATATGGGCAAAAGAAGTTTTTCATATAAAAATTTAAATTTTTTTAGGTTTTGGGTGGATTTTTCCATTTTTTGGGGGTGGTCACGAATTAAAGTCCTTTTCGCTCTAGGACGCTTAGTTTAGGAGATATGGGCAAAAGAAGTTTTTCATATAAAAATTTAATTTTTTTTAGGTTTTGGGTGGATTTTTAAATTTTTTGGGGTTGGTCACGAATTAAAGTCCTTTTTGCTCTAGGAAGCATATTTAAGGAGATATGGGCAAAAGAAATTTTTCATATAAAATTTCAATTTTTTTAGGTTTTGGGTGGATTTTTCAATTTTTTGGGGGTGGTCACGAATTAAAGTCCTTTTCGCTCTAGGACGCATTTTTAAGGAGATATGGGCAAAAAAAGTTTTTCGTATAAAAATTTCAATTTTTTTTAGGTTTTGGGTGGATTTTTCAACTTTTTGGGGGAGGTCACGAATTAAAGTCCTTTTCGCTCTAGGACGCTTAGTTTAGGAGATATGGGCAAAAGAAGTTTTTCATATAAAAATTTCAATTTTTTTAGGTTTTGAGTGGATTTTTCAATTTTTTGGGGGTGGTCACGAATTAAAGTCCTTTACGCTCTAGGACGCATATTTAAGGAGATATGGGCAAAAGAAGTTTTTCATATAAAAATTTCAATTTTTTTAGGTTTTGGGTGGATTTTTCAATTTTTTGGGGGTGGTCACGAATTAAAGTCCTTTTCGCTCTAGGACGCTTAGTTTAGGAGATATGGGCAAAAGAACTTTTTCATATAAAAATTTCAATTTTTTTAAGGTTTTGGGTGGACTTTTTCAACTTTTTGGGGGTGGTCACGAATTAAAGTCCTTTTCGCTCTAGGTCGCTTAGTTTAGGAGATATGGGCAAAAAAAAATTTCGTATAAAAATTACAATTTTTTTAGGTTTTGGGTAGATTTTTCAACTTTTTGGGGGAGGTCACCAATTAAAGTCCTTTTTGCTCTAGGAAGCATATTTAAGGAGATATGGGCAAAAGAAGTTTTTCATATAAAAAATTCAATTTTTTTAGGTTTTGGGTGGATTTTTCAATTTTTTTGGGGTGGTCACGAATTAAAGTCCTTTTTGCTCTAGGAAGCATATTTAAGGAGATATGGGCAAAAGAAGTTTATCATATAAAAATTTCAATTTTTTTAGGTTTTGGGTGGATTTTTCAATTTTTTGGGGGTGGTCACGAATTAAAGTCCTTTTTGATCTAGGAAGCATATTTAAGGAGATATGGGCAAAAGAAGTTTTTCATATAAAAATTTCAATTTTTTTAGGTTTTGGTTGGATTTTTCAACTTTTTTGGGGTGGTCACGAATTAAAGTCCTTTTCGCTCTAGGACGCATATTTAAGGAGATATGGGCAAAAGAAGTTTTTCATATAAAAATTTCAATTTTTTTAGGTTTTGGGTGGATTTTTCAATTTTTTGGGGGTGGTCACGAATTAAAGTCCTTTTCGCTCTAGGATGCTTAGTTTAGGAGATATGTGCAAAAGAAGTTTTTCATATAAAAATTTCAATTTTTTTAGGTTTTGAGTGGATTTTTCAATTTTTTGGGGGTGGTCACGAATTAAAGTCCTTTACGCTCTAGGACGCATATTTAAGGAGATATGGGCAAAAGAAGTTTTTCATATAAAAATTTAAATTTTTTTAGGTTTTGGGTGGATTTTTCAATTTTTTGGGGGTGGTCACGAATTAAAGTCCTTTTCGCTCTAGGACGCATATTTAAGGAGATATGGGCAAAAAAAGTTTTTCGTATAAAAATTTCAATTTTTTTAGGTTTTGGGTGGATTTTTCAATTTTTTGGGGTGGTCACGAATTAAAGTCCTTTTCGCTCTAGGACGCATATTTAAGGAGATATGGGCAAAAGAAGTTTTTCATACAAAAATTTCAATTTTTTTAGGTTTTGGGTGGATTTTTCAATTTTTTGGGGGTGGTCACGAATTAAAGTCCTTTTCGCTCTAGGACGCTTAGTTTAGGAGATATGGGCAAAAGAAGTTTTTCATATAAAAATTTCAATTTTTTTAGGTTTTGGATGGATTTTTCAATTTTTTGGGGGAGGTCACGAATTAAAGTCCTTTTCGCTCTAGGACGCATATTTAAGGAGATATGGGAAAAAGAAGTTTTTCATATAAAAATTTCAATTTTTTTAGGTTTTGTGTGGATTTATCAATTTTTTGGGGTGGTCACGAATTAAAGTCCTTTTCGCTCTAGGACGCTTAGTTTAGGAGATATGGGCAAAAGAAGTTTTTCATATAAAAATTTCAATTTTTTTTAGGTTTTGGGTGGATTTTTCAATTTTTTGGGGGTGGTCACGAATTAAAGTTCTTTTCGCTCTAGGACGCTTAGTTTAGGAGATATGGGCAAAAGAAGTTTTTCATATAAAAATTTCATTTTTTTTTTTTAGGTTTTGGGTGGATTTTTCAATTTTTTGGGGGTGGTCACGAATTAAAGTCCTTTTCGCTCTAGGATGCATATTTAAGGAGATAATTTCAATTTTTTTTAGGTTTTGGGTGGATTTTTCAATTTTTTGGGGGTGGTCACAAATTAAAGTCCTTTTCGCTCTAGGACCCTTAGTTTAGGAGATATGGGCAAAAGAAGTTTTTCATACAAAAATTTAAATTTTTTTAGGTTTTGGGTGGATTTTTCAATTTTTTGGGGGTGGTCACGAATTAAAGTCCTTTTCGCTCTAGGACGCTTAGTTTAGGAGATATGGGCAAAAGAAGTTTTTCATATAAAAATTTAAATTTTTTTAGGTTTTGGGTGGATTTTTAAATTTTTTGGGGTTGGTCACGAATTAAAGTCCTTTTTGCTCTAGGAAGCATATTTAAGGAGATATGGGCAAAAGAAGTTTTTCATATAAAATTTCAATTTTTTTAGGTTTTGGGTGGATTTTTCAATTTTTTGGGGGTGGTCACGAATTAAAGTCCTTTTCGCTCTAGGACGCATATTTAAGGAGATATGGACAAAAAAAGTTTTTCGTATAAAAATTTCAATTTTTTTAGGTTTTGGGTGGATTTTTCAATTTTTTGGGGTGGTCACGAATTAAAGTCCTTTTCGCTCTAGGTCGCTTAGTTTAGGAGATATGGGCAAAAAAAAATTTCGTATAAAAATTTCAATTTTTTTAGGTTTTGGGTGGATTTTTCAACTTTTTGGGGGAGGTCACCAATTAAAGTCCTTTTTGCTCTAGGAAGCATATTTAAGGAGATATGGGCAAAAGAAGTTTTTCATATAAAAAATTCATTTTTTTTAGGTTTTGGGTGGATTTTTCAATTTTTTGGGGGTGGTCACGAATTAAAGTCCTTTTTGCTCTAGGAAGCATATTTAAGGAGATATGGGCAAAAGAAGTTTATCATATAAAAATTTCAATTTTTTTAGGTTTTGGGTGGATTTTTCAATTTTTTGGGGGTGGTCACGAATTAAAGTCCTTTTTGCTTTAGGAAGCATATTTAAGGAGATATGGGCAAAAGAAGTTTTTCATATAAAAATTTCAATTTTTTTAGGTTTTGGTTGGATTTTTCAACTTTTTTGGGGTGGTCACGAATTAAAGTCCTTTTCGCTCTAGGACGCATATTTAAGGAGATATGGGCAAAAGAAGTTTTTCATATAAAAATTTAAATTTTTTTATGTTTTGGGTGGATTTTTCAATTTTTTGGGGGTGGTCACGAATTAAAGTCCTTTTCGCTCTAGGACGCTTAGTTTAGGAGATATGTGCAAAAGAAGTTTTTCATATAAAAATTTCAATTTTTTTAGGTTTTGAGTGGATTTTTCAATTTTTTGGGGGTGGTCACGAATTAAAGTCCTTTACGCTCTAGGACGCATATTTAAGGAGATATGGGCAAAAGAAGTTTTTCATATAAAAATTTAAATTTTTTAGGTTTTGGGTGGATTTTTCAATTTTTTGGGGGTGGTCACGAATTAAAGTCCTTTTCGCTCTAGGACGCATATTTAAGGAGATATGGGCAAAAAAAGTTTTTCGTATAAAAATTTCAATTTTTTTAGGTTTTGGGTGGATTTTTCAATTTTTTTGGGGTGGTCACGAATTAAAGTCCTTTTCGCTCTAGGACGCTTAGTTTAGGAGATATGGGCAAAAGAAGTTTTTCATATAAAAATTTCAATTTTTTTAGGTTTTGAGTGGATTTTTCAATTTTTTGGGGGTGGTCACGAATTAAAGTCTTTTACGCTCTAGGACGCATATTTAAGGAGATATGGGCAAAAGAAGTTTTTCATATAAAAATTTCAATTTTTTTAGGTTTTGGGTGGATTTTTCAATTTTTTGGGGGAGGTCACGAATTAAAGTCCTTTTCGCTCTAGGAAGCATATTTAAGGAGATATGGGCAAAAGAAGTTTTTCATATAAAAATTTCAATTTTTTTAGGTTTTGGTTGGATTTTTCAACTTTTTTGGGGTGGTCACGAATTAAAGTCCTTTTCGCTCTAGGACGCATATTTAAGGAGATATGGGCAAAAGAAGTTTTTCATATAAAAATTTAAATTTTTTTAGGTTTTGGGCGGATTTTTCAATTTTTTGGGGGTGGTCACGAATTAAAGTCCTTTTCGCTCTAGGACGCTTAGTTTAGGAGATATGGGCAAAAGAAGTTTTTCATATAAAAATTTCATTTTTTTTAGGTTTTGGGTGAATTTTTCAACTTTTTGGGGGTGGTCACGACTTAAAGTCCTTTTCGCTCTAGGACGCTTAGTTTAGGAGATATGGGCAAAAGAAGTTTTTCATATAAAAATTTCAATTGTTTTAGGGTTTGGGTGGAATTTTCAACTTTTTTGGGGGGGTTACGAATTAAAGTCCTCTTCGCTATAGGACGCATAATTAAGGAGATATGGGCAACAGAAGTTTTTCTATAAAAATTTCAATTTTTTTAGGTTTTGAGTGGATTTTTCAATATTTTGGAGGTGGTCACGAATTAAAGTCCTTTACGCTCTAGGACGCATATTTAAGGAGATATGGGCAAAAGAAGTTGTTCATATAAAAATTTAAATTTTTTTAGGTTTTGGGTGGATTTTTCAATTTTTTGGGGGTGGTCACGAATTAAAGTCCTTTTCGCTCTAGGACGCATATTTAAGGAGATATGGGCAAAAAAAGTTTTTCGTATAAAAATTTCAATTTTTTTAGGTTTTGGGTGGATTTTTCAATTTTTTGGGGTGGTCACGAATTAAAGTCCTTTTCGCTCTAGGACGCTTAGTTTAGGAGATATGGGCAAAAGAAGTTTTTCATATAAAAATTTCAATTTTTTTAGGTTTTGAGTGGATTTTTCAATTTTTTGGGGGTGGTCACGAATTAAAGTCTTTTACGCTCTAGGACGCATATTTAAGGAGATATGGGCAAAAGAAGTTTTTCATATAAAAATTTCAATTTTTTTAGGTTTTGGGTGGATTTTTCAATTTTTTGGGGGAGGTCACGAATTAAAGTCCTTTTCGCTCTAGGACGCATATTTAAGGAGATATGGGAAAAAGAAGTTTTTCATATAAAAATTTCAATTTTTTTATGTTTTGGGTGGATTTTTCAATTTTTTGGGGTGGTCACGAATTAAAGTCCTTTTCGCTCTAGGACGCTTAGTTTAGGAGATATGGGCAAAAGAAGTTTTTCATATAAAAATTTCAATTTTTTTAGGTTTTGGTTATATTTTTCAACTTTTTGGGGGTGGTCACGAATTAAAGTCCTTTTCGCTCTAGGACGCATATTTAAGGAGATATGGGCAAAAGAAGTTTTTCATATAAAAATTTCAATTTCTTTAGGTTTTTGGTGGATTTTTCAATTTTTTGGGGGTGGTCACGAATTAAAGTCCTTTTCGCTCTAGGACGCTTAGTTTAGGAGATATGGGCAAAAGAAGTTTTTCATATAAAAATTTCATTTTTTTTAGGTTTTGGGTGGACTTTTTCAACTTTTTGGGGGTGGTCACGAATTAAAGTCCTTTTCGCTCTAGGTCGCTTAGTTTAGGAGATATGGGCAAAAAAAAATTTGTATAAAAATTTCAATTTTTTTAGGATTTGGGTGGATTTTTCAACTTTTTGGGGGAGGTCACCAATTAAAGTCCTTTTTGCTCTAGGAAGCATATTTAAAGAGATATGGGCAAAAGAAGTTTTTCATATAAAAATTTCAATTTTTTTAGGTTTTGGGTGGATTTTTCATTTTTTTGGGGGTGGTCACGAATTAAAGTCCTTTTTGCTCTAGGAAGCATATTTAAGGAGATATGGGCAAAAGAAGTTTATCATATAAAAATTTCAATTTTTTTAGGTTTTGGGTGGATTTTTCAATTTTTTGGGGGTGGTCACGAATTGAAGTCCTTTTTGCTCTAGGAAGCATATTTAAGGAGATATGGGCAAAAGAAGTTTTTCATATAAAAATTTCAATTTTTTTAGGTTTTGGTTGGATTTTTCAACTTTTTTGGGGTGGTCACGAATTAAAGTCCTTTTCGCTCTAGGACGCATATTTAAGGAGATATGGGCAAAAGAAGTTTTTCATATAAAAATTTCAATTTTTTTAGGTTTTGGGCGGATTTTTCAATTTTTTGGGGGTGGTCACGAATTAAAGTCCTTTTCGCTCTAGGACGCTTAGTTTAGGAGATATGGGCAAAATAAGTTTTTCATATAAAAATTTCAATTGTTTTAGGGTTTGGGTGGAATTTTCAACTTTTTGGGGGAGGTCACGAATTAAAGTCCTCTTCGCTATAGGACGCATAATTAAGGAGATATGGGCAACAGAATTTTTTCTATAAAAATTTCAATTTTTTTAGGTTTTGAGTGGATTTTTCAATTTTTTGGGGGTGGTCACGAATTAAAGTCCTTTTCGCTCTAGGACGCATATTTAAGGAGATATGGGCAAAAGAAGTTTTTCATATAAAAATTTCAATTTTTTTAGGTTTTAGGTGGATTTTTCAATTTTTTGGGGGTGGTCACGAATTAAAGTCCTTTTCGCTCTAGGACGCTTAGTTTAGGAGATATGGGCAAAAGACGTTTTTCATATAAAAATTTCATTTGTTTTAGGTTTTGGATTTTTCAATTTTTTGGGGGTGGTCACGAATTAAAGTCCTTTTCGCTCTAGGACGCATATTTAAGGAGATAATTTCAAATTTTTTTAGGTTTTGGGTGGATTTTTCAATTTTTTGGGGGTGGTCACGAATTAAAGTCCTTTTCGCTCTAGGACGCATATTTAAGGAGATATGGGCAAAAAAAGTTTTTCGTATAAAAATTTCAATTTTTTTAGGTTTTGGGTGGATTTTTCAATTTTTTGGGGTGGTCACGAATTAAAGTCCTTTTCGCTCTAGGACGCTTAGTTTAGGAGATATGGGCAAAAGAAGTTTTTCATATAAAAATTTCAATTTTTTTAGGTTTTGAGTGGATTTTTCAATTTTTTGCGGGTGGTCACGAATTAAAGTCTTTTACGCTCTAGGACGCATATTTAAGGAGATATGGGCAAAAGAAGTTTTTCATATAAAAATTTCAATTTTTTTAGGTTTTGGGTGGATTTTTCAATTTTTTGGGGGAGGTCACGAATTAAAGTCCTTTTCGCTCTAGGACGCATATTTAAGGAGATATGGGAAAAAGAAGTTTTTCATATAAAAATTTCAATTTTTTTAGGTTTTGGGTGGATTTTTCAATTTTTTGGGGTGGTCACGAATTAAAGTCC
Organism: Haematobia irritans; assembly: GCF_050003625.1. Classification (NCBI taxonomy): domain Eukaryota; kingdom Metazoa; phylum Arthropoda; class Insecta; order Diptera; family Muscidae; genus Haematobia; species Haematobia irritans. The sequence goes on along the minus strand of NC_134397.1, from coordinate 160,663,089 downwards.
TTTTCGCTCTAGGACGCATATTTAAGGAGATATGGGCAAAAGAAGTTTTTCATATAAAAATTTCAATTTCTTTAGGTTTTGGGTGGATTTTTCAATTTTTTGGGGGTGGTCACGAATTAAAGTCCTTTTCGCTCTAGGACGCTTAGTTTAGGAGATATGGGCAAAAGAAGTTTTTCATATAAAAATTTCAATTTTTTTAAGGTTTTGGGTGGACTTTTTCAACTTTTTGGGGGTGGTCACGAATTAAAGTCCTTTTCGCTCTAGGTCGCTTAGTTTAGGAGATATGGGCAAAAAAAAATTTCGTATAAAAATTTCAATTTTTTTAGGTTTTGGGTGGATTTTTCAACTTTTTGGGGGAGGTCACCAATTAAAGTCCTTTTTGCTCTAGGAAGCATATTTAAGGAGATATGGGCAAAAGAAGTTTTTCATATAAAAATTTCAATTTTTTTAGGTTTTGGGTGGATTTTTCAATTTTTTGGGGGTGGTCACGAATTAAAGTCCTTTTTGCTCTAGGAAGCATATTTAAGGAGATATGGGCAAAAGAAGTTTTTCATATAAAAATGTCAATTTTTTTAGGTTTTGGGTGGATTTTTCAATTTTTTGGGGGTGGTCACGAATTAAAGTCCTTTTTGCTCTAGGAAGCATATTTAAGGAGATATGGGCAAAAGAAGTTTTTCATATAAAAATTTCAATTTTTTTTGGTTTTGGGTGGATTTTTCAATTTTTTGGGGGTGGTCACGAATTAAAGTCCTTTTCGCTCTAGGACGCTTAGTTTAGGAGATATGGGCAAAAGAAGTTTTTCATATAAAAATTTCATTTTTTTTAGGTTTTGGGTGAATTTTTCAACTTTTTGGGGGTGGTCACGACTTAAAGTCCTTTTCGCTCTAGGACGCTTAGTTTAGGAGATATGGGCAAAAGAAGTTTTTCATATAAAAATTTCAATTTTTTTAGGTTTTGGGTGGATTTTTCAATTTTTTGGGGGTGGTCACGAATTAAAGTCCTTTTCGCTCTAGGACGCATATTTAAGGAGATATGGGCAAAATAAGTTTTTCATATAAAAATTTAAATTTTTTTAGGTGTTGGGTGGATTTTTCAATTTTTTGGGGGTGGTCACGAATTAAAGTCCTTTTCGCTCTAGGACGCTTAGTTTAGGAGATATGGGCAAAAGAAGATTTTCATATAAAAATTTCAATTTTTTTAGGTTTTTTTTATATTTTTCAACTTTTTGGGGGTGGTCACGAATTAAAGTCCTTTTCGCTCTAGGACGCATATTTAAGGTGATATGGGCAAAAGAAGTTTTTCATATAAAAATTTCAATTTTTTTTGGTTTTGGGTGGATTTTTCAATTTTTTGGGGGTGGTCACGAATTAAAGTCCTTTTCGCTCTAGGACGCATATTTAAGGAGATATGGGCATAAGAAGTTTTTCATATAAAAATTTAAATTTTTTTAGGTTTTGGGTGGATTTTTCAATTTTTTGGGGGTGGTCACGAATTAAAGTCCTTTTCGCTCTAGGACGCTTAGTTTAGGAGATATGGGCAAAAGAAGTTTTTCATATAAAAATTTCAATTTTTTTAGGTTTTGGGTGGATTTTTCAATTTTTTGGGGGTGGTCACGAATTAAAGTCCTTTTCGCTCTAGGACGCTTAGTTTAGGAGATATGGGCAAAAGAAGTTTTTCATATAAAAATTTCATTTTTTTTAGGTTTTGGGTGGATTTTTCAATTTTTTGGGGGTGGTCACGAATTAAAGTCCTTTTTGCTCTAGGAAGCATATTTAAGGAGATATGGGCAAAAGAAGTTTTTCATATAAAATTTCAATTTTTTTAGGTTTTGGGTGGATTTTTCAATTTTTTGGGGGTGGTCACGAATTAAAGTCCTTTTCGCTCTAGGACGCTTAGTTTATGAGATATGGGCAAAATAAGTTTTTCATATAAAAATTTCAATTTTTTTAGGTTTTGGGTGGATTTTTCAATTTTTTGGGGGTGGTCACGAATTAAAGTCCTTTTCGCTCTAGGACGCTTAGTTTAAGAGATATGTATGGGCAAACGAAGTTTTTCATATAAAAATTTTAATTTTTTTAGGTTTTGGGTGGATTTTTCAATTTTTTGGGGGTGGTCACGAATTAAAGTCCTTTTCGCTCTAGGACGCATATTTAAGGAGATATGGGCAAAAGAAGTTTTTCATATAAAAATTTCAATTTTTTTAGGTTTTGGGTGGATTTTTCAACTTTTTGGGGGTGGTCACGAATTAAAGTCCTTTTCGCTCTAGGACGCTTAGTTTAGGAGATATGGGCAAAAGAAGTTTTTCGTATAAAAATTTCATTTTTTTAGGTTTTGAGTGGATTTTTCAACTTTTTGGGGTGGTCACGAATTAAAGTCCTTTTCGCTCTAGGACGCTTAGTTTAGGAGATATGGGCAAAAGAAGTTTTTCGTATAAAAATTTCATTTTTTTAGGTTTTGGGTGGAGTTTTCAATTTTTTGGGGGTGGTCACGAATTAAAGTCCTTTTCGCTCTAGGGCGCATATTTAAGGAGATATGGGCAAAAGAAGTTTTTAATATAAAAATTTAATTTTTTTTATGTTTTGGGTGGATTTTTCAATTTTTTGGGGGGTGGTCACGAATTAAAGTCCTTTTCGCTCTAGGACGCTTAGTTTAGGAGATATGGGCAAAAGAAGTTTTTCATATAAAAATTTCAATTTTTTTAGGTTTTGGTTGGATTTTTCAACTTTTTGGGGGTGGTCACGAATTAAAGTCCTTTTCGCTCTGGGACGCATATTTAAGGAGATATGGGCAAAAAAAGTTTTTCGTATAAAAATTTCAATTTTTTTAGGTTTTGGGTGGATTTTTCAATTTTTTGGGGTGGTCACGAATTAAAGTCCTTTTCGCTCTAGGAAGCATATTTAAGGAGATATGGACAAAAGAAGTTTTTCATATAAAAATTTCAATTTTTTAGGTTTTGGGTGGATTTTTCAATTTTTTTTGGGGGAGGTCACGAATTAAAGTCCTTTTCTCTCTAGGACGCATATTTAAGGAGATATGGGCAAAAGAAGTTTTTCGTATAAAAATTTCAATTTTTTTTAGGTTTTGGGTGGATTTTTCAACTTTTTGGGGGAGGTCACGAATTAAAGTCCTTTTTGCTCTAGGAAGCATATTTAAGGAGATATGGGCAAAAGAAGTTTTTCATATAAAAATTTCAATTTTTTTAGGTTTTGGGTGGATTTTTCAATTTTTTGGGGGTGGTCACGAATTAAACTCCTTTTCGCTCTAGGACGCATATTTAAGGAGATATGGGCAAAAGAAGTTTTTCATATAAAAATTTAAATTTTTTTAGGTTTTGGGTGGATTTTTAAATTTTTTGGGGGTGGTCACGAATTAAAGTCCTTTTCGCTCTAGGACGCATATTTAAGGAGATATGGGCAAACTAAGTTTTTTCATATAAAATTTCAATTTTTTTTAGGTTTTGGGTGGATTTTTCAATTTTTTGGGGGAGGTCACGAATTAAAGTCCTTTTCGCTCTAGGACGCATATTTAAGGAGATATGGGCAAAAGAAGTTTTTCATATAAAAATTTCACTTTTTTTAGGTTTTGGGTGGATTTTTCATTTTTTTAGGGGTGGTCACGAATTACAGTCCTTTTCGCTCTAGGACGCTTAGTTTAGGAAATATGGGCAAAAGAAGTTTTTCATACAAAAATTTCAATTTTTTTAGGTTTCGGGTGGATTTTTCAATTTTTTGGGGGTGGTCACGAATTAAAGTCCTTTTCGCTCTAGGACGCATATTTAAGGAGATATTGGCAAAAGAAGTTTTTCATATAAAAATTTCAATTTTTTTAGGTTTTGGGTGAATTTTTCAATGTTTTGGGGGTGGTCACGAATTAAAGTCCTTTTCGCTCTAGGACGCTTAGTTTAGGAGATATGGGCAAAAGAAGTTTCATATAAAAATTTCAATTTTTTTAGGTTTTGGTTGGATTTTTCAACTTTTTGGGGGTGGTCACGAATTAAAGTCCTTTTCGCTCTAGGACGCATATTTAAGGAGATATGGGCAAAATAAGTTTTTCGTATAAAAATTTCAATTTTTTTAGGTTTTGGGTGGATTTTTCAATTTTTTGGGGTGGTCACGAATTAAAGTCCTTTTCGCTCTAGGACGCATATTTAAGGAGATATGGACAAAAGAAGTTTTTCATATAAAAATTTCAATTTTTTAGGTTTTGGGTGGATTTTTCAATTTTTTGGGGGAGGTCACGAATTAAAGTCCTTTTCGCTCTAGGACGCATATTTAAGGAGATATGGACAAAAGAAGTTTTTCATATAAAAATTTCAATTTTTTTAGGTTTTGGGTGGATTTTTCAATTTTTTGGGGGTGGTCACGAATTAAAGTCCTTTTCGCTCTAGGACGCTTAGTTTAGGAGATATGGGCAAAAGAAGTTTTTCATATAAAAATTTCAATTTTTTTAGGTTTTGGTTGGATTTTTCAACTTTTTGGGGGTGGTCACGAATTAAAGTCCTTTTCGCTCTAGGACGCATATTTAAGGAGATATGGGCAAAAGAAGTTTTTCGTATAAAAATTTCAATTTTTTTAGGTTTTGGGTGGATTTTTCAATTTTTTGGGGGTGGTCACGAATTAAAGTCATTTTCGCTCTAGGACGCATATTTAAGGAGATATGGGCAAAAGAAGTTTTTCGTATAAAAATTTCAATTTTTTTAGGTTTTGGGTGGATTTTTCAATTTTTTGGGGTGGTCACGAATTAAAGTCCTTTTCGCTCTAGGACGCATATTTAAGGGGATATGGACAAAAGAAGTTTTTCGTATAAAAATTTCAATTTTTTTAGGTTTTGGGTGGATTTTTCAATTTTTTGGGGGTGGTCACGAATTAAAGTCCTTTTCGCTCTAGGACGCATATTTAAGGAGATATGGGCAAAAGAAGTTTTTCATATAAAAATTTAAATTTTTTTAGGTTTTGGGTGGATTTTTCAATTTTTTGGGGGTGGTCACGAATTAAAGTCCTTTTCGCTCTAGGACGCATATTTAAGGAGATATGGACAAAAGAAGTTTTTCATATAAAAATTTCAATTTTTTTAGGTTTTGGGTGGATTTTTCAATTTTTTGGGGGTGGTCACGAATTAAAGTCCTTTTCGCTCTAGGACGCTTAGTTTAGGAGATATGGGCAAAAGAAGTTTTTCATATAAAAATTTCAATTTTTTTAGGTTTTGGTTGGATTTTTCAACTTTTTGGGGGTGGTCACGAATTAAAGTCCTTTTCGCTCTAGGACGCATATTTAAGGAGATATGGGCAAAAGAAGTTTTTCGTATAAAAATTTCAATTTTTTTAGGTTTTGGGTGGATTTTTCAATTTTTTGGGGGTGGTCACGAATTAAAGTCATTTTCGCTCTAGGACGCATATTTAAGGAGATATGGGCAAAAGAAGTTTTTCGTATAAAAATTTCAATTTTTTAGGTTTTGGGTGGATTTTTCAATTTTTTGGGGTGGTCACGAATTAAAGTCCTTTTCGCTCTAGGACGCATATTTAAGGAGATATGGACAAAAGAAGTTTTTCGTATAAAAATTTAAATTTTTTTAGGTTTTGGGTGGATTTTTCAATTTTTTGGGGGTGGTCACGAATTAAAGTCCTTTTCGCTCTAGGACGCTTAGTTTAAGAGATATGTATGGGCAAACGAAGTTTTTCATATAAAAATTTTAATTTTTTTAGGTTTTGGGTGGATTTTTCAATTTTTTGGGGGTGGTCACGAATTAAAGTCCTTTTCGCTCTAGGACGCATATTTAAGGAGATATGGGCAAAAGAAGTTTTTCATATAAAAATTTCAATTTTTTTAGGTTTTGGGTGGATTTTTCAACTTTTTGGGGGTGGTCACGAATTAAAGTCCTTTTCGCTCTAGGACGCTTAGTTTAGGAGATATGGGCAAAAGAAGTTTTTCGTATAAAAATTTCATTTTTTTAGGTTTTGAGTGGATTTTTCAACTTTTTGGGGTGGTCACGAATTAAAGTCCTTTTCGCTCTAGGACGCTTAGTTTAGGAGATATGGGCAAAAGAAGTTTTTCGTATAAAAATTTCATTTTTTTAGGTTTTGGGTGGAGTTTTCAATTTTTTGGGGGTGGTCACGAATTAAAGTCCTTTTCGCTCTAGGGCGCATATTTAAGGAGATATGGGCAAAAGAAGTTTTTAATATAAAAATTTCAATTTTTTTATGTTTTGGGTGGATTTTTCAATTTTTTGAGGGGTGGTCACGAATTAAAGTCCTTTTCGCTCTAGGACGCTTAGTTTAGGAGATATGGGCAAAAGAAGTTTTTCATATAAAAATTTCAATTTTTTTAGGTTTTGGTTGGATTTTTCAACTTTTTGGGGGTGGTCACGAATTAAAGTCCTTTTCGCTCTGGGACGCATATTTAAGGAGATATGGGCAAAAAAAGTTTTTCGTATAAAAATTTCAATTTTTTTAGGTTTTGGGTGGATTTTTCAATTTTTTGGGGTGGTCACGAATTAAAGTCCTTTTCGCTCTAGGAAGCATATTTAAGGAGATATGGACAAAAGAAGTTTTTCATATAAAAATTTCAATTTTTTAGGTTTTGGGTGGATTTTTCAATTTTTTTTGGGGGAGGTCACGAATTAAAGTCCTTTTCTCTCTAGGACGCATATTTAAGGAGATATGGGCAAAAGAAGTTTTTCGTATAAAAATTTCAATTTTTTTAGGTTTTGGGTGGATTTTTCAACTTTTTGGGGGAGGTCACGAATTAAAGTCCTTTTTGCTCTAGGAAGCATATTTAAGGAGATATGGGCAAAAGAAGTTTTTCATATAAAAATTTAAATTTTTTTAGGTTTTGGGTGGATTTTTCAATTTTTTGGGGGTGGTCACGAATTAAACTCCTTTTCGCTCTAGGACGCATATTTAAGGAGATATGGGCAAAAGAAGTTTTTCATATAAAAATTTAAATTTTTTTAGGTTTTGGGTGGATTTTTAAATTTTTTGGGGGTGGTCACGAATTAAAGTCCTTTTCGCTCTAGGACGCATATTTAAGGAGATATGGGCAAACTAAGTTTTTTCATATAAAATTTCAATTTTTTTTAGGTTTTGGGTGGATTTTTCAATTTTTTGGGGGAGGTCACGAATTAAAGTCCTTTTCGCTCTAGGACGCATATTTAAGGAGATATGGGCAAAAGAAGTTTTTCATATAAAAATTTCACTTTTTTTAGGTTTTGGGTGGATTTTTCATTTTTTTAGGGGTGGTCACGAATTACAGTCCTTTTCGCTCTAGGACGCTTAGTTTAGGAAATATGGGCAAAAGAAGTTTTTCATACAAAAATTTAAATTTTTTTAGGTTTCGGGTGGATTTTTCAATTTTTTGGGGGTGGTCACGAATTAAAGTCCTTTTCGCTCTAGGACGCATATTTAAGGAGATATTGGCAAAAGAAGTTTTTCATATAAAAATTTCAATTTTTTTAGGTTTTGGGTGAATTTTTCAATGTTTTGGGGGTGGTCACGAATTAAAGTCCTTTTCGCTCTAGGACGCTTAGTTTAGGAGATATGGGCAAAAGAAGTTTCATATAAAAATTTCAATTTTTTTAGGTTTTGGTTGGATTTTTCAACTTTTTGGGGGTGGTCACGAATTAAAGTCCTTTTCGCTCTAGGACGCATATTTAAGGAGATATGGGCAAAATAAGTTTTTCGTATAAAAATTTCAATTTTTTTAGGTTTTGGGTGGATTTTTCAATTTTTTGGGGTGGTCACGAATTAAAGTCCTTTTCGCTCTAGGACGCATATTTAAGGAGATATGGACAAAAGAAGTTTTTCATATAAAAATTTCAATTTTTTAGGTTTTGGGTGGATTTTTCAATTTTTTGGGGGAGGTCACGAATTAAAGTCCTTTTCGCTCTAGGACGCATATTTAAGGAGATATGGACAAAAGAAGTTTTTCATATAAAAATTTCAATTTTTTTAGGTTTTGGGTGGATTTTTCAATTTTTTGGGGGTGGTCACGAATTAAAGTCCTTTTCGCTCTAGGACGCTTAGTTTAGGAGATATGGGCAAAAGAAGTTTTTCATATAAAAATTTCAATTTTTTTAGGTTTTGGTTGGATTTTTCAACTTTTTGGGGGTGGTCACGAATTAAAGTCCTTTTCGCTCTAGGACGCATATTTAAGGAGATATGGGCAAAAGAAGTTTTTCGTATAAAAATTTCAATTTTTTTAGGTTTTGGGTGGATTTTTCAATTTTTTGGGGGTGGTCACGAATTAAAGTCATTTTCGCTCTAGGACGCATATTTAAGGAGATATGGGCAAAAGAAGTTTTTCGTATAAAAATTTCAATTTTTTTAGGTTTTGGGTGGATTTTTCAATTTTTTGGGGTGGTCACGAATTAAAGTCCTTTTCGCTCTAGGACGCATATTTAAGGGGATATGGACAAAAGAAGTTTTTCGTATAAAAATTTCAATTTTTTTAGGTTTTGGGTGGATTTTTCAATTTTTTGGGGGTGGTCACGAATTAAAGTCCTTTTCGCTCTAGGACGCATATTTAAGGAGATATGGGCAAAAGAAGTTTTTCATATAAAAATTTAAATTTTTTTAGGTTTTGGGTGGATTTTTCAATTTGTTGGGGGAGGTCACGAATTAAAGTCCTTTTCGCTCTAGGACGCATATTTAAGGAGATATGGACAAAAGAAGTTTTTCATATAAAAATTTCAATTTTTTTAGGTTTTGGGTGGATTTTTCAATTTTTTGGGGGTGGTCACGAATTAAAGTCCTTTTCGCTCTAGGACGCTTAGTTTAGGAGATATGGGCAAAAGAAGTTTTTCATATAAAAATTTCAATTTTTTTAGGTTTTGGTTGGATTTTTCAACTTTTTGGGGGTGGTCACGAATTAAAGTCCTTTTCGCTCTAGGACGCATATTTAAGGAGATATGGGCAAAAGAAGTTTTTCGTATAAAAATTTCAATTTTTTTAGGTTTTGGGTGGATTTTTCAATTTTTTGGGGGTGGTCACGAATTAAAGTCATTTTCGCTCTAGGACGCATATTTAAGGAGATATGGGCAAAAGAAGTTTTTCGTATAAAAATTTCAATTTTTTAGGTTTTGGGTGGATTTTTCAATTTTTTGGGGTGGTCACGAATTAAAGTCCTTTTCGCTCTAGGACGCATATTTAAGGAGATATGGACAAAAGAAGTTTTTCGTATAAAAATTTAAATTTTTTTAGGTTTTGGGTGGATTTTTCAATTTTTTGGGGGTGGTCACGAATTAAAGTCCTTTTCGCTCTAGGACGCATATTTAAGGAGATATGGGCAAAATAAGTTTTTCATATAAAAATTTAAATTTTTTTAGGTGTTGGGTGGATTTTTCAATTTTTTGGGGGTGGTCACGAATTAAAGTCCTTTTCGCTCTAGGACGCTTAGTTTAGGAGATATGGGCAAAAGAAGTTTTTCATATAAAAATTTCAATTTTTTTAGGTTTTTTTTATATTTTTCAACTTTTTGGGGGTGGTCACGAATTAAAGTCCTTTTCGCTCTAGGACGCATATTTAAGGTGATATGGGCAAAAGAAGTTTTTCATATAAAAATTTCAATTTTTTTTGGTTTTGGGTGGATTTTTCAATTTTTTGGGGGTGGTCACGAATTAAAGTCCTTTTCGCTCTAGGACGCATATTTAAGGAGATATGGGCATAAGAAGTTTTTCATATAAAAATTTAAATTTTTTTAGGTTTTGGGTGGATTTTTCAATTTTTTGGGGGTGGTCACGAATTAAAGTCCTTTTCGCTCTAGGACGCTTAGTTTAGGAGATATGGGCAAAAGAAGTTTTTCATATAAAAATTTCAATTTTTTTAGGTTTTGGGTGGATTTTTCAATTTTTTGGGGGTGGTCACGAATTAAAGTCCTTTTCGCTCTAGGACGCTTAGTTTAGGAGATATGGGCAAAAGAAGTTTTTCATATAAAAATTTCATTTTTTTAGGTTTTGGGTGGATTTTTCAATTTTTTGGGGGTGGTCACGAATTAAAGTCCTTTTTGCTCTAGGAAGCATATTTAAGGAGATATGGGCAAAAGAAGTTTTTCATATAAAATTTCAATTTTTTTAGGTTTTGGGTGGATTTTTCAATTTTTTGGGGGTGGTCACGAATTAAAGTCCTTTTCGCTCTAGGACGCTTAGTTTATGAGATATGGGCAAAATAAGTTTTTCATATAAAAATTTCAATTTTTTTAGGTTTTGGGTGGATTTTTCAATTTTTTGGGGGTGGTCACGAATTAAAGTCCTTTTCGCTCTAGGACGCTTAGTTTATGAGATATGGGCAAACGAAGTTTTTCATATAAAAATTTTAATTTTTTTAGGTTTTGGGTGGATTTTTCAATTTTTTGGGGGTGGTCACGAATTAAAGTCCTTTTCGCTCTAGGACGCATATTTAAGGAGATATGGGCAAAAGAAGTTTTTCATATAAAAATTTCAATTTTTTTAGGTTTTGGGTGGATTTTTCAACTTTTTGGGGGTGGTCACGAATTAAAGTCCTTTTCGCTCTAGGACGCTTAGTTTAGGAGATATGGGCAAAAGAAGTTTTTCGTATAAAAATTTCATTTTTTTAGGTTTTGAGTGGATTTTTCAACTTTTTGGGGTGGTCACGAATTAAAGTCCTTTTCGCTCTAGGACGCTTAGTTTAGGAGATATGGGCAAAAGAAGTTTTTCGTATAAAAATTTCATTTTTTTAGGTTTTGGGTGGAGTTTTCAATTTTTTGGGGGTGGTCACGAATTAAAGTCCTTTTCGCTCTAGGGCGCATATTTAAGGAGATATGGGCAAAAGAAGTTTTTAATATAAAAATTTAAATTTTTTTATGTTTTGGGTGGATTTTTCAATTTTTTGAGGGGTGGTCACGAATTAAAGTCCTTTTCGCTCTAGGACGCTTAGTTTAGGAGATATGGGCAAAAGAAGTTTTTCATATAAAAATTTCAATTTTTTTAGGTTTTGGTTGGATTTTTCAACTTTTTGGGGGTGGTCACGAATTAAAGTCCTTTTCGCTCTGGGACGCATATTTAAGGAGATATGGGCAAAAAAAGTTTTTCGTATAAAAATTTCAATTTTTTTAGGTTTTGGGTGGATTTTTCAATTTTTTGGGGTGGTCACGAATTAAAGTCCTTTTCGCTCTAGGAAGCATATTTAAGGAGATATGGACAAAAGAAGTTTTTCATATAAAAATTTCAATTTTTTAGGTTTTGGGTGGATTTTTCAATTTTTTTTGGGGGAGGTCACGAATTAAAGTCCTTTTCTCTCTAGGACGCATATTTAAGGAGATATGGGCAAAAGAAGTTTTTCGTATAAAAATTTCAATTTTTTTAGGTTTTGGGTGGATTTTTCAACTTTTTGGGGGAGGTCACGAATTAAAGTCCTTTTTGCTCTAGGAAGCATATTTAAGGAGATATGGGCAAAAGAAGTTTTTCATATAAAAATTTCAATTTTTTTAGGTTTTGGGTGGATTTTTCAATTTTTTGGGGGTGGTCACGAATTAAACTCCTTTTCGCTCTAGGACGCATATTTAAGGAGATATGGGCAAAAGAAGTTTTTCATATAAAAATTTAAATTTTTTTAGGTTTTGGGTGGATTTTTAAATTTTTTGGGGGTGGTCACGAATTAAAGTCCTTTTCGCTCTAGGACGCATATTTAAGGAGATATGGGCAAACTAAGTTTTTTCATATAAAATTTCAATTTTTTTTAGGTTTTGGGTGGATATTTCAATTTTTTGGGGGAGGTCACGAATTAAAGTCCTTTTCGCTCTAGGACGCATATTTAAGGAGATATGGGCAAAAGAAGTTTTTCATATAAAAATTTCACTTTTTTTAGGTTTTGGGTGGATTTTTCATTTTTTTAGGGGTGGTCACGAATTACAGTCCTTTTCGCTCTAGGACGCTTAGTTTAGGAAATATGGGCAAAAGAAGTTTTTCATACAAAAATTTCAATTTTTTTAGGTTTCGGGTGGATTTTTCAATTTTTTGGGGGTGGTCACGAATTAAAGTCCTTTTCGCTCTAGGACGCTTAGTTTAGGAGATATGGGCAAAAGAAGTTTTTCATATAAAAATTTCAATTTTTTTAGGTTTTGGTTGGATTTTTCAACTTTTTGGGGGTGGTCACGAATTAAAGTCCTTTTCGCTCTGGGACGCATATTTAAGGAGATATGGGCAAAAAAAGTTTTTCGTATAAAAATTTCAATTTTTTTAGGTTTTGGGTGGATATTTCAATTTTTTGGGGGAGGTCACGAATTAAAGTCCTTTTCGCTCTAGGACGCATATTTAAGGAGATATTGGCAAAAGAAGTTTTTCATATAAAAATTTCAATTTTTTTAGGTTTTGGGTGAATTTTTCAATGTTTTGGGGGTGGTCACGAATTAAAGTCCTTTTCGCTCTAGGACGCTTAGTTTAGGAGATATGGGCAAAAGAAGTTTCATATAAAAATTTCAATTTTTTTAGGTTTTGGTTGGATTTTTCAACTTTTTGGGGGTGGTCACGAATTAAAGTCCTTTTCGCTCTAGGACGCATATTTAAGGAGATATGGGCAAAATAAGTTTTTCGTATAAAAATTTCAATTTTTTTAGGTTTTGGGTGGATTTTTCAATTTTTTGGGGTGGTCACGAATTAAAGTCCTTTTCGCTCTAGGACGCATATTTAAGGAGATATGGACAAAAGAAGTTTTTCATATAAAAATTTCAATTTTTTAGGTTTTGGGTGGATTTTTCAATTTTTTGGGGGAGGTCACGAATTAAAGTCCTTTTCGCTCTAGGACGCATATTTAAGGAGATATGGACAAAAGAAGTTTTTCATATAAAAATTTCAATTTTTTTAGGTTTTGGGTGGATTTTTCAATTTTTTGGGGGTGGTCACGAATTAAAGTCCTTTTCGCTCTAGGACGCTTAGTTTAGGAGATATGGGCAAAAGAAGTTTTTCATATAAAAATTTCAATTTTTTTAGGTTTTGGTTGGATTTTTCAACTTTTTGGGGGTGGTCACGAATTAAAGTCCTTTTCGCTCTAGGACGCATATTTAAGGAGATATGGGCAAAAGAAGTTTTTCGTATAAAAATTTCAATTTTTTTAGGTTTTGGGTGGATTTTTCAATTTTTTGGGGGTGGTCACGAATTAAAGTCATTTTCGCTCTAGGACGCATATTTAAGGAGATATGGGCAAAAGAAGTTTTTCGTATAAAAATTTCAATTTTTTTAGGTTTTGGGTGGATTTTTCAATTTTTTGGGGTGGTCACGAATTAAAGTCCTTTTCGCTCTAGGACGCATATTTAAGGGGATATGGACAAAAGAAGTTTTTCGTATAAAAATTTCAATTTTTTTAGGTTTTGGGTGGATTTTTCAATTTTTTGGGGGTGGTCACGAATTAAAGTCCTTTTCGCTCTAGGACGCATATTTAAGGAGATATGGGCAAAAGAAGTTTTTCATATAAAAATTTAAATTTTTTTAGGTTTTGGGTGGATTTTTCAATTTTTTGGGGGAGGTCACGAATTAAAGTCCTTTTCGCTCTAGGACGCATATTTAAGGAGATATGGACAAAAGAAGTTTTTCATATAAAAATTTCAATTTTTTTAGGTTTTGGGTGGATTCAATTTTTTGGGGGTGGTCACGAATTAAAGTCCTTTTCGCTCTAGGACGCTTAGTTTAGGAGATATGGGCAAAAGAAGTTTTTCATATAAAAATTTCAATTTTTTTAGGTTTTGGTTGGATTTTTCAACTTTTTGGGGGTGGTCACGAATTAAAGTCCTTTTCGCTCTAGGACGCATATTTAAGGAGATATGGGCAAAAGAAGTTTTTCGTATAAAAATTTCAATTTTTTTAGGTTTTGGGTGGATTTTTCAATTTTTTGGGGGTGGTCACGAATTAAAGTCATTTTCGCTCTAGGACGCATATTTAAGGAGATATGGGCAAAAGAAGTTTTTCGTATAAAAATTTCAATTTTTTAGGTTTTGGGTGGATTTTTCAATTTTTTGGGGTGGTCACGAATTAAAGTCCTTTTCGCTCTAGGACGCATATTTAAGGAGATATGGACAAAAGAAGTTTTTCGTATAAAAATTTAAATTTTTTTAGGTTTTGGGTGGATTTTTCAATTTTTTGGGGGTGGTCACGAATTAACGTCCTTTTCGCTCTAGGACGCATATTTAAGGAGATATGGGCAAAAGAAGTTTTTCATATAAAAATTTCACTTTTTTTAGGTTTTGGGTGGATTTTTCATTTTTTTAGGGGTGGTCACGAATTAAAGTCCTTTTCGCTCTAGGACGCTTAGTTTAGGAAATATGGGCAAAAGAAATTTTTCATACAAAAATTTCAATTTTTTTAGGTTTTGGGTGGATTTTTCAACTTTTTGGGGGTGGTCACGAATTAAAGTCCTTTTCGCTCTAGGACGCATATTTAAGGAGATATGGGCAAAATAAGTTTTTCGTATAAAAATTTCAATTTTTTTAGGTTTTGGGTGGATTTTTCAATTTTTTGGGGGTGGTCACGAATTAAAGTCCTTTTCGCTCTAGGACGCATATTTAAGGAGATATTGGCAAAAGAAGTTTTTCATATAAAAATTTCAATTTTTTTAGGTTTTGGGTGAATTTTTCAATGTTTTGGGGGTGGTCACGAATTAAAGTCCTTTTCGCTCTAGGACGCTTAGTTTAGGAGATATGGGCAAAAGAAGTTTTTCATATAAAAATTTCAATTTTTTTAGGTTTTGGTTGGATTTTTCAACTTTTTGGGGGTGGTCACGAATTAAAGTCCTTTTCGCTCTAGGACGCATATTTAAGGAGATATGGGCAAAATAAGTTTTTCATATAAAAATTTCAATTTTTTTAGGTTTTGGGTGGATTTTTCAATTTTTTGGGGTGGTCACGAATTAAAGTCCTTTTCGCTCTAGGACGCATATTTAAGGAGATATGGACAAAAGAAGTTTTTCATATAAAAATTTCAATTTTTTAGGTTTTGGGTGGATTTTTCAATTTTTTGGGGGAGGTCACGAATTAAAGTCCTTTTCGCTCTAGGACGCATATTTAAGGAGATATGGACAAAAGAAGTTTTTCATATAAAAATTTCAATTTTTTTAGGTTTTGGATGGATTTTTCAATTTTTTGGGGGTGGTCACGAATTAAAGTCCTTTTCGCTCTAGGACGCTTAGTTTAGGAGATATGGGCAAAAGAAGTTTTTCATATAAAAATTTCAATTTTTTTAGGTTTTGGTTGGATTTTTCAATTTTTTGGAGGTGGTCACGAATTAAAGTCATTTTCGCTCTAGGACGCATATTTAAGGAGATATGGGCAAAAGAAGTTTTTCGTATAAAAATTTCAATTTTTTTAGGTTTTGGGTGGATTTTTCAATTTTTTGGGGTGGTCACGAATTAAAGTCCTTTTCGCTCTAGGACGCATATTTAAGGGGATATGGACAAAAGAAGTTTTTCGTATAAAAATTTCAATTTTTTTAGGTTTTGGGTGGATTTTTCAATTTTTTGGGGGTGGTCACGAATTAAAGTCCTTTTCGCTCTAGGACGCATATTTAAGGAGATATGGGCAAAAGAAGTTTTTCATATAAAAATTTCAATTTTTTTAGGTTTTGGGTGGATTTTTCAATTTTTTGGGGGAGGTCACGAATTAAAGTCCTTTTCGCTCTAGGACGCATATTTAAGGAGATATGGACAAAAGAAGTTTTTCATATAAAAATTTCAATTTTTTTAGGTTTTGGGTGGATTTTTCAATTTTTTGGGGGTGGTCACGAATTAAAGTCCTTTTCGCTCTAGGACGCATATTTAAGGAGATATGGGCAAAAGAAGTTTTTCATATAAAAATTTAAATTTTTTTAGGTTTTGGGTGGATTTTTCAATTTTTTGGGGGAGGTCACGAATTAAAGTCCTTTTCGCTCTAGGACGCATATTTAAGGAGATATGGGCAAAAGAAGTTTTTCATATAAAAATTTCAATTTTTTTAGGTTTTGGGTGGATTTTTCAATTTTTTGGGGGTGGTCACGAATTAAAGTCCTTTTCGCTTTAGGACGCTTAGTTTAGGAGATATGGCCAAAAGAAGTTTTTCATATAAAAATTTCAATTTTTTTAGGTTTTGGGTGGATTTTTCAATTTTTTGGTGGTGGTCACGAATTAAAGTCCTTTTCGCTCTAGGACGCTTAGTTTAGGACATATGGGCAAAAGAAGTTTTTCATATAAAAATTTCAATTTTTTTAGGTTTTGGTTGGATTTTTAAATTTTTTGGGGTGGTCTCGAATTAAAGTCCTTTTCGCTCTAGGACGCTTAGTTTAGGAGATATGGGCAAAAGAAGTTTTTCATATAAAAATTTCAATTTTTTTAGGTTTTTGTTGGATTTTTCAATTTTTTGGGGGTGGTCACGAATTAAAGTCCTTTTCGCTCTAGGACGCATATTTAAGGAGATATGGGCAAAAGAAGTTTTTCGTATAAAAATTTCAATTTTTTTAGGTTTTGGGTGGATTTTTAAATTTTTTGGGGGTGGTCACGAATTAAAGTCATTTTCGCTCTAGGACGCATATTTAAGGAGATATGGGCAAAAGAAGTTTTTCGTATAAAAATTTCAATTTTTTTAGGTTTTGGGTGGATTTTTCAATTTTTTGGGGTGGTCACGAATTAAAGTCCTTTTCGCTCTAGGACGCATATTTAAGGAGATATGGACAAAAGAAGTTTTTCGTATAAAAATTTCAATTTTTTTAGGTTTTGGGTGGATTTTTCAATTTTTTGGGGGTGGTCACGAATTAAAGTCCTTTTCGCTCTAGGACGCATATTTAAGGAGATATGGGCAAAAGAAGTTTTTCATATAAAAATTTAAATTTTTTTAGGTTTTGGGTGGATTTTTCAATTTTTTGGGGGAGGTCACGAATTAAAGTCCTTTTCGCTCTAGGACGCATATTTAAGGAGATATGGGCAAAAGAAGTTTTTCATATAAAAATTTCAATTTTTTTAGGTTTTGGGTGGATTTTTCAATTTTTTGGGGGTGGTCACGAATTAAAGTCCTTTTCGCTTTAGGACGCTTAGTTTAGGAGATATGGGCAAAAGAAGTTTTTCATATTTAAGGAGATATGGGCAAAAGAAGTTTTTCATATAAAAATTTCAATTTTTTTAGGTTTTGGGTGGATTTTTCAATTTTTTGGGGGTGGTCACGAATTAAACTCCTTTTCGCTCTAGGACGCATATTTAAGGAGATATGGGCAAAAGAAGTTTTTCATATAAAAATTTAAATTTTTTTAGGTTTTGGGTGGATTTTTAAATTTTTTGGGGGTGGTCACGAATTAAAGTCCTTTTCGCTCTAGGACGCATATTTAAGGAGATATGGGCAAAAGAAGTTTTTCATATAAAATTTCAATTTTTTTTGGTTTTGGGTGGATTTTTCAATTTTTTTTGGGGTGGTCACGAATTAAAGTCCTTTTCGCTCTAGGACGCATATTTAAGGAGATATGGGCAAAAGAAGTTTTTCATATAAAAATTTCAATTTTTTTAGGTTTTGGGTGGATTTTTCAATTTTTTGGGGAGGTCACGAATTAAAGTCCTTTTCGCTCTAGGACGCATATTTAAGGAGATATGGGCAAAAGAAGTTTTTCATATAAAAATTTCAATTTTTTTAGGTTTTGGGTGGATTTCTCAATTTTTTGGGGGAGGTCACGAATTAAAGTCCGCTTCGTTCTAGGACTCGTATTTAAGGAGATATGGGCAAAAGAAGTTTTTCGTATAAAAATTTCAATTTTTTTAGGTTTTGAGTGGATTTTTCAATTTTTGGGGGTGGTCACGAATTAAAGTCCTTTTCGGTCTAGGACACATATTTAAGGAGATATGGGCAAAAGAATTTTTTTATATAAAAATTTAAATTTTTTGAGGTTTTGGGTGGATTTTTCAATTTTTTGGGGAGGTCACGAATTAAAGTCCTTTTCGCTCTAGGACGCATATTTAAGGAGATATGGGCAAAAGAAGTTTTTCATATAAAAATTTCAATTTTTTTAGGTTTTGGGTGGATTTTTCAATTTTTTGGGGGTGGTCACGAATTAAAGTCCTTTTCGCTCTAGGACGCATATTTAAGGAGATATGGGCAAAAGAAGTTTTTCGTATAAAAATTTCACTTTTTTTAGGTTTTGGGTGGATTTTTCAATTTTTTGGGGTGGCCACGAATTAAAGTCCTTTTCGCTCTAGGACGCATATTTAAGGAGATATGGGCCAACTAAGTTTTTCATATAAAAATTTAAATTTTTTTAGGTTTTGGGTGGATTTTTCAATTTTTTGGGGGAGGTCACGAATTAAAGTCCTTTTCGCTCTAGGACGCTTAGTTTATGAGATATGGGCAAAAGAAGTTTTTCATATAAAAATTTCAATTTTTTTAGGTTTTGGGTGGATTTTTCAATTTTTTGGGGGTGGTCACGAATTAAAGTCCTTTTCGCTCTAGGACGCTTAGTTTAAGAGATATGTATGGGCAAACGAAGTTTTTCATATAACAATTTTAATTTTTTTAGGTTTTGGGTGGATTTTTCAATTTTTTGGGGGTCGTCACGAATTAAAGTCCTTTTCGCTCTAGGACGCATATTTAAGGAGATATGGGCAAAAGAAGTTTTTCATATAAAAATTTCAATTTATTTAGGTTTTGGGTGGATTTTTCAACTTTTTGGGGGTGGTCACGAATTAAAGTCCTTTTCGCTCTAGGACGCTTAGTTTAGGAGATATGGGCAAAAGAAGTTTTTCGTATAAAAATTTCATTTTTTTAGGTTTTGAGTGGATTTTGCAACTTTTTGGGGGTGGTCACGAATTAAAGTCCTTTTCGCTCTAGGACGCTTAGTTTAGGAGATATGGGCAAAAGAAGTTTTTCGTATAAAAATTTAATTTTTTTAGGTTTTGGGTGGATTTTTCAATTTTTTGGGGGTGGTCACGAATTAAAGTCCTTTTCGCTCTAGGGCGCATATTTAAGGAGATATGGGCAAAAGAAGTTTTTAATATAAAAATTTAAATTTTTTTAGGTTTTGGGTGGATTTTTCAATTTTTTGAGGGGTGGTCACGAATTAAAGTCCTTTTCGCTCTAGGACGCTTAGTTTAGGAGATATGGGCAAAAGAAGTTTTTCATATAAAAATTTCAACTTTTTAAGGTTTTGGGTGGATTTTTCAATTTTTTGGTGGTGGTCACGAATTAAAGTCCTTTTCGCTCTAGGACGCTTAGTTTAGGACATATGGGCAAAAGAAGTTGTTCATATAAAAATTTCAATTTTTTTTAGGTTTTGGTTGGATTTTTCAATTTTTTGGGGTGGTCACGAATTAAAGTCCTTTTCGCTCTAGGACGCATATTTAAGGAGATATGGGCAAAAGAAGTTTTTCGTATAAAAATTTCAATTTTTTTAGGTTTTGGGTGGATTTTTCAACTTTTTGGGGGAGGTCACGAATTAAAGTCCTTTTTGCTCTAGGAAGCATATTTAAGGAGATATGGGCAAAAGAAGTTTTTCATATAAAAATTTCAATTTTTTTAGGTTTTGGGTGGATTTTTCACTTTTTTGGGGGTGGTCACGAATTAAACTCCTTTTCGCTCTAGGACGCTTAGTTTAGGAGATATGGGCAAAAGAAGTTTTTCATATAAAAATTTAAATTTTTTTAAGTTTTGGATGGATTTTTCAATTTTTTGGGGGAGGTCACGAATTAAAGTCCTTTTCGCTCTAGGACGCATATTTAAGGAGATATGGGCAAAAGAAGTTTTTCATATAAAATTTCAATTTTTTTTAGGTTTTGGGTGGATTTTTCAATTTTTTGGGGGAGGTCACGAATTAAAGTCCTTTTCGCTCTAGGACGCATATTTAAGGAGATATGGGCAAAAGAAGTTTTTCATATAAAAATTTCACTTTTTTTAGGTTTTGGGTGGATTTTTCATTTTTTTAGGGGTGGTCACGAATTAAAGTCCTTTTCGCTCTAGGACGCTTAGTTTAGGAAATATGGGCAAAAGAAGTTTTTCATACAAAAATTTCATTTTTTTTAGGTTTTGGGTGGATTTTTCAATTTTTTGGGGGCGGTCACGAATTAAAGTCCTTTTCGCTCTAGGACGCATATTTAAGGAGATATGGGCAAAAGAAGTTTTTCATATAAAAATTTCAATTTTTTTAGGTTTTGGGTGGATTTTTCAATGTTTTGGGGGTGGTCACGAATTAAAGTCCTTGTCGCGCTAGGACGCTTAGTTTAGGAGATATGGGCAAAAGAAGTTTTTCATATAAAAATTTCAATTTTTTTAGGTTTTGGTTGGATTTTTCAACTTTTTGGGGGTGGTCACGAATTAAAGTCCTTTTCGCTCTAGGACGCATATTTAAGGAGATATGGGCAAAATAAGTTTTTCGTATAAAAATTTCAATTTTTTTTAGGTGTTGGGTGGATTTTTCAATTTTTTGGGGTGGTCACGAATTAAAGTCCTTTTCGCTCTAGGACGCATATTTAAAGAGATATGGACAAAAGAAGTTTTTCATATAAAAATTTCAATTTTTTAGGTTTTGGGTGGATTTTTCAATTTTTTGGGGAGGTCACGAATTAAAGTCCTTTTCGCTCTAGGACGCATATTTAAGGAGATATGGACAAAAGAAGTTTTTCATATAAAAATTTCAATTTTTTTAGGTTTTGGGTGGATTTTTCAATTTTTTGGGGGTGGTCACGAATTAAAGTCCTTTTCGCTCTAGGACGCTTAGTTTAGGAGATATGGGCAAAAGAAGTTTTTCATATAAAAATTTCAATTTTTTTAGGTTTTGGTTGGATTTTTCAACTTTTTGGGGGTGGTCACGAATTAAAGTCCTTTTCGCTCTAGGACGCATATTTAAGGAGATATGGGCAAAAGAAGTTTTTCGTATAAAAATTTCAATTTTTTTAGGTTTTGGGTGGATTTTTAAATTTTTTGGGGGTGGTCACGAATTAAAGTCATTTTCGCTCTAGGACGCATATTTAAGGAGATATGGGCAAAAGAAGTTTTTCGTATAAAAATTTCAATTTTTTGGGGTGGTCACGAATTAAAGTCCTTTTCGCTCTAGGACGCATATTTAAGGAGATATGGACAAAAGAAGTTTTTCGTATAAAAATTTCAATTTTTTTAGGTTTTGGGTGGATTTTTCAATTTTTTGGGGGTGGTCACGAATTAAAGTCCTTTTCGCTCTAGGACGCATATTTAAGGAGATATGGGCAAAAGAAGTTTTTCATATAAAAATTTCAATTTTTTTAGGTTTTGGGTGGATTTTTAAATTTTTTGGGGGTGGTCACGAATTAAAGTCCTTTTCGCTCTAGGACGCTTAGTTTAGGAGATATGGGCAAAAGAAGTTTTTCATATAAAAATTTAAATTTTTTTAGGTTTTGGGTGTATTTTTCAATTTTTTGGTGGTGGTCACGAATTAAAGTCCTTTTCGCTCTAGGACGCTTAGTTTAGGACATATGGGCAAAAGAAGTTTTTCATATAAAAATTTAAATTTTTTTAGGTTTTGGTTGGATTTTTCAATTTTTTGGGGTGGTCACGAATTAAAGTCCTTTTCGCTCTAGGACGCATATTTAAGGAGATATGGGCAAAAGAAGTTTTTCGTATAAAAATTTCAATTTTTTTAGGTTTTGGGTGGATTTTTCAATTTTTTGGGGTGGTCACGAATTAAAGTCCTTTTCGCTCTAGGACGCATATTTAAGGAGATATGGACAAAAGAAGTTTTTCGTATAAAAATTTCAATTTTTTTAGGTTTTGGGTGGATTTTTAAATTTTTTGGGGGAGGTCACGAATTAAAGCCCTTTTCGCTCTAGGACGCATATTTAAGGAGATATGGGCAAAAGAAGTTTTTCATATAAAAATTTCAATTTTTTTAGGTTTTGGGTGGATTTTTAAATTTTTTGGGGGTGGTCACGAATTAAAGTCCTTTTCGCTCTAGGACGCTTAGTTTAGGAGATATGGGCAAAAGAAGTTTTTCATATAAAAATTTAAATTTTTTTAGGTTTTGGGTGGATTTTTCAATTTTTTGGTGGTGGTCACGAATTAAAGTCCTTTTCGCTCTAGGACGCTTAGTTTAGGACATATGGGCAAAAGAAGTTTTTCATATAAAAATTTCAATTTTTTTAGGTTTTGGTTGGATTTTTCAATTTTTTGGGGTGGTCACGAATTAAAGTCCTTTTCGCTCTAGGACGCATATTTAAGGAGATATGGGCAAAAGAAGTTTTTCATATAAAAATTTAAATTTTTTTTGGTTTTGGATGGATTTTTCAATTTTTTTGGGGGTGGTCACGAACTAAAGTCCTTTTCACTCTAGGACGCATATTTAAGGAGATATGGGCAAAAGAAGTTTTTCATATAAAAATTTAAATTTTTTTAGGTTTTGGATGGATTTTTCAATTTTTTGGGGGAGGTCACGAATTAAAGTCCTTTTCGCTCTAGGACGCATATTTAAGGAGATATGGGCAAAAGAAGTTTTTCATATAAAAATTTCAATTTTTTTAGGTTTTGGGTGGATTTTTCAATTTTTTGGTGGTGGTCACGAATTAAAGTCCTTTTCGCTCTAGGACGCTTAGTTTAGGACATATGGGCAAAAGAAGTTTTTCATATAAAAATTTCAATTTTTTTAGGTTTTGGTTGGATTTTTCAATTTTTTGGGGTGGTCACGAATTAAAGTCCTTTTCGCTCTAGGACGCATATTTAAGGAGATATGGGCAAAAGAAGTTTTTCGTATAAAAATTTCAATTTTTTTAGGTTTTGGGTGGATTTTTCAACTTTTTGGGGGAGGTCACGAATTAAAGTCCTTTTTGCTCTAGGAAGCATATTTAAGGAGATATGGGCAAAAGAAGTTTTTCGTATAAAAATTTCAATTTTTTTAGGTTTTGGGTGGATTTTTCAATTTTTTGGGGGTGGTCACGAATTAAAGTCCTTTTTCTCTAGGAAGCATATTTAAGGAGATATGGGCAAAAGAAGTTTTTCATATAAAAATTTCAATTTTTTTAGGTTTTGGGTGGATTTTTCAATTTTTTGGGGGTGATCACGAATTAAAGTCCTTTTCGCTCTAGGACGCATATTTAAGGAGATATGGGCAAAAGAAGTTTTTCATATAAAAATTTAAATTTTTTTAGGTTTTGGGTGGATTTTTCAATTTTTTGGGGGAGGTCACGAATTAAAGTTTTCAATTTTTTGGGGGTGGTCACGAATTAAAGTCCTTTTTCTCTAGGAAGCATATTTAAGGAGATATGGGCAAAAGAAGTTTTTCATATAAAAATTTCAATTTTTTTAGGTTTTGGGTGGATTTTTCAATTTTTTGGGGGTGGTCACGAATTAAAGTCCTTTTCGCTCTAGGACGCTTAGTTTAGGAGATATGGGCAAAAGAAGTTTTTCGTATAAAAATTTCATTTTTTTAGGTTTTGGGTGGATTTTTCAATTTTTTGGGGGTGGTCACGAATTAAAGTCCTTTTCGCTCTAGGACGCATATTTAAGGAGATATGGACAAAAGAAGTTTTTCATATAAAAATTTCAATTTTTTTAGGTTTTGGGTGGATTTTTCAATTTTTTGGGATGGTCACGAATTAAAGTCCTTTTCGCTCTAGGACGCATATTTAAGGAGATATGGACAAAAGAAGTTTTTCGTATAAAAATTTCAATTTTTTTAGGTTTTGGGTGGATTTTTCAATTTTTTGGGGGTGGTCACGAATTAAAGTCCTTTTCGCTCTAGGACGCATATTTAAGGAGATATGGGCAAAAGAAATTTTTCATATAAACATTTAAATTTTTTTAGGTTTTGAGTGGATTTTTCAATTTTTTGGGGGAGGTCACGAATTAAAGTCCTTTTCGCTCTAGGACGCATATTTAAGGAGATATGGGCAAAAGAAGTTTTTCATATAAAAATTTCAATTTTTTTAGGTTTTGGTTGGATTTTTCAACTTTTTGGGGGTGGTCACGAATTAAAGTCCTTTTCGCTCTAGGACGCATATTTAAGGAGATATGGGCAAAAGAAGTTTTTCATATAAAAATTTAAATTTTTTTAGGTTTTGGGTGGATTTTTAAATTTTTTGGGGGTGGTCACGAATTAAAGTCCTTTTCGCTCTAGGACGCTTAGTTTAGGAGATATGGGCAAAAGAAGTTTTACATATAAAAATTTCAATTTTTTTAGGTTTTGGTTGGATTTTTCAACTTTTTGGGGGTGGTCACGAATTAAAGTCCTTTTCGCTCTAGGACGCATATTTAAGGAGATATGGGCAAAATAAGTTTTTCGTATAAAAATTTCAATTTTTTTTAGGTGTTGGGTGGATTTTTCAATTTTTTGGGGTGGTCACGAATTAAAGTCCTTTTCGCTCTAGGACGCATATTTAAGGAGATATGGACAAAAGAAGTTTTTCATATAAAAATTTCAATTTTTTAGGTTTTGGGTGGATTTTTCAATTTTTTGGGGAGGTCACGAATTAAAGTCCTTTTCGCTCTAGGACGCATATTTAAGGAGATATGGACAAAAGAAGTTTTTCATATAAAAATTTAAATTTTTTTAGGTTTTGGGTGGATTTTTCAATTTTTTGGGGGTGGTCACGAATTAAAGTCCTTTTCGCTCTAGGACGCTTAGTTTAGGAGATATGGGCAAAAGAAGTTTTTCGTATAAAAATTTCAATTTTTTTAGGTTTTGGGTGGATTTTTAAATTTTTTGGGGGTGGTCACGAATTAAAGTCATTTTCGCTCTAGGACGCATATTTAAGGAGATATGGGCAAAAGAAGTTTTTCGTATAAAAATTTCAATTTTTTTAGGTTTTGGGTGGATTTTTCAATTTTTTGGGGTGGTCACGAATTAAAGTCCTTTTCGCTCTAGGACGCATATTTAAGGAGATATGGACAAAAGAAGTTTTTCGTATAAAAATTTCAATTTTTTTAGGTTTTGGGTGGATTTTTCAATTTTTTGGGGGTGGTCACGAATTAAAGTCCTTTTCGCTCTAGGACGCATATTTAAGGAGATATGGGCAAAAGAAGTTTTTCATATAAAAATTTAAATTTTTTTAGGTTTTGGGTGGATTTTTAAATTTTTTGGGGGAGGTCACGAATTAAAGTCCTTTTCGCTCTAGGACGCATATTTAAGGAGATATGGGCAAAAGAAGTTTTTCATATAAAAATTTCAATTTTTTTAGGTTTTGGGTGGATTTTTAAATTTTTTGGGGGTGGTCACGAATTAAAGTCCTTTTCGCTCTAGGACGCTTAGTTTAGGAGATATGGGCAAAAGAAGTTTTTCATATAAAAATTTCAATTTTTTTAGGTTTTGGGTGGATTTTTCAATTTTTTGGTGGTGGTCACGAATTAAAGTCCTTTTCGCTCTAGGACGCTTAGTTTAGGACATATGGGCAAAAGAAGTTTTTCATATAAAAATTTCAATTTTTTTAGGTTTTGGTTGGATTTTTCAATTTTTTGGGGTGGTCACGAATTAAAGTCCTTTTCGCTCTAGGACGCATATTTAAGGAGATATGGGCAAAAGAAGTTTTTCGTATAAAAATTTCAATTTTTTTAGGTTTTGGGTGGATTTTTCAACTTTTTGGGGGAGGTCACGAATTAAAGTCCTTTTTGCTCTAGGAAGCATATTTAAGGAGATATGGGCAAAAGAAGTTTTTCGTATAAAAATTTCAATTTTTTTAGGTTTTGGGTGGATTTTTCAATTTTTTGGGGGTGGTCACGAATTAAAGTCCTTTTTGCTCTAGGAAGCATATTTAAGGAGATATGGGCAAAAGAAGTTTTTCATATAAAAATTTCAATTTTTTTAGGTTTTGGGTGGATTTTTCAATTTTTTGGGGGTGGTCACGAATTAAAGTCCTTTTCGCTCTAGGACGCATATTTAAGGAGATATGGGCAAAAGAAGTTTTTCATATAAAAATTTATATTTTTTTAGGTTTTGGGTGGATTTTTCAATTTTTTGGGGGAGGTCACGAATTAAAGTTTTCAATTTTTTGGGGGAGGTCACGAATTAAAGTCCTTTTCGCTCTAGGACGCATATTTAAGGAGATATGGGCAAAAGAAGTTTTTCATATAAAAATTTCAATTTTTTGGGGGTGGTCACGAATTAAAGTCCTTTTCGCTCTAGGACGCTTAGTTTAGGAGAAATGGGCAAAAGAAGTTTTTCGTATAAAAATTTCATTTTTTTAGGTTTTGGGTGGATTTTTCAATTTTTTGGGGGTGGTCACGAATTAAAGTCCTTTTCGCTCTAGGACGCATATTTAAGGAGATATGGGCAAAAGAAGTTTTTCATATAAAAATTTCAATTTTTTTAGGTTTTGGGTGGATTTTTCAATTTTTTGGGGGAGGTCACGAATTAAAGTCCTTTTCGCTCTAGGACGCATATTTAGGGAGATATGGGCAAAAGAAGTTTTTCATATAAAAATTTCAATTTTTTTAGGTTTTGAGTGGATTTTTCAATTTTTTGGGGGAGGTCACGAATTAAAGTCCTTTTCGCTCTAGGACGCATATTTAAGGAGATATGGGCAAAAGAAGTTTTTCAATTTTTTTAGGTTTTGGGTGGATTTTTCAATTTTTTGGGGTGGTCACGAATTAAAGTCCTTTTCGCTCTAGGACGCATATTTAAGGAGATATGGACAAAAGAAGTTTTTCGTATAAAAATTTCAATTTTTTTAGGTTTTGGGTGGATTTTTCAATTTTTTGGGGGTGGTCACGAATTAAAGTCCTTTTCGCTATAGGACGCATATTTAAGGAGATATGGGCAAAAGAAATTTTTCATATAAACATTTCAATTTTTTTAGGTTTTGGATGGATTTTTCAATTTTTTGGGGGAGGTCACGAATTAAAGTCCTTTTCGCTCTAGGGCGCTTAGTTTAGGAGATACGGGCAAAAGAAGTTTTTCGTATAAAAATTTCAATTTTTTTAGGTTTTGAGTGGATTTTTCAATTTTTTGGGGGTGGTCACGAATTAAAGTCCTTTTCGCTCTAGGACGCATATTTAAGGAGATATGGGCAAAAGAAGTTTTTCATATAAAAATTTCAATTTTTTTAGGTTTTGGGTGGATTTTTCAATTTTTTGGGGGAGGTCACGAATTAAAGTCCTTTTCGCTCTAGGACGCATATTTAAGGAGATATGGGCAAAAGAAGTTTTTCATATAAAAATTTCAATTTTTTTAGGTTTTGGGTGGATTTTTCAATTTTTTGGGGGTGGTCACGAATTAAAGTCCTTTTCGCTGTAGGACGCTTAGTTTAGGAGATATGAGCAAAATAAGTTTTTCGTATAAATATTTCAATTTTTTTAGGTTTTGAGTGGATTTTTAAATTTTTTGGGGGTGGTCACGAATTAAAGTCCTTTTCGCTCTAGGACGCATATTTAAGGAGATATGGGCAAAAGAAGTTTTTCATATAAAAATTTCAATTTTTTTAGGTTTTGGGTGGATTTTTCAATTTTTTGGTGGTGGTCACGAATTAAAGTCCTTTTCGCTCTAGGACGCTTAGTTTAGGACATATGGGCAAAAGAAGTTTTTCATATAAAAATTTCAATTTTTTTTTTAGGTTTTGGTTGGATTTTTCAATTTTTTGGGGTGGTCACGAATTAAAGTCCTTTTCGCTCTAGGACGCATATTTAAGGAGATATGGGCAAAAGAAGTTTTTCGTATAAAAATTTCAATTTTTTTAGGTTTTGGGTGGATTTTTCAACTTTTTGGGGGAGGTCACGAATTAAAGTCCTTTTTGCTCTAGGAAGCATATTTAAGGAGATATGGGCAAAAGAAGTTTTTCATATAAAAATTTCAATTTTTTTAGGTTTTGGGTGGATTTTTCAATTTTTTGGGGGTGGTCACGAATTAAAGTCCTTTTCGCTCTAGGACGCTTAGTTTAGGAAATATGGGCAAAAGAAGTTTTTCATAAAAAAATTTCAATTTTTTTAGGTTTTGAGTGGATTTTTCAATTTTTTGGGGGTGGTCACGAATTAAAGTCCTTTTCGCTCTAGGACGCATATTTAAGGAGATATGGGCAAAAGAAGTTTTTCATATAAAAATTTCAATTTTTTTAGGTTTTGGGTGGATTTTTCAATTTTTTGGGGGAGGTCACGAATTAAAGTCCTTTTCGCTCTAGGACGCTTAGTTTAGGACATATGGGCAAAAGAAGTTTTTCATATAAAAATTTCAATTTTTTTTTAGGTTTTGGTTGGATTTTTCAATTTTTTGGGGTGGTCACGAATTAAAGTCCTTTTCGCTCTAGGACGCATATTTAAGGAGATATGGGCAAAAGAAGTTTTTCGTATAAAAATTTCAATTTTTTTAGGTTTTGGGTGGATTTTTCAACTTTTTGGGGGAGGTCACGAATTAAAGTCCTTTTTGCTCTAGGAAGCATATTTAAGGAGATATGGGCAAAAGAAGTTTTTCGTATAAAAATTTCAATTTTTTTAGGTTTTGGGTGGATTTTTCAACTTTTTGGGGGAGGTCACGAATTAAAGTCCTTTTTGCTCTAGGAAGCATATTTAAGGAGATATGGGCAAAAGAAGTTTTTCATATAAAAATTTCAATTTTTTTAGGTTTTGGGTGGATTTTTCAATTTTTTGGGGGTGGTCACGAATTAAACTCCTTTTCGCTCTAGGACGCATATTTAAGGAGATATGGGCAAAAGAAGTTTTTCATATAAAAATTTAAATTTTTTTAGGTTTTGGGTGGATTTTTAAATTTTTTGGGGGAGGTCACGAATTAAAGTCCTTTTCGCTCTAGGACGCATATTTAAGGAGATATGGGCAAAAGAAGTTTTTCATATAAAAATTTCACTTTTTTTAGGTTTTGGGTGGATTTTTCATTTTTTTAGGGGTGGTCACGAATTAAAGTCCTTTTCGCTCTAGGACGCTTAGTTTAGGAAATATGGGCAAAAGAAGTTTTTCATAAAAAAATTTCAATTTTTTTAGGTTTTGGGTGGATTTTTCAATTTTTTGGGGGTGGTCACGAATTAATGTCCTTTTCGCTCTAGGACGCATATTTAAGGAGATATGGGCAAAAGAAGTTTTTCATATAAAAATTTAATTTTTTTTAGGTTTTGGGTGGATTTTTCAATGTTTTGGGGGTGGTCACGAATTAAAGTCCTTTTCGCTCTAGGACGCTTAGTTTAGGAGATATGGACAAAAGAAGTTTTTCATATAAACATTTCAATTTTTTTAGGTTTTGAGTGGATTTTTCAATTTTTTGGGGGTGGTCACGAATTAAAGTCCTTTTCGCTCTAGGACGCATATTTAAGGAGATATGGGCAAAATAAGTTTTTCGTATAAAAATTTCAATTTTTTTAGGTTTTGGGTGGAGTTTTCAATTTTTTGGGGTGGTCACGAATTAAAGTCCTTTTCGCTCTAGGACGCATATTTAAGGAGATATGGACAAAAGAAGTTTTTCATATAAAAATTTCAATTTTTTAGGTTTTGGGTGGATTTTTCAATTTTTTGGGGAGGTCACGAATTAAAGTCCTTTTCGCTCTAGGACGCATATTTAAGGAGATATGGACAAAAGAAGTTTTTCATATAAAAATTTCAATTTTTTTAGGTTTTGGGTGGATTTTTCAATTTTTTGGGGGTGGTCACGAATTAAAGTCCTTTTCGCTCTAGGACGCTTAGTTTAGGAGATATGGGCAAAAGAAGTTTTTCATATAAAAATTTCAATTTTTTTAGGTTTTGGTTGGATTTTTCAACTTTTTGGGGGTGGTCACGAATTAAAGTCCTTTTCGCTCTAGGGCGCATATTTAAGGAGATATGGGCAAAAGAAGTTTTTCGTATAAAAATTTCAGTTTTTTTAGATTTTGGGTGGATTTTTAAATTTTTTGGGGGTGGTCACGAATTAAAGTCATTTTCGCTCTAGGACGCATATTTAAGGAGATATGGGCAAAAGAAGTTTTTCGTATAAAAATTTCAATTTTTTTAGGTTTTGGGTGGATTTTTCAATTTTTTGGGGTGGTCACGAATTAAAGTCCTTTTCGCTCTAGGACGCATATTTAAGGAGATATGGACAAAAGAAGTTTTTCGTATAAAAATTTCAATTTTTTTAGGTTTTGGGTGGATTTTTCAATTTTTTGGGGGTGGTCACGAATTAAAGTCCTTTTCGCTCTAGGACGCATATTTAAGGAGATATGGGCAAAAGAAGTTTTTCATATACAAATTTAAATTTTTTTAGGTTTTGGGTGGATTTTTAATTTTTTGGGGGAGGTCACGAATTAAAGTCCTTTTCGCTCTAGGACGCATATTTAAGGAGATATGGGCAAAAGAAGTTTTTCATATAAAAATTTCAATTTTTTTAGGTTTTGGGTGGATTTTTAAATTTTTTGGGGGTGGTCACGAATTAAAGTCCTTTTCGCTCTAGGACGCTTAGTTTAGGAGATATGGGCAAAAGAAGTTTTTCATATAAAAATTTCATTTTTTTTAGGTTTTGGGTGGATTTTTCAATTTTTTGGTGGTGGTCACGAATTAAAGTCCTTTTCGCTCTAGGACGCTTAGTTTAGGACATATGGGCAAAAGAAGTTTTTCATATAAAAATTTCAATTTTTTTAGGTTTTGGTTGGATATTTCAATTTTTTGGGGTGGTCACGAATTAAAGTCCTTTTCGCTCTAGGACGCATATTTAAGGAGATATGGGCAAAAGAAGTTTTTCGTATAAAAATTTCAATTTTTTTAGGTTTTGGGTGGATTTTTCAACTTTTTGGGGGAGGTCACGAATTAAAGTCCTTTTTGCTCTAGGAAGCATATTTAAGGAGATATGGGCAAAAGAAGTTTTTCATATAAAAATTTCAATTTTTTTAGGTTTTGGGTGGATTTTTCAATTTTTTGGGGGTGGTCACGAATTAAAGTCCTTTTTGCTCTAGGAAGCATATTTAAGGAGATATGGGCAAAAGAAGTTTTTCATATAAAAATTTCAATTTTTTTAGGTTTTGGGTGGATTTTTCAATTTTTTGGGGGTGGTCACGAATTAAAGTCCTTTTCGCTCTAGGACGCATATTTAAGGAGATATGGGCAAAAGAAGTTTTTCATATAAAAATTTCATTTTTTTAGGTTTTGGGTGGATTTTTCAATTTTTTGGGGGAGGTCACGAATTAAAGTTTTCAATTTTTTGGGGGAGGTCACGAATTAAAGTCCTTTTCGCTCTAGGACGCATATTTAAGGAGATATGGGCAAAAGAAGTTTTTCATATAAAAATTTCAATTTTTTTAGGTTTTGGCTGGATTTTTCAATTTTTTGGGGGTGGTCACGAATTAAAGTCCTTTTCGCTCTAGGACGCTTAGTTTAGGAGATATGGGCAAAAGAAGTTTTTCGTATAAAAATTTCATTTTTTTAGGTTTTGGGTGGATTTTTCAATTTTTTGGGGGTGGTCACGAATTAAAGTCCTTTTCGCTCTAGGACGCATATTTAAGGAGATATGGGCAAAAGAAGTTTTTCATATAAAAATTTAAATTTTTTTAGGTTTTGGGTGGATTTTTCAATTTTTTGGGGGAGGTCACGAATTAAAGTTTTCAATTTTTTGGGGGAGGTCACGAATTAAAGTCCTTTTCGCTCTAGGACGCATATTTAAGGAGATATGGGCAAAAGAAGTTTTTCATATAAAAATTTCAATTTTTTTAGGTTTTGGGTGGATTTTTCAATTTTTTGGGGGAGGTCACGAATTAAAGTCCTTTTCGCTCTAGGACGCATATTTAGGGAGATATGGGCAAAAGAAGTTTTTCATATAAAAATTTCAATTTTTTTAGGTTTTGGGTGGATTTTTCAATTTTTTGGGGGAGGTCACGAATTAAAGTCCTTTTCGCTCTAGGACGCATATTTAAGGAGATATGGGCAAAAGAAGTTTTTCGTATAAAAATTTCAATTTTTTTAGGTTTTGGGTGGATTTTTCAATTTTTTGGGGTGGTCACGAATTAAAGTCCTTTTCGCTCTAGGACGCATATTTAAGGAGATATGGACAAAAGAAGTTTTTCGTATAAAAATTTCAATTTTTTTAGGTTTTGGGTGGATTTTTCAATTTTTTGGGGGTGGTCACGAATTAAAGTCCTTTTCGCTCTAGGACGCATATTTAAGGAGATATGGGCAAAAGAAATTTTTCATATAAACATTTCAATTTTTTTAGGTTTTGAGTGGATTTTTCAATTTTTTGGGGGAGGTCACGAATTAAAGTCCTTTTCGCTCTAGGACGCATATTTAAGGAGATATGGGCAAAAGAAGTTTTTCATATAAAAATTTCAATTTTTTTAGGTTTTGGGTGGATTTTTCAATTTTTTGGTAGTGGTCACGAATTAAAGTCCTTTTCGCTCTAGGACGCTTAGTTTAGGACATATGGGCAAAAGAAGTTTTTCATATAAAAATTTCAATTTTTTTTAAGTTTTGGTTGGATTTTTCAATTTTTTGGGGTGGTCACGAATTAAAGTCCTTCTCGCTCTAGGACGCATATTTAAGGAGATATGGACAAAAGAAGTTTTTCGTATAAAAATTTCAATTTTTTTAGGTTTTGGGTGGATTTTTCAACTTTTTGGGGGAGGTCACGAATTAAAGTCCCTTTTGCTCTTAGAAGCATATTTAAGGAGATATGGGCAAAAGAAGTTTTTCATATAAAAATTTCAATTTTTTTAGGTTTTGGGTGGATTTTTCAATTTTTTGGGGGTGGTCACGAATTAAAGTCCTTTTCGCTCTAGGACGCTTAGTTTAGGAGATATGGGCAAAAGAAGTTTTTCATATAAAAATTTCAATTTTTTTAGGTTTTGGGTGGATTTTTCAATTTTTTGGTGGTGGTCACGAATTAAAGTCCTTTTCACTCTAGGACGCTTAGTTTAGGACATATGGGCAAAAGAAGTTTTTCATATAAAAATTTCAATTTTTTTAGGTTTTGGGTGGATTTTTCAATTTTTTGGGGGTGGTCACGAATTAAACTCCTTTTCGTTCTAGGACGCATATTTAAGGAGATATGGGCAAAAGAAGTTTTTCATATAAAAATTTAAATTTTTTTAGGCTTTGGGTGGATTTTTCAATTTTTTGGGGAGGTCACGAATTAAAGTCCTTTTCGCTCTAGGACGCATATTTAAGGAGATATGGGCAAAAGAAGTTTTTCATATAAAAATTTAAATTTTTTTAGGTTTTGGGTGGATTTTTCAATTTTTTGGGGGTGGTCACGAATTAAAGTCCTTTTCGCTCTAGGACGCATATTTAAGGAGATATGGGCAAAAGAAGTTTTTCGTATAAAAATTTCAATATTTTTTAGGTTTTGGGTGGATTTTTCAATTTTTTGGGGTGGCCACGAATTAAAGTCCTTTTCGCTCTAGGACGCATATTTAAGGAGATATGGGGCAACTAAGTTTTTCATATAAAAATTTCAATTTTTTTAGGTTTTGGGTGGATTTTTCAATTTTTTGGGGGAGGTCACGAATTAAAGTCCTTTTCGCTCTAGGACGCATATTTAAGGAGATATGGGCAAAAGAAGTTTTTCATATAAAAATTTCAATTTTTTTAGGTTTTGGGTGGATTTTTCAATTTTTTGGGGGTGGTCACGAATTAAAGTCCTTTTCGCTCTAGGACGCTTAGTTTAGGAGATATGGGCAAAAGAATTTTTTCATATAAAAATTTAAATTTTTTTAGGTTTTGGATGGATTTTTCAATTTTTTGGGGGAGGTCACGAATTAAAGTCCTTTTCGCTCTAGGACGCATATTTAAGGAGATATGGGCAAAAGAAGTTATTCATATAAAAATTTCAATTTTTTTAGGTTTTGGGTGGATTTTTCCATTTTTTGGGGGAGGTCACGAATTAAAGTCCTTTTCGCTCTAGGACGCTTAGTTTAGGAGATATGGGCAAAAGAAGTTTTTCATATAAAAATTTAAATTTTTTTAGGTTTTGGATGGATTTTTAAATTTTTTGGGGGAGGTCACGAATTAAAGTCCTTTTCGCTCTAGGACGCATATTTAAGGAGATATGGGCAAAAGAAGTTTTTCATATAAAAATTTAAATTTTTTTAGGTTTTGGATGGATTTTTCAATTTTTTGGGGGTGGTCACGAACTAAAGTCCTTTTCGCTCTAGGACGCATATTTAAGGAGATATGGGCAAAAGAAGTTTTTCATATAAAAATTTAAATTTTTTTAGGTTTTGGATGGATTTTTCAATTTTTTGGGGGAGGTCACGAATTAAAGTCCTTTCCGCTCTAGGACGCTTAGTTTAGGAGATATGGGCAAAAGAAGTTTTTCATATAAAAATTTAAATTTTTTTAGATTTTGGATGGATTTTTCAATTTTTTGGGGGTGGTCACGAATTAAAGTCCTTTTCGCTCTAGGACGCATATTTAAGGAGATATGGGCAAAAGAAGTTTTTCATATAAAAATTGCAAGTTTTTTAGATTTTGGGTGGATTTTTCTATTTTTTGGGGGTGGTCACGAATTAAAGTCCTTTTCGCTCTAGGACGCTTAGTTTAGGAGATATGGGCAAAAGAAGTTTTTCATATAAAAATTTAAATTTTTTTAGGTCTTGGATGGATTTTTCAATTTTTTGGGGGTGGTCACGAATTAAAGTCCTTTTCGCTCTAGGACGCATATTTAAGGAGATATGGGCAAAAGAAGTTTTTCATATAAAAATTTCAATTTTTTTAGGTTTTGGGTGGATTTTTCAATTTTTTGGGGGTGGTCACGAATTAAAGTCCTTTTCGCTCTAGGACGCTTAGTTTAGGAGATATGGGCAAAAGAAGTTTTTCATATAAAAATTTAAATTTTTTTAGGTTTTGGATGGATTTTTCAATTTTTTGGGGGTGGTCACGAATTAAAGTCCTTTTCGCTCTAGGACGCATATTTAAGGAGATATGGGCAAAAGAAGTTTTTCATATAAAAATTTCAATTTTTTTAGGTTTTGGATGGATTTTTCAATTTTTTGGGGGTGGTCACGAATTAAAGTCCTTTTCGCTCTAGGACGCTTAGTTTAGGAGATATGGGCAAAAGAAGTTTTTCATATAAAAATTTAATTTTTTTTAGGTTTTGGATGGATTTTTCAATTTTTTGGGGGTGGTCACGAATTAAAGTCCTTTTCGCTCTAGGACGCATATTTAAGGAGATATGGGCAAAAGAAGTTTTTCGTATAAAAATTTCAATTTTTTTAGGTTTTGGGTGGATTTTTCAATTTTTTGGGGGTGGTCACGAATTAAAGTCCTTTTCGCTCTAGGACGCTTAGTTTAGGAGATATAGGCAAAAGAAGTTTTTCATATAAAAATTTAAATTTTTTTAGGTTTTGGATGGATTTTTCAATTTTTTGGGGGAGGTCACGAATTAAAGTCCTTTTCGCTCTAGGACGCATATTTAAGGAGATATGGGCAAAAGAAGTTTTTCATATAAAAATTTAAATTTTTTTAGGTTTTGGATGGATTTTTCAATTTTTTGGGGGTGGTCACGAATTAAAGTCCTTTTCGCTCTAGGACGCATATTTAAGGAGATATGGGCAAAAGAAGTTTTTCATATAAAAATTTAAATTTTTTTAGGTTTTGGATGGATTTTTCAATTTTTTGGGGGAGGTCACGAATTAAAGTCCTTTTCGCTCTAGGACGCATATTTAAGGAGATATGGGCAAAAGAAGATTTTCATATAAAAATTTCAATTTTTTTAGGTTTTGGGTGGATTTTTCAATTTTTTGGGGGAGGTCACGAATTAAAGTCCTTTTCGCTCTAGGACGCATATTTAAGGAGATATGGGCAAAAGAAGTTTTTCATATAAAAATTTAAATTTTTTTAGGTTTTGGATGGATTTTTCAATTTTTTGGGGGAGGTCACGAATTAAAGTCCTTTTCGCTCTAGGACGCATATTTAAGGAGATATGGGCAAAAGAAGTTTTTCATATAAAAATTTCAATTTTTTTAGGTTTTGGATGGATTTTTCAATTTTTTGGGGGAGGTCACGAATTAAAGTCCTTTTCGCTCTAGGACGCATATTTAAGGAGATATGGGCAAAAGAAGATTTTCATATAAAAATTTAAATTTTTTTAGGTTTTGGGTGGATTTTTCAATTTTTTGGGGGTGGTCACGAATTAAAGTCCTTTTCGCTCTAGGACGCTTAGTTTAGGAGATATGGGCAAAAGAAGTTTTTCATATAAAAAATTAAATTTTTTTAGGTTTTGGGTGGATTTTTCAATTTTTTGGGGGTGGTCACGAATTAAAGTCCTTTTCGCTCTAGGACGCTTAGTTTAGGAGATATGGGCAAAAGAAGTTTTTCATATAAAAATTTAAATTTTTTTAGGTTTTGGATGGATTTTTCAATTTTTTGGGGGGTGGTCACGAATTAAAGTCCTTTTCGCTCTAGGACGCATATTTAAGGAGATATGGGCAAAAGAAGTTTTTCATATAAACATTTCAATTTTTTTAGGTTTTGGGTGGATTTTTCAATTTTTTGGGGGTGGTCACGAATTAAAGTCCTTTTCGCTCTAGGACGCTTAGTTTAGGAGATATGGGCAAAAGAAGTTTTTCATATAAAAATTTAAATTTTTTTAGGTTTTGGATGGATTTTTCAATTTTTTGGGGGTGGTCACGAATTAAAGTCCTTTTCGCTCTAGGACGCATATTTAAGGAGATATGGGCAAAAGAAGATTTTCATATAAAAATTTCAATTTTTTTTAGATTTTGGGTGGATTTTTCAATTTTTTGGGGGAGGTCACGAATTAAAGTCCTTTTCGCTCTAGGACGCATATTTAAGGAGATATGGGCAAAAGAAGCTTTTCATATAAAAATTTAAATTTTTTTAGGTTTTGGATGGATTTTTCAATTTTTTGGGGGAGGCCACGAATTAAAGTCCTTTTCGCTCTAGGACGCATATTTAAGGAGATATGGGCAAAAGAAGTTTTTCATATAAAAATTTCAATTTTTTTAGGTTTTGGGTGGATTTTTCAATTTTTTGGCGGTGGTCACGAATTAAAGTCCTTTTCGCTCTAGGACGCTTAGTTTAGGAGATATGGGCAAAAGAAGTTTTTCATATAAAAATTTAAATTTTTTTTAGGTTTTGGATGGATTTTTCAATTTTTTGGGGGTGGTCACGAATTAAAGTCCTTTTCGCTCTAGGACGCATATTTAAGGAGATATGGGCAAAAGAAGTTTTTCATATAAAAATTTCAATTTTTTTAGGTTTTGGGAGGATTTTTCAATTTTTTGGGGGTGGTCACGAATTAAAGTCCTTTTCGCTCTAGGACGCTTAGTTTAGGAGATATGGGCAAAAGAAGTTTTTCATATAAAAATTTAAATTTTTTTAGGTTTTGGATGGATTTTTCAATTTTTTGGGGGTGGTCACGAATTAAAGTCCTTTTCGCTCTAGGACGCATATTTAAGGAGATATGGGCAAAAGAAGTTTTTCATATAAAAATTTCAATTTTTTTAGGTTTTGGGTGGATTTTTCAATTTTTTGGGGGTGGTCACGAATTAAAGTCCTTTTCGCTCTAGGACGCTTAGTTTAGGAGATATGGGCAAAAGAAGTTTTTCATATAAAAATTTAATTTTTTTTAGGTTTTGGGTGGATTTTTCAATTTTTTGGGGGTGGTCACGAATTAAAGTCCTTTTCGCTCTAGGACGCTTAGTTTAGGAGATATGGGCAAAAGAAGTTTTTCATATAAAAATTTTAATTTTTTTAGGTTTTGGATGGATTTTTCAATTTTTTGGGGGTGGTCACGAATTAAAGTCCTTTTCGCTCTAGGACGCATATTTAAGGAGATATGGGCAAAAGAAGTTTTTCATATAAAAATTTCAATTTTTTTAGGTTTTGGGTGGATTTTTCAATTTTTTGGGGGTGGTCACGAATTAAAGTCCTTTTCGCTCTAGGACGCTTAGTTTAGGAGATATGGGCAAAAGAAGTTTTTCATATAAAAATTTAAATTTTTTTAGGTTTTGGATGGATTTTTCAATTTTTTGGGGGAGGTCACGAATTAAAGTCCTTTTCGCTCTAGGACGCATATTTAAGGAGATATGGGCAAAAGAAGTTTTTCATATAAAAATTTCAATTGTTTTAGGTTTTGGGTGGATTTTTCAATTTTTTGGGGGAGGTCACGAATTAAAGTCCTTTTCGCTCTAGGACGCTTAGTTTAGGAGATATGGGCAAAAGAAATTTTTTTAGGTTTTGGATGGATTTTTCAATTTTGTGGGGGAGGTCACGAATTAAAGTCCTTTTCGCTCTAGGACGCATATTTAAGGAGATATGGGTGGATTTTTCAATGGGTGGATTTTTCAATTTTTTGGGGGAGGTCACGAATTAAAGTCCTTTTCGCTCTAGGACGCTTAGTTTAGGAGATATGGGCAAAAGAAATTTTTTTAGGTTTTGGATGGATTTTTCAATTTTGTGGGGGAGGTCACGAATTAAAGTCCTTTTCGCTCTAGGACGCATATTTAAGGAGATATGGGCAAAAGAAGTTTTTCATATAAAAATTTAAATTTTTTTAGGTTTTGGGTGGATTTTTCAATTTTTTGGGGGTGGTCACGAATTAAAGTCCTTTTCGCTCTAGGACGCTTAGTTTAGGAGATATGGGCAAAAGAAGTTTTTCATATAAAAATTTCAATTTTTTTAGGTTTTGGGTGGATTTTTCAATTTTTTGGGGGTGGTCACGAATTAAAGTCCTTTTCGCTCTAGGACGCATATTTAAGGAGATATGGGCAAAATAAGTTTTTCATATAAAAATTTAAATTTTTTTAGGTTTTGGGTGGATTTTTCAATTTTTTGGGGGTGGTCACGAATTAAAGTCCTTTTCGCTCTAGGACGCTTAGTTTAGGAGATATGGACAAAAGAAGTTTTTCATATAAAAATTTAAATTTTTTTAGGTTTTGGATGGATTTTTCAATTTTTTGGGGGAGGTCACGAATTAAAGTCCTTTCCGCTCTAGGACGCATATTTTAGGAGATATGGGCAAAAGAAGTTTTTCATATAAAAATTTAAATTTTTTTAGGTTTTGGGTGGATTTTTCAATTTTTTGGGGGAGGTCACGAATTAAAGTCCTTTTCGCTCTAGGACGCTTAGTTTAGGAGATATGGGCAAAAGAAGTTTTTCATATAAAAATTTAAATTTTTTTAGGTTTTGGATGGATTTTTCAATTTTTTGGGGATGGTCACGAATTAAAGTCCTTTTCGCTCTAGGACGCATATTTAAGGAGATATGGGCAAAAGAAGTTTTTCATATACAAATTTCAATTTTTTTAGGTTTTGGGTGGATTTTTCAATTTTTTGGGGGTGGTCACGAATTAAAGTCCTTTTCGCTCTAGGACTCTTAGTTTAGGAGATATGGGCAAAAGAAGTTTTTCATATAAAAATTTAAATTTTTTTAGGTTTTGGATGGATTTTTCAATTTTTTGGGGGAGGTCACGAATTAAAGTCCTTTTCGCTCTAGGACGCATATTTAAGGAGATATGGGCAAAAGAAGTTTTTCATATAAAAATTTAAATTTTTTTAGGTTTTGGATGGATTTTTCAATTTTTGGGGGGTGGTCACGAATTAAAGTCCTTTTCGCTCTAGGACGCATATTTAAGGAGATATGGGCAAAAGAAGTTTTTCATATAAAAATTTAAATTTTTTTAGGTTTTGGATGGATTTTTCAATTTTTTGGGGGAGGTCACGAATTAAAGTCCTTTCCGCTCTAGGACGCATATTTAAGGAGATATGGGCAAAAGAAGATTTTCATATAAAAATTTCAATTTTTTTAGGTTTTGGGTGGATTTTTCAATTTTTTGGGGGAGGTCACGAATTAAAGTCCTTTTCGCTCTAGGACGCATATTTAAGGAGATATGGGCAAAAGAAGTTTTTCATATAAAAAATTAAATTTTTTTAGGTTTTGGATGGATTTTTCAATTTTTTGGGGGTGGTCACGAATTAAAGTCCTTTTCGCTCTAGGACGCATATTTAAGGAGATATGGACAAAAGAAGTTTTTCATATAAAAATTTAAATTTTTTTAGGTTTTGGGTGGATTTTTCAATTTTTTGGGGGTGGTCACGAATTAAAGTCCTTTTCGCTCTAGGACGCTTAGTTTAGGAGATATGGGCAAAAGAAGTTTTTCATATAAAAATTTCAATTTTTTTAGGTTTTGGGTGGATTTTTCAATTTTTTGGGGGTGGTCACGAATTAAAGTCCTTTTCGCTCTAGGACGCATATTTAAGGAGATATGGGCAAAAGAAGTTTTTCATATAAAAATTTATATTTTTTTAGGTTTTGGGTGGATTTTTCAATTTTTTGGGGGAGGTCACGAATTAAAGTTTTCAATTTTTTGGGGGAGGTCACGAATTAAAGTCCTTTTCGCTCTAGGACGCATATTTAAGGAGATATGGGCAAAAGAAGTTTTTCATATAAAAATTTCAATTTTTTGGGGGTGGTCACGAATTAAAGTCCTTTTCGCTCTAGGACGCTTAGTTTAGGAGAAATGGGCAAAAGAAGTTTTTCGTATAAAAATTTCATTTTTTTA
Source organism: Haematobia irritans (assembly GCF_050003625.1). Lineage (NCBI taxonomy): Eukaryota > Metazoa > Arthropoda > Insecta > Diptera > Muscidae > Haematobia > Haematobia irritans. The sequence continues at coordinate 160,622,781 of NC_134397.1, read as the reverse complement.
GGTTTTGGGTGGATTTTTCAATTTTTTGGGGGTGGTCACGAATTAAAGTCCTTTTCGCTCTAGGACGCATATTTAAGGAGATATGGGCAAAAGAAGTTTTTCATATAAAAATTTCAATTTTTTTAGGTTTTGGGTGGATTTTTCAATTTTTTGGGGGAGGTCACGAATTAAAGTCCTTTTCGCTCTAGGACGCATATTTAGGGAGATATGGGCAAAAGAAGTTTTTCATATAAAAATTTCAATTTTTTTAGGTTTTGAGTGGATTTTTCAATTTTTTGGGGGAGGTCACGAATTAAAGTCCTTTTCGCTCTAGGACGCATATTTAAGGAGATATGGGCAAAAGAAGTTTTTCAATTTTTTTAGGTTTTGGGTGGATTTTTCAATTTTTTGGGGTGGTCACGAATTAAAGTCCTTTTCGCTCTAGGACGCATATTTAAGGAGATATGGACAAAAGAAGTTTTTCGTATAAAAATTTCAATTTTTTTAGGTTTTGGGTGGATTTTTCAATTTTTTGGGGGTGGTCACGAATTAAAGTCCTTTTCGCTATAGGACGCATATTTAAGGAGATATGGGCAAAAGAAATTTTTCATATAAACATTTCAATTTTTTTAGGTTTTGGATGGATTTTTCAATTTTTTGGGGGAGGTCACGAATTAAAGTCCTTTTCGCTCTAGGGCGCTTAGTTTAGGAGATACGGGCAAAAGAAGTTTTTCGTATAAAAATTTCAATTTTTTTAGGTTTTGAGTGGATTTTTCAATTTTTTGGGGGTGGTCACGAATTAAAGTCCTTTTCGCTCTAGGACGCATATTTAAGGAGATATGGGCAAAAGAAGTTTTTCATATAAAAATTTCAATTTTTTTAGGTTTTGGGTGGATTTTTCAATTTTTTGGGGGAGGTCACGAATTAAAGTCCTTTTCGCTCTAGGACGCATATTTAAGGAGATATGGGCAAAAGAAGTTTTTCATATAAAAATTTCAATTTTTTTAGGTTTTGGGTGGATTTTTCAATTTTTTGGGGGTGGTCACGAATTAAAGTCCTTTTCGCTGTAGGACGCTTAGTTTAGGAGATATGAGCAAAATAAGTTTTTCGTATAAATATTTCAATTTTTTTAGGTTTTGAGTGGATTTTTAAATTTTTTGGGGGTGGTCACGAATTAAAGTCCTTTTCGCTCTAGGACGCATATTTAAGGAGATATGGGCAAAAGAAGTTTTTCATATAAAAATTTCAATTTTTTTAGGTTTTGGGTGGATTTTTCAATTTTTTGGTGGTGGTCACGAATTAAAGTCCTTTTCGCTCTAGGACGCTTAGTTTAGGACATATGGGCAAAAGAAGTTTTTCATATAAAAATTTCAATTTTTTTTTTAGGTTTTGGTTGGATTTTTCAATTTTTTGGGGTGGTCACGAATTAAAGTCCTTTTCGCTCTAGGACGCATATTTAAGGAGATATGGGCAAAAGAAGTTTTTCGTATAAAAATTTCAATTTTTTTAGGTTTTGGGTGGATTTTTCAACTTTTTGGGGGAGGTCACGAATTAAAGTCCTTTTTGCTCTAGGAAGCATATTTAAGGAGATATGGGCAAAAGAAGTTTTTCATATAAAAATTTCAATTTTTTTAGGTTTTGGGTGGATTTTTCAATTTTTTGGGGGTGGTCACGAATTAAAGTCCTTTTCGCTCTAGGACGCTTAGTTTAGGAAATATGGGCAAAAGAAGTTTTTCATAAAAAAATTTCAATTTTTTTAGGTTTTGAGTGGATTTTTCAATTTTTTGGGGGTGGTCACGAATTAAAGTCCTTTTCGCTCTAGGACGCATATTTAAGGAGATATGGGCAAAAGAAGTTTTTCATATAAAAATTTCAATTTTTTTAGGTTTTGGGTGGATTTTTCAATTTTTTGGGGGAGGTCACGAATTAAAGTCCTTTTCGCTCTAGGACGCTTAGTTTAGGACATATGGGCAAAAGAAGTTTTTCATATAAAAATTTCAATTTTTTTTTAGGTTTTGGTTGGATTTTTCAATTTTTTGGGGTGGTCACGAATTAAAGTCCTTTTCGCTCTAGGACGCATATTTAAGGAGATATGGGCAAAAGAAGTTTTTCGTATAAAAATTTCAATTTTTTTAGGTTTTGGGTGGATTTTTCAACTTTTTGGGGGAGGTCACGAATTAAAGTCCTTTTTGCTCTAGGAAGCATATTTAAGGAGATATGGGCAAAAGAAGTTTTTCGTATAAAAATTTCAATTTTTTTAGGTTTTGGGTGGATTTTTCAACTTTTTGGGGGAGGTCACGAATTAAAGTCCTTTTTGCTCTAGGAAGCATATTTAAGGAGATATGGGCAAAAGAAGTTTTTCATATAAAAATTTCAATTTTTTTAGGTTTTGGGTGGATTTTTCAATTTTTTGGGGGTGGTCACGAATTAATGTCCTTTTCGCTCTAGGACGCATATTTAAGGAGATATGGGCAAAAGAAGTTTTTCATATAAAAATTTAATTTTTTTTAGGTTTTGGGTGGATTTTTCAATGTTTTGGGGGTGGTCACGAATTAAAGTCCTTTTCGCTCTAGGACGCTTAGTTTAGGAGATATGGACAAAAGAAGTTTTTCATATAAACATTTCAATTTTTTTAGGTTTTGAGTGGATTTTTCAATTTTTTGGGGGTGGTCACGAATTAAAGTCCTTTTCGCTCTAGGACGCATATTTAAGGAGATATGGGCAAAATAAGTTTTTCGTATAAAAATTTCAATTTTTTTAGGTTTTGGGTGGAGTTTTCAATTTTTTGGGGTGGTCACGAATTAAAGTCCTTTTCGCTCTAGGACGCATATTTAAGGAGATATGGACAAAAGAAGTTTTTCATATAAAAATTTCAATTTTTTAGGTTTTGGGTGGATTTTTCAATTTTTTGGGGAGGTCACGAATTAAAGTCCTTTTCGCTCTAGGACGCATATTTAAGGAGATATGGACAAAAGAAGTTTTTCATATAAAAATTTCAATTTTTTTAGGTTTTGGGTGGATTTTTCAATTTTTTGGGGGTGGTCACGAATTAAAGTCCTTTTCGCTCTAGGACGCTTAGTTTAGGAGATATGGGCAAAAGAAGTTTTTCATATAAAAATTTCAATTTTTTTAGGTTTTGGTTGGATTTTTCAACTTTTTGGGGGTGGTCACGAATTAAAGTCCTTTTCGCTCTAGGGCGCATATTTAAGGAGATATGGGCAAAAGAAGTTTTTCGTATAAAAATTTCAGTTTTTTTAGATTTTGGGTGGATTTTTAAATTTTTTGGGGGTGGTCACGAATTAAAGTCATTTTCGCTCTAGGACGCATATTTAAGGAGATATGGGCAAAAGAAGTTTTTCGTATAAAAATTTCAATTTTTTTAGGTTTTGGGTGGATTTTTCAATTTTTTGGGGTGGTCACGAATTAAAGTCCTTTTCGCTCTAGGACGCATATTTAAGGAGATATGGACAAAAGAAGTTTTTCGTATAAAAATTTCAATTTTTTTAGGTTTTGGGTGGATTTTTCAATTTTTTGGGGGTGGTCACGAATTAAAGTCCTTTTCGCTCTAGGACGCATATTTAAGGAGATATGGGCAAAAGAAGTTTTTCATATACAAATTTAAATTTTTTTAGGTTTTGGGTGGATTTTTAATTTTTTGGGGGAGGTCACGAATTAAAGTCCTTTTCGCTCTAGGACGCATATTTAAGGAGATATGGGCAAAAGAAGTTTTTCATATAAAAATTTCAATTTTTTTAGGTTTTGGGTGGATTTTTAAATTTTTTGGGGGTGGTCACGAATTAAAGTCCTTTTCGCTCTAGGACGCTTAGTTTAGGAGATATGGGCAAAAGAAGTTTTTCATATAAAAATTTCATTTTTTTTAGGTTTTGGGTGGATTTTTCAATTTTTTGGTGGTGGTCACGAATTAAAGTCCTTTTCGCTCTAGGACGCTTAGTTTAGGACATATGGGCAAAAGAAGTTTTTCATATAAAAATTTCAATTTTTTTAGGTTTTGGTTGGATATTTCAATTTTTTGGGGTGGTCACGAATTAAAGTCCTTTTCGCTCTAGGACGCATATTTAAGGAGATATGGGCAAAAGAAGTTTTTCGTATAAAAATTTCAATTTTTTTAGGTTTTGGGTGGATTTTTCAACTTTTTGGGGGAGGTCACGAATTAAAGTCCTTTTTGCTCTAGGAAGCATATTTAAGGAGATATGGGCAAAAGAAGTTTTTCATATAAAAATTTCAATTTTTTTAGGTTTTGGGTGGATTTTTCAATTTTTTGGGGGTGGTCACGAATTAAAGTCCTTTTTGCTCTAGGAAGCATATTTAAGGAGATATGGGCAAAAGAAGTTTTTCATATAAAAATTTCAATTTTTTTAGGTTTTGGGTGGATTTTTCAATTTTTTGGGGGTGGTCACGAATTAAAGTCCTTTTCGCTCTAGGACGCATATTTAAGGAGATATGGGCAAAAGAAGTTTTTCATATAAAAATTTCATTTTTTTAGGTTTTGGGTGGATTTTTCAATTTTTTGGGGGAGGTCACGAATTAAAGTTTTCAATTTTTTGGGGGAGGTCACGAATTAAAGTCCTTTTCGCTCTAGGACGCATATTTAAGGAGATATGGGCAAAAGAAGTTTTTCATATAAAAATTTCAATTTTTTTAGGTTTTGGCTGGATTTTTCAATTTTTTGGGGGTGGTCACGAATTAAAGTCCTTTTCGCTCTAGGACGCTTAGTTTAGGAGATATGGGCAAAAGAAGTTTTTCGTATAAAAATTTCATTTTTTTAGGTTTTGGGTGGATTTTTCAATTTTTTGGGGGTGGTCACGAATTAAAGTCCTTTTCGCTCTAGGACGCATATTTAAGGAGATATGGGCAAAAGAAGTTTTTCATATAAAAATTTAAATTTTTTTAGGTTTTGGGTGGATTTTTCAATTTTTTGGGGGAGGTCACGAATTAAAGTTTTCAATTTTTTGGGGGAGGTCACGAATTAAAGTCCTTTTCGCTCTAGGACGCATATTTAAGGAGATATGGGCAAAAGAAGTTTTTCATATAAAAATTTCAATTTTTTTAGGTTTTGGGTGGATTTTTCAATTTTTTGGGGGAGGTCACGAATTAAAGTCCTTTTCGCTCTAGGACGCATATTTAGGGAGATATGGGCAAAAGAAGTTTTTCATATAAAAATTTCAATTTTTTTAGGTTTTGGGTGGATTTTTCAATTTTTTGGGGGAGGTCACGAATTAAAGTCCTTTTCGCTCTAGGACGCATATTTAAGGAGATATGGGCAAAAGAAGTTTTTCGTATAAAAATTTCAATTTTTTTAGGTTTTGGGTGGATTTTTCAATTTTTTGGGGTGGTCACGAATTAAAGTCCTTTTCGCTCTAGGACGCATATTTAAGGAGATATGGACAAAAGAAGTTTTTCGTATAAAAATTTCAATTTTTTTAGGTTTTGGGTGGATTTTTCAATTTTTTGGGGGTGGTCACGAATTAAAGTCCTTTTCGCTCTAGGACGCATATTTAAGGAGATATGGGCAAAAGAAATTTTTCATATAAACATTTCAATTTTTTTAGGTTTTGAGTGGATTTTTCAATTTTTTGGGGGAGGTCACGAATTAAAGTCCTTTTCGCTCTAGGACGCATATTTAAGGAGATATGGGCAAAAGAAGTTTTTCATATAAAAATTTCAATTTTTTTAGGTTTTGGGTGGATTTTTCAATTTTTTGGTAGTGGTCACGAATTAAAGTCCTTTTCGCTCTAGGACGCTTAGTTTAGGACATATGGGCAAAAGAAGTTTTTCATATAAAAATTTCAATTTTTTTTAAGTTTTGGTTGGATTTTTCAATTTTTTGGGGTGGTCACGAATTAAAGTCCTTCTCGCTCTAGGACGCATATTTAAGGAGATATGGACAAAAGAAGTTTTTCGTATAAAAATTTCAATTTTTTTAGGTTTTGGGTGGATTTTTCAACTTTTTGGGGGAGGTCACGAATTAAAGTCCCTTTTGCTCTTAGAAGCATATTTAAGGAGATATGGGCAAAAGAAGTTTTTCATATAAAAATTTCAATTTTTTTAGGTTTTGGGTGGATTTTTCAATTTTTTGGGGGTGGTCACGAATTAAAGTCCTTTTCGCTCTAGGACGCTTAGTTTAGGAGATATGGGCAAAAGAAGTTTTTCATATAAAAATTTCAATTTTTTTAGGTTTTGGGTGGATTTTTCAATTTTTTGGTGGTGGTCACGAATTAAAGTCCTTTTCACTCTAGGACGCTTAGTTTAGGACATATGGGCAAAAGAAGTTTTTCATATAAAAATTTCAATTTTTTTAGGTTTTGGGTGGATTTTTCAATTTTTTGGGGGTGGTCACGAATTAAACTCCTTTTCGTTCTAGGACGCATATTTAAGGAGATATGGGCAAAAGAAGTTTTTCATATAAAAATTTAAATTTTTTTAGGCTTTGGGTGGATTTTTCAATTTTTTGGGGAGGTCACGAATTAAAGTCCTTTTCGCTCTAGGACGCATATTTAAGGAGATATGGGCAAAAGAAGTTTTTCATATAAAAATTTAAATTTTTTTAGGTTTTGGGTGGATTTTTCAATTTTTTGGGGGTGGTCACGAATTAAAGTCCTTTTCGCTCTAGGACGCATATTTAAGGAGATATGGGCAAAAGAAGTTTTTCGTATAAAAATTTCAATATTTTTTAGGTTTTGGGTGGATTTTTCAATTTTTTGGGGTGGCCACGAATTAAAGTCCTTTTCGCTCTAGGACGCATATTTAAGGAGATATGGGGCAACTAAGTTTTTCATATAAAAATTTCAATTTTTTTAGGTTTTGGGTGGATTTTTCAATTTTTTGGGGGAGGTCACGAATTAAAGTCCTTTTCGCTCTAGGACGCATATTTAAGGAGATATGGGCAAAAGAAGTTTTTCATATAAAAATTTCAATTTTTTTAGGTTTTGGGTGGATTTTTCAATTTTTTGGGGGTGGTCACGAATTAAAGTCCTTTTCGCTCTAGGACGCTTAGTTTAGGAGATATGGGCAAAAGAATTTTTTCATATAAAAATTTAAATTTTTTTAGGTTTTGGATGGATTTTTCAATTTTTTGGGGGAGGTCACGAATTAAAGTCCTTTTCGCTCTAGGACGCATATTTAAGGAGATATGGGCAAAAGAAGTTATTCATATAAAAATTTCAATTTTTTTAGGTTTTGGGTGGATTTTTCCATTTTTTGGGGGAGGTCACGAATTAAAGTCCTTTTCGCTCTAGGACGCTTAGTTTAGGAGATATGGGCAAAAGAAGTTTTTCATATAAAAATTTAAATTTTTTTAGGTTTTGGATGGATTTTTAAATTTTTTGGGGGAGGTCACGAATTAAAGTCCTTTTCGCTCTAGGACGCATATTTAAGGAGATATGGGCAAAAGAAGTTTTTCATATAAAAATTTAAATTTTTTTAGGTTTTGGATGGATTTTTCAATTTTTTGGGGGTGGTCACGAACTAAAGTCCTTTTCGCTCTAGGACGCATATTTAAGGAGATATGGGCAAAAGAAGTTTTTCATATAAAAATTTAAATTTTTTTAGGTTTTGGATGGATTTTTCAATTTTTTGGGGGAGGTCACGAATTAAAGTCCTTTCCGCTCTAGGACGCTTAGTTTAGGAGATATGGGCAAAAGAAGTTTTTCATATAAAAATTTAAATTTTTTTAGATTTTGGATGGATTTTTCAATTTTTTGGGGGTGGTCACGAATTAAAGTCCTTTTCGCTCTAGGACGCATATTTAAGGAGATATGGGCAAAAGAAGTTTTTCATATAAAAATTGCAAGTTTTTTAGATTTTGGGTGGATTTTTCTATTTTTTGGGGGTGGTCACGAATTAAAGTCCTTTTCGCTCTAGGACGCTTAGTTTAGGAGATATGGGCAAAAGAAGTTTTTCATATAAAAATTTAAATTTTTTTAGGTCTTGGATGGATTTTTCAATTTTTTGGGGGTGGTCACGAATTAAAGTCCTTTTCGCTCTAGGACGCATATTTAAGGAGATATGGGCAAAAGAAGTTTTTCATATAAAAATTTCAATTTTTTTAGGTTTTGGGTGGATTTTTCAATTTTTTGGGGGTGGTCACGAATTAAAGTCCTTTTCGCTCTAGGACGCTTAGTTTAGGAGATATGGGCAAAAGAAGTTTTTCATATAAAAATTTAAATTTTTTTAGGTTTTGGATGGATTTTTCAATTTTTTGGGGGTGGTCACGAATTAAAGTCCTTTTCGCTCTAGGACGCATATTTAAGGAGATATGGGCAAAAGAAGTTTTTCATATAAAAATTTCAATTTTTTTAGGTTTTGGATGGATTTTTCAATTTTTTGGGGGTGGTCACGAATTAAAGTCCTTTTCGCTCTAGGACGCTTAGTTTAGGAGATATGGGCAAAAGAAGTTTTTCATATAAAAATTTAATTTTTTTTAGGTTTTGGATGGATTTTTCAATTTTTTGGGGGTGGTCACGAATTAAAGTCCTTTTCGCTCTAGGACGCATATTTAAGGAGATATGGGCAAAAGAAGTTTTTCGTATAAAAATTTCAATTTTTTTAGGTTTTGGGTGGATTTTTCAATTTTTTGGGGGTGGTCACGAATTAAAGTCCTTTTCGCTCTAGGACGCTTAGTTTAGGAGATATAGGCAAAAGAAGTTTTTCATATAAAAATTTAAATTTTTTTAGGTTTTGGATGGATTTTTCAATTTTTTGGGGGAGGTCACGAATTAAAGTCCTTTTCGCTCTAGGACGCATATTTAAGGAGATATGGGCAAAAGAAGTTTTTCATATAAAAATTTAAATTTTTTTAGGTTTTGGATGGATTTTTCAATTTTTTGGGGGTGGTCACGAATTAAAGTCCTTTTCGCTCTAGGACGCATATTTAAGGAGATATGGGCAAAAGAAGTTTTTCATATAAAAATTTAAATTTTTTTAGGTTTTGGATGGATTTTTCAATTTTTTGGGGGAGGTCACGAATTAAAGTCCTTTTCGCTCTAGGACGCATATTTAAGGAGATATGGGCAAAAGAAGATTTTCATATAAAAATTTCAATTTTTTTAGGTTTTGGGTGGATTTTTCAATTTTTTGGGGGAGGTCACGAATTAAAGTCCTTTTCGCTCTAGGACGCATATTTAAGGAGATATGGGCAAAAGAAGTTTTTCATATAAAAATTTAAATTTTTTTAGGTTTTGGATGGATTTTTCAATTTTTTGGGGGAGGTCACGAATTAAAGTCCTTTTCGCTCTAGGACGCATATTTAAGGAGATATGGGCAAAAGAAGTTTTTCATATAAAAATTTCAATTTTTTTAGGTTTTGGATGGATTTTTCAATTTTTTGGGGGAGGTCACGAATTAAAGTCCTTTTCGCTCTAGGACGCATATTTAAGGAGATATGGGCAAAAGAAGATTTTCATATAAAAATTTAAATTTTTTTAGGTTTTGGGTGGATTTTTCAATTTTTTGGGGGTGGTCACGAATTAAAGTCCTTTTCGCTCTAGGACGCTTAGTTTAGGAGATATGGGCAAAAGAAGTTTTTCATATAAAAAATTAAATTTTTTTAGGTTTTGGGTGGATTTTTCAATTTTTTGGGGGTGGTCACGAATTAAAGTCCTTTTCGCTCTAGGACGCTTAGTTTAGGAGATATGGGCAAAAGAAGTTTTTCATATAAAAATTTAAATTTTTTTAGGTTTTGGATGGATTTTTCAATTTTTTGGGGGGTGGTCACGAATTAAAGTCCTTTTCGCTCTAGGACGCATATTTAAGGAGATATGGGCAAAAGAAGTTTTTCATATAAACATTTCAATTTTTTTAGGTTTTGGGTGGATTTTTCAATTTTTTGGGGGTGGTCACGAATTAAAGTCCTTTTCGCTCTAGGACGCTTAGTTTAGGAGATATGGGCAAAAGAAGTTTTTCATATAAAAATTTAAATTTTTTTAGGTTTTGGATGGATTTTTCAATTTTTTGGGGGTGGTCACGAATTAAAGTCCTTTTCGCTCTAGGACGCATATTTAAGGAGATATGGGCAAAAGAAGATTTTCATATAAAAATTTCAATTTTTTTTAGATTTTGGGTGGATTTTTCAATTTTTTGGGGGAGGTCACGAATTAAAGTCCTTTTCGCTCTAGGACGCATATTTAAGGAGATATGGGCAAAAGAAGCTTTTCATATAAAAATTTAAATTTTTTTAGGTTTTGGATGGATTTTTCAATTTTTTGGGGGAGGCCACGAATTAAAGTCCTTTTCGCTCTAGGACGCATATTTAAGGAGATATGGGCAAAAGAAGTTTTTCATATAAAAATTTCAATTTTTTTAGGTTTTGGGTGGATTTTTCAATTTTTTGGCGGTGGTCACGAATTAAAGTCCTTTTCGCTCTAGGACGCTTAGTTTAGGAGATATGGGCAAAAGAAGTTTTTCATATAAAAATTTAAATTTTTTTTAGGTTTTGGATGGATTTTTCAATTTTTTGGGGGTGGTCACGAATTAAAGTCCTTTTCGCTCTAGGACGCATATTTAAGGAGATATGGGCAAAAGAAGTTTTTCATATAAAAATTTCAATTTTTTTAGGTTTTGGGAGGATTTTTCAATTTTTTGGGGGTGGTCACGAATTAAAGTCCTTTTCGCTCTAGGACGCTTAGTTTAGGAGATATGGGCAAAAGAAGTTTTTCATATAAAAATTTAAATTTTTTTAGGTTTTGGATGGATTTTTCAATTTTTTGGGGGTGGTCACGAATTAAAGTCCTTTTCGCTCTAGGACGCATATTTAAGGAGATATGGGCAAAAGAAGTTTTTCATATAAAAATTTCAATTTTTTTAGGTTTTGGGTGGATTTTTCAATTTTTTGGGGGTGGTCACGAATTAAAGTCCTTTTCGCTCTAGGACGCTTAGTTTAGGAGATATGGGCAAAAGAAGTTTTTCATATAAAAATTTAATTTTTTTTAGGTTTTGGGTGGATTTTTCAATTTTTTGGGGGTGGTCACGAATTAAAGTCCTTTTCGCTCTAGGACGCTTAGTTTAGGAGATATGGGCAAAAGAAGTTTTTCATATAAAAATTTTAATTTTTTTAGGTTTTGGATGGATTTTTCAATTTTTTGGGGGTGGTCACGAATTAAAGTCCTTTTCGCTCTAGGACGCATATTTAAGGAGATATGGGCAAAAGAAGTTTTTCATATAAAAATTTCAATTTTTTTAGGTTTTGGGTGGATTTTTCAATTTTTTGGGGGTGGTCACGAATTAAAGTCCTTTTCGCTCTAGGACGCTTAGTTTAGGAGATATGGGCAAAAGAAGTTTTTCATATAAAAATTTAAATTTTTTTAGGTTTTGGATGGATTTTTCAATTTTTTGGGGGAGGTCACGAATTAAAGTCCTTTTCGCTCTAGGACGCATATTTAAGGAGATATGGGCAAAAGAAGTTTTTCATATAAAAATTTCAATTGTTTTAGGTTTTGGGTGGATTTTTCAATTTTTTGGGGGAGGTCACGAATTAAAGTCCTTTTCGCTCTAGGACGCTTAGTTTAGGAGATATGGGCAAAAGAAATTTTTTTAGGTTTTGGATGGATTTTTCAATTTTGTGGGGGAGGTCACGAATTAAAGTCCTTTTCGCTCTAGGACGCATATTTAAGGAGATATGGGTGGATTTTTCAATGGGTGGATTTTTCAATTTTTTGGGGGAGGTCACGAATTAAAGTCCTTTTCGCTCTAGGACGCTTAGTTTAGGAGATATGGGCAAAAGAAATTTTTTTAGGTTTTGGATGGATTTTTCAATTTTGTGGGGGAGGTCACGAATTAAAGTCCTTTTCGCTCTAGGACGCATATTTAAGGAGATATGGGCAAAAGAAGTTTTTCATATAAAAATTTAAATTTTTTTAGGTTTTGGGTGGATTTTTCAATTTTTTGGGGGTGGTCACGAATTAAAGTCCTTTTCGCTCTAGGACGCTTAGTTTAGGAGATATGGGCAAAAGAAGTTTTTCATATAAAAATTTCAATTTTTTTAGGTTTTGGGTGGATTTTTCAATTTTTTGGGGGTGGTCACGAATTAAAGTCCTTTTCGCTCTAGGACGCATATTTAAGGAGATATGGGCAAAATAAGTTTTTCATATAAAAATTTAAATTTTTTTAGGTTTTGGGTGGATTTTTCAATTTTTTGGGGGTGGTCACGAATTAAAGTCCTTTTCGCTCTAGGACGCTTAGTTTAGGAGATATGGACAAAAGAAGTTTTTCATATAAAAATTTAAATTTTTTTAGGTTTTGGATGGATTTTTCAATTTTTTGGGGGAGGTCACGAATTAAAGTCCTTTCCGCTCTAGGACGCATATTTTAGGAGATATGGGCAAAAGAAGTTTTTCATATAAAAATTTAAATTTTTTTAGGTTTTGGGTGGATTTTTCAATTTTTTGGGGGAGGTCACGAATTAAAGTCCTTTTCGCTCTAGGACGCTTAGTTTAGGAGATATGGGCAAAAGAAGTTTTTCATATAAAAATTTAAATTTTTTTAGGTTTTGGATGGATTTTTCAATTTTTTGGGGATGGTCACGAATTAAAGTCCTTTTCGCTCTAGGACGCATATTTAAGGAGATATGGGCAAAAGAAGTTTTTCATATACAAATTTCAATTTTTTTAGGTTTTGGGTGGATTTTTCAATTTTTTGGGGGTGGTCACGAATTAAAGTCCTTTTCGCTCTAGGACTCTTAGTTTAGGAGATATGGGCAAAAGAAGTTTTTCATATAAAAATTTAAATTTTTTTAGGTTTTGGATGGATTTTTCAATTTTTTGGGGGAGGTCACGAATTAAAGTCCTTTTCGCTCTAGGACGCATATTTAAGGAGATATGGGCAAAAGAAGTTTTTCATATAAAAATTTAAATTTTTTTAGGTTTTGGATGGATTTTTCAATTTTTGGGGGGTGGTCACGAATTAAAGTCCTTTTCGCTCTAGGACGCATATTTAAGGAGATATGGGCAAAAGAAGTTTTTCATATAAAAATTTAAATTTTTTTAGGTTTTGGATGGATTTTTCAATTTTTTGGGGGAGGTCACGAATTAAAGTCCTTTCCGCTCTAGGACGCATATTTAAGGAGATATGGGCAAAAGAAGATTTTCATATAAAAATTTCAATTTTTTTAGGTTTTGGGTGGATTTTTCAATTTTTTGGGGGAGGTCACGAATTAAAGTCCTTTTCGCTCTAGGACGCATATTTAAGGAGATATGGGCAAAAGAAGTTTTTCATATAAAAAATTAAATTTTTTTAGGTTTTGGATGGATTTTTCAATTTTTTGGGGGTGGTCACGAATTAAAGTCCTTTTCGCTCTAGGACGCATATTTAAGGAGATATGGACAAAAGAAGTTTTTCATATAAAAATTTAAATTTTTTTAGGTTTTGGGTGGATTTTTCAATTTTTTGGGGGTGGTCACGAATTAAAGTCCTTTTCGCTCTAGGACGCTTAGTTTAGGAGATATGGGCAAAAGAAGTTTTTCATATAAAAATTTAAATTTTTTTAGGTTTTGGATGGATTTTTCAATTTTTTGGGGGTGGTCACGAATTAAAGTCCTTTTCGCTCTAGGACGCATATTTAAGGAGATATGGGCAAAAGAAGTTTTTCATATAAAAATTTCAATTTTTTTAGGTTTTGGGTGGATTTTTCAATTTTTTGGGGGTGGTCACGAATTAAAGTCCTTTTCGCTCTAGGACGCTTAGTTTAGGAGATATGGGCAAAAGAAGTTTTTCATATAAAAATTTAATTTTTTTTAGGTTTTGGATGGATTTTTCAATTTTTTGGGGGAGGTCACGAATTAAAGTCCTTTTCGCTCTAGGACGCATATTTAAGGAGATATGGGCAAAAGAAGTTTTTCATATAAAAATTTCAATTTTTTTAGGTTTTGGATGGATTTTTCAATTTTTTGGGGGAGGTCACGAATTAAAGTCCTTTTCGCTCTAGGACGCATATTTAAGGAGATATGGGCAAACGAAGTTTTTCATATAAAAATTTCAATTTTTTTAGGTTTTGGGTGGATTTTTCAATTTTTTGGGGGAGGTCACGAATTAAAGTCCTTTTCGCTCTAGGACGCTTAGTTTAGGAGATATGGGCAAAAGAAGTTTTTCATATAAAAATTTAAATTTTTTTAGGTTTTGGATGGATTTTTCAATTTTTTGGGGGTGGTCACGAATTAAAGTCCTTTTCGCTCTAGGACGCATATTTAAGGAGATATGGGCAAAAGAAGTTTTCATATAAAAATTTAAATTTTTTTAGGTTTTGGATGGATTTTTCAATTTTTTGGGGGAGGTCACGAATTAAAGTCCTTTTCGCTCTAGGACGCATATTTAAGGAGATATGGGCAAAAGAAGTTTTTCATATAAAAATTTAAATTTTTTTAGGTTTTGGATGGATTTTTCAATTTTTTGGGGGTGGTCACGAATTAAAGTCCTTTTCGCTCTAGGACGCATATTTAAGGAGATATGGGCAAAAGAAGTTTTTCATATAAAAATTTAATTTTTTTTAGGTTTTGGATGGATTTTTCAATTTTTTGGGGGGAGGTCACGAATTAAAGTCCTTTTCGCTCTAGGACGCATATTTAAGGAGATATGGGCAAAAGAAGTTTTTCATATAAAAATTTCAATTTTTTTAGGTTTTGGGTGGATTTTTCAATTTTTTGGGGGAGGTCACGAATTAAAGTCCTTTTCGCTCTAGGACGCATATTTAAGGAGATATGGGCAAAAGAAGATTTTCATATAAAAATTTCAATTTTTTTAGGTTTTGGGTGGATTTTTCAATTTTTTTGGGGGAGGTCACGAATTAAAGTCCTTTTCGCTCTAGGACGCATATTTAAGGAGATATGGGCAAAAGAAGATTTTCATATAAAAATTTCAATTTTTTTAGGTTTTGGGTGAATTTTTCAATTTTTTGGGGGAGGTCACGAATTAAAGTCCTTTTCGCTCTAGGACGCTTAGTTTAGGAGATATGGGCAAAAGAAGTTTTTCATATAAAAATTTAAATTTTTTTCGGTTTTGGATGGATTTTTCAATTTTTTGGGGGTGTCACGAATTAAAGTCCTTTTCGCTCTAGGACGCTTAGTTTAGGAGATATGGGCAAAAGAAGTTTTTCATATAAAAATTTAAATTTTTTTAGGTTTTGGGTGGATTTTTCAATTTTTTGGGGGTGGTCACGAATTAAAGTCCTTTTCGCTCTAGGACGCTTAGTTTAGGAGATATGGGCAAAAGAAGTTTTTCATATAAAAATTTAAATTTTTTTAGGTTTTGGATGGATTTTTCAATTTTTTGGGGGAGGTCACGAATTAAAGTCCTTTTCGCTCTAGGACGCATATTTAAGGAGATATGGGCAAAAGAAGTTTTTCATATAAAAATTTCAATTTTTTTAGGTTTTGGGTGGATTTTTCAATTTTTTGGGGGAGGTCACGAATTAAAGTCCTTTTCGCTCTAGGACGCATATTTAAGGAGATATGGGCAAAAGAAGTTTTTCATATAAAAATTTCAATTTTTTTAGGTTTTGGGTGGATTTTTCAATTTTTTGGGGGTGGTCACGAATTAAAGTCCTTTTCGCTCTAGGACGCTTAGTTTAGGAGATATGGGCAAAAGAAGTTTTTCATATAAAAATTTCAATTTTTTTAGGTTTTGGATGGATTTTTCAATTTTTTGGGGGTGGTCACGAATTAAAGTCCTTTTCGCTCTAGGACGCATATTTAAGGAGATATGGGCAAAAGAAGTTTTTCATATAAAAATTTCAATTTTTTTAGGTTTTGGGTGGATTTTTCAATTTGTTGGGGGAGGTCACGAATTAAAGTCCTTTTCGCTCTAGGACGCATATTTAAGGAGATATGGGCAAAAGAAGTTTTTCATATAAAAATTTAAATTTTTTTAGGTTTTGGATGGATTTTTCAATTTTTTGGGAGAGGTCACGAATTAAATTCCTTTTCGCTCTAGGACGCATATTTAAGGAGATATGGGCAAAAGAAGTTTTTCATATAAAAATTTCAATTTTTTTAGGTTTTGGGTGGATTTTTCAATTTTTTGGGGGAGGTCACGAATTAAAGTCCTTTTCGCTCTAGGACGCATATTTAAGGAGATATGGGCAAAAGAAGTTTTTCATATAAAAATTTAAATTTTTTTAGGTTTTGGATGGATTTTTCAATTTTTTGTGGGAGGTCACGAATTAAAGTCCTTTTCGCTCTAGGACGCATATTTAAGGAGATATGGGCAAAAGAAGTTTTTCATATAAAAATTTCAATTTTTTTAGGTTTTGGGTGGATTTTTCAATTTTTTGGGGGTGGTCAAGAATTAAAGTCCTTTTCGCTCTAGGACGCTTAGTTTAGGAGATATGGGCAAAAGAAGTTTTTCATATAAAAATTTAAATTTTTTTAGGTTTTGGATGGATTTTTCAATTTTTTGGGGGAGGTCACGAATTAAATTCCTTTTCGCTCTAGGACGCATATTTAAGGAGATATGGGCAAAAGAAGTTTTTCATATAAAAATTTCAATTTTTTTAGGTTTTGGGTGGATTTTTCAATTTTTTGGGGGAGGTCACGAATTAAAGTCCTTTTCGCTCTAGGACGCATATTTAAGGAGATATGGGCAAAAGAAGTTTTTCATATAAAAATTTAAATTTTTTTAGGTTTTGGATGGATTTTTCAATTTTTTGTGGGAGGTCACGAATTAAAGTCCTTTTCGCTCTAGGACGCATATTTAAGGAGATATGGGCAAAAGAAGTTTTTCATATAAAAATTTCAATTTTTTTAGGTTTTGGGTGGATTTTTCAATTTTTTGGCGGTGGTCACGAATTAAAGTCCTTTTTGCTCTAGGACGCTTAGTTTAGGAGATATGGGCAAAAGAAGTTTTTCATATAAAAATTTAAATTTTTTTAGGTTTTGGATGGATTTTTCAATTTTTTGGGGGTGGTCACGAATTAAAGTCCTTTTCGCTCTAGGACGCTTAGTTTAGGAGATATGGGCAAAAGAAGTTTTTCATATAAAAATTTAATTTTTTTAGGTTTTAGATGGATTTTTCAATTTTTTGGGGGAGGTCACGAATTAAAGTCCTTTTCGCTCTAGGACGCATATTTAAGGAGATATGGGCAAAAGAAGTTTTTCATATAAAAATTTCAATTTTTTTAGGTTTTGGGTGGATTTTTCAATTTTTTGGGGGAGGTCACGAATTAAAGTCCTTTTCGCTCTAGGACGCTTAGTTTAGGAGATATGGGCAAAAGAAGTTTTTCATATAAAAATTTAAATTTTTTTAGGTTTTGGGTGGATTTTTCAATTTTTTGGGGGAGGTCACGAATTAAAGTCCTTTTCGCTCTAGGACGCATATTTAAGGAGATATGGGCAAAAGAAGTTTTTCATATAAAAATTTAAATTTTTTTAGGTTTTGGATGGATTTTTCAATTTTTTGGGGGTGGTCACGAATTAAAGTCCTTTTCGCTCTAGGACGCATATTTAAGGAGATATGGGCAAAAGAAGTTTTTCATATAAAAATTTAATATTTTTTAGGTTTTGGATGGATTTTTCAATTTTTTGGGGGGAGGTCACGAATTAAAGTCCTTTTCGCTCTAGGACGCATATTTAAGGAGATATGGGCAAAAGAAGTTTTTCATATAAAAATTTCAATTTTTTTAGGTTTTGGGTGGATTTTTCAATTTTTTGGGGGAGGTCACGAATTAAAGTCCTTTTCGCTCTAGGACGCATATTTAAGGAGATATGGGCAAAAGAAGATTTTCATATAAAAATTTCAATTTTTTTAGGTTTTGGGTGGATTTTTCAATTTTTTTGGGGGAGGTCACGAATTAAAGTCCTTTTCGCTCTAGGACGCTTAGTTTAGGAGATATGGGCAAAAGAAGTTTTTCATATAAAAATTTAAATTTTTTTAGGTTTTGGATGGATTTTTCAATTTTTTGGGGGTGTCACGAATTAAAGTCCTTTTCGCTCTAGGACGCTTAGTTTAGGAGATATGGGCAAAAGAAGTTTTTCATATAAAAATTTCAATTTTTTAGGTTTTGGGTGGATTTTTCAATTTTTTGGGGGTGGTCACGAATTAAAGTCCTTTTCGCTCTAGGACGCTTAGTTTAGGAGATATGGGCAAAAGAAGTTTTTCATATAAAAATTTAAATTTTTTTAGGTTTTGGATGGATTTTTCAATTTTTTGGGGGAGGTCACGAATTAAAGTCCTTTTCGCTCTAGGACGCATATTTAAGGAGATATGGGCAAAAGAAGTTTTTCATATAAAAATTTAAATTTTTTTAGGTTTTGGGTGGATTTTTCAATTTTTTGGGGGAGGTCACGAATTAAAGTCCTTTTCGCTCTAGGACGCATATTTAAGGAGATATGGGCAAAAGAAGTTTTTCATATAAAAATTTCCATTTTTTTAGGTTTTGGGTGGATTTTTCAATTTTTTGGGGGTGGTCACGAATTAAAGTCCTTTTCGCTCTAGGACGCTTAGTTTAGGAGATATGGGCAAAAGAAGTTTTTCATATAAAAATTTCAATTTTTTTAGGTTTTGGGTGGATTTTTCAATTTTTTGGGGGAGGTCACGAATTAAAGTCCTTTTCGCTCTAGGACGCTTAGTTTAGGAGATATGGGCAAAAGAAGTTTTTCAAAAAAAAAATTTAAAATTTTTTTAGGTTTTGGATGGATTTTTCAATTTTTTGGGGGAGGTCACGAATTAAAGTCCTTTTCGCTCTAGGACGCATATTTAAGGAGATATGGGCAAAAGAAGTTTTTCATATAAAAATTTCAATTTTTTTAGGTTTTGGATGGATTTTTCAATTTTTTGGGGGTGGTCACGAATTAAAGTCCTTTTCCCTCTAGGACGCATATTTAAGGAGATATGGGCAAAAGAAGTTTTTCATATAAAAATTTCAATTTTTTTAGGTTTTGGGTGGATTTTTCAATTTTTTTGGGGTGGTCACGAATTAAAGTCCTTTTCGCTCTAGGACGCTTAGTTTAGGAGATATGGGCAAAAGAAGTTTTTCATATAAAAATTTAAATTTTTTTAGGTTTTGGATGGATTTTTCAATTTTTTGGGGGGAGGTCACGAATTAAATTCCTTTTCGCTCTAGGACGCATATTTAAGGAGATATGGGCAAAAGAAGTTTTTCATATAAAAATTTCAATTTTTTTAGGTTTTGGGTGGATTTTTCAATTTTTTGGGGGAGGTCACGAATTAAAGTCCTTTTCGCTCTAGGACGCATATTTAAGAAGATATGGGCAAAAGAAGTTTTTCATATAAAAATTTAAATTTTTTTAGGTTTTGGATGGATTTTTCAATTTTTTGGGGTGGTCACGAATTAAAGTCCTTTTCGCTCTAGGACGCATATTTAAGGAGATATGGGCAAAAGAAGTTTTTCATATAAAAATTTAAATTTTTTTAGGTTTTGGGTGGATTTTTCAATTTTTTGGGGGTGGTCACGAATTAAAGTCCTTTTCGCTCTAGGACGCTTAGTTTAGGAGATATGGGCAAAAGAAGTATTTCATATAAAAATTTAAATTTTTTTAGGTTTTGGATGGATTTTTTAATTTTTTGGGGGTGGTCACGAATTAAAGTCCTTTTCGCTCTAGGACGCATATTTAAGGAGATATGGGCAAAAGAAGTTTTTCATATAAAAATTTCAATTTTTTTAGGTTTTGGGTGGATTTTTCAATTTTTTGGGGGTGGTCACGAATTAAAGTCCTTTTCGCTCTAGGACGCTTAGTTTAGGAGATATGGGCAAAAGAAGTTTTTCATATAAAAATTTCAATTTTTTTAGGTTTTGGGTGGATTTTTCAATTTTTTGGGGGAGGTCACGAATTAAAGTCTTTTTCGCTCTAGGACGCATATTTAAGGAGATATGGGCAAAAGAAGTTTTTCATATAAAAATTTAAATTTTTTTAGGTTTTGGATGGATTTTTCAATTTTTTGGGGGAGGTCACGAATTAAAGTCCTTTTCGCTCTAGGACGCATATTTAAGGAGATATGGGCAAAAGAAGTTTTTCATATAAAAATTTCAATTTTTTTAGGTTTTGGGTGGATTTTTCAATTTTTTTGGGGAGGTCACGAATTAAAGTCCTTTTCGCTCTAGGACGCATATTTAAGGAGATATGGGCAAAAGAAGATTTTCATATAAAAATTTCAATTTTTTTAGGTTTTGGGTGGATTTTTCAATTTTGTGGGGGAGGTCACAAATTAAAGTCCTTTTCGCTCTAGGACGCTTAGTTTAGGAGATATGGGCAAAAGAAGTTTTTCATATAAAAATTTAAATTTTTTTAGGTTTTGGATGGATTTTTCAATTTTTTGTGGGAGGTCACGAATTAAAGTCCTTTTCGCTCTAGGACGCATATTTAAGGAGATATGGGCAAAAGAAGTTTTTCATATAAAAATTTAAATTTTTTTAGGTTTTGGATGGATTTTTCAATTTTTTGGGGGTGGTCACGAATTAAAGTCCTTTTCGCTCTAGGACGCTTAGTTTAGGAGATATGGGCAAAAGAAGTTTTTCATATAAAAATGTAAATTTTTTTAGGTTTTGGATGGATTTTTCAATTTTTTGGGGGAGGTCACGAATTAAAGTCCTTTTCGCTCTAGGACGCATATTTAAGGAGATATTGGCAAAAGAAGTTTTTCATATAAAAATTTAAATTTTTTTAGGTTTTGGGGGGATTTTTCAATTTTTTGGGGGTGGTCACGAATTAAAGTCCTTTTCGCTCTAGGACGCTTAGTTTAGGAGATATGGGCAAAAGAAGTTTTTCATATAAAAATTTAAATTTTTTTAGGTTTTGGATGGATTTTTCAATTTTTTGGGGGTGGTCACGAATTAAAGTCCTTTTCGCTCTAGGACGCATATTTAAGGAGATATGGACAAAAGAAGTTTTTCATATAAAAATTTCAATTTTTTTAGGTTTTGGGTGGATTTTTCAATTTTTTGGGGGTGGTCACGAATTAAAGTCCTTTTCGCTCTAGGACGCTTAGTTTAGGAGGTATGGGCAAAAGAAGTTTTTCATATAAAAATTTAAATTTTTTTAGGTTTTGGATGGATTTTTCAATTTTTTGGGGGAGGTCACGAATTAAAGTCCTTTTCGCTCTAGGAAGCATATTTAAGGAGATATGGGCAAAAGAAGTTTTTCATATAAAAATTTCAATTTTTTTAGGTTTTGGGTGGATTTTTCAATTTTTTGGGGGAGGTCACGAATTAAAGTCCTTTTCGCTCTAGGACGCTTAGTTTAGGAGATATGGGCAAAAGAAGTTTTTCATATAAAAATTTAAATTTTTTTAGGTTTTGGATGGATTTTTCAATTTTTTGGGGGAGGTCACGAATTAAAGTCCTTTTCGCTCTAGGACGCATATTTAAGGAGATATGGGCAAAAGAAGTTTTTCATATAAAAATTTAAATTTTTTTAGGTTTTGGATGGATTTTTCAATTTTTTGGGGGAGATCACGAATTAAAGTCCTTTTCGCTCTAGGACGCATATTTAAGGAGATATGGGCAAAAGAAGTTTTTCATATAAAAATTTAAATTTTTTTAGGTTTTGGATGGATTTTTCAATTTTTTGGGGGTGGTCACGAATTAAAGTCCTTTTCGCTCTAGGACGCATATTTAAGGAGATATGGGCAAAAGAAGTTTTTCATATAAAAATTTAAATTTTTTTAGGTTTTGGGTGGATTTTTCAATTTTTTGGGGGTGGTCACGAATTAAAGTCCTTTTCGCTCTAGGACGCTTAGTTTAGGAGATATGGGCAAAAGAAGTTTTTCATATAAAAATTTAAATTTTTTTAGATTTTGGATGGATTTTTCAATTTTTTGGGGGAGGTCACGAATTAAAGTCCTTTTCGCTCTAGGACGCATATTTAAGGAGATATGGGCAAAAGAAGTTTTTCATATAAAAATTTCAATTTTTTTAGGTTTTGGATGGATTTTTCAATTTTTTGGGGGTGGTCACGAATTAAAGTCCTTTTCGCTCTAGGACGCATATTTAAGGAGATATGGGCAAAAGAAGTTTTTCATATAAAAATTTAAATTTTTTTAGGTTTTGGGTGGATTTTTCAATTTTTTGGGGGTGGTCACGAATTAAAGTCCTTTTCGCTCTAGGACGCTTAGTTTAGGAGATATGGGCAAAAGAAGTTTTTCATATAAAAATTTAAATTTTTTTAGATTTTGGATGGATTTTTCAATTTTTTGGGGGAGGTCACGAATTAAAGTCCTTTTCGCTCTAGGACGCATATTTAAGGAGATATGGGCAAAAGAAGTTTTTCATATAAAAATTTCAATTTTTTTAGGTTTTGGGTGGATTTTTCAATTTTTTGGGGGAGGTCACGAATTAAAGTCCTTTTCGCTCTAGGACGCTTAGTTTAGGAGATATGGGCAAAAGAAGTTTTTCATATAAAAATTTAAATTTTTTAGGTTTTAGATGGATTTTTCAATTTTTTGGGGGAGGTCACGAATTAAAGTCCTTTTCGCTCTAGGACGCATATTTAAGGAGATATGTGCAAAACAAGTTTTTCATATAAAAATTTCAATTTTTTTAGGTTTTGGATGGATTTTTCAATTTTTTGGGGGGAGGTCACGAATTAAAGTCCTTTTCGCTCTAGGACGCATATTTAAGGAGATATGGGCAAAAGAAGTTTTTCATATAAAAATTTAAATTTTTTTAGGTTTTGGGTGGATTTTTCAATTTTTTTGGGGAGGTCACGAATTAAAGTCCTTTTCGCTCTAGGACGCATATTTAAGGAGATATGGGCAAAAGAAGTTTTTCATATAAAAATTTCAATTTTTTTAGGTTTTGGGTGGATTTTTCAATTTTTTGGGGGAGGTCACGAATTAAAGTCCTTTTCGCTCTAGGACGCATATTTAAGGAGATATGGGCAAAAGAAGATTTTCATATAAAAATTTCAATTTTTTTAGGTTTTGGGTGGATTTTTCAATTTTTTGGGGGAGATCACGAATTAAAGTCCTTTTCGCTCTAGGACGCTTAGTTTAGGAGATATGGGCAAAAGAAGTTTTTCATATAAAAATTTAAATTTTTTTAGGTTTTGGATGGATTTTTCAATTTTTTGGGGGTGTCACGAATTAAAGTCCTTTTCGCTCTAGGACGCTTAGTTTAGGAGATATGGGCAAAAGAAGTTTTTCATATAAAAATTTCAATTTTTTTAGGTTTTGGGTGGATTTTTCAATTTTTTGGGGGTGGTCACGAATTAAAGTCCTTTTCGCTCTAGGACGCTTAGTTTAGGAGATATGGGCAAAAGAAGTTTTTCATATAAAAATTTAAATTTTTTTAGGTTTTGGATGGATTTTTCAATTTTTTGGGGGAGGTCACGAATTAAAGTCCTTTTCGCTCTAGGACGCATATTTAAGGAGATATGGGCAAAAGAAGTTTTTCATATAAAAATTTCAATTTTTTAGGTTTTGGGTGGATTTTTCAATTTTTTGGGGGAGGTCACGAATTAAAGTCCTTTTCGCTCTAGGACGCATATTTAAGGAGATATGGGCAAAAGAAGTTTTTCATATAAAAATTTCAATTTTTTTAGGTTTTGGGTGGATTTTTCAATTTTTTGGGGGTGGTCACGAATTAAAGTCCTTTTCGCTCTAGGACGCTTAGTTTAGGAGATATGGGCAAAAGAAGTTTTTCATATAAAAATTTAAATTTTTTTAGGTTTTGGATGGATTTTTCATTTTTTTGGGGGAGGTCACGAATTAAAGTCATTTTCGCTCTAGGACGCATATTTAAGGAGATATGGGCAAAAGAAGTTTTTCATATAAAAATTTAAATTTTTTTAGGTTTTGGGTGGATTTTTCAATTTTTTGGGGTTGGTCACGAATTAAAGTCCTTTTCGCTCTAGGACGCATATTTAAGGAGATATGGGCAAAAGAAGTTTTTCATATAAAAATTTAATTTTTTTTAGGTTTTGGATGGATTTTTCAATTTTTTGGGGGAGGTCACGAATTAAAGTCCTTTTCGCTCTAGGACGCATATTTAAGGAGATATGGGCAAAAGAAGTTTTTCATATAAAAATTTCAATTTTTTTAGGTTTTGGGTGGATTTTTCAATTTTTTGGGGGAGGTCACGAATTAAAGTCCTTTTCGCTCTAGGACGCTTAGTTTAGGAGATATGGGCAAAAGAAGTTTTTCAAAAAAAAATTTTAAATTTTTTTAGGTTTTGGATGGATTTTTAAATTTTTTGGGGGAGGTCACGAATTAAAGTCCTTTTCGCTCTAGGACGCATATTTAAGGAGATATGGGCAAAAGAAGTTTTTCATATAAAAATTTAAATTTTTTTAGGTTTTGGATGGATTTTTCAATTTTTTGGGGGTGGTCACGAATTAAAGTCCTTTTCGCTCTAGGACGCATATTTAAGGAGATATGGGCAAAAGAAGTTTTTCATATAAAAATTTAAATTTTTTTAGGTTTTGGGTGGATTTTTCAATTTTTTGGGGGTGGTCACGAATTAAAGTCCTTTTCGCTCTAGGACGCTTAGTTTAGGAGATATGGGCAAAAGAAGTTTTTCATATAAAAATTTAAATTTTTTTAGGTTTTGGATGGATTTTTCAATTTTTTGGGGGAGGTCACGAATTAAATTCCTTTTCGCTCTAGGACGCATATTTAAGGAGATATGGGCAAAAGAAGTTTTTCATATAAAAATTTCAATTTTTTTAGGTTTTGGGTGGATTTTTCAATTTTTTGGGGGAGGTCACGAATTAAAGTCCTTTTCGCTCTAGGACGCATATTTAAGGAGATATGGGCAAAAGAAGTTTTTCATATAAAAATTTTAATTTTTTAGGTTTTGGATGGATTTTTCAATTTTTTGTGGGAGGTCACGAATTAAAGTCCTTTTCGCTCTAGGACGCATATTTAAGGAGATATGGGCAAAAGAAGTTTTTCATATAAAAATTTAAATTTTTTTAGGTTTTGGATGGATTTTTCAATTTTTTGGGGGAGGTCACGAATTAAAGTCCTTTTCGCTCTAGGACGCTTAGTTTAGGAGATATGGGCAAAAGAAGTTTTTCAAAAAAAATTTTTAAATTTTTTTAGGTTTTGGATGGATTTTTCAATTTTTTGGGGGAGGTCACGAATTAAAGTCCTTTTCGCTCTAGGACGCATATTTAAGGAGATATGGGCAAAAGAAGTTTTTCATATAAAAATTTAAATTTTTTTAGGTTTTGGATGGATTTTTCAATTTTTTGGGGGTGGTCACGAATTAAAGTCCTTTTCGCTCTAGGACGCATATTTAAGGAGATATGGGCAAAAGAAGTTTTTCATATAAAAATTTAATTTTTTTTAGGTTTTGGGTGGATTTTTCAATTTTTTGGGGGTGGTCACGAATTAAAGTCCTTTTCGCTCTAGGACGCTTAGTTTAGGAGATATGGGCAAAAGAAGTTTTTCATATAAAAATTTAAATTTTTTTAGGTTTTGGATGGATTTTTCAATTTTTTGGGGGAGGTCACGAATTAAATTCCTTTTCGCTCTAGGACGCATATTTAAGGAGATATGGGCAAAAGAAGTTTTTCATATAAAAATTTCAATTTTTTTAGGTTTTGGGTGGATTTTTCAATTTTTTGGGGGAGGTCACGAATTAAAGTCCTTTTCGCTCTAGGACGCATATTTAAGGAGATATGGGCAAAAGAAGTTTTTCATATAAAAATTTTAATTTTTTTAGGTTTTGGATGGATTTTTCAATTTTTTGGGGGAGGTCACGAATTAAAGTCCTTTTCGCTCTAGGACGCATATTTAAGGAGATATGGGCAAAAGAAGTTTTTCATATAAAAATTTCAATTTTTTTAGGTTTTGGGTGGATTTTTCAATTTTTTGGGGGTGGTCACGAATTAAAGTCCTTTTCGCTCTAGGACGCTTAGTTTAGGAGGTATGGGCAAAAGAAGTTTTTCATATAAAAATTTAAATTTTTTTAGGTTTTGGATGGATTTTTCAATTTTTTGGGGGAGGTCACGAATTAAAGTCCTTTTCGCTCTAGGACGCATATTTAAGGAGATATGGGCAAAAGAAGTTTTTCATATAAAAATTTAAATTTTTTTAGGTTTTGGGTGGATTTTTCAATTTTTTGGGGGAGGTCACGAATTAAAGTCCTTTTCGCTCTAGGACGCTTAGTTTAGGAGATATGGGCAAAAGAAGTTTTTCATATAAAAATTTAAATTTTTTTTAGGTTTTGGATGGATTTTTCAATTTTTTGGGGGAGGTCACGAATTAAAGTCCTTTTCGCTCTAGGACGCATATTTAAGGAGATATGGGCAAAAGAAGTTTTTCATATAAAAATTTAAATTTTTTTAGGTTTTGGATGGATTTTTCAATTTTTTGGTGGTGGTCACGAATTAAAGTCCTTTTCGCTCTAGGACGCATATTTAAGGAGATATGGGCAAAAGAAGTTTTTCATATACAAATTTCAATTTTTTTAGGTTTTGGGTGGATTTTTCAATTTTTTGGGGGTGGTCACGAATTAAAGTCCTTTTCGCTCTAGGACGCTTAGTTTAGGAGATATGGGCAAAAGAAGTTTTTCATATAAAAATTTAAATTTTTTTAGATTTTGGATGGATTTTTAATTTTTTTGGGGGAGGTCACGAATTAAAGTCCTTTTCGCTCTAGGACGCATATTTAAGGAGATATGGGCAAAAGAAGTTTTTCATATAAAAATTTCAATTTTTTTAGGTTTTGGGTGGATTTTTCAATTTTTTGGGGGAGGTCACGAATTAAAGTCCTTTTCGCTCTAGGACGCTTAGTTTAGGAGATATGGGCAAAAGAAGTTTTTCATATAAAAATTTAAATTTTTTTTAGGTTTTGGATGGATTTTTCAATTTTTTGGGGGAGGTCACGAATTAAAGTCCTTTTCGCTCTAGGACGCATATTTAAGGAGATATGGGCAAAAGAAGTTTTTCATATAAAAATTTAAATTTTTTTAGGTTTTGGATGGATTTTTCAATTTTTTGGGGGTGGTCACGAATTAAAGTCCTTTTCGCTCTAGGACGCATATTTAAGGAGATATGGGCAAAAGAAGTTTTTCATATAAAAATTTCAATTTTTTTAGGTTTTGGGTGGATTTTTCAATTTTTTGGGGGTGGTCACGAATTAAAGTCCTTTTCGCTCTAGGACGCTTAGTTTAGGAGATATGGGCAAAAGAAGTTTTTCATATAAAAATTTAATTTTTTTTAGGTTTTGGATGGATTTTTTCATATAAAAATTTCAATTTTTTTAGGTTTTGGGTGGATTTTTCAATTTTTAGGGGGTGGTCACGAATTAAAGTCCTCTTCGCTCTAGGACGCATATTTAAGGAGATATGGGCAAAAGAAGTTTTTCATATAAAAATGTAAATTTTTTTAGGTTTTGGATGGATTTTTCAATTTTTTGGGGGAGGTCACGAATTAAAGTCCTTTTCGCTCTAGGACGCATATTTAAGGAGATATTGGCAAAAGAAGTTTTTCATATAAAAATTTAAATTTTTTTAGGTTTTGGGTGGATTTTTCAATTTTTTGGGGGTGGTCACGAATTAAAGTCCTTTTCGCTCTAGGACGCTTAGTTTAGGAGATATGGGCAAAAGAAGTTTTTCATATAAAAATTTAAATTTTTTTAGGTTTTGGATGGATTTTTCAATTTTTTGGGGGTGGTCACGAATTAAAGTCCTTTTCGCTCTAGGACGCATATTTAAGGAGATATGGGCAAAAGAAGTTTTTCATATAAAAATTTCAATTTTTTTAGGTTTTGGGTGGATTTTTTAATTTTTTGGGGGTGGTCACGAATTAAAGTCCTTTTCGCTCTAGGACGCATATTTAAGGAGATATGGGCAAAAGAAGTTTTTCATATAAAAATTTCAATTTTTTTAGGTTTTGGGTGGATTTTTCAATTTTTTGGGGGTGGTCACGAATTAAAGTCCTTTTCGCTCTAGGACGCTTAGTTTAGGAGATATGGGCAAAAGAAGTTTTTCATATAAAAATTTCAATTTTTTTAGGTTTTGGGTGGATTTTTCAATTTTTTGGGGGAGGTCACGAATTAAAGTCTTTTTCGCTCTAGGACGCATATTTAAGGAGATATGGGCAAAAGAAGTTTTTCATATAAAAATTTAAATTTTTTTAGGTTTTGGATGGATTTTTCAATTTTTTGGGGGAGGTCACGAATTAAAGTCCTTTTCGCTCTAGGACGCATATTTAAGGAGATATGGGCAAAAGAAGTTTTTCATATAAAAATTTCAATTTTTTTAGGTTTTGGGTGGATTTTTCAATTTTTTTGGGGAGGTCACGAATTAAAGTCCTTTTCGCTCTAGGACGCATATTTAAGGAGATATGGGCAAAAGAAGATTTTCATATAAAAATTTCAATTTTTTTAGGTTTTGGGTGGATTTTTCAATTTTTTGGGGGAGGTCACAAATTAAAGTCCTTTTCGCTCTAGGACGCTTAGTTTAGGAGATATGGGCAAAAGAAGTTTTTCATATAAAAATTTAAATTTTTTTAGGTTTTGGATGGATTTTTCAATTTTTTGGGGGAGGTCACGAATTAAAGTCCTTTTCGCTCTAGGACGCATATTTAAGGAGATATGGGCAAAAGAAGTTTTTCATATAAAAATTTAAATTTTTTTAGGTTTTGGATGGATTTTTCAATTTTTTGTGGGAGGTCACGAATTAAAGTCCTTTTCGCTCTAGGACGCATATTTAAGGAGATATGGGCAAAAGAAGTTTTTCATATAAAAATTTAAATTTTTTTAGGTTTTGGATGGATTTTTCAATTTTTTGGGGGTGGTCACGAATTAAAGTCCTTTTCGCTCTAGGACGCATATTTAAGGAGATATGGGCAAAAGAAGTTTTTCATATAAAAATTTCAATTTTTTTAGGTTTTGGGTGGATTTTTCAATTTTTTGGGGGTGGTCACGAATTAAAGTCCTTTTCGCTCTAGGACGCTTAGTTTAGGAGATATGGGCAAAAGAAGTTTTTCATATAAAAATTTCAATTTTTTTAGGTTTTGGGTGGATTTTTCAATTTTTTGGGGGAGGTCACGAATTAAAGTCTTTTTCGCTCTAGGACGCATATTTAAGGAGATATGGGCAAAAGAAGTTTTTCATATAAAAATTTAAATTTTTTTTGGTTTTGGATGGATTTTTCAATTTTTTGGGGGAGGTCACGAATTAAAGTCCTTTTCGCTCTAGGACGCATATTTAAGGAGATATGGGCAAAAGAAGTTTTTCATATAAAAATTTCAATTTTTTTAGGTTTTGGGTGGATTTTTCAATTTTTTTGGGGAGGTCACGAATTAAAGTCCTTTTCGCTCTAGGACGCATATTTAAGGAGATATGGGCAAAAGAAGATTTTCATATAAAAATTTCAATTTTTTTAGGTTTTGGGTGGATTTTTCAATTTTTTGGGGGAGGTCACAAATTAAAGTCCTTTTCGCTCTAGGACGCTTAGTTTAGGAGATATGGGCAAAAGAAGTTTTTCATATAAAAATTTAAATTTTTTTAGGTTTTGGATGGATTTTTCAATTTTTTGGGGGAGGTCACGAATTAAAGTCCTTTTCGCTCTAGGACGCATATTTAAGGAGATATGGGCAAAAGAAGTTTTTCATATAAAAATTTAAATTTTTTTAGGTTTTGGATGGATTTTTCAATTTTTTGTGGGAGGTCACGAATTAAAGTCCTTTTCGCTCTAGGACGCATATTTAAGGAGATATGGGCAAAAGAAGTTTTTCATATAAAAATTTAAATTTTTTTAGGTTTTGGATGGATTTTTCAATTTTTTGGGGGTGGTCACGAATTAAAGTCATTTTCGCTCTAGGACGCATATTTAAGGAGATATGGGCAAAAGAAGTTTTTCATATAAAAATTTCAATTTTTTTAGGTTTTGGGTGGATTTTTCAATTTTTTGGGGGTGGTCACGAATTAAAGTCCTTTTCGCTCTAGGACGCTTAGTTTAGGAGATATGGGCAAAAGAAGTTTTTCATATAAAAATTTATTTTTTTTTAGGTTTTGGATGGATTTTTTCATATAAAAATTTCAATTTTTTTAGGTTTTGGGTGGATTTTTCAATTTTTAGGGGGTGGTCACGAATTAAAGTCCTCTTCGCTCTAGGACGCATATTTAAGGAGATATGGGCAAAAGAAGTTTTTCATATAAAAATGTAAATTTTTTTAGGTTTTGGATGGATTTTTCAATTTTTTGGGGGAGGTCACGAATTAAAGTCCTTTTCGCTCTAGGACGCATATTTAAGGAGGTATTGGCAAAAGAAGTTTTTCATATAAAAATTTAAATTTTTTTAGGTTTTGGGTGGATTTTTCAATTTTTTGGGGGTGGTCACGAATTAAAGTCCTTTTCGCTCTAGGACGCTTAGTTTAGGAGATATGGGCAAAAGAAGTTTTTCATATAAAAATTTAAATTTTTTTAGGTTTTGGATGGATTTTTCAATTTTTTGGGGGTGGTCACGAATTAAAGTCCTTTTCGCTCTAGGACGCATATTTAAGGAGATATGGGCAAAAGAAGTTTTTCATATAAAAATTTCAATTTTTTTAGGTTTTGGGTGGATTTTTTAATTTTTTGGGGGTGGTCACGAATTAAAGTCCTTTTCGCTCTAGGACGCATATTTAAGGAGATATGGGCAAAAGAAGTTTTTCATATAAAAATTTCAATTTTTTTAGGTTTTGGGTGGATTTTTCAATTTTTTGGGGGTGGTCACGAATTAAAGTCCTTTTCGCTCTAGGACGCTTAGTTTAGGAGATATGGGCAAAAGAAGTTTTTCATATAAAAATTTCAATTTTTTTAGGTTTTGGGTGGATTTTTCAATTTTTTGGGGGAGGTCACGAATTAAAGTCTTTTTCGCTCTAGGACGCATATTTAAGGAGATATGGGCAAAAGAAGTTTTTCATATAAAAATTTAAATTTTTTTAGGTTTTGGATGGATTTTTCAATTTTTTGGGGGAGGTCACGAATTAAAGTCCTTTTCGCTCTAGGACGCATATTTAAGGAGATATGGGCAAAAGAAGTTTTTCATATAAAAATTTCAATTTTTTTAGGTTTTGGGTGGATTTTTCAATTTTTTTGGGGAGGTCACGAATTAAAGTCCTTTTCGCTCTAGGACGCATATTTAAGGAGATATGGGCAAAAGAAGATTTTCATATAAAAATTTCAATTTTTTTAGGTTTTGGGTGGATTTTTCAATTTTTTGGGGGAGGTCACAAATTAAAGTCCTTTTCGCTCTAGGACGCTTAGTTTAGGAGATATGGGCAAAAGAAGTTTTTCATATAAAAATTTAAATTTTTTTAGGTTTTGGATGGATTTTTCAATTTTTTGGGGGAGGTCACGAATTAAAGTCCTTTTCGCTCTAGGACGCATATTTAAGGAGATATGGGCAAAAGAAGTTTTTCATATAAAAATTTAAATTTTTTTAGGTTTTGGATGGATTTTTCAATTTTTTGTGGGAGGTCACGAATTAAAGTCCTTTTCGCTCTAGGACGCATATTTAAGGAGATATGGGCAAAAGAAGTTTTTCATATAAAAATTTAAATTTTTTTAGGTTTTGGATGGATTTTTCAATTTTTTGGGGGTGGTCACGAATTAAAGTCCTTTTCGCTCTAGGACGCATATTTAAGGAGATATGGGCAAAAGAAGTTTTTCATATAAAAATTTCAATTTTTTTAGGTTTTGGGTGGATTTTTCAATTTTTTGGGGGTGGTCACGAATTAAAGTCCTTTTCGCTCTAGGACGCTTAGTTTAGGAGATATGGGCAAAAGAAGTTTTTCATATAAAAATTTAATTTTTTTTAGGTTTTGGATGGATTTTTTCATATAAAAATTTCAATTTTTTTAGGTTTTGGGTGGATTTTTCAATTTTTAGGGGGTGGTCACGAATTAAAGTCCTCTTCGCTCTAGGACGCATATTTAAGGAGATATGGGCAAAAGAAGTTTTTCATATAAAAATGTAAATTTTTTTAGGTTTTGGATGGATTTTTCAATTTTTTGGGGGAGGTCACGAATTAAAGTCCTTTTCGCTCTAGGACGCATATTTAAGGAGATATTGGCAAAAGAAGTTTTTCATATAAAAATTTAAATTTTTTTAGGTTTTGGGTGGATTTTTCAATTTTTTGGGGGTGGTCACGAATTAAAGTCCTTTTCGCTCTAGGACGCTTAGTTTAGGAGATATGGGCAAAAGAAGTTTTTCATATAAAAATTTAAATTTTTTTAGGTTTTGGATGGATTTTTCAATTTTTTGGGGGTGGTCACGAATTAAAGTCCTTTTCGCTCTAGGACGCATATTTAAGGAGATATGGGCAAAAGAAGTTTTTCATATAAAAATTTCAATTTTTTTAGGTTTTGGGTGGATTTTTCAATTTTTTGGGGGTGGTCACGAATTAAAGTCCTTTTCGCTCTAGGACGCTTAGTTTAGGAGGTATGGGCAAAAGAAGTTTTTCATATAAAAATTTAAATTTTTTTAGGTTTTGGATGGATTTTTCAATTTTTTGGGGGAGGTCACGAATTAAAGTCCTTTTCGCTCTAGGACGCATATTTAAGGAGATATGGGCAAAAGAAGTTTTTCATATAAAAATTTCAATTTTTTTAGGTTTTGGGTGGATTTTTCAATTTTTTCGGGGAGGTCACGAATTAAAGTCCTTTTCGCTCTAGGACGCTTAGTTTAGGAGATATGGGCAAAAGAAGTTTTTCATATAAAAATTTAAATTTTTTTAGGTTTTGGATGGATTTTTCAATTTTTTGGGGGAGGTCACGAATTAAAGTCCTTTTCGCTCTAGGACGCATATTTAAGGAGATATGGGCAAAAGAAGTTTTTCATATAAAAATTTAAATTTTTTTAGGTTTTGGATGGATTTTTCAATTTTTTTGGGGGTGGTCACGAATTAAAGTCCTTTTCACTCTAGGACGCATATTTAAGGAGATATGGGCAAAAGAAGTTTTTCATATAAAAATTTAAATTTTTTTAGGTTTTGGATGGATTTTTCAATTTTTTGGGGGAGGTCACGAATTAAAGTCCTTTTCGCTCTAGGACGCATATTTAAGGAGATATGGGCAAAAGAAGTTTTTCATATAAAAATTTAAATTTTTTTAGGTTTTGGGTGGATTTTTCAATTTTTTGGGGGAGGTCACGAATTAAAGTCCTTTTCGCTCTAGGACGCTTAGTTTAGGAGATATGGGCAAAAGAAGTTTTTCATATAAAAATTTAAATTTTTTTAGGTTTTGGATGGATTTTTCAATTTTTTGGGGGAGGTCACGAATTAAAGTCCTTTTCGCTCTAGGACGCATATTTAAGGAGATATGGGCAAAAGAAGTTTTTCATATAAAAATTTAAATTTTTTTAGGTTTTGGATGGATTTTTCAATTTTTTGGGGGTGGTCACGAATTAAAGTCCTTTTCGCTCTAGGACGCATATTTAAGGTGATATGGGCAAAAGAAGTTTTTCATATAAAAATTTAAATTTTTTTAGGTTTTGGGTGGATTTTTCAATTTTTTGGGGGTGGTCACGAATTAAAGTCCTTTTCGCTCTAGGACGCTTTGTTTAGGAGATATGGGCAAAAGAAGTTTTTCATATAAAAATTTAAATTTTTTTAGGTTTTGGGTGGATTTTTTGGGGAAGGTCACGAATTAAAGTCCTTTTCGCTCTAGGACGCTTAGTTTAGGAGATATGGGCAAAAGAAGTTTTTCATATAAAAATTTAAATTTTTTAGGTTTTAGATGGATTTTTCAATTTTTTGGGGGAGGTCACGAATTAAAGTCCTTTTCGCTCTAGGACGCATATTTAAGGAGATATGGGCAAAAGAAGTTTTTCATATAAAAATTTCAATTTTTTTAGGTTTTGGGTGGATTTTTCAATTTTTTGGGGGAGGTCACGAATTAAAGTCCTTTTCGCTCTAGGACGCTTAGTTTAGGAGATATGGGCAAAAGAAGTTTTTCATATAAAAATTTAATTTTTTTTAGGTTTTGGATGGATTTTTTCATATAAAAATTTCAATTTTTTTAGGTTTTGGGTGGATTTTTCAATTTTTAGGGGGTGGTCACGAATTAAAGTCCTCTTCGCTCTAGGACGCATATTTAAGGAGATATGGGCAAAAGAAGTTTTTCATATAAAAATGTAAATTTTTTTAGGTTTTGGATGGATTTTTCAATTTTTTGGGGGAGGTCACGAATTAAAGTCCTTTTCGCTCTAGGACGCATATTTAAGGAGATATTGGCAAAAGAAGTTTTTCATATAAAAATTTAAATTTTTTTAGGTTTTGGGTGGATTTTTCAATTTTTTGGGGGTGGTCACGAATTAAAGTCCTTTTCGCTCTAGGACGCTTAGTTTAGGAGATATGGGCAAAAGAAGTTTTTCATATAAAAATTTAAATTTTTTTAGGTTTTGGATGGATTTTTCAATTTTTTGGGGGTGGTCACGAATTAAAGTCCTTTTCGCTCTAGGACGCATATTTAAGGAGATATGGGCAAAAGAAGTTTTTCATATAAAAATTTCAATTTTTTTAGGTTTTGGGTGGATTTTTCAATTTTTTGGGGGTGGTCACGAATTAAAGTCCTTTTCGCTCTAGGACGCTTAGTTTAGGAGGTATGGGCAAAAGAAGTTTTTCATATAAAAATTTAAATTTTTTTAGGTTTTGGATGGATTTTTCAATTTTTTGGGGGAGGTCACGAATTAAAGTCCTTTTCGCTCTAGGACGCATATTTAAGGAGATATGGGCAAAAGAAGTTTTTCATATAAAAATTTCAATTTTTTTAGGTTTTGGGTGGATTTTTCAATTTTTTCGGGGAGGTCACGAATTAAAGTCCTTTTCGCTCTAGGACGCATATTTAAGGAGATATGGGCAAAAGAAGTTTTTCATATAAAAATTTAAATTTTTTTAGGTTTTGGGTGGATTTTTCAATTTTTTGGGGGTGGTCACGAATTAAAGTCCTTTTCGCTCTAGGACGCTTAGTTTAGGAGATATGGGCAAAAGAAGTTTTTCATATAAAAATTTAAATTTTTTTAGGTTTTGGATGGATTTTTCAATTTTTTTGGGGGTGGTCACGAATTAAAGTCCTTTTCACTCTAGGACGCATATTTAAGGAGATATGGGCAAAAGAAGTTTTTCATATAAAAATTTAAATTTTTTTAGGTTTTGGATGGATTTTTCAATTTTTTGGGGGAGGTCACGAATTAAAGTCCTTTTCGCTCTAGGACGCATATTTAAGGAGATATGGGCAAAAGAAGTTTTTCATATAAAAATTTAAATTTTTTTAGGTTTTGGGTGGATTTTTCAATTTTTTGGGGGAGGTCACGAATTAAAGTCCTTTTCGCTCTAGGACGCTTAGTTTAGGAGATATGGGCAAAAGAAGTTTTTCATATAAAAATTTAAATTTTTTTAGGTTTTGGATGGATTTTTCAATTTTTTGGGGGAGGTCACGAATTAAAGTCCTTTTCGCTCTAGGACGCATATTTAAGGAGATATGGGCAAAAGAAGTTTTTCATATAAAAATTTAAATTTTTTTAGGTTTTGGATGGATTTTTCAATTTTTTGGGGGTGGTCACGAATTAAAGTCCTTTTCGCTCTAGGACGCATATTTAAGGAGATATGGGCAAAAGAAGTTTTTCATATAAAAATTTAAATTTTTTTAGGTTTTGGGTGGATTTTTCAATTTTTTGGGGGTGGTCACGAATTAAAGTCCTTTTCGCTCTAGGACGCTTTGTTTAGGAGATATGGGCAAAAGAAGTTTTTCATATAAAAATTTAAATTTTTTTAGGTTTTGGGTGGATTTTTCAATTTTTTGGGGAAGGTCACGAATTAAAGTCCTTTTCGCTCTAGGACGCTTAGTTTAGGAGATATGGGCAAAAGAAGTTTTTCATATAAAAATTTAAATTTTTTAGGTTTTAGATGGATTTTTCAATTTTTTGGGGGAGGTCACGAATTAAAGTCCTTTTCGCTCTAGGACGCATATTTAAGGAGATATGGGCAAAAGAAGTTTTTCATATAAAAATTTCAATTTTTTTAGGTTTTGGGTGGATTTTTCAATTTTTTGGGGGAGGTCACGAATTAAAGTCCTTTTCGCTCTAGGACGCTTAGTTTAGGAGATATGGGCAAAAGAAGTTTTCATATAAAAATTTAAATTTTTTTAGGTTTTGGATGGATTTTTCAATTTTTTGGGGGAGGTCACGAATTAAAGTCCTTTTCGCTCTAGGACGCATATTTAAGGAGATATGGGCAAAAGAAGTTTTTCATATAAAAATTTAAATTTTTTTAGGTTTTGGATGGATTTTTCAATTTTTTGGGGGTGGTCACGAATTAAAGTCCTTTTCGCTCTAGGACGCATATTTAAGGAGATATGGGCAAAAGAAGTTTTTCATATAAAAATTTAAATTTTTTTAGGTTTTGGGTGGATTTTTCAATTTTTTGGGGGTGGTCACGAATTAAAGTCCTTTTCGCTCTAGGACGCTTTGTTTAGGAGATATGGGCAAAAGAAGTTTTTCATATAAAAATTTCAATTTTTTTAGGTTTTGGGTGGATTTTTCAATTATTTGGGGGAGGTCACGAATTAAAGTCCTTTTCGCTCTAGGACGCATATTTAAGGAGATATGGACAAAAGAAGTTTTTCATATAAAAATTTCAATTTTTTTAGGTTTTGGGTGGATTTTTCAATTTTTTGGGGGTGGTCACGAATTAAAGTCCTTTTCGCTCTAGGACGCTTAGTTTAGGAGATATGGGCAAAAGAAGTTTTTCATATAAAAATTTAAATTTTTTTAGGTTTTGGATGGATTTTTCAATTTTTTGGGGGTGGTCACGAATTAAAGTCCTTTTCGCTCTAGGACGCATATTTAAGGAGATATGGGCAAAAGAAGTTTTTCATATAAAAATTTAATTTTTTTTTAGGTTTTGGATGGATTTTTCAATTTTTTGGGGGGAGGTCACGAATTAAAGTCCTTTTCGCTCTAGGACGCATATTTAAGGAGATATGGGCAAAAGAAGATTTTCATATAAAAATTTCAATTTTTTTAGGTTTTGGGTGGATTTTTCAATTTTTTGGGGGAGGTCACGAATTAAAGTCCTTTTCGCTCTAGGACGCTTAGTTTAGGAGATATGGGCAAAAGAAGTTTTTCATATAAAAATTTAAATTTTTTTAGGTTTTGGATGGATTTTTCAATTTTTTGGGGGTGTCACGAATTAAAGTCCTTTTCGCTCTAGGACGCTTAGTTTAGGAGATATGGGCAAAAGAAGTTTTTCATATAAAAATTTCAATTTTTTTAGGTTTTGGGTGGATTTTTCAATTTTTTGGGGGTGGTCACGAATTAAAGTCCTTTTCGCTCTAGGACGCTTAGTTTAGGAGATATGGGCAAAAGAAGTTTTTCATATAAAAATTTAAATTTTTTTAGGTTTTGGATGGATTTTTCAATTTTTTGGGGGAGGTCACGAATTAAAGTCCTTTTCGCTCTAGGACGCATATTTAAGGAGATATGGGCAAAAGAAGTTTTTCATATAAAAATTTCAATTTTTTTAGGTTTTGGGTGGATTTTTCAATTATTTGGGGGAGGTCACGAATTAAAGTCCTTTTCGCTCTAGGACGCATATTTAAGGAGATATGGGCAAAAGAAGTTTTTCATATAAAAATTTCAATTTTTTTAGGTTTTGGGTGGATTTTTCAATTTTTTGGGGGTGGTCACGAATTAAAGTCCTTTTCGCTCTAGGACGCTTAGTTTAGGAGATATGGGCAAAAGAAGTTTTTCATATAAAAATTTAAATTTTTTTAGGTTTTGGATGGATTTTTCAATTTTTTGGGGGAGGTCACGAATTAAAGTCCTTTTCGCTCTAGGACGCATATTTAAGGAGATATGGGCAAAAGAAGTTTTTCATATAAAAATTTAAATTTTTTTAGGTTTTGGGTGGATTTTTCAATTTTTTGGGGTTGGTCACGAATTAAAGTCCTTTTCGCTCTAGGACGCATATTTAAGGAGATATGGGGAAAAGAAGTTTTTCATATAAAAATTTAAATTTTTTTAGGTTTTGGATGGATTTTTCAATTTTTTGGGGGAGGTCACGAATTAAAGTCCTTTTCGCTCTAGGACGCTTAGTTTAGGAGATATGGGCAAAAGAAGTTTTTCAAAAAAAAATTTTAAATTTTTTTAGGTTTTGGATGGATTTTTCAATTTTTTGGGGGAGGTCACGAATTAAAGTCCTTTTCGCTCTAGGACGCATATTTAAAGAGATATGGGCAAAAGAAGTTTTTCATATAAAAATTTAAATTTTTTTAGGTTTTGGATGGATTTTTCAATTTTTTGGGGGTGGTCACGAATTAAAGTCCTTTTCGCTCTAGGACGCATATTTAAGGAGATATGGGCAAAAGAAGTTTTTCATATAAAAATTTAAATTTTTTTAGGTTTTGGGTGGATTTTTCAATTTTTTGGGGGTGGTCACGAATTAAAGTCCTTTTCGCTCTAGGACGCTTAGTTTAGGAGATATGGGCAAAAGAAGTTTTTCATATAAAAATTTAAATTTTTTTAGGTTTTGGATGGATTTTTCAATTTTTTGGGGGAGGTCACGAATTAAATTCCTTTTCGCTCTAGGACGCATATTTAAGGAGATATGGGCAAAAGAAGTTTTTCATATAAAAATTTCAATTTTTTTAGGTTTTGGGTGGATTTTTCAATTTTTTGGGGGAGGTCACGAATTAAAGTCCTTTTCGCTCTAGGACGCATATTTAAGGAGATATGGGCAAAAGAAGTTTTTCATATAAAAATTTAAATTTTTTTAGGTTTTGGATGGATTTTTAAATTTTTTGTGGGAGGTCACGAATTAAAGTCCTTTTCGCTCTAGGACGCATATTAAGGAGATATGGGCAAAAGAAGTTTTTCATATAAAAATTTCAATTTTTTTAGGTTTTGGGTGGATTTTTCAATTTTTTGGGGGTGGTCACGAATTAAAGTCCTTTTCGCTCTAGGACGCTTAGTTTAGGAGGTATGGGCAAAAGAAGTTTTTCATATAAAAATTTAAATTTTTTTAGGTTTTGGATGGATTTTTCAATTTTTTGGGGGAGGTCACGAATTAAAGTCCTTTTCGCTCTAGGACGCATATTTAAGGAGATATGGGCAAAAGAAGTTTTTCATATAAAAATTTAAATTTTTTTAGGTTTTGGATGGATTTTTCAATTTTTTTGGGGGTGGTCACGAATTAAAGTCCTTTTCACTCTAGGACGCATATTTAAGGAGATATGGGCAAAAGAAGTTTTTCATATAAAAATTAAAATTTTTTTAGGTTTTGGATGGATTTTTCAATTTTTTGGGGGAGGTCACGAATTAAAGTCCTTTTCGCTCTAGGACGCATATTTAAGGAGATATGGGCAAAAGAAGTTTTTCATATAAAAATTTCAATTTTTTTAGGTTTTGGGTGGATTTTTCAATTTTTTGGGGGTGGTCACGAATTAAAGTCCTTTTCGCTCTAGGACGCTTAGTTTAGGAGGTATGGGCAAAAGAAGTTTTTCATATAAAAATTTAAATTTTTTTAGGTTTTGGATGGATTTTTCAATTTTTTGGGGGAGGTCACGAATTAAAGTCCTTTTCGCTCTAGGACGCATATTTAAGGAGATATGGGCAAAAGAAGTTTTTCATATAAAAATTTCAATTTTTTTAGGTTTTGGGTGGATTTTTCAATTTTTTGGGGGTGGTCACGAATTAAAGTCCTTTTCGCTCTAGGACGCTTAGTTTAGGAGGTATGGGCAAAAGAAGTTTTTCATATAAAAATTTCAATTTTTTTAGGTTTTGGGTGGATTTTTCAATTTTTTGGGGGTGGTCACGAATTAAAGTCCTTTTCGCTCTAGGACGCTTAGTTTAGGAGATATGGGCAAAAGAAGTTTTTCATATAAAAATTTCAATTTTTTTAAGTTTTGGGTGGATTTTTCAATTTGTTAGTGGTGGTAACGAATTAAAGTCCTTTTCACTCTAGGACGCATATTTAAGGAGATATGGGCAAAAGAAGTTTTTCATATAAAAATTTAAATTTTTTTAGG
Organism: Haematobia irritans; assembly: GCF_050003625.1. Taxonomy (NCBI): domain Eukaryota; kingdom Metazoa; phylum Arthropoda; class Insecta; order Diptera; family Muscidae; genus Haematobia; species Haematobia irritans. Next base: position 160,582,885 of record NC_134397.1, on the reverse strand, counting down.
TTTTGGATGGATTTTTCAATTTTTTGGGGGAGGTCACGAATTAAAGTCCTTTTCGCTCTAGGACGCATATTTAAGGAGATATGGGCAAAAGAAGTTTTTCATATAAAAATTTAAATTTTTTTAGGTTTTGGGTGGATTTTTCAATTTTTTGGGGGAGGTCACGAATTAAAGTCCTTTTCGCTCTAGGACGCTTAGTTTAGGAGATATGGGCAAAAGAAGTTTTTCATATAAAAATTTAAATTTTTTTAGGTTTTGGATGGATTTTTCAATTTTTTGGGGGAGGTCACGAATTAAAGTCCTTTTCGCTCTAGGACGCATATTTAAGGAGATATGGGCAAAAGAAGTTTTTCATATAAAAATTTAAATTTTTTTAGGTTTTGGATGGATTTTTCAATTTTTTGGGGGTGGTCACGAATTAAAGTCCTTTTCGCTCTAGGACGCATATTTAAGGAGATATGGGCAAAAGAAGTTTTTCATATAAAAATTTCAATTTTTTTAGGTTTTGGGTGGATTTTTCAATTTTTTGGGGGAGGTCACGAATTAAAGTCCTTTTCGCTCTAGGACGCTTAGTTTAGGAGATATGGGCAAAAGAAGTTTTTCATATAAAAATTTAAATTTTTTTAGATTTTGGATGGATTTTTCAATTTTTTGGGGGGAGGTCACGAATTAAAGTCCTTTTCGCTCTAGGACGCATATTTAAGGAGATATGGGCAAAAGAAGTTTTTCATATAAAAATTTCAATTTTTTTAGGTTTTGGGTGGATTTTTCAATTTTTTGGGGGAGGTCACGAATTAAAGTCCTTTTCGCTCTAGGACGCTTAGTTTAGGAGATATGGGCAAAAGAAGATTTTCATATAAAAATTTCAATTTTTTTAGGTTTTGGGTGGATTTTTCAATTTTTTGGGGGAGGTCACGAATTAAAGTCCTTTTCGCTCTAGGACGCATATTTAAGGAGATATGGGCAAAAGAAGATTTTCATATAAAAATTTCAATTTTTTTAGGTTTTGGGTGGATTTTTCAATTTTTTGGGGGAGGTCACGAATTAAAGTCCTTTTCGCTCTAGGACGCTTAGTTTAGGAGATATGGGCAAAAGAAGTTTTTCATATAAAAATTTAAATTTTTTTAGGTTTTGGATGGATTTTTCAATTTTTTGGTTGTGTCACGAATTAAAGTCCTTTTCGCTCTAGGACGCTTAGTTTAGGAGATATGGGCAAAAGAAGTTTTTCATATAAAAATTTCAATTTTTTTAGGTTTTGGGTGGATTTTTCAATTTTTTGGGGGTGGTCACGAATTAAAGTCCTTTTCGCTCTAGGACGCTTAGTTTAGGAGATATGGGCAAAAGAAGTTTTTCATATAAAAATTTAAATTTTTTTAGGTTTTTGATGGATTTTTCAATTTTTTGGGGGAGGTCACGAATTAAAGTCCTTTTCGCTCTAGGACGCATATTTAAGGAGATATGGGCAAAAGAAGTTTTTCATATAAAAATTTCAATTTTTTTAGGTTTTGGGTGGATTTTTCAATTTTTTGGGGGTGGTCACGAATTAAAGTCCTTTTCGCTCTAGGACGCATATTTAAGGAGATATGGGCAAAAGAAGTTTTTCATATAAAAATTTAAATTTTTTTAGGTTTTGGATGGATTTTTCAATTTTTTGGGGGAGGTCACGAATTAAAGTCCTTTTCGCTCTAGGACGCATATTTAAGGAGATATGGGCAAAAGAAGTTTTTCATATAAAAATTTAAATTTTTTTAGGTTTTGTGTGGATTTTTCAATTTTTTGGGGGAGGTCACGAATTAAAGTCCTTTTCGCTCTAGGACGCTTAGTTTAGGAGATATGGGCAAAAGAAGTTTTTCATATAAAAATTTCAATTTTTTTAGGTTTTGGGTGGATTTTTCAATTTTTTGGGGGAGGTCACGAATTAAAGTCCTTTTCGCTCTAGGACGCATATTTAAGGAGATATGGGCACAAGAAGTTTTTCATATAAAAATTTAAATTTTTTTAGGTTTTGGATGGATTTTTCAATTTTTTGGGGGTGGTCACGAATTAAAGTCCTTTTCGCTCTAGGACGCATATTTAAGGAGATATGGGCAAAAGAAGTTTTTCATATAAAAATTTCAATTTTTTTAGGTTTTGGGTGGATTTTTCAATTTTTTGGGGGTGGTCACGAATTAAAGTCCTTTTCGCTCTAGGACGCTTAGTTTAGGAGATATGGGCAAAAGAAGTTTTTCATATAAAAATTTAAATTTTTTTAGATTTTGGATGAATTTTTCAATTTTTTGGGGGAGGTCAAGAATTAAAGTCCTTTTCGCTCTAGGACGCATATTTAAGGAGATATGGGCAAAAGAAGTTTTTCATATAAAAATTTCAATTTTTTTAGGTTTTGGGTGGATTTTTCAATTTTTTGGGGGAGGTCACGAATTAAAGTCCTTTTCGCTCTAGGACGCATATTTAAGGAGATATGGGCAAAAGAAGATTTTCATATAAAAATTTCAATTTTTTTAGGTTTCGGGTGGATTTTTCAATTTTTTGGGGGAGGTCACGAATTAAAGTCCTTTTCGCTCTAGGACGCATATTTAAGGAGATATGGGCAAAAGAAGATTTTCATATAAAAATTTCAATTTTTTTAGGTTTTGGGTGGATTTTTCAATTTTTTGGGGGAGGTCACGAATTAAAGTCCTTTTCGCTCTAGGACGCATATTTAAGGAGATATGGGCAAAAGAAGATTTTCATATAAAAATTTCAATTTTTTTAGGTTTCGGGTGGATTTTTCAATTTTTTGGGGGAGGTCACGAATTAAAGTCCTTTTCGCTCTAGGACGCATATTTAAGGAGATATGGGCAAAAGAAGATTTTCATATAAAAATTTCAATTTTTTTAGGTTTTGGGTGGATTTTTCAATTTTTTGGGGGTGGTCACGAATTAAAGTCCTTTTCGCTCTAGGACGTTTAGTTTAGGAGATATGGGCAAAAGAAGTTTTTCATATAAAAATTTAAATTTTTTAGGTTTTAGATGGATTTTTCAATTTTTTGGGGGAGGTCAAGAATTAAAGTCCTTTTCGCTCTAGGACGCATATTTAAGGAGATATGGGCAAAAGAAGTTTTTCATATAAAAATTTCAATTTTTTTAGGTTTTGGGTGGATTTTTCAATTTTTTGGGGGAGGTCACGAATTAAAGTCCTTTTCGCTCTAGGACGCTTAGTTTAGGAGATATGGGCAAAAGAAGTTTTCATATAAAAATTTAAATTTTTTTAGGTTTTGGATGGATTTTTCAATTTTTTGGGGGAGGTCACGAATTAAAGTCCTTTTCGCTCTAGGACGCATATTTAAGGAGATATGGGCAAAAGAAGTTTTTCATATAAAAATTTAAATTTTTTTAGGTTTTGGATGGATTTTTCAATTTTTTGGGGTGGTCACGAATTAAAGTCCTTTTCGCTCTAGGACGCATATTTAAGGAGATATGGGCAAAAGAAGTTTTTCATATAAAAATTTAATTTTTTTTTAGGTTTTGGATGGATTTTTCAATTTTTTGGGGGGAGGTCACGAATTAAAGTCCTTTTCGCTCTAGGACGCATATTTAAGGAGATATGGGCAAAAGAAGTTTTTCATATAAAAATTTCAATTTTTTTAGGTTTTGGGTGGATTTTTCAATTTTTTGGGGGAGGTCACGAATTAAAGTCCTTTTCGCTCTAGGACGCATATTTAAGGAGATATGGGCAAAAGAAGATTTTCATATAAAAATTTCAATTTTTTTAGGTTTCGGGTGGATTTTTCAATTTTTTGGGGGAGGTCACGAATTAAAGTCCTTTTCGCTCTAGGACGCATATTTAAGGAGATATGGGCAAAAGAAGATTTTCATATAAAAATTTCAATTTTTTTAGGTTTTGGGTGGATTTTTCAATTTTTTGGGGGAGGTCACGAATTAAAGTCCTTTTCGCTCTAGGACGCTTAGTTTAGGAGATATGGGCAAAAGAAGTTTTTCATATAAAAATTTAAATTTTTTTAGGTTTTGGATGGATTTTTCAATTTTTTGGTTGTGTCACGAATTAAAGTCCTTTTCGCTCTAGGACGCTTAGTTTAGGAGATATGGGCAAAAGAAGTTTTTCATATAAAAATTTCAATTTTTTTAGGTTTTGGGTGGATTTTTCAATTTTTTGGGGGTGGTCACGAATTAAAGTCCTTTTCGCTCTAGGACGCTTAGTTTAGGAGATATGGGCAAAAGAAGTTTTTCATATAAAAATTTAAATTTTTTTAGGTTTTGGATGGATTTTTCAATTTTTTGGGGGAGGTCACGAATTAAAGTCCTTTTCGCTCTAGGACGCATATTTAAGGAGATATGGGCAAAAGAAGTTTTTCATATAAAAATTTCAATTTTTTTAGGTTTTGGGTGGATTTTTCAATTTTTTGGGGGAGGTCACGAATTAAAGTCCTTTTCGCTCTAGGACGCATATTTAAGGAGATATGGGCAAAAGAAGTTTTTCATATAAAAATTTCACTTTTTTTAGGTTTTGGGGGGATTTTTCAATTTTTTGGGGGTGGTCACGAATTAAAGTCCTTTTCGCTCTAGGACGCTTAGTTTAGGAGATATGGGCAAAAGAAGTTTTTCATATAAAAATTTAAATTTTTTTAGGTTTTGGATGGATTTTTCAATTTTTTGGGGGAGGTCACGAATTAAAGTCCTTTTCGCTCTAGGACGCATATTTAAGGAGATATGGGCAAAAGAAGTTTTTCATATAAAAATTTAAATTTTTTTAGGTTTTGGATGGATTTTTCAATTTTTTGGGGAAGGTCACGAATTAAAGTCCTTTTCGCTCTAGGACGCATATTTAAGGAGATATGGGCAAAAGAAGTTTTTCATATAAAAATTTAAATTTTTTTAGGTTTTGGGTGGATTTTTCAATTTTTTGGGGGAGGTCACGAATTAAAGTCCTTTTCGCTCTAGGACGCTTAGTTTAGGAGATATGGGCAAAAGAAGTTTTTCATATAAAAATTTAAATTTTTTTAGGTTTTGGATGGATTTTTCAATTTTTTTGGGGGAGGTCACGAATTAAAGTCCTTTTCGCTCTAGGACGCATATTTAAGGAGATATGGGCAAAAGAAGTTTTTCATATAAAAATTTAAATTTTTTTAGGTTTTGGATGGATTTTTCAATTTTTTGGGGGTGGTCACGAATTAAAGTCCTTTTCGCTCTAGGACGCATATTTAAGGAGATATGGGCAAAAGAAGTTTTTCATATAAAAATTTCAATTTTTTTAGGTTTTGGGTGGATTTTTCAATTTTTTGGGGGTGGTCACGAATTAAAGTCCTTTTCGCTCTAGGACGCTTAGTTTAGGAGATATGGGCAAAAGAAGTTTTTCATATAAAAATTTAAATTTTTTTAGATTTTGGATGAATTTTTCAATTTTTTGGGGGAGGTCACGAATTAAACTCCTTTTCGCTCTAGGACGCATATTTAAGGAGATATGGGCAAAAGAAGTTTTTCATATAAAAATTTCAATTTTTTTAGGTTTTGGGTGGATTTTTCAATTTTTTGGGGGAGGTCACGAATTAAAGTCCTTTTCGCTCTAGGACGTTTAGTTTAGGAGATATGGGCAAAAGAAGTTTTTCATATAAAAATTTAAATTTTTTAGGTTTTAGATGGATTTTTCAATTTTTTGGGGGAGGTCAAGAATTAAAGTCCTTTTCGCTCTAGGACGCATATTTAAGGAGATATGGGCAAAAGAAGTTTTTCATATAAAAATTTCAATTTTTTTAGGTTTTGGGTGGATTTTTCAATTTTTTGGGGGAGGTCACGAATTAAAGTCCTTTTCGCTCTAGGACGCTTAGTTTAGGAGATATGGGCAAAAGAAGTTTTCATATAAAAATTTAAATTTTTTTAGGTTTTGGATGGATTTTTCAATTTTTTGGGGGAGGTCACGAATTAAAGTCCTTTTCGCTCTAGGACGCATATTTAAGGAGATATGGGCAAAAGAAGTTTTTCATATAAAAATTTAAATTTTTTTAGGTTTTGGATGGATTTTTCAATTTTTTGGGGTGGTCACGAATTAAAGTCCTTTTCGCTCTAGGACGCATATTTAAGGAGATATGGGCAAAAGAAGTTTTTCATATAAAAATTTAATTTTTTTTTAGGTTTTGGATGGATTTTTCAATTTTTTGGGGGGAGGTCACGAATTAAAGTCCTTTTCGCTCTAGGACGCATATTTAAGGAGATATGGGCAAAAGAAGTTTTTCATATAAAAATTTCAATTTTTTTAGGTTTTGGGTGGATTTTTCAATTTTTTGGGGGAGGTCACGAATTAAAGTCCTTTTCGCTCTAGGACGCATATTTAAGGAGATATGGGCAAAAGAAGATTTTCATATAAAAATTTCAATTTTTTTAGGTTTCGGGTGGATTTTTCAATTTTTTGGGGGAGGTCACGAATTAAAGTCCTTTTCGCTCTAGGACGCATATTTAAGGAGATATGGGCAAAAGAAGATTTTCATATAAAAATTTCAATTTTTTTAGGTTTTGGGTGGATTTTTCAATTTTTTGGGGGAGGTCACGAATTAAAGTCCTTTTCGCTCTAGGACGCTTAGTTTAGGAGATATGGGCAAAAGAAGTTTTTCATATAAAAATTTAAATTTTTTTAGGTTTTGGATGGATTTTTCAATTTTTTGGTTGTGTCACGAATTAAAGTCCTTTTCGCTCTAGGACGCTTAGTTTAGGAGATATGGGCAAAAGAAGTTTTTCATATAAAAATTTCAATTTTTTTAGGTTTTGGGTGGATTTTTCAATTTTTTGGGGGTGGTCACGAATTAAAGTCCTTTTCGCTCTAGGACGCTTAGTTTAGGAGATATGGGCAAAAGAAGTTTTTCATATAAAAATTTAAATTTTTTTAGGTTTTGGATGGATTTTTCAATTTTTTGGGGGAGGTCACGAATTAAAGTCCTTTTCGCTCTAGGACGCATATTTAAGGAGATATGGGCAAAAGAAGTTTTTCATATAAAAATTTCAATTTTTTTAGGTTTTGGGTGGATTTTTCAATTTTTTGGGGGAGGTCACGAATTAAAGTCCTTTTCGCTCTAGGACGCATATTTAAGGAGATATGGGCAAAAGAAGTTTTTCATATAAAAATTTCACTTTTTTTAGGTTTTGGGGGGATTTTTCAATTTTTTGGGGGTGGTCACGAATTAAAGTCCTTTTCGCTCTAGGACGCTTAGTTTAGGAGATATGGGCAAAAGAAGTTTTTCATATAAAAATTTAAATTTTTTTAGGTTTTGGATGGATTTTTCAATTTTTTGGGGGAGGTCACGAATTAAAGTCCTTTTCGCTCTAGGACGCATATTTAAGGAGATATGGGCAAAAGAAGTTTTTCATATAAAAATTTAAATTTTTTTAGGTTTTGGATGGATTTTTCAATTTTTTGGGGAAGGTCACGAATTAAAGTCCTTTTCGCTCTAGGACGCATATTTAAGGAGATATGGGCAAAAGAAGTTTTTCATATAAAAATTTAAATTTTTTTAGGTTTTGGGTGGATTTTTCAATTTTTTGGGGGAGGTCACGAATTAAAGTCCTTTTCGCTCTAGGACGCTTAGTTTAGGAGATATGGGCAAAAGAAGTTTTTCATATAAAAATTTAAATTTTTTTAGGTTTTGGATGGATTTTTCAATTTTTTTGGGGGAGGTCACGAATTAAAGTCCTTTTCGCTCTAGGACGCATATTTAAGGAGATATGGGCAAAAGAAGTTTTTCATATAAAAATTTAAATTTTTTTAGGTTTTGGATGGATTTTTCAATTTTTTGGGGGTGGTCACGAATTAAAGTCCTTTTCGCTCTAGGACGCATATTTAAGGAGATATGGGCAAAAGAAGTTTTTCATATAAAAATTTCAATTTTTTTAGGTTTTGGGTGGATTTTTCAATTTTTTGGGGGTGGTCACGAATTAAAGTCCTTTTCGCTCTAGGACGCTTAGTTTAGGAGATATGGGCAAAAGAAGTTTTTCATATAAAAATTTAAATTTTTTTAGATTTTGGATGAATTTTTCAATTTTTTGGGGGAGGTCACGAATTAAACTCCTTTTCGCTCTAGGACGCATATTTAAGGAGATATGGGCAAAAGAAGTTTTTCATATAAAAATTTCAATTTTTTTAGGTTTTGGGTGGATTTTTCAATTTTTTGGGGGAGGTCACGAATTAAAGTCCTTTTCGCTCTAGGACGTTTAGTTTAGGAGATATGGGCAAAAGAAGTTTTTCATATAAAAATTTAAATTTTTTAGGTTTTAGATGGATTTTTCAATTTTTTGGGGGAGGTCAAGAATTAAAGTCCTTTTCGCTCTAGGACGCATATTTAAGGAGATATGGGCAAAAGAAGTTTTTCATATAAAAATTTCAATTTTTTTAGGTTTTGGGTGGATTTTTCAATTTTTTGGGGGAGGTCACGAATTAAAGTCCTTTTCGCTCTAGGACGCTTAGTTTAGGAGATATGGGCAAAAGAAGTTTTCATATAAAAATTTAAATTTTTTTAGGTTTTGGATGGATTTTTCAATTTTTTGGGGGAGGTCACGAATTAAAGTCCTTTTCGCTCTAGGACGCATATTTAAGGAGATATGGGCAAAAGAAGTTTTTCATATAAAAATTTAAATTTTTTTAGGTTTTGGATGGATTTTTCAATTTTTTGGGGTGGTCACGAATTAAAGTCCTTTTCGCTCTAGGACGCATATTTAAGGAGATATGGGCAAAAGAAGTTTTTCATATAAAAATTTAATTTTTTTTTAGGTTTTGGATGGATTTTTCAATTTTTTGGGGGGAGGTCACGAATTAAAGTCCTTTTCGCTCTATGACGCATATTTAAGGAGATATGGGCAAAAGAAGTTTTTCATATAAAAATTTCAATTTTTTTAGGTTTTGGGTGGATTTTTCAATTTTTTGGGGGAGGTCACGAATTAAAGTCCTTTTCGCTCTAGGACGCATATTTAAGGAGATATGGGCAAAAGAAGATTTTCATATAAAAATTTCAATTTTTTTAGGTTTCGGGTGGATTTTTCAATTTTTTGGGGGAGGTCACGAATTAAAGTCCTTTTCGCTCTAGGACGCATATTTAAGGAGATATGGGCAAAAGAAGATTTTCATATAAAAATTTCAATTTTTTTAGGTTTTGGGTGGATTTTTCAATTTTTTGGGGGAGGTCACGAATTAAAGTCCTTTTCGCTCTAGGACGCTTAGTTTAGGAGATATGGGCAAAAGAAGTTTTTCATATAAAAATTTAAATTTTTTTAGGTTTTGGATGGATTTTTCAATTTTTTGGTTGTGTCACGAATTAAAGTCCTTTTCGCTCTAGGACGCTTAGTTTAGGAGATATGGGCAAAAGAAGTTTTTCATATAAAAATTTCAATTTTTTTAGGTTTTGGGTGGATTTTTCAATTTTTTGGGGGTGGTCACGAATTAAAGTCCTTTTCGCTCTAGGACGCTTAGTTTAGGAGATATGGGCAAAAGAAGTTTTTCATATAAAAATTTAAATTTTTTTAGGTTTTGGATGGATTTTTCAATTTTTTGGGGGAGGTCACGAATTAAAGTCCTTTTCGCTCTAGGACGCATATTTAAGGAGATATGGGCAAAAGAAGTTTTTCATATAAAAATTTCAATTTTTTTAGGTTTTGGGTGGATTTTTCAATTTTTTGGGGGAGGTCACGAATTAAAGTCCTTTTCGCTCTAGGACGCATATTTAAGGAGATATGGGCAAAAGAAGTTTTTCATATAAAAATTTCACTTTTTTTAGGTTTTGGGGGGATTTTTCAATTTTTTGGGGGTGGTCACGAATTAAAGTCCTTTTCGCTCTAGGACGCTTAGTTTAGGAGATATGGGCAAAAGAAGTTTTTCATATAAAAATTTAAATTTTTTTAGGTTTTGGATGGATTTTTCAATTTTTTGGGGGAGGTCACGAATTAAAGTCCTTTTCGCTCTAGGACGCATATTTAAGGAGATATGGGCAAAAGAAGTTTTTCATATAAAAATTTAAATTTTTTTAGGTTTTGGGTGGATTTTTCAATTTTTTGGGGTTGGTCACGAATTAAAGTCCTTTTCGCTCTAGGACGCATATTTAAGGAGATATGGGCAAAAGAAGTTTTTCATATAAAAATTTAAATTTTTTTAGGTTTTGGATGGATTTTTCAATTTTTTGGGGGAGGTCACGAATTAAAGTCCTTTTCGCTCTAGGACGCATATTTAAGGAGATATGGGCAAAAGAAGTTTTTCATATAAAAATTTCAATTTTTTTAGGTTTTGGGTGGATTTTTCAATTTTTTGGGGGAGGTCACGAATTAAAGTCCTTTTCGCTCTAGGACGCTTAGTTTAGGAGATATGGGCAAAAGAAGTTTTTCAAAAAAAAATTTTAAATTTTTTTAGGTTTTGGATGGATTTTTCAATTTTTTGGGGGAGGTCACGAATTAAAGTCCTTTTCGCTCTAGGACGCATATTTAAGGAGATATGGGCAAAAGAAGTTTTTCATATAAAAATTTAAATTTTTTTAGGTTTTGGATGGATTTTTCAATTTTTTGGGGGGTGGTCACGAATTAAAGTCCTTTTCGCTCTAGGACGCATATTTAAGGAGATATGGGCAAAAGAAGTTTTTCATATAAAAATTTCAATTTTTTTAGGTTTTGGGTGGATTTTTCAATTTTTTGGGGGTGGTCACGAATTAAAGTCCTTTTCGCTCTAGGACGCTTAGTTTAGGAGATATGGGCAAAAGAAGTTTTTCATATAAAAATTTAAATTTTTTTAGGTTTTGGGTGGATTTTTCAATTTTTTGGGGGAGGTCACGAATTAAAGTCCTTTTCGCTCTAGGACGCATATTTAAGGAGATATGGGCAAAAGAAGTTTTTCATATAAAAATTTAAATTTTTTAGGTTTTGGATGGATTTTTCAATTTTTTGTGGGAGGTCACGAATTAAAGTCCTTTTCGCTCTAGGACGCATATTTAAGGAGATATGGGCAAAAGAAGTTTTTCATATAAAAATTTCAGATTTTTTAGATTTTGGGTGGATTTTTCAATTTTTTGGCGGTGGTCACGAATTAAAGTCCTTTTTGCTCTAGGACACTTAGTTTAGGAGATATGGGCAAAAGAAGTTTTTCATATAAAAATTTAAATTTTTTTAGGTTTTGGATGGATTTTTCAATTTTTTGTGGGAGGTCACGAATTAAAGTCCTTTTCGCTCTAGGACGCATATTTAAGGAGATATGGGCAAAAGAAGTTTTTCATATAAAAATTTCAATTTTTTTAGGTTTTGGGTGGATTTTTCAATTTTTTGGGGGAGGTCACGAATTAAAGTCCTTTTCGCTCTAGGACGCTTAGTTTAGGAGATATGGGCAAAAGAAGTTTTTCATATAAAAATTTAAATTTTTTTAGGTTTTGGATGGATTTTTCAATTTTTTGTGGGAGGTCACGAATTAAAGTCCTTTTCGCTCTAGGACGCATATTTAAGGAGATATGGGCAAAAGAAGTTTTTCATATAAAAATTTCAATTTTTTTAGGTTTTGGGTGGATTTTTCAATTTTTTGGGGGTGGTCACGAATTAAAGTCCTTTTCGCTCTAGGACGCTTAGTTTAGGAGATATGGGCAAAAGAAGTTTTTCATATAAAAATTTAAATTTTTTTAGGTTTTGGATGGATTTTTCAATTTTTTGGGCGAGGTCACGAATTAAATTCCTTTTCGCTCTAGGACGCATATTTAAGGAGATATGGGCAAAAGAAGTTTTTCATATAAAAATTTCAATTTTTTTAGGTTTTGGGTGGATTTTTCAATTTTTTGGGGGAGGTCACGAATTAAAGTCCTTTTCGCTCTAGGACGCATATTTAAGGAGATATGGGCAAAAGAAGTTTTTCATATAAAAATTTAATTTTTTTTAGGTTTTGGATGGATTTTTCAATTTTTTGTGGGAGGTCACGAATTAAAGTCCTTTTCGCTCTAGGACGCATATTTAAGGAGATATGGGCAAAAGAAGTTTTTCATATAAAAATTTCAGATTTTTTAGGTTTTGGGTGGATTTTTCAATTTTTTGGCGGTGGTCACGAATTAAAGTCCTTTTTGCTCTAGGACGCTTAGTTTAGGAGATATGGGCAAAAGAAGTTTTTCATATAAAAATTTAAATTTTTTTAGGTTTTGGATGGATTTTTCAATTTTTTGTGGGAGGTTACGAATTAAAGTCCTTTTCGCTCTAGGACGCATATTTAAGGAGATATGGGCAAAAGAAGTTTTTCATATAAAAATTTCAATTTTTTTAGGTTTTGGGTGGATTTTTCAATTTTTTGGGGGAGGTCACGAATTAAAGTCCTTTTCGCTCTAGGACGCTTAGTTTAGGAGATATGGGCAAAAGAAATTTTTCATATAAAAATTTAAATTTTTTTAGGTTTTGGATGGATTTTTCAATTTTTTGGGGGAGGTCACGAATTAAAGTCCTTTTCGCTCTAGGACGCATATTTAAGGAGATATGGGCAAAAGAAGTTTTTCATATAAAAATTTAAATTTTTTTAGGTTTTGGATGGATTTTTCAATTTTTTGGGGGTGGTCACGAATTAAAGTCCTTTTCGCTCTAGGACGCATATTTAAGGAGATATGGGCAAAAGAAGTTTTTCATATAAAAATTTAAATTTTTTTAGGTTTTGGGTGGATTTTTCAATTTTTTGGGGGAGGTCACGAATTAAAGTCCTTTTCGCTCTAGGACGCATATTTAAGGAGATATGGGCAAAAGAAGATTTTCATATAAAAATTTCAATTTTTTTAGGTTTTGGGTGGATTTTTCAATTTTTTGGGGGAGGTCACGCATTAAAGTCCTTTTCGCTCTAGGACGCTTAGTTTAGGAGATATGGATGGGCAAAAGAAGTTTTTCATATAAAAATTTAAATTTTTTTAGGTTTTGGATGGATTTTTCAATTTTTTGGGGGTGTCACGAATTAAAGTCCTTTTCGCTCTAGGACGCTTAGTTTAGGAGATATGGGCAAAAGAAGTTTTTCATATAAAAATTTCAATTTTTTTAGGTTTTGGGTGGATTTTTCAATTTTTTGGGGGTGGTCACGAATTAAAGTCCTTTTCGCTCTAGGACGCTTAGTTTAGGAGATATGGGCAAAAGAAGTTTTTCATATAAAAATTTAAATTTTTTTAGGTTTTGGATGGATTTTTCAATTTTTTGGGGGAGGTCACGAATTAAAGTCCTTTTCGCTCTAGGACGCATATTTAAGGAGATATGGGCAAAAGAAGTTTTTCATATAAAAATTTCAATTTTTTTAGGTTTTGGGTGGATTTTTCAATTTTTTGGGGGAGGTCACGAATTAAAGTCCTTTTCGCTCTAGGACGCATATTTAAGGAGATATGGGCAAAAGAAGTTTTTCATATAAAAATTTCAATTTTTTTAGGTTTTGGGTGGATTTTTCAATTTTTTGGGGGAGGTCACGAATTAAAGTCCTTTTCGCTCTAGGACGCTTAGTTTAGGAGATATGGGCAAAAGAAGTTTTTCATATAAAAATTTAAATTTTTTTAGGTTTTGGATGGATTTTTCAATTTTTTGGGGGAGGTCACGAATTAAAGTCCTTTTCGCTCTAGGACGCATATTTAAGGAGATATGGGCAAAAGAAGTTTTTCATATAAAAATTTCAATTTTTTTAGGTTTTGGGTGGATTTTTCAATTTTTTGGGGTTGGTCACGAATTAAAGTTGTAGTATAATTGACTTTTAGACAACAACTGTCTTATTCTTTATTTTCATAAAATGTATAACTAAATATTAAACATAAGCATAGCCTACTGATACTCAATAAGAAAGTCAAAATAATAAAGTATATTTAAATAGTAATATGAAAATGTTAGTTCAAATGCTATATACATTCAAAGTCATGGCATGCTTTGATAAAATATAAAAACTTAATGAAGACTTAAGTTCATAACTCAACACCTCCCTCTTTTTAAGAATTCAACCAATAGCCAATTAAATATAAGCTAAGATGTATTTATATATATACATATAAAATAACATTCAATGAGCAAATTCATAAATTTAATTCATTTAATTCATTACATAATTAATAATAAATACTTAAGTGTATAGTTTTTGCAAACGAGAAGATCTTCTTGGACCTACAACATCATATCTGTCAGACGTTGGATTCACATTCTCACCCTCAGGGCAATCAGTACATTTTCTTTCCTTTATATGATAGGAATTCCTTCTGTAAATCTTCCCATCTAGCAAACTCTTCACTATATACGATCTTGGAGTTCCATGATGACCACTGACAACCCCTGGAACCCACACACGAGAACCCTCATTTTTGAAAAATACATCTTCTCCAATATTCAAAATCCTTCTTTCCCGTGAGGTTCTGTTATAATATTTTTGAGAGTTTAACTTTTTCTTTTCTATATCATCCCTTATATAATTGTTGAATATATATCTACTATCTGGTCTTATTAAACTATCTGTAATTGGAATGCGAGTCCTCATGCGCCTATGTAACATTAACTGAGCTGGTGAATATCTATAATCTTTCACAGGGGTATTTCGGTATTCTAACAACGAGTTATATAAATCTTCCTTGTTATACGATTTTCGTAACATTTCTTTACAAATTCCTACAGCCCTCTCGGCTAAGCCATTGCTCCGTGGGTAGTTGGGGCTGCTCGTGATTATTTTAAAATTCCATCTTTTGGCAAATTCCAGACACTCGTATGAACCAAATGGCATGTTATCGGCTATAACCAGCCTAGGAATACCAAATCTCGAAAATACTTGAATCCAACCATCCACAACGTCAGATGAAGTCTTCGACTTCAATTGGAGTAACTCAATCCATTTACTATAGTAATCAACTATTACAAGATATGACTTCCCTGCATATTCCAAAATATCACAACCTACTTTAATAAATGGCATTTCAGGAATTTCATGAGATATAAGCGGTTCCTTTATGTTGGAAGATCTATTCTCTTGACATTTTCTACATTTTAATATCATTCTTTCAATATCCTCATTCATATGCATCCAAAAGAATAACTCAGATGCCCTTTTCCTTGTCTTTGATATGCCCATGTGACTATCATGCAATTTATCTAAAATTCTGCACTTCATATTACGGGGAACCATTATTCTTTCGTTATAAAAAACAAGACCATCATCCACAGTAATATCATTTCTTTTACTATAATAAGCTCTAACGAATTCGGCCAACTTTTCTTTCACTGGCCAACCATTAAATACATATTCCCTTATAGTGCTTAACAACTCGTCGTCTTTACTTTCCTTTCGTAGATCCTCTAATCCTTCGTCATTTATATTGATGGTATGGACCATATCAGAAACACCTCGTTCTTCCTCTAAATCCCCAGTGTCAATAAAATTTCTAGATAAATAATCAGCAACGACAATACTCTTTCCTGGTTTGTAAACTACTTCAACATTATAAGGAAACATTTTCAACCGCAATCTCTGGAGTCTCGTCGAACCAATCTTGTTTATGTCTTTCTTAAATATAGTCTCTAAAGGTTTATGGTCTGTGTTTATAATGACTTTTTTACCATATATAAACTGATGAAATTTCTTGCAAGCAAATACTATTGCCAAAAACTCTTTTTCAATTTGTGCATACTGCCTTTCAGTAGTCGATAATGACCTTGAGGCAAACGAAATAATTCTATTCTCTTGAAACAAACAACAACCTAAACCATCCTTTGATGCATCAGTCTGAATAACAATATCTCTATTCTCATTAAATGGGGTAAGAACGACATAACCACATACAGCCTTCTTTATATTTTCAAAACATTCTGCATGTGCTGCCAAAATCTGGTATTCAACATTCTTCTTCAGAAGTTCACGAAGATGTGATGTCAAGTCTGCTAAATTCGGAATAAATTTTCTTAAATAATTAACAAGTCCAAGGAAGGATTGCAATTCAGTCTTATTTTTTGGACATTGAAGACCCAGTATTGCCTCAATTCTCTTTGGATCCGGTTGAATACCCCTACCCGATACAATGTGGCCTAAAAATTGCACTTCTTGCACTCTAAACTGTATTTTCCTACTATTCAATTTGACATTGCACTGTCTAGCCCTTTTCAAAAACATCTCTACATTTCTATCATGCTCCTCAATTGTTTTACCACCTATAATAATATCATCAATGTAAATGCTAACTCCTGGAAGGTCCCCAAATGTGTTATAATTATAGCGCTGAAAGACCTCAGATGCTGTTACAAGCCCAAACGGAAGGCGTTTGAACTTGTAGCATCCGAACGGTGTACTAAAACTAACTAAATCGCTGGATTCATTAGTCAAAGGAACATGCCAAAATCCGTCTTTTAAATCAAAAACTGAAAAGTATTCATATTCAACTAAACTTGATATAATTTCTTCAAATGTGGGTATCTGATAGTGATCTGGAAGAACATGCTTATTAAGTTCACGTGGATCCAAGCACAAACGAAGACTACCATCTTTCTTTTCTCGGATCACTAAATGATTCACCCATGCCTGTGGTCTTGAAGACTTTTCTATAATTTTCCCTAGTTCCATTTCGTCTAATTTTCTCTTTAATTTATCCCTAATCTTAAATGGAATTCTTCTGGGTGGATGAGCAACTGGAACTGCATGAGTACTAATTTCAATTTTATATTCATCTTTGAATCTGCCAATTCCTTCGAAAACGTCCCTGTACTTATTTATTAACCCGTCTAGTCATTCAGTCTTTTCCATATTCCAAATTCGCTTGATTAGACCCAAGTTGACACATGAGTCTCTTCCAAGTATAGGCCTATATCCATCTTTAACTATAAGAAAAAGTTCTTCTCTCAAATTATCTTTTGCAACACAAGGCAGAACTATTTCTCCAATGGGACATATCTTATGACCACTATATGAAGTCAACATAGTTTTTGTAGGCTTTAACGAAGGATTTTTAATTATTTGTCGAAGAATATAAAAAGGAATTATGTTCGCATCGGAACCGGTATCTAATTTAAATTTCACAGGCGTATTTAAAACCATAACTTCATGCATCCAAACGTCTTTCTTACTACCAGATTTAATGCTGTAGGTTAAAGCAAATTCACTATTTGTATCCGAATCCTCTTCACCATAGCTTAGAGTATTCACCTTTACTGCTCTAGACTTACATGCCACAGAAAAATGATTCAATTTCTTACATTTATGACACTTCTTTCCAAAAGCCGGACAATTATCTTTACGATGAATCTTGAAACACTTATTACACTGTCTATTTGTCCTATATTTTGTAGTGCTATCTTTACCTGGAGCCTTAGTGTATAACTTATCAATACAAGCATCATCATTATTGTCTGTTATTCCAGAATGTTCTTTAACTTCATCCACAATTTTCTTCGTCTCTTGAACGGCCCGGACTTGCTCCTTCTGTTTCTCAAATATTTTGCATTCAAGTGTTGCTTGTTCCATTGTTATGTTCTCCATTTTCAACAATTTTTCTTGAAGCTTTTTATCAGAAACGCCCAAAACTATACGGTCTCTAACCATTTCGCATACATTTGAAAACTCACAGCTGCTTGCTAACTCTCGGATTTCTTTAATAAAGCTTTCAACTGGTTCATGTTCCATTTGATTTCTGTTGTAAAATACAAATCTTTCATATAAGATATTTGTGTGTGACCCAAATAAATTGTCTAGCGCATTTATAACTTTCTCGTAACTCTTTCGATCTTCATCGGATAATTCCAAATTTCTTATTATTTCCTTGCCATCTGGTCCAATTTGATTTCTTAGCAATGCCAATTTTGATGCTTCGCTTAATTTTACATTTCTCGCCACAATGAAATCTTCAAAATCTTCCTTGAAAATTTTCCAATTCTTTTTCTGATTTCCCGAAAGTTTCAAGTCACCAACAGCTTTAAGAGAGTCCATTTTGTATGTATGTATATGTTCACGTAGGTAAATTCGTTAAAATTTTGTTTTTACGACTGCGCCATGTAGTATAATTGACTTTTAGACAACAACTGTCTTATTCTTTATTTTCATAAAATGTATAACTAAATATTAAACATAAGCATAGCCTACTGATACTCAATAAGAAAGTCAAAATAATAAAGTATATTTAAATAGTAATATGAAAATGTTAGTTCAAATGCTATATACATTCAAAGTCATGGCATGCTTTGATAAAATATAAAAACTTAATGAAGACTTAAGTTCATAACTCAACAAAAGTCCTTTTCGCTCTAGGACGCATAATTAAGGAGATATGGGCAAAAGAAGTTTTTCATATAAAAATTTAAATTTTTTTAGGTTTTGGATGGATTTTTCAATTTTTTGGGGGAGGTCACGAATTAAAGTCCTTTTCGCTCTAGGACGCATATTTAAGGAGATATGGGCAAAAGAAGTTTTTCATATAAAAATTTCAATTTTTTTAGGTTTTGGGTGGATTTTTCAATTTTTTGGGGGAGGTCACGAATTAAAGTCCTTTTCGCTCTAGGACGCTTAGTTTAGGAGATATGGGCAAAAGAAGTTTTTCAAAAAAAAAATTTAAATTTTTTTAGGTTTTGGATGGATTTTTCAATTTTTTGGGGGAGGTCACGAATTAAAGTCCTTTTCGCTCTAGGACGCATATTTAAGGAGATATGGGCAAAAGAAGTTTTTCATATAAAAATTTCAATTTTTTTAGGTTTTGGGTGGATTTTTCAATTTTTTGGGGTTGGTCACGAATTAAAGTCCTTTTCGCTCTAGGACGCATATTTAAGGAGATATGGGCAAAAGAAGTTTTTCATATAAAAATTTAAATTTTTTTAGGTTTTGGATGGATTTTTCAATTTTTTGGGGGAGGTCACGAATTAAAGTCCTTTTCGCTCTAGGACGCATATTTAAGGAGATATGGGCAAAAGAAGTTTTTCATATAAAAATTTAAATTTTTTAGGTTTTGGATGGATTTTTCAATTTTTTGTGGGAGGTCACGAATTAAAGTCCTTTTCGCTCTAGGACGCATATTTAAGGAGATATGGGCAAAAGAAGTTTTTCATATAAAAATTTAAATTTTTTTAGGTTTTGGATGGATTTTTCAATTTTTTGGGGGTGGTCACGAATTAAAGTCCTTTTTGCTCTAGGACACTTAGTTTAGGAGATATGGGCAAAAGAAGTTTTTCATATAAAAATTTAAATTTTTTTAGGTTTTGGATGGATTTTTCAATTTTTTGTGGGAGGTCACGAATTAAAGTCCTTTTCGCTCTAGGACGCATATTTAAGGAGATATGGGCAAAAGAAGTTTTTCATATAAAAATTTCAATTTTTTTAGGTTTTGGGTGGATTTTTCAATTTTTTGGGGTTGGTCACGAATTAAAGTCCTTTTCGCTCTAGGACGCATATTTAAGGAGATATGGGCAAAAGAAGTTTTTCATATAAAAATTTAAATTTTTTTAGGTTTTGGATGGATTTTTCAATTGTTTGGGGGAGGTCACGAATTAAAGTCCTTTTCGCTCTAGGACGCATATTTAAGGAGATATGGGCAAAAGAAGTTTTTCATATAAAAATTTCAATTTTTTTAGGTTTTGGGTGGATTTTTCAATTTTTTGGGGGAGGTCACGAATTAAAGTCCTTTTCGCTCTAGGACGCTTAGTTTAGGAGATATGGGCAAAAGAAGTTTTTCAAAAAAAAATTTTAAATTTTTTTAGGTTTTGGATGGATTTTTCAATTTTTTGGGGGAGGTCACGAATTAAAGTTCTTTTCGCTCTAGGACGCATATTTAAGGAGATATGGGCAAAAGAAGTTTTTCATATAAAAATTTAAATTTTTTTAGGTTTTGGATGGATTTTTCAATTTTTTGGGGGAGGTCACGAATTAAATTCCTTTTCGCTCTAGGACGCATATTTAAGGAGATATGGGCAAAAGAAGTTTTTCATATAAAAATTTCAATTTTTTTAGGTTTTGGGTGGATTTTTCAATTTTTTGGGGGAGGTCACGAATTAAAGTCCTTTTCGCTCTAGGACGCATATTTAAGGAGATATGGGCAAAAGAAGTTTTTCATATAAAAATTTAAATTTTTTTAAGTTTTGGATGGATTTTTCAATTTTTTGGGGGTGGTCACGAATTAAAGTCCTTTTCGCTCTAGGACGCATATTTAAGGAGATATGGCAAAAGAAGTTTTTCATATAAAAATTTCAATTTTTTTAGGTTTTGGGTGGATTTTTCAATTTTTTGGGGGAGGTCACGAATTAAAGTCCTTTTCGCTCTAGGACGCATATTTAAGGAGATATGGGCAAAAGAAGTTTTTCATATAAAAATTTCACTTTTTTTAGGTTTTGGGGAGATTTTTCAATTTTTTGGGGGTGGTCACGAATTAAAGTCCTTTTCGCGCTAGGACGCTTAGTTTAGGAGATATGGGCAAAAGAAGTTTTTCATATAAAAATTTAAATTTTTTTAGGTTTTGGATGGATTTTTCAATTTTTTGGGGGAGGTCACGAATTAAAGTCCTTTTCGCTCTAGGACGCATATTTAAGGAGATATGGGCAAAAGAAGTTTTTCATATAAAAATTTAAATTTTTTTAGGTTTTGGGTGGATTTTTCAATTTTTTGGGGTTGGTCACGAATTAAAGTCCTTTTCGCTCTAGGACGCATATTTAAGGAGATATGGGCAAAAGAAGTTTTTCATATAAAAATTTAAATTTTTTTAGGTTTTGGATGGATTTTTCAATTTTTTGGGGGAGGTCACGAATTAAAGTCCTTTTCGCTCTAGGACGCATATTTAAGGAGATATGGGCAAAAGAAGTTTTTCATATAAAAATTTCAATTTTTTTAGGTTTTGGGTGGATTTTTCAATTTTTTGGGGGAGGTCACGAATTAAAGTCCTTTTCGCTCTAGGACGCTTAGTTTAGGAGATATGGGCAAAAGAAGTTTTTCAAAAAAAAATTTTAAATTTTTTTAGGTTTTGGATGGATTTTTCAATTTTTTGGGGGAGGTCACGAATTAAAGTCCTTTTCGCTCTAGGACGCATATTTAAGGAGATATGGGCAAAAGAAGTTTTTCATATAAAAATTTAAATTTTTTTAGGTTTTGGATGGATTTTTCAATTTTTTGGGGGGTGGTCACGAATTAAAGTCCTTTTCGCTCTAGGACGCATATTTAAGGAGATATGGGCAAAAGAAGTTTTTCATATAAAAATTTCAATTTTTTTAGGTTTTGGGTGGATTTTTCAATTTTTTGGGGGTGGTCACGAATTAAAGTCCTTTTCGCTCTAGGACGCTTAGTTTAGGAGATATGGGCAAAAGAAGTTTTTCATATAAAAATTTAAATTTTTTTAGGTTTTGGGTGGATTTTTCAATTTTTTGGGGGAGGTCACGAATTAAAGTCCTTTTCGCTCTAGGACGCATATTTAAGGAGATATGGGCAAAAGAAGTTTTTCATATAAAAATTTAAATTTTTTAGGTTTTGGATGGATTTTTCAATTTTTTGTGGGAGGTCACGAATTAAAGTCCTTTTCGCTCTAGGACGCATATTTAAGGAGATATGGGCAAAAGAAGTTTTTCATATAAAAATTTCAGATTTTTTAGATTTTGGGTGGATTTTTCAATTTTTTGGCGGTGGTCACGAATTAAAGTCCTTTTTGCTCTAGGACACTTAGTTTAGGAGATATGGGCAAAAGAAGTTTTTCATATAAAAATTTAAATTTTTTTAGGTTTTGGATGGATTTTTCAATTTTTTGTGGGAGGTCACGAATTAAAGTCCTTTTCGCTCTAGGACGCATATTTAAGGAGATATGGGCAAAAGAAGTTTTTCATATAAAAATTTCAATTTTTTTAGGTTTTGGGTGGATTTTTCAATTTTTTGGGGGAGGTCACGAATTAAAGTCCTTTTCGCTCTAGGACGCTTAGTTTAGGAGATATGGGCAAAAGAAGTTTTTCATATAAAAATTTAAATTTTTTTAGGTTTTGGATGGATTTTTCAATTTTTTGTGGGAGGTCACGAATTAAAGTCCTTTTCGCTCTAGGACGCATATTTAAGGAGATATGGGCAAAAGAAGTTTTTCATATAAAAATTTCAATTTTTTTAGGTTTTGGGTGGATTTTTCAATTTTTTGGGGGTGGTCACGAATTAAAGTCCTTTTCGCTCTAGGACGCTTAGTTTAGGAGATATGGGCAAAAGAAGTTTTTCATATAAAAATTTAAATTTTTTTAGGTTTTGGATGGATTTTTCAATTTTTTGGGCGAGGTCACGAATTAAATTCCTTTTCGCTCTAGGACGCATATTTAAGGAGATATGGGCAAAAGAAGTTTTTCATATAAAAATTTCAATTTTTTTAGGTTTTGGGTGGATTTTTCAATTTTTTGGGGGAGGTCACGAATTAAAGTCCTTTTCGCTCTAGGACGCATATTTAAGGAGATATGGGCAAAAGAAGTTTTTCATATAAAAATTTAATTTTTTTTAGGTTTTGGATGGATTTTTCAATTTTTTGTGGGAGGTCACGAATTAAAGTCCTTTTCGCTCTAGGACGCATATTTAAGGAGATATGGGCAAAAGAAGTTTTTCATATAAAAATTTCAGATTTTTTAGGTTTTGGGTGGATTTTTCAATTTTTTGGCGGTGGTCACGAATTAAAGTCCTTTTTGCTCTAGGACGCTTAGTTTAGGAGATATGGGCAAAAGAAGTTTTTCATATAAAAATTTAAATTTTTTTAGGTTTTGGATGGATTTTTCAATTTTTTGTGGGAGGTTACGAATTAAAGTCCTTTTCGCTCTAGGACGCATATTTAAGGAGATATGGGCAAAAGAAGTTTTTCATATAAAAATTTCAATTTTTTTAGGTTTTGGGTGGATTTTTCAATTTTTTGGGGGAGGTCACGAATTAAAGTCCTTTTCGCTCTAGGACACTTAGTTTAGGAGATATGGGCAAAAGAAATTTTTCATATAAAAATTTAAATTTTTTTAGGTTTTGGATGGATTTTTCAATTTTTTGGGGGAGGTCACGAATTAAAGTCCTTTTCGCTCTAGGACGCATATTTAAGGAGATATGGGCAAAAGAAGTTTTTCATATAAAAATTTAAATTTTTTTAGGTTTTGGATGGATTTTTCAATTTTTTGGGGGTGGTCACGAATTAAAGTCCTTTTCGCTCTAGGACGCATATTTAAGGAGATATGGGCAAAAGAAGTTTTTCATATAAAAATTTAAATTTTTTTAGGTTTTGGGTGGATTTTTCAATTTTTTGGGGGAGGTCACGAATTAAAGTCCTTTTCGCTCTAGGACGCATATTTAAGGAGATATGGGCAAAAGAAGATTTTCATATAAAAATTTCAATTTTTTTAGGTTTTGGGTGGATTTTTCAATTTTTTGGGGGAGGTCACGCATTAAAGTCCTTTTCGCTCTAGGACGCTTAGTTTAGGAGATATGGATGGGCAAAAGAAGTTTTTCATATAAAAATTTAAATTTTTTTAGGTTTTGGATGGATTTTTCAATTTTTTGGGGGTGTCACGAATTAAAGTCCTTTTCGCTCTAGGACGCTTAGTTTAGGAGATATGGGCAAAAGAAGTTTTTCATATAAAAATTTCAATTTTTTTAGGTTTTGGGTGGATTTTTCAATTTTTTGGGGGTGGTCACGAATTAAAGTCCTTTTCGCTCTAGGACGCTTAGTTTAGGAGATATGGGCAAAAGAAGTTTTTCATATAAAAATTTAAATTTTTTTAGGTTTTGGATGGATTTTTCAATTTTTTGGGGGAGGTCACGAATTAAAGTCCTTTTCGCTCTAGGACGCATATTTAAGGAGATATGGGCAAAAGAAGTTTTTCATATAAAAATTTCAATTTTTTTAGGTTTTGGGTGGATTTTTCAATTTTTTGGGGGAGGTCACGAATTAAAGTCCTTTTCGCTCTAGGACGCATATTTAAGGAGATATGGGCAAAAGAAGTTTTTCATATAAAAATTTCAATTTTTTTAGGTTTTGGGTGGATTTTTCAATTTTTTGGGGGAGGTCACGAATTAAAGTCCTTTTCGCTCTAGGACGCTTAGTTTAGGAGATATGGGCAAAAGAAGTTTTTCATATAAAAATTTAAATTTTTTTAGGTTTTGGATGGATTTTTCAATTTTTTGGGGGAGGTCACGAATTAAAGTCCTTTTCGCTCTAGGACGCATATTTAAGGAGATATGGGCAAAAGAAGTTTTTCATATAAAAATTTCAATTTTTTTAGGTTTTGGGTGGATTTTTCAATTTTTTGGGGTTGGTCACGAATTAAAGTCCTTTTCGCTCTAGGACGCATAATTAAGGAGATATGGGCAAAAGAAGTTTTTCATATAAAAATTTAAATTTTTTTAGGTTTTGGATGGATTTTTCAATTTTTTGGGGGAGGTCACGAATTAAAGTCCTTTTCGCTCTAGGACGCATATTTAAGGAGATATGGGCAAAAGAAGTTTTTCATATAAAAATTTCAATTTTTTTAGGTTTTGGGTGGATTTTTCAATTTTTTGGGGGAGGTCACGAATTAAAGTCCTTTTCGCTCTAGGACGCTTAGTTTAGGAGATATGGGCAAAAGAAGTTTTTCAAAAAAAAAATTTAAATTTTTTTAGGTTTTGGATGGATTTTTCAATTTTTTGGGGGAGGTCACGAATTAAAGTCCTTTTCGCTCTAGGACGCATATTTAAGGAGATATGGGCAAAAGAAGTTTTTCATATAAAAATTTCAATTTTTTTAGGTTTTGGGTGGATTTTTCAATTTTTTGGGGTTGGTCACGAATTAAAGTCCTTTTCGCTCTAGGACGCATATTTAAGGAGATATGGGCAAAAGAAGTTTTTCATATAAAAATTTAAATTTTTTTAGGTTTTGGATGGATTTTTCAATTTTTTGGGGGAGGTCACGAATTAAAGTCCTTTTCGCTCTAGGACGCATATTTAAGGAGATATGGGCAAAAGAAGTTTTTCATATAAAAATTTCAATTTTTTTAGGTTTTGGGTGGATTTTTCAATTTTTTGGGGGAGGTCACGAATTAAAGTCCTTTTCGCTCTAGGACGCTTAGTTTAGGAGATATGGGCAAAAGAAGTTTTTCAAAAAAAAATTTTAAATTTTTTTAGGTTTTGGATGGATTTTTCAATTTTTTGGGGGAGGTCACGAATTAAAGTCCTTTTCGCTCTAGGACGCATATTTAAGGAGATATGGGCAAAAGAAGTTTTTCATATAAAAATTTAAATTTTTTTAGGTTTTGGATGGATTTTTCAATTTTTTGGGGGAGGTCACGAATTAAATTCCTTTTCGCTCTAGGACGCATATTTAAGGAGATATGGGCAAAAGAAGTTTTTCATATAAAAATTTCAATTTTTTTAGGTTTTGGGTGGATTTTTCAATTTTTTGGGGGAGGTCACGAATTAAAGTCCTTTTCGCTCTAGGACGCATATTTAAGGAGATATGGGCAAAAGAAGTTTTTCATATAAAAATTTAAATTTTTTTAAGTTTTGGATGGATTTTTCAATTTTTTGGGGGTGGTCACGAATTAAAGTCCTTTTCGCTCTAGGACGCATATTTAAGGAGATATGGCAAAAGAAGTTTTTCATATAAAAATTTAAATTTTTTTAGGTTTTGGGTGGATTTTTCAATTTTTTGGGGGAGGTCACGAATTAAAGTCCTTTTCGCTCTAGGACGCATATTTAAGGAGATATGGGCAAAAGAAGTTTTTCATATAAAAATTTAAATTTTTTTAGGTTTTGGATGGATTTTTCAATTTTTTGGGGGTGGTCACGAATTAAAGTCCTTTTCGCTCTAGGACGCATATTTAAGGAGATATGGGCAAAAGAAGTTGTTCATATAAAAATTTCAATTTTTTTAGGTTTTGGGTGGATTTTTCAATTTTTTGGGGGTGGTCACGAATTAAAGTCCTTTTCGCTCTAGGACGCTTAGTTTAGGAGATATGGGCAAAAGAAGTTTTTCATATAAAAATTTAAATTTTTTTAGGTTTTGGATGGATTTTTCAATTTTTTGCGGGAGGTCACGAATTAAATTCCTTTTCGCTCTAGGACGCATATTTAAGGAGATATGGGCAAAAGAAGTTTTTCATATAAAAATGTCAATTTTTTTAGGTTTTGGGTGGATTTTCCAATTTTTTGGGGGAGGTCACGAATTAAAGTCCTTTTCGCTCTAGGACGCATATTTAAGGAGATATGGGCAAAAGAAGTTTTTCATATAAAAATTTAAATTTTTTTAGGTTTTGGATGGATTTTTCAATTTTTTGTGGGAGGTCACGAATTAAAGTCCTTTTCGCTCTAGGACGCATATTTAAGGAGATATGGGCAAAAGAAGTTTTTCATATAAAAATTTCAATTTTTTTAGGTTTTGGGTGGATTTTTCAATTTTTTGGGGGAGGTCACGAATTAAAGTCCTTTTCGCTCTAGGACGCATATTTAAGGAGATATGGGCAAAAGAAGTTTTTCATATAAAAATTTAAATTTTTTTAGGTTTTGGATGGATTTTTCAATTTTTTGTGGGAGGTCATGAATTAAAGTCCTTTTCGCTCTAGGACGCATATTTAAGGAGATATGGGCAAAAGAAGTTTTTCATATAAAAATTTCAGATTTTTTAGGTTTTGGGTGGATTTTTCAATTTTTTGGCGGTGGTCACGAATTAAAGTCCTTTTTGCTCTAGGACACTTAGTTTAGGAGATATGGGCAAAAGAAGTTTTTCATATAAAAATTTAAATTTTTTTTGGTTTTGGATGGATTTTTCAATTTTTTGTGGGAGGTCACGAATTAAAGTCCTTTTCGCTCTAGGACGCATATTTAAGGAGATATGGGCAAAAGAAGTTTTTCATATAAAAATTTCAATTTTTTTAGGTTTTGGGTGGATTTTTCAATTTTTTGGGGGAGGTCACGAATTAAAGTCCTTTTCGCTCTAGGACGCTTAGTTTAGGAGATATGGGCAAAAGAAGTTTTTCATATAAAAATTTCAATTTTTTTAGGTTTCGGATGGATTTTTCAATTTTTTGTGGGAGGTCACGAATTAAAGTCCTTTTCGCTCTAGGACGCATATTTAAGGAGATATGGGCAAAAGAAGTTTTTCATATAAAAATTTCAATTTTTTTAGGTTTTGGGTGGATTTTTCAATTTTTTGGGGGTGGTCACGAATTAAAGTCCTTTTCGCTCTAGGACGCTTAGTTTAGGAGATATGGGCAAAAGAAGTTTTTCATATAAAAATTTAAATTTTTTTAGGTTTTGGATGGATTTTTCAATTTTTTGGGGGAGGTCACGAATTAAATTCCTTTTCGCTCTAGGACGCATATTTAAGGAGATATGGGCAAAAGAAGTTTTTCATATAAAAATTTCAATTTTTTTAGGTTTTGGGTGGATTTTTCAATTTTTTGGGGTTGTTCACGAATTAAAGTCCTTTTCGCTCTAGGACGCATATTTAAGGAGATATGGGCAAAAGAAGTTTTTCATATAAAAATTTAATTTTTTTTAGGTTTTGGATGGATTTTTCAATTTTTTGTGGGAGGTCAGGAATTAAAGTCCTTTTCGCTCTAGGACGCATATTTAAGGAGATATGGGCAAAAGAAGTTTTTCATATAAAAATTTCAGATTTTTTAGGTTTTGGGTGGATTTTTCAATTTTTTGGCGGTGGTCACGAATTAAAGTCCTTTTTGCTCTAGGACGCTTAGTTTAGGAGATATGGGCAAAAGAAGTTTTTCATATAAAAATTTAAATTTTTTTAGGTTTTGGATGGATTTTTCAATTTTTTGTGGGAGGTCACGAATTAAAGTCCTTTTCGCTCTAGGACGCATATTTAAGGAGATATGGGCAAAAGAAGTTTTTCATATAAAAATTTCAATTTTTTTAGGTTTTGGGTGGATTTTTCAATTTTTTGGGGGAGGTCACGAATTAAAGTCCTTTTCGCTCTAGGACGCTTAGTTTAGGAGATATGGGCAAAAGAAGTTTTTCATATAAAAATTTAAATTTTTTTAGGTTTTGGATGGATTTTTCAATTTTTTGGGGGAGGTCACGAATTAAAGTCCTTTTCGCTCTAGGACGCATATTTAAGGAGATATGGGCAAAAGAAGTTTTTCATATAAAAATTTAAATTTTTTTAGGTTTTGGATGGATTTTTCAATTTTTTGGGGGTGGTCACGAATTAAAGTCCTTTTCGCTCTAGGACGCATATTTAAGGAGATATGGGCAAAAGAAGTTTTTCATATAAAAATTTAATATTTTTTAGGTTTTGGATGGATTTTTAAATTTTTTGGGGGGAGGTCACGAATTAAAGTCCTTTTCGCTCTAGGACGCATATTTAAGGAGATATGGGCAAAAGAAGTTTTTCATATAAAAATTTCAATTTTTTTAGGTTTTGGGTGGATTTTTCAATTTTTTGGGGGAGGTCACGAATTAAAGTCCTTTTCGCTCTAGGACGCATATTTAAGGAGATATGGGCAAAAGAAGATTTTCATATAAAAATTTCAATTTTTTTAGGTTTTGGGTGGATTTTTCAATTTTTTGGGGGAGGTCACGCATTAAAGTCCTTTTCGCTCTAGGACGCTTAGTTTAGGAGATATGGATGGGCAAAAGAAGTTTTTCATATAAAAATTTAAATTTTTTTAGGTTTTGGATGGATTTTTCAATTTTTTGGGGGTGTCACGAATTAAAGTCCTTTTCGCTCTAGGACGCTTAGTTTAGGAGATATGGGCAAAAGAAGTTTTTCATATAAAAATTTCAATTTTTTTAGGTTTTGGGTGGATTTTTCAATTTTTTGGGGGTGGTCACGAATTAAAGTCCTTTTCGCTCTAGGACGCTTAGTTTAGGAGATATGGGCAAAAGAAGTTTTTCATATAAAAATTTAAATTTTTTTAGGTTTTGGATGGATTTTTCAATTTTTTGGGGGAGGTCACGAATTAAAGTCCTTTTCGCTCTAGGACGCATATTTAAGGAGATATGGGCAAAAGAAGTTTTTCATATAAAAATTTCAATTTTTTTAGGTTTTGGGTGGATTTTTCAATTTTTTGGGGGAGGTCACGAATTAAAGTCCTTTTCGCTCTAGGACGCATATTTAAGGAGATATGGGCAAAAGAAGTTTTTCATATAAAAATTTCAATTTTTTTAGGTTTTGGGTGGATTTTTCAATTTTTTGGGGGTGGTCACGAATTAAAGTCCTTTTCGCTCTAGGACGCATAATTAAGGAGATATGGGCAAAAGAAGTTTTTCATATAAAAATTTAAATTTTTTTAGGTTTTGGATGGATTTTTCAATTTTTTGGGGGAGGTCACGAATTAAAGTCCTTTTCGCTCTAGGACGCATATTTAAGGAGATATGGGCAAAAGAAGTTTTTCATATAAAAATTTCAATTTTTTTAGGTTTTGGGTGGATTTTTCAATTTTTTGGGGGAGGTCACGAATTAAAGTCCTTTTCGCTCTAGGACGCTTAGTTTAGGAGATATGGGCAAAAGAAGTTTTTCAAAAAAAAATTTTAAATTTTTTAAGGTTTTGGATGGATTTTTCAATTTTTTGGGGGAGGTCACGAATTAAAGTCCTTTTCGCTCTAGGACGCATATTTAAGGAGATATGGGCAAAAGAAGTTTTTCATATAAAAATTTAAATTTTTTTAGGTTTTGGATGGATTTTTCAATTTTTTGGGGGAGGTCACGAATTAAATTCCTTTTCGCTCTAGGACGCATATTTAAGGAGATATGGGCAAAAGAAGTTTTTCATATAAAAATTTCAATTTTTTTAGGTTTTGGGTGGATTTTTCAATTTTTTGGGGGAGGTCACGAATTAAAGTCCTTTTCGCTCTAGGACGCATATTTAAGGAGATATGGGCAAAAGAAGTTTTTCATATAAAAATTTAAATTTTTTTAGGTTTTGGATGGATTTTTCAATTTTTTGGGGGTGGTCACGAATTAAAGTCCTTTTCGCTCTAGGACGCATATTTAAGGAGATATGGCAAAAGAAGTTTTTCATATAAAAATTTAAATTTTTTTAGGTTTTGGGTGGATTTTTCAATTTTTTGGGGGAGGTCACGAATTAAAGTCCTTTTCGCTCTAGGACGCATATTTAAGGAGATATGGGCAAAAGAAGTTTTTCATATAAAAATTTAAATTTTTTTAGGTTTTGGATGGATTTTTCAATTTTTTGGGGGTGGTCACGAATTAAAGTCCTTTTCGCTCTAGGACGCATATTTAAGGAGATATGGGCAAAAGAAGTTGTTCATATAAAAATTTCAATTTTTTTAGGTTTTGGGTGGATTTTTCAATTTTTTGGGGGTGGTCACGAATTAAAGTCCTTTTCGCTCTAGGACGCTTAGTTTAGGAGATATGGGCAAAAGAAGTTTTTCATATAAAAATTTAAATTTTTTTAGGTTTTGGATGGATTTTTCAATTTTTTGCGGGAGGTCACGAATTAAATTCCTTTTCGCTCTAGGACGCATATTTAAGGAGATATGGGCAAAAGAAGTTTTTCATATAAAAATGTCAATTTTTTTAGGTTTTGGGTGGATTTTCCAATTTTTTGGGGGAGGTCACGAATTAAAGTCCTTTTCGCTCTAGGACGCATATTTAAGGAGATATGGGCAAAAGAAGTTTTTCATATAAAAATTTAAATTTTTTTAGGTTTTGGATGGATTTTTCAATTTTTTGTGGGAGGTCACGAATTAAAGTCCTTTTCGCTCTAGGACGCATATTTAAGGAGATATGGGCAAAAGAAGTTTTTCATATAAAAATTTCAATTTTTTTAGGTTTTGGGTGGATTTTTCAATTTTTTGGGGGAGGTCACGAATTAAAGTCCTTTTCGCTCTAGGACGCATATTTAAGGAGATATGGGCAAAAGAAGTTTTTCATATAAAAATTTAATTTTTTTTAGGTTTTGGATGGATTTTTCAATTTTTTGTGGGAGGTCATGAATTAAAGTCCTTTTCGCTCTAGGACGCATATTTAAGGAGATATGGGCAAAAGAAGTTTTTCATATAAAAATTTCAGATTTTTTAGGTTTTGGGTGGATTTTTCAATTTTTTGGCGGTGGTCACGAATTAAAGTCCTTTTTGCTCTAGGACACTTAGTTTAGGAGATATGGGCAAAAGAAGTTTTTCATATAAAAATTTAAATTTTTTTAGGTTTTGGATGGATTTTTCAATTTTTTGTGGGAGGTCACGAATTAAAGTCCTTTTCGCTCTAGGACGCATATTTAAGGAGATATGGGCAAAAGAAGTTTTTCATATAAAAATTTCAATTTTTTTAGGTTTTGGGTGGATTTTTCAATTTTTTGGGGGAGGTCACGAATTAAAGTCCTTTTCGCTCTAGGACGCTTAGTTTAGGAGATATGGGCAAAAGAAGTTTTTCATATAAAAATTTCAATTTTTTTAGGTTTCGGATGGATTTTTCAATTTTTTGTGGGAGGTCACGAATTAAAGTCCTTTTCGCTCTAGGACGCATATTTAAGGAGATATGGGCAAAAGAAGTTTTTCATATAAAAATTTCAATTTTTTTAGGTTTTGGGTGGATTTTTCAATTTTTTGGGGGTGGTCACGAATTAAAGTCCTTTTCGCTCTAGGACGCTTAGTTTAGGAGATATGGGCAAAAGAAGTTTTTCATATAAAAATTTAAATTTTTTTAGGTTTTGGATGGATTTTTCAATTTTTTGGGGGAGGTCACGAATTAAATTCCTTTTCGCTCTAGGACGCATATTTAAGGAGATATGGGCAAAAGAAGTTTTTCATATAAAAATTTCAATTTTTTTAGGTTTTGGGTGGATTTTTCAATTTTTTGGGGTTGGTCACGAATTAAAGTCCTTTTCGCTCTAGGACGCATATTTAAGGAGATATGGGCAAAAGAAGTTTTTCATATAAAAATTTAATTTTTTTTAGGTTTTGGATGGATTTTTCAATTTTTTGTGGGAGGTCAGGAATTAAAGTCCTTTTCGCTCTAGGACGCATATTTAAGGAGATATGGGCAAAAGAAGTTTTTCATATAAAAATTTCAGATTTTTTAGGTTTTGGGTGGATTTTTCAATTTTTTGGCGGTGGTCACGAATTAAAGTCCTTTTTGCTCTAGGACGCTTAGTTTAGGAGATATGGGCAAAAGAAGTTTTTCATATAAAAATTTAAATTTTTTTAGGTTTTGGATGGATTTTTCAATTTTTTGTGGGAGGTCACGAATTAAAGTCCTTTTCGCTCTAGGACGCATATTTAAGGAGATATGGGCAAAAGAAGTTTTTCATATAAAAATTTCAATTTTTTTAGGTTTTGGGTGGATTTTTCAATTTTTTGGGGGAGGTCACGAATTAAAGTCCTTTTCGCTCTAGGACGCTTAGTTTAGGAGATATGGGCAAAAGAAGTTTTTCATATAAAAATTTAAA
The DNA here is from genome assembly GCF_050003625.1 of Haematobia irritans. Lineage (NCBI taxonomy): Eukaryota > Metazoa > Arthropoda > Insecta > Diptera > Muscidae > Haematobia > Haematobia irritans. Next base: position 160,550,621 of record NC_134397.1, on the reverse strand, counting down.
TTTTTTTAGGTTTTGGATGGATTTTTCAATTTTTTGGGGGAGGTCACGAATTAAAGTCCTTTTCGCTCTAGGACGCATATTTAAGGAGATATGGGCAAAAGAAGTTTTTCATATAAAAATTTAAATTTTTTTAGGTTTTGGATGGATTTTTCAATTTTTTGGGGGTGGTCACGAATTAAAGTCCTTTTCGCTCTAGGACGCATATTTAAGGAGATATGGGCAAAAGAAGTTTTTCATATAAAAATTTAATATTTTTTAGGTTTTGGATGGATTTTTAAATTTTTTGGGGGGAGGTCACGAATTAAAGTCCTTTTCGCTCTAGGACGCATATTTAAGGAGATATGGGCAAAAGAAGTTTTTCATATAAAAATTTCAATTTTTTTAGGTTTTGGGTGGATTTTTCAATTTTTTGGGGGAGGTCACGAATTAAAGTCCTTTTCGCTCTAGGACGCATATTTAAGGAGATATGGGCAAAAGAAGATTTTCATATAAAAATTTCAATTTTTTTAGGTTTTGGGTGGATTTTTCAATTTTTTGGGGGAGGTCACGCATTAAAGTCCTTTTCGCTCTAGGACGCTTAGTTTAGGAGATATGGATGGGCAAAAGAAGTTTTTCATATAAAAATTTAAATTTTTTTAGGTTTTGGATGGATTTTTCAATTTTTTGGGGGTGTCACGAATTAAAGTCCTTTTCGCTCTAGGACGCTTAGTTTAGGAGATATGGGCAAAAGAAGTTTTTCATATAAAAATTTCAATTTTTTTAGGTTTTGGGTGGATTTTTCAATTTTTTGGGGGTGGTCACGAATTAAAGTCCTTTTCGCTCTAGGACGCTTAGTTTAGGAGATATGGGCAAAAGAAGTTTTTCATATAAAAATTTAAATTTTTTTAGGTTTTGGATGGATTTTTCAATTTTTTGGGGGAGGTCACGAATTAAAGTCCTTTTCGCTCTAGGACGCATATTTAAGGAGATATGGGCAAAAGAAGTTTTTCATATAAAAATTTCAATTTTTTTAGGTTTTGGGTGGATTTTTCAATTTTTTGGGGGAGGTCACGAATTAAAGTCCTTTTCGCTCTAGGACGCATATTTAAGGAGATATGGGCAAAAGAAGTTTTTCATATAAAAATTTCAATTTTTTTAGGTTTTGGGTGGATTTTTCAATTTTTTGGGGGTGGTCACGAATTAAAGTCCTTTTCGCTCTAGGACGCATAATTAAGGAGATATGGGCAAAAGAAGTTTTTCATATAAAAATTTAAATTTTTTTAGGTTTTGGATGGATTTTTCAATTTTTTGGGGGAGGTCACGAATTAAAGTCCTTTTCGCTCTAGGACGCATATTTAAGGAGATATGGGCAAAAGAAGTTTTTCATATAAAAATTTCAATTTTTTTAGGTTTTGGGTGGATTTTTCAATTTTTTGGGGGAGGTCACGAATTAAAGTCCTTTTCGCTCTAGGACGCTTAGTTTAGGAGATATGGGCAAAAGAAGTTTTTCAAAAAAAAATTTTAAATTTTTTAAGGTTTTGGATGGATTTTTCAATTTTTTGGGGGAGGTCACGAATTAAAGTCCTTTTCGCTCTAGGACGCATATTTAAGGAGATATGGGCAAAAGAAGTTTTTCATATAAAAATTTCAATTTTTTTAGGTTTTGGGTGGATTTTTCAATTTTTTGGGGTTGGTCACGAATTAAAGTCCTTTTCGCTCTAGGACGCATATTTAAGGAGATATGGGCAAAAGAAGTTTTTCATATAAAAATTTAAATTTTTTTAGGTTTTGGATGGATTTTTCAATTTTTTGGGGGAGGTCACGAATTAAAGTCCTTTTCGCTCTAGGACGCATATTTAAGGAGATATGGGCAAAAGAAGTTTTTCATATAAAAATTTCAATTTTTTTAGGTTTTGGGTGGATTTTTCAATTTTTTGGGGGAGGTCACGAATTAAAGTCCTTTTCGCTCTAGGACGCTTAGTTTAGGAGATATGGGCAAAAGAAGTTTTTCAAAAAAAAATTTTAAATTTTTTTAGGTTTTGGATGGATTTTTCAATTTTTTGGGGGAGGTCACGAATTAAAGTCCTTTTCGCTCTAGGACGCATATTTAAGGAGATATGGGCAAAAGAAGTTTTTCATATAAAAATTTAAATTTTTTTAGGTTTTGGATGGATTTTTCAATTTTTTGGGGGAGGTCACGAATTAAATTCCTTTTCGCTCTAGGACGCATATTTAAGGAGATATGGGCAAAAGAAGTTTTTCATATAAAAATTTCAATTTTTTTAGGTTTTGGGTGGATTTTTCAATTTTTTGGGGGAGGTCACGAATTAAAGTCCTTTCCGCTCTAGGACGCATATTTAAGGAGATATGGGCAAAAGAAGTTTTTCATATAAAAATTTAAATTTTTTTAGGTTTTGGATGGATTTTTCAATTTTTTGGGGGTGGTCACGAATTAAAGTCCTTTTCGCTCTAGGACGCATATTTAAGGAGATATGGGCAAAAGAAGTTTTTCATATAAAAATTTAAATTTTTTTAGGTTTTGGGTGGATTTTTCAATTTTTTGGGGGAGGTCACGAATTAAAGTCCTTTTCGCTCTAGGACGCATATTTAAGGAGATATGGGCAAAAGAAGTTTTTCATATAAAAATTTAAATTTTTTTAGGTTTTGGATGGATTTTTCAATTTTTTGGGGGTGGTCACGAATTAAAGTCCTTTTCGCTCTAGGACGCATATTTAAGGAGATATGGGCAAAAGAAGTTGTTCATATAAAAATTTCAATTTTTTTAGGTTTTGGGTGGATTTTTCAATTTTTTGGGGGTGGTCACGAATTAAAGTCCTTTTCGCTCTAGGACGCTTAGTTTAGGAGATATGGGCAAAAGAAGTTTTTCATATAAAAATTTAAATTTTTTTAGGTTTTGGATGGATTTTTCAATTTTTTGCGGGAGGTCACGAATTAAATTCCTTTTCGCTCTAGGACGCATATTTAAGGAGATATGGGCAAAAGAAGTTTTTCATATAAAAATTTCAATTTTTTTAGGTTTTGGGTGGATTTTCCAATTTTTTGGGGGAGGTCACGAATTAAAGTCCTTTTCGCTCTAGGACGCATATTTAAGGAGATATGGGCAAAAGAAGTTTTTCATATAAAAATTTAAATTTTTTTAGGTTTTGGATGGATTTTTCAATTTTTTGTGGGAGGTCACGAATTAAAGTCCTTTTCGCTCTAGGACGCATATTTAAGGAGATATGGGCAAAAGAAGTTTTTCATATAAAAATTTCAATTTTTTTAGGTTTTGGGTGGATTTTTCAATTTTTTGGGGGAGGTCACGAATTAAAGTCCTTTTCGCTCTAGGACGCATATTTAAGGAGATATGGGCAAAAGAAGTTTTTCATATAAAAATTTAAATTTTTTTAGGTTTTGGATGGATTTTTCAATTTTTTGTGGGAGGTCACGAATTAAAGTCCTTTTCGCTCTAGGACGCATATTTAAGGAGATATGGGCAAAAGAAGTTTTTCATATAAAAATTTCAGATTTTTTAGGTTTTGGGTGGATTTTTCAATTTTTTGGCGGTGGTCACGAATTAAAGTCCTTTTTGCTCTAGGACACTTAGTTTAGGAGATATGGGCAAAAGAAGTTTTTCATATAAAAATTTCAATTTTTTTAGGTTTTGGATGGATTTTTCAATTTTTTGTGGGAGGTCACGAATTAAAGTCCTTTTCGCTCTAGGACGCATATTTAAGGAGATATGGGCAAAAGAAGTTTTTCATATAAAAATTTCAATTTTTTTAGGTTTTGGGTGGATTTTTCAATTTTTTGGGGGAGGTCACGAATTAAAGTCCTTTTCGCTCTAGGACGCTTAGTTTAGGAGATATGGGCAAAAGAAGTTTTTCATATAAAAATTTCAATTTTTTTAGGTTTTGGATGGATTTTTCAATTTTTTGTGGGAGGTCACGAATTAAAGTCCTTTTCGCTCTAGGACGCATATTTAAGGAGATATGGGCAAAAGAAGTTTTTCATATAAAAATTTCAATTTTTTTAGGTTTTGGGTGGATTTTTCAATTTTTTGGGGGTGGTCACGAATTAAAGTCCTTTTCGCTCTAGGACGCTTAGTTTAGGAGATATGGGCAAAAGAAGTTTTTCATATAAAAATTTAAATTTTTTTAGGTTTTGGATGGATTTTTCAATTTTTTGGGGGAGGTCACGAATTAAATTCCTTTTCGCTCTAGGACGCATATTTAAGGAGATATGGGCAAAAGAAGTTTTTCATATAAAAATTTCAATTTTTTTAGGTTTTGGGTGGATTTTTCAATTTTTTGGGGTTGGTCACGAATTAAAGTCCTTTTCGCTCTAGGACGCATATTTAAGGAGATATGGGCAAAAGAAGTTTTTCATATAAAAATTTAAATTTTTTTAGGTTTTGGATGGATTTTTCAATTTTTTGTGGGAGGTCACGAATTAAAGTCCTTTTCGCTCTAGGACGCATATTTAAGGAGATATGGGCAAAAGAAGTTTTTCATATAAAAATTTCAGATTTTTTAGGTTTTGGGTGGATTTTTCAATTTTTTGGCGGTGGTCACGAATTAAAGTCCTTTTTGCTCTAGGACGCTTAGTTTAGGAGATATGGGCAAAAGAAGTTTTTCATATAAAAATTTAAATTTTTTTAGGTTTTGGATGGATTTTTCAATTTTTTGTGGGAGGTCACGAATTAAAGTCCTTTTCGCTCTAGGACGCATATTTAAGGAGATATGGGCAAAAGAAGTTTTTCATATAAAAATTTCAATTTTTTTAGGTTTTGGGTGGATTTTTCAATTTTTTGGGGGAGGTCACGAATTAAAGTCCTTTTCGCTCTAGGACGCTTAGTTTAGGAGATATGGGCAAAAGAAGTTTTTCATATAAAAATTTAAATTTTTTTAGGTTTTGGATGGATTTTTCAATTTTTTGGGGGAGGTCACGAATTAAAGTCCTTTTCGCTCTAGGACGCATATTTAAGGAGATATGGGCAAAAGAAGTTTTTCATATAAAAATTTAATATTTTTTAGGTTTTGGATGGATTTTTAAATTTTTTGGGGGGAGGTCACGAATTAAAGTCCTTTTCGCTCTAGGACGCATATTTAAGGAGATATGGGCAAAAGAAGTTTTTCATATAAAAATTTCAATTTTTTTAGGTTTTGGGTGGATTTTTCAATTTTTTGGGGGAGGTCACGAATTAAAGTCCTTTTCGCTCTAGGACGCATATTTAAGGAGATATGGGCAAAAGAAGATTTTCATATAAAAATTTCAATTTTTTTAGGTTTTGGGTGGATTTTTCAATTTTTTGGGGGAGGTCACGAATTAAAGTCCTTTTCGCTCTAGGACGCTTAGTTTAGGAGATATGGATGGGCAAAAGAAGTTTTTCATATAAAAATTTCAATTTTTTTAGGTTTTGGATGGATTTTTCAATTTTTTGGGGGTGTCACGAATTAAAGTCCTTTTCGCTCTAGGACGCTTAGTTTAGGAGATATGGGCAAAAGAAGTTTTTCATATAAAAATTTCAATTTTTTTAGGTTTTGGGTGGATTTTTCAATTTTTTGGGGGTGGTCACGAATTAAAGTCCTTTTCGCTCTAGGACGCTTAGTTTAGGAGATATGGGCAAAAGAAGTTTTTCATATAAAAATTTAAATTTTTTTAGGTTTTGGATGGATTTTTCAATTTTTTGGGGGAGGTCACGAATTAAAGTCCTTTTCGCTCTAGGACGCATATTTAAGGAGATATGGGCAAAAGAAGTTTTTCATATAAAAATTTCAATTTTTTTAGGTTTTGGGTGGATTTTTCAATTTTTTGGGGGAGGTCACGAATTAAAGTCCTTTTCGCTCTAGGACGCATATTTAAGGAGATATGGGAAAAAGAAGTTTTTCATATAAAAATTTCAATTTTTTTAGGTTTTGGGTGGATTTTTCAATTTTTTGGGGGTGGTCACGAATTAAAGTCCTTTTCGCTCTAGGACGCTTAGTTTAGGAGATATGGGCAAAAGAAGTTTTTCATATAAAAATTTAAATTTTTTTAGGTTTTGGATGGATTTTTCAATTTTTTGGGGGAGGTCACGAATTAAAGTCCTTTTCGCTCTAGGACGCATATTTAAGGAGATATGGGCAAAAGAAGTTTTTCATATAAAAATTTCAATTTTTTTAGGTTTTGGGTGGATTTTTCAATTTTTGGGGGTTGGTCACGAATTAAAGTCCTTTTCGCTCTAGGACGCATAATTAAGGAGATATGGGCAAAAAAAGTTTTTCATATAAAAATTTCAATTTTTTTAGGTTTTGGATGGATTTTTCAATTTTTTGGGGGAGGTCACGAATTAAAGTCCTTTTCGCTCTAGGACGCATATTTAAGGAGATATGGGCAAAAGAAGTTGTTCATATAAAAATTTCAATTTTTTTAGGTTTTGGGTGGATTTTTCAATTTTTTGGGGGAGGTCACGAATTAAAGTCCTTTTCGCTCTAGGACGCTTAGTTTAGGAGATATGGGCAAAAGAAGTTTTTCAAAAAAAAATTTTAAATTTTTTTAGGTTTTGGATGGATTTTTCAATTTTTTAGGGGAGGTCACGAATTAAAGTCCTTTTCGCTCTAGGACGCATATTTAAGGAGATATGGGCAAAAGAAGTTTTTCATATAAAAATTTCAATTTTTTTAGGTTTTGGGTGGATTTTTCAATTTTTTGGGGTTGGTCACGAATTAAAGTCCTTTTCGCTCTAGGACGCATATTTAAGGAGATATGGGCAAAAGAAGTTTTTCATATAAAAATTTCATTTTTTTTAGGTTTTGGGTGGATTTTTCAATTTTTTGGGGGAGGTCACGAATTAAAGTCCTTTTCGCTCTAGGACGCTTAGTTTAGGAGATATGGGCAAAAGAAGTTTTTCAAAAAAAAATTTTAAATTTTTTTAGGTTTTGGATGGATTTTTCAATTTTTTGGGGGAGGTCACGAATTAAAGTCCTTTTCGCTCTAGGACGCATATTTAAGGAGATATGGGCAAAAGAAGTTTTTCATATAAAAATTTAAATTTTTTTAGGTTTTGGATGGATTTTTTCAATTTTTTGGGGGAGGTCACGAATTAAATTCCTTTTCGCTCTAGGACGCATATTTAAGGAGATATGGGCAAAAGAAGTTTTTCATATAAAAATTTCAATTTTTTTAGGTTTTGGGTGGATTTTTCAATTTTTTGGGGGAGGTCACGAATTAAAGTCCTTTTCGCTCTAGGACGCATATTTAAGGAGATATGGGCAAAAGAAGTTTTTCATATAAAAATTTAAATTTTTTTAGGTTTTGGATGGATTTTTCAATTTTTTGGGGGTGGTCACGAATTAAAGTCCTTTTCGCTCTAGGACGCATATTTAAGGAGATATGGGTAAAAGAAGTTTTTCATATAAAAATTTAAATTTTTTTAGGTTTTGGGTGGATTTTTCAATTTTTGGGGGAGGTCACGAATTAAAGTCCTTTTCGCTCTAGGACGCATATTTAAGGAGATATGGGCAAAAGAAGTTTTTCATATAAAAATTTAAATTTTTTTAGGTTTTGGATGGATTTTTCAATTTTTTGGGGGTGGTCACGAATTAAAGTCCTTTTCGCTCTAGGACGCATATTTAAGGAGATATGGGCAAAAGAAGTTGTTCATATAAAAATTTCAATTTTTTTAGGTTTTGGGTGAATTTTTCAATTTTTTGGGGGTGGTCACGAATTAAAGTCCTTTTCGCTCTAGGACGCTTAGTTTAGGAGATATGGGCAAAAGAAGTTTTTCATATAAAAATTTAAATTTTTTTAGGTTTTGGATGAATTTTTTCATATAAAAATTTCAATTTTTTTAGGTTTTGGGTGGATTTTTCAATTTTTTGGGGGTGGTCACGAATTAAAGTCCTTTTCGCTCTAGGACGCTTAGTTTAGGAGATATGGGCAAAAGAAATTTTTCATATAAAAATGTAAATTTTTTTAGGTTTTGGATGGATTTTTCAATTTTTTGGGGGAGGTCACGAATTAAAGTCCTTTTCGCTCTAGGACGCATATTTAAGGAGATATTGGCAAAAGAAGTTTTTCATATAAAAATTTAAATTTTTTTAGGTTTTGGGTGGATTTTTCAATTTTTTGGGGGTGGTCACGAATTAAAGTCCTTTTCGCTCTAGGACGCTTAGTTTAGGAGATATGGGCAAAAGAAGTTTTTCATATAAAAATTTAAATTTTTTTAGGTTTTGGATGGATTTTTCAATTTTTTGGGGGTGGTCACGAATTAAAATCCTTTTCGCTCTAGGACGCATATTTAAGGAGATATGGGCAAAAGAAGTTTTTCATATAAAAATTTCAATTTTTTTAGGTTTTGGGTGGATTTTTCAATTTTTTGGGGGTGGTCACGAATTAAAGTCCTTTTCGCTCTAGGACGCTTAGTTTAGGAGGTATGGGCAAAAGAAGTTTTTCATATAAAAATTTCAATTTTTTAGGTTTTGGATGGATTTTTCAATTTTTTGGGGGAGGTCACGAATTAAAGTCCTCTTCGCTCTAGGACGCATATTTAAGGAGATATGGGCAAAAGAAGTTTTTCATATAAAAATTTCAATTTTTTTAGGTTTTGGGTGGATTTTTCAATTTTTTGGGGGAGGTCACGAATTAAAGTCCTTTTCGCTCTAGGACGCTTAGTTTAGGAGATATGGGCAAAAGAAGTTTTTCATATAAAAATTTAAATTTTTTTAGGTTTTGGATGGATTTTTCAATTTTTTGGGGGAGGTCACGAATTAAAGTCCTTTTCGCTCTAGGACGCATATTTAAGGTGATATGGGCAAAAGAAGTTTTTCATATAAAAATTTAAATTTTTTTAGGTTTTGGATGGATTTTTCAATTTTTTTGGGGGTGGTCACGAATTAAAGTCCTTTTCACTCTAGGACGCATATTTAAGGAGATATGGGCAAAAGAAGTTTTTCATATAAAAATTTAAATTTTTTTAGGTTTTGGATGGATTTTTCAATTTTTTGGGGGAGGTCACGAATTAAAGTCCTTTTCGCTCTAGGACGCATATTTAAGGAGATATGGGCAAAAGAAGTTTTTCATATAAAAATTTAAATTTTTTTAGGTTTTGGGTGGATTTTTCAATTTTTTGGGGGAGGTCACGAATTAAAGTCCTTTTCGCTCTAGGACGCTTAGTTTAGGAGATATGGGCAAAAGAAGTTTTTCATATAAAAATTTAAATTTTTTTAGGTTTTGGATGGATTTTTCAATTTTTTGGGGGAGGTCACGAATTAAAGTCCTTTTCGCTCTAGGACGCATATTTAAGGAGATATGGGCAAAAGAAGTTTTTCATATAAAAATTTAAATTTTTTTAGGTTTTGGATGGATTTTTCAATTTTTTGGGGGTGGTCACGAATTAAAGTCCTTTTCGCTCTAGGACGCATATTTAAGGAGATATGGGAAAAAGAAGTTTTTCATATAAAAATTTAAATTTTTTTAGGTTTTGGGTGGATTTTTCAATTTTTTGGGGGTGGTCACGAATTAAAGTCCTTTTCGCTCTAGGACGCTTAGTTTAGGAGATATGGGCAAAAGAAGTTTTTCATATAAAAATTTAAATTTTTTTAGATTTTGGATGGATTTTTCAATTTTTTGGGGGAGGTCACGAATTAAAGTCATTTTCGCTCTAGGACGCATATTTAAGGAGATATGGGCAAAAGAAGTTTTTCATATAAAAATTTCAATTTTTTTAGGTTTTGGGTGGATTTTTCAATTTTTTGGGGGAGGTCACGAATTAAAGTCCTTTTCGCTCTAGGACGCATATTTAAGGAGATATGGGCAAAAGAAGTTTTTCATATAAAAATTTCAATTTTTTTAGGTTTTGGGTGGATTTTTCAATTTTTTGGGGGTGGTCACGAATTAAAGTCCTTTTCGCTCTAGGACGCTTAGTTTAGGAGATATGGGCAAAAGAAGTTTTTCATATAAAAATTTCAATTTTTTTAGGTTTTGGGTGGATTTTTCAATTTTTTGGGGGAGGTCACGAATTAAAGTCCTTTTCGCTCTAGGACGCATATTTAAGGAGATATGGGCAAAAGAAGTTTTTCATATAAAAATTTAAATTTTTTTAGGTTTTGGATGGATTTTTCAATTTTTTGGGGGTGGTCACGAATTAAAGTCCTTTTCGCTCTAGGACGCATATTTAAGGAGATATGGGCAAAAGAAGTTTTTCATATAAAAATTTAAATTTTTTTAGGTTTTGGGTGGATTTTTCAATTTTTTGGGGGAGGTCACGAATTAAAGTCCTTTTCGCTCTAGGACGCATATTTAAGGAGATATGGGCAAAAGAAGTTTTTCATATAAAAATTTAAATTTTTTTAGGTTTTGGATGGATTTTTCAATTTTTTGGGGGTGGTCACGAATTAAAGTCCTTTTCGCTCTAGGACGCATATTTAAGGAGATATGGGCAAAAGAAGTTTTTCATATAAAAATTTCAATTTTTTTAGGTTTTGGGTGGATTTTTCAATTGTTTGGGGGTGGTCACGAATTAAAGTCCTTTTCGCTCTAGGACGCTTAGTTTAGGAGATATGGGCAAAAGAAGTTTTTCATATAAAAATGTAAATTTTTTTAGGTTTTGGATGGATTTTTCAATTTTTTGGGGGAGGTCACGAATTAAAGTCCTTTTCGCTCTAGGACGCATATTTAAGGAGATATTGGCAAAAGAAGTTTTTCATATAAAAATTTCAATTTTTTTAGGTTTTGGGTGGATTTTTCAATTTTTTGGGGGTGGTCACGAATTAAAGTCCTTTTCGCTCTAGGACGCTTAGTTTAGGAGGTATGGGCAAAAGAAGTTTTTCATATAAAAATTTCAATTTTTTTAGGTTTTGGATGGATTTTTAAATTTTTTGGGGGAGGTCACGAATTAAAGTCCTTTTCGCTCTAGGACGCATATTTAAGGAGATATGGGCAAAAGAAGTTTTTCATATAAAAATTTCAATTTTTTTAGGTTTTGGGTGGATTTTTCAATTTTTTGGGGGAGGTCACGAATTAAAGTCCTTTTCGCTCTAGGACCCTTAGTTTAGGAGATATGGGCAAAAGAAGTTTTTCATATAAAAATTTAAATTTTTTTAGGTTTTGGATGGATTTTTCAATTTTTTGGGGGAGGTCACGAATTAAAGTCCTTTTCGCTCTAGGACGCATATTTAAGGAGATATGGGCAAAAGAAGTTTTTCATATAAAAATTTAAATTTTTTTAGGTTTTGGATGGATTTTTCAATTTTTTTGGGGGTGGTCACGAATTAAAGTCCTTTTCACTCGAGGACGCATATTTAAGGAGATATGGGCAAAAGAAGTTTTTCATATAAAAATTTAAATTTTTTTAGGTTTTGGATGGATTTTTCAATTTTTTGGGGGAGGTCACGAATTAAAGTCCTTTTCGCTCTAGGACGCATATTTAAGGAGATATGGGCAAAAGAAGTTTTTCATATAAAAATTTAAATTTTTTTAGGTTTTGGGTGGATTTTTCAATTTTTTGGGGGAGGTCACGAATTAAAGTCCTTTTCGCTCTAGGACGCTTAGTTTGGGAGATATGGGCAAAAGAAGTTTTTCATATAAAAATTTAAATTTTTTTAGGTTTTGGATGGATTTTTCAATTTTTTGGGGGAGGTCACGAATTAAAGTCCTTTTCGCTCTAGGACGCATATTTAAGGAGATATGGGCAAAAGAAGTTTTTCATATAAAAATTTAAATTTTTTTAGGTTTTGGATGGATTTTTCAATTTTTTGGGGGTGGTCACGAATTAAAGTCCTTTTCGCTCTAGGACGCATATTTAAGGAGATATGGGCAAAAGAAGTTTTTCATATAAAAATTTCAATTTTTTTAGGTTTTGGGTGGATTTTTCAATTTTTTGGGGGTGGTCACGAATTAAAGTCCTTTTCGCTCTAGGACGCTTAGTTTAGGAGATATGGGCAAAAGAAGTTTTTCATATAAAAATTTAAATTTTTTTAGATTTTGGATGGATTTTTCAATTTTTTGGGGGAGGTCACGAATTAAAGTCATTTTCGCTCTAGGACGCATATTTAAGGAGATATGGGCAAAAGAAGTTTTTCATATAAAAATTTCAATTTTTTTAGGTTTTGGGTGGATTTTTCAATTTTTTGGGGGAGGTCACGAATTAAAGTCCTTTTCGCTCTAGGACGCATATTTAAGGAGATATGGGCAAAAGAAGTTTTTCATATAAAAATTTCAATTTTTTTAGGTTTTGGGTGGATTTTTCAATTTTTTGGGGGTGGTCACGAATTAAAGTCCTTTTCGCTCTAGGACGCTTAGTTTAGGAGATATGGGCAAAAGAAGTTTTTCATATAAAAATTTAAATTTTTTTAGGTTTTGGATGGATTTTTCAATTTTTTGGGGGAGGTCACGAATTAAAGTCCTTTTCGCTCTAGGACGCATATTTAAGGAGATATGGGCAAAAGAAGTTTTTCATATAAAAATTTCAATTTTTTTAGGTTTTGGGTGGATTTTTCAATTTTTTGGGGTTGGTCACGAATTAAAGTCCTTTTCGCTCTAGGACGCATATTTAAGGAGATATGGGCAAAAGAAGTTTTTCATATAAAAATTTCAATTTTTTTAGGTTTTGGATGGATTTTTCAATTTTTGGGGGAGGTCACGAATTAAAGTCCTTTTCGCTCTAGGACGCATATTTAAGGAGATATGGGCAAAAGAAGTTTTTCATATAAAAATTTCAATTTTTTTAGGTTTTGGGTGGATTTTTCAATTTTTTGGGGGAGGTCACGAATTAAAGTCCTTTTCGCTCTAGGACGCTTAGTTTAGGAGATATGGGCAAAAGAAGTTTTTCAAAAAAAAAAATTTTAATTTTTTTTAGGTTTTGGATGAATTTTTCAATTTTTTGGGGGAGGTCACGAATTAAAGTCCTTTTCGCTCTAGGACGCATATTTAAGGAGATGTGGGCAAAAGAAGTTTTTCGTATAAAAATTTCAATTTTTTTAGGTTTTGGGTGGATTTTTCAATTTTTTGGGGTTGGTCACGAATTAAAGTCCTTTTCGCTCTAAGACGCTTAGTTTAGGAGATATGGGCAAAAGAAGTTTTTCATATAAAAATTTAAATTTTTTTAGGTTTTGGATGGATTTTTCAATTTTTTGGGGGTGGTCACGAATTAAAGTCCTTTTCGCTCTAGGACGCATATTTAAGGAGATATGGGCAAAAGAAGTTTTTCATATAAAAATTTCAATTTTTTTTAAAGTCCTTTTCGCTCTAGGACGCTTAGTTTAGGAGATATGGGCAAAAGAAGTTTTTCATATAAAAATTTAAATTTTTTTAGGTTTTGGATGGATTTTTCAATTTTTTGGGGGAGGTCACGAATTAAAGTCCTTTTCGCTCTAGGACGCATATTTAAGGAGATATGGGCAAAAGAAGTTTTTCATATAAAAATTTCAATTTTTTTAGGTTTTGGGTGGATTTTTCAATTTTTTGGGGTTGGTCACGAATTAAAGTCCTTTTCGCTCTAGGACGCATATTTAAGGAGATATGGGCAAAAGAAGTTTTTCATATAAAAATTTAAATTTTTTTAGGTTTTGGATGGATTTTTCAATTTTTGGGGGAGGTCACGAATTAAAGTCCTTTTCGCTCTAGGACGCATATTTAAGGAGATATGGGCAAAAGAAGTTTTTCATATAAAAATTTCAATTTTTTTAGGTTTTGGGTGGATTTTTCAATTTTTTGGGGGAGGTCACGAATTAAAGTCCTTTTCGCTCTAGGACGCTTAGTTTAGGAGATATGGGCAAAAGAAGTTTTTCAAAAAAAAATTTTAATTTTTTTTAGGTTTTGGATGAATTTTTCAATTTTTTGGGGGAGGTCACGAATTAAAGTCCTTTTCGCTCTAGGACGCATATTTAAGGAGATATGGGCAAAAGAAGTTTTTCATATAAAAATTTCAATTTTTTTAGGTTTTGGGTGGATTTTTCAATTTTTTGGGGTTGGTCACGAATTAAAGTCCTTTTCGCTCTAGGACGCATATTTAAGGAGATATGGGCAAAAGAAGTTTTTCATATAAAAATTTAAATTTTTTTAGGTTTTGGATGGATTTTTCAATTTTTTGGGGGAGGTCACGAATTAAAGTCCTTTTCGCTCTAGGACGCATATTTAAGGAGATATGGGCAAAAGAAGTTTTTCATATAAAAATTTCAATTTTTTTAGGTTTTGGGTGGATTTTTCAATTTTTTGGGGGAGGTCACGAATTAAAGTCCTTTTCGCTCTAGGACGCTTAGTTTAGGAGATATGGGCAAAAGAAGTTTTTCAAAAAAAAATTTTAAATTTTTTTAGGTTTTGGATGGATTTTTCAATTTTTTGGGGGAGGTCACGAATTAAAGTCCTTTTCGCTCTAGGACGCATATTTAAGGAGATATGGGCAAAAGAAGTTTTTCATATAAAAATTTAAATTTTTTTAGGTTTTGGATGGATTTTTCAATTTTTTGGGGGAGGTCACGAATTAAATTCCTTTTCGCTCTAGGACGCATATTTAAGGAGATATGGGCAAAAGAAGTTTTTCATATAAAAATTTCAATTTTTTAAGGTTTTGGGTGGATTTTTCAATTTTTTGGGGGAGGTCACGAATTAAAGTCCTTTTCGCTCTAGGACGCATATTTAAGGAGATATGGGCAAAAGAAGTTTTTCATATAAAAATTTAAATTTTTTTAGGTTTTGGATGGATTTTTCAATTTTTTGGGGGTGGTCACGAATTAAAGTCCTTTTCGCTCTAGGACGCATATTTAAGGAGATATGGGCAAAAGAAGTTTTTCATATAAAAATTTAAATTTTTTTAGGTTTTGGGTGGATTTTTCAATTTTTTGGGGGAGGTCACGAATTAAAGTCCTTTTCGCTCTAGGACGCATATTTAAGGAGATATGGGCAAAAGAAGTTTTTCATATAAAAATTTAAATTTTTTTAGGTTTTGGATGGATTTATAAATTTTTTGGGGGTGGTCACGAATTAAAGTCCTTTTCGCTCTAGGACGCATATTTAAGGAGATATGGGCAAAAGAAGTTTTTCATATAAAAATTTCAATTTTTTTAGGTTTTGGGTGGATTTTTCAATTTTTTGGGGGTGGTCACGAATTAAAGTCCTTTTCGCTCTAGGACGCTTAGTTTAGGAGATATGGGCAAAAGAAGTTTTTCATATAAAAATTTAAATTTTTTTAGGTTTTGGATGGATTTTTTCATATAAAAATTTCAATTTTTTTAGGTTTTGGGTGGATTTTTCAATTTTTTGGGGGTGGTCACGAATTAAAGTCCTTTTCGCTCTAGGACGCTTAGTTTAGGAGATATGGGCAAAAGAAGTTTTTCATATAAAAATGTAAATTTTTTTAGGTTTTGGATGGATTTTTCAATTTTTTGGGGGAGGTCACGAATTAAAGTCCTTTTCGCTCTAGGACGCATATTTAAGGAGATATTGGCAAAAGAAGTTTTTCATATAAAAATTTAAATTTTTTTAGGTTTTGGGTGGATTTTTCAATTTTTTGGGGGTGGTCACGAATTAAAGTCCTTTTCGCTCTAGGACGCTTAGTTTAGGAGATATGGGCAAAAGAAGTTTTTCATATAAAAATTTAAATTTTTTTAGGTTTTGGATGGATTTTTCAATTTTTTGGGGGTGGTCACGAATTAAAGTCCTTTTCGCTCTAGGACGCATATTTAAGGAGATATGGGCAAAAGAAGTTTTTCATATAAAAATTTAAATTTTTTTAGGTTTTGGATGGATTTTTCAATTTTTTGGGGGAGGTCACGAATTAAAGTCGTTTTCGCTCTAGGACGCATATTTAAGGAGATATGGGCAAAAGAAGTTTTTCATATAAAAATTTAAATTTTTTTAGGTTTTGGATGGATTTTTCAATTTTTTGGGGGAGGTCACGAATTAAAGTCCTTTTCGCTCTAGGACGCATATTTAAGGAGATATGGGCAAAAGAAGTTTTTCATATAAAAATTTAAATTTTTTTAGGTTTTGGATGGATTTTTCAATTTTTTGGGGGTGGTCACGAATTAAAGTCCTTTTCGCTCTAGGACGCATATTTAAGGAGATATGGGCAAAAGAAGTTTTTCATATAAAAATTTAAATTTTTTTAGGTTTTGGATGGATTTTTCAATTTTTTGGGGGAGGTCACGAATTAAAGTCCTTTTCGCTCTAGGACGCATATTTAAGGAGATATGGGCAAAAGAAGTTTTTCATATAAAAATTTAAATTTTTTTAGGTTTTGGGTGGATGTTTCAATTTTTTGGGGGAGGTCACGAATTAAAGTCCTTTTCGCTCTAGGACGCTTAGTTTAGGAGATATGGGCAAAAGAAGTTTTTCATATAAAAATTTAAATTTTTTTAGGTTTTGGATGGATTTTTCAATTTTTTTGGGGGAGGTCACGAATTAAAGTCCTTTTCGCTCTAGGACGCATATTTAAGGAGATATGGGCAAAAGAAGTTTTTCATATAAAATTTCAATTTTTTTAGGTTTTGGTTGGATTTTTCAATTTTTTGGCGGTGGTCACGAATTAAAGTCCTTTTCGCTCTAGGACGCTTAGTTTAGGAGATATGGGCAAAAGAAGTTTTTCATATAAAAATTTAAATTTTTTTAGGTTTTGGATGGATTTTTCAATTTTTTGGGGGTGGTCACGAATTAAAGTCCTTTTCGCTCTAGGACGCATATTTAAGGAGATATGGGCAAAAGAAGTTTTTCATATAAAAATTTAAATTTTTTTAGGTTTTGGGTGGATTTTTCAATTTTTTGGGGGTGGTCACGAATTAAAGTCCTTTTCGCTCTAGGACGCTTAGTTTAGGAGATATGGGCAAAAGAAGTTTTTCATATAAAAATTTAAATTTTTTTAGGTTTTGGATGGATTTTTCAATTTTTTGGGGGAGGTCACGAATTAAAGTCCTTTTCGCTCTAGGACGCATATTTAAGGAGATATGGGCAAAAGAAGATTTTCATATAAAAATTTCAATTTTTTTAGGTTTTGGGTGGATTTTTAAATTTTTTGGGGGAGGTCACGAATTAAAGTCCTTTTCGCTCTAGGACGCTTAGTTTAGGAGATATGGGCAAAAGAAGTTTTTCATATAAAAATTTAAATTTTTTTAGGTTTTGGATGGATTTTTCAATTTTTTGGGGGAGGTCACGAATTAAAGTCCTTTTCGCTCTAGGACGCATATTTAAGGAGATATGGGCAAAAGAAGTTTTTCATATAAAAATTTAAATTTTTTTAGGTTTTGGATGGATTTTTCAATTTTTTGGGGGTGGTCACGAATTAAAGTCCTTTTCGCTCTAGGACGCATATTTAAGGAGATATGGGCAAAAGAAGTTTTTCATATAAAAATTTCAATTTTTTTAGGTTTTGGGGGTGGTCACGAATTAAAGTCCTTTTCGCTCTAGGACGCTTAGTTTAGGAGATATGGGCAAAAGAAGTTTTGCATATAAAAATTTAAATTTTTTTAGATTTTGGATGGATTTTTCAATTTTTTGGGGGAGGTCACGAATTAAAGTCCTTTTCGCTCTAGGACGCATATTTAAGGAGATATGGGCAAAAGAAGTTTTTCATATAAAAATTTCAATTTTTTTAGGTTTTGGGTGGATTTTTCAATTTTTTGGGGGTGGTCACGAATTAAAGTCCTTTTCGCTCTAGGACGCTTAGTTTAGGAGATATGGGCAAAATAAGTTTTTCATATAAAAATTTAAATTTTTTTAGGTTTTGGATGGATTTTTCAATTTTTTGGGGGAGGTCACGAATTAAAGTCCTTTTCGCTCTAGGACGCATATTTAAGGAGATATGGGCAAAAGAAGTTTTTCATATAAAAATTTAAATTTTTTTAGGTTTTGGGTGGATTTTTCAAAAAGAAGTTTTTCATATAAAAATTTAAATTTTTTTAGGTTTTGGATGGATTTTTCAATTTTTTGGGGGAGGTCACGAATTAAAGTCCTTTTCGCTCTAGGACGCATATTTAAGGAGATATGGACAAAAGAAGATTTTCATATAAAAATTTCAATTTTTTTAGGTTTTGGGTGGATTTTTAAATTTTTTGGGGGAGGTCACGAATTAAAGTCCTTTTCGCTCTAGGACGCATATTTAAGGAGATATGGGCAAAAGAAGTTTTTCATATAAAAAATTAAATTTTTTTAGGTTTTGGATGGATTTTTCAATTTTTTGGGGGTGGTCACGAATTAAAGTCCTTTTCGCTCTAGGACGCATATTTAAGGAGATATGGGCAAAAGAAGTTTTTCATATAAAAATTTAAATTTTTTTAGGTTTTGGGTGGATTTTTCAATTTTTTGGGGGAGGTCACGAATTAAAGTCCTTTTCGCTCTAGGACGCATATTTAAGGAGATATGGGCAAAAGAAGTTTTTCATATAAAAATTTAAATTTTTTTAGGTTTTGGATGGATTTTTCAATTTTTTGGGGGAGGTCACGAATTAAAGTCCTTTTCGCTCTAGGACGCATATTTAAGGAGATATGGGCAAAAGAAGTTTTTCATATAAAAATTTAAATTTTTTTAGGTTTTGGGTGGATTTTTCAATTTTTTGGGGGAGGTCACGAATTAAAGTCCTTTTCGCTCTAGGACGCTTAGTTTAGGAGATATGGGCAAAAGAAGTTTTTCATATAAAAATTTAAATTTTTTTAGGTTTTGGATGGATTTTTCAATTTTTTTGGGGGAGGTCACGAATTAAAGTCCTTTTCGCTCTAGGACGCATATTTAAGGAGATATGGGCAAAAGAAGTTTTTCATATAAAATTTCAATTTTTTTAGGTTTTGGGTGGATTTTTCAATTTTTTGGCGGTGGTCACGAATTAAAGTCCTTTTCGCTCTAGGACGCTTAGTTTAGGAGATATGGGCAAAAGAACTTTTTCATATAAAAATTTAAATTTTTTTAGGTTTTGGATGGATTTTTCAATTTTTTGGGGGTGGTCACGAATTAAAGTCCTTTTCGCTCTAGGACGCATATTTAAGGAGATATGGGCAAAAGAAGTTTTTCATATAAAAATTTAAATTTTTTTAGGTTTTGGGTGGATTTTTCAATTTTTTGGGGGTGGTCACGAATTAAAGTCCTTTTCGCTCTAGGACGCTTAGTTTAGGAGATATGGGCAAAAGAAGTTTTTCATATAAAAATTTAAATTTTTTTAGGTTTTGGATGGATTTTTCCATTTTTTGGGGGAGGTCACGAATTAAAGTCCTTTTCGCTCTAGGACGCATATTTAAGGAGATATGGGCAAAAGAAGTTTTTCATATAAAAATTTAAATTTTTTTAGGTTTTGGATGGATTTTTCAATTTTTTGGGGATGGTCACGAATTAAAGTCCTTTTCGCTCTAGGACGCATATTTAAGGAGATATGGGCAAAAGAAGTTTTTCATATAAAAATTTAAATTTTTTTAGGTTTTGGATGGATTTTTCAATTTTTTGGGGGAGGTCACGATTTAAAGTCCTTTTCGCTCTAGGACGCATATTTAAGGAGATATGGGCAAAAGAAGATTTTCATATAAAAATTTCAATTTTTTTAGGTTTTGGGTGGATTTTTCAATTTTTTGGGGGAGGTCACGAATTAAAGTCCTTTTCGCTCTAGGACGCTTAGTTTAGGAGATATGGGCAAAAGAAGTTTTTCATATAAAAATTTAAATTTTTTTAGGTTTTGGATGGATTTTTCAATTTTTTGGGGGAGGTCACGAATTAAAGTCCTTTTCGCTCTAGGACGCATATTTAAGGAGATATGGGCAAAAGAAGTTTTTCATATAAAAATTTAAATTTTTTTAGGTTTTGGATGGATTTTTCAATTTTTTGGGGGTGGTCACGAATTAAAGTCCTTTTCGCTCTAGGACGCATATTTAAGGAGATATGGGCAAAAGAAGTTTTTCATATAAAAATTTCAATTTTTTTAGGTTTTGGGTGGATTTTTCAATTTTTTG
Source organism: Haematobia irritans (assembly GCF_050003625.1). Lineage (NCBI taxonomy): Eukaryota > Metazoa > Arthropoda > Insecta > Diptera > Muscidae > Haematobia > Haematobia irritans. The sequence goes on along the minus strand of NC_134397.1, from coordinate 160,530,741 downwards.
GGGGTGGTCACGAATTAAAGTCCTTTTCGCTCTAGGACGCTTAGTTTAGGAGATATGGGCAAAAGAAGTTTTGCATATAAAAATTTAAATTTTTTTAGGTTTTGGATGGATTTTTCAATTTTTTGGGGGAGGTCACGAATTAAAGTCCTTTTCGCTCTAGGACGCATATTTAAGGAGATATGGGCAAAAGAAGTTTTTCATATAAAAATTTCAATTTTTTTAGGTTTTGGGTGGATTTTTCAATTTTTTGGGGGTGGTCACGAATTAAAGTCCTTTTCGCTCTAGGACGCATATTTAAGGAGATATGGGCAAAAGAAGTTTTTCATATAAAAATTTAAATTTTTTTAGGTTTTGGATGGATTTTTCAATTTTTTGGGGGTGGTCACGAATTAAAGTCCTTTTCGCTCTAGGACGCATATTTAAGGAGATATGGGCAAAAGAAGTTTTTCATATAAAAATTTAAATTTTTTTAGGTTTTGGGTGGATTTTTCAATTTTTTGGGGGTGGTCACGAATTAAAGTCCCTTTCGCTCTAGGACGCATATTTAAGGAGATATGGGCAAAAGAAGTTTTTCATATAAAAATTTAAATTTTTTTAGGTTTTGGGTGGATTTTTCAATTTTTTGGGGGAGGTCACGAATTAAAGTCCTTTTCGCTCTAGGACGCATATTTAAGGAGATATGGGCAAAATAAGTTTTTCATATAAAAATTTCAATTTTTTTAGGTTTTGGGTGGATTTTTCAATTTTTTGGGGGTGGTCACGAATTAAAGTCCTTTTCGCTCTAGGACGCTTAGTTTAGGAGATATGGGCAAAATAAGTTTTTCATATAAAAATTTAAATTTTTTTAGGTTTTGGATGGATTTTTCAATTTTTTGGGGGAGGTCACGAATTAAAGTCCTTTTCGCTCTAGGACGCATATTTAAGGAGATATGGGCAAAAGAAGTTTTTCATATAAAAATTTAAATTTTTTTAGGTTTTGGGTGGATTTTTCAAAAAGAAGTTTTTCATATAAAAATTTAAATTTTTTTAGGTTTTGGATGGATTTTTCAATTTTTTGGGGGAGGTCACGAATTAAAGTCCTTTTCGCTCTAGGACGCATATTTAAGGAGATATGGACAAAAGAAGATTTTCATATAAAAATTTCAATTTTTTTAGGTTTTGGGTGGATTTTTAAATTTTTTGGGGGAGGTCACGAATTAAAGTCCTTTTCGCTCTAGGACGCATATTTAAGGAGATATGGGCAAAAGAAGTTTTTCATATAAAAAATTAAATTTTTTTAGGTTTTGGATGGATTTTTCAATTTTTTGGGGGTGGTCACGAATTAAAGTCCTTTTCGCTCTAGGACGCATATTTAAGGAGATATGGGCAAAAGAAGTTTTTCATATAAAAATTTAAATTTTTTTAGGTTTTGGGTGGATTTTTCAATTTTTTGGGGGAGGTCACGAATTAAAGTCCTTTTCGCTCTAGGACGCATATTTAAGGAGATATGGGCAAAAGAAGTTTTTCATATAAAAATTTAAATTTTTTTAGGTTTTGGATGGATTTTTCAATTTTTTGGGGGAGGTCACGAATTAAAGTCCTTTTCGCTCTAGGACGCATATTTAAGGAGATATGGGCAAAAGAAGTTTTTCATATAAAAATTTAAATTTTTTTAGGTTTTGGGTGGATTTTTCAATTTTTTGGGGGAGGTCACGAATTAAAGTCCTTTTCGCTCTAGGACGCTTAGTTTAGGAGATATGGGCAAAAGAAGTTTTTCATATAAAAATTTAAATTTTTTTAGGTTTTGGATGGATTTTTCAATTTTTTTGGGGGAGGTCACGAATTAAAGTCCTTTTCGCTCTAGGACGCATATTTAAGGAGATATGGGCAAAAGAAGTTTTTCATATAAAATTTCAATTTTTTTAGGTTTTGGGTGGATTTTTCAATTTTTTGGCGGTGGTCACGAATTAAAGTCCTTTTCGCTCTAGGACGCTTAGTTTAGGAGATATGGGCAAAAGAACTTTTTCATATAAAAATTTAAATTTTTTTAGGTTTTGGATGGATTTTTCAATTTTTTGGGGGTGGTCACGAATTAAAGTCCTTTTCGCTCTAGGACGCATATTTAAGGAGATATGGGCAAAAGAAGTTTTTCATATAAAAATTTAAATTTTTTTAGGTTTTGGGTGGATTTTTCAATTTTTTGGGGGTGGTCACGAATTAAAGTCCTTTTCGCTCTAGGACGCTTAGTTTAGGAGATATGGGCAAAAGAAGTTTTTCATATAAAAATTTAAATTTTTTTAGGTTTTGGATGGATTTTTCCATTTTTTGGGGGAGGTCACGAATTAAAGTCCTTTTCGCTCTAGGACGCATATTTAAGGAGATATGGGCAAAAGAAGTTTTTCATATAAAAATTTAAATTTTTTTAGGTTTTGGATGGATTTTTCAATTTTTTGGGGATGGTCACGAATTAAAGTCCTTTTCGCTCTAGGACGCATATTTAAGGAGATATGGGCAAAAGAAGTTTTTCATATAAAAATTTAAATTTTTTTAGGTTTTGGATGGATTTTTCAATTTTTTGGGGGAGGTCACGATTTAAAGTCCTTTTCGCTCTAGGACGCATATTTAAGGAGATATGGGCAAAAGAAGATTTTCATATAAAAATTTCAATTTTTTTAGGTTTTGGGTGGATTTTTCAATTTTTTGGGGGAGGTCACGAATTAAAGTCCTTTTCGCTCTAGGACGCTTAGTTTAGGAGATATGGGCAAAAGAAGTTTTTCATATAAAAATTTAAATTTTTTTAGGTTTTGGATGGATTTTTCAATTTTTTGGGGGAGGTCACGAATTAAAGTCCTTTTCGCTCTAGGACGCATATTTAAGGAGATATGGGCAAAAGAAGTTTTTCATATAAAAATTTAAATTTTTTTAGGTTTTGGATGGATTTTTCAATTTTTTGGGGGTGGTCACGAATTAAAGTCCTTTTCGCTCTAGGACGCATATTTAAGGAGATATGGGCAAAAGAAGTTTTTCATATAAAAATTTCAATTTTTTTAGGTTTTGGGTGGATTTTTCAATTTTTTGGGGGTGGTCACGAATTAAAGTCCTTTTCGCTCTAGGACGCTTAGTTTAGGAGATATGGGCAAAAGAAGTTTTGCATATAAAAATTTAAATTTTTTTAGGTTTTGGATGGATTTTTCAATTTTTTGGGGGAGGTCACGAATTAAAGTCCTTTTCGCTCTAGGACGCATATTTAAGGAGATATGGGCAAAAGAAGTTTTTCATATAAAAATTTCAATTTTTTTAGGTTTTGGGTGGATTTTTCAATTTTTTGGGGGTGGTCACGAATTAAAGTCCTTTTCGCTCTAGGACGCATATTTAAGGAGATATGGGCAAAAGAAGTTTTTCATATAAAAATTTAAATTTTTTTAGGTTTTGGATGGATTTTTCAATTTTTTGGGGGTGGTCACGAATTAAAGTCCTTTTCGCTCTAGGACGCATATTTAAGGAGATATGGGCAAAAGAAGTTTTTCATATAAAAATTTAAATTTTTTTAGGTTTTGGGTGGATTTTTCAATTTTTTGGGGGTGGTCACGAATTAAAGTCCCTTTCGCTCTAGGACGCATATTTAAGGAGATATGGGCAAAAGAAGTTTTTCATATAAAAATTTAAATTTTTTTAGGTTTTGGGTGGATTTTTCAATTTTTTGGGGGAGGTCACGAATTAAAGTCCTTTTCGCTCTAGGACGCATATTTAAGGAGATATGGGCAAAAGAAGATTTTCATATAAAAATTTCAATTTTTTTAGGTTTTGGGTGGATTTTTCAATTTTTTGGGGGAGGTCACGAATTAAAGTCCTTTTCGCTCTAGGACGCATATTTAAGGAGATATGGGCAAAAGAAGTTTTTCATATAAAAATTTCAATTTTTTTAGGTTTTGGGTGGATTTTTCAATTTTTTGGGGGTGGTCACGAATTAAAGTCCTTTTCGCTCTAGGACGCTTAGTTTAGGAGATATGGGCAAAAGAAGTTTTTCATATAAAAATTTAAATTTTTTTAGGTTTTGGATGGATTTTTAAATTTTTTGGGGGAGGTCACGAATTAAAGTCCTTTTCGCTCTAGGACGCATATTTAAGGAGATATGGGCAAAAGAAGTTTTTCATATAAAAATTTCAATTTTTTTAGGTTTTGGGTGGATTTTTCAATTTTTTGGGGGAGGTCACGAATTAAAGTCCTTTTCGCTCTAGGACGCATATTTAAGGAGATATGGGCAAAAGAAGTTTTTCATATAAAAATTTAATTTTTTTTAGGTTTTGGATGGATTTTTCAATTTTTTGGGGGAGGTCACGAATTAAAGTCCTTTTCGCTCTAGGACGCATATTTAAGGAGATATGGGCAAAAGAAGTTTTTCATATAAAAATTTAAATTTTTTTAGGTTTTGGATGGATTTTTCAATTTTTTGGGGGAGGTCACGAATTAAAGTCCTTTTCGCTCTAGGACGCATATTTAAGGAGATATGGGCAAAAGAAGTTTTTCATATAAAAATTTAAATTTTTTTAGGTTTTGGATGGATTTTTCAATTTTTTGGGGGTGGTCACGAATTAAAGTCCTTTTCGCTCTAGGACGCTTAGTTTAGGAGATATGGGCAAAAGAAGTTTTTCATATAAAAATTTAAATTTTTTTAGGTTTTGGATGGATTTTTCAATTTTTTGGGGGTGGTCACGAATTAAAGTCCTTTTCGCTCTAGGACGCATATTTAAGGAGATATGGGCAAAAGAAGTTTTTCATATAAAAATTTCAATTTTTTTAGGTTTTGGGTGGATTTTTCAATTTTTTGGGGGTGGTCACGAATTAAAGTCCTTTTCGCTCTAGGACGCTTAGTTTAGGAGATATGGGCAAAAGAAGTTTTTCATATAAAAATTTAAATTTTTTTAGGTTTTGGATGGATTTTTCAATTTTTTGGGGGAGGTCACGAATTAAAGTCCTTTTCGCTCTAGGACGCATATTTAAGGAGATATGGGCAAAAGAAGTTTTTCATATAAAAATTTAATTTTTTTAGGTTTTGGGTGGATTTTTCAATTTTTTGGGGGTGGTCACGAATTAAAGTCCTTTTCGCTCTAGGACGCTTAGTTTAGGAGATATGGGCAAAAGAAGTTTTTCATATAAAAATTTAAATTTTTTTAGGTTTTGGATGGATTTTTCAATTTTTTGGGGGAGGTCACGAATTAAAGTCCTTTTCGCTCTAGGACGCATATTTAAGGAGATATGGGCAAAAGAAGTTTTTCATATAAAAATTTAATTTTTTTTAGGTTTTGGATGGATTTTTCAATTTTTTGGGGGTGGTCACGAATTAAAGTCCTTTTCGCTCTAGGACGCTTAGTTTAGGAGATATGGGCAAAAGAAAAAAATTTAAATTTTTTTAGGTTTTGGATGGATTTTTCAATTTTTTTGGGGTGGTCACGAATTAAAGTCCTTTTCGCTCTAGGACGCATATTTAAGGAGATATGGGCAAAAGAAGTTTTTCATATAAAAATTTCAATTTTTTTTAGGTTTTGGGTGGATTTTTCAATTTTTTGGGGGTGGTCACGAATTAAAGTCCTTTTCGCTCTAGGACGCTTAGTTTAGGAGATATGGGCAAAAGAAGTTTTTCATATAAAAATTTAAATTTTTTTAGATTTTGGATGGATTTTTCAATTTTTTGGGGGAGGTCACGAATTAAAGTCCTTTTCGCTCTAGGACGCATATTTAAGGAGATATGGGCAAAAGAAGTTTTTCATATAAAAATTTCAATTTTTTTAGGTTTTGGGTGGATTTTTCAATTTTTTGGGGGAGGTCACGAATTAAAGTCCTTTTCGCTCTAGGACGCTTAGTTTAGGAGATATGGGCAAAAGAAGTTTTTCATATAAAAATTTAAATTTTTTTAGGTTTTGGATGGATTTTTCAATTTTTTGGGGGAGGTCACGAATTAAAGTCCTTTTCGCTCTAGGACGCATATTTAAGGAGATATGGGCAAAAGAAGTTTTTCATATAAAAATTTAAATTTTTTTTAGGTTTTGAATGGATTTTTCAATTTTTTGGGGGTGGTCACGAATTAAAGTCCCTTTCGCTCTAGGACGCTTAGTTTAGGAGATATGGGCAAAAGAAGTTTTTCATATAAAAATTTAAATTTTTTTAGATTTTGGATGGATTTTTCAATTTTTTGGGGGAGGTCACGAATTAAAGTCCTTTTCGCTCTAGGACGCTTAGTTTAGGAGATATGGGCAAAAGAAGTTTTGCATATAAAAATTTAAATTTTTTTAGGTTTTGGATGGATTTTTCAATTTTTTGGGGGAGGTCACGAATTAAAGTCCTTTTCGCTCTAGGACGCATATTTAAGGAGATATGGGCAAAAGAAGTTTTTCATATAAAAATTTCAATTTTTTTAGGTTTTGGGTGGATTTTTCAATTTTTTGGGGGTGGTCACGAATTAAAGTCCTTTTCGCTCTAGGACGCATATTTAAGGAGATATGGGCAAAAGAAGTTTTTCATATAAAAATTTAAATTTTTTTAGGTTTTGGATGGATTTTTCAATTTTTTGGGGGTGGTAACGAATTAAAGTCCTTTTCGCTCTAGGACGCATATTTAAGGAGATATGGGCAAAAGAAGTTTTTCATATAAAAATTTAAATTTTTTTAGGTTTTGGGTGGATTTTTCAATTTTTTGGGGGTGGTCACGAATTAAAGTCCCTTTCGCTCTAGGACGCATATTTAAGGAGATATGGGCAAAAGAAGTTTTTCATATAAAAATTTAAATTTTTTTAGGTTTTGGGTGGATTTTTCAATTTTTTGGGGGAGGTCACGAATTAAAGTCCTTTTCGCTCTAGGATTTTTAGGTTTTGGGTGGATTTTTCAATTTTTTGGGGGAGGTCACGAATTAAAGTCCTTTTCGCTCTAGGACGCATATTTAAGGAGATATGGGCAAAAGAAGTTTTTCATATAAAAATTTCAATTTTTTTAGGTTTTGGGTGGATTTTTCAATTTTTTGGGGGTGGTCACGAATTAAAGTCCTTTTCGCTCTAGGACGCTTAGTTTAGGAGATATGGGCAAAAGAAGTTTTTCATATAAAAATTTAAATTTTTTTAGGTTTTGGATGGATTTTTCAATTTTTTGGGGGAGGTCACGAATTAAAGTCCTTTTCGCTCTAGGACGCATATTTAAGGAGATATGGGCAAAAGAAGTTTTTCATATAAAAATTTAAATTTTTTTAGGTTTTGGGTGGATTTTTCAATTTTTTGGGGGAGGTCACGAATTAAAGTCCTTTTCGCTCTAGGACGCTTAGTTTAGGAGATATGGGCAAAAGAAGTTTTTCATATAAAAATTTAAATTTTTTTAGGTTATGGATGGATTTTTCAATTTTTTGGGGGAGGTCACGAATTAAAGTCCTTTTCGCTCTAGGACGCATATTTAAGGAGATATGGGCAAAAGAAGATTTTCATATAAAAATTTCAATTTTTTTAGGTTTTGGGTGGAGTTTTCAATTTTTTGGAGGAGGTCACGAATTAAAGTCCTTTTCGCTCTAGGACGCTTAGTTTAGGAGATATGGGCAAAAGAAGTTTTTCATATAAAAATTTAAATTTTTTTAGGTTTTGGATGGATTTTTCAATTTTTTGGGGGAGGTCACGAATTAAAGTCCTTTTCGCTCTAGGACGCATATTTAAGGAGATATGGGCAAAAGAAGTTTTTCATATAAAAATTTAAATTTTTTTAGGTTTTGGATGGATTTTTCAATTTTTTGGGGGAGGTCACGAATTAAAGTCCTTTTCGCTCTAGGACGCATATTTAAGGAGATATGGGCAAAAGAAGTTTTTCATATAAAAATTTCAATTTTTTTAGGTTTTGGGTGGATTTTTCAATTTTTTGGGGGAGGTCACGAATTAAAGTCCTTTTCGCTCTAGGACGCTTAGTTTAGGAGTTATGGGCAAAAGAAGTTTTTCATATAAAAATTTAAATTTTTTTAGATTTTGGATGGATTTTTCAATTTTTTGGGGGAGGTCACGAATTAAAGTCCTTTTCGCTCTAGGACGCATATTTAAGGAGATATGGGCAAAAGAAGTTTTTCATATAAAAATTTCAATTTTTTTAGGTTTTGGGTGGATTTTTCAATTTTTTGGCGGTGGTCACGAATTAAAGTCCTTTTCGCTCTAGGACGCATATTTAAGGAGATATGGGCAAAAGAAGTTTTTCATATAAAAATTTAAATTTTTTTAGGTTTTGGGTGGATTTTTCAATTTTTTGGCGGTGGTCACGAATTAAAGTCCTTTTCGCTCTAGGACGCTTAGTTTAGGAGATATGGGCAAAAGAAGTTTTTCATATAAAAATTTAAATTTTTTTAGGTTTTGGATGGATTTTTCAATTTTTTGGGGGTGGTCACGAATTAAAGTCCTTTTCGCTCTAGGACGCATATTTAAGGAAATATGGGCAAAAGAAGTTTTTCATATAAAAATTTAAATTTTTTTAGGTTTTGGGTGGATTTTTCAATTTTTTGGGGGTGGTCACGAATTAAAGTCCTTTTCGCTCTAGGACGCTTAGTTTAGGAGATATGGGCAAAAGAAGTTTTTCATATAAAAATTTAAATTTTTTTTAGGTTTTGGATGGATTTTTCAATTTTTTGGGGGTGGTCACGAATTAAAGTCCTTTTCGCTCTAGGACGCATATTTAAGGAGATATGGGCAAAAGAAGTTTTTCATATAAAAATTTCAATTTTTTTAGGTTTTGGGTGGATTTTTCAATTTTTTGGGGGTGGTCACGAATTAAAGTCCTTTTCGCTCTAGGACGCTTAGTTTAGGAGATATGGGCAAAAGAAGTTTTTCATATAAAAATTTAAATTTTTTTAGATTTTGGATGGATTTTTCAATTTTTTGGGGGAGGTCACGAATTAAAATCCTTTTCGCTCTAGGACGCATATTTAAGGAGATATGGGCAAAAGAAGTTTTTCATATAAAAATTTCAATTTTTTTAGGTTTTGGGTGGATTTTTCAATTTTTTGGGGGAGGTCACGAATTAAAGTCCTTTTCGCTCTAGGACGCATATTTAAGGAGATATGGGCAAAAGAAGTTTTTCATATAAAAATTTCAATTTTTTTAGGTTTTGGGTGGATTTTTCAATTTTTTGGGGGTGGTCACGAATTAAAGTCCTTTTCGCTCTAGGACGCTTAGTTTAGGAGATATGGGCAAAAGAAGTTTTTCATATAAAAATTTAAATTTTTTTAGGTTTTGGATGGATTTTTCAATTTTTTGGGGGAGGTCACGAATTAAAGTCCTTTTCGCTCTAGGACGCATATTTAAGGAGATATGGGCAAAAGAAGTTTTTCATATAAAAATTTCAATTTTTTTAGGTTTTGGGTGGATTTTTCAATTTTTTTGGGGAGGTCACGAATTAAAGTCCTTTTCGCTCTAGGACGCTTAGTTTAGAAGATATGGGCAAAAGAAGTTTTTCATATAAAAATTTAAATTTTTTTAGGTTTTGGATGGATTTTTCAATTTTTTGGGGGAGGTCACGAATTAAAGTCCTTTTCGCTCTAGGACGCATATTTAAGGAGATATGGGCAAAAGAAGTTTTTCATATAAAAATTTAAATTTTTTTAGGTTTTGGATGGATTTTTCAATTTTTTGGGGGTGGTCACGAATTAAAGTCCTTTTCGCTCTAGGACGCATATTTAAGGAGATATGGGCAAAAGAAGTTTTTCATATAAAAATTTAAATTTTTTTAGGTTTTGGGTGGATTTTTCAATTTTTTGGGGGTGGTCACGAATTAAAGTCCCTTTCGCTCTAGGACGCATATTTAAGGAGATATGGGCAAAAGAAGTTTTTCATATAAAAATTTAAATTTTTTTAGGTTTTGGGTGGATTTTTCAATTTTTTGGGGGAGGTCACGAATTAAAGTCCTTTTCGCTCTAGGACGCATATTTAAGGAGATATGGGCAAAAGAAGATTTTCATATAAAAATTTCAATTTTTTTAGGTTTTGGGTGGATTTTTCAATTTTTTGGGGGAGGTCACGAATTAAAGTCCTTTTCGCTCTAGGACGCATATTTAAGGAGATATGGGCAAAAGAAGTTTTTCATATAAAAATTTCAATTTTTTTAGGTTTTGGGTGGATTTTTCAATTTTTTGGGGGTGGTCACGAATTAAAGTCCTTTTCGCTCTAGGACGCTTAGTTTAGGAGATATGGGCAAAAGAAGTTTTTCATATAAAAATTTAATTTTTTTTAGGTTTTGGATGGATTTTTCAATTTTTTGGGGGAGGTCACGAATTAAAGTCCTTTTCGCTCTAGGACGCATATTTAAGGAGATATGGGCAAAAGAAGTTTTTCATATAAAAATTTAAATTTTTTTAGGTTTTGGATGGATTTTTCAATTTTTTGGGGGTGGTCACGAATTAAAGTCCTTTTCGCTCTAGGACGCATATTTAAGGAGATATGGGCAAAAGAAGTTTTTCATATAAAAATTTAAATTTTTTTAGGTTTTGGATGGATTTTTCAATTTTTTTGGGGGAGGTCACGAATTAAAGTCCTTTTCGCTCTAGGACGCATATTTAAGGAGATATGGGCAAAAGAAGTTTTTCATATAAAAATTTAAATTTTTTTAGGTTTTGGATGGATTTTTCAATTTTTTGGGGGTGGTCACGAATTAAAGTCCTTTTCGCTCTAGGACGCTTAGTTTAGGAGATATGGGCAAAAGAAGTTTTTCATATAAAAATTGAAATTTTTTTAGGTTTTGGATGGATTTTTCAATTTTTTGGGGGAGGTCACGAATTAAAGTCCTTTTCGCTCTAGGACGCATATTTAAGGAGATATGGGCAAACGAAGTTTTTCATATAAAAATTTAATTTTTTTAGGTTTTGGGTGGATTTTTCAATTTTTTGGGGGTGGTCACGAATTAAAGCCCTTTTCGCTCTACGACGCTTAGTTTAGGAGATATGGGCAAAAGAAGTTTTTCATATAAAAATTTAAATTTTTTTAGGTTTTGGATGGATTTTTCAATTTTTTGGGGGAGGTCACGAATTAAAGTCCTTTTCGCTCTAGGACGCATATTTAAGGAGATATGGGCAAAAGAAGTTTTTCATATAAAAATTTAATTTTTTTTAGGTTTTGGGTGGATTTTTCAATTTTTTGGGGGTGGTCACGAATTAAAGTCCTTTTCGCTCTAGGACGCTTAGTTTAGGAGATATGGGCAAAAGAAAAAAATTTAAATTTTTTTAGGTTTTGGATGGATTTTTCAATTTTTTTGGGGTGGTCACGAATTAAAGTCCTTTTCGCTCTAGGACGCATATTTAAGGAGATATGGGCAAAAGAAGTTTTTCATATAAAAATTTCAATTTTTTTTAGGTTTTGGGTGGATTTTTCAATTTTTTGGGGGTGGTCACGAATTAAAGTCCTTTTCGCTCTAGGACGCTTAGTTTAGGAGATATGGGCAAAAAAAGTTTTTCATATAAAAATTTAAATTTTTTTAGATTTTGGATGGATTTTTCAATTTTTTGGGGGAGGTCACGAATTAAAGTCCTTTTCGCTCTAGGACGCATATTTAAGGAGATATGGGCAAAAGAAGTTTTTCATATAAAAATTTCAATTTTTTTAGGTTTTGGGTGGATTTTTCAATTTTTTGGGGGAGGTCACGAATTAAAGTCCTTTTCGCTCTAGGACGCTTAGTTTAGGAGATATGGGCAAAAGAAGTTTTTCATATAAAAATTTAATTTTTTTTAGGTTTTGGATGGATTTTTCAATTTTTTGGGGGAGGTCACGAATTAAAGTCCTTTTCGCTCTAGGACGCATATTTAAGGAGATATGGGCAAAAGAAGTTTTTCATATAAAAATTTAAATTTTTTTTAGGTTTTGGATGGATTTTTAAATTTTTTGGGGGTGGTCACGAATTAAAGTCCCTTTCGCTCTAGGACGCTTAGTTTAGGAGATATGGGCAAAAGAAGTTTTTCATATAAAAATTTAAATTTTTTTAGATTTTGGATGGATTTTTCAATTTTTTGGGGGAGGTCACGAATTAAAGTCCTTTTCGCTCTAGGACGCATATTTAAGGAGATATGGGCAAAAGAAGATTTTCATATAAAAATTTCAATTTTTTTAGGTTTTGGGTGGAGTTTTCAATTTTTTGGAGGAGGTCACGAATTAAAGTCCTTTTCGCTCTAGGACGCTTAGTTTAGGAGATATGGGCAAAAGAAGTTTTTCATATAAAAATTTAAATTTTTTTAGGTTTTGGATGGATTTTTCAATTTTTTGGGGGAGGTCACGAATTAAAGTCCTTTTCGCTCTAGGACGCATATTTAAGGAGATATGGGCAAAAGAAGTTTTTCATATAAAAATTTAAATTTTTTTAGGTTTTGGATGGATTTTTCAATTTTTTGGGGGAGGTCACGAATTAAAGTCCTTTTCGCTCTAGGACGCATATTTAAGGAGATATGGGCAAAAGAAGTTTTTCATATAAAAATTTCAATTTTTTTAGGTTTTGGGTGGATTTTTCAATTTTTTGGGGGAGGTCACGAATTAAAGTCCTTTTCGCACTAGGACGCATATTTAAGGAGATATGGGCAAAAGAAGTTTTTCATATAAAAATTTCAATTTTTTTAGGTTTTGGGTGGATTTTTCAATTTTTTGGGGGAGGTCACGAATTAAAGTCCTTTTCGCTCTAGGACGCATATTTAAGGAGATATGGGCAAAAGAAGTTTTTCATTCAATTTTTTAGGTTTTGGGTGGATTTTTCAATTTTTTGGGGGTGGTCACGAATTAAAGTCCTTTTCGCTCTAGGACGCTTAGTTTAGGAGATATGGGCAAAAGAAGTTTTTCATATAAAAATTTAAATTTTTTTAGGTTTTGGATGGATTTTTCAATTTTTTGGGGGAGGTCACGAATTAAAGTCCTTTTCGCTCTAGGACGCATATTTAAGGAGATATGGGCAAAAGAAGTTTTTCATATAAAAAATTAAATTTTTTAGGTTTTGGGTGGATTTTTCAATTTTTTGGGGGAGGTCACGAATTAAAGTCCTTTTCGCTCTAGGACGCTTAGTTTAGGAGATATGGGCAAAAGAAGTTTTTCATATAAAAATTTAAATTTTTTTAGGTTTTGGATGGATTTTTCAATTTTTTTGGGGTGGTCACGAATTAAAGTCCTTTTCGCTCTAGGACGCATATTTAAGGAGATATGGGCAAAAGAAGTTTTTCATATAAAAATTTCAATTTTTTTTAGGTTTTGGGTGGATTTTTCAATTTTTTGGGGGTGGTCACGAATTAAAGTCCTTTTCGCTCTAGGACGCTTAGTTTAGGAGATATGGGCAAAAAAAGTTTTTCATATAAAAATTTAAATTTTTTTAGATTTTGGATGGATTTTTCAATTTTTTGGGGGAGGTCACGAATTAAAGTCCTTTTCGCTCTAGGACGCATATTTAAGGAGATATGGGCAAAAGAAGTTTTTCATATAAAAATTTCAATTTTTTTAGGTTTTGGGTGGATTTTTCAATTTTTTGGGGGAGGTCACGAATTAAAGTCCTTTTCGCTCTAGGACGCTTAGTTTAGGAGATATGGGCAAAAGAAGTTTTTCATATAAAAATTTAATTTTTTTTAGGTTTTGGATGGATTTTTCAATTTTTTGGGGGAGGTCACGAATTAAAGTCCTTTTCGCTCTAGGACGCATATTTAAGGAGATATGGGCAAAAGAAGTTTTTCATATAAAAATTTAAATTTTTTTTAGGTTTTGGATGGATTTTTCAATTTTTTGGGGGTGGTCACGAATTAAAGTCCCTTTCGCTCTAGGACGCTTAGGTTAGGAGATATGGGCAAAAGAAGTTTTTCATATAAAAATTTAAATTTTTTTAGATTTTGGATGGATTTTTCAATTTTTTGGGGGAGGTCACGAATTAAAGTCCTTTTCGCTCTAGGACGCATATTTAAGGAGATATGGGCAAAAGAAGATTTTCATATAAAAATTTCAATTTTTTTAGGTTTTGGGTGGAGTTTTCAATTTTTTGGAGGAGGTCACGAATTAAAGTCCTTTTCGCTCTAGGACGCTTAGTTTAGGAGATATGGGCAAAAGAAGTTTTTCATATAAAAATTTAAATTTTTTTAGGTTTTGGATGGATTTTTCAATTTTTTGGGGGAGGTCACGAATTAAAGTCCTTTTCGCTCTAGGACGCATATTTAAGGAGATATGGGCAAAAGAAGTTTTTCATATAAAAATTTAAATTTTTTTAGGTTTTGGATGGATTTTTCAATTTTTTGGGGGAGGTCACGAATTAAAGTCCTTTTCGCTCTAGGACGCATATTTAAGGAGATATGGGCAAAAGAAGTTTTTCATATAAAAATTTCAATTTTTTTAGGTTTTGGGTGGATTTTTCAATTTTTTGGGGGAGGTCACGAATTAAAGTCCTTTTCGCTCTAGGACGCATATTTAAGGAGATATGGGCAAAAGAAGTTTTTCATATAAAAATTTCAATTTTTTTAGGTTTTGGGTGGATTTTTCAATTTTTTGGGGGAGGTCACGAATTAAAGTCCTTTTCGCTCTAGGACGCATATTTAAGGAGATATGGGCAAAAGAAGTTTTTCATTCAATTTTTTAGGTTTTGGGTGGATTTTTCAATTTTTTGGGGGTGGTCACGAATTAAAGTCCTTTTCGCTCTAGGACGCTTAGTTTAGGAGATATGGGCAAAAGAAGTTTTTCATATAAAAATTTAAATTTTTTTAGGTTTTGGATGGATTTTTCAATTTTTTGGGGGAGGTCACGAATTAAAGTCCTTTTCGCTCTAGGACGCATATTTAAGGAGATATGGGCAAAAGAAGTTTTTCATATAAAAAATTAAATTTTTTAGGTTTTGGGTGGATTTTTCAATTTTTTGGGGGAGGTCACGAATTAAAGTCCTTTTCGCTCTAGGACGCTTAGTTTAGGAGATATGGGCAAAAGAAGTTTTTCATATAAAAATTTAAATTTTTTTAGGTTTTGGATGGATTTTTCAATTTTTTGGGGGAGGTCACGAATTAAAGTCCTTTTCGCTCTAGGACGCATATTTAAGGAGATATGGGCAAAAGAAGTTTTTCATATAAAAATTTCAATTTTTTATGTTTTGGATGGATTTTTCAATTTTTTGGGGGTGGTCACGAATTAAAGTCCTTTTCGCTCTAGGACGCATATTTAAGGAGATATGGGCAAAAGAAGTTTTTCATATAAAAATTTCAATTTTTTTAGGTTTTGGATGGATTTTTCAATTTGTTGGGGGTGGTCACGAATTAAAGTCCTTTTCGCTCTAGGACGCATATTTAAGGAGATATGGGCAAAAGAAGTTTTTCATATAAAAATTTCAATTTTTTTAGGTTTTGGATGGATTTTTCAATTTTTTGGGGGAGGTCACGAATTAAAGTCCTTTTCGCTCTAGGACGCATATGTAAGGAGATATGGGCAAAAGAAGTTTTTCATATAAAAATTTAAATTTTTTTAGGTTTTGGATGGATCTTTCAATTTTTTGGGGGTGGTCACGAATTAAAGTTCTTTTCGCTCTAGGACGCATATTTAAGGAGATATGGGCAAAAGAAGTTTTTCATATAAAAATTTAAATTTTTTTAGGTTTTGGATGGATTTTTCAATTTTTTGGGGGAGGTCACGAATTAAAGTCCTCTTCGCTGTAGGACGCATATGTAAGGAGATATGGGCAAAAGAAGTTTTTCATATAAAAATTTAAATTTTTTTAGGTTTTGGGTGGATTTTTCAATTTTTTGGGGGTGGTCACGAATTAAAGTCCTTTTCGCTCTAGGACGCTTAGTTTAGGAGATATGGGCAAAAGAAGTTTTTCATATAAAAATTTAAATTTTTTTAGGTTTTGGATGGATTTTTCAATTTTTTGGGGGTGGTCACGAATTAAAGTCCTTTTCGCTCTAGGACGCTTAGTTTAGGAGATATGGGCAAAAGAAGTTTTTCATATAAAAATTTAAATTTTTTTAGGTTTTGGATGGATTTTTCAATTTTTTGGGGGAGGTCACGAATTAAAGTCCTTTTCGCTCTAGGACGCATATTTAAGGAGATATGGGCAAAAGAAGTTTTTCATATAAAAATTTCAATTTTTTTAGGTTTTGGGTGGATTTTTCAATTTTTTGGGGGTGGCCACGAATTAAAGTCCTTTTCGCTCTAGGACGCTTAGTTTAGGAGATATGGGCAAAAGAAGTTTTTCATATAAAAATTTAAATTTTTTTAGGTTTTGGATGGATTTTTCAATTTTTTTGGGGTGGTCACGAATTAAAGTCCTTTTCGCTCTAGGACGCATATTTAAGGAGATATGGGCAAAAGAAGTTTTTCATATAAAAATTTCAATTTTTTTAGGTTTTGGGTGGATTTTTCAATTTTTTGGGGGTGGTCACGAATGAAAGTCCTTTTCGCTCTAGGACGCTTAGTTTAGGAGATATGGGCAAAAGAAGTTTTTCATATAAAAATTTAAATTTTTTTAGATTTTGGATGGATTTTTCAATTTTTTGGGGGAGGTCACGAATTAAAGTCCTTTTCGCTCTAGGACGCATATTTAAGGAGATATGGGCAAAAGGAGTTTTTCATATAAAAATTTCATTTTTTTTAGGTTTTGGGTGGATTTTTCAATTTTTTGGGGGAGGTCACGAATTAAAGTCCTTTTCGCTCTAGGACGCTTAGTTTAGGAGATATGGGCAAAAGAAGTTTTTCATATAAAAATTTCAATTTTTTTAGGTTTTGGGTGGATTTTTCAACTTTTTGGGGGTGGTCACGAATTAAAGTCCTCTTCGCTCTAGGACGCATATTTAAGGAGATATGGGCAAAAGAAGTATTTCATATAAAAATTTCAATTTTTTTAGGGTTTGGGTGGATTTTTCAATTTTTTGGGGGTGGTCACGAATTAAAGTCCTTTTCGCTCTAGGGCGCATATTTAAGGAGATATGGGCAAAAGAAGTTTTTCATATAAAAATTTCAATTTTTTTAGGTTTTGGGTGGATTTTTCAATTTTTTGGCGGTGGTCACGAATTAAAGTCCTTTTCGCTCTAGGACGCATATTTAAGGAGATATGGGCAAAAGAAGTTTTTCATATAAAAATTTCAATTTTTTTAGGTTTTGGGTGGATTTTTAAATTTTTTGGCGGTGGTCACGAATTAAAGTCCTTTTCGCTCTAGGACGCATATTTAAGGAGATATGGGCAAAAGAAGTTTTTCATATAAAAATTTCAATTTTTTTAGGTTTTGGGTGGATGTTTCAATTTTTTGGGGGTGGTCACGAATTAAAGTCCTTTTCGCTCTAGGACGCATATTTAAGTAGATATGGGCAAAAGAAGTTTTCCATATAAAAATTTCAATTTTTTTAGGTTTGGGGTGGATTTTTCAATTTTTTGGGGGGTGGTCACGAATTAAAGTCCTTTTCGCTCTAGGACGCATATTTAAGGAGATATGGGCAAAATAAGTTTTTCATATAAAAATTTCAATTTTTTTAGGTTTTGGGTGGATTTTTCAATTTTTTAGTAGTGGTCACGAATTAAAGTCCTTTTCGCTCTAGGACGCATATTTAAGGAGATATGGGCAAAAGAAGTTTTTCATATAAAAATTTCAATTTTGTTAGGTTTTGGGTGGATTTTTCAATTTTTTGGGGGTGGTCACGAATTAAAGTCCTTTTCGCTCTAGGACGCATATTTAAGGAGATATGGGTAAAAGAAGTTTTTCATATAAAAATTTCAATTTTTTTAGGTTTTGGGTGGATTTTTCAATTTTTTGGCGGTGGTCACGAATTAAAGTCCTTTTCACTCTAGGACGCTTAGTTTAGGAGATATGGGTGGATTTTTCAATTTTTTGGGGGTGGTCACGAATTAAAGTCCTTTTCGCTCTAGGACGCATATTTAAGGAGATATGGGCAAAAGAAGTTTTTCATATAAAAATTTCAATTTTTTTAGGTTTTGGGTGGATTTTTCAATTTTTTGGGGGTGGTCACGAATTAAAGTCCTTTTCGCTCTAGGACGCATATTTAAGGAGATATGGGCAAAAGAAGTTTTTCATATAAAAATTTCAATTTTTTTAGGTTTTGGGTGGATTTTTCAATTTTTTGGGGGTGGTCACGAATTAAAGTTCTTTTCGCTCTAGGACGCATATTTAAGGAGATATGGGCAAAAGAAGTTTTTCATATAAAAATTTCAATTTTTTTAGGTTTTGGGTGGATTTTTCAATTTTTTGGGGGTGGTCACGAATTAAAGTCCTTTTCGCTCTAGGACGCATATTTAAGGAGATATGGGCAAAAGAAGTTTTTCATATAAAAATTTAATTTTTTTTTAGGTTTTGTGTGGATTTTTCAATTTTTTGGGGGTGGTCACGAATTAAAGTCCTTTTCGCTCTAGGACGCATATTTAAGGAGATATGGGTAAAAGAAGTTTTTCATATAAAAATTTCAATTTTTTTAGGTTTTGGGTGGATTTTTCAATTTTTTGGCGGTGGTCACGAATTAAAGTCCTTTTCGCTCTAGGACGCATATTTAAGGAGATATGGGCAAAAGAAGTTTTTCATATAAAAATTTAATTTTTTTTTAGGTTTTGTGTGGATTTTTCAATTTTTTGGCGGTGGTCACGAATTAAAGTCCTTTTCGCTCTAGGACGCATATTTAAGGAGATATGGGCAAAAGAAGTTTTTCATATAAAAATTTCAATTTTTTTAGGTTTTGGGTGGATTTTTCAATTTTTTGGGGGTGGTCACGAATTAAAGTCCTTTTCGCTCTACACACAAAAAATTATCTCCAAAATTTTTTCAATTAAACACTTAACTGAATTTGGAAACGGATTCAATTAATATGTTAATTGATTCAATTAATTATTTAATCAAAACCGAATAAAAAACAATTAAAAAAATGATTGATATTTGTTACGTTTCCAATTAAAATATTAATTGATTCAATCAATTTGTTAATCAATTCGGAAATAATTTTCAATTACAAACGTGATTGAAAATTTTCCCGTTTCCAATTACACATGTGATTGATCCAATCACCTTTGTGATTGAAATTGAATAATTTTGAGCAATGGAAAGAGCGAAAAGAGAACAATAGAATGGGTATTTATTCAACAATGTATGACGGAGAGATCAGTCTGTGGAAGTAACTCGTAACGAACGGTTGGGTTTTTGTTTTTCGCGTAAATTGAAAAACATGATTGGCGACATTCTGTCTGCTGCATTCAAAATGTGTGCATAAATATTTTGAACGCAACAACAAATCATAGCAAAGGGTTGAAATAAATAAAGTGTGCAACAACAAACGGCCACGTGGTAAAGGTTTGAAAAAAAATATATGAGAAAATGCATTTGAAATTACCTTTGTTTGTGTTTTGTGGTATTGTAAAAATGGAAAACAATCTACGTTTATTGGTAAGAAATTGTGAAATGTGAATACCGTTTTCCATTGAAGCCTGTTTACATTAAACAGACTAAAATAATATATTTTTTTATTCATTTCTTTTAGAGACCAATTTTATTTCGTGAAATTGACCAATCAATCCAATCAAATCCCTCATTTTATCAATTATAATATATAAGAATATGTTTGCAATAAAAAAGTGGGTACCGTATTAATCTCTTAAAATTATAAATTTTTTTCACTCCTAGTTCTTAAAACCAAGAGCGGTATGGGTTTTTTGGAAGATTCACCTTGAAGTTGCGAAGTGGCGTTGGCATTAAATTGCATTTTTGTTTTACCTGCCTTTTTCAGTTTGAACCCAAATAGAGAGCAGTATATCTGATATATAAACCAGCGTTGCCAATTTAGCTTTTTTCCCGCTAGATTTGGCTTTTTTTGAAGACGTTTAGCGGGAAAAAATGCATTTAGCTTTTAGCTTTTTTTCTGGCTTTTTTCATGACCCTTTTAGCTATTTTTGGCTTTTTTTATTTTCGACATGTTTCTATTGAAATATGGATAAATCGGCGTTTTTATCTAAGCCTTGCTGCAAGTATAAGGGTTTCCACATATTTCAAAGCTCAGGTGAAACATTAATAATGAGTCCAGCCATTATGCGGGAATTTTTGTAGCAAATACACCTTGTTGTAAAGTTTTTTCATTATATACATAAAAGTTATCGTAAACTTTAAATCTACTATTACCATACAAATTTGTTAGATAAACTGTCAGTAAATTATTGGGAATAGTATCATTTGACTCGTTTATCCTTTTTATGTTATTATAATATTCTAAAGTTATTACGATGTTACTAAATTAAAATAGTAGATGTGAATAGCTTTGTGCACTGAAAAAATGTGGGCGTCTCCTTAAAATACGAACACGAATTTTGGTTATAATAGCATTTGTGAATTTCTTTTATATAAACTGTTTTCCTTGTCCAAAAGACGATAAAGTCGTTTTGTCCTTATAATTAAGTGATTCAACTTAAAAATGGGTATGTTTTCATGAAAGAAGGAAGAATTAATGAAATAGTCTTTAAATGTGAGGAGTTTTTGCATCTTAACCACAAACCAAAATAGCGTTCAAAAATAGAAGATGTTTTTCAACACTTTATTTTAAAAACGTATATATACAATAATTTCTACTTGAAGTCGAGTCTGAATTTGGAAATTTAAGTTGGCGTTAGCACGTTTTTAAAGCACTTTGATAGCTCATGAAGAAAAGGAAAATGTTTTTACTGAGAAATGTAAACTATAGGTATTTTCTACAATTTAAATAAAAGTAATGTATTTCGAATTTTTTCACAATTTCAAATCCAAACTAAATTTTTTTTTAAAAAAATGACAAATCATTTTTTTCCAAATCTAAAGCATGCTTAGATCATTTAATATTTTAAAATAACAAGTAAATAAAATAGAGGTGTTGGGAAGGTAGCTCCCACAAAACGAAGGACTTCCAGTAAAAAATTTGTGATAGTAATCAAAATGTATCGAATACGCAAACAGAGTTAATATGCCTTAGATATTGTTACAGTCTCACAGAAGTGGAATTAAAATGAAAATAATATGCATTGTAAGTGAAATAAAGCCTTTAAGTTTGTTAAATTTCAATCAAAAATGTGACTTTTGATACAAAAAAATTTAGCTTTTTTTCTAGCTATTTTTTAGCATTTTTTAGCTTTTTTTAGCTATTTTTTTGGGCAAATCTAGCGGTTTTTGGTGAAACAATTCTGGCAACGCTGATATAAACTAATGAGCTGATATAAACTAATGTAATGGTAAAAAAGTTCTTTCTTTTGGATTAAAAAAAAATGAAAAATATCCGAAAATAATAAAAATATGTATTTTCCATTTATATTTTTCCTATTTCCAGAATTTGCAAAGTATCATCAATATAATACCAAATATTACATTGCTTTCCCATTATTTTTGTCTTTGAGTGGTTCAAATTTTAATAGACGATTTCAATGTGTGGAAATTGTTACTAAAATTAAATTACCGAGCTCCTTAATACACCTTTTTATGCTAAAAGACTACCACTGCAAAAGAAGATTATAAATCTGCAACCTGGAACTAAGAATTGAACTTGATATTCTATGCAGGTAATGTTTAACAAAATTAACTTTTAATTGAACAAAATTAAATTCGAATTATTTTGTTTACTTTCAGAAAAACTAAGGCTGCTGATTTATTGGAAATCTAGGCGCATCTACATATTAGATGGAACATGCTAACATGGTTATTGTTATAAGGAAGATAGTGATTTATATAATTTATTTTTTCACCCTATAGTTGTTATTGATAGTAATTGTATTTGTAAGTTATGTTAGAACAAAACACAAATGACAAGAACCAAATTTATTTGTCTATTGCATAATTCAAAAAATAATAAAATATTAAATATGTTTTATGAGAAACACACATTTTCTTTTATTTCAAATAAAACTAAATACGATTTTGGGGTCGCAATATATAAATTTGTTGATCGAAATTTATAGCCAATTTCAATTAATTATTTAATTGAATGAATCAAATAGTTGATTGATTTTTGTCGCGACATTAATTAAAATTTTAATTGATTCAATTAAAACTGTGATTGAATTTTATGTTAAAAATCAATCACGTTTTTAATTGATTCAATCACACAATTAATTGATTCCGTGACAAAAGTCAATTAAATTTTTATTTAAAAATCGTGTTGGTTTTCAATCAAAATGGGTGATTGATACTATCATTTTCGTGATTGAAGACATTTCAATTAAAAAAATGATTGAATCCGCGATTTTCGTGATTGAAATCAAAAAATTTTTTTTTGTGTGTAGGACGCATATTTAGGGAGATATGGGTAAAAGAAGTTTTTCATATAAAAATTTCAATTTTTTTAGGTTTTGGGTGGATTTTTCAATTTTTTGGCGGTGGTCACGAATTAAAGTCCTTTTCACTCTAGGACGCTTAGTTTAGGAGATATGGGCAAAAGAAGTTTTTCATATAAAAATTTCAATTTTTTTAGGTTTTGGGTGGATTTTTCAATTTTTTGGGGGAGGTCACGAATTAAAGTCCTTTTTGCTCTAGGACGCATATTTAAGGAGATATGGGCAAAAGAAGTTTTTCATATAAAAATTTCAATTTTTTTAGGTTTTGGATGGATTTTGCAATTTTTTGGGGGAGGTCACGAATTAAAGTCCTTTTCGCTCTAGGACGCATATTTAAGGAGATATGGGCAAAAGAAGTTTTTCATATAAAATTTCAATTTTTTTAGGTTTTGGGTGGATTTTTCAATTTTTTGGGGGAGGTCACGAATTAAAGTCCTTTTCGCTCTAGGACGCTTAGTTTAGGAGATATGGGCAAAAGAAGTTTTTCATATAAAAATTTAATTTTTTTAGGTTTTGGATGGATTTTTCAATTTTTTGGGGGAGGTCACGAATTAAAGTACTTTTCGCTCTAGGACGCATATTTAAGGAGATATGGGCAAAAGAAGTTTTTCATATAAAAATTTAAATTTTTTTAGGTTTTGGATGGATTTTTCAATTTTTTGGGGGTGGTCACGAATTAAAGTCCTTTTCGCTCTAGGACGCATATTTAAGGAGATATGGGCAAAAGAAGTTTTTCATATAAAAATTTAAATTTTTTTAGGTTTTGGATGGATTTTTCAATTTTTTGGGGGAGGTCACGAATTAAAGTCCTTTTCGCTCTAGGACGCATATTTAAGGAGATATGGGCAAAAGAAGATTTTCATATAAAAATTTAAATTTTTTTAGGTTTTGGGTGGATTTTTCAATTTTTTGGGGGAGGTCACGAATTAAAGTCCTTTTCGCTCTAGGACGCTTAGTTTAGGAGATATGGGCAAAAGAAGTTTTTCATATAAAAGTTTAAATTTTTTTAGGTTTTGGATGGATTTTTCAATTTTTTGGGGGAGGTCACGAATTAAAGTCCTTTTCGCTCTAGGACGCATATTTAAGGAGATATGGGCAAAAGAAGTTTTTCATATAAAAATTTAAATTTTTTTAGGTTTTGGATGGATTTTTCAATTTTTTGGGGGAGGTCACGAATTAAAGTCCTTTTCGCTCTAGGACGCATATTTAAGGAGATATGGGCAAAAGAAGTTTTTCATATAAAAATTTAAATTTTTTTAGGTTTTGGATGGATTTTTCAATTTTTTGGGGGAGGTCACGAATTAAAGTCCTTTTCGCTCTAGGACGCATATGTAAGGAGATATGGGCAAAAGAAGTTTTTCATATAAAAATTTAAATTTTTTTAGATTTTGGATGGATTTTTCAATTTTTTGGGGGTGGTCACGAATTAAAGTCCTTTTCGCTCTAGGACGCATATTTAAGGAGATATGGGCAAAAGAAGTTTTTCATATAAAAATTTAAATTTTTTTATGTTTTGGATGGATTTTTCAATTTTTTGGGGGAGGTCACGAATTAAAGTCCTCTTCGCTCTAGGACGCATATGTAAGGAGATATGGGCAAAAGAAGTTTTTCATATAAAAATTTAAATTTTTTTAGGTTTTGGGTGGATTTTTCAATTTTTTGGGGGTGGTCACGAATTAAAGTCCTTTTCGCTCTAGGACGCTTAGTTTAGGAGATATGGGCAAAAGAAGTTTTTCATATAAAAATTTAAATTTTTTTAG
This sequence comes from Haematobia irritans, assembly GCF_050003625.1. Lineage (NCBI taxonomy): Eukaryota > Metazoa > Arthropoda > Insecta > Diptera > Muscidae > Haematobia > Haematobia irritans. Next base: position 160,506,734 of record NC_134397.1, on the reverse strand, counting down.
TTTTTGGATGGATTTTTCAATTTTTTGGGGGTGGTCACGAATTAAAGTCCTTTTCGCTCTAGGACGCTTAGTTTAGGAGATATGGGCAAAAGAAGTTTTTCATATAAAAATTTAAATTTTTTTAGGTTTTGGATGGATTTTTCAATTTTTTGGGGGAGGTCACGAATTAAAGTCCTTTTCGCTCTAGGACGCTTAGTTTAGGAGATATGGGCAAAAGAAGTTTTTCATATAAAAATTTAAATTTTTTTAGGTTTTGGATGGATTTTTCAATTTTTTGGGGGAGGTCACGAATTAAAGTCCTTTTCGCTCTAGGACGCTTAGTTTAGGAGATATGGGCAAAAGAAGTTTTTCATATAAAAATTTAAATTTTTTTAGGTTTTGGATGGATTTTTCAATTTTTTGGGGGAGGTCACGAATTAAAGTCCTTTTCGCTCTAGGACGCTTAGTTTAGGAGATATGGGCAAAAGAAGTTTTTCATATAAAAATTTAAATTTTTTTAGGTTTTGGATGGATTTTTCAATTTTTTGGGGGAGGTCACGAATTAAAGTCCTTTTCGCTCTAGGACGCTTAGTTTAGGAGATATGGGCAAAAGAAGTTTTTCATATAAAAATTTAAATTTTTTTAGGTTTTGGATGGATTTTTCAATTTTTTGGGGGAGGTCACGAATTAAAGTCCTTTTCGCTCTAGGACGCATATTTAAGGAGATATGGGCAAAAGAAGTTTTTCATATAAAAATTTCAATTTTTTTAGGTTTTGGGTGGATTTTTCAATTTTTTGGGGGTGGTCACGAATTAAAGTCCTTTTCGCTCTAGGACGCATATTTAAGGAGATATGGGCAAAAGAAGTTTTTCATATAAAAATTTAAATTTTTTTAGGTTTTGGATGGATTTTTCAATTTTTTGGGGGAGGTCACGAATTAAAGTCCTTTTCGCTCTAGGACGCATATTTAAGGAGATATGGGCAAAAGAAGTTTTTCATATAAAAATTTCAATTTTTTTAGGTTTTGGGTGGATTTTTCAATTTTTTGGGGGTGGTCACGAATTAAAGTCCTTTTCGCTCTAGGACGCTTAGTTTAGGAGATATGGGCAAAAGAAGTTTTTCATATAAAAATTTAAATTTTTTTAGATTTTGGATGGATTTTTCAATTTTTTGGGGGAGGTCACGAATTAAAGTCCTTTTCGCTCTAGGACGCATATTTAAGGAGATATGGGCAAAAGAAGTTTTTCATATAAAAATTTAAATTTTTTTAGGTTTTGGGTGGATTTTTCAATTTTTTGGGGGAGGTCACGAATTAAAGTCCTTTTCGCTCTAGGACGCTTAGTTTAGGAGATATGGGCAAAAGAAGTTTTTCATATAAAAATTTAAATTTTTTTAGGTTTTGGGTGGATTTTTCAATTTTTTGGGGGTGGTCACGAATTAAAGTCCTTTTCGCTCTAGGACGCTTAGTTTAGGAGATATGGGCAAAAGAAGTTTTTCATATAAAAATTTAAATTTTTTTAGGTTTTGGATGGATTTTTCAATTTTTTGGGGGAGGTCACGAATTAAAGTCCTTTTCGCTCTAGGACGCATATTTAAGGAGATATGGGCAAAAGAAGTTTTTCATATAAAAATTTCAATTTTTTTAGGTTTTGGGTGGATTTTTCAATTTTTTGGGGGTGGTCACGAATTAAAGTCCTTTTCGCTCTAGGACGCATATTTAAGGAGATATGGGCAAAAGAAGTTTTTCATATAAAAATTTAAATTTTTTTAGGTTTTGGATGGATTTTTCAATTTTTTGGGGGAGGTCACGAATTAAAGTCCTTTTCGCTCTAGGACGCATATTTAAGGAGATATGGGCAAAAGAAGTTTTTCATATAAAAATTTCAATTTTTTTAGGTTTTGGGTGGATTTTTCAATTTTTTGGGGGTGGTCACGAATTAAAGTCCTTTTCGCTCTAGGACGCTTAGTTTAGGAGATATGGGCAAAAGAAGTTTTTCATATAAAAATTTAAATTTTTTTAGATTTTGGATGGATTTTTCAATTTTTTGGGGGAGGTCACGAATTAAAGTCCTTTTCGCTCTAGGACGCATATTTAAGGAGATATGGGCAAAAGAAGTTTTTCATATAAAAATTTAAATTTTTTTAGGTTTTGGGTGGATTTTTCAATTTTTTGGGGGAGGTCACGAATTAAAGTCCTTTTCGCTCTAGGACGCTTAGTTTAGGAGATATGGGCAAAAGAAGTTTTTCATATAAAAATTTAAATTTTTTTAGGTTTTGGGTGGATTTTTCAATTTTTTGGGGGTGGTCACGAATTAAAGTCCTTTTCGCTCTAGGACGCTTAGTTTAGGAGATATGGGCAAAAGAAGTTTTTCATATAAAAATTTAAATTTTTTTAGGTTTTGGATGGATTTTTCAATTTTTTGGGGGTGGTCACGAATTAAAGTCCTTTTCGCTCTAGGACGCTTAGTTTAGGAGATATGGGCAAAAGAAGTTTTTCATATAAAAATTTAAATTTTTTTAGGTTTTGGATGGATTTTTCAATTTTTTGGGGGAGGTCACGAATTAAAGTCCTTTTCGCTCTAGGACGCATATTTAAGGAGATATGGGCAAAAGAAGTTTTTCATATAAAAATTTCAATTTTTTTAGGTTTTGGGTGGATTTTTCAATTTTTTGGGGGTGGCCACGAATTAAAGTCCTTTTCGCTCTAGGACGCTTAGTTTAGGAGATATGGGCAAAAGAAGTTTTTCATATAAAAATTTAAATTTTTTTAGGTTTTGGATGGATTTTTCAATTTTTTTGGGGTGGTCACGAATTAAAGTCCTTTTCGCTCTAGGACGCATATTTAAGGAGATATGGGCAAAAGAAGTTTTTCATATAAAAATTTCAATTTTTTTAGGTTTTGGGTGGATTTTGCAATTTTTTGGGGGTGGTCACGAATGAAAGTCCTTTTCGCTCTAGGACGCTTAGTTTAGGAGATATGGGCAAAAGAAGTTTTTCATATAAAAATTTAAATTTTTTTAGATTTTGGATGGATTTTTCAATTTTTTGGGGGAGGTCACGAATTAAAGTCCTTTTCGCTCTAGGACGCATATTTAAGGAGATATGGGCAAAAGGAGTTTTTCATATAAAAATTTCATTTTTTTTAGGTTTTGGGTGGATTTTTCAATTTTTTGGGGGAGGTCACGAATTAAAGTCCTTTTCGCTCTAGGACGCTTAGTTTAGGAGATATGGGCAAAAGAAGTTTTTCATATAAAAATTTCAATTTTTTTAGGTTTTGGGTGGATTTTTCAATTTTTTGGGGGTGGTCACGAATTAAAGTCCTTTTCGCTCTAGGACGCTTAGTTTAGGAGATATGGGCAAAAGAAGTTTTTCATATAAAAATTTAAATTTTTTTAGGTTTTGGGTGGATTTTTCAATTTTTTGGGGGTGGTCACGAATTAAAGTCCTTTTCGCTCTAGGACGCTTAGTTTAGGAGATATGGGCAAAAGAAGTTTTTCATATAAAAATTTAAATTTTTTTAGTTTTTGGATGGATTTTTCAATTTTTTGGGGGTGGTCACGAATTAAAGTCCTTTTCGCTCTAGGACGCTTAGTTTAGGAGATATGGGCAAAAGAAGTTTTTCATATAAAAATTTAAATTTTTTTAGGTTTTGGATGGATTTTTCAATTTTTTGGGGGAGGTCACGAATTAAAGTCCTTTTCGCTCTAGGACGCTTAGTTTAGGAGATATGGGCAAAAGAAGTTTTTCATATAAAAATTTAAATTTTTTTAGGTTTTGGATGGATTTTTCAATTTTTTGGGGGAGGTCACGAATTAAAGTCCTTTTCGCTCTAGGACGCTTAGTTTAGGAGATATGGGCAAAAGAAGTTTTTCATATAAAAATTTAAATTTTTTTAGGTTTTGGATGGATTTTTCAATTTTTTGGGGGAGGTCACGAATTAAAGTCCTTTTCGCTCTAGGACGCTTAGTTTAGGAGATATGGGCAAAAGAAGTTTTTCATATAAAAATTTAAATTTTTTTAGGTTTTGGATGGATTTTTCAATTTTTTGGGGGAGGTCACGAATTAAAGTCCTTTTCGCTCTAGGACGCTTAGTTTAGGAGATATGGGCAAAAGAAGTTTTTCATATAAAAATTTAAATTTTTTTAGGTTTTGGATGGATTTTTCAATTTTTTGGGGGAGGTCACGAATTAAAGTCCTTTTCGCTCTAGGACGCATATTTAAGGAGATATGGGCAAAAGAAGTTTTTCATATAAAAATTTCAATTTTTTTAGGTTTTGGGTGGATTTTTCAATTTTTTGGGGGTGGTCACGAATTAAAGTCCTTTTCGCTCTAGGACGCATATTTAAGGAGATATGGGCAAAAGAAGTTTTTCATATAAAAATTTAAATTTTTTTAGGTTTTGGATGGATTTTTCAATTTTTTGGGGGAGGTCACGAATTAAAGTCCTTTTCGCTCTAGGACGCATATTTAAGGAGATATGGGCAAAAGAAGTTTTTCATATAAAAATTTCAATTTTTTTAGGTTTTGGGTGGATTTTTCAATTTTTTGGGGGTGGTCACGAATTAAAGTCCTTTTCGCTCTAGGACGCTTAGTTTAGGAGATATGGGCAAAAGAAGTTTTTCATATAAAAATTTAAATTTTTTTAGATTTTGGATGGATTTTTCAATTTTTTGGGGGAGGTCACGAATTAAAGTCCTTTTCGCTCTAGGACGCATATTTAAGGAGATATGGGCAAAAGAAGTTTTTCATATAAAAATTTAAATTTTTTTAGGTTTTGGGTGGATTTTTCAATTTTTTGGGGGAGGTCACGAATTAAAGTCCTTTTCGCTCTAGGACGCTTAGTTTAGGAGATATGGGCAAAAGAAGTTTTTCATATAAAAATTTAAATTTTTTTAGGTTTTGGGTGGATTTTTCAATTTTTTGGGGGTGGTCACGAATTAAAGTCCTTTTCGCTCTAGGACGCTTAGTTTAGGAGATATGGGCAAAAGAAGTTTTTCATATAAAAATTTAAATTTTTTTAGGTTTTGGATGGATTTTTCAATTTTTTGGGGGTGGTCACGAATTAAAGTCCTTTTCGCTCTAGGACGCTTAGTTTAGGAGATATGGGCAAAAGAAGTTTTTCATATAAAAATTTAAATTTTTTTAGGTTTTGGATGGATTTTTCAATTTTTTGGGGGAGGTCACGAATTAAAGTCCTTTTCGCTCTAGGACGCATATTTAAGGAGATATGGGCAAAAGAAGTTTTTCATATAAAAATTTCAATTTTTTTAGGTTTTGGGTGGATTTTTCAATTTTTTGGGGGTGGCCACGAATTAAAGTCCTTTTCGCTCTAGGACGCTTAGTTTAGGAGATATGGGCAAAAGAAGTTTTTCATATAAAAATTTAAATTTTTTTAGGTTTTGGATGGATTTTTCAATTTTTTTGGGGTGGTCACGAATTAAAGTCCTTTTCGCTCTAGGACGCATATTTAAGGAGATATGGGCAAAAGAAGTTTTTCATATAAAAATTTCAATTTTTTTAGGTTTTGGGTGGATTTTGCAATTTTTTGGGGGTGGTCACGAATGAAAGTCCTTTTCGCTCTAGGACGCTTAGTTTAGGAGATATGGGCAAAAGAAGTTTTTCATATAAAAATTTAAATTTTTTTAGATTTTTGATGGATTTTTCAATTTTTTGGGGGAGGTCACGAATTAAAGTCCTTTTCGCTCTAGGACGCATATTTAAGGAGATATGGGCAAAAGGAGTTTTTCATATAAAAATTTCATTTTTTTTAGGTTTTGGGTGGATTTTTCAATTTTTTGGGGGAGGTCACGAATTAAAGTCCTTTTCGCTCTAGGACGCTTAGTTTAGGAGATATGGGCAAAAGAAGTTTTTCATATAAAAATTTCAATTTTTTTAGGTTTTGGGTGGATTTTTCAACTTTTTGGGGGTGGTCACGAATTAAAGTCCTCTTCGCTCTAGGACGCATATTTAAGGAGATATGGGCAAAAGAAGTTTTTCATATAAAAATTTCAATTTTTTTAGGGTTTGGGTGGATTTTTCAATTTTTTGGGGGTGGTCACGAATTAAAGTCCTTTTCGCTCTAGGGCGCATATTTAAGGAGATATGGGCAAAAGAAGTTTTTCATATAAAAATTTCAATTTTTTTAGGTTTTGGGTGGATTTTTCAATTTTTTGGCGGTGGTCACGAATTAAAGTCCTTTTCGCTCTAGGACGCATATTTAAGGAGATATGGGCAAAAGAAGTTTTTCATATAAAAATTTCAATTTTTTTAGGTTTTGGGTGGATTTTTAAATTTTTTGGCGGTGGTCACGAATTAAAGTCCTTTTCGCTCTAGGACGCATATTTAAGGAGATATGGGCAAAAGAAGTTTTTCATATAAAAATTTCAATTTTTTTAGGTTTTGGGTGGATGTTTCAATTTTTTGGGGGTGGTCACGAATTAAAGTCCTTTTCGCTCTAGGACGCATATTTAAGTAGATATGGGCAAAAGAAGTTTTCCATATAAAAATTTCAATTTTTTTAGGTTTGGGGTGGATTTTTCAATTTTTTGGGGGGTGGTCACGAATTAAAGTCCTTTTCGCTCTAGGACGCATATTTAAGGAGATATGGGCAAAATAAGTTTTTCATATAAAAATTTCAATTTTTTTAGGTTTTGGGTGGATTTTTCAATTTTTTAGTAGTGGTCACGAATTAAAGTCCTTTTCGCTCTAGGACGCATATTTAAGGAGATATGGGCAAAAGAAGTTTTTCATATAAAAATTTCAATTTTGTTAGGTTTTGGGTGGATTTTTCAATTTTTTGGGGGTGGTCACGAATTAAAGTCCTTTTCGCTCTAGGACGCATATTTAAGGAGATATGGGTAAAAGAAGTTTTTCATATAAAAATTTCAATTTTTTTAGGTTTTGGGTGGATTTTTCAATTTTTTGGCGGTGGTCACGAATTAAAGTCCTTTTCACTCTAGGACGCTTAGTTTAGGAGATATGGGTGGATTTTTCAATTTTTTGGGGGTGGTCACGAATTAAAGTCCTTTTCGCTCTAGGACGCATATTTAAGGAGATATGGGCAAAAGAAGTTTTTCATATAAAAATTTCAATTTTTTTAAGTTTTGGGTGGATTTTTCAATTTTTTGGGGGTGGTCACGAATTAAAGTCCTTTTCGCTCTAGGACGCATATTTAAGGAGATATGGGCAAAAGAAGTTTTTCATATAAAAATTTCAATTTTTTTAGGTTTTGGGTGGATTTTTCAATTTTTTGGGGGTGGTCACGAATTCAAGTTCTTTTCGCTCTAGGACGCATATTTAAGGAGATATGGGCAAAAGAAGTTTTTCATATAAAAATTTCAATTTTTTTAGGTTTTGGGTGGATTTTTCAATTTTTTGGGGGTGGTCACGAATTAAAGTCCTTTTCGCTCTAGGACGCATATTTAAGGAGATATGGGCAAAAGAAGTTTTTCATATAAAAATTTAATTTTTTTTAGGTTTTGTGTGGATTTTTCAATTTTTTGGGGGTGGTCACGAATTAAAGTCCTTTTCGCTCTAGGACGCATATTTAAGGAGATATGGGTAAAAGAAGTTTTTCATATAAAAATTTCAATTTTTTTAGGTTTTGGGTGGATTTTTCAATTTTTTGGCGGTGGTCACGAATTAAAGTCCTTTTCGCTCTAGGACGCATATTTAAGGAGATATGGGCAAAAGAAGTTTTTCATATAAAAATTTAATTTTTTTTTAGGTTTTGTGTGGATTTTTCAATTTTTTGGCGGTGGTCACGAATTAAAGTCCTTTTCGCTCTAGGACGCATATTTAAGGAGATATGGGCAAAAGAAGTTTTTCATATAAAAATTTCAATTTTTTTAGGTTTTGGGTGGATTTTTCAATTTTTTGGGGGTGGTCACGAATTAAAGTCCTTTTCGCTCTAGGACGCATATTTAGGGAGATATGGGTAAAAGAAGTTTTTCATATAAAAATTTCAATTTTTTTAGGTTTTGGGTGGATTTTTCAATTTTTTGGCGGTGGTCACGAATTAAAGTCCTTTTCACTCTAGGACGCTTAGTTTAGGAGATATGGGCAAAAGAAGTTTTTCATATAAAAATTTCAATTTTTTTAGGTTTTGGGTGGATTTTTCAATTTTTTGGGGGAGGTCACGAATTAAAGTCCTTTTTGCTCTAGGACGCATATTTAAGGAGATATGGGCAAAAGAAGTTTTTCATATAAAAATTTCAATTTTTTTAGGTTTTGGATGGATTTTGCAATTTTTTGGGGGAGGTCACGAATTAAAGTCCTTTTCGCTCTAGGACGCATATTTAAGGAGATATGGGCAAAAGAAGTTTTTCATATAAAATTTCAATTTTTTTAGGTTTTGGGTGGATTTTTCAATTTTTTGGGGGAGGTCACGAATTAAAGTCCTTTTCGCTCTAGGACGCTTAGTTTAGGAGATATGGGCAAAAGAAGTTTTTCATATAAAAATTTAATTTTTTTAGGTTTTGGATGGATTTTTCAATTTTTTGGGGGTGGTCACGAATTAAAGTACTTTTCGCTCTAGGACGCATATTTAAGGAGATATGGGCAAAAGAAGTTTTTCATATAAAAATTTAAATTTTTTTAGGTTTTGGATGGATTTTTCAATTTTTTGGGGGTGGTCACGAATTAAAGTCCTTTTCGCTCTAGGACGCATATTTAAGGAGATATGGGCAAAAGAAGTTTTTCATATAAAAATTTAAATTTTTTTAGGTTTTGGATGGATTTTTCAATTTTTTGGGGGAGGTCACGAATTAAAGTCCTTTTCGCTCTAGGACGCATATTTAAGGAGATATGGGCAAAAGAAGATTTTCATATAAAAATTTAAATTTTTTTAGGTTTTGGGTGGATTTTTCAATTTTTTGGGGGAGGTCACGAATTAAAGTCCTTTTCGCTCTAGGACGCTTAGTTTAGGAGATATGGGCAAAAGAAGTTTTTCATATAAAAATTTAAATTTTTTTAGGTTTTGGATGGATTTTTCAATTTTTTGGGGGAGGTCACGAATTAAAGTCCTTTTCGCTCTAGGACGCATATTTAAGGAGATATGGGCAAAAGAAGTTTTTCATATAAAAATTTAAATTTTTTTAGGTTTTGGATGGATTTTTCAATTTTTTGGGGGAGGTCACGAATTAAAGTCCTTTTCGCTCTAGGACGCATATTTAAGGAGATATGGGCAAAAGAAGTTTTTCATATAAAAATTTAAATTTTTTTAGGTTTTGGATGGATTTTTCAATTTTTTGGGGGAGGTCACGAATTAAAGTCCTTTTCGCTCTAGGACGCATATGTAAGGAGATATGGGCAAAAGAAGTTTTTCATATAAAAATTTAAATTTTTTTAGATTTTGGATGGATTTTTCAATTTTTTGGGGGTGGTCACGAATTAAAGTCCTTTTCGCTCTAGGACGCATATTTAAGGAGATATGGGCAAAAGAAGTTTTTCATATAAAAATTTAAATTTTTTTATGTTTTGGATGGATTTTTCAATTTTTTGGGGGAGGTCACGAATTAAAGTCCTCTTCGCTCTAGGACGCATATGTAAGGAGATATGGGCAAAAGAAGTTTTTCATATAAAAATTTAAATTTTTTTAGGTTTTGGGTGGATTTTTCAATTTTTTGGGGGTGGTCACGAATTAAAGTCCTTTTCGCTCTAGGACGCTTAGTTTAGGAGATATGGGCAAAAGAAGTTTTTCATATAAAAATTTAAATTTTTTTAGGTTTTGGATGGATTTTTCAATTTTTTGGGGGAGGTCACGAATTAAAGTCCTTTTCGCTCTAGGACGCATATGTAAGGAGATATGGGCAAAAGAAGTTTTTCATATAAAAATTTAAATTTTTTTAGTTTTTGGGTGGATTTTTCAATTTTTTGGGGGAGGTCACGAATTAAAGTCCTTTTCGCTCTGGGACGCTTAGTTTAGGAGATATGGGCAAAAGAAGTTTTTCATATAAAAATTTAAATTTTTTTAGGTTTTGGATGGATTTTTCAATTTTTTGGGGGAGGTCACGAATTAAAGTCCTTTTCGCTCTAGGACGCATATTTAAGGAGATATGGGCAAAAGAAGTTTTTCATATAAAAATTTCAATTTTTTTAGATTTTGGGTGGATTTTTCAATTTTTTGGGGGTGGTCACGAATTAAAGTCCTTTTCGCTCTAGGACGCATATTTAAGGAGATATGGGCAAAAGAAGTTTTTCATATAAAAATTTAAATTTTTTTAGGTTTTGGATGGATTTTTCAATTTTTTGGGGGAGGTCACGAATTAAAGTCCTTTTCGCTCTAGGACGCATATTTAAGGAGATATGGGCAAAAGAAGTTTTTCATATAAAAATTTCAATTTTTTTAGGTTTTGGGTGGATTTTTCAATTTTTTGGGGGTGGTCACGAATTAAAGTCCTTTTCGCTCTAGGACGCTTAGTTTAGGAGATATGGGCAAAAGAAGTTTTTCATATAAAAATTTAAATTTTTTTAGATTTTGGATGGATTTTTCAATTTTTTGGGGGAGGTCACGAATTAAAGTACTTTTCGCTCTAGGACGCATATTTAAGGAGATATGGGCAAAAGAAGTTTTTCATATAAAAATTTCAATTTTTTTAGGTTTTGGGTGGATTTTTCAATTTTTTGGGGGAGGTCACGAATTAAAGTCCTTTTCGCTCTAGGACGCTTAGTTTAGGAGATATGGGCAAAAGAAGTTTTTCATATAAAAATTTAAATTTTTTTAGGTTTTGGGTGGATTTTTCAATTTTTTGGGGGTGGTCACGAATTAAAGTCCTTTTCGCTCTAGGACGCTTAGTTTAGGAGATATGGGCAAAAGAAGTTTTTCATATAAAAATTTAAATTTTTTTAGGTTTTGGATGGATTTTTCAATTTTTTGGGGGTGGTCACGAATTAAAGTCCTTTTCGCTCTAGGACGCATATTTAAGGAGATATGGGCAAAAGAAGTTTTTCATATAAAAATTTAAATTTTTTTAGGTTTTGGATGGATTTTTCAATTTTTTGGGGGAGGTCACGAATTAAAGTCCTTTTCGCTCTAGGACGCATATTTAAGGAGATATGGGCAAAAGAAGTTTTTCATATAAAAATTTAAATTTTTTTAGGTTTTGGGTGGATTTTTCAATTTTTTGGGGGTGGTCACGAATTAAAGTCCTTTTCGCTCTAGGACGCTTAGTTTAGGAGATATGGGCAAAAGAAGTTTTTCATATAAAAATTTAAATTTTTTTAGGTTTTGGATGGATTTTTCAATTTTTTGGGGGAGGTCACGAATTAAAGTCCTTTTCGCTCTAGGACGCATATTTAAGGAGATATGGGCAAAAGAAGTTTTTCATATAAAAATTTCAATTTTTTTAGGTTTTGGGTGGATTTTTCAATTTTTTGGGGGTGGCCACGAATTAAAGTCCTTTTCGCTCTAGGACGCTTAGTTTAGGAGATATGGGCAAAAGAAGTTTTTCATATAAAAATTTACATTTTTTTAGGTTTTGGATGGATTTTTCAATTTTTTTGGGGTGGTCACGAATTAAAGTCCTTTTCGCTCTAGGACGCATATTTAAGGAGATATGGGCAAAAGAAGTTTTTCATATAAAAAGTTCAATTTTTTTAGGTTTTGGGTGGATTTTTCAATTTTTTGGGGGTGGTCACGAATGAAAGTCCTTTTCGCTCTAGGACGCTTAGTTTAGGAGATATGGGCAAAAGAAGTTTTTCATATAAAAATTTAAATTTTTTTAGATTTTGGATGGATTTTTCAATTTTTTGGGGGAGGTCACGAATTAAAGTCCTTTTCGCTCTAGGACGCATATTTAAGGAGATATGGGCAAAAGGAGTTTTTCATATAAAAATTTCATTTTTTTTAAGTTTTGGGTGGATTTTTCAATTTTTTGGGGGAGGTCACGAATTAAAGTCCTTTTCGCTCTAGGACGCTTAGTTTAGGAGATATGGGCAAAAGAAGTTTTTCATATAAGAATTTAAATTTTTTTAGGTTTTGGATGGATTTTTCAATTTTTTGGGGGTGGTCACGAATTAAAGTCCTTTTCGCTCTAGGACGCATATTTAAGGAGATATGGGCAAAAGAAGTTTTTCATATAAAAATTTCAATTTTTTTAGGTTTTGGATGGATTTTGCAATTTTTTGGGGGAGGTCACGAATTAAAGTCCTTTTCGCTCTAGGACGCATATTTAAGGAGATATGGGCAAAAGAAGTTTTTCATATAAAAATTTCAATTTTTTTAGGTTTTGGGTGGATTTTGCAATTTTTTGGGGGAGGTCACGAATTAAAGTCCTTTTCGCTCTAGGACGCATATTTAAGGAGATATGGGCAAAAGAAGTTTTTCATATAAAAATTTCAATTTTTTTAGGTTTTGGGTGGATTTTTCAATTTTTTGGGGGAGGTCACGAATTAAAGTCCTTTTCGCTCTAGGACGCTTAGTTTAGGAGATATGGGCAAAAGAAGTTTTTCATATAAAAATTTAACGAATTAAAGTCCTTTTCGCTCTAGGACGCTTAGTTTAGGAGATATGGGCAAAAGAAGTTTTTCATATAAAAATTTAATTTTTTTTAGGTTTTGGATGGATTTTTCAATTTTTTGGGGGAGGTCACGAATTAAAGTCCTTTTCGCTCTAGGACGCATATTTAAGGAGATAAGGGCAAAAGAAGTTTTTCATATAAAAATTTAAATTTTTTTAGGTTTTGGATGGATTTTTCAATTTTTTGGGGGTGGTCACGAATTAAAGTCCTTTTCGCTCTAGGACGCATATTTAAGGAGATATGGGCAAAAGAAGTTTTTCATATAAAAATTTCAATTTTTTTAGGTTTTGGGTGGATTTTTCAATTTTTTGGGGGTGGTCACGAATTAAAGTTCTTTTCGCTCTAGGACGCATATTTAAGGAGATATGGGCAAAAGAAGTTTTTCATATAAAAATTTCAATTTTTTTAGGTTTTGGGTGGATTTTTCAATTTTTTGGGGATGGTCACGAATTAAAGTCCTTTTCGCTCTAGGACGCATATTTAAGGAGATATGGGCAAAAGAAGTTTTTCATATAAAAATTTAATTTTTTTTAGGTTTTGTGTGGATTTTTCAATTTTTTGGGGGTGGTCACGAATTAAAGTCCTTTTCGCTCTAGGACGCATATTTAAGGAGATATGGGTAAAAGAAGTTTTTCATATAAAAATTTCAATTTTTTTAGGTTTTGGGTGGATTTTTCAATTTTTTGGCGGTGGTCACGAATTAAAGTCCTTTTCGCTCTAGGACGCATATTTAAGGAGATATGGGCAAAAGAAGTTTTTCATATAAAAATTTAATTTTTTTTAGGTTTTGTGTGGATTTTTCAATTTTTTGGGGGTGGTCACGAATTAAAGTCCTTTTCGCTCTAGGACGCATATTTAAGGAGATATGGGTAAAAGAAGTTTTTCATATAAAAATTTCAATTTTTTTAGGTTTTGGGTGGATTTTTCAATTTTTTGGCGGTGGTCACGAATTAAAGTCCTTTTCGCTCTAGGACGCATATTTAAGGAGATATGGGCAAAAGAAGTTTTTCATATAAAAATTTAATTTTTTTTAGGTTTTGTGTGGATTTTTCAATTTTTTGGCGGTGGTCACGAATTAAAGTCCTTTTCGCTCTAGGACGCATATTTAAGGAGATATGGGCAAAAGAAGTTTTTCATATAAAAATTTCAATTTTTTTAGGTTTTGGGTGGATTTTTCAATTTTTTGGGGGTGGTCACGAATTAAAGTCCTTTTCGCTCTAGGACGCATATTTAGGGAGATATGGGTAAAAGAAGTTTTTCATATAAAAATTTAAATTTTTTTAGGTTTTGGGTGGATTTTTCAATTTTTTGGCGGTGGTCACGAATTAAAGTCCTTTTCACTCTAGGACGCTTAGTTTAGGAGATATGGGCAAAAGAAGTTTTTCATATAAAAATTTCAATTTTTTTAGGTTTTGGGTGGATTTTTCAATTTTTTGGGGGAGGTCACGAATTAAAGTCCTTTTTGCTCTAGGACGCATATTTAAGGAGATATGGGCAAAAGAAGTTTTTCATATAAAAATTTCAATTTTTTTAGGTTTTGGATGGATTTTGCAATTTTTTGGGGGAGGTCACGAATTAAAGTCCTTTTCGCTCTAGGACGCATATTTAAGGAGATATGGGCAAAAGAAGTTTTTCATATAAAATTTCAATTTTTTTAGGTTTTGGGTGGATTTTTCAATTTTTTGGGGGAGGTCACGAATTAAAGTCCTTTTCGCTCTAGGACGCTTAGTTTAGGAGATATGGGCAAAAGAAGTTTTTCATATAAAAATTTAATTTTTTTAGGTTTTGGATGGATTTTTCAATTTTTTGGGGGAGGTCACGAATTAAAGTACTTTTCGCTCTAGGACGCATATTTAAGGAGATATGGGCAAAAGAAGTTTTTCATATAAAAATTTAAATTTTTTTAGGTTTTGGATGGATTTTTCAATTTTTTGGGGGTGGTCACGAATTAAAGTCCTTTTCGCTCTAGGACGCATATTTAAGGAGATATGGGCAAAAGAAGTTTTTCATATAAAAATTTAAATTTTTTTAGGTTTTGGATGGATTTTTCAATTTTTTGGGGGAGGTCACGAATTAAAGTCCTTTTCGCTCTAGGACGCATATTTAAGGAGATATGGGCAAAAGAAGATTTTCATATAAAAATTTAAATTTTTTTAGGTTTTGGGTGGATTTTTCAATTTTTTGGGGGAGGTCACGAATTAAAGTCCTTTTCGCTCTAGGACGCTTAGTTTAGGAGATATGGGCAAAAGAAGTTTTTCATATAAAAATTTAAATTTTTTTAGGTTTTGGATGGATTTTTCAATTTTTTGGGGGAGGTCACGAATTAAAGTCCTTTTCGCTCTAGGACGCATATTTAAGGAGATATGGGCAAAAGAAGTTTTTCATATAAAAATTTAAATTTTTTTAGGTTTTGGATGGATTTTTCAATTTTTTGGGGGAGGTCACGAATTAAAGTCCTTTTCGCTCTAGGACGCATATTTAAGGAGATATGGGCAAAAGAAGTTTTTCATATAAAAATTTAAATTTTTTTAGGTTTTGGATGGATTTTTCAATTTTTTGGGGGAGGTCACGAATTAAAGTCCTTTTCGCTCTAGGACGCATATGTAAGGAGATATGGGCAAAAGAAGTTTTTCATATAAAAATTTAAATTTTTTTAGGTTTTGGATGGATTTTTCAATTTTTTGGGGGTGGTCACGAATTAAAGTCCTTTTCGCTCTAGGACGCATATTTAAGGAGATATGGGCAAAAGAAGTTTTTCATATAAAAATTTAAATTTTTTTAGGTTTTGGATGGATTTTTCAATTTTTTGGGGGAGGTCACGAATTAAAGTCCTCTTCGCTCTAGGACGCATATGTAAGGAGATATGGGCAAAAGAAGTTTTTCATATAAAAATTTAAATTTTTTTAGGTTTTGGGTGGATTTTTCAATTTTTTGGGGGTGGTCACGAATTAAAGTCCTTTTCGCTCTAGGACGCTTAGTTTAGGAGATATGGGCAAAAGAAGTTTTTCATATAAAAATTTAAATTTTTTTAGTTTTTGGATGGATTTTTCAATTTTTTGGGGGTGGTCACGAATTAAAGTCCTTTTCGCTCTAGGACGCTTAGTTTAGGAGATATGGGCAAAAGAAGTTTTTCATATAAAAATTTAAATTTTTTTAGGTTTTGGATGGATTTTTCAATTTTTTGGGGGAGGTCACGAATTAAAGTCCTTTTCGCTCTAGGACGCTTAGTTTAGGAGATATGGGCAAAAGAAGTTTTTCATATAAAAATTTACATTTTTTTAGGTTTTGGGTGGATTTTTCAATTTTTTGGGGGAGGTCACGAATTAAAGTCCTTTTCGCTCTGGGACGCTTAGTTTAGGAGATATGGGCAAAAGAAGTTTTTCATATAAAAATTTAAATTTTTTTAGATTTTGGATGGATTTTTCAATTTTTTGGGGGAGGTCACGAATTAAAGTCCTTTTCGCTCTAGGACGCATATTTAAGGAGATATGGGCAAAAGAAGTTTTTCATATAAAAATTTCAATTTTTTTAGGTTTTGGGTGGATTTTTCAATTTTTTGGGGGTGGTCACGAATTAAAGTCCTTTTCGCTCTAGGACGCTTAGTTTAGGAGATATGGGCAAAAGAAGTTTTTCATATAAAAATTTAAATTTTTTTAGGTTTTGGATGGATTTTTAAATTTTTTGGGGGAGGTCACGAATTAAAGTCCTTTTCGCTCTAGGACGCATATTTAAGGAGATATGGGCAAAAGAAGTTTTTCATATAAAAATTTCAATTTTTTAGGTTTTGGGTGGATTTTTCAATTTTTTGGGGGTGGTCACGAATTAAAGTCCTTTTCGCTCTAGGACGCTTAGTTTAGGGGATATGGGCAAAAGAAGTTTTTCATATAAAAATTTAAATTTTTTTAGATTTTGGATGGATTTTTCAATTTTTTGGGGGAGGTCACGAATTAAAGTACTTTTCGCTCTAGGACGCATATTTAAGGAGATATGGGCAAAAGAAGTTTTTCATATAAAAATTTCAATTTTTTTAGGTTTTGGGTGGATTTTTCAATTTTTTGGGGGAGGTCACGAATTAAAGTCCTTTTCGCTCTAGGACGCTTAGTTTAGGAGATATGGGCAAAAGAAGTTTTTCATATAAAAATTTAAATTTTTTTAGGTTTTGGGTGGATTTTTCAATTTTTTGGGGGTGGTCACGAATTAAAGTCCTTTTCGCTCTAGGACGCTTAGTTTAGGAGATATGGGCAAAAGAAGTTTTCATATAAAAATTTAAATTTTTTTAGGTTTTGGATGGATTTTTCAATTTTTTGGGGGTGGTCGCGAATTAAAGTCCTTTTCGCTCTAGGACGCATATTTAAGGAGATATGGGCAAAAGAAGTTTTTCATATAAAAATTTAAATTTTTTTAGGTTTTGGATGGATTTTTCAATTTTTTGGGGGAGGTCACGAATTAAAGTCCTTTTCGCTCTAGGACGCATATTTAAGGAGATATGGGCAAAAGAAGTTTTTCATATAAAAATTTAAATTTTTTTAGGTTTTGGGTGGATTTTTCAATTTTTTGGGGGTGGTCACGAATTAAAGTCCTTTTCGCTCTAGGACGCTTAGTTTAGGAGATATGGGCAAAAGAAGTTTTTCATATAAAAATTTAAATTTTTTTAGGTTTTGGATGGATTTTTCAATTTTTTGGGGGAGGTCACGAATTAAAGTCCTTTTCGCTCTAGGACGCATATTTAAGGAGATATGGGCAAAAGAAGTTTTTCATATAAAAATTTCAATTTTTTTAGGTTTTGGGTGGATTTTTCAATTTTTTGGGGGTGGCCACGAATTAAAGTCCTTTTCGCTCTAGGACGCTTAGTTTAGGAGATATGGGCAAAAGAAGTTTTTCATATAAAAATTTACATTTTTTTAGGTTTTGGATGGATTTTTCAATTTTTTTGGGGTGGTCACGAATTAAAGTCCTTTTCGCTCTAGGACGCATATTTAAGGAGATATGGGCAAAAGAAGTTTTTCATATAAAAAGTTCAATTTTTTTAGGTTTTGGGTGGATTTTTCAATTTTTTGGGGGTGGTCACGAATGAAAGTCCTTTTCGCTCTAGGACGCTTAGTTTAGGAGATATGGGCAAAAGAAGTTTTTCATATAAAAATTTAAATTTTTTTAGATTTTGGATGGATTTTTCAATTTTTTGGGGGAGGTCACGAATTAAAGTCCTTTTCGCTCTAGGACGCATATTTAAGGAGATATGGGCAAAAGGAGTTTTTCATATAAAAATTTCATTTTTTTTAGGTTTTGGGTGGATTTTTCAATTTTTTGGGGGAGGTCACGAATTAAAGTCCTTTTCGCTCTAGGACGCTTAGTTTAGGAGATATGGGCAAAAGAAGTTTTTCATATAAGAATTTAAATTTTTTTAGGTTTTGGATGGATTTTTCAATTTTTTGGGGGTGGTCACGAATTAAAGTCCTTTTCGCTCTAGGACGCATATTTAAGGAGATATGGGCAAAAGAAGTTTTTCATATAAAAATTTCAATTTTTTTAGGTTTTGGGTGGATTTTTCAATTTTTTGGGGGTGGTCACGAATTAAAGTCCTTTTCGCTCTAGGACGCTTAGTTTAGGAGATATGGGCAAAATAAGTTTTTCATATAAAAATTTAAATTTTTTTAGGTTTTGGATGGATTTTTCAATTTTTTGGGGGAGGTCACGAATTAAAGTCCTTTTCGCTCTAGGACGCATATTTAAGGAGATATGGGCAAAAGAAGATTTTCATATAAAAATTTCAATTTTTTTAGGTTTTGGGTGGATTTTTCAATTTTTTGGGGGTGGTCACGAATTAAAGTCCTTTTCGCTCTAGGACGCTTAGTTTAGGAGATATGGGCAAAAGAAGTTTTTCATATAAAAATTTAAATTTTTTTAGGTTTTGGATGGATTTTGCAATTTTTTGGGGGAGGTCACGAATTAAAGTCCTTTTCGCTCTAGGACGCATATTTAAGGAGATATGGGCAAAAGAAGTTTTTCATATAAAAATTTCAATTTTTTTAGGTTTTGGGTGGATTTTTCAATTTTTTGGGGGAGGTCACGAATTAAAGTCCTTTTCGCTCTAGGACGCTTAGTTTAGGAGATATGGGCAAAAGAAGTTTTTCATATAAAAATTTAATTTTTTTTAGGTTTTGGATGGATTTTTCAATTTTTTGGGGGAGGTCACGAATTAAAGTCCTTTTCGCTCTAGGACGCATATTTAAGGAGATAAGGGCAAAAGAAGTTTTTCATATAAAAATTTAAATTTTTTTAGGTTTTGGATGGATTTTTCAATTTTTTGGGGGTGGTCACGAATTAAAGTCCTTTTCGCTCTAGGACGCATATTTAAGGAGATATGGGCAAAAGAAGTTTTTCATATAAAAATTTAAATTTTTTTAGGTTTTGGATGGATTTTTCAATTTTTTGGGGGAGGTCACGAATTAAAGTCCTTTTCGCTCTAGGACGCATATTTAAGGAGATATGGGCAAAAGAAGATTTTCATATAAAAATTTCAATTTTTTTAGGTTTTGGGTGGATTTTTTAATTTTTTGGGGGAGGTCACGAATTAAAGTCCTTTTCGCTCTAGGACGCTTAGTTTAGGAGATATGGGCAAAATAAGTTTTTCATATAAAAATTTAAATTTTTTTAGGTTTTGGATGGATTTTGCAATTTTTTGGGGGAGGTCACGAATTAAAGTCCTTTTCGCTCTAGGACGCATATTTAAGGAGATATGGGCAAAAGAAGTTTTTCATATAAAAATTTCAATTTTTTTAGGTTTTGGGTGGATTTTTCAATTTTTTGGGGGAGGTCACGAATTAAAGTCCTTTTCGCTCTAGGACGCTTAGTTTAGGAGATATGGGCAAAAGAAGTTTTTCATATAAAAATTTAATTTTTTTTAGGTTTTGGATGGATTTTTCAATTTTTTGGGGGAGGTCACGAATTAAAGTCCTTTTCGCTCTAGGACGCATATTTAAGGAGATAAGGGCAAAAGAAGTTTTTCATATAAAAATTTAAATTTTTTTAGGTTTTGGATGGATTTTTCAAATTTTTGGGGGTGGTCACGAATTAAAGTCCTTTTCGCTCTAGGACGCATATTTAAGGAGATATGGGCAAAAGAAGTTTTTCATATAAAAATTTAAATTTTTTTAGGTTTTGGATGGATTTTTCAATTTTTTGGGGGAGGTCACGAATTAAAGTCCTCTTCGCTCTAGGACGCATATGTAAGGAGATATGGGCAAAAGAAGTTTTTCATATAAAAATTTAAATTTTTTTAGGTTTTGGGTGGATTTTTCAATTTTTTGGGGGTGGTCACGAATTAAAGTCCTTTTCGCTCTAGGACGCTTAGTTTAGGAGATATGGGCAAAAGAAGTTTTTCATATAAAAATTTAAATTTTTTTAGTTTTTGGATGGATTTTTCAATTTTTTGGGGGTGGTCACGAATTAAAGTCCTTTTCGCTCTAGGACGCTTAGTTTAGGAGATATGGGCAAAAGAAGTTTTTCATATAAAAATTTAAATTTTTTTAGGTTTTGGATGGATTTTTCAATTTTTTGGGGGAGGTCACGAATTAAAGTCCTTTTCGCTCTAGGACGCTTAGTTTAGGAGATATGGGCAAAAGAAGTTTTTCATATAAAAATTTAAATTTTTTTAGGTTTTGGGTGGATTTTTCAATTTTTTGGGGGAGGTCACGACTTAAAGTCCTTTTCGCTCTGGGACGCTTAGTTTAGGAGATATGGGCAAAAGAAGTTTTTCATATAAAAATTTAAATTTTTTTAGGTTTTGGATGGATTTTTCAATTTTTTGGGGGAGGTCACGAATTAAAGTCCTTTTCGCTCTAGGACGCATATTTAAGGAGATATGGGCAAAAGAAGTTTTTCATATAAAAATTTCAATTTTTTTAGGTTTTGGGTGGATTTTTCAATTTTTTGGGGGTGGTCACGAATTAAAGTCCTTTTCGCTCTAGGACGCATATTTAAGGAGATATGGGCAAAAGAAGTTTTTCATATAAAAATTTAAATTTTTTTAGGTTTTGGATGGATTTTTCAATTTTTTGGGGGAGGTCACGAATTAAAGTCCTTTTCGCTCTAGGACGCATATTTAAGGAGATATGGGCAAAAGAAGTTTTTCATATAAAAATTTCAATTTTTTTAGGTTTTGGGTGGATTTTTCAATTTTTTGGGGGAGGTCACGAATTAAAGTCCTTTTCGCTCTAGGACGCTTAGTTTAGGAGATATGGGCAAAAGAAGTTTTTCATATAAAAATTTAAATTTTTTTAGGTTTTGGGTGGATTTTTCAATTTTTTGTGGGTGGTCACGAATTAAAGTCCTTTTCGCTCTAGGACGCTTAGTTTAGGAGATATGGGCAAAAGAAGTTTTTCATATAAAAATTTAAATTTTTTTAGATTTTGGATGGATTTTTCAATTTTTTGGGGGAGGTCACGAATTAAAGTCCTTTTCGCTCTAGGACGCATATTTAAGGAGATATGGGCAAAAGAAGTTTTTCATATAAAAATTTCAATTTTTTTAGGTTTTGGGTGGATTTTTCAATTTTTTGGGGGAGGTCACGAATTAAAGTCCTTTTCGCTCTAGGACGCTTAGTTTAGGAGATATGGGCAAAAGAAGTTTTTCATAAAAAATTTAAATTTTTTTAGGTTTTGGGTGGATTTTTCAATTTTTTGTGGGTGGTCACGAATTAAAGTCCTTTTCGCTCTAGGACGCTTAGTTTAGGAGATATGGGCAAAAGAAGTTTTTCATATAAAAATTTAAATTTTTTTAGGTTTTGGATGGATTTTTCAATTTTTTGGGGGTGGTCACGAATTAAAGTCCTTTTCGCTCTAGGACGCATATTTAAGGAGATATGGGCAAAAGAAGTTTTTCATATAAAAATTTAAATTTTTTTAGGTTTTGGATGGATTTTTCAATTTTTTGGGGGAGGTCACGAATTAAAGTCCTTTTCGCTCTAGGACGCATATTTAAGGAGATATGGGCAAAAGAAGTTTTTCATATAAAAATTTAAATTTTTTTAGGTTTTGGGTGGATTTTTCAATTTTTTGGGGGTGGTCACGAATTAAAGTCCTTTTCGCTCTAGGACGCTTAGTTTAGGAGATATGGGCAAAAGAAGTTTTTCATATAAAAATTTAAATTTTTTTAGGTTTTGGATGGATTTTTCAATTTTTTGGGGGAGGTCACGAATTAAAGTCCTTTTCGCTCTAGGACGCATATTTAAGGAGATATGGGCAAAAGAAGTTTTTCATATAAAAATTTAAATTTTTTTAGGTTTTGGGTGGATTTTTCAATTTTTTGGGGGTGGCCACGAATTAAAGTCCTTTTCGCTCTAGGACGCTTAGTTTAGGAGATATGGGCAAAAGAAGTTTTTCATATAAAAATTTAAATTTTTTTAGGTTTTGGATGGATTTTTCAATTTTTTTGGGGTGGTCACGAATTAAAGTCCTTTTCGCTCTAGGACGCATATTTAAGGAGATATGGGCAAAAGAAGTTTTTCATATAAAAAGTTCAATTTTTTTAGGTTTTGGGTGGATTTTTCAATTTTTTGGGGGTGGTCACGAATGAAAGTCCTTTTCGCTCTAGGACGCTTAGTTTAGGAGATATGGGCAAAAGAAGTTTTTCATATAAAAATTTAAATTTTTTTAGATTTTGGATCGATTTTTCAATTTTTTGGGGGAGGTCACGAATTAAAGTCCTTTTCGCTCTAGGACGCATATTTAAGGAGATATGGGCAAAAGGAGTTTTTCATATAAAAATTTCATTCTTTTTAGGTTTTGGGTGGATTTTTCAATTTTTTGGGGGAGGTCACGAATTAAAGTCCTTTTCGCTCTAGGACGCTTAGTTTAGGAGATATGGGCAAAAGAAGTTTTTCATATAAGAATTTAAATTTTTTTAGGTTTTGGATGGATTTTTCAATTTTTTGGGGGTGGTCACGAATTAAAGTCCTTTTCGCTCTAGGACGCATATTTAAGGAGATATGGGCAAAAGAAGATTTTCATATAAAAATTTCAATTTTTTTAGGTTTTGGGTGGATTTTTCAATTTTTTGGGGGTGGTCACGAATTAAAGTCCTTTTCGCTCTAGGACGCTTAGTTTAGGAGATATGGGCAAAATAAGTTTTTCATATAAAAATTTAAATTTTTTTAGGTTTTGGATGGATTTTTCAATTTTTTGGGGGAGGTCACGAATTAAAGTCCTTTTCGCTCTAGGACGCATATTTAAGGAGATATGGGCAAAAGAAGATTTTCATATAAAAATTTCAATTTTTTTAGGTTTTGGGTGGATTTTTCAATTTTTTGGGGGTGGTCACGAATTAAAGTCCTTTTCGCTCTAGGACGCTTAGTTTAGGAGATATGGGCAAAAGAAGTTTTTCATATAAAAATTTAAATTTTTTTAGGTTTTGGATGGATTTTGCAATTTTTTGGGGGAGGTCACGAATTAAAGTCCTTTTCGCTCTAGGACGCATATTTAAGGAGATATGGGCAAAAGAAGTTTTTCATATAAAAATTTCAATTTTTTTAGGTTTTGGGTGGATTTTTCAATTTTTTGGGGGAGGTCACGAATTAAAGTCCTTTTCGCTCTAGGACGCTTAGTTTAGGAGATATGGGCAAAAGAAGTTTTTCATATAAAAATTTAATTTTTTTTAGGTTTTGGATGGATTTTTCAATTTTTTGGGGGAGGTCACGAATTAAAGTCCTTTTCGCTCTAGGACGCATATTTAAGGAGATAAGGGCAAAAGAAGTTTTTCATATAAAAATTTAAATTTTTTTAGGTTTTGGATGGATTTTTCATTTTTTTGGGGGTGGTCACGAATTAAAGTCCTTTTCGCTCTAGGACGCATATTTAAGGAGATATGGGCAAAAGAAGTTTTTCATATAAAAATTTAAATTTTTTTAGGTTTTGGATGGATTTTTCAATTTTTTGGGGGAGGTCACGAATTAAAGTCCTTTTCGCTCTAGGACGCATATTTAAGGAGATATGGGCAAAAGAAGTTTTTCATATAAAAATTTAATTTTTTTTAGGTTTTGGATGGATTTTTCAATTTTTTGGGGGAGGTCACGAATTAAAGTCCTTTTCGCTCTAGGACGCATATTTAAGGAGATAAGGGCAAAAGAAGTTTTTCATATAAAAATTTAAATTTTTTTAGGTTTTGGATGGATTTTTCATTTTTTTGGGGGTGGTCACGAATTAAAGTCCTTTTCGCTCTAGGACGCTTAGTTTAGGAGATATGGGCAAAAGAAGTTTTTCATATAAAAATTTAAATTTTTTTAGGTTTTGGATGGATTTTTCAATTTTTTTGGGGTGGTCACGAATTAAAGTCCTTTTCGCTCTAGGACGCATATTTAAGGAGATATGGGCAAAAGAAGTTTTTCATATAAAAAGTTCAATTTTTTTAGGTTTTGGGTGGATTTTTCAATTTTTTGGGGGTGGTCACGAATGAAAGTCCTTTTCGCTCTAGGACGCTTAGTTTAGGAGATATGGGCAAAAGAAGTTTTTCATATAAAAATTTAAATTTTTTTAGATTTTGGATCGATTTTTCAATTTTTTGGGGGAGGTCACGAATTAAAGTCCTTTTCGCTCTAGGACGCATATTTAAGGAGATATGGGCAAAAGGAGTTTTTCATATAAAAATTTCATTCTTTTTAGGTTTTGGGTGGATTTTTCAATTTTTTGGGGGAGGTCACGAATTAAAGTCCTTTTCGCTCTAGGACGCTTAGTTTAGGAGATATGGGCAAAAGAAGTTTTTCATATAAGAATTTAAATTTTTTTAGGTTTTGGATGGATTTTTCAATTTTTTGGGGGTGGTCACGAATTAAAGTCCTTTTCGCTCTAGGACGCATATTTAAGGAGATATGGGCAAAAGAAGATTTTCATATAAAAATTTCAATTTTTTTAGGTTTTGGGTGGATTTTTCAATTTTTTGGGGGTGGTCACGAATTAAAGTCCTTTTCGCTCTAGGACGCTTAGTTTAGGAGATATGGGCAAAATAAGTTTTTCATATAAAAATTTAAATTTTTTTAGGTTTTGGATGGATTTTTCAATTTTTTGGGGGAGGTCACGAATTAAAGTCCTTTTCGCTCTAGGACGCATATTTAAGGAGATATGGGCAAAAGAAGATTTTCATATAAAAATTTCAATTTTTTTAGGTTTTGGGTGGATTTTTCAATTTTTTGGGGGTGGTCACGAATTAAAGTCCTTTTCGCTCTAGGACGCTTAGTTTAGGAGATATGGGCAAAAGAAGTTTTTCATATAAAAATTTAAATTTTTTTAGGTTTTGGATGGATTTTGCAATTTTTTGGGGGAGGTCACGAATTAAAGTCCTTTTCGCTCTAGGACGCATATTTAAGGAGATATGGGCAAAAGAAGTTTTTCATATAAAAATTTCAATTTTTTTAGGTTTTGGGTGGATTTTTCAATTTTTTGGGGGAGGTCACGAATTAAAGTCCTTTTCGCTCTAGGACGCTTAGTTTAGGAGATATGGGCAAAAGAAGTTTTTCATATAAAAATTTAATTTTTTTTAGGTTTTGGATGGATTTTTCAATTTTTTGGGGGAGGTCACGAATTAAAGTCCTTTTCGCTCTAGGACGCATATTTAAGGAGATAAGGGCAAAAGAAGTTTTTCATATAAAAATTTAAATTTTTTTAGGTTTTGGATGGATTTTTCATTTTTTTGGGGGTGGTCACGAATTAAAGTCCTTTTCGCTCTAGGACGCATATTTAAGGAGATATGGGCAAAAGAAGTTTTTCATATAAAAATTTAAATTTTTTTAGGTTTTGGATGGATTTTTCAATTTTTTGGGGGAGGTCACGAATTAAAGTCCTTTTCGCTCTAGGACGCATATTTAAGGAGATATGGGCAAAAGAAGATTTTCATATAAAAATTAAAATTTTTTTAGGTTTTGGGTGGATTTTTTAATTTTTTGGGGGAGGTCACGAATTAAAGTCCTTTTCGCTCTAGGACGCTTAGTTTAGGAGATATGGGCAAAATAAGTTTTTCATATAAAAATTTAAATTTTTTTAGGTTTTGGATGGATTTTTCAATTTTTTGGGGGAGGTCACGAATTAAAGTCCTTTTCGCTCTAGGACGCATATTTAAGGAGATATGGGCAAAAGAAGATTTTCATATAAAAATTTCAATTTTTTTAGGTTTTGGGTGGATTTTTCAATTTTTTGGGGGTGGTCACGAATTAAAGTCCTTTTCGCTCTAGGACGCTTACTTTAGGAGATATGGGCAAAAGAAGTTTTTCATATAAAAATTTAAATTTTTTTAGGTTTTGGATGGATTTTGCAATTTTTTGGGGGAGGTCACGAATTAAAGTCCTTTTCGCTCTAGGACGCATATTTAAGGAGATATGGGCAAAAGAAGTTTTTCATATAAAAATTTCAATTTTTTTAGGTTTTGGGTGGATTTTTCAATTTTTTGGGGGAGGTCACGAATTAAAGTCCTTTTCGCTCTAGGACGCTTAGTTTAGGAGATATGGGCAAAAGAAGTTTTTCAAATAAAAATTTAATTTTTTTTAGGTTTTGGATGGATTTTTCAATTTTTTGGGGGAGGTCACGAATTAAAGTCCTTTTCGCTCTAGGACGCATATTTAAGGAGATAAGGGCAAAAGAAGTTTTTCATATAAAAATTTAAATTTTTTTAGGTTTTGGATGGATTTTTCAATTTTTTGGGGGTGGTCACGAATTAAAGTCCTTTTCGCTCTAGGACGCATATTTAAGGAGATATGGGCAAAAGAAGTTTTTCATATAAAAATTTAAATTTTTTTAGGTTTTGGATGGATTTTTCAATTTTTTGGGGGAGGTCACGAATTAAAGTCCTTTTCGCTCTAGGACGCATATTTAAGGAGATATGGGCAAAAGAAGATTTTCATATAAAAATTTCAATTTTTTTAGGTTTTGGGTGGATTTTTTAATTTTTTGGGGGAGGTCACGAATTAAAGTCCTTTTCGCTCTAGGACGCTTAGTTTAGGAGATATGGGCAAAAGAAGTTTTTCATATAAAAATTTAAATTTTTTTAGGTTTTGGATGGATTTTTCAATTTTTTGGGGGAGGTCACGAATTAAAGTCCTTTTCGCTCTAGGACGCATATTTAAGGAGATATGGGCAAAAGAAGTTTTTCATATAAAAATTTAAATTTTTTGGGGGAGGTCACGAATTAAAGTCCTTTTCGCTCTAGGACGCATATTTAAGGAGATATGGGCAAAAGAAGTTTTTCATATAAAAAGTTCAATTTTTTTAGGTTTTGGGTGGATTTTTCAATTTTTTGGGGGTGGTCACGAATTAAAGTCCTTTTCGCTCTAGGACGCTTAGTTTAGGAGATATGGGCAAAAGAAGTTTTTCATATAAAAATTTAAATTTTTTTAGGTTTTGGATGGATTTTTCAATTTTTTGGGGGAGGTCACGAATTAAAGTCCTTTTCGCTCTAGGACGCATATTTAAGGAGATATGGGCAAAAGAAGTTTTTCATATAAAAATTTAAATTTTTTTAGGTTTTGGGTGGATTTTTCAATTTTTTGGGGGAGGTCACGAATTAAAGTCCTTTTCGCTCTAGGACGCTTAGTTTAGGAGATATGGGCAAAAGAAGTTTTTCATATAAAAATTTAAATTTTTTTAGGTTTTGGATGGATTTTTCAATTTTTTGGGGGAGGTCACGAATTAAAGTCCTTTTCGCTCTAGGACGCATATTTAAGGAGATATGGGCAAAAGAAGTTTTTCATATAAAAATTTAAATTTTTTTAGGTTTGGATGGATTTTTCAATTTTTTGGGGGTGGTCACGAATTAAAGTCCTTTTCGCTCTAGGACGCATATTTAAGGAGATATGGGCAAAAGAAGTTTTTCATATAAAAATTTAAATTTTTTTAGGTTTTGGGTGGATTTTTCAATTTTTTGGGGGTGGTCACGAATTAAACTCCTTTTCGCTCTAGGACGCTTAGTTTAGGAGATATGGGCAAAAGAAGTTTTTCATATAAAAATTTAAATTTTTTTAGGTTTTGGATGGATTTTTCAATTTTTTGGGGGTGGTCACGAATTAAAGTCCTTTTCGCTCTAGGACGCATATTTAAGGAGATATGGGCAAAAGAAGTTTTTCATATAAAAATTTCAATTTTTTTAGGTTTTGGGTGGATTTTTCAATTTTTTGGGGGTGGTCCATTAAAATCCTTTTCGCTCTAGGACGCTTAGTTTAGGAGATATGGGCAAAAGAAGTTTTTCATATAAAAATTTAAATTTTTTTAGGTTTTGGATGGATTTTTAAATTTTTTTGGGGAGGTCACGAATTAAAGTCCTTTTCGCTCTAGGACGCATATTTAAGGAGATATGGGCAAAAGAAGTTTTCATATAAAAATTTCAATTTTTTTAGGTTTTGCGTGGATTTTTCAATTTTTTGGGGGTGGTCACGAATTAAAGTCCTTTTCGCTCTAGGACGCTTAGTTTAGGAGATATGGGCAAAAGAAGTTTTTCATATAAAAATTTAAATTTTTTTAGGTTTTGGATGGATTTTTCAATTTTTTGGGGGAGGTCACGAATTAAAGTCCTTTTCGCTCTAGGACGCATATTTAAGGAGATATGGGCAAAAGAAGTTTTTCATATAAAAATTTAAATTTTTTTAGGTTTTGGGTGGATTTTTAAATTTTTTGGGGTAGGTCACGAATTAAAGTCCTTTTCGCTCTAGGACGCATATTTAAGGAGATATGGGCAAAAGAAGTTTTCATATAAAAATTTCAATTTTTTTAGGTTTTGCGTGGATTTTTCAATTTTTTGGGGGTGGTCACGAATTAAAGTCCTTTTCGCTCTAGGACGCTTAGTTTAGGAGATATGGGCAAAAGAAGTTTTTCATATAAAAATTTAAATTTTTTAGGTTTTGGGTGGATTTTTCAATTTTTTGGGGGAGGTCACGAATTAAAATCCTTTTCGCTCTAGGACGCTTAGTTTAGGAGATATGGGCAAAAGAAGTTTTTCATATAAGAATTTAAATTTTTTTAGGTTTTGGATGGATTTTTAATTTTTTTGGGTGTGGTCACGAATTAAAGTCCTTTTCGCTCTAGGACGCATATTTAAGGAGATATGGGCAAAAGAAGTTTTTCATATAAAAATTTCAATTTTTTTAGGTTTTGGGTGGATTTTTCAATTTTTTGGGGGTATTCACGAATTAAAGTCCTTTTCGCTCTTAGTTTAGGAGATATGGGCAAAAGAAGTTTTTCATATAAAAATTTAAATTTTTTTAGGTTTTGGATGGATTTTTCAATTTTTTGGGGGAGGTCACGAATTAAAGTCCTTTTCGCTCTAGGACGCATATTTAAGGAGATATGGGCAAAAGAAGTTTTTCATATAAAAATTTCAATTTTTTTAGGTTTTGGATGGATTTTTCAATTTTTTGGGGGTGGTCACGAATTAAAGTCCTTTTCGCTCTAGGACGCATATTTAAGGAGATATGGGCAAAATAAGTTTTTCATATAAAAATTTAAATTTTTTTAGGTTTTGGATGGATTTTTCAATTTTTTGGGGGAGGTCACGAATTAAAGTCCTTTTCGCTCTAGGACGCATATTTAAGGAGATATGGGCAAAAGAAGATTTTCATATAAAAATTTCAATTTTTTTAGGTTTTGGGTGGATTTTTCAATTTTTTGGGGGAGGTCACGAATTAAAGTCCTTTTCGCTCTAGGACGCATATTTAAGGAGATATGGGCAAAAGAAGTTTTTCATATAAAAAATTAATTTTTTTTAGGTTTTGGATGGATTTTTAAATTTTTTGGGGGTGGTCACGAATTAAAGTCCTTTTCGCTCTAGGACGCATATTTAAGGAGATATGGGCAAAAGAAGTTTTTCATATAAAAATTTAAATTTTTTTAGGTTTTGGGTGGATTTTTCAATTTTTTGGGGGTGGTCACGAATTAAAGTCCTTTTCGCTCTAGGACGCATATTTAAGGAGATATGGGCAAAAGAAGTTTTTCATATAAAAATTTCAATTTATTTAGGTTTTGGGTGGATTTTTCAATTTTTTGGGGGTGGTCACGAATTAAAGTCCTTTTCGCTCTAGGACGCTTAGTTTAGGAGATATGGGCAAAAGAAGTTTTTCATATAAAAATTTAAATTTTTTTAGGTTTTGGATGGATTTTTCAATTTTTTGGGGGAGGTCACGAATTAAAGTCCTTTTCGCTCTAGGACGCATATTTAAGGAGATATGGGCAAAAGAAGTTTTTCTTATAAAAATTTCAATTTTTTTAGGTTTTGGATGGATTTTTCAATTTTTTGGGGGTGGTCACGAATTAAAGTCCTTTTCGCTCTAGGACGCTTAGTTTAGGAGATATGGGCAAAAGAAGTTTTTCATATAAAAATTTAAATTTTTTTAGGTTTTGGATGGATTTTTCAATTTTTTGGGGGTGGTCACGAATTAAAGTCCTTTTCACTCTAGGACGCATATTTAAGGAGATATGGGCAAAAGAAGTTTTTCATATAAAAATTTAAATTTTTTTAGGTTTTGGATGGATTTTTCAATTTTTTGGGGGAGGTCACGAATTAAAGTCCTTTTCGCTCTAGGACGCATATTTAAGGAGATATGGGCAAAAGAAGTTTTTCATATAAAAATTTCAATTTTTTTAGGTTTTGGGTGGATTTTTCAATTTTTTGGGGGAGGTCACGAATTAAAGTCCTTTTCGCTCTAGGACGCATATTTAAGGGGATATGGGCAAAAGAAGATTTTCATATAAAAATTTCAATTTTTGTAGGTTTTGGGTGGATTTTTCAATTTTTTGGGGGAGGTCACGAATTAAAGTCCTTTTCGCTCTAGGACGCTTAGTTTAGGAGATATGGGCAAAAGAAGTTTTTCATATAAAAATTTAAATTTTTTTAGGTTTTGGATGGATTTTTCAATTTTTTGGGGGAGGTCACGAATTAAAGTCCTTTTCGCTCTAGGACGCATATTTAAGGAGATATGGGCAAAAGAAGTTTTTCATATAAAAATTTAAATTTTTTTAGGTTTTGGATGGATTTTTCAATTTTTTGGGGGAGGTCACGAATTAAAGTCCTTTTCGCTCTAGGACGCATATTTAAGGAGATATGGGCAAAAGAAGTTTTTCATATAAAAATTTCAATTTTTTTAGGTTTTGGGTGGATTTTTCAATTTTTTGGGGGTGGTCACGAATTAAAGTCCTTTTCGCTCTAGGACGCATATTTAAGGAGATATGGGCAAAAGAAGTTTTTCATATAAAAATTTCAATTTATTTAGGTTTTGGGTGGATTTTTCAATTTTTTGGGGGTGGTCACGAATTAAAGTCCTTTTCGTTCTAGGACGCTTAGTTTAGGAGATATGGGCAAAAGAAGTTTTTCATATAAAAATTTAAATTTTTTTAGGTTTTGGATGGATTTTTCAATTTTTTGGGGGAGGTCACGAATTAAAGTCCTTTTCGCTCTAGGACGCATATTTAAGGAGATATGGGCAAAAGAAGTTTTTCATATAAAAATTTCAATTTTTTTAGGTTTTGGATGGATTTTTCAATTTTTTGGGGGTGGTCACGAATTAAAGTCCTTTTCGCTCTAGGACGCATATTTAAGGAGATATGGGTAAAAGAAGTTTTTCATATAAAAATTTAAATTTTTTTAGGTTTTGGATGGATTTTTCAATTTTTTGGGGAGGTCACGAATTAAAGTCCTTTTCGCTCTAGGACGCATATTTAAGGAGATATGGGCAAAAGAAGATTTTCATATAAAAATTTCAATTTTTTTAGGTTTTGGGTGGATTTTTCAATTTTTTGGGGGAGGTCACGAATTAAAGTCCTTTTCGCTCTAGGACGCATATTTAAGGAGATATGGGCAAAAGAAGTTTTTCATATAAAAAATTAATTTTTTTTAGGTTTTGGATGGATTTTTAAATTTTTTGGGGGTGGTCACGAATTAAAGTCCTTTTCGCTCTAGGACGCATATTTAAGGAGATATGGGCAAAAGAAGTTTTTCATATAAAAATTTAAATTTTTTTAGGTTTTGGGTGGATTTTTCAATTTTTTGGGGGTGGTCACGAATTAAAGTCCTTTTCGCTCTAGGACGCATATTTAAGGAGATATGGGCAAAAGAAGTTTTTCATATAAAAATTTCAATTTATTTAGGTTTTGGGTGGATTTTTCAATTTTTTGGGGGTGGTCACGAATTAAAGTCCTTTTCGCTCTAGGACGCTTAGTTTAGGAGATATGGGCAAAAGAAGTTTTTCATATAAAAATTTAAATTTTTTTAAGTTTTGGATGGATTTTTCAATTTTTTGGGGGAGGTCACGAATTAAAGTCCTTTTCGCTCTAGGACGCATATTTAAGGAGATATGGGCAAAAGAAGTTTTTCATATAAAAATTTCAATTTTTTTAAGTTTTGGATGGATTTTTCAATTTTTTGGGGGTGGTCACGAATTAAAGTCCTTTTCGCTCTAGGACGCTTAGTTTAGGAGATATGGGCAAAAGAAGTTTTTCATATAAAAATTTAAATTTTTTTAGGTTTTGGATGGATTTTTCAATTTTTTGGGGGTGGTCACGAATTAAAGTCCTTTTCACTCTAGGACGCATATTTAAGGAGATATGGGCAAAAGAAGTTTTTCATATAAAAATTTAAATTTTTTTAGGTTTTGGATGGATTTTTCAATTTTTTGGGGGAGGTCACGAATTAAAGTCCTTTTCGCTCTAGGACGCATATTTAAGGAGATATGGGCAAAAGAAGTTTTTCATATAAAAATTTCAATTTTTTTAGGTTTTGGGTGGATTTTTCAATTTTTTGGGGGAGGTCACGAATTAAAGTCCTTTTCGCTCTAGGACGCATATTTAAGGGGATATGGGCAAAAGAAGATTTTCATATAAAAATTTCATTTTTTTTAGGTTTTGGGTGGATTTTTCAATTTTTTGGGGGAGGTCACGAATTAAAGTCCTTTTCGCTCTAGGACGCTTAGTTTAGGAGATATGGGCAAAAGAAGTTTTTCATATAAAAATTTAAATTTTTTTAGGTTTTAGATGGATTTTTCAATTTTTTGGGGGAGGTCACGAATTAAAGTCCTTTTCGCTCTAGGACGCATATTTAAGGAGATATGGGCAAAAGAAGTTTTTCATATAAAAATTTAAATTTTTTTAGGTTTTGGATGGATTTTTCAATTTTTTGGGGGAGGTCACGAATTAAAGTCCTTTTCGCTCTAGGACGCATATTTAAGGAGATATGGGCAAAAGAAGTTTTTCATATAAAAATTTCAATTTTTTTAGGTTTTGGGTGGATTTTTCAATTTTTTGGGGGTGGTCACGAATTAAAGTCCTTTTCGCTCTAGGACGCATATTTAAGGAGATATGGGCAAAAGAAGTTTTTCATATAAAAATTTCAATTTATTTAGGTTTTGGGTGGATTTTTCAATTTTTTGGGGGTGGTCACGAATTAAAGTCCTTTTCGCTCTAGGACGCTTAGTTTAGGAGATATGGGCAAAAGAAGTTTTTCATATAAAAATTTAAATTTTTTTAGGTTTTGGATGGATTTTTCAATTTTTTGGGGGTGGTCACGAATTAAAGTCCTTTTCACTCTAGGACGCATATTTAAGGAGATATGGGCAAAAGAAGTTTTTCATATAAAAATTTAAATTTTTTTAGGTTTTGGATGGATTTTTCAATTTTTTGGGGGAGGTCACGAATTAAAGTCCTTTTCGCTCTAGGACGCATATTTAAGGGGATATGGGCAAAAGAAGTTTTTCATATAAAAATTTAAATTTTTTTAAGTTTTGGGTGGATTTTTAAATTTTTTGGGGGAGGTCACGAATTAAAGTCCTTTTCGCTCTAGGACGCATATTTAAGGAGATATGGGCAAAAGAAGTTTTTCATATAAAAATTTCAATTTTTTTAGGTTTTGGGTGGATTTTTCAATTTTTTGGGGGAGGTCACGAATTAAAGTCCTTTTCGCTCTAGGACGCATATTTAAGGGGATATGGGCAAAAGAAGTTTTTCATATAAAAATTTCAATTTTTTTAGGTTTTGGGTGGATTTTTCAATTTTTTGGGGGAGGTCACGAATTAAAGTCCTTTTCGCTCTAGGACGCATATTTAAGGGGATATGGGCAAAAGAAGATTTTCATATAAAAATTTCAATTTTTTTAGGTTTTGGGTGGATTTTTCAATTTTTTGGGGGAGGTCACGAATTAAAGTCCTTTTCGCTCTAGGACGCATATTTAAGGAGATATGGGCAAAAGAAGTTTTTCATATAAAAATTTCAATTTTTTTAGGTTTTGGGTGGATTTTTCAATTTTTTGGGGGTGGTCACGAATTAAAGTCCTTTTCGCTCTAGGACGCATATTTAAGGAGATATGGGCAAACGAAGTTTTTCATATAAAAATTTAAATTTTTTTAGGTTTGGATGGATTTTTCAATTTTTTGGGGGTGGTCACGAATTAAAGTCCTTTTCGCTCTAGGACGCATATTTAAGGAGATATG
Organism: Haematobia irritans; assembly: GCF_050003625.1. Taxonomy (NCBI): domain Eukaryota; kingdom Metazoa; phylum Arthropoda; class Insecta; order Diptera; family Muscidae; genus Haematobia; species Haematobia irritans. The sequence goes on along the minus strand of NC_134397.1, from coordinate 160,472,795 downwards.
GGCAAAAGAAGTTTTTCATATAAAAATTTAAATTTTTTTAAGTTTTGGGTGGATTTTTAAATTTTTTGGGGGAGGTCACGAATTAAAGTCCTTTTCGCTCTAGGAAGCTTAGTTTAGGAGATATGGGCAAAAGAAGTTTTTCATATAAAAATTTAAATTTTTTTAGGTTTTGGATGGATTTTTCAATTTTTTGGGGAGGTCACGAATTAAAGTCCTTTTCGCTCTAGGACGCATATTTAAGGAGATATGGGCAAAAGAAGTTTTTCATATAAAAATTTAAATTTTTTTAGGTTTGGATGGATTTTTCAATTTTTTGGGGGTGGTCACGAATTAAAGTCCTTTTCGCTCTAGGACGCATATTTAAGGAGATATGGGCAAAAGAAGTTTTTCATATAAAAATTTAAATTTTTTTAGGTTTTGGGTGGATTTTTCAATTTTTTGGGGGTGGTCACGAATTAAAGTCCTTTTCGCTCTAGGACGCTCAGTTTAGGAGATATGGGCGAAAGAAGTTTTTCATATAAAAATTTAAATTTTTTTAGGTTTTGGATGGATTTTTCAATTTTTTGGGGGTGGTCACGAATTAAAGTCCTTTTCGCTCTAGGACGCATATTTAAGGAGATATGGGCAAAAGAAGTTTTTCATATAAAAATTTCAATTTTTTTAGGTTTTGGGTGGATTTTTCAATTTTTTGGGGGTGGTCACGAATTAAAGTCCTTTTCGCTCTAGGACGCTTAGTTTAGGAGATATGGGCAAAAGAAGTTTTTCATATAAAAATTTAAATTTTTTTAGGTTTTGGATGGATTTTTCAATTTTTTGGGGGTGGTCACGAATTAAAGTCCTTTTCACTCTAGGACGCATATTTAAGGAGATATGGGCAAAAGAAGTTTTTCATATAAAAATTTAAATTTTTTTAGGTTTTGGATGGATTTTTCAATTTTTTGGGGGAGGTCACGAATTAAAGTCCTTTTCGCTCTAGGACGCATATTTAAGGAGATATGGGCAAAAGAAGTTTTTCATATAAAAATTTCAATTTTTTTAGGTTTTGGGTGGATTTTTCAATTTTTTGGGGAGGTCACGAATTAAAGTCCTTTTCGCTCTAGGACGCATATTTAAGGGGATATGGGCAAAAGAAGATTTTCATATAAAAATTTCCATTTTTTTTTAGGTTTTGGGTGGATTTTTCAATTTTTTGGGGGAGGTCACGAATTAAAGTCCTTTTCGCTCTAGGACGCATATTTAAGGAGATATGGGCAAAAGAAGTTTTTCATATAAAAATTTCAATTTTTTTAGGTTTTGGGTGGATTTTTCAATTTTTTGGGGGTGGTCACGAATTAAAGTCCTTTTCGCTCTAGGACGCTTAGTTTAGGAGATATGGACAAAAGAAGTTTTTCATATAAAAATTTAAATTTTTTTAGGTTTTGGATGGATTTTTCAATTTTTTGGGGGTGGTCACGAATTAAAGTCCTTTTCGCTCTAGGACGCATATTTAAGGAGATATGGGCAAAAGAAGTTTTTCATATAAAAATTTCATTTTTTTTAGGTTTTGGGTGGATTTTTCAATTTTTTGGGGGTGGTCACGAATTAAAGTCCTTTTCGCTCTAGGACGCTTAGTTTAGGAGATATGGACAAAAGAAGTTTTTCATATAAAAATTTAAATTTTTTTAGGTTTTGGATGGATTTTTCAATTTTTTGGGGGTGGTCACGAATTAAAGTCCTTTTCACTCTAGGACGCATATTTAAGGAGATATGGGCAAAAGAAGTTTTTCATATAAAAATTTAAATTTTTTTAGGTTTTGGATGGATTTGTCAATTTTTTGGGGGAGGTCACGAATTAAAGTCCTTTTCGCTCTAGGACGCATATTTAAGGAGATATGGGCAAAAGAAGTTTTTCATATAAAAATTTCAATTTTTTTAGGTTTTGGGTGGATTTTTCAATTTTTTGGGGAGGTCACGAATTAAAGTCCTTTTCGCTCTAGGACGCATATTTAAGGGGATATGGGCAAAAGAAGATTTTCATATAAAAATTTAAATTTTTTTAGGTTTTGAGTGGATTTTTCAATTTTTTGGGGGAGGTCACGAATTAAAGTCCTTTTCGCTCTAGGACGCATATTTAAGGAGATATGGGCAAAATAAGTTTTTCATATAAAAATTTCAATTTTTTTAGGTTTTGGGTGGATTTTTCAATTTTTTGGGGGTGGTCACGAATTAAAGTCCTTTTCGCTCTAGGACGCTTAGTTTAGGAGATATGGGCAAAAGAAGTTTTTCATATAAAAATTTAAATTTTTTTAGGTTTTGGATGGATTTTTCAATTTTTTGGGGGAGGTCACGAATTAAAGTCCTTTTCGCTCTAGGACGCATATTTAAGGAGATATGGGCAAAAGAAGTTTTTCATATAAAAATTTAAATTTTTTTAGGTTTGGATGGATTTTTCAATTTTTTGGGGGTGGTCACGAATTAAAGTCCTTTTCGCTCTAGGACGCATATTTAAGGAGATATGGGCAAAATAAGTTTTTCATATAAAAATTTCAATTTTTTTAGGTTTTGGGTGGATTTTTCAATTTTTTGGGGGTGGTCACGAATTAAAGTCCTTTTCGCTCTAGGACGCTTAGTTTAGGAGATATGGGCAAAAGAAGTTTTTCATATAAAAATTTAAATTTTTTTAGGTTTTGGATGGATTTTTCAATTTTTTGGGGGTGGTCACGAATTAAAGTCCTTTTCGCTCTAGGACGCATTTTTAAGGAGATATGGGCAAAAGAAGTTTTTCATATAAAAATTTCAATTTTTTTAGGTTTTGGGTGGATTTTTCAATTTTTTGGGGGTGGTCACGAATTAAAGTCCTTTTCGCTCTAGGACACTTAGTTTAGGAGATATGGGCAAAAGAAGTTTTTCATATAAAAATTTAAATTTTTTTAGGTTTTGGATGGATTTTTCAATTTTTTGGGGGAGGTCACGAATTAAAGTCCTTTTCGCTCTAGGACGCATATTTAAGGAGATATGGGCAAAAGAAATTTTTCATATAAAAATTTCAATTTTTTTAGGTTTTGGGTGGATTTTTCAATTTTTTGGGGGAGGTCACGAATTAAAGTCCTTTTCGCTCTAGGACGCATATTTAAGGAGATATGGGCAAAATAAGTTTTTCATATAAAAATTTAAATTTTTTTAGGTTTGGATGGATTTTTCAATTTTTTGGGGGTGGTCACGAATTAAAGTCCTTTTCGCTCTAGGACGCATATTTAAGGAGATATGGGCAAAAGAAGTTTTTCATATAAAAATTTAAATTTTTTTAGGTTTTGGGTGGATTTTTCAATTTTTTGGGGGTGGTCACGAATTAAAGTCCTTTTCGCTCTAGGACGCTTAGTTTAGGAGATATGGGCAAAAGAAGTTTTTCATATAAAAATTTAAATTTTTTTAGATTTTGGATGGATTTTTCAATTTTTTGGGGGTGGTCACGAATTAAAGTCCTTTTCGCTCTAGGACGCATATTTAAGGAGATATGGGCAAAAGAAGTTTTTCATATAAAAATTTCAATTTTTTTAGGTTTTGGGTGGATTTTTCAATTTTTTGGGGGTGGTCACGAATTAAAGTCCTTTTCGCTCTAGGACACTTAGTTTAGGAGATATGGGCAAAAGAAGTTTTTCATATAAAAATTTAAATTTTTTTAGGTTTTGGATGGATTTTTCAATTTTTTGGGGGAGGTCACGAATTAAAGTCCTTTTCGCTCTAGGACGCATATTTAGGAGATATGGGCAAAAGAAATTTTTCATATAAAAATTTCAATTTTTTTAGGTTTTGGGTGGATTTTTCAATTTTTTGGGGGAGGTCACGAATTAAAGTCCTTTTCGCTCTAGGACGCATATTTAAGGAGATATGGGCAAAATAAGTTTTTCATATAAAAATTTCAATTTTTTTAGGTTTTGGGTGGATTTTTCAATTTTTTGGGGGTGGTCACGAATTAAAGTCCTTTTCGCTCTAGGACACTTAGTTTAGGAGATATGGGCAAAAGAAGTTTTTCATATAAAAATTTCAATTTATTTAGGTTTTGGGTGGATTTTTCAATTATTTGGGGAGGTCACGAATTAAAGTCCTTTTCGCTCTAGGACGCATATTTAAGGGGATATGGGCAAAAGAAGTTTTTCATATAAAAATTTCAATTTATTTAGGTTTTGGGTGGATTTTTCAATTTTTTGGGGGTGGTCACGAATTAAAGTCCTTTTCGTTCTAGGACGCTTAGTTTAGGAGATATGGGCAAAAGAAGTTTTTCATATAAAAATTTAAATTTTTTTAGGTTTTGGATGGATTTTTCAATTTTTTGGGGGAGGTCACGAATTAAAGTCCTTTTCGCTCTAGGACGCATATTTAAGGAGATATGGGCAAAAGAAGTTTTTCATATAAAAATTTCATTTTTTTTAGGTTTTGGATGGATTTTTCAATTTTTTGGGGGTGGTCACGAATTAAAGTCCTTTTCGCTCTAGGACGCATATTTAAGGAGATATGGGTAAAAGAAGTTTTTCATATAAAAATTTAAATTTTTTTAGGTTTTGGATGGATTTTTCAATTTTTTGGGGAGGTCACGAATTAAAGTCCTTTTCGCTCTAGGACGCATATTTAAGGAGATATGGGCAAAAGAAGATTTTCATATAAAAATTTCAATTTTTTTAGGTTTTGGGTGGATTTTTCAATTTTTTGGGGGAGGTCACGAATTAAAGTCCTTTTCGCTCTAGGACGCATATTTAAGGAGATATGGGCAAAAGAAGTTTTTCATATAAAAAATTAATTTTTTTTAGGTTTTGGATGGATTTTTAAATTTTTTGGGGGTGGTCACGAATTAAAGTCCTTTTCGCTCTAGGACGCATATTTAAGGAGATATGGGCAAAAGAAGTTTTTCATATAAAAATTTAAATTTTTTTAGGTTTTGGGTGGATTTTTCAATTTTTTGGGGGTGGTCACGAATTAAAGTCCTTTTCGCTCTAGGACGCATATTTAAGGAGATATGGGCAAAAGAAGTTTTTCATATAAAAATTTCAATTTATTTAGGTTTTGGGTGGATTTTTCAATTTTTTGGGGGTGGTCACGAATTAAAGTCCTTTTCGCTCTAGGACGCTTAGTTTAGGAGATATGGGCAAAAGAAGTTTTTCATATAAAAATTTAAATTTTTTTAAGTTTTGGATGGATTTTTCAATTTTTTGGGGGAGGTCACGAATTAAAGTCCTTTTCGCTCTAGGACGCATATTTAAGGAGATATGGGCAAAAGAAGTTTTTCATATAAAAATTTCAATTTTTTTAAGTTTTGGATGGATTTTTCAATTTTTTGGGGGTGGTCACGAATTAAAGTCCTTTTCGCTCTAGGACGCTTAGTTTAGGAGATATGGGCAAAAGAAGTTTTTCATATAAAAATTTAAATTTTTTTAGGTTTTGGATGGATTTTTCAATTTTTTGGGGGTGGTCACGAATTAAAGTCCTTTTCACTCTAGGACGCATATTTAAGGAGATATGGGCAAAAGAAGTTTTTCATATAAAAATTTAAATTTTTTTAGGTTTTGGATGGATTTTTCAATTTTTTGGGGGAGGTCACGAATTAAAGTCCTTTTCGCTCTAGGACGCATATTTAAGGAGATATGGGCAAAAGAAGTTTTTCATATAAAAATTTCAATTTTTTTAGGTTTTGGGTGGATTTTTCAATTTTTTGGGGGAGGTCACGAATTAAAGTCCTTTTCGCTCTAGGACGCATATTTAAGGGGATATGGGCAAAAGAAGATTTTCATATAAAAATTTCAATTTTTTTAGGTTTTGGGTGGATTTTTCAATTTTTTGGGGGAGGTCACGAATTAAAGTCCTTTTCGCTCTAGGACGCTTAGTTTAGGAGATATAGGCAAAAGAAGTTTTTCATATAAAAATTTAAATTTTTTTAGGTTTTAGATGGATTTTTCAATTTTTTGGGGGAGGTCACGAATTAAAGTCCTTTTCGCTCTAGGACGCATATTTAAGGAGATATGGGCAAAAGAAGTTTTTCATATAAAAATTTAAATTTTTTTAGGTTTTGGATGGATTTTTCAATTTTTTGGGGGAGGTCACGAATTAAAGTCCTTTTCGCTCTAGGACGCATATTTAAGGAGATATGGGCAAAAGAAGTTTTTCATATAAAAATTTAAATTTTTTTAGGTTTTGGGTGGATTTTTCAATTTTTTGGGGGTGGTCACGAATTAAAGTCCTTTTCGCTCTAGGACGCATATTTAAGGAGATATGGGCAAAAGAAGTTTTTCATATAAAAATTTCAATTTATTTAGGTTTTGGGTGGATTTTTGAATTTTTTGGGGGTGGTCACGAATTAAAGTCCTTTTCGCTCTAGGACGCTTAGTTTAGGAGATATGGGCAAAAGAAGTTTTTCATATAAAAATTTAAATTTTTTTAGGTTTTGGATGGATTTTTCAATTTTTTGGGGGAGGTCACGAATTAAAGTCCTTTTCGCTCTAGGACGCATATTTAAGGAGATATGGGCAAAAGAAGTTTTTCATATAAAAATTTCAATTTTTTTAGGTTTTGGGTGGATTTTTCAATTTTTTGGGGGTGGTCACGAATTAAAGTCCTTTTCGCTCTAGGACGCATATTTAAGGAGATATGGGCAAAAGAAGTTTTTCATATAAAAATTTAAATTTTTTTAGGTTTTGGATGGATTTTTCAATTTTTTGGGGGTGGTCACGAATTAAAGTCCTTTTCACTCTAGGACGCATATTTAAGGAGATATGGGCAAAAGAAGTTTTTCATATAAAAATTTAAATTTTTTTAGGTTTTGGATGGATTTTTCAATTTTTTGGGGGAGGTCACGAATTAAAGTCCTTTTCGCTCTAGGACGCATATTTAAGGAGATATGGGCAAAAGAAGTTTTTCATATAAAAATTTCAATTTTTTTAGGTTTTGGGTGGATTTTTCAATTTTTTGGGGGAGGTCACGAATTAAAGTCCTTTTCGCTCTAGGACGCATATTTAAGGGGATATGGGCAAAAGAAGATTTTCATATAAAAATTTCAATTTTTTTAGGTTTTGGGTGGATTTTTCAATTTTTTGGGGGAGGTCACGAATTAAAGTCCTTTTCGCTCTAGGACGCATATTTAAGGAGATATGGGCAAAAGAAGTTTTTCATATAAAAATTTCAATTTTTTTAGGTTTTGGGTGGATTTTTCAATTTTTTGGGGGTGGTCACGAATTAAAGTCCTTTTCGCTCTAGGACGCATATTTAAGGAGATATGGGCAAAAGAAGTTTTTCATATAAAAATTTAAATTTTTTTAGGTTTGGATGGATTTTTCAATTTTTTGGGGGTGGTCACGAATTAAAGTCCTTTTCGCTCTAGGACGCATATTTAAGGAGATATGGGCAAAAGAAGTTTTTCATATAAAAATTTAAATTTTTTTAAGTTTTGGGTGGATTTTTAAATTTTTTGGGGGAGGTCACGAATTAAAGTCCTTTTCGCTCTAGGAAGCTTAGTTTAGGAGATATGGGCAAAAGAAGTTTTTCATATAAAAATTTAAATTTTTTTAGGTTTTGGATGGATTTTTCAATTTTTTGGGGAGGTCACGAATTAAAGTCCTTTTCGCTCTAGGACGCATATTTAAGGAGATATGGGCAAAAGAAGTTTTTCATATAAAAATTTAAATTTTTTTAGGTTTGGATGGATTTTTCAATTTTTTGGGGGTGGTCACGAATTAAAGTCCTTTTCGCTCTAGGACGCATATTTAAGGAGATATGGGCAAAAGAAGTTTTTCATATAAAAATTTAAATTTTTTTAGGTTTTGGGTGGATTTTTCAATTTTTTGGGGGTGGTCACGAATTAAAGTCCTTTTCGCTCTAGGACGCTTAGTTTAGGAGATATGGGCGAAAGAAGTTTTTCATATAAAAATTTAAATTTTTTTAGGTTTTGGATGGATTTTTCAATTTTTTGGGGGTGGTCACGAATTAAAGTCCTTTTCGCTCTAGGACGCATATTTAAGGAGATATGGGCAAAAGAAGTTTTTCATATAAAAATTTCAATTTTTTTAGGTTTTGGGTGGATTTTTCAATTTTTTGGGGGTGGTCACGAATTAAAGTCCTTTTCGCTCTAGGACGCTTAGTTTAGGAGATATGGGCAAAAGAAGTTTTTCATATAAAAATTTAAATTTTTTTAGGTTTTGGATGGATTTTTCAATTTTTTGGGGGTGGTCACGAATTAAAGTCCTTTTCACTCTAGGACGCATATTTAAGGAGATATGGGCAAAAGAAGTTTTTCATATAAAAATTTAAATTTTTTTAGGTTTTGGATGGATTTTTCAATTTTTTGGGGGAGGTCACGAATTAAAGTCCTTTTCGCTCTAGGACGCATATTTAAGGAGATATGGGCAAAAGAAGTTTTTCATATAAAAATTTCAATTTTTTTAGGTTTTGGGTGGATTTTTCAATTTTTTGGGGAGGTCACGAATTAAAGTCCTTTTCGCTCTAGGACGCATATTTAAGGGGATATGGGCAAAAGAAGATTTTCATATAAAAATTTCCATTTTTTTTTAGGTTTTGGGTGGATTTTTCAATTTTTTGGGGGAGGTCACGAATTAAAGTCCTTTTCGCTCTAGGACGCATATTTAAGGAGATATGGGCAAAAGAAGTTTTTCATATAAAAATTTCAATTTTTTTAGGTTTTGGGTGGATTTTTCAATTTTTTGGGGGTGGTCACGAATTAAAGTCCTTTTCGCTCTAGGACGCTTAGTTTAGGAGATATGGACAAAAGAAGTTTTTCATATAAAAATTTAAATTTTTTTAGGTTTTGGATGGATTTTTCAATTTTTTGGGGGTGGTCACGAATTAAAGTCCTTTTCGCTCTAGGACGCATATTTAAGGAGATATGGGCAAAAGAAGTTTTTCATATAAAAATTTAATTTTTTTTAGGTTTTGGGTGGATTTTTCAATTTTTTGGGGGTGGTCACGAATTAAAGTCCTTTTCGCTCTAGGACGCTTAGTTTAGGAGATATGGGCAAAAGAAGTTTTTCATATAAAAATTTAAATTTTTTTAGGTTTTGGATGGATTTTTCAATTTTTTGGGGGTGGTCACGAATTAAAGTCCTTTTCACTCTAGGACGCATATTTAAGGAGATATGGGCAAAAGAAGTTTTTCATATAAAAATTTAAATTTTTTTAGGTTTTGGATGGATTTGTCAATTTTTTGGGGGAGGTCACGAATTAAAGTCCTTTTCGCTCTAGGACGCATATTTAAGGAGATATGGGCAAAAGAAGTTTTTCATATAAAAATTTCAATTTTTTTAGGTTTTGGGTGGATTTTTCAATTTTTTGGGGAGGTCACGAATTAAAGTCCTTTTCGCTCTAGGACGCATATTTAAGGGGATATGGGCAAAAGAAGATTTTCATATAAAAATTTAAATTTTTTTAGGTTTTGAGTGGATTTTTCAATTTTTTGGGGGAGGTCACGAATTAAAGTCCTTTTCGCTCTAGGACGCATATTTAAGGAGATATGGGCAAAATAAGTTTTTCATATAAAAATTTCAATTTTTTTAGGTTTTGGGTGGATTTTTCAATTTTTTGGGGGTGGTCACGAATTAAAGTCCTTTTCGCTCTAGGACGCTTAGTTTAGGAGATATGGGCAAAAGAAGTTTTTCATATAAAAATTTAAATTTTTTTAGGTTTTGGATAGATTTTTCAATTTTTTGGGGGAGGTCACGAATTAAAGTCCTTTTCGCTCTAGGACGCATATTTAAGGAGATATGGGCAAAAGAAGTTTTTCATATAAAAATTTAAATTTTTTTAGGTTTGGATGGATTTTTCAATTTTTTGGGGGTGGTCACGAATTAAAGTCCTTTTCGCTCTAGGACGCATATTTAAGGAGATATGGGCAAAAGAAGTTTTTCATATAAAAATTTAAATTTTTTTAGGTTTTGGGTGGATTTTTCAATTTTTTGGGGGTGGTCACGAATTAAAGTCCTTTTCGCTCTAGGACGCTTAGTTTAGGAGATATGGGCAAAAGAAGTTTTTCATATAAAAATTTAAATTTTTTTAGGTTTTGGATGGATTTTTCAATTTTTTGGGGGTGGTCACGAATTAAAGTCCTTTTCGCTCTAGGACGCATATTTAAGGAGATATGGGCAAAAGAAGTTTTTCATATAAAAATTTCAATTTTTTTAGGTTTTGGGTGGATTTTTCAATTTTTTGGGGGTGGTCACGAATTAAAGTCCTTTTCGCTCTAGGACACTTAGTTTAGGAGATATGGGCAAAAGAAGTTTTTCATATAAAAATTTAAATTTTTTTAGGTTTTGGATGGATTTTTCAATTTTTTGGGGGAGGTCACGAATTAAAGTCCTTTTCGCTCTAGGACGCATATTTAAGGAGATATGGGCAAAAGAAATTTTTCATATAAAAATTTCAATTTTTTTAGGTTTTGGGTGGATTTTTCAATTTTTTGGGGGAGGTCACGAATTAAAGTCCTTTCCGCTCTAGGACGCATATTTAAGGAGATATGGGCAAAAGAAGTTTTTCATATAAAAATTTAAATTTTTTTAGGTTTTGGGTGGATTTTTAAATTTTTTGGGGGTGGTCACGAATTAAAGTCCTTTTCGCTCTAGGACGCTTAGTTTAGGAGATATGGGCAAAAGAAGTTTTTCATATAAAAATTTAAATTTTTTTAGGTTTTGGATGGATTTTTCAATTTTTTGGGGGTGGTCACGAATTAAAGTCCTTTTCGCTCTAGGACGCATATTTAAGGAGATATGGGCAAAATAAGTTTTTCATATAAAAATTTAAATTTTTTTAGGTTTTGGATGGATTTTTCAATTTTTTGGGGGAGGTCACGAATTAAAGTCCTTTTCGCTCTAGGACGCATATTTAAGGAGATATGGGCAAAAGAAGTTTTTCATATAAAAATTTCAATTTTTTTAGGTTTTGGGTGGATTTTTCAATTTTTTGGGGGTGGTCACGAATTAAAGTCCTTTTCGCTCTAGGACGCTTAGTTTAGGAGATATGGGCAAAAGAAGTTTTTCATATAAAAATTTAATTTTTTTTAGGTTTTGGATGGATTTTTCAATTTTTTGGGGGAGGTCACGAATTAAAGTCCTTTTCGCTCTAGGACGCATATTTAAGGAGATATGGGCAAAAGAAGTTTTTCATATAAAAATTTCAATTTTTTTAGGTTTTGGGTGGATTTTTCAATTTTTTGGGGGTGGTCACGAATTAAAGTCCTTTTCGCTCTAGGACGCTTAGTTTAGGAGATATGGGCAAAAGAAGTTTTTCATATAAAAATTTAAATTTTTTTAGGTTTTGGATGGATTTTTCAATTTTTTGGGGGAGGTCACGAATTAAAGTCCTTTTCGCTCTAGGACGCATATTTAAGGAGATATGGGCAAAAGAAGATTTTCATATAAAAATTTCAATTTTTTTAGGTTTTGGGTGGATTTTTCAATTTTTTGGGGGAGGTCACGAATTAAAGTCCTTTTCGCTCTAGGAGGCATATTTAAGGAGATATGGGCAAAAGAAGTTTTTCATATAAAAATTTAATTTTTTTTAGGTTTTGGGTGGATTTTTCAATTTTTTGGGGGAGGTCACGAATTAAAGTCCTTTTCGCTCTAGGACGCTTAGTTTAGGAGATATGGGCAAAAGAAGTTTTTCATATAAGAAATTAAATTAAATTTTTTTAGGTTTTGGATGGATTTTTCAATTTTTTGGGGGTGGTCACGAATTAAAGTCCTTTTCGCTCTAGGACGCATATTTAAGGAGATATGGGCAAAAGAAGTTTTTCATATAAAAATTTCAATTTTTTTAGGTTTTGGGTGGATTTTTCAATTTTTTGGGGGTGGTCACGAATTAAAGTCCTTTTCGCTCTAGGACACTTAGTTTAGGAGATATGGGCAAAAGAAGTTTTTCATATAAAAATTTAAATTTTTTTAGGTTTTGGATGGATTTTTCAATTTTTTGGGGGAGGTCACGAATTAAAGTCCTTTTCGCTCTAGGACGCATATTTAAGGAGATATGGGCAAAAGAAATTTTTCATATAAAAATTTCAATTTTTTTAGGTTTTGGGTGGATTTTTCAATTTTTTGGGGGAGGTCACGAATTAAAGTCCTTTCCGCTCTAGGACGCATATTTAAGGAGATATGGGCAAAAGAAGTTTTTCATATAAAAATTTAAATTTTTTTAGGTTTTGGGTGGATTTTTAAATTTTTTGGGGGTGGTCACGAATTAAAGTCCTTTTCGCTCTAGGACGCTTAGTTTAGGAGATATGGGCAAAAGAAGTTTTTCATATAAAAATTTAAATTTTTTTAGGTTTTGGATGGATTTTTCAATTTTTTGGGGGTGGTCACGAATTAAAGTCCTTTTCGCTCTAGGACGCATATTTAAGGAGATATGGGCAAAATAAGTTTTTCATATAAAAATTTAAATTTTTTTAGGTTTTGGATGGATTTTTCAATTTTTTGGGGGAGGTCACGAATTAAAGTCCTTTTCGCTCTAGGACGCATATTTAAGGAGATATGGGCAAAAGAAGTTTTTCATATAAAAATTTCAATTTTTTTAGGTTTTGGGTGGATTTTTCAATTTTTTGGGGGTGGTCACGAATTAAAGTCCTTTTCGCTCTAGGACGCTTAGTTTAGGAGATATGGGCAAAAGAAGTTTTTCATATAAAAATTTAATTTTTTTTAGGTTTTGGATGGATTTTTCAATTTTTTGGGGGAGGTCACGAATTAAAGTCCTTTTCGCTCTAGGACGCATATTTAAGGAGATATGGGCAAAAGAAGTTTTTCATATAAAAATTTCAATTTTTTTAGGTTTTGGGTGGATTTTTCAATTTTTTGGGGGTGGTCACGAATTAAAGTCCTTTTCGCTCTAGGACGCTTAGTTTAGGAGATATGGGCAAAAGAAGTTTTTCATATAAAAATTTAAATTTTTTTAGGTTTTGGATGGATTTTTCAATTTTTTGGGGGAGGTCACGAATTAAAGTCCTTTTCGCTCTAGGACGCATATTTAAGGAGATATGGGCAAAAGAAGATTTTCATATAAAAATTTCAATTTTTTTAGGTTTTGGGTGGATTTTTCAATTTTTTGGGGGAGGTCACGAATTAAAGTCCTTTTCGCTCTAGGAGGCATATTTAAGGAGATATGGGCAAAAGAAGTTTTTCATATAAAAATTTAATTTTTTTTAGGTTTTGGGTGGATTTTTCAATTTTTTGGGGGAGGTCACGAATTAAAGTCCTTTTCGCTCTAGGACGCTTAGTTTAGGAGATATGGGCAAAAGAAGTTTTTCATATAAGAAATTAAATTTTTTTAGGTTTTGGATGGATTTTTCAATTTTTTGGGGGAGGTCACGAATTAAAGTCCTTTTCGCTCTAGGACGCATATTTAAGGAGATATGGGCAAAAGAAGTTTTTCATATAAAAATTTAAATTTTTTTAGGTTTTGGGTGGATTTTTCAATTTTTTGGGGGAGGTCACGAATTAAAGTCCTTTTCGCTCTAGGACGCTTAGTTTAGGAGATATGGGCAAAAGAAGTTTTTCATATAAAAATTTAAATTTTTTTTAGGTTTTGGATGGATTTTTAAATTTTTTGGGGGAGGTCACGAATTAAAGTCCTTTTCGCTCTAGGACGCTTAGTTTAGGAGATATGGGCAAAAGAAGTTTTTCATATAAAAATTTAAATTTTTTTAGGTTTTGGATGGATTTTTCAATTTTTTGGGGGAGGTCACGAATTAAAGTCCTTTTCGCTCTAGGACGCATATTTAAGGAGATATGGGCAAAAGAAGTTTTTCATATAAAAATTTAAATTTTTTTAGGTTTGGATGGATTTTTCAATTTTTTGGGGGTGGTCACGAATTAAAGTCCTTTTCGCTCTAGGACGCATATTTAAGGAGAAGTTTTTCATATAAAAATTTCAATTTTTTTAGGTTTTGGGTGGATTTTTCAATTTTTTGGGGGAGGTCACGAATTAAAGTCCTTTTCGCTCTAGGACGCTTAGTTTAGGAGATATGGGCAAAAGAAGTTTTTCATATAAAAATTTAAATTTTTTTAGGTTTTGGATGGATTTTTCAATTTTTTGGGGGTGGTCACGAATTAAAGTCCTTTTCGCTCTAGGACGCATATTTAAGGAGATATGGGCAAAAGAAGTTTTTCATATAAAAATTTCAATTTTTTTAGGTTTTGGGTGGATTTTTCAATTTTTTGGGGGTGGTCACGAATTAAAGTCCTTTTCGCTCTAGGACGCTTAGTTTAGGAGATATGGGCAAAAGAAGTTTTTCATATAAAAATTTAAATTTTTTTAGGTTTTGGGTGGATTTTTCAATTTTTTGGGGGTGGTCACGAATTAAAGTCCTTTTCGCTCTAGGACGCATATTTAAGGAGATATGGGCAAAAGAAGTTTTTCATATAAAAATTTAAATTTTTTTAGGTTTTGGGTGGATTTTTAAATTTTTAAGGAGATATGGGCAAAAGAAGTTTTTCATATAAAAATTTCAATTTTTTTAGGTTTTGGGTGGATTTTTCAATTTTTTGGGGGTGGTCACGAATTAAAGACCTTTTCGCTCTAGGACGCTTAGTTTAGGAGATATGGGCAAAAGAAGTTTTTCATATAAAAATTTCATTTTTTTTAGGTTTTGGGTGGATTTTTCAATTTTTTGGGGGTGGTCACGAATTAAAGTCCTTTTCGCTCTAGGACGCTTAGTTTAGGAGATATGGGCAAAAGAAGTTTTTCATATAAAAATTTAAATTTTTTTAGGTTTTGGATGGATTTTTCAATTTTTTGGGGGTGGTCACGAATTAAAGTCCTTTTCACTCTAGGACGCATATTTAAGGAGATATGGGCAAAAGAAGTTTTTCATATAAAAATTTAAATTTTTTTAGGTTTTGGATGGATTTTTCAATTTTTTGGGGGAGGTCACGAATTAAAGTCCTTTTCGCTCTAGGACGCATATTTAAGGAGATATGGGCAAAAGAAGTTTTTCATATAAAAATTTCAATTTTTTTAGGTTTTGGGTGGATTTTTCAATTTTTTGGGGAGGTCACGAATTAAAGTCCTTTTCGCTCTAGGACGCATATTTAAGGGGATATGGGCAAAAGAAGATTTTCATATAAAAATTTCAATTTTTTTAGGTTTTGGGTGGATTTTTCAATTTTTTGGGGGAGGTCACGAATTAAAGTCCTTTTCGCTCTAGGACGCATATTTAAGGAGATATGGGCAAAAGAAGTTTCTCATATAAAAATTTAAATTTTTTTAGGTTTTGGGTGGATTTTTCAATTTTTTGGGGTGGTCACGAATTAAAGTCCTTTTCGCTCTAGGACGCATATTTAAGGAGATATGGGCAAAAGAAGTTTTTCGTATAAAAATTTCAATTTTTTTAGGTTTTGGGTGGATTTTTCAATTTTTTGGGGTGGTCACGAATTAAAGTCCTTTTCGCTCTAGGACGCATATTTAAGGAGATATGGGCAAAAGAAGTTTTTCATATAAAAATTTCAATTTTTTTAGGTTTTGGGTGGATTTTTCAATTTTTTGGGGGATGTCACGAATTAAAGTCCTTTTCGCTCTAGGACGCATATTTAAGGAGATATGGGCAAAAGAAGTTTTTCATATAAAAATTTAAATTTTTTTAGGTTTTGGATGGATTTTTCAATTTTTTGGGGGAGGTCACGAATTAAAGTCCTTTTCGCTCTAGGACGCATATTTAAGGAGATATGGGCAAAAGAAGTTTTTCATATAAAAATTTAAATTTCTTTAGGTTTTGGGTGGATTTTTCAATTTTTTGGGGGAGGTCACGAATTAAAGTCCTTTTCGCTCTAGGACGCTTAGTTTAGGAGATATGGGCAAAAGAAGTTTTTCATATAAAAATTTAAATTTTTTTAGGTTTTGGATGGATTTTTCAATTTTTTGGGGGAGGTCACGAATTAAAGTCCTTTTCGCTCTAGGACGCATATTTAAGGAGATATGGGCAAAAGAAGTTTTTCATATAAAAATTTAAATTTTTTTAGGTTTGGATGGAATTTTCAATTTTTTGGGGGTGGTCACGAATTAAAGTCCTTTTCGCTCTAGGACGCATATTTAAGGAGATATGGGCAAAAGAAGTTTTTCATATAAAAATTTAAATTTTTTTAGGTTTTGGGTGGATTTTTCAATTTTTTGGGGGTGGTCACGAATTAAAGTCCTTTTCGCTCTAGGACGCTTAGTTTAGGAGATATGGGCAAAAGAAGTTTTTCATATAAAAATTTAAATTTTTTTAGGTTTTGGATGGATTTTTCAATTTTTTGGGGGTGGTCACGAATTAAAGTCCTTTTCGCTCTAGGACGCTTAGTTTAGGAGATATGGGCAAAAGAAGTTTTTCATATAAAAATTTAAATTTTTTTAGGTTTTGGGTGGATTTTTCAATTTTTTGGGGGTGGTCACGAATTAAAGTCCTTTTCGCTCTAGGACGCATATTTAAGGAGATATGGGCAAAAGAAGTTTTTCATATAAAAATTTCAATTTTTTTAGGTTTTGGGTGGATTTTTCAATTTTTTGGGGGTGGTCACGAATTAAAGACCTTTTCGCTCTAGGACGCTTAGTTTAGGAGATATGGGCAAAAGAAGTTTTTCATATAAAAATTTCATTTTTTTTAGGTTTTGGGTGGATTTTTCAATTTTTTGGGGGTGGTCACGAATTAAAGTCCTTTTCGCTCTAGGACGCTTAGTTTAGGAGATATGGGCAAAAGAAGTTTTTCATATAAAAATTTAAATTTTTTTAGGTTTTGGATGGATTTTTCAATTTTTTGGGGGTGGTCACGAATTAAAGTCCTTTTCACTCTAGGACGCATATTTAAGGAGATATGGGCAAAAGAAGTTTTTCATATAAAAATTTAAATTTTTTTAGGTTTTGGATGGATTTTTCAATTTTTTGGGGGAGGTCACGAATTAAAGTCCTTTTCGCTCTAGGACGCATATTTAAGGAGATATGGGCAAAAGAAGTTTTTCATATAAAAATTTCAATTTTTTTAGGTTTTGGGTGGATTTTTCAATTTTTTGGGGAGGTCACGAATTAAAGTCCTTTTCGCTCTAGGACGCATATTTAAGGGGATATGGGCAAAAGAAGATTTTCATATAAAAATTTCAATTTTTTTAGGTTTTGGGTGGATTTTTCAATTTTTTGGGGGAGGTCACGAATTAAAGTCCTTTTCGCTCTAGGACGCATATTTAAGGAGATATGGGCAAAAGAAGTTTTTCATATAAAAATTTAAATTTTTTTAGGTTTTGGGTGGATTTTTCAATTTTTTGGGGGTGGTCACGAATTAAAGTCCTTTTCGCTCTAGGACGCTTAGTTTAGGAGATATGGGCAAAAGAAGTTTTTCATATAAAAATTTAAATTTTTTTAGGTTTTGGATGGATTTTTCAATTTTTTGGGGGAGGTCACGAATTAAAGTCCTTTTCGCTCTAGGACGCATATTTAAGGAGATATGGGCAAAAGAAGTTTTTCATATAAAAATTTAAATTTCTTTAGGTTTTGGGTGGATTTTTCAATTTTTTGGGGGAGGTCACGAATTAAAGTCCTTTTCGCTCTAGGACGCTTAGTTTAGGAGATATGGGCAAAAGAAGTTTTTCATATAAAAATTTAAATTTTTTTAGGTTTTGGATGGATTTTTCAATTTTTTGGGGGAGGTCACGAATTAAAGTCCTTTTCGCTCTAGGACGCATATTTAAGGAGATATGGGCAAAAGAAGTTTTTCATATAAAAATTTAAATTTTTTTAGGTTTGGATGGAATTTTCAATTTTTTGGGGGTGGTCACGAATTAAAGTCCTTTTCGCTCTAGGACGCATATTTAAGGAGATATGGGCAAAAGAAGTTTTTCATATAAAAATTTAAATTTTTTTAGGTTTTGGGTGGATTTTTCAATTTTTTGGGGGTGGTCACGAATTAAAGTCCTTTTCGCTCTAGGACGCTTAGTTTAGGAGATATGGGCAAAAGAAGTTTTTCATATAAAAATTTAAATTTTTTTAGGTTTTGGATGGATTTTTCAATTTTTTGGGGGAGGTCACGAATTAAAGTCCTTTTCGCTCTAGGACGCATATTTAAGGAGATATGGGCAAAAGAAGTTTTTCATATAAAAATTTAAATTTTTTTAGGTTTTGGGTGGATTTTTTTTGGGGGAGGTCACGAATTAAAGTCCTTTTCGCTCTAGGACGCATATTTAAGGAGATATGGGCAAAAGAAGTTTTTCATATAAAAAATTAAATTTTTTTAGGTTTTGGATGGATTTTTCAATTTTTTGGGGGTGGTCACGAATTAAAGTCCTTTTCGCTCTAGGACGCATATTTAAGGAGATATGGGCAAAAGAAGTTTTTCATATAAAAATTAACATTTTTTTAGGTTTTGGATGGATTTTTCAATTTTTTGGGGGAGGTCACGAATTAAAGTCCTTTTAGCTCTAGGACGCATATTTAAGGAGATATGGGCAAAAGAAGATTTTCATATAAAAATTTCAATTTTTTTAGGTTTTGGGTGGATTTTTCAATTTTTTGGGGGTGGTCACGAATTAAAGTCCTTTTCGCTCTAGGACGCTTAGTTTAGGAGATATGGGCAAAGGAAGTTTTTCATATAAAAATTTAAATTTTTTTAGGTTTTGGATGGATTTTTCAATTTTTTGGGGGAGGTCACGAATTAAAGTCCTTTTCGCTCTAGGACGCATATTTAAGGAGATATGGGCAAAAGAAGTTTTTCATATAAAAATTGCAATTTTTTTAGGTTTTGGGTGGATTTTTCAATTTTTTGGGGGTGGTCACGAATTAAAGTCCTTTTCGCTCTAGGACGCTTAGTTTAGGAGATATGGGCAAAAGAAGTTTTTCATATAAAAATTTAAATTTTTTAGGTTTTGGATGGATTTTTCAATTTTTTGGGGGAGGTCACGAATTAAAGTCCTTTTCGCTCTAGGACGCATATTTAAGGAGATATGGGCAAAAGAAGTTTTTCATATAAAAATTTAAATTTTTTTAGGTTTTGGATGGATTTTTCAATATTTTGGGGGTGGTCACGAATTAAAGTCCTTTTCGCTCTAGGACGCATATTTAAGGAGATATGGGCAAAAGAAGTTTTTCATATAAAAATTTCAATTTTTTTAGGTTTTGGGTGGATTTTTCAATTTTTTGGGGGTGGTCACGAATTAAAGTCCTTTTCGCTCTAGGACGCTTAGTTTAGGAGATATGGGCAAAAGAAGTTTTTCATATAAAAATTTAAATTTTTTTAGGTTTTGGATGGATTTTTCAATTTTTTGGGGGAGGTCACGAATTAAAGTCCTTTTCGCTCTAGGACGCATATTTAAGGAGATATGGGCAAAAGAAGTTTTTCATATAAAAATTTAAATTTCTTTAGATTTTGGGTGGATTTTTCAATTTTTTGGGGGAGGTCACGAATTAAAGTCCTTTTCGCTCTAGGACGCTTAGTTTAGGAGATATGGGCAAAAGAAGTTTTTCATATAAAAATTTAAATTTTTTTAGGTTTTGGATGGATTTTTCAATTTTTTGGGGGAGGTCACGAATTAAAGTCCTTTTCGCTCTAGGACGCATATTTAAGGAGATATGGGCAAAAGAAGTTTTTCATATAAAAATTTAAATTTTTTTAGGTTTGGATGGATTTTTCAATTTTTTGGGGGGTGGTCACGAATTAAAGTCCTTTTCGCTCTAGGACGCATATTTAAGGAGATATGGGCAAAAGAAGTTTTTCATATAAAAATTTCAATTTTTTTAGGTTTTGGGTGGATTTTTCAATTTTTTGGGGGTGGTCACGAATTAAAGTCCTTTTCGCTCTAGGACGCTTAGTTTAGGAGATATGGGCAAAAGAAGTTTTTCATATAAAAATTTAAATTTTTTTAGGTTTTGGATGGATTTTTCAATTTTTTGGGGGAGGTCACGAATTAAAGTCCTTTTCGCTCTAGGACGCATATTTAAGGAGATATGGGCAAAAGAAGTTTTTCATATAAAAATTAAAATTTTTTTAGGTTTTGGGTGGATTTTTAAATTTTTTGGGGGTGGTCACGAATTAAAGTCCTTTTCGCTCTAGGACGCTTAGTTTAGGAGATATGGGCAAAAGAAGTTTTTCATATAAAAATTTAAATTTTTTTAGGTTTTGGATGGATTTTTCAATTTTTTGGGGGTGGTCACGAATTAAAGTCCTTTTCGCTCTAGGACGCATATTTAAGGAGATATGGGCAAAATAAGTTTTTCATATAAAAATTTAAATTTTTTTAGGTTTTGGATGGATTTTTCAATTTTTTGGGGGAGGTCACGAATTAAAGTCCTTTTCGCTCTAGGACGCATATTTAAGGAGATATGGGCAAAAGAAGATTTTCATATAAAAATTTCAATTTTTTTAGGTTTTGGGTGGATTTTTCAATTTTTTGGGGGAGGTCACGAATTAAAGTCCTTTTCGCTCTAGGACGCATATTTAAGGAGATATGGGCAAAAGAAGTTTTTCATATAAAAATTTAAATTTTTTTAGGTTTTGGGTGGATTTTTCAATTTTTTGGGGGAGGTCACGAATTAAAGTCCTTTTCGCTCTAGGACGCTTAGTTTAGGAGATATGGGCAAAAGAAGTTTTTCATATAAGAAATTAAATTTTTTTAGGTTTTGGATGGATTTTTCAATTTTTTGGGGGAGGTCACGAATTAAAGTCCTTTTCGCTCTAGGACGCATATTTAAGGAGATATGGGCAAAAGAAGTTTTTCATATAAAAATTTAAATTTTTTTAGGTTTTGGGTGGATTTTTCAATTTTTTGGGGGAGGTCACGAATTAAAGTCCTTTTCGCTCTAGGACGCTTAGTTTAGGAGATATGGGCAAAAGAAGTTTTTCATATAAAAATTTAAATTTTTTTAGGTTTTGAATGGATTTTTCAATTTTTTGGGGGTGGTCACGAATTAAAGTCCTTTTCGCTCTAGGACGCATATTTAAGGAGATATGGGCAAAAGAAGTTTTTCATATAAAAATTTAAATTTTTTTAGGTTTTGGGTGGATTTTTCAATTTTTTGGGGGTGGTCACGAATTAAAATCCTTTTCGCTCTAGGACGCATATTTAAGGAGATATGGGCAAAAGAAGTTTTTCATATAAAAATTTCAATTTTTTTAGGTTTTGGGTGGATTTTTCAATTTTTTGGGGGTGGTCACGAATTAAAGACCTTTTCGCTCTAGGACGCTTAGTTTAGGAGATATGGGCAAAAGAAGTTTTTCATATAAAAATTTCATTTTTTTTAGGTTTTGGGCGGATTTTTCAATTTTTTGGGGGTGGTCACGAATTAAAGTCCTTTTCGCTCTAGGACGCTTAGTTTAGGAGATATGGGCAAAAGAAGTTTTTCATATAAAAATTTAAATTTTTTTAGGTTTTGGATGGATTTTTCAATTTTTTGGGGGTGGTCACGAATTAAAGTCCTTTTCACTCTAGGACGCATATTTAAGGAGATATGGGCAAAAGAAGTTTTTCATATAAAAATTTAAATTTTTTTAGGTTTTGGATGGATTTTTCAATTTTTTGGGGGAGGTCACGAATTAAAGTCCTTTTCGCTCTAGGACGCATATTTAAGGAGATATGGGCAAAAGAAGTTTTTCATATAAAAATTTCAATTTTTTTAGGTTTTGGGTGGATTTTTCAATTTTTTGGGGGTGGTCACGAATTAAAGTCCTTTTCGCTCTAGGACGCATATTTAAGGGGATATGGGCAAAAGAAGATTTTCATATAAAAATTTCAATTTTTTTAGGTTTTGGGTGGATTTTTCAATTTTTTGGGGGAGGTCACGAATTAAAGTCCTTTTCGCTCTAGGACGCATATTTAAGGAGATATGGGCAAAAGAAGTTTTTCATATAAAAATTTCAATTTTTTTAGGTTTTGGGTGGATTTTTCAATTTTTTGGGGGAGGTCACGAATTAAAGTCCTTTTCGCTCTAGGACGCATATTTAAGGAGATATGGGCAAAAGAAGTTTTTCATATAAAAATTTCAATTTTTTTAGGTTTTGGGTGGATTTTTCAATTTTTGGGGGTGGTCACGAATTAAAGTCCTTTTCGCTCTGGGACGCTTAGTTTAGGAGATATGGGCGAAAAAAATTTTTCATATAAAAATTTAAATTTTTTTAGGTTTTGGATGGATTTTTCAATTTTTTGGGGGAGGTCACGAATTAAAGTCCTTTTCGCTCTAGGACGCATATTTAAGGAGATATGGGCAAAAGAAGTTTTTCATATAAAAATTTAAATTTCTTTAGGTTTTGGGTGGATTTTTCAATTTTTTGGGGGAGGTCACGAATTAAAGTCCTTTTCGCTCTAGGACGCTTAGTTTAGGAGATATGGGCAAAAGAAGTTTTTCATATAAAAATTTAAATTTTTTTAGGTTTTGGATGGATTTTTCAATTTTTTGGGGGAGGTCACGAATTAAAGTCCTTTTCGCTCTAGGACGCATATTTAAGGAGATATGGGCAAAAGAAGTTTTTCATATAAAAATTTAAATTTTTTTAGGTTTTGGGTGGATTTTTCAATTTTTTGGGGGAGGTCACGAATTAAAGTCCTTTTCGCTCTAGGACGCATATTTAAGGAGATATGGGCAAAAGAAGTTTTTCATATAAAAAATTAAATTTTTTTAGGTTTTGGATGGATTTTTCAATTTTTTGGGGGTGGTCACGAATTAAAGTCCTTTTCGCTCTAGGACGCATATTTAAGGAGATATGGGCAAAAGAAGTTTTTCATATAAAAATTTAAATTTTTTTAGGTTTTGGATGGATTTTTCAATTTTTTGGGGGAGGTCACGAATTAAAGTCCTTTTCGCTCTAGGACGCATATTTAAGGAGATATGGGCAAAAGAAGATTTTCATATAAAAATTTCAATTTTTTTAGGTTTTGGGTGGATTTTTCAATTTTTTGGGGGTGGTCACGAATTAAAGTCCTTTTCGCTCTAGGACGCTTAGTTTAGGAGATATGGGCAAAGGAAGTTTTTCATATAAAAATTTAAATTTTTTTAGGTTTTGGATGGATTTTTCAATTTTTTGGGGGAGGTCACGAATTAAAGTCCTTTTCGCTCTAGGACGCATATTTAAGGAGATATGGGCAAAAGAAGTTTTTCATATAAAAATTAAAATTTTTTTAGGTTTTGGGTGGATTTTTAAATTTTTTGGGGGTGGTCACGAATTAAAGTCCTTTTCGCTCTAGGACGCTTAGTTTAGGAGATATGGGCAAAAGAAGTTTTTCATATAAAAATTTAAATTTTTTTAGGTTTTGGATGGATTTTTCAATTTTTTGGGGGAGGTCACGAATTAAAGTCCTTTTCGCTCTAGGACGCATATTTAAGGAGATATGGGCAAAAGAAGTTTTTCATATAAAAATTTAAATTTTTTTAGGTTTGGATGGATTTTTCAATTTTTTGGGGGTGGTCACGAATTAAAGTCATTTTCGCTCTAGGACGCATATTTAAGGAGATATGGGCAAAAGAAGTTTTTCATATAAAAATTTAAATTTTTTTAGGTTTTGGGTGGATTTTTCAATTTTTTGGGGGTGGTCACGAATTAAAGTCCTTTTCGCTCTAGGACGCATATTTAAGGAGATATGGGCAAAAGAAGTTTTTCATATAAAAATTTCAATTTTTTTAGGTTTTGGGTGGATTTTTCAATTTTTTGGGGGTGGTCACGAATTAAAGTCCTTTTCGCTCTAGGACGCTTAGTTTAGGAGATATGGGCAAAAGAAGTTTTTCATATAAAAATTTAAATTTTTTTAGGTTTTGGATGGATTTTTCAATTTTTTGGGGGAGGTCACGAATTAAAGTCCTTTTCGCTCTAGGACGCATATTTAAGGAGATATGGGCAAAAGAAGTTTTCATATAAAAATTTCAATTTTTTTAGGTTTTGGGTGGATTTTTAAATTTTTTGGGGGTGGTCACGAATTAAAGTCCTTTTCGCTCTAGGACGCTTAGTTTAGGAGATATGGGCAAAAGAAGTTTTTCATATAAAAATTTAAATTTTTTTAGGTTTTGGATGGATTTTTCAATTTTTTGGGGCAGGTCACGAATTAAAGTCCTTTTCGCTCTAGGACGCATATTTAAGGAGATATGGGCAAAAGAAGTTTTTCATATAAAATGTCAATTTTTTTAGGTTTTGGGTGGATTTTTCAATTTTTTGGGGGTGGTCACGAATTAAAGTCCTTTTCGCTCTAGGGCGCTTAGTTTAGGAGATATGGGCAAAAGAAGTTTTTCATATAAAAATTTCAATTTTTTTAGGTTTTGGGTGGATTTTTCACTTTTTTGGGGGTGGTCACGAATTAAAGTCCTTTTCGCTCTAGGACGCATATTTAAGGAGATATGGGCAAAAGAAGTTTTTCATATAAAAATTTAAATTTTTTTAGGTTTTGGGTGGATTTTTCAATTTTTTGGGGTTGGTCACGAATTAAAGTCCTTTTCGCTCTAGGACGCATATTTAATGGGCAAAGATATGGGCAAAAGAAGTTTTTCATATAAAAATTTCAATTTTTTTAGGTTTTGGGTGGATTTTTCAATTTTTTGGGGTTGGTCACGAATTAAAGTCCTTTTCGCTCTAAGACGCATATTTAAGGAGATATGGGCAAAAGAAGTTTTTCATATAAAAATTTCAATGTTTTTAGGTTTTGGGTGAATTTTTCAATTTTTTGGGGGTGGTCACGAATTAAAGTCCTTTTCGCTCTAGGACGCTTAATTTAGGAGATATGGGCAAAAGAAGTTTTTCATATAAAAATTTCAATTTTTTTAGGTTTTGGGTGAATTTTTCAATTTTTTGGGGGTGGTCACGAATTAAAGTCCTTTTCGCTCTAGGACGCATATTTAAGGAGATATGGGCAAAAGAAGTTTTTCATATAAAAATATCAATTTTTTTAGGTTTTGGGTGGATTTCTCAATTTTTTGGGGGTGGTCACGAATTAAAGTCCTTTTCGCTCTAGGACGCTTAGTTTAGGAGATATGGGCAAAAGAAGTTTTTCATATAAAAATTTCAATTTTTTTAGGTTTTGGGTGGATTTTTCAATTTTTTGGGGGTGGTTACAAATTAAAGTCCTTTTCGCTCTAGGACGCTTAATTTAGGAGATATGGGCAAAAGAAGTTTTTCATATAAAAATTTCAATTTTTTTAGGTTTTGGGTGAATTTTTCAATTTTTTGGGGGTGGTCACGAATTAAAGTCCTTTTCGCTCTAGGACGCATATTTAAGGAGATATGGACAAAAGAAGTTTTTCATATAAAAATGTCAATTTTTTTAGGTTTTGGGTGGATTTTTCAATTTTTTGGGGGTGGTCACGAATTAAAGTCCTTTTCGCTCTAGGACGCTTAGTTTAGGAGATATGGGCAAAAGAAGTTTTTCATATAAAAATTTACATTTTTTTAGGTTTTGGATGGATTTTTCAATTTTTTGGGGGAGGTCACGAATTAAAGTCCTTTTCGCTCTAGGACGCATATTTAAGGAGATATGGGCAAAAGAAGTTTTTCATATAAAAATTTCAATTTTTTTAGGTTTTGGGTGGATTTTTCAATTTTTTGGGGGTGGTCACGAATTAAAGTCCTTTTCGCTCTAGGACGCTTAGTTTAGGAGATATGGGCAAAAGAAGTTTTTCATATAAAAATTTAAATTTTTTTTAGGTTTTGGATGGATTTTTCAATTTTTTGGGGGTGGTCACGAATTAAAGTCCTTTTCACTCTAGGACGCATATTTAAGGAGATATGGGCAAAAGAAGTTTTTCATATAAAAATTTCAATTTTTTTAGGTTTTGGGTGGATTTTTAAATTTTTTGGGGGAGGTCACGAATTAAAGTCCTTTTCCCTCTAGGACGCATATTTAAGGGGATATGGGCAAAAGAAGATTTTCATATAAAAATTTCAATTTTTTTAGGTTTTGGGTGGATTTTTCAATTTTTTGGGGCAGGTCACGAATTAAAGTCCTTTTCGCTCTAGGACGCATATTTAAGGAGATATGGGCAAAAGAAGTTTTTCATATAAAATGTCAATTTTTTTAGGTTTTGGGTGGATTTTTCAATTTTTTGGGGGTGGTCACGAATTAAAGTCCTTTTCGCTCTAGGGCGCTTAGTTTAGGAGATATGGGCAAAAGAAGTTTTTCATATAAAAATTTAAATTTTTTTAGGTTTTGGATGGATTTTTCAATTTTTTGGGGCAGGTCACGAATTAAAGTCCTTTTCGCTCTAGGACGCATATTTAAGGAGATATGGGCAAAAGAAGTTTTTCATATAAAATGTCAATTTTTTTAGGTTTTGGGTGGATTTTTCAATTTTTTGGGGGTGGTCACGAATTAAAGTCCTTTTCGCTCTAGGGCGCTTAGTTTAGGAGATATGGGCAAAAGAAGTTTTTCATATAAAAATTTCAATTTTTTTAGGTTTTGGGTGGATTTTTCACTTTTTTGGGGGTGGTCACGAATTAAAGTCCTTTTCGCTCTAGGACGCTTAATTTAGGAGATATGGGCAAAAGAAGTTTTTCATATAAAAATTTCAATTTTTTTAGGTTTTGGGTGAATTTTTCAATTTTTTGGGGGTGGTCACGAATTAAAGTCCTTTTCGCTCTAGGACGCATATTTAAGGAGATATGGGCAAAAGAAGTTTTTCATATAAAAATATCAATTTTTTTAGGTTTTGGGTGGATTTCTCAATTTTTTGGGGGTGGTCACGAATTAAAGTCCTTTTCGCTCTAGGACGCTTAGTTTAGGAGATATGGGCAAAAGAAGTTTTTCATATAAAAATTTCAATTTTTTTAGGTTTTGGGTGGATTTTTCAATTTTTTGGGGGTGGTCACGAATTAAAGTCCTTTTCGCTCTAGGACGCTTAGTTTAAGAGATATGGGCAAAAGAAGTTTTTCATATAAAAATTTCAATTTTTTTAGGTTTTGGGTGGATTTTTCAATTTTTTGGGGGTGGTCACGAATTAAAGTCCTTTTCGCTCTAGGACGCATATTTAAGGAGATATGGGCAAAAGAAGTTTTTCATATAAAAATTTCAATTTTTTTAGGTTTTGGGTGGATTTTTCAATTTTTTGGGGGTGGTTACAAATTAAAGTCCTTTTCGCTCTAGGACGCTTAATTTAGGAGATATGGGCAAAAGAAGTTTTTCATATAAAAATTTCAATTTTTTTAGGTTTTGGGTGAATTTTTCAATTTTTTGGGGGTGGTCACGAATTAAAGTCCTTTTCGCTCTAGGGCGCATATTTAAGGAGATATGGGCAAAAGAAGTTTTTCATATAAAAATGTCAATTTTTTTAGGTTTTGGGTGGATTTTTCAATTTTTTGGGGGTGGTCACGAATTAAAGTCCTTTTCGCTCTAGGACGCTTAGTTTAGGAGATATGGGCAAAAGAAGTTTTTCATATAAAAATTTACATTTTTTTAGGTTTTGGATGGATTTTTCAATTTTTTGGGGGAGGTCACGAATTAAAGTCCTTTTCGCTCTAGGACGCATATTTAAGGAGATATGGGCAAAAGAAGTTTTTCATATAAAAATTTCAATTTTTTTAGGTTTTGGGTGGATTTTTCAATTTTTTGGGGGTGGTCACGAATTAAAGTCCTTTTCGCTCTAGGACGCTTAGTTTAGGAGATATGGGCAAAAGAAGTTTTTCATATAAAAATTTAAATTTTTTTAGGTTTTGGATGGATTTTTCAATTTTTTGGGGGTGGTCACGAATTAAAGTCCTTTTCACTCTAGGACGCATATTTAAGGAGATATGGGCAAAAGAAGTTTTTCATATAAAAATTTCAATTTTTTTAGGTTTTGGGTGGATTTTTCAATTTTTTGGGGGAGGTCACGAATTAAAGTCCTTTTCCCTCTAGGACGCATATTTAAGGGGATATGGGCAAAAGAAGATTTTCATATAAAAATTTCAATTTTTTTAGGTTTTGGGTGGATTTTTCAATTTTTTGGGGCAGGTCACGAATTAAAGTCCTTTTCGCTCTAGGACGCATATTTAAGGAGATATGGGCAAAAGAAGTTTTTCATATAAAATGTCAATTTTTTTAGGTTTTGGGTGGATTTTTCAATTTTTTGGGGGTGGTCACGAATTAAAGTCCTTTTCGCTCTAGGGCGCTTAGTTTAGGAGATATGGGCAAAAGAAGTTTTTCATATAAAAATTTAAATTTTTTTAGGTTTTGGATGGATTTTTCAATTTTTTGGGGCAGGTCACGAATTAAAGTCCTTTTCGCTCTAGGACGCATATTTAAGGAGATATGGGCAAAAGAAGTTTTTCATATAAAATGTCAATTTTTTTAGGTTTTGGGTGGATTTTTCAATTTTTTGGGGGTGGTCACGAATTAAAGTCCTTTTCGCTCTAGGGCGCTTAGTTTAGGAGATATGGGCAAAAGAAGTTTTTCATATAAAAATTTCAATTTTTTTAGGTTTTGGGTGGATTTTTCACTTTTTTGGGGGTGGTCACGAATTAAAGTCCTTTTCGCTCTAGGACGCATATTTAAGGAGATATGGGCAAAAGAAGTTTTTCATATAAAAATTTAAATTTTTTTAGGTTTTGGGTGGATTTTTCAATTTTTTGGGGTTGGTCACGAATTAAAGTCCTTTTCGCTCTAGGACGCATATTTAATGGGCAAAGATATGGGCAAAAGAAGTTTTTCATATAAAAATTTCAATTTTTTTAGGTTTTGGGTGGATTTTTCAATTTTTTGGGGTTGGTCACGAATTAAAGTCCTTTTCGCTCTAAGACGCATATTTAAGGAGATATGGGCAAAAGAAGTTTTTCATATAAAAATTTCAATGTTTTTAGGTTTTGGGTGAATTTTTCAATTTTTTGGGGGTGGTCACGAATTAAAGTCCTTTTCGCTCTAGGACGCTTAATTTAGGAGATATGGGCAAAAGAAGTTTTTCATATAAAAATTTCAATTTTTTTAGGTTTTGGGTGAATTTTTCAATTTTTTGGGGGTGGTCACGAATTAAAGTCCTTTTCGCTCTAGGACGCATATTTAAGGAGATATGGGCAAAAGAAGTTTTTCATATAAAAATATCAATTTTTTTAGGTTTTGGGTGGATTTCTCAATTTTTTGGGGGTGGTCACGAATTAAAGTCCTTTTCGCTCTAGGACGCTTAGTTTAGGAGATATGGGCAAAAGAAGTTTTTCATATAAAAATTTCAATTTTTTTAGGTTTTGGGTGGATTTTTCAATTTTTTGGGGGTGGTCACGAATTAAAGTCCTTTTCGCTCTAGGACGCTTAGTTTAAGAGATATGGGCAAAAGAAGTTTTTCATATAAAAATTTCAATTTTTTTAGGTTTTGGGTGGATTTTTCAATTTTTTGGGGGTGGTCACGAATTAAAGTCCTTTTCGCTCTAGGACGCATATTTAAGGAGATATGGGCAAAAGAAGTTTTTCATATAAAAATTTCAATTTTTTTAGGTTTTGGGTGGATTTTTCAATTTTTTGGGGGTGGTTACAAATTAAAGTCCTTTTCGCTCTAGGACGCTTAATTTAGGAGATATGGGCAAAAGAAGTTTTTCATATAAAAATTTCAATTTTTTTAGGTTTTGGGTGAATTTTTCAATTTTTTGGGGGTGGTCACGAATTAAAGTCCTTTTCGCTCTAGGGCGCATATTTAAGGAGATATGGGCAAAAGAAGTTTTTCATATAAAAATGTCAATTTTTTTAGGTTTTGGGTGGATTTTTCAATTTTTTGGGGGTGGTCACGAATTAAAGTCCTTTTCGCTCTAGGACGCTTAGTTTAGGAGATATGGGCAAAAGAAGTTTTTCATATAAAAATTTACATTTTTTTAGGTTTTGGATGGATTTTTCAATTTTTTGGGGGAGGTCACGAATTAAAGTCCTTTTCGCTCTAGGACGCATATTTAAGGAGATATGGGCAAAAGAAGTTTTTCATATAAAAATTTCAATTTTTTTAGGTTTTGGGTGGATTTTTCAATTTTTTGGGGGTGGTCACGAATTAAAGTCCTTTTCGCTCTAGGACGCTTAGTTTAGGAGATATGGGCAAAAGAAGTTTTTCATATAAAAATTTAAATTTTTTTAGGTTTTGGATGGATTTTTCAATTTTTTGGGGGTGGTCACGAATTAAAGTCCTTTTCACTCTAGGACGCATATTTAAGGAGATATGGGCAAAAGAAGTTTTTCATATAAAAATTTCAATTTTTTTAGGTTTTGGGTGGATTTTTCAATTTTTTGGGGGAGGTCACGAATTAAAGTCCTTTTCCCTCTAGGACGCATATTTAAGGGGATATGGGCAAAAGAAGATTTTCATATAAAAATTTCAATTTTTTTAGGTTTTGGGTGGATTTTTCAATTTTTTGGGGCAGGTCACGAATTAAAGTCCTTTTCGCTCTAGGACGCATATTTAAGGAAATATGGGCAAAAGAAGTTTTTCATATAAAAATTTCAATTTTTTTAGGTTTTGGGTGGATTTTTCAATTTTTTGGGGGTGGTCACGAATTAAAGTCCTTTTCGCTCTAGGACGCTTAGTTTAGGAGATATGGGCAAAAGAAGTTTTTCATATAAAAATTTAAATTTTTTTAGGTTTTGGATGGATTTTTCAATTTTTTGGGGGAGGTCACGAATTAAAGTCCTTTTCGCTCTAGGACGCATATTTAAGGAGATATGGGCAAAAGAAGTTTTTCATATAAAAATTTAAATTTCTTTAGGTTTTGGGTGGATTTTTCAATTTTTTGGGGGAGGTCACGAATTAAAGTCCTTTTCGCTCTAGGACGCATATTTAAGGAGATATGGGCAAAAGAAGTTTTTCATATAAAAATTTAAATTTTTTTAGGTTTTGGATGGATTTTTCAATTTTTTGGGGGTGGTCACGAATTAAAGTCCTTTTCGCTCTAGGACGCATATTTAAGGAGATATGGGCAAAAGAAGTTTTTCATATAAAAATTTAAATTTTTTTAGGTTTTGGATGGATTTTTCAATTTTTTGGGGGAGGTCACGAATTAAAGTCCTTTTCGCTCTAGGACGCATATTTAAGGAGATATGGGCAAAAGAAGATTTTCATATAAAAATTTCAATTTTTTTAGGTTTTGGGTGGATTTTTCAATTTTTTGGGGGTGGTCACGAATTAAAGTCCTTTTCGCTCTAGGACGCTTAGTTTAGGAGATATGGGCAAAAGAAGTTTTTCATATAAAAATTTAAATTTTTTTAGGTTTTGGATGGATTTTTCAATTTTTTGGGGGAGGTCACGAATTAAAGTCCTTTTCGCTCTAGGACGCATATTTAAGGAGATATGGGCAAAAGAAGTTTTTCATATAAAAATTTCAATTTTTTTAGGTTTTGGGTGGATTTTTCAATTTTTTGGGGGTGGTCACGAATTAAAGTCCTTTTCGCTCTAGGACGCTTAGTTTAGGAGATATGGGCAAAAGAAGTTTTTCATATAAAAATTTAAATTTTTTTAGGTTTTGGATGGATTTTTCAATTTTTTGGGGGTGGTCACGAATTAAAGTCCTTTTCACTCTAGGACGCATATTAAAGGAGATATGGGCAAAAGAAGTTTTTCATATAAAAATTTAAATTTTTTTAGGTTTTGGATGGATTTTTCAATTTTTTGGGGGAGGTCACGAATTAAAGTCCTTTTCGCTCTAGGACGCATATTTAAGGAGATATGGGCAAAAGAAGTTTTTCATATAAAAATTTCAATTTTTTTAGGTTTTGGGTGGATTTTTCAATTTTTTGGGGGAGGTCACGAATTAAAGTCCTTTTCGCTCTAGGACGCATATTTAAGGGGATATGGGCAAAAGAAGATTTTCATATAAAAATTTCATTTTTTTAGGTTTTGGGTGGATTTTTCAATTTTTTGGGGGAGGTCACGAATTAAAGTCCTTTTCGCTCTAGGACGCATATTTAAGGAGATTGGGCAAAAGAAGTTTTTCATATAAAAATTTTAATTTTTTTAGGTTTTGGGTGGATTTTTCAATTTTTTGGGGGTGGTCACGAATTAAAGTCCTTTTCGCTCTAGGACGCTTAGTTTAGGAGATATGGGCAAAAGAAGTTTTTCATATAAAAATTTAAATTTTTTTAGGTTTTGGATGGATTTTTCAATTTTTTGGGGGAGGTCACGAATTAAAGTCCTTTTCGCTCTAGGACGCATATTTAAGGAGATATGGGCAAAAGAAGTTTTTCATATAAAAATTTAAATTTTTTTAGGTTTTGGATGGATTTTTCAATTTTTTGGGGGTGGTCACGAATTAAAGTCCTTTTCGCTCTAGGACGCTTAGTTTAGGAGATATGGGCAAAAGAAGTTTTTCATATAAAAAATTAAATTTTTTTAGGTTTTGGATGGATTTTTCAATTTTTTGCGGGTGGTCACGAATTAAAGTCCTTTTCGCTCTAGGACGCATATTTAAGGAGATATGGGCAAAAGAAGTTTTTCGTATAAAAATTTCAATTTTTTTAGGTTTTGGGTGGATTTTTCAATTTTTTGGGGGTGGTCACGAATTAAAGTCCTTTTCGCTCTAGGACGCATATTTAAGGAGATATGGGCAAAAGAAGTTTTTCATATAAAAATTTAAATTTTTTTAGGTTTTGGATGGATTTTTCAATTTTTTGGGGCAGGTCACGAATTAAAGTCCTTTTCGCTCTAGGACGCATATTTAAGGAAATATGGGCAAAAGAAGTTTTTCATATAAAAATTTCAATTTTTTTAGGTTTTGGGTGGATTTTTCAATTTTTTGGGGGTGGTCACGAATTAAAGTCCTTTTCGCTCTAGGACGCTTAGTTTAGGAGATATGGGCAAAAGAAGTTTTTCATATAAAAATTTAAATTTTTTTAGGTTTTGGATGGATTTTTCAATTTTTTGGGGGAGGTCACGAATTAAAGTCCTTTTCGCTCTAGGACGCATATTTAAGGAGATATGGGCAAAAGAAGTTTTTCATATAAAAATTTAAATTTCTTTAGGTTTTGGGTGGATTTTTCAATTTTTTGGGGGAGGTCACGAATTAAAGTCCTTTTCGCTCTAGGACGCATATTTAAGGAGATATGGGCAAAAGAAGTTTTTCATATAAAAATTTAAATTTTTTTAGGTTTTGGATGGATTTTTCAATTTTTTGGGGGTGGTCACGAATTAAAGTCCTTTTCGCTCTAGGACGCATATTTAAGGAGATATGGGCAAAAGAAGTTTTTCATATAAAAATTTAAATTTTTTTAGGTTTTGGATGGATTTTTCAATTTTTTGGGGGAGGTCACGAATTAAAGTCCTTTTCGCTCTAGGACGCATATTTAAGGAGATATGGGCAAAAGAAGATTTTCATATAAAAATTTCAATTTTTTTAGGTTTTGGGTGGATTTTTCAATTTTTTGGGGGTGGTCACGAATTAAAGTCCTTTTCGCTCTAGGACGCTTAGTTTAGGAGATATGGGCAAAAGAAGTTTTTCATATAAAAATTTAAATTTTTTTAGGTTTTGGATGGATTTTTCAATTTTTTGGGGGAGGTCACGAATTAAAGTCCTTTTCGCTCTAGGACGCATATTTAAGGAGATATGGGCAAAAGAAGTTTTTCATATAAAAATTTCAATTTTTTTAGGTTTTGGGTGGATTTTTCAATTTTTTGGGGGTGGTCACGAATTAAAGTCCTTTTCGCTCTAGGACGCTTAGTTTAGGAGATATGGGCAAAAGAAGTTTTTCATATAAAAATTTAAATTTTTTTAGGTTTTGGATGGATTTTTCAATTTTTTGGGGGTGGTCACGAATTAAAGTCCTTTTCACTCTAGGACGCATATTAAAGGAGATATGGGCAAAAGAAGTTTTTCATATAAAAATTTAAATTTTTTTAGGTTTTGGATGGATTTTTCAATTTTTTGGGGGAGGTCACGAATTAAAGTCCTTTTCGCTCTAGGACGCATATTTAAGGAGATATGGGCAAAAGAAGTTTTTCATATAAAAATTTCAATTTTTTTAGGTTTTGGGTGGATTTTTCAATTTTTTGGGGGAGTTCACGAATTAAAGTCCTTTTCGCTCTAGGACGCATATTTAAGGGGATATGGGCAAAAGAAGATTTTCATATAAAAATTTCATTTTTTTAGGTTTTGGGTGGATTTTTCAATTTTTTGGGGGAGGTCACGAATTAAAGTCCTTTTCGCTCTAGGACGCATATTTAAGGAGATTGGGCAAAAGAAGTTTTTCATATAAAAATTTTAATTTTTTTAGGTTTTGGGTGGATTTTTCAATTTTTTGGGGGTGGTCACGAATTAAAGTCCTTTTCGCTCTAGGACGCTTAGTTTAGGAGATATGGGCAAAAGAAGTTTTTCATATAAAAATTTAAATTTTTTTAGGTTTTGGATGGATTTTTCAATTTTTTGGGGGAGGTCACGAATTAAAGTCCTTTTCGCTCTAGGACGCATATTTAAGGAGATATGGGCAAAAGAAGTTTTTCATATAAAAATTTAAATTTTTTTAGGTTTTGGATGGATTTTTCAATTTTTTGGGGGTGGTCACGAATTAAAGTCCTTTTCGCTCTAGGACGCTTAGTTTAGGAGATATGGGCAAAAGAAGTTTTTCATATAAAAAATTAAATTTTTTTAGGTTTTGGATGGATTTTTCAATTTTTTGCGGGTGGTCACGAATTAAAGTCCTTTTCGCTCTAGGACGCATATTTAAGGAGATATGGGCAAAAGAAGTTTTTCGTATAAAAATTTCAATTTTTTTAGGTTTTGGGTGGATTTTTCAATTTTTTGGGGGTGGTCACGAATTAAAGTCCTTTTCGCTCTAGGACGCTTAGTTTAGGAGATATGGGCAAAAGAAGTTTTTCATATAAAAATTTAAATTTTTTTAGGTTTTGGATGGATTTTTCA
Organism: Haematobia irritans; assembly: GCF_050003625.1. Taxonomy (NCBI): domain Eukaryota; kingdom Metazoa; phylum Arthropoda; class Insecta; order Diptera; family Muscidae; genus Haematobia; species Haematobia irritans. Next base: position 160,438,066 of record NC_134397.1, on the reverse strand, counting down.
ATTTTTTGGGGGAGGTCACGAATTAAAGTCCTTTTCGCTCTAGGACGCATATTTAAGGAGATATGGGCAAAAGAAGTTTTTCATATAAAAATTTCAATTTTTTTAGGTTTTGGGTGGATTTTTCAATTTTTTGGGGGTGGTCACGAATTAAAGTCCTTTTCGCTCTAGGACGCTTAGTTTAGGAGATATGGGCAAAAGAAGTTTTTCATATAAAAATTTAAATTTTTTTAGGTTTTGGATGGATTTTTCAATTTTTTGGGGGTGGTCACGAATTAAAGTCCTTTTCACTCTAGGACGCATATTTAAGGAGATATGGGCAAAAGAAGTTTTTCATATAAAAATTTCAATTTTTTTAGGTTTTGGGTGGATTTTTCAATTTTTTGGGGGAGGTCACGAATTAAAGTCCTTTTCGCTCTAGGACGCATATTTAAGGGGATATGGGCAAAAGAAGATTTTCATATAAAAATTTCAATTTTTTTAGGTTTTGGGTGGATTTTTCAATTTTTTGGGGGAGGTCACGAATTAAAGTCCTTTTCGCTCTAGGACGCATATTTAAGGAGATATGGGCAAAAGAAGTTTTTCATATAAAAATTTCAATTTTTTTAGGTTTTGGGTGGATTTTTCAATTTTTTGGGGGTGGTCACGAATTAAAGTCCTTTTCGCTCTAGGACGCTTAGTTTAGGAGATATGGGCAAAAGAAGTTTTTCATATAAAAATTTAAATTTTTTTAGGTGTTGGATGGATTTTTCAATTTTTTGGGGGAGGTCACGAATTAAAGTCCTTTTCGCTCTAGGACGCATATTTAAGGAGATATGGGCAAAAGAAGTTTTTCATATAAAAATTTAAATTTCTTTAGGTTTTGGGTGGATTTTTCAATTTTTTGGGGGAGGTCACGAATTAAAGTCCTTTTCGCTCTAGGACGCATATTTAAGGAGATATGGGCAAAAGAAGTTTTTCATATAAAAATTTAAATTTTTTTAGGTTTTGGATGGATTTTTCAATTTTTTGGGGGTGGTCACGAATTAAAGTCCTTTTCGCTCTAGGACGCATATTTAAGGAGATATGGGCAAAAGAAGATTTTCATATAAAAATTTCAATTTTTTTAGGTTTTGGGTGGATTTTTCAATTTTTTGGGGGTGGTCACGAATTAAAGTCCTTTTCGCTCTAGGACGCTTAGTTTAGGAGATATGGGCAAAAGAAGTTTTTCATATAAAAATTTAAATTTTTTTAGGTTTTGGATGGATTTTTCAATTTTTTGGGGGAGGTCACGAATTAAAGTCCTTTTCGCTCTAGGACGCATATTTAAGGAGATATGGGCAAAAGAAGTTTTTCATATAAAAATTTCAATTTTTTTAGGTTTTGGGTGGATTTTTAAATTTTTTGGGGGTGGTCACGAATTAAAGTCCTTTTCGCTCTAGGACGCTTAGTTTAGGAGATATGGGCAAAAGAAGTTTTTCATATAAAAATTTAAATTTTTTTAGGTTTTGGGTGGATTTTTCAATTTTTTGGGGGTGGTCACGAATTAAAGTCCTTTTCACTCTAGGACGCATATTTAAGGAGATATGGGCAAAAGAAGTTTTTCATATAAAAATTTAAATTTTTTTAGGTTTTGGATGGAGTTTTCAATTTTTTGGGGGAGGTCACGAATTAAAGTCCTTTTCGCTCTAGGACGCATATTTAAGGAGATATGGGCAAAAGAAGTTTTTCATATAAAAATTTCAATTTTTTTAGGTTTTGGGTGGATTTTTCAATTTTTTGGGGGAGGTCACGAATTAAAGTCCTTTTCGCTCTAGGACGCATATTTAAGGGGATATGGGCAAAAGAAGTTTTTCATATAAAAATTTAAATTTTTTTTAGGTTTTGGGTGGATTTTTCAATTTTTTGGGGGAGGTCACGAATTAAAGTCCTTTTCGCTCTAGGACGCATATTTAAGGAGATTGGGCAAAAGAAGTTTTTCATATAAAAATTTCAATTTTTTTAGGTTTTGGGTGGATTTTTCAATTTTTTGGGGGTGGTCACGAATTAAAGTCCTTTTCGCTCTAGGACGCTTAGTTTAGGAGATATGGGCAAAAGAAGTTTTTCATATAAAAATTTAAATTTTTTTAGGTTTTGGATGGATTTTTCAATTTTTTGGGGGAGGTCACGAATTAAAGTCCTTTTCGCTCTAGGACGCATATTTAAGGAGATATGGGCAAAAGAAGTTTTTCATATAAAAATTTCAATTTTTTTAGGTTTTGGGTGGATTTTTCAATTTTTTGGGGGTGGTCACGAATTAAAGTCCTTTTCGCTCTAGGACGCTTAGTTTAGGAGATATGGGCAAAAGAAGTTTTTCATATAAAAATTTAAATTTTTTTAGGTTTTGGATGGATTTTTCAATTTTTTGGGGGTGGTCACGAATTAAAGTCCTTTTCACTCTAGGACGCATATTTAAGGAGATATGGGCAAAAGAAGTTTTTCATATAAAAATTTAAATTTTTTTAGGTTTTGGATGGATTTTTCAATTTTTTGGGGGAGGTCACGAATTAAAGTCCTTTTCGCTCTAGGACGCATATTTAAGGAGATATGGGCAAAAGAAGTTTTTCATATAAAAATTTCAAATTTTTTAGGTTTTGGGTGGATTTTTCAATTTTTTGGGGGAGGTCACGAATTAAAGTCCTTTTCGCTCTAGGACGCATATTTAAGGGGATATGGGCAAAAGAAGTTTTTCATATAAAAATTTCAATTTTTTTAGGTTTTGGGTGGATTTTTCAATTTTTTGGGGGAGGTCACGAATTAAAGTCCTTTTCGCTCTAGGACGCATATTTAAGGAGATTGGGCAAAAGAAGTTTTTCATATAAAAATTTCAATTTTTTTAGGTTTTGGGTGGATTTTTCAATTTTTTGGGGGTGGTCACGAATTAAAGTCCTTTTCGCTCTAGGACGCTTAGTTTAGGAGATATGGGCAAAAGAAGTTTTTCATATAAAAATTTAAATTTTTTTAGGTTTTGGATGGATTTTTCAATTTTTTGGGGGAGGTCACGAATTAAAGTCCTTTTCGCTCTAGGACGCATATTTAAGGAGATATGGGCAAAAGAAGTTTTTCATATAAAAATTTCAATTTTTTTAGGTTTTGGGTGGATTTTTCAATTTTTTGGGGGAGGTCACGAATTAAAGTCCTTTTCGCTCTAGGACGCTTAGTTTAGGAGATATGGGCAAAAGAAGTTTTTCATATAAAAATTTAAATTTTTTTAGGTTTTGGATGGATTTTTCAATTTTTTGGGGGAGGTCACGAATTAAAGTCCTTTTCGCTCTAGGACGCATATTTAAGGAGATATGGGCAAAAGAAGTTTTTCATATAAAAATTTAAATTTTTTTAGGTTTGGATGGATTTTTCAATTTTTTGGGGGTGGTCACGAATTAAAGTCCTTTTCGCTCTAGGACGCATATTTAAGGAGATATGGGCAAAAGAAGTTTTTCATATAAAAATTTAAATTTTTTTAGGTTTTGGTGGATTTTTCAATTTTTTGGGGGTGGTCACGAATTAAAGTCCTTTTCGCTCTGGGACGCTTAGTTTAGGAGATATGGGCAAAAGAAGTTTTTCATATAAAAATTTAAATTTTTTTAGGTTTTGGATGGATTTTTCAATTTTTTGGGGGTGGTCACGAATTAAAGTCCTTTTCGCTCTAGGACGCATATTTAAGGAGATATGGGCAAAAGAAGTTTTTCATATAAAAATTTCAATTTTTTTAGGTTTTGGGTGGATTTTTCAATTTTTTGGGGGTGGTCACGAATTAAAGTCCTTTTCGCTCTAGGACGCTTAGTTTAGGAGATATGGGCAAAAGAAGTTTTTCATATAAAAATTTAAATTTTTTTAAGTTTTGGATGGATTTTTCAATTTTTTGGGGGAGGTCACGAATTAAAGTCCTTTTCGCTCTAGGACGCATATTTAAGGAGATATGGGCAAAAGAAGTTTTTCATATAAAAATTTCAATTTTTTTAGGTTTTGGGTGGATTTTTCAATTTTTTGGGGGAGGTCACGAATTAAAGTCCTTTTCGCTCTAGGACGCTTAGTTTAGGACATATGGGCAAAAGAAGTTTTTCATATAAAAATTTCAATTTTTTTTAGGTTTTGGTTGGATTTTTCAATTTTTTGGGGTGGTCACGAATTAAAGTCCTTTTCGCTCTAGGACGCATATTTAAGGAGATATGGGCAAAAGAAGTTTTTCATATAAAAATTTAAATTTTTTTAGGTTTTGGATGGATTTTTCAATTTTTTGGGGGAGGTCACGAATTAAAGTCCTTTTCGCTCTAGGACGCATATTTAAGGAGATATGGGCAAAAGAAGTTTTTCATATAAAAATTTCAATTTTTTTAGGTTTTGGGTGGATTTTTCAATTTTTTGGGGGAGGTCACGAATTAAAGTCCTTTTCGCTCTAGGACGCATATTTAAGGGGATATGGGCAAAAGAAGATTTTCATATAAAAATTTCAATTTTTTTTGATTTTGGGTGGATTTTTCAATTTTTTGGGGGAGGTCACGAATTAAAGTCCTTTTCGCTCTAGGACGCATATTTAAGGAGATTGGGCAAAAGAAGTTTTTCATATAAAAATTTCAATTTTTTTAGGTTTTGGGTGGATTTTTCAATTTTTTGGGGGTGGTCACGAATTAAAGTCCTTTTCGCTCTAGGACGCTTAGTTTAGGAGATATGGGCAAAAGAAGTTTTTCATATAAAAATTTAAATTTTTTTAGGTTTTGGATGGATTTTTCAATTTTTTGGGGGAGGTCACGAATTAAAGTCCTTTTCGCTCTAGGACGCATATTTAAGGAGATATGGGCAAAAGAAGTTTTCCATATAAAAATTTAAATTTTTTTAGGTTTTGGGTGGATTTTTCAATTTTTTGGGGGAGGTCACGAATTAAAGTCCTTTTCGCTCTAGGACGCTTAGTTTAGGAGATATGGGCAAAAGAAGTTTTTCATATAAAAATTTAAATTTTTTTAGGTTTTAGATGGATTTTTCAATTTTTTGGGGGAGGTCACGAATTAAAGTCCTTTTCGCTCTAGGACGCTTAGTTTAGGAGATATGGGCAAAAGAAGTTTTTCATATAAAAATTTCAATTTTTTTAGGTTTTGGGTGGATTTTTCAATTTTTTGGGGGAGGTCACGAATTAAAGTCCTTTTCGCTCTAGGACGCATATTTAAGGGGATATGGGCAAAAGAAGATTTTCATATAAAAATTTCAATTTTTTTAGATTTTGGGTGGATTTTTCAATTTTTTGGGGGAGGTCACGAATTAAAGTCCTTTTCGCTCTAGGACGCATATTTAAGGAGATTGGGCAAAAGAAGTTTTTCATATAAAAATTTAAATTTTTTTAGGTTTTGGGTGGATTTTTCAATTTTTTGGGGGTGGTCACGAATTAAAGTCCTTTTCGCTCTAGGACGCTTAGTTTAGGAGATATGGGCAAAATAAGTTTTTCATATAAAAATTTAAATTTTTTTTTTAGTTTAGGAGATATGGGCAAAATAAGTTTTTCATATAAAAATTTAAATTTTTTTAGGTTTTGGATGGATTTTTCAATTTTTTGGGGGAGGTCACGAATTAAAGTCCTTTTCGCTCTAGGACGCATATTTAAGGAGATATGGGCAAAAGAAGTTTTTCATATAAAAATTTAAATTTTTTTAGGTTTTGGGTGGAGTTTTCAATTTTTTGGGGGAGGTCACGAATTAAAGTCCTTTTCGCTCTAGGACGCTTAGTTTAGGAGATATGGGCAAAAGAAGTTTTTCATATAAAAATTTAAATTTTTTTAGGTTTTGGATGGATTTTTCAATTTTTTGGGGGAGGTCACGAATTAAAGTCCTTTTCGCTCTAGGACGCATATTTAAGGAGATATGGGCAAAAGAAGTTTTTCATATAAAAATTTAAATTTTTTTAGGTTTGGATGGATTTTTCAATTTTTTGGGGGTGGTCACGAATTAAAGTCCTTTTCGCTCTAGGACGCATATTTAAGGAGATATGGGCAAAAGAAGTTTTTCATATAAAAATTTAAATTTTTTTAGGTTTTGGGTGGATTTTTCAATTTTTTGGGGGTGGTCACGAATTAAAGTCCTTTTCGCTCTAGGACGCTTAGTTTAGGAGATATGGGCAAAAGAAGTTTTTCATATAAAAATTTAAATTTTTTTAGGTTTTGGATGGATTTTTCAATTTTTTGGGGGTGGTCACGAATTAAAGTCCTTTTCGCTCTAGGACGCTTAGTTTAGGAGATATGGGCAAAAGAAGTTTTTCATATAAAAATTTAAATTTTTTTAGGTTTTGGATGGATTTTTCAATTTTTTGGGGGAGGTCACGAATTAAAGTCCTTTTCGCTCTAGGACGCATATTTAAGGAGATATGGGCAAAAGAAGTTTTCATATAAAAATTTCAATTTTTTTAGGTTTTGGGTGGATTTTTAAATTTTTTGGGGGTGGTCACGAATTAAAGTCCTTTTCGCTCTAGGACGCTTAGTTTAGGAGATATGGGCAAAAGAAGTTTTTCATATAAAAATTTAAATTTTTTTAGGTTTTGAATGGATTTTTCAATTTTTTGGGGGAGGTCACGAATTAAAGTCCTTTTCGCTCTAGGACGCATATTTAAGGAGATATGGGCAAAAGAAGTTTTTCATATAAAAATTTAAATTTTTTTAGGTTTTGGATGGATTTTTCAATTTTTTGGGGGTGGTCACGAATTAAAGTCCTTTTCGCTCTAGGACGCTTAGTTTAGGAGATATGGGCAAAAGAAGTTTTTCATATAAAAAATTAATTTTTTTTAGGTTTTGGATGGATTTTTCAATTTTTTGGGGGTGGTCACGAATTAAAGTCCTTTTCGCTCTAGGACGCATATTTAAGGAGATATGGGCAAAAGAAGTTTTTCATATAAAAATTTAAATTTTTTTAGGTTTTGGGTGGATTTTTCAATTTTTTGGGGGTGGTCACGAATTAAAGTCCTTTTCGCTCTAGGACGCATATTTAAGGAGATATGGGCAAAAGAAGTTTTTCATATAAAAATTTCAATTTTTTTAGGTTTTGGGTGGATTTTTCAATTTTTTGGGGGTGGTCACGAATTAAAGTCCTTTTCGCTCTAGGACGCTTAGTTTAGGAGATATGGGCAAAAGAAGTTTTTCATATAAAAATTTAAATTTTTTTAGGTTTCGGATGGATTTTTCAATTTTTTGGGGGAGGTCACGAATTAAAGTCCTTTTCGCTCTAGGACGCATATTTAAGGAGATATGGGCAAAAGAAGCTTTTCATATAAAAATTTAAATTTTTTTAGGTTTTGGATGGATTTTTCAATTTTTTGGGGGAGGTCACGAATTAAAGTCCTTTTCGCTCTAGGACGCATATTTAAGGAGATATGGGCAAAAGAAGTTTTTCATATAAAAATTTAAATTTTTTTAGGTTTTGGATGGATTTTTCAATTTTTTGGGGGAGGTCACGAATTAAAGTCCTTTTCGCTCTAGGACGCTTAGTTTAGGAGATATGGGCAAAAGAAGTTTTTCATATAAAAATTTAAATTTTTTTAGGTTTTGGATGGATTTTCCAATTTTTTGGGGGTGGTCACGAATTAAAGTCCTTTTCACTCTAGGACGCATATTTAAGGAGATATGGGCAAAAGAAGTTTTTCATATAAAAATTTCAATTTTTTTAGGTTTTGTGTGGATTTTTCAATTTTTTGGGGGTGGTCACGAATTAAAGTCCTTTTCGCTCTAGGACGCTTAGTTTAGGAGATATGGGAAAAAGACGTTTTTCATATAAAAATTTCAATTTTTTTAGGTTTTGGGTGGATTTTTCAATTTTTTGGGGGTGGTCACGAATTAAAGTCCTTTTCGCTCTAGGACGCTTAGTTTAGGAGATATGGGCAAAAGAAGTTTTTCATATAAAAATTTCAATTTTTTTAGGTTTTGGGTGGATTTTTCAATTTTTTGGGGGTGGTCACGAATTAAAGTCCTTTTCGGTCTAGGACGTTTAGTTTAGGAGATATGGGCAAAAGAAGTTTTTCATATAAAAATTTAAATTTTTTAGGTTTTGGGTGGATTTTTCAATTTTTTGGGGGTGGTCACGAATTAAAGTCCTTTTCGCTCTAGGACGAATATTTAAGGAGATATGGGCAAAAGAAGTTTTTCATATAAAAATTTCAATTTTTTTAGGTTTTGGGTGGATTTTTCAATTTTTTGGGGGAGGTCACGAATTAAAGTCCTTTTCGCTCTAGGACGCTTAGTTTAGGAGATATGGGCAAAAGAAGTTTTTCATATAAAAATTTCAATTTTTTTAGGTTTTGGATGGATTTTTCAATTTTTTGGGGGAGGTCACGAATTAAAGTCCTTTTCGCTCTAGGACGCATATTTAAGGAGATATGGGCAAAAGAAGTTTTTCATATAAAAATTTAAATTTTTTTAGGTTTGGATGGATTTTTCAATTTTTTGGGGGTGGTCACGAATTAAAGTCCTTTTCGCTCTAGGACGCATATTTAAGGAGATATGGGCAAAAGAAGTTTTTCATATAAAAATTTAAATTTTTTTAGGTTTTGGGTGGATTTTTCAATTTTTTGGGGGTGGTCACGAATTAAAGTCCTTTTCGCTCTAGGACGCTTAGTTTAGGAGATATGGGCAAAAGAAGTTTTTCATATAAAAATTTAAATTTTTTTAGGTTTTGGATGGATTTTTCAATTTTTTGGGGGTGGTCACGAATTAAAGTCCTTTTCGCTCTAGGACGCATATTTAAGGAGATATGGACAAAAGAAGTTTTTCATATAAAAATTTAATTTTTTTTAGGTTTTGGGTGGATTTTTCAATTTTTTGGGGGTGGTCACGAATTAAAGTCCTTTTCGCTCTAGGACGCTTAGTTTAGGAGATATGGGCAAAAGAAGTTTTTCATATAAAAATTTAAATTTTTTTAGGTTTTGGATGGATTTTTCAATTTTTTGGGGGAGGTCACGAATTAAAGTCCTTTTCGCTCTAGGACGCATATTTAAGGAGATATGGGCAAAAGAAGTTTTTCATATAAAAATTTCAATTTTTTTAGGTTTTGGGTGGATTTTTCAATTTTTTGGGGGTGGTCACGAATTAAAGTCCTTTTCGCTCTAGGACGCTTAGTTTAGGAAATATGGGCAAAAGAAGTTTTTCATATAAAAATTTAAATTTTTTTAGGTTTTGGATGGATTTTTCAATTTTTTGGGGGAGGTCACGAATTAAAGTCCTTTTCGCTCTAGGACGCATATTTAAGGAGATATGGGCAAAAGAAGTTTTTCATATAAAAATTTAAATTTCTTTAGGTTTTGGGTGGATTTTTCAATTTTTTGGAGGAGGTCACGAATTAAAGTCCTTTTCGCTCTAGGACGCTTAGTTTAGGAGATATGGGCAAAAGAAGTTTTTCATATAAAAATTTAAATTTTTTTAGGTTTTGGATGGATTTTTCAATTTTTTGGGGGAGGTCACGAATTAAAGTCCTTTTCGCTCTAGGACGCATATTTAAGGAGATATGGGCAAAAGAAGTTTTTCATATAAAAATTTAAATTTTTTTAGGTTTTGGGTGGATTTTTCAATTTTTTGGGGGAGGTCACGAATTAAAGTCCTTTTCGCTCTAGGACGCATATTTAAGGAGATATGGGCAAAAGAAGTTTTTCATATAAAAAATTAAATTTTTTTAGGTTTTGGATGGATTTTTCAATTTTTTGGGGGTGGTCACGAATTAAAGTCCTTTTCGCTCTCGGACGCATATTTAAGGAGATATGGGCAAAAGAAGTTTTTCATATAAAAATTTAAATTTTTTTAGGTTTTGGATGGATTTTTCAATTTTTTGGGGGAGGTCACGAATTAAAGTCCTTTTCGCTCTAGGACGCATATTTAAGGAGATATGGGCAAAAGAAGATTTTCATATAAAAATTTCAATTTTTTTAGGTTTTGGGTGGATTTTTCAATGTTTTGGGGGTGGTCACGAATTAAAGTCCTTTTCGCTCCAGGACGCTTAGTTTAGGAGATATGGGCAAAAGAAGTTTTTCATATAAAAATTAAAATTTTTTTAGGTTTTGGATGGATTTTTCAATTTTTTGGGGGAGGTCACGAATTAAAGTCCTTTTCGCTCTAGGACGCATATTTAAGGAGATATGGGCAAAAGAAGATTTTCATATAAAAATTTCAATTTTTTTAGGTTTTGGGTGGATTTTTCAATGTTTTGGGGGTGGTCACGAATTAAAGTCCTTTTCGCTCTAGGACGCTTAGTTTAGGAGATATGGGCAAAAGAAGTTTTTCATATAAAAATTTAAATTTTTTTAGGTTTTGGATGGATTTTTCAATTTTTTGGGGGTGGTCACGAATTAAAGTCCTTTTCACTCTAGGACGCATATTTAAGGAGATATGGGCAAAAGAAGTTTTTCATATAAAAATTTAAATTTTTTTAGGTTTTGGATGGATTTTTCATTTTTTTGGGGGAGGTCACGAATTAAAGTCCTTTTCGCTCTATGACGCATATTTAAGGAGATATGGGCAAAAGAAGTTTTTCATATAAAAATTTCAATTTTTTTAGGTTTTGGGTGGATTTTTCAATTTTTTGGGGGAGGTCACGAATTAAAGTCCTTTTCGCTCTAGGACGCATATTTAAGGGGATATGGGCAAAAGAAGATTTTCATATAAAAATTTCAATTTTTTTAGGTTTTGGGTGGATTTTTAAATTTTTTGGGGGAGGTCACGAATTAAAGTCCTTTTCGCTCTAGGACGCATATTTAAGGAGATTGGGCAAAAGAAGTTTTTCATATAAAAATTTCAATTTTTTTAGGTTTTGGGTGGATTTTTCAATTTTTTGGGGGAGGTCACGAATTAAAGTCCTTTTCGCTCTAGGACGCTTAGTTTAGGAGATATGGGCAAAAGAAGTTTTTCATATAAAAATTTAAATTTTTTTAGGTTTTGGATGGATTTTTCAATTTTTTGGGGGAGGTCACGAATTAAAGTCCTTTTCGCTCTAGGACGCATATTTAAGGAGATATGGGCAAAAGAAGTTTTTCATATAAAAATTTAAATTTTTTTAGGTTTTGGGTGGATTTTTCAATTTTTTGGGGGAGGTCACGAATTAAAGTCCTTTTCGCTCTAGGACGCTTAGTTTAGGAGATATGGGCAAAAGAAGTTTTTCATATAAAAATTTAAATTTTTTTAGGTTTTGGGTGGATTTTTCATTTTTTTGGGGGTGGTCACGAATTAAAGTTCTTTTCGCTCTAGGACGCTTAGTTTAGGAGATATGGGCAAAAGAAGTTTTTCGTATAAAAATTTCAATTTTTTTAGGTTTTGAGTGGATTTTTCAATTTTTTGGGGGTGGTCACGAATTAAATTCCTTTTCGCTCTAGGACGCATATTTAAGGAGATATGGGCAAAATAAGTTTTTCATATAAAAATTTCAATTTTTTTAGGTTTTGGGTGGATTTTTCAATTTTTTGGGGGTGGTCACGAATTAAAGTCCTTTTCGCTCTAGGACGCTTAGTTTAGGAGATATGGGCAAAAGAAGTTTTTCATATAAAAATTTAATTTTTTTTAGGTTTTGGGTGGATTTTTCAATTTTTTGGGGGAGGTCACGAATTAAAGTCCTTTTCGCTCTAGGACGCATATTTAAGGAGATATGGGCAAAAGAAGTTTTTCATATAAAAATTTAATTTTTTTTAGGTTTTGGTTGGATTTGTCAATTTTTTGGGGGTGGTCACGAATTAAAGTCCGTTTTGCTCTAGGAAGCATATTTAAGGAGATATGGGCAAAAGAAGTTTTTCATATAAAAATTTCAATTTTTTTAGGTTTTGGGTGGATTTTTCAATTTTTTGGGGGTGGTCACGAATTAAAGTCCTTTTTGCTCTAGGACGTATATTTAAGGAGATATGGGCAAAAGAAGTTTTTCATATAAAAATTTCAATTTTTTTAGGTTTTGGGTGGATTTTTCAATTTTTTGGGGGTGGTCACGAATTAAAGTCCTTTTCGCTCTAGGACGCTTAGTTTAGGAGATACGGGCAAAAGAAGTTTTTCGTATAAAAATTTAAATTTTTTTAGGTTTTGAGTGGATTTTTCAATTTTTTGGGGGTGGTCACGAATTAAAGTCCTTTTCGCTCTAGGACGCATATTTAAGGAGATATGGGCAAAAGAAGTTTTTCATATAAAAATTTCAATTTTTTTAGGTTTTGGGTGGATTTTTCAATTTTTTGGGGGTGGTCACGAATTAAAGTCCTTTTCGCTCTAGGACGCTTAGTTTAGGAGATACGGGCAAAAGAAGTTTTTCGTATAAAAATTTAAATTTTTTTAGGTTTTGAGTGGATTTTTCAATTTTTTGGGGGTGGTCACGAATTAAAGTCCTTTTCGCTCTAGGACGCTTAGTTTAGGAGATATGGGCAAAAGAAGTTTTTCATATAAAAATTTCAATTTTTTTAGATTTTAGGTGGATTTTTCAATTTTTTGGGGGTGGTCACGAATTGAAGTCCTTTTCGCTCTAGGACGCTTAGTTTAGGAGATATGGGCAAAAGAAGTTTTTCATATAAAAATTTAAATTTTCTTAGGTTTTGGATGGATTTTTCAATTTTTTGGGGGTGGTCACGAATTAAAGTCCTTTTCGCTCTAGGAAGCATATTTAAGGAGATATGGGCAAAAGAAGTTTTTCATATAAAAATTTCAATTTTTTTAGGTTTTGGGTGGATTTTTCAATTTTTTGGGGGAGGTCACGAATTAAAGTCCTTTTCGCTCTAGGACGCATATTTAAGGAGATATGGGCAAAAGAAGTTTTTCATATAAAAATTTAAATTTTTTTAGGTTTTGGGTGGATTTTTCAATTTTTTGGGGGTGGTCACGAATTAAAGTCCTTTTCGCTCTAGGACGCTTAGTTTAGGAGATATGGGCAAAAGAAGTTTTTCATATAAAAATTTAAATTTTTTTAGGTTTTGGATGGATTTTTCAATTTTTTGGGGGTGGTCACGAATTAAAGTCCTTTTCGCTCTAGGACGCATATTTAAGGAGATATGGGCAAAAGAAGTTTTTCATATAAAAATTTCAATTTTTTTAGGTTTTGGGTGGATTTTTCAATTTTTTGGGGGAGGTCACGAATTAAAGTCCTTTTCGCTCTAGGACGCATATTTAAGGAGATATGGGCAAAAGAAGTTTTTCATATAAAAATTTAAATTTTTTTAGGTTTTGGGTGGATTTTTCAATTTTTTGGGGGTGGTCACGAATTAAAGTCCTTTTCGCTCTAGGACGCTTAGTTTAGGAGATATGGGCAAAAGAAGTTTTTCATATAAAAATTTAAATTTTTTTAGGTTTTGGATGGATTTTTCAATTTTTTGGGGGTGGTCACGAATTAAAGTCCTTTTCGCTCTAGGACGCATATTTAAGGAGATATGGGCAAAAGAAGTTTTTCATATAAAAATTTCAATTTTTTTAGGTTTTGGGTGGATTTTTCAATTTTTTGGGGGTGGTCACGAATTAAAGTCCTTTTCGCTCTAGGACGCTTAGTTTAGGAGATATGGGCAAAAGAAGTTTTTCATATAAAAATTTAAATTTTTTTAGGTTTTGGATGGATTTTTCAATTTTTTGGGGGAGGTCACGAATTAAAGTCCTTTTCGCTCTAGGACGCATATTTAAGGAGATATGGGCAAAAGAAGTTTTCATATGAAAATTTCAATTTTTTTAGGTTTTGGGTGGATTTTTCAATTTTTTGGGGGTGGTCACGAATTAAAGTCCTTTTCGCTCTAGGACGCTTAGTTTAGGAGATATGGGCAAAAGAAGTTTTTCATATAAAAATTTAATTTTTTTTAGGTTTTGGATGGATTTTTCAATTTTTTGGGGGAGGTCACGAATTAAAGTCCTTTTCGCTCTAGGACGCATATTTAAGGAGATATGGGCAAAATAAGTTTTTCATATAAAAATTTAAATTTTTTTAGGTTTTGGATGGATTTTTCAATTTTTTGGGGGTGGTCACGAATTAAAGTCCTTTTCGCTCTAGGACGCATATTTAAGGAGATATGGGCAAAAGAAGTTTTTCATATAAAAATTTCAATTTTTTTAGGTTTTGGGTGGATTTTTCAATTTTTTGGGGGATGTCACGAATTAAAGTCCTTTTCGCTCTAGGACGCATATTTAAGGAGATATGGGCAAAAGAGGTTTTTCATATAAAAATTTAAATTTTTTTAGGTTTTGGGTGGATTTTTCAATTTTTTGGGGGTGGTCACGAATTAAAGTCCTTTTCGCTCTAGGACGCTTAGTTTAGGAGATATGGGCAAAAGAAGTTTTTCATATAAAAATTTAATTTTTTTTAGGTTTTGAGTGGATTTTTCAATTTTTTGGGGGTGGTCACGAATTAAAGTCCTTTTCGCTCTAGGACGCTTAGTTTAGGAGATATGGGCAAAAGAAGTTTTTCATATAAAAATTTCAATTTTTTTAGGTTTTGGGTGGATTTTTCAATTTTTTGGGGAGGTCACGAATTAAAGTCCTTTTCGCTCTAGGACGCATATTTAAGGAGATATGGGCAAAAGAAGTTTTTCATATAAAAATTTCAATTTTTTTAGGTTTTGGGTGGATTTTTCAATTTTTTGGGGGTGGTCACGAATTAAAGTCCTTTTCGCTCTAGGACGTTTAGTTTAGGAGATATGGGCAAAAGAAGTTTTTCATATAAAAATTTAAATTTTTTTAGGTTTTGGATGGATTTTTCAATTTTTTGGGGGAGGTCACGAATTAAAGTCCTTTTCGCTCTAGGACGCATATTTAAGGAGATATGGGCAAAAGAAGTTTTTCATATAAAAATTTAATTTTTTTAGGTTTTGGGTGGATTCTTCAATTTTTTGGGGGTGGTCACGAATTAAAGTCCTTTTCGCTCTAGGACGCTTAGTTTAGGAGATATGGGCAAAAGAAGTTTTTCATATAAAAATTTAAATTTTTTAGGTTTTGGATGGATTTTTCAATTTTTTGGGGGAGGTCACGAATTAAAGTCCTTTTCGCTCTAGGACGCATATTTAAGGAGATATGGGCAAAAGAAGTTTTTCATATAAAAATTTAAATTTTTTTAGGTTTTGGGTGGATTTTTCAATTTTTTGGGGGTGGTCACGAATTAAAGTCCTTTTCGCTCTAGGACGCTTAGTTTAGGAGATATGGGCAAAAGAAGTTTTTCGTATAAAAATTTCAATTTTTTTAGGTTTTGGGTGGATTTTTCAATTTTTTGGGGATGGTCACGAATTAAAGTCCTTTTCGCTCTAGGACGCATATTTAAGGAGATATGGGCAAAAGAAGTTATTCGTATAAAAATTTCAATTTTTTTTAGGTTTTGGATGGATTTTTCAATTTTTTGGGGGTGGTCACGAATTAAAGTCCTTTTCGCTCTAGGACGCATATTTAAGGAGATATGGGCAAAAGAAGTTTTTCATATAAAAATTTCAATTTTTTTAGGTTTTGGGTGGATTTTTCAATTTTTTGGGGAGGTCACGAATTAAAGTCCTTTTCGCTCTAGGACGCATATTTAAGGAGATATGGGCAAAAGAAGTTTTTCGTATAAAAATTTCAATTTTTTTAGGTTTTGGGTGGATTTTTCAATTTTTTGGGGTGGTCACGAATTAAAGTCCTTTTCGCTCTAGGACGCATATTTAAGGAGATATGGGCAAAAGAAGTTTTTCATATAAAAATTTCATTTTTTTAGGTTTTGGGTGGATTTTTAAATTTTTTGGGGGTGTCACGAATTAAAGTCCTTTTCGCTCTAGGACGCATATTTAAGGAGATATGGACAAAAGAAGTTTTTCGTATAAAAATTTCAATTTTTTTAGGTTTTGGGTGGATTTTTCAATTTTTTGGGTGTGGTCACGAATTAAAGTCCTTTTCGCTCTAGGACGCATATTTAAGGAGATATGGGCAAAAGAAGTTTTTCGTATAAAAATTTCAATTTTTTTAGGTTTTGGGTGGATTTTTCAATTTTTTGGGGTGGTCACGAATTAAAGTCCTTTTCGCTCTAGGACGCATATTTAAGGAGATATGGGCAAAAGAAGTTTTTCATATAAAAATTTCAATTTTTTTAGGTTTTGGGTGGATTTTTCAATTTTTTGGGGGTGGTCACGAATTAAAGTCCTTTTCGCTCTAGGACGCTTAGTTTAGGAGATATGGGCAAAAGAAGTTTTTCATATAAAAATTTAATTTTTTTTAGGTTTTGAGTGGATTTTTCAATTTTTTGGGGGTGGTCACGAATTAAAGTCCTTTTCGCTCTAGGACGCTTAGTTTAGGAGATATGGGCAAAAGAAGTTTTTCATATAAAAATTTCAATTTTTTTAGGTTTTGGGTGGATTTTTCAATTTTTTGGGGGTGTCACGAATTAAAGTCCTTTTCGCTCTAGGACGCATATTTAAGGAGATATGGACAAAAGAAGTTTTTCGTATAAAAATTTCAATTTTTTTAGGTTTTGAGTGGATTTTTCAATTTTTTGGGGATGGTCACGAATTAAAGTCCTTTTCGCTCTAGGACGCATATTTAAGGAGATATGGGCAAAAGAAGTTATTCGTATAAAAATTTCAATTTTTTTAGGTTTTGGGTGGATTTTTCAATTTTTTGGGTGTGGTCACGAATTAAAGTCCTTTTCGCTCTAGGACGCTTAGTTTAGGAGATATGGGCACAAGAAGTTTTTCATATAAAAATTTAATTTTTTTTAGGTTTTGAGTGGATTTTTCAATTTTTTGGGGGTGGTCACGAATTAAAGTCCTTTTCGCTCTAGGACGCATATTTAAGGAGATATGGGCAAAAGAAGTTTTTCGTATAAAAATTTCAATTTTTTTTTAGGTTTTGGGTGGATTTTTCAATTTTTTGGGGGTGGTCACGAATTAAAGTCCTTTTCGCTCTTGGACGCATATTTAAGGAGATATGGGCAAAAGAAGTTTTTCATATAAAAATTTCAATTTTTTTAGGTTTTGGGTGGATTTTTCAATTTTTTGGGGAGGTCACGAATTAAAGTCCTTTTCGCTCTAGGACGCATGTTTAAGGAGATATGGGCAAAAGAAGTTTTTCATATAAAAATTTCAATTTTTTTAGGTTTTGGGTGGATTTTTCAATTTTTTGGGGGTGTCACGAATTAAAGTCCTTTTCGCTCTAGGACGCATATTTAAGGAGATATGGGCAAAAATGGTTTTTCGTATAAAAATTTC
The DNA here is from genome assembly GCF_050003625.1 of Haematobia irritans. NCBI lineage: Eukaryota > Metazoa > Arthropoda > Insecta > Diptera > Muscidae > Haematobia > Haematobia irritans. Next base: position 160,420,933 of record NC_134397.1, on the reverse strand, counting down.
AATTTTTTTAGGTTTTGGGTGGATTTTTCAATTTTTTGGGGTGGTCACGAATTAAAGTCCTTTTCGCTCTAGGACGCATATTTAAGGAGATATGGGCAAAAGAAGTTTTTCATATAAAAATTTAAATTTTTTTAGGTTTTGGGTGGATTTTCCAATTTTTTGGGGTGGTCACGAATTAAAGTCCTTTTCGCTCTAGGACGCATATTTAAGGAGATATGGGCAAAAGAAGTTTTTCGTATAAAAATTTCAATTTTTTTAGGTTTTGGGTGGATTTTTCAATTTTTTGGGGTGGTCACGAATTAAAGTCCTTTTCGCTCTAGGACGCATATTTAAGGAGATATGGGCAAAAGAAGTTTTTCATATAAAAATTTCAATTTTTTTAGGTTTTGGGTGGATTTTTCAATTTTTTGGGGGATGTCACGAATTAAAGTCCTTTTCGCTCTAGGACGCATATTTAAGGAGATATGGGCAAAAGAAGTTTTTCATATAAAAATTTCAATTTTTTTAGGTTTTGGGTGGATTTTTCAATTTTTTGGGGGTGGTCACGAATTAAAGTCCTTTTCGCTCTAGGACGCTTAGTTTAGGAGATATGGGCAAAAGAAGTTTTTCATATAAAAATTTAATTTTTTTTAGGTTTTGAGTGGATTTTTCAATTTTTTGGGGGTGGTCACGAATTAAAGTCCTTTTCGCTCTAGGACGCTTAGTTTAGGAGATATGGGCAAAAGAAGTTTTTCATATAAAAATTTCAATTTTTTTAGGTTTTGGGTGGATTTTTCAATTTTTTGGGGGTGTCACGAATTAAAGTCCTTTTCGCTCTAGGACGCATATTTAAGGAGATATGGACAAAAGAAGTTTTTCGTATAAAAATTTCAATTTTTTTAGGTTTTGAGTGGATTTTTCAATTTTTTGGGGATGGTCACGAATTAAAGTCCTTTTCGCTCTAGGACCCATATTTAAGGAGATATGGGCAAAAGAAGTTATTCGTATAAAAATTTCAATTTTTTTAGGTTTTGGGTGGATTTTTCAATTTTTTGGGTGTGGTCACGAATTAAAGTCCTTTTCGCTCTAGGACGCTTAGTTTAGGAGATATGGGCACAAGAAGTTTTTCATATAAAAATTTAATTTTTTTTAGGTTTTGAGTGGATTTTTCAATTTTTTGGGGGTGGTCACGAATTAAAGTCCTTTTCGCTCTAGGACGCTTAGTTTAGGAGATATGGGCAAAAGAAGTTTTTCGTATAAAAATTTCAATTTTTTTAGGTTTTGAGTGGATTTTTCAATTTTTTGGGGGTGGTCACGAATTAAAGTCCTTTTCGCTCTAGGACGCATATTTAAGGACATATGGGCAAAAGAAGTTTTTCATATAGAAATTTCAATTTTTTTAGGTTTTGGGTGGATTTTTCAATTTTTTGGGGGTGGTCACGAATTAAAGTCCTTTTCGCTCTAGGACGCTTAGTTTAGGAGATATGGGCAAAAGAAGTTTTTCATATAAAAATTTCAATTTTTTTAGGTTTTGAGTGGATTTTTCAATTTTTTGGGGGTGGTCACGAATTAAAGTCCTTTTCGCTCTAGGACGCATATTTAAGGAGATATGGGCAAAAGAAGTTTTTCATATAAAAATTTAAATTTTTTTAGGTTTTGGATGGATTTTTCAATTTTTTGGGGGTGGTCACGAATTAAAGTCCTTTTCGCTCTAGGACGCATATTTAAGGAGATATGGGCAAAAGAAGTTTTTCATATAAAAATTTCAATTTTTTTAGGTTTTGGGTGGATTTTTCAATTTTTTGGGGGATGTCACGAATTAAAGTCCTTTTCGCTCTAGGACGCATATTTAAGGAGATATGGGCAAAAGAGGTTTTTCATATAAAAATTTAAATTTTTTTAGGTTTTGGGTGGATTTTTCAATTTTTTGGGGGTGGTCACGAATTAAAGTCCTTTTCGCTCTAGGACGCTTAGTTTAGGAGATATGGGCAAAAGAAGTTTTTCATATAAAAATTTAATTTTTTTTAGGTTTTGAGTGGATTTTTCAATTTTTTGGGGGTGGTCACGAATTAAAGTCCTTTTCGCTCTAGGACGCTTAGTTTAGGAGATATGGGCAAAAGATGTTTTTCATATAAAAATTTCAATTTTTTTAGGTTTTGGGTGGATTTTTCAATTTTTTGGGGAGGTCACGAATTAAAGTCCTTTTCGCTCTAGGACGCATATTTAAGGAGATATGGGCAAAAGAAGTTTTTCATATAAAAATTTCAATTTTTTTAGGTTTTGGGTGGATTTTTCAATTTTTTGGGGGTGGTCACGAATTAAAGTCCTTTTCGCTCTAGGACTTTAGTTTAGGAGATATGGGCAAAAGAAGTTTTTCATATAAAAATTTAAATTTTTTTAGGTTTTGGATGGATTTTTCAATTTTTTGGGGGAGGTCACGAATTAAAGTCCTTTTCGCTCTAGGACGCATATTTAAGGAGATATGGGCAAAAGAAGTTTTTCATATAAAAATTTAATTTTTTTAGGTTTTGGGTGGATTCTTCAATTTTTTGGGGGTGGTCACGAATTAAAGTCCTTTTCGCTCTAGGACGCTTAGTTTGGGAGATATGGGCAAAAGAAGTTTTTCATATAAAAATTTAAATTTTTTAGGTTTTGGATGGATTTTTCAATTTTTTGGGGGAGGTCACGAATTAAAGTCCTTTTCGCTCTAGGACGCATATTTAAGGAGATATGGGCAAAAGAAGTTTTTCATATAAAAATTTAAATTTTTTTAGGTTTTGGGTGGATTTTTCAATTTTTTGGGGGTGGTCACGAATTAAAGTCCTTTTCGCTCTAGGACGCTTAGTTTAGGAGATATGGGCAAAAGAAGTTTTTCGTATAAAAATTTCAATTTTTTTAGGTTTTGGGTGGATTTTTCAATTTTTTGGGGATGGTCACGAATTAAAGTCCTTTTCGCTCTAGGACGCATATTTAAGGAGATATGGGCAAAAGAAGTTATTCGTATAAAAATTTCAATTTTTTTTAGGTTTTGGATGGATTTTTCAATTTTTTGGGGGTGGTCACGAATTAAAGTCCTTTTCGCTCTAAGACGCATATTTAAGGAGATATGGGCAAAAGAAGTTTTTCGTATAAAAATTTCAATTTTTTTAGGTTTTGGGTGGATTTTTCAATTTTTTGGGGAGGTCACGAATTAAAGTCCTTTTCGCTCTAGGACGCATATTTAAGGAGATATGGGCAAAAGAAGTTTTTCATATAAAAATTTCAATTTTTTTAGGTTTTGGGTGGATTTTTCAATTTTTTGGGGGTGTCACGAATTAAAGTCCTTTTCGCTCTAGGACGCATATTTAAGGAGATATGGGCAAAAGAAGTTTTTCGTATAAAAATTTCAATTTTTTTAGGTTTTGGGTGGATTTTTCAATTTTTTGGGGTGGTCACGAATTAAAGTCCTTTTCGCTCTAGGACGCATATTTAAGGAGATATGGGCAAAAGAAGTTTTTCATATAAAAATTTCATTTTTTTAGGTTTTGGGTGGATTTTTAAATTTTTTGGGGGTGTCACGAATTAAAGTCCTTTTCGCTCTAGGACGCATATTTAAGGAGATATGGACAAAAGAAGTTTTTCGTATAAAAATTTCAATTTTTTTAGGTTTTGGGTGGATTTTCAATTTTTTGGGTGTGGTCACGAATTAAAGTCCTTTTCGCTCTAGGACGCATATTTAAGGAGATATGGGCAAAAGAAGTTTTTCGTATAAAAATTTCAATTTTTTTAGGTTTTGGGTGGATTTTTCAATTTTTTGGGGTGGTCACGAATTAAAGTCCTTTTCGCTCTAGGACGCATATTTAAGGAGATATGGGCAAAAGAAGTTTTTCATATAAAAATTTCAATTTTTTTAGGTTTTGGGTGGATTTTTCAATTTTTTGGGGGTGGTCACGAATTAAAGTCCTTTTCGCTCTAGGACGCTTAGTTTAGGAGATATGGGCAAAAGAAGTTTTTCATATAAAAATTTAATTTTTTTTAGGTTTTGAGTGGATTTTTCAATTTTTTGGGGGTGGTCACGAATTAAAGTCCTTTTCGCTCTAGGACGCTTAGTTTAGGAGATATGGGCAAAAGAAGTTTTTCATATAAAAATTTCAATTTTTTTAGGTTTTGGGTGGATTTTTCAATTTTTTGGGGGTGTCACGAATTAAAGTCCTTTTCGCTCTAGGACGCATATTTAAGGAGATATGGACAAAAGAAGTTTTTCGTATAAAAATTTCAATTTTTTTAGGTTTTGAGTGGATTTTTCAATTTTTTGGGGATGGTCACGAATTAAAGTCCTTTTCGCTCTAGGACGCATATTTAAGGAGATATGGGCAAAAGAAGTTATTCGTATAAAAATTTCAATTTTTTTAGGTTTTGGGTGGATTTTTCAATTTTTTGGGTGTGGTCACGAATTAAAGTCCTTTTCGCTCTAGGACGCTTAGTTTAGGAGATATGGGCACAAGAAGTTTTTCATATAAAAATTTAATTTTTTTTAGGTTTTGAGTGGATTTTTCAATTTTTTGGGGGTGGTCACGAATTAAAGTCCTTTTCGCTCTAGGACGCATATTTAAGGAGATATGGGCAAAAGAAGTTTTTCGTATAAAAATTTCAATTTTTTTAGGTTTTGGGTGGATTTTTCAATTTTTTGGGGTGGTCACGAATTAAAGTCCTTTTCGCTCTTGGACGCATATTTAAGGAGATATGGGCAAAAGAAGTTTTTCATATAAAAATTTCAATTTTTTTAGGTTTTGGGTGGATTTTTCAATTTTTTGGGGAGGTCACGAATTAAAGTCCTTTTCGCTCTAGGACGCATGTTTAAGGAGATATGGGCAAAAGAAGTTTTTCATATAAAAATTTCAATTTTTTTAGGTTTTGGGTGGATTTTTCAATTTTTTGGGGGTGTCACGAATTAAAGTCCTTTTCGCTCTAGGACGCATATTTAAGGAGATATGGGCAAAAATGGTTTTTCGTATAAAAATTTCAATTTTTTTAGGTTTTGGGTGGATTTTTCAATTTTTTGGGGTGGTCACGAATTAAAGTCCTTTTCGCTCTAGGACGCATATTTAAGGAGATATGGGCAAAAGAAGTTTTTCATATAAAAATTTCAATTTTTTTAGGTTTTGGGTGGATTTTTCAATTTTTTGGGGTGGTCACGAATTAAAGTCCTTTTCGCTCTAGGACGCATATTTAAGGAGATATGGGCAAAAGAAGTTTTTCGTATAAAAATTTCAATTTTTTTAGGTTTTGGGTGGATTTTTCAATTTTTTGGGGTGGTCACGAATTAAAGTCCTTTTCGCTCTAGGACGCATATTTAAGGAGATATGGGCAAAAGAAGTTTTTCATATAAAAATTTCAATTTTTTTAGGTTTTGGGTGGATTTTTCAATTTTTTGGGGGATGTCACGAATTAAAGTCCTTTTCGCTCTAGGACGCATATTTAAGGAGATATGGGCAAAAGAAGTTTTTCATATAAAAATTTCAATTTTTTTAGGTTTTGGGTGGATTTTTCAATTTTTTGGGGGTGGTCACGAATTAAAGTCCTTTTCGCTCTAGGACGCTTAGTTTAGGAGATATGGGCAAAAGAAGTTTTTCATATAAAAATTTAATTTTTTTTAGGTTTTGAGTGGATTTTTCAATTTTTTGGGGGTGGTCACGAATTAAAGTCCTTTTCGCTCTAGGACGCATATTTAAGGAGATATGGGCAAAAGAAGTTTTTCATATAAAAATTTAATTTTTTTAGGTTTTGGGTGGATTATTCAATTTTTTGGGGGTGGTCACGAATTAAAGTCCTTTTCGCTCTAGGACGCTTAGTTTAGGAGATATGGGCAAAAGAAGTTTTTCATATAAAAATTTAAATTTTTTAGGTTTTGGATGGATTTTTCAATTTTTTGGGGGAGGTCACGAATTAAAGTCCTTTTCGCTCTAGGACGCATATTTAAGGAGATATGGGCAAAAGAAGTTTTTCATATAAAAATTTAAATTTTTTTAGGTTTTGGGTGGATTTTTCAATTTTTTGGGGGTGGTCACGAATTAAAGTCCTTTTCGCTCTAGGACGCTTAGTTTAGGAGATATGGGCAAAAGAAGTTTTTCGTATAAAAATTTCAATTTTTTTAGGTTTTGGGTGGATTTTTCAATTTTTTGGGGATGGTCACGAATTAAAGTCCTTTTCGCTCTAGGACGCATATTTAAGGAGATATGGGCAAAAGAAGTTATTCGTATAAAAATTTCAATTTTTTTTAGGTTTTGGATGGATTTTTCAATTTTTTGGGGGTGGTCACGAATTAAAGTCCTTTTCGCTCTAGGACGCATATTTAAGGAGATATGGGCAAAAGAAGTTTTTCGTATAAAAATTTCAATTTTTTTAGGTTTTGGGTGGATTTTTCAATTTTTTGGGGAGGTCACGAATTAAAGTCCTTTTCGCTCTAGGACGCATATTTAAGGAGATATGGGCAAAAGAAGTTTTTCATATAAAAATTTCAATTTTTTTAGGTTTTGGGTGGATTTTTCAATTTTTTGGGGGTGTCACGAATTAAAGTCCTTTTCGCTCTAGGACGCATATTTAAGGAGATATGGGCAAAAGAAGTTTTTCGTATAAAAATTTCAATTTTTTTAGGTTTTGGGTGGATTTTTCAATTTTTTGGGGTGGTCACGAATTAAAGTCCTTTTCGCTCTAGGACGCATATTTAAGGAGATATGGGCAAAAGAAGTTTTTCATATAAAAATTTCATTTTTTTAGGTTTTGGGTGGATTTTTAAATTTTTTGGGGGTGTCACGAATTAAAGTCCTTTTCGCTCTAGGACGCATATTTAAGGAGATATGGACAAAACAAGTTTTTCGTATAAAAATTTCAATTTTTTTAGGTTTTGGGTGGATTTTTCAATTTTTTGGGTGTGGTCACGAATTAAAGTCCTTTTCGCTCTAGGACGCATATTTAAGGAGATATGGGCAAAAGAAGTTTTTCGTATAAAAATTTCAATTTTTTTAGGTTTTGGGTGGATTTTTCAATTTTTTGGGGTGGTCACGAATTAAAGTCCTTTTCGCTCTAGGACGCATATTTAAGGAGATATGGGCAAAAGAAGTTTTTCATATAAAAATTTCAATTTTTTTAGGTTTTGGGTGGATTTTTCAATTTTTTGGGGGTGGTCACGAATTAAAGTCCTTTTCGCTCTAGGACGCTTAGTTTAGGAGATATGGGCAAAAGAAGTTTTTCATATAAAAATTTAATTTTTTTTAGGTTTTGAGTGGATTTTTCAATTTTTTGGGGGTGGTCACGAATTAAAGTCCTTTTCGCTCTAGGACGCTTAGTTTAGGAGATATGGGCAAAAGAAGTTTTTCATATAAAAATTTCAATTTTTTTAGGTTTTGGGTGGATTTTTCAATTTTTTGGGGGTGTCACGAATTAAAGTCCTTTTCGCTCTAGGACGCATATTTAAGGAGATATGGACAAAAGAAGTTTTTCGTATAAAAATTTCAATTTTTTTAGGTTTTGAGTGGATTTTTCAATTTTTTGGGGATGGTCACGAATTAAAGTCCTTTTCGCTCTAGGACGCATATTTAAGGAGATATGGGCAAAAGAAGTTATTCGTATAAAAATTTCAATTTTTTTAGGTTTTGGGTGGATTTTTCAATTTTTTGGGTGTGGTCACGAATTAAAGTCCTTTTCGCTCTAGGACGCTTAGTTTAGGAGATATGGGCACAAGAAGTTTTTCATATAAAAATTTAATTTTTTTTAGGTTTTGAGTGGATTTTTCAATTTTTTGGGGGTGGTCACGAATTAAAGTCCTTTTCGCTCTAGGACGCATATTTAAGGAGATATGGGCAAAAGAAGTTTTTCGTATAAAAATTTCAATGTTTTTTTAGGTTTTGGTGGATTTTTCAATTTTTTGGGGGTGGTCACGAATTAAAGTCCTTTTCGCTCTTGGACGCATATTTAAGGAGATATGGGCAAAAGAAGTTTTTCATATAAAAATTTCAATTTTTTTAGGTTTTGGGTGGATTTTTCAATTTTTTGGGGAGGTCACGAATTAAAGTCCTTTTCGCTCTAGGACGCATGTTTAAGGAGATATGGGCAAAAGAAGTTTTTCATATAAAAATTTCAATTTTTTTAGGTTTTGGGTGGATTTTTCAATTTTTTGGGGGTGTCACGAATTAAAGTCCTTTTCGCTCTAGGACGCATATTTAAGGAGATATGGGCAAAAATGGTTTTTCGTATAAAAATTTCAATTTTTTTAGGTTTTGGGTGGATTTTTCAATTTTTTGGGGTGGTCACGAATTAAAGTCCTTTTCGCTCTAGGACGCATATTTAAGGAGATATGGGCAAAAGAAGTTTTTCATATAAAAATTTCAATTTTTTTAGGTTTTGGGTGGATTTTTCAATTTTTTGGGGTGGTCACGAGTTAAAGTCCTTTTCGCTCTAGGACGCATATTTAAGGAGATATGGGCAAAAGAAGTTTTTCGTATAAAAATTTCAATTTTTTTAGGTTTTGGGTGGATTTTTCAATTTTTTGGGGTGGTCACGAATTAAAGTCCTTTTCGCTCTAGGACGCATATTTAAGGAGATATGGGCAAAAGAAGTTTTTCATATAAAAATTTCAATTTTTTTAGGTTTTGGGTGGATTTTTCAATTTTTTGGGGGATGTCACGAATTAAAGTCCTTTTCGCTCTAGGACGCATATTTAAGGAGATATGGGCAAAAGAAGTTTTTCATATAAAAATTTCAATTTTTTTAGGTTTTGGGTGGATTTTTCAATTTTTTGGGGGTGGTCACGAATTAAAGTCCTTTTCGCTCTAGGACGCTTAGTTTAGGAGATATGGGCAAAAGAAGTTTTTCATATAAAAATTTAATTTTTTTTAGGTTTTGAGTGGATTTTTCAATTTTTTGGGGGTGGTCACGAATTAAAGTCCTTTTCGCTCTAGGACGCTTAGTTTAGGAGATATGGGCAAAAGAAGTTTTTCATATAAAAATTTCAATTTTTTTAGGTTTTGGGTGGATTTTTCAATTTTTTGGGGGTGTCACGAATTAAAGTCCTTTTCGCTCTAGGACGCATATTTAAGGAGATATGGACAAAAGAAGTTTTTCGTATAAAAATTTCAATTTTTTTAGGTTTTGAGTGGATTTTTCAATTTTTTGGGGATGGTCACGAATTAAAGTCCTTTTCGCTCTAGGACGCATATTTAAGGAGATATGGGCAAAAGAAGTTATTCGTATAAAAATTTCAATTTTTTTAGGTTTTGGGTGGATTTTTCAATTTTTTGGGTGTGGTCACGAATTAAAGTCCTTTTCGCTCTAGGACGCTTAGTTTAGGAGATATGGGCACAAGAAGTTTTTCATATAAAAATTTAATTTTTTTTAGGTTTTGAGTGGATTTTTCAATTTTTTGGGGGTGGTCACGAATTAAAGTCCTTTTCGCTCTAGGACGCTTAGTTTAGGAGATATGGGCAAAAGAAGTTTTTCGTATAAAAATTTCAATTTTTTTAGGTTTTGAGTGGATTTTTCAATTTTTTGGGGGTGGTCACGAATTAAAGTCCTTTTCGCTCTAGGACGCATATTTAAGGAGATATGGGCAAAAGAAGTTTTTCATATAAAAATTTCAATTTTTTTAGGTTTTGGGTGGATTTTTCAATTTTTTGGGGAGGTCACGAATTAAAGTCCTTTTCGCTCTAGGACGCATATTTAAGGAGATATGGGCAAAAGAAGTTTTTCATATAAAAATTTAAATTTTTTTAGGTTTTGGGTGGATTTTTCAATTTTTTGGGGGTGGTCACGAATTAAAGTCCTTTTCGCTCTAGGACGCTTAGTTTAGGAGATATGGGCAAAAGAAGTTTTTCGTATAAAAATTTAAATTTTTTTTTGGTTTTGAGTGGATTTTACAATTTTTTGGGGATGGTCACGAATTAAAGTCCTTTTCGCTCTAGGACGCATATTTAAGGAGATATGGGCAAAAGAAGTTTTTCGTATAAAAATTTCAATTTTTTTTAGGTTTTGGGTGGATTTTTCAATTTTTTGGGGGTGGTCACGAATTAAAGTCCTTTTCGCTCTTGGACGCATATTTAAGGAGATATGGGCAAAAGAAGTTTTTCATATAAAAATTTCAATTTTTTTGGGGGTGTCACGAATTAAAGTCCTTTTCGCTCTAGGACGCATATTTAAGGAGATATGGGCAAAAATGGTTTTTCGTATAAAAATTTCAATTTTTTTAGGTTTTGGGTGGATTTTTCAATTTTTTGGGGTGGTCACGAATTAAAGTCCTTTTCGCTCTAGGACGCATATTTAAGGAGATATGGGCAAAAGAAGTTTTTCATATAAAAATTTCAATTTTTTTAGGTTTTGGGTGGATTTTTCAATTTTTTGGGGTGGTCACGAATTAAAGTCCTTTTCGCTCTAGGACGCATATTTAAGGAGATATGGGCAAAAGAAGTTTTTCGTATAAAAATTTCAATTTTTTTAGGTTTTGGGTGGATTTTTCAATTTTTTGGGGTGGTCACGAATTAAAGTCCTTTTCGCTCTAGGACGCATATTTAAGGAGATATGGGCAAAAGAAGTTTTTCATATAAAAATTTCAATTTTTTTAGGTTTTGGGTGGATTTTTCAATTTTTTGGGGGATGTCACGAATTAAAGTCCTTTTCGCTCTAGGACGCATATTTAAGGAGATATGGGCAAAAGAGGTTTTTCATATAAAAAATTCAATTTTTTTAGGTTTTGGGTGGATTTTTCAATTTTTTGGGGGTGGTCACGAATTAAAGTCCTTTTCGCTCTAGGACGCTTAGTTTAAGAGATATGGGCAAAAGAAGTTTTTCATATAAAAATTTAAATTTTTTTAGGTTTTGGGTGGATTTTTCAATTTTTTGGGGGTGGTCACGAATTAAAGTCCTTTTCGCTCTAGGACGCATATTTAAGGAGATATGGGCAAAAGAAGTTTTTCATATAAAAATTTAAATTTTTTTAGGTTTTGGGTGGATTTTTCAATTTTTTGGGGGAGGTCACGAATTAAAGTCCTTTTCGCTCTAGGACGCTTAGTTTAGGAGATATGGGCAAAAGAAGTTTTTCATATAAAAATTTAAATTTTTTTAGGTTTTGGATGGATTTTTCAATTTTTTGGGGGAGGTCACGAATTAAAGTCCTTTTCGCTCTAGGACGCATATTTAAGGAGATATGGGCAAAAGAAGTTTTTCATATAAAAATTTAAATTTTTTTAGGTTTGGATGGATTTTTCAATTTTTTGGGGGTGGTCACGAATTAAAGTCCTTTTCGCTCTAGGACGCATATTTAAGGAGATATGGGCAAAAGAAGTTTTTCATATAAAAATTTAAATTTTTTAAGGTTTTGGATGGATTTTTCAATTTTTTGGGGGAGGTCACGAATTAAAGTCCTTTTCGCTCTAGGACGCATATGTAAGGAGATATGGGCAAAAGAAGTTTTTCATATAAAAATTTCAATTTTTTTAAGGTTTGGGTGGATTTTTAAATTTTTTGGCGGTGGTCACGAATTAAAGTCCTTTTCGCTCTAGGACGCTTAGTTTAGGAGATATGGGCAAAATAAGTTTTTCATATAAAAATTTAAATTTTTTTAGGTTTTGGATGGATTTTTCAATTTTTTGGGGGTGGTCACGAATTAAAGTCCTTTTCGCTCTAGGACGCTTAGTTTAGGAGATATGGGCAAAAGAAGTTTTTCATATAAAAATTAAAATTTTTTTAGGTTTTGGATGGATTTTTCAATTTTTTGGGGGAGGTCACGAATTAAAGTCCTTTTCGCTCTAGGACGCATATTTAAGGAGATATGGGCAAAAGAAGTTTTTCATATAAAAATTTAAATTTTTTTAGGTTTTGGGTGGATTTTTCAATTTTTTGGGGCAGGTCACGAATTAAAGTCCTTTTCGCTCTAGGACGCTTAGTTTAGGAGATATGGGCAAAAGAAGTTTTTCATATAAAAATTTAAATTTTTTTAGGTTTTGGATGGATTTTTCAATTTTTTGGGGGAGGTCACGAATTAAAGTCCTTTTCGCTCTAGGACGCATATTTAAGGAGATGTGGGCAAAAGAAGTTTTTCATATAAAAATTTAAATTTTTTTAGGTTTGGATGGATTTTTCAATTTTTTGGGGGTGGTCACGAATTAAAGTCCTTTTCGCTCTAGGACGCATATTTAAGGAGATATGGGCAAAAGAAGTTTTTCATATAAAAATTTCAATTTTTTTAGGTTTTGGGTGGATTTTTCTACTTTTTGGGGGTGGTCACGAATTAAAGTCCTTTTCGCTCTAGGACGCTTAGTTTAGGAGATATGGGCAAAAGAAGTTTTTCATATAAAAATTTCAATTTTTTTAGGTTTTGGATGGATTTTTCAATTTTTTGGGGGTGGTCACGAATTAAAGTCCTTTTCGCTCTAGGACGCATATTTAAGGAGATATGGGCAAAAGAAGTTTTTCATATAAAAATTTAAATTTTTTTAGGTTTTGGGTGGATTTTTCAATTTTTTGGGGGAGGTCACGAATTAAAGTCCTTTTCGCTCTAGGACGCTTAGTTTAGGAGATATGGGCAAAAGAAGTTTTTCATATAAAAATTTAAATTTTTTTAGGTTTTGGATGGATTTTTCAATTTTTTGGGGGAGGTCACGAATTAAAGTCCTTTTCGCTCTAGGACGCATATTTAAGGAGATATGGGCAAAAGAAGTTTTCATATAAAAATTTCAATTTTTTTTAGGTTTTGGGTGGATTTTTCAATTTTTTGGGGGTGGTCACGAATTAAAGTCCTTTTCGCTCTAGGACGCTTAGTTTAGGAGATATGGGCAAAAGAAGTTTTTCATATAAAAATTTAAATTTTTTTAGGTTTTGGATGGATTTTTCAATTTTTTGGGGGAGGTCACGAATTAAAGTCCTTTTCGCTCTAGGACGCATATTTAAGGAGATAGGGGCAAAAGAAGTTTTTCATATAAAAATTTAAATTTTTTTAGGTTTTGGGTGGATTTTTCAATTTTTTGGGGGAGGTCACGAATTAAAGTCCTTTTCGCTCTAGGACGCATATTTAAGGAGATATGGGCAAAAGAAGTTTTTCATATAAAAATTTAAATTTTTTTAGGTTTTGGATGGATTTTTCAATTTTTTGGGGGAGGTCACGAATTAAAGTCCTTTTCGCTCTAGGACGCATATTTAAGGAGATATGGGCAAAAGAAGTTTTCATATAAAAATTTCAATTTTTTTAGGTTTTGGGTGGATTTTTCAATTTTTTGGGGGTGGTCACGAATTAAAGTCCTTTTCGCTCTAGGACGCTTAGTTTAGGAGATATGGGCAAAAGAAGTTTTTCATATAAAAATTTAAATTTTTTTAGGTTTTGGGTGGATTTTTCAATTTTTTGGGGGTGGTCACGAATTAAAGTCCTTTTCGCTCTAGGACGCATATTTAAGGAGATATGGGCAAAAGAAGTTTTTCATATAAAAATTTCAATTTTTTTAGGTTTTGGGTGGATTTTTCAATTTTTTGGGGGTGGTCACGAATTAAAGTCCTTTTCGCTCTAGGACGCTTAGTTTAGGAGATATGGGCAAAAGAAGTTTTTCATATAAAAATTTAAATTTTTTTAGGTTTTGGATGGATTTTTCAATTTTTTGGGGGAGGTCACGAATTAAAGTCCTTTTCGCTCTAGGACGCATATTTAAGGAGATATGGGCAAAAGAAGTTTTTCATATAAAAATTTCAATTTTTTTAGGTTTTGGATGGATTTTTCAATTTTTTGGGGGTGGTCGCGAATTAAAGTCCTTTTCGCTCTAGGACGCATATTTAAGGAGATATGGGCAAAATAAGTTTTTCATATAAAAATTTAAATTTTTTTAGGTTTTGGATGGATTTTTCAATTTTTTGGGGGAGGTCACGAATTAAAGTCCTTTTCGCTCTAGGACGCATATTTAAGGAGATATGGGCAAAAGAAGTTTTTCATATAAAAATTTCAATTTTTTTAGGTTTTGGGTGGATTTTTCAATTTTTTTTGGGTTGGTCACGAATTAAAGTCCTTTTCGCTCTAGGACGCATATTTAAGGAGATATGGGCAAAAGAAGTTTTTCATATCAAAATTTAAATTTTTTAGGTTTTGGATGGATTTTTCAATTTTTTGGGGGAGGTCACGAATTAAAGTCCTTTTCGCTCTAGGACGCATATTTAAGGAGATATGGGCAAAAGAAGTTTTTCATATAAAAATTTCAATTTTTTTAGGTTTTGGGTGGATTTTTAAATTTTTTGGGGGAGGTCACGAATTAAAGTCCTTTTCGCTCTAGGACGCATATTTAAGGAGATATGGGCAAAAGAAGATTTTCATATAAAAATTTCAATTTTTTTAGGTTTTGGGTGGATTTTTCAATTTTTTGGGGGAGGTCACGAATTAAAGTCCTTTTCGCTCTAGGACGCATATTTAAGGAGATATGGGCAAAAGAAGTTTTCATATAAAAATTTCAATTTTTTTAGGTTTTGGGTGGATTTTTCAATTTTTTGGGGGTGGTCACGAATTAAAGTCCTTTTCGCTCTAGGACGCATATTTAAGGAGATATGGGCAAAAGAAGTTTTTCATATAAAAATTTAAATTTTTTTAGGTTTTGGATGGATTTTTCAATTTTTTGGGGGAGGTCACGAATTAAAGTCCTTTTCGCTCTAGGACGCATATTTAAGGAGATATGGGCAAAAGAAGTTTTTCATATAAAAATTTAAATTTTTTTAGGTTTTGGGTGGATTTTTCAATTTTTTGGGGGAGGTCACGAATTAAAGTCCTTTTCGCTCTAGGACGCTTAGTTTAGGAGATATGGGCAAAAGAAGTTTTTCATATAAAAATTTCAATTTTTTTAGGTTTTGGATGGATTTTTAAATTTTTTGGGGGAGGTCACGAATTAAAGTCCTTTTCGCTCTAGGACGCATATTTAAGGAGATGTGGGCAAAAGAAGTTTTTCATATAAAAATTTAAATTTTTTTAGGTTTGGATGGATTTTTCAATTTTTTGGGGGTGGTCACGAATTAAAGTCCTTTTCGCTCTAGGACGCATATTTAAGGAGATATGGACAAAAGAAGTTTTTCATATAAAAATTTCAATTTTTTTAGGTTTTGGGTGGATTTTTCAATTTTTTGGGGGTGGTCACGAATTAAAGTCCTTTTCGCTCTAGGACGCTTAGTTTAGGAGATATGGGCAAAAGAAGTTTTTCATATAAAAATTTAAATTTTTTTAGGTTTTGGATGGATTTTTCAATTTTTTGGGGGTGGTCACGAATTAAAGTCCTTTTCGCTCTAGGACGCATATTTAAGGAGATATGGGCAAAAGAAGTTTTTCATATAAAAATTT
This sequence comes from Haematobia irritans, assembly GCF_050003625.1. Taxonomy (NCBI): domain Eukaryota; kingdom Metazoa; phylum Arthropoda; class Insecta; order Diptera; family Muscidae; genus Haematobia; species Haematobia irritans. The sequence continues at coordinate 160,405,629 of NC_134397.1, read as the reverse complement.
CAATTTTTTTAGGTTTTGGGTGGATTTTTCAATTTTTTGGGGGTGGTCACGAATTAAAGTCCTTTTCGCTCTAGGACGCTTAGTTTAGGAGATATGGGCAAAAGAAGTTTTTCATATAAAAATTTAAATTTTTTTAGGTTTTGGATGGATTTTTCAATTTTTTGGGGGAGGTCACGAATTAAAGTCCTTTTCGCTCTAGGACGCATATTTAAGGAGATATGGGCAAAAGAAGTTTTCATATAAAAAATTTCAATTTTTTTAGGTTTTGGGTGGATTTTTCAATTTTTTGGGGGTGGTCACGAATTAAAGTCCTTTTCGCTCTAGGACGCTTAGTTTAGGAGATATGGGCAAAAGAAGTTTTTCATATAAAAATTTAAATTTTTTTAGGTTTTGGATGGATTTTTCAATTTTTTGGGGGAGGTCACGAATTAAAGTCCTTTTCGCTCTAGGACGCATATTTAAGCAGATATGGGCAAAAGAAGTTTTTCATATAAAAATTTAAATTTTTTTAGGTTTTGGGTGGATTTTTCAATTTTTTGGGGGAGGTCACGAATTAAAGTCCTTTTCGCTCTAGGACGCATATTTAAGGAGATATGGGCAAAAGAAGTTTTTCATATAAAAATTTAAATTTTTTTAGGTTTTGGGTGGATTTTTCAATTTTTTTGGGGGAGGTCACGAATTAAAGTCCTTTTCGCTCTAGGACGCTTAGTTTAGGAGATATGGGCAAAAGAAGTTTTTCATATAAAAATTTAAATTTTTTTAGGTTTTGGATGGATTTTTAAATTTTTTGGGGGAGGTCACGAATTAAAGTCCTTTTCGCTCTAGGACGCATATTTAAGGAGATGTGGGCAAAAGAAGTTTTTCATATAAAAATTAAAATTTTTTTAGGTTTGGATGGATTTTTCAATTTTTTGGGGGTGGTCACGAATTAAAGTCCTTTTCGCTCTAGGACGCATATTTAAGGAGATATGGGCAAAAGAAGTTTTTCATATAAAAATTTAATTTTTTTTAGGTTTTGGGTGGATTTTTCAATTTTTTGGGGGTGGTCACGAATTAAAGTCCTTTTCGCTCTAGGACGCTTAGTTTAGGAGATATGGGCAAAAGAAGTTTTTCATATAAAAATTTAAATTTTTTTAGGTTTTGGATGGATTTTTCAATTTTTTGGGGGAGGTCACGAATTAAAGTCCTTTTCGCTCTAGGACGCATATTTAAGGAGATATGGGCAAAAGAAGTTTTTCATATAAAAATTTCAATTTTTTTAGGTTTTGGGTGGATCTTCCAATTTTTTGGGGGTGGTCACGAATTAAAGTCCTTTTCGCTCTAGGACGCTTAGTTTAGGAGATATGGGCAAAAGAAGTTTTTCATATAAAAATTTAAATTTTTTTAGGTTTTGGATGGATTTTTCAATTTTTTGGGGGTGGTCACGAATTAAAGTCCTTTTCGCTCTAGGACGCATATTTAAGGAGATATGGGCAAAAGAAGTTTTTCATATAAAAATTTCAATTTTTTTAGGTTTTGGATGGATTTTTCAATTTTTTGGGGGTGGTCACGAATTAAAGTCCTTTTCGCTCTAGGACGCATATTTAAGGAGATATGGGCAAAAGAAGTTTTTCATATAAAAAATTAAATTTTTTTAGGTTTTGGATGGATTTTTCAATTTTTTGGGGGTGGTCACGAATTAAAGTCCTTTTCGCTCTAGGAAGCATATTTAAGGAGATATGGGCAAAATAAGTTTTTCATATAAAAATTTAAATTTTTTTAGGTTTTGGGTGGATTTTTCAATTTTTTGGGGGTGGTCACGAATTAAAGTCCTTTTCGCTCTAGGACGCATATTTAAGGAGATATGGGCAAAAGAAGATTTTCATATAAAAATTTCAATTTTTTTAGGTTTTGGGTGAATTTTTCAATTTTTTGGGGGTGGTCACGAATTAAAGTCCTTTTCGCTCTAGGACGCTTAGTTTAGGAGATATGGGCAAAAGAAGTTTTTCATATAAAAATTTAAATTTTTTTAGGTTTTGGATGGATTTTTCAATTTTTTGGGGGAGGTCACGAATTAAAGTCCTTTTCGCTCTAGGACGCATATTTAAGGAGATATGGGCAAAAGAAGTTTTTCATATAAAAATTTCAATTTTTTTAGGTTTTGGGTGGATTTTTCAATTTTTTGGGGGTGGTCACGAATTAAAGTCCTTTTCGCTCTAGGACGCATATTTAAGGAGATATGGGCAAAAGAAGTTTTTCATATAAAAATTTCAATTTTTTTAGGTTTTGGGTGGATTTTTCAATTTTTTGGGGGTGGTCACGAATTAAAGTCCTTTTCGCTCTAGGACGCATATTTAAGGAGATATGGGCAAAAGAAGTTTTTCATATAAAAATTTAAATTTTTTTAGGTTTTGGGTGGATTTTTCAATTTTTTGGGGGTGGTCACGAATTAAAGTCCTTTTCGCTCTAGGACGCTTAGTTTAGGAGATATGGGCAAAAGAAGTTTTTCATATAAAAATTTAAATTTTTTTAGGTTTTGGATGGATTTTTCAATTTTTTGGGGGTGGTCACGAATTAAAGTCCTTTTCGCTCTAGGACGCATATTTAAGGAGATATGGGCAAAAGAAGTTTTTCATATAAAAATTTCAATTTTTTTAGGTTTTGGGTGGATTTTTCAATTTTTTGGGGGTGGTCACGAATTAAAGTCCTTTTCGCTCTAGGACGCTTAGTTTAGGAGATATGGGCAAAAGAAGTTTTTCATATAAAAATTTACATTTTTTTAGGTTTTGGATGGATTTTTAAATTTTTTGGGGGAGGTCACGAATTAAAGTCCTTTTCACTCTAGGACGCATATTTAAGGAGATATGGGCAAAAGAAGTTTTCATATAAAAATTTCAATTTTTTTAGGTTTTGGGTGGATTTTTCAATTTTTTGGGGGTGGTCACGAATTAAAGTCCTTTTCGCTCTAGGACGCTTAGTTTAGGAGATATGGGCAAAAGAAGTTTTTCATATAAAAATTTAACTTTTTTTAAGTTTTGGATGGATTTTTCAATTTTTTGGGGGAGGTCACGAATTAAAGTCCTTTTCGCTCTAGGACGCATATTTAAGGAGATGTGGGCAAAAGAAGTTTTTCATATAAAAATTTAAATTTTTTTAGGTTTTGGGTGGATTTTTCAATTTTTTGGGGGAGGTCACGAATTAAAGTCCTTTTCGCTCTAGGACGCTTAGTTTAGGAGATATGGGCAAAAGAAGTTTTTCATATAAGAATTTAAATTTTTTTAGGTTTTGAATGGATTTTTAAATTTTTTGGGGGTGGTCACGAATTAAAGTCCTTTTCGCTCTAGGACGCATATTTAAGGAGATATGGGCAAAAGAAGTTTTTCATATAAAAATTTCAATTTTTTTAGGTTTTGGGTGGATTTTTCAATTTTTTGGGGGTGGTCACGAATTAAAGTCCTTTTCGCTCTAGGACGCTTAGTTTAGGAGATATGGGCAAAAGAAGTTTTTCATATAAAAATTTAAATTTTTTTAGGTTTTGGATGGATTTTTCAATTTTTTGGGGGAGGTCACGAATTAAAGTCCTTTTCGCTCTAGGACGCATATTTAAGGAGATATGGGCAAAAGAAGTTTTTCATATAAAAATTTAAATTTTTTTAGGTTTTGGGTGGATTTTTCAATTTTTTGGGGGTGGTCACGAATTAAAGTCCTTTTCGCTCTAGGACGCATATTTAAGGAGATGTGGGCAAAAGAAGTTTTTCATATAAAAATTTAATTTTTTTTTAGGTTTGGATGGATTTTTCAATTTTTTGGGGGTGGTCACGAATTAAAGTCCTTTTCGCTCTAGGACGCATATTTAAGGAGATATGGGCAAAAGAAGTTTTTCATATAAAAATTTAAATTTTTTTAGGTTTTGGATGGATTTTTCAATTTTTTGGGGGAGGTCACGAATTAAAGTCCTTTTCGCTCTAGGACGCATATTTAAGGAGATATGGGCAAAAGAAGTTTTTCATATAAAAATTTAAATTTTTTTAGGTTTTGGGTGGATTTTTCAATTTTTTGGGGGTGGTCACGAATTAAAGTCCTTTTCGCTCTAGGACGCATATTTAAGGAGATGTGGGCAAAAGAAGTTTTTCATATAAAAATTTAATTTTTTTTTAGGTTTGGATGGATTTTTCAATTTTTTGGGGGTGGTCACGAATTAAAGTCCTTTTCGCTCTAGGACGCATATTTAAGGAGATATGGGCAAAAGAAGTTTTTCATATAAAAATTTAATTTTTTTTAGGTTTTGGGTGGATTTTTCAATTTTTTGGGGGAGGTCACGAATTAAAGTCCTTTTCGCTCTAGGACGCTTAGTTTAGGAGATATGGGCAAAAGAAGTTTTTCATATAAAAATTTCAATTTTTTTAGGTTTTGGATGGATTTTTAAATTTTTTGGGGGAGGTCACGAATTAAAGTCCTTTTCGCTCTAGGACGCATATTTAAGGAGATGTGGGCAAAAGAAGTTTTTCATATAAAAATTTAATTTTTTTTTAGGTTTGGATGGATTTTTCAATTTTTTGGGGGTGGTCACGAATTAAAGTCCTTTTCGCTCTAGGACGCATATTTAAGGAGATATGGGCAAAAGAAGTTTTTCATATAAAAATTTAAATTTTTTTAGGTTTTGGGTGGATTTTTCAATTTTTTGGGGGTGGTCACGAATTAAAGTCCTTTTCGCTCTAGGACGCTTAGTTTAGGAGATATGGGCAAAAGAAGTTTTTCATATAAAAATTTAAATTTTTTTAGGTTTTGGATGGATTTTTCAATTTTTTGGGGGTGGTCACGAATTAAAGTCCTTTTCGCTCTAGGACGCATATTTAAGGAGATATGGGCAAAAGAAGTTTTTCATATAAAAATTTCAATTTTTTTAGGTTTTGGGTGGATTTTTCAATTTTTTGGGGGTGGTCACGAATTAAAGTCCTTTTCGCTCTAGGACGCTTAGTTTAGGAGATATGGGCAAAAGAAGTTTTTCATATAAAAATTTAAATTTTTTTAGGTTTTGGATGGATTTTTCAATTTTTTGGGGGAGGTCACGAATTAAAGTCCTTTTCGCTCTAGGACGCATATTTAAGGAGATATGGGCAAAAGAAGTTTTCATATAAACAATTTCAATTTTTTTAGGTTTTGGGTGGATTTTTCAATTTTTGGGGGTGGTCACGAATTAAAGTCCTTTTCGCTCTAGGACGCTTAGTTTAGGAGATATGGACAAAAGAAGTTTTTCATATAAAAATTTAAATTTTTTTAGGTTTTGGATGGATTTTTCAATTTTTTGGGGGAGGTCACGAATTAAAGTCCTTTTCGCTCTAGGACGCATATTTAAGGAGATATGGGCAAAAGAAGTTTTTCATATAAAAATTTAAATTTTTTTAGGTTTTGGGTGGATTTTTCAATTTTTTGGGGGAGGTCACGAATTAAAGCCCTTTTCGCTCTAGGACGCTTAGTTTAGGAGATATGGGCAAAAGAAGTTTTTCATATAAGAAATTAAATTTTTTTAGGTTTTGGATGGATTTTTCAATTTTTTGGGGGAGGTCACGAATTAAAGTCCTTTTCGCTCTAGGACGCATATTTAAGGAGATATGGGCAAAAGAAGTTTTTCATATAAAAATTTAAATTTTTTTAGGTTTTGGGTGGATTTTTCAATTTTTTGGGGGAGGTCACGAATTAAAGTCCTTTTCGCTCTAGGACGCTTAGTTTAGGAGATATGGGCAAAAGAAGTTTTTCATATAAAAATTTACATTTTTTTAGGTTTTGGATGGATTTTTAAATTTTTTGGGGGAGGTCACGAATTAAAGTCCTTTTCGCTCTAGGACGCATATTTAAGGAGATGTGGGCAAAAGAAGTTTTTCATATAAAAATTTAAATTTTTTTAGGTTTGGATGGATTTTTCAATTTTTTGGGGGTGGTCACGAATTAAAGTCCTTTTCGCTCTAGGACGCATATTTAAGGAGATATGGGCAAAAGAAGTTTTTCATATAAAAATTTAAATTTTTTTAGGTTTTGGGTGGATTTTTCAATTTTTTGGGGGTGGTCACGAATTAAAGTCCTTTTCGCTCTAGGACGCATATTTAAGGAGATATGGGCAAAAGAAGTTTTTCATATAAAAATTTAAATTTTTTTAGGTTTTGGGTGGATTTTTCAATTTTTTGGGGGTGGTCACGAATTAAAGTCCTTTTCGCTCTAGGACGCTTAGTTTAGGAGATATGGGCAAAAGAAGTTTTTCATATAAAAATTTAAATTTTTTTAGGTTTTGGATGGAATTTTCAATTTTTTGGGGGAGGTCACGAATTAAAGTCCTTTTCGCTCTAGGACGCATATTTAAGGAGATATGGGCAAAAGAAGTTTTCATATAACAATTTCAATTTTTTTAGGTTTTGGGTGGATTTTTCAATTTTTTGGGGGAGGTCACGAATTAAAGTCCTTTTCGCTCTAGGACGCTTAGTTTAGGAGATATGGGCAAAAGAAGTTTTTCATATAAGAATTTAAATTTTTTTAGGTTTTGGATGGATTTTTCAATTTTAGTTTAGGAGATATGGGCAAAAGAAGTTTTTCAAATAAAAATTTCAATTTTTTTAGGTTTTGGGTGGATTTTTCAATTTTTTGGGGGTGGTCACGAATTAAAGTCCTTTTCGCTCTAGGACGCTTAGTTTAGGAGATATGGGCAAAAGAAGTTTTTCATATAAAAATTTAAATTTTTTTAGGTTTTGGATGGATTTTTCAATTTTTTGGGGGAGGTCACGAATTAAAGTCCTTTTCGCTCTAGGACGCTTAGTTTAGGAGATATGGGCAAAAGAAGTTTTTCATATAAAAATTTAAAATTTTTTAGGTTTTGGGTGGATTTTTCAATTTTTTGGGGGAGGTCACGAATTAAAGTCCTTTTCCCTCTAGGACGCTTAGTTTAGGAGATATGGGCAAAAGAAGTTTTTCATATAAAAATTTAAATTTTTTTAGGTTTTGGATGGATTTTACAATTTTTTGGGGGAGGTCACGAATTAAAGTCCTTTTCGCTCTAGGACGCATATTTAAGGAGATATGGGCAAAAGAAGTTTTTCATATAAAAATTTAAATTTTTTTAGGTTTTGGGTGGATTTTTCAATTTTTTGGGGGAGGTCACGAATTAAAGTCCTTTTCGCTCTAGGACGCTTAGTTTAGGAGATATGGGCAAAAGAAGTTTTTCATATAAGAATTTAATTTTTTTTTAGGTTTTGGATGGATTTTTCAATTTTTTGGGGGTGGTCACGAATTAAAGTCCTTTTCGCTCTAGGACGCATATTTAAGGAGATATGGGCAAAAGAAGTTTTTCATATAAAAATTTCAATTTTTTTAGGTTTTGGGTGGATTTTTCAATTTTTTGGGGGTGGTCACGAATTAAAGTCCTTTTCGCTCTAGGACGCTTAGTTTAGGAGATATGGGCAAAATAAGTTTTTCATATAAAAATTTAAATTTTTTTAGGTTTTGGATGGATTTTTCAATTTTTTGGGGGTGGTCACGAATTAAAGTCCTTTTCGCTCTAGGACGCATATTTAAGGAGATATGGGCAAAAGAAGTTTTTCATATAAAAATTTCAATTTTTTTAGGTTTTGGGTGGATTTTTCAATTTTTTGGGGGTGGTCACGAATTAAAGTCCTTTTCGCTCTAGGACGCTTAGTTTAGGAGATATGGGCAAAAGAAGTTTTTCATATAAAAATTTAAATTTTTTAGGTTTTGGATGGATTTTTCAATTTTTTGGGGGAGGTCACGAATTAAAGTCCTTTTCGCTCTAGGACGCATATTTAAGGAGATATGGGCAAAAGAAGTTTTTCATATAAAAATTTCAATTTTTTTAGGTTTAGGATGGATTTTTCAATTTTTTGGGGGTGGTCACGAATTAAAGTCCTTTTCGCTCTAGGACGCTTAGTTTAGGAGATATGGGCAAAAGAAGTTTTTCATATAAAAATTTAAATTTTTTTAGGTTTTGGATGGATTTTTCAATTTTTTGGGGGTGGTCACGAATTAAAGTCCTTTTCGCTCTAGGACGCATATTTAAGGAGATATGGGCAAAAGAAGTTTTTCATATAAAAATTTCAATTTTTTTAGGTTTTGGGTGGATTTTTCAATTTTTTGGGGGTGGTCACGAATTAAAGTCCTTTTCGCTCTAGGACGCTTAGTTTAGGAGATATGGGCAAAAGAAGTTTTTCATATAAAAATTTAATTTTTTTTAGGTTTTGGATGGATTTTTCAATTTTTTGGGGGAGGTCACGAATTAAAGTCCTTTTCGCTCTAGGACGCATATTTAAGGAGATATGGGCAAAAGAAGTTTTCATATAAAAAATTTCAATTTTTTTAGGTTTTGGGTGGATTTTTCAATTTTTTGGGGGTGGTCACGAATTAAAGTCCTTTTCGCTCTAGGACGCTTAGTTTAGGAGATATGGGCAAAAGAAGTTTTTCATATAAAAATTTAAATTTTTTTAGGTTTTGGATGGATTTTTCAATTTTTTGGGGGAGGTCACGAATTAAAGTCCTTTTCGCTCTAGGACGCATATTTAAGGAGATATGGGCAAAAGAAGTTTTTCATATAAAAATTTAAATTTTTTTAGGTTTTGGGTGGATTTTTCAATTTTTTGGGGGAGGTCACGAATTAAAGTCCTTTTCGCTCTAGGACGCTTAGTTTAGGAGATATGGGCAAAAGAAGTTTTTCATATAAGAATTTAAATTTTTTTAGGTTTTGAATGGATTTTTCAATTTTTTGGGGGTGGTCACGAATTAAAGTCCTTTTCGCTCTAGGACGCATATTTAAGGAGATATGGGCAAAAGAAGTTTTTCATATAAAAATTTAAATTTTTTTAGGTTTTGGGTGGATTTTTCAATTTTTTGGGGGAGGTCACGAATTAAAGTCCTTTTCGCTCTAGGACGCTTAGTTTAGGAGATATGGGCAAAAGAAGTTTTTCATATAAGAATTTAAAATTTTTTAGGTTTTGAATGGATTTTTCAATTTTTTGGGGGTGGTCACGAATTAAAGTCCTTTTCGCTCTAGGACGCATATTTAAGGAGATATGGGCAAAAGAAGTTTTTCATAAAAAAATTTAAATTTTTTTAGGTTTTGGGTGGATTTTTCAATTTTTTGGGGGAGGTCACGAATTAAAGTCCTTTTCGCTCTAGGACGCTTAGTTTAGGAGATATGGGCAAAAGAAGTTTTTCATATAAGAATTTAAATTTTTTTAGGTTTTGGATGGATTTTTCAATTTTTTGGGGGTGGTCACGAATTAAAGTCCTTTTCGCTCTAGGACGCATATTTAAGGAGATATGGGCAAAATAAGTTTTTCATATAAAAATTTAAATTTTTTTAGGTTTTGGATGGATTTTTCGATTTTTTGGGGGAGGTCACGAATTAAAGTCCTTTTCGCTCTAGGACGCATATTTAAGGAGATATGGGCAAAAGAAGTTTTTCATATAAAAATTTCAATTTTTTTAGATTTTGGGTGGATTTTTCAATTTTTTGGGGGTGGTCACGAATTAAAGTCCTTTTCGCTCTAGGACGCATATTTAAGGAGATATGGGCAAAAGAAGTTTTTCATATAAAAATTTCAATTTTTTTAGGTTTTGGATGGATTTTTCAATTTTTTGGGGGAGGTCACGAATTAAAGTCCTTTTCGCTCTAGGACGCATATTTAAGGAGATATGGGCAAAAGAAGTTTTTCATATAAAAATTTCAATTTTTTTAGGTTTTGGGTGGATTTTTCAATTTTTTGGGGGTGGTCACGAATTAAAGTCCTTTTCGCTCTAGGACGCTTAGTTTAGGAGATATGGGCAAAAGAAGTTTTTCATATAAAAATTTAAATTTTTTTAGGTTTTGGATGGATTTTTCAATTTTTTGGGGGAGGTCACGAATTAAAGTCCTTTTCACTCTAGGACGCATATTTAAGGAGATATGGGCAAAAGAAGTTTTTCATATAAAAATTTAAATTTTTTTAGGTTTTGGATGGATTTTTCAATTTTTTGGGGGAGGTCACGAATTAAAGTCCTTTTCGCTCTAGGACGCATATTTAAGGAGATATGGGCAAAAGAAGTTTTTCATATAAAAATTTCAATTTTTTTAGGTTTTGGGTGGATTTTTCATTTTTTTTTGGGGAGGTCACGAATTAAAGTCCTTTTCGCTCTAGGACGCATATTTAAGGGGATATGGGCAAAAGAAGATTTTCATATAAAAATTTCAATTTTTTTAGGTTTTGGGTGGATTTTTCAATTTTTTGGGGGAGGTCACGAATTAAAGTCCTTTTCGCTCTAGGACGCATATTTAAGGAGATATGGGCAAAAGAAGTTTTTCATATAAAAATTTCAATTTTTTTAGGTTTTGGGTGGATTTTTCAATTTTTTGGGGGTGGTCACGAATTAAAGTCCTTTTCGCTCTAGGACGCTTAGTTTAGGAGATATGGGCAAAAGAAGTTTTTCATATAAAAATTTAAATTTTTTTAGGTTTTGGATGGATTTTTCAATTTTTTGGGGGTGGTCACGAATTAAAGTCCTTTTCACTCTAGGACGCATATTTAAGGAGATATGGGCAAAAGAAGTTTTTCATATAAAAATTTAAATTTTTTTAGGTTTTGGATGGATTTTTCAATTTTTTGGGGGAGGTCACGAATTAAAGTCCTTTTCGCTCTAGGACGCATATTTAAGGAGATATGGGCAAAAGAAGTTTTTCATATAAAAATTTCAATTTTTTTAGGTTTTGGGTGGATTTTTCATTTTTTTTGGGGGAGGTCACGAATTAAAGTCCTTTTCGCTCTAGGACGCATATTTAAGGGGATATGGGCAAAAGAAGATTTTCATATAAAAATTTCAATTTTTTTAGGTTTTGGGTGGAATTTCAATTTTTTCGGGGAGGTCACGAATTAAAGTCCTTTTCGCTCTAGGACGCATATTTAAGGAGATATGGGCAAAAGAAGTTTTTCATATAAAAATTTCAATTTTTTTAGGTTTTGGGTGGATTTTTCATTTTTTTTGGGGGAGGTCACGAATTAAAGTCCTTTTCGCTCTAGGACGCATATTTAAGGGGATATGGGCAAAAGAAGATTTTCATATAAAAATTTCAATTTTTTTAGGTTTTGGGTGGATTTTTCAATTTTTTGGGGGAGGTCACGAATTAAAGTCCTTTTCGCTCTAGGACGCATATTTAAGGAGATATGGGCAAAAGAAGTTTTTCATATAAAAATTTCAATTTTTTTAGGTTTTGGGTGGATTTTTCAATTTTTTGGGGGTGGTCACGAATTAAAGTCCTTTTCGCTCTAGGACGCTTAGTTTAGTAGATATGGGCAAAAGAAGTTTTTCATATAAAAATTTAAATTTTTTTAGGTTTTGGATGGATTTTTCAATTTTTTGGGGGTGGTCACGAATTAAAGTCCTTTTCACTCTAGGACGCATATTTAAGGAGATATGGGCAAAAGAAGTTTTTCATATAAAAATTTAAATTTTTTTAGGTTTTGGATGGATTTTTCAATTTTTTGGGGGAGGTCACGAATTAAAGTCCTTTTCGCTCTAGGACGCATATTTAAGGAGATATGGGCAAAAGAAGTTTTTCATATAAAAATTTCAATTTTTTTAGGTTTTGGGTGGATTTTTCAATTTTTTTGGGGGAGGTCACGAATTAAAGTCCTTTTCGCTCTAGGACGCATATTTAAGGGGATATGGGCAAAAGAAGATTTTCATATAAAAATTTAAATTTTTTTAGGTTTTGGGTGGATTTTTCAATTTTTTGGGGGAGGTCACGAATTAAAGTCCTTTTCGCTCTAGGACGCATATTTAAGGAGATATGGGCAAAAGAAGTTTTTCATATAAAAATTTCAATTTTTTTAGGTTTTGGGTGGATTTTTCAATTTTTTGGGGGTGGTCACGAATTAAAGTCCTTTTCGCTCTAGGACGCTTAGTTTAGGAGATATGGGCAAAAGAAGTTTTTCATATAAAAATTTAAATTTTTTTAGGTTTTGGATGGATTTTTCAATTTTTTGGGGGAGGTCACGAATTAAAGTCCTTTTCGCTCTAGGACGCGTATTTAAGGAGATATGGGCAAAAGAAGTTTTTCATATAAAAATTTAAATTTTTTTAGGTTTTGGGTGGATTTTTCAATTTTTTGGGGGAGGTCACGAATTAAAGTCCTTTTCGCTCTAGGACGCTTAGTTTAGGAGATATGGGCAAAAGAAGTTTTTCATATAAAAATTTCAATTTTTTTAGGTTTTGGATGGATTTTTAAATTTTTTGGGGGAGGTCGCGAATTAAAGTCCTTTTCGCTATAGGACGCATATTTAAGGAGATGTGGGCAAAAGAAGTTTTTCATATAAAAATTTAAAGTTTTTTAGGTTTGGATGGATTTTTCAATTTTTTGGGGGTGGTCACGAATTAAAGTCCTTTTCGCTCTAGGACGCATATTTAAGGAGATATGGGCAAAAGAAGTTTTTCATATAAAAATTTAAATTTTTTTAGGTTTTGGGTGGATTTTTCAATTTTTTGGGGGTGGTCACGAATTAAAGTCCTTTTCGCTCTAGGACGCTTAGTTTAGGAGATATGGGCAAAAGAAGTTTTTCATATAAAAATTTAAATTTTTTTAGGTTTTGGATGGATTTTTCAATTTTTTGGGGGAGGTCACGAATTAAAGTCCTTTTCGCTCTAGGACGCATATTTAAGGAGATATGGGCAAAAGAAGTTTTTCATATAAAAATTTAAATTTTTTTAGGTTTTGGGTGGATTTTTCAATTTTTTGGGGGAGGTCACGAATTAAAGTCCTTTTCGCTCTAGGACGCTTAGTTTAGGAGATATGGGCAAAAGAAGTTTTTCATATAAAAATTTCAATTTTTTTAGGTTTTGGATGGATTTTTAAATTTTTTGGGGGAGGTCACGAATTAAAGTCCTTTTCGCTCTAGGACGCATATTTAAGGAGATGTGGGCAAAAGAAGTTTTTCATATAAAAATTTAAATTTTTTTAGGTTTGGATGGATTTTTCAATTTTTTGGGGGTGGTCACGAATTAAAGTCCTTTTCGCTCTAGGACGCATATTTAAGGAGATATGGGCAAAAGAAGTTTTTCATATAAAAATTTAAATTTTTTTAGGTTTTGGGTGGATTTTTTAATTTTTTGGGGGTGGTCACGAATTAAAGTCCTTTTGGCTCTAGGACGCTTAGTTTAGGAGATATGGGCAAAAGAAGTTTTTCATATAAAAATTTAAATTTTTTTAGGTTTTGGATGGATTTTTCAATTTTTTGGGGGTGGTCACGAATTAAAGTCCTTTTCGCTCTAGGACGCATATTTAAGGAGATATGGGCAAAAGAAGTTTTTCATATAAAAATTTAAATTTTTTTAGGTTTTGGGTGGATTTTTCATTTTTTTTGGGGGAGGTCACGAATTAAAGTCCTTTTCGCTCTAGGACGTATATTTAAGGGGATATGGGCAAAAGAAGATTTTCATATAAAAATTTCAATTTTTTTAGGTTTTGGGTGGATTTTGCAATTTTTTGGGGTAGGTCACGAATTAAAGTCCTTTTCGCTCTAGGACGCATATTTAAGGAGATATGGGCAAAAGAAGTTTTTCATATAAAAATTTCAATTTTTTTAGGTTTTGGGTGGATTTTTCAATTTTTTGGGGGTGGTCACGAATTAAAGTCCTTTTCGCTCTAGAACGCTTAGTTTAGGAGATATGGGCAAAAGAAGTTTTTCATATAAAAATTTAAATTTTTTTAGGTTTTGGATGGATTTTTCAATTTTTTGGGGGAGGTCACGAATTAAAGTCCTTTTCGCTCTAGGACGCATATTTAAGGAGATATGGGCAAAAGAAGTTTTTCATATAAAAATTTAAATTTTTTTAGGTTTTGGGTGGATTTTTCAATTTTTTGGGGGAGGTCACGAATTAAAGTCCTTTTCGCTCTAGGACGCATATTTAAGGAGATATGGGCAAAAGAAGTTTTTCATATAAAAATTTCAATTTTTTTAGGTTTTGGGTGGATTTTTCAATTTTTTGGGGGTGGTCACGAATTAAAGTCCTTTTCGCTCTAGAACGCTTAGTTTAGGAGATATGGGCAAAAGAAGTTTTTCATATAAAAATTTAAATTTTTTTAGGTTTTGGATGGATTTTTCAATTTTTTGGGGGAGGTCACGAATTAAAGTCCTTTTCGCTCTAGGACGCATATTTAAGGAGATATGGGCAAAAGAAGTTTTTCATATAAAAATTTAAATTTTTTTAGGTTTTGGGTGGATTTTTCAATTTTTTGGGGGTGGTCACGAATTAAAGTCCTTTTCGCTCTAGGACGCTTAGTTTAGGAGATATGGGCAAAATAAGTTTTTCATATAAAAATTTAAATTTTTTTAGGTTTTGGATGGATTTTTCAATTTTTTGGGGGAGGTCACGAATTAAAGTCCTTTTCGCTCTAGGACGCATATTTAAGGAGATGTGGGCAAAAGAAGTTTTTCATATAAAAATTTAAATTTTTTTAGGTTTGGATGGATTTTTCAATTTTTTGGGGGTGGTCACGAATTAAAGTCCTTTTCGCTCTAGGACGCATATTTAAGGAGATATGGGCAAAAGAAGTTTTTCATATAAAAATTTAAATTTTTTTAGGTTTTGGGTGGATTTTTCAATTTTTTGGGGGTTGTCACGAATTAAAGTCCTTTTCGCTCTAGGACGCTTAGTTTAGGAGATATGGGCAAAAGAAGTTTTTCATATAAAAATTTAAATTTTTTTAGGTTTTGGATGGATTTTTCAATTTTTTGGGGGTGGTCACGAATTAAAGTCCTTTTCGCTCTAGGACGCATATTTAAGGAGATATGGGCAAAAGAAGTTTTTCATATAAAAATTTCAATTTTTTTAGGTTTGGGATGGATTTTTCAATTTTTTGGGGGTGGTCACGAATTAAAGTCCTTTTCGCTCTAGGACGCATATTTAAGGAGATATGGGCAAAATAAGTTTTTCATATAAAAATTTAAATTTTTTTAGGTTTTGGATGGATTTTTCAATTTTTTGGGGGAGGTCACGAATTAAAGTCCTTTTCGCTCTAGGATTTTCATATAAAAATTTCAATTTTTTTAGGTTTTGGGTGGATTTTTCAATTTTTTGGGGGAGGTCACGAATTAAAGTCCTTTTCGCTCTAGGACGCATATTTAAGGAGATATGGGCAAAAGAAGTTTTTCATATAAAAATTTAAATTTTTTTAGGTTTTGGATGGATTTTTCAATTTTTTGGGGGTGGTCACGAATTAAAGTCCTTTTCGCTCTAGGACGCATATTTAAGGAGATATGGGCAAAAGAAGTTTTTCATATAAAAATTTCAATTTTTTTAGGTTTTGGGTGGATTTTTCAATTTTTTGGGGGTGGTCACGAATTAAAGTCCTTTTCGCTCTAGGACGCTTAGTTTAGGAGATATGGGCAAAAGAAGTTTTTCATATAAACATTTCAATTTTTTTAGGTTTTGGGTGGATTTTTCAATTTTTTGGGGGAGGTCACGAATTAAAGTCCTTTTCGCTCTAGGACGCATATTTAAGGAGATATGGGCAAAAGAAGTTTTTCATATAAAAAATTAAATTTTTTTAGGTTTTGGATGGATTTTTCAATTTTTTGGGGGTGGTCACGAATTAAAGTCCTTTTCGCTCTAGGACGCATATTTAAGGAGATATGGGCAAAAGAAGTTTTTCATATAAAAATTTCAATTTTTTTAGGTTTTGGGTGGATTTTTCAATTTTTTGGGGGTGGTCACGAATTAAAGTCCTTTTCGCTCTAGGACGCTTAGTTTAGGAGATATGGGCAAAAGAAGTTTTTCATATAAAAATTTAAATTTTTTTAGGTTTTGGATGGATTTTTCAATTTTTTGGGGGAGGTCACGAATTAAAGTCCTTTTCGCTCTAGGACGCATATTTAAGGAGATATGGGCAAAAGAAGTTTTTCATATAAAAATTTAAATTTTTTTAGGTTTTGGGTGGATTTTTCAATTTTTTGGGGGTGGTCACGAATTAAAGTCCTTTTCGCTCTAGGACGCATATTTAAGGAGATATGGGCAAAAGAAGTTTTTCATATAAAAATTTAAATTTTTTTAGGTTTTGGGTGGATTTTTCAATTTTTTGGGGGTGGTCACGAATTAAAGTCCTTTTCGCTCTAGGACGCTTAGTTTAGGAGATATGGGCAAAAGAAGTTTTTCATATAAAAATTTAAATTTTTTTAGGTTTTGGATGGATTTTTCAATTTTTTGGGGGAGGTCACGAATTAAAGTCCTTTTCGCTCTAGGACGCATATTTAAGGAGATATGGGCAAAAGAAGTTTTTCATATAAAAATTTAAATTTTTTTAGGTTTTGGGTGGATTTTTCAATTTTTTGGGGGAGGTCACGAATTAAAGTCCTTTTCGCTCTAGGACGCTTAGTTTAGGAGATATGGGCAAAAGAAGTTTTTCATATAAAAATTTAAATTTTTTTAGGTTTTGGATGGATTTTTAAATTTTTTGGGGGAGGTCACGAATTAAAGTCCTTTTCGCTCTAGGACGCATATTTAAGGAGATGTGGGCAAAAGAAGTTTTTCATACAAAAATTTAAATTTTTTTAGGTTTGGATGGATTTTTCAATTTTTTGGGGGTGGTCACGAATTAAAGTCCTTTTCGCTCTAGGACGCATATTTAAGGAGATATGGGCAAAAGAAGTTTTTCATATAAAAATTTAAATTTTTTTAGGTTTTGGGTGGATTTTTCAATTTTTTGGGGGTGGTCACGAATTAAAGTCCTTTTCGCTCTAGGACGCTTAGTTTAGGAGATATGGGCAAAAGAAGTTTTTCATATAAAAATTTAATTTTTTTTAGGTTTTGGATGGATTTTCCAATTTTTTGGGGGAGGTCACGAATTAAAGTCCTTTTCGCTCTAGGACGCATATTTAAGGAGATATGGGCAAAAGAAGTTTTTCATATAAAAATTTCAATTTTTTTAGGTTTTGGGTGGATTTTTCACTTTTTTGGGGGTGGTCACGAATTAAAGTCCTTTTCGCTCTAGGACGCTTAGTTTAGGAGATATGGGCAAAAGAAGTTTTTCATATAAAAATTTAAATTTTTTTAGGTTTTGGATGGAATTTTCAATTTTTTGGGGGAGGTCACGAATTAAAGTCCTTTTCGCTCTAGGACGCATATTTAAGGAGATATGGGCAAAAGAAGTTTTCATATAAAAATTTCAATTTTTTTAGGTTTTGGGTGGATTTTTCAATTTTTTGGGGGAGGTCACGAATTAAAGTCCTTTTCGCTCTAGGACGCATATTTAAGGAGATATGGGCAAAAGAAGTTTTTCATATAAAAATTTCAATTTTTTTAGGTTTTGGGTGGATTTTTCAATTTTTTGGGGGAGGTCACGAATTAAAGTCCTTTTCGCTCTAGGACGCATATTTAAGGAGATATGGGCAAAATAAGTTTTTCATATAAAAATTTAATTTTTTTTAGGTTTTGGATGGATTTTTCAATTTTTTGGGGGTGGTCACGAATTAAAGTCCTTTTCGCTCTAGGACGCATATTTAAGGAGATATGGGCAAAAGAAGTTTTTCATATAAAAATTTCAATTTTTTTAGGTTTTGGATGGATTTTTCAATTTTTTGGGGGTGGTCACGAATTAAAGTCCTTTTCGCTCTAGGACGCATATTTAAGGAGATATGGGCAAAATAAGTTTTTCATATAAAAATTTAATTTTTTTTAGGTTTTGGATGGATTTTTAAATTTTTTGGGGGAGGTCACGAATTAAAGTCCTTTTCGCTCTAGGACGCATATTTAAGGAGATATGGACAAAAGAAGTTTTTCATATAAAAATTTAAATTTTTTTAGGTTTTGGGTGGATTTTTCAATTTTTTGGGGGTGGTCACGAATTAAAGTCCTTTTCGCTCTAGGACGCATATTTAAGGAGATATGGGCAAAAGAAGTTTTTCATATAAAAATTTCAATTTTTTTAGGTTTTGGGTGGATTTTTCAATTTTTTGGGGGTGGTCACGAATTAAAGTCCTTTTCGCTCTAGGACGCTTAGTTTAGGAGATATGGGCAAAAGAAGTTTTTCATATAAAAATTTAATTTTTTTTAGGTTTTGGATGGATTTTTCAATTTTTTGGGGGAGGTCACGAATTAAAGTCCTTTTCGCTCTAGGACGCATATTTAAGGAGATATGGGCAAAAGAAGTTTTTCATATAAAAATTTCAATTTTTTTAGGTTTTGGATGGATTTTTCAATTTTTTGGGGGTGGTCACGAATTAAAGTCCTTTTCGCTCTAGGACGCATATTTAAGGAGATATGGGCAAAATAAGTTTTTCATATAAAAATTTAATTTTTTTTAGGTTTTGGATGGATTTTTCAATTTTTTGGGGGAGGTCACGAATTAAAGTCCTTTTCGCTCTAGGACGCATATTTAAGGAGATATGGGCAAAAGAAGTTTTTCATATAAAAATTTAAATTTTTTTAGGTTTTGGGTGGATTTTTCAATTTTTTGGGGGTGGTCACGAATTAAAGTCCTTTTCGCTCTAGGACGCATATTTAAGGAGATATGGGCAAAAGAAGTTTTTCATATAAAAATTTAAATTTTTTTAGGTTTTGGGTGCATTTTTCAATTTTTTGGGGGTGATCACGAATTAAAGTCCTTTTCGCTCTAGGACGCTTAGTTTAGGAGATATGGGCAAAAGAAGTTTTTCATATAAAAATTTAAAGTTTTTTAGGTTTTGGATGGATTTTTCAATTTTTTGGGGGAGGTCACGAATTAAAGTCCTTTTCGCTCTAGGACGCATATTTAAGGAGATATGGGCAGTTTTTCATATAAAAATTTCAATTTTTTTAGGTTTTGGGTGGATTTTTCATTTTTTTTGGGGGAGGTCACGAATTAAAGTCCTTTTCGCTCTAGGACGCATATTTAAGGGGATATGGGCAAAAGAAGTTTTTCATATAAAAATTTCAATTTTTTTAGGTTTTGGGTGGATTTTTCAATTTTTTGGGGGAGGTCACGAATTAAAGTCCTTTTCGCTCTAGGACGCATATTTAAGGAGATATGGGCAAAAGAAGTTTTTCATATAAAAATTTCAATTTTTTTAGGTTTTGGGTGGATTTTTCAATTTTTTGGGGGAGGTCACGAATTAAAGTCCTTTTCGCTCTAGGACGCATATTTAAGGAGATATGGGCAAAAGAAGTTTTTCATATAAAAATTTAAATTTTTTTAGGTTTGGATGGATTTTTCAATTTTTTGGGGTGGTCACGAATTAAAGTCCTTTTCGCTCTAGGACGCTTAGTTTAGGAGATATGGGCAAAAGAAGTTTTCCATATAAAAATTTAAATTTTTTAGGTTTTGAGTGGATTTTTCAACTTTTTGGGGGTGGTCACGAATTAAAGTCCTTTTCGCTCTAGGACGCTTAGTTTAGGAGATATGGGCAAAAGAAGTTTTTCATATAAAAATTTAAATTTTTTTAGGTTTTGGATGGATTTTTCAATTTTTTGGGGGAGGTCACGAATTAAAGTCCTTTTCGCTCTAGGACGCATATTTAAGGAGATATGGGCAAAAGAAGTTTTTCATATAAAAATTTAAATTTTTTTAGGTTTGGATGGACTTTTCAATTTTTTGGGGGTGGTCACGAATTAAAGTCCTTTTCGCTCTAGGACGCTTAGTTTAGGAGATATGGGCAAAAGAAGTTTTCCATATAAAAATTTAAATTTTTTAGGTTTTGAGTGGATTTTTCAACTTTTTGGGGGAGGTCACGAATTAAAGTCCTTTTCGCTCTAGGACGCTTAGTTTAGGAGATATGGGCAAAAGAAGTTTTTCATATAAAAATTTAAATTTTTTTAGGTTTTCGATTTATTTTTCAATTTTTTGGGGGAGGTCACGAATTAAAGTCCTTTTCGCTCTAGGACGCATATTTAAGGAGATATGGGCCAAATAAGTTTTTCATATAAAAATTTAAATTTTTTTAGGTTTTGGGTGGATTTTTCAATTTTTTGGGGGAGGTAACGAATTAAAGTCCTTTTCGCTCTAGGACGCTTAGTTTAGGAGATATGGGCAAAAGAAGTTTTTCATATAAAAATTTAAATTTTTTTAGGTTTTGGATGGATTTTTCAATTTTTTGGGGGAGGTCACGAATTAAAGTCCTTTTCGCTCTAGGACGCATATTTAAGGAGATATGGGCAAAAGAAGTTTTTCATATAAAAATTTAAATTTTTTTAGGTTTGGATGGATTTTTCAATTTTTTGGGGGTGGTCACGAATTAAAGTCCTTTTCGCTCTAGGACGCTTAGTTTAGGAGATATGGGCAAAAGAAGTTTTCCATATAAAAATTTAAATTTTTTAGGTTTTGAGTGGATTTTTCAACTTTTTGGGGGTGGTCACGAATTAAAGTCCTTTTCGCTCTAGGACGCTTAGTTTAGGAGATATGGGCAAAAGAAGTTTTTCATATAAAAATTTCAATTTTTTTAGGTTTTGGGTGGATTTTTCAATTTTTTGGGGGTGGTCACGAATTAAAGTCCTTTTCGCTCTAGGACGCATATTTAAGGAGATATGGGCAAAAGAAGTTTTTCATATAAAAATTTCAATTTTTTTAGGTTTTGGGTGGATTTTTCAATTTTTTGGGGGAGGTCACGAATTAAAGTCCTTTTCGCTCTAGGACGCTTAGTTTAGGAGATATGGGCAAAAGAAGTTTTTCATATAAGAATTTAAATTTTTTTAGGTTTTGGATGGATTTTTCAATTTTTTGGGGATGGTCACGAATTAAAGTCCTTTTCGCTCTAGGATGCATATTTAAGGAGATATGGGCAAAAGAAGTTTTTCATATAAAAATTTCATTTTTTTTAGGTTTTGGATGGATTTTTCAATTTTTTGGGGGTGGTCACGAATTAAAGTCCTTTTCGCTCTAGGACGCTTAGTTTAGGAGATATGGGCAAAAGAAGTTTTTCATATAAAAATTTAAATTTTTTTAGGTTTTGGATGGATTTTTCAATTTTTTGGGGGAGGTCACGAATTAAAGTCCTTTTCGCTCTAGGACGCATATTTAAGGAGATATGGGCAAAAGAAGTTTTTCATATAAAAATGTCAATTTTTTTAGGTTTTGGATGGATTTTTCAATTTTTTGGGGGTGGTCACGAATTAAAGTCCTTTTCGCTCTAGGACGCATATTTAAGGAGATATGGGCAAAATAAGTTTTTCATATAAAAATTTAAATTTTTTTAGGTTTTGGATGGATTTTTCAATTTTTTGGGGGAGGTCACGAATTAAAGTCCTTTTCGCTCTAGGACGCATATTTAAGGAGATATGGGCAAAAAAAGATTTTCATATAAAAATTTCAATTTTTTTAGGTTTTGGGTGGATTTTTCAATTTTTTGGGGGAGGTCACGAATTAAAGTCCTTTTCGCTCTAGGACGCATATTTAAGGAGATATGGGCAAAAGAAGTTTTTCATATAAAAAATTAAATTTTTTTAGGTTTTGGATGGATTTTTCAATTTTTTGGGGGTGGTCACGAATTAAAGTCCTTTTCGCTCTAGGACGCATATTTAAGGAGATATGGGCAAAAGAAGTTTTTCATATAAAAATTTAAATTTTTTTAGGTTTTGGGTGGATTTTTCAATTTTTTGGGGGTGGTCTCGAATTAAAGTCCTTTTCGCTCTAGGACGCATATTTAACGAGATATGGGCAAAAGAAGTTTTTCATATAAAAATTTCAATTTTTTTAGGTTTTGGGTGGATTTTTCAATTTTTTTGGGGTGGTCACGAATTAAAGTCCTTTTCGCTCTAGGACGCTTAGTTTAGGAGATATGGGCAAAAGAAGTTTTTCATATAAAAATTTAAATTTTTTTAGGTTTTGGATGGATTTTCCAATTTTTTGGGGGAGGTCACGAATTAAAGTCCTTTTCGCTCTAGGACGCATATTTAAGGAGATATGGGCAAAAGAAGTTTTTCATATAAAAATTTAAATTTTTTTAGGTTTTGGGTGGATTTTTCAATTTTTTGGGGGTGGTCACGAATTAAAGTCCTTTTCGCTCTAGGACGCTTAGTTTAGGAGATATGGGCAAAAGAAGTTTTTCATATAAAAATTTAAAGTTTTTTAGGTTTTGGATGGATTTTTCAATTTTTTGGGGGAGGTCACGAATTAAAGTCCTTTTCGCTCTAGGACGCATATTTAAGGAGATATGGGCAGTTTTTCATATAAAAATTTCAATTTTTTTAGGTTTTGGGTGGATTTTTCATTTTTTTTGGGGGAGGTCACGAATTAAAGTCCTTTTCGCTCTAGGACGCATATTTAAGGGGATATGGGCAAAAGAAGTTTTTCATATAAAAATTTCAATTTTTTTAGGTTTTGGGTGGATTTTTCAATTTTTTGGGGGAGGTCACGAATTAAAGTCCTTTTCGCTCTAGGACGCATATTTAAGGAGATATGGGCAAAAGAAGTTTTTCATATAAAAATTTCAATTTTTTTAGGTTTTGGGTGGATTTTTCAATTTTTTGGGGGAGGTCACGAATTAAAGTCCTTTTCGCTCTAGGACGCTTAGTTTAGGAGATATGGGCAAAAGAAGTTTTTCATATAAAAATTTCAATTTTTTTAGGTTTTGGATGGATTTTTCAATTTTTTGGGGGAGGTCACGAATTAAAGTCCTTTTCGCTCTAGGACGCATATTTAAGGAGATATGGGCCAAATAAGTTTTTCATATAAAAATTTAAATTTTTTTAGGTTTTGGGTGGATTTTTCAATTTTTTGGGGGAGGTAACGAATTAAAGTCCTTTTCGCTCTAGGACGCTTAGTTTAGGAGATATGGGCAAAAGAAGTTTTTCATATAAAAATTTAAATTTTTTTAGGTTTTGGATGGATTTTTCAATTTTTTGGGGGAGGTCACGAATTAAAGTCCTTTTCGCTCTAGGACGCATATTTAAGGAGATATGGGCAAAAGAAGTTTTTCATATAAAAATTTAAATTTTTTTAGGTTTGGATGGATTTTTCAATTTTTTGGGGTGGTCACGAATTAAAGTCCTTTTCGCTCTAGGACGCTTAGTTTAGGAGATATGGGCAAAGAAGTTTTCCATATAAAAATTTAAATTTTTTAGGTTTTGAGTGGATTTTTCAACTTTTTGGGGGTGGTCACGAATTAAAGTCCTTTTCGCTCTAGGACGCTTAGTTTAGGAGATATGGGCAAAAGAAGTTTTTCATATAAAAATTTAAATTTTTTTAGGTTTTGGATGGATTTTTCAATTTTTTGGGGGAGGTCACGAATTAAAGTCCTTTTCGCTCTAGGACGCATATTTAAGGAGATATGGGCAAAAGAAGTTTTTCATATAAAAAATTAAATTTTTTTAGGTTTGGATGGATTTTTCAATTTTTTGGGGGTGGTCACGAATTAAAGTCCTTTTCGCTCTAGGACGCTTAGTTTAGGAGATATGGGCAAAAGAAGTTTTCCATATAAAAATTTAAATTTTTTAGGTTTTGAGTGGATTTTTCAACTTTTTGGGGGAGGTCACGAATTAAAGTCCTTTTCGCTCTAGGACGCTTAGTTTAGGAGATATGGGCAAAAGAAGTTTTTCATATAAAAATTTAAATTTTTTTAGGTTTTGGATTTATTTTTCAATTTTTTGGGGGAGGTCACGAATTAAAGTCCTTTTCGCTCTAGGACGCATATTTAAGGAGATATGGGCCAAATAAGTTTTTCATATAAAAATTTAAATTTTTTTAGGTTTTGGGTGGATTTTTCAATTTTTTGGGGGAGGTAACGAATTAAAGTCCTTTTCGCTCTAGGACGCTTAGTTTAGGAGATATGGGCAAAAGAAGTTTTTCATATAAAAATTTAAATTTTTTTAGGTTTTGGATGGATTTTTCAATTTTTTGGGGGAGGTCACGAATTAAAGTCCTTTTCGCTCTAGGACGCATATTTAAGGAGATATGGGCAAAAGAAGTTTTTCATATAAAAATTTAAATTTTTTTAGGTTTGGATGGATTTTTCAATTTTTTGGGGGTGGTCACGAATTAAAGTCCTTTTCGCTCTAGGACGCTTAGTTTAGGAGATATGGGCAAAAGAAGTTTTCCATATAAAAATTTAAATTTTTTAGGTTTTGAGTGGATTTTTCAACTTTTTGGGGGTGGTCACGAATTAAAGTCCTTTTCGCTCTAGGACGCTTAGTTTAGGAGATATGGGCAAAAGAAGTTTTTCATATAAAAATTTCAATTTTTTTAGGTTTTGGGTGGATTTTTCAATTTTTTGGGGGTGGTCACGAATTAAAGTCCTTTTCGCTCTAGGAGATATGGGCAAAAGAAGTTTTTCATATAAAAATTTCAATTTTTTTAGGTTTTGGGTGGATTTTTCAATTTTTTGGGGGAGGTCACGAATTAAAGTCCTTTTCGCTCTAGGACGCATATTTAAGGAGATATGGGCAAAAGAAGTTTTTCATATAAAAATGTCAATTTTTTTAGGTTTTGGATGGATTTTTCAATTTTTTGGGGGTGGTCACGAATTAAAGTCCTTTTCGCTCTAGGATGCATATTTAAGGAGATATGGGCAAAAGAAGTTTTTCATATAAGAATTTAAATTTTTTTAGGTTTTGGATGGATTTTTCAATTTTTTGGGGATGGTCACGAATTAAAGTCCTTTTCGCTCTAGGATGCATATTTAAGGAGATATGGGCAAAAGAAGTTTTTCATATAAAAATTTCATTTTTTTTAGGTTTTGGATGGATTTTTCAATTTTTTGGGGGTGGTCACGAATTAAAGTCCTTTTCGCTCTAGGACGCTTAGTTTAGGAGATATGGGCAAAAGAAGTTTTTCATATAAAAATTTAAATTTTTTTAGGTTTTGGATGGATTTTTCAATTTTTTGGGGGAGGTCACGAATTAAAGTCCTTTTCGCTCTAGGACGCATATTTAAGGAGATATGGGCAAAAGAAGTTTTTCATATAAAAATGTCAATTTTTTTAGGTTTTGGATGGATTTTTCAATTTTTTGGGGGTGGTCACGAATTAAAGTCCTTTTCGCTCTAGGACGCATATTTAAGGAGATATGGGCAAAATAAGTTTTTCATATAAAAATTTAAATTTTTTTAGGTTTTGGATGGATTTTTCAATTTTTTGGGGGAGGTCACGAATTAAAGTCCTTTTCGCTCTAGGACGCATATTTAAGGAGATATGGGCAAAAAAAGATTTTCATATAAAAATTTCAATTTTTTTAGGTTTTGGGTGGATTTTTCAATTTTTTGGGGGAGGTCACGAATTAAAGTCCTTTTCGCTCTAGGACGCATATTTAAGGAGATATGGGCAAAAGAAGTTTTTCATATAAAAAATTAAATTTTTTTAGGTTTTGGATGGATTTTTCAATTTTTTGGGGGTGGTCACGAATTAAAGTCCTTTTCGCTCTAGGACGCATATTTAAGGAGATATGGGCAAAAGAAGTTTTTCATATAAAAATTTAAATTTTTTTAGGTTTTGGGTGGATTTTTCAATTTTTTGGGGGTGGTCTCGAATTAAAGTCCTTTTCGCTCTAGGACGCATATTTAAGGAGATATGGGCAAAAGAAGTTTTTCATATAAAAATTTCAATTTTTTTAGGTTTTGGGTGGATTTTTCAATTTTTTTGGGGTGGTCACGAATTAAAGTCCTTTTCGCTCTAGGACGCTTAGTTTAGGAGATATGGGCAAAAGAAGTTTTTCATATAAAAATTTAAATTTTTTTAGGTTTTGGATGGATTTTCCAATTTTTTGGGGGAGGTCACGAATTAAAGTCCTTTTCGCTCTAGGACGCATATTTAAGGAGATATGGGCAAAAGAAGTTTTTCATATAAAAATTTCAATTTTTTTAGGTTTTGGGTGGATTTTTCAATTTTTTGGGGGTGGTCACGAATTAAAGTCCTTTTCGCTCTAGGACGCTTAGTTTAGGAGATATGGGCAAAAGAAGTTTTTCATATAAAAATTTAAATTTTTTTAGGTTTTGGATGGATTTTTCAATTTTGTGGGGGTGGTCACGAATTAAAGTCCTTTTCACTCTAGGACGCATATTTAAGGAGATATGGGCAAAAGAAGTTTTTCATATAAAAATTTTAATTTTTTTAGGTTTTGGATGGATTTTTCAATTTTTTGGGGGAGGTCACGAATTAAAGTCCTTTTCGCTCTAGGACGCATATTTAAGGAGATATGGGCAAAAGAAGTTTTTCATATAAAAAAGTGGTCACGAATTAAAGTCCTTTTCGCTCTAGGACGCTTAGTTTAGGAGATATGGGCAAAAGAAGTTTTTCATATAAAAATTTAAATTTTTTTAGGTTTTGGATGGATTTTCCAATTTTTTGGGGGAGGTCACGAATTAAAGTCCTTTTCGCTCTAGGACGCATATTTAAGGAGATATGGGCAAAAGAAGTTTTTCATATAAAAATTTAAATTTTTTTAGGTTTTGGGTGGATTTTTCAATTTTTTGGGGGTGGTCACGAATTAAAGTCCTTTTCGCTCTAGGACGCATATTTAAGGAGATATGGGCAAAAGAAGTTTTTCATATAAAAATTTAAATTTTTTTAGGTTTTGGATGGATTTTTCAATTTTGTGGGGGTGGTCACGAATTAAAGTCCTTTTCACTCTAGGACGCATATTTAAGGAGATATGGGCAAAAGAAGTTTTTCATATAAAAATTTTAATTTTTTTAGGTTTTGGATGGATTTTTCAATTTTTTGGGGGAGGTCACGAATTAAAGTCCTTTTCGCTCTAGGACGCATATTTAAGGAGATATGGGCAAAAGAAGTTTTTCATATAAAAATTTCAATTTTTTTAGGTTTTGGGTGGATTTTTCAATTTTTTGGGGGAGGTCACGAATTAAAGTCGTTCTCGCTCTAGGACGCATATTTAAGGGGATATGGGCAAAAGAAGATTTTCATATAAAATTTCAATTTTTTTAGGTTTTGGGTGAATTTTTCAATTTTTTGGGGGAGGTCACGAATTAAAGTCCTTTTCGCTCTAGGACGCATATTTAAGGAGATATGGGCAAAAGAAGTTTTTCATATAAAAATTTCAATTTTTTTAGGTTTTGGGTGGATTTTTCAATTTTTTGGGGGTGGTCACGAATTAAAGTCCTTTTCGCTCTAGGACGCTTAGTTTAGGAGATATGGGCAAAAGAAGTTTTTCATATAAAAATTTAAATTTTTTTAGGTTTTGGAGGGATTTTTCAATTTTTTGGGGGAGGTCACTAATTAAAGTCCTTTTCGCTCTAGGACGCATATTTAAGGAGATATGGGCAAAAGAAGTTTTTCATATAAAAATTTCAATTTTTTTAGGTTTTGGGTGGATTTTTCAATTTTTTGGGGGAGGTCACGAATTAAAGTCCTTTTCGCTCTAGGACGCTTAGTTTAGGAGATATGGGCAAAAGAAGTTTTTCATATAAAAATTTCAATTTTTTTAGGTTTTGGATGGATTTTTCAATTTTTCGGGGGAGGTCACGAATTAAAGTCCTTTTCGCTCTAGGACGCTTTAGGAGATATGGGCAAAAGAAGTTTTTCATATAAAAATTTAAATTTTTTTAGGTTTTGGATGGATTTTTCAATTTTTTGGGGGAGGTCACGAATTAAAGTCCTTTTCGCTCTAGGACGCATATTTAAGGAGATATGGGCAAAAGAAGTTTTCATATAAAAATTTAAATTTTTTTAGGTTTTGGGTGGATTTTTCAATTTTTTGGGGGTGGTCACGAATTAAAGTCCTTTTCGCTCTAGGACGCTTAGTTTAGGAGATATGGGCAAAAGAAGTTTTTCATATAAAAATTTAAATTTTTTTAGGTTTTGGATGGATTTTTCAATTTTTTGGGGGAGGTCACGAATTAAAGTCCTTTTCGCTCTAGGACGCATATTTAAGGAGATATGGGCAAAAGAAGTTTTTCATATAAAAATTTAAATTTTTTTAGATTTTGGATGGATTTTTCAATTTTTTGGCGGTGGTCACGAATTAAAGTCCTTTTCGCTCTAGGACGCTTAGTTTAGGAGATATGGGCAAAAGAAGTTTTTCATATAAAAATTTCAATTTTTTTAGGTTTTGGGTGGATTTTTCAATTTTTTGGCGGTGGTCACGAATTAAAGTCCTTTTCGCTCTAGGACGCTTAGTTTAGGAGATATGGGCAAAAGAAGTTTTTCGTATAAAAATTTCAATTTTTTTAGGTTTTGAGTGGATTTTTCAATTTTTTGGGGGTGGTCACGAATTAAAGTCCTTTTCGCTCTAGGACGCATATTTAAGGAGATATGGGCAAAAGAAGTTTTTCATATAAAAATTTTAATTTTTTTAGGTTTTGGGTGGATTTTTCAATTTTTTGGGGAGGTGACGAATTAAAGTCCTTTTCGCTCTAGGACGCATATTTAAGGAGATATGGGCAAAAGAAGTTTTTCATATAAAAATTTCAATTTTTTTAGGTTTTGGGTGGATTTTTCAATTTTTTGGGGGTGGTCACGAATTAAAGTCCTTTTCGCTCTAGGACGCTTAGTTTAGGAGATATGGGCAAAAGAAGTTTTTCGTATAAAAATTTCAATTTTTTTAGGTTTTGAGTGGATTTTTCAATTTTTTGGGGATGGTCACGAATTAAAGTCCTTTTCGCTCTAGGAGATATGGGCAAAAGAAGTTTTTCGTATAAAAATTTCAATTTTTTTTAGGTTTTGGATGGATTTTTCAATTTTTTGGGGGAGGTCACGAATTAAAGTCCTTTTCGCTCTAGGACGCATATTTAAGGAGATATGGGCAAAAGAAGTTTTTCATATAAAAATTTAAATTTTTTTAGATTTTGGATGGATTTTTCAATTTTTTGGGGGTGGTCACGAATTAAAGTCCTTTTCGCTCTAGGACGCATATTAAAGGAGATATGGGCAAAAGAAGTTTTTCATATAAAAATTTCAATTTTTTTAGGTTTTGGGTGGATTTTTCAATTTTTTGGGGGATGTCACGAATTAAAGTCCTTTTCGCTCTAGGACGCATATTTAAGGAGATATGGGCAAAAGAGGTTTTTCATATAAAAAATTCAATTTTTTTAGGTTTTGGGTGGATTTTTCAATTTTTTGGGGGTGGTCACGAATTAAAGTCCTTTTCGCTCTAGGACGCTTAGTTTAGGAGATATGGGCAAAAGAAGTTTTTCATATAAAAATTTAAATTTTTTTAGGTTTTGGGTGGATTTTTCAATTTTTTGGGGGTGGTCACGAATTAAAGTCCTTTTCGCTCTAGGACGCTTAGTTTAGGAGATATGGGCAAAAGAAGTTTTTCATATAAAAATTTAATTTTTTTTAGGTTTTGAGTGGATTTTTCAATTTTTTGGGGGTGGTCACGAATTAAAGTCCTTTTCGCTCTAGGACGCTTAGTTTAGGAGATATGGGCAAAAGAAGTTTTTCATATAAAAATTTCAATTTTTTTAGGTTTTGGGTGGATTTTTCAATTTTTTGGCGGTGGTCACGAATTAAAGTCCTTTTCGCTCTAGGACGCTTAGTTTAGGAGATATGGGCAAAAGAAGTTTTTCGTATAAAAATTTCAATTTTTTTAGGTTTTGAGTGGATTTTTCAATTTTTTGGGGGTGGTCACGAATTAAAGTCCTTTTCGCTCTAGGACGCATATTTAAGGAGATATGGGCAAAAGAAGTTTTTCATATAAAAATTTCAATTTTTTTAGGTTTTGGGTGGATTTTTCAATTTTTTGGGGAGGTCACGAATTAAAGTCCTTTTCGCTTTAGGACGCATATTTAAGGAGATATGGGCAAAAGAAGTTTTTCATATAAAAATTTCAATTTTTTTAGGTTTTGGGTGGATTTTTCAATTTTTTGGGGGTGGTCACGAATTAAAGTCCTTTTCGCTCTAGGACGCTTAGTTTAGGAGATATGGGCAAAAGAAGTTTTTCATATAAAAATTTAAATTTTTTTAGGTTTTGGATGGATTTTTCAATTTTTTGGGGGAGGTCACGAATTAAAGTCCTTTTCGCTCTAGGACGCTTAGTTTAGGAGATATGGGCAAAAGAAGTTTTTCGTATAAAAATTTCAATTTTTTTAGGTTTTGAGTGGATTTTTCAATTTTTTGGGGGTGGTCACGAATAAAAGTCCTTTTCGCTCTAGTACGCTTAGTTTAGGAGATATGGGCAAAAGAAGTTTTTCATATAAAAATTTCAATTTTTTTAGGTTTTGGGTGGATTTTTCAATTTTTTGGGGATGGTCACGAATTAAAGTCCTTTTCGCTCTAGGAGATATGGGCAAAAGAAGTTTTTCGTATAAAAATTTCAATTTTTTTTAGGTTTTGGGTGGATTTTTCAATTTTTTGGGGGTGGTCACGAATTAAAGTCCTTTTCGCTCTAGGACGCATATTTAAGGAGATATGGGCAAAAGAAGTTTTTCATATAAAAATTTCAATTTTTTTAGGTTTTGGGTGGATTTTTCAATTTTGTGGGGAGGTCACGAATTAAAGTCCTTTTCGCTCTAGGACGCATATTTAAGGAGATATGGGCAAAAGAAGTTTTTCATATAAAAATTTAAATTTTTTTAGGTTTTGGGTGGATTTTTCAATTTTTTGGGGGTGTCACGAATTAAAGTCCTTTTCGCTCTAGGACGCATATTTAAGGAGATATGGGCAAAAGAAGTTTTTCGTATAAAAATTTCAATTTTTTTAGGTTTTGGGTGGATTTTTCATTTTTTTTGGGTGGTCACGAATTAAAGTCCTTTTCGCTCTAGGACGCATATTTAAGGAGATATGGGCAAAAGAAGTTTTTCATATAAAAATTTCATTTTTTTTTAGGTTTTGGGTGGATTTTTCAATTTTTTGGGGGTGTCACGAATAAAAGTCCTTTTCGCTCTAGGACGCATATTTAAGGAGATATGGACAAAAGAAATTTTTCGTATAAAAATTTCAATTTTTTTAGGTTTTGGGTGGATTTTTCAATTTTTTGGGTGTGGTCACGAATTAAAGTCCTTTTCGCTCTAGGACGCATATTTAAGGAGATATGGGCAAAAGAAGTTTTTCGTATAAAAATTTCAATTTTTTTAGGTTTTGGGTGGATTTTTCAATTTTTTGGGGTGGTCACGAATTAAAGTCCTTTTCGCTCTAGGACGCATATTTAAGGAGATATGGGCAAAAGAAGTTTTTCATATAAAAATTTCAATTTTTTTAGGTTTTGGGTGGATTTTTCAATTTTTTGGGGGATGTCACGAATTAAAGTCCTTTTCGCTCTAGGACGCATATTTAAGGAGATATGGGCAAAAGAGGTTTTTCATATAAAAAATTCAATTTTTTTAGGTTTTGGGTGGATTTTTCAATTTTTTGGGGGTGGTCACGAATTAAGTCCTTTTCGCTCTAGGACGCTTAGTTTAGGAGATATGGGCAAAAGAAGTTTTTCATATAAAAATTTCAATTTTTTTAGGTTTTGGGTGGATTTTTCAATTTTTTGGGGGTGGTCACGAATTAAAGTCCTTTTCGCTCTAGGACGCTTAGTTTAGGAGATATGGGCAAAAGAAGTTTTTCATATAAAAATTTAATTTTTTTTAGGTTTTGAGTGGATTTTTCAATTTTTTGGGGGTGGTCACGAATTAAAGTCCTTTTCGCTCTAGGACGCTTAGTTTAGGAGATATGGGCAAAAGAAGTTTTTCATATAAAAATCTAAATTTTTTTAGGTTTTGGGTGGATTTTTCAATTTTTTGGGGGTGGTCACGAATTAAAGTCCTTTTCGCTCTAGGACGCTTAGTTTAGGAGATATGGGCAAAAGAAGTTTTTCGTATAAAAATTTCAATTTTTTTAGGTTTTGAGTGGATTTTTCAATTTTTTGGGGGTGGTCACGAATTAAAGTCCTTTTCGCTCTAGGACGCATATTTAAGGAGATATGGGCAAAAGAAGTTTTTCATATAAAAATTTCAACTTTTTTAGGTTTTGGGTGGATTTTTCAATTTTTTGGGGAGGTCACGAATTAAAGTCCTTTTCGCTCTAGGACGCATATTTAAGGAGATATGGGCAAAAGAAGTTTTTCATATAAAAATTTCAATTTTTTTAGGTTTTGGGTGGATTTTTAAATTTTTTGGGGGTGGTCACGAATTAAAGTCCTTTTCGCTCTAGGACGCTTAGTTTAGGAGATATGGGCAAAAGAAGTTTTCCATATAAAAATTTAAATTTTTTTAGGTTTTGGATGGATTTTTCAATTTTTTGGGGGAGGTCACGAATTAAAGTCCTTTTCGCTCTAGGACGCATATTTAAGGAGATATGGGCAAAAGAAGTTTTTCATATGAAAATTTATTTTTTTTAGGTTTTGGGTGGATTTTTCAATTTTTTGGGGGTGGTCACGAATTAAAGTCCTTTTCGCTCTAGGACGCTTAGTTTAGGAGATATGGGCAAAAGAAGTTTGTCATATAAAAATTTAAATTTTTTTAGGTTTTGGATGGATTTTTCAATTTTTTGGGGGAGGTCACGAATTAAAGTCCTTTTCGCTCTACGACGCATATTTAAGGAGATATGGGCAAAAGAAGTTTTTCATATAAAAATTTAAATTTTTTTAGGTTTTGGGTGGATTTTTCAATTTTTTGGGGGTGGTCACGAATTAAAGTCCTTTTCGCTCTAGGACGCTTAGTTTAGGAGATATGGGCAAAAGAAGTTTTTCGTATAAAAATTTCAATTTTTTTAGGTTTTGAGTGGATTTTTCAATTTTTTGGGGGTGGTCACGAATTAAAGTCCTTTTCGCTCTAGGACGCATATTTAAGGAGATATGGGCAAAAGAAGTTTTTCATATAAAAATTTCAATTTTTTTAGGTTTTGGGTGGATTTTTCAATTTTTTGGGGAGGTCACGAATTAAAGTCCTTTTCGCTCTAGGACGCATATTTAAGGAGATATGGGCAAAAGAAGTTTTTCATATAAAAATTTCAATTTTTTTAGGTTTTGGGTGGATTTTTAAATTTTTTGGGGGTGGTCACGAATTAAAGTCCTTTTCGCTCTAGGACGCTTAGTTTAGGAGATATGGGCAAAAGAAGTTTTCCATATAAAAATTTAAATTTTTTTAGGTTTTGGATGGATTTTTCAATTTTTTGGGGGAGGTCACGAATTAAAGTCCTTTTCGCTCTAGGACGCATATTTAAGGAGATATGGGCAAAAGAAGTTTTTCATATAAAAATTTATTTTTTTTAGGTTTTGGGTGGATTTTTCAATTTTTTGGGGGTGGTCACGAATTAAAGTCCTTTTCGCTCTAGGACGCTTAGTTTAGGAGATATGCACGCAAAAAAATAATTCGTTCCTCCCAAACGAAATTTTAGACAAACAAAGTTCGTTTCTCATTTGCTTTTCGCTGTAAGGAAGTGTATTTGGAAGAAAAGTATATACTTTTTGTGATAAACGTTTATTCTTTTCCAGGATGTAAAAACAATTTCATAAAGACTAGCTCAAAAAAAAAAAAAACATTATTTTCTTGCTAATTGCATTGTCCCTCACATCTTTCTCACATCCACGAGGATTTTTAGTTCTTAACACCTTTTCCTGTAATACCAACAATGTAGAAGAAATTATACGATTTTATAAATTTTTAAATTTTTTTTTACCTTTCGCCTGGACGGAGAATCGAACCGCGGACCATGCACATTGTAAGCCAACACACTAACCACTGAGCTATGTACTTGTTATGGTCATCAATAGATAAATATCCAAATAAGTTATATTTATATAGCATAGAAATAAAAATTTCAATTTTTTTAGGTTTTGGGTGGATTTTTCAATTTTTTGGGGGTGGTCACGAATTAAAGTCCTTTTCGCTCTAGGACGCTTAGTTTAGGAGATATGGGCAAAAGAAGTTTTTCATATAAAAATTTAATTTTTTTTAGGTTTTGAGTGGATTTTTCAATTTTTTGGGGGTGGTCACGAATTAAAGTCCTTTTCGCTCTAGGACGCTTAGTTTAGGAGATATGGGCAAAAGAAGTTTTTCATATAAAAATCTAAATTTTTTTAGGTTTTGGGTGGATTTTTCAATTTTTTGGGGGTGGTCACGAATTAAAGTCCTTTTCGCTCTAGGACGCTTAGTTTAGGAGATATGGGCAAAAGAAGTTTTTCGTATAAAAATTTCAATTTTTTTAGGTTTTGAGTGGATTTTTCAATTTTTTGGGGGTGGTCACGAATTAAAGTCCTTTTCGCTCTAGGACGCATATTTAAGGAGATATGGGCAAAAGAAGTTTTTCATATAAAAATTTCAACTTTTTTAGGTTTTGGGTGGATTTTTCAATTTTTTGGGGAGGTCACGAATTAAAGTCCTTTTCGCTCTAGGACGCATATTTAAGGAGATATGGGCAAAAGAAGTTTTTCATATAAAAATTTCAATTTTTTTAGGTTTTGGGTGGATTTTTAAATTTTTTGGGGGTGGTCACGAATTAAAGTCCTTTTCGCTCTAGGACGCTTAGTTTAGGAGATATGGGCAAAAGAAGTTTTTCATATAAAAATTTAAATTTTTTTAGGTTTTGGATGGATTTTTCAATTTTTTGGGGGAGGTCACGAATTAAAGTCCTTTTCGCTCTAGGACGCATATTTAAGGAGATATGGGCAAAAGAAGTTTTTCATATGAAAATTTATTTTTTTTAGGTTTTGGGTGGATTTTTCAATTTTTTGGGGGTGGTCACGAATTAAAGTCCTTTTCGCTCTAGGACGCTTAGTTTAGGAGATATGGGCAAAAGAAGTTTGTCATATAAAAATTTAAATTTTTTTAGGTTTTGGATGGATTTTTCAATTTTTTGGGGGAGGTCACGAATTAAAGTCCTTTTCGCTCTACGACGCATATTTAAGGAGATATGGGCAAAAGAAGTTTTTCATATAAAAATTTAAATTTTTTTAGGTTTTGGGTGGATTTTTCAATTTTTTGGGGGTGGTCACGAATTAAAGTCCTTTTCGCTCTAGGACGCTTAGTTTAGGAGATATGGGCAAAAGAAGTTTTTCGTATAAAAATTTCAATTTTTTTAGGTTTTGAGTGGATTTTTCAATTTTTTGGGGGTGGTCACGAATTAAAGTCCTTTTCGCTCTAGGACGCATATTTAAGGAGATATGGGCAAAAGAAGTTTTTCATATAAAAATTTCAATTTTTTTAGGTTTTGGGTGGATTTTTCAATTTTTTGGGGAGGTCACGAATTAAAGTCCTTTTCGCTCTAGGACGCATATTTAAGGAGATATGGGCAAAAGAAGTTTTTCATATAAAAATTTCAATTTTTTTAGGTTTTGGGTGGATTTTTAAATTTTTTGGGGGTGGTCACGAATTAAAGTCCTTTTCGCTCTAGGACGCTTAGTTTAGGAGATATGGGCAAAAGAAGTTTTCCATATAAAAATTTAAATTTTTTTAGGTTTTGGATGGATTTTTCAATTTTTTGGGGGAGGTCACGAATTAAAGTCCTTTTCGCTCTAGGACGCATATTTAAGGAGATATGGGCAAAAGAAGTTTTTCATATAAAAATTTATTTTTTTTAGGTTTTGGGTGGATTTTTCAATTTTTTGGGGGTGGTCACGAATTAAAGTCCTTTTCGCTCTAGGACGCTTAGTTTAGGAGATATGCACGCAAAAAAATAATTCTTCCTCCCAAACGAAATTTTAGACAAACAAAGTTCGTTTCTCATTTGCTTTTCGCTGTAAGGAAGTGTATTTGGAAGAAAAGTATATACTTTTTGTGATAAACGTTTATTCTTTTCCAGGATGTAAAAACAATTTCATAAAGACTAGCTCAAAAAAAAAAAAAACATTATTTTCTTGCTAATTGCATTGTCCCTCACATCTTTCTCACATCCACGAGGATTTTTAGTTCTTAACACCTTTTCCTGTAATACCAACAATGTAGAAGAAATTATACGATTTTATAAATTTTTAAATTTTTTTTTACCTTTCGCCTGGACGGAGAATCGAACCGCGGACCATGCACATTGTAAGCCAACACACTAACCACTGAGCTATGTACTTGTTATGGTCATCAATAGATAAATATCCAAATAAGTTATATTTATATAGCATAGCTTGCGGCGCCCACGAACCGAATAAACAAAGTTTATTAAACAGAAACAAACATTTAGTTTGGAACGTGGAGCAGTGGTAGCTACGTCTGAATCTCATGCCAAGGGTCGTGGGTTCGATCCCTGCTTCGGCCAAAGTTTTTTTTTGCTTTTGTTTTTTTTTACATATATTCCAGATATATTCGGAAGATTCCGAAAAAATGTTCAACATTACATTGTACTATATTAAATATTGAACTGTAAAATGTGTCTTATTAAGGACCTAAAGTCAGAAAAGAACAGTGTTTGGTATAAACGAAATGGACTGTGTTGTTATTTCAAAAATAACTTTTTTTATTGAAAAAATAAAAATTTTGTAACAAACGAATTTTTTTGGTGATAAAAGTTTAAAATTTTCGAAGCAATTCAAAAAACTCTAACAAAAGAAAAACGTTTTCGGTACACGTTTTCCAAACGTTTTTTTTCTTTGCGTGTGGGCAAAAGAAGTTTGTCATATAAAAATTTAAATTTTTTTAGGTTTTGGATGGATTTTTCAATTTTTTGGGGGAGGTCACGAATTAAAGTCCTTTTCGCTCTACGACGCATATTTAAGGAGATATGGGCAAAAGAAGTTTTTCATATAAAAATTTAAATTTTTTTAGGTTTTGGGTGGATTTTTCAATTTTTTGGGGGTGGTCACGAATTAAAGTCCTTTTCGCTCTAGGACGCTTAGTTTAGGAGATATGGGCAAAAGAAGTTTTTCGTATAAAAATTTCAATTTTTTTAGGTTTTGAGTGGATTTTTCAATTTTGTGGGGTTGGTCACGAATTAAAGTCCTTTTCGCTCTAGGACGCATATTTAAGGAGATATGGGCAAAAGAAGTTTTTCATATAAAAATTTCAATTTTTTTAGGTTTTGGGTGGATTTTTCAATTTTTTGGGGAGGTCACGAATTAAAGTCCTTTTTGCTCTAGGACGCATATTTAAGGAGATATGGGCAAAAGAAGTTTTTCATATAAAAATTTAAATTTTTTTAGGTTTTGGGTGGATTTTTCAATTTTTTGGGGAGGTCACGAATTAAAGTCCTTTTCGCTCTAGGACGCATATTTAAGGAGATATGGGCAAAAGAAGTTTTTCATATAAAAATTTAAATTTTTTTAGGTTTTGGGTGGATTTTTCAATTTTTTGGGGGTGGTCACGAATTAAAGTCCTTTTCGCTCTAGGACGCTTAGTTTAGGAGATATGGGCAAAAGAAGTTTTTCATATAAAAATTTAAATTTTTTTAGGTTTTGGATGGATTTTTCAATTTTTTGGGGGAGGTCACGAATTAAAGTCCTTTTCGCTCTAGGACGCTTAGTTTAGGAGATATGGGCAAAAGAAGTTTTTCGTATAAAAATTTCAATTTTTTTAGGTTTTGAGTGGATTTTTCAATTTTTTGGGGATGGTCACGAATTAAAGTCCTTTTCGCTCTAGGACGCATATTTAAGGAGATATGGGCAAAAGAAGTTTTTCGTATAAAAATTTCAATTTTTTTAGGTTTTGTGCGGATTTTTCAATTTTTTGGGGGTGGTCACGAATTAAAGTCCTTTTCGCTCTAGGACGCATATTTAAGGAGATATGGGCAAAAGAAGTTTTTCATATAAAAATTTAAATTTTTTTAGGTTTTGGGTGGATTTTTCAATTTTTTGGGGAGGTCACGAATTAAAGTCCTTTTCGCTCTAGGACGCATATTTAAGGAGATATGGGCAAAAGAAGTTTTTCATATAAAAATTTCAATTTTTTTAGGTTTTGGGTGGATTTTTCAATTTTTTGGGGGTGTCACGAATTAAAGTCCTTTTCGCTCTAGGACGCTTAGTTTAGGAGATATGGGCAAAAGAAGTTTTTCGTATAAAAATTTCAATTTTTTTAGGTTTTGGGTGGATTTTTCAATTTTTTGGGTGTGGTCACGAATTAAAGTCCTTTTCGCTCTAGGACGCATATTTAAGGAGATATGGGCAAAAGAAGTTTTTCGTATAAAAATTTCAATTTTTTTAGGTTTTGGGTGGATTTTTCAATTTTTTGGGGTGGTCACGAATTAAAGTCCTTTTCGCTCTAGGACGCATATTTAAGGAGATATGGGCAAAAGAAGTTTTTCATATAAAAATTTCAATTTTTTTAGGTTTTGGGTGGATTTTTCAATTTTTTGGGGGATGTCACGAATTAAAGTCCTTTTCGCTCTAGGACGCATATTTAAGGAGATATGGGCAAAAGAGGTTTTTCATATAAAAAATTCAATTTTTTTAGGTTTTGGGTGGATTTTTCAATTTTTTGGGGGTGGTCACGAATTAAAGTCCTTTTCGCTCTAGGACGCTTAGTTTAGGAGATATGGGCAAAAGAAGTTTTTCATATAAAAATTTATTTTTTTTTAGGTTTTGAGTGGATTTTTCAATTTTTTGGGGGTGGTCACGAATTAAAGTCCTTTTCGCTCTAGGACGCTTAGTTTAGGAGATATGGGCAAAAGAAGTTTTTCATATAAAAATTTCAATTTTTTTAGGTTTTGGGTGGATTTTTCAATTTTTTGGCGGTGGTCACGAATTAAAGTCCTTTTCGCTCTAGGACGCTTAGTTTAGGAGATATGGGCAAAAGAAGTTTTTCGTATAAAAATTTCAATTTTTTTAGGTTTTGAGTGGATTTTTCAATTTTTTGGGGGTGGTCACGAATTAAAGTCCTTTTCGCTCTAGGACGCATATTTAAGGAGATATGGGCAAAAGAAGTTTTTCATATAAAAATTTCAATTTTTTTAGGTTTTGGGTGGATTTTTCAATTTTTTGGGGAGGTCACGAATTAAAGTCCTTTTCGCTCTAGGACGCATATTTAAGGAGATATGGGCAAAAGAAGTT
Source organism: Haematobia irritans (assembly GCF_050003625.1). NCBI lineage: Eukaryota > Metazoa > Arthropoda > Insecta > Diptera > Muscidae > Haematobia > Haematobia irritans. The sequence continues at coordinate 160,366,878 of NC_134397.1, read as the reverse complement.
TTTCATATAAAAATTTCATTTTTTTTAGGTTTTGGGTGCATTTTTCAATTTTTTGGGGGTGGTCACGAATTAAAGTCCTTTTCGCTCTAGGACGCTTAGTTTAGGAGATATGGGCAAATGAAGTTTTTCATATAAAAATTTAAATTTTTTTAGGTTTTGGATGGATTTTTAAATTTTTTGGGGGAGGTCACGAATTAAAGTCCTTTTCGCTCTAGGACGCATATTTAAGGAGATATGGGCAAAAGAAGTTTTTCATATAAAAATTTAATTTTTTAGGTTTTGGGTGGATTTTTCAATTTTTTGGGGGTGGTCACGAATTAAAGTCCTTTTCGCTCTAGGACGCTTAGTTTAGGAGATATGGGCAAAAGAAGTTTTTCGTATAAAAATTTCAATTTTTTTAGGGTTTGAGTGGATTTTTCAATTTTTTGGGGATGGTCACGAATTAAAGTCCTTTTCGCTCTGGGACGCATATTTAAGGAGATATGGGCAAAAGAAGTTTTTCGTATAAAAATTTCAATTTTTTTTAGGTTTTGGGTGGATTTTTCAATTTTTTGGGGGTGGTCACGAATTAAAGTCCTTTTCGCTCTAGGACGCATATTTAAGGAGATATGGGCAAAAGAAGTTTTTCATATAAAAATTTCAATTTTTTTAGGTTTTGGGTGGATTTTTCAATTTTTTGGGGAGGTCACGAATTAAAGTCCTTTTCGCTCTAGGACGCATATTTAAGGAGATATGGGCAAAAGAAGTTTTTCATATAAAAATTTCAATTTTTTTAGGTTTTGGGTGGATTTTTCAATTTTTTGGGGGTGGTCACGAATTAAAGTCCTTTTCGCTCTAGGACGCATATTTAAGGAGATATGGGCAAAAGAAGTTTTTCATATAAAAATTTCATTTTTTTTTTAGGTTTTGGGTGGATTTTTCAATTTTTTGGGGGTGTCACGAATTAAAGTCCTTTTCGCTCTAGGACGCATATTTAAGGAGATATGGGCAAAAGAAGTTTTTCATATAAAAATTTCATTTTTTTTAGGTTTTGGGTGGATTTTTCAATTTTTTGGGGGTGTCACGAATTAAAGTCCTTTTCGCTCTAGGACGCATATTTAAGGAGATATGGACAAAAGAAGTTTTTCGTATAAAAATTTCAATTTTTTTAGGTTTTGGGTGGATTTTTCAATTTTTTGGGTGTGGTCACGAATTAAAGTCCTTTTCGCTCTAGGACGCATATTTAAGGAGATATGGGCAAAAGAAGTTTTTCGTATAAAAATTTCAATTTTTTTAGGTTTTGGGTGGATTTTTCAATTTTTTGGGGGATGTCACGAATTAAAGTCCTTTTCGCTCTAGGACGCATATTTAAGGAGATATGGGCAAAAGAAGTTTTTCATATAAAAATTTCAATTTTTTTAGGTTTTGGGTGGATTTTTCAATTTTTTGGGGGATGTCACGAATTAAAGTCCTTTTCGCTCTAGGACGCATATTTAAGGAGATATGGGCAAAAGAGGTTTTTCATATAAAAAATTCAATTTTTTTAGGTTTTGGGTGGATTTTTCAATTTTTTGGGGGTGGTCACGAATTAAAGTCCTTTTCGCTCTAGGACGCTTAGTTTAGGAGATATGGGCAAAAGAAGTTTTTCATATAAAAATTTAAATTTTTTTAGGTTTTGGGTGGATTTTTAAATTTTTTGGGGTGGTCACGAATTAAAGTCCTTTTCGCTCTAGGACGCATATTTAAGGAGATATGGGCAAAAGAAGTTTTTCATATAAAAATTTCAATTTTTTTAGGTTTTGGGTGGATTTTTCAATTTTTTGGGGGATGTCACGAATTAAAGTCCTTTTCGCTCTAGGACGCATATTTAAGGAGATATGGGCAAAAGAAGTTTTTCATATAAAAATTTCATTTTTTTTTAGGTTTTGGGTGGATTTTTCAATTTTTTGGGGGTGTCACGAATTAAAGTCCTTTTCGCTCTAGGACGCATATTTAAGGAGATATGGGCAAAAGAAGTTTTTCATATAAAAATTTCATTTTTTTTAGGTTTTGGGTGGATTTTTCAATTTTTTGGGGGTGTCACGAATTAAAGTCCTTTTCGCTCTAGGACGCATATTTAAGGAGATATGGACAAAAGAAGTTTTTCGTATAAAAATTTCAATTTTTTTAGGTTTTGGGTGGATTTTTCAATTTTTTGGGTGTGGTCACGAATTAAAGTCCTTTTCGCTCTAGGACGCATATTTAAGGAGATATGGGCAAAAGAAGTTTTTCGTATAAAAATTTCAATTTTTTTAGGTTTTGGGTGGATTTTTCAATTTTTTGGGGTGGTCACGAATTAAAGTCCTTTTCGCTCTACGACGCATATTTAAGGAGATATGGGCAAAAGAAGTTTTTCATATAAAAATTTAAATTTTTTTAGGTTTTGGGTGGATTTTTCAATTTTTTGGGGGTGGTCACGAATTAAAGTCCTTTTCGCTCTAGGACGCTTAGTTTAGGAGATATGGGCAAAAGAAGTTTTTCGTATAAAAATTTCAATTTTTTTAGGTTTTGAGTGGATTTTTCAATTTTGTGGGGTTGGTCACGAATTAAAGTCCTTTTCGCTCTAGGACGCATATTTAAGGAGATATGGGCAAAAGAAGTTTTTCATATAAAAATTTCAATTTTTTTAGGTTTTGGGTGGATTTTTCAATTTTTTGGGGAGGTCACGAATTAAAGTCCTTTTTGCTCTAGGACGCATATTTAAGGAGATATGGGCAAAAGAAGTTTTTCATATAAAAATTTAATTTTTTAGGTTTTGGGTGGATTTTTCAATTTTTTGGGGGTGGTCACGAATTAAAGTCCTTTTCGCTCTAGGACGCTTAGTTTAGGAGATATGGGCAAAAGAAGTTTTTCGTATAAAAATTTCAATTTTTTTAGGGTTTGAGTGGATTTTTCAATTTTTTGGGGATGGTCACGAATTAAAGTCCTTTTCGCTCTGGGACGCATATTTAAGGAGATATGGGCAAAAGAAGTTTTTCGTATAAAAATTTCAATTTTTTTTAGGTTTTGGGTGGATTTTTCAATTTTTTGGGGGTGGTCACGAATTAAAGTCCTTTTCGCTCTAGGACGCATATTTAAGGAGATATGGGCAAAAGAAGTTTTTCATATAAAAATTTCAATTTTTTTAGGTTTTGGGTGGATTTTTCAATTTTTTGGGGAGGTCACGAATTAAAGTCCTTTTCGCTCTAGGACGCATATTTAAGGAGATATGGGCAAAAGAAGTTTTTCATATAAAAATTTCAATTTTTTTAGGTTTTGGGTGGATTTTTCAATTTTTTGGGGGTGGTCACGAATTAAAGTCCTTTTCGCTCTAGGACGCATATTTAAGGAGATATGGGCAAAAGAAGTTTTTCATATAAAAATTTCATTTTTTTTTTAGGTTTTGGGTGGATTTTTCAATTTTTTGGGGGTGTCACGAATTAAAGTCCTTTTCGCTCTAGGACGCATATTTAAGGAGATATGGGCAAAAGAAGTTTTTCATATAAAAATTTCATTTTTTTTAGGTTTTGGGTGGATTTTTCAATTTTTTGGGGGTGTCACGAATTAAAGTCCTTTTCGCTCTAGGACGCATATTTAAGGAGATATGGACAAAAGAAGTTTTTCGTATAAAAATTTCAATTTTTTTAGGTTTTGGGTGGATTTTTCAATTTTTTGGGTGTGGTCACGAATTAAAGTCCTTTTCGCTCTAGGACGCATATTTAAGGAGATATGGGCAAAAGAAGTTTTTCGTATAAAAATTTCAATTTTTTTAGGTTTTGGGTGGATTTTTCAATTTTTTGGGGGATGTCACGAATTAAAGTCCTTTTCGCTCTAGGACGCATATTTAAGGAGATATGGGCAAAAGAAGTTTTTCATATAAAAATTTCAATTTTTTTAGGTTTTGGGTGGATTTTTCAATTTTTTGGGGGATGTCACGAATTAAAGTCCTTTTCGCTCTAGGACGCATATTTAAGGAGATATGGGCAAAAGAGGTTTTTCATATAAAAAATTCAATTTTTTTAGGTTTTGGGTGGATTTTTCAATTTTTTGGGGGTGGTCACGAATTAAAGTCCTTTTCGCTCTAGGACGCTTAGTTTAGGAGATATGGGCAAAAGAAGTTTGTCATATAAAAATTTAAATTTTTTTAGGTTTTGGATGGATTTTTCAATTTTTTGGGGGAGGTCACGAATTAAAGTCCTTTTCGCTCTACGACGCATATTTAAGGAGATATGGGCAAAAGAAGTTTTTCATATAAAAATTTAAATTTTTTTAGGTTTTGGGTGGATTTTTCAATTTTTTGGGGGTGGTCACGAATTAAAGTCCTTTTCGCTCTAGGACGCTTAGTTTAGGAGATATGGGCAAAAGAAGTTTTTCGTATAAAAATTTCAATTTTTTTAGGTTTTGAGTGGATTTTTCAATTTTTTGGGGGTGGTCACGAATTAAAGTCCTTTTCGCTCTAGGACGCATATTTAAGGAGATATGGGCAAAAGAAGTTTTTCATATAAAAATTTCAATTTTTTTAGGTTTTGGGTGGATTTTTCAATTTTTTGGGGAGGTCACGAATTAAAGTCCTTTTCGCTCTAGGACGCATATTTAAGGAGATATGGGCAAAAGAAGTTTTTCATATAAAAATTTCAATTTTTTTAGGTTTTGGGTGGATTTTTAAATTTTTTGGGGGTGGTCACGAATTAAAGTCCTTTTCGCTCTAGGACGCTTAGTTTAGGAGATATGGGCAAAAGAAGTTTTCCATATAAAAATTTAAATTTTTTTAGGTTTTGGATGGATTTTTCAATTTTTTGGGGGAGGTCACGAATTAAAGTCCTTTTCGCTCTAGGACGCATATTTAAGGAGATATGGGCAAAAGAAGTTTTTCATATAAAAATTTATTTTTTTTAGGTTTTGGGTGGATTTTTCAATTTTTTGGGGGTGGTCACGAATTAAAGTCCTTTTCGCTCTAGGACGCTTAGTTTAGGAGATATGCACGCAAAAAAATAATTCGTTCCTCCCAAACGAAATTTTAGACAAACAAAGTTCGTTTCTCATTTGCTTTTCGCTGTAAGGAAGTGTATTTGGAAGAAAAGTATATACTTTTTGTGATAAACGTTTATTCTTTTCCAGGATGTAAAAACAATTTCATAAAGACTAGCTCAAAAAAAAAAAAAACATTATTTTCTTGCTAATTGCATTGTCCCTCACATCTTTCTCACATCCACGAGGATTTTTAGTTCTTAACACCTTTTCCTGTAATACCAACAATGTAGAAGAAATTATACGATTTTATAAATTTTTAAATTTTTTTTTACCTTTCGCCTGGACGGAGAATCGAACCGCGGACCATGCACATTGTAAGCCAACACACTAACCACTGAGCTATGTACTTGTTATGGTCATCAATAGATAAATATCCAAATAAGTTATATTTATATAGCATAGCTTGCGGCGCCCACGAACCGAATAAACAAAGTTTATTAAACAGAAACAAACATTTAGTTTGGAACGTGGAGCAGTGGTAGCTACGTCTGAATCTCATGCCAAGGGTCGTGGGTTCGATCCCTGCTTCGGCCAAAGTTTTTTTTTGCTTTTGTTTTTTTTTACATATATTCCAGATATATTCGGAAGATTCCGAAAAAATGTTCAACATTACATTGTACTATATTAAATATTGAACTGTAAAATGTGTCTTATTAAGGACCTAAAGTCAGAAAAGAACAGTGTTTGGTATAAACGAAATGGACTGTGTTGTTATTTCAAAAATAACTTTTTTTATTGAAAAAATAAAAATTTTGTAACAAACGAATTTTTTTGGTGATAAAAGTTTAAAATTTTCGAAGCAATTCAAAAAACTCTAACAAAAGAAAAACGTTTTCGGTACACGTTTTCCAAACGTTTTTTTTCTTTGCGTGTGGGCAAAAGAAGTTTGTCATATAAAAATTTAAATTTTTTTAGGTTTTGGATGGATTTTTCAATTTTTTGGGGGAGGTCACGAATTAAAGTCCTTTTCGCTCTACGACGCATATTTAAGGAGATATGGGCAAAAGAAGTTTTTCATATAAAAATTTAAATTTTTTTAGGTTTTGGGTGGATTTTTCAATTTTTTGGGGGTGGTCACGAATTAAAGTCCTTTTCGCTCTAGGACGCTTAGTTTAGGAGATATGGGCAAAAGAAGTTTTTCGTATAAAAATTTCAATTTTTTTAGGTTTTGAGTGGATTTTTCAATTTTGTGGGGTTGGTCACGAATTAAAGTCCTTTTCGCTCTAGGACGCATATTTAAGGAGATATGGGCAAAAGAAGTTTTTCATATAAAAATTTCAATTTTTTTAGGTTTTGGGTGGATTTTTCAATTTTTTGGGGAGGTCACGAATTAAAGTCCTTTTTGCTCTAGGACGCATATTTAAGGAGATATGGGCAAAAGAAGTTTTTCATATAAAAATTTAAATTTTTTTAGGTTTTGGGTGGATTTTTCAATTTTTTGGGGAGGTCACGAATTAAAGTCCTTTTCGCTCTAGGACGCATATTTAAGGAGATATGGGCAAAAGAAGTTTTTCATATAAAAATTTAAATTTTTTTAGGTTTTGGGTGGATTTTTCAATTTTTTGGGGGTGGTCACGAATTAAAGTCCTTTTCGCTCTAGGACGCTTAGTTTAGGAGATATGGGCAAAAGAAGTTTTTCATATAAAAATTTAAATTTTTTTAGGTTTTGGATGGATTTTTCAATTTTTTGGGGGAGGTCACGAATTAAAGTCCTTTTCGCTCTAGGACGCTTAGTTTAGGAGATATGGGCAAAAGAAGTTTTTCGTATAAAAATTTCAATTTTTTTAGGTTTTGAGTGGATTTTTCAATTTTTTGGGGATGGTCACGAATTAAAGTCCTTTTCGCTCTAGGACGCATATTTAAGGAGATATGGGCAAAAGAAGTTTTTCGTATAAAAATTTAAATTTTTTTAGGTTTTGTGCGGATTTTTCAATTTTTTGGGGGTGGTCACGAATTAAAGTCCTTTTCGCTCTAGGACGCATATTTAAGGAGATATGGGCAAAAGAAGTTTTTCATATAAAAATTTAAATTTTTTTAGGTTTTGGGTGGATTTTTCAATTTTTTGGGGAGGTCACGAATTAAAGTCCTTTTCGCTCTAGGACGCATATTTAAGGAGATATGGGCAAAAGAAGTTTTTCATATAAAAATTTCAATTTTTTTAGGTTTTGGGTGGATTTTTCAATTTTTTGGGGGTGTCACGAATTAAAGTCCTTTTCGCTCTAGGACGCTTAGTTTAGGAGATATGGGCAAAAGAAGTTTTTCGTATAAAAATTTCAATTTTTTTAGGTTTTGGGTGGATTTTTCAATTTTTTGGGTGTGGTCACGAATTAAAGTCCTTTTCGCTCTAGGACGCATATTTAAGGAGATATGGGCAAAAGAAGTTTTTCGTATAAAAATTTCAATTTTTTTAGGTTTTGGGTGGATTTTTCAATTTTTTGGGGTGGTCACGAATTAAAGTCCTTTTCGCTCTAGGACGCATATTTAAGGAGATATGGGCAAAAGAAGTTTTTCATATAAAAATTTCAATTTTTTTAGGTTTTGGGTGGATTTTTCAATTTTTTGGGGGATGTCACGAATTAAAGTCCTTTTCGCTCTAGGACGCATATTTAAGGAGATATGGGCAAAAGAGGTTTTTCATATAAAAAATTCAATTTTTTTAGGTTTTGGGTGGATTTTTCAATTTTTTGGGGGTGGTCACGAATTAAAGTCCTTTTCGCTCTAGGACGCTTAGTTTAGGAGATATGGGCAAAAGAAGTTTTTCATATAAAAATTTATTTTTTTTTAGGTTTTGAGTGGATTTTTCAATTTTTTGGGGGTGGTCACGAATTAAAGTCCTTTTCGCTCTAGGACGCTTAGTTTAGGAGATATGGGCAAAAGAAGTTTTTCATATAAAAATTTCAATTTTTTTAGGTTTTGGGTGGATTTTTCAATTTTTTGGCGGTGGTCACGAATTAAAGTCCTTTTCGCTCTAGGACGCTTAGTTTAGGAGATATGGGCAAAAGAAGTTTTTCGTATAAAAATTTCAATTTTTTTAGGTTTTGAGTGGATTTTTCAATTTTTTGGGGGTGGTCACGAATTAAAGTCCTTTTCGCTCTAGGACGCATATTTAAGGAGATATGGGCAAAAGAAGTTTTTCATATAAAAATTTCAATTTTTTTAGGTTTTGGGTGGATTTTTCAATTTTTTGGGGAGGTCACGAATTAAAGTCCTTTTCGCTCTAGGACGCATATTTAAGGAGATATGGGCAAAAGAAGTTTTTCATATAAAAATTTCAATTTTTTTAGGTTTTGGGTGCATTTTTCAATTTTTTGGGGGTGGTCACGAATTAAAGTCCTTTTCGCTCTAGGACGCTTAGTTTAGGAGATATGGGCAAATGAAGTTTTTCATATAAAAATTTAAATTTTTTTAGGTTTTGGATGGATTTTTAAATTTTTTGGGGGAGGTCACGAATTAAAGTCCTTTTCGCTCTAGGACGCATATTTAAGGAGATATGGGCAAAAGAAGTTTTTCATATAAAAATTTAATTTTTTAGGTTTTGGGTGGATTTTTCAATTTTTTGGGGGTGGTCACGAATTAAAGTCCTTTTCGCTCTAGGACGCTTAGTTTAGGAGATATGGGCAAAAGAAGTTTTTCGTATAAAAATTTCAATTTTTTTAGGGTTTGAGTGGATTTTTCAATTTTTTGGGGATGGTCACGAATTAAAGTCCTTTTCGCTCTGGGACGCATATTTAAGGAGATATGGGCAAAAGAAGTTTTTCGTATAAAAATTTCAATTTTTTTTAGGTTTTGGGTGGATTTTTCAATTTTTTGGGGGTGGTCACGAATTAAAGTCCTTTTCGCTCTAGGACGCATATTTAAGGAGATATGGGCAAAAGAAGTTTTTCATATAAAAATTTCAATTTTTTTAGGTTTTGGGTGGATTTTTCAATTTTTTGGGGAGGTCACGAATTAAAGTCCTTTTCGCTCTAGGACGCATATTTAAGGAGATATGGGCAAAAGAAGTTTTTCATATAAAAATTTCAATTTTTTTAGGTTTTGGGTGGATTTTTCAATTTTTTGGGGGTGGTCACGAATTAAAGTCCTTTTCGCTCTAGGACGCATATTTAAGGAGATATGGGCAAAAGAAGTTTTTCATATAAAAATTTCATTTTTTTTTTAGGTTTTGGGTGGATTTTTCAATTTTTTGGGGGTGTCACGAATTAAAGTCCTTTTCGCTCTAGGACGCATATTTAAGGAGATATGGGCAAAAGAAGTTTTTCATATAAAAATTTCATTTTTTTTAGGTTTTGGGTGGATTTTTCAATTTTTTGGGGGTGTCACGAATTAAAGTCCTTTTCGCTCTAGGACGCATATTTAAGGAGATATGGACAAAAGAAGTTTTTCGTATAAAAATTTCAATTTTTTTAGGTTTTGGGTGGATTTTTCAATTTTTTGGGTGTGGTCACGAATTAAAGTCCTTTTCGCTCTAGGACGCATATTTAAGGAGATATGGGCAAAAGAAGTTTTTCGTATAAAAATTTCAATTTTTTTAGGTTTTGGGTGGATTTTTCAATTTTTTGGGGGATGTCACGAATTAAAGTCCTTTTCGCTCTAGGACGCATATTTAAGGAGATATGGGCAAAAGAAGTTTTTCATATAAAAATTTCAATTTTTTTAGGTTTTGGGTGGATTTTTCAATTTTTTGGGGGATGTCACGAATTAAAGTCCTTTTCGCTCTAGGACGCATATTTAAGGAGATATGGGCAAAAGAGGTTTTTCATATAAAAAATTCAATTTTTTTAGGTTTTGGGTGGATTTTTCAATTTTTTGGGGGTGGTCACGAATTAAAGTCCTTTTCGCTCTAGGACGCTTAGTTTAGGAGATATGGGCAAAAGAAGTTTTTCATATAAAAATTTAAATTTTTTTAGGTTTTGGGTGGATTTTTAAATTTTTTGGGGTGGTCACGAATTAAAGTCCTTTTCGCTCTAGGACGCATATTTAAGGAGATATGGGCAAAAGAAGTTTTTCATATAAAAATTTCAATTTTTTTAGGTTTTGGGTGGATTTTTCAATTTTTTGGGGGATGTCACGAATTAAAGTCCTTTTCGCTCTAGGACGCATATTTAAGGAGATATGGGCAAAAGAAGTTTTTCATATAAAAATTTCATTTTTTTTTAGGTTTTGGGTGGATTTTTCAATTTTTTGGGGGTGTCACGAATTAAAGTCCTTTTCGCTCTAGGACGCATATTTAAGGAGATATGGGCAAAAGAAGTTTTTCATATAAAAATTTCATTTTTTTTAGGTTTTGGGTGGATTTTTCAATTTTTTGGGGGTGTCACGAATTAAAGTCCTTTTCGCTCTAGGACGCATATTTAAGGAGATATGGACAAAAGAAGTTTTTCGTATAAAAATTTCAATTTTTTTAGGTTTTGGGTGGATTTTTCAATTTTTTGGGTGTGGTCACGAATTAAAGTCCTTTTCGCTCTAGGACGCATATTTAAGGAGATATGGGCAAAAGAAGTTTTTCGTATAAAAATTTCAATTTTTTTAGGTTTTGGGTGGATTTTTCAATTTTTTGGGGTGGTCACGAATTAAAGTCCTTTTCGCTCTAGGACGCATATTTAAGGAGATATGGGCAAAAGAAGTTTTTCATATAAAAATTTCAATTTTTTTAGGTTTTGGGTGGATTTTTCAATTTTTTGGGGGATGTCACGAATTAAAGTCCTTTTCGCTCTAGGACGCATATTTAAGGAGATATGGGCAAAAGAGGTTTTTCATATAAAAAATTCAATTTTTTTAGGTTTTGGGTGGATTTTTCAATTTTTTGGGGGTGGTCACGAATTAAAGTCCTTTTCGCTCTAGGACGCTTAGTTTAGGAGATATGGGCAAAAGAAGTTTTTCATATAAAAATTTAAATTTTTTTAGGTTTTGGGTGGATTTTTAAATTTTTTGGGGTGGTCACGAATTAAAGTCCTTTTCGCTCTAGGACGCATATTTAAGGAGATATGGGCAAAAGAAGTTTTTCATATAAAAATTTCAATTTTTTTAGGTTTTGGGTGGATTTTTCAATTTTTTGGGGGATGTCACGAATTAAAGTCCTTTTCGCTCTAGGACGCATATTTAAGGAGATATGGGCAAAAGAGGTTTTTCATATAAAAAATTCAATTTTTTTGGGTTTTGGGTGGATTTTTCAATTTTTTGGGGGTGGTCACGAATTAAAGTCCTTTTCGCTCTAGGACGCTTAGTTTAGGAGATATGGGCAAAAGAAGTTTTTCATATAAAAATTTAAATTTTTTTAGGTTTTGGATGGATTTTTCAATTTTTTGGGGGAGGTCACGAATTAAAGTCCTTTTCGCTCTAGGACGCATATTTAAGGAGATATGGGCAAAAGAAGTTTTTCATATAAAAATTTAAATTTTTTTAGGTTTTGGGTGGATTTTTCAATTTTTTGGGGAGGTCACGAATTAAAGTCCTTTTCGCTCTAGGACGCATATTTAAGGAGATATGGGCAAAAGAAGTTTTTCATATAAAAATTTCAATTTTTTTAGGTTTTGGGTGGATTTTTCAATTTTTTGGGGGTGGTCACGAATTAAAGTCCTTTTCGCTCTAGGACGCTTAGTTTAGGAGATATGGGCAAAAGAAGTTTTTCATATAAAAATTTAAATTTTTTTAGGTTTTGGATGGATTTTTCAATTTTTTGGGGGAGGTCACGAATTAAAGTCCTTTTCGCTCTAGGACGCATATTTAAGGAGATATGGGCAAAAGAAGTTTTTCATATAAAAATTTAAATTTTTTTAGGTTTTGGGTGGATTTTTCAATTTTTTGGGGGTGGTCACGAATTAAAGTCCTTTTCGCTCTAGGACGCTTAGTTTAGGAGATATGGGCAAAAGAAGTTTTTCGTATAAAAATTTCAATTTTTTTAGGTTTTGAGTGGATTTTTCAATTTTTTGGGGATGGTCACGAATTAAAGTCCTTTTCGCTCTAGGACGCATATTTAAGGAGATATGGGCAAAAGAAGTTTTTCGTATAAAAATTTCAATTTTTTTTAGGTTTTGGGTGGATTTTTCAATTTTTTGGGGGTGGTCACGAATTAAAGTCCTTTTCGCTCTAGGACGCATATTTAAGGAGATATGGGCAAAAGAAGTTTTTCGTATAAAAATTTCAATTTTTTTAGGTTTTGGTTGGATTTTTCAATTTTTTGGGGTGGTCACGAATTAAAGTCCTCTTCGCTCTAGGAAGCATATTTAAGGAGATATAGGCAAAAGAAGTTTTTCATATAAAAATTTCAATTTTTTTAGGTTTTGGGTGGATTTTTCAATTTTTTGGGGGTGGTCACGAATTAAAGTCCTTTTCGCTCTAGGACGCATATTTAAGGAGATATGGGCAAAAGAAGTTTTTCATATAAAAATTTCAATTTTTTTAGGTTTTGGGTAGATTTTTCAATTTTTTGGGGGTGGTCACGAATTAAAGTCCTTTTCGCTCTAGGACGCATATTTAAGGAGATATGGGCAAAAGAGGTTTTTCATATAAAAATTTCAATTTTTTTAGGTTTTGGGTGGATTTTTCAATTTTTTGGGGGTGGTCACGAATTAAAGTCCTTTTCGCTCTAGGACGCTTAGTTTAGGAGATATGGGCAAAAGAAGTTTTTCGTATATAAATTTCAATTTTTTTAGGTTTTGAGTGCATTTTTCAATTTTTTGGGGGTGGTCACGAATTAAAGTCCTTTTCGCTCTAGGACGCATATTTAAGGAGATGTGGGCAAAAGAAGTTTTTCATATAAAAATTTCAATTTTTTTAGGTTTTGGGTGGATTTTTCAATTTTTTGGGGGTGGTCACGAATTAAAGTCCTTTTCGCTCTAGGACGCTTAGTTTAGGAGATATGGGCAAAAGAAGTTTTTCATATAAAAATTTCAATTTTTTTAGGTTTTGGGTGGATTTTTCAATTTTTTGGGGGTGGTCACGAATTAAAGTCCTTTTCGCTCTAGGACGCATATTTAAGGAGATATGGGCAAAAGAGGTTTTTCATATAAAAATTTCAATTTTTTTAGGTTTTGGGTGGATTTTTCAATTTTTTGGGGGTGGTCACGAATTAAAGTCCTTTTCGCTCTAGGACGCTTAGTTTAGGAGATATGGGCAAAAGAAGTTTTTCGTATAAAAATTTCAATTTTTTTAGGTTTTGAGTGCATTTTTCAATTTTTTGGGGGTGGTCACGAATTAAAGTCCTTTTCGCTCTAGGACGCTTAGTTTAGGAGATATGGGCAAAAGAAGTTTTCCATATAAAAATTTAAATTTTTTAGGTTTTGAGTGGATTTTTCAACTTTTTGGGGGTGGTCACGAATTAAAGTCCTTTTCGCTCTAGGACGCTTAGTTTAGGAGATATGGGCAAAAGAAGTTTTTCATATAAAAATTTCAATTTTTTTAGGTTTTGGGTGGATTTTTCAATTTTTTGGGGGAGGTCACGAATTAAAGTTCTTTTCGCTCTAGGACGCTTAGTTTAGGAGATATGGGCAAAAGAAGTTTTTCATATAAAAATTTCAATTTTTTTAGGTTTTGGGTGGATTTTTCAATTTTTTGGGGGTGGTCACGAATTAAAGTCCTCTTTGCTCTAGGAAGCATATTTAAGGAGATATGGGCAAAAGAAGTTTTTCATATAAAAATTTCAATTTTTTTAGGTTTTGGGTGGATTTTTCAATTTTTTTGGGGGTGGTCACGAATTAAAGTCCTTTTCGCTCTAGGACGCATATTTAAGGAGATATGGGCAAAAGAAGTTTTTCGTATAAAAATTTCATTTTTTTTAGGTTTTGGGTGGATTTTTCAATTTTTTGGGGGTGGTCACGAATTAAAGTCCTTTTCGCTCTAGGACGCATATTTAAGGAGATATGGGCAAAAGAAGTTTTTCATATAAAAATTTCATTTTTTTTAGGTTTTGGGTGGATTTTTCAATTTTTTGGGGGTGTCACGAATTAAAGTCCTTTTCGCTCTAGGACGCATATTTAAGGAGATATGGACAAAAGAAGTTTTTCGTATAAAAATTTCAATTTTTTTAGGTTTTGGGTGGATTTTTCAATTTTTTGGGTGTGGTCACGAATTAAAGTCCTTTTCGCTCTAGGACGCATATTTAAGGAGATATGGGCAAAAGAAGTTTTTCGTATAAAAATTTCAATTTTTTTAGGTTTTGGGTGGATTTTTCAATTTTTTGGGGTGGTCACGAATTAAAGTCCTTTTCGCTCTAGGACGCATATTTAAGGAGATATGGGCAAAAGAAGTTTTTCATATAAAAATTTCAATTTTTTTAGGTTTTGGGTGGATTTTTCAATTTTTTGGGGGATGTCACGAATTAAAGTCCTTTTCGCTCTAGGACGCATATTTAAGGAGATATGGGCAAAAGAGGTTTTTCATATAAAAAATTCAATTTTTTTAGGTTTTGGGTGGATTTTTCAATTTTTTGGGGGTGGTCACGAATTAAAGTCCTTTTCGCTCTAGGACGCTTAGTTTAGGAGATATGGGCAAAAGAAGTTTTTCATATAAAAATTTAAATTTTTTTAGGTTTTGGGTGGATTTTTAAATTTTTTGGGGTGGTCACGAATTAAAGTCCTTTTCGCTCTAGGACGCATATTTAAGGAGATATGGGCAAAAGAAGTTTTTCATATAAAAATTTCAATTTTTTTAGGTTTTGGGTGGATTTTTCAATTTTTTGGGGGATGTCACGAATTAAAGTCCTTTTCGCTCTAGGACGCATATTTAAGGAGATATGGGCAAAAGAGGTTTTTCATATAAAAAATTCAATTTTTTTGGGTTTTGGGTGGATTTTTCAATTTTTTGGGGGTGGTCACGAATTAAAGTCCTTTTCGCTCTAGGACGCTTAGTTTAGGAGATATGGGCAAAAGAAGTTTTTCATATAAAAATTTAAATTTTTTTAGGTTTTGGATGGATTTTTCAATTTTTTGGGGGAGGTCACGAATTAAAGTCCTTTTCGCTCTAGGACGCATATTTAAGGAGATATGGGCAAAAGAAGTTTTTCATATAAAAATTTAAATTTTTTTAGGTTTTGGGTGGATTTTTCAATTTTTTGGGGAGGTCACGAATTAAAGTCCTTTTCGCTCTAGGACGCATATTTAAGGAGATATGGGCAAAAGAAGTTTTTCATATAAAAATTTCAATTTTTTTAGGTTTTGGGTGGATTTTTCAATTTTTTGGGGGTGGTCACGAATTAAAGTCCTTTTCGCTCTAGGACGCTTAGTTTAGGAGATATGGGCAAAAGAAGTTTTTCATATAAAAATTTAAATTTTTTTAGGTTTTGGATGGATTTTTCAATTTTTTGGGGGAGGTCACGAATTAAAGTCCTTTTCGCTCTAGGACGCATATTTAAGGAGATATGGGCAAAAGAAGTTTTTCATATAAAAATTTAAATTTTTTTAGGTTTTGGGTGGATTTTTCAATTTTTTGGGGGTGGTCACGAATTAAAGTCCTTTTCGCTCTAGGACGCTTAGTTTAGGAGATATGGGCAAAAGAAGTTTTTCGTATAAAAATTTCAATTTTTTTAGGTTTTGAGTGGATTTTTCAATTTTTTGGGGATGGTCACGAATTAAAGTCCTTTTCGCTCTAGGACGCATATTTAAGGAGATATGGGCAAAAGAAGTTTTTCGTATAAAAATTTCAATTTTTTTTAGGTTTTGGGTGGATTTTTCAATTTTTTGGGGGTGGTCACGAATTAAAGTCCTTTTCGCTCTAGGACGCATATTTAAGGAGATATGGGCAAAAGAAGTTTTTCGTATAAAAATTTCAATTTTTTTAGGTTTTGGTTGGATTTTTCAATTTTTTGGGGTGGTCACGAATTAAAGTCCTCTTCGCTCTAGGAAGCATATTTAAGGAGATATAGGCAAAAGAAGTTTTTCATATAAAAATTTCAATTTTTTTAGGTTTTGGGTGGATTTTTCAATTTTTTGGGGGTGGTCACGAATTAAAGTCCTTTTCGCTCTAGGACGCATATTTAAGGAGATATGGGCAAAAGAAGTTTTTCATATAAAAATTTCAATTTTTTTAGGTTTTGGGTAGATTTTTCAATTTTTTGGGGGTGGTCACGAATTAAAGTCCTTTTCGCTCTAGGACGCATATTTAAGGAGATATGGGCAAAAGAGGTTTTTCATATAAAAATTTCAATTTTTTTAGGTTTTGGGTGGATTTTTCAATTTTTTGGGGGTGGTCACGAATTAAAGTCCTTTTCGCTCTAGGACGCTTAGTTTAGGAGATATGGGCAAAAGAAGTTTTTCGTATATAAATTTCAATTTTTTTAGGTTTTGAGTGCATTTTTCAATTTTTTGGGGGTGGTCACGAATTAAAGTCCTTTTCGCTCTAGGACGCATATTTAAGGAGATGTGGGCAAAAGAAGTTTTTCATATAAAAATTTCAATTTTTTTAGGTTTTGGGTGGATTTTTCAATTTTTTGGGGGTGGTCACGAATTAAAGTCCTTTTCGCTCTAGGACGCTTAGTTTAGGAGATATGGGCAAAAGAAGTTTTTCATATAAAAATTTCAATTTTTTTAGGTTTTGGGTGGATTTTTCAATTTTTTGGGGGTGGTCACGAATTAAAGTCCTTTTCGCTCTAGGACGCATATTTAAGGAGATATGGGCAAAAGAGGTTTTTCATATAAAAATTTCAATTTTTTTAGGTTTTGGGTGGATTTTTCAATTTTTTGGGGGTGGTCACGAATTAAAGTCCTTTTCGCTCTAGGACGCTTAGTTTAGGAGATATGGGCAAAAGAAGTTTTTCGTATAAAAATTTCAATTTTTTTAGGTTTTGAGTGCATTTTTCAATTTTTTGGGGGTGGTCACGAATTAAAGTCCTTTTCGCTCTAGGACGCTTAGTTTAGGAGATATGGGCAAAAGAAGTTTTCCATATAAAAATTTAAATTTTTTAGGTTTTGAGTGGATTTTTCAACTTTTTGGGGGTGGTCACGAATTAAAGTCCTTTTCGCTCTAGGACGCTTAGTTTAGGAGATATGGGCAAAAGAAGTTTTTCATATAAAAATTTCAATTTTTTTAGGTTTTGGGTGGATTTTTCAATTTTTTGGGGGAGGTCACGAATTAAAGTTCTTTTCGCTCTAGGACGCTTAGTTTAGGAGATATGGGCAAAAGAAGTTTTTCATATAAAAATTTCAATTTTTTTAGGTTTTGGGTGGATTTTTCAATTTTTTGGGGGTGGTCACGAATTAAAGTCCTCTTTGCTCTAGGAAGCATATTTAAGGAGATATGGGCAAAAGAAGTTTTTCATATAAAAATTTCAATTTTTTTAGGTTTTGGGTGGATTTTTCAATTTTTTTGGGGGTGGTCACGAATTAAAGTCCTTTTCGCTCTAGGACGCATATTTAAGGAGATATGGGCAAAAGAAGTTTTTCGTATAAAAATTTCATTTTTTTTAGGTTTTGGGTGGATTTTTCAATTTTTTGGGGGTGGTCACGAATTAAAGTCCTTTTCGCTCTAGGACGCATATTTAAGGAGATATGGGCAAAAGAAGTTTTTCATATAAAAATTTCAATTTTTTTAGGTTTTGGGTGGATTTTTCAATTTTTTGGGGGTGGTCACGAATTAAAGTCCTTTTCGCTCTAGGACGCATATTTAAGGAGATATGGGCAAAAGAAGTTTTTCATATAAAAATTTCAATTTTTTTAGGTTTTGGGTGGATTTTTGAGTTTTTTGGGGGAGGTCACGAATTAATGTCCTTTTCGCTCTAGGACGCTTAGTTTAGGAGATATGGGCAAAAGAAGTTTTTCATATAAAAATTTCAATTTTTTTAGGTTTTGGGTGGATTTTTCAATTTTTTGGGGGTGGTCACGAATTAAAGTCCTTTTCGCTCTAGGACGCTTAGTTTAGGAGATATGGGCAAAAGAAGTTTTTCATATAAAAATTTCAATTTTTTTAGGTTTTGGGTGGATTTTTCAATTTTTTGGGGGTGGTCACGAATTAAAGTCCTTTTCGCTCTAGGACGCTTAGTTTAGGAGATATGGGCAAAAGAAG
The DNA here is from genome assembly GCF_050003625.1 of Haematobia irritans. Taxonomy (NCBI): domain Eukaryota; kingdom Metazoa; phylum Arthropoda; class Insecta; order Diptera; family Muscidae; genus Haematobia; species Haematobia irritans. Next base: position 160,348,857 of record NC_134397.1, on the reverse strand, counting down.
TTTTTCATATAAAAATTTCAATTTTTTTAGGTTTTGGGTGGATTTTTCAATTTTTTGGGGGTGGTCACGAATTAAAGTCCTTTTCGCTCTAGGACGCTTGGTTTAGGAGATATGGGCAAAAGAAGTTTTTCATATAAAAATTTAAATTTTTTTAGGTTTTGGATGGATTTTTCAATTTTTTGGGGGAGGTCACGAATTAAAGTCCTTTTCGCTCTAGGACGCTTAGTTTAGGAGATATGGGCAAAAGAAGTATTTCATATAAAAATTTCAATTTTTTTAGGTTTTGGGTGGATTTTTAAATTTTTTGGGGGAAGTCACGAATTAAAGTCCTTTTCGCTCTAGGACGCTTAATTTAGGAGATATGGGCAAAATAAGTTTTTCGTATAAAAATTTAAATTTTTTTAGGTTTTGGGTGGATTTTTCAATTTTTTGGGGGTGGTCACGAATTAAAGTCCTTTTCGCTCTAGGACGCTTAGTTTAGGAGATATGGGCAAAAGAAGTTTTTCATATAAAAATTTCAATTTTTTTAGGTTTTGGGCGGATTTTTCAATTTTTTGGGGGTGGTCACGAATTAAAGTCCTTTTCGCTCTAGGACGCTTAGTTTAGGAGATATGGGCAAAAGAAGTTTTTCATATAAAAATTTCAATTTTTTTAGGTTTTGGGCGGATTTTTCAATTTTTTGGGGGTGGTCACGAATTAAAGTCCTTTTCGCTCTAGGACGCATATTTAAGGAGATATGGGCAAAAGAAGTTTTTCGTATAAAAATTTCAATTTTTTTAGGTTTTGGGTGGATTTTTAAATTTTTTGGGGGAAGTCACGAATTAAAGTCCTTTTCGCTCTAGGACGCTTAATTTAGGAGATATGGGCAAAATAAGTTTTTCGTATAAAAATTTAAATTTTTTTAGGTTTTGGGTGGATTTTTCAATTTTTTGGGGGTGGTCACGAATTAAAGTCCTTTTCGCTCTAGGACGCTTAGTTTAGGAGATATGGGCAAAAGAAGTTTTTCATATAAAAATTTCAATTTTTTTAGGTTTTGGGCGGATTTTTCAATTTTTTGGGGGTGGTCACGAATTAAAGTCCTTTTCGCTCTAGGACGCTTAGTTTAGGAGATATGGGCAAAAGAAGTTTTTCATATAAAAATTTCAATTTTTTTAGGTTTTGGGTGGATTTTTCAATTTTTTGGGGGTGGTCACGAATTAAAGTCCTTTTCGCTATAGGACGCTTAGTTTAGGAGATATGGGCAAAAGAAGTTTTTCATATAAAAATTTCAATTCTTTTAGGTTTTGGATGGATTTTTCAATTTTTTGGGAGAGGTCACGTATGAAAGTCCTCTTCGCTCTAGGACGCTTAGTTTAGATATGGGCAAAAGAAGTTTTTCATATAAAAATTTAAATTTTTTTAGGTTTTGGGTGGATTTTTCAATTTTTTGGGGGTGGTCACGAATTAAAGTCCTTTTCGGTCTAGGACGTTTAGTTTAGGAGATATGGGCAAAAAAAGTTTTTCATACAAAAATTTCAATTTTTTTAGGTTTTGGGTGGATTTTTAAATTTTTTGGGGGTGGTCACGAATTAAAGTCCTTTTCGCTCTAGGACGAATATTTAAGGAGATATGGGCAAAAGAAGTTTTTCATATAAAAATTTCAAATTTTAGGTTTTGGGTGGATTTTTCAATTTTTTTAGTGGTGGTCACGAATTAAAGTCCTTTTCGCTCTAGGACGCATATTTAAGGAGATATGGGCAAAAGAAGTTTTTCATATAAAAATTTCAATTTTTTTAGGTTTTGGGTGGATTTTTCATTTTTTTGGGGTGGCCACGAATTAAAGTCCTTTTCGCTCTAGGACGCTTAGTTTAGGAGATATGGGCAAAAGAAGTTTTTCATATAAAAATTTCAATTTTTTTAGGTTTTGGATGGATTTTTCAATTTTTTGGGGGAGGTCACGAATTAATGTCCTTTTCGCTCTAGGACGCATATTTAAAGAGATATGGGCAAAAGAAGTTTTTCAAATAAAAATTTCAATTTTTTTAGGTTTTGGGTGGATTTTTCAATTTTTTGGGGGTGGTCACGAATTAAAGTCCTTTTCGCTCTAGGACGCTTAGTTTAGGAGATATGGGCAAAAGAAGTTTTTCATATAAAAATTTCAATTTTTTTAGGTTTTGGGTGCATTTTTCAATTTTTTGGGGGTGGTCACGAATTAAAGTCCTTTTCGCTCTAGGACGCTTAGTTTAGGAGATATGGGCAAAAGAAGTTTTTCATATAAAAATTTAATTTTTTTTAGGTTTTGGGTGTATTTTTCAATTTTTTGCGGGTGGTCACGAATTAAAGTCCTTTTCGCTCTAGGACGCATATTTAAGGAGATATGGGCAAAAGAAGTTGTTCATATAAAAATTTCAATTTTTTTAGATTTTGGGTGGATTTTTCAATTTTTTGGGGGAGGTCACGAATTAAAGTCCTTTTCGCTCTAGGACGCTTAATTTAGGAGATATGGGCAAAAGAAGTTTTTCATATAAAAATTTCAATTTTTTTAGGTTTTGGGTGGATTTTTCAATTTTTTGGGGGTGGTCACGAATTAAAGTCCTTTTCGCTCTAGGACGCATATTTAAGGGGATATGGGCAAAAGAAGTTTTTCGTATAAAAATTTCAATTTTTTTAGGTTTTGGGTGGATTTTTCAATTTTTTGGGGGTGGTCACGAATTAAAGTCCTTTTCGCTCTAGGACGCTTAGTTTAGGAGATATGGGCAAAAGAAGTTTTTCATATAAAAATTTCAATTTTTTTAGGTTTTGGGTGGATTTTTCAATTTGTTAGTGGTGGTAACGAATTAAAGTCCTTTTCGCTCTAGGACGCATATTTAAGGAGATATGGGCAAAAGAAGTTTTTCATATAAAAATTTCAATTTTTTTAGGTTTTGGGTGGATTTTTCAATTTTTTGGGGGTGGTCACGAATTAAAGTCCTTTTCGCTCTAGGACGCATATTTAAGGAGATATGGGCAAAAGAAGTTTTTCATATAAAAATTTCAATTTTTTTTAGGCTTTGGGTGGATTTTTCAATTTTTTGGGGGAGGTCACGAATTAAAGTCCTTTTCGCTCTAGGACGCATATTTAAGGAGATATGGGCAAAAGAAGTTTTTCATATAAAAATTTCAATTTTTTTAGGTTTTGGGTGGATTTTTCAATTTTTTGGGGGAGGTCACGAATTAAAGTCCTTTTCGCTCTAGGACGCTTAGTTTAGGAGATATGGGCAAAAGAAGTTTTTCGTATAAAAATTTCAATTTTTTTAGGTTTTGGGTGGATTTTTCAATTTTTTGGGGGTGGTCACGAATTAAAGTCCTTTTCGCTCTAGGACGCTTAGTTTAGGAGATATGGGCAAATTAAGTTTTTCATATAAAAATTTCAATTTTTTTAGGTTTTGGGTGGATTTTTCAATTTTTTGGCGGTGGTCACGAATTAAAGTCCTTTTCGCTCTAGGACGCTTAGTTTAGGAGATATGGGCAAAAGAAGTTTTTCATATAAAAATTTCAATTCTTTTAGGTTTTGGGTGGATTTTTCAATTTTTTGGGGGAGGTCACGAATTAAAGTCCTTTTCGCTCTAGGACGCATATTTAAGGAGATATGGGCAAAAGAAGTTTTTCATATAAAAATTTCAATTTTTTTAGGTTTTGGGTGGATTTTTCAATTTTTTGGGGGTGGTCACGAATTAAAGTCCTTTTCGCTCTAGGACGCTTAGTTTAGGAGATATGGGCAAAAGAAGTTTTTCATATAAAAATTTCAATTCTTTTAGGTTTTGGGTGGATTTTTCAATTTTTTGGGGGAGGTCACGAATTAAAGTCCTTTTCGCTCTAGGACGCATATTTAAGGAGATATGGGCAAAAGAAGTTTTTCATATAAAAATTTCATTTTTTTTAGGTTTTGGGTGGATTTTTCAATTTTTTGGGGGTGGTCACGAATTAAAGTCCTTTTCGCTCTAGGACGCATATTTAAGGAGATATGGGCAAAAGAAGTTTTTCATATAAAAATTTCAATTTTTTTAGGTTTTGGGTGGATTTTTCAATTTTTTGGGGGTGGTCACGAATTAAAGTCCTTTTCGCTCTAGGACGCTTAGTTTAGGAGATATGGGCAAAAGAAGTTTTTCATATAAAAATTTAAATTTTTTTAGGTTTTGGATGGATTTTTCAATTTTTTGGGGGAGGTCACGAATTAAAGTCCTTTTCGCTCTAGGACGCATATTTAAGGAGATATGGGCAAAAGAAATTTTCATATAAAAATTTAAATTTTTTTAGGTTTTGGGTGGATTTTTCAATTTTTTGGGGGTGGTCACGAATTAAAGTCCTTTTCGCTCTAGGACGCATATTTAAGGAGATATGGGCAAAAGAAGTTTTTCATATAAAAATTTCAATTTTTTTAGGTTTTGGGTGGATTTTTCATTTTTTTGGGGTGGCCACGAATTAAAGTCCTTTTCGCTCTAGGACGCTTAGTTTAGGAGATATGGGCAAAAGAAGTTTTTCATATAAAAATTTAAATTTTTTTAGGTTTTGGATGGATTTTTCAATTTTTTGGGGGAGGTCACGAATTAATGTCCTTTTCGCTCTAGGACGCATATTTAAAGAGATATGGGCAAAAGAAGTTTTTCAAATAAAAATTTCAATTTTTTTAGGTTTTGGGTGGATTTTTCAATTTTTTGGGGGTGGTCACGAATTAAAGTCCTTTTCGCTCTAGGACGCTTAGTTTAGGAGATATGGGCAAAAGAAGTTTTTCATATAAAAATTTCAATTTTTTTAGGTTTTGGGTGCATTTTTCAATTTTTTTGGGGGTGGTCACGAATTAAAGACCTTTTCGCTCTAGGACGCTTAGTTTAGGAGATATGGGCAAAAGAAGTTTTTCATATAAAAATTTAATTTTTTTTAGGTTTTGGGTGTATTTTTCAATTTTTTGCGGGTGGTCACGAATTAAAGTCCTTTTCGCTCTAGGACGCATATTTAAGGAGATATGGGCAAAAGAAGTTGTTCATATAAAAATTTCAATTTTTTTAGATTTTGGGTGGATTTTTCAATTTTTTGGGGGAGGTCACGAATTAAAGTCCTTTTCGCTCTAGGACGCTTAATTTAGGAGATATGGGCAAAAGAAGTTTTTCATATAAAAATTTCAATTTTTTTAGGTTTTGGGTGGATTTTTCAATTTTTTGGGGGTGGTCACGAATTAAAGTCCTTTTCGCTCTAGGACGCTTGGTTTAGGAGATATGGGCAAAAGAAGTTTTTCGTATAAAAATTTCAATTTTTTTAGGTTTTGGGTGGATTTTTCAATTTTTTGGGGGTGGTCACGAATTAAAGTCCTTTTCGCTCTAGGACGCTTAGTTTAGGAGATATGGGCAAAAGAAGTTTTTCATATAAAAATTTCAATTTTTTTAGGTTTTGGGTGGATTTTTCAATTTGTTAGTGGTGGTAACGAATTAAAGTGCTTTTCGCTCTAGGACGCATATTTAAGGAGATATAGGCAAAAGAAGTTTTTCATATAAAAATTTCAATTTTTTTAGGTTTTGGGTGGATTTTTCAATTTTTTGGGGGTGGTCACGAATTAAAGTCCTTTTCGCTCTAGGACGCATATTTAAGGAGATATGGGCAAAAGAAGTTTTTCATATAAAAATTTCAATTTTTTTTAGGCTTTGGGTGGATTTTTCAATTTTTTGGGGGAGGTCACGAATTAAAGTCCTTTTCGCTCTAGGACGCATATTTAAGGAGATATGGGCAAAAGAAGTTTTTCATATAAAAATTTAAATTTTTTTAGGTTTTGGGTGGATTTTTCAATTTTTTGGGGGAGGTCACGAATTAAAGTCCTTTTCGCTCTAGGACGCTTAGTTTAGGAGATATGGGCAAAAGAAGTTTTTCGTATAAAAATTTCAATTTTTTTAGGTTTTGGGTGGATTTTTCAATTTTTTGGGGGTGGTCACGAATTAAAGTCCTTTTCGCTCTAGGACGCTTATTTTAGGAGATATGGGCAAATTAAGTTTTTCATATAAAAATTTCAAATTTTTTAGGTTTTGGGTGGATTTTTCAATTTTTTGGCGGTGGTCACGAATTAAAGTCCTTTTCGCTCTAGGACGCTTAGTTTAGGAGATATGGGCAAAAGAAGTTTTTCATATAAAAATTTCAATTCTTTTAGGTTTTGGGTGGATTTTTCAATTTTTTGGGGGAGGTCACGAATTAAAGTCGTTTTCGCTCTAGGACGCATATTTAAGGAGATATGGGCAAAAGAAGTTTTTCATATAAAAATTTCAATTTTTTTAGGTTTTGGGTGGATTTTTCAATTTTTTGGGGGAGGTCACGAATTAAAGTCCTTTTCGCTCGCTTAGTTTAGGAGATATTGGCAAAAGAAGTTTTTCGTATAAAAATTTCAATTTTTTTAGGTTTTGGGTGGATTTTTCATTTTTTTGGGGGTGGTCACGAATTAAAGTCCTTTTCGCTCTAGGACGCTTAGTTTAGGAGATATGGGCAAAAGAAGTTTTTCATATAAAAATTTCAATTTTTTTAGGTTTTGGGTGGATTTTTCAACTTTTTGGGGGTGGTCACGAATTAAAGTCCTCTTCGCTCTAGGACGCGTATTTAAGGAGATATGGGCAAAAGAAGTTTTTCGTATAAAAATTTCAATTTTTTTAGGTTTTGAGTGGATTTTTCAACTTTTTGGGGGAGGTCACGAATTAAAGTCCTCTTCGCTCTAGGACGCATATTTAAGGAGATATGGGCAAAATAAGTTTTTCATATAAAAATTTCAATTTTTTTAGGTTTTGGGTGGATTTTTCAATTTTTTGGGGGTGGTCACGAATTAAAGTCCTTTTCGCTCTAGGACGCATATTTAAGGAGATATAGGACGCATATTTAAGGAGATATGGGCAAAAGAAGTTTTTCATATAAAAATTTCAATTTTTTTAGGTTTTGGGTGGATTTTTCAATTTTTTGGGGGTGGTCACGAATTAAAGTCCTTTTCGCTCTAGGACGCTTAGTTTAGGAGATATGGGCAAAAGAAGTTTTTCATATAAAAATTTCAATTTTTTTAGGTTTTGGGTGGATTTTTCAATTTTTTGGGGGTGGTCACGAATTAAAGTCCTTTTCGCTCTAGGACGAATATTTAAGGAGATATGGGCAAAAGAAATTTTTCATATAAAAATTTCAATTTTTAGGTTTTGGGTGGATTTTTCAATTTTTTTAGTGGTGGTCACGAATTAAAGTCCTTTTCGCTCTAGGACGCATATTTAAGGAGATATGGGCAAAAGAAGTTTTTCATATAAAAATTTCAATTTTTTTAGGTTTTGGGTGGATTTTTCATTTTTTTGGGGTGGCCACGAATTAAAGTCCTTTTCGCTCTAGGACGCTTAGTTTAGGAGATATGGGCAAAAAAAGTTTTTCATACAAAAATTTCAATTTTTTTAGGTTTTGGGTGGATTTTTAAATTTTTTGGGGGTGGTCACGAATTAAAGTCCTTTTCGCTCTAGGACGAATATTTAAGGAGATATGGGCAAAAGAAGTTTTTCATATAAAAATTTCAAATTTTAGGTTTTGGGTGGATTTTTCAATTTTTTTAGTGGTGGTCACGAATTAAAGTCCTTTTCGCTCTAGGACGCATATTTAAGGAGATATGGGCAAAAGAAGTTTTTCATATAAAAATTTCAATTTTTTTAGGTTTTGGGTGGATTTTTCATTTTTTTGGGGTGGCCACGAATTAAAGTCCTTTTCGCTCTAGGACGCTTAGTTTATGAGATATGGGCAAAAGAAGTTTTTCATATAAAAATTTAAATTTTTTTAGGTTTTGGGTGGATTTTTCAATTTTTTGGGGGTGGTCACGAATTAAAGTCCTTTTCGGTCTAGGACGTTTAGTTTAGGAGATATGGGCAAAAAAAGTTTTTCATACAAAAATTTCAATTTTTTTAGGTTTTGGGTGGATTTTTAAATTTTTTGGGGGTGGTCACGAATTAAAGTCCTTTTCGCTCTAGGACGAATATTTAAGGAGATATGGGCAAAAGAAGTTTTTCATATAAAAATTTCAAATTTTAGGTTTTGGGTGGATTTTTCAATTTTTTTAGTGGTGGTCACGAATTAAAGTCCTTTTCGCTCTAGGACGCATATTTAAGGAGATATGGGCAAAAGAAGTTTTTCATATAAAAATTTCAATTTTTTTAGGTTTTGGGTGGATTTTTCATTTTTTTGGGGTGGCCACGAATTAAAGTCCTTTTCGCTCTAGGACGCTTAGTTTAGGAGATATGGGCAAAAGAAGTTTTTCATATAAAAATTTAAATTTTTTTAGGTTTTGGATGGATTTTTCAATTTTTTGGGGGAGGTCACGAATTAATGTCCTTTTCGCTCTAGGACGCATATTTAAAGAGATATGGGCAAAAGAAGTTTTTCAAATAAAAATTTCAATTTTTTTAGGTTTTGGGTGGATTTTTCAATTTTTTGGGGGTGGTCACGAATTAAAGTCCTTTTCGCTCTAGGACGCTTAGTTTAGGAGATATGGGCAAAAGAAGTTTTTCATATAAAAATTTCAATTTTTTTAGGTTTTGGGTGCATTTTTCAATTTTTTGGGGGTGGTCACGAATTAAAGTCCTTTTCGCTCTAGGACGCTTAGTTTAGGAGATATGGGCAAAAGAAGTTTTTCATATAAAAATTTAATTTTTTTTAGGTTTTGGGTGTATTTTTCAATTTTTTGCGGGTGGTCACGAATTAAAGTCCTTTTCGCTCTAGGACGCATATTTAAGGAGATATGGGCAAAAGAAGTTGTTCATATAAAAATTTCAATTTTTTTTAGGCTTTGGGTGGATTTTTCAATTTTTTGGGGGAGGTCACGAATTAAAGTCCTTTTCGCTCTAGGACGCTTAATTTAGGAGATATGGGCAAAAGAAGTTTTTCATATAAAAATTTCAATTTTTTTAGGTTTTGGGTGGATTTTTCAATTTTTTGGGGGTGGTCACGAATTAAAGTCCTTTTCGCTCTAGGACGCTTGGTTTAGGAGATATGGGCAAAAGAAGTTTTTCGTATAAAAATTTCAATTTTTTTAGGTTTTGGGTGGATTTTTCAATTTTTTGGGGGTGGTCACGAATTAAAGTCCTTTTCGCTCTAGGACGCTTAGTTTAGGAGATATGGGCAAAAGAAGTTTTTCATATAAAAATTTCAATTTTTTTAGGTTTTGGGTGGATTTTTCAATTTGTTAGTGGTGGTAACGAATTAAAGTCCTTTTCGCTCTAGGACGCATATTTAAGGAGATATGGGCAAAAGAAGTTTTTCATATAAAAATTTCAATTTTTTTAGGTTTTGGGTGGATTTTTCAATTTTTTGGGGGTGGTCACGAATTAAAGTCCTTTTCGCTCTAGGACGCATATTTAAGGAGATATGGGCAAAAGAAGTTTTTCATATAAAAATTTCAATTTTTTTTAGGCTTTGGGTGGATTTTTCAATTTTTTGGGGGAGGTCACGAATTAAAGTCCTTTTCGCTCTAGGACGCATATTTAAGGAGATATGGGCAAAAGAAGTTTTTCATATAAAAATTTCAATTTTTTTAGGTTTTGGGTGGATTTTTCAATTTTTTGGGGGAGGTCACGAATTAAAGTCCTTTTCGCTCTAGGACGCTTAGTTTAGGAGATATGGGCAAAAGAAGTTTTTCGTATAAAAATTTCAATTTTTTTAGGTTTTGGGTGGATTTTTCAATTTTTTGGGGGTGGTCACGAATTAAAGTCCTTTTCGCTCTAGGACGCTTAGTTTAGGAGATATGGGCAAATTAAGTTTTTCATATAAAAATTTCAATTTTTTTAGGTTTTGGGTGGATTTTTCAATTTTTTGGCGGTGGTCACGAATTAAAGTCCTTTTCGCTCTAGGACGCTTAGTTTAGGAGATATGGGCAAAAGAAGTTTTTCATATAAAAATTTCAATTCTTTTAGGTTTTGGGTGGATTTTTCAATTTTTTGGGGGAGGTCACGAATTAAAGTCCTTTTCGCTCTAGGACGCATATTTAAGGAGATATGGGCAAAAGAAGTTTTTCATATAAAAATTTCAATTTTTTTAGGTTTTGGGTGGATTTTTCAATTTTTTGGGGGTGGTCACGAATTAAAGTCCTTTTCGCTCTAGGACGCTTAGTTTAGGAGATATGGGCAAAAGAAGTTTTTCATATAAAAATTTCAATTCTTTTAGGTTTTGGGTGGATTTTTCAATTTTTTGGGGGAGGTCACGAATTAAAGTCCTTTTCGCTCTAGGACGCATTTCAATTTTTTTAGGTTTTGGGTGGATTTTTCAATTTTTTGGGGGTGGTCACGAATTAAAGTCCTTTTCGCTCTAGGACGCATATTTAAGGAGATATGGGCAAAAGAAGTTTTTCATATAAAAATTTCAATTTTTTTAGGTTTTGGGTGGATTTTTCAATTTTTTGGGGGTGGTCACGAATTAAAGTCCTTTTCGCTCTAGGACGCTTAGTTTAGGAGATATGGGCAAAAGAAGTTTTTCATATAAAAATTTAAATTTTTTTAGGTTTTGGATGGATTTTTCAATTTTTTGGGGGAGGTCACGAATTAAAGTCCTTTTCGCTCTAGGACGCATATTTAAGGAGATATGGGCAAAAGAAATTTTCATATAAAAATTTAAATTTTTTTAGGTTTTGGGTGGATTTTTCAATTTTTTGGGGGTGGTCACGAATTAAAGTCCTTTTCGCTCTAGGACGCATATTTAAGGAGATATGGGCAAAAGAAGTTTTTCATATAAAAATTTAAATTTTTTTAGGTTTTGGGTGGATTTTTCATTTTTTTGGGGTGGCCACGAATTAAAGTCCTTTTCGCTCTAGGACGCTTAGTTTAGGAGATATGGGCAAAAGAAGTTTTTCATATAAAAATTTCAATTTTTTTAGGTTTTGGGTGGATTTTTCAATTTTTTGGGGGTGGTCACGAATTAAAGTCCTTTTCGCTCTAGGACGCATATTTAAGGAGATATGGGCAAAAGAAGTTTTTCATATAAAAATTTCAATTTTTTTTAGGCTTTGGGTGGATTTTTCAATTTTTTGGGGGAGGTCACGAATTAAAGTCCTTTTCGCTCTAGGACGCATATTTAAGGAGATATGGGCAAAAGAAGTTTTTCATATAAAAATTTCAATTTTTTTAGGTTTTGGGTGGATTTTTCAATTTTTTGGGGGAGGTCACGAATTAAAGTCCTTTTCGCTCTAGGACGCTTAGTTTAGGAGATATGGGCAAAAGAAGTTTTTCGTATAAAAATTTCAATTTTTTTAGGTTTTGGGTGGATTTTTCAATTTTTTGGGGGTGGTCACGAATTAAAGTCCTTTTCGCTCTAGGACGCTTAGTTTAGGAGATATGGGCAAATTAAGTTTTTCATATAAAAATTTCAATTTTTTTAGGTTTTGGGTGGATTTTTCAATTTTTTGGCGGTGGTCACGAATTAAAGTCCTTTTCGCTCTAGGACGCTTAGTTTAGGAGATATGGGCAAAAGAAGTTTTTCATATAAAAATTTCAATTCTTTTAGGTTTTGGGTGGATTTTTCAATTTTTTGGGGGAGGTCACGAATTAAAGTCCTTTTCGCTCTAGGACGCATATTTAAGGAGATATGGGCAAAAGAAGTTTTTCATATAAAAATTTCAATTTTTTTAGGTTTTGGGTGGATTTTTCAATTTTTTGGGGGTGGTCACGAATTAAAGTCCTTTTCGCTCTAGGACGCTTAGTTTAGGAGATATGGGCAAAAGAAGTTTTTCATATAAAAATTTCAATTCTTTTAGGTTTTGGGTGGATTTTTCAATTTTTTGGGGGAGGTCACGAATTAAAGTCCTTTTCGCTCTAGGACGCATTTCAATTTTTTTAGGTTTTGGGTGGATTTTTCAATTTTTTGGGGGTGGTCACGAATTAAAGTCCTTTTCGCTCTAGGACGCATATTTAAGGAGATATGGGCAAAAGAAGTTTTTCATATAAAAATTTCAATTTTTTTAGGTTTTGGGTGGATTTTTCAATTTTTTGGGGGTGGTCACGAATTAAAGTCCTTTTCGCTCTAGGACGCTTAGTTTAGGAGATATGGGCAAAAGAAGTTTTTCATATAAAAATTTAAATTTTTTTAGGTTTTGGATGGATTTTTCAATTTTTTGGGGGAGGTCACGAATTAAAGTCCTTTTCGCTCTAGGACGCATATTTAAGGAGATATGGGCAAAAGAAATTTTCATATAAAAATTTAAATTTTTTTAGGTTTTGGGTGGATTTTTCAATTTTTTGGGGGTGGTCACGAATTAAAGTCCTTTTCGCTCTAGGACGCATATTTAAGGAGATATGGGCAAAAGAAGTTTTTCATATAAAAATTTAAATTTTTTTAGGTTTTGGGTGGATTTTTCATTTTTTTGGGGTGGCCACGAATTAAAGTCCTTTTCGCTCTAGGACGCTTAGTTTAGGAGATATGGGCAAAAGAAGTTTTTCATATAAAAATTTAAATTTTTTTAGGTTTTGGATGGATTTTTCAATTTTTTGGGGGAGGTCACGAATTAATGTCCTTTTCGCTCTAGGACGCATATTTAAAGAGATATGGGCAAAAGAAGTTTTTCAAATAAAAATTTCAATTTTTTTAGGTTTTGGGTGGATTTTTCAATTTTTTGGGGGTGGTCACGAATTAAAGTCCTTTTCGCTCTAGGACGCTTAGTTTAGGAGATATGGGCAAAAGAAGTTTTTCATATAAAAATTTCAATTTTTTTTGGGTTTTGGGTGTATTTTTCAATTTTTTGCGGGTGGTCACGAATTAAAGTCCTTTTCGCTCTAGGACGCAGATTTAAGGAGATATGGGCAAAAGAAGTTGTTCATATAAAATTTTCAATTTTTTTAGATTTTGGGTGGATTTTTCAATTTTTTGGGGGAGGTCACGAATTAAAGTCCTTTTCGCTCTAGGACGCTTAATTTAGGAGATATGGGCAAAAGAAGTTTTTCATATAAAAATTTCAATTTTTTTAGGTTTTGGGTGGATTTTTCAATTTTTTGGGGGTGGTCACGAATTAAAGTCCTTTTCGCTCTAGGACGCTTGGTTTAGGAGATATGGGCAAAAGAAGTTTTTCGTATAAAAATTTCAATTTTTTTAGGTTTTGGGTGGATTTTTCAATTTTTTGGGGGTGGTCACGAATTAAAGTCCTTTTCGCTCTAGGACGCTTAGTTTAGGAGATATGGGCAAAAGAAGTTTTTCATATAAAAATTCCAATTTTTTTAGGTTTTGGGTGGATTTTTCAATTTGTTAGTGGTGGTAACGAATTAAAGTGCTTTTCGCTCTAGGACGCATATTTAAGGAGATATGGGCAAAAGAAGTTTTTCATATAAAAATTTCAATTTTTTTAGGTTTTGGGTGGATTTTTCAATTTTTTGGGGGTGGTCACGAATTAAAGTCCTTTTCGCTCTAGGACGCATATTTAAGGAGATATGGGCAAAAGAAGTTTTTCATATAAAAATTTCAATTTTTTTTAGGCTTTAAGTGGATTTTTCAATTTTTTGGGGGAGGTCACGAATTAAAGTCCTTTTCGCTCTAGGACGCATATTTAAGGAGATATGGGCAAAAGAAGTTTTTCATATAAAAATTTAAATTTTTTTAGGTTTTGGGTGGATTTTTCAATTTTTTGGGGGAGGTCACGAATTAAAGTCCTTTTCGCTCTAGGACGCTTAGTTTAGGAGATATGGGCAAAAGAAGTTTTTCGTATAAAAATTTCAATTTTTTTAGGTTTTGGGTGGATTTTTCAATTTTTTGGGGGTGGTCACGAATTAAAGTCCTTTTCGCTCTAGGACGCTTAGTTTAGGAGATATGGGCAAATTAAGTTTTTCATATAAAAATTTCAATTTTTTTAGGTTTTGGGTGGATTTTTCAATTTTTTGGCGGTGGTCACGAATTAAAGTCCTTTTCGCTCTAGGACGCTTAGTTTAGGAGATATGGGCAAAAGAAGTTTTTCATATAAAAATTTCAATTCTTTTAGGTTTTGGGTGGATTTTTCAATTTTTTGGGGGAGGTCACGAATTAAAGTCCTTTTCGCTCTAGGACGCATATTTAAGGAGATATGGGCAAAAGAAGTTTTTCATATAAAAATTTCAATTTTTTTAGGTTTTGGGTGGATTTTTCAATTTTTTGGGGGTGGTCACGAATTAAAGTCCTTTTCGCTCTAGGACGCTTAGTTTAGGAGATATGGGCAAATTAAGTTTTTCATATAAAAATTTCAATTTTTTTAGGTTTTGGGTGGATTTTTCAATTTTTTGGCGGTGGTCACGAATTAAAGTCCTTTTCGCTCTAGGACGCTTAGTTTAGGAGATATGGGCAAAAGAAGTTTTTCATATAAAAATTTCAATTCTTTTAGGTTTTGGGTGGATTTTTCAATTTTTTGGGGGAGGTCACGAATTAAAGTCCTTTTCGCTCTAGGACGCATATTTAAGGAGATATGGGCAAAAGAAGTTTTTCATATAAAAATTTCAATTTTTTTAGGTTTTGGGTGGATTTTTCAATTTTTTGGGGGTGGTCACGAATTAAAGTCCTTTTCGCTCGCTTAGTTTAGGAGATATTGGCAAAAGAAGTTTTTCGTATAAAAATTTCAATTTTTTTAGGTTTTGGGTGGATTTTTCAATTTTTTGGGGGTGGTCACGAATTAAAGTCCTTTTCGCTCTAGGACGCTTAGTTTAGGAGATATGGGCAAAAGAAGTTTTTCATATAAAAATTTCAATTTTTTAGGTTTTGGGTGGATTTTTCAACTTTTTGGGGGTGGTCACGAATTAAAGTCCTCTTCGCTCTAGGACGCGTATTTAAGGAGATATGGGCAAAAGAAGTTTTTCGTATAAAAATTTCAATTTTTTTAGGTTTTGAGTGGATTTTTCAACTTTTTGGGGGAGGTCACGAATTAAAGTCCTCTTCGCTCGAGGACGCATATTTAAGGAGATATGGGCAAAATAAGTTTTTCATATAAAAATTTCAATTTTTTTAGGTTTTGGGTGGATTTTTCAATTTTTTGGGGGTGGTCACGAATTAAAGTCATTTTCGCTCTAGGACGCATATTTAAGGAGATATAGGACGCATATTTAAGGAGATATGGGCAAAAGAAGTTTTTCATATAAAAATTTCAATTTTTTTAGGTTTTGGGTGGATTTTTCAATTTTTTGGGGGTGGTCACGAATTAAAGTCCTTTTCGCTCTAGGACGCATATTTAAGGAGATATGGGCAAAAGAAGTTTTTCATATAAAAATTTCAATTTTTTTAGGTTTTGGGTGGAGATATGGGCAAAAGAAGTTTTTCATATAAAAATTTCAATTTTTTTAGGTTTTGGGTGGATTTTTCAATTTTTGGGGGTGGTCACGAATTAAAGTCCTTTTCGCTCTAGGACGCTTAGTTTAGGAGATATGGGCAAAAGAAGTTTTTCATATAAAAATTTCAATTTTTTTAGGTTTTGGGTGGATTTTTCAATTTTTTGGGGGTGGTCACGAATTAAAGTCCTTTTCGCTCTAGGACGCTTAGTTTAGGAGATATGGGCAAAAGAAGTTTTTCATATAAAAATTTCAATTTTTTTAGGTTTTGGGTGGATTTTTCAATTGTTTGGGGGTGGTCACGAATTAAAGTCGTTTTCGCTCTAGGACGCTTAGTTTAGGAGATATGGGCAAAAGAAGTTTTTCATATAAAAATTTCATTTTTTTGAGGTTTTGGGTGGATTTTTCAATTTTTTTAGTGATGGTCACGAATTAAAGTCCTTTTCGCTCTAGGACGCTTAGTTTAGGAGATATGGGCAAAAGAAGTTTTTCATATAAAAATTTAAATTTTTTTAGGTTTTGGGTGGATTTTTCAATTTTTTGGGGGAGGTCACGAATTAAAGTCCTTTTCGCTCTAGGACGCTTAGTTTAGGAGATATGGGCAAAAGAAGTTTTTCATATAAAAATTTAAATTTTTTTAGGTTTTGGGTGGATTTTTCAATTTTTTGGGGGAGGTCACGAATTAAAGTCCTTTTCGCTCTAGGACGCATATTTAAGGAGATATGGGCAAAAGAAGTTTTTCATATAAAAATTTCAATTTTTTTAGGTTTTGGGTGGATTTTTCAATTTTTTGGGGGTGGTCACGAATTAAAGTCCTTTTCGCTCTAGGACGCTTAGTTTAGGAGATATGGGCAAAAGAAGTTTTTCATATAAAAATTTCAATTCTTTTAGGTTTTGGGTGGATTTTTCAATTTTTTGGGGGAGGTCACGAATTAAAGTCCTTTTCGCTCTAGGACGCATATTTAAGGAGATATGGGCAAAAGAAGTTTTTCATATAAAAATTTCAATTCTTTTAGGTTTTGGGTGGATTTTTCAATTTTTTGGGGGAGGTCACGAATTAAAGTCCTTTTCGCTCTAGGACGCATTTCAATTTTTTTAGGTTTTGGGTGGATTTTTCAATTTTTTGGGGGTGGTCACGAATTAAAGTCCTTTTCGCTCTAGGACGCATATTTAAGGAGATATGGGCAAAAGAAGTTTTTCATATAAAAATTTCAATTTTTTTAGGTTTTGGGTGGATTTTTCAATTTTTTGGGGGTGGTCACGAATTAAAGTCCTTTTCGCTCTAGGACGCTTAGTTTAGGAGATATGGGCAAAAGAAGTTTTTCATATAAAAATTTAAATTTTTTTAGGTTTTGGATGGATTTTTCAATTTTTTGGGGGAGGTCACGAATTAAAGTCCTTTTCGCTCTAGGACGCATATTTAAGGAGATATGGGCAAAAGAAATTTTCATATAAAAATTTAAATTTTTTTAGGTTTTGGGTGGATTTTTCAATTTTTTGGGGGTGGTCACGAATTAAAGTCCTTTTCGCTCTAGGACGCATATTTAAGGAGATATGGGCAAAAGAAGTTTTTCATATAAAAATTTAAATTTTTTTAGGTTTTGGGTGGATTTTTCATTTTTTTGGGGTGGCCACGAATTAAAGTCCTTTTCGCTCTAGGACGCTTAGTTTAGGAGATATGGGCAAAAGAAGTTTTTCATATAAAAATTTAAATTTTTTTAGGTTTTGGATGGATTTTTCAATTTTTTGGGGGAGGTCACGAATTAATGTCCTTTTCGCTCTAGGACGCATATTTAAAGAGATATGGGCAAAAGAAGTTTTTCAAATAAAAATTTCAATTTTTTTAGGTTTTGGGTGGATTTTTCAATTTTTTGGGGGTGGTCACGAATTAAAGTCCTTTTCGCTCTAGGACGCTTAGTTTAGGAGATATGGGCAAAAGAAGTTTTTCATATAAAAATTTCAATTTTTTTTAGGTTTTGGGTGTATTTTTCAATTTTTTGCGGGTGGTCACGAATTAAAGTCCTTTTCGCTCTAGGACGCAGATTTAAGGAGATATGGGCAAAAGAAGTTGTTCATATAAAATTTTCAATTTTTTTAGATTTTGGGTGGATTTTTCAATTTTTTGGGGGAGGTCACGAATTAAAGTCCTTTTCGCTCTAGGACGCTTAATTTAGGAGATATGGGCAAAAGAAGTTTTTCATATAAAAATTTCAATTTTTTTAGGTTTTGGGTGGATTTTTCAATTTTTTGGGGGTGGTCACGAATTAAAGTCCTTTTCGCTCTAGGACGCTTGGTTTAGGAGATATGGGCAAAAGAAGTTTTTCGTATAAAAATTTCAATTTTTTTAGGTTTTGGGTGGATTTTTCAATTTTTTGGGGGTGGTCACGAATTAAAGTCCTTTTCGCTCTAGGACGCTTAGTTTAGGAGATATGGGCAAAAGAAGTTTTTCATATAAAAATTCCAATTTTTTTAGGTTTTGGGTGGATTTTTCAATTTGTTAGTGGTGGTAACGAATTAAAGTGCTTTTCGCTCTAGGACGCATATTTAAGGAGATATGGGCAAAAGAAGTTTTTCATATAAAAATTTCAATTTTTTTAGGTTTTGGGTGGATTTTTCAATTTTTTGGGGGTGGTCACGAATTAAAGTCCTTTTCGCTCTAGGACGCATATTTAAGGAGATATGGGCAAAAGAAGTTTTTCATATAAAAATTTCAATTTTTTTTAGGCTTTAAGTGGATTTTTCAATTTTTTGGGGGAGGTCACGAATTAAAGTCCTTTTCGCTCTAGGACGCATATTTAAGGAGATATGGGCAAAAGAAGTTTTTCATATAAAAATTTAAATTTTTTTAGGTTTTGGGTGGATTTTTCAATTTTTTGGGGGAGGTCACGAATTAAAGTCCTTTTCGCTCTAGGACGCTTAGTTTAGGAGATATGGGCAAAAGAAGTTTTTCGTATAAAAATTTCAATTTTTTTAGGTTTTGGGTGGATTTTTCAATTTTTTGGGGGTGGTCACGAATTAAAGTCCTTTTCGCTCTAGGACGCTTAGTTTAGGAGATATGGGCAAATTAAGTTTTTCATATAAAAATTTCAATTTTTTTAGGTTTTGGGTGGATTTTTCAATTTTTTGGCGGTGGTCACGAATTAAAGTCCTTTTCGCTCTAGGACGCTTAGTTTAGGAGATATGGGCAAAAGAAGTTTTTCATATAAAAATTTCAATTCTTTTAGGTTTTGGGTGGATTTTTCAATTTTTTGGGGGAGGTCACGAATTAAAGTCGTTTTCGCTCTAGGACGCATATTTAAGGAGATATGGGCAAAAGAAGTTTTTCATATAAAAATTTCAATTTTTTTAGGTTTTGGGTGGATTTTTCAATTTTTTGGGGGTGGTCACGAATTAAAGTCCTTTTCGCTCGCTTAGTTTAGGAGATATTGGCAAAAGAAGTTTTTCGTATAAAAATTTCAATTTTTTTAGGTTTTGGGTGGATTTTTCAATTTTTTGGGGGTGGTCACGAATTAAAGTCCTTTTCGCTCTAGGACGCTTAGTTTAGGAGATATGGGCAAAAGAAGTTTTTCATATAAAAATTTCAATTTTTTTAGGTTTTGGGTGGATTTTTCAACTTTTTGGGGGTGGTCACGAATTAAAGTCCTCTTCGCTCTAGGACGCGTATTTAAGGAGATATGGGCAAAAGAAGTTTTTCGTATAAAAATTTCAATTTTTTTAGGTTTTGAGTGGATTTTTCAACTTTTTGGGGGAGGTCACGAATTAAAGTCCTCTTCGCTCGAGGACGCATATTTAAGGAGATATGGGCAAAATAAGTTTTTCATATAAAAATTTCAATTTTTTTAGGTTTTGGGTGGATTTTTCAATTTTTTGGGGGTGGTCACGAATTAAAGTCATTTTCGCTCTAGGACGCATATTTAAGGAGATATAGGACGCATATTTAAGGAGATATGGGCAAAAGAAGTTTTGTCATATAAAAATTTCAATTTTTTTAGGTTTTGGGTGGATTTTTCAATTTTTTGGGGGTGGTCACGAATTAAAGTCCTTTTCGCTCTAGGACGCTTAGTTTAGGAGATATGGGCAAAAGAAGTTTTTCATATAAAAATTTCAATTTTTTTAGGTTTTGGGTGGATTTTTCAATTTTTTGGGGGTGGTCACGAATTAAAGTCCTTTTCGCTCTAGGACGCATATTTAAGGAGATATGGGCAAAAGAAGTTTTTCATATAAAAATTTCAATTTTTTTAGGTTTTGGGTGGAGATATGGGCAAAAGAAGTTTTTCATATAAAAATTTCAATTTTTTTAGGTTTTGGGTGGATTTTTCAATTTTTGGGGGTGGTCACGAATTAAAGTCCTTTTCGCTCTAGGACGCTTAGTTTAGGAGATATGGGCAAAAGAAGTTTTTCATATAAAAATTTCAATTTTTTTAGGTTTTGGGTGGATTTTTCAATTTTTTGGGGGTGGTCACGAATTAAAGTCCTTTTCGCTCTAGGACGCTTAGTTTAGGAGATATGGGCAAAAGAAGTTTTTCATATAAAAATTTCAATTTTTTTAGGTTTTGGGTGGATTTTTCAATTTTTTGGGGGTGGTCACGAATTAAAGTCGTTTTCGCTCTAGGACGCTTAGTTTAGGAGATATGGGCAAAAGAAGTTTTTCATATAAAAATTTCATTTTTTTGAGGTTTTGGGTGGATTTTTCAATTTTTTTAGTGATGGTCACGAATTAAAGTCCTTTTCGCTCTAGGACGCTTAGTTTAGGAGATATGGGCAAAAGAAGTTTTTCATATAAAAATTTCAATTTTTTTAGGTTTTGGGTGGATTTTTCAATTTTTTCGGGGAGGTCACGAATTAAAGTCCTTTTCGCTCTAGGACGCTTAGTTTAGGAGATATGGGCAAAAGAAGTTTTTCGTATAAAAATTTCAATTTTTTTAGGTTTTGGGTGGATTTTTTAATTTTTTGGGGGAGGTCACGAATTAAAGTCCTTTTCGCTCTAGGACGCTTAGTTTAGGAGATATGGGCAAAAGAAGTTTTTCATATAAAAATTTCAATTTTTTTAGGTTTTGGGTGGATTTTTCAATTTTTTGGGGGTGGTCACGAATTAAAGTCCTTTTCGCTCTAGGACGCATATTTAAGGAGATATGGGCAAAAGAAGTTTTTCATATAAAAATTTCAATTTTTTTAGGTTTTGGGTGGATTTTTCAATTTTTTCGGGGAGGTCACGAATTAAAGTCCTTTTCGCTCTAGGACGCTTAGTTTAGGAGATATGGGCAAAAGAAGTTTTTCGTATAAAAATTTCAATTTTTTTAGGTTTTGGGTGGATTTTTTAATTTTTTGGGGGAGGTCACGAATTAAAGTCCTTTTCGCTCTAGGACGCTTAGTTTAGGAGATATGGGCAAAAGAAGTTTTTCATATAAAAATTTCAATTTTTTTAGGTTTTGGGTGGATTTTTCAATTTTTTGGGGGTGGTCACGAATTAAAGTCCTTTTCGCTCTAGGACGCTTAGTTTAGGAGATATGGGCAAAAGAAGTTTTTCATATAAAAATTTCAATTTTTTTAGGTTTTGGGTGGATTTTTCAATTTTTTGGGGGTGGTCACGAATTAAAGTCCTTTTCGGTCTAGGACGTTTAGTTTAGGAGATATGGGCAAAAGAAGTTTTTCATATAAAAATTTCAATTTTTTTAGGTTTTGGGTGGATTTTTCAATTTTTTGGGGGTGGTCACGAATTAAAGTCCTTTTCGCTCTAGGACGCTTAGTTTAGGAGATATGGGCAAAAGAAGTTTTTCATATAAAAATTTAATTTTTTTTAGGTTTTGGGTGGATTTTTCAATTTTTTGGGGGAGGTCACGAATTAAAGTCCTTTTCGCTCTAGGACGCATATTTAAGGAGATATGGGCAAAAGAAGTTTTTCATATAAAAATTTCAATTTTTTTAGGTTTTGGGTGGATTTTTCAATGTTTTGGGGGAGGTCACGAATTAAAGTCCTTTTCGCTCTAGGACGCTTAGTTTAGGAGATATGGGCAAAAGAAGTTTTTCGTATAAAAATTTCAATTTTTTTAGGTTTTGGGTGGATTTTTCAATTTTTTGGGGGTGGTCACGAATTAAAGTCCTTTTCGCTCTAGGACGCTTAGTTTAGGAGATATGGGCAAAAGAAGTTTTTCATATAAAAATTTCAATTTTTTTAGGTTTTGGGTGGATTTTTCAATTTTTTTGGGGGTGGTCACGAATTAAAGTCCTTTTCGCTCTAGGACGCTTAGTTTAGGAGATATGGGCAAAAGAAGTTTTTCATATAAAAATTTAAATTTTTTTAGGTTTTGGATGGATTTTTCAATTTTTTGGGGGAGGTCGCGAATTAAAGTCCTTTTCGCTCTAGGACGCATATTTAAGGAGATATGGGCAAAATAAGTTTTTCAAATAAAAATTTCAATTTTTTTAGGTTTTGGGTGGATTTTTCAATTTTTTGGGGGAGGTCACGAATTAAAGTCCTTTTCGCTCTAGGACACTTAGTTTAGGAGATATGGGCAAAAGAAGTTTTTCATATAAAAATTTCAATTTTTTAGGTTTTGGGTGGATTTTTCAATTTTTTGGGGGTGGTCACGAATTAAAGTCCTTTTCGCTCTAGGACGCTTAGTTTAGGAGATATGGGCAAAAGAAGTTTTTCATATAAAAATTTCAATTTTTTTAGGTTTTGGGTGGATTTTTCAATTTTTTGGGGGAGGTCACGAATTAAAGTCCTTTTCGCTCTAGGACGCTTAGTTTAGGAGATATGGGCAAAAGAAGTTTTTCGTATAAAAATTTCAATTTTTTTAGGTTTTGGGTGGATTTTTCAATTTTTTGGGGGTGGTCACGAATTAAAGTCCTTTTCGCTCTAGGACGCTTAGTTTAGGAGATATGGGCAAAAGAAGTTTTTCATATAAAAATTTCAATTTTTTTAGGTTTTGGGTGGATTTTTCAATTTTTTGGGGGTGGTCACGAATTAAAGTCCTTTTCGCTCTAGGACGCTTAGTTTAGGAGATATGGGCAAAAGAAGTTTTTCATATAAAAATTTAAATTTTTTTAGGTTTTGGGTGGATTTTTCAATTTTTTGGGGGAGGTCACGAATTAAAGTCCTTTTCGCTCTAGGACGCATATTTAAGGAGATATGGGCAAAAGAAGTTTTTCATATAAAAATTTCAATTTTTTTAGGTTTTGGGTGGATTTTTCAATTTTTTGGGGGTGGTCACGAATTAAAGTCATTTTCGCTCTAGGACGCATATTTAAGGAGATATGGGCAAAAGAAGTTTTTCATATAAAAATTTCAATTTTTTTAGGTTTTGGGTGGATTTTTCAATTTTTTGGGGGTGGTCACGAATTAAAGTCCTTTTCGCTCTAGGACGCATATTTAAGGAGATATGGGCAAAAGAAGTTTTTCATATAAAAATTTCAATTTTTTTAGGTTTTGGGTGGATTTTTCAATTTTTTGGGGGAGGTCACGAATTAAAGTCCTTTTCGCTCTAGGACGCATATTTAAGGAGATATGGGCAAAAGAAGTTTTTCATATAAAAATTTCAATTTTTTTAGGTTTTGGGTGGATTTTTCAATTTTTTGGTGGTGGTCACGAATTAAAGTCCTTTTCGCTCTAGGACGCATATATAAGGAGATATGGGCAAAATAAGTTTTTCATATAAAAATTTCAATTTTTTTAGGTTTTGGGTGGATTTTTCAATTTTTTGGGGGTGGTCACGAATTAAAGTCCTTTTCGCTCTAGGACGCATATTTAAGGAGATATGGGCAAAAGAAGTTTTTCATATAAAAATTTCAATTTTTTTAGGTTTTGGGTGGATTTTTCAATTTTTTGGGGGTGGTCACGAATTAAAGTCCTTTTCGCTCTAGGACGCTTAGTTTAGGAGATATGGGCAAAAGAAGTTTTTCATATAAAAATTTCAATTTTTTTAGGTTTTGGGTGGATTTTTCAACTTTTTGGGGGTGGTCACGAATTAAAGTCCTCTTCGCTCTAGGACGCATATTTAAGGAGATATGGGCAAAATAAGTTTTTCGTATAAAAATTTCAATTTTTTTAGGTTTTGAGTGGATTTTTCAACTTTTTGGGGGAGGTCACGAATTAAAGTCCTCTTTGCTCTAGGACGTGTGAGGACAAAAGTCGTCTACTCGTTTTTGTCCACATCGAAATTGTTTTCTTTAATGAATTTTATAAAGAAAACTAATTATCGGTAATATAATTTTGAATATGTTCTGTGGGTAACGGAAAACCCTAGCGGATAAAACAAGAGCTACTATGGCAGGATTGGTAACATTGCCATGTAGGGGGACATTGGCAACACAGGCTGTGCATCTTAGTTGGCATCGCTGGGGTGTTGGGGAGAATATAAAAAGGCGAGCACTCGCACAGGAAGGGTGAGTTCGCCAGTAGCCGGCCAACAGGTAGGACTATTTTGGGATCATAGCGTTGTAACGCAGTGACCAAAATATTACTATTTAGACTGCTAGGAAAGTGGGAAAGTTGTGACTTCCCCTTTTCTAACAATTTGCCCCGGTAATAGGTGGTTGTTGTTACAACCGCTCCGTCGCTGCCGCCCGCGGTTGTTGTTACAACTGCGCCATCGCCACCGTCCGTGGTTGTTGTTACAACTGCGCCATCGTCGCCGGTTGTGGTTGTCGTTACAACCGCTCCGTCGCTGCCGCTCGTGGTTGTTGTTACAACCGCGCCATCGCCGCCGTCCGTGGTTGTTGTTACAACTGCGCCATCGCCGCCGTCCGTGGTTGTTGTTACAACTGCGCCATCGCCGCCGTCCGTGGTTGTTGTTACAACTGCGCCATCGCCGCCGTCCGTGGTTGTTGTTACAACTGCGCCATCGTCGCCGTCCGTGGTTGTTGTTACAACTGCGCCATCTCCGCCGGTTGTGGTTGTTGTTACAACCGCGCCATCGCCGCCGTCAGTGGTTGTTGTTACAACTGCGTCATCGTCGCCGGTTGTGGTTGTCGTTACAACCGCCTCGTCGCTGCCGCCCGTGGTTGTTGTTACAACTGCGTCATCGTCGCCGGTTGTGGTTGTCGTTACAACCGCTCCGTCGCTGCCGTCCGTGGTTGTTGTTACAACTACGCCATCGGTACTGTCGCTGTGGCCTGTCATCAGTTTAGCATCGAATCGACGCCGTAAGCCGTTTATCTACGTCCGCATCTTCGTCCATCGTCTCTGGCCGTACGAATCTGTGTTTATGTAGATGTGTGTGAATATAGTGTTAATGTTGTGTATGAGACCAATAAAATTATAACGTTGATTGAAAACATAAATAAAGCCTGGTCAGTGTTTTTCTCTTTCTGTGGAAATATAAATATTTTGTAACGACCCTGGACACCCTGAGTTTGCCCCAGCTTTAAAGTGAAAACACGTCGTTACAGACGCATATTTAAGGAGATATGGGCAAAAGAAGTTTTTCATATAAAAATTTCAATTTTTTTAGGTTTTGGATGGATTTTTTAATTTTTTGGGGGAGGTCACGAATTAAAGTCCTTTTCGCTCTAGGACGCTTAGTTTAGGAGATATGGGCAAAAGAAGTTTTTCATGTAAAAATTTCAATTTTTTTAGGTTTTGGGTGGATTTTTCAATTTTTTGGGGGAGGTCACGAATTAAAGTCCTTTTCGCTCTAGGACGCTTAGTTTAGGAGATATGGGCAAAAGAAGTTTTTCATATAAAAATTTCAATTTTTTTAGGTTTTGGGTAGATTTTTCAATTTTTTTGGGGGTGGTCACGAATTAAAGTCCTTTTCGCTCTAGGACGCATATTTAAGGAGATATGGGCAAAAGAAGTTTTTCATATAAAAATTTCAATTTTTTTAGGTTTTGGATGGATTTTTCAAGTTTTTGGGGGTGGTCACGAATTAAAGTCCTTTTCGCTCTAGGACGCATATTTAAGGAGATATGGGCAAAAGAAGTTTTTCATATAAAAATTTCAATTTTTTTTAGGTTTTTCAATTTTTTGGGGGAGGTCACGAATTAAAGGCCTTTTCGCTCTAGGACGCATATTTAAGGAGATATGGGCAAAAGAAGTTTTTCGTATAAAAATTTCAATTTTTTTAGGTTTTGGGTGGATTTTTCAACTTTTTGGGGGTGGTCACGAATTAAAGTCCTCTTCGCTCTAGGACGCATATTTAAGGAGATATGGGCAAAAGAAGTTTTTCATATAAAAATTTCAATTTTTTTAGGTTTTGGGTGGATTTTTCAATTTTTTGGGGGAGGTCACGAATTAAAGTCCTTTTCGCTCTAGGACGCATATTTAAGGAGATATAGGCAAAAGAAGTTTTTCATTTAAAAATTTCAATTTTTTTAGGTTTTGGGTGGATTTTTCAATTTTTTGGGGGAGGTCACGAATTAAAGTCCTTTTCGCTCTAGGACGCATATTTAAGGAGATATAGGCAAAAGAAGTTTTTCATATAAAAATTTCAATTTTTTTAGGTTTTGGGTGGATTTTTCAATTTTTTGGGGGTGGTCACGAATTAAAGTCCTTTTCGCTCTAGGACGCTTAGTTTAGGAGATATGGGCAAAAGAAGTTTTTCATATAAAAATTTCAATTTTTTTAGGTTTTGGGTGGATTTTTCAATTTTTGGGGGGTGGTCACGAATTAAAGTCCTCTTCGCTCTAGGACGCATATTTAAGGAGATATGGGCAAAAGAAGTTTTTCGTATAAAAATTTCAATTTTTTTAGGTTTTGAGTGGATTTTTCAACTTTTTGGGGGAGGTCACGAATTAAAGTCCTCTTCGCTCTAGGACGCATATTTAAGGAGATATGGGCAAAAGAAGTTTTTCATATAAAAATTTCAATTTTTTTAGGTTTTGGGTGGATTTTGCAATTTTTGGGGGTGGTCACGAATTAAAGTCCTTTTCGCTCTAGGACGCATATTTAAGAAGATATGGGCAAAAGAAGTTTTTCATATAAAAATTTCAATTTTTTTAGGTTTTGGGTGGATTTTTCACTTTTTTGGGGGTGGTCACGAATTAAAGTCCTTGTCGCTCTAGGACGCATATTTAAGGAGATATGGGCAAAAGAAGTTTTTCATATAAAAATTTCAATTTTTTTTAGGCTTTGGGTGGATTTTTCAATTTTTTGGGGGAGGTCACGAATTAAAGTCCTTTTCGCTCTAGGACGCATATTTAAGGAGATATGGGCAAAAGAAGTTTTTCATATAAAAATTTCAATTTTTTTAGGTTTTGGGTGGATTTTTCAATTTTTTGGGGGTGGTCACGAATTAAAGTCCTCTTCGCTCTAGGACGCATATTTAAGGAGATATGGGCAAAAGAAGTTTTTCGTATAAAAATTTCAATTTTTTTAGGTTTTGAGGGGATTTTTCAACTTTTTGGGGGAGGTCACGAATTAAAGTCCTCTTTGCTCTAGGAAGCATATTTAAGGAGATATGGGCAAAAGAAGTTTTTCGTATAAAAATTTAAATTTTTTTAGGTTTTGGGTGGATTTTTCAATTTTTTGGGGGTGGTCACGAATTAAAGTCCTTTTCGCTCTAGGACGCATATTTAAGGAGATATGGGCAAAAGAAGTTTTTCGTATAAAAATTTCAATTTTTTTAGGTTTTGAGTGGATTTTTCAACTTTTTGGGGGAGGTCACGAATTAAAGTCCTTTTCGCTCTAGGACGCTTAGTTTAGGAGATATGGGCAAAAGAAGTTTTTCATATAAAAATTTCAATTTTTTTAGGTTTTGGGTGGATTTTTCAATTTTTTGGGGGAGGTCACGAATTAAAGTCCTTTTCGCTCTAGGACGCTTAGTTTAGGAGATATGGGCAAAAGGAGTTTTTCATATAAAAATTTAAATTTTTTTAGGTTTTGGGTGGATGTTTCAATTTTTTGGGGGTGGTCACGAATTAAAGTCCTTTTCGCTCTAGGACGCATATTTAAGGAGATATGGGCAAAAGAAGTTTTTCATATAAAAATTTCATTTTTTTAGGTTTTGGGTGGATTTTTCAATTTTTTGGGGGAGGTCACGAATTAAAGTCCTTTTCGCTCTAGGACGCTTAGTTTAGGAGATATGGGCAAAAGAAGTTTTTCATATAAAAATTTCAATTTTTTTAGGTTTTGGGTGGATTTTTCAATTTTTTGGGGGAGGTCACGAATTAAAGTCCTTTTCGCTCTAGGACGCTTAGTTTAGGAGATATGGGCAAAAGAAGTTTTTCATATAAAAATTTCAATTTTTTTAGGTTTTGGGTGGATTTTTCAATTTTTTGGGGGTGGTCACGAATTAAAGTCCTTTTCGCTCTAGGACGCATATTTAAGGAGATATGGGCAAAAGAAGTTTTTCGTATAAAAATTTCAATTTTTTTAGGTTTTGAGTGGATTTTTCAACTTTTTGGGGGAGGTCACGAATTAAAGTCCTCTTCGCTCTAGGACGCATATTTAAGGAGATATGGGCAAAGAAGTTTTTCATATAAAAATTTCAATTTTTTTAGGTTTTGGATGGAATTTTTAATTTTTTGGGGGAGGTCACGAATTAAAGTCCTTTTCGCTCTAGGAAGCTTAGTTTAGGAGATATGGGCAAAAGAAGTTTTTCATATAAAAATTTCAATATTTTTAGGTTTTGGGTGGATTTTTCAATTTTTTAGTGGTGGTCACGAATTAAAGTCCTTTTCGCTCTAGGACGCATATTTAAGGAGATATGGGCAAAAGAAGTTTTTCATATAAAAATTTCAATTTTTTTAGGTTTTGGGTGGATTTTTCAATTTTTTGGGGGAGGACACGAATTAAAGTGGATTTTTCAATTTTTTGGTGGAGGTCACGAATTAAAGTCCTTTTCGCTCTAGGACGCATATTTAAGGAGATATGGGCAAAAGAAGTTTTTCAAATAAAAATTTCAATTTTTTTAGGTTTTGGGTGGATTTTTCAATTTTTTGGGGGTGGTCACGAATTAAAGTCCTTTTCGCTCTAGGACGCTTAGTTTAGGAGATATGGGCAAAAGAAGTTTTTCATATAAAAATTTCAATTTTTTTAGGTTTTGGGTGGATTTTTCAATTTTTTGGGGGTGGTCACGAATTAAAGTCCTTTTCGCTCTAGGACGCTTAGTTTAGGAGATATGGGCAAAAGAAGTTTTTCATATAAAAATTTCAATTCTTTTAGGTTTTGGGTGGATTTTTCAATTTTTTGGGGGGGTCACGAATTAAAGTCCTTTTCGCTCTAGGACGCTTAGTTTAGGAGATATGGGCAAAAGAAGTTTTTCATATAAAAATTTAAATTTTTTTAGGTTTTGGGTGGATGTTTCAATTTTTTGGGGGTGGTCACGAATTAAAGTCCTTTTCGCTCTAGGACGCATATTTAAGGAGATATGGGCAAAAGAAGTTTTTCATATAAAAATTTCAATTTTTTTAGGTTTTGGGTGGATTTTTCAATTTTTTGGGGGTGGTCACGAATTAAAGTCCTTTTCGCTCTAGGACGCTTAGTTTAGGAGATATGGGCAAAAGAAGTTTTTCATATAAAAATTTCAATTTTTTTTAGGTTTTGGGTCGATTTTTCAATTTTTTGGGGGTGGTCACGAATTAAAGTCCTTTTCGCTCTAGGACGCATATTTAAGGAGATATGGGCAAAAGAAGTTTTTCATATAAAAATTTCAATTTTTTTAGGTTTTGGGTGGATTTTTCAATTTTTTGGGGGTGGTCACGAATTAAAGTCCTTTTCGCTCTAGGACGCTTAGTTTAGGAGATATGGGCAAAAGAAGTTTTTCATATAAAAATTTCAATTTTTTTAGGTTTTGGGTGGATTTTTCAATTTTTTGGGGGTGGTCACGAATTAAAGTCCTTTTCGCTCTAGGACGCTTAGTTTAGGAGATATGGGCAAAAGAAGTTTTTCATATAAAAATTTCAATTTTTTTAGGTTTTGGGTTGATTTTTCAACTTTTTGGGGGTGGTCACGAATTAAAGTCCTCTTCGCTCTAGGACGCATATTTAAGGAGATATGGGCAAAAGAAGTTTTTCGTATAAAAATTTCAATTTTTTAGGTTTTGAGGGGATTTTTCAACTTTTTGGGGGAGGTCACGAATTAAAGTCCTCTTCGCTCTAGGACGCATATTTAAGGAGATATGGGCAAAAGAAGTTTTTCATATAAAAATTTCAATTTTGTTAGGTTTGGGTGGATTTTTCAATTTTTTTGGGGGTGGCCACGAATTAAAGTCCTTTTCGCTCTAGGACGCATATTTAAGGAGATATGGGCGAAATAAGTTTTTCATATAAAAATTTCAATTTTTTGAGGTTTTGGGTGGATTTTTCAATTTTTTGGGGGTGGTCACGAATTAAAGTCCTTTTCGCTCTAGAACGCATATTTAAGGAGATATGGGCAAAAGAAGTTTTTCATATAAAAATTTCAATTTTTTTTAGGTTTTGGGTGGATTTTTCAATTTTTTGGGGGAGGTCACGAATTAAAGTCCTTTTCGCTCTAGGACGCATATTTAAGGAGATATGGGCAAAAGAAGTTTTTCGTATAAAAATTTCAATTTTTTTAGGTTTTGGGTGGATTTTTCAACTTTTTGGGGGTGGTCACGAATTAAAGTCCTTTTCGCTTTAGGACGCTTAGTTTAGGAGATATGGACAAAACAAGTTTTTCATATAAAAATTTCAATTTTTTTAGGTTTTGGGTGGATTTTTCAATTTTTTGGGGGAGGTCACGAATTAAAGTCCTTTTCGCTCTAGGACGCATATTTAAGGAGATATAGGCAAAAGAAGTTTATCATATAAAAATTTAAATTTTTTTTAAGTTTTGGGTGGATTTTTCAATTTTTTAGGGGTGGTCACGAATTAAAGTCCTTTTCGCTCTAGGACGCTTAGTTTAGGAGATATGGGCAAAAGAAGTTTTTCATATAAAAATTTCAATTTTTTTAGGTTTTGGGTGGATTTTTCAACTTTTTGGGGGAGGTCACGAATTAAAGTCCTTTTCGCTCTAGGACGCATATTTAAGAAGATATGGGCAAAAGAAGTTTTTCATATAAAAATTTCAATTTTTTTAGGTTTTGGGTGGATTTTTCAATTTTTTGGGGGTGGTCACGAATTAAAGTCCTTTTCGCTCTAGGACGCATATTTAAGAAGATATGGGCAAAAGAAGTTTTTCATGTAAAAATTTCAATTTTTTTAGGTTTTGGGTGGATTTTTCAATATTTTGGGGGAGGTCACGAATTAAAGTCCTTTTCGCTCTAGGACGCATATTTAAGGAGATATAGGCAATAGAAGTTTATCATATAAAAATTTAAATTTTTTTTAGGTTTTGGGTGGATTTTTCAATTTTTTAGGGGTGGTCACGAAGTAAAGTCCTCTTCGCTCTAGGACGCATATTTAAGGAGATATGGGCAAAAGAAGTTTTTCGTATAAAAATTTCAATTTTTTTAGGTTTTGAGTGAATTTTTCAACTTTTTGGGGGAGGTCACGAATTAAAGGCCTTTTCGCTCTAGGACGCATATTTAAGAAGATATGGGCAAAAGAAGTTTTTCATATAAAAATTTAAATTTTTTTTAAGGTTTTGAGTGGATTTTTCAATTTTTTGGGGGAGGTCACGAATTAAAGTCCTTTTCGCTCTAGGACGCATATTTAAGGAGATATGGGCAAAAGAAGTTTTTCATATAAAAATTTCAATTTTTTTAGGTTTTGGGTGGATTTTTCAATTTTTTGGGGGTGGTCACGAATTAAAGTCCTTTTCGCTCTAGGACGCATATTTAAGAAGATATGGGCAAAAGAAGTTTTTCATATAAAAATTTAAATTTTTTTAGGTTTTGGGTGGATTTTTCAATTTTTGGGGGGTGGTCACGAATTAAAGTCCTTTTCGCTCTAGGACGCATATTTAAGGAGATATGGGCAAAAGAAGTTTTTCATATTAAAATTTAAATTTTTTTTAGGTTTTGGGTGGATTTTTCAATTTTTTGGGGGAGGTCACGAATTAAAGTCCTTTTCGCTCTAGGACGCATATTTAAGGAGATATGGGCAAAAGAAGTTTTTCATATAAAAATTTCAATTTTTTTAGGTTTTGGGTGGATTTTTCAACTTTTTGTGGGTGGTCACGAATTAAAGTCCTCTTCGCTCTAGGACGCATATTTAAGGAGATATGGGCAAAAGAAGTTTTTCGTATAAAAATTTCAATTTTTTTAGGTTTTGAGTGGATTTTTCAACTTTTTGGGTGAGGTCACGAATTAAAGTCCTCTTTGCTCTAGGAAGCATATTTAAGGAGATATGGGCAAAAGTAGTTTTTCGTATAAAAATTTCAATTTTTTTAGGTTTTGGGTGGATTTTTCAATTTTTTGGGGGTGGTCACGAATTAAAGTCCTTTTCGCTCTAGGACGCGTAGTTTAGGAGATATGGACAAAAGAAGTTTTTCATATAAAAATTTCAATTTTTTTAGGTTTTGGGTGGATTTTTCAATTTTTTGGGGGAGGTCACGAATTAAAGTCCTTTTCGCTCTAGGACGCATATTTAAGGAGATATAGGCAAAAGAAGTTTATCATATAAAAATTTAAATTTTTTTTAGGTTTTGGGTGGATTTTTCAATTTTTTAGGGGTGGTCACGAATTAAAGTCCTTTTCGCTCTAGGACGCTTAGTTTAGGAGATATGGGCAAAAGAAGTTTTTCATATAAAACTTTCAATTTTTTTAGGTTTTGGGTGGATTTTTCAACTTTTTGGGGGAGGTCACGAATTAAAGTCCTTTTCGCTCTAGGACGCATATTTAAGAAGATATGGGCAAAAGAAGTTTTTCATATAAAAATTTAAATTTTTTTTAAGGTTTTGAGTGGATTTTTCAATTTTTTGGGGGAGGTCACGAATTAAAGTCCTTTTCGCTCTAGGACGCATATTTAAGGAGATATGGGCAAAAGAAGTTTTTCATATAAAAATTTCAATTTTTTTAGGTTTTGGGTGGATTTTTCAATTTTTTGGGGGTGGTCACGAATTAAAGTCCTTTTCGCTCTAGGACGCATATTTAAGAAGATATGGGCAAAAGAAGTTTTTCATATAAAAATTTAAATTTTTTTAGGTTTTGGGTGGATTTTTCAATTTTTTGGGGGAGGTCACGAATTAAAGTCCTTTTCGGTCTAGGACGCATATTTAAGGAGATATAGGCAAAAGAAGTTTATCATATAAAAATTTAAATTTTTTTTAGGTTTTGGGTGGATTTTTCAATTTTTTAGGGGTGGTCACGAAGTAAAGTCCTCTTCGCTCTAGGACGCATATTTAAGGAGATATGGGCAAAAGAAGTTTTTCGTATAAAAATTTCAATTTTTTTAGGTTTTGAGTGGATTTTTCAACTTTTTGGGGGAGGTCACGAATTAAAGTCCTTTTCGCTCTAGGACGCATATTTAAGAAGATATGGGCAAAAGAAGTTTTTCATATAAAAATTTAAATTTTTTTTAAGGTTTTGAGTGGATTTTTCAATTTTTTGGGGGAGGTCACGAATTAAAGTCCTTTTCGCTCTAGGACGCATATTTAAGGAGATATGGGCAAAAGAAGTTTTTCATATAAAAATTTAAATTTTTTTAGGTTTTGGGTGGATTTTTCAATTTTTTGGGGGTGGTCACGAATTAAAGTCCTTTTCGCTCTAGGACGCATATTTAAGAAGATATGGGCAAAAGAAGTTTTTCATATAAAAATTTCAATTTTTTTAGGTTTTGGGTGGATTTTTCAATTTTTGGGGGGTGGTCACGAATTAAAGTCCTTTTCGCTCTAGGACGCATATTTAAGGAGATATGGGCAAAAGAAGTTTTTCATATAAAAATTTAAATTTTTTTTAGGTTTTGGGTGGATTTTTCAATTTTTTGGGGGAGGTCACGAATTAAAGTCCTTTTCGCTCTAGGACGCATATTTAAGGAGATATGGGCAAAAGAAGTTTTTCATATAAAAATTTCAATTTTTGTAGGTTTTGGGTGGATTTTTCAACTTTTTGTGGGTGGTCACGAATTAAAGTCCTCTTCGCTCTAGGACGCATATTTAAGGAGATATGGGCAAAAGAAGTTTTTCGTATAAAAATTTCAATTTTTTTAGGTTTTGAGTGGATTTTTCAACTTTTTGGGGGAGGTCACGAATTAAAGTCCTCTTTGCTCTAGGAAGCATATTTAAGGAGATATGGGCAAAAGTAGTTTTTCGTATAAAAATTTCAATTTTTTTAGGTTTTGGGTGGATTTTTCAATTTTTTGGGGGTGGTCACGAATTAAAGTCCTTTTCGCTCTAGGACGCTTAGTTTAGGAGATATGGGCAAAAGAAGTTTTTCATATAAAAATTTATTTTTTTTTAGGTTTTGGGTGGATTTTTCAATTTTTTGGGGGAGGTCACGAATTAAAGTCCTTTTCGCTCTAGGACGCTTAGTTTAGGAGATATGGGCAAAAGAAGTTTTTCATATAAAAATTTAAATTTTTTTAGGTTTTGGGTGGACTTTTCAATTTTTTGGGGGTGGTCACGAATTAAAGTCCTTTTCGCTCTAGGACGCATATTTAAGGAGATATGGGCAAAAGAAGTTTTTCATATAAAAATTTCAATTTTTTTAGGTTTTGGGTGGATTTTTCAATTTTTTGGGGGTGGTCACGAATTAAAGTCCTTTTCGCTCTAGGACGCTTAGTTTAGGAGATATGGGCAAAAGAAGTTTTTCATATAAAAATTTAATTTTTTTTAGGTTTTGGGTGGATTTTTCAATTTTTTGGGGGAGGTCACGAATTAAAGTCCTTTTCGCTCTAGGACGCATATTTAAGGAGATATAGGCAAAAGAAGTTTATCATATAAAAATTTAAATTTTTTTTAGGTTTTGGGTGGATTTTTCAATTTTTTAGGGGTGGTCACGAATTAAAGTCCTTTTCGCTCTAGGACGCTTAGTTTAGGAGATATGGGCAAAAGAAGTTTTTCATATAAAAATTTCAATTTTTTTAGGTTTTGGGTGGATTTTTCAACTTTTTGGGGGAGGTCACGAATTAAAGTCCTTTTCGCTCTAGGACGCATATTTAAGAAGATATGGGCAAAAGAAGTTTTTCATATAAAAATTTAAATTTTTTTTAAGGTTTTGAGTGGATTTTTCAATTTTTTGGGGGAGGTCACGAATTAAAGTCCTTTTCGCTCTAGGACGCATATTTAAGGAGATATGGGCAAAAGAAGTTTTTCATATAAAAATTTCAATTTTTTTAGGTTTTGGGTGGATTTTTCACTTTTTTGGGGGTGGTCACGAATTAAAGTCCTTTTCGCTCTAGGACGCATATTTAAGAAGATATGGGCAAAAGAAGTTTTTCATATAAAAATTTAAATTTTTTTAGGTTTTGGGTGGATTTTTCAATTTTTTGGGGGAGGTCACGAATTAAAGTCCTTTTCGGTCTAGGACGCATATTTAAGGAGATATAGGCAAAAGAAGTTTATCATATAAAAATTTAAATTTTTTTTAGGTTTTGGGTGGATTTTTCAATTTTTTAGGGGTGGTCACGAAGTAAAGTCCTCTTCGCTCTAGGACGCATATTTAAGGAGATATGGGCAAAAGAAGTTTTTCGTATAAAAATTTCAATTTTTTTAGGTTTTGAGTGGATTTTTCAACTTTTTGGGGGAGGTCACGAATTAAAGTCCTTTTCGCTCTAGGACGCATATTTAAGAAGATATGGGCAAAAGAAGTTTTTCATATAAAAATTTAAATTTTTTTTAAGGTTTTGAGTGGATTTTTCAATTTTTTGGGGGAGGTCACGAATTAAAGTCCTTTTCGCTCTAGGACGCATATTTAAGGAGATATGGGCAAAAGAAGTTTTTCATATAAAAATTTCAATTTTTTTAGGTTTTGGGTGGATTTTTCAATTTTTTGGGGGTGGTCACGAATTAAAGTCCTTTTCGCTCTAGGACGCATATTTAAGAAGATATGGGCAAAAGAAGTTTTTCATATAAAAATTTCAATTTTTTTAGGTTTTGGGTGGATTTTTCAATTTTTGGGGGGTGGTCACGAATTAAAGTCCTTTTCGCTCTAGGACGCATATTTAAGGAGATATGGGCAAAAGAAGTTTTTCATATAAAAATTTAAATTTTTTTTAGGTTTTGGGTGGATTTTTCAATTTTTTGGGGGAGGTCACGAATTAAAGTCCTTTTCGCTCTAGGACGCATATTTAAGGAGATATGGGCAAAAGAAGTTTTTCATATAAAAATTTCAATTTTTTTAGGTTTTGGGTGGATTTTTCAACTTTTTGTGGGTGGTCACGAATTAAAGTCCTCTTCGCTCTAGGACGCATATTTAAGGAGATATGGGCAAAAGAAGTTTTTCGTATAAAAATTTCAATTTTTTTAGGTTTTGAGTGGATTTTTCAACTTTTTGGGGGAGGTCACGAATTAAAGTCCTCTTTGCTCTAGGAAGCATATTTAAGGAGATATGGGCAAAAGTAGTTTTTCGTATAAAAATTTCAATTTTTTTAGGTTTTGGGTGGATTTTTCAATTTTTTGGGGGTGGTCACGAATTAAAGTCCTTTTCGCTCTAGGACGCTTAGTTTAGGAGATATGGGCAAAAGAAGTTTTTCATATAAAAATTTAATTTTTTTTAGGTTTTGGGTGGATTTTTCAATTTTTTGGGGGAGGTCACGAATTAAAGTCCTTTTCGCTCTAGGACGCTTAGTTTAGGAGATATGGGCAAAAGAAGTTTTTCATATAAAAATTTAAATTTTTTTAGGTTTTGGGTGGACTTTTCAATTTTTTGGGGGTGGTCACGAATTAAAGTCCTTTTCGCTCTAGGACGCATATTTAAGGAGATATGGACAAAAGAAGTTTTTCGTATAAAAATTTCAATTTTTTTAGATTTTGAGTGGATTTTTCAACTTTTTGGGAGAGGTCACGAATTAAAGTCCTTTTCGCTCTAGGACGCATATTTAAGGAGATATGGGCAAAAGAAGTTTTTCATATAAAAATTTCAATTTTTTTAGGTTTTGAATGGATTTTTTAATTTTTTGGGGGAGGTCACGAAGTAAAGTCCTTTTCGCTCTAGGACGCTTAGTTTAGGAGATATGGGCAAAAGAAGTTTTTCATATAAAAATTTCAATTTTTTTAGGTTTTGGGTGGATTTTTCAATTTTTTAGTGGTGGTCACGAATTAAAGTCCTTTTCGCTCTAGGACGCTTAGTTTAGGAGATATGGGCAAAAGAAGTTTTTCATATAAAAATTTCAATTTTTTTAGGTTTTGGGTGGATTTTTCAATTTTTTGGGGGTGGTCACGAATTAAAGTCCTTTTCGCTCTAGGACGCATATATAAGGAGATATGGGCAAAAGAAGTTTTTCATATAAAAATTTCAATTTTTTTAGGTTTTGGGTGGATTTTTCAATTTTTTGGGGGTGGTCACGAATTAAAGTCCTTTTCGCTCTAGGACGCTTAGTTTAGGAGATATGGGCAAAAGAAGTTTTTCATATAAAAATTTAAATTTTTTTAGGTTTTGGATGGATTTTTCAATTTTTTGGTGGAGGTCACGAATTAAAGTCCTTTTCGCTCTAGGACGCATATTTAAGGAGATATGGGCAAAAGAAGTTTTTCAAATAAAAATTTCAATTTTTTTAGGTTTTGGGTGGATTTTTCAATTTTTTGGGGGTGGTCACGAATTAAAGTCCTTTTCGCTCTAGGACGCTTAGTTTAGGAGATATGGGCAAAAGAAGTTTTTCATATAAAAATTTCAATTTTTTTAGGTTTTGGGTGGATTTTTCAATTTTTTTAGTGGTGGTCACGAATTAAAGTCCTTTTCGCTCTAGGACGCTTAGTTTAGGAGATATGGGCAAAAGAAGTTTTTCATATAAAAATTTAAATTTTCTTAGGTTGTGGATGGATTTTTCAATTTTTTGGTGGAGGTCACGAATTAAAGTCCTTTTCGCTCTAGGACGCATATTTAAGAAGATATGGGCAAAAGAAGTTTTTCGTATAAAAATTTCAATTTTTTTAGGTTTTGGGTGGATTTTTCAATTTTTTGGTGGTGGTCACGAATTAAAGTCCTTTTCGCTCTAGGACGCTTAGTTTAGGAGATATGGGCAAAAGAAGTTTTTCATATAAAAATTTCAATTTTTTTAGGTTTTGGGTGGATTTTTCAATTTTTTGGGGGAGGTCACGAATTAAAGTCCTTTTCGCTCTAGGACGCTTAGTTTAGGAGATATGGGCAAAAGAAGTTTTTCATATAAAAATTTAAATTTTTTTAGGTTTTGGGTGGATTTTTCAATTTTTTGGGGGTGGTCACGAATTAAAGTCCTTTTCGCTCTAGGACGCATATTTAAGGAGATATGGGCAAAAGAAGTTTTTCGTATAAAAATTTCAATTTTTTTAGATTTTGAGTGGATTTTTCAACTTTTTGGGGGAGGTCACGAATTAAAGTCCTCTTCGCTCTAGGACGCATATTTAAGGAGATATGGGCAAAAGAAGTTTTTCATATAAAAATTTCAATTTTTTTAGGTTTTGGATGGATTTTTTAATTTTTTGGGGGAGGTCACGAATTAAAGTCCTTTTCGCTCTAGGACGCGTAGTTTAGGAGATATGGGCAAAAGAAGTTTTTCATATAAAAATTTCAATTTTTTTAGGTTTTGGGTGGATTTTTCAATTTTTTAGTGGTGGTCACGAATTAAAGTCCTTTTCGCTCTAGGACGCTTAGTTTAGGAGATATGGGCAAAAGAAGTTTTTCATATAAAAATTTCAATTTTTTTAGGTTTTGGGTGGATTTTTCAATTTTTTGGGGGTGGTCACGTATTAAAGTCCTTTTCGCTCTAGGACGCATATTTAAGGAGATATGGGCGAAATAAGTTTTTCATATAAAAATTTCAATTTTTTTTAGGTTTTGGGTGGATTTTTCAATTTTTTGGGGGTGGTCACGAATTAAAGTCCTTTTCGCTCTAGGACGCTTAGTTTAGGAGATATGGGCAAAAGAAGTTTTTCATATAAAAATTTAAATTTTTTTAGGTTTTGGATGGATTTTTCAATTTTTTGTTGGAGGTCACGAATTAAAGTCCTTTTCGCTCTAGGACGCATATTTAAGGAGATATGGGCAAAAGAAGTTTTTCAAATAAAAATTTCAATTTTTTTAGGTTTTGGGTGGATTTTTCAAATTAAATCACGAATTAAAGTCCTTTTCGCTCTAGGACGCTTAGTTTAGGAGATATGGGCAAAAGAATTTTTTCATATAAAAATTTCAATTTTTTTAGGTTTTGGGTGGATTTTTCAATTTTTTGGGGGAGGTCACGAATAAAAGTCCTTTTCGCTCTAGGACGCTTAGTTTAGGAGATATGGGCAAAAGAAGTTTTTCATATAAAAATTTAAATTTTTTTAGGTTTTGGGTGGATTTTTCAATTTTTTGGGGGTGGTCACGAATTAAAGTCCTTTTCGCTCTAGGACGCATATTTAAGGAGATATGGGCAAAAGAAGTTTTTCATATAAAAATTTCAATTTTTTTAGGTTTTGGATGGATTTTTTAATTTTTTGGGGGAGGTCACGAATTAAAGTCCTTTTCGCTCTAGGACGCTTAGTTTAGGAGATATGGGCAAAAGAAGTTTTTCATATAAAAATTTCAATTTTTTTAGGTTTTGGGTGGATTTTTCAATTTTTTAGTGGTGGTCACGAATTAAAGTCCTTTTCGCTCTAGGACGCTTAGTTTAGGAGATATGGGCAAAAGAAGTTTTTCATATAAAAATTTCAATTTTTTTAGGTTTTGGGTGGATTTTTCAATTTTTTGGGGGTGGTCACGAATTAAAGTCCTTTTCGCTCTAGGACGCTTAGTTTAGGAGATATGGGCAAAAGAAGTTTTTCATATAAAAATTTCAATTTTTTTAGGTTTTGGGTGGATTTTTCAATTTTTTGGGGGTGGTCACGAATTAAAGTCCTTTTCGCTCTAGGACGCTTAGTTTAGGAGATATGGGCAAAAGAAGTTTTTCATATAAAAATTTAAATTTTTTTAGGTTTTGGATGGATTTTTCAATTTTTTGTTGGAGGTCACGAATTAAAGTCCTTTTCGCTCTAGGACGCATATTTAAGGAGATATGGGCAAAAGAAGTTTTTCAAATAAAAATTTCAATTTTTTTAGGTTTTGGGTGGATTTTTCAATTTTTTGGGGGTGGTCAGGAATTAAAGTCCTTTTCGCTCTAGGACGCTTACTTTAGGAGATATGGGCAAAAGAAGTTTTTCATATAAAAATTTCAATTTTTTTAGGTTTTGGGTGGATTTTTCAATTTTTTTAGTGGTGGTCACGAATTAAAGTCCTTTTCGCTCTAGGACGCTTAGTTTAGGAGATATGGGCAAAAGAAGTTTTTCATATAAAAATTTCAATTTTTTTAGGTTTTGGGTGGATTTTTCAATTTTTTGGGGGTGGTCACGAATTAAAGTCCTTTTCGTTCTAGGACGCATATTTAAGGAGATATGGGCAAAAGAAGTTTTTCGTATAAAAATTTCAATTTTTTTAGATTTTGAGTGGATTTTTCAACTTTTTGGGGGAGGTCACGAATTAAAGTCCTCTTCGCTCTAGGACGCATATTTAAGGAGATATGGGCAAAAGAAGTTTTTCATATAAAAATTTAAATTTTTTTAGGTTTTGGGTGGATTTTTCAATTTTTTGGTGGAGGTCACGAATTAAAGTCCTTTTCGCTCTAGGACGCTTAGTTTAGGAGATATGGGCAAAAGAAGTTTTTCGTATAAAAATTTCAATTTTTTTAGGTTTTGGGTGGATTTTTCATTTTTTTGGGGTGGCCACGAATTAAAGTCCTTTTCGCTCTAGGACGCTTAGTTTAGGAGATATGGGCAAAAGAAGTTTTTCATATAAAAATTTAAATTTTTTTAGGTTTTGGATGGATTTTTCAATTTTTTGGGGGAGGTCACGAATTAATGTCCTTTTCGCTCTAGGACGCATATTTAAGGAGATATGGGCAAATGAAGTTTTTCAAATAAAAATTCCAATTTTTTTAGGTTTTGGTGGATTTTTCAATTTTTTGGGGGTGGTCACGAATTAAAGTCCTTTTCGCTCTAGGACGCTTAGTTTAGGAGATATGGGCAAAAGAAGTTTTTCATATAAAAATTTCAATTTTTTTAGGTTTTGGGTGCATTTTTCAATTTTTTGGGGGTGGTCACGAATTAAAGTCCTTTTCGCTCTAGGACGCTTAGTTTAGGAGATATGGGCAAAAGAAGTTTTTCATATAAAAATTTCAATTTTTTTAGGTTTTGGGTGGATTTTTCAATTTTTTGGGGTGGTCACGAATTAAAGTCCTTTTCGCTCTAGGACGCATATTTAAGGAGATATGGGCAAAAGAAGTTTTTCATATAAAAATTTAATTTTTTTTTAGGTTTTGGGTGGATTTTTCAATTTTTTGCGGGTGGTCACGAATTAAAGTCCTTTTCGCTCTAGGACGCATATTTAAGGAGATATGGGCAAAAGAAGTTGTTCATATAAAAATTTCAATTTTTTTAGATTTTGGGTGGATTTTTCAATTTTTTGGGGGAGGTCACGAATTAAAGTCCTTTTCGCTCTAGGACGCTTAATTTAGGAGATATGGGCAAAAGAAGTTTTTCATATAAAAATTTCATTTTTTTTAGGTTTTGGGTGGATTTTTCAATTTTTTGGGGGTGGTCACGAATTAAAGTCCTTTTCGCTCTAGGACGCTTGGTTTAGGAGATATGGGCAAAAGAAGTTTTTCATATAAAAATTTCAATTTTTTTAGGGTGGATTTTTCAATTTTTTGGTGGTGGTCCTTTTCGCTCTAGGACGCTTAGTTTAGGAGATATGGGCAAAAGAAGTTTTTCATATAAAAATTTCAATTTTTTTAGGTTTTGGGTGGATTTTTCAATTTGTTAGTGGTGGTAACGAATTAAAGTCCTTTTCGCTCTAGGACGCATATTTAAGGAGATATGGGCAAAAGAAGTTTTTCATATAAAAATTTCAATTTTTTTAGGTTTTGGGTGGATTTTTCAATTTTTTGGGGGAGGTCACGAATTAAAGTCCTTTTCGCTCTAGGACGCTTAGTTTAAGAGATATGGGCAAAAAAGTTTTTCATATAAAAATTTCAATTTTTTTAGGTTTTGGGTGGATTTTTCAATTTTTTGGGGGTGGTCACGAATTAAAGTCCTTTTCGCTCTAGGACGCTTAGTTTAGGAGATATGGGCAAAATAAGTTTTTCATATAAAAATTTCAATTTTTTTAGGTTTTGGGTGGATTTTTCAATTTTTGGGGGGCGCATATTTAAGGAGATATGGGCAAAAGAAGTTTTTCGTATAAAAATTTCAATTTTTTAGGTTTTGAGGGGATTTTTCAACTTTTTGGGGGAGGTCACGAATTAAAGTCCTCTTCGCTCTAGGACGCATATTTAAGGAGATATGGGCAAAAGAAGTTTTTCGTATAAAAATTTCAATTTTTTAGGTTTTGAGGGGATTTTTCAACTTTTTGGGGGAGGTCACGAATTAAAGTCCTCTTCGCTCTAGGACGCATATTTAAGGAGATATGGGCAAAAGAAGTTTTTCATATAAAAATTTCAATTTTGTTAGGTTTGGGTGGATTTTTCAATTTTTTTGGGGGTGGTCACGAATTAAAGTCCTTTTCGCTCTAGGACGCATATTTAAGGAGATATGGGCGAAATAAGTTTTTCATATAAAAATTTCAATTTTTTTAGGTTTTGGGTGGATTTTTCAATTTTTTGGGGGTGGTCACGAATTAAAGTCCTTTTCGCTCTAGGACGCATATTTAAGGAGATATGGGCAAAAGAAGTTTTTCATATAAAAATTTCAATTTTTTTTAGGTTTTGGGTGGATTTTTCAATTTTTTGGGGGAGGTCACGAATTAAAGTCCTTTTCGCTCTAGGACGCATATTTAAGGAGATATGGGCAAAAGAAGTTTTTCGTATAAAAATTTCAATTTTTTTAGGTTTTGGGTGGATTTTTCAACTTTTTGGGGGTGGTCACGAATTAAAGTCCTCTTCGCTCTAGGACGCATATTTAAGGAGATATGGGCAAAAGAAGTTTTTCATATAAAAATTTCAATTTTTTTAGGTTTTGGATGGATTTTTCAATTTTTTGGGGGAGGTCACGAATTAAAGTCCTTTTCGCTCTAGGACGCATATTTAAGGAGATATAGGCAAAAGAAGTTTATCATATAAACATTTAAATTTTTTTTAGGTTTTGGGTGGATTTTTCAATTTTTTAGGGGTGGTCACGAATTAAAGTCCTTTTCGCTCTAGGACGCTTAGTTTAGGAGATATGGGCAAAAGAAGTTTTTCATATAAAAATTTCAATTTTTTTAGGTTTTGGGTGGATTTTTCAATTTTTGGGGGGTGGTCACGAAGTAAAGTCCTCTTCGCTCTAGGACGCATATTTAAGGAGATATGGGAAAAAGAAGTTTTTCGTATAAAAATTTCAATTTTTTTAGGTTTTGAGTGGATTTTTCAACTTTTTGGGGGAGGTCACGAATTAAAGTCCTTTTCGCTCTAGGACGCATATTTAAGAAGATATGGGCAAAAGAAGTTTTTCATATAAAAATTTAAATTTTTTTTAGGTTTTGAGTGGATTTTTCAATATTTTGGGGGAGGTCACGAATTAAAGTCCTTTTCGCTCTAGGACGCATATTTAAGGAGATATGGGCAAAAGAAGTTTTTCATATAAAAATTTCAATTTTTTTAGGTTTTGGGTGGATTTTTCAATTTTTTGGGGGTGGTCACGAATTAAAGTCCTTTTCGCTCTAGGACGCATATTTAAGAAGATATGGGCAAAAGAAGATTTTCATATAAAAATTTCAATTTTTTTAGGTTTTGGGTGGATTTTTCAATTTTTTGGCGGTGGTCACGAATTAAAGTCCTTTTCGCTCTAGGACGCATATTTAAGGAGATATGGGCAAAAGAAGTTTTTCATATAAAAATTTAAATTTTTTTTAGGTTTTGGGTGGATTTTTCAATTTTTTGGGGGAGGTCACGAATTAAAGTCCTTTTCGCTCTAGGACGCATATTTAAGGAGATATGGGCAAAAGAAGTTTTTCATATAAAAATTTCAATTTTTTTAGGTTTTGGGTGGATTTTTCAACTTTTTGTGGGTGGTCACGAATTAAAGTCCTCTTCGCTCTAGGACGCATATTTAAGGTGATATGGGTAAAAGAAGTTTTTCGTATAAAAATTTCAATTTTTTTAGGTTTTGAGTGGATTTTTCAACTTTTTGGGGGAGGTCACGAATTAAAGTCCTCTTTGCTCTAGGAAGCATATTTAAGGAGATATGGGCAAAAGTAGTTTTTCGTATAAAAATTTCAATTTTTTTAGGTTTTGGGTGGATTTTTCAATTTTTTGGGGGTGGTCACGAATTAAAGTCCTTTTCGCTCTAGGACGCTTAGTTTAGGAGATATGGGCAAAAGAAGTTTTTCATATAAAAATTTCAATTTTTTTAGGTTTCGGGTGGATTTTTCAATTTTTTGGGGGAGGTCACGAATTAAAGTCCTTTTCGCTCTAGGACGCTTAGTTTAGGAGATATGGGCAAAAGAAGTTTTTCATATAAAAATTTAAATTTTTTTAGGTTTTTGGTGGATTTTTAAATTTTTTGGGCGTGG
The DNA here is from genome assembly GCF_050003625.1 of Haematobia irritans. NCBI lineage: Eukaryota > Metazoa > Arthropoda > Insecta > Diptera > Muscidae > Haematobia > Haematobia irritans. The sequence goes on along the minus strand of NC_134397.1, from coordinate 160,305,119 downwards.
TCACGAATTAAAGTCCTTTTCGCTCTAGGACGCATATTTAAGGAGATATGGGCAAAAGAAGTTTTTCGTATAAAAATTTCAATTTTTTTAGATTTTGAGTGGATTTTTCAACTTTTTGGGGGAGGTCACGAATTAAAGTCCTCTTCGCTCTAAGACGCATATTTAAGGAGATATGGGCAAAAGAAGTTTTTCATATAAAAATTTCAATTTTTTTAGGTTTTGGATGGATTTTTTAATTTTTTGGGGGAGGTCACGAAGTAAAGTCCTTTTCGCTCTAGGACGCTTAGTTTAGGAGATATGGGCAAAAGAAGTTTTTCATATAAAAATTTCAATTTTTTTAGGTTTCGGGTGGATTTTTCAATTTTTTGGGGGAGGTCACGAATTAAAGTCCTTTTCGCTCTAGGACGCTTAGTTTAGGAGATATGGGCAAAAGAAGTTTTTCATATAAAAATTTAAATTTTTTTAGGTTTTGGGTGGATTTTTCAATTTTTTGGGCGTGGTCACGAATTAAAGTCCTTTTCGCTCTAGGACGCATATTTAAGGAGATATGGGCAAAAGAAGTTTTTCGTATAAAAATTTCAATTTTTTTAGATTTTGAGTGGATTTTTCAACTTTTTGGGGGAGGTCACGAATTAAAGTCCTCTTCGCTCTAGGACGCATATTTAAGGAGATATGGGCAAAAGAAGTTTTTCATATAAAAATTTCAATTTTTTTAGGTTTTGGATGGATTTTTTAATTTTTTGGGGGAGGTCACGAAGTAAAGTCCTTTTCGCTCTAGGACGCTTAGTTTAGGAGATATGGGCAAAATAAGTTTTTCATATAAAAATTTCAATTTTTTTAGGTTTTGGGTGGATTTTTCAATTTTTTAGTGGTGGTCACGAATTAAAGTCCTTTTCGCTCTAGGACGCTTAGTTTAGGAGATATGGGCAAAAGAAGTTTTTCATATAAAAATTTCAATTTTTTTAGGTTTTGGGTGGATTTTTCAATTTTTTGGGGGTGGTCACGAATTAAAGTCCTTTTCGCTCTAGGACGCATATTTAAGGAGATATGGGCAAAAGAAGTTTTTCGTATAAAAATTTCAATTTTTTTAGGTTTTGGGTGGATTTTTCAATTTTTTGGGGGTGGTCACGAATTAAAGTCCTTTTCGCTCTAGGACGCTTAGTTTAGGAGATATGGGCAAAAGAAGTTTTTCATATAAAAATTTCAATTTTTTTAGGTTTTGGGTGGATTTTTCAATTTTTTGGGGGAGGTCACGAATTAAAGTCCTTTCCCTCTAGGACGCTTAGTTTAGGAGATATGGGCAAAAGAATTTTTTCATATAAAAATTTCAATTTTTTTAGGTTTTGGGTGGATTTTTCAATTTTTTGGATGAGGTCACGAATTAAAGTCCTTTTCGCTCTAGGACGCTTAGTTTAGGAGATATGGGCAAAAGAAGTTTTTCATATAAAAATTTAAATTTTTTTAGGTTTTGGATGGATTTTTCAATTTTTTGTTGGAGGTCACGAATTAAAGTCCTTTTCGCTCTAGGACGCATATTTAAGGAGATATGGGCAAAAGAAGTTTTTCAAATAAAAATTTCAATTTTTTTAGGTTTTGGGTGGATTTTTCAATTTTTTGGGGGTGGTCAGGAATTAAAGTCCTTTTCGCTCTAGGACGCTTACTTTAGGAGATATGGGCAAAAGAAGTTTGTCATATAAAAATTTCAATTTTTTTAGGTTTTGGGTGGATTTTTCAATTTTTTTAGTGGTGGTCACGAATTAAAGTCCTTTTCGCTCTAGGACGCTTACTTTAGGAGATATGGGCAAAAGAAGTTTTTCATATAAAAATTTCAATTTTTTTAGGTTTTGGGTGGATTTTTCAATTTTTTGGGGGTGGTCACGAATTAAAGTCCTTTTCGCTCTAGGACGCTTAGTTTAGGAGATATGGGCAAAAGAAGTTTTTCATATAAAAATTTAAATTTTTTTAGGTTTTGGATGGATTTTTCAATTTTTTGGTGGAGGTCACGAATTAAAGTCCTTTTCGCTCTAGGACGCATATTTAAGGAGATATGGGCAAAAGAAGTTTTTCGTATAAAAATTTCAATTTTTTTAGGTTTTGGGTGGATTTTTCAATTTTTTGGGGGTGGTCACGAATTAAAGTCCTTTTCGCTCTAGGACGCTTAGTTTAGGAGATATGGGCAAAAGAAGTTTTTCATATAAAAATTTCAATTTTTTTAGGTTTTGGGTGGATTTTTCAATTTTTTGGGGGAGGTCACGAATTAAAGTCCTTTTCGCTCTAGGACGCATATTTAAGGAGATATGGGCAAAAGTAGTTTTTCATATAAAAATTTCAATTTTTTAGGTTTTGGGTGGATTTTTCAATTTTTTAGTGGTGGTCACGAATTAAAGTCCTTTTCGCTCTAGGACGCTTAGTTTAGGAGATATGGGCAAAAGAAGTTTTTCATATAAAAATTTCAATTTTTTTAGGTTTTGGATGGATTTTTTAATTTTTTGGGGGAGGTCACGAATTAAAGTCCTTTTCGCTCTAGGACGCTTAGTTTAGGAGATATGGGCAAAAGAAGTTTTTCATATAAAAATTTCAATTTTTTTAGGTTTTGGGTGGATTTTTCAATTTTTTGGAGGTGGTCACGAATTAAAGTCCTTTTCGCTCTAGGACGCATATTTAAGGAGATATGGGCAAAAGAAGTTTTTCGTATAAAAATTTCAATTTTTTTAGGTTTTGGGTGGATTTTTCAATTTTTTGGGGGTGGTCACGAATTAAAGTCCTTTTCGCTCTAGGACGCTTAGTTTAGGAGATATGGGCAAAAGAAGTTTTTCATATAAAAATTTCAATTTTTTTAGGTTTTGGGTGGATTTTTCAATTTTTTAGTGGTGGTCACGAATTAAAGTCCTTTTCGCTCTAGGACGCTTAGTTTAGGAGATATGGGCAAAAGAAGTTTTTCATATAAAAATTTCAATTTTTTTAGGTTTTGGGTGGATTTTTCAATTTTTTGGGGGTGGTCACGAATTAAAGTCCTTTTCGCTCTAGGACGCTTAGTTTAGGAGATATGGGCAAAAGAAGTTTTTCATATAAAAATTTCAATTTTTTTAGGTTTTGGGTGGATTTTTCAATTTTTTGGGGGTGGTCACGAATTAAAGTCCTTTTCGCTCTAGGACGCTTAGTTTAGGAGATATGGGCAAAAGAAGTTTTTCATATAAAAATTTAAATTTTTTTAGGTTTTGGATGGATTTTTTAATTTTTTGGGGGTGGTCACGAATTAAAGTTCTCTTTGCTCTAGGAAGCATATGTAAGGAGATATGGGCAAAAGAAGTTTTTCATATAAAAATTTCAATTTTTTAAGGTTTTGGGTGGATTTTTCAATTTTTTGGAGGTGGTCACGAATTAAAGTCCTTTTCGCTCTAGGACGCATATTTAAGGAGATATGGCAAAAGAAGTTTTTCGTATCAAAAGTTCAATTTTTTTAGGTTTTGGGTGGATTTTTCAATTTTTTGGGGGTGGTCACGAATTAAAGTCCTTTTCGCTCTAGGACGCTTAGTTTAGGAGATATGGGCAAAAGAAGTTTTTCATATAAAAATTTCAATTTTTTTAGGTTTTGGATGGATTTTTTAATTTTTTGGGGGAGGTCACGAATTAAAGTCCTTTTCGCTCTAGGACGCTTAGTTTAGGAGATATGGGCAAAAGAAGTTTTTCATATAAAAATTTCAATTTTTTTAGGTTTTGGGTGGATTTTTCAATTTTTTAGTGGTGGTCACGAATTAAAGTCCTTTTCGCTCTAGGACGCTTAGTTTAGGAGATATGGGCAAAAGAAGTTTTTCATATAAAAATTTCAATTTTTTTAGGTTTTGGGTGGATTTTTCAATTTTTTGGGGGTGGTCACGAATTAAAGTCCTTTTCGCTCTAGGACGCTTAGTTTAGGAGATATGGGCAAAAGAAGTTTTTCATATAAAAATTTCAATTTTTTTAGGTTTTGGGTGGATTTTTCAATTTTTTGGGGGTGGTCACGAATTAAAGTCCTTTTCGCTCTAGGACGCTTAGTTTAGGAGATATGGGCAAAAGAAGTTTTTCATATAAAAATTTAATTTTTTTTAGGTTTTGGATGGATTTTTCAATTTTTTGTTGGAGGTCACGAATTAAAGTCCTTTTCGCTCTAGGACGCATATTTAAGGAGATATGGGCAAAAGAAGTTTTTCAAATAAAAATTTCAATTTTTTTAGGTTTTGGGTGGATTTTTCAATTTTTTGGGGGTGGTCAGGAATTAAAGTCCTTTTCGCTCTAGGACGCTTACTTTAGGAGATATGGGCAAAAGAAGTTTGTCATATAAAAATTTCAATTTTTTTAGGTTTTGGGTGGATTTTTCAATTTTTTTAGTGGTGGTCACGAATTAAAGTCCTTTTCGCTCTAGGACGCTTACTTTAGGAGATATGGGCAAAAGAAGTTTTTCATATAAAAATTTCAATTGTTTTAGGTTTTGGGTGGATTTTTCAATTTTTTTAGTGGTGGTCACGAATTAAAGTCCTTTTCGCTCTAGGACGCATATTTAAGGAGATATGGGCAAAAGAAGTTTTTCGTATAAAAATTTCAATTTTTTTAGGTTTTGGGTGGATTTTTCAATTTTTTGGGGGTGGTCACGAATTAAAGTCCTTTTCGCTCTAGGACGCTTAGTTTAGGAGATATGGGCAAAAGAAGTTTTTCATATAAAAATTTCAATTTTTTTAGGTTTTGGGTGGATTTTTCAATTTTTTGGGGGAGGTCACGAATTAAAGTCCTTTCCCTCTAGGACGCTTAGTTTAGGAGATATGGGCAAAAGAATTTTTTCATATAAAAATTTCAATTTTTTTAGGTTTTGGGTGGATTTTTCAATTTTTTGGATGAGGTCACGAATTAAAGTCCTTTTCGCTCTAGGACGCTTAGTTTAGGAGATATGGGCAAAAGAAGTTTTTCATATAAAAATTTAAATTTTTTTAGGTTTTGGATGGATTTTTCAATTTTTTGTTGGAGGTCACGAATTAAAGTCCTTTTCGCTCTAGGACGCATATTTAAGGAGATATGGGCAAAAGAAGTTTTTCAAATAAAAATTTCAATTTTTTTAGGTTTTGGGTGGATTTTTCAATTTTTTGGGGGTGGTCAGGAATTAAAGTCCTTTTCGCTCTAGGACGCTTACTTTAGGAGATATGGGCAAAAGAAGTTTGTCATATAAAAATTTCAATTTTTTTAGGTTTTGGGTGGATTTTTCAATTTTTTTAGTGGTGGTCACGAATTAAAGTCCTTTTCGCTCTAGGACGCTTACTTTAGGAGATATGGGCAAAAGAAGTTTTTCATATAAAAATTTCAATTTTTTTAGGTTTTGGGTGGATTTTTCAATTTTTTGGGGGTGGTCACGAATTAAAGTCCTTTTCGCTCTAGGACGCTTAGTTTAGGAGATATGGGCAAAAGAAGTTTTTCATATAAAAATTTCAATTTTTTTAGGTTTTGGGTGGATTTTTCAATTTTTTGGGGGTGGTCACGAATTAAAGTCCTTTTCGCTCTAGGACGCATATTTAAGGAGATATGGGCAAAAGAAGTTTTTCGTATAAAAATTTCAATTTTTTTAGGTTTTGGGTGGATTTTTCAATTTTTTGGGGGTGGTCACGAATTAAAGTCCTTTTCGCTCTAGGACGCTTAGTTTAGGAGATATGGGCAAAAGAAGTTTTTCATATAAAAATTTCAATTTTTTTAGGTTTTGGGTGGATTTTTCAATTTTTTGGGGGAGGTCACGAATTAAAGTCCTTTCCCTCTAGGACGCTTAGTTTAGGAGATATGGGCAAAAGAATTTTTTCATATAAAAATTTCAATTTTTTTAGGTTTTGGGTGGATTTTTCAATTTTTTGGATGAGGTCACGAATTAAAGTCCTTTTCGCTCTAGGACGCTTAGTTTAGGAGATATGGGCAAAAGAAGTTTTTCATATAAAAATTTAAATTTTTTTAGGTTTTGGATGGATTTTTCAATTTTTTGTTGGAGGTCACGAATTAAAGTCCTTTTCGCTCTAGGACGCATATTTAAGGAGATATGGGCAAAAGAAGTTTTTCAAATAAAAATTTCAATTTTTTTAGGTTTTGGGTGGATTTTTCAATTTTTTGGGGGTGGTCAGGAATTAAAGTCCTTTTCGCTCTAGGACGCTTACTTTAGGAGATATGGGCAAAAGAAGTTTGTCATATAAAAATTTCAATTTTTTTAGGTTTTGGGTGGATTTTTCAATTTTTTTAGTGGTGGTCACGAATTAAAGTCCTTTTCGCTCTAGGACGCTTACTTTAGGAGATATGGGCAAAAGAAGTTTTTCATATAAAAATTTCAATTTTTTTAGGTTTTGGGTGGATTTTTCAATTTTTTGGGGGTGGTCACGAATTAAAGTCCTTTTCGCTCTAGGACGCTTAGTTTAGGAGATATGGGCAAAAGAAGTTTTTCATATAAAAATTTAAATTTTTTTAGGTTTTGGATGGATTTTTCAATTTTTTGGTGGAGGTCACGAATTAAAGTCCTTTTCGCTCTAGGACGCATATTTAAGGAGATATGGGCAAAAGAAGTTTTTCGTATAAAAATTTCAATTTTTTTAGGTTTTGGGTGGATTTTTCAATTTTTTGGGGGTGGTCACGAATTAAAGTCCTTTTCGCTCTAGGACGCTTAGTTTAGGAGATATGGGCAAAAGAAGTTTTTCATATAAAAATTTCAATTTTTTTAGGTTTTGGGTGGATTTTTCAATTTTTTGGGGGAGGTCACGAATTAAAGTCCTTTTCGCTCTAGGACGCATATTTAAGGAGATATGGGCAAAAGTAGTTTTTCATATAAAAATTTCAATTTTTTAGGTTTTGGGTGGATTTTTCAATTTTTTAGTGGTGGTCACGAATTAAAGTCCTTTTCGCTCTAGGACGCTTAGTTTAGGAGATATGGGCAAAAGAAGTTTTTCATATAAAAATTTCAATTTTTTTAGGTTTTGGATGGATTTTTTAATTTTTTGGGGGAGGTCACGAATTAAAGTCCTTTTCGCTCTAGGACGCTTAGTTTAGGAGATATGGGCAAAAGAAGTTTTTCATATAAAAATTTCAATTTTTTTAGGTTTTGGGTGGATTTTTCAATTTTTTGGAGGTGGTCACGAATTAAAGTCCTTTTCGCTCTAGGACGCATATTTAAGGAGATATGGGCAAAAGAAGTTTTTCGTATAAAAATTTCAATTTTTTTAGGTTTTGGGTGGATTTTTCAATTTTTTGGGGGTGGTCACGAATTAAAGTCCTTTTCGCTCTAGGACGCTTAGTTTAGGAGATATGGGCAAAAGAAGTTTTTCATATAAAAATTTCAATTTTTTTAGGTTTTGGGTGGATTTTTCAATTTTTTAGTGGTGGTCACGAATTAAAGTCCTTTTCGCTCTAGGACGCTTAGTTTAGGAGATATGGGCAAAAGAAGTTTTTCATATAAAAATTTCAATTTTTTTAGGTTTTGGGTGGATTTTTCAATTTTTTGGGGGTGGTCACGAATTAAAGTCCTTTTCGCTCTAGGACGCTTAGTTTAGGAGATATGGGCAAAAGAAGTTTTTCATATAAAAATTTCAATTTTTTTAGGTTTTGGGTGGATTTTTCAATTTTTTGGGGGTGGTCACGAATTAAAGTCCTTTTCGCTCTAGGACGCTTAGTTTAGGAGATATGGGCAAAAGAAGTTTTTCATATAAAAATTTAAATTTTTTTAGGTTTTGGATGGATTTTTTAATTTTTTGGGGGTGGTCACGAATTAAAGTTCTCTTTGCTCTAGGAAGCATATGTAAGGAGATATGGGCAAAAGAAGTTTTTCATATAAAAATTTCAATTTTTTAAGGTTTTGGGTGGATTTTTCAATTTTTTGGAGGTGGTCACGAATTAAAGTCCTTTTCGCTCTAGGACGCATATTTAAGGAGATATGGCAAAAGAAGTTTTTCGTATCAAAAGTTCAATTTTTTTAGGTTTTGGGTGGATTTTTCAATTTTTTGGGGGTGGTCACGAATTAAAGTCCTTTTCGCTCTAGGACGCTTAGTTTAGGAGATATGGGCAAAAGAAGTTTTTCATATAAAAATTTCAATTTTTTTAGGTTTTGGATGGATTTTTTAATTTTTTGGGGGAGGTCACGAATTAAAGTCCTTTTCGCTCTAGGACGCTTAGTTTAGGAGATATGGGCAAAAGAAGTTTTTCATATAAAAATTTCAATTTTTTTAGGTTTTGGGTGGATTTTTCAATTTTTTAGTGGTGGTCACGAATTAAAGTCCTTTTCGCTCTAGGACGCTTAGTTTAGGAGATATGGGCAAAAGAAGTTTTTCATATAAAAATTTCAATTTTTTTAGGTTTTGGGTGGATTTTTCAATTTTTTGGGGGTGGTCACGAATTAAAGTCCTTTTCGCTCTAGGACGCTTAGTTTAGGAGATATGGGCAAAAGAAGTTTTTCATATAAAAATTTCAATTTTTTTAGGTTTTGGGTGGATTTTTCAATTTTTTGGGGGTGGTCACGAATTAAAGTCCTTTTCGCTCTAGGACGCTTAGTTTAGGAGATATGGGCAAAAGAAGTTTTTCATATAAAAATTTAATTTTTTTTAGGTTTTGGATGGATTTTTCAATTTTTTGTTGGAGGTCACGAATTAAAGTCCTTTTCGCTCTAGGACGCATATTTAAGGAGATATGGGCAAAAGAAGTTTTTCAAATAAAAATTTCAATTTTTTTAGGTTTTGGGTGGATTTTTCAATTTTTTGGGGGTGGTCAGGAATTAAAGTCCTTTTCGCTCTAGGACGCTTACTTTAGGAGATATGGGCAAAAGAAGTTTGTCATATAAAAATTTCAATTTTTTTAGGTTTTGGGTGGATTTTTCAATTTTTTTAGTGGTGGTCACGAATTAAAGTCCTTTTCGCTCTAGGACGCTTACTTTAGGAGATATGGGCAAAAGAAGTTTTTCATATAAAAATTTCAATTGTTTTAGGTTTTGGGTGGATTTTTCAATTTTTTTAGTGGTGGTCACGAATTAAAGTCCTTTTCGCTCTAGGACGCTTAGTTTAGGAGATATGGGCAAAAGAAGTTTTTCATATAAAAATTTAAATTTTTTTAGGTTTTGGATGGATTTTTCAATTTTTTGGTGGAGGTCACGAATTAAAGTCCTTTTCGCTCTAGGACGCATATTTAAGGAGATATGGGCAAAAGAAGTTTTTCGTATAAAAATTTCAATTTTTTTAGGTTTTGGGTGGATTTTTAAATTTTTTGGGGGGTGGTCACGAATTAAAGTCCTTTTCGCTCTAGGACGCTTAGTTTAGGAGATATGGGCAAAAGAAGTTTTTCATATAAAAATTTCAATTTTTTTAGGTTTTGGGTGGATTTTTCAATTTTTTGGGGGAGGTCACGAATTAAAGTCCTTTTCGCTCTAGGACGCATATTTAAGGAGATATGGGCAAAAGAAGTTTTTCATATAAAAATTTCAATTTTTTTAGGTTTTGGGTGGATTTTTCAATTTTTTAGTGGTGGTCACGAATTAAAGTCCTTTTCGCTCTAGGACGCTTAGTTTAGGAGATATGGGCAAAAGAAGTTTTTCATATAAAAATTTCAATTTTTTTAGGTTTTGGGTGGATTTTTCAATTTTTTGGGGGAGGTCACGAATTAAAGTCCTTTTCGCTCTAGGACGCATATTTAAGGAGATATGGGCAAAAGAAGTTTTTCATATAAAAATTTCAATTTTTTTAGGTTTTGGGTGGATTTTTCAATTTTTTGGGGGTGGTCAGGAATTAAAGTCCTTTTCGCTCTAGGACGCTTACTTTAGGAGATATGGGCAAAAGAAGTTTTTCATATAAAAATTTCAATTTTTTTAGGTTTTGGGTGGATTTTTCAATTTTTTTAGTGGTGGTCACGAATTAAAGTCCTTTTCGCTCTAGGACGCTTAGTTTAGGAGATATGGGCAAAAGAAGTTTTTCATATAAAAATTTAAATTTTTTTAGGTTTTGGATGGATTTTTCAATTTTTTGGTGGAGGTCACGAATTAAAGTCCTTTTCGCTCTAGGACGCATATTTAAGGAGATATGGGCAAAAGAAGTTTTTCGTATAAAAATTTCAATTTTTTTAGGTTTTGGGTGGATTTTTCAATTTTTTGGGGGTGGTCACGAATTAAAGTCCTTTTCGCTCTAGGACGCTTAGTTTAGGAGATATGGGCAAAAGAAGTTTTTCATATAAAAATTTAAATTTTTTTAGGTTTTGGGTGGATTTTTCAATTTTTTGGGGGAGGTCACGAATTAAAGTCCTTTTCGCTCTAGGACGCTTAGTTTAGGAGATATGGGCAAAAGAAGTTTTTCATATAAAAATTTCAATTTTTTTAGGTTTTGGGTGGATTTTTCAATTTTTTTGGGGGTGGTCACGAATTAAAGTCCTTTTCGCTCTAGGACGCATATTTAAGGAGATATGGGCAAAAGAAGTTTTTCGTATAAAAATTGCAATTTTTTTAGATTTTGAGTGGATTTTTCAACTTTTTGGGGGAGGTCACGAATTAAAGTCCTCTTCGCTCTAGGACGCATATTTAAGGAGATATGGGCAAAAGAAGTTTTTCATATAAAAATTTCAATTTTTTTAGGTTTTGGGTGGATTTTTCAATTTTTTGGTGGAGGTCACGAATTAAAGTCCTTTTCGCTCTAGGACGCTTAGTTTAGGAGATATGGGCAAAAGAAGTTTTTCATATAAAAATTTCAATTTTTTTAGGTTTTGGGTGGATTTTTCAACTTTTTGGGGGTGGTCACGAATTAAAGTCCTCTTCGCTCTAGGACGCATATTTAAGGAGATATGGGCAAAAGAAGTTTTTCGTATAAAAATTTCAATTTTTTAGGTTTGGGTGGATTTTTCAATTTTTTTGGGGGTGGTCACGAATTAAAGTCCTTTTCGCTCTAGGACGCATATTTAAGGAGATATGGGCGAAATAAGTTTTTCATATAAAAATTTCAATTTTTTTAGGTTTTGGGTGGATTTTTCAATTTTTTGGGGGTGGTCACGAATTAAAGTCCTTTTCGCTCTAGGACGCATATTTAAGGAGATATGGGCAAAAGAAGTTTTTCATATAAAAATTTCAATTTTTTTAGGTTTTGGGTGGATTTTTCAATTTTTTGGGGGTGGTCACGAATTAAAGTCCTTTTCGCTCTAGGACACTTGGTTTAGGAGATATGGGCAAAAGAAGTTTTTCGTATAAAAATTTCAATTTTTTTAGGTTTTGGGTGGATTTTTCAATTTTTTGGGGGTGGTCACGAATTAAAGTCCTTTTCGCTCTAGGACGCTTAGTTTAGGAGATATGGGCAAAAGAAGTTTTTCATATAAAAATTTCAATTTTTTTAGGTTTTGGGTGGATTTTTCAATTTGTTAGTGGTGGTAACGAATTAAAGTCCTTTTCGCTCTAGGACGCATATTTAAGGAGATATGGGCAAAAGAAGTTTTTCATATAAAAATTTCAATTTTTTTAGGTTTTGGGTGGATTTTTCAATTTTTTGGGGGAGGTCACGAATTAAAGTCCTTTTCGCTCTAGGACGCTTAGTTTAGGAGATATGGGCAAAAGAAGTTTTTCGTATAAAAATTTCAATTTTTTTAGGTTTTGGGGGTGGTCACGAATTAAAGTCCTTTTCGCTCTAGGACGCTTAGTTTAGGAGATATGGGCAAAAGAAGTTTTTCATATAAAAATTTAAATTTTTTTAGGTTTTGGGTGGATGTTTCAATTTTTTGGGGGTGGTCACGAATTAAAGTCCTTTTCGCTCTAGGACGCATATTTAAGTAGATATGGGCAAAAGAAGTTTTTCATATAAAAATTTCAATTTTTTTAGGTTTTTGGTGGATTTTTCAATTTTTTGGGGGTGGTCACGAATTAAAGTCCTTTTCGCTCTAGGACGCATATTTAAGGAGATATGGGCAAAAGAAGTTTTTCATATAAAAATTTCAATTTTTTTAGGTTTTGGGTGGATTTTTCAATTTTTTGGGGGTGGTCACGAAGTAAAGTCCTTTTCGCTCTAGGACGCATATTTAAGGAGATATGGGCAAAATAAGTTTTTCATATAAAAATTTAAATTTTTTTAGGTTTTGGGTGGATTTTTCAATTTTTTGGGGGTGGTCACGAATTAAAGTCCTTTTCGCTCTAGGACGCTTAGTTTAGGAGATATGGGCAAAAGAAGTTTTTCATATAAAAATTTCAATTTTTTTAGGTTTTGGGTGGATTTTTCAACTTTTTGGGGGTGGTCACGAATTAAAGTCCTCTTCGCTCTAGGACGCATATTTAAGGAGATATGGGCAAAAGAAGTTTTTCGTATAAAAATTTCAATTTTTTAGGTTTTGAGGGGATTTTTCAACTTTTTGGGGGAGGTCACGAATTAAAGTCCTCTTCGCTCTAGGACGCATATTTAAGGAGATATGGGCAAAAGAAGTTTTTCATATAAAAATTTCAATTTTTTTAGGTTTGGGTGGATTTTTCAATTTTTTTGGGGGTGGTCACGAATTAAAGTCCTTTTCGCTCTAGGACGCATATTTAAGGAGATATGGGCGAAATAAGTTTTTCATATAAAAATTTCAATTTTTTTAGGTTTTGGGAGGATTTTTAAATTTTTTGGGGGTGGTCACGAATTAAAGTCCTTTTCGCTCTAGGACGCATATTTAAGGAGATATGGGCAAAAGAAGTTTTTCATATAAAAATTTCAATTTTTTTTAGGTTTTGGGTGGATTTTTAATTTTTTTGGGGGAGGTCACGAATTAAAGTCCTTTTCGCTCTAGGACGCATATTTAAGGAGATATGGGCAAAAGAAGTTTTTCGTATAAAAATTTCAATTTTTTTAGGTTTTGGGTGGATTTTTCAATTTTTTGGGGGTGGTCACGAATTAAAGTCCTTTTCGCTCTAGGACGCTTAGTTTAGGAGATATGGGCAAAAGAAGTTTTTCATATAAAAATTTAATTTTTTTTAGGTTTTGGGTGGATTTTTCAATTTTTTGGGGGTGGTCACGAATTAAAGTCCTTTTCGCTCTAGGACGCATATTTAAGGAGATATGGGCAAAATAAGTTTTTCATATAAAAATTTAAATTTTTTTAGGTTTTGGGTGGATTTTTCAATTTTTTGGGGGTGGTCACGAATTAAAGTCCTTTTCGCTCTAGGACGCTTAGTTTAGGAGATATGGGCAAAAGAAGTTTTTCATATAAAAATTTCAATTTTTTTAGGTTTTGGGTGGATTTTTCAACTTTTTGGGGGTGGTCACGAATTAAAGTCCTCTTCGCTCTAGGACGCATATTTAAGGAAATATGGGCAAAAGAAGTTTTTCGTATAAAAATTTCAATTTTTTAGGTTTGGGTGGATTTTTCAATTTTTTTGGGGGTGGTCACGAATTAAAGTCCTTTTCGCTCTAGGACGCATATTTAAGGAGATATGGGCGAAATAAGTTTTTCATATAAAAATTTCAATTTTTTTAGGTTTTGGGTGGATTTTTCAATTTTTTGGGGGTGGTCACGAATTAAAGTCCTTTTCGCTCTAGGACGCATATTTAAGGAGATATGGGCAAAAGAAGATTTTCATATAAAAATTTCAATTTTTTTTAGGTTTTGGGTGGATTTTTCAATTTTTTGGGGGAGGTCACGAATTAAAGTCTTCTTCGCTCTAGGACGCATATTTAAGGAGATATGGGCAAAAGAAGTTTTTCGTATAAAAATTTCAATTTTTTAGGTTTTGAGGGGATTTTTCAACTTTTTGGGGGAGGTCACGAATTAAAGTCCTCTTCGCTCTAGGACGCATATTTAAGGAGATATGGGCAAAAGAAGTTTTTCATATAAAAATTTCAATTTTTTTAGGTTTGGGTGGATTTTTCAATTTTTTTGGGGGTGGTCACGAATTAAAGTCCTTTTCGCTCTAGGACGCATATTTAAGGAGATATGGGCGAAATAAGTTTTTCATATAAAAATTTCAATTTTTTTAGGTTTTGGGAGGATTTTTAAATTTTTTGGGGGTGGTCACGAATTAAAGTCCTTTTCGCTCTAGGACGCATATTTAGGGAGATATGGGCAAAAGAAGTTTTTCATATAAAAATTTCAATTTTTTTTAGGTTTTGGGTGGATTTTTCAATTTTTTGGGGGAGGTCACGAATTAAAGTCCTTTTCGCTCTAGGACGCATATTTAAGGAGATATGGGCAAAAGAAGTTTTTCGTATAAAAATTTCAATTTTTTTAGGTTTTGGGTGGATTTTTCAAATTTTTGGGGGTGGTCACGAATTAAAGTCCTTTTCGCTCTAGGACGCTTAGTTTAGGAGATATGGGCAAAAGAAGTTTTTCATATAAAAATTTCAATTTTTTTAGGTTTTGGGTGGATTTTTCAACTTTTTGGGGGTGGTCACGAATTAAAGTCCTCTTCGCTCTAGGACGCATATTTAAGGAGATATGGGCAAAAGAAGTTTTTCATATAAAAATTTCAATTTTTTAGGTTTGGGTGGATTTTTCAATTTTTTTGGGGGTGGTCACGAATTAAAGTCCTTTTCGCTCTAGGACGCTTAGTTTAGGAGATATGGGCAAAAGAAGTTTTTCATATAAAAATTTAATTTTTTTTAGGTTTTGGGTGGATTTTTCAATTTTTTGGGGGTGGTCACGAATTAAAGTCCTTTTCGCTCTAGGACGCATATTTAAGGAGATATGGGCAAAATAAGTTTTTCATATAAAAATTTAAATTTTTTTAGGTTTTGGGTGGATTTTTCAATTTTTTGGGGGTGGTCACGAATTAAAGTCCTTTTCGCTCTAGGACGCTTAGTTTAGGAGATATGGGCAAAAGAAGTTTTTCATATAAAAATTTCAATTTTTTTAGGTTTTGGGTGGATTTTTCAACTTTTTGGGGGTGGTCACGAATTAAAGTCCTCTTCGCTCTAGGACGCATATTTAAGGAGATATGGGCAAAAGAAGTTTTTCGTATAAAAATTTCAATTTTTTAGGTTTGGGTGGATTTTTCAATTTTTTTGGGGGTGGTCACGAATTAAAGTCCTTTTCGCTCTAGGACGCATATTTAAGGAGATATGGGCGAAATAAGTTTTTCATATAAAAATTTCAATTTTTTTAGGTTTTGGGTGGATTTTTCAATTTTTTGGGGGTGGTCACGAATTAAAGTCCTTTTCGCTCTAGGACGCATATTTAAGGAGATATGGGCAAAAGAAGTTTTTCATATAAAAAAAAACTTCTTTTGCCCATATATATTTAAGGAGATATGGGCAAAAGAAGTTTTTCGTATAAAAATTTCAATTTTTTTAGGTTTTGGGTGGATTTTTCAATTTTTTGGGGGTGGTCACGAATTAAAGTCCTTTTCGCTCTAGGACGCTTAGTTTAGGAGATATGGGCAAAAGAAGTTTTTCATATAAAAATTTCAATTTTTTTAGGTTTTGGGTGGATTTTTCAATTTTTTGGGGGAGGTCACGAATTAAAGTCCTTTTCGCTCTAGGACGCTTAGTTTAGGAGATATGGGCAAAAGAATTTTTTCATATAAAAATTTCAATTTTTTTAGGTTTTGGGTGGATTTTTCAATTTTTTGGGGGAGGTCACGAATTAAAGTCCTTTTCGCTCTAGGACGCTTAGTTTAGGAGATATGGGCAAAAGAAGTTTTTCATATAAAAATTTAAATTTTTTTAGGTTTTGGGTGGATTTTTCAATTTTTTGGGGGTGGTCACGAATTAAAGTCCTTTTCGCTCTAGGACGCATATTTAAGGAGATATGGGCAAAAGAAGTTTTTCATATAAAAATTTCAATTTTTTTAGGTTTTGGATGGATTTTTTAATTTTTTGGGGGAGGTCACGAATTAAAGTCCTTTTCGCTCTAGGACGCTTAGTTTAGGAGATATGGGCAAAAGAAGTTTTTCATATAAAAATTTCAATTTTTTTAGGTTTTGGGTGGATTTTTCAATTTTTTAGTGGTGGTCACGAATTAAAGTCCTTTTCGCTCTAGGACGCTTAGTTTAGGAGATATGGGCAAAAGAAGTTTTTCATATAAAAATTTCAATTTTTTTAGGTTTTGGGTGGATTTTTCAATTTTTTGGGGGTGGTCACGAATTAAAGTCCTTTTCGCTCTAGGACGCTTAGTTTAGGAGATATGGACAAAAGAAGTTTTTCATATAAAAATTTCAATTTTTTTAGGTTTTGGGTGGATTTTTCAATTTTTTGGGGGTGGTCACGAATTAAAGTCCTTTTCGCTCTAGGACGCTTAGTTTAGGAGATATGGGCAAAAGAAGTTTTTCATATAAAAATTTAAATTTTTTTAGGTTTTGGATGGATTTTTCAATTTTTTGTTGGAGGTCACGAATTAAAGTCCTTTTCGCTCTAGGACGCATATTTAAGGAGATATGGGCAAAAGAAGTTTTTCATATAAAAATTTCAATTTTTTTAGGTTTTGGGTGGATTTTTCAATTTTTTGGGGGTGGTCAGGAATTAAAGTCCTTTTCGCTCTAGGACGCTTACTTTAGGAGATATGGGCAAAAGAAGTTTTTCATATAAAAATTTCAATTTTTTAGGTTTTGGGTGGATTTTTCAATTTTTTTAGTGGTGTTCACGAATTAAAGTCCTTTTCGCTCTAGGACGCTTAGTTTAGGAGATATGGGCAAAAGAAGTTTTTCATATAAAAATTTAAATTTTTTTAGGTTTTGGATGGATTTTTCAATTTTTTGGTGGAGGTCACGAATTAAAGTCCTTTTCGCTCTAGGACGCATATTTAAGGAGATATGGGCAAAAGAAGTTTTTCGTATAAAAATTTCAATTTTTTTAGGTTTTGGGTGGATTTTTCAATTTTTTGGGGGTGGTCACGAATTAAAGTCCTTTTCGCTCTAGGACGCTTAGTTTAGGAGATATGGGCAAAAGAAGTTTTTCATATAAAAATTTAAATTTTTTTAGGTTTTGGATGGATTTTTCAATTTTTTGTTGGAGGTCACGAATTAAAGTCCTTTTCGCTCTAGGACGCATATTTAAGGAGATATGGGCAAATGAAGTTTTTCAAATAAAAATTTCAATTTTTTTAGGTTTTGGGTGGATTTTTCAATTTTTTGGGGGTGGTCACGAATTAAAGTCCTTTTCGCTCTAGGACGCTTAGTTTAGGAGATATGGGCAAAAGAAGTTTTTCATATAAAAATTTAAATTTTTTTAGGTTTTGGATGGATTTTTCAATTTTTTGTTGGAGGTCACGAATTAAAGTCCTTTTCGCTCTAGGACGCATATTTAAGGAGATATGGGCAAATGAAGTTTTTCAAATAAAAATTTCAATTTTTTTAGGTTTTGGGTGGATTTTTCAATTTTTTGGGGGTGGTCACGAATTAAAGTCCTCTTCGCTCTAGGACGCATATTTAAGGAGATATGGGCAAAAGAAGTTTTTCATATAAAAATTTCAATTTTGTTAGGTTTGGGTGGATTTTTCAATTTTTTTGGGGGTGGTCACGAATTAAAGTCCTTTTCGCTCTAGGACGCATATTTAAGGAGATATGGGCGAAATAAGTTTTTCATATAAAAATTTCAATTTTTTTAGGTTTTGGGTGGATTTTTCAATTTTTTGGGGGTGGTCACGTATTAAAGTCCTTTTCGCTCTAGGACGCATATTTAAGGAGATATGGGCAAAAGAAGTTTTTCATATAAAAATTTCAATTTTTTTTTAGGTTTTGGGTGGATTTTTCAATTTTTTGGGGGAGGTCACGAATTAAAGTCCTTTTCGCTCTAGGACGCATATTTAAGGAGATATGGGCCAAAGAAGTTTTTCGTATAAAAATTTCAATTTTTTTAGATTTTGAGTGGATTTTTCAACTTTTTGGGGGAGGTCACGAATTAAAGTCCTCTTCGCTCTAGGACGCATATTTAAGGAGATATGGGCAAAAGAAGTTTTTCATATAAAAATTTCAATTTTTTTAGGTTTTGGGTGGATTTTTCAATTTTTTGGTGGAGGTCACGAATTAAAGTCCTTTTCGCTCTAGGACGCTTAGTTTAGGAGATATGGGCAAAAGAAGTTTTTCGTATAAAAATTTCAAGTTTTTTAGGTTTTGGGTGGATTTTTCATTTTTTTGGGGTGGCCACGAATTAAAGTCCTTTTCGCTCTAGGGCGCTTAGTTTAGGAGATATGGGCAAAAGAAGTTTTTCATATAAAAATTTAAATTTTTTTAGGTTTTGGATGGATTTTTCAATTTTTTGGGGGAGGTCACGAATTAATGTCCTTTTCGCTCTAGGACGCATATTTAAGGAGATATGGGCAAAAGAAGTTTTTCAAATAAAAATTTCAATTTTTTTAGGTTTTGGGTGGATTTTTCAATTTTTTGGGGGTGGTCACGAATTAAAGTCCTTTTCGCTCTAGGACGCTTAGTTTAGGAGATATGGGCAAAAGAAGTTTTTCATATAAAAATTTCAATTTTTTTAGGTTTTGGGTGCATTTTTCAATTTTTTGGGGGTGGTCACGAATTAAAGTCCTTTTCGCTCTAGGACGCTTAGTTTAGGAGATATGGGCAAAAGAAGTTTTTCATATATATGGGCAAAAGAAGTTTTTCATATAAAAATTTAAATTTTTTTAGGTTTTGGATGGATTTTTCAATTTTTTGTTGGAGGTCACGAATTAAAGTCCTTTTCGCTCTAGGACGCATATTTAAGGAGATATGGGCAAAAGAAGTTTTTCAAATAAAAATTTCAATTTTTTTAGGTTTTGGGTGGATTTTTCAATTTTTTGGGGGTGGTCAGGAATTAAAGTCCTTTTCGCTCTAGGACGCTTACTTTAGGAGATATGGGCAAAAGAAGTTTTTCATATAAAAATTTCAATTTTTTAGGTTTTGGGTGGATTTTTCAATTTTTTTAGTGGTGTTCACGAATTAAAGTCCTTTTCGCTCTAGGACGCTTAGTTTAGGAGATATGGGCAAAAGAAGTTTTTCATATAAAAATTTAAATTTTTTTAGGTTTTGGATGGATTTTTCAATTTTTTGGTGGAGGTCACGAATTAAAGTCCTTTTCGCTCTAGGACGCATATTTAAGGAGATATGGGCAAAAGAAGTTTTTCGTATAAAAATTTCAATTTTTTTAGGTTTTGGGTGGATTTTTCAATTTTTTGGGGGTGGTCACGAATTAAAGTCCTTTTCGCTCTAGGACGCTTAGTTTAGGAGATATGGGCAAAAGAAGTTTTTCATATAAAAATTTCAATTTTTTTAGGTTTTGGGTGGATTTTTCAATTTTTTGGGGGTGGTCACGAATTAAAGTCCTTTTCGCTCTAGGACGCTTAGTTTAGGAGATATGGGCAAAAGAAGTTTTTCATATAAAAATTTAAATTTTTTTAGGTTTTGGATGGATTTTTCAATTTTTTGTTGGAGGTCACGAATTAAAGTCCTTTTCGCTCTAGGACGCATATTTAAGGAGATATGGGCAAATGAAGTTTTTCAAATAAAAATTTCAATTTTTTTAGGTTTTGGGTGGATTTTTCAATTTTTTGGGGGTGGTCACGAATTAAAGTCCTCTTCGCTCTAGGACGCATATTTAAGGAGATATGGGCAAAAGAAGTTTTTCATATAAAAATTTCAATTTTGTTAGGTTTGGGTGGATTTTTCAATTTTTTTGGGGGTGGTCACGAATTAAAGTCCTTTTCGCTCTAGGACGCATATTTAAGGAGATATGGGCGAAATAAGTTTTTCATATAAAAATTTCAATTTTTTTAGGTTTTGGGTGGATTTTTCAATTTTTTGGGGGTGGTCACGTATTAAAGTCCTTTTCGCTCTAGGACGCATATTTAAGGAGATATGGGCAAAAGAAGTTTTTCATATAAAAATTTCAATTTTTTTTTAGGTTTTGGGTGGATTTTTCAATTTTTTGGGGGAGGTCACGAATTAAAGTCCTTTTCGCTCTAGGACGCATATTTAAGGAGATATGGGCCAAAGAAGTTTTTCGTATAAAAATTTCAATTTTTTTAGATTTTGAGTGGATTTTTCAACTTTTTGGGGGAGGTCACGAATTAAAGTCCTCTTCGCTCTAGGACGCATATTTAAGGAGATATGGGCAAAAGAAGTTTTTCATATAAAAATTTCAATTTTTTTAGGTTTTGGGTGGATTTTTCAATTTTTTGGTGGAGGTCACGAATTAAAGTCCTTTTCGCTCTAGGACGCTTAGTTTAGGAGATATGGGCAAAAGAAGTTTTTCGTATAAAAATTTCAAGTTTTTTAGGTTTTGGGTGGATTTTTCATTTTTTTGGGGTGGCCACGAATTAAAGTCCTTTTCGCTCTAGGGCGCTTAGTTTAGGAGATATGGGCAAAAGAAGTTTTTCATATAAAAATTTAAATTTTTTTAGGTTTTGGATGGATTTTTCAATTTTTTGGGGGAGGTCACGAATTAATGTCCTTTTCGCTCTAGGACGCATATTTAAGGAGATATGGGCAAAAGAAGTTTTTCAAATAAAAATTTCAATTTTTTTAGGTTTTGGGTGGATTTTTCAATTTTTTGGGGGTGGTCAGGAATTAAAGTCCTTTTCGCTCTAGGACGCTTACTTTAGGAGATATGGGCAAAAGAAGTTTTTCATATAAAAATTTCAATTTTTTTAGGTTTTGGGTGCATTTTTCAATTTTTTGGGGTGGTCACGAATTAAAGTCCTTTTCGCTCTAGGACGCTTAGTTTAGGAGATATGGGCAAAAGAAGTTTTTCATATAAAAATTTCAATTTTTTTAGGTTTTGGGTGGATTTTTCAATTTTTTGGGGTGGTCACGAATTAAAGTCCTTTTCGCCCTAGGACGCATATTTAAGGAGATATGGGCAAAAGAAGTTTTTCATATAAAAATTTAATTTTTTTTAGGTTTTGGGTGGATTTTTCAATTTTTTGCGGGTGGTCACGAATTAAAGTCCTTTTCGCTCTAGGACGCATATTTAAGGAGATATGGGCAAAAGAAGTTGTTCATATAAAAATTTCAATTTTTTTAGATTTTGGGTGGATTTTTCAATTTTTTGGGGGAGGTCACGAATTAAAGTCCTTTTCGCTCTAGGACGCTTAATTTAGGAGATATGGGCAAAAGAAGTTTTTCATATAAAAATTTCAATTTTTTTAGGTTTTGGGTGGATTTTTCAATTTTTTGGGGGTGGTCACGAATTAAAGTCCTTTTCGCTCTAGGACGCTTGGTTTAGGAGATATGGGCAAAAGAAGTTTTTCGTATAAAAATTTCAATTTTTTTAGGTTTTGGGTGGATTTTTCAATTTTTTGGGGGTGGTCACGAATTAAAGTCCTTTTCGCTCTAGGACGCTTAGTTTAGGAGATATGGGCAAAAGAAGTTTTTCATATAAAAATTTCAATTTTTTTAGGTTTTGGGTGGATTTTTCAATTTTTTTGGGGGAGGTCACGAATTAAAGTCCTTTTCGCTCTAGGACGCTTAGTTTAGGAGATATGGGCAAAAGAAGTTTTTCATATAAAAATTTCAATTTTTTTAGGTTTTGGGTGCATTTTTCAATTTTTTGGGGGTGGTCACGAATTAAAGTCCTTTTCGCTCTAGGACGCTTAGTTTAGGAGATATGGGCAAAAGAAGTTTTTCATATATATGGGCAAAAGAAGTTTTTCATATAAAAATTTAAATTTTTTTAGGTTTTGGATGGATTTTTCAATTTTTTGTTGGAGGTCACGAATTAAAGTCCTTTTCGCTCTAGGACGCATATTTAAGGAGATATGGGCAAAAGAAGTTTTTCAAATAAAAATTTCAATTTTTTTAGGTTTTGGGTGGATTTTTCAATTTTTTGGGGGTGGTCAGGAATTAAAGTCCTTTTCGCTCTAGGACGCTTACTTTAGGAGATATGGGCAAAAGAAGTTTTTCATATAAAAATTTCAATTTTTTAGGTTTTGGGTGGATTTTTCAATTTTTTTAGTGGTGTTCACGAATTAAAGTCCTTTTCGCTCTAGGACGCTTAGTTTAGGAGATATGGGCAAAAGAAGTTTTTCATATAAAAATTTAAATTTTTTTAGGTTTTGGATGGATTTTTCAATTTTTTGGTGGAGGTCACGAATTAAAGTCCTTTTCGCTCTAGGACGCATATTTAAGGAGATATGGGCAAAAGAAGTTTTTCGTATAAAAATTTCAATTTTTTTAGGTTTTGGGTGGATTTTTCAATTTTTTGGGGGTGGTCACGAATTAAAGTCCTTTTCGCTCTAGGACGCTTAGTTTAGGAGATATGGGCAAAAGAAGTTTTTCATATAAAAATTTCAATTTTTTTAGGTTTTGGGTGGATTTTTCAATTTTTTGGGGGTGGTCACGAATTAAAGTCCTTTTCGCTCTAGGACGCTTAGTTTAGGAGATATGGGCAAAAGAAGTTTTTCATATAAAAATTTAAATTTTTTTAGGTTTTGGATGGATTTTTCAATTTTTTGTTGGAGGTCACGAATTAAAGTCCTTTTCGCTCTAGGACGCATATTTAAGGAGATATGGGCAAATGAAGTTTTTCAAATAAAAATTTCAATTTTTTTAGGTTTTGGGTGGATTTTTCAATTTTTTGGGGGTGGTCACGAATTAAAGTCCTCTTCGCTCTAGGACGCATATTTAAGGAGATATGGGCAAAAGAAGTTTTTCATATAAAAATTTCAATTTTGTTAGGTTTGGGTGGATTTTTCAATTTTTTTGGGGGTGGTCACGAATTAAAGTCCTTTTCGCTCTAGGACGCATATTTAAGGAGATATGGGCGAAATAAGTTTTTCATATAAAAATTTCAATTTTTTTAGGTTTTGGGTGGATTTTTCAATTTTTTGGGGGTGGTCACGTATTAAAGTCCTTTTCGCTCTAGGACGCATATTTAAGGAGATATGGGCAAAAGAAGTTTTTCATATAAAAATTTCAATTTTTTTTTAGGTTTTGGGTGGATTTTTCAATTTTTTGGGGGAGGTCACGAATTAAAGTCCTTTTCGCTCTAGGACGCATATTTAAGGAGATATGGGCCAAAGAAGTTTTTCGTATAAAAATTTCAATTTTTTTAGATTTTGAGTGGATTTTTCAACTTTTTGGGGGAGGTCACGAATTAAAGTCCTCTTCGCTCTAGGACGCATATTTAAGGAGATATGGGCAAAAGAAGTTTTTCATATAAAAATTTCAATTTTTTTAGGTTTTGGGTGGATTTTTCAATTTTTTGGTGGAGGTCACGAATTAAAGTCCTTTTCGCTCTAGGACGCTTAGTTTAGGAGATATGGGCAAAAGAAGTTTTTCGTATAAAAATTTCAAGTTTTTTAGGTTTTGGGTGGATTTTTCATTTTTTTGGGGTGGCCACGAATTAAAGTCCTTTTCGCTCTAGGGCGCTTAGTTTAGGAGATATGGGCAAAAGAAGTTTTTCATATAAAAATTTAAATTTTTTTAGGTTTTGGATGGATTTTTCAATTTTTTGGGGGAGGTCACGAATTAATGTCCTTTTCGCTCTAGGACGCATATTTAAGGAGATATGGGCAAAAGAAGTTTTTCAAATAAAAATTTCAATTTTTTTAGGTTTTGGGTGGATTTTTCAATTTTTTGGGGGTGGTCAGGAATTAAAGTCCTTTTCGCTCTAGGACGCTTACTTTAGGAGATATGGGCAAAAGAAGTTTTTCATATAAAAATTTCAATTTTTTTAGGTTTTGGGTGCATTTTTCAATTTTTTGGGGTGGTCACGAATTAAAGTCCTTTTCGCTCTAGGACGCTTAGTTTAGGAGATATGGGCAAAAGAAGTTTTTCATATAAAAATTTCAATTTTTTTAGGTTTTGGGTGGATTTTTCAATTTTTTGGGGTGGTCACGAATTAAAGTCCTTTTCGCCCTAGGACGCATATTTAAGGAGATATGGGCAAAAGAAGTTTTTCATATAAAAATTTAATTTTTTTTAGGTTTTGGGTGGATTTTTCAATTTTTTGCGGGTGGTCACGAATTAAAGTCCTTTTCGCTCTAGGACGCATATTTAAGGAGATATGGGCAAAAGAAGTTGTTCATATAAAAATTTCAATTTTTTTAGATTTTGGGTGGATTTTTCAATTTTTTGGGGGAGGTCACGAATTAAAGTCCTTTTCGCTCTAGGACGCTTAATTTAGGAGATATGGGCAAAAGAAGTTTTTCATATAAAAATTTCAATTTTTTTAGGTTTTGGGTGGATTTTTCAATTTTTTGGGGGTGGTCACGAATTAAAGTCCTTTTCGCTCTAGGACGCTTGGTTTAGGAGATATGGGCAAAAGAAGTTTTTCGTATAAAAATTTCAATTTTTTTAGGTTTTGGGTGGATTTTTCAATTTTTTGGGGGTGGTCACGAATTAAAGTCCTTTTCGCTCTAGGACGCTTAGTTTAGGAGATATGGGCAAAATAAGTTTTTCATATAAAAATTTCAATTTTTTTAGGTTTTGGGAGGATTTTTAAATTTTTTGGGGGTGGTCACGAATTAAAGTCCTTTTCGCTCTAGGACGCATATTTAGGGAGATATGGGCAAAAGAAGTTTTTCATATAAAAATTTCAATTTTTTTTAGGTTTTGGGTGGATTTTTCAATTTTTTGGGGGAGGTCACGAATTAAAGTCCTTTTCGCTCTAGGACGCATATTTAAGGAGATATGGGCAAAAGAAGTTTTTCGTATAAAAATTTCAATTTTTTTAGGTTTTGGGTGGATTTTTCAAATTTTTGGGGGTGGTCACGAATTAAAGTCCTTTTCGCTCTAGGACGCTTAGTTTAGGAGATATGGGCAAAAGAAGTTTTTCATATAAAAATTTCAATTTTTTTAGGTTTTGGGTGGATTTTTCAACTTTTTGGGGGTGGTCACGAATTAAAGTCCTCTTCGCTCTAGGACGCATATTTAAGGAGATATGGGCAAAAGAAGTTTTTCGTATAAAAATTTCAATTTTTTAGGTTTGGGTGGATTTTTCAATTTTTTTGGGGGTGGTCACGAATTAAAGTCCTTTTCGCTCTAGGACGCTTAGTTTAGGAGATATGGGCAAAAGAAGTTTTTCATATAAAAATTTAATTTTTTTTAGGTTTTGGGTGGATTTTTCAATTTTTTGGGGGTGGTCACGAATTAAAGTCCTTTTCGCTCTAGGACGCATATTTAAGGAGATATGGGCAAAATAAGTTTTTCATATAAAAATTTAAATTTTTTTAGGTTTTGGGTGGATTTTTCAATTTTTTGGGGGTGGTCACGAATTAAAGTCCTTTTCGCTCTAGGACGCTTAGTTTAGGAGATATGGGCAAAAGAAGTTTTTCATATAAAAATTTCAATTTTTTTAGGTTTTGGGTGGATTTTTCAACTTTTTGGGGGTGGTCACGAATTAAAGTCCTCTTCGCTCTAGGACGCATATTTAAGGAGATATGGGCAAAAGAAGTTTTTCGTATAAAAATTTCAATTTTTTAGGTTTGGGTGGATTTTTCAATTTTTTTGGGGGTGGTCACGAATTAAAGTCCTTTTCGCTCTAGGACGCATATTTAAGGAGATATGGGCGAAATAAGTTTTTCATATAAAAATTTCAATTTTTTTAGGTTTTGGGTGGATTTTTCAATTTTTTGGGGGTGGTCACGAATTAAAGTCCTTTTCGCTCTAGGACGCATATTTAAGGAGATATGGGCAAAAGAAGTTTTTCATATAAAAAAAAACTTCTTTTGCCCATATATATTTAAGGAGATATGGGCAAAAGAAGTTTTTCGTATAAAAATTTCAATTTTTTTAGGTTTTGGGTGGATTTTTCAATTTTTTGGGGGTGGTCACGAATTAAAGTCCTTTTCGCTCTAGGACGCTTAGTTTAGGAGATATGGGCAAAAGAAGTTTTTCATATAAAAATTTCAATTTTTTTAGGTTTTGGGTGGATTTTTCAATTTTTTGGGGGAGGTCACGAATTAAAGTCCTTTTCGCTCTAGGACGCTTAGTTTAGGAGATATGGGCAAAAGAATTTTTTCATATAAAAATTTCAATTTTTTTAGGTTTTGGGTGGATTTTTCAATTTTTTGGGGGAGGTCACGAATTAAAGTCCTTTTCGCTCTAGGACGCTTAGTTTAGGAGATATGGGCAAAAGAAGTTTTTCATATAAAAATTTAAATTTTTTTAGGTTTTGGGTGGATTTTTCAATTTTTTGGGGGTGGTCACGAATTAAAGTCCTTTTCGCTCTAGGACGCATATTTAAGGAGATATGGGCAAAAGAAGTTTTTCATATAAAAATTTCAATTTTTTTAGGTTTTGGATGGATTTTTTAATTTTTTGGGGGAGGTCACGAATTAAAGTCCTTTTCGCTCTAGGACGCTTAGTTTAGGAGATATGGGCAAAAGAAGTTTTTCATATAAAAATTTCAATTTTTTTAGGTTTTGGGTGGATTTTTCAATTTTTTAGTGGTGGTCACGAATTAAAGTCCTTTTCGCTCTAGGACGCTTAGTTTAGGAGATATGGGCAAAAGAAGTTTTTCATATAAAAATTTCAATTTTTTTAGGTTTTGGGTGGATTTTTCAATTTTTTGGGGGTGGTCACGAATTAAAGTCCTTTTCGCTCTAGGACGCTTAGTTTAGGAGATATGGACAAAAGAAGTTTTTCATATAAAAATTTCAATTTTTTTAGGTTTTGGGTGGATTTTTCAATTTTTTGGGGGTGGTCACGAATTAAAGTCCTTTTCGCTCTAGGACGCTTAGTTTAGGAGATATGGGCAAAAGAAGTTTTTCATATAAAAATTTAAATTTTTTTAGGTTTTGGATGGATTTTTCAATTTTTTGTTGGAGGTCACGAATTAAAGTCCTTTTCGCTCTAGGACGCATATTTAAGGAGATATGGGCAAAAGAAGTTTTTCATATAAAAATTTCAATTTTTTTAGGTTTTGGGTGGATTTTTCAATTTTTTGGGGGTGGTCAGGAATTAAAGTCCTTTTCGCTCTAGGACGCTTACTTTAGGAGATATGGGCAAAAGAAGTTTTTCATATAAAAATTTCAATTTTTTAGGTTTTGGGTGGATTTTTCAATTTTTTTAGTGGTGTTCACGAATTAAAGTCCTTTTCGCTCTAGGACGCTTAGTTTAGGAGATATGGGCAAAAGAAGTTTTTCATATAAAAATTTAAATTTTTTTAGGTTTTGGATGGATTTTTCAATTTTTTGGTGGAGGTCACGAATTAAAGTCCTTTTCGCTCTAGGACGCATATTTAAGGAGATATGGGCAAAAGAAGTTTTTCGTATAAAAATTTCAATTTTTTTAGGTTTTGGGTGGATTTTTCAATTTTTTGGGGGTGGTCACGAATTAAAGTCCTTTTCGCTCTAGGACGCTTAGTTTAGGAGATATGGGCAAAAGAAGTTTTTCATATAAAAATTTAAATTTTTTTAGGTTTTGGATGGATTTTTCAATTTTTTGTTGGAGGTCACGAATTAAAGTCCTTTTCGCTCTAGGACGCATATTTAAGGAGATATGGGCAAATGAAGTTTTTCAAATAAAAATTTCAATTTTTTTAGGTTTTGGGTGGATTTTTCAATTTTTTGGGGGTGGTCACGAATTAAAGTCCTTTTCGCTCTAGGACGCTTAGTTTAGGAGATATGGGCAAAAGAAGTTTTTCATATAAAAATTTAAATTTTTTTAGGTTTTGGATGGATTTTTCAATTTTTTGTTGGAGGTCACGAATTAAAGTCCTTTTCGCTCTAGGACGCATATTTAAGGAGATATGGGCAAATGAAGTTTTTCAAATAAAAATTTCAATTTTTTTAGGTTTTGGGTGGATTTTTCAATTTTTTGGGGGTGGTCACGAATTAAAGTCCTCTTCGCTCTAGGACGCATATTTAAGGAGATATGGGCAAAAGAAGTTTTTCATATAAAAATTTCAATTTTGTTAGGTTTGGGTGGATTTTTCAATTTTTTTGGGGGTGGTCACGAATTAAAGTCCTTTTCGCTCTAGGACGCATATTTAAGGAGATATGGGCGAAATAAGTTTTTCATATAAAAATTTCAATTTTTTTAGGTTTTGGGTGGATTTTTCAATTTTTTGGGGGTGGTCACGTATTAAAGTCCTTTTCGCTCTAGGACGCATATTTAAGGAGATATGGGCAAAAGAAGTTTTTCATATAAAAATTTCAATTTTTTTTTAGGTTTTGGGTGGATTTTTCAATTTTTTGGGGGAGGTCACGAATTAAAGTCCTTTTCGCTCTAGGACGCATATTTAAGGAGATATGGGCCAAAGAAGTTTTTCGTATAAAAATTTCAATTTTTTTAGATTTTGAGTGGATTTTTCAACTTTTTGGGGGAGGTCACGAATTAAAGTCCTCTTCGCTCTAGGACGCATATTTAAGGAGATATGGGCAAAAGAAGTTTTTCATATAAAAATTTCAATTTTTTTAGGTTTTGGGTGGATTTTTCAATTTTTTGGTGGAGGTCACGAATTAAAGTCCTTTTCGCTCTAGGACGCTTAGTTTAGGAGATATGGGCAAAAGAAGTTTTTCGTATAAAAATTTCAAGTTTTTTAGGTTTTGGGTGGATTTTTCATTTTTTTGGGGTGGCCACGAATTAAAGTCCTTTTCGCTCTAGGGCGCTTAGTTTAGGAGATATGGGCAAAAGAAGTTTTTCATATAAAAATTTAAATTTTTTTAGGTTTTGGATGGATTTTTCAATTTTTTGGGGGAGGTCACGAATTAATGTCCTTTTCGCTCTAGGACGCATATTTAAGGAGATATGGGCAAAAGAAGTTTTTCAAATAAAAATTTCAATTTTTTTAGGTTTTGGGTGGATTTTTCAATTTTTTGGGGGTGGTCACGAATTAAAGTCCTTTTCGCTCTAGGACGCTTAGTTTAGGAGATATGGGCAAAAGAAGTTTTTCATATAAAAATTTCAATTTTTTTAGGTTTTGGGTGCATTTTTCAATTTTTTGGGGGTGGTCACGAATTAAAGTCCTTTTCGCTCTAGGACGCTTAGTTTAGGAGATATGGGCAAAAGAAGTTTTTCATATATATGGGCAAAAGAAGTTTTTCATATAAAAATTTAAATTTTTTTAGGTTTTGGATGGATTTTTCAATTTTTTGTTGGAGGTCACGAATTAAAGTCCTTTTCGCTCTAGGACGCATATTTAAGGAGATATGGGCAAAAGAAGTTTTTCAAATAAAAATTTCAATTTTTTTAGGTTTTGGGTGGATTTTTCAATTTTTTGGGGGTGGTCAGGAATTAAAGTCCTTTTCGCTCTAGGACGCTTACTTTAGGAGATATGGGCAAAAGAAGTTTTTCATATAAAAATTTCAATTTTTTAGGTTTTGGGTGGATTTTTCAATTTTTTTAGTGGTGTTCACGAATTAAAGTCCTTTTCGCTCTAGGACGCTTAGTTTAGGAGATATGGGCAAAAGAAGTTTTTCATATAAAAATTTAAATTTTTTTAGGTTTTGGATGGATTTTTCAATTTTTTGGTGGAGGTCACGAATTAAAGTCCTTTTCGCTCTAGGACGCATATTTAAGGAGATATGGGCAAAAGAAGTTTTTCGTATAAAAATTTCAATTTTTTTAGGTTTTGGGTGGATTTTTCAATTTTTTGGGGGTGGTCACGAATTAAAGTCCTTTTCGCTCTAGGACGCTTAGTTTAGGAGATATGGGCAAAAGAAGTTTTTCATATAAAAATTTCAATTTTTTTAGGTTTTGGGTGGATTTTTCAATTTTTTGGGGGTGGTCACGAATTAAAGTCCTTTTCGCTCTAGGACGCTTAGTTTAGGAGATATGGGCAAAAGAAGTTTTTCATATAAAAATTTAAATTTTTTTAGGTTTTGGATGGATTTTTCAATTTTTTGTTGGAGGTCACGAATTAAAGTCCTTTTCGCTCTAGGACGCATATTTAAGGAGATATGGGCAAATGAAGTTTTTCAAATAAAAATTTCAATTTTTTTAGGTTTTGGGTGGATTTTTCAATTTTTTGGGGGTGGTCACGAATTAAAGTCCTCTTCGCTCTAGGACGCATATTTAAGGAGATATGGGCAAAAGAAGTTTTTCATATAAAAATTTCAATTTTGTTAGGTTTGGGTGGATTTTTCAATTTTTTTGGGGGTGGTCACGAATTAAAGTCCTTTTCGCTCTAGGACGCATATTTAAGGAGATATGGGCGAAATAAGTTTTTCATATAAAAATTTCAATTTTTTTAGGTTTTGGGTGGATTTTTCAATTTTTTGGGGGTGGTCACGTATTAAAGTCCTTTTCGCTCTAGGACGCATATTTAAGGAGATATGGGCAAAAGAAGTTTTTCATATAAAAATTTCAATTTTTTTTTAGGTTTTGGGTGGATTTTTCAATTTTTTGGGGGAGGTCACGAATTAAAGTCCTTTTCGCTCTAGGACGCATATTTAAGGAGATATGGGCCAAAGAAGTTTTTCGTATAAAAATTTCAATTTTTTTAGATTTTGAGTGGATTTTTCAACTTTTTGGGGGAGGTCACGAATTAAAGTCCTCTTCGCTCTAGGACGCATATTTAAGGAGATATGGGCAAAAGAAGTTTTTCATATAAAAATTTCAATTTTTTTAGGTTTTGGGTGGATTTTTCAATTTTTTGGTGGAGGTCACGAATTAAAGTCCTTTTCGCTCTAGGACGCTTAGTTTAGGAGATATGGGCAAAAGAAGTTTTTCGTATAAAAATTTCAAGTTTTTTAGGTTTTGGGTGGATTTTTCATTTTTTTGGGGTGGCCACGAATTAAAGTCCTTTTCGCTCTAGGGCGCTTAGTTTAGGAGATATGGGCAAAAGAAGTTTTTCATATAAAAATTTAAATTTTTTTAGGTTTTGGATGGATTTTTCAATTTTTTGGGGGAGGTCACGAATTAATGTCCTTTTCGCTCTAGGACGCATATTTAAGGAGATATGGGCAAAAGAAGTTTTTCAAATAAAAATTTCAATTTTTTTAGGTTTTGGGTGGATTTTTCAATTTTTTGGGGGTGGTCAGGAATTAAAGTCCTTTTCGCTCTAGGACGCTTACTTTAGGAGATATGGGCAAAAGAAGTTTTTCATATAAAAATTTCAATTTTTTTAGGTTTTGGGTGCATTTTTCAATTTTTTGGGGTGGTCACGAATTAAAGTCCTTTTCGCTCTAGGACGCTTAGTTTAGGAGATATGGGCAAAAGAAGTTTTTCATATAAAAATTTCAATTTTTTTAGGTTTTGGGTGGATTTTTCAATTTTTTGGGGTGGTCACGAATTAAAGTCCTTTTCGCCCTAGGACGCATATTTAAGGAGATATGGGCAAAAGAAGTTTTTCATATAAAAATTTAATTTTTTTTAGGTTTTGGGTGGATTTTTCAATTTTTTGCGGGTGGTCACGAATTAAAGTCCTTTTCGCTCTAGGACGCATATTTAAGGAGATATGGGCAAAAGAAGTTGTTCATATAAAAATTTCAATTTTTTTAGATTTTGGGTGGATTTTTCAATTTTTTGGGGGAGGTCACGAATTAAAGTCCTTTTCGCTCTAGGACGCTTAATTTAGGAGATATGGGCAAAAGAAGTTTTTCATATAAAAATTTCAATTTTTTTAGGTTTTGGGTGGATTTTTCAATTTTTTGGGGGTGGTCACGAATTAAAGTCCTTTTCGCTCTAGGACGCTTGGTTTAGGAGATATGGGCAAAAGAAGTTTTTCGTATAAAAATTTCAATTTTTTTAGGTTTTGGGTGGATTTTTCAATTTTTTGGGGGTGGTCACGAATTAAAGTCCTTTTCGCTCTAGGACGCTTAGTTTAGGAGATATGGGCAAAAGAAGTTTTTCATATAAAAATTTCAATTTTTTTAGGTTTTGGGTGGATTTTTCAATTTTTTTGGGGGAGGTCACGAATTAAAGTCCTTTTCGCTCTAGGACGCTTAGTTTAGGAGATATGGGCAAAAGAAGTTTTTCGTATAAAAATTTCATTTTTTTTAGGTTTTGGGGGTGGTCACGAATTAAAGTCCTTTTCGCTCTAGGACGCTTAGTTTAGGAGATATGGGCAAAAGAAGTTTTTCATATAAAAATTTCAATTTTTTTAGGTTTTGGGTGGATTTTTCAATTATTTGGGGGTGGTCACGAATTAAAGTCCTTTTCGCTCTAGGACGCATATTTAAGGAGATATGGGCAAAAGAAGTTTTGCATATAAAAAAAAACTTCTTTTGCCCATATATATTTAAGGAGATATGGGCAAAAGAAGTTTTTCGTATAAAAATTTCAATTTTTTTAGGTTTTGGGTGGATTTTTCAATTTTTTGGGGGTGGTCACGAATTAAACTCCTTTTCGCTCTAGGACGCTTAGTTTAGGAGATATGGGCAAAAGAAGTTTTTCATATAAAAATTTCAATTTTTTTAGGTTTTGGGTGGATTTTTCAACTTTTTGGGGGTGGTCACGAATTAAAGTCCTCTTCGCTCTAGGACGCATATTTAAGGAGATATGGGCAAAAGAAGTTTTTCGTATAAAAATTTCAATTTTTTAGGTTTGGGTGGATTTTTCAATTTTTTTGGGGGTGGTCACGAATTAAAGTCCTTTTCGCTCTAGGACGCATATTTAAGGAGATATGGGCGAAATAAGTTTTTCATATAAAAATTTAAATTTTTTTAGGTTTTGGGTGGATTTTTCAATTTTTTGGGGGTGGTCACGAATTAAAGTCCTTTTCGCTCTAGGACGCATATTTAAGGAGATATGGGCAAAAGAAGTTTTTCATATAAAAAAAACTTCTTTTGCCCATATATATTTAAGGAGATATGGGCAAAAGAAGTTTTTCGTATAAAAATTTCAATTTTTTTAGGTTTTGGGTGGATTTTTCAATTTTTTGGGGGTGGTCACGAATTAAAGTCCTTTTCGCTCTAGGACGCTTAGTTTAGGAGATATGGGCAAAAGAAGTTTTTCATATAAAAATTTCAATTTTTTTAGGTTTTGGGTGGATTTTTCAATTTTTTGGGGGAGGTCACGAATTAAAGTCCTTTTCGCTCTAGGACGCTTAGTTTAGGAGATATGGGCAAAAGAATTTTTTCATATAAAAATTTCAATTTTTTTAGGTTTTGGGTGGATTTTTCAATTTTTTGGGGGAGGTCACGAATTAAAGTCCTTTTCGCTCTAGGACGCTTAGTTTAGGAGATATGGGCAAAAGAAGTTTTTCATATAAAAATTTAAATTTTTTTAGGTTTTGGGTGGATTTTTCAATTTTTTGGGGGTGGTCACGAATTAAAGTCCTTTTCGCTCTAGGACGCATATTTAAGGAGATATGGGCAAAAGAAGTTTTTCATATAAAAATTTCAATTTTTTTAGGTTTTGGATGGATTTTTTAATTTTTTGGGGGAGGTCACGAATTAAAGTCCTTTTCGCTCTAGGACGCTTAGTTTAGGAGATATGGGCAAAAGAAGTTTTTCATATAAAAATTTCAATTTTTTTAGGTTTTGGGTGGATTTTTCAATTTTTTAGTGGTGGTCACGAATTAAAGTCCTTTTCGCTCTAGGACGCTTAGTTTAGGAGATATGGGCAAAAGAAGTTTTTCATATAAAAATTTCAATTTTTTTAGGTTTTGGGTGGATTTTTCAATTTTTTGGGGGTGGTCACGAATTAAAGTCCTTTTCGCTCTAGGACGCTTAGTTTAGGAGATATAGACAAAAGAAGTTTTTCATATAAAAATTTAAATTTTTTTAGGTTTTGGGTGGATTTTTCAATTTTTTGGGGGTGGTCACGAATTAAAGTCCTTTTCGCTCTAGGACGCTTAGTTTAGGAGATATGGGCAAAAGAAGTTTTTCATATAAAAATTTAAATTTTTTTAGGTTTTGGATGGATTTTTCAATTTTTTGTTGGAGGTCACGAATTAAAGTCCTTTTCGCTCTAGGACGCATATTTAAGGAGATATGGGCAAAAGAAGTTTTTCAAATAAAAATTTCAATTTTTTTAGGTTTTGGGTGGATTTTTCAATTTTTTGGGGGTGGTCAGGAATTAAAGTCCTTTTCGCTCTAGGACGCTTACTTTAGGAGATATGGGCAAAAGAAGTTTTTCATATAAAAATTTCAATTTTTTAGGTTTTGGGTGGATTTTTCAATTTTTTTAGTGGTGTTCACGAATTAAAGTCCTTTCGCTCTAGGACGCTTAGTTTAGGAGATATGGGCAAAAGAAGTTTTTCATATAAAAATTTAAATTTTTTTAGGTTTTGGATGGATTTTTCAATTTTTTGGTGGAGGTCACGAATTAAAGTCCTTTTCGCTCTAGGACGCATATTTAAGGAGATATGGGCAAAAGAAGTTTTTCGTATAAAAATTTCAATTTTTTTAGGTTTTGGGTGGATTTTTCAATTTTTTGGGGGTGGTCACGAATTAAAGTCCTTTTCGCTCTAGGACGCTTAGTTTAGGAGATATGGGCAAAAGAAGTTTTTCATATAAAAATTTCAATTTTTTTAGGTTTTGGGTGGATTTTTCAATTTTTTGGGGGAGGTCACGAATTAAAGTCCTTTTCGCTCTAGGACGCTTAGTTTAGGAGATATGGGCAAAAGAAGTTTTTCATATAAAAATTTCAATTTTTTTAGGTTTTGGGTGGATTTTTCAATTTTTTGGGGGAGGTCACGAATTAAAGTCCTTTTCGCTCTAGGACGCATATTTAAGGAGATATGGGCAAAAGAAGTTTTTCGTATAAAAATTTCAATTTTTTAGGTTTTGAGGGGATTTTTCAACTTTTTGGGGGAGGTCACGAATTAAAGTCCTCTTCGCTCTAGGACGCATATTTAAGGAGATATGGGCAAAAGAAGTTTTTCGTATAAAAATTTCAATTTTTTAGGTTTTGAGGGGATTTTTCAACTTTTTGGGGGAGGTCACGAATTAAAGTCCTCTTCGCTCTAGGACGCATATTTAAGGAGATATGGGCAAAAGAAGTTTTTCATATAAAAATTTAAATTTTTTTAGGTTTTGGGTGGATTTTTCAATTTTTTTGGGGGTGGTCACGAATTAAAGTCCTTTTCGCTCTAGGACGCATATTTAAGGAGATATGGGCGAAATAAGTTTTTCATATAAAAATTTCAATTTTTTTTTAGGTTTTGGGTGGATTTTTCAATTTTTTGGGGGTGGTCACGTATTAAAGTCCTTTTCGCTCTAGGACGCATATTTAAGGAGATATGGGCAAAAGAAGTTTTTCATATAAAAATTTCAATTTTTTTTAGGTTTTGGGTGGATTTTTCAATTTTTTGGGGGAGGTCACGAATTAAAGTCCTTTTCGCTCTAGGACGCATATTTAAGGAGATATGGGCAAAAGAAGTTTTTCGTATAAAAATTTCAATTTTTTTAGATTTTGAGTGGATTTTTCAACTTTTTGGGGGAGGTCACGAATTAAAGTCCTCTTCGCTCTAGGACGCATATTTAAGGAGATATGGGCAAAAGAAGTTTTTCATATAAAAATTTCAATTTTTTTAGGTTTTGGGTGGATTTTTCAATTTTTTGGTGGAGGTCACGAATTAAAGTCCTTTTCGCTCTAGGACGCTTAGTTTAGGAGATATGGGCAAAAGAAGTTTTTCGTATAAAAATTTCAAGTTTTTTAGGTTTTGGGTGGATTTTTCATTTTTTTGGGGTGGCCACGAATTAAAGTCCTTTTCGCTCTAGGACGCTTAGTTTAGGAGATATGGGCAAAAGAAGTTTTTCATATAAAAATTTAAATTTTTTTAGGTTTTGGATGGATTTTTCAATTTTTTGGGGGAGGTCACGAATTAATGTCCTTTTCGCTCTAGGACGCATATTTAAGGAGATATGGGCAAAAGAAGTTTTTCAAATAAAAATTTCAATTTTTTTAGGTTTTGGGTGGATTTTTCAATTTTTTGGGGGTGGTCACGAATTAAAGTCCTTTTCGCTCTAGGACGCTTAGTTTAGGAGATATGGGCAAAAGAAGTTTTTCATATAAAAATTTCAATTTTTTTAGGTTTTGGGTGGATTTTTCAATTTTTTGGGGGTGGTCACGAATTAAAGTCCTTTTCGCTCTAGGACGCTTAGTTTAGGAGATATGGGCAAAAGAAGTTTTTCATATAAAAATTTCAATTTTTTTAGGTTTTGGGTGGATTTTTCAATTTTTTGGGGTGGCCACGAATTAAAGTCCTTTTCGCTCTAGGACGCATATTTAAGGAGATATGGGCAAAAGAAGTTTTTCATATAAAAATTTAATTTTTTTGAGGTTTTGGGTGGATTTTTCAATTTTTTGCGGGTGGTCACGAATTAAAGTCCTTTTCGCTCTAGGACGCATATTTAAGGAGATATGGGCAAAAGAAGTTGTTCATATAAAAATTTCAATTTTTTTAGATTTTGGGTGGATTTTTCAATTTTTTGGGGGAGGTCACGAATTAAAGTCCTTTTCGCTCTAGGACGCTTAATTTAGGAGATATGGGCAAAAGAAGTTTTTCATATAAAAATTTAAATTTTTTTAGGTTTTGGGTGGATTTTTCAATTTTTTGGGGGTGGTCACGAATTAAAGTCCTTTTCGCTCTAGGACGCTTGGTTTAGGAGATATGGGCAAAAGAAGTTTTTCGTATAAAAATTTCAATTTTTTTAGGTTTTGGATGGATTTTTCAATTTTTTGGGGGTGGTCACGAATTAAAGTCCTTTTCGCTCTAGGACGCTTAGTTTAGGAGATATGGGCAAAAGAAGTTTTTCATATAAAAATTTCAATTTTTTTAGGTTTTGGGTGGATTTTTCAATTTGTTAGTGGTGGTAACGAATTAAAGTCCTTTTCGCTCTAGGACGCATATTTAAGGAGATATGGGCAAAAGAAGTTTTTCATATAAAAATTTCAATATTTTTAGGTTTTGGGTGGATTTTTCAATTTTTTTGGGGGAGGTCACGAATTAAAGTCCTTTTCGCTCTAGGACGCTTAGTTTAGGAGATATGGGCAAAAGAAGTTTTTCGTATAAAAATTTCATTTTTTTAGGTTTTGGGGGTGGTCACGAATTAAAGTCCTTTTCGCTCTAGGACGCTTAGTTTAGGAGATATGGGGAAAAGAAGTTTTTCATATAAAAATTTCAATTTTTTTAGGTTTTGGGTGGATTTTTCAATTTTTTGGGGGTGGTCACGAATTAAAGTCCTTTTCGCTCTAGGACGCTTAGTTTAGGAGATATGGGCAAAATAAGTTTTTCATATAAAAATTTCAATTTTTTTAGGTTTTGGGTGGATTTTTCAATTTTTTGGCGGTGGTCACGAATTAAAGTCCTTTTCGCTCTAGGACGCTTAGT
This sequence comes from Haematobia irritans, assembly GCF_050003625.1. Classification (NCBI taxonomy): domain Eukaryota; kingdom Metazoa; phylum Arthropoda; class Insecta; order Diptera; family Muscidae; genus Haematobia; species Haematobia irritans. Next base: position 160,268,067 of record NC_134397.1, on the reverse strand, counting down.
TTAGGAGATATGGGCAAAAGAAGTTTTTCATATACAAATTTCAATTCTTTTAGGTTTTGGGTGGATTTTTCAATTTTTTGGGGGAGGTCACGAATTAAAGTCCTTTTCGCTCTAGGACGCTTAGTTTAGGAGATATGGGCAAAAGAAGTTTTTCATATAAAAATTTAAATTTTTTTAGGTTTTGGGTGGATGTTTCAATTTTTTGGGGGTGGTCACGAATTAAAGTCCTTTTCGCTCTAGGACGCATATTTAAGGAGATATGGGCAAAAGAAGTTTTTCATATAAAAATTTCAATTTTTTTAGGTTTTGGGTGGATTTTTCAATTTTTTGGGGGTGGTCACGAATTAAAGTCCTTTTCGCTCTAGGACGCATATATAAGGAGATATGGGCAAAAGAAATTTTTCATATAAAAATTTCAATTTTTTTAGGTTTTGGGTGGATTTTTCAATTTTTTGGGGGTGGTCACGAATTAAAGTCCTTTTCGCTCTAGGACGCATATTTAAGGAGATATGGGCAAAATAAGTTTTTCATATAAAAATTTAAATTTTTTTAGGTTTTGGGTGGATTTTTCAATTTTTTGGGGGTGGTCACGAATTAAAGTCCTTTTCGCTCTAGGACGCTTAGTTTAGGAGATATGGGCAAAAGAAGTTTTTCATATAAAAATTTCAATTTTTTTAGGTTTTGGGTGGATTTTTCAATTTTTTGGGGGTGGTCACGAATTAAAGTCCTTTTCGCTCTAGGACGCATATTTAAGAAGATATGGGCAAAAGAAGTTTTTCATATAAAAATTTCAATTTTTTTAGGTTTTGGGTGGATTTTTCAATTTTTTGGCGGTGGTCACGAATTAAAGTCCTTTTCGCTCTAGGACGCATATTTAAGGAGATATGGGCAAAAGAAGTTTTTCATATAAAAATTTAAATTTTTTTTAGGTTTTGGGTGGATTTTTCAATTTTTTGGGGGAGGTCACGAATTAAAGTCCTTTTCGCTCTAGGACGCATATTTAAGGAGATATGGGCAAAAGAAGTTTTTCATATAAAAATTTCAATTTTTTTAGGTTTTGGGTGGATTTTTCAACTTTTTGTGTTGGTGGTCACGAATTAAAGTCCTCTTCGCTCTAGGACGCATATTTAAGGAGATATGGGCAAAAGAAGTTTTTCGTATAAAAATTTCAATTTTTTTAGGTTTTGAGTGGACTCAAAACTTTTTGGGGGAGGTCACGAATTAAAGTCATCTTTGCTCTAGGAAGCATATTTAAGGAGATATGGGCAAAAATAGTTTTTCGTATAAAAATTTCAATTTTTTTAGGTTTTGGGTGGATTTTTCAATTTTTTGGGGGTGGTCACGAATTAAAGTCCTTTTCGCTCTAGGACGCTTAGTTTAGGAGATATGGGCAAAAGAAGTTTTTCATATAAAAATTTAATTTTTTTTAGGTTTTGGGTGGATTTTTCAATTTTTTGGGGGAGGTCACGAATTAAAGTCCTTTTCGCTCTAGGACGCATATTTAAGAAGATATGGGCGCTCTAGGACGCTTAGTTTAGGAGATATGGGCAAAAGAAGTTTTTCATATAAAAATTTAAATTTTTTTAGGTTTTGGGTGGATTTTTCAATTTTTTGGGGGTGGATTTTTTTCGCTCTAGGACGCATATTTAAGGAGATATGGGCAAAAGAAGTTTTTCGTATAAAAATTTCAATTTTTTTAGATTTTGAGTGGATTTTTCAACTTTTTGGGGGAGGTCACGAATTAAAGTCCTCTTCGCTCTAGGACGCATATTTAAGGAGATATGGGCAAAAGAAGTTTTTCATATAAAAATTTAAATTTTTTTAGGTTTTGGATGGATTTTTCAATTTTTTGGGGGTGGTCACGAATTAAAGTCCTTTTCGCTCTAGGACGCTTAGTTTAGGAGATATGGGCAAAAGAAGTTTTTCATATAAAAATTTCAATTTTTTTAGGTTTTGGGTGGATTTTTCAATTTTTTAGTGGTGGTCACGAATTAAAGTCCTTTTCGCTCTAGGATGCTTAGTTTAGGAGATATGGGCAAAAGAAGTTTTTCATATAAAAATTTAAATTTTTTTAGGTTTTGGGTGGATTTTTCAATTTTTTGGGGGTGGTCACGAATTAAAGTCCTTTTCGCTCTAGGACGCTTAGTTTAGGAGATATGGGCAAAAGAAGTTTTTCATATAAAAATTTCAATTTTTTTAGGTTTTGGGTGGATTTTTCAATTTTTTGGGGGTGGTCACGAATTAAAGTCCTTTTCGCTCTAGGACGCTTAGTTTAGGAGATATGGGCAAAAGAAGTTTTTCATATAAAAATTTAAATTTTTTTAGGTTTTGGATGGATTTTTCAATTTTTTGGTGGAGGTCACGAATTAAAGTCCTTTTCGCTCTAGGACGCATATTTAAGGAGATATGGGCAAAAGAAGTTTTTCAAATAAAAATTTCAATTTTTTTAGGTTTTGGGTGGATTTTTCAATTTTTTGGGGGTGGTCACGAATTCAAGTCCTTTTCGCTCTAGGACGCATATTTAAGGAGATATGGGCAAAAGAAGTTTTTCATATAAAAATTTCAATTTTTTTAGGTTTTGGGTGGATTTTTCAATTTTTTTAGTGGTGGTCACGAATTAAAGTCCTTTTCGCTCTAGGACGCTTAGTTTAGGAGATATGGGCAAAAGAAGTTTTTCATATAAAAATTTCAATTTTTTTAGGTTTTGGGTGGATTTTTCAATTTTTTGGGGGAGGTCACGAATTAAAGTCCTTTTCGCTCTAGGACGCTTAGTTTAGGAGATATGGGCAAAAGAATTTTTTCATATAAAAATTTCAATTTTTTTAGGTTTTGGGTGGATTTTTCAATTTTTTGGGGGAGGTCACGAATTAAAGTCCTTTTCGCTCTAGGACTCTTAGTTTAGGAGATATGGGCAAAAGAAGTTTTTCATATAAAAATTTAAATTTTTTTAGGTTTTGGGTGGATTTTTCAATTTTTTGGGGGTGGTCACGAATTAAAGTCCTTTTCGCTCTAGGACGCATATTTAAGGAGATATGGGCAAAAGAAGTTTTTCATATAAAAATTTCAATTTTTTTAGGTTTTGGGTGGATTTTTCAATTTTTTAGTGGTGGTCACGAATTAAAGTCCTTTTCGCTCTAGGACGCTTAGTTTAGGAGATATGGGCAAAAGAAGTTTTTCATATAAAAATTTAATTTTTTTTAGGTTTTGGGTGGATTTTTCAATTTTTTGGGGGAGGTCACGAATTAAAGTCCTTTTCGCTCTAGGACGCTTAGTTTAGGAGATATGGGCAAAAGAAGTTTTTCATATAAAAATTTAAATTTTTTTAGGTTTTGGGTGGATTTTTCAATTTTTTGGGGGTGGTCACGAATTAAAGTCCTTTTCGCTCTAGGACGCATATTTAAGGAGATATGGGCAAAAGAAGTTTTTCATATAAAAATTTCAATTTTTTTAGGTTTTGGGTGGATTTTTCAATTTTTTAGTGGTGGTCACGAATTAAAGTCCTTTTCGCTCTAGGACGCTTAGTTTAGGAGATATGGGCAAAAGAAGTTTTTCATATAAAAATTTAAATTTTTTTAGGTTTTGGGTGGATTTTTCAATTTTTTGGGGGTGGTCACGAATTAAAGTCCTTTTCGCTCTAGGACGCATATTTAAGGAGATATGGGCAAAAGAAGTTTTTCATATAAAAATTTAAATTTTTTTAGGTTTTGGGTGGATTTTTCAATTTTTTAGTGGTGGTCACGAATTAAAGTCCTTTTCGCTCTAGGACGCTTAGTTTAGGAGATATGGGCAAAAGAAGTTTTTCATATAAAAATTTAATTTTTTTTAGGTTTTGGGTGGATTTTTCAATTTTTTGGGGGAGGTCACGAATTAAAGTCCTTTTCGCTCTAGGACGCTTAGTTTAGGAGATATGGGCAAAAGAAGTTTTTCATATAAAAATTTAAATTTTTTTAGGTTTTGGATGGATTTTTCAATTTTTTGGTGGAGGTCACGAATTAAAGTCCTTTTCGCTCTAGGACGCATATTTAAGGAGATATGGGCAAAAGAAGTTTTTCAAATAAAAATTTCAATTTTTTTAGGTTTTGGGTGGATTTTTCAATTTTTTGGGGGTGGTCACGAATTAAAGTCCTTTTCGTTCTAGGACGCATATTTAAGGAGATATGGGCAAAAGAAGTTTTTCATATAAAAATTTCAATTTTTTTAGGTTTTGGGTGGATTTTTCAATTTTTTTAGTGGTGGTCACGAATTAAAGTCCTTTTCGCTCTAGGACGCTTAGTTTAGGAGATATGGGCAAAAGAAGTTTTTCATATAAAAATTTAAATTTTTTTAGGTTTTGGATGGATTTTCAATTTTTTGGTGGAGGTCACGAATTAAAGTCCTTTTCGCTCTAGGACGCTTAGTTTAGGAGATATGGGCAAAAGAAGTTTTTCATATAAAAATTTCAATTTTTTTAGGTTTTGGGTGGATTTTTCAATTTTTTGGGGGAGGTCACGAATTAAAGTCCTTTTCGCTCTAGGACGCTTAGTTTAGGAGATATGGGCAAAAGAATTTTTTCATATAAAAATTTCAATTTTTTTAGGTTTTGGGTGGATTTTTCAATTTTTTGGGGGAGGTCACGAATTAAAGTCCTTTTCGCTCTAGGACTCTTAGTTTAGGAGATATGGGCAAAAGAAGTTTTTCATATAAAAATTTAAATTTTTTTAGGTTTTGGGTGGATTTTTCAATTTTTTGGGGGTGGTCACGAATTAAAGTCCTTTTCGCTCTAGGACGCATATTTAAGGAGATATGGGCAAAAGAAGTTTTTCATATAAAAATTTCAATTTTTTTAGGTTTTGGATGGATTTTTTAATTTTTTGGGGGAGGTCACGAATTAAAGTCCTTTTCGCTCTAGGACGCTTAGTTTAGGAGATATGGGCAAAAGAAGTTTTTCATGTAAAAATTTCAATTTTTTAGGTTTTGGGTGGATTTTTCAATTTTTTAGTGGTGGTCACGAATTAAAGTCCTTTTCGCTCTAGGACGCTTAGTTTAGGAGATATGGGCAAAAGAAGTTTTTCATATAAAAATTTCAATTTTTTTAGGTTTTGGGTGGATTTTTCAATTTTTTGGGGGTGGTCACGAATTAAAGTCCTTTTCGCTTTAGGACGCTTAGTTTAGGAGATATGGGCAAAAGAAGTTTTTCATATAAAAATTTAAATTTTTTTAGGTTTTGGATGGATTTTTCAATTTTTTGTTGGAGGTCACGAATTAAAGTCCTTTTCGCTCTAGGACGCATATTTAAGGAGATATGGGCAAAAGAAGTTTTTCAAATAAAAATTTCAATTTTTTTAGGTTTTGGGTGGATTCTTCAATTTTTTGGGGGTGGTCAGGAATTAAAGTCCTTTTCGCTCTAGGACGCTTACTTTAGGAGATATGGGCAAAAGAAGTTTTTCATATAAAAATTTCAATTTTTTTAGGTTTTGGGTGGATTTTTCAATTTTTTGGTGGTGGTCACGAATTAAAGTCCTTTTCGCTCTAGGACGCTTAGTTTAGGAGATATGGGCAAAAGAAGTTTTTCATATAACAATTTAAATTTTTTTAGGTTTTGGATGGATTTTTCAATTTTTTGGTGGAGGTCACGAATTAAAGTCCTTTTCGCTCTAGGACGCATATTTAAGGAGATATGGGCAAAAGAAGTTTTTCGTATAAAAATTTCAATTTTTTTAGGTTTTGGGTGGATTTTTCAATTTTTTGGGGGTGGTCACGAATTAAAGTCCTTTTCGCTCTAGGACGCTTAGTTTAGGAGATATGGGCAAAAGAAGTTTTTCATATAAAAATTTCAATTTTTTTAGGTTTTGGGTGGATTTTTCAATTTTTTGGGGGAGGTCACGAATTAAAGTCCTTTTCGCTCTAGGACGCTTAGTTTAGGAGATATGGGCAAAATAAGTTTTTCATATAAAAATTTCAATTTTTTTAGGTTTTGGGTGGATTTTTCAATTTTTTTGGGGGTGGTCACGAATTAAAGTCCTTTTCGCTCTAGGACGCATATTTAAGGAGATATGGGCAAAAGAAGTTTTTCGTATAAAAATTTCAATTTTTTTAGATTTTGAGTGGATTTTTCAACTTTTTGGGGGAGGTCACGAATTAAAGTCCTCTTCGCTCTAGGACGCATATTTAAGGAGATATGGGCAAAAGAAGTTTTTCATATAAAAATTTCAATTTTTTTAGGTTTTGGGTGGATTTTTCAATTTTTTGGTGGAGGTCACGAATTAAAGTCCTTTTCGCTCTAGGACGCTTAGTTTAGGAGATATGGGCAAAAGAAGTTTTTCGTATAAAAATTTCAAGTTTTTTAGGTTTTGGGTGGATTTTTCATTTTTTTGGGGTGGCCACGAATTAAAGTCCTTTTCGCTCTAGGACGCTTAGTTTAGGAGATATGGGCAAAAGAAGTTTTTCATATAAAAATTTTAATTTTTTTAGGTTTTGGATGGATTTTTCAATTTTTTGGGGGAGGTCACGAATTAATGTCCTTTTCGCTCTAGGACGCATATTTAAGGAGATATGGGCAAAAGAAGTTTTTCAAATAAAAATTTCAATTTTTTTAGGTTTTGGGTGGATTTTTCAATTTTTTGGGGGTGGTCACGAATTAAAGTCCTTTTCGCTCTAGGACGCTTAGTTTAGGAGATATGGGCAAAAGAAGTTTTTCATATAAAAATTTCAATTTTTTTAGGTTTTGGGTGGATTTTTCAATTTTTTTAGTGGTGGTCACGAATTAAAGTCCTTTTCGCTCTAGGACGCATATTTAAGGAGATATGGGCAAAAGAAGTTTTTCATATAAAAATTTAATTTTTTTTAGGTTTTGGGTGGATTTTTCAATTTTTTGCGGGTGGTCACGAATTAAAGTCCTTTTCGCTCTAGGACGCATATTTAAGGAGATATGGGCAAAAGAAGTTGTTCATATAAAAATTTCAATTTTTTTAGGTTTTGGGTGGATTTTTCAATTTTTTGGGGGTGGTCACGAATTAAAGTCCTTTTCGCTCTAGGACGCTTAGTTTAGGAGATATGGGCAAAAGAAGTTTTTCATATAAAAATTTCAATTTTTTTAGGTTTTGGGTGGATTTTTCAATTTGTTAGTGGTGGTAACGAATTAAAGTCCTTTTCGCTCTAGGACGCATATTTAAGGAGATATGGGCAAAAGAAGTTTTTCATATAAAAATTTCAATTTTTTTAGGTTTTGGGTGGATTTTTCAATTTTTTGGGGGAGGTCACGAATTAAAGTCCTTTTCGCTCTAGGACGCTTAGTTTAGGAGATATGGGCAAAAGAAGTTTTTCATATAAAAATTTAAATTTTTTTAGGTTTTGGGTGGATTTTTCAATTTTTTGGGGGTGGTCACGAATTAAAGTCCTTTTCGCTCTAGGACGCTTGGTTTAGGAGATATGGGCAAAAGAAGTTTTTCGTATAAAAATTTCAATTTTTTTAGGTTTTGGGTGGATTTTTCAATTTTTTGGGGGAGGTCACGAATTAAAGTCCTTTTCGCTCTAGGACGCTTAGTTTAGGAGATATGGGCAAAAGAAGTTTTTCATATAAAAATTTCAATTTTTTTAGGTTTTGGGTGGATTTTTCAATTTGTTAGTGGTGGTAACGAATTAAAGTCCTTTTCGCTCTAGGACGCATATTTAAGGAGATATGGGCAAAAGAAGTTTTTCATATAAAAATTTCAATTTTTTTAGGTTTTGGGTGGATTTTTCAATTTTTTGGGGGAGGTCACGAATTAAAGTCCTTTTCGCTCTAGGACGCTTAGTTTAGGAGATATGGGCAAAAGAAGTTTTTCATATAAAAATTTCAATTTTTTTAGGTTTTGGGTGGATTTTTCAATTTTTTGGGGGTGGTCACGAATTAAAGTCCTTTTCGCTCTAGGACGCTTAGTTTAGGAGATATGGGCAAAATAAGTTTTTCATATAAAAATTTAAATTTTTTTAGGTTTTGGGTGGATTTTTCAATTTTTTGGCGGTGGTCACGAATTAAAGTCCTTTTCGCTCTAGGACGCTTAGTTTAGGAGATATGGGCAAAAGAAGTTTTTCATATAAAAATTTCAATTCTTTTAGGTTTTGGGTGGATTTTTCAATTTTTTGGGGGAGGTCACGAATTAAAGTCCTTTTCGCTCGCTTAGTTTAGGAGATATGGGCAAAAGAAGTTTTTCGTATAAAAATTTCAATTTTTTTAGGTTTTGGGTGGATTTTTCAATTTTTTGGGGGTGGTCACGAATTAAAGTCCTTTTCGCTCTAGGACGCTTAGTTTAGGAGATATGGGCAAAAGAAGTTTTTCATATAAAAATTTCAATTTTTTTAGGTTTTGGGTGGATTTCTCAATTTTTTGGGGTCACGAATTAAAGTCCTTTTCGCTCTAGGACGCATATTTAAGGAGATATGGGCAAAAGAAGTTTTTCATATAAAAATTTAATTTTTTTAGGTTTTGGGTGGATTTTTCAATTTTTTGCGGGTGGTCACGAATTAAAGTCCTCTTCGCTCTAGGACGCATATTTAAGGAGATATGGGCAAAAGAAGTTTTTCATATAAAAATTTCAATTTTTTTAGGTTTTGGGTGGATTTTTCAACTTTTTGGGGGAGGTCACGAATTAAAGTCCTCTTCGCTCTAGGACGCATATTTAAGGAGATATGGGCAAAAGAAGTTTTTCATATAAAAATTTCAATTTTTTTAGGTTTTGGGTGGATTTTTCAATTTTTTGGCGGTGGTCACGAATTAAAGTCCTTTTCGCTCTAGGACGCATATTTAAGGAGATATGGGCAAAAGAAGTTTTTCATATAAAAATTTAAATTTTTTTTAGGTTTTGGGTGGATTTTTCAATTTTTTGGGGGAGGTCACGAATTAAAGTCCTTTTCGCTCTAGGACGCATATTTAAGGAGATATGGGCAAAAGAAGTTTTTCATATAAAAATTTCAATTTTTTTAGGTTTTGGGTGGATTTTTCAACTTTTTGTGGGTGGTCACGAATTAAAGTCCTCTTCGCTCTAGGACGCATATTTAAGGAGATATGGGCAAAAGAAGTTTTTCGTATAAAAATTTCAATTTTTTAGGTTTTGAGTGGATTTTTCAACTTTTTGGGGGAGGTCACGAATTAAAGTCCTCTTTGCTCTAGGAAGCATATTTAAGGAGATATGGGCAAAAGTAGTTTTTGTATAAAAATTTCAATTTTTTTAGGTTTTGGGTGGATTTTTCAATTTTTTGGGGGTGGTCACGAATTAAAGTCCTTTTCGCTCTAGGACGCTTAGTTTAGGAGATATGGGCAAAAGAAGTTTTTCATATAAAAATTTAAATTTTTTTAGGTTTTGGGTGGATTTTTCAATTTTTTGGGGGAGGTCACGAATTAAAGTCCTTTTCGCTCTAGGACGCTTAGTTTAGGAGATATGGGCAAAAGAAGTTTTTCATATAAAAATTTCAATTTTTTTAGGTTTTGGGTGGATTTTTCAATTTTTTGGGGGTGGTCACGAATTAAAGTCCTTTTCGCTCTAGGACGCATATTTAAGGAGATATGGGCAAAAGAAGTTTTTCGTATAAAAATTTCAATTTTTTTAGATTTTGAGTGGATTTTTCAACTTTTTGGGGGAGGTCACGAATTAAAGTCCTCTTCGCTCTACGACGCATATTTAAGGAGATATGGGCAAAAGAAGTTTTTCATATAAAAATTTCAATTTTTTTAGGTTTTGGATGGATTTTGTAATTTTTTGGGGGAGGTCACGAAGTAAAGTCCTTTTCGCTCTAGGACGCTTAGTTTAGGAGATATGGGCAAAAGAAGTTTTTCATATAAAAATTTCAATTTTTTTAGGTTTTGGGTGGATTTTTCAATTTTTTGGGGGTGGTCACGAATTAAAGTCCTTTTCGCTCTAGGACGCTTAGTTTAGGAGATATGGGCAAAAGAAATTTTTCATATATAAATATCAATTTTTTTAGGTTTTGGGTGGATTTTTCAATTTTTTGGGGGTGGTCACGAATTAAAGTCCTTTTCGCTCTAGGACGCTTAGTTTAGGAGATATGGGCAAAAGAAGTTTTTCATATAAAAATTTAAATTTTTTTAGGTTTTGGATGGATTTTTCAATTTTTTGGTGGAGGTCACGAATTAAAGTCCTTTTCGCTCTAGGACGCATATTTAAGGAGATATGGGCAAAAGAAGTTTTTCAAATAAAAATTTCAATTTTTTTAGGTTTTGGGTGGATTTTTCAATTTTTTGGGGGTGGTCACGAATTAAAGTCCTTTTCGCTCTAGGACGCTTAGTTTAGGAGATATGGGCAAAAGAAGTTTTTCATATAAAAATTTCAATTTTTTTAGGTTTTGGGTGGATTTTTAAATTTTTTGGGGGTGGTCACGAATTAAAGTCCTTTTCGCTCTAGGACGCTTAGTTTAGGAGATATGGGCAAAAGAAGTTTTTCATATAAAAATTTCAATTTTTTAGGTTTTGGGTGGATTTTTCAATTTTTTGGGGGTGGTCACGAATTAAAGTCCTTTTCGCTCTAGGACGCTTAGTTTAGGAGATATGGGCAAAAGAAGTTTTTCATATAAAAATTTAAATTTTTTTAGGTTTTGGATGGATTTTTCAATTTTTTGGTGGAGGTCACGAATTAAAGTCCTTTTCGCTCTAGGACGCATATTTAAGGAGATATGGGCAAAAGAAGTTTTTCAAATAAAAATTTCAATTTTTTTAGGTTTTGGGTGGATTTTTCAATTTTTTGGGGGTGGTCACGAATTAAAGTCCTTTTCGCTCTAGGACGCTTAGTTTAGGAGATATGGGCGAAAGAAGTTTTTCATATAAAAATTTCAATTTTTTTAGATTTTGGGTGGATTTTTCAATTTTTTTAGTGGTGGTCACGAATTAAAGTCCTTTTCGCTCTAGGACGCTTAGTTTAGGAGATATGGGCAAAAGAAGTTTTTCATATAAAAATTTAAATTTTTTTAGGTTTTGGATGGATTTTTCAATTTTTTGGTGGAGGTCACGAATTAAAGTCCTTTTCGCTCTAGGACGCATATTTAAGGAGATATGGGCAAAAGAAGTTTTTCGTATAAAAATTTCAATTTTTTTAGGTTTTGGGTGGATTTTTCAATTTTTTGGGGGTGGTCACGAATTAAAGTCCTTTTCGCTCTAGGACGCTTAGTTTAGGAGATATGGGCAAAAGAAGTTTTTCATATAAAAATTTCAATTTTTTTAGGTTTTGGGTGGATTTTTCAATTTTTTGGGGGAGGTCACGAATTAAAGTCCTTTTCGCTCTAGGACGCTTAGTTTAGGAGATATGGGCAAAAGAATTTTTTCATATAAAAATTTCAATTTTTTTAGGTTTTGGGTGGATTTTTCAATTTTTTGGGGGAGGTCACGAATTAAAGTCCTTTTCGCTCTAGGACGCTTAGTTTAGGAGATATGGGCAAAAGAAGTTTTTCATATAAAAATTTAAATTTTTTTAGGTTTTGGGTGGATTTTTCAATTTTTTGGGGGTGGTCACGAATTAAAGTCCTTTTCGCTCTAGGACGCATATTTAAGGAGATATGGGCAAAAGAAGTTTTTCGTATAAAAATTTCAATTTTTTTAGATTTTGAGTGGATTTTTCAACTTTTTGGGGGAGGTCACGAATTAAAGTCCTCTTCGCTCTAGGACGCTTAGTTTAGGAGATATGGGCAAAAGAAGTTTTTCATATAAAAATTTCAATTTTTTTAGGTTTTGGGTGGATTTTTCAATTTTTTGGGGGTGGTCACGAATTAAAGTCCTTTTCGCTCTAGGACGCATATTTAAGGAGATATGGGCAAAAGAAGTTTTTCATATAAAAATTTAAATTTTTTTAGGTTTTGGATGGATTTTTCAATTTTTTGTTGGAGGTCACGAATTAAAGTCCTTTTCGCTCTAGGATGCATATTTAAGGAGATATGGGCAAAAGAAGTTTTTCAAATAAAAATTTCAATTTTTTTAGGTTTTGGGTGGATTTTTCAATTTTTTGGTGGAGGTCACGAATTAAAGTCCTTTTCGCTCTAGGACGCTTAGTTTAGGAGATATGGGCAAAAGAAGTTTTTCGTATAAAAATTTCAATTTTTTTAGGTTTTGGGTGGATTTTTCATTTTTTTGGGGTGGCCACGAATTAAAGTCCTTTTCGCTCTAGGACGCTTAGTTTAGGAGATATGGGCAAAAGAAGTTTTTCATATAAAAATTTAAATTTTTTTAGGTTTTGGGTGGATTTTTCAATTTTTTGGGGGTGGTCACGAATTAAAGTCCTCTTCGCTCTAGGACGCATATTTAAGGAGATATGGGCAAAAGAAGTTTTTCATATAAAAAGTTAAATTTTTTTAGGTTTTGGATGGATTTTTCAATTTTTTGTTGGAGGTCACGTATTAAAGTCCTTTTCGCTCTAGGATGCATATTTAAGGAGATATGGGCAAAAGAAGTTTTTCAAATAAAAATTTCAATTTTTTTAGGTTTTGGGTGGATTTTTCAATTTTTTGGTGGAGGTCACGAATTAAAGTCCTTTTCGCTCTAGGACGCTTAGTTTAGGAGATATGGGCAAAAGAAGTTTTTCGTATAAAAATTTCAATTTTTTTAGGTTTTGGGTGGATTTTTCATTTTTTTTGGGGTGGCCACGAATTAAAGTCCTTTTCGCTCTAGGACGCTTAGTTTAGGAGATATGGGCAAAAGAAGTTTTTCATATAAAAATTTAAATTTTTTTAGGTTTTGGATGGATTTTTCAATTTTTTGGGGGAGGTCACGAATTAATGTCCTTTTCGCTCTAGGACGCATATTTAAGGAGATATGGGCAAAAGAAGTTTTTCAAATAAAAATTTCAATTTTTTTAGGTTTTGGGTGGATTTTTCAATTTTTTGGGGGTGGTCACGAATTAAAGTCCTTTTCGCTCTAGGACGCTTAGTTTAGGAGATATGGGCAAAAGAAGTTTTTCATATAAAAATTTCAATTTTTTTAGGTTTTGGGTGGATTTTTCAATTTTTTGGGGGTGGTCACGAATTAAAGTCCTTTTCGCTCTAGGACGCTTAGTTAAGGAGATATGGGCAAAAGAAGTTTTTCATATAAAAATTTCAATTTTTTTAGGTTTTGGGTGGATTTTTCAATTTTTTGGGGTGGTCACGAATTAAAGTCCTTTTCGCTCTAGGACGCATATTTAAGGAGATATGGGCAAAAGAAGTTGTTCATATAAAAATTTAAATTTTTTTAGATTTTGGGTGGATTTTTCAATTTTTTGGGGGAGGTCACGAATTAAAGTCCTTTTCGCTCTAGGACGCTTAATTTAGGAGATATGGGCAAAAGAAGTTTTTCATATAAAAATTTCAATTTTTTTAGGTTTTGGGTGGATTTTTCAATTTTTTGGGGGTGGTCACGAATTAAAGTCCTTTTCGCTCTAGGACGCTTGGTTTAGGAGATATGGGCAAAAAAAGTTTTTCGTATAAAAATTTCAATTTTTTTAGGTTTTGGGTGGATTTTTCAATTTTTTTGGGGGTGGTCACGAATTAAAGTCCTTTTCGCTCTAGGACGCTTAGTTTAGGAGATATGGGCAAAAGAAGTTTTTCATATAAAAATTTCAATTTTTTTAGGTTTTGGGTGGATTTTTCAATTTGTTAGTGGTGGTAACGAATTAAAGTCCTTTTCGCTCTAGGACGCATATTTAAGGAGATATGGGCAAAAGAAGTTTTTCATATAAAAATTTCAATTTTTTTAGGTTTTGGGTGGATTTTTCAATTTTTTGGGGGAGGTCACGAATTAAAGTCCTTTTCGCTCTAGGACGCTTAGTTTAGGAGATATGGGCAAAAGAAGTTTTTCGTATAAAAATTTCAATTTTTTTAGGTTTTGGGGGTGGTCACGAATTAAAGTCCTTTTCGCTCTAGGACGCTTAGTTTAGGAGATATGGGCAAAAGAAGTTTTTCATATAAAAATTTCAATTTTTTTAGGTTTTGGGTGGATTTTTCAATTTTTTGGGGGTGGTCACGAATTAAAGTCCTTTTCGCTCTAGGACGCTTAGTTTAGGAGATATGGGCAAAATAAGTTTTTCATATAAAAATTTCAATTTTTTTAGGTTTTGGGTGGATTTTTCAATTTTTTGGGGGTGGTCACGAATTAAAGTCCTTTTCGCTCTAGGACGCTTAGTTTAGGAGATATGGGCAAAAGAAATTTTTCATATAAAAATTTCAATTTTTTTAGGTTTTGGGTGGATTTTTCAATTTTTTGGGGGAGGTCACGAATTAAAGTCCTTTTCGCTCTAGGACGCATATTTAAGGAGATTGGGCAAAAGAAGTTTTTCATATAAAAATTTCAATTTTTTTAGGTTTTGGGTGGATTTTTCAATTTTTTGGGGGAGGTCACGAATTAAAGTCCTTTTCGCTCTAGGACGCTTAGTTTAGGAGATATGGGCAAAAGAAGTTTTTCATATAAAAATTTAAATTTTTTTAGGTTTTGGATGGATTTTTCAATTTTTTGGGGGAGGTCACGAATTAAAGTCCTTTTCGCTCTAGGACGCATATTTAAGGAGATATGGGCAAAAGAAGTTTTTCGTATAAAAATTTCAATTTTTTTAGGTTTTGGGTGGATTTTTCAACTTTTTGGGGGTGGTCACGAATTAAAGTCCTTTTCGCTCTAGGACGCTTAGTTTAGGAGATATGGGCAAAAGAAGTTTTTCATATAAAAATTTCAATTTTTTTAGGTTTTGGGTGGATTTTTCAACTTTTTGGGGGTGGTCACGAATTAAAGTCCTCTTCGCTCTAGGACGCATATTTAAGGAGATATGGGCAAAAGAAGTTTTTCGTATAAAAATTTCAATTTTTTTAGGTTTTGAGTGGATTTTTCAACTTTTTGGGGGAGGTCACGAATTAAAGTCCTCTTCGCTCTAGGACGCATATTTAAGGAGATATGGGCAAAAGAAGTTTTTCATATAAAAATTTCAATTTTTTTAGGTTTTGGGTGGATTTTTCAATTTTTTAGGGGTGGTCACGAATTAAAGTCCTTTTCGCTCTAGGACGCATATTTAAGGAGATATAGGACGCATATTTAAGGAGATATGGGCAAAAGAAGTTTTTCATATAAAAATTTAAATTTTTTTAGGTTTTGGGTGGATGTTTCAATTTTTTGGGGGTGGTCACGAATTAAAGTCCTTTTCGCTCTAGGACGCTTAGTTTAGGAGATATGGGCAAAAGAAGTTTTTCATATAAAAATTTCAATTTTTTTAGGTTTTGGGTGGATTTTTCAATTTTTTTAGTGATGGTCACGAATTAAAGTCCTTTTCGCTCTAGGACGCATATTTAAGGAGATATGGGCAAAAGAAGTTTTTCATATAAAAATTTCAATTTTTTTAGGTTTTGGGTGGATTTTTCAATTTTTTGGGGGAGGTCACGAATTAAAGTCCTTTTCGCTCTAGGACGCATATTTAAGGAGATATGGGCAAAAGAAGTTTTTCATATAAAAATTTCAATTTTTTTAGGTTTTGGGTGGATTTTTCAATTTTTTGGGGGTGGTCACGAATTAAAGTCCTTTTCGCTCTAGGACGCATATATAAGGAGATATGGGCAAAAGAAGTTTTTCATATAAAAATTTCAATTTTTTTAGGTTTTGGGTGGATTTTTCAATTTTTTGGGGGTGGTCACGAATTAAAGTCCTTTTCGCTCTAGGACGCATATTTAAGGAGATATGGGCAAAAGAAGTTTTTCATATACAAATTTCAATTTTTTTAGGTTTTGGGTGGATTTTTCAATTTTTTGGGGGTGGTCACGAATTAAAGTCCTTTTCGCTCTAGGACGCTTAGTTTAGGAGATATGGGCAAAAGAAGTTTTTCATATAAAAATTTCAATTTTTTTAGGTTTTGGGTGGATTTTTCAACTTTGTGGGGCTGGTCACGAATTAAAGTCCTCTTCGCTCTAGGACGCATATTTAAGGAGATATGGGCAAAAGAAGTTTTTCGTATAAAAATTTCAATTTTTTTAGGTTTTGAGTGGATTTTTCAACTTTTTGGGGGAGGTCACGAATTAAAGTCCTCTTCGGTCTAGGACGCATATTTAAGGAGATATGGGCAAAAGAACTTTTTCATATAAAAATTTCAATTTTTTTAGGTTTTGGATGGATTTTTTAATTTTTTGGGGGAGGTCACGAATTAAAGTCCTTTTCGCTCTAGGACGCTTAGTTTAGGAGATATGGGCAAAAGAAGTTTTTCATATAAAATTTTCAATTTTTTTAGGTTTTGGGTGGATTTTTCAATTTTTTAGTGGTGGTCACGAATTAAAGTCCTTTTCGCTCTAGGATGCATATTTAAGGAGATATGGGCAAAAGAAGTTTTTCATATAAAAATTTCAATTTTTTTAGGTTTTGGGTGGATTTTTCAATTTTTTCGGGGAGGTCACGAATTAAAGTCCTTTTCGCTCTAGGACGCTTAGTTTAGGAGATATGGGCAAAAGAAGTTTTTCATATAAAAATTTCAATTTTTTTAGGTTTTGGGTGGATTTTTCAATTTTTTGGGGGTGGTCACGAATTAAAGTCCTTTTCGCTCTAGGACGCATATTTAAGGAGATATGGGCAAAAGAAGTTTTTCATATAAAAATTTCAATTTTTTTAGGTTTTGGGTGGATTTTTCAATTTTTTGGGGGTGGTCACGAATTAAAGTCCTTTTCGCTCTAGGACGCTTAGTTTAGGAGATATGGGCAAAAGAAGTTTTTCATATAAAAATTTCAATTTTTTTAGGTTTTGGGTGGATTTTTCAACTTTTTGGGGGTGGTCACGAATTAAAGTCCTCTTCGCTCTAGGACGCATATTTAAGGAGATATGGGCAAAAGAAGTTTTTCGTATAAAAATTTCAATTTTTTTAGGTTTTGAGTGGATTTTTAAACTTTTTGGGGGAGGTCACGAATTAAAGTCCTCTTCGCTCTAGGACGCATATTTAAGGAGATATGGGCAAAAGAAGTTTTTCATATAAAAATTTAAATTTTTTTAGGTTTTGGGTGGATTTTTCAATTTTTTAGGGGTGGTCACGAATTAAAGTCCTTTTCGCTCTAGGACGCATATTTAAGGAGATATAGGACGCATATTTAAGGAGATATGGGCAAAAGAAGTTTTTCATATAAAAATTTCAATTTTTTTAGGTTTTGGGTGGATTTTTCAATTTTTTGGGGGTGGTCACGAATTAAAGTCCTTTTCGCTCTAGGACGCTTAGTTTAGGAGATATGGGCAAAAGAAGTTTTTCATATAAAAATTTCAATTCTTTTAGGTTTTGGGTGGATTTTTCAATTTTTTGGGGGAGGTCACGAATTAAAGTCCTTTTCGCTCTAGGACGCTTAGTTTAGGAGATATGGGCAAAAGAAGTTTTTCATATAAAAATTTAAATTTTTTTAGGTTTTGGGTGGATGTTTCAATTTTTTGGGGGTGGTCACGAATTAAAGTCCTTTTCGCTCTAGGACGCTTAGTTTAGGAGATATGGGCAAAAGAAGTTTTTCATATAAAAATTTCAATTTTTTTAGGTTTTGGGTGGATTTTTCAATTTTTTTAGTGATGGTCACGAATTAAAGTCCTTTTCGCTCTATGACGCATATTTAAGGAGATATGGGCAAAAGAAGTTTTTCATATAAAAATTTCAATTTTTTTAGGTTTTGGGTGGATTTTTCAATTTTTTGGGGGAGGTCACGAATTAAAGTCCTTTTCGCTCTAGGACGCTTAGTTTAGGAGATATGGGCAAAAGAAGTTTTTCGTATAAAAATTTCA
This sequence comes from Haematobia irritans, assembly GCF_050003625.1. Lineage (NCBI taxonomy): Eukaryota > Metazoa > Arthropoda > Insecta > Diptera > Muscidae > Haematobia > Haematobia irritans. Next base: position 160,250,363 of record NC_134397.1, on the reverse strand, counting down.
ATTTTTTTAGGTTTTGGGTGGATTTTTCAATTTTTTGGGGGTGGTCACGAATTAAAGTCCTTTTCGCTCTAGGACGCTTAGTTTAGGAGATATGGGCAAAACAAGTTTTTCATATAAAAATTTAAATTTTTTTAGGTTTTGGGTGGATTTTTCAATTTTTTGGGGGTGGTCACGAATTAAAGTCCTTTTCGCTCTAGGACGCTTAGTTTAGGAGATATGGACAAAAGAAGTTTTTCATATAAAAATTTCAATTTTTTTAGGTTTTGGGTGGATTTTTCAATTTTTTGGGGGTGGTCACGAATTAAAGTCCTTTTCGCTCTAGGACGCTTAGTTTAGGAGATATGGGCAAAAGAAGTTTTTCATATAAAACTTTCAATTTTTTTAGGTTTTGGGTGGATTTTTCAATTTTTTGGGGGAGGTCACGAATTAAAGTCATTTTCGCTCTAGGACGCATATTTAAGGAGATATGGGCAAAAGAAGTTTTTCATATAAAAATTTCAATTTTTTTAGGTTTTGGGTGGATTTTTAAATTTTTTGGGGGTGGTCACGAATTAAAGTCCTTTTCGCTCTAGGACGCATATTTAAGGAGATATGGGCAAAAGAAGTTTTTCATATAAAAATTTCAATTTTTTTAGGTTTTGGGTGGATTTTTCAATTTTTTGGGGGAGGTCACGAATTAAAGTCCTTTTCGCTCTAGGACGCATATTTAAGGAGATATGGGCAAAAGAAGTTTTTCATATAAAAATTTCAATTTTTTTAGGTTTTGGGTGGATTTTTCAATTTTTTGGGGGTGGTCACGAATTAAAGTCCTTTTCGCTCTAGGACGCATATATAAGGAGATATGGGCAAAAGAAGTTTTTCATATAAAAATTTCAATTTTTTTAGGTTTTGGGTGGATTTTTCAATTTTTTGGGGGTGGTCACGAATTAAAGTCCTTTTCGCTCTAGCACGCATATTTAAGGAGATATGGGCAAAAGAAGTTTTTCATATAAAAATTTCAATTTTTTTAGGTTTTGGGTGGATTTTTCAATTTTTTGGGGGTGGTCACGAATTAAAGTCCTTTTCGCTCTAGGACGCTTAGTTTAGGAGATATGGGCAAAAGAAGTTTTTCATATAAAAATTTCAATTTTTTTAGGTTTTGGGTGGATTTTTCAACTTTGTGGGGCTGGTCACGAATTAAAGTCCTCTTCGCTCTAGGACGCATATTTAAGGAGATATGGGCAAAAGAAGTTTTTCGTATAAAAATTTCAATTTTTTTAGGTTTTGAGTGGATTTTTCAACTTTTTGGGGGAGGTCACGAATTAAAGTCCTCTTCGCTCTAGGACGCATATTTAAGGAGATATGGGCAAAAGAAGTTTTTCATATAAAAATTTCAATTTTTTTAGGTTTTGGATGGATTTTTTAATTTTTTGGGGGAGGTCACGAATTAAAGTCCTTTTCGCTCTAGGACGCTTAGTTTAGGAGATATGGGCAAAAGAAGTTTTTCATATAAAATTTTCAATTTTTTTAGGTATTGGGTGGATTTTTCAATTTTTTAGTGGTGGTCACGAATTAAAGTCCTTTTCGCTCTAGGATGCATATTTAAGGAGATATGGGCAAAAGAAGTTTTTCATATAAAAATTTCAATTTTTTTAGGTTTTGGGTGGATTTTTCAATTTTTTCGGGGAGGTCACGAATTAAAGTCCTTTTCGCTCTAGGACGCTTAGTTTAGGAGATATGGGCAAAAGAAGTTTTTCATATAAAAATTTCAATTTTTTTAGGTTTTGGGTGGATTTTTCAATTTTTTGGGGGTGGTCACGAATTAAAGTCCTTTTCGCTCTAGGACGCATATTTAAGGAGATATGGGCAAAAGAAGTTTTTCATATAAAAATTTCAATTTTTTTAGGTTTTGGGTGGATTTTTCAATTTTTTGGGGGTGGTCACGAATTAAAGTCCTTTTCGCTCTAGGACGCTTAGTTTAGGAGATATGGGCAAAAGAAGTTTTTCATATAAAAATTTCAATTTTTTAGGTTTTGAGTGGATTTTTCAACTTTTTGGGGGAGGTCACGAATTAAAGTCCTCTTCGCTCTAGGACGCATATTTAAGGAGATATGGGCAAAAGAAGTTTTTCATATAAAAATTTCAATTTTTTTAGGTTTTGGGTGGATTTTTCAATTTTTTTGGGGGTGGTCACGAATTAAAGTCCTTTTCGCTCTAGGACGCATATTTAAGGAGATATGGGCAAAAGAAGTTTTTCATATAAAAATTTCAATTTTTTTTAGGCTTTGGGTGGATTTTCAATTTTTTTGGGGAGGTCACGAATTAAAGTCCTTTTCGCTCTAGGACGCATATTTAAGGAGATATGGGCAAAAGAAGTTTTTCATATAAAAATTTCAATTTTTTTAGGTTTTGGGTGGATTTTTCAATTTTTTGGGGGTGGTCACGAATTAAAGTCCTCTTCGCTCTAGGAAGCATATTTAAGGAGATATGGGCAAAAGAAGTTTTTCGTATAAAAATTTCAATTTTTTTTAGGTTTTGAGGGGATTTTTCAACTTTTTGGGGGAGGTCACGAATTAAAGTCCTCTTTGCTCTAGGAAGCATATTTAAGGAGATATGGGCAAAAGAAGTTTTTCGTATAAAAATTTCAATTTTTTTAGGTTTTGGGTGGATTTTTCAATTTTTTGGGGGTGGTCACGAATTAAAGTCCTTTTCGCTCTAGGACGCTTAGTTTAGGAGATATGGGCAAAAGAAGTTTTTCATATAAAAATTTCAATTTTTTTAGGTTTTGGGTGGATTTTTCAATTTTTTGGGGGAGGTCACGAATTGAAGTCCTTTTCGCTCTAGGACGCTTAGTTTAGGAGATATGGGCAAAAGAAGTTTTTCATATAAAAATTTCAATTTTTTTAGGTTTTGGGTGGATTTTTCAATTTTTTGGGGGAGGTCACGAATTAAAGTCCTTTTCGCTCTAGGACGCTTAGTTTAGGAGATATGGGCAAAAGAAGTTTTTCATATAAAAATTTAATTTTTTTTAGGTTTTGGGTGGATTTTTCAATTTTTTGGGGGTGGTCACGAATTAAAGTCCTTTTCGCTCTAGGACGCATATTTAAGGAGATATGGGCAAAAGAAGTTTTTCGTATAAAAATTTCAATTTTTTTAGGTTTTGAGTGGATTTTTCAACTTTTTGGGGGAGGTCACGAATTAAAGTCCTCTTCGCTCTAGAACGCATATTTAAGGAGATATGGGCAAAAGAAGTTTTTCATATAAAAATTTCAATTTTTTTAGGTTTTGGATGGAATTTTTAATTTTTTGGGGGAGGTCACGAATTAAAGTCCTTTTCGCTCTAGGACGCTTAGTTTAGGAGATATGGGCAAAAGAAGTTTTTCATATAAAAATTTCAATTTTTTTAGGTTTTGGGTGGATTTTTCAATTTTTTAGTGGTGGTCACGAATTAAAGTCCTTTTCGCTCTAGGACGCATATTTAAGGAGATATGGGCAAAAGAAGTTTTTCATATAAAAATTTCAATTTTTTTAGGTTTTGGGTGTATTTTTCAATTTTTTGGGGGAGGTCACGAATTAAAGTCCTTTTCGCTCTAGGACGCTTAGTTTAGGAGATATGGGCAAAAGAAGTTTTTCGTATAAAAATTTCAATTTTTTTAGGTTTTGGGTGGATTTTTCAATTTTTTGGGGGTGGTCACGAATTAAAGTCCTTTTCGCTCTAGGACGCTTAGTTTAGGAGATATGGGCAAAAGAAGTTTTTCATATAAAAATTTCAATTTTTTTAGGTTTTCGGTGGATTTTTCAATTTTTTGGGGGTGGTCACGAATTAAAGTCCTTTTCGCTCTAGGACGCTTAGTTTAGGAGATATGGGCAAAAGAAGTTTTTCATATAAAAATTTCAATTTTTTTAGGTTTTGGATGGATTTTTCAATTTTTTGGTGGAGGTCACGAATTAAAGTCCTTTTCGCTCTAGGACGCATATTTAAGGAGATATGGGCAAAAGAAGTTTTTCAAATAAAAATTTCAATTTTTTTAGGTTTTGGGTGGATTTTTCAATTTTTTGGGGGTGGTCACGAATTAAAGTCCTTTTCGCTCTAGGACGCTTAGTTTAGGAGATATGGGCAAAAGAAGTTTTTCATATAAAAATTTCAATTTTTTTAGGTTTTGGGTGGATTTTTCAATTTTTTGGGGGTGGTCACGAATTAAAGTCCTTTTCGCTCTAGGACGCTTAGTTTAGGAGATATGGGCAAAAGAAGTTTTTCATATAAAAATTTCAATTCTTTTAGGTTTTGGGTGGATTTTTCAATTTTTTGGGGGAGGTCACGAATTAAAGTCCTTTTCGCTCTAGGACGCTTAGTTTAGGAGATATGGGCAAAAGAAGTTTTTCATATAAAAATTTAAATTTTTTTAGGTTTTGGGTGGATGTTTCAATTGTTTGGGGGTGGTCACGAATTAAAGTCCTTTTCGCTCTAGGACGCATATTTAAGGAGATATGGGCAAAAGAAGTTTTTCATATAAAAATTTCAATTTTTTTAGGTTTTGGGTGGATTTTTCAATTTTTTGGGGGTGGTCACGAATTAAAGTCCTTTTCGCTCTAGGACGCATATTTAAGGAGATATGGGCAAAAGAAGTTTTTCATATAAAAATTTCAATTTTTTTTTAGGTTTTGGGTGGATTTTTCAATTTTTTGGGGGAGGTCACGAATTAAAGTCCTTTTCGCTCTAGGACGCATATTTAAGGAGATATGGGCAAAAGAAGTTTTTCGTATAAAAATTTCAATTTTTTTAGGTTTTGGGTGGATTTTTCAACTTTTTGGGGGTGGTCACGAATTAAAGTCCTCTTCGCTCTAGGACGCATATTTAAGGAGATATGGGCAAAAGAAGTTTTTCATATAAAAATTTCAATTTTTTTAGGTTTTGGGTGGATTTTTCAATTTTTTGGGGGAGGTCACGAATTAAAGTCCTTTTCGCTCTAGGACGCATATTTAAGAAGATATGGGCAAAAGAAGTTTTTCATATAAAAATTTCAATTTTTTTAGGTTTTGGGTGGATTTTTCAATTTTTTGGCGGTGGTCACGAATTAAAGTCCTTTTCGCTCTAGGACGCTTAGTTTAGGAGATATGGGCAAAAGAAGTTTTTCATATAAAAATTTCAATTTTTTTTTAGGTTTTGGGTGGATTTTTCAATTTTTTGGGGGAGGTCACGAATTAAAGTCCTTTTCGCTCTAGGACGCATATTTAAGGAGATATGGGCAAAAGAAGTTTTTCGTATAAAAATTTCAATTTTTTTAGGTTTTGGGTGGATTTTTCAATTTTTGGGGGGTGGTCAAGAAGTAAAGTCCTCTTCGCTCTAGGACGCATATTTAGGGAGATATGGGCAAAAGAAGTTTTTCGTATAAAAATTTCAATTTTTTTAGGTTTTGAGTGGATTTTTCAACTTTTTGGGGGAGGTCACGAATTAAAGTCCTTTTCGCTCTAGGACGCATATTTAAGAAGATATGGGCAAAAGAAGTTTTTCATATAAAAATTTCAATTTTTTTAGGTTTTGGGTGGATTTTTCAATTTTTTGGCGGTGGTCACGAATTAAAGTCCTTTTCGCTCTAGGACGCTTAGTTTAGGAGATATGGGCAAAAGAAGTTTTTCATATAAAAATTTAAATTTTTTTTAGGTTTTGAGTGGATTTTTCAATTTTTTGGGGGAGGTCACGAATTAAAGTCCTTTTCGCTCTAGCACGCATATTTAAGGAGATATGGGCAAAAGAAGTTTTTCGTATAAAAATTTCAATTTTTTTAGGTTTTGAGTGGATTTTTCAACTTTTTGGGGGAGGTCACGAATTAAAGTCCTCTTCGCTCTAGGACGCATATTTAAGGAGATATGGGCAAAAGAAGTTTTTCATATAAAAATTTCAATTTTTTTAGGTTTTGGATGGAATTTTTAATTTTTTGGGGGAGGTCACGAATTAAAGTCCTTTTCGCTCTAGGACGCTTAGTTTAGGAGATATGGGCAAAAGAAGTTTTTCATATAAAAATTTCAATTTTTTTAGGTTTTGGGTGGATTTTTCAATTTTTTAGTGGTGGTCACGAATTAAAGTCCTTTTCGCTCTAGGACGCATATTTAAGGAGATATGGGCAAAAGAAGTTTTTCATATAAAAATTTCAATTTTTTTAGGTTTTGGGTGTATTTTTCAATTTTTTGGGGGAGGTCACGAATTAAAGTCCTTTTCGCTCTAGGACGCTTAGTTTAGGAGATATGGGCAAAAGAAGTTTTTCGTATAAAAATTTCAATTTTTTTAGGTTTTGGGTGGATTTTTCAATTTTTTGGGGGTGGTCACGAATTAAAGTCCTTTTCGCTCTAGGACGCTTAGTTTAGGAGATATGGGCAAAAGAAGTTTTTCATATAAAAATTTCAATTTTTTTAGGTTTTCGGTGGATTTTTAAATTTTTTGGGGGTGGTCACGAATTAAAGTCCTTTTCGCTCTAGGACGCTTAGTTTAGGAGATATGGGCAAAAGAAGTTTTTCATATAAAAATTTCAATTCTTTTAGGTTTTGGGTGGATTTTTCAATTTTTTGGGGGAGGTCACGAATTAAAGTCCTTTTCGCTCTAGGACGCTTAGTTTAGGAGATATGGGCAAAAGAAGTTTTTCATATAAAAATTTAAATTTTTTTAGGTTTTGGGTGGATGTTTCAATTGTTTGGGGGTGGTCACGAATTAAAGTCCTTTTCGCTCTAGGACGCATATTTAAGGAGATATGGGCAAAAGAAGTTTTTCATATAAAAATTTCATTTTTTTTAGGTTTTGGGTGGATTTTTCAATTTTTTGGGGGTGGTCACGAATTAAAGTCCTTTTCGCTCTAGGACGCATATATAAGGAGATATGGGCAAAAGAAGTTTTTCATATAAAAATTTCAATTTTTTTAGGTTTTGGGTGGATTTTTCAATTTTTTGGGGGTGGTCACGAATTAAAGTCCTTTTCGCTCTAGGACGCATATTTAAGGAGATATGGGCAAAAGAAGTTTTTCATATAAAAATTTCAATTTTTTTAGGTTTTGGGTGGATTTTTCAATTTTTTGGGGGTGGTCACGAATTAAAGTCCTTTTCGCTCTAGGACGCTTAGTTTAGGAGATATGGGCAAAAGAATTTTTTCATATAAAAATTTCAATTTTTTTAGGTTTTGGGTGGATTTTTCAACTTTTTGGGGGTGGTCACGAATTAAAGTCCTCTTCGCTCTAGGACGCATATTTAAGGAGATATGGGCAAAAGAAGTTTTTCATATAAAAATTTCAATTTTTTAGGTTTTGAGGGGATTTTTCAACTTTTTGGGGGAGGTCACGAATTAAAGTCCTCTTCGCTCTAGGACGCATATTTAAGGAGATATGGGCAAAAGAAGTTTTTCATATAAAAATTTCAATTTTTTTAGGTTTGGGTGGATTTTTCAATTTTTTTGGGGGTGGTCACGAATTAAAGTCCTTTTCGCTCTAGGACGCATATTTAAGGAGATATGGGCGAAATAAGTTTTTCATATAAAAATTTCAATTTTTTTAGGTTTTGGATGGATTTTTCAATTTTTTGGGGGTGGTCACGAATTAAAGTCCTTTTCGCTCTAGGACGCATATTTAAGGAGATATGGGCAAAAGAAGTTTTTCATATAAAAATTTCAATTTTTTTTTAGGTTTTGGGTGGATTTTTCAATTTTTTGGGGGAGGTCACGAATTAAAGTCCTTTTCGCTCTAGGACGCATATTTAAGGAGATATGGGCAAAAGAAGTTTTTCGTATAAAAATTTCAATTTTTTTAGGTTTTGGGTGGATTTTTCAACTTTTTGGGGGTGGTCACGAATTAAAGTCCTCTTCGCTCTAGGACGCATATTTAAGGAGATATGGGCAAAAGAAGTTTTTCATATAAAAATTTCAATTTTTTTAGGTTTTGGGTGGATTTTTCAATTTTTTGGGGGAGGTCACGAATTAAAGTCCTTTTCGCTCTAGGACGCATATTTAAGGAGATATGGGCAAAAGAAGTTTTTCATATAAAAATTTCAATTTTTTTTTAGGTTTTGGGTGGATTTTTCAATTTTTTGGGGGAGGTCACGAATTAAAGTCCTTTTCGCTCTAGGACGCATATTTAAGGAGATATGGGCAAAAGAAGTTTTTCGTATAAAAATTTCAATTTTTTTAGGTTTTGGGTGGATTTTTCAACTTTTTGGGGGTGGTCACGAATTAAAGTCCTCTTCGCTCTAGGACGCATATTTAAGGAGATATGGGCAAAAGAAGTTTTTCATATAAAAATTTCAATTTTTTTAGGTTTTGGGTGGATTTTTCAATTTTTTGGGGGAGGTCACGAATTAAAGTCCTTTTCGCTCTAGGACGCATATTTAAGGAGATATAGGCAAAAGAAGTTTATCATATAAAAATTTAAATTTTTTTAGGTTTTGGGTGGATTTTTCAATTTTTGGGGGGTGGTCAAGAAGTAAAGTCCTCTTCGCTCTAGGACGCATATTTAGGGAGATATGGGCAAAAGAAGTTTTTCGTATAAAAATTTCAATTTTTTTAGGTTTTGAGTGGATTTTTCAACTTTTTGGGGGAGGTCACGAATTAAAGTCCTTTTCGCTCTAGGACGCATATTTAAGAAGATATGGGCAAAAGAAGTTTTTCATATAAAAATTTCAATTTTTTTAGGTTTTGGGTGGATTTTTCAATTTTTTGGCGGTGGTCACGAATTAAAGTCCTTTTCGCTCTAGGACGCTTAGTTTAGGAGATATGGGCAAAAGAAGTTTTTCATATAAAAATTTAAATTTTTTTTAGGTTTTGAGTGGATTTTTCAATTTTTTGGGGGAGGTCACGAATTAAAGTCCTTTTCGCTCTAGCACGCATATTTAAGGAGATATGGGCAAAAGAAGTTTTTCGTATAAAAATTTCAATTTTTTTAGGTTTTGAGTGGATTTTTCAACTTTTTGGGGGAGGTCACGAATTAAAGTCCTCTTCGCTCTAGGACGCATATTTAAGGAGATATGGGCAAAAGAAGTTTTTCATATAAAAATTTCAATTTTTTTAGGTTTTGGATGGAATTTTTAATTTTTTGGGGGAGGTCACGAATTAAAGTCCTTTTCGCTCTAGGACGCTTAGTTTAGGAGATATGGGCAAAAGAAGTTTTTCATATAAAAATTTCAATTTTTTTAGGTTTTGGGTGGATTTTTCAATTTTTTAGTGGTGGTCACGAATTAAAGTCCTTTTCGCTCTAGGACGCATATTTAAGGAGATATGGGCAAAAGAAGTTTTTCATATAAAAATTTCAATTTTTTTAGGTTTTGGGTGTATTTTTCAATTTTTTGGGGGAGGTCACGAATTAAAGTCCTTTTCGCTCTAGGACGCTTAGTTTAGGAGATATGGGCAAAAGAAGTTTTTCGTATAAAAATTTCAATTTTTTTAGGTTTTGGGTGGATTTTTCAATTTTTTGGGGGTGGTCACGAATTAAAGTCCTTTTCGCTCTAGGACGCTTAGTTTAGGAGATATGGGCAAAAGAAGTTTTTCATATAAAAATTTCAATTTTTTTAGGTTTTCGGTGGATTTTTCAATTTTTTGGGGGTGGTCACGAATTAAAGTCCTTTTCGCTCTAGGACGCTTAGTTTAGGAGATATGGGCAAAAGAAGTTTTTCATATAAAAATTTCAATTTTTTTAGGTTTTGGATGGATTTTTCAATTTTTTGGTGGAGGTCACGAATTAAAGTCCTTTTCGCTCTAGGACGCATATTTAAGGAGATATGGGCAAAAGAAGTTTTTCAAATAAAAATTTCAATTTTTTTAGGTTTTGGGTGGATTTTTCAATTTTTTGGGGGTGGTCACGAATTAAAGTCCTTTTCGCTCTAGGACGCTTAGTTTAGGAGATATGGGCAAAAGAAGTTTTTCATATAAAAATTTCAATTTTTTTAGGTTTTGGGTGGATTTTTCAATTTTTTGGGGGTGGTCACGAATTAAAGTCCTTTTCGCTCTAGGACGCTTAGTTTAGGAGATATGGGCAAAAGAAGTTTTTCATATAAAAATTTCAATTCTTTTAGGTTTTGGGTGGATTTTTCAATTTTTTGGGGGAGGTCACGAATTAAAGTCCTTTTCGCTCTAGGACGCTTAGTTTAGGAGATATGGGCAAAAGAAGTTTTTATATAAAAATTTAAATTTTTTTAGGTTTTGGGTGGATGTTTCAATTGTTTGGGGGTGGTCACGAATTAAAGTCCTTTTCGCTCTAGGACGCATATTTAAGGAGATATGGGCAAAAGAAGTTTTTCATATAAAAATTTCATTTTTTTTAGGTTTTGGGTGGATTTTTCAATTTTTTGGGGGTGGTCACGAATTAAAGTCCTTTTCGCTCTAGGACGCATATATAAGGAGATATGGGCAAAAGAAGTTTTTCATATAAAAATTTCAATTTTTTTAGGTTTTGGGTGGATTTTTCAATTTTTTGGGGGTGGTCACGAATTAAAGTCCTTTTCGCTCTAGGACGCATATTTAAGGAGATATGGGCAAAATAAGTTTTTCATATAAAAATTTCAATTTTTTTAGGTTTTGGGTGGATTTTTCAATTTTTTGGGGGTGGTCACGAATTAAAGTCCTTTTCGCTCTAGGACGCTTAGTTTAGGAGATATGGGCAAAAGAATTTTTTCATATAAAAATTTCAATTTTTTTAGGTTTTGGGTGGATTTTTCAACTTTTTGGGGGTGGTCACGAATTAAAGTCCTCTTCGCTCTAGGACGCATATTTAAGGAGATATGGGCAAAAGAAGTTTTTCATATAAAAATTTCAATTTTTTAGGTTTTGAGGGGATTTTTCAACTTTTTGGGGGAGGTCACGAATTAAAGTCCTCTTCGCTCTAGGACGCATATTTAAGGAGATATGGGCAAAAGAAGTTTTTCATATAAAAATTTCAATTTTTTTAGGTTTGGGTGGATTTTTCAATTTTTTTGGGGGTGGTCACGAATTAAAGTCCTTTTCGCTCTAGGACGCATATTTAAGGAGATATGGGCGAAATAAGTTTTTCATATAAAAATTTCAATTTTTTTAGGTTTTGGATGGATTTTTCAATTTTTTGGGGGTGGTCACGAATTAAAGTCCTTTTCGCTCTAGGACGCATATTTAAGGAGATATGGGCAAAAGAAGTTTTTCATATAAAAATTTCAATTTTTTTTTAGGTTTTGGGTGGATTTTTCAATTTTTTGGGGGAGGTCACGAATTAAAGTCCTTTTCGCTCTAGGACGCATATTTAAGGAGATATGGGCAAAAGAAGTTTTTCGTATAAAAATTTCAATTTTTTTAGGTTTTGGGTGGATTTTTCAACTTTTTGGGGGTGGTCACGAATTAAAGTCCTCTTCGCTCTAGGACGCATATTTAAGGAGATATGGGCAAAAGAAGTTTTTCATATAAAAATTTCAATTTTTTTAGGTTTTGGGTGGATTTTTCAATTTTTTGGGGGAGGTCACGAATTAAAGTCCTTTTCGCTCTAGGACGCATATTTAAGGAGATATAGGCAAAAGAAGTTTATCATATAAAAATTTAAATTTTTTTAGGTTTTGGGTGGATTTTTCAATTTTTGGGGGGTGGTCAAGAAGTAAAGTCCTCTTCGCTCTAGGACGCATATTTAGGGAGATATGGGCAAAAGAAGTTTTTCGTATAAAAATTTCAATTTTTTTAGGTTTTGAGTGGATTTTTCAACTTTTTGGGGGAGGTCACGAATTAAAGTCCTTTTCGCTCTAGGACGCATATTTAAGAAGATATGGGCAAAAGAAGTTTTTCATATAAAAATTTCAATTTTTTTAGGTTTTGGGTGGATTTTTCAATTTTTTGGCGGTGGTCACGAATTAAAGTCCTTTTCGCTCTAGGACGCTTAGTTTAGGAGATATGGGCAAAAGAAGTTTTTCATATAAAAATTTAAATTTTTTTAGGTTTTGAGTGGATTTTTCAATTTTTTGGGGGAGTTCACGAATTAAAGTCCTTTTCGCTCTAGCACGCATATTTAAGGAGATATGGGCAAAAGAAGTTTTTCGTATAAAAATTTCAATTTTTTTAGGTTTTGAGTGGATTTTTCAACTTTTTGGGGGAGGTCACGAATTAAAGTCCTCTTCGCTCTAGGACGCATATTTAAGGAGATATGGGCAAAAGAAGTTTTTCATATAAAAATTTCAATTTTTTTAGGTTTTGGGTGGATTTTTCAATTTTTTAGTGGTGGTCACGAATTAAAGTCCTTTTCGCTCTAGGACGCATATTTAAGGAGATATGGGCAAAAGAAGTTTTTCATATAAAAATTTCAATTTTTTTAGGTTTTGGGTGTATTTTTCAATTTTTTGGGGGAGGTCACGAATTAAAGTCCTTTTCGCTCTAGGACGCTTAGTTTAGGAGATATGGGCAAAAGAAGTTTTTCGTATAAAAATTTCAATTTTTTTAGGTTTTGGGTGGATTTTTCAATTTTTTGGGGGTGGTCACGAATTAAAGTCCTTTTCGCTCTAGGACGCTTAGTTTAGGAGATATGGGCAAAAGAAGTTTTTCATATAAAAATTTCAATTTTTTTAGGTTTTCGGTGGATTTTTCAATTTTTTGGGGGTGGTCACGAATTAAAGTCCTTTTCGCTCTAGGACGCTTAGTTTAGGAGATATGGGCAAAAGAAGTTTTTCATATAAAAATTTCAATTTTTTTAGGTTTTGGATGGATTTTTCAATTTTTTGGTGGAGGTCACGAATTAAAGTCCTTTTCGCTCTAGGACGCATATTTAAGGAGATATGGGCAAAAGAAGTTTTTCAAATAAAAATTTCAATTTTTTTAGGTTTTGGGTGGATTTTTCAATTTTTTGGGGGTGGTCACGAATTAAAGTCCTTTTCGCTCTAGGACGCTTAGTTTAGGAGATATGGGCAAAAGAAGTTTTTCATATAAAAATTTCAATTTTTTTAGGTTTTGGGTGGATTTTTCAATTTTTTGGGGGTGGTCACGAATTAAAGTCCTTTTCGCTCTAGGACGCTTAGTTTAGGAGATATGGGCAAAAGAAGTTTTTCATATAAAAATTTCAATTCTTTTAGGTTTTGGGTGGATTTTTCAATTTTTTGGGGGAGGTCACGAATTAAAGTCCTTTTCGCTCTAGGACGCTTAGTTTAGGAGATATGGGCAAAAGAAGTTTTTATATAAAAATTTAAATTTTTTTAGGTTTTGGGTGGATGTTTCAATTGTTTGGGGGTGGTCACGAATTAAAGTCCTTTTCGCTCTAGGACGCATATTTAAGGAGATATGGGCAAAAGAAGTTTTTCATATAAAAATTTCATTTTTTTTAGGTTTTGGGTGGATTTTTCAATTTTTTGGGGGTGGTCACGAATTAAAGTCCTTTTCGCTCTAGGACGCATATATAAGGAGATATGGGCAAAAGAAGTTTTTCATATAAAAATTTCAATTTTTTTAGGTTTTGGGTGGATTTTTCAATTTTTTGGGGGTGGTCACGAATTAAAGTCCTTTTCGCTCTAGGACGCATATTTAAGGAGATATGGGCAAAATAAGTTTTTCATATAAAAATTTCAATTTTTTTAGGTTTTGGGTGGATTTTTCAATTTTTTGGGGGTGGTCACGAATTAAAGTCCTTTTCGCTCTAGGACGCTTAGTTTAGGAGATATGGGCAAAAGAATTTTTTCATATAAAAATTTCAATTTTTTTAGGTTTTGGGTGTGGTCACGAATTAAAGTCCTCTTCGCTCTAGGACGCATATTTAAGGAGATATGGGCAAAAGAAGTTTTTCATATAAAAATTTCAATTTTTTAGGTTTTGAGGGGATTTTTCAACTTTTTGGGGGAGGTCACGAATTAAAGTCCTCTTCGCTCTAGGACGCATATTTAAGGAGATATGGGCAAAAGAAGTTTTTCATATAAAAATTTCAATTTTTTTAGGTTTGGGTGGATTTTTCAATTTTTTTGGGGGTGGTCACGAATTAAAGTCCTTTTCGCTCTAGGACGCATATTTAAGGAGATATGGGCGAAATAAGTTTTTCATATAAAAATTTCAATTTTTTTAGGTTTTGGATGGATTTTTCAATTTTTTGGGGGTGGTCACGAATTAAAGTCCTTTTCGCTCTAGGACGCATATTTAAGGAGATATGGGCAAAAGAAGTTTTTCATATAAAAATTTCAATTTTTTTTTAGGTTTTGGGTGGATTTTTCAATTTTTTGGGGGAGGTCACGAATTAAAGTCCTTTTCGCTCTAGGACGCATATTTAAGGAGATATGGGCAAAAGAAGTTTTTCGTATAAAAATTTCAATTTTTTTAGGTTTTGGGTGGATTTTTCAACTTTTTGGGGGTGGTCACGAATTAAAGTCCTCTTCGCTCTAGGACGCATATTTAAGGAGATATGGGCAAAAGAAGTTTATCATATAAAAATTTAAATTTTTTTAGGTTTTGGGTGGATTTTTCAATTTTTGGGGGGTGGTCAAGAAGTAAAGTCCTCTTCGCTCTAGGACGCATATTTAGGGAGATATGGGCAAAAGAAGTTTTTCGTATAAAAATTTCAATTTTTTTAGGTTTTGAGTGGATTTTTCAACTTTTTGGGGGAGGTCACGAATTAAAGTCCTTTTCGCTCTAGGACGCATATTTAAGAAGATATGGGCAAAAGAAGTTTTTCATATAAAAATTTCAATTTTTTTAGGTTTTGGGTGGATTTTTCAATTTTTTGGCGGTGGTCACGAATTAAAGTCCTTTTCGCTCTAGGACGCTTAGTTTAGGAGATATGGGCAAAAGAAGTTTTTCATATAAAAATTTAAATTTTTTTTAGGTTTTGAGTGGATTTTTCAATTTTTTGGGGGAGGTCACGAATTAAAGTCCTTTTCGCTCTAGCACGCATATTTAAGGAGATATGGGCAAAAGAAGTTTTTCATATAAAAATTTCAATTTTTTTAGGTTTTGGGTGGATTTTTCAATTTTTTGGGGGTGGTCACGAATTAAAGTCCTTTTCGCTCTAGGACGCATATTTAAGAAGATATGGGCAAAAGAAGTTTTTCATATAAAAATTTCAATTTTTTTAGGTTTTGGGTGGATTTTTCAATTTTTTGGCGGTGGTCACGAATTAAAGTCCTTTTCGCTCTAGGACGCATATTTAAGGAGATATGGGCAAAAGAAGTTTTTCATATAAAAATTTAAATTTTTTTTAGGTTTTGGGTGGATTTTTCAATTTTTTGGGGGAGGTCACGAATTAAAGTCCTTTTCGCTCTAGGACGCATATTTAAGGAGATATGGGCAAAAGAAGTTTTTCGTATAAAAATTTCAATTTTTTTAGGTTTTGGGTGGATTTTTCAATTTTTTGGGGGTGGTCACGAATTAAAGTCCTTTTCGCTCTAGGACGCATATTTAAGGAGATATGGGCAAAAGAAGTTTTTCATATAAACATTTCAATTTTTTTAGGTTTTGGGTGTATTTTTCAATTTTTTGGGGGAGGTCACGAATTAAAGTCCTTTTCGCTCTAGGACGCTTAGTTTAGGAGATATGGGCAAAAGAAGTTTTTCGTATAAAAATTTCAATTTTTTTAGGTTTTGGGTGGATTTTTCAATTTTTTGGGGGTGGTCACGAATTAAAGACCTTTTCGCTCTAGGACGCTTAGTTTAGGAGATATGGGCAAAAGAAGTTTTTCATATAAAAATTTCAATTTTTTTAGGTTTTGGGTGGATTTTTCAATTTTTTAGTGGTGGTCACGAATTAAAGTCCTTTTCGCTCTAGGACGCATATTTAAGGAGATATGGGCAAAAGAAGTTTTTCATATAAAAATTTCAATTTTTTTTAGGTTTTGGGTGTATTTTTCAATTTTTTGGGGGAGGTCACGAATTAAAGTCCTTTTCGCTCTAGGACGCTTAGTTTAGGAGATATGGGCAAAAGAAGTTTTTCGTATAAAAATTTCAATTTTTTTAGGTTTTGGGTGGATTTTTCAATTTTTTGGGGGTGGTCACGAATTAAAGTCCTTTTCGCTCTAGGACGCTTAGTTTAGGAGATATGGGCAAAAGAAGTTTTTCATATAAAAATTTCAATTTTTTTAGGTTTTCGGTGGATTTTTCAATTTTTTGGGGGTGGTCACGAATTAAAGTCCTTTTCGCTCTAGGACGCTTAGTTTAGGAGATATGGGCAAAAGAAGTTTTTCATATAAAAATTTCAATTTTTTTAGGTTTTGGATGGATTTTTCAATTTTTTGGTGGAGGTCACGAATTAAAGTCCTTTTCGCTCTAGGACGCATATTTAAGGAGATATGGGCAAAAGAAGTTTTTCAAATAAAAATTTCAATTTTTTTAGGTTTTGGGTGGATTTTTCAATTTTTTGGGGGTGGTCACGAATTAAAGTCCTTTTCGCTCTAGGACGCTTAGTTTAGGAGATATGGGCAAAAGAAGTTTTTCATATAAAAATTTCAATTTTTTTAGGTTTTGGGTGGATTTTTCAATTTTTTGGGGGTGGTCACGAATTAAAGTCCTTTTCGCTCTAGGACGCTTAGTTTAGGAGATATGGGCAAAAGAAGTTTTTCATATAAAAATTTCAATTCTTTTAGGTTTTGGGTGAATTTTTCAATTTTTTGGGGGAGGTCACGAATTAAAGTCCTTTTCGCTCTAGGACGCTTAGTTTAGGAGATATGGGCAAAAGAAGTTTTTCATATAAAAATTTAAATTTTTTTAGGTTTTGGGTGGATGTTTCAATTGTTTGGGGGTGGTCACGAATTAAAGTCCTTTTCGCTCTAGGACGCATATTTAAGGAGATATGGGCAAAAGAAGTTTTTCATATAAAAATTTCAATTTTTTTAGGTTTTGGGTGGATTTTTCAATTTTTTGGGGGTGGTCACGAATTAAAGTCCTTTTCGCTCTAGGACGCATATATAAGGAGATATGGGCAAAAGAAGTTTTTCATATAAAAATTTCAATTTTTTTAGGTTTTGGGTGGATTTTTCAATTTTTTGGGGGTGGTCACGAATTAAAGTCCTTTTCGCTCTCGGACGCATATTTAAGGAGATATGGGCAAAATAAGTTTTTCATATAAAAATTTCAATTTTTTTAGGTTTTGGGTAGATTTTTCAATTATTTGGGGGTGGTCACGAATTAAAGTCCTTTTCGCTCTAGGACGCTTAGTTTAGGAGATATGGGCAAAAGAATTTTTTCATATAAAAATTTCAATTTTTTTAGGTTTTGGGTGGATTTTTCAACTTTTTGGGGGTGGTCACGAATTAAAGTCCTCTTCGCTCTAGGACGCATATTTAAGGAGATATGGGCAAAAGAAGTTTTTCATATAAAAATTTCAATTTTTTAGGTTTTGAGGGGATTTTTCAACTTTTTGGGGGAGGTCACGAATTAAAGTCCTCTTCGCTCTAGGACGCATATTTAAGGAGATATGGGCAAAAGAAGTTTTTCATATAAAAATTTCAATTTTTTTAGGTTTGGGTGGATTTTTCAATTTTTTTGGGGGTGGTCACGAATTAAAGTCCTTTTCGCTCTAGGACGCATATTTAAGGAGATATGGGCGAAATAAGTTTTTCATATAAAAATTTCAATTTTTTTAGGTTTTGGGTGGATTTTTCAATTTTTTGGGGGTGGTCACGAATTAAAGTCCTTTTCGCTCTAGGACGCATATTTAAGGAGATATGGGCAAAAGAAGTTTTTCATATAAAAATTTCAATTTTTTTTTAGGTTTTGGGTGGATTTTTCAATTTTTTGGGGGAGGTCACGAATTAAAGTCCTTTTCGCTCTAGGACGCATATTTAAGGAGATATGGGCAAAAGAAGTTTTTCGTATAAAAATTTCAATTTTTTTAGGTTTTGGGTGGATTTTTCAACTTTTTGGGGGTGGTCACGAATTAAAGTCCTCTTCGCTCTAGGACGCATATTTAAGGAGATATGGGCAAAAGAAGTTTTTCATATAAAAATTTCAATTTTTTTAGGTTTTGGGTGGATTTTTCAATTTTTTGGGGGAGGTCACGAATTAAAGTCCTTTTCGCTCTAGGACGCATATTTAAGGAGATATAGGCAAAAGAAGTTTATCATATAAAAATTTAAATTTTTTTAGGTTTTGGGTGGATTTTTCAATTTTTGGGGGGTGGTCAAGAAGTAAAGTCCTCTTCGCTCTAGGACGCATATTTAGGGAGATATGGGCAAAAGAAGTTTTTCGTATAAAAATTTCAATTTTTTTAGGTTTTGAGTGGATTTTTCAACTTTTTGGGGGAGGTCACGAATTAAAGTCCTTTTCGCTCTAGGACGCATATTTAAGAAGATATGGGCAAAAGAAGTTTTTCATATAAAAATTTCAATTTTTTTAGGTTTTGGGTGGATTTTTCAATTTTTTGGCGGTGGTCACGAATTAAAGTCCTTTTCGCTCTAGGACGCTTAGTTTAGGAGATATGGGCAAAAGAAGTTTTTCATATAAAAATTTAAATTTTTTTTAGGTTTTGAGTGGATTTTTCAATTTTTTGGGGGAGGTCACGAATTAAAGTCCTTTTCGCTCTAGCACGCATATTTAAGGAGATATGGGCAAAAGAAGTTTTTCGTATAAAAATTTCAATTTTTTTAGGTTTTGAGTGGATTTTTCAACTTTTTGGGGGAGGTCACGAATTAAAGTCCTCTTCGCTCTAGGACGCATATTTAAGGAGATATGGGCAAAAGAAGTTTTTCATATAAAAATTTCAATTTTTTTAGGTTTTGGATGGAATTTTTAATTTTTTGGGGTAGGTCACGAATTAAAGTCCTTTTCGCTCTAGGACGCTTAGTTTAGGAGATATGGGCAAAAGAAGTTTTTCATATAAAAATTTCAATTTTTTTAGGTTTTGGGTGGATTTTTCAATTTTTTAGTGGTGGTCACGAATTAAAGTCCTTTTCGCTCTAGGACGCATATTTAAGGAGATATGGGCAAAAGAAGTTTTTCATATAAAAATTTCAATTTTTTTAGGTTTTGGATGGATTTTTCAATTTTTTGGTGGAGGTCACGAATTAAAGTCCTTTTCGCTCTAGGACGCATATTTAAGGAGATATGGGCAAAAGAAGTTTTTCAAATAAAAATTTCAATTTTTTTAGGTTTTGGGTGGATTTTTCAATTTTTTGGGGGTGGTCACGAATTAAAGTCCTTTTCGCTCTAGGACGCTTAGTTTAGGAGATATGGGCAAAAGAAGTTTTTCATATAAAAATTTAAATTTTTTTAGGTTTTCGGTGGATTTTTCAATTTTTTGGGGGTGGTCATGAATTAAAGTCCTTTTCGCTCTAGGACGCTTAGTTTAGGAGATATGGGCAAAAGAAGTTTTTCATATAAAAATTTCAATTTTTTTAGGTTTTGGATGGATTTTTCAATTTTTTGGTGGAGGTCACGAATTAAAGTCCTTTTCGCTCTAGGACGCATATTTAAGGAGATATGGGCAAAAGAAGTTTTTCAAATAAAAATTTCAATTTTTTTAGGTTTTGGGTGGATTTTTCAATTTTTTGGGGGTGGTCACGAATTAAAGTCCTTTTCGCTCTAGGACGCTTAGTTTAGGAGATATGGGCAAAAGAAGTTTTTCATATAAAAATTTCAATTTTTTTAGGTTTTGGGTGGATTTTTCAATTTTTTGGGGTGGTCACGAATTAAAGTCCTTTTCGCTCTAGGACGCTTAGTTTAGGAGATATGGGCAAAAGAAGTTTTTCATATAAAAATTTCAATTCTTTTAAGTTTTGGGTAGATTTTTCAATTTTTTGGGGGAGGTCACGAATTAAAGTCCTTTTCGCTCTAGGACGCTTAGTTTAGGAGATATGGGCAAAAGAAGTTTTTCATATAAAAATTTAAATTTTTTTAGGTTTTGGGTGGATGTTTCAATTGTTTGGGGGTGGTCACGAATTAAAGTCCTTTTCGCTCTAGGACGCATATTTAAGGAGATATGGGCAAAAGAAGTTTTTCATATAAAAATTTCAATTTTTTTAGGTTTTGGGTGGATTTTTCAATTTTTTGGGGGTGGTCACGAATTAAAGTCCTTTTCGCTCTAGGACGCATATATAAGGAGATATGGGCAAAAGAAGTTTTTCATATAAAAATTTCAATTTTTTTAGGTTTTGGGTGGATTTTTCAATTTTTTGGGGGTGGTCACGAATTAAAGTCCTTTTCGCTCTAGGACGCATATTTAAGGAGATATGGGCAAAATAAGTTTTTCATATAAAAATTTCAATTTTTTTAGGTTTTGGGTGGATTTTTCAATTTTTTGGGGGTGGTCACGAATTAAAGTCCTTTTCGCTCTAGGACGCTTAGTTTAGGAGATATGGGCAAAAGAATTTTTTCATATAAAAATTTCAATTTTTTTAGGTTTTGGGTGGATTTTTCAACTTTTTGGGGGTGGTCACGAATTAAAGTCCTCTTCGCTCTAGGACGCATATTTAAGGAGATATGGGCAAAAGAAGTTTTTCATATAAAAATTTCAATTTTTTAGGTTTTGAGGGGATTTTTCAACTTTTTGGGGGAGGTCACGAATTAAAGTCCTCTTCGCTCTAGGACGCATATTTAAGGAGATATGGGCAAAAGAAGTTTTTCATATAAAAATTTCAATTTTTTTAGGTTTGGGTGGATTTTTCAATTTTTTTGGGGGTGGTCACGAATTAAAGTCCTTTTCGCTCTAGGACGCATATTTAAGGAGATATGGGCGAAATAAGTTTTTCATATAAAAATTTCAATTTTTTTAGGTTTTGGGTGGATTTTTCAATTTTTTGGGGGTGGTCACGAATTAAAGTCCTTTTCGCTCTAGGACGCATATTTAAGGAGATATGGGCAAAAGAAGTTTTTCATATAAAAATTTCAATTTTTTTTTAGGTTTTGGGTGGATTTTTCAATTTTTTGGGGGAGGTCACGAATTAAAGTCCTTTTCGCTCTAGGACGCATATTTAAGGAGAGATGGGCAAAAGAAGTTTTTCGTATAAAAATTTCATTTTTTTTAGGTTTTGGGTGGATTTTTCAACTTTTTGGGGGTGGTCACGAATTAAAGTCCTCTTCGCTCTAGGACGCATATTTAAGGAGATATGGGCAAAAGAAGTTTTTCATATAAAAATTTCGATTTTTTTAGGTTTTGGGTGGATTTTTCAATTTTTTGGGGGAGGTCACGAATTAAAGTCCTTTTCGCTCTAGGACGCATATTTAAGGAGATATAGGCAAAAGAAGTTTATCATATAAAAATTTAAATTTTTTTAGGTTTTGGGTGGATTTTTCAATTTTTTGGCGGTGGTCACGAATTAAAGTCCTTTTCGCTCTAGGACGCTTAGTTTAGGAGATATGGGCAAAAGAAGTTTTTCATATAAAAATTTAAATTTTTTTTAGGTTTTGAGTGGATTTTTCAATTTTTTGGGGGAGGTCACGAATTAAAGTCCTTTTCGCTCTAGCACGCATATTTAAGGAGATATGGGCAAAAGAAGTTTTTCATATAAAAATTTCAATTTTTTTAGGTTTTGGGTGGATTTTTCAATTTTTTGGGGGTGGTCACGAATTAAAGTCCTTTTCGCTCTAGGACGCATATTTAAGAAGATATGGGCAAAAGAAGTTTTTCATATAAAAATTTCAATTTTTTTAGGTTTTGGGTGGATTTTTCAATTTTTTGGGGGTGGTCACGAATTAAAGTCCTTTTCGCTCTAGGACGCTTAGTTTAGGAGATATGGGCAAAAGAAGTTTTTCGTATAAAAATTTCAATTTTTTTAGGTTTTGGGTGGATTTTTCAATTTTTTGGGGGTGGTCACGAATTAAAGTCCTTTTCGCTCTAGGACGCTTAGTTTAGGAGATATGGGCAAAAGAAGTTTTTCATATAAAAATTTCAATTTTTTTAGGTTTTCGGTGGATTTTTCAATTTTTTGGGGGTGGTCATGAATTAAAGTCCTTTTCGCTCTAGGACGCTTAGTTTAGGAGATATGGGCAAAAGAAGTTTTTCATATAAAAATTTCAATTTTTTTAGGTTTTGGATGGATTTTTCAATTTTTTGGTGGAGGTCACGAATTAAAGTCCTTTTCGCTCTAGGACGCATATTTAAGGAGATATGGGCAAAAGAAGTTTTTCAAATAAAAATTTCAATTTTTTTAGGTTTTGGGTGGATTTTTCAATTTTTTGGGGGTGGTCACGAATTAAAGTCCTTTTCGCTCTAGGACGCTTAGTTTAGGAGATATGGGCAAAAGAAGTTTTTCATATAAAAATTTCAATTTTTTTAGGTTTTGGGTGGATTTTTCAATTTTTTGGGGGTGGTCACGAATTAAAGTCCTTTTCGCTCTAGGACGCTTAGTTTAGGAGATGTGGGCAAAATAAGTTTTTCATATAAAAATTTCAATTCTTTTAGGTTTTGGGTGGATTTTTCAATTTTTTGGGGGAGGTCACGAATTAAAGTCCTTTTCGCTCTAGGACGCTTAGTTTAGGAGATATGGGCAAAAGAAGTTTTTCATATAAAAATTTAAATTTTTTTAGGTTTTGGGTGGATGTTTCAATTGTTTGGTGGTGGTCACGAATTAAAGTCCTTTTCGCTCTAGGACGCATATTTAAGGAGATATGGGCAAAAGAAGTTTTTCATATAAAAATTTCAATTTTTTTAGGTTTTGGGTGGATTTTTCAATTTTTTGGGGGTGGTCACGAATTAAAGTCCTTTTCGCTCTAGGACGCATATATAAGGAGATATGGGCAAAAGAAGTTTTTCATATAAAAATTTCAATTTTTTTAGGTTTTGGGTGGATTTTTCAATTTTTTGGGGGTGGTCACGAATTAAAGTCCTTTTCGCTCTAGGACGCATATTTAAGGAGATATGGGCAAAATAAGTTTTTCATATAAAAATTTCAATTTTTTTAGGTTTTGGGTGGATTTTTCAATTTTTTGGGGGTGGTCACGAATTAAAGTCCTTTTCGCTCTAGGACGCTTAGTTTAGGAGATATGGGCAAAAGAATTTTTTCATATAAAAATTTCAATTTTTTTAGGTTTTGGGTGGATTTTTCAACTTTTTGGGGGTGGTCACGAATTAAAGTCCTCTTCGCTCTAGGACGCATATTTAAGGAGATATGGGCAAAAGAAGTTTTTCATATAAAAATTTCAATTTTTTAGGTTTTGAGGGGATTTTTCAACTTTTTGGGGGAGGTCACGAATTAAAGTCCTCTTCGCTCTAGGACGCATATTTAAGGAGATATGGGCAAAAGAAGTTTTTCATATAAAAATTTCAATTTTTTTAGGTTTGGGTGGATTTTTCAATTTTTTGGGGGTGGTCACGAATTAAAGTCCTTTTCGCTCTAGGACGCTTAGTTTAGGAGATATGGGCAAAAGAAGTTTTTCATATAAAAATTTCAATTTTTTTAGGTTTTCGGTGGATTTTTCAATTTTTTGGGGGTGGTCATGAATTAAAGTCCTTTTCGCTCTAGGACGCTTAGTTTAGGAGATATGGGCAAAAGAAGTTTTTCATATAAAAATTTCAATTTTTTTAGGTTTTGGATGGATTTTTCAATTTTTTGGTGGAGGTCACGAATTAAAGTCCTTTTCGCTCTAGGACGCATATTTAAGGAGATATGGGCAAAAGAAGTTTTTCAAATAAAAATTTCAATTTTTTTAGGTTTTGGGTGGATTTTTCAATTTTTTGGGGGTGGTCACGAATTAAAGTCCTTTTCGCTCTAGGACGCTTAGTTTAGGAGATATGGGCAAAAGAAGTTTTTCATATAAAAATTTCAATTTTTTTAGGTTTTGGGTGGATTTTTCAATTTTTTGGGGGTGGTCACGAATTAAAGTCCTTTTCGCTCTAGGACGCTTAGTTTAGGAGATGTGGGCAAAATAAGTTTTTCATATAAAAATTTCAATTCTTTTAGGTTTTGGGTGGATTTTTCAATTTTTTGGGGGAGGTCACGAATTAAAGTCCTTTTCGCTCTAGGACGCTTAGTTTAGGAGATATGGGCAAAAGAAGTTTTTCATATAAAAATTTAAATTTTTTTAGGTTTTGGGTGGATGTTTCAATTGTTTGGTGGTGGTCACGAATTAAAGTCCTTTTCGCTCTAGGACGCATATTTAAGGAGATATGGGCAAAAGAAGTTTTTCATATAAAAATTTCAATTTTTTTAGGTTTTGGGTGGATTTTTCAATTTTTTGGGGGTGGTCACGAATTAAAGTCCTTTTCGCTCTAGGACGCATATATAAGGAGATATGGGCAAAAGAAGTTTTTCATATAAAAATTTCAATTTTTTTAGGTTTTGGGTGGATTTTTCAATTTTTTGGGGGTGGTCACGAATTAAAGTCCTTTTCGCTCTAGGACGCATATTTAAGGAGATATGGGCAAAATAAGTTTTTCATATAAAAATTTCAATTTTTTTAGGTTTTGGGTGGATTTTTCAATTTTTTGGGGGTGGTCACGAATTAAAGTCCTTTTCGCTCTAGGACGCTTAGTTTAGGAGATATGGGCAAAAGAATTTTTTCATATAAAAATTTCAATTTTTTTAGGTTTTGGGTGGATTTTTCAACTTTTTGGGGGTGGTCACGAATTAAAGTCCTCTTCGCTCTAGGACGCATATTTAAGGAGATATGGGCAAAAGAAGTTTTTCATATAAAAATTTCAATTTTTTAGGTTTTGAGGGGATTTTTCAACTTTTTGGGGGAGGTCACGAATTAAAGTCCTCTTCGCTCTAGGACGCATATTTAAGGAGATATGGGCAAAAGAAGTT
Organism: Haematobia irritans; assembly: GCF_050003625.1. Lineage (NCBI taxonomy): Eukaryota > Metazoa > Arthropoda > Insecta > Diptera > Muscidae > Haematobia > Haematobia irritans. Next base: position 160,225,764 of record NC_134397.1, on the reverse strand, counting down.
TTTCATATAAAAATTTCAATTTTTTTAGGTTTGGGTGGATTTTTCAATTTTTTGGGGGTGGTCACGAATTAAAGTCCTTTTCGCTCTAGGACGCATATTTAAGGAGATATGGGCGAAATAAGTTTTTCATATAAAAATTTCAATTTTTTTAGGTTTTGGGTGGATTTTTCAATTTTTTGGGGGTGGTCACGAATTAAAGTCCTTTTCGCTCTAGGACGCATATTTAAGGAGATATGGGCAAAAGAAGTTTTTCATATAAAAATTTCAATTTTTTTTTAGGTTTTGGGTGGATTTTTCAATTTTTTGGGGGAGGTCACGAATTAAAGTCCTTTTCGCTCTAGGACGCATATTTAAGGAGATATGGGCAAAAGAAGTTTTTCGTATAAAAATTTCAATTTTTTTAGGTTTTGGGTGGATTTTTCAACTTTTTGGGGGTGGTCACGAATTAAAGTCCTCTTCGCTCTAGGACGCATATTTAAGGAGATATGGGCAAAAGAAGTTTTTCATATAAAAATTTCAATTTTTTTAGGTTTTGGGTGGATTTTTCAATTTTTTGGGGGAGGTCACGAATTAAAGTCCTTTTCGCTTTAGGACGCATATTTAAGGAGATATAGGCAAAAGAAGTTTATCATATAAAAATTTAAATTTTTTTAGGTTTTGGGTGGATTTTTCAATTTTTGGGGGGTGGTCAAGAAGTAAAGTCCTCTTCGCTCTAGGACGCATATTTAGGGAGATATGGGCAAAAGAAGTTTTTCGTATAAAAATTTCAATTTTTTTAGGTTTTGAGTGGATTTTTCAACTTTTTGGGGGAGGTCACGAATTAAAGTCCTTTTCGCTCTAGGACGCATATTTAAGAAGATATGGGCAAAAGAAGTTTTTCATATAAAAATTTCAATTTTTTTAGGTTTTGGGTGGATTTTTCAATTTTTTGGCGGTGGTCACGAATTAAAGTCCTTTTCGCTCTAGGACGCTTAGTTTAGGAGATATGGGCAAAAGAAGTTTTTCATATAAAAATTTAAATTTTTTTTAGGTTTTGAGTGGATTTTTCAATTTTTTGGGGGAGGTCACGAATTAAAGTCCTTTTCGCTCTAGCACGCATATTTAAGGAGATATGGGCAAAAGAAGTTTTTCATATAAAAATTTCAATTTTTTTAGGTTTTGGGTGGATTTTTCAATTTTTTGGGGGTGGTCACGAATTAAAGTCCTTTTCGCTCTAGGACGCATATTTAAGAAGATATGGGCAAAAGAAGTTTTTCATATAAAAATTTCAATTTTTTTAGGTTTTGGGTGGATTTTTCAATTTTTTGGCGGTGGTCACGAATTAAAGTCCTTTTCGCTCTAGGACGCATATTTAAGGAGATATGGGCAAAAGAAGTTTTTCATATAAAAATTTAAATTTTTTTTAGGTTTTGGGTGGATTTTTCAATTTTTTGGGGGAGGTCACGAATTAAAGTCCTTTTCGCTCTAGGACGCATATTTAAGGAGATATGGGCAAAAGAAGTTTTTCGTATAAAAATTTAAATTTTTTTAGGTTTTGGGTGGATTTTTCAATTTTTTGGGGGTGGTCACGAATTAAAGTCCTTTTCGCTCTAGGACGCTTAGTTTAGGAGATATGGGCAAAAGAAGTTTTTCATATAAAAATTTAAATTTTTTTAGGTTTTGGGTGGATTTTTCAATTTTTTGGGGGTGGTCACGAATTAAAGTCCTTTTCGCTCTAGGACGCTTAGTTTAGGAGATATGGGCAAAAGAAGTTTTTCATATAAAAATTTTAATTTTTTTAGGTTTTGGGTGGATTTTTCAATTTTTTAGTGGTGGTCACGAATTAAAGTCCTTTTCGCTCTAGGACGCTTAGTTTAGGAGATATGGGCAAAAGAAGTTTTTCATATAAAAATTTCAATTTTTTTAGGTTTTGGGTGGATTTTTCAATTTTTTGGGGGTGGTCACGAATTAAAGTCCTTTTCGCTCTAGGACGCTTAGTTTAGGAGATATGGGCAAAAGAAGTTTTTCATATAAAAATTTCAATTTTTTTAGGTTTTGGGTGGATTTTTCAATTTTTTGGGGAGGTCACGAATTAAAGTCCTTTTCGCTCTAGGACGCTTAGTTTAGGAGATATGGGCAAAAGAAGTTTTTCATATAAAAATTTAAATTTTTTTAGGTTTTGGATGGATTTTTCAATTTTTTGGTGGAGGTCACGAATTAAAGTCCTCTTCGCTCTAGGACGCTTAGTTTAGGAGATATGGGCAAAAGAAGTTTTTCATATAAAAATTTCAATTTTTTTAGGTTTTGGGTGGATTTTTCAATTTTTTAGTGGTGGTCACGAATTAAAGTCCTTTTCGCTGTAGGACGCTTAGTTTAGGAGATATGGGCAAAAGAAGTTTTTCATATAAAAATGTCAATTTTTTTAGTTTTTGGGTGGATTTTTCAATTTTTTGGGGGTGGTCACGAATTAAAGTCCTTTTCGCTCTAGGACGCTTAGTTTAGGAGATATGGGCAAAAGAAGTTTTTCATATAAAAATTTCAATTTTTTTAGGTTTTGGGTGGATTTTTCAATTTTTTGGGGGTGGTGACGAATTAAAGTCCTTTTCGCTCTAGGACGCTTAGTTTAGGAGATATGGGCAAAAGAAGTTTTTCATATAAAAATTTAAATTTTTTTAGGTTTTGGATGGATTTTTCAATTTTTTGGTGGAGGTCACGAATTAAAGTCCTTTTCGCTCTAGGACGCATATTTAAGGAGATATGGGCAAAAGAAGCTTTTCAAATAAAAATTTCAATTTTTTTAGGTTTTGGGTGGATTTTTCAATTTTTTGGGGGTGGTCACGAATTAAAGTCCTTTTCGTTCTAGGACGCTTAGTTTAGGAGATATGGGCAAAAGAAGTTTTTCATATAAAAATTTCAATTTTTTTAGGTTTTGGGTGGATTTTTCAATTTTTTTAGTGGTGGTCACGAATTAAAGTCCTTTTCCCTCTAGGACGCTTAGTTTAGGAGATATGGGCAAAAGAAGTTTTTCATATAAAAATTTCAATTTTTTTAGGTTTTGGGTGGATTTTTCAATTTTTTGGGGGAGGTCACGAATTAAAGTCCTTTTCGCTCTAGGACGCTTAGTTTAGGAGATATGGGCAAAATAAGTTTTTCGTATAAAAATTTCAATTTTTTTAGGTTTTGGGTGGATTTTTCAATTTTTTGGGGGTGGTCACGAATTAAAGTCCTTTTCGCTCTAGGACGCTTAGTTTAGGAGATATGGGCAAAAGAAGTTTTTCATATAAAAATTTCAATTTTTTTAGGTTTTGGGTGGATTTTTCAATTTTTTGGGGGTGGTCACGAATTAAAGTCCTTTCGCTCTAGGACGCTTAGTTTAGGAGATATGGGCAAAAGAAGTTTTTCATATAAAAATTTAAATTTTTTTAGGTTTTGGATGGATTTTTCAATTTTTTGGTGGAGGTCACGAATTAAAGTCCTTTTCGCTCTAGGACGCATATTTAAGGAGATATGGGCAAAAGAAGTTTTTCATATAAAAATTTAATTTTTTTTAGGTTTTGGATGGATTTTTCAATTTTTTGGTGGAGGTCACGAATTAAAGTCCTTTTCGCTCTAGGACGCATATTTAAGGAGATATGGGCAAAAGAAGTTTTTCAAATAAAAATTTCAATTTTTTTAGGTTTTGGGTGGATTTTTCAATTTTTTGGGGGTGGTCACGAATTAAAGTCCTTTTCGCTCTAGGACGCATATTTAAGGAGATATGGGCAAAAGAAGTTTTTCATATAAAAATTTCAATTTTTTTAGGTTTTGGGTGGATTTTTCAATTTTTTGGGGGTGGTCACGAATTAAAGTCCTTTTCGCTCTAGGACGCTTAGTTTAGGAGATATGGGCAAAAGAAGTTTTTCATATAAAAATTTCAATTCTTTTAGGTTTTGGGTGGATTTTTCAATTTTTTGGGGGAGGTCACGAATTAAAGTCCTTTTCGCTCTAGGACGGCTAGTTTGGGAGATATGGGCAAAAGAAGTTTTTCATATAAAAATTTAAATTTTTTTAGGTTTTGGGTGGATGTTTCAATTTTTTGGGGGTGGTCACGAATTAAAGTCCTTTTCGCTCTAGGACGCATATTTAAGGAGATATGGGCAAAAGAAGTTTTTCATATAAAAATTTCAATTTTTTTAGGTTTTGGGTGGATTTTTCAATTTTTTGGGGGTGGTCACGAATTAAAGTCCTTTTCGCTCTAGGACGCATATATAAGGAGATATGGGCAAAAGAAGTTTTTCATATAAAAATTTCAATTTTTTTAGGTTTTGGGTGGATTTTTCAATTTTTTGAGGGTGGTCACGAATTAAAGTCCTTTTCGCTCTAGGACGCATATTTAAGGAGATATGGGCAAAATAAGTTTTTCATATAAAAATTTCAATTTTTTTAGGTTTTGGGTGGATTTTTCAATTTTTTGGGGGTGGTCACGAATTAAAGTCCTTTTCGCTCTAGGACGCTTAGTTTAGGAGATATGGGCAAAAGAAGTTTTTCATATAAAAATTTCAATTTTTTTAGGTTTTGGGTGGATTTTTCAACTTTTTGGGGGTGGTCATGAATTAAAGTCCTTTTCACTCTAGGACGCATATTTAAGGAGATATGGGCAAAATAAGTTTTTCATATAAAAAATTTCAATTTTTTTAGGTTTTGGGTGGATTTTTCAATTTTTTGGGGGTGGTCACGAATTAAAGTCCTCTTCGCTCTAGGACGCATATTTAAGGAGATATGGGCAAAAGAAGTTTTTCGTATAAAAATTTCAATTTTTTAGGTTTTGAGTGGATTTTTCAACTTTTTGGGGGAGGTCACGAATTAAAGTCCTCTTCGCTCTAGGACGCATATTTAAGGAGATATGGGCAAAAGAAGTTTTTCATATAAAAATTTCAATTTTTTTAGGTTTTGGGTGGATTTTTCTATTTTTTTGGGGGTGGTCACGAATTAAAGTCCTTTTCGCTCTAGGACGCATATTTAAGGAGATATGGGCAAAAGAAGTTTTTCATATAAAAATTTCAATTTTTTTAGGTTTTGGGTGGATTTTTCAATTTTTTGGGGGTGGTCACGAATTAAAGTCCTTTTCGCTCTAGGACGCATATTTAAGGAGATATGGGCAAAAGAAGTTTTTCATATAAAAATTTCATTTTTTTTAGGTTTTGGGTGGATTTTTCAATTTTTTGGGGGAGGTCACGAATTAAAGTCCTTTTCGCTCTAGAACGCATATTTAAGGAAATATAGGCAAAAGAAGTTTTTCATATAAAAATTTCAATTTTTTTAGGTTTTGGGTGGATTTTTCAATTTTTTGGGGGTGGTCACGAATTAAAGTCCTTTTCGCTCTAGGACGCTTAGTTTAGGAGATATGGGCAAAAGAAGTTTTTCATATAAAAATTTCAATTTTTTTAGGTTTTGGGTGGATTTTTCAATTTTTTGGGGGAGGTCACGAATTAAAGTCCTTTTCGCTCTAGGACGCATATTTAAGGAGATATGGGCAAAAGAAGTTTTTCATATAAAAATTTCAATTTTTAGGTTTTGGGTGGATTTTTCAATTTTTTGGGGGAGGTCACGAATTAAAGTCCTTTTCGCTCTAGGACGCTTAGTTTAGGAGATATGGGCAAAAGAAGTTTTTCATATAAAAATTTCAATTTTTTTAGGTTTTGGGTGGATTTTTCAATTTTTTTGGGGGTGGTCACGAATTAAAGTCCTTTTCGCTCTAGGACGCATATTTAAGGAGATATGGGCAAAAGAAGTTTTTCATATAAAAATTTCAATTTTTTTAGGTTTTGGGCGGATTTTTGAATTTTTTGGGGGAGGTCACGAATTAAAGTCCTTTTCGCTCTAGGACGCTTAGTTTAGGAGATATGGGCAAAAGAAGTTTTTCGTATAAAAATTTCAATTTTTTTAGGTTTTGGGTGGATTTTTCAATTTTTTGGGGGTGGTCACGAATTAAAGTCCTTTTCGCTCTAGGACGCTTAGTTTAGGAGATATGGGCAAAAGAAGTTTTTCATATAAAAATTTCAATTTTTTTAGGTTTTGGGTGGATTTTTCAATTTTTTGGGGGTGGTCACGAATTAAAGTCCTTTTCGCTCTAGGACGCTTAGTTTAGGAGATATGGGCAAAAGAAGTTTTTCATATAAAAATTTAAATTTTTTTAGGTTTTGGGTGGATGTTTCAATTTTTTGGGGGTGGTCACGAATTAAAGTCCTTTTCGCTCTAGGACGCATATTTAAGGAGATATGGGCAAAAGAAGTTTTTCATATAAAAATTTAAATTTTTTTAGGTTTTGGATGGATTTTTCAATTTTTTGGTGGAGGTCACGAATTAAAGTCCTTTTCGCTCTAGGACGCATATTTAAGGAGATATGGGCAAAAGAAGTTTTTCAAATAAAAATTTCAATTTTTTTAGGTTTTGGGTGGATTTTTCAATTTTTTGGGGGTGGTCACGAATTAAAGTCCTTTTCGCTCTAGGACGCTTAGTTTAGGAGATATGGGCAAAAGACGTTTTTCATATAAAAATTTCAATTTTTTTAGGTTTTGGGTGGATTTTTCAATTTTTTGGGGGTGGTCACGAATTAAAGTCCTTTTCGCTCTAGGACGCTTAGTTTAGGAGATATGGGCAAAAGAAGTTTTTCATATAAAAATTTCAATTTTTTGGTGGATTTTTCAATTTTTTGGGGGAGGTCACGAATTAAAGTCCTTTTCGCTCTAGGACGCTTAGTTTAGGAGATATGGGCAAAATAAGTTTTTCGTATAAAAATTTCAATTTTTTTAGGTTTTGGGTGGATTTTTCAATTTTTTGGGGGTGGTCACGAATTAAAGTCCTTTTCGCTCTAGGACGCTTAGTTTAGGAGATATGAGCAAAACAAGTTTTTCATATAAAAATTTCAATTTTTTGGTGGATTTTTCAATTTTTTGGGGGTGGTCACGAATTAAAGTCCTTTCGCTCTAGGACGCTTAGTTTAGGAGATATGGGCAAAAGAAGTTTTTCATATAAAAATTTAAATTTTTTTAGGTTTTGGATGGATTTTTCAATTTTTTGGTGGAGGTCACGAATTAAAGTCCTTTTCGCTCTAGGACGCATATTTAAGGAGATATGGGCAAAAGAAGTTTTTCATATAAAAATTTAATTTTTTTTAGGTTTTGGATGGATTTTTCAATTTTTTGGTGGAGGTCACGAATTAAAGTCCTTTTCGCTCTAGGACGCATATTTAAGGAGATATGGGCAAAAGAAGTTTTTCAAATAAAAATTTCAATTTTTTTAGGTTTTGGGTGGATTTTTCAATTTTTTGGGGGTGGTCACGAATTAAAGTCCTTTTCGCTCTAGGACGCATATTTAAGGAGATATGGGCAAAAGAAGTTTTTCATATAAAAATTTCAATTTTTTTAGGTTTTGGGTGGATTTTTCAATTTTTTGGGGGTGGTCACGAATTAAAGTCCTTTTCGCTCTAGGACGCTTAGTTTAGGAGATATGGACAAAAGAAGTTTTTCATATAAAAATTTCAATTCTTTTAGGTTTTGGGTGGATTTTTCAATTTTTTGGGGGAGGTCACGAATTAAAGTCCTTTTCGCTCTAGGACGGCTAGTTTGGGAGATATGGGCAAAAGAAGTTTTTCATATAAAAATTTAAATTTTTTTAGGTTTTGGGTGGATGTTTCAATTTTTTGGCGGTGGTCACGAATTAAAGTCCTTTTCGCTCTAGGACGCATATTTAAGGAGATATGGGCAAAAGAAGTTTTTCATATAAAAATTTCAATTTTTTTAGGTTTTGGGTGGATTTTTCAATTTTTTGGGGGTGGTCACGAATTAAAGTCCTTTTCGCTCTAGGACGCATATATAAGGAGATATGGGCAAAAGAAGTTTTTCATATAAAAATTTCAATTTTTTTAGGTTTTGGGTGGATTTTTCAATTTTTTGAGGGTGGTCACGAATTAAAGTCCTTTTCGCTCTAGGACGCATATTTAAGGAGATATGGGCAAAAGAAGTTTTTCATATAAAAATTTCAATTTTTTTAGGTTTTGGGTGGATTTTTCAATTTTTTGGGGGTGGTCACGAATTAAAGTCCTTTTCGCTCTAGGACGCTTAGTTTAGGAGATATGGGCAAAAGAAGTTTTTCATATAAAAATTTCAATTTTTTTAGGTTTTGGGTGGATTTTTCAACTTTTTGGGGGTGGTCACGAATTAAAGTCCTTTTCGCTCTAGGACGCATATTTAAGGAGATATGGGCAAAATAAGTTTTTCATATAAAAATTTCAATTTTTTTAGGTTTTGGGTGGATTTTTCAATTTTTTGGGGGTGGTCACGAATTAAAGTCCTCTTCGCTCTAGGACGCATATTTAAGGAGATATGGGCAAAAGAAGTTTTTCGTATAAAAATTTCAATTTTTTAGGTTTTGAGTGGATTTTTCAACTTTTTGGGGGAGGTCACGAATTAAAGTCCTCTTCGCTCTAGGACGCATATTTAAGGAGATATGGGCAAAAGAAGTTTTTCATATAAAAATTTCAATTTTTTTAGGTTTTGGGTGGATTTTTCAATTTTTTGGGGGTGGTCACGAATTAAAGTCCTTTTCGCTCTAGGACGCTTAGTTTAGGAGATATGGGCAAAAGAAGTTTTTCATATAAAAATTTTGGGTGGATTTTTCAATTTTTTTGGGGGTGGTCACGAATTAAAGTCCTTTTCGCTCTAGGACGCATATTTAAGGAGATATGGGCAAAAGAAGTTTTTCATATAAAAATTTCAATTTTTTTAGGTTTTGGGTGGATTTTTGAATTTTTTGGGGGAGGTCACGAATTAAAGTCCTTTTCGCTCTAGGACGCTTAGTTTAGGAGATATGGGCAAAAGAAGTTTTTCGTATAAAAATTTCAATTTTTTTAGGTTTTGGGTGGATTTTTCAATTTTTTGGGGGTGGTCACGAATTAAAGTCCTTTTCGCTCTAGGACGCTTAGTTTAGGAGATATGGGCAAAAGAAGTTTTTCATATAAAAATTTCAATTTTTTTAGGTTTTGGGTGGATTTTTCAATTTTTTGGGGGTGGTCACGAATTAAAGTCCTTTTCGCTCTAGGACGCTTAGTTTAGGAGATATGGGCAAAAGAAGTTTTTCATATAAAAATTTAAATTTTTTTAGGTTTTGGGTGGATGTTTCAATTTTTTGGGGGTGGTCACGAATTAAAGTCCTTTTCGCTCTAGGACGCATATTTAAGGAGATATGGGCAAAAGAAGTTTTTCATATAAAAATTTAAATTTTTTTAGGTTTTGGATGGATTTTTCAATTTTTTGGTGGAGGTCACGAATTAAAGTCCTTTTCGCTCTAGGACGCATATTTAAGGAGATATGGGCAAAAGAAGTTTTTCAAATAAAAATTTCAATTTTTTTAGGTTTTGGGTGGATTTTTCAATTTTTTGGGGGTGGTCACGAATTAAAGTCCTTTTCGCTCTAGGACGCTTAGTTTAGGAGATATGGGCAAAAGACGTTTTTCATATAAAAATTTCAATTTTTTTAGGTTTTGGGTGGATTTTTCAATTTTTTGGGGGTGGTCACGAATTAAAGTCCTTTTCGCTCTAGGACGCATATTTAAGGAGATATGGGCAAAATAAGTTTTTCATATAAAAATTTCAATTTTTTTAGGTTTTGGGTGGATTTTTCAATTTTTTGGGGGTGGTCACGAATTAAAGTCCTTTTCGCTCTAGGACGCTTAGTTTAGGAGATATGGGCAAAAGAAGTTTTTCATATAAAAATTTCAATTTTTTTAGGTTTTGGGTGGATTTTTCAACTTTTTGGAGGTGGTCATGAATTAAAGTCCTCTTCGCTCTAGGACGCATATTTAAGGAGATATGGGCAAAAGAAGTTTTTCGTATAAAAATTTCAATTTTTTAGGTTTTGAGTGGATTTTTCAACTTTTTGGGGGAGGTCACGAATTAAAGTCCTCTTCGCTCTAGGACGCATATTTAAGGAGATATGGGCAAAAGAAGTTTTTCATATAAAAATTTCAATTTTTTTTGGTTTTGGGTGGATTTTTCAATTTTTTTGGGGGTGGTCACGAATTAAAGTCCTTTTCGCTCTAGGACGCATATTTAAGGAGATATGGGCAAAAGAAGTTTTTCATATAAAAATTTCAATTTTTTTAGGTTTTGGGTGGATTTTTCAATTTTTTGGGGGTGGTCACGAATTAAAGTCCTTTTCGCTCTAGGACGCATATTTAAGGAGATATGGGCAAAAGAAGTTTTTCATATAAAAATTTCATTTTTTTTAGGTTTTGGGTGGATTTTTCAATTTTTTGGGGGAGGTCACGAATTAAAGTCCTTTTCGCTGTAGAACGCATATTTAAGGAGATATAGGCAAAAGAAGTTTTTCATATAAAAATTTCAATTTTTTTAGGTTTTGGGTGGATTTTTCAATTTTTTGGGGGTGGTCACGAATTAAAGTCCTTTTCGCTCTAGGACGCATATTTAAGGAGATATGGGCAAAAGAAGTTTTTCATATAAAAATTTCAATTTTTTTAGGTTTTGGGTGGATTTTTCAATTTTTTGGGGGAGGTCACGAATTAAAGTCCTTTTCGCTCTAGGACTCTTAGTTTAGGAGATATGGGCAAAAGAAGTTTTTCATATAAAAATTTCAATTTTTTTAGGTTTTGGATGGATTTTTCAATTTTTTTGGGGGTGGTCACGAATTAAAGTCCTTTTCGCTCTAGGACGCATATTTAAGGAGATATGGGCAAAAGAAGTTTTTCATATAAAAATTTCAATTTTTTTAGGTTTTGGGTGGATTTTTCAACTTTTTGGGGGGTGGTCACGAATTAAAGTCCTCTTCGCTCTAGGACGCATATTTAAGGAGATATGGGCAAAAGAAGTTTTTCGTATAAAAATTTCAATTTTTTTAGGTTTTGAGTGTTTCAACTTTTTGGTGGAGGTCACGAATTAAAGTCCTCTCGCTCTAGGACGCATATTTAAGGAGATATGGGCAAAAGAAGTTTTTCATATAAAAATTTCAATTTTTTTAGGTTTTGGGTGGATTTTTCAATTTTTTGGGGGTGGTCACGAATTAAAGTCCTTTTCGCTCTAGGACGCATATTTAAGAAGATATGGGCAAAAGAAGTTTTTCATATAAAAATTTCAATTTTTTTAGGTTTTGGGTGGATTTTTCAATTTTTTGGCGGTGGTCACGAATTAAAGTCCTCTTCGCTCTAGGACGCATATTTAAGGAGATATGGGCAAAAGAAGTTTTTCATATAAAAATTTAAATTTTTTTAGGTTTTGGGTGGATTTTTCAATTTTTTGGGGGTGGTCACGAATTAAAGTCCTTTTCGCTCTAGGACGCATATTTAAGGAGATATGGGCAAAAGAAGTTTTTCATATAAAAATTTCAATTTTTTTAGGTTTTGGGTGGATTTTTCAATTTTTTGGGGGTGGTCACGAATTAAAGTCCTTTTCGCTCTAGGACGCATATTTAAGGAGATATGGGCAAAAGAAGTTTTTCATATAAAAATTTCAATTTTTTTAGGTTTTAGGTGGATTTTTCAATTTTTTGGGGGAGGTCACGAATTAAAGTCCTTTTCGCTCTAGGACGCTTAGTTTAGGAGATATGGGCAAAAGAAGTTTTTCATATACAAATTTCAATTTTTTTAGGTTTTGGGTGGATTTTTCAATTTTTTAGTGGTGGTCACGAATTAAAGTCCTTTTCGCTCTAGGACGCATATTTAAGGAGATATGGGCAAAAGAAGTTTTTCATATAAAAATTTCAATTTTTTTAGGTTTTGGGTGGATTTTTCAATTTTTTGGGGGAGGTCACGAATTAAAGTCCTTTTCGCTCTAGGACGCTTAGTTTAGGAGATATGGGCAAAAGAAGTTTTTCGTATAAAAATTTCAATTTTTTTAGGTTTTGGGTGGATTTTTCAATTTTTTGGGGGTGGTCACGAATTAAAGGCCTTTTCGCTCTAGGACGCTTAGTTTGGATATATGGGCAAAAGAAGTTTTTCATATAAAAATTTCAATTTTTTTAGGTTTTGGGTGGATTTTTCAATTTTTTGGGGGTGGTCACGAATTAAAGTCCTTTTCGCTCTAGGACGCTTAGTTTAGGAGATATGGGCAAAAGAAGTTTTTCATATAAAAATTTAAATTTTTTTAGGTTTTGGATGGATTTTTCAATTTTTTGGTGGAGGTCACGAATTAAAGTCCTTTTCGCTCTAGGACGCATATTTAAGGAGATATGGGCAAAAGAAGTTTTTCAAATAAAAATTTCAATTTTTTTAGGTTTTGGGTGGATTTTTCAATTTTTTGGGGGTGGTCACGAATTAAAGTCCTTTTCGCTCTAGGACGCTTAGTTTAGGAGATATGGGCAAAAGAAGTTTTTCATATAAAAATTTCAATTTTTTTAGGTTTTGGGTGGATTTTTCAATTTTTTGGGGGTGGTCACGAATTAAAGTCCTTTTCGCTCTAGGACGCTTAGTTTAGGAGATATGGGCAAAAGAAGTTTTTCATATAAAAATTTCAATTCTTTTAGGTTTTTGGTGGATTTTTCAATTTTTTGGGGGAGGTCACGAATTAAAGTCCTTTTCGCTCTAGGACGCTTAGTTTAGGAGATATGGGCAAAAGAAGTTTTTCATATAAAAATTTAAATTTTTTTAGGTTTTGGGTGGATGTTTCAATTTTTTGGGGGTGGTCACGAATTAAAGTCCTTTTCGCTCTAGGACGCATATTTAAGGAGATATGGGCAAAAGAAGTTTTTCATATAAAAATTTCAATTTTTTTAGGTTTTGGGTGGATTTTTCAATTTTTTGGGGGTGGTCACGAATTAAAGTCCTTTTCGCTCTAGGACGCATATATAAGGAGATATGGGCAAAAGAAGTTTTTCATATAAAAATTTAAATTTTTTTAGGTTTTGGGTGGATTTTTCAATTTTTTGGGGGTGGTCACGAATTAAAGTCCTTTTCGCTCTAGGACGCATATTTAAGGAGATATGGGCAAAATAAGTTTTTCATATAAAAATTTCAATTTTTTTAGGTTTTGGGTGGATTTTTCAATTTTTTGGGGGTGGTCACGAATTAAAGTCCTTTTCGCTCTAGGACGCTTAGTTTAGGAGATATGGGCAACAGAAGTTTTTCATATAAAATTTTCAATTTTTTTAGGTTTTGGGTGGATTTTTCAACTTTTTGGGGGTGGTCACGAATTAAAGTCCTCTTCGCTCTAGGACGCATATTTAAGGAGATATGGGCAAAAGAAGTTTTTCGTATAAAAATTTCAATTTTTTAGGTTTTGAGTGGATTTTTCAACTTTTTGGGGGAGGTCACGAATTAAAGTCCTCTTCGCTCTAGGACGTATATTTAAGGAGATATGGGCAAAAAAAGTTTTTCATATAAAAATTTAAATTTTTTTAGGTTTTGGGTAGATTTTTCAATTTTTTGGGGGAGGTCACGAATTAAAGTCCTTTTCGCTCTAGGACGCATATTTAAGGAGATATAGGCAAAAGAAGTTTTTCATATAAAAATTTAAATTTTTTTAGGTTTTGGGTGGATTTTTCAATTTTTTGGGGGTGGTCACGAATTAAAGTCCTTTTCGCTCTAGGACGCTTAGTTTAGGAGATATGGGCAAAAGAAGTTTTTCATATAAAAATTTCATTTTTTTTAGGTTTTGAGTGGATTTTTCAATTTTTGGGGGGTGGTCACGAATTAAAGTCCTCTTCGCTCTAGGACGCATATTTAAGGAGATATGGGCAAAAGAAGTTTTTCGTATAAAAATTTCAATTTTTTTAGGTTTTGAGTGGATTTTTCAACTTTTTGGGGGAGGTCACGAATTAAAGTCCTTTTCGCTCTAGGACGCATATTAAGGAAGATATGGGCAAAAGAAGTTTTTCATATAAAAATTTCAATTTTTTTAGGTTTTGGGTGGGTTTTTCAATTTTTTGGCGGTGGTCACGAATTAAAGTCCTCTTCGCTCTAGGACGCATATTTAAGGAGATATGGGCAAAAGAAGTTTTTCATATAAAAATTTCAATTTTTTTTAGGTTTTGGGTGGATTTTTCAATTTTTTGGGGGAGGTCACGAATTAAAGTCCTTTTCGCTCTAGGACGCATATTTAAGGAGATATGGGCAAAAGAAGTTTTTCATATAAAAATTTCAATTTTTTTAGGTTTTGGATGGATTTTTTAATTTTTTGGGGGAGGTCACGAATTAAAGTCCTTTTCGCTCTAGGACGCTTAGTTTAGGAGATATGGGCAAAAGAAGTTTTTCATATAAAAATTTCAATTTTTTTAGGTTTTGGGTGGATTTTTCAATTTTTTAGTGGTGGTCACGAATTAAAGTCCTTTTCGCTCTAGGACGCATATTTAAGGAGATGTGGGCAAAAGAAGTTTTTCATATAAAAATTTCAATTTTTTTAGGTTTTGGGTGGATTTTTCACTTTTTTGGGGGAGGTCACGAATTAAAGTCCTTTTCGCTCTAGGACGCTTAGTTTAGGAGATATGGGCAAAAGAAGTTTTTCGTATAAAAATTTCAATTTTTTTAGGTTTTGGGTGGATTTTTCAATTTTTTGGGGGTGGTCACGAATTAAAGTCCTTTTCGCTCTAGGACGCTTAGTTTAGGAGATATGGGCAAAAGAAGTTTTTCATATAAAAATTTCAATTTTTTTAGGTTTTGGGTGGATTTTTCAATTTTTTGGGGGTGGTCACGAATTAAAGTCCGTTTCGCTCTAGGACGCTTAGTTTAGGAGATATGGGCAAAAGAAGTTTTTCATATAAAAATTTAATTTTTTTTAGGTTTTGGATGGATTTTTCAATTTTTTGGTGGAGGTCACGAATTAAAGTCCTTTTCGATCTAGGACGCATATTTAAGGAGATATAGGCAAAAGAAGTTTTTCAAATAAAAGTTTCAATTTTTTTAGGTTTTGGGTGGATTTTTCAATTTTTTGGGGGAGGTCACGAATTAAAGTCCTTTTCGCTCTAGGACGCTTAGTTTAGGAGATATGGGCAAAAGAAGTTTTTCGTATAAAAATTTCAATTTTTTTAGGTTTTGGGTGGATTTTTCAATTTTTTGGGGGTGGTCACGAATTAAAGGCCTTTTCGCTCTAGGACGCTTAGTTTGGATATATGGGCAAAAGAAGTTTTTCATATAAAAATTTCAATTTTTTTAGGTTTTGGGTGGATTTTTCAATTTTTTGGGGGTGGTCACGAATTAAAGTCCTTTTCGCTCTAGGACGCTTAGTTTAGGAGATATGGGCGAAAGAAGTTTTTCATATAAAAATTTAAATTTTTTTAGGTTTTGGATGGATTTTTCAATTTTTTGGTGGAGGTCACGAATTAAAGTCCTTTTCGCTCTAGGACGCATATTTAAGGAGATATGGGCAAAAGAAGTTTTTCAAATAAAAATTTCAATTTTTTTAGGTTTTGGGTGGATTTTTCAATTTTTTGGGGGTGGTCACGAATTAAAGTCCTTTTCGCTCTAGGACGCTTAGTTTAGGAGATATGGGCAAAAGAAGTTTTTCATATAAAAATTTCAATTTTTTTAGGTTTTGGGTGGATTTTTCAATTTTTTGGGGGTGGTCACGAATTAAAGTCCTCTTCGCTCTAGGACGCATATTTAAGGAGATATGGGCAAAAGAAGTTTTTCGTATAAAAATTTCAATTTTTTAGGTTTTGAGTGGATTTTTCAACTTTTTGGGGGAGGTCACGAATTAAAGTCCTCTTCGCTCTAGGACGCATATTTAAGGAGATATGGGCAAAAGAAGTTTTTCATATAAAAATTTCAATTTTTTTAGGTTTTGGGTGGATTTTTCAATTTTTTTGGGGGTGGTCACGAATTAAAGTCCTTTTCGCTCTAGGACGCATATTTAAGGAGATATGGGCAAAAGAAGTTTTTCATATAAAAATTTAAATTTTTTTAGGTTTTGGGTGGATTTTTCAATTTTTTGGGGGTGGTCACGAATTAAAGTCCTTTTCGCTCTAGGACGCATATTTAAGGAGATATGGGCAAAAGAAGTTTTTCATATAAAAATTTCATTTTTTTTAGGTTTTGGGTGGATTTTTCAATTTTTTGGGGGAGGTCACGAATTAAAGTCCTTTTCGCTCTAGAACGCATATTTAAGGAAATATAGGCAAAAGAAGTTTTTCATATAAAAATTTCAATTTTTTTAGGTTTTGGGTGGATTTTTCAATTTTTTGGGGGTGGTCACGAATTAAAGTCCTTTTCGCTCTAGGACGCTTAGTTTAGGAGATATGGGCAAAAGAAGTTTTTCATATAAAAATTTCAATTTTTTTAGGTTTTGGGTGGATTTTTCAATTTTTTGGGGGAGGTCACGAATTAAAGTCCTTTTCGCTCTAGGACGCATATTTAAGGAGATATGGGCAAAAGAAGTTTTTCATATAAAAATTTCAATTTTTTTAGGTTTTGGGTGGATTTTTCAATTTTTTGGGGGAGGTCACGAATTAAAGTCCTTTTCGCTCTAGGACGCTTAGTTTAGGAGATATGGGCAAAAGAAGTTTTTCATATAAAAATTTCAATTTTTTTAGGTTTTGGGTGGATTTTTCAATTTTTTGGGGGTGGTCACGAATTAAAGTCCTTTTCGCTCTAGGACGCATATTTAAGGAGATATGGGCAAAAGAAGTTTTTCATATAAAAATTTCAATTTTTTTAGGTTTTGGGTGGATTTTTGAATTTTTTGGGGGAGGTCACGAATTAAAGTCCTTTTCGCTCTAGGACGCTTAGTTTAGGAGATATGGGCAAAAGAAGTTTTTCGTATAAAAATTTCAATTTTTTTAGGTTTTGGGTGGATTTTTCAATTTTTTGGGGGTGGTCACGAATTAAAGTCCTTTTCGCTCTAGGACGCTTAGTTTAGGAGATATGGGCAAAAGAAGTTTTTCATATAAAAATTTCAATTTTTTTAGGTTTTGGGTGGATTTTTCAATTTTTTGGGGGTGGTCACGAATTAAAGTCCTTTTCGCTCTAGGACGCTTAGTTTAGGAGATATGGGCAAAAGAAGTTTTTCATATAAAAATTTCATTTTTTTTAGGTTTTGAGTGGATTTTTCAATTTTTGGGGGGTGGTCACGAATTAAAGTCCTCTTCGCTCTAGGACGCATATTTAAGGAGATATGGGCAAAAGAAGTTTTTCGTATAAAAATTTCAATTTTTTTAGGTTTTGAGTGGATTTTTCAACTTTTTGGGGGAGGTCACGAATTAAAGTCCTCTTCGCTCTAGGACGCATATTTAAGGAGATATGGGCAAAAGAAGTTTTTCATATAAAAATTTCAATTTTTTTAGGTTTTGGGTGGATTTTTCAATTTTTTGGGGGAGGTCACGAATTAAAGTCCTTTTCGCTCTAGGACGCATATTAAGGAAGATATGGGCAAAAGAAGTTTTTCATATAAAAATTTCAATTTTTTTAGGTTTTGGGTGGGTTTTTCAATTTTTTGGCGGTGGTCACGAATTAAAGTCCTCTTCGCTCTAGGACGCATATTTAAGGAGATATGGGCAAAAGAAGTTTTTCATATAAAAATTTCAATTTTTTTAGGTTTTGGGTGGATTTTTCAATTTTTTGGGGGAGGTCACGAATTAAAGTCCTTTTCGCTCTAGGACGCATATTTAAGGAGATATGGGCAAAAGAAGTTTTTCATATAAAAATTTCAATTTTTTTAGGTTTTGGATGGATTTTTTAATTTTTTGGGGGAGGTCACGAATTAAAGTCCTTTTCGCTCTAGGACGCTTAGTTTAGGAGATATGGGCAAAAGAAGTTTTTCATATAAAAATTTCAATTTTTTTAGGTTTTGGGTGGATTTTTCAATTTTTTAGTGGTGGTCACGAATTAAAGTCCTTTTCGCTCTAGGACGCATATTTAAGGAGATGTGGGCAAAAGAAGTTTTTCATATAAAAATTTCAATTTTTTTAGGTTTTGGGTGGATTTTTCACTTTTTTGGGGGAGGTCACGAATTAAAGTCCTTTTCGCTCTAGGACGCTTAGTTTAGGAGATATGGGCAAAAGAAGTTTTTCGTATAAAAATTTCAATTTTTTTAGGTTTTGGGTGGATTTTTCAATTTTTTGGGGGTGGTCACGAATTAAAGTCCTTTTCGCTCTAGGACGCTTAGTTTAGGAGATATGGGCAAAAGAAGTTTTTCATATAAAAATTTCAATTTTTTTAGGTTTTGGGTGGATTTTTCAATTTTTTGGGGGTGGTCACGAATTAAAGTCCGTTTCGCTCTAGGACGCTTAGTTTAGGAGATATGGGCAAAAGAAGTTTTTCATATAAAAATTTAATTTTTTTTAGGTTTTGGATGGATTTTTCAATTTTTTGGTGGAGGTCACGAATTAAAGTCCTTTTCGATCTAGGACGCATATTTAAGGAGATATAGGCAAAAGAAGTTTTTCAAATAAAAGTTTCAATTTTTTTAGGTTTTGGGTGGATTTTTCAATTTTTTGGGGGAGGTCACGAATTAAAGTCCTTTTCGCTCTAGGACGCTTAGTTTAGGAGATATGGGCAAAAGAAGTTTTTCGTATAAAAATTTCAATTTTTTTAGGTTTTGGGTGGATTTTTCAATTTTTTGGGGGTGGTCACGAATTAAAGGCCTTTTCGCTCTAGGACGCTTAGTTTGGATATATGGGCAAAAGAAGTTTTTCATATAAAAATTTCAATTTTTTTAGGTTTTGGGTGGATTTTTCAATTTTTTGGGGGTGGTCACGAATTAAAGTCCTTTTCGCTCTAGGACGCTTAGTTTAGGAGATATGGGCAAAAGAAGTTTTTCATATAAAAATTTAAATTTTTTTAGGTTTTGGATGGATTTTTCAATTTTTTGGTGGAGGTCACGAATTAAAGTCCTTTTCGCTCTAGGACGCATATTTAAGGAGATATGGGCAAAAGAAGTTTTTCAAATAAAAATTTCAATTTTTTTAGGTTTTGGGTGGATTTTTCAATTTTTTGGGGGTGGTCACGAATTAAAGTCCTTTTCGCTCTAGGACGCTTAGTTTAGGAGATATGGGCAAAAGAAGTTTTTCATATAAAAATTTCAATTTTTTTAGGTTTTGGGTGGATTTTTCAATTTTTTGGGGGTGGTCACGAATTAAAGTCCTCTTCGCTCTAGGACGCATATTTAAGGAGATATGGGCAAAAGAAGTTTTTCGTATAAAAATTTCAATTTTTTAGGTTTTGAGTGGATTTTTCAACTTTTTGGGGGAGGTCACGAATTAAAGTCCTCTTCGCTCTAGGACGCATATTTAAGGAGATATGGGCAAAAGAAGTTTTTCATATAAAAATTTCAATTTTTTTAGGTTTTGGGTGGATTTTTCAATTTTTTTGGGGGTGGTCACGAATTAAAGTCCTTTTCGCTCTAGGACGCATATTTAAGGAGATATGGGCAAAAGAAGTTTTTCATATAAAAATTTAAATTTTTTTAGGTTTTGGGTGGATTTTTCAATTTTTTGGGGGTGGTCACGAATTAAAGTCCTTTTCGCTCTAGGACGCATATTTAAGGAGATATGGGCAAAAGAAGTTTTTCATATAAAAATTTCATTTTTTTTAGGTTTTGGGTGGATTTTTCAATTTTTTGGGGGAGGTCACGAATTAAAGTCCTTTTCGCTCTAGAACGCATATTTAAGGAAATATAGGCAAAAGAAGTTTTTCATATAAAAATTTCAATTTTTTTAGGTTTTGGGTGGATTTTTCAATTTTTTGGGGGTGGTCACGAATTAAAGTCCTTTTCGCTCTAGGACGCTTAGTTTAGGAGATATGGGCAAAAGAAGTTTTTCATATAAAAATTTCAATTTTTTTAGGTTTTGGGTGGATTTTTCAATTTTTTGGGGGAGGTCACGAATTAAAGTCCTTTTCGCTCTAGGACGCATATTTAAGGAGATATGGGCAAAAGAAGTTTTTCATATAAAAATTTCAATTTTTTTAGGTTTTGGGTGGATTTTTCAATTTTTTGGGGGAGGTCACGAATTAAAGTCCTTTTCGCTCTAGGACGCTTAGTTTAGGAGATATGGGCAAAAGAAGTTTTTCATATAAAAATTTCAATTTTTTTAGGTTTTGGGTGGATTTTTCAATTTTTTGGGGGTGGTCACGAATTAAAGTCCTTTTCGCTCTAGGACGCATATTTAAGGAGATATGGGCAAAAGAAGTTTTTCATATAAAAATTTCAATTTTTTTAGGTTTTGGGTGGATTTTTGAATTTTTTGGGGGAGGTCACGAATTAAAGTCCTTTTCGCTCTAGGACGCTTAGTTTAGGAGATATGGGCAAAAGAAGTTTTTCGTATAAAAATTTCAATTTTTTTAGGTTTTGGGTGGATTTTTCAATTTTTTGGGGGTGGTCACGAATTAAAGTCCTTTTCGCTCTAGGACGCTTAGTTTAGGAGATATGGGCAAAAGAAGTTTTTCATATAAAAATTTCAATTTTTTTAGGTTTTGGGTGGATTTTTCAATTTTTTGGGGGTGGTCACGAATTAAAGTCCTTTTCGCTCTAGGACGCTTAGTTTAGGAGATATGGGCAAAAGAAGTTTTTCATATAAAAATTTAAATTTTTTTAGGTTTTGGGTGGATGTTTCAATTTTTTGGGGGTGGTCACGAATTAAAGTCCTTTTCGCTCTAGGACGCATATTTAAGGAGATATGGGCAAAAGAAGTTTTTCATATAAAAATTTAAATTTTTTTAGGTTTTGGATGGATTTTTCAATTTTTTGGTGGAGGTCACGAATTAAAGTCCTTTTCGCTCTAGGACGCATATTTAAGGAGATATGGGCAAAAGAAGTTTTTCAAATAAAAATTTCAATTTTTTTAGGTTTTGGGTGGATTTTTCAATTTTTTGGGGGTGGTCACGAATTAAAGTCCTTTTCGCTCTAGGACGCTTAGTTTAGGAGATATGGGCAAAAGACGTTTTTCATATAAAAATTTCAATTTTTTTAGGTTTTGGGTGGATTTTTCAATTTTTTGGGGGTGGTCACGAATTAAAGTCCTTTTCGCTCTAGGACGCTTAGTTTAGGAGATATGGGCAAAAGAAGTTTTTCATATAAAAATTTAAATTTTTTTAGGTTTTGGGTGGATGTTTCAATTTTTTGGGGGTGGTCACGAATTAAAGTCCTTTTCGCTCTAGGACGCATATTTAAGGAGATATGGGCAAAAGAAGTTTTTCATATAAAAATTTCAATTTTTTTAGGTTTTGGGTGGATTCACGAATTAAAGTCCTTTTCGCTCTAGGACGCATATATAAGGAGATATGGGCAAAAGAAGTTTTTCATATAAAAATTTCAATTTTTTTAGGTTTTGTGTGGATTTTTCAATTTTTTGAGGGTGGTCACGAATTAAAGTCCTTTTCGCTCTAGGACGCATATTTAAGGAGATATGGGCAAAATAAGTTTTTCATATAAAAATTTCAATTTTTTTAGGTTTTGGGTGGATTTTTCAATTTTTTGGGGGTGGTCACGAATTAAAGTCCTTTTCGCTCTAGGACGCTTAGTTTAGGAGATATGGGCAAAAGAAGTTTTTCATATAAAAATTTCAATTTTTTTAGGTTTTGGGTGGATTTTTCAACTTTTTGGGGGTGGTCATGAATTAAAGTCCTCTTCGCTCTAGGACGCATATTTAAGGAGATATGGGCAAAAGAAGTTTTTCGTATAAAAATTTCAATTTTTTAGGTTTTGAGTGGATTTTTCAACTTTTTGGGGGAGGTCACGAATTAAAGTCCTCTTCGCTCTAGGACGCATATTTAAGGAGATATGGGCAAAAGAAGTTTTTCATATAAAAATTTCAATTTTTTTTGGTTTTGGGTGGATTTTTCAATTTTTTTGGGGGTGGTCACGAATTAAAGTCCTTTTCGCTCTAGGACGCATATTTAAGGAGATATGGGCAAAAGAAGTTTTTCATATAAAAATTTCAATTTTTTTTAGGTTTTGGGTGGATTTTTCAATTTTTTGGGGGTGGTCACGAATTAAAGTCCTTTTCGCTCTAGGACGCATATTTAAGGAGATATGGGCAAAAGAAGTTTTTCATATAAAAATTTCATTTTTTTTAGGTTTTGGGTGGATTTTTCAATTTTTTGGGGGAGGTCACGAATTAAAGTCCTTTTCGCTGTAGAACGCATATTTAAGGAGATATGGGCAAAAGAAGTTTTTCATATAAAAATTTCAATTTTTTTAGGTTTTGGGTGGATTTTTCAATTTTTTGGGGGTGGTCACGAATTAAAGTCCTTTTCGCTCTAGGACGCATATTTAAGGAGATATGGGCAAAAGAAGTTTTTCATATAAAAATTTCAATTTTTTTAGGTTTTGGGTGGATTTTTCAATTTTTTGGGGGAGGTCACGAATTAAAGTCCTTTTCGCTCTAGGACTCTTAGTTTAGGAGATATGGGCAAAAGAAGTTTTTCATATAAAAATTTCAATTTTTTTAGGTTTTGGGTGGATTTTTCAATTTTTTTGGGGGTGGTCACGAATTAAAGTCCTTTTCGCTCTAGGACGCATATTTAAGGAGATATGGGCAAAAGAAGTTTTTCATATAAAAATTTCAATTTTTTTAGGTTTTGGGTGGATTTTTCAACTTTTTGGGGGGTGGTCACGAATTAAAGTCCTCTTCGCTCTAGGACGCATATTTAAGGAGATATGGGCAAAAGAAGTTTTTCGTATAAAAATTTCAATTTTTTTAGGTTTTGAGTGGATTTTTCAACTTTTTGGGGGAGGTCACGAATTAAAGTCCTCTCGCTCTAGGACGCATATTTAAGGAGATATGGGCAAAAGAAGTTTTTCATATAAAAATTTCAATTTTTTTAGGTTTTGGGTGGATTTTTCAATTTTTTGGGGGTGGTCACGAATTAAAGTCCTTTTCGCTCTAGGACGCATATTTAAGAAGATATGGGCAAAAGAAGTTTTTCATATAAAAATTTCAATTTTTTTAGGTTTTGGGTGGATTTTTCAATTTTTTGGCGGTGGTCACGAATTAAAGTCCTCTTCGCTCTAGGACGCATATTTAAGGAGATATGGGCAAAAGAAGTTTTTCATATAAAAATTTAAATTTTTTTAGGTTTTGGGTGGATTTTTCAATTTTTTGGGGGTGGTCACGAATTAAAGTCCTTTTCGCTCTAGGACGCATATTTAAGGAGATATGGGCAAAAGAAGTTTTTCATATAAAAATTTCAATTTTTTTAGGTTTTGGGTGGATTTTTCAATTTTTTGGGGGTGGTCACGAATTAAAGTCCTTTTCGCTCTAGGACGCATATTTAAGGAGATATGGGCAAAAGAAGTTTTTCATATAAAAATTTCAATTTTTTTAGGTTTTAGGTGGATTTTTCAATTTTTTGGGGGAGGTCACGAATTAAAGTCCTTTTCGCTCTAGGACGCTTAGTTTAGGAGATATGGGCAAAAGAAGTTTTTCATATACAAATTTCAATTTTTTTAGGTTTTGGGTGGATTTTTCAATTTTTTAGTGGTGGTCACGAATTAAAGTCCTTTTCGCTCTAGGACGCATATTTAAGGAGATATGGGCAAAAGAAGTTTTTCATATAAAAATTTCAATTTTTTTAGGTTTTGGGTGGATTTTTCAATTTTTTGGGGGAGGTCACGAATTAAAGTCCTTTTCGCTCTAGGACGCTTAGTTTAGGAGATATGGGCAAAAGAAGTTTTTCGTATAAAAATTTCAATTTTTTTAGGTTTTGGGTGGATTTTTCAATTTTTTGGGGGTGGTCACGAATTAAAGGCCTTTTCGCTCTAGGACGCTTAGTTTGGATATATGGGCAAAAGAAGTTTTTCATATAAAAATTTCAATTTTTTTAGGTTTTGGGTGGATTTTTCAATTTTTTGGGGGTGGTCACGAATTAAAGTCCTTTTCGCTCTAGGACGCTTAGTTTAGGAGATATGGGCAAAAGAAGTTTTTCATATAAAAATTTAAATTTTTTTAGGTTTTGGATGGATTTTTCAATTTTTTGGTGGAGGTCACGAATTAAAGTCCTTTTCGCTCTAGGACGCATATTTAAGGAGATATGGGCAAAAGAAGTTTTTCAAATAAAAATTTCTATTTTTTTAGGTTTTGGGTGGATTTTTCAATTTTTTGGGGGTGGTCACGAATTAAAGTCCTTTTCGCTCTAGGACGCTTAGTTTAGGAGATATGGGCAAAAGAAGTTTTTCATATAAAAATTTCAATTTTTTTAGGTTTTGGGTGGATTTTTCAATTTTTTGGGGGTGGTCACGAATTAAAGTCCTTTTCGCTCTAGGACGCTTAGTTTAGGAGATATGGGCAAAAGAAGTTTTTCATATAAAAATTTCAATTCTTTTAGGTTTTTGGTGGATTTTTCAATTTTTTGGGGGAGGTCACGAATTAAAGTCCTTTTCGCTCTAGGACGCTTAGTTTAGGAGATATGGGCAAAAGAAGTTTTTCATATAAAAATTTAAATTTTTTTAGGTTTTGGGTGGATGTTTCAATTTTTTGGGGGTGGTCACGAATTAAAGTCCTTTTCGCTCTAGGACGCATATTTAAGGAGATATGGGCAAAAGAAGTTTTTCATATAAAAATTTCAATTTTTTTAGGTTTTGGGTGGATTTTTCAATTTTTTGGGGGTGGTCACGAATTAAAGTCCTTTTCGCTCTAGGACGCATATATAAGGAGATATGGGCAAAAGAAGTTTTTCATATAAAAATTTAAATTTTTTTAGGTTTTGGGTGGATTTTTCAATTTTTTGGGGGTGGTCACGAATTAAAGTCCTTTTCGCTCTAGGACGCATATTTAAGGAGATATGGGCAAAATAAGTTTTTCATATAAAAATTTCAATTTTTTTAGGTTTTGGGTGGATTTTTCAATTTTTTGGGGGTGGTCACGAATTAAAGTCCTTTTCGCTCTAGGACGCTTAGTTTAGGAGATATGGGCAACAGAAGTTTTTCATATAAAATTTTCAATTTTTTTAGGTTTTGGGTGGATTTTTCAACTTTTTGGGGGTGGTCACGAATTAAAGTCCTCTTCGCTCTAGGACGCATATTTAAGGAGATATGGGCAAAAGAAGTTTTTCGTATAAAAATTTCAATTTTTTAGGTTTTGAGTGGATTTTTCAACTTTTTGGGGGAGGTCACGAATTAAAGTCCTCTTCGCTCTAGGACGTATATTTAAGGAGATATGGGCAAAAGAAGTTTTTCATATAAAAATTTAAATTTTTTTAGGTTTTGGGTAGATTTTTAAATTTTTTGGGGGAGGTCACGAATTAAAGTCCTTTTCGCTCTAGGACGCATATTTAAGGAGATATAGGCAAAAGAAGTTTTTCATATAAAAATTTAAATTTTTTTAGGTTTTGGGTGGATTTTTCAATTTTTTGGGGGTGGTCACGAATTAAAGTCCTTTTCGCTCTAGGACGCTTAGTTTAGGAGATATGGGCAAAAGAAGTTTTTCATATAAAAATTTCATTTTTTTTAGGTTTTGAGTGGATTTTTCAATTTTTGGGGGGTGGTCACGAATTAAAGTCCTCTTCGCTCTAGGACGCATATTTAAGGAGATATGGGCAAAAGAAGTTTTTCGTATAAAAATTTCAATTTTTTTAGGTTTTGAGTGGATTTTTCAACTTTTTGGGGGAGGTCACGAATTAAAGTCCTCTTCGCTCTAGGACGCATATTTAAGGAGATATGGGCAAAAGAAGTTTTTCATATAAAAATTTCAATTTTTTTAGGTTTTGGGTGGATTTTTCAATTTTTTGGGGGAGGTCACGAATTAAAGTCCTTTTCGCTCTAGGACGCATATTAAGGAAGATATGGGCAAAAGAAGTTTTTCATATAAAAATTTCAATTTTTTTAGGTTTTGGGTGGGTTTTTCAATTTTTTGGCGGTGGTCACGAATTAAAGTCCTCTTCGCTCTAGGACGCATATTTAAGGAGATATGGGCAAAAGAAGTTTTTCATATAAAAATTTAAATTTTTTTTAGGTTTTGGGTGGATTTTTCAATTTTTTGGGGGAGGTCACGAATTAAAGTCCTTTTCGCTCTAGGACGCATATTTAAGGAGATATGGGCAAAAGAAGTTTTTCATATAAAAATTTCAATTTTTTTAGGTTTTGGATGGATTTTTTAATTTTTTGGGGGAGGTCACGAATTAAAGTCCTTTTCGCTCTAGGACGCTTAGTTTAGGAGATATGGGCAAAAGAAGTTTTTCATATAAAAATTTCAATTTTTTTAGGTTTTGGGTGGATTTTTCAATTTTTTAGTGGTGGTCACGAATTAAAGTCCTTTTCGCTCTAGGACGCATATTTAAGGAGATGTGGGCAAAAGAAGTTTTTCATATAAAAATTTCAATTTTTTTAGGTTTTGGGTGGATTTTTCACTTTTTTGGGGGAGGTCACGAATTAAAGTCCTTTTCGCTCTAGGACGCTTAGTTTAGGAGATATGGGCAAAAGAAGTTTTTCGTATAAAAATTTCAATTTTTTTAGGTTTTGGGTGGATTTTTCAATTTTTTGGGGGTGGTCACGAATTAAAGTCCTTTTCGCTCTAGGACGCTTAGTTTAGGAGATATGGGCAAAAGAAGTTTTTCATATAAAAATTTCAATTTTTTTAGGTTTTGGGTGGATTTTTCAATTTTTTGGGGGTGGTCACGAATTAAAGTCCTTTTCGCTCTAGGACGCTTAGTTTAGGAGATATGGGCAAAAGAAGTTTTTCATATAAAAATTTAAATTTTTTTAGGTTTTGGATGGATTTTTCAATTTTTTGGTGGAGGTCACGAATTAAAGTCCTTTTCGCTCTAGGACGCATATTTAAGGAGATATAGGCAAAAGAAGTTTTTCAAATAAAAGTTTCAATTTTTTTAGGTTTTGGGTGGATTTTTCAATTTTTTTGGGGTGGTCACGAATTAAAGTCCTTTTCGCTCTAGGACGCTTAGTTTAGGAGATATGGGCAAAAGAAGTTTTTCATATAAAAATTTCAATTTTTTTAGGTTTTGGGTGGATTTTTCAATTTTTTGGGGGTGGTCACGAATTAAAGTCCTTTTCGCTCTAGGACGCTTAGTTTAGGAGATATGGGCAAAAGAAGTTTTTCATATAAAAATTTCATTTTTTTTAGGTTTTGAGTGGATTTTTCAATTTTTGGGGGGTGGTCACGAATTAAAGTCCTCTTCGCTCTAGGACGCATATTTAAGGAGATATGGGCAAAAGAAGTTTTTCGTATAAAAATTTCAATTTTTTTAGGTTTTGAGTGGATTTTTCAACTTTTTGGGGGAGGTCACGAATTAAAGTCCTCTTCGCTCTAGGACGCATATTTAAGGAGATATGGGCAAAAGAAGTTTTTCATATAAAAATTTCAATTGTTTTAGGTTTTGGATGGATTTTTTAATTTTTTGGGGGAGGTCACGAATTAAAGTCCTTTTCGCTCTAGGACGCTTAGTTTAGGAGATATGGGCAAAAGAAGTTTTTCATATAAAAATTTCAATTTTTTTAGGTTTTGGGTGGATTTTTCAATTTTTTGTGGTGGTCACGAATTAAAGTCCTTTTCGCTCTAGGACGCATATATAAGGAGATATGGGCAAAAGAAGTTTTTCATATAAAAATTTCAATTTTTTTAGGTTGTGGGTGGATTTTTCAATTTTTTGGGGGAGGTCACGAATTAAAGTCCTTTTCGCTCTAGGACGCTTAGTTTAGGAGATATGGGCAAAAGAAGTTTTTCGTATAAAAATTTCAATTTTTTTAGGTTTTGGGTGGATTTTTCAATTTTTTGGGGGTGGTCACGAATTAAAGTCCTTTTCGCTCTAGGACGCTTAGTTTAGGAGATATGGGCAAAAGAAGTTTTTCATATAAAAATTTCAATTTTTTTTAGGTTTTGGGTGGATTTTTCAATTTTTTGGGGGAGGTCACGAATTAAAGTCCTTTTCGCTCTAGGACGCATATTTAAGGAGATATGGGCAAAAGAAGTTTTTCGTATAAAAATTTCAATTTTTTTAGGTTTTGAGTGGATTTTTCAACTTTTTGGGGGAGGTCACGAATTAAAGTCCTCTTTGCTCTAGGAAGCATATTTAAGGAGATATGGGCAAAAGAAGTTTTTCGTAAAAAAATTTAAATTTTTTTAGGTTTTGGGTGGATTTTTCAATTTTTTGGGGGTGGTCACGAATTAAAGTCCTTTTCGCTCTAGGACGCTTAGTTTAGGAGATATGGGCAAAAGAAGTTTTTCATATAAAAATTTCAATTTTTTTAGGTTTTGGGTGGATTTTTAAATTTTTTGGGGGAGGTCACGAATTAAAGTCCTTTTCGCTCTAGGACGCTTAGTTTAGGAGATATGGGCAAAAGAAGTTTTTCATATAAAAATTTCAATTTTTTTAGGTTTTGGGTGGATTTTTCAATTTTTTGGGGGAGGTCACGAATTAAAGTCCTTTTCGCTCTAGGACGCTTAGTTTAGGAGATATGGGCAAAAGAAGTTTTTCATATAAAAATTTCAATTTTTTTAGGTTTTGGGTGGATTTTTCAATTTTTTGGGGGTGGTCACGAATTAAAGTCCTTTTCGCTCTAGGACGCATATTTAAGGAGATATGGGCAAAAGAAGTTTTTCGTATAAAAATTTCAATTTTTTTAGGTTTTGAGTGGATTTTTCAACTTTTTGGGGGAGGTCACGAATTAAAGTCCTTTTCGCTCTAGGACGCTTAGTTTAGGAGATATGGGCAAAAGAAGTTTTTCATATAAAAATTTCAATTCTTTTAGGTTTTGGGTGGATTTTTCAATTTTTTGGGGGTGGTCACGAATTAAAGTCCTTTTCGCTCTAGGACGCATATTTAAGGAGATATGGGCAAAAGAAGTTTTTCGTATAAAAATTTCAATTTTTTTAGGTTTTGAGTGGATTTTTCAACTTTTTGGGGGAGGTCACGAATTAAAGTCCTTTTCGCTCTAGGACGCATTTACAAGGAGATATGGGCAAAAGAAGTTTTTCATATAAAAATTTCAATTTTTTAGGTTTTGGGTGGATTTTTCAATTTTTTGGGGGAGGTCACGAATTAAAGTCCTCTTCGCTCTAGGACGCATATTTAAGAAGATATGGGCAAAATAAGTTTTTCATATAAAAATTTCAATTTTTTTAGGTTTTGGGTGGATTTTTCAATTTTTTGGGGGTGGTCACGAATTAAAGTCCTTTTCGCTCTAGGACGCTTAGTTTAGGAGATATGGGCAAAAGAAGTTTTTCATATAAAAATTTCAATTTTTTTAGGTTTTGGGTGGATTTTTCAACTTTTTGGGGGTGGTCACGAATTAAAGTCCTTTTCGCTCTAGGACGCATATTTAAGGAGATATGGGCAAAAGAAGTTTTTCGTATAAAAATTTCAATTTTTTAGGTTTTGAGTGGATTTTTCAACTTTTTGGGGGAGGTCACGAATTAAAGTCCTCTTCGCTCTAGGACGCTTAGTTTAGGAGATATGGGCAAAAGAAGTTTTTCATATAAAAATTTAAATTTTTTTAGGTTTTGGTTGGATGTTTCAATTTTTTGGGGGTGGTCACGAATTAAAGTCCTTTTCGCTCTAGGACGCATATTTAAGGAGATATGGGCAAAAGAAGTTTTTCATATAAAAATTTCAATTTTTTTAGGTTTTGGGTGGATTTTTCAATTTTTTGGGGGTGGTCACGAATTAAAGTCCTTTTCGCTCTAGGACGCATATATAAGGAGATATGGGCAAAAGAAGTTTTTCATATAAAAATTTCAATTCTTTTAGGTTTTGGGTGGATTTTTGAATTTTTTGGGGGAGGTCACGAATTAAAGTCCTTTTCGCTCTAGGACGCTTAGTTTAGGAGATATGGGCAAAAGAAGTTTTTCATATAAAAATTTAAATTTTTTTAGGTTTTGGGTGGATGTTTCAATTTTTTGGGGGTGGTCACGAATTAAAGTCCTTTTCGCTCTAGGACGCATATTTAAGGAGATATGGGCAAAAGAAGTTTTTCATATAAAAATTTCAATTTTTTTAGGTTTTGGGTGGATTTTTCAATTTTTTGGGGGTGGTCACGAATTAAAGTCCTTTTCGCTCTAGGACGCATATATAAGGAGATATGGGCAAAAGAAGTTTTTCATATAAAAATTTCAATTTTTTTAGGTTTTGGGTGGATTTTTCAATTTTTTGGGGGTGGTCACGAATTAAAGTCCTTTTCGCTCTAGGACGCATATTTAAGGAGATATGGGCAAAATAAGTTTTTCATATAAAAATTTCAATTTTTTTAGGTTTTGGGTGGATTTTTCAATTTTTTGGGGGTGGTCACGAATTAAAGTCCTTTTCGCTCTAGGACGCTTAGTTTAGGAGATATGGGCAAAAGAAGTTTTTCATATAAAAATTTCAATTTTTTTAGGTTTTGGGTGGATTTTTCAACTTTTTGGGGGTGGTCACGAATTAAAGTCCTCTTCGCTCTAGGACGCATATTTAAGGAGATATGGGCAAAAGAAGTTTTTCGTATAAAAATTTCAATTTTTTAGGTTTTGAGTGGATTTTTCAACTTTTTGGGGGAGGTCACGAATTAAAGTCCTCTTCGCTCTAGGACGCATATTTATGGAGATATGGGCAAAAGAAGTTTTTCGTATAAAAATTTCAATTTTTTTAGGTTTTGGGTGGATTTTTCAATTTTTTGGGGGTGGTCACGAATTAAAGTCCTTTTCGTTCTAGGACGCATATTTAAGGAGATATAGGCAAAAGAAGCTTTTCATATAAAAATTTCAATTTTTTTAGGTTTTGGGTGGATTTTTCAATTTTTTGGGGGTGGTCACGAATTAAAGTCCTTTTCGCTCTAGGACGCTTAGTTTCGGAGATATGGGCAAAAGAAGTTTTTCATATAAAAATTTCAATTTTTTTTAGGTTTTGGGTGGATTTTTCAATTTTTGGGGGGTGGTCACGAATTAAAGTCCTCTTCGCTCTAGGACGCATATTTAAGGAGATATGGGCAAATGAAGTTTTTCGTATAAAAATTTCAATTTTTTTAGGTTTTGAGTGGATTTTTCAATTTTTTGGGGGTGGTCACGAATTAAAGTCCTTTTCGCTCTAGGACGCTTAGTTTAGGAGATATGGACAAAAGAAGTTTTTCATATAAAAATTTAATTTTTTTTAGGTTTTGGGTGGATTTTTCAATTTTTTGGGGGTGGTCACGAATTAAAGTCCTTTTCGCTCTAGGACGCATATTTAAGAAGATATGGGCAAAAGAAGTTTTTCATATAAAAATTTCAATTTTTTTAGGTTTTGGGTGGATTTTTCAATTTTTTGGCGGTGGTCACGAATTAAAGTCCTTTTCGCTCTAGGACGCATATTTAAGGAGATATGGGCAAAAGAAGTTTTTCATATAAAAATTTCAATTTTTTTTAGGTTTTGGGTGGATTTTTCAATTTTTTGGGGGAGGTCACGAATTAAAGTCCTTTTCGCTCTAGGACGCATATTTAAGGAGATATGGGCAAAAGAAGTTTTTCATATAAAAATTTCAATTTTTTTAGGTTTTGGGTGGATTTTTCAACTTTTTGGGGGTGGTCACGAATTAAAGACCTCTTCGCTCTAGGACGCATATTTAAGGAGATATGGGTAAAAGAAGTTTTTCGTATAAAAATTTCAATTTTTTTAGGTTTTGAGTGGATTTTTCAACTTTTTGGGGGAGGTCACGAATTAAAGTCCTCTTTGCTCTAGGAAGCATATTTAAGGAGATATGGGCAAAAGAAGTTTTTCGTATAAAAATTTTAATTTTTTTAGGTTTTGGGTGGATTTTTCAATTTTTTGGGGGTGGTCACGAATTAAAGTCCTTTTCGCTCTAGGACGCATATTTAAGCAGCTATAGGCAAAAGAAGTTTTTCATATAAAAATTTCAATTTTTTTAAGTTTTGGGTGGATTTTTCAATTTTTTGGGGGAGGTCACGAATTAAAGTCCTTTTCGCTCTAGGACGCTTAGTTTAGGAGATATGGGCAAAAGAAGTTTTTCATATAAAAATTTCAATTTTTTTAGGTTTTGGGTGGATTTTTCAATTTTTTGGGGGAGGTCACGAATTAAAGTCCTTTTCGCTCTAGGACGCTTAGTTTAGGAGATATGGGCAAAAGAAGTTTTTCATATAAAAATTTAAATTTTTTTAGGTTTTGGGTGGATTTTTCAATTTTTTGGGGGTGGTCACGAATTAAAGTCCTTTTCGCTCTAGGACGCATATTTAAGGAGATATGGGCAAAAGAAGTTTTTCGTATAAAAATTTTAATTTTTTTAGGTTTTGAGTGGATTTTTCAACTTTTTGGGGGAGGTCACGAATTAAAGTCCTCTTCGCTCTAGGACGCATATTTAAGGAGATATGGGCAAAAGAAGTTTTTCATATAAAAATTTCAATTTTTTTAGGTTTTGGATGGATTTTTTAATTTTTTGGGGGAGGTCACGAATTAAAGTCCTTTTCGCTCTAGGACGCTTAGTTTAGGAGATATGGGCAAAAGAAGTTTTTCATATAAAAATTTAAAATTTTTTAAGTTTTGGGTGGATTTTTCAATTTTTTAGTGGTGGTCACGAATTAAAGTCCTTTTCGCTCTAGGACGCATATTTAAGGAGATATGGGCAAAAGAAGTTTTTCATATAAAAATTTCAATTTTTTTAGGTTTTGGGTGGATTTTTCAATTTTTTGGGGGAGGTCACGAATTAAAGTCGTTTTCGCTCTAGGACGCTTAGTTTAGGAGATATGGGCAAAAGAAGTTTTTCGTATAAAAATTTCAATTTTTTTAGGTTTTGGGTGGATTTTTCAATTTTTTGGGGGTGGTCACGAATTAAAGTCCTTTTCGCTCTAGGACGCTTAGTTTAGGAGATATGGGCAAAAGAAGTTTTTCATATAAAAATTTCAATTTTTTTAGGTTTTGGGTGGATTTTTCAATTTTTTGGGGGTGGTCACGAATTAAAGTCCTTTTCGCTCTAGGACGCTTAGTTTAGGAGATATGGGCAAAAGAAGTTTTTCATATAAAAATTTAAATTTTTTTAGGTTTTGGATGGATTTTTCAATTTTTTATTGGAGGTCACGAATTAAAGTCCTTTTCGCTCTAGGACGCATATTTAAGGAGATATGGGCAAAAGAAGTTTTTCAAATAAAAATTTCAATTTTTTTAGGTTTTGGGAGGATTTTTCAATTTTTTGGGGGTGGTCACGAATTAAAGTCCTTTTCGCTCTAGGACGCTTAGTTTAGGAAATATGGGCAAAAGAAGTTTTTCATATAAAAATTTCAATTTTTTTAGGTTTTGGGTGGATTTTTCAATTTTTTGGGGGTGGTCACGAATTAAAGTCCTTTTCGCTCTAGGACGCTTAGTTTAGGAGATATGGGCAAAAGAAGTTTTTCATATAAAAATTTCAATTCTTTTAGGTTTTGGGTGGATTTTTCAATTTTTTGGGGGAGGTCACGAATTAAAGTCCTTTTCGCTCTAGGACGCTTAATTTAGGAGATATGGGCAAAAGAAGTTTTTCATATAAAAATTTAAATTTTTTTAGGTTTTGGGTGGATGTTTCATTTTTTTAGGGGTGGTCACGAATTAAAGTTCTTTTCGCTCTAGGACGCATATTTAAGGAGATATGGGCAAAAGAAGTTTTTCATATAAAAATTTCAATTTTTTTAGGTTTTGGGTGGATATTTCAATTTTTTGGGGGTGGTCACGAATTAAAGTCCTTTTCGCTCTAGGACGCATATATAAGGAGATATGGGCAAAAGAAGTTTTTCATATAAAAATTTCAATTTTTTTAGGTTTTGGGTGGATTTTTCAATTTTTTGGGGGTGGTCACGAATTAAAGTCCTTTTCGCTCTAGGACGCATATTTAAGGAGATATGGGCAAAATAAGTTTTTCATATAAAAATTTTAATTTTTTTAGGTTTTGGGTGGATTTTTCAATTTTTTGGGGGTGGTCACGAATTAAAGTCCTTTTCGCTCTAGGACGCTTAGTTTAGGAGATATGGGCAAAAGAGGTTTTTCATATAAAAATTTCAATTTTTTTAGGTTTTGGGTGGATTTTTCAACTTTTTGGGGGTGGTCACGAATTAAAGTCCTCTTCGCTCTAGGCCGCATATTTAAGGAGATATGGGCAAAAGAAGTTTTTCGTATAAAAATTTCAATTTTTTAGGTTTTGAGTGGATTTTTCAACTTTTTGGGGGAGGTCACGAATTAAAGTCCTCTTCGCTCTAGGACGCATATTTAAGGAGATATGGGCAAAAGAAGTTTTTCATATAAAAATTTCAATTTTTTTAGGTTTTGGGTGGATTTTTCAATTTTTTGGGGGTGGTCACGAATTAAAGTCCTTTTCGCTCTAGGACGCATATTTAAGGAGATATGGGCAAAAGAAGTTTTTCATATAAAAATTTCAATTTTTTTAGGTTTTGGGTGGATTTTTCAATTTTTTGGGGGTGGTCACGAATTAAAGTCCTTTTCGCTCTAGGACGCATATTTAAGGAGATATGGGCAAAAGAAGTTTTTCATATAAAAATTTCAATTTTTTTTAGGTTTTGGGTGGATTTTTCAATTTTTTGGGGGAGGTCACGAATTAAAGTCCTTTTCGCTCTAGGACGCATATTTAAGGAGATATGGGCAAAAGAAGTTTTTCGTATAAAAATTTCAATTTTTTTAGGTTTTGGGTGGATTTTTCAACTTTTTGGGGGTGGTCACGAATTAAAGTCCTCTTCGCTCTAGGACGCATATTTAAGGAGATATGGGCAAAAGAAGTTTTTCATATAAAAATTTCAATTTTTTTAGGTTTTGGGTGGATTTTTCAATTTTTTGGGGGAGGTCACGAATTAAAGTCCTTTTCGCTCTAGGACGCATATTTAAGCACATATAGGCAAAAGAAGTTTTTCATATAAAAAAATCAATTTTTTTAGGTTTTGGGTGGATTTTTCAATTTTTTGGGGGAGGTCACGAATTAAAGTCCTTTTCGCTCTAGGACGCTTAGTTTAGGAGATATGGGCAAAAGAAGTTTTTCATATAAAAATTTAATTTTTTTTAGGTTTTGGGTGGATTTTTCAATTTTTTGGGGGTGGTCACGAATTAAAGTCCTTTTCGCTCTAGGACGCATATTTAAGGAGATATGGGCAAAAGAAGTTTTTCGTATAAAAATTTCAATTTTTTTAGGTTTTGAGTGGATTTTTCAACTTTTTGGGGGAGGTCACGAATTAAAGTCCTCTTCGCTCTAGGACGCATATTTAAGGAGATATGGGCAAAAGAAGTTTTTCATATAAAAATTTCAATTTTTTTAGGTTTTGAATGGATTTTTTAATTTTTTGGGGGAGGTCACGAATTAAAGTCCTTTTCGCTCTAGGACGCTTAGTTTAGGAGATATGGGCAAAAGAAGTTTTTCATATAAAAATTTCAATTTTTTTAGGTTTTGGGTGGATTTTTCAATTTTTTGGGGGAGGTCACGAATTAAAGTCCTTTTCGCTCTAGGACGCTTAGTTTAGGAGATATGGGCAAAAGAAGTTTTTCGTATAAAAATTTCAATTTTTTTAGGTTTTGGGTGGATTTTTCAATTTTTTGGGGGTGGTCACGAATTAAAGTCCTTTTCGCTCTAGGACGCTTAGTTTAGGAGATATGGGCAAAAGAAGTTTTTCATATAAAAATTTCAATTTTTTTAGGTTTTGGGTGGATTTTTCAATTTTTTGGGGGTGGTCACGAATTAAAGTCCTTTTCGCTCTAGGACGCTTAGTTTAGGAGATATGGGCAAAAGAAGTTTTTCATATAAAAATTTAAATTTTTTTAGGTTTTGGATGGATTTTTCAATTTTTTGGTGGAGGTCACGAATTAAAGTCCTTTTCGCTCTAGGACGCATATTTAAGGAGATATGGGCAAAAGAAGTTTTTCAAATAAAAATTTCAATTTTTTTAGGTTTTGGGTGGATTTTTCAATTTTTTGGTGGAGGTCACGAATTAAAGTCCTTTTCGCTCTAGGACGCTTAGTTTAGGAGATATGGGCAAAAGAAGTTTTTTCATATAAAAATTTCAATTTTTTAAGGTTTTGGGTGGATTTTTCAATTTTTTGGGGGTGGTCACGAATTAAAGTCCTTTTCGCTCTAGGACGCTTAGTTTAGGAGATATGGGCAAAAGAAGTTTTTCATATAAAAATTTCAATTCTTTTAGGTTTTGGGTGGTCCTTTTCGCTCTAGGACGCTTAGTTTAGGAGATATGGGCAAAAGAAGTTTTTCATATAAAAATTCCAATTTTTTTAGGTTTTGGGTGGATGTTTCAATTTTTTGGGGGTGGTCACGAATTAAAGTCCTTTTCGCTCTAGGACGCATATTTAAGGAGATATGGGCAAAATAAGTTTTTCATATAAAAATTTCAATTTTTTTAGGTTTTGGGTGGATTTTTCAATTTTTTGGGGGTGGTCACGAATTAAAGTCCTTTTCGCTCTAGGACGCATATATAAGGAGATATGGGCAAAAGAAGTTTTTCATATAAAAATTTCAATTTTTTTAGGTTTTGGGTGGATTTTTCAATTTTTTGGGGGTGGTCACGAATTAAAGTCCTTTTCGCTCTAGGACGCATATTTAAGGAGATATGGGCAAAATAAGTTTTTCATATAAAAATTTCAATTTTTTTAGGTTTTGGGTGGATTTTTCAATTTTTTGGGGGTGGTCAGGAATTAAAGTCCTCTTCGCTCTAGGACGCATATTTAAGGAGATATGGGCAAAAGAAGTTTTTCGTATAAAAATTTCAATTTTTTAGGTTTTGAGTGGATTTTTCAACTTTTTGGGGGAGGTCACGAATTAAAGTCCTTTTCGCTCTAGGACGCTTAGTTTAGGAGATATGGGCAAAAGAAGTTTTTCATATAAAAATTTCAATTTTTTTTAGGTTTTGGGTGGATTTTTCAATTTTTTGGGGGAGGTCACGAATTAAAGTCCTTTTCGCTCTAGGACGCATATTTAAGGAGATATGGGCAAAAGAAGTTTTTCATATAAAAATTTAATTTTTTTTAGGTTTTGGATGGATTTTTCAATTTTTTGGTGGAGGTCACGAATTAAAGTCCTTTTCGCTCTAGGACGCATATTTAAGGAGATATGGGCAAAAGAAGTTTTTCATATAAAAATTTCAATTTTTTTAGGTTTTGGGTGGATTTTTCAATTTTTTGGGGGAGGTCACGAATTAAAGTCCTTTTCGCTCTAGGACGCTTAGTTTAGGAGATATGGGCAAAAGAAGTTTTTCGTATAAAAATTTCAATTTTTTTAGGTTTTGGGTGGATTTTTCAATTTTTTGGGGGTGGTCACGAATTAAAGTCCTTTTCGCTCTAGGACGCTTAGTTTAGGAGATATGGGCAAAAGAAGTTTTTCATATAAAAATTTCAATTTTTTTTAGGTTTTGGGTGGATTTTTCAATTTTTTGGGGGAGGTCACGAATTAAAGTCCTTTTCGCTCTAGGACGCATATTTAAGGAGATATGGGCAAAAGAAGTTTTTCATATAAAAATTTCATATTTCATATTTAAGGAGATATGGCCAAAAGAAGTTTTTCATATAAAAATTTCAATTTTTTTAGGTTTTGGGTGGATTTTTCAATTTTTTGGGGGTGGTCACGAATTAAAGTCCTTTTCGCTCTAGGACGCTTAGTTTAGGAGATATGGGCAAAAGAAGTTTTTCATATAAAAATTTCAATTTTTTTAGGTTTTGGGTGGATTTTTCAATTTTTTGGGGGTGGTCACGAATTAAAGTCCTTTTCGCTCTAGGACGCATATTTAAGGAGATATGGGAAAAGAAGTTTTTCATATAAAAATTTAATTTTTTTTAGGTTTTGGGTGGATTTTTCAATTTTTTGGGGGTGGTCACGAATTAAAGTCCTTTTCGCTCTAGGACGCTTAGTTTAGGAGATATGGGCAAAAGAAGTTTTTCATATAAAAATTTAAATTTTTTTAGGTTTTGGATGGATTTTTCAATTTTTTGGGGGTGGTCACGAATTAAAGTCCTTTTCGCTCTAGGACGCTTAGTTTAGGAGATATGGGCAAAAGAAGTTTTTCATATAAAAATTTCAATTTTTTTAGGTTTTGGGTGGATTTTTCAATTTTTTGGGGGTGGTCACGAATTAAAGTCCTTTTCGCTCTAGGACGCTTAGTTTAGGAGATATGGGCAAAAGAAGTTGTTCATATAAAAATTTCAATTTTTTTAGGTTTTGGGTGGATTTTTCAATTTTTTGGGGGTGCTCACTAATTAAAGTCCTTTTCGCTCTAGGACGCTTAGTTTAGGAGATATGGGCAAAAGAAGTTTTTCATATAAAAATTTCGATTTTTTTAGGTTTTGGGTGGATTTTTCAATTTTTTGGGGGTGGTCACGAATTAAAGTCCTTTTCGCTCTAGGACGCATATTTAAGGAGATATAGGAAAAGAATTTTTTCATATAAAAATTTAATTTTTTTTAGGTTTTGGGTGGATTTTTCAATTTTTTGGGGGTGGTCACGAATTAAAGTCCTTTTCGCTCTAGGACGCTTAGTTTAGGAGATATGGGCAAAAGAAGTTTTTCATATAAAAATTTAAATTTTTTTAGGATTTGGATGGATTTTTCAATTTTTTGGGGGTGGTCACGAATTAAAGTCCTTTTCGCTCTAGGACGCTTAGTTTAGGAGATATGGGCAAAAGAAGTTTTTCATATAAAAATTTCAATTTTTTTAGGTTTTGGGTGGATTTTTCAATTTTTTGGGGGTGGTCACGAATTAAAGTCCTTTTCGCTCTATGACGCTTAGTTAGGAGATATGGGCAAAAGAAGTTTTTCATATAAAAATTTCAATTTTTTTAGGTTTTGGGTGGATTTTTCAATTTTTTGGGGGTGGTCACGAATTAAAGTCCTTTTCGCTCTAGGACGCTTAGTTTAGGAGATATGGGCAAAAGAAGTTTTTCATATAAAAATTTAAATTTTTTTAGGTTTTGGGTGGATTTTTCAATTTTTTGGGGGTGGTCACGAATTAAAGTCCTTTTCGCTCTAGGACGCTTAGTTTAGGAGATATGGGCAAAAGAAGTTTTTCATATAAAAATTTCAATTTTTTTAGGTTTTGGGTGGATTTTTCAATTTTTTGGGGGTGGTCACGAATTAAAGTCCTTTTCGCTCTAGGACGCATATTTAAGGAGATATGGGCAAAAGAAGTTTTTCATATAAAAATTTCAATTTTTTTAGGTTTTGGGTGGATTTTTCAATTTTTAGGGGAGGTCACGAATTAAAGTCCTTTTCGCTCTAGGACGCATATTTAAGGAGATATGGGCAAAAGAAGTTTTTCATATAAAAATTTAATTTTTTTAGGTTTTGGGTGGATTTTTCAATTTTTTGGGGGTGGTCACGAATTAAAGTCCTTTTCGCTCTAGGACGCTTAGTTTAGGAGATATGGGCAAAAGAAGTTTTTCATATAAAAATTTCAATTTTTTAGGTTTTGGGTGGATTTTTCAATTTTTTGGCGGTGGTCACGAATTAAAGTCCTTTTCGCTCTAGGACGCTTAGTTTAGGAGATATGGGCAAAAGAAGTTTTTCATATAAAAATTTCAATTTTTTTAGGTTTTGGGTGGATTTTTCAATTTTTTGGGGGTGGTCACGAATTAAAGTCCTTTTCGCTCTAGGACGCATATTTAAGGAGATATGGGCAAAAGAAGTTTTTCGTATAAAAATTTCAATTTTTTTAGGTTTTGGGTGAATTTTTCAATTTTTTGGGGGTGGTCACGAATTAAAGTCCTTTTCGCTCTATGAAGCATATTTAAGGAGATATGGGCAAAAGAAGTTTTTCATATAAAAATTTCAATTTTTTTAGGTTTTGGGTGGATTTTTCAATTTTTTGGGGGAGGTCACGAATTAAAGTCCTTTTCGCTCTAGGACGCTTAGTTTAGGAGATATGGGCAAAAGAAGTTTTTCATATAAAAATTTAAATCTTTTTAGGTTTTGGATGGATTTTTCAATTTTTTGGGGGAGGTCACGAATTAAAGTCCTTTTCGCTCTAGGACGCATATTTAAGAAGATATGGGCAAAAGAAGTTTTTCGTATAAAAATTTAAATTTTTTTAGGTTTTGGGTGGATTTTTCAATTTTTTGGGGGAGGTCACGAATTAAAGTCCTTTTCGCTCTAGGACGCTTAGTTTAGGAGATATGGGCAAAAGAAGTTTTTCGTATAAAAATTTCAATTTTTTTAGGTTTTGGATGGATTTTTCAATTTTTTGGGGGTGGTCACGAATTAAAGTCCTTTTCACTCTAGGACGCTTAGTTTAAGAGATATGGGCAAGATAAGTTTTTCGTAAAAAAATTTCAATTTTTTTAGGTTTTGGGGGGATTTTTCAACTTTTTGGGGGAGGTCACGAATTAAAGTCCTCTTCGCTCTAGGAAGCATATTTAAGGAGATATGGGCAAAAGAAGTTTTTCATATAAAAGTTTCAATTTTTTTAGGTTTTGGGTGGATTTTTCAATTTTTTGGGGGTGGTCACGAATTAAAGTCCTTTTCGCTCTAGGACGCATATTTAAGGAGATATGGGCAAAAGAAGTTTTTCGTATAAAAATTTCAATTTTTTTAGGTTTTGGGTGAATTTTTCAATTTTTTGGGGGTGGTCACGAATTAAAGTCCTTTTCGCTCTATGAAGCATATTTAAGGAGATATGGGCAAAAGAAGTTTTTCATATAAAAATTTCAATTTTTTTAGGTTTTGGGTGGATTTTTCAATTTTTTGGGGGAGGTCACGAATTAAAGTCCTTTTCGCTCTAGGACGCTTAGTTTAGGAGATATGGGCAAAAGAAGTTTTTCATATAAAAATTTAAATCTTTTTAGGTTTTGGATGGATTTTTCAATTTTTTGGGGGAGGTCACGAATTAAAGTCCTTTTCGCTCTAGGACGCATATTTAAGAAGATATGGGCAAAAGAAGTTTTTCGTATAAAAATTTAAATTTTTTTAGGTTTTGGGTGGATTTTTCAATTTTTTGGGGGATGTCACGAATTAAAGTCCTTTTCGCTCTAGGACGCTTAGTTTAGGAGATATGGGCAAAAGAAGTTTTTCGTATAAAAATTTCAATTTTTTTAGGTTTTGGATGGATTTTTCAATTTTTTGGGGGTGGTCACGAATTAAAGTCCTTTTCGCTCTAGGACGCTTAGTTTAGGAGATATGGGCAAAAGAAGTTTTTCATATAAAAATTTCAATTTTTTTAGGTTTTGGGTGGATTTTTCAATTTTTTAGTGGTGGTCACGAATCAAAGTCCTTTTCGCTCTAGGACGCATATTTAAGGAGATATGGGCAAAAGAAGTTTTTCATATAAAAGTTTCAATTTTTTTAGGTTTTGGGTGGATTTTTCAATTTTTTGGGGGTGGTCACGAATTAAAGTCCTTTTCGCTCTAGGACGCTTAGTTTAGGAGATATGGGCAAAAGAAGTTTTTCGTATAAAAATTTCAATTTTTTTAGGTTTTGGATGGATTTTTCAATTTTTTGGGGGTGGTCACGAATTAAAGTCCTTTTCACTCTAGGACGCTTAGTTTAAGAGATATGGGCAAGATAAGTTTTTCGTAAAAAAATTTCAATTTTTTTAGGTTTTGGGGGGATTTTTCAACTTTTTGGGGGAGGTCACGAATTAAAGTCCTTTTCGCTCTAGGACGCTTAGTTTAGGAGATATGGGCAAAAGAAGTTTTTCATATAAAAATTTCAATTTTTTTAGGTTTTGGGTGGATTTTTCAATTTTTTGGGGGTGGTCACGAATTAAAGTCCTTTTCGCTCTAGGACGCATATTTAAGGAGATATGGGCAAAAGAAGTTTTTCGTATAAAAATTTCAATTTTTTTAGGTTTTGGGTGAATTTTTCAATTTTTTGGGGGTGGTCACGAATTAAAGTCCTTTTCGCTCTATGAAGCATATTTAAGGAGATATGGGCAAAAGAAGTTTTTCATATAAAAATTTCAATTTTTTTAGGTTTTGGGTGGATTTTTCAATTTTTTGGGGGAGGTCACGAATTAAAGTCCTTTTCGCTCTAGGACGCTTAGTTTAGGAGATATGGGCAAAAGAAGTTTTTCATATAAAAATTTAAATCTTTTTAGGTTTTGGATGGATTTTTCAATTTTTTGGGGGAGGTCACGAATTAAAGTCCTTTTCGCTCTAGGACGCATATTTAAGAAGATATGGGCAAAAGAAGTTTTTCGTATAAAAATTTAAATTTTTTTAGGTTTTGGGTGGATTTTTCAATTTTTTGGGGGAGGTCACGAATTAAAGTCCTTTTCGCTCTAGGACGCTTAGTTTAGGAGATATGGGCAAAAGAAGTTTTTCGTATAAAAATTTCAATTTTTTTAGGTTTTGGATGGATTTTTCAATTTTTTGGGGGTGGTCACGAATTAAAGTCCTTTTCACTCTAGGACGCTTAGTTTAAGAGATATGGGCAAGATAAGTTTTTCGTAAAAAAATTTCAATTTTTTTAGGTTTTGGGGGGATTTTTCAACTTTTTGGGGGAGGTCACGAATTAAAGTCCTCTTCGCTCTAGGAAGCATATTTAAGGAGATATGGGCAAAAGAAGTTTTTCATATAAAAGTTTCAATTTTTTTAGGTTTTGGGTGGATTTTTCAATTTTTTGGGGGTGGTCACGAATTAAAGTCCTTTTCGCTCTAGGACGCATATTTAAGGAGATATGGGCAAAAGAAGTTTTTCGTATAAAAATTTCAATTTTTTTAGGTTTTGGGTGAATTTTTCAATTTTTTGGGGGTGGTCACGAATTAAAGTCCTTTTCGCTCTATGAAGCATATTTAAGGAGATATGGGCAAAAGAAGTTTTTCATATAAAAATTTCAATTTTTTTAGGTTTTGGGTGGATTTTTCAATTTTTTGGGGGAGGTCACGAATTAAAGTCCTTTTCGCTCTAGGACGCTTAGTTTAGGAGATATGGGCAAAAGAAGTTTTTCATATAAAAATTTAAATCTTTTTAGGTTTTGGATGGATTTTTCAATTTTTTGGGGGTGGTCACGAATTAAAGTCCTTTTCGCTCTATGAAGCATATTTAAGGAGATATGGGCAAAAGAAGTTTTTCGTATAAAAATTTAAATTTTTTTAGGTTTTGGGTGGATTTTTCAATTTTTTGGGGGAGGTCACGAATTAAAGTCCTTTTCGCTCTAGGACGCTTAGTTTAGGAGATATGGGCAAAAGAAGTTTTTCGTATAAAAATTTCAATTTTTTTAGGTTTTGGATGGATTTTTCAATTTTTTGGGGGTGGTCACGAATTAAAGTCCTTTTCGCTCTAGGACGCTTAGTTTAGGAGATATGGGCAAAAGAAGTTTTTCATATAAAAATTTCAATTTTTTTAGGTTTTGGGTGGATTTTTCAATTTTTTAGTGGTGGTCACGAATCAAAGTCCTTTTCGCTCTAGGACGCATATTTAAGGAGATATGGGCAAAAGAAGTTTTTCATATAAAAGTTTCAATTTTTTTAGGTTTTGGGTGGATTTTTCAATTTTTTGGGGGTGGTCACGAATTAAAGTCGTTTTCGCTCTAGGACGCTTAGTTTAGGAGATATGGGCAAAAGAAGTTTTTCGTATAAAAATTTCAATTTTTTTAGGTTTTGAGTGGATTTTTCAATTTTTTGGGGGTGGTCACGAATTAAAGTCCTTTTCGCTCTAGGACGCTTAGTTTAGGAGATATGGGCAAAAGAAGTTTTTCATATAAAAATTTCAATTTTTTTAGGTTTTGGGTGGATTTTTCAATTTTTTGGCGGTGGTCACGAATTAAAGTCCTTTTCGCTCTAGGACGCTTAGTTTAGGAGATATGGGCAAAAGAAGTTTTTCATATAAAAATTTCAATTTTTTTAGGTTTTGGGTGGATTTTTCAATTTTTTGGGGGTGGTCACGAATTAAAGTCCTTTTCGCTCTAGGACGCTTAGTTTAGGAGATATGGGCAAAAGAAGTTTTTCATATAAAAATTTCAATTTTTTTAGGTTTTGGGTGGATTTTTCAATTTTTTGGCGGTGGTCACGAATTAAAGTCCTTTTCGCTCTATGAAGCATATTTAAGGAGATATGGGCAAAAGAAGTTTTTCATATAAAAATTTCAATTTTTTTAGGTTTTGGGTGGATTTTTCAATTTTTTGGGGGAGGTCACGAATTAAAGTCC
The DNA here is from genome assembly GCF_050003625.1 of Haematobia irritans. Classification (NCBI taxonomy): domain Eukaryota; kingdom Metazoa; phylum Arthropoda; class Insecta; order Diptera; family Muscidae; genus Haematobia; species Haematobia irritans. The sequence continues at coordinate 160,181,857 of NC_134397.1, read as the reverse complement.
TTTTCGCTCTAGGACGCTTAGTTTAGGAGATATGGGCAAAAGAAGTTTTTCATATAAAAATTTCAATTTTTTTAGGTTTTGGGTGGATTTTTCAATTTTTTGGGGGTGGTCACGAATTAAAGTCCTTTTCGCTCTAGGACGCTTAGTTTAGGAGATATGGGCAAAAGAAGTTTTTCATATAAAAATTTCAATTTTTTTAGGTTTTGGGTGGATTTTTCAATTTTTTGGCGGTGGTCACGAATTAAAGTCCTTTTCGCTCTAGGACGCTTAGTTTAGGAGATATGGGCAAAAGAAGTTTTTCATATAAAAATTTCAATTTTTTAGGTTTTGGGTGGATTTTTCAATTTTTTGGGGGTGGTCACGAATTAAAGTCCTTTTCGCTCTAGGACGCTTAGTTTAGGAGATATGGGCAAAAGAAGTTTTTCGTATAAAAATTTCAATTTTTTTAGGTTTTGAGTGGATTTTTCAATTTTTTGGGGGTGGTCACGAATTAAAGTCCTTTTCGCTCTAGGACGCTTAGTTTAGGAGATATGGGCAAAAGAAGTTTTTCATATAAAAATTTCAATTTTTTTAGGTTTTGGGTGGATTTTTCAATTTTTTGGGGGTGGTCACGAATTAAAGTCCTTTTCGCTCTAGGACGCTTAGTTTAGGAGATATGGGCAAAAGAAGTTTTTCATATAAAAATTTAAATTTTTTTAGGTTTTGGGTGGATTTTTCAATTTTTTGGGGGTGGTCACGAATTAAAGTCCTTTTCGCTCTAGGACGCTTAGTTTAGGAGATATGGGCAAAAGAAGTTTTTCATATAAAAATTTCAATTTTTTTAGGTTTTGGGTGGATTTTTCAATTTTTAGGGGAGGTCACGAATTAAAGTCCTTTTCGCTCTAGGACGCATATTTAAGGAGATATGGGCAAAAGAAGTTTTTCATATAAAAATTTCAATTTTTTTAGGTTTTGGGTGGATTTTTCAATTTTTAGGGGTGGTCACGAATTAAAGTCCTTTTCGCTCTAGGACGCATATTTAAGGAGATATGGGCAAAAGAAGTTTTTCATATAAAAATTTCAATTTTTTTAGGTTTTGGGTGGATTTTTCAATTTTTAGGGGAGGTCACGAATTAAAGTCCTTTTCGCTCTAGGACGCATATTTAAGGAGATATGGGCAAAAGAAGTTTTTCATATAAAAATTTCAATTTTTTTAGGTTTTGGGTGGATTTTTCAATTTTTTGGGGGTGGTCACGAATTAAAGTCCTTTTCGCTCTAGGACGCTTAGTTTAGGAGATATGGGCAAAAGAAGTTTTTCATATAAAAATTTCAATTTTTTTAGGTTTTGGGTGGATTTTTCAATTTTTTGGGGGTGGTCACGAATTAAAGTCCTTTTCGCTCTAGGACGCATATTTAAGGAGATATGGGCAAAAGAAGTTTTTCATATAAAAATTTCAATTTTTTTAGGTTTTGGGTGGATTTTTCAATTTTTAGGGGAGGTCACGAATTAAAGTCCTTTTCGCTCTAGGACGCATATTTAAGGAGATATGGGCAAAAGAAGTTTTTCATATAAAAATTTAATTTTTTTAGGTTTTGGGTGGATTTTTCAATTTTTTGGGGGTGGTCACGAATTAATGTCCTTTTCGCTCTAGGACGCTTAGTTTAGGAGATATGGGCAAAAGAAGTTTTTCATATAAAAATTTCAATTTTTTTAGGTTTTGGGTGGATTTTTCAATTTTTTGGCGGTGGTCACGAATTAAAGTCCTTTTCGCTCTAGGACGCTTAGTTTAGGAGATATGGGCAAAAGAAGTTTTTCATATAAAAATTTCAATTTTTTTAGGTTTTGGGTGGATTTTTCAATTTTTTGGGGGTGGTCACGAATTAAAGTCCTTTTCGCTCTAGGACGCTTAGTTTAGGAGATATGGGCAAAAGAAGTTTTCCATATAAAAATTTCAATTTTTTTAGGTTTTAAGTGGATTTTTCAATTTTTTGGGGTGGTCACGAATTAAAGTCCTTTTCGCTCTAGGACGCATATTTAAGGAGATATGGGCAAAAGAAGTTTTTCATATAAAAATTTCAATTTTTTTAGGTTTTGGGTGGATTTTTCAATTTTTTGGGGGTGGTCACGAATTAAAGTCCTTTTCGCTCTAGGACGCATATTTAAGGAGATATGGGCAAAAGAAGTTTTTCGTATAAAAATTTCAATTTTTTTAGGTTTTGGGTGGATTTTTCAATTTTTTGGGGGTGGTCACGAATTAAAGTCCTTTTCGCTCTAGGACGCATATTTAAGGAGATATGGGCAAAGAAGTTTTTCATATAAAAATTTAAATTTTTTTAGGTTTTGGGTGGATTTTTCAATTTTTTGGGGGTGGTCACGAATTAAAGTCCTTCTCGCTCTAGGACGCATATTTAAGGAGATATGGGCACAATAAGTTTTTCATATAAAAATTTCAATTTTTTTAGGTTTTGGGTGGATTTTTCAATTTTTTGGGGGTGGTCACGAATTAAAGTCCTTTTCGCTCTAGGACGCTTAGTTTAGGAGATATGGGCAAAAGAAGTTTTTCATATAAAAATTTCAATTTTTTTAGGTTTTGGGTGGATTTTTCAATTTTTTGGCGGTGGTCACGAATTAAAGTCCTTTTCGCTCTAGGACGCTTAGTTTAGGAGATATGGGCAAAAGAAGTTTTTCATATAAAAATTTCAATTTTTTTAGGTTTTGGGTGGATTTTTCAATTTTTTGGGGGTGGTCACGAATTAAAGTCCTTTTCGCTCTAGGACGCTTAGTTTAGGAGATATGGGCAAAAGAAGTTTTTCGTATAAAAATTTCAATTTTTTTAGGTTTTGAGTGGATTTTTCAATTTTTTGGGGGTGGTCACGAATTAAAGTCCTTTTCGCTCTAGGACGCTTAGTTTAGGAGATATGGGCAAAAGAAGTTTTTCATATAAAAATTTCAATTTTTTTAGGTTTTGGGTGGATTTTTCAATTTTTTGGGGGTGGTCACGAATTAAAGTCCTTTTCGCTCTAGGACGCATATTTAAGGAGATATGGGCAAAAGAAGTTTTTCATATAAAAATTTCAATTTTTTTAGGTTTTGGGTGGATTTTTCAATTTTTAGGGGAGGTCACGAATTAAAGTCCTTTTCGCTCTAGGACGCATATTTAAGGAGATATGGGCAAAAGAAGTTTTTCATATAAAAATTTCAATTTTTTTAGGTTTTGGGTGGATTTTTCAATTTTTAGGGGAGGTCACGAATTAAAGTCCTTTTCGCTCTAGGACGCATATTTAAGGAGATATGGGCAAAAGAAGTTTTTCATATAAAAATTTCAATTTTTTTAGGTTTTGGGTGGATTTTTCAATTTTTTGGGGGTGGTCACGAATTAAAGTCCTTTTCGCTCTAGGACGCTTAGTTTAGGAGATATGGGCAAAAGAAGTTTTTCATATAAAAATTTCAATTTTTTTAGGTTTTGGGTGGATTTTTCAATTTTTTGGGGGTGGTCACGAATTAAAGTCCTTTTCGCTCTAGGACGCATATTTAAGGAGATATGGGCAAAAGAAGTTTTTCATATAAAAATTTCAATTTTTTTAGGTTTTGGGTGGATTTTTCAATTTTTAGGGGAGGTCACGAATTAAAGTCCTTTTCGCTCTAGGACGCATATTTAAGGAGATATGGGCAAAAGAAGTTTTTCATATAAAAATTTCAATTTTTTTAGGTTTTGGGTGGATTTTTCAATTTTTAGGGGAGGTCACGAATTAAAGTCCTTTTCGCTCTAGGACGCATATTTAAGGAGATATGGGCAAAAGAAGTTTTTCATATAAAAATTTCAATTTTTTTAGGTTTTGGGTGGATTTTTCAATTTTTTGGCGGTGGTCACGAATTAAAGTCCTTTTCGCTCTAGGACGCTTAGTTTAGGAGATATGGGCAAAAGAAGTTTTTCATATAAAAATTTCAATTTTTTTATGTTTTGGGTGGATTTTTCAATTTTTTGGGGGTGGTCACGAATTAAAGTCCTTTTCGCTCTAGGACGCTTAGTTTAGGAGATATGGGCAAAAGAAGTTTTCCATATAAAAATTTCAATTTTTTTAGGTTTTGAGTGGATTTTTCAATTTTTTGGGGTGGTCACGAATTAAAGTCCTTTTCGCTCTAGGACGCATATTTAAGGAGATATGGGCAAAAGAAGTTTTTCATATAAAAATTTCAATTTTTTTAGGTTTTGGGTGGATTTTTCAATTTTTTGGGGGTGGTCACGAATTAAAGTCCTTTTCGCTCTAGGACGCATATTTAAGGAGATATGGGCAAAAAAAGTTTTTCGTATAAAAATTTCAATTTTTTTAGGTTTTGGGTGGATTTTTCAATTTTTTGGGGGTGGTCACGAATTAAAGTCCTTTTCGCTCTAGGACGCATATTTAAGGAGATATGGGCAAAGAAGTTTTTCATATAAAAATTTAAATTTTTTTAGGTTTTGGGTGGATTTTTCAATTTTTTGGGGGTGGTCACGAATTAAAGTCCTTTTCGCTCTAGGACGCATATTTAAGGAGATATGGGCACAATAAGTTTTTCATATAAAAATTTCAATTTTTTTAGGTTTTGGGTGGATTTTTCAATTTTTTAGTGGTGGTCACGAATTAAAGTCCTTTTCGCTCTAGGACGCATATTTAAGGAGATATGGGCAAAAGAAGTTTTTCATATAAAAATTTCAATTTTTTTAGGTTTTGAGTGGATTTTTCAACTTTTTGGGGGAGGTCACGAATTAAATTCCTTTTCGCTCTAGGACGCTTAGTTTAGGAGATATGGGCAAAAGAAGTTTTTCATATAAAAATTTAAATTTTTTTTAGGTTTTGGATGGATTTTTCAATTTTTTGGGGGAGGTCACGAATTAAAGTCCTTTTCGCTCTAGGACGCATATTTAAGGAGATATGGGCAAAAGAAGTTTTTCATATAAAAATTTCAATTTTTTTAGGTTTTGGGTGGATTTTTCAATTTTTTGGGGGTGGTCACGAATTAAAGTCCTTTTCGCTCTAGGACGCATATTTAAGGAGATATGGGCACAATAAGTTTTTCATATAAAAATTTCAATTTTTTTAGGTTTGGGTGGATTTTTCAATTTTTTAGTGGTGGTTACGAATTAAAGTCCTTTTCGCTCTAGGACGCATATTTAAGGAGATATGGGCAAAAGAAATTTTTCATATAAAAATTTCAATTTTTTTAGGTTTTGGGTGGATTTTTCAATTTTTTGGCGGTGGTCACGAATTAAAGTCCTTTTCGCTCTAGGACGCTTAGTTTAGGAGATATGGGCAAAAGAAGTTTTTCATATAAAAATTTCAATTTTTTTAGGTTTTGGGTGGATTTTTCAATTTTTTGGGGGTGGTCACGAATTAAATTTCTTTTCGCTCTAGGACGCTTAGTTTAGGAGATATGGGCAAAAGAAGTTTTTCATATAAAAATTTAAATTTTTTTTAGGTTTTGGATGGATTTTTAAATTTTTTGGGGGAGGTCACGAATTAAAGTCGTTTTCGCTCTAGGACGCATATTTGAGGAGATGTGGGCAAAAGAAGTTTTTCATATAAAAATTTCAATTTTTTAGGTTTTGGGTGGATTTTTCAATTTTTTGGGGGTGGTCACGAATTAAAGTCCTTTTCACTCTAGGACGCTTAGTTTAAGAGATATGGGCAAGATAAGTTTTTCGTAAAAAAATTTCAATTTTTTTAGGTTTTGGGGGGATTTTTCAACTTTTTGGGGGAGGTCACGAATTAAAGTCCTCTTCGCTCTAGGAAGCATATTTAAGGAGATATGGGCAAAAGAAGTTTTTCATATAAAAGTTTCAATTTTTTTAGGTTTTGGGTGAATTTTTCAATTTTTTGGGGGAGGTCACGAATTAAAGTCCTTTTCGCTCTAGGACGCTTAGTTTAGGAGATATGGGCAAAAGAAGTTTTTCATATAAAAATTTAAATCTTTTTAGGTTTTGGATGGATTTTTCAATTTTTTGGGGGAGGTCACGAATTAAAGTCCTTTTCGCTCTAGGACGCATATTTAAGAAGATATGGGCAAAAGAAGTTTTTCGTATAAAAATTTAAATTTTTTTAGGTTTTGGGTGGATTTTTCAATTTTTTTGGGGGAGGTCACGAATTAAAGTCCTTTTCGTTCTAGGACGCTTAGTTTAGGAGATATGGGCAAAAGAAGTTTTTCGTATAAAAATTTCAATTTTTTTAGGTTTTGGATGGATTTTTCAATTTTTTGGGGGTGGTCACGAATTAAAGTCCTTTTCGCTCTAGGACGCTTAGTTTAGGAGATATGGGCAAAAGAAGTTTTTCATATAAAAATTTCAATTTTTTTAGGTTTTGGGTGGATTTTTCAATTTTTTAGTGGTGGTCACGAATCAAAGTCCTTTTCGCTCTAGGACGCATATTTAAGGAGATATGGGCAAAAGAAGTTTTTCATATAAAAGTTTCAATTTTTTTAGGTTTTGGGTGGATTTTTCAATTTTTTGGGGGTGGTCACGAATTAAAGTCCTTTTCGCTCTAGGACGCATATTTAAGGAGATATGGGCAAAAGAAGTTTTTCGTATAAAAATTTCAATTTTTTTAGGTTTTGGGTGAATTTTTCAATTTTTTGGGGGTGGTCACGAATTAAAGTCCTTTTCGCTCTATGAAGCATATTTAAGGAGATATGGGCAAAAGAAGTTTTTCATATAAATATTTCAATTTTTTTAGGTTTTGGGTGGATTTTTCAATTTTTTGGGGGAGGTCACGAATTAAAGTCCTTTTCGCTCTAGGACGCTTAGTTTAGGAGATATGGGCAAAAGAAGTTTTTCATATAAAAATTTCAATTTTTTTAGGTTTTGGGTGGATTTTTCAATTTTTTGGGGGTGGTCACGAATTAAAGTCCTTTTCGCTCTAGGACGCTTAGTTTAGGAGATATGGGCAAAAGAAGTTTTTCATATAAAAATTTCAATTTTTTTAGGTTTTGGGTGGATTTTTCAATTTTTTGGCGGTGGTCACGAATTAAAGTCCTTTTCGCTCTAGGACGCTTAGTTTAGGAGATATGGGCAAAAGAAGTTTTTCATATAAAAATTTCAATTTTTTTAGGTTTTGGGTGGATTTTTCAATTTTTTGGGGGTGGTCACGAATTAAAGTCCTTTTCGCTCTAGGACGCTTAGTTTAGGAGATATGGGCACAAGAAGTTTTTCGTATAAAAATTTCAATTTTTTTAGGTTTTGAGTGGATTTTTCAATTTTTTGGGGGTGGTCACGAATTAAAGTCCTTTTCGCTCTAGGACGCTTAGTTTAGGAGATATGGGCAAAAGAAGTTTTTCATATAAAAATTTCAATTTTTTTAGGTTTTGGGTGGATTTTTCAATTTTTTAGTGGTGGTCACGAATCAAAGTCCTTTTCGCTCTAGGACGCATATTTAAGGAGATATGGGCAAAAGAAGTTTTTCATATAAAAGTTTCAATTTTTTTAGGTTTTGGGTGGATTTTTCAATTTTTTGGGGGTGGTCACGAATTAAAGTCCTTTTCGCTCTAGGACGCATATTTAAGGAGATATGGGCAAAAGAAGTTTTTCGTATAAAAATTTCAATTTTTTTAGGTTTTGGGTGAATTTTTCAATTTTTTGGGGGTGGTCACGAATTAAAGTCCTTTTCGCTCTATGAAGCATATTTAAGGAGATATGGGAAAAAGAAGTTTTTCATATACAAATTTCAATTTTTTTAGGTTTTGGGTGGATTTTTCAATTTTTTGGGGGAGGTCACGAATTAAAGTCCTTTTCGCTCTAGGACGCTTAGTTTAGGAGATATGGGCAAAAGAAGTTTTTCATATAAAAATTTCAATTTTTTTAGGTTTTGGGTGGATTTTTCAATTTTTTGGGGGTGGTCACGAATTAAAGTCCTTTTCGCTCTAGGACGCTTAGTTTAGGAGATATGGGCAAAAGAAGTTTTTCATATAAAAATTTCAATTTTTTTAGGTTTTGGGTGGATTTTTCAATTTTTTGGCGGTGGTCACGAATTAAAGTCCTTTTCGCTCTAGGACGCTTAGTTTAGGAGATATGGGCAAAAGAAGTTTTTCATATAAAAATTTCAATTTTTTTAGGTTTTGGGTGGATTTTTCAATTTTTTGGGGGTGGTCACGAATTAAAGTCCTTTTCGCTCTAGGACGCTTAGTTTAGGAGATATGGGCAAAAGAAGTTTTCCATATAAAAATTTCAATTTTTTTAGGTTTTGAGTGGATTTTTCAATTTTTTGGGGTGGTCACGAATTAAAGTCCTTTTCGCTCTAGGACGCATATTTAAGGAGATATGGGCAAAAGAAGTTTTTCATATAAAAATTTCAATTTTTTTAGGTTTTGGGTGGATTTTTCAATTTTTTGGGGGTGGTCACGAATTAAAGTCCTTTTCGCTCTAGGACGCATATTTAAGGAGATATGGGCAAAAGAAGTTTTTCGTATAAAAATTTCAATTTTTTTAGGTTTTGGGTGGATTTTTCAATTTTTTGGGGGTGGTCACGAATTAAAGTCCTTTTCGCTCTAGGACGCATATTTAAGGAGATATGGGCAAAGAAGTTTTTCATATAAAAATTTAAATTTTTTTAGGTTTTGGGTGGATTTTTCAATTTTTTGGGGGTGGTCACGAATTAAAGTCCTTTTCGCTCTAGGACGCATATTTAAGGAGATATGGGCACAATAAGTTTTTCATATAAAAATTTCAATTTTTTTAGGTTTTGGGTGGATTTTTCAATTTTTTAGTGGTGGTCACGAATTAAAGTCCTTTTCGCTCTAGGACGCATATTTAAGGAGCTATGGGCAAAAGAAGTTTTTCATATAAAAATTTCAATTTTTTTAGGTTTTGAGTGGATTTTTCAACTTTTTGGGGGAGGTCACGAATTAAATTCCTTTTCGCTCTAGGACGCTTAGTTTAGGAGATATGGGCAAAAGAAGTTTTTCATATAAACATTTAATTTTTTTTTAGGTTTTGGATGGATTTTTCAATTTTTTGGGGGAGGTCACGAATTAAAGTCCTTTTCGCTCTAGGACGCATATTTAAGGAGATATGGGCAAAAGAAGTTTTTCATATAAAAATTTCAATTTTTTTAGGTTTTGGGTGGATTTTTCAATTTTTTGGGGGTGGTCACGAATTAAAGTCCTTTTCGCTCTAGGACGCATATTTAAGGAGATATGGGCACAATAAGTTTTTCATATAAAAATTTCAATTTGTTTAGGTTTTGGGTGGATTTTTCAATTTTTTAGTGGTGGTCACGAATTAAAGTCCTTTTCGCTCTAGGACGCATATTTAAGGAGATATGGGCAAAAGAAGTTTTTCATATAAAAATTTCAATTTTTTTAGGTTTTGGGTGGATTTTTCAATTTTTTGGCGGTGGTCACGAATTAAAGTCCTTTTCGCTCTAGGACGCTTAGTTTAGGAGATATGGGCAAAAGAAGTTTTTCATATAAAAATTTCAATTTTTTTAGGTTTTGGGTGGATTTTTCAATTTTTTGGGGGTGGTCACGAATTAAATTCCTTTTCGCTCTAGGACGCTTAGTTTAGGAGATATGGGCAAAAGAAGTTTTTCATATAAAAATTTAAATTTTTTTTAGGTTTTGGATGGATTTTTCAATTTTTTGGGGGCGGTCACGAATTAAAGTCCTTTTCGCTCTAGGACGCATATTTGAGGAGATGTGGGCAAAAGAAGTTTTTCATATAAAAATTTCAATTTTTTAGGTTTTGGGTGGATTTTTCAATTTTTTGGGGGTGGTCACGAATTAAAGTCCTTTTCACTCTAGGACGCTTAGTTTAAGAGATATGGGCAAGATAAGTTTTTCGTAAAAAAATTTCAATTTTTTTAGGTTTTGGGGGGATTTTTCAACTTTTTGGGGGAGGTCACGAATTAAAGTCCTCTTCGCTCTAGGAAGCATATTTAAGGAGATATGGGCAAAAGAAGTTTTTCATATAAAAGTTTCAATTTTTTTAGGTTTTGGGTGGATTTTTCAATTTTTTGGGGGTGGTCACGGATTAAAGTCCTTTTCGCTCTAGGACGCATATTTAAGGAGATATGGGCAAAAGAAGTTTTTCGTATAAAAATTTCAATTTTTTTAGGTTTTGGGTGAATTTTTCAATTTTTTGGGGGTGGTCACGAATTAAAGTCCTTTTCGCTCTATGAAGCATATTTAAGGAGATATGGGCAAAAGAAGTTTTTCATATAAAAATTTCAATTTTTTTAGGTTTTGGGTGGATTTTTCAATTTTTTGGGGGAGGTCACGAATTAAAGTCCTTTTCGCTCTAGGACGCTTAGTTTAGGAGATATGGGCAAAAGAAGTTTTTCATATAAAAATTTAAATCTTTTTAGGTTTTGGATGGATTTTTCAATTTTTTGGGGGAGGTCACGAATTAGAGTCCTTTTCGCTCTAGGACGCATATTTAAGAAGATATGGGCAAAAGAAGGTTTTCGTATAAAAATTTCAATTTTTTTAGGTTTTGGGTGGATTTTTCAATTTTTTGGGGGAGGTCACGAATTAAAGTCCTTTTCGCTCTAGGACGCTTAGTTTAGGAGATATGGGCAAAAGAAGTTTTTCGTATAAAAATTTCAATTTTTTTAGGTTTTGAGTGGATTTTTCAATTTTTTAGTGGTGGTCACGAATTAAAGTCCTTTTCGCTCTAGGACGCATATTTAAGGAGATATGGGCAAAAGAAGTTTTTCATATAAAAATTTCAATTTTTTTAGGTTTTGGGTGGATTTTTCAATTTTTTGGCGGTGGTCACGAATTAAAGTCCTTTTCGCTCTAGGACGCTTAGTTTAGGAGATATGGGCAAAAGAAGTTTTTCATATAAAAATTTAAATTTTTTTTAGGTTTTGGATGGATTTTTCAATTTTTTGGGGGAGGTCACGAATTAAAGTCCTTTTCGCTCTAGGACGCATATTTGAGGAGATGTGGGCAAAAGAAGTTTTTCATATAAAAATTTCAATTTTTTAGGTTTTGGGTGGATTTTTCAATTTTTTGGGGGTGGTCACGAATTAAAGTCCTTTTCACTCTAGGACGCTTAGTTTAAGAGATATGGGCAAAAGAAGTTTTTCGTATAAAAATTTCAATTTTTTTAGGTTTTGGGGGGATTTTTCAACTTTTTGGGGGAGGTCACGAATTAAAGTCCTCTTCGCTCTAGGAAGCATATTTAAGGAGATATGGGCAAAAGAAGTTTTTCATATAAAAATTTAAATTTTTTTAGGTTTTGGGTGGATTTTTCAATTTTTTGGGGGTGGTCACGAATTAAAGTCCTTTTCGCTCTAGGACGCATATTTAAGGAGATATGGGCAAAAGAAGTTTTTCATATAAAAATTTCAAATTTTTTAGGTTTTGGGTGGATTTTTCCATTTTTTGGGGGAGGTCACGAATTAAAGTCCTTTTCGCTCTAGGACGCTTAGTTTAGGAGATATGGGCAAAAGAAGTTTTTCATATAAAAATTTAAATCTTTTTAGGTTTTGGATGGATTTTTCAATTTTTTGGGGGAGGTCACGTATTAAAGTCCTTTTCGCTCTAGGACGCATATTTAAGAAGATATGGGCAAAAGAAGTTTTTCGTATAAAAATTTCAATTTTTTTAGGTTTTGGGTGGATTTTTCAATTTTTTGGGGGAGGTCACGAATTAAAGTCCTTTTCGCTCTAGGACGCTTAGTTTAGGAGATATGGGCAAAAAAAGTTTTTCATATAAAAATTTCAATTTTTTTAGGTTTTGGGTGGATTTTTCAATTTTTTAGTGGTGGTCACGAATTAAAGTCCTTTTCGCTCTAGGACGCATATTTAAGGAGATATGGGCAAAAGAAGTTTTTCATATAAAAATTTCAATTTTTTTAGGTTTTGGGTGGATTTTTCAATTTTTTGGCGGTGGTCACGAATTAAAGTCCTTTTCGCTCTAGGACGCTTAGTTTAGGAGATATGGGCAACAGAAGTTTTTCATATAAAAATTTCAATTTTTTTAGGTTTTGGGTGGATTTTTCAATTTTTTGGGGGTGGTCACGAATTAAATTCCTTTTCGCTCTAGGACGCTTAGTTTAGGAGATATGGGCAAAAGAAGTTTTTCATATAAAAATTTAAATTTTTTTTAGGTTTTGGATGGATTTTTCAATTTTTTGGGGGAGGTCACGAATTAAAGTCCTTTTCGCCTAGGACGCATATTTGAGGAGATGTGGGCAAAAGAAGTTTTTCATATAAAAAATTCAATTTTTTAGGTTTTGGGTGGATTTTTCAATTTTTTGGGGGTGGTCACGAATTAAAGTCCTTTTCACTCTAGGACGCTTAGTTTAAGAGATATGGGCAAAAGAAGTTTTTCGTATAAAAATTTCAATTTTTTTAGGTTTTGGGGGGATTTTTCAACTTTTTGGGGGAGGTCACGAATTAAAGTCCTCTTCGCTCTAGGAAGCATATTTAAGGAGATATGGGCAAAAGAAGTGTTTCATATAAAAGTTTCAATTTTTTTAGGTTTTGGGTGGATTTTTCAATTTTTTGGGGGTGGTCACGAATTAAAATCCTTTTCGCTCTATGAAGCATATTTAAGGAGATATGGGCAAAAGAAGTTTTTCATATAAAAATTTCAATTTTTTTAGGTTTTGGGTGGATTTTTCAATTTTTTGGGGGAGGTCACGAATTAAAGTCCTTTTCGCTCTAGGACGCTTAGTTTAGGAGATATGGGCAAAAGAAGTTTTTCATATAAAAATTTAAATCTTTTTAGGTTTTGGATGGATTTTTCAATTTTTTGGGGGAGGTCACGTATTAAAGTCCTTTTCGCTCTAGGACGCATATTTAAGAAGATATGGGCAAAAGAAGTTTTTCGTATAAAAATTTCAATTTTTTTAGGTTTTGGGTGGATTTTTCAATTTTTTGGGGGAGGTCACGAATTAAAGTCCTTTTCGCTCTAGGACGCTTAGTTTAGGAGATATGGGCAAAAGAAGTTTTTCATATAAAAATTTCAATTTTTTTAGGTTTTGGGTGGATTTTTCAATTTTTTGGGGGAGGTCACGAATTAAAGTCCTTTTCGCTCTAGGACGCTTAGTTTAGGAGATATGGGCAAAAGAAGTTTTTCATATAAAAATTTAAATCTTTTTAGGTTTTGGATGGATTTTTCAATTTTTTGGGGGAGGTCACGTATTAAAGTCCTTTTCGCTCTAGGACGCATATTTAAGAAGATATGGGCAAAAGAAGTTTTTCGTATAAAAATTTCAATTTTTTTAGGTTTTGGGTGGATTTTTCAATTTTTTGGGGGAGGTCACGAATTAAAGTCCTTTTCGCTCTAGGACGCTTAGTTTAGGAGATATGGGCAAAAGAAGTTTTTCGTATAAAAATTTCAATTTTTTTAGGTTTTGGGTGGATTTTTCAATTTTTTGGGGGTGGTCACGAATTAAAGTCCTTTTCGCTCTAGGACGCTTAGTTTAGGAGATATGGGCAAAAGAAGTTTTTCATATAAAAATTTCAATTTTTTTAGGTTTTGGGGGGATTTTTCAATTTTTTGGGGGTGGTCACGAATTAAAGTCCTCTTCGCTCTAGGACGCATATTTAAGGAGATATGGGCAAAAGAAGTTTTTCGTATAAAAATTTCAATTTTTTTAGGTTTTGGGTGGATTTTTCAACTTTTTGGGGGAGGTCACGAGTTAAAGTCCTCTTTGCTCTAGGAAGCATATTTAAGGAGATATAGGCAATAGAAGTTTTTCATATAAAAATTTCAATTTTTTTAGGTTTTGGGTGGATTTTTCAATTTTTTAGTGGTGGTCACGAATTAAAGTCCTCTTCGCTCTAGGACGCATATATAAGGAGATATCGGCAAAAGAAGTTTTTCGTATAAAAGTTTCAATTTTTTTAGGTTTTGGGTGGATTTTTCAATTTTTTGGGGGTGGTCACGAATTAAAGTCCTTTTCGCTCTAGGACGCATATTTAAGGAGATATGGGCAAAAGAAGTTTTTCATATAAAAGTTTCAATTTTTTTAGGTTTTGGGTGGATTTTTCAATTTTTTTGGGGGAGGTCACGAATTAAAGTCCTTTTCGCTCTAGGACGCATATTTAAGGAGATATGGGCAAAAGAAGTTTTTCATATAAAAATTTCAATTTTTTTAGGTTTTGGGTGGATTTTTCAATTTTTTGGGGGAGGTCACGAATTAAAGTCCTTTTCGCTCTAGGACGCATATTTAAGGAGATATGGGCAAAAGAAGTTTTCCATATAAAAATTTCAATTTTTTTAGGTTTTGAGTGGATTTTTCAACTTTTTGGGGGAGGTCACGAATTAAAGTCCTTTTCGCTCTAGGACGCTTAGTTTAGGAGATATGGGCAAAAGAAGTTTTTCATATAAAAATATCAATTTTTTTAGGTTTTGGGTGGATTTTTCAATTTTTTGGGGAGGTCACGAATTAAAGTCCTTTTCGCTCTAGGACGCTTAGTTTAGGAGATATGGGCAAAAGAAGTTTTTCAGATAAAAATTTCAATTTTTTTAGGTTTTGGGTGGATTTTTCAATTTTTTGGGGGTGGTCACGAATTAAAGTCCTTTTCGCTCTAGGACGCTTAGTTTAGGAGATATGGGCAAAAGAAGTTTTTCGTATAAAAATTTCAATTTTTTTAGGTTTTGGGTGGATTTTTCAATTTTTTGGGGGAGGTCACGAATTAAAGTCCTTTTCGCTCTAGGACGCATATTTAAGGAGATATGGGCAAAAGAAGTTTTTCATATAAAAATTTCAATTTTTTTAGGTTTTGGGTGGATTTTTCAATTTTTTGGCGGTGGTCTCGAATTAAAGTCCTTTTCGCTCTAGGACGCTTAGTTTAGGAGATATGGGCAAAAGAAGTTTTTCATATAAAAATTTCAATTTTTTTAGGTTTTGGGTGGATTTTTCAATTTTTTGGGGGTGGTCACGAATTAAAGTCCTTTTCGCTCTAGGACGCTTAGTTTAGGAGATATGGGCAAAAGAAGTTTTTCGTATAAAAATTTCAATTTTTTTAGGTTTTGGGTGGATTTTTCAATTTTTTGGGGGAGGTCACGAATTAAAGTCCTTTTCGCTCTAGGACGCATATTTAAGGAGATATGGGCAAAAGAAGTTTTTCATATAAAAATTTCAATTTTTTTAGGTTTTGGGTGGATTTTTCAATTTTTTGGCGGTGGTCTCGAATTAAAGTCCTTTTCGCTCTAGGACGCTTAGTTTAGGAGATATGGGCAAAAGAAGTTTTTCATATAAAAATTTCAATTTTTTTAGGTTTTGGGTGGAATTTTAAATTTTTTGGGGGTGGTCACGAATTAAAGTCCTTTTCGCTCTAGGACGCTTAGTTTAGGAGATATGGGCAAAAGAAGTTTTTCATATAAATTTCAATTTTTTTAGGTTTTGGGTGGATTTTTAAATTTTTTAGTGGTGGTCACGAATTAAAGTCCTTTTCGCTCTAGGACGCATATTTAAGGAGATATGGGCAAAAGAAGTTTTTCATAAAAAAATTTCAATTTTTTTAGGTTTTGGGTGGATTTTGCAATTTTTTGGCGGTGGTCACGAATTAAAGTCCTTTTCGCTCTAGGACGCTTAGTTTAGGAGATATGGGCAAAAGAAGTTTTTCATATAAAAATTTAATTTTTTTTAGGTTTTGGGTGGATTTTTCAATTTTTTGGGGGTGGTCACGAATTAAAGTCCTTTTCGCTCTAGGACGCATATTTAAGGAGATATGGGCAAAAGAAGTTTTTCATATAAAAGTTTCAATTTTTTTAGGTTTTGGGTGGATTTTTCAATTTTTTGGCGGTGGTCACGAATTAAAGTCCTTTTCGCTCTAGGACGCTTAGTTTAGGAGATATGGGCAAAAGAAGTTTTTCATATAAAAATTTCAATTTTTTTAGGTTTAGGGTGGATTTTTCAATTTTTTGGGGGTGGTCACGAATTAAAGTCCTTTTCGCTCTAGGACGCTTAGTTTAGGAGATATGGGCAAAAGAAGTTTTTCATATAAAAATTTCAATTTTTTTAGGTTTTGGGTGGATTTTTCAATTTTTTGGGGGTGGTCACGAATTAAAGTCCTTTTCGCTCTAGGACGCATATTTAAGGAGATATGGGCAAAAGAAGTTTTTCATATAAAAATTTCAATTTTTTTAGGTGTTGGGTGGATTTTTCAATTTTTTGGGGGTGGTCACGAATTAAAGTCCTTTTCGCTCTAGGACGCTTAGTTTAGGAGATATGGGCAAAAGAAGTTTTTCATATAAAAATTTCAATTTTTTTAGGTTTTGGGTGGATTTTTCAATTTTTTGGGGGTGGTCACGAATTAAAGTCCTTTTCGCTCTAGGACGCATATTTAATGAGATATGGGCAAAAGAAGTTTTTCATATAAAAATTTCAATTTTTTTAGGTTTTGGGTGGATTTTTCAATTTTTTGGCGGTGGTCACGAATTAAAGTCCTTTTCGCTCTAGGAAGCATATTTAAGGAGATATAGGCAAAAGAAGTTTTTCATATAAAAATTTCAATTTTTTTAGGTTTTGGGTGGATTTTTCAATTTTTTGGGGGTGGTCACGAATTAAAGTCCTTTTCGCTCTAGGACGCTTAGTTTAGGAGATATGGGCAAAAGAAGATTTTCAGATAAAAATTTCAATTTTTTTAGGTTTTGGGTGGATTTTTCAATTTTTTGGGGGTGGTCACGAATTAAAGTCCTTTTCGCTCTAGGACGCTTAGTTTAGGAGATATGGGCAAAAGAAGTTTTTCGTATAAAAATTTCAATTTTTTTAGGTTTTGGGTGGATTTTTCAATTTTTTGGGGGAGGTCACGAATTAAAGTCCTTTTCGCTCTAGGACGCATATTTAAGGAGATATGGGCAAAAGAAGTTTTTCATATAAAAATTTAAATTTTTTTAGGTTTTGGGTGGATTTTTCAATTTTTTGGCGGTGGTCTCGAATTAAAGTCCTTTTCGCTCTAGGACGCTTGGTTTAGGAGATATGGGCAAAAGAAGTTTTTCATATAAAAATTTCAATTTTTTTAGGTTTTGGGTGGATTTTTAAATTTTTTGGGGGTGGCCACGAATTAAAGTCCTTTTCGCTCTAGGACGCTTAGTTTAGGAGATATGGGCAAAAGAAGTTTTTCATATAAAAATTTCAATTTTTTTAGGTTTTGGGTGGATTTTTAAATTTTTTAGTGGTGGTCACGAATTAAAGTCCTTTTCGCTCTAGGACGCATATTTAAGGAGATATGGGCAAAAGAAGTTTTTCATATAAAAATTTCAATTTTTTTAGGTTTTGGGTGGATTTTGCAATTTTTTGGCGGTGGTCACGAATTAAAGTCCTTTTCGCTCTAGGACGCTTAGTTTAGGAGATATGGGCAAAAGAAGTTTTTCATATAAAAATTTAATTTTTTTTAGGTTTTGGGTGGATTTTTCAATTTTTTTGGGGGTGGTCACGAATTAAAGTCCTTTTCGCTCTAGGACGCATATTTAAGGAGATATGGGCAAAAGAAGTTTTTCATATAAAAGTTTCAATTTTTTTAGGTTTTGGGTGGATTTTTCAATTTTTTGGCGGTGGTCACGAATTAAAGTCCTTTTCGCTCTAGGACGCTTAGTTTAGGAGATATGGGCAAAAGAAGTTTTTCATATAAAAATTTCAATTTTTTTAGGTTTAGGGTGGATTTTTCAATTTTTTGGGGGTGGTCACGAATTAAAGTCCTTTTCGCTCTAGGACGCTTAGTTTAGGAGATATGGGCAAAAGAAGTTTTTCATATAAAAATTTAAATTTTTTTAGGTTTTGGGTGGATTTTTCAATTTTTTGGGGGTGGTCACGAATTAAAGTCCTTTTCGCTCTAGGACGCATATTTAAGGAGATATGGGCAAAAGAAGTTTTTCATATAAAAATTTCAATTTTTTTAGGTTTTGGGTGGATTTTTCAATTTTTTGGGGGTGGTCACGAATTAAAGTCCTTTTCGCGCTAGGACGCTTAGTTTAGGAGATATGGGCAAAAGAAGTTTTTCATATAAAAATTTCAATTTTTTTAGGTTTTGGGTGGATTTTTCAATTTTTTGGGGGTGGTCACGAATTAAAGTCCTTTTCGCTCTAGGACGCTTAGTTTAGGAGATATGGGCAAAAGAAGATTTTCAGATAAAAATTTCAATTTTTTTAGGTTTTGGGTGGATTTTTCAATTTTTTGGCGGTGGTCTCGAATTAAAGTCCTTTTCGCTCTAGGACGCTTGGTTTAGGAGATATGGGCAAAAGAAGTTTTTCATATAAAAATTTCAATTTTTTTAGGTTTTGGGTGGATTTTTAAATTTTTTGGGGGTGGCCACGAATTAAAGTCCTTTTCGCTCTAGGACGCTTAGTTTAGGAGATATGGGCAAAAGAAGTTTTTCATATAAAAATTTCAATTTTTTTAGGTTTTGGGTGGATTTTTAAATTTTTTAGTGGTGGTCACGAATTAAAGTCCTTTTCGCTCTAGGACGCATATTTAAGGAGATATGGGCAAAAGAAGTTTTTCATATAAAAATTTCAATTTTTTTAGGTTTTGGGTGGATTTTGCAATTTTTTGGCGGTGGTCACGAATTAAAGTCCTTTTCGCTCTAGGACGCTTAGTTTAGGAGATATGGGCAAAAGAAGTTTTTCATATAAAAATTTAATTTTTTTTAGGTTTTGGGTGGATTTTTCAATTTTTTTGGGGGTGGTCACGAATTAAAGTCCTTTTCGCTCTAGGACGCATATTTAAGGAGATATGGGCAAAAGAAGTTTTTCATATAAAAGTTTCAATTTTTTTAGGTTTTGGGTGGATTTTTCAATTTTTTGGCGGTGGTCACGAATTAAAGTCCTTTTCGCTCTAGGACGCTTAGTTTAGGAGATATGGGCAAAAGAAGATTTTCAGATAAAAATTTCAATTTTTTTAGGTTTTGGGTGGATTTTTCAATTTTTTGGGGGTGGTCACGAATTAAAGTCCTTTTCGCTCTAGGAGGCTTAGTTTAGGAGATATGGGCAAAAGAAGTTTTTCGTATAAAAATTTCAATTTTTTTAAGTTTTGGGTGGATTTTTCAATTTTTTGGGGGAGGTCACGAATTAAAGTCCTTTTCGCTCTAGGACGCATATTTAAGGAGATATGGGCAAAAGAAGTTTTTCATATAAAAATTTCAATTTTTTTAGGTTTTGGGTGGATTTTTCAATTTTTTGGCGGTGGTCTCGAATTAAAGTCCTTTTCGCTCTAGGACGCTTAGTTTAGGAGATATGGGCAAAAGAAGTTTTTCATATAAAAATTTCAATTTTTTTAGGTTTTGGGTGGATTTTTAAATTTTTTGGGGGTGGTCACGAATTAAAGTCCTTTTCGCTCTAGGACGCTTAGTTTAGGAGATATGGGCAAAAGAAGTTTTTCATATAAAAATTTCAATTTTTTTAGGTTTTGGGTGGATTTTTAAATTTTTTAGTGGTGGTCACGAATTAAAGTCCTTTTCGCTCTAGGACGCATATTTAAGGAGATATGGGCAAAAGAAGTTTTTCATATAAAAATTTCAATTTTTTTAGGTTTTGGGTGGATTTTGCAATTTTTTGGCGGTGGTCACGAATTAAAGTCCTTTTCGCTCTAGGACGCTTAGTTTAGGAGATATGGGCAAAAGAAGTTTTTCATATAAAAATTTAATTTTTTTTAGGTTTTGGGTGGATTTTTCAATTTTTTGGGGGTGGTCACGAATTAAAGTCCTTTTCGCTCTAGGACGCATATTTAAGGAGATATGGGCAAAAGAAGTTTTTCATATAAAAGTTTCAATTTTTTTAGGTTTTGGGTGGATTTTTCAATTTTTTGGCGGTGGTCACGAATTAAAGTCCTTTTCGCTCTAGGACGCTTAGTTTAGGAGATATGGGCAAAAGAAGTTTTTCATATAAAAAATTCAATTTTTTTAGGTTTAGGGTGGATTTTTCAATTTTTTGGGGGTGGTCACGAATTAAAGTCCTTTTCGCTCTAGGACGCTTAGTTTAGGAGATATGGGCAAAAGAAGTTTTTCATATAAAAATTTCAATTTTTTTAGGTTTTGGGTGGATTTTTCAATTTTTTGGGGGTGGTCACGAATTAAAGTCCTTTTTGCTCTAGGACGCTTAGTTTTTTTTTAGGTTTTGGGTGGATTTTTTAGGTTTAGGTTTTGGGTGGATTTTTAAATTTTTTGGGGGTGGTCACGAATTAAAGTCCTTTTCGCTCTAGGACGCTTAGTTTAGGAGATATGGGCAAAAGAAGATTTTCAGATAAAAATTTCAATTTTTTTAGGTTTTGGGTGGATTTTTCAATTTTTTGGGGGTGGTCACGAATTAAAGTCCTTTTCGCTCTAGGACGCTTAGTTTAGGAGATATGGGCAAAAGAAGTTTTTCGTATAAAAATTTCAATTTTTTTAAGTTTTGGGTGGATTTTTCAATTTTTTGGGGGAGGTCACGAATTAAAGTCCTTTTCGCTCTAGGACGCATATTTAAGGAGATATGGGCAAAAGAAGTTTTTCATATAAAAATTTCAATTTTTTTAGGTTTTGGGTGGATTTTTCAATTTTTTGGCGGTGGTCTCGAATTAAAGTCCTTTTCGCTCTAGGACGCTTAGTTTAGGAGATATGGGCAAAAGAAGTTTTTCATATAAAAATTTCAATTTTTTTAGGTTTTGGGTGGATTTTTAAATTTTTTGGGGGTGGTCACGAATTAAAGTCCTTTTCGCTCTAGGACGCTTAGTTTAGGAGATATGGGCAAAAGAAGTTTTTCATATAAAAATTTCAATTTTTTTAGGTTTTTGGTGGATTTTTCAATTTTTTGGGGGTGGTCACGAATTAAAGTCCTTTTCGCTCTAGGACGCATATTTAAGGAGATATGGGCAAAAGAAGTTTTTCATATAAAAGTTTCAATTTTTTTAGGCTTTGGGTGGATTTTTCAATTTTTTGGCGGTGGTCACGAATTAAAGTCCTTTTCGCTCTAGGACGCTTAGTTTAGGAGATATGGGCAAAAGAAGTTTTTCATATAAAAATTTCAATTTTTTTAGGTTTTGGGTGGATTTTTCAATTTTTTGGGGGTGGTCACGAATTAAAGTCCTTTTCGCTCTAGGACGCTTAGTTTTTTTTTTAGGTTTTGGGTGGATTTTTTAGGTTTAGGTTTTGGGTGGATTTTTAAATTTTTTGGGGGTGGTCACGAATTAAAGTCCTTTTCGCTCTAGGACGCTTAGTTTAGGACATATGGGCAAAAGAAGTTTTTCATATAAAAATTTCAATTTTTTTAGGTTTAGGGTGGATTTTTCAATTTTTTGGCGGTGGTCTCGAATTAAAGTCCTTTTCGCTCTAGGACGCTTAGTTTAGGAGATATGGGCAAAAGAAGTTTTTCATATAAAAATTTCAATTTTTTTAGGTTTTGGGTGGATTTTTAAATTTTTTGGGGGTGGTCACGAATTAAAGTCCTTTTCGCTCTAGGACGCTTAGTTTAGGAGATATGGGCAAAAGAAGTTTTTCATATAAAAATTTCAATTTTTTTAGGTTTTTGGTGGATTTTTCAATTTTTTGGGGGTGGTCACGAATTAAAGTCCTTTTCGCTCTAGGACGCATATTTAAGGAGATATGGGCAAAAGAAGTTTTTCATATAAAAATTTCAATTTTTTTAGGTTTTGGGTGGATTTTTCAATTTTTTGGGGGTGGTCACGAATTAAAGTCCTTTTCGCTCTAGGACGCTTAGTTTAGGAGATATGGGCAAAAGAAGTTTTTCGTATAAAAATTTCAATTTTTTTAAGTTTTGGGTGGATTTTTCAATTTTTTGGGGGAGGTCACGAATTAAAGTCCTTTTCGCTCTAGGACGCATATTTAAGGAGATATGGGCAAAAGAAGTTTTTCATATAAAAATTTCAATTTTTTTAGGTTTTGGGTGGATTTTTCAATTTTTTGGCGGTGGTCTCGAATTAAAGTCCTTTTCGCTCTAGGACGCTTAGTTTAGGAGATATGGGCAAAAGAAGTTTTTCATATAAAAATTTCAATTTTTTTAGGTTTTGGGTGGATTTTTAAATTTTTTGGGGGTGGTCACGAATTAAAGTCCTTTTCGCTCTAGGACGCTTAGTTTAGGAGATATGGGCAAAAGAAGTTTTTCATATAAAAATTTCAATTTTTTTAGGTTTTTGGTGGATTTTTCAATTTTTTGGGGGTGGTCACGAATTAAAGTCCTTTTCGCTCTAGGACGCATATTTAAGGAGATATGGGCAAAAGAAGTTTTTCATATAAAAGTTTCAATTTTTTTAGGCTTTGGGTGGATTTTTCAATTTTTTGGCGGTGGTCACGAATTAAAGTCCTTTTCGCTCTAGGACGCTTAGTTTAGGAGATATGGGCAAAAGAAGTTTTTCATATAAAAATTTCAATTTTTTTAGGTTTTGGGTGGATTTTTCAATTTTTTGGGGGTGGTCACGAATTAAAGTCCTTTTCGCTCTAGGACGCTTAGTTTTTTTTTTAGGTTTTGGGTGGATTTTTTAGGTTTAGGTTTTGGGTGGATTTTTAAATTTTTTGGGGGTGGTCACGAATTAAAGTCCTTTTCGCTCTAGGACGCTTAGTTTAGGACATATGGGCAAAAGAAGTTTTTCATATAAAAATTTCAATTTTTTTAGGTTTAGGGTGGATTTTTCAATTTTTTGGGGGTGGTCACGAATTAAAGTCCTTTTCGCTCTAGGACGCTTAGTTTAGGAGATATGGGCAAAAGAAGTTTTTCATATAAAAATTTCAATTTTTTTAGGTTTTGGGTGGATTTTTCAATTTTTTGGGGGTGGTCACGAATTAAAGTCCTTTTCGCTCTAGGACGCTTAGTTTAGGAGATATGGGCAAAAGAAGATTTTCAGATAAAAATTTCAATTTTTTTAGGTTTTGGGTGGATTTTTCAATTTTTTGGGGGTGGTCACGAATTAAAGTCCTTTTCGCTCTAGGAGGCTTAGTTTAGGAGATATGGGCAAAAGAAGTTTTTCGTATAAAAATTTCAATTTTTTTAAGTTTTGGGTGGATTTTTCAATTTTTTGGGGGAGGTCACGAATTAAAGTCCTTTTCGCTCTAGGACGCATATTTAAGGAGATATGGGCAAAAGAAGTTTTTCATATAAAAATTTCAATTTTTTTAGGTTTTGGGTGGATTTTTCAATTTTTTGGCGGTGGTCTCGAATTAAAGTCCTTTTCGCTCTAGGACGTAGTTTAGGAGATATGGGCAAAAGAAGTTTTTCATATAAAAATTTCAATTTTTTTAGGTTTTGGGTGGATTTTTAAATTTTTTGGGGGTGGTCACGAATTAAAGTCCTTTTCGCTCTAGGACGCTTAGTTTAGGAGATATGGGCAAAAGAAGTTTTTCATATAAAAATTTCAATTTTTTTAGGTTTTGGGTGGATTTTTAAATTTTTTAGTGGTGGTCACGAATTAAAGTCCTTTTCGCTCTAGGACGCATATTTAAGGAGATATGGGCAAAAGAAGTTTTTCATATAAAAATTTCAATTTTTTTAGGTTTTGGGTGGATTTTGCAATTTTTTGGCGGTGGTCACGAATTAAAGTCCTTTTCGCTCTAGGACGCTTAGTTTAGGAGATATGGGCAAAAGAAGTTTTTCATATAAAAATTTAATTTTTTTTAGGTTTTGGGTGGATTTTTCAATTTTTTGGGGGTGGTCACGAATTAAAGTCCTTTTCGCTCTAGGACGCATATTTAAGGAGATATGGGCAAAAGAAGTTTTTCATATAAAAGTTTCAATTTTTTTAGGTTTTGGGTGGATTTTTCAATTTTTTGGCGGTGGTCACGAATTAAAGTCCTTTTCGCTCTAGGACGCTTAGTTTAGGAGATATGGGCAAAAGAAGTTTTTCATATAAAAAATTCAATTTTTTTAGGTTTAGGGTGGATTTTTCAATTTTTTGGGGGTGGTCACGAATTAAAGTCCTTTTCGCTCTAGGACGCTTAGTTTAGGAGATATGGGCAAAAGAAGTTTTTCATATAAAAATTTCAATTTTTTTAGGTTTTGGGTGGATTTTTCAATTTTTTGGGGGTGGTCACGAATTAAAGTCCTTTTTGCTCTAGGACGCTTAGTTTTTTTTTAGGTTTTGGGTGGATTTTTAAATTTTTTGGGGGTGGTCACGAATTAAAGTCCTTTTCGCTCTAGGACGCTTAGTTTAGGAGATATGGGCAAAAGAAGATTTTCAGATAAAAATTTCAATTTTTTTAGGTTTTGGGTGGATTTTTCAATTTTTTGGGGGTGGTCACGAATTAAAGTCCTTTTCGCTCTAGGAGGCTTAGTTTAGGAGATATGGGCAAAAGAAGTTTTTCGTATAAAAATTTCAATTTTTTTAAGTTTTGGGTGGATTTTTCAATTTTTTGGGGGAGGTCACGAATTAAAGTCCTTTTCGCTCTAGGACGCATATTTAAGGAGATATGGGCAAAAGAAGTTTTTCATATAAAAATTTGATTTTTTAGGTTTAGGTTTTGGGTGGATTTTTAAATTTTTTGGGGGTGGTCACGAATTAAAGTCCTTTTCGCTCTAGGACGCTTAGTTTAGGAGATATGGGCAAAAGAAGATTTTCAGATAAAAATTTCAATTTTTTTAGGTTTTGGGTGGATTTTTCAATTTTTTGGGGGTGGTCACGAATTAAAGTCCTTTTCGCTCTAGGAGGCTTAGTTTAGGAGATATGGGCAAAAGAAGTTTTTCGTATAAAAATTTCAATTTTTTTAAGTTTTGGGTGGATTTTTCAATTTTTTGGGGGAGGTCACGAATTAAAGTCCTTTTCGCTCTAGGACGCATATTTAAGGAGATATGGGCAAAAGAAGTTTTTCATATAAAAATTTCAATTTTTTTAGGTTTTGGGTGGATTTTTCAATTTTTTGGCGGTGGTCTCGAATTAAAGTCCTTTTCGCTCTAGGACGCTTAGTTTAGGAGATATGGGCAAAAGAAGTTTTTCATATAAAAATTTCAATTTTTTTAGGTTTTGGGTGGATTTTTAAATTTTTTGGGGGTGGTCACGAATTAAAGTCCTTTTCGCTCTAGGACGCTTAGTTTAGGAGATATGGGCAAAAGAAGTTTTTCATATAAAATTTTCAATTTTTTTAGGTTTTGGGTGGATTTTTAAATTTTTTAGTGGTGGTCACGAATTAAAGTCCTTTTCGCTCTAGGACGCATATTTAAGGAGATATGGGCAAAAGAAGTTTTTCATATAAAAATTTCAATTTTTTTAGGTTTTGGGTGGATTTTGCAATTTTTTGGCGGTGGTCACGAATTAAAGTCCTTTTCGCTCTAGGACGCTTAGTTTAGGAGATATGGGCAAAAGAAGTTTTTCATATAAAAATTTAATTTTTTTTAGGTTTTGGGTGGATTTTTCAATTTTTTGGGGGTGGTCACGAATTAAAGTCCTTTTCGCTCTAGGACGCATATTTAAGGAGATATGGGCAAAAGAAGTTTTTCATATAAAAGTTTCAATTTTTTTAGGTTTTGGGTGGATTTTTCAATTTTTTGGCGGTGGTCACGAATTAAAGTCCTTTTCGCTCTAGGACGCTTAGTTTAGGAGATATGGGCAAAAGAAGTTTTTCATATAAAAAATTCAATTTTTTTAGGTTTAGGGTGGATTTTTCAATTTTTTGGGGGTGGTCACGAATTAAAGTCCTTTTCGCTCTAGGACGCTTAGTTTAGGAGATATGGGCAAAAGAAGTTTTTCATATAAAAATTTCAATTTTTTTAGGTTTTGGGTGGATTTTTCAATTTTTTGGGGGTGGTCACGAATTAAAGTCCTTTTTGCTCTAGGACGCATATTTAAGGAGATATGGGCAAAAGAAGTTTTTCATATAAAAATTTCAATTTTTTTAGGTTTTGGGTGGATTTTTAAATTTTTTGGGGGTGGTCACGAATTAAAATCCTTTTCGCTCTAGGACGCTTAGTTTAGGAGATATGGGCAAAAGAAGTTTTTCATATAAAAATTTCAATTTTTTTAGGTTTTGGGTGGATTTTTCAATTTTTTGGGGGTGGTCACGAATTAAAGTCCTTTTCGCTCTAGGACGCATATTTAATGAGATATGGGCAAAAGAAGTTTTTCATATAAAAATTTAAATTTTTTTAGGTTTTGGGTGGATTTTTCAATTTTTTGGCGGTGGTCACGAATTAAAGTCCTTTTCGCTCTAGGAAGCATATTTAAGGAGATATAGGCAAAAGAAGTTTTTCATATAAAAATTTCAATTTTTTTAGGTTTTGGGTGGATTTTTCAATTGTTTGGGGGTGGTCACGATTTAAAGTCCTTTTCGCTCTAGGACGCTTAGTTTAGGAGATATGGGCAAAAGAAGATTTTCAGATAAAAATTTCAATTTTTTTAGGTTTTGGGTGGATTTTTCAATTTTTTGGGGGTGGTCACGAATTAAAGTCCTTTTCGCTCTAGGACGCTTAGTTTAGGAGATATGGGCAAAAGAAGTTTTTCGTATAAAAATTTCAATTTTTTTAGGTTTTGGGTGGATTTTTCAATTTTTTGGGGGAGGTCACGAATTAAAGTCCTTTTCGCTCTAGGACGCATATTTAAGGAGATATGGGCAAAAGAAGTTTTTCATATAAAAATTTCAATTTTTTTAGGTTTTGGGTGGATTTTTCAATTTTTTGGCGGTGGTCTCGAATTAAAGTCCTTTTCGCTCTAGGACGCTTAGTTTAGGAGATATGGGCAAAAGAAGTTTTTCATATAAAAATTTCAATTTTTTTAGGTTTTGGGTGGATTTTTAAATTTTTTGGGGGTGGTCACGAATTAAAGTCCTTTTCGCTCTAGGACGCTTAGTTTAGGAGATATGGGCAAAAGAAGTTTTTCATATAAAAATTTCAATTTTTTTAGGTTTTGGGTGGATTTTTAAATTTTTTAGTGGTGGTCACGAATTAAAGTCCTTTTCGCTCTAGGACGCATATTTAAGGAGATATGGGCAAAAGAAGTTTTTCATATAAAAATTTCAATTTTTTTAGGTTTTGGGTGGATTTTGCAATTTTTTGGCGGTGGTCACGAATTAAAGTCCTTTTCGCTCTAGGACGCTTAGTTTAGGAGATATGGGCAAAAGAAGTTTTTCATATAAAAATTTAATTTTTTTTAGGTTTTGGGTGGATTTTTCAATTTTTTGGGGGTGGTCACGAATTAAAGTCCTTTTCGCTCTAGGACGCATATTTAAGGAGATATGGGCAAAAGAAGTTTTTCATATAAAAGTTACAATTTTTTTAGGTTTTGGGTGGATTTTTCAATTTTTTGGCGGTGGTCACGAATTAAAGTCCTTTTCGCTCTAGGACGCTTAGTTTAGGAGATATGGGCAAAAGAAGTTTTTCATATAAAAATTTCAATTTTTTTAGGTTTAGGGTGGATTTTTCAATTTTTTGGGGGTGGTCACGAATTAAAGTCCTTTTCGCTCTAGGACGCTTAGTTTAGGAGATATGGGCAAAAGAAGTTTTTCATATAAAAATTTCAATTTTTTTAGGTTTTGGGTGGATTTTTCAATTTTTTGGGGGTGGTCACGAATTAAAGTCCTTTTCGCTCTAGGACGCATATTTAAGGAGATATGGGCAAAAGAAGTTTTTCATATAAAAATTTCAATTTTTTTAGGTTTTGGGTGGATTTTTCAATTTTTTGGGGGTGGTCACGAATTAAAGTCCTTTTCGCTCTAGGACGCTTAGTTTAGGAGATATGGGCAAAATAAGTTTTTCATATAAAAATTTCAATTTTTTTAGGTTTTGGGTGGATTTTTCAATTTTTTGGGGGTGGTCACGAATTAAAGTCCTTTTCGCTCTAGGACGCATATTTAATGAGATATGGGCAAAAGAAGTTTTTCATATAAAAATTTCAATTTTTTTAGGTTTTGGGTGGATTTTTCAATTTTTTGGCGGTGGTCACGAATTAAAGTCCTTTTCGCTCTAGGAAGCATATTTAAGGAGATATAGGCAAAAGAAGTTTTTCATATAAAAATTTCAATTTTTTTAGGTTTTGGGTGGATTTTTCAATTTTTTGGGGGTGGTCACGAATTAAAGTCCTTTTCGCTCTAGGACGCATATTTAAGGAGATATGGGCAAAAGAAGTTTTTCATATAAAAGTTTCAATTTTTTTAGGCTTTGGGTGGATTTTGCAATTTTTTGGCGGTGGTCACGAATTAAAGTCCTTTTCGCTCTAGGACGCTTAGTTTAGGAGATATGGGCAAAAGAAGTTTTTCATATAAAAATTTCAATTTTTTTAGGTTTTGGGTGGATTTTTCAATTTTTGGGGGTGGTCACGAATTAAAGTCCTTTTCGCTCTAGGACGCTTAGTTTTTTTTTAGGTTTTGGGTGGATTTTTTAGGTTTAGGTTTTGGGTGGATTTTTAAATTTTTTGGGGGTGGTCACGAATTAAAGTCCTTTTCGCTCTAGGACGCTTAGTTTAGGACATATGGGCAAAAGAAGTTTTTCATATAAAAATTTATTTTTTTTTAGGTTTTGGGTGGATTTTTCAATTTTTTGGGGTGGTCACGAATTAAAGTCCTTTTTGCTCTAGGACGCATATTTAAGGAGATATGGGCAAAAGAAGTTTTTCATATAAAAATTTCAATTTTTTTAGGTTTAGGGTGGATTTTTCAATTTTTTGGGGGAGGTCACGAATTAAAGTCCTTTTCGCTCTAGGACGCATATTTAAGGAGATATGGGCAAAAGAAGTTTTTCATATAAAAATTTCAATTTTTTTAGGTTTTGGGTGGATTTTTCAATTTTTTGGCGGTGGTCTCGAATTAAAGTCCTTTTCGCTCTAGGACGCTTAGTTTAGGAGATATGGGCAAAAGAAGTTTTTCATATAAAAATTTCAATTTTTTTAGGTTTTGGGTGGATTTGTAAATTTTTTGGGGGTGGTCACGAATTAAAGTCCTTTTCGCTCTAGGACGCTTAGTTTAGGAGATATGGGCAAAAGAAGTTTTTCATATAAAAATTTCAATTTTTTTAGGTTTTGGGTGGATTTTTAAATTTTTTAGTGGTGGTCACGAATTAAAGTCCTTTTCGCTCTAGGACGCATATTTAAGGAGATATGGGCAAAAGAAGTTTTTCATATAAAAATTTCAATTTTTTTAGGTTTTGGGTGGATTTTGCAATTTTTTGGCGGTGGTCACGAATTAAAGTCCTTTTCGCTCTAGGACGCTTAGTTTAGGAGATATGGGCAAAAGAAGTTTTTCATATAAAAATTTAATTTTTTTTAGGTTTTGGGTGGATTTTTCAATTTTTTGGGGGTGGTCACGAATTAAAGTCCTTTTCGCTCTAGGACGCATATTTAAGGAGATATGGGCAAAAGAAGTTTTTCATATAAAAGTTTCAATTTTTTTAGGTTTTGGGTGGATTTTTCAATTTTTTGGCGGTGGTCACGAATTAAAGTCCTTTTCGCTCTAGGACGCTTAGTTTAGGAGATATGGGCAAAAGAAGTTTTTCATATAAAAATTTCAATTTTTTTAGGTTTAGGGTGGATTTTTCAATTTTTTGGGGGTGGTCACGAATTAAAGTCCTTTTCGCTCTAGGACGCTTAGTTTAGGAGATATGGGCAAAAGAAGTTTTTCATATAAAAATTTCAATTTTTTTAGGTTTTGGGTGGATTTTTCAATTTTTTGGGGGTGGTCACGAATTAAAGTCCTTTTCGCTCTAGGACGCATATTTAAGGAGATATGGGCAAAAGAAGTTTTTCATATAAAAATTTCAATTTTTTTAGGTTTTGGGTGGATTTTTCAATTTTTTGGGGGTGGTCACGAATTAAAGTCCTTTTCGCTCTAGGACGCTTAGTTTAGGAGATATGGGCAAAAGAAGTTTTTCATATAAAAATTTCAATTTTTTTAGGTTTTGGGTGGATTTTTCAATTTTTTGGGGGTGGTCACGAATTAAAGTCCTTTTCGCTCTAGGACGCATATTTAATGAGATATGGGCAAAAGAAGTTTTTCATATAAAAATTTCAATTTTTTTAGGTTTTGGGTGGATTTTTCAATTTTTTGGCGGTGGTCACGAATTAAAGTCCTTTTCGCTCTAGGAAGCATATTTAAGGAGATATAGGCAAAAGAAGTTTTTCATATAAAAATTTCAATTTTTTTAGGTTTTGGGTGGATTTTTCAATTTTTTGGGGGTGGTCACGAATTAAAGTCCTTTTCGCTCTAGGACGCATATTTAAGGAGATATGGGCAAAAGAAGTTTTTCATATAAAAGTTTCAATTTTTTTAGGCTTTGGGTGGATTTTGCAATTTTTTGGCGGTGGTCACGAATTAAAGTCCTTTTCGCTCTAGGACGCTTAGTTTAGGAGATATGGGCAAAAGAAGTTTTTCATATAAAAATTTAATTTTTTTTAGGTTTTGGGTGGATTTTTCAATTTTTTTGGGGGTGGTCACGAATTAAAGTCCTTTTCGCTCTAGGACGCATATTTAAGGAGATATGGGCAAAAGAAGTTTTTCATATAAAAGTTTCAATTTTTTTAGGTTTTGGGTGGATTTTTCAATTTTTTGGCGGTGGTCACGAATTAAAGTCCTTTTCGCTCTAGGACGCTTAGTTTAGGAGATATGGGCAAAAGAAGTTTTTCATATAAAAATTTCAATTTTTTTAGGTTTAGGGTGGATTTTTCAATTTTTTGGGGGTGGTCACGAATTAAAGTCCTTTTCGCTCTAGGACGCTTAGTTTAGGAGATATGGGCAAAAGAAGTTTTTCATATAAAAATTTCAATTTTTTTAGGTTTTGGGTGGATTTTTCAATTTTTTGGGGGTGGTCACGAATTAAAGTCCTTTTCGCTCTAGGACGCATATTTAAGGAGATATGGGCAAAAGAAGTTTTTCATATAAAAATTTCAATTTTTTTAGGTTTTGGGTGGATTTTTCAATTTTTTGGGGGTGGTCACGAATTAAAGTCCTTTTCGCTCTAGGACGCTTAGTTTAGGAGATATGGGCAAAAGAAGTTTTTCATATAAAAATTTCAATTTTTTTAGGTTTTGGGTGGATTTTTCAATTTTTTGGGGGTGGTCACGAATTAAAGTCCTTTTCGCTCTAGGACGCATATTTAATGAGATATGGGCAAAAGAAGTTTTTCATATAAAAATTTCAATTTTTTTAGGTTTTTGGTGGATTTTTCAATTTTTTGGGGGTGGTCACGAATTAAAGTCCTTTTCGCTCTAGGACGCATATTTAAGGAGATATGGGCAAAAGAAGTTTTTCATATAAAAGTTTCAATTTTTTTAGGCTTTGGGTGGATTTTTCAATTTTTTGGCGGTGGTCACGAATTAAAGTCCTTTTCGCTCTAGGACGCTTAGTTTAGGAGATATGGGCAAAAGAAGTTTTTCATATAAAAATTTCAATTTTTTTAGGTTTTGGGTGGATTTTTCAATTTTTTGGGGGTGGTCACGAATTAAAGTCCTTTTCGCTCTAGGACGCTTAGTTTTTTTTTTAGGTTTTGGGTGGATTTTTTAGGTTTAGGTTTTGGGTGGATTTTTAAATTTTTTGGGGGTGGTCACGAATTAAAGTCCTTTTCGCTCTAGGACGCTTAGTTTAGGACATATGGGCAAAAGAAGTTTTTCATATAAAAATTTCAATTTTTTTAGGTTTAGGGTGGATTTTTCAATTTTTTGGGGGTGGTCACGAATTAAAGTCCTTTTCGCTCTAGGACGCTTAGTTTAGGAGATATGGGCAAAAGAAGTTTTTCATATAAAAATTTCAATTTTTTTAGGTTTTGGGTGGATTTTTCAATTTTTTGGGGGTGGTCACGAATTAAAGTCCTTTTCGCTCTAGGACGCTTAGTTTAGGAGATATGGGCAAAAGAAGATTTTCAGATAAAAATTTCAATTTTTTTAGGTTTTGGGTGGATTTTTCAATTTTTTGGGGGTGGTCACGAATTAAAGTCCTTTTCGCTCTAGGAGGCTTAGTTTAGGAGATATGGGCAAAAGAAGTTTTTCGTATAAAAATTTCAATTTTTTTAAGTTTTGGGTGGATTTTTCAATTTTTTGGGGGAGGTCACGAATTAAAGTCCTTTTCGCTCTAGGACGCATATTTAAGGAGATATGGGCAAAAGAAGTTTTTCATATAAAAATTTCAATTTTTTTAGGTTTTGGGTGGATTTTTCAATTTTTTGGCGGTGGTCTCGAATTAAAGTCCTTTTCGCTCTAGGACGCTTAGTTTAGGAGATATGGGCAAAAGAAGTTTTTCATATAAAAATTTCAATTTTTTTAGGTTTTGGGTGGATTTTTAAATTTTTTGGGGGTGGTCACGAATTAAAGTCCTTTTCGCTCTAGGACGCTTAGTTTAGGAGATATGGGCAAAAGAAGTTTTTCATATAAAAATTTCAATTTTTTTAGGTTTTGGGTGGATTTTTAAATTTTTTAGTGGTGGTCACGAATTAAAGTCCTTTTCGCTCTAGGACGCATATTTAAGGAGATATGGGCAAAAGAAGTTTTTCATATAAAAATTTCAATTTTTTTAGGTTTTGGGTGGATTTTGCAATTTTTTGGCGGTGGTCACGAATTAAAGTCCTTTTCGCTCTAGGACGCTTAGTTTAGGAGATATGGGCAAAAGAAGTTTTTCATATAAAAATTTAATTTTTTTTAGGTTTTGGGTGGATTTTTCAATTTTTTGGGGGTGGTCACGAATTAAAGTCCTTTTCGCTCTAGGACGCTTAGTTTAGGAGATATGGGCAAAAGAAGTTTTTCATATAAAAGTTTCAATTTTTTTAGGTTTTGGGTGGATTTTTCAATTTTTTGGCGGTGGTCACGAATTAAAGTCCTTTTCGCTCTAGGACGCTTAGTTTAGGAGATATGGGCAAAAGAAGTTTTTCATATAAAAAATTCAATTTTTTTAGGTTTAGGGTGGATTTTTCAATTTTTTGGGGGTGGTCACGAATTAAAGTCCTTTTCGCTCTAGGACGCTTAGTTTAGGAGATATGGGCAAAAGAAGTTTTTCATATAAAAATTTCAATTTTTTTAGGTTTTTGGGTGGATTTTTCAATTTTTTGGGGGTGGTCACGAATTAAAGTCCTTTTTGCTCTAGGACGCTTAGTTTTTTTTTTAGGTTTTGGGTGGATTTTTTAGGTTTAGGTTTTGGGTGGATTTTTAAATTTTTTGGGGGTGGTCACGAATTAAAGTCCTTTTCGCTCTAGGACGCTTAGTTTAGGAGATATGGGCAAAAGAAGATTTTCAGATAAAAATTTCAATTTTTTTAGGTTTTGGGTGGATTTTTCAATTTTTTGGGGGTGGTCACGAATTAAAGTCCTTTTCGCTCTAGGAGGCTTAGTTTAGGAGATATGGGCAAAAGAAGTTTTTCGTATAAAAATTTCAATTTTTTTAAGTTTTGGGTGGATTTTTCAATTTTTTGGGGGAGGTCACGAATTAAAGTCCTTTTCGCTCTAGGACGCATATTTAAGGAGATATGGGCAAAAGAAGTTTTTCATATAAAAATTTCAATTTTTTTAGGTTTTGGGTGGATTTTGCAATTTTTTGGCGGTGGTCACGAATTAAAGTCCTTTTCGCTCTAGGACGCTTAGTTTAGGAGATATGGGCAAAAGAAGTTTTTCATATAAAAATTTCAATTTTTTTAGGTTTTGGGTGGATTTTTAAATTTTTTGGGGGTGGTCACGAATTAAAGTCCTTTTCGCTCTAGGACGCTTAGTTTAGGAGATATGGGCAAAAGAAGTTTTTCATATAAAAATTTCAATTTTTTTAGGTTTTGGGTGGATTTTTAAATTTTTTAGTGGTGGTCACGAATTAAAGTCCTTTTCGCTCTAGGACGCATATTTAAGGAGATATGGGCAAAAGAAGTTTTTCATATAAAAATTTCAATTTTTTTAGGTTTTGGGTGGATTTTGCAATTTTTTGGCGGTGGTCACGAATTAAAGTCCTTTTCGCTCTAGGACGCTTAGTTTAGGAGATATGGGCAAAAGAAGTTTTTCATATAAAAATTTAATTTTTTTTAGGTTTTGGGTGGATTTTTCAATTTTTTGGGGGTGGTCACGAATTAAAGTCCTTTTCGCTCTAGGACGCTTAGTTTAGGAGATATGGGCAAAAGAAGTTTTTCATATAAAAGTTTCAATTTTTTTAGGTTTTGGGTGGATTTTGCAATTTTTTGGCGGTGGTCACGAATTAAAGTCCTTTTCGCTCTAGGACGCTTAGTTTAGGAGATATGGGCAAAAGAAGTTTTTCATATAAAAATTTAATTTTTTTTAGGTTTTGGGTGGATTTTTCAATTTTTTGGGGGTGGTCACGAATTAAAGTCCTTTTCGCTCTAGGACGCTTAGTTTAGGAGATATGGGCAAAAGAAGTTTTTCATATAAAAGTTTCAATTTTTTTAGGTTTTGGGTGGATTTTTCAATTTTTTGGCGGTGGTCACGAATTAAAGTCCTTTTCGCTCTAGGACGCTTAGTTTAGGAGATATGGGCAAAAGAAGTTTTTCATATAAAAATTTCAATTTTTTTAGGTTTTTGGGTGGATTTTTCAATTTTTTGGGGGTGGTCACGAATTAAAGTCCTTTTTGCTCTAGGACGCTTAGTTTTTTTTTTTAGGTTTTGGGTGGATTTTTTAGGTTTAGGTTTTGGGTGGATTTTTAAATTTTTTGGGGGTGGTCACGAATTAAAGTCCTTTTCGCTCTAGGACGCTTAGTTTAGGAGATATGGGCAAAAGAAGATTTTCAGATAAAAATTTCAATTTTTTTAGGTTTTGGGTGGATTTTTCAATTTTTTGGGGGTGGTCACGAATTAAAGTCCTTTTCGCTCTAGGAGGCTTAGTTTAGGAGATATGGGCAAAAGAAGTTTTTCGTATAAAAATTTCAATTTTTTTAAGTTTTGGGTGGATTTTTCAATTTTTTGGGGGAGGTCACGAATTAAAGTCCTTTTCGCTCTAGGACGCATATTTAAGGAGATATGGGCAAAAGAAGTTTTTCATATAAAAGTTTCAATTTTTTTAGGCTTTGGGTGGATTTTGCAATTTTTTGGCGGTGGTCACGAATTAAAGTCCTTTTCGCTCTAGGACGCTTAGTTTAGGAGATATGGGCAAAAGAAGTTTTTCATATAAAAATTTAATTTTTTTTAGGTTTTGGGTGGATTTTTCAATTTTTTTGGGGGTGGTCACGAATTAAAGTCCTTTTCGCTCTAGGACGCATATTTAAGGAGATATGGGCAAAAGAAGTTTTTCATATAAAAGTTTCAATTTTTTTAGGTTTTGGGTGGATTTTTCAATTTTTTGGCGGTGGTCACGAATTAAAGTCCTTTTCGCTCTAGGACGCTTAGTTTAGGAGATATGGGCAAAAGAAGTTTTTCATATAAAAATTTCAATTTTTTTAGGTTTAGGGTGGATTTTTCAATTTTTTGGGGGTGGTCACGAATTAAAGTCCTTTTCGCTCTAGGACGCTTAGTTTAGGAGATATGGGCAAAAGAAGTTTTTCATATAAAAATTTCAATTTTTTTAGGTTTTGGGTGGATTTTTCAATTTTTTGGGGGTGGTCACGAATTAAAGTCCTTTTCGCTCTAGGACGCATATTTAAGGAGATATGGGCAAAAGAAGTTTTTCATATAAAAATTTCAATTTTTTTAGGTTTTGGGTGGATTTTTCAATTTTTTGGGGGTGGTCACGAATTAAAGTCCTTTTCGCTCTAGGACGCTTAGTTTAGGAGATATGGGCAAAAGAAGTTTTTCATATAAAAATTTCAATTTTTTTAGGGTTTGGGTGGATTTTTCAATTTTTTGGGGGTGGTCACGAATTAAAGTCCTTTTCGCTCTAGGACGCATATTTAATGAGATATGGGCAAAAGAAGTTTTTCATATAAAAATTTCAATTTTTTTAGGTTTTGGGTGTATTTTTCAATTTTTTGGCGGTGGTCACGAATTAAAGTCCTTTTCGCTCTAGGAAGCATATTTAAGGAGATATAGGCAAAAGAAGTTTTTCATATAAAAATTTCAATTTTTTTAGGTTTTTGGTGGATTTTTCAATTTTTTGGGGGTGGTCACGAATTAAAGTCCTTTTCGCTCTAGGACGCATATTTAAGGAGATATGGGCAAAAGAAGTTTTTCATATAAAAGTTTCAATTTTTTTAGGCTTTGGGTGGATTTTTCAATTTTTTGGCGGTGGTCACGAATTAAAGTCCTTTTCGCTCTAGGACGCTTAGTTTAGGAGATATGGGCAAAAGAAGTTTTTCATATAAAAATTTCAATTTTTTTAGGTTTTGGGTGGATTTTTCAATTTTTTGGGGGTGGTCACGAATTAAAGTCCTTTTCGCTCTAGGACGCTTAGTTTTTTTTTTAGGTTTTGGGTGGATTTTTTAGGTTTAGGTTTTGGGTGGATTTTTAAATTTTTTGGGGGTGGTCACGAATTAAAGTCCTTTTCGCTCTAGGACGCTTAGTTTAGGACATATGGGCAAAAGAAGTTTTTCATATAAAAATTTCAATTTTTTTAGGTTTAGGGTGGATTTTTCAATTTTTTGGGGGTGGTCACGAATTAAAGTCCTTTTCGCTCTAGGACGCTTAGTTTAGGAGATATGGGCAAAAGAAGTTTTTCATATAAAAATTTCAATTTTTTTAGGTTTTGGGTGGATTTTAGGAGATATGGGCAAAAGAAGATTTTCAGATAAAAATTTCAATTTTTTTAGGTTTTGGGTGGATTTTTCAATTTTTTGGGGGTGGTCACGAATTAAAGTCCTTTTCGCTCTAGGAGGCTTAGTTTAGGAGATATGGGCAAAAGAAGTTTTTCGTATAAAAATTTCAATTTTTTTAAGTTTTGGGTGGATTTTTCAATTTTTTGGGGGAGGTCACGAATTAAAGTCCTTTTCGCTCTAGGACGCATATTTAAGGAGATATGGGCAAAAGAAGTTTTTCATATAAAAATTTCAATTTTTTTAGGTTTTGGGTGGATTTTTCAATTTTTTGGCGGTGGTCTCGAATTAAAGTCCTTTTCGCTCTAGGACGCTTAGTTTAGGAGATATGGGCAAAAGAAGTTTTTCATATAAAAATTTCAATTTTTTTAGGTTTTGGGTGGATTTTTAAATTTTTTGGGGGTGGTCACGAATTAAAGTCCTTTTCGCTCTAGGACGCTTAGTTTAGGAGATATGGGCAAAAGAAGTTTTTCATATAAAAATTTCAATTTTTTTAGGTTTTGGGTGGATTTTTAAATTTTTTAGTGGTGGTCACGAATTAAAGTCCTTTTCGCTCTAGGACGCATATTTAAGGAGATATGGGCAAAAGAAGTTTTTCATATAAAAATTTCAATTTTTTTAGGTTTTGGGTGGATTTTGCAATTTTTTGGCGGTGGTCACGAATTAAAGTCCTTTTCGCTCTAGGACGCTTAGTTTAGGAGATATGGGCAAAAGAAGTTTTTCATATAAAAATTTAATTTTTTTTAGGTTTTGGGTGGATTTTTCAATTTTTTGGGGGTGGTCACGAATTAAAGTCCTTTTCGCTCTAGGACGCATATTTAAGGAGATATGGGCAAAAGAAGTTTTTCATATAAAAGTTTCAATTTTTTTAGGTTTTGGGTGGATTTTTCAATTTTTTGGCGGTGGTCACGAATTAAAGTCCTTTTCGCTCTAGGACGCTTAGTTTAGGAGATATGGGCAAAAGAAGTTTTTCATATAAAAAATTCAATTTTTTTAGGTTTAGGGTGGATTTTTCAATTTTTTGGGGGTGGTCACGAATTAAAGTCCTTTTCGCTCTAGGACGCTTAGTTTAGGAGATATGGGCAAAAGAAGTTTTTCATATAAAAATTTCAATTTTTTTAGGTTTTGGGTGGATTTTTCAATTTTTTGGGGGTGGTCACGAATTAAAGTCCTTTTTGCTCTAGGACGCTTAGTTTTTTTTTTAGGTTTTGGGTGGATTTTTTAGGTTTAGGTTTTGGGTGGATTTTTAAATTTTTTGGGGGTGGTCACGAATTAAAGTCCTTTTCGCTCTAGGACGCTTAGTTTAGGAGATATGGGCAAAAGAAGATTTTCAGATAAAAATTTCAATTTTTTTAGGTTTTGGGTGGATTTTTCAATTTTTTGGGGGTGGTCACGAATTAAAGTCCTTTTCGCTCTAGGAGGCTTAGTTTAGGAGATATGGGCAAAAGAAGTTTTTCGTATAAAAATTTCAATTTTTTTAAGTTTTGGGTGGATTTTTCAATTTTTTGGGGGAGGTCACGAATTAAAGTCCTTTTCGCTCTAGGACGCATATTTAAGGAGATATGGGCAAAAGAAGTTTTTCATATAAAAATTTCAATTTTTTTAGGTTTTGGGTGGATTTTTCAATTTTTTGGGGGTGGTCACGAATTAAAGTCCTTTTCGCTCTAGGACGCATATTTAATGAGATATGGGCAAAAGAAGTTTTTCATATAAAAATTTCAATTTTTTTAGGTTTTGGGTGGATTTTTCAATTTTTTGGGGGTGGTCACGAATTAAAGTCCTTTTCGCTCTAGGACGCATATTTAATGAGATATGGGCAAAAGAAGTTTTTCATATAAAAATTTCAATTTTTTTAGGTTTTGGGTGGATTTTTCAATTTTTTGGCGGTGGTCACGAATTAAAGTCCTTTTCGCTCTAGGAAGCATATTTAAGGAGATATAGGCAAAAGAAGTTTTTCATATAAAAATTTCAATTTTTTTAGGTTTTGGGTGGATTTTTCAATTTTTTGGGGGTGGTCACGAATTAAAGTCCTTTTCGCTCTAGGACGCATATTTAAGGAGATATGGGCAAAAGAAGTTTTTCATATAAAAGTTTCAATTTTTTTAGGCTTTGGGTGGATTTTTCAATTTTTTGGCGGTGGTCACGAATTAAAGTCCTTTTCGCTCTAGGACGCTTAGTTTAGGAGATATGGGCAAAAGAAGTTTTTCATATAAAAATTTCAATTTTTTTAGGTTTTGGGTGGATTTTTCAATTTTTGGGGGTGGTCACGAATTAAAGTCCTTTTCGCTCTAGGACGCTTAGTTTTTTTTTAGGTTTTGGGTGGATTTTTTAGGTTTAGGTTTTGGGTGGATTTTTAAATTTTTTGGGGGTGGTCACGAATTAAAGTCCTTTTCGCTCTAGGACGCTTAGTTTAGGACATATGGGCAAAAGAAGTTTTTCATATAAAAATTTTTTTTTTTTTAGGTTTTGGGTGGATTTTTCAATTTTTTGGGGTGGTCACGAATTAAAGTCCTTTTTGCTCTAGGACGCATATTTAAGGAGATATGGGCAAAAGAAGTTTTTCATATAAAAATTTCAATTTTTTTAGGTTTAGGGTGGATTTTTCAATTTTTTGGGGGTGGTCACGAATTAAAGTCCTTTTCGCTCTAGGACGCATATTTAAGGAGATATGGGCAAAAGAAGTTTTTCATATAAAAATTTCAATTTTTTTAGGTTTTGGGTGGATTTTTCAATTTTTTGGCGGTGGTCTCGAATTAAAGTCCTTTTCGCTCTAGGACGCTTAGTTTAGGAGATATGGGCAAAAGAAGTTTTTCATATAAAAATTTCAATTTTTTTAGGTTTTGGGTGGATTTTTAAATTTTTTGGGGGTGGTCACGAATTAAAGTCCTTTTCGCTCTAGGACGCTTAGTTTAGGAGATATGGGCAAAAGAAGTTTTTCATATAAAAATTTCAATTTTTTTAGGTTTTGGGTGGATTTTTAAATTTTTTAGTGGTGGTCACGAATTAAAGTCCTTTTCGCTCTAGGACGCATATTTAAGGAGATATGGGCAAAAGAAGTTTTTCATATAAAAATTTCAATTTTTTTAGGTTTTGGGTGGATTTTGCAATTTTTTGGCGGTGGTCACGAATTAAAGTCCTTTTCGCTCTAGGACGCTTAGTTTAGGAGATATGGGCAAAAGAAGTTTTTCATATAAAAATTTAATTTTTTTAGGTTTTGGGTGGATTTTTCAATTTTTTGGGGGTGGTCACGAATTAAAGTCCTTTTCGCTCTAGGACGCATATTTAAGGAGATATGGGCAAAAGAAGTTTTTCATATAAAAGTTTCAATTTTTTTAGGTTTTGGGTGGATTTTTCAATTTTTTGGCGGTGGTCACGAATTAAAGTCCTTTTCGCTCTAGGACGCTTAGTTTAGGAGATATGGGCAAAAGAAGTTTTTCATATAAAAATTTCAATTTTTTTAGGTTTAGGGTGGATTTTTCAATTTTTTTGGGGGTGGTCACGAATTAAAGTCCTTTTCGCTCTAGGACGCTTAGTTTAGGAGATATGGGCAAAAGAAGTTTTTCATATAAAAATTTCAATTTTTTTAGGTTTTGGGTGGATTTTTCAATTTTTTGGGGGTGGTCACGAATTAAAGTCCTTTTCGCTCTAGGACGCATATTTAAGGAGATATGGGCAAAAGAAGTTTTTCATATAAAAATTTCAATTTTTTTAGGTTTTGGGTGGATTTTTCAATTTTTTGGGGGTGGTCACGAATTAAAGTCCTTTTCGCTCTAGGACGCTTAGTTTAGGAGATATGGGCAAAAGAAATTTTTCATATAAAAATTTCAATTTTTTTAGGTTTTGGGTGGATTTTTCAATTTTTTGGGGGTGGTCACGAATTAAAGTCCTTTTCGCTCTAGGACGCATATTTAATGAGATATGGGCAAAAGAAGTTTTTCATATAAAAATTTCAATTTTTTTAGGTTTTGGGTGGATTTTTCAATTTTTTGGCGGTGGTCACGAATTAAAGTCCTTTTCGCTCTAGGAAGCATATTTAAGGAGATATAGGCAAAAGAAGTTTTTCATATAAAAATTTCAATTTTTTTAGGTTTTGGGTGGATTTTTCAATTTTTTGGGGGTGGTCACGAATTAAAGTCCTTTTCGCTCTAGGACGCATATTTAAGGAGATATGGGCAAAAGAAGTTTTTCATATAAAAGTTTCAATTTTTTTAGGCTTTGGGTGGATTTTGCAATTTTTTGGCGGTGGTCACGAATTAAAGTCCTTTTCGCTCTAGGACGCTTAGTTTAGGAGATATGGGCAAAAGAAGTTTTTCATATAAAAATTTAATTTTTTTTAGGTTTTGGGTGGATTTTTCAATTTTTTTGGGGGTGGTCACGAATTAAAGTCCTTTTCGCTCTAGGACGCATATTTAAGGAGATATGGGCAAAAGAAGTTTTTCATATAAAAGTTTCAATTTTTTTAGGTTTTGGGTGGATTTTTCAATTTTTTGGCGGTGGTCACGAATTAAAGTCCTTTTCGCTCTAGGACGCTTAGTTTAGGAGATATGGGCAAAAGAAGTTTTTCATATAAAAATTTCAATTTTTTTAGGTTTAGGGTGGATTTTTCAATTTTTTGGGGGTGGTCACGAATTAAAGTCCTTTTCGCTCTAGGACGCTTAGTTTAGGAGATATGGGCAAAAGAAGTTTTTCATATAAAAATTTCAATTTTTTTAGGTTTTGGGTGGATTTTTCAATTTTTTGGGGGTGGTCACGAATTAAAGTCCTTTTCGCTCTAGGACGCATATTTAAGGAGATATGGGCAAAAGAAGTTTTTCATATAAAAATTTCAATTTTTTTAGGTTTTGGGTGGATTTTTCAATTTTTTGGGGGTGGTCACGAATTAAAGTCCTTTTCGCTCTAGGACGCTTAGTTTAGGAGATATGGGCAAAAGAAGTTTTTCATATAAAAATTTCAATTTTTTTAGGTTTTGGGTGGATTTTTCAATTTTTTGGGGGTGGTCACGAATTAAAGTCCTTTTCGCTCTAGGACGCATATTTAATGAGATATGGGCAAAAGAAGTTTTTCATATAAAAATTTCAATTTTTTTAGGTTTTGGGTGTATTTTTCAATTTTTTGGCGGTGGTCACGAATTAAAGTCCTTTTCGCTCTAGGAAGCATATTTAAGGAGATATAGGCAAAAGAAGTTTTTCATATAA
Organism: Haematobia irritans; assembly: GCF_050003625.1. NCBI lineage: Eukaryota > Metazoa > Arthropoda > Insecta > Diptera > Muscidae > Haematobia > Haematobia irritans. The sequence goes on along the minus strand of NC_134397.1, from coordinate 160,140,200 downwards.
AAATTTCAATTTTTTTAGGTTTTTGGTGGATTTTTCAATTTTTTGGGGGTGGTCACGAATTAAAGTCCTTTTCGCTCTAGGACGCATATTTAAGGAGATATGGGCAAAAGAAGTTTTTCATATAAAAGTTTCAATTTTTTTAGGTTTTGGGTGGATTTTTCAATTTTTTGGCGGTGGTCACGAATTAAAGTCCTTTTCGCTCTAGGACGCTTAGTTTAGGAGATATGGGCAAAAGAAGTTTTTCATATAAAAATTTCAATTTTTTTAGGTTTTGGGTGGATTTTTCAATTTTTTGGGGGTGGTCACGAATTAAAGTCCTTTTCGCTCTAGGACGCTTAGTTTTTTTTTTAGGTTTTGGGTGGATTTTTTAGGTTTAGGTTTTGGGTGGATTTTTAAATTTTTTGGGGGTGGTCACGAATTAAAGTCCTTTTCGCTCTAGGACGCTTAGTTTAGGACATATGGGCAAAAGAAGTTTTTCATATAAAAATTTCAATTTTTTTAGGTTTAGGGTGGATTTTTCAATTTTTTGGGGGTGGTCACGAATTAAAGTCCTTTTCGCTCTAGGACGCTTAGTTTAGGAGATATGGGCAAAAGAAGTTTTTCATATAAAAATTTCAATTTTTTTAGGTTTTGGGTGGATTTTTCAATTTTTTGGGGGTGGTCACGAATTAAAGTCCTTTTCGCTCTAGGACGCTTAGTTTAGGAGATATGGGCAAAAGAAGATTTTCAGATAAAAATTTCAATTTTTTTAGGTTTTGGGTGGATTTTTCAATTTTTTGGGGGTGGTCACGAATTAAAGTCCTTTTCGCTCTAGGAGGCTTAGTTTAGGAGATATGGGCAAAAGAAGTTTTTCGTATAAAAATTTCAATTTTTTTAAGTTTTGGGTGGATTTTTCAATTTTTTGGGGGAGGTCACGAATTAAAGTCCTTTTCGCTCTAGGACGCATATTTAAGGAGATATGGGCAAAAGAAGTTTTTCATATAAAAATTTCAATTTTTTTAGGTTTTGGGTGGATTTTTCAATTTTTTGGCGGTGGTCTCGAATTAAAGTCCTTTTCGCTCTAGGACGCTTAGTTTAGGAGATATGGGCAAAAGAAGTTTTTCATATAAAAATTTCAATTTTTTTAGGTTTTGGGTGGATTTTTAAATTTTTTGGGGGTGGTCACGAATTAAAGTCCTTTTCGCTCTAGGACGCTTAGTTTAGGAGATATGGGCAAAAGAAGTTTTTCATATAAAAATTTCAATTTTTTTAGGTTTTGGGTGGATTTTTAAATTTTTTAGTGGTGGTCACGAATTAAAGTCCTTTTCGCTCTAGGACGCATATTTAAGGAGATATGGGCAAAAGAAGTTTTTCATATAAAAATTTCAATTTTTTTAGGTTTTGGGTGGATTTTGCAATTTTTTGGCGGTGGTCACGAATTAAAGTCCTTTTCGCTCTAGGACGCTTAGTTTAGGAGATATGGGCAAAAGAAGTTTTTCATATAAAAATTTAATTTTTTTTAGGTTTTGGGTGGATTTTTCAATTTTTTGGGGGTGGTCACGAATTAAAGTCCTTTTCGCTCTAGGACGCATATTTAAGGAGATATGGGCAAAAGAAGTTTTTCATATAAAAGTTTCAATTTTTTTAGGTTTTGGGTGGATTTTTCAATTTTTTGGCGGTGGTCACGAATTAAAGTCCTTTTCGCTCTAGGACGCTTAGTTTAGGAGATATGGGCAAAAGAAGTTTTTCATATAAAAAATTCAATTTTTTTAGGTTTAGGGTGGATTTTTCAATTTTTTGGGGGTGGTCACGAATTAAAGTCCTTTTCGCTCTAGGACGCTTAGTTTAGGAGATATGGGCAAAAGAAGTTTTTCATATAAAAATTTCAATTTTTTTAGGTTTTTGGGTGGATTTTTCAATTTTTTGGGGGTGGTCACGAATTAAAGTCCTTTTTGCTCTAGGACGCTTAGTTTTTTTTTTAGGTTTTGGGTGGATTTTTTAGGTTTAGGTTTTGGGTGGATTTTTAAATTTTTTGGGGGTGGTCACGAATTAAAGTCCTTTTCGCTCTAGGACGCTTAGTTTAGGAGATATGGGCAAAAGAAGATTTTCAGATAAAAATTTCAATTTTTTTAGGTTTTGGGTGGATTTTTCAATTTTTTGGGGGTGGTCACGAATTAAAGTCCTTTTCGCTCTAGGAGGCTTAGTTTAGGAGATATGGGCAAAAGAAGTTTTTCGTATAAAAATTTCAATTTTTTTAAGTTTTGGGTGGATTTTTCAATTTTTTGGGGGAGGTCACGAATTAAAGTCCTTTTCGCTCTAGGACGCATATTTAAGGAGATATGGGCAAAAGAAGTTTTTCATATAAAAGTTTCAATTTTTTTAGGCTTTGGGTGGATTTTGCAATTTTTTGGCGGTGGTCACGAATTAAAGTCCTTTTCGCTCTAGGACGCTTAGTTTAGGAGATATGGGCAAAAGAAGTTTTTCATATAAAAATTTAATTTTTTTTAGGTTTTGGGTGGATTTTTCAATTTTTTTGGGGGTGGTCACGAATTAAAGTCCTTTTCGCTCTAGGACGCATATTTAAGGAGATATGGGCAAAAGAAGTTTTTCATATAAAAGTTTCAATTTTTTTAGGTTTTGGGTGGATTTTTCAATTTTTTGGCGGTGGTCACGAATTAAAGTCCTTTTCGCTCTAGGACGCTTAGTTTAGGAGATATGGGCAAAAGAAGTTTTTCATATAAAAATTTCAATTTTTTTAGGTTTAGGGTGGATTTTTCAATTTTTTGGGGGTGGTCACGAATTAAAGTCCTTTTCGCTCTAGGACGCTTAGTTTAGGAGATATGGGCAAAAGAAGTTTTTCATATAAAAATTTCAATTTTTTTAGGTTTTGGGTGGATTTTTCAATTTTTTGGGGGTGGTCACGAATTAAAGTCCTTTTCGCTCTAGGACGCATATTTAAGGAGATATGGGCAAAAGAAGTTTTTCATATAAAAATTTCAATTTTTTTAGGTTTTGGGTGGATTTTTCAATTTTTTGGGGGTGGTCACGAATTAAAGTCCTTTTCGCTCTAGGACGCTTAGTTTAGGAGATATGGGCAAAAGAAGTTTTTCATATAAAAATTTCAATTTTTTTAGGTTTTGGGTGGATTTTTCAATTTTTTGGGGGTGGTCACGAATTAAAGTCCTTTTCGCTCTAGGACGCATATTTAATGAGATATGGGCAAAAGAAGTTTTTCATATAAAAATTTCAATTTTTTTAGGTTTTGGGTGTATTTTTCAATTTTTTGGCGGTGGTCACGAATTAAAGTCCTTTTCGCTCTAGGAAGCATATTTAAGGAGATATAGGCAAAAGAAGTTTTTCATATAAAAATTTCAATTTTTTTAGGTTTTTGGTGGATTTTTCAATTTTTTGGGGGTGGTCACGAATTAAAGTCCTTTTCGCTCTAGGACGCATATTTAAGGAGATATGGGCAAAAGAAGTTTTTCATATAAAAGTTTCAATTTTTTTAGGCTTTGGGTGGATTTTTCAATTTTTTGGCGGTGGTCACGAATTAAAGTCCTTTTCGCTCTAGGACGCTTAGTTTAGGAGATATGGGCAAAAGAAGTTTTTCATATAAAAATTTCAATTTTTTTAGGTTTTGGGTGGATTTTTCAATTTTTTGGGGGTGGTCACGAATTAAAGTCCTTTTCGCTCTAGGACGCTTAGTTTTTTTTTTAGGTTTTGGGTGGATTTTTTAGGTTTAGGTTTTGGGTGGATTTTTAAATTTTTTGGGGGTGGTCACGAATTAAAGTCCTTTTCGCTCTAGGACCCTTAGTTTAGGACATATGGGCAAAAGAAGTTTTTCATATAAAAATTTCAATTTTTTTAGGTTTAGGGTGGATTTTTCAATTTTTTGGGGGTGGTCACGAATTAAAGTCCTTTTCGCTCTAGGACGCTTAGTTTAGGAGATATGGGCTAAAGAAGTTTTTCATATAAAAATTTCAATTTTTTTAGGTTTTGGGTGGATTTTTCAATTTTTTGGGGGTGGTCACGAATTAAAGTCCTTTTCGCTCTAGGACGCTTAGTTTAGGAGATATGGGCAAAAGAAGATTTTCAGATAAAAATTTCAATTTTTTTAGGTTTTGGGTGGATTTTTCAATTTTTTGGGGGTGGTCACGAATTAAAGTCCTTTTCGCTCTAGGAGGCTTAGTTTAGGAGATATGGGCAAAAGAAGTTTTTCGTATAAAAATTTCAATTTTTTTAAGTTTTGGGTGGATTTTTCAATTTTTTGGGGGAGGTCACGAATTAAAGTCCTTTTCGCTCTAGGACGCATATTTAAGGAGATATGGGCAAAAGAAGTTTTTCATATAAAAATTTCAATTTTTTTAGGTTTTGGGTGGATTTTTCAATTTTTTGGCGGTGGTCTCGAATTAAAGTCCTTTTCGCTCTAGGACGCTTAGTTTAGGAGATATGGGCAAAAGAAGTTTTTCATATAAAAATTTCAATTTTTTTAGGTTTTGGGTGGATTTTTAAATTTTTTGGGGGTGGTCACGAATTAAAGTCCTTTTCGCTCTAGGACGCTTAGTTTAGGAGATATGGGCAAAAGAAGTTTTTCATATAAAAATTTCAATTTTTTTAGGTTTTGGGTGGATTTTTAAATTTTTTAGTGGTGGTCACGAATTAAAGTCCTTTTCGCTCTAGGACGCATATTTAAGGAGATATGGGCAAAAGAAGTTTTTCATATAAAAATTTCAATTTTTTTAGGTTTTGGGTGGATTTTGCAATTTTTTGGCGGTGGTCACGAATTAAAGTCCTTTTCGCTCTAGGACGCTTAGTTTAGGAGATATGGGCAAAAGAAGTTTTTCATATAAAAATTTAATTTTTTTTAGGTTTTGGGTGGATTTTTCAATTTTTTGGGGGTGGTCACGAATTAAAGTCCTTTTCGCTCTAGGACGCATATTTAAGGAGATATGGGCAAAAGAAGTTTTTCATATAAAAGTTTCAATTTTTTTAGGTTTTGGGTGGATTTTTCAATTTTTTGGCGGTGGTCACGAATTAAAGTCCTTTTCGCTCTAGGACGCTTAGTTTAGGAGATATGGGCAAAAGAAGTTTTTCATATAAAAAATTCAATTTTTTTAGGTTTAGGGTGGATTTTTCAATTTTTTGGGGGTGGTCACGAATTAAAGTCCTTTTCGCTCTAGGACGCTTAGTTTAGGAGATATGGGCAAAAGAAGTTTTTCATATAAAAATTTCAATTTTTTTAGGTTTTGGGTGGATTTTTCAATTTTTTGGGGGTGGTCACGAATTAAAGTCCTTTTTGCTCTAGGACGCTTAGTTTTTTTTTTAGGTTTTGGGTGGATTTTTTAGGTTTAGGTTTTGGGTGGATTTTTAAATTTTTTGGGGGTGGTCACGAATTAAAGTCCTTTTCGCTCTAGGACGCTTAGTTTAGGAGATATGGGCAAAAGAAGATTTTCAGATAAAAATTTCAATTTTTTTAGGTTTTGGGTGGATTTTTCAATTTTTTGGGGGTGGTCACGAATTAAAGTCCTTTTCGCTCTAGGAGGCTTAGTTTAGGAGATATGGGCAAAAGAAGTTTTTCGTATAAAAATTTCAATTTTTTTAAGTTTTGGGTGGATTTTTCAATTTTTTGGGGGAGGTCACGAATTAAAGTCCTTTTCGCTCTAGGACGCATATTTAAGGAGATATGGGCAAAAGAAGTTTTTCATATAAAAATTTCAATTTTTTTAGGTTTTGGGTGGATTTTTCAATTTTTTGGCGGTGGTCTCGAATTAAAGTCCTTTTCGCTCTAGGACGCTTAGTTTAGGAGATATGGGCAAAAGAAGTTTTTCATATAAAAATTTCAATTTTTTTAGGTTTTGGGTGGATTTTTAAATTTTTTGGGGGTGGTCACGAATTAAAGTCCTTTTCGCTCTAGGACGCTTAGTTTAGGAGATATGGGCAAAAGAAGTTTTTCATATAAAAATTTCAATTTTTTTAGGTTTTGGGTGGATTTTTAAATTTTTTAGTGGTGGTCACGAATTAAAGTCCTTTTCGCTCTAGGACGCATATTTAAGGAGATATGGGCAAAAGAAGTTTTTCATATAAAAATTTCAATTTTTTTAGGTTTTGGGTGGATTTTGCAATTTTTTGGCGGTGGTCACGAATTAAAGTCCTTTTCGCTCTAGGACGCTTAGTTTAGGAGATATGGGCAAAAGAAGTTTTTCATATAAAAATTTAATTTTTTTTAGGTTTTGGGTGGATTTTTCAATTTTTTGGGGGTGGTCACGAATTAAAGTCCTTTTCGCTCTAGGACGCATATTTAAGGAGATATGGGCAAAAGAAGTTTTTCATATAAAAGTTTCAATTTTTTTAGGTTTTGGGTGGATTTTTCAATTTTTTGGCGGTGGTCACGAATTAAAGTCCTTTTCGCTCTAGGACGCTTAGTTTAGGAGATATGGGCAAAAGAAGTTTTTCATATAAAAAATTCAATTTTTTTAGGTTTAGGGTGGATTTTTCAATTTTTTGGGGGTGGTCACGAATTAAAGTCCTTTTCGCTCTAGGACGCATATTTAATGAGATATGGGCAAAAGAAGTTTTTCATATAAAAATTTCAATTTTTTTAGGTTTTGGGTGGATTTTTCAATTTTTTGGCGGTGGTCACGAATTAAAGTCCTTTTCGCTCTAGGAAGCATATTTAAGGAGATATAGGCAAAAGAAGTTTTTCATATAAAAATTTCAATTTTTTTAGGTTTTGGGTGGATTTTTCAATTGTTTGGGGGTGGTCACGATTTAAAGTCCTTTTCGCTCTAGGACGCTTAGTTTAGGAGATATGGGCAAAAGAAGATTTTCAGATAAAAATTTCAATTTTTTTAGGTTTTGGGTGGATTTTTCAATTTTTTGGGGGTGGTCACGAATTAAAGTCCTTTTCGCTCTAGGACGCTTAGTTTAGGAGATATGGGCAAAAGAAGTTTTTCGTATAAAAATTTCAATTTTTTTAGGTTTTGGGTGGATTTTTCAATTTTTTGGGGGAGGTCACGAATTAAAGTCCTTTTCGCTCTAGGACGCATATTTAAGGAGATATGGGCAAAAGAAGTTTTTCATATAAAAATTTCAATTTTTTTAGGTTTTGGGTGGATTTTTCAATTTTTTGGCGGTGGTCTCGAATTAAAGTCCTTTTCGCTCTAGGACGCTTAGTTTAGGAGATATGGGCAAAAGAAGTTTTTCATATAAAAATTTCAATTTTTTTAGGTTTTGGGTGGATTTTTAAATTTTTTGGGGGTGGTCACGAATTAAAGTCCTTTTCGCTCTAGGACGCTTAGTTTAGGAGATATGGGCAAAAGAAGTTTTTCATATAAAAATTTCAATTTTTTTAGGTTTTGGGTGGATTTTTAAATTTTTTAGTGGTGGTCACGAATTAAAGTCCTTTTCGCTCTAGGACGCATATTTAAGGAGATATGGGCAAAAGAAGTTTTTCATATAAAAATTTCAATTTTTTTAGGTTTTGGGTGGATTTTGCAATTTTTTGGCGGTGGTCACGAATTAAAGTCCTTTTCGCTCTAGGACGCTTAGTTTAGGAGATATGGGCAAAAGAAGTTTTTCATATAAAAATTTAATTTTTTTTAGGTTTTGGGTGGATTTTTCAATTTTTTGGGGGTGGTCACGAATTAAAGTCCTTTTCGCTCTAGGACGCATATTTAAGGAGATATGGGCAAAAGAAGTTTTTCATATAAAAGTTACAATTTTTTTAGGTTTTGGGTGGATTTTTCAATTTTTTGGCGGTAGTCACGAATTAAAGTCCTTTTCGCTCTAGGACGCTTAGTTTAGGAGATATGGGCAAAAGAAGTTTTTCATATAAAAATTTCAATTTTTTTAGGTTTAGGGTGGATTTTTCAATTTTTTGGGGGTGGTCACGAATTAAAGTCCTTTTCGCTCTAGGACGCTTAGTTTAGGAGATATGGGCAAAAGAAGTTTTTCATATAAAAATTTCAATTTTTTTAGGTTTTGGGTGGATTTTTAAATTTTTTGGGGGTGGTCACGAATTAAAGTCCTTTTCGCTCTAGGACGCATATTTAAGGAGATATGGGCAAAAGAAGTTTTTCATATAAAAATTTCAATTTTTTTAGGTTTTGGGTGGATTTTTCAATTTTTTGGGGGTGGTCACGAATTAAAGTCCTTTTCGCTCTAGGACGCTTAGTTTAGGAGATATGGGCAAAAGAAGTTTTTCATATAAAAATTTCAATTTTTTTAGGTTTTGGGTGGATTTTTCAATTTTTTGGGGGTGGTCACGAATTAAAGTCCTTTTCGCTCTAGGACGCATATTTAATGAGATATGGGCAAAAGAAGTTTTTCATATAAAAATTTCAATTTTTTTAGGTTTTGGGTGGATTTTTCAATTTTTTGGCGGTGGTCACGAATTAAAGTCCTTTTCGCTCTAGGAAGCATATTTAAGGAGATATAGGCAAAAGAAGTTTTTCATATAAAAATTTCAATTTTTTTAGGTTTTGGGTGGATTTTTCAATTTTTTGGGGGTGGTCACGAATTAAAGTCCTTTTCGCTCTAGGACGCATATTTAAGGAGATATGGGCAAAAGAAGTTTTTCATATAAAAGTTTCAATTTTTTTAGGCTTTGGGTGGATTTTTCAATTTTTTGGCGGTGGTCACGAATTAAAGTCCTTTTCGCTCTAGGACGCTTAGTTTAGGAGATATGGGCAAAAGAAGTTTTTCATATAAAAATTTCAATTTTTTTAGGTTTTGGGTGGATTTTTCAATTTTTGGGGGTGGTCACGAATTAAAGACCTTTTCGCTCTAGGACGCTTAGTTTTTTTTTAGGTTTTGGGTGGATTTTTTAGGTTTAGGTTTTGGGTGGATTTTTAAATTTTTTGGGGGTGGTCACGAATTAAAGTCCTTTTCGCTCTAGGACGCTTAGTTTAGGACATATGGGCAAAAGAAGTTTTTCATATAAAAATTTATTTTTTTTTAGGTTTTGGGTGGATTTTTCAATTTTTTGGGGTGGTCACGAATTAAAGTCCTTTTTGCTCTAGGACGCATATTTAAGGAGATATGGGCAAAAGAAGTTTTTCATATAAAAATTTCAATTTTTTTAGGTTTAGGGTGGATTTTTCAATTTTTTGGGGGTGGTCACGAATTAAAGTCCTTTTCGCTCTAGGACGCATATTTAAGGAGATATGGGCAAAAGAAGTTTTTCATATAAAAATTTCAATTTTTTTAGGTTTTGGGTGGATTTTTCAATTTTTTGGCGGTGGTCTCGAATTAAAGTCCTTTTCGCTCTAGGACGCTTAGTTTAGGAGATATGGGCAAAAGAAGTTTTTCATATAAAAATTTCAATTTTTTTAGGTTTTGGGTGGATTTTTAAATTTTTTGGGGGTGGTCACGAATTAAAGTCCTTTTCGCTCTAGGACGCTTAGTTTAGGAGATATGGGCAAAAGAAGTTTTTCATATAAAAATTTCAATTTTTTTAGGTTTTGGGTGGATTTTTAAATTTTTTAGTGGTGGTCACGAATTAAAGTCCTTTTCGCTCTAGGACGCATATTTAAGGAGATATGGGCAAAAGAAGTTTTTCATATAAAAATTTCAATTTTTTTAGGTTTTGGGTGGATTTTGCAATTTTTTGGCGGTGGTCACGAATTAAAGTCCTTTTCGCTCTAGGACGCTTAGTTTAGGAGATATGGGCAAAAGAAGTTTTTCATATAAAAATTTAATTTTTTTTAGGTTTTGGGTGGATTTTTCAATTTTTTGGGGGTGGTCACGAATTAAAGTCCTTTTCGCTCTAGGACGCATATTTAAGGAGATATGGGCAAAAGAAGTTTTTCATATAAAAGTTTCAATTTTTTTAGGTTTTGGGTGGATTTTTCAATTTTTTGGCGGTGGTCACGAATTAAAGTCCTTTTCGCTCTAGGACGCTTAGTTTAGGAGATATGGGCAAAAGAAGTTTTTCATATAAAAATTTCAATTTTTTTAGGTTTAGGGTGGATTTTTCAATTTTTTGGGGGTGGTCACGAATTAAAGTCCTTTTCGCTCTAGGACGCTTAGTTTAGGAGATATGGGCAAAAGAAGTTTTTCATATAAAAATTTCAATTTTTTTAGGTTTTGGGTGGATTTTTCAATTTTTTGGGGGTGGTCACGAATTAAAGTCCTTTTCGCTCTAGGACGCATATTTAAGGAGATATGGGCAAAAGAAGTTTTTCATATAAAAATTTCAATTTTTTTAGGTTTTGGGTGGATTTTTCAATTTTTTGGGGGTGGTCACGAATTAAAGTCCTTTTCGCTCTAGGACGCTTAGTTTAGGAGATATGGGCAAAAGAAGTTTTTCATATAAAAATTTCAATTTTTTTAGGTTTTGGGTGGATTTTTCAATTTTTTGGGGGTGGTCACGAATTAAAGTCCTTTTCGCTCTAGGACGCATATTTAATGAGATATGGGCAAAAGAAGTTTTTCATATAAAAATTTCAATTTTTTTAGGTTTTGGGTGGATTTTTCAATTTTTTGGCGGTGGTCACGAATTAAAGTCCTTTTCGCTCTAGGAAGCATATTTAAGGAGATATAGGCAAAAGAAGTTTTTCATATAAAAATTTCAATTTTTTTAGGTTTTGGGTGGATTTTTAAATTTTTTGGGGGTGGTCACGAATTAAAGTCCTTTTTGCTCTAGGACGCATATTTAAGGAGATATGGGCAAAAGAAGTTTTTCATATAAAAGTTTCAATTTTTTTAGGCTTTGGGTGGATTTTGCAATTTTTTGGCGGTGGTCACGAATTAAAGTCCTTTTCGCTCTAGGACGCTTAGTTTAGGAGATATGGGCAAAAGAAGTTTTTCATATAAAAATTTCAATTTTTTTAGGTTTTGGGTGGATTTTTCAATTTTTTGGGGGTGGTCACGAATTAAAGTCCTTTTCGCTCTAGGACGCTTAGTTTTTTTTTAGGTTTTGGGTGGATTTTTTAGGTTTAGGTTTTGGGTGGATTTTTAAATTTTTTGGGGGTGGTCACGAATTAAAGTCCTTTTCGCTCTAGGACGCTTAGTTTAGGACATATGGGCAAAAGAAGTTTTTCATATAAAAATTTATTTTTTTTTAGGTTTTGGGTGGATTTTTAAATTTTTTGGGGTGGTCACGAATTAAAGTCCTTTTCGCTCTAGGACGCTTAGTTTAGGAGATATGGGCAAAAGAAGTTTTTCATATAAAAATTTCAATTTTTTTAGGTTTTGGGTGGATTTTTCAATTTTTTGGGGGTGGTCACGAATTAAAGTCCTTTTCGCTCTAGGACGCTTAGTTTAGGAGATATGGGCAAAAGAAGTTTTTCATCTAAAAATTTCAATTTTTTTAAGTTTTGGGTGGATTTTTCAATTTTTTGGGGGTGGTCACGAATTAAAGTCCTTTTCGCTCTAGGACGCTTAGTTTAGGAGATATGGGCAAAAGAAGTTTTTCATATAAAAATTTCAATTTTTTTAGGTTTTGGGTGGATTTTTCAATTTTTTGGCGGTGGTCACGAATTAAAGTCCTTTTCGCTCTAGGACGTATATTTAAGGAGATATGGGCAAAAGAAGTTTTTCATATAAAAATTTCATTTTTTTTAGGTTTTGGGTGGATTTTTCAATTTTTTGGGGGTGGTCACGAATTAAAGTCCTTTTCGCTCTAGGACGCTTAGTTTAGGAGATATGGGCAAAAGAAGTTTTTCGTATAAAAATTTCAATTTTTTTAGGTTTTGAGTGGATTTTTCAATTTTTTGGGGGTGGTCACGAATTAAAGTCCTTTTCGCTCTAGGACGCTTAGTTTAGGAGATATGGGCAAAAGAAGTTTTCCATATAAAAATTTCAATTTTTTTAGGTTTTGAGTGGATTTTTCAACTTTTTGGGGGTGGTCACGAATTAAAGTCCTTTTCGCTCTAAGACGCATATTTAAGGAGATATGGGCAAAAGAAGTTTTTCATATAAAAATTTCAATTTTTTTAGGTTTTGGGTGGATTTTTCAATTTTTTGGGGGTGGTCACGAATTAAAGTCCTTTTCGCTCTAGGACGCATATTTAAGGAGATATGGGCAAAAGAAGTTTTTCATATAAAAATTTCAATGTTTTTAGGTTTTGGGTGGATTTTTCAATTTTTTGGGGGAGGTCACGAATTAAAGTCCTTTTCGCTCTAGGACGCATATTTAAGGAGATATGGGCAAAAGAAGTTTTCAATTTTTTTAGGTTTTGGGTGGATTTTTCAATTTTTTGGGGGTGGTCACGAATTAAAGTCCTTTTCGCTCTAGGACGCATATTTAAGGAGATATGGGCAAAAGAAGTTTTTCATATAAAAATTTCAATTTTTTTAGGTTTTGGGTGGATTTTTCAATTTTTAGGGGAGGTCACGAATTAAAGTCCTTTTCGCTCTAGGACGCATATTTAAGGAGATATGGGCAAAAGAAGTTTTTCATATAAAAATTTAATTTTTTTAGGTTTTGGGTGGATTTTTCAATTTTTTGGGGGTGGTCACGAATTAAAGTCCTTTTCGCTCTAGGACGCTTAGTTTAGGAGATATGGGCAAAAGAAGTTTTTCATATAAAAATTTCAATTTTTTTAGGTTTTGGGTGGATTTTTCAATTTTTTGGGGGTGGTTACGAATTAAAGTCCTTTTCGCTCTAGGACGCTTACTTTAGGAGATATGGACAAAAGAAGTTTTTCATATAAAAATTTAAATTTTTTTAGGTTTTGGGTGGATTTTTCAATTTTTTGGGGGAGGTCACGAATTAAAGTCCTTTTCGCTCTAGGAGGCATATTTAAGGAGATATGGGCAAAAGAAGTTTTTCGTATAAAAATTTAAATTTTTTTAGGTTTTGGGTGGATTTTTCAATTTTTTGGGGGTGGTCACGAATTAAAGTCCTTTTCGCTCTAGGACGCATATTTAAGGAGATATGGGCAAAAGAAGTTTTTCATATAAAAATTTAAATTTTTTTAGGTTTTGGGTGGATTTTTCAATTTTTTGGCGGTGGTCACGAATTAAAGTCCTTTTCGCTCTAGGACGCTTAGTTTAGGAGATATGGGCAAAAGAAGTTTTTCATATAAAAATTTCAATTTTTTTAGGTTTTGGGTGGATTTTTCAATTTTTTGGGGGTGGTCACGAATTAAAGTCCTTTTCGCTCTAGGACGCTTAGTTTAGGAGATATGGGCAAAAGAAGTTTTTCATATAAAAATTTCAATTTTTTTAGGTTTTGGGTGGATTTTTCAATTTTTAGGGGAGGTCACGAATTAAAGTCCTTTTCGCTCTAGGACGCATATTTAAGGAGATATGGGCAAAAGAAGTTTTTCATATAAAAATTTAATTTTTTTAGGTTTTGGGTGGATTTTTCAATTTTTTGGGGGTGGTCACGAATTAAAGTCCTTTTCGCTCTAGGACGCTTAGTTTAGGAGATATGGGCAAAAGAAGTTTTTCATATAAAAATTTCAATTTTTTTAGGATTTGAGTGGATTTTTCAAATTTTTGGGGGTGGTTACGAATTAAAATCCTTTTTACTCTAGGACGCTTAGTTTAAGTGATATGGGCAAAAGAAGTTTTTCATATAAAAATTTCAATTTTTTAGGTTTTGGGTGGATTTTTCAATTTATTGGGGGTGGTCACGAATTAAAGTCCTTTTCGCTCTAGGACGCATATTTAAGGAGATATGGGCAAAAGAAGTTTTTCATATAAAAATTTCAATTTTTTTAGGTTTTGGGTGGATTTTTCAATTTTTTGGCGGTGGTCACGAATTAAAGTCTTTTTTGCTCTAGGACGCATATTTAAGGAGATATGGGCAAAAGAAGTTTTTCATATAAAAATTTCAATTTTTTTTAGGTTTTGAGTGGATTTTTCAATCTTTTGGGGGAGGTCACGAATTAAAGTCCTCTTCGCTCTAGGACGCTTAGTTTAGGAGATATGGGCAAAAGAAGTTTTCCATATAAAAATTTCAATTTTTTTAGGTTTTGAGTGCATTTTTAAATTTTTTGGGGGTGGTCACGAATTAAAGTTCTTTTCGCTCTAGGACGCATATTTAAGGAGATATGGGCAAAAGAAGTTTTTCATATAAAAATTTCATTTTTTTTAGGTTTTGGGTGGATTTTTCAATTTTTTGGGGGAGGTCACGAATTAAAGTCCTTTTCGCTCTAGGACGCATATTTAAGGAGATATGGGCAAAAGAAGTTTTTCATATAAAAATTTCAATTTTTTAGGTTTTGAGTGGATTTTTCAATTTTTTGGCGGTGGTCACGAATTAAAGTCCTTTTCGCTCTAGGAGGCATATTTAAGGAGATATGGGCAAAAGAAGTTTTTCATATAAAAATTTCAATTTTTTTAGGTTTTGGGTGGATTTTTCAATTTTTTGGGGGTGGTCACGAATTAAAGTCCTTTTTGCTCTAGGACGCATATTTAAGGAGATATGGGCAAAAGAAGTTTTTCATATAAAAATTTCAATTTTTTAGGTTTTGGGTGGATTTTTCAATTTTTTGGGGGTGGTCACGAATTAAAGTCCTTTTCGCTCTAGGACGCATATTTAAGGAGATATGGCAAAAGAAGTTTTTAGTATAAAAATTTCAATTTTTTTAAGTTTTGAGTGGATTTTTCAATTTTTTGGGGGTGGTCACGAATTAAAGTCCTTTTCGCTCTAGGACGCTTAGTTTAGGAGATATGGGCAAAAGAAGTTTTTCATATAAAAATTACAATTTTTTAGGTTTTGGGTGGATTTTTCAATTTTTTGGCGGTGGTCACGAATTAAAGTCCTCTTCGCTCTAGGACGCATATTTAAGGAGATATGGGCAAAAGAAGTTTTTCATATAAAAATTTCAATTTTTTTAGGTTTTGGGTGGATTTTTCAATTTTTTGGGGGTGGTCACGAATTAAAGTCCTTTTCGCTCTAGGACGCTTAGTTTAGGAGATATGGGCAAAATAAGTTTTTCATATAAAAATTTAAATTTTTTTAGGTTTTGGGTGGATTTTTCAATTTTTTGGGGGAGGTCACGAATTAAAGTCCTTTTCGCTCTAGGAGGCATATTTAAGGAGATATGGGCAAAAGAAGTTTTTCATATAAAAATTTCAATTTTTTTAGGTTTTGGGTGGATTTTTTAATTTTTTGGGGGAGGTCACGAATTAAAGTCCTTTTCGCTCTAGGACGCATATTTAAGGAGATATGGGCAAAAGAAGTTTTTCATATAAAAATTTCAATTTTTTAGGTTTTGAGTGGATTTTTCAATTTTTTGGGGGTGGTCACGAATTAAAGTCCTCTTCGCTCTAGGACGCTTAGTTTAGGAGATATGGGCACAAGAAGTTTTTCATATAAAAATTTCAATTTTTTTAGGTTTTGGGTGGATTTTTCAATTTTTTGGCGGTGGTCACGAATTAAAGTCCTCTTCGCTCTAGGACGCATATTTAAGGAGATATGGGCAAAAGAAGTTTTTCATATAAAAATTTCAATTTTTTTAGGTTTTGGGTGGATTTTTCAATTTTATGGGGGAGGTCACGAATTAAAGTCCTTTTCGCTCTAGGACGCATATTTAAGGAGATATGGCAAAAGAAGTTTTTAGTATAAAAATTTCAGTTTTTTTAAGTTTTGAGTGGATTTTTTAATTTTTTGGGGGTGGTCACGAATTAAAGTCCTTTTCGCTCTAGGACGCTTAGTTTAGGAGATATGGGCACAAGAAGTTTTTCATATAAAAATTTCAATTTTTTTAGGTTTTGGGTGGATTTTTCAATTTTTTGGCGGTGGTCACGAATTAAAGTCCTCTTCGCTCTAGGACGCATATTTAAGGAGATATGGGCAAAAGAAGTTTTTCATATAAAAATTTCAATTTTTTTAGGTTTTGGGTGGATTTTTCAATTTTGTGGGGGTGGTCACGAATTAAAGTCCTTTTCGCTCTAGGACGCTTAGTTTAGGAGATATGGGCAAAAGAAGTTTTTCATATAAAAATTTCAATTTTTTTAGGTTTTGTGGTGGTCACGAATTAAAGTCCTTTTTGCTCTAGGACGCATATTTAAGGAGATATGGGCAAAAGGAGTTTTTCATATAAAAATTTCTATTTTTTTACGTTTTGGGTGGATTTTTCAATTTTTTGGGGGAGGTCACGAATTAAAGTCCTCTTCGCTCTAGGACGCTTAGTTTAGGAGATATGGGCAAAAGAAGTTTTCCATATAAAAATTTAAATTTTTTTAGGTTTTGAGTGCATTTTTAATTTTTTGGGGGTGGTCACGAATTAAAGTTCTTTTCGCTCTAGGACGCATATTTAAGGAGATATGGGCAAAAGAAGTTTTTCATATAAAAATTTCAATTTTTTTAGGTTTTGGTGGATTTTTCAATTTTTTGGGGGTGGTCACGAATTAAAGTCCTTTTCGCTCTAGGACGCATATTTAAGGAGATATGGGCAAAAGAAGTTTTTCATATAAAAATTTCAATTTTTTTAGGTTTTGAGTGGATTTTTCAATTTTTTGGGGGTGGTCACGAATTAAAGTCCTTTTCGCTCTAGGACGCTTAGTTTAGGAGATATGGGCAAAAGAAGTTTTTCATATAAAAATTTCAATTTTTTAGGTTTTGGGTGGATTTTTCAATTTTTTGGCGGTGGTCACGAATTAAAGTCCTCTTCGCTCTAGGACGCATATTTAAGGAGATATGGGCAAAAGAAGTTTTTCATATAAAAATTTCAATTTTTTTAGGTTTTGGGTGGATTTTTCAATTTTTTGGGGGAGGTCACGAATTAAAGTCCTTTTCGCTCTAGGAGGCATATTTAAGGAGATATGGGCAAAAGAAGTTTTTCATATAAAAATTTCAATTTTTTTAGGTTTTGGGTGGATTTTTCAATTTTTTGGGGGAGGTCACGAATTAAAGTCCTTTTCGCTCTAGGACGCATATTTAAGGAGATATGGGCAAAAGAAGTTTTTCGTATAAAAATTTCAATTTTTTTAGGTTTTGAGTGGATTTTTCAATTTTTTGGCGGTGGTCACGAATTAAGAGATATGGGCAAAAGAAGTTTTTCATATAAAAATTTCAATTTTTTTAGGTTTTGGGTGGATTTTTCAATTTTTTGCGGTGGTCACGAATTAAAGTCCTTTTTGCTCTAGGACGCATATTTAAGGAGATATGGGCAAAAGAAGTTTTTCATATAAAAATTTCAATTTTTGTTAGGTTTTGGGTGGATTTTTCAATTTTTTGGGGGAGGTCACGAATTAAAGTCCTCTTCGATCTAGGACGCTTAGTTTAGGAGATATGGGCAAAATAAGTTTTTCATATAAAAATTTAAATTTTTTTAGGTTTTGGGTGGATTTTTCAATTTTTTGGGGGAGGTCACGAATTAAAGTCCTTTTCGCTCTAGGAGGCATATTTAAGGAGATATGGGCAAAAGAAGTTTTTCATATAAAAATTTCAATTTTTTTAGGTTTTGGGTGGATTTTTCAATTTTTTGGGGGAGGTCACGAATTAAAGTCCTTTTCGCTCTAGGACGCATATTTAAGGAGATATGGGCAAAAGAAGTTTTTCGTATAAAAATTTCAATTTTTTTAGGTTTTGAGTGGATTTTTCAATTTTTTGGCGGTGGTCACGAATTAAAGTCCTTTTCGCTCTAGGAGGCATATTTAAGGAGATATGGGCAAAAGACGTTTTTCATATAAAAATTTCAATTTTTTTAGGTTTTGGTTGGATTTTTCAATTTTTTGGGGGAGGTCACGAATTAAAGTCCTTTTCGCTCTAGGACGCATATTTAAGGAGATATGGGCAAAAGAAGTTTTTCGTATAAAAATTTCAATTTTTTTAGGTTTTGAGTGGATTTTTGATTTTTTTGGCGGTGGTCACGAATTAAAGTTCTTTTCGCTCTAGGACGCATATTTAAGGAGATATGGGCAAAAGAAGTTTTTCATATAAAAATTTAAATTTTTTTAGGTTTTGGTGGATTTTTCAATTTTTTGGGGGTGGTCACGAATTAAAGTCCTTTTCGCTCTAGGACGCTTAGTTTAGGAGATATCGGCAAAAGAAGTTTTTCATATAAAAATTTCAATTTTTTTAGGTTTTGAGTACATTTTTCAATTTTTTGGGGGTGGTCACGAATTAAAGTTCTTTTCGCTCTAGGACGCATATTTAAGGAGATATGGGTCACGAATTAAAGTCCTCTTCGCTCTAGGACGCATATTTAAGGAGATATGGGCAAAAGAAGTTTTTCATATAAAAATTTCAATTTTTTTTAGGTTTTGGGTGGATTTTTCAATTTTTTGGGGGTTGTCACGAATTAAAGTCCTTTTCGCTCTAGGACGCTTAGTTTAGGAGATATGGGCAAAAGAAGTTTTTCATATAAAAATTTAAATTTTTTAAGGTTTTGGGTGGATTTTTCAATTTTTTGGGGGACGTCACGAATTAAAGTCCTTTTCGCTCTAGGAGGCATATTTAAGGAGATATGGGCAAAAGAAGTTTTTCATATAAAAATTTCAATTTTTTTAGGTTTTGGGTGGATTTTTCAATTTTTTGGGGGAGGTCACGAATTAAAGTCCTTTTCGCTCTAGGACGCATATTTAAGGAGATATGGGCAAAAGAAGTTTTTCATATAAAAATTTCAATTTTTTTAAGTTTTGAGTGGATTTTTCAATTTTTTGGGGGTGGTCACGAATTAAAGTCCTTTTCGCTCTAGGACGCTTAGTTTAGGAGATATGGGCAAAAGAAGTTTTTCATATAAAAATTTAATTTTTTTAGGTTTTGGGTGGATTTTTCAATATTTTGGGGGAGGTCACGAATTAAAGTCCTTTTCGCTCTAGGAGGCATATTTAAGAAGATATGGGCAAAAGAAGTTTTTCATATAAAAATTTCAATTTTTTTAGGTTTTGGGTGGATTTTTCAATTTTTTGGGGGTGGTCACGAATTAAAGTCCTTTTCGCTCTAGGACGCTTAGTTTAGGAGATATGGGCAAAAGAAGTTTTTCATATAAAAATTTCAATTTTTTTAGGTTTTGGGTGGATTTTTCAATTTTTTGGGGGTGGTCACGAATTAAAGTCCTTTTCGCTCTAGGACGCTTAGTTTAGGAGATATAGGCAAAAGAAGTTTTTCATATAAAAATTTCAATTTTTTTAGGTTTTGGGTGGATTTTTCAATTTTTTGGGGGTGGTCACGAATTAAAGTCCTTTTCGCTCTAGGACGCTTAGTTTAGGAGATATGGGCAAAAGAAGTTTTCCATATAAAAATTTCAATTTTTTTAGGTTTTGAGTGGATTTTTCAACTTTTTGGGGGAGGTCACGAATTAAAGTCCTCTTCGCTCTAGGACGCTTAGTTTAGGAGATATGGGCAAAAGAAGTTTTTCATATAAAAATTTCAATTTTTTTAGGTTTTGGGTGGATTTTTCAATTTTTTGGGGGTGGTCACGAATTAAAGTCCTTTTCGCTCTAAGACGCATATTTAAGGAGATATGGGCAAAAGAAGTTTTTCATATAAAAATTTCAATGTTTTTAGGTTTTGGGTGGATTTTTCAATTTGTTGGGGGTGGTCACGAATTAAAGTCCTTTTCGCTCTAGGACGCTTAGTTTAGGAGATATGGGCAAAAGAAGTTTTTCATATAAAAATTTCAATTTTTTTAGGTTTTGAGTGGATTTTTCGATTTTTTGGGGGTGGTCACGAATTAAAGTCCTTTTCGCTCTAGGACGCATATTTAAGGAGATATGGGCAAAAGAAGTTTTTCATATAAAAATTTCAATTTTTTTAGGTTTTGGGTGGATTTTTCAATTTTTTGGGGGTGGTCACGAATTAAAGTCCTTTTCGCTATAGGACGCATATTTAAGGAGATATGGGCAAAAGAAGTATTTCGTATAAAAATTTCAATTTTTTTAGGTTTTGGGTGGATTTTTCAATTTTTTGGGGGTGGTCACGAATTAAAGTCCTTTTCGCTCTAGGACGCATATTTAAGGAGATATGGGCAAAAGAAGTTTTTCATATAAAAATTTCAATTTTTTTAGGTTTTGGGTGGATTTTTCAATTTTTTGGGGGTGGTCACGAATTAAAGTCCTTTTCGCTCTAGGACGCTTAGTTTAGGAGATATGGGCAAAAGAAGTTTTTCATATAAAAATTTCAATTTTTTTAGGTTTTGGGTGGATTTTTCAATTTGTTGGGGGTGGTCACGAATTAAAGTCCTTTTCGCTCTAGGACGCATATTTAAGGAGATATGGGCAAAAGAAGTTTTTCATATAAAAATTTCAATTTTTTTAGGTTTTGGGTGGATTTTTCAATTTTTTGGGGGTGGTCACGAATTAAAGTCCTTTTCGCTCTAGGACGCATATTTAAGGAGATATGGGCAAAAGAAGTTTTTCATATAAAAATTTCAATTTTTTTAGGTTTTGGGTGGATTTTTCAATTTTTTGGGGGTGGTCACGAATTAAAGTCCTTTTCGCTCTAGGACGCTTAGTTTAGGAGATATGGGCAAAAGAAGTTTTTCATATAAAAATTTCAATTTTTTTAGGTTTTGGGTGGATTTTTTAATTTTTTGGGGGTGGTCACGAATTAAAGTCCTTTTCGCTCTAGGACGCATACTTAAGGAGATATGGGCAAAAGAAGTTTTTCATATAAAAATTTCAATTTTTTTAGGTTTTGGGTGGATTTTTCAATTTTTTGGCGGTGGTCACGAATTAAAGTCCTTTTCGCTCTAGGACGCTTAGTTTAGGAGATATGGGCAAAAGAAGTTTATCATATAAAAATTTCAATTTTTTTAGGTTTTGGGTGGATTTTTCAATTTTTTGGGGGTGGTCACGAATTAAAGTCCTTTTCGCTCTAGGACGCTTAGTTTAGGAGATATGGGCAAAAGAAGTTTTTCATATAAAAATTTCAATTTTTTTAGGTTTTGAGTGGATTTTTCGATTTTTTGGGGGTGGTCACGAATTAAAGTCCTTTTCGCTCTAGGACGCATATTTAAGGAGATATGGGCAAAAGAAGTTTTTCATATAAAAATTTCAATTTTTTTAGGTTTTGGGTGGATTTTTCAATTTTTTGGGGGTGGTCACGAATTAAAGTCCTTTTCGCTATAGGACGCATATTTAAGGAGATATGGGCAAAAGAAGTATTTCGTATAAAAATTTCAATTTTTTTAGGTTTTGGGTGGATTTTTCAATTTTTTGGGGGTGGTCACGAATTAAAGTCCTTTTCGCTCTAGGACGCATATTTAAGGAGATATGGGCAAAAGAAGTTTTTCATATAAAAATTTCAATTTTTTTAGGTTTTGGGTGGATTTTTAAATTTTTTGGGGGTGGTCACGAATTAATGTCCTTTTCGCTCTAGGACGCTTAGTTTAGGAGATATGGGCAAAAGAAGTTTTTCGTATAAAAATTTCAATTTTTTTAGGTTTTGGGTGGATTTTTTAATTTTTTGGGGGTGGTCACGAATTAAAGTCCTTTTCGCTTTAGGACGCATATTTAAGGAGATATGGGCAAAAGAAGTTTTTCATATAAAAATTTCAATTTTTTTAGGTTTTGGGTGGATTTTTCAATTTTTTGGGGGTGGTCACGAATTAAAGTCCTTTTCGCTCTAGGACGCATATTTAAGGAGATATGGGCAAAAGAAGTTTTTCATATAAAAATTTCAATTTTTTTAGGTTTTGGGTGGATTTTTCAATTTTTTGGGGGTGGTCACGAATTAAAGTCCTTTTCGCTCTAGGACGCTTAGTTTAGGAGATATGGGCAAAAGAAGTTTTTCATATAAAAATTTCAATTTTTTTAGGTTTTGGGTGGATTTTTTAATTTTTTGGGGGTGGTCACGAATTAAAGTCCTTTTCGCTCTAGGACGCATACTTAAGGAGATATGGGCAAAAGAAGTTTTTCATATAAAAATTTCAATTTTTTTAGGTTTTGGGTGGATTTTTCAATTTTTTGGCGGTGGTCACGAATTAAAGTCCTTTTCGCTCTAGGACGCTTAGTTTAGGAGATATGGGCAAAAGAAGTTTATCATATAAAAATTTCAATTTTTTTAGGTTTTGGGTGGATTTTTCAATTTTTTGGGGGTGGTCACGAATTAAAGTCCTTTTCGCTCTAGGACGCATATTTAAGGAGATATGGGCAAAAGAAGTTTTCCATATAAAAATTTCAATTTTTTTAGGTTTTGAGTGGATTTTTCAACTTTTTGGGGGAGGTCACGAATTAAAGTCCTTTTCGCTCTAGGACGCTTAGTTTAGGAGATATGGGCAAAAGAAGTTTTTCATATAAAAATTTCAATTTTTTTAGGTTTTGGGTGGATTTTTCAATTTTTTGGGGGTGGTCACGAATTAAAGTCCTTTTCGCTCTAAGACGCATATTTAAGGAGATATGGGCAAAAGAAGTTTTTCATATAAAAATTTCAATGTTTTTAGGTTTTGGATGGATTTTTCAATTTTTTGGGGGTGGTCACGAATTAAAGTCCTTTTCGCTCTAGGACGCTTAGTTTAGGAGATATGGGCAAAAGAAGTTTTTCATATAAAAATTTCAATTTTTTTAGGTTTTGGGTGGATTTTTAAATTTTTTGGGGGTGGTCACGAATTAATGTCCTTTTCGCTCTAGGACGCTTAGTTTAGGAGATATGGGCAAAAGAAGTTTTTCGTATAAAAATTTCAATTTTTTTAGGTTTTGGGTGGATTTTTTAATTTTTTGGGGGTGGTCACGAATTAAAGTCCTTTTCGCTTTAGGACGCATATTTAAGGAGATATGGGCAAAAGAAGTTTTTCATATAAAAATTTCAATTTTTTTAGGTTTTGGGTGGATTTTTCAATTTTTTGGCGGTGGTCACGAATTAAAGTCCTTTTCGCTCTAGGACGCTTAGTTTAGGAGATATGGGCAAAAGAAGTTTTTCATATAAAAATTTCAATTTTTTTAGGTTTTGGGTGGATTTTTCAATTTTTTGGGGGTGGTCACGAATTAAAGTCCTTTTCGCTCTAGGACGCTTAGTTTAGGAGATATGGGCAACATAAGTTTTTCATATAAAAATTTCAATTTTTTTAGGTTTTGGGTGGATTTTTCAATTTTTTGGGGGTGGTCACGAATTAAAGTCCTTTTCGCTCTAGGACGCATATTTAAGGAGATATGGGCAAAAGAAGTTTTTCATATAAAAATTTCAATTTTTTTAGGTTTTGGGTGGATTTTTCAATTTTTTGGGGGAGGTCACGAATTAAAGTCCTTTTCGCTCTAGGACGCATATTTAAGGAGATATGGGCAAAAGGAGTTTTTCATATAAAAATTTCAATTTTTTTGGGTTTTGAGTGGATTTTTCAAGATTTTGGGGGTGGTCACGAATTAAAGTCCTTTTCGCTCTAGGACGCATATTTAAGGAGATATGGGCAAAAGAAGTTTTTCATATAAAAATTTCAATTTTTTTAGGTTTTGGGTGGATTTTTCAATTTTTTGGGGGTGGTCACGAATTAAAGTCCTTTTCGCTCTAGGACGCATATTTAAGGAGATATGGGCAAAAGAAGTTTTTCATATAAAAATTTAAATTTTTTTAGGTTTTGGGTGGATTTTTCAATTTTTTGGGGGAGGTCACGAATTAAAGTCCTTTTCGCTCTAGGACGCATATTTAAGGAGATATGGGCAAAAGAAGTTTTTCATATAAAAATTTCAATTTTTTTAGGTTTTGGGTGGATTTTTCAATTTTTTGGGGGTGGTCACGAATTAAAGTCCTTTTCGCTCTAGGACGCATATTTAAGGAGCTATGGGCAAAAGAAGTTTTTCATATAAAAATTTCAATTTTTTTAGGTTTTGGGTGGATTTTTCAATTTTTTGGGGGTGGGTACGAATTAAAGTCCTTTTCGCTCTAGGACGCTTAGTTTAGGAGATATGGGCAAAAGAAGTTTTTCATATAAAAATTTCAATTTTTTTAGGTTTTGGGTGGATTTTTCAATTTTTTGGGGGAGGTCACGAATTAAAGTCCTTTTCGCTCTAGGACGCATATTTAAGGAGATATGGGCAAAAGAAGTTTTTCATATAAAAATTTCAATTTTTTTAGGTTTTGGGTGGATTTTTCAATTTTTTGGGGGTGGTCTCGAATTAAAGTCCTTTTCGCTCTAGGACGCTTAGTTTAGGAGATATGGGCAAAAGAAGTTTTCCATATAAAAATTTAAATTTTTTTAGGTTTTGAGTGGATTTTTCAACTTTTTGGGGGAGGTCAAGAATTAAAGTCCTCTTCGCTTTAGGACGGTTAGTTTAGGAGATATGGGCAAAAAAAGTTTTTCATATAAAAATTTCAATTTTTTTAGGTTTTGGGTGGATTTTAAAATTTTTTGGGGGTGGTCACGAATTAAAGTCCTTTTCGCTCTAGGACGCATATTTAAGGAGATATGGGCAAAAGAAGTTTTTCATATAAAAATTTCAATTTTTTTAGGTTTTGGTTGGATTTTTCAATTTTTTGGGGGAGGTCAAGAATTAAAGTCCTCTTCGCTTTAGGACGCTTAGTTTAGGAGATATGGGCAAAAAAAGTTTTTCATATAAACATTTCAATTTTTTTAGGTTTTGGGTGGATTTTTCAATTTTTTGGGGGTGGTCACGAATTAAAGTCCTTTTCGCTCTAGGACGCATATTTAAGGAGATATGGGCAAAAGAAGTTTTTCATATAAAAATTTAAATTTTTTTAGGTTTTGGGTGGATTTTTCAATTTTTTGGGGGAGGTCACGAATTAAAGTCCTTTTCGCTCTAGGACGCATATTTATGGAGATATGGGCAAAAGAAGTTTTTCATATAAAAATTTCAATTTTTTTAGGTTTTGGGTGGATTTTTCAATTTTTTGGGGGTGGTCACGAATTAAAGTCCTTTTCGCTCTAGGACGCATATTTAAGGAGATATGGGCAAAAGAAGTTTTTCATATAAAAATTTATTTTTTTTTAGGTTTTGGGTGGATTTTTCAATTTTTTGGGGGTGGTCACGAATTAAAGTCCTTTTCGCTCTAGGACGCATATTTAAGAAGATATGGGCAAAAGAAGTTTTTCGTATAAAAATTTCAATTTTTTTAGGTTTTGAGTGGATTTTTCAATTTTTTGGGGGTGGTCACGAATTAAAGTCCTTTTCGCTCTAGGACGCATATTTAAGGAGATATGGGCAAAAGAAGTTGTTCATATAAAAATTTCAATTTTTTTAGGTTTTGTGTGGATTTTTCAATTTTTTGGGGGTGGTCACGAATTAAAGTCCTTTTCGCTCTAGGACGCATATTTAAGGAGATATGGGCAAAAGAAGTTTTTCATATAAAAATTTCAATTTTTTTAGGTTTTGGGTGGATTTTTCAATTTTTTGGGGGAGGTCACGAATTAAAGTCCTTTTCGCTCTAGGACGCATATTTAAGGAGATATGGGCAAAAGAAGTTTTTCATATAAAAATTTCAATTTTTTTAGGTTTTGGGTGGATTTTTCAATTTTTTGGCGGTGGTCACGAATTAAAGTCCTTTTCGCTCTAGGACGCATATTTAAGGAGATATGGGCAAAAGAAGTTTTTCATATAAAAATTTCAATTTTTTTAGGTTTTGGGTGGATTTTTCAATTTTTTTGGGGGAGGTCACGAATTAAAGGCCTTTTCGCTCTAGGACGCTTAGTTTAGGAGATATGGGCAAAAGAAGTTTTTCATATAAAAATTTCAATTTTTTAGGTTTTGGGTGGATTTTTCAATTTTTTGGGGGTGGTCACGAATTAAAGTCCTTTTCGCTCTAGGACGCATATTTAAGGAGATATGGGCAAAAGAAGTTTTTCATATAAAAATTTAATTTTTTTTAGGTTTTGGGTGGATTTTTCAATTTTTTGGGGGTGGTCACGAATTAAAGTCCTTTTCGCTCTAGGACGCATATTTAAGGAGATATGGGCAAAAGAAGTTTTTCGTATAAAAATTTCAATTTTTTTAGGTTTTGAGTGGATTTTTCAATTTTTTGGGGGTGGTCACGAATTAAAGTCCTTTTCGCTCTAGGACGCATATTTAAGGAGATATGGGCAAAAGAAGTTTTTCATATAAAAATTTCAATTTTTTTAGGTTTTGGGTGGATTTTTCAATTTTTTGGGGGTGGTCAAGAATTAAAGTCCTCTTCGCTTTAGGACGGTTAGTTTAGGAGATATGGGCAAAAAAAGTTTTTCATATAAAAATTTCAATTTTTTTAGGTTTTGGGTGGATTTTAAAATTTTTTGGGGGTGGTCACGAATTAAAGTCCTTTTCGCTCTAGGACGCATATTTAAGGAGATATGGGCAAAAGAAGTTTTCCATATAAAAATTTAAATTTTTTTAGGTTTTGAGTGGATTTTTCAACTTTTTGGGGGAGGTCAAGAATTAAAGTCCTCTTCGCTTTAGGACGGTTAGTTTAGGAGATATGGGCAAAAAAAGTTTTTCATATAAAAATTTCAATTTTTTTAGGTTTTGGGTGGATTTTAAAATTTTTTGGGGGTGGTCACGAATTAAAGTCCTTTTCGCTCTAGGACGCATATTTAAGGAGATATGGGCAAAAGAAGTTTTTCATATAAAAATTTCAATTTTTTTAGGTTTTGGTTGGATTTTTCAATTTTTTGGGGGAGGTCAAGAATTAAAGTCCTCTTCGCTTTAGGACGCTTAGTTTAGGAGATATGGGCAAAAAAAGTTTTTCATATAAACATTTCAATTTTTTTAGGTTTTGGGTGGATTTTTCAATTTTTTGGGGGTGGTCACGAATTAAAGTCCTTTTCGCTCTAGGACGCATATTTAAGGAGATATGGGCAAAAGAAGTTTTTCATATAAAAATTTAAATTTTTTTAGGTTTTGGGTGGATTTTTCAATTTTTTGGGGGAGGTCACGAATTAAAGTCCTTTTCGCTCTAGGACGCATATTTATGGAGATATGGGCAAAAGAAGTTTTTCATATAAAAATTTCAATTTTTTTAGGTTTTGGGTGGATTTTTCAATTTTTTGGGGGTGGTCACGAATTAAAGTCCTTTTCGCTCTAGGACGCATATTTAAGGAGATATGGGCAAAAGAAGTTTTTCATATAAAAATTTATTTTTTTTTAGGTTTTGGGTGGATTTTTCAATTTTTTGGGGGTGGTCACGAATTAAAGTCCTTTTCGCTCTAGGACGCATATTTAAGAAGATATGGGCAAAAGAAGTTTTTCGTATAAAAATTTCAATTTTTTTAGGTTTTGAGTGGATTTTTCAATTTTTTGGGGGTGGTCACGAATTAAAGTCCTTTTCGCTCTAGGACGCATATTTAAGGAGATATGGGCAAAAGAAGTTGTTCATATAAAAATTTCAATTTTTTTAGGTTTTGTGTGGATTTTTCAATTTTTTGGGGGTGGTCACGAATTAAAGTCCTTTTCGCTCTAGGACGCATATTTAAGGAGATATGGGCAAAAGAAGTTTTTCATATAAAAATTTCAATTTTTTTAGGTTTTGGGTGGATTTTTCAATTTTTTGGGGGAGGTCACGAATTAAAGTCCTTTTCGCTCTAGGACGCATATTTAAGGAGATATGGGCAAAAGAAGTTTTTCATATAAAAATTTCAATTTTTTTAGGTTTTGGGTGGATTTTTCAATTTTTTGGCGGTGGTCACGAATTAAAGTCCTTTTCGCTCTAGGACGCATATTTAAGGAGATATGGGCAAAAGAAGTTTTTCATATAAAAATTTCAATTTTTTTAGGTTTTGGGTGGATTTTTCAATTTTTTTGGGGGAGGTCACGAATTAAAGGCCTTTTCGCTCTAGGACGCTTAGTTTAGGAGATATGGGCAAAAGAAGTTTTTCATATAAAAATTTCAATTTTTTAGGTTTTGGGTGGATTTTTCAATTTTTTGGGGGTGGTCACGAATTAAAGTCCTTTTCGCTCTAGGACGCATATTTAAGGAGATATGGGCAAAAGAAGTTTTTCATATAAAAATTTAATTTTTTTTAGGTTTTGGGTGGATTTTTCAATTTTTTGGGGGTGGTCACGAATTAAAGTCCTTTTCGCTCTAGGACGCATATTTAAGGAGATATGGGCAAAAGAAGTTTTTCGTATAAAAATTTCAATTTTTTTAGGTTTTGAGTGGATTTTTCAATTTTTTGGGGGTGGTCACGAATTAAAGTCCTTTTCGCTCTAGGACGCATATTTAAGGAGATATGGGCAAAAGAAGTTTTTCATATAAAAATTTCAATTTTTTTAGGTTTTGGGTGGATTTTTCAATTTTTTGGGGGTGGTCAAGAATTAAAGTCCTCTTCGCTTTAGGACGCTTAGTTTAGGAGATATGGGCAAAAAAAGTTTTTCATATAAACATTTCAATTTTTTTAGGTTTTGGGTGGATTTTTCAATTTTTTGGGGGTGGTCACGAATTAAAGTCCTTTTCGCTCTAGGACGCATATTTAAGGAGATATGGGCAAAAGAAGTTTTTCATATAAAAATTTAAATTTTTTTAGGTTTTGGGTGGATTTTTCAATTTTTTGGGGGAGGTCACGAATTAAAGTCCTTTTCGCTCTAGGACGCATATTTATGGAGATATGGGCAAAAGAAGTTTTTCATATAAAAATTTCAATTTTTTTAGGTTTTGGGTGGATTTTTCAATTTTTTGGGGGTGGTCACGAATTAAAGTCCTTTTCGCTCTAGGACGCATATTTAAGGAGATATGGGCAAAAGAAGTTTTTCATATAAAAATTTATTTTTTTTTAGGTTTTGGGTGGATTTTTCAATTTTTTGGGGGTGGTCACGAATTAAAGTCCTTTTCGCTCTAGGACGCATATTTAAGAAGATATGGGCAAAAGAAGTTTTTCGTATAAAAATTTCAATTTTTTTAGGTTTTGAGTGGATTTTTCAATTTTTTGGGGGTGGTCACGAATTAAAGTCCTTTTCGCTCTAGGACGCATATTTAAGGAGATATGGGCAAAAGAAGTTGTTCATATAAAAATTTCAATTTTTTTAGGTTTTGTGTGGATTTTTCAATTTTTTGGGGGTGGTCACGAATTAAAGTCCTTTTCGCTCTAGGACGCATATTTAAGGAGATATGGGCAAAAGAAGTTTTTCATATAAAAATTTCAATTTTTTTAGGTTTTGGGTGGATTTTTCAATTTTTTGGGGGAGGTCACGAATTAAAGTCCTTTTCGCTCTAGGACGCATATTTAAGGAGATATGGGCAAAAGAAGTTTTTCATATAAAAATTTCAATTTTTTTAGGTTTTGGGTGGATTTTTCAATTTTTTGGCGGTGGTCACGAATTAAAGTCCTTTTCGCTCTAGGACGCATATTTAAGGAGATATGGGCAAAAGAAGTTTTTCATATAAAAATTTCAATTTTTTTAGGTTTTGGGTGGATTTTTCAATTTTTTTGGGGGAGGTCACGAATTAAAGGCCTTTTCGCTCTAGGACGCTTAGTTTAGGAGATATGGGCAAAAGAAGTTTTTCATATAAAAATTTCAATTTTTTAGGTTTTGGGTGGATTTTTCAATTTTTTGGGGGTGGTCACGAATTAAAGTCCTTTTCGCTCTAGGACGCATATTTAAGGAGATATGGGCAAAAGAAGTTTTTCATATAAAAATTTAATTTTTTTTAGGTTTTGGGTGGATTTTTCAATTTTTTGGGGGTGGTCACGAATTAAAGTCCTTTTCGCTCTAGGACGCATATTTAAGGAGATATGGGCAAAAGAAGTTTTTCGTATAAAAATTTCAATTTTTTTAGGTTTTGAGTGGATTTTTCAATTTTTTGGGGGTGGTCACGAATTAAAGTCCTTTTCGCTCTAGGACGCATATTTAAGGAGATATGGGCAAAAGAAGTTTTTCATATAAAAATTTCAATTTTTTTAGGTTTTGGGTGGATTTTTCAATTTTTTGGGGGTGGTCACGAATTAAAGTCATTTTCGCTCTAGGACGCATATTTAAGGAGATATGGGCAAAATAAGTTTTTCATATAAAAATTTCAATTTTTTTAGGTTTTGGGTGGATTTTTCAATTTTTTGGGGGTGGTCACGAATTAAAGTCCGTTTCGCTTTAGGACGCATATTTAAGGAGATATGGGCAAAAGAAGTTTTTCGTATAAAAATTTCAATTTTTTTAGGTTTTGAGTGGATTTTTAAATTTTTTAGTGGTGGTCACGAATTAAAGTCCTTTTCGCTCTAGGACGCATATTTAAGGATATATGGGCAAAAGAAGTTTTTCATATAAAAATTTCATTTTTTTTAGGTTTTGGGTGGATTTTCAATTTTTTGGGGGAGGTCACGAATTAAAGTCCTTTTCGCTCTAGGACGCATATTTAAGGAGATATGGGCAAAAGAAGTTTTTCATATAAAAATTTCATTTTTTTTAGGTTTTGGGTGGATTTTTCAATTTTTTGGCGGTGGTCACGAATTAAAGTCCTTTTCGCTCTAGGACGCTTAGTGTAGGAGATATGGGCAAAAGAAGTTTTTCATATAAAAATTTCAATTTTTTTAGGTTTTGGGTGGATTTTTCAATTTTTTGGGGGTGGTCACGAATTAAAGTCCTTTTCGCTCTAGGACGCTTAGTTTAGGAGATATGGGCAAAAGAAGTTGTTCATATAAAAATTTCAATTTTTTTAGGTTTTGGGTGGATTTTTCAATTTTTTGGGGGTGGTCACGAATTAAAGTCCTTTTCGCTCTAGGACGCTTAGTTTAGGAGATGTGGGCAAAAGAAGTTTTTCATATAAAAATTTCAATTTTTTTAGGTTTTGGGTGGATTTTTCAATTTTTTGGGGGTGGTCACGAATTAAAGTCCTTTTCGCTCTAGGACGCTTAGTTTAGGAGATATGGGCAAAAGAAGTTCTTCGTATAAAAATTTCAATTTTTTTAGGTTTTGGGTGGATTTTTCAATTTTTTGGGGTGGTCACGAATTAAAGTCCTTTTCGCTCTAGGACGCATATTTAAGGAGATATGGGCAAAAGAAGTTTTTCATATAAAAATTTCAATTTTTTTAGGTTTTGGGTGGATTTTTCAATTTTTTGGGGGTGGTCACGAATTAAAGTCCTTTTCGCTCTAGGACGCATATTTAAGGAGATATGGGCAAAAGAAGTTTTTCATATAAAAATTTAATTTTTTTAGGTTTTGGGTGGATTTTTCAATTTTTTGGGGGTGGTCACGAATTAAAGTCCTTTTCGCTCTAGGACGCATATTTAAGGAGATATAGGTTAGGTTAAAGTGGCAGCCCGATTAAGATTCAGGCTCACTTAGACTATTCAGTCCATTGTGATACCACATTAACTAAAAGTACTTATTACATATGGGCACTTCTAGTTTTAACCGCTGAACCTTCTTGATTATTTTTCTTTGTTGAACCAACCAGATTGTTCCAAAAATATTAGCAGACTGCTTAAGTTAACGTTTTCCAGATCCGCCAGTAATCTGAAGCTATATGCTCCTAAAAGTTGCTTGCGCTTTACACAAAATGCAGGACACTCACACAAGAGGTGTTTTATTGATTCCTTTTCCTCCGCATCATGACAGCTCATACAATAGTCATTATACTTCGCACCAATAGTCTCGAGAACACTAGCATATCTAGTGTGCGGTTTAAGTTGAAATGGGGCCATATTTGCTTGGTGTCGTTACAACCCTTGCAATTCTCCCATCGAACATTTGCCATCATAACAGCCTTCTCACGCAGCATGAGCTTGCAGGTAGCTAGGGGAATACCAACAAATTCTAGTTCCCCTGGAATATGTAAGGTAGTCCCTAGCCTTGCCAACTCATCCGCTTCGCAGTTCCCCGGTATGTTCCTATGGTCATATTAGGTGAATATTGTACTGCTCAGCCATCTCATTGAGAGATTTGCGGCAATCGATGGCCGTTTTCGAGTTGAGGAACACAGAGTCCAAGGATTTTATTGCAGGTTGACTGTCTGAGTATATATTAATGCCCACATTTTTTGGAACATTACTTCTCAGCCAATTCGCCACCTCTCTTATTGCTAATATTTCAGCCTGAAAAACACTACAGTGATTAGGAAATCTTTTCGCTATTTGAAGTTCCAGATCATTAGAATATACTCCGAAACCCACTTGTCCATCCAATTTGGAGCCATCCCCCAACTTGTCTATCCATTCCCCGGGGTCTGTGTGCACCACGCCTCACCGTTGGGGATCAGAGTCCCAAACTTTTTGTCGAAAAGTGGACTCGCCAAAGTGTAATCCACTACGTTAGGCACATCTGGCATTATTTTGAGGACAGAACTGTGACCGTAACCTTTTTCCGTCCACAGCGATAGTTCGCGATAGTTGCAGCTGACTGTTTGGCCAAAATGTCTAAAGGCAATAGATGCAGCATGACATTAAGGGAATTTGTTCCTGTCTTGCTGAATGCGCCTGAAATACACAAACACGCCATACGCTGAACTTTATCTAAACAAGTCGGTTTCTGAAGTGCCGGCCACCAGACTACAACACCATATAGCATTATAGGTCTAACCACTGCCGTGTATAGCCAATGCACAATTTTTGGTTTTAGTCCCCACTTTTTTCCTATTGCCTTTTTGCACGAGTACAAAGCTATAGTTGCCTTTCTCGCCCTTTCTTCAATATTAAGCTTAAAGTTCAGCTTCCTGTCCAAAATAACGCCAAGGTATTTTGCACAATCACCAAAGGGAATTTCAATACCCCCTAAGGAAATAGGCCTAACCGTGGGAGTTTTGCGATCTTTGCAGTACATGACTAATTCTGTCTTTGCAGGATTTACCCCAAGACCATTGTCTTTCGCCCATTTCTCTGTCATCCGGAGGGCCCTCTGAATAATATCTCTGATTGTGGATGGGAATTTTCCCCTGACTGCCAGAGCCACATCATCTGCGTATGCCACCACTTTTATCCTTTCTTTTTCTAGAGTAACCAGAAGGCTATTTATAGCAACATTCCAAAGAAGAGGTGATAGAACTCCTCCTTGGGGAGTGCCTCTGTTCACATACCTTTGTATGTTTGCTTGTCCTAGTGTGGCTGAAATACGTCTCTTCATTAGCAGTTGGATCAACATTCAGAGTTGTCAGTCCATTTAATATCGAGCTCGGAACGCCCCGTCGATGTCTAGAAACGCCACGATTGTGTATTCTTTGGCAGATAGTGAGCTGACTAGTTCATGTAGTGAGGTCTCAGTAGACCTGCCTTTCGAGTATGCATGCTGTCGTTTCGAGAACAAACTTGAATTGATGATAGTTCTAAGATAAATATCTATCATCCTCTCCAGAGTCTTAAGTAGGAATGATGATAAGCCGATTGGTCGGAAATCCTTCGCCCTCGAGTGAGAGGCTTTTCCCGCTTTAGGTATGAAAACGACTTTTGTTTCCCTCCACTTTCCTGGGATATATGATAAGTTGATACATCCTTTATATATCACCGATAACCAGGGGATAATTTTGTCAGTTACAGCTTGTAACTCCGCCGGAGTAATTCCATCAGGTCCGGGCGATTTGAATGGTCCAAAGCTATTTAGCGCCCATCTTATTCTAGTTTCCGATACAATTTCCTCGACAGGAAACGACCGCTGAGCAACTGCGGCACCGCCAGTACATGGTTCAACCGTCTGATTTCCAGGAAAATGTGTGTCCAATAGTACCTCCAGCGTCTCCTCACTGGACGTTGTCCAATTGCCCTCCGATGTTTTAATGAAACCTGGAGCGGAGTTGGTGGATGCTAGAACCTTCCGTAGTCTGGAAGCCTCGGACTTATTCTCAATACTGCTGCAGTAATCATTCCAAGAGTTATGCTGAGCCTTTCTCAGTTCTCGCTTGTATCCTCTCAGATTCTTCTTGTAAGCGTCCCAGTCCTCAGGGGCTCTGGTGGACTTTGCCTTGTTAAAGAGCTTCCTGCAGGATTTCCTCATATTACTTAATTCCGTAGACCACCATGGTGGTCGATGTTTCCCCCTTTGCTTTCCTTTAGGGCATGCAGTTTTCAGTGAGATGTTGAAGGCCTTAGTAATCCGCTCCACTGCGTGTTCGATATCTTGCACATTTCTCATATTTGTCTCTGTTATTTCCGGTATCATCATATTGAACGATTCCCTATACCTATTCCAGTCAGTTTTCCTAACATTTGGCGGAAATAAGGTCTTGGTGATATGAACATCAAATTTGAAACTGATGTAGCGATGATCTGAGAAGCTGTGTTCACTTAAAATCTGCCACTCAGATATCATTTCATTCAGTTCTTGCGAGGCCAAGGTGATGTCCAAAACCTCTTGCCTGTTTTTAGTAACAAAGGTTGGGGCATCTCCCTTGTTGCAAACTACCAGATTAGTACGCAAAATAAACTCTATTAGCGACTCTCCCCATGCATTAGTATCACTACTTCCCCATATACTATGATGTGCATTCGCATCGCATCCCATAATGAGTTTCGTCTTTGTTTTCAGTGACTCCTCAACTAAGGTCTTAACGGCACAGGGGCACAGATACCCAATATTTGCATTTGGATATCTCTAGACTGGCTGCGACAGTGTCTGCATTGCGCAATGAAGGAAGCAGAAACACGTTTAGTTCGTTTTTAGCAATTATACATGCTCGATTTATATCGTTACCGGTATTATGCAAAAGTTTGAAACCCGGAGTGCTTAATTCACAGATATTGTTCTTATATACACTGGCGATCAAAACCGAGTGCATGTTTACGATAATTTTATTTAGGGTGTCAAACAATTTTGAATAATAGACGGATAATTTTGAAAATTTCAGGGAATGCTATTTATTATGTTAGTAATAACATTTAGAAAGCAGAAAAAAATAAACTTAACTAGAATTAACAAATTCACAGGAAAAAATAAGGCAGCAGTATTCACTCAGTTTTGAACGTATTATTAGTAAGACAGTATATGTTTGGTATCAGTACGGAATCCACAATCCTTTGTTTGTAATCACTTTTTTTATACGTCTAGGCATGTTTTCAACTATATTTTGTATGATTTCACTTGGAATATTTTGCCACTCTAATTGTACTCGGCTCCAACGTTCTTCCATGTTACTTGGCGCTCGTTCATACTGCGCCAATCGCCTCTTGACCACAGCCCATAAATTTTCGATAGGGTTGAGGTCTGGGCTTTGTGCTGGCCACTGCATTAACTCAAAATTTTGTTCCAAGAGCCAGCGTTGCACAATTTTCGCTGTATGCTTTGGGTCTCCGTCT
The DNA here is from genome assembly GCF_050003625.1 of Haematobia irritans. Taxonomy (NCBI): domain Eukaryota; kingdom Metazoa; phylum Arthropoda; class Insecta; order Diptera; family Muscidae; genus Haematobia; species Haematobia irritans. The sequence continues at coordinate 160,105,249 of NC_134397.1, read as the reverse complement.
TGCTGGAAAACCACTTCCTCTTCAGGGTAGGCGCTTCTATCCACACGGTTTGTTTTACATGGTGTTTTTGAATACGCTCATGAGGTCTATGCCAAAAATATTCTTTCCCATCACTCTGGAAACGATTAATTTTTGTTTCGTCGGACCAAATTACCCGTTTCCAATCTTCCTCCGTCCAATTCTTGTGACTTTTACAGAACGTGAGTCTGGATTTTATGTTTTTATCAGATAGAGCTGATTTTTTCTTCTTGACTGCTGAAACGTATCCAAGTCTGTGAAGCGCTCTACGAGCAGTTGGTGCACTTACGTTCTTTCTTATTGCTAAAGCAGGCTGTTTAGGTGTTTTGCAGCTTTTGTTTCGTATTTGACGTAACATCAAACGGGCATCTGAGTCTTTTAACAGCCTTGGGCGACCACCAGAATTCGGCACAGGAGCAACATTTCTTCGTTTCTGTACAGATATTACGGTGCGTTGACTCACGTTCAGTTCTTTAGCAATAACACGTGACGATTTTCCACTATTAGTCAAGGTGACTATATTATTTTCCACATCTAATGCGATTTTTGTCATTTTTTAATTACTTTATTTTAACGCACCTTAATCTCCAAAATTAACGAACACAATAATACCGAAATTCACTGAAGAATACTACAAGCAAACAAAATGCCCTACATTTACCTAACGGTACATTTCCATATCTTTGGAAATGCGTAGCCTACTTAGCTTTTAATTGAACAAAGCGATCAAAACTGAGTGCATAGGGTTTCCATATATTTTTGCTGCAATTCGCTGGTGTTGCCATGTTTATTTTTTTTTCTTCGTACATTATTATGTTGCACATGTAATGAAGTATAAGCGCTGAAAATTTCAACGAAATCCGACAACTATTTAAAAATATATGACACTAGAAGTAAAAATGTTTAAAATATGCACTCGGTTTTGATCGCCAGTGTATGTATGGTTCTTGAATAAGAACTATATATATGTCTCCTTTCATCAGGAGAACTTTTAAGGCAGCACAAGCGGCCTTACAATGGTGAAGATTTATCTGGAGGAACCGTAGAACCATCAAATTTTCAGATCAGCCGCTTCAACTGAGTCATAAAGGGCTTCCTCTTCACAGATCTCGGCGACTCTCGAAACAATTCGCGGTTCAGTTTTTGTGAGGTTTGAGCCTGTAGAAACTTCCCGCATACGATTTTCGTCATAGTCTGCATTTTTTATGTCTCCTTCGGATTCGATAGGAGATTTTTTCACTGCTGACTCCACCGGAGGATTGTCCGTTTCGGAATCCTTTGGCTGATCGCTTTTGTATACCTTCATATGGATATCATGAAAGCCATAACTTACACATCCTTGGGTCTCGGCTAGATGTGGCAGCGACTCTATGTTTAATATAAACACCGCATGTCGTCTTGGTCCATCCACCTCATCCAAACGACCAACCTTCCAATCGGCGGTTGGAAGATCTGGGTTACATTCTTTTAATCTCTCTAGTATTGACTCAGGATCAGGAGGGTTTGCCGGTATCCATACAAGTGCTCTAGGTTTAGCCGGTATGTCTTTTTTATCGACTAACTCCAAAGCGGCTACTTCCCAAACTTCACCAATTAGCATCAATGCAGCTTTAAAGCAATCCATAGACATCTGGTCTGCAAAAGCTATTAACTTATATCGTCCTTGATACAATCCATCATCTTGCCGTCGAGGACATGGTCCGGGAAACTTTTTTAGCACCTCTGAGTAGACACCAGACATCGCGTTCTCAATTTCCCCCCATTTTTGCCTTGGAATCATACCGTCCAATGCTCCTTTATTAATGATAGCCATCACAAGGCTGTCTTTTGCAACTGAGGCAAACTACCTTTGATCCCGTTTAGAGGATGGCAGCTCATCCGGTAATCGTTCCCTTTTTCCAGCTTCAAGAATTCCTTGAGCCCATTTTAAGGAATCACTTTGTTTAGCCGCAAGCGTGCTTGGGTCGACTGATTCTAACTTCTTTAGGATAAACAAAGCATTTCTGCGTTCCTTGAATCTCTTTCGTGAGGGATTACCTCGTTTTGATGTCGTTACCTTAGAAAAAGTTCGACTTGTCAGAGTGTCGCCACCTGTCGACCCGTCTACAGGTCGACTAATTGGGCCTAACTCTTGGTCATTACCCAAATTTATAACTCCAGTCGATATCCGTCCACTGGGCCGTGAAGTAAGCAACCCAGTGGATGACTTTGAATGTCGCTGCATGGTGGCTTAATAACCCACCACACTTGAAATTCTTACTAGGTACCTATTACGATGAGTTTATCCGCTATTAAAAAAAGAACAGGTCCGTTCCGTTCGACGGTTGAATTAATAAGTCATCCCGTAGAAAATCCAAAATTCCACGCACATCCTGAAAAATTTGCAATTTTTATATAAAACAATTCTTTTTGTTCTATATCTCCTAAAATATGCGTCCTAGAGCGAAAAGGACCTTAAGTCGTGATCACCCATAAGGTTAGGTTAGGTTAAAGTGGCAGCCCGATTAAAATTCAGGCTCACTTAGACTATTCAGTCCATTGTGATAAACCATAGAAAATCCAAAATTCCACCAAAATCTTGAAAATTTTGAAATTTTTATATAAAAACTTCTTTTGCTCATTCTACTTAACTATGCGTCCTAGAGCGAAAAGGACCTTAATTCGTGATCACCCATAGAAAATCCAAAAATCAACACAAATACCAAAAATTTTAAAATTTTTATATAAAAACTTCTTGTGCTCATATCTCCTAAACTGTGCGTCCTAGAGCGAAAAGGACCTTAATTCGTGATCACCCATCGAAAATCCCACAATCGACCCAAATCCCGAAATTTTTAAAAGTTTTGTATGAAAAACTTATTTTGCTCATATCTCCTAAACTTTTCGTCCTAGAGCGAAAAGGACCTTAATTCGTGATCACCCAAAAAATCCAAAATTCCATCCAAATCCCGAAAAATTTTAAATTTTTATATGAAAAACTTCTTTTGCTTAAATCTACTAAACTTTGCGTCCTACAGCGAAAAGGCCCTTATTCGTGATCACCCATGGAAAATCCCACAATCGACCCAAATCCCAAAAATTTTGAAATTTTTATATGAAAACCTTCTTTTGGTCATATCTGCTAAACTTTTCGTCCTAGAGCGAAAAGGACCTTAATTCGTGATCACTCATCGAAAATCCAAAAGTCCACCCAAATTCTGAAAATTTTGAAAATTTTACATGAAAAACAGATTTTGCTCATATTTCCTAAACTATAATTTCTAGAGTGAAAAGGAACTTAATTCGTGCTCACCCATAGAAAATCCAAAGTTCCACCCAATTCCCGAAAATTTTGAAATTTTTATATGAAAACCTTCTTTTGCTCATATCTCTTAAACTATGCGTCCTAGAGCGAAAAGGACCTTAATTCGTGATCACCCATCGAAAATCCCACAATCGACCCAAATCCCGAAATTTTTAAAAGTTTTATATGAAAATCTTCTTTTGGTCATATCTCCTTAACTTTGCGTCCTAGAGCGAAAAGGACCTTAATTCGTGATCAACCACAGAAAATCCAAAATTCCACCCAAATCCTGAAAATTTTGAAATTTTTATATGAAAATCTTCGTTTGCTCATATCTCTTAAACTATGCGTCGTAGAGCGAAAAGGACCTTAATTCGCGATCACCCATAGAAAATCCAAAATTCCACCCAAATCCTGAAAAATTTGAAATTTTTATATGAAAATCTTCTTTTGCTCATATCTCTTAAACTATGCGTCTTAGAGCGAAAAGGACCTTAATTCGTGCTCACCCATAGAAAATCCAAAATTCCACCCAAATCCTGAAAAATTTGAAATTTTTATATGAAAATCTTCTTTTGCTCATATCTCTTAAACTATGCGTCCTAGAGCGAAAAGGACCTTAATTCGTGATCACCCATCGAAAGTCCCACAATCGACCCAAATCCCGAAATTTTTAAAAGTTTTATATGAAAATCTTCTTTTGGTCATATCTCCTTAACTTTGCGTCCTAGAGCGAAAAGGACCTTAATTCGTGATCACCCATCGAAATTCCAAAATTCCAACCAAATCCGAAAATTTTGAAATTTTTGCTCATATCTCCTAAACTGTGCGTCTTAGAGCGAAAAGGACTTTAATTCGCGATCACCATAGAAAATCCAAAGTTCCACCCAATTCCCGAAAATTTTGAAGTTTTTATATTAAAAACTTCTTGTGCTCATATCTCCTTAACTTTGCGTCCTAGAGCGAAAAGGTCCTTAATTCGTGATTACCCATAGAAAATCCAAAAATCAACCCAAATCCCAAAAATTTTGAAATTTTTATATGAAAAACTTCTTTTGCTCATATCTCCTAAACTTTGCATCCTAGAGCGGACCTTAATTCGTGATCACCCATAGAAAATCCATTCCACCCAAATCCTGAAAAATTTGAAATTTTTATATAAAAAACTTCTTTAGCTCATATCTCATAAACTATGCGTCCTAGAGCGAAAAGGTCCTTAATTCGTGATTACCCATAGAAAATCCAAAAATCAACCCAAATCCCAAAAATTTTGAAATTTTTATATGAAAAACTTCTTTTGCTCATATCTCCTAAACTTTGCATCCTAGAGCGGACCTTAATTCGTGATCACCCATAGAAAATCCATTCCACCCAAATCCTGAAAAATTTGAAATTTTTATATAAAAAACTTCTTTTGCTCATATCTCCTAAACTATGCGTCCTAGAGCGAAAAGGACCTTAATTCGTGATCACCCTTAGAAAATCTCACAATCGACCCAAATCCCAAAAAATTTGAAATTTTTTATGAAAAACTTCTTTTGCTCATATCTACTAAACTTTGCGTCCTAGAGCGAAAAGGCCCTTATTGGTGATCACCCATAGAAAATCCCACAATCAACCCAAATCACGAAAATTTTGAAAATTTTATATGAAAAACTTCTTTTGCTCATATCTCCTAAACTATAAGTTCTAGAGTGAAAGGGATCTTAATTTGAAATTTGTATATAAAAATCTTCTTTTGCTCATATCTCCGTATCTATGTGTCCTAGAGCAAAAAGAACCTTAATTTGTGATCACCCATAGAAAATCCAAAAATCAACCCAAACGCCAAAAATTTTGAAATTTGTATATAAAAATCTTCTTTTGCTCATATCTCCTAAACTATGCGTCCTACAGCGAAAAGGACCTTAATTCGTGATCACCCATAGAAAATACAAAATTCCACCCAAATCCTGAAAATTTTGAAATTTTTATATAAAAAAACCTCGTTTGCTCATATCTCCTAAACTATGCGTCCTAGAGCGAAAATGACCTTAATTCGTGATCACCCATAGAAAATCCAAAATTCCACCCAAATCCTTAAAAATTTGAAAATTTTATGTAAAAACTTCTTTTGCTCATATCTCCTAAACTATACGTCCTAGAGTGAAAAGGACCTTAATTCGTGATCACCCATAGAAAAAAATTTGAAATTTTTATATGAAAAACTTCTTTTAAAGGGTGATACGGCCAATATAAACTTAACGTATTTCTTTCAATTTTGCATTTAAAAAACCTGAACACCCCTCATTTTGAAGGTGTGTGTGTAGAATGTTGCTCCTGTTTTGATTTTGGAATTCACTCTTCAGTTGTCAAAATGCCGTCCAAGCAAGAAGAGCAGCGTATCAAAATTTTGCTCGCGCATCGCGAAAATCCAAGCTACTCGCACGCAAAGCTGGCAAAATCGCTAAAAGTTGCCAAATCAACCGTTACAAATGTACTTAAAGTGTTTGGGAAACGTTTGTCGACAGCCAGGAAGTCTGGATCGGGGGGAAATCGAAAACCGGAAGCCGCTGAGACGACAAAGAGAGTTGCCGGTAGTTTCAAGCGAAACCCTAACCTCTCTCTCCGAGATGCCACAAATAAGCTGGGTGTATCGTCTACAACCGTGCATCGAGCCAAAAAACGAGCCGGACTATCGACTTACAAGAAGGTAGTGACTCCAAATCGCGATGATAAACAAAATACGACGGCCAAAGCGCGATCCCGGAGGCTGTATACGACGATGCTGACGAAGTTTGACTGCGTGGTAATGGACGACGAAACCTACGTCAAAGCCGACTACAAGCAGCTTCCGGGACAGGAGTTTTATACGGCAAAAGGAAGGGGAAAGGCAGCAGATATTTTCAAATACATAAAACTGTCAAAGTTCGCAAAGAAATATCTGGTTTGGCAAGCCATCTGTACCTGTGGCTTGAAAAGCAGTATTTTCATAGCTTCCGGGACTGTCAACCAAGAAATTTACGTGAAAGAGTGTTTGAATACACGTCTGCTGCCTTTCCTGAAGAAACACGGTTGTTCCGTACTGTTTTGGCCGGATTTGGCATCTTGGCCCGGCAATTCGGATTTGGAAAAGCGAAAGCCAAACCGAATATTTTTCCTGAATTTTATACTAATTGAACTTGAAAAAAAAATTAATTTGATTTTTTGAATAAACGATTTCACCGATTTACACGTGTCTTCCCTTGACCAAGTTTTAACCGTATCACCCTTTACTCATATCTCCTAAACTATGCGTCCTAGAGCGAAAAGGAACTTAATTCGTGATCACCCATAAAAAATCCAAAAATCAACCCAAATCCCAAAAATGTTGAAATTTTTATATGAAAAACTTCATTTGCTCATATCTCCTAAAATATGCGTCCTAGAGCCAAAAGGACCTTAATTCGTGATCACCAATCGAAAATCCAAAAATCAACCCAAATCCCAAACATTTTGAAAATTTTATATGAAAAACTTCTTTTTCTCATATCTGCTAAAATATGCGTCCTAGAGCGAAAATGACCTTAATTCGTGGTCACCCATAGAAAATCCAAAATTCCACCCATATCCCGAAAATTTGAAATTTTTATGTAAAAAGCTTCTTTTGTTCATATCTCCTAAACTATGCGTCCTAAACTGTGCGTTTGGCCATATCTCCTAAACTAAGCGTCCTAAAGCGAAAAGATTTTGAATTCGTGACCACCCCCCAAAAATTGAAAATTCCATACAAATCCTATAAAAAGAATTTTTCATATGAAAACTTCTTTTGCTCATATCTCCTAAACTATGCGTCCTAAAGCAAAAACGAGCTTAATTCGCGATCCCGTAAATTTAAAATATTATTGGTTTGGTTTAAATCGCAATTATCTAGTAATTGTTCTCCTATATATAGATATAACTATAATGTGATGGAATAAAATTAATTTTCAATGGCTTTTCGTCAAGTTTTCAATATGGCACACTGTCAATATAAACCGGCAATATGTATAAGGCAAAATCAAATATTCTAAACAACTGCCGCCAAAACCTGCCCCCATTCAGAGATTTTCCCTTCGTCTTTGGCATATATTTTGTTATATCCGCAAATAGCAATACGTTAGACTATCCTTTGAATAAATCATTCCGGTTAAATGTCTACATGTATGTATAGATCACACAATGGGTCCTATTACAACGTTTACACGTAATGCCAAAAAAATATAACACTTTTGGCTTCCACATCAACGCCCACAAAATCGATAGCAGTTCTATTTTGTGCCAAAGCAATCACGCGATTTTTTCCAAATCGTCTAAAGTCGAAGGTCATTTACACGCTCTAAACAATTTTTCCTAGAATTTCTTTGCCCCTTAAAATCTAAAAGCTATTGGTAAAATTTAATCAATTGATTAAATCTATATAACAGTAAGGCACAGTATTTCGAACTAGGATAAAGTGTTGTATGGATGAATGTTTGCCACACACACAGATAAAAAGTATCGACAAATTTTTAATTGATTTTTAAAAAAAAATATTCAATTGAAAATTAATTAAACATTTAATTGATGCAACAATATTTTTAATTGAAATAAATATCACAAAAATCAATTGTATCAATTAATTTTTTTAATTCACTTTGGTGATTGATACTTTCATTTCTTTGAATAAAGACATTTTAACTAATAATTAATTGGATCAAATAATTTCGTGATTGAAGACAACAAGTATTGTTTTTCTGTGTATAGGAATTGTACTAGGTGGGGGTTTACGTTTCATCGACTGATAAAGCGTAATGCAAGCTCTAAGCTAATTTTTCAATGGAGAACTTGTACACTTTACATTTTCGGAAATCGATACATGGATGTGTTAGAAATAAAATAGAAAATTAGTATACATCATTCTTATAAGATTTGGTGCAAAAAATGCTTCGTTTTCAAATCCTCCAAAATATTCAAATAATTTTTTTTGTTTCACTTTCATGTCCATTAGACCTTTCTACTGTGCGTCCTTTAGCTATAAAATATAGCATTTGTATTCGTAACGAGTTCTGGTGCCAACAGCTAACACCTTACTTGATTGAACACCAACCACATCATTGAAGTGTGTTTAGCCAAAGACTAAAAATCGATTTCTAAGTATGGCTAGAGGCCCTTTAAATGCTCTTTATCAGATGACCAACATTGTTCGCTTTCATGCAAAATGATGGTGTTGTTGATGTGTGGTGGTAATGACGACAATGCCAGTAACTAAAGCAAGAGAATGGGGATAAAGATTATAAGGATGAAATAGCAAAATTGATGTGGTTGATTGTTTATATTTAGATTTTTTTCATAATGTGTCCATTATCAATCGCTCCATTGTTTCAAAAAAAAAAAAAACTGAAAAACCCTGGAGGGAAGAGAATATATTGCAGTTACTTTGCTGTTTTTCCAAGTCGAGTGAAAAAAAATCCAATGTCAGCAATAGCTTATTTTATGTAATAAACAAAATTAGTGAATTGACAAGAAGCCTGTACTAGGTGATATATATATATATATATATATATATAAGTCGGCCCCGCCCGACTTTAGACTTTCCTTACTTGTTTTGTTTAATATCCCAGCAAAAAAAAATTGGAAATTGTTCCACAAACATTTCTTTTAAAGCCCATCCCACAATCCCCCATCGAGTTTTTTCAACTTCCAATGCAGTCCTTTTGGACAAGTCCACAAACATTTCCTTTTCCCAGTATGCATTTATTTGACTACAGAAGTAATTTGAGCATAGGACAATTCTATACTACATCGGCACAAATATCGAACAGATTTGTCTATAAAGTTATAAATGGTAGAATATAACTGGCTCCGTCCAATATATATATATATATATATATATATATATATATATATATATATATATATATATATATATATATATATATATATATATATATATATATATATATATATATATATATATATATATATATATATATATATATATATATATATATATATATATATATATATATATATATATATATATATATATATATATATATATATATATATTGGACGGAGCCAGTTATATTCTACCATTTATAACTTTATAGACAAATCTGTTCGATATTTGTGCCGATGTAGTATAGAATTGTCCTATGCTCAAATTACTTCTGTAGTCAAATAAATGCATACTGGGAAAAGGAAATAAATGCTACCCCAATATAAATCAAGTTCATTCGGCATATATAGAGCCAATATTGTAACAACCTACATTTTTTTTTTTGCCAAAATTCTAAGCAATATATCAAACTGGGACCTATGGGAAGCCAGAGTTTTACCCCAATTTGGTTGAAATTTTGCACAGGGAGTAGAATTAGCATTGTAGCTATGCGTGCCAAATTTGGTTGAAATCGGTTCAGATTTAGATATATCTCCCATATATAGCTTTCGCCCGATTTATCCTCATATGACCACAGAGGCCAGTTTTTAACTCCGATTTAGTTGAAATTTTGCACAGGGAGTAGAATTAGCATTGTTGCTATGCGTGCCAAATTTGGTTGAAATCGGTTCAGATTTAGATATAGCTCCCATATATAGCTTTCGCCCGATTTATCCTCATATGACCACAGAGGCCAGTTTTTAACTCCGATTTAGTTGAAATTTTGCACAGGGAGTAGAATTAGCATTGTTGCTATGAGTGCCAAATTTGGTTGAAATCGGTTCAGATTTAGATATAGCTCCAGTATATAGCCTTCGGCCGATTTACACTCTTATAACCACAGACGCCAATTTTTTGCTCCGATTTGGTTGACATTTTGCACAGGGAGTAGAATTAGCATTGTAGCTATGCGTGCCAAATTTGGTTGAAATCACTTCAGATTTAGATATATCTCCCATATATAGCTTTCGCCCGATTTATCCTCATATGACCACAGAGGCCAGTTTTTAACTCCGATTTAGTTGAAATTTTGCACAGGGAGTAGAATTAGCATTGTTGCTATGCGTGCCAAATTTGGTTGAAATCGGTTCAGATTTAGATATAGCTCCCATATATATGTTTTTCTGATTTCTACAAAAATGGTCAAAATACCAAAATTTTCCTTGTATAATCGCCACTGCTTAGTCGAAAAGTTGTAAAAATGACTCTAATTTTCCTAAACTTCTAATACATATATATCGAGCAATAAATCATAAATAAACTTTTGCGAAGTTTCCTTAAAATTGCTTCAGATTGAAATGTTTCCCATATTTATACCCTTCACCACTACTGTGGTACAGGGTATAATAAGTTTGTGCATTTGTATGTAACGCCAAGAAGGAGTAATCATAGACCAACCTTTTAGTATACGGATCGGCTTAGAATTAAATTCTGAGTCGATTTAGCGATGTCCGTCTGTCTGTCTGTTGATGTATTTTTGTGTGCAAAGTACAGTTCGCAGTTTTAGTCCGATTGTGCTAAAATTTAATATAGGGTTCTGTTTCGGCTCAAAGACGATCCCTATTGATTTTGGAAAAAATCGGTTCAGATTTAGATATAGCTGCCATATATATTTTTCACCGATCTGGTCATAATTGGCGTGTATATCAACCGATCTTCCTAAAATTCCGTACATCCGAATATTTTATGAGTCTCGAAAAACTTGCAAAATATCAGCAAAATCGGTTCAGATTTAGATATAGCTCCCATATATAGCTTTCGTCCGATTTACACTCATTTGCCCACAGAGGCCAATTTTTAACTCCGATTTAGTTGAAATTTTGCACAGGGAGTAGAATTAGCATTGTAGCTATGCGTGCCAAATTTGGTTGAAATCGGTTCAGATTTAGATATAGCTCCCATATATATGTTTTTCTGATTTCGACAAAAATGGTCAAAATACCAATATTTTCCTTGTAAAATCGCCACTGCTTAGTCGAAAAGTTGTAAAAATGACTGTAATTTTCCTTAACTTCTATTACATATATATCGAGCGATAAATCATAAATAAACTTTTTCGAAGTTTCCTTAAAATTGCTTCAGATTTAAACGTTTCCCATATTTTTTATACCCTCCACCATAGGATGGGGGTATATTAACTTTGTCATTCCGTTTGTAACACATCGAAATATTGCTCTAAGACCCCATAAAGTATATATATTCTGGGTCGTGGTGAAATTCTGAGTCGATCTAAGCATGTCCGTCCGTCCGTCCGTCTGTCCGTCTGTCCGGCTGTCCGTCCGTCTGTGGAAATCACGCTAACTTCCGAACGAAACTAGCTATCGACTTGAAACTTGGCACAAGTAGTTGTTATTGATGTAGGTCGGATGGTATTGAAAATGGGACATATCGGCCCACGTTTACGTATAGCCCCCATATAAACCGATCCCCAAATTTGGCTTGCGGAGCCTTCCGGAGCAGCAAAATTCATCCGATCCGGTTGAAATTTGGTACGTGGTCTAAGTATACGGTCTCTAACAACCATGCAAAAATTGGTCCATATCGGTCCATAATTATATATAGCCCCCATATAAACCGATCCCCAGATTTGACCTCCGGAGCCTCTTGGAGGGGCAAAATTCATCCGATCCGGTTGAAATTTGGTACCTGATGTTAGTATACGGTCTCTAAAACCATGCAAAAATTGGTCCATATCGGTCCATAAATATATATAGCTCCCATATAAACCGATCCCCAGATTTGACCTCCGGAGCCTCTTGGAGGAGCAAACTTCATCCTACCCGATTGAAATTTGGTACGTGGTGTTAGTATATGGTATCTAACAACCATGCAAAAACTGGTCCATATCGGTCCATAATTATATATAGCTCCCATATAAACCGATCCCCAGATTTGACCTCCGGAGCCTCTTGGAGGGGCAAAATTCATCCGATCCGTTTGAAATTGGGTACCTGATGTTAGTATACGGTCTCTAACAAGCATGCAAAAATTGGTCCATATCGGTCCATAGTTATATATAGCTCCCATACAAACCGATCCCCAGATTTGAACTCTGGAGCCTCTTGGATGAGCAAAATTCATCCGATCCAATTGAAATTTAGTACGTGGTGTTAGTATATGGTCTCTAACAACCATGCAAAAATTGGTCCATATCGGTCCATAATTATATATAGCTCCCATATAAACCGATCCTCAGATTTGACCTCCGGAGCCTCTTGGAGGAGCAAAAGTCATCCGATGCGGTTGAAATTTGGTACATTTCGTTAGTATATGGCCTCTAACAGCCATGTAAAAATTGTCAAATTTTATTACTATAGAAAGTTTTGTCAAAATTTCATTTCTATAGAAAGTTTTGTAAAAAGTTTATTTCTATAGCAATGTTTGTCAACATTTTATTTCCATAGAAAATTTTGTCAAAATTTTATTTCTATAGAAAATTTTGTAAAAAATTTATTTCTGTAGAAAATTTTGTCAACATTTTATTTCTATAGACAATTTTGTCAACATTTTATTTCTATAGAACATTTTGTCAACATTTTATTTCTATAGAAAATTTTGTCAACATTTTATTTCTACAGAAAATTTTGTCAACATTTTATTTCTATAGAAAATTTTGTCAAAATTTTATTGCTATAGAAAATTTTGTCAACATTTTATTTCTATAGAAAATTTTGTCAAGTTTTATTTCTATAGAAAATTTTGTCAAAATTTTATTTCTATAGAAAATTTTGTCAAACTGAATTATATACGTATTTAATCGGCCGTTTTTTTGTTTAATATATACCCCTTATGGACTAACTTACAATTTAGAAGACAGTGTTAAAAAGTTTTACGATACCTTGCCATCGGCAAGTGTTATCGCAACCCAAGTAATTCGATTGTGGGTGACAGCCTTTAGTAGAAGTTCCTACGCAATCCATGGTGGAGGGTACATAAGATTCGGCCTGGCCGAACTTACGGCCGTATATACTTGTTATTATTATACCCTTCACCACTACTGTGGTACAGGGTATAATAAGTTTGTGCATTTGTATGTAACGCCAAGAAGGAGTAATCATAGACCAACCTTTTAGTATACGGATCGGCTTAGAATTAAATTCTGAGTCGATTGAGCGATGTCCGTCTGTCTGTCTGTCCGTCTGTCTGTCTGTCTGTCTGTCTGTCTGTCTGTCTGTTGATGTATTTTTGTGTGCAAAGTACAGCTCGCAGTTTTAGTCCGATTGTCCTAAAATTTGGTATAGGGTCCTGTTTTGGCTCAAAGACGATCCCTATTGATTTTGGAAAAAATCGGTTCAGATTTAGATATAGCTGCCATATATATTTTTCGCCGATCTGGTCATAATTGGCGTGTATATCAACCGATCTTCCTCAAATTCCGTACATCCGAATATTTTATGGGTCTCGAAAAACTTGCAAAATACCAGCCAAATCGGTTCAGATTTAGATATAGCTCTCATATATAGTTTTCGCCCGATTTACACTCATTTGCCCAAAGAGACCAATTTTTAACTCCGATTTGGTTGAAATTTTGCACAGGGAGTAGAATTAGCATTGTAACTATGCGTGCCAAATTTGGTTGAAATCGGTTCAGATTTGGATATATCTCCCATATATAGCTTTCGCCCGTTTTACACTCATATGACCACAGAGGCCAATTTTTAACTCCGATTTAGTTGAAATTTTGCACAGGGAGTAGAATTAGCATTGAAACTATGCGTGCCAAATTTGGTTGAAATCGGTTCAGATTTGGATATATCTCCCATATATAGCTTTCGCCCGATTTACACTCATATGACCACAGAGGCCAATTATTTGCTCCGATTTAGTTGAAATTTTGCACAGGGAGTAGAATTAGCATTGTAGCTATGCGTGCCAAATTTGGTTGAAATCGGTTCAGATTTAGATATATCTCCCGTATATAGCTTTCGCCCGATTTACCCTCATATGACCACAGAGGCCAATTTTTAACTCCGATTTAGTTGAAATTTTGCACAGAGAGTAGAAGTAGCATTGTTGCTATGCGTGCCAAATTTGGTTGAAATCGGTTCAGATTTAGATATAGCTCCCATATATATGTTTTTCTGATTTCGACAAAAATGGTCAAAATACCAACAATTTCCTTGTAAAATCGCCACTGCTTAGTCGCAAAGTTGTAAAAATGACTCTAATTTTCCTAAACTTCTAATACATATATATCGAGCGATAAATCATAAATAAACTTTTGCAAAGTTTCCTTAAAATTGCTTCAGATTTAAATGTTTCCCATATTTTTATACCCTTCACCACTACTGTGGTACAGGGTATAATAAGTTTGTGCATTTGTATGTAACGCCAAGAAGGGGTAATCATAGACCAACCTTTTAGTATACGGATCGGCTTAGAATTAAATTCTGAGTCGATTTAGCGATGTCCGTCTGTCTGTCTGTCCGTCTGTCTGTCCGTCTGTCTGTCTGTCTGTTGATGTATTTTTGTGTGCAAAGTACAGCTCGCAGTTTTAGTCCGATTGTCCTAAAATTTGGTATAGGGTCTTGTTTCGGCTCAAAGACGATCCCTATTGATTTTGGAAAAAATCGGTTCAGATTTAGATATAGCTGCCATATATATTTTTCACCGATCTGGTCATAATTGGCGTGTATATCAACCGATCTTCCTCAAATTCCTTACATCCAAATATTTTATGAGTCTCGAAAAACTTGCAAAATATCAGCAAAATCGGTTCAGATTTAGATATAGCTCCCATATATAGCTTTCGCCCGATTTACACTCATTTGCCCACAGAGGCCCATTTTTTGCTCCGATTTAGTTGAAATTTTGCATAGGGAGTAGAATTAGCGTTGTAACTATGCGTGCCAAATTTGCTTGAAATCGGTTCAGATTTGGATATATCTCCCATATAAAGCTTTCGCCCGATTTACACTCATATGACCACAGAGGCCAATTTTTAACTCCGATTTAGTTGAAATTTTGCACAGGGAGTAGAATTAGCATTGTAGCTATGCGTGCCAAATTTGCTTCAGATTTATATGTTTCCCATTTTTGTACCCTTCACCACTACTGTGGTACAGGGTATAATAAGTTTGTGCATTTGTATGTAACGCCAAGAAGGAGTAATCATAGACCAAGCTTTTAGTATACGGATCGGCTTAGAATTAAAATCTGAGTCGATTTAGCGATGTCCGTCTGTCTGTCTGTCCGTCTGTCTGTCCGTCTGTCTGTCCGTCTGTCTGTCCGTCTGTCTGTCCGTCTGTCTGTCTGTCTGTTGATGTATTTGTGTGCAAAGTGCTGCTCGCAGTTTTAGTCCGATTGTCCTAAAATTTAGTATAGGGTCTTGTTTCGGCTCCCATTTGCTCCCATTTAGTTGAAATTTTGCACAGGGAGTAGAATTAGCATTGTTGCTATGCGTGCCAAATTTGGGTGAAATCGGTTCAGATTTAGATATAGCTCCCATATATATGTTTTTCTGATTTCGACAAAAATGGTCAAAATACCAACATTTTCCTTGTAAAATCGCCACTGCTTAGTCGAAAAGTTGTAAACATGACTCTAATTTTGCTAAACTTCTAATACATATATATCGAGCGATAAATCATAAATAAACTTTTTCGAAGTTTCCTTAAAATCTGAAGATTTAAACGTTTCTCATATTTTTTTACTAACATTGTGTTCCACCCTAGTGCATTAGCCGACTTAAATTTTGAGTCTATAGATTTTGTAGAAGTCTATCAAATTCTGTCCAGATCGAGTGATATTTAAATGTATGTATTTGGGACAAACCTTTATATATAGCCCCCAACACATTTGACGGATGTGATATGATATAAAAACGCTGCATGACATAAAAAATAATTTAAAAAAAATAGTTGATAAAAAAAGTGCCGCTGGTGAGATTTGAACCTGTGTTTCTTATTTTTTCGTTCATACTAATAAAGAACATCTCGAGAAGCAATTAGAATGTTATTCCTTGGTGCGTATTACGATCATATCACTAACATTTGAATTGACCTTTCGACGCTTTATGTTCAATGGCGTTTGTGGCTGAGTGTGCTAAGGCGTTCTGTTATGGTGCCAGCAAACCCAGGTTCAACCCCTGGTCGGAGCGAAAAAGTTTTTCAAATTGTAAAAATTTGATAATAGGAAAATAATTGTGTAATAAAACGTATGGATGAAAAAAAAGTGAAATTGGTTGAAAAAAAAAATTTCGCTTTTTAAATTTCTTCATTCAAATTAACTTCCAGGGCACAACTTCTAAAGCAATGCAAAGGATCCAAAAAGGGAGTACTTCTGTCCTATGACAAGCCCATGTAAATCTCATTGGAGATGATCCAAGTTTGCACTACTTCCGGATCACAGATTGGGGATCCAAACTACTTTTTTGGAAGCTCTTTTTTTGCTGGGATATACCCCGTATAGACTAATTTACAATTTAGAAGACGGTGTTAAGAAGTTTTATGATACCTTGCCATGGGCATGTGTTACGCAACCCAGGTAATTCGATTGTGGATGACAGTCTTTACTAGTAGAAGTTTCTACGCAATCCATGGTGGAGGGTACATAAGATTTGGCCTGGCCGAACTTACATAACAATAATAACAAAATTTCTACTTGAAGCCGAGTCTGATTTAGAAATTGAAGTTCTCGTTAACACGTTTTTAAACGACTCTGATAGCACATGAAGAAAAAAGCAAGAAAAACGAATCAAGTAAAATTTGTTTGCTAGTATCAATTACGCGAGACTTGAATTCTGAGTTTCTTAGGCTCGAAATCAATACCAAACTCATTATGTAAAGACAAAATCTTTTAAACCGGACATGATTTGTTTTTCAGTTTACATACTTTTTGAAGTAGGCTACAATTTGCTTTAAAAGAGTACACTTTATTCATTATCTTTGATAAAATTGGAAAATTCAATTTTTAACGCTAGTTATGGCTTTCATTTATTCCCATTATGAAGTTCCTTAGAAAGATTCTTAATAACTTTGAGGTTTTAATAAAACTCTATCCTGTTAGTGTAGGCTTAATAAACATTAATCATGTATTTCTCCTGTTCACATTCATACACTCCAAGAGTGACATAAGTAAGAGGGTGACTAGCTCTAGCTAAATTACTAAAGCTTGTGTTGTGGCAATTAATGCGCTATGTTTATTTACACAACAATTTCGTAGACACAATTTCTTATGACCACAACTTGTGGTCGCTAACACCATAATGTGATTTTGTACATCAAATATTGGGTACACATCTGAAAGCATTCCTCGATTGTAATAAGGTGGTTCTGCTCACAGTGCTGAATATATTTTAAATGGGTTGCATATTAAGTCGTAAAATCGATTTTCGACCTAGAAAGTACAACAGTTGATCAGGGTAATATTTTAAGGCGATCTAGCTACATACTTCCGTCTGTTGTCCATAGCTATGTCCGCCACTATACAGTCTTCAATAATGGAGCTTTCGTCCTGAAATAGGCATATATTATTTTTGATATGAGAGAAAATGAAACCGAAATTATAAAAAGTGTTGCACCGGCTATCTCAAATCTTTATATCCTGCGCCACACTGTGGAAAAGGGTATTATAAGTTAGTGAATATAAAGGGTGGTTAAATTGTAAGGGCCGATGTTGAATGTGAACCACACCTAAACGCCAAGTTTTTTCCGAATTTTATTTGACATTTCTCTATTTCAGACTTACTCAATTTGAACCATGGAGAGATACACAATCCAACAATGTGTTAAATGGTTCCAAGAAATGGCAAGAGTGGATGATCAATTTTCGAAGAACATCATCTTCAGTGATGAGTCACATTTTCACCTCAGTGGATTCGTCAATAAATAGAATTGCCGCATTTTGGCGAATGAGAATCCAAGAGTGATTGTCGAAAAACCAATACACAAAGAGTGACTGTTTGGTGCGGGTTATGGGCTGGCGGCATCATCGGGCCGTATTTTTTCCAAAATCCGGCCGGTCAGGCATTTACTGTGAATGGTGTTCGCTATCGTGAGATGATAACGAACTTTTTATGGAAGATATGGATGTGGACGATATGTGGTTTCAGCAGGACGGTGCCACTTGCCACACAGCTAACGAAACAATGGCTCTTTTGCGCAACAAATTCAATGGCCGTGTTATCTCACGTAATGTCGATGTCAATTGGCCGCTAAGATCATGTGATTTGACACCGTTGGACTTTTTTTCTTTGGGGTTATTTGAAAGAAAAGGTGTTCGTCGATAAGCCGGCAACAATTCAAGAGCTAAAGGATGAGATAATTCGGCACATTAACGGCATAGAACCTCCATTATGCCTCAGCGTCATCGAAAATTTGGACCATCGGATGAAGGTGTGCCACCGAGGTCGCGGCGCCCATTTGGCCGATATTTTGTTCCATATATAATTTAGTAATACCAATATATCGTAATAAAATAAAATTACAATAATTTCCTAAATAGTTTGTGTTTTATTCAAAATCAACATCGGCCCTTGAAATTTTAACCACCCTTCATTTGCAATACCCAGAAGGAGACGACATATCGTGTCGTTGGCAATAATGTACAGGGCCGGCTCCTGTCCGTCTGCCTGTGAACATTTTTTGTAATCAAAGTCTAGGTCGCAGTTTCAGTTCAATCTACTTAAAATTTGGCATAAGTATGTGTTTTGGGTCAGAATAGAACCCTATTGATTTTTGGAGAAACTAGTTTAGATTCAGATCTAGCTCCCGTATATACCTTTCGCCCGATATGCATGCTTTTGTAACCCCTGAAGCCTGAGTTATACTTTGGTTTACTTCAAATTTTGTATATTTGATTGAAATCTGTTCAGATTTGGATATAGCTCCCACGCATATCTTTCGTCCGATTTACACTAATATGACCATAGAGGCCATAGTTTTACTTCGATTTACGTAAAAGTTTGCACAGGGAGTAGAATTACAAGTAAGAAAAGTCCAAAGTCGGGCGGGACCGACTATATTAAAGGGTGATACTGTAAAAATTTGGTCCAAGGAAAACGCGTGTAAATCGATGAAATCGTTTATTTAAAAAATCAAATTAAATTTCTTTTTCAAGTTCAATTAGTATAAAATTCAGGAAAAATATTCAGTTAGGCTTTCGCTTTTCCAAATCCGAATTGCCGGGCCTCACGCTTGACATCTGCCATCAGATTTTGTACAGCCACCTTGTCCACCTTCTTCGCCGCAGAAAGCCAGTTTGCCTTGAACTGCTGCTCGTCCTTAGCAGTTTTTATACCCTCCACCATAGGATGGGGGGTATATTAACTTTGTCTTTCCGTTTGTAACACATCGAAATATTGCTCTAAGACCCCATAAAGTATATATATTCTGGGTCGTGGTGAAATTCTGAGTCGATCTGAGCATGTCCGTCCGTCCGTCTGTTTAAATCACGCTAACTTCCGAACGAAACAAACTATCGACTTGAAACTTGGCACAAGTAGTTGTTATTGATGTAGGTCGGATGGTATTGCAAATGGGCTATATCGGTCCACTTTTACGTATAGCCCCCATATAAACGGACCCCCAAATTTGGTTTGTAGACCCTCTAAGAGAAGCAAATTTCATTCGATCCGGCTGAAATTTGGTACATTGTGTTAGCATATGGTCTTTAACAACCATGCAAAAATTTGTCCACATCGGTCCATAATTATATATAGCCCCCATATAAACCGATCCCCAGATTTGGTTTGCGGAGCCTCTAAGAGAAGAAAATTTCATCCGATCCGGCTGAAATTTAGTACATGGTGTTAGTATATGGTCTCCAACAACTGTGCAAAAATTAATCTACATCGGTCCATAATTATATATAGCCCCCATAAAAACCGATCCCCCGATTTGGCTTGCGGAGCCTCTAAGAGGAGCAAATTTCATCCGATCCGGCTGAAATTTGGTACATGGTGTTAGTATATGGTCTCTACTAACCATACAAAAATTGGTCAATATAGGTTCATAATTATATATAGCCCTCATATAAACCGATCCCCAGATTTTTGTCTAATATATACCACGTGTGGACTAACTCACAATTTAGAAAACGATTTAAAATACCACAACCCAAGTAATTCGATTGTGTATAACAGTCTTTCGTAGAAGTTTCTACGCAACCCATGGTGGAGGGTACATAAGATTCGGCCTGGCCGAACTTACGGCCGTTTATACTTGTTTTGGTCTTCTTTGGGTTCCGCTTGACAATAGCCCAGTATTTCTCAATTGGGCGGAGCTCTGGCGTGTTGGGAGGGTTCTTGTCCTTGGGAACCACCTGCACGTTGTTGGCGGCTTACGACTCCATGGCCTTTTTACCGTAATGGCAAGATGCCAAATCCGGCCATAACAGTACGGAACAACCGTGTTTCTTCAGGAAAGGCAGCAGACGTTTATTCAAACACTCTTTCACGTAAATTTCTTGGTTGACAGTCCCGGAAGCTATGAAAATGCTGCTTTTCAAGCCACAAGTACAGATGGCTTGCCAAACCAGATATTTCTTTGCGAATTTTGACAGTTTTATGTGCTTGAAAATATCTGTGCTTGAAATAAAATACGATGTTTATCATCGCGATTTGGAGTCACTACCTTCTTGTAAGTCGATAGTCCGGCTCGATGCACGGTTGTAGACGATACACCCAGCTTATTTGTGGCATCTCGGAGAGAGAGGTTAGGGTTTCGCTTGAAATTACCGGCAACTCTCTTTGTCGTCTCAGCGCCTTCCGGTTTTCGATTTCCCCCCGATCCAGACTTCCTGCACACAGAAATCAAATTTGTTGTGCCAACTAATTTTTTTGCCAACCAAATTATTTGGTCCCATCTACTATCAGAATATAACCAATAAAATTTGTTGAAGCAACCAATTGTTGTCTGACACAACAGTATATAAAATAGTTTGAAGAACTACATTTTGGGCACATTAACAGTCTAATTGGCAATCACAACCAATAAAATTGAATTCGTTTGTTAAAGCAACTAACTATTTGCCCGATAACCAATGCTTGCGAATTTAAAGAAAAAATCCGTTGAATTCATTTTAGTTTTTATTTTATTATAACATATATTAATGTATATTGTATTTATTGACCAAAAAGGATATTGTAAAACGCCTTTTATGAAGGATAAAAGATAACCCCATGAAATAGCTAAGGTGGAGATTTGCAAAATCTTCAAAAGCACAATCAAATATTTGCAGTTGTTGTTGTAGTAGCATATTATCATCATTGGAAACGTTCCATAGCAAATTTTCCCAACTTCCGCCAATAGTCACGCCCATACATTAACTTTGTTAGTTCGACCACTCACAATCACGTGATCAATTTTCAGTGTGACTTGGGACTCAATCAGGCTCATTAAATTTTTCTTATATATCGGCAGCAGCAATGTTGAGATTTTGAGACCGATGATGAGGCAGACAAACCCTATATATACCTTTCCCAACCTCGGTAATGGTCACATTTGCTAAGATATCTCTACATATTTTATGGAAATTAAGAGAAATGGTGAAGAGTGAGTTGTATTTAATTTGATGTTTATCTTACTTACCTTGAAAAAAATCTAACTTGATTTTTTAAATTTTATGTAATTAATGAAACAAAATGATTATTTGTTGTCATAACACATATGTAGCCCATAGCAAGAAGTTCCCTTTATAACTATCAAATCTGTTAACACGACCAACTTATTGGCCAGGGTTTGGTGACACATTGGCAAAACAAATTAGTTATCGCAACAATATGGAATATATTGAAATGGTTGCTTACTTCAATTTATAAATAACGACCAATATTTGGTCGGGTGTACGAACTTTTAGTCACACAGCTATTATATTGGATATAGAAACCATTAAACAAGGGAAGTAACTAACATTTATTTCAAACAACTAAAAATTGTAGGTCTACACTATCTATTTGTTGTCGTACTCGTATTCCAACCAATCATTTCTCTGGGTGTGGCTGTCGACAAACGTTCCCCAAACACTTTAATTACATTCAACCATCGTAACGGTTGAATGCAACTTTTAGCGATTTTGCCAGCTTTGCGTGCGAGTAGCTCGGATTTTCGCGATGCGCGAGCAAAATTTTGATACGCTGCTCTTCTTGCTTGGACGGCATTTTGACAACTGAAGAGTGAATTCCAAAATCAAAATAGGAGCAACATTCTACACACACACACCTTCAAAATGAGGGGTGTTCAGGTTTTTAAATGCAAAATTGAAAGAAATACGTCAAGTTTATATTGACCAAATTTTGACCGTATCACCCTTTATACCCTTCATCACTATGTATACCAACATTTTTGATACCATCTTAACACCTTCAACTTTGTTAGGAGCCATATTCTATATTACCATATACAAATATTTTAATTTGAACCGATTTGGACAACATTTTTTAAACTTTCACAAAAAGTCTAGAATCAATATTTAAATTGGTTAATAACCGGGACGGACCACAATGTTAGTAAAAAATAATACCCTGTTCCACAGTGTGGCGCAGGGTATAAAAAATATTGGATATATTTAAATTGCATATATTTTGCAAATCTGCATTTACGATTTATAGGTCGATAACATATATACGAATTAGAGTATAGGTAAATTTGAATCATTTTTGAGAGTTTTCGACTTAACTGTGACGATTTTACAAGGAACATATGAGAATTTTGGTCATATTTGCTAAAATCGGAAGAGCATATATATGGGGGCTTTGTCTAACTCTGAGCCGATTTTGATAAAATTTGGCAAACATTGCTAAAATTTTAATTGAACTCTCAGTGCAAAACTTCAACATTTTCGAAATAAGACTTTGGCTTCCGTGGTCATATAAATCTAAATCGGGCGAATGATATATGGGAGTTATATCTAAATCTGAACCGAATTTGACCAAATTTGGCATATGTATGTTAGTCCTACTCTCTGTGCAAAACTTCAAGTAAATCGGAGTGATTTTTTTTTTCGGACAAAAGATATATATGGCAGCTATAATTTAATCTGAACCAATTTCTACTAAATTTTGGCATGCATAGTAAAAATGTTATTTCCATTCCCTGTGAACAATTTTAAGTAAATCGGAGGGAAATTTTGATATACGGTAGTCATATGACTGTAAATCGGACGACATATATATATGGGAGCTATATCTAAATCTGGACTGATTTCAACCAAATTCGGTATCCATATTTATGTTAGTTCTACTCCTTGTGCAAAATTTTACGCAACTCGGAGTAAATCTTGGGCCTCTGGGGCCACAGGGGTGTAAATCGGGTGAAACCTATATATGGGAGCTATATCTAAATCTGAATCGATTTCAACCAAATTCGGCACGCATATTTATATTGTTAATTCTACTCCCTTTGAAAAATTTCACGTAAATCGGAGCAAAAGATTTTCCTCTGGGATCATAGAAGTGTAAATCGGGCGAGAGCTATGTATTAGAGCTATATCTGAATCTGAACCGATTTGACTGATATTCTGCAAAATTTGCGAGACTCACCATATATTCAATTATACGAAATTGGAAGAAAATAAGTTAATAAATACGTCATTTATGACCAGATCGGTTATAAATATATATGGTAGCTATATCTAAATCTGAACCGATTTTCAATAAGAATCGCCGAAAAAGGCTCAAAGAGGAGCTGGACTTTGCACAAAAAATACATCAACAGACAGACGGAGAGACAGACAAGCGGACATCGCTAGATCGACTCGGAATTTAATTCTAAGCCGATCGGCATTACATACAAATGCCAAATTTATTATATCCGGTACCACAGTAGTGGTGAGGGATATAAATATTCCTACTAGGCTATTAATGGAACTATTTCGGACTGAGAACAAATATACCAAAAAAATTTAATAGACTTTGGTTTGCATCTTTGTATTCGAAAACAAGTAAGTAAAGTCTAAAGTCGGGCTTGGCCAACTATATTATACCGTTCACCACCGTGTTGGCCAAAATATTTGATACCATCTCAAATTCATAATTTATTTAAATCTGAAGCGATTTGGACAATATTTTTTACACGTCAACAAATTCTCAACAACTGAAATGAAAATTGGCTAACGTCCTGGGACGAAACCGAATGTTAGTAAAAAATATGAGAATGATTAAACCTAAAGATATTTCTATGAAATTTGACAAAAGTACATTTGTACATGATTTATCGGGCGATGCATGTGTGTTATAGAAATAGGACAATTGGAGGCATTTCAATTTTTTTTTGATACTTATCAGTGGCTATTTTACAAGGATATTGACCAGACCTCGCCAAGATAGTGTGTAGGATTTGACTACAATATGGGGAAATCATCACAGAATTTTATGTAAAGGGTGATTTGTTAAGAGCTTGATAACTTTTTTTTTAAAAAAACGCATAAAATTTGCAAAATCTCATCGGTTCTTTATTTGAAACGTTAGATTGGTCCATGACATTTACTTTTTGAAGATAATTTCATTTAAATGTTGACCGCGGCTGCGTCTTAGGTGGTCCATTCGGAAAGTCCAATTTTGGGCAACTTTTTCGAGCATTTCGGCCGGAATAGCCCGAATTTCTTCGGAAATGTTGTCTTCCAAAACTGGAATAGTTGCTGACTTATTTCTGTAGACTTTAGACTTGACGTAGCCCCACAAAAAATAGTCTAAAGGCGTCAAATCGCATGATCTTGGTGGCCAACTTACCGGTCCATTTCTTGAGATGAATTGTTCTCCGAAGTTTTCCCTCAAAATGGCCATAGAATCGCGAGCTGTGTGGCATGTAGCGCCATCTTGTTGAAACCACATGTCAACCAAGTTCAGTTCTTCCATTTTTGGCAACAAAAAGTTTGTTAGCATCGAACGATAGCGATCGCCATTCACCGTAACGTTGCGTCCAACAGCATCTTTGAAAAAATACGGTCCAATGATTCCACCAGCGTACAAACCACACCAAACAGTGCATTTTTCGGGATGCATGGGCAGTTCTTGAACGGCTTCTGGTTGCTCTTCACTCCAAATGCGGCAATTTTGCTTATTTACGTAGCCATTCAACCAGAAATGAGCCTCATCGCTGAACAAAATTTGTCGATAAAAAAGCGGATTTTCTGCCACTGATTTTGGTAATAAAATTCAATGATTTGCAAGCGTTGCTCGTTAGTAAGTCTATTCATGATGAAATGTCAAAGCATACTGAGCATCTTTCTCTTTGACACCATGTCTGAAATCCCACGTGAACTGTCAAATACTAATGCATGAAAATCCTAACCTCAAAAGAATCACCCTTTATTATGGTCATATTTGCCTAAACTGGAAGAAAAAATCGATGTCTACATTCCATGTGCTAAGTCTAAAAAGTGGATTTTACAGATTTGAATATTACCCATATTTTGTTTACTAATATTCTGCTCCGTCCCAAGGCATTAGTTTAAATTTAAAGTTTAGAGAAATTCTTTATATATATAGCACCCAATAAATTTTGTAGGATTTTATTGGTATCGAAAATGTATATCTACAAAGTGGATCATAGTATAATATAGTCTGCCCCGCCCGACTTTGCACCCCTCATTATCAACAGAGCATTCCAACAATATATCCTAGATGTGACCCACATTAATATTAGCGAAACATACGAACAACATGCTTAGTGGCGTTTGTCTCCCTCATATAATGCGTGTATGTCATTCATTAAAGATACATGGACACCAGAAATATAGCCATATTACACTCTTATTTGCATAAAACACGACGATAGGAGATCTTATGATGACATTTGCAATAACAGCCAGAACAACACCAAATGTGTATGTGGCTGGTAAAAGTTCAGCTACTAAATATCCTTGAGCGTATTTTCATATTCATCAAGAGACCACAAAGAAAACCCCTTGACCAATAAAAATGTATAATCACCACAAATTTTTGATGCGTTTAAAGAGAGTACTTTCAAAGCAAGACCATTATCGCAGAAATATTCCTGGTTATCTTCTGCACTGGCTCTTATGGAATTTCTATTTGTAAATAAATTTTAAAAGTGAGCTTAAGGTAATTTCTCAGCTAAAATGCCTCATGAATAAATCCTCTAAATATATTAAGGTCTTTGATGATTTATTAAACATTTGTCACTACAGTAAACAAAAAGTTTTTAGGTAACATCTGTTAAATTTTTAAATTTAAAAGTGAAAAATACTTTAGAGGTCAAGGAATGCTAAATGTAAATTTTATATACAAACTTTTGGAATTTGCTTGCAAGGAGACACATGTTCATTTAGTTGGGGCCAAAATGTAATGTTACATTAGAGTTTACATCATCACGTCATCATATTTGAGATTCATTTCTGTGAGTTTTTTTTTTATTTTTTATTTTCACATCCTTATGGGCAAACACCACAATGGATCCTTTTCGTTTTGAAAACCCCTCCTCGTTGCGGGATATTGGAAAATATTTCGGATTCCAGGTAGATTTGATGAAACATACTACTTTCGATTAAAATTATTCAGATCCCAAAGTTAAATTTAAAATTTCACGAGAAGTAAAAATTCCAGATACGATGATTGTCTTGTTTTGGCGGGATAGTCTGTCTGTCCATGTATTTTTGTGTGCAAAGTGCAGTTCGCAGTGTAAGTCCGATCGTTCTTAAATTTGGTATATAGTATTTCTTCGGGTCAAAGACAATAGATTTTGAAAAAAATTGGGTCAGATTTACATACAGCTGTCATATAAAGGGTGATTCTTTTGAGGTTAGGATTTTCATGCATTAGTATTTGACAGATCACGTGGGATTTCAGACATGGTGTCAAAGAGAAAGATGCTCAGTATGCTTTGACATTTCATCATGAATAGACTTACGATCTGCCACAACGTCGAATTTTCAGTGAATGGGCCCTAGAAAAGTTGGCAGAAAATCCGCTTTTTTATCGACAAATTTTGTTCAGCGATGAGGCTCATTTCTGGTTGAATGGCTACGTAAATAAGCAAAATTGCCGCATTTGGAGTGAAGAGCAACCAGAAGCCGTTCAAGAACTGCCCATGCATCCCGAAAAATGCACTGTTTGGTGTGGTTTGTACGCTGGTGGAATCATTGGACCGTATTTTTTCAAAGATGCTGTTGGACGCAACGTTACGGTGAATGGCGATCGCTATCGTTCGATGCTAACAAACTTTTTGTTGCCAAAAATGGAAGAACTGAACTTGGTTGACATGTGGTTTCAACAAGATGGCGCTACATGCCACACAGCTCGCGATTCTATGGCCATTTTGAGGGAAAACTTCGGAGAACAATTCATCTCAAGAAATGGACCGGTAAGTTGGCCACCAAGATCATGCGATTTGACGCCTTTAGACTATTTTTTGTGGGGCTACGTCAAGTCTAAAGTCTACAGAAATAAGCCAGCAACTATTCCAGCTTTGGAAGACAACATTTCCGAAGAAATTCGGGCTATTCCGGCCGAAATGCTCGAAAAAGTTGCCCAAAATTGGACTTTCCGAATGGACCACCTAAGACGCAGCCGCGGTCAACATTTAAATGAAATTATCTTCAAAAAGTAAATGTCATGGACCAATCTAACGTTTCAAATAAAGAACCGATGAGATTTTGCAAATTTTATGCGTTTTTTTAAAAAAAAAAGTTATCAAGCTCTTAACAAATCACCCTTTATATTTATCACCGATTTGCTCATAATTAATATGTTTACAAACCGATCTTCTTCCAATTTAATACATCTGATTGTTTTACATGTCCCGTACAACTTGTACAATATCAGCCAAATCGGTTCATCCGATATCAATTTATAAGGCCATAGAGGCCACAATTACATATCGATTTGCTTCAAATTTTTCACAAGGAGTATAACTGATGGTATCGTCAAGTATGAAAAATCTTATTCAATTGGCTCTGATTTAGGTATAGCTCCTAAATATATATCTTACGTCCGATATAGAATCATATGACCATCGGAGGCCAAAGTTTCATTACGATTTACATGAAATTTTACACTGCGAGTAGAATTAATATTTTAGCAATATGTGCCAAATTTGGTTTAAACCGTTTAATATTTAGATATAGCTCCCATATACATTTACGCTCAATAAATATGTGGAAATAGGGTAGAATATTTTTCATATTTTATACTTATTTTCAATGAGATTTTAATCCAATTTACTTGATATTTTAAATAGAGAATATATTTACCATTCTATTAAGTGTGTCGAATTTCATCTAAATTGGTTCAGATTTAGATGAACCATCCATATATTAGTTCTTTCGGGTTATTTAGGCAAATATCGAAATCGAAAATTTTTAAAATGCCTCCAATTGTTCTATTTCTCTAATACCTGTATCGCCTGATAAATAATGAATGTACTTTTCTCAAATTGAATAAAAGCGACTTTAGGTTTAGGTTAGGTTAGGTGGCAGCCCGATGTATCAGGCTCACTTAGACTATTCAGTAGAGGTGTGTGCGTGACACGAAATTCTCGTGAAATGCGTGATTCACGTGAGTCGTGAACAAAATACAAAGCAACTCTCGTGAATGTGCGTGAATGGGACTAAATTTTGTGTGTCATGAGTGAGCGTGCGTGAGAAATAAAATCGGTCCATGAATGTGCGTGAATAAAATTTCTGCAAAATCACGCTCACGAAAATAAGTAAGATTTATTTCACACTCGTATGTTAACTGAAATTAATTTAGCTCTCGAACTGTATTATATTTTTGAATTTTGTTACCTTTGCTGATTTCTGTTTGGAAAATATCGTGAGTCTGGTGAATTTGCCGTGAAACACGTGAATTGTCGTGAATCGTTCGTGAACGTGAGTCTTTAAAAGTAGTTCGTGAGTCTTTAAAAGTAGTTCATAAGTCTTTAAAAGTAGTGCGTAAGCGTGCGTGAGTACTGGTTTTCATTTAGTGAATGTGCGTGAGTGTGATTGGCTACAACACGTACCGTGCGTGAGCGTGCGTGAATAAATATTTTACTTCAGTTACGCGCACACCTCTACTAAATATTCAGTTCGTTGTGATACCACAGTGTTGAACTTCTCTCTTATCACTGAGTGCTGCCCGATTCCATGTTAATTAAGCTCAATGACAAGGGACCTACTTTTTATAGCCGAGTCCGGACGGCGTTCAATATTGCAGTGAAACCACTTAGAGAAGCTTTGAAACACTCAGAAATATCACCAGCATTACAGAGGTGGGATAATCCACCGCTGAAAACCTTTTTGTATCATATATTCAAAATTAGACCTCATGTAGGTCCCATTATTATACCCTCCACCATATATTCTGGGTCGTGGTGAAATTCTGAGTCGATCTGAGCATGTCCGTCCGTCCGTCCGTCTGTTGAAATCACGCTAACTTCCGAACGAATCAAGCTATCGACTTGAAACTTGGCACAAGTAGTTGTTATTGATGTAGGTCGGATGGTATTGCAAATGGGCCATATCGGTCCACTTTTACGTATAGCCCCCATATAAAGGGGCCCCAAATTTGGCTTGCGATTGCTCTAAGAGAAGCAAATTTAATCCGATCCGGCTGAAATTTGGTACATGGTGTTAGTATATTGTCTATAACAGCCATGCAAAAATTGGTCCATATCGGTCCACTTTTACGTATAGCCCCCATATAAACGGACCCCCAAATTTGGCTTGCGATTGCTCTAAGATCCGGCTGAAATTTGGTACATGGTGTTAGTATATGGTCTCTAACAACCATGCAAAAATTGGTCCACATCGGTCCATAATTATATATAGCCCCTATATAAACCGATCCCCCGATTTGACTTGCGAAGCATCTAAGAGAAGCAACTTTCATCCGATTCGGCTGAAATTTGGCACATGGTGTTGGTACATGTTCTCTAATGACCATGCAAAAATTGGTCCACATCGGTGCATAATTATATATAGCCCCCATATAAGCCGATCCGCAGATTTGACCTCCGGAGCCTCTTAGAGGAGCAAAATTCATCCGATCTGGTTGAAATTTGGTACGTGGTGTTAGTATATGGTCTCCAACAACTATGCAAGAATTGGTCTATATCGGTCCATAATTATATATAGCCCCCATATAAATCGATCCCCAGATTTGTCCTCCGGAGCCTCTTGGAGGAGCAAAATTCATCCGATCCGGTTGAAATTTGGAACATGGTGTTAGAATTTGGACTCTAACAAACACGCAAGAATTGATCCATATCGGCCCATAATTATATATAGCCACCATATAAACCGTTCCCCATATTTGATCTCCGGAGCCTCTTGGAGGAGCAAAATTCATCCGATCCGGTTGCAATTTGCAACGTGGTTTAGTATAAGGCCGCTAATAACCATGCCAAAATTGGTCCATATCGGTCTATAGTTATATATAGCCGATCCGCAATCACACAAAAATTGGTCCATATCGGTTCATAATCATGGTTGCCACTCGAGCCAAAAATAATCTACCAAAATTTTATTTTTATAGAAAACATTGTCAAAATGTTATTTCTATAGAAAATTTTGTCAAAATTTTATTTCTATAGAAAATTTTTTCCAAATTTAGTTTCTATAGAAAATTTTGTAAAAATTTTACTTCTATAGAAAATGTCAAAATTTTATTTTGTCAAAATTTTATTTCTATAGAAACTTTAAACTTAATTATATACGTATTTAATAGGCCTTTTTTAGTTTAATATATACCACGTATGGATTATGTGGTATATATTACGGTGTTAGGAAGTTTTAAGATACCTTGCCATCGGCTTCAGTAGAAGTTTCTACTCAATCCATGGTGGAGGGTACATAAGCTTCGGCCTGGCTGAACTTACGGCCGTATATACTTGCTTTTTTTTTATACCCTCCACCATAGGATTGGGGTACATTAACTTTGTCATTCTGTTTGTAACACATCGAAATATTGCTCTAAGACCCCATAAAGTATATATATTCAGGGTCATGGTGAAATTCTGAGTCGATCTGAGCATGTCCGTCCGTCCGTCTGTTGAAATCACGCTAACTTCCGAACGGAACAAGCTATCGACTTGAAACTTGGCACAAGTACTTGTTATTGATGTAGGTCGAATGGTATTGCAAATGGGCCATATCGGTTCACTTTTACGAATAGCCCCCATATAAACGGACCCCCAAATTTGGCTTGCGAATCCTCTAAGAGAAGCAAATTTCATCCGATCCGAAATTTGGTACATGGTGTTTGTATATGGTCTCTAACAACCATGCAAAAATTGGTCCACATCGGTCCATAGTTATATATAGCACCCATATAAACGGATCCCCCGATTTGGCTTGCGGAGCCTCTAAGAGAAGCAAATTTCATCCGATCTGGCTGAAATTCGGTACATGGTGTTAGTATATGGTCTCTAATGACCATGCAAAAAATTGTGGATGACAGTCTTTCATAGAAGTTTCTACGCAATCCATGGTGGAGGGTACATAAGATTCGGCTTGGCCGAACTTACGGCCGTATATACTTGTTTGGATTTGAGATGGTGTCAAAAATTTTGGCTAACATGGTGGTGAAGAGTATAGTATAGCTGGTCCCGCCCGATTTTAGACTTTACTTACTTGTTTATATCTGTATTTGCTAAACAATTTTTTTACTTATTTTTCCTCGTTCGAAAATGTCAAGCATCAACAAGAAAATATGTTTCTTTTTTCTTTTTTTGAAATTTTTCAATATCAAGGGTGTTTCTGTAATAAAATTTAGTATGGTAATGCGTCTGATGCATAATTTAAACAAAACAAAAGAAAAACAATGTGACGGCACGCATTCTTCCAGCAATAGCATTAAAATAAAAAGTCAACAAATGTTGCCAACATTACTATGAGGAGCAACACAAAGACTCGTTAATTTTCCCGCTACTGTTGCTTTTTAACTGCTGTCGTTTTATGCCTTGGCCCGGAAATATAAAAAGGACATCTACATTTGTGTTGGCGTGAGCTATACACATTTACCCCTAAAATGCAAAGTACTCATACACCAACACGCACTATGCCCTTCTTTTCGCCTGTGTAGGAAAAATACTTCGTGCACACTGGCGTTTATTGAACATGTCAAAATATTCTTTCCGTTAAGTAGTGACGCTTCTAACACTTCTCTTTTTGTTTTTACGATACAAAGACCGATAATGTTGTTTTAGAGTACAATACGGTTGACAGTCATAGAAAGGAAAGGTTGTGACAGCGTGCAGTGGGACAAAATTGAAAAAAAAATGTACATAACTTTTATCTTTTTATACCCACCACCATAGAATGGTGATGGGGTATAATAAGTTTGTCATTCCGTTTGTAACATATCGAAATATCGATTTCCGACTACGCTCAGAGAGTGAATGTTTTAAGAGCAAAATGTTATTTTTGTACGAGAAACATGTAACATCTTTTGGCGGGAAAACAACATTTTTGCGGCAAACATATTCTAAAAAAAAAACTTTTTGCTCTTAAAAAATGTTTGGGGTGATCATATTTCTTCTCTGCGTGTATATATTCTTGATCAGGGAGAAATTCTAAGACGAAATCTAGAGGTATATTAGGACCATCAAAAAGTGTGCCGAAAATGGTGCCGAAAAATCTAGAGGTATATTAGGACCATCAAAAAGTGTGCCGAAAATGGTGCCTATCGGACAATGTTTTGGTATAGCCCCCATACACAGAAAAAAATTTACGAAAATTTTTCCAATTAAAGTCTTAATTGAGTTTTAAAAAATATCTCATTAAAAATTTAATTGATTCAAAATATTTTTTAATTGAAACAAAAATCAATCACAAAAATTTATAGTATCAATTAATTTTTTAATTGGATCAATTAAATTTTTAATTGGCTTTCAACTAGTTTTTTAACTGATGTTATCATTTCTATGGTTTAAGACATTTCAATTAAAACTTAATTCGATAAATTAATTTCGTGATTGAAGACAAAAAATATTTTTTTTTTTGTGTGTGTATAGACCGATCTTCTCGCTTTGACTGAAATTGAAAATCTAAAAGTATTTTAGGATCACAAATTGGTGTGTCGAAAATGGGGTGTATTGGTCCATGTTTTGGTACAGCCCCCATATAGACAGATCTCCCGATCTGGGCGTCCAGAATCTGTAGTTTTTATCCAATTTGCCAGAAATTTGAAATCTAGAGGTATTTTAGGACTATAAGAGTTGTGTCGAAAATGGTCCGTATAGATCCATGTTTTGGTATAGCCCCCATATAGAGTGATCTCCTGATTTTACTTCTTTGGCTTCTAGAATTAGTAATTCTTACCCAATTTGTCTGAAATTGGAAACGTAAATGTCTTTTAGGACAACAAACGGGTCAGCCTAATATGGTATGTATCGACCCATGTTTTGGTATAGCCCCCATATAGACTGATCTCCCGATTTAACTCCTTGGGCTCCTATAAACCGTAGTTTTTAAACCCTCAAAAATCTTTATCGCATTTATTTTTACCGGTCCAGTTGGTAAGGCATCGATATAGACAGTTTTCAGTTTTTGAGGTTATAACAGGCGCACTGATCATTGGTTAGGTTAGGTTATGTCGCAGCCCGATGTATCAGGATCACTTAGACTATTCAATCCATTGTGATACCACAGTGGTGAACTTCTCCCTTATCACTGAGTGCTGCCCGATTCCATGTTAAGCTCAATGACAAGGGACCTCCTTTTTATAGCCGAGTCCGAACGGCGTTCCACATCCCAGTGAAACCACTTAGAGAAGCTTTGAAACCCTCAGAAATGTCACCAGCATTACTGAGGTGGGATAATGCACCGCTGAAAAACTTTTTGGTGTTCGGTCGTAGCAGGAATCGAACCCATGACCTTGTGTATGCAAGGCGGGCATGCTAACCATTGCACCACGGTGGCTCCCATAAAAATTGCCTGATCATAAAAATTGCTTGAAACTGCTTTACTCCTCGTCATCATTTAAATAATGGCGGTAAAAATCTACAGATTTAAGAATTCAAATCTAGGCTTTATGTCATTATTCTCACGATATGTTTATGATTTCTCTAAAATTGGTTCTTATAAATGCAGAATCTGATCTAGTCTTCATAGGTACAATTTTTAAAATATATCTTCGGGAAGCGTACTGGTTGAACTGATCTGCTTGGGAGCATATCTGTCATCAAACACCCTGAAATTGTATATATTATCAAGTAACTCGCTACCACGAAGAGTTTTCAAAGTAAACTATTATATGTGATTCATGGTGGTGGGTAATTAAGATTCGGCCCGGCCGAACTTACTGCTGTATGTACTTGTTAAACATAGTTTCTTATTCTATCGCAATTTGCAATAAATCAGTCTATAATTTATCCTTATTATACCCAACCGGATGGTATGAAATTTGCTTCTCTAAGAGGCTCCGCAAGTCAAATCCGGGGATCATTTGCTTTTGACTCAAAGTATCATCTCCATCCAATATCGTTTGCAATTCGGCGTCTTCACACTTTTTGGTGGCCTTCCATGGGTTTGATTCCTCACATCAACACCTTTATTTCTTTGTCATTCCGTCGCGGTGAAATTCTGAGTCGATCTGAGCATGTCCGTCCGTCTCTTGAAATCACGCTAACTTCCGAACGATCCGTCTGAAATTTGGTTCATGGTGTAAGTATATGGTCTCTAATAACCATGCAAAAATTGGTCCACATCGGTTCATAAGTACATATAGCCCCCATATAAACCGATCCCCCGATTTGGCTTGCGGAGCCTCTAAGAGAAGCAAATTTCATCCGATCCGGCTGAAATTTGGTACATGGTGTTAGTATATGGTCTCTAACAACTATGCAAAAATTGCTCCACATCGGTAGATAATTATATATAACCCCCATATAAACCGATAATCAGATTTGACCTCCGGAGCCTCTTGGAAGACCAAAATCCATCAGATTAAGTTGAAATTTGTTGCGTGGTGTTAATATATGGCCTCAAACACTCATGCAAAAATTGGTCGAAATCGGTCAATAATTATATATAGGCCCCATATAAACCGATCCCCAGATTTGAATTCCGGAGCCCCTTGAAAGAGCAAAATTCATCCGATTCGGTTGAAATTTGGTACGTCATGTTAGTATATGGTATCCAACAACCATGCAGGAATTGGTTCTTATCAGTCCATAATTATATATAGCCCCCATATAAATCGATCCCCTGATTTGACCTCTGGTGCCTTTTGGAGAAGCAAACTTCATTCGATTTGGTTGAAATTTGATACGTGGTGGTAGTATATGTTATTTAACAACCATGCCAAAAGTGGTCCATATCAGTCCATAATCATATAGAGCCCCCATATAAACCGATCCCGAGATTTGGTTTTGGAGCCTCTTGGAGGAGCAAATTTCATCCGAGTCAGTTGAAATTTGGTACATTGTGATAGTATATGGCCGTTAACAACCATGTTTAACTAAGTCCATATCAAGTTCATAATTCTATATAGCCCCGATATAAGCGACCCCCATTTTTTAATTCTGGCTCTCTACGTACCGTGCAAAAGTCCATGCCGATTCGTAATTATTTATAGACTTACCTATACATAACTTTGTTGTCTAATATATACCACGTATGGAATAACTCAGAATTTAGAAAACGATGTTAAGAAGTTTTGAGATACCACAACCCAAGCAATTCGATTGTGGATGACTGACTTTCGTAGAAGTTTCAACGCAATCCATGGTGGAGGGTACATAAGATTCGGCCTGGCCGAACTTACGGCCGTATATACTTGTTCATATTAAAATTTTATTTTTTTTTTAGGATTTGGATGAAATTTTAAATTTTGGGGGGTGATCCCGAATTAACGTCCTTTCGCTCTAGGACTATTAGTTTAGGAGACACGCCAAAGTAACTTTGCCGAAATGTGGCCCATTCCCGGAGATCCGGAGACTTTGCTGTAAAAATGAAGCGAGGAACCTCAATTTCAAAATCAATTTGCTTTTAGAACAATTTCCCGATAATATTAGGAATTAATTAACTTCGTCATTCCTTTTGT
This sequence comes from Haematobia irritans, assembly GCF_050003625.1. Lineage (NCBI taxonomy): Eukaryota > Metazoa > Arthropoda > Insecta > Diptera > Muscidae > Haematobia > Haematobia irritans. Next base: position 160,069,108 of record NC_134397.1, on the reverse strand, counting down.
AACACATCGAAATATTGGTACATGGTATTGGTATATGGTCTCTAACAACCACCCAAAAATTGGTCCACATCGGTCCACAATTATATATAGCACCCATATAAACCGATTCCCAGATTTGGCTTGCGGAGCCTCAAAGAGAAGCAAATTTCATCCTATCCAGCTGAAATTTGGTACATGGTGTTGGTATATGGTCTCTAGCAACCACGCAAAAGTTGGTCCACAATTATATATAGCCCCCATATAAATCGGTCCCCAGATTTGACCTCCGGAGCCTCTTGGAGGAGCAAAATTCATCCGATCCGGTTAAAATTTGGAACGTGGTGTTAGTATATGGCCGCTAACAACCATACCAAAATTGTTCCATATCGGTCTATAGTTATATATAGCCGATCCCCAATCACACAAAAATTGGTCCATATCGGTTCATAATCATGGGTGCCACTCGAGCCAAAAGTAATCTACCAACATTTTATTTCTATAGAAAATTTTGTTAAAATTTATTTCCATAGAACATTTTGTTAAAATTTCATTTCTATAGAAAATTTTGCCAAAACTTTATTTCTAGAAAATGTTGTCAACATTTTATTTCTATAGAAAATTTTGTAACAATTTTATTTCTTTAAAAAATTTTGTCAACATTTTATTTCTATAGAAAATTTTGCCAAACTGAATTATATACGTATTTAATCGGTCTTTTTATACCCTCCACCATAGGATGGGGGGTATATTAACTTTGTCATTCCGTTTGTAACACATCGAAATAATGCTCTAAGACCCCATAAAGTATATATATTCTGGGTCGTGGTGAAATTTTGAGTCGATCTGAGCATGTCCGTCCGTCCGTCCGTCCGTCTGTTGAAATCACGCTAACTTCCGAACGAAACAAGCTATCGACTTGAAACTTGGCACAAGTAGTTTTTATTGATGTAGGTTGGATGGTATTGCAAATGGGCCATATCGGTCCACTTTTACTTATAGCCCCCATATAAGCGGACCCCCAAATTTGGCTTGCGAGGCCTCTAAGAGAAGCAAATTTCATACGATCCGGCTGAAATTTGGTACATGGTGTTAGTATATGGTCTCTAACAACCATGCATAAATTGGTCCAAATCGGTCCATAATTATATATAGCCCCCATATAAACCGATTCCCAGATTTGGCTTGCGAAGCCTCTAAGAGAAGAAAATTTCACATGATCCGGCTGAAATTTGGTACATGGTGTTAGTATATGGTATCTAACCTCTATGCAAAAATTGGTCGAAATCGGTCCATAATTATATATAGCCCCCATATAAAATGATCCCCAGATTTGACCTCCGGTGCCCCTTGGAAGAGCAAAATTCATCGGATTCGGTTGAAATTTGGTACGTGATGTTAGTATATGGTATCCAACAACCATGCATGAATTGGTTCATATCAGTTCATAATTATATATAGCCCCCATATAAACCGATCCCCAGATTTGACCTCCGGAGCTCTTAGAGGACCAAAATTCATCGGATCCGGTTAAGATTTGGTACGTGGTGAAATTTTGTACATTGTGCAGTATATGGCCGCTAACAACCATGCCAAAATTGGTCCGTATCCGTCTATAGTTATATAAGCCGATCCCCAAAAGTAATCTAGCAAAATTTTATTTCTATAGAAAATTTTGTCAAAATTTTATTACTATCGAAAATTTTTCAACATTTTATTTCGATAGAAAATTTTGTTAAAATTTTATTTCTATAGAAAATTTTGTCAAAATTTTATTACTATAGAAATTTTTGTCAAAATTTTATTTCTATACAAAATTATGTAAAAATTTTGTCAAAATTTTATTTCTATAGAAAATTTTGTCAACATTTTATTTCTATAAAAAATTTTGTCAAACTGAATTATATAGTATTTAATCGACCTTTTTTGTTTAATATATACTCCGTATGGACTAACTTACAATTGAGTAGACGGTGTTAAGAAGTTTTAAGAAACCTTGCCATCGCAAGTGTTACCGCAACCCAAGTAATTCGATTGTGGATGGCAGTCTTTAGTACAAGTTTCAATGTAATCCATGGTGGAGGGTACATAAGATTCGGCCTGGCCGAACTTACTGCCGTTTATACTTGTTTAATTTAATATATACCACGTATGGACTTACTTACGATATAGAAGACGGTGTTAGGAGGTTTTAAGATACCTTGCCATCGGGCGTTACCGCAACCCAAGTAATTCGATTGTGGGTGGCAGTGTTTAGAAGAAGTTTCTACGCAATCCATGGTGGAGGGTACATAAGCTTCGGTCTGGCCGAACTTACGGCCGTAGCATATATACTTGTTTATACCCTGTGCCACACTGTAGAACAGGGTATTATAAGTTAGTGCATATGTTTGCAACACCCAGAAGGAGACGAGATAGACACATGGTGTCGATCTAGCCATGTCCGTTTGTCCGCCCGTCAAAGTCTAGGTCGCAGTTTAAGTCCAATTGCCTTCAAATTTTACACAAGTTCCTCTTTTGGGTCAGAATAGAACCCTATTGATTTTGGAAGAAATCGGTTCAGATTTAGATATAGCTCCCATATATATCTTTCGCCCGATATGGACTTATGGCCCCAGAAGCCAGAGTTTTACCCTAATTTGCTTGAAACTTTTCACCAGGAGAGCAATAAGTACTATAGTCAGGTGTGCCAAAATTGATTGAAATCGGTTTAGATTGAGATATAGCTCTCATAGATATAGCCCAGAAGCCAGAGTTTAAGCCCAATTTGGTTGAAATTTTGCACTAGGAGTACAATTAGTAGTGTAGTCAAGTTTGATAAATTTTATGGAAATCGGTTCAGATTTAGATGTAACTCCCATATATATCTTTCGCCCGATTTTCCGTCATATGACCACAGAGGTCAAAGTTGTAGTCCGATTTACGTGAAATTTTGCACAGGGAGTAGAATTAAAATACTAAGTATTCATGTCAAATTTGGTTGAAATCGATTCAGATTTCTATATAGCTTCCATATATATGTTTTTCCGATTTGGGCAAAAATGGCCAAAATACTCACATTTTCCTTATAAAATCGCCACTGCGAAGTCGAAAACTTGTAAAAGTGAGCCAAATTTTGCTTTATTTCTAATACATATCTATCGACCGACATTTTTGCGAAGTTGCCTCAAAATTGGTTTAGATTAAAATGTGTCCCATATTTTTTTTACTAAATTTTTTAAATTTTAAGTCTATAGATTATAAATTTTGTTCAGATGGAGTCAGTTTAAATGTATGTATTTGGGGCAAAAACCTTTATATATAGCACCCAACACATTTCACGGATTTGATATAGTATCGAAAATGTGGATTTACAAGGTGGTGCAGGGTATGTATAGTCAACCCCGCCCGACTTTAGACTTTCCTTACTTGTTTTTTTTTTAATCATAACCATAGCGTTTACCAAAACTACCAGTATCATTTTAACGATTTATAGAGCGATCATAAAGATTTTGTTCGCTTTGAGTTGTTTAATATACCAGTGTGAACTAACACTTCTTTGTTTTAGCTATCCTATTTATAAAATTATACTTCCGTTTTTTAGTTTGTTTATATCTTGCCTCTTATACAGTGCTAGTATTTTCAATTTTGAACCACTGTTCTATGGAAAAGATACGTCTGATGCTCTTCTCCTTTCGTAACCAGGACACTCAGAATCTGTGTTTCCCTTTCACTGGAAATAACAGATAAAACAATGAGAACAATATTGTAGCGAAGGAATACCAACTGTTCCCTTCGTTGGACTCATTGCCAATTGCCTTTGCGTATGCAGAATGTGTACTGGCACTTTCAAGTGTTTTCACTTTCGCATTTCTGTACACTTGTCAAGCGTCCCAAAGGCTGATGTGCGTAATAACTCTAACACAATGGGATGTAGGTAAGTCCTTTGAGGAGTGAAATCTTTGATTTGTTAAATCTTTAATACCCACCACCATAAATCGGATACAATTATTTTCTTCGAATTATGAATTAGACGAAGGCTAACCCTCTCCCAGCAAAACAGCGTTGCCAAGAAAGTAGTGAAAATGTTCTTTTTGGATCCGGAAGTGCTGCAAAATTGGCGCTGAGGCGATGAATTTAACATGGACTTGTCATAGGATGAATGTCCACCATTTCAACAGCCGTTGCAATGAATTTGAATCACTTTTTAAAATGTGATATGTGACATTTTGCCAAATAAATAATTTGTATAATTATATAAAGCTTGTGTGAAGAGTTTGACGTCAAATATTTTCAAAAATTAACAATTTTTCTAGAATGGGTTTAGCATTTTTATCGACAGAATTAGAATAATTTGTTCCAATTTATTCGTTCCTACTTTGTTTTTATCCTATGTGAAACCAAAAAAAAAAGTTAAAATTAAAATGCGAAAAAAACGAGTTACAAAAAATTGAATTAAAAGAACTTCCTGTGTAGTTAAATAATGAACATCTTTGGGAGGACATATTTGGTAGTGATTTTAAAGTGGTGCCCATAATAGCTTCAATTTTTTGCTGGGCTCTTAAATGGTACAGGTTCCACAATTTAATGAATTTCTAGAAGGAATCATAAATTCATGTTTAAGAAAATCGCATGAAACTATCGATTTCATATGATTCGAGACTTTAGTTATGTAAATTTATACAGTGGAACATTATTGTTTGAATTGGTCATGCCAATCAGTCATTTAATGACTGATATTGTCATCTATGTGCCCAAACTAATCTGCAGGCATGCTAGGTACACATTGTTATTTTTAAGGGTCCACGAAACCAAATCGGAAAATTGGTCTATAAGGGAGTTAAATCGATATATCAATAAAACCCACTTTTGGCATAACTGTTCTTGCATCTAAAATACATCTTTAAATATAGGGGCTATATGAAAACATGATCCAACACCAAGAAAAATGTGCCTTCGGAACTAAAGGAAAAAATATTCATCAATTTATTTTAGCCAATTTATTTCCATTAAGTTAAATTTTTGTTTAAAATAATAAAATTTACTTGCTTCAGTAAAAAAATCCTAAACTTAAAGCAGTTAGGAATAGTTCATTAACTAGAATAAGGCATGGAATTTTTCTAATACTGTTTTCTTCGCTGGGTATAAGAATTTACTACTGAACAAGAAAATTTTATTCACTGATAACAAAACATTCGTAAAAATAAACAAAATATGAACTAAAACCAAGTTTCCTCAAATTTAGTAAAATTTCTTATAAAATGACAATTCTGACTTCCTTTATTATAGAAAGCTTATCATACATACGAATAACACTTGGCATAGAAAAATATTTTAGTTCATTCGTACTAAGAAGTATCCAATCCTTTTAAAACTTAAGGAGACACACTTGCTAGAATATAGGAAATTTTCCTATATTTCTTTTATCTACCTGCAATCGATAACTGTCATCGATGTAATCGATATGTTTGCGCGTGGGTTGGTTTTTTAGTTGGAATCGCGTTGTTATGGTATACGGAGGGATTGCTAAAAAAAAAGTAAAATATATAAAATATTTGTTATTTTAAATTAGTGAGAAAAAACTATGTTCGTGATGGTGCATAAAGAAAGAAAACATTCATTCATTCGTCTTCATTTTGGAATATTCAATTAACAGGTGACATTCAGTGACGCTAATCTTTTGTGAAAAAATTGGTTTATGATTTTTTTTTATTTGTAGGTATTGAAATTGTAAAAGGAAAAGTGAAATGTACAAGAAGAAGGAAAAATGCGGTTTACAGTTGATGACATTACATGGAAATTGGAAAAAGTGGAATAATAAACTAATATTTCAAGGCCAGTCGATGCTGTTGATTTCAAATAAGTATATTTAATATATTAATAAAACGTGTATTTTATAGAAGAAAAAATTGCTTATATAAATAAATAAAATTGTATTTAAAAACGAAGGTAAGCAGTTCTAAGTTTGAAGTAAAAAGGTTTACCACAAATATGTAAGATTTGTCCCAATGAATGAAAAAATTTCAATAAAATCATTCCATATATGAATTCAATTCAGTTAAATTTTTTCATTCTGTAGTATAGTGGTACATAAATATAGGAAAATGTTAACTAATATATGGAATGCATTCTACCTAATTTAAACGAAATTCACATCGTTCAAAAAAATAAAAATGTCTTTGGCGCTATACGAAGTTCAACTTTCTTCACAATTAGTTCATTTTAACTTAAAGAAGGGGTCACTTTTTTCTGGGTGAATATGCATCAAATTTGGCATACCTCAATATAAAATGGAAGGAAATCAGATAAAAACAGATAAAACAAGTCTATAGGGCGTGGCCAACTATATTAAAACCTGCACCGCATTACAGATATACATTTTCGTTACCATCTAAAATTCTTCAAATTTGTTGGGAGTTATAAAGGTTTATGTTCCCAAGTTATATTTAAATCTGAACCGATTTGGACTTCTTAAAAAATCTGTAGTCTTCAAATTTAAATCGGCTAATGCCCTGGGTCGGAACACAATGTTAGTAAAGAAATAAGGAAAATATTGAAATCTAAAGCAAATTCGCAAAAGTGTCTTTACGATTTATCGGTCAATAGATATGTAAAGAGAAAAAAATGTGGAAATTTTATATTCACTTATAAGCAATTTTCACAGTGCGCCTTCTATACCCTCAAGAAGTGAAATCGGTCTATATGTACGCCTTATCAAATGGACCGATAAAAATTAAATCCGATACACGTTTTTGTGAGTCTAAAATTCCAGCAGATTTACAATTTGAAGCAAATCGAGATCGGTTTATATGGGGGCTATATCAAAACATAGACCGATACTCACCATTTTCGGCACACCTTTTTATGGTCCTAAAACACCTCTAGATTTTCAATTTGAGGCATATTGGATAAAAACTATAAGCCTTTTTTATTTCTATAAACCCAAGAAGTACAATCGGGAGATCGGTCTATATGGGGGCTATACCAGAACATGGACCGATACTCACCATTTTTGACACACCTCTTTATGGTTCTAAAATTCGTTCAGATTTCAAATTTCAGGCTAATTGGATAAAACCTACTGATTCTAGAAGCCCAAGAAAAAAAATTGGCAGATCGTTCTATATGGGGGCTATAACAAAACATGGACCTATACTCACCATTTTTGGTACACATCTTTATGGTCCTAAAATAACTCTAGATTTCCATTTTCGGATGAATTGGATAAAAACTACGGTTTTTATAAGCCCAAAACCCAAAATCGGGAGGTCGGTTTATAGGGGGACTATATCAAAACCTGGACCGATATAGCCCATCTTCGGACTTGGCCTGCCTGCAGCAAAATCCGAGTTTGTGCACAATTTCAGCACGATTGCTTCATTATTGAAGACTGTAGCGAGATTACAACAGACAGACAGACAGCCAGACAGGCAGACAGACGGACAGACGTTTTAGAATTTCTCCCTCATCAAGAATATATATACTTTAAATTGTCGGAAAACGATATTACGATGTCTTACAAACTTAACATATTATACGCCCGTCACCATTCTATGGTGGTGGGTATAAAAATTACTTGTTTTACAAGCTTTTTTTACAGTGACAATTTAACTGGTGACATTTCTAAGTGTTTCAAAGCTTCTCTAAGTGGTTTCACTACAATGTGGTTAACATGGAATCGGGCAGCACTCAGTGATAAGAGAGAAGTTCACCAATGTAGTATCACAATGTTAGTAGAGGTATGCGCGTGAGTGCAATTTCACTCACACTCACGCACATTCACGAAGCCAAATATTTATTCAGGCACGCTCACGCACGATAAGTGTCGTAGTCACTTACAGTCACGCACATTCACGAAATGAAAAGCAGTATTCACGCACGTGACAATTCACGTGACTCACGACAAATTCACGTGACTCACGGCATTTTCCAACCGGGGATAAGCAAAGTTAACAAAATTCATAAATAAAATATATTTCGACTGCTAAATCAATTTCAGTTAAGAATAATAATTAAATCTTGATTTTTTTCATAAGCGTGATTTTGCAGAAATTTTATTCACGCACATTCACGAAACGATTTTATTACTCACGTACGCTCACGCACGACATATTTATTTTAGTCCCATTTCACGCACATTCACGAGAGTTGCTTCAGATTTTATTCACGACTCACGTGTGAATCACGCGTGTCACGACAATTTCGTGTCACGCACACATCTCTACTGAATAGTCTAAGTGAGCCTGATACATCGGACTGCCACCTAACCTAACCATATACCATATTTGGCACATATCTTAACGGACACAAAATACTTCTAGATTTCCCATTTCAAGCATATCGGTTAAAGATAGAGACTTCCATGCTTTCACGAATTCAAATTGGTCGATCAGTTTATATGGGTTATATCGAAATATGGACCGATATAGGCCAGTTATCACGATAACTGTACGGAAGGCTGAATCTTGGTTACAATAGACAAACAGACGGGCGGACATCGTTAGATCATCTTTGAATTTTTCCCTGATAAGGAATATATATATTTTATATAGTCGGAAATCGTTATTTCCAAGTGTTACAAACGGAATGGCAAACTTATTATACCTCTATCACCATCCTATGTTAGTGGATATACAAATATTGATGATATCTTGTTCTGTAAGTACATCTACAACCCACTGTGCCATAAAAATTGTCTACTCATTGCCATAGCTTGCCTTGCATACTTAAAAACAATCAATTCTGCAGGACCGGGTATCATCACCACGAGTCACATCATCAATGTCTTTTTGTGATTTTTCTGCCAGTGAATGTTTCGTCATTGGCCTGGTCCTGTATCATTTTGGCATATTATGCTTCCCTCCCCAAACTCACACGGTGGGGTGTCATGGTTATTGATATTGTGCCATTGGTATAATTTCATTCTGGTTTTTATGCGACTTATACGTGGTGGAAATCGGTTAGTTTCATGACGTACTCGTAAAATCTTCACATCGGTAAAATTTTCCATAATGAAGAAATTGGAAATTGATTGGATGCAGATTGTCACGAGAGTTCGAAGCATTCCATGGCCTGACATTCCACATCACTGTCATGGGGGGGAATTTGTATTGAGGTAATAGCTGCATAAATAGCAACAATCATTAAATTAGCATAATCTCATATACTGAATGGTTTGGTAGGGAGATTTAACTTTTTTTGGTGTTATTTGCATAGCATAATGGTGTAATGCCTTTACACAGTCTGCTGATATTGGCAATGCTCAAGAGGGAAATATTCAATTCTTTGTTTCCATAGCCCCATTAAAATGGGGTCAGGGTATTGCGATTTTTGTTTTTGTAAAACAAGGACTTTTTTTACATAAATATGTCGAACAAGTCAATGCAGAGTAATCCAGATGACCGCTCTTTTCGGGACCATGCATTTACGGGGAAATGATGCATATACGTAGTCAGACAAACAGCAAGATTGGTAAGATTTAAATACGTAAAATAAATGCTTAATTAATGATATTACAATAACCGTTTATTAGACAATGCTAGTCCTCTGTAGATCTTGCTATGAATCTTTCAAATTGGATTTTGTAATTTTGACCAAATTTCTCTTTAAAATATACTCTAGGATATTTTTGGTGGGACTCACGCTCATGCGTACTCACGAAATGAAAACTTTTAGTCACCTACGAAAAGCTTTTAAAAACTCGCGCACGCTTACGAGGAGAAACTTTTTATTTACACCTACTTACAATTAGAATAAGGAACTAATGTACAGAAAACAATGAAATATTGACTCAATTAAGTCAAGAAAATTATCGTTACTTTTGAGTTCGAAGAAGTTTTTCATATAAACATTTAATTTTTTTTAGGATTTGGTTGAATTTTTTGGCGGTGATCACGAACTAACCTCCTTTTCGCTCTATGACCCATATTTAAGATGATATAGCCAAAAGAAGTTTAATTAATTAATTTCAATTTAATCAAATAATAAAATTGTTGTTGTTTTTTATTTCAGCTTAAAACCATACATTGACTAAACTACAAGAGTAGCTTAAGCAACAGAGGAAAAGAATGTTTGTCAAATTTATTTGGGCAAAGCCCTATAGACTGCAAGATGGTTGGATGGACGCACGTTTCGGAATTACCACATTCAAAACCAACAATAACAAAACAAAACAAATGGAAAAAGAAGAGGAGGCACGCTCAAAATAAACCCAGCCATGTGAATTCAAATCGATGATTTGACAGTGGCATAGGAAAAGAGATATGTTTGTTTCGAATTTATTTCGGCAAAAGCCGGCTATCAATGTAAAACCTTTTTTCGGAGGGTTCAAGTGTGGTTTTTGTTGGGTTTAATAAACTGCCTGAATTTATTCTGATAATTGGTTGATAGTTTTGCTGCAAGTAGAGGATGCTGATGAGGAATGTGGTAATTCCGAAACGTGCGTCCATCCAACCATCTTGCAGTCTATAGGGCTTTGCCCAAATAAATTTGACAAACATTCTTTTCCTCTGTTGGTTAAGCTACTCTTGTAGTTTAGTCAATGTATGGTTTTAAGCTGAAATAAAAAAACAACAACAATGCTTAAAGAACAAAACCAACAATAACAAAACAAAACAAATAAATAATAAAATTTTTTTGGGGATGGTCACGAAATAAAGACCTAAGACGCTTAGTTTAGGAGATATGACCAAAAAAAAGTTTTTCAACTTTTTGGGGGTGGTCGCGAATTTCAACTTTTTGGAGGTGGTCACGAATTATCGTCCTTTTCGCTCTATGACGCATATTTAAAGAGATATGACCAAAAGAAGTTGTTCATATAACTTCTTTTGGCCTTATCTCGGAAACAAATGTAGCTCCTATATATGTATATGTTTCGGGCGAAATATAAAGGATGATACGGTCATAATTTGGTCAATATAAACTTGACGTATTTCTTTCAATTTTGCATTTAAAAAACCTGAATACCCCTCATTTTGAAGGTGTGTGTGTGTGTAGAATGTTGCTCCTATTTTGATTTTGGAATTCACTCTTCAGTTGTCAAAATGCCGTCCAAGCAAGAAGAGCAGCGTATCAAAGTTTTGCTCGCGCATCGCGAAAATCCGAGCTACTCGCACGCAAAGCTGGCAAAATCGCTAGAAGTTGCCAAATCAACCGTTACAAATGTAATTAAAGTGTTTGGGGAACGTTTGTCGACAGCCAGGAAGTCTGGATCGGGGGGAAATCGAAAACCGGAAGCCGCTGAGACGACAAAGAGAGTTGCCGGTAGCTTCAAGCGAAACCCTAACTTCTCTCTCCGAGATACCACAAATAAGCTGGGTGTATCGTCAACAAACGTGCATCGAGCCAAAAAACGAGCCGGACTATCGACTTACAAGAAGGTAGTGACTCCAAATCGCGATGATAAACAAAATACGACGGCCAAAGCGCGTTACCGGAGGCTGTACACGACGATGCTGACGAAGTTTGAATGCGTGGTAATGGACGACGAAACCTACGTCAAAGCCGACTACAAGCAGCTTCCGGGACAGGAGTTTTATACGGCAAAAAGAAGGGGAAGGGTAGCAGATATTTTCAAGCACATAAAACTGTCAAAGTTCGCAAAGAAATATCTGGTTTGGCAAGCCATCTGTACCTGTGGCTTGAAAAGCAGCATTTTCATAGCTTCCGGGACTGTCAACCAAGAAATTTACGTGAAAGAGTGTTTGAATAAACGTCTGCTGCCTTTCCTGTAGAAACACGGTTGTTCCGTACTGTTTTGGCCGGATTTGGCATCTTGCCATTACGGTAAAAAGGGCATGGAGTGGTACGCCGCCAACAACGTGAAGGTGGTTCCCAAGGACAAGAACCCTCCCAACACGCCAGAGCTCCGCCCAATTGAGAAATACTGGGCTATTGTCAAGCGGAACCCAAAGAACACCAAAAAAACTGCTAAGGACGAGCAGCAGTTCAAGGCAAACAGGCTTTCTGCGGCGAAGAAGGTGGACAAGGTGGCTGTACAAAATCTGATGGCAGGCGTCAAGCGTGAGGCCCGGCAATTCGGATTTGGAAAAGCGAAAGCCTAACTGAATATTTTTCCTGAATTTTATACTAATTGAACTTGAAAAAGAAATTTAATTTGATTTTTTAAATAAACGATTTCACCGATTTACACGCGTTTTCCCTTGACCAAATTTTGACCGTATCACCCTTTATAACCCATATTTAAGGTGATATGGCCTAAAGAAGTTTTTCATATAAACATTTCGATTTAATTAATTTCAATTTAATCAAATAATTAAATTTTTTGGGGATGGTCACGAATTAAAGACCTAGGACGCTTAGTTTAGGAGATATGGCCATAAAAAGTTTTTCATAAAAAATTTACAATTTTTAAGCCTTAGGTTGATTTTTTAAGTTTTTTGGAGGTGGTCACGAATTAATCTACTTTTCGCTCTATGACGTATATTTAAAGAGATATGGCCAAAAGAAGTTTTTCATATAACTTCTTTTGACCTTATCTCAGAAACAAATATAGCTCCTGTATATGTTTCGGGAGAAATATATACATGCACCCTCAAAAAAAAATCGCTTCTGTAACATATGTTATAACTCAAACACATTCTGCTTCAAGCATATATATTTTCAGGATTCCAAACAAAATGTTGTTTGTATTGTTCAAACATATTATGTTTCAACTTAGGCATAAATTGGTAGAAAAAAATTTTAATGCGTATATATATAACGTAGGTTAGGTGTCCATTGTGATACTATACGTGATTTACTTCTCTCTTAGTAATGAGTGCTTTTATGTTTAACTCAATGACAACTTGTCATTTAAAAGTGAACTCTTGTTTTATAGCCGAGTTCTGGTATCTCACATTGCGGTGGAGTACTTCGAGAAGCTTTGAAACATTTAGCATCCACCGTAGGTTAGGTTAGGTTGTAGAGTTTGACATCAATGTTCTTATATTGATGCCCACTTAGACCAGTATAGGTCCATTGTGATCCCTCGATGTGATTTTTCAATCTTTCTCCTTCCGATGCGGCCGCTATGTCCCAGAAACTTCCACCTACTCGTTATATTTGAAAGAAATCTCAGATAACCAACCAGAGGCCCTGATGAATGCAAGTATGTCCCTTAAGCTGCACTCCCGCAGATCAGTGAGAGCCTGAAAGAAAAGGGAGCCCAGTATCTTGTTTCTTCTAAAGGATAAAGCTGGGCACTGACACAGGAAGTGGTACGAGTCCTCCGTAACTTCCGGGTCTAGGCACCATCTACAGATATCATCGTCTTTAAGTCCTATTCTTACCATGTGTTTCCCAAGTGTGTTGTGTCCTGTTATGATACCAATCAATGGCCGTAATTCCTCTCTGTTCATCGACAACAAAATTTCACAGTTCCTACGTTTCTTTTCATCCCATATCAACTTGGTTTGCTCGCAACCATCCGAAGAGACCCAGCGTCATCGCCATTGCTCATCATATTTAACCTCTATCCTGTAATGATAAGAAGATAGTGGAGGAAAAATGTCCGCTAGGACGTTGTTCGTTCCACGAGTACCCTCCTTAGCCAGCACATCCGCTTTCTCATTTCCTATTATCCCATAGTGCCCAGGTACCCAGCACAGAGTTATATTATGCTGTTCAGTGAGAACCTTGAGTTCTCGACGACAGCGGCTGACTACCCTAGACCTTATGTCAGCACTGCACAATGTCTTTATAGCTGCCTGACTGTCGATGAAGAAGCTGATATCGCTTCTGAATAACGGCCTCATCAACAGCGACTCAGCAGCCTTCGTGATCGCAGAAATCTCAGCCTGAAAAATACTGCAATCACTATCCAGCGTGTAAGACTTCCTTATTCCTAGTTCACTACAATAGATTCCACTGCCCGTTCCTTCCTCCATCTTTGATCCGTCCGTATACATGTTCAGGGTTCCGAAGGGTATCCTCCTGTCTTCCCACTCTTCCATACTTGGTATAATGTATGTCGGTTTGTGATGGTAAACATGCTCCGTGGCCATATGGTCCGTCTCTCTATACTGCCCGGCCAGACTTTCAGTATGCCTGCAGGCTGTCCTCTCCAGCGTGTTCAAGCTCCTAAGTCTCAGTTCAGCCGTCTTCCTTACGTGTAAATCGAGTGGGATAAATCCCATCAGTACCTCCAGAGCGGCAGTGGTTTTGGTTCTCATGGCACCTGTCATATAGATGAATGCAGTCCTATTTTCCCTATTTATTCTCACGATTGTCCACCAAACATGAAAAACATTTGTTGCCACCGTAGAAACACATTTTGCTCTTTGGTCGAAACTGGGTTTGAATCCTTTGTATACAAGGCGGGCCATTGCACAGCAATGGCTTCGCGTAAGGCGCACGGCGTTGAATTCACACTTATAAAAATTGCTTAAAATTTAAGCACTTCCCTTTGTTTGCATATTTCAAAAAAAGAGCATGACGTCAAAAAGGTTGCAAAATGCGACTAAAGTCGCACAACGGTAACACTCGTGGTGAGTATTAAAAGAAGTTATCTCCTATATACTCACCTTTCTGCACCACAGTGTCTGCATGAAGAAAAAAAAAACCAACTATATTTTCCAATATTTTTTAATTGCCATTTATTGTTTAGTTTTTTTTTTGCTTGTCATTAATTTGCCTGTTTTTTTATTTTCAATCATTTCTTTTTATATTTGTGTATTCAATTCTTTACTTTGGTATTTGTTCATCAATTCATATAATTTGCTTGCTCTCTCTCTCTATATGTATATAGTATATCGTTTTATTTCTATATATAATTATTTTTTTGGTTTCAATTTGTTGCTTAAAAATACATACATACATCATCAGTAGAAGTAGAGTTTATGTTACTTTGTAAATTATATGCTTTTTATCAATTTGTATGACTATTTAATTTTTTCCCCATTTAAAAATTCATATCATTCTATTACAGGAAGATTTATGTTTTCTACATATATGTTTGTCAATATCAATATACTGTTTGAAGGAGAGTATACACAAGAGAATCCTATTGACTTTTTCTAATGGAGAGAAAGGAATAATGGAAATTATCTGCATAGATGTTATCTATGTTATGTATGGACATCTGATAAATATTTAATTATAGGATAGTCCAATTTCAACAGAATACAGTTTAAGAGAATATTGAGAAACGAATCGTTATCCAATTGCAAAAATAAATCAATAATTTACAATAAAAAAAAACAGAGATTTGGGAAAGTTTAAACGTTTAAAAGGGTCTATCATATGATACACGACATTAGAATAAGTTGACAAGTGGTAGGGATTGAACATAATCCTAGTTTTGGCTGAACGGAAAAAAAGTGTTTTAAAGGTTTATATTCTCTCCGAAATTTTAATAAGATTTCAGAGTGCTTTAAATCTTCTCAAAG
Organism: Haematobia irritans; assembly: GCF_050003625.1. Lineage (NCBI taxonomy): Eukaryota > Metazoa > Arthropoda > Insecta > Diptera > Muscidae > Haematobia > Haematobia irritans. The sequence goes on along the minus strand of NC_134397.1, from coordinate 160,053,767 downwards.
TCGTTTTATATTATCTCCGTAAGGAAGTTATTCCACAAGCATTTCAGGTTAGGAGCATCTGCGGATCCTCCCACCAGTTTGTTCCACTTCTGCAGAATTATCATTTTGGACAAGCCTTAGTTTTAAAAATAAACTAAAAATTGAATTTTAGACTATTAAAAAAACTTAACAAAATAAAATAAATAAAAAAATGTTATGAAAGTATATTTTTACGATTTTTGTTTAATTGTTTCACTACACAAAAAAAAATTCTGATTCAATCACGAAATTAATTGATCTAATTAGTTTTTTAATTAAAAAGTCTTCAATCACAGAAATTATAGTATGAATTAAAAAATTAAATAATCCAATTAAAAAATTAACTGATACTATTAATTTTTGTGATTAATTTTTATTTCAATTAAAAAATTTGTTGAATCAATTACATTTTTAATTGAATATTTTTCAAACTCAATTAAAATTTTAATTGGAAAAATTTTCGTGAATTTTTTTTCTGTGTAGTTTAGTTGACCTGTAGTTTTTATTTATTTTATTACTATTTCGGCTTGAGGTCCATTAAATAAAAATTCGTTTTCACGACTTTTGAATAATTTTTTAATTTATTATTCAATATCAAATAACATTGTTAGTCTTCGAGGGGGATATTTAGAGTTTTTATAAATAAACAAAAAAAGATAGAGTGTTTACGTTTGTTTTTTTAATTACCTAAAATAGACGTAAACGCTCTATATATTTTTTGGTTTATTTGTTTAACAATTGTATTATCCCTGGCCAAGACTAACGATTTCAGTGGTAATATTGAATAATAAATTTAACAATTAATCAAAAATTCTAAAACTGAATTTTTATTAAATCCCAGATCCCAGAGATTTGATCTCAGACGAAAGGAGAATAAACTAATTCACCCTAGAAAGCTTAACGTACTGCAAGTCACTGATAAGTCTGTGGGACAAAATTTGTGGATTTTTGTTTTAAATTTTTGTACTCACACCGATTCTTTATACAAATCCTTATAATTTAAAAACTTTGTTGGATAAACTTTTATTTATTGTGTAACAAAAATCACATTTCCAGTACTCATTTTCATGAGGGAGAGCGAAAAACTAAAAAAAAAAACAAGTATATACGGCCGTAAGTTCGGCCAGGCCGAAGCTTATGTACCCTCCATCATGGATTGCGTAGAAACTTCTCCTAAACTAATAATAAAAATTTGACAAAATTTTCTATTTTGACAAAATTTTCTATAGAAAGAAAATGTTGACAAAAATTTCTACAGAAATACAATTTTAACAAAATTTTCTATAGAAATAAACTTTTGACAACATTTTCTATAGAAATAAAATCTTGGTAGATTAGTTTTGACTCGAATGGCAACCATGATTATGAACCGAATAAAATTTGAACAAAATTTTCTATAGAAATAAAATTTTGACAAAATTTTCTATAGAAATAAAATTTTGGCAATGATGAAAATTTTATTATGTACGGAATAAAATTTTAACAACATTTTCTCTAGAAATAAAATTTTGACAAAATTTTCTATAGAAATAAAATTTTGGTAGATTATTTTTGGCTCTAGTGGCAACCATGATTATGAACCGATATGGACCAATTTTTGTGTGATTGGACCAATTTTGGTATGGTCCTTAGCGACCATATACTAACACCACGTTCCTAACTTGAACCGGATCCGATGAATTTTGCTCCTCCAAGAGGCTCCGGAGGTCAAATCTGGAGAACGTTTTATATGGGGCCTATATATAATTATGGACCGATGTGGACCAATTGTAGCACGGTTGTTAAAGATCATATACTAACACCATGTTCCAAATTACAACCGGATTGGATGAAATTTTCTTCTCTCGGAGACTTCGCAAGCCAGATCTGGGGATCGGTTTATATGGGGGCTATATATAATTATGAACCGATGTGGACCAATTTTTGCATGGTTGTTAGAGACCATATACCAATATCATGTACCAAATTTCAGGCTGATCGGATGAAATTTGCTTCTTTTTGAGGCTCCGCAACCCAAATCTGGAGATCGGTTTATATGGGCGCTATATATAATTATGGACCAATGTGGACCAAATTTTGCAAGGTTGTTAGAGACCGTATAACAATACCATGTACCAAATTTCAGCCGGATCGGATGCAATTTGCTTCTCTTTGAGGCTTCGCAAGCCAAATCTGGAGATCGGTTTATATGGGGGCTATATATAATTAAGGACCGATATCGACCAATTTTTGCATGGTTGTTCGAGAACATATATCAAAATCATGTACAAAATTTCAGCCGGATCGGATGAAATTTTCTTCCCTTTGAGGCTCCGCAAGCCAAATCTCGGGATCGGTTTATATGGGGGCTATATATAATTGTGGACCGATGTGGACCAATTTTTGCATGGTTGTTAGAGGCCATATACCAACACCATGTACCAAATTTCAGCCGGATCGGATGAAATTTGCTTCTCTTTTAGGCTCCGCAAGCCAAATCTGGGGATCGGTTTATATGGGGGCTATATATAATTATGAACCGATGTGGACCAATTTTTGCATGGTTGTTAGGGACCATATACCAGCATCATGTACCAAATTTCAGCCGGATCGGATGAAATATGCTTCTGATAGAGGCTCCACAAGCCAAATCCGAAGGTCCCTTTATATGGGGGCTATACGTAAAAGTAGACCGATATGGCCCATTTTCAATACCATCCGACCTACATCGATAACAACTACTTGTGCCAAGTTTCAAGTCGATAGCTTGTTTCGTTCGGAAGTTAGCGTGATTTCAACAGACGGACGGACGGACATGCTTAGATCGACTCAGAATTTCACCACGACCCAGAATATATATACTTTATGGGGTCTTAGAGCAATATTTCGATGTGTTAAAAACGGAATGACAAAGTTAATATACCCCCATCCTATGATGGAGGGTATAAAAAAACGAATAAGTCTCTCAGACGTAGATAAGTTGTCTAGGGTTAAGAACAACAGGTCAAACGGGTATTTGAGCCGCTCAAAAAAAGTTTACTTGGATCCAAAGAATTTGACCTTCCCTTAAGGAAAAATAAAGAAATATTTAGCGAAATAGCTGGCTCTAGGATCAATAAAATTAAAATTAAGATACAGATCTTTTCATTCTCTTTTCGCGATTTATTAATATAGGTACTTACCAGCGTTGCCAGAATTGTTTCACCAAAAACCGCTAGATTTGCCCAAAAAAATAGCTAAAAAATGCTAAAAAATAGCTAGAAAAAAGCTCATTTTTTTGTATCAAAAGCCACATTTTTGATTGAAATTTAACAAACTTAAAGGCTTTATTTCACTTAAAATGCATATTATTTTCATTTTAATTCCACTTCTGTGAGACTGTAACAATATCTAAGGCATATTAGCTCTGTTTGCGTATTCGATACATTTTGATTACTATCACAAATTTATTGGAAGTGCTTCGTTTTGTGGGAGCTACCTTCCCAACAACTCTATTTTATTTACTTGTTATTTTAAAATATTAAATAATCTAAGCATGCTTTGGGTTTGGTAAAAAATGATTTGTCATTTTTTAAAATAAAATTTTAGTTTGGTTTTGAAATTGTGAGAAATTCGAAATACATTACTTTTATTTAAATTGTAGAAAATACCTACAGTTTACATTTCCCAGTAAAAACATTTTCCTTTTCTTCATGACCTATCAAAGTGCTTTAAAAACGTGCTAACGCCAACTTAAATTTCCAAATTCAGACTCGACTTCAAGTAGAAATTATTGTATGTATACGTTTTTAAAATAAAGTGTTGAAAAACATCTTCTATTTTTGAACGCTATTTTGGTTTGTGGTCAAGAAGTAAAAACTCCTCACATTTAAAGACTATTTCATTAATTCTTCCTTCTTTCATGAAAAGAAGAAGGACAAAACGACTTTATCGTCTTTTGGACAAGGAAAACAGATTATATAAGAGAAATTCACAAATGCTATTATAACCAAATTTCGCGTTCGTATTTTAAGGAGATGAAATCTTTGGCCTCACGACAATATTTTTTCAGTGCACAGACCAATTCACATCTACTATTTTAATTCAGTAATATCGTAATAACTTTAGAATATTATAATAACATAAATAAGATAAACGAGTCAAATGATTACTTTTATGAATATGATGAAAAAACTTTACAACAAGGTGTATTTGCTACAAAAATGCCCCCATAGTGGCTGGAATCATTATTAATATTTCAACAGAGCTTTGAAATATGTGGAAACCCCAAGGCTTAGATAAAAACGCCGTTTTATCCATATTTCAATAGAAACATGTCGAAAATAAAAAAAGCCAAAAATAGCTAAAAGGGTCATGAAAAAAAGCCAGAAAAAAAGCTTAAAGCTGAATGCATTTTTTTCCCGCTAAACATCTTCAAAAAAGCCAAATCTAGCGGGGAAAAAGCTAAATTGGCAACGCTGGTACTCACGTACAAACAAATGCCAGTTTAAAAATCCAAATTATAACCGATACTTCAAATTAAAAAATTTTTGTTAATTCTAAAAAAACTTTAAACCAAAGACGCTAAATCATCAAAATAACTCTTATCCTGTATTTGAAGCGTTTTTATCTTAAATCTAAAGTTTCAATGTTTCAGTTAATTTAAGGACAATTTCTTTAAATCAAAAATGTGTTTCTTTACTTTAATGAAAATTAGTCTTAGTTTAAAGACATGCGAAATTTAATGACAAAAATGTTTGAAGCAAAGATTATAAACTATATTTTTATTAAAATATCATTATTTTAAAGAAAATTGTCCTTAATATTTTGTAAATTTCGCATCCTAAAATTAAGGTTGCGTAATGTTTAATATCACTTTTCAGTGTGAATACCAAGAAAAAGTTTCACCAAAATATATCCAAATAAAAGTTTAATTGCATTACCAAAATATTCAATTAAAAAAATTATTGATTCAACAAAGTTTTTAAATAAAAAATGTCAATCAGAAAAATTTATAGTATCAATTATTTTTTTATTATTTGTATCAATTAACGTTTTAAAAGTCTTTCATTCCTGTGATTGAAGTCATTTCAATTAAAAATTAATTTCTTGATTGAATCAAAAAATTTTTTCTGTGTACTCAAAACGCTTCTGTTTTGGGGCACACATACTCAGATCCAACCCCTGTAGATAAAGTTCAGTGAATGACTCGTTTTGTGTATCTCAGGCGCATTCAGGAGCCACCGTGGTGCAATGGTTAGCATGCCCGCCTTGCATACACAATGTCGTGGTTTCAATTCCTGCTACGACCGAACACCAAAAAGTTTTTCAGCGGTGTATTATCCCACCTCAGTAATGCTGGTGACTTTTCTGAGGATTTCAAAGCTTCTCTACACTGAAAAAAAAGCATACCCGGTTCCAAAGATTTTGTCTTTACTTTAAAAATTTTGGTATTGATTCCGAGCCAAAGACGAGAATACAAGTAAGGATAATTTTAAGACAAAATTCTCTTTTGAATTTGGGTTTTGTGTACTTGCTTCCAAGAAGCAAATTTTAATTTTTCGTTTTTTCAGCTTTTTTTCGTCGTATGCTATTAAAGTCCTTTAAAAACGAGTTAACGACAACTTTATTTTCCTAATTAAGACTCGACTTTCAGTAGAAATTAATTTTTCAAGTAAAAAACGTCTTTAAAATAAAGTGTTGAAAAACATGTCCTATATTTGAACGATTTTTTGCTTTGTAGTCAAGATGCAAAAAGACAATAAATTTAATGACAATTTCATTAAATTTAAAGAATTTTTCGGAATTATTAAAGTCAAATTGACCTTAGTCCAAACATTTTTTCTTTCATATTATGATACCCATTTTTAAGTGAAATCACCTAATTATAAGGACAATACGACTTCAGTGAAAAGTTTATCGACTTTTGGACTAGGAAAAAAACTTTATATTAGAGAAATGCGTCTTCTATGCTAAGCAAAATTTATATTCGTATTTTAAAGACATGAAATCTTTGACCTCACGACAATATTTTTTTTCAGTATAAGTGGTTTCACTGGAATGTGGAACGCCATTCGGACTCGGCTATAAAAAGGAGGTCCCTTGTCATTGAGCTTAACATGGAATCGGGCAGCACTCAGTGATAAGAGAGAAGTTCACCACTGTGGTATCACAACGGACTGAATAGTCTAAGTGAGCCTGATACATCGGGCTGCCACATAACCTAACCTAACCTAAGCTGGGGTCTTGGGCTTAAAAAAATCGTAGTTTTTATCCAATTTGTCTGAAATTTGAAATCTAGAGGTATTTTATGACCATAAAGAGGTGTGCCAAAAATGGTGAGTATCGGTCCATGTTTTGGTATAGCCCCCATATAGACCGATCTTTACTTCTTGGCCTTCTAGAATCCGCAGTTTTTATTCAATTTACCAGAAATTGGAAATCTAGGGGTATTTGAGAACCATAAAGAGGTGTGCCTCTTTGAATGGTGGGTATCGGTCCATGTGTTGGTATAGCCCTCATATAGACCGATCTCCCGAGTTTGCTTCTTGGGCGTCTAGAAACTGTATTTTCTATCCGATTTGCCTGAAATTGAAAATCGGGAAGTCTTTTTGGTACTTAAAGAGGTGTGTCGAAAATGGGGTGTATCGGTCCATGTTTTGGTATAGCCTCCATATAGACCGATCTCCCGATTTTAGTTCTTGGGCTTCTAGAAACTGTATTTACTATCGGATTTACCTGAAATTGGAAATCTAGACGTATATTGGGGCATAAAGAGGTGTGTCGAAAATGGTCCGTATAGGTCCATGTTTTGGTATAGCCCCCATATAGACCGATTTCCCGGTTTTGCTTCTTGGGCGTCTAGAAACTGTATTTTCTATCCGAGATGCCTGAAATTGAAAATCTTGAGGTATAAAAGAAAACACTTCTTTCAGGGTATAACATGCTCACTAATCATGAAAATTGCTTGAAATTGAAAGTAAAATTTCCAGATTTTACTCATCGTATTCATTTAAATAATGTCGGAAAAAATCTACAGATTTAAGATTTCAAATCAAGGCGTTATTTTATCATATACACGATATGTTTATGATTTCTCTAAAAACTCAAACAAAATTGGTTCTCATAAATCTGATCTAGACTTCATAGGTAGAATCGGTTTGAACTGATTTGCTTGGGAGAAAATTTGTCATCAAACCCCCTAAAATTCTATATATTATCAAGAAACCCAATACGACGAAGAGTTTTCAAAGTAAACTATTATATTTGATTCATGGTGGTGGGTATTTAAGATTAGGCCCGGCCGAACTTACTGCTGCATATACTTGTTTATGTAATTTTTGCAATAAATTTAAATTTTCTGAATTTTACCGGAAATGAAACAAAGGACAAATAATAAAAATGTCGTTACATAGGAAAGATTGTAATTTTCTTGCTTTTTCAAATGAAATTGGAAATGAAATCATCACATCTGAAGAATTAATGCCAAATCAATGCAGCGGATATTTAAAGATTTGACAACCGCCCAATGACAAGTCCATTTAAAACTCATTATTTCTGATTCGATGTTACATCGCTTCCGGATCAAAACAAAACAACGTCATTGCTTTTTTCGCTAGGTGGTTTCATAGTCTGGTACACTGAAAAAAAGCATGCCCAGTTCCAAAGATTTTGTCTTTACTTTAAAAATGTTGGTATTGATTCCGAGCCAAAGAAGCGGATAATACAAGTAATGATACTTTTGAGACACAATTCTCTATTAAATTCGGGTTTTGTGTACTTGCTTCTAGGAAGCAAATTTTAATTTTTCGTTTTTCAAGCTTTTTTTTTTCTTCATATGCTATCAAAGTTCTTTAAAAACGAGTTAACGACAACTTTATTTTACAAATTTAGACTCGACTTCCCGTAGAAATTATGCTATGTTTCAAGTAAAAAACCTCTTTAAAATAAAGTGTTGAAAAACATGTCCTATATGAACGATTTTTTGCTTTGTAGTCAAGATGCAAAAAGACAACAAGTTTAAAGACAAATTCATTAATTTGAAAGAATTTTTCTGAATTATTAAAACGGGTATCATAACATGAAAGAAAAAAATTTTGGGCTAAGGTCAACTTGACGACCTTAGCCCAAAAATTTTTTCTTTCATGCTATGATACCCATTTTGAAGCCAAATCACTTAATTATAAGGACAATACGACTTCGTTGAAAAGTTTATCGACTTTTGGACAAGGAAAAGATCTTTATATTAGAGAAATGCGTCTTCTACGTTAAGAAAAATGTGCATTCGTATTTTAAAGACATGAAATCTTTGACCTCACGACCATATTTTTTTTCAGTGTATACTGACGGTATTAAAACTATTAAAGGCCAATTTGTTCCTGGATAATTTAACAATAGCTCTGGTGGTCGTTATTTCCAGTAAATGGTTAATGTTTTGAGTTTTGAAGAATATATGTGTCCTATAGCATTCCAAGAGATTCCTCCCAGCTCGATTTCCTTCCTGCCACTCTTCCACATTACAAAAATCCCTAATTGTGGTTAGAGGAATAAATGACCATAATGTAATTTTAAATTGCCTTTTAGTGTTGTGGCCAAACAGTCTGCTTTCAATTAACAATAGGCGGTCTGTATACCAGAATCAGAATCCATCAAACAATGACTGAAAAAATATCGATCGGCCTCTTTTGGAGAAATAAATTGTGCATACCTACCATTCGTATAATACTGCAATATTCTCTTATGTTTTTATAGATATATCATTTAATTAGTTGTCTCTTTTAATTATATTATATTAAATTAAAATTTAAATAGTAATTTATCATTTACCCAATGACAATTTGATTCTTCCCCACTATCAAAAGTCAATATTTTTTCACATTGGCTTTTTACCCCACTCCGTGTTTTTTGTTGTTGTTGTTTCAAATCCTATATTTATGTATGCTAATTATTTACACATGTATGTAGGTATGTATGCAAGTGTTTTTGTAAAAATAAATTTATTTCATTGTGGTGATAATATCATTTCCCCAAATGATTTATCAATTAGTTCTATTGGATTTTATTTAAATTTATCTTAGAGTTTCACATGCACAACTATTTAATATTGCATGACATTGGATAATATATAGTTTTCTGACTATGTATGCATTTATATTTAATGAACTGCAATGAAAACATTTAATAGAATTGTGGGGAAGTTGTTTTTTTTTTTGTGAATGTGATAAATCTATCACATTCACTTTGTTTTATTTTGTTTGTTTTATTATACATTCAACACAATTGATATTTGCGATGAAATATAAAAGAACATGAGAGAAAAACAAATAAAAACGGCGTTGAGTTCAACCTTGCCGAAACATCTACAAACCCTTCTGCAATGAATTTGAATAATCTGATTTTTCGGTCGAAAGCTTCAAGAGAATCGTTAACAAATGTTTTGATTTTCATATGTTCAGAATATCGTGAAATGAAATTCTAAATCTCAGGCACATTATTTCTGAGGTGAACAATTTTTCGACCAATCAAATTAAAACTGTTATACTAGGTATTTAGAAACACAAATCTGTCTATATACTTTATCATCTAATGATTTCTTATAGCTCTATACTGGTAAAGGGTTAACTTGCACAAAAATATATTGACTTTCTCTTAATGATTTTTGTATTGATTCAGGTCCAATGATGCGGTTTCTCTAAAATAAAGAAGTTGTTTTAGGGCTCAATCTAGATTTAACTTCTCCGCCTTTTTTATACAAATGGAAAAAATGCCTAAAGAGTGGATCTCTCTAATCTGATACAAACCACATATACCGATATTCCATGTTTGTACAAGCCTACACTGAAAAAAGCATGCCCGGTTCCAAAGATTTTGTCTTTACTTTAAAAAAATTGGTACTGATTTCGAGCCAAAGAAGCGGAGAATACAAGTAAGGATACTTTTAAGACACAATTCTCTTTTAAATTTGGGTTTTGTGTACTTTAATTTTTCGGTTTCTCAGCTTTTTTTCTTCATATGCTATCAAAGTCCTTTAAAAACGAGTTAACGACAACTTTATTTTCCAAATTAAGACTCGACTTTCAGTAGGAATTATTCTATGTTTCAAGTAAAAAATGTATTTAAAATAAAGTTTTGAAAAACATGTCCTATATGTGAAAGATTTTTTGCTTTATAGTCATGATGCAGAACGACAACAAATTTAATTTCATTAAATTTAAAGAATTTTTCTGTATTATTAAAGTCAAGTTTACTTTAGCCCAAACATTTTTTCTTTCATGTTATGATACTAATTTTTAAGTGAAATCACTTAATTATAAGGACAATACGACTTCATTGAAAAGTTTATCGACTTTTGGACAAGGAAAACAACTTTATATTAGAGAAATGCGTCTTCTATGCTAAGCAAAATTTGCATTCGTATTTTAAAGACATGAAATCTTTAACCTCACGACAATATTTTTTTTTTGTGTATGTTTCAGTCTCTACACTAGTAGAAAAAATACCATCACCTCAAATATTTTTCAAGAACTCAAAGTTATTTTTGAAAGGGAAACATGTAATATGTTTGTCCCAATCACATTATTTCTCCAAAATAATATATATGATTTCGGCAAGCATTCTTATGGGCGAGAAAAATGTCCCACGTTCATCGTTCAAAAATAGCGTTATGCTCTGGAAAATGGTTTGGGGTGATTACTGTATTTACTTTTCTTCATATAATTTCTCAAATTAACAATAATTATAGGGGTTACAGACTACTTCCTCCTAATTTAGATCGGCCTTATGGTTTAAATTTCTCATCATGAAGATTTTATTAATAAATGATGGCGTTTGCATTTTTATAGCACCACTTAAAACTTTGGAGAGGCTGAAAGATATCTATCTATCAAAAAAATCTTTAAAAGTAAATAAAAAAGTTCAAAAGGCTTATCATAAATTGTATTCCAACAAATATCAATGTCTAATCAGTTATGTTACAATCAAACCTTTAGACTTCATGTTCCTACACGCTCACAAAAAATCGCTTCTGTAACATATACTCCCAAACATATTTTGCTTCAAGCATATACATTTTTGGGTATTGCCCAAACTTTTATATGTTTGATCTCTTCCAATATATAATATGTTTGAAAGCATATTGGTCTAAACAATATATGTTTGGGTAGTCTAAGTTCCAAACATTTTGTATTTTTGCATCCAAATTCAATAATATTGTCTTCCAAAAAACAATATGTTATTATGTGAACATATAATATGTTTGGAAGCATTTTGCTCCCAAAAATATTATATGCTTAAAAAAATTCTCCCAAACAATATTGTGCTCAAAATTTTATTTATTTATTTATATATTTACAATCATAATAAATTATGAAAATTAACAGGTAATATAGGTGCTAACAACATAGGTTTTCGACATGAATGCTCAAAATTTTGTTTCTGCCCAATTGTATATTCCCCCACATCTTTCTCACTTCCACGAGATTTTTTAGCTCTTAGCACCTTTTTCTGTAATACAAACATTGTAGAAGAAATTATTCAATTGTATGATTTTTTTATTTTAATTTTACCTTTTGCCGGACGGGGATTCGAACAGCGGACCACACAGTTTGTAAGGATCAAAGAAGTAGCTGATCAATTGCCCAAGGAAAAATAAAATGTTAATTTTGTAATAACAAGCAACAACCACCAACTTAATTCAATATCGCTCCCTGTTAAATAGCGCTCCAAGCTACTAAACACATATATGTTTATAGGCTATTTCTAAATTAATATATGTTTGCATCCAAGCATATTATATTTACAAACATTTTATGTCCCAAACATAATATGTTCTAACATATTAACATATATGTCCCAAACATGTTATGAACATTATATGCTTGCACTCAAAAATATTGTGTTTAAAAATTTGTGTTCCAAACATATAATGTTTATAGCCAAACATATGAAAAACAGTCTGTTTCAACCGTGTAAGCAGTTCAATATTCACCAATTATGGGTACCTGACCATCCTAACGTAATCTCCCTTAACTGGTATCTGATATGATCGAACCTTTACCATAGTTACCATATATGAGTTCTCGATGTTATTGGGAGCCACCGTGGTACAATGGTTAGCATGCCCGCCTTGCATACACAAGGTCGTGGGTTCGATTCCTGCTTCGACCGAACACCAAAAAGTTTTTCAGCGGTGGATTATCCCACCTCAGTAATGATGGTGACATTTCTGAGGGTTTCAAAGCTTCACTAAGTGGTTTCACTGCAATGTGGAATGCCGTTCGGACTCGGCTATAAAAAGGAGGTCCCTTGTCCTTGAGCTTAACATAGAATCGGGCAGCAGTCAGTGATAAGAGAGAAGTTCACCAATGTGGTGTCACAGTGGACTGGATAGTCTAAGTGAGCCTGATACATCGGGCTGCCACCTAACCTAACCTACCATGGATAAAAGTATTCGAGAGAGGATTTAGGAATTGAGGCGGCTGCTTTTATCTGATCTAAGTTGGGTCAAAACTACCCAATATAGATAAGATTAGCAAGGTATATATTTAACAGACCGTAGATGTCATAAACTAGGGGAACTCTCTGCTTTCCTCTACTACATCTTGACTTTCCGTCTCCAACCAAAGTTTGGTTCTCGTAGGTATATATGAGTTTTCGATGTCATCATGTGGAGGAGTCTGGTCAAGTACTCAACTCTCAGTATTCCTAGATGCTTCAACATAAGCTTAGAAATACCCTTGACAATATTTTGCGAATGCCACGATGACTTACTTTTTCGTCTATATTTCTCGGGATGCTGTCAATTGAAAAATCTGGTAGACATCTTTGGATGAGTCACCGTCACATAGCCCAATGTGACTGAGGCAGTGTGGCCAAGTTGGGGGTTTTCCCCAAAATTTAGGTATTTTTTCACGGTTAGGGGTAATTTTAGGGGTAACATTTATTTGGATTTTTGGAGGTAAAAAATATATTAGGCCATAGGAGCAATTCTCAATTAAATTTGGAACTATTTTGGCATGAATTTGGAGAAAGAAGATGCGGAACGTCAACCCCAGTTCCTTAATATAAGCAAGTATGCATTAGCATTATTTTCGTTATCCTTTTAAATAGCTTCTGTTGAAAGGACATTTTTAATATTTGACACAGTTAAAAACAAATTAAGAAATCGTATTTCAACTTTAGCAGCTGAAAGCATTTTAAGAGTTAAATGTTCCTTAAATTATGCATCTCATAATATAACACCTACAATTTGGACTCTTTTTGGCGTACAATGTATACACCCTACGGGAAATGGATTAACCACAGGACCGGTACAGGACTAGTCCCTGGTGTGTATGGACCAATCCTAGTTCTGGTCAAAATGTATGGAAGGGACCGGTCACTTTAACACGGGTTTGTCATTGACGGGGCAAATTTATACTTTAGGACACCTCTTGGACTCGTTCCTAAGCGCGCGTCGTGGAACATTTTAGTAGTAGCACTCCATAGACAGGTCCTCATGAACCAGTCTCGAACAAACTCTTAGGAATCTGTTTCATTTTGAAGTATGTTAAACAATAAGTTACTCTGGTAATTCTACTTCACTAAATGTGTAGGTAGATTCAATAAGATTTTTATGTCAAGCTAGTATGGAAATCATTAAATTATGATTATTTAAACAAACTGCGATAAACTGGATCACCAGTACCAGTCCTGTTATAGGTCCGTCAGTGGCAGTTTGCACCAATTTTCCGTAGGGTATTAACTAAACTTGCATTTTTGGTAATTTTTTCTACTTTAAAAACCGATTTTTTAAATAAATTTGGTTTAAATTATGCATTAAATTATTTTTTTACGTACATATTGTATTATTCTATATTTTTATTAAATTTAATTTTTGAAGTGTATCAATACAGAATATTTTCACGAAATTTAGGAACCCATTTTGTACTATTTACATTCTTAAATTTTTTAGATTGGACCAATTTAGGGTTTTTTTCTTAAGATTTGGGGAAAGATTTAAAAATCACCTGGCAACACTGGACTGAGGTCCCATCATCTCTTGTAGCGGTGTGCGAGACAACTTTTCAGTTGACTAAAATTTTGCTGTGCCTATGTTACATTGCTTTAGGTTTTCGAAATATGTGTGCGGCACGTGCTCGTCGACTAAGATCACCAGGATCAGCATTACAACGCTTCTCACGATCGTTTGCGATTCCCGCCACTTTTGCTGCGTTAATGATGTCCCGGATCATTCCTCTGGGCAATGTTGTCCTGGGAGGAATATTCTTTGAAGCTGTCCAAGTTGGCAGTTTTTATACCCTCCACCATAGGATGGGGGGTATATTAACTTTGTCATTCCGTTTGTAACACATCGAAATATTGCTCTAAGACCCCATAAAGTATATATATTCTGGGTCGTGGTGAAATTCTGAGTCGATCTGAGCATGTCCGTCCGTCCGTCCGTCTGCTGAAATCACGCTAACTTTCGAACGAAACAAGCTATCGACTTGAAACTTGGTACAAGTAGTTGTTATTGATGTAGGTCGGACGGTATTGCAAATGGGCCATATCGGTCTACTTTTACGTATAGCCCCCATATAAGCGGACCCCCAAAATTGGCTTGCGATTGTTCTAAGAGAAGCAAATTTCATCCGATCCGGCTGAAATTTGGTACATAGTGTTAGTATATGGTCTCTAACAACCATGCAAAAATTGGTCCACATCGGTCCATAATTATATATAGCCCCCATATAAACCGATCCCCCGATTTGGCTTGCGAGGCCTCTAAGAGAAGCAAATTTCATCCGATCCGGCTGAAATTTGGTACATGGTGTTAGTATATGGTCTTTAACAACCATGCAAAAATTGGTCCACATCAGTCCATAATTATATATAGCCCCCATATAAACCGATTACCAGATTTGACCTCCGGAGCATCTTGGAAGACCAAAATTCATCTGATTCAGTTTAAATTTGGTACGTGGTGTTAATATATGGCCTCACACTCCCATGCAAAAATTTGTCGATATCGGTCCATAATTATATATAGGCCCCATATAAACCGATCCTCAGATTTGACCTCCAGAGCCCCTTGGAAGAGCAAAATTCTTCCCATTCGGTTGAAATTCGGTACGTGATGTTAGTATATGGTATCCAACAACCATGCAGGAAGTGGTTCCTATCAGTCCATAATTATATATAGCTCCCATATAAACCGATCCCCAGATTTGACCTCCGGTGCCTTTTGGAGAAGCAAAATTCATCCGATCTGTTTGAAATTTGGTACGTGGTGGTAGTATATGATATTTAACAACCATGCCAAAAGTGGTCCATATCAGTCCATAATCATACATAGCCCCATATAAACCGATCCCGAGATTTGGTTTTGGAGCCTCTTGGAGAAGGAAATTTCATCCGAGTGAGTTGAACTTTGGTACATTGTGCTAGTATATGGACGTTAGCAACCATGCCTAACTAGGTCCATATCGGTCTATAGTTATATATGGCCCTCACATTAATCGATGCCCAATCACACAAAAATTGGTCCATATGAAGTTCATAATTGTATATAGCCCCCATATAAGCAACCCCCATTTTCCAATTCTGGCTCTCTACGTACAAAAAGTCCATATCGATTCGTAATTATTTGTAGACTTAACTATACATAACTTTTTTGTCTAATATATACCATGTATGGACTAAATCACAATTTAGAAAACGATGTTAAGGTGTTTTAAGATACTACAACCCAAGTAATTCGATTGTGGATGACAGTCTTTCGTAGAAGTTTCTACGCAATCCATGGTGGAGGGTACATAAGATTCGGCCTGGCCGAACTTACGGCCGTATACACTTGTTTTGTATTGATAAACGTCGGATGTTCAGAGATTATGACGTTAGAGGAACGGTCAATGGTGGTGAATTATGGGGATGTTGTCTGATACCAGTGAAATGTATTTTTGACAGGCAGTGATGCCAGGAAGTTGTTTGAAAATTCCTCCCTCTTTTTCCCTACTCCCAAAAATTATTCCCTACATTTTTCGCTACGGTAAAAAATTTACTAAATTCAAACAAATATGGCAAGAAAATCACAAATATATTTTTAAAATTAATAGTCAGGGACTATATCCTTCAATTAAGGGACCAAATATGCAATAATATTAATATATTCTGACATTCTTAATCGGATTTCAAATTTTGCAATATCATTGCTCATTTTTAACACTACCAACATTTTTCTTGTCAAGTTTAAAGGCCGCGTGTTTCTTCAGGTCAGATTTTCCACAATTTACAAATTTTCCAAAAGCAATGCAATAACATTTAAAATCGCCATTTTCTAGCCAATCCTTTAATTCAGCAGTGATCCAATTTGCACAAAAAGATTGTTTTCTAAATTTTGTTGCAATGGTTTTTGTAGATGACAGTTTCTTTTAATAAAAAACTCTTATGAATGTAATTTGCCCATAGGTAAACAGCGTAAAACAGTTATTTAAAGATATTCCGGAATAAATATTCTACATTTATATAAGCGAACCGCAAATGCACTGCTGAAGTGGTCTTTGTATTAGAAAATATTGGGAAGCACCAAGTTGGGGAAGCTATATCCCCACTGGTGTACCTAAATGGAAGCGTTCATTCCTGTAAAAGTAAATCTATTTCATGTTATTAAATACCAATGCA
Organism: Haematobia irritans; assembly: GCF_050003625.1. Lineage (NCBI taxonomy): Eukaryota > Metazoa > Arthropoda > Insecta > Diptera > Muscidae > Haematobia > Haematobia irritans. The sequence continues at coordinate 160,037,132 of NC_134397.1, read as the reverse complement.
AAAAAATTTTAACGATACCGCTGACCTTTTCTAAATAATATAATTACAATAACATCGTTGACGGTGAATTACGTATTCAATTAGTTGATGCCTTGACCACCATATATTTTGGATCTTATAATATTTGAAATATTAAGCAAAAGTACTCTTCTTGTTGCAAAATATAGTAACATTAGAAAAATTCCCTACATTTGTATAAAAAAATTAAAATCTGTTCTTTTTATACCCTCCACCATAGGATGGGGGTATATTAATTGTCATTCCGTTTATAACACATCGAAATATTGCTCTAAGACCCCATAAAGTATATATATTCTGGGTCGTGGTGAAATTCTGAGTCGATCTGAGCATGTCCGTCCGTCCGTCCGTCTGTAAGTTGAAATCACGCTAACTTCCGAACGAAACAAGCTATCGACTTGAAACTTGGCACAAGTAGTTGTTATTGATGTAGGTCGGATGGTATTCAAATGGGCCATATCGGTCCACTTTTACATGTAGCCCCATATAAACGGACCCCAAATTTGGTTTGCAGACCCTCTAAGAGAAGCAAATTTCATCCGATCCGGCTGAAATTTGGTACATGTTGTTTGTATATGGTCTTTAACAACCGTGCAATAATAATAATTATATATAGCCCCCATATAAACCGATCCCCCGATTTGGGTTTCTGAGCCTCTAAGAGAAGAAAATTTCATCCGAACGGGCTGAAATTTGGTACATGGTGTTAGTATATGGTATCTAATATCTATGCAAAAATTGGCCCACATCGGTCAATAATTACATATAGCCCCCATATAAACCGATCCCCAGATTTGACCTCCGGAGCCTCTTGGAAGACCAAAATTCATCTGATGCAGTTGAAATTTGGTACGTGGTATTAATATATGGCTTCAAACACCCATGCAAAAATTGGTCGAAATCGGTCCATATTTATATAAAGCCCCCATCGAAACCGATCCCTGGATTTGACCTCCGGAGCCCCTTGGAAGAGCAAAATTCATCTGAATCGGTTGAAATTTGGTACGTGATGTTAGTATATGGTATCCAACAACCATGCAGGAATTGGTTCTTATCAGTCCATAATTATATATAGCCCCAATATAAACCCATCCCCAGATTTGACCTCTGGCGGATAAACAAAATTCATCCGATCTGATTGAAATTTAGTACGTGGTGTTAGTATATGGTCTATAATATTCATGCAGGTATTGGTCCATATCAGTCCATAATTATATATAGCGCCCCATATAAACCGATTCCGAGATTTGGTTTTGGAGCCTCTTGGAGGAGCAAATTTCATCCGAGTCAGTTGAAATTTGGTACATTGTGCTAGTATATGGCCGTTAACAACCTTTGCCTAACTAGGTCCATATCGGTCTATACACAGAGAATACAGATTGGTTGTGATAACCGAATTTATTGCCAACCTCCTTTTGGCAGTTGCAGCAACTAACTGTTGGTAGTTGTGATACCCGATAAATTCGGTCGTCTCAATCGAATTATGGGAAATCCAACTAATACTATACATGAGGTTGGTTGTATTAGACAATGAAATTGGTCGTTGCCCCTTGTTCATTTGGTTGTATCACCCAACTTTACTAGCATATTAACCGAATTGAGAATTAATTTTTCCTCAAAATATTGTATTTTATTTATATTTTTATAGGATAGAAAGGTACATAAAATAACTTTATACCTAAATACAATACATTGATAACAATTTAAAACAATGATCACTATTAAAGGCAATTGGAGTTAAATCTTTGAAGCTCTTCGTTCAGTAGTATTTATAATTGGAGTCCGAACTGAGTACATAGTGGTATATCAGAAAAATTGGCCAACACATCCCGTCTAAAACCACAAAAAATTAAATCAAAAAATTAGAGTGTAGTTTTAAAAAATAAATAAGAATCTACTCGCCATGGTCACTTCCTTTTGGGTTTCATAGATAAACGGCAGATGTGGAGATGATCTTTAAAGTCGTTATCATTGTTTTCGCACAATAAAATTGTTCCACATCTAAAACATAATACAACTCAATCTTCATTTGATCCTAAACAATTTAAGATGCGCACTATTTATCTAACTGGTAGCATTGAGTATCCTCAAGCCTGCGCGAGTTGTTCGTGAAAATGTGTGAGTGGCACTCCACCAAGGACTCAAATAAACTTAGATATGGCTGAAAAATAATCCATTTCCTGTGGTTTTTACTTTAAATTAAAAAAAAAACACGTTTTCCTTCAACATTGAAGAATTAGTAATAAATTGTTTGACATTTAAAAATATGTCCAAAGGAATTCGGCTGTGAAAACCAATTGTTAGTGCTGAATACTAAATGACAGTTATAAAAGATTTAGATTTAAAGATTTTACATTTAAGATTTATTTGTGCGTATCGAATTCGATAACAAATTTTCGTAAGAGAGGCAATTAGTTCAGACAACTATTTGACTGGTATTACAAACAAAAATCTATAATAATAAGCGCCAAATGGAAACAGAAACGAAATAATGGTTGTAAATAAAGTAAATAGATTGCCACAACTGTGATTTCATTGTAAATGCAGAATTTTCATTACAACAATCGATTTTCAACTAATATCTTCTCTGTGTGTAGTTATATATAGCCCTCAGATAAATCGATCCCAATCACACAAAATTTGGTCCATATCAAGTTCATAATTGTAGCCCCCATATAAGCGACCCCATATTTCAATTCTGGCTCTCCACGTACCGCGCAAAAGTCCATATCGATTCGTAATTATTTGTAGACTTACCTATACATAATTTTTTTGTCTAATATATGTTATACCACGTATGGACTAACTCACAATTTAGAAAACGATGTTAAGAAGTGTTAAGATACCATGCCATCGGTTGGTATTACCACAAGAATCATGCCAAAAGTGTTCCATATCAGTCCATAATCATACACACAGAAAACAGATAGGTTGAAAATCGATTATTGTAACGAAAATTCTACATTTACAATCAAATCCAAGTTGTGTCATTCATTTTACTTTATTTACAATCGTTTTTTCGTTCCTTCTACCATTTGTTGTTTATAATACAAGACAATTAGTTGTCTAAACTAAATGCCTCTCTTTTGAAAAATTTTGATCGAATTCGATAGGCACAACCAACCTTATAAAACCTTTGTAACTGTCATTTAGTAGTCAGCAGTCTTTCGCAGAAGTTTCTACGCAATCCATGGTGGAGGGTATATAAGATTCGGCCTGGCCGAACTTACGGCCGTATATATTTGTTTTTCCTACAGTTGTAATTTTAGGAAAAAAAATCCCTACAAAAAAGGATTTTCCCTACGCATGACATCACTGTTGCCAGGGCAGGTCATTTATCAGACCAGGAGAAGCAAAGGAAATGTCTGGCAAACTACCGCAACCACCCTTAACTTTCCTGGGTATCTCTTCGTTCGTCTTGCAAAATGTGGGATCAATGATCTGCTCTGCCAAATCTATGCCTCTATGTAATGTTCACCTCAGAGAGAATGTCACAGTTCATGGTGGGCATTGAATTTTCCTTGAACTCATACATTGCATATAGGGTTCACTAGTGTCGGTCACAAGCGAGATAGGTCTATACTGCATAGAACGGTAGAAAATAAAAGCTACCCAGCAAAAATATTTGGAAGTTCTTCCATAGGCACAACTTTAAGAACACTTCCAAAAGATGTACTCCCAAAGATGTTCTTTTTTTTAACTACAAGGAAGTTCTTTTAATTCAATTATTTATAACTCGTTTTTTCTTATTTTTAATGGGTAAATTTAATTTAAAAAAAAAATCTAAATCCATTCAAGAAATATTGCGAATTTTTGAAAATATTTTAATTTAAACGTTTTGGACAAGCGTTAGAATGCATTAAAAATCATAAAAAATTATAAAAATTTTTATTTGTCAAAATATGACAATATTTTTTAATTCACATCCAAAACACTGAATTTGAATCACACAGTAAGAAGTGATGCAAAAAATTATTTATTTGTCAAAATATGACAATATTTTTTAATTCACATCCAAAACACTGAATTTGAATCACACTGTAAGAAGTGATGCAAATTCAGTGCAACGGCTGTTGCAATGGTGGACATCCATCCTATGACAAGCCCGTGTTAAATTCATCGCTTCTGCGCCAATTTTGCACTGCTTCCGGATCCAAAAACAACATTTTCACTACTTTTTTGGCGACGCTTTTTTTACTGGGTATGTCTTATTCCATCCTTACGTAGCACATTGTATCTATCACAATGGCGTAAGTTAGTTGGCATTCAGCTTCATCTCTTGGATCGTCGTGACCCTGATTCTCTTCAGATGCATAAAATCAACATTATCACTAATCTTACCTCAGGAGCCCGTGCATGATTTGCCCCACCAGGTAATGATATCATAGTCTATTATTTAAATAATCCCAGCAGAAAATATTGCATCCCCGGATGCTATAGTGCAAAAGAAATTATCATGACATTATGTTATCTTACACCGTTTTTTCACTGCCAGACAAAATACATATATAGAAATAAATAAATTCAAGAATTTAGCTTGAAGAATATAAAAATTGGAATATAATTTGTTGGATTTTTTTTCATTTGGGCTATCAAACTTTAAGAACAAATAATAAATATCTAAATGTTTAATTGCATTTGACAAAATTCCAAATTTATTAAACAAAGAAATGATTAAAAATCCATAACTTCTGATGGAGAATATTTAAGTTTGAGACTATACTGGCAACTTTAGATTATGAGCAGTGTCCATAAAGTTAATAATTGCATATACACAATTCCCCAAAATATATGCAAGAGAAAGCTATTACATATATAGTCCATAATTATTATTTCGTATAATATTTTCATTGCATTTATTTTAAAACCAATGTATGTATGACATTAGAAATGATTGATTGTGTTATGTTAGATTAGGTCTCTAATGGATGATTGTTTTACAATATCATGACTTTTGACTCTTTGGATTAAATATTCATGACAATTTATGAGTGTGTGACTAAGTATTCTACAATGTCTTAACCAATACATATACATACACATACATATATTCTAATCTATATACATATGACTTAAAACTGGTAGTTATTTTTGGTTTTTGGTTTTTTGTTTTTGTTTTTTTTTTTTTTTGTTTAGTTATTTGCTTTTCATTTCATGTAAAAATTAATTTATATTCTTTTTATCACAGAGAGACGTGACTGTTTAACAATAATAATCGTCAGTTTTAAATAACTTAATAACAAGAAATTAATTTTAAATATTTATATAGATTTAATAATAATTTTTTCCATGCTATGCATTTAGCTAACTATGCCAACAAAATGAATAACGAATATTGAAAATAGCACATGTGGTCTATAATCCTTAAAGAAAGCTCGCTGCTTGAAGATGACTAGAATTTCTTTGGAAGGTTTTTGTTATGGCTTAGAGTGTGGTAAATTTTAATGTAAGCAGCAAAAATGTTCATCGTTATTGGTGAGAAATACTCAATAATTATTTTTAAAAAATCTGGTATATCTAATATTTAATCTGTTTGATGTTTTTTCCTTTATCATTATTTATTTTTTTCCTTTATATTGACCAAAATGACATATTAAAATGTAAGATATGAAGTTGAAAATATTGTCATGCTACACAGAAAAAAATTTCAGGAAAAAATTTTCCAATTAAAATCTTAATTGAAAAATCGTGAAAAAATTTCATGAAAATTTTTCCAATTAAAATCTTAATTGAGTTTTAAAAAAATATTCAATTAAAAATTTAATTGATTAAAATATTGTCATGCTACACAGAAAAAAAGTTCACCAAAAATTTTCCAATTAAAATCTTAATTGAAAAATTTTGAAAAAATTGCATGAAAAAATTTCCAATTAAAATGTTAATTGAGTTTTAAAAAATATTCAATTAAAAATTTAATTGATTCAGCAAATTTTTTAATTGTAACAAAAATTATTAGTATCAAGTATTTTTTTAATTGATTGAAGACATTTCAATTTAACAACAATTGGATCAATTAATTTTGTGATTGAATCAGAATTTTTTTTGTGTGTAAACTCAATCAAAAATGTATGAAATCGTTGAATACAAAATACCAAACGATTTCATTAAATCGGCAAATTTTTCCGTAACTGTAATTTAAAAGAACATTTTTGTTAAAAAGATTAAATATTTTTTGTGTCCATTTGGGAACCTTTTTTTGGCTGTACACAGAAAAAATATTTTTGTCTTCAATCATTCATTTAAACATTTCATTGATAGAGATAAGTTTTGTCACTGAATTTTGTTTGAACTAAAATATAAGTTGAATGAATTAAACTTTTAATGCAGATTTTTAAAAATTCTATAACAAATGTTTGTGATATTTTTTCCGTGTACATATATTTTTGCAATATTCACACACAACTTAAGCTTTTTTGCCAATCTATTAATTCGTTTAAAATTATTTGTTATATAAAAACAAAAATATTTAATATGTTTTGCTGGCACAGTTTTGGTAGATTTAACTAAAGTTAAAGCTAAATAAATTAACAAAATGGCAACAATTTTTAATTTATCTGTGGTCTAATACAAAAATATTATTTTATTTTATTTTAGCCGCTTTTTCATGAAGCTCCGTTAGTACATTGCTAGGTAAAGATCTTTTAAATCATATTAATGATAGATTTGTAACGTTGCTTCTATAATCATATACCATTTATGATATTGTCTGCTGAAATTTTTTCGATTAAAGTTAAGCAAAGAAAATCCACTTTCTGCTAACTGACAATTAAAATCTAACGGAGCTACTTGAAAATGGTGCTCAATTAATTAACCAAAGTGAAATAAGATCTACTGTCATGGAAAACATTTGTTAACAAATCAAACATAAAATAGTGCTTTAAAAATATTCCATATGTTCTATCGAAGAATATGATTTGATTGACGGATATTTAAAAACATGCTGTAAACTAATAAAAATTAAAAAAAAAAACACATAAATTAAAAAAAAATATATATTTTGTAAAAAATCCGACGCTGATGAGATTTGGACCTGCGTACTTTATTTTTTATTTATTCATAATATTAAAGAACGTCTCGAGAATGTTAGCCTTTGATGTCACATCATCACAAACATTTAATTAGACGTTTTGTTGCATCATGTTGAATGGCCTTTATAGGTGAGTATGTTAGGGTTCTATTATTGTACCAACATATAAAGGTTCAACCTCCCAGTTGGAGCGAATAAGTTTTGCAAATTGTAAAAATTTAACAATAAGAAAATAAAAATGTAATACGAAAAAATTGATAAAAATAAAAAGTAACATTGGAGATTTTTTTTTTGTAAATTTCTTCATTCAAATTAATGTCCAATACGTAGTTTCTACAGCAATGCAAATTATCCGAAAACAGAGTATTTCCGTCCTATGACAAGCTCTTGTTAATTCATTCATGGGAGATTATCCAACTTTGCACTAATTACAGATTACAAGTTTAGGATACAAAACCACTTTTTTGAATCATTTTTTACTGGGGTTTTATACATATTTGGTAATTATTGAATCGATTGAAGTTCTAATTTTAAAATGCTGCACTTCATGCGAGACATAGCCTTTACAGAAAAAACGAGAGATATAAAACAATATTTAATGGTTTTATGTTAGCCTGGTATCAATACAGTCAAGCTTTTCATCCAAATGAACTATTCTACATATTATTACAATTTTCATACGTGCTTCCTGGACATGCGTTTTGAACAAATTCGGAATCTTTAAAGGCAACAAATAATATTTAATAATTTGTCAAGATAACAGCTCTAACCGTAAGCGGATGTTGCTCCTCCAAAACTGCAACAAAATAATAAATATGCCAGCTTAAAAAAATAAATAAAAAACATTATTTGACCAATATTTTCAATTTTTAGATACACTTAAAGAAAAACATCCAAATCTTCAGCTAAAAATATCGCAAAGCGTCAACAAAAACAGCAAACTGAAAATTTTCTGGTGACTATTATATGGCAAACATAATGCGTGATACAATGATAAAGAAAGAAAAACCCTACTCCATTGTTTGGTAGATGCAAACGTTGGACATACGAATTATTTATTTTAAAATAAAAAATTTTGAAAACTCATCATCGGAGCAAAAAAATGGAAGTTTTTTCACAAACATTTCTTTTAAACATCCCGGGATTCCCTATCGTTTTTTTCCACTTCCGATTCAGTACTTTTGGACAAGATTTCGAAAGTACGAAATTAGGCCGTGTTAAGTGAAAATTTAAGTTTTGGACAATTTTTTAATTTAATAATTTCGGAAATAAGAATAGAAAATCAATAAAAAGTAAATGAAAAGTAATAAAAATAATAAAAAAAAAAAACATACGCGCTGGGATTGGAACCTTTGCAGTTTGACTTTTTCACTTCCAAGGAACTTCTTTTGGAAAGGGTGTGTAAATTACTATAATTATTATTTTTTTTTTTATTTTTAATGGAAAAAAATATACAAAAACATATGCCGAAAAAAAAAAAAAAACAAAATTCAAACGATCTATAACATAAAAAATAATTTTTTAGAAAAATATTTATTTAAAAAATTGCCGCTGGTGAGATTTAAGCCATTCACAATAATAAAGAACATCTCACGAAGTAGTATGAATGTTTTTCGGTTTTTCAATTTATAAAAATAAGATGATAAGAAAATAAAAATTTAACAAAAAATACTGATAAAAAAATAAATAAAAAGTGAAATTGGAAAACAAATTGTTTTTTAGGGTTTTAAATATCTGCATCCAAATGAACTTCCTAGGCACAATGCTGGTGACATTTCTGAGGGTTTCAAAGCTTCTCTAAGTGGTTCCACTGTAATGTGGAACGCCGTTTGGACTCGGCTATAAAAAGGAGGTCCCCTGTCATTGAGCTTAACATGGAATCGGGCAATGTGGTATCACAGTGGACTGAATAGTCTAAGTGAGCCTGATACATCTTGCTGCCTCCTAACCTAACCTAACCTAAGGCACAACTTCCAAAGCAATGCAAAGGCTTCAAAAATGGAGTACTTCCATCCTACTATTACAAGTCTATGTAAAATTCATTGGAGATGATCCAAGATTGCACTACTTTCGGATCACAAATTGGGGATCCAAACTACTTTTATGAAAGCTCTTTTTTTTTGCTGGGTGGTTAATTGAACCTATATTGAATTTCAGGTGGATTTGATGGCAGATATTCTCCCTGGTGGAGAGGTTCAAATAGTAATTTTACTTACTTACTTACGTTACTATAAGAACCAGTTTTGTTTGAGTTTTAGGGGAATCATAAATATCTCGTAAAAAATAACGCGATTTGACATATAAATTCCTGAGATGTTTCCCCCCATTACTAGACGAGGAGTAATCTCGGGAAATGTTAGTTTCATGCAATTTAGATGACCAATGCGACTTTTATGCCATCAAGAATAGATTTACAAATTTTTATTTACAAATTCACGACGGTCGGATAAAAATTGTGGTGTCCGTATGTCCTAGAATTCAAAAAGGGAGATCAGTCTATGTGGTTGCCACACCGAAATATAGACCGTGGTCGGCCTAAATTGGGGTCTATCTATAAAAAACATGAATAGATACACACCATATTCGACGCACCTCATTGTGGACCTAAAGAATTTCTAGATTGCTAATTTCAGGCAAATCGCATGAAAATTGCGCTATATAGGAGCCCAAGACCACAAATCGGTGGATCATATTATACGGGAGCTATATCAAAGCCTGGACCGGCACATTTCGTCGTGGAACTAAATAACCAAAAGTCAAATCTAGAGATCGGCCTACGTGGAGCCTATACCAAACTATGGACCCATACACTTCATATTCGCTACAACTCTCACATCCAAAACACTTAATTCGGATCACACCCTAAGAACTAATGCAAATTCAGTGCAACGGCTGTGGAAATGGTGGACATCCGTCCTATGAAAATCCCATGTTAAATTCATAGCTTCTGCGCCAATTTTGCACCACTTCCGGATCCAAAAAGCACATTTTCACTACTTTTTTGACTACGCTTTTTTTGCTGGGATCCGATACATTTGTTAACGTTTTACCGTTTTCCAGGTAATTCATATGGGTGTCCTTTCATTTTTGTCTCACCTTTTCACACTTTAAATTGAGGTTTGGCCGCCATGGCGCATAATAAATAATTTTGCCACAGGTCCATGATCTATCATTTGCATTATTATTTAATTAATATGAATTGTACATTTAAGGTTATTTAATTTGCTTTTTATTTGAAGATGTTAACGATTTAATAAAAATTTCAATATGAAACAATTTGGCAAGTATAGAAAAGGTTTTTTTTTATCTATCAATCAAAACATATTCTGAATTATTATAAATTGGTTGAAAATTAAAAAAAAAAACAAAGGGAAGTGACCTAAATTGAATTATTTTTCTTAATAAAGGGTGATTCTTTTGAGGTTAGGATTTTCATGCATTAGTATTTGACAGATCACGTGGGATTTCAGACATGGTGTCAAAGAGAAAGATGCTCAGTATGCTTTGACATTTCATCATGAATAGACTTACTAACGAGCAACGCTTGCAAATCATTGAATTTTATTACCAAAATCAGTGGCAGAAAATCCGCTTTTTTATCGACAAATTTTGTTCAGCGATGAGGCTCATTTCTGGTTGAATGGCTACGTAAATAAGCAAAATTGCCGCATTTGGAGTGAAGAGCAACCAGAAGCCGTTCAAGAACTGCCCATGCATCCCGAAAAATGCACTGTTTGGTGTGGTTTGTACGCTGGTGGAATCATTGGACCGTATTTTTTCAAAGATGCTGTTGGACGCAACGTTACGGTGAATGGCGATCGCTATCGTTCGATGCTAACAAACTTTTTGTTGCCAAAAATGGAAGAACTGAACTTGGTTGACAAGTGGTTTCAACAAGATGGCGCTACATGCCACACAGCTCGCGATTCTATGGCCATTTTGAGGGAAAACTTCGGAGAACAATTCATCTCAAGAAATGGACCGGTAAGTTGGCCACCAAGATCATGCGATTTGACGCCTTTAGACTATTTTTTGTGGGGCTACGTCAAGTCTAAAGTCTACAGAAATAAGCCAGCAACTATTCCAGCTTTGGAAGACAACATTTCCGAAGAAATTCGGGCTATTCCGGCCGAAATGCTCGAAAAAGTTGCCCAAAATTGGACTTTCCGAATGGACCACCTAAGACGCAGCCGCGGTCAACATTTAAATGAAATTATCTTCAAAAAGTAAATGTCATGGACCAATCTAACGTTTCAAATAAAGAACCGATGAGATTTTGCAAATTTTATGCGTTTTTTTTTAAAAAAAAGTTATCAAGCTCTTAACAAATCACCCTTTACAATAAATTAATTTTTATTTTTTGGTTTTTTACTACAATTCTTTTTTATAACAATACTTTTAAACGTTTGGTTTGGTTTGACTTTATTTTAGGATGCTGCCGTTACGATTTTTTCTTTAGTTTTTATATTAAATGCCTTAATATCTAAAATTAATATTTTTGACAGTTTTCTTTTTTTTTTGGTTTTTTACACTGATTCTAGGAGTATATTTATGTTCACTTTGTGTTTTGTATTTATGGGTGTTTGTATTCTTAATAATTGTCAGTTAAAAATAGGATCTCTTGTTATGTCATCTATTCTGATATATCTTACGAATATGATTTATTTTTGTTTTTTTTTTCAGTATTATATTTTAGAGTTTAGTTTGCTTTTCTTTGCTTTAGTTTTGATTCTTTAAGAAAATAATGTTTTTTTGGTATTAAATAATAACAACAATGCGTAGTTCATAGTATTATAATAAACTTAATAAATACAATAATAATAATAATAATAATAGTTTTATATATTATTTTATATATATATAAAAAATCATCACTCTTTTGTTTAGCAGAAGAAGAAGTAGTATCGGAAATAGTCAAACAAAATGAATCTTTTTCAGCATTCTATGTCAGTATTGGCTGTGATTGATTGGCATGCTTTTCATTGCAACGTGAAGAGAGAAAATAGATGGATTCTGACCAACGAATATGCGAGAGTAATATCACTACGAGTAGATTAGATTATGTTTGTGTCACTCTTAATGGAATTGTCTTTCGTGCTTTAAGCATTTCTCTCTCACACTCAAAGACGCTCTCACTCTCCCTCTCCAATTGTAATAAATCTTGTCATGGATTAGTAATGCAGTACATTGCAAGGGGAATCAACCATTAGTTATGCAGTGTTAGAGATAGAGAGAGAGGAGGAAAAAAATTTGCTATTCTCGTAGAAGAGAAACCAAGTTATTACTCTTTGAAATTTTTACCTCATTCACAATACACTTCTGAAATCCTCTTTAACTTGATTCAAAACTGTCATTTGCCTTATAAAAAAGTGATTTGAAGTCAACTTTTACTGGATTTCGAGTTTAATTTGAATGGGCTGTTGCAATAAGAAAAAGAGTAATCATTTTGCATTCACACATACAACGATCATAGTTAATTCGCATGAAAATATAGGTGCCGATGATTTGATCACATAGCAGTTTGTCGTACATCCTAAAACACTCTTGTGCAAAGCGTTTTTTTTCGGAGAATTAACAAAAATTGTCCTTGCATTATAATGTAACTTTCTCAATAATGTGGTTACATATTACAGTTATTGATAACGTAAGATTTCATGCCACGACGTTACATTTTCGCTAATTGGCTAATAAAAACCTCTAATGATCTCTTTGTTTCTCCTCCCCCAATTACTCTCTCTCTCAATCTCGCTTTTTGTTTTTGCTCTCCTAAACTCTATCACCTTCTTCTCAATTTACCTAATTTCAGAGAAAACTTTCCCTAGCACCATGCCTCTCATCGCCCAACATTACACGCTGTGATGGTGGCTCACCATATTGATCTTGATAGTAATTCTCTCGCATCATTGTATTGAGACTAGAACATCGGAAGTAGAGAATCTCTTGGAAAGGTTTACGGAAGTCACGATTCAATGTAGCATAGATAATGGGATTGAGCAATGAATTGGCATAGCCCAGCCATAGGAACAACGAAGACAGCGATTGTGGCACATGTGTGGTTTCCGTTTCCACAAATGGACGTATGAGAGCTAAAATGAAAAATGGCAGCCAGCATATGGTGAATGCGGACATTATAATGCCCAATGTGGTAGAGGCTTTCTTCTCTTTGGCCAATTGGAAACGTAGCTTCTTTTGATGGGGCGAACCGAGTAGGCCGCTCGAACCACTACCGCCTCCACCACAATGGCCTGCTGTACCACCACTACTGTGATGACTGGTGGATAAACCGCCACCTCCTCCACATGTGGAATAGTTGAGGGAGGTATTGCCAAAACTACTATGTCTATGCTGTTGCGTGTGCGTATCCAAGTCGGTATGGCCCGGAAGTGGTGAACCCGTTCCATTAAGGGCATGCTGCAAATGTGTTTGGGCTCGTTTCTCCTCGAGAACAATACGTCGAGCAGCCCTAAATATCTGATAATAGACAAACAACATTACGGCCAGAGGTATATAAAAGGAACCCAATGTTGCATAAATTTGATAGCCAAAATTCTGACACACCGAACACATGGGATTACCATGCTCATCCACATGTTCGTTGCCCAATATTAACAAAGGAGGCAATGAAATACAAGCTGCTGCCAGCCACACCAAAGCCACACACAACATCATGCGGCGCGGAGTTCGTTTGACCCCATACTCTAGGGGCTTGGTAATGGCTAAATAGCGATCCACCGAAATGGCACACAAATTCAATATGGAAGCTGCACAGCACAGGACATCGAATGATACCCAGATATCACACAACACTGGGCCAAAATTCCATTTTTCTAAAACCTCATAAAGCAAAGCCATGGGCATAACCAGCACAGCGACACAGAGATCAGAGAGCGCCAAGGATACTAATAAATAATTACAGGGACGACGTAGTTTACGGACCATGCACACAGCAATGCACACCAGGACATTGCCAACAATGGTGCCTAGGATGACAAAGAGCAAAACAATGCTCACCAATACGGTATGGACAGGGGGCATGGTGAATTCGGCTTCAGGTATTGTGGCCGTCGGCGAACTGGACAGGTTCGATGATGTATCCGAGGTGATGGTGGTGGTAGTAAGGGACAGAGATGAGGACGGTAAAGATGTGGACGTAAACGAGTAGAGTAGATGCGAGGGTGGTGTTTGTGGTGGTGGGACTGACGAGGATGCTGATGTGAGTATAGACCCTGAGCCAACTGGCCACTCAGAGTCATTTGTTGACGACAATGCCGCCGACAATGTCGAAGTGATGGTATTGAAACTAATGCCGCTGGCCTGGTGTCCACGATGATGCAATGGCCCCCCAGACAATGAAGCCATTGTTGATGCTGTAATTCCTGTTGCTGATCCTTGTGTTCCGGTAGCCACATTTGTGGCTGTGCTAAACATGTTGCTAATACTGTGCTGTTGCTGCTGGTGGTTAGTATGGTGATGGTGTTGTTTGATGTTGACGCTGCCACTGGTCTGGCCATACGAGTTGGTGGATGTTGTATCAAAGGCGACTTTGTTGCCATCATTTGTTTGTTCTTTATCCTCTTCTTGGCTATTGGTGATTGTCGTACTATTGCTGTTATCTTTACCCCAATGTTCGCTTAGTCGATTACTATGGCGTTGGCGTTTGTTCTCTAAATCCTGATCCACAGTTTCCACCTCAAAAATCAATGCCTGTATGGGCAGCAATGATGGCAAGGGAGTGTGAGTTTCAAGCTCTTCCAGGTGTGATGGGTGGGCCAATACCTTTTCTCTGGCCAAAATCGCAGCGGCTGAACCACCTTGAAACCAACAATCACTAAGGCTTAATAGCAATAGAATATAGATCCAAGCCCTTAGCAAGGCGAACATAAAATTTTTCAAATGTTTTCCTAAGCTAGTCCAAATGAGCGATTTCCGTTTTTGATAGTTGTGAAATTTGAAATTAGTTGTGCCAAAGGTGAGAGAGGAATAGTTGTGATGTTGACCATAAGTTGGTGTTCTGGTGGTGCTATAGAACTCACCCAAATGATCTGATGCTGTTGTTGTTGTAGCTGGTTGTGTTTTTGATGAAGAAATTTTAAAGCTTTTTATAGTCTGTTGGTTATAGATGTCTAGGCTTAAAGAATTCATATGATGGAGATATGAGTACCTGGTTTAGCTTTAAGCCTTTATGAAAGCGGACGAGAGTTTTGATTTCAGATCCAATTTGTACTTTGTGATATTTGGGATTACTTCAAAAAATTATTTCTAATAATTGCTCTTAGTTTTGTAAATGGTAGGGACATTCTCTCCTGCAATTCCTTTTTCAGTCAAATTACGGTTGTCTATGGCCTGTATGAAGCACTGGTGTAGGACTAAATATCCCTATTTACTTTTAGTATTTGTCTTTTCCATACATTTGTAATATAGATTAAATCCATTTATATAGTGTGTATGTGTGTTTTGTTATGACCTAGCAATCTCTCTTATTCTCCCCTCTCCGCCCAAGGTGCACACAATATCATGTGGGCTAGGCAAGCTGATTTGAGGCTGATGACTAGAGCAAAGTAATCGATTCGTTGTCTCACGTCATCAAGATGGTCTTATTACTAAGTTTGATTGACTGATAATAGAAACTCTTTAGCTCGCTCTCTCTATCTCTCTTACACCTAGTCTTAGTTACTCTCTGGTAGTAGTACTTGGCTTGTCGTTTATCATAATTCTTCTCTTTGTTATTCTATTCAGAAGATATGCCAGTCACTCTTTCATTCATGCTCTCTCTCACTCATATTATTCGTTGGTTATTATGGTGTCCATTCACTTTAGCAAAGCCTTGAATGTGGATTGGTTCCGACCAACCTACAATGACATTGTACAACAAACATCCTTTCATCAGGCGAAAATCATTCATTTATCAGTGTCGTCGTTGTTGGCAACATGCAGCTGCTGTTGTAGAATAGGGCTGTCTGTAGCACTTGTTCGTAACTGATTGTGTTGTTTTACTTTCCAGTTCTATGATTCTAGTCCTTCAATTTTACATCGTGTTGCCAGGTAATTTATTTTTGTTTTTATTTTTTTGCCAGTTCTTGTTGTTGCGTTGTTGTTACTATTACAGGTTTTTTGTATCCTCCTTTTTCAAAGATATGAAATGGATTTTGTTGACGTTTGGGTTTTATGGATTTTTATTCTTTGTTGTTGTTTCGTGGTCTAAAATGAAAATCTTGTTCCTTATGTTGCTTGAAACCGCTTAATGGAAACACTAGAGTGATTGTCCAAATTCTGTAAGAAGAGAAGGGAAACAGAAAAAAAAAATTGATATTAAATTCGTTTTTAAGGCAAAATTAATAACAAACTATTAAGAAAAGTTTTAAATCGGGCGGACCGACTATATTAAAGGGTAATACGGTCAAAATTTGGTCAAGGGAAAACGCGTGTAAATCGGTGAAATCGTTTATTTAAAAAATCAAATTAAATTTCTTTTTCAAGTTCAATTAATATAAAATTCAGGGAAAATATTCAGTTAGGCTTTCGCTTTTCCAAATCCGAATTGCCGGGCCTCACGCTTGACACCTGCCATCAGATTTTGTACAGCCACCTTGTCCACCTTCTTCGCCGCAGAAAGCCAGTTTGCCTTGAACTGCTGCTCGTCCTTAGCAGTTTTTTTGGTCTTCTTTAGGTTCAGCTTGACAATAGCCCAGTATTTCTCAATTGGGCGGAGCTCTGGCGTGTTGGGAGGGTTCTTGTTCTTGGGAACCACCTGCACGTTGTTGGCGACGTACCACTCCATGGCCTTTTTACCGTAATGGCAAGATGCCAAATCCGGCCAAAACAGTACGGAACAACCGTGTTTCTTCAGGAAAGGCAGCAGACGTTTATCCAAACACTCTTTCACGTAAATTGCTTGGTTGACAGTCCCGGAAGCTATGAAAATGCTGCTTTTCAAGCCACAGGTACAGATGGCTTGCCAAACCAGATATATCTTTGTTTTATGTGCTTGAAAATATCTGCTACCTTTCCCCTTCCTTTTGCCGTATAAAACTCCTGTCCCGGAAGCTGCTTGTAGTCGGCTTTGACGTAGGTTTAGTCGTCCATTATCACGCAGTCAAACTTCGTCAGCATCGTCGTGTACAGCCTCCGGGATCGTGCTTTGGCCGTCGTATTTTGTTTATCATCGCGATTTGGAGTCACTACCTTCTTGTAAGTCGATAGTCCGGCTCGTTTTTTGGCTCGATGCACGATTGTAGACGATACACCCAGCTTATTTGCGGCATCTCGGAGAGAGAGGTTAGGGTTTCGCTTGAAACTACCGGCAACTCTCTTTGTCGTCTCAGCGGCTTCCGGTTTTCGATTTTCCCCCGATCCAGACTTCCTGGCTGTCGACAAACGTTCCCCAAACACTTTAATTACATTTGTAACGGTTGATTTGGCAACTTTTAGCGATTTTGCCAGCTTTGCGTGCGAGTAGCTCGGATTTTCGCGATGCGTGAGCAAAATTTTGATACGCTGCTCTTCTTGCTTGGACGGCATTTTGACAACTGAAGAGTGAATTCCAAAATCAAAATAGGAGCAACATTCTACACACACACACCTTCAAAATGAGGGGTGTTCAGGTTTTTTAAATGCAAAATTGAAAGAAATACGTCAAGTTTATATTGACCAAATTTTGAGCGTATCACCCTTTAGTAGATGGAAAAAATCGTCTTTCATAATTTAGACAGGCCATTCTAGGTCTGTAAGAGTGCATTAAAATCATGTTCGAATATAATAGAAATAAGAAAAACTCGTTGACACCGGAATGTTGGCAATCTCATCCACTTGATTTTCTTCACATTCATACAAGATTCATAAAAAATTGCTATTTGCAAGAAAGTTTTATCGAGGAAACTATAGCAGAACGATAAGTCATTTTCAATGTAAAATATGGCCGTAAATAAAAGTTTCCTAGAAAATGTATGTCATCCATTCTGCATATCAAATAGAGATTTAAATATAAAATATATATATTTACAAATGTAGAAGAATACCTTTTGTAGTAGGGTTTGGAGATGGGTTATGTAAAAGGAGCTATACTTATAGTAACTTTGTATTTACAAACCAGGGAAATACCATCTACGGGTTGGGTCTTAACTATATGACTTGGCCTCCCCTTATGATGCAAAAGTAATTTTTTTACATTCTCGTCAACGTAAGAATATAATGTGTGGCTGTAATGCAATGCTCCGAAGTAAAATACAATAATATTTTTAGTTTTAGAATCGGTTTAGCTTTGTTCGGATTGTCTACTTTTGGCACAAATTATGGCCTTCAAACAGCCGTCAAAGCCATCATACGCTGCACGATAGTAACTCTGCGGTATTTTGGCCCTTTACCGGCAAAGCGCTGTCTTGAGATGATCGACACAGTTTTTAGTGCCAACCTTACTCTCCAAAAGTCCAACGGATTGAGATCCGGAAATTTTGGTGACCATTTTGGTCGTACGGTATAAATGAAGGGTGGAGTCTACTTTTTAATCCATTCATTGTTGACGCGTTTAAAGTGCGATGGTGCTGAGTCCTGTTGGAATGTTCATGGTCTGCGGCCGAAATGTTTGTCTAACCAGGGCTTCAATACCGCCTTTGGGACAGTTTCGCGAACATGTTCGAAATTTATTTTGACTCACGGTCGATAAATGCGATAGGGGGCTAACCATCGATGGAGCTTGATTTATGGTGGCCAATCGAAGGAGAAAATTTTTTTGCTGACCTCTTGGGCAAGTAAACCCGATTATCTTGTTTGTTTACAAACCGCACAATTTGGAATGAATTCGCATATGAGGAAACCAAATTCGGCACATGACCACTTTTGTGCAAACGAAGCAATACCACGGCTCTTTCCAGTGTAACTGTATCGGAGAGCTCTTGCATTTTCTATACTAATAAAATTTCTATAGAAATAAAATTTGGACAAAATTTTCTATAGAAATAATATTTGGACAAAATTAACTAAAGAAAAAAAATTTTTCCAAATTTTCTATAGAAATAAAATTTTGACAAAATTTCCCATAGAAATAAAATCTTGACAATATTTTCTATAGAAATAAAATTTGGACAACGTTTTCTATAAAAATAATATTTGGACAAAATTTACTATAGAAATAAAATTTGGACAAAATTTTCTATAGAAATAATATTTGGACAAAATTTTCTATAGAAATAAAATCTTGACAAAATTTTCTATAGAAATAAAATTTGGACAACATTTTCTTAGAAAAAATATTTGGACAAAATTTTCTGTAGGAAAATATTTGGACAAAATTTACTATAGAAATAAAATTTGGACAATTTTTTCTATAGGAATACAATTTTGACAAAATTTCCTATAGAAATAAAATTTTTACAAACTTTTCTATAGAAATAAAGTTTTGACAAAATTTTCTATAGATATGAAATTTTGACAAAATTTTTTGACAAAAAAAATGTTGACAAAATTTTCTATAGAAATAAAATTTTGGCAAAAATTTTCTAAAGAACCGAAATATTTTAAATAAATATTAAAACAAATCAATAATCGATTGTTTGACAAAATTTTCTATAGAAATAAAATTTGGACAACATTTTCTATAGCAATTAAAATTTCACAAAATTTTCTATAGAAATGAAATTTGGACAAAATTTTCTATAGAAATAAAACTTGACAAAATTTTCTATAGAAATAAAATTTGACAAAATTTTCTATTGAAATAAAATGTTGACAAAATTTTCCACAAAAATTAAATTATTACAAAATTTTCTATAGAAATTAAATTTTGACAAAATTTTCTATAGAAATAAAACTTTTACAAAATTTTTCTATAGAAATAAAATGTTGACAAAAGTTTCTATAGAAACAAAATTTTGACAAAATTTTCTATAGAAACAACATTTTGACAAATTTTCTATAGAAATAAAATTTTGACAAAATTTTCTATAAAAATAAAATTATTACAAAATTTTCTATATAAATTTGACAAAATTTTCTAAAGAAATAAAATTTTGAAAACATTTTCCATAGAAATAAAATTTTGCAAAAATTTTACATAGAAATAAAATTTTTAAAAAATAGAAATAAAATTTGGACAACATTTGCTATAGCAATTAAATTTTGACAAAATTTTCTATAGAAATGAAATTTGGACAAAATTTTCTATAGAAATAAAATGTTGACAAAATTTTCCACAAAAATTAAATTATTACAAAATTTTCTATAGAAATAAAATTTTGACAAAATTTTCTATAGAAACAAAATTTTGACAAAATTTTCTATAGAAACAGAATTTTGACAAAATTTTCTATAGAAATAAAATTTTGACAAAATTTTCTATAAAAATAAAATTATTACAAAATTTTCTATATAAATTTGACAAAATTTTCTAAAGAAATAAAATTTTGACAACATTTTCCATAGAAATAAAATTTTGCAAAAATTTTACATAGAAATAAAATTTTTAAAAAATAGAAATAAAATTTGGACAACATTTGCTATAGCAATTAAATTTTGACAAAATTTTCTATAGAAATGAAATTTGGACAAAATTTTCTATAGAAACAAAATGTTGAAAAAATTTTCCACAAAAATTAAATTATTACAAAATTTTTCTATAGAAATAAAATGTTCACAAAAGTTTCTATAGAAACAAAATTTTGACAAAATTTTCTATAGAAACAAAATTTTGACAAAATTTTCTATAGAAATAAAATTTTGACAAAATTTTCTATAAAAATAAAATTATTACAAAATTTTCTATATAAATTTGACAAAATTTTCTAAAGAAATAAAATTTTGACAAAATTTTCCATAGAAATAAAATTTTGCAAAAATTTTACATAGAAATAAAATTTTTAAAAAATTTTCTATAGAAATAAAAATTTTAAAAACTTTACTATAGAAATAAAATTTTAACAAAAATTGTCTATACAAATAACATTTTGACAAACATTTTCTATAGAAGTAACATTTTAACAACATTTTCATAGTTGGTGAGACACCATTTTCATGCTTGAAAACGAAAATGGACTTTAATTGGAAAACATTTTTGGACTAAATAGAGATACAGCTTCCACAAACATCGCTCGATTTTGCAACTGTATTCTTCTTTAAATTTGTTACAATTATACAAATGTCGGTATAAGGGTCACATAATTTGAAATTTTAGTAAATACTGAACTCTATATTCGTATTAATGGGAGTATAGTTTTTCATTCGGTTGTGGGAATTCATAATGGTGGATGACACAACCGAATGATGATGGTACGGATAACCAATAAAATCGGCTGAAACAACCAACTCCATTATATTGAATAAGTTGTATTGCCGTAATTTGATTGAGTCGACAGGAAAAATCGGGTGGCACAATTGCCAATAGATAGTAGCTGCAACTACCAAAGAGAGGTTGGCAATAAACTCGGTTATCACAACCAATCTGTATTCTCTGTGTGTTTTGAAAGCTCTGTTTTTCTGGCCAATATATTAACAATCAAAATCATGTCTTGTTAAAGTTTTAGAGCTTTCTAGAATAACAAAATCCTTACATTGTTAGATTCTCCAAAAATCGTGAAGCAAAGTATGTAGATATTTGAATCGCATTGTCAATGTTACTATTTCCCAAAATCTTACCTAAGCCATAGGATTTTGGTTTATAAATATTTTCTTCCATATTATAAGAACTTTGCATAATAAATCTCAAATCCCTACTAGATAACTCATCTTATATGATAATCGTATAAAAAAACAAACCAACCCGCTATCTAACAGAATAACATTGTAAATTTATGCATTGCACCAGCAAAACTAAATAAATATCGCGTATTATATCGGTTGTATGAAAATAAACCTTTATCGCTTTATTCTGCATATCAAATTTACTTCTTGCACACTCATGACCGTCTCATTCATATCATGGAAATGATTTCCCTACAAATTGCTACGATATTATATTTATGTTTATTTTTAAAGCGTGTTTCCATCCATCCAATGTCGCTTGCCAAAAGACAGATGTATGACTAGATAAGTGTTGCAGGGCCGGGGAAAAACGTCAACCTGAAGGAAGGACATCGTTTTATATAAACTTCGCAAAAAAAGAAAAAACGAAACGAAATTCAAGGAAATGAAATCTTGACATTTTCCCCCTTTTAATTTATTATATGAAAAATATTTTGCATTTTGCATTGGCAGCAGAAGTTAATGCTTGGATGAATTCTGGCCCATCAAGAGCGTGTTTAGTACGCTACACTTTTCTTGATTTAATGAAATTCAAGTTGTCTTGAATTCTATGCTAAAGTGAAATTGTTGATAATAGTTTTCTTAAGGTTGTCATGACATAGAGAGTCGTCTCTAAAACCCAAATATAATGGAAACATTTTATGAAATTGTTGTAAAAAATTTCGTTAACTTGAAATTTTTGTTTGATTGCAAGTTTTTCTGAACATAGTACGAGATATGATTGAATAGGTTTTGCTAAAAGCATTCCATTATTAACAAAATTGTTGAAAGGTCATAGCCATATACATTGTTATCAACCTGCACAGAGATGAAATATGTAAGTTTTTCGTGATCATCATAAATTATAAGGCAATGCAGAAAAAATATTTTTGTTTTTTTAGTCACGAAATTAATTTTAATTGGAAGTTTTTCAATCACAGAAATGATAGTATCAATCACCAGCGTCAGTAAAAAACAATAATTGTTCCAATTAAAAACTTAATTGGTACAATTTAGTTTTGTGTACAGAAAAAAACCATAAAACATCTCCAATTAAAAAGTTGATTGAAGATGAAAACGTCCCAGCAAAAAAAGAGCTTCTAAAAACGTAGTTTGGATAACCGATCTGTGATCCGGAAGTAGTGCAAACTTGGATCATCTTCAATGAATTTTACATGGTCTTGTCATAGGACGGAAGTACTCAATTTTTAGATCCTTTGCATTGCTTTAGAAGTTGTGCCTTGGAAGTTCATTTGGATAAAGAAATTTAAAAAAAATTCTCCAATTTCTCTTTTTATTTTTATCAGTATATTTTGCTACACTTTTATTTTCATATTATCTAATTTGTACAAATTGAAAAACTTCTTCGCTTCCACCGGTGGTTGCACCTGGGTCTGATGGCACCATAACAGAACGCCTTAGCACACTCAGCCACAAATGCCATTGAACACGATGCATCAAAACGTCTATTCAAATGTTTGTGACATAAACCTAATATGACGCCACGGCCTGGCATTCTAACTACTTCCTGAGATGTGCTTTATTATTATGAATGAAAAAATAAAGAACGCTGGTTAAAATCTCATCAGCGGAAATTTTTTTATTAAATATTTTCCAATTATACAATTATTATTCGAGCTTTATGGACAGATATAGATTAAGGAACATGGTTAATAGAGTCATTGAAAAGAAAACGCCAGATACAAATCTATACACGCCTGGACTGTACATGTTTCGGTTCGGGCGAATGAACCTTTCCACAGCCTTTAGTATAGATCTGGCTGAGAGAGATAACTCAATTTTGGGCCCTTTATGCTAACTCCTTATGGAGAAAACATTTAGGAAATTTCCTCTTACAAATTGAATCATCTTTTCTCCCACTGTACATCATCTTTTCATATAACTTACAAGTCCCTTAATCTTATTTTTATTTCGTTTTGTTACATATTAATGCAACAACACGAAATTTATTTTTAGAAAGTTAATTTGTTAGAATTCACCTAAGTGGTGAACAGTCGAACAATGCTTATTGTTTCTACAGTCAACTACAACATATGACAATTAACAGAAACTGGTTTCCAGGATACAACAACAATTCTAACGCGTACATTAGTCGTGTTTTTCCTAGTTTTACGACGGGCTCATCGTTGCTTATTATATTACATGTTATATTATATTATATTATATTACATGTTTCGGTTCGGGCGAATGAACCTTTCCACAGCCTTTAGTATAGATCTGGCTGGGAGAGATAACTCAATTTTGGGCCCTTTATGCTAACTCCTTATGGAGAAAACAGCTCCATAAGGAGCCTTTAGTATAGATCTCTCCCAGCCAGATCTATACTAAAGGCTGTGGAAAGGTTCATTCGCCCGAACCGAAACATGTACAGTCCAGGCCTGTATAGATTTGTATCTGGCGTTTTCTTTTCAATGACTCTATTAACCATGTTCCTTAATCTATATCTGTCCATAAAGCTCGAATAATAATTGTATAAATAGATATAATGCATTTGGACGTCAATTACCTGTTTCGGTATCAGGCTAACATGTAATATATTAAATATTTTCCTAAAAAAAAATTTTATGTTATACATCGTTTTAATTTTGTGTTTTTTCGGTATATATTTTTGTATAAATATATTTTTCGATTAAAGAATTATCGTAACCCAGCAAAAAAAGCGTCGCCAAAAAGTAATGAAAATTTTCTTTTTGGATCCGGAAGTGGTGCAAAATTGACGTAGAAGCGATGAATTTAAGATGGGCTTGTCATAGGACGGAAGTCTTCCATTTCAACAGCCGTTGCAATCCAGTGTTTTGGATGTGAATTAAGAAATTTTGTGATATTTTGACGAATAAATAATTTTCTAATGCATTTTCAAAATTTCGCAATTTTTCTAGAGATGATTTAACATTTTTTTCGGCAAAATTTAAATAATTTACACTATTTTGTTAATTATTAATCTGTTTTTAACTTATTTGAAATAAAAAATTTAAATTTAAAAAATTTAAAAATTTTAAATTTCCCTTTAATAATATGAAAAAGCGAGTTATAAAAAAATTGACTCAAAAGAACTTCCTGTTCAGATAAAATAAAGAACATCTTTGGGAGGACATTTTTGGAAGTACTTTTAAAGTTGTGCCTTTAGGAGAACTTCCAATTTTTTTTGCTGGGTAGTAAATAATTTCTAGCCAATCCCTCCAAACACGTAGCAAAACCTCTCTGGGCGGCAATCCTGCCAATCCCTGGAAACACACACCAAAAGCATAGTGAGCGGCAATCCCGACTGTCTTCTGACTGTCAATATACTTTACCTTAACTAACCTAACAATATATAAAGCTTTCAGCTCTGTTTTTATACCCTCCACAATAGGATGGGTGTATATAAATTTTGTCATTCCCTTTGTAACACATCGAAATATTGGTTCATAAAGTTGTTATTGAAATAAATCGGATGGTATTGCAAATGGACCGATCCCAAGATTTGGCTTGCGGAGCCTATTAGAGAAGCAAATTTTATTACTTGCAAAAATTGGTACATATCGGTTCATAATTATATATAGCCATATAAGCCGATCCCCAGATTTTGCTTTCGGATGAGCAAATCTCATCCGATCCGGTTGAAATTTGGTATGGGGTGTAAGTATATGATGACTAACAACTTTGCAAAATTTAGTCCATATCGGTTCCTAATTATATATATGTCCCATATAAACCGAACCCTAGTTTTGACCTCTTGGAAGAGCAAATTTCTTGGAGGAGCAAATTCATCTGATTCGGTTGAAATTTTTCTAACAGTCATGCCAGAATTGGTTCATACACTCAACAAAAAGTTTATTTGGATCTAAATAAAGGATTTTGGTATTGATTCCGAGCCAAAGATTTGGCTTCTTTAAAATAAAGAAATTTTTTAGCGACCTATCTGGCTTTAAATCTAGGACCAATAAAATTAAAATTAGTATACAGATCTAATTTATCAAATTTTTATTATCTTTTCGTGGTTTATTAATAACACACAAAATAAAATTTTAATTTTTGAGATAATAATAAATTGTTGTTGCAGAAAATTTTGAAGTTCAACTAAATTTTTGTTGATATAACAAAATTAGTTGATAAAGTGACTATAATCGTAATTGTATTTACAAAATACGTTGTTAGCTCAAATTTATACATAATTTTAATTGTATTGACAATCAAATTAATTGATATTTTTGTTATAACGAATACTACAAAGTAAAAAATCTACTCTTAATTCAAAAAAAAAAAACTTTAAACCAAAGACGCTAAATCTTCAAAATAAGTCTTAGCCTATATGTGAAGCGTTTTTATCTTAAATGAAAAGTTTGAATATTTCAGTTAATTGAAGGACAATTTCTTTAAATCAAAAATGTGTTTCTTTACTTTAAGGAAAATTAGCCTTAGTTCAAGGACATGGGACTTTAACGGAGGGACGCAAATTTACAAAATTTGTGTCCTAAATTTAATGAAAAAATTTTAAATAAATTTTATTTTAATTAAAATTTCATTATTTAAATTTCATTAATATTTTGTAAATTTCGTATCCTAAAATTTAGATTTTTAATATTTTTTCAGTGTATCTATATATAGCTCTCAGATAAACCAATACCCAGATTTTACTTCGTGAGCCAGGAGGCAAAGCAAATTTCATTTGATCTTGCTAAATTTTGATATTATTGACACAAAAATTGGTCCATATAGCCCCATATAAACCGACCCCCCCCCCTATATGACTTTTTTTTATTTTTCCACAGCTCAAAGAAATCTTACTATTTTTTAAATATGTCTCAAATATTTTATGAACTAAACGTGAGTAAAATGTTCAATTACTGTACACATAAGTTCATTATGAAATAAAACAAAATCGTAAAGAATCGATTTTTAAAAAATAGTAAGAAAGAACTACTGTATGGTTAAAATGGTCATGATTTGGCGCCAATAATTTGTTTTCTTTATTTTTAGTTCATGTTTTCTTCTATGAGAGAATGTAATTTCGTGAACTGCTATAAAAAAGTACAACAGGGTATTACATTTTCCTGCTTTTAACAACGCTTTGTGGAAATCTCCAAATGTGGAGTATAATATAGTTAAATTTTTCTAAGTGTTAGTTTATTCTTAGTATGGAACAGATTACTTTTTTTCTTTGCACATAAGAAACGTAACCTTTCATCAAATGTACATGAAAAAAATTTATTTTGTAAACTAGTGCCACGAATAACGTGCGGTATCAATTTGAGTACAAATGGTACAAATTTTTCTTTTGGTGTGCCAATATACGGGTTTGAATTCTATTTCTTGTCTTGTTTGTGAGTTCTACTCACTGATAGCCTAGGATATTATGAACTGAGATCAAAAAAAAATCAAAAAAAAAAAAAACAATAACGATTGAAGAGAAGCCAACAATAACAAACAAAACGAATGATTGATTTATTCTGGTTTAAACTTTTCTTTATGAAATTATGTAAATATTTACTGCATAACTCATATCATATATTCCCTCAATCTTTGGTATACTTCCATCGCCCTTCAAGTCTACAAAAATTTCATCCAAATCGGTTCAGATTTAGATATAGCTCTCATATATATGTATCGCCCGATTTTCCCAATATTGGCCACAAAACCTTTATTTATCAACCGATCTTACTCAAAGTTGGCTAAATGTAGTCTTCTATAGCACTAACTATATGTGCAAAAAATCATCGAAATTGGTTCAGATTTAGATATAGCTCCCATATATATGTATAGCCCGATTTTCCCAAATTTGGCCATAGAACCCTTATTTATTAACCGATCTTACTAAAAGTTGGCTAGATCCAGTCCTCTATAGTACTAACTATATGTGCAAAATTTCATCGAAATCGGTTCAGATGTAGATATAGCTCCCACATATGTATCACCCGATTTTGAAAAATTCGCCCCTAATAACCTTACGATTGACCATACAGGCCTCATTTCTTAACTGATCTTACTCAAATCTTAAAGAAGGTAACCTTTTGTGGTATTAATCAAATCCGCAAAATATTATGCAAATTGGTTCAGATTTAGATATAGCTTCCATATATATGCATCGCTCTATTTTCCCAAATTTGGCCATAGTACTCTTATTTATTAACCAATGTTACTCATTTTTTTGATGTACTAGCCGATCGTACTTATACGTACTTGTAGCTCTGACATAAGAATATTGCACGATTTTTACAAATTTGTATTTATTACCCACACTAATTCAACGATTTTCTTTTTTAATAATGGGCTCAATATTAGTGGCATACTAACTCTGTGGGTGCAATATCAACACAGTCAGTGTTGCTAGAAGTAGGGGAAATTCCCTATATGTAAGGTTTTTCTAAAATTTATCGTCTTGTAGGGACGTAGGGCCACAATATAGGACATTTTCACTCAACACAATTTGTAATAATTTTTACATTTTGGTGGCTCTAGAGGAGGAAATTAGAAGCCGGCAAGGCTTGATCTTTAACAATGTGTGGTAAACTTTATTCCTGTAGAAAATTTTGTCAACATTTTATTTCTATAGATCATTTTGTCAAAATTGTATTTCTATAGAAATTTTTTTCAAAATATTATTTCTATAAAAAATTTTCTCAAAATTTTATTTCTGTGGAATTTTTTCTCAAAATTTTATTTCTATAGAATTTATGGTCAAAATTTTATTTCTATAGAAAAATTTCTCACAAAAATTTGTTTATAGAAACTTTTTTCAAAATTTTATTTTTATAAAGATTTAACAAAAAAGATTACTAATTTTGGGTAGAATTCTACCAACTGTGGCAACCGTGGTGGTAATACAAATTTATATTCTAAGTTAAATACGTTGCATATTCATGTTTTAAGATAATAAAGTACTTAGAACCATTTTTGCTTTGTAAAATTTTTTAAATTTAACGAAAAATATAGTAGGTAAAATTGTTTGGGAATGTATAGGAAAGTAGGGAACTTTTTTTGTCCTTGTAGGGTAAACCGAACATTTTCCCTGGCAACATTGACTATGAGATTGACACAAAGCACCCATAGACATGTACCCCTTAATTTTCTTAAATATGCAACAGCGGTTTATCTCCCAGAACTATATGTCACCCCACAAATGCTTATGATTACTAATTCTGTAATGGTGGTTTAGGGTATGATATAGTCGGCCCCGCCCGACTTTCTACTTTACTTACTTGTTTTTAATTTAAGACCGATTAAATACGTATATAACACTGGACTTACAGTGTTAGGAGGTTTTAAGATACCTTGCCATCGGCAAGCGTTACCGCGACCCAAGTAATTCGATTATGGATGGCAGTGTTTAGAAGAAGTTTCTGCGCAATCCATGGTGGAGGGTACATAAGCTTCGGTCTGGCCGAACTTATCGCCGTTTATACTTGTTTATTTTAAATATGCCAGACTAATGCGAGATAACAACATGTTCATTTCAATGGCTTTAAATATAGCCCTCAACAATGTATATGTAATACAAACTATTTGTGAGTATATAATAAACTTTTAGTTGTATTTGCATTTAATATTAAATGATTCCATAATCCTTATGTGACTTTGTGCCATTTGGGACTACTAACAAAATCTAACCATTACATGTCGTACAAAAAAAAACTTAATAACTTTGTATTCGTACAAGAGAGAACACAAATCTACCACAAAACTTGTTGTGCTAGTTTAAGTTTAACCACATTTTATTATTTCCTAAAAATGTGCCTGTGCAAACAACAGGGTTGGAGCTCAGATGTAATTTCATTGCGGGTTGATAAACATTTAGATGAATCCAATAAGAACTTAGTCTACATAACTAAGCACTCTCGATAAGAAGCAGTATTAGAGACATATATAGTAGTCGATCTGTATACAATTTCGAGAGTCAACAAAATAGTCAATAGTTAAATTGATGCTAAATTTAACTTAGTTTTATTAAAAACAAGGAAGGGAAGTCCTGAGTCGGGCGGGGCCAACTATATTATATCCTGCACCATTTTGTAGGTCTCTATCTTCGATACCATCTCAAATCGTTCAAATTTGTTGGGTGTCATATATTAAGGTTTATGTCCGTATATACATACACAATTTAAATCTATAGCCATTTTTATGGAATTTCGCAAAAGTGAATTTATGATTTATCGGTCGACAAATATGTATTAGGTATAGGAAAATTTGATTTTGATTCATTTCTAAAAATTTTCGACTTAACAGTGGCGATTTTACAAGGAAAATGTGGGTATATTGTCTATGTTAGACCAATTCGAAGGGACATAAGTATGAGAGCTTATATCAAAATCCGAAACAATTTCAATCAAATTTAGCACACGTGACTATACTACATAGAAAAATTTCCGTAGTTAAACTAACCCTAAATTTAACTTATTTTTATTGGAAAAAAATTATTAAAAATGTAGGTATAAAGTTTAATGACCGTACACATAAGTTCAATATGAACTAAGCAAAAGAAGATTTTCGTACGATTCCCAAAAATAGTAAGAATGAACTACTGTATGGTTAAAATGGTCATGATTTGGCGCCAATGATTTTCTTCTTTACTTTTAGTTAATTTTTGCTTCTATGAGAGGATTTAATTTCGTGAACTGCAGTTAAAAAGTACAAAAGGACATTACATTTTCCTGGTTTTAACAACGCTTTGTGGAATCAGGGTAAAATTTAGTTCAATTTTCGTGCGAGGTAGGTCATTTTTCCTATAAAACAGTTTATAGGAAGAACTGTTTTATAGGAACAGTTCTTCCTATAAACAAAATTTCAAGGAAATCAAGGTAAAACTCTGCCTTCTGGGGCCATATAAGTGCACATGGGACGAAAGCTATAAATAGGAGCTATATCTAAATCTGAACCGATGTCAACCGGACATGGCTAGATCGACTCAGGGATCCACCCTGAGAATTATTGCCAAAGACATATTTTGTTCATCTTTTCTCCTTCTTGGTGTTGCCTGTTCCAAAATCAATAGGGTTCTATTCTGACCAAAAACAGAAACTTGTGCCACATTTAAAGTCGATTAGACTAAAACTGCGGCCTAGACTTTGATCACAAATATATCTTCACAGACAGACGGACGGACGGTCATGGCTAGATCGACTAAGGGACCCATCCTGAGCATTATTGTCAAAGACGTCATGTGTCCATCTTGTCTCCTTCTGGGTGGTGCCTGTTCCAAAATCAATAGGGTTCTATTCTGACCCAAAACAGAAACTTGTGCCACATTTAAAGTCGATTGGACTATAACTGACGACACTACTAAGTGTTGTCCTTGTGCAAAATTTCAAGGAAATCAAGGTAAAACTCTGGCTTCTGGGGCCATATAAGTGCATATTAGGTGAAAGCTGTATGTGGGAGCTATATTTAAATCTGAACCGATTTCTTCCAAAATAAATAGAGTTCTACTCTGACCCAAAATATAAACTTGTGCCACATTTAAAGTAGATTGGACTAAAACTGCGCCTGGACTTTGATCACAAAAATGTGTTCACAGACAGACGGACGGACATGGCTACATCGACTCAGGGACCCATCCTGAGCATTATTGTCAAAGACGTCATGTGTCCATATTGTCTCCTTCTGGGTGTTGCCTGTTCCAAAACCAAAGGGTTCTATTCTGACCCAAAACAGAAACTTGTGCCACATTTAATGTCGATTGGACTATAACTGACGACACTACTAAGTGTTGTCCTTGTGCAAAATTTCAAG
The DNA here is from genome assembly GCF_050003625.1 of Haematobia irritans. NCBI lineage: Eukaryota > Metazoa > Arthropoda > Insecta > Diptera > Muscidae > Haematobia > Haematobia irritans. The sequence goes on along the minus strand of NC_134397.1, from coordinate 160,005,655 downwards.
CAAATCAGGGTAAAACTCTGGCTTCTGGGGCCATATAAGGGCATATTGGGTGAAAGCTATATGTAGGAGCTATATCTAAATCTGAACCGATTTCTTCCAAAATCAATAGGGTTCTATTCTGACCCAAAACAGAAACTTGTGCCAAATTTGAGTCGATTGGACTAAAACTACGTAGGACTTTGATTACAAAAATGTGTTCACAGACATACGGACGGACAGACATGGCTAGATCGACTCAGGTATCCACCCTGAGCATTATTGCCAAAGTCACCATGTGCCCTCCTTCTGGGCGTTGCAAACATCTGTACTAACTTATAATAACCTGTTCCACAGTGTGGCGCACGGTATAAAAATTATTCGTATTTGCGCGTCTCAAATCTTTAATGAGCTAACGTGGATATAATATTTAATGAACGTACAAATAAGTTCAATATAAACTAAAACATAAAGAAAATTCCGAACGATTTCCAAAAATGCAGGTCACGATATGGTGTCCATGCTTTTTGCTTTAATCTTAGTTCAAAAATAATATTTGTTATTATTTTTTCAGTGTAATACCAAAAGCCAAATTCGAAAACACAACAAACCTATTTTTTTATGGCATGTGAAAAAAGCAACATTTCCTGAAAATTCACATGTTTTCAGTTTGTCAATAATTTCCACAACATTTCCTATGTGGTCATAGTGTGGTTTATTCCATTTTGTCTGTAGGTTGGAGGATACCAGTCATCGGCTAGAGAGCAGTGAGTTATCCACACACCACAAGAAACTCTATTAAACTTTACTTTGTTTTTGTACATTCGAGATGGTTGTGGCTAAGTGGCAAAGACACAAACGGATAAAGTTTGTGGTTATGGCTGAGATTGCAAGAGTGCAGAATGGTGATTTCGCATGGAACTATTAGTGAAAGTTCTTTGGCTCTAGAAGGGAAAACATTTTTTTGTTTAAACTTTCTGTCGGATTATTTACATTTGTTTTTTTTTTTTTTTTGTTATAGGCAAACCAATTCGATATTTGTATGTTGTGCTTAAGGGAATGTCAGGGGAAAAATATCTTAAATTCCAATAAATGGAAAACTTGTCTGTGATAAGGATGTAAGTATAGACATTGACTTCTTAAATTATTGTAAAATAAAAACCTTAGCTTCCATTTGAAAATAAAGTATTTACAACGCTAATCATTTAAAGTGTATCAAAAGGTTTTCCAACAAAAAGTGTCGGTATCTATTCTAAAGCTTTTACTCTGTGACATTTGACAAATAGAAACTATGTCATTACTAACAACTTAAATACCCACTGCCAATGTAATGTAAATGTCAACACCTACTCGCATCGAAGTTTTGCTGTGGACACAAAAATTGTGGAAAATCGTTAGTATAAAGTCTGTCGTAAATTGTGGATACATAGGGTCTCTGTTATGGAAATTTGAAGGCATAAAGTTAATATAGAGAATTTCTGGTAAATTTGATGATCGGTTCAAATAAGTACGGTCTCCAAAGTTAAATTTGAAATTTGTAATATAGATTAGGAAACTTTTTTCTACATATCATTATTCGAGCTAATTGGACAAGAATATACAGGAATTTGACACATCCTACTAAGACATTAAGAACCAAGCTACACAAGACAATACAAATGTTTCATCGCTGGCTAAGGAGAGATGATAGTCTTACTGCTTATGCAAATTACATACGACAATTATTTGTCCAAAAAGTAAATAGTGTGAAAATAACGCCTTTCATAGGATTCAATGCTCTAGATTTACACGGTGGCTGATATGTATCACAACCAACTTTATACTCATTTTATTGGTCGGCTGTGGTCATAATTCTGAGTCAATCCTTCCGTCTGTTGAAATCACGCTAACTTCCGAACCAAAAAAAGCTAGCGACTTGAAACTTGGCACAAGTAGTTGTTATTGATGTAGGTCGGATGGTACTGCAAATGGCCATATCGGTTCACTTTTACGTATGGGGGCTTTTATATGGGGGCTATAAAGGGAGATTTGGCTTGCGGAGCCTCTAAGAGAAGTAAATTTCATCCGATCTGCCTGAAATTTGGTCCATGGTGTAATTATATGGTCTCTAACTACCATGCGAAAATTGGTCCACATCGGTCCATAATTATATATAGCCCCCATATAAACCGATCTCCAGAGTTGGCGTGCGGAGCCTCAAAGAGAAGTAAATTTCATCCGATCCGGCTGAAATGTGGTACATGATATTGGTATATGGACTCTAACAACCATGCCAGAATTGGTCCACATCGGTCTATAATTATATATAGCCCTTATATAAACCGATCCCCAGATTTGACCTCCGGAGCCTCTTGGAGTAGCAAATTTCATCGGATCCTGCTGAAATTTGGTACATGGTGTTGGTATATGATCTCTAACAACCGTACAAAAATTGGTCCACATCGGTCCATAATTATATATAGCCCCCATATAAACCGATCGCCAGATGTGGGTTGCGTAGCCTCAAAGAAAATCAAATTTCATCCGATCCGGCTGAAATTTGGTACATGATATTGGTATATGGGCTCCAAAAACCATGCCAGAATTGGTCCATATCGGTCCATAATTATATATAGCCGTAATATAAACCGATCCCCAGATTTGACCTCCGGAACCTCTTGGAGGAGCAAATTTCATCGGATCAACCGATCCCCAGATTTGGCGTGCGGAGCCTCAAAGAGAAGCAAATTTCATCTGATCCGGCTGAAATTTGGTACATGATATTGGTATACGGACTCTAACAACCATGCCAGAATTTGTCCATATCGGTCCGTAAATATATATAGCCCTTATATAAACCGACCCCAGATTTGACCTCCGGAGCCTCTTGGAGGAGCAAATTTCATCGGATCCTGCTGAAATTTGGTCCATGGTGTTGATATATTATCTCTAACAACCGTACAAAAATTGGTCCACATCGGTCCATAATTATATATAGCCCCCATATAAACCGATCGCCAGATGTGGGTTGCGTAGCCTCAAAGAAAATCAAATTTCATCCGATCCGGTTGAAATTTGGTACATATCGCTACCCAGCAAAAAAATTTGGAAGTTCTTCCAAAGGCACAACTTTAAATGCACTTCCAGAAGATGCACTCCCAATGATGTTCTTTTTTTTTAACTACCCAGGAAGTTATTTTAATTAAATTTTTTATAACTTGGCTTTTTCATACTTTTAATGGATAATTTTAACTTTCTTTGTTTCAAATAGGTTAAAAACAGCACCCAGAAAAGGAATATGATCACCTCAAACATGTTTTAAGAGCAAAATGTTATTTTTGGGTGTTGACCATGTAGCATGGTTTTCGCAACCATGTTATTTTCTCGGAAATCATGTATCTGATTTCGGCAAACAGGTTATATTTGACGACAAAATAACATTTTAGTGACAAACATGTTACATGGTCACCATACAAAAATAACATTTTGCTCTTGAAACAGGTTTGAGGTGATCATATTCCTTCTCTGCGTGAGAGTAAGAATTCATAAAATGGTACAAGTCATTTAAATTTTGTCGAAAAAATGCTAAATCCAATCTGAAAAAAATGTGAATTTTTGAAAATATTTGAGGTCAAACGTTTCCGACAAGTGTTAGAATCCATTAAAAATTATAAAAATTATTTATTTGTAAAAATATCACAAATTTTTTTAATTTACAACCAAAACATTGAATTCGGATCACACCTAAAGAAGTGATGCAAATTCAGTGCAACGGCTGTTGAAATTGAGAACTTCCGTCCTGTGACAAGCCCATGTTAAATTCATCGCTTCTGCGTCAATTTTGCACCACTTCCGGATCCAAAAAAAAAAACATTTTCATTACTTTTTTGGCGACACTTTTTTTGCTGGGTAGTGTATGGCCGATAACAACCATTCCAAAATTGGTCCGTATCGATCTATATTATATATAGCCCCCAAATAAATCGATCCCCAATCACAGAAAAATCACGATTGCTACTAGAGCCAAAAATAATCTACCAAAATTTTATTGCCATAGAAAATTTTGTCAACATTTTAATTCTTTAGGAAATTTTGTAGAAATATAATTTCTTTTGTCAAATATAACTTTTTGTCAAAAATTTATTTCTATAGAAAATTTTGTCAAAATTTTATTTCTATAGAAAATTTTGTCAGAATTTAATGTCTGTAGAAAATTTTGTCAAAGTGTTATTTCTATAAAAAATTTATGAAGCATTTCATAAATGGAGAGGAATATTTAGCAAAATCTTCCAAAACATCAAGATTTCTACCAATCTACCAAACAGTAAAAAATCTGCCAATTTTGGTAGACTCGTGTTCATAATTGTATATAGCGCAATCCATGGAGGAGGATACATAAGATTCGGCCTGGCCGAACTTACGGCCGTATATACTTCTTAATAATAAAATAAAATAAAAAAAATTAAAATATAGCTTTTTACTTTGTTGTATTACATATCAGGCACACTGAAGTACTCGTAGTAGTGACAAGGATTGTTACATAAAAATCCAAAACTACGTTTTCTACGCAATCATAGAATAACTAGAAGTGATAAATCTTGCGATAGCCACGCAGACAAGCAAGACAAGGCAAAAACAAGCAGAGGAAACTTAATACCATAAGACCCCAACAAATAAGCCACTAATTTATCATCGAAAGACATGATTTAGTATTTCAAGTTAATTTGACCTTAAACTTATTAGAGGTATTCTAATTCGTTAATGTCGAGCATTAGGGGGGAGGATATTCCATGTTACAAAATAACAAAAATGAACAAAAGTAGCTAAAATTGCCACAAAACGAAATAAGTCAAATTTGATTCCAGACTTAATGGCAAATCTCCTTTCAATGCTCGGGGGACAATGTCAATGCTGCTGCTATCTAAGGCATTGCCTTAAGACAACATAATGTTAATTTCTCAGAGAAATTTGGCCACAAAACCATACACACAGAGAATGAAAGGCCAAGTAATAAGTTAATAAAGGCCAAAAAGAAGGCCGATTAAACAAGCACAGTAAATTAATATAATTATAATATTTGATTTATGAATATTAAAATCGTAGACATTGATGACAACGACAAAGTGGATGACATTAAAGATGAACTGAACGTTGAGTATGGTTAACCATTAATTAGATTGGGTTCATGTCGTCTGAAGTCAAATAAGATCTTAATCATGTTCACATGGAATTCGTTGATAGTGAGGTTATATTTGTTAAAATTATTAATACATTCAAAATTTACGAATTAATTTAGATTAATATGTAAAAAATATTAGCAAAGAATGTATATTTTTAAGAATTAATAAATAAATTTCAAAAATGACGTCTAAATTTTTCTCCATCTTAAAAATGACTGAAAAACATAAAATATAATACGAAGGTATACCTTGAGAGGTAACTGCAGGATATAGCATAATTTGTGTCTTAATTTGTACAAAGTACAAAAGCAATACGAAAAAATACCATACCATTATATATGCAAATGCACGAATTAGGAATCTGCAATTAAGGCAATAAGACAGAAGGTATTAAATATTAGAACGCAAAATAAACTATGTTATAATCCAGGGATGAAAAATAGCATTCCAAAAATTGTACTGAATGGCTACCAGGGAGCCATCGTGGTGCAATGGTTAGCATGCATACACAAGGTCGTGGGTATGCATACCTTGTGTATGCATACACAAGGTGCATGCATACAAAAGGTCGTGGGTTCGACCGAACACCAAAAAGTTTTTCAGCGGTGGATTATCCCACCTCAGTAATGCTGGTGACATTTCTGAGAGTTTCAAAGCTTCTCTAAGTAGTTTCACTGCAATGTGGAACGCCGTTCGGACTCGGCTATAAAAAGGAGGTCCCTTGTCATTGAGCTAAACATGGAATCGGGCAGCACTCAGTGATACGAGAGAAGTTCACCAATTTGGTATCACAATGGACTGAATAGTCTAAGTGAGCCTGATACATCGGGATGCCACCTAACCTAACCTAACCTACCCCCTTCAATAATAAATCTATTTTGCTGAACATTCGCACACATTTATTTTTTGCATTCAATCAGGTCAAGATGGAAGATGGGCTATATCAATCCAGGTTTTGATAAAACCCCCATATAAACCGATCCCCGATAACCCCAATATGAGGTCTTGAGCACCAAGCCACAGCAAATTTTTATTCGATTTGCATGAAATTCAGGACGTGGGAGTACTTTTGGTCCATAAATAGCTGTGCCGAATATTGTGTGTGTGTTTGGTTTATGTGAGGGTCATAAACCGATCTCCCAATTTGGCTTTTTCGGTTTCTGAAAATCGCAATTTTTATTCAAAATACCTAAAATTCAAAACATAGAGGCCCGATTGACATTAAATTGAAAATATAGGTATTTTTGGCCCACAAACAGGTGTGCCAACCCGGTATAGGTCGCTATTCCGATTTGGCTTCTTGGGCTTCTAGATACCGCCATTTTTATACCCTCCACTATAGGATGGGGGTACATAAACTTTGTCATTTCGTTTGTAACACATCGCAATATTGCTCTAAGGTCCCATAAAGTATATTATTCTGGGTCGTGGTGAAATTCTAAGTCGATCTAAGCATGTCCGTCCGTCCGTCTGTTGAAATCATGCTAACTACCGAACGAAACAAGCTATCGACTTGAAACTTGGCACAAGTAGTTGTTATTGATGTAGGTCGGATGGTATTGCAAATGGGCCATATCGGACCACTTTTACGTATAGCCCCATATAAACCGACGCTCAGATTTGGTTTGCGGAGCTTCTTGGAGGAACAAAATTCATCCGATTCGGTTGAAATTTGGTACGTGGTGTTAGTATAGGGTCTCTAACAACCATGCAAGTCGATATCGGTCTATAATTATATGTAGCCCCCATATAAACCGATCCCCAGATTTGACCGGTTGAAATTTGGTACGTGGTGTAAGTATATGGTCTCTAACAAACATGCAAAAATTGATCCATACCGGTCTTAATTATATATAACCCCAATTTAAACAGATACCCACATTGAAAAACATATTGACATAATATGGATGATTAAGCATCTTAGGGACTCGAAATTTATGCAATGCAAGGACAAATTCTTTCAAAAAAATGACATTTTAATTAAAAGAAAGTTTATAAAATTCTTTTCATTAAATTTAGGACACATATCTTGAAATGTGGCGTCCCTCTGTTGAAGTTGTAGATCTTTGAAGTAAGGCAAATGTTCCTTAAAATAAAGAAAAACATTTTTAATTTAAAGAAATTAATTTAAAGAAAATAATTGAAGTACATTGCATAATTTGGATATTGAAACTGGAATTTTTACATGAATACCTTTATTAATATATCGCAAACAGAGAATAAAAAATCGATGAATGAGATCTGTATCCAATTTTAATTTTATCGATCCTAGATTTAAAGCCGCATTTTTGGCTCGGAATCAATACCAAAATCCTTAAAGGAAGGTCAAAATCTTTGGATCAAAGTAAACTTTTTTTGAGTGCAGATTTGACCTCCGGAGCTCTTGGAAGAGCGAAATTCATCCGATCCGGTTGAAATTTGGTACGTGGTGAAATTTGGTCCATTGACCCAGCAACAAAAGTTCTTCTAAAGGCACAACTTTAAAAGAACTTCCAAAAATGCTCTCCCAAAGATGTTCTTTATTTTAAATGCACAGTTAGTTCATTTGAGTCAATCTCTTTATAACTCGCTGTTTTCATATTTTTAATGGGACATTTATTTTTGTGTGTTTCAAATAGGTTAAAAAAAGGATTAAGAATTAATAAAATGGTACAAATTATTTAAATATAGCCGAAAAAATGCTAAATCCTTTGTAGAAAAATTTCGAATTTTTGAAAACATTTGACGACAAAAGTTCCAGACAAGCGTTATATGTTAATGCATTAAAAATCATTAAAAAAATTTAAAAATTATTTATTTGTCAAAATATCACAACATTTCTTAATCCACGTCCAAAACACTAAATTCGCCTCACATCTTAAGAAGTGATGCAAATTCAGTGCAGCGGCTGCTGAAATGGTGGACATCCGTCCTATGACAAACCCATGTTAAATTCATTGCTTCTGCTTCAATTTGGCACCACTTCCGGATCAAAAAAAAACATTTTCACTACTTTTTGGCGACGCTTTTTTTGCTGGGGCGCTAGGAAAGGGTGGTTAAAATTTCGAGGGCCGATGTTGATTTTGAATAAAACACAAACTATTTAGGAAATTATTGTAATTTTATTTTATTATGATATATATTATGATATATCGATGACGCTGAGGCATAATGGAGGTTCTATGCCGTTAATGTGCCGAATTATCTCATCCTTTAGCTCTTGAATTGTTGCTGGCTTATCGACGTACACCTTTTCTTCAAATAACCCCAAAGAAAATAGTCCAAGGGTGTCAAATCACATGATCTTGGCGGCCAATTGACATCGACATTACGTGAGATAACACGGCCATTGAATTTGTTGCGCAAAAGAGCCATTGTTTCGTTAGATGTGTGGCAAGTGGCACCGTCCTGCTTAAACCACGTATCGTCCACATCCATATCTTCCAATTCGGACCATAAAAAGTTCGTTATCATCTCACGATAGCGAACACCATTCACAGTAACTGCCTGACCGGCCTCATTTTGGAAAAAATACGGCCCGATGATGCCGCCAGCCCATAAACCGCACCAAACAGTCACTCTTTGTGGGTGCATTGGTTTTTCGACAATCACTCTTGGATTCTCATTCGCCCAAATGCGGCAATTCTGTTTATTGACGAATCCACTGAGGTGAAAATGTGCCTCATCACTGAAGATGATTTTTTTCGAAAATTGATCATCCACTGTTGCCATTTCTTGGAACCATTTAACACGTTGTTGGATTGTGTATCTCTCCATGGTTCAAATTGAGTAAGTCAGAAATAGAGAAATGTCAAATAAAATTAAAAAAAAAAAAAAACTTGGCGTTTAGGTGTGGTTCACATTCAACATCGGCCTTTACAATTTAACCACCCTTTATATGGCCGCTAAGAACCATGCCAATATTGGTCCATATCGGTCTATAGTTATATATAGCCGATCCCCAAAAATAATCTACCAAAATTTTATTTCTATAGAAAATTTTGTCAATATTTTATTTCTATAGAAAATTTTGTCAATATTTTATTTCTATAGAAAATTTTGTCAAAATTTTATTATTATAGAAAATTTTGTCAACATTTTATTTCTATAGAAAATTTTTCAATATTTTATTTCTATAGACAATTTTGTCAATATATTATTTCTATAGAAAATTTTGTCAATATTTTATTTCTATAGAAAATTTTGTCAAAATTGTATTTCTATAGAAAGTTTTGTCAAAATTTCATTTCTAGGTGTTATTTATTGGGATTTCAAATGTTTTACAAACCAGTAATGTTGCTATATTTAAAACTTTTTGCTAATAACCACTATTTTACACTAATGACCACTTGGACGATATTCATAATTTTTGTAAGGTATTGCGTGTACGTAAATTGCTCTACATGTGAATTTTCCTGCGTTCTAATGACTATGCCATTTTACGCCTTCATGATTGCTCGCAATCAGCATGGCCACAAATGTCATTAGTAATTTATGTTTTAATTAAAACTTTTCTAAATTAAAAGTGAACAAATTTAATCGCTTTTGCAAATATAATCTACACATGTTTGAAAATAACCACAACCAAATTGGAAACAATTTTAATATTCTAACACAACATTTTGAAATTATACAAAATGTTCGACATAATTGTGATAAAAAAAAATTCTAGTGTACATGAGTATTTCCAATTGCAATCATTAGAATACGACAATTATGAATTATCGGTCAATTTGCATTTGAAAGCGAGTGCACAAAATAATTTTCCTAAAAATTTGGTGTGGACAAAAGACATTTGTTTACATTGCAATGATAATTTCAAATTTCTTTTTTGCATGGTTGACATCGTTAATCATATGGCGATTGATGTGGAAAAAAATAAACAAAAATGACCCTGAGTTTGAAATGCTTCCATTAGATCTAAAACTAAATAGTAGGCATACTACAAAGCAAACTCTGTCTTTTCACTGCATAAGAAGTAAAACTGAGAAATCGGTGTATTTACAACACACATAGTTTAGGCAGATCTAACTATAAGGGTCAAGTCAGAAGAAGTGTATCGAGATTTTGAATTTTGTCAAATTTTATTGGTTGTTTTTGTTGCAGTTTCAAAATTTGAAATTTCAGAAAGTGTACATTTTTCTGAACTAATTAAAATTCTAAAGTTCAAAAATGTCTCAATGTATTTGCATGTTTCTTTTTTATTTATTGAAGGTAAAAAATGCCATACCAAATAATGATCAAGTTGAAATAGTGGAATTTTCAGCAGTTAAATTTAAGAAATTGTTTCAATAACACATCTATAATTTTGTAGTAGGAAATTTGGAAAAGCTTATCGCAAGAAAATTGATGAATATTTCATTTAGACATTTGCATTTGTTTATCACTTTAAAGTTTTTTTTTCTGTGTATACATTTCTCTCTGATGTTTATCACTTTAAAGTTTTTTTTTCTGTGTATACATTTCTCTCTGATGAAATAAAAAATTAATTATTGTGTTATTAATTGATTAAACTTTTATTCTACAGGCTAATTAAATTTACTGTAGCATTTCAATTCTTTGTGTTTCATTTGTAATTGCATTCATTAATAAAAAATAAATAAAAAAACTTTAATCTTAATTCGCTTAATTACATATTATATACAATAAAAAAGAGAATATACAGCTGCAAGTTCGGTCAGGCCGAATCTTAAACCCACTACCATGAATCAAATATAATCGCAAAGTTACATTGACAAAAAAAACATACCCAGTTCCAAAGAAGCGGATTATTGGTGTAAGAATAAACTTATGACACAATGCTCTTTGAGCTTTATGCAGTTGATTCTAAGAAACAAATTTTAGATTCTTCGTTTTTTCAGATTTAAAAATATGTTAACGGCAAATGAAATATCCAAATTCAGACTCGACTTCAAGCGGAAATCAAGATATGTTTCTAGTAAAAAACGTCTTTAAAATTAAGTATTGAAAAGCATCTCCTCTTTTTTAATGCTTTGTAGCCATGATGCAAAAAGTCAACCAATTTAAAGACACATTAATTTTGATTAATTTTTCCAAGTTGACAGCAGAGCTGACACTTATGAGACTTAAGAGCTTGGACAATCTGGAGAGGACTGGCTGCAGGTATGTTGAAATTCTTGCCGGGCATTATAGAGAGACGGGCAATACGGCCACGGAGCAAGTTTATCATCACAAACGGGCACACAAGTATAGAGGAGGGGTAAGACAGAAGCATACCCTTCGGAACATGTATACGGACGGATCAAAGATGGAAGAAGGAACGGGCAGTCGTATTTATTGCTGGATAGTGATTGCAGTACTTTTATACCCTCCACCATAGGATGGGGGTATATTAACTTCGTCATTCCGTTTGTAACACATCGAAATATTGGTCTAAGTATATATATTCTGGGTCGTGGTGAAATTCTGATTCGATCTGAGCATGTCCGTCCGTCCGTCCGTCTGTTGAAATCACGCTAACTTCCGAATGAAACAAGCTATCGACTTGAAACTTGGCACAAGTAGTTGTTATTGATGTAGGTCAGATGGTATTGCAAATGGGCCATATAGGTCCACTTTTACGTATAGCCCCCCAAATTTGGCTTGCCGATCCTCTAAGAGAAGCAAATTTTATCCGATCCGGCTGAAATTTGGTACATGGTGTTAGTATATGGTATCTAATAACCATGCAAAAATTGGTCCACATCGGCCCATAATTATATATTAGCCCCCATATAAACCGATCCCCCGATTTGGCTTTCGAAGCCTCTAAGAGAAGCAAATTTCATCCGATCCGGCTGAAATTTGGTATATGGTCTCTAGCAACCATGCAAAAATTGGTCCACATCGGTTCATAATTATATATAGCCCCCGTATAAACCGATCCCTCGATTTGGCTTGCGGAGCCTCTAAGAGAAGCAAATTTCATCCGATCCGGCTGAAATTTGGTACATGATGTTGGTATATGGTCACTAACAACCATGCAAAAATAGGTCCACATCGGTCCATAATTATATATAGCCCCATATAAACCGATCCCCCGATTTGGCTTGCGGAGCCCCTAAGAGAAGCAAATTTCATCCGATCCGGCTGAAATTTGGTACATGGTGTTGGTATATGGTATCTAACAACTATGCAAAAATTGGTCCACATCGGTTCATAATTATATATAGCCCCCATATAAACCGATCCCCCGATTTGGCTTGCGGACCCTCTAAGAGAAGCCAATTTCATCCGATCTGGCTGAAATTTGGTACATAATGTTAATATATGATCCCTAACAACCATGCAAAAATTGTCCACATCGGTCCATAATTATATATAGCCCCCATATAAACCGATCACCAGATTTGACCTCCTGAGCCTCTTGGAAGCCTCTAAGAGAAGCAAATTTTATCCGATCCGGCTGAAATTTGGTACATGGTGTTGGTATATGGCCTCTAACAACCATGCAAAAATTGGTCCATATTGGTCCATAATTGCATAGCCCCCATATGAACCGATCCCCCGATTTGGCTTTCGGAGCCCCTAAGAGAAGCAAATTTCATCCGATCCGGCTGAAATCCCCTCAAAAAGTGAAATCGCGAGATCGGTCTATATGAAGGCTTTACCAAAAAATGGACCAATAAAAAAATACCTTTAAATTTATTTCATGCAAATCAGATCAAAATGGCGGATTATAAAAGCTGAAGAAGTCAAATCGAATGGGCGCCATACCAAAACATGAACCGATAAACACCCCACTCGGCACATCTATGTTAGGCATGGTTGTTAACGGTTGAGTCCATATATTAACACCACGTAGCAAATTTCAACTGAATCAGATGAATTTTGGTCTTCCAAGAGGCTCCGCAAGCACAATCGGGGGATCGGTTTATAAGGGGGCTATATATAATTATATACCGATGTGGAGCAATTTTTGCATAGTTGTTAGAGACCATATACCAACACCATGTACCAAATTTCAGCCGGATCGGATGAAATTTGCTTCTCTTAGAGGCTCCGCAAGCCAAATCAGGGGATCGATTTATATGGGGGCTATATATAACTATTGACCGATGTGGACCAATTTTTGCGTGGTTGTTAGACATCATATGCTGACACCATGTACCAAATTTCAACCGGATCGGATGAAATCTGGGGATCGGTTTATATTAGGGCTATATATAATTATGGACCGATGTGGACCAATTTTTGCATGGTTGTTAGAGACCATATATCAACACCATGTACCAAATTTCAGCTGGATCGGATGAAATTTGCTTCTCTTAGAGGATCGACAAAACAAATTTGGTGGTCCGTTTATATGGGGGCTATACGTAAAAGTGGACCGATATGGCCCATTTGCAATACCATCCGACCTACATCAATAATAACTACTTGTGCCAAGTATGGTGGAGGGTATAAAAACTACTACAGGCCCAAGAAATCAAATCGGGAAATCGGCCTATATGGGGGCTATACCCAAATATGAAGAGATAAACACCATATTCGGCACACCTATTTATCCTCAAAATAGCACTAGATAAAACCCTACATAAACCGACCCCGAATCGGGGCGTCGGTTTACATAGTGTTGTAATCAGTCTATAGCCTTTATAAACCGACCCAAAATCGGGGCGTAGGTTTATATATGAGGGCTATATCAAAATCTTAACTGAAATAGCCAATCTTAGAACTTGACCTATGTAGAAACACAAAATGAAGCTGCGTCAAATTTGTGGACGACAGTGCCATTATTAAAGGCTATAGACTGATTACAACAGACAGACAGAAACCCGGTCCCCATTTGGAGTCGGTTTATATATGAGGGCTACATCAAAATCTGGATTGAAATAACCAATCTTCGAACTTGACATGTCTGCAAACAAAAAACTAATCTGCGTCAAATTTCAAGACAACAGCGCCATTATTAAAGGTTATAGAATGATTACAACAGACATAAAGACCTAAAGTCACATATTGCTTTAGAAATTCTCCCTGATCAAAAATATTTATACGAAGATCGATATTGCGTTGTGTTACAAATTGCATGACATACTTATTATACCCTCATCACCATTCTATGGTTGCGGGTATGCAAAAAAACACAAAGAAATCAACCATATCTGGTTATCCAACGCGTTGGTTGCATAATATAACAAATATTTGCTTAAGGTTAATTCGAGGTTTTATTTATAATTAATCATTTTGTTACACAGACATAAAAAAACATAAAAACAATATGTAAATTTATAATTAAAATAAATGTGTATATGGACATTCATTTAACACTGAATAAATAATAAAGAGTTTTGTTTATGACATAAAATAATAGTTGCATGATTGTGATAAAATGGTGGCCTCAAATCATTTCCATATTAATTTTTTTTTAATAACATAAAAAAATACTTGTACTTTAAATTCGACAGAAGGATGTAGTTATAAAAATAAATTTCTTACAAATTTATATTTCCAACTGATGAGCTTAAAATTGCAAACAAAATTTAAGAATTTAAAATATAAAATTAATAAAATTTAAGAATTTAAAAATTCATATAAACTCAATAATTTAGAAAAAACTTCCAATTCACCAATTTTAAATTTATTACAATATTAAATTTATCCTAACAATATAATAGTATCAGTTCAAATCTAAATGAAATCTGATTAGAAGTTTATCACTTGATTTTCTCATACATTTGGCCATAATCAAATTTTCTCATTTTGGTATACGTCCATTTAATTTTGGATTACTAATTGAAATTGCTTTAATCAAGATAATGATTGTATCAATCATAGAAATAATAAGAAATAAAAAATTTTAATCATGTTTGATTTGAAAAATAAATTTAATTTTTCGATTGATGTTTTTATTGGTTCAATTAAAAATTCAATTAATTTTGACTGCAAACTACAAGTAATTGGTTAATTTAGACAATCAATTATGCGTTGTATTTATTTTTTTTTATAATTATTTTATAATTATTTTGTTTTATTTTCTTATAACTTTATAAGAGTTTATACATTCATATGAATTTTTCGATTGTAACTATAGTTAGATTTAGTCTTTGCATTTGAGTCAAAATATAACCAATCATATCGATGGCCTCATTCCAGAGTACGCTTCGATCCCCAATCACACAAAAATTGGTCCATATCGCCAAAAATAATCTACCAACATTTTATTTCTATAGAAAATTTTGTCAAAATTTTATTACTATAGAAAATTTTGTCAAAATTTTATTGCTATACAAAATTTTGTGAAATTTTTATTTCTATAGAAAATTGTGTCAAAATTTTATTTCTATAGAAAATTTTGCCAAAATTTTATTTCTACAAAAAATTTTGTCAAAATGTTATTTCTATAGAAAATTTTGTCAAAATTTTATTTCTATGAAAAATTTTGTCAAAATTTTATTTCTAAAGAAAATTTTGTCAAAATTTTATTTCTATATAAAAATTTTGTCAAAATTTTATTTCTATAGAATTTTTTGTCAACATTTTATTTCTATAGAAAATTCAATTAATCAAAATTTTGTCAAAATTTTATTTCTATAGAAAATTTTGTCACAATTTTATTTCTGTTGAAAATTTTGTCAAAATTTTATTTCTATAGAAAATTTTGTCAAAATTTTATTTCTATAGAATAGTTTGTCAAAATTTTATTTCTATAGAAAATTTTGCCAAAATTTTATTTCTACAAAAAATTTTGTCAAAATGTTATATCTAAAGAAAATTTTGTCAACATTTCATTTCTATAGAAAATTTTGTCAAAATTTTATTTCTATAGAAAATTTCGTCAAAATTTTATTTCTATAGAAAATTTTTGTAAAAATTTTATTTCTATAGAAAAGTTTTGTCAAAATTTTATTTCTATAGAAAATTTTGTCAAATTTTTATTTCTATAGAAAAATTTTGTCAAAATTTTATTTCTATAGAAAATTTTGTCAAAATTTTATTTCTATAGAAAATTTTGTCAAAATTTTATTTCCGCAGAAAATATTGTCAAAATGTTATATCTACAGAAAATTTTGTCAAAATTTTGTTTCTATAGAAAATTTTGTCGAAATTTTATTTCTATAGAAAATTTTGTCAAAATTTTATTGCTATAGAAAATTTTTGTAAAAATTTTATTTCTATACAAAATTTTGTCAATTTTATTTCTATACAAAAGTTTGTCAAAATTTTATTTCTATAGAAAATTTTGGCAAAATTTCATTTCTATAGAAAATTTTGGCAAAATTTCATTTCTATAGAAAATTTTGGCAAAATTTTATTTCTATAGAAAATTTCCTCAAAATGTTATTTCTAGAGAAAATTTTTGTCAAAATTTTATTTCGTTATTGTTGTTTTTTATCTCAGCTTAAAGCCATGCATTGACTAAACTACAAGTGTGGCTTAACCAACAGGGGAAAAGTATGCTTGTCAAATTTATTTGGGCAAAGCCCAGACTGCAAGATGGTTGGATGTACAGCTGTTTCGAAACAAATAAATTTGACAAGCATACTTTTCCTCTGTTGGTTAAGCTACACTTGTAGTTTAGTCAATGCATGGCTTTAAGCTGAGATCAAAAAAAACAACAATAAGGATTGAAGAGAAGCCAACAATAACAAACAAAACAAAATTTTTGTCTCTATGGAAAATTTTTTTTCAACATTTTATTTCTATAGAAAATTTTGTCAAAATTTTAGTTCTATGAAAAAATATATATATATATATATATATATATATATATATATATATATATATATATATATATATATATATATATATATATATATATATATATATATATATATATATATATATATATATATATATATATATATATATATATATATATATATATATATATATATATATATATATATATATATATATATATATATATATATATATATATATATATATATACCCCGTGTGCACGAACTTAGAATTTAGAAGACGTTGTTAAGAAGTTTTAAGATACCTTGCAATTGGCAAGTATTACCTCAACCCAAGTAATTCGATTGTGGAAGACAGCCTTTCGTAGAAGTTTCTATGCAATCCATAGTGGAGGGCACACTGAAAAAAAGCATACTCGGTTCCAAAGATTTTGTCTTTACTTTAAAAAATTTGGTATTGATTCCGAGCCAAAGAAGCGGAGAATACAAGTAAGGATACTTTTAAGACACAATTCTCTTTTAAATTTAGGTTTTGTGTACTTGCTTCTAGGAAGCAAATTTTAATTTTAATTCTCAGCTTTTTTCTTCATATGCTATCAAGTCCTTTAAAAACGAGTTAACGGCAACTTTATTTTCCAAATTAAGACTCGACTTCCAGTAGAAATTATGCTATGTTTGAAGTAAAAAACTTCTTTAAAATAAAGTTTTGAAAAACATGTCCTATATTTGAACGATTTTTTGCTTTGTAGTCAAGATGCAAAAAGACAACAAATTTAAAGACAATTTCATTAAATTTAAAGAATTTTTCTGAATTATTAAAGTCAAGTTGACCTTAGCCTATAAATTTGTTCTTTCATGTTAAGATACCCATTTTTAAGTCAAATCACTTAATTATAAGGACAATACGACTTCATTGAAAAGTTTATCGACTTTTGGACAAGGAAAATAACTTTATTTTAGAGAAATGCGTCTTCTATGCTAAGCAAAATTTGTATTCGTATTTTAAAGACATGAAATCTTTGACCTCACGACAATATTTTTTTCAGTGTACATAAGATTCTGCCTGGCCGAACTTACGGCCGTTTTGGCTACATATAACAGCTTGGCTTGAAATCAACTCAGGTGGAAGTGTTTATATCCCAGCAAAAAAAAAATTGGAAGTTCTTCCAAAGGCACAACTTTAAAAGCACTTCCAGAAGATGCACTCCCAATGATGTTCTTTATTTTAACTACCCAGGAAGTTCTCTTAATTCAATGTTTTATAACTTAGTTTTAATACTTTTAATGGGTAATTTTATCTTTTTTGGTTTCAAATAGGTTAAAAACAGAGTAAGAATTCATAAAATGGTACAAATCATTTAAATTATGTCGAAAAAAATGCTAAATCTTATCTGAAAAAAATTTGAATTTTTGAAAATATTTGAGGTCAAACGTTTCCAACAAGCGTTAGAATTCATTAAAAATTATAAAAAATTATTTATTTGACAAAATATCATAGAATTTTTTAATTTACATCCAAAACATTGAATTCGGATCACACCTAAAGAAGTGATGCAAATTCAGTGCAACGTCTGTTGAAATGGAGGACTTCTGTCCTATGACAAGCCCATGTTAAATTCATCGCTTCTGTGTTAATTTTGCACCACTTCCGGTTCCAAAAAGGACATTTTCATAACTTTTTTGGCGACGCTTTTTTTGCGGGAATCATATGCATAATTCCCCCCGATTCCAGGCGACCAAACTTTGACAAAATGTTGACAGTATTGTTGAAAATATTGTACACACAATGGCGGAGGGTATATTATAATAGACCAAGCCCGCATTTAGACTTTACTTATTCATTTCCTTTTACGACACCTCTCAAAAGTATCAAATATCACATATAGAATAGTATATAGAAATGTGTAGTAAATATTTGTATTTATTATTAAAACAAAAAAAAATATATATATAATTTTTATTTATATAATTTATATTTGTTTTTAAAGTAAATATCAAAAATTTGCAAGCAATTCATAACATAATTTCTTTAAGTCAATTTTTTTGCAAGTCGTTTTGGATTCAAGCAAATATATTAAATAAAAACACGTTCCATAAGAGTATGATCCTATAAATAATTTTTATGATAATATTATTTAAATCGTTTCACATTTCCATAATCATTATTATTAATATTTACCCATAATTGTGACCTTCTACAATCTGTGAACAGCGATTTTTGGTTCAGCTTCAATAAATGTTTATCGTAGTCAAATAATTGCAAATATCTTGTGAACAAACAAACACACACGCAAACATTTAAAGAACTTACACACATCTTTACATACATATATTAATAAATAGCAGTGTCTTGACTGTTTTGGTCTGGAATCTCTCAAGTCCTTGTCGTATTTAACAATACTTAAAAACATAAAACGATTTCCGTAAGTACTCTTCATATCTTATGAAAAGATTTTATAAATTTCGAAGAGATTTTCCGTCTGTCTGCCCGATTGTTGTGAAAATTATTTTCTGTTTATTTGCCATTAAAAGAATTTGTATTCCATTCTTTCATTGCCCTGAATAAGCACAGTGGGATGAGGGAGAAGAAAAAAATTATATTATCCATTACATTGAAATATTTTATAAGCCTTTTTCAAAAGAACAAGAACTTAATCGAACTTAATATTTGTATGGAGTCCGGTTAGTTTTTATAAAAAAAAAAAATAAAATAAACCAAAAACCGAAGTCGACGAGAAACCAGATTATTTTTAGCAATGCTCAAACCATTAATATAAAAATCGTTTTCTTCTATTCTAGTCGCACTTTTAAAATGTTTTTGTTAAACAAAAAAAACTATTCTATTATTTTTTTCGATATGAGAATTTTTATTTTTAATATAAATGTTTAGCATAGATTGAATTAATTTTTTCAAACTTTACGAATTCCTTGATTCTCATGTTTTGATGTCTATTGCAAGTTATGATTTGGGAGATCTGTAATGTTCTTGAAAGTTTATCAAAATTTAACCAAATGTTTTGAAATAATGGTGGTATATCTTTACAAAAACAAAAGTGAATTCGTCATGGAAGCCTTCTTTCATTCATTCGTATGTTGCATCTTTCGGGCAACATATGGATACCACGACCACTCGCCTTTTGAATCAATATGCGAATAGACCCAATTTTTGGTTTATTCATAAACAATCAGCCAGAACATACCAAGGAGAAATCTGTAAAAATAATGTCCTAGGAAAAATCTATAGAAATAATGTCGGGTTATATAGGATATCTCATTTGAGTGTTTTCAAATAAGGTTTTACGAAATTACAACATCGCAGAACAGTTAATTCTGAGTGGTATACAACCAGATGCCAGTTTTTTCCAAGAAATCAGGAAGATCAAGAGGAAAACCGCCGAAGAGGGATCACTCTTCACCACGACAATGTGAGCTCCAACACATCCGTTCAAAAAGTTGTATTTTGAGCTGTCAAAACATCGATTTGATGAGTCATCCGTTGTATAGTCCGGACTTCCCACCGAGTGACTTCTTTGTAAAAAATTCATTCCCGTACAAGTAAGTAAAGTAGAAAGTAGGGCGGTGCCTACTATATTATACCCTAAACTACCCCTACTGAATTAGTAAGCATTGTTTGTGAGGTATCAGTGGTGTAGGTTTGGGAGATAACATAAACTGGGATCCATATTTAAGAACATTAAGGGGTACATGTTTATGGGAGTTTTATCACAATCAGAACAGAAATGCCTAATATTAGAAGCTATAGAGTTAATATGCCACTAATATTGAGTCCATTATTAAGAAAAGAAGAAATCGCTCAATTAATGTGGGTAATAAATGAAAATTCATGAAAATCGGGCAATATTGTAATGTTAGAGTTACGAGGGCAGTTCGGAAGCTTCTTAGCCTAGCACAAAAAGCGCGGTATAAACCAGGGATCTGAAGCGGAGCGGAGCAAGCCCTTTTTTTGCCGGAGCGGGAGCGGCATTTCTAAAATCCGGAGCGGGAGCGGAGCGGTTTCCAAATGAAAAACCGCTCCGCTCCGAATAAAATATTACTTGAATGAAATGTGTAACTTTGAAATTACACTGTGTAGGTAATTTCAAATTTAGCTAGTACTTAGCGTAGTGTGAGTAAACGTTTAAAATGTACGATATGTATTTTTGTACGTACGTACATTGGGGAAAACACAACGTGTTTTTTTAGTAATTGTTTTCAAAAACGGCAAATGTCAAAATATATCTCTAGTATGTGTTGTAAAAGTAACAACAGTACTTTCGATCAATTTCATCCCGTATTACTACAAAGATGGTTGTAATGAACGTCAAATAAATGCAATTAAACGATCTTATTTATATTTAGTTTTTTAGTTTTCTACACTGAAAAAAATATTGTCGTGAAGTCAAAGATTCCATGTCCTTAGAATAAGAATGCAAATTTTGCTTAACATGGAAGACGCATTTCTCTAAAATAAAGTTTTTTTCTTGTCCAAAAGGCAATAAACTTTTGAATGAAGTTGTACTGTCCTTATAATTAAGTGATTTTACTTAAAAATGTGTATCATAACATGAAAGATAAAATTTTTGAGGTAAGGTCAACGTGACTTTAATAATTAAGAAAAATTCTTTAAAATTAATAAAATTGTCTTTAAATTTGTTTCCTTTTTGCATCTCAAAAAATCGTTAAAAAATAAGACATGTTTTTCACCACTTTATTTTAAAGACGCTTTTTACTTGAAACATAGCATAATTTCTACTGGAAGTCGAGTCTTAATATGAAAAAAAAAACAACTCGTTAACTCGTTTTTAAAGGATTTTGATAACAACTGACGAAAAAAATCTAAAAAAATGAAAAATTAACATTTGCTTCCTAGAAGCAAGTACATAACCCCCAAATTTAAAAGAGAATTACGTCTTTAAAGTATCCTTACTTGTATTCTCCGCTTCTTTGGCTCGGAATTAATACCCAAACTTTTAAAGTAAAGACAAAATCTTTGGAACCGGGCATGCTTTTTTTCAGTGTAAGGACATTCATATTTGCTTTACTATTGTACTATATCCTAGCATTCTCTTATTTCTGATATTAGTTCTCGAAAATTTAATTAAAATTATGGATAGTTTCAATTTTGATTGAAAAATGTGCGCATATACATTTATTATACAATAAAGGGGAAAAAAGCGAAATTAGGTAACACTAGATCTGAGTAAGAATATTCGTAGGTATATCACGGACTGATGTCGATGGAGGTTGTTGCAAACATAAACATACACACACATTACAAATATAACAAAACCTCTTCTCTACGTCTGTTGCAAAACAAAAAAAAAACTTTCGGAGAGTAGTTACTTCTACTCTGTGTATAGACTTTCAATTCCAATCAGCGTTGCCGTTTTGGTCCGATCGGACCAAAATTGGTCCAAAAGATTTCCAATTTTTAAATTTGGTCCGATGGTCAGACCAAACAGAATTTGGTCCATTTTGGTCCTATTTCATAAATTTGGTTTCTATCACATATTAAATAGTAGATGGTGCACCGCAAAGAATATTGTCGGGAGTCCAAATATTTCACATGCTTAAAATACGAGTACTAATTTTGCTTAGAATAGAAGACGTATTTCTCTGAAAAAAAGTTTTTCCTTGTCTAAAAGTCTCTAAACTTTTCAATGAAGTCTGTTTATCCTTATAGCTAAATGATTCGACATAAAAATGTGTATCCTAACATGAATGCAAATTTCGTTTTAATGAAGTCAAAATGGATTTAATATTTCTGAAAAAATCTTCAAAATTAATAAAATGTTTCAACACATTGTTTTAAAGTCATTATGCCTACAAGAAATATTGATTTTAGACCCCATAAAATATATACCGATCGACTAAGAATCACCTCCTGAGTCGATCTAGCGCTTGGTGTCCGTCTGTCCATGTATTTGTTGTTCACAGGATTTCGGTGGCAATTATTAACCGATTTTGATGAAATTTGGTACAGGGAGTTTTTTTGGGCACAAGCACGAACGTTATTGAATTTGGAAGAAATCGGATCAAATTTAGATATAGCTCCCATATATATGTATTGCCCGATTTCGACAAATGGGGTCACGTTGCACTTTTTTACTAACCGATCGTCGTCAAATTTAGCACAAAATAATCTTCTGTATCACCCTTTAAGTCTGAAAATTTCATCGAAATCGGTTAAGATTTAGATATAGGTCCCATATATATGTATCGCCCGATTTTGCCAAATTAGGTCATAAAACCCTTATTTATCAACCGATCTTACTCAAAGTTGGCGAAATGTAATCTTCTATAGCACTAACTATATGTGCAAAAAATCATCGAAATCGGTTCAGATTTAGCTATAGCTCCCATATATGTACCGCCCGATTTTTCTAAATAAAATAAAACTCAATTGAACAAATAATACAATGTTTGTACTATAATTTTCTCGAAGAGGAGCGGAGCGATTTTTTTTTCTAGGAGCGGAGCGAGGAGCGGAGCGGTTTTTTTTTCTCCGGAGCGGGAGCGGAGCGAAAAAAATGGACCGCTCCGGATCCCTGGTATAAACAGAAAAAAGTTAAGTGTTTTGGAAACTTCTATCTCCGTTATGAACACATGTTAAATTTTGTTTCGATCTGGCAACTCCTTCATATAGAAACAGGTGTTCAAAAAAGACACATCCGCAATTTTTTACAATGGAAAAATTAGAAATGCGTGCTGTCATTAAATATTTACATAAAAAAATGTGTTAGGTGAAAGTGCTCCTTCATATGCAACAGTAAAAAATTGGGTTGTTGAATTTAAACGTGGTCGTACAAGCATTGAAGATGAACCACGTAGTGGACGTCCAAAAACAGCAACAACAACAGAAATTGTAGCCAAAGTGCATGATATGGTATTAAATGATCGACGAATAAAAGTGCGTGAAATTGTTAATATCATGGGCATCTCAAATGAGTCCATTTAATTTTGCATGAAGAACTACAGATGAAAAAGCTTTCTGCAACATGGGTGCCGTATTTGTTAACAGTCGATCAAAAACGCATAAGAATGAACATTTCTCAAGCTTGTTTCGATCGTTTTAAGCGAAATAAAATGGATTTTAAGCGTCGTTTCATAACTTTTGATGAGACATGGATCCACCACTATACTCCAGAGACAAGAGAACAATCCAAACAATGGACTGAAGCTGGAGGAAGTGCCCCAAAGAAGGCAAAAACAATTCAATCGGCTGGTAAGGTTATGGCAACGGTTTTTTTGGGACTTCAAAGGTATTTTATTGATTGACTATCTGCAAGAGGGTAAAACAATAAATTCAGAGTACTATTGCCACCTTTTGGATCAATTAAATGTACAAATTCGAGAAAAACACAAACAAATAATTTTTCATCAAGACAACGCACCAGCGCACAAGAGTGTTTTAACAATAGCTAAAATCAACGAATTAAAGTACGAGTTGCTTGACCACCCACCTTATTCTCCTGATTTAGCTCCCAGTGACTTTTACTTGTTCCCAAATCTAAAAAAATCTGTGCTGGCAAGCGTTTTACCTCAAATGAAGATGCAATTACAGTTGTAAACCACTATTTTGAAGACCTTGAGGAAACTATTTTAATCAAGGGATAGAATTGCTAGAAAAGCGTTGGATTAAGTGTATTCAGGTTTCAGGAGATTATATTGAAAAATAAAAATATTTTTGAAAAATGATCTATTCTCTTTCATTGATAGGCTAAGAAGTTTGCGAACCGCCCCCGTACATGTAAGTCTAAATATGATCGAATAATACATAAAAAATTTAAACTTGAGTAGCATTGGTTAATAAATAATATTATTATGGCCACATTTGGGAAAATCGAGCGATGTGTATATATGGGAGCTATATCTAAATCTGAACCGATTTCAACCAAATTTGGCACGTATAGCTACAATGCTAATTCTACTCTATGTGCAAAATTTCAACTAAATCGGAGTTAAAAATTGGCCTTTGTGGTCATTTGAGTGTAAATCGGGCGAAAGCTATATATGGGAGATATATCTAAATCTGAACCGATTTCAACCAAATTTGGCACGCATAGCTACAATGCTAATTCTACTCCCTATACAAAATTTCAACTAAATCGGATGAAAAAATTGGCCTCTGTGGTCATATGAGTGTAAATCGGGCGAAACTTTATATGGGAGCTATATCTAAATCTGAACCGATTTCAACCAAATTTGGCACGCATAGCTATAATGCTAATTCTACTCTCTGTGCAAAATTTCAACTAAATCGGAGTTAAAAATTGGCCTCTGTGGTCATATGAGTGTAAATCGGGCGAAAGCTATATATGGGAGATATATCCAAATCTAAACCGATTTCAACCAAATTTGGCACGCATGGTAATTCTACTCCCTGTGCAAAATTTCAACTAAATCGGAGTTAAAAATTGGCCTCTGTGGTCATATGAGTGTAAATCGGGCGAAAGCTATATATGGGAGATATATCCAAATCTGAACCGTTTTCAACCAAATTTGGCACGCATAGTTACAATGCTAATTCTACCCCCTATGCAAAATTTCAACTAAATCGGAGCAAAAAATTGGCCTCTGTGGGCAAATGAGTGTAAATCGGGCGAAAGCTATATATGGGAGCTATATCTAAATCTGAACCGCTTTGGCTGATATTTTGCAAGTTTTTCGAGACCCATAAAATATTCGGATGTACGGAATTTGAGGAAGATCGGTTGATATACACGCCAATTATGACCAGATCGGTGAAAACTATATATGGCAGCTATATCTAAATCTTAACCGATTTTTTCAAAATCAATAGGGATCGTCTTTGAGCCGAAACAGGACCCTATACCAAATTTTAGGACAATCGGACTAAAACTGCGAGTTGTACTTTGCACACAAAAATACATCAACAGACAGACAGACAGACGGACAGACGGACAGACAGACAGACAGACAGACAGACAGACAGACAGACAGGCAGACAGACAGACAGACGGACATCGCTAAATCGACTCAGAATTTAATTCTAAGCCGATCCGTATATTAAAAGGTTGGTCTATGATTACTCCTTCTTGGCGTTACATACAAATGCACAAACTTATTATACCCTGTACCACAGTAGTGGTGAAGGGTATAAAAAACGGAGTTAAGTTTGCATATATCGTTTTGGTGCTATACTAAGCTCATGATACAAGACTTTAGTTTTAGTGCTTCCAAATTTCCAGTTATTTTTATTTATTTCTTTCTTTCTTTTGTTACAATTTTCGTTCAAATAGCAGTATTTCTCTGTTATAAATTATTTCCAATGAGTATTCCCCATGCCACAGTGCCTCATTATTAATGTTGTTTATCTCTGTGATTTCCTATGTTATGGTACAGAGCAGATGAAATAAATTATTTCATTTACATTTCATTAAGCAAGGATGAATATGTAAAGAAAAGTCTATAGCATCCTTTACGTATATAAATATGTAAATTATATTTCATATTTTTTTCGCTCTTAAATGGTTTGTCGAGTTCTTTTTTGTGACATTTGCTATATTTATTATTCATAGACAAAAGAAAACATTTTATAGAAAAAGTGCATTGGCCTCGAACACCATCATCAATTGTTCAACTTTTAAATATTTTTGTTTAATTGGTGAATAATTATAGATTAAAAGAAATTTAAATATTTTTCAAAAGAAAGCGTTTTTAATGAAAGTATACTTTATTATTAAATAACTATAGAATCAATTATATTAAAAAAAATATTTTTCTTTGAATACCATAATAATTAAACCAACATTGGAAAACGCTTTACGTTATAGCATTTTTTTTTTTTACCTGAACACTTTTCGAAATTCATATTGTATGGCATCAATTTATAATAACTCTCAAAATAATAATTCATATTTAATTTGCTTTAGCATACAAGATAACCAAAAGTTTATTAGAGTTATTAAATTTCTAAAATATTTTGTAAACTTTTAACAACCATCATCTCAGATATCTGTATTTCGATGGTGTACATGGTGACGTATGATTGTGCATTTGTTATGCAAGCTGAAGCCATTACTTATACGCACTCGCATCCCTCCATCAAAAAAAAAAGAAAGCAAGTAAATGTGGAAAATTTATTTGAGTGTTTGTTCACATTACGAATGTAATCGTAAACAATATTTTTTATTAAGCGGGGGATATAAATCTCTGACATTGTTACCGCACAACTCATCTGCACGTGCCAGTATTCGTGGTGTTGTTGGTTGAGCTGAAACTCTTCGAGTATGTGCTTGCAGGTTTTCTCAACTAAATCTTCTTTAGCAATATTGCCATGGGCGATATTTACTAAACAGCGACGTAGTAGAATATTGTGCAAACATATTTGCTAAAATAAATAAAGCGTATGAAAACATTTGAGAAACGCTGATGTGATATATGTTCTCAACTGAAGGATGTCATAGTGTCGTTTGTTAAATATAATATTGTTTTATACGCATATTGAAATGTAAGAAAATGTCTTCCTCCTTAGTGACATTTCTACATTTATAGTTTTTTTGCCATGGTCGTGACTCTGTCTCTGTAAACATTGTATCTTCATAACATAAACTATATGTTATGTAGAGAAATATGTGAATGTGAGATGTATGACATTTGATAAATATTGTATTTAAATTCTGAAAATTTAATTTTTTATTATACGATGAATTGGTATACCAGGAGAGATATTGTCAATTACGACTATTTTTAGATTCAGTGTGCAGAACAAATGTAGGAATAATTATTGAATTAAAAATGTAAGAATAACACAGACTTCAACCAGGCCGAAATTTAAATCACATAAAGCTTTGGATCATGAGCACGGTTACCACATGGGTTAAAAATAATCTACAAACAATTGCAAAAAATTCTACCAAAAAAACCATTAAAAACTGCCATTTTTGAATTTTTTTGATCAAATTTTGGAAGTTGGGATAGGAAAAAGGAATTTCTTTTCAAGAAATATTTTATTTAGTCATTTGGCATACTAAAGACAAGTAAGTAAGGTCTAAAGTCGGACGGGCCCGACTATATTATACCCTTCACCACAGTGTTGACCACCATTTTTGGTACCATCTCAAATCAATCAAATTCATTGGGAACTGCATAAACCCCTAAATTGGAATATACATGTATTTAAATCTAAAACGATTTGCATATTATTTTACACTTCTAGAAATTCTCTACAATTAAAAATTAAATCAACTAGCTGTTTGGGACGAAACACTATGTTAGTAAAAACAAGTAAAGGGTGATTTGTTAAGAGCTTGATAACTTTTTTTTTTAAAAAAACGCATAAAATTTGCAAAATCTCATCGGTTCTTTATTTGAAACGTTAGATTGGTCCATGACATTTACTTTTTGAAGATAATTTCATTTAAATGTTGACCGCGGCTGCGTCTTAGGTGGTCCATTCGGAAAGTCCAATTTTGGGCAACTTTTTCGAGCATTTCGGCCGGAATAGCCCGAATTTCTTCGGAAATGTTGTCTTCCAAAGCTGGAATAGTTGCTGGCTTATTTCTGTAGACTTTAGACTTGACGTAGCCCCACAAAAAATAGTCTAAAGGCGTCAAATCGCATGATCTTGGTGGCCAACTTACCGGTCCATTTGTTGAGATGAATTGTTCTCCGAAGTTTTCCCTCAAAATGGCCATAGAATCGCGAGCTGTGTGGCATGTAGCGCCATCTTGTTGAAACCACATGTTAACCAAGTTCAGTTCTTCCATTTTTGGCAACAAAAAGTTTGTTAGCATCGAACGATAGCGATCACCATTCACCGTAAAGTTGCGTCCAACAGCATCTTTGAAAAAATACGGTCCAATGATTCCACCAGCGTACAAACCACACCAAACAGTGCATTTTTCGGGATGCATGGGCAGTTCTTGAACGGCTTCTGGTTGCTCTTCACTCCAAATGCGGCAATTTTGCTTATTTACGTAGCCATTCAACCAGAAATGAGCCTCATCGCTGAACAAAATTTGTCGATAAAAAAGCGGATTTTCTGCCACTGATTTTGGTAATAAAATTCAATGATTTGCAAGCGTTTCTCGTTAGTAAGTCTATTCATGATGAAATGTCAAAGCATACTGAGCATCTTTCTCTTTGACACCATGTCTGAAATCCCACGTGATCTGTCAAATACTAATGCATGAAAATCCAAACCTCAAAAGAATCACCCTTTATATATGGCCGTAAGTTCGGCCAGTCCGAATCGTATGTACCCTCCACCATGGGTTGCGTAGAAACTTCTACGAAAGACTGTCATCCAGAATCGAATTACTTGGGTTGTGGTATCTTAAATTGTTTACTAAATTGTGAGTTAGTCCATACGTGGTATATATTAGACAAAAAGGTATGTGTAGGTAAGTCTACAAATAATTACGAATCGATATGGACTTTTGCACGGAACGTAGAGAGCCAGAATTGAAATATGGGGGTCGCTTATATCGGGGCTATATAGAATTATGAACTTGATATGGACCAATTCTTGTGTGATTGGGGATCGATTTATCTGAGGGCTATAAATAACTTTAGACTGATATGGACCTAGTTAGGCATGGTTGTTAACGGCCATATACTAGCACAATGTACCAAATTTCAACTGACTCGGATGAAATTTGATCCTCCAAGAGGCTACAAAACCAAATCTCGGGATCGGTTTATATGGATGCTATATATGATTATGGACTGATATGGACCACTTTTGGCATGGTTGTTAAATATCATATACTACCACCACGTAACCAATTTCAACCAGATCGGATGAATTTTGCTTCCCCAAAAGGCACCGGAAGTCAAATCTGGGGATTGGTTTATATGGGGGTTATATATAATTATGGACTGATATGAACCAATTTCTGCATGGTTGTTGGATACCACATACTAACATCACGTACCAAATTTCAACGGAATTGGATGAATTTTGCTCTTCCAAGGGGCTCCGGAGGTAAAATCTGGGGATCGGTTTATATGGGGGCTATATATAATTATGGACCGATTTCGACCAATTTTTGCATTGGTGTTTGAGGCCATATATTAACACCACGTTCCAAATTTCAACTGAATCAGATGAATTTTTGTCTTCCAAGAGGCTCCGGAGGTCAAATCTGGTGATCGGTTTATATGGGGGCTATATATAATTATGGAGCGATATGGACCATTTTTTGCATGGTCATTCGAGACCATATACTAACTCCATGTACCAAATTTCAGCCGGATCGGATGAAATTTGCTTCTCTTAGAGGCTCCGAATGCCAAATCTGGGGATTAGTTTATATGGGGGCTTTATATAATTATGGACCGATGTGGACCAATTTTTGCATGGTTGTTAGAGACCATACACTAACACCATGTACCAAATTTCAGCCGGATCGGATGAAATTTGCTGTTAGAGGGTCTGCAAGCCAAATTTGGGGGTCCGTTTATATGGGGGCTATACGTAAAAGTGGACCGATATGGCCCATTTGCACTACCATCGATAACAACTAATTGTGCCAAGTTTCAAGTCCATAGCTTGTTTCGTTCGGAAGTTAGCGTGATTTCAACAGACGGACGGACGGACATGCTTAGATCGACTCAGAATTTCACCACGATCCAGAATATATATACTTTATGGGGTCTTAGAGGAATATTTCGATGTGCTACAAACGGAATGACAAAGCTAATATACCCCCATCCTATGGTGGAGGGTATAAAAATGGGAATGATTAAAGCCACTTTTATTGAATTTGACAAATGTTAGGTTAGGTGAGGTTAGGTGGCAGCTCGATGTCTCAGGCTCACTCAGACTATTCAGTCCATTGTGATACCACATTGGTGCACTTCTCTCTTATCACTGAGTGCAGCCCGACGTATCAGGCTCACTTAGACTATTCAGTTCATTGTGATACCACATTGGTGAATTTCTCTCTTATCACTGAGTGCTGCCCGATACCATGTTAAGCTCAATGAGAAGAGACCTCCTTTTTATAGCCGAGTCCGAATGCCATTCCACATTGCAGTGGAACCACATACAGAAGCTTACAGAAATGTCACAAACATTACTGAGGTGGAATAATCCACAGCTGAAAAACTTTTTTGGTGTTCGGTCGAAGCAGGAATCGAACCCACGACCTTGTGTATGCAAGGATGGCATGCTAGTCATTGCACCACGGTGGCTCCATTAGCGTAGCTAGACAATTTTCCTAGGGGGGGGGGGGGCTATAGCCCCCCTAGCTAAAACTTTATAGACTGAACTTATAGGTTCAACTAATGTTTTATTTCATAAAATTTAATAAAAAATAGACATCAAAATAACTCGAGAATCAATTTATAATAAAGCAACTAAAAGTACCCTACGGGAAATTGGTGCAAATTGTGAAATAAAATTTAGTGAAATAAAATTATCAGAATAACCTTTTGTTCGTTATATTTCAAATTTTGTTTCATTTCGGGTTCGATTAGGAGCCCAAATTGAAAGAGATTTCTAAGAGTTTGTCCGAGACTGGTTCCTGAGGACCTGTTTAGGGTTGCTCCTGCTAAATTGTTCCAAGACATGTCCTTTGGGGTGAGTCCAAGACGCGTCCTAAAATGTAAGTTTACTCCGTCAATGACAAACCCATGTAAAGGTGGACGGTCCCTTCCATACGTTTTGATCAGAACTGGGACTGGTCCATACACACCAGGGACTAGTCCTGTACCAGTTCTGTGGTTGATCCATTTCCCGTAGGGTAGTTCCACACTTTTCCCAGCAAAAAATTGGGAGTTGTTCTAAAGTCACAACTTTAAAAGCACTTCCAAAAATGTCCTCACAAAGAAGTTAACTATTTTAACTACACAGAAAGTTTTTTTACTTCATTTTTTTATATTTTAATGCGTAATTTTTTGTTTTCTGTTTTCAAATAGTTTAAAAAAAGAGTAAAAGAGTAAGTAAGAGTGTACCACTTCCAGACCCAAAAAGAACATTTTCATTTCTTTTTGGCGACGCTTTTTTGCAGCATTATTAAGATATTAATTTATGAAAGAATAGTTCTAATATCAATTACTATTTTTTATTCAACTAAATCATAAGTTCAACCACAGCTTTATTTCATAAATATCAGACTTCTACCACAACCCACGTAATTCGATTGTGCATGAAAGTCTTTAGTGGAACTTTGTGCGTTGTACGAGTATATACTTGCTTAATTTTTATAAAAATGTAAAATCGTAAATAGGTTTTCAAATTCTGGGGGGGGCTAAAATTTTTCTGGGGGGGTCTAAGCCCCCTCCCCAGAGGCCTTCCTACGCTTATGGGTGGCTCCCAATTTGACAAAAGTGCATTTATGATTTACTGAGCGATACAAATGTATTAGAAGCATAGGACAATTTGAGGCATTTTTACAATTTTTGCTACATAGCAGTGGCTATTTTAAAAGGATATTAGCTAGATCTCTCGAAGATAGGTGGTATATTATGATTTGGCAACATCGGGCAACACTTGCACAAGTCGCAGCCTTATTTAAATCTCAATCGTTGTCTGGAAAGTCTGGCCTGACAGTGTTTAGGATTTGACACCATCACAGAATTTTGTGTAAGTCGGAGCCTTATCGAAATATCAACCGTTAATAGGAGCAAATTTATGGAATCAGATATACACAGAGAAATTAATTAATCTTTTAATTGAAAATCACGAAAATTTTATTATAGATCACAGAAGTAATTCACTTTGGTTGGAAAACTCAATTAATGTTTTAATTAAAGAAATCAATAACACTACGAGTAGTTTACACTGATAATGTACACTTGATGAGAGTCGACTTTTCTTATGTATTTCGATCTGCGATTTTGCTAAAACTATTGGTGCGAAGTAACAGGTTGGCTGATAAGTCCCCGGTCTAACAAAGAAAAACACATTTTTTTCTGTCAAAATTCGTTTTTATACCCACCACCATAGAATGGTGACGGGGGTATAATAAGTTTGTCATTCCGTTTGTAACACATCGAAATATCGATTTCCGACTATATAAAGTATATATATTCTTGATCAGGGAGAAATTCTAAGACGATATAACGATGTCCGTCTATCTGTCTGTCTGTCTGTTGTAATCACGCTACAGTCTTCAATAATGAAGCAATCGTGCTGAAATTTTGCACAAACTCGTCTTTTGTCTGCAGGCAGGTCAAGTTCGAAGATGGGCTATATCGGTCCAGGTTTTGATATAGTCCCCATATAAACCGACCTCCCGATTTGGGGTCTTGGGCTTATAGAAATCGTAGTTTTTA
Source organism: Haematobia irritans (assembly GCF_050003625.1). Lineage (NCBI taxonomy): Eukaryota > Metazoa > Arthropoda > Insecta > Diptera > Muscidae > Haematobia > Haematobia irritans. Next base: position 159,972,648 of record NC_134397.1, on the reverse strand, counting down.
TCCAATTTACCTGAAATTGGAAATCTAGAGGTATTGTAGGACCATAAATACGTGTGCCGAAAATTGTGAGTATCGGACCATATTTTGGTATAGCCCCCATATAGGCCGATTTCCCGATTTTACTTCTTGAGCTTATAGAAACCGCAGTTTTTATCTGATTTGTCTGAAATTGTAAATATTCTGGTATTTTAGGCTCACAAAAACATGTATCGGATTAAGTTTTTATCGGTCCATTTGGTAATGCCTCCATATAGACCGACTTCACTTTCCAGATTTTACTTTTACAGATTTAAGATATCAAATCAAGACGTTATTTTATAATTTTCTTGCACATTACAAGAGATATTAATGATTCCTCTAAAACTCAAACAAAAATGATTCTTATAAATCCAGAATCTGATATAGTCCTCATAGGTGAAATCTTTAAATTTATCTTCGGGAAGTGTCCTCAAGTCCTCAAGCCCTCCTGAAATTTCAAAGGAAAACCTAATATTTGGTTCATGGTGGTGGGTATTTAAGATTCGGCACGGCCGAACTTAGTGCTGTATATACTTGTTATTATTCAACATAGTTCCCTTCAAGAGCGATACAACGATTATAACGACCTTCCAATTTGTTGATACCATTTTGGTAGTACTCCTTCGGGTTTGCCTCAAAATAGGCCTCAGTTTCGGCGATCACCTCTTCATTGCACCCAAATTTTTTCCCTGCGAGCATCCTTTTGAGGTCTGAGAACAAGAAAAAGTCGCTGGGGGCCAGATCTGGAGAATACGGTGGGTGGGGAAGCAATTCGAAGCCCAATTCATAAATTTTTGCCATCGTTCTCAATGACTTGTGGCACGGTGCGTTGTCTTGGTGGAACAACACTTTTTTCTTCTTCATATGGGGCCGTTTTGCCGCGATTTCGACCTTCAAACGCTTCAATAACGCCATATAATAGTCACTGTTGATGGTTTTTCCCTTCTCAAGATAATCGATAAAAATTATTCCATGCGCATCCCAAAAAACAGAGGCCACTACTTTGCCAGCGGACTTTTGAGTCTTTCCACGCTTCGGAGACGGTTCAACGGTCGCTGCCCACTCAGCCGACTGTCGATTGGGCTCAGGAGTGTAGTGATGGAGCCATGTTTCATCCATTGTCACATATCGACGCAAAAACTTGGGTGTATTACGAGTTAACAGCTGCAAACACCGCTCAGAATCATCAACACGTTGTTGTTTTTGGTCAAATGTGAGCTCGCGCGGCACCCATTTTGCACAGAGCTTCCGCATATCCTAATATTGATTAATGATATGGCCAACACGTTCTTTTGATATCTTTAAGGCCTCTGCTATCTCGATCAACTTCATTTTACGGTCTTTCAAAATCATTTTGTAGATTTTTTTGATGTTTTCGCCGGTAACCACCTCTTTCGGGCGTCCACCGTCCTCCGTGCTCATTTCACCACGCTTGAATTTTGCATACCAATCATTTATTGTTGATTTCCCTGGGGCAGAATCCGAAAACTCATTATCAAGCCCAGTTTTTGCTTCCACCGTATTTTTTCCCTTCAGAAAACAGTATTTTATCAAAACACGAAATTCCTTTTTTCCATTTTTTTTTTCACAATAACAAAAGTTGCTTCACAAAAGACGCTCTATCTCACAAACTAATTGACTTACAGACGTCAAATTTTGACACGAATCATTTGAAGGTTGGTACTATATAAAAATAATATGCATTTAATACTAGCGACGCCATCTATGTGTTAGACCGGGGACTTATCAGCCAAACTGTTATAAATACTATTGTATGAGATGCCATGATGCGGAGGAAAAAAAAATCAATTAAACACCTCTTGTGTGAGTGTCCTGCATTTTGTGTAAAGCGCAAGCAACTTTTTGGAGCATATAGCTTCAAATTACTGGCAGACCTGGAAAACGTTAACTTAAGCAGTCTGCTAATATTTTTGGAACAATCTGGTTGGTTCAACAGAAGGAAATAATCGAGAAGGTTCAGCGCTTAAAACTAGAAGTGTCCATATGTAATACGTACTGAATAGTCGAAGTGAGCCTAAAACTTAATCGGGCTGCCACTTTCACCTAACCTAACCTAAGGGGTATATATTTTATGGGGTCTAAACTCAATATTTTTTGCAGATAAAAGTTATTATGTCCTCTTAGTGGTTTTGGGAAAAAATAGAAGTTTGTAAAGTTACTCTATAGAGTTATTCTCTTAAATAATAATAACATTATCAACTATCTGTTGTTAGTATGCATAGCATAAATGAAAGTGTCTGTATACAAATTATATTAATTTGTTTTGTTAATATAACGTTGTAGACTACCTATCTTTTAATTTTTCTTATTTGTGAGCAAAACAACAAACTGTTTCCCATCTAATCTGTACAATGCTTATCCAATTAATGTTGAAGTTACTTCCCGTGTCAGAAAAAAAACAAAAAACATTAAACTAAATTGCCTAGCAAATGCCATTCATATTCATTATATTTACGACCAGTTTATCCATCATTAAGACAATGCCAAAGGGGCTTTTCGTTTAACAAGAAATCTGAATGCATATTCTATTGGGTGGATCCATGGATGGATGATTGTCGTCAAAGAAGAAGAGAGCAATTTATGTTTTTGTTGATATGTGAAATAAATGTTAATTTTATGTTTACTTCGTAAATTTCTATGTAAATGTCCAAGTCATGTCTGTGCTGTTTTGTTTTCATATGTATACTACATCGGAAGTTATTTTCCCCTTTTTTTCTTTCTGAGTTCTTCTCGCTTTTGGTCCTCACAGTGGGGTAAGAGTGTTTATTTTTCTTTTTAAGTTCATGTTGTGGTACAGAGTGTCATAAAAAATGAAAGGAAGCAACATTGTTGTACTGCTACATTAAGTTTTTTTCTTCGTTTTTACTTTGTGGTGAATTTTTTTTTTTTAACCCAGCATACATTGTTAAGGCCTTAAACATAGGGAGACAGCGCTGGAAAAACGACTCGTCTTTTGGGTCAATCTGCGAATTGACTTAATTTTTGGCTTCCTCAAAAGAAAGAAAATGTTGAACAGCCAGTTGATCGGAACAAGTGGTGATCACAAGCACTCAAGAAAGGTTTACTTGCATCCAAAGATTTTGACGCTCCTTTAAGGATTTTGTTATTGATTCCGAGCCAAATATATAACTTCTGTAAAATAAAGACATTTTTAGGGACCGTAACCCGGCCCGCTTCGCTGCGCCTTCCAAAGCGTATTTGTAGGAATATTTTCCGTTAACTTAGTCAACCATATCCTTCGTGCTGAAAACAAATTCGAAAAGATTTGAATTCTTTCAAACAAATCCGACTACGTGCTTTTTCGTTTATAGGTAAAAATACGACGGATATGCATATGTAAAACGGTTCGTCCTAAAAAATGTCGGGGAGAGGGTGTACCCTTTCCTCCAAATGTTTTAAATAATGTTCTGTATTCAAGTAGTTGGACAATGTTCTATATTTCTTGTGAATATTAAGGGAAAGGAAAGGTATCCTTCTCCTCAACATATCTGAAAATTAAGCACTATATTATAATAACATAACATACAAAGAATTACTTTTTCCCATCCAATAAATCGGAAAAAGCAAAAGTAGTAAAAAATTTTACCACATTAACATTTGCTAAAATGTTGGAAAATGATGCACCCTCTACGTTGGCTGCCAATTTCATGTAAATTTAAGTTCTTTACTAAAAAGAAGTCTGGCAGAATCTTGTTCAAAAATTATAAAATTACACACAAAAAAATATCAATTAATTTGATTGTCAATACAATTAAAATTATGTTTAAATTTGAGCTAACAACGTATTTTGTAAATACAATTACGATTTTAGTCACTTTATATCATTTCTTATATCAACAAAAATTTAGTTGAACTTCAAAATTTTCTGTAACAACAATTTATTGTTAGCTCAAAAATTATAATATTTTTTGTGTGTATGTACCGAGTTTACGGACAACCCTCTACTTTCAATTTAAGGAAAAAACGGACAAAAGGGTAGTAAATCGACAAAGTCTATTCAAATTTTCCCCTTCCCCAACCAGATATCGAAAAATCATGTACTAATTTAAAAATCATGTATAAATTTAATCACCTCCTCCCACGTTCCCTGTAAATTTCAAGTAGATCGGAGATGTTTAAATTTTGCTCTATTGTTTTAAAGGGACGTCACATTCCCCGATACAATATCGACAAACACCGTAGTGAATAGCACCCGTAACCTTCCCTGAAAATTCTTGAAACTTTCTTTCAAGTGTGTTCGGCAAGGAAGGTTACCTCTTCGTTCATAACCTTCCCCCACTGCCTTTGTAAATTTCAAGAAAACTTAAGAATTTTTGTTTTTCTTCCAGTTTTAGAGGAGGACCTCCTCCCCAAATATCGAAAAGTGATATAGCGTATCTTTTGTAAACGTCCCAGAAAATGTCAAGCAAATTATAAGCCTAAAGGAACGGCCTCTCTTCCGTCCGAATATGACAAAATCAGGTATCAACTATTTATATCGTAACCTCTCCCCTATCCTCTGTAAATTTCAAGTAACTCGGTAAAGTTTAATTGTTTCTCTGTATGTAGTTACTTAAGAGAAGCGGATGTCTCCCTATGTCCTTTTAGTTTTATTAAAAAAATTAGGAACCTGATATATTTAAATATCATAACCTCACTCATTTTTCCGTAAAATTTCAGTCGGGGGAGTTTAGTTTTGTTTTCACTGTACTTTAAAAAAAGTCGGGCAAAGGGGTGGTCCCCCTCCCCGACCAAATATCGAAATATAAAGTAGCGGATCTTTGTCTAGATACCAAACCCAACCTTCAATGAAAATTTCAAGCAAATCGGTCAACTTTGGTCCAATTTTCAAAAAGTCCGACAAAGGGGAGGTCCCCCTCCGCGACCAAAAAATGAGGTACCCTATTTTCACCACATGAACGCCCCCTACGATCTCTGAAAGTTTCAAGTAAATCGGTTCAGCCGTCTCAGAGCCAACTCGGAACATACAAACAAACAAACAAACAAATAAACAAACATATGTAGATTGAATTTTATATATATAGATATTGTCAAGATTTTATTTCAACAGAAAATTTTGTAAAAATTTTATTTCAATAAAAAAATTTGGTAAAATTTTATTTCAATACAAAATTTTGTCAATACTTCATTTCTACAGAGAACTTGTCAAAATTTTATTTCTATAGAAAATTTTGTCAATATTTTATTTCTATGGAGAATTTTGTCAGTGTTATTGCTATAAAAAATTTTGTAAAAATGTTATTTTTATAGAAAACTATGATATTATTTCTATGGAGAATTTTGTCAAAATTTTATTTCTATAGAAAATTTTGTAAAAGTTTTATTTTTATAGAAAATTTTTGCAATATTTTATTTCTATGGAGAATTTTTTCAAAATTTAATTGCTATATAAAATTTTGTCAAAATTTTATTTCTATAGAAAATTTTGTCAAAATTTTACTTCAATAGAAAATTTTGTTAAAATTTTATTTCAATAAAAAATTTTGTCAAACTTTTATTTCTATAGAAGATTTAGCTACATTTTTTGTCTATAGAAGATATTGCTAAATTTTATTTTATAGACAATTTTGTCAAAATGGTATTTCTATAGAAAATTTTGTAAAAAATTTATTTTTATAGAAAATTTTGTCAAAAATTTTATTTCTATAGAACATTTTTTCAAAAGTTTATTTCTATAGAAAATTTTGTCCAATTTTTATTTCTATAGAAGATTTGACCAAAATTTTATTTCTATAGAAGATTTTACCAAATTTTATTTCTATAGAAAATTTTGTCAACAATTTTATGTCTATAGAATTTTAAAAATATTTTATTTCTATAGAAAACTTTGACTGATATGGAATGAAATAAAGTAATTTCTTTTTAAATTTTTTGTCCAAAACCAAAAACTATTGGCAATTTTAGAATCAATTTAGATTTGTTCGAATCGGCTACATTTGACCCGACTTATGTGCTTCAAATGGCTGGCAAAGCCATTACTGGCTTCGCGAAAGTACCATTCCCGGCGAAGCGCAGTCTTTGCTACTTTTTTTTTGCCAACCTTACTCTCCAAAAGTCCAACGGATTGATATTCGTAGGTTTTGATGGCCATTGTGCGTTAGAAATAAAGCGATGAAACTCCTTTCTAAGCCATTCTGTGTGGACACAAGCTGAGTGCGATAATAAGGTGTACCATTGGAATGTCCATGGTCAAAGGCCGAAGTGTTTGTTGGACCAGGGAAAATGTCCTAGGTAATGTCTCGCTATTTATTTTCACCCCACGGTTGATGAATACGAACGGAGTGCGATCATCGGCCGTTACGGCGGCCCAAGCAACTACCATCATTGGCGCTTGAGTTCTGGCAGCCAATAGAAAATGTAAATTTTCAGTTTATCGCATTGACAAGTAAACCCGAAGATTTTTCATTGTTCACAAACTGCTCAATTTGGAATGGGTTCACATCGGGGAAAGAGAAATTCGGTTTTTTCCAGACTAACTGTATTGGTGCGTCGGTAAGCTTTTGCACTTTTTGGAACTTCAACGGTTTTAGTAAACTGAAAAAAAAACTTGCCCGGTTCCAAAGATTTTGTCTTTACTTTAACAATTTTGGTATTGATTCCGAGCCAAAGCAGCGGGGAATACAAGTAAGGATACTTCAGCTGATCGCTGAAATAGTTTTTTAAATTTGGGGTTTGTGTACTTGCTTCTAGGAAGCAAATTTTAATTGTTTGTTTTTTTTCAGCTTTTTTCTTCATGTGCTATCAAAATCCTTTAATAACGAGTTAACGACAACTTTCTTTTCCAAATTCAGACTCGACTTTCAGTAAAAATTATGCTATGTTTCAAGTAAACAACGTCTTTAAAATAAAGTATTGAAAAACATGTCCTATATTTGAATGATTTTTTTGCAAAAAAACAACAAATTTAAAGACACTTCCATAAATTTTAAAGAATTTTTCTGAATTATTAAAGTCAAGTTGACCTTAGCCCAAACATTTTTTCTTTCATGTTATGATACCCATTTTTAAGTCAAATCACTTAATTATAAGGATAATACGACTTCATTGAAAAGTTTATAGACTTTTGGACAAGGAAAAAAACTTTATATTAGGTTAGGTTAGGTGGCAGCCCGATATTTCAGGCTCACTTAGACTATTCAGTCCATTGTGATACCACATTGGTGGACTTCTCTCTTATCACTGAGAGCTGCCCGATTCCATGTTAAGCTCAATGATAAGGGACTTCCTTTTTATAGCCGAGTCCGAACGGCGTTCCACATTGCAGTGAAACCACTTAGAGAAGCTTTGAAACCCTCAGAAATGTCACCAGCATTACTGAGGTGGGATAATCCACCGCTGAAAAACTGTTTGGTGTTCGGTCGAAGCAGGAATCGAACCCACGACCTTGTGTATGCAAGGCGGGCATGCTAACCATTGCACCACGGTGGCGGGCATGCTATCCATTGCACCACGGTGGCTCCCAACTTTATATTAGAGAAATGTGTCTTCTACGCTAAGCAAAATTTGCATTCGTATTTTTATGACATGAAATCTTTGGCTTCACGACAATAATTTTTTCAGTGTAAGAGCTCATTTTTCAACATGTGCTGTTTATGTTCTCGCGATATGTTCAGCTCACGAGTAAGTTTTCTATTACTGCGACGTAGATTTTGATTAAATCTGGCCACCACTGTTTGGATTTTTTCTGATATTTGTATTTCTTAAATAAATCCTCACCTCAATTCTCCGCTTATTTTGCGCAATACCAAAATAGTTAGGGTAAAGATAAACTCTTAAGAACCAGACAAGCTTTTTTCAGCACACTATCACGAATACATTTATTTTCCATCACGAATAATTTTATTTCTAAATGCAAAAGATCAAAATGCTTTTGGAAGCTTCTAAACAATAAAATGAACAGTCAATGGAAAAAAATTTTTTAAATGAAATCAGTTGCAATACATATCAGCCACACTGTATAAAAACAATTTTCTTTTAATTTTTTATCTTCATATTTCTTTTCACTTCAAGAACACTTTGTTTTTTTTTGCTGGGTTATATTTATGCTTCAATGAGAGCTTTAAAAAAAACCCTGTGCCCCTCAAGGGGTAAAGGGAATGAACTGGTACAACAATGTGTGTGAACCTTTGATAGAGAAGAAGATGTACACATGTCACTTTATGTTTAACTGGTCCTCCCAGAGGCTGGCTAGGAAGAATAAATGAATAAAATATACATAAAACTCTTCTTTTATGGCAGTGGTGCTTAGTACATACTGCCACTCAAGTTCTTTAAGAATTCAATTTTCATTAGAAATTTAATGTTGTTCATAAAATTTACAAAATTCCTGAAATTCCGTTTTCTTTGGGAAAGATCAAGTTTCATCTTTTGTGATGGGATGAAAATCGTGTTTTTTTTCTTTTTTGAAGAACATATTATGGTAACTTTGCTTTTAGCAGCATAATCTCTCAGTTATGTTATTATACGTCATATATCCTTAACGTTATTAATTATTCTTGGTGTTTGAAACAGCATTTAAATTCATTCATGTTGTTATTAATTTCTTTTATTAATTCCATCTCATGGATTTTAAGAAATAATTAAATGGATTTTGGAAAATATGGAAATAATGAACGAAAAACATAGAGCTTCACAGTCTTCACCATTGCATTGTAGATGTTCACAAAATGTGGCATTTAATTAAATTTTTAAATAATAACACTAGTTTACAAAAAAAAATCATACACCATTGATAAAACCCAACTTTTCTTATGTATATTGAGCTGCTGAATTCGAAAATAATTTAAAAAAAAATTTTTATGGAACGGTTTTTAGATATCCCGTTATTTTTAAATTTTCGCTCTGTTTTCACTAAACACAATATATATCGAATTAGAAACGTTCGATTATAACGTTGTTGATACTTAAATGAAAGGTTATAAGATGACGAATAATCGTGTGCAATTGAATTTGTGATAAGTTAAGTGGTTCAAAAATTATCAATGCGAAAATTCAAAATTTTCGAAAAAATCGTGTTTTACAAAGAACCTTTTCCGCTTTAAATTTTTTTTTTTTCGAATTCAGCAGCTCAAAATACATAAGAAAAGTTGGTTTTTATCAATGGTACATTTTGAGTGTAAACTAGTGTAATCAGAGCGTCCGGAAAGTATGTGTTTATAAAACCAATGGACATCTATATTCATATATCTGTCTTTCCATATGTCAACTTAATCAAATAATACTAGCTTATAAGCAATTTTCATTTAATCCACTCAAAATTCACTATAATTTTGTTTTCCATAACCCATCGAAAAAAATGGTAGTTGTTCCACAAACATTTTTTTAAGAGCATCCTTTCTTTTTAAGAGATCCTCCAACAACTTTGCCCACTTCTAATGAAATTTTTTTGGACCAGAAAATAAGCTATATGGCGGTTTAAAGTGAACATTTAAACTTTGGACAATTATGTGTCTCAAAAAGGTATAGAATATCAGCAATATAGTAAACAAGTAATGAAAGTCTAAAGTCGGGCGGGGCCGACTATATTATACCCTGCACCACTTTGTAGATCTAAATTTTCGATACAATATCACATCCGTCAAATGTGTTGGGGGCTATATATAAAAAGGTTTGTCCCAAAACATACATTTAAATATCACTCGATCTGGACAGATTTTGATAGACTTCTACAAAATCTATAGACTTAAAATTTAAGTCGGCTAATGCACTAGGGTGGAACACAATGTTAGTAAAAAAAATATGGGAAACATTTAAATCTAAAGCAATTTTAAGAAAACTTCACAAAATTTTTTTTATGATTTATCACTCGATATAAATGTATTAGAAGTTTAGGAAAATTGGAGTCATTTTTACAACTTTTCGACTAAGCAGTGGCGATTTTACAAGGAAAATGTTGGTATTTTGACCATTTTTGTCGAAGTCAGAAAAACATATATATGGGAGCTATATCTAAATCTGAACTGATTTCAACCAAATTTGGCACACATAGCTACAATGCTAATTCTACTCCCAGTGCAAAATTTCAACTAAATCGGAGCAAAAAATTGGCCTCTGTGGTCATATGAGTGTAAATCGGGCGAAAGCTATATATGGGAGCTATAGCTAAATCTGAACCGATTTCAACCAAATTTGGCACGCATAGCTACAATGCTAATTCTACTCCTTGTGCAAAATTTCAATTAAATCGGAGTAAACGATTGGCCACTGTGGTCATATGAGTGTAAATCGGGCGAAAACTATATATGGGAGCTATAGCTAAATCTGAACCGATTTCAACCAAATTTGGCACGCATAGCTACAATGCTAATTCTACTCCTTGTGCAAAATTTCAATTAAATCGGAGTAAACGATTGGCCACTGTGGTCATATGAGTGTAAATCGGGCGAACGATATATATGGGAGCTATATCTAAATCTGAACCGATTTCAATAAAATTTGGCACACTTGACTACACTACTAATTGTACTCCTAGTGCAAAATGTCAACCAAATTGGGGTAAAACTCTGGCTTCTGGGACCGTATTAGTCCATATCGGTCGAAAGATATATATATATATATATATATATATATATATATATATATATATATATATATATATATATATATATATATATATATATATATATATATATATATATATATATATATATATATATATATATATATATATATATATATATATATATATATATATATATATATATATATATATATATATATATATATATATATATATATATGGGAGCTATATCTAAATCTGAACCGATTTCTTCCAAAACCAATAGGTTTTATTCCGAGCCAAAACACATACTTGTGCCAAATTTGAAGTCGATTGGACTAAAACTGCGACCTAGACTTTGATTACAAAAATGTGTTCACGGACCGACGGACATGGCTATATTGACTCAGGAGCCCATCCTGAGCATTTTTGCCAAATACACCATGTGTCTATCTCGTCTCCTTCTGGACATTGCAAACATATGCACTAACTTATAATACCCTGTTCCACAGTGTGGCGCAGGGTATAAAAATTTCACCACCGTATTTGAACCTATGGCTATTGGAGTTTTTAATTCCATAGAATGCTTTGCAAATTACTAAAATTTTCAATTTTTTATTGAATGCTGGACCCAGAGGCCAACACCTTAATTTGATTAAAATTTTACCCAAAGACTACAATGTATGGCATTGTCAAGTGGGCTAAATTTGATTGAAATCGGTTCAGATTTAGATCTAGCTCCCATATGTATGGCAAATTTGGTAAAAATCGGTTCAGATATTCAGAAATAGCTCCCATATATATCTTTCGCCCGATTTAGATTCATATAACAGCGTAAGTTTCACTCCGAATATTTCCACTCAGAAATTTCGCACAAAGAGTAGAATTAATACTGTAGCAATATGTGTCCAATTTGGACAAAATCTAGCTATATTACCCATATTTTACCCCCAGGATTCAACTAGATTTTAGTCAAACTGTCCTAATATTTAACACAAATAGCAGATTTAAAATTCTATTTCAATGTTCTGAATATGATCCCAACAAAAAAAGCGTCGCCAAAAAAGTAATGAAAATGTTCTTTTTGGATCCGGAAGTGGTAGAAAATTGACGCAGAAGCGATGAATTTAACATGGGCTTGTCATAGGACGGAAGTCCTCCATTTCAACAGTCGTTGCACTGAATTTGCATCACTTCTTTAGGTGTGATCCGAATTCAATGTTTTGGATGTAAATTTAAAAATTCTGTGATATTTTGTCAAATAAATAATTTTTATAATTTTTTTATAATTTTAATGGATTCTAATGCTTGTCGGAAACGTTTGACTACAAATATTTCCAAAAATTCACAATTTTTTCAGATTGGTATTCGGATTGTTTTCGACAAAATTTAAATGAATTCTTACTCTGTTTTTACCTATTTGAAACAAAAAAAGTTAAAATTACCCATTAAAAGTATGAAAAAACCAAGTTATAAAAAATTTTATTAAAAGAACTTCCTGGGTAGTTAAAATAAAGAACATCATTGGTAGTGCATCTTCTGGAAGTGCTTTTAAAGTTGTGCCTTTGGAAGAACTTCCAAATTTTTTTGCTGGGATCCCAATCGATCTAGATTTAGATATAGCACATTTATGTTCTTCCGATTTGGGGAAATATGGTCAGAATAACTATATGGTACACACAATTTCAATGATGATTTACCCATATTATAATCATATCGTAGGATATCATCTACAAATACCATAATTCTAACGAATGATGATATTTGTAGATGGTGTTTGGACCCTGAGGCTACGGATGATTTATTCCATTTTATGCGCCAGTGTCCAACATTATCTTTCAGAAGGAATAAGATACTGGTAAGAGAACCTCTTTCAGACTGTGACCGATTTGCCTCTGGGTGGAGGACCCAAGCAGATCTGAATGACATTTTATCATTTGATGGGATTATCCTGGCAGGAGATAATCGTCCAAAAATCAACAATTCACTACATACATAAGATAAGACTTGGCCTAACTTATGGTGGTATATACTTCTTTTTACTTAATTTGCATTCTTTAGAAACTTACCCTTTTATTGGTTTTTTGTTGCTATGATCGCATCTGTAAAAAAGAAAAAATTTTTGAATTAAGAAATGCCTTGGGATTTACAATGAAAAAAGTCTTAAATATCTAATTAATTATAATTTATAGCCTTAATTTGTATACCCTGCGCCACACGGTGGAACACGGTATTATAAGTTAGTGCATATGTTTGCAAGACCCAAAAGGGGACGAGATAGACATATGGTGTCTTTGGCAATATTGGTCAGAGTGGGTCCCTGTGTCGATGTCCGTCTGTCCGTCCGTCCGCCCGTCTGTCAGTGAACACATTTTTGTAATCAGAGTCTAGGTCGCAATTTCTGGTTTGAGTCAGAACAGAATCCTATTGATTTTGGAAGAAATCAGTAACCATATATATCTTTCGTCCGATGTGGGCATATATGGCTCCAAAAGCCAGAGTTTAGCCATGATTTGCTTCAAATTTTGCACAAGGAGTACGTTTAATAGTATCGTTAATTGTGCCAAATTTATTTGAAATCGGTTCAGATTTAGATATAGCTCCCATATATATCTTTCGTCCGATTTACACTCATAAAGGGTGATACGGTCAAAATTTGGTCAATATAAACTTGACGTATTTCTTTCAATTTTGCATTTAAAAAATCCTTAACACCCCTCATTTTGAAGGTGTGTGTGTGTAGAATGTTGCTCCTATTTTGATTTTGGAATTCACTCTTCAGTTGTCAAAATGCCGTCCATGCAAGAAGAGCAGCGTATCAAAATTTTGCTCGCGCATCGCGAAAATCCGAGCTACTCGCACGCAAAGCTGGCAAAATCGCTAAAAGTTGCCAAATCGTAACGGTTGAATGTAATTAAAGTGTTTGGGTAACGTTTGTCGATTGCCAGGAAGTCTGGATCGGGGGGAAATCGAAAACCGGAAGCCGCTGAGACGACAAAGAGAGTTGCCGGTAGTTTCAAGCGAAACCCTAACTTCTCTCTCCGAGATGCTGCAAATAAGCTGGGTGTATCATCTACAACCGTGCATCGAGCCAAAAAAACGAGCCGGACTATCGACTTACAAGAAGGTAGTGACTCCAAATCGCGATGATAAACAAAATACGACGGCCATAGCGCGATCCCGGAGGCTGTACACGACGATGCTGGCGAAGTTTAACTACGTGGTAATGGACGACGAAACCTACGTCAAAGCCGGCTACAAGCACCTTCCGGGACAGGAGTTTTACACGGTAAAAGGAAGGGGAAAGGTAGCAGATATTTTCAAGCACATAAAACTGTCAAAGTTCGCAAAGAAATATGTTACAGACCTGTGGCTTGAAAAGCAGCATTTTCATAGCTTCCGGGACTGTCAACCAAGAAATTTACGTGAAAGAGTGTTCGAATAAACGTCTGCTGCCTTTCCTGAAGAAACAAGGTTGTTCCGTACTGTTTTGGCCGGATTTGGCATCTTGCCATTACGGTAAAAAGGCCATGGAGTGGTACGCCGCCAACAACGCGCAGGTGGTTCCCAAGGACAAGAACCCTCCCAACACGCCAAGCGGAACCTAAAGAAGACCAAACAAACTGCTAAGGACGAGCAGCAGTTCAAGGCAAACTGGCTTTCTGCGGCGAAGAAGGTGGACAAAGTGGCTGTACAAAATCTGATGGCAGGTGTCAAGCGTGAGGCCCGGCAATTCGGATTTGGAAAAGCGAAAGCCTAACTGAATATTTTTCCTGAATTTTATACTAATTGAACTTGGAAAAGATATTTAATTTGATTTTTTAAATAAACGATTTCACCGATTTACACGCGTTTTCCCTTGACCAAATTTTGACCGTATCACCCTATATGACCACGGAGACCAAAATTATTCTCCCATTTACGTGAAATTTTGCAAATGTAGCAGAATTATTATTCTAACTATGCATGTCAAATTTGGTCAAAATCGGTTCAGATTTTGATATAGCCCCCACGCTAGAGTTGGGGAAATATGGTAGAATGTTTTATAGTTTAGACCCAATTTCAATTGACTCGTGAATATATTTAATATGCTATTAAAGTGTGCCAAGTTTGATCTAATTTGGTTCAGATTTAGATAAAGCTTCCATATATTTGTTCTTCCGGTTTATACAAATATGGGAAAAATACCCACATTTTACACACAATTCTGTGATGATTTCCCCATATCGTAGTCATATCCTACACACTGTAATGCCAGCTTCGACTTGTGGAAATATCGCCCGACTTGGCCAAATAATATATCACAACCCACATATCTTGGCGAGATCTAACCAACATCCCTGTAAAATTGTCACTGCTAAGTAGAAAAAATTGTAAATATTATTCAAATTGTTCTCTATCTCGAATACATCTTTTTGTACAATTTCATTGAAATTGCTCTAGCTTTACTAACATTGTGTTTCATCCCAGGGCGTTTGCCGATTTAAATTGTAATTCTAGAGATTTTGTTAGAAGTATAAAAAATTGTCTCCAAATCGCTTAAGATATAAATATCTTAACCGACGTAGTTGAGATGGTAACACAAATTTTTGTCCACATAGTGGTGAAGGGTATAATATGGTCGGCCCCGCCCGACTTTAGACTTTCCTTACTTGTTTTCTATTGGGTGTGTAAAATAGAAATGTAAATTCACACAATTTTGGTTTTCTCATAAGAATGAAAACGATGATAAGCAAGGTCATATGTTATCGATCGGAACAGGTGGTAACCAGAAGGGGCAATGTATAGCTATAAGGCGGGTGGGATACGACTTCCGTTTGAATGTTTCCAACTAAAATTCCAAAGTGTCGGTCATTCCAAGATGGCTATTCGTAACAAAAGTAGTCAATTCTAAAACATTTAAATCGATTCTAAAATTTTAATTTATTTCCCACATTTTTGCTTATGAACAATAAAAATTAAAAAAGGGACAAAATATAGTGCCTTAGGTTAGGTTAAAGTGGCAGCCCGATTAAGATTCAGGCTCACTTAGACTATTCAGTCCATTGTGATACCACATTAACTAAAAGTACCTATTACATATGGGCACTTCTAGTTTTAACCGCTGAACCTTCTTGATTATTTTTCTTTGTTGAACCAACCAGATTGTTCCAAAAACATTAGCAGACTGCTTAAGTTAACGTTTTCCAGATCCGCCAGTAATCTGAAGCTATATGCTCCTAAAAGTTGCTTGCGCTTTACACAAAATGCAGGACACTCACACAAGAGGTGTTTAATTGATTCTTTTTCCTCCGCATCATGACAGCTCATACAATAGTCATTATACTTCGCGCCAATAGTTTTTGCAAAATCGCCTATCAGACAGCGACCCGTTATAGCAGATATCAGGAGTGATATCTGACGTCTCGAGAACATTAGCATATCTAGTGTGCGGTTTAAGTTGAAATGGGGCCATATTTGCTTGGTGTCGTTACAACCCTTGCAATTCTCCCATCGAACATTTGCCATCCTAACAGCCTTCTCACGCAGCATGAGCTTGCAGGTAGCTAGGGGCATACCAACAAATTCCAGTTCCCCTGGAATATGTAAGGTAGTCCCTAGCCTTGCCAACTCATCCGCTTCGCAGTTCCCCGGTATGTTCCTATGGTCAGGCACCCATATTAGGTGAATATTGTACTGCTCAGCCATCTCATTGAGAGATTTGCGGCAGTCGATGGCCGTTTTCGAGTTGAGGAACACAGAGTCCAAGGATTTTATTGCAGGTTGACTGTCTGAGTATATATTAATGCCAATATTTGTTGGAACATTACTTCTCAGCCAATTCGCCACCTCTCTTATTGCTAATATTTCAGCCTGAAAAACACTACAGTGAATTAGGTAATCTTTTCGCTATTCGAATTTCCAGATCTTTAGAATATACTCCGAACCCCACTTGTCCATTCAATTTGGAGCCATCAGTATAGAAATCTATATATCTTTTATTCCCCGGGGTCTGTGTACACCACGCCTCACTGTTGGGAATTAGAGTTTCAAACTTTTCGTCGAAAAGTTGTTTTGCCAGGGTATAATCCACTACGTTAGGCACATCTGGCATTATTTTGAGGACCGAACTATGACCGTACATTTTTTCCGACCACAGCGATAGCTCGCGCAACCGCACAGCCGTTGTTGCAGCTGACTGTTTGGCCAAAATGTCTAAAGGCAATAGATGTAGCATGACATTAAGGGAGTCTGTTCCTGTCTTACTAAATGCGCCTGAGATACATAGTGCCTTACTTCAGCCACCCTGTATATCCAGACTGAAGAATGATATCAATACGTCTTTCCTTTATTATGCAATTCCTCTCGCAACAATGAGAAAATTTTCTGCACTCATTCACATCACTGTTTCTAACTGCATTTGTTTCAGAATACTAGATGGTCACATTTACCAGGAAAATGTATTGCTTACTTGCGAATGACAATGTGCATGTGTTTGTGTAGGTGTATTCTTGGCTAAGTGTCTCGTACACGTTTATGCCTAGGATAATAAAACTCTTCATAGTTTTTTACATCCGCAAAGAGTTGTGAAGTAAAAACTTAACTATGGTTACAAATAGGCACTAAACGAGGTAAAACACGAATGAATACAAACACACACACACATACATCAAAGATGAGTACAAACACTTACTTTCTCACACACACACACCTAATGGTAGCATCCATGCATATTAACACATTGAAGAAAGAAAACACAAACAAACACCAACACAACAGCTTCATTGCGAGACATTTGCCGGAGTATACTACATACTACATGATCATGGCCCATAACACTTCGAAATGGGCTATAAAATACACACACTGACATATCCAACCGGTAAACACACGTTCATCTCCTCACTCATTTTGATGGATACGAACTGTTGGAAAAATCGATGGAAAAAAGGCATTAAGTTGTGGTATAGGATGGCGTCATTTACTACAAGCTCCTGCTTGTGCATAGGAGGTCTTATTGCCACCTTCCCCATCGTCGTGATGTGAGAAAAACTTGAATACAAATACCTGGTGCATATTTTATGGATAACTTAATCTTTGTAAATACTATGGTGGGTATACACAGTCTGTGTCTAAGTGAAATGGAAATTCAATGTAATTTCAAATTTTTTCCTTGAATTTGGTCTAGAAATATGCTTAGCGTAATTTCTTAAGAAGATATAACTTTTTTCGGACCTCTTAGAAAAAGCAAGTTTCGAACATTGTGGAATGAGCAATAAACGATCCTGAAATTACAGCATTATTTAAAGACAACGGCAAATTATATTGCCGAAAATTTTGTTCCAGAGAAGAAAAAAAGGCATTATGAACATTTCGCATCCTCCAGATGTGTACTAAATTGTATGGAAATACAATTTAGTTGAAATATATTAAACCTTCCATGGGGTCTTAACGGTCATGGTAACCAAATCCAAACAAATGTAGAAATCATGCGATACATACTCGCATAAGATTATTAGGGGAAATTTTTGAAAATCAAGCGATACATATATATGGGAGCTATATCTAAATCTAAACCGATTTGAACGATATTTTGCAGGTATGTTGGGTACCACAGAATGTTACCCTGTGCGAGTAAGTGTAAGTACGTATTCTTTTCGGGCAAGAAAAGACACTGGAGAAAAATTTTGAAATTGAATAGAGAAAAGTAGTTAAAAAAAAAGAGTCATATTAGAAACTATAGAAACAGAGAGTTTGAAAAAAAATTATTAGAAAAATTTTGTTAGAGAAATAGGAAGCCTGCAAAAAAGAAAAAAAAAAACAAGTATATACGGCCGTAAGTTCGGCCAGGCCGAAGCTTACGTACCCTCCATCATGGATTGCGTAGAAACTTCTTCTAAACACTGCCATCCACAATCGAATTACTTAAGTTGCGGTAACGCTTGCCGATGGCAAGGTATCTTAAAACCTCCTAACACCATCTTCTAAATTGTATGTAAGTCCATACGTGGTATATATTAAATCAAAAAAGATCGATCCAATACGTATATAATTCAGTTTGACAAAGTAGACATAAAATTTGACAAAATTTTCTACAGAAATAAAATTTTAACAAAATTTTCTATAGAAATAAAATTTTCACTAAATTTTCTATAGAAATAAAAATTTTGACAAAATTTTCTATAGAAAGAAAATTTTGACAAAAAAATCTACAGAAAAAAATTTTAACAAAATTTTCTATAGAAATAAACATTTGACAAAATTTTCTATAGAAATAAAATCTTGCAAGATTATTTTTGGCTCGAGTGGCAACCATGATTATGAACCGAATAAAATTTGAACAAAATTTTCTATAGCAATAAAATTTTGACAAAATTTTCTATAGAAATAAAATTTTGACAATGATGAAAATTTTATTATGAACCGAATAAAATTTTAACAAAATTTTCTCTAGAAATAAAATGTTGACAAATTTTTCTATAGAAATAAAATTTTGACAAAATTTTCTTTAGAAATAAAATTTTGACAAAATTTTCTATAGAAATAAAATTTTGACAAAATTTTCTATATAAATAAAATTTTGATAGATTATTTTTGGCTCTAGTGGCAACCATGATTATGAACCGATATGGACCAATTTTTGTGTGATTGGACCAATTTTGGTATGGTTGTTAGCGACCATATAGTAACACCACGATCTTAATTTTAACCGGATCGGATGAATTTTGCTCCTCCAAGAGGCTCCGGAGGTCAAATCTGGAGAACGTTTTATATGGGGGATATATATAATTATAGACCGATATGGACCAATTGTGGCACGGTTGTTCAAGATCATATACTAAAACCATGTTCCAAATTACAAACAGATTGGATGAAATTTGCTTCTCTTGGAGACTTCGCAAGCCAAATCTGGGGATAGGTTTATATGGGGGCTATATATAATTATGAACCGATGTGGACCAATTTTTGCATGGTTGTTAGAGACCATATACCAATACCATGTACCAAATTTCAGCCGGATCGGATGCAATGTGCTTCTCTTTGAGGCTTCGCAAGCCAAATCTGGAGATCGGTTTATATGGGGTCTATATATAATTATAGACCGATGTGGACCAATTTTTGCATGGTTGTTAGAGACCATATACCAACATCATGTACCAAATTTCAGCCGGATCGGATGAAATTTTCTTCTCTTTGAGGCTCCGCAAGCCAAATCTGGGGATCGGTTTATATGTGGGCTATATATAATTATGGGCCGATGTGGACCAATTTTTGTATGATTGTTAGAGACCATATACCAACATCATGTACCAAATTTCAGCCAGATCGGATGAAATTTTCTTCTCTTTGAGGCTCCGCAAGCCAAATCTGGGGATCGGTTTATATGGGGGCTATATATAATTATGGACCGATGTGAACCAATTTTTGCATGGTTGTTAGAGACCATATACAAACACCATATACCAAATTTCAGCCGGATCGGATGAAATATGCCTCTGTTAGAGGCTCCACAAGCCAAATCTGAGGGTCCCTTTATATGGGGGCTATACGTAAAAGTGGACCGATATGGCCCATTTTCAATACCATCCGACCTACATCAATAACAACTACTGGTGCCAAGTTTCAAGTCGATAGCTTGTTTCGTTCGGAAGTTAGCGTGATTTCAACAGACGGACGGACGGACGGACGGACATGCTTAGATCGCCTCAGAATTTCACCACGACCCAGAGTATATATACTTTATGGGGTCTTACAGCAATATTTCGATGTGTTACAAACGGAATGACAAAGTTAATATACCCCCATCCTATGATGGAGGGTATAAAAATGAAATAATTTTATAATAATTTAACTAAGAAAACGAAAAAAAAGGAAGATTTCAATAGCCATGTGCCTTTAGAAAAGGAGGAAATTTTGAATAACCGACACCAAGAATTTTAAATTACCAATAATATCAATTATCGCCTACTTTTAATTTAAAAGCGAAGCACGCCCGGCCGCCAATCTCTAGAATTGAATGAGAGACATTTTGGAAATACGTTCGAGGATAAAATGCTGAATGGGCACGGGTCAACTTTTATTGAAACCAAAATCTAAATCAACTATTTAATCTACGTCGAGCCTCATTTCAATATCGCCTTCTTAATTAAACTACAAAGAAGAAAGCTTCATTTCATTATCGCCTTCTTAATTGAATTACAAAGAAGAAAGAAATTGTTGAAAACCTCGAGAGGAAAAGGAGCAAAATTTTAAACCCGTCATAGGATGATGGAAATAACTACTACTGATACAGATTTTTACACTATATAAGTATTTAAGTTATTTGTCCATATTATTACACATATTTATCATTTCATATAAACATTTTCTACCATTTAAACGGCTTCAAGATCCTCCATCAACAGGCCTGGTGACAGCGAGGGATATCTTGGGTAAGTCCGACCATATTTATGTTCATTATTTCTATATATTCATTATTACTTCTTTACTACATTATTACTCGTGAACTACTACAACAACAATTTACCTTTAAATTTACACTAACTTTATTATCCTAGAATATTAGGTCATAATTCGATAGATTTTTGTACTTACCATTTCATTGCTTACTAAACCCTTATCCACTTGTATAATTTTCCATCCGTTTGTTAAATATACATATTAAACTGATTCGACTTTAAAATGAATTGCTAACTTTCATTTCGATAGTGCGAAAGGTAATGACGGTTAGATAAAGGATTCGTAATTCGTGGGCTGATATTGGTATGTCACCAGGTAGGACGGGTAAAGAAATATGAGCCGCAGTTAAACACCTAAGCCGGCTCGCCTCAGTTAACGCCACTTTCATTTTTCGGTATCTACTACAAAGTTTTTGAGGCATGTCAAATACACATGTACATACACACACACATACCTTTAAGAGCTACCTTATCTTCTTAATTTCTGTAAACGGATCCGTAATCTATCTCTGAAGGAAAACGAACTCTCCCAAGACTGAGCAAGGCCGAGAGCCAGAAGGTAGCCATTTCCGGAGGAGACAGATTTATCGAGAGGATCGTTAAATAAGATCGGTTATAAATAAGGCTATTACGACTAAATTTTTGAAAATCGGGCAATGCATATATATCGGAGCTATATCTAAATCTGAGCCGATTTCCATGATTTTATTCCACATATTGTTAGTACTATAAACGATTAGAGTAAACCAAATTTAAGGAAGATCGATTGATAAATTTGGGAAAATTGGGCGATACATATATATGGCAGCAATAGCTAAATCTGAACCGATTTCGATGAATAAAAAAGTAATAACAAGTATATACGGCCGTAAGTTCGGCCAGGCCGAATCTTATGTACCCTCCACCATGGATTGCGTAGAAACTTCTACGAAAGACTGTCATCCACAAATTTCAACTCACATGGTTGTTAAATATCATATACTACCACCACGTACCAAATTTACACCAGATCGGATGAATTTTGCTTCTCCAAAAGGCACCGGAGGTCAAATCTGGGGATCGGTTTATATGGGAGCTATATATTATTATGGACTGATAGGAACCAATTCCTGCATGGTTGTTGGATACCCTATACTAACATCACGTACCAAATTTCAACCGAATGGGAAGAATTTTGCTCTTCCAAGGTGCTCCGGAGGTCAAATCTGGGGATCGGTTTATATGGGGCCTATATATAATTATGGACCGATATCGACCAATTTTTGCATGGGTGTTTGAGGCCATATATTAACATCACGTACCAAATTTCAACTGCATCAGATAAATTTTGGTCTTCCAACAGGCTCCGAAGGTCAAATCTGGTGATCGGTTTATATGGGGGCTATATATAATTATGGACCGATGTAGACCTATTTTTGTATGGTTGTTAGATACCATATACTAACACCATGTACCAAATTTCAGCCGGATCGGATGAAATTTGCTTCTCTTAGAGGCTCCGCAAGCCAAATCGGGGGATCGGTTTATATGGGGGCTATATATAATTATGGACCGATATGGACCAATTTTTGCACGGTTGTTAGAGACCATATACTAACACTACGTACCAAATTTCAGCCAGATCGGATGAAAATTGTTTCTTTTAGAGGCTCTGCAAGCCAAATCGGGGGATCGGTTTATATGAGGGCTATATATAATTATGGACCGATGTGGACCAATTTTTGCATGGTTGTTAGAGACCATATACTAACACCATGTATCAATTTTCAGCCGGATCGGATGAAATTTGCTTCTCTTAGAGGCCTCGCAAGCCAATTTTGGGGGTCCGTTTATATGGGGGCTATACGTAAAAGTGGACCGATATGGCCCATTTGCAATACCATCCGACCTACATCAATAACAACTACTTGTGCCAAGTTTCAAGTCGATAGCTTGTTTCGTTCGGAAGTTAGCGTGATTTCAACAGACGGACGGACGGACGGACATGCTCAGATCGACTCAGAATTTCACCACGACCCAGAATATATATACTTTATGGGGTCTTAGAGCAATATTTCGATGTGTTACAAACGGAATGACAAAGTTAATATACCCCCCATCCTATGGTGGAGGGTATAAAAAGTATATACGGCAGTAAGTTCGGCCAGGCCGAATCTTATGTACCCTCCACCATGGATTGCGTTGAAACTTCTACTAAAGGCGGTCATCCACAATTGAATTACTTGGGTTGCGATGGCAGGGCATCTTAAAACTTGTGCTATATGTAACTATAGATCGATATGAACCAATTTGGCATGGTTGCGATCGGCCACATACTAGCGAAATGTACCAAATTTCAACCTGATCGGAAGAATTTTGCTCCTTTAAGAGGCTCCGGAGGCCAAATCTGGGTATCGGTTTGTATTGGAGCTATATATAATTATGGACCGATATGGACCAATTCTGACATGGTTGTTAGATACCACATACTAACACCTCGTACCAAATTTCAACCGGATCCGATGAATTTTGCTTCTCCAAGAGGCTTCGGATGTCAAATCTGGGGATCGGTTAGGTTAAAGTGGCAGCCCGATTAAGATTCAGGCTCACTTAGACTATTCAGTCCATTGTGATGGGGATCGGTTTATATGGGGGCTATATATAATTATGGGCCGATATGGACCAATTTTTGCATGTTTGTTAGAGACCATATACTAACACTATGTACCAAATTTCAGCCAGATCGGATGAAAATTGTTTCTTTTAGAGGCTCTGCAAGCCAAATCGGGGGATCGGTTTATATGAGGGCTATATATAATTATGGACCGATGTGGACCAATTTTTGCATGGTTGTTAGAGACCATATACTAACACCATGTATCAATTTTCAGCCGGATCGGATGAAATTTGCTTCTCTTAGAGGCCTCGCAAGCCAATTTTGGGGGTCCGTTTATATGGGGGCTATACGTAAAAGTGGACCGATATGGCCCATTTGCAATACCATCCGACCTACATCAATAACAACTACTTGTGCCAAGTTTCAAGTCGATAGCTTGTTTCGTTCGGAAGTTAGCGTGATTTCAACAGACGGACGGACGGACGGACATGCTCAGATCGACTCAGAATTTCACCACGACCCAGAATATATATACTTTATGGGGTCTTAGAGCAATATTTCGATGTGTTACAAACGGAATGACAAAGTTAATATACCCCCCATCCTATGGTGGAGGGTATAAAAAGTATATACGGCAGTAAGTTCGGCCAGGCCGAATCTTATGTACCCTCCACCATGGATTGCGTTGAAACTTCTACTAAAGGCGGTCATCCACAATTGAATTACTTGGGTTGCGATGGCAGGGCATCTTAAAACTTGTGCTATATGTAACTATAGATCGATATGAACCAATTTGGCATGGTTGCGATCGGCCACATACTAGCGAAATGTACCAAATTTCAACCTGATCGGAAGAATTTTGCTCCTTTAAGAGGCTCCGGAGGCCAAATCTGGGTATCGGTTTGTATTGGAGCTATATATAATTATGGACCGATATGGACCAATTCTGACATGGTTGTTAGATACCACATACTAACACCTCGTACCAAATTTCAACCGGATCCGATGAATTTTGCTTCTCCAAGAGGCTTCGGATGTCAAATCTGGGGATCGGTTAGGTTAAAGTGGCAGCCCGATTAAGATTCAGGCTCACTTAGACTATTCAGTCCATTGTGATGGGGATCGGTTTATATGGGGGCTATATATAATTATGGGCCGATATGGACCAATTTTTGCATGTTTGTTAGAGACCATATACTAACACCATGAACCGAGCCAGATCGAATTTTAGCTTCGATCGGGTTAAGTCGGGCTCCATCCCTTTTTGAAAATTGGATCAAACAAATCGGAGAACTGTTCGACAATTTTCAGAAAAGGTTAAAGTGGCATCTAGACAAAGATCCGTATATTTTCCGATATTTGACTGTGGAAGAGACGCCTCGTTTGTAAAACAATAGAGTGAAATCTAAACTTCTCCAATTTACAAGAGGGTGTATATTCTCACAAAATATATCTTCCCAGCAAAAAGATTTGGAAGTTCTTCTAAAGGCACAACTTTATAAGCATGTTCTTTATTTTAACTACCAAGGAAGTTCTTTTAATGCAATTTTTTATAACTTGGTTTTTTCATACCTTTAATGGGTAATTTTAACTTTTTTGGTTTCATATAAGGGGTGATACGGTCAAAATTTGGTCAAGGGAAAACGCGTGTAAATCGGTGAAATCGTTTATTTAAAAAATCAAATTAAATTTCTTTTTCAAGTTCAATTAGTATAAAATTCAGGAAAAATATTCAGTTAGGCTTTCGCTTTTCCAAATCCGAATTGCCGGGCCTCACGCTTGACACCTGCCATCAGATTTTGTACAGCCACCTTGTCCACCTTCTTCGCAGCAGAAAGCCAGTTTGCCTTGAACTGCTGCCCGTCCTTAGGAGTTTGTTTGGTCTTCTTTAGGTTCCGCTTGACAATAGCCCAGCATTTCTCAATTGGGCGGAGCTCTGGCGTGTTGGGAGGGTTCTTGTCCTTGGGAACCACCTGCACGTTGTTGGCGGCGTACCACTCCATGGCCTTTTTACCGTAATGGCAAGATGCCAAATCCGGCCAAAACAGTACGGAACCACCGTGTTTCTTCCGGAAAGGCAGCAGACGTTTATTCAAACACTCTTTCACGTAAATTTCTTGGTTGACAGTTCCGGAAGCTATGAAAATGCTGCTTTTCAAGCCACAGGTACAGATGGCTTGACAAACCAGATATTTCTTTGCGAACTTTGACAGTTTTATGTGCTTGAAAATATCTGCTACCTTTCCCCTTCCTTTTGCCGTATAAAACTCCTGTCCCGGAAACTGCTTGTAGTCGGCTTTGACGTAGGTTTCGTCGTCCATTACCACGCAGTCAAACTTCGTCAGCATAGTCGTGTACATCCTCCGGGATCGCGCTTTGGCCGTCGTATTTTGTTTATCATCGCGATGTGGAGTCACTACCTTCTTGTAAGTCGATAGTCCGGCTCGTTTGCACGGTTGTAGACGATACACCCAGCTTATTTGCGGCATCTCGGAGAGAGAAGTTAGGGTTTCGCTTGAAACTACCGGCAACTCTCTTTGTCGTCTCAGCGGCTTCCGGTTTTCGATTTCCCCCCGATCCAGACTTCCTGGCTGTCGACAAACGTTCCCCAAACACTTTAATTACATTTGTAACGGTTGATTTGGCAACTTTTAGCGATTTTGCCAGCTTTGCGTGCGAGTAGCTCGGATTTTCGCCTTCAAAATGAGGGGTGTTCAGGTTTTTTAAATGCAAAATTGAATGAAATACGTCAAGTTTATATTGACCAAATTTTGACCGTATCACCCTTTAGGTTAAAAACAGAGTAAGAATTGATAAAATGATACAAATCGATTAAATTGTGAATTTTTGGAAATATGTTATTTGAAGTCAAACGTTTCCGACTAGCCTTAGAATCCATTAAAAATTATAAAAAATTATAAAAATTATTTATTTGACAAAATATCACAGAATTTTTTAATTTACATCCAAAACATTGAATTCGGATCACACCTAAAGAAGTGATGCAAATACAGTGCAACGGCTGTTGAAATGGAGGACTTCCGTCCTAGGATAAGCCCATGTTTAATTCATCGCTTCTACGTCAATTTTGCACCACTTCCGGATCCAAAAAAAAAAACATTTTCATTACTTTTTTGGCGACGCTTTTTTTGCTGGGTTATGATTCACAAGAAATTGATGTGGCATGTAGATTGTCGTGACGTAGTTCATCATGATGCCCACTATTTCTGTTATGCGATACTTAGTCCAGGTAGCTGTATAGTTTATCCCACAAACCATCTCTTGGGTAAATATTGAGATTCGTACAAACTCATTCGATTCTCGAAAGGTGTCAATGGTTCATTGTCATTTTAGAACTACTCAGTGATAAGTATGTAGAGCCTTCATCAACATCAGCATATACAACCAAATCTTCAACCAATTCAGCATCGGTGCATTAACAGTTGGTATTGTCATCTTCATTGTCATCATCCACTAGTAATCTCAACGTTTGTTTGCGAAAGAATATGCCGATTTTCCTGTTCTTGAGTAGGTGTCGTTGATTCATCTTCCTCATCAAGGGTATATTGTTCATTTTCTTCTTCTTTAATTTCAAATGAATTTTGAAATTAAAGTAACGTCTTTAATTTCGAAATTCATTTTATATTCTTTGATACATTTAAGATCCATTAAAGGTAGCTACAACATCTTGTCAATATCAATTCAATGTCACATGGCTGTATAGTTTCTCCCACAAACCATATCTTGCGATGCACAACAAAGTGTTGTGGCATGAACGAAACACATCAGCAACAATGATTATCACCACGTAGTCCATCATCGCCCCTGCAATTTCTATAGCTGCAAAAATCCTGTTATGAGAAATTTAGTCCAGAATTTTATTTTCTCCATTCACTTCACTTCACTTTCTTTTAAAATCCTGTCATTGCTTATGTCGTTGATGCCAATTGAAGGGCGTAGAAATCAGGAAAATCATTTTTATCATCTCCGTAAAGTGTTGGGGTTTTACAAGGTTTATGAGAATTGTGGGACTACGATATTATTATTCTCTTATAGCTTTGCCAATGTGATTAAAGGAGAAAGGACTCTATTTTTTATTATCATCATCATTGTCATCAGTCGAATAGAAAACATAAAATTGTGAAGCCAGTGGACAGTTTAACCTTAATTTGGAATTTAAAAGTCACATCAAATTAACGAGTTTAAGGAATACGGGATTCAGAAGGATATATTGCAAAAGTATGGAAAATTTGAAGATAGAAATGGTGCTATTTTACAATTAAGCTACATCAAAACGGGAAGCTATTGGCGAAATCGGCAAAGAAAGTTGAATTTAAAAACAATTTAGGCCGTTGACTAAAATTTTTTTTTTCGAAATTTTCCACAGTCCAATGTAAGTTTCCTTATCCCAAAGATGCAAAATAAGTATTATCTTATTTTTGAGCATTTCAATACCAACCACCTTAGAATGGTGATGGGGGTTAATAAGTTTACCATTCCGTTTATAACACATCAAAATATCGAATTCCAACAACATAAAGTATATATTCTTGACAAGGAAAAAACTCTACGACAATTTAATCATGTCCGTTTGCCTTTCTATTGTAATCACGCTACATCTTAAATTATTATTATCATCCTGAAATTGGGCGTAGGTTCGCTGTTTGTCTGCACCATAGATAGTGCGAGAAGCAATTATTTTGGTTTTCTACTTTACTTTATTGAAGTATTTTAGATTTTTCATAATATAATATTTTTAAATTTTTACTCAAATTGTTAAAACTTTAAAAATTTTTTTGCTAAAAATTTGTTTATATACAACATACAAAATGCCAACCACATCGATTTAAATTTATAAAGATTTTTATATTGTACTACACTGTAAAAACAGTGAACCCACCAGGATGAAAACTTTTGGTTGATTTTAGAAAATTTTAAATATTTTCAGAAAACTGCAAACGCTGGAATCACGCCGATATTACAACAATAAGTAACTATTTTTCGACAAATTCAAGAAAATTTATTAGACATAAATAATTTTTTTCACTTGTTGAAAAAAAGTTTGAAGGCAAAAATTGGAGTTCAAAATTGCAAGAATGTCTTTAGTGACATAGGAAGTTCATGATGGACGCATTTGTAGCAAAATTTACAAATTTAAAGAAATAATGAACTATTTTGTGAGATATACGAATGTAGTAAATCTTTGTGCTTAATTTGTGTATAATTATTTCCCGTTTTTTAGTTCATTTAACAAAAGTCCGCTAAAAATTATTAGTGTAAAGCAAACATTCTCCAAACATAACAATTCCATGAACTAAAATAAAGTTAAATTGGCTTTAGAGAGTTCACTTTTTTTTGAGTGTAGTTAAATCCGGCCCGCTTCCTTGAGCATTTCCGTGTGTTTTTTTTTATAACCTCCACCATAGGATGGGGGTATATTATCTTTGTCATTCCGTTTGTAACACATGGAAATATTGCTCTAAAACCCCATAAAGTTATATATTCTGGGTCGTGGTGAAATTCTGAGTCGATCTGAGCATGTCCGTCCGTCCGTCTGTTGAAATCACGCTAACTTCCGAACGAAACAAGCTATCGACTTGAAACTTGGCACAAGTAGTTGCTATTGATGTAGGTCGGACGATATTGCAAATGGGCCATATCGGTCCACTTTTACGTATAGCCCCCATATAAACGGACCCCCAAATTTGGCTTGCGTTTGCTCTAAGAGAAGCAAATTTCATCCGATCCGGCTGAAATTTGGTACATGGTGTTAGTATATGGTCTCTAACAACCATGCAAATATTGGTCTAAATCGGTCCATAATTATATATAGCCCCCATATAAACCGATCCCCAGATTTGGCTTGCGGAGCTTCTAAGAGAAGCAAATTTTATCCGATCCGGCTGAAATTTGGTACATGGTGTTAGCATATGATTTCTAACACTCATGCAAAAATTGGGCCACATCGGTCCATAATTATATATAGCCCCTATATAAACCGATCCCCAGATTTGGCTTGCGGAGCCTCTAATAGAATCAAATTTCACCCGATCCGGGTGAAATTTGATATACTTACGTGGGTAAGTATATGGTCTCTAACAACTATGCAAAAATTGGTCCACATCGGTCCATAATTATATATAGCCCCCATATAAACCGATCCCCCGATTTGACTTGCGTAGCCTCTAAGAGAAGCAAATGTCGTCCGATCAGGCTGAAATTTTGTACATGGTGTAAGTGTATGGTATCTAATAACCATGCAAAAATTGGTCCACATCGGTCCATAATTATATATAGCCCCTATATAAACTGATCCCCAGATTTGACCTCCGGAGCCTCTTGGAAGACCAAAATTCATCTGATTCAGATGAAATTTGGTAAGTGGCATAATATATAGCCTCAAACACCTATGCAAAAATTGGTCGAAATAGGTATATAATTATATCTAGCCCCCATATAAATCGATCCCCAGATTTGACCTCCGGAGCCCCTTGGAAGAACAAAATTTATCCGATTCGGTTGAAATTTGGTACGAGATTTTAGTATATGGTATCCAACAACCATGCAGGAATTGGTTCATATCAGTCCATAATTATATATGGTTTTGGAGCCTCTTGGAGAAGCAAAATTCATCCGATCTGGTTGAAATTTGGTACGTGGTGTTAGTATATGATATTTAACAACCGTTTCTACGCAATCCATGGTGGAGGGTACATAAGATTCGGCCTGGCCAAACTTACGGCCGTGTATACTTGTTTTCACTATAAACAGGCTTAAAAGAGTCAGACAAAGGAGAGGGTCCCTTCTTCGATCATATACCGAAAAATTAAGTAGCAGATCTTTGTCTGGGGGCCTTCCCTAACATTGCCTAGAAATTTCTAGCAAATCGGAGAACTTTGGCCAAATTTTCTTCAAATTTTTAATCCTTTAATGGGAAATATTTAGGTGTTATTTTTTTCTGTGTATTGTCGACTCTGCTCGACCACTTTGCACTTGTTTTAATTTTGTAAGATTGCATGGTCTGACCTTTATCGCAGTCACGTTTCAAAATGTTACTCTTGCTATGTTTAGTGGTAAACTACAACACGATTTGGTTGTGCTATACCTTCCACAAATTTTGTATTTCACGCTGTGATGAATTCTAATGCTTTACTCATCATCGTCCATCTGCAAAAGAAGAATCCATTTAGCATTTCAAAACCCCAGCCCCCACCCCAAAAAAAAAGTAAATGATTGCAAGTCCATTTGCAATGGAAACAAATTTGTTCAAAGTTAATTAAAAATCTTGAACAGATTGAAAGAGGAACCATTAGCAGTAGACTAGGAGGAGCGCTGAAGAAAAATAGTAACAGCGAATGACTACTAAAATTTCTGGTCAGAAGATAGAAGAGCTAAAATGTATGCAAATGCAGTTTGTGGACAATGTTCAAAATATTTTCAAAGAATTTTGCACGGACACACGCAAAACACTTACAGACAAATTGGGAAACTTTGTTCGAAACTTTGTAAAAGTTTCTGTGGACATAGTAGCTAAAATGAAGCATTCCAAGTATCTAACATTTACACTGTACACCATGAATTCTTTTCAGAAGGCAAGTGATGGACTGGCAAAACGGAAAAGTTGAACATTAGTTACGCCACTTATATAGTGTATCTGTTGCAAACAGTCTACTGGTGGTTTGATTTATGAGAATACTAAATAGAATTAGACTTTTACAAGGGGATTTTTGTAATTTTAAGTTTTGTTCTTCATATAGTTTTCGGCAGTGATGACGAGGTTATCTTATAATTGGGGAAAACATATAAGCTGGTGAATCAAACAAATAAAAATAGTGCTGCGCCCGAGCAGCTCAAAGCTTTTGTACACCCTTTTGTGGCTGTGGTTTTGTGGCACAGTTCTCGTAACGAAATTACTGGAAAGGCCTGATCTTCCATCACTAATGGGTCAAGATGTCATGATTGTATCGTCTTTGGGAGAATGTGAAAAAAATAGAGCATAGAGCCACCAGCACTTCAAGGCCCAATAATTCGTTTCTGTCTTATGCGGACGACAGTACATTCAAGGCTCTATTTCGCTGATTCAGCGAGGTAGGCAAGTAGTCGAAACCACTGCTACTTGTAAGAAGCTCTGGAATAGGAATAAGGTTGGCAACTCACTTGCAACTCAGAACTGTGACGAGTATCTTTCCAAGATTACCAGAGGGCAATGAAAGCGGACGGTATTGGAATGCAAACGCATGATGAACGAATACTCGGGACATGCCGGAATAAAAGGAAACATAAAAGCAACCTAGCGATAAAAGCTGGGACCCGAGGGTCGAGTTGGATGACAGGGTACGGAATCAATGCAACGGTGGGAAGGGCGACGAAAATACTATGGGGGGACCCAGATAAAAAAATAGATTGGAGAACTACTCAAGTAGAGTAGTCCGACAGTCAGGAGAATCGTGTACGTAGAATTGATAGCACATCTGTGCCGAATAAGAGCAGCAGAGCTGGTACATGTAGCGAGTGGTGTGAGGATGGTGATGATTTGGAAGGAAAAGGAATTGAGTTCAAAATTGCAAAAATGTCTTTAGTGCTATACGAAATTCAATATGGAATTCTGAACTATTTTATGGGAGACACGAATTTAATAATTCATTTTATTTCATTTGTTCGTATTTATTTAACTTAACTAACGAACAAAAAGAAACAAGTATAGATGGCCGTAAGTTCGGCCAGGCCGAATCTTATGTACCCTCCACCACGGATTGCGTTGAAACTTCTACTAAAGACTGTCACCCACAATCGAATTACTTGGGTTGTGGTAATACTTCCCGATAACAACATAAATTATTTCTTCTTGGCATCGTCTTCTAAATTGTAAGTTAGTTCATACGTGGTATATATTAGACAAAATAAAGGTATATGAACTTACCGATATGAACTTTTGCGCGGTAATTAGAGGGCCAGAATTTAAATATGAGGGTCGCTTTGTATAGGGAGTATATACAATTATGAACCGATATGGGAGAATTTTTGTGTGATTGGGGATCACTTTATCTGAGAGCTATATATAACTATAGACCGATATGGACCAAGTTTGGCATGGTTGTTAGCGACCATATATTAGCACAATGTACCAAATATCAATCGAATCGTATGATGTTTGCTCCTCCAAGAGGCTCCGGAAGTCAATCTTGGGGATCGGTTTATATGGGGGCCACATATAATTATGGACCGATATGGACCAATTTTTGCATGGATGTTATTGACCATATACTTACACAAAATACAGAATTTCAACTGAATCGGTTTTAATTTGATCTTACAATAGGCCCCAAAACCAAATCGGGGGATCGGTTTAATGTGGGATAAATATAATTATGGACCGATATGAACTAATTTTCGCGTGGTAGTTAGAGATCATATACCAACACCACGTACCAAATGTCAACCAGATCGGATGTATTTTGCACCACCAAGAGGCTCCGGAAGTCAAATCTGGGGATCGGTTTATATGGGCGCCATATATAATTATGGACCGGTATGGACCAAATTTTGCATGGTTGTTAAAGATCATACACTAACACAATGTACCAAAATTCAGCCGGATCGGATGAAATTTGCTTCTCTTAGAGGCTCAGAAAGCCAAATCCGGGGATCGGTTTATATGGGGGCTATATATAATTATGGACCGATGTGGACCAATTTTTGCATAGTTGTTAGAGACCATATACTAACACCATGTACCAAATTTTAGCCGGATAGGATGCAATGTGCTTCTCTTAGAGGCTCCGCACGCCAAATCGGGGGATCGGTTTATATGGGGGCTATATATAATTATGGACCGATATGGACCAATTCTTGCATGGTTGTTAGAGACCATATACTAACACCACGTGCCAAATTTCAACCGGATCGTATGAAATTTGATTCTCTAAGAGCCTCCGCGTGCTAAATCTGGGGGTCGGTTTATATGGGAGTGGTCCGATATGGCTTTTGCAATACCATCCTACCTACGTCAATAACAACTACTTATGCTAAGTTTTAAGTCGATGGCTAGTTTCTTGACGAAGATAGAGTGATTTCAATTGACGGACGGACAGACGGGCATGGCTAGATCGACTCAGAATTTCACCACGACCCAGAAAATGGGGACTTAGAGCACTATTTCGATGTGTTCCGGAAACGGAATGACAAAGTTAATATACCGCCCATCCTACTGTGGAAGGTAGGTTAGTTTAGGTGGCAGCCCGATGTATCAGGCTCGCTTAAACTACTCAGTCCATTGTGATACCACATTGGTGATCTTCTCTCCTATCACTGAGTGCTGCTTTTTATAGCCGAGTCCGAACGGGGTTCCACATTGCAGTGTAACCACTTAGAGAAGCTAACATATGAAACGCTCAGAAATGTCTCCAGCATTATTGAGGTGGGATAATCCACCGCTGAAAAACTTTTTGTTCGGTCGAAGCAGGAATCGAACTCACGACTTTGTGTGTGTAAGGCGGGCATTAATGTTAAGGAATATTTCTTAAAACATAATAATTCCATGTACTAAAATTGAGTTAAATTGGCTGTAGTGCCATAGAGAGTTCACTTTTTTCAGTACAGGCAAAAAGTTAACGTGATGATTCGGGACCTGGCCCACCCCGATAATAGGAACTGGAAACAAATTAGGTAGGAAACTCGTTTGGGACACAGATTCCTGGAATAACAGGAGGGTACACGCACAGAAAAACATGTTTGAACATGGTTGCCGCATCCATTTAATGCTTATCTAAAGCATGTAATTGTCGAGAGAACCATGTATTTTGTCTTTGTAAAAATAATTTTCGAGCAGAGAAAAATGTATGCTGGTAATAAGCACTTAAAAGGTTCTCAAATGCCGCAAACCGTTATATTATTTAAATGATAGAATTTGAATTACAATTTTTGACTTTTTTCCTTGATGATATATCTACAAGATGTCACAGAAATACCTTCTGGGTTGTCGATAACCAAACCTAGCAAAGTCCGAATTGTACTATGGAGTACAAGAATGGGCTTCACGGACTAATGACAAGCAATGAAATAAAATACAGACCTCTCGGAGCTTCGATCGAGTATCTCCACTCTCCTGGAAGTTATGATACTACCTACGCGAAGACATAACTACAACATGCCACTGAGAGAAGACGGCGCATGCTGGATATTTTATATATTGTGAAGTTGGTTAATGGTATGATTGACTCAGATTTCTTGATTGGACTCTTGAACTTTGTTGTACCAAGTCGACCAATGAGACATTTTTTGCCCTTGAGACTACCACTATTCAAGTACAACTACGAGGCCAATAGCCCATTGAATCGTCTTATAATTGAGTTTAACCATTCTTTTAATTTATTTTCACTCACTGATTCCATATCTTGTAGAAAACGCGCTATCCTTATGGATTAGATTTGTGCTCTAATGGGTTGTCAACTATAACTATATCGTATTTCGTATTTTATTGTTCCTGTCTGTTCCTGCAATAACTCCCTATTATGCTCCTGTCCATTAACGTAATTTCCTGTGTTCGTTCCTGCTTTCCTTATTCATGCTATCACTGTGTTCCTGATTCCTGCTATCACCATGTTCCTGCAATAACTCCCGTTCAAGCGATATTATTCTCTTCGATTTTATTTTCCATTTCCTTATACTGCTGTGTTCCTGATTCTTCCTGGTTCCTGACTTGTAATTGCCTAAATTTCTTCCTTTCAACATACCTACTATGCTTTGGCGTCATTTCCTGTATCCGTTCCTGCTGTTCTTATTCCTGCTATCACCATGTTCCTGATTCACCCTAGTTGCTGATTCATCCTTATACTGCTGTGTTCCTGATTCTTCCTGGTTCCTGACTTGTAATTGCCTAAATTTCTTCCTTTCAACATACCTACTATGCTCCTACTATGCTTTGGCGTCATTTCCTGTATCCGTTCCTGCTGTTCTTATTCCTGCTATCACCATGTTCCTGATTCATCCTAGTTCCTGATTCATCCTAGTTCCTGATTCTCTTATTTCCTGACCCATAATTCGTCTAATACAAAACCCATTTTATCCCTGGTATCCCAGTTTTTCCGCAATGAATTTACTCCAGCTTTACACTATATTCCCAATTCTTGTTGTAAAATTGTTCCTTATCTTATCGTTTTTTTTTCTCTTCTTTTTTTCTCCTGTTTTTGTTGTTGTTTGTATCCAATTCTTAGTCCCAATCCTGCCTTTAAATCTTCTATTGTTCCTACAATTTCTAAAATAGATTATATAGATATATGTTTTATTTTATTTTATTTTATTTTATTTTATTTTTAATGTATTATAAGCGTCATACTTTTTATTTTACTGTAACCAGCTGCTAATTATGCTGTGTAAATAAATAAATAAATGTCCCTGGGCAGTCATAATTGATCTGCATTATCTAGAGCCCAGGGTCAAGTGTTATAAAGAAGAGCATACGCCTGAACACCGCAACAGCAGCTAACTGAACACCAATTTATCTGGAATTAAAAGCAGCTTTGCTGATGTGTGTCCCGTCTGTAACCAAGATACCAGAATAGCCCGCTTGATATGGATATCCAGAAACGAAAAGGGCGATACATACCACCCACAATAGCTCATAATGCTCGGAAAGAGTGATCTCCCAAGTATCTTGGCGATGGTAAAATAAAGGGTGATACGGTCAAAATTTGGTCAATATAAACTTGACGTATTTCTTTCAATTTTGCATTTAAAAAACCTGAACACTCCTCATTTTGAAGGTATGTGTGTGTAGAATGTTGCTCCTATTTTGATTTTGGAATTCACTCTTCAGTTGTCAAAATGCCGTCCAAGCAAGAAGAGCAGCGTATCAAAATTTTGCTCGCGCATCGCGAAAATCCGAGCTACTCGCACGCAAAGCTTCCAAAATCGCTAAAAGTTGCCAAATCAACCGTTACAAATGTAATTAAACTGTTTGGGGAACGTTTGTCGACAGCCAAGAAGTCTGTATCGGGGGGAATCGAAAACCGGAAGCCGCTGAGACGACAAAGAGAGTTGCCGGTAGTTTCAAGCGAAACCCTAACTTCTCTCTCCGAGATGCCGCAAATAAGCTGGGTGTATCGTCTACAACCGTGCATCGAGCCAAAAAATGAGCCGGACTATCGACTTACAAGAAGGTAGTGACTCCAAATCGCGATGATAAACAAAATACGACGGCCAAAGCGCGATCCCGGAGGCTGTACACGACGATGCTGACGAAGTTTGACTGCGTGGTAATGGACGACGAAACCTACGTCAAAGCCGACTACAAGCAGCTCCCGGAACAGGAGCTTTATACGGCAAAAGGAAGGGGAAGGTAGCAGATATTTTCAAGCACATAAAACTGTCAAAGTTCGCAAAGAAATATCTGGTGTGGCAAGCCATCTGTACCTGTGACTTGAAAAACCGAATTTTCATAGCTTCCGGGACCGTCAACCAAGAAATTTACGTGAAAGAGTGTTTGAATAAACGTCTGCTGCCTTTCCTGAAGAAACACGGTTGTTCCGTACTGTCTTGGCCGGATTTGGCATCTTGCCATAACGGTAAAAAGGCCATGGAGTGGTACGCCGCCAACAACGTGCAGGTGGTTCCAAGAACCCTCCCAACACGACAGAGCTCCACCCAATTGAGAAATACTGGGCTATTGTCAAGCGAAACCTAAAGAAGACCAAAAAAAAAAAAACTGCTAAGGACGAGCAGCAGTTCAAGGCAAACTGGTTTTCTGCGGCGAAGAAGGTGGACAAGGTGGCTGTACAAAATCTGATGGCAGGTGTCAAGCGTGAGGCCCGGCAATTCGGATTTGGAAAAGCGAAAGCCTAACTGAATATTTTTCCTGAATTTTATACTAATTGAACTTGAAAAAGAAATTTAATTTGATTTTTAAATAAACGATTTCACCGATTTACACGCGTTTTCCTTTGACCAAATTTTGACCGTATCACCCTTTAAGTAATAAAATGACTTGTACATGGTGTTGCCAGAAGTGAAGATTTATGGTAGTATTGTCGATTTTAATGACCAAAAATTTTATGTAACCATTTTTGCCGGGAGCCACCGTGGTGCAATGGTTCGCATGCCCGATTTGCATACACAATGTCGTGGGTTCGATTCCTGCTACGACCGAACACCAAAAAGTTTCTCAGCGGTGGATTATCCCACGTCAGTAATGCTGGTGACATTTCTGAGGGTTTCAAGCTTCTCTAAGTGGTTTCACTGGAATGTGGAATGCCGTTCGGACTCCGCTATAAAAAGGAAGTCCCTTGTCATTGAGCTTAACATGGAATCGGGCAGCACTCAGTGATAAGAGAGAAGTTCACCACTGTGGTATCACAATGTACTGAATAGTCTAAGTGAGCCTGGTACATCGGGCTGCCACATAACCTAATCTTGCCCGGAAAATAACGATTGGTTAGATATAACGGAAAGCGTATGAGTCTATGAAATAAAAAATGAAATGCTATTCTGAAAGTTGCGACAGAAGTACTTTCAAATACATTTTTTTTTGTATTAAAGATGATCACTCTGTTGCGAAAATGCTCGATGTAGTTCGCGGTACGAGCCTTAGTTCAAATTATATGCCCATCAAGATATATTTGCTTTGCAGGACTCGGACACGATTCTAATTCCGATTACTTCTTTAAAGGCCATAAATATTTTGATTGGGAATTTTATGAACGATTATGGTTTTGTTGTTTTGACAAATTTCATGATTTTTGATCAACAGTATCTGGCAATACGTCTTTGTAATTTTGTTCCTTAAGCCTATATGGTTAATGTTCCAATAAACTTTCTATTATTTTCACAGAGGAGATGATAATGAAATTATTAACATGAAGCCCCATTAGCTAATCTAACTTATGGTTATCGAATAAATCAACACATTTTTACTTCCCGCCATTGCGACATCATGTAATTTGTTTTATGTGTCATAAATCAAAGGCTCGTTATAAATATATCTCAATTATATTAACTATAACTAATTGTTTTAGTATATAATAAATAGTATCTTAATTAACTTATTTTGATTTTTATGTCATAGTCTTTCAGTTTTTATCAATATTTTATGGCCAAATCCCACGCCACTGTGTCGCAGCGGTAGTACTATCACAGGCTATCAAATACTAGCAATATCCAACAAGAGTGTGGATGTACAGTGATTAGCAAATGTTTTGGTATTCTTACTTATAATATATCTTCATTTTCCAATTGTATTAAATTATCAAAAAATATATATTATTTACGAACTTAATTATATCGTCTTAGAATTTCTCCTCTATGAAGAATATATACTTTATATATAGACTGAAATTGATATTTCGATATGTTACAAATGGAATGACAAACGTATTATACCCAAAACCATTCTATGGTGGTGGGTATAATAAGCATAAAAATTGACTTATTTGACTTTTTAATTCGTATGCAGTACCTTGACTTTTGCTGCTCACTGTACGTATATAAAATGAATGATATAATACGCCGAGACAGACACACACACACACTTAATTCATCAACGCATTCTCCACACACGCCATCACACTATGTCACGCCAATCCAATTCTGTCTCTCTTACTTTGCACTCGTTACGTCTCATCGATGTCATGTGGTTGTGACTACCATAGTTTTCTATTGTGCTTGATTTGTCTCATCGCTGCTATGGAGAGACAATATGGTGCGATTGTTCTGACACCGATAACGTGCTGTAAACGTAAAATGTTTTCACACACATATTAGACGCTTATGTGCAGCAGTTTACGAAACCAATAAATAATCGTATTCTAATAGTTATGAATATGATCCAATAATTTTGAGAATATTATATAGAAATTCAATAGAAGGTGGCAATTGTGTTTGAATTTTGTTTGAATTATTTCAGACAAAGTTATTATAAGCTGGGTCATATGTATTTTAGCACCGTCCATAAGGAACGAGGTAATTCTGAGTTATGAAAACCTGCTCAGAGTAATAATCTGAGATTATTTAATGGCTAATGACTATATTTCAGTTTTTATTTATTTACATATTTTTATTTAATTACATATGGTACAAGTAGGTTATTCCGTTTAAAGGCCGATAGGAAATGAAACCCAGTATATACAGCCGTAAGTTCGGCCAGGCCGAATCTTATGTACCATCCACCATGGATTGCATAGAAACTTGTACTAGAGACTGTCATCCGCAATCGAAGTAATTGGGTTGCGGTAACACTTGCTGATGGCGAGGTATCTTAAAACTTCTTAACACCGTCTTCTCAATTGTAAGTTGGTCCATACGGGGTATATCTTAAACAAAACAAGTATATACGGCCGTAAGTTCGGCCAGGCCGAAGCTTATGTACCCTCCATCATGGATTGCGTAGAAACTTCTTCTAAACACTGCCATCCAGAATCGAATTACTTAAGTTGCGGTAACGCTTGCCGATGGCAAGGTATCTTAAAACCTCCTAACATCATCTTCTAAATTGTATGTAAGTCCATTCGTGGTATATATTAAATCAAAAAAGATCGATCCAATACGTATATAATTCAGTTTGACAGAGTAGAAATAAAATTTTGACAAAATTTTCTACAGAAATAAAATTTTAACAAAATTTTCTATAGAAATAAAATTTTCACAAAATTTTCTATAGAAATAAAATCTTGGTAGATTATTTTTGGCTCGAGTGGCAACCATGATTATGAAATAAAATTTTGGTAGATTTTTTTGATTATGAACCGATATGGACCAATTTTTGTGTGAGTGGACCAATTTTGGTATGGTTGTTAGCGACCATATACTAACACCACGTTCCTAATTTGAACCGGATCGGATGAATTTTATTCCTCCCAGAGGCTCCGGAGATCAAAACTGGAGAACGTTTTATATGCGGGCTATATATAATTATGGACCGATATAGACCAATTCTGGCACGGTTGTTAAAGATCATATACTAACACCATGTTCCAAATTACAACCGGATTGGATGAAATTTGCTTCTCTTGGAGACTTCGCAAGCCAAATCTGGGGATCGGTTTATATGGGGGCTATATATAATTATGAACCGATGTGGACCAATTTTTGCGTGGTTGTTAGAGACCATATACCAATATCATGTACCAAATTTCATGCGGATCGGATGAAATTTCCTTCTCTTTGAGGCTCCGCAACCCAAATCTGGGGATCGGTTTATATGGACGCTATATATAATTATGGACCGATGTGGACCAATTGTTGAACTGTTGTTAGAGACCATATACCAATACCATGTACCAAATTTCATGCGGATCGGATGAAATTTCCTTCTCTTTGAGGCTCCGCAACCCAAATATGGGGATCGGTTTATTTGGACGCTATATATAATTATGGACCGATGTGGACCAATTTTTGCATGGTTGTTAAAGACCATATACCAACATCATGTATCAAATTTCAGCCGGATCGGATGAAATTTGCTTCTCTTTGAGGCTCCGCAAGTCAAATCTGGGGATCGGTTTATAAGGGGGCTATATATAATTATGGACCGATGTGAACCAGTTTTTGCACGGTTGTTAGAAACAATATACCAACACTATGTACCAAATTTCAGCCGGATCGGATGAAATTTGCTTCTCCTTTAGGCTCCACAAGTCAAATCTGGGGACCGGTTTATATGGGGGCTATATATAATTATGGACCGATGTGGACCAGTTTTTGCACGGTTGTTAGATACCATATACCAACACCATGTACCAAATTTCAGCCGGTTCGGATGAAATATGCTTCTGTTAGAGGCTCCGCAAGCCAAATTTGGGGGTCCGTTTATATGGGGGCTATACGTAAAAGTGGACCGATATGGCCCATTTGCAATACCATCCGACATACATCGATAACAACTACTTGTGCCAAGTTTCAAGTCGATAGCTTGTTTCGTTCGGAAGTTAGCGTACTTTCAACAGACGGACGGACGGACGGACGGACATGCTTAGATCGACTCAGAATTTCACCACGACCCAGAATATATATACTTTATGGGATCTTAGAGCAATATTTCGATGTCTTACAAACGGAATGACAAAGTTAATATACCCCCATCCTATGATGGAGGGTATAAAAAGGCCGATTAAATGTATATAATTAAGTTTGACAAAATTTTTAATAGAAATAAAATTTTGACAAATTTTTCTATAGAAAAAAAAAATTGACAAAATTTTCTACAGAAATAAAATCTTGACAAAATTTTGTATAGTAATAAAATTTTGACAACATTTTCTATAGAAATAAAATGTTGACAAAATTTTCTATAGAAATAAAATGTTGACAAAATTTAGTTTAGTGATAAAATTTTGACGAAATTTTCTATAATAATAAAATTTTGACAACATTTTCTATAGTAATAAAATTTTGACAAAATTTTCTATAGAAATAAAATTTTGGGAGATTATTTTTGGGGATCGGCTATATATAACTATAGACCGATACGGACCAATTTTGGTATGGTTGTTAGCGGCCATGTACTAGCCCAATGCACCAAATTTCACCACGTACCAAATTTCAACCGGATCGGGTGAATTTTGCTCTTCCAAGGGGCTCCGGAGGTCAAATCTGGGGATCGGTTTATATGGGGGCTACATATAATTATGGATCGATATGGACCAATTTCTGCATGGTTGTTAGAGACCATATAATAACACCTTGTAGCAAATTTCAGTCAGATCGGATGAAATGTGCTTCTCTTAGAGGCTCCGCAAGCCAAATCGGGGGATCGATTTATATGGAGGCTATATATAATTATGAACCGATGTGGACCAATTTTTACGTGGTTGTTAGATACCATATACTAACACCATGTACCAAATTTCAGCCGGATCGGATGAAATTTGCTTCTCTTAGCGGCTTCGCAAGCCAGATCTGGGGATCGGTTTATATGGGGGCTATATATAATTATGGACCGATATGGACTAATTTTTGCATGGTTATTAGAGACCATATACTAACACCATGTGCCAAATTTCAATAGCTTGTTTCGTTCGGAAGTTAGCGTGGTTTCAACAGACGGACGGACGGACATGCTTAGATCGATTCAGAATTTCACCACGACCCAGAATATATATACTTTATGGGGTCTAAGAGAAATATTTCGATGTGTTACAATGGTGGAGGGTATAAAAAACCCAACCACCTTATTACTAGTATATAAAGTTGTTCGATAAACTGTCAGTTAATATAATACTATATATTTAAACGTTCTTTTAAGAATAACTGATAGGTCTCGAAACTGCATCCTTATTAGGGACACATAGGTCGAAAATCTACTTTTCGACTAGGTATTGTAACCAGAATGAAAATGTCGACTTATCGATTTTTTAAAATTGGAAAAAGTTGAATTTTCAAATTGGCAAAATTTGAAAAAATTGACACTTTAAATTTTTTGAGCAGCGGTTATTATCAACAAGTATATAAGTAGTAAGTTCGGCCGAATCCTAAGTACCCACCACCATGAATCAAATATAATAGTTTACTTTGGAAACTCCAAGCAGATCAGTTCAATCAGAATGCTTCCCGAAGATAAATTTAAAGATTCTTTCTATAAAGACTAGATCAGATTCTGGATTTATAAGAACTAATTTTGTTTTAGTTGTAGAGAAATCATAAACATATTGTGTAAACGATGAAATAAAGCCTTGTTTTGAAATCTTAAATCTTAAGATTTTTATCGCCATTATTTAAATGATTACGAGTAAAATCTGGCAATTTTGCATTTAGTTTCAAGCAATTTTTATGGTCAGTGAGCCTGCTTACCCCCGAGAAGTGAAATCGGTCTATATCGATGCCTTACATCGATATAGACCGTGGCTCACGACAATTTCGGGTGTGCGTGTGATTAACAACTCAAATGTCGTGCGTGAATCACGAAAATAATTTCTTCGTGAGTGTGTGTGAGTAACGAATTTTGGCAAAAATACGCTCACGAAAACAAACCCGCCAACGGACATAAAACGCTTACGAGTTGAATTCATTTATAATTTTAGTGACACCTGAGATGGTAAAATTTAAATAAAGCTCTCGATTTTATGTGTGATCATGTTTTCAGACATGTCCCTAATGTAAATTACTCATAAAATAATTTACTGATAATGTAAATTACTTGACATTTGTCATGAGTCACGGTATTTTTCGTGAGTCACAACATTTTCTTGCATGAAAGAAAGAAAGTGAATACATATTTTTCTTTTCGTTAGTGTGCGTGAGCCCTACCAAACAATATCCGTGCGTGAGTGTGCGTGAGTAAGATTTTTCCATCGTGAGTGTGCGTGAGTACAATATTACTATCGTGCACACCTCTAGTCCTTATGGGGGCTAAACCAAAACATGGACTGATAGGCACTATTTTCGGCACACTCTTTGATTGTCCTAAAATACCTCTAGATACCTCTAGAATTTTAAATCAAGTATTTTTTTTTTTTGATGTTCAAATAAAACTATG
This sequence comes from Haematobia irritans, assembly GCF_050003625.1. NCBI lineage: Eukaryota > Metazoa > Arthropoda > Insecta > Diptera > Muscidae > Haematobia > Haematobia irritans. Next base: position 159,928,615 of record NC_134397.1, on the reverse strand, counting down.
ATGGATACTATCATTTTCGTGATTGAAGACTTTTCAATTAAAGAATTAATTGAATAAATTTTTGATTGCATTAGAAAACAAATTTTTCTGCGTATTCTTCTTTTCATCCAAACGAATTTTCACTTTTTTGTTAAAAATTTAATTTGGCCAAATTCGAATTGAGCCGATTTTCTATTAGTAGAATTTTAAAATTTCATTATGTCAACGATTATGACATTTTCGATTATCTGCATCGACATTTTGAAATCTTCAAAACTGACTAATTGACTTTTAAAATTTAAAGTAAAATCGACAATGTCGGCTTGTTCACTTTTTCTTTAAATCGGTTAAGAAGTGTGGCGAAAAATTTATCGAAAGTGGAATAGTCAAATTCATATAATGCCGACTATTACATTCCTATAATCGACTATTTATCAAAAAAATTTGGCACATGTTCCTAATTTGGGTCAGAATATAACCCTATTGATTTTGGAAGAAATCGGTTCAGATTTAGATATAGCTCCCATATATATCTTTCGCCCGATATACACTAATATGGACCCAGCAGCCAGAGTTTTATACCGATTTGCTTGAAATTTTGTACAAACATATCACTAAGTCGTATAGTAAAGTGTGCAGAATTTGATTGAAATCGGTTCAGATTTATATATAGCTCCCATATATATCTTTCGCCCGATATGGACTTATATGATCCCAGAAGCCAGATTTTTGGCCAAATTTGGTTGAAATTTTGCACTAGGAATACAATTAGTAGTATAGTCAAGTGTGCAAAATTTGATTGAAATCGGTTCAGATTTAGATATAGCTCCCATATATATCTTTCGCCCGATATGGACTAATATGGTCCTAAAAGCCAGAGTTTTGGCCCAATTTTGGTTGAAATTTTGCACAGGGAGTACATTTAGCATTGTAGCTATGCGTGTCAAATTTGGTTGAAATCGATTCAGATTTAGATATAGCTCATATATATATTTTTCGCCCGATATGTACTTATATGGACCCAGAAGCCAGAGTTTTATCGCGATTAGCTTGGAATTTTGCACAAGGAGTATAATTGGTAGTATAGTCATGTGTGCCAAATTTGATTGAAATCGGTTCAGATTTAGATATAGCTTCCATATATATTTCTCGCCCGATATGGACTTATATGGCCCCAGAAGCCAGAGTTTGGCCCAATTTGGTTGAAATTTTGCACTAGGAGTACAATTAATAATATAGTCATGTGCAGGGATCCGGAGCGGAGCGGAGCAAGCCCTTTTTTTGCCGGAGCGGGAGCGGCATTTCTAAAATCCGGAGCGGAGCGGGAGCGGAGCGGTTTCCAAATGAAAAACCGCTCCGCTCCGAATAAAATATTACTTGAATGAAATGTGTAACTTTGAAATTACACTGTGTAGGTAATTTCAAATATAGCTAGTACTTAGCGTAGTGTGAGTAAACGTTTAAAATGTACGATATGTATTTTTGTACGTACGTACATTGGGAAAAACACAACGTGTTTTTTTAGTAATTGTTTTCAAAAACGGCAAATGTCAAAATATATCTCTAGTATGTGTTGTAAAAGTAACAACAGTACTTTCGATCAATTTCATCCCGTATTACTACAAAGATGTTTGTAATGAACGTCAAATAAATGCAATTAAATGATCTTATTTATATTTAATTTTTTAGTTTTCTACACTGAAAAAAATATTGTCGTGAAGTCAAAGATTTCATGTCCTTAGAATAAGAATGCAAATTTTGCTTAACATGGAAGACGCATTTCTCTAAACTTTTGAATGAAGTTGTAATGTCTTTATAATTAAGTGATTTTACTTAAAAATGTGTATCATAACATGAAAGATAAAATTTTTGAGGTAAGGTCAACGTGACTTTAATAATTAAGAAAAATTATTTTTTTTCAGTGTAAGGACATTCATATTTGCTTTACTATTGTACTATATCCTAGCATTCTCTTATTTCTGATACTAGTTCTCGAAAATTTAATTAAAATTATGGATAGTTTCAATTTTGGTTGAAAAATGTGCGCATATACATTTATTTTAATTTTTTTCTCACATTGACTTGATTTGTATTATTGCATGTTATCTACTTTTTTGAGAACGAACATTTCTTAAAAACGCTGTTCGAAAATGTATTTTTGCAATAAAAGGGAAAAAGCGAAATTAGGTAACACTATATCTGGGTAAGAATATTCGTAGGTATACCACGGACTGATTTCGATGGAGGTTGTTGCAAACATAAACATAAACATAAACATACACACACACATTACAAATATAACAGAACCTCTTCTCTACGTCTGTTACAAAACAAAAAAACTTTCGGAGAGTAGTTACTTCTACTCTGTGTATAGACTTTCAATTCCAATCAGCGTTGCCGTTTTGGTCCGATCGGACCAAAATTGGTCCAAAAAATTTCTAATTTTTAAATTTGGTCCGATGGTCGGACCAAACAGAATTTGGTCCATTTTCCTAAATTTGGTTTCTATCACATATTAAATAGTAGATGGTGCACCGCAAAGAATATTGTCGGGAGGCCAAATATTTCACATGCGTAAAATATGAATACGAATTTTGCTTAGAATAGAAAACGTATTTCTCTGAAGTAAAGTTTTTTCCTTGTCTAAAAGTCTCTAAACTTTTCAATGAAAACTGTTTGTCCTTATAGCTAAGTGATTCGACATAAAAATGTGTATCCTAACATGAATGAAAATTTCGTTTTGATGAAGTCAAAATGGATTTAATATTTCTGAAAAAATCTTCAAAATTAATAAAATGTTTCAACACATTGTTTTAAAGTCATTATACCCTAAACCACACAGTGGATAGGGTATAAGTTTGATCTGCCAAAAAATGTCCCTACCAGAAATATTGATTTTAGACCCAATAAAGTATATACCGATCGACTCAGAATCACCTCCTGAGTCGATCTAGCGCTTGGTGTCCGTCCGTCCGTCTGTCCATGTATTTGTTGTTCACAGGATTCCGGTCGCAATTATTAACCGATTTTGATGAAGTTTGGTACAGGGAGTTTTTTTGGGCACAAGGACGAACGCTATTGAATTTGGAAGAAATCGGATCAAATTTAGATATACCTCCCATATATATGTATTGCTAGATTTCGACAAATGGGGTCACGTTGCACATTTTTACTAACCGATCGTCGTCAAATTTAGCACAAAATAATCTTTTGTATCACCCTTTAAGTTTGAAAATTTCATCGAAATCGGTTCAGATTTAGATATAGGTCCCATATATATGTATCGCCCGATTTTGCCAAATTATGTCATAAAACCCTTATTTATCAACCGATCTTACTCAAAGTTTGCTAAATGTAATCTTCTATAGCACTAACTATATGTGCAAAAAATCATTGAAATCGGTTCAGATTTAGCTATAGCTCCCATATATGTACCACCCGATTTTTCTAAATAAAACAAGTAAGGAAAGTCTAAAGTCGGGCGGGGCCGACTATATTATACCCTGCACCACTTTTAGATCTAAATTTTCGATACCATATCACATCTGTCAAATGTGTTGGGGGCTATATATAAAGGTTTGTCCCAAAATTATATTATTATCACTCGATCTGGACAGAATTTGATAGACTTCTACAAAATCTATAGACTCAAAATTTAAGTCGGCTAATGCACTAGGGTGGAACACAATGTTAGTAAAAAAATATGGGAAACATTTAAATCTGAAGCAATTTTAAGGAAACTTCGCAAAAGTTTATTTATGATTTATCGCTCGATATATATGTATTAGAAGTTTGGGAAAATTAGAGTCATTTTTACAACTTTTCGACTAAGCAGTGGCGATTTTACAAGGAAAATGTTGGTATTTTGACCATTTTTGTCGAAATCAGAAAAACATATATATGGGAGCTATATCTAAATCTGAACCGATTTCAACCAAATTTGGCACGCATAGCTACAATGCTAATTCTACTCCCTGTGCAAAATTTCGACCAAATCGGAGTTAAAAATTGGCCTCTGTGGTCATATGAGTGTAAATCGGGCGAAAGCTATATATGGGAGCTATATCTAGATCTGAACCGATTTCAACCAAATTTGGCACGTATAGCAACAATGCTAATTCTACTCCCTGTGGAAAATTTCAACTAAATCGGAGTTAAAAATTGGCCTCTGTGGTCATATGAGTGTTAATCGGCCGAAAGCTATATGTGGGAGCTATATCTAAATCTGAACCGATTTCAATAAAATTTGGTATACTTGACTACACTACTAATTGTACCCCTAGTGCAAAATTTCAACCTAATTGGGATAAAACTCTAGCTTCTGGGACCGTATTAGTCCATATCGGGCGAAAGATATATATGGGAGCTATATATAAATCTGAACCGATTTCAATAAAATTTGGCACACTTGACTCTAGTGCTAATTGTTCTTCTTCTGCAAAATTTTAAGCAAATTAGGGTAAAACTCTGGCTTCTGGGGCCATATAAGTCCATATCGGGCGAAATATATATATGGGAGCTATATCTAAATCTGAACCGATTTCTTCCAAAATCAATAGGGTTCTATTCTGAGCCAAAGCACATACTTGTGTCAAATTTGAAGTCGATTGGACTACAACTGCGACCTAGACTTTGATTACAAAAATGTGTTCACGGACAGACGGACATGGCTATATCGACTCAAGAGCCCACCCTGAGCATTTTTGCCAAAGACACCATGTGTCTATCTCGTCTCCTTCTGGGTGTTGCACGCATATGCACTATTTGTACTATAATTTTCTCGAAGAGGAGCGGGAGCGGAGCGGGAGCGGAGCGGAGCGAAAAAAATGGACCGCTCCGGATCCCTGGTCATGTGTGCAAAATTTGATTGAAATCGGTTCAGATTTAGATATAACTCCCATATATATTTCGCCCGATATGGACTAATATGTTTAGATTTAGATATAGCTCCCATATATAACTTTCGCCCGATATGGACTTATATGGTCCTAGAAACCAGAGTTTTGGCCCAATTTGGTTGAAATTTTGCACTAGGAGTACAATTAGTAGTGTAATCAAGTGTGCTACATTTTATTGAAATCGGTTCAAATTTAGATATAGCTCCCATATATATCTTTCTCCCGATATGGACTAACAAAGTGGTGCAGGGTATAATATAGTCGGCCCCGCCCGACTTTAGACTTTCCGTACTTGTTTTTAATTAAATTTTTGAAAATTAATTTAAATTGGCTAATATTTGATTAGATTAGATATGCTTTAAAGCTTACCCATCGACTTGTTACAGAGACTAATATCGAATCTTAATGAAACAGTCAAGGAAAGGTAACATAATCAGGTAATTTGCAAAGTCAACTTTTCAAAATCCGAAAATCGATCTTTTCGAATTTAAAAACAAATCTTATGGTTAATTTTTACATATTTTGAAAGAGTCGAAAGGTCGATTTTTATCGATTCCTTTAATCATAAGGAATCGATAAAAAATTGTCGCTTCATCCGTATGTCCCAATTTTTTGATAAACCTTTATTAATTTTTAACAAAAATGGAATTTCAATGATCCTTAATATTTCTACTAAAGGCTATTATCTAAACTATTTGTACAAATTTTGAATTTTTTTCCTCAATATGGAAAATATCATTGTCTCACAAACGAACAAATTTTCTCATATTACTAAATTTTCCATTTTTCCTCCCATAAATCCATAAATCAATTGCAACTCATGCACTTAATCGAATTCAATACAATGATCATTGGCAGTGAACAAATAAAACCTTTAAATTGAATTCGGATCTCGGTTTATTGGCTCTCAAACCACATAACGAAAAGGCAAACCAAATAAATATAAACAAAACCTCACTCACACTCGATTAGTTAGTGACCGCCCTGAACCATATAGCACTGTTGCTATTTGCCAGAATATTATTTGGTTGTTTGTCAATAATTTACGTGACTGCAATAAATTTGCCAAGTTATATTTGCCTGACGCTTTTTGGGGTCTTTATTTCATAATCCAAATGGATGATTGTGGTTACATTTTCCAAGTCAATTGTTTCAGCCTTGCATTTTTGGATACTGTTGAAGCTGCATTTGATATCATTTTGAAAATTCGATTTGGGTTTGATTACGTAAACATTTTCACTACACATCATACACAGAAATCTATTGATTTTGACCCATCAATGTTAGCCAACAGAGGGCATAACGATTTGTGAGGATAATGGCAATGTGTGTTGACCTGGTTGGTAATTGAAGCGAGAGTGATACACACATTTTCAGTGCTCTTAAATAAATTGACATTTACGAAATATATCCTCATATTTCGTGATATTTTAATTTATTATTTACTCATGCAAAATAATTAAAATTTTTCTCGTTTATTGTTAGAATATATTATAAACTAGCGTACCCCGGCCCGATTCGCTGCGCCTTCCGAAGCGTATTTGTAGGAACATTTTGCGTTAACTTAGTCAACCATATCCTTTGTGCTGAAAACAAATTCGAAAAGATTTGAATTCTTTCAAACAAATCGGACTACTTGCTTTTTCGTTTTTAGGTACAAATACGGCGGATATGCATATGTAAAACGGTTCGTCTTAAAAAATGTCATACAAATGTCATTAAAAAATGTCATACAAAGAATTGAATTGATTATTTACCGAGTTTCTATTTACGGACAACCCTCTACTTTCAATTTAAGAAAAAACAAGTATATACGGCCATAAGTTCGGCCAGGCCGAAGCTTATGTACCCTCCATCATGGTTTGCGTAGAAACTTCTTTTAAACATTGCCATCCACAATCGAATTACTTAAGTTGCGGTAACGCTTGCCGATGGCAAGGTATCTTAAAACCTCCTAACACCATCTTCTAAATTGTATGTCCATACGTGGTATATATTAAATCAAAAAAGATCGATCCAATACGTATATAATTCAGTTTGACAAAGTAGACATAAAATTTTGACAAAATTTTCTACAGAAAAAAAATATTAAAAAATTTTCTATGGAAATAAAATTTTCACAAAATTTTCTATAGAAATAAAATTTTGACAAAATTTTCTATAGAAATAAAATCTTGGTCGATTATTTTTGGCTCGAGTGGCAACTATGATTATGAACCGAATAAAATTTGAACAAAATTTTCTATAGAAATAAAATTTTGACAAAATTTTCTATAGAAATAAAATTTTGACAAAATTTTCTATAGAAATAAAATTTTGACAATGATGACAATTTTATTATGAACCGAATAAAATTTTAACAAAATTTTCTCTAGAAATAAAATTTTGACAACATTTTCTATAGAAATAAAATTTTGGTAGATTATTTTTGGCTCTAGTGGCAACCATGATTATGAACCGATATGGACCAATTTTTGTGTGATTGGACCAATTTTGGTATGGTTGTTAGCGACCATATACTAACACCACGTTCCTACTTTGAACCGGAACGGATGAATTTTGCTCCTCCAAGAGGCTCCGGAGGTCAAATCTGGAGAACGTTTTATATGGGGGCTATATATAATTATGGACCGATATGGACCATGTTCCAAATTACAACCGGATTGGATGAAATTTGCTTCTCTTGGAGACTTCGCAAGCCAAATCTGGGGATCGGTTTATATGGGGGCTATATATAATTATGAACCGATGTGGACCAATTTTTGCACGGTTGTTAGAGACCATATACCAATATTATGTACAAAATTTCAGGCGGATCGGATAAAATTTGCTTCTCTTTGAGGCTCCGCAACCCAAATCTGGGGATCGGTTTATATGGGCGCTATATATAATTATGAACCGATGTGGACCAATTTTTGCACGGTTGTTAGAGACCATAACTAACATCATGTACCAAATTTCAGCCGGATAGGATGCAATTTGCTTCTCTTTGAGGCCTCGCAAGCCAAATCTGGAGATCGGTTTATATGGGGTCTATATATAATTATTAACCGCTGTGGACCAATTTTTGCATGGTTGTTAGAGACCATATACCAACACCATGTACCAAATTTCAGCCGGATCGGATGAAATATGCTTCTCTTAGAGGCTCCACTAGCCAAATCTGGGGATCGGTTTATATGGGGGCTATATATAATTAAGGATCGATATGGACCAATTTTTGCATGGTTGTTAGAGACCATATACCAACATCATGTACCAAATTTCAGCCGGATCGGATGAAATTTTCTTCTCTTCGAGGCTTCACAAGCCAAATCTGGGGATCGGTTTATATGGGGGCTATATATAATTATGGACCGATGGGAACCAATTTTTGCATGGTTGTTAGAGACCATATACCAACACCATGTACCAAATTTCAGCCGGATCGGATGAAATTTACTTCTCTTTTAGGCTCCGCAAGCCAAATCGGGGGATCGGTTTATATGGGGGCTATATATAATTATGGACCGAGGTGAACCAATTTTTGCATGGTTGTGAGAGACCTAATACCAACATCATATACCAAATTTCAGCCGGATCGGATGAAATATGCTTCTGTTAGAGGCTCCACAAGCCAAATCTGGGGATCGGTTTATATGGGGGCTATATATATTTATGAACCGATGTGGACCAATTTTTGCATGGTTGTTAGAGACCATATACCAACACCATGTACCAAACTTGAGCCGGATCGGATGAAATTTGCTTCTCTTTTAGGCTCCGCAAGCCAAATCTGGGGATCGGTTTATATGGGGGCTATATATATTTATGAACCGATGTGGACCAATTTTTGCATGGTTGTTAGAGACCATATACCAACACCATGTACCAAATTTCAGCCGGATCGGATTAAATATGCTTTTGTTAGAGGCTCCACAAGCCAAATCTGAGGGTCCCTTTATATGGGGGCTATACGTAAAAGTGGACCGATATGGCCCATTTTCAATACCATCCGACCTACATCGATAACAACTACTTGTGCCAAGTTTCAAGTCGGTAGCTTGTTTCGTTCGGAAGTTAGCGTGATTTCAACAGACGGACGGACGGACGGACGGACATGCTCAGATCGACTCAGAATTTCACCACGACCCAGAATATATATACTTTATGGGGTCTTAGAGCAATATTTCGATGTGTTATAAACGGAATGACAAAGTTAATATACCCCCATCCTATGATGGGGGGTATAAAAACGGACAAAGGGGAATCCTCTCCCCACCTTCGCTCCATTCCGACCTGATATCGGACTATCACGTACCCTATATTAATTTCACAACTACTCAATGGTCCCTATAAATTATATCGAAGTAAATCGACAAAGTTTATTTCAATCATATACTAATTTAAAAATCATGTATAATTTTATTCACCTCCTCCCACGTTCCCTGTAAATTTCAAGTAGATCGCAGATGTTTAAATTTTGCTCTATTGTTTTAAAGGGACGTCACGTTCCCCGATACAATATCGACAAACACCGTAGTGAATAGCCCCCTAACCTTTCCAGAAAATTCTTGAAACTTTCCTTCAAGTGTGGGGCAAGGAAGGTTGCCTCTTCGTTCATAACCTTCCCCCACTGCCTTTGTAAATTTCAAGATAACTTAAGATTTTTTTTTGCAGTTTTAGAGGAGGACCTCCTCCCCGACCAAATATCGAAAAGTGATGTAGCGTATCTTTTGTAAACGTCCCAGAAAATGTCAAGCAAATTATAAGCCTAAAGGGGCGGCCTCTCTTCCGTCCAATTATCACAAAATCAGGTATCAACTATTAATATCGTAACCTCTCCCCTGTCCTCTGTAAATTTCAAGTAACTCGGTAAAGTTTAATTGTTTCTCTGTATGTCCTTAAGAGAAGCGGATGTCTCCCTATGCCATTTTATTTTTATTAAAAAATCAGGAACCTGATATAAATTTCATAACCTCATCCATTTTTTCCGTAAACTTTCAGTCGGGGGAGTTTAGTTTTGTCTTCACTGTACTTTAAAAAAAAAGTCGGCCGAAGGGGTGGTCCCCCTCCCCAACCAAAGATCGAAAAATAATGTAGCGGATTTTTGTCTCTATGCCAACCCCAACATTCAATGAAAATTTCAAGCAAATCGCATAATTTTGTTCCAAGTTTCAAAAAGTAGGACCTCCCCCTTGTCCTCTCCCCGTCCACATATGAAATCATCAGGTACCCCATATTAACTCCATAACCTCAGCGCATGTTCTCTGCAAATCTCAGATAATTTAGAGAATTTTAGTTTTTTCACTGTACTTTAAAAAAAAATCGAACAAAGGGGAGGTCCCCCTCCGCCCCCAAATATGGAAATATAAAGTAGCGGATCTTTATCTAGATGCCAACCCCAAACTTCAATGAAAATTTCAAGCAAATCAGTCAACTTTGGTCCAATTTTCAAAAAGTCCGACAATGGGGAGGTCCTCCTCCGCGACCAGGTGTCAAAAAATGGGGTACACTAGTTTCACCACATGAACGCCCCATACGAACTCTGTAAGTTTCAAGTAAATCGGTTCAGCCGTTTCGAAGCCAAGTCGGAATATACAAACAAACAAACAATCAATCAAACAAACAAATAAACAAGTATACACAGCACTAAATTCGGCCGGGCCGAATCTTAAATATCCACCACCATGAACCAAATATTAGGGTCTCCTTTGACATTTCAGGAGGGCTTGAGGACTTGAGGACACTTCCCGAAGATAAATTTAAAGATTTTACCTATGAGGACTATATCAGATTCTGGATTTATAAGAACCATTTTTGTTTGAGTTTTAGAGGAATCATTCTCGATTTGAATTCTTATATCTGTAGAAGTAAAATCTGGAAATTTTACATTGAGTTTCAAGCAATTTTCATGATCAGTGCACCTTCTACACTTTTAAGAAGTGAAGTCGGTCTATATGGAGGCATTACCAAATGGACTGATAAAAACTTAATCCGATACACGTTTTTGTGAGCCTAAACTACCAGAATATTTACAATTTCAGGCAAATCACATAAAAACTACGGTTTCTAGAAACCCAAGGAGTTAAATCGGGAGATCGTTCTTATGGGGGCTATACTAAAATATGGACCGATACTCACCGTTTTTGGCACACCCCTTTATGACCCGAAAATACCTCTAGATTTCCAATTTCAGGCAAATAGGATAAAAAGTTCGGATTCTAGAAGCCCAAGAAGTAAAATCGGGAAATCGATCTATATGGGGGCTATACCAAAATATGGACCGATACGCACCATTTTCGGCACACTTCTTTGTGGTCCTAACATACCTCTAGATTTCCAATTTCAGACAAATTGGATAAAAACTACGGTTTCTATACACCCAAGACCCCAAATCGGGAGGTCGTTTTATATGGGGACCATACCAAAACATGGACTGATACTCACAATTTTTGGCACACGTATTTGTGGTCCTACAATACCTCTAGATTTCCAAGTTCAGGTAAATTGAATAAAAACTGCGGTTTCTATAAGCCCAAGAAGTAAAATAGGGAGATCGGTCTATATGGGGGCTATACCAAAATATGGACCGATACTCACAATATTTGGCACACGTATTTGTGGTCCTACAATACCTCTAGATTTCCAATTTCAGGTAAATTGAATAAAAACTGCGGTTTCTATAAGTCCAATAAGTAAAATCGGGAGATCGGTCAATATGGGGACTATACCAAAACATAGACCGATACTCACCATTTTTGGCACACCTCTTTATGGTTATAAAATACCTCTAGATTTCAAATTTCAGGCAAATTGGATAAAAACTACGATTTCTATAAGCCCAAGACTCCAAATCGGGAGGTCGGTTTATATGGGGACTATATCAAAACCTGGACCGATATAGCCCATCTTCGAACTTGACCTGTCTGCAGACAAAAGACGAGTTTGTGCAAAATTTCAGCACGATTGCTTCATTATTGAAGACTGTAGCGTGATTACAACAGACAGACAGACGGACATCGTTATATCGTCTTAGAATTTCTCCCTGATCAAGAATATATATACTTTATATAGTCAATGTAAAATTCATTGGAGATGATCCAAGTTTGCACTACTTCCGGATCACAATTTGGGGATCCGCACTACTTTTTTGGCAGCTCTTTTTGCTGGGAGATTAAATTAACCGTCATCCATAAGTTTTTGGTATATTTTAATAATTTTCCATATTTCAAGGGCGTTTTGGTTTCTCAAAAAAATATGTTGCCTTGATGTTACACTACTTTTTCCCTCATTGTATTTTCGGCCAAATGATAGCGTCATTCGAATGTTATTATTCATTCGTAATATTGTGCGGGATACAGGATCCAGGATCCAAAATCTATGACAGTGTCCTTCATATTTTGCACTTAATTTAGAGAAGGTTGCGCCTTTTATCCCAATCGAAATCGTCATAAGTCATGAACTGACACGATATCCATTACTTGCTTAAATGTAAATTTTTCTAATCATAAAACTTCATTACCATATTTTTATGTGCAAACTTTTATATACATTTATTATGCACTTCAAGTTCTATAATAAATAATGCATACCTTTTAGTATTTCTCAACTGTTTCTTCACATTTTAACTCGCTACATAGACGACCAACTGGAATATTTCTTCTTGGTACGCCATTCGAGGTCATAAATTTTGTGAATGCATAAAAAAAGAATTAAATATGAATAATAAAATTGAAAAGCGAATAATATGCACAGTGAGATAGTTTGTGGTTATTAAAATTTTATAAATGAAATTTAAAATAAATTAGAATAAAACTGTATAAACTACAGCTTAACAAACAATGGGAAAGTATACTTGGCAAAGCCCTTTGGACTGCAAGACGGTTGGATAGACGATGGTTTCGGAACAGCCACATTCCTCATCAGCATCCTCTACTTGCAGCGAAATTATCAACCAATTATCAGAATAAATTCGGATTACTGAACTAACTAAACCCAATAAAACCTCCAGGAAAAGGTGTTAGTCGACCTTGTCCTCATCAAATTAAACAAACATTTCGCTTATCCTGTTCATGTATTAAAAATCACACAGAGAGGTCACAGCAACAACTTAGCTATAATAAGTCTAAGAAATATTTTACTATCTAGTACGTAAGGCATTGTTAATATTAAACAAGTATATACAGCAGTAAGTTCGGCCGGGCCGAATCTTTAATACCCACCACCATGAACCACATATTAGGGTTTCCTTTGAAATTTCAGGAGGGCTTGAGGACTTGAGGACACTTCCCGAAGATAAATTTAAAGATTTCACCTATGAGGACTATATCAGATTCTGGATTTATAAGAACCATTTTTGTTTGAGTTTTAGAGGAATCATTAACATCTCTTGTAAGTGTGCAAGAAAATTATAAAATAATGTCTTGCTTTGAAATCTTAAATCTGCAGATTTTCACCCGAGAAGTAAAATCTGGAATTTTTACATTGAGTTTCAAGCAATTTTCATGATCAGTGCGCCCTCAAGAAGCGAATTCGGTCCATATGGAGGCATTACCAAATGGACCGATAAAAACTTAATCCGATACACGTTTTTGTGAGCCTAAAATACCAGAATATTTACAATTTCAGGCAAATCGGATAAAAACTTCGGATTCTAGAAGCCTAAGAAGTAAAATCGGGATATCGGTCTATATGGGGGCTATACCAAAACATGGACCGATACTCACCATTTGTGGCACACCTCTTTATGGACCTAAAATACCTATAAATTTCCAATTTCAGGCAAATTGTATATAAACTACGGATTCTATAAACCCAAGATGTAAAATCGGGAGATCGTATCGTTCCAAAACATTGAACGATACGGACCATTTTCGGCACACCTTTTGATGGTCCTCAAGTACCTCTAGATTTTCAATTTCAGGCAAATTGGATAAAAACTACGGTTTCTATAAGCCCAAGGCCCTAAATCGGGAGGTCGGTTTATGTGGGGACTATATGAAAACCTGGACCGATATAGCCTATCTTCGAACTTGACCTACCTGCAGACAAAATACGAGTTTGTGCAAAATTTCAGCACGATTGCTTCATTATTGAAGACTGTAGCATGATTACAACAGACAGACGGACATCGTTATATCGTCTTGGAATTTCTCCCTGATCAAGAATATATATACTTTATATACTCGGAAATCGATATTTCGATGTGTTACAAACGGAATGACAAACTTATTATACCCCCGTCACCATTCTATGGTGGTGGGTATAATAAAAGGAGTTTTTCACTAAATCATCGCACTCTGGTCAAACTCACCAGTTTTATCATATAACAAATTAGATAAATCAATATTTAGAACAATTGAAAACTGTTCAAAATCTCGATAACATCTGATGCAAAATTTTACTCTATCTTGAGAAGGTAAGCAATTTGAGTGGGGTAGTTCCTCCTGGATAAATACAGTTTGGATAAATCCAGTTTGGATAAATCCCTGATGCTCTTAGTTTAGGTTAAGGTTTTGATTACTGGCACAGTATGTTAAAATGGGAACATATATTTGGGCGGTGGAACTATCAAATCTACAACTAAGAAACACCCTACGGGAAATGGATCAACCACAGGACCGATACAGGACTAGTCCCTGGTGTGCATGGACCAGTCCTAGTTCTGGCCAAGACGTATGGAAGGGACCGGTCACTTTAACATGGGTTTGTCATTGATGGGGTAAATTTACACTTTAGGATACGCCTTGGACTCGTTCCTAAGGACACATCCTGGGGCATTTTAGTAGTAGCACTCCATAGAAAGGTCCTCATGAACCAGTCTCGGACAAACTCTTAGAAATCTGTTTCAGTTTGGTTATCCGAATCGCACCAGAAATGAAAAACTTTTGAAAAATGTTGAACAATAGATAATTCTGGTAATTCTACTTCACTTAATGTGTAGATCCAATAAGATTTTTATATCAAGCGAGTATGGAAATCATTGAATTATCACTTTTTAAAAACAGCGACAAACTGGATCACCGGTACCAGTCCTTTGATATGTCCGTCAGTGGCCAATTTCAGTCACCAATAACACTTCGTTTACTTCACGTGCGCAGAGAATATAGATTGGTTGTGACAACCAAATTTATTGCCAACCTCCTACTCTCTGTGCCATCCGATTCATTCGGCTATATTATGGTGTAGGTTGTGTCAACCGATTTTATTGGTTATCGGTACCCCCATCATTCTGTTGTGACACCCAACTTTAAGAATTCCCACAATCGAATTGAATACTCTCTATATTAACAAAAATACGAAGCATTGCACCACGGTGGGAAACTATCACCAAATCGTACTTAGGACGAAAAACTATTTGTAAAAGTTGACAATAGGTTGTCGCAAACGATTTATAATTCTTAATGTAGAAGGTTCATTAGTACAACCGATTTCTCTGATACAAAAGATTAATGATACAAAGATTACAACACGAAGCTATATGATTTAACATGTATTGTAACGAAACATTGACCGACGGATCATTTAGCATAAGACACTAAGGACGGTATTTTCTATTCTTGCAGTTTTTTTTTTTTTTTGTCCAAATTTCTCGTAGTCACCGTTTCTTTGAAAATTCGTTTTCAAGCAAACCACGTAATAATTCTTTAGCTTTTAGATGTCAAAAAATTTTCGTTTTGGAGCTTGGTGATTCCACTGTTTTTATACCCTCCACCATAGGATTTGGGGGAGGGGGATACTAACTTTGCTATTCCGTTTGTAACACATCAAAATATTGGTCCGCCCGTTCGGCTGCCCGTCCATCCGTCCTTCTGTTGAAATCACACTAACTTCTGAACGAAATTATATAGCCCCCATATAATCGGATCCACAGATTTGACTTACATAGAAAAAAATTACACGAGTTTTAAAAAATATTAATTGAGTTTTAAAAATATTCAATTATTTAAAAGTTTAATTGATTCAACAAATCTTTTAATTGAAACAAAAAAAAAAAACAATCACAAAAATTAATAGTAGCAATTAATTTTTTAATTTCTTTCAATTAATTTTTTAATTGATACTATCATATATTTGATTGAAGGCATTTCAATTAAAAACTAATTGGACCAATTAATTTCGTGATTGAAGACAAAGAATATTTTTTTGTGTTTCGGAGTCTCTAAGAAGAGCAAATTTCATATGAAGTCAATATATGCCTTTTAGCAACCACGCAAAAATTGGTGTGATGTCAGTATATGCTTTCTAATAATTATGCAAAAATTGTTTCATATCGGTCATTAATTATATATAGCCCGCGTATAATCTTTGACATGGAACCTCATAGAGGAAGAAATTAATCCGATAAGTGTGAAATTTGGCACACTAATTATCATGTGGAAATTGGTTCATATCGGTTCGCTATTATTTATATTTATATTTAATGCCATGTTCCCACTAACTCGTTTTCCTTATTCGTTTTTCCAAAACATATGTATCATCGTTAACACCGTGTTGAGATGGAAACTAGAAATTCCCATTTACCCTAAAATCAAATATATACAACCTTCGTACAAATGGTTAGCATGCCCGCCTTGCATACACAAGGTCGTGGGTTCGATTCCTGCTTCGACCGAACACCAAAAAGTTTTTCAGCGGTGGATTATCCCATCTCAGTAATGCTGCTGACATTTCTGATGGTTTCAAAAGCTTCTCTAAGTGGTTTCACTGCAATGTGGAACGCCGTTCGGACTCTGCTATAAAAAGGAGGTCCCTTGTCATTGAGCTTAACATGGAATCGGGCAGCAATCAGTAATAAGAGAGAAGTTCAACAATGTGGTATCACAATGGACTAAATAGTCTAAGTGAGCCTGATACATCGGGCTGCAACCTAACCTAACCTTCGTACAAATATTTAAATACAGCGTCCGCAAAGGGAACATTTTTTATACCCTGCGCCACACTGTGGAACAGGGTATTATAAGTTAGTGCATATGTTTGCAACACCAAGAAGGAGACGAGATAGACACATGGTGTCTTTGGCAAAAACGCTCAGAGTGGGCTCCTGAGTCGATATAGCCATGTCCGTCTGTCCGTGAACACATTTTTGTAATTAAAGTCTAGGTCGCAGTTTAGTCCAATCGACTTCAAATTTGGTACAAGTATGTGTTTTGCTCAGAATAGAATCCTATTGATTTTGGAAGAAATCGGTTCAGACTTAGATATAACTCCCATATATATTTCGCCCGATATGGACTCATATGGCCCCAGAAGCCAGAGTTTTATCCTAATTTGCTTAACATTTTGCACAAGAAGAACAATTAGTAATATAGTCAAAGTGTCAAATCAAATTCTGTCCAGATCGAGTGATATTTAAATGTATGTATTTGGGACAAACCTTTATATATAGCCCCCAACACATTTGACGGATGTGATATGGTATCGAAAATTTAGATCTACAAAGTGGTGCAGGGTATAATATAGTCGGCCCGGCCGATTTTAAACTTTCCTTACTTGTTTTAAAGTTATTTCTGTTACGTATATCTTCCTCAAAACCTTTATTTATTCGTGTTTTTCTATAAAATTTATTTCAATAATTTCACATATGTTTTGAAAAGAGTATGTTCAATCTGAGCATATTCCAAATAATTGTGGCTCACATTCTGAAATTGACGTGTTTTTTGAGGAAAACTTGTATTTTGTACTTGATGTTTATACCCTCCACCATAGGATGGGGGTATATTAACTTTGTCATTCCGTTTGTAACACATCGAAATATCATCCGATCCGGCTGAAATTTGGAACATGGCGTTAGTATATGGTCTCTAACAACCATGCAAAAATTTGTTCACATCGGTCCATAATTATATATAGCCCCCATATAAACCGATCCCCCGATTTGGCTTGCGGAGCCTCTAAGAGAAGCAAATTTCATCCGATGCGGCTGAAATTTGGTACATGGTGTTAGTATATGGTCTCTAACAACCATGCAAAAATTGGTCGACATCGGTCCATAATTATACATAGCCCCCATATAAACCGATCCCCCGATTTGGCTTGCAGAGCCTCTAAGAGAAACAAATTTCATCCGATCCGGCTGAAATTTGGTACATGGTGTCAGCATATGGTCTCTAACAACCATGCAAAAATTGGTTCACATCGGGCCATAATTATATATAGCCCCCATATAAACCGATCCCCCGATTTGGCTTGCGAAGCCTCTAAGAGAAGCAAAATTCATCCGATCCGGTACATGGTACATGGTGTTAGTATATGGCCTCAAACACCCATGCAAAAATTGGTCGATATCGCTCCACAATTATATATAGGCCCCATATAAACCGATCCTCAGATTTGACCTCCGGAGCCTCTTGGAAGACCAAAATTCATCTGATTCAGTTGAAATTTGGTACGTGATGTTAGTATAGGGTATTCAACAACCATGCAGGAATTGGTTCCTATCAGTCCATAATTGTATATAGCTCCCATATGAACCGATCGCCAGATTTGACCTCCAGTGCCTTTTGGAGAAGCAAAATTCATCCGATCTAGTTGAAATTTGGTACGTGGTGGTAGTATATGATATTTAACAACCATGCCAAAAGTGGTCCATATCAGTCCATAATCATTTATAGCCCCCATATAAACCGATCCCGAGATTTGGTTTTGGAGCCTCTTGGAGGAGCAAATTTCATCCGAGTGAGTTGAAATTTGTGGATGACAGTCTTTCATAGAAGTTTCTACGCAATCCATGGTGGAGGGTACATAAGATTCGGCCTGGCCGAACTTACGGCCGTAATACTTGTTTTTTTTTTTTATGAGGAAACCGACTTCTTTTGAAATGCTTAATATAAAGGGAAAACATTTCAAATCCCAAAATATGGTTGGTGAGAATGCCGTATAATATGTCTTTTTGATCTAACAAAAAAAACTCCATATGGACTAACCTACAATTTAGAAGACAATGTTACCACAACCCATGAAATTCTATTGTGGATTGCAGTCTTTAGTATAACTTTCTGCGCAACATATTATTAATGGAAAATCTGCCACTGTGATTCATTTACTTGTTCCTAAAAGCACTTCAGGCACCAGATGCTTTCAAATGATAGAGAATTGTAATAAATTTCAATATTGGTATCTGCTCGCCTTTATGCAACCTAGCATCATAAGAGAATACTGCATATTGCCGGTCAAAGCTTTCAGTTTTAAACGAATCACCAGTGGTATTGAATTGAATTACATGGTCAGTCAGTAAGGATACATGGCATGAAAGATAAATTAGGTTTAGGATATATAGCTATGGACTTTGTTGGGGTTATGACGATGAGTTATGAATGTGGCTGTATGTGTGCGTATATAAATGGCGATGATGAAAAATTCAATCCATTTTAGAAAAAATGTTAATTTATCATTTCTTTTCTTGAAAGTACAATACTCAATTTATAAATGTTTCTATAGTTTCCAAAACTTGTTATATAGTAACCATAACAATTTACATGAGTACACAAATACATATGTAGTTTTTAAAAATTTGGTGAAGTTGTGTGTATAGTACACATAAATTTAATTTTTTTTTTAAGAAATTTCTTTTGGTTTGTAGAAATAAACGCCTGTAAGCCTTCCCGTCACTTTTCTGTACAATTTGAAGCAAAATCGGAATATTATAATCTAGATGAATATTAAATATCCCTTCCGTGGATCACATAAAAAAATTGCAGGGAGTATGCTCGCAACATATAGGTGATACGGTCAAAATTTGGTCAAGGGAAAACGCGTGTAAATCGGTGAAATCGTTTATTTAAAAAATCAAATTAAATTTCTTTTTCAAGTTTAATTAGTATAAAATTCAGGAAATATATTCAGTTAGGCTTTCGCTTTTCCAAATCCGAATTGCCGGGCCTCACGCTTGACACCTGCCATCAGATTTTGTACAGCCACCTTGTCCACCTTCTTCGCCGCAGAAAGCCAGTTTGCCTTGAACTGCTGCTCGTCCTTAGCAGTTTTTTTGGTCTTCTTTAGGTTCCGCTTGACAATAGCCCAGTATTTCTCAATTGGGCGGAGCTCTGGCATGTTGGGAGGGTTCTTGTCCTTGGGAACCACCTGCACGTTGTTGGCGGCGTACCACTCCATGGCCTTTTTACCGTAATGGAAGCTATGAAAATGCTGCTTTTCAAGCCACAGGTACAGATGGCTTGCCAAACCAGATATTTCTTTGCGAACTTTGACAGTTTTATGTGCTTGAAAATATCTGCTACCTTTCCCCTTCCTTTTGTCGTATAAAACTCCTGTCCCGGAAGCTGCTTGTAGTCGGCTTTGACGTAGGTTTCATCGTCCATTACCACGCAGTCAAACTTCGTCAGCATAGTCGTTTACAGCCTCCGGGATTGCGATTTGAACGTCGTATTTTGTTTATCATCGCGATTTGGAGTCACTACCTTCTTGTAAGTCGATAGTCCGGCTCGTTTTTAGGCTCGATGCTTATTTGCGGCATCCAGCTTATTTGCGGCATCTCGGAGAGAGAGGTTAGGGTTTCGCTTGAAACTACCGGCAACTCTCTTTGTCGTCTCAGCGGCTTTCGGTTTTCGATTTCCCCCCGATCCAGACTTCCTGGCTGTCGACAAACGTTCCCCAAACACTTTAGTTACATTTGTAACGGTTGATTTGGCAACTTTTAGCGATTTTGCCAGCTGTGCGTGCGAGTAGCTCGGATTTTCGCGATGCGCGAGCAAAATTTTGAGACGCTGCTCTTCTTGCTTGGACGGCATTTTGACAACTGAAGAGTGAATTCCAAAATCAAAATAGGAGCAACATTCTACACACACACCTTCAAAATGAGGGGTGTTCAGGTTTTTTAAATGCAAAATTTAAAGAAATACGTCAAGTTAATATTGACCAAATTTTGACCGTATCACCCTTTATAACATGAACATTTGATGAACATTTATGACTATTGTTTCTATGGTGGAAATAACTTTGAAAGGGTCTATGAGTTATGGGCATCAGAGCCTATAAATTTTACATAACGAATTTTAGGTGGCTTTAATGAGACATAATTCCTCCAAAAGAGAGGGACGTTTACAGAAGTTAAATTAGAAAAAGCAGGCACGAATTTTAGGTGGCTTTAATGAGACATAATTCCTCCAAAAGAGAGGGACGTTTACAGAAGTTAAATTAGAAAAAGCAGTGACAATTTTACAAGGCAAATGTTGGTATATTGACCATTTTGCCGAAAAAAAGAAAAAAATATATATGTGGGAGCTATATCTAAATCTGAACCGATTTCAAATTCCAAATTTGGTATGCATAGTTAAAATATTAATTATATTCCCTGTGCAAAATTTCACGTAAATCGTATTACATGAAAATCGGGTGAAAGATATATATGGGAGGTATATAAGTCTTATTCGATTTCAACCAAATTTGTTATACATAGCTATAATATTAGTCCTACTTCCTGTGTAAAGTTTAAAGTAAATTAGGGCAAAACTCTGGCTTCTGGGGCCATATAAGTGCATATCTGGGGAAAAATATATATGGGAGTTATATCTAAATCTGAACCGATTTCAACCAAATTCGGCACACTTTACGACACTATCAATTGCACTTCTTTTGCAAAATTTAAAGTAAATCAGGCTAAAATTTTGGCTTCTGGGGCCCTATTAGTAGATATCGAGCGAAAGATATATATGTGAGCTATATTTAAGACTTCAGCGATTTCTTCCAAAATCAATGGGGTTCTATTCTGACTCAAAATACATATTTGTGTCAAATTTGAAGTCGATTGGACTTAAATTGCGACCTAGACTTTGACACCATATGTCTATCTCGTCTCCTTCTGGGTGTTGCAAACATATGTACTAACTTATAACACCCTGTTCCACAGTGTGGCGCAGGGTATTACAACTCGTATAAATCCAGAATCTGCCGAAGTCTGTTTGAGTGAGTATGTTTCATTACATGCACCTGAAAATCTATATATTTTCAAGTAACCCGCAATGACGAGGGGTTTTATAAAGGGAACTATTATACGTATTTGATTCATGGTGGTGGGCATTTAAGATTTTTACTGGCCGAACTTGCAGCCTTATATACTTAATTTAATTTAAAATTACTTTCTTCGCCAGTTCACAGAATAGTTTTATTTATTTCATATCATTTTGCGTCGTTACCAGTTTTCTAAGCTTAAAAAAAATTATTATTATAATACTATTTTTTAAGATTCCATCGTTTGTTTCATCACTTTACCTCTCAATGTCCCATTAGTTTTGGCGAGTTTTGTAGTCGTATATGTTTTTTAATAGATTTTTTAATTTCATCTTATAATCGACTCTAATTCCAAGCATTATTCTGTGTCATGTTTTTGTGAAATGCTTTTAACACACTTTTATTCTCCAACTATTCATTTTAATTTTGCACATTGTTTGTCTACGGAATTGAATGTGCTGGCATTAAAACAATGATAATCTCTTAATTGAAATTGAGTTCATCTACATCACAGCATATTAATATAGATTAATTATGAAAATGAAAATGGAAAATTGTTATTTCTACCACTTGCTATTTGTATAGAGGAATGTGTCATGAGTTAAACCTTTTGAAACCCATTTTTCATTATAAATGAATGCGAAGAAAAACGCATAAATTTTAGTCACTTATTTCATTTACCCCCATTTTCATGAAGCTCCGTTAGTGCTACGTTAGCTAACGAACTTTTAAACCGTGATATCTACATATCTGTCATATTGCGGATATATTCCATATGCCAGTTAGAAACTTAACTACAGAAAATTTTTCAATTAAAGTTAACCGGAAAAATGATATTTCCATTTTTCTTTCTGTTAACTGGCAGTTAAAGCCTAACGGAGCTACATGAGAATGGCCGTTAGATTACATTTGTATGGCCTAGACTATCGTAAATGAAAATGAAATAAAAAATATGTTGAACTCATTCAGAACGGATGTCAAATATTTTCTATCATGGATTGGAAATCTTTTCAATTCGAAATTCTCATGAAGTAAATTTGGTAATTCACTTTATACGTTGGCAAGAAACAAAAAGTTGACCTATACGGAAAATTTTCCTATGAGTCTAAAATAACACAAAATTTTCAATTTTACTTAATGATAAAATTAACTGTTATGAACAACATGAATCTTTTTTGTTGAGTATTATGAGAATATGCGTATCAACATATCATATATTTCATGTAATGAGACGTATAATTTTTTTCATCTCTAAATTAGGCACTAGAGAGAATAGAAAAATAAATAGAAAACTGAGGTTTTTATAGAGAGCCGGCTGAAATTTGTTTCTCCTTGAGACCCCAAAAGTCAAATCTGGGGTCGGTTTATAGGGGGCTTTATATACCCAGCAAAAAAAGAGCTTCCAAAAAAAGTAGTTTGGATCCCCAATTTGTGACCCGGTAGTTGTGCAAACTTGAATCATATCCAATGAATTTTACATGGGCTTGCCATAGGACGGAAGTACTCCATTTTTGGATTCTTTGCATTGCTTTAAAAGATGGGCCTTGGAAATTCATTTGAATGAAGAAATAAAGAGCGCAGGTTCGAATCTCACAAGCGGTGAATTTTTTATCAAAAATTTTTCTAAAACATTATTTTTTTAAATATTTATATCGTTTTTATTTTGTTATTTTCACCATATATTTTGTATATTTTCTTCAAATCCTAGCTGGAATGAAATTTTACTTTTCTAATTGATTTTCAATTTTTTTTATACCCTCCACCATAGGATGGGGCGAAATACCGATCTAAGACCCCATAAAGTATATATATTTTGGGTCGTTGTGAAATTCTGAGTCGATCTGAGCATGTCCGTCCGTCCGTCCGTCTGTTGAAATCACGCTAACTTCCGAACGAAACAAGCTATCGACTTCAAACTTGGCACAAGTAGTTGTTATTGATGTAGGTCGGATGGTATTGCAAATGGGCCATATCGGTCCACTTTTACGTATAGCCCCCATATAGACGGACCCCCAAATTTGGCTTGCTGAGCCTCTAAGAGAAGCAAATTTCATCCGATCCGTCTGATACATGGTGTAAGTATATGGTCTCTAACAACCATGCAAAAATTGGTCCACATCGGTCCATAATTATATATAGCCCCCATATAAACCGATCCCCCGATTTGGCTTGCGGATCCTCTAAGAGAAGCAAATTTCATCCGATCCGGCTGAAATTTGGTACATGATGTTAGTATATGGTCTCTAATGACCATGCAAAAATTGGTTCACATCGGGTCATAATTATATATAGCCCCCATATAAACCGATCCCCAGATTTGGCTTGCGGAGCCTAAAAGAGCAGCAAATTTCATCCGATCCGGCTGAAATTCGGTACATGGTGTTGGTATATGGTCTCTAACAACCATGCAAAAATTGGTCCATATCGGTCCATAATTATATATAGCCCCCATATAAACCGATCACCAGATTTGACCTCCGGAGCCTCTTTGAAGACCAAAATTCATCTGATTCAGTTGAAATTTGGTACGTGAGGTTAATATATGGCCTCAAATACCCATGCAAAAATTGGTCGATATCGGTCCATAATTATATATAGGCCCCATATAAACCGATCCCCAGAATTCTTCCCATTCGGTTGAAATTTGGTACGTGATGTTAGTATATGGTATCCAACAACCATGCAGGAATTGGTTCATATCAGTCCATAATTATATGTAGCTCCCATATAAACCGATCCCCAGATTTTACCTCTGGTGCCTTTTGGAGAAACAAAATTCATCCGATCTGGTTGAAATTTGGTACGTGGTGGTAGTATATGATATTTAATAACCATGCCAAAAGTGGTCCATATCAGTCCATAATTATATATAGCCCCCATATAATCCGATCCCGAGATTTGGTTTTGGATTCTCTTGGAGAGCCAAATTTCATCCGAGTCAGTTGAAATTTGGTACATTGTGCTAGTATATGGCCGTTAACAACCATGTCTAACTAGGTCCATATCGGTCTATAGTTATATATAGCCCTCAGATAAATCACACAAAAATTGGTCCATATCAAGTTCATAATTCTATATAGACCCCATATAAGCGAACCACATATTTCAATTCTGGCTCTCTACGTACCGTGCAAAAGTCCATGTCGATTCGTAATTATACCTATACATTACTTTTTTGTCTACTATATACCACGTATGGACTAACTAAGTCGACTTAGCATGTTTTTATGGAGTTCGCTGTTTTTTATTTGGATTGATGTGAATTGCATCCTGTCAAAAGTTCGAATTTATTGGACATTTCTATCAAAAGTTATGGTTAATATTGTCCTTAGCCTGTGTCCAAAGTTTTAAAAAATTTCCAATCCAAAAAGAGCAAAAAACTTTGTTCGGTCTAAAGTGGCCTAAGTCATTTTTAGCCATAATCTATTATCACTATTTTGAGTTCATATATACTAAAAAAAAATTATAAAAAATATGATTTTGAGACCGAAAATAAGGGAATTTCTATCTTATACGGGTTTTGAGAAATTTCAAAAAACAAACCCTGTTTCTTGTTTCCTGTAAAATTCACTTTTTAGACTTAGCGCACTTTGGAATGTAGACATCGATATAAACCACACCGTAGTTCTATTTTGGAGAAGTATACACAAATTTTCTTCTGTTTTGGTTAGCATTGAACTTATTTTTACAGTCAGTTATAATTACACTGAAAAAAAAAGTATTCCCTGTTGCAAAGATTTTGTTTCAAACTACTGATTATGGCATTGATTTCGAGCCAAAGAAGTGGAGAATTGTAGAAGGGATACATTTAAGACACAATTCTCTTTTAAATTTAAGTTTTGCATACTTAATTCTAGAAAAAATCATGTTAACGACAACTAAAATTTTCAAATTTGGACTCGACTACAAGTAGAAATTATTCTTTGTTTCAAAAATGTCTTTAAAGTAAAGTGTTGAAAAATCGTCTATTTTTAAACGCTTTTTTGTTAAAAAGACGACATATTTAAAGTCGATTTTATTAATTTTGAAAATTTTTTCAGAAGACAAGTTGAGTCAAACAATTTTTATACCCTCCACCATAGGATGGGAGGTATATTAACTTTGTCATTCGGTTTGTAACACATCGCAATCTCACAAAGTATATATATATTCTGGGTCGCCGTGAAATTCTGAGTCGATCTAAGCATGCCCGTCCGTCTGTTGAAATTACGTTAACTTCCGAACAAAACAAGCTGTCGACTTGAAACTTGGCACAAGTAGTTGTTATTGATATAGGTCGGATGATATTGCAAATGGGCTATATCGGTCCTCTTTTACGTATAGCCCCCATATGAACGGACCCCCAAATTTGGCTTGCGATTGCTCTAAGAGAAGCAAATTTCATCCGATCCGGCTGAAATTTGGTACATGGTGTTAGTATATTAGCAGATTTTTTTTACTCGGAAGTTAGCAACGAATATAAAAGAAAGTCTGCAAGGGATATAGTTTACTGGTAGTTGAAGTCAAATTAAAAATTCCGTTTTTTTTTTACATGCTTCAGAATTTATTCCGAAAATCAAAAACAGATTGATCAGTCGATGTATGCTACCCCTAAACTATGCCATTGTCAATTCTGCATTACTAATTTGCATTTTCAATTATTTTCTGTTAATTATGCAAATTTGTTTTTATTGCAAATAAGGTCACAAAATCTTGTATCATTACGCCTAGCTTATTTTAAATTAAGAGTTACGTGTTGGTGCCTGCTTCCCAATTTCCCTTTGCTATCAAGCCCTATATATATATTAATTCATCGAAAAGCCTAGCCTGACACAAAAAGAAAATAACTTTTTACTAACATAATTCTAGTGAAAATGGCAGCGATATGTGAAGGTCATAGAAAGAGATGGCTTTACTAAGATTTGTGGTCATAGATGACATCAGCCATTGAGTGATTTTAGCAACCACGAATATCGAAAGCCGAAACAAACCAGCCAACCACTTAGAGTCGGTAGTGAAACAATGAAGTGGATCCTTCAGCGATAAAGACGATGGATGGCCTCTTACGAATGTTATTTGTACTTATTTCCAAATATAAAATCCAAATGATGTCAAATAAAACCAAAGCCTTTAAGCCATAAAAGCCTTCAAGTGGCACTATTGCGGATGGCCGACAATAGACGGATTTATTCTCGACCTAGGCATTGAGGAGACATCAGTGTCAGAATCATTGTTTCACGAGTGAAGAATAAACATTTTCGCAGATAAAACACCAGTTAATAGTAATGTAGTGAAATTGACAAACGTTGTCGATGAAATATTATGACTGTAAGAAGGTCGTTATTGTTGGCTACTAACACTTACCAGCAGCAAAGAAAAGCCATTAAATATTTTCCTCTTTCTCTTAGCTTTTCTACACTTATAGAAAATAGTATGTCCTGTAAACAATTCGAGAACTTGTTAAGGGTAATAGTTTTGGTCAAAATGAGTGCGTAAATAATATTACCAATCCAGTAAAAAAGGGCTTCCAAAATAGTAGTTTGGATTCCCAAGTTGTGATCCTGAAGTAGTGCAAACTTGGATCATGTCCTATGAATTCTACTCATAGGATGGAAGTTGTGCCTTTGAAGTTCATTCGGATGAATATATTTAGAAAACTAAAAAAAAAAAAACAATTTTTTCTCCAATTTAACATTTTATATTTATCAATTTTTTCTCCAATTTAACTTTTTATATTTATCAGTATTTTTTGTTACACTTTTATTTTCCTATTATCTAATTTTTATAAACTTCTTCGCTTTCACTGGGGGTAGAATCTGGTCTGTTGGCACCATAGCAGAATGGTTTAGCACACTCACCAGCGGCATTTTTAACAAATATTTTTCAAAAAAATAAAATGTTATACATCGTTCTTATTTTGTTATTGTTGGCATATATTTTTGTATAAATATATTTTTCCATTAAAAAGCAACAAAAAATTAATAATTTCAAAACCTTTTCAAAATAACGTATATGGAATTGAAATAGTAAAATAACGCAGGTTCAAATCTCAGTGGGGATGAAATTTATTTTTTATACTTTTTTGTCGATTTTCAGTTTTTTTGTGAATTTTTAAACTTGAATCTTCACTTAAAATAGCATAATTGCGTACATTATAGTATTTGTCCAAAAGGACTTTATCGGAAGTGGAAAAAATCAATGGTGATCTCGGAATACACTTTAAAAGAAATGCGTATTGCAAAAGGACTGCATCGGAAGTGGAAATATCGATGTGGGATTCCGGGAAATGTTTGTGGAACAACTTTCTGCCTATCAAAAAAAGCATCGCCAAAAAAACGCAGTGAAAATGATTTTTTGGATCCGGAAGTGGTGCAAAATTGGCGCAGAAGCCATGAATTTAACACGTGCTTTTCATAGGACGGATTTCCACCATTTTACCAGCTTTTGCGCTAAATTTTGGAACAACTTTCTGCCTATCAAAAAAAAAAGCGTCGCCAAAAAAAACGCAGTGAAAATGCTTTTTTGGGATCCGGAAGTGGTGCAAAATTGGCGCAGAAGCCATGTATTTAACACGTGCTTTTCATAGGACGGATTTCCACCATTTTACCAGCTGTTACGCTAAATTTTCATCACTTCTTAAGGTGTGATCCGAATTCAGTGTTTTGCATGTGAATTAAAAAATCTTGTGATGTTTTATTAAATAAATAATTTATGTAATTTTTTATGATTTTTTATGCATTCTAAGGCTTGTCTGAAAGGTCTGGCAAAAAATTTAGCAATTTTTCTAGAATGGATATTCCAAATCCAAAATTTTAATAATTTGTAACATTTTATTAATTCTTACCCTGTTTTAAGCCTATTTGAAACCAAAAAAATATATTTTAAAATTACCCATTAAAAATATGAAATCAACGAATTATTCAAAATTAATTAAAAGAACTTTCTTTGTAGTTAAAAAAAAAGAACATCTTTTGGGAGGACATTTTTGGAAGTGGTTTTAAAGTTGTGCCTTTTTTTGTGAGTAGTATATATATAAGCTCGGCCAGACCGAATCGTATGTACCTGCACCAAGGATTGCATACAAAGTTCTATTAAAAACTGATATCCACAATCGAAGGGCTTTGGTTACAATTACCGATGGCAAGGTACCTTCTTAACATTGTCTTCAAAATTCGTCATAGATTTTTGAAAGCAAATCGGAAGAAAATTGAAATGAAATTGCGGCTTCCATGCCCTTAATAAGCCACATCAAGAGATCGATGTGGCGGCTATGACAAAACATGGACCGATATGTACCCAATCTGGCACATCTCTTTATGGGCCTCACATTCTTCTGGATTTCAAATTAAAAGCAAAGCGAACGAAAACTGCGGCACGAAGTCCAATCAGAAGAAGTCCAATCAGAGATCCATCTATGTGGCAGCAATATCAAAACAAGGCCCGATATGCATCCAAACTAGCACATACATTTATTGAACATATCTTTGGATTTCAAATTTAAAGCAAATCGGATGAAAATTGCGGTTTCCATGCCGTCAACAAGTTAAATCGGTCTATGGGGGCTGTATGGTCCTAAAATACCTCTGGATTTTCAATTTCAAACAAACCGCATGAAAATTGCGACTACCTTACGCTCGAGAAGTCAAATCGGGAGATAGATATATAAGGGGGCTATATCGAAACAGAGTCCGGTTCAGTCAATCTTCGAACTTAACCTGCCTGCAGACAAAAGACGAATTTGTGCAAAATTTCAACACGATAGCTTTAGTATTCAAGGCTGTAGCGTGATTAGAACAGACGTCCACGCATACTGGCGGACATCGTTAGATCATCTTAGAATTTCTCCCTGATAACAAATATATATACTTTATATAGTGGAAAATCGCTATTTCGATGTGTTACAAACGGAATGACAAACTTAGTATACCCCCATCACCATCCTATACTCAAATAAAGTTAACTTGAATCCCAAGATTTTGATCTTCCCTAAAAGATGTTGGTATTGATTCCGTCCCAAAGATGCGTTCCAAAGACGCTCCAGAAGTCAAATTTGGAGTCGATTTACATGGGGGCTATATATAATTATGGATAGATATAAACCAATTTTCTAATTGTTATTAGAGGCAATATGCTTACATCATGTACCATATTTCAACCGAATCGGATGAAATATGCCTCTCCAAAAGGCTTCTGATTCTGGCGATCGGTTTATAAAGGGGATATATAATTATGAACCAATTTGTTTTTTGTAGAGGCTCCGCGAGTCAAATCTTTTGTTGGTTTTTATTTTCTCGAAATTTTATTTCTATAGAAAAATTTGTCAAAATTTTATTTCTGGGGAAAATTGTGTAAAAATTTTATTTCTATAGAAAATTTTGTTAAAATGTTATTTCTATAGAAAATTTTGTCGAAATTTTATTTCTATAGAAAATTTTGTCAACATTTTATTTCTATAAAAAATTTTGTCAAAATTTTATTTCTATGGAAAATTGTGTAGAGATTTTATTTCTATAGAAAATTTTGTCAAAATTTTATTTCTATAGAAAATTTTTTCAAAATTTTATATCTAGAGAAAATTTTGTCAAAATTTTATTTCTATAGTTTTTTTTCAAAATTTTATTTCTTTAGAAATTTTTTTCAAAATTTTATTTTTATTGAAAAGTTGGTCAAAATTGTATTTCTATAGAAAATTGATGTACCTCTTATTCGGAGAAGTATATTTTGCAAAATCTACCAAAATATCAAGAATTCTACCAATCTACCAAAAATAAAAAATCGACCATTTCTGGTAGAATTCTACCAAATGTGGCAACCGTGGTTGGGAGACCAAAATTTCGATGTGTTACAAATGAAATGAAAAATTTAGTTCACCTCCATCTCCCCATAAATATATCCATATATATATCAATTCGTATCCATAACCCAGCAAAAAAAGTTGAAAGTTCTTCTAAAGGCACAACTTTAAAAGCACTTCCAAAAAAGTTAAGAACATAACTTTTTAACTATTTTAACTGCACAGGAAGTTCATTTGAGTCAATTTTTATAGCTCGCCTTTTTTCATATTTTTAATGGAAAATTTAAAATTTTTAATTTCAAATAGGTTAAAAATAGATTAGGAGGTAATAAAAAGGAAAAAAAGTATTTAAATTTTGCCGCAAGAAATGCCAAATCCATTCTAGAGAAATTGCGAATTTTTGAAAATATGTTCCACACAAGCGTAAGAATGCAATTAAACTCATAAAAGATTAAATATTATTTATTTGTCAAAATATCACAAAATTTCTTAATTCATATCCAAAACACTGAATTCTCATCACACCTTAAAAAGTGATGCAAATTCAGTGCACCGGTTGTTGAAATGAACCCGTGTTAAATTCATCGCTTCTACGCCAATTTTGCACCATTTCCGGATCCAAAAAGAACATTTTAACTACTTTTTTGGCGACGCTTTTTTTGCTGGGAAGTAGTGCAATACATTTTAAAAAACATATTCCTTGAGGATTACATATCACATATTGGCGACTAGTAATTTAGCAAAAAAATTTTATCCAATTTATACCCATTTTTCTCTCAATGTTGACCTTTTTATGGTCTTATATTAGAAAATGACCATAAAAGCTTTTTTCATATTGTTCTATCTCTACTACTGCTGCTGGGGCATTGTATTAATATTGTATTTAATATCTTTTGCCGAGTAAATATTATTTAAGTAGAAGATATTCTTTTGCCATATACAAATCTATAAAAAGTATTTTAAATCATTCAGTATGAGTGTGGATTTTATTTCGAAGGGATGGAAGCAAAAGATGTCTAGATGGTGAAACCAATAAAAATGCCGAACTCCCATTTAATGTTCTAGTAAAAACATTTAAATATAAACAAAAGAATTCAGTTATATTCAGTCAATAAAGAATTAAATAATAGTAAAACTTAGGGATACTTAATAGTGGCCGACAATTGAATTATAAAGAAAATTTTAGAGTTCATAATGGACATTTATATGTTTCCCACAAATATTTCAGACAGGACAAAATAGTAGAGCCCTTTTTAATGGGCTAAAAGATAAGTGACTTACATTTTCGGAGTTTTAAATGGAAGGCCACTCAATGCGCACTTGCACTTCTAAGGAAAGTTTTAAAAAATTATAAAGATGCGGGTAGTTTAGCCACTAGATATTCAGCCTTCATCTCAAAGGGTTCTACGTACAGGGTTCGCAACCCTATCCAAGGTCTGCAAGCTCCAGTGGGGTTTACACTTTACAACATTTCTCTTCCCCTCTATCCTTCCTCTCCCTTTTTGCTTTCCCCAGTGGGTTTACACCTTGTAGTATTTCTATTCCCCTCTATTCCCTATTCTCGCTGCTTATGCCAGCTAATATACAACTCTACCATCGCCATACCAATATTGCCTATCCTAAATCCACCAAGTATCTCTGTTACACTGACTCCGAGTTCTGTCACCCCTGCAGGTAGTGTAGGCAAGGTTGAATATGTTATCAATACCACCTACCTACCGATTCGGTTAGTCAGACAGTTTCCAAGTCGCTATTGTTGCAAAACCTCAACGGTGAGCGGGCTGTCCTGTCCGGCAATCGGAAATCTCAGAAAGACAACTCATTTTCAGAACTTTGCTGTCACAATGAGTGAACACATTGGGGTTCTGGGTGATGGCATAGTTTCGCAAAGCCACTTTCACGGAAGAGGTATTTGGCATATTTTCACTATGTGGTCCAAAAGACCCTACGGAACAGGGGTCGGAAGAAAAGCATCTATGATGGCAAAGAGGAGGGATGGGATATGTAGTAGGGATGATCCGAGATCCAAAATCTCTGCAATTAGATCGGTCGGCTAGTAGTCAATCACAAGCAAGACAAGTGGTGCAAGTATAAGGAGGAGTAATATCTCTGATACTGGCAGTTTTCGATCACCTTCTTGAGGGAAGCTGACAAATGTCGATAGGTCATATCGGCCTATTATTCGTTTGGTCCCGCTATCAAGATACGGGAAGCCATCATACCACACACCTTCGCACAGTACCTTCCCTTAGCCAGACAGCAGAGTGGCTTCCACTCAGGTAGAAGTATCACGACGCCTCTGGGCAATATACCAGAGCGTTTGACATTGGGTTTATCCAAAAGTCGAAAACACAAACAAGCCAACTTTGCCAAATTTTCAAAATGCCAAAAACTCGCAACGTCGGCTTTTTTAAATGGTAAAATAATTGAAAAGCCAAAAAGTCAACTTTTCTTTTTGAAAATTCCAAAAGTCGTTTTCTGCCAAATTTGAAAATATCGAAAACTAAAATTTTGAAATTTCTAAAAGGTGTTTATACCCTCCACCATAGGATGGGCGGTATAGTAACCTTGTCATTCCGTTTGTAACACATCGAAAGATTGTTCTAAGACCCCATATATAAAGTATATATATTCTGGGTCGTCGTGGAATTCTGAGTCGATCAAAGCATGCCCGTCCGTCCGTCTGTTGAAATCAGGCTAACTTCCGAACGGAACAAGCTATCGACTTGAAACTTGGCTTGCGGAGCCTCTTAGAGGAGCAAAATTCATCCGATCCGGTTGAAACAGGTTGTGTTAGTCCCCGGTCTAACAAAGAAAAACACATTTTTTATCAAAATTCGTTTTTATTATTCAACATAGTTCCCTTCAAGAGCTATACAACGATTATAACGACCTTCCAATTTTTTGATACCATTTTGGTAGTACTCCTTCGGTTTTGCTTCAAAATAGGCCTCAGTTTCGGCGATTACCTTTTCATTGCAGCCAAGCATCATTTTGAGGACTGAGAACAAGAAAAAGTCGCTGGGGGCCAGATCTGGAGAATACGGTGAGTGGGGAAGCAATTCGAAGCCCAATTCATGAATTTTTGCCATCGTTCTCAATGACTTGTGGCACGGTGCGTTGTCTTGGTGCAACAACACTTTTTTTTCTTCATATGCCGTTTTGCCGCGATTTCGACCTTCAAACGCTCCAATAACGCCATATAACAGTCGCTGTTGATGGTTTTTCCCTTCCCAAGATAGTTGATAAAAATTATTCCATGCGTATCCCAAAAAACAGAGGCCATTACTTGGCCAGCGGACTTTTGAGTCTTTCCACGCTTCGGAGACGGTTCACCGGTCGCTGTCCACTCAGCCGACTGTCGATTGGACTCAGGAGTGTAGTGATGGAGCCATGTTTCATCCATTGTCACATATCGACGGAAAAACTCGGGTGTATTACGAGTTAACAGCTGCAAACACCGCTCAGAATCATCAACACATTGTTGTTTTTGGTCAAATGTGAGCTCGCGCGGCACCCATTTTGTACAGAGCTTCCGCATATCCACATATTGATGAATGATATGACCAACACGTTCCTTTGATATCTTTAAGGCCTCTGCTATCTCGATCAACTTCATTTTACGGTCATTCAAAATCATTTTGTGGATTTTTTTGATGTTTTCGTCGGTAATCACCTCTTTCGGGCGTCCACTGCGTTCACCGTCCTCCGTGCTCATTTCACCACGCTTGAATTTTGCATACCAATCAATTATTCTTGATTTCCCTGGGGCAGAATCCGAAAACTCATTATCAAGACCAGTTTTTGCTTCCACCGCATTTTTTCCCTTCAGATAACAGTATTTTATCAAAACACGAAATTCCTTTTTTCCATTTTTTTCACAATAACAAAAGTTGCTTCACAAAAAAACGCTCTATCTCACAAACTAATTGACTTACAGACGTCAAATTTTGACACGAATCATTTGAAGGTTGGTATTATACAAAAATAATATGCATTTAATACTAGCGACACCATCTATGTGTCAGACCGGGTACTTATCAGCCAACCTGTTATATGATTTCTAACAACCATGCAAAAAATAAAGCCTTAGGAGGAGCAAAATTTATCCGATCCGGTTGAAATTTGATACATGGTGTTAGTATATCGTCTCTAACAACCATGCAAAAATTTGTGCAAATCGGTCCATAATTATATATAGCCCTCAAATAAACCGATCCCCATATTTGACCTTCGGAGCCTTTAGGAGGAGCAAAATTTATCCGATCTGGTTGAAATTTGATACATGGTGTTAGTATATGGTCTCTAACAACCATGCAAAAATTGGTCTATATAGGTCTATAATTATATATAAACCGATCACCAGATTTGACCTTCGACCTTCGATTTGACCGATGTCCACCAAGTTTGACCTTGGGAGCCTTTAGGAGGAGCAAAATTTATCAGATCC
The DNA here is from genome assembly GCF_050003625.1 of Haematobia irritans. Lineage (NCBI taxonomy): Eukaryota > Metazoa > Arthropoda > Insecta > Diptera > Muscidae > Haematobia > Haematobia irritans. The sequence goes on along the minus strand of NC_134397.1, from coordinate 159,893,568 downwards.
GGTTGAAATTTGATACATGGTATTAGTATATGGTCTCTAACAACCATGCAAAAATTCGTCGATATCGGTCTATAATTATATATATATATAGCCTCCATATAAACCTATCCCCAGATTTGGTTTTGGAGCCTTTTGAAAGAACAAATTTCGTCTTGGAGGAGCAAACTTCAGCCGATTCGGTTGAAATTTGGTAGATTGTGTTAGTATGCGACCGCTCACAACCATGCCAAACTTGGTCATTGTCGGTCTATAGTTATATATAGCCCTCAGATAAACCGATCCCCAATCACACAAAAATTGGTTCTTATCGGTTCATTATTGTATATAGCCCCCATATAAAACGACTCCCATATTTCAATACCGGCTCTCTAATTACCGAGTTCATATCGGTTCGTAATTATTTGTAGAATTGTCTATATATACATTTTTGCCTAATATATACCACAAATGGACTAACTTACAACTGTGTTAAGAAGTTTTAAGATACCTGGCCATCGGTAAGCATTATCACAATCACAATCTTTAGTAGAAGTCTCTAAGCAATCCATGGTCGAGAGTACATAAGATTAAGCCTGGCCGAACTTACGGCCGTACCTACTTGTTTGATATCTGATTGGAATGCCTTTGCCATACGGTGTATCCATATTTTTGGCACACTTTTATTAATACTACTTACTACTGGTGGTGATAAGGGTTAATATTAATATAGGGGATATAAAAGAGAAGCAATTTAAAAATTCCCATAAAATATTTAACACAAAATCACAAAAACTTGATGACACTTGATTTTTTTTATCATTTCTATTAAATTTTCATCATCTATATAGTGTCGTGATAGTCACACAAGAGATAGTTTGACGCAACAGCAATGTCATAATAATAGTAATAATAATCATTATGTCCTTTTTTCAGCCATGAGCAGAATTGTCGCCATAGAAATTTGTCGTATTACATTTTGTCGTCATCTTGTCAACCCCTCAAATGTCAGGACCATGAATGTTCTTTTGGGAGTAAATTTGAATAAAACAATATCAACTCCCTCGCTGCGTATTTTTATACCCTCCACCATAGGATGGGGGGTATATTAACTTTGTCATTCCGTTTGTAACACATCGAAATATTGCTCTAAGACCCCATAAAGTATATATATTCTGGGTCGTGGTGAAAATCTGAGTCGATCTGAGCATGTCCGTCCGTCCGTCCGTCCGTCTTTTGAAATCACGCTAACTTCCGAACGAAACAAGCTATCGACTTGAAACTTCGCACAAGTAGTTGTTATTGATGTAGGTCGGATGGTATTGCAAATGGACCATATCGGTCCACTTTTACGTATAGCCCCCATATAAACGGACCCCCAAATTTGGCTTGCGAGGCCTCTAAGAGAAGCAAATTTCTTCCGATCCGGCTGAAATTTGGTACATGGTGTTAGTATATGGTCTCTAACAACCATGCAAAAATTGGTCCACATCGGTCCATAATTATATATAGCCCCCATATAAACCGATCCCCCGATTTGGCTTGCGAGGCCTCTAAGAGAAGCCAATTTCATCCGATCCGGCCTCTAAGAGAGGCCAATTTCATCCTATCCGGCTGAAATTTGGTACGTGGTGTTAGTATATGGTCTCTAACAACCATGCAAAAATTGGTCCATCGGTCCATAATTATATATAGCCCCCATATAAACCGATCACCAGCTTTGACCTCCGGAGCCTCTTGGAAGACCAAAATTCATCTGATTCAGTTGAAATTTGGTACGTGATGTTAATATATGGCCTCAAACTCCCATGCAAAAATTGGTCGAAATCGGTCCATAATTATATATAGCCCTCATAAAAACTGATCCCCAGATTTGACCTCCGGAGCCCCTTGGAAGAGCAAAATTCATACGATTCGGTTGAAATTTGGTACGTGATGTTAGTATATGGTATCCATGCAGGAATTAGTTCATATCAGTCCATAATTATATAGAGCACCCATATAAACCGATCACCAGATTTGACCTCCTGTGCCTTTTGGAGAAGCAAAATTCATCCGATCTGGTTGAAATTTTGTACGTGGTGGTAGTATATGATATTTAACAACCATGTCAAAAGTGGTCCATATCAGTCCATAATCATATATAGCCCCCATATAAACCGATCCCGAGATTTGGTTTGGAGCCTCTTGGAGGAGCAAATTTCATCCGAGTCAGTTGAAATTTGGGACATTGTGCTAGTATATGGCCGTTAACAACCATGCCTAACTAGGTCCATATCGGTCTATAGTTATATATAGCCCTCAGATAAATCGATCCCCAATCACACAAAAATTGGTCCATATCAATAATTGTATATAGCCCCCATATAAGCGACCCCTATATTTCAATTCTGGCTCCCTACGTACTGTGCAAAAGTCCATATCGATTCGTAATTATTTGTAGACTTGCCTACAGATACTTTTTTGTCTAATGTATACCACGTATGGACTAACTCACAATTTAGAAAACGATTTAAGATACCACAACCCAAGTAATTCGATTGTGGATGACAGTCTTTCGTAGAAGTTTCTACGCAATCCATGGTGGAGGGTACATAAGATTCGGCCTGGCCGAACTTACGGCCGTTTATACTTGTTAAAATTGGGAATTTAATTTAATTGAGTGTAATATCAATTATGAGCATTTGATATAAGCACTTAGCGAAATTAAAATGATTTTATTTAATATAAACGTGTACTTTACACTTTTCTTACTTCTAAAAAGGTCAACTTATTATTAATATAACAGGGGTAAACTCTAACACTCTAAGAAAGACGATGTCACCAGGAAAGTAAATGTAGGTTAGGTTGTAAAAAAATTTAATTAGACTATTATAAACACCGATATCACAAAAATAAATACATATTTTGCGACAAATTCCAGAAAATTTGTTAGACATTGTTAAAGAAAGCGGGAGCCACCGTCGTGTATTGGTTAGCATGCCCGCCTTGCATATACTGGGAAAATTTTGTCAAACGTTTATTTTTATAGAAAATTTTGTCAACATTTTATTTTTATAGAAAATTTTGTCAAAATTTTGCTGCTATAGAAAATTTTGTCAAAATTTTGTAGCTATAGAAAATTTTGTCAAAATTTTGTTGCTATAGAAAATTTTGTCAATATTTTGTTGCTATAGAAAATGTTGTCACAATTTTATTTCTATGGAAAATTTTGTCAAAATTTAATTTCTATAGAATTTTTTGTCAAGATTTAATTCTATAGAATTTTTTTTTTTCAAAAATGTATTTCTATAGAAAATTTTATCAAAAATTTATTTCTATAGAAAATTTTGTCAAAATTTTATTTCTCTAGAAAATTTTGTCAAAATGTTATTTCTAAAGAAAATTTTGGCAAAATTTTGTTTCTATAGAAAAATTTGTCAAAAATTTTTTTCTATAGAAAATTTTGCCAATTTTTTTTCTATAGAAAATTTTGTGAACATTTTATTTTTATAATAAATTTTGTCAAAACTTTATTTCTATAGAACATTTTGTGAAAACCTTATTTCTATAAAAAATGTTGTCAAAATTTTATTTCCATAGAAAATTTTGTTAAAATTTTATTTCTATAGAAAATTTTGTCAAAATTTTATTTCTATAGAAAATTTTGTCAAAATTTTATTTCTATAGAAAAATTTGTCAAAATTTAATTCTATAGAAAATTTTGTCAAAAATTTATTTCTATAGAAAATTTTGTCAAAATTTTATTTCTTTAGAAAATTTTGTCAAAATTTTATTTCTATAGAAAATTTTGTCAAAATTTTATTTCTATAGAAAATTTTGTTAAAATTTAATTCTATAGAAAATTTTGTAAACATTTTTTTTCTATAGAAAATTTTGTCAAAATTTTATTTCTATAGAAAATTTTGTCAAAAAAAATTTTTTTCTGTAGAAAATTTTGTCAAAATTTTATTTCTATAGAAAATTTTGTCAAAACTTTATTTCTATAGAAAATTTTTCAAAATTTTATTTCTATAGAAAATTTTGTCAAAATTTAATTTTATAGAAAATTTTGTCAAAATTTTATTTCTGTTAAAATTTTGTCAAAATTTTATTTCTGTTAAAATTTTGTCAAAATTTTATTTCTATTAAAATTTTGGCAAAATTTTGTTTCTATAGAAAATGTTGTCAAAATTTTATTTCTATAGAAAATTTTTTCAAAATTTTACTTCTATAGAAAATTTTGTCAACATTTTATTTCTATAGAAAATTTGTCAACATTTTATTTTTATAGAAAATGTTGTCAAAATATTGTTTCTAAAGAAAATTTTGTCAAAATTTTATTTCTATAGAAAATTTTGTCAAAATTTTATTTCTTTAGAAAATTTTGTCAAAATTTTATTTCTATAGAAAATTTTGTCAAAATTTTATTTCTATAGAAAATTTTGTCAAAAAACTTTTTTTCTGTAGAAAATTTTGTCAAAACTTTATTTCTATAGAAAATTTTGTCAAAACCTTATTTCTATAAAAAAATTTTGTCAAAATTTTATTTCCATAGAAAATGTTGTAAAAATTTTATTTCTTTCAAAAATTTTGTCAAAATTTTTTTTCTATAGAAAATTTTGTCAAAATTTTATTTCTATAGAAAATTTTGTCAAAATTTTATTTCTTTAGAACATTTTGTCAAAATTTTATTTCTATAGAAAATTTTGTCAAAATTTTTTTTCTTTAGAAAATTTTGTCAAAAAACTTTTTTTCTGTAGAAAATTTTGTCAAAATTTTATTTCTATAGAAAATTTTGTCAAAATTTTATTTCTATAGAAAATTTTGTCAAAATTTTATTTCTATAGAAAATTTTTCAAAATTTTATTTCTATAGAAAATTTTGTCAAAATTTAATTTTATAGAAAATTTTGTCAAAATTTTATTTCTATTAAAATTTTGTCAAAATTTTATTTCTATTAAAATTTTGTCAAAATGTTATTTCTAAAGAAAATTTTGGCAAAATTTTGTTTCTATAGACAATTTTGTCAAAATTTTATTTCTATAGAAAATTTTTTCCAAAATTTTACTTCTATAGAAAATTTTGTCAACATTTTATTTCTATAGAAAATTTTGTCAACATTTTATTTTTGTAGAAAATGTTGTCAAAATATTGTTTCTATAGAAAATTTTGTCAAAATTTTATTTCTATAGAAAATTTTGTCAAAATTTTATTTCTTTAGAAAATTTTGTCAAAATTTTATTTCTATAGAAAATTTTTTTCAAAATTTTACTTCTATAGAAAATTTTGTCAACATTTTATTTCTATAGAAAATTTTGTCAACATTTTATTTTTATAGAAAATGTTGTCAAAATATTGTTTCTATAGAAAATTTTGTCAAAATTTTATTTCTATAGAAAATTTTGTCAAAATTTTATTTCTTTAGAAAATTTTGTCAAAATTTTATTTCTACAGAAAATTTTGTCAAAAAACTTTTTTTCTGTAGAAAATTTTGTCAAAACTTTATTTCTATAGAAAATTTTGTCAAAACCTTATTTCTATAAAAAAAAATTTGTCAAAATTTTATTTCCATAGAAAATGTTGTAAAAATTTTATTTCTTTAAAAAATTTTGTCAAAATTTTTTTTCTATAGAAAATTTTGTCAAAAGTTTATTTCTAAAGAAAATTTTGTTATATTCCAGAAAATTTATTAGACATAATTTTCGCCCATTTTAATGTATGATAACCAAACATTGTGAAAGATAGCGGGAGCCACCGTCGTGCATTGGTTAGCATGCCCTCCTTGCATACACAGGGTCGTGGGTTCAAACCCAGTTTCGATCAAACCCCCATCCCACCTCAGTAATGCTGGTGACATTTCTGAGTGTTTCAAAGCTTCTCTAAGTAGTTTCACTGCAATGTGGAACGCCGTTCGGACTCGGCTATAAAAAGGAGGTCCCTTGTGATTGAGCTTAACATTGAATCGGGCAGCACTCAGTGATAAAAAAGAAGTTCTGGAGTATTCACTTTTTTCTGACATCTTTGGACACCTTTGATCAAGAATATATTTACTCAGAAATCAATATTACGATGTATTATTACCTGTTTGGCATACTTATTTTACTCCAATCACCATAGCGGTGGATATAATAAAGGATTCCTCCTTTCTATGATTCATTGTCCGAAACCATTTATTCAATGTTTTTTTCGGAATGCAGCACTTCACATTTAAACAGTCCTCAAGTTTTCTTTTTCCGCTTTTTGTCTGGATAACAAACACAAATAAAAGACTATTGAAAAAGCCAATATTAACGTTACCACCACCTTTTGTTATCATACCTGAATTGTTGGCAAACAAAAAAAAAAAAATAGAAAAGCAAATAAAGAATCTGCTATGAAGATAAATTGCATTAAAGGAAAGATGAATTTAAGGCAATAACAAAGAATCAAATGAAATTTTGATTCAGCATATAACGAATATTTTGTTTCCTATTTATAAAATCGAACATAACGGGATGTCTTTATGGACCGATATGGACCAAATGTTGTATGGTTGTCAGAGACCATATACTAACACCACGTACCAAATTTCAACCGGTCCGGATGAAATTTGCTCCTCCAAGAGGCTCCGTAAACCAAATATGGGGGTTGGTTTATATGAGGGCTATACGTAAAAGAGGTACGATATCATCCGACCTACATCAGTAACAAGCCAAGTTTCAACCCAACAAAAAATGGAGCACTATTTCAGTAGCATTGTAAGGGAGAGAAGCAATACCAACTGCTTACAAAACACCCGAATCAGCGCTGATTTTTGTGGGCGATGTCCCGATTTAGAGCAGCTTCTACATAACGCTGATATAATTGCTTATTTTAATAGAAATATTGCTCAGAAGTGATATATTATCTTGAGTATAGCATTGTTGGCGTGAAGGAAAACGATTTAGAGCGTAGGCTTAGCTCTAAAATATACCAAAGTGTCGACCATCACAAGACGGCACTTGGCAGGGAATGAGCCAAACTAACGCGTAGCCATTTTCGTGCAGCGTGTTATGGTTTATCGGCCGTAGGAAGACCATAATTCATGTCAAAACTAGCCAATTAGAATAAATCGAAACTGATTTTTAAACTTGATGTTTTTTTATGAAATTTTTTGCTTTTGAAAAATTGATAAAAACAATTAAAATGATAGCGCATTACTTGGAAATAGATGTGTTACGGAAATAAATAAAAACACCCTAGCATATTGCTCCAAGAGTAAGCGAGCATGGTCTTGTAATGACCATGCTCGTGTATTCCTTCCCTTTATTAGTTGGAACAAATTAGCTCATGTTCTTCGGTAGACAGGTTTTAAAGACATGGAGACGACATTCCTTTCGAGGTACAAAACGATCCACGGCCACCGTTGTCGCTCGTGCCAAAAACAATCTTCCAAAATTTTAAAAAAATTTTACGAAAAAAAATCTAATTTGGAAGTTTATGAAATCGACGAAATATTATATTATATTTTATAACTCATATTAGCGTCAATTTTTTTGAGTGTATAAATATCCCTTAAATTGCACATGTGCCGAATTTTAAATGTTTTAGCGATTTACCTTGAACCAACAAGGTAAAGTTATTACTTCTTTAGAGAGGATGAACAAAAATTAAAAATTTTAACACGAAAATTAACATTTCTAAAGATATTGAATTTATAGAATTTTTTCTCAAAATTGTATTTCTATAGAAAATTTTGTCAAAATGTTATTTCTATAGAAAATTTTGTCAAAATTTTATTTCTATAGAACATTTTGTCACAATTTTATTTTTATAGAAAATTTTGTCACAATTTTATTTTTATAGAAAGTTTTGTGAAAATTTTATTTCTATAGAAAATTTTGTCAAAAATTTATTTTTATAGAAAATTTAGTCAAAATTTTATTTCTATAGAAAATTTTGTCAAAAATTTATTTTTATAGAAAATTTTGTCAAAATTTTATTTTTATAGAAAATTTTGTCAAAATTTTATTTCTATAGAAAATTTTATTTTTATAGAAAATTTTGTCAACAGTTTATTTTTATAGAACATTTTGTCAAAATTTTATTTTTATAGAAAATTTTGTCAAAATTTTATTTCTATAGAAAATTTTGTCAAAATTTTATTTCTATAGAAAATTTTGTCTAAATGTTATTTTTATAGAAAATTTTGTGAAAATTTTATTTCTATAAAAAATTTTGTCAAAATTTTATTTTTATAGAAAATTTTTTCAAAATTTTATTTCTGTAGGAAATTTTGTAAAAATTTTATTTTTATAGAAAATTTTGTCCCAATTTTATTTTTATAGAAAATTTTGTCAAAATTTTATTTCTATAGAGAATTTTGTCAAAAATTTATTTTTATAGAAAATTTTGTCAAAATTTTATTTCTATAGAAAATTTTATTTTTATAGAACATTTTGTCAACGTTTTATTTTTATAGAAATTTTTGTCAAAATTTTATTTCTATAGAAAATTTGTCAAAATTTTATTTCTATAGAAAATTTGTCAAAATTTTATTTCTATAGAAAACTTTGTCAAAATTTTATTTCTATAGAAAAGTTTGTCAAAAATTTCTTTTTATAGAAAAGTTTGTCAAAATTTTATTTTTATAGAAAATTTTGTCAAAATTTTATTTCTATAGAAAATTTTGTCAAAATTTTATTTCTATAGAAAATTTTGTCAAAATTTTATTTCTATAGAAAATTTTGTCAAAATTTTAATTGTATAGAAAATTTTGTCAAAATTTTACTTCTATAGAAAATTTTGTCAAAGTTTCATTTCTATAGAAAATTTTGTAAAAATTTTATTTCTATAGAAAATTTTGTAAAAATATTATTTATATAGAAAATGTTGTCCAAAATTATTTTTACATCAAATGTTGTCAAAATTTTGTTTCTCTTGAAAATTTTGTCAAAATTTTATTTCTATAGAAAATTTTGTCAAAATTTTATTTTTATAGAAAATTTTGTCAAAATTTCATTTTTATAGAAAATTTTGTCAACATTTTATTTCTATAGAAAATTTTAATTTTATAGAAAATTTTGTCAACATTTTATTTTTATAGAACATTTTGTCAAAATTTTATTTTTATAGAAAATTTTGTCAAAATTTTATTTCTATAGAAAATTTTGTCTAAATGTTATTTTTATAGAAAATTTTGTGAAAATTTTATTTCTATAGAACATTTTGTCAAAATTTTATTTTTATAGAAAATTTTTTCAAAATTTTATTTCAGTAGAAAATTTTGTAAAAATTTTATTTTTATAGAAAATTTTGTCCCAATTTTATTTTTATAGAAAATTTTGTCAAAATTTTATTTCTATAGAGAATTTTGTCAAAAATTTATTTTTATAGAAAATTTTGTCAAAATTTTATTTCTATAGAAAATTTTATTTTTATAGAACATTTTGTCAACATTTTATTTTTATAGAAATTTTTGTCAAAATTTTATTTCTATAGAAAATTTGTCAAAATTTTATTTCTATAGAAAATTTGTCAAAATTTTATTTCTATAGAAAACTTTGTCGAAATTTTATTTCTATAGAAAAGTTTGTCAAAAATTTCTTTTTATAGAAAAGTTTGTCAAAATTTTATTTTTATAGAAAATTTTGTCAAAATTGTATTTCTATAGAAAATTTTGTCAAAATTTTATTTCTATAGAAAATTTTGTCAAAATTTTATTTGTATAGAAAATTTTGTCAAAATTTTATTTGTATAGAAAATTTTGTCAAAATTTTATTTCTATAGAAAATTTTGTCAAAATTTCATTTCTATAGAAAATTTTGTCAAAATTTCATTTCTATAGAAAATTTTGTAAAAATTTTATTTCTATAGAAAATTTTGTAAAAATATTATTTATATAGAAAATGTTGTCCAAAATTATTTTTACATCAAATGTTGTCAAAATTTTGTTTCTATTGAAAATTTTGTCAAAATTTTATTTCTATAGAAAATTTTGTCAAAAATTTATTTTTATAGAAAATTTTGTCAAAATTTTATTTTTATAGAAAATTTTGTCAAAATTTTATTTTTATAGAAAATTTTGTCAAAATTTTATTTCTATTGAAAATTTTGTCAAAATTTTATTTCTATAGAAAATTTTGTCAAAATTTTATTTCTATAGAAAATTTTGTCAAAATTTTATTTCTATAGTAAATTTTGTCAAAATTTTATTTTTATAGAAAATTTTGTCAAAATTATTTCTATAGACAATTTTGTCAAAATTTTATTTCTATAGAAATTTTTGTCAAAATTTTATTTCTGTAGATAATTTGTAAAAATTTTATTTCTATAGAAAATGTTGTCCAAAATTATTTTTATATCAAGTGTTGTCAAAATTTTGTTTCTATTGAAAATTTTGTCAAAATTTTATTTCTATAGAAAATTTTGTCAAAAATTTATTTTTATAAAAAATTTTGTCAAAATTTTATTTTTATAGAAAATTTTGTCAAAATTTTATTTTTATAGAAAATTTTGTCAAAATTTTATTTCTATCGAAAATTTTGTCAAAATTTTATTTCTATAGAAAATTTTGTCAAAATTTTATTTCTATAGAAAATTTTGTCAAAATTTTATTTCTATAGAAAATTTTGTCAAAATTTTATTTTTATAGAAAATTTTGTCAAAATTATTTCTATAGACAATTTTGTCAAAATTTTATTTCTATAGAAATTTTTGTCAAAATTTTATTTCTGTAGATAATTTATAAAAATTTTATTTCTATAGAAAATTTTGTCAAAATTTTATTTCTATAGAAAATTTTGACAAAATTTTATTTCTATAGAAATGTTTGTCAAAAATTTATTTTTATAGAAAATTTTGTCAAAATTTTATTTCTATAGAAAATTTTGTCAAAATTTTATTTCTATAGAAATTTTTTTAAAAATTTTATTTCTATAGAAAATTTTGGCAAAATTTTATTTCTATTGAAAATTTTGTAAAAATTGTATTTTTATAGAAAATATAATGTATAAGCTCGTTTGAGGATTGTAATAATATGTTGGACATTTATTCCATTATTGTATTACCGTCACCATACAGACCGATCTATTGAGTGTGTATAAACTGATCTCTACGGTGAACTAGTCTGTTAAAAATACACATGTTGACGTACGATTATTCTATTGACTTTATGTCTGCTAGTTTTTTTTATTGAACTTTTGGCGCCTATCATTCTTACAATACCATGATACCCTAGACTAATGTAGGGTATAAATATAAGAGGTAAGCAACAAAAAAGCAAACATATTCTCTATAAGGAAATCAAGTAATTTGAGACGATCTACGACCACGAGCCAGGAAAAACATTCAGTTTTTCTTTCTTTTGTTAAATTTTCAGCTTCATATATTTTTTTTTTTGCTTTAACTATAGAAAATCCATTATTGTTGAACAAAAGAAAATCTCTCTATATATACTTCTTTTTCATTTTTATTCATGGCATTCGAATTTCCTTTCAGCATCATCTCTTGAATCCTTACCAACAGAAAAGGATCCATTGAATGGACCATGAAAGTGGAAGAAACTAAAGGCAGCAATGGAATGTTTCATAACAGTCTTGTACGAAGAACACAACGGTGAATATTCTTCGAATGAAGAAAAAACGTGGCGAAAATAGTCGGAAATTATTTTTCGTACTACTCCAAATGTAGACTCATAATGAGGCCAGCACCATCACTACCATCATCATCAGTACAAGTAAGAGGAACAATGTTGCAACCTTTTACTTTACTCCCATGCGGTGTTCATTTGTGAAGAGCCCGTTGAGCTGGATAAATAATGATATTATCACCAGGTTCATTTTATACCTGTTTTTCTTTTTGTTCGCCATTACAAAGGCATGGCCAGTAAATGCAATTATGTAGACATTGTGATGAAAGCTATTAGAAATTTACATAAGAAACTTTTTTTCGAAGCAAAAAGAAAAAGTTCTTAAAACTGGAATAATTTATTTTGCCTGTTAACAGGTGTTATTGGTAGGTAAATTGCAAATTTCGATAGAAGACCATCTGTCTTAAGTATAAAGTTAAATCTGGCGAGATTAAAAATTTTAATCATTGCAGAAATGAGTGATTATATAGGTATAAAAAAATAAGCCAGACGACCTTAAGCTAAGGTGGGTCAAATTTTATGATAACCCAAAGCTGCTCTTCTTAAAATTAATATGCAGTTGAAGAAACGAAAAATTTTGCTAGCCTAAAGATTATTTTCCTTAAATACATATGCGATTTTTGATTAGCACACACAGAAAAAATTTTCCTTAGATATAAAATTTTGACAAAATTTCCTATAGAAATAAAATTTTGACAAAATTTTCTATAGAAGTAAAATTTTGACAAAATTTTCTACAGAAATAAAATTTTGACAAAATTTTCTATAGAAATAAAATTTTGACACGTTTTCTATAGAAATAAAATTTTGACAAAATTTTCTATAGAACTAAAATTTTGACAAAATATTCTATAGAAATAAAATTTTGACAAAATTTTCTACAGAAATAAAATTCTGACGAAAATTTCTATAGAAATAAAATTGTTTTAAAAGTTTCTGTAGAAATAAAATTTTGACAAAATTTTCAATAGATATAAAATTTTGCCAAAATATTCTATAGATATAAAATTTTGATAAATTTTCTATAAAAATAAAATTTTCTATAGAAATAAAATGTTGACAAAATTTTCTATAGAAATAAAATTTCTAATAATAAAATGTTGACAAAATTTTCTATAGATATAAACTTTTGACAAAATTTTCTATAGATATAAAATTTTGACAAAATTTTCTATAGATATAAAATTTTGACAAAATTTTCTATAGAAAGAAAATTCTGACGAAAATTTCTATAGAAATAAAATGTTGATAAAAGTATCTGTGGAAATAAAATTTTGATAAAATTATATATAGAAATAAAATTTTCACAAAATTTTCTATAAAAATAAAATTTTCACAAAATTTTCTATAAAAATAAATTTTTGACAAAATTTTCTATAACAATAAAATTTTTACGAAATTTTCTATAAAAATAAATTTTTGACAAAATTTTCTATAAAAATAAAATTTTTACAAAATTTGCTATAAAAATAAAATTTTGACAAAATTTTCTATAAAAATAAAATTTTTACAAAATTTTCTATAGAAATAAAATTTTGACAAAATTTTCTATAAAAATAAAATTTTGACAAAATTTTCTATAGAAATAAAATTTTCACAAAATTTTCTATAAAAATAAAATTTTGACAAAATTTTCTATAGAAATAAAATTTTCTATAAAAATAAAATGTTGACAAAATTCTCTATAAAAATAAAACTTTCTATAAAAATAAAATTTTGACAAAATTTTCTATAGAAATAAAAACTTGACAAAAATTTGTATAGAAATAAAATTTTCATAAAATTTTCTATAGGAATAAAATGTGGACAAAATTTGCTAAGAAAAATAAATTTTTAAAAGAATTTTCTATAGAAATAAAATTTTGACAAAATTTTTTATAGAAATAAAATTTTTGCAATCTTTTGTATAAAAATAAACTCTGACAACATTTTTTGAAGTTTTGGCAAAATTTTCTATACAAATTTTTCTTTAGAAATACAATTTGGCAAAATTTTTTTAGAAAAAAAAAATTACAAAATTTTCTGTAGGAATAAAATTTTGACAAAATATTCGATAGAAATAAAATTTTGACAACATTTTCTATGGAAATAAAATTTTGGCAAAACATTTGTTTTTGTTTGGTAGTTTTTCGATAAAATTTTCTGCAAATTTTGGTAGATTAGTTTTCGCGTGAGTGGCAACAGTGCTTACGAATGTACATGTTTTATTTCTATATTCTTTAATATTTAACACAGCAAGAATTTTTTGCTCCTTGGCCTTATGGTTGAAACCTAAATTTTCTGTATGTTCTTTTATTCGATAGAATTTATTTCTAATTTTGATCCATTATCTAATGATTGTAATGAGGAACTCATAAATCTTTGATAAGCTTAAATGTAAGTGTAATTTTAATTTTATTCGTATACTAAAATTCCAGTCAATTTCAATACAGGATATTCGTATAAAACTTTTTACTATCGAATCATTTATAATTTAGTTTTACTATAGTTTAACATTTTTAAATATTCGGGAAATTACTCAATCTACCGGATGGAGTTTATGTTGTTTTTGCTACTGCTGCTTTTGTTGTTGTTTTATTCATATGGAAACTGTATTCATACACATTTCCGCTGTTATGAATTTTGATGATGATGGTGTCGTAGCTGCTATTGAATAATTTACGATACCATCAAGGTTTGTATTGAGATTCCAGTCATCGTTGTAGTTGTATTCTGTTAACATGTTATACCATAAATATGTTTACGTTTGTAATAGTATTAGTGATTATGATGATGATGATTTTGATTCAAATTTAGTTTTTTTTTTTGCACTGCAATGCTTTTCTACACATTTGCTATGATGTGGAATGCATTTCCTTTTCCGCTTTTGGCTTAATTTTCTGTATTTTACTTTGCAATTTCCGTTTGTACGTACAAAATGAACGCTATGTTATCTGTATGTTTGCCAGGTACATATGTATGGAAGAATGAATTTATGATGACAAAATTTAATAAAAACTAAAAACTTAAAGTTTTTGCGGAAATCGGCAATGGAAATTTTGACAAATGAGGTCAAGCTGTGTTGACTGTGTTAAATAAGGAAATATTCTATTTTATTATACCCTTGCATAAATTTGACTTTGTATTGGGAGTGCAAGTTACAAATGGGGTATTTTTCAAATATTTGAGAATTTATTCCTAAGAATATTGCAGCAGACTGACAAATCGAAGTATTGTCCATCGCTAGCCACTACTTTTTTTCGATATCGCGACCAATGAAGGACTCGTCTTTTGACTCATTCCGGGAATCGGCCCAATTTTGGAGGTCATTTGGAGATCATTGAGTTGGGCAATACTCAGTGATAAGAGTCTAAGTGAGCCTGAAATATCGGGCTTTCACTATACCTAACCTAACCTTGGGCTATACGGCAGGTGGGGTAGGACTAACCATTTGCGCGTTTCTACATAACTTTTTCGTGATGAAAAATCATCTTGTCGTGCATTTCAAAGTGTTGTGGCCTTTTATTATGCATTGCTCGGCTAAAACGAATCAATTGAGTCCAATACAAGTCTCCTAGGATCCATTCACAAGGTTCCAGTAACTTATACTACACCTTACCCACACAGCATAAGTTTTGATTCCATGGATATTCAGTTTTATCGTCGATGTTTAGGCATGATTAGGGCAACCATATGACTTTTTATCACGGTTTGCACAGTTGGTAGATTGGTAGAATTCTTGATGGTTTGGTAGATTCTGCAAAATATTTCTCTCCACAAATTTCCTCTAGAAAAGTTTAGACAAAATTATCTACAGAAATAAAATTTTGACCAAATTTCCTATAGAAATAAAAGTTTAAACAAATATATCTACAGAAATAAAATTTTGAGAAAATGTTGTATAGAAATAAAATATTGAGAACATTTTCTATCGAAATAAAATTGTGAGCAAATTTTCCAAAGAAATAAAATATTGACAAAATTTTCTATAGAAATTTAAAAATAAATAAAATTTTGAGAAAATTTTGAATAGAAATAAACTTCGACCAAATTTTCTATAGAAATAAAATTTTGACAAAATTTTCTATAGAAATAAAATTTTGACAAAATTGTCTATAGAAATAAAATTTTGACAAAATTGTCTATAGAAATAAAATTTCGACAAAATTTTTTATAGAAATATAATTTTGACAAAATTTTCTATGGAAATAAAATTTTGAAAAAATTTTCTATACAAATAAAGTTTTGAAAAAAATTTTTCTAAAGAAAAAAACGTTAAAAATTTTCTATAGAAATAAAAGTTAAGGCAAAATTTTTTATAGAAATAAATGTTTAGGCAAAATTTTCTGTAGAAAATAAATTTTGACTAAATTTTCTATATAAATAAAATTTTTACAAAATTTTCTAAAGCAATAAAATTTGACAAAATTTTCCAAAATTTTGAATAGAAATAAATTTCGACCAAATTTTCTTTACAAATAAAACTTTGACAAAATTTTCTATAGAAATAAAATTTTGACAAAATTGTCTATAGAAATAAAATTTCGACAAAATTTTTTATAGAAATAAAATTTTGATAAAATTTTCTATGGAAATAAAATTTTGAAAAATTTTTCTATAGAAATAAAGTTTTGAAAAAAAAAGTTCTAAAGAAAAAAACTTTTTCTGTAGAAAATAAATTTTGACTAAATTTTCTATAGAAATAAAATTTTTATAAAATTTTCTAAAGAAATAAAATTTGACAAAATTTTCCAAAGAAATAGAATTTTGAAAAAAAATTCTAAAGAAATACAATTTTGACAATATTTTCTATAGCAATAACTTTATATTAAAGAAATGCGTCTTCCGGCTAAGCAACAAATCTTTGGCCTCTCGATATTTTTTCAGTGGACCTTCTTTGAAATTTGCAAGCAAGTCGGAGAGCTTTGGTAAAGTTGTGTGTTTCAAAACCTCATGCAAGCGGAAAGTTATCTTCCAGACGATAAAAGACGAAAGAGTTGTAGAGCAAAGTTATGGCATCTGCACTGAAAAAACATTTACCAGATATTAAGGATTACGCAACCTAAATTTTAGGATACACAATTTACAAAATATTTAGGACAAATTTCTTTAAAATAATGAAATTGTAATTAAAATAATGTTTATGATCTTTACTTCAAAATTTTTATACCCTCCACCATAGAATGGAGACGGGGGTATAATAAGTTTGTCATTCCGTTTGTAACACATCGAAATATCGATTTCCGACTATATAAAGTATATATATTCTTGATCAGGGAGAAATTCTAAGACGATATAAGCATGTCCGTCTGTATGTCTGTCTGTCTGTTGTAGTTACGCTACAGCCTTCAACAATGGCGCTATCGTCCTGAAATTTGGTACAGATTAGTCTTTTGTTTTCAGGCAGGTCAAGTTCGAAGATGGGATATATTGGTCCAAGTTTTGATATAGTCTCCATATAAACCGACCTCCTGATTTGGGGTCTTGGGTTATACAAACTGTAGTTTTTATCCAATTTGCCTGAAATTGGAAATCTAGAGGTATTTTAGGACCATCAAAAAGTGTACCGAAAATGGTACCTATCGGTCCATGTTTTGGTATAGCCCCCATATGGACCAATTTCCCGATTTTGCTTACTGGGCGTCTAGAAAGTGTATTTTCTATCCGATTTGCTTGAAATTGGAAATCTAGAGGTATTCTAGGACCATAAAAAGGTGTGCCAAAAATGGGGTGTATCGGTCCATGTTTTGATATAGCCCCCATATAGACCGATCTCCCGATTTTATTTCTTAGGCTTCTAGAATCCGTAGTTTTAATCCAATTAACCTGAAATTTGAAATCTAGAGGTATTCTAGGACCATAAAGACGTGTGTCGAAAATGGTGAGTACCGGTCCATGTTTTGATATAGCCCCCATATAGACCGATATCCCGATTTTACTCCTTGAGCTTACCCAATTTTTCCATTTTGCCTGAAATCGGAAATCTAGAGGTATTCTAGAAAAATAAAGAGATTTGCCCAAAATGGTGATTATCGGTCCATCTTTTGATATAACCCCCATATAGACCGATCTCCCGAGTTTACTTCTTGGGCTTGTAGAATCCGTAGTTTTTACCCAATTTGTCCGAAATTGGAAATCTAGAGGTATTCTAGGAAAATAAAGAGATGTGCCGAAAATGGTGATTATCGGACCATGTTTCGATATATCCCCATATAGACCGATCTCCAGACTTACTTCTTGGGCTTCTAGAATCCGTAGTTTTTATCCAATTTGCCTGAAATTTGAAATCTAGAGGTATTCTATGACCATAACGAGGTGCGCCGAATATATTGAGTATAGATTTGGGGTATAGAATCTAGAACTATAATTAAATGTGCTGAATACTGTGTGTATCCTTCCATGTTTTGGTATAGCCCCTGTTACTCCGATTTAACTCCTAGGGTTTCTAGAAATTTTAGTTTTTATTCGATTTGCCACAAATTGAAAATATACTAGCATTTTAGACCCATAACAAAGTGTATATGATTTAGTTTTATCGGTTCATTTGGTAAGGCCCCCATATAGACCGATTTCACTTATTGAGGGTATTGCTTGAAACTGAATGTAAAATTTCCAGATTTTACTTCTCGTAGTCATTTAAATAATTGGGATAAAAATCCACAGATTATAGATTTCAGATCAAGGCGTTATTTCATCATTTTCTTGCACACTTAGAAGAGATGTTTATGATTCCTCTAAAACTCAAACAAAAAATGGTTCTTATAAATTCAGAATCTGATGTAGTCTTCATAGGTAAAATCTTTACATTTATCTGTGGGAAGCGTACTGGTTGAACTGATCTGCTTAGGAAAATGTCTGTCATCAAATCCCCCTGAAATTTCCAAAGGAAACTCTTATATTTGATTCATTTAAGATTCGGCCCGGCCGAACTTGCTACTGTATATACTTGTTTTATTAAATTTAGGACTCCAATTTTGGAAATTTTCGTCTCTCCGTTAAAGTAGTATGTCTTTGAACTAAGGTAGATTTTCCTTAAATTAAAGAAACGCATTTTTGATTTAAAGTAATCGTCCTTAAATTAACTGAAATATTGAATCTTTATATTTTATATAAAACCCCTTCAAATATAGCCTAAGACTTATTTTGAGGATCTAGTATCTTTTTTAGAATAAAGAAAACATTTTTGAAGTATCCGTTATAATTTGGATTCGTAAACTGACATTTGATTATACGTGAATAGCTTTATTAATGAAAATTGAATACGCCAATAGATTTAATAAAAAATTGAAATTTGATAAATGAGATCTGTGTCCAAATATTAATTTTATTGGTCCCCGATTTAAAGCCAGATATGTCGCTAGGAAATGTCTTTATTTTAAAGAAGACGCATCTTTGACTCGGAAACTATAGTCAAAATCTTTGAATCCAAATAAACTTTTTTTGACTGTGGGAAGGAATAAGTTCCATTAATATTACTGTATATGGGTTTAACCAGTACTGATCTATCAAAACTATATCTTAGTAATATTTCTGGCTTTTTAATTACCTATGAATTATTTTATTAGATCTCCCTTTTTACATTTTCTCACAATTTCATGTTAACATTATGATTTCAAGGGTACTTGGTCAAAAGCCAATTAAATAAATTTAAAGGTTTTCGTTTTTCCATTTCATTTTGAGAAATCTTTCATCTACCGTTAACGCAGGATTTCTTGGAAAATCTTTCGATTGACTGGTGTATGAAAATCCAAAGTAATGGCTTTAGTTGGGAAACCAGTAATCTCCATAAATACACCATTAGTAAAGTAAGCAGAATCAAAATGGTGGAAAACCCACTACAACAAGTTTGTAGCAATAAGTAGTCATCTTAAATCTCTTTGGTTTTTAAGATTATTCATTGATTGGGAATAAAAATGGTTTGAGGAAGATTTATTTTATTTTAAAACTTGAAGGATGAAAAGCTCAAAGTTATTTAAGGGTTATTTGATAAAATTCGTATGATGTGTTATGGAAAGAAAAACACGAATAATATACTCGTAGCTATAACTTTGGTTTGAATGTATACGCAGAAAAATAATTTTTTCCTGTCGTAGGGTGTCAATTTTTTTACCCTCCAAAATAGGATGAGGGGGTTTATTAACTTTGTTATTCCGTTTGTAATACATCGATATATTGTTCTAAGACCCCATAAAGTATATGTATTCTGGGTCGTGGTGAAATTCTGAGTCGATTCTGAGTCGAAGCCCAATTCATGAATTTTTGCCATAGTTCTCAATGACTTGTGGAACGGTGCGTTGTCTTGGTGGAACAACACTTTTTTCTTCTTCCACGATTTTGAACGCTCCAATAACGCCATATAATAGTCACCGTTGGTGGTTTTTCCCTTCTCAAGATAATCGATAAAAATTATTCCATGCGAATCCCAAAAAACAGAGGCCATTACTTTGCCAGCGGACTTTTGAGTCTTTCCACGCTTCGGAGACGGTTCACCGGTGGCTGTCCACTCAGCCGACTGTCGATTGGACTCAGGAGTGTAGTGATGGAGCCATGTTTCATCCATTGTCACATATCGACGGAAAAACTCGGGTGTATTACGAGTTAACAGCTGCAAACACCGCTCAGAATCATCAACACGTTGTTGTTTTTGGTCAAATGTGAGCTCGAGCGGCACCCATTTTGCACAGAGCTTCCGCATATCCAAATATTGATGAATGATATGACCAACACGTTCCTTTGATATCTTTAAGGCCTCTGCTATCTCGATCAACTTCATTTGACGGCCATTCAAAATCATTTTGTGGATTTTTTTGATGTTTTCGTCGTTAACCACCTCTTTCGGGCGTCCACTGCGTTCACCGTCCTCCGTGCTCATGTTACCATGCTTGAATTTTGCATACCAATCAATTATTTTTGATTTCCCTGGGGCAGAGTCCGGAAATTCATTATCAAGCCAAGTTTTTGTTTCCACCGTATTTTTTCCCTTCAGAAAGCATACAAATCAAAACACGAAATTCCTTTTTTTCCATTTTTTTCACAATAACAAAAGTTGCTTCACGAAAGACGCTCTATCTCACAAACTAATTGACTTACAGACGTCAAATTTTGACACGAATCATTTGAAGGTTGGTACTATATAAAAATAATATGCATTTCATACAAGCGACGCCATCTATGTGTCAGACAGGAGACTTATCAGCCAACCTGTTATTTATCTCCGATCTGGTCATAATTAGCGTGTTTATCAACCGATGTTTTTAAAATCCGAATATTTTATGAGTCTCGAAAAACTTGCAAAATATCAGCCAAATCTGTTCAGATTTAGATATAGCTCCCATATATATCTTTCGTCCGATTTAGACTCATATGGCATAATAGGTCAAAGTTTACTACCGACTTTCGTGAAATTTTACACAGAGAGTAGAATTAACATTCTACCAATGCTTGGTAAATTTGATTGAAATCGGTCCAGATTTAGATATAGCTCCCATATATATCTTTCATCCGATTTGCACTTATATGGCCTCAAAAGCCAAAGTTTTGCCCTGACTTGCTTCAAATTTTGCACGAGAGTTACGTTTAATGGTGACGTTATGTGTGCCAAATTTGGTTGAAATCGGTCCAGATTTAGATATAGCTCCCATATATATCTTTCATCCGATTTGCACTTATATGGCCTCAAAAGCCAGAGTTTTGCCCTGACTTGTTTCAAATTTTGCACAAGGAGTTCGTTTAATAGTATCAGTAAGTGTACCAAATTTGAAATCGGTTCGGATTTAGATATAGCTCCCATATATATCTTTCGCCCGATATACGCTCATAAGACCACGGGGGTCAAAGCTATACTCCCATTTACGTGAAATTTTGCAGAGATTGCAGAATTATTATTCTAACTATGCATGTCAAATTTAGTCAAAATCAGATTCAGATTATATATAGCTCCCATATATACGTACACCAGAGTTTGGGAAATATGGTAGACTGTTTCATATTTTAGACACATTTTCAATGGGATTTTCCTCCAATTGACTGGATAGTTTCCACAGAAAATATATTAATATGATATTTAAGTGAGTCAAGTTTGATCTAATTTGGTTCAGATTTAGATAAAGCCTCCATATATTCGTTTTTCCGGTTTATACAAATATGGCATAAATTCCCACACTTTACACAAAATTTTGTGATGATTTCCCCTTATCTTAGTCATATCCTGCACAATGTAATGCCAGACTTTCCACAGAACGGTTGAGTTTTAAATAAGGCTCAACGTCGCCCGACTTGATTGACCAAATAATATATCACAACCCATACTTGACCACATATCTTGGCGAGATCTAACCAATATCCTTGTAAAATCGCCACTGATGAGTATCAAAAATTGTAAATAATTCTAAAATTGTCCTATATTTCGAATACATATGTATCGCCAGATAAATCATAAATGCTCTTTTGTACAATTGCATTAAAATTGCTCTCGCTTCATATTTCCCATATTTTTTTACTAACAGGTGTTTCATCCCAGCAGGGTGTACCTATAAGGTAATTGGCTGGTCAGTGGTAAACTATGCAGCGCCTTTGTGGACACCTCAGTAATTATCCAAACAACCACCACCCAAGAATGTAAGGGTCGATAAACATCATCTAGAGCGCGAGATTCAGCACTACAAAAGAGATCCACTACATCAGGCAGCATACCAGGCAGGTCTGAATAGAATTCATGAGGATACTGTAGCTAAAGCGGTGAGAAGCTACACAGTCAATCCTGTTCTCGGGGTCCAACCACCTCCCATATCACCGGAGGACGAAGGTATTTGTCATGACAGACTGGGGTAATTTTGACCCCATTAAGATCAGAAAAGTGCAGTCGCCGCAATTCTTATCTATCAGTGATTGATACACGGATGAAAAAGACTGTTTTTCATATGTTTGGCTATAAACATTATATGTTTGGAACACAAATTTTTAAACACAATATTTTTGAGTGCAAGCATATAATGTTCATAAACTAGCATAACATGTTTGAGACATATATGTTAATATGTTAGAACATATTATGTTTGGGACATAAAATGTTTGTAAATATAATATGCTTGGATGCAAACATATATTAATTTAGAAATAGCCTATAAACATATATGTGTTTAGTAGCTTGGAGCGATATTGAATTAAGTTGGTGGTTGTTGCTTGTTATTACAAAATTAACATTTTATTTTTCCTTGGGCAATTGATCAGCTACTTCTTTGATCCTTACAAACTGTGTGGTCCGCTGTTCGAATCCCCGTCCGGCAAAAGGTAAAATTAAAATAAAAAAATAAAAAATCATAAAATTGAATAATTTCTTCTACAATGTTTGTATTACAGAAAAAGGTGCTAAGAACTAAATAATCTCGTGGATGTGAGAAAGATGTCGGGGAATATACAATTGGGCAGAAACAAAATTTTGAGCATTCAGGTCGAAAACCTTGTTGTTAGCACCTATATTACCTGTTTATTTTCATAATTCATTATGATTGTAAATATATAAATAAATAAATAAATAAAATTTTGAGCACAATATTGTTTGGGAGAATTTTTTTTAAGCATATAATATTTTTGGGTGCAAAATGCTTCCAAACATATTATATGGTCACATAATAACATATTGTTTTTTGGAAGACAACATTATTGAATTTGGATGCAAAAATACAAAATGTTTGGAACTTAGACTACCCAAACATATGTTGTTTAGACAAATATGCCTTCAAACATATTATATATTGGTAGAGATCAAACATATAAATGTTTGGGCAATACCCAAAAATGTATATGCTTGAAGCAAAATATGTTTGGGAGTATATGTTACAGAAGCGATTTTTTGTGAGCGTGTAGCAACGAAGCTGACGTGTATCCCATCTACAATATGGAGTCAATTTAGAGATGTCCGTTTGTCTGTCTGACCATCAGTCCGTCTGTCGTTTTGTTATATTTTTGTGTGCAAAGTGCAGCTCGAAGTTTAAGTCCAATCTTCCTCAAATTTTTCATAGTGTGGTACTTCGACTCAAAGACAATCCCTATTGATTTACGTGTTGGTTACCCGATTTTCTTCTAATATCGTATATCAGAATATTTTGTGAGTTCCGTATGACCTGACAAATATCATCGCCAAATCGGTTCAGATTTAGATATAGCTTCCATATATATCTTTCGCCCGTTATGCACCTACTTATGGCCCCGGAGTCCAAAATTTCATATTGATTTGCTAAAAATTTTGCAAAAGGTGTAAATTTTATCGTACTGCCAAGTGTGCGAAATTTGGTTAAATCTGTTCAGATTTAGATATAGCTCCCATATATATTATTTCGACTTACCCCCATTTTCATGAAGCTCCGTTAGTGCTCCGTTAACTAACGAACTTTTAAACCGTATTGTGGACATAGCTGCCATCTTGCCTGTATATTCCACATGTCAGTTAGTTGAAAATTTTTCAGTTAAAGTTAACCGGAAAGAAGATATTTGCAATTTACTTTCTGTTAACTGGGAGTTAAAGCCTAACGGAGCTACATGAAAATGGCCGTTAGACATATACTGACAAAATACCCACATTTTACATAAGACTCTGTGATGATTTCCCTGCATTGTAGCTATATCTTACTAACTGTAATGACAGATTTCCGACAGAATGATTAAGATTTAGTCAAGGCTCCGACTTTTGTAAATGTCTCCCGACTTGTCCAAACATTGTCCCTTAGCTTTAAATATTTCCCACCTTTTTAACTATATTGTGTTTCGTCTCAGGGCGTCCGCCAATTTAAATTTGATATGTTATCTTTTAGAAGTGTAAAAAATTTTGTCCAAATCTGTTCGGACTTAAATATGTGTATATTGTCATGTAAACTAACAAATTTGAAGAAGTTGAGATGGTATCAAAACCTTGGTTTACAAAGTGGTGAAGGCTATAATATAGTCGGCCACGCCCTACTTTAGACTTGCCTTAGCTGTTTCTGTAATAAAAATCTTTCGAAAAAACTGTAAAAAAATCACCATGTTCGCTACACCCATCTAAACAATATAATTAAATTGTTTAGACCATTGCAGAATGTTGTAATTCAACAACTGGAATGGGCTAATATCTAATAAAAATATTTTCTGTATTGGGCGAGCAATAAATGATTTTTGATTCACGATATCGATTGATATTGTGATTTGACAGCATTGCCATTTAGGTGCTTAAACTGTGAGATTTGCATACACACTCACACAAATGGCATTTGCTGCCACTTGCTTTTTTACCAGAATTGTTATTGGCTTAAACAACAGCTGAATGTCTCATAAATAAATATTTTTGTTTAGATCTCTGCACGCACTTAATGTCTAAGTAAATGGCTAAAGAATGCTAAAAAGATATTCCATTTATTTTGTTTATTTATAGGCATACGAACGATGCTGTGCACTATCACAATGCCAACTTTTAGTACGGAGGCTGTGGTAGGTGAGAAAAATTGTTTAACATACAAATGAGTTTGTTGAAATATTAATATTATCTGAAACGGAAATGAGAACTCATCAAAATATTTCAATATTGCTTTTTTTTTATTTTGGTACATATGTACAGACTAAATTCTATGACATTGTTCGCATTTTTTTACAAGAAAGCAAAAAGTGTATTTTTTTCGAATTCAATGAATGTGCTATACGGACTTATTTATTCTGTTTTGTAACACATTGAAATATTAGTCTGAGATTCTTTAGCGTATGGATATTATTGTACCTACATTCAAAAAATAAATACAAACCTCCAGAACGAAAATTAAAAAAAAAACCCATTCAAAATATTTTCTATAAACCAGAGCTAATGACAAAGTATGCAACCATTGTTTATATTTTTAGTTAGTCAGAAAAGAAAACTATTCTTTCAGTGCATCTATTGATTTTGTGACATTAGATGGACTTTAAATCTGTTCTTTTTATATTCGCCACCATATAATGGAGTTGTACGCTACACGCAAAGAAAAAAAAAACGTTTGGAAAACGTGTGCCGAAAACGTTTGGAAAACGTGTGCCGAAAACGTTTTTCTTTTGTTAGAGTTTTTTGAATTACTTCGAAAATTTTAAACTTTTATCACCAAAAAGATACGTTTGTTACAAAATTTTTATTTTTTTAATAAAAAAAGTTATTTTTGAAACAACAACACAGTCCATTTCGTTTATATCAAACACTGTTCTTTTCTGACTTTAGGTCTTTAATAAGAAACATTTTGCAGTTCAAAATTTAATATACTACAATGTAATGTTGAACATTTTTTCGGAATCTTCCGAACATATCTGGAATATATGTAAAAAAAAAAAAACTTTGGTCGAAGCAGGGATCGAACCCACGACCCTTGGCATGCAAGTCGGACGTAGCAACCACTGCTCCACGGTGCCAAACTAAATGTTTGTTACTATGCTATATAAATATAACTTATATGGATATTCATCTATTGATGACCATAACAGGTACATAGCTCAGTGGTTAGTGTATTGGCTTACAAAGTGCATGGTCCGCGGTTCGATTCTCCGTCCAGGCGAAAGGTAAAACAATTTTAAAAATTCATAAAATCGTATAATTTCTTCTACATTGTTGGTATTACAGGAAAAGGTGTTAAGAACTAAAATAAACATCGTGGATGTGAGAAAGATGTGAGGGAAAATGCAACTAGCGAGAAAACAATGTTTTTTTTTTTAGTTTGTCTTTATGAAATTGTTTTTACATCCTGGAAAAGAATAAACGTTTATCACAAAAAGTATATACTTTTCTTCCAAATACACATCCTTACAGCGAAAAGCAAACGAGAAACGAACTTTGTTTGTCTAAAATTTCGTTTGGGAGGAAAGAATTATTTTTTTGATACGGACCAATTTTGGCATGGTTGTTATCGGTCATAACATATACTAGCGCAATGTATCAAATTTTAAACGGATCGGATGAATTTTGCTTCTTCAAGAAGCTCCGTAGGTCAAATCTGGGGATCGGTGTATATGGTGTATATATAATTATAAACCGATATGGACCAAGTTTTGCATGGTTATTAGGGACTATGTACTAACACCACATACTAAGTTTCAACCGGATCAGATGAATTTTGCTCCTTCAAGAAGCTGCGGAGGTCAAATCTGGGGATCGGTTTATATGGAGGCTATATATAATTATAGACCGATATGGACCAATTCTGGCATGGTGGTTAGATACCATATACTAACACCACGTACCAAATTTCAACCCGATCGGATGATTTTTGCCCCTCCAAGAGGCTCCGGATGTCAAATCTGGGTATCGGTTTATATGGGACTATATTTCACATATATTCATATATATATTTCATATGTAGTAGACGAAAGAAAGGTCGATTAAATACGTATATATTCAGTTCATGACCGGTATATATAGGGAAGAAACAATTACGAACCGATATGAACTTTTGTGCTGTAATTATAGAGCCAGAATTGAAATATGGGGTCGCTTCATATGGTGGCTATATTAGAGGTGGAGAACTATCGATAGTCGGCGCCATCGATAGTCGACGATAGTAATTTCACAACCATCGATAGTTGACGATAGTACTATCGATATTCGACGTTAGTATCGTCCACAATAATATACATATTTGGTTCGTATTTAAAATTTTTTAAATATTTTAATATGAATATTTTGCGATATTAAAGTTATTTGATCCAAAAGGCTTGGTTTAAAAATAAAATAATGTTAACATTTTTCGCCACTCGAAAACAATTAGTACCGCTTTGTTGCAGGGATGTTTGTGTCGTACAAAACGGCTCTTTTAAAGTAAGAAGCTACTGAATGTATTGACGATCTACAACTTATGCTTGTCGGTGCAATATTGGCAGTATCCGCCGAAATAGCTGGAATCAGAGGCTAGAATTTCCAAGCCAGAATGGTATCTTTTTAGATGGTCTTGAAAATTCGATGTGTTTCTGCTCGTTTTATACTCCTTTCCGCAATTAAGGCACTTTGAAAATTGTATGTCCTCTGACCTTTTGAAATATTTCCATACTTGAAAGATTTTATTTTTCTTTTTTCTATCGGTAGCCAAATCTTTCTCTGAGTCTGTGCTGTTGTAATCACATGCCTGCCATGGTCGACTCACTGACTGCCATGGAGCTCCGAAGTTTAGCTGAAATTCAACACAAAGTCAAAACTCAGAACTACTTTAAAAGTAAATATTACACCTCTTTGGAGAAAGCGATCCATTGCTTTTAATGCTGCAGCAGACGTCACAAAAAAGGAGAATATTTGGTGATGTGAAAGCCAAACTATCGACTAACTATCGATAGTACTATCGAAAATGTCTGGCTGCTATCGATAGTAGCTCGATAGTGCCCAACAATCGATAGTGCCGATAGTGCTATCGATAGTTCTCCACCTCTAGGCTATATAGAATTATGAACACGAGTCTACCAAAAATGACAGATTTTTTTCTGTTTGGTAGATTGGTAGAATTCTTGATGTTTTGGAAGAATTTGCAAAACATTCCCTTCCAACTATGAAATGCTTCATAAATTTTCTATAGAAATGACATTTTGACAAAAGTTTCTACAGAAATAAATTTGTGACAAAATTTTCAATAGAAAAAAAGTTTTGACAACATTTTTTATAGAAATAAATTTTTGACAACTTTTTGTATAGAAATCATATATTTTGACAAAATTTTCTAAAATGTTGACCATATTTGCTATAGAAATAACATTTGGATAAAATTTTTTATAAAAATATAAAATTTTGAAAAGATTTTCGATAGCAATTAAATTTTGTTTGATTATATTTTTCACGAGTGGCAATCGTGATTTTTCTGTGATTGGGGATCGGTTTATTTGGGGGCTATATATAATATAGGCCGATACGGACCGATTTTGGCATGGTTGTTATTGACCATACACTAGCGAAATATACCAAATTTCGACGGGATCGGTTGAATTTTGCTCCTCCAAGAGGCTCCGGATGTCAAATATGGGGATCGTTTCATATGGGGGCTATATTTCATATATATTCATATATATATATTTCATATATAGTAGACAAAAGAAAGGTCAATTAAATACGTATATATTCAGTTCTTGACCGGTATATATACGGAAGAAATACGAACCGATATGAACTTTTGTGCTGTAATTATAGATCCAGAATGGCTCCCTTCTGGATCTATAATTACAGCAATGGTTAGCATGCCCGCCTTGCATACACAAGGTCGTGGGTTCGAAATCATATATTTTGAAAAAATTTCCTAAAATGTATGTTTTTGCTATAGAAATAAAATTTGGATAAAATTTTCTACAAAAATATAAAATTTTGAAAAAAATTTCGATGGCAATAAAATTTTGGTTGATTATTTTTGGCACGAGTGGCAATCGTGATTGGGGATCGGTTTATTTGGGGGCTATATATAATATAGACCGATACGGACCGATTTTGGCATGGTTGTTATTGACCATGCACTAGCGAAATGTTCCAAATTTCGACCGGATCGGATGAATTTTGCTCCTTCAAGAGGCGCCGAAGGTCAAATCTGGGGATCGGTTTATATGGGGGATATATATAATTATGGGCCGATATGTATCATCTCTGGCATGATTGTTAGAGACCATATACTAACACCACGTACCAAATGTCAACCGGATCGGATGAATTTTGCTTCTTCAAGAGGCTCCGGATGTCAAATCTGGGGATCGGTTCATATGGCTATATTTCATATATATATTCATATATAAATTTCATATATAGCAGACAAAAGAAAGGTCAATTAAATACACATACAATAAAAAAAAATTACATACTTCCTTAATTTACATTTGGTGATATGTTATTGCTGTTAGTCAAATCGCAATATATTCATGTGAAGGTTGTTTGATTTTTTTTTGCGAAATTTGCATTTAAAAGTGAAATTTAAAAAAAAATCTCCCGATGGTTTGTGTCTTGGCTATAAAAAATTAAAAACACAACTTTAACTTCACGCCCTTACCAAAAACAAAAAGGTCAAACATTGAATGTATCCTGGTCCAACTAATACGTAGGGTTTTCTCAATTTCACGGTAGGTCACATGACGAAATTCGTCATGGAGTAAACAACGACCTCGGTTGAATTCACCATACCATCTATAAATACTGGTCCTTGACATAGTTTTATCGCCAAATTTTTATACCCTTCACCACTACTGTGGTACAGGGTATAATAAGTTTGTGCATTTGTATGTAACGCCAAGAAGGAGTAATCATAGACCAACCTTTTAGTATACGGATCGGCTTAGAATTAAATTCTGAGTCGATTTAGCGATGTCCGTCTGTCTGTCTGTTGATGTATTTTTGTGTGCAAAGTAGAGCTCGCAGTTTTAGTCCGATTGTCCTAAAATTTGGTATAGGGACCTGTTTCGGCTCAAAGACGATCCCTATTGATTTTGGAAAGGTTCAGATTTAGATATAGCTGCCATATATATTTTTCACCGATCTGGTCATAATTGGCGTGTATATCAACCGATCTTCCTCAAATTCCGTACATCCGAATATTTTATGAGTCTCGAAAAACTTGCAAAATATCAGCAAAATCGGTTCAGATTTAGATATAGCTCCCATATATAGCTTTCGCCCGATTTACACTCATTTGCCCACAGAGGCCAATTTTTTGCTCCGATTTAGTTGAAATTTTGCATAGGGAGTAGAATTAGCGTTGTAACTATGCGTGCCAAATTTGCTTGAAATCGGTTCAGATTTGGATATATCTCCCATATAAAGCTTTCGCCCGATTTACACTCATATGACCACAGAGGCCAATTTTTAACTCCGATTTAGTTGAAATTTTGCACAGGGAGTAGAATTAGCGTTGTAGCTATGCGTGCCAAATTTGGTTGAAATCGGTTCAGATTTAGATATAGCTCCCATATATATGTTTTTCTGATTTCGACAAAAATGGTCAAAATACCAACATTTTCCTTGTAAAATCGCCACTGCTTAGTCGAAAAGTTGTAAAAATGACTCTAATTTTCCTAAACTTCTAATACATATATATCGAGCGATAAATCATAAATAAACTTTTTCGAAGTTTCCTTAAAATTGCTTCAGATTTAAACGTTTCCCATATTTTTTTTACTAACATTGTGTTCCACCCTAGTGCATTAGCCGACTTAAATTTCGACTTATAGATTTTGTAGAAGTCTATCAAATGTATGTATTTGGGACAAACCTTTATATATAGCCCCCAACACATTTGACGGATGTGATATGGTATCGAAAATTTAGATCTACAAAGTGGTGCAGGGTATAATATAGTCGGCCCCGCCCGACTTTAGACTTTCCTTACTGGTTTTTTTATTCATCTCTGCACTGTTGTTGAGTCGAAAGGTTTAAAAAAATAATCGCGCGAAAATGTTTACGATTTCATTTCATTTTTTGGCGAAATTAACACAAATAACGCTCGTATGTCATCACGTTCTGAGTCAAGCTTTACGATGGAGCTGTCAGTTGGCAGATTGCAATATTAGGCTTGCCCAATCCTGAAATATAAAAGGCAACCAACGTATGTTAATATGCTACATTCAATCATTTCTGTTTTGAAATTGCTCCTGAGTTCCATTAATTTGTCTTGAGTTTCATGAATTTTCGTGAATCGTGCGTGACCGTGAGTCTTTAAAAAATGTTCGTGTGTGAGTACACTGAAAAAAATATTGTCCTGAGGTCAAAGATTTCATGTCTTTGAAATACGAATACAAATTTTGCTTAGCATAGAAGACGCATTTCTCTAAAATAAAGTTATTTTCCTTGTCCAAAAGTCGATAAACTTTTCAATGAAGTCGTATTGTCCTTATAATTAAGTGATTTGACTTAAAAATGGGTATCTATAAAAATGGGTATGAAAGAAAAAATGTATACCTAAGGTCAACTTGACTTTAATAATTCAGAAAAATTCTTTAAATTTAATGAAATTGTCTTTAAATTTGTTGTCTTTTTGCATCTTGACTACAAAGCAAAAAATCGTTCAAATATAGGACATGTTTTTCAAAACTTTATTTTAAAGACGTTTTTTACTTCAAACATAGCATAATTTCTACTGCAAGTCGAGTCCTAATTTGGAAAATAAAGTTGCCGTTAACTCGTTTTTAAAGGACTTTGATAGCATATGAAGAAAAAAAGCTGAGAAAGCGAAAAATTAAAATTTGCTTCCTAGAAGCAAGTACACAAAACCTAAATTTAAAAGAGAATTGTGTCTTAAAAGTATCCTTACTTGTATTCTCCGCTTCTTTGGCTCGGAATCAATACCAAATTTTTTAAAGTAAAGACAAAATCTTTGGAACCGAGTATGCTTTTTTTCAGTGTACGGCTTTGCATTTCGTGAGAGACCCCACCACACAATTCTTAGGGTAGAGTACGTGAGTCAACATTTCCCCTCGTTAATGTGCATGAATGAAATTTCAATAGTTCTGATTCTTCAGATGCTGAATATATGGGCGTACGCTGTTTTCGTCTTACCTGGAATTAAAGAAAAAAAAATACAATTACTTGGTTGGCAAAATCTAATAACAGATTTTAGATTATTAAAGAAATTCAATATTCTATTCTTATACTTATTTCAATGATTTAGTAATGGTGTTCAATACAATATATCCCGTTTTTATGATTTTCCCATATGATCTCATAATCACTATAGATTGGAAAAAAAATCAGAATATTTCCAAAAAAAAAAACATCTTTGCTTTACTTTTTCGTTGACATTTATTTGGGATTAACCTAAAAATACGAACACCAGCGTGTCGTCTAAGTATAAATAAAAGCTAAAAAAGAACTTGCCTACACTGAAAAAAAAGCATGCCCGGTTCCAAAGATTTTGTCTTTACTTTAAAAAATTTGGTATTGATTCAGAGCCAAAGAAGCGGAGAATACAAGTAAGGACACTTTTAAGACACAATTCTCTTTTAAATTTGGGTTTTGTGTACTTGCTTCTAGGAAGCAAATTTCAATTTTTCACTTTCTCAGCTTATTTTCTTCATATGCTATCAAAGTCCTTTAAAAACGAGTTAAAGACAACTTTATTTTCCAAATTAAGACTCGACATCCAGTAGAAATTATGCTATGTTTCAAGTAAAAAACATCTTTAAAATAAAGTTTAGAAAAACATGTCCTAAATTTGAACCATTTTTTGCTTTATAGTCAAGACGCAAAATGGCAACAAATTTAAAGACAAATTCATTAAATTTAAAGAGTTTTTCTGAATTATTAAAGTCAAGTTGACCTTAGCCCAAACATTTTTTCTTTCATGTTATGATACCCAGTTTTAAGTCAAGTCACTTAATTATAAGGACATTACGACTTCATTGAAAAAATTATCGACTTTTGGACAAAGATAAAAACTTTATATTAGAGAAATACGTCGTCTATGCTAAGCAAAATTTGCATTCGTATTTTAAAGATATGAAATCTTTGACCTCACGACAATATTTTTTTCAGTGTAATATCAAGGATTTTTCATGAAATTTTAATGATTGTTCTGTCTTGCCCTTGGGTCCTATTGTCGTCTTCTTCTTCATTTTGAGTTTACTTAGCTCATTTCCCCACTTTACATTTTCATTATCGAAATAGGCAGCTGACAGCAGAACCAACCTCGTCTATTGTGAATCACGTAAACACTTCACACACACACACACACACAAATGAGACTACCCAAGAAGTAAGCAAACATTTTGGTGTGAGGATTCACTTTCAGCGACATAGACATACATGGTTGGCATTGTTTTAAACGTCCCACGAATTTTTTAAGCACAATTAAGCCTACAAAATACTTTTGCAAACTGTTCACTCACCCTGTGCGCTGTCATTGTTTGACACCCTTTTTAATTTTGTTGATTGTGCTGAATATGTGCACGAGATTGGTGGGTGGGAGAAGAGAGGTATTTACTCTGCACTGTGGATTCAAGTCAAACATTTAATTGCACTATGAATGCCACATACGATTTTATTACTTGGTCTAATACAGGGTGGTTGATATGTAAGGCAACAAAGTAAAGAACCATATTTTATTCACTTAAAATTTCTTTTTAGTTTTAGAATCAGTTTAGATTTGTTCGAATTGGCTACCTTTGGTACGAATTATGGCCGACATAGCCATACCACGCTGCACAAAATCGTCTCTATGGTATTTGTAGATGATCGACACTTTGGTATTTTTTTAGTGCCAACCATACTCTCCAAAATGCCCCAAGCCCAACGGATTGAGATTCGAAAATCGGTAAGCGAACATGGGCCTTTATGGCGGCCCACACCATTGCCATCGGAGGCTCTTGTATTCTGGTGACCAATCGAAGATGTAAGTTTTCAATTGACCCCTTTGGTAAGTGAGTTTCATCATTTTGTTTGTTCACAAACAACTCATTTCGGAAAAACTTTTAGTCTTAGAAAACCAAATTCAGTAACTGGCCACTTTCGTGTAAGCTCATTTTTTCGGACTGTCTGTCCGTACATCTAGGCTGCAGTTTTAGTCTAATCGTGTTCAAATTTGCCACATGAATGTATTTTGCTTCAGAAAAGGGCCCTATTGATTTTGGAAGAAATCGGTTCAGATTTTGCACATAAAGCAGAATTAATAGTACAGTCAAATGAGGTTTAATATGGTCGGTCCAGCACGACGTTAGACTTTTCTTACTTGTTTGTGCATCGCTGAGATCTTGAACTTTTTAAAACTTCAATGGCTCTCAAACCTTATTTTTTAATATGTGTTCCATCCGCTTTCGAGATTTTTTCAGTGGAATGGTTGGGCAGCCCAGAGCCATCCATCCGTCTGTCCGTGTTCTGTGTGTTCTGTGAACACATTTTTATAATCAAAGTCTAGGTAGCAGTTCAAGTTTTCGAATTCCAAAATTGTGAACACGCGGTGACAAAATGAAACAAAAACGTTTACGAAAAATCAAAACGGGATGTTCACGCATTCGTCCACGTGCGTTCACGATTTTATTGGAAGGCTTTCGTTTTTCTTTGGCCATGGAAACTCTTAAAATATTCGTTAGACGTTCTTTTGACAACTCCGCCGGC
This sequence comes from Haematobia irritans, assembly GCF_050003625.1. Taxonomy (NCBI): domain Eukaryota; kingdom Metazoa; phylum Arthropoda; class Insecta; order Diptera; family Muscidae; genus Haematobia; species Haematobia irritans. The sequence goes on along the minus strand of NC_134397.1, from coordinate 159,858,982 downwards.
GGTGCAATCACGGTTGCCACAGTTTGTAGAATTTCACCAAAAATGGCAACAACATTTTCTATAGAAATAAAATGTTGACAACATTTTCTATAAAATAAAATTTGGACAAAATTTTCTATAGAAATAAAATTTTGACAACATTTTCTATAGAAATAAAATTTTGACAAAATTTTCTGATAAAATAAAAATTTTCCGATAAAATAAAATTTTGATAAAATAAGTTTTTTTGTTTGATATTTTTTGGTGAAATTTTCTCAAAATGTTTCATAGATTATTTTGGGCTCGAGTGGCAACCGTGGGTGCAATACGCTAAGGCGACTGTTAGCGCGTATTGAGTCACGGTAGCAGATTTTTATACCCTCCATCATAGGATGGGGGTATATTAACTTTGTCATTCCGTTTGTAACACATCGAAATATTGCTCTAAGACCCCATAAAGTATATATATTCCTGGTCGTGGTGAAATTCTGAGTCGATCTAAGCATGTCCGTCCGTCTGTTGAAATCACGCTAACTTCCGAACGAAACAAGCTATCGACTTGAAACTTGGCACAAGTAGTTGTTATCGATGTAGGTCGGATGGTATTGAAAATGGGCCATATCGGTCCACTTTTACGTATAGCCCCCATATAAAGGGACCCTCAGATTTGGCTTGTGGAGCCTCTAACAGAAGCATATTTCATCCGATCCGGCTGAAATTTGCTACATGGTGTTGGTATATGGTCTCTAACAACCATGCAAAAATTGGTCCACATCGGTCCATAATTATATATAGCCCCCATATAAACCGATCCCCAGATTTGGCATGCGGAGCCTAAAAGAGAAGCAAATTTCATCCGATCAGGTTGAAATTTGGTACATGGTGTTGGTATATGGTCTCTAATAACCATGCAAAACTTGGTCCACATCGGTCCATAATTATATATAGCCCCCATATAAACCGATCCCCAGATTTGGCTTGCGGAGCCTCAAAGAGAAGAAAATTTCATCCGATCCGGCTGAAATTTGGTACATGATGTTGGTATATGGTCTCTAACAACCATGCAAAAATTGGTCCACATCGGTTCATAATTATATACAGCCCCCATATAAACCGATCCCGAGATTTGGCTTGCGAAGTCTCCAAGAGAAGCAAATTTCATCCAAGCCGGTTGTAATTTGGAACATGGTGTTAGTATATGATCTTTAACAACCGTGCCAGAATTGGTCCATATCGGTCCATAATTATATATAGCCCCCATTGAAAACGTTCTCCAGATTTGACCTCCGGAGCCTCTTGGAGGAGCAAAATTCATCCGATCCGGTTCAAATTAGGAACGTGGTGTTAGTATATGGTCGCTAACAAGCATACCAAAATTGGTCCAATCACACAAAACTAGAGCCAAAAATAGTCTACCAAAATTTTATTTCTATAGAAAATTTTGTCAAAATTTTATTTCTAGAGAAAATTTTGTTCATAATCATGGTTGCCACTCGAGCCACAAATAATCTACCAAGATTTTATTTCTATAGAAAATTTTGTTAAAATTTTATTTCTGTAGAAATTTTTGTCAAAAATTTCTTTCTATAGAATATTTTGTCAAAATTTTTATTTCTATAGAAAATTTTGTGAAAATTTTATTTCTATAGAAAATTTTGTTAAAATTTTATTTCTGTAGAAAATTTTGTCAAAATTTTATGTCTATTTTATCAAACTGAATTATATACGTATTGGATCGATCTTTTTTGATTTAATATATACCACGTATGGACTTACATACAATTTAGAAGATGGTGTCAGGAGGTTTTAAGATACCTTGCCATCGGCAAGCGTTACCGCAACTTAAGTAATTCGATTGTGGAAGACAGTGTTTATAAGAAGTTTCTACGTAATCCATGATGGAGGGTACATAAGCTTCGGCCTGGCCGAACTTACGGCCGTATATACTTGTTATACCCTACACCATAGGATGGGGGGTATATTAACTTTGTCATTCATTTGAAATTCTGAGTCGATCTGAGCATGTCCGTCTGTTGAAATCACGCTAACTTCCGAACGAAACAAGCTATCGACTTGAAACTTGGCACAAGTAAAGGGTGATTTGTTAAGAGCTTGATAACTTTAAAAAAAAAAAAACGCATAAAATTTGCAAAATCTCATCGGTTCTTTATTTGAAACGTTAGATTGGTCCATGACATTTACTTTTTGAAGATAATTTCATTTAAATGTTGACCGCGGCTGCGTCTTAGGTGGTCCATTCGGAAAGTCCAATTTTGGGCAACTTTTTCGAGCATTTCGGCCGGAATAGCCCGAATTTCTTCGGAAATGTTGTCTTCCAAAGCTGGAATAGTTGCTGGCTTATTTCTGTAGACTTTAGACTTGACGTAGCCCCACAAAAAATAGTCTAAAGGCGTCAAATCGCATGATCTTGGTGGCCAACTTACCGGTCCATTTCTTGAGATGAATTGTTCTCCGAAGTTTTCCCTCAAAATGGCCATAGAATCGCGAGCTGTGTGGCATGTAGCGCCATCTTGTTGAAACCACATGTCAACCAAGTTCAGTTCTTCCATTTTTGGCAACAAAAAGTTTGTTAGCATCGAACGATAGCGATCGCCATTCACCGTAACGTTGCGTCCAACAGCATCTTTGAAAAAATACGGTCCAATGATTCCACCAGCGTACAAACCACACCAAACAGTGCACTTTTCGGGATGCATGGGCAGTTCTTGAACGGCTTCTGGTTGCTCTTCACTCCAAATGCGGCAATTTTGCTTATTTACGTAGCCATTCAACCAGAAATGAGCCTCATCGCTGAACAAAATTTGTCGATAAAAAAGCGGATTTTCTGCCACTGATTTTGGTAATAAATTTCAATGATTTGCAAGCGTTGCTCGTTAGTAAGTCTATTCATGATGAAATGTCAAAGCATACTGAGCATCTTTCTCTTTGACACCATGTCTGAAATCCCACGTGATCTGTCAAATACTAATGCATGAAAATCCTAACCTCAAAAGAATCACCCTTTAGTTGTTATTGATGTAGGTCAGATGGTATTGCAAATGGGCCATATCGGTCCACTTTTACGTATAGCCCCCATATAAACGGACCATCAAATGTGGCTAAGCCCCCCTAGCTAAGAATTTATAGACTGAACTTATAGGTTCAATTAATGTTTTATTTCATAAAAATGAATAACAATTCAGACATAAAAATAACTAGACAATTAATTTATAATAAAGCAACTAAAAGTAGTACCACACTTTTTCCAGCAAAAAATTGGGAGTTGTTCTAAAGGCACAACCTTAAAGCACTTCCAAAAATGTCCTCACAATGAAGTTAATTATTTAACTACACAGGAAGTTTTTTACTTTAATTTTTTTTTATTAATTTTTGTTTTCTTTTTTTCAAATAGTTAAAAAAAAGAGTAAGAATAAATAAAATGGTACAAATCATTCAAATTTTGCCACAAAAATGCCAAAGCCATTATAGAAAAATCGATAATTTTTTAAAATATTCGAGGGAAAACGTTTCAAACAAGCGTTAGAATGCATTAAATCATAAAAACATAAAAATATAAAAATTATTTATTTGGGAAAATATCATAAAAGTTTTCAATTCACATTCAATACACTGAATTCGGATCGCACCTTAAGAAGTGATACAAATTCATTGCAACGGCTGTTGAAACGGTGGACATATGTCCTATGACAAGTTAATATTACCCAGCAAAAACTCTCATTACCCGGTAATCTTGTAGGTAAGCCTTTTTAAAAATTAATAACCACTTATTAATTGGCATCGCTTCAGATTACATTTACATACGCATGTCCTAGAAGGAAAGTACTTCTCCCCAGGCATACTTTCGGCCATAAAATAAGTAGTGCATTTAAAGCATATAATCACCTAATATGTAATGAATTATTCGTAGATACACCAAAGTTTGCAAAATAGCCACTTATTGTCTCAGCCAACCAAATCTCGAAAATATTGATTTCTATCGCCGATTACAATGGATCAAAATATGGCGAGTGATGCTGTAATAGGAGAACTACTTGAATAGAAACGAATATTGTATAAATAAACAAAAAATCTAATAAATAATCTAAATAAGATTACACGCAAATTAAATTCACACTTAAAATATAAATAAATGTAGGTTGTTTAAGCGAGTGGGATTCGTGAATTACGTTATAATATATCCAATAGCCAATTCACATAAGGTTCGAAATCTACTAAAAGTGTATTTTAAGTCTCTTTTTTATAAGGCAAATGGCATTTGAAATTTAGTTTAAGCGCATTTTGGATGTGTAATGTGAATGAGGTATAAAAAAGCATTTATTTAAAACATAATATGATAATGTCATTAAACACAATTATTATGAAATATTTGTGATAAAAATTTCTTAACGGAAAAATTTTCAGAATTACCGTTACATTACATATTCTTTTTAATTTTTTTATGTAAGTGCTCGATTATGTTAATAATTATACCTAATGGTACCAACATTTATTCTATTTTATTAATTCGTTAACTACAACTGCCTAAAAATTTGAGAGTAACAATTCGAAAATTACCGAGAAGTATTTATTTTTGTCATTACAAGTTAGTCATTATAACTCGCCGCAATGTAATGCAACGTGTAATGACAGCTTTACTCCTGGTAATGTCAATTGTAATGAGATGTGGTTACGTAGTTTTTGCTGGGTACATTTATCGCTTCTCCCCCAATTTTGCACCACTTCCGGACACAAAAAGAAATTTTTCACTTCTTTTTTGGCGACGCCTTTTTGCAGCATTATTAAGATATTCATTTATGAAAGAATAGTTTTAATATCAATTATTTTTTAATTAAATTGACTAAGCCAGACTAAATAAAATAATAAAGGACCTTTAGTTATTAAACTAAACATAAATTTAGGAACTTAAATCATAAATTCAACCACAGCTTTATTTCATAAATATCAAACTTCAAACATTCACTTATAATAAAGAAACTAACTCACAATTTAGAAGATAATGTTAAGATATAAAACTATATATTGCCCGATTGTGCATGAAAGTCTTTAGCGGAACTTTCTGCGGTTGTATATACTTGTTCATAATTTTTATAAAAACAATTGAAAATCGTAAATAGCTTTTCAAATTCTGGGGGGAGGGGCTACAATTTTTCTGGGGGGGTCTGAGCCCTCTCCCCAGAGGTCTTCCTACGCTTATGCATCTAAGAGAAGCAAATTTCATCCGATCCGGCTGAAATTTGGTACATGGTGTTAGTATATGGTCTCTAACAACCATGCAAAAATTGGTCCACATCGGTCCGTAATTATATACAGCCCCCATATAAACGGATCCCCCGATTTGGCTTGCGAGGCCTCTAAGAGAAGCAAATTTCATCCGATCTGCTTGAAATTTGGTACGTGGTGATCGTATATGATATTTAACAGCCATGCCAAAAGTGGTCCATATCAGTTCATAATCATATATAGCCCCATATAAACCGATCCCGAGATTTGATTTTGGAGCCTCTTGGAGGAGCAAATTTCATCCGAGTGAGTTGAAATTTGGTACATTGTGCTAGTATATGGTCGTTAACAACCATGCCTAACTAGGTCCATATCGGTCTATAGTTATATATATCCCTCAGATAAATCGATTTCCAATCACACAAAAATTGGTCCATATCAAGTTCCTAATTGTATATATCCCCCATATAAGCGACCCCCACATTTCAATTCTGGTTCTCTACGTACCGTGCAAAAAGTCCATATCGATTCGTAATTATATTCTCTCCGATTTGTCTGAAATTGAAAATCTAGACGTATTTTAAGACCACAAATTGGTGTGTCAAAAATGGCGGGTATCGGTCCATGTTTTGGTATAGTTCCCACATAGACCGATCTCCAGATTTTACTTCTTGGGCTTCTAGAATCCGAAGTTTTACCCAATTTGCCTGAAATTTGAAATATAGAGATATTCTAGGAAAATAAAGTGATGTGCTGAAAATGGTGATTATAGGGCCATGATTTGATATAGCCCCCATATAAACCGATCTCCCGAGTTTACTTCCTGAGCTTCTAGAATCTGTACTGTTAATCGAATTTACCTGAAATTTGAAATCTAGAGGTATTCTAGGAAAATAAATAGATGTGCCGAAAATGGTGATTATCGGTCCATGATTTGTATATGATTTAGTTTTATCGGTCCATTTGGTAAGGCCTCCATATAGACCGATTTCACTTCTTGAGGGTATAGAAGGCACACTGAAACTGAAGGCAAAATTTCCAGATTTTACTTCTCGTAATCATTTAAATAATTGGGGTAAAAATCTACAGATTTTAGATTTCAAATCAAGGCGTTATTTCATCATTTTCTTGCACATTTACAAGAGATGTTTATGATTTCTCTAAAACTCAAATAAAAAATGGTTCTTATAAATTCAGAATCTGATCTAGTCTTCATAGGTAAAATCTTAATATTTATCTGTGGGTAGCGTAGTGATTGAACTGATCTGCGTGGGAAAATATCTGTCATCAAATCCCACTGAAATTTTCGAAGGAAACTATTATATTTGATTCATGGTGGTGGGTATTTAAGATTCGGCCGAACTTACAACTGTATATACTTGATACCCACGTTTTCAGATTATGAACGCTGCTTGTTGTTTTGACAACGCATGGTGTCATTTTATTGTTGTCACATTAACACCGTCTGTTCTCCGTTTGACACCACAGGTGTGTTGATTGACTTTCGTAAACGGATAGTTTTGAAATGAGCACGCCGTTCATGATTTTTGTATGGGTATAGCGGATATGACAATTTCACCAAGATTTAGCAAAAATTTTGCACAGACTTAAACTATTCAGTGCATTGTGTTACCTACCAGGGCTATAGTGTCGAGTCAATTTGGCTGGACTCCGTCTTTGACTCGAACATTTTTCATTAGGCTCCGACTCTAGCAAAATCTTTTGACTCCGACTACACAGCCCCGGTTACCACAGTTGTGAACTCCTCTCTTATCGGTGAGTGCTGCCCGATTCTATGTTAAGCTCACTGACAAGGGACCTCGTTTTATAGCCGAGTCCGAACGGCATTCTACATTGCAGTGAAACCACTACGAGAATTTTTGAAACATTCAGAAATGTCACCAGCATTACTGAGGTGGGATAATTTACCGCTGAAAAACTTTTTGGGTGCCCGGTCGAAACTGGGATTGAACCCACCGCACTTTGTACGAAAGGCGGGCATTGTAACCATTGCACCACAGTGACTCCCTATCAAAATCAGGCTATATATGTATGTCAAAAAATCCCTATGTTCTTCCGATTTGGTCAAATATTGTTGGCCATTTACAGTGCCAGACATAAGTATTGGCATAGCATCCTAAATCACATAGTGGTCAGAGTATCTGCAAAAAAATGTGCCTACCATAAATATTTATTTTAAGCTCCATAAAATATATACCAATCGACTCAGAACCACCTCCTGAGTCGGTTTAGCCCTTGGTGTCCGTCTGCCTGGCCATGTATTTGTTGTTCGCAGTATTCAGGCCACTATTATTAACCGATTTGTATGGATTTGAGATGGTTAGGAACATGTAGATCTACTAGGTGGTGCAGGGTATAATATAGATAGCCCTTTCCGACTTCTCCTTACTTATTTTCATAAAAAATTAATTGAAATAATTAATGTCGTGCACGAAAATGCAAAATATTTTTTCTGTAAATAGGTTTTTATTTTGGTACCACTGTGCCAAAGTAGCACCAGTACATTAGACAGAGACTGATAAACAGACTAAGTAATCAAAAAGCTTTCTAATGTTTGTTAACTAATTTCAGACAAACAGACCGTCCTCCCTTTATGAAATGTACTCTTCATCATGGATGAAGTGTCGTATCATGCAAGTGACACCTGACCATTTTATACGTGCAGTTTGTATGAAAATTTCTTAAAATTTAGTGTTGAATACATTTCCAAAACCTTTTATTCAATTAAATGCAAATGGTTGTATCATAAAAAATGGGGAGTCGAAAAATCCACTTTCATTTCCACGCCATTTAATTTTTTACACATACCACGATACACTTCAAAAAGTTTACTGGGATGCAAAAATTCTGACATTAGAAAATGAAGTTTAATTTTAGAAAATTTCAATTAAACTGTATTACAAACTCAGATGTTATGTCGATTTCACAAAATAAATAAATATTATCCAACAAAATTAAAAAAAAATGTATTAGATATTATTTATTTTTCACTTCCCAGCAAAAAAACATCGCCAAAAAAGCAAAATTGACGCAGAAGCGATGAATTTAATATGGGCTTGTCATTGGACGGATGTCCACCATTTCAACATAATTTAAATCACTTTTTAAGGTGCGATCCGACTTCAGTGTTTTTGATGTGCATTAAAAAATTTTGTAATATTTTGCTAAATAAATAGTTTATAACCTTTTTATGATTTTTTATGCATTCTTGTCTGAAACATTCAAAAATTTTCAAAATGTCTCAATTTTTCTAGAATGGTCGACAAAATTTTAATAATTTGTATCATTTTATTAATTTTATTAATTTTTACTCTGTTTTTAACCTATTTGGAGCAAAAAAAAATTAAAATTATCTATTATTAAAAAAAGCGAGTTATAAAATCTTGAATTAAAAGAACTTCCTCCGTAGTTAAAATAAAGAACATCTTTGGGAGGACATTTTTGGAAAAATTTTAAAGTTATGTCCTTAGAAGAACTTCCAAATTTTTTTGCTGCATTGTTACGAGATTTTTGTAGTTTAAAGGAAAATTGGAGTTCAAAATTGCAAAAATGTCTTCAGTACCAAACGAAGTTCTAAGTCGCATTTTTGATAAAATTTAAAAATTTTAAGAAATTCTTAACTATTTGGTGGTAGACACGAATTTACTAAATTTGTATCCTTCATTTGTGTATGATTTTCTCCCTTTTTTAGTTCATCGAATAAACGTGCACAAACAATTATTAAAGTCAACTTTCTCAAAACATAATAAATCCACGAACTACAATAGAATTAATTTGGTTTTTTGCCATACCAGTTCACTCTGTATACCCACCACCATAGAATGATGATGAGGGTAAAAAAAGTTTGCCATTCCATATCGATATATCGATTTTCGACTTCATAAAGTATATTTGTTCTTGGTCAGGGAGAAATTCTAAGACGATATAAGCACGTCCGTCTGTTGTAATCACGCTACAGCCTTCAATAATATTATAGCGCGGTTCTGAATATTGGCACAGAATCACCTTTTGTCTGCACGCAGGCCTAAAATAATCTAATGATCCAAAAATAATATACCCAAAATTTTGAGAAAATTTTACCAAAAACTACCAAACAAAAACATGTTACACTAAAAAAAAGCATGCCTGGTTCCAAAGATTTTGTCTTTACTTTAATAATTTTGGTATTGATTCCGAGCCAAAGAAGGATACTTTTAAGACACAATTCTCTTTTAAATTTGGGTTTTGTGTATTTGCTTCTAGGAAGAAAATTTTAATTTTTCGCCTTTTCAGCGTTTTTTCTTCATATGCTATAAAAGTTCTTTAAAAACGGGTTAACCACAATTTTATTTTCCAAATTAAGATTCGACTTCCAGTAGAAATTATGCTGTGTTTCAAGTAAACAACGTCTTTAAAATAACTAAAGTGTTGAAAAACATGTCCTATATTTGAATGATTTTTTGCTTTGCAAAGAGACAACACATTTAAAGACAATTTAAATTTAAATTTAAAGAATATTTTTGAATTATTAAAGTCAAGTTGTCCTTCGACCAAACAGTTTTTCTTTCATGTTATGATATCCATTTTTAAGTCAAATCACTTATCTATAAGACGACTTCATTGAAAAGTTTATCGGCTTTTGGACAGGGAAAATACTCTATATTAGAGAAATGCGTCTTCTATGCTAAGCAAAATTTGCATTCGTATTTTAAAGACATGAAATCTTTGACCTCACGACAATATCTTTTTCAGTGTATTTTGTCAAAATTGTATTACTATAGAAAAGTTTATTTCTATAAAAAATTATGTCAACAACAAATTTTGTCAAAACTTTATTTCTGTAAAAAAATGTTAAAATTTTATTTCTATAGAAAATTTTGTCAGACCTTTCTGTCTATAGCAAATATTGTCAAAAATTTATTTATTTGAAAAATTTTGTCAAAATTTTATTTTTATAGAAAATTTTGTAAAAATTTGTATTCTTTTTTGTCAAAAATGTTGTCAAAATATTATTTCTATAAAAAATTTTGTCAAAATTTTATTTCTATAGATTATTTTTTTTAATTTTATTTTATTTCTATAGAAAATGTTTTTAAAGATTTTATTTTTCCAAATTTATTTTTTAAATCTTATTTCTATAGAAAATTTTGTCAAAATTTTATTTCTATAGAAAATTTTGTCAAAATTTTATTTCTATAGAAAATGTTGTCAAAATATTATTTCTATAAAAAATTTTGTCAAAATTTTATTTCTATTCATTATTTTTTTTTAATTTTATTTTATTTTAATTTTATTTCTATAGAAAATTTTTTAAAGATTTTATTTTTCCAAATTTTTTTAAATCTTATTTCTATAGGAAATTTTGTCAACATTTTATTTCTATAGATAATTTTGTCAAAATTTTATTTCTATAGATAATTTTGTCACCATTTTATTTCTATAGAAACATTTTTTTAAAAATTTTATTTCTATAGAAAATTTTGTCAAAATTTTATTTCTATAAAAATATTATTTTTATAGAAAATTTTGTAAAAATTTTATTTCTATAGAAAATTTTGGCTATATGTAGCAAAGTCTTCCAAAACATCATCTACCAGTTTTGGTAGAAATCTACCAACTGTGGCAACCGTGCTACAGACCACAATTTTAACACGATTTGACTGAAATTCGAAATGTAAAGGTATTTTAGGTCCACAAAAATTTGTGGTGGATATGATGAGTTTCAGTTCAGTCTATAGAAAATTTTATAAAAATTTTATTTCTGTATAAATTTTTTTAGAAAGCTTATTTCTATAGAAAATTTTGTCAACATTTTATTTCTATAGAAAATTTTGTCAAAATTTTATTTCTGTAGCAACTTTAGTCAAAATTTTATTTCTAGAGAAATTTTTGTCAAAATTTTATTTCTATAGATAATTTTGTCACCATTTTATTTCTATAGAACATTTTGTCAACATTTTATTTCTATAGAAAGTTTTATCAAAATTTTATTTCTATAGAATTTTTTTTAGAAATCTTATTTCTATAGAATATTTTGTAAAAATTTTATTTCTGTAAAAAATTTTGTCAAAATTTTATTTCTATAGAAAATTTTGTCAAAATTTTATTTCTATACATAATTTTTTAAAAATTGTATTTCTATAGATAACTTTGTCACCATTCTACTTCTATAGAAAATTCTGTCAACATTTTATTTCTATAGAAAATTTTGTCAACATTTTATTTCTATAGAAAATTTTATAAAAATTTTATTTCTATAGAAATTTTTTTAGAAATCTTATTTCTATAGAAAATTTGGACAAAATTTTATTTCTATAGAAAATTTTGTCAAAAATTTTATTTCTAGAGAAATTTATGTAAAGATTTTATTTCTATATAAAATTTTGTCAACATTTTATTTCTATAGAAAATTTTATAATTTTTTTTCTATTGAAATTGTTTTAGAAAATATTATTTCTATAGAAAATTTTGTCAAAATTTTATTTCTGTAGAAAATTTTGTCACAATTTTATTTCTATAGGAAATTTTGTCAAAATTTTATTCCTATAGATAATTTTTTTAAAAATTGTATTTCTATAGATAATTTTGTCACCATTTTATTTCTATAGAAAATTTTTTAAAAAATTTTATTTCTATAGAATTTTTTTTAGAAATCTTATTTCTATAGAAAATTTGGACAAAATTTTATTTCTATAGAAAATTTTGTCAAAATTTTATTCGTTTGGTTTGTTATTGTTGGCTTCTCTTCAATCGTTATTGTTGTTTTTGATCTCAGCTTAAAGCCATGCATTGACTAAACTACAAGTGTAGCTTAACCAACAGAGGAAAAATATGTATATTAAAAATTTTATTTCTACACGCTCACAAAAAATCGCTTCTGTAACATATACTTCCAAACATATTTTGCTTCAAGCATATATATTTTTGGGTATTGCCCAAACATTTATATGTTTGATCTCTTCCAATATATAATATGTTTGAAAGCATATTGGTCTAAACAATATATGTTTGGGTAGTCTAAGTTCCAAACATTTTGTATTTTTGCATCCAAATTCAATAATGTTGTCTTCCAAAAAACAATATGTTATTATGTGAACATATAATATGTTTGGAAGCATTTTGCACCCAAAAATATTATATGCTTAAAAAAATTGTCCCAAACAATATTGTGCTCAAAATTTTATTTATTTATTTATATATTTACAATCATAATGAATTATGAAAATAAGCAGGTAATATAGGTGCTAACAACATAGGTTTTCGACGTGAATGCTCAAAATTTTGTTTCTGCCCAATTGTATATTCCCCCACATCTTTCTCACTTCCACGAGATTTTTTAGTTCTTAGCACCTTTTTCTGTAATACAAACATTGTAGAAGAAATTATTCAATTGTATGATTTTTTTATTTTAATTTTACCTTTTGCCGGACGGGGATTCGAACAGCGGACCACACAGTTTGTAAGGATCAAAGAAGTAGCTGATCAATTTCCAAAGGAAAAATAAAATGTTAATTTTGTAATAACAAGCAACAACCACCAACTTAATTCAATATCGCTCCCTTTTAAATAGCGCTCCAAGCTACTAAACACATATATGTTTATAGGCTATTTCTAAATTAATATATGTTTGCATCCAAGCATATTATATCTACAAACATTTTATGTCCCAAACATAATATGTTCTAACATATTAACATATATGTCCCAAACATGTTATGCTAGATTATGAACATTATATGCTTGCACTCAAAAATATTGTGTTTAAAAATTTGTGTTCCAAACATATAATGTTTATAGCCAAACATATGAAAAACAGTCTTTTTCATCCGTGTATAGAAAATTTGTGGTGGATATGATGTGTATCAGCCCACGTTTTGGTATGTGATGTTATTATATACTCCCTGATATCCATTCAAAACTTGGTCTATATCAGTCCATAATTATATATAGCCCCCATATTAACCGATGCCCAGGCTTGCCTTACGGATACTTATGGAAGAGAAAATCTTATCCAATCCGGTTGAAACTTGGTACAAAGTTTAAAGTCGATAGCTTGCTTCGTAAGGAAGTTATCGTGATTTCCACAGACGAACGGACGGACATCGCTAGATCGACTCACGATTTCATCACGACCCAGAATATACATACTTTATGGTATCAGAGACTAATATTTCGATTTGCTACACAGAGACCAATATTTCGATGTACTACACACAAATGGACAAAGTTAGTGTACCCCTTATGATAGAGGGCATAAAAAATTATACCAAAGATGTCGAATCTTCAAAATTAGTCCTAACCTCTAGTTGAAGCTTTGTTACCTTGGATATCTCGGTTGAATATCTCGATTTTGAATGTCTCGTTAAAGATTATTTCTTTGAATCAAAAATTTGTCTTGCTTTACGGCGTCTTTATAACAAGCGTCTTTATAAACAAAAAGTGTTATTTTTTTAATTTAAAATTTCATTTAAAAAAATATCATATTAAATTAGGTTTCCGTAACTATCATTTTAGATCAAAATATTTTCGATGTACAGATTCAATGGAACGTAGAATCACCATATTGGTGCCACTTTGAAATTCATAGAATGCTCCCGCATCTATGGAATTTATACAAATTCGATAAATTCTCAAATCTTCTTTCAATTTTATTCCCTCATATTTTATTACTTAACTTTCAACACCTTGAATTTGTTTCTAATTTCCTTAGAGATTATCCAAAAAGGGTACTTGCTGTACCAGTCCTCAGTGTTTCATTTTGCTGTCATTGTCTAGGGATCTTTCCGGCCAACATCTTTTTTTTTTGCCATTAACTTCTTCTCTATTGGGCTAAGGGTTTTGTTTGTTTGCCTCAGGTTCCAAACAATAGCAAAAAACTTTGCAATTTCTGTACAAAAGAGGACCAATGTCAAAGCAGCATAAACAAAAAAGGTGCTTCCCATGAAGCAATGGACACCCGCTTCATGGACAAATAAACTTTGTAATAAAAAATTTAAAAGTTGCCCCCTTTTAATTTTGTAGCGGTGTAAATATTTTGTTAAAACCGAAATGTAGTACTTAAATTTATTAAATCGACGTTGGAATCTATGGGGTCAAGAGCAATTTACTCATCACACTCTTCTTATTGGGTGATGATTTATTAATTTCCCAAAAAAAGGGAAATTTTTCAAAAGGTGTAAAACCAAACAAAAGGGTGTGAAAGTAATTGAAAAATGCAATTGTGTTAATTGTATTATTCGCTGAATAAAATATTGTTTATATTTGAAAAAAAACTTGTATATACAAAACAAGCTAGAAAGCATCAGTCGAATAAATCGACTTCAATATAAGCTGTATGAGTATGGTATTGATAATTTGCCAAATAGGTTAAAAGAAATACGTTCATATAGAGAAGAAGGTAATCACGAATTTTATGCATGGAACACCAACAATTTTCTTGGCGAGGTACACAGAAAAATATCACCAAAATAATTCTAATTAAAAATTTAAAGACGTAATCTATTAAAAACAAGTATATACAGCAGTAAGTTCGGCCAGGCCGAATCTTATGTACCATCCACCATGGACTGCGTAGAAACTTCTACTAAAGACTGTCAGCCACAATCGAATTACTTGGGTTGCGGTAACACTTGCCGATGGCAAGGTATCTTAAAAAATCCTTAACACCGTCTTCTTAATTGTAAGTTAGTCCATACGGGGGATATATTAAAAAAAAAGGCCGATTAAATACGTATATAATTCAGTTCGACAAAATTTTCTATAAAACTAAAATGTTGACATAATTTTCTATAAAACTAAAATTTTGGCAAAATTTTCTATAGAAATAAAATTTTGACAAAATTTTCTACAGAAATAAAATTTTAACAAAATTTTCTACAGAAATAAAATTTTGACAAAACTTTCTATAGTAATAAAATTTTGAGAAAATTTTCTATAGAAATAAAATGTTGGTAGATTATTTTTGGCGATATTTACCAATTTTTGTGTGATTGGCCATTGGCTACACTGAAAAAAATATTGTCGTGAGGTCAAAGATTTCATGTCTTTAAAATACGAATGCACATTTTGCTTAGCATAGAAGACGCATTTCTTTGATATAAAGTTTTTTTCCTTGTCCAAAAGTCGATAAACTTTTCAATGAAGTCGTATTATCCTTATAATTAAGTGATTTCACTTAAAAATGGGTATCACAACATGAAAGAAAAAAAATTTGGGCTAAGGTCAACTTGACATTAATAAATAAGAAAAATACTTTAAAATTAATTAAATTGTCTTTAAATTTGTTGCCTTTTTGCATCTTGACTACAAAGCAAAAAGTCGTTCAAATATAGGACATGTTTTTCAACAGTTCATTTTAAAGACGTTTATTACTTGAAACATATCATAATTTCTACTGGAAGTCAAGTCTTAATTTGGAAAATAAAGTTGTCTTTAACTCGTTTTTAAATGACTTTGATAGCATATGAAGAAAAAAAGCTGAAAAAGCGAAAAACTAAAATTTGCTTCCTAGAAGCAAGAACACAAAACCCAAATTTAAAAGAGAATTGTGTCTTAAAAATATCCTTACTTGTATTCTCCGCTTCTTTGGCTCGGAATCAATACCAAAATTTTTAAAGTAAAGACAAAATCTTTGGAACCGGGCATGCTTTTTTTTTCAGTGTATATATAACTATAGACCGATATGGACCAATTTTTGCGTGGCTGTTAGCGGCCATATACTAGCGCAATGTACCAAATTTCAACCGAATCGGATGAATTTTGCTCCTCCAAGAGATTCCGGAGGTCAAATCTGGACCTCGATTTATATGGGAGCTATATACAATTATGGACCGATATAGACCACTTTTTGCATGGTTGTTAGATACCATATACTAACACCACGTACCAAATTTCAACTGGATCGGATTAAATTTACTCTTCGAAGAGGCTCCGAAGTTCTAATCTGGGGATCGGTTTATATGGGGTCTATATATAATTATAAACCGATATGAACCAATTTTTGCATGATTGTTATAGACCATATAATAACACCACATACCAAATTTCAACCGAATCGGATGAATTTTGCTCCTCCAAGAGGTTCTGCAAGCCAAATCTGGGGGTCGGTTTATATGGGGGCTATACGTAAAAGTGGTCCGATATCGCCCATTTGCAATACCATCCGACCTACATCAATAACAACTACCTATGCCAAGTTTCAAGTCGATAGATTATTTCGTTCGGAAGTTAGCGTGATTTCAACAGACGGACGGACGGACATGCTCAAATCGACTCAGAATTTCACCACGACCCAGAATATATATACTTTATGGGGTCTCAGAGCAATATTTCGATGTGTTACAAAAGGAATGACAAAGTTAATATACCCCCAATCCTATGGTGAAGGGTATAACGAGTATATAAAGCAGTAAGTTCGGCCGGACCGGATCTTAAATACTCACCACCATGAATGAAATATAATCGTATCCTTTGAAAACGCTTCGTAGTATCGGGTTACTTGATAATATATGGATTTTCAGGAGGGTTGATGATAGGTATTCTCCAAAGCAAATCAGTTAGGTTAGGTTGCAGGTGGCAGCCCTATGTATCAGGCTCACTTAGACAATCCAGTCCATTGTGATACCACATTGGTAAACTTATCTCTTATAACTGAGTGCTGCCCGATTCCAAGTTAATGACAAGGGACCTCCTTTTTATAGCCGAGTCCGAACGGCGTTCCACATTGCAGTGAAACCACTTAGAGAAGCTTGGAAACCCTCAGAAATGTCACCACCACTGAAAAACTTTTTGGTGTTCGATCGAAGCAGGAATCGAACCCACGACCTTGTGTATGCAAGGCGGGCATGCTAACCATTGCACCACGATGGCTCCCAAGCAAATCAGTTCTACCAGTACGCTTCCCGAAGATACATTTTATAGATACCTATGAAGACTACATCAGATTCTTGATTTATAAGAACAATTTTTGTTTGAATTCTAGAGATGTAAGTGTGCAAGAAAATGATGAAATAACGTCTTGATTTGAAATCTAAAATCTGTAGATTTTTAACCCTATTATTCAAATGATTACGAAAAGTAAAATTTGGAAATGTTACATTCAGTTTCAAGCAATTTTCATGATCAGCGCGCTTTCTATACCCCCAAGAAGCTAAATCAGTGTATACGGAAACTTACCAAATTTCAGCCGATCCGGTACATGGTGTTAGATATGGTCTTTAACAACCATGAAAAAATTGGTCCACATCGGTCCATAATTATATATAACCCCCTATATAAACCGATCCCCAGATTTGGCTTGCCGAGCCTCTAAGAGAAAAAAATTTCATCCGATCCGGCTGAAATTTGTGTTAGCATATGATCTATAATGGCCATGCAAAAATTGGTCCACATCGGTGCATAATTATATATAGCCCCATATAAATCGATCACCAGATTTGACTTCCGGAGCCTCTTGGAAGATCAAAATTCATCTGATTCAGTTGATATTTGGTACGTGGTGTTAATATATGGCCTCAAACACCCATGCAAAAATTGGTCGAAATCGGTCCATAATTATATATAGCCCCCATATAAACCGATCCCCAGATTTGACCTCCGGAGCCCCTTCGAAGAGCAAAATTCATCCGATTCGGTTGAAATTTGGTACGTGATGTTAGGATACGGTATCAAACACCCATGCAAAAATTGGTCGAAATCGGTCCATATTTATATATAGCCCCCATATAAACAGATCCCCAGATTTGACCTCCGGAGCCCCTTCGAAGAGCAAAATTCATCCGATTCGGTTGAAATTTGGTACGTGATGTTAGGATATGGTATCAAACAACCATGCATGAATTGGTTCATATCAGTCCATAATCATATATAGCCCCCATATAAACCGATCCCGAGATTTGGTTTTGGAACCTCATGGAGGAGCAAATTTCATCCAAGTCAGTTGAAATTTGGTACATTGTGGTAGTATATGGCCGTTAACAACCATGCCTAACTAGATCCATATCGGTCTATAGTTATATATAGCCCTCAGATAAATCGATACCCCATCACAACAAAATTGGTCCATATCAAGTTCATAATTGTATATAGCCCCCATATAAACGGCCCCCATTTTTCAATTCTGGCTCCTTACATACCGTGCAAAAGTTCATATCGATTCGTAATTATTTGTAGACATACCTACACATACCTTCTTTGTCTAATATATACCACGTATGGACTAACTCACAATTTAGAAAACGATTTAAGATACCACAACCCAAGTAATTCGATTGTGGATGACAGTCTTTCGTAGAAGTTTCTACGCAATCCATGGTGGAGGGTACATAAGATTCGGCCTGGCCGAACTTACGGCCATATATACTTGTTTTTTTTTTTTTTAAACTTTTTAGGGGGATAAACCCCCTAAAAAGTTAAATTAAAATTTATAAAATTTAAATTTTATATATCGCCTCAAAAGTACTTATTGCAAAGTGAAGATTAAATCCATCTCTAAAGTGAGATTTTTTAGACGTAAATTTAAAGTCATGACGAACAGGAAGAACATCAAAATTCTTTTTCTGGGATATTTACTATTATAGCAGATGATATTCATATATTAAATATAATTCTTTCCAAATTTACATAAATTAATTTATTATGCATATCTCATATACCTCACATGTGGCCTATTTCCACAGACAATATTTTTGTTTTGTGAAAAATTACATCTGCATAGAAAAGTCATAAGGTATTATTATTAGTTTTTGGCACATGGGAAAAAGACATTGACATTTGATGGCATCCATGTATGACACGAGAAGACGTTTTTTGTTTTTGCTTCTGCTACAATACTGAGTTTTTGCACCCCATAGAGTGACGGATGATAGGTGACCAAACATATTGTCCCTAACAAACAAAAAATACCTACTTTTGCTTATATTAGGCAAATGCCAATGTCATCACAGAATGTCACATCTGTCACTGGAGCAAATATTGAATGATGTTTAATGGCATAATTCCAAATCCATATTTTCGGGATGTACATGTAAGGCAATGGCGATGAAATCAATATGCCCCATTGATGATCCAGCATAGAAGAGGTCAATTGTAAAAATGTTGTAGTTATGGGATACACAAAAACCAATAATATACCTTAGGTTGGAACGAATTATGTTAATGTTAATTTTAATAATTATTTTATAAAATAAAATTAGCAAAGCTTAGGAAATCTAAATAAGTTAGACTTTGCAGTTTACAGAAACAAAGAAGAAGAGATTCATGTTGGAGAGTGACCAAAGCAAAAATACTTTCCACCGGAACGAAATATTAGACAAACGAAATTTTCCTTTCTTTAATGTATTAAAATAATATCGCTATATTTTCAATTTCAGCCAAATGGCATGAAAATTGCTGTGTATAGATGCTCAAGACCCCAAAATGGGGAGATCGATTTATATGGCATCTATATCAAAACCTAGATCGATATATCCCATCTCCGAACTTAGCCTGCGTGCAGACAAAAGACCAATCTGTGCCAAATTTCAGGACGATAGCGCCATTATTGAAGGCTGTGGATTTATTACAACAGACGGACATGCTTATATTGCCTTACAATTTCTCCCTGATCAAGAATATATATACTTTATATAGTCGGAAATCGATATTTCGAAATGGCAAACCAGTCTATGGTGGTGGTTATCAAAAAATACGACTTTGACGACTAAAGTGAAAAGTGACACAAAGTTCTCCGATTTGCTTGAAATTTTCAGAGATGGTTGATCTGCTACTTTATTTTTCGATACATGGTCGCGTAAAGGGAGCTCCCCTTTACCAGACTTTTTTTTAAGTACATAGAAAAACTAAAGTTTACCGATTTTCTTGGACGGGATGAGAAGGACTTCCTCCTTGACCGGCTCTTTGAAAATTGGACCAAAATTCTCAGAGTTGGTTGAAATTTTCAGGGAAGATTTGGGGTGGCCTCTAGACAAAGATCTGCTAGTTTATTTTTCAATATTTGGTGGGGGATCTCCCCTTGTTTCAAGTTTTGAAACTTGAAAAAAAAAAATTAACCGATTTTTTGGATTTTTGATTGGGAAAGGGGACGTCCCTTATTTTTTTAATAATAGAACAAAATCTAAACTTCTCAGATTTACTTGAAATTTACAGAGAACAAAGGAGGAGGTGAATACATGAATATAGGATACGTGATACTTTTCTCGATATCTGGTCGATTTTTTTGAAAATTAAAAACTTACAGATTTTCTTGACATTTCTCTGATTTATTTGAAATTTACCGGGAACGATAGAGAAGGGCACCTTCTCCCTACACAGAAAAAAATATTTTCAATTAAAATTTAAAATTTTTTCAATTAATAATTTAGTTGATACAATTAACTTTTTAATCAGGCTAGAAACATTAAGCGAATTAAGTCATTGAATGAAAATTTTGAAATTTTTATTTAAAAAATTAGTTGATACTAAATTTAATTAAAAAACAAGTATATACGGCCGTAAGTTCGGCCAGGCCGAAGCTTATGTACCCTCCATCATGGATTGCGTAGAAACTTCATCTAAACACTGCCATCCACAATCGAATTACTTAAGTTGCGGTAACGCTTGCCGATGGCAAGGTATCTTAAAACCTCCTAACACCATCTTCTAAATTGTATGTAAGTCCATACGTGGTATATATTAAATAAAAAAAGATCCATCCAATACGTATATAATTCAGTTTGACAAAGTAGACATAAAATTTTGACAAAATTTTCTACAGAAATAAAATTTTAACAAAATTTTCTATAGAAATAAAATTTTCACAAAATTTTCTATAGAAATAAAAATTTTGACAAAATTTTTTATAGAAAGAAAATTTTGACAAAAATTTCTACAGAAAAAAATTTTAACAAAATTTTCTATAGAAATAAACTTTTGACAAAATTTTGTATAGAAATAAAATCTTGGTAGATTATTTTGGGCTCGAGTGGCAACCATGATTATGAACCGAATAAAATTTGAACAAAATTTTCTATAGAAATAAAGTTTTGACAAAATTTTCTATAGAAATAAAATTTTGACAACGATGAAAATTTTATTATGAACCGAATAAAATTTTAACAAAATTTTCTCTAGAAATAAAATTTTGACAAATCGGATGAATTTTGCTCCTCCAAGTGGTTCCGAAGGTCAAATCTGGAGAATGTTTTATATGGGGGCTATATATAATTATGGACCGATATGGACCAATTCTAGCACGGTTGTTAAAGATCATATACTAACACCATTTTCCATATTACAACCGGATTGGATGACATTTGCTTCTCTTGGAGACTTCGCACGCCAATTTTTGCATGGTTGTTAGAGACCATATACAAATACCATGTACCAAATTTCAGGCGGATCGGATGAAATTTGCTTCTCTTTGAGGCTCCGCAACCCAAATCTAGGGATCGGTTTATATGGGCGCCATATATAATTATGGACCGATGTGGACCAATTTTTGCACGGTTGTTAGAGACCATATTCCAATACCATGTACCAAATTTCAGCCGGATCGGATGCAATTTTCTCCTCTTTGAGGCTTCGCAAGCCAAATCTGGAGATCGGTTTATATGGGGTCTATATATAATTATGGACCGATGTGGACCAATTTTTGCATGGTTGTTAGAGACCATATACCAACATCATGTACCAAATTTCAGCCGGATCGGATGAAATTTGCTTCTCTTTGAGGCTCCGCAAGCCAAATCTGGGGATCGGTTTATATGGGGGCTATATATAATTATGGACCGATGTGGACCAATTTTTGCATGATTGTTAGAGACCATATACCAACACCATGTACCAAATTTCAGCCGGATCGGATGAAATATGCTTCTCTTAGAGGCTCCACAAGCCAAATCTGGGGATCGGTTTATATGGGGGCTATATATAATTATGGACCGATGTGAACCAATTTCTGCATGGTTTTTAGAGACCATATACCAACACCATGTACCAAATTTCAGCCGGATCGGATGAAATTTGCTTCTCTTTTAGGCTCCGCAAGCCAAATCTGGGGATCGGTTTATATGGGGGCTATATATAATTATGGACCGATATGGACCAATTTTTGCATGGTTGTTAGAGACCCTATACCAACACTATATACCAAATTTCAGCCGAATCGGATGAAATATGCTTCTGTTAGAGGCTCCACAAGCCAAATCTGGGGATCGGTTTATATGGGGGCTATATATAATTATGGACCGATGTGAACCAGTTTTTGCATGGTTGTTAGAGACCATATACCAACACCATGTACCAAATTTCAGCCGGATCGGATGAAATTTGCTTCTCTTTTAGGCTCCGCAAGCCAAATCTGGGGATCGGTTTATATGGGGGCTATATATAATTATGGACCGATATGGACCAATTTTTGCATGGTTGTTAGAGACCCTATACCAACACTATATACCAAATTTCAGCCGAATCGGATGAAATATGCTTCTGTTAGAGGCTCCACAAGCCAAATCTGAGGGTCCATTTATATGGGGGCTATACGTAAAAGTGGACCGATATGGCCCATTTTCAATACCATCTGACCTACATCGATAACAACTACTTGTGCCAAGTTTCAAGTCGATAGCTTGTTTCGTTCGGAAGTTAGCGTGATTTCAACAGACGGACGGACGGACATGCTTAGATCGACTCAGAATTTCACCACGACCCAGAATATATATACTTTATGGGGTCTTAGAGCAATATTTCGATGTGTTACAAACGGAATGACAAAGTTAATATACCCCCATCCTATGATGGAGGGTATAATTAATTAATAAAGTGATGGATTTTTTTATTTTAATTTTAAATTAAACATTTATTCTAAACAATCAATTTGTTAATCAAACTAAAAACACTAAGTCAAAAGTAATGGAAAATAGTTATTTTTTAATTAAAAAGTAATTGGATAAATTAATTTCGTGATTGAATTAAATTTTTTTTTTATTTGGGTACTTTGTTGTTTCACCGCAATGGGACTTGACTATAAAAAGAAGGGACCTACTCCGAATATGGGAGTGACGATCCACATTTTAGTATACTTCCCATATAGACCGATCTCCCGATTTGACTTCTTGGGATCCTAGACAAAATAATTTGTATCCGATTTGCCTCAAATTCAAAATTTCGAGGTATTTTATGTCCGTAAATAGGAAGAAGTTTGGGATAGGTCCGTGTTTTCGTATAGCCTCCATGTGTTAAGACTTGCGTTACCCATGTTGGTATAATGTGCATAGTATCTGTCCTCAAGTCCGCCTGAAATCTTCTAATATATAAAAATAAATTTATTTCCACGGTTTTGAAAGGTCTCCGGCTCCGTAAGGTTTCTCACAACGAAAATTCAAGAAAAGTGTCAACGGAAAAGCGGGAAAATATTTTTTTTATATACAGCACCATCTCTGGTGCAACTCCAGAACTCACGAACCAATTCCATCTAATCCACGGTTTTGTATTCATTGGAAAGGCCTCGGGCACTGTGAGGTTTATAGCAAAGAAAATTCAAGAAAAGTTTCAACGGAAAAGCGGGACATTTTTTTTACATACAGCGCACATTACAAAAAATTATAACTTGAATTCATCACAAATGCTTTTGTTACAAAATAATTTTATTTTTTCACATGAAAAATGAGAACGTAGAGGGTAATCATGTGGTGAGAATAGAGTACCTCATTTTTTGATATCTGGTGTGGGAGGGGGACATCCCCCTTGCCCGATTTTTTCAAAATTGGGCCAAGATTAGGTTAGGTTAGGTTAGGTGGCAGCCCGATGTATCAGGCTCACTTAGACTATTCAGCCCATTGTGATACCACATTGATGAACTTCTCTCTTATCACTGAGTGCTGCCCGATTCCATGTTAAGCTCAATGACAAGGGACCTCCTTTTTATAGCCGAGTCCGAACGGGTTCCAAATTGCATCGAAACCACTTAGAGAAGCTTTGAAACCCTCAGAAATGTCACCAGCATTACTGAGGTGGGATAATCCACCGCTGAAAAACTTTTTGGTGTTCGGTCGAAGCAGGAATCGAACCTACGACCTTATGTATGCAAGGCGGGCATGCTAACCATTGCACCACGGTGGCTCCCTTGGGGCCAAAGTTCTCCGATTTAGGTGAAATTTCTAAGGAAGGTTAGGGCTGATGGATCACCCCTTTATACGTTTTTTTGTTTAAAGTGCAGTAAAAAAACAAAAATGCTCTGATTTACTTGAGATTTACAGAGAGCACCCCATGAGAAAATGCATTTATTATGGGGTACCTGAGTTTTAATATGGAGGTATGTGATTTTTTAAATAAAGGGGCCTCCCCTTGATCTGCTGTTTAAAAATTGGGCTTATAATTTGCTTGAGATTTTCAGGGACGTCTACACAATATACGCTCTCCCTCCCCGTCCCATATTGGGAGACCTCCACTGAAACTAGAATTCTCAAGTTTACTTGAAATTTACAAAGGTCGTAGGGGAAGGTTATGAAATTAATATGGTGTACTTGATTTTTGGTATTTGGACGGGAACCTTCTCCTTGCCGCACACTATGAAACTTGAAGGAAAGTTTACAGATTTTCTTGGAATTTGCAGAGAAAGTGACGTCCCTTTACAAAAAATAGAGTAAAATCTAATCTTCTCCGATTTTCTTGAAATTGGGAGAAAATGATTACATTTATACAGGGTACATGATTTTTCAATGTCTGGTTGGGGAAGGGGAATAGTGAAGTTGGGTAGTTTGTGAAATGAATATATTGTACGTGAATTTACGATATCTGGTCTGGTCGAATTTATGATATCAACGAAGAGGGCCGGGTTACGCTAGTTCTATATATTTTCAAATAACTCGAAGAAGAGTTTTCAAAGGAAACGATTGTGTTATTTGTATAGAACAACAATTCCTATAATTTTGCCATATAATCGCTCACTCTAGAACATACAGAAGAGCATCTTGTATTCCTTGGAAAACGATCCCATTCATGTTAAATCGCATTTCCAAAAATGCTATCTCCTCAATTTTCGTTTATCTCATTGTGTGTGTGTGTTTTCTGTGGAAAATTTCTTTCTGTCTGCAGCATGTCACAACTTTTGACAATTTCATTTAAAGAAATGTCACATTCAATTTCATGACAATACCAAAATAATTTTCTTTGTTTCTCCTCCATTTTGTGCAGATCTTTATTGCTGCTCATGCTTGTTTGTTTTTTTTTTTTGTCGGTTTTTTGAATTTCCTTCCACTTGAACAGATTACTAAACTGATGACAGACGGAAAGGCAGAGCTACTTCATTCGTTTTATCTAAGGAAATATTTATGAAATCAATTTAAACAGGACATTGGAAATGGAAATATGCGGGAATCTCTAGAACAACATTCTGTGGTTACGGTGGCAATAGAATATCCTGTAAACAATGTTGTTCTTCGGATACAACTGAAACTGAAAGGAAACATAACAAATATTGAGTATATTTTTCATATCTATAAGTTAATATCGATGGTATTGATGAATCGTGGTATATTTATATCTTTATATTGTAAATGAATCTCGTATATGTCAACAAAATTTCTATTAAATTTAAAAATTTTATCTAATTTATATGTTATGGAAACAAATAGAATGGGATAGATTTCTACCAAATGTGTGACCGTAAAGTCAGGTTCACGAACAAAAAGTAATTTGTAAAGACCCTTTGTGAATATGGATAAAAAATTTTCTTACACAAAAGTCAGAAAAGCGTTAAGTTCGATATTCATATGACCTCCACAAACGATTTAAAAAAACTATTTAAAATATTATAAAGATAGAATGACAAAGTTTCACAAAATTGTCTACAGAAATAAAATTTTGACAAAAGTTTCTATAGAAATAAAATTTTGATCAAAATAAAATTTTGATAACATTTTCTATAGATGTAAAATTTGGACAAAATTATCTATAGAAATAAAATTTTGACAAAATTTTCTATCGAAATAAAATTTTGACAAAATTTTCTATCGAAATAAAATTTTGACTAAATTTTCTATCGAAATAAAATTTTGAAAAATTTTTCTATCGAAATAAAATCTTGACAAAATTTTGTATATTTAACATCCCAGCAAAAAAAGCGTCGCCAAAAAAGCAGTGAAAATGTTATTTTTGGATCCGGAAGTGGTGCAAAATTGACGCAGAAGCGATGATTTTAACATGGGCCTGTCATAGGACGGATGTCCACCATTTCAACAGCCGTTGCACTAAATTTGCATCACTTCTTAAGGTGTGAAGCGAATCCAATGTTTTGGATGTGAATTAAGAAATTTTGTGATATTTTGACGAATAAATAATATTTAAAATATTTTATGATTTTTAATGCTTTATAACGCTTGTCTGGAACCTTTGATATCAAATATTTTTAAAAATCGCAATTTTTCTAAAAAGGATTTTTTCGGCAAAATTTAAATAAATTGCAATTTTTGAAACAATAATTAAATTTCCCTTTAAAATATGAAAAACGAGTTATAAAAAAAATTGACTCAAATAAACTTCCTGTGCAGTTAAAATAAAGAACATCTTAGGGAAGACATTTTTGGAAGTGCATTTAAAGTTGTGCCTTTAGAAGAACTTCCAAGTTTTTTTGCTGGGATAGTAGTAAAATTTTGACAATTTTTTTTATAGTAATAAAATTTTGGTAGATTATTTTCGGGGATCGGCCATATACTAGCGCAATATACCAAATTTCACCACGTACAAAATTTCAACCGGATCTGATGAATTTTGTTCCTCAAGAGCTCTGGAGGTCAAATCTAGGGATCGGTTTAAATGGGGGTTATATATAATTAAGACCGGTATGGACCAATTTTTGCATGGTGGTTAAAGGCCATAAATGTTAGTAACACCACGTACCAATTTCAACCGGATCGGGTGAATTTTGCTCTTCCAAGGGGCTCCGTAGGTCAAATCTGGGGATCGCTTTATATGGGGGCTACATATAATTATGGAGCGATTTGGACCAATTCCTGCATGGTTGGTTGTTAGAGACCATATACTAACACCACGTACCAAATTTCAACGGAATCGGATGAATTTTGTTCATCCATGAGGCTCCGGAGGTCATATATAATTATGGACCGATGTGGACCAATTTTTGTGTAGTTGTTAGAGACCATATACTTACACCATGTACCAAATTTTAGCCGGATCGGATGAAATTTGCTTCTCGTAGAGGCTCCGCAAGCCAAATCTGCGGATCGGTTTATACGGGGGCTATATATAAATATGGAGCGATGTGGACCAATTTTTGCATGGTTGTTAGAGACCATATACTAACACTATGTACCAAATTTCAGCCGGATCGGATGAAATTTGCTTTTCTTAGAGGCTCCGCAAGCCAAATCTGGGGATCGGTTTATATGGAAGCTATACGTAAAAGTGGTCCGATATGACCCATTTGCAATACCATACGACCTACATCAATAACAACTACTTGTGCCAAGTTTTACGTCGATAGCTTGTTTCGTGATATTAACAGACGGACGGACGGACAGGCATCGCTAGATTGACTCAGAATTTCACCACAACCCAGAATATATACATTATGGTGTTAGAGCAATATTTCGATGTGTTACAAACGGAATGACAAAGTTAATATACCCCCCATCTTATGGTGGAGGGTATAAAATGAAAATTCTACTTTTTGAATCTCATTACTATCCCTAGTACATATAGGGCATTTTCAGTAATAGAATGGCAAAACTTTTGCTCTGAACTAATTTCAAAATCCCTCTTTATTGACAGCAATGAAGTTTTATTCTTTATTTCCTTTTAAAATTATATTTCTATTGCACATAATTTTAAAACCATACAACTTTTTGATTTAAATTTTTCGCGTGATGATAATAAAAAAAGCAATATTCTCCTCTCGTATTGCTGAATAAATTCATATCGAGAGCTTTGTTAACTTAATACGACACAGCCACAGTAATTGTTGTCATACATGCAAACGAGAAATAAGTTTTGTAGTTTATTTGCTAGCTTTGATACGACAAAAAACCAGCATTGATAACCCAAGAACATAAAAAATGACGGTGAAAATAGCACGAACTGTAAACCTATGTTCTGTATTAAATTTTTACCGAATTTCGTTGTTCCCCCATTCGAATGGCAAATACTTTTGCCATTTCAAGCAAATGTGTATGGGAGATTTAAAGAGAAATAAATATTTCTTCTGAAGGATTTAATGCTCATTGTATTCAGGGGGATGGTCCAAGAAATTAATATAAAAAATATTTTGTAAATGTGTCGATTTCCTATTTAAAATATTTAAATCGACATACTCAGGGAGCCACCGTGGTGCAATGGTTAGCATGCCCGCCTTGCATACACAAGGTCGTGGGTTCGATTCCTGCTTCGACCGAACACCAACAAGTTTTTCAGCGGTGGATTATCCCACCTCAGTAATGCTGGTTAAATTTTTGAGGGTTTCAACGCTTCTCTAAGTGGTTGCACTGTAATATGGAACGCCGTTCGGACTCGCCTATAAAAAGGAGGACCCTTGTCATTGAGCTTAACATGGAATCGGGCAGCACTCAGTGATAAGAGAGAAGTTCACCAATGTGGTAACACAATGGACTGAATAGTTTACGTGAGCCTGATACATCGGGCTGCCACCTAACCTAACCTAGTACAATAATGCTCCTTTTTTAAACCAAATAAACGTTTTATACAGACCAGAAAAATAAATCTCCGTAGAGACAACGGTTTCCTCATTTTGATTGGTATTTTACCAGGAAATCTTCATTAATTGCAAAAACTGCGTAAAACAAAGGATTTCTCATGAAGTGAACATTCCAGGGTGACTGATATGCATTACACCTAACTTCAGGTTGCTGTCTAGACCGCTCGTCTGACTGCTGACAGATTTATTCCAATGACAGTTCATTTTATTTTACAAGCTTGCCAAAGAATTTCATGGCTATTGTTAGAGCCATCCAATATTTAAGTGTGAATAAATCTTTTTGACAGTGTTGCATCGCGCCCAACACCTAGAGAAGGAATTTTATCACCCCAAATATATTTCAAGAGTATCATGTTACGTTTTCATGGGAAACAAAGAACATTTTTCTCACCAAACATAACAAGCTTGCCGATATCAGATTTGTAATGACCAAGAAAATAAAGTGGTTGCGAAAAACATGTTACATTTTCGCCGTGAAGAGGTAACATGATGCTCTCAAAACATGTTTGGGGTGATCACATTCCTTCTCCGCGTGAAACAGTGTACAAAACATTGTAACAATAAATGTTTCAAAAATTGAAGGCCAGATTTGATCGAAACCCACGCCGTGGTCGCAGAAAATTGGCTCATGAGCGGGAACAAATGCACAACATTTGACAAATTAGTTTGAACTAAAGCCCTTAAATTTCTAAAACAGGCATGAGCTTGCCAAAACACAAAAAAGTTTGACTAGAATGAGCCAAGTCAGTTTGCTGTGGGAGGTGCAGTTTGTGAAAACAAAACACAACAAAATGGTCGGTTTTACTTGCCAAAGAGGCCAGCTGAAAATTTACATTGGCTACTAGAACTCCAGTACCGAACAAGCTAATGCTAATGGCGTGGACCGCCATAACAGCCGATAGTCGCTCGCCGCTCTTATGCATCTACCGTGAAGTCAAAACTAATGCCGAAGACAGTATAGTGGCCTTGTAAGGACAAACATTGTGCAACCCATATACATTCCAACAGGACTCGTCAACCAAGAATGGTTCAAAATGATTGCTCCACGCTTAATATCTACCGCACAATGGCCACCTCAATTCACAGATCTCGATCCCTTGGATCCCTTGGGCACTAAAAAATCCAAAGTGTCGATCATCCCAAGAGGACGCTTATCCGGAAATGGGACAAATACCACAGATCGGTTGATGGCTTTGAAGACCGTTTGAAGGCCATAACTTAAATTCTAGGACAAGTAATTTACCCAGCATTAGGGACAAATTTCATTAAAATTCAATTTAAAAGAAAGTTCATAATCTTTGCTTTTTAATACCCACCTATATAGAATGGTGATAGGGGTATAATAAGTTTGCCATTCCGCAACACATCGAAATATCCATTTCCGGCTACATAAAGTATGTATATTCTTGATCAGAGAGAAATTGTAACACGATATAACCATGTCCGTGTATCTGTCTGTCAACTTTAGAAAAAAATATTCAATAATCTCATGTGTAAAAAATTTTATTTATGCATAGGTATGTATACAATATTTTTATAATATTAAATTGAGCCGACGGGCTTTTCGGGCAGCAAATAAATCAATGATTTCTTCAGTCGCACATTTATTCGGCGATGAACCGACATTAATGCCAATCCATTGAGTCTATTCTCGCTAGTCGAATTTCTAAGATACGTCTGTAATCTCTTCATTGTTGAAAATGAACGTTCGGATGAGCACGTACACACAAAAAATTTAACGAAAATTTTTCCAATTAAAATTTTAATTGAGTTTTAAAAAATATTCAATTAAAAATTTAATTGATTTAACAAATTTTTTAATTGAAACAAAAATCAATCACAAAAATAATAGTATCAACTAATTTTTTAATTGGATCAATTAACTTTTTAATTGACCTTCAATTAATTTTTTAATTGATACTATCATTTCTGTGATTGAAGACATTTCAATTAAAAATTAATTGGATCAATTAATTTCGTGATTGAATCAGAAAAAAAAAATTTTTGTGTGTAGTAACTGCAGTGATGGAAAATGCAGTACGAAAGTAAATTTTTCAATACTTTTTCACCCCGGTCAGTACCGTAGTACCCCCGCGAATGATTTAGCACCTTTTGTGTAGACATTTTTGAGTCGATATCAGATTTATGGTACAATAGCTTTGACAAAATATTTTAATATTTTGAGAAAGACTTTATTAACTTTATTTGCTAATAGTCTTTTACAATTATGGCAAAACAGACATGTTCATGTGGGAAAAAAATCTCGATTTTGTAAAAGACATAGTCAAAAACAGGATTTTATTGAACTTCAAGAATGTCTTAGTCGAAAAAAGAATGCGATTCTATATTATCAATTTTTTATTTCGGTAGAAAATGTTGTCTAAATTTTATTTCTATATAGAATTTTTGCAAAATTTTATTTTTATAGATAATTTTGTCAAAATTTTATTTCAATTGAAAATTTTGTGAAAATATTATTTCTATAGGAAATTTTTGCAAAACTTTATTTCTATAGAAAAAATTTTGCACATTTTTTTTTTCTATAGAATTTTTTTGCAAAATTTTTTTCCCTTCGTTTTGTTTTGTTATTGTTGGTTTTGTTCTTTAAGCATTGTTGTTGTTTTTTATTGCAGCTTAAAACCATACATTGACTAAACTACAAGTGTAGCTTAACAAACAGAGGAAAATAATGTTTGTCAAATTTATTTGGGCAAAGCCCTATAGACTGCAAGATGGTTGGATGGACGCACGTTTCGGAATTACCACATTCCTCATCAGCTTCCCCTACTTGCAGCAAAACTATCAACCAATTATAAGAATAAATTCAGGCAGTTCATTAAACCCAACACTAAACCACACTTGAACCTTCCTAAAAAAAGGTTTTTGTATGATAGCCGGCTATAGAAAATTTTTTATTTATATAATTTTATTTTCTTTAAAATTCAGTCTCTTGACAATAATCTTCCAGTGAAATTTTTGTTGAAATTTAGTAAAAAGTACCTTTCCGCTCAAAAAATACCTTTTTTGTACTTTCTTAAAAATTGTATTTTCCATCCCTGAGTAACTCGCAAAGTGACCAAAATGTTTAAAAGAATATGCATGTTTGGAAATATCTCTTTATTGCACTCTCCAAGTGCTTCCATCGCTGAATTAGGCAGGTTCTTTTCGCAGGTTTTGCGCCATTTCATTTACATGTGTGTTTGGCTGTTTCGTTGTTGTTGCTATGGCCAAACAAAGCGAGTTATGTTCACAAAAATAACAACAAACACACATAAAAAGCAGAAATACATTTTCCAAAAATGAAATTTGTGGTGCGAGAACAAAAACAATTTGTTTTTTTTTCGACCGTCGTTTGACGGGCTTTTCAACTAGTATTCTATGATTTGTGCAAGTTTTATAGGTAAGCGTTTTTCAAAATAAAACCTATGCAGCTAAAAATATATATTTCTTTATATAAAAATATTCATTCAATTCGGGGGCGGGGTTTGATCCCCCCCCCCTAAATACGGCCTTGCACCAAACAGTAAAATATCTACGCGCTCACAAAAAATCGCTTCTGTAACATATACTCCCAAACATATTTTGCTTCAAGCATATATATTTTTGGGTATTGCCCAAACATTTATATGTTTGATCTCTTCCAATATATAATATGTTTGAAAGCATATTGGTCTAAACAATATATGTTTGGGTAGTCTAAGTTCCAAACATTTTGTATTTTTGCATCCAAATTCAATAATGTTGTCTTCCAAAAAACAATATGTTATTATGTGAACATATAATATGTTTGGAAGCATTTTGCACCCAAAAATACTATATGCTTAAAAAAATTCTCCCAAACAATATTGTGCTCAAAATTTTATTTATTTATTTATTTATTTACAATCATAATGAATTATGAAAATAAACAGGTAATATAGGTGCTAACAACATAGGTTTTCGACCTGAATGCTCAAAATTTTGTTTCTGCCCAATTGTATATTCCCCCACATCTTTCTTACTTCCACGAGATTTTTTAGTTCTTAGCACCTTTTTCTGTAATACAAACATTGTAGAAGAAATTATTCAATTGTATGATTTTTTTTATTTTAATTTTACCTTTTGCCGGACGGGGATTCAAACAGCGGACCACACAGTTTGTAAGGATCAAAGAAGTAGCTGATCAATTGACCAAAGAAAAATAAAATGTTAATTTTGTAATAACAAGCAACAACCACCAACTTAATTCAATATCGCTCCCTGTTAAATAGCGCTCCAAGCTACTAAACAGATATATGTTTATAGGCTATTTCTAAATTAATATATGTTTGCATCCAAGTATATTATATTTACAAACATTTTATGTCCCAAACATAATATGTTCTAACATATTAACATATATGTCCCAAACATGTTATGCTAGTTTATGAACATTATATGCTTGCACTCAAAAATATTGTGTTTAAAAATTTGTGTTCCAAACATATAATGTTTATAGCCAAACATATGAAAAACAGTCTTTTTCATCCGTGTACCATTTTTGGTAGAATTCTACCTACTATGACAACCGTGGTCTAGACACCCCCAGTTCAATCTGATTTGTCTGAAATTCAAAATCTAAAAATATTTTAGAACAACCAATAGGTGTGACCGTGCGATCTCTAAAAGAATATTTTTGAATATACGCTTAAAACTTAGCAAGAACTTGCAATTTTTTTCTGAGATTTAGAGGGCGTATATATTGTATTTGTTTTGTTGTGGGGTAAATAAGGGCCATTACTAATGCGACCTTGGAGGGTGTTCTCACTTCTTTGATTTTTGCTCAATCATGTTCTTTCAATAACCCATATTTCTCAGTATCTAACGACATTTCTAAAGGATTTAACAATGAGAAAAAAAAATATACAAAAAAAAAAACACCAACCACACCTACAACCATCTCAATCAACTTCAATGAACACCCATCCACAAAAATGAATACCGTCCCCTTGTTGCTACCCCAAAACACCCAAAATCCGTACAATATTTGTAAATAGAAATTGAAAATTTGATCACAAGAATGCTCATTGAATTAGGCATTGTTCTCTTTCTGGTGTTGCCACTTAGTCTCATCTGGTTTTAGTCGAAATGAACTTAATGTTCAATCATTTTCTTTATGGTGGATATTAAATTGAATTTATATTCTTCGTGAAATGTTTATAAATCAATCATCATCATGAGAGACGTCAGTTTTTTTTTTATTTGGTTCTTGCCCCCAGCAATTGCACCATTCCATTGCTAACAGACAATATGGAATCCTCATGATTTCAATGGGGTGTACATTTTTGTGTATGGAATAAATGAAATTAATGGAATCATATAATTGGAATGGGGATATGGATTTTTTCGCCTTTTTTCACAAAAGCGATTTTTAGATTTTTGGTTGGTTTAATAGCTACGTTGTCTATATTTAAATACTATTGAAATGCAATTTGATGGATATTGGACAATTTCACCCTCCAAAAAAAAACCATCGCTTCTGTAACATATAACCCAAACACATTTTGCTTCAAGCATATATATTTTCACGATTGGTCCAAACAAATTACTGTTTGTATTGTTCAAGCATATTATGTTACCCTTGAGGCACACACTGGTAGAAAAAAAATTTTAATGACATTTTTTTGTGTGTTTATATATTTTTAAGGAGCCAGTTGATCACTTCCATTTTTTACTTACAGCTCTCTCGGTCTCTCTTTCCAAACACAAATATGTTTTCTAAATTAATATATGTTTGGATCCACACATATCATATTTAAAAAAAAATATTATGTACCACAAACATGTTGTGGTAATTTATGAACATTATATGACTGCACTTAAAAATAATGACCCAGAAGATATATACTTCATAGAATATTAGACCAATATTTCTATGCGATACAAACGGAATGACAAACTTAGTATACTCTCCATTCTATGGTCAAGCGTATAAAAATATTCTGATGCAAGAGGAATGGAAAATACAATTTTTAAGAAAGTGCAAAAAAGGTATTTTATGAGCGAAAAAGTACTTTTCATTGAATTTAACAAAACATCCACTGGCAGATTATTGTCGAAAGCTCCTTTAAACTGAATTTTAAAGAAAATTAAATTTTGTTTGTTAACTCCTCTATTTTTAAAATTTTTTTAGTTTTATATCCGCTTACAAAGACTACCGTAGTATTGTTATCACAATTGCCACAGTTGGTAGAACTCTACTGTTTGGTAGAATTCATGGCACTTCATAATTTTTCTTCAAATAAATAAAGTTTCTATAGAAATAGAAATTTGAAAAAATTTTCTACGTAAATAAAATTTTGACAACATTTTCAATAGAAATAAAGTTTTGACAAAATTTTCCATAGAAATAATATTTTGACAAAATTTACTATAGAAATAAAATTCTGACAAAATTTTCTATAGAAATAAAATTTTGACAAAATTTTCTGTAGAAATAAAATTTTGACAAAATTTTTCTACAGAAATAAAATTTTAACAAAATTTTCTATAGAAATAAAATTCTGATAAAATTTTCTACATAAATAAAATTTTGACAACATTTTCTATAGAAATAAAATTTTGACAAAATTTTCTATAGAACCAAAAATGAAAAAATTTTCTAACGAAATAAAATTTCGACAACATTTTGTATAGAAATAAAATTTTGACAAAATTTTCCATAGAAATAAAATTTTGACAAAATTTTCTATAGAAAAAAAATTGAAAAAATTTTCTAACGAAATAAAATTTCGACAAAATTTTCTATAGAAATAAAATTTTGACAACATTTTCCATAGAAATAAAATTTTGACAAAAGTTTCTATAGAAATATAATTTTGACAAAATTTTCTATAGACATAAAATTTTGACAAAAATTTTTATAGAATTAAAATCCTCCTAAAATTTTCTATAGAAATAAAATTTTGACTCAATTTTCTATAGAAATAAAATTTTGACAAAATTTTCTATAGAAATAAAATTTTGACAAAATTTTCTATAGAAATAGAATTTCGAAAAAATTCTCTATAACAGTAAAATTTTGACAAAATTTTCTATAGAAATAAAATTTTGACAAAATTTTCTATAAAAAGTAGAATTTTGACAAAATTTTCTATAAAAATAAAATTTTGACAAATTTTTCTACAGAAATAAAATTTTCTATAGAATTAAAATTTTCATAAAATTTTCTAGAGAAATAAAATTTCGACACAATTATCTATAGAAATAAAATTTTGACAAAATTTTCTAACGAATTAAAAATTTGACAAAATTGTCTATAGAAATAAAATTTCGACAAAATTTTCTATAGAAATAACATTTCGACAAAATTTTCTATAAAAATAAAATTTTGACAAAATTTTCTATAGAAATAAAATTTTGACTAAATGTTATAAAATAAAATAAATTTTTAACAATTTTCTATAAAAAAAAATAGAAAATTTTCTATAGAAATAAAATTTTGACAAAATTTTCTATAGACAAAAAATTGAAAAAATTTTCTAACGAAATAAAATTTCGACAACATTTTCTATAGAAATAAAATTTTGACAAAATTTTCCATAGAAATAAAATTTTGACAAAAGTTTATATAGAAATATAATTTTGACAAAATTTTCTATAGATATAAAATTTTGACAAAAATTTTTATAGAATTAAAATCCTATAGAAATAAAATTTTGACTCAAGTTTCTATAGACATAAAATTTTGACAAAATTTTCTATAGAAATAAAATTTTGACAAAATTTTCTATAGAAATAAAATTTTACAAAATTTTCTATAGAAATAAAATTTTGACAAAATTTTCTATAGAAATAGAATTTCGAAAAAAATCTCTATAAAAGTAAAATTTTGACAAAATTTTCTATAGAAATAAAATTTTGACAAAATTTTCTATAAAAAGTAGAATTTTGACAAAATTTTCTATAAAAATAAAATTTTGACAAATTTTTCTACAGAAATAAAATTTTGACAAAATTTTCTATAGAATTAAAATTTTCATAAAATTTTCTATAGAAATAAAATTTCGACACAATTTTCTATAGAAATAAAATTTTGACAAAATTTTCTAACGAATTAAAATTTTGACAAAATTGTCTATAGAAATAAAATTTCGACAAAATTTTCTATAGAAATAACATTTCGACAAAATTTTCTATAAAAATAAAATTTTGACAAAATTTTCTATAGAAATAAAATTTTGACTAAATGTTATAAAATAAAATAAATTTTTAACAATTTTCTATAAAAAAAAATAGAAAATTTTCTATAGAAATAAAATTTTGACAAAATTTTCTATAAAAATAGAATTTCGACAAAATTTTGACAAAATTTTCTAAAGAAATAAAATTTTGACAAAATTTTCTATAAAAATAGAATTTCGGCAAAATTTTCTACAAAAATAAAATTTTGATAAATTTTTCTATAGAAATAAAATTTTGACAAAATTCTCTATAGAAATAAAATTTTAACAAAATTTTCTATAGAAATAAAATTCTGACAAAATATTCTCACGAAATAAAATTTCGGCAAAATTTTCTATAGAAATAAAATTTCGACAAAAATTTCCATAGAAATAAAATTTTGACACAATTTTCTATAGAAATAAAATTTTGACAAAATTTTCTATAGAAATAAAAGTTTGACAAAATTTTCTATAGAAATAAAATTTTAACAAAATGAAAAAATAAAATAAAATTTTTAACAATTTTCTATAGAAAACAAATATAGACAAAACTTTCTATAAAATAAAATTTTGACAAAATTTTCCAAATGAAAAAAATTTTACAAACCTTTCTGAAGAAATAAAATTTTGCAAAATAATTTTTTTTTTTGGTAAGATTTTTTTCCAAATGTTGGTCGATTATTTTTGTCTCAAGTTTCGACCGTGACTATAATGGTTCGCATTATTTTAGTACGCGATCGATAACTTCTGATCTAGAAAGTATTTGTGTGGAGGCGTAATATAGAATCACATGCTTTTTTCGACTAAAACATTCATGAAATTCAGGAAAATAGTGTTTTTGACTACGGCTTTTAAAAAATCCAGATTTTCTTCGCACATGAACTTGTCTATTTTGCCAAATTTGTAAAAGACTATTAGCAAATAAGTTTATTAAAGTATTTCTAAAAATATTTAAATATTTTGTCAAAACTATT
This sequence comes from Haematobia irritans, assembly GCF_050003625.1. Taxonomy (NCBI): domain Eukaryota; kingdom Metazoa; phylum Arthropoda; class Insecta; order Diptera; family Muscidae; genus Haematobia; species Haematobia irritans. The sequence continues at coordinate 159,820,901 of NC_134397.1, read as the reverse complement.
TGATATCGGCTTAAAAGATACTGACTCATTCGCTGGGGTACTACGGTACTGAGTAAGATGAAAAAAGTACTATAGAACTGAATTTTCCATCCCTGATATGCAATATTTCTGTATTAAATTTCATCAAACTTGTTCACAAATTTATTGAAGAAAGTTTTTTTTGGGAAAATTTATAATAGAAAAATTCTTAAAGAAAATATGAAAAACAAAGAATTTCATTTAACTTTGTTAAGAATTTATACTTGTTTCAGCTTGTTTCAATAATCTCCACCATTAATTCTAAGAAATATCCACATCCTTTTGCTGTAACAAAGGAGACATTTTTAAATTTGTTACAATAAGTTTCAATTGTCAATTTTCAATATTAGATATACAACTCACATTAGATTAGCACAGGGATAGAAAAAATTCACTTAAAATTAGAGTTTTTTTCTTCGTTTTGTTTTTTGGTAGCCATGTAATGGACATTTCATAGCCATGACCTCACAACATTTGTTTCACCCACACACACATGAATGGATTCATTGTTGTCCCATTGTGACCTTAGAGTAGGCCAAATACATGAAGAGCTGAGAGAGGGAGGCCAATGACAAAGTTTTCTCTGGTTTTTTTGTATGTGTGAGTGGACATTGGTCTTTGGTGTTTCTTTATGCCCTTCGGCATTGTACCACATGCTGCCTTGAGCGCTCTTAGGGCAGTTCTAGTACTAGCTTGCAACATAAATTAGTCACTCACCAATATCGAAATAATTTGCCATGCCACATAACACAGTGGTGGTGCAGCTGTCGCTGATGGCATTGTTAGCCTTGTGTGTATATCAGTGTTGCTGTTGTTTCCTTTTATTCATTGTATCAGTGTTGTCAGATTAGGGGATTTTTGCTCGTGGTTGGGGATATTTTTTCACTTTTGGGATCTGGGAATTTTACTGAGGATAACGTCGTGATTTGGGGATTTTTCTGGTGATATTTCCACTTTCAATCACAATCCCAGTATTAATTTTTTTTATAAAAAGGGTAAAAGCGAAATAAAATAACACTTATGAGCTTTGGTAGATTTTGCAAAATCCAACTACGAGGTACTTCAGAAACTTTCAACAGAAATAAAATGTTGACTAATTTTTCTATAGACATAAAATGTTGACAAAATTTTCTATAGAAACAAAATTTTGACAACATTTGCAATAGAAATAACATTTTTAAAAATTTTCTACAAATTTAACACAATTTTCTATAGAAGTAAAATTTTGACAAAAATTTGTTTAGAAATAAAATGTTGACAAAATTTCTTAAGCGAATAAAATTTGAGAAAATTCTCTATTGAATTAGTATTTGGCAACATTTGCTGCTATAGAAATAAAATTTTGACTACATTTTCTACAGAAGTTTTCTTCTATAGAAATAAAATTTTTAGAAAGAGAAAAGTCTGTTAACTGGTCAATTGTTGTAATCAATGTGTGTTTTGCAATAAAAATTGCGGCTTTTTTTTTAGAAAGTTAAACTATTCGAGCCAAAAATAATGTACCACAAACTGGAGAAAATCCAAACAAAAATTATTTTATCAATATTTTATTTCTATAGAAATAAATTTTGACAAAATTTCCTATAGAAATAAAATATTGATAAAAGAATTTTTATTTGGATTTTCTCCAATTTGTGGTAGATTATTTTTGGATCGAATAGTTTAACTTTATAAAAAAAAAACTCCGCAATTTTTATTGCAAAACACACATCGATTACAACAATTGACCAGTTAACAGACTTGCTAGTTCACCAATGTGGTATCACAATGGACTGAATAGTCTAAGTGAGCCTGATACATCGGGCTGCCACCAAACCTAACCTAACAGACTTGATAAGTCTTTGAAGAATTCGATTGTTTATATTTTTCGTAGAATACAATTTACATACATGCTATAATTATAAGAATTTTCCTTTGGGGATTTTTCTTGGGGAAAATATTGCAGTTGGGGAATTTTCGTGGAAATTTTGGAGATTTCTCTCGAAAAAATCTGGCAACCGTTCATGGTAATTTGATGTAGTTGTTGTAGCGTAGTATTTGAGTTGGTATGTGTTTTTGTGCTTCCAACACGTCACTTTAACTATCATGGAATTAAATGTCTGACTGATAGATACTTTCATTTGCCTGGTATTGCGTTTCCTTCTCTACACCACCATATTTGGGTAAAGGTAAACTTTGGATAGCTTGACCAACTACGGATCTGATTTATGGAATGTACAAATTGAGCATCTCTGCACTAAAAAAAGCATACCCGATTTTAAAGATTTTGTTGTTATACCCTTCGCCACACTGTGGAACATGGTATTATAGATAGACACATGGTGTCTTTGGCAATAATTCTCGGGATGGGTCCCTGAGTTGATCTAGCCATGTCCGCCTGTCCGTCCGTCTGTCTGTGAACACATTTCTGTGATCAAAGTCTAGGTCGCAGTTTTAGTCCAATTGTCTTCAAATTGGACAAAAGTTTCTGTTTTGAGTCAGAATATAACCTTATAGCTCTCATAATTATGTTCTTCCTAATTGAGCTAATATTGCCAAAATACCCACATTTTCCTTGCAAAATATGTCGAAAAATTGTAAAAATGAACTAAATCAAATTTTCCTATACCTAATAAATATTTACCGACCGATAAATTATATATGCACTTTTGCAAAATTACATAAAAATGCCATTAGATTTAAATTTTGTATGTATATCCGGACATTATCCTATATATTTCGCACCCAACAAATTTGAAGGATTTGAGATGCAATGAAAAGAAATATTTACGTGATATTAAAGATTACGTAAACTCAATTTTAGGATGCGCAATTTACACATTAGTAAGGACAAATTTCTTTCAAATAATGAAATTTTAATTAAAATTAAATTTATAATCTTTGCTTCAAAAAATTTTTTTAATTAAATTTAGGACACACATTTGGAAATTTCGCGTCCCTTCATTAAAGTTACATGTCTTTAAAATAAGGCAAATTTCCTTAAAGTAAAGAAACACATTTTTTATTTAAAGAAATCATCCTTAAATTATTATTACAACATTGAATCTTTAGATTTAAGATAAAAACGCTTCAAATAAAGACTAAGACTTATTTTGAGGATTTAGCATCTTTGGTTTAATGTTTTTTTTTTTTTTTTGAATTAAGAAAATACTTTTCTACTTCGGAGGATCTGTAATAATTTGGATTTTTAAACTGGCCTTTGTTTGTACGTGAATAGCTTTATTGATAAACCGGAAAAATACAATGAAAATTCGATAGATGAGATCTGTATCCTAATTTTAATTTTATAGATCTTAGATTTAAAGCCAGATAGGTCGCAAAAAAAATTATATATTTTAAAGAACTCGCATCTTTGGCTCGGTTTCAATACCAAAATCCTTGAAGGAAGGTCAAAATCTTTGGATCCAAGTAAACTCTTTTTTGAGTGTGGTATTGAAAATAAAGACCTACAAAATGGTGCAGGTCAAAGTACCGAGTCAAAGTAGCGAAGAATTGAAGTAAGGATACCTTTAAGACACAACTATCTTATAAATTTGAGTTATGCGTACTTGATATTAATAAACAAATTTTAATTCATTCGTTTATACACTGAAAAAATATTTATTTTGTACGAAAGATTATACAACCTAAATTTATAATAACATTAAGAGCATTTTTTGTCTTAAATAAAGACATTTTAATTTTATAATCCTCACTTTAAAATTTTTCTTCTTTGAATTTAGGAGACGAATATTTGAAATTTGAGTTCCTCTATCAAAGTTGCATGTCATTGAAATAAGGCAAATTTTCCTTAAATTAGCTGTGATATTGAATCTTTCCATTAGAGATGAAAATTCTTTAAAAATAGGCTAAGATTTATATTAAGGATTTTGCATGTTTTGTTTAAAGTTTTTTTTTATAGCCTCCATCATAGGACGGGGGGTATATTAACTTTGTCATTCCGTTTGAAACACATCGAAATATCGCTCTAAGACCCCATAAAGTATATATATATTCTGGGTCGTGGTGAAATTCTGAGTCGATCTAAGTATGTCCGTCTGTTGAAATCACGCTAACTTCCGAACGAAACAAGCTATCGACTTGAAACTTGGCACAAGTAGTTGTTATTGATGTAGGTCGGATGGTATTGCAAAAGGGCCATATCGGTCCACTTTTACTTATAGCCCCCAGATTTGGTTTGCAGAACCTTTAAGAGAAGCAAATTCCATCCGATCCGGCTGAAATTTGGTACATTATATAACTATATGGTCTCTAACAACCACGCAAAAATTGGTCCAAATCGGTCCATAATTAAATATAGCCCCCATATAAACGGACCCCCAAATTTGGCTTACGGACCCTCTAAGAGAAGCAAATTTCATCCGATCCGGCTGAAATTTGGTACATGGTGTTAGTATAGGGTCTCTAACAACCATGCAAAAATTGGTCCACATCGGTCCATAATTATATATAGCCCCCATATAAACCGATCGCCCGATTTGGCTTGCGGAGCCTCTAAGAGAAGCAAATTTCATCCGATCCGGTTGAAATGTGGTACATGGTGTAAGTATATGGTATCTAACAACCATGCAAAAATTTGTCCACATCGGTCCATAATTATATATAGCCCCCATACAAACCGATCACCAGATTTGACCTCCAGACCAAAATGCATCTCATTCAGTTGAAATTTGGTACGTGGTGTTAATATATGGCCTCAAACACCCGTGCACAAATTGGTCCAAATAAAATTTCGAGCTATATAATTATATATAGCTCAGATATAAACCGATCTCCAGATTTGACCTCCGGAGCTCCTTGGAAGAGCAAAATTCATCCGATTCGATTGAAATTTGGTACGTGATGTTAGTATATGGTATCCAACAACCATGCAGGAATTGGTTCATATCAGTCCATAATTATATATAGCCCCCATATAAACCGATCCCCAGATTTGACCTCCGGTGCCTTTTGGAAAAGCAAAATTCATCCGATCTGGTTGAAATTTGGTACGTGGTGGTAGTGTCCATAATCATATATAGAAAAATTACGAATTTTTTAAAATATTTGATGACAAACGTTCCAGACAAGCGTTATAATGCATTAAAAATCATTAAAAAAATTTAAAATTATGTACTTGTCAACATATCACAAAATTTCTTAATTAACATCCAAAACACTGAATTCGCCTCACACATTAAGAAGTGATGCAAATTCAGAGCAAATTCAGACCATTGCACTAGAATGGCTCCTAGATTTGAATACAGATAACACCCTAAAACCTCTCTTTGCATATGTTTGTAACACCCAGAAGGAGGGGACGCAGGCACATGGTATCTTTGGCAATAATGCTCAGGGCTGGCCCCTGAGTCGATATAGCCGTGTCCCTCTGTCGGTGAACAAATTTTTGTGATCAAAGTCTAGGTCGCAGTGTTAGATCACTCGACTTCAAATTTGACACAAGTATGTGTTTTGGGTCAGAATTGAACCATATTGATTAATTGGAAAAAATCGCTTTAGATTTTGTTATAGCTCCCATATAGATTTGTTTTGCCCGATATGTACTTATGTGACTCCAGAAGCCAGAGTTTTTCCCTGATATGCTTTAAATTTTGCAAAAAGAGTACAAACCGTAAAACCGTAAGGTTTTACTCGGTCTAGATTTAGATATAGCTCCCATATATATTTCGTTTCGATTTACCACAGAGGCCAAAGTTTTACTCTGATTTACTTGCACCCAACAAATTTAAAGGATTTTAAATGGTATCGAAAATGTAGATCTACAAAATTGGGTATATTATTAATGTCGGGGCCGACTGACTTTAGACTTTCATTACTTGTTTTATTTTTAACGTTTGGATTGTCAATATTGATCTGTAGTCATTCTAGGTTAGAGATTAGCTAAAGCGGCAGCCCGATATTTCAGGCTCAGTTTGACTACTCAGTGCATTGTGATATCACAGTGGTGAATTTCTCTCTTATCACAGAGTGCTAGGAGAGGAAATTCCACCACTTTTTTGGAATTTGGTTGGAATTGGGATTGAACAAGTGATCACTTAAATTACATCACGAATGGCTATTCTGTCTGTCACTGTAACAAATTTAGCAGCTGTTTGGAAATGATATCAACCTGAATTTGGTTGCAACATATATATCAAATACGAAATTTTCATTAACATAATGAAATGTTTCATTCATAATTAACAAATCCATTACAATAACGAACCATTTCATTGTATTTATGAAATAGTTTCAAGTGCAGGATGGTCTTCAATGCGGACTGCCCTATAGATGAGGTGGACTTAGTTCCTTAGGGTCCCTTATTAAAAATTATGAACTCGCTATAAATAAAATAAAATTACCCTAAGCGGTTCACAATTTCTCCTAAATTTTTAGGGTATAAAAGAACCGATCATTCCAAAAATTCTCCTAATCAGCGACATAAGAAATGTTTGTCTAAAGGCTTCTTGATAAATCATTCAGTTCACATACATGTGGAAATCCTGGAAGGTGACACAAAACAAACAACCAATCAGTGTAAGTGGGCAAACAACAAAACCACAAAACCCCCTTCCTTTCAATGGCCCCAAAATAAGGAAAACGAAATACTTACGACACATTTCTTTCGCAGAATCAATTAGTGTGTATATATATGTGTGTGTGAGTGTTTACTTAATGTCGTTGCTTTAATGAGAGACCTTTTGCTAGTCCTTAGATTTACTACAATAAGAGGTTGATAACCGCGAAAAATTCTTTGTTGTAACCATTTTATGGCTTTAGGGAGGCGTTAAAGCGAATATTCAAGTTTCGCCCCCAGTAATTGAGCCTATAATTGAAATATATGTACATAGTTGTTCAACGAAATTAATGAGAATTGTCAAATATATAGAAGCCTCCCTTTGAGTATTTCATAATCAGTCTTAATGACGCCTTCACTAAAGTTTTCCCCCAAACGTCTTCAAAGTTTTTAAAGCTGCTTTCCTTTTTCTTGGTTTTACCAAAATGATTTCGTGCTTCAATGAAGTATGATTGGATAAAAATACCCTCTCCTCTTAATTTACTGTCCAATGTGATAAATGACCCATCCAATTTTGTGGACATTGAATTGTTAATGGCACAGTGTTAAAGAACCAAAACTGAAGAGGACTTTCTTACAATGGACAAAATAGTGAGGGACAAAATTTGATTAGTCCAATCAAATAATTATTGTAATTGTTTGATCAAAATAAATTAAATTATAATAACAAATAAGTCAGACAGCTTTATTCTACTTTAATCGTATAAAAAAGTCAATTATTGACAATTTTTATTTTTCAATTAAAATATTACATATCGCAATTAAAATTTTAATTAAATTCAAAAATATTCCCAAATCAAAATATATCTATTTGAATATTTTATTCAGAAATAACTCATTTCTCGATACATACCAGAATCATTAAATTTTGCTGAAAGCCAAAGCAAAAAAAAATCGTAAAAAACGTTGAATCCTATGAAAATTACAAGGAATTTTCTTTCTAAATTAAATATTAACAAATAAACAATTGATTACCCCATTTAAAACATTTAACAACTTTTGTGGCAAAAAATCAATTACATTTCTAATTGAACCACTTAAAAATGCAACTGAAAGTATGAGAATTAATTCCTAATTAATTCGGTGATTGATACTATCATTTTCGTGATTGAAGCAATTTCAATTAAAACAAGTATAAACGGCCGTAAGTTCGGCCAGGCCGAATCTTATGTACCCTCCACCATGGATTGCGTAGAAACTTCTACGAAAGACTGTCATCCACAATCGAATTACTTGGGTTGTGGTATCTTAAATCGTTTTCTAAATTGTGAGTTAGTCCATACGTGGTATATATTACACAAAACAGATATGTGTAGGTAAGTCTACAAATAATTACGAATCGATATGGACTTTTGCACGGTACGTAGGGAGCCAGAATTGAAATATGGGGGTCGCTTGTGTGATTGGGGATCAATTTATCTGAGGGCTATATATAACTATAGACCGATATGGACCTAGTTAGGTATGGTTGTTGACGGCCATATACTAGCACAATGTACCAAATTTCAACTGACTCGCATGAAATTTGCTCCTCCAAGAGGCTCCAAAACCAAATCTCGGAATCGGTTTATAGGACTATGTATGATTATGGACTGATATGGACCACTTTTGGCATGGTTGTTAAATATCATATACTACCACCACGTACCAAATTTCAAGCAGATCGGATGAATTTTGCTTCTCCAAAAGGCACCGGAGGTCAAATCTGTGGATCGGTTTATATGGGTGCTATATATAATTATGGACTGATATGAACCAATTCCTGCATGGTTGTTGGATACCATATACTAACATCACGTACAAAATTTCAACCGAATCGGATGAATTTTTCTCTTCGAAGGGGCTCCGGAGGTCAAATCTGGGGATCGGTTTATATGGGGGCTATATATAATTATTGACCGATGTGGACCAATTTGTGCATAGTAGTTAGAGACCATATACTAACACCATGTACCAAATTTCAGCCGGATCGGACGAAACTTTCTTCTCTTAGAGGCTCCGAAAGCCAAATCGGGGGATCGGTTTATATGGGGGCTATATATAATTATGGACCGATGCGGACCAATTTTTGCATGGTTGTTAGAGACCATATACTCACACCATGTACCAAATTTCAGCCGGATCGGATGAAATTTGCTTCTCTCAGACCTCAAAAGGATGCTCGCAGGGAAAAAATTTGGCTGCAAGGAAGAGGGGATCGCCGAAACTGAGGCCTATTTTGAGGCAAAACCGAAGGAGTACTACCAAAATGATATCAAAACAATGGATGGTCGTTATAATCGTTGGATCGCTCTTGAAGGGAACTAGGTTGAATGATAAAAAAAGAATTTTGACAAAAAAATGTGTTGTTTTTTTTTGTAAGACCGGGGACTTATCAGCCAACCTGTTATAATATCCTGGTCAGAAATCTACATATGGTCGCAAATCGATAGAGCGACTTAGTAACAACACCAGAAGTGAAGATCGAAATCCACTCGGATCCACGATGTAACACATATTGAAAAAATTAGCTTGGACTAAAGCCATTGAAGTTCCAAAAGGGAGCAGGAGTTAGCCGATGCACACGACAGTTAGACTGGAAAGAGCAAGGCAGTTATTTCGTTTGTTAGTTACCGCATTCGTTTTTCTCCTCATTCCAAATTGATAATTTTGTGAATAAACAAAATGATCGGGTTGCTGAAAATGTACACCTTCGATTGGTCACCAAAACTCAAGTTTCTCCGCACACAATTTTTTTTAATTGAAATGTCTTCAATCGCAGAAATAATATCAATTAAAAAATTAATTGATACTATTAATTTTTGTGATTGCTTTTGTTTCAATTAAAAAATTTATTGAATCAATTAAAATTTTAATTGAATGCTTTTAAAACTCAATTAAAATCACTCTAATTGGAAAAATTTTCATGAAATTATTTTTTGTGTGATGGCAATGATGTGGGCCGCTGTGTCAACCGATTGCCGTCCGTGGGGACAAAATAAATATCGAATATTATCGGTATTTATTGGGAAAATGTCCTATAGACAGTATCGTTTATGTCAAGATGTCGCTTTGCCGGGATTAGGCTAAAATAGCATAGAGCCTTTTTCGTGCAGAAAAAAAAAAACAAGAAAATACGGACTTGACAGCCAACCGTAAGGCTAGGCCGAATCTTAAATAGCCACCACCATGGATAAAAAAATAGAATTTTTTTGAAAACTCTTCGTCGGGTTACTTGAAAATCTGTAGAATTTCAGGTGAATTTGATGGCAGATACTCTGCCAAGCAAACATATATACCAACGTGGAAATCGGCAGACTTAACACATGGGGGCTATACCAAAACATGGACGGAGCCACACCTAGTTCGCTACACCTATTTACGGACTTAAAATACATAACTCTAAATTTCGTATATCAGGCAAATCGGATAAAAATTGTAGTGCTTCTAGACCCAAAAATCAAGAAGCTATATCAAAATGGGGATCGATACGCCCCATATTACTCATGATTGGACCTGAAATACCTCTAGATTTTGACTTTCAGTCAAATCCGGAGATCCCAAAATAACTACAAATTTGGATAAAAAATGCCGTTTCTGGGAGCCCAGGAAGTCAAATCATATGGGGTCTGTACCGAAACATCGAACGATATACACCATCTTACGCACACTTATTTATGAACCCAAAATACCTCTAGATTTTGAATTTCATCGAAATCGGATAAAAATTAGGATATCTAGACGCTCAAAAATCCAAATCGAGATATCGTCTATATCAAAACGTGAACCGACACGCACCATATTCGGCGTACTTATGTGTGGTCCCAAAATACCTCAGGCAAATCGGATAAAAGAAGTTAAATCGGGAGATCGGGCTATATTATATGGGTGCTATAACAAACCGTGGGCCGATATACACCATTTATGGACCACCATTTACACCATTTATTTATGGACCAAAAATACCTCCATATTTTGAAGTTCAGACAAATCGGATAAAAATTGCGGTACCTAGAAACCCAAGAGGTCCACTCGCATGATATCAAAATTTGAACCAAATAACATCATATTCGGCACATCTATTTATGCACCAGAAATACCTCTAGATTTTGAAATGCCGGCAAATCGGATAAAAATTGGCATCTCAAGATCCCAAATCTGGGGGTCGACACAAAAGATTTTCAGCAAAAGCTACAGTAACAGTAAGTAAAATTCCTATTAAAAGAAATCCAAGGGAGAATGGCGAAATTGTATTTTCTCTACGAAAGTGTTGCCGCAATAAGGTTGGTGCTAATTGATAAAATATAATATTATAAACATTTTTGGTTTTTGGATTTTACTATAACTTGTGCGTACAACTTTATTAATTAAAACAAAATGTTTCCACTTATAAATCTGTGCCGAAAATTTCCAATTTAGAAAGAATCATTGACCCTAAGCACAACACAAGAAATGGGATTGTGAAGCAATATCTTTGGTAGAATTGCGCACACAACCCATGAGATTTATTGCAGCCGAACTTTCAGCTTTATATTATGTTGCTTATGGTAACCCTTTCTTGTTGGTTAGCAAAATTAAAATCAATTATGTTACCCACCGTGCCGTGCGGAAAGAATTTTATAACTTACCCCAAACACTATAACATTTTTTCTCCCTACTTTCTGACATTTTTATTTGTGATAAATAAAGCAACTTGGACGAAAGACAAGTCCAAGGAAAACCAAGAAAATTTCTTCTAATTGCCTTAATATCAATCAATAGATCATGTTGTCGACACTTTGTAAAATTTATTGTAAAAAAAAAACACTTTGAAAACTTTTAAGCGTTTTATTAGCGTCAGCAACACGGACGGTTTACTTTTGCTATCTCGAATTACGGATATTTATCATTTGGCCATAACTTTGTGAATCTGTGTGAGTATATGTGGTCGGGCTAAAATTTCAACAACAACAACAACAACAAAAAGCAGGACACACATTAAGCTGTGGCCACAAAATTGCCACTTTGAAGATGGTGATGGTGACATCAAATGTCATAAACAATGTTCTTTGGTTGCTTTTATCTTAGTACGTAAGTGGAGATGTTAGTGCTTATTAAGTGCTATTAAATTGTCAATGACTACCTTTAATAGAGTTTTCAAATTGACACAATTATCAGCAAATTTTATCCTAGAAATTTGCCATGAACATTCATTGGGGAACAGAGTAGCAACTAACGCGAAACATGTTTACGCTCTCAAAAGTCAAAGTTGATTTCCAGACTTTTTAGTCAGTTGACATAATAAAACACATCACAGGTAGAAAATGGGTTTGCAAAAAAAGATCGAATGAAGATTTCATGGTTAAGTTTAAGTGCGGCTGTCACTTATGTCAAGAATAATTTACCAATAATTAAAGAAAATTTTACCACAAATCTACCAAACTTTAAAAACTCCAGTTTGAAGTTTTTGATCACATATTTGTGGTTAATATAAAAGAATGCTTTCTCTTCGAATAAAATGTCTTATTATTTTCATTTAAAAGTTTATATTTTTAATTGCAATATAAATATTATGGTCTCCACTATTAGTATATTATAATATCTCTTGAATTGTACATATATTCAATTTAAAATGTTCAACATTTTATTTCTATAGAATATTTTATCAAAATTTTATAAAATTTTGACAAAATTTTATTTCTACAGAGAAGTTTGACAAAATTTTATTTCTGTATAGAATTTTCTCAAAATTATATTTTTGTGGAGAATTTTATCAAAATTATATCTTTAAACACAATTTTGCCAAAATTTCATTTTTAAAAATATTTTATTAAAATTTCATTTTTATAAAAAAAAATTATCAAAATTGCATGTTTATAGGAAATTTTGTCAAAATTTTATTTCTAGAAAAATTTTGTCAAAATTTTATTTCTATCGAAAATTTTGTCACAATTTTATTTCTATTGAAAATTTTGTCAAAATTTTATTTCTATTGAAAATTTTGTCATAATTTTATTTCTGTCGAGATTTTCTTCAAAATTTTATTTCTATGGAGAATTTTGTCAAACTTGTATTTCTTCGAGAATTTTGTTAAAGTTTTATTTCAATAGAAAACTTTGTCAACATTTTATTTCTATAGAGAATTTTAAAAAATTTTATTCCTATTGAAAATTTTGTCAACATTTTGTTTCTATAGAGAATTTTAAAAACTTATTTCTATGGAGAATTTTATCAAAATTATATTTCTATACAAAATTTCATTTCTATAGAAAATTTTGTCAAAATTTTATTTTTGTAAAAAAAATTATCAAAATTTAATTTTTATAAAAGATTTTATCAAAATTTCATGTCTATAGGACATTTTGTCAACATTTTATTTCTATAGAAAATTTTTTCAAAATTTTATTTCTATAGAAAATTTTGTCAACAGTTTATTTCTATAGAAAATTCTGTATAAAATGTTATTTTTATAGAAATTTGATCAAACTTTCATTTCTATAAAAATTTTTTCACCATTTTATTCCTATTGAAAATTTTGTCAACATTTTATTTCTATAGACAATTTTGTCAAAATTTTATTTCTATTGAAAATTTTGTCAAAATTTTATTTCTATACAAAATTTCATTTCTATAGAACATTTCGTCAAAATTTCATTTCTGTAGAAAATGTTGTCAACATTTCATTTTTATAAAAGATTTTATCAAAACTCAATGTCTATAGGAAATTTTGTCAACATTTTATTTCTATAGAAAATGTTCCCAAAATTTTATTTCTATTGAAAATTTTGTCAAAATTTTATTTCTATAGAAAGTGTTGTCAAAATTTTATTTCTATAGAAAATTTTGTCAAAATTTTATTTCTATAGAAAATTTTGTCAAAATTTCATTATTGTTGTTATTCACTAATCTACAAGTGAAGCTTAACCAACAGAAGAAAAGTATGTTTGTCAAATTTATTTGGGCAGAGCCCTATAGACTGCAAGATGGTTGGATATACAGCTGTTTCGGGATTACCACATTCCTCATCAGCATCCTCTACTTGCAGCAAAACTATCAACCAATTATCAGAATAAATTCGGGTAATTCACTCAACCCAAAGTGAACTACACTTGAACCTTCCGAAAAAGGTTTGATAGTCGGGTACTGCCTAAAAAAAATTGTTTTCCTTTTTATAAAAGATTTTATCAAAATTTCATGTCTATAGGAAATCTTGTCAACATTTTATTTCTATAGAAAATTTTGTCAAAATTTTATTTCTATAGAAAATTTTGTCAAAATTTTATTTCTATAGAAAATTTTGTCAAAATTTTATTTCTATAGAAAATTTTGTAAAAAAATGTAATTTTTTGTATATTTTGTCAAAATTTTATTTCTATTGAAAATTTTGTCAACATTTCATTTCTATTGAAAATTTTGTCAAAATTTCATTTCTATATAAAATTTTGTCAAAATTTAATTTCTGTAGAAAATGTTGTTATGAAAGATTTTATCAAAATTCAATGTCTATAGGAAATTTTGTCAACATTTTATTTCTATAGAAAATTTTGTCAAAATTTCATTATTGTTGTTTTTGATCTCAGCTTAAAACCATACATTGACTAAACTACAAGTGTAACTCAACCAACAGAGGAAAAGTATGCTTGTCGAATTTATTTGGGCAAAGCCCTATAGACTGCAAGATAGTTGGATGTACAGCTGTTTCGGAATTAACACATTCCTCATCAGCATCCTCTACATGCAGCAAAACTATCAGCCAATTATCAGAATAAATTCGGGTAATTCATTCAACCCAAAGTGAACTACACATGAACCTTCCGAAAAAGGTTTGATAGTCTGCTACAACCTAAACAAATTTGTTTTCCTTTTTATAAAAGATTTTAGAAAAATTTCATGTCTATAGGAAATCTTGTAAACATTTTATTTCTATAGAAAATTTTGTCAAAATTTTATTTCTGTGGAAAATTTTATTTCTATAGAAAATTTTGTAAAAAATGTCATTTTTATAGAAATTTGATCAATCTTTCATTTCTATAGAAAATTTTGTCAAAATTTTATTCCTATTGAAAATTTTGTCAAAATTTTATTTCTATTGAAAATTTTGTCAAAATTTTATTTCTATACAAAATTTCATTTCTATAGAAAATTTTGTCAAAATTTTATTTCTATACAAAATTTCATTTCTATAGAAAATTTTGTCAAAATTTCATTTTTATGAAAGATTTTATCAAAATTCCATGTCTATAGGAAATTTTGTCAACATTTTATTTCCATAGAAAATTTTCCTAAAATTTCAATTCTATTGAAAATTTTCTCAAAATTTTATTTCTATAGAAAATTTTGTCAAAATTTTTTTTCTATAGAACATTTTGTCAAAATTTTATTTCTATAGAAAATCTTGTCAAAATTTTATTTCTATAGAAAATGTTGTCAAAATTTTATTTCTAGAGATTTTTTAATCTTATTTTTATAAAAAGTTTTGTCAAAATTCTTTTTATAGAAAATTTTGTTAAAATGTTTTTTTTTTATAGAAAATTTTGTCAAAATTGTATTTCTATAACAAGTTTGATCACCATTTTATTTCTATAGAAAATCTACAAAAACATCAACCATTCTATCTAGTTTATCATGGTGTATATGCACGACTAGATTCTTCTAAAGAAAAATCCATGCAATGTTAAATGGATAGAACTACTGAATGCAGAGCGCGTGGCCCTTGGATATATACGAGCAGTAATAAATTGACTCCTATTCTCCCGCCGGAGATCCTTACATGTGTACCCATGTAACAACAACAACAAATGTGATTTGTGGTTTAATAGACTCGTAGAGGGGGTGTTGTGTTGAAAAGTGTCGGTTGGTTAATTTAATTGCACTTAATTTTCTAAAGTACTGTCAATATTAATGTCATTTGAGGTATACTCAAATGTGACAATTCGAACGATTATATTGAAAAGATGTTCTGCCAAAGACAATCATGTCAAGAGCTCTTGAGATAAAATGTGTGAACAGATGTTTCACTGCTTTATTATTCAATTCAATTTAATTTTGCATTTGTTTTTCTCAAACGCTCTTCGCTAAATGTGACTTATT
Organism: Haematobia irritans; assembly: GCF_050003625.1. Classification (NCBI taxonomy): domain Eukaryota; kingdom Metazoa; phylum Arthropoda; class Insecta; order Diptera; family Muscidae; genus Haematobia; species Haematobia irritans. The sequence continues at coordinate 159,805,279 of NC_134397.1, read as the reverse complement.
AGGGATTATGAAGTGTAATCGAATGAAAAATAATTTAAATTCAATTGAATAAAGCTTGTAAAATTTTTAATTAATAAAGAAAGAAAATTTCATTAAAATTGGGCCAATGAAATTTTTTCATTAGGGAAATGAAAACGTTTAGTACTGACATGAAATATTTCGTTATTAAATAGAAAAAATCATAACAATGACGAAAAATTTTATTGTATTAGCAAATTTGTTAAGTTTGCTCAATTTGAATGAAAATGGTCGTTAATTTTTTAAAACTTTCTGTGTAGCAGAGATGCCAGAAAGATTTTTGAAAATTTCTTACACAACTTCAAAAAACCATCAATTTTTTCTCTATGCCCAAAAAATGTATGCCTACAATTTTCCCTACGGCAAACAAATATTAAAAAAAAAATCGAAGAGAAATAAATAATGAAATAAGTAAGTAATAAAATAAAGACAATTTTATTTTGAAATTCAATTTCGTTAAAAATATCAACACAATTTGGATATTGTTATAAAAGGTACAGGGAGACCTCTTTCTTTCATAGGTAAATACTGCGAAAGAATTATTATACCCTCCACCATAGGGGGGGGGGGGGGTATATTAACTTTGTCATTCCATTTGTAACACATCGAAATATTGCTCTAAGACCCCATATAATATATATATTCTGGGTCGTGGTGAAATTCTGAGTCGATCTGAGCATGTCCGTCCGTCCGTCTATTGAAATCACGCTAACTTCCGAACGAAACAAGCTATCGACTTGAAACTTGGCACAAGTAGTTGTTATCGATGTAGGTCAGATGGTATTGAAAATGGGCCATATCGGTCCCCCCAAAATTGGCTTGCTGAGCCTCTAAGAGAAGCAAATTTCATCCGATCCGGCTGAAATTTGGTACATGGTGTTAGTATATGGTCTCTAACAACCATGCAAAAATTGGTTCACATCGGTCCATAATTATATATAGCCCCCATATAAACCGATCACCAGATTTGACTTCCGGAGCCTCTTGGAAGACCAAAATTTATCTGATTCAGTTGAAATTTGGTAAGTGATGTTAATATATGACCTCAAACACCCATGCAAAAATTGGTCGATATCGGTCCATAATTATATATAGGCCCCATATAAACCGATCCCCTGATTTGACCTCCGGAGCACCTTGGAGGAGCAAAATTCTTCCCATTCGATTGAAATTTGGTACGTGATGTTAGTATAGGGTATCCAACAACCATGCAGGAATTGATTCCTAACAGTCCATAATTATATATAGCTCCCATATAAACCGATCCCCAGATTTGACCTCCGGTGCCTTTTGGAGAAGCAAAATTCATCCGATTTGGTTGAAATTTGGTACGATCCCCAGATTTGACCTCCGGTGCCTTTTGGAGAAGCAAAATTCATCCGATCTGGTTGAAATTTGGTACGTGGTGGTAGTATATGATATTTAATAACCATATGATTTGAAATTTGTGGATGACAGTCTTTCGTAGAAGTTTCTACGCAATCCATGGTGGAGGATACATAAGATTCGGCCTGGCCGAACTTACGGCCGTATATACTTGTTTTTCCAATTTACTTCAAATTCAGAGGACGAGGGGGGAAGTTATGAAATTAATATGGGGTACCTGATTTTGTCTACACAATGATATGCTACATAATTTTTCGATATTTGGTCGGAAGGGAGACCTCCTATAAAATTAAAAAAAAAAATTCTCAAGTTTACTTGAAATTTACAAAGGCCGTAAGAAACTTGAAGGAAAGCTCTCAGATTTTCTTGAAATTTTCAGGAAATGTCAAGGATGCTATCCACTTCTCTATTCGTGGATGTTCGATCGGGGAAAGTAACGTCCCTTTCAAAAAATAGAGAAAAATCTGACCTTCTGAGATTTACTTAAAATTTACAGGGAACGTGGTAGAAGGTGATTAAATCAATACAGGGTACATGATTTTTCGATATCTGGTTGAGGAAGGGGAATAGTGAGATATCTAAACTTCGTCGAGTAACTTGGAATTTATAGGGACCGTTAGGTAGTTTGTGAAATGGTGGAATGCGAACACCGTCTCCTCAGTTTTTGAGCCAGACTTCTTTTGACCCTTCACTTGAAGAGTTCAAATGTTTTCGAGTTTGTTTTCAGCTCGAAGGATATTATGGATTCCCTAAAAATATGCTTCGGAAGGTGCAGCGAAGCGGGCTGGGCTACGCTAGTAAACTTATATACAGTGATACCTCTGAAAGGTGGACACTCACGGTCGCCTAAATTTTCTCCACATTTGGGAGGTGTCCACTTATTAGAGGTTAATTCTAAGGTGTTAATATAGCAAACGTCCCTAGACTACTGTCCAAGTTTGGGAGTTGTCCGGTTTTCAGAGTGTCTAAGTTTGAGAGGTGTCATTGTACATGTATATACACTGAAAAAACAGTGAACCTACCAGGAAGAAAACGTTCGGTTAATTTTAGAAAATTTTGAATATTTGTAGAAAATTTTAACTAACAGTATTACAAACGTTGGTATCACGCCGATGTCATAAAAATAAGTACATACTTTTCGACAAATTCAAGAAAATTTATTAGACATAACTAAGTTTTTTCACTTGTTAAAGAAAATTTTGTAGTTTGAAGGAAAAACTTGGAGTTCAAAATTGCAAGAATGTCTTTAGTGACATACGAAGTTCATGATGGACGCATTTTTGGTAAAATTTACAAATTTAAAGAAATTCTGAACTATTTTGTGGAAGACACTATGTCAGTTCATCTTTATGCTTCATTGGAGTATATTTTTTTCCTCACGTTTAGTTAATTTAACTAACGTACACAAAAAATTATTAGAGTAAAGAAAACGTTCTCTAAACATAATAATTCCATGAACTAAAATAAAGTTAAATTGGCTTTAGTGAAATAGAGAGTTCACTTTTTTTTGAGTGTACCAAATTTGTCGCAAGTCCTTATGGACCTCAAATACCTATAGGTTTCTAATTTCATGCAAATAGGATATATGCGATCGATAAGTGAAATCGAAGGATGGGTTTATAAGGGACTATATTTCAACGGTGGTTGGTATTTAAGATTTGGCACGGCCACACACAGAGAAAGAATATGATCACCCCAATCATTTTTCAAGAGCAGAATGCTTTTTTTTTTGGACGGTGACCGTGTAAGATTTTTGTCGCAAAAATGTTGTTTTTATGGTTGTCGAAATCAGCTAAATAAGTTTTGAGAAAATAACATGATTGTCGCAAACAGGTTACATGTTCCCAATCCAAGAATAACATTTTGCTCTTGAAATATGATTGATTGATCAATGATACTATTCCTTCTCTGGGTGCTCACAGGAATTGTATAACTGGTACTAATTAAAAATGTGCCACATTGAAATTATTTTATTACTACATTCTATTAAATTTTCTCCGGGCTAATTCATTCTTTTCATTCATTTTGTAAATTGTAGCACTTTCTGTTTACTGTTCTGCTCCTCTCATTTTTTTTGGCATTTTATACACTTTTTATGGCACTAAGTTTGTGGTAGATTCTATATGACATTGGCATGCCACTGTGAAAAATTGCAATGGCAAAGTTTTTGTCCCCTCCTCTGTTTTTTTTTTTCTTTGTACATAAAAGCTGACATCATTTTTGAAATTGTTCCAGCTTTAAGATGCGGTGTTGGTAACACTCATTTGTTATTTACTCTCCCTAGACTTGAAGCCTTCGCCTGTATGAATGTGTATGTGTGTTTGAATGTCAACATACAAAAAGTGAAAGAATGAAAAAGAAAAGTGCAAAAAAGAGCACACTTGCAAATATAGAAAGATTTCTTTGAAAATTACCAACTAATTGCAAAAGTTTTTTACCCACCTCCCCCTTAGGAATTATTTAAAGCTTCACAAAAAAAAACATACAAAGTCTGCATTTTTCCTTTTTGATTTTATTCAAATCGTACAAATAGTCATTATCGTCATCATCATTATTGTCATTTTCATTATCACCAAAACCACCACTACTACCATTGTCGTCTTCGTCGTCATCAGTGGTATAATATCATGCAAAAGAACTATAAAAATGCCCGAAAGAAAATGTCTAATAACAAAGTAAGAATGAAAACATTAAACCAAAGAGGAACTTTTATTCAAAAGAGAAAAATACAGGGGACAAAAAGTGAAAAATAAGTGCTGAAGAAAATAAAACAGATATACCCATAATAAACGAAAATGGTAGGAAAACAGCGTTGCCAGATAGATCCAAAATAACTACAGGTGTGATTATTGATGAAGTTACCAAAGGTTGTACAACTATTGCGAGCGCAAAATAAAAATGCGATTGTTGCAAGGGCTGTTGTCTTTTATTTTTCGGGATTTGAGAACAAAAACAAATATAACAAGTAAGTAAAGTCTAAAGTCGGGCGGGGCCGACTATATTATACCCTTCACTACAATGTAGACCAAAAATTTGTGTTACCATTTCAACTCCTTCAAATTTGTTGGGAGTTATTATGAAGGCTTTTATTAGAAATATTTATATAATTTATATACAATATGGAGACAATTTTTGTACTTCTATAAAATATCTAGAATTAAAATTTAAATCGGCTAAGACCCTGGGATAAAACACAATGTTAGTTACAAATTATGAGAAATATAAAGATAGAGCAATTTTAATGCAATTGTACAAAATAATATTTACGATTTATCGAGCGAGAAATACGTATTCGAGATAAAGGAAAATTTAAGTAATATTTAAAATGTTTGCTACAGTGGCGCTTTTACAAGGATATTGGTTAAATCTCGACATTATATGTGGTTAATTGTGGGTTGTGATATATTATTTGGCCTAGTTTATTTAAAACTCAGCCGTTTTGTGGAAAGTGTGGTATTACAGTGTGAAATATGATTACGAAATCTGAACCAATTAGATAACAAGTATATACAGCAGTAAGTTCGGCCGGGCCGAATCTTAAATACCCACCACCATGAACCAAATATTAGGGTTTCCTTTGAAATTTCAGGAGGGCTTGAGGACTTGAGGACACTTCCCGAAGATAAATTTAAAGATTTCATCCATGAGGACTATATCAGATTCTGGATTTATAAGAACCATTTTTGTTTGAGTTTTAGAGGAATCATTAACATCTCTTGTAAGTGTGCAAGAAAATTATAAAATAACGTCTTGATTTGAAATCTTAAATCTGTAGAATTAAAATCTGGAAATTTTACATTGAGTTTCAAGCAATTTTCATCATCAGTGCGCCTTCTATACCCTCAAGAAGTGAAGTCGGTCTATATGGAGGCATTACCAAATGGACCTATAAAAACCTAATCCGATACACGTTTTTGTGAGCCTAAAATACCAGAATATTTACAATTTCAGGCAAATCAGATAAAAACTACGGTTTCTAGAAACCCAAGGAGTTAAATCGGGAGATCGTTCTTATGGGGGCTATACTGAAATATGGACCGATACTCACCGTTTTCGGCACACCTCTTTATGACCCGAAAATACCTCTAGATTTCCAATTTCAGGCAAATAGGATAAAAACTTCGGATTCTAGAAGCCCAAGAAGTAAAATCGGGAAATCGGTCTATATGGGGGCTATACCAAAATATGGACCGATCCTCACAATTTTCGGCACACTTCTTTATGGTCCTAAAATACCTCTAGATTTCCAATTTCAGACAAATTGGATAAAAACTACGGTTTCTATAAGCCCAAGACCCCAAATCGGGAGGTCGTTTTATATGGGGAACATACCAAAACATGGACCGATACTCACAATTTTTGGCACACGTATTTGTGGTCCTACAATACCTCTAGATTTCCAATTTCCGGTAAATTGAATAAAAACTGCGATTTCTATAAGCCAAAGAAGTAAAATCGGGAGATGGGTCTTTATGGGGGCTATACCAAAATATGGACCGATACTCACAATTTTTGGCACACGTATTTGTGGTCCTACAATACCTCTAGATTTCCATTTTCAGGTAAATTGACTAAAAACTGCGGTTTCTGTAAGCCCATGAAGTAAAATCGGGAGATCGGTCTATATGGGGGCTATACCAAAATATGGACCGATACTCACCATTTTTGGCATACCTCTTTACGGTCACAAAATACCTCGAGATTTCAAATTTCTGGCAAATTGGATAAAAACTACGGTTTCTATAAGCCCAAGACCCCAAATCGGGAGGTCGGTTTATATGGGGACTATATCAAAACCTGGACCGATACAGCCCATCTTCGAACTTGACCTGCCTGCAGACAAAAGACGAGTTTGTGCATAATTTCAGCACGATTGCTTCATTATTGAAGACTGTAGCGTGATTACAACAGACAGACAGACAGACAGACAGACGGACAGACGGACATCGTTATATCGTCTTAGAATTTCTCCCTGATCAAGAATATATATACTTTATATAGTCGGAAATCGATATTTCGATGCGTTACAAACGGAATGACAAACTTATTATACCCCCGTCACCATTCTATGGTGGTGGGTATAAAAAAGCATATTAAATATATTCTCTGTGGAAACTATCGAGTCAACTGAAGGAAACTCCCATTGAAAATGGGCTTAAAAATATGAAACATTCTACTCAACTCTGGCGTATATATAAAAAATTTGAAGCAAATCAGGCTTCAACTCTGGCTTTTGTGCAAATCGGACGAAATATATATATATGGGAGCTATATCTAAATCTGAACCGAGTTTAAACAAATTTGGCACAGTTAACCATGCAATTAAACGCACTCCTTTTGCAAAATTTGAAGCAAATCAGGGTAAAATTCTGGCTTTTGAGGCCATATAAGTGCAAATCGGACGAAAGGTATATATGGGAGCTTTATCTAAATCTGAACCGATTTCAACCAAATTTGGCACAGTTAACCATATTATAAAACGTACACTTTGTGCAAATTTAAAATCAAATCAGGGCAAAATTCTGGCTTTTCAGGCCATATAAGTGCAAATCGGACGAAAGATATTAATGGGAGCTATATCTAAATATGAACCGATTTAGCTGATGTTTTGCAGGTTTTACAGAGAACGTGGGAGAAGGTGATTAAATCAATACAGGGAACATGATTTTTCGATATCTGGCAAAATTCAAATCAGGGCAAAATTCTGGTTTTTGAGGCCATATAAGTGCAAATCGGACGAAAGATATTAATGGGAGCTATATCTAAATCTGAACCGATTAAGCTGATGTTTTGCAGGTTTTATGTGACCGACAAAACATTCAGATGTACGAAATTTGAAGAAGATCGGTTCATAAATACGTCAATTATGATCAAATCGGTTATAAATATATAAGGCAGCTATATCTAAATCTGAACCGATTGTTTCCCAAATCAATTGCGATTGTCTATGACCCGAAGAAAGACCCCATGCCAAAATTGAGGACGATCGGACTTAAATTGCGAGCTGTACTTTGTGCACAAAATTACATACACAGACAGACGGACGGACATCGCTAAATCGACTCAGAATTTAATTCTAAGCCGATCGGTATACTAAGGGTATATGACTGCTATTTCTTGGCGTTACATACAAATGCACAAACTTATTATACCCTGTACCACAGTAGTGGTGAATGGTATAATAACTAGCGTAACCCGGCCCGTTTCCCTCATATAAACCGAACCCCTAGATTTGGCTTGCGGAGCCTCTAAGAGAGGCAAATTTCATCCGATCCTGCTGAAATTTGGTACATGGTGTTAATATATGGTCTCTATCAACCACGCAAAAATTGGTCCACATCGGCCCATAATTATATATAGCCCCCATATAAACCGATCTCCCGATTTGGCTTACGGAGCCTCTAAGAGAAGCAGATTTCATCCGATCCGGTTGAAATTTGGTACATGGTGTAAGTATATGGCCTCTAATAACTATGCCGGAGCCTCTGGAAGGAGCAAAATTCATCCAATCCGGTTCAAATTTGGAACGTGGTGTAAGTATATGGCCGCTAACAACCATACCAAAATTGGTCCATATCAGTCTATAGTTATATATAGCCGATTACCAATCACACAAAAATTTGTCCATATCGGTTCATAATCATGGTTGCCACTCGAGCCAAAAATAATCTACCAAAATTTTATTTCTATAGAAAATTATGTTAAAATTTTATTTGTATAGAAAATTTTGTCAAAATTTTATTTCTATAGAAAATTATGTTAAAATTTTATTTGTATAGAAAATTTTGTCAAAATTTTATTTCTACAGAAAATTTCGTCAACATTTTATTTCTATAGCAAATTTTGTCAAACTGAATTATATACGTATTTAATCGATCTTTTTTTATTGAATATATACCACGTATGGACTTACATACAATTTAGATGACGGTGTTAGGAGGTTTAAGATACCTTGCCATCGGCAAGCGTTACCGCAACTTAAGTAATTCGATTGTGGATGGCAGTGTTTAGAAGAATTTTCTACGCAATCCATAGTGGAGGGTACATAAGCTTCGGCCTGGCCGAACTTACGGCCGTATATACTTGTTTTAAATAATGTTCTGTATTCAAGTAGTTGGACAATCTTCTATATTTCTTGTGAATTTTAAGTGTGGTTTGTCAAGGAAAGGTATCCTTCTCTTCAACATACCGGAAAATAAAGCACTATATTACAACAACATACAAAGAATCACTGTTTCCCGTCCAATAAATTGGAAAGAGCAAAGGTAGTAAAAAAATTTACCACATTAACATTTGTTAAAATGTTGGAAATGGAGACCATGCCTTTGCCGAACATATACCGGAAAATGATGGCTGCCAATTTCATGTAAATTTAAGTTCTAAAAAGAAGTCTGGCAGAAGCCTGTGCAAAAATCATAAAATTATGTACCGAGTTCCAATTTATGGACAACCCTCTACTTTCAATTTTCAGAAAATTGGACAAAAGGGAACCCTCTGCCTACCTTCGCTCCACACCGACCTGATATCGGAATATCACGTGCCCTATATTAATTTTACAAACTACCCAACGGTCCCTATAAATTATATCGAAGTTTACTTCACTATTCCCCTTCCCCAACCAGATATCGAAAAATCAAATACTAATTTAAAATTCATATATTAATGTATTCAACTCCTCCCCCTGCAAATTTCAAGTATATCGGAGAAGGTTAAATTTTGCTCTATAGTTTTAAAGAGACGTCACTTTCCCCAATAAAATATCGACAAACACTGAAGGCTGCTATTCACGCCTGAACCTTCTCTGAAAATTCCAAGAAAATCTAGAAACTTTCCTTCAAGGGTGGGGCAAGGAGAAGGTTCCCTTCCGCGTCCAAATACCTAAACAACAGGTACACCATATTAATTTAACAACCTTCCCCCACGGCCTTTGTAAATTTTAAGAAAACTTGAGAATTGTAGTTTTTTCAGTTTTAGAGAAGGTCCCTCCTCCCCGACCAAATATCGAAAAGTGATGTAGAGTATCTTGTGTAAACGTCAAATTATAAGCCCAATTTTTACAAAGCAGAGCAAGGGGCGTCCCCTCTTTCCATCCAAATGTTACAAAATCAGGTATCCAATAATAATTTCATAACCTCTCCCCACGTCCTCTGTAAATTTCAAGTAAATTGGAAAAGTTTAATTGTTTCTCTGTATGTACTTAAGGAGAAGCGGATGTGTCCCTATGTGCTTTTATTTTCCCCGATCAAATATTAAAAAATCAGGAAACTTATATAAATTTCATAACCTCACACAGTTTTTCCGTAAAATTTTAGTTTTGTTATCACTGCACTTAAAAAAAAAAGTTAAGCAAAGGAGAGGTCCCCGACAAAATATCGAAAAATAAAATAGCCGTCCTTTGTCAAGACACCATCTTTCAAGCTTCCCTGAAATTTTGAAGCAAATCAGATAATTTTGTTCCAAGTTCCAAAAGTCAGGAAAGGGGGAGGTCCCCCTCCTCGCCCACATATTAAAACATCAGGTACCCCATATTAATTTCATAACATCACCGCATGTTCTCTATAAATCTCAGGTAATTTAGAGAATTTTAGTTTTGTCACTTAACTTTAAGAACAAAAGTCGAACAAAGGGGAGGTCCCCCTCTGCCACCAAATATCGAAATATAAAGTAGCGTATCTTTGTCTAGGTGCCAACCCCAACCTTCAATGGAAATTTCAAGCAAATCGGACAACTTTGATCCAATTTTCAAAAAGTCCGACAAAGTGGAGGTCCCCCTCCGCGACCAGGTATCAAAAAATGAGGTACCCTATTTTAACCACATGAATGCCCCCCTACGATCTCTGAAAGTTTCAAGTAAATCGGTTCAGCCGTTTCGGAGCCAACTCGGAACATACAAACAAACAAATAAACAAACATAGATTGAATTTTATATAACATATATAGATAGATTGAAAATCTCTTTACTGGTTTTCAAAAAACTTTTGCCAATTTAATCAAAAATATACATTCTGATCGCATCAACCACTTCTTCAGGTGTCGCAAAACGATGAACTTTTTTTAACTTTTCATTTTATTTTTTTTTTTTGGTACGGGTGTTGCCAGTATTGGAGATTCCACCTCCCCAAAGTTGGGGCTATTTTTTTCATAGATTGGGACGAAATTTTTGGATAGGGACCTTGGGGATTTGATGGGGAGTTTCAAAAAATGTTGGGGACTCTTTTCATACAATAAATCGGTTTCCATAGATTTTTAAATTCCTCGTCCAATTTTAAAAAAGAAAAATTTGCTCGTCTTTAATTCAAGGCATAAAAAAGGGTGCACGTGGAGCATTTGGACTAGAAACGGACACATGTTTTTATACCCTGCTCCACACTGTGGAACAGGTGGAGCAGGGCTAATTTTTTGCTCCGATTTAGTTGAAAATTTGCACAGGGAGTGAAATTAGCATTGTTGCTATGCGTGCCAAATTTGGTTGAAATCGGTTCAGATTTAGATATAGCTCGACAAAAATGGTCAAAATACCAACATTTTCCTTGTAAAATCGCCACTGCTTAGTCGAAAAGTTGTAAACTTCTAATACATATATATCGAGCGATAAATCATAAATAAACTTTTTCGAGGTTTCCTTAAAATTGCCTCAGATTTAAACGTTTCCCATATTTTTTTACAAACTTTGTGTACCACCCTAGTGCATTAGCCGACTTAAATTTTGAGTCTATAGTTTTTGTAGAAGTCTATCAAATTCTGCCCAGATCGAGTGATATTTAAATGTATGTATTTGGGACAAACTTTAAATATAGCCCCCAACACATTTGACGGATGTGATATGGTATCGAAAATTTAGATCTACAAAGTGGTGCAGGGTATAATATAGTCGGCCCCGCCCGACTTTAGACTTTCCTTACTTGTTTTTTTTTTTTTTTTGGGATCAAGAGCTAATTTATAATTTTGCTCAGGGTCACTAAGACATTTTTCTACAATTTTGAATTAATATTTATAAGAACTGGGACCTAAGTGTCAATCACTGATTGGGACAATATATTCCACAAATATAGAAATTATGGAGACGATGCACCTTTATATTGATTCAGCATTGGACGAGTATTAAGAACTACATTTTCGTCGATAAACACATGGTGGTTGATGCCCCATTTTCATGCCTCAAGCATTTGGAAGATGATTTGTTTAATTTAAAATTTTTAAAATTTTGCTGATTTTCTGGAGTAGATCCTATTTCGTTTTATTATTTTTTTTTTTTATAAAAACTTGTCAAAAATGTATTGGGGATTTTTGTGGAACGACAACTGATTTCGGACGTCGATTGAATTCACCGTACCATCGATAAAAATTGGTCCTTCGTCGCCAAAAATTTAAATAAGTTCATCGATGCACTGTTGATGAGTTCCATCCACGTCAAAAGTTGTACCAAATAATCGCGCCAAAAAGTTCACGATTTAATTCCATCTTTTGGGCGAGATCGATCTTTTAAACAACACAAATAGCGCTCGTATGTCAAAACGTTCCGAGTACGTATAACCTAAAAAATGCCAAGCTTTACAATAGATCTGTCAGTTAGCAGGGAGCCACCGTGGTGCAATGGTTACATGCCCGCCTTGCATACATAAGGTCGTGGGTTCGATTCCTGCTTCGACCTAACACCAAAAAGTTTTTTAGCGGTGGATTATCAGTAATGCTGGTGACATTTCTGAGTATTTCAAGGCTTATCTAAGTGGTTTCACTGCAATGTGGAACGTCGTTCGGACTCGGCTATAAAAAGTAGGTCCCTTGTCGTTGAGCTTAACGTGGAATCGAGCAGCACTCAGTGATAAGAGAGAAGTTCACCAATTTGGTATCACAATGGACTGAATAGTCTAAGTGGGCCTGATACATCGGGATGGCACCTAACCTAACCTAACTTAGCAGATTGCAACACTAGGGTTACCCAATCCCGAAATATAAAAAGCCACCGTCGTTGTAGACTGATCTATCTACTTTTTCTTTCTGGCAACTAAGGGATACCGTAACGAAAAAGGACTCGTCTTTTGACTCAAACCGCGGATCGACCCCATTTCTGGCTTCCTCAAAAGAAGGACCAGCCAGGTCAGTGGGGGCAATACGGCGATTAAGGTAGGAGTTTTCATGACGCTCAAAAGCGTCAATTGAGTTCTGTCATCATTTCACTCGGTACACCACACCCGGCTGGTCCCATCAAATACACAGCATAAGATTATTTCCATGGATATTCAGCTTTGCCGTCGATGTTGAGCGACATGATCGGGATAACTATATTATTTATTCGCTTGGGATTGTCGAAGTAGATCCACTTTTCATAACAAGTAACGATGCGATACACAAAGCCTTTCTTTTGTTGCCTTTGGAGCAGCTGTTCCAAAATGAAAAATCGCCTTATGACTTCTCTCGTCATCAATTCCTACCATTCCCAAGGAAATTGCTTTTAAACATTTCCATTCCATTAGTTTCATCTGCACGCAGAGAAGGAATTTGATCACCCACGCATGTTTTAAGAGCACCATGTTTTTTTTTTTCACGGGGAACATGTAATATGTTTGTTGAAAGCTATATGTAGAAAATGAGGATCCATATCTTTATGGCATAAATCTGGTAACTCTATAATAAATTCAATTCACTATGTTTTGTAGTAAATTTTATATTACAGACACGTTGAATAGTAATTTTATATCATTTATCCATACAGTTGTATGGAGAGCAGTAAAAAAAAACGAACTGCCACCAACAGACGTGGAGGCAATATACAGACACATCTACAATTGGTACAACAACGTTTTGCCACTAAGTTATGTTCATTTACTCACAGGATATTTTTTTCACTAAGGCATACTTATTTTTCCAAACCTAAAGCGTATGGATGTGAAAGGAAATATTAAATCACTATAAAAATTCTAAGTATTTCTGAAATTTTAATAACTGCCGGACTAGTATGGAAATAATTCAAATATGGAAATGATTCAAGTAGGGAAATAATCCCACAGTTTTTATTTTTTATTTTTGGCTAAGAATCACGTAATTTGATTATAAAATTGGAACGCAGAGTCGATGACATAAAGATGTGAATTGTCTACTATTGCGATACAATAAAAAAATCATTTAAAATATTTTTTTTTTAACTTGTAATGAAAGAAAATTTATAATTTTTCCATTAAAGTAAGGACGAGAATTTTTGAAATTTCCGTCACTCTTATAAATTCCTATGTCTTTGAATTAAGGTAAACCTTTTTGATTTCAAGAAATAATGATTTCGGCTAAAAGAATGGAAATTAGATAAATGAGATTTGTGTTCTAATTTTAATGTAATGGAGTCAAGTTTTAAGCTATTCCCTACCTAAAAATTAATTTAATGTAAGAAGTTGCAACTTTGGCTGTTAATCCATATCCAAATCATTAAGAAAGGTCAAACTATTTGGATTGAAGAAATTTATCTTCAATCCCGAGATTAATTGATCCACTATCTTCAATAACAGAAATTATAGTATCAATCACCAACGTCAATAAAAATAATAATTCATCCAAAGAAAACTTTATTGAAACTATTAGTTTGTTGACTGATTTTTATTTTGATTAAAACTTTGTTGAATTAATTAATGGTTCGCCGGAAGATAGGTGCACGGACGAAAAAGACTGCTTTTCATATGTTTGGGTGTAAAAATTATATGTTTGGAAGTTAAATTTTTTAACACAATATTTTTAAGTGCAAGCATATAATGTTCATAACCTAGCAAAACATGTTTGGGGCATATATGTTAATAGGTTAGAACATATTGTGTTTGGGACATAAAATGTTTGTAAACATAATATGCTTAGATGCACACATATATTAATTTGGAAATAGCCTATAAATATATATGTTTTTAGAAAGAGAGACCTAGAGTGTGTGCTGCAAGTAAAGTAATGAAAGTAACCAATTGGCACCTTAAAAATATATCCACACAAAGAAAATTTCATTAATTTTTTTTTACTACCAGGGTATGCCCTAAAGCGAAACATAATATGTTTGAACAATACAAATAATATTATGTTTGGACCAATCCTATATATATAAAAACATATATGCTTGAAGCAAAATGTGTTTGGGGTATATGTTACAGAAGCGATTTTTTTTGAGGGTGTGGTATATTTAATAGTATATTGCACACAAACATATATCAACAAATTTTCTATAGCAATGAAATTTTGACAAAATTTTCTATATCAAAAAATGTTGACAAAATTTTCTATAGAAGTAACATTTTGACAATATTTTCTTTAGAAATAAAATTTTGATAAAATTTTCTATAGAAATAAAATTTTGATAAAAATTTCTATAAAAATAAAATGTTGACAAAAATTTCTATAGAAATAAAATATTGACAAATAAAATTTTGACTATATTTTCCATAGAAGTAAAATTTTGACAAAATTTTCTTTAGAAATAAAATTTTGACAAAATTTTCTATAGACATAAAATGTTGACAAAATTTTCTACAGGAATAAAATTTTGACAACATTTTTTGAGAAATAAAATTTTTACAAAATTTTCTGTAGAAATAAAATTTTGACAAACTTTTCCATAGAAATAAAATGTTAACAAAATTTTATGTATATATATTTTCACTAAGACAAACAAAATTTTCTATAGAAAAAAAAATTTGGACAAATTTTCTGTAGAAACAAAGTTTTGACAAAATTTTCTACAGAAATAAAATTTTGACAAAATTTTCCATAGAAATAAAAATTTGACAAAATTTTCTTTAGAAATAAAATTTTGACAAAATTTTTGGTATGGAAATAAAATGTTGACAAAGTTTTCTATAAAAATAAAATGTTGACATAATTGTCTATAAAAATAAAATTTTGACAACATTTTTGGTATAGAAATAAAATCTTGACAAAATTTTCTATAGAAATAAAATTTTGACAAAATTTTTTTTTATAGAAATAAAACTTTGACAAAAGTTTCTATGGAAATAAAATTTTAACAAAATTTTCTGTAGAAATAAAGTTTTGACAAAATTTTCTATAGAAAAAAATTGTCACAAACTTTGCCATAGAAATAAAATTTTGACAACACTTTATGTAGAAATAAAGTTTAAACAAAATTTTCTAGCGAACTAAAATTTTGACAAAAGTTTCTATAGAAATAAAATTTTGACAAAATTTTCTTTAGAAATAAATAAAATTTTGACAACATTTTTGGTATACAAATAATTTTTTTACAAAATTTTCTATAGAAATAAAATTTTGACAAAATTTTCTTTAGAAATAAAATTTTGACAAAATTTTCTTCAGAAATAAAATTTTGACAAAATTTTTGGTATAGAAATAAAATGTTGGTAAAGTTTTCTATAGAAATAAAATGTTGACATAATTGTCTATAAAAATAAAATTTTGACAACATTTTTTGTATAGAAATAAAATCTTGACAAAATTTTCTATAGAAATAAAATTTTGACAAATTTTTTTTTATAGAAATAAAACTTTGACAAAATTTTCTATGGAAATAAAATTTTAACAAAATTTTCTGTTGAAATAAAATTTTGACAAAATTTTCTATAGAAAAAAATTGTGAAAATTTTTGGCATAGAAATAAAATTTTGACAAAATTTTTGGTATAGAAATAAAATTTTGACAAAGTTTCTATAGAAATAAAATTTTGACAAAATATTTTATAGAAATAAAATGTTGACAAGATTTTCTATAAAAATAAAATTTTGACAAAATTTTCCATCGATATAAAGTTTAAACAAGACTTTATGTAGAAATAAAGTATAAACAAAGTTTTCTATAGAAAGAAAAAAAACTTTTAACAATATTTTCTATAGAAATAAAATTTTGATAAAACTTTGGGTAAGAAATAAAATTTGGACAAAATTTTCTATAGAAATAAAATTTTGACAAAATTTTCTATAGAAATAAAATTTTGACAAAATTTTCTATAGAAATAAAATTTTAACAAAATTACCTATAGAAATAAAATTTTGGAAAAATTTACTATAGAAAAGAAAATTTGGAAAAAATTTTATAGAAAAAAAATTTTAGCAAAAAGAAATACAATTTTGACAGCATGTTTTTAGAAATAAAATGTTGACAATATTTTCTAGAGAAATAAAATTGTTTATGTTATTTTGATTTCAGCTTAAAACCATCCGTTGATTAAACAACAAGGGTAGCTTAACCAACAGAGAAAAAATATGTTTGTCAATTTTTTTTTTGGCATTTTTGTTAATTTTGTAGATCTTTCGCAAAATTTTCGTAAAATTTTCTTCAAATTTTGGTAGATTATTTTTGGCACGTGTGGTAATCGTGTATGCTAACATATAATATGGGGCCCGGACTGCTCCTTTTAGGCTTTTACATACAAATGCACAAGGTTTAAAACTCCTAAAATATGATACAAATACACTGCCAGAGATTTGTATTATGTATCACATGATACCGCTTACAATGTATGATATGAAATTTGATAATATATTCGTATATATTATAAATTCGGATTTTTTTAAAGTTTTGTAGAATCCCAAATAAAGCAATAAAATATGTTAAATTTGCAACCTAGCAATTTATTGAAAGTACGCGAAATTTACTAAAATTTTGATTAGAACTTCATCATAAAGCATATCCATATACGGTATAGCCCACTAATCATTACAACAGTAATCACTCTTTTATCCTTAATCCACCTGAATTGCAATGAATTTGCATTTTGGTACATTCGTATAGTGCTCAATATTAGACTAAACATATATGAGCACGTAATATTAACTCTTATTGCATTTGAGCCACGTGTGTGTGTATGTGGCATTAGTTATTCCCTCTATTGAATAGAGAGTGGGGGCGTTATATTTGATCGTCACGTCAATGGGTGTTAAAATAATATGTTCGTTTGTTTAGTCGTCCTTTTGTTGTTATTCCATTTCCTTTAATGTTATCGTTTGCATTCGCCAATGGCTGTATATTCTCACCACATTTACATACCAAACCCCCCTCATCCTTCCCACCAGAATTGTTTGAAAGAGTGTAATTGTGTATTATTATTTCTTATTTAGTCGGATTTTTTGCTGCTTTTATTGCATTTTGTTTTTTGCTGTTGGCCTTATGTGTTATTACAATTGTCTGTGTTTTACTTTCTAACACAATTCCTTGTTGTGTTCACATTGCCACACTTGTCCTATATATGTACACC
Organism: Haematobia irritans; assembly: GCF_050003625.1. Classification (NCBI taxonomy): domain Eukaryota; kingdom Metazoa; phylum Arthropoda; class Insecta; order Diptera; family Muscidae; genus Haematobia; species Haematobia irritans. The sequence continues at coordinate 159,787,680 of NC_134397.1, read as the reverse complement.
CTCAAAAAAAAATCGCTTCTCTAACATATGTTCCAAACATATTTTGCAGGAAGCACATATATTATTGGATACTGCCGAAACATTAATATGTTTGTTTTATGTGAGCATATTATATGTTTGGAAGCATTTTGAGTCCAAAAATAGTATATGCTTGGAAGAATTCCCCAAAGAAAATTGTGCTCATTCCCTCACATAATTTTCACTTCCACGAAATTTTTGAGTCCTTTGCATCTTTTTCTGAATACAAATATACTGTTTTTTTTTCAAATGTCTATTCTCTTGGTTCCGAATACTCATTCTAATATTCAAATTAAATAATATTTAGACTTAACCATATTAAATTTTTGGCCTTATCATGAAACAGTTTTCCGAAACAACATACAAGCGGTTTCACAGAAATTGCTCTCATTTCATTCTCTCGCTGTGTTATGTTGATATCTTTTTATTCAACCCTCCCGGTTTCCATATCTATTTCTTTCTCTATACTAACTCTCTCTCTCTCTGTCGCTCTCTGAATAAAGTATCACAATATATATATGTTTACTCGAAATTTGTAAATTTATATATGTTTACATTCACACATATTATTTTTTTGAAACATTCATGCCCCAAACATAATATATTCTAACATATGTTTGGGACACATATGTTAATATATATTAACATATGTGTCCCAAACATTTTGTGTTAGTTTAGGAACATTAAATGTTTGCACTTAAATATATTGTGTTTAAAAATTGTGCCCGAAACACATTTTGTTTATATCGGAACATATGAAAAACATATTTTTCTAATAGTGTATATGTGAGTGCAAGAGTTTCCGTGTATGCGTGTGTGTTAGCACATTCATATGTAAATTTATGGATTTGTGGTTTCCTTGTATGCATGTTGCACCCACAATGTAATGTGGAATATGGGTCTCTTGTTGTATTGCTCAATTATAATGATGCCTTACCTCTTGTTTTTGTTTTTTGTTATTTTGTTTCTCTTCCTACCAACCATGAGTATCTGTTTGGCTCTATATATATATATATATATCAACTCTCGTGTAATTGCATCAATTGTAGAACATAATTACTTTCAACACGCCACAATCAAAATGAATACATTGTCGAAATGACCACATATAAAAAGTTTTCGGAAATTTTAAATACGGAAACACGAGTGGTGGTGAAAATAGATTTTAGATTTGTTAAGTTAGATTGTGGGTAGTCAGTGTTAGTGCTTGATTTTTGGGAAGGGATCACATATATATTATTGCATAAAAGGGTGGGATAACACAAATAGCAAAATGTCCGTCATTTGAGAACAGTTATAGATCAATTGACCAAGAAGTGAGCCAAATTTTGAGACCCTATGTGGACCAGAACCCTAATGACAGTTCGCTACAATTGGTCTCCTCAGCTTTTATTTTTTTTTACCCACCACCATAGAATGGTGACGGGGGTATAATAAGTTTGTCATTCCGTTTGTAACACATCGAAATATCGATTTCCGACTATATAAAGTATATATATTCTTGATGGGGGAGAAATTCTAAGACGATATAAGCATGTCCGTCTGTCCGTCTGTTGTAATCACGCTGCAGCCTTCAATAATGACGCTATCGTCCTGAAATCTGGCACAGATTCGTCTTTTGTTTGCAGGCAGGTCAAGTTCAAAGATGGGCTATATCGGTTCAAGTTTTGATATAGTCCCCATATAAACCAACCTCCCGATTTGGAGTCTTGGGCTTATAAAAACTGTAGTTTTTATCCAATTTGCCTGAAATTGGAAGTCTAGAAATATTTTAGCACCATCAAAAAGTGTACGGAAAATGGTGCTTATCGGTCCATGTTTTGGTATAGACCCCATATAGACCGATTTCCCGATTTTGCTTCTTGGGCGCCTAGAAAGTGTATTTTTTATCCGATTTGCCTGAAATTGAAAATCTAGAGGTATTCTAGGACCATAAAGGGGTGTGCCGAAAGTGGGGTGTATCGGTCATTTATACTCCCCCTATATACAGATCTACCGATTTTACTTCATGGGCTTCTAGAATCCGTAGTTTTAATCCAATTTACCTGAAATTTGAAATCTAGAGATACTCTAGGGCCCTAAAGACGTGTGCCGAAAATGGTGAGTACCGGTCCATGATTCGATATAGCCTCCATATAGACCGATCTCTCGATTTTACTTTTTGGGCTTCTAGAATCCGTAGTTTTTATCCAATTTTCCTGAAATTTGAAATCTAGAGGTATTCTAGGACCACAAAGACGTGTGTCGAAAATGGTGAGTACCGGCTCATGTTTTGATATATCTCCCATATAGACCGATCTCCTGATTTCATTTCTTGATCTTCTAGAATCCGTAATTTTTATCAAATCTGCCTGAAATTTGAGATCTAGAGGTATTCTAGAACCATAAAGATGTGCGTCGAAAATGGTGAGTACCGGTCCATGTTTTGTTATAGTCCCCATATAAACCGATCTCCCGATTTTACTTCTTGAGCTTCTAGAATCCGTAATTTTTATCAGATTTGCCTGAAATTTGAAATCTAGAGGTATTCTAGGACCATAAAGACGTGTGTCGAAAATGGTGAGTACCGGTCCATGTTTTGATATAGCCCCCATAGGGACCGATCTCACGATTTTACTTCGTGGGCTTCTAGAATCCGTAGTTTTTACCCAATTTGCCTGAAATTGGAAATCTAGAGGTATTTTAGGACCATCAAAAAGTGTACCGAAAATGGTGCCTATCGGTCCATGTTTTGGTATAGCCCCCATATGGACCGATCTACCGATTTTATTTCTTGGGCTTCTATAATCCGTAGTTTTAATCAAATTTACCTGAAATTTGAAATCTCGCGGTATTCTAGGACCGTAAAGACGTGTGTCGCAAATAGTAAGTACCGGTCCATGTTTTGATATAGCCCCCATATAGACCGATATCCCGATTTTATTTGTTGGTCTTCTAGAATCTGTAATTTTTACCCAATTGGTTTCAAATCGGAATTCTAGAGGTATTCTAGGAACATAAGGAGGTGTGCCGGAAATGGTGAGTATCGGTCCTTGTTGTGATATAGCCCCCATATAGACCGATCTCCCGATTTTACTTCTTGGGCTTCTATAATCCGTAGTTTGCCTCAAATTTTAAACCTAGGGGTATTCTAAGACCATAAAGACGTGTGTCGAAAATGGTGAGTACCGGTGTATGTTTTGATACAGCCCCCATATAGACCAGATTTTACTTCTTGAGCTTCTAGAATCCGTAGTTTTTAACCAATTTGCCTGAAATAAGAAATCTAGAGGTATTCTAGGAAAATAAAGAGATGAGCCAAAAGGGTGATTATCGGACCATGCTTCGATATATCCCCCATATGGACCGATCTCCAGATTTACTTCTTGGGCTTCTAGAGTCCGTAGTTTTTTTTCCAATTTGCCTGAAATTGGAAGTCTAGAGGTATTCTAGGACCACAAAGGGGTGTGCCGAATATATTGAATATCGGTACAGTTTCTGATATAGCCCCCTTATAAACCGTCACTCCGATTTGGGGTCGAGATTCTAGAACTACAATTAAATGTGCTGTGTGTATCTTTCCATGGTTTTGGTATAGCCCCCATTACACCGAACTCCCGATTTAACTCCTAGGGTTTCTAGAAATTGTAGTTTTTATCCGATTTGCCACAAATTGAAAATATACTGGCATTTTAAACCCATAAGAAAGTGTATATGATTTAGTTTTATCGGTCCATTTGGTAAGGCCTACATATAGACCGATTTCACTTATTGAGGATATAGAAGGCGCACTGATCATGAACGTTGCTTGAAACTGAATGTAAAATTTCCAGATTTTACTTCCCGTAGTCATTTAAATAATGGGGATGAAAATCTACAGATTCTAGATTTCAAACCAAGCGTTAGTTCATCATTTTCTTACACACTTACAAGAGATGTTAATGATTCCTCTAAAACACAAACAAAAATGATTCTTGTAAATTCAGAATCTGATATAGTCTTCATAGGTAAAAACCATGAATATAATATTTGATTCATGGTGGTTGGTATTTAAGATTCGGCCCGGCCGAACTAACTGCTGTATATACTTGTTATATTTGCTGTTAGCTTACAACTTAAATAAAATTTTGATCATTTTGAAAGTAACGTACAAGAAACAGTAGTTTTTCAGTAGTTTAAAAGAAAACAAAAAAATACAATTCATAGATTGAATTTTTTGTTACAAGTCCGTACTTTGGTTAAATGAACTAAAATACGGGAAATAATTATAAACAAACAAGTAAGGAAAGTCAAAAGTCGGGCGGGCCGACTATATTATACCCTGCACCACTTTGTAGATCTTAATTTTCGATACCATATCTCATCCGTCAAATGTGTTGGGGGCTATATATAAATGTATGTCCCAAATATATACATTTAAATATCACTCGATTTGGACAGAATTTGATAGACTTTTACAAAATCTATAAACTCAAAATTTAAGTTGGCTAATGCACTAGGGTGGAACACAATTTTAGTAAAAAGATATGGGAAACATTTAAATCTGAAGCAATTTTAAGGAAACTTCGACAAAAGTTTATTGATGATTTATCGCTCGATATATATGTATTAGAAGTTTAGGAAAATTAGAGTCATTTTTACAACTTTTCGACTAAGCAGTGGCGATTTAACAAGGAAAATGTTGGTATTTTGACCATTTTTGTCGAAATCAGAAAAACATATATATGGGAGCTATATCTAAATCTGAACCGATGTCAACCAAATTTGGCAAGCATAGCTACAATGCTAATTCTGCTCCCTGTGCAAAATTTCAACTAAATCGGAATTAAAAATTGGCCTCTGTGTTCATATGAGTGTAAATCGGGCGAAAGCTATATATGGGAGACATATCCAAATCTGAACTGATTTCAACCAAATTTGGCACGCATAATTACAATGCTAATTCTACTCCCTATGCAAAATTTCAACTAAATCGGAGCAAAAAATTGGCCTCTGTGGGCAAATGAGTGTAAATCGGGCGAAAGCTATATATGGGAGCTATATCTAAATCTGAACCGATTTGGCTGATATTTTGCAAGTTTTTCGAGACTCATAAAATATTCTGATGTACGGAATTTGAGGAAGATCGGTTGATATACAAGCCAATTAAGACCAGATCTGTGAAAAATATATATGGCAGCTATATCTAAATCTGAACCGATTTTTTCCAAAATCAATAGGGATCGTCTTCGAGCCGAAACAGGACCCTATACCAATTTTAGGACAATCGGACTGAAACTGCGAGCTGTACTTTGCACACAAAAATACATCAACAGACAGATAGACAGACGGACAGACAGACAGACAGACAGACAGACGGACATCGCTAATTCGACTCAGAATTTAATTCTAAGCCGATCCGTATACTAAAAGCTAGGTCTATGATTACTCCTTCTTGGCGTTACATACAAATGCACAAACTTATTATACCCTGTACCACAGTAGTGGTGAAGGGTATAATTAAGCATAAATATTTTCTAAATTCGTATTTCTCATAAATATTTACTAAACTCTTATATCTGACAAATGAAACTATAACAAATTAGTCCAAATTCGTATTTCTCACGAAATAAATTTTAAATTTTACTACAAATTAGTCCATCATGAACTTCGTATGTCACTGAAGACATTCTTGCAATTTTGAACTCCAATTTTTTCCTTCAAATTATAAAATTTTCTCCAACAAGTAAAAAAAATATTTCTAATAAATGCTTTTGAATTTGTTGAAAAATATTTACTTATTTTTGTGATATAGTGATTTACTTATTTTTTCTTCGATTTGAATGAAATTCAGAAATTTGAAGGTGTTCTGTTCTGATTTTCCTTAAATTTTAAATCTAGATGTAACATATTTTAGGTCAAGAATGACTTGTGGCTAATTTGGATTCTATCGGTCCATATTTTGTTACACCGTAAAAAGTGAACTGTTTTATAGGAAGAATGAACTACCACGCTCGAAACTTGAACTAAATTTTACTCCATATTTTGAGATTTCCACAAAGCGTTGTTAAAACCAGGAAATTTTAATGCCCTGTTACACTTTTTAACTGCAGTTCACGAAATTACATCAACCCATAGGAAAAAAAATTAACTAATAGTAAAGAAGAAAATAATTGGCGCCAAATCATGACCATTTTAACCATACAGTAGTTAATTCTTACTATTTTTGGGAATGGGAATTCGATAAAAATAATAAAATTGAAATACAATCAAATAATTTTTTCCCAATAAAAATAAGTTATATTTAGCGTCAGTTCAAGTACGGAAATTTTTTTCTATGTAAAGCCCCCACATAGACCAATCTTCCGATTTGAGTTCTTGGCATCGGTTTGGTAATTACAATTCAATCATTTTCCAATTTTAATATTAATTTATTTATTTTCGATCAATCCCAATGCAATACCAGACTATTATGAAACGCAAAAACCTCATTCTCCATCTATGTTACGTGCACATTTTTTTTGTATTCTTTCTCCCCCTCATGGAAATCCTTGTGTAATCAATATCTATCTAGCGAAATAAATAGCTGTAATTATTCCATTTAATTTTGCAGTGGAGCAAATATTAGAAGTATTCCATAATACAGACGATATCCGTTATAAATCCTAGATATTAGTTGCCTCAATTACAATTAGCAAGGTAATTTGTAGCATTTGCAAAAAAATATCCTTGGCAAAATATAAATTAAGGTGTTATTCGAAGGGTAGACTACACAGACTGAACCAAAAGCGAAACAAAAAAAAAAATCATTCGTAATAGCACAAACCAAAATGAAATCCATTTTAATCCTTGCCGAACAGCTGCTCAGTTGCTTGCGAGAACTACGAGGAAGACAAATGGCTCAGCCGTGCGTGCAAATTCGCGGAATGCCAAGGACATTATTGTTCGTATAATTTTTTATTTTTTTGTTTAAATTCTTCTAGGGATTTCCAAGCGAGCAAGAATGTAGTTGGGCGCTACATTTTGACTAATGATGGTTTTGCATTGTAGTCAACGTTAAAACTTGGAACCCAAGCACCACTTTAGAATGCCATCTAAGAGTTAGCAAAGCTGTGTGTATGTGTGGCTTTTTCTACAAAGTACAACGTGGAGTCCTTAGTCACAGTACGTGCTGAAATCCATTTCCTAAATGCTTTAGGTTTTCATCCTACTCATAGCTTTAAATGAAAATACTTTAATTTCTCTATAATGTTGATATTTTAAAGTTCAAAGATAGTGGAAAAAAGTTAGTGTTCTATCTTACCCATTCCTGGATCATGTGTATTGAAGTGAATCATACCTGTAATTAAAAAATAGTATAAATTTAATTATCAGTTTACTTACAGTGGACATTTATAATGTAGAAACAAGTAAGAAAAGTTCAAAGTCGGTCGGGGCCGACTATATTATACCTTCACCATGATGTAGACCAAAATTTGTGTTACCATCTCAACTCCTTCAAATTTGTTGGGAGTTATTATTAAGGTTTATATTCCCATATACAAATATTTATATCTGAAACGATTTTGAGAGAATTTCAGTACTTCTACAAAATCGCTAGCATTAAAAATTAAATCGGCTAACAACCTGGGATGAAACACAATGTTAGTAAAAAATATGGGAAATATAAAGCAAGAGCAATTTTGATGCAATTGTACAAAAGAGCATTTATGATTTATCGGGCGATACATATGTATTCGAGATATAGGGCATTTTGAGAAATATTTAAAATTATTTGCTACTCAGCAGTGGCGATTTTACAAGGATATTGGTTAAATCTCGCCAAGATATGTGGTCAATTGAGGGTGTGATATAATAAAGGGTGATAGAGTCAAAATTTGGTCAATATAAACTTGACGTATTTCTTTCAATTTTGCATTTAAAAAACCTGAACACCCCTCATTTTGAAGGTGTGTGTGTGTAGAATGTTGCTCCTATTTTGATTTTGGAATTCACTCTTCAGTTGTCAAAATGCCGTCCAAGCAAGAAGAGCAGCGTATCAAAATTTTGCTCGCGCATCGCGAAATTCCGAGCTACTCGCACGCAAAGCTGGCAAAATCGCTAAAAGTTGCCAAATCAACCGTTACAAATGTAATTAAAGTGTTTGGGGAACGTTTGTCGACAGCCAGGAAGTCTGGATCGGGGGGAAATCGAAAACCGGAAGCCGCTGAGACGACAAAGAGAGTTGCCGGTAGTTTCAAGCGAAACCTTAACCTCTCTCTCCGAGATGCCGCAAATAAGCTGGGTGTATCGTCTACAACCGTGCATTGAGCCAAAAAACGAGCCGGACTATCGACCTACAAGAAGGTAGTGACCCCAAATCGCGATGATAAACAAAATACGACGGCCAAAGCGCGATCCCGGAGGCTGTACACGACGATGCTGACGAAGTTTGACTGCGTGGTAATGGACGGCGAAACCTACGTCAAAGCCGACTACAAGCAGCTTCCGCGACAGGAGTTTTATACGGCAAAAGGAAGGGGAAAGGTAACAGATATTTTCAAGCACATAAAACTGTCAAAGTTCGCAAAGAAATATCTGGTTTGGCAAGCCATCTGTACCTGTGGCTTGAAAATCAGCATTTTCATAGCTTTCGGGACTGTCAACCAAGAAATTTACGTGAAAGAGTGTTTGAATAAACGTCTGCTGCCTTTCCTGAAGAAACACAGTTGTTCCGTACTGTTTTGGCCGGATTTGGCATCTTGCCATTACGGTAAAAAGGCCATGGAGTGGTACGCCGCCAACAACGTGCAGGTGGTTCCCAAGGACAAGAACCCTCCCAACACGCCAGAGCTCCGCCCAATTGAGAAATACTGAGCTATTGTCAAGCGGATCCTAAAGAAGACCAAAAAACTGCTAAGGACGAGCAGCAGTTCAAGGCAAACTGGCTTTCTGCGGCGAAGAAGGTGAACAAGGTGGCTGTACAAAATCTGATGGCAGGTGTCAAGCGTGAGGCCCGGCAATTCGGATTTGGAAAAGCGAAAGCCTAACTGAATATTTTTCCTGAATTTTATACTAATTGAACTTGAAAAAGAAGTTTAATTTGATTTTTTAAATAAACGATTTCACCGATTTACACGCGTTTTCCCTTGGCCAAATTTTGACCGTATCACCCTTTATTTGGCCAATTCGGGCGATATTTCCACAAGTCGGAGTTTTATTTAAAATTCGACCGTTCTTTGGAAAGTTTTTACAGTGTGTATGATATGACTACGATATGGGGAAATCATTACAGAATTTTGTGTAAAATGTGTCATAGTGTCAAATTCAAAATAATTTCAATTAAAAATTTAATTGATATGAACGTTTTTGTTTTCCAAAGGACTGAAAATATTTTAGAATAAAACATGTATAAACGGCCGTAAGTTCGGCCAGGCCGAATCTTACGTACCCTCCACCATGGATTGCGTAGGAACTTCTACGAAAGACTGTCATACACAATCGAATTACTTGGGTTGTGGTATTTTAAATCGTTTTCTAAATTGTGAGTTAGTCCACACGTGGTATATATTAGACAAAAAGGTATATAAGTCTACAAATAATTACGAATCGATATGGACTTTTGGACGGTACGTAGGGAGCCAGAATTGAAATATGGGGGTCGCTTATATGGGGGCTATATACAATTATTTGAACTTGATATGGACCAATTTTTGTGTGATTGGGGATCGATTTATCTGAGGGCTATATATAACTCTAGACCGATATGGACCTAATTAGGCATGGTTGTAAACGGCCATGTACTAGCACAATTTCGACTGACTCGGATGAAATTTGTTCCTCCAAGAGGCTCTAAAACCATATCTCGGGATAGGTTTATATGGGGGCTATATATGATTATAGACTGATATGGTCCACTTTTGGCATGGTTGTTAAATATCATATACTACCACCACGCACCAAATTTCAACCAGATCGGATGAATTTTGTTTCTCCACAATGCGCCGGAGGTCAAATCTGGGGATTGGTTTATATGGGGGCTATATATAATTATGGACTGAAATGAACCAATTCATGCATGGTTGTTGGATATCATATACTAACATAACGTACCAAATTTATACCGAATCCGATGAATTTTACTCTTCCAAGGGGCTCCGGAGGTAAAATCTGGGGGATCGGGGGTTGTACATAATTATGGACCGATTTCGACCAAATTTTCCATGGGTGTTTGAGGCCATATATTAACACCACCTACCCAATATCGTCTGAATCAGATGAATTTTGGTCTTCCAAGAGGCTCCGAAAGCCAAATCGGGGGATCGGTTTATATGGAGCTATATATAATTATGCACCGATGTGGACCAATTTTTGCATGGTCATTAGAGACCATATACTAACAAATGTACCAAATTTCAGCCGGATCGGATGAAATTTGCTTCTCTTAGAGGCTCCGCAAGCCAAATCTGGGGATCGGTTTATATGGGGGCTATATATAATTAAGGACCGATATGGACCAATTGCTGCATGGTTGTTAGCGACCATATACCAACATCATGTACCAAATTTCAGCCGGATCGGATGAAATTTTCTTCTCTTTGAGGCTCCGCAAGCCAAATCTGGGGTTCGGTTTATATGGGGGCTATATATAATTATGGACCGATGTGAACCAATTTTTGCATGGTTGTTAGAGACCATATACCAACACCATGTACCAAATTTCAGCCGGATCGGTTGAAATTTGCTTCCCTTAGAGGCTCCGAAAGCCAAATCGGGGGATCGGTTTATATGGGGGCTATATATAATTATGGACCGATGTGGACCAATTTTTGCATGGTTGTTAGAGACCCTATACTAACACCATGTACAAAATTTCAGCCGGATCGGATGAAATTTTCATTTCTTAGAGGGTCTGCAAGCCAAATTTGGGGGGTCCGTTTATATGGGGGCTATACGTAAAAGTGGACCGATATGGCCCATTTGCAATACCATCCGACCTACATCAATAATAACTACTTGTGCCAAGTTTCAAGTCGATAGCTTGTTTCGTCCGCAAGTTAGCGTGATTTCAACAGACGGACGGACATGCTGAGGTCGACTCAGAATTTCACCACGACCCAGAATATATATATACTTTATTGGGTCTTAGAACAATATTTCGATGTGTTACAAACGGAATGACAAAGTTAATATACCCTCATCCTATGGTGGAGGGTATAAAAAATATAAAAACTAAAACATAAAATAAAACAAGTATATACCGTCGTAAATTCAGTCAGGCTGAATCTTATTTATCCTCCACAATGGATTGCGTCAAAACTGGAATTAAAGGCTGTAAAAGGCTGATTAAATGACTGTAAAATTCTGTTCTTGGCCGATATATACGAGTATAGAAGAATAAATAAATAAATAAATTCGAAACGATATGAATCATTTTTTGGGTGGTAATTCAAGAACCAGAAGTCAAATATGGGGGTCGGTTTATATGGGGGCTATATATAGCTATGGACGGATATGGACCAATTTTTGCATGAATGTTAAAGACAGTATACTAACACAAATTACCAAATTTCAACCGAATGGTATGACATTTGCTGCTCGAAGAGGTTCCGAAATCAAAATCTGGGGAACGGTTTATATGAGGGCTATAGGAAAAATTTTCATCCGATCCGTGTGAAATTTGGCCATAACTGTAGGCCCGATATAGACTAGTTTGTGCATGGTTATTGTAGATTTCATACTAACAAATTTCACACGGATCGGATGAAAATTGTTCCTCTAAGAGGCTCCGAAATTAAAATCTGGAGATCGGTCTATATGGGTCTTATATATAGTTATGGCCCGATATGAACCAATTTTTGAATGAATGTTGGAGACCGTATACTAACACAACCACCATTTGCAATACCTACTTCAATAAAAGCTATTTGTGCCAAGTTTGAAGCCGATAGCTGGTTTCGTTTGGATGTTAGCGTGATTTCAACAGACGGACGGACGTCGCTAGATCGACTCAGAATTTCAACACGACCCAGAAAATATATACTTTATGAGGTCTTAGACAAATATATTGATGTATTACAAACGGAATAACAAAGTTAATATAATATAATTAAGTACGTCTTCTATGCTAAGCAAAATTTGCATTCGTATTTTAAAGACATGAAATCTTTGACATTACGACAATATTTTTTTCAGTGTAAAATATTTTCTAATTTAATAATTTGTTAAAAATTGGTTACATTTCGATGCAAAAAGAGTGAATAGAATCATCAAGCAAGGGACTTCTATATGTAGTTGTGTCAGCAATATTTATCATTTTGGAATCTGCATTAAAAATCTGCTGTTTAAAAATTTAATTATTTACGGAAATCCCATAAAACACGAATTTGAATTTTGCTTATCATAGAAGACACATTTCTCTGATATAACGTTTTTTTTTTTCCTTGTCCAAAAGTCGATAAATTTTTCAATGAAATCATTTTATCTTTATACCTAAGTGACATAAAACTGGGTATCTCTATATGAAAGAAAATTTTATTTGATTAAGGTCAACTTGCTTTCAATAACTCTGAAAAATTCTTCAAAATTAATGAAATCATCTTTAAATTTGTTGACTTTTTGTATCTTCACAACAATGCGAAAAGAGGAGTTATTTTTCAATACTTTACGTTAAAGACATTTTCACTTGAACCACTGGTGCATGCCCGCTTAGGATACAAGGGGTCATGGGTTAAATTCCAGTTTTGACTACACACCAAAAAGTTTGTCAGTGGTGGATTATAATATCTGTGAAATACTGGTGACGGGTCTTAGTGTTTCAAAGCTTCTCTAAGTGGTTTCACCATAATGTGGAACACCGTTTAAACTCTTTTGTATAAACCGACCTTGTTTTTATACCCTAAACCACTTAGTGGTCAGGGTATAATAAGTTTGATCGGCCAAAAAATGTGCCTACCAGAAATATTGATTTTAGACCCCATAAGATATATACCGATCGACTCAGAATCACCTCCTGAGTCGATCTTGCGCTTGGTGTCCGTCCGTCCGTCCGTCCATGTATTTATTTTGCACAGGATTCCGATCGCAATTATTAACCGATTTTGATGAAATTTGGTACAGGGAGTTTTTTGGGCACAAGGACGAACGCTATTGAATTTGGAAGAAATCGGATCAAATTTAGATAAAGCTCCCATATATGTAGGTATCGCCCGATTTCGACAAATGGGGTCACGTTGCGCTTTTTTTTTTGAACGGATTGTCACCAAATTTGGCAAAAGGTAATCTTTTTCACCGCCCTTCAAATCTGCAAAATTTCATCCAAATCGGTTCAGATTTAGCTATAGCTCCCATATATATGTACCGCCCTATTTTTCTAAATTTGGCCATAAAACCCTTATTTATCACCCGATCTTACTCAAAGTTGGCTAAATGTAGTCTTCTATAGCACTAACTATATGTGCAAAAAATCATCGAAATCGGTTCAGATTTAGATATAGCTCCCATATATATGTATAGCCCGATTTTTCTAAATTAGGCCATAAAACCCTTATTTATCAACTGATCTTACCCAAATTTGGCTAAACGTAGTCTTCTTTAGCGCTAACTATATGTGCAAAAAATCGTCGAAATCGGTTCAGATTTAGATATAGCTCCCATATATATGTATAGCCCGTTTAGAACCTATGACCAAATTTGGGAAAAATTTATTATTTATTAACCGATCTTACCCAAAGTTGGCTAGATCCAGTCCTCTATAGTACTAGCGGTATGTGCAAAATTTCATCGAAATCGGTTCAGATGTAGATGTAGCTCCCATATATGTATCGCCCGATTTTGAAAAATTCGCCCCTAATAACCTTATTTTTGACCATAGAGGCCTCATTTCTTAACTGATCTTACTCAAATTTTGCACAAGGTAACTTTTTTTGGTATTAATCAAACCCGCAAATTGGTTCAGATTTCCATATAGCTTCCCTATATATATGCATCGCTCTATTTTCTCAAATTTGTCCATAGTACTCTTATTTATTAACCAATGTTACTCAAATTTCAAATTTTTATGTACAAGCCAATAGAATTTATACATACTTGTAGCTTTACATAAGAATATTGCTCCATTTTTACAAATTTGGTAGGTGCAATATCAAAACAGCCAGTGTTGCTAGAAGTAGGGGAAATTCCCTATATGTAGGGTTTTTCTAATATTTAGCGTCTTGTAGGGACGTAGTGCCACAATGTATGGACATTTTCACTCAACACAATTTGTAATAATTTTTACATTTTGGTGGCTCTAGAGGAGGAAATTAGAAGCCGGCAAGGCTTGATCTTTAACAATGTGTGGTAACAACAGTTACCACTCGTGCCAAAAAAAAAAAAATAAAACAAAATTTGAAGACTACCACAAATTAGCACAAATCTACCAAACAATTATTTCTATAGAAATTTTTGTCAACACTTTATTCCTGTAGAAAATTTTGTCAACATTTTAGTTCTATAGAAAATTTTGTCAAAATTGTATTTCTATAGAAATTTTTTTCAAAATATTATTTCTATAAAAATTTTCTCAAAATTTTATTTCTATGGAAGTTTTCTCAACATTTTATTTCTATAGAATTAATTGTCAAAATTTTATTTTTATAGAGATTTAACAAAAAAGATTACTATTTTGCGGAAGAATTCTACCAACTGTGGCAACTGTGGTGGTAATAATTTTTTTTTTTAAATTTAACGAAAAATATTGTAGGGAAAATTGAATGGGAAGGTAGGGAACTTTTGTTGTCCTTGTAGGGTAAACCGAACATTTTCCCTGGCAACATTGAGTATGAGCTATAGTCAGATTGAGACAAAGCACCCATAAACATGTACCCTTTAATTTTCTTAAATATGCAACTGCGGTTTATTTCCCAGACCTATATCAATGTTACCCCACAAATGTTTATAATTACTAATTCAGTAAGGGTGGTTTAGGGTATGATATAGTCGGCCCCGTCCGACTTTCTACTTTACTTACTTGTTTAAATAGGTACATAATCAGCTTTTTTAATTTTTTTAAAAATTAAATATTTTTGGTCATAAAAGTCTACATTTTTCAACGAGTTACCAAAGGCAGCAACAAAAGAACACCGTTTGCAGCAACCGTTTTCCAAGCAGCGTTTTACTTTATTGCATCTGCACTCAAGCCTACAGGAAGGTTAGAACAACTTCACCAATTTGCAACCTGATTCATCGCGGTGGTAAGAAATTTTTTAAACTAGTGTTTTTCAAAACTATTTCCCTACGATAAGTTTTCAATGTTGTTAGTATTTTGCAAATATTACTAATTTAAGTTTTCTTAATAAATATTAATTATTTTTCAAGATGACCATTGAATGCACCATCTATAGTCATAGAAACAAACAACAACTTGAAAAAAAAACTTTTTCTCAAGTATCATGGTAGTTTTATTTTCTGCACTCACGCCTTAAAAAACAAAAACGAAAGTTGTGTTTTAGAACTGCAAGAAATTATTACCATTTATATTGGATAGACTTTATGCAAATTGCTGGAGTATTTTTTCTCTTGGCTCTTGCACAAAACTCTTATAATTATCTACTAATATTGAAAGAGTTCCTAAGAAAAAAACTTTGTGAACAACGAGGAGGAATTTGTGAAAAAAGGGACTGTTAAAAAAATATCTGAAGTCGTAGTTGCATAGCGTTTAATATGCGGGTCATACACCATAATGTAGTGATATTTGAATAATTTTTTATTTCGATGCTTAATATCCAGATATTCAATTCAAATCAATTCCATATTTCCACGTAATGAAATTGGGGGTCAGTTGATATGAGGCATATATCTAAATCCGCACCGATATTGCCCATGTTGGAACTTCACCTGCCTGCCGACAAAAGACGAGTGTATGCAAATTTTCAGATGAATAGCTTTAGCAAGACTGTAGCGTGATTACAATAGACAAACAGACGGTCATGGACATAAAATATATATGGGATAACGGTTGGCTGATAAGTCCCCGGTCTAACAAAGAAAAACACATTTTTTTGTCAAAATTCGTTTTTATTATTCAACATAGTTCCCTTCAAGAGCGATACAACGATTATAACGACCTTCCAATTTTTTGATACTATTTTGGTAGTACTCCTTCGGTTTTGCCTCAAAATAGGCCTCAGTTTCGGCGATCACCTCTTCATTGCTGCCAATTTTTTCCCTGCGAGCATCCTTTTGAGGTCTGAGAACAAGAAAAAGTCGCTGGGGGCCAGATCTGGAGAATACGGTGGGTGTGGAAGCAATTCGAAGCCCAATTCATGAATTTTTGCCATCGTTCTCAATGACTTGTGGCACGGTGCGTTGTCTTGGTGGAACAACACTTTTTATACCCTCCACCATAGGATGGGGGTATATTAACTTTGTCATTCCGTTTGTAACACATCGAAATATTGCTCTATGACCTATATATTCTGGGCTCTATGAGTATATATTCTGGGTCGTGGTGAAATTCTGAGTCGATCTAGCGACGTCAGTCCGTCTGTTGAAATCACGTAGTTCATTCTTACTATTTATGGGAATTGTACGAAAAATTTCCTCCGTTTCCGACAAAATAATAAAATTTAATTACAAAGAAATATTGTTTTTTTTGCAATAAAAATATTTTAGATTTAGAATTAATTTTAACGGATATATTTTCCAGTGTAGTCAAGATGCAAAGAGGCAACAAATTTAAAGAATATTTCATTAATTGTGAAGAATTTTACAGAATTATTAAGACCAAGTTGACCTTAGTCAAACAGAATTTTCTTTGATGTGAAGACACCCTGTCTTAAGTCGAATGACGTTATCTATAAGGATAACACGACTTCAGTGAAAGGTTTATAGGCTTTTGGAAAAGAAAAAAAACTTTATATCGGAGAAGTGCGTTTTTGCTTTATATCGGAGAGGTGCGTTTTGATAAGCAATTCACATTCATATTTTAAGGACATAAAATCGTTGGCCTGAGGACAATAATCATATCCGTGTATTTTTTTGAAAAAATATCCTATAGCTCTTAAAAGCATCACACCTTACATAAATCATTACAATTTGAATACTGCGGTTTTCCAAAAAACAAGTAAAATATAAAGAACTTTTCTTTGTTTACCCCCTTCTTGATTTAGCCTCTTCTGACAGTTGACCCCTTTCATCCCTGCAGCTTGAGACGATTACAACAGTTAACGACCAGCATTATCCTTAATGTATTCATCATGCCCTATTGAACAGTACATCCAGAAATATAATCAATATCCCTGTAGCATACCACCAACCCGAAAAAGAACAAAACTTCATTCGCATAATGATCACCTCCAGCATTTTTCGACAGTTATGAGTTGACTTGCGGAGCCACGATGGTCTGCGATAAAGCAACAAAAATTCTCCATCTCATATTTTATGCTGCCACATATTATGATAATAGCAGGGACCACAGGAAAGGCCAAAATGACGGAAGACATAAATGCCAAACGCCATGATTGCCAACACAGAATAGAACAAGACTGGGGGCTGAAAATTTACTACAAACTCAATCAATGAATCACTGAATATGATTGATGATGATTTAACCAAATCCCCCCCCTCGACAACGTTGCTATAGCTCCTAAGGCTCTGCCTTCATTTCCTTTACGCTGACGACGTCGTCTCCGTCGTCGCCCTGGTTTGGTGTCAAAGCCAAGTATTGTATGACAGAGCTTTCCATTCACTCATGTGCTGCTGTGTTTACATTATAGCCCTCCATACTCTTTTTGTTTGCTACCTTCCTTAAATGGGATTAAGCGTTTTGCGATCATGAGCATTACTCCATTGTAAATACAAACACACCCAACCAATCAAGGGGAAGCAAATATTTTTCTAATGAAAAATCATCTGAAAGGATTTAGGACATAAACCGAACGAGTGTTTTAGAGTTTCCTTAGAGTTGTTTAAATTTCCGCCATACGCCCATACGCAATACATTTTCCATATCATCATCTCTCTTCCTTCCACCTTAAAGAGATTAGAATTTCTATAGCTATATAATCAACCTACCCAGAAGCAGTGTCACTCTGGAGTTTAGATTAAATTATATCGATGCTATCACTTTAATTGGCCATAGTATAATGGGACATAACCTAAGGTAAAAAAGTCTAATGAACTTTCTATTTCGTGGGAAATCCAATTTCCGGCTATGACTGGCAAACCTTCCCACAAAAGGTAAATTCATTGACAGGAGTCTATTAGAATTTTTCAAGTGACCAGCAACACGCACAAAGAAAATTACAATAAAAAAATATTTCTTTTTTACTGGCTATGATGGTGTTCGTTATGGTGATGAAGATGGTGACTGTGATGAAGGCAATGTCATTGATTTTAATTATTCCGTTGCACGTAAATTTTGGTAATAGGATTATGACTGCGTTGGTATAAAAGCATGAAAATTTACTTGAAAATTGTGAGTGAATAATTTTTATTTATCTTTAATTTGGATTTATATTTTTGAATTGAAATTTATTTATTGTATTCAGCGGAACGTATCACAACGGAAGATAAAAATTATCCAAGGATATATTTGAACTTTTATATATGATTTATTTTTATTTTTCAGAAAAATAAAATGAAAAAATAATTAAAACCAATGCTTATATTTCCGTAAAATGGATTGCACCACGATCATCACAGTAATACACCCTGCACCACTTTGTATATCCACATTTTCGATACCATATCAAATCCGTCAAATGTGTTGGGTGCTTTATATACAGTTTTTTGTCCCATAATCATACATTTAATTTAACTTGATCTGGACACAATTTTTTAGATTTATACAAAGTCTCTGGACCTAACATTTAAGTCGGCTAATGTCCTGAGGTGGAAGACAATGTTAGTAAAAACAAGTTAGTAAAGTCTAAAGTCGGGCGTGAACGACTATATTATAACCTTCACCACTATGTAGACCAACATTTTTGATACCACCTCAACTTCTTCAAATTTGTTGGGAGCTACATAAAGGCTTAGATTCCCATATACAAATATTAAAATCAGAACCGACTTGGAGAAGCATTTTTAAACTTCTACAAAATCTTCATGAAAAGTTTCTAAATATACCGATGACTCAGGTGAATGCTGATTTCTATAGTTCCCGAACTTTAACTTCCACCTCTCAACGTGGTTTTAGTCTAAGGCATGTATTTGATAATGAGGTGCTCAATAGTATCATGACAATAAAGTCAAACGCTGTCGGTACTGACGAAATCTGACCAAAATTTGTCAAGCTTATTATTCTGAGTATACTTAAATACATTACTCATATTATAAATACTATTATAACAACTAGTTCATTTCCAACACTGTGGAAACTGGCCAAGATTATACCTGTTCCAAAGGGTGCCAACGAATTCCGTTCTATTGCGATTTTACCACTTATGTCGAAAGTGTTTGAACGACTTGTTAATCTACAAATTCTCCAATATTTAACTGAACTTAATAATATAGCTGACCATCAATCTGGATTCAGACCGAGGCATAGCTGTCTCACTGCCTTAGTAGACGTTGTAGAATCGATAGGTAACAATCTTGAGAAAAATGAAGTTTCTATTTTGGTACTGTTAGATCATTCGAAAGCTTTTGACACTGTCTATAGTGGACTCATCCACTTGTTTTCTTTATCTGAATCTACTGTACGATTAATGTCTAGCTACTTGGAAGACAGAAAGCAACTAACCGTTTCTGGTAATAATGCATCGTCGCAGATGACAACAAAAATGCTATATACGATGTACTCAAATGATTTACCGACCGAGCTAGAACACACCAAAATAAGAATGTATGCTGATGATGTCTAGCTATATACATCTACCACTACTGATACAATCGATAGGTGTGTAATGAATGTTAACAATGATCTCAACAAGATCCTGGATTGGGCGAATGGCAATGGCCGGGCTCCCCAATAAATCAAAGGCAGTTTTGATTCATAAGAAGTCCACAAGTGTGGGCAATGTTAACATATTACTGGGTAACTGCCAAATAGAACTTGTCAAGAAAGTGAAGAATCTTGGAGTACCTTCAATGAGAATTTAACTTGGTCTGATCATATTAATGCTAACTGCGGTAAAGTATACGGTATGTTGCGTAATCTTTGGTATACTCAATGGTTTACATCTTTTTGTATCAGACTGCTGTTGGCCAAATCCTATGTTCTGCCTACTTTGTTGTATTGTTGTGAAATTTTCTCTGGATGTAACACCACTGACTTAAAAAGACTAACAACCACGTTCAACAACATTACCCGATATGTCTTCGGATTTAAAGGTTACAATAGTGTGACACTTTTTGAGAACAAAATTTTTGGTATTCCGTTTGACAAATACATTCAACTCAGAACTCTGATATTCCTCAAAAAAATTTTACACACAAAGTAACCATCATACCTCTACGAACGATTAACATTCGCTAGATCCAACCGTGGTAACAATTATAATTATCTGAGGGCTATATAGAACTATAGACCGATATGGACCTAGTTACGCATGGTTATTAACGGCCATATACTAGCACAATGTACCAAATTTCAACTGACTCGGATGAAATTTGCTCCTCCAAGAGGCTCCAAAACCAAATCTTGGGATCGGTTTATATGGGGGCTATATACAATTATGGACTGATATGGACCAATACCTGCATGGTTGTTAGGTACCATATAATAACACCACGTCCTAAATTTCAATCAGATCGGATGTATTTTTCTTATCCACCGGGGGTCAAAGCTGGGGATGGGTTTATAGGGGGGCTATAAATAATTATGAACTGATATGAACCAATTCTTGCATGGTTGTTGGATACTAACATCACGTACCAAATTTCAACCGAATCGGATGAATTTTGCTCTTCCAAGGGGCTCCGGAGGTCAAAACTAGGGATCGGTTTATATGGGGGCTATATATAATAATGGACCGATTTCGACCAATTTTTGCATGGGTATTTGAGGCCATATATTAACACCACGTACCAAATATAAACTGAATCAGATGAATTTTGGTCTTCCAAGAGGCTCAGGAGGTCAAATCTGGTGATCGGTTTATATGGGGGCTATATATAATTATGGACCGATGTGGACCATTTTTTGCATAGTTATTAGAGACCATATACTAACACCATGTACCGAATTTCAGTTGGATCGGATGAAATTTGCTTCTCTTAGAGGCTCCGAAAGCCAAATCGGGGGATCGGTTTATATGGAGGCTATATATAATTATGGACCGATGTGGACCAATTTTTGCATGGTTGTTAGAGACGGTATACAAACACCATGTACCAAATTTCAACCGGATCGAATGAAATTTGCTTCTCGTAGAGGCTCCGAAAGCCAAATCGGGGGATCGTTTATATGGGGGGTATACACAATTATGGACCGAAGTGGACCAATTTTTGCATGGTTGTTAGAGACCATATACAAACACCATGTACTAAATTTCAACCGGATCGGATGAAATTTGCTTCTCTTAGAGGGTCTGCAAGCCAAATTTGGGGGTCCCTTTATATGGGGGCTATACGTAAAAGTGGACCGATATGGCCCACTTTTTGCAATACCATCCGACCTACATCAATAACAACTACTTGTGCCAAGTTTCAAGTTAAAGTTTCGTTCGGAAGTTAGCGTGATTTCAACAGACGGACGGACGGACATGCTCAGATCGATTCAGAATTTCACCACGACCCAGAATATATATACTTTATGGGGTCTTAGAGCAATATTTCGATGTGTTACAAACGGAATGACAAAGTTAGTATACCCCCATCCTATGGTGGAGGGTATAAAAACAATATTCTAATATTCTAATTTAGAATCATATTATATACACGGATGAAAAAGACTGTTTTTCATATGTTTGGCTATAAACATTATATGTTTGGAACACAAATTTTTAAACACAATATTTTTGAGTGCAAGCATATAATATTCATAAACTAGCATAACATGTTTGGGACATATATGTTAATATGTTAGAACATATTATGTTTGGGACATAAAATGTTTGTTAATATAATATGCTTGAATGCAAACATATATTAATTTAGAAATAGCCTATAAACATATATGTGTTTAGTAGCTTGGAGCGCTATTTAACAGGGAGCGATATTGAATTAAGTTGGTGGTTGTTGCTTGTTATTACAAAATTAACATTTTATTTTTCCTTGGGCAATTGATCAGCTACTTCTTCGATCCTTACAAACTGTGTGGTCCGCTGTTCGAATCCCCGTCCGGCAAAAGGTAAAATTAAAATAAAAAAATCATAAAATTGAATAATTTCTTCTACAATGTTTGTATTACAGAAAAAGGTGCTAAGAACTAAAAAATCTCGTGGAAGTGAGAAAGATGTGGGGGAATATACAATTAGGCAGAAACAAAATTTTGAGCATTCAGGTCGAAAACCTATGTTGTTAGCACCTATATAACCTGTTTATTTTCGTAATTGACTATGATTGTAAATATATAAATAAATAAATAAAATTTTGAGCACAATATTGTTTGGGAGAATTTTTTTTAAGCATATAATATTTTTGGGTGCAAAATGCTTCCAAACATATTATATGTTCACATAATAACATATTGTTTTTTGGAAGACAACATTATTGAATTTGGATGCAAAAATACAAAATGTTTGGAACTTAGACTACCCAAACATATATTGTTTAGACTAATATGCTTTCAAACATATTATATATTGGAAGAGATCAAACATATAAATGTTTGGGCAATACCCAAAAATGTATATGCTTGAAGCAAAATATGTTTGGGAGTATATGTTACAGAAGCGATTTTTTGTGAGCGTGTACTATCCATATTCATTATTATTGTTATTAGCTTTATTAAATTATCTTTCTATTTATTATATTTTGTTATAAAATTAATGATTCTAGTACTCATTACAAGATATATATCTTTTGTATTAGGAAACCAAAATAAATAAATGAAATGAAAATGAAATCTCTTAACTTTTATTTTAAATATGGGAAATGTATAGCTAAAACCTTTTTATTGCACAAAAGTGCATTTATGATTTATCCGACGATACACATGTCTTAGAGGTATAGGACAATTTGAGAAATTTTTATTTTTGCTCCTTAGCAGTGGTTAGTTCACAAGGATGTTGGCTAAATATCACATCAATATGCGGTCAATTGTCGGGATTGTGACAATATTCGGCCACATCGAGCGACATTTACACAGCCGGAACCTTATCTAAATCTTCTGTGGAAAGTATGGGGACATATTCGCTGACGTTGTATCATTTTTACCTAAAGTGGAACAATATTTGGCGGTTTATCTAAATCTGAACTGATTTGGATAAAATTTGACACAGTCAGATATAATGTTAAATCTTTCTTCTGTGTAAAATAAAATCAATTGCAGTAAAATTCCGTTGAAATGGGTATAAAATGTGAAAAACTTCAAAAAAAATTGAAATGAAACTTTGGTCACCGTTTGTTATATGAATCTAAATCGGGCGAAAAATATATATGGGAGCTATATCTAACTCTAAAGCGATTTTTACCAAACTTGGCATGGATACTACAATGTTAATTCTACTCCTATGAAAAATTTCAAGATATATATGGGAGCTACATCTAAATCTGAACCGATTTCAACCCATAGAAAAGAAAAGCTTGCGGAACAACTTCCATTTTTTTGTTGGGTTGCCTATAAGTTGCTTTATTTTCAAGAAGTTTTTTTACTCGAAACATATCATGATTTCTACTTGAAGTTGGCCCTGAATTTAAAAATTCTCGTTAACACCTGTTTAAAGGCCTTTCATAACGTATGAAGAAACAAGTATATACAGTAGTAAGTTCGGCCGGGCCGAATCTTAAATACCCACCACCATGAATCAGGTATAATAGTTTCCTTCGAAAATTTCTGGGGGGTTTGATGACACATATTTTCCCAAGCAGATCAGTTCAACCAGTACGCTTCCCACAGATAAATGTAAAGATTTTACCTGTGAACACTAGATCAGATTCCGAATTAATAAGAACCATTTTTTTGTTTGAGTTTTAGAGGAATCATAAACATTTCTTGTAAGTGTGCAAGAAAATAATGAAATAACGCCTTAATTTGAAATCTAAAATCTGTAGATTTTCATCCCAATTATTTAAATGACTACGAGAAGTAAAATTTGGAAATTTTGCATTCAGTTTCAAGCAATTTTCACGATCAGAGCCCCTTCTATATCCTCAATAAATAAAATCGGTTTATATGGAGGCCTTACCAAATGGACCGATAAAACTAAATCAAATCATCACTTTGTTATTGGTCTAAAATGTCAGTATATTTTCAATTTGTGGCAAATGGGATAAAAACTACAGATTCAGAAGCCCAAGAAATAAAATCCGGAGATCGGTCTATATGGGGGATATATCAAAACATCGATCGGTACTCACCATTTTCGACACACGTCTTTATGGTCCTAGAATACTTCCAGATTTCAAATTTCAGGCAAATTGGATAAAAACTACGGATTCTAGAAGCCCAAAAAATAAAATCGGGAGATCGGTCTATATGGGGGCTATATCAAAACATGGACCGATACACCCCATTTTCGGCACACCTCTTTATGATTCTAAAATACCTCTAGATTTCCAATTTCAGGCAAATCGGATAGAAAATACACTTTCTAGACGCCCAAGAAGCAAAATCGGGAAATCGGTTCATATGGGGGCTATACCAAAACATGGACGGGTATACATTTTGATATTCCTAAAATACCTCTAGATTTCCAATTTCAGACAAATTGGATAAAAACTACAGTTTTTATAAGCCCAAAACCCCAAATCGGGAGACGAATCCGTGTCAAATTTCAGGATGATAGCGCTTTTATTGAAGGCTGTAGCGTGATTACAACAGACAGACGGACGGACATGCTTATACACACAGAGAAGGAATATGATCACCTCAAACTTGTTTTAAGAGCAAAATGTTATTTTTGGGTGGTGACCATGTAACATGGTTTTCGCAACCATGTTATTTCCTCGGAAAGTTATATTTGGCGAGAAAATAACATTGTAGTGACAAACATGTATATATTCTTGATCAGGGAAAAATTCTAAGACGATATACGCAGAGAAGGAATATGATCACCTCAAACATGTTTCAAGAACAAAATGTTATTTTGGTATGGTGACTACACGGATGAAAAAGACTGTTTTTCATATGTTTGGCTATAAACATTATATGTTTGGAACACAAATTTTTAAACACAATATTTTTGAGTGGAAGCATATAATGTTCATAAACTAGTATAACATGTTTGGGACATATATGTTAATATGTTAGAACATATTATGTTTGGGACATAAAATGTTTGTAAATATAATATGCTTGAATGCAAACATATATTAATTTAGAAATAGCCTATAAACATATATGTGTTTAGTAGCTTGGAGCGCTATTTAACAGGGAGCGATATTGAATTAAGTTGGTGGTTGTTGCTTGTTATTACAAAATTAACATTTTATTTTTCCTTGGGCAATTGATCAGCTACTTCTTTGATCCTTACAAACTGTGTGGTCCGCTGTTCGAATCCCCGTCCGGCAAAAGGTAAAATTAAAATAAAATAAAAAATCATAAAATTGAATAATTTCTTCTACAATGTTTGTATTACAGAAAAAGGTGCTAAGAACTAAAAAATCTCGTGGAAGTGAGAAAGATGTGGGGGAATATACAATTAGGCAGAAACAAAATTTTGAGCATTCAGGTCGAAAACCTATGTTGTTAGCACCTATATTACCTGTTTATTTTCATAATTCATTATGATTGTAAATATATAAATAAATAAATAAAATTTTGAGCACAATATTGTTTGGGAGAATTTTTTTTAAGCATATGATATTTTTGGGTGCAAAATGCTTCCAAACATATTATATGGTCACATAATAACATATTGTTTTTTGGAAGACAACATTATTGAATTTGGATGCAAAAATACGAAATGTTTGGAACTTATACTACCCAAACATATATTGTTTAGACCAATATGCTTTCAAACATATTATATATTGGTAGAGATCAAACATATAAATGTTTGGGCAATACCCAAAAATGTATATGCTTGAAGCAAAATATGTTTGGGAGTATATGTTACAGAAGCGATTTTTTGTGAGCGTGTATGTACCATACAAATTTCTTCCTGATCAAGAATATATAAACTTTATTTAGTCGGAAATCGATATTTCGATGTGTTACAACCGGAATGACAAACTTATTATACCCCCGTCACTATTCTATGGTGGTGGGTATAAAAAATTATTAACTGCTTCTTTTTACATTTGGTGGGCAAAAATTACTTGGCGAAAAACTCTGTGCATCGGTACAACCTCTCCGTCCTGTTTTCACATTCACTTCATATGATCCAATTGAATGGTTTAATGGTTTTCCTCCTCAGCAATATTGATAAAAACCTCCGAAAAGATAACTTCAATATTTGCGAATACTTTCCATGACATGCCTGAGTTGACTCTATCATTTAACCGTAACCTCTTTATCGGTAATGGTGTGGCTTATATGGTGGTGTCCAATCGTCCATTTTTGCGTACATATTTCCATGAACGGAAAGTTGATAAATCTCAAGGGATTTAAGGTGGAAGGGACGAAGAAGAAGCTTTCAACAAACATGATTCCCATATATAAATTTCCGTTTCACATCCTGCCCCTGTAGAAGTTTTATGTGGTCTTGTGGCACAAATTCACATGAAGTGTATGCAGAAAGAAAAGAGGGAGCACTTAGCACGAAGTTGTTACCACCGGGAATGTTAACTTGAGGATAAAGGTTTCACTTGCCGGTGGGGTGGACAATTATCCATAGGCAAGTCAATGAGAGCTGTTCAGCGCTCGTTTAAGATTGGTTATGCGAGAAAGCCTTATAATTGCACTTTCATATTATCTTACCAGAAGTTGTTCTAACGGTACAATGTGAATTTAAACACTTTTCCGTAAATTTTGTAATTATTTTTTTTCCTAACTCGCTTTTTTTAGTTTTTTAAGGGTGAATTTTAAATTTTTGTTTCAAATACATTCTAAACACAGAAGGAATTAATATGCAACAAATTTTAATATTTTGCGACATTAAAAAAATTGGGAATTTGTTAAAATATTTAAGCTCAAGCGTATTGTGAAGGGTGGTTAAATTGTAAGGGCCGATGTTGAATGTGAACCACACCTAAACGCCAAGTTTTTTTCCGAATTTTATTTGACATTTCTCTATTTCAGACTTACTCAATTTGAACCATGGAGAGATACACAATCCAACAACGTGTTAAATGGTTCCAAGAAATGGCAACAGTGGATGATCAATTTTCGAAGAAAATCATCTTCAGGCACATTTTCACCTCAGTGGATTCGTCAATAAACAGAATTGCCGCATTTGGGCAAATGAGAATCCAAGAGTGATTGTCGAAAAACCAATGCACCCACAAAGAGTGACTGTTTGGTGCGGTTTATGGGCTGGCGGCATCATCGGGCCGTATTTTTTCCAAAATGAGGCCGGTCAGGCAGTTACTGTGAATGGTGTTCGCTATCGTGAGATGATAACGAACTTTTTATGGCCGGAATTGGAAGATATGGATGTGGACGATATGTGGTTTCAGCAGGAAAGTGCCACTTGCCACACAGCTAACGAAACAATGGCTCTTTTGCGCAACAAATTCAATGGCCGTGTTATCTCACGTAATGGCGATGTCAATTGGCCGCCAAGATCATGTGATTTGACACCGTTGGACTTTTTCCTTGGGGTTATTTGAAAGAAAAGGTGTACGTCGATAAGCCAGCAACAATTCAAAAGCTAAAGGTTGAGATAATTCGGCACATTAACGGCATAGAACCTCCATTATGCCTCAGCGTCATCGAAAATTTGGACCATCGGGTGAAGGTGTGGCACCGAGGTCGCGGCGCCCATTTGGCCGATATTTTGTTCAACACATAATTGAGTAATACCAATATATCATAATATAATAAAATTACAATAATTCCCTAACTAGTTTGTGTTTTATTCAAAATCAACATCGGCCCTTGAAATTTTAACCACCCTTTGTAAGCGTTAAAATGTATTAAAAATCATAATAAATTATTTATTTGCTAAAATATCACAGAATTTCTTAAATAATTAATAGACAATATTTTTTACATTGGTGTTACATTTCTGAGTATATTAAATTGTATCGAAGTGTTGGCAGCCGTCTCAGAAATTAGAAATTTAACCGATAACATGCCCGCTTTGCATACAAAACGCTCATGGGTTCAATCCCAAGTGCGACCGAAAACAAAAATGTTCTTAGTGGTGGATTAATTGTTTCCAAACCAGAGAATGAAGCCACCCCATATTCTTTGACAACAAATACAACAATTATTAATAATTTTTCTGATCTAAATCAATATTTGTGATTAATTGGCGCCGATCCACCGCAACATGAAACGCCGCTCTAGGCTATAGAAAAGATCTCCAGCTAGAACTCCTCTTACCAGGTAAGAGTACAAGTAACACGGTTGACACAATTGGTAGAATTCTACCAAAAATTATAGATTTTCTACTGTTTGGTAGATTGGTAGAATTCTTGATGTTTTGGCAGATTTTGCTATTTGTTCCTCTTCATTTAAGAGGTACTTCACAAATTTTCTATATAAATAAAATTTTGGCTAAATTTCCAATAGAAATAAAATTTTGGGAAAATTTTCTATACAAATAAAATTTTGACAAAATTTTCTAGACAAATAAAATGTTGATAAAATATTCTATAAAAATAAAATTTTGACAAAATTTTCTATAGAAATAAAATTATTACTAATTTTTCTAGAGAAATAAAATTTCGACAAAATTTCTTATAGAAATTTCCTACAAAATAAGAGTTTTTAAGTTAGATTTGTGGTAAAATTTTCTTAAAATTTTGACAAAATGTTCTATAGTTCTATATTTTCTATAAAGTTTTGACAAAACTTTCTATAGAAGCAAAATTTTGACAAAATTTTCTATAGCAATAAAATTTTGACATTTTTTATAGCAATAAAATTTTGACAAAATTTTCTATAGCAATAAAATGTTGACAAAATTTTCTATAGCAATAATATTTTGACAAAATTTTCTATAGAAATAATATTGTGACAAAATTTTCTGTCGAAATAAAATTTGGACAAAATTTTCTATAGAAATAAAATTTTGACAAAATTTTCTGTAGAAATAAAATTTTGACAAAGTTTTCTATAGAAATAAAATTTTGACAAAATTTTCTATAGAAATAAAATTTTGACAAAATTTTCTATAGCAATAAAATGTTGACACAATTTTTTATAGAAATAATATTTTGACAAAATTTTCTGTTGAAATAAAATTTGGACAAAATTTTCTATAGAAATAAAATTTTGACAAAATTTTCTATAGAAATAAAATTTTTACTAAATTTTCTATGGAAATAAAATTTTTCCAAAATTTTCTATAGAAATAAAATTTTTACAAAATTTTCTATAGAAATAAAATTTTGACAAAATTTTCTATACAAATAAATTTTTGAAAAAATTTTCTATAGAAATAAAATTTTGACAAAATTTTCTATAGAAATAAAATTTTGACAAAATTTTCTATAGAAATAAAATTTTGACAAATTTTTTTTTAGAAATAAAGTTTTGACAAAATTTTCTATACAAACAAATTTTTGACAAAATTTTCTATACAAATAAATTTTTGGCAAAACTTGCTATAACAAGTATATAAAGTAGTAAATTCGGCCGCGCCGAATCTTAAATACCCACCACCAAGAATCAAATATAATAGTTCACTTTGAAAACTCTTCGTCGTAGTGGGTTACTTGATAATATATAGAATTGTAGGGGGTTTGATGACAAATCTTCTCCCAAGCAAGTCAGTTCCCGAAGACAAACTTTAAAGATTTTATCTATGAAGACCAGATCAGATTCTGGATTTATGAGAACCAAATATGTTTGAGTTTTAGAGAATTATAAACATATCGTGTATATGATGAAATTACGCCTTGATTTGAAATCTTAAATCTGTAGATTTTTTCCGCCATTATTTAAACAAATACGATGAGTTAAATCTGGAAATTCTACTTTCAGTTTCAAGCAATTTTCATGACCATGAAATAAGTGTTTTCTTTTTTGAGAAACGTAATTTTAGACAAGCAAAGTTTTTTTGTGACACACATTTTAGAGACAATCGTTGAATAAACGAAAATACTTTATAAGAAAAGGAAATTTCGTTTGTCTAAAATTTCATTATAGATTACTAATTTCCAGCAAATCGTATAAAAACTACGGATTCTAGAAGCCCAAGAAATACAGCCGGGAATCGATCTATATTGGGGCTATACCAAAACATGGACCGATAGGCATCATTTGCTAATCACATATTTGTGATCTTAAAATACCTCCAGATTTTCAATTTCAAACAAATCGGCTAAAAAATATAGTCTCTAGACGTCCAAGAATCGAGAGATCAGTCTATATGGGGGTTTTACCAAAAAATGGACCTCGATATACCTCAATTTCGGCACACTTATTAGTGGTGTAAAAATACATATCGGCAAATCGGGTAATAAATAAAGTTTATAGGAGCTCAAGAATTTCAGGCAAATCGGATGGTAAATATAGTTTCTAGAAGCCCAAGAAGCAAAATCGGGAGATCGGTCTATAGGGGGGCTATACCAAAACATGGACCGATGGGCACCATTTTCGACACACCTTTTTATGGTCCCAAAACAACTCTAGATTTTCAATTTCAGGAAAATCGGATAGAAAATATAGTTTCTAGAAGCCCAAGAAGCAAAATCGGGAGATCGGTCTATAGGGGGGCTATACCAAAACATGGACCGATGAGCACCATTTTCGTCACACCTTGTTATGGTCCTCAAATACCTCTAGATTTCCAATTTCAGGCAAATCGGATGGTAAATATAGTTTCTAGAAGACCTAGAAGCAAAATCGGGAGATCGGTCTATATGGGGGCTATACCAAAACATGAACCGATGGGCACCATTTTCGGCATACCTTTTAATGGTCCTCAAATACCTCTATATTTCCAATTTCAGGCAAATTGGATAAAAACTACGGTTTTTATAGGCCCAAGACTCCAAATCGGGAGGTTGGTTTATATGGGGGCTATATCAAAACATGGACCGATACGGACCATTTTCGACACACCTCTTTATGGTCCCAAAATACCTCTAGATTTTAAATTTCATACAAATCGGATAGAAAATACTGTTTCTAGACGCATAAGAAGCAAAATCGGGAGATCGGTCTATATGGGGGCTATACCAAAACATGGATCGATACGGACCATTTTCAACACACCTCTTTATGGCTCCAAAATACCTCTAGATTTCCAATTTCAGGCAAATCGGATGGTAAATATAGTTTCTAGACGCCCAAGAAGAAAAATCGGGAGATCTGTCTATATGGGGGCTATACCAAAACATAGACAGATACGGACTATTTTCAACACACCTCTTTACTGTTCCAAAATACCTCTAGATTTCCAATTTCAGGCAAATCTGATAAAAAATTCGTTTTTTATAGGTCCAAGACCCCAAATAGGGAGGTCGGTTTATATGGGGACTATATCAAAACTTGGGCCGATATAGCCCATCTTCGAACTTGACCTGCCTGCAAACCAAAAACGAATCTGTGCCAAATTTCGGGACGATATCGCCATTATTGAAGGCTGTAGCGTGATTACAACAGACAGACAGACGGACATGCTTATATCGTCTTAGAATTTCTCCCTGATCAAGAATATATATACTTTATATAGTCGGAAATCGATATTTCGATGTGTTACAAACGGAATGACAAACTTATTATACCCCCGTCACCATTTTATGGTGGTGGGTATAAAAATCGGGAGATCGGTTTATATGGGGACTATACCAAAACATGGACCGCTACTCACCATTTTTGGCACACCTCTTTATGGTTCTAAAATACCTCTAGAATTTGAAATTGTGGCAAATTGGATAAAAACTACGGATTCTATAAGCCCAAGAAGTAAAGTCGGGAGATCGGTCTATATGGGGGCTATACCAAAACATGCACTGACACTCACCATTTTTGGCACACCTCTTCAAGGTTCCAAAATACCTCTAGATTTTCAATTTCGCGCAAATTGGATGAAAACTACGGTTTCTATAAGCGAAAGACCCCAAATCGGGAGGTCGGTTTATATGGGGGCTATACCAAAACATGGACCGACACTCACCATTTTTGGCACACCTCTTCAAGGTCCCAAAATATCTCTAGATTTTCAATTTCGCGCAAATTGGATGAAAACTACGGTTTCTATAAGCGAAAGACCCCAAATCGGGAGGTCGGTTTATATGGGGGCTATACCAAAACATGGCCCGATATAGCCCATCTTCGAACTTGACCTGCGCGCAGACAAAAGACGATTCTGTGCCAAATTTCAGGACGATAGCTCCATTATTGAATGCTGTAGCGTGATTACAACAGACAGCCAGACAGACGGACAGACGGACATGCTTATATCGTCTTAGAATTTCTCCCTGATCAAGAATATATATACTTTATATAGTCGGAAATCGATATTTCGATGCGTTACAAACGGAATGACAAACTTATTATACCCCGTCACCATTCTATGGTGGTGGGTATAAAAATAAAATTTTTACAAAATGTTCTATAGAAATAAAATTTTGACAAGAGTTTCTATAGAAATAAAATTTTGACAACATTTTCTATAGAAATAAAATTTTGACAAATTTTTCGATACAAATAAATTTTTGAAAAACTTGTCTATATAAATAAATTTTTGACAAAATTTTCTATAGAAATAAAATTTTTGACAAAATTTTCTATGGAAGTAATATTTTGTCAGAATTTTCTATAGAAATAAATTTTGACAAAATTTTCTATAGAAATAAAATTTTGACAAAATTTTCTATAAAAATAAAATTTTGACAAAATTTTCTATAAAAATAAAATTTTGAAAAAAATTTCTAGAGAAATAAAATTTTGACAAAATTTTCTATAGAAATAAAATTTTGACAAAATTTTCTATAGAAATAAATTTTGACAAAATTTTCTATAGAAATAAAATTTTGACAAAATTTTCTATAGAAATAAAATTTTGACAAAGTTTCTTATAGATATTGCTTTCAAAATAAGGGGTTTTAAATTTGGTAGATTTTGGGAAAATTTTCTTCATATTTTGGTAGATTGTGTTTGGCACGAGTGGCAACCGTGGTCTCTTGCCATTGTGCTAAACATGAAATCGGGTAGCACTTTGTCACATTTTCTTGATTCTTCTCCCAGTTTTTTTTATATTTTGCCAATTGTACAGAGAGAATCTGTACCCAGATTCTTATTGGCTCTCATTCGTAGGTATATTAGCACTATTGTGTCTCTATCAAATTCACGACTTCTATTCAAAATTATTTAATACAGTTTTCCAATGAATTTCTTTTTCAAAGTGTATTCATCAATAGGCAGGAAAATTGATATGTCTCCTAAGAAATACTTTTTTCTTCTTATTTGTTTCTTGCTACTCAGTCTGTCAAAGAATAAATTCGAAGGTTGGCCACACTTGAGTATGTACTGAATGCCCCAATTTTTTTGTCTTTCTCTATTCTGTTCTACTTCGTGCTGGTATACGAGTATTTGTAAAATCTTGGTTGCATTGATGGATAGATTTTGTTTGGGGTTTTGGTTGGTTGGGATATTCCCTTCTGGTATCCAACGAACAATCATCCATCAATATATTGACAGGGCTCGTGCAGACACAGACGGGTGTCAGTGTGAAATCGAGAAAAGTGGAGAAAAGAAAGAAAAGTTTGACATTTTTAACGGAAACGTATGGTTGAGCTTTTGAAATTGTTCCCGAAAGACATATCAACTATGTCTGAATACCTTATCAACTCTAGGCACAGTGAAGTACTGAGAACTTTTTTGATATTTCAAGTATTGGTTTTATTCTTTCAATATTGTGCACAAGGATCATAACCTTAAAAGGATTATGAAACTTACAGTTTAACCTGATCATATTCAAAATCATTTGAATTTCATTTCAGATTATGCTTCTAATATGCAATCGGACATATATTTCAAAACTACCATATATGTCCACATTCGAATATCGACAATTTATTTATTTGTTTTTTTTTTTTTCGTCAAGAACCACTTTGCACTTTTACATTTCTCCTTCACTCAAACGTTCACCAATAAATCCAAAATCCTTTCCATATGTGACTCAAAACTCCTTAAAATATGATACAAAAAAAAAAAAACAAGTATATACGGCTGTAAGTTCGGCCAGGCCGAAGCTTATGTACTCTCCATCATGGATTGCGTAGAAACTTCATCTAAACACTGCCATCCACAATCGAATTACTTAAGTTGCGGTAACGCTTGCCGATGGCAAGGTATCTTAAAACCTCCTAACACCATCTTCTAAATTGTATGTAAGTCCATACGTGGTATATATTAAATCAAAAAAGATCGATCCAATACGTATATAATTCAGTTTGATAAAGTAGACATAAAATTTTGACAAAATTTTCTTCAGAAATAAAATTTTAACAAAATTTTCTATAGAAATAAAATTTTCACAAAATTTTCTATAGAAATAAACTTTTGACAAAATTTTCTATAGAAATAAAATCTTGGTAGGTTATTTTTGGCTCGAGTGGCAACCATGATTATGAACCGAATAAAATTTTGATAAAATTTTCTATAGAAATAAAATTTTGATAAAATTTTCTATAGAAATAAAATGTTGACAATGATGAAAATTTTATTATGAACCGAATAAAATTTTAACAAAATTTTCTCTAGAAATAAAATTTTGACAAAATTTTCTATAGAAATAAAATTTTGACAAAATTTTCAACAGAAATAAAATTTTAGTAGATTATTTTTGGCTCTAGTGGCAACCATGATTATGAACCGATATGGACCAATTTTTGTGTGATTGGACCAATTTTTGTATGGTTGTTAGCGACCATATACTAACACCACGTGCCTAATTTGAACCGGATCGGATGAATTTTGCTCCTCCAAGAGGCTCCGGAGGTCAAATCTGGAGAACGTTTTATATGGGGGCTATATATAATTATGGACCGATATGGACCAATTATGGCACGGTTGTTAAAGATCATATACTAACACCATGTTCAAAATTACAACCGGATTGGATGAAATTTGCTTCTCTTTGAGACTTCGCAAGCCAAATCTGGAGATCGGTTTATATGGGGTCTATATATAAATATGGACCGATGTGGACCAATTTTTGCACATACCAACATCATTCACCAAATTTCAGCCGGATCGGGATAAAATTTACTTCTCTTTGAGGCTCCGCAAGCCAAATCTGGGGATCGGTTTATATGGGGGCTATATATAATTATGGACCGATGTGGACCAATTTTTGAATATTTGTTAGAGACCATATACCAACACCATGTACCATATTTCAGCCGGATCGGATGAAATATGCTTCTCTTAGAGGCTCCACAAGCCAAATCTGGAGATCGGTTTATATGGGGGCTATATATAATTAAGGACCGATATGGACCAATTTGTCCATGGTTGTTAGAGACCATATACCAACATCATGTACCAAATTTCGGCCGGATCGGATGAAACTTTCTTCTCTTTGAGGCTCCGCAAGCCAAATCTGGGGATCGGTTTATATGGGGGCTATATATAAATATGGACCGATGTGAACCAATTTTTGAATGGTTGTTAGAGACCATATACCAACACCATGTACCAAATTTCAGCCGGATCTCTTTTAGGCTCCGCAAGCCAAATCTGGGGATCAGAGAATGAAGCCGACCCATTTTTGTCGGCGGCGGCTAACACTAAATTTTTGCCTCCGGCGGCGGCGGCTTGACGGCTAAGCCGATAAAAATTGTCTGTTCGGCGGTGCAAAATTATCTATTATAAAATCAATTTGAAGTTTTCCAAATTGTAATGAGATTAGTTGTACAACCAATCTTACAATCAAATTTACATTTCATTAAAATTTTTTGAGCTAAATTTTTGTAAAACTATTAAGCAACTTGATACAAATTGATTGAAGGTGGAAAGTTCAAAATTTTGGCAAAAACTATAACAAATATTATTAAATTTTTCTGATATAAATCAATATTTTAGATTAATTGGCGGCTAAATTTGAGTCCAGATGAGTCGACATAATCGGCGGCGGCGTCGACTGCTAAAAACGGGACGGCGACGGCTAAAATCGGCGGCGCGACTCGGCGGCTTCATTCTCTGCTGGGGATCGGTTTATATGGGGCTATATATAATTATGGACCGATGTGGACCAATTTTTGCATGGTTGTTAGAGACCATATACTAACACCAAATTTCAGCCGGATCGGATGAAATATGCTTCTGTTAGAGGCTCCACAAGCCAAATCTGAGGGTCCCTTTATATGTGGGCTATACGTAAAAGAGGACCGATATGGCCCATTTTCAATACCATCCGACCTACATCGATAACAACTACTTGTGCCAAGTTTCAAGTCGATAGCTCGTTTCGTTCGGAAGTTAGCGTGATTTCAACAGACGGACGGACGGACATCCTTAGATCGACTCAGAATTTTACCACGACCCAGAACATATATACTTTATGGGGTCTTAGAGCAATATTTCGATGTGTTACAAACGGAATGACAAAGTTAATATACCCCCATCCTATGATGGAGGGTATAAAAAAAAAAAACAGAACAGAACAGAAGAAAATAACCATTCGCTCCACAAAAATCTTTTTCAGGGTTTTTACATTGCAAACCTCAGCAACATTGCAAAAGGATATTTTCCTGTATTAAGTTGTACTACCATGTGACAGAAAATCAACTTAAGCATATCAATCAACGACAGCTTAAAATGTTAATGCACATACTCGAGCATTTACATTGTGGTATAGGCAGATATTTATTTTTCTTTGATTGGTAGGCTGTGAAACCAGTAAAATACCCATTGGTGGTCTAGAATTTGGGAAAACACAGACAAAAATTTAAAATTTTTTATGCAAAATCACATTAAATTTAAATTAAACTAAACATAAATATACATTTAATAATTTATTAACAAATGCGCATAGGCGCTAAAGACTGTTTTTATACGAAGTAAACGTAAAGTACTGATTACTGATTTTCATTTCATTTCGAAGAAATGTTGTCAAAAATGCTTAGGAAGACAGTTGTTTCGGATTTCCAATTAATTATGGAAAATCCCTTTATTGTTGTTCAAAATAATCCCCATTAAGATCTATACACTTTTACGTTTGAATCAATTGCGAAGCACTTTTGCCATTCTAATTGAGGTATCTTCAAAAAACGTTGACATCTCATTTACGGGAATAAAAATAAGTCATTCGGTGCCAAGTTAGGACTATATGGCGGATGAGCCATAAAATCGATGTTTCGAGTGCTGAAAAATGCAGTTGTTTGAGCCGTTTTGTGAGAGCTAGCATTGTCGTCGTGAAGAGTGATCCGTCTTCGGCGGTTGGTGTTCATTATTTCTTGGCAGACAACTGGCAAACAAGTGGTTGTGTACTGCTCAGATGTGGTACGATTGCGACAGTCCAGTTTTTCCGAAAAAAAACAGGCTATCTTTTACTTTCTTTCGAACAATTGACATGAGGCTTTTTTGGGCGATTGACAAAATGTATGGGATCCAATTAGATGTGTGCACGTGACACGAAATTGTCGTGACTCACGAAAATTTCCGTGATTCGTGCGTGAGTTGTGAGTCACGCTCATGACAACAGCATGAGTGTGCGTGAGCGTGATTAACAAACCAAAATGTCGTGCGTGAGCGTGAGTCACGAAAATAATATCTTCGTGAGTGTGCGTGAGTAACGAATTACACTCACGAAAATATTCCTGCTAACCAACATAAAACACTTAAGAGTTAAATTCAATTACAATTTTAGTGACACCTTGGATGTTAAGAGTTTAATAACACTCTCGATTTTAATAATGCTCATGCTTTCAGACACTTCGGTAAGGTAAATTAATCATAAAATTATTCGTGAGTCACGACGTTTTCGTGCGTGAGTACAAATTTTCTTTTCGTGAGTGTGCGTGAGTCCTACCGAAAAATATAATGCGTGAGTATGATTTTTCAGTCGTGAGAGTGCGTGAGCGTGAGTAAACTATTACTTACGTGCACACCTCTAGATCCAATGCGAACAATTTTGTTTTCACGGTCAAGTGTTAAATGTATGCTGATCTCACTAATACCCAAGGTTGTCTCAATCTCACGATAGGTCAAATGACAACCATGCAATATGGTTTCCGGTACAACAACTGATTATGTACAACCTTCACCAAATTTGTCTTAGAGTGAACTACGACATCGGTTTAATTCAGCATACCGGCGACAAACAATGACCTTCTTCGCTAAAAATTGAATTAAGTTCATCGATGGGCTATTGTTGAGTTCATACACGTGGAAAGTTATAATAATAATCGCACGAAAATGTTCACGATTTAATTCCATTTCAATGGGCGAGTTGAATCCTTTAAGATGCTGTTTACAACACAAATAGCGCTCGTATATTAAAACGTTCTGGGTATGTATAACCTCAAAAACATCAAGCTTTACGATAGCGCTGTCAGTTGTGGGATTACAAGACCAAGGTTATCAATCCCGCCAAACAAAAGGTAAAGCGTTCTTCTATAAACTGGCTGACGGTCTTTAAAAATCCAACTTCTCAAAAAAAAAAAAACAATAAGTAAGGAAAGTCTAAAGTCGGGCGGGGCCGACTATATTATACCCTGCACCACTTTGTAGATCTAAATGTTCGATACCATAGCACATCCGTCAAATGTGTTGGGGGCTATATATAAAGGTTTATCCCAAATACATACATTTAAATATCACTCGATCTGGACAGAATTTGATAGACTTCTACAAAATCTATAGACTCAAAATTTAAGTCGGCTAATGCACTAGGGTGGAACACAATGTTAGTAAAAAAATATGGGAAACATTTAAATCTGAAGCAATATTTAGGAAGCTTCGCAAAAGTTTATTTATGATTTATCGCTCGATATATATGTATTAGAAGTTTAGGAAAATTAGAGTCATTTTTACAACTTTTCGACTAAGCAGTGGCGATTTAACAAGGAACATTTTGGTATTTTGACCATTTTTGTCGAAATCAGAAAAACATATATATGTGAGCTATATCTAAATCTGAACCGATTTCAACCAAATTTGGCACGCATAGCTACAATGCTAATTCTACTCCCTGTACAAAATTTCAACTAAATCGGAGTTAAAAATGGGCCTCTGTGGTCATATAAGTGTAAATCGGGCGAAAGCTATATATGGGAGATAAATCTAAATCTGAACCGATTTCAACCAAATTTGACACGCAAAGCTACAATGCTAATTCTACTCCCTGTGCAAAATTTCAACTAAATCGGAGCAAAACATTGGCCTCTGTGGTCATATGAGCGTAAATCGGGCGAAAACTATATGTAGGAGCTATATCTAAATCTGAACCGATTTCAACCAAATTTGGCATGCATAGCTATAATGCTAATTTCAATTAAATCTGAGTAAAAGATTGGCCACTGTGGTCAAATGAG
Source organism: Haematobia irritans (assembly GCF_050003625.1). Lineage (NCBI taxonomy): Eukaryota > Metazoa > Arthropoda > Insecta > Diptera > Muscidae > Haematobia > Haematobia irritans. The sequence goes on along the minus strand of NC_134397.1, from coordinate 159,748,095 downwards.
TGAAAATCGGGCGTACGATATATATGGGAGCTATATCTAAATCTAAACCGATTTCAATAAAATTTGGCACACTTGACTATAATACTAATTGTTCCTCTTGTGCAAAATTTTAAGCAAATTAGGGTAAAACTCTGGCTTCTGGGGCCATATAAGTCCATATCGGGCGAAATATATATGGGAGCTATATCTAAATCTGAACCGATTTCAATCAAATTTGGCACACATGACAATTGTACTCCTTGCGCAAAATTTCAAGCTAATCGGGATAAAACTCTGGCTTCTGGGTCCATATAAGTGCATATCGGGCGAAAAATATATATGGGAGCTATATCTAAATCTGAATCGATTTCAACCAAATTTTGCACGCATAGCTACAATGCTAAATCTACTCCTTGTGCAAAATTTGAAGCAAATTAGGGTAAAACTCTGGCGTCTGGGACCGTATTAGTCCATATCGGGCGAAAGATATATATGGGAGCTATATCTAAATCTGAACCGATTTCAATAAAATTTGGAACACTTGACTATAATACTAATTGTTCTTCTTGTGCAAAATTTTAAGCAAATTAGGGTAAAACTCTGGCGTCTGGGACCGTATTAGTCCATATCGGGCGAAAGATATATATGGGAGCTATATCTAAATCTGAACCGATTTCTTCCCAAATCAATAGGGTTCTATTCTGAGCCAAAACACATACTTGTGCCAAATTTGAAGTCGATTGAACTAAAACTGCGACCTAGACTTTGATTACAAAATGTGTTCACGGTCAGACGGACATAGCTATATCGACTCAGGAGCCCACCCTGAGCATTTTTGCCAAAGACACCATGTACTTATCTCGTCTCCTTCTGGGTGTTGCAAACATATGCACTAAGTTATAATACCCTGTTCTACAGTGTGGCGCACGGTATAAATACGTCTATCACTACAATATAAAGCTATTTTATACCCACAATTGCCCAAAGTTGCCCACAGGCAACATTATCTACCTCCCAAACGAATGGGCGTGGAGACCCGAAATTTTGGCTAGATGCTTCTTACATGATTTCAACATGATTAAAAGTAAAAAAATAGCGATACCTGAAAAAATTCGGGGTCGAAAAGGTTAAGCCATTGTTGGTAGACGTGTGCTGAAGACTAAGTTGCGGAGCTCTGTTAGAATGTCCATGGTCTGCGGCCGAACTGCTTGTCGGCCCGTGTCCTCAATACAGCCTTTAAGACATATTTCCGATAATATTGGTTGTAATACCTTCCACCATAGGATGGGGGGTATATTAACTTTGTCATTCCGTTTGTAACACATCGAAATATTGCTCTAATTCCCCCTCAAGTATATATAACATATTCTGGGTCGTGGTGAAATTCTGAGTCGATCTAGCATAAGCATGTCCGTCCGTCCGGCCGTCTGTTCAAATCACGCTAACTTCCGAACGAAACAAACAATCGACTTTAATCTAGGCACAAGTAGTTGTTATTGATGTAGCTCGGATGGTATTGCAAATGGGCCATATCGGTCCACTTTTACGTATAGCCCCCATATAAACGGACCCCCAGATTTGGCTTGCGGAGCCTCAAAGGGAAGCAAATTTCATCCGATCCGGTTGAAATTTGGTACATGGTGTTGGTATATGGTCTCTAGCAACCATGCAAAAATTGGCCCACATCGGTTCATAATTATATATAGCCCCCATTTAAACCGATCCCCAGATTTGGCTTGCGGAGCCTCAAAGAGAAGCAAATTTCATCCGATCCGGCTGAAATTTGGTACATGGTGTTGGTATATGGTCTCCAACAACCGTGCAAAAATTGGTTCACATCGGTCCATAATTATATATAGCCCCCATATAAACCGATCCCAAGATTTGGCTTGCGGAGCCTCAAAAAGAAGCAAATTTCATCCGATCCGGCTGAAATTTGGTACATGATGTTGGCATATGGTCTCTAATAGCCATGCAAAAATTAGTCTACATCGGTCCATAATTATATATAGCCCTCATATAAACCGTTCTCCAGATTTGACCTCCGGAGCCTCTTGGAGAAACAAAATTCATCTATCCGGTTCAAATTTGGAACGTGGTGTTAGTATATGGCCGCTAACAACCATACCAAAATTGGTCCATATCGGTCTATAGTTATATATAGCCGATCTCCAATCACACAAAAGTGGTTCATATCGGTTCATAATCATGGTTGCCACTCGAGCCAAAAAGAATCTACCAAAATTTTATTTCTATAGAAAATTTTGTCAAAATTTTATTTCTATAGAAAATTTTGTTAAAATTTTATTCGGTTCATAATCATGGTTGCCACTCGAGCCAAAAATAATCTACCAAAAATCTACCATTTGTATAGTGCATTTTTTCAAAATTTTATTTCCAAAAAAAATTGTCAAAATTTTATTTATATAGAAAATTTTGTTAAAATTTTATTTCTATAGAGAATTTTGTTAAAATTTTATTCGGTTCATAATCATGGTTGCCACTCGAGCCAAAAATAACTTACCAAAAATCTACCATTTGTATAGTAAATTTTTTCAAAATTTTATTTCCAAAAAAATTGTCAAATTTTTATTTCTAAAGAAAATTTTGTCAAAATTTTATTTCTATAAAATTTTTATACCCTCCACCATAGGATGGGGGTATATTAACTTTGTCATTCCGTTTGTAACACATCGAAATATTGCTCTAAGACCCCATAAAGTACATATATTCTGGGTCGTGGTGAAATTCTGAGTCGATCTAAGCATGTCCGTCCGTCCGTCCGTCTGTCCGGCTGTCCGTCCGTCTGTGGAAATCACGCTAACTTCCGAACGAAACTAGCTATCGACTTGAAACTTGGCACAAGTAGTTGTTATTGATGTAGGTCGGATGGTATTGAAAATGGGCCATATCGGCCCACGTTTACGTATAGCCCCCATATAAACCGATCCCCAAATTTGGCTTGCGGAGCCTTCCGGAGCAGCAAAATTCATCCGATCCGGTTGAAATTTGGTACGTGGTCTAAGTATACGGTCTCTAACAACCATGCAAAAATTGGTCCATATCGGTCCATAATTATATATAGCCCCCATATAAACCGATCCCCAGATTTGACCTACGGAGCCTCTTGGAGGGGCAAAATTCATCCGATCCGGTTGAAATTTGGTACCTGATGTTAGTATACGGTCTCTAACAACCATGCAAAAATTGGCCCATATCGGTCCATAAATATATATAGCTCCCATATAAACCGATCCCCAGATTTGACCTCCGGAGCCTCTTGGAGGAGCAAACTTCATCCTAACCGATTGAAATTTGGTACGTGGTGTTAGTATATGGTCTCTAACAACCATGCAAAAACTGGTCCATATCGGTCCATAATTATATATAGCTCCCATATAAACCGATCCCCAGATTTGACCTCCGGAGCCTCTTGGAGGGGCAAAATTCATCCGATCCGTTTGAAATTGGGTACCTGATGTTAGTATATGGTCTCTAACAAGCATGCAGAAATTGGTCCATATCGGTCCAAAATTATATATAGCTCCCATATAAACCGATCCCAAGATTTGAACTCTGGAGCCTCTTGGATGAGCAAAATTCATCCGATCCAATTGAAATTTAGTACGTGGTGTTAGTATATGGTCTCTAACAACCATGCAAAAATTGGTCCATATCGGTCCATAATTATATATAGCTCCCATATAAACCGATCCCCAGATTTGACCTCCGGAGCCTCTTGGAGGAGCAAAAGTCATCCGATGCGGTTGAAATTTGGTACATTTCGTTAGTATATGGCCTCTAACAGCCATGTAAAAATTGTCAAATTTTATTACTATAGAAAGTTTTGTCAAAATTTCATTTCTATAGAAAGTTTTGTAAAAAGTTTATTTCTATAGCAATGTTTGTCAACATTTTATTTCCATAGAAAATTTTGTCAAAATTTTATTTCTATAGAAAATTTTGTAAAAAAAAGTATTTCTGTAGAAAATTTTGTCAACATTTTATTTCTATAGACAATTTTGTCAACATTTTATTTCTATAGAACATTTTGTCAACATTTTACTTCCATAGAAAATTTTGTCAACATTTTATTTCTATAGAAAATTTTGTCAAAATTTTATTGCTATAGAAAATTTTGTCAACATTTTATTTCCATAGAAAATTTTGTCAAGTTTTTATTTCTATAGAAAATTTTGTCAAAATTTTATTTCTATAGAAAATTTTGTCAAACTGAATTATATACGTATTTAATCGGCCTTTTTTTTGTTTAATATATACCCCTTATGGACTAACTTACAATTTAGAAGACAGTGTTAAAAAGTTTTACGATACCTTGCCATCGGCAAGTGTTATCGCAACCCAAGTAATTCGATTGTGGATGACAGCCTTTAGTAGAAGTTCCTACCCAATCCATGGTGGAGGGTACATAAGATTCGGCCTGGCCGAACTTACGGCCGTATATACTTGTTTTTTTTTTTTAATTTTATTTCTATAAAATTTTTTTTGAAAATTTTATTTCTATAGAAAATTTTATTAAAATTTTATTTCTATAGAAAATGTTGCCAAATTTTATGTCTATAGACATTTTTTGTCAAACTGAATTATATACGTATTTGATCGATCTTTTTTGATTTAATAAATACCACGTATGGACTTACAATTTAGAAGACGGTGTTAGGAGGTTTTAAGATACCTTGCCATCGGCAAGCGTTACCGCAACTTAAGTAATTCGATTGTGGATGGCAGTGTTTCTATGCAATCCATGGTGGAAGGTACATAAGCTTCAGCCTGGCTATATATACTTGGTTTTTTTTTGGCATTTGACCGCGAGGAAAAAACGCCTTTTCACTCAATCGGCAGATTAAAAAAATTATAAAATCGATAAATTTCTTCTACATTGTTTGTATTACAGAAAAAGGTGCTAAAAACTAAAAAAACCTCGTGGAAGTGAGAAAGATGTGAGAGAAAATGCAATTAGCCAGAAAAGATGGTGTTTTTGAGTTGGTCTTTATGAAATTGTTTTTACATCCTAGAAAAGAGTAAACGCTTATCACAAAAATTACATACTTTTCTTCAAAATAAACTTCCTTACAGCGAAAAGCAAATGAGAAACGATCTTTGTTTGTCTAAAATTTCGTTTGGGAGGAAAGAATTATTATTGTGGCCAAAGGAATTTTTCTCCGTGTTTACCAACATACCTGCAATTCCATGAAATTCTTCGCTATAACTTTGCCTGATTTATTTTATTCATCAAGCAAAGACGCCTACTATACCTATATATTTTGAATGCCATTATAGGCTATCGATACATCCATCAGTGTTTACGGAAATTATTTCAACCTATTCATCTACGAAGCAAACAAAGAATAACCAAACAAACACGAAAGACAACTTATAGTCGCTCATAAAATACTCCAGGATTCATTTCAATTACATTTAAATTTCACTGTAAAATTGTATTCCACTTGATTGATTTTCCATCACAAAAGACATCGTTTACCATGGCAAGTAAGTAAGTAAGTAAGAGTCGCGTGATAAAAGGGTTCCATGATTGAAATCATGATGATGAGTTAATCAAGAAGATCGCAAGCAAATTGTTTTCCCATGAAATGAAGCCTTTCATACATGTTCGCTGATAGATTTGCTTGCATGTACAACGATGGATTATACTCGTACTCGTGTAATATGTCCAACTACGGCAGGAATACGATATCAATGGAAATTGGAGGAAAGCTAGCATGAGCCATACCATGACAAATTTGCCTACTGAAATTTAAAATGAGGGATATTGATTCAATATTGATTATTTACAACTCTATTCTCCACACAACATCCATAAATTTTGCTTTAATATTAGGTTTTGAAGTTAAATCGGTTGTTTTTGACTCCCAACATTGATAGCCTCTTAAATTTCAATTGTTCGTTGTCCTAAGAGTCAGAGTGATATCTTATACCATTATCGTTGAATGACCATTATGGGCGACCATTGCTACATATACGAAGAATATATAAATTTTAAAGTAAATTAAGAAAATGATATTGATTTCACTTCTGGGAAAATATTTAAGCCTTTGAAATGTTGGGGTAAAGAAATATTCTGATAGAGTGACATGTTTGAAGGGGCAAATGCATATTATTTAAGGCATTGATTAATTTGTAATATATGCGAACAACAAACAGGTAAATGGAAGGATGGTTCACAAAAGCCGTAGTTTTACCAGAGAAAATAAAATGCAAGTATTTACGGTCGGAAGGTCGGACAGACCAAATCTGACAAACTCACCATCATGTATCAAATAAAATAGATTCCTCCGAAAAGTTGGAAATACTTGGAAATATTTTCAAGTATTGCAGATGGATTTGGTGACTTATACTCTCCTAAGCAGAAAAGTTCAAATGGTACGCTTCCCGTAGTTAATTTCAAAGTTTCTCCATAGAGACTATATTAGAGTCTGGATTTATAAAAACTATTTATACCCTGCGCCACACTGTGGAACATGGTATTATAAGTTAGTACATATATTTGCAACACCCAGAAGGAGACGAGATAGACACATGGTGTCTTTGGCAATAATGCTCAGGGCCGGTCCCTGAGTCGATCTAGCCATGTCCGTCTGTCTGTGAACACATTTTTCTAATCAAAGTCTAGGTCGCAGTTTAAGTCCAATTGCCTTCAAATTTCGCACAAGTTCCTGTTTTGGGTCAGAATAGAACTCTGTTGATTTTGGAATAAATCGGTTCAGATTTTGATATATCTCCCATATATATCTTTCGCCCGATATGCACTTATATGGACCCAGAAGCCAGAGATTTACCCTAATTTCTTGAAATTTTGCACAAACATAACACTTGGTCGTATAGTCAAGTGTGCAAAATTTGATTGAAATCTGCTCAGATTTAGATATAGCTCTCATATATCTTTAGCCCGACATGGACTTCTATGGCCCCAGAAGCCAGAGTTTTACCCTAATTTGCTTGAAATTTTGCACCATGAGAATAAATAATTACTATAGTCAGGTTTGCCAAATTTGATTGAAATCGGTTCAGATTGAGATATAGCTCTCATATATATCTTTCGCCCGATATGGATTTATATGGCCCCAGAAGCCAGAATTTTAACACAATTTGGTTGAAATTTTGCACTAGGAGTACAATTGTTAGTAGCTAAGTGTGCTAAATTTTTTTGAAATCGGTTCAGATTTAGATATATGTAGGATAGGTTAGGTTAGGTGGCAGCCCGATGTATCAGGCTCACTTAGACTATTCAGTCCATTGTGATACCACAGTGGTGAACTTCTCTCTTATCACTGAGTGCTGCCCGATTCCATGTTAAGCTCAATGACAAGGGACCTCCTTTTTATAGCCGAGTCCGAACGGCGTTCCACATTCCAGTGGAGCCACTTAGAGAAGCTTTGAAACCCTCAGAAATGTCACCAGCATTACTGAGGTGGGATAATCCACCGCCGAAAAACTTTTTTGGTGTTCGGTCGTAGCAGGAATCGAACCCACGACCTTGTGTATGCAAGGCGGGCATGCTAACCATTGCACCACGGTGGCTCCCAGATTTATATATAGCTCCCATATATATCTTTCGCCCGATTTTGTGTCATAGGACCACAGAGGTCAAATTTGTAGACCGATGTACGGGAAGTTTTGCACAGGGAGTAGAATTAAAATACTAAGTATGCATGTCAAATTTGGTTGAAATCGGTTCAGATTGCTTCCATATATACGTTTCTCCGATTTGGGTAAAAATAGCCAAACTACCCACATTTTCCTTATAAAATCGACACTGCTAAGTCGAAATCTTGTAAAAACGACTCAATTTTTCCTTTATTTCTAATACATATCTATCGATCGATAAATCATAAATACACTTTTGCGAAGTTGCCTCAAAAGTGGTTCAGATTAAAATGTTTTCCATATTTCCATATTTTTACTAACATACACAGAAAAAAAGCATGCCCGGTTCCAAAGATTTTGTATTTACTTTAACAATTTTGGTATTGATTCCGAGTCAAAGAAGCGGAGAACAATCTATCGACTTTAAACTTGGCACAAGTAGTTGTTATTGATATAGGTCGGATGGTATTGTAAATGGGCCATATCGGTCCACTTTTACGTATAGCCCCCATATAAACGGACCCCCAAATTTGGCTTGCGATTGCTCTAAGAGAAGCAAATTTCATCCGATCCGGCTGAAATTTGGTACATAGTGTTAGTATATGGTCTCCAACAACCGTGCAAAAATTGGTTCACATCGGTCCACTTTTACGTATAGCCTCCAATATAAACGGACCCCCCAATTTGGATTGCGATCGCCCCCCCCCCCCCCCCCCAATTTTGGCTTGCAATTGCTCTAAGAGAAGCAAATTTCATCCGATCCGGCTGAAATTTGGTACATGGTGTTAGGATATGGTCTCCAAAAACCATGCAAAAATTGGTCCACATCGGTCCATAATTATATATAGCCCCCATGTAAACCGATCAGCAGATTTGACCTCCGGAGCCTCTTGGAAGACCAAAATTCTTCTGATTCAGTTAGGTTAGGTTATGTGGCAGCCCGATGTATCAGGCTCACTTAGACTATTCAGTCCATTGTGATATCACATTGGTGAACTTCTCTCTTATCACTGAGTGCTGCCCGATTCCATGTTAAGCTCAATGACAAGGGACCTCCTTTTTATAGCCGAGTCCGAACGGCGTTCCACATTCCAGTGGAGCCACTTAGAGAAGCTTTGAAACCCTCAGAAATGTCACCAGCATTACTGAGGTGGGATAATCCACCGTCGAAAAACTTTTTTGGTGTTCGGTCGTAGCAGGAATCGAACCCACGACCTTGTGTATGCAAGGCGGGCATGCTAACCATTGCACCACGGTGGCTCCCATTTGATTCAGTTGATATTTGGTACGTGGTGTTAATATATGGCCTCAAACACCCATGCAAAAATTGGTCTAAATCGGTCAATAATTATATAGAGGCTCGATATAAAGCGATCCCCAGATTTGACCTCCGGAGCCCCTTGGAAGCACAAAATTCATCCGATACGGTTGGAATTTGGTACGTGATGTTAGTATATGGTATCCACCAACCACGCCGGAATTGGTTCATATCAGTCACCAAGAAACAAAAATCATTCCATAATTATATATAGCCCCCATATAAACCGATCCCCAGATTTGACCTCCGGTGCCTTTTGGAGAAGCAAAATTCATCCGATCTGATTGAAATTTGGTACGTGGTTTTACTATATGATATTTAACAACCATGCCAAAATTCGAATGGTCTTTTGTGAAGCAACTTTTGTTATTGTGAAAAAAGGAAAAAAATGAATTTCGTGTTTTGATAAAATATCGTGTTTTGATAAAAAATTTCTGAAGGGAAAAAATACGGTGGAAGCAAAAACTTGGCATGATAATGAGTTTCCGGACTCTGTCCCAGGGAAATCAACAATAATTGATTGGTATGCAAAATTCAAGCGTGGTGAAATGAGCACGGAGGACGGTGAACGCAGTGGACGCAGTGGACGCCCGAAAGAGGTGGTTACCGACGAAAACATCAAAAAAAAAATCCACAAAATGATTTTGAATGACCGTAAAATGCAGATGATCGAGATAGCAGAGGCCTTAAAGATATCAAAGGAACGTGTTGGTCATATCATTCATCAATATTTGGATATGCGGAAGCTCTGTGCAAAATGGGTGACGCGCGAGCTCACATTTGACCAAAAAACAACAACGTGTTGATGATTCTGAGAGGTGTTTGCAGCTGTTAACTCGTAATACAACCGAGTCTTTCCGTCGATATGTGACAATGGATGAAACATGGCTCCATCACTACACTCTTGAGTCCAATCGACAGTCGGCTGAGTGGACAGCGACCGGTGAACCGCCTCTGAAGCGTGGAAAGACTCAAAAGTCCGCTGGCAAAGTAATGGCCTCTGTTTTTTGGGATGCGCATGGAATAATTTTTATCGAAATACCATCAACAGTGACTATTATATGGCGTTATTGGAGCGTTTGAAGGTCGAAATCGCGGCAAAACGGCTCCATATGAAGAAGAAAAAAGTGTTGTTCCACCAAGACAAAGCACCGTGCCACAAGTCATTGAGAACGATGGCAAAAATTCATGAATTGGGCTTCGAATTGCTTCCCCACCCACCGTATTCTCCGGATCTGGCCCCCAGCGACTTTTTCTTGTTCTCAGACCTTAAAAGGATGCTCGCAGGGAAAAAATTTGGCTGCAATGAAGAGGTGATCGCCGAAACTGAGGCCTATTTTGAGGCAAAACCGAAGAAGTACTACCAAAATGGTAGCAAAAAATTGGAAGGTCGTTATAATCGTTGTATCGCTCGTGAAGGGAACTATGTTGAATAATAAAAACGAATTTTGACAAAAAATGTATTTTTCTTTGTTAGACCGGGGACTTATCAGCCAACCTGTTATGTAAACTTAAACCAAAATTGAAAGAAAACTAAAATGAAATTTTGCCCGAAAATTCAAAAGCTTACAAATTGGAGAATAATTAACTTTTACCAGAATTAAAAGGAATGTTGGTAAAAAATGTGTATAGTGTAAAAATATCTCTATTCTCTATCTTCTAACGCAAAAAAAAAAAAAAACAAAATTTAAAAAAAAAATGTGCTATACAGATGTTCTTTTTCACTATTTTACATTTTATATATATTTTTTTGAGGAATCAATGTTCGTGTACATTTAAGGGTTAATACATTTCGATAGTAAAATAAATATGTACGAGATTAAAATTCTAATTCTGGTTTACAAAATGTTGCTTCCTTCAACTACAACTATTTAAAGGAAATTACTTTTTGACTCCAACTTTGTATCAAAATTTTAATCTAAGAGCAAAACTGTAAAACGCTTGCTTGACTTTGCTCTAAATTTCGATTTTGTTTAAGGAACATAATCAACGTCATCTTATTCACCAACAAATATTTTATTTTCATTTGTAGTGATAAATTTTATTAGCAAAAGTGTGTAATTATTTGTCAATACAGAAGCCAAAGTCCATAAAAAACACCCTCAAACTATGTGCTCACAAAAGAACACACTAAATGGATGTAAAAATACAACTTAAATGCAATAAATATCAACAAATAGACATTAAACAACCTTAACATGAGCCATGAAAGCAAACAGCGGCGAAACCACTAACATTGGGGCCTACCACAAACGGGAGGCTCTTATCACCTCATTTGTTAGAGGAGGAGGCGCCTGCCAAACATTCGTAATTACAAAAGCAAACGGTTTTACCGCACTTGTGTCTCTGGCGTTTAATAGGAGGGCGGCCAAACTGACATAGGTAAACAAACATCGCAAATGGAAAAAACTAACACCAATTTTACACAAAGTTTTTTTTTTTTTGTATAGATTCCCACTAACAAGGAGAGCAAACAGCAGCGAATGTATTTTAACACTTTCGTTTGTACATTTTCACCTCATTGTTTGGGAATGGTGTGCGCAATGCCTAAATCGTTCTAGTATCTCTTTGACAAATTTGCCGTTAACCAGCCGAATCGATTAAATGGAGATAAACGACAAAGTACTGAAAACCAATGAAACACGAAGGTATGCATCATTTGGGTAGACCGAGAGAGATGTTCACCAATGTGGTATCACAATGGACTGAATAGTCTAAGTGAGCCTGATACATCGGGCTGCCACCTAACCTAGCATAACCTAACCTTGGGTAGACCGATATTTACGTTTGTAACACATCAAAATATCGGTTTCCGACAATACACACACAAGACAATTTTTTCTAACGCAATCACGAAATTAATTGATCCAATTAATTTTTTAATTAAAATATCTTCAATCACGAAAATGATAGTATCAATCACATACTTGATTAAAAAATTAATTGATGTTGATTGCAAACTCATTTAAATTTTTCATTAGAAACAATTCTTAACTGACTTTTGGTTTGATTAAAATAAATTTTTAATTAAAAACAAGTATATACGGCCGTAAGTTCGGCCAGGCCGAAGCTTATATACCCTCCACCATGGATTGCTTAGAAACTTCTACTGAAGACTGTCATCCACAATCGAATTACTTGGGTTGCGTTAACACTTGCCGATGGCAAGGTATCTTAAAACTTCCTAATACTGTAATATATACCACCTAGTCCATAAGTGGTATATATTAAACTTAAAAAGGCCGATTAAATACGTTAATAATTAAGTTTCTATAGAAATAAAATATTCTATAGAAATAAAATTTTGACAAAATAAAATTTTGACAACATTTTCTGTAGAAGTAAAATTTGGACAAAATTTTCTTTAGAAATACGATTTTAATAAAATTTTCTATAGAAATAACATTTTGACAAAATTTTCTATAGAAATAAAATTATGACAAAATTTTCAAAAGATTTAAAATTTTGACAACATTCTCTATAGAATTAAAATTTTGACAACATTTTCTATAGAAATAAAATTTTGCCAATATTTCTATAGAAAAAATTTTATAGAAATAAAATTTTGACAAAATTTCCTACAGAAATAAAATTTTGCTAGATTATTTTTGGCTCGAGTGGCAACCATTATTATGAACCGATATGGACCAATTTTTGTGAGATTGGGGATCGGCTATATATAACTATTGACCGATATGGACCAATTTCGGCATGGTTATTAGAGATTTCAACCGGATCGGATGAATTTTGCTCCTCTGAGATGCTCCGGAGTTCACATCTGGGGATCGGTTAATATGGGGGCTATATATAATTATGGACCGATATGGACCAATTTTTGCATGGTTGTTAGAGACCATATACTAATACCATGTACCAAATTTCACCCGTATCGGATGAAATTTGCTTGTGTTTGAGGCTTCGCAAGCCAAATCTGGGGACCGGTTTGTATGGGGACTATATATAATTATGGACCGATGTGGGCCAACTTTTTCAAGGTTGTTAAGGACCATATACCAACACCATGTGCCAAATTTCAGCCGGATCCGATGAAATTTGCTTCTCTTTGAGGCTCCGCAAGCCAAATCGGAGGATCGGTTTATATGGGGGCTATATATAATTATTGACCGATATGGACCAATGTTTGCATGGGTGTTAGAGACCATATACCAACACCATGTACCAAATTTTAGCCAGATCGGATGAAATATGCTTCTCTTATAGGCTCTGCAAGCCAAATTTGGGGGTCCGTTTATATGGGGGCTATACGTAAAAGTGGACCGATATGGCCCATTTGCAATACCAGCCGACCTACATCAATAACAACTACTTGTGCCAAGTTTCAAGTCGATAGCTTGTTTCGTTCGGAAGTTAGCGTGATTTCAGCAGACGGACGGACGGACGAACGGACGGACATGCTCAGATCGACTCAGAATTTCACCACGACCCAGAATATATATACTTTATGGGGTCTTAGAGCAATATTTCGATGTGTTACACACGGAATGACAAAGTTAATCCATGGTGGAGGGTATAATAAACAATTTCCATTACTTTTTAACTGACTAAATATTCCGAGGTTGAATAATAAGTTAATTGTATCAATTAAATTTTAATGATTGATGTAATTAACTTAATGTTTCTTTATTGATTAAAAAGTAAATTGCATCAATTAAGTTATTAATTGGAAAGAGTTTCAACTTCAATCAACATTTTTATTTGAAATATTTTAGTGATGTGTTTTTCTTTGTATCTACATTGAATTTATCTAATATGAAAGATTATTTAACCTAACTTTTAGGACACGCTTTTTTTCAATATTAAGGACAGATTTCTTTAAAATAATGATATTTTAATAATAAGAAAGTTTATAATCTTGACTTCAAAAAAAAAAATTATTAATTTAGGACATGATTCTTGGTAATTTGCGTCCCTCCGTTAAAGTCCCATGACTTTGAAGTGCAAATTTAGGACACGCAAATTTCTCTCTATTTTAAAAAAGCCATATCTTTGGCTCGGAATCAAAACCAAAATTCATAAGGGAAGGTGAAAATCGTTGAATCCAAATAAACTTTTTGAGAATATGTATATAAAATATGTTTGTATGTTCCGGGTAAGCTTGGAAACGGCTGAACCGATGTACTACAAATTTTCAGACAACGTGAAAATAGAGTTCCCCAGTTTTTGATGTCATGCAGGGGGACCTCCCACATGCCAGAATTTTTGACCAAAGAAATGCGATTTGCTAACATTTTTCAGGAAAAGTTTGGGGTGGCATATAGACAAAGATCCGCTCCTTATTTTCGATTTTTGGTCGGGGAGGGGGGCCTCTTTTTTCGAGTTTTTATATCCTCCACTATAAAATATATATATATATATATATATATATATATATATATATATATATATATATATATATATATATATATATATATATATATATATATATATATATATATATATATATATATATATATATATATATATATATATATATATATATATATATATATATATATATATATATATATATATATATATATATATATATATATATATATATATATATATATATATATTCTGAGTCGTGGTGAAATTCTGAGTCGTTCTAGCGATGTCCGCCAGTCCGTCCGTCCGTTGAAATCACGCTAACCTCCGAGCAAAGCAAGCTGTCGACCTGAAACTTGGCACAAGTAGTTGCCATTGATGTAGGTCGGCTGGTATTGCAAATGTACCATATCGGACCACGTTTATATATAGACGCGATATAAATCGACCCCATGATTTGGCTTGCAGAGGCTCTAGGAGGAGCAATCGTGCAAAAATTGGTTCATATCGGTCCATAATTATGTATAGCCCCCATATAAACCCATCCCCAGATTGGATTTTCGGGCCTTCTGGGAGGTGCAAAATTTTGTTAGTATATGGCCTCTAATAACCACGCAAAACTTTGTTCATATCGGTTCATTATTATAAAAAGCTCCCATATAAACCGATCCCCCAGACTTGGCTTGCGGAACTTCGTCGAGGTAAAATGTCATCCGTTCCGATTAAATTTAGTATGTGGTGTTCGTATACGGTTTTTAACAACCAAGCAAAATTTGGTTCATATCGGTCCATAATTGTATATACTCCCCATATAAACCGATTCCCAGATTTGATTTTCGGAGCCTCATTCGATCCGGGTTAAATTGCATGGGTGGTGTTAATATATGGCCTTTAACTTCTATGCAAAAATTAGTCCAAATCGGTATAAAACTATATATAGGCCCCATATAAACCGCTCCCCAGATTTGATTTCCCGCGCTTCCTACAGGTGCAAATTCCACCCGATCTGGTTGAAATTTAGCCCACTAATAACCGTGCAAAAATTGGTTCATACAGGATCATAATTTGTAACAAGTCTCCTCCATATAAACCGATCAAGAACTTAATTGTTTTTTTTTTTTTTTTTTTTTTTTTTTGTATTTGTATAACATTTTATTATATTATTATTAATTCATTTTTACAAATTAATTATATATATATATTTATAAAAATATTTGTAGCCTCAGCGCCATAATGGCATTATTGAGGCAATCTGGCAACATTTAAACTGTTAATGAAGTCAAAATTCAATTACAACATATTTCATTAAAAGAAAAAAAAAAAAAAAGAAAATAAATAATAATAATACTAATAATAATAATTTTAAATCTTGTTCTATTATATTTAGCATAAATTCAAATTCTGCTTATTCCCATCATCATATTATAAGCATTTCAATATTGTCAATTAGATGACGCTTTAATCTTTGTTTAAATATTGATATCGATTGTGCATCTTTAACATACAATGGCAAATCATTATATTCCATGCTTCCCATAAATTCGATTCTCTGCTTTGACATTTCCAAGCGACACCTGACAACGTACAAATTCATATGATTTCTTGTATTTATACCATGATTACTCTGGCGAAATCTTATGGTATGAAATCCTATATTGTGCAAAACTTTATAAACGTACGTTAAAATCTGCATTTTGAATAATCCATATATAGGTAAAATAGTTTTGGCTACATCTTTATACAAGGACAATGTCGAATATGTTCTTGGAAGATTAAAAATTATTTTTAGTGCTTTATTCTGAATTATTTGTATTGATTTTAGATCAGCGTTCCGTTTGTGACCATAAATTAAGGACAAATAATTGATTTTACTTTGAATGAGACATTCGTAAACCTTCATCTTTGTGCTCTCAGTGAGTTTATTTTTAAGTTTGTAAAGTATTCCAAGAATAGGAGAAATTTTACTTCTTAATTCTTGTATATGTTTGCTCCATGACAAATTATTTTGGAGATAAACACCCAAGTATTTAACTACCTTAACTTCTCTGATCTCATTTCCTTCCAACATAATAATATTGTCACTACTTTGTGACTGATGTGGTCTAAACCGCATCAACTGCGTCTTATTTAAATTCAGTTTGAGTTTGTTTAATTTCGCAAATTCCGAAACAATGTTAGCATCATGTTGAATATTATCTAAAAGTACACTATCTATCTTAGACGGGTAAAAAATGCACAGATCATCAGCATACATATATATTCTTCCTCTCAAATTAAGGTTGTTTAAATCATCAATATAAATCTTAAACAGTAGAGGCCCCAGAACACTGCCCTGGGGAACGCCATGTTTAATAATACCCATTGAACTTCTACCGTTATTTATCTGCACATATTGTACTCTATCCCTCAAGTAACTTCTAAAAAATGCTAACTCTCTTCCCCTAATTCCATAAAATGACAGCTTTTCCAACAAAATTCCATGATCAACTAGATCGAATGCCTTAGAGAAATCATAAAACATTCCCCCAACTGTAGAATAACCTTCGTCAAAACAGGAACATATATAATTAACAACATTCACTACGGCTTCGTCAGTTCCACATCCCTTTCTAAAGCCATATTGATTATTTGATAAAAGCTCTTCTTGAAGCAAATACTCACTCAGCTGTTTATATATTATCCTTTCAAATATCTTATCTATAACCGGCAAAAGAGCAATAGGCCTATACATCTCAACGTTAGTAGACTTTTTTTCTTTCGGTATTGGTAAAATTTTCTGCACCTTAAGAACCTGGGGATACACATGACTTCTAACCAAGCTATTAAATATTTCTACCAAATATGGTAACAATTCATCGCAACACTCTACCAAAACATTTGGTGTTATAGAGTCATGACCAGGAGATTTATTCCTATCTAACTGCAAAATGAACTCTCGAACCTCATTCTCAGTAGTTTCATATAGCTGAAAAGTATTTGAGTGATGCCTTATGGATCTGAATGAATTCCAACTATCTCCAGGAAGCGCACTGATTTGACTCTTCAAAACTTCCACAGAATTGAGGAAGTAGTTATTAAATTCTTCAGCCTTAATACTATCTTCCGTAATATCTCTACCTTGACTATCTCTCAATGTGATATC
Source organism: Haematobia irritans (assembly GCF_050003625.1). NCBI lineage: Eukaryota > Metazoa > Arthropoda > Insecta > Diptera > Muscidae > Haematobia > Haematobia irritans. The sequence continues at coordinate 159,730,705 of NC_134397.1, read as the reverse complement.
TTGTCTTTTATTTCGACCTAAAGACTGATTTAAAAACTGCCAACACTTCCTTGCATCTTTCTCAAATTTACTTAGGTTATCATAGTAGTAGTTATTCATGTTTTCCCTTGTAGCCCTTTTAATCACTTTACCAATCCTCCTTAAGCTATCGTCGGAGTATACATTAGGATTTTGTCTTCTTTGTTTGAGAAGTTTCCTTTTAAACTTTATCAATGACTGAATATTCAGATTTACCCATGGCGCAATACAATTTTTTATCAGTTCTCTCCTCTTAGTTACCTTCGTAGAATTTGAAATGGCATTTGATATACAAGAAATTACATTAGAAAGATCACTTGACGGATTTCCACTGAGCACTAAAGATTGAAAATCCCGGCGAATGTGCTCTCTTAACAATTCATAGTCACAAAGTGCTTTTGTTTTTACTATGCTATCCCTCAACGTATGTTTGCAGTCTATAACGCAATGAATAAAATTATGGTCAGATATGTGGCATTCAATTGAATCAATTTTCAATTTATCCGGCAAGTTACTAAAAACATTATCTATTGATTTGCCACTCAGAGGTCGAGTGACAAGACTATGGCAATTTCTAACATCAAACGATTCAATTAATACTCTCACATCTTCCGACGCAGCGTTGCTAAGAAAGTCAACATTAGAATCCCCAACCATTACTATTGGACTACGGGCAAACCGAACAAGAATATTTTCTAAATAATTCATGAACTGATTAAGAGAGCATTTCTGCGATCTATAGAAGGACATTACTTTTAATGACTTCGCAAGAAAATTGTGACTCGGAAGAGTCATTAAAATACACTCTATGTAGTTGCTACTTTCACAAACCTCAACATTATACGAGATACCATATCGAATGTACATCGAAGTGCCACCGTAAGAGTCGCTTCTACAACAGTGAATATTTTCATATCCCGGTATTTGATAAAGGTCAATCACTTCATTATTAAGCCAAGTTTCCTGAATACAGATTATCGCAGGTAGTATGGGAAAATTAGACAAAGAAGTTTTAAACTTATTGAACTTAGAAATTGAAGAAATGCTTCTAATATTGATGGACATAATTATTAAATTATTAACATCAGAAATCGCAAAATCAGATTCAAATGAATTAAATGATTTAAAATATTTATTTATAAACAAAAAGAAATATTAATTAAAAAAAATGGCAATAGTAATATTACAATATCAAAAAATAAGATTTTATATGTTTGGGGATAAATAATCCATATTATTAGCCTCATCACTATCATCCGATACTTCAACATTTTGTACAGTTCGGGACCTTCTGGTAGTTGTTGATTGTAATAAAATTTCATCTACTTCATCTTCACTGTTTATTACTCTTGGTTTAGACAGTTCGCTTCTTTTTGCAAAAACTTTTCCACCGGCAGCGTACACTCTCCTAAATCCAACTGATTTTAAAGCTTTTGCGTGATTGAGCAAACCAAGTGTTTCTTTACTAAGAAAGTCATTTACAAAAATTGATTTCGTTTCTTCGTTCGCACCCAGTTTCATTTTTGCCGACATCACTTTTTGCTTCGCTGCTTTTGTTTCAAACTTTGCCACAACCATTTTTTTCTTGCTTTCCTTTTTTCCGATATAATACGCAGCTTCAAAATCTTCTGGTTTCAAGTTTACTTCCACTTTCTTCATAATATCTATGACCGATTCCACTGCATTTGACGAATTTACGTTTTCAATTCCGCTTATTAAACAATCATTTCTTACGCGGTGGTCATTTAAAAATTTTACAGTTTTTTTTAATTCATTGTTTTCTGCTTTTAATATATTAGTTTCTTTTCGCATTGCGTCTATTTGTTTTTTGTTCTCTTTTATTCCTTTCAAAACATCATCAAACTTCTGTGACATGAACAACATTGACTCTTGCAATGAATCCAGCTGATTTAACTTATTGAGAGCATCCAGCTGATCAAGTTTACTGAGCTTTGTTTTTATTTCTTTTAACTCGCTCTCTATATTTCCATCACATCCTTTGTTACACATGAAGCACACATATTCTTCTTTGTCATCAGACATTAGTTGATCAAATTGACGTTTGTCTATCATGGTACACATAGCATGCAATGTTTTTAAGCATTTATCACATTCTATTGCTTCCTCATTTTCTTTAACAGGCAATTTACATCTACCACAAAAAATAGTTGGCGTTTTAACACTTCTACGCTTTGTTTGGGGCATTTTTCATATGTTTCAAACAGTTTTCGTTTTACTTAATGAACAGATGATATTTAAGCCGTTAAATGATTTGTATAGCCTGTATTTTTCAATAATTTAAAATGATTTGACGGAGCACTTGAAATGTGATGTTTATTCACGATGAGTTGCCAGATTATATTTTTTTATGTATATATTTTTTATGTATATTTTTTATGTATATATAATCTACCTCCATATGGGTTAAGACAACCCAAGTAATTCTTTAGTAGAGCTTTCTATTGTGGATGGTACATAAGAATCGGCCTGGCCGAACTTATAGCCGTATATATAGTACCGTGAAAAAACAAAATTTTTTAGTATGTTTATGTTAGTCTGATATCACAACAGGCTGGGTTTTCGTCCAAATCAATTACTTTATATTAATTACAATTTTAAATGCGAGCTAATTGGACTTGAAGATTAATGAAAAAAAAAATTTTAGTTGAAATTGACAGAGGAAATTTGCAAAGTGTAGGGTTGTCTCTGGACAAAAAAACCCTGACGTTCCTTTTTTAAAACAATATAGCATTACCCAAACTATTACTATTTTGACAAAATCTCCTAAAGAAATAAAATTTTTCAAAAATTTCCTAATGAAATAAAATTTTGACAACATTTTCTATAAAAAAAATAAAATTTGGACAAATTTTTTTTTAGAACAATTTGACTATAAAAATAAAATGTTGACAAAATTTTCTATCGAAAAATTTGACATTTTTCTACAGAAATAAAATTGTCAAAATTTGAAATTTACAAAGTTAAGGGTTAAAAAAATCTGACGTCCCTTTTTTAAAACAATATAGCAAAACCTAAACTACTCCGATTTACTTGAAATTTTAATATGCAACGTGGCGACTCCATTAAAAAGATGTGTATGCTGTTCTTCGTGGTTTCGTCATATTCTACGACCCATATGTACCGGAGCATTAGGAACGGTCGAAGAAACATATTGACTAGTCAAACTCACGTTCCGACGAAGGTGAAATTGCTACATCCGCCGAATTGGTGATGACCACCCCTCCCATAACTTGCAAAATGTTTTGTTTATCGTTCAAACATTGAAGTGTCATCTGATTGTATTAATTTTTCGCTTGCCTACACAGATATAATCGCTTTTGCATATAATTTTTTTTTTTTTGCCTATGGTATTTATATCGGTGATGAGAATAAACATCTAAACCAACAATAAAGCCATTTAATTGAATCGTAATCGGTGTGATAACGCATTTATTGTAGAACAAAAAAACATTTCTAGTTAATTAATATAAATAATTATATTCAATTATAACACATTACTTTAAGTTGCCTGCTATTGTCAGATGAACAAATTGGCTAGTTTTAATGAACATGTTGAAGTATAATTTGTAACTAAAAGTAGTAGCAGTATTAAAATTAAAATTAATTAGAGTATGTACATATATGACCCCAAATAGCTTAAACAACAAATATATAGGTTCATATATTCGGCCAACCCGAATTTGAAATGGTGGTTCATTATCATTCTTATACCTCTAACCGGAGCATAGGACGCTAAAAATAAGCTCACTCGGTTTGGAGCTAAGTGGACCCCAGATTAATCCGATACAACCATTCCGCCTTCCGTTAATCGTTTCTCAGTTTTTCTAGATCTTTCTCAGTTTTTCTAGATCTTCTTGGATGAACGGAATCCAACCACGTTTTCTACAGTTGGTAGAATTCTACCAAAAATGGTAATTTTTTTATTTTTTTGGTAGAATTCTTGATATTTTGGTAGATCTTGACAAAATTTTCTATAGAAATAAAATTTTGACAAAATTTTCGATGGAAATAAAATTTTGACTATATTTTCTATAGAAATGAAATGCATACAAAATTTTGTATAGAAATAAAATGTTGCCATTTTCTACAAAACTTATATAGACTAGATTTTCTATAGAATTAAAACTGTGACAAAATTTTCTATAGAAATAAAATTTTGAAAAAAGTTTCTATAGAAATAGAGTTTAGAAAAAAATTCTATAGAAATAAAATTTTGACAACATTTTTTATAGAAATAACATTTTGACAAAATTTTCTATACAAATAAAATGTTGACAAAATTTTCTAAAGAAATAAAATTTTGACAAAATTTTCTATATAAATAAAATTTTGACAAACATTTCTTTAGAAATAAAATCTTAACAAAATTTTCTATAGTAATAAAATTTTGACAAAATTTTCTATACAAATAAAATTTTATTAAAATATTTCATAGAAATAACATTTTGAAAAAAAAAAATATAGAAATAAAATTTTGACAATTTTGAAAAAATTTTCTATACAAATAAAATTTTATTAAAATATTTCATAGAAATAACATTTTGAAAAAAAATATAGAAATAAAATTTTGACAATTTTGACAAAATTTTCTTTAGAAATAAAATTCTGAGAAAATTTTCTAAAGAAATACAATTTTAATAAAGTTTTCTATAGAAATACAAGTTTAATAAAATTTTCTACAGATATAAAATTGTGACAAAATTTTTATAAAAATAAAATTTTGACAAAATTTAAAAAAAAATAAAATTTTGACAAAATTTTCCTAAAATGTTGACAAAATTTTCTACAAAAATAAAATAACATATTGACAACATTTTCTATAGAATTAAAATTTTAACAAAATTTCTACAGAATTACAATTTTGACAAAATTTTCTATAGAAATAAAATTTTGACAAAATTTGCTAGCGAAATAAAATTTTGACAAAACTTTTTAAAAAATAAAATTTTGACAAAATTTTCTATAGAAATAACATTTTGACAAAATTTTCGATAAAAATAAAATTTTGACAAAATTTTCTACAGAAATAATATTTTCTATAGAAATAACATTGTGAAACAAATTTTAGAGAAATAAAAATTTTACAAAATTTTCTACAGAAATAAAATTGTGACCAAATTTTTATAAAAATAAAATTTTGACAAAATTGTCCATAAAATGTTGACAAAATTTTGCTAAATATTTCTAGTGAAATAAAATTTTGACAAAATTTTATGTAGAAATTAAATTTTTACAAAATTTTCTTAGAAATAACATTTTGACAAAATTTTCGATAAAAATAAAATTTTGACAAAATTTTCTATAGAAACAAAATTTTCTAGTGAAATAAAATTTTTGACAAAATTTTATATAGAAATAAAATTTGACAACATTTTTCACAGAAATAACATTTTGACAAAATTTTCTATACAAATAAAATGTTGACACAATCAAGGCCGTAGCCAGGATTTTAATTCGTGGGGGGGTTCAACTTAAAAAAAATATTCATATAATCTCATGTGTAGAAAATTTTATTTATGCATAGGTATGTATACAATATTTTTACAATATTAAATTGAGCCGACGGGCTTTTTGGGCAGCAAATAAATCAATTACTTCTTCAGTCGGCAAATTTATTCGGCGATGAACCGACATTAATGCCAATCCATTGAGTCTACTCTCGCTAGTCGAATTTCTAAGATATGTCTGTAATCTCTTCATTGTTGAAAATGAAAGTTCGGATGAGTACGTAGTAACTGCAGGGATGGAAAATGCAGTACTATAGTACTTTTTTCAATACTTTTTCACACCGGTCAGTACCGTAGTACCCCCGCGAATGATTTAGTACCTTTTGTGTAGACATTTTGGAGTCGATATCAGATTTATGGTACAATATCTTTGACAAAATATTTTAATATTTTGAGAAAGTCTTTATCAACCTTATTTGCTAATAGTCTTTTACAAATATGGCAAAACAGACATAGACATGTTCATGTGGGAAAAAAATCTCTATTTTGTAAAAGACATAGTCAAAAACAGGATTTTATTGATCTTCAAGAATGTTTTAGTCGAAAAAAGAATGCCATTCTATATTATCGATTTTTTATTTCGGTAGAAAATGTTGTCAAAATTTTATTTCAATTGAAAATTTTGTAAAAATTTTATTTCTATAGGAAATTTTTGCAAAATTTTATTTCTATAGAAAAAATTTTGCAACATTTTTTTACAGAATTTTTTTGCAAAATTTTATTTCTATAGAAAATTTTTGCAAAATTTTATTTATATAGAAAATTTTGTCAAAATTTTATTTATATAGAAAATTTTGTCAAAATTTTATTTTCTTTAAAATTTAGTCTCTTGACAATAATTTTCCAGTGAAATTTTTGTAAAAAGTACCTTTCCGCTCAAAAAATACCTTTTTTGTACTTTCTTAAAAATTGTATTTTCCATCCCTGAGTAACTGGCAAATTGACCAAAATTTTTAAAAGAATATGCACGTTTGGAAATATCTCTTTATTGCACTCTCCAAGTGCTTCCATCGCTGAATTAGGCAGGTTCTTTTCGCAGGTTTTGCGCCATTTCATTTACAAATGTGTGTTTGGCTATTTCGTTGTTGTTGCTATGGCTAAACAAAGCGAGTCATGTTCACAAAAAGAACAACAAACACAAATAAAAAGCAGAAAGACATTTTCCAAAAATGAAATTTGTGGTGCGAGAACAAAAACAATTTGTTTTTTCGGCCGTCGTTTGACGGACTTTTCAACTAGTATTCTATGATTTGTGCAAGTTTTATAGGTAAGCGTTTTTCAAAATAAAACCTCCAGCTTTTCTTCAACATCTTCGATAAGATTTTTCTATGCAGCTAAAAATATATATTTATTTATATAAAAATATTCATTCATTTCGTGGGGGGGGGCGGGGGGTTTGATCACCCTCATCACTCCCCCCCCCCCCTGAATACGGCCTTGGACACAATTTTCTAAAGAAATAAAATTTTGACAAAATTTTCTAAAGAAATAAAATTTTGACAAAATTTTCTGTAGAAATAAAATTTTGACAAAAATTTCTATAGAAATAAAATCTTAACAAAATTTTCTATAGAAATAACATTTTGAAAAAATTTTCTATAGAAATAAATTTTTGATAAAATTGTCTATAAAAATAAAATTTTGACACAAATTTCTGTAGAAATAAAATTTTCATAAAAATGTCTATAGAAATAAAATTTTGACAAAAATTTCTGTAGAAATAAAATTTTGATATAATTTTCTACAGAAATAAAGTTTTGAGAAAATTTTTATAAAAACATAGAAATACAATTTTGAGAAAATTTTCTAAAGCGTGATACGGTCAAAATTTGGTCAATATAAACTTGACGTATTTCTTTCAATTTTGCATTTAAAAAATCTGAACACCCCTCATTTTGAAGGTGTGTGTGTGTAGAATGATGCTCTTATTTTGATTTTGGAAGTCACTCTTCAGTTGTCAAAATGCCGGCCAAGCAAGAAGAGCAGCGTATCAAAATTTTGTTCGCTCGTGAATATCGGAGCTACTCGCACGCAAAGCTGGCAAAATCGCTAAAAGTTGCCAAATCAACCGTTACAAATGTAATTAAAGCGTTTGGGGAACGTTTGTCGACAGCCAGGAAGTCTGGATCGGGGGGAAATCGAAAACCGGAAGCCGCTGAGACGACAAAGAGAGTTGCCGGTAGTTTCAAGCGAAACCCTAACCTCTCTCTTCGAGATGCCGCAAATAAGCTGGGTGTATCGTCTACAACCGTGCATCGAGCCAAAAAACGAGCCGGACTATCGACTTACAGGAAGGTAGTGACTCCAAATCGCGATGATAAACAAAATACGACGGCCAAAGCGCGATCCCGGAGGCTGTACACGACGATGCTGACGAAGTTTGACAGCGTGGTAATGGGCGACGAAACCTACGTCAAAGCCGACTACAAGCAGCTTCCAGGACAGGAGTTTTATACGGCAAAAGGAAGGGGAAAAGTATCAGATATTTTCAAGCACATGAAACTGTCAAAGTTCGCAAAGAAATATCTGGTTTGGCAAGCCATCTGTACCCGTGGCTTGAAAAGCATGAAAATGAAAATGAAAATCATTGCCTCCGGGACTGTCAACCAAGAAATTTACGTGAAAGAGTGTTTGAATAAACGTCTGCTGCGTTTCCTGAAGAAACACGGTTGTTCCGTACTGTTTTGGCCGGATTTGGCATCTTGCCATTACGGTAAAAAGGCCATGGAGTGGTACGCCGCCAACAACGTGCAGGTGGTTCCCAAGGACAAGAACCCTCCCAACACGCCAGAGCTCCGCCCAATTGAGAAATACTGGGCTATTGTCAAGCGGATCCTAAAGAAGACCAAAAAACAGGACGAGCAGCAGGCAAACTGGCTTTCTGCGGCGAAGAAGGTGGCTGTACAAAATCTGATGGCAGGTGTCAAGCGTGAGGCCCGGCAATTCGGATTTGGAAAAGCGAAAGCCTAACTGAATATTTTTCCTGAATTTTATACTAATTGAACTTGAAAAAGAAATTTAATTTGATTTTTTAAATAAACGATTTCACCGATTTACACGCGTTTTCCCTTGACCAAATTTTGACCGTATCACCCTTTATAAAAATTAAAGTTCGACAAAATTGTCGAAAGAAACGAAGATGTTGTTAAATAACACAGCTCTTTAAAAATATAAGTTTAACAAAATCAAAAAATCCATAACAAATGACGGAAGCCATGAATATGTAAAAAGGTCCGAATGACATCACATTCATAGAGATTTCAATCCTTTGTTATTGTTGTATCAAAAATTTATTTTATGAGTTTTTATTTGACTAGAAAATTATACATATTTGAGAATATAAAGTAGGGAGTTTTTTTTTTTTTTTGGTTTTATCCCTATTAACATATGAAAACACAAATACAGTTCAACGCCCATAATATTAACATACACCCACATATTTAGCTTAATATTCCTTTGACCATATATGACAATAGTTACACACTGACCCTTTTCAAAATTTTTAATGGATTTTCATAGACAGTTTTCGCCCCTTTTTGTATGGAGCTGTTAACAATCGACAACAAAACCACATGTGGGGAGTGACATTTAAAATTGATATACACTGAAGTAAATTCTTCTCTGTTTGTTGATAAAGTTATAAAATATATATTGAAATTAAAGCTTTAACCTTCCATCATGGAAAAAATAGGGGATACAATACGTTTGGTGTCCCATTTATAAGATATTGATTTTAAGCCACATAAAGTAGTGGTCATGAAGAATATGGACAGACCAAGTTCCTTGACTTCATATATCGTTATAGCTCCCTAAAGAGCAATCACCATGGTTGACAATTAATTTCTTCTTGAACACGGATATATGATTTTCAATGTTCCTCCAATGCCAAGAAAATCGCCGGATGGTGTTAAAAGTCCTGCTTGCAGACAAAAAAAAATAGTATGTGTCAAATTACAGTCTAGATGTCAAATCGGGGAATTGGTTTATATGGGGGCTATATCGAAACCTTGACTCAACACTGAAAAATATTGTCATAAAATACAAATGCGGATTCTTCTTAGCATAGAAAACGCACTTCTCCGATATAAAGTTTTTTTTTCCTTGACCAAAAGCCGACAAGCTTTTCAATAAAGTCGTTTTGTCAAAACAAAGCGTCGCCAAAAGAGTAGTGAAAATATTCCTTTCGGATCCGGAAGTAGCGCAAAATTTGCGCAGAAACGATGAATTTGACATGGGCTTGTCATAGGGTGGATGTCCACCATTTCAGCAGTCGTTGCACTTAATTTGCATCACTTTTTAGGGTGTGATCCGAATTCAGTATTTTGGATGTGAATTAAAACAAGTATATACGGCCGTAAGTTCGGCCAGGCCGAATCTTCTGTACCCTCCACCATGGATTGCATAGAAACTTGTACTAAAGACTGTCATCCACAATCGAATTACTTCGATTGCGGCAACACTTGCCGATGGCAAGGTATCTTAAAACGTCTTAAAAACGTCTTCTCAATTATAAGTTAGTCCATACGGGGTATATATAAAACAAGTAAATAAAGTAGAAAGTCGGGCAGGGCCGACTGTATCATACCCTAAACCACCCTTACTGAATTAGTAATCATAAGCATTTGTGGGCTAACATTGATATAGGTCTGGAAGATATACCGCAGTTGCATATTTACGAAAATTAAGGGGTACATGTCGATGGGTGCTTTGTGTCAATCTGACTATAGCTCATAGTCAGTGTTGCCAGGGAAAATGTTCGGTTTACCCTATAAGGACAAAAAAAGTTCCCTACTTTCCCATACATTCCCAAACAATTTTCCCTACACAATTTTCGTTAAATTTAAACAAATTTTACAAAACAAAAATGGTTCTAAGTACTTTATTCTCTTAAAATGCAACGTATATAACCTAGAAAATAAATTTGTATTACCACCACGGTTGCCACAGTTGGTAGAATTCTACCAAAAAAGTTTTTTTTTTTTTTTTTGTTAAATCTCTATAGTAATAAAATTTTGGAAAAAGTTTTTATAAACAAATTTTTTTGAGAAATTTTTCTATAGAAATAAAATTTTGACAATAAATTCTATAGAAATAAAATTTAGAGAAAATATCCATAGAAATAAAATTTTGAGAAAACTTTTTATAGAAATAATATTTTGAAAAAAATTTCTATAGACATACAATTTTGACAAAATTTGCTATAGAAATAAAATATTGACAAAATTTTATACAGGAATAAAGTTTAAAATTTTGTTAGATTATTTTGGCACGAGTGGTAACTGTTGTTACCACACATAGTTAAAGATCAAGCCCTTGCCGTCTTCTAATTTCCTCCTCTGAGCCACCAAAATGTAAAAATTATTACAAATTGTGTTGAGTGAAAATGTCCCTACATTGTGGCCCTACGTCCTAAAAGATGCTAAATATTAGAAAAAACATACACGGAAAGAAAAAAAAAAGGTTGGAAAACGTGTACCGAAAAGGATTTTCTTTTGTTAGAGTTTTTTGAATTGCTTCGAAAATTTTAAACTTTTATCACCAAAAAAATTCGTTTGTTACAGTCCATTTCGTTTATATTAACACTGTTCTTTTCTGGCTTTAGGTCTTTAATAAGACACATTTTACAGTTCATAGTAAAAATTTAATATAGTAGAATGTAATGTTGAACATTTTTTCTGAATCTTCCGAACATATCTGGAATATATGAAAAAAAAAAAAAACAAAAAAACTTTGGTCGAAGCAGGGATCGAACCCACGACCCTTGGCATGCAAGTCGGAAGTGGCAACCACTGCTCCACGGTGCCAAACTAAATGTTTGTTTCTGTTAAATAAACTTTGTTTATTCGGTTCGTGGGCGCCGCAAGCTATGCTATATAAATATAACTTATATGGATATTTATATATTGATGACCATAACAGGTACATAGCTCAGTGGTTAGTGTGATGGCTTACAAAGTACATGGTCCGCGGTTCGATTCTCCGTCCAGGCGAAAGGTAAACAAATTTTAAAAATTTAAAAAATCGTATAATTTCTTCTACACTGTTGGTATTACAGGAAAAGGTGTTAAGAACTAAAAAACCTCGTGGATGTGAGGGCAAATGCAATTGGCAAGAAAACAATGTGTTTTTTTAGTTTGTCTTTATGAAATTGTTTTTACATCCTGGAGAAGAATAAACGTTTATCACAAAAAGTATATACTTTTCTTCCAAATACACTTCCTTACTGCGAAAAGCAAATGAGAAACGAACTTTGTCTAAAATTTCGTTTGGGAGGAAAGAATTATTTTTTTTGCGTGTATAGAGGACTGGATCTAGCAAACTTTGAGTAAGATCGGTTAATAACTGAGGGTTCTATGGAAAATTTGGGAAAATCGGGCTATACATATATATGGGAGCTATATCTCAATCTGAACCGATTTCGATGAAATTTTGCACATACAGTTAGTGCTATATAAAATTACATTAAGCCAACTTTGGGTACTATCGATTGATAAATAAGGGTTTTATAGCCAAATTTAGAAAAATCGGGCGGTACATATATATGGGGGCTGTAGCTAAATCTGAACCAATTTCCATGATTTTTTTTTTCACATATAGTTAGTGCTATAGAAGATTACATTTGGCCAACTTTGAGTACTATCGGTTGATAAATAAGGGTTTTATGGCTAAATTTTGAAAAATCGGGCGGTACATATATATGGGAGCTATAGCTAAATCTGAACTGATTTCGATGATTTTTTTGCACATATACTTAGTGCTATAGAAGATTATAGTTACACGGTTGAAAAAGACTGTTTTTCATATGCTTGGCTATAAACATTATATGTTTGGAACACAAATTTTTAAACACAATATTTTTGAGTGCAAGCATATAATGTTCATAAACTAGCATAACATGTTTGGGACATATATGTTAATATGTTAGAACGTATTATGTTTGGGACATAAAATGTTTGTAAATATAATATGCTTGAATGCAAACATATATTAATTTAGAAATAGACTATAAACATATATGTGTTTAGTAGCTTGGAGCGCTATTTAACAGGGAGCGATATTGAATTAAGTTGGTGGTTGTTGCTTGTTATTACAAAATGAACATTTTATTTTTCCTTGGGCAATTGATCAGCTACTTCTTTGATCCTTACAAACTGTGTGGTCCGCTGTTCGAATCCCCGTCCGGCAAAAGGTAAAATTAAAATAAAAAAATCATAAAATTGAATAATTTCTTCTACAATGTTTGTATTAGAGAAAAAGGTGCTAAGAACTAAAAAATCTCGTGGAAGTGAGAAAGATGTGGGGGAATATACAATTGGGCAGAAACAAAATTTTGAGCATTCAGGTCGAAAACCTATGTTGTTAGCACCTATATTACCTGTTTATTTTCATATTTCATTATGATTGTAAATATATAAATAAATAAATAAAATTTTGAGCACAATATTGTTTGGGAGAATTTTTTTTAAGCATATAATATTTTTGGGTGCAAAATGCTTCCAAACATATTATATGGTCACATAATAACATATTGTTTTTTGGAAGACAACATTATTGAATTTGGATGCAAAAATACAAAATGTTTGGAACTTAGACTACCCAAACATATATTGTTTAGACCAATATGCTTTCAAACATATTATATATTGGTAGAGATCAAACATATAAATGTTTGGGCAACACCCAAAAATGTATATGCTTGAAGCAAAAAATGTTTGGGAGTATATGTTACAGAAGCGATTTTTTGTGAGGGTGTAGCCAACTTTGAGTAAGATCGGTTGATAAATAAGTGTTTTGTGGCCAAATTTGGGAAAATCTGCCGATACATATATATGAGAGCTATATCTAAATCTGAACCGATTTGGATGAAATTTTGTAGACTTGAAAGGTGATAAAAAAAGATTATTTTTTGCCACATTTGGTGACGATCCGTATGTAAAAAACGCAACGTAACCCATTTGTCGAAATCGGGAGATACATATATATGGGAGCTATATCTGAATTTGATCCGATTTCTTCCAAATTCAATAGCCTTCGTCCTAGTCCCCAAAAAACTCCCTGTACCAAATTTCATCAAAATCGTTTAATAATTGCAACCGGAATCCTGTGAACAACAAATACATAGACAGACGGACGGACGAACACCAAGCGCTAGATCGACTCAGGAGGTGATTCTGAGTCCATCGGTACATATTTTATGGGGTCTAAACTCAATATTTCTGGCAGGCACATTTTTTGGCAGATCAAACTTATTATACCCTGACCACTATGTGGTTTAGGGTATAACAAAAAAAGGCCGATTAAATACGTAAATAATTCAGTTTGACAAAATGTTCTATAGAAATAAAATATTGACAAAATTTTGTATAGAAATTTTGACAAAATTTTGTGTAGTAATAAAGTTTTGACAAAACTTTCTATAGTAATAAAATTTTGACAAAATTTCTATAGTAATAGTATGACAACAGACGCTGTGTCGTTAGGTTCTACTCAATAGTGGGTGTAATATTTTTGTTGTTTTCGTAAGTGTTTTTAATGTAATATCAAATTTGTACGTATTTCAATGTTTTTGAATATATTTTCTTTTCTTTTTGTACACTCAGAATAATTTTCCCGATGAAGTCTTTCAATTAAAAGACGAAATATTGAATAAAAAAATAAATTAAAAAATACAGACCTCGAGCTCGTTTCAATCAACAATTCATTAATTCAAAATTTTCTATAGTAATAAAATTTTGACAAAATTTTCCATAGTAATAAAATTTAAACACATTTCATTCGTTTTGTTTTGTTATTATTTTTTTTTTCTTTAATCAATGTTGTAATTTTTTTGATTTCAGCTTAAAACTATGTATTGACTAAACTACAAGTGTAGCTTAACCAACAGAGGAAAAGAAAAAAATTCTGACAAAATTCTCTATAGAAATAAAATTTTGGTAGATTAACATATTTTTGGGGGTCGGCTATATGTGACTATAGACCGATATGAACCAATTTTGGCATGGTTGTTAGCTGCCATATACTAACGCAATGTACCAAATTTCACCACGTACCAAATTTCAACCGGGTCGGATGAATTTTGCTCCTCCAATAACTACGGAGGTCAAATCTGGGGATCGGTTAAATGGGGGTTATATTATATATAGCCCCCATATAAACCTATCCCCAGATTTATTTGCGGAGCCTCAAAGAGAAGCAAATTTCATCCGATTCGGCTGAAATTTGATACATGGTGTTCATATATGGTCTCTAATAACCGTGCAAAAATTGGTTCATATCGGTCCATGATTATATATAGCCCCCATATAAACCGTTCTCCAGATTTGACCTCCGGAGCCTCTTGAAGGAGCAAAATTCGTCCAATCCGGTTCAAATGTGGAACGTGGTGTTAGTATATGGTCTCTAACATCCATGCAAAAATTGGTCCACATCGGTTCACAATTATATATAGCCCCCATATGAATCTATCCCCAGATTTGGTTTCCGGAACCTCTAAGAGAAGCATATTTCATCCAATCCGGTTGAAATTTGGAACATGGTGTTAGTAAATTGTCTCTAACAACCGTGCCAGAATTGGTCCATATCGGTGCATAATTATATATAGCCCCCATATAAATCATTCTCCAGATTTGACCTCCGGAGCCTCTTGGAGGAGCAAAATTCATTCGATCGGTTCAATTCGATTGTGGATGGCAGTGTTTAAAAGATGTTTCTACGCAACCCATGGTGGAGGGTACATAAGCTTCGGCCTGGCCGAACTTACGGCCGTATATACTTGTTTCGTTTTTAAATATCTTCTTTGAAATGAACTTCCAAGGCACAACTTCTAAAGCAAAGCAAAGGATCCGAAAACGAAGTACTTCCGTCCTATGACAAGCCAATGTAAAATTCATTGGAGATAATCTAAGTTTGCACTACTTCCGGATCACAGTTTAGGATCCAAACTATTTGTTTACAAATTCTTTTTTGCTGGGTTGTTTTCATTATCACAAACTTGTCATTTAGTACCTACACTGAAAAAATAGTGAACCCATCAGGAAAGAAAATTTTGACTAAACTCTATTAGAAACGCAGATATCACGTCGATTTCACAAAAATATGTAAATATTTTCGACAAATTTAAGAACATTTATTGAATTATTATTTTTTACTTATTAAAGAAAATTTCGTAGTTTGAAGGAAAAAAATTGGAGTTCAAAGTTTTTCCCTCAAACTATTTTATTTTTAAATTTTTTTTTGTTATAGTTAAATGAACTAATATACGCAAAAAATTATTAAAGTCATGGAAACTTTCTTAAAACGTAATAATTCCATGAACTAAAATAGAATTAAATCGGCTTTAGTGAAATATAGGATTCACTTTTTGAAACTTTTTCGATAGCAAACCCTCTTAAAACTGAATAGAAATTTACATGGGAAATGAGTTATAAGTTATAAGTCACATGATAACCATTTGTTAGCTTAAAATAAACTCCATTTCCTACCGGGTAGCTTAAGTTTTTGAACATCCAATTTTACCAAATGAAAAACTCTCCTCGCTGCGCTTTAATCAAGCACATATCCTATCACCGTTCGTTGAGTTCAAGTTAATATTTCATGACAAAATCTATATCATATGCGATGAATGGATGAACCCTCCATCTAAAAAAAAAAGGACAAAAATTTACAAATTCCCTCTTTTTCTTATTCAGATTTTGTTACATTAAATTTCCAACAAATTCCCCCCGCCAAACAAAAAATTGCCACTAAGTTAAATGTGTCCGTGCTTTTGTCCATTTTAGTAACAATAGCATTGCGGCCATATACGAAACCAAAAAAAAAAATGTAACGACATCAATGTAGGTTATCCCATATCAAATCCATCCATTTAAAAAACCAAATAGGTATGGGATGTATGGAATGTTGCATAGGGACAACGGAAATGTTTCGGGATATTAGCTGGAGTGTTACAAAACAAAACAAACCCAAAATACAAAACAAACCCAAAATACAATGTTGGAAGGTATGGGTGAGTGTTTTTTTGTTTTATTTGGGGAATCAAAAAGGACAAGTAAGAACAAACCAGTGGACCCAATATTCCCAAATAAACTTGACCACTCTGGAGATTCGTTAGCATATTTGAACATATTGCAAATATTTTTGGACTTCCTAAAAAACGTGAAAAAGGTTGTTTTTTGCGAATAATTTATTTACTTGGAGCTTAGCTTTATTTTATGGCAGAAACAAAGAGCTTCTGCTATTAAATGGGAAAACTGGCAGGGATTTAATTGAGTACGAAAACAAGAGCAGAGCAGAGCCATTTTTTATTTGGGAATTTAGCGTGAATGGATTTTGGGATTGTCAATTTTTGCTTGTTGCGATTTTATTTTTTAAAGACTTAATATGAGCTTATTTGGAATTGTATATTGTGCGGGCGATAAATGGGAGAGTACCGGTATGTTCGAATCCTATAATGTATTAGGTTGTGACGTAAGTATAGATAAAAAGAAAATTTAATTATCTAATGGCTAACTCAACCAAAAAAAAAAAATGGGAGATTGTCCTAAGGGCACATGTCTAAAAGCGAAAATGTCCCTCCAAAAAATGTTCATTCGTTCAAATACCACGGATTTTTTATTTTGTTAACAAAATTTTCCATAACAATAAAATTTCGACAAAATGTTCCATAGCAATAAAATTTTATTAAAATTTTTCTATAGAATTTTGACAAAAATTTCTATAGAAATACAATTTTGACAAAATCTTCTATAAAAATAAAATTTTGACAAAATTTTTTATAGAAATAAAATGTTCAAAAATTTTCTATAGAAATAAAATTTTGACAAAAATTTTCTGTAAAAATACAATTTTGACAACATTTCCTATAAAAATAAAATGTTGACAACATTTCCTATAGAAATAAAATTTTGACAAAATTTTCTATTGAAATAAAATTTTGACAAAATTTTCTATAGAAATAAAATTTTGACAAAAATTTCTATAGAAATAAAATTTTGACAAAATTTTTTATAGAAATACAATTTTGACAAAATTTTCTATAGAAATAAAATTTTGACAAAATTTTCTATAGAAATAAAATTTTGACAATTTTTCTATAGAAATAAAATCTTGACAAAATTTTCTATAGAAATAAAATTTTGACAACATTTTCTACAGAAATAAAATTTTTATAAAATTTTATATCTATAGAAAACTTCACAAAAAATTTTAGATATAAAATTTGAGCAGATATAAAATTTTATCAAACAAGCAAAAAATAAAGTTCACAAAATTTTCTTTAAACAAAAAAAAAAAATACAAAGTTGTCTACAGACACAAAATTTTTACAAAATTTTCTCTAGAAATAAAACTTTGACGACATTTTCTATAGAAATAAAATTTTGACAACATTTTCTATAGATATAAAATTTTATCAAACAAAAACAAAGTTCACGAAATTTCCTATAGAAATAAAATTTTTACAAAATTTTCACTACATTTTCTATAGAAATAAAATTTTGACAAAGTTGTCTACAGAAACAAAATTTTCTTTAGAAATAAAATTTTGACAAAATTTTCTATAGAAATAAAATTTTCACAAAATTTTCTATAGAAATAAAATTTAGACAACATTTTTTAAATAAATTAAAAATAAATAAAATTTTTAAATAAATAAAATGTTGACAAGATTTTCTACAGAAATAAAATTTTAACAAACTTTTCTATAGAAATAAAATTTTGACAACATTTTCTATATAAATAAAACTTTGACAAAAATTTTCTATAGAAATAAAATTTTGAAAAAATTTTCTATAGAAATAAAATGTTGACAAAATTTTCTATAGAAATAAAATTTTAACAAAATTTTCTATAGAAATAAAATTTATACAAAATTTTCTATAGATATAAAATTTTATCAAACAAAAAAAGTTCACAAAATTTTCTATAGAAATAAAATTTTTACAAAATTTTCACAAGATTTTCTATAGCAATAAAATTTTGACGAAGTTGTATACAGAAACAAAATTTTGACAAAATTTTCTTTAGAAATAAAATTTTGACAAAATTTTTTATAGAAATAAAATTTGTAGAAAATTTTCTATAGAAATAAAATTTGTATAAAACGTTCTATAGAAATAAAATTTTGACAAAGTTGTCTATAGAAACAAAATTTTGACAGAATTTGCTATAGAAATAAAATTTTGACAAAGTTTTCTATAGAAATAAAATTTTGAAAAAATTTTCAACAGAAATAAAATTGTGACAAAATTTTCTATAGAAATAAAATTTGTATAAAATTTTCTATAGAAATAAAATGTTGACAAAATTTTCTATAGAAATAAAATTTTGACAAAATTTTCAACAGAAATAAAATTGTGACAAAATTTTCTATAGAAATAAAATTTGTATAAAATTTTCTATAGAAAGAAAATTTTCACAAAAATTTTCTGTGGAGATACAATTTTGACAACTGTTTCTATAGAAATAAAATTTAGCTATAGAAATAAAATTTTGACAAATTTTCTATAGATATAAAATTTTGACAAAATTTTCTATAGAAATAAAATTTCGATGAAATTTTTTATAGAAATAAAATTTTGACAAAAAGTTTCTATAGAAATAAAATTTTGACAACATTTTCTATAGAAATAAAATTTTCACAAAAAGTTTCTATAGAAATAAAATTTTGACAACATTTTCTATAGAAATAAAATTTTGACAAAATTTCTATAGAAATAAAATTTTGACAAAATTTTCTATAGAAATAAAATTTTGACAAAATTTTCTATACAAATAAAATTTTGACAAAATTTTCTATAGAAATAAAATTTTGACAAAGTTGTCTATAGAAACAAAATTTTGACAGAATTTTCTATAGAAATAAAATTTTGACAAAATTTTTCAACAGAAATAAAATTGTGCCAAAATTTTCTATAGAAATAAAATTGTGACAAAATTTCTATAGAAATAAAATTTGTATAAAATGTTCTATAGAAATAAAATTTTCACAAACTTTTTTATAGAAATAACATTTTCACAAATTTTCTATAGAAATAAAATTTTTACAAAATTTTCTATAGAAATAAAATAAAATTTTGACAAAGTTGCCTACAGAAATAAAATTTTGACAAAATTTTCTATAGAAGTAAAATTCTGACAAAATTTTCCATGGAAATAAATTTTTAACAAAATTTACTATAGAAGTAAAATTTTGCAAAAAATTCTATAGAAGTAAAAATTTGACAAAATATTGCATATATTCAACATAAACTAAAGTAGTAAATTATCGATTTATTTTGTTGCATTACATATGAGCCACCCTTTATATACTTTATTGGGTCTTAGACCAATATTTCGATACCTAAATAAGTGATATAACATCTATAAGAAGGGAGAGAGATTACGTGTTCACTGTATACCATATCCCCTAATGCGATCGTGAATCACCTTAGACTTCATTGTTTAATTCTGATTAGAAAATAAGGCGCCTAAATTATTGTTGACGATTTTTATCTCTTCTGAATTTTGTGATACGGTGTAATCAACCTAATGCACATTCAATCCCACTAATGTTGATGTTACGATTGTCTTTCTGTCAAACGATTGAATAACACGTCAGCTATGTTGTTAGATCTGTTACTTTGCCACGCTTTGTTGAGTATATTTCAAACTACCAAACGATTTTCGAATTACTGTCCATTTCACATTCGATGTGCACCACAAATCTTATCGAAAAAAAATTTCACAGGTACTTACCTTCAAGTTTGATGTTGCGTTCTAATCTTAATTTCTAAACGTTTGTTGAACTGTAAGAAAAAGACAGAAATAGAAAATAAAATGATTTTTAATTAAATATATCACATAGGCTATATATAAATCAAAGTCAATTTAATTATCGTTATCATATATTAATTCTTTCAACTGAACAGATTAGAGAAGTCCAAAGATATAAATATTTAATAGTGATTACTTATCAACATAAATACCAAAAATGTAGTCAGATTTATTTCCCTTTCAAATTAAAGCTTCTTAGCTTGGTCATCAAGTTAATATGGAATCACATTTTCTAGGTGTGCTCGCTACATTTTTCCATAGATTATTCATCGCAGAGTTGATAAAGTTGACACCAGTGGAACTTCACATACCATCTGCCTTACATTTTGCTGGTATTTTCTTACGTTTATGCACCCACTTGAGGTAAGTATTTCTTAGCCATCTCCTCGAGAGATTGATGAATATTAAACTAGTCAAACATATCTTTGAGATATTTGTTGCTTCCCATCGTAACCTCTGGAAGTTTCTGTTGTCCGAATATTCGGTACATTTAAAATTCACCCGATCCGGTTGACATTTTGTACGTGATGGTAGTATATGGTCTCTAACAACCATGCAAAAATTAGTACATACCGGTCTTAATTATATATAACCCCAATTTAAACCGATCCCCAGATTCGACCTCCGAAGCTCATCCGATCCGGTTAAAATTTGGTAAGCGGTTAAATTTGGTTTATTGCGCTAGTATATGGCCGCTAACAACCATGCCAAAATTGGTCCATATCGGTCTATAGTTATATATAGCCGATCCCCAAAAATAATCTACCAAAATTTTATTTCTATAGAAAATTTCGTTAAAATTTTATATCTATAGAAATTTTTGTCAACATTTTATTTCTACAGAAATAAAATTAACGATTTGACGAAAGTGGACCAAATTCAACCAAATTCCATTTGGTCCGACCATCGGACAAAATTTTAAATTTAATAATTTTTTGGACCAAAATGGCAGACCTGATACCATCGCTAAAC
This sequence comes from Haematobia irritans, assembly GCF_050003625.1. Taxonomy (NCBI): domain Eukaryota; kingdom Metazoa; phylum Arthropoda; class Insecta; order Diptera; family Muscidae; genus Haematobia; species Haematobia irritans. Next base: position 159,709,376 of record NC_134397.1, on the reverse strand, counting down.
TGGTCCCTGCCCGAGCTGCATCGACACAAATTTAATTAAGTTCTTCGATGTACTGTTGTTGAGTTAATCTACGTCGAAACTTGTAAAAAATAATCGCACGAATGATTTAATTCCATTTTTTGGGCGAGATGAATCTTTTAAGAGTCCGTAAACAACACAAATAGTGCTCGTATGTCAAAATGTACTGAGTTGGTACAACCCAGAGATGATAAATGATGTTGACGAAACAGTACTAAAAATGTATTAAAAATGTTCTTTTCGAAGCCAAAAGTTGCTAAAATTACATAATATCAAATTGAAAGACTATTGTAAAAGTATACGTATATTTAAATCTAGACAAATTTGGACATTTTTTTTTAGATTTTCTAAAAAGAATCCTAATTTGCAAAATATTATTTCAATAGAAAATTTTGTCACAATTTTATTTCAATAGAAAATTTTGTCACAATTTTATTTCTATAGGAAATTTTGTCAAAATTCTATTTCCATAGAAAACTTTGTCATAATTTTATTTCTATAGAAAATTTTGCCAAAAGTTTATTCCAATAGAACATTTATGAAGAAGTACCTCTTTGCAAAATCAACCAAAATCAATAATTCTACCAATCTACAAAACAGAAAATATCTACCATTTTTTGTAGAATTCTACCAACTGTGGCAACCGGCTCTAAGCATTATTGCTAAAGACACCATGTGTGTATTTCGTCTCTTTCTGGAAAAAAAAACATTACTTGTTTCAAATTTGCGGACTAATGTGGTATAGACAATATTCCTCTCACAAATGTTGAGATCCTGTAACAGGGATGATAAATGATGTTGACGAAAAAGTACTAAAAATTTATTAATAATTTACTTTTCGAAGCCAAAAGGTGGTAAAATTACATAACATAAAATTTAAAGACTATTGTAAAAGTATACGTAAATTAAAATCTAGACCGATTTGGACATTTTTTTTAGGTTTCAAAAAAAAAAAATCTTATTTTGCAAAATTTTATTTCAATAGAAAATTTTGTACATTTTTTTTTACCGAAAATTTTGTAAAAATTTTATTTTCGCATTTTTTTTTGTATTTGTATAACATTTTATTATATTATTAATAATTCATTTTTATAAATTAATTATATATATACATTTATAAAAATATTTATAGCTTCAGCGCCATAATGGCATTATTGAGGCAATCTGGCAACATTTAAACTGTTAGTGAAGTCAAAATGCAATTACAACATATTTCATTAAAAGACAAAAAAAAAAGAAAATAAATAATAATACTAATAATAATAATTTTAAATCTTGTTCAATTATATTTAGCATAAATTCAAATTCTGCTTATTCCCATCATCATATTATAAGCATTTCAATATTGTCAATTAGATGACGCTTTAATCTTTGTTTAAATATTGATATTGATTGTGCATCTTTAACATACAATGGCAAATCATTATATTGCATGCTTCCCATAAATTTGATTCTCTGCTTTGACATTTCCAAGCGACACCTGACAACGTACTAATTCATATGATTTCTTGTATTTATACCATGATTACGCTGGCTGGTATGAAATCTTATATTGTGCAAAACTTTATAAACGTACGTTAAAATCTGCTTTTTGAATAATCCATATATAGGTAAAATAGTTTTGGCTACATCTTTATACAAGGACAATGTCGATTATGATCTTGGAAGATTAAAAATAGGAAAAATAGGAAATTTTGTCAAAATATTATTTCTATAAAAAATTATGTCAAAATATTGTTTCTACAAAAAATTTTGTCAACATTTTATTTCTATAGAAAATTTTGTCAAAATTTTAATTCCCCAGAAAATTTTGTAAACAATTTATTTCTATGAAAAATTTTTTAAAAATTGTATTTCTATAGGAAATTTTGTAAAAAAAAAATATTTTTATAGAAAATTTTGTCAAAATTTTATTCCTAATTTTTTTGTAAAAAGTTTATTTCTATAAAAAATTTTGTCAAAATTTTATTTCTATAGTAAATTTTGTAAAAATTTTATTTCTGCGAAATTTTTTTAAAAATTTTATTTCTATAGGAAAATTTGTCAAAATATTATTTCTATAAAAAATTTTGTCAAACTATTATTTCAACAAAAATTTTGTCACAATTTTTTTTCTATAGAAAATGGTGTCATTTAATTTTAATTGAATTTTAATTCTCCAGAAAATTTTGTACAAATTTTATTTTTGCAGAAAATTTTGTACAAATTTTATTTTTGCAGAAAATTTTGTAAAAAATTTATTTCTATGGAAAATTTTTTAAAAATTTTATTTCTATAGGAAATTTTGTAAAACAAAGTATTTTTATAGAATATTTTGTCAAAATTTTATTCCTATAAAAAATTTTGTAATAAGTTTATTTCTATAAAAAATTTTGTCAAAATTTTATTTCTATAGTAAATTTTGTAAAAATTTTATTTCTATAGAAAATTTTCTCAAAATATTATTTCTATAGAAAATATCAAAATATTATTTCTATAGAAAGTGTCAAAATTTTAATTCTGCAGAAAATTTTGTAAAAATTGTATTTCTGTGGAAAATTTTTTAAAAATTTTATTTCTGTGGACAATTTTTTAAAAATTTTATTTCTATAGGAAATTTTGTCACAATTTTATTTTGTTAGAAAATTTTGTCCAAATTTTATTCCTATAGAAAATTTTGTAAAAAGTTTGTTTCTATAGTAAATTTTATCAAAATTTTATTTCTATAGTAAAGTTTGTCAAAATTTTATTTCTATAAAAAATGTCAAAATTTTATTTTTATAAAAAATTTTGTCAAAATTTTATTTCTATAAAAAATGTTGTCAAAATGTTATTTCTATAACTAATTTTGTCAAAAGTTTATTTCAATAGAAAATTTGTGAAAAATTACAAAATCTACCAAAATCAAGAATTCTACCAATCTACAAAGCAGTAAAAAAGTTACCATTTTTTTTAGAATTCTACCAGGGACCAGCTCCAAGTAATATTGCTAAAGTCACCATGTGTGTATTTCGTCTCCTTCGGGGCGTTTCAAATATATACGGTATCTTATAATACTTTATTCCTCAGTGTGCCGAAAAAAATCTTATTTCACGTTTCACATTTGCGAACGAATGTTGTATAAACAATTTTCCTCTCAAAAATATTGAGCTCCTGTGATAAAAACTAAAATATCCTCATTTTGGAATATGTTTATTTCATCAATGTCCGCTTTTTTAGAGTTGAGGAGATATCTAAGAAACGTTCACATTTACGGTAGAATAACTTTAGAGTATTGTGATGGAAAAGTACCAAATTGGTCGCGCGTCGTGCCACGGTGCTTTTGGCAGTCGAAATGTATCGAAGAAAAGTGTCAACTTTATCCAACCTGTCCTGCAATAAAACCTAAAATTTCCTCATTTTGGAATATGTTCATATCTTCAATGTCCACTATTTATAATTTTTAGAGAAATATTCACATTTATGGCAGAATAACTCTATATAGAGTAATTGTGATGAAAAAGTACCAAATGGCTCGCGGTCGCGCCACGGTGCATTTGGCTGTCGAAATGTATCAAAAAAAGAACAAAAATGTCAACTTTATCAACCCTGCACGCTCACAAAAAATCGCTTCTGTAACATATACTCCCAAACATATTTTGCTTCAAGCATATACATTTTTGGCTATTGCCCAAACATTTATATGTTTGATCTCTTCCAATATATAATATGTTTGAAAGCATATTGGTCTAAACAATATATGTTTGGGTAGTCTAAGTTCCAAACATTTTGTATTCTTGCATCCAAATTCAATAATGTTGTCTTCCAAAAAACAATATGTTATTATGTGAACATATAATATGTTTGGAAGCATTTTGCACCCAAAAATATTATATGCTTAAAAAAATTCTCCCAAACAATATTGTGCTCAAAATTTTATTTATTTATTTATATATTTACAATCATAATGAATTATGAAAATAAACAGGTAATATAGGTGCTAACAACATAGGTTTTCGACCTGAATGCTCAAAATTTTGTTTCTGCCCAATTGTATATTCCTCCACATCTTTCTCACTTCCACGAGATTTTTTAGTTCTTAGCACCGTTTTCTGTAATACAAACATTGTAGAATAAATTATTCAATTGTATGATTTTTTTATTTTAATTGTACCTTTTGCCGGACGGGGATTCCAACAGCGGACCACACAGTTTGTAAGGATCAAAGAAGTAGCTGATCAATTGCCCAAGGAAAAATAAAATGTTAATTTTGTAATAACAAGCAACCACCACCAACTTAATTCAATATCGCTCCCTGTTAAATAGCGCTCCAAGCTACTAAACACATATATGTTTATAGGCTATTTCTAAATTAATATATGTTTGCATCCAAGCATATTATATTTACAAACATTTTATGTCCCAAACATAATATGTTCTAACATATTAACATATATGTCCCAAACATGTTATGCTAGATTATGAACATTATATGCTTGCACTCAAAAATATTGTGTTTAAAAATTTGTGTTCCAAACATATAATGTTTATAGCCAAACATATGAAAAACAGTCTTTTTCATCCGTGTGGTATAACCTCAAAAATGTCAAGCTTTACGATAGAGCTGTCACGAGGGTTGTCAACTCCCGTCAAATAAATGGCAACCCTCGTATAGTATCAGTAGTGTCTGGTACGTATATTCCGACTTGCACCATCTATTGTCAATCCCTCATTACTAATTTGCGCTCCATAATTTAAATAAAATTGGTCGCGGCTGAAGGCCCTCCCACGTTAGGCTTACTTCTAAGTTTATTATTGAAATAAATTGCATTTATTTTCATATGGTGAACATTTCTCTTGTTATTCTGATCATTATCTAAATACTAAATGGCACCCGTACAAGGTCATTGAAATCATTAACATTTTCAAAAAGTTTTTCCATTTATTCTCCACACTAGTTTTAGTACCAATTGTGAATGTGCTACTTGTATTTATATACAGTACACGCTCATACTTATTCATTTTTTTCTGTTAATGGAATGCGTCTGTTGTACATATTCTTGATGTGTACATATGGGGAGTGTAGCACAGTAGAGGTCTAGACTCTTCAACTGCCTGAGAATATACGACTGCGTATGATAAGTTTGCATAGGCTGCTCATATACTTTTGTAAAATCCTCGAAAAGTACTCACTCTCACACCCACATTCATTCGCTCACCCAGTGTTAACACCCAAGGAGGGGCTATGGTACATCCCAGCAAAAAAATTTGGAAGTGCTTCCAAAGGCACAACTTCAAAAGCACTTCCAGAAGATGTGCTCCCAATGATGTTCTTTATTTTAACTACACAGGAAGTTCTTTTCATTCAATTTAAAAAAGAAATGTTTTTTTTTTCATATTTTTAATGGGTAATTTTAACTTTTTTGTTTCAAATTGGTTAAAAACAGTTTAAGAATTCATAAAATGGTACAAATTGTTTAAATTTTGTCGAAAAAAAAAATGCTAAATCAAATCTGAAAAAAATGTGAATTTTTGAAAATATTTGAGGCCAAACGTTTCAGACAAGCGTTAGAATCCATTAAAAATTATAAAAAAAATATAAAAATTTTTATTTGACAAAATATCACAACATTTTTTAATATACTCCCAAAACATTGAATTCGGATTACACCTAAAGAAGTGATGCAAATTCAGTTCACCGACTGTTGAAATGGAGAACTTCCGTCCTATGACAAGCCCATGTTAAATTCATCGCATCTGCGTCAATTTTGCACTGCTTCCGGATCCAAAAAGAACACTTTTATTACTTTTTTGCCGACGCTTTTTTTGCTGGGATGTTCATAGAAAACTTGTGGTGTTTCTAAGACTACTGGTAAAAACAGCGAGAATAATATGAGCAATAATCCCCAACTGCCCATAGCTGAAGAGATTTAAGCGAAATCTACAGCAATTTTTCCCCCAGAGAAGTTTCATATTTCAGTTGAATGGCTTTCTGCTATGCTCGTGACAGCAGATGGTAAGAAGAAAGCCAATGACTTGCTGAATGTCAAGGAGCAAATGTTACAAATGCTATAGCCTTGTTCAAAATACATAATAATAATAATAATAATAATAAAGACAAGAAAATGTGACGCAGTGATGGGCATTAACAATGATGAAATGGTGGTTTATTTTCATGATTTTAAAATGTGCGAAATTTTTTTCATAGAATCTATGCAAAAACAAGTAAGGAAAGTCAAAAGTCGGGCGGGCCGACTATATTATACCTTGCACCACTTTGTAGATCAACATAGTCTATACCATACCAAAACCGTCAAATGTGTTGGGCGCTATATAACATATACAGTTTTATGTTTCCATATACATATATTTACGTCTGACCCGATCTGGACAAAAATTTGTTAGACTTCTACAAAATCTATAGGCCTAAAATTTTAGTCGGCTAATGCCCAGGGCTGGAACACAATGTTAGTAAAAACAAGTATATACGGCCGTAAGTTCGGCCAGGCCGAAGCTTATGTACCCTCCACCATGGATTGCGTAGAAACTTCTACTGAAGATTGTCATCCACAATCGAATTACTTGGGTTGCGGTAACACTTGCCGATGGCAAGGTATCTTAAAACTTCCTAACACCGTCTTCTAAATTACAAGGTAGTCCATACGTAGTATACATTAAACTAAAAAAAGCCGATTAAATACGTATATAATTAAGTTTAAAGTTTCTATAGATATAAAATTTTGACAACATTTTCTATAGAAATAAAATTTTAACAAAATTTTCTATAGAAATAAAATTTTGACAAAATTTTCTATAGAAATAAAATTTTGACAATATCTTCTATAGAAATAACATTTTGACAATGTTTTCCATAAAAATAAAATTTTGGTAGATTATTTTTGGCTCGAGTGGCAACCATGAATATGAACCGATATGAACCAATTTTTGTGTGATTGGGGATCGGTTATATATAACTATAGACCGATATGGACCAATTTTGGCATGGATATTAGCGGCCTTATACTAACACCACGTTGCAAATTTCAACCGTGTCGGATGAATTTTGCTCCTCCAAGAGGCTCCGGAGATCAAATCTGGGGAACGGTTTATATGGGGGCTATATATAATTATGGACCGATATGGACCAATTCTTGCGTTTTTGTTAGAGACCACATTCTAACACCATGTTCCAAATTTCAACCGTCTCGGATGAATTTTGCTCCTCCAAGACTCTCCGGAGGACAAATCTGGGAATCGATTTATATGGGGGCAATATATAATTATGGACCGAAAGCGACCAATTTTTGCATGGTCATTAGAGAACATATACCAACACCATGTACCAAATTTCAGCCGGATCGGATGAAACTTTCGTTTCTTAGAGGCTCCGCAAGCCAAATCGGGGGATCGGTTTATATGGGGGCTATATATAATTCTGGACCGATATGGACCAAAATACCATGTACCAAATCAAATCGGATGAAATTTGCTTCTCTTAGAGGCTCCACAACCCAAATCGGGGGATCGGTTTATATGGGGGCTATATATAATTATGGACCGATGTGGACCAATTTTTGCATGGTTGTTAGAGACCATATACGTAAACCATGTACCAAATTTCAGCCGGAACGGATGAAATCTGGTTCTCTTAGAGGCTCCGCAAGCCAAATCGGGAGATCGGTTTATATGGGGGCTATATGTAATTATGGACCGATATGGACCAATTTTTGCATGGTTGTTAGAGACCATATACTAACACCATGTACCAAATTTCAGCCGGATTGGATGAAATTTGCTTCTCTTAGAGCAATCACAAGCCAAATTTGGGGGGTCCGTTTATATGGGGGCTATACGTAAAAGTGGACCGATATGGCCCATTTGCAAAACCGTCCGATCTACATCTATAACAACTACTTGTGCCAAGTTTCAAGTCGATAGCTTGTTTCGTTCGGAAGTTAGCATGATTTCAACAGACGGACGGACGGACGGACATGCTTAGATCGACTCAGAATTTAACCACGACCCAGAATATATATACTTTATGGGGTCTTAGAGCAATATTTCGATGTGTTACAAACGGAATGACAAAGTTAATATACCCCCATCCTATGGTGGAGAGTATAACAAGTAAGGATAGTCTAAAGTCGGGTAGGGCCGACTATATTATACCCTGCACCACTTTGTAGATCTAAATTTTCGATACCATATCACATCCGTCGAATGTGTTGGGGGCTATATATAAAGATTTGTCCCAAATACATACATTTAAGTATCACTCGATCTGGACAGAATTTGATAGACTTCTACAAAATCTATAGACTCAAAATTTAAATCGGCTAATGCACTAGGGTGGAACAGAATGTTAGTAAAAAAATATGGGAAACATTTAAATCTGAAGCAATTTTAAGGAAACTTCGCAAAAGTTTATTTATGATTTATCGCTCGATATATATGTATTAGAAGTTTAGGAAAATTAGAGTAATTTTTACAACTTTTTTGGCGATTTTACAAGGAAAATGTTGGTATTTTGACCATTTTTGTCGAAATCAAAAAACATATATATGGGAGCTAAATCTAAATCTGAACCGATTTCAACCAAATTTGGCACGCATAGCTACAATGCTAATTCTACTCCCTGTGCAAAATTTCAACTAAATCGGAGTTAAAAATTGGTCTCTGTGGTCATATGAGTGTAAATCGGGCGAAAGCTAATATGGGAGATATATCTAAATCTGAACCGATTTCAACCAAATTTGGCACGCATAGCTACAATGCTAAATCTACTCCCTGTGCAAAATTTCAACTAAATCGGAGCAAAAAATTGGCCTCTGTGGTCATATGAGTGTAAATCGGGCGAAAGCTATATATGGGAGCTATATCTAGATCTGAACCGATTTCAATAAAATTTGGTCCACTTGACTACACTACTAATTGTACTTCTAGTGCAAAATTTCAACCAAATTGGGGTAAAACTCTGGCTTCTGGGACCGTATTAGTTCATATCGGGCGAAAGATATATATGGGAGCTATATCTAAATCTGATCCGATTTCAATAAAATTTGTCACACTTGACTATAGTACTAATTGTTCTTCTTGCGCAAAATTTTAAGCAAATTAGGGTAAAACTCTGGCTTCTGGGGCCATATAAGTCCATATCGGGCGAAATATATATATGGGGGCTATATCTAAATCTCAACCGATTTCTTCCAAAATCAATAGGTTCTATTCTGAGCCAAAACACATACTTGTGCCAAATTTGAAGTCGATTGGACTAAAACTGCGACCTAGACTTTGATTACAAAAATGTGTTCACGGACAGACGGACATGGCTATATCGAATCAGGAGTATTTGGAGTTTTAAGAGATCATGCAAGTATTTCGAGTTTTAAAAGAACATGCAAAAATGATATTGTCGACACAGTTGAAACACTTTAACATTAAATCAATCATGAATTTTGGCCCAATAATGCCAAGTGGCGTTGGGCCAAATATTGTAATGGATATATAACCTATTGTACAATAATCAAATTAAAAAATAATAAAAAACAAGTACATACGGCCGTAAGTTCGGCCAGACCGAAGCTTATGTACCCTCCATCATGGATTGCGCAGAAACTTCTTCTAAACACTGCCATCCACAATCGAATTACTTAAGTTGCGGTAACGCTTGCCGATGGCAAGGTATCTTAAAACCTCCTAACACCATCTTCTAAATTGTATGTAAGTCCATACGTGGTATACATTAAATCAAAAAAGATCGATCTAATACGTATATAATTCAGTTTGACAAAGTAGACATAAAATTTTGACAACATTTTCTACAGAAATACAATTTTGACAAAATTTTCTATAGAAATAAAATCTTCGTAGATTATTTTTGGCTCGAGTGGCAACCATGATTATGAACCGAATAAAATTTGAACAAAATTTTCTATAGAAATAAAATTTTGACAATGATGAAAAATTTATTATGAACCGAATAAGATTTTAACAAAATTTTCTCTAGAAATAAAATTTTGACAAAATTTTCTATAGAAATAAAATTTTGACAAAATTTTCTATAGAAATAAAATTTTGGTAGACTATTTTTGGCTCTAGTGGCAACCATGATTATGAACCGATATGGACCAATTTTTGTGGATTGGACCAATTTTGGCATGGTTGTTAGCGACCATATACTAACACCACGTTCCTAATTTGAACCGGATCGGATGAATTTTGCTCCTCCAATATGGGGGCTATATATAATTATGGACCGATGTGGACCAATTTTTGCACAGTTGTTAGAGACCATATACCAACACCATGTTGGATCGGATGCCATTTGCTTCTCTTTGAGGCTTCGCAAGCCTAATCTGGAGATCGGTTTATATGGGGTCTATATATAATTATGAACCGATGTTTACCAATTTTTGCATGGTTGTTAGAGACCATATACCAACATCATGTACCGAATTTCAGCCGGATCGGATGAAATTTTCTTCTCTTTGGATCGGTTTATATGGGGGCTATATATAATTATGGACCGATGTGAACCAATTTTTGCATGATTGTTAGAGACCATATACCAACACCATGTACCAAATTTCAGCCGGATCGGATGAAATATGCTTCTCTTAGAGGCTCCACAAGCCAAATCTGGGGATCGGTTTATATGGGGGCTATATCTAATTAAGGACCGATATAGACCAATTTTTGCATGTTCGTTAGATCATATACCAACATCATGTACCAAATTTCAGCCGGATCGGATGAAATTTTCTTCTCTTTGAGGCTCCGCAAGCCAAATCTGGGGATCGGTTTATAAGGGGGCTATATATAATTATGGACCGATGTGGACCAATTTTTGCGTTGTTGTTAGAGACCATATACCAACACCATGTACCAAATTTCAGCCGAATCGGATGAAATATGCTTCTGTTAGAGGCTCCACAAGCCAAATCTAGGGATCGGTTTATATGGGGGCTATATATAATTATGGACCGATATGGACCAATTTTTGCATGGTTGTTAGAGACCATATACCAACACCATGTACCAAATTTTAGCCGGATCGGATGAAATTTGCTTCTCTTATAGCAATCGCAAGCCAAATTTGTGGGTCCGTTTATATGGGGGCTATACGTAAAAGTGGACCGAAATGGCCCATTTGCAACACCATCCGACCTACGTAAATAACAACTACTTGTGCCAAGTTTCAAGTCGATAGCTTGTTTCGTTCGGAAGTTAGCGTGATTTCAACAGACGGACGGACGGACGGACATGCTTAGATCGACTCAGAATTTCACCACGACCCAGAATATATATACTTTATGGGGTCTTAGAGCAATATTTCGATGTGTTACAAACGGAATGACAAAGTTAATATACCCCCATCCTATGATGGAGGGTATAAAAAATAAATAACTCAAATCCATTGTTGTCGGGTGGAAAGGTTTCGTCAATCGACATTATTAAATTCCTAATTTTTTAGCAGAAAATTAATATCAAAATCCATGAAATTATTATGCATGAAATCTCTTCGTCAACAAAAATCTAAAAGTACTTTAAACAACATGACATTTTTTGTAATTCCCTTAATTTGATACAACAAGTTTCGTAAGCAAATCAACTTATGGATACTTTCTTCAATATTCATATAAAATAAAATTGCTTCATATTGTCTTAAGTTAAAGCACAATCTTTCTGTGAGTTTTCACCATATTCCATTTTGTTAAGAACATTAAAGGCTTCAGTGAAAATTTGATTTTAAGATTTTTCTTTTCCCCATTGAAGGAAAATTACTTGGAAAATATTTGTTTTGTTTCCAAATTTCTTTGGAATCAATTTGCTTGTCAAAGAAAAAGTTTTTTTTTTCTACTCAAACTTGGAAATGTTATACATGTTATAGGGGAGTTTGGTATTGCTCATGAAATCTCCGCACAAAGAGAGAAGATTGAATGAAACATTGCCAATTTTCAGGACCAAAAAAAAAAAAAAAAACAGACACACACACAATAAACGACATCAAAAGCTATAGAAATGGTGTGAAGTAGAATGAAATGGAATATTCATATGTCCTTCCATGCATGATATTTTCATATCCGTATAATATTATTTGGGGTAGAAGCCATAAGATAAACAATCAGCCAACCATCCAAGATAAGTCAATAAGTAACTTTGTCCTCTAACTTTGTTAGATAAAGACAAAGAAGAGTTTTTTTTTTAACGTTGCTTTATAATAAATAATTTTTCCTATAATTTAGCTTTTATATTATAGAAGGGGATATATGTAAGAATCTATGATGCTAATGGTATTTTATACTAAGAGAATCTAATTTCGTATAAATTAGTTTAATTTATTTTTTCCAATTTTTAACCTAAGGATATATTAAATATCATACACTGATAAAAATATTAACCTAATATTAAAGATTATTAAAGTAAAATTTTACTACATGTCGGTTGCACAGTGTTAAGGACTCTATTTCTTTAAAATAAAGAAATATGAGATATTATTAAAAAAGATATTATTCCCGACGGGTTATTGAAAAGATAATGCCAGATAACAAATCTACACAAGCCTGGCTTTCAGCGTTGCTACGATGAATTTTTAATTTGAACCAACATCTTTCAAAAATTGGACCAAAATTCGTACCAGCGGATCATTTTTCCAAATTAATTTAATATTATTTAATACCCAGCAAAACAAGCGTCGCCAAAAAAGTAGTGACAATGTTCTTTTTGGATCTGGAAGTGGTGCAAAATTGGCGCAGAAGCGATGATTTTAACATGGGTTTGTCATAGGACGAATCTCCACCATTTCAACAGCCGTTGCACTGAATTTGCATAACTTCTTAAGGTGTGATGGGAATTCAGTGATTTGGATGTGAATAAAGACATTTTGTGATATTTTGACAAATAAATAATTTTTTTAAATTTTTTTATGATTTTTAATGCATTATAACGCTTGTCGCGAACGTTCGACATCAAATATTTTCTTTTTTTTTAATTTTCCAATAAAAATTGACTCAAATGAACTTCCTGTGCAGTTTAAATAAAGAACATCTTTGGGAGGACATTTCAGGAATAGCTTCTAAAGTTGTGCCTTAAGAAGAACTTCTAAATTGGTTTGCTGAGTAGTTAAATTTTTCCAAAATTTTACTTCAACAGAAAATTTTGTAAAATTTTTATTTTTATTTATTTCTGTAGAAAATTTTGTCACATTTTTATTTCTATTTATTTCTATAGAAAATTTTGTCAAAATTTTATTTGTATACAAAATTTTACTTCTATAGAAAAGTTTGTCAAAATTTTATTTCTATAGATATTTTTGTTAACATTTTATAAAATTTTGTCAAAATTTTATTTTAGAAAATGTTGTTAAAAATATTATTTCTATAGAAAATTTTGCAAAAATTTTATTTCTTTAGAAAATTTTGTCAAAATTTTATTTCTAGAGAATATTTTGTCAAAATTTTATTTCCATAGAAAATTTTGTCAAAAGTTTATTTCTACAGAAAATTTTTTTCAAAATTTTATTCCTATAGAAAATTTTGTCAAAATTTTATTTCTATAGAAAGTGTTGTCAAAATTTTATTTCTATAGAAAATTTTGTCAAAATTTTATTTCTATAGAAATTTTTGTTAACATTTTATAAAATTTTGTCAAAATTTTATTTTAGAAAATTTTGTTAAAAATATTATTTCTATAGAAAATTTTGCAAAAATTTTATTTCTTTAGAAAATTTTGTCAAAATTTTATTTCAAGAGAATATTTTGTCAAAATTTTATTTCTGTAGACAATTTTGTCAAAATTTTATTTCTATAGAAAATTTTGTCTAAATCATTGGCGTAGCAAGGGGGGTGCTGGGGGGGGCTATGCCCCCCCCCAGAATAGTTCTTGCCCCCCCCCCCAGAATAATCAAAGCTACAGTTGTTTTATATTTTAATTCAAGCTTTGCGATGTGTTTAATCCAATTAAGATTGTGGCAGAGAGAGTATGTTAAGCATATTTTTTAGTATTGATATTTCATTACAACTAAAAACACGTAATAAAAACACTAAAAGGAAACTTGAGACGCACATTATCAAAAATAGTCAATTTATAACTACGTTGATTAAAATCATAAATCATCACATGCCCAATTTACCATCTAAAATCGTCAAATTCACGAAAAATCCACAGAGTTGGCACCACTGCTCTCGACAGTTGCTTCGTTGTATTCTGTTCTCAGAGAATTTTTAAAAACTAATCGAAGATAGACGTATTATAATATTCAATTTATTTTTTGCCTTTTATTTAATTTTTTATTCTTAGTATTTTTTATACACGATGAATATATTAAGTTTATGTTTTGCTTTATGATTTCTAGTCCTGTTTTAAAACACACATTTTAAATAAAATATAAAAATCATATGTTTGTTGTCTTGAATTAAAAATAAATAACAAACAATATTTTTCAAACACATACTTAAAGCAATGCTTTTATGTTTTGTTATATTAAATAATGGTAAGTTGCTATTTGATTATTTATAGCGGTGTCGTGGAACCGGCTCCCACACACAATAAAATATTTTTTGTCTTCAACCATGAAATTAATTGATCTAATTAATTATACCCTTCACCACTACTGTGGTACAGGGTATAATAAGTTTGTGCATTTGTATATAACGCCACGAAATAGTGGTCATAGACCCATCTTTTAGTATACCGATCGGGTAAGAATTAAAATCTGAGTCGATTTAGCGATGTCCGTCTGTCTGTCTGTCCGTCCGTCCGTCTGTCTGTATATGTAATTTTGTGCACAAAGTACAGCTCGCAATTTAAGTCCGATCGTTCTCAAATTTGGCATAGGGCCGTTTCTTGAGACAGAGACAATTGCTATTGGTTTTGGAAAAAATCGGTTCAGATTTAGATATAGCTGCCATATATAATTATCTACGATGTGGTCATAGTTAGCGTGTTTATCAACCAATTTTCTTGAAATACCGTACATCCAAATATTTAATGAATCTCGCAAATCTTGCAAAATATCAGCCAAATCGGTTCAGATTTAGATATAGCTCCCATATATATCTTTCGTCCGATTTAGACTCATATGACCACAGAGCCCAAAATTTACTACCGATCTTCATGAAATTTTGCACAGAGGGTAGAATTGGCATTCTACCAATGCTTGGTACACTTGATTGAAATCGGTTCAAATTTAGATAAAGATCCCATATATATCTTTCGTCCGATTTGAACTTATATGGCCACAAAAGCCAGAGATTTGCCGTGATTTGCTTCAAATTTTGCACAAGGGGTACGTTTAATAGTATCGTTAAGTGTGTCAAATTTTGTTAAAATCGGTTCAGATTTAGATATAGCTCCCATATATATCTTTCGTCCGATTGAACTTATATGGCCTCAAAATCCAGGGTTTTGCCGTGATTTGCTTCAAATTTCGCACAAGGAGTACGTTTAGTAGTATAGGTAATTGTGCCAAATTTGGTTGAAATCGATTCAGATTTAGATATGGCTCCCATATATATCTCCCGTCCGATTTGCACTCATATGACCAGGGGGGCCAAAGTTATACTCCCATTTACGTGAAATTTCGCATAGATAGCAGAATTATTATTCTAACTATACATGTCAAATTTATTCAAAATCGGTTCAGATTGTATATAGCTCCCATATATACGTACACCAGAGTTGGGGAAGTATGGTCGACTGTTTCATATTTTAGACCCATTTTCAATGGGATTTTCCTCCAATTGACTGGATAGTTTCCACAGAGAATACAAATATGGCCAAAATTCTCACAGTTTACACAAAATTCTGTGATGATTTCCCCATATCCTACACACTGCAATGCCAAAATTTCCACAGAACGGATGAGTTTTAAATAAGGCTCCAAGTCGCCCTACACATATCTTGGCGAGATCTAACCAATATCCTTGTAAAATCGCCACTGCTGTGTAGCAAAAATTGTAAATATTACTCTAATTGTCCTATATCTCGAATACATATGTATCGCCTGAAAAATTAAAAATCTCTTTTGTACAATTGCATTAAAATTTCTCTCGCTTCATATTTCCCATATTTTTTACTAACATTGTGTATCATCCCAGGGCGTTAGCCGATTTAAATTTTAATTCTAGAGTTTTTGTAGAAGTACAAAAAATTGTTTCCATTAAAAGTATTTGTATCTGGAAATGCAAACCTTTATATAGCTCCCAGCAAATTTTAAGTAGTTGAGATGGTAACACAAATGTTTGTCTACATAGTGGTGAAGGGTATAATATAGTCGGCTCCGCCCGACTTTAGATTTTACTTACTTGTTTTTAATTGAAATGTATTCAATCAAAAAAAAATGATAGTATCAATCATCAAAGCCAATTAAAAAATTAATTGATACAACTAATTTTTGTGATTGAGTTTTTTTGTTTTTTATTGATTTTGCTGCATATTGCCTTTAACACCGCAATAAAATTGAGGATGTATAGTTTTATCAATAGGGGTAATTTATCGCTTCGGAAATTTCGACAAAATTTCTAGCTCCGCCAATGGTCTAAATTTTATTTCTATAGAAAATTTTGTCAAAATTTTATTTCTATAGACATTTTTGTTAACATTTTGTAAAATTTTGTCAAAATTTTATTTTAGAAAATTTTGTTAAAAATATTATTTTTATAGAAAATTTTGCAAAAATTTTATTTCTTTAGAAAATTTTGTCAAAATTTTATTTCTAGAGAATATTTTGTCAAAATTTTATTTCTGTAGACAATTTTGTCAAAATTTTATTTCTATAGAAAATTTTTTTAAAAATTTTATTCCTATAGAAAATTTTGTCAAAATTTTATTTCTATAGAAAATTTTGTCAAAATTTTATTTCTATAGAAAATTTTGTCAAAATTTTATTTCTAGAGAACATTTTGTCAAAATTTTATTTCTGTAGAAAATTTTTTTCAAAATTTTATTCCTATAGAAAATTTTGTCAAAAATTTATTTCTATAGAAAATTTTGTCAAAATTTTATTTCTATGGAAAATATTGTCAAAATTTTAGTTCTATAGAAAAGTTTATAAAAATTGTATTTCTATATAAAATTTTTACAAAATTTTCTTCTCGTACAAAATTTTTGCATAATTTTGTATCTTTTCCACTTTGCAACACTCCGTCACAGTTGTACGTCTTTAATGTAAGGCAAATTTCTCTTAAACCAAGGATAAGTCAGGTTAGGGGGCAGCCCGATGTATCGGGCTCGCTTAGACTATTCAGTCCATTGTGATGCCAGATTGGTGAACTTCTCGCTTATCACTGAGTGCTGCCCGATTCCATGTTAAGCTCAATGACAAGGGACCTCCTTTTTATAGCCGAGTCAGAACGGCGTTCCACATTGCAGTGAAACCACTTAGAGAAGCTTTGAAACCCTCAGAAATGTCACCAGCATTACTGAGGTGGGATAATCCACCGCTGAAAAACGTTGTGGTATTCGGTCGAAGCAGGAATCGAACCCACGACTTTGTGTATGCAAGGCGGGCATGCTAACCTTTGCACCACGGTGGCTCCAAAAAGGAAAACCAAAGGAAAACTTTTTCGAATAGTGCAATGGTTAACAATAATGCTGCCATCATTTCCGAGTGTTTCACAGACTTTCTACAATGAAAAAAAAAAAACAATAATATCGTGAGGCCAAAGATTTTCTTTTTTGTCCTTAAAATACGAATGCAAATTTTGCGTAGCATAGAAGACGCATTTCCAAAAGTCGTTAAACTTTTCAGTATCCTTATGTGTGATTCCACTTAAAAATGAGTAACTTCGTTCGTTAAACTAAAAAGGACCAAATCCATCATCTCAAGACGGCCGGGAGTAGGCCAAAATAGAGGAGAGCCATTTCATGCCAAATCGAAACTGATTCTACAATTTGATGTTATTTTCAACATTTCAACATCCGTCCTATGACAACTCATCACTTCTGCGGTAAAACAAAATTTTCTATCATGTCAAGACACCCAATTTTTATTCGAATCGCTTTACTATACACCCAAAGAAAAATTTTAGACAAACTATTTCGTATTTTCGTTTAGAGCAAACTAATTCGAATATTTGATAAAAAAAAAAAAAACAATTCAACGAGTGTCACTAAATTTTTTAATTTACTTTGAAAGAAAAGTTCTTAGCGTTAAAAGAAAAAATGCTAAACAAAAGTCGTATTTTTATTTTAAGGACAAGAAATCTTTGGTCTCATTACAATATTTATTCAGTGTATGTAAGATTCAACTCGGCCGAATATTTATTATTTCTGCTACTGTTTGTAAATCACGATTATAGCGTTTCCACTTTCACAAATTTTGAAAGGAATACTTGCCAACCAATTACAACAAAGAAAAAACTTTTTTTTGTAGAATACAAACGACACTGAACCAGAATTCGTTAAAGTTTATTTTTTATACAAAAAACATACACTATATACCATTAGTCAATGCACTTTTTGTTGACATTTCATTAATCATCTGCAACTTTAACTCAAAATACAAACAATTTTAAGCTCTTACTGATAAAGACAGTGTTTGGTTTGTTTGCTACCTCGGCACGCCACAATAGCAAATCAAAGAAAAAATGTTGCAAACAAAATTTATTACTTTTACTTGAACAAACAATTTCAAACTAAAACATCAATTGCCAAAAATAAACAAAATGACACTTCAATAAATATAGAGAAGAAATATAATCATCGTATATTTTTTAGAAATATTTATATAATCGAATAAAATTTGCTCGTATGTTATCGACCTAAATGCTTTAGATCATAAATGAAATTATTTTTTTTTTTCAAAATTTAAATAAATTCTCTGTCTCCCCAATTTATTCATGAATGGAATTAAAACCAAATGAAAAACCCCTTTCAGTTGGTTTACAATCCCTTAACCAAAATTACCAGAATTAAACTGAAATTCTTTATTCCTTTGCAGTCCCCACTTTAATTGCCATGATTTATTCTCGTTTGAGTTGACATCAAAATATGCAATATATCACAAAATTAAGCTTTATAATTTACGATGGCTGATGGTAATAAATTACCGCCGAATTCACCAAAAACAAAGTAAATGTCCAAATATCCAATTTATTTGTAAATTGTTTAGAATTGTGGGAGAGTGGACGGGGTCTGGTTTACAATGAAAAGAATGAAATATGCGTTCGGTTGTACATAGAATAATATGACAACCAAACAATATTTAGGATATAGAGGAATAGACCTAATACACACCAGGACACAAACTATATGCGCAATATTCTGTCAAACAAGATCTTAATAAATATTAAAAATTGCTTAATATTTTGTCACATTCACATAGAGGGAAATCATGGGTTTTGTTGATGACATTCGAGTATCTATATTTATGTATACGATGGCAAGGTATGAATAAAGTACTTGGGAGTAACCTTAGACAGGAAACTGAACTGAAAGAGTCACATAAAAAATATAACAGAGAAAGCCAAAGCCCAACATCGGCATTGTGAACAAGAGAGCTGGGCTCTAATGTATAGGTAATGCGTAATGAAGCCAATCCTAAGAAATGCATTCATAGTCTAGTGAACATCAATGGCGAGAAAGTGCAACATAGAAATTTGACAACGGGTCCAACGGATTTGTTTTGTCTTGGCATAATTGGGTCTATGAAAACCACTTCAACCGGAGCCTTGGAGACTATTATGGACTTAAGACATAAGGCTCAGATAAAAAGTGTAGCCGCAATGGATGCGATGAGATCGAAGATGTTGGCAGAATGGACGGAAACACAAAACATGATCGTCATAAAAGGATAATTGGGGAGACGGAGGGTGAAATGGCGGATGCTGGGGCGGAGAATGGCGTTGGGCATAGCTGCCGAGTGTGACAATCTGACGCCAGTAAAATGGTCCTGGCAGAATGGAACTCTAGACAAATAACAGAGGAAAATAACTGCAACACCGATAGATGGCTGAGAGGACAGACGTATATGTGGATGACACCAACAATATAAACAAAAAAACAAAACAAATTTTATTTCTACAGAAAATTTTGTCAAAATTTTATTTCTATAGAAACTTTGATTTCTCAAAATTTTATTTCTATAAAAAATGATCTCAAAATTCTATTTCTATACACGGACGAAAAAGACTGTTTTTCATATGTTTGGGTGTAAAAATTATATGTTTGGAACTCACATTTTTTAACACAATATTTTTGAGTGCAATCATATAATGTTCATAAACTAGCATAACATGTTTGGGACATATATTTTAATATGTTAGAACATATTATGTTTAGGACATAAAATGTTTGTAAATATAATATGCTTATATATATTAACATATATATTAATTTGGAAATACCCTATAAACATATATGTGTTTAGAAAGAGAGACCTAGAGAGTAGAAGTGTGCACGTGAGTAATATTTTGCTCACACTCACGACGGAGAAATCTTATTCACGCACACTCACGCACGTTCACGAAAAGAAAATTAGTATGCACGCACACTCACGCACTAAAATCTTTTAAATGTCGTGACTCATGAAAAATATCGTGACTCACGAAAAGCCTCGTGACTCACGAATAATTTTACTCATAATTTACCTATAGAACCTGACTAAAAACATGAGTATGATTAAAATCGAGAGTGTTATGAAACTTTTAACACCTAGGATGTCACTAAAATTATAAATGAATTCAACTCGTAAGCATTTGATGTTCGTAAGCGGGATTATTTTCGTGAGCGTGTTTTTCCGAAATTCGTTACTCACGCACACACGAGAATAGTATTTTCGTGACTCACGCACGACATTTGGTTGGTTACGCTCATTTGGTTATCACGCTCAGGCACACGCACGTCGTTGTTGTCAGCGTGACTCACGCGTGAGTCACGACAATTTCGTGTCACGTATACACCTCTACTAGAGAGTATGCTGCAAGTCAAATAATGAAAGTAACCAATTGGCGCCTTAAAAATATATGCACACAAAGAAAATTTAATTAAAATTTTTATACCCTCCATCATATGATGGGGGTATATATTAACTTTGTCGTTCCGTTTTAACACATCGAAATATTGCTCTAAGAACCCATAAAGTATATATATTCTGGGTCGTGGTGAAATTCTGAGTCGATCTAAGCATGTCCGTCCGTCCGCCCGTCTGTTGAAATCACGCTAACTTCCGAAAGAAACAAGCTATCGACTTGGCACAAGTAGTTGTTATCGATGTAGGTCGGACGGTATTGAAAATGGGCCATATCGGTCCACTTTTACGTATAGCCCCCATATAAAGGGACCCTCAGATTTGGCTTGCGGAGCCTAAAAGAGAAGAAAATTTCATCCGATCCGGCTGAAATTTGGTACATGGTGTTGGTATATGGTCTCTAACAACCGTGCAAAAATTGGTTCACATCGGTCCATAATTATATATAGCCACCATATAAACCGATCCCCAGATTTGGCTTGCGGAGCCACAAAGAGAAGAAAATTTCATCCGATCCGGCTGAAATTTGGTATATAGTGTTAGTATATGATCTTTAACAACCGTGCCAGAATTGGTCCATATCGGTCCATAATTATATATAGCCCCCATATAAAACATTCTCCAGATTTGACCTCCGGAGCCTCTTGGAGGAGCAAAATTCATCCGATCCGGTTCAAATTAGGCATGGTCGCTAACAACCATACCAAAATTGGTCCAATCACACAAAAATTGGTCCATATCGGTTCAAAATCATGGTTGCCACTAGAGCCAAAAATAATCTACCAAAATTTTATTTATATAGAAAATTTTGTCAAAATTTTATTTCTAGAGAAAATTTTGTTAAAATTTTATTCGGTTCATAATAAAATTTTCATCATTGTCAAAATTTTACTTCTACAGAAAATTTTGTCAAAATTCTATTTCTATAGAAAATTTTGTTCAAATTTTATTCGGTTCATAATCATGGTTGCCACTCGAGCCAAAAATAATCTACCAAGATTTTATTTCTATAGAAAATTTTGTCAATAGTTTATTTCTATAGAAAATTTTGTTAAAATTTTATTTCTGTAGAAATTTTTGTCAAAATTTTCTTTCTATAGAAAATTTTGTCAAATTTTTTTTTCTTTAGAAAATTTTGTGAAAATATTATTTCTATAGAAAATTTTGTTAAAATGTTATTTCTGTAGAAAATTTTGTCAAAATGTTATGTCTACTTTGTCAAATTGAATTATATACGTATTGGATCGATCTTTTTTGATTTAATATATACCACGTATGGACTTACGTACAATTTAGAAGATGGTGTTAGGAGGTTTTAAGATACCTTGCCATCGGCAAGCGTTACCGCATCTTAAGTAATTCGATTGTGGATGGCAGTGTTTAGATGAAGTTTCTACGCAATCGATGATGGAGGGTACATAAGCTTCGGCCTGGCCGAACTTACGGCCGTATATACTTGTTTACTACTAATGTATGCCCTAAGGTCAAACATAATAT
This sequence comes from Haematobia irritans, assembly GCF_050003625.1. NCBI lineage: Eukaryota > Metazoa > Arthropoda > Insecta > Diptera > Muscidae > Haematobia > Haematobia irritans. The sequence continues at coordinate 159,686,935 of NC_134397.1, read as the reverse complement.
GTTTGAACAATACAAACAATATTTTGTTTGCACCAATCCTGAAAATATATATGCTTGAAGCAAAATGTGTTTGGGGTATATGTTACAGAAGCGAGGGTGTAGACAATTTTCTCAAAATGTTATTTCTATAGAACATTTTTTTCAATAGAAAATTTTCCAAAAAATGTATTTATTTATATAGACATTTTTTTCAAAATTTGATTTCTATAGAAAAATGTCTCAAAATTTTCTTTTTATAGAAAATTTTCTCAAAATTTTATTTCTATAGAAAATTATCTCAAATTTTTATTTCTATAGAAAATTTTCTCAAAATTTTATTCCTATAGAAAATTTTCTCCAAATTTTATTTCTATAGAATATTTTCTCAAAATTTTATTTTTATAACGACTTTTCTCAAAATTTGATTTCTATAGAAAATTTTCTTAAATTTGTATTTCTATAGAAAATTGTGTCCAAATTTTATTTCTATGGAAAATATTCTCAAAATTTTATTTCTATAGAATTTTTTTTCAATTGAAAATTTTTTCAAAATTTTATTTCTATAGAAAATTTTCTCAAAATTTTATTTTTATAGAAAACTTTCTCTAAATTTTATTTGTATAGAAAATTTTCTCAAAATTGTATTTATATAGAAAATTTTCTCAAAATTGTATTTCTATAGAATATTTTCTCAAAATTTGATTTCTATAGAAAATTTTCTCAAAATGTTATTTCTATAGAAAAGGGAGCCACCGTGGTGCAATGGTTAGCATGCCCGCCTTGCATACACAAGGTCGTGGGTTCGATTCCTGCTTCGACCGAACACCAAAAAATTTTTCAGCAGTGGATTATCCCACCTCAGTAATGCTGGTGACATTTCTGAGGGTTTCAAAGCTTCTCTAAGTGGTTTCACTGCAATGTGGAACGCCGTTCGGACTCGGCTATAAAAAGGAGGTCCCTTGTCATTGAGCTTAACATGGAATCGGGCAGCACTCAGTGATAAGGGAGAAGTTCACCAATGTTGTATCACAATGGACTGAATAGTCTAAGTGAGCCTGATACATCGGGCTGCCACCTAACCTAACCTAACGGTTTTTAGAAGCTCACGAAGTGAAATCTGGAGATCGGTCTATATGGGAGCTATACCAAAACAAGGACCGATGAACCGAAAAAATTTTTCAGCAGTGGATTATCCCACCTCAGTAATGCTGGTGACATTTTTGAGGGTTTCAAAGCTTCTCTAAGTGGTTTCACTGCAATGTGGAACGCCGTTCGGACTCGGCTATAAAAAGGAGGTCCCTTGTCATTGAGCTTAACATGGAATCGGGCAGCACTCAGTGATAAGGGAGAAGTTCACCAATGTTGTATCACAATGGACTGAATAGTCTAAGTGAGCCTGATACATCGGGCTGCCACCTAACCTAACCTAACGGTTTTTAGAAGCTCACGAAGTGAAATCTGGAGATCGGTCTATATGGGAGCTATACCAAAACATGGACCGATACACACCATTTGCGACACACCTATTTGTGGTCCTAAAATACCTCTAGATTTATGGTTTCTTGGAGGAGCAAGTGTCATCCGATTCAACTTAATCGGATGACACTTGCTCCTCCAAGAAGCTGCTGATGTCAAATATCGGTTGATATGGGTTTGGTATGAGCCATTTGCAATACCACCCGGATCACATTTACTCACGACAATGCGAGCTCTTATACATTCGTTTAAATAACTGCAAGTTTAAGAACTCAAAACATCGATTTAATGGATCATCCGCCTGTCTTGACTTGCCAATGACTTCTTTTTATTTCCGTATGTAAAAAAATAAAATGAGATGTCAACGTTTTTCGATACCTTAAGAAGTTTTGGAGATACCTCAATCAGAGTGGCTAAAGTTTTCCGATAATTGGTTCAAAAGCAAGCAAAGTTAATAGATAATAATGGGGAATATTGTGAAAAGCAATTAACCGAGTTTCGATGATTGACACTAGTTCTCTAATACCGAAATATAAAAGGTAACTAGTTCAAAACGATGTTATTTTTTTTAGTCCACAAAAAATGTGAACTTTATCAATTCTGCTCGGTTTAACATGTCGAATTAATTTATTTTTTGAAAATATTTGACATCACTCCAGTATATGCGTTTTATGTATTATTTTTACTGTTGTCGTAACATGGTAATTTGCAGATTTTACATTAGCATGAACAAATTTTCATACATTTTATGTCATTTATCATTCATTTATAAGCTACATTTTAATAACACTTTATGTGCTATATGATCACAAAAAATAAAAACAAAAACAGGCACTTAAAAACCAAAATGACATTTTTTCTTGTTGTTGTTTTTTGTTTTGTGTTTTTGGGTAATCATTCTTTTGATGAAAATTTGTATGCCTACGAAGTGTAAATATTTCCATGTTGGCTTTTCATAAATTCACGTACAAACATAAAATGCACTCTTGACGATGTAATTAATTTATCATCACATACAACACACACACAAACACAGAGCATAATTCCTGATAAAACTCATGTGTCGCTTTTTTATGATTTTGTTTTATCTTTTGGTTTATATATTTTCATTTTTTGTGGTTACTCATTGCGGTGTACCATATGTGTGAGAGAATTTTTATGATGATGTTTTTTTGTATTTAATAGAAATTTGCCAAAAATACATAAATTCATAGATATTGCGAATGATATGCTTATATAACCTGTATTAATGTGTAAAGGTACATGGTAGCTGACATTCTTAAATCGCTTTATATATCCAAATAAAACAAGAACTTTTGTAGTGTATGAAATTCTATTAAAATTAATTTTTAGTATTAAAGTCATATTAACATAAAAAGGCAATTAAATTTTTATCGAGCTATTGTCCCATAGTTGGTGGAGGGTAGGAAGATATATACATTTTTATGCCCTCCACCATAGGATTCCCTTTGCAACACATCGAAATATTGCTCTAGGACCCCATAAAGTATATATATATATATATATATATATATATATATATATATATATATATATATATATATATATATATATATATATATATATATATATATATATATATATATATATATATATATATATATATATATATATATATATATATATATATATATATATATATATATATATATATATATATATATATATATATATATATATATATATTCTGAGTCGTGGTGAAATTCTTAGTCGATCTAAGCGCTAACTTCCGAACGAAACAAGCTATCGACTTGACATTGGGCACAAGTAGTTGCTATTGATGTAGATCGGATGGTATTGCACATGGTATTGCCATATCGGACCACTTTTACGCACAGAAAAAAATATCACCAAAATATTTCCAATTAAAATGTTAAATGAAGTTGAAAAATTTTTCAATTAATAAATTAATTGATACAATTAACTTTTTAATCATGATAAAAACATTAAGTTAATTTTAAGTCAATGATTGAAAATTTTAAAATTTTTAATTAAAAAATTAATTGATACAATTATTTTTTTAATCAAATTCTGAAGACTAATTCAGTTAAAAAAAGTGCTGATTTTTTTAAAATTTTTAATTAAAAATGTATTTCAAACAATCATTTGTTAATCCAAACTCTAAGCCAATTCAGAGAGTAATTAAAAATATTTACCTTTTTTAATTAATAAATTAATTGAGTTTTGCAATCAACATCAATTAAATTTTTAATTGAATCAATTAAAAAATAATTGAAATTTGCTGAAAAAATCAATTAATTTTTTAATCAAGAATTTTTTCTATGCCCAATTAAAACTGTGATTGATACTATCATTTTCGTGATTGAAGACATTTCAATTAAAAAATTAATTGGATCAATTAATTTGGTGATTGAATCAGAAAAAAAATTGTTTGTGTGCGTATAGCCCCCATATAAACCGATCCCCAGATTTGGCTTGCGGAGCCTCTAAGAGAAGCAAATTTCATCCGATCCGGCTGAAATTTGGTACATGGTGTAAGTATATAGTCTCTAACAACTACGCAAAAATTGGTCCACATCGGTTCATAATTATATATAGCCCCCATATAAACCGATCCCCAGATTTGACCTCCGGAGCCTCATGGATGAGCAAAATTCATCCGATTCGGTTGAAATTTGGTACGTGGTGTTAGTATATGGTCTCTAACAACCATGCAAAAATTGGTCTACATCGGTCCATTATTATATATAGCCCCCATATAAACCGATCCCCAGATTTGACCTCCGGATCCTCATGGATGATATATATAGCTCCCACATAAACCGATCCCCAGATTTGACCTCCGGAGCCTCATGGATGAGCAAAATTCATCCGATTCGGTTGAAATTTGGTACGTGGTGTTAGTATATGGTCTCTAACAGCAATGTAGCAATTGTTCCATATCGGTCCATAATTATATGTAGCCCCCATATAAACCGATCCCCAGATTTGACCTCTGGCGCCCCTTTGAAGAGCAAAATTTACCCGATCCCGTTGAAATTTGGTACGTGATGGTACTATATGGTCTCTAACAACCATACAGAAATTGGTCCATACCGGTCTTAATTATATATAACCCCAATTTAAACCGTTCCCCAGATTCGACCGGTTGAAATTTGGTAGGTAGTGAAATTTGGTACATTGCGCTAGTATATGGCCTCTAACAACCATACCAAAATTGGTCCATATCGGTCTATAGTTATATATAGCCGATCCACAAAAATAATCTAGCAAAATTTTATTTCTATAGAAAATTTTCTGAAAATTTTATTACTATAGAAAATTTTGTCTACATTTTATTTCTGTAGAAAATTTTGTCAAAATTTCATTTCTATAGAAAATTTTGTCAAAATTTTATTACTATACAAAATTTGTCAAGATTTTATTTCTATAGAAAATTTTGTCAAAGTTTTATTAAGAAGTTTTAAGATACCTTGCCATTGGCAAGTGTTACCTCAACCCAAGTAATTCGATTGTGGATGACAGTCGTTAGTGCAAGTTTCTATGCAATCCATGGTGGAGGGTACATAAGATTCGGCCTGGCCGATCTTACGGCCGTATATACTTGTTTTAATATACTAAATTTGTCATACCGTTTGTAACTAGGCTTACCAGGCCGGGATTCGCCTGCATTGTCCAGGAATTTCTTCTGCAGGAAGTGTCCCGAATCTTTCACAAAATTTGCCGGAATTTCAATTGCTTAAAAAGTAATAAACAGATTTATTTAAAAAACAAGCACATACGGACTTAAGTTCGGCCGGGCCGAATCTTAAATATCCACACCCAGAGAAGGAATATGATCACCTCAAACAAGTGTCAAGAGCAAACTGTTATTTTTGGGTGTTGACCCAAGAAGTCAAATCGGGAGATTGGGTTATATGGGGGCTATACCAAACCGTGGACCGGTACACACCATATTCGGCTCACTTATTTGTGAACCCAAGATACGTCTCGATTTTGAATTGCAGGTAAATCGGATAAAAATTGCGGTGTCTAGAAGCCCAAGATGTCAAATCAGGAGATCGGGCTATATGGAGCTGTACCAAAACATGGACCGATACACACCATTTGCGACACACCTATTTGTGCTCCTAAAATACTTCTAGATTTCCATTTTAGGCGAATCGAATGAAAACTACGGTTTTTAGAAGGGGGCCACCGTGGTGCAATGGTTATGCACCTTGCATACACAAGGTCTTGGGTTCGATTCCTGCTTCGACCGAACACCAAAAAGTTTTTCAGCGGTGGATTATCCCACCTCAGTAATGCTGGTGACATTTCTGAGGGTTTCAAAGCTTCTCTAAGTGGTTTCACTGCAATGTGGAACGCCGTTCGGACTCGGCTATAAAAAGGAGGTCCCTTGTCATTGAGCTTAACATGGAATCGGGCAGCACTCAGTGATAAGAGAGAAGTTCACCAATGTGGTATCACAATGGACTGAATAGTCTAAGTGAGCCTGATACATCGGGCTGCCACCTAACCTAACCTAACGGTTTTTAGAAGCTCACGAAGTAAAATCTGGAGATCGGTCTATATGGGAGCTATACCAAAACATGGACCGATACACACCATTTGCGACACATCTATTTGTAGTCCTAAAATACTCTTAGATTTACGTTTTCTAGAAGCCCAAGACCCCAAATCGGCAGATCGGCTATATCAAAACCTGGACCGATATAGCCCATCTTCGAACTTGGCCGTGCGTGCAGAAAAAAGACGAATCTGTGCCAAAATTTAGGACGATAGCGCTATTATTGAAGGTTGTAGCGCAGTGCTGCCGCTACTACTTCAATCGAAGTATTTTGCTTCATTTTCACAAAATTTACTTCGTCACTCCTTCTTTCAAATATCTGCTTCACTTTTTGTTCTGCTTCAAATTTTTAAATTTTCCCCATTTTACCTAATTGTTTTTCCTATTCCTTTAATTACGATGAACATAGCGGTTTTAATCATTGAATTATTAACCGATGTGGACCAATTTTTGCATAGGTGTTAGACCATTTACCAAATTACAGCCGGATCGGATGAAATTTGGTTCTCTTAGAGGCTCCGCAAGCCAAATCGGGGGATCAGTTTATATGGGGGCTATATATAATTATGGACCGATGTGGACCAATTTTTGCATGTTTGTTAGAGATCATATGCTGAAACCATGTACCATATTTCAGCAAGCCAATTTTGGGGGTCCGTTTATATGGGGGCTATACGTAAAAGTGGACCGATATGGCCCATTTGCAATACCATCCGACCTACATCAATACCAACTACTTGTGCCAAGTTTCAAGTCGATAGCTTCTATCGTTCGGAAGTTAGCGTGATTTCAACAGACGCATGGACGGACATGTTCAGATCGACTCAAAATTTCACCACGACCCAGAATATATATATATTTTATGGGGTCTTCGATGTGTTACAAACGGAATGACAAAGTTAATATACCCCCATCCTATGGAGGAGGGTATAATAAAATGAATTCTATTGTTTTGTTTTCAAAAATGTATGCTACTTCAATTTTATTCAATCTACTCCACTTTTTTGCAAAATCTACTTCACTCAATTTTTCACTAGCGGCAGCACTGTTGTAGCGTGATTACAACAGAAAGACAGACGGCCAGACGGACATGCTTATTCGTCTTAGAATTTCTCCCTGATCAAGAATTTATATAATTTATATAGTCGGAAATCGATATTTCGATGTGTTACAAACACACCACCTATGGTGGTGGGCATAATAAAGAAAATAATTAACTATTTGAGGCCTTAAAAAATTATATGCTTAGGGTGAAGGATAATATGTTTGTAAAATTTCTGAAAATATATATGTTTGAAGCGAATTTCCAAAGCTTTCAGATTCAGAAACATATACCGGAGGAAGATGATTCATTTTGGACCTTATGTGCTAATTTCTTAGGGAAATTGATATCGATAAGGCTATGGATCCAACATTTCTGAATTTTGGTTTTTGCTACAATCAAACTATAATTCGTTTTCATTTTCGGCCTATTAAAATATTATACTCGAGGGGCATATTGTCGCGCTTGAACAATTTATGAATTACACCATTATTTCAGGAAACATCCCAATAAAACACTGGCAAACTGTATGACAGATGGGCATAATAACTATTTTATCATTGCTCGTTTACAAAACCCAATAGAAATTCCTCAAGCTTTTTAATGGGATAGTGACTTATTTCCTGTAAAACGACATCGAAAACTTCTAATAAGTAACTAAAGGTCACCTTCTAAATAAAATTTTAAATTAAAGCAAAAACAAATTGTGGCCTCCAAAAAAACTCAATAATTCATTCATTTCATTCAGGCCAACATTTATTTTAAATAATATCCAAAAAATGTCTTCTTTAATCGAGACATGCAGCTGCGTTGTGTCATCGAAAAAGAAAACAAAAAAAAACAACAAAAACCAACTGCTCAAGTGTATTTTTGGCTAATTATTTTATTTTGCTGCAGATATTCCAAGCAAAAGTATGAATGGATTTGTTCTTTCTTCTCTGTGTCATATAAGTGCCAGATATTTTTGTTAGCCATTTAAGAATTTGTCATTGCACACGAGTAGATTTCGTGGATTGTTGACTGTTTTTATACCCACCACCATAGAATGGTGACGGGGGTATAATAAGTTTGTCATTCCGTTTGTAACGCATCGAAATATCGATTTCCGACTATATAAAGTATATATATTCTTGATCAGGGAGAAATTCTAAGACGATATAACGATGTCCGTCTGTCCGTCTGTCTGTCTGTCTGTCTGTCTGTCTGTCTGTCTGTCTGTTGTAATCACGCTACAGCCTTCAATAATGAAGCAATCGTGCTGAAATTTTGCACAAGCTCGTCTTTTGTCTGCAGGCAGGTCAAGTTCGAAGATGGGCTATATCGGTCCAGGTTTTGATATAGTCCCCATATAAACCGACCTCCCGATTTGGGGTCTTGGGCTTCTAGAAATCGTAGTTTTTATCCAATTTGCCTGAAATTTGAAATCTGGAGGTATTTTATGACCATAAAGAGATGTGCCAAAAATGGTGAGTATCGGTTCACGTTTTAGTATAGCCCCCATATAGACCGATCTCCCGATTTTACCTCTTGGGCTTATAGAAACCGCAGTTTTTATTCAATTTACCTGAAATTTGAAATCTAGAGGTATTGTAGGACCACAAATACGTGTGCCAAAAATTGTGAGTATCGGTCCATATTTTGGTATAGCCCCCATATAGACCGATCTCCCGATTTTACATCTTGGGTTTATAGAAAACACAGTTTTTATTCAATTTACACCTCAAACCTTGCCGTCTTACAAAGAAAGACTATCGCTCATCAAATTACCTACACTGAAAAGTAGACGTACCATGCTGAATATCTGTTTTATGGTTGATTTAATTAACGGAAGATTTAAATCTGACTTCCTTATTAACAGCATATCATTCAATGTTCCCTTTAGACCTACCCGCAACTTTGAACTGCTCCACATTGAATACTTTCGAACGAACTTTGAAAACAACGATCCACTTCGCCGTCTTTGTAAAGAATTCAATAAATTTTATTATTATCTTGATTTGTCAGAAGAGAAATACAATGTAAAGAAAAAGATAACATTATTATTAAATACTTGATATATTAACAAACAATATGTATATAATGTAATATATTACTGTTAGTCTGTAAGGGTTTAATCCATAGATGAAAATAATAAAAAAAAAAATAAAAAAAAAAATACCTGAAATTGGAAATCTAGAGGTATTGTAGGACCACAAATACGTGTGCCAAAAATTGTGAGTACCGGTCCATATTTTGGTATAGCCCCTATATAGACCCATCCCCCGATTTTACTTCTTGGGCTTATAGAAACCGCAGTTTTTATTCAATTTACCTGAAATTGGAAATCTAGAGGTATTGTAGGACCACAAATACGTGTGCCAAAAATTGTGAGTATCGGTCCATATTATGGCATAGCCCCCATATAGACCGATCTCCCGATTTGGGGTCTTGGGCTTATAGAAACCGTAGTTTTTATCCAATTTGTCTGAAATTGGAAATCTAGAGGTATTTTAGGACCATAAAGAGGTGTGCCGAAAATGGTGAGTATCGATCCATATTTTGGTATAGCCCCCATATAGACCGATTCCCCAATTTTACTTCTTGGGCTTCTAGAATACGAAGTTTTTATCCTATTTGCCTGAAATTGGAAATCTAGAGGTATTTTCGGGTCACAAAGAGGTGTGCCGAAAATGGTGAGTATCGGTCCATATTTTAGTATAGCCCCCATAAGAACGATCTCCCGATTTAACTCGTTGGGTTTCTAGAAACCGTAGTTTTTATCTGATATGCCTGAAATTGTAAATATTCTGGTATTTTAGGCTCACAAAAATGTGTATCGGATTAAGTTTTTATCGGTCCATTTGGTAATGCTTCCATATAGACCGACTTCACTTCTTGAGGGTGTAGAAGGCGCACTGATCATGAAAATTGCTTGAAACTCAATGTAAAATTTCCAGATTTTACTTCTACAGATTTAAGATTTCAAATCAAGACGTTATTTTGTAATTTTCTTGCACACTTACAAGAGATGTTAATGATTCCTCTAAACCTCAAACAAAAATGGTTCTTATAAATCCAGAATCTGATATTGTCCTCATAGGTGAAATCTTTAAATTTATCTTCGGGTTGTGTCCTCAAGCCCTCCTGAAATTTAAAAGGAAACCCTAATATTTGGTTCATGGTGGTGGGTATTTAAGATTCGGCCCGGCCGAACTTACTGCTGTATATACTTGTTTCTCTTTCTTGGAGCTTATCACCATTGGCGTTGTTGCTATTACATTTGCAAATGCCATCAGACTGAGGTTGATGTTGCTGCCCGTTGCATGTCAACTTATTTCACTGGTGTTTGGAAAAGTTTTTCATTAATGTGCCATGCATGCCATGTGGGCGTTTGTTCATATTCGTGTCATTCATATTTATAATTCCAACATGCGGACGGACAAATGTGCACACAAACAATCTTTCGTAGTATGCGTTTTTTGTTTTTGCAATTAAGCATAAAAATGTCTCCCCCATCAAATGATTTGTGTTGAATTTGGCTTTTAGTTTTTTGCCACTCTACAAAATTTTCCACATTTTTTTCTCCAACGCCATGGCTCTTAATCTGAATATAATGGCCCATGCATTCTTTACCACGCGAACATACGAGTAGTATAAGCTAGTGTGTATTTGTTGTACGATTTGGAACCAAGTTTTTGGTGGATTTTTCATGGATTACCAAAGGCATTATTTTAACCGCTGCTATTCATATCAACCAACATTAAGCGTTAATAAACATGAAATACCTTTGAATTCTTCCAAATAGGATAAAAGAATTAACCGGTTGGCTACCCAAATAGGACCAAAAAGGAGCATTGGGACTGGTATTCAAAAAAGTTAGTAGTAGTTCTGTTCCTGGCCATCGCTTTTTTTATACCCTCCACCATATGATGTTTTTATTTATCTTTTCATTTACTTATAAAACGTGTAAACATATATACAACATATTGTATATAAGGAAACATGAAGCGTTTATCGGTTGGATTTGGCAACACGTTCCAATTCATCCTTCTTCTTGATAGCATAGGAGTTAGAAGAACCCTTAGCAGCGTTGATCAATTCATCGGCCAAGCATTCGGCGATGGTCTTGATGTTTCTGAAAGCGGCTTCACGGGCACCGGTGCACAATAACCAAATAGCTTGATTGACACGACGGAGTGGAGATACATCAACGGCTTGACGGCGGACAGTACCTGCACGACCGATACGGGTTGAATCTTCACGAGGGCCAGAGTTGATGATGGCGCTGACAAGGATTTGCAAAGGATTTTCGCCAGTCAACAAATGAATGATTTCAAAAGAGTGCTTAACAATACGGCAGGCCATGAGTTTCTTGCCATTGTTGCGTCCTTTCATCATTAAGGAGCAGGTCAAGCGTTCTACGATGGGGCATTGAGCCTTGCGGAAACGTTTGGCGGCATAACGACCAGCAGAGTGGGGCAAATAGCGAGCAAATTTCTCCTTAACGGAGATGTAATCTTGCAACGAGATATCGTTGACGGTCACGTCATCACAGGACCAGCGACCGCACAATTTGATTTCGGGCAATTCTGTGTTGGAAACAACATTGGTTTCCAAAAGGGTTTCAGCACCCTCGGTTTCAATTGGAGGTTGCTCCTCGAAAGTCTCGGTCACGTTTTCAGCAACTTCAGCCATTTTTTTCACTAAGAAAAATTATCCCCGATGCAAACAGCAGTGGCGTTCGCCAGAAAAAGAAGGGGGTATATTAACTTTGTCATTTCGTTTGTAACACATCGAAATATTGATCTAAGACCTCATAAAGTATACATTCTGGGTCGTGGTGAAATGAAACAAGCTATCGACTTGAAGCTTGGATGTAGTTGTTATTTATGTAGGTCGGATGGTATTGAAAATGGGCCATATTGGACCACTTTTACATATAGCCCCCATACAAATCGAACCCCAGATTTGGCTTGCAGAGCCTCTTAGAGAAGCACATTTCATCCGATTCGGATGAAATTTGGTACGTGGTGTTAGTATATGGTCTCTAACAACCACGCAAAAATTGGTCGATATCGGTTGATAATAATATATAGCGCCCATATAAACCGATCTCCAGATTTGACCTCCGAATCCTCTTAGAGAAACAAATTCCATCCTATCCGGTTGAAACTTAGTACGTGGTGTTAGAATATGGTATCTAACAACCATGCAAAAATTGGTTAATATCGGTCCATAATTATATATAGCCTCCATATAAGCCGATCCCCATATTTGACCTCCGGAGTCTCTTGGAGAAGCAAACTTCATCCGTTCCTGTTGAAACTTAGTACGTGGTGTTAGTATATGGTCTCCAATAAAAATTGGTTAATATCGGCCCATAATTATATATAGCCCCCATCAAGGCCGTATTCAGGGGGGGGGGATGAGGGGGATCAAACCCCCCCCCCCCCCGAAATGAATGAATATTTTTATATAAATATATTTATATTTTTAGCTGCATAGAAAAATCTTATCGAAGATGTTGAAGAAAAGCTGGAGGTTTTATTTTGAAAAACGCTTACCTATAAAACTTGCACAAATCATAGAATACTAGTTGAAAAGTCCGTCAAACGACGGCCGAAAAAACAAATTGTTTTTGTTCTCGCACCACAAATTTCATTTTTGGAAAATGTCTTTCTGCTTTTTATTTGTGTTTGTTGTTCTTTTTGTGAACATGACTCGCTTTGTTTAGCCATAGCAACAACAACGAAATAGCCAAACACACATGTGTAAATGAAATGGCGCAAAACCTGCGAAAAGAACCTGCCTAATTTAGCGATGGAAGCACTTGGAGAGTGCAATAAAGGGATATTTCCAAACGTGCATATTCTTTTAAAAATTTTGGTCAATTTGCCAGTTACTCAGGGATGGAAAATACAATTTTTAAGAAAGTACAAAAAAGGTATTTTTTGAGCGGAAAGGTACTTTTTACAAAAATTTCACTGGAAAATTATTGTCAAGAGACTAAATTTTAAAGAAAATAAAATTTTGACAAAATTTTCTATATAAATAAAATTTTGACAAAATTTTCTATATGAATAAAATTTTGCAAAAATTTTCTATAGAAATAAAATTTTGCAAAAAAATTCTGTAGAAAAAAAATGTTGCAAAATTTTTTCTATAGAAATAAAATTTTGCAAAAATTTCCTATAAAAATAAAATTTTTACAAAATTTTCAATTGAAATAAAATTTTGACAACATTTTCTACCGAAATAAAAAATCGATAATATAGAATCGCATTCTTTTTTCGACTAAAACATTCTTGAAGATCAATAAAATCCTGTTTTTGACTATGTCTTTTACAAAATCGAGATTTTCTTCCCACATGAACATGTCTATGTCTGTTTTGCCATATTTGTAAAAGACTATTAGCAAATAAGGTTGATAAAGACTTTCTCAAAATATTAAAATATTTTGTCAAAGATATTCTACACAAAAGGTACTAAATCATTCGCGGGGGTACTACGGTAATGACCGGGGTGAAAAAGTATTGAAAAAAGTACTATAGTACTGCATTTTCCATCTCTGCAGTTACTACGTACTCATCCGAACTTTCATTTTCAACAATGAAGAGATTAAAGACGTATCTTAGAAATTCGACTAGCGAGAGTAGACTCAATGGATTGGCATTAATGTCGGTTCATCGCCGAATAATTGTGCCGACTGAAGAAGTCATTGATTTATTTGCTGTCCAAAAAGCCCGTCGGATCAATTTAATATTGTAAAAATATTGTATACATACCTATGCATAAATAAAATTATCTACACATGAGATTATATGAATATTTTTTTTTAAGTTGGAACCCCCCCCCCCCCAAATTAAAGTCCTGGCTACGACCTTGGCCCCCATATAAATTTGGTACGTGGTGATAGTATATGGTTTCTAACAACCTTGTAACAATTGGTTCACATCGGTCAATAATTATATATAGGGGGCTATATCTCAATCTAAACCGATTTCGATGAAATTTTGAAGACTTGAAGGGTTATGAAAAAGATTCATTTGTGCCAAATTTAGCCACGATAGGTTGGTTAAAAAGTGCAATGTGACCCAATTTGTCGAAATCGAGCGATACATATATATATGGAAGCTATACCTAAATTTGATCCGATTTCTTTCAAATTCGTCCTTGTACCCAAAAAACTCCTTGTACCAAATTTAATCAAAATCGGTTAATAATTGCGACCGGAGGAATGACACCAAGCGCTAGATAGACTCAGGAGGTGATTCTGAGTCGATCGGTATTGTGAGTGCAGCAAATGTGGTATAGACTGGTAACGGGGTATAGTAGCTTTTTTCTATATCTACACTAGAGTGACCGCAACTTATATGGTGCAAAAAAAATGTCGGAATCTTGTTCGCCTTAACCCCACAAAACGAATCCCCTTTCCACATATATTGGGATAGCCAAAACTTGAGCCGGATTAAACGACGTTAACACGTGCCGCTCGTCGCTCAAAATTTGGAAAAAAAAACTAATGTTTTGGTCAAAAAGTTAACGTATTGAGCCATAACTCGAGAACGGTAAACAATAAAAACACGCACGATATCACAAACGATAGCTTATTTTGTCCTTAAAAATTTATGTTATCAACAAAATTGTTGTAAGTCTGAGTCAAACCGAGTTACGCCACACTTTAGCTTCGAAAACGCGACCTGGTGCCACTAGGAGCATTCGCCTCAACCCCAAAAAATGATTCCCTTTCCAGATATTGGGATTGCCAAAATTTAAGGCCGATTAAACGACGATATCTTAATATCTAGCATGTATTAAAAATAATCGTGGAGGTTGAGGAGGTTCCCGAAAACATTTATGATTTATAATTAGATGTGTAGGTATATTTGAGAAATGTTTACAATATTACACATGGGCTGGACCTCTCCAAGACATTTGGCGAATTGTGAATTTATGTTCACAAATAGGGTGGTTTGTAATTATTTGCAATCTAGATTTTCACCATTAAGATAAGGCCCGGCCGATGTTCTATTGTATTTAGTTGATTTCAACACGAACATATACCATTCCATTTATTAATCAATTTTTATTTTATTTTTAGTAAAGATTTCTTGCCGTATAGGATGATTTCGCCAATTCATAGCAGAGGGTACATCAGTTGATTTAGTGCAATTTTCACCTTTCGATGTCACCTACTTTGTATTTAAATTTATTATATACATATATTTTAATAAAATAAAATATAATATTTAACTGGGACGAAATTGGTTTTTAATTCGGTCATTAGTATTATCAAAGTTGGGCAACACAACCGAATGATGAAGGTAGCAACAACCAATGTCGTCGGCAGACCGAACCAATATCATATGAGATATTGGTTGTGTCGACCGAATCAGTCGGGTGGCACAAATGCCAATTGGTAGTGGCTACAACTTCCAAAAGGAGGTTGGCAATAAATTCGATTGTCACAACCAATCTGTATTCTCTGTGTATGGGAGCTATATCTAAATCTGAACCAATTTGTATAATATTTTGCACACTTACGTCGTACCAAACTCGCCGATCGGTTAGTAACTAAATTTGATCCGATTTTTTCCAAACTCAATAGCACTCGTCCTTGTGGGAATACAATTTCATCAAAATCTGTTAATATATTGCGACTGAATCCTGCGCACAACAAATACATGGATAGACGGACGGACACCAAGGGCTAGGTGATTGAGTCAATGAGTATATATTTTACTGGGTCTAAAGCAGGGCTGTGGAGTCGAGCCAATTTTGCTCTACTCCCACTCTAGCATTTTTCATCAGCTCGACTCCGACTCCGGGTAATATAACAAAATCTCATTTTAATACCAATAATTTGTAGTTCTATTGTGGGGGTACCGTAAGTGGATCGATATAAAGTATCGTATTTATTTATGTGTGCAAAAAAAGGTCTTAATTTCACATTACATGCCAATTGAACTCTATATTTCAAATTTAGGGCAATGTTTAATAAATAAAATAATGATATAAATACCCATCATAATATGTGATGATACCAACAGTATATGTATTTGTGGACCAAAATTATTGATACTATCTCAAATCCTTTAAATTTGTTGCGAGCTATATAAGGGTTTATATTCCCATATGCATGAATTTGAATCTGAATCGATTTAGACAAAATTGTATATACTTCTACAAAATCTATGTACTTAAAATTTAAATCTAATCAAAAAATAAAAATGCAAGGAAAGTCTAAAGTCGGACGGGCCGATTATAATATACTCTGCACAACTTTTGTATTTAGATCTACATTTTGATAAAATCTCAAATCAGACTTCTACAAAATCTCGGGCAATATTAGGAAAACATTTATAATTGTTTAGACAAGTTCGCAAAAATGCATTTATGATTCATTCATTGAAAAATTTGAAAATTTGAGTCATTTCTACAAGTTTTCGACTTAGCAGTGAGTATCAGTGAGCGTACAATTTTGGAAAAATTTTTTCTCTAATAAATAAAATTTTGGCAAAATTTTCTATAGAAATCAAATTTTGACCAAATATATAGAAATAAAATTTGGCAAAATTTTGTATAGAAATAAAAGTTTGAAAAAATGATCAATAGAAATACAATTAAAAAAAATTGTGTAGCAAACAAACTTTTGCAAAATTTTCTATAGAAATAAAATTTTTCAAAATATTCTATAGAAACAAAATTTTGACTAAATTTTCTATAGAAATAACATTTTGACAATATTTTATATAGAAAATAATATTTCTATAGTAATAAAATTTTGAATAAATTTTTTATAAAAATAAAATTTTGACCAAATTTTCTATAGAAATGAAATTTTGACAAAATTTCCTATAGAAAAAAAATTTTGACAAAAAATTTTCTATAAAAAATAAAATTTTGACAAAATTTGCTATAGAAATAAAATTTTGACAAAATTTGCTATATAAATAAAATTTGACAATTTTTTCTTATAGAAATAAAATTTTGAAAAAATTATCAATAAAAATACAATTTTAGAACAATTTTTGTGTAGTAAATAAAATTCTGCAAAATATTCTACAGAAACAAAATTTTGATTAAATTTTCTATAGAAATAAAATTTTACAAAGTTTTCTATAGAAATAAAATTTTGACCAAATTTTCTAATAAAAATATCTATTACTATAAAATTCTGGCAAATTTTTCTATAGAAATAAAATTTTGACCAAATTTTCTAATAAAAAAAATCTATTACTATAAAATTTTGGCAAAATTTTCTATAGAAATAAAATTTTGACTTAAATTTTTATAGAAATAAAATTATCAATAGAAATAAAATTTTGAAAAAAATTTTATGTAACAAACAAAATTTTACAAAATTTTCTATAGAAATAAAATTTTGCAAAATATTCTATAGAAACAAAATTTTGACTCATTTTCTATAGAAAACAAGTAAGTAAAGTCTAAAGTCGGGCGGAGCCAACTATATTATACCCTTCACCACTATGTAGACAAACATTTGTGTTACCATCCCAACTACTTAAAATTAGCTGGGAGCTATATAAAGGTTTGCATTTCCAGATACAAATACTTTTAATGGAAACAATTTTTTTTTTGTACTTCTACAAAAACTCTAGAATTAAAATTTAAATCGGCTAACGCCCTGGGATGAAACACAATGTTAGTAAAAAATATGGGAAATATGAAGCGAGAGAAATTTTAGTGCAATTGTACAAAAGAGATTTATGATTTTTCAGGCGATACATATGTATTCGAGATATAGGACAATGAGAGTAATATTTACAATTTTTGCTACTCAGCAGTGGCGAATTTTGTGTAAAGTGTGAGAATTTTGGCCATATTTGTATTCTCTGAGGAAACTATCCAGTCAATTGGAGGAAAATCCCATTGAAAATGGGTCTAAAATATGAAACAGTCTACCATATTCCCCAATTCTGGTATACGAATATATGGGAGCAATATACAATCTGAACCAATTTTGCCTAAATTTGACATGCATAGTTAGAATAATAATTCTGCTATCTATACGAAATTTCACGTAAATGGGAGTATAACTTTGGCCCCCTGGTCATATGAGTGCAAATCGGACGAGAGATTTATATGGGAGCCATATCTAAATCTGAACCGATTTCAACCAAATTTGCCACAATTACCTATACTACTAAACGTACTCCTTGTGCGAAATTTGAAGCAAATCACGGCAAAACCCTGGATTTTGAGGCCATATAAGTTCAAATCGGACGAAATATATATATGGGAGCTATATCTAATTCTGAATGGATTTTGACTATATTTGGCACATACAATAGTACCGTTAAAAGTACCGTTTGTGCAAAATTTGAAGTAAGTCAGGGCAAAACTCTGGCTGTTGAGACAATATAAGTCCAAATCGGGCGAAAGATATATATGTGAGCTATATCTAAATCTCAACCGATTTTAACAAAATTTGATACACTTAACGATACTATTAAACGTACCCCTTGTGCAAAATTTGAAGCAAATCACGGCAAAACTCTGGCTTTTGTGGCCATATAAGTTCAAATCGGACGAAAGATATATATGGGAGCTATATCTAAATTTGAACCGATTTCAATCAAATTTACCAAGCATTGGTAGAATGTTAATACTACCCTCTGTGCACAATTTCACGAAGATCGGTAGTAAATTTTGGCCTCTGTGGTGATATGAGACTAAATCGGACGAAAGATATATATGGGAGCTATATCTAAATCTGAACCGATTTGGCTGATATTTTGCAAGTTTTTCGAGACTCATAAAATATTTTGAAATACTGAATTTGAAGAACATCGGTTGATAAACACGCTAACTATGACCACATCGGGGATAAATATATATGGCAGCTATATCTAAATCTGAACCGATTTTTTCCAAAACCAATAGCGATTGTCTCTGTCCCAAGAAACGGCCCTATGCCAAATTTGAGGAATAGCGATTGTCTCTGTCCCAAGAAACGGCCCTATGCCAAATTTGAGGACGATCGGACTTAAATTGCGAGCTGTACTTTGTGCACAAAATTACATATACAGACAGACGGACGGACAGACAGACAGACAGACAGACAGACGGACAGACGGACGGACATCGGTAAATCGACTCAGAATTTAATTCTAAGCCGATCGATATACTAAAAGATGGGTCTATGACCATTATTTCTTGGCGTTACATACAAATGCACAAACTTATTATACCCTGTACCACAGTAGTGGTGAAGGGTATAAAAATATTTCTATAGAAATAAAATTTTGATAAAACTTTTTATAGAAATAACATTTTGACACAATTTTCTGTAAAAACAGCTTTGAAAAATTTTTCTGTCAATATTACATATGTGGAATATGGCCTTAAAACAAAATGTAAAAAAAATAATTTCGATTGTTCGAAATATTTCAAATAAATTGATATGGGCATTAAAATGGATCGATCCAGCCCATCTGCTAGTCTAACATTCTAGGAAACATAAAAAGATAGCCGTAATTGGAAGTTGATTTTCATTTACAATCATGCTGTACATTGATCGAATGAATAACGCAATGGAAACTAATTTGCGTAAAAACTTGCTTAGTTACAAAAATGTGAAGTGTTTTAAAAAAATTGGTTTAGCCGGAGTCGGAGTCGAGCAAAATTTTTACGACTCCGACTCCAGCAAAATCTTCAGACTCCGGCTCCTGCTCCACAGCCCTGGTCTAAAATCAATATTTCTAATAGATACATTTTTTTAGCAGATCAAAGTTATTAATAGATTTCTTCAGTACTTCAATGAACTTTTTAATTTATTAAATTTCAAATAATAACAATTGGTTTCAAAACTCAACTAATTTTCTAATTGAGGGAACTGTAGTATTATTTATAATTATTTCACCATTAGCCCCAATTTCCATGAAGCTGCGTTACTGCTACGTTAGCTAACGAACTTTTGAACCGTACTATGGACATATCTGTCAACATGCCTATATATTCCATATGCCAGTTACACGGATGAAAAATACTGTTTTTCATATGTTTGGCTATAAACATTATATGTTTGGAACACAAATTTTTAAACACAATATTTTTGAGTGCAAGCATATAATGTTCATAAACTAGCATAACATGTTTGGGACTTATATGTTAATATGTTAGAACATATTATGTTTGGGACATAAAATGTTTGTAAATATAATATGCTTGGATGCAAACATATATTAATTTAGAAATCGCCTATAAACATATATGTGTTTAGTAGCTTGGAGCGCTATTGAACAGGGAGCGATATTGAATTAAGTTGGTGGTTGTTGCTTTTTATTACAAAATTAACATTTTATTTTTCCTTGGGCAATTGATCAGCTACTTCTTTGATCCTTACAAACAGTGTGGTCCGTTGTTCGAATCCCCGTCCGGGAAAAGGTAAAATTAAAATAAAAAAAATCATAAAATTGAATAATTTCTTCTACAATGTTTGTATTACAGAAAAAGGTGCTAAGAACTAAAAAATCTCGTGGAAGTGAGAAAGATGTCGGGGAATATACAATTGGGCAGAAACAAAATTTTGAGCATTCAGGTCGAAAACCTATGTTGTTAGCACCTATATTACCTGTTTATTTTCATAATTCATTATGATTGTAAATATATAAATAAATAAATAAAATTTTGAGCACAATATTGTTTGGGAGAATTTTTTTAAGCATATAATATTTTTGGGTGCAAAATGCTTCCAAACATATTATATGGTCACATAATAACATATTGTTTTTTGGAAGACAACATTATTGAATTTGGATGCAAAAATACAAAATGTTTGGAACTTAGACTACCCAAACATATATTGTTTAGACCAATATGCTTTCAAACATATTATATATTGGTAGAGATCAAACATATAAATGTTTGGGCAATACCCAAAAATGTATATGCTTGAAGCAAAATATGTTTGGGATTATATGTTACAGAAGCGATTTTTTGTGAGGGTGTAGGAACTTAACTGCGGAAAAAATTTCAGTTAAAGTTAACGGAGAGAAGATATTTGCTAATTACTTTCTGTTAACTGGCAGTTAAAGCCTAACGGGACTACATGAAAATGGCCTTAAATATAATAATTTTCAAGACATTTTATAAGACATAATGTGAAATAATTAGTTGTTTCAGTTATTTTTCAATTGACTATATTGTTGACTATATTTTTTAAGGTCAATTAACTTTTTTAATTGGAAATATTTGGGTAATATTTTTTCTGTGTAAAAACTAGCCTTTCCTTGAAGTGTATTCATTGCTTCCTTTTAGCCTTCTGACATGTAATACACATTCGTGATATAAACGTACGCTTAAAACCTTACATCTTTACCATTGCATTTTTCACGTTCTCTGTACGCAAATGATAATTATAATAACATTTGACATATCGTAAAACAATTACAGTAAAATGTAATGGTAACGGATATGGATATGTAGCTATTGGATATATGAACATGCAAACACATGTCCTCGTACACCTATATACACGTGTTGTACAAATACTGTATACAACAGTTCATTCAATTTGTAATAAACGTAAATAACAACAATAAACATCCAGGCAGGAATCATGTACCAATTTACGAACGTGCATTTTATTTGTTCTACATTAGCTATATACCTATATTTGTGTGTGTGTGTTTATATTTCTAATGATAATAACACATATACACATACACAAACTCCTTGTAGTCAGTTGATTGGAGACGACTACAAAGACCTAAAGTACCATGACACTGTGACGACGCTATCGCATAAATAACATCAATGAAGGAAAAATCAATGAAAACGAATTCAAGCATTTCTCTTCACGATATGGTTCAAAGGAATAAGCCATGGAAAATAAATGTGGTAAAAATAATCTGTTATTTTAATCAAATGCTCAAAGTTCAAGGCTTCTGAGGATAGAACAGGCATGGAAAAGAAAAACCTTCAGCTGCACTTTTGAACATCGATTTCTTTACATGCTTAATCATGGCTTATGTTGTAAGGTGAAGGAGAAAGAGAAAGAAATTATTGCATTGCTGATAATAATAGACTGCTTCTATTGTTTATTGGGTGAAAATTCAATACCAACGATCACGTGTGTGGATTTGAAGTGAAATTTAGTAACTTTGTTATGTTTCTCTACGATTTGTGTTATACGCGATTTTATTTTGTGCTTCCAGTATTTAAGCCAAGTAAGCAAGAAGAGGAAAATCTTTCATTAAATTCAATTGAAATTCTTTTTATTAAATTTATTAAATTATTTTATTATTATTAAATTATTAAATTTATTATTTTATTAAATTTATGTACGAGCGCACATTGAATATTGCATGAACATTTGACCGGCAAAAAAATTTGTTCGTGTTGAATTGATTACACAATGCAACACAAAAAATCCAAACAAAAAATTACTTATTCCAGCCGAAAATACTCGATGAGAGGAGACAAGTAATTTCTAGATTTGCTAGTTTGGTTCCCGTTCGTTTTTTATGAGCATCTACTTTTTCTTCGCCAAATTCGATTTTGAGCACTTTTTTTTTTGCAATTTTTGTTTATTTTTTTCCTATTTCTATTTTTCGCATGGTTATACTTCGAAAACTGGTGCACTCAAAAAAAGTAAACTCTGTATTTCACTAAAGTCAATTTAACTTTATTTTAGTTCATGGAATTATTATATATGGAGAAAGTTTCCTTTACTCCAATAATTTTTTGCGTACGTTAGTTAAATGAACTAAAAAAAATTATGCACAAATGAAGTAAAAAGTTTTACTAAATTCGTATTTATCACAAAATAGTTAATTATTTCTTTAAATTTGTAAATTTTACTACTAATGCGTCCATAATGATCTTCGTATGTCACTAAAGACATTCTTGCAATTTTGAACTGCATTTTTTTAACAAGTGAAAAAAATTAATTACGTCTAATAAATTTTCTTGAATTTATCGAAAAATATTTACTTATTTTTGTGATATCGGCGTGATGCCAACGTTTGTAATACTGTTTAGTTAACATTTTTTTTTTAAATAATAAAAATTTTCTAAAATTAGCAGTTTTCTTCCTGTTGGGTTCACTGTGTGAATTGTTTTTTTTCTATTTTTTTGTCATCTTCAACAAAGTTCTAGTTTTTAATTCAGCAAACAAAAAATGCTGAATATTTTAAACCTCAAAAAATTGTTAAAAATTACCAATTTTTTCGTTTTTCGACTACAGCTCTTGAACCGTTGAATATTTTACCCAGCAATCAAGGGAAGAAATGTAGCCTATAAAATTATGAATAACTTTCTAGTATATACTAGGGAGCCACCGCGGTACAATGGTTAACATGCCCGCCTTGCATACACAGAATCGTGTGTTTAAACCCAGTTTCGAGCGAACACCAAAAAGTTTTCCAGCGGTGGATTATCCCACTTCAGTAATGCTGGGCACATTTCTGAGTCTTTCAAAGCTTCTCTAAGTGGTTTCACTGCAATGTGAAACGCCCTTCGGACTCGGCTACAAAAAAAGGAGGCCCCTTGTCACTGAGCTTAACATGGAATCGG
Source organism: Haematobia irritans (assembly GCF_050003625.1). Lineage (NCBI taxonomy): Eukaryota > Metazoa > Arthropoda > Insecta > Diptera > Muscidae > Haematobia > Haematobia irritans. Next base: position 159,663,365 of record NC_134397.1, on the reverse strand, counting down.
CCAGCACTCAGTGATAAGAGAGAAGTTAATCACTGCGGTATTACAATGGACTGAATAGTCTAAGTGATCCTGAAATATCGGGCTGTCACCAGAGATGGTCTGTCGTAAACTGTAAGGTATTTGACATACATTTACGACGTATTTTACCATACGTCAAAAACGTCGTAAACCTTCGTAAAATACTTAGTTTTTGACAATATACGAATTTCTATTGAATACTTTGTTTAGAACCGTTTATTTCGTACTTTTTTTTAAATTTTTGTATTTATGAATGACTTTTCATTATAAAAAAGAAAATGCTAACCTTCGTAAAATACTTACTTTTTGGCAAAAATATATTTTTTTGTACAGTACGTTTATTACAACCATTTATGTCTTACTTTATTTGAGAATGATTATTAATAAAATTAAATATGCGTGGTTGGTATTTTGCATGCCCACATGTTGTACCTAAATCCGATTTGTGCACAACAATGAAAACGAGTTGCATTCAAATGTTTATGCCAGCGAATCGTGCAAATTTCGTTTGAATAAAAATTTTAAAATATTATTATAAAAAAGTCTAAAATACTTCAATATGACGTTTTCATGGCTTAGGATACTAAAAATAGTTTTTGAAATCAAATCTAAGGGTCCTGTAGGCGTTTTTGACATTTACTACGTTTTTTACCTTTTATACAGGTATATGACGTTTTCGACGTTTACAACTTTTTGACAGTAGAAAACACAAAAAATTGCTACTTGGACCATCTCTGGCTGTCACAATACCAAACCTAACCTACCCAGCAAAAAAAGCGTCGCCAAAAAAGTAATGAAATTGTTCTTTTTGGATCCGGAAGTGGTGCAAAATTGACGCAGAAGCGATGAATTTAACATGGACTTGTCATAGGAGGGAAGTCCTCCATTTCAACAGCCGTTGCAATGAAGTTGCATCACTTCTTTAGGTGTGATCCGAATTCAATGTTTTGGATGTAAATTAAAAAAATCTGTTATATGTTGTCAAATAAATATTTTTTATAAATTTTTATAATTTTTAATGGATTCTAACGCTGGATTCGGAAAGGTTTGACTTCAAATATTTTCAAAAATTCACAGTTTTTTCAGATTGGATTTAACATTTTTTTCGACAAAATTTAAATGATTTGTACCATTTTGTGAATTCTTACTCTGTTTTTAACCTATTTGAAACAAAAAAGGTTCAAATTACCCATTAAAAGTATGAAAAAAAAACCAAGTTATAAAAATTTGAATTAAAATAACTTCCTGGGTAGTTATACCCTGCGCCACACTGTCGAACAGGGTATTATAAGTTAGTGCATATGTTTGCAACACCCAGAAGGAGATGAGATAGACACATGGTGTATTTGGCAATAATGCTCAGGGTGGGTCCCTGATTCGATCTAGCCATGTCCGTCTGTCTGTGAACACATTTTTGTGATCAAAGTCTAGGTCGCAGTTGTATTTCAATCGACTTCAAATTTGGCACAAGTATGTGTTTTGGCTCAGAGTAGAACCTTATTGATTTTAGAAGAAATCTGTTCAGATTTAGATATAGCTCACATATATATATCTTTCGCCCGATATGTACTAATATGGTCCAAGGAGCCAGAGTTAACCTCAATTTGGTTGAAGTTTTGCACTAGGATTACAATTAGTAGTGTAGTCAAGTGTGCCAAATTTTATTGAAATATGTTCAGATTTAGATAGAGCTCCCATATATATCGTTCGCCCGATTTACACTCACACAGTGGCCAATTTTTTACTCAGATTTACTTGAAATTTTGCACAGGAAGTAGAATTAACATTCCAATTGTCTGTATCAAATTTGGTTGAAATCGGTTCAGATTTAAATATAGCTCCCATATATAGCTTTCGCCTGATTTACACTCACATGACCACAGAGGCGAATCTTTTAATGGGTGATACGGTCAAAATTTGGTCAAGGGAAAACGCGTGTAAATCGGTGAAATCGTTTATTTAAAAAATCAAATTAAATTTCTTTTTCAAGTTCAATTAGTATATATAAGCGAAAGCTTTTCCAAATCCGAATTGCCGGGCCTCACGCTTGACACCTGCCATCAGATTTTGTACAGCCACCTTGTCCACCTTCTTCGCCGCAGAAAGCCAGTTTGCCTTGAACTGCTGCTCGTCCTTAGCAGTTTTTTTGATCTTCTTTAGGTTCCGCTTGACAATAGCCCAGTATTTCCCAATTGGACGGAGCTCTGGCGTATTGGGAGGGTTCTTGTCCTTGGGAACCACCTGCACGTTGTTGGCGGCGTACTACTCCGTGGCCTTTTTACCGTAATGGCAAGATGCCAAATCCGGCCAAAACAGTACGAAACAACCGTGCTTCTTCAGGAAAGGCAGCAGGCGTTTATTCAAACACTCTTTCACGTAAATTTCTTGGTTGACAGTCCCGGAAGCTATGAAAATCCTGCTTTTCAAGCCACAGGTACAGATGGCTTGCCAAACCAGATATTTCTTTGCGAACTTTGACAGTTTTATGTGCTTGAAAATATCTGCTACCTTTTCCCTTCCTTTTGCCGTATAAAACTCCTGTCCCGGAAGCTGCTTGTAGTCGGCTTTGACGTAGGTTTCGTCGTCCGTCACCACGCAGGCAAACTTCGTCAGCATCGTCGTGTACAGCCTCCGAGATCGCGCTTTGGCCGTCGTATTTTGTTTATCGTCGCGATTTGGAGTCACTACCTTCTTGTAAGTTGATAGTCCGGCTCGTTATTTGGCTCGATGCACGGTTGTAGACGATACACCCAGCTTATTTGCGGCATCTCGGAGAGAGAGGTTAGGGTTTCGCTTGAAACTACCGGCAACTCTCTTTGTCGTCTCAGCGGCTTACGGTTTTCGATTTCCCCCCATTCAGACTTCTTGGCTGTCGACAAACGTTTCCCAAACACTTTAATTACATTTTTAACGGTTGATTTGGCAACTTTTAGCGATTTTGCCAGCTTTGCGTGCGAGTAGCTCGGATTTTCGCGATGCGCGAGCAAAATTTTGATACGATGCTCTTCTTGCTTGGACGGCATTTTGACAACTGAAGAGTGAATTCCTAAATCAAAATAGGAGCAACATTCTACACACACACACCTTCAAATGGAGGGGTGTTTAGGTTTTTTAAATGCAAAATTGAAAGAAATACGTCAAGTTTATATTGACCAAATTTTGACCGTATCACCCTTTACTCTGATTTACTTGAATTTACTTTTGCACAGGGAGTAGAATTAGTATTGTAGCTATGCGTGCCAAATTTGGTTGAAATCGGTTGAGAGTTAGATATAGCTCCCATATATATGTTTTTCTGATTTCGACAAAAATGGTCAAAATACCAAAATTTTCCTTATAAAATCGCCACTGCTTAGTCGAAAAGTTGTAAAAATTACTCTAATTTTCCTAAACTTTTAATACATTTATATCGAGCGATAAATCATAATTAAACTTTTGCGAAGTTTCCTTAAAATTGCTTCCGATTTAAATGTTTCCCATATTTATACCCTTCACCACTACTGTGGTACAGGGTATAATAAGTTTGTGCATTTGTATGTAACGCCAAGAAGGAAAAGTTTGAGACCCATCGTTTAGTATACCGATCGTCTTAGAATTAAATTCTGAGTCGATTTAGCGATGTCCGTCTGTATGTCTGTCCGTCTGTCTGTCTGTTGATGTCTTTTTGTGTGCAAAGTACAGCTCGCAGTTTTAATCCGATTGTCCTAAATTTTGGTATAGGGTCCTGTTTTCTGCTCAAAGACGATCCCTATTGATTTTGGAAAAAATCGGTTCAGATTTAGATATAGCTGCCATATATATTTTTCACCGATCTGGTCATAATTGGCGTGTATATAAACCGATCTTCCTCAAATTCCGTACATCCGAATATTTTATGAGTCTCGAAAAACTTGCAAAATATCAGCCAAATCGGTTCAGATTTAGATATAGCTCCCATATATAACTTTCGCTCGATTTACACTCATTTGCCCACAGAGGCCAAGTTTTTGCTCCGATTTAGTTGAAATTTTGCACAGGGAGTAGAATTAGCATTATAGCTATGCGTGCCAAATTTGGTTGAAATCGGTTCAGATTTAGATATAGCTCCCATATATAGCTTTCGCCCGATATACACTCAAATGACCACAGAGGCCAATTTTTTGCTCCGATTTAGTTGAAATGTTGCACAGGGAGTATAATTAGCATTGTTGCTATGCGTGCCAAAGTTGGTTGACATCTGTCCAGATTTAGATATAGCTCCCATATATAGCTTTCGCCCGATTTACACTCAAATGACCACAGAGGCCAATTTTTTCCTCCGATTTAGTTGAAATTTTGCACGGGGAGTATAATTAGCATTATAGCTATGCGTGCCAAATTTGGTTGAAATCGGTTCAGATTTAGATATATCTCCCATATATAGCTTTCGCCCGATTTACACTCATATGACCACAGAGGCCAATTTTTAACTCCGATTTAGTTGAAATTTTGCACAGAGAGTAGAATTAGCATTGTTGCTATGCGTGCCAAATTTGGTTGAAATCGATTCAGATTTAGATATAGCTCCCATATATATATTTTTCTGATTTCGACTAATACATATATATCGAACGGTAAATCATAAATAAACTTTTGCGAAGTTTCCTTAAAATTGCTTCAGATTTAAATGTTTCACATATTTTTTTACTAATATTGTGTTCCACCCTAGTGCATAAGCCGACTTAAATTTTGAGTCTTTAGATTTTGTAGAAGTCTATCAAATTCTGTTCAGATCGAGTGATATTTAAATGTATGTATTTGGGACAAACCTTTATATATAGCCCCCAACACATTTGGCGGATATGATATGGTATCGAAAATTTAGATCTACAAAGTGGTGCAGGGTATAATATAGTCGGCCCCGCCCAACTTTAGACCTTCCTTACTTGTTTTTTACTAACATTGTGTTCCACCGTAGTGCATTAGCCGACTTAAATTTTGAGTCTATAGATTTTGTGGAAGTCTATCAAATTCTGTCCAAATCGAGTGATATTTAAATGTATCTATTTGAGGCAAACCTTTATATAGAGCACGGATGTGATATGGTATCTAAAATTTAGATCTACAAAGTGGTGCAGGGTATAATATAGACGGCCCCGTCCGACTTTAGACTTTCCTTACTTGTTTTTTACTAACATTGCGTTCCACCCTAGTGCATTAGCCTACTTAAATTTTGAGTCTATAGATTTTGTGGAAGTCTATCAAATTCTGTCCAGACCGAGTGATATTTAAATGTATGTATTTGGATATTAGACTTTCCTTACTTGTTCATACTAACTTCATAGCACCATTATTTAGTTGTTTCGTGCTCAGTGTGAGGGTACTCAGTTTCGTTAGAATGCCTATGGTCGAAGGCTGAAATGTGTATGGGCCCAGGGCTTCTATACTGTCTTTAGGAAAATTTTTCGATAATGTTAGGTATTTATTTTGACCCCACAGTAAATTAATAGGAGAAGCAAGCGACCATAAGCCGTTAGGGCAGCCCACATAATTACCATTGGAGGCGCTTGAAGGTGTACATTTTCAGGTAATCTCTTTAGCGAGTAAACCCAGATCACTTTGTTTCTTAACAAACTGCTCAATTGGAAATTATTTCTCATCGAAAAAAAAAAACAAATTCGGTAACTGGTGACTTTCGTGCAAACGAAGCAACTCTTTCGAAATTTCCAATCTATTTTTTTGTGAATTTTTGGAACTTCAATAGTTTTAAGTTAAAGCTCATTTTTCAATATGTGTTGCATTCATTTTCACGAACTTGTTTTCTATCACTGCTGCATGGATTTCGATCAAATCTGGCCTTCTATTTTTGGATCATTTATAGAGTTGTTACCGTTTATTTGTCCACTTTGTAAAGCCGATGCAACACTGACAGTTTCACGGTAACGATCAATGGTACGAAAAACAAAAGATTTGTTTATATTTAAGTGCTCTGCCGGCTCTAACGATAGCCAATTGTGGTTTACCAGCCAAATATAAATCAATAACTTCATATCTTAATGCAATAGATCAAAATGCTTTTGTTAACTTGTAAAGAATAAACTGAACTGTCATTAGAATAATATATTAGTTATCAGAGGAGCGCTTTAGAAATGATAGCAACCTGAAATTGGTAGTAATACATATCAGCCACACTGTATATATGTAGACTCGTTTCTGTGTCTGGAAGCCAAGTCCCTATACAACCCGATTTCTTCGATTAGAACGATCCTTCCACTATAGAAATTTGCAGTATTTGTCTCTCGAATCATGTGAAAGGCAACATTTTCATACGTTATTCTTCAGTGCCTAGACGAGCGATTTAAGATTCCCTGCAGAAATTAAATGAAAAATAAAAAATGTTAAAAAAATTCCAATATTACTTTGAAAACCATGCTAATGTTTCATCAAATTCATCTGATATTTTATTTCAGTAATACTCACATGTTTTTCAGATGGTAGGCAAGAATCTATATTACAATATTTTCCACCCGTTTTTATCCAGAACAAAAATCCATTATGAGTAGGAGTTTTCAAAGCAAATTATAGTATGCATTGCATGGTGGTAGGTATTTAAGTTTCGGTCCGGCCCAACTTTAGACGGCATATAGATACCTGTTTGCTTTTATTTTTCTCATTCATATACAAAGTTTCCCTGATTGTCATTAAAATTTTTCATTACAGCTCCTTCATAATTATAATGCCAGCTAAATGAGAACATGAAAGTTAATTCATTCATGATAGTAGATTTGTAATTGGGAAAGTGTTTGCCGACATGTCCTCGTATATGAAATGCGTATAAAAGTGGAAAATGTTTCATTACGTGGTGTTAGGTAACTGGAAAAAGTTAAGCAAAAGCTTGATAGTGAAACTAAGTTTAGAATGTCACTACAGTTAGTGACTGAAGTATTCTAGAGTGAAACGAGGAAATAATTTAACTATGTTTACATTTTCATTTAATCAAAAATAATTAAGGCAGGTTAAAGAGTAGAGCCAATTATATGACACTCAAAAGTATCACATTTCAAGCTCGAGATGTTATTCTAAGTCAAAATGTCGAAGAAAATCGAAAGGTAAATAAAAACAAATAGTTTAGATAAATATTTGGTATTTAATAAAAAAAAAACTAAATCATATTAATTTTTTTGTGTAATAATATTCTGAATGAATGGAGCTTAAATAGTCCATCTTATTTAGGACTTAAACAGAAAAAAAATCTGTAGTTAAACTAACGATAAATTTAACATATCTTTATTGCAAAAAAATTATTTGTGTGTAGTTAAATTTTATTATTATTATACCCTCCACCATAGAGTGGGGGGTATATTAACTTTGTCATTCCGTTTGTAACATATCGAAATATTGCTCTAAGACCCCATAAAATATATATATTATGGGTCGTGTTGAAATTCTGAGTCGATCTAAGCATGTCCGTCCGTCCGTCTGTTGAAATCACGCTAACGTCCGAATGAAACAAGCTATCGACTTGAAACTTGGCATAAGTACGAGTAGTTGTTATTGTTGTAGGTCGGATGTTATTGCAAATGGGCTATATTGGACCACTTTTACGTATAGCCCCCATATAAACCGACCCCTAGATTTGGCTTGCGGAGCCTCTTGGAGGAGCAAAATTCATCCGATCCGTTTGAAATTTGATACGTGGTGTTAGTATATGGTATCTAACAACCATGCAAAAATTGGTCCATATCGGCCATTAATTATATATAGCCCCCATATAAACCGATCACCAGATTTAACCTCCGGAGCAATCATTGCTAAGCCGATCTCTTTTGTAAAATGCCTCATATATCCACTAACTAACTAACAAATTACATAAAATCACGCTTTTTAACATACATCCCCACTTCGAATATTTTTGATAGGATTTTTGGGAATGGCATATTCACCAAAAATTTCTTAAAGCAATTTTTTCTGTAAAACTTAAAAAAAATATTATAATGAAATCATAATTACACACAAAAAAGTTTTTTTCTGATTCAATCACGAAATTAATTGATCCAATTAATTTTTTAATTGAAATGTCTTCAATCACAGAATTGATAGTATCAATTAAAAAATTAATTGACAGTCAATTAAAAAATTAATTGACAGTCAATTAAAAAATTAATTGATCCAATTAAATATTTAATTGATACTATTAATTTGTGTGATTGATTTTTATTTCAATTAAAAAATTTGTTGAATCAATTAAATTTTTAATTGAATATTTTTTAAAACTCAATTAAGATTTTAATTGGAAAAATTTTCGTGAAATTTTTTTCTGTGTAGTTCAAAAGTTATACCAGAAAATAGTCCCGTTTACCAGAAAATAAAAGAAAATTTAAAATTATTAGCTGGTTGCATGTTAGCAAAAAAAAAAATAAAAACAAAATTGGCTTAAACACGTTTTACTCACATCATGTTTCGTCCCAGGGTGTTTTCTGATTTAAATTTTAATTATAGAGCATTTGCCAGGGAAATACATTTGTATTCCACTTTAGACCTTTATACAGTTACCAATAAATTTGATAGATTTGCGATGTTACAAAAAATTTTGGTCTGCACGGTGGTGAAGGGTATAATATAGTTGGACCAGCCCAAATTTAGACTTTACTTTCTTGTTATTATTTAAATGTTTTTGATTTTTATACCCTCCACCATAGGATGGGGGGTATATTAACTTTGTCAATCCGTTTATAACACATCAAAATATTGCTCTAAGACCCCATAGTATATTTTGGGTCGAGTCGATCTAAGCATGTCCGTCCGTCTGTTGAAATCACGCTAACTTCCGAACGAAACAAGCTATCGACTTCAAACTTGTCACAAAAAGTTGTTATTGATGTCGGTCGGATGGTATTGCAAATGGGCCATATCGGTCCACTTTTACGTATAGCCCCCATATAAACGGACCCCCAGATTTGGCTTGCGCAGCCTATAAGAGTAGCATATTTCATCCGATCCGACTGAAATGTGGTACGTGGTGTAAATATATGGTATTTAACAACCATGCAAAAAGTGGTCCACATCGGTCCATAATTATATATAGCCCCCATATAAACCGATCCCCAGATTTGGCTTGCAGAGCCTCTAAGAGAAGAAAATTTCATCCGATCCGGCTGAAATTTGGTACATGGTGTAAGTATATGGTCTCTAATGACCATGCAAAAATTGGTCCACATCGGTGCATAATTATATGTAGCTCCCATATAAACCGATCATCAGATTTGACCTCCGGAGCCTCTTGGAAGACCAAAATTAATCTGATTCAGTTGATATATGGTACGAGGTGTTAATATATGGCCTCAAACAACCATACAAAAATTGGTCTATATCGGTCCATAATTATATATAGCCCCCATATAAACCGATCCCCAGATTCGACCTTCGGAGCCTCTTAGAGGAGCAAAATTCATCCGATCCGGTTGAAATTTGGTACGTGGTGTTAGTATGTGGTCTCTAACAACCATGCAAGAATTGGTCCATATCGGTCCATAATTATATATAGCCCCCATATAAATCGATCCCCAGATTTGTCCTCCGGAGCCTCTTAGAGGAGCAAAATTCATCCGATCCGGTTGAAATTTGGAACGTGGTCTCTGACAAACACGCAAGAATTGGCCCATAATTATAAATAGTCCCAATATAAACCGTTCCCCAGATTTGATCTCCGGAGCCTCTTTGAGGTGCAAAATTTATCCGATTCGATTGAAATTTGTAACATGGTGTTAGTATAAGGTCGCTAATAACCATGCCAAAAGTAGTCCATATCGGTCTATAGTTATATATAGCCGATCCCCAATCACACAAAAAGTGGTCCATATCGGTTCATAAGTATGGTTGCCACTCGAGCCAAAAATAATCTACCAAAATTTTATTTTTATAGAAAATTTTGTCAAAATTTTATTTCTATAGAAAATGTTGTCAAAATTTTATTTGTATAGAAAATTTTGTTAAACTTTTATTTCTATAGAAAAATGTTAATCTTCTTGCTATATAAAAAAATCCGAGTTATGTTTGTTTTTCGATTTATTTGCTTTAGAGCAGCATCTTATTATCTTATCCTGCGAAATATTCTATAAAGGATATGGTTGAATTATTTAACCCGGAGCATGGAAGCGGGCTGGATTCGGATACCTATACTATTTATATACCTTTTTATCTAAAATAGATTCCATGTGGACTAATTTGCAATCCAGAAGATAATGTTCAGAAGTTTTAACATACTATGCCAACGGCAAAGTGTAACCACAACCAAGTAAATAGATTGTGGATGACAGTCTTTAGACGGACGAAAAATACTGTTTTTCATATGTTTATGTGTAAAAATTATATGTTTGGAACTCAAATTTTTTTATCACATTATTTTTAAGTGCAAGCGAATAATGTTCATAAACTAGCATAACATGTTTGCGACATATATGTTAATATGTTAGAACATATTATGTTTGGGACATAACATTTTTGTAAATATAATATGTTTGGATGCATACATATATTAATTTATTAATAGCCTATAAACATATATGTGTTTAGAAAGAGAGACCTAGAGAGTAAGCTGCAAGTAAAAGAATGGAAGTAACCAATTGGCTCTCTAAAAATATATGTTATATGTATAAAGAAAATTTCATTAACTTTTTTTTACCAGTGTATGTATAAGGTGAAACATAATATGTTTGAACAATACAAACAATATTTTTTTGACCAATCCGGAACATATATATACTCAAAGCAAAATGTGTTTGGGGTATATATTACAGAAGCGATTTATTTGAGGGTGTATGTAGTACAATTTTATACTCAATTCTTGGTGGATGGGTACATAAGATTTGGCGTGACCGAATTATTGGCCGTATATGCTTGTTTTTATACCCACCACCATAGAATGGTGATGGGGGTATAATAAGTTTGTCATTGAGTTTGTAACACATAGAAACATCTTGATCAGGGAGAATTTCTAAGACGATATAATCATGTCCGTCTGTCTTGAGATATTTTATCTTGAGATCTTTTAAGACCATACAAACGTTCGTCGAAAATGGTGAGAATCGGTCCATGTTTGGATATAGCCCCCATATAGACCGATCTCACGCTTTTATTTCTTGAGCTTCTAGAATCCGTAGTTTTTATCCAATTTGCCAGAAATTCAAAACCTAGGATTGTTTTAGGGCCACAAATAGGTATGCCGAAAATGGAATGTTTCGTTTTATGTTTTCGTATAGCCCCCATATAGACCGATCTCCCGATTTTACTTTTGGGCTTCTAGATTCCATAGTTTTTATCCAATCTGCCTTAAATTCGAAATCTAGGTGTATTTTAGGACCACAAATAGGTGTTACGAATGTATTGTGTATCGGTACAGATTTTAATATATCGCCCTTATAAACCCGCCTTCCGATTTGAGGTCAAGATTCTGTAGGGTTTTCAGAACCACAATTACGCGCTCTTAATTTGGTGTTGGTATCATGATTTTGGCATAGCATAGACAGAACTCCGAAATGTAACTTCTTCGGCTTAAACAAATACGCGCGTTTAATTTGGTGTTGGTATCACGTTTTTGACATAGCACCCATATAGACGGAACTGCAAAATTTAACTTCTTCGCTTATACAAATAGCTTTAAACTGAAAGTAAAATTTCCAGATTTTACTTCTTCTATTCATTTGGATAATGAATGTAAAAATCAACAGATTTTAGATTTCGAATCAGGGCGAAACAAATTTTACTTTCAGTTGAATCCAGAATCTGATCTAGTCTTCATAGGAAGAATCTTTAAATTTATCTTTGGGAAGCGTACTGGTTGAACTGATCTGCTTGGGAGAATATCTGTATCAAGTAAACCGCCCGGCCGAGCATACTGCTGTATATACTTGTTTATTTTTTCCAATAATCAAATTAAACCAGATACCAAATAAACATTCGCGATTATATTCGGATTGAAGTAGTTGAGTATTCCTTTCCGCATACAAATACATCTCGCAATAATAACGACATGAATTACGATGGTATGCAATATAGAAGAGCCATCTGCCTTATTGACTTTACGAGTTGTACTTGAAATAATGCATTCACTTTATAGACATAATTAAGGTCATATTTTCATGTATGCATAATTAAGTATTGATAGAATTGGATGGGTGGAGAGGTGAAGGGAAGAAGTGTCGGTGACACTTAGGAATGACAAATATACCTGTCTATGAATGCGTGTTTGTATGGAATTTATTCAATGCCAACATGGGGTATGAGTGTCTCTGCGGATGAATTGCAGTTCCAGCAGTTCATTCACTGCAGAGAGGATAGAAAATGTTTACCGTATATTATCTCCCCATGGACACATGAAGTAGTCGATTCTAATTGGTATAGTATAATTCGTTGTGTAGGGATTATAGTGTCGTTTTAATATTCGCCAAGGATTGATTGATAATGAGAAGTGAAAAATATCATATCAGACTGCTGTGACCTAATATATTTCGAACTTTTAAATTAATTTTAACGGCGTAATAAGACTCATTGACACTGATGAAAATATTTAGAGGCCATAACGATTATCAGGTCAATAGGTAAGGATGGTTAATACCACTTTTCCACTTCATCCTCTCGATTAATTTTGTAAAAAAGTTTTATACACTCTATAGCTACTATAGGTCGAAGTTAACTTACCGTACGGTCACACTAGGCAAATATTTGGTACAAATCAAAAAAGTATTCGTCACCGCAGTCGAACCAGTAAACATTTTTAGCTCCTTTGGATATATGAGATCATGGTGGGAGTATTTACCGAAAATTCTCCTGGAAATAGGTTTGACACTCAGTTTAATCAAATGTTTTCCTAGTGTGAACATACACTGAAAAAAATATTGACCTAATATGGAAGAGGGAATCTTACAAAGTCCTACCAAAAACTGTCACCCACAATCGAGTTCAGTTGCCGATGGCAAAGTATCACAACATTGTCTTCTCATTTGAAAGTTAGTCCATATGGATTCTAATCCTCCTTAGATCAATTTGATCAGTTTATATAAAGAAGTCTATATAAAATTATGATCTGATATGGAGCAATTTTTCAATGGTACGAACGAAATGTTAGACAATCGAAATTCCCATTTATTATAAAGTATTGCCTTCAAAACCATATAAATCCCAATTTTTAAGGAACGCTGCAACGACTGTCTCTAATCTATTTTATTCGTCTTCAAAGAAACTTCTGTAGCGTCATAAGAATACTTCCTTTGTCTATAAATTTTTTCCTCAGAAAAGAAAACTCTTCTTTCAGTGGAGTAAGACGACATATACGAACATTGTTCTTCAATTTTAAACCGGATTGGATGGATTTTTTTCCTGCAAAGATGCACAAGAAGTTACATTTGGGGACCTGCCTTTATGGTGTTTTCATATCAATATCGACCAACATGGAGCAATTATTGAATGTCTATTAAATGTCATATACTGACATTAAATACCAAACTTCAATCAGATCGATTGAACTTTGCATCTCCAGGAGGATCCAGAAGTGAAATCTGGAGATTGGTTTTAATGGGGCTATATGTAGACCGACCAGATCGGGTGAAATTTGCTTCTCCAAAAGGCTGCGAAGTCCAATTTCGAGATCAGTTTATGTAGTGGCTATATGTAATTATGGACCGATATGGACCAATTTTTGCATAGTTCTTAGAAGAATTTTTCTAACTAACATTACGTACCAAATTTCAACCCGATCGAAAGAAATTTGTTCCTCCAAAAAGCTCAGCCAGTTTAGTCTGGGGTTGGTTTATATGGGGGCTATCTGACATATATCAATAACAACTACTTGTACCAAGTTTTAAGTCGGTAGCTTATTTCGTTCGGAATTTAGAGTATTTTCAACAGACAAATGGACGGACAGACATCGCTGGGTCAAATCAGAAGTTCACCACGACATAGAATATATACACTATATGGAGTCTGAGCACGGTTGGTACTCGTACCAGAAATAATCTATAAAAAACGTTTTTTTAACGTCAAAAAGAAAATTTTGTCAAAATTTTATTTCTAAATATAGATTTTTATTTATTTTTTTATTTTTATTTAAACATTATTACTATAAAAAATTTTGTCAAAATTTTATTTCTATAAAAAATTTTGTCAAAATTTAATTTTAATAGACAATTTTGTCAAAATTTTACTTTTATAGAAAATTTTGTCAAAATTGTATTTCTATAGAAAATTTTGTCAAATTTTTATTTCTATAGGAAATTCTGTGAAAATTTGATTTCTATAGAAAATATTGTCAAAATTTTATTTCTATAGAACATTTTGTGAAAATTTTATTTCTTTAGAAAATGTTGTCAAAATTTTATATTTATAGAAAATTTGGTCAAAATTTTATATATATAGAAAATTTTGTCAAACTTTTATTTCTATAGAATATTTTGCGAGAATTTTATTTCTTTAGAAAATTTTGTCAAAATTTTATTTCTATAGAAAATTTTGTCAAAATTTTATATTTATGGAAAAGTTGGTCAAAATTTTATATTTATAGAAAATTTGGTCAAAATTTTATATCTATAGAAAATTTTGTCAAACTTTTATTTCTATAGAAAATTTTCTCAGAATTTTATTTCTATAAAAAATTTTGTTGGATTATTTCTATAGAAAATTGTTTTAAAATAATATTTCTAAAGAAAATTATGTAAAAACTTTATTTCTATAGAAAAATTTGTCAAAATTTTATTTCTATGGAAAATTTTGTCAAAATTTTATTTCTATAGAAAGTTTTGTGAAAATTTTATTTCTATAGAAAATATTTAAAAAATTTTATTTCTATCAAAAATTTTGTCAAAAATTTATTTCTATTGAAAATGTTGTCAAAATTTTATTTCTATAGAAAATTTTGTCAACATTTTATTTCTATAGAAAATTTTGTCAAAATTTTATTTCTATGGAAAATTTTGTCAAAATTTTATTTCTATAGAAAATTTTGTCAAAATTTTATTTCTATGGAAAATTTTGTCAAAATTTTATTTCGATGGATTTTTTTTTTTAATTTTATTTCTATAGAAAGTTTTGTGAAAATTTTATTTCTATAGAAAATTTTGCTAACATTTTACTTCTAAAGAAAATTTTGTCAAAATTTTATTTCTATAGAAAATGTTGTCAAAATTATATTTCTATAGAAAATTTTGTCAAATTGTTTTCTATAGGAAATTTTGTCAAAATTTTATTTCTATAGAAAATTTTGTCAAAATTGTATTTCTATAGAAAATTTTATTTCTATAGAAAATTATATAAAAACTTTATTTCTATAGGAAATTTTGTCAAAATTTTATTTCGTTGTTGTTGTTTTTTATTGCAGCTTAAAACCATACATTGACTAAACTACAAGTGTAGCTTAACCAACAGAGGAAAAGAATGTTTGTCAAATTTATTTGGGCAAAGCCCTATAGACTGCAAGGTGGTTGGATGGACGCACGTTTCGGAATTACCACATTCCTCATCAGCAGCCTCTACTTGCAGCAAAACTATCAACCAATTATCAGAATAAATTCAGGCAGTTTATTAAACCCAACAAAAACCACACTTGAACCCTCCGAAAAAAGGAGGGTGATAGCCGGCTTATGCCGAAATAAATTCGAAACAAACATATCTCTTTTCCTATGCCACTGTCAAATCATCGATTTGAATTCACATGGCTGGGTTTATTTTGAGCGTGCCTCCACTTCTTTTTCCATTTGTTTTGTTTTGTTATTGTTGGTTTTGTTCTTTAAGCATTGTTGTTGTTTTTTATTGCAGCTTAAAACCATACATTGACTAAACTACAAGTGTAGCTTATTATTATTTCTATAGAAAATTTTGTCAAAATTGTATTTCTATAGAAAATTTTATTTGTATAGAAAATTATATAAAAATTTTATTTCTATAGAAAAATTTGTCAAAACTTTATTTCTATAGAAAATTTTGTCAAAATATAATTTTTTCAGAAAATTTTGTCAAAATTTTAGTTCAATAGAAAATTTTGTGAAAATTATATATATATATATATATATATATATATATATATATATATATATATATATATATATATATATATATATATATATATATATATATATATATATATATATATATATATATATATATATATATATATATATATATATATATATATATATATATATATATATATATATATATATATATATATATATATATATATATATATATATATATATATATATATATATAGAAAATTTGGTCAATTTTTTATTTCTATAGAAAATTTTGTCAAAATTTTATTTCTATAGAAAGTTTTGCGAAATTTATATATATATATATATATATATATATATATATATATATATATATATATATATATATATATATATATATATATATATATATATATATATAAATTTATATATATATATATATATATATATATATATATATATATATATATATATATATATATATATATATATATATATATATATATATATATATATATATATATATATATATATATATATATATATATATATATATATATATATATATATATATATATATATATATATATATATAGAAAATTTGGTCAATTTTTTATTTCTATAGAAAATTTTGTCAAAATTTTATTTCTATAGAAAGTTTTGCGAAATTTTTATGTCTATAGAAAATTTTTCCAAAATTGTATTTCTATACAAAATTTTGTCAAAATTTTATTTCTATAGAAAATTTTGTCAAAATTTTATTTCTATACGAAATTTTGTCAAAATTTTATTTCTATAGAAAATTTTGTCAAAATTGTATTTCTATAGAAAATTTTATTCCTATAAAAAATTATATAAAAATTTTATTTCTATAGAAAAATTTGTCAAAACTTTATCTCTACAGAAAATTTTGTCAACATTTTATTTCTATAGAAAATTTTATTTGTATAGAAAATTATATAAAAATTTTTATTTCTATAGAAAAATTTGTCAAAACTTTATCTCTATAGAAAATTTTGTCAAAATTTATTTTTTTCAGAAAATTTTGTCAACATTTTATTTCTATAGAAAATTTTGTCAAAATTTTATTTCTATGGAAAATTTTGTCAAAATTTTATTTCTATGGAAATTTTTTTCAAAATTTTATTTCTATAGAAAGTTTTGTGAAAATTTTATTTCTATAGAAAATTTTGCTAAAATTTTATTTCTAAAGAAAATTTTGTCAAAATTTTATTTCTGTAGAAAATTTTGTCAAAATTTTATTTCTGTAGAAAATTTTGTCAAAATTGTATTTCTATAACAAATTTTATTTCTATAGAAAATTATATAAAAATTTTATTTCTATAGAAAAATTTGTCAAAACTTTATTTCTAAAGAAAATTTTGTCAAAATTTTATTTCTATAGAAAATTATGTAAAAATTTTATTTCTATACAAAATTTTGTCAAAATTGTATTTCTATAGAAAATTTTGTCAAAATTTAATTTTTACAGAAAATTTTGTCAACATTTTATTACTATAGAAAATTTTGTCAAAATTTTATTCCTATGGAAAATTTTGTCAAAATTTTATTTCTACAGAAAATTTTGTCAAGATTTTATTTCTACAGAAAATTTTGTCAAGATTTTATTTCTATAGAAAAATTTGTCAAAATTTTATTTCTATGGAAAATTTTGTCAAAATTTTATTTCTACAGAAAATGTTGTCAAGATTTTATTTCTACAGAAAATTTTGTAAAGATTTTATTTCTATAGAAAAATTTGTCAAAATTTTATTTCTATGGAAAATTTTGTCAAAATTTTATTTCTATAGAAAACAGTAAAAAATCTACCATTCTACCAAACAGTAAGAATCTACCATTTTTGGTATAATGTTACCAACTGTGAGAAATTCTGAGTCTGAGACCGATTTGTCGATGTGTTGCAAACGGTATTGCAAAGTTAGAGGAGAACCAAAGTCGTTCTAGATATATGTTCATGAAAACGATAAAATATTCATTTCGTTGCAAAAAATCTCAAAATTAAATGGTCACGAAAAACAGGTACAAGATTTTTCTAATCATGTAATGATCTCAAATTCTATCAATTAAATAATCGAAATTATATGTCCATTTGAGGACCATTTAAATGCTTATTGCCATAATATTTGTTCTTGGCCAGAAAACTCTTTTCGCAAAGACATGATTTTTGTGACAACTAAATCCTCTAAATAGGCCTTAATGGGCTGAGGTAAAAATGTTGTTTCTATACGTGTCCATGGAAATAATCGTCATATAGATACTAATGTAATCCGTTACGCGGATATGACTTCAAGGAAACTTCTTATATGCTTTTCATGGTGGTGTGTAGTTAGAATTCATCCTGGCGTGTATTTTCTGATTTAATCCTAGCATTAATATTATAGATTTTCCTGCAGATAAATGGCTAATTTAAATTCTATAGGGCTATTTTTATATGTGTATATAAACGTCATTATGAAGGTGAATTTTTACTCCCTCCTGACTTGTTTTTCTTTGCTATCTTAGATTAAATTTTATGATATTATCTGGATTCCATATACTAGGACTCTATCCAATATCCAATACAACATGGCA
This sequence comes from Haematobia irritans, assembly GCF_050003625.1. Taxonomy (NCBI): domain Eukaryota; kingdom Metazoa; phylum Arthropoda; class Insecta; order Diptera; family Muscidae; genus Haematobia; species Haematobia irritans. The sequence continues at coordinate 159,644,796 of NC_134397.1, read as the reverse complement.
ACGAAATGTAATCATAACAGAATTCCAAGCAAGAATAAATAAATAAAGAAAAATTCCAAAATTTATTATTAACATCAAAGGAACATAGCTAGAGAGATAATAATTCATTTGCAATGCCATAATGCCATGTCTAAAACAAATTCTTGACAATGTTGTATTATTATCATATTTTTACTGCTATCCTATTTTTTGTTCCTCTCACCAAATTTCCGGAGCATGATTAAGGTCCATCTTTGATGTCTTTTTATGATTTTTGTTTTCCCTAATATTGGACTTTTTTGGCCCCAGTGACTGTAATTGAATGCTAGCTATGCTTTGAACAGCAATAAATTTCACAAATGGACTTTTGTTTATTTTACAATAATACACCATTATTTTATTACCTCACTACAGCAATATTGTGCCTATAGGTAGTGGCAATATAAAAATTATTTTTGATTAAAATGAATGGATATGAAGCGAGGGAAAAATGTTGTGGTATAATTTGACCGGTCAATGGGTAATAAATATAAATTCTAATTTATTGGGATTTCTCGCACATGACTGCCAATTTAATAGAAATAATTGGTGGATTTTTCTTTTGTCCTGCTTATTATGAACAGGGTTGTTTTAAATGAAAAGCCATTAATACAAAGGATAATGGTGTTTGATTAGGACTGTAGGTTTGTTGATTCTGAGAAAAAGTATGCTGAAGCTCAATAACGGTTTATTTATTTTATATTTATATTATTTTCATAAGATAAGCCCTGAAAATCATTATTTACTAAGGGCACAACAAATGCATTTCAATTACATATCGTTAATGTATGGGTGTAAAATCAGGTATCTACTAGTTGGATATTTGATAGGCAATATAACATAAGTCTTTTCTTTGTTCTCATTTTAGATAACCCTGAAAAACTGGGTACACTGAAGAAAATATTGTTGTAGAGCGAAAGATTTCATATCCTTAAAATATGAATGTGGGTTGTGCTTAGAATAGACGATGTATTTCTCTGGTAGAATTTTTTTTTTTTCTTGTAAAAAAGTGGATAAATTTTTCGATAAAATCATTTTGACCTAAAAGTTTAGTGATTCGACTTAAAAATTTGTATCGCTATATAAAAGAAAATTTTGTGGGATGCTGGTAGTACATGCAAAAATACGAATAAATTGAAGTTTGTCGGCTTCACTCGAAAAAAATTGCCCTAAAATAATATGCAACCTAAATTTTAGAATACACAATATTAGGAACAAAATTTCCTTAGAATAACGCAATTTTAATTAAAAGAAATTTTATAATATTTTAAGAATTGTTTTCTTTTAATTGGAAGTCGTTCCACAAAAATTTCTTCTAAATCGCATCCCGGGATCCCCTACATATTGTTTTCCACTTCCGATGCAGTCCTTTTGGACAAGTCTTAGAAAGTACGGAATTAGGCCATTTTAAGTGAAAATTTTAGTTTTGGACAATTACATTTCGCAAAAAAGAATAGAAATAAAATTTTGACAAAATTTTCTATAGAAATAACATTTCGACAATGTTTTCCATAAAAATAAAATTTTGGTAGATTATTTTTGGCTCGAGTGGCAACCATGAATATGAACCGATATGGACCAATTTTTGTGTGATTGGGGATCGCCTATATATAACTATAGACCGATATGGACCAATTTTGGCATGGATATTAGCGGCCTTATACTAACACCTCGTTGCAAATTTCAACCGGATCGGATGAATTTTGCTCCTCAAAGAGGCTCCGGAGATCAAATCTGGGGAACGGTTTATATGGGGGCTTTATATAATTATGGACCGATATAGACCAATTCTTGCGTGTTTGTTAGAGACCACATTCTAACACCATGTTCCAAATTTCATCCGGATCGGATGAATTTTGCTCCTCCAAGAGGCTCCGGAGGACAAATCTGGGAATCGATTTATATAGGGGCTATATATATTTATGGACCGATATGGACCAATTTTTGCATGGTCATTAGAGAACATATACCAACACCATGTACCAACTTTCAGTCGGATCGGATGAAATTTTCGTTTCTTACAGGCTCCGCAAGCCAAATCAGGGGATCGGTTTATATGGGGGCTATATATAATTATGGACCGATGTGGACCAATTTTTGTATGGTCATTAGAGAACATATACCAATACCATGTACCAAATTTCAGGCGGATCGGATGAATTTTGCTTCTCTTAGAGGCTCCGCAAGCCAAATCGGGGGATCGGTTTATATGGGGGCTATATATAATTATGGACCGATGTGAACCAATTTTTGCATGGTTGTTAGAGACCATATACCAACACCATGTACCAAATTTCAGGCGGATCGGATGAAATTTGCTTCTCTTTGAGGCTCCGCAACCCAAATCTGGGGATCGGTTTTTATGGGGGCTATATATAATTATGGACCTATGTGGACCAATTTTTGCATGGTTATTAGAGACCATATACTAACACCATGTACCAAATTTCAGCCGGATCGGATGAAATTTGCTTCTCTTAGAGGCCTCGCAAGCCAAATCGGGGGATCGGTTTATATGGGGGCTATATATAATTATGGACCGATGTGGACCAATTTTTGCATGGTTGTTAGAGACCATATACTAACACCATGTACCAAATTTCAACCGGATCGGATGAAATTTGCTTCTCTTAGCGGCTCCGAAAGCCAAATCGAGGGATCGGTTTATATGGGGGATATATATAATTATGGACCGATGCGGACCAATTTTTGCATGGTTGTTAGAGATCACATACTAACACCATGTACTAAATTTCAGCCGGATCGGATGAAATTTGCTTCTCTTAGAGCAATCACAAGCCAAATTTGGGGGTCCGTTTATATGGGGGCTATACGTAAAAGTGGACCGATATGGCCCATTTGCAATACCATCCGACCTACATCAATAACAACTACTTGTGCCAAGTTTCAAGTCGCTTGTTCAATAGCTTGTTTCGTTCGGAAGTTAGCGTGATTTTAACAGACGGGCGGACGGACGGACATGCTCAGATCGACTCAGAATTTAACCACGACCCAGAATATATATACTTTATGGGGTCTTAGAGCAATATTTCGATGTGTTACAAACGGAATGACAAAGTTAATATATATATATATTATATATATATAGCATAGCATATATATATATGCTATGGTGGAGGGTATAAAAAACAAACAGATTAAATACGTATATAATTCAGTTCTTCTTGTATATCGTATATAGGTAAGTGTACAAATACTTACCAATGGGTATGAAGTTTTGCGCGGTAATTAGAGAGCCGAATTGAAATGTGGGGGTCGCTTTATAAGGGGCTATATACACTTATGAACGGATATTGACTAATTTTTGTGTGAATGGGGGTAGGTTTATCTGGGGGCTATATATAATTAAAGACCGATATGGCATGGTTGGTAACGGCCATAACATATACCAGCAGAATGTACCAAATGTTGTACCGAATCTGATGAATTTTGCTTCCCCAAGAGGCTTTGGCTATCGGTTAATATGGGGACTAAATATAATTATGGACCGATGTGTATAAATTTTGTCATGATTGTCCACGTACCAAATTTCAACCGGATAGGATGAATTTTGCTCCTCCAAAAGGCTCCGGAGTTCAAATCTGGATATCGGTTTAAATGGGGACTATATATAATTATTGACCGATATAGTCCAATGCTTGCATAGTTGTTAGAGACCATATGCTTACACCATGTACTACGAATTTCAGCCGAATCGGATGAAATTTGCTTCTCTTAGAGGCTCCAGATGTCAAATAAAGGGTGATACGGTCAAAATTTGGTCAATATAAACTTGACGTATTTCTTTCAATTTTGCATTTAAAAAACCTGAACACCCCTCATTTTGAAGGTGTGTGTGTGTAGAATGTTGCTCATATTTTGATTTTGGAATTCACTCTTCAGTTGTCAAAATACCGTCCAAGCAAGAAGAGCAGCGTATCAAAATTTTGCTCGCGCATCGCGAAAATCCGAGCTACTCGCACGCAAAGCTGGCAAATCAACCGCTAAAAGTTGCCAAATCAACCGTTACAAATGTAATTAAAGTGTTTGGGGAACGTTCGTCGACAGCCAGGAAGTCTGGATCGGGGGGAAATCGAAAACCGGAAGCCGCTGAGACGACAAAGAGAGTTGTCGGTAGTTTCAAGCGAAACCCTAACCTCTCTCTCCGAGATGCCGCAAATAAGATGGGTGTATCGTCTACAACCATGCATCGAGCCAAAAAACGAGCCGGACTATCCAAATCGCGATGATAAACAAAATACGACGGCCAAAGCGCGATCCCGGAGACTGTACACGACGATGCTGACGAAGTTTGACTGCGTTTGACGACGAAACCTACGTCAAAGCCGACTACAAGCAGCTTCCGGGACAGGAGTTTTATACGGCAAAAGGAAGGGGAAAGGTAGCAGATATTTTCAAGCAAAGTTCGCAAAGAAATATCTGGTTTGGAGAGCCATCTGTACCTGTGGCTTGAAAAGCAGCATTTTCATAGCTTCCGCGACTGTCAACCAAGAAATTTACGGGAAAGAGTGTTTGAATAAACGTCTGCTGCCTTTCCTGAAGAACACGGTTGTTCCGTACTGTTTTGGCCGGATTTGGCATCTTGCCATAACGGTAAAAAGGCCATGGAGTGGTACGCCGCCAACAACGTGCAGGTGGTTCCCAAGGACAAGAACCCTCCCAACATGCCAGAGCTCCGCCCAATCCAGAAATACTGGGCTATTGTCAAGCGGAACCTAAAGAAGACCAAAAAAACTGCTAAGGACGAGCAGCAGTTCAAGGCAAACTGGCTTTCTGCGGCGAAGAAGGTGGACAAGGTGGCTGTACAAAATCTGATGGCAGGTGTCAAGCGTGAGAGCCGGCAATTCGGATTTGGAAAAGCGAAAGCCTAACTGAATATTTTTCCTGAATTTTATACTAATTGAACTTGAAAAAGAAATTGAATTTGATTTTTTAAATAAACGATTTCACCGATTTACACGCGTTTCCCTTGACCAAATTTTGACCGTATCACCCTTTATGGGGATCGGTTTATATGGCGGCTATTATATATAATTATGGACCGATATGGACCAATTTCTGCATGCGAGTTAGAGGTCGTAAACTAACACTCCGTACCAAATTTCAACCGGATCGGATGAATTTGGCTCCTCCAAGAGGCTCCAGATGTCAAATCTGGGGATCGGTTTATATGGGGGCTATATTTAATTATGGACCGATGTGGACCAATTTTTGGCATAGTTGTTAGAAATCATATACTTACACCATGTACTAAGTTTTAGCCTGATCGGATGAAATTTGCTTCTCTTAGAGGCTCCGTAAAGCAAATCTGCGGATCGGTTTATATGCGGGCTATATATAATTATGGACCGATGTAGACCAATTTTTGGCATAGTTGTTAGAGACCATATACTTACACCATGTACTAAATTTTAGCCTGATCGGATGAAATTTGCTTCTCTTAGAGGCTCCGCAAGCCAAATCTGCGGATCGGTTTATATTCAGGCTATATATAATTATGGACCGATATGGACCAATTTTATCATGCTTATTAGATACCATATACTACCACCATGTACCAAATTTCAGCCCGATCGGATGAAATTTGCTTCTCATAGAGGATCCTCAAACTAAATTTGGGGGTCCGTTTATATGGGGGCTATACGTAAGAGTGGTCCGATATGGGCCATTTGCAATTCCATCCGACCTACACCAATAACAAATACTTGTGGCAAGTTTAAAATCGATAGCTTGTTTCGTTCGGAAGTTAGCGTGGTTTCAACAAACGGGCGGACGGACATGCTTAGATCGACTCAGAATTTCACCACGACCCACGATATATACTTTATGGGGTATTAGAGCAATATTTCGATGTGTTACAAACGGAATGACAAATTTAATATACCGCCATCCTATGGTGGAGGGTATAATAACAAAAAATCATCCCCGCTGGGATTTGAACCTCTGACGTTTGACTTTTTCACTTCTATGGAAGTTCTTTTGAGAAGGTTTTGTAAATTACGATCATTTTTAATTTTTTTGTTGATTTCCAATGGAAAAAGTATATTTATACAAAAATATATGTCAAAACAAAATGGAAGCGATGTATTTTTCGAAAAAAAAAAATATTTTTTTAGAAAAATATTTAATAAAAAAATTATTTTTCATTCATAATAATAGAGAACATCTCAGGAAGTAGTTAGAGTGGCATGCCGTAGTGTCATATTAGGTTCGTATCACAAACATTTCAATAGACGCTTTTACGTATCGTGTTCAATGGCGTTTGTGGCTGAGTGTGCTAAAGCGTTCTGTGCCAACAGACCCAGGTTCAACCCCCGGTGGAAGCGAAGAAGTTTTTCAATTTGTAAAATTTAGATAATAAGAAAATAAAAGTGTAACAAAAACTACTGATAAAAATAAAAAGTAAAATTGGAAAAAAATTCTGTTTTTTTACTAGAAATTATTATAATATTTATTCGAACTTATTGGACAGGAAGATTAAGGGAATTCACATTATAAAGTTACTGAAAAGAAAGTGCCAGATACCCATCTCGCAAGCCTGATTATACATATATGTTTCAGTGCTGGCCACTACACATTTCCATAGTCTTCAGCGAGATCTGGCCGGGTGAGATTATTAAATTTGGTTCTTTTATGTTAATTTCTTATGAAATTTACATACGAGAATTATTCTTCCCAAATTTAACCATTTTTTTCACCCGCACTGTGCATCATCTTTTCGTATAACTTACAATCCCTTATCTTATTTTTTTATGTACCAACAAATCGAATTTTTTTTTGTATTTTTTTAGTTTTTTAAATTTGTTCATCCAAATGAAATTTCAGGGCACAGGTTCTAAAGCAATGCAAAGGGTACAAAAATGGGGTACTTCCGACCTATGATAAGCCCATGTAAACTTCATTGGAGATGATCCAAGTTTGCACTACTTCCGGGATCCAAACTACTTTTTTGGAACCTCTTCTTTACTGGGATCCTATGTGATATCATCGTAGGTATTTTAGATCCTAGCAAAAAAACGTCATCAAAAAAGTAGTGAAAATGTTCTTTTTGGATCCGGAAGTGGTGGAAAATTGTTGCAGAAACGATGAATCTCATAGGTCGGATGACGACCATTTTAATAGCCGTTGCACTGAATTTGCATGTGGATGTGAGCAGGGCTGTGGAGCCGGAGTCGGAGTCTTGGAGTCGGAGTCTGAAGATTTTGCTGGAGTCGGAGTCGTAAAAATTTTCCTCGACTCCGACTCCGGCTAAACCAAATTTTTTGAAACACTTCACATTTTTCTAACTAAGCTAGTTTTTACGCAAATTAGTTTCCATTGCATTATTCATTCGATCAATGTACAGCATGATTGTAAATGAAAATCAACTTCCAATTACGGCTATCTTTTTATGTTTCCTAGAATGTTAGACTAGCAGATGGGCTGGATCGATCCATTTTAATGCACATATCAATTTATTTGAAATATTTCGAACAATCGAAATTATTTTTTTTTAATTTTATTGTAAGGCCGGCCATATACATATGTGGAATATTGACAGAAATTTTTTTCAAAGTTGTTTTTTATAGAACATTTTGTCAAAAGGTTATTTCTATAAAAAATTTTGTCAAAATTTTATTTCTATAAAAAATTTATTCAAAATCTTATTACTATAGAAATATTTTTTTATATAGAAAATTTAGTGAACATTTTATTTCTATAGAAAATTGAGTCAAAATTTTGTTTCTATAGAATATTTTGCAAAATTTTATTTCTATAGAAAATTTTGCAAAATTTTGTTACACAAAATTTTTTTCCAAATTTTATTTCTATTGATAATTTTATTTCTATAAAAATTTAAGTCAAAATTTTATTTCTATAGAAAATTTTGCCAAAATTTTATAGTAATAGATTTTTTTATTAGAAAATTTGGTCAAAATTTTATTTCTATAGAAAATTTAGTCAAAATTTTGTTCCTGTAGAATATTTTGCAGAATTTTATTTACCACACAAAATTTTTTCTAAAATTGTTTTTTTATTGATAATTTTTTCAAAATTTTATTTCTATAAGAAAAAATTGTCAAATTTTTTTTCCATAGGTAATTTTCTCAATTTTTTTTTTACTGATGCTCACTGCTATAAAAAATGTATTCAAAATTTTATTACTATAGAAATATTTTTTTTCTATATAAAATTTAGTCAAAATGTTATTTCTATAGAAAATTTAGTCAAAATTTTGTTTCTATAGAATATTTTGCAAAATTTTATTTCTGTAGAAAATTTTGCAAAATTTTATTTCTATATAAAATTTTGCAAAATTTTATTTACTAGACAAAAATTTTTCCAAAATTGTATGCTCACAGATACTCACTGCTAAATCGAAAACTTGTAGAAATGACTCAAATTTTCAAAATTTTCAATGAATGAATCATAAATGCATTTTTGCGAAATTGTCTTAACAATTATAAATATTTCCCAAATATTGCTCGAGATTTTGTAGAAGTCTGATTTGAGATTTTATCAAAATGTAGACCTAAATACAAAGTTGTGCATAGTATATTATAATCGGCCCACCCGACTTTAGACTTTCCTTGCATTTTTATTTTTTATTAAAATTGTGTTACGTCCCATAACGTTAGATTTAAATTTTAAGTACATAGATTTTGTAGAAGTATATACAATTTTGTCTAAATCGATTCAGATTCAAACTCATGCATATGGGAATATAAACCTTTATATAGCTCGCAACAAATTTAAAGGATTTGAGATAGTATCAATAATTTTGGCCCACAAATACATATACTGTTGGTATCTTCTCATATTATGATGGGTATTTATATCATTATTTTATTTATTAAACATTGCCCTAAATTTGAAATATAGAGTTCAATAGGCATCTTATGTGAAATTAAGATTTTTTGTTTTGCACACATAAATAAATACGATACTTTATATCGATCCACTTACGGTACCCCACAATAAACTACAAATTAGTGGTATTAAAATGAGATTTAGTTATAATACCCGGAGTCGACTCCGGAGTCGGAGTCGAGCTGATGAAAAATGCTGAAGTCGGAGTCGGAGCCGGAGTCGAGCAAAATTGGCTCGACTCCACAGCCCTGGATGTGAGTTAAAAAAATTTGTGATATGGTTCAAATAAATAATTTTTATAATTTTTTTATGGTTTTTAACCTCGATTATTTTCAAAAATTATCGATTCATCTAGAATGGATGTAACATTTTTGTCGTATTTCTATTTGCACGTATCAGAAAAAAATCCCCAATGAACGAAATATTGAATAAAAATAAATTAAAAACACTGACCTCGAGCTCGTTTTTATCAATAAATTATTAAATGAAAAAAATCAAATACACGTCGAATACAATAAGAACAAGTTTCCCAGCAAAAAAAAAGCGTCGCCAAAAAAGGAATGAAAATGTTCTTTTTGGATCCGGAAGTGGTGCAAAATTGACGCAGAAGCGATGAATTTAACATGAGCTTGTAGGACGGAAGTCCTCCATTTCAACAGCCGTTGCAATGAATTTGCATCACTTCTTTAGGTGTGATCCGAATTCAATGTTTTAGATGTAAATTAAAAAATTCTGTGATATTTTGCCAAATAAAATTTTTTTATAAATTTTTATAATTTTTAATGGATTCTAACGCTTGTCGGAAACGTTTGACTTCAAATATTTTCAAAAATTGAAAATTTTTTAGATTGGATTTAGCATTTTTTTTTTCGACAAAATTTAAATGATTTGTACCATTTTATGAATTCTTACTTTGTTTTTAACCTATTTGAAACAAAAAAAGTTAAAATTACCCATTACAAATATGGAAAAACCAAGTTATAAAAAATTTAATTAAAATAACTTCCTGGGTAGTTAAAATAAAGAACATCATTGGGAGTGCATCTTCTGGAAGTGCTTTTAAAGTTGTGCCTTTGGAAGAACTTCCAAATTTTTTTGCTGGGTAACATAAATTTTATTTCTATAGGAATTTTGTCAAAATTACTACTATAGAACATTTTTTCAATCTTTTACTTCTATAAAAATGTTGTCAACATTTTATTTATGTACACTGAAAAAAAAGCATACTCGGTTCCAAAGATTTTGTCTTTACTTTAAAAAATTTGGTATTGATTCCGAGCCAAAGAAGCGGAGAATACAAGTAAGGATACTTTTAAGACACAATTCTCTTTTAAATTAAGGATTTGTGTACTTGCTTCTAGGAAGCAAACTTTAATTTTTCGCTTTCTCAGCTTTTTTTCTTCATATGCTATCAAAGTCCTTTAAAAACGAGTTAACGGCAACTTTATTTTCCAAATTAGGACCCGACATCGAGTAGAAATTATGCTATGTTTGAAGTAAAAAACTTCTTTAAAATAAAGTTTTAAAAAACATGTCCTATATTTGAACGATTTTTTGCTTTATGGTCAAGATGCAAAAAGACAAAAAATTTAAAGACAATTTCATTAAATTTAAAGAATTTTTCTGAATTATTAAAGTCAAGTTGACCTTAGCCTATAATTTTTTTCTTTCATGTTAAGATACCCATTTTTAAGTCAAATCACTTAATTATAAGGACAATACGACTTCATTGAAAAGTTTATCGACCTTTGGAAAAGGAAAATAACTTTATTTTAGAGAAATGCGTCTTCTATGCTAAGCAAAATTTGTATTCGTATTTTAAAGACATGAAATCTTTGACCTCACGACAATATTTTTTTCAGTGTATATACAAGATTTTGTTAAACTTTTAGTTTAGTCAACATTTTATTTCTATAGAAAATTTGTAAAGTTCCTCTTATGAGGGAAGAATATTTTGCAAAATCTACCAAACCATCAAGAATTCTACAAATCTACCAAACAGTAAAAAATCTACCATATTTGGGAGAATTATACCAACTGTGGCAACTTTGGCTATAGGCTACCTGGGAAAATTGTCTCTACGCTAATGCGTTAGAAGATCCATTATCTGCGGCCAACATTTTTATCTACCCAGTGCTTTCCGATAATTTTAAGCACTTATTGATAAATTTAAGATAATAAATATTTGACCAATTTGAGAGGGGAATAAACTCGATCAATTTGTATATCCACCATGAGTTTGCAACACATCGAAATATCGATTTCCGACTACACAAAGTATATCTATTCTTGATCAGGGAGAAAGTCGTACTTAAATTTTGCACACACTCATCTTTTGTCTGCAGGCAAGTCAAGTTCGGATATGGGATATATCCGTTCAGATTCTGATATAGCCCCCCATTTAAACCGACCACCGGATTTGGGGTCTTGAGCATTTAGACACCGAAATTTTTCCGATTTGCCTGGAATTAAAAATCTAGAGGAATTTTGCATAAATAAGTGCGTCGAACGTAGTGATTCGGTCCACGTTTTGATATAGGCCCCATATAGCCCGATCTCCCCGATTTGAATTGTTGGGCTTGTAGACGCCGCAATTTTTATCAGATTTGCCTGAAATTGGAAATATAAATGTATTTTGTGTCTATAAACAAGTGTGCTGTCTGGTGCTATGTTTACTCCATGACAAGGGATCTTATTTTTATAGTCAAGTCCAAACATTGCGGTAAAACTACTTAGAGACGCTGTGATATTTCACCAGCATTACTAAAAAGGAATACTCCAGCGTTGAACTTTTTTTTTATACCCTCCACCATAGGATGGGGGTCTATTAACTTTGTCAGTCCGTTTGTAACACATCGAAATATTGCTCTAAGACCCCATAAAGTATATATATTCTAGGTCGTGGTGAAATTCTGAGTCGATCTGAGCATGTCCGTCCGTCCGTCCGTCTGTTGAAATCACGCTAACTTCCGAACGAAACAAGCTATCGACTTGAAACTTGCCACAAGTAGTTGTTATTGATGTAGGTCGGATGGTATTGCAAATGGGCCATATCGATCCACTTTTACGTATAGCCCCCATATAAACGGACCCCCAAATTTGGCTTGCTGATCCTCTAAGAGAAGCAAATTTCATCCGATCCGGCTGAAATTTTGTACATGGTGTAAGTATATAGTCTCTAACAACCATGCATAAATTGGTCCACATCGGTCCATAATTATATATAGCCCCCATATAAACCGATCCCCCGATTTGGCTTGCCGAGCCTCTAAGAGAAGCAAATTTCATTCGATTCGGCTGAAATTTGGTACATGTTGATGGTATATGGTCTCTAACAACCATGCAAAAATTGGGCCCCATATAAACCGATCCCCAGATTTGGCTTGCGGAGCCTCTCAGAGAAGCAAATTTCATCCGATCCGGTAGAAATTAGGTACGTGGTGTCAGCATGCAAAAAATGGTCGAAATCGGTCCATAATTATATATAGCCCCCATACAAACCGATCCCCAGGTTTGACCTCCGGAGCCCCTTGGAAGAGCAAAATTCATCCGATTCGGTTGAATTTGATACGTGATGTTAGTATATAATATTTACCAACCATGCCAAAAGTGGTCCATATCTGTCCATAATCATATGTTATATAGCCCCCATATAAACCGATCCCGAGGTTTGGTTTTGGAGCCACTTGGAGGAGCAAATTTCATCCGAGTCAGTTGAAATTTGGTAAATTTTGCTAGTATATGGCCTTTAACAACCATGCCTAACTAGGTCCATATCGGTCTATAGTTATATATAGCCCTCAGATAAACAGATCCCCAAAAATTGGTCCATATCAAGTTCATAATTGTATATAGCCCACATATAAGCGACCCCCATATTTTAATTCTGGCTCTTTACGTACCGTGCAAAAGTCCATATCGATTCGTAATTATTTGTAGACTTACCTATACATACGTTTTTGTCTAATACCACGTATGGACTAACTCACAATTTAGAAAACGATGTAAAGAAATTTTAAGATACCACAACCCAAGTAATTCTATTGTGGATGACAGTCTTTCGTACAAGTTTCTACGCAATCCATGGTGGAGAGTACATAAGATTCGGCCTGGCCGAACTTACGGTCGTATATACTTGTTTTGGATTGAATACTTTTGATACTTTGTATGTAAAGCAGGCATGCTATCCGTTGGATCACGGTGACTGCATCAACTTTTATTTAATTTACCTGAAAAGGGAGATTTAGATGGGTGTGCCGAATATGGTATCCATACACGGTTGCCACAGTTGGTAGAAATCTACCAAAAACGGTAAATTTTTACTGTTTGGTAGATTGGTAGAATTCTTGATGTTTTCGTAGATTTTGCGTCTCGAGCTAAGAGGTACTTTAATTTTCAAATTTTGAGAAAGTTTTCTATATAAATAAAATTTTGAGAAAATTTTCAATAGAAATAGAGTTTAGACAAAATTTTATATAAAAATAAAATTGTAACAAAATTTTCTACAGAAATAAAATTTTGAGAAGTTTTTCTATAGAAATAAAATTTTGAGAAAATTTTTTATAAAAATTAAATTTTGAGAAAATTTTTTATAGAAATAAAATTTTGAGAAAATTTTTTATAGAAATAAAATTTTAAGAAAATTTTTATAAAAAACATTTGAGAAAATTTTCTAGAGAATAAAATTTTGAGACAATTTTCTATAGAAATAAAAGTTTGACAAAATGTTCCATAGAAATAATACTTTGACAAAATTTTCTATAGAAATAAAATTTTTTTAGAAATAAAATTTAGAGAAAATTTTCTTTAGAAATAACATTTGGATAACAATTTCTATAGAAATCGTTTTTTTTAAATTTGGTAGATTTTTGGTAAAAATTTCTTCGAATTTTGGTGGCTTATTTTTGGCACGAGTTGAAACCGTGTATAAAGTGGTCAGAAAATGTCATTCTTGTAACCTGTAGAAATACTAATATAAAACCTCATTAAATGTATATGTACTTTTTCATAGCGCAAATCTGAATCGATCTAGCCCTGTCTGTCCATCCGTGTGCCCGTATATTACATCAAAACAACGCAGGCTTGACACAGATTAAATTTCTTAAGAGTTATGAAGCCTTCCTTTCCGCTGCATCCATGTGAACGATTTCTGTTACTAATTTCGAATACTAACTAATAAATTTCATGAAAATATTTCTTAGTTAACAGATATTATAGTCCATCCAATGTATCCACAAATATTTTCCCTATTTGATGGCACAGTGCACCCTTCAGATTCTTGCAAGCATGCCATAATGCAATATGGCGCATTCTCTTCGTTCCCTTGGGTTAATGGCAACAGGTGCTGAAATAAACATGGTGAACATTGTGAATACTTCACATTTTGCCATGCATATCAGGCATTCAGATCTCGATATTGACCTTTCATTGTAATCGACATACCATTTTGATATGAATAAACAAGTGAGTAATGTAGAAAGTCGGGCGGGGCCGACTATATCATACCCTAAACCACCCGTACAGAATTAGTAAACATTGTTTGTGGGATATCAATGGTATAGGTTTGGCGAAACCCGCCTTTCCATATTTAAGAACATTAAGGGGTACATGGGAGTTTTATGACAATCTAAACAGAAATGTCTGATATTAGGAGCTATAATTGATTCTGAACCTACAGAGTTAGTATGTCACTAATATTGAGTCCATTATTAAAAAAAAGATGAAATCGCTCAATTAGTATGGGTAATAAAGACACATTTCTGAAAATAGGATAATAGATTTATGTAAGAGCTACATGTAAGTCTAAATACGATCAGCTCATACATGTACATTTGAAATTTGAGCAACATTGGTTAATAAATAAGAATATTATGGCCAAATTTGGGAAAATCGATCGATGCATATATATGGGAGCTATATCTAAATCTGAAACGATTTCGATGATATTTCCCAGATTTGGTTGATACCACAGAAGATTACCTTGTGCTACATTAGAGTAAGATCGGGTACTAAATAAGGCTATTATGGTCAGAAAAAAATTTGTAAGAGTCATTTTTTCAAAACCAGGCGATACATATATGGGAGCTATATCTAAATCAGAACCGATTTTGGTTATGTTTTGCAGGTTTTGTTGATATTACAGGGGATAACCTTGTGCTAAATTTGAGTAAAATCGGTTTATAAATGAGGCCACTACGGTCAAAAATAAAGTTATAAGGGGAAAATTATTGAAAATTGGGCGCTACATATAAATGGGAGCTATATCTAAATCTGTACCGATTAGAATGATATTTTGCACATATAGTCAGTACTATAGAATATTATAGTAAGCCACATTTGAGTAGGATCGGTTGATAAATAAGGGTTTTATGGCCAAATTTCTGAAAATCGGGCGATACATATATATGGGAGCTATATAGCAATTTCGAACATATAGTAACCCTGCAAAAAAATTTTGAAGTTCTTCCAAAGGCACAACTTTAAGAGCACTTCCAGAAGATGCACTCCCAATGATGATCTTTATTTTGACTACACGGGAAGTTCTTTTAATTCAATTTTTTATAACATGTTTTTTTCATACTTTTAATGGATAATTTTAACTATTTTTGTTTCAAATAGGTTAAGAACAGAGTAAGAATTCATAAAATGGTACAAAACATTTAAATTTTGTCGAAAAAAATGCTAAATCCAATCTGAAAAAATTTTGTATTATTGAAAATATTTGAGGTCAAATGTTTAAGACAAGAGTTAGAATCCATTAAAAATTATAAAAAATTATAAAAATTATTTATTTGACAAAATATTACAGAATTTTTTAATTTACATCCAAAATATTGAATTCGGATCACACCTAAAGAAGTGATGCAAATTCAGTGCAACGGCTGTTGAAATGGAGGTCTTCCGTCCTATGACAAGCCCATGTTAAATTCATCGCTCCTGCGTCAATTTTGCACCACTTCTGGGAAGTACTATAGAAAATTAGATTTAGCTAACTTTGAGTCAGATCGGTCGATAAGTAAGGGACTTATGGCCAAATTTGGGAAAATCGGGCGATACATCTATATGGGAGCTATAGCTAAATCTGAACCGATTTCGATGAAATTTGCACACTTTAAGGTTGGTCTATTGGATTACTTTGTGGCAAATCGGTTAGTAAATGAACGCAATCTGATCCCATTTATAGAAATCGAGCGATACATATATATGGGAGCTATATCTAAATTTGATCTGTTTTTTTCCAAATTTAATAGCGTTCGTTCTCGCACCAAAAAAAAAAACGCCACATACCAAATTTTATCAAAATCGGTTAATAATTGCGACCGGAATCCTGCGAACAACAAATACGTGGAGGGACGGACGGATGGACGGACACACGGACGGACGGATGGACGGACACACGGACGGACGGACGGACACCAAGCGCTAGATCGACTCAGGAGGTTTTCATTCTACTCATAGCTTTAAATGAAAATACTTTAATTTCTCTATAATGTTGATATTTTAAAGTTGAAAGATAGAGGAAAAACGTTAGTGTTACATCTTACCCATTCATGGATTATGTGTATTGAAGTGAATCATACCTGTAATTAAAAAATATTATAAATTTAATTATCAGTATACTCACAGTGGACATTTATAATGTAGAAAAAATAACACAATTTATTCGTTTAAAATATTCAATGCAACTCACACTTATTTCATATTCCAAATCTAGCCTAAGGCCAAAATTGATTATTATTATCAACAATATAGAAACACTATGTTGATACCCATATGTACCCTCCACCATGGATTGCGTAGAAACTTCTACTGAAAACTATCATCCACAATCGATTACTTGGGTTGCGGTAACACTTGCCGATGGCAAGGTATCATCAAACTTCCTAACACCGTCTTCTAAATTACAAGGTAGTCCATACGTAGTATATATTAAACTAAAAAAGGCCGATTAAACACGTATATAATTAAGTTTAAAGTTTCTATAGAAATAAAATGTTGACAACATTTTCTATAGAAATAAAATTTGGAAAAAATTTTCTATAGGAATAAAATTTTGACAAAATTTTCTATAGAAATAAAATTTTGACAAAATTTTCTATAGAAATAAAATTTTTACAAAATTTTCTATAGAAATAAAATTTTGACAAAATTTTCTATACAAATAACATTTTGACAATGTTTTCCATAAAAATAATATTTTGGTAGACTATTTTTGGCTCGAGTGGCAACCATGAATATGAACCGATATGGACCAATTTTTGTGTGACTGGGGATCGGCTATATATAACTATAGACTGATATGGACCAATTTTGGCATGGATATTAGCGGCCTTATACTAACACCACGTTGCAAATTTCAACCGGATCGGATGAATTTTGCTCCTCCAAGAGGCTCCGGAGATCAAATCTGGGGAACGGTTTATACGGGGGCTATATATAATTATGGACCGATATGGACCAATTCTTGCGTGTTTGTTATAGACCACATTCTAACACCATGTTCCAAATTTCAACCGGATCGGATGAAATTTGCTCCTCTAAGAGGCTCCGGAGGTCAAATCTGGGGATAGGCTTATATGGGGGCTATATATAATTATGGGTCGATGTGGACCAATTTTTGCATGGTCATTAGAGAACATATACCAACACCATGTACCGAATTTCAGCCGGATCGAATGATATTTGCTGCTCTTAGAGGCTCCGCAAGCCAAATCTGGGGATCGGTTTATATGGGGGATATATATAATTATGGACCGATGTGGACCAATGGTTGCATGATTGTTAGAGACCATATACTAACACCATGTACCAAATTTTAGCCGGATCGGATGAAATTTGCTTCTCTTAGAGGATTCGCAAGCCAAATTTGGGGGTCTGTTTATATTGGCCTATACGTAAAAGTGGACCGATATGGCCCATTTGCAATACCATACGACCTACATAAATAACAACTACTTGCGCCAAGTTTCAAGTCGATAGCTTTTTTCGTTCGGAAGTTAGCGTGATTTCAACAGACGGACGGACGGACGTTAACGGTCGTCTTAGTACATTGCACCACGGGGGAATTGCCATAACAACGCTAGGTTAGGTTAGGTTAGGTGGCAGCCCGATGTATAAGGCTCACTTAGACTATTCAGTCCATTGTGATACCACATTGGTGAACAACGTTAAGGAGCTTGAAGATGCTTTGCCATCGGCCGCAACCCAAGTAATTTAATGGTGGGTGACCATCTTTAGTAGAAGTTTCTACGCAATCCATGATACATAAGATTCGGCCTGGCCGAACTTACGGCCGTATATACTTATTTGTGAATGTTTCCGTTTCACTTTGTCACTGTCCGTTCAGGATTGTGGAACGTAATTTTTTCTATTAGTATAATACTGTTTCATTTCTGACAGGCTTTAAGCCGAAATAGGACAAAGTGTAGGGGCCTTTTGCAGTACATACGTGCTTCCAAAAATGATACAATATACTACCATAAAATATTATTGGTATGGTTCCAGACATATTAACGCAGAATGTAAGGTACACGGACGAAAAAGACTGGTTTTCATATGTTTGGGTGTAAAAATTATATGTTTGGAACTCAAATTTTTTAACACAATATTTTTAACTGCAAGCATACAATGTTCATAAACTTGCATAACATGTTTGGGACATAAATGTTAATATGTTAGAACATATTTTTTGGGTCATAAAATGTTTGTAAATATAATATGCTTAGATGCAAACACATATTAATTAGGCATAGATGCAAACACATATAAGCATAAGGTTGGCTGATAAGTCCCCTGTCCAACAAAGAAAAACACATTTTTTTTGCCAAAATTCGTTTTTATTATTCAACATAGTTCCCTTCAAGAGCGATACAACGATTATAACGACCTTCCAATTTTTTGATACCATTTTGGTAGTACTCCTTCGGTTTTGCCTCAAAATAGGCCTCAGTTTCGGCGATCACCTCTTCATTGCAGCCAAATTTTTTCCTTGCGAACATCCTTTTGAGGTCTGAGAACAAGAAAAAGTCGCTGGGGGCCAGATCTGGAGAATACGGTGGGTGGGGAAACAACTCGAAGCCCAATTCATGGATTTTTCCCATCGTTCTCAATGACTTGTGGCACGGTGCGTTGTCTTGGTGGAACAACACTTTTTTCTGCTTCATATGGGGCCGTTTTGCCGGGAGTTCGACCTTCAAACGCTCCAATAACGCCATATAATAGTCACTGTTGATGGTTTTTCCCTTCTCAAGATAATCGATAAAAATTATTCCATGTCAGACCGGGGACTTATCAGCCAACCTGATATATTTTACAGAAGCGATTTTTATTTTTTTTTTTTTTTTAGAGTGTAGACATCATCCGATGATGAAGAGACTAACGATGTGGACGTGTATCCAAACTGGGTTAATTAATGTGCAGTGTGTAGGGATAAGACTCCTAATGTCGTGGTTATGCTGTGCAGATATGTATATAAAAATTTGTAGCGAATGTGTCCAATGTTTTCACATTTGGAGTTCACCATAATGGACACAAAGTGTTCGGACATTCTATGTAGCTGTTCGCCGTATTTTCCTGATTGGTATTTGATATTGAGATATTTCTTTAGAGAAAATCTGGCGAAAATTGCGACATTGAGAGGACTCAAAATAAAATGGAAATTTGGAACATTTTTAGTAAAAGTAAATCGATTTAGAACGGAATCCCCATTTCTGATTTTTCTCGAAAAAAAAAATTGTGATATTCGGCCGGAACTGGGATTGTGTTCGTATAAAAGGGGGAACGCTAACCAGAATCACCATGGATGCACTGTCAGCAAAACCCATTTCATGATTCCGATGGACGGAACCCGTCCGTCAATCATTTATAGACAGGTCGTCAAGACACTTAGATCAATTTATGTTAATTTAAGTAAAGAAGCAGATGAAATATAAATTACGCCAGATTTTCAAGTAAATATACATACATCACTGTGCTAGCTTACTTGCCATTACCATAAATATTCTACCAAAAAATTCAACCACCTTAATTCACACACACACACACACCCATGATTCAAGCGATAGTAAATGATATTCTATCTTTGACAGTTTTTACATTTAATTTCCATAGTGACCACAACCCCACAGTTGTTCTGATAAAAATAATAACCATAAAAAAAAATACCAACGAAAAACTGAATAACATCTTGTTCCAACCAGACCATGATGATGATAATGGTAGCGATGGTCTTAACCGTTATATGACCAAACGTATCGCAGAACAAACCACTCAACAACGTGAAGATACTGCCAATGGATTGTCGCCAAATGTGAACTGAGTGTCAAGGCGAATAATATCTTATTCCTAGAGACCAATAAACCATAGCTTATCCTTGCCACAGTAACTTCGTTCAACGGAATTGGTATGATATGAATTGGAGTGGAAAAACAGCAGAAGATGAACGGACGGGGAGAATATATTGAAGATAATTGTACTACTTTATTCTCTTTAAATATGAATGAAATGGAAGTGAAATGCAGCAAGGGATTGAGAAGTAAGTAATTGCAAAAATATGTCTTTATTCAAAAAGATAATGCTGAATTAAACTGAAAAAAAGACGTCGGTTCCAAAAAATTTGTCCTTACATTAATAATTTTTTATAACAGTGTTTTGGATGTTAATAATATTTTTTTTTATTTTTTTAATGTTATTTTCGTTTTCTTTTCAATGGCTCTATTAACCATGTTCCTTAATCTATATCTGTCCATAAAGCTCGAAAAATAATTGTATAATTAGATATAATGCATTTGGACGTCAATTGCCTGTTTCGGTATCAGGCTAACATGTAATATAATAAGCAACGATGAGCCCGTCGTAAAACTAGGAAAAAACACGACTAATGTACGCGTTAGAATTGTTGTTGTATCCTGGAAACCAGTTTCTGTTAATTGTCATATGTTGTAGTTGACTGTAGAAACAATAAGCATTGTTCGACTGTTCACCACTTAGGTGAATTCTAACAAATTAGCTTTCTAAAAATAAATTTCGTGTTGTTGCATTACTATGTAACAAAACGAAATAAAAATAAGATTAAGGGACTTGAAAGTTATATGAAAAGATGATGTACAGTGGGAGAAAAGATGATTCAATTTGTAAGAGGAAATTTCCCAAATGTTTTCTCCATAAGGAGTTAGCATAAAGGGCCCAAAATTGAGTTATCTCTCCCAGCCAGATCTATACTAAAGGCTGTGGAAAGGTTCATTCGCCCGAACCGAAACATGTACAGTCCAGGCGTGTATAGATTTGTATCTGGCGTTTTCTTTTCAATGGCTCTATTAACCATGTTCCTTAATCTATATCTGTCCATAAAGCTCGAAAAATAATTGTATAATTAGATATTTTTTATTTTTTAATGCTTGTCTGGAAAGTTTGACATCAATTCTTCGCAATTCTTCGACAATTTGTGTTTTTAAGTTTATACCATTTTAATAATTTTTACTCTGTTTTTAAAGTATTTGAAACAAAAAACTAAAAATTATTACTTACTTTTATATTAACAAAAGCATCGCCAAAAAAGTAGTGAAAATGTTCTTTTCGGATACGGAAGCCTAACTAGAGTATATGTTTGCAACATTCAGAAGGAGACAAGACAGACATATGGTGTCTTTGGCAATTTTGCTCAGGGCCGGTCCCTGAGTCTATATAGCCATGTCCGTCTATATGTGAACACATTGTTGGTTTAGCCCAATCGACTTTAAATTTGGCACAAGTTTCTGTTTTTGGGTCAGAATAGAACCTACACAAAAAAAATGTTTCTCTGATTCAATCACGAAATTAATTGATCCAATTAATTTTTTAATTTAAATATCTCCAATCAAGAAAATTATCGTATCAATAGCAGTTTTAAATGAAAATTAAAAAATACTTGATTAAAAAAAATTATTGATTTCATTAGCAAATTTCAATTAATTTTTTAATTAATTCAGTTAAAAATTTTATTTATGTTGAATACAGAACTCAATTAATTTTTTCATTAAAAACATAACTACTTTCAATTATTTTCTTAACTGACTTACGGCCATTTTCATGTATCTCCGTTAGACTTTAACTCCCAGTTAACAAAAAGTAAAATTGAAATATCTTCTCTCCGGTTAACTTTAACTGAAAAATTTTTAGCAGTTAAGTTCCTAACTGGTATATGGAATATATAGACAAGATGACAGACATGTGCATAGTACGTTTTAAAAGTTACCTAACTTAGCACTAACGGAGCTTCCTGAAAATGGGGGTTAGTGTTTTTAGTTTGTTTAAAAAATTGATAGTTTGAAATAAATGTTTAGTTAAAAATTAAAAAAAAAATCGATCGCTTTTTTAAGTGACATAGTTTGCCTAGTTTAATTAAAAAGTCAATTTTATAAATTAATTTTTTAATTAAAAATTTTTAAATTTTCAATCATTGACTTATTTCATCTCAACATCAATCAACATTTTAACTGGAAATATTTCGGTGATATTTTTTTCTGTGTATTGATTTTGGACAAAATCGTTTCACATGTAGATATAGCTCCCATATATATTTTTCGACCGATATGATCTTATATGGCCTCAGAAGCGAGAGTTTTACCCTCATTTGCTTGAAATTTTGCACAAGAAGTACAATTTGAAGTATAGTTAAGTGTACTAAATTTTATTCAAAGATTTATAAATAGCTCCCTTATATATCATTCGCCCGATATGCACTTATATGGTCTTAGAAGCACGGTTGCCACAATTGGTAGAATTTTACAAAACATGGTAGATTTTTTACTGTTTAGTAGATTGGTAGAATCATGATGTTTTGTTAGATACAAAATATTCCAACTATTCCAACTAAGAGGTACTTCATAAACTTTTATAGAAGTAATTTTCTATAGACATAAAGTTTTGACAAAACATTCTATAGAAATAATATTTTGACAAAATTTTCTATAGAAATAAAATATTGACAAAATTTTCTAAAGAAATAAAATTCTGACAAAAATTTCTATAGAAATAAAATTTTGACAAAATTTTCTATAGAAGTAAAATTTGGACAAAATTTTCTATAGAAATAAAATATTGACAAAATTTTCTATAAAAATAAAATCTTGACAAAATTTTCTATAGAAATAAAATTTTGACTGTATTTTCTATAGCTTCGAAATAAAATTTTGACAAAATTTTCTATAGAAATAAAATTTTGACAACATTTTCTATAGAAATACAATTTTGACAAAATTTTCTATAGAAATAATATTTTGATAAAATTTTCCATAGAAATAATATTTTTTTCAAAATTTTCTATAGAAATAAAATATTGACAAAATTTTCTATAGAAATAAAATTTTGACAAAATTTTCTCTAGAAATAAAATTTTGACAAAATTTTCTATAGAAATAAAATTTTGACAAAATTTTCTATAGAAATAAAATTCTGACAAAATTTTCTATAGAAATAAAGTTTTGACAAAATTTTCTATAGGAATAAAATTTTGACAAAATTTTCTATAGAAATAATATTTTGATAAAATTTTCCATAGAAATAAAATTTTGACAAAATTTCCTATAGAAATATATTTTTTTCAAAATTTTCAATAGAAATAAAATATTGACAAAATTTTCTATAGAATTAAAATTTTGACACAATTTTCTATAAAAATAAAATTTTGACAAAATTGTTTATAGAAATAAAATATTGACAAAATTTTCTATAGGAATAAGATATTGACAACATTTTTTGTATAGAAATAAAATTTTGAAAAAAAAAAATTGTATAGAAATAAAATTTTGACAAAACTTTTTGTAACGAAATAAAATTTTGTCAAAAGTTTTTGTATCGAAATAAAATTTTGACAAAAGTTTTTGTAGAGAAATAAAATTTTGAAAAAAAATTTTGTATAGACATAAAATTTTGACTAAATTTTTTGTATAGAAATAAAATTTTGAAAACATTTTTGTATGGAAATAAAATTTTGACAAAATTTTTGGTATAGAAATAAAATTTTGACAAAATTGTCTACAGAAATAAAATTTGGGAAAGATATTCTATTGAAAGATATTCTATTGACAAAATTTTCTATAGGAATAAAATTTTGACAAAATTTTCTTTAGAAATAAAATATTTAAAAAAATGTTCTATAGGAATAAAATGTTGACAAAATTGTCTGTAGAAATAAAATTTTGACAAAATTTTCTATAGAAAAAAAAATTTTGACAAAATTGTCTATAGAAATAACATTTGGACAAAATTTTCTATAGAAATAAAATTCTGTCAAAATTTTCTATGGAAATGAAATTTTGACAAAATTTTCTATAGAAATAAAATTCGGACAGAATTTTCTGTACAAATAAAATTTTGACAAAATGTTCTTTTTGTTTGTTTGTTTGTTTGTTTGTTTATTGGTTCCAAAATAGTACAAAAGAATTCACTTATAAACTGTACTATTTTAATAAAGAAAGTGTTCTATTTTTGCAATCGATACTACTAAATAATAAAAATTTAACATTAAATATTGAAATTTTTAAGAAACGAAAACAAAATAAATAAGTAAATAAATAGATAAATAAATAAAAAATAAATAAATAAATGTATGGTATGATGACAATAAATTACAAATTATTAAAAAAAAAATGGAATTAAAATTAATAATAGTCAAACAGGGATGTAGAAATTTAACAAAAAGTGCACATTATACAATAGACAGATAAATAAATAATAATTATAATTAATGATAGTGATAAAAAATAAATAAGACAGCGAGCAAAAAACAAAAATAGTTAAATATTTAATTTAAAACATTTTTATTAATTAATCAAAGTAATGTGATTTTGCAGTTTGATTTTAAATTGATTGTAATTACTTGTGTTTCTTAGTTGAGACGGTAGATTGTTCCACTAAAATAAATAGAATATTTTTTTAGAAATAAAATAGTTAGTTTCTTGGTAAAAATGATAGTTTCTTGGTAAAATTGTCTCCAAATTTTGGTAGATTATTTTTGGCTCGAGTGGCAACCGTGCCCAGAAGCCAGAGTTTTACCCTGATTGACTTGAAATTTTGCAAAAGGAGTACAATAAGTGGTTTAGTAAAGTGTGCTTAAGTTGATTGAAAGAGGTTACCATGTAGGTATAGCTCCCATATATATTTCGCCCTATGCGCACTTATATGGCCACAACAGCCAGAGATTTACCCTGATTTGCTAGAAATTTTGCACAAGAAGTACAATTTAAAGTATAGTTAAGTGCGCTAAATTTGATTTAAATCGGTTCAGTATTAAATATATTTCCCATATTTATCTTCTTCCAAATTGCCAAAAAATTTTGGAAATGGATCAAAATTTAATTTTTCTATATCTATAATACATACACTGTTAGAAAAATATGTTTTTCATATGTTCCGATATAAACAAAATGTGTTTCGGGCACGATTTTAAACCACAATATATTTAAGTGCGAACATGTAATGTTCCTAAACTAACACTAAATGTTTGGGACATCTATGTTAATATGTTAGAATATATTATGTTTGGGGCATGAATGTTTCATAAAAATAATATCTGTGAATGTAAACATATATAAATTAACAAATTTCGAGTAAACATATATATGTTGTGATATTTTATTCAGAGAGCGACAAAAAGAGAGTATAGAGAAAGAAATAGAGATGGAAACCGGGAGGGTTGAGAGAGCGAGAGAATGAAAAAAGAACAGTTTCTATGAAACCGCTTGTATGTTGTTTCGGAAAACTGTTTTATGATAAGTCTAAAAATGTTGATATGCTTAAGTCTAAATATTATTTAATTTGAATAAATAGACATTCGGAACCAAGAGAATAGACATTTGAAAAACAAACTGCAATGTTTTCGCCTTGAGAGCAGCATTTTATGCATGTGTGAACATGTGTTTTGTTTATCATTTTGGCATTATGGGCACAATTTTTCGTTGAAATAAATCAGGGGTCTTCATAAAAATAACGAAAGGGCACTATACTCTTTTTAGAGTTGGGACAGTAAAATGAAATAAGGAGGAAATAGTGAAAAATTACACAGTAAAATGTAAAAATACAAACTTTAGTTCCTCTTTATTAAAAAGTAGTCCACGAGGAGTTGACGGACACCATCAAATATAAAAGCGGGCATTAAGTTCGAGTTTTACAGCTAAAACAATTTAAAAAGTTTATTTTCTTTAAAATGAATTATTAAAGAAAAATAAAAGGAATTTTAAATTTATAAATAAATTTATGTTTATATTATAAAATTATGTATGTATGTTTATACTCGACTCCACGTTCTTTTGTTAGTTTTTGAATTCCTTCCAAATTTTAAAGTTTTGTACAAAAGCAGTTTTTTATTAAAAAATTGTTATTTTTGCAATAAAAAAAATATTTTATCCAAAAATCAGTCAATTTCGTTTATATCAAGCTCTGTTACTGACTATCTTTATAACACACATTTCGAAGTTTCATTTAAAAAAAATTTAATATAGTATAAATATAAATGTGTAAATTAAAAAAAAAAAAAAAAAAAAATGTTCGGTCGGAGCAGGGATTGAACCCACGACCCTTTGTATGCAAGGCAGACATGCTAACCACTGCCCCACGTGGCAAACAAATGTATGTTTCTGTTAAATAATGTTATGTTTGCATGGGCTCGTGGGCGCTGCAAACTATGCTATATAAATGTAACTTAAAACGATAATTATCTACTGGTGACTATAACAGCTACGTAGCCCAGTGGATAGTGTGTTGGCTTACAAACTGTATGGTCCTCGGTTCGATTCTCCGTGCAGGCGAAAGGTAAAATTTAAAAAATTTATAAAAGTGAATAATTTCTTCAACATTATTTGTATTACAGAAAAAGGTGCCAATAACTAAAAAATTTCGTGGAAGTGAAAATTACGAGTATGTTAGGGAATGAGCACAATCGTGTTTGGGAAAAATTCTTCCAAGCATATAATATTTTTGGCTCAAAATGCTTCCAAACATATAATATGTTCACATAAAACAAACATATTAATGTTTCGGCAGTATGCAATAATATATGTGCTTCCTGCAAAATATGTTTGGAACATATGTTAAAGAAGCGATTTTTTTTGAGGGTGTATCGATCAGATTTTTTCATATTTGTTTACTGCCATTATGCTTCGCCCCACAGAAGCCTAAAACAATTTTGGGAATATAAACCTCTATATATAGAAGCCAACAAATTTGAAGGATTTAAGATTGTACCGATAAAGTGGTGCAGGGTATAAAATAGATGAACCCGCCCGACTTTAGACTTTCCTTACTTGTTTTTTCAGTGTGGTATGCGGCCGAAATGTTTGCATGACCGGGGCGCAAATACTGTCTTAAGGTTGAATTACACACCATGCGTCAATTCGTGCGTTGATGGAAGGGTTGATTTTTTCTGTTTGCGGCAGACTATTCGAGCTTTTGATTTCAAAGAGAAATTTCAACTCTTCAATCATCGGACGCATTTAACGCATTGAACGCATTGTATGTAATTTTACCTTTAAGCGATAATATTCGACATCGGTCATTTCGGCGTCCAATATCATTACGATCGATGGCGCTTGAGTTCTAGGGGCCATTCGAAGGTGTAATTTTTAGTTGACCTTTTAGTCGAGTAAACCCCATCAGTTGTTTGTTCACAATCTGGGATGGCTTCTCATCGGAGAAAATCAAATTCGGTAAATAATCACTTTCGTGCAAGCGAAGAAACTTCTGAGTTATTGCATTTTTTGGCTTTAGTCCAAGTTCATTTTATGAATATGCGTTGCATCCGTTCTCGCGATATGTTCAACTACCGAGTAAAGTTTCGTGGATTTCAATCAAATATGGGCTTGCAGGTAATGTGTAAAATTTCGAGAATATAATTGGAAGTTTGTATGGGCAAGCGGACGGACGGACATATAGTGGAGTTATTTCAATATTTACTATAAGTTTTTAAAACGCAGTTTATTTTTGTATTTCAAGTGCACTATCGTAGACATGCAGGACTCCTTCTCATCCCACTGCATTGAGAACTTTGTATTTTCCACTGGTTATTGATTTCTTTTAAATCATCTTGTCTATAGAATGTATACTTGGAAATATTTTTTTACCGATACATGTACGGCATAAATATATTCTCGTTTCCGACCTACCTGGAAATCTTAAGCTTACGGATGGAGACAAGAACGTTGTCAGTATTGATGGTGGCAAAGAATTCAATAAAAATTTACACAAATTTTATGAGCTTTTTTTTGTTTTCCATCATGTAAGATCCTTCAAGGCATTTCTTTATTGAGATACATTCTTGCATGTGAACGGAAAAGCATTCACCTAAAATCGAGCATCTGCATTTCTTTATACCTATACACTGGCTCAAAAAAGTCTTTGGACTGTCCCATTATCTTTTTATAAAATTTTTATATTGACTCTAATATTGGAGAAATGGCGAAAAAGAAAACTAAATTACAAATGTAATGATATTGCATAGCGTTATGTTGCGAGAAACATTTTAATGGCAGCCTTACAATATAATTGACCACCCAAGTATAGGAAACTTGTTTGTACATAAAAAAAATCACTCAATTGGAGGAAACTTTTTTGTACATTAAAAAAAGTCACCGTACAATTATGGGTTTTGCAAAATATTAGAATTTCGAAAATCCCTTCCATAAGAAAAGAAAGTTGGCTGTGCTTCGATGGACACTAGAATTTATTAAATCTTCGAAATCGATGCGAAACCTTTATCTGAAATATCAGAAATCCATAAAAGCCATCACTCCTCACTTCAATATGCCTTTGAGCAATAAAATTAAGAACATATTGGGTTTTACTTTGTTGAATTAAAAACCAGCTACCCTGCTGGATTTCTGATCAAACTAAAAGGTTTCTCGAAACATAAGACTTTTGAATATCTTTAATTTTAGTTGCAATTTATTCTTTTTCTCCATTTCTATTATGGTAGTCAATATAACAGGTTGGCTGATAAGTCCCCGGTCTGACACATAGATGGCGTCGCTAGTATTAAATGCATATTATTTTTATAAAGTACCAACCTTCAAATGATTCGTGTCAAAATTTGACGTCTGTAAGTCAATTAGTTTGTGACATAGAGCGTCTTTTGTGAAGCAACTTTTGTTATTGTGAAAAAAAAATGGAAAAAAAGGAATTTCGTGTTTTGATAAAATACTGTTTTCTGAAGGGGAAAAATGCGGTGGAAGCAAAAACTTGGCTTGATAATGAGTTTCCGGACTCTGCCCCAGGGAAATACAATAATAATTGATGGGTATACAAAATTCAAGCGTGATGAAATGAGCACGGAGGACGGTGAACACAGTGGACGCCCGAAAAAGGTGGTTACTGAAGAAAACATCAAAAAAATCCACAAAATGGTTTTGAATGACAGCAAAATGAAGTTGATCGAGATAGCAGAGGCCTTAAAGATGTCAAAGGAACGTGTTGGTCATATTATTCATCAATATTTGGATATGCGGAAGTTCTGTGCAAATGGGTGCCTCGCAGCTCACATTTGACCAAAAACAACAACGTGCTGATGATTCTGAACGGTGTTTGCAGCTGTTAACTCGTAATACACCCGAGTTTTTCCGTCGATATGTGACAATGGATCAAACATGGCTCCATCACTACACTCCTGAGTCTAATCGACAGTCGGCTGAGTGGGCAGCGACCGGTGAACCGTCTCCGAAGCGTGGAAAGACTCAAAAGTCCGCTGGCAAAGTAATGGCATCCGTTTTTTGGGATGCGCATGGAATAATTTTTATCGATTATCTTGAGAAGGGAAAAACCATCAACAGTGACTATTATATGGCGTTACTGGAGCATTTGAAGGTCGAAATCGCGGCAAAACGGCTCCATATGAAGAAGAAAAAAGTGTTGTTCCACCAAGACAACGCACCGTGCCACAAGTCATTGAGAACGATGGCAAAAATTCATGAATTGGGCTTCGAATTGCCTCTCCACCCACCGTATTCTCCAGATCTGGCCCCCAGCGACTTTTTCTTGTTCTCAGACCTCAAAAGGATTAGGTTAGGTTAGGTTAGGTTAGGTGGCAGCCCGATGTATCAGGCTCACTTAGACTATTCAGTCCATTGTGATACCACATTGGTGAACTTCTCTCTTATCACTGAGTGCTGCCCGATTCCGTGTTCGATCGAAGCAGGAATCGAACCCACGACCTTGTGTATGCAAGGCGGGCATGCTTACCATTGCACCACGGTGGCTCCCTCAAAAGGATGCTCGCAGGGAAAAATTTGGCTGCAATGAAGAGGTGTTCACCGAAACTGAGGCCTATTTTGAGGCAAAACAGGAGGACTACTACCCAAATGGTATCAAAAAATTGGAAGGTCGTTATAATCGTTGTATCGCTCTTGAAGGGAACTATGTTGAATAATAAAAACGAATTTTGACAAAAAAAAAAATGTGTTTTTCTTTGTTAGACCGGGGACTTATCAGCCAACCTGTTAGGATGGGGGTATATTAACTTTGTCATTCCGTTTGTAACACATCGAAATATTGCTCTAAGACCCCATAAACTATATATATTCTGGGTCGTGGTGAAATTCTAAGTCGATCTGAGCATGTCCGTCTGTTGAAATCACGCTAACTTCCGAACGAAACAAGCTATCGACTTGAAACTTGGCACCGATCCGGCTAAAATTTAGTACATGGTGTTATTATATGGTCTCTAACAACCATGGAAAAATTGGTCCGCATCGATCCATAATTATATATAGCCGCCATATAAACCGATCCCCCGATTTGGCTTTCGGAGCCTCTAAGAGAAGCCAGTTTCATCCGATTCGGCTGAAATTTGGTACATAGTGTTAGTATATGGTGTTTAGCAACCATGCAAAAATTGGTCCACATCGGTTGATAATTATATATAGCCCCCATATAAACCGATCCCCAGATTTGGCTTGTGGAGCCTCTAAGAGAAGAAAAGTTCATCCGATCCGGCTGAAATTTGGTACATGGTGTTAGTATGTGGTCTCTAACAACTATACAAAAATTGGTCCACATCGGTCAATAATTATATATAGCCCCCATATAAACCGATCACCAGATTTGACCTCCGCAGCCTCTTGGAAGACCATAAAATTCATCTGATTTAGTTGATATTTGGTACGTGGTGTTAATATATGGCGTCAAGCACCCATGCAAAAATTGGTCGAAATCGGTCCATAATTCTGTATAGCCCCCATATAAACCGATTCCCAGATTTGACCTCCGGAGCCCCTTGGAAGAGCAAACTTCATCCGATTCGGTTGAAATTTGGTACGTGGTGGTAGTATATGATATTTAACAACCATGCAGGAGTTGGTTCATATCAGTTCATAATTATATATAGCCCCCATATAAACCGATCCCCAGATTTGACCTCCGGTGCCTTTTGGAGAAGCAAAATTCATCCGATCTGGTTGAAATTTGGTACGTGGTGGTAGTATATGATATTTAACAACCATGACAAAAGTGGTCCATATCAGTCCATAATTATATATAGCCCCCATATAAACCGATCCCGAGATTTGGTTTTGGAGCCTCTTGGAGGAGCAAATTTCATCCGAGTCAGTTGAAATTTGGTACATTGTGCTAGTATATGGCCGTTAACAACGATGCCTAACTAGGTCCATATCGGTCTATAGTTATATATAACATAGCCCTCAGATAAATCGATTCCCAATCACAAAAAAATTGGTCCATATCAAGTTCATAATTGCTTAGCAAAAACTCTCATTACCCGGAATTCTTGTAGGTAAACCTGTTTAAAAATTAATAACCACTTATTATTTGGTATCGTTACGGATTACTTTTACATACGCATGTCCTAGGAGAAAAGTAATTCTCCCCAGGCATACCTTTGGCCATGAAATAAGTAGTGCTTTTAAATCATATAATCACCTAATATGTAATCACTTATTCGTAGATATACCAAAGTTTGCAAAATAGCCACTTATTGGATCAGAAAACCAAATCTAGCCGATTACAAAATATGGCGAATAATGCTGTAATATGAACATTACTTGAATAGAAACGAATATTGTAGAAATAAACAAAAATGTAAAAAATCGTCTAAATAAGATTACACGCAAATTAATTTCACATTTAAAATAGGGAGTTATTGTTTAAGGGAGTCGGATTCGTGAATTACGTTATAATATACCTAATAGCCCATTCACATTATGTTCAAAATCTACTAAAAGGGGATTTTATATATCCCTTTTGATAAGCCATCTAGTGAAATCTAGTGAAGTCAATTTTGAAAGTGTAATGTGAATGAGTTATAATAGCATTTATTTAAAACATAATATGGTAATGTCATCAATTTAAAACACAATTATTATGAAATATTCGTGAAGAATATTCCTTAACGGAAAAATCTTCAGAATTACCGTTACATAAAATATTCTTTTTGTGTTTTTTTTTTCGAGTAAATGCTCAATTATGTGAATACTTATACCTAATGGTACCATTATTTATTCTATTTTATTAAGTCATTGAGAATATCAATTCGAAAATTACCGAGAAGTATTTATTATTGTCATTACAAGTTAGTCATTATAACTCAAAGCAATGTAATGCGCTGTGTAATTACAGCTTTACTCCTGGTAATGTAAATTGTAATGAGATGTGATTACCTACACGGATGAAAAAGACTGTTTTTCATATGTTTGGCTATAAACATTATATGTTTGGAACACAAACTTTTAAACACAATATTTTTGAGTGCAAGCATATAATGTTCATAAACTAGCATAACATGTTTGGGACATATATGTTAATATGTTAGAACATATTATGTTTGGGACATAAAATGTTTGTAAATATAATATGCTTGGATGCAAACATATATAAATTTAGAAATAGCCTATAAACATATATGTGTTTAGTAGCTTGGAGCGCTATTTAACAGGGAGCGATATTGAATTAAGTTGGTGATTGTTGCTTGTTATTACAAAATTAACATTTTATTTTTCCTTGGGCAATTGATCAGCTACTTCTTTGATCCTTACAAACTGTGTGGTCCGCTGTTCGAATCCCCGTCCGGCAAAAGGTAAAATTAAAATAAAAAAATCATAAAATTGAATAATTTCTTCTACAATGTTTGTATTACAGAAAAAGGTGCTAAGAACTAAAAAATCTCGTGGAAGTGAGAAAGATGTCGGGGAATATACAATTGGGCAGAAACAAAATTTTGAGCATTCAGGTTGAAAACCTATGTTGTTAGCACCTATATTACCTGTTTATTTTCATAATTCATTATGATTGTAAATATATAAATAAATAAATAAAATTTTGAGCACAATATTGTTTGGGAGAATTTTTTTAAGCATATAATATTTTTGGGTGCAAAA
Organism: Haematobia irritans; assembly: GCF_050003625.1. NCBI lineage: Eukaryota > Metazoa > Arthropoda > Insecta > Diptera > Muscidae > Haematobia > Haematobia irritans. The sequence goes on along the minus strand of NC_134397.1, from coordinate 159,611,554 downwards.
TGCTTCCAAACATATTATATGGTCACATAATAACATATTGTTTTTTGGAAGACAACATTATTGAATTTGGATGCAAAAATACAAAATGTTTGGAACTTAGACTACCCAAACATATATTGTTTAGACCAATATGCTTTCAAACATATTATATATTGGTAGAGATCAAACATATAAATGTTTGGGCAATAGCCAAAAATGTATATGCTTGAAGCAAAATATGTTTGGGAGTATATGTTACAGAAGCGATTTTTTGTGAGGGTGTAGTTTTTGCTGGGTGTAAATAGCCTCCATATAAGCGACCCCCATATTTCAATTCTGGCTCCCTAAGTACCGTGCAAAAGTCCATATCGATTAGTAATTATTAATAGACTTACGTAACATACCTTTTTTGTCTAATATATACCACGTATGGACTAACTCACAATTTAGAAACGATTTAAGATACCACAACCCAAGTAATTCGATTGTGGATGACAGTCTTTCGTAGAAGTTTCTTCACAATCATCCATGGTGGAGGGTACATAAGATTCGGCCTGACAGAACTAACGGCTATATATACTTGTTTTCTCCATTTCTGTTATGGTAGACAATATATCGTTTTTGTAAACTGTAACTGTACGGAGACTTTTATGACTTAGTGTATTTGCGTGGATGTGTGCCTACAGATGGAGTTTTAGTCAACAAAGAAAAGTAAAAGGGCACGTATACTGGGATCACCAAAAGAATTCTATTATCCTTTCAAATGCATTGGACATCTGAAGTTGACAGACTTAAGACGAACTAAACCGAAGGGTTTGTTGACTACCTAGCCAAAGGGCTATGCAATGTTATTGGAAGTAACATTTATGCATTTTTGTTTTGATGCCAGTAACAACTTTTTAAAGCTTTAACAATTGAGTATTCCATGAAAGTTTGGAAAAAAAAATGTATTGGGTTGTACAATTAGTTTGTAGTTCACACAAAATAATATTATAATTTTTGAACTAACAGTAAATTAGTTCAACAAAGTTCAACAAAATTTTTGTTGATATAACAAAATTGGTTGCTAATATGACAAAATATTACTAAAATCGTAATTGTATTTACAAATGACGTTGTTAGCTCAAATTTAAATATAATTTTAATTGTATTGACAATAAAATTAATTGATATCTTTTTGTGTGTTAATATATTTTAAAATTATAAAACGAGAATTTTTAATAGGTTTACTGAGGTAATAATATGAAAAATTCGCAACTTTTCTAGAATTGATTTAACATTTTTTATGACAAAATTTAAATAATTCGTACCATTTTACTAATTCTTACCATCTTTTTAACATATTTGAAACAAAACAAGTAAGGAAAGTCTAAAGTCGGGCGGGGCCGACTATATTATACCCTGCACCACTTTGTAGATCTAAATTTTCGATACCATATCACATCCGTCAAATATGTTGGGGGCTATATATAAATGTTTGTCCCAAATACATACATTTAAATATCACTCGATCTGGACAGAATTTGATAGACTTCTACAAAATCTATAGACTCAAAATTTAAGTCGGCTAATGCACAAGGGTGGAACACAATGTTAGTAAAAAACAAGTAAAGAAAGTCTAGTCTATGTATTAGAAGTTTAGGAAAATTAGAGTCTTTTTTACAACTTTTCGACTAAGCAGTGGCGATTTTACAAGGAAAATGTTGGTATTTTGACCATTTTTGTCGAAATCAGAAAAACATATATATGGGAGCTATATCTAAATTTGAACCGATTTCAACTAAATGTGGCACGCATAGCTACAATGCTAATTCTACTCCCTGTGCAAAATTTCAACTAAATAGGAGTTAAAAATTGGCCTCTGTGGTCATATGAGTGTAAATCGGGCGAAAGCTATATTTGGGAGATATATCTAAATTTGAACCGATTTCAACTAAATTTGGCACGCATAGCTACAATGCTAATTCTACTCCCTGTGCAAAATTTAAATAAAATCGGAGTTAAAAATTGGCCTCTGTTGTCATATGAGTGTAAATCGGGCGAAAGCTATATATGGGAGCTATATCTAAATCTGAACCGATTTCAACCAAATTTGGCACGCATACCTACAATGCTAATTCTACTCCCTGTGCAAAATTTCAACTAAATCGGAGTTAAAAATTGGCCTGTGTGGTCATATGAGTGTAAATCGGGCAAAAGCTATATATGGGAGATATATCTAAATCTGAACCGATTTCAACAAAATTTGGCACGCATAGCTACAACGCTAATTCTACTCCCTGTGCAAAATTTCAACTAAATCGGAGCAAAAAATTGGCCTCTGTGGTCATATGAGTGTAAATCGGGGGAAAGCTATATATGGGAGCTATATCTAAATCTGAACCGATTTCAACCAAATTTGGCACGCATAGCTACAATGCTAATTCTACTCCCTGTGCAAAATTTCAACTAAATCGGAGCAAAAAATTGGCCTCTGTGGTCATATGAGTGTAAATCGGGCGAAAGCTATATATGGGAGTTGTATCTAAATCTGAACCGATTTCAACCAAATTTGGCACGCATAGCTACAATGCTAATTCTACTCCCTGTGCAAAATTTCAACTAAATCGGAGCAAAAAGTTGGCATCTGTGGTCATATGAGTGTAAATCGGGCGAACGATATATATGGGAGTTGTATCTAAATCTGAACCGATTTCAATAAAATTTGGCACACTAGATTACACTACTAATTGAACTCCTAGTGCAAAATTTCAACCAAATTGGGGTAAAACTCTGGCTTCTGGGACCGTATTAGTCCATATCGGGCGAAAGATATATATGGAAGCTATATCTAAATCTGAACCGATTTCTTCGAAAATCAATAGGTATCTATTCTGAGCCAAAACACATACTTGTGCCAAATTTGAAGTCGATTGGACTAAAACTGCGACCTAGACTTTGATTACAAAAATGTGTTCACGGACAGACGGACATGGCTATATCGACTCAGGAGCCCACCCTGAGCATTTTTGCCAAAGACACCATGTGTCTATCTCGTCTCCTTCTGGGTGTTGCAAACATATGCACTAACTTATAATACCCTGTTCCACAGTGTGGAGCAGGGTATAAAAAGCTAAAATTACCCACTCAAAATATGATAAAAGCGAGTTGTAACAAAATTAATTAAAAGAATTTTCTGTGTAGTTAAAATATAGAACATCTTTGGAATGATATTTTTGGAATAGCTTTTAAAGTTGTGCCTTTAGAAGAACTTTCAAATTTTTTTGCTGGGTTGTATCTTTAATACAAAACATAATAGGACATCGTTAGTTTTACTAAGCACAGTAAATTGACATTCAACCATAATCTATTATTATGTTATGTGCAATTTTGTCCCTGAACAAAATACTTATGTTGGCTAATTAGTAAAGGACAATTATTGTGATAAATACATAGTGTGTTGTTAATTGTATTCAAGGAATTGACCTATTTACAAATATATGTATGTATATTACCAGTAATTAATATACGGTGCGGTGTGCCATACATTTGTATTAGTTTTGTTGTTATATTCTCCACCATAGGTAGGGGGAAATCAAAGCTTTCAAACTTGAAACTGCACAAAACTTCAAGCATTCATACAATAATTGGTCTAAAGGGTGATACGGTAAAAATTTGGTCAATATAAACTTGACATATTTCTTTTAATTTTGCATTTAAAAAACCTGAACACCCCTCATTTTGAAGGTGTGTAGAATGTTGCTCCTATTTTGATTTTGGAATTCACTCTTCAGTTGTCAAAATGCCGTCCAAGCAAGAAGAGCAGCGTATCAAAATTTTGTTCGCGCATCGCGAAAATCCGAGCTACTCCCACGCAAAGCTGGCAAAATCGCTAAAAGTAGCCAAATCAACTGTTACAAATGTACTTAAAGTGTTTGGGAAACGTTTGTCGACAGCCAGGAAGTCTGGATCGGGGGGAAATCGAAAACCGGAAGCCGCTGAGACGACAAAGAGAGTTGCCGGAAGTTTCAAGCGACACCCTAACCTCTCTCTCCCAAATGCCGCAAATAAGCTGGGTGTATCGTCTACAACCGTGCATCGAGTCGAAAAACGAGCCGGACTATCGACTTACAAGAAGGTAGTGACTTCAAATCGCGATGATAAACAAAATACGACGGCCAAAGCGCGATCCCGGAGCAACACGACGATGCTGACGAAGTTTGACTGCGTGGTAATGGACGACGAAACCTACGTCAAAGCCGACTACAAGCAGCTTCCGGGAAAGGAGTTTTATACGGCAAAAGGAAGGGGAAAGGTAGCAGATATTTTCAAGCACATAAAACTGTCAAAGTTCGCAAAGAAATATCTGGTTTGGCAAGCCATCTGTACCTGTGGCTTGAAAAGCAGCATTTTCATAGCTTCCAGGACTGTCAACCAAGAAATTTACGTGAAAGAGTGTTTGAATAAACGTCTGTACGGTTGTTCCGTACTGTTTTGGCCGGATTTGGCATGTTGCCATTACGGTAAAAAGGCCATGGAGTGGTATGCCGCCAACAACGTGCAGGTGGTTCCCAAGGACAAGAACCCTCCCAACACGCCAGAGCTCCGCCCAATTGAGAAATACTGGGCTATTGTCAAGCGGAACCTAAAGAAGACCAAAAAAAAAACAAACTGCTAAGGACGAGCAGCAGTTCAAGGCAAACTGGCTTTCTGCGGCGAAGAAGGTGGACAAGGTGGCTGTACAAAATCTGATGGCAGGTGTCAAGCGTGAGGCCCGGCAATTCGGATCTGGAAAAGCGAAAGCCTAACTGAATATTTTTCCTGAATTTTATACTAATTGAACTTGAAAAAGAAATTTAATTTGATTTAGACCGTATCACCCTTTATAACGGTCCACAATATATAACGATCATCAAACTGAACTTCGTGAGCATCCTGAAGGCTTATATATTTTCCGGTCAGCCTAAAGTTCGGTATCTGATGTCGGTATTCAGCCTGATATTCAATCTTATACGTTACAAAAAATAGTCAATATTGATGCATAATATGCCATAGCCCCCTTATATACCGATCTCCATATTTAATTTGTTGATTATCCTGAAGGCTTATTTTTCATAAATCCATACCAATCAATTGGTATTCACCCTGAAGTAGCCACACAAAAATTATCTCAAATTGGTCTATAATTAGACCAATACCACAATTTGTCGGTCCGAGATATTCGTATTCATTTCTAACTTCGGAGGTCATAACCGCCTCCGAAGACGCGATACATTAAATATTGTTTAGAATATTGCTATATATTATGTATTAAAGCCTACTAAGATAGATTTTGTCAAGGGAGCCACCGTGGTGCAATGACTAGCATGCCCTTGCATACACAAGGTCGTGGGTTCGATTCCTGCTTCGACCGAACACCAAAAGTTTTGCAGCGGTGGATTATCCTACCTCAATAATGCGGGTGACATTTCTGAGAGTTACAAAGCTTCTCCAAGTGGTTTCACTGCAATGTGGAACGCCGTTCGGACTCGGACTCGGACTTAACATAGAATGGGGCAGCACTCAGTGATAAGAGAAAAGTTCACCAATGTGGTAGCACAATGGACTGAACAGTCTAAGTGAGCCTGATACATCGGGCTGCCACCTAACCTACTAAGATAGAGGTTTGGGATAATTTCATTGGCAAATCTCCAAAATAATTTAACTAGATTAAGATTTGATAACATATTGTTATTAAAACTATTTTGAAAGACGCAATAAATAACTATATCATACATGTAAAAAAAAAAGATAAACATTCTTTTTTACAGAAGCTTTGGAAGACAGAAGTTGTGGAAGCTCATTGAATGGAAATACGGGGGTCGCTTATATGGGGGCTATATAGAATTATGCACTTGATATGGACCAATTTTTGTGTGATTGGGGATCGATTTATCTGAGGGTTATATATAACTATAGACCGGTATGGCATAGTTGTTAACGGTCATATACTAGCACAATGTACCAAATTTCAACTGACTCGGATGAAATTTGCTCCTCCAAGAGGCTCCAAAACCAAATCTCGGGATCGGTTTATATGGGGGCTATATATGATTATGGACTGATATGGACCACTTTTGGCATGGTTGCTAAATATCATATACTACCACCACGTACCAAATTTCAACCAGATCGGATGAATTTTGCTTCTCCAAAAGGCACCGGAGGTCAAATCTGGGGATCGGTTTATATGGGGGCTATATATAATTATGGACTGATATGAACCAATTCCTGCATGGTTGTTGGATACCATATACTAACATCAGGTACCAAATTTCAACCCAATCGGATGAATTTTGCCCTTCCAAGGGTCTCCGGAGGTCAAATCTGGGGATCGGTTTATATGGGGGCTATATATAATTATGAACCGATGTGGACCAATTTTTGCATGGTTGTTAAAGACCATATACTAACACCATGTACCAAATTTCAGCCGGATCGGATGAAATTTGCTTCTCTTAGAGCCTCAGAAAGCCAAATCGGGGGATCGGTTTATATGGGGGCTATATATAATTATGGACCGATGTGGACCAATTTTTGCATGGTTGTTAGTGACCATATAAAAACACCATGTACCAAATTTCAGCCGGATCGGATGAAATTTGCTTCTCTTAGAGGGTCTGCAAACTAAATTTGGGGGACCGTTTATATGGGGTCTATACGTAAAAGTGGACCGATATGGCCCATTTGCAATACCATCCGACCTACATCAATAAGCAACTACTTGTGTCATGTTTCAAGTCGATAGCTTGTTTCGTTCGGAAGTTAGCGGGATTTCAACAGACGGACGGACGGACATGCTTAGATCGACTCAGAATTTCACCACGACCCAGAATATATATACTTTATGGGATCTTAGAGCAATATTTCGATGTGTTACAAACGGAATGACAAAGTTAATATACCCTCATTCTATGGTGGAGTGTATAAAAATCAGCCTTTAGATGGGATAGTATCGATCGGACCACTTTTAAGTCCAACCAAAGTAAAAATATTTTCCTCGGAAACGGAATTTTAGACAAACGAAATTCCCTTTCATATGAAATATTTTCCTAAAAATCAAACAAACCCGAATTTGTAACAAGTGTTGCGACGATTTTATCAAATGATTTTTATTTGCTTCAATAGAAAATTTGTTAGCATCATTTTTTTCTTTCAGTGTAAGGTCCCCTTATAAACCGATTAAAATATTGGAGCTATTCAGCCTTGGGGAGGAGCAAATTTAGTACGTGTTTTCTACCAATCATGCAAAAATTGATCCATATCGGCTTATTTATATAAACCGAGCAATAACTAATGCCAAAACAACATCATTGAATATTAATTTTTGAATTTATTTCAAGAATAAGTGGTAGGCTTTTCTCTTGGTCTGAAATTGATATTTCGTCTAAAATTGTTTTAGCTTACATTATATGGTTTAGGTTACAAAACCGAGCTAACTACAGCTATAAAGATTATTGAATATCGCTTGATTGTCTAACGATTGCAATCTGATTAGGAATAAAAGATATCTTGACCATTTCATAGTGGACCGAAATCAAAGAAGGGGATTGCAGATTCAGATAATGAAATTGGCTTATTGAATTGCCATTTGTAATATATGGAAAATTCTGAAGATCTCATTAAAAATTTTACTGAATATTAAAAAATAAAAAACGTTGTAAACAAAAAGGTCTTGATGGATGTCAGAGGAGGGGACTTCACCAAAATTTTAGATTTTACGGTATTGGTTTAAAATCTCAAAAATTAAAAGATTTAAATAAAATATCACACATTAATTTATTACATACATTGATTGTGGGGTGGGGGGAAACTCTTTCTCCCGTCAGCATATTTGCTGATATTAATTTGTGGCTTCACTATCACGGAAAACCTATGAATGTCAAGACAACGTCAAAAGGTAGAACTCATTAAAAGCGAATCGCTTTAATAAGAAATAATTTACTACAAAGGTTTCACATTAGGAATGTAATAATTACTATAATACGCACACACAGACTCACTCATATACGCATACATACACATACACACAGGAATATGTACTACTTACTAAATGAAGATGGAGATGAAAACATTATATAAAATAGGTTTAACAGCACCCACAAAAGTAATTTATATTACATATGTGTGTAAGAATGTATGTGTGTGTGCGAGTGTGTGTGTGTCGGTGCATATACATGGACATTATAGATAACGAAACTTTCCTGCGGAAACAATAAAACTTTTATCATTAGAGGATAATGATATACACGGTACATGGAAGCCATTGCACAATGGGATGAGATTCAAGGATAATTAGTTTACACATTAAGGTGTGGAAAAGCTAAAACGTTTTAATATTTGACAGCAGAGGAATAAAACGAATGATAAACAAGTATATAAAGCAGTAAGTTCGGCCGGGCCGAATCTTAAATATCCACCACCATGAATCAAATATAATAATTTCCTTTGAAAATTTCAGAGGGGTTTGATGACAGATATTTTCCCAAGCAGATCAGTTCAACCAAGTATGCTTCCCACAGATAAATGTAAAGATTTTACCTATGAAGACTAGATCAGATTCTGAATTTAAAAGAACCATTTCTTTTTGAGTGCGCCTTCTATCCCCTACCGTTGTAAAACAATATGATTTATCTCTTTGTTATACTAAAATATCTCCAGATTATCAATTCCAGGCAAATTGGATAAAAATTTAGGTTTTTAGAAGCGTTTCAAACGGTGGGCGGGTTATATTGGCCCTATACCGAAATATGGACCGATAAACACCTTATTCTCCACAGCATATGTCTGGATTTCACATTCAGACCAATCGGTGAATAGAAATAAAAAAGGGGATCGGGGCTATATTAAAATATGAACCGATCAATATGCCTGAGAAACCAATTCGGAAGGTTGGTTTATATGAAGGTCATACATGGACGAAAACGACGGTTTTTCATTTGGGTGTAAATATGATATGTTTGGAACTAAAATTTTTTTAACACATTATTTTTAAGTCCAAGCATATAATGTTCATAAATTAACATAACATGTTTGCGTTAATATGTTAGAACATATTATGTTTGGGACATAACATTTTTGTAAATATAGCCTATAAATATATATGTGCCCAGAAAGAGAGACCTTGAAAGCAGGGTTGGCCTGTCACAAACTGTGACTTTTGCGACATACATTTGCGACGGTATAATACGTATTTCGCAAAAGTCGTAAACCTATTGTAGAAAACCTATTTTTGAATAGAAGAAATCCTGAACATTTTTTAATTTAGCTTAACAGCATTCGCTGAGTTTCTGCAGAAATTTGTGAAAGTTTCCCACGGTCAAGCCTATTTTCTTAGGTGGTATCGAAATTCCCGTTGGTGAGTGTGCAAACTACCTTGGGGTTATATTGGACAGGAGACTGAACTTAAAGCAAAGAAAGGACGAGAAAATCCACGGTTACCCTGTACTCGTGCAAAAGGCAATAGGGAAAATGTTGGGACTAAAACCTTCTCTTTGCACATACCATTGTCTTGGATATCATCGAATTTGCTGCCTAGCTGACGCGACTAAAGTATTTTGAGTTTGCGACTTTTATTAGTTTTTCTACATTTACGACACGTATGTGATGTTTACGACATTTACAACTTTGCGACAGTCGCAAACCTAAAAAAGTTTGATACAGACCATCTCTGCTTGAAAGTAAATAAAATAATGGAGGTAACCAATTGGCGCCTTAAAAATATGTATACACAAAGAAAATTTCATTAATTTTTATACCCTTCACCACTACAGGGTATAAGTTTGTGCATTTGTATGTAACGCCAAGAAATAATTGTCATAGACCCATCTTTTAGTATACCGATCGGCTTAGAATTAAATTCTGAGTCGATTTAGGGATGTCCGTCTGTCTGTCCGTCCGTCTGTCTGTATATGTAATTTTGTGCACAAAGTACAGGTCGCAGTTTAAGTCCGATCGTCTTCAAATTTGACATAACGTCTTTCTTCGGGTAGAAGACAATCGCTATTAATTTTGGAAAAAAACGGTTCAGATTTAGATATAGCTACCATATATAGTTATCACCGATTTGATCATAATTCACGTATTTATGAACCGACGTTCTTCAAATTTTGCACATCTGAATGTTTTGTTAGTCCCGTAAAAACTGCCAAATATCAGCTAAATCGGTTCAGATTTATATATAGCTCCCATATATATCTTTCGTCCGATTTGGACTTATATGGCCCCAAAAGCGAGAGTTTTACCCTGATTTGCTTCAAATTTTGCACAACGAGTACGTTTAATAGTATCGTTAATTGTGCCAAATTTAGTTGAAATCGGTTCAGATTTAGATATAGCTCCCCTATATAACTTTCGTCCGATTTTGACTTATATGGCTTCAAAAGCCAGAGTTTTGCCCTGATTTGATTAAAATTTTGTACAAGGAGTACGTTTAACAGTATCGTTAATTGTGCCAAATTTAGTTGAAATCGGTTCAGATTTAGATATAGCTCCCATATATATCTTTCGACCGATTTGGACTTATATGGCCCCAAAAGCCGGAGTTTTGCCCTGATTTGCTTTAAATTTTGCACAACAAGTACGTTTAATAGTATCGTTAAGTGTGCTTAATTTGGTTAAAATCGGTTAAGATTTAGATATAGCTCCCATATATATCTTTCGTCCGATTTGGATTTATAAGGCCCTCAAAAGCCAGAGTTTTGCCCTGAGTTGCTTTAAATTTTGCAAAAGGAGTACGTTTTTTAGTATCGTTAATTGTGCAAAATTTAGTTGAAGTCGGCTCAGATATAGATATAGCTCCCATATATATCATTCGCCCGATTTGGACTAATATGCCCACAGAGGCAAAAGTGCTACTCTGATTTACGTGAAATTTTGCAGAGGGAGTAGAATTGAACTTGAAACTTTGCACAGGCAGTAGACTTAAGGTTCTGCATATGCGTGTTTATTTTGGTTGAAATCGGTTCAGATTTTGATATAGCTCCCATATATATCTTTCGCCCGATTGTCCGTCATATGACCACAGAGGCCAAAGTTGTTATCCGATTTACGTGAAATTTTGCACAGGGAGTAGATTTAACATGGTAACTATGCATGTGAAATTTGATTGCAATCGGTTCATATTCCGATATAGATTCCATATATATGTTTTTCCTATTTAGGCAAAACTGGCCGAAATACCTACATTTTCCTTATCAAATCGCCACTGCCAAGTCGAAAACTTATCAAAATGACTCAAATTTTCCTATTACTCTATTACACATCTATCGACCGATAAATCATAAATTCACTTTTGCGAAGTTGCCCCAAAATTGGTTCATATTTAGATGTTTCCTATATTTATACCCTGCTCCACACTGTGAAACAGGGTATTATTTTGTACTAACATTGTGTTCCACCTCAGCGCATTAGCCGACTTAAATGTAAAATCTATAAATATTGCAGAACTCTGTACAGATCTGCTCAGGTATACAGAATATATGTATATGGATTCATATAGCATCCAACACATTGGACGGATATGATATGGTATCGAAAATGTGGACTTACAAAGTGGTGAAGGGTATAATATAGTCGGCCCCGCCCGACTTTAGACTTTACTTATTTGTTTTTTCTACCAGTTTATGCCTATGGTGAAATATAACATGTTTGAACAATACAAACAATATTTTGTTTGGGCCAATCAGATTTTTTTTTTGAGGGTGTGTAGTCGATATAGCCCATTTTCGAAGTTGATCTGTTTCTCGAAAAAAAAAAAAAACAAAACAAATTGCAGAAAGATAATTTCATTATTCAGGTTTTAGCTTCTACACCCAGAGAAGGAATATGATCACCTCAAACATGTTTTAAGAGCAAAATGTTTTTTTGGGTGGTGGCCAAGTAACATGGTTTTCGCAACCATGTTATTTTCTCGGAAATCATGTATCTGATTTCGGCAAGCAGGTTATATTTGACGAGAAAATAACATTTTAGTGACAAACATGTTACATGGTCACCATACAAAAATAACATTTTGCTCTTGAAACATGCTTGAGGTGATCATATTCCTTCTCTGTGTGTATCTAATGATGTCCGTCCATTCCGAACGAAATGAGCTATCGGCTCATAGCTTCTCTAAGTGGTTTCACGGCAACGTGGAACGCCGTTCGTACTCGGTAATAAAAAGGAGGTCCCTTGTCATTGAGCTAAGCAAAGAATTGGGCAGGACTCAGTGATAAGAGAAAAAAAGACACCACTGTGGCATCACAATGGACTGAATAGACTAAGTGAAACTCAAATATCGGGCTGCCACCATACCTAACGTAACCTAACCTATCGACTCACACAAGTAATTGTTATTGATGTAGTACGTATCATATCGCAAATGGACCATATCGGATCGGAACCCAAGATGTGATTTCAGAAGGAACAAAGTTCAATTGCCGACGGCAAGACATCGAGAAAGTTTTTAGCATTGTATTCTAAATTGCAGTTTAGTCCAGACGGAGAGAATGAAATTTGCTCTTCCAAGAGGCTCCGAAAGCCAAATCTGGGGATCGGTTTATATGGAGGCTATATATAATTATGGACTGATATGGACAAATTTTTTGCATATACTAGAACCAACCGGATCGAATGATCGAATTTGTTTTTCTATGAGGTCAAATCTAGGGGTCGGTTATATGGGGGCTATAAGTAAGAGTGGTCCGGTCTGACCTACATCAATTTAAAGTACGTGTGTCAAGTTTAATGTCAATAGCTTGTTTCGTTTGAAAGTTAGTGTGATTTCAGCAGACGGACGGACGGATAACGCTCAGAATTTCACCACGACCCGGAGTATATATACTTTATAGGGTCCTACACCAATATTTCGATGTGTTACAAACGGAATGACAAAATTAATATACCCCCATCCTATGGTGGAAGGTATAAAAAACTTGTGTTAGTGTACCCATTGGGAAGTTTACGACCCTTTCGAATACATTTTCAACACTTTCAAATACATTCTTCCTATTTTGCTTAGCCCTACTCAATCCTATCCTAGTGTGCGTTATTTGGAAGCTGTTTCAACTTAGAATGCGAGTTGTGTAAAAGGGCATTGTAGTCCATTAATATTAAAGGCATGTTAATCTCATTATTCGAGAGTATTTGTATTCTCATTATGATAAATACAAGATTAGAATCATCTCCAATAACATTAGCTAGAATATTTGGTATTTTTACTTGCTGGTTTTATATTTTAGTAAATCATTGGAAAGTTTAAAATGTTTTTTTTTTTAATTTTGAAAATTTTTTTCAGAATTCTTAACGCCAAGTTGACTTTAGTCAATCTTTATTTTGTTTCATCTAAAGATACAGATTTTTAAGTCGCATTTCGTAACCATAAGGACAAAACGACTTCACTGAAAAGTGTATTTTCTTTTGGATAATGAAAAAAAAACTTTATATCAGATAAATAGACCTTATATGCAAACAAAAATTATAATTCGTATTTTAGGGACAAGAAATTGTTGGCCTCAGTACAATATTTTTTTTTGCAGTGTACCATTTTAAGACCATAATTCGTGCCAAAGGTAGGCAATTCGAACAAATCTAAACTGACTCCAAAATGTGATTTTATTTTCCGACATTTTTGTTTATTAACGATAAAATGAAAAAAGTATGGCGCTCCGAATTGTTGAATTTTATATTAGCCACCTTGTAGAGCGATCTTCCGTTTTAATTTTTTGGGCTTTTCGACACTGCAAATAATAAACGATTTGTCTGAAATTTACAATCTGGAGATATTTCAAGTCCGCAAATAGGAATCGCAAATAAGGTTTATATCGGTACATGTTTTGATATAGCCTCCATATAGACCCATCTTTCGATTTGACTTCATGGGCTTCTGGAACCGTAATTTTTCCATAATTATTTCCATAAGATTTTCCTAAATTAGGAATATAGAGGTGTTTTAGGTCCACAAATAGATGTTCATAATATGGTGTACATGTCTACCCCCAAGAAGATTTCCCAATTTGAAGTCTTGACACTGCAATTTTTATTCGTTTTTCATGAAAATCTTGTGGTATTTTAGCTTCACAAATCCAGAATTTAATGTAGTCTCTATAAAACCATTTTAACCGATTAAAACCCCATGAAATTCGATATATTATGTTAGGTTAGGTATGGTGGTAGCCCGGTATTTCAGGCTCAATTAGACTATTCAGTCCATTGGGATAACACAGTGGTGAACTTCTCTCTAATACCTGAGTGTTCACCGATTTTACGAGTATGTTTAGCTCAACGAAAAGGGGCCTCCTTTTATTAGCCGAATCCGAACGGCATTCCATATTGGGGAGAAACCATCTAAAGAGAAGATTTGAAACTCACCGCCTTTTTTGAGATGTTTTTGGTGTTCGGTCGCCCATGCAAGGCGGTCATGCCAACCATTGCACCACGGTGGCTCCAGATATATTTGGTTTTTCGGGGAAAATACTATTTGTGAGGATCGGTATTTAAGATCCGGTCGTTCAAAGTTATGTCCATATATACGATTGTCATTTGCTGGTTGTTATACTCTGTGCCACACATTGTGGAACAGGGTATTATAAGTTAGTGCATATGTTTGCAACACCCAGAAGGAGACGAGATAGACATATAGTGTCTTTGGCAATATTGGTCAGGTAATACTGAGTCGATTTAGCCATGTCTGTCTGTACGTCCAACCGTCTGTCTGTTTGTCTGTTGTAATCACGCTACAGCCTTCAATAATGGCGCTATCGTCCTGAAATTTGGCACAGATTCGTGTCTTGTTTGCAGACAGGTCAAGTTCGAAGATGGGCTATATCGGTCCAAGTATTGATATAGTCCCCATATAAACCGACCTCCCGATTTGGGGTCATGGGCTTTAAAAACCCATAGTTTTTATCCAATTTGCCTAAAAATGGAAATCTAGAGGTATTTTAGGACCATCAAAAAGTGTACCGAGAATGGTGCCTATCGGTCCATGTTTTGGTATAGCCCCCATATAGACCGATTTCCGGAGTTTGTTTCTTCGGCGTCCAGAAACTGTATTTTTTATCCAATTTGCCTGAAATTGAAAATCTAGAGGTATTTTGGGACCATAAAGAGTTGTGTCGAAAATGGTTCGTATCGGTCAATGTTTTCGTTCAGCCCCATGTAGACTGATCTCCAGATTTTATTTCTTGGGCTTCTAAATAGAAACTGTATTTACTATCCGATTTGCCTGAAATTGGAAATATACAGGCATTTTATGATCAGAAATAGGTGTGCCGAAAATGGGATGTATTGGTCCATGTTTTGGTATAGCCCCCATATAGACCGATCTCCCGATATTACTTCTTGGGCGTCTAGAAACTGTATTTTCTATCTGATATGCTTGAAATTTAAAATCTATAGGTCTTTAAAGACAACAGATAGGTGCGCCGAAAATGGGGAGTATCGGTCCATGTCTTGATATATATCCCATATAAATCGATACCCCGATTTGGGGTCTTGAGCTTCTAGAAACCGTAGTTTTTATTCGATTTGCCTAAAATTGGAAACGAAATGTATTTTAGGACCACAAATACGTGTGTAGAAAATGGGGTGTATCGGTCCATGTTTCGTTCTAGCCCCCATATAGACCGATCTCCCAAATTTACTTCTTGGACTTATAGAATTCGTAGTTTTTACCCAATTTGTCCGAAATTGGAATTCTAGAGGTATTTGAGGAACATTAATAGGTGTGTTGAAAATTTTGAGTATTGGTCCATGTTTTGGTATAGCTCCCATATAGACCTACCTCCCGGATTTATTTCTTAGGCTGCTAGAATCTGTAGTTTTTATCCACTTTTCCTTAAAATGTAAAATATACTGGTATTTTAGACCCTCAAAAATTTGTATCGCATCCCGGTCCATTATGTAAGACATTGATCGAGCGACCGATTTCACTTCTTGAAAGTATAGCAGGAGCACTGATCATATAAATTGCTTGAAACTAAAAGTAAGATTTCCAGATTTTACTCCTCGTTATCATTTAAATAATGGCGGTAAAAATCTACGGATTTAAGATTTCAAATTAAGGCTTTGTTCATCATTTACACGATATGTTTATGATTTCCCTTAAATTCAAACAAAATTGGTTCTTATAAATCCAGAATCTGATGTAGTATTCATAGGTAGAATCTTTAAATCTATCTTCGGGAAGAGTACTGGCTGAATTGATCTGCTTGGGAGAATATCTGTCATCAAACCCCCTTTAGGTTAGGTTAGGTTAGGTGGCAGCCCGATGTATCAGGCTCACTTAGACTATTCAGTCCATTGTGATACCACATTGGTGAACTTCTCTCTTATCACTGAGTGCTGCCCAATTCCATGTTAAGCTCAATGGCAAGGGACCTCCTTTTTATAGCCGTGTCCGAACGGCGTTCCACATTGCAGTGAAACCACTTAGAGAAGCTTTGAAACCATCAGAAATGTCACCAGCATTACTGAGGTGGGATAATCCACCGTTGAAAAACTTTTTGGTGTTCGATCGAAGCAGGAATCGAACCCACGACCTTGTGTACGCAAGGCGGGCATGCTAACTATTGCACCACGGTGACTAAAACCTCCTTAAATCCTACATATATTACCAAGATACCCGAATTTTCAAAGGAATCTATTATATTTGATTCATGGTGGTGGGAATTTAAGATTCGGCCCGGCCGAACTTACTGCTGTATATACTTGTTATACCCACCACCATAGAATGGTGACGGGGGTATAATAAGTTTGTCATTCCGTTTGTAACGCATCGAAATATCGATTTCCGACTATATAAAGTATATATATTCTTGATCAGGGAGAAATTCTAAGACGATATAACGATGTCCGTCTGTCCGTCTGTCTGTCTGTCTGTCTGTCTGTCTGTCTGTCTGTTGTAATCACGCTACAGTCTTCAATAATGAAGCAATCGTGCTGAAATTTTGCACAAACTCGTCTTTTGTCTGCAGGCAGCTCAAGTTCGAAGATGGGCTGTATCGGTCCAGGTTTTGATATAGTCCCCATATAAACCGACCTCCCGATTTGGGGTCTTGGGCTTATAGAAACCGTAGTTTTTATCCAATTTGCCTGAAATTTGAAATCTGGAGGTATTTTGTGACCGTAAAGAGGTGTGCCAAAAATGGGGAGTATCGGTCCATATTTTGGCATAGCCCCCATATAGACCGATCTCCCGATTTTACTTCTTGGGCTTATAGAAACCGCAGTTTTTATTCAATTTACCTGAAATTGGAAATCTAGAGGTATTGTCGGACCACAAATACGTGTGCCGAAAATTGTGAGTATTGGTCCATATTTTGGTATAGCCCCCATATAGACCCATCTCCCGATTTTACTTCTTTGGCTTATAGAAATCGCAGTTTTTATTCAATTTACCGGAAATTGGAAATCTAGAGGTATTGTAGGACCACAAATACGTGTGCCAAAAATTGTGAGTATCGGTCCATATTTTGGTATAGCCCCCATATAGACCGATCTCCCGATTTTACTTCTTGGGCTTATAGAAACCGCAGTTTTTATTCAATTTACCTGAAAATGGAAATCGAGAGGTATTGTAGGACCACAAATACGTGTGCCAAAAATTGTGAGTATCGGTCCATATTTTGGTATAGCCCCCATAAAGACCCATCTCCCGATTTTACTTCTTGGGCTTATAGAAATCGCAGTTTTTATTCAATTTACCGGAAATTGGAAATCTAGAGGTATTGTAGGACCACAAATACGTGTGCCAAAAATTGTGAGTATCGGTCCATGTTTTGGTATGTTCCCCATATAAAACGACCTCCCGATTTGGGGTCTTGGGCTTATAGAAACCTTATTTTTTATCCAATTTGTCTGAAATTGGAAATCTAGAGGTATTTTAGGACCATAAAGAAGTGTGCCGAAAATGGTGAGGATCGGTCCATATTTCAGTATAGCCCCCATAAGAACGATCTCCCGATTTAACTCCTTGGGTTTCTAGAAACCGTAGTTCTTATCTGATTTGCCTGAAATTGTTAATATTCTGGTATTTTAGGCTCACAAAAACGTGTATCGGATTAGGTTTTTATAGGTCCATTTGGTAATGCCTCCATATAGACCGACTTCACTTCTTGAGGGTGTAGAAGGCGCACTGATGATGAAAATTGCTTGAAACTCAATGTAAAATTTCCAGATTTTACTTCTACAGATTTAAGATTTCAAATCAAGACGTTATTTTATAATTTTCTTGCACACTTAAAGATATGTTAATGACTCCTCTAAAACTCAAACAAAAATGGTTCTTATAAATCCAGAATCTGATATAGTCCTCATGGATGAAATCTTTAAATTTATCTTCGGGAAGTGTCCTCAAGCCCTCCTGAAATTTCAAAGGAAACCCTAATATTTGGTTCATGGTGGTGGGTATTTAAGATTCGGCCCGGCCGAACTTACTGCTGTATATACTTGTTTTTACTAACATTGTTTTCCACCCACCCGGCATTAGCCGACATAAATGTTAAGTCTATAGACTTTGTAGAAGTCTCACAAATATTGTCCAGATCGAGTCAGATTTAAATGTATGTATTTGGGACACACTTTTATATATAGCACCCAACACTTTTGGCCGATTTGATATGGTATCCAAAATGTGGATCTACAAAGCTATGGTATAATACGGCCCAGCCAGACTTTCCTTACTTGTTTTTTTTATAATTTTTGTAAAAATTTATAAAATTATACGGGCCCCGCCCGACTTTAGACTTTCCTGACTTGTTTTTTTTTATAATTTTTTTAAAAATTTATAAAGTTATACATAAGCCAAAGTATTCTGTCTAATATTGTTACATGTTTTCTTTGAATGGAATATCCACTATTTGCATTAATTTTTTAAAATTTTTGTTTTCTATTTGCAATTTCTTAACTCATATGTAATTTTTACTCATGGCCTACTTATTAACTAATCTTATATAAATGGATCGTTAAGGCTATTTGGTACATAAAACAGAAAGTACGAGTATACAAATAAATCACTAAACTTCCATCGTAAAGAAGAATAACAATTTTTTATGACTCTTGTCGGAAGTTGTGCTTGCTACCTAATAATCCTGTATTATTCACATTAGGCAATAAACTGGTCATCATATTTCTACACTTTCCAGGAGTTGGAGGTGAAAAACCATCAGAGACACAGACAAACAGACATACAGACAGATAGTCTTAATTTCCATTAAATATTTATATTGTTTTGTTTTTGCTAATTACTGACCATTAATCATAATTCCAAAACAAGTTGTATTGGATGGAGCTAGTATCTGTTTCAGACAACATACACATCCAAGTCAATTACGTAAGAATATTTTGTTTTTTTCCACTTTGTTTGTCTTGTTGCTTTTGACAGGTGAGAGAGCGAAAAACATAAACATTTTTATTTACGCCTTAATTTGTTAAAAAAAAAAAACTCAAAGCAAAAGAAATATGCAAAATATAAAAGAAAGTAAACACGTTGAAGTTTCCTTTTGATTAACCATAAGAAATCCCTAGGGTAATGTAGTATAGGAAAATAACATCTTTTTAAAATTAGAAGAGATTTGCAAGGAAAACAACATTTGTCATAAATTTGTTTTATTCTTTAATATCTGCAAACTTCTTTGTTCAAAGCGATGTAATTTAATTTAAAACACAAACTCACCGTTATTTACAATTCAAAATCGCTACTGCATAATTTAAGAAAATATGAATTAAATTTACCTGAAAAAAGAAAAAAAGTAAATTTTAGTCATAACGTTTGATTGATGAAAACTGTTTATTTGAAAATAAGTAAGAATTCGTCTTACACAGCTCTAATGCTATAGAGAGAACGACGTAGCAAAATCGTGAACGGATGTTAACGAAATAAAATAGGAATACAATTTTGACAAAATTTTCTATAGAAATAAAATTTTGACAAAAATTTCTATAGAAATAATATTTTGACAAAATTTTCCATAGAAATAAAATTTTGACAAAATTTTCTGTAGAAATAAAATTTTGACAAAATTTTCTATTGTAACAAAATTTTGACAAAATTTTCTATGGTAATAAAATTTTCTTTAGAACTAAAATTTTCACAACATTTTCTATAAAAATAAATTTTGACAAAATTTTCAAATAGTAATAAAATTTTGACAAAATTTTCCATAGAAATAAAATGTTGACAACATTTTCTATAAAAATAAAATTTTGACAAAATTTTCTATAATAACAAAATTTTGAAAACATTTTCTATATAAATAAAATTTTGACAAAATTTTCTGTAGAAATAAAATTTTGACAAAATTTTCTATAGTAACAAAATTTTGACAAAATTTTCTATGGTAATAAAATTTTGACAAAATTTTCTGTAGAAATAAAATTTTGACAAAAATTTCTATAGAAATAATATTTTGACAAAATTTTCTATAGAAATAAAATTTTGACAAAATTTTCTATAGAAAAAAAAATTGACAAAATTTTCTATAGAAATACAATTTTGAAAAAGTTTTCTATAGAACTAAAATTTTGACAAAATTTTCTATGATAATAAAATTTTGACAAAATTTTCAAATAGTAATAAAATTTTGACAAAATTTTCCATAGAAATAAAATGTTGACAACATTTTCTATAAAAATAAAATTTTGACAAAATTTTCTATAATAACAAAATTTTGAAAACATTTTCTATATAAATAAAATTTTGACAAAATTTTCTGTAGAAATAAAATTTTGACAAAAATTTCTATAGAAATAATATTTTGACAAAATTTTCTATAGAAATAAAATTTTGACAAAATTTTCTATAGAAAAAAAAATTGACAAAATTTTCTATAGAAATACAATTTTGAAAAAGTTTTCTATAGAACTAAAATTTTGACAAAATTTTCTATGATAATAAAATTTTGACAAAATTTTCAAATAGTAATAAAGTTTTGACAAAATTTTCCATAGAAATAAAATTTTGACAACATTTTCTATAAAAATAAAATTTTGACAAAATTTTCTATAGTAACAAAATTTTGAAAACATTTTCTATATAAATAAAATGTTGACAAAATTTTCTGTAGAAATAAAATTTTGACAAAATTTTCTATAGTAACAAAATTTTGACAAAATTTTCTATGGTAATAAAATTTTGACAAAATTTTCTGTAGAAATAAAATTTTCACAACATTTTCTATAAAAATAAAATTTACATATACAACAAGTGGAACGTACGTGTTTTTCTGGGCGGCCGAAACAAAATCGAATAAAAGCTTCCATAAGCATTTTCGTAATATTGTATCCTGACAAAAATACGGCACATTGTTGGTAGAAGACTCACACGTATTGGTGGGAAGCACTTTTTGGTGATTATAGCACAATTATAATAATTTTTTTTTTAAATTTTTGTGAATTTCACTGGAAATCGCAAACCAAAAACCACTCAATTGCAACCACAAAAACAAAATCAGCTGTTCTCTTTCTGGCAAAATACTGGCTAGTTGTTGCACAGTTGGTGACTAACATACATATACCGAGTGCGAGTATCGAGTCACACGAATACCCCAGTAAGAACATTACCGACAGAACATTACCGACAAACCAAATAATTCACAATAGTGAAAACACAATAAAAGCGACAAACGCAAATACATAATAAAGTCTGTTGTAAGATAAAATGGATCCTTCCACACCATCAAGATTCAATCAGTCTGTACATCATAGGCTGCTCGATCGTGCAATAAGTACACCTAAATTAACAACCATGGAATCTCCACTTAAATTTATTCAAATAATAGACAAACGATTTGAGAAACTAACAGAACAATTGAACGCTGAATTAATCAAGTCGATGGGAAACTTGATAAGAGAAAGTGAGCAGCGTATACTGTCGGAACTGGATTCCATAATAAATGTTGTGAAAAATGATATAAATGAACTGAAATCTCGCGTGGAGGAAAGCGAAAAAAATTATAAAAAACTCGATAAATTAGAAAATGAAGTTGTCCAGCTTAAAAGAAAATTTTTAGCAAAAGAAAATTCTGTAGTTTCGAGTGGACTGCGTATCACTGGAATTCCCAAAGAAGAAAATGAAAACCTTATTGAAATATTTAGTAATTTTTGTGGGACGCTAAATATTCCCGTACCAAAAATAGAATCTATTTATCGGCTCGACAGGATAAGAAAGTACACAGTGAGGAAAAGTTTTCAAACTGAGGATGCCATTTACATAAAACTTCACACCCCTTCTGATAAAAATTTGATTTTAAAAGAAGCAGCAAAACACCGGAAAAATAATAAGAGACCTATAAATTTGACTGATTTTGGTCTAGAGAGCACAGTCCCTGTTTATATCCATGAAAACTTAACACCTCACAACTATGGAATATTAAAATCTGCATTAAAGCTAAAACGTGATAAAAAAATTAAAACTGCTTTTAGCATTCGTGGCTTAATTTATATCAGAAAACATGATGAGGAAGAACCAATATTGATAGAGTTTTCGGAAGAATTAGACCATTTTTTTCGGCAATGCTAGTTTTATCAATACCAATGTACTATTACCATACCAGCACTTATTTCACCACTTTTTATTTTTTCATAACACGAATTGTCATTACAAAATTATGCTAATTTTTGTATTTATCTTTACTTTATTTTTTTATAAAAAAATTCTTTCGCTAAGTTTACATAATTGTTCAATTATCTACACTTTCACTAAACAACACACAACAAGTTTTGAGATTTATGCTGTGTATTATCAAGTTTGCGATGAATACGACTAACATAGATTTGGGTTCCAGAGAGGATAATTTTACAATGATGAGAATTCTGGCAAATTATACAACGGGCATAAATATTTGTCATATTAATACACAAAGTTTAAATAACAAAATCGATGAATTTCGTATACTTTTTGAACATTCAGGGATAGATGCAGTATGCGTTTCTGAAACTTGGTTTCATCCTGACTGCAATGATGAAACATACAAACTAAATGGATACAGACTTTTTAGAGCTGACCGGCAAACTAACGGAGGGGGAGTTGCCATATATCTTCGAAATACACTAAGATGTAATTTGATAGATTCATCCGAAAGCTTTCAAATTCATGAGCACTTATTTCTGGAAGTGTTATGCAATGACACCAAAATTTTACTTGGATGCATCTATAGGCCAAATCGCCAAGTTTCTATTGAGCCAATTATTTCAAAATTGGAATCCATATCGGTTGAATACAGTGACATAGTTATAACAGGAGACTTCAACAGTAATGTACTTCTGGAAAAAAATCTAGTTGATGCAATGGAAACTTTGAATTTGAATTTGGTCAATTCCTGTAATCCAACACATTTCTCTACCACAGTTAATACCTTACTGGACCTGGTATTTGTGAACAACAATGAGAGAGTCCTCCACTATGATCAACTGAGTGGATCAGGTTTCTCAAAACATGATATTATATTGCTTTCATATGACTGCTCAATAACATCACAAATCAACACATATACATATCGTGACTTTAAGAGAATCAACATCTCAGCTTTGGAATGTGATTTATCAAACAAATGTTGGACCCCATTATATTTCCTCTCAACATCTGAAGAAAAAACTAGATACCTTACAGATGAAATAATAAATTTATACAACCAACATGTTCCACTAGTAATAAAGACAGTAACACCCAAATTAAGACCTTGGTTCAAGGAAGACACTAAACTGTTAATTGAGAAAAGAGACAAAGCTTATAGGCGATGGAAACGATATAAGACTCCATCTCTCTACAAGTCTTATAAAATTGCTAGAAACAAGGTAGTGGCAAAAGTAAAAAAAGACAAAATATTGTACTACGACAACAAATTCAATAGAGCCATTGGAAGTAAGCAGACATGGAAAGGAATTCAAGAAATATGTGGCATAAAAAAACGAACAGTTGTTAGTTATGATATCAATGTTGATGAACTGAACGAAAAATTTGTTAATCTGCCAATTCCGGAAATCGAGGATAATATAACCGTGCAGCAGCCTCTAAATATCGATGCAGAGCAGATTTTAACTTTTTATAATGTGCGTGCCTTAATATCGATTAAGTCAAACGCTACAGGATACGATGACATAAATCCTAAATTTGTTAAACTGATAGCACCACAAATTCTAAGACCATTAACACATGTCATCAATTTCAACATAACAACTAGCACTTTTCCAAATATTTGGAAATGCTCCAAAGTCATCCCAATAGAAAAGGCCCTTAAAGAGTTTAGACCTATATCCATCCTGCCCTTTTTATCCAAAGTCTTTGAAAAACTAATACATGAACAGATTTATACACATCTACAAAACCGAAAACTTCTTTCAAATTCCCAGTCAGGCTTCAGATCGAATCATAGTTGTCTTACGGCCCTGGTTGACGTCTCCGAATCTTTGCGTTATAGCCTCGACAATAATGAAGTCTCTGTACTTATCTTATTAGATCACTCCAAGTCATTTGATTCAGTGCATTACCCTACATTGTGTCGGAAACTATCCGACATGTTTGCCTTCTCCGATACTGCTACAAGACTGATAGCTTCCTACTTAAAAGATCGCCAACAATTTACTGTACATCAAGGTCAATCTTCATCGTCGCTTCCATTAAAACGAGGTGTACCTCAAGGCTCTATATTGGGACCACTGTTATACACAATGTATTCTAATGATTTGCCGAATGTGATCCAACACTGTAACGTCAGAATGTATGCGGATGACGTACAACTACATATTTCATCCAAAATTTCAATGCTTGATGATTGCATTTCTATGGTAAACCACGATCTCTCAAACATATTGCAATGGGCAAGTAAAAACGGACTTTTATTGAACCCCAGAAAGTCAAAGGCAATGATTTTTCGTAGAAAGAATGTTGAGATTAGAGATGTCAATATACACCTAGGGGGCACCCGTATTGAAATTGTACCCAAGGCAAAAAATTTGGGAGTTGTATTTAATGAACATCTCAGTTGGACTGACCATATAAACATGGCGTGCGCAAGTGTATATGCCAAGCTACGAAACCTTTGGTTAACACAATATTTTACTCCATTCAAAATCAGAATGCTATTGGCAAAAACATATTTAACTCCTACACTTACA
This sequence comes from Haematobia irritans, assembly GCF_050003625.1. Lineage (NCBI taxonomy): Eukaryota > Metazoa > Arthropoda > Insecta > Diptera > Muscidae > Haematobia > Haematobia irritans. Next base: position 159,586,462 of record NC_134397.1, on the reverse strand, counting down.
TACTGCTGCGAAATTTTTGCTGGTTGTAATGTTAGATACGCTGACAAACTCACAAAAACATTCAACAATATAGCCAGATATGTTTATGGAATCAGAAGATTCGATAGAATTTCCGTTTATGCGAATCAAATATATAACATGCCGTTCCAATGCTATATAACATATTGAATTCTCTCCTTTTTCCATAAAATAATATACACAAAAGAACCGAGCTACCTCTATGAAAGGATAACCTTCTCTAGATCAAGGAGAGGCAGAAATGTAACCCAACAATTCCACAGGAGTCAAATATCGGAGAGACAATTCTATGTTAGAGCTATCCGTCTCTGGAATCAATTACCAAACGATACTCAAACTATCGCCAACACAGCTAAATTTAAAACGTGTTTAAAAAACTTCCTACAAAACTCTTCGTAGATTGAAAAATTATTATTTAAATTGTGTTAAATTATTACTATGTTAAAAACTAAACTATAGAATATTTTTATATTTAAATTAAAATTAGTATTGAATAAGTTAAATGTACTAACTATTAATGCACATAACGCACATTATCCTAGTACTACGTTAATAAGATATTAGTCTTGCTGTATTAGGAATGAACTAAATAAATAAATAAATAAAATAAAATAAAAATAAAATTTTGACAAAATTTTCTGTAGAAATAAAATTTTGACAAAATTTTCTATAGAAATAACAATTTGACAAAATTTTCTATAGAAATAAAATTTTACAAAATTTTCTATAGAAATAAAATTTTGAAAAAAATTTCTATAGAAATAGAATTTTGACAAAATTTTCTATAAAAATAAAAATTTTTACAAAATTTTCTATAAAAATAATATGTCACAAAAATTACTATAGAAATAAAATTTTGACAAAATTTTCTATAGAAATAAAATTTTGACAAAATTTTCTATAGAAATAAAATTTTGACAATTTTTTTTATAGAAAAAAAAATGTTGACCAAATTTTCTATAGAAATAAAATTTCGACAAAATTTTCTATAGAAATAAAATTTGGAAAAAATTTTCTATAAACATAAAATTTTGACAAAATTTTCTATAGAAATAAAATTTTGACAAAATTTTCTATAGAAATAAAATTTTGACGAAATTTTCTATAAAAAGAAAATGTTGACAACATATTTTGTATAGAAATAATATGTCACAAAATTTTCTATAGAAAAAAACTTTGAAACATTTTCTATAGAAATAAAATTTTGACAAAATTTTCTATAGAAATAAAATTTTGACAAAATTTTCTATAGAAATAAAATTTTGACAAAATTTTCTATAGAAATAAAATTTTGACAAAATTTTCTATAAAAATAAATTTTTGACAAAATTGTCTATAAGAATAAAATTTTAACAAAATTTTCTATGGAAATAAAATTTTGACAAAATTTTCTATAGTAAAAAAATTTTGACAAAATTTTCTATAGTAAAAAAATTTTGACAAAATTTTCTATAGTAAAAAAATTTTGACAAAATTTTCTATAAAAATAAAATTTTGACAAAATTGTCTATAAGAATAAAATTTTAACAAAATTTTCTATGGAAATAAAATTTTGACAAAATTTTCTATAGTAAAGAAATTTTGACAAAATTTTCTATAGTAAAAAAATTTTGACTAAATTTACTATCAAAATAAAATTTTGACAAAATTTACTATAAAAATAAAATTTTGACAAAATTTTCTGTAGAAATAAAATTTTGACAAAATTTTCTATAGAAATAAAATTGTGACAAAATTTTCTATAGATATAAAATTTCTCAAAATTTTCTATAGAAACAATAATTGAAAAATTTTCTTCAGAAATAAAATTTTAACAAAATTTTCTGTAAAAAAATTAACAGGATTTCCTTTAGGAAGAAAATTTTGACAAAATTTTCTATAGAAATAAAATTTTGACAAAATTTTCCATAGAAAGAAAATTTTGACAAAATTTTCCATAGAAATAAAATTTTGGCAAAATTTTCTTTAGAAATAAAATTCTGACAAAATTTTCTATAGAAATAAAATTTTGCAAAATATGACGTTTTTGTTTGGTAGTTTTTGGTAAAATTTTCTCCAAATTTTGATAGATTATTTTTGGCCCGAGTGGCAACTGTGACCATGACTTATGAAAAACGGGCATGCTAACCTCCAATCTCCAAATCATCTACAAACTACGCTTCACCGGAAATAGGCCAAACTTCTTTAGAGTAGGTTAGGTTAGGTTAGGTCAGGTGGCAGCCCTATATATCAGGCTCACTTAGACTATTCAGTCCATTGTGATACCACATTGGTGAACTTCTCTCTTATCACTGAGTGCTGCCCGATTCCATGTTAAACTTAATGACAAGGGACCTCCTTTTTTAAGCCGAGTCCGAGCGGCGTTCCACATTGCAGTGAAACCACTTAGAGAAGCTTTGAAACCCTCAGAAATGTCACCAGCATTTCTGAGGTGGGATAATCCACCGCTGAAAAACTTTTTGTTCTTCGGTCGAATCAGGAATCGAACCCACGACCTTGTCTATGCAAGGCGGGCATGCTATCCATTGCACCACGGTGGCTCCTTTCGTTAGAGTAACTTTCGTGCAGCGTGTGATGGTTTTATCGGCCAATTCGAAGAAATCTAAATAGTTTTGCTTTTTAAGAATGAAATTACAAAATGAAAAAAATATCGATTTGCATTGTAGGAAATCGACATTTCTCTGTGATCCTAACGAAAAGGCGAAATTACTTCGCCACCTTTCTGGGGATGGGAAATAAGAAAGTAGAACCGTAGTACCCACTTTACTAGACGATAAGTAATGACATCACTTATGGAGTGCTGAAGTACGATGATGGCACACCCCCATCTAAAGTTAATTTCAAGATTTACAAATTTTCGATATTAAAGCACTGTATATAGTTTCCATATTGGATTACTGTGTTACGTTCTCCAAGAAAAAGGAGTTCTTGAGCATATAACAAACCTGTATGTACTTAAACACTTAAGGGAATTTGTTGCAAACCCACGTAAATTTCCAAGATAGAAAAAGGTGTTGTCTGTATGGCATACGTATGAGTAACTCATTTGAAATGCAATTGACATTAATGAAGGCAGTGTCATCATTATCAGCAGGACTTGTAATTGAGTGTTAATTGTCTGTGGTTTCACGACAGACGTCTGTTAACTTAAGATTAAGACAACGAGCACTACAGATCATGCTGAGAGATTGCAAATGAAATGAATGTTGAAAATGACGCTTATCCATGTAGCATTCAGATATAAGACCCAAATTTTACACAAGGGAGACATAAAGCGGCAACACAACTACAAGCCACACCAATTTGCCAACACACACACAAATGTATTTTTATTACAAATGTGTATGTATATTCTTGTGCATAATGTGTATGTCCTTTAAGGTTTTCATATTTCATGTGGATTCACATTTATGCTATAACATATATTCCATTTTTTTGCAAATGTGTTTTTTCATGGCGGCATGGAGAGATATAAGTATATTTAATATACCATACTATATATGATAGCTCATGTAAGCCCAGGGTCTACACGCAAAAAAAATAATTCTTTCCTCCCAAACGAAATTGTTGACAAACAAATATGGTTTCCCAATAGCATTTTTCTGTAAGGAAGTTTGTTTGGAAGAAAAGTATATACTTTTTGTGATTAATGTTGAATCTTAAAATGAAAAACATTTGTAAACAAATAAATTTTTTGATGACAAAAGTTTGAAATTTTTGAAGATATTCAAAAAACTCTAACAGAAAAAAAACACATTTTCCTAACGTTTGCTTTTCTTTGCGTGTATATTCATATAGCCATGAGTACGAACAAATATATAAACTACAAGGCAAATCTGTAAATTTCAACAATTTTACCTTTTCTCCCAAACCACAATGGTAGTATTTCGGTCATCCATCTGCTTACTGTATTCATAGCCAGTTATGCCACTGGTTAAAGGATGTAAAACCTCCCATATCCACCTACAGGTAATTCTCCTACATTTTAGAGGCATTTATATCTTTTTGGAAACTCTAGTATAACAAGTTCACAAACCACATAATCTCCAAACGTTGTTCTTTTGTTGCAATTTTTTGTATCTCTACGAAAAGAAACACTATTACTACCAAACAAAAATTATTTATTACAAAATTTTCATTTTTGCCGTAAATAATTTTTATTATTATATTCTGATAATTGGTTGATAGTTTCGCTGCAAGTAGGGGATGCTGATGAGGAATGTGGTAATTTCGAAACAGCTGTACATCCAACCATCTTGCAGTCTACAGGGCTTTGCCCAAATAAATTTGACAAGCATACTTTTCCTCTGTTGGTTAAGCTACACTTGTAGTTTAGTCAATGCATGGCTTTAAGCTGAGATCAAAAACTACAATAGTAAATAAAGTAAGTAAATAATAATTTTTCATACCCATACAGCAAAACATACGATTTGCTTGAAATTTAAATCCAGATGTAGTTTCTGTGCATAAAGAGATGTGCTATATTTTGTATATATCGGTCCCTGGTCTGATATAACCCACACATAGATCGAACTTTGTATTTGACTTCTTGATTTTCATCAATTTGCTTGAAATTTGAAACCTTAACAAAAAGTATGTTACTTGAGTCTCGTAAGAACCTGTCTGTTTTTATACTTATTCCCACAGAAAATGTTGTCAAAATGTTATTTCTATAGAAAATTTTCTCCAATTTTTATTTCTATAGAAAATTTTGTCAAAATTTTATTTTTATAGAAAATGTTGTCAAAATTTTATTTTTATAGAAATTTTTGACAAAATTTTATTTTTATAGAAAATTTTGACAAAATTTTATTTTTAAAGAAAATTTTATCAAAATTTTATTTTTATAGAAAATTTTGTCAAAATTTTATTTTTATAGAAAATTTTGCCATAATTTTAATTCTATAGAAAATTTTGTCAAAATTTTATTTCTATAGAAAATTTTGTCAAAATTTTATTTTTAAAGAAAATTTTGTCAAAATTTTATTTCTATAGAAAATTTTGTCAAAATTTTATATCTATAGAAAATTTTGTCAAAATTTTATTTCTAAAGAAAATTTTGTCAAAATTTTATTTCTATAGAAAATTTTGTCAAAATTTTATTTCGGCAGAAAATTTTGTCAACATTTTATTTTTATAGTAAATTTCGTCAACATTTTCTTTCTTTAGAAAATTTTGTCAAAATTTTATTTGTATGGACGATTTTGTCAAAATTTTATTTGTATAGAAAATTTTGTCAAAATTTTATTTCTATAGAATGTGTTGTCAAAATTTTATTTCTATAGAAAATTTTGGCAAAAAATGTATATCTATTGAAAATTTTGTCAAAATTTTATTTCTAAAGAAAATTTTGTCAAAATTTTATTTCTAAAGAAAATTTTGTCAAAATTTTATTTCTATAGAAAATTTTGTCAAACAGAAAATTTTGTCAACATTTTATTTTTATAGTAAATTTCGTCAACATTTTCTTTCTTTAGAAAATTTTGTCAAAATTTTATTTCTATGGAAAACTTTGTCAAAATGTTATTTTTATAGAAAGTTTTGTCAAAATTTTATTTCTATTGAAAATTTTGTCACAATTTTATTTCTATAGAAAATTTCGTCAAAAATTCTATTTATATAGAAAATTTTTGTCAAAATTTTATTTCTATAGACAATTTTGTCAAAATTTTATTTCTATAGAAAAATTTGTCAAAATTTTATTTCTATAGAAAATTTTGTCAAAATTTTATTTCTATAGAAAATTTTGTCAAAATTTTATTTCTATAGAAAATTTTCTCAAAATTTTATTTTTATAGAAAATTTCGTCAAAATTTTCTTTCTTTAGAAAATTTTGTCAACATTTTATTTCTAAAGAAAATGTTGTCAAAATTTTATTTCTATAGAATATTTTGTCAAAATTTTATTTCGACAGAAAATTTTGTCAAAATTTTATTTGTATGGAAGATTTTGCCAAAATTTTATTTGTATAGAAAATTTTGTCAAAATTTTATTTCTACAGAAAATTTTGCCAAAATTTTATTTCTATAGAAAATTTAGTCAAAATTGTATTTTTATAGAAAATTTTGACAAAATTTTATTTCTATAGAAAATTTTGTCAAAATTTTATATCTATAGAAAATTTTGTCAAAATTTTATTTCTAAAGAAAATTTTGTCAAAATATTATTTCTATAGAAAATTTTGTCAAAATTTTATGCCGACAGAAAATTTTGTCAACATTTTATTTTTATAGTAAATTTCGTCAACATTTTCTTTCTTTAGAAAATTTTGTAAAAATTTTATTTGTATGGACGATTTTGTCAAAATTTTATTTGTATAGAAAATTTTGTCAAATTTTTATTTCTATAGAATGTTTTGTCAAAATTTTATTTCTATAGAAAATTTTGGCAAAATTTTATATCTATAGAAAATTTTGTCAAAATTTTATTTCTAAAGAAAATTTTGTCAAAATTTTATTTCTAAAGAAAATTTTGTCAAAATTTTATTTCTAAAGAAAATGTTGTCAAAATTTTATTTCTATAGAATATTTTGTCAAAATTTTATTTCGACAGAAAATTTTGTCAAAATTTTATTTGTATGGAAGATTTTGCCAAAATTTTATTTGTATAGAAAATTTTGTCAAAATTTTATTTCTACAGAAAATTTTGCCAAAATTTTATTTCTAAAGAAAATTTTGTTAAAGTTTTATTTCTATAGAAAACGTTGTCAAAATTTTATTTCTATAGAAAATTTTGTCAAAATTTTATTTCTATAGAAAATTTTGTCAAAATTTTATTTTTATAGAAAATTTTGTCAAAAATTTATTTTTATAGTAAATTTCGTCAAAATTTTCTTTCTTTAGAAAATTTTGTCAAAATTTTATTTCTATAGAAAATTTTCTCAACATTTTTTTATTTTCTCAAAATTTCATTTCTATAGAAAATTTTGTCAAAATTTTATTTCTATAGAAAATTTTGTCAAAATTTTATTTCTATAGAAAATTTCGTCAAAAATTCTATTTATATAAAAAAAAATTTGTCAAAATTTTATTGTTATTGAAAATTTTGTCAAAATTTTATCAAATTTCTTTTCTATAGAAAATTTTGTCAAAATTTTATTTCTATAGAAAATTTCGTCAAAAATTCTATTTATATAAAAAAATTTTGTCAAAATTTTATTGTTATAGAAAATTTTGTCAAAATTTTATCAAATTTCTTTTCTATACAAAATTTTGTCAAAATTTTATTTCTATAGAAAATTTTATCAAAATTTTTTTGCTATAGAAAATTTTGTTAAAATTTTATTTCTATAAAAATTTTTTTCAAAATTTTATTTTTATAGAAAATTTTGTCAAAATTTTATTTTTATAAAAAATTTTGTCAAAATTTTATATGTATAGAAAATGTTATCAAATTTTTATTTCTTAGATAATTTTGTCAAAATTTTATTTCTATAGAAAATTTCGTCAAAAATTCTATTTATATAGAAAATTTTCTCAACATTTTTTTATTTTCTCAAAATTTCATTTCTATAGAAAATTTTGTCAAAATTTTATTTCTATAGAAAATTTTGTCAAAATTTTATTTCTATAGAAAATTTCGTCAAAAATTCTATTTATATAAAAAAAATTTTGTCAAAATTTTATTGTTATAGAAAATTTTGTCAAAATTTTATCAAATTTCTTTTGTATAGAAAATTTTGTCAAAATTTTATTTCTATAGAAAATTTCATCAAAAATTCTATGTATATAAAAAAATTTTGCCAAAATTTTATTGTTATAGAAAATTTTGTCAAAATTTTATTGTTATAGAAAATTTTGTCAAAATTTTATCAAATTTCTTTTCTATACAAAATTTTGTCAAAATTTTATTTCTATAGAAAATTTTGTCAAAATTGTATTTCTATAAAAAATTTTGTCAAAATTTTATTTCTATAAAAATTTTTTTCAAAATTTTATTTTTATAGAAAATTTTGTCAAAATTTTATTTTTATAAAAAATTTTGTCAAAATTTTATATGTATAGAAAATGTTATCAAATTTTTAATTCTTAGAAAATTTTGTCAAAATTTTATTTCTATAGAAAATTTCGTCAAAAATTCTATTTATATAGAAAATGTTGTCAAAATTTTATTTTTATAAAAAATTTTGTCAAAATTTTATATGTATAGAAAATTTTGTCAAAATTTTATTTCTATGGAAAGCTTTGTCAAAATGTTATTTTTATAGAAAGTTTTGTCAAAATTTTATTTCTATAGAAAATTTTCTCAAAATTTTATTTTTATAGAAAATTTTGTCAAAAATTTATTTTTATAGTAAATTTCGTCAAAATTTTCTTTCTTTAGAAAATTTTGTCAAATTTTTATTTCTATAGAAAATTTTCTCAAAATTTTATTTCTATAGAAAATTTTCTCAAAATTTTATTATTTTCTCAAAATTTCATTTCTATAGAAAATTTTGTCAAAATTTTATTTCTATAGAAAATTTTGTCAAAACTTTATTTCTATAGAAAATTTCGCCAAAATTTTATTTCTATAGAAAATTTCGTCAAAAATTCTATTTATATAAAAAATTTTGTCAAAATTTTATTGTTATAGAAAGTTTTGTCAAAATTTTATCAAATTTCTTTTCTATACAAAATTTTGTCAAAATTTTATTTCTATAGAAAATTTTGTCACAATTTTATTTCTATAGAAAATTTTGTCAAAATTTTATTTCTACAGAAAATTTTGTCAAAATTTTATTTCTAAAGAAAATTTTGTTAAAATTTTATTTCTATAGAAAACGTTGTCAAAATTTTAATTCTATAGAAAATTTTGTCAACATTTTATTTCTATAGAAAATTTTGTCAAAATTTTATTTCTATAGAAAATTTTCTCAAAATTTTATTTTTATAGAAAATTTTGTCAAAAATTTATTTTTATAGTAAATTTCGTCAAAATTTTCTTTCTTTAGAAAATTTTGTCAAAATTTTATTTCTATAGAAAATTTTCTCAAAATTTTATTATTTTCTCAAAATTTCATTTCTATAGAAAATTTTGTCAAAATTTTATTTCTATAGAAAATTTTGTCAAAATTTTATTTCTATAGAAAATTTCGCCAAAATTTTATTTCTATAGAAAATTTCGTCAAAAATTCTAGTTATATAAAAAATTTTGTCAAAATTTTATTTTTATAGAAAATTTTGTCAAAATTTTATCAAATTTCTTTTCTATACAAAATTTTGTCAAAATTTTATTTCTATAGAAAATTTTGTCACAATTTTATTTCTATACAAAATTTTGTCAAAATTGTATTTCTATAAAAAATTTTGTCAAAATTTTATTTCTATAAAAATTTTTTTCAAAATTTTATTTTTATAGAAAATTTTGTCAAAATTTTATTTTTATAAAAAATTTTGTCAAAATTTTATATGTATAGAAAATGTTATCAAATTTTTATTTCTTAGAAAATTTTGTCAAAATTTTATTTGTATAGAAAATTTCGTCAAAAATTCTATTTATATAGAAAATTTTGTCAAAAGTTTTTTTTTTTATAAAAAATTTTGTCAAAATTTTATATGTATAGAAAATTTTGTCAAAATTTTATTTCTATGGAAAACTTTGTCAAAATGTTATTTTTATAGAAAGTTTTGTCAAAATTTTATTTCTATTGAAAATTTTGTCACAATTTTATTTCTATAGAAAATTTCGTCAAAAATTCTATTTATATAGAAAATTTTGTCAAAATTCTAATTATATAGCAAATTTTGTCAGAATTCTATTACTATAGAAAATTTTTGTCAAAATTTTATTTCTATAGACAATTTTGTCAAAATTTTATTTCTATAGAAAAATTTGTCAAAATTTTATTTCTATGGAAAATTTTGACAACTTTTTTTCTATAGAAAATTTTGTCAAAATTTTATTTCTCAGAAAATTTTGTCAAAATTTTATTTCTATAGAAAATTTCGTCAAAAATTCTATTTATATAGAAAATTTTGTCAAATTTTTAATTATAGGGAAAATTTTGTCAAAATTCTATTACTATAGAAATTTTTTTCAAAATTTTATTTCTATAGAAAAATTTGTCAAAATTTTATTCCTATAGAAAATTTGGTCAAAATTTTATTTCTATAGAAAATTTTGTCAAAATTTTATTTTTAAAGAAAATTTCGTCAACATTTTACTTGCACAGAAAATTTTGTCAAAATGTTATTTCTATAGAAAATTTTGTTAAAATTTAATTTAGGTAGAAAATTTTGTCAAAATTTTATTCTATAAAAAATTTTGTCATGATTTTATTTCTATAGAAAATTTTGTGAAAATTTTATTTCTATAGAAAATTTTTTCAAAATTTTAGTTTTATAGTAAATTTTGTAAAATTTTTATTTCTACGGAAAATTTTGTCAAAATTGTATTTCTATAGAAAATGTTGTCAAAATTGTATTTCTATAGAAAATTTTGTTAAAATTTAATTTATGTAGAAATTTTTGTCAAAAGTTTATTTTTATAGTAAATTTCGCCAAAATTTTATTTCTATAGAAAATTTTGTAGACTGTAGTCTAAGTGAGCCCGAAATAACTTCGAACATTTTGATTTATGTGTATATAGGTATACATCTACCTACAGGCTACCTTTTTACCCTTGCGTCATAATATTTCTTACATTGAAGAGATTTCATCAATCTAAACTAAGTCATGACAACTTGACCACTCGGTGTTTCGATAAATGGATACCAATACCGCAAATGTACTGATCGATTTTCCCCTATACCAAACATAATCCGAACAAATCCTTCCTAGATGCTCTCTGTAGACCCATATAGCATGTGTGGTAAGCTAGGACTTTTCCTTTTGATTGTATGTGTGGTTCGTGTGATTTAATATTGCTATTTTAAGCATCTCTCCATCTGACTGGCATGCACGCACACACACATACACACAATTTGATTGATAGCTGGATTAAAAGAGATTTACAAAATATGCTTGTTAAGTAGACACGTATGTACGTGTGCTTACGCTTAAGTGTAAAGGTAGGTACTCACTTGAATATCGACACGTTACCTTATAGTCATATTAAAGCGTTGATCTTTGTCCAACATATTTTAAGTGCCATATAATATGTTATATGGTAATGTTATCTTGAATTACTAAAGAGAATACCGGTTGTTCAACATCTATGAGTTATCAAAATGCTTTTTGTGGTATGGAGTTGTTTAAAAATTTCATACTAACATATATACACTTGGTAATAATTACAATTTTTATTCAAATTTTATTATGACATTGGAATGTTGTTAGAATTTAAAAGCTCCGGTATGTTTGAACTTCGTTCTCCAAGTGCTGTCATCAAAAAAATTTATGTTCTTTCTAAGGCATCATTTTTAATAAAAGTCACAAAAAAATGCTCCAGAAGGGCATGGACATAAATTTTGCAAAATCTACCACAACATCAAGAATTCTACCAATCTACCAAACAGTACAAAACTACCATTTTTGTTAGAATTCTCCCAACTGTTCTATGAAAAATTTGTCAAAATGTAGAAATAACATAATAACAATAGAAATGTATGTAGAAATAACATAATAGAATTCTAGCAAAAATGGTAGATTTGCACTGTTTGGTAGAATTCTTGAAACATCAAAATATCATTTCTACATTTTGACAAAATTTTCTATAGAAACAGTTGGTAGAATTCTTGATGTTTTGGAGATTTTCTTGAAGTTGTGTTAAAATTTTGACAAATTTTTCTATAGAAATTCAAATTTGACAAATTTTTCTATAGAAATAAAAATTTGAAAAATTTTTCTATAGAAATAAAATTTTTACAATATTTTCTATAGAAACAGTTGGTAGAATTCTAGCAAAGATGGTAGATTTTTTACTGTTTGGTAGAATTCTTGATGTTTTGGTAGATCCCCTTCAACGAAGAGGTACTTAAATTTCAATAGAAAAAAACTGTTTTGATAAAATTTTCTGTAGTAATAAAATTTTAACAAATTTTTCTGTATAAATAAAATTGAGAAAAATTTTTCTGTAGAAATAAAATTTAGACAAAATTTTCTATAGAAACAAATGGTAGATTTTATACTGTATGGTAGATTGGTGGAATTCTTGATGTTTTCGTAGATTTTGCCAAATTTCCTCTTCAACTAAGAGGTACTTAAATTGTCCACAGAAAAAATGTTTTGACAAAATTTTCTGTAGAAATCAAATTTTGACAAATTTTTTTTATGGAAATAAAATTTGACAAATATTTCTATAGAAATAAAATGTTGACAAAATTTTCTAAAGAAATAAAATTTTAACAAAATTTTCTATAGAATCAAAATTTTGGTAAAATTTTCTATAGAAATAAAATTTGGCAAAGTTTTCCATAGAAATAAAATGTTGACAAAAATGTTCTTTAAAATTAAAAATTTTTCTATAGAAATCAAATTTTGAGAAACTTCAAATAAGGTTCTTTTTAAATTTAGTAAATTTTTAGTGAAATTTTGTTAAAATGTTGGTAGATTATTTTTGGCACGAGTGGTAACTGTGCTGGTAACTTACGACTAAATGCTTCAAAGGTGTCCTCCAATGCGTCAATTGAAGCGGGATTGTCTGCATAGACATGAGCTTTAACATAGCCCTACAAAAAATATTATAAAGACGTTAAATCGAACAATCTAGGCGGCAAATTAACCGACCCCGAACGTGAAATAAAATATTCACAGAACTCGCCTTTCCATTGTTACGCGTGCTGTGTGGCATGTTGCACCGCCTTGCTAAAACCTCATGTCATGCAAGTCAAGCTCTTATATGTTAGTTTGGGCCAAAAAAAAAAATTGGAGATCATCTCACAGTAGCACTCACCAATGACGTTATGATTCGGAACATTTTTAAAGAAGTACGGTCCAATGAATGCATTGGACCGCATCCTATGTTGGAGTGTATCAAAATAAAGCGTTTTACAGTATTGCATTGCATATCAACTCTGCCATAGATGCAATTATCCATTCAATTTCAATTTCCAGCAGGTTAATATTTTCATATATATATATAAAATGTGTTTTATTTCTTAATTAACATGTATCTGACCTACTGCATTGCTCTCTGTCAGCAAATTGTAAAATCCTCTTAAAATCCTCTGATCTTTATAACCTGCAATAATTACAGATTATTAATGTTGAACCAACTGGTAGCGTAATGAGAACGTATCATGCATTTAAAGTCAATATGCCATAAATTAACATATTTTTTTTTGTTTTGTATAATCGGTAAACTGGCGCATAATTCTGCTCATATATCGTTCTTATTGCTTAATTTGATTGAAAAGCTTAAACATTTCTCGCAATAAATTTTTGAATTGCATTTCTGCAATCATTTATAAATATTTGCATATGCCAAACAGTGATGTTAATGCCAGGGCAATATTTGTATGAATTTTTAATAAATTGGATATTTATAGCCTACAACACTACTATTGAAAGCTGGGAAATATGTAATGTTAAGAAACGAGCGAGAGAGAAAATGGTATTTGCTTTACGCTTCATTGCGGTAAGATTATTTCACCCTAAAAGGTTTTACCAATATATCCGTCAGTCTGTCCTTGTACACACGAAGAAAAAACACTTTCGCCCGAATCGAAATTCCTTTTTTTAACAAATATTTTGGCTGAGAGCAAATAAGCTCGAGTTTATAATAAGCGAGGTAACAATCATCCTTAAACGCTTTTTATTTGCTTTAAAGGAAATCCTGTATGAACAAAAGGAAACTTCCCAACAAAAAAAAAAAAAATTGGAAGTTGTTCCACAAACATTTATTTTAAAGCGCATCCCGCGATCTCCTATCGATTTTTTCCACTTCCGATGCAGTCCTTTTGGACAAGTCTTTGAAAGTACGGAATTAGTTTAAGTGCAAATTTAAGTTTTGGACAATTAAATTTCGCAAAAAAGAATAGAAAATCAATAAAAAGTAAACAAAATCATCCCCGCTGGGATTTGAACCTGCAGCGTTTGATTTTTTCACTTCCATGGAAATTCTTTTGCGAAGGTTTTGCAAATTATGATAATTTTAATTTTTTTTTGTTTATTTTTAATGGAAAAAATATATGACGAAAAAAAAAACAAAATAAAAACTATGTATAACATAACAAAATAATTTTTTAGAAAAATATTTAATATAAATATTATTTTAATATTATTTTTTCATTCATAATAATAAGAACATCTCAGGAAGTAGTTAGTATGTCATGCCGTAGTGTTATATTAGGTTTATTTCACAAACAGATTGATGCATCGTGTTCAATGGCGTTTGTGGCTGAGTGTGCTAAGGCGTTGTATTATGGTGCCAACAGACCCAGGTTCGACCCCCGGTGAAAGCGGAGAAGTTTCTCAATTTGTAAAAATTAGATAATAAGAACATAAATTTCTGAAAATATATTGATAAATATAAAAAGTGGAATTGAAAAAAATTTGTTTTTTTTAGTTTTTATACCCTCCACCATAGGATGGGGGGTATTTTAACTTTGTCATTCCGTTTGTATCACATCGAAATATTGCTCTAAGACCCCATAATTCTGGGTCGTGGTGAAATTCTGAATCGATCTGAGCATGTCCGTCCGTCCGTCTGTTGAAATCACGCTAACTTCCGAACGAAAAAAGCTATCGATGGGAGCCACCGTGGTGCAATGGTTAGCATGCCCGCCTTGCATACACAAGGTCGTGGGTTCGATACCTGCTACGACCGAACACCAAAAAGTTTTTCAGCGGTGGATTATCCCACCTCAGTAATGCTGGTGACATTTCTGATGGTTTCAAAGCTTCTCTAAGTGGTTTCACTGGAATGTGGAACGCCGTTCGGACTCGACTATAAAAAGGAGGTCCCTTGTCATTGAGCTTAACATGGAATCGGGCAGCACTCAGTGATAAGAGAGAAGTTCACCACTGTGGTATCACAATGGACTGAATAGTCTAAGTGAGCCTGATACATCGGGCTGCCACATAACCAAACCTAACCTAACCTATCGACTTGAAACTTGGCACAAGTAGTTGTTATGGATGTAGGTCGGATGGTATTGCAAATGGGCCATATCGGTCCACTTTTACGTATACCCCCATATAAACCGATTCCCCGATTTGGCTTGCGGAGCCTCTAAGAGAAGCAAATTTCATCCGATCCGGCTGAAATTTGGTACATGGTGTCAGCATATGATCTCTAACAACCATGCAAAAATTGGTCCACATCGGTTCATAATTATATATAGCCCCCATATAAACCGATCCCCCGATTTGGCTTGAGGAGCCTCTAAGAGAATTAAATTTCATCCGATCCGGCTGAAATTTTGTACATGGTGTTAGTATATGGTCTCTAACAACCATGCAAAAATTGGTCCACATCGGTCCATAATTATATATAGGCCCATATAAACCGATCACCAGACTTGACCTCCGGAGCCTCTTGGAATACCAAAATTCATCTGATTCAGTTGAAATTTGGTACGTGGTGTTAGTATATGGTCTCAAATACCCATGAAAAATTGGCCGAGTGAGTTGAAATTTGGTACGTTGTGCTAGTATATGGCCGTTAACAACCATGCCTAACTAGGCCCATATCGGTCTATTGTTATATATAGCCCTCAGATAAATCGATCTCCAATCACACAAAAATTGGTCCATATCAAGTGAATAATTCTATATAGCCCCCATATAAGCGACCCCCGTATTTCAATTCTGGCGCTCTACGTACCGTGCAAAAAGTCCATATCGATTCGTAATTATTTGTAGACTTAACTATACATAACTTTTTTGTCTAATATATACCACGTATGGACTAACTCACAATTTAGAAAACGATGTTAAGAAGTTTTAAGATACCACAACCCAAGTAATTCGATTGTGAATGACAGTCTTTCGTGGAAGTTTCTACGCAATCCATGGTGGATGGTACATAAGATTCGGCCTTATAAAGCGACCCCCATATTTCAATTCGGCTCTCTATTTTTTTTTGTCTAATATATACCAAGTAGGGACTCAATTACAATTTAGAGGACGATGTTAAGAAGTTTTAAGATAGCAAAGACATCGGCAATTATTTCCACAACCCAGGTAATTCAACTGTGGATGACAGTCTTTAGTAGAGTTTTCTACGCAATCCATGATGGAGGGTACATAAGATTCGGCCTGGCCGAACGTACGGCCGTATATACTTGTTGTTCTTTAAATATTTAAATCTTAAAAAAAATAAAAAATGCAAATTTTTTGAGGAACAAAAGTATTGGAACAGATAGTCCTAAATTAGCTTTTTGGTACATTTAGTATTTGTTGGGCATTTATTTTTGTTTGATAACAACATTTTTTGTATATTTCTCCATTCTTCCATCAACACTGGAGGTGGAAGAGGTGTTCTGAGTCGATCGGTATATATTTTATGAAGCTAAAAATCAGAAATATTGATTTTGATAGGTACATATTTCCCAGATAACCTGAACACTATGTGGTTTAGGGTGCTGTGCCAATACTTATGTGTGGCACTGTATGTGGTCACATATAAACCGTTCGCTAGATTTGACTTCTTGAATCTCATTATACGATCTGATTAGAATTTTGTATACAATCTCAGTATATGACCTCTAACTACCATTTATATCAGTTTATAAGTACATGAAGACTCTTTTTTATAAACCGATCAAGAACTATATAATCCGCCCTTGTCATCTAAAGTAGACTACAATTCAGATGGGAAGTTTTAAGCTATTTTGCCATTGGCAACATATCAGTTGCCCGTTAAACACATACGATATTGCAATTCACTCTACAACAAAAATACAAAACTAATATTAACCTCATGTAATTAAAACAGGGAACATTAAAAAGCACACAAAAATAAATATTAAGTAAGAACAAAGCATTGCATTTATTTCCTCCTCATGATACTAGATAGAAATGTAAATAATTTAGAATGTACAAATGGTCATTATCATTAAACTGGCAATAAAGAGATGTTGTGCATTTGTGTGTCAGTGTGAACAAATAACGCGCGTCGTTCATATCATCATTAGTACCAGCTAACTGACCGTTGTGGCTTATTTACATATAACTCCCCATGTCCCATCTCCCCCATTGGCGTATGGTGGAGCGCATTGATGCTTTGATGTAATGTGTCGACAAAAACGAAGTAATCACCACTATCATACAGGTCCATACAGCAGTTGGTTCTATTAGTTCACTTTTTTGGTTCCACAAACGCATTTCATTTGCCATAAATACACTATGGTAAACTATTGGCACTGTAATGCGATTGAGGGCATCAGAGACAACGACAACAAATTCGCATTGTGAAATTCTTGTCAATTAAAAACTGACAACATATGTGGTCAGTCATTCATGCTTAATGCTCATGCTCACACAATTCCGTCCGTCCATCCTTTGGCCATTCAGCACCTTTACAATGTTGACATTGATGGAATTGTTAATGCTTATCAACAGCTTGCCACTTGAGGTGTGCGCTGCTCTGCTGCAAGCTCATCATCGTCCCTGCCACGCTTTCGGGTGATATCTATGTGATAGTTGTTTCATTCATTTCGCTTTGAATGTAATTATAAAAGGTTAATGCACATTATGTTGGCACATTGCTGAGTGTATGAAAGAGTTAAAGAACAGTGTTTCAGAACCAAATAAGGGCGAAAGGGATTGTTTCTGGAGTATTGTGCATACATCAGGGTTATAACTGGGAGTAAAAAAGGCGAAAATTGCCAGAAAAAAAAAACAATCACTAATTCTGAGCCAACTTTCCACCATTTATGGTCCACATGAGTCAGTGCAAGTAACTCAGGGATTTGGACTTTCTCTTGATATCGAAATGTTACACCCATATATAATATTGTGCCCAATTTTTTATACCCTCCACCATAGGATGGGGGTATATTAACTTTGTCATTCCGTTTGTAACTCATCGTAATATTGCTCTAAGACCCCATAAAGTATATATATTCTGGGTCATGGTGAAATTCTGAGTCGATCTGAGCATGTTCGTCCGTCCGTCCGTCTGTTGAAATCACGCTAAGTTCCGAACGAAACAAGCTATCGACTTGAAACTTGGTACAACTAGTTGTTATTGATATAGGTCGGATGGTATTGCAAATGGGCCATATCGGTCCACTTTTACGTATAGCCCCCATATAAACGGACCCCCAAATTTGGCTTGCGGAGCCTCAAAGAGAAGCAAATTTCATCCGATCCGGCTGAAATTTGGTACATGATGTTGGTATATGGTCTCTAACAACCATGCAAAAATTGGTCCACATCGATCCATAATTATATATAGCCCCCATATAAATGGACCCCCAAATTTGTTTCGCCGATCCTCTAAGAGAAGCAAATATCATCCGATCCGGCTGAAATTTGGCACATGGTGTTGGTATATGGTCTCTAACAACCATGCGAAAATTGGTCCACATCGGTCCATAATTATATATAGCCCTCATATAAACCGATGCCCCGAGTTGGCTTGCGGAGCCTCTTAGAGAAGCAAATTTCATCCGATACGTCTGAAATTTGGTACATGGTGTTAGGTTAGGTTTAGGTGGCAGCCCGATGTATCAGGCTCACTTAGACTATTCAGTCCATTGTGATACCACATTGGTGAACTTCTCTCTTATCACTGAGTGCTGCCCGATTCCATGTTAAGCTCAATGACAAGGGACCTCCTTTTTATAGCCGAGTCCGAACGGCGCTCCACATTGCTGTGAAACCACTTAGAGAAGCTTTGAAACCCTCAGAAATGTCACCAGCATTACTGAGGTGGGATAATCCACCGCTGAAAAACTTTTTGGTGTTCGGTCGAAGCAGGAATCGAACCCACGACCTAATTATATATAGCCCCCATATAATTCGATACCCAGATTTGACCTCCGGAGCCCCTTGGAAGACCAAAATACATCTGATTCAGTTGATATTTGGTACGTGGTGTTAATATATGGTATCCACCAACCATGCAGGGATTGGCTCATATCAGTCCATAATTATATATAGACCCCATATAAACCGATCCCCAGATTTGACCTCCTGTGCCTTTTGGAGAAGCAAAATTCATCCGATCTGGATGAAATTTGATACGTGGTGGTAGTTTATGATTTTTAACAACCTTGCCAAAAGTGGTCCATATCAGTCCATAATCATATATAGCCCCACCATAAACCGATCCCGAGATTTGGTTTTGGAGCCTCTTGGATGAGCAAATTTCATCCGAGTCAGTTGAAATTTGGTACATTGGGCTAGTATATGGCCGTTAACAACCATGCCTAACTAGGTCCATATCGGTCTATAGTTATATATAGCCCTCAGATAAATCGATCACCAATCACACAAAAATTGGTCCATATCAAGTTCATAATTGTATATATCCCCCATATAAGCGTCCCCCATATTTCAGTTCTGGCTCTCTACAGTAATTATTTTTAGACTTACCTATACATAACTTTTTTGTCTAATAAAGGGTGATTCTTTTGAGGTTAGGATTTTCATGCATTAGTATTTGACAGATCACGTGGGATTTCAGACATGGTGTCAAAGAGAAAGATGCTCAGTATGCTTTGACATTTCATCATGAATAGACTTACGATCTGCCACAACGTCGAATTTTCAGTGAATGGGCCCTAGAAAAGTTGGCAGAAAATCCGCTTTTTTATCGACAAATTTTGTTCAGCGATGAGGCTCATTTCTGGTTGAATGGCTACGTAAATAAGCAAAATTGCCGCATTTGGAGTGAAGAGCAACCAGAAGCCGTTCAAGAACTGCCCATGCATCCCGAAAAATGCACTGTTTGGTGTGGTTTGTACGCTGGTGGAATCATTGGACCGTATTTTTTCAAAGATGCTGTTGGACGCAACGTTACGGTGAATGGCGATCGCTATCGTTCGATGCTAACAAACTCTTTGTTGCCAAAAATGGAAGAACTGAACTTGGTTGACATGTGGTTTCAACAAGATGGCGCTACATGCCACACAGCTCGCGATTCTATGGCCATTTTGAGGGAAAACTTCGGAGAACAATTCATCTCAAGAAATGGACCGGTAAGTTGGCCACCAAGATCATGCGATTTGACGCCTTTAGACTATTTTTTGTGGGGCTACGTCAAGTCTAAAGTCTACAGAAATAAGCCAGCAACTATTCCAGCTTTGGAAGACAACATTTCCGAAGAAATTCGGGCTATTCCGGCCGAAATGCTCGAAAAAGTTGCCCAAAATTGGACTTTCCGAATGGACCACCTAAGACGCAGCCGCGGTCAACATTTAAATGAAATTATCTTCAAAAAGTAAATGTCATGGACCAATCTAACGTTTCAAATAAAGAACCGATGAGATTTTGCAAATTTTATGCGTTTTTTTTTTTAAAAAAGTTATCAAGCTCTTAACACATCACCCTTTATATACCACATATGGACTAACTCACAATTTACAAAACGATGTTAAGAAGTTTTAAGATTTTACAACCCAAGTAATTCGATTGTGGATGACATTCTTTCGTAGAAGTTTCTACGCAATCTATGGTGGAGAGTACATAAGATTCGGCCTGGCCGAACTTACGGCCGTATATACTTGTTTTTATTTGATTCATGGTGGTGGTTCTTTAAGATTCGGTCCGGCCGAACTTACTGCTGTACGAGTATATACTAAAATATCGAACGCTAGTTAGAAAAGGCAATCGCCTCAGAAGCTGATCAAAGTTCTGTAGGTTTCACGCAGTGGATTCAAGCATCCTCTTACGATTTATGGTAAACACTTTGCAATTCAATTTAATTTGGAAATATGCTAAAAAACTTATATGAAACATATTGACTCCAGGACAAAAGCTTTACTCATTTCCCCACAACACACAATTCTGGACACCACAAACTGTATGGAATATCATTTCCATATAATGGGGAAACGAAAACGAGAAAAAAAAAAAAACAAAATGGAAACCCTTGATATTCATTTATAATTGTTAACATCTCCAACAACGAGCATTTGGCTCTTAATTAAATTGTAAATACAGGTGGTTTATGTGGTTATACAGACAGAGAACACACCGAAAACACACACACAGACAGACAGGTAGTCGGATATAAGGAATGAATGCAGAAAATGTGTTACACATTTTCACATGTGAAAATGTGCAGAGGTCTTCCGCCAATTGCACTGCAGTATTGTAAGCAAAACAAAAAAAGCAATTTTACAAACCATAATAGTGTTGGCATTCTCTCAAGTAGAAATAAAATAGCAAATCTAATATAAATGAAATTGCATTGAATTGCATTTCATTAACAGGCAAGGAATCTGAAAGAATGCAAATTAAATTTTCAATAAAACTTCAACCACTCTATGATGGGGTGGGAAATGAATTAAAGTATCAAGAAAATGATATTATAGAAATGCAAACATACACTGAAAAAACACATAAATATTTTTTTTTTTTTTATTTGTTGAAGAAAATTTTATAATTTGAAAGAAAAAATTGGAGTTCAACATTGCAAGAATGTCGTTAGTGACATACGAAGTTCATGATGGACGCATTTGTAGTAAAATTTATAAATTTAAAGAAATAATGAACTATTTTCTGAGAAATAAGAATTTAGTAAATCTTTATGCTTAATTTATGTATAATTTTTTCCCGTTTTTTAGTTAACGTACGCAAAAAATTATTAGAGTAAAGAAAACTTTCTCGAAACATAATAATTCCATGAACTAAAATAAAGTTAAATTGGCTTTAGGGAAATAGAGTGTTCACTTTTTTTTGAGTGTAGGTAGTTAGGTGGATAGTGATAGTTTGAGTTTTAAATAAATTCAATAGTATCGATAAACCAAAGTGTATGTAATTTTCTTTGATATCATTGCTATATTGCTAGAAGAAAAACAAATAAAAATTCCAAAAGGTTAGCTCCAAAGAAGCGGAGAATTGAAGTAAGAATACTTTTAAGAAACAATTCTCTTTTAAATTTGAATTTTGCGTTCTTGATACCAAGAAACAAATTTTAATCAATTCGCTTTTTTTAATTTTTTTTTCATATGCTATCAAAGTTCTTGAAAAATTTGTTAAAGACAATTAAGATATTCAAATTCAGATTCGAGTTCGAGTTGTTGGATGTAAAAAAAACATCTTTAAAATAAAGCATTTTTGAACGTTTTTTTACTTTGGAATAAAGCTACAAAAAGTCGAAAAATTTAAAAAGGATTTCATTAATTTTTGCACCTTCCACCATAGGAAGGGTGTATATTAACTTTGTCATTGCGTTTGTATTCAGAAAAAAAAGTAGTTAAAGTAACGCTAAATTTAACTTATTTTTATTGGAAAACAAGTAAGTAAAGTAGAAAGTCGGGCGGGACCGACTATATCATACCCTAAACCACCATTACAGAATTAGTAATCATAAGCATTTGTGGGGTAACATATAGGTCTGGGAGATAAACCGCAGTTGCATATTTAAGAAAATTAAGGGGTACATGTCTATGGGTGCTTTGTGTCAATCTAACTAGAGCTCATAGTCAATGTTGCCAGGGAAAATGTTCGGTTTACCCTACAAGGACAAAAAAAGTTCCCTACTTTTCTATACATTCCCAAACAATTTTCCCTACAATATTTTTCGTTAAATTTAAAAAATTTTACAAAACAAAAATGGTTCTAAGTACTTTATTATCTTAAAACATGAATATGAAACGTATTTAACTTAGAATATAAATTTGTATTACCACAGCGGTTGCCACAGTTGGTAGAATTCTACCCAAGTTAGTAATCTTTTTTGTTAAATCTCTATAAAAATAAAATTTTGGAAAAAGTTTCTATAAACAAATATTTGCGAGAAATTTTCTATAGAAATAAAATTTTGACAATAAATTCTATAGAAATAACATTTTGAGAAAAAATTCCACAGAAATAAAATTTTGAGAAAATTTTTTTATAGAAATAATATTTAAAAAAAAAAATCTATAGAAATACAATTTTGACAAAATGTTCTATAGAAATAAAAGTTGACAAAATTTTCTACAGTAATAAAGTTGACCATACATTGTTAAAGATCAAGCTTGCCGGCTTCTAATTTCCTCCTCTAGAGCCACCAAAATGTAAAAATTATTACAAATTGTGTTGAGAGAAAATGTCCTACATTGTGTCCCTACGTCCATACAACACGCTAAATATTAGAAAAACCCTACATATAGGGAATTTCCCCTACTTCTAGCAACACTGGCTGTGTTGATATTGCACCTACGGAGTTAGTATGCCACTAATATTGAGCCCATTATTAAAAAAAAAAGAGAAAATCGTTAAATTAGTGTGGGTAATAAATACAAATTTGTAAAAATCGAGCAATATTCTTATGTAAGAGCTACAAGTACGTATAAGTACGATCGACTAGTACATCAAAATTTGAAATTTGAGTACCATTGGTTAATAAATAAGAGTACTATGGCCAAATTTGGGAAAATCGAGCGATGCATATATATGGAAGCTATATCTAAATCTGAACCAATTTGCATAATATTTTGCGGGTTTGATTAATACCACAAGAGGTTACCTTGTGCAAGATTTGAGTAAGATCAGTTAAGAAATGAGGCCTGTATGGTCAAACATAAGGTTATTAGGGGCGAATTTTTCAAAATCGGGTGATACATATATGGGAGCTATATCTACATCTGAACCGATTTCGATGAAATTTTGCACATATAGTTAGTACTATAGAGGACTGGATCTAGCCAACTTTTAGTAAGATCGGTTAATAAATAAGGGTTCTATGGCCAAATTTGGGAAAATCGGGCTATACATATATATGGGAGCTATATCTAAATCTGAACCGATTTCGATAATTTTTTGCATATATAGTAAGTGCTATAGAAGACTACATTTAGCCAAATTTGAGTAAGATCGGTTGATAAATAAGGGTTTTATGGCCAAATTTAGAAAAATCGGGCGGTACATATATATGGGAGCTATAGCTAAATCTGAACCGATTTCGATGATTTTTTGCACTATAGTTAGTGCTATAGAAGATTATATTTAGCCAACTTTGAGTTGAGATCGGTTTATAAATAAAGGTTTTGTGGCCAAATTTGGGAAAATGGGGCGATACATATATATGAGAGCTATATCTAAATCTGAACCGATTTGGATGAAATTTTGCAGAGTTGAAGGGCGATGGAAAAGATTACCTTTGGCCAAATTTGGTGACGATCCGTTTGAAAAAAAGCGCAACGTGACCCCATTTGTCTAAATCGGGCGATACCGAGCTATATCTAAATTTGATCCGATTTCTTCCAAATTCAATAGCGTTCGTCCTTGTGCCCAAATAACTCCCTGTACCAAATTTCATCAAAATCGGTTAATAATTGCGACCGGAATCCTGTGAACAACAAATACATGGACAGACGGACGGACGGACACCAAGCGCTAGATCGACTCAGGAGGTGATTATGAGTCGGTCGGTATATATTTTATGGGGTCTAAAATCAATATTTTCTGGTAGGAACATTTTTTGGCCGATCAAACTTATTATACCCTGACCACTATGTGGTTTAGGGTATAAAAATATTTGCTTGTAGTTAAATTTTATTATTTTTATCGAAATTTTCCACAGCTTAATGAAATCCTACTTTTTTAAGTATGTCTCAAAAATTTAACGTGAGTATAAAGTTCAATGACCGTCCGCATAAGTTCAATATGAACTAAAACAAATGAAAATTTTCGAACGATTCCCAAAAATAGTAAGAATGAACTATGGTATGGTTAAAATGGTCATGATTTGGCGCCAATGCTTTTCCTCTTTACTTTTAGTTAATTTTTTCTTTTATGAGATGATGTAATTTCGTAAACTGCAGTTAAAAAGAACAAAAGGGCATTAAAATTTTCTTGTTTTAACAACGCTTTGTGGAAATCTCAAAATGAGGAGTAAAATTTACTTCAATTTTCGTGGGTGGTAATTCATTCTTCCTATAAAACAGTTCACTTTTTTTCGGTCTAACACATAGAAATATTGTTGTAAGACCCCATTAAGTACATAGTCTCGGTTATGGTGAAATTCTGAGTCGATCTAAGCATGTCCGTAAGTCAGTCCGTCTGGTGAAATCACCCTAACTTCCGAACGAAACAAGCTATCGACTTTAAACTTGGCATAAGTACTTGTTATTGATGTAGGTCGGATGGTATTGCAAATGTGCCATATTGGACCACTTTTACGTATAGCCCCCACATAAACCGACCCCCAGATTTGGCTTGCGGAGCCTTTTGGAGAAGCAAATTTCATATGATCCGGTTGAAATTAGGTCTACAACAACCATGCAAAAATTGGCCCATATCGGTCCACATTTATATATAGCCCCCATATAGACTGATCCCCAGATTTGACCTCCGGAGCCTCTTGGAGGAGCAAAATTCATCCGATCAGGTTGAAATTTGGTACGTCGTGTTAGTATATGGTCTCTAATAACCATGTAAAATTGGTCCATATCGGTCTATAGTTATATATAGTCGATCCCCAATCACAAAAAAATTGGTCCATATCGCCAAAAATAATCTACTAAAATTTTATTTCTATAGAAAATTTTGTCAAAATTTTATTACTATAGAAAAATTTGTGAAAATTTTATTTCTATAGAAAAATTTGTGGAAAATTTTGTGAAATTTTATTTCTATGGTAAATTTTGTCAAAATTTTATTTCTATAGAAAATTTTGACAAAATTTTATTTCTATAGAAAAATTTGTGCAAATTTTATTTCTATAGAAAATTTTGTCAAACTGAATTATATACATATTTAATAGACCTTTTTTTGTTAGGCTTTCATCGGCAATTTTTAAAAAAAGAAAAAAAAATTGTTAAAAAAATTCTCATTTGGCAATGCACCGATGGCTAAGCCAAATGATCTCTTTTCCACAAAGTCCCATGTGTCCATTAAAGAACTGTAGACGTTTTCAACATCCTACCGATAAAAAGCTGAGAAATATGTAAATTAAAAAAAAAAAACTTTTTTTAATACATGTCCCCAATTTGGGGATTTGGGGATTTGTGATAAAAATTTTGGGAATGGTATATTCAGCAATATATCTTAAAATAACGCAATGTAGACCATAATGATATTGCAATGGGTTCAAAAGTTATATAGGTTTCAATTCATATTTTTAATTACCAAAAATGGTATTTTTTACTAAAAATTGTTCCTTGCCCCCAAATCCATCAAATTGAGACATTTTTGTTTTTCTCGATTTCATTGTAGGAAAGTCCTCTCAAATACCTTTCCAATGATAAATTATAATCATACCGTTGCTTAGAAAAATTCGCCAAAGATTGGCACTAAACCTCACTAACTCTGATGAAAAAGTGAATTTCTGTAAATGTACGTTTATATGGTGGCTATACCAAAATCTGATCCGATTTCAACAAAAGATATTATTAAGTGTACTCTTTAAAAATACTATTAAGTGTACTCTTACAGATACTATTAAGTGTACTCTTTATGCAAAATTTGAAGCAAATCCGAGTAAAATCCTGGCTTCTGGGGCCATAAAAGTGTATATCGATCATAAGATATCGAAAATGTAGAACCACAAAGTGATGCAGGGTATAATATAGTCGGCCCCGCCCGACTTTAGACTTTCCTTATTTGCTTTTTGCTTAAAAAATCTGGCAAGAAAGAGGGGTTTATCTTCTTCCTTAAACTAAAGTGATCAATTCCATAAATTAACTGAAACGGTTGCTCTAAACTAACTTCAAATTGTATGGAATTTTTTCAGAAAGATTATCTCATTCTCTTATCCAGCAAAATGTTATTTTCCTTAAAGGTACAACATTTTTAACAAGTAGTCTCTCAGTTATAAACAAGTATGTACGGCCGTAAGTTCGGCCAGGCCGAAGCTTATGTGCCCTCCACTACACGGATGAAAAAGACTGTTTTTCATATGTTTGGCTATAAACATTATATGTTTGGAACACAAATTTTTAAACACAATATTTTTGAGTGCTAGCATATAATGTTCATAAACTAGCATAACATGTTTGGGACATATATGTTAGAACATATTATGTTTGGGACATAAAATGTTTGTAAATATAATATGCTTGGATGCAAACATATATTAATTTAGAAATAGCGTATAAACATATATGTGTTTAGTAGTTTGGAGCGCTATTTAACAGGGAGCGATATTGAATTAAGTTGGTGGTTGTTGCTTGTTATTACAAAATTAACATTTTATTTTCCCTTGGGCAATTGATCAGCTACTTCTTTGATCCTTACAAACTGTGTGGTCCGCTGTTCAAATCCCCGTCCGGTAAAAGGTAAAATTAAAATAAAAAAAATCATAAAATTGAATAATTTCTTCTACAATGTTTGTATTACAGAAAAAGGTGCTAAGAACTAAAAAATCTCGTGGAAGTGAGAAAAATGTGAGGGAATATACAATTAGGCAGAAACAAAATTTTGAGCATTCAGGTCGAAAACCTATGTTGTTAGCACCTATATTACCTGTTTATTTTCATAGTTCATTATGATTGTAAATATATAAATAAGTAAATAAAATTTTGAGCACAATATTGTTTGGGAGAATATTTTTTAAGCATATAATATTTTTGGGTGCAAAATGCTTCCAAACATATTATATGTTCACATAATAACATATTGTTTTTTGGAAGACAACATTATTGAATTTGGATGCAATAATACAAAATGTTTGGAACTTAGACTACCCAAACATATATTGTTTAGACCAATATGCTTTCAAACATATTATATATTGGAAGAGATCAAACATATAAATGTTAGGGCAATACCCAAAAATGTATATGCTTGAAGCAAAATATGTTTGGGAGTATATGTTACAGAAGCGATTTTTTGTGAGGGTGCATGGATTGCGTAGAAAGACTGTAATCCACAATCGAATTACTTGGGTTGCGGTAACACTTGCCGATGTCAAGGTATCTTAAAACTTCCTAACACCGTAATATATACCACATAGTCCATACGTGGTATATATTAAACTAAAAAAGGCCGATTAAATACGTATATAATTAAGTTTAAAGTTTCTATAGAAATAAATTTTTGACAAAATAAAGTTTTGACAACATTTTCTATAAAAGTAATATTTGGAAAAAATTTTCTATAGAAATAAAATTTGGAAAATATTTTCTATAGAACTAAAATTTTGACAAAATTTTCTATAGAAATAAAATTGTGACAATGTTTTCTATAAAAATAAAATTTTGGTAGATTATTTTTGGCTCGAGTGGCAACCATGAATATGAACCGATATGGACCGCAAGCCAAATCGGGGGATCGGTTTATATGGGGGCTATATGTTATTATGGACCGATATGGACCAATTTTTGCATGGTAGTTAGAGACCATATACTAACACCATGTACCAAATTTCACCCGGATCGGATGAAATTTGCTTCTCTTAGAGCAATCGCAAGCCAAATTTGGGGGTCCGTTTATATGGGGGCTATACGTAAAAATGGACCGATATGGCCCATTTGCAATACCATCTGACCTACATCAATAACAACTACTTGTGCCAAGTTTCAAGTCGATAGCTTGTTTCGTTCGGAAGTTAGCGTGATTTCAACAGACGGACGGACGAACGGACATGCTCAGATCGACTCAGAATTTCACCACGACCCAGAATATATATAATTTATGGGGTCTTAGAGCAATATTTCGATGTGTTACAAACGGAATGACAAAGTCAATATATACCCCCATCCTATGGTGGAGGGTATACAAAAATCGATTCATCCCCATTTTCATGAAGCTCCGTTAGTGTTATGTTAGCTAACTAACTTTTAAACCGTGATATCTACATATCTGTCATCTTGCCTATATATTCCATATGCCAGTTAGAAACTGCTGAAAATGTTTCAGTTAAAGTTAACCGGAGAAAAGATATTTCCATTTTTCTTTAACTGCCAGTTAAAGCCTAACGGAGCTACATGAAAATGGCCGTCAGTGGATGATATAACCCAGAAACTAATTCCTATCTTTTTAATTAGCAATTACATTAAATGACAATATATTAACTGGAAAACCAATGAGAAAATTCTACCATATTCTATGGTGTTTGAATTAAAAACAAACTAAATAAATTCACTTTACAGACCAATACAAAAACAAAACTAAGAAGCATCCATTAAAATTCACTGACACACCACTACCACTACCACCACAATCACAATCAACCCCAGGCCATTTAACATTGAGACATCATTACTTGTCATATTTATATTCTATAAAATTCCCCTTAGCGCTGAATAATCTTTAGTGGGTAGTCGTCGCTGTGGGGCATTGGGGCCGAAGGCATAGGAAATACTAAAATCCAATGTTAATAGACTTAAGGCTAAAAATTACTGGGGAACCATTTATCATAATAAATGATAAGCGAATACAAAAACCCATCGGAGGCGAGTACATAAAGAAGACAACCATATCCGTAATTAAGGCAAATCGATCAAGGTCGACCTTGAGTTAGCGAGCAAATCACTACAATGGCCATGAAAATGATGGGGAAGATAAACATTTTTCGTTTTGCAATCACTTCAAATTAGTTTAGCGTATATTTAATAATTTGTAGTAATATTAAGTCCAGGAAAAGCTTGTTCGTCATCAATTTTACAGGGCATCTACATTGTATTAATGTTGCTGGTGCTATAATAAGATTGTCATTTCATTTCTTAGACCAAGGAAAATATGGTTTTTGGACACAAAATTAATATATTGTGTACAGTATGTATTCTGGGAACATAGTTGGATAATATATGTTAATGACATCATCTTTGAGTGACGAGAGTAATTGGTCAGAGGGTCTGGAGGAATTCAGTTTAAACTTAGATTAAATGTGTACTGAGGTATACTTATGGAAAAATGGAACTTAGGATGAAAACCCTACAAATCCTTTGCTTTGCTTTGCTTCTTTTAAGAGATAAGAAGATTCCAAAATGAAGACGAATGAAGAGATGTTATACAGCTTGTTTTTTCTTCCTATGAGGTTGTTTTTTATACCCACCACCATAGAATGGTGATGGGGGTATAATATGTTTGCCATTCCGTTTGTAACACATCGAAATAAAAGCATGACAGTGTCTGTCTGTTTTAATCATGATACAGTCTTCAATAATGGCGCTCTCGTCCTGAAATTTAGCACAAATTCGTCTTTTGTCTGCACGCAGGCCAAGTTCGAAGATGGCATACATCGGTCCAGGTTTTGATATAGCTGCCATATAAACCGACCCCCGATTTGGGGTTTTTAGCTTCCAGAAACCGTGGTTTTTATTCCCTTAGCCTGAAATTGGAAATCTAGGCGTATTTTAGGATCATAAATAGGTGTGTCAAAAATGATGGGTATAGGTCCATGTTTTGGTATAGCCCTATATAGACCGATCTCCCGATTTTACTTCTTGGGCTTCTGGAAACGTATTTTCTATTCGATTTGCTTGATATTGAAATATGGGGGTAATTTAGGACCACAAATTTTATCCGATATGCCTGAAATTAGAAATTTAGAGGTATTTTCCAAAAAAAAATCTGCTAAAGATGGTGTGTATCGATACATGTTTTGCTATTTACCTCATATAGACCGATCTCCAGATTTGGTTTAGGGTATGATATAGTTGGACCCGCCCGACTTTCTACTTTACTTCGTCGATCTGAGCTTGTCCGTCCGTCCATCCGTCTGTTGAAATCACGCTAACTTCCGAACGAAACAAGCTATCGACTTGACACTTGGCACAAGTAGTTGTTATTGTAGGTTGTTATGTGTAGGTATATGTAGGTCGGATGGTATTGCAAATGGGCCATATCGGTCCACTATTACGTATAGCCCCCATATAAACGGACCCCCAAATTTGGCTTGCGATTGCTCTAAGAGAAGCCAATTTCATCCGATCCGGCTGAAATTTGATACATGGTGTTAGTATTGCAGAAATTGGTCCATTTCGGTCCATAATTACATATAGCCCCCATATAAACTGACCCCCCGATTTGGCTTGCGGAACCTCTAAGAGAACCAAATTTGATCCGATCCGGCTGAAATTTGGTATATGGTGTTGGTATATGGTCTCTAACAACCATGCAAAAATTGGTCCACATCGGTCCATAATTATATATAGCCCCCATATAAACCTATCCCACGATTTGGCTTGCGGAGCCTCAAAGAGAAGCATGTTTCATCCGATCCGTCTGAAATTTGGTACATGGTGTTGGTATATGTTCTCTAATGACCATGCAAAAATTGGTCCACATCGGCCCGTCCGCCTGTTGAAATCACGCTAACTTCCGAACGAATTAAGCTATCGACTTGACACTTGGCACAAGTAGTTGTTATTGATGTAGGTCGGATGGTATTGCAAATGGGCCATATCGGTCCACTTTTACGTATAGCCCCCATATAAACGGACCCCCAAATTTGGCTTGCGATTGATCTAAGAGAAGCAACTTTCATCCGATCCGGCTGAAATTTGGTACATGGTGTTAGTATATGGTCTCTAACAACCATGCAAAATTGGTCCATATCGGTCCACTCTTACGCATAGCCCCCTTATAAACGGACCCCCAAATTTGGCTTGCGATTGCTCTAAGAGAAGCACATGTCATCCGATCCGGCTGAAATTTGGTGTATGGTGTTAGTATGTGGTCTCTAACCACCGTGCAAAAATTGGTCCATATCGGCCCACTTTTACGTATAGCCCCCATATAAATGGACCCCCAAATTTGGCTTGCGATTGTTCTAAGAGAAGCAAATGTCATCCGATCCGGCTGAAATTTGGTACATGGTGTTAGTATGTGGTCCCTAACCACCATGCAAAAATTGGTCCATATCAGTCCACTTTTACGTATAGTCCTCATATACACGGACCCCCAAATTTGGCTTGTGATTGCTCTAAGAGAAGCAAATGTCATCCGATCCGGCTGAAATTTGGTATATGGTGTTAGTATGTGGTCTCTAACTACCATGCAAAAATTGGCCCATATCGGTCCACTTTTACGTATAGCCCCCATATAAACGGACCCCCAAATTTGGCTTGCGATTGCTCTAAGAGAAGCAAATTCCATCCGATCCGGCTGTAATTTGGTACATGGTGTTAGTATATGGTCTCTAACAACCATGCAGAAATTGGTCCACATTGGTCCATAAACCGATCCCCCGATTTTGCTGGCGGAGCCTCTAAGAGAAGCAAA
This sequence comes from Haematobia irritans, assembly GCF_050003625.1. NCBI lineage: Eukaryota > Metazoa > Arthropoda > Insecta > Diptera > Muscidae > Haematobia > Haematobia irritans. Next base: position 159,554,312 of record NC_134397.1, on the reverse strand, counting down.
TTTCATCCGATCCGGCTGAAATTTGTATATATTCTCTAATGACCATGCAAAAATTGGTCCACATCGGCCCATAATAATATATAGCCCCCATATAAACCGATCCCCAGATTTGACATCCGGAGCCTCTTAGAGGAGCAAAAGTCATCCGATCCGATTGAAATTTGGTACGTGGTGTTAGTATATGGTATCTAACAAACACGCAAGAATTGTTCCATATCGGTCCATAATTATATATAGCCCCCATAAAAACCGTTCCCCAGATTTGATCTCCGGAGCCTCTTGGAGAAGCAACGTTCATCCGATCCGGTTGAAATGTGCATCGTGGTGTTAGTATAAGGCCGCTAATAACCATGCCAAAATTGGTCCATATCGGTCTATAGTTATTTATAGCCGATCCCCAATCACACAAAAATTGGTCCATATCGGTTCATAACATGGTTGCCACTCGAGCCAAAAATAATCTACCAAAATTTTATTTTTATAGAAAACATTGTCAAAATGTAATTTCTATAGAAAATTTTGTCAAATTTGATTTCTTTAGAAAATTTTGTCAAAATTTGATTTCTATAGAAAATTTTGTCGAAATTTTATTTCTATAGAAAATTTTGTCAAAATTTTATTTCTATAGAAAATTTTGTCAAAATTTTATTTCTATAGAAAATTTTTTCCAAATTTTACTTCTATAGAAAATGTTGTCAAAATTTTATTTCTATAGAAACTTTAAACTTAATTATATACGTATTTAATCGGCCTTTTTTAGTTTAATATATACCACGTATGGACTATGTGGTATATATTACGGTGTTAAGAAGTTTTAAGATACCTTGCCATCGGGAAGTGTTACCGCAACCCAAGTAATTCGATTGTGTATGACAGTCTTTAGTAAAGGGTGATTCTTTTGAGGTTAGGATTTTCATGCATTAGTATTTGACAGATCACGTGGGATTTCAGACATGGTGTCAAAGAGAAAGATGCTCAGTATGCTTTGACATTTCATCATGAGTAGACTTACGATCTGCCACAACGTCGAATTTTCAGTGAATGGGCCCTAGAAAAGTTGGCAGAAAATCCGCTTTTTTATCGACAAATTTTGTTCAGCGATGAGGCTCATTTCTGGTTGAATGGCTACGTAAATAAGCAAAATTGCCGCATTTGGAGTGAAGAGCAACCAGAAGCCGTTCAAGAACTGCCCATGCATCCCGAAAAATGCACTGTTTGGTGTGGTTTGTACGCTGGTGGAATCATTGGACCGTATTTTTTCAAAGATGCTGTTGGACGCAACGTTACGGTGAATGGCGATCGCTATCGTTCGATGCTAACAAACTTTTTGTTGCCAAAAATGGAAGAACTGAACTTGGTTGACATGTGGTTTCAACAAGATGGCGCTACATGCCACACAGCTCGCGATTCTATGGCAATTTTGAGGGAAAACTTCGGAGAACAATTCATCTCAAGAAATGGACCGGTAAGTTGGCCACCAAGATCATGCGATTTGACGCCTTTAGACTATTTTTTGTGGGGCTACGTCAAGTCTAAAGTCTACAGAAATAAGCCAGCAACTATTCCAGCTTTGGAAGACAACATTTCCGAAGAAATTCGGGCTATTCCGGCCGAAATGCTCGAAAAAGTTGCCCAAAATTGGACTTTCCGAATGGACCACCTAAGACGCAGCCGCGGTCAACATTTAAATGAAATTATCTTCAAAAAGTAAATGTCATGGACCAATCTAACGTTTCAAATAAAGAACCGATGAGATTTTGCAAATTTTATGCGTTTTTTTAAAAAAAAAAGTTATCAAGCTCTTAACAAATCACCCTTTAGAAGTTTCTACGCAATCCATGGTGAAGGGTACATAAGCTTCGGCCTAGCCGAACTTACGGCCGTATATACTTGTTTTTTTTACTAACTTTGTGTTCCACCCTAGTGCATTAGCCGACTTAAATTTTAAGTCTATAGATTTTGTAGAAGTCTATCAAATTCTGTCCAGATCGAGTGATATTTAAATGTATGTATTTGAGACAAACCTTTATATATAGCACCCAACACAATTGACGGATGTGATATGGTATCGAAAATTTAGATCTACAAAGTGGTGCAGGGCCCGCCTGACTTTAGACTTTCCTTACTTGTTTTTACAAGCAGCGTGCTCTGCTCCAGGGTATTAGCCTATTTAAATTTTAACTTTAGAGATTTTTCTCAAATCGATTCAGATTTAAATATATGTGTACGGGGATGTTAACCCTCTAATGCCCCATTTTTTTGCAAGCTGATTAAATTTTCAATGTTAACGACACAAAATCAAGAGAACTAAGCAAGAAAAATTTATACGGTAAAATTCAGCATATGCTGCAAAGCCTCTTGAATAGTTTCAAGTAAGTTTTCTTTTTATTTTGCCGATTTTTGTTGTCTTAAGGTGTGTTTTACTAAAAGCTTCCTTATTAAATGAAGTCCGCCTAAAGGCGGGCTTGGGCATTAGAGGGTTAAGCTTTGTATATAACAACCAACAAATTTGAAGGATTTGATATAATATCGACTCCACAGCCCTGGTTATCAGTGAATAAAATTTTTTGGTCAGTTGTAAATTTTTATATCCCGAGAATAAATCAGTATTAATAAAATTCCATGCCTTATTCTAATTAATTAACTATTTCTAACTGCTTTCTGTTTGGGATTTTTTACAAGTAAATTTATTATTTTACACAGAAATTAAACTTAATGGAAATAAAATGGCTAAACTAAATTGAAAAACATTTTTTCCTTTAGTTTCGAAGGCATTTTTCTGGATTTTTCCAATTTAGTGTGGTAGTGGTGTACAATGTTTTAATACAATTGTAGAAATAAATTCTATTGATTCCAAGAATTTTCAATTTATAAATATCGTAAAACTTATAAATTCAAATTTGTCTCTTACTCTTTGAACTATTTACACTCAATATAGTTTGCCAAATCATTATGTATCATTTCATTTAATTTAGGTTAGTACTGGTAAAGATGAATTTTCATTCAATTTCTAAAAGAAAAATATTTATATTTGTTTTATCCAAAAAGCACATCTGTACTTTAGTTTTCTTTGAATTGAATTCGCTTACACATAGACCGACATAGCCATAGACACAGACTCATACACTTCAAATGTCTAGGGTATACTTATGTCTTAGCTATCTCGAGCACTTGGTATCTTGAGACCTATTTTTGCTGACATATTTTTGATGACACATAGAAGGGCCCCAAAGGAGAAGACGATCTTTGTGATTTTGTTCTTGTTGAACGTTGATACTACTTTGTGATTTTTCCACCCACCTACCTACCTATGTACCTTTCGTCTCGGATTTAACAAACTTAAAGGAAACTTCTATGACGAACACTAAGAACCACACGTACAAAATTACATGATGGAAGAAAAGTTGAAATGAATGAATTGCCATGTTTATGTGGTTACCGGATTTAAGGGAACATTTATCAAAGTACTATTCTACTTAAATAAATTAATTTTACCATTCTCATCTTGTGTTCTGGCATAGCATCTTCTTCAGTAACCAATGAAAGTCTTATTAATTATATTTAATGGTTTTGAGAAGAAAAGAAATATGTCTTAGTAAAGTGTTTGCGATAACACATCTAAGATGGAAACATAATTGAATAAAAGTGGAAAAATATTAGATTAAACGATTCATTTAGCACGCAAAAACACCTATTATAATTATGGAAAAAGCCCCCACATGATCACACTTGCACAATAAGTTTTAATCCTGGCCGTTATTGGTTGGACTGAGTAATTATGAATGATTTTGATAATCACTGTTAGGCATTGGAACTGAATCAAAATGTAAACTTTTTGACCTTTTTTAGAAAGAATATTGAGATAATATGAAATATAATGCAACCAAATTTTTGGGACATGGAATTTATACAACTTTACGGACAAATTTCTTTTAAATAAAGAACTTTTCATCGAAAAAGTCTTATCTAATCAAACTTTGACTCTTTGTTTTTATAATTATATTGAATCATTTTGGGTAACTACCATTTGCCACTTTTCTATATTATTCCATCAGTGTAAAACTTTCGCGGTTTCTCGGTGAATAACTGTGACAAGTAATTTTCGCAGGCTTATCTTAAAGCCAACTTTACACCATTAACCCTCTAATGGCCAAGGAAACTTTTAGTAAAACACACCTTAAGACAACAAAAATGGGCAAAATAAAAAGAAAACTTACTTGAAACTATTCAAGAGGCTTTGCAGCATATGCAGAATTTTACCGTATAAATTTTTCTTGCTTAGTTCTCTTGCTTTTGTGTCGTTAACATTGAAAATTTAATCAGCTGGCAAAAAAATTGGGGCATTAGAGGGTTAAGGGAGTTCCGCAGAGACTGAAAAAAAAGCAGTCCGATGGTACGAGGCCTGTGCCTTATGGTGGATGCATTTTAAAGTCATCAACCATGTTTGTGAAAGACTAAACCCTTTATGTTTCAACCTTAGACCAGGCTAGAAGAGGTCATAGTTGATTTTTATGCATTCCCACCTAGTACTCAATATGAACTTCTTCTCTACTCTCTCTCTCTCATTGTAATATTTGCTCATAAGTTACCATAACTTAATTACTTCACTTCGATTTAACACTTCAACCTGGTAAGCAGCAGCGATCCTAGAATGAAACTCTGTAACTTTAACTTTACTGTAACTCTGTACTTTGAATCTGAAACCTGTTCTGGTATTTTCGGAAGTAAGAGTACAGATATATAAGCAGGCACAGTATGCTTTCTCAGAAGCATCACAGAATCCGTGCATTTCAACTTGTCTGTCGGGTGAGTATCCTGAGCCATCGTGAAATTCTGATTGATTCAATGACCGGAAAATTCAAAATAAAGCAGTTCCATTTCTGGAATGAATGTGTTTTGATCTCTTCGTCCCAGTCAGTTCCGTCAATCCATAATTGCTGTAGCAACATTTTCGCTGCAACAATTATTGGTCATAACCAAACTGCGGGATCGAAGATTTTTGCGACTATTGACAAGATCTTTCTTTTGGTTAACGGACCAGGAGGAATATATTAAAACGAGTCAGTCATCGCATTCCATCGAATGCCCAATGTTTTAGTATCACTTGTATCCTCTAGTTTTAAAAAATCTTCGTTTAGAAGATCCTCGGGGCAATGTGTTGCAACGATTGAATGACCACCAGAAAGAACATCATCGACGTATATCTGATGTTGCAGTATTGACGAGGCATTTGGGTGAGTATCTTTGGCGTCTTTGCTCAATTGAAGCGACGTTCGGATTGCTAAATATGTTACAGGTTTTTATTCAAGATTGCTGGTGCTTACCAGGTTGAAGTGTTAAATCGAAGTGAAGTAATTAAATTATGGTAACTTATGAGCAAATATTACAATCAGAGAGATAGTATAATTGAGTTGGAGTGAGACAACTAGGGCTTAAAGTATAAAAATTAAAGTTATTTAAAGTAATCCAAGTTCTTAAATATACGTTTTAAAATAAAATTAGAAAATAAACTATGACTATTAAACTGGGTTTAACACTACACGGTTGAAAAAGACTGTTTTTCATATGTTTGGCTATAAACATTATATGTTTGGAACACAAATTTTTAAACACAATATTTTTGAGTGCAAGCATATAATGTTCATAAACTAGCATAACATGTTTGGGACATATATGTTAATATGTTAGAACATATTATGTTTGGGACATAAAATGTTTGTAAATATAATATGCTTGGATGCAAACATATATTAATTTAGAAATAGCCTATAAACATATATGTGTTTAGTAGCTTGGAGCGCTATTTAACAGGGAGCGATATTGAATTAAGTTGGTGGTTGTTGCTTGTTATTACAAAATTAACATTTTATTTTTCCTTGGGCAATTGATCAGCTACTTCTTTGATCCTTACAAACTGTGTGGTCCGAATCCCCGTCCGGCAAAAGGTAAAATTAAAATAAAAAACAAGTACATACGGCCGCAAGTTCGGCCAGGCCGAATCTTATGTACCCACCACCATGGATTGCGTAGAAACTTCTACGAAAGACTGTGATTTAGTCCATACATGGTATATATTAGACAAAAAAGTTATGTATAGTTAAGTCTACAAATAATTACGAATCGGCTTTTTGTACGTAGAGAGCCAGAATTGAAATATGGGGGTCGCTTATATGGGGGCTATATACAATTATGAACTTGATATGGACCAATTTTTGTGTGATTGGGGATCGATTTATCTGAGGGCCATATATAACTATAGACCGATATGGACCTAGTTAGGCATGGTTGTTAACGACCATATACTAGCACAATGTACCAAATTTCAACTCACTCGGATGAAATTTGCTCCTCCAAGAGGTTCCAAAACCAAATCTCGGGATCGGTTTATATGGGGCTATGTACGATTATGGACTGATATGTACCACTTTTGGCATGGTTGTTAAATATCATATACTACCACCACGTACCAAATTTCAAGCAGATCGGAAGAATGTTGCTTATCCAAAAGGCACCGGAGGTCAAATCTGGGGATCGGTTTATATGGGAGCAATATATAATTATGGACTGATAGGAACCAATTCCTGCATGGTTGTTGGATACCATATACTAACATCACGTACCAAATTTCAACCGAATGGCAAGAATTTTGCTCTTCCATGGGGCTCTGGAGGTCAAATCTGGGGATCGGTTTATATGGGGCCTATATATAATTATGGACCGATATCGATCAATGTTTGCATGGGAGTTTGAGGCCATATATTAACACCACATACCAAATTTCAACTGAATCAGATGAATTTTGTTCTTCCAAGAGGTTCCGGAGGTCAAATCTGGTGATCGGTTTATATGGGGGCTATATATAATTATGAACCGATGTGGACCAATTTTTGCATGGTTGCTATAGACCATATACTAACATCACGTACAAAATTTCAGCCGGATCGGATGAAATTTGCTTCTCTTAGCGGCCTCGGAAACCAAATCGGGGGATCGGTTTATATGGGGGCTACATATAATTATGGACCGATGTCGACCAATTTTTGCATGGTTGTTAGATACCATATACTAACACCATGTACCAAATTTCAGCTGGATCGGATGAAATTTGCTTCTCTTAGAGGCCTCGCAAGCCAAATCGGGCGATCGGTTTATATGGGGGCTATATATAATTATGAACCGATGTGGACCAATTTCTGCATGGTTGTTAGAGACCATATACTGACACCACGTACCAAATTTCAGTCGGATCGGATGAAATTTGCTTCTCTTAGGGGCCTCGCAAGCCAAATCGGGAGATCGATTTATATGGGGGCTATATATAATTATGGACCGATGTGGACCAATTTTTGCATGGCTGTTAGAGACCATACACTGACACCATGTACCAAATTTCAGCCGGATGGGATGAAATTTGCTTCTCTTAGGGGCCTCGCAAACCAAATCGGGGGATCGGTTTATATGGGGGCTATATATAATTATGGACCGATGTGGACCAATTTTTGCATGGTTGTTAGAGACCATATACTAACACCATGTACCAAAATTCAGCCGGATCGGATGAAATTTGCTTCTCTTAGAGGCCTCGCAAGTCAAATTTTGGGGCCCGTTTATATGGGGGCTATACGTAAAAGTGGACCGATATGGCCCATTTGCAATACCATCCGACCTACAGCAATAACAACTACTTGTACCAAGTTTCAAGTCGATAGCTTGTTTCGTTCGGAAGTAAGCGTGATTTCAACAGACGGACGGACGGACGGACGGACGGACGGACATGCTCAGATCGACTCAGAATTTCACCACGACCCAGAATATATATACTTTATGGGGTCTTAGAGCAATATTTCGATGTGTTACAAACGGAATGACAAAGTTAATATACCCCCCATCCTATGGTGGTGGGTATAAAAATCATAAAATTGAATAATTTCTTCTACAATGTTTGTATTACAGAAAAAGGTGCTAACAACTAAAAAATCTCGTGGAAGTGAGAAAGATGTGGGGGAATATACAATTGGGCAGAAACAAAATTTTGAGCATTCAGGTCGAAAACCTATGTTGTTAGCACCTACACTCAAAAAAAAGTGAACTCTCTATTTCACTAAAGCCATATTAACTTTATATTAGTTCATAGAATCATTATGTTTGGAAAAAGTTTATTTTAGTCAAATACTTTTTTTGCGTATGTTAGTTAAATGAACTAAAAAACGGGAAAAAGTTATACACAAATAAAGCATAAAGATTTCCTAATTTCGTATTTCTTACAAAATAGTTCATTATTTCTTTAAATTTGTAAATTTTACCAAAAATGTGTCCATCATGAACTTCGTATGTCACTAAAGACATTCTTGAAATTTTGAACTCCAAGATTTCTCTTAAAACTACAAAATTTTCTTTAACTACTGAAAAAATTTAGTTATGTTTAATAAACGGAAAATATTTACTTATTTTTGCCATATCGGAGTGATGCCAGCGCTTGTAATACCGTTTAGTTAAAATTTTCTAAAAAAGTTCCAAATTTTCTAAAATTAATCGAAAGTTATCTTTCCTGGTGGGTTCACTGTTTTTTCAGTGTATATTACCTGTTTATTTTCATAATTCATTATGATTGTAAATATATAAATAAATAAATAAAATTTTGAGCACAATATTGTTTGGGAGAATTTTTTTTAAGCATATAATATTTTCGGGTGTAAAATGCTTCCAAACATATTATATGTTCACATAATAACATATTGTTTTTTGGAAGACAACATTATTGAATTTGGATGCAAAAATACAAAATGTTTGGAACTTAGACTACCCAAACATATATTCTTTAGACCAATATGCTTTCAAACATATTATATATTGGTAGAGATCAAACATATAAATGTTTGGGCAATACCCAAACATATTTTGCTTCAAGCATATACATTATATTAATTTCCAATTAAAAAGTTAATTGAAGTTGAAAATTTTTTCAATTAATAAATTAATTGATACAATTAACTTTTTAATCATGATAGAAACATTAAGTTAATTAAGTCAATGATTGAAATTTTTAAAATGTTTAATTAAAAAATTAATTGATACAATTACCTTTTTAATCAAATTCGGAAGACTAATTCAGTTAAAAAAGTGCTGATTTTTTTTTACTTTTTTAATTAAAAATGTATTTCAAACAATCATTTGTTAATCCAAATAAAAACTCTAAGCCAATCTAACTAAGTAATTAAAAATAGTTACCTTTTTTAATTAATAAATTAATTGCGTTTTGCAATCAACATCAATTAAATTTTTAATTGAATCAATTAAAAAATTAATTGGATCAATTAATTTGGTGATTGAATCAGAGAAAAAATTTTTTGTGTGTATCTAGTAAGAGGAAACTAGCTACATGTAACGGAAGAGTCCAGAGTGAAGTAGGTTAGGCGTAGCGTGAAGCGAATGTCCACTTTTCGGGCATTCTTCTTAAATTCTTGGTTCGGATGTGAGAGGTTACTATTAAGGTATCTGGTGATGCCAGAACGTAGCTGGGATACACGATCTGGTCTCTCTGGGCAGCCGTCTATCATCGTCGCTGATAGCCAGAGACCGCCTTCTGAAACGCAGCCGTCTGCATGACCTCCAATTCCACTCTTAATGCCTCTGTCACTGTCATCACCTATCAAGTGATTAATTGATCGTGAGCGCCTTTCTAAATATTAACTTTATCATTCCGTTTGCAACACATCGAAATATTGCTCTAAGACCCCATAAGGTATATATATTCTGGGTCGTGGTGAAATTCTCAGTTGATATAAGCATGTCCGTCCGTCCGTCTGTTGAAATCACGCTAACTTCCGGACGAAACAAGCTACCGCCTTGAAACTTGGCACAATTAGTTATTATTGATGTAGGTCGGATGGTATTGCAAATGGGCCATATCGGACCACTTTTACGTATAGCCCCCATATAAACCGACGCTCAGATTTGGTTTGCAGAGCCTCTTGGAGTAGCAAAATTCATCCGATCCGGTTGAAACTTGGTACATGGTGTTAGTATATGGTCTCTGACAAGCATGCAAAAATTGGTTCACATCGGTCCGTAATTATATATAGCCCCCCTATAAACCGATCCCCAGATTTTACTTGCGGAGTCTCTAAGAGAAGCAAAATTCATCCGATCCGGTTGAAACTTGGTATATGATGTTAGTATATGGTCTCTAATAACCATGCAAAAATTGGTTCACATCGGTCCGTAATTATATATAGCCCCCCTATAAACCGATTCCCCTATTTGGCTTGCGGAGTCTCTAAGAGAAGCAAAATTCATCCGATCCGGTTGAAATTTGGAACATTGTGTTGGTATATGGTCTCTAACAACTATGCAAAAATTGGTCCACATCGGTCAATAATTATATATAGCCCCCCTATAAACCGATCCCCCGATTGGGCTTGCGGAGCCCCTTGGAAGAACAAAATTCATCCGATTCGGTTGAAATTTGGTACGTGATGTTAGTATATGGTATACAACAACCATGCAGGAATTGGTTCATATCAGTCCATAATTATATATAGCCCCCATATAAACTGATCCCCAGATTTGACCTCCAGTGCCTTTTGGAGAAGAAAAATTCATCCGATCTGATTGAAATTTGGTACGTGGTGGTAGTATATGATATTTAACAATCATGCCAAAAGTGGTCCATATCAGTCCATAATCATATATATCCCCCATATAAACCGACCCCGAGATTTGGTTTTGTAGCCACTTGGAGGAGCAAATTTCATCCGAGTCAGTTGAAATTTGGTACATTGTTCTAGTATATGGCCGTTAACAACCATGCCTAACTAGGTTCATATCGGTCTATAGTTATATATAGCCCTCAGATAAATCGATCCCCAATCACACAAAAATTGGTCCATATCAAGTTCATAATTGTATATAGCAAACATATAAGCGACCCCCATACTTCAATTGTGGCTCTCTACGTACCGCGCCAAAAGTCCATATCGATTCGTAATTATTTTTAGACTTACCTATACATACCGTTTTTGTTTAATATATACTACGTATGGACTAACTTACATTTTAGAAAACGATGTTAAGAAGTTTTAAGATACCACAAGCCAAGTAATTCGATTGTGGATGACAGTCTTTCGTAGAAGTTTCTACGCAATCCATGGTGGAGGGTACATAAGATTCGGCCTGGCCGAACTTACGGCCGTATATACTTGTTATATCTTAAATGAATTTTTACTTGCCTTTTGATTATGGTTAAATTGAAGTCTATATTTACCTGAAATGAAAATAAATAAATGTATTAATAATGAATAAATTTCTTATTTTGGTTTTTTTTGTACAAAAAATTAATATTTTGTATTTATATTATATTGAATAATACCAATCATATCTAAATATTATTCATTTCGAAACTGGGTTTGGACCCAGACCCTGTGTATGCAAGGCAGGTATGCTTCAGTGCAACGTTGAACGCCGTCCGGACTCGGCTATAAAAAGCAAGTCCCTAGTCATTGAGCTTAACATAGAATCGGGACGTTAGCGCCATTATTGAAGGCTACGGTGTGATTACAACAGACAAACAAACGGGCATGGTTATATCATTTTAGAATTTCTCCCTGATCATTAATGTATATAATTTATATGGCGGAAATCAATATTTCGATGTTCTACAAACGGAATGACAAACATATTATACGCCCATGCAAACAATTTTATTACAGTTTCCATATATTTCCATTCTTTATGACGAAATAGAATTTCGTTTGTGTAAAATTTAGTTTTAAATTACAACGATTATTTAAAGATAAAATATTCATAACCGGTAAACCCAGCGAAACTGTATCCTTTTACCACAATATTCTTGAACTTGAAGACATGGGGACATGCGCTAATGGCCAACAACGAATATTCAAAATAATTGAAATGTTATTGACAGTCAACGCCATATTTAATAAGAATTATGACAATATCTCGATAATTACGTTTTGTGGTAAGTTGACATTTTGACATGTGACTAAAGGCAAGCCGAAGGGAAAAACTGTGTAATTGAAGCCCAAAAAGAAAATGCAGACTTTGTTATCCATCCACCCCAACCCACATTGTGTTCATATCCCAAAAGTCTGACGAATATACTCCCGTATGCCACCGTAGAGTATGAATACTTAAAAAAATTATGTTAACACAACAAACAAGACGAATTTTCTTGTCAAGCTCTTGTCACAGCGGCTTCGGGGATTTACAAGTGAGAGTAAGCCACAAGATAGAAGCAGCCGTATATATAAAGCAGCAAATTGACAACATGAAGCAGAATTTCAGTAATTGTGGTACCATAACAAAAAAACGAACTGCGAACTGGTGAATAGGTTGGTCGCTTTGGCTGGCTTCTTTCCGGTTGACTTTGAGGTTAAATAAATACTATAGCTTTAGAGTTGATATTTCTCTGTATTCCTTACGGTCTCCCTCGCTATCTCTCTCTATTATTGTTGTGACTGTTATTTTTCTCCTACTCATCGCTTTCACTTATTTGAGCAAACCCACTTTGAGATAATGTTTGTGCATGTGTATTAGTTACCAATCAGGCAGAAAAAAAGACCATACAGCTCAGCTCACATTGAAAAGAACCAGAAAACCTCAGTAAGTGAAATCCACCAGCCAACATCCTTTAACATCAGCCGGGGTAAAGTTCAGCGGAAGTTCAAATCCCTATGGCTTACTACGATGATGGATTCTCTCATGTTGCTTTAAAGGTTAAAGAGTAACACCGAACAAGGTTTAATCCTCTGGGATACATACATTTGTTATGGTTAAACATTAAATATTAAAAACGTCTGTTGCTTATTTCATATTTATAGAGCTTTCCATTGATGATGAATTGGTAGCAAAAAAAAAATGGATATGAGAATGCAGCCTCTTGGAGGAGCAAAATTCATCCGATCCGGTTGAAATTTGGTGCGTCGTGTAAGTATATGGTCTTTAATAACCATGCAAAAATTCGTCCATATCGGTCCATACTTATATATAGCCCCCATATAAACCGATCCCCAGATTTGAATTCCGGAGCCTCTTAGAGGAGCAAAATTCATCCGATCCGGTTGAAATTTGGTACGTGGTGTTAGTACATGGTATCTAACAACCATGCAAAATTGGTGTATATCGGTCCATAATTATATATAGCCCCCATATAAACCGATCCCCAGATTTGGCTTGCGTAGCTCTAAGAGAAGCAAATTTCATCCGATCCGGCTGAAATTTGGTACATGGTGTTAGTATATGGTCTCTGAGAGCCATGCAAAAATTGGTCCGCATCGGTCCATAATTATATATAGCCCCCATATAAACCGATCACCAGATTTGGTCTCCGGAGCCTCGTGGAAGAGCAAAATTCAACCGATTCGTTTGAAATTTGGTACGTGGTGTTAATATATGGCCTCAAAAACCAATGAAAAAATTGGTCGAAATCGGTCCATAATTTTATATAGCCCCCATATAAACCGATCCCCAGATTTGACCTCTGGAGCCCCTTGGAAGAGCAAAATTCATCCGATTCGGTTGAAATTTGGTACGTGGTGGTAGTATATGATATTTTACAACCATGCCAAAAGTGGTCCATATCAGTCTATAATCATATATAGCCGCCATATAAACCGATCCCGAGATTTGGTTTTGGAGCCACTTGGAGGAGCAACTTTCATCGGAGTCAGTTGAAATTTGGTACATTGTGCTAGTATATGGCCGTTAACAACCATGCCTAACTAGGTCCATATCGGTCTATAGTTATATATAGCCCTCAGATAAATAGATCCCCAATCACACAAAAATTGGTCCATATAAAGTTCATAATTGTATATAGCCCACATATAAGCGACCCCCATATTTCAATTCTGGCTCTCTACGTACCGTGCAAAAGTCAATATCGATTCGTACTTATTTGTAGACTTACCTATACATGGCTTTTTTGTCTAATATATAGCACATATGGACTAACTCACAATTTAGAAAACGACACGACACAATTTGGATGACAGTCTTTCGTAGAAGTTTCTACGCAATCCATGGTGGAGGGTACATTAGATTCGGCCTGGCCGAACTTACGGCCTTATATGCTTGTTTTTTTTTCATTCTTTTAGTAAATTATGAAACTTCCATGGGCAAATGAGTTAATAAATATACTCTGCGCCACACTGTGGAATTGAATTTGGCACAAGTTTCTGTTTTGGGTCAGAATAGATATGCACTTATGGTATTTATGTGGCGGCAGAATCCAGATATATGACGCCACCACCGTGGTGCAATGATTAGCTTGTCCGCCTTTCATACACAACCCAGCAAAAAAAATAACTTCCAAAAAAGTAGTTTGGATCCCCAATCTGTGATCCGGAAGTAGTGCAAACTTGGATCATCTCCAATGAATTTTACACGCGCGTGTCATAGGACGGAAGTACTTTGGTTGAATGCCGGGGGTTGTTGGCCCCATCCTTAGTGTCAATCTTTAACAATATTGTAGATAGCAGCAGCTACCCCGATTGTTTAAAAATAAGCAAAGTTACACCGATTCCAAAAGTGTCAAATTCTACGCAACTTCATCAATTTCGACCTATATCTGTGTTGCCAGTATTGGATCTTGTTGTCGAGAAATTGATTTAAGCCAGGATAATGAAATATCTTGAGGAAAACGATATCATTTATAAATATCAGTTTGGTTTTATGAGAGGTTGCGGGACAGATGAAGCAGTGCTAAATGTGTTGAATTATATATACTGTAATATAGATCATGGTTATAGAGGTGTAGGTGCCCTATTTTTAGATTTGACAAAAGCCTTCGATATTGTAGATCATCACGTACTTCTTCGGAAGTTGTCATATTATAGTATTCGAGGTGATGAACTACAATTGTTTAGAAGTTTTTTGACAAATCGGAGGCAGTATGTGGTAGTATCTGGAGAGGAAAGTAATGTATCAGTCGTAAGGCATGGAATTCCGCAGGGAAGTTGCTTAGGTCCACTACTTTTCCTTGTCTATATAAATGATTTATCCAATCTGGGGTTAGATGGCCGGATGTATATGTTTGCAGATGATATATGTCTGCTTTACCCTTATAGAAACGACGTGACATTAAAAAACGCTATGGAAAGGGATATGGCCTTGATCCTTGAATATACGAGGTTAAATAAGTTAGTATTAAGTTCGTCGAAGACGAAATTGGTGCGTTTTAGACCGACTTCGAACCAAGCTGTTAGTGAGTTTTCAATATCCATCAATGGTGTTGTAGTTAACGAAGTCAAGGAAGTGAAATATTTAGGTATATTACTTCAGCATAATTTATCTTGGGACTCTCATATATCTTGTCTGAGGAACAAAGTAGCTCCAGCGTTAGGAATTCTTTTTAAGATGAGGTACCTTTTGGACTCCAAAACTAAGATGATGCTATATCAGTCATTGGTGCAGAGTCATCTTGGTTATTTGGCAGTCATTTTTGGATGGAAGAATACCTCAGCTCTACGTTCCTTACAACGCATTCAGAATAAAGCCCTCAAGGCCGTCTTTAACTTGCCCATGAGGTTTTCAACGATACCACTATACGCGGAAATTTCTAAAAATATTTTGCCTGTACATGGTTTGTATAGATATCAGTTGTTGCTATATATTTATAAGACTGAGAAAAATATCGGCTATTCTACGTTAAAATTTTCCAGGAATCAATCTGCTTTTAACACTAGAAACAGAACATCTTTAAGGGTAGTGAGGTGTAGATTGGAAATTACCAAACAGAGAATTGAGTTCATTGGTACTTCCCTATTTAATGCATTACCCCATGATGTGAAGCATGCATCTAATATATCGCTGTTTAAGACCAAACTTAAGAAATATTTGCTTGAAAATGTTGAGATACTTCTAGCTTAAATTACATTCAAAATTTATGGTTTATGGTATGGATTAATTTTTGTAATTTCTTTTTATTATTTTTTTCTCTTTCTTTTTGATTTTTTTAATTTCGTACTTATATTTTTAAAATTATAATATATTAAAAACATTTATCTTTGTCACATATTTGCCAACTTGCCTCAAAAATGCCTTAAGGCGCTGAGGCCTTAACATAATTGTAAAGTTTTTAATAGAATAACAAATAATATTAATAAAATAAAAAAAATACTTCCTTTTTGGATCCTTTGCATTACTTTAGAAGTTGTGCCCCGGAAGTTAATTTGAATGAAGAAATTTAAAAAGTGAAATTTTTTTTTTCAACCAATTTCACTTTTTTTTTCAACCATATGTTTTATTACACTATTATTTTCCTATTATATAATTTTTACAATTTGAAAAACTTTTTCGCTCCGACCAGGGTTTGAACCTAGGTTTGCAGGCATCATAACAGAACGCCTTAGCATACTAAGCCATAAACGCCATTGAATATAAAGCGTCGAAAGGTCAATTCAAATGTGTGTGATATGATCGTAATACGACACCAAGGAATAATATTCTAATTGCTTTTCGAGAAGTTCTTTATTAGTATGAACGAAAAAATGAGAAACGCAGGTTCAAATCTCACCAGCGGCAATTTTTTTTTATCAAATATTTTTCTAAAAAAATATTTTTTTATGTTATGCATCGTTTTTATTTTTTATTTTCGGCATATATTTTCGTATAAATATATTTGTTTCATTACAAATCAACAAAAAAATTAAAAATTCTCGTAATTAGCAAAATCTTCTCAAAAGAACTTCCATGGAAGCGAAAAAGTCAAACGGCACAGGTTCAAATCCCAGCGGGGATTGAAATTTATTTATTATTATTATTATTATTTTTTTACTTTTTTATTCATTTTTTTATTAGTTTTCTATTTTGTTTTAATTTAATTGTCCAAAATTTGCACTAAAATACACTGATTGCGTTGTTTCTAATACTTGTCCAAAAGGACTGCATCGGAAGTGGAAAAAAATCATTGGGGGATCCCAACGATGCGCTTTAGAAGAAATGTTTTTGGACTTGTCCAAAAGGACTACATCGGAAGTTGAAGAAACTCGATGGGGGATCCTGGGATGGGCTTTAAAAGAAATGTTTGTGGAACAACTTCCTTTTTTTTTTTTTTGCTGGAAAGTTCGTGGGTTCGATTCCTACTTCGACCGGTAATGCTGGTGATATTTTTCTGGTTGTTTGAAAGCTTCTCTAAGTGGTTTCACTACAATGTGGAACGCCGTTCGGACTCGGCTATAAAAAGGAGGTCCCTTGTCATTGAGCTTAACATAGAATCGGGCGGCACTCAGTGATAAGAGAGAAGTTCACCACTGTGGTATCACAATGGACTGAATTTTGGCCCAAATCGGTTCAGATTTAAACATATATAAACGTTTATATATCGCACCCAAAAAATTAGAAGGATTTGAGAATGGTAAAGTGTTGCAGAGTATACTATAGTCGGCTCCGCCTGACTTTAGACTTTCCTTACTTGTTTTAGTAAATTGTTAAATATTGTAATTAAGCTCGAGGTCTGTTGTTTGAAGAAAAGTTATTAGGCATAACTAATACTTTTCTGTTATTTAAAAACAATTCATATATTCAAGAAAACATTGAAGTCAAAATTTTGTTAAATTAGTTTTTAATTCTGATCGATTGACATTTGGAAGTTTGTAGCTTCGACATGAATTGATTTTCTAGTTTTACCTTTTGAGTTAATTTAGACATGACATGTCTTAGATTGTAAACTTGTTAGGGATACGTTTAAATTATTAAAGAGCTTCGATAAGAACAATATTTATACAAAGGAAGTTTTTGTTTTTGCCTTTAAAATCAGTTTTTCTTAAGATCAACATAAAATGTTAGCGTCAATCCCTTTTATCCTTGTCAATAAATTCGTTTGTATATGTACCAAAATTTGTAAAAACTTTTTTTTCATTTCATGACGTTTCTAACAATTCAAATCTATAACAAACGCATGTATCATTTTCTTCATAACCTAACCCAACGCAGTTTTTTACATATTCCTAACTACTGATAATGTTGTCATGTAAATACCCATATAAAGGGTGATTTGTTAAGAGCTTGATAACTTTTTTTTAAAAAAAAAACGCATAAAATTTGCAAAATCTCATCGGTTCTTTATTTGAAACGTTAGATTGGTCCATGACATTTACTTTTTGAAGATAATTTCATTTAAATGTTGACCGCGGCTGCGTCTTAGGTGGTCCATTCGGAAAGTCCAATTTTGGGCAACTTTTTCGAGCATTTCGGCCGGAATAGCCCGAATTTCTTCGGAAATGTTGTCTTCCAAAGCTGGAATAGTTGCTGGCTTTTTTCTGTAGACTTTAGACTTGACGTAGCCCCACAAAAAATAGTCTAAAGGCGTCAAATCGCATGATCTTGGTGGCCAACTTACCGGTCCATTTCTTGAGATGAATTGTTCTCCGAAGTTTTCCCTCAAAATGGCCATAGAATCGCGAGCTGTGTGGCATGTAGCGCCATCTTGTTGAAACCACATGTCAACCAAGTTCAGTTCTTCCATTTTTGGCAACAAAAAGTTTGTTAGCATCGAACGATAGCGATCGCCATTCACCGTAACGTTGCGTCCAACAGCATCTTTGAAAAAATACGGTCCAATGATTCCACCAGCGTACAAACCACACCAAACAGTGCATTTTTCGGGATGCATGGGCAGTTCTTGAACGGCTTCTGGTTGCTCTTCACTCCAAATGCGGCAATTTTGCTTATTTACGTAGCCATTCAACCAGAAATGAGCCTCATCGCTGAACAAAATTTGTCGATAAAAAAGCGGATTTTCTGCCAACTTTTCTAGGGCCCATTCACTGAAAATTCGACGTTGTGGCTCGTTAGTAAGTCTATTCATGATGAAATGTCAAAGCATACTGAGCATCTTTCTCTTTGACACCATGTCTGAAATCCCACGTGATCTGTCAAATACTAATGCATGAAAATCCTAACCTCAAAAGAATCACCCTTTATAACTGCTTATGATTACAATAAAATCTTTGATAATACAGTATACAGCATAATTATTCATGACTTTTTCCAACAAAATCCTGCCATCATTTCATTCTAATGAAAGTCGAATGTTGATTCAACCAAATGTCTGGAATTAGGGCATACGGGCATTGTGAACTTCAAATTATGCCGTCAATACTTTACAACTTATAATTATTATGTTCGTTAGAAAGGTATTTTATAACCCTAAGGGTTGGGTTTTAAAGAACATAATTATTAATGTTTTTCAAATTAGGTTGTGCGTGTGAGTGTGTGTGTGTGGTTTTAAAACTCATTGCAAGGGAAGGTTACGGTGACGGTGTAAAAGAAAAGTTCATAATTTGTTGGTATTTTTAAATTTGGGGACTTGTAACGAGAACATGAAAAGGAGTTTATTTCTTCCATATCTAATTTAGGAGTTTTGCGAAAATTTATAAAATAAACATTTCATTTCGAAATGTTTAAACTTTTATTTTTACGATTAGAAAAATCCGTTTACCGTAAATCACATACCAAACATTTGGTGGAGAAGATAAGATTTTCTAAACTCTAAACAAATATTGTCAATAAAATATTGTAGCGTTAAAACAAAATTCAAACAAAAAACTTTTCGTCGATAACATTATGATTTATTGTTTATATGTCACCAGTTGGTGGGGAGGAAGCATGCCAAGTGTAGTCATTTTTTACATACTTTGTGCTTTGAAAGTTACAAACATGTGACAAATGTGCTTAGTTTTCGAGTAGCTTTTGCGAAAATCCTAAACGAATGTTAGATTTCCGTTTTAAATATTTTGCTGTGCGAGTGTACTCCTACGAAACAAATTTCTTATGATATTTATAAATACGAAACAAGTATATACAGCAGTAAGTTCGTCCGGGTCGAATCTTAAATACCCACCACCATGAATCAAATATAATACTTCCCTTGGAAAACTCTTCGTCGTATCGAGTTACTTGAAAATATATAGAGTTTCAGGGGGGTTTGATGACAGCTATTCCTCTAAGTTAAACCAGTACGCTTCCCGAAAATAAAAGATTCTACCTATGAAGACTAGACCAGATTTTTTATTCAAAAAACCAACTTTGTTCGAGTTTTGCAGAAATCATAAACATCTCGCATAATTGTACAAGAAAATGATGAAAAAACGCCTTGATTTGAAATTTAAAATTTGTAGATTTTTACAATCATTATTTAAATGATTAAAAGAAGTAAAATTTGGAATTTTACTTTCAGTTTAAAGCAATTTATATAAGCCGAAGGAGTTCAACTTGGGAGATCAGTCTATATGGGTGCTATGCCAAAACATGATATACCCCAAAATCAGCACACTTAATTGAGGTTCTGAAAAACCTATAGAATTTTGACCTCAAATCGGAGGGCTGGATTATAAGGGGGTATATCAAAATCTGTACCGATACACAATATATTCGTAACACCTATTTGTGGTCCTAAAAAACCTTTAGGTTTGAAATTTCAGGCAAATTGGATAAAAACTACGGTTTCTAGAAGCCAAAGAAGTAAAATCGCGAGACCGGTCTCTATGGGGGCTATACCAAACATGGACCGATGCACACAATTTTCTGAAAACCTATTTATGGTCCTAAAAACCTGTAGATTTCAGCAAATTGGATAAAAACTACGGATTCTAGAAGGTCAATAACTAAAATCGGAGGATCGGTCTATATGGGGGCTATACCAAAACCTGGACCAATACGTACCATTTCCGGCACACCAATTTGTGGTCCTAAAGCACCCCTAGCTCTCGAATTTCAGGCAAATTGGATAAAAATCATGGATTCCAGTAGCCCAAAAAATAAAATCGGGAGATCGGTCTATGTGGGGGTTATAACAAAATATGCACCGATACACCCCATTTTCGACACATCTATGTGTGGTCCTAAAATAGCTCTAGCTTTCCAATTTCAGGCAAATTGGATAAAAACTACGGATTCTAAAAGCTCAAGAAGTAAATTCGGGACATCGGTCTATATGGGGGTTATACCAAAACATGGGACCATAAAGGGTGATACGGTCAAAATTTGGTCAAGGGAAAAAGCGTGTAAATCGGTGAAATCGTTTATTTAAAAAATCAAATTAAATTTCTTTTTCAAGTTCAATTAGTATAAAATTCAAGAAAAATATTCAGTTAGGCTTTCGCTTTTCCAAATCCGAATTGTCGGGCCTCACGCTTGACACCTGCCATCAGATTTTGTACAGCCGCCTTCTTCGCTGCAGAAAGACAGTTTGCCTTGAACTGCTGCTCGTCCTTAGCAGTTTTTTGGTCTTCTTTAGGTACCGCTTGACAATAGCCCAGCATTTCTCAATTGGGCGGAGCTCTGGCGTGTTGGGAGGGTTCTTGTCCTTGGGAACCACCTGCACGTTGTTGGCGGCGAAACACTCCATGGCCTTTTTACCGTAATGGCAAGATGCCAAATCCGGCCAAAACAGTACGGAACAACCGTGTTTCTTCAGGAAAGGCAGCAGACGTTTATTCAAACACTCTTTCACGTAAATTTCATGGTTGACAGTCCCAGAAGCTATGAAAATACTGCTTTTCAAGCCACAGGTACAGATGGCTTGCCAAACCAGATATTTCTTTGCGAACTTTGACAGTTTTATGTGCTTGAAAATATCTGCTACCTTTCCCCTTCCTTTTGCCGTATAAAACTCCTGTCCCGGAAGCTGCTTGTAGTCAGCTTTGACGTAGGTTTCGTCGTCCATTACCACGCAGTCAAACATCGTCAGCATCGTCGTGTACAGCCTCCGGGATCGCGCTTTGGCCATCGTATTTTGTTTATCATCGCGATTTGGAGTCACTACCTTCTTGTAAGTCGATAGTCCGGCTCGTTTTATGGCTCGATGCACGGTTGTAGACGATACACCCAGCTTATTTGCGGCATCTCGGAGAGAGAGAGAGGTTAGGGTTTCGCTTGAAACTACCGGCAACTCTCTTTGTCGTCTCAGCGGCTTCCAGTTTTCGATTTCCCCCCGATCCATACTTCCTGGCTGTCGACAAACGTTCCCCAAACACTTTAATTACATTTATAACGGTTGATTTGGGAAATTTTAGCGATTTTGCCAGCTTTGCGTGCGAGTAGCTCGGATTTTCGCGATGCGCGAGCAAAATTTTGATACGCCGCCCTTCTTGCTTGGACGGCATTTTGACAACTGAAGAGTGAATTCCAAAATCAAAATAGGAGCAACATTCTACACACACACACCTTCAAAATCAGGTTTTTTAAATGCAAAATTGAAAGAAGTACGTTAAGTTTATATTGACCAAATTTTGACCGTATCACCCTTTACATACAAATGTACAAACTTATTATACCCTGTGCCACAGTAGTTCGTGAAGGGTATACAAATTTGAAGCAAAGATTATAAACTTTCTTTTAAGAACAATTTCATTATTTTAAAGAATTTTGTTGTATTTTTTTAGTGTGGGCTCTATAAACTAGATTTAAGGGTTTTCAGCGGCGGTTTGTCCGCTCTCAGTAATGCTGGTGATATTTTTGAGTATTTCAAAGCGACGTTCGGACTCGTCTTTAAGAAGAATGTCCCTTGCCATTGACACAGTGTTTACACAGTTCACCAGTGTGGTATTGCAATGGTCTGTATAATCTAAGAAACAGTCTGAAATAAGGGGCAGCAACTCTACCTATCCTAACCTAGCATAATCATTACCCGTTTTTTTAGCAACATTTCATCTTCCATTGTTATTCTATAATGTATTGTCTAAACCTAAGAAAGACACAGAAAAGAAGTGAAAGAAAGGGAGAGATGGAATGCGTTAAAATGGTAATCAAAGCAAAATGTTTGGGACAATTTCAAACATCCGTTATTCTTGGCACGTTTTGAAACAAAACAACATCTCAAACATGGGTTATATGTTAAGCCTGATGGCTGACACTTGTTTCCCTTTTTAATTGAGTTTAGCCCTTCAAAACCCCATAATGTAGCAGATAGTAAAATAAAAGGGTCTTGTCTAAAGAAGTAAATATTTACCCCATTATGGTCCCAGATTTAAATTATTGTTGCCAAGATAGCATCTCATTTTAATTAAGTTAATAAATCTGTAAACTCCTTCGCTTCGTTTGCTACCAAATGCCATTCTACTGTAATTCTATTTAGGTAGGTAGGCGTTCTTTATCACAGCCGAAAAAAACACACACACAAACGATTTTTTGGTTTGTTTTCTATTTTTTCGCATTTTTCTATATCATTCTTCATCCTGATGATTTACGTCCATGTCAACTTTTGCCTAAACTCACTTATTCTCTATTATTTACTTAAGAATTAAATTGTTTGTTTTTAATTAATTAGATTTGTATTTGAAAGGGGTTAAATCTCATAATACCAACGTAATGGGAAGAAAAATACTTAACAAAGTAAAGTGTGGAAGTTGATTAATCTCCTCCAAACAGAAAGCGGTATTAGTTGACAATTTTATGATGTAGAATTTACAAAAAACAAGTATATACAGTAGTAAGTTCGGCCGGGCCGAATCTTAAATACCCACCACCATCAATCAAATATTATAGTTTCTTTTGAAATTTCAGGGGGTTTGATGCCAGATATTTTCCCAAGCAGATCAGTTCAACCAGTACGCTTCCCACCGATAACATGTTGGCTGATAAGACCCCGGTCTGACACATAGATGGCGTCGCTAGTATTAAATGCATATTATTTTTATATAGTACCAACCTTCAAATGATTCGTGTCAAAATTTGACGTTTGTAAGTCAATTAGTTTGTGAGATAGAGCGTCTTTTATGAAGCAACTTTTGTTATTGTGAAAAAATGGAAAAAAAGGAATTTCGTGTTTTGATAAACTACTGTTTTCTGAAGGGAAAAATACGGTGGAAGCAAAAATGCGTGATAATGAGTTTCCGGACTCTGCCCCAAGGAAATCAACAATAATTGATTGGTATACAAAATTCAAGAGTGGTGAAATAAGCACGGAGGATGGTGAGGTGAACGCAGTGGACGCCCGAAAGAGGTGGTTACCGACGAAAACATCAAAAAATCCACAAAATCATTTTGAATGACCGTAATATGAAGTTGATCGAGATGCAAAATGGGTGCCGCGCGAGCTCACATTTAACCAAAAACAACAACGTGTTGATGATTCTGAGCGGTGTTTGCAGCTGTTAACTCGTAATACATCCGAGTTTTTCCGTCGATATGTGACAATTGATGAAACATGGCTCCATCACTACACTCCTGAATCCAATTGACAGTCGGCTGAGTGGACAGCGACCGGTGAACCGTCTCCGAAGCGTGGAAAGACTCAAAAGTCCGCTGGCAAAGTAATGGCCTCTGTTTTTAGGGATGCGCATGGAATAATTTTTATCGATTATCTTGAGAAGGGAAAAACCATCAACAGTGACTATTATATGGCGTTATTGGAGCGTTTGAAGGTCGAAATCGCGGCAAAACGGCCCCATATGAAGAAGAAAAAAGTGTTGTGTTGTGAGAACGATGGCAAAAATTCATGAATTGAGCTTCGAATTGCTTCCCCACCCACCGTTTTCACCAGATCTGGCCCCCAGCGACTTTTTCTTGTTCTCAGACCTCAAAAGGATGCTCGCAGTGAAAAAATTTGGCTGCAATGAAGAGGTGATCGCCGAAACTGAGGCAAAACCGAAGGAGTACTACCAAAATGGTATCAAAAAATTGGAAGGTCGTTGTAATCGTTGTATCGTTCTTGAAGGGAACTACTCGTGTGTTGAATAATTGACATGAATTTTGACAAAAAAAAGTGTTTTTCTTTGTTAGACCGGGGACTTATCAGCCAACCTCTTAAATGTAAAGATTTTACCTATGAAGACTAGATCAGATTCTGAATTTATAAGAACCATTTTTTGTTTGAGTTTTAGAGGAATCTTTTACGTGTGCAAGAAAATGATGAAATAGCACCTTGATTTGAAAACTAAAATCTGTGGATTTTCATCCCAATTATTTAAATGACTACGAGAAGTAAAATCTGGAAATTTAGCATTCAGTTTCAAGCAACTTTCATGATCAGTGCGCTTTCTATACCCTCAATAAGTGAAATTGGTCTATATGGAGGCCTTACCAAATGGACCGATAAAACTATATCATCATCAATCATGGGTCTAAAATGCCAGTATATTTTCAATTTGTAGATAATCGGATAAAAACTACAATTTCTAGAAACCCTAGAAGTTAAATCGGGAGTTCGGTGTAATGGGGGCTATACCAAAACATGGAAGGATACACACAGTATTCAGCACATTCAATTGTAGTTCTAGAATCTAGACCCCAAATCGGAGGGCCGGTTTATAAGGGGGCTATATCAAAAACTGTACCGATACTCAATATATTCGGCACACCTCTTTCTAGTCCTAGAATACCTCTAGATTTCCAATTTTAGGCAAATTGGATAAAAACTACGGATTCTAGAAGCCCAAAAAGTAAATCTGGAGATCGGTCTATATGGGGGCTATATCGAAACATGGTCCGATAATCACCATTTTCGTCACACCTCTTTATGGTCCTAGAATACCTCCAGATTTCCAATTTCAGGAAAATTGGGTAAAAATTACGTTTTCTAGAAGCCCAAGAAGTAATATCGGGAGATCGATCTATATGGGGGCTATATCGAAACATGGTCCGATAATCACCATTTTCGGCACATCTTTTTATTTTCTTAGAATACCTCTAGATTTTCAATTTCAGGCAAATTGGATAAAAACTACGGATTCTAGAAGCCCAAGAAGTAAATCTGGAGATCGGTCTATATGGGGGCTATATCGAAACATGGTCCGATAATCACCATTTTCGTCACACCTCTTTATGGTCCTAGAATACCTCCAGATTTCCAATTTCAGGAAAATTGGGTAAAAATTACGTTTTCTAGAAGCCCAAGAAGTAATATCGGGAGATCGATCTATATGGGGGCTATATCGAAACATGGTCCGATAATCACCATTTTCGGCACATCTTTTTATTTTCTTAGAATACCTCTAGATTTTCAATTTCAGGCAAATTGGTTAAAAACTACGGAAGCCCAAGTAGTAAAATCGGAGATCGGTCTATATGGGGGCTATATCGAAACATGGTCCGATAATCACCATTTTCGGCACATCTGCTTATTTTCCTAGAATACCTCTATATTTCCAATTTCAGGCAAATTGGATAAAAAGTACGGTTTCTAGAAGCCCAAGAAGTAAAATCGGGAGATCGGTTTATATGGGAGCTATATCAAAACAATCAGGGAGCCACCATGGTGCAATGGTTAGCATGCCCGCCTTGCATACATAAGGTCGTGGGTTCGATTCCTGCTTCGACCGAACACCAAAAAGTTTTTCAGCGGTGGATTACCCACCTCAGTAATGCTGGTGACATTTCTGAGGGTTTCAAAGCTTCTCTTAGTGGTTTCACTGCAATGTGGAAAGCCGTTCGGACTCGGCTATAAAAAGGAGGTCCCTTGTCATTGAGCTTAACATGGAATCGGGCAGCACTCAGTGATAAGAGAGACGTTCACTAATGTGGTATCACAATGGACTGAATAGTCTAAGTGAGCCTAATACATCGGGCTGCCACCTAACCTAACCTATATCAAAACATGGACCGATACACCCCATTTTCGGCACACCTCTTTATGGTCCTAGAATACATCTAGATTCACAATTTCAGGCAAATCGGATAGAAAATACAATTTCTAGACGCCCAAGAAGAAAAATTGGGAAGTCGGTCCATATGGGGCTATACCAAAACATGGACCAATAGGCACCATTTTCGGTACACTTTTTGATGGTCTTAAAATACGTCTACATTTCCAATTTCAGGCAAATTGGATAAAAACTACAATTTTTATAAGCCCAAGACCCCAGGTCGGTTTATATGGGGTCTATATCAAAACTTGGACCGATATAGCCCATCTTCAAACTTGACCTGCCTGTCTGCAAACAAAAGACGAATCTGTGCCAAATTTCAGGACGATAGCGCCATTATTGAAGGCTGTAACGTGATTACAACAGACAGACGGACATGCTTATATCTTCTTAGAATTTCTCCCTGATCAAGAATATATATACTTTATATAGTCGGAAATCGATATTTCGATGTGTGTATAAAAAAGAACTAAAAGTAACGAAGAAAATCATTGGAGCCAAATCATAACCATTTTAACCATACAGTAGCTCATTCGTACTATTTTTGGGAATCGTAAGAAAATTTAAATTTAATATACCCCCGTCACCATTCTATGGTGGTGGGTAAAAAAAGAGTAGGACTGATTGAAATTCTCTAATATATTGATATACGCATCAGACAATACTGAAGATTTTGTTTCTGTCGGGGGTCTACAATCTTTTGGGGGGTTTCCAATCGATTTTGACATACGTTTACATTTTAAGTATTACTAAAATTTAAAAGATTCGTTCTCATCTAAGATCCATCATGTTTTTCAACTTCATGTTTCACGTACACATATGAAACATATGGTTCCATATTCGAAGGAATAAATATGTATGACATTAACCTTTAATATTTTGATTATGTTAATGAAACACAAATAAAAAGACACATGCATACATGGGTAATGATATGCCTCAAGATAATCAAATCCCATTTTCCTTCTCCATAATATTGCCATTAAGGCATATCCTTTGAACATATTTCAATTCAATCCTTTGAATAAAATCAAATTGCAAAAATGATTAAAATGTTAGATATAAGTGTCATTTGAAGCAGAAGACTAAAAAGCAACAAATCTTTCTTTGTGATATATATGTATGTAGAAATTAATTAAATCTAGGTCAACAATGATTTTTCTAATTGTAATATAAATTGAAAATTATCTACAAAGACTTTTCTCTCTCACCAAAAAAAAAAAAGATAAAGATCACTAAAAGAAAAAGTTATGAACTATAAAGTTATTACTCATGCCACGTATAAAAATAATATTCATTATACATAAGGGTGTAACGAATTCCAGCAAACAAAAAAATGGAAGTTGTTCCACACATACTTCTTTTAAAGCGCATCCCCGAATCCCCCATCAATTGTTTTCACTTCCGATGCAAAGGGTCCATAAACATTTCATTTAAAACGCAACCATGGATCCCCTATCGACTTTTTCCACTTAGACCGTTTTATGTTAAAATTTAAGTTTTGGACAATAAAATTTCGCAAAAAAGAATAGAAAATAAATAAAAAAGTAAAACAAAAACAAGTAAATACAGCTGTAAGTTCGGCTGAGCCGAATCTTATGTACCCACCACAATGAATCAAATATAATAGTTTACTTTGAAAACTTTTCGTCGTAGAGGGTTAGTTGATAATATATATAGAATTTAAGGGGGGTTTGATGGCAAATATTCTCCCAAGCAAATCAGTTCATCCAGTACGCTTCCCGAAGATAAATTTAAACATTCTACCTATGAATACCAAATCAGATTATAGATTTACCAATTTTGTTTGAGTTTTAGAGAAAACATAAACATATCGTGTATATGATGAAATAACGCCTTGATTTGAAATCTTAAATCTGTAGATTTTTACCGCCATTATTTAAATGATTACGAAAAGTAAAATCTTGAAATTTTACTTTCACTTTCAAGCAATTTTAACGAGCAGTGCGCCTGCTATACACTGAAATAAGAGTTTTCTTTTCTGAGGACCGAAACTTTAGACAAAGTTTCCTTTTGACACAAATTTTAGAGACAATCGTTGAATCGTTTGTCATACATTCGGATTAATTTGCTCTAAACGAAAATACTTTATACGAAAGGGGAATTTTTATACCCTCCACCATAGGATGGGGGTATATTAACTTTGTCATTCCGTTTGTAACACATCGAAATATTGCTCTAAGACCCCATAAAGTATATATATTCTGGGTCGTGGTGAAATTCTGAGTCGATCTAAGCATGTCCGTCCGTCCGTCCGACCGTCCGATCCTGCTGAAATTTGGTACATGGTGTTGGTATATGGCCTCTAACAATGATGCACAAATTGGTTCACATCGGTTCATAATTATAAATAGTCCCCATATAAACCGATACCCAGATTTGGCTTGCGAAGCCTCAAAGAGAAGCCAATTTCATCCGATCTTGCTGAAATTTGGTACATGGTGTTGGCATATGGTCTCTAACAACCATGCAAAAATTGGTTCACATCAATCCATAATTATATATAGGCACCATATAAACCGATCCCCAGATTTGGCTTGCGAAGCCTCAAAGAGAAGCAAATTTCATCCGATCTTGCTGAAATTTGGTACATGGTGTTGGTATATGGTTTCTAACAACCATGCAAAAATTGGTCGACATCGGTTCATAATTATATATAGCCCCCATATAAACCGATCCCCAGATTTGAACTCCGGATCCTCTTGGAGGAGCAAAATTCATCCGATCCGGTTCAAATGTGGAAACCACGTTCCATATGGTCTCTAACATCCTTGCAAAAATTGGTCCACATCGGTTCACAATTATATATAGCCCCCATATAAACCGTTCTCCAGATTTGATCTCCGGAGCCTCTTGGAGGAGCAAAATTCATCCGATCCGGTTCAAATTTGGAACGTGGTGTTAGTATATGGCCGCTAACAATCATACCGTGGTCCATATCGGTCTATAGTTATATATAGCCGATCTCCAATCACACAAAAAATGGTCCATATCGGTTCATAATCATGGTTGTCACTCGAGCCAAAAATAATCTACCAAAATTTTATTTCTATAGAAAATTTTTTCAAAATTTTATTTCTATCGAAAATTTTGTCAAAATTTTATTTCTATAAAAAATTTTTTCAAAATTTTATTTCTATCGAAAATTTTGTCAAAATTTTATTTCTATCGAAAATTTTGTTCAAATTTTATTTCTATAGAAAATTTTGTTCAAATTTTATTTCTATATAAAATTTTGTTTAAATTTTATTTCCAAAGAAAATTTTGTCAAAATTTTATTTCTAAAGAAAATTTTGTCAAAATTTTATTTCTATAGAAAATTTTGTCAAAATTTTATGTATATAGAAAATTTTGACGAACTGAATTATATACGTATTTGATCCATCCTTTTTAATTTAATATATATGGACTTGCATACAATTTAGAAGACTGTGTTAGGAGGTTTTAAGATAAATGCGATACAAATTTTTGAGGGTCTACTATACCAGTATATTTACATTTTCGAGCAAATCAGATAAAAACTACGGTTTCTAGAAGCCCAAGGAATTAAAACGGGAGATCAGTCTATGTTGGGGCTATACCAAAACATGGGCTGACACACGCCATATTCAGCTGACCTTTTTGTGGTCAGCCGGGTTCTACAAGTCCTAGAAATAAATTCGAGAGGTAGGTCTATATGGGGGCTATACCCTAACATGGACCAATACTCACCATTTTCGACACACCTCTTAATGGTCCTCAAAAACCTCCAGAATTTCAATTTCAGACAAATTGAGTAAAAACTACGAATTCTAGAAGCCCAAGAAATATAGTCGGGAGATCAGTCTATATGGGGGTTATAACCAAACATGGACCGATCAGCACCATTTTCGGCACACCTTTTGATGGTCCTAAAATACCTCTAGAGTTCCAATTTCCGTCAAAATGGATAACATCTACGCTAAAATCCGTACTTTTTATCCATTTTGACGGAAACCCAAGAAATAAAGATGGGAGATCGGTCTAGATGGGGGCTACACCAAGACATCGACCGACACACCAATTTATGGTTCCAAACTACTTCTAGATTTTCAATTTCAGGGAAATTGGATAAAAACTATAGATTCTAGAAGACCAAGAAGTAAAATCGGGAGATCGGTCTATATGGTGGCTATAGCAACACATGGACCGATACACCCAATTTTTGACACACTTTTTGCGGTTCTAAACTACCTCTAGATTTTCAATTTTAGGCAAATCGCATAGTAAATATAGTTTCTTGAAGCCCAAGAAATAAAATAGGGAGATTGGTTTATATGGGGGCTATACCAAAACATGGACCGATACACCCCATTTTCGCCACACCTATTTGTGGTCCTAGAATACCTCTACATTTCAAATTTCAGATAAATCGGATAGTAAATACAGTTTCTAGTAGCCCAAGAAGTAAAATCGGGAAATCGGTCTATATTGGGGTTATACCAAAAAATGGACCGATACACCTCAATTTCGGCACACCTATTTGTGGTCCCAAAATACCTTTAGATTGCCAATCTATATTTTCTAGCCGATTTGCTTGAAATTGAAAATCTAGAGGTAATTTAAGATCACTAATAGGTGTGTCGCAAATGGTGCCTATCGGTTCATGTTTTGGTATAGCCCCCATAAAGACCTATCGCCCGACTTTATTCCTGAGGCTTCTAGAATCCGTAGTTTTTATCCAATTTGCTAGAAATTAGAAATATAGAGGAATTTTAGGACCATAAAGAGGTGTATCGAAAATGGTCCGTATCGGTCCATGTTTTGGTTTAGCCCCTATATAGACTGATCTCCCAATTTTACTTTGGGCTTCTAGAATTCCTAGTTTTCACCCAATTCGTCTGAAAGTGGAATTCTAGAGGTATTTGAGGAACATTAAGAGGTGGTGAGTATTGGTCCATGTTTTGGTATAGCGCCCATATAGACCTAATTTATTTCTAAGACTTCTGGAATCCGGCTGACCACAAATAGGTCAGCCTGGAATTTTAGACCCTCAAAAATCTGTATCGCATTTATTTTTACCGGTCCGATTTAACTTCTTGAGGGTACACCCAAAGAAAAAAATATTTTCCTCCGGAATGAAATATTAGAAAAACGAAATTTCCCTTTCGTATAAAGTATTTTCGTTTAGAATGTTTGATAAGCGATTCAACTGTTGTCTCTAAAATTTGTGTCAAAAGAAAACTATGATTGTCTAAAATTTCGTTCCTCAGAAAAAAACACTTCTTGACAGGCGCACTGACCATGAAAATTGCTTGAAACTGAAAGTAAAATTTTCAGATTTTACTCAGCGTATTCATTTAAATAATGGCGGGGCCGACTATATTATACCCTGCACCACTTTGTAGATCTAAATTTTCGATACCATATCACATCCGTCAAATGTGTTGGGGGCTATATATAAAGGTTTGTCCCAAATACATACATTTAAATATCACTCGATTTGGACAG
Organism: Haematobia irritans; assembly: GCF_050003625.1. Classification (NCBI taxonomy): domain Eukaryota; kingdom Metazoa; phylum Arthropoda; class Insecta; order Diptera; family Muscidae; genus Haematobia; species Haematobia irritans. The sequence goes on along the minus strand of NC_134397.1, from coordinate 159,522,219 downwards.
AATTTGATAGACTTCTACAAAATCTATAGACTCAAAATTTAAGTTGGCTAATGCACTAGGGTGGAACACAATTTTAGTAAAAACAAGTATATACGGCCGTAAGTTCGGCCAGGCCGAAGCTTATGTACCCTCCATCATGGATTGCGTAGAAACTTCATCTAAACACTGCCATCCACAATCGAATTACTTAAGTTGCGGTAACGCTTGCCGATGGCAAGGTATCTTAAAACCTCCTAACACCATCTTCTAAATTGTATGTAAGTCCATACGTGGTATATATTAAATCAAAAAAGATCGATCCAATACGTATATAATTCAGTTTGACAAAGTAGACATAAAATTTTGACAAAATTTTCTACAGAAATAAAATTTTAACAAAATTTTCTATAGAAATAAAATTTTCACAAAATTTTCTATAGAAATAAAATTTTCACAAAATTTTCTATAGAAATAAAAATTTTGACAAAATTTTCTATAGAAATAAACTTTTGACAAAATTTTGTATAGAAATAAAATCTTGGTAGATTATTTTTGGCTCGAGTGGCAACCATGATTATGAACCGAATAAAATTTGAACAAAATTTTCTATAGAAATAAAGTTTTGACAAAATTTTCTATAGAAATAAAATTTTGACAACGATGAAAATTTTATTATGAACCGAATAAAATGTTAACAAAATTTTCTCCAGAAATAAAATTTTGACAAAATTTTCTATAGAAATAAAATTTTGACAAAATTTTCTATAGAAATAAAATTTTGGTAGATTATTTTTGGCTCTAGTGGCAACCATGATTATGAACCGATATGGACCAATTTTTGTGTGATTGGACCAATTTTGGTATGGTTGTTAGAGACAATGCCTAATTTGAACCGGATCAGATGAATTTTGCTCCTCCAAGTGGTTCCGAAGGTCAAATCTGGAGAATGTTTTATATGGGGGCTATATATAATTATGGACCGATATGGACCAATTCTGGCATGGTTGTTAGAGACCATATACAAATACCATGTACCAAATTTCAGGCGGATCGGATGAAATTTGCTTCTCTTTGAGGCTCCGCAACCCAAATCTAGGGATCGGTTTATATGGGCGCCATATATAATTATGGACCGATGTGGACCAATTTTTGCACGGTTGTTAGAGACCATATACCAATACCATGTACCAAATTTCAGCCGGATCGGATGCAATTTTCTCCTCTTTGAGGCTTCGCAAGCCAAATCTGGAGATCGGTTTATATGGGGTCTATATATAATTATGGACCGATGTGGACCAATTTTTGCATGGTTGTTAGAGACCATATACCAACATCATGTACCAAATTTCAGCCGGATCGGATGAAATTTGCTTCTCTTTGAGGCTCCGCAAGCCAAATCTGGGGATCGGTTTATATAGGGGCTATATATAATTATGGACCGATGTGGACCAATTTTTGCATGATTGTTAGAGACCATATATCAACACCATGTACCAAATTTCAGCCGGATCGGATGAAATATGCTTCTCTTAGAGGCTCCACAAGCCAAATCTGGGGATCGGTTTATATGGGGGCTATATATAATTATGGACCGATGTGAACCAATTTTTGCATGGTTGTTAGAGACCATATACCAACACCATGTACCAAATTTCAGCCGAATCGGATGAAATATGCTTCTGTTAGAGGCTCCACAAGCCAAATCTGAGGGTCCATTTATATGGGGGCTATACGTAAAAGTGGACCGATATGGCCCATTTTCAATACCATCCGACCTACATCGATAACAACTACTTGTGCCAAGTTTCAAGTCGATATCTTGTTTCGTTCGGAAGTTAGCGTGATTTCAACAGACGGACGGACGGACGGACATGCTTAGATCGACTCAGAATTTCACCACGACCCAGAATATATATACTTTATGGGGTCTTAGAGCAATATTTCGATGTGTTACAAACGGAATGACAAAGTTAATATACCCCCATCCTATGATGGAGGGTATAAAAATGGGAAACATTTAAATCTGAAGCAATTTTAAGGAAACTTCACAAAACTTTATTTATTTTTTATCGCTCGATATATATGTATTAGAAGTTTAGGAAAATTAGTCATTTTTACAACTTTTCGACTAAGCAGTGGCGATTTTACAAGGAAAATGTTGGTCGAAATCAGAATAACATATACATGGGAGCTAAATCTAAATGTGAATCGACGTCAACCAAATTTGTCACGCATAGCTACAATGCTAACTCTACTCCCTGTGCAAAATTTCAACTAAATCGGAGTTAAAAATTGGCCTCTGTTGGCATAGCTACAATGCTAATTATACTCCCCGTGCACAATTTCAACTAAATCGGAGCAAAAAATTGGCCTCTGTGGTCATTTGAGTCTAAATCGGGCGAAAGCTATATATGTCAGCTATATCTAAATCTGAACCGATTTCAACCAAATTTGACACGCATAGCTACAATGCTAATTCTACTCCCTGTGCAAAATTTCAACTAAATCGGAGCAAAAAATTGGCCTCTGTGGGCAAAAGAGTGTAAATCGGGCGAAAGCTATATATGGGAGCTATATCTAACTCTGAACCGATTTGGCTGATATTTTGCAAGTTCTTCGAGACTCATAAAATATTCGGATGTACGGAGTTTGAGGAAGATCGGTTGATATACACGCTAATTATGACCAGATCGGTGAAAAATATATATGGCAGCTATATCTAAATCAGAACCGATTTTTTCCAAAATCAATAGGGATCGTCTTTGAGCTGAAACAGGACCCTATACCAAATTTTAGGACAATCGGACTAAAACTGCGAGCTGTACTTTGCACACAAAAATACATCAACAGACAGACAGACGGACAGACAGACAGACGGACATCGCTAAATCGACTCAGAATTTAATTCTAAGACGATCGGTATACTAAACGATGGGTCTCAGACTTTCCCTTCTTGGCGTTACATACAAATGCACAAACTTATTATACCCTGTACCACAGTAGTGGTGAAGGGTACAAAAAGTGAACTCTCTATTTCACTAAAGCCAATTTAATTTTATTTTAGTTCATGGAATAATTATATATGGAGAAAGTTTCCTTACTCTAAAAATTTTTTGCGTATGTTAGTTAAATGAACTCAAAAACGGGAAAAAATTATACCCAAATGAAGGATAAAGATTAACTAAATTAATCTTTAATAGAACACAATAGTTCAATATTTCTTCAAATTTGTAAATTTTACTACAAATGCGTTCATCATGAACTTCGTATGCCACTAAAGACATTCTTGCAATTTTGAACTCCAATTTTTCCTTCAAACTACAAAATTTTATTAACAAGTGAAAAAAACTTAATTACGTCTAATAAATTTGCTTGAATTTGTCGAAAAATATATATTTATTTTTATGACATCGGCGTGATGTCAGCATTTGTTATACTGTTTAGTTAAAATTTTCTAAAAATATTCAAAATTTTCTAAAATTAACTGAAATTTTTCTTCTCACTGTTTTTTCAGTGAAAGCTTGTAGAAGTAATGAATTTCATATAGACCATAATTCTTAATCTGATTTATTATACTGAATAGATTTCGAAAAATCCCCAAATTTGTGGAAATTCCCCCAAGTCTCCAACTCAAAAAATTTGTACTCATCCACGAAAAAATATCCCCGATTTGGGGAAAAACCTATTCTGGCAACACTGGATTTGGGGAAAAACCTCCAATTCAGGCAACACTGGCCATTATAAAAATTTTAATATATTAAATTTTGTTGCTTGAAATTATTTACAGTTCAACCTTTTGCTGCCTGTCCATACACTTCACCTGCATACTTGTGCGAGTTTTAAATAAATACCTCGAGGCATTGTTTTCGTTTAATTGCGTTCATTGACAATGTTTTTTTTTTATATTTTTATATACATGCCTTCATGTTCTTTACCATCATAGCGGATAAAATCCCCAGTGATTTGATGAGTTTATTTAAAATTAAAAAGAAAATAATTCAAGCAGATGTAGTTTTAAGTTTACTGGAGAAAGCTCATATCAATATAAAATAATGCTAGTATATTTCGTTTTTATTATTATACAAACTGATTTCGTCAAAATCGGGATATACAGAAAAAGTCACATAAACTGTTTTTATAAACATGAATTTATGCCTATTTAAAAAAGATAATATTTTCGTGTGAAAATTGAACCAAATTCTACCACACATTTTGAGATTTCAAGAATGCGTTATTGGATGGAGCGATATAGCCTATCTTCGAACTTGACTTTGGAAACAAAAAACGAGTTTGTGAAAAGTGTGATTAAAATAGACATGCAGACAGACAGACGGACATTGTTATATCGTCTTAGAATTTCTCCTTTCTTTATATAGTCGGAAACCAATATATCGATTTATTACAAACGGAGTGGTAAATTTATTATACCCCCTTCCTAGGGTGATGGGTATAAAAAATTATTGGCGTCAAATCATGACCATTTTAACCATACAGTATTTCATTCTGACCACTTTGGGGAAGTGTTTGAAAAAAAAATAAAAAAAAGAAAAACTTCATTGGGCTGCGAAAATTTCGAAAAAAAATAATAAAATTTAACTACACACGAATAATCTTTATACCCCCGAATAATTTTTATAACACATCTAACTATCGATTTCCGACCATACAAAGTATATATATTCTTGACCGATGTATTATGCTCAATACGACTATGCAGTCCATTGTGCTACCACTGTGGTGAACTTCTCTCTGAGTGCTGCCCGATTCCATGTTAATATCAAAGACACACATTGCAGTGAAACCACTTAGAGAAGTTTTGAAACACTCAGAAATTTTGGGTCTACACACATAATCAAGCCGAATATGCGGCCTATCGATCGATATACCCCTTATAGACCGATCTCCCGACATGACTTCTTTTACTTCGAGACACAGCAATTTTTATTCGATTTGCCTGAGGTCCGTAAATAGGTGTAGAGAATATGGTGTGGATCGGTCCATATTTTAGTATAGCTCCCATGTGTTAAGTCTCCCGATTTTCATGTTTTTATATATGTTTGCTTGGCAGAGAATCTGTCATCAAATTCAGGGCTGTGGAGTCGGGGTCTTGGAGTCGGAGGATTTTGCTGGAGCCGGAGTCGGAGTCGTAAAAATCTTCCCGTAATTATACCCTGCGCCACACTGTTCCCAAGATTTTGTAGAAGTCTTACAAAATATTGTTCAAATCGGGTCAGTTTTAAATGTTGGTTAAGTGGAACATAAACATATATAAAGCCCTCAACAAATTTGAAGGATTTGAGATTTTATCAAAATGTAGATCTAAATACAAAGTTGTGCAGGGTATATTATAGTCGGGCCCCCCGCGACTTTAGACTTTCCTTATTTGTTTTTTTTTTATACCCTCCACCATACGATGGGGGTATATTAACTTTGTCATTATGTTTGTAACACATCGAAATATTGCTCTAAGACCGCATACCCCCATATACTTATATATATTCTGGGTCGTGGTGAAATTCAGAGTTGATCTAAGCATGTCCGTCTGTCCGTCCGTCTGTTGAAATCACGCTAACTTCCGAACGAAACAAGCTATCGACTTGAAACTTGGCACAAGCAGTTGTTATTGATGTAGGTCAGATGGTATTCCAAATGGGCCATATCGGTCCACTTTTACGTATAGCCCCCATATTAACGGACCCTCAGATTTAGCTTGCGGAGCCTCTAAGAGAAGCATATTTCATCCGATCCGGGTGAAATTTGGTACATTGTGTTCGTATATGGTGTCTAACAACCATGCAAAAATTGGGCCATATCGGTCCATAATTATATACAGCCCCATATAAACCGATTCCCAGATTTGGCTTGCGGAACCTCAAAGAGAAGCAAATTTCATCCGATCCGACTGAAATTTGGTACATGGTGTTGGTATATGGTCTCTAATAACCATGCTAAAATTGGTCCACATCGGTCCATTATTATATATAGCCCCCATATAAACTGATCCATAGATTTTACCTCCGGAGCCCCTTGTAAGAGCAAAATTCTCCCGATCCGGTTGAAATTTGGTACGTGGTGTGAGTATATGGTCTCTAACAACCATGCAAAAATTGGTCCATATCGGTCTCAATTATATATAACGCCCATTTAAACCGATCTCCAGATTTGACCTCCGGAGTTATTGGAGGAGCAAAATTCATCCGACCCGGTTGAAATTTAGTACGTGGTGAAATTTGGTACATTGCGTTAGTATATGGCCGCTAACAACCATGCCAAAATTGGTCCATATCGGTCTATAGTTATATAAAGCCGATCCCCAAAAATAATCTACCAAAATTTTATTTGTATAGAAAATTTTGTCAAAATTTTATTACTATAGAAAATTTTGTCAAAATTTTATTTCTATAAAAAATTTTGTCAAAATTTTATTTTTATAGAAAATTTTGTCAAAATTTTATACCTATAGAAAATTTTGTCAAACTTTTATTATTATAGAAAATTTTGTCAAAATTTTATTATTATAGAAAATTTTGTCAAAATTTTATTTCGATAAAAAATTTTGTCAAAATTTTATTTCTATAGAAAATTTTGTAAAAATAGTAATAATAAATAGTAAATTTTGTCAAAATTTTATTACTAGAGAAAATTTTATCAAAATTTTATAGCTATACAAAATTTTGTCAAAATTTTATTTCTATAAAAAATTTTGTCAAAATTTTATTTCTATAAAAAATTTTGTCAAAATTTTATTTCTATAAAAAATTTTGTCAAAATTTTATTTCTATAGAAAATTTTGTCAAAATTTTATTACTATAGAAAATTTGGTCAAAATTGTATTTCTATAAAAAATTTTGTCAAAATTTTATTTCTATAGAAAATTTTGTCAAAATTTTATATCTATAGAAAATTTTGTCAAAATTTTATGACTATAGAAAGTTTTGTCAAAATTTTATTACTATAGAAAATTTTGTCAAAATTTTATTACTATAGAAAATTTGGTCAAAATTGTATGTCTATAAAAAATTTTGTCAAAATTTTATTTCTATAGAAAATTTTGTCAAAATTTTATATCTATAGAAAATTTTGTCAAACTGAATTATGTATATGTATACCCCGAATGGACTAACTTACAATTGAGAAGACGGTGTTAAGACGTTTTAAGATACCTTGCCATCGGCAAGTGTTGCCGCAATCCAAGTAATTCGATTGTGGATGACAGTCTTTAGTACAAGTTTCTATGCAATCCATGGTGGATGGTACATAAGATTCGGCATGGCCAAACTTACGGCCGTATATACTTATTTTTACTAAAATTGTGTTTCGTCCCATAACGTTAGATTTAAATTTTTAGTACATAGATTTTGTTGAAGTGTATACAATTTTGTCTAAATCGGTTCAGATTCAGATTCATGCATATGGGAATATAAACCTTTATATAGCTCGCAACAAACATAAAAGATTTGAGATTGTATCAATAATTTTGGTCCACAAAGTGTTGAAGGGTATAATACATTATTATTTTATTTATTAAACATAGGACCGACATTGCCTTAAATTTGAAATATAGAGTTCACTCGGCATCAAATGGGAAATTAATTTTTTTTGCATAAATAAATACGATAATTTATATCGATCCATTCACGGTACTGAACCATTCAGAAGCAATCTGTATGAAAAACAAACTTCTTTGCCATACACATAGAGAAGTAATATGACCACCCCAAACATGTTTTCACTGCAATTTTTTTACAAAAAGTCGATTGGACGACTCTTAGAGATACCATAAAATAGTTATACCATACAACTTTATCAAATGTTATGTTTTCGATTTTGTCCATCAACAAAATTCGATTAGTCAATTTCATTAGTTAAAAGTCAATTAGTCGAATTTGAATTTTACAATTGGTCAAATTTGCTTTCTCGTCTACGCTTTTTGACAAAAAAAAAACGATTAGTCAACTCTCGGAAATACCATAAAATAACATATTTGGACAGTATTTCTCTTTTAATTCAATGTCAACTTTTTTTATTTTTTGTCGATTTTCTCGATTACCAATAATATCGATTAGTCGAGTTTAAAGAATACAATTGGTTGACTTATTTTCTCGACTACTTTTTTTTAACAAAAAGTCGGTTTTGTATCCCTAGTTCAGTGTACCTTTTCCTTCATTACCTTTAATGTCATTTGTTCACATTCTCATACTAACTGGAGAGTACATAAACACAAATTCAACATACACACATACAACCCAACTAACAGCTGAATGACTGAATGAATGTATTTCCTTTTGCTCCCGCACCGCGTGTGTGAAGGAGAACAAGCATCGAATTTCCGTTTCCCGTTTTGGCATAAAACACTTACTTTGCGTGAAAATGGGTGAATGAGTAAGTGATTGGGTGGGTGGGTTAGGTTCGTGGTATTTATTATGCTGCTAACCCCAATGAATGGTGAAACGAAAGAGGCTGACGACAAAGCCTAGCGGTAATGGTGGCAAACAGTTAGGACCATCAGTGAACCATCATCCTTTGGTCGGTGAGTAACTTGGCTTGGTTAGCCTGTTGTCGACTGCCTGCCATGTTTGCCTGATGACTGTTTCTTTGATTGTTCTCATGCAGCTTCCTAATGTTCTTTTTCGTCTTTTATTATCGCCTTCTTGAAGAATGCTTTCTAGTCACTGGTGTCAGACAAAGGCAAGGAGCTTAAATTCAAAAGACTGAACATTAAGACGCATTTCTTGGGAGACCTATCAAATGTTGAAATATTTACTTGCCTTTTGTCAGAATGTTGGAGGACTACATACATTTACAGGAACAATGTGAAAAATGTGTATGTTTGCGTGTATATTAGCACCACAAGTGTGCAATACATGTACATATGTACATGTTCCTTATCCTTAACATTTGACTTTAATACAGGCACTCAGTTACACGCGTCACACACACACACATTGGCAAATGACTAAGGAAAACCAACCGTTTGCTTGGAATTGATGCTGGTAATTTTCTGGGATTTGATTTGAAAAATTTCCCAGCACCATAAGAAACCAGGGTAAAATTTTCAAATAATTACTAATAGCATGGGATCATTCATATTTTCTCTAAAGACTATCATTAATTTCTTTTTTGTCCTTGTCCTCTTCATGTCCTTGTAATTTATCGAAAGGGGTTTTTTTCTGAAGCATGAATCGTTTTTCTCTTTATTTTTCGTTGTTTGATAAATTCCACATTTTATTATTGACTGCATTTGTTTTTGTGGCATCAGCATCAGTCTAACCCTGTGTGGACTGAGTCAGCACATTCATTGTACATGTCAGATATTTTCAACTAAAATCCTAAGGATAATATTTTCTTGATGAAATTGTTTTTTTTTTTTTCTTCATACTTTGCGTTCATTTTCTGTGGTGAATAAAAATGAGAAAACCACAAGATAAGACAATGATGACCAGGGATAATTTTTAGCTTTTTTTGGAATTTTCTATAAATTTTCCAAATTTGTACACAACTAGTGGATAGAGCAGCGTCGCTGTTGAGAATTTCCAAAAAGTAACACAATAGGTATGTTTCGCAATAGAAGATGGCACAATTATTTCCAAAAAGTGGTATATTTTTATTAAAAAAAAAGTTGTTTTGATTTACATCGGTTTTTTTATTCCCACAAGAGAATCGCGTTTGAAGTATAATTCCGTTTTGACCACATCGAAATATCGATTTCTCCCTATATATATAAAATTCGAGATATGTTTTTTGTATGTTTCGGATAAGCTCGGAAACAACTACCACTTGCCTAACTTTTTGAAAATTGGACCAAATTTCTCCAATTACAGTATAGTGTTACAACTAAACTTTTCAGATTTACATGAAATTTACAGAGGTCAAGGGGAGAGATTTCGCAACTAAGAGGTACTTCACAAATTTTCTATGGCAATAAAATTTTGACAATATTTTCTGTAGAAATAAAATTTTGACAAAATTTTCTATAGAAATAACATTTTGACAAAGTCTTCTGTAGGAATAAAATTTTGACAAACTTTTGTATAGAAATAACATTTTGACAAAATTTTTTATAGAAATAAAATTTTGACAAAATTTTCTACTGAAATAAAATTTTGACAAAATTTTCGATAGAAATAAAATTTCTACAAAATTTTCCATAGAAATAAAATGTTGGCAAACTTTTTACAAAAATAAAATATTGACAAAATTTTCTATAGAAATAAAATTTGGACAAAATTTACTATAGAAATGCTATTCTGACAAAATTTTCTATAGAAATAAAATCTTGACGCATTTTTTATAGAAATAAAATGTTGGCAAAATATTGTATGGAAATAAAATTTTGACAACATTTTCTATAGAAATAAAATTTTGACAAAATTGCCTATAGAAATAAAATTTTGACAAAATTTTCTATAGAAACAAAGTTTTGACAAAATTTTCTATAGCAATAAAATTTTGACAAATTTTTCTATAGAAATAAAATTTTGACAAATTATTTATGGAAATAAAATTTTGACAAATTTTTCTAACATATAGAAATAAAATTTTGACAAAATTTTCTATTGAAATAAAATTTTGCCAAAATTTTCGATAGAAATAAAATTTAGACACAATTTTTTACAGAAATAAAATGTTCTATAGATATAAAATATTGCCAAAAATTTCTATGGGCATAAAATTTCGATAAATTGTTCCATAGAAATAAAATGTTGCCCAAATTTTCGATAGAAATAAAATTTTGACAAAATTTTCTATAGAAATAACATTTTGACAAAATTTTCGATAGAAATAAAATTTCTACAAAATTTTCTATAGAAATAAAATTTTGACAAAATTTTCTATAGAAATAAAATTTTGACAAAATTTTCTATAGAAATAAAATTTTGCCGAAATTTACTACAAAAAAAATTTTTTTTGATAAATTTTTCTACATAAATTAAAATTTAACAAAATTTTCTATAGAAATAAAATTTTGACAACATTTTCTATAGAAATAATATTTTGACAACATTTTATATAGAAAAAAATGTTGACAAAATTTTCTATAGAATAAAATTAAAAAAAAAAAAATCTATAGAAATAAAATTTTGAAAATAAAATCTTTAGAAACAAAATTTTGATAAAATTTTCTAGAGAAAAAAAATGTTGACAAAATTTTCCGCAGAATTAAATTTTGAAAAAAAATCTATAGATACAAAAGTTTTTCCGGTTAGAAGAAAGAGTTTATGTTCCATGTTGCCGATCGTATAAAATTTTCTATAGAAATAAAATTTTTACAATATTTTCTATAGAAATAAAATTTTGAAAAAATTTTCTATAGAAATAAAATTGTGACAAAATTTTCTATAGAAATAAAATTTTGACAAAATTTGCTATGGAAATAAAATTTTTCAAAATTTTCTATAGAATAAAATTTTGAAGAAAAAAAATCTATAGAAATAAGAATTTGAAAAAAATTCTATAGAAACAAAATTTTGACAAAATTTTCTATCGAAATAAAATCTTGAAAAAATTGAGTAAGTTTTACCGGTTAGTGGAAAGAGTTTATGTTCCACGTTGCTGATCGTATAAAATTTTCTATAGAAATAAAATTTTGACAATATTTTCTATAGAAATAAAATTTTTACAAAATTTTCTATAGAAATAAAATGTTGACAAAATTCTCTATAGAAATAAAATTTTGAAAAAAAAAATCTATAGAAATAAAACAAAAAAAAAATAAAAAATAAATTTTCTACAAAAATAAAATTTTGACAAAATTTTCTATCGAAATAAAATTTTGACAAAATTTTCAATAGAAATAAAATTTTTACTAAATTTTCTATACAAAATAAAATTTTGACAATATTTTCTGTAGAAATAAAATTTTCACAATATTTTCTATAGCAATAAAATTTTTTACAAAATTTTCTGTAGAAATAACATTTTGACAACATTTTCTACAGCAATAAAATTTTGACAAAATTTTCTATAGAAATAAAATTTTGACAACATTTTCTATAGAAATAAAATTTTGGAAAAAAAAAAATCTATAGAAATAAAATTTTGACACAATTTTTTATAGAAATAAAATGTTCTATAGATATAAAATATTGCCAAAAATTTCTATGGACATAAAATTTCGATAAATTGTTCCATAGAACTAAAATTTTTACAAAATTTTCCATAGAAATACAATTTTGACAAAATTTTCTATAGAAATAAAATTTTGACAAATTTTTCTATAGAAATAAATTTGAAAATTTCTGTTTTTTGTTTCACTTCAGCCTTGAAAACGGTTTTGACGAAGTCAACCGAAATATTGGAAATAAAATTTAAATAAAAACATCAATCTTATGTTTTTTCATCGACCTATAGCCGAAACTATGATAAGTATTGCTTAAAAATGAAATAAATTTTTGGCAACATTTTCTATAGAAATACTATTCTGACAAAATTTTCTGTAGAAATAAAATTTTGACTAAATTGTCTACAGAAATAAAATTTTGACAAAATTTTCTATAGAAATAAAATTTTGACAAAATTTTCTATAGAAATAAAATTTTGACAAAATTTTCTACACAAATAAAATTTTGACAAAATTTTCTATAGAAATAAAATTTTTCGAAATTTTTCTTCGAAATAAAATGTAGACAAACATTTCTATAGAAATAGAGTTTGGACATAATTTTCTATAGAAATGAAATTCTGTTAAAATTTGCTATAGAAATGAAATTCTTACAAAATTTTCTATAGAAATAAAATTTTTACAAAATTTTCTATAGAAATAAAAGTTTGACAAAAGTTTCTATAGAAATAAAGTATTGAGAAAAATTTTATAGATATAAAATCTTCTGTAGAAATAAAATATTGACAAAATTGTCTATAGAAATAAAATTTTGAAAAAATTTTCAATGGAAATAAAATTTTGACCAAGTTTCTATAGAAATGAAATTTTGACAAAATTTTCTATTGAAATGTAATTCTGACAAAATTTTCTAAAGAATAGAAATAAAATTTTTAAAAAATTGTCCATAGAAATTAAAATACTGACAAAATTTTCTATAGAAATAAAATGTTGACAAAAATTTCTATAGAAATAATATATCGTATAATAATAACTTAAATTTACATGAAATACATGACCATCATAGATGGCGCATTAGTTTCCGGTATATGCACGGGAAAGACTTCTTCCCCGTGTCCGACATTTTATTCTTATTTTTTAAGAACTTTTAAGTATTTACTTTCACTGATTTATATGAGAAGTCATTTAGATTGAAATTCTCTCCATACGTGGCGACACTCATATAGTTCCATAATTAGATTTAAGTTATAGACGATTATATCAATCCGTAGAAACGAATTTGGTGTTCACTTCGACGTCTTAGAGACCGTTACATTCCGTCCAGGTTAATCCCGGATTCAGTAGGGCGATTATATAGATAATCTATAATGGTCGGTTATAAAATTCGTTAGGCCTGAACTTTTTTGTTTCTTAAAAAAGTATATAATATTATTTTGTTTTACAAAATAAGAACAACCCAGTAATTGGCGATGTGGGAAAAATTAACATTCAACACAAATGATTGATATTACCAATATTCATAAACGTTTGTATCCATTAATCTTTTAATACATATGATATTCCAACATTTCCATTTATTGCATTTGGAGTTCCTACCTCCTTCCCCATTATGTTAATTTCATCAACTCCTTCATGAATCGAAACTACAACCCTTAGTTATATTCAGTTTTCGTTACGAAATCGACTCTAGTACATTTATGCGGAACAATTTATGAATTCCAATGCACAATTCCCTTTATGACAGCTTACTCGAATCAACTTCAACAAGGGCACATGGTATTAGTATGGTAGCTGAATGGAATTACTAATGATTCGACGAAGACGAAGCAGAAGAAGACGGCCAGAATATTGAAAATTTCATCTTAAATGGAAATTATGAAAGGAACACAAAAATATCTGATGACTTTAATCAACATACACCAAGTGATTGAGAGAGATATTCTGCCACTTCATATTTATCAAGAGGGCAAGGGAGAATCTTCGTTTTGTATATGCCGAGAATATGGGCCGAGAATATAGGCCGTATTAGTTTCGACAATGCCATCCAATCATTTATGATGATTATACCCCCTTTATAAACAGCATCATCCAATGGGAATGATGGCTGCTTGTGCTAGAGATGGTGTTGGCGATGTTTGCTTTTAAGGTCTCAATAAAATATGTATGTATGCATTTTTTATTATTTACGAGCTCCAGCAAAAAGCTTTTGCAATTTTCCCCTATGGTGTAATAAGCGAACAGGCAAAAAAAAGACACACATAAGTGTATATATCAGCTTAGATAAAGATACAATATATTTACATACTGGAGTGGATGGATAATTGGGTGGAACAAGAATCCACCTACACAGGCAACGAATGGGTCATTAATACAAAACTAATATTTTTGAGCATTGTCGTCTTCAACCACGTCTACAAGTGATGTTGGTGCCTTATTTTGTATGATATGTAATTCGGTCTTTGTTATTAGGTCCTCACTTCTCAATGAGACGAAATGAAAACCCGCTGGCACTACATGATAACATATAAGCGAATTTTCACATTGTGTGAAAAATATGGAAGTTCTTGTAAAGGCTCAACTTTAAAAGCACTTCCAAAAATGTCCTCCCAGATGTTCTTTATTTTAACTACACAGGAAGTTCTTTTAACCCTTTCGACTCGTAAAGTTACCTGTGGGCAACTTTTTGTATTTTAACACTCACTGTCAACGCTGTTTTTGTTCGTAAAACTGTAACTGTATGAAAGTTTTTATTACATCTGTTGTAGTACATATCAAATAAAATATTTGTGGAAGTCAAATCTTAGAATTGCAAAAAAACAACATGTGAGAAATTTTTGAAGTTTTAAAGTTGCTTGCAGGCATCTTTTGGCCAATTGTGGTAGTGAAATTACATATTTATACCCTGCGCCACACTGTTAGTGTAAGTTAGTGCATATATTTGCAACACCCACAAGGAGACAAGATAGATACATGGTGTCTTTGGCAAAAATGCTCAGGGTGGGCTCCTGAGTCGATATAGCCATGTCCGTCTGTCCGTGAACACATTTTTGTAATTAAAGTCTAGGTCGCAGTTTTAGTCCAATCGACTTCAAATTTGGCACAAGTATGTGTTTTGGCCACCGTGGTGCAATGGTTAGCATGCCCGCCTTGCGTACACAAGGTCGTGGGTTCGATTGCTGTTTCGACCGAACATCAAAAAGTTATTCAGCGGTGAATTATCCCACCTCAGCAATGCTGGTGACATTTCTGAGGGTTTCAAAGCTTCTCTAAGTGGTTTCATGCAATGTGGAACGCCGTTCGGACTCGGCTATAAAAAGGAGGTCCCTTGTCATTGAGCTTAACATGGAATCGGGCAGCACTCAGTGATAAGAGAGAAGTTCACCAATGTGGTATCACAATGGACTGAATAGTCTAAGTGAGCCAGAATAGAACCCTATTGATTTTGGAAGAAATCGGTTCAGATTTAGATATAGCTCCCATATATATATATATATTTCGCCCGATATGGATTTATATGGCCCCAGAAGCCAGAGTTTTACCTTAATTTACTTAAAATTTTGCACAAGAAGAACAATTAGTACTATAGTCAAGTGTGCCAAATTTTATTGAAATCGGTTCAGATTTAGATATAGCTCCCATATATATCTTTCGCCCGATATGGACTAATACGGTCCCAGAAGCCAGAGTTTTACCCCAATTTGGTTGAAATTTTGCACTAGGAGTACAATTAGTAGTGTAGTCAAGTGTGCCAAATTTTATTGAAATCGGTTCAGATTTAGATATAGCTCCCACATATATCGTTCGCCCGATTTACACTCATATGACCACAGTGGCCAATCTTTTACTCTGATTTAATTGAAATTTTGCACAGGGAGTAGAATTAGTATTGTAGCTATGCGTGCCAAATTTGGTTGAAATCGGTTCAGATTTAGATATAGCTTCCATATATATTGTTCGCCGGATTTACACTCATATGAATACAGAGGCCAATTTTTTGCTCCGATTTAGTTAAAATATTGCACAGGGAGTAGAATTAGCATTGTAGCTATGCGTTCCAAATTTGGTTAAAATCGGTTCAGATTTAGATATAGCTCCCATATATATGTTTTTCTGATTTCGACAAAAATGGTCAAAATACCTACATTTTCTTTTTAATTAAATCTACAAAGTTGTGCAGGGTATAATATAGTCGGCCCGCCCGACTTTAGACTTTCCTTACTTCTTTTCGACATGAGACCTAGAGAAAAACGGCTTGAAAAACAATGATAATGAAAAAATTTTGAACTTCGATTGGGATGTCCCAGTGACGAGGAATGCGGCGATGATGTGGAAGACATATCTGCAGTGCTGGGGAGGAATTCGGAAGGAATCGTGAAAAGGGACGAAGCCATAAATATCGTCCTTCTTGGCAACATACTGGTGGATTAACACGAATATTGGCACTTTATTATAATTTTGGTTTTTTACACCGCCAGTTAAAATGCCATGGGTTCAAAACAAAACATTTTCGTGATTCACGCGTGATTCACGCGAAGCCGTGAATGAATTTTAAAATAAATCTCGTGAATGTGCGTGAACGGGAGTAAACAAATATGTGTCGTGTGTAAGCGTGAGTAAAACCCAAACTGTGTTCGTGATTGTGAGTGAGACAAATTTCTCATGCTCACGATAAAAATTCACGTGTACTATCCAACGGAAGCTTACGGTAAAATTCACGTTCATGATAAAAACCATGTTCACGATAAAATACACGTTCACCATAAACTTCACACTCACGGTGCAACATATTTTAATTATGCCAATAGTTCCGTCGAGAGTTATGAATGTTAACAAGTATATAGGGCCGTAAGTTCGGCCAGGCCGAATCTTATGTACCGTCCACCATGGATTGCGTAGAAACTTCTACGAAAGAATGTCATCCACAATCGAATTACTTGGGTTGTGGTATCTTAAAACTTCTTAACATCGTTTTCTAAATTGTTAGTTAGTCCATACGTGGTATATATTAGACAAAAAAGGTATGTGTCGGTAAGTCTACAAATAATTACGAATCGATATGGACTTTTGCACGGCACGTAGGAATATGGGGGTCGCTTATGTGGGGGCTATCTACAATTATGAACTTGATATGGACCAATTTTTGTGTGATTGGGGATCGATTTATTTGAGGGCTATATATAACTATAGACCGATATGGACCTAGTTAGATATGGTTGTTAACGACCATATACTAGCACAATGTACCAAATTTCAACTGACTCGTATGAAATTTGCTCCTCCAAGAGGCTCCAAAACCAAATCTCGGGATCGGTTTATATGCGGGCTATATATGATTATGGACTGGTATGGACCACTTTTGGCATGGTTGTCAAATATCATATACTACCACCACGTACCAAATTTCAACCAGATCGGATGAATTTTGCTTCTCCATAAGGCACCGGAGGTCAAATGTGGGGACCGGTTTATATGGGAGCTATATATAATTATGGACTGATATGAACCAATTCCTGCATGGTTGTTGGATACAATATACTAACATCACGTACCAAATTTCAAATGAATCTGATGAATTTTGCTCTTCCAAGGGACTCCGGTGGTCAAATCTGCTAATCGGTTTATATGGGGCCTGTATATAATTATGGACTGATTTCGACCAATTTTTACATGGGTGTTTGAGGCCATTTATTAACACCGCGTACCGAATTTGAACTGAATCAGATGAATTTTGGTCTTCCAGAGGCTCCGGAGGTCAAATCTGGTGATCGTTTTATATGGCGGCTATATATAATAATGGGCCGATGTTGACCAATTTTTGCAGGTTATTAGAGACCATATACTTACATCATGTACCAAATTTCAGCCGGATCGGATGAAATTTGCTTCTCTTAGAGGCTCCGCAATGTTGTCTTGGTGGAACAACACTTTTTTCTTCTTCATATGGGGCCGTTTTGCCGCGATTTCGACCTTCAAACGCTCCAATAACGCCATATAATAGTCACTGTTGATGGTTTTTCCCTTCTCAAGATAATCGATAAAAATTATTCCATGCGCATCCCAAAAAACAGAGGCCATTACTTTGCCAGCGGACTTTTGAGTCTTTACACTCTTCGGAGACGGTTCACCGGTCGCTGTCCACTCAGCCGACTGTCGATTGGACTCAGGAGTGTAGTGATGGAGCCATGTTTCATCCATTGTCACATATCGACGGAAAAACTCTGGTGTATTACGAGTTAACAGCTGCAAACACCGCTCAGAATCATCAACACGTTGTTGTTTTTGGTCAAATGTGAGCTCGCGCGGCACCCATTTTGCACAGAGCTTCCGCAAATCCAAATATTAATGAATGATATGACCAACACGTGATATTTTTGAGGCCTCTGCTATCTCGATCAACTTCATTTCACGGTCATTCAAAATTATTTTGTGGATTTTTTGATGTTTTCGTCTGTAACCACCTCTTTCGGGCGTCCACTGCGTTCACCGTCCTCCGTGCTCATTTCACCGCGCTTGAATTTTGCATAACAATCATTATCAAGCCAAGTTTTTGCTTCCTCCGTATTTTTTCCCTTCAGAAAATAGTATTTTATCAAAACACGAAATTCTTTTTTTTCATTTTTTTCACAATAACAAAAGTTGCTTCACAAAAGACGCCCTATCTCACAAACTAATTGACTTACAGACGTCAAATTTTGACACGAATCATTTGAAGGTTGGTACTATATAAAAATAATATGCATTTAATACTAGCGACGCCATCTGTGGGTCAGACCAGGGACTTATCAGCTAACCTGTTACTTCTTGGGCTTACAAAAACCGTAGCTTTTATCCAATTTGCCCGAAATTTGAAATCTAGAGGTATTATAGGACCATAAAGAGGCTCGCTGAAAATGGTAAGTATCGGTCAATATTTTAGTATAGCCCGATCTCCCGATTTTACTTTTTGGGCTTATAGAAACCGTAGTTTGTATCTGATTTGCCTAAAATTGTAAATATACTGCAATTTTTGAATTAAAAAAAAAAACATGTATCGGATTTAGTTTTTATCGGTCCATTTGGTAAGGCCTGCATATAGGCCGATTTCACTTCTTGAGGGTTTGGAAGGCGCTCTGATCATGAAAATTGCTTGAGACTGATCATGAAAATTGCTTGAGACAGATTTTACTTCTCGTAATTATTTAAATAATGGGGATGAAAATCTACAGATTTTGGATTTCAAATCAAGGCGTAATTTCATCATTATCTTGCACACTTACAAGAGATGTTTATGATTCTTCCAAAACTCAAACAAAAAATGGTTCTTATAAATTCAGAATCTTGTACAGTCTTCATAGGTAAAATCTGTAAATTTATCTTCGGGAAGTGTACTGGTTGAACATCCCTGAAATTTCAAAGGAAACTATTATATTTGATTCATGGTGGTGAGTATTTAAGATTCGGCCCGGCCGAACTTACAGAATTATATACTTGTTTTGTATTAAAAAACAAACATGAAAATAATAACATTTATGGTACATGTTTTCCAACGTTCTTTTTTCTTTGCATTTAGAAACTTAAATTTTAACCCCGGGAAGCGAATAGTTGAACCGAACTACTGGGCAGAATATCTGTTATCAAAGAGCCCAGAAATTTTATATATTTTCAAGTAATCCGCTACGACGTAGTGTTGTGAAAGGAAACTATCTAAAGGCGTCTGAAACAAGTATATAGGCCCATATATACTTGGTTTTATAATGTTGACTTTTTTATAATTTAATTTCATTTTTTGCTTAGTGTTTTTAATATTTAAAAATATTTTAGTATGAAATAATTCATATCGATGCTGGTGTTCAAAAAAGAGTTATGACTTATTCCAAATAGGTTGAGTATTTGGACCACTGTGCCGCGCTTAAAATTTAGATTTCGGTTCTCCTACAGCAACATGAGTTTTAACTGGACAAGTTTTGTTTTTTTTTTTTCAAAACTATATCCGTTTCCGTTCTATCCTCATATTCCACGTATACGAGTGTGTGTGTGTGTGCGGATGATCAAAACTCGATTCATATGTTTCTATGGGGTATTTCCCCCCTACATATTCAGCAAATGATAAAACGTGCAAGCTGATACTCTTGTATTCGCATCCTGAATACGAAAGATGTAAAAACAAACAAAATAATTCACATGTCCTAAAAATAGTTTCAGGGGTAAGATTTATGAATATTTTTTTTATGAGTTTCACAAAACGTTGAATATGGCTGTTACTGATATCACAGTCACTAAATCCCACCCCCTCAAAACCCAACATTGGTGACATTGAGTGGGAAAGAGAATAATGGAGCCCCAAAGTCGGAAGTCGGTTCGATAAACAGGACACATGCTTAAATGGAAATACCAAATATGTACATATGGATGCGTGTATTTATCATTATGATTTAATAGCCATTAAGGAAATCTAAAACAAAATTTTTTATCGATAATATTCGCATAGCGTGGAGAAACACAGAATAGAAAATTTAATGGGGATCCCAAGTATTAAGTAAATCAGTTAGGATTGGTTTAAACAAGTAAATGCTTTTGTAGGCCAGAAAAAATAAATATAACATTTAGATGGGATAAATATAAAAACTATGGGCAATACAAAACAAAGAGGGCAAATTTGGTCAAAATCAGTGCATATTAAAATATATCCCCCATATATAGGTTTTTTGGATGTGGGGTATATGGCTAGAACACCCACATTGTACCCCCAAGATTCAATCAGATTTTACTTCAATTGACTTGATATGTGACAATAGAGAGTCGATTTAACAAATTTAAGTTTGATTCAAATTCAGATTTAGGTCAGCAAAAAAAATTTGAAGTTCTTCCATAGGCACAACTTTAAAAGCACTTCCAGAAGTTGCACTCCCAATGATGGTCTTTATTTTAACTACCCAGGAAGTTATTTTAATTCAATATATTATAACTTGTGTTTTTCATACTTTTAATGGATAATTTTAACTTTTTTTGTTTCAAATAGATTAAAAACAGAGTAATAATTCATAAAATAGTACAAATCATTTAAATGTTGTCGACAAAAATGCTAAATCCAATATGAAAAAATTGTGACTTTTTGAAAATATTTGAGGTCAAACGTTTCCGACAAGCATTAGAATCCATTAAAAATTATAAAAAAATATAAAAATTATTTATTTGACAAAATATCACAGAGTTTTTTAATTTACATCCAAAACATTGAATTCGGATCACACCTAAAGAAGTGATGCACATTCAGTGCAACGGCTGTTGAAATAGAGGACTTCCGTCCTATGACATGCCCATGTTAAATTCATCGCTTCTGCGTTAATTTTGCACCACTTCCGGATCCGAAAAGAACATTTTCATTACTTTTTTGGCGACGCTTTTTTGCTGGGCAACTGTGCTTTAATAATTCTGAAAAACTGCTTTGTAGTCAATTGTTTTTAATGCTTTATTTTAAATACTTTTTTACTTCAAACAAATCATAATTTCGAGTCCGAATTTGGAAATTTAAGTTGTCATCAATATAAGTTTAAAGGACTCTGATAAAACATGTAGAAAACAGCTGAAACAAGTATATACGTCCGTAAGTTCGGCCAGGCCGAATCTTATGTACCCTCCACCATGGATTGCATAGAAACTTGTACTAAAGACTGTCATCCATCATCGAATTACTTGGGTTGCGGTAACACTTGCCGATGGTAAGGTATCTTAAAACTTCTTTACAACGTCTTCTCAATTGTAAGTTAGTCCATACGGGATATATATTAAACAAAAATAAAAAATGCCGATTCAATACGTATATAATTCAGTTTGACAAAATTTTCTATAGAAATAAAATTTTGACAAAATTTTCTATAAAAATAAAATTTTGAAAAAATTTTCCATAGAAATAAAATTTTGACAAGCTTTTCTATAGAAACAAAATTTTGACAAATTTTTCTATAGATATAAAATTTTGACAAAATTTTCTATAGAAATAAAATTTTGACAAAATTTTCTATAGAAATAAAATTTTGACAAAATTTTCTATAGAAATAACATTTTGACAAAATTTTCTATAGAAATAAAATTTTGACAAAATTTTCTATAGAAATAAAATTTTGACAAAATTTTCTATACAAATAAAATTTTGACAAAATTTTCTATACAAATAAAATTTTGAAAAAATTTTGTAGAGAAATAAAATTTTGACAAGATTTTCTATAGAAATAAAATTTTGAAAAAATTTTCTATAGAAATAAAATTTTGACAAAATTTTCTATAGAAATAAAATTTTAACAAAATTTTCGATAGAAATAAAATTTTGACAAATTTTTCTATAGAAATAGAATTTTGACAAAACTTTCCATAGAAATAAAATTTTGACCAAATTTTCTGATAAAATTTTTTATAGTAATAAAATTTTGACAAAATTTTCTATAGTAATAAAATTTTGACAAAATTTTCTATAGAAATAAAATTTTGACAAAATTTTCTATAGAAATAGAATTTTGACAAAACTTTCTATAGAAATAAAATTTTGACCAAATTTTCTATAGAAATAATATTTTGTTATAAAAATTTTTATAGTAATAAAATTTTGACAAAATTTTCTATAGTAATAAAATTTTGACAAAATTTTCTATAGTAATAAAATTTTGACAAAATTTTCTATAGAAATAAAATTTGATAAAATTTTCTATAGAAATAGAATTTTGACAAAACTTTCTATAGAAATAAAATTTTGACCAAATTTTCTATAGAAATAAAATTTTGTGATACAATTTTTTATAGTAATAAAATTTTGACAAAATTTTCTATAGTAATAATATTTTGACAAAATTTTCTATAGTAATAAAATTTTGACCAAATTTTCTGATAAAATTTTTTATAGTAATAAAATTTTGACAAAATTTTCTATAGTAATAAAATTTTGACAAAATTTTCTATAGAAATAAAATTTTGACAAAATTTTCTATAGAAATAGAATTTTGACAAAACTTTCTATAGAAATAAAATTTTGACAAAATTTTTTGTAGAAATAAAATTTTGACAAAATTTTCTATAGTAATAAAATTTTGACAAAATTTTCTATAGAAATAAAATTTTGACAAAATTTTCTATAGAAATAGAATTTTGACAAAACTTTCTATAGAAATAAAATTTTGACCAAATTTTCTATAGAAATAATATTTTGTTATAAAATTTTTTATAGTAATAAAATTTTGACAAAATTTTCTATAGTAATAAAATTTTGAAAAAATTTTCTATAGTAATAAAATGTTGACAAAATTTTCTATAGAAATAAAATTTTGATAAAATTTTCTATAGAAATAGAATTTTGACAAAACTTTTGTGATAAAATTTTTTATAGTAATAAAATTTTTTGTAGTAATAAAATTTTGACAAAATTTTCTATAGTAATAAAATTTTGACAAAATTTTCTATAGTAATAAAATTTTGACAAAATTTTCTATAGTAATAAAATTTTGACAAAATTTTCTATACAAATAAAATTTTGGTAGATTATTTCTGGGGATCGGCTATATATAACTATAGACCGATATGGACCAATTTTGGCATGGTTGTTAGCGGCCATACACTAGCGCAATGTACCAAATTTCACCACGCGCAATGTACCAAATTTCACCAAATTCCAACCGGATCGGATGAATTTTGCTTCTCCAAGATCTCCGGAGGTCACATCCGGGGTTCGGTTTATATGGGGACTACATATAATTATGGACCGATATGGACCAATTTTTGCATGGTTGTTAGAGACCATATACTAGCACCACGTACCACATTTCAATCGAATCGGATGAATTTTGCTCATCCATGAGGCTCCGGAGGTCAAATCTGGGGATCGGTTTATATGGGGGCTTTATATACTTATGGACCAATGTGGACCATTTTTGCATGGTTGTTAGAGACCCTATACTAACACCATGTACCAAATTTTAGCCGGATCGGATGAAATTTGCTTCTCTTAGAGACTCCGCAATCCGAATCTGGGGATCGGTTTATATGGGGCCTATATATACTTATGGACCGATGTGGACCAATATTTGCGTAGTTGTTATAGACCATATACTAACACCATGTACCAAATATCTGCCGGATCGGATGAAATTTGCTGCGGGGGATCGGTTTATATGGGGGCTATATATAAGTATGGACCGATGTGGACCAATTTTTGCATGGTTGTTAGAGACCATATACCAACACCATGTACCAAATTTCAATTGGATCGGATGAATTTTGCTCCTCCAAGAGGCTCCGCAAGCCAAATCTGAGCGTCGGTTTATATGGGGGCTATACGTAAAAGTGGTCCGATATGGCCCATTTACAATACCATCTGACCTACATCAATAACAACTAATTGTGCCAAGTTTCAAATCGATAGTTTGTTGCGTTCGGAAGTTAGCGTGATTTCAACGGACGAACGGACATGTTTAGATCGACTCAGAATTTCACCACGACCCAGAATATATATACTTTATGGGGTCTTACAGTAATAAAGGGTGATTTGTTAAGAGCTTGATAACTTTTTAAAAAAAAAAAACGCATAAAATTTGCAAAATCTCATCGGTTCTTTATTTGAAACGTTAGATTGGTCCATGACATTTACTTTTTGAAGATAATTTCATTTAAATGTTGACCGCGGCTGCGTCTTAGGTGGTCCATTCGGAAAGTCCAATTTTGGGCAACTTTTTCGAGCATTTCGGCCGGAATAGCCCGAATTTCTTCGGAAATGTTGTCTTCCAAAGCTGGAATAGTTGCTGGCTTATTTCTGTAGACTTTAGACTTGACGTAGCCCCACAAAAAATAGTCTAAAGGCGTCAAATCGCATGATCTTGGTGGCCAACTTACCGGTCCATTTCTTGAGATGAATTGTTCTCCGAAGTTTTCCCTCAAAATGGCCATAGAATCGCGAGCTGTGTGGCATGTAGCGCCATCTTGTTGAAACCACATGTCAACCAAGTTCAGTTCTTCCATTTTTGGCAACAAAAAGTTTGTTAGCATCGAACGATAGCGATCGCCATTCACCGTAACGTTGCGTCCAACAGCATCTTTGAAAAAATACGGTCCAATGATTCCACCAGCGTACAAACCACACCAAACAGTGCATTTTTCGGGATGCATGGGCAGTTCTTGAACGGCTTCTGGTTGCTCTTCACTCCAAATGCGGCAATTTTGCTTATTTACGTAGCCATTCAACCAGAAATGAGCCTCATCGCTGAACAAAATTTGTCGATAAAAAAGCGGATTTTCTGCCAACTTTTCTAGGGCCCATTCACTGAAAATTCGACGTTGTGGCAGATCGTAAGTCTATTCATGATGAAATGTCAAAGCATACTGAGCATCTTTCTCTTTGACACCATGTCTGAAATCCCACGTGATCTGTCAAATACTAATGCATGAAAATCCTAACCTCAAAAGAATCACCCTTTATTTCGATGTGTTACAAACGGAATGACAAAGTTAATATACCCCCATCCTATGGTGGAGGGTATAAAAAAACGAATAAAAAACTTTGTTTCCTTGAATCTAGTATGCAAAACATAAATTTAAAATATAATTGTGTCTTAAAATATAATTGTGTCTTAAAAAATTTTACGTATTTTGAAATATGTGGCCGAGCTATATTATGCTGCAAAATCACCTTGTCATTTAAGGCTATATCTGAAGTGTGGAGAGTACTGAAAATGTTTGGATTTTACTATTCTCATCAGTCATTTTTATGGAATAATCTTCAAAGTTTAATTACATCAACATGAGTATTTTCTTTCGCACAGACTATATCCTAAGCTGCATTATTTTTTTCTCCCCTAATGAAACAACAGGATCGTGTGCGAACGTATGAGATTTCGTATAAGTTTAACATGAAATGTAGGTAGGCTGTAAGTACGTGGAACTAACATTGGCCCTCTTGCAATTATGAACATGAGAGCCATAAGGTTGTGCAATAAGAATAATTAGCATAAGTGCTCATCTGATTTGCTATTTTCCCTACTTGGCCATGTGCGACTGGACAGCAAATACCAAAAGTATGATGCAACAAATGGGGGATTATTCTGTAAAGTAGAACAGTAGTGGTTGAGCAACTAATTTATTTCCCCAGTGGAAGACAAAATTAGAAATTGGAAAAACGAAAGAAAAAATTTAGAGTTTTGCTAAAATTTGTTGCTTTAGAGGAATCCTAAACATCTCATGTATGTCTTTTCATATGATTTAAAATCTAAATTCTGTAGATTTTACATTAGGAGATTATTCAAATGAGAACGAGATGTAATATTGGAAAATTTTACTTCTACTGTCGAGAAATTTTGAATGCTAAGTGTGCATTCTATTCAAGATTGTAAATTAGGAGAACTCTTTATGGACCTAAAATACCTCTAAATTCTACTTTCAGGAAAACTGGATCAAAATTGTGGTATCTGAAAACCAAATAATTCAAATCGGGAGAACGTTCATTTTCAAATTCAAAAAACTCGGATACGCATTACGCCGTCTCTATGTCCAAGAAGTCATGTTAGGAAATCGGTCTTTATGAGGCTATACCAAAACATAGCCCAATATGAACTAAATTCGACACTAGATGCCCAAGAAGTCCTATCGATAGATTGGGGTGATACCAGTACATGGACCGATACACACCATATTCCGAACACCTACTTGAAACTAGACATCCAATTCGAATAGAAAAAAAAAATATGTGTCTCAAGAAACCAAATCTAGATGATCAAGAAACCAAATAGGGAGCCACAATGGTGCAATGGTTAGCATGCCCGCTTTGAATACAAAATTGTAAAGGGAACAATTCCAGTTTTGAGCAAACACCAAACCGTTTTCAACGGTGGATTATCCCTCTCAATAATGCTGAAGGCTTTTCTGAATACTTCAAACTTTCTCTAAGTGGTTTCACCGCAATGTAAAATGCCGTACGGACTCGGCCATAAAAAGAGGTCCCTGTCATTGAGTTAAACATTGAATCGTGCAGCACTCATTGATAAAAGAGAAGTTCACCAATTGTGGTATCTCAACGTATTGAATAACATAAGTTAGCCTATAGATTACGGACTGCCACCATACCTGAACTAACCTAAATCGGGCTAAATCGGTTAATACGGGCTACTTCAATCCTAGGTCCTGGCTACTACTTTCGAATTTGACCTCGTTGCAGACAAAAAACGAATGACAAATTTCGGAAATATTAGAGAAGGTTGTAGCGTTACAACCACAGTTGCCACAATTGGTAGAATTCTACCAAAACTCGTATATTTTTTTCTGTTTGGTAGATTGGTATAATTCTTGATGTTTTGGTAGATTTTGCAAGTTATTCCTCTCCAACTAAGATAAAATTAAAATTTGGACAACATTTTTTATTTTCTATAGAAATAAAATTTTGACAAAATTTTCTATAGAAATAAAATTTTGACAAAATTTTCTATAGAAATAAAATTTTGACAAAATTTTTTATAGAAATAAAATTTTGACAAGATTTTCTATAGAAATAAAATTTTGACAAATTTTTTTTATAGAAATAAAATTTTGACACAATATTCTATAGAAATAAAATTTTAACAAAATTTTTGATAAAATTTTCTATAAAAATAAAATTATGACAAAATTTTCTACAGAAACAAAATTTTCTATAGAACTAAAATTTTCTACTCAAATAAAATTTTGACAAAAATTTCTATAGAAATAAAATTTTGACAAAAATTTCTATAGAAATAAAATTTTAACAAGATTCTCTACAGAAATAAATTTTTGATAAAATTTTCTATAGAAATAAAATTTTGACAACATTTTCTATAGAAATAAAAATTTGACAAAATTTTATATAGAAATAAACTTTTGACAAAATTTTCTACAAAAACACAATTTTGACAAAATTTTCTACAGAAATAAAATTATGAAAAAATTTTCTAAAGAAATAAAATTTTGACAAAACTTTCTATAGAAATAAAAAAACTAAAATTTTGATAAAATTTTCTACAGAACTAAAATTTTGACAAAATTTTCGATAGAACTAAAATTTTGACAAAATTTTCTATAGAACTAAAATTTTGACAAAATTTTCTATAGAAATAAAATTTTGACAAAATTTTCTATAGAAATAATAATTTTTGATAAAATTTTCCATAGAAATAAAATTTTGACAAAATTTTCTATAGGAATAAAATGTAGACAAAATTTTCTATAGAAATAAAATTTTGACAACATTTTCTATAGAAATAAAAATTTAAAAAAAAAAAATTTTATAGAAATAAAATTTTGACAAAATTTTCTATATAAATAAAATTTCGACAAAATTTGCTATAGAAATAAAATTTTGACAAAATTTTCTATAGAAATAAAACTTTGACAAAATTTTCCATAGAAATAAAATTTTGACAAAATTTTCTATAGAAATAAAAATTTGAAAAAAAAAATTTATAGAAATAAAATTTTGACAAAATTTTCTATAGATATAAAATTTTGACAAAATTTTCTATAGAATAATTTTGACAAAATTTTCTATAGAAATAAAATTTTGACAACATTTTCTATAGAAATAAAAATTTGACAAAAATTTTTATAGAAATAAAATTTTGACAAAATTTTCTATAGAAATAAAATTTTGACAACATTTTTTATAGAAATAAAAATTTGACAAAATTTTTTATAGAAATGAAATTTTGACAAAATTTTTTATAGAAATAAAATTGTGACAAAATGTTCTATAGAAGTAAAATTTTGACAAAATTTTCTATAGAATTAAAATTTTGACAAAATTTTTTATAGAAATAAAATTTTGACACAATATACTATAGAAATAAAATTTTGACAAAATTTTTTATAGAAATAAAAATTTTTGATAAAATTTTCTATAGAAATAAAATTTTGACAAAATTTTCTATAGAAATAAAATTTTTGATAAAATTTTCTATAGAAGTTAAATCTTGACAAACTCTTCTATAGAAATAAAATGTTGACAACATTTTTTAAAGAAATAAACATTTTTGACAAAATTTTCTATGGAAATAAAATTTTGACAACATTTTCTATAGA
This sequence comes from Haematobia irritans, assembly GCF_050003625.1. Taxonomy (NCBI): domain Eukaryota; kingdom Metazoa; phylum Arthropoda; class Insecta; order Diptera; family Muscidae; genus Haematobia; species Haematobia irritans. The sequence continues at coordinate 159,493,139 of NC_134397.1, read as the reverse complement.
AATAAATTGTTGACAAAATTTTCTATAGAAATAAAATTCTGCAAAATAAGAATTTTTGTTTAGTAGTTTTTGTGGATTTCTTCAAATTTTGGTAGATTATTTATTATTATTAGAGTGTCAACCGTGGTTACAGCATACAAACGGACGGACATCGTTTGCTTGTCTTGATTTGATCGACATCTTGGTACTGTTTAGTATCATCCATACTCTCCAAACTGCCGCAGACGGAAAAGTTTAAGGGACTGAAATTCAACAACTGATCCGGAGGTTACGGTGGCGATTGTGCGGAAATGAAGTGAGTAACTTCCTTTTCTAAGTGACCTTGAAGCGTGCTGAAGTTCTGTTGGAATGTTTCCGGCCTTCGCTACCGTTTTTGGGAAATTTTCTCGATATTATTCAACATGTGTAGCATAAGAACAAGTTTTCGATCAAATCTGGTCTTAATTTTGAGCATCATTTCTGGTGCTGTTATCGTTCTTTTCGGCTAATTTTTGGACGCATTGCAACACTGAGAAACAAAAGATTTATTAACATTTAAATGCTGCAGAGCTCTAACGAAAACTACTTGTTCTTTTCCAGTCAAATATAAAGCAATCATCCTATCACTCTTGAATTCCATCATGAATAACTTTATTTTTGAATGCAATGGATTACAATGCTTTTATAAGTTTATAAACAATAAAATGAATTATCAGTGAAATAAATCTACACGCTATTGCACGAGTTTTGTTGCAATACATATCTGTCACCCTGCATACATACTGTATGGAGTCCGCAATCGATATTTCAATGTGATACAAATGGAATAATAATCCGTCCTAAGGTGGCGTTTATAAATAAAATCCCCGTGCTACCACATGAAGTCAGGTGCCAAAAAAACAAAAATCCCTTCTCAATTTCTTCAATTGTCATTAAATTGACAAATTTATTTACGGAATAACTTTGTATTTTATGGATATATAGAACCATAAAATTTGATCTTTAAAATATAAAGAACACAATAACAAATTTATTTCGTAATATTAAATTTAAAGTATAGCAGATTCCACATACCCTTAGCCCAAAGGGAAAAGATTTAATTGTTCTTCCCTGGTACAATACGAAAGTACTTTAGTATTGTATTTACAAAATTTATTATTCAGAAATATTTTACTTCACTTATAAACACTTCCTCCCCTTGGAAATATTTATTGCCGGGATTGTATGGAAAAGCATAAGTGGTCTCCCCCACATTTCTTTTGATTCAGGAAAAACTGAAGAACAACAAGAGGCTTATAAAGCATTTGGTTGTTGTGGAACTAACTTCACATTAACCAGAAAGAGAGAGAAAGAGAGGTAGAGGTGTTCATGAAGGAGGTTTATGATGATAAGAGCCGCCGGCACTTAACGCCTTTTGTACGTACAACTGTTTTACATTTTCTTTTTTGTTTTATTTGTTCGCATTTGCACATTCAATTATTAAATGCGACTGTCAATGAATTCTCGAAACAGACTTTCTGGCAGACAATCAAATCAAATATAAATCTCCCCCTCACAAAACAACAAACGTAAATGAAATAAATATTCAATTGTGTTTGGAAATTGCACAATAGAATAAATATGAAACAGAAAACAACAGAACTACACATGTATTTATCGAACCATGAAGTTTCCAAGTTTTTGTCTATCTTCCCAATGGCCTTTTTTTGAAAAATCCTTTGTATTCTTGAAACAAGTGAGAAAAGGCTTAAGTCAAGGGTTAAGTACTATATGCTCTAGGTTAAAAACCTCTGTTTTTTCATCACTTTTTTTTTTTAAATATATACATATGTTAATTTATTTTGGATGAATCTTTTTTTTTTTTGATAAATTTATAAATATATCCCACAATTTTGTAGGATTTCTAAATTTTAACATTTTGAAAAATAATAACAAAATATGCCACAGGATAAGTAATAAATAACATCTAATTGGAAAAAAGCTTGCCCGATTTTGCATTTAACTTAACTACTTTAATATTGGTTATAAAAAGCGTGACATAGTTGGTTCGAAATTTTGACGTTTCGTCCACATTGAAAAAATATGGGCGTGAGTCCAAAGATTTCTTGTCCTTAAAATATGAATGCTAATTTAGCATTGAAGACGCATTTCTTAAAATAATTTTTTTTCTTGTACAAAACTCGCTAAACTTTTGAATGAAGTCGGTTTTCCTCATAATTAAAAGATTCGACTTAAAAAAGAATCTACTAAAAGTGTTATTTTGTCAAAATTTTATTTCTATAGACAATTTTGTCAAAATTTTATTTCTATAGAAAATTCGTGAAAAATTTAGTTCTATAGAAAATTTTGTCAAACTTCTATTTTGTCAAAATTTTATTCTATAGAAAATTTTATTTCTATAGAAATTTTTTTTTTTTTAAATTCTATTTCTTTAGAAAATGTTGTCAAAATTTTATTTTCATAGAAAATTTTTTCAAAATTTTATTTCTACAGAAAATTTTGCCAAAATTTTATTTCTATAGAAAATTTTCTAAATTTTTTTCTATAGAAAATTTTTACAAAATTTTATTTCTAAGAAAATTTTTGCAATCTTTTTTTATAGAAAATTTTGTCAAAATTTTATTTTCATAGCAATTTTTTTCAAAATTTTATTTCTATAGAAAAGTCAATCTTGCCAAAATTTTATTTCTATAGAAAAATTTTTCAAAATTTTATTTCTATATAAACTTTTGAAAAAAAAAGAAAATTTTGTCAAAATTTTATTTCGATATAAAATTTTGTCAAAGTTTTATTTCTATAGAAAATTTTGTCAAAATCTTATTTCTATAGAAAGTTTTGTCAAAATTTTGATTTCAATAAAATGTTTTTTCAAAATTTTATTTCTATAGAAAATTTTGTCAAAATTATAGTTCTGTAGAAAATTTTGTCAAAATTTTAGTTCTGTAGAAAATGTTGTCAAAATTTTAATTCTATAGAAAATTTTGTCAAAATTTTAGTTCTATAGAAAATTTTGTTAAAATTTTATTTCTGTAGAAAATTTTTTCAAAATTTTATTTCCATAGAATATTTTATTAAAATTTTATTTCTATAAAAAGTTCTGTCAAAAATTTATTTCTGTAGACAATTTTGTCAAAATTTTATTTATATAAAAAATTTTGACAACACTTTATTTCTATAGAAAATTTTGTCAAAATTTTATTCCTATAGAAAATGTTATCAAAATTTTATTTCTATAGAAAATTTTTATCAAAATTTTATTTCTATAGAAAATTTTGTCAAAATTTTATTTTTATAGAATATTTTATCAAAATTTTATTTCTATAGAAAATTTTGTCAAAATTTTACTTCTATAGAAAATTTTGTCAACATTTTATTTCTATAGACAATTTTGTCAACATTTTATTTCAACATAAAATGTCGTCGAAATTCTATTTCTATAAACAATTTTGTGAAAATTTTATTTCTGTAGACGATTTTGTCAAAATTTTATTTCTATCAAAAATTTTGTCAAAATTTTATTTCTATAGACAATTTTGTAAAAATGTTATTTCTATAAACAATTTTGTCAAAATTTTCTTTCTATAGAAAATTTTGTCACAATTTTATTTCTATTGAAAATTTTGTCAAAATTTTGATTTCTATCGAAAATTTTGTCAACATTTTATTTCTATAGAAAATTTTGTCAACATTTTATTCCTATAGAAAATTTTGCCAAAATTTTATTTCTATAGAAAATTTTGTCAAAATTTTATTTCTATAGACAATTTTGTTAAAATTTTATTTCTGTAGAAATTTTTTTCAAAATTGTATTTCCATAAAAAAATTTAGTCAACACTTTATTTCTATAGAAAATTTTGTCAAAATTTTATTCCTATAGAAAATTTTATCAAAATTTTATTTGTATAGAAAATTTTATCAAAATTTTATTTCTATAGAAGATTTTGTCAAAATTTTATTTTTATACCCTCCACATAGGATGGGGGTATATTAACTTTGTCAATCCGTTTGTAACACATCGAAATATTGCTCTAAGACCCCATAAAGTATATATATATTCTGGGTCGTGGTGACATGCTGAGTCGATCTGAACATGTCCGTCCGTCCGTCCGTCTGTTGAAATCACGCTAACTTCCGAACGAAACAAGCTATCGACTTGAAACTTGGCACATGTAGTTGCTAGTGATGTAGGTTGGATGGTATTGCAAATGGGCCATATCGGGTCACTTTTACGTATAGCCCCTATATAAACGGACCCGCAAATTTGGCTTGCGATTGATCTAAGAGAAGCAAATTTCATCCGATCCGGCTGAAATTTGGTACATGGTGTTAGTATATGGTCTCTAACAACCTTTCAAAAATTGGTCCATATCGGTCCATAATTACATATAGTCCCATATAAACCGATCCCCCGATTTGGCTTGCGGAGTCTCCAAGAGAAGCAAATTTCATCCGATTGGGGTGAAATTTGGTACATGATGTTGGTATATGTTCTTTAATGACCATGAAAAAATTGGTCCCTATAATTATATATAGCCCCCATATAAACCGATCCCCAGATTTGACCTCCGGAGCCTCTTAGAGGAGCAAAAGTCATCCGATCCGATTGAAATTTGGTACGTGGTGTTAGTATATTGTCTCTAACAACCATTCCAAAATTGGTCCATATCGGTCCATAATTATATATAGCCCCCATATAAGCCGATCCCCAGATTTGTCCTCCGGAGCCTCTTAGAGGAGCAAAATTCATCCGATCCGATTGAAATTTGGTACGTGGTGTTAGTATAAGGCCGTTAATAACCATGCCAAAATTGGTCCATATCGGTCTATAGTCATAAGCGTAGGAAGGCCTCTGGGGAGGGGGCTTAGACCCCCCCAGAAAAATTTTAGCGCCCCCCCAGAATTTGAAAACCTATTTACGATTTTACATTTTTATACAAATTAAACAAGTATATACTCGTACAACGCACAAAGTTCCACTAAAGACTTTCATGCACAATCGAATTACTTGGGTTGTGGTACTCATGATTTAGTTGAATAAAAAATAGTAATTGATATTAAAACTATTCTTTCATAAATTAATATCTTAATAATGCTGCAAAAAAGCGTCGCCAAAAAAGAAGTAAATATGTTCTTTTTTGGGTCTGGAAGTGGTACAAAATTGGCGGAGAAGCGATGAATGTAATATGAACTTGTCATAGAACGAATGTCCACCGTTTCAACAACCGTTGCAATGAATTTGCATCACTTCTTAAGGTGTGATCCAAATTCAGTGTTTTGAATGTGAATTAAAAATTTTTTGATATTTTCCCAAATAAATAATTTTTATACTTTTTTATTATTTTTAATGCATTCTAACGCTTGTTTGATGCGTTTTTTCAAATATTATCGATTTTTCTATAATGGATTTAGCATTTTTGTGGCAAAATTTGAATAATTTGTACCATTTTATTTATTCTTACTCTTTTTTTAAACTATTTGAAAACAGAAATCAAAAAATTACGCATTAAAATATAAAAAATGAAGTAAAAAACTTCCTGTGTAGTTAAAATAGTTAACTTCTTTGTGAAGACATTTTTGGAAGTGCTTTTAAAGTTGTGCCTTTAGAACAACTCCCAATTTTTTGCTGGGAAAAGTGTAGAACTACCCTACGGGAAATGGATCAACCACAGAACTGGTACTGGACTAGTCCCTGGTGTGTATGGACCAGTCCCAGTTCTGATCAAAACGTATGGAAGGGACCGTCCACTTTAACATGGGTTTGTCATTGACGGAGTAAACTTACATTTTAGGACGTGTCTTGGACTCATCCCAAAGGACACGTCCTGGGACAATTTAGCAGGAGCAACCCATAAACAGGTCCCCAGGAACCAGTCTCGGACAAACTCTTAGAAATCTCTTTCAATTTGGGCTCCTAATCGAACCCGAAATGAAAAAAAAACTTTTGAAATATGTCGAACAAAAGGTTATTCTGATAATTTTATTTCACTAAATGTGAAAATTTCAACTAACTGGAGTCTGTGATAGGTCCGTCAGTGGCAATTTGCACCAATTTCCCGTAGGGTACTTTTAGTTGCTTTATTATAAAGTGATTGTTGAGTTATTTTGATGTCTATTTTTTATTCAATTTTATGAAATAAAACTTTAGTTGCAACTATAAGTTCAGTCTATAAAGTTTTAGCTAGGGGGGCTATAGCCCCCCCTAGGAAAATTGTCTAGCTACGCTAATGTCTATAGTTATATATAACCGCACCCCAATCACACAAAAATTGGGCCATATCGGTCATAATCATGGTTGCCACTCGACCTAAAAATAATCTACCAAAATTTTATTTTTATAGAAAACATTGTCAAAATATTATTTCTATAGAAAATTGTGTCAACATTTTATTTCTATAGAAAATTTTGTCAACATTTTATTTCTATAGAAAATTTTGTCAAAATTTTATTTCTATAGAAACTCTTGTCAAAGTTTTATTTCTATAGAATATCTTTTCCAAATTTTAGTTCTATAGAAAATGTTGTCAAAATTTTATTTTGTCAAAAGTTTATTTCTATAGAAACTTTAAACTTAATTATATATGTATTTAATCGGCCTTTTTTAGATTTATAAATACCACATATGGACTATGTGGTATATATTACGGTATTAGGAATTTTTAAGATACCTTGCCATCGGCAAGTGTTACCGCAACTCAAGTAATTCGATTGTGGATGACAGTCTTCAGTAGAAGTTTCTACGCAATCCATGGTGGAGGGTACATAAGCTTCGGCCTGGCCGAACTTACGGCCGTATATACTTGTTATAGAATATTTTATCAAAATTTTATTTCTGTAGAAAATTTTGTCAACATTTTACTTCTATAGAAAATGTTGTCAACATTTTATTTCTACAGACAATTTTGTCAATATTTTATTTCAACATAAGATGTTGTCGAAATTTTATTTCTATAAACAATTTTAGTACAAGAACAAAAATTGTCATTTTTAAAACCTACCTCAATTACTTCAAGAGCTATATGAGCTTGTTCAGAAAACATGATTCTTGAATTGTGACCAAATGGCCTTACGAAAATAAGCGCTATTTGGCCTATAATATTTTTCAAAGTGTGCGAAAAAATACAAAAAAAAAACCGAAAAATTATCATTTATAGTTTAAAAGAAACCAAAGATCTAATATATAATAGGTCCAAAATACTGACACTACTTTGTAAAAATTTTCCCAAAAAATAATTCTCGCAGACTATCAGAGATACTCACACAAACTTAGAGGAAAACACCTCAGCTTTCACACAAAGAATTACGTTGATATCTCTATCCATTCAAATATTGCAGATTAAAAAGCGATTTGATCGGCTCCTTTTGGTATTCATCCACCTTTGGGTTAAAAATGGCGCATATTATCTGGAGAATATCCTAAAGAAAGTGTTATGTCCTGACAGACATTACGGCCATGGACATTCCAACAAAACTCAAAACAATCACACTAAGCAAGCGACAATCAAGGATGGCTTAAAAAGAGACTCCGTGCTTGTGACCTCAATCCGTTAGACTTGGTGATAATATCAATACCAAAGTGTCAATAATCTTAAGAAGGCTCTTCACCGGAAATGGGTCAAAATACCACAGAGCCACTTTCGGGCAGCGTGCGACGTTTTATTTTATTTTATTTATTTTTGCCCCTTTGAAAACCATAATACGTGCCAAATGAAGCCAATTCGAACACATCTAAACTGACACACTTTGTTCTGCTAAACAATAAATTAAAAAAAAAAAAACTTAAAAATTATTGCGCTCAACTTCAATGAAATTTTTATCAATTTTTTCATTGACTTTGAACTTGTTAATCGACAAGTTATGTACGTATGTAAAATTGTGCCAAAAATTAAAGTCAAATTACCGTGGTATGTCTCTAACCCAGCAATTTTGCGCTTACTACAATATTTAATTTAATTTAATTTATAAAATTAAAGAGCTAAAAGTGGACTATTTTTAATCTCTTAGCAGATTTAGGTATTAGGTTTAATCTACTAAAGGCCTAAAGCCACAGAGCCCCTTGAATTTCATTTACTTTCCAATGATGTTTAAAATATTTCCATGGTACTATTGTGTCAGTTATAGATGTTCATTTCTGTATTGAAAACACACACATTTTTTATTACTAATGTTCTGTGCAGATATTGCTGTTTAGTGTTGTGCATTTGCCCCATAAAATTCATCAATTTATTACTTATGCTATTTTTTTACGATTTTAAATTGACAATTTATTGGATTTCGTATAAAAACATACACGTATGCTATTTGTGTTTTTTGTTTCTTTTATTCATTGAATGTTTTGTGCAAATGTTTATCCTCCAGTGGGCACGGAAATAGAACTTGCGTGCGAACCCATCAAACTGCCCAGTATTCAGTTAAATATGTAAGTAATCGCCTTATTGTTTTGTCATTAAATGATGACATTTTGTGTGAGCTCTTCTCATTGGATATTCAATGAGCATCTGGTTTTGATTTGAAATGACTTAATTTCAAAACTACTTAAGTATTGAACAGTTATTGATGTTAGGCCCAGACATGATAAGAATTTTTAAATAGGTGGGATACGTACGTACGATGTCACATACGAGGATGCAAGTTTGTAATTCGCTAACATTTACAAAACTACAAAGCTTGAGTCATGATTAAAGCTAATTGAGTACGTGTTTGTAATTAAAAATTACATTTCGTGCGAAGGTGTTTACTTGGTGCACTGAAAAAAATATTGGCCAAAAATTTCATGTCCTTAAAATACGAATGCGAATTTTGCTTAGCATAAAAGACGTCTTTCTCCGATATTAGGTGTTTTTCCTTGTCCAAAAGTCGATAAAGGTTTCAATAAAGTCGGTTTGTCCTTACAATTGAGGGATTTACTTTATAAATGGGTATCTTAACATAAAAGTAAAATTTGGTTTGGTTGACCTTAGACAACATGAAACAAAAATTTTAAAATTAATAAAATTTTCTCTTTTCATCTTTGCAAAGCAAAACAGAGTTCAGAACTAGAAGATGTTTTTTAAAACTTTATTCAAAAGACGTTTTTTTAATTGAAACATAGAATAATTGCTATTTGAAGTCGAATCCGAATTTGGAAATTTAAATTGTCGTTAACACGTATTTAGAGGACTTTGAAAGCACAATAAAGAAAACAACTGAAAAAGCGAATAAATTAAATTTTGTTTCCTAGAATCATGTACGTGAAACTCTAATTTAAAAGAGAATTGGGGTTTTAAAGTATCCTTACATAAATTCTCCGCTTCTATGGCTCGGAATCAATACCAAAATCATTAGTGTAAAGACAAAATCTTTGGAACGGAATCTTTAATATCCACAAATATGTCTTCCTTATAATAATTTTCTTTGAAAATAATTCGGATAATATCAGGTGTGGCGGAAACATAGGGATTTAAGGCCAAATGTATAACATTAGAATCAGCTACAACTGTTTCACCAAAAACCACCAGATTTTCTCAAAAAAACAAAAAAAAAAAAAAACAGGTATAAACGGCCGTAAGTTCGGCCAGGTCGAATCTTATGTACCCTCCACCATAGAAACTTCTAAGAAAGACTGTCATCCACAATCGAATTAATTGGGTTGTGGTATCCTAAAACTGCTTAACATCGTTTTCTAAATTGTGAGTTAGTCCATACGTGTTTTATATTAGACAAAAAAGCCAAATCTCGGGATCGGTTTATATGGGGGCTATATATGATTATGGACTGATATGGACCACTTTTGCCATGGTTGTTAAATATCATATTTTACCACCACGTACCAAATTTCAACCAGATCGGATGAATTTGGCTTCTCCAAAATGCACCGGAGGTCAAATCTGGGGATCGGTTTATATGGGAGCTATATATAATTATGGACTGATAGGAACCACTTCCTGCATGGTTGTTGGATACCATATACTAACATCACGTACCAAATTTCAACCGAATCGGATAAATTTTGCTCTTCCAAGGGGCTCCGGAGGTCAAATCTGGGGATCGGTTTATATGGGTCTATATATAATTATGGACCGATTTCGACCAATTTTTGCATGGGTATTTGAGGCCATATATTAATACCACATACCAAATTTCAACCGAATCGGTTGAATTTTGCTCCTCCACGAGGCTCCGGAGTTCAAATCTGGGGATCGGTTTATATGGGGGCTATATATAATTATGGACCGATATGAACCAATTTTTGCATGGTTGTTAGAGACCATATACCAACACCATGTACCAAATTTCAGCCGGATCGGATGAAATTTGCTTCTCTTATAGGCTCGGCAAGCCAAATCGGGGGATCGGTTTATATGGGGGCTATATATAATTATTAACCGATGTGGACCAATTTTTGCATGGTTGTTAGAGACCATATACCAACACCATGTACCAAATTTCAGCCGGATCGGATTAAATTTGCTTCTCTTATAGGCTCGGCAAGCCAAATCGGGGGATCGGTTTATATGGGGGCTATATATAATTATTAACCGATGTGGACCAATTTTTGCATGGCTGTTAGAGACCATATACCAACACCATGTACCATGTATAGCTTGTTTCGTTCGGAAGTTAGCGTGATTTCAACAGACGGATGGACGGACATGCTCAGATCGACTCAGAATTTCACCACGACCCAGAATATATATACTTTATGGGGTCTTAGAGCAATATTTCGATGTGTTACAAACGGAATGACAAAGTTATGGTGGAGGGTATAAAAACTAAAGGTGCTAGGAAAAAGCGCTAAATATTTCTTAAAACAAAAATTACGATGAGAATTAGAGACTGATTTAGATCTAACAGCTACAACTAACATCTTTGTTAATATTCGGTTAATACCGTATCTGTAGAAAATTGCAGAACATCTCTAAAAACTATAGGTTCAAATGGTACGGTTTCCAAAGTTCAATTTTGAATATTTTAGAATTGCAAGATAATTTTTTGTTTGATTTCTAGAGGTGTTTGTCAATTTCAGTCAAAAATAGAATGAAAATATTACCTTTCATATGATTTGATTAAGAATTACGCACATGTCATATACAAATTTCTGTTTTTATTGATCCAAGAAATCGAATCAGCTCGTTACGATATCCAAATGTCGGTCAATACTATATCAAAATATGGCCCACTATATAACAAATGTGACACAGCTATTTATTAACCTAAAATACTTCTACATAATAAATATCAATCAAATCGAATTAAAATTGCGGATTCCATGCCCTCAAGAAGTCAAATTGGAAGATCGATCTGTATGGAGCCTATATTAAAACACGGACCGATATATACAAAATGTAGCATAGCTCTTAGTGGACCTAAAGTTCATCGGAATTTCAAGCAAATTTTATGAAAATTGCAGCTTCCATCAAATCGGGAGATCGGTCTAACGAAAATTTCAGCATGATAGATACATTATGGAAGGCTGTAGCTTATTACAACAGACAGCCAGGCGGACAGAGACTGAATTTCTCCCTAACCAAAAATATATACTTTATATTGTCAGAAATCGATATTTCGACGTGTTACAAACGAAATGACCAACTTTTTATACCCCCAATCACAATCCTATAGAAGTGGGTATAAAAATGGTCTCAAAATTGCTTATTTTTCGTTGATTCCCAGCAAAAAAATTTAATTTGTTCTAAAAGCACAACTTTAGAAGGACTTCCAAAAATGTCTTCCCAAAGATGTTCTTCATTTTAACTACACACACGGATGAAAAAGGCTGTTTTTCATATGTTTGGCGATAAACATTATATGTTTGGAACACAAATTTTTAAACACAATATTTTTGAGTGCAAGCATATAATGTTCATAAACTAGCATAACATGTTTGGGACATATATGTTAATATGTTAGAACATATTATGTTTGGGACATAAAATGTTTGTAAATATAATATGCTTGGATGCAAACATATATTAATTTAGAAATAGCCTATAAACATATATGTGTTTAGTAGCTTGGAGCGCTATTTAACAGGGAGCGATATTGAATTAAGTTGGTGGTTGTTGCTTGTTATTACAAAATTAACATTTTATTTTTCCTTGGGCAATTGATCAGCTACTTCTTTGATCCTTACAAACTGTGTGGTCCGCTGTTCGAATCCCCGTCCGGCAAAAGGTAAAATTAAAATAAAAAAAATCATACAATTGAATAATTTCTTCTACAATGTTTGTATTACAGAAAAAGGTGCTAAGAACTAAAAAATCTCGTGGAAGTGAGAAAGATGTGGGGGAATATACAATTAGGCAGAAACAAAATTTTGAGCATTCAGGTCGAAAACCTATGTTGTTAGCACCTATATTACCTGTTTATTTTCATAATTCATTATGATTGTAAATATATAAATAAATAAATAAAATTTTGAGCACAATATTGTTTGGGAGAATTTTTTTTAAGCATATAATATTTTTGGGTGCAAAATGCTTCCAAACATATTATATGTTCACATAATAACATATTGTTTTTTGGAAGACAATATTATTGAATTTGGATGCAAAAATACAAAAGGTTTGGAACTTAGACTACCCAAACATATATTGTTTAGACCAATATGCTTTCAAACATATTATATATTGGAAGAGATCAAACATATAAATGTTTGGGCAATACCCAAAAATGTATATGCTTGAAGCAAAATATGTTTGGGAGTATATGTTACAGAAGCGATTTTTTGTGAGCGTGCAGGAAGTTATTTTAATTAATTTTTTTATAACTCACTTTTTTCATATTTTAAATAATAATCTTAAATTAAACAAGTAAGGAAAGTCTAAAATCGGGCGGGGCCGACTATATTATACCCTGCACCACTTTGTAGATCTAAATTTTCGATACCATATCACATCCGTCAAATGTGTTGGGTGCTATATATAAAGGTTTGTCTCAAATACATACATTTAAATATCACTCGATCTGGACAGAATTTAACAGACTTCTACAAAATCTATAGACTCAAAATTTAAGTCGGCTAATGCACTAGGGTGGAACACAATGTTAGTAAAAAAATATGGGAACCATTTAAATCTTAAGCAATTTTAAGGAACCTTCGCAAAAGTTTATTCATGATTTATCGCTCGATATATATGTATTAGAAGTTTAGGAAAATTAGAGTCATTTTTACAACTTTTCGACAAAGCAGTGGCGATTTTACAAGGAAAATGTTGGCATTTTTACTATTTTTGTCGAAATCAGAAAAACATATGTATGGGAGCTATATCTAAATCTGAACCGATTTCAACCAAATTGGGCACGCATAACTACAATGATAATTCTACTCCCTGTGCAAAATGTCAACTAAATCGGAGTAAAAAATTGGCCTCTGTGGTCATATGAGTGTAAATCGGGCGAAAGCAATATATGGGAGCTATATATAAATCTGAACCGATTTCTATCATATTTGGCACGCATAGCTACAATGCTAAATCTACTCCCTGTGCAAAATTTCAACCAAATTGGGCCAAAACTCTGGCTATTAGAACCATATTAGTCCATATCGGGCGAAAGATATATATGGGAGCTATATCTAAATCTGAACCGATTTCAATCAAATTTTTCACACTTAACTGCAATGCGAATTTTGCTCCTAGTGCAAAATTTCAAACAAATTGGGCCAAAACTCTGGCTTCTAGGACCATATTAGTCCATATCGGGCGAAAGATATATATGGGAGCTATATCTAAATCTGAACCGATTTCTTCCAAAATCAATAGGGTTCTATTCTGACCCAAATTAGGAACATGTGCCAAATTTGAAGGCGATTGAACTTAAATTGCGACCTAGACGTTGATCACAAAAATGTGTTCACAGACAGACGGACGGACGGACAGACGGACATGGTTATATCGACTCAGGGACCCACCCTGAGCATTATTGGCGAAGACACCATGTGTCTATCTCGTCTCCTTCTGGGTGTTACAAACATATGCACTAACTTATAATACCCTGTTCCACAGTGTGAAGAAGAAATAAAAGGCACAACTTATTTAAATTTTGTAGAAAAAAAATGCTAAATCCATTCTAGAAAAATTGCGATTTTTTTTATACCCTCCACCATAGGATGGGGGTATATTAACTTTGTCATTCCGTTTGTAACACATCGAAATATTGCTCTAAGACCCCATAAAGTATATATATTCTGGGTCGTGGTAAAATTCTGAGTCGGTCTGAGCGTGTCCGTCCGTCCGTCCGTCTGTTGAAATCACGCTAACTTCCGAACGAAACAAGCTATCGACTTGAAACTTGGCAAAATTAGTTGTTATTGATGTAGGTCGGATGGTATTGCAAATGGGCTATATCGGTCCACTTTTACGTATAGCCCCCATATAAACGGACCCCCAAATTTGGTTTGCAGACCCTCTAAGAGAAGCAAATTTCATCCGATCCGGCTGAAATTTGGTACATGGTGTTTGTATATGGTCTCTAACAACCGTGCACAAATTGGTCCACATCGGTCCATAATTATATATAGCCTCATATAAACCGATCCCCCGATTTGGCTTTCTGAGCCTCTAAGAGAAGAAAATTTCATCCGATCCAGCTGAAATTTGGTGCATGGTGTTAGTATATGGTCTTTAACAACCATGGAAAAATTGGTCCACATCGGTCCATAATTATATATAGGCCCCATATAACCCGATCCCCAGATTTGGCTTGCGGAGCCTCTAAGAGAAAAAAATTTCATCCGAACGGGCTGAAATTTGGTACGTGGTGTTAGTATATGGTCTTTAACAACCATGGAAAAATTGGTCCACATCGGTCAATAATTACATATAGCCCCCATATAAACCGATCCCTAGATTTGACCTCCGGGGCCTCTTGGAAGACCAAAATTCATCTGATGCAGTTGAAATTTGGTACGTGATGTTAGTATATTGTATCTAACAACCATGCAGGAATTGGTTCATATCAGTCCATAATTATATATAGCCCCAATATAAACCCATCCCCAGATTTGACCTCCGGTGGATAAGCAAAATTCATCCGATCTGATTGAAATTTAGTACGTGGTGTTAGTATATGGTCTCTAATAACCATGCAGGTATTGGTCCATATCAGTCCATAATTATATATAGCCCCAATATAAACCCATCCCCAGATGTGACCTCCGGTGGATAAGCAAAATTCATCCGATCTGATTGAAATAAAATATAAACCGATTCTGAGATTTGGTTTTGGAGCCTCTTGGAAGAGCAATATTCATCCGAGGCAGTTGAAATTTGGTACATTGTGCTAGTATATGACCGTTAAAAACCATGCCTAACTAGGTCCATATCGGTCTATAGTTATATGAAGCCCTCAGATAAATCGATCCTAATCACACAAAATTTGGTCCATATCAAGTTCATAATTGTAGCCCCCATATAAGCGACCCCATATTTAAATTCTGGCTCTCCACATACCGCGCAAAAGTATCGATATCGATTCGTAATTATTTGTAGAGTTACCTATACATAACTTTTTTGTCTAGTATATGTTATACCACGTATGGACTAACTCACAATTTAGAAAACGATGTAAAGAAGTGTTAAGATACCTTGCCATCGGTAGGTATTACCACAAGAACCATGCCAAAAGTGGTCCATATCAGTCCATAATCATATGGACTAACTCACAATTTAGAAAACGATGTTAAGAAGTTTTTAGATACCACAACCCAAGTAATTCGATTGTGGATGACAGTCTACAGACAAATTATTTATTTGACAAAATATCAACAAATTTTTGAATAACATTTTCACTACTTTTAGGCGACGCATTTTTGTTACGTAATTACTGAATTCCCATAAAAGGGAAACATTCTAGTTTCCCTAAACATTTCAAGAACATCGCACAACATTCAATTCTAATAAAATCGGCCAAGAAAGAGGTGCCTCTCTCTATCGTTCAGTCCAGTAAATTTTAACTAAATCAGAAAAGTATCAAGAAACTCTGAAAACTTTTAATTTTCAACAAATCGGTCAAGTAGATTTAAATTCTGGATCAGATTTTGGAAAATCCCATATCCTATATTCATTTACTCACCTTCTCCCTCGTTCCCTGTAAATTTCATGTAAATCGGAGGGACGTCGTTTTTTCCCACAATATATAAGGGAAAACAAATTAGTGTTTTTTTTTTTTTTTTGACCAGAGAAAATACTAAACTTCGGAGGGACGTCGTTTTTTCCCACAATATATAACGGAAAACAAATTAGTGTTTTTTTTTTTTTTGACCAGAGAAAATACTAAACTTCCCTGAAATTTAAACATGATCGGGGAAATTTACTTTAAGTGTCTGGACCTCTCATCTCCCCTCCCCGGCTATCTCTGAAATTTTCATGCACATCAGAAAACTTTGGTCCACTTTTGCAAAAGACGGAGATCCCCATCGAAATATTAAAAATTCAAATACCCCATATTAACTTCATAAACTCCTGTCACGTCCCTTGTAAATTTCAAGAAAAACGCAAAAGTCGAAAAAGAGGCGGTCCCCCTTCTCGACCAAATACCGAAAAATAAAGTAGCATATCTTTGTCTAGACGCATCCCCCAACCTTCCATGAAATTTTCAAGGAAATCGGAAAACTTTGATTCAATTTTCAAAAGGTGGCACAAGGCCCGACCAGGGGCCAAATTACCGCATTCGTCATCGAGTTCTGTTTCGTATCGAGAAACATTTCGATCGCTGTAAAATTTTGGATCACCGCATTCGATCGTAATTTATTTTGTCTACAACTTTTTTTTACATTGCTGTAAACATATGGTAATAAGAAATTGGAAGCAAAAGATGATTTCAAAATAACTTTTTGTGATCAAAATATGTATATGTGTAAAAATTATTATGAATCCATGTGTTTTTGTTTTCCTCGTCTTCGGATTCAGAGGATGAGTACAAAGTGGCATTAATAAGGAAAAATATTCGAGACAAAATCAGTCGTTTGCCTGAGGTGCATTGCCTGTAAGTGATTCTATTTTGAAGTGAGTGCTTTTAACTAATTGTGTTTCAAAAGAAGCTTTTAAATGAGTTTTTTTGAAGCGGCTACTGGGCATTCCTTTCTTTGTTCCGTTTCCCTAAATGCAAGTAATATTATATTTTCTTAAATGTATTTTGCCAAAATATATAAAAAATACTTCCATTTTCACCAACTACTTGTTTCTTTTTGTTTACCTTTTTTCTGCTCAAAAATCACTACATATTTCGTTTTCGATAGCATGCTACCTATCGTGTTCAACTTCGAGTAGAAACAATTCGATAACGACTGCGGTGATTCGCGTAAACTACATTACGACGACGAAGTACTCGATTTCGACTGCGGTGATTTGGCCCCAGATATGAATAAATGTCGTAACCTTTTTAGCACATGATTACCCACTACGTTCTGTGAAAATTTCAAGTAAATTGCCGCTTTCGAGCTTACCCGGTTGCCACTAACGAGACAACTTTACCAATTAAAGAAATCTTCGTTGGCCTAAAAAAAGTATGAACAGATTCAAGGAGAAACTATAACAACTTTAATGTGATCTACACGTTTAATAAACTATTACTATATTAATTTATTTAATTTCTACATATATATTGTATTCTAATATTTTCTAAATAATCTTTTGTTTTTCGTCTAGAAATTTTAGTATTTTTCATCTTAAACGAAAGCGTCTAAAAATATCTCCCCATAAACATTTATTTGTCCACTTTGTTAGTCTTATTTTATGTGACAAATTAGAAAATCTTTGTTGCGAAGGGGCCATTCCCAATATTGTCAATTTGTTCAAAATATCGATGACGTCAACATGACAATTCGAAGGTGAAAAGTAGAACATGAGGCGAAATCTCCTATGCATATTTCTTCAGATTTTTTGTTTATTATTAAAAAAAAGACTATAACAAAATTTAGAACATATTTTTTGTCGAGAGTAGGTTATTTCATATCGAAATATTTTCTTGGGAAAATCAATGAATTTTTGGGAAAAATTGAGTACATCTTATTGCTCTTATACCCTAAACAAGAGAGTGGTCAGTGTAAAATAACCTAGATCTGCAGGAAAATATTGGTTCATGGCTCATAAAATATACACCGATCGACCCAAAAACATCTCCTTCGTCGATATAGCCATTGGTGTCTGTCCATCCGATTTGCCGAAATTCGGCCATACTTATTTCAATTCATTTCGTGACAACAGTTAATTAAATGTTTAATTCAAAATCATTTTTTTTTTTCATGGGTATTGGATTGGATTGGAAAAGCGATAAATAAATTGTAATCCATCTTTTGAGATTTCCGCAAAGTGTTTTTATACCCTTCACCACTAGTGTGGCACAGGATACAACAAGTTTGTGCATTTGTATGTAAGGCAAAGATAGATCAGTCTGAAACCCATCGTTTACTATACCGATCATCGTAGAATTAATTCTGAGTCAATTTGGCGATGTCCCTCTTCAAAGTACAGCTCACAGTTTAAGTCTGTGGTGTGGTTATAATTGGTTCAGATTTAGATATACACTGAAAAAAATAATTACGTGATATTAAAGATTACGCAACCTCAATTTTAGGATGCGCTATTTACACACTATTAAGGACAAATTTCTTTAAAATAATTAAATTTTTATTAAAAAAAAATTTATAATCTTTGCTTCAAAAATTTTTTCATTAAATTTAGGACACAAAGTTTGTAAATTTGCGTACCTCCGTTAAAGTCGCATGTATTTGAACTAAGGCTAATTTTCTTTAAAGTTAAGAAACACATTTTTGATTTATAGAAATTGTCCTTAAATTAACTGAAATATTGAAATATCAGATTTAAGATAAAAACGCTTCAAATATAGGCTAAGACTTATTTTGAGGATATAGCATCTTTGGTTTAATTTTTTTTTTTGGAATTAAGAAAATATTTTTACTTCGAATTATCCGAATTTGGATTTTTGAACTGGCATTTGTTTGTACGTAAATAGCTTTATTAATATACCGGAAAAATAGAATGAAAATTCGATCAATGAGATGTGTATCCTAATTTTAATTTTATAGATCCTAGATTTAAAGCCAGATAGGTCACAAAAAAATGTCCTTATCTTAAAGAACCCACAGCTTTGGCTCGGAATCAATACCAAAATCCTTAAAGGAAGGTCAAAATCTTTGGATCCAAGTAAACTTTTTTTTTAGTGTAGCTACCATATAGGACTTTCGCCCGATTTACACTCATATGACCACAGATATTACAGCGTAAAAAGATTTTACAGAGTAGAATTAACATTCTTTGCCAAATTTGATTGAATTTGCCAAATTTGATTGAAATTTGCCAAATTTGATTGAAATTTGATTTAGATAGACTACATCTATATATTTCGTCCGATTTACACTCATACGACCACAGAGCACGGATGCCACAGTTGGAACAATTCTACCAAAAATGGTAGATTTTTTACTGCTTGGTAGATTGGTAGAATTTTCAATGTTTTGGTAGATTTTGCAAATCATAAATAGAAGTAAAATTTTGACAAAATTTTCTATAGAAGTAAAATTTTGACAAAATTTTCTATAAAAATAAAATTTTGACAAAATATTCTATAGAAATAAAATGTTGACAAAACTTTCTATAGAAATAAAATTTTGTCAACATTTTCTATAGAAATAAAATTTTGACAAAATTTTCTGCAGAAATAAAATTTTGACAAATTTTTCTATAGAAATAAAATTTTGTCAAAATTTTCCATAGAAATAAAATTTTGACAAAACTTTCTATAGAAATAAAATTTTGAGAAAATTTTCTATAGAAATAAAATTTTGTCAAAATTTTCTATAGAAATAATATTTTAACAAAATTTTCTATAGAAATCAAATTTTGTCAAATTTTTTACAGAAATAAAATTTTGACAAAATTTTCTATAGAAATAAAATTTTGACAAAATAAAATTTTGACAAAATAAAATTTTTTGGCAGTTTTTTGGTAAAATTTTCTCCAAATTTTGGTAGTTTTTTTTTTTGCCCAAGTGGCAACAGTGCCACAGAGGCCAAAGTTGCAATCCGATTTACGTGAAATTTTGTACAGGGAGTAGAATGAACATTCTTACTATTCATATCATTCTTACTATTCATATACGGATAGAATACTACGCATAGAAACTTCTACTAAAGACTGTCATCAACAATCGAATTACTTGGGTTGCGGTAACACTTACCGATAGCAAGGTATCTTAAATCTTCTTAACACCGTCTTCTCAATTGTAAGTTAGTCCATACGGGGTATATATTAAACAAAACAGGCCGATTAAATACGTATATAATTCAGTTTGACAAAATTTTCAATAGAAATAAAATATTGGCAAAATTTTCTAAAGAACTAAAATTTTGACAAAATTTTCTATATATATAAAATATTGGCAAAATATTCTATAGAAATAAAATTTTGACAAAACTTTCTATAGCACTAAATTTTGACAAAATCTTCTATAGAAATAAAATCGAGACAAAATTTTGTACAGTAATAAAATTTTGACAAATTTTCTGTAGAAATAAAATTTGGAAATTTTTTCTATAGAAATAAAATGTTGACAAAAATTTGTATGGTAATAACATTTTGACAAATTTTTCTATAGTAATAATATTTTGACAGAATTTTCTATAGAAATAAAATTTTAGTAGATTATTTTTGGGGATCGGCTATATATAACTATAGACCGATATGGACCAATTTTGGCATGGGTGTTAGCGGCCGTACCGAATTTCAACCGGAGCCGATGAATTTTGCTCTTCCAAAGGGCTCCGGAGGTCAAATCTGGGGATCGGCTTATATGGGGGCTATATATAATTATGGACCGATATGGACCAATTTTGGCATGGTTGTTAGAGACAATATACTAACACCACGTACCAAATTTCAATCTGATCGGTTGACTTTTGCTCCTCTAAGAGGCTCCGGAGGTCAAATCTGGGGATCGGTTTATATGGGGGCTACATATAATAATGGGCAGATGTGGACCGATTTTTGCATGGTCATTAAAGAACATATACCAACATCATGTACCAAATTTCAGCCGGATCGGATTAGAGGCTCCGCAAGCCAAATCGGGGTATCGATTTATATGGGGGCTATATGTAATTATGGACCGATATGGACCAATTTTGGCATGGTTGTTAGAGACCATATACTAACACCATGTACAAAATTTCAGCCGGATCGGATGAAATTTGCTTCTCTTAGAGGATCGGCAAGCCAAATTTGGGGGTCCGTTTATATGGGGGCTATACGTAAAAGTGGACCGATATGACCTATTGGCAATACCATCCGACCTACATCAATAACAACTACTTGTGCCATGTTTCAAGTTGATAGCTTGTTTCGTTCGGAAGTTAGCGTGATTTCAACAGACGGACGGACGGACATGCTTAGAGCGACTCAGAATTTCACCACGACCCAGAATATATATACTTTATGGGGTCTTAGAGCAATATTTCGATGTGTTACAAACGGAATGACAAAGTTAATATACCCCTCACCCTATTATGGAGGGTATAAAAATTACATTGGACTGCGGAAAATTTCGAAAATATATTAAAATTATTTTATTTTTTTTTGTGGATATTCTTGCTTTAGTTAATACGGCCTAACGCTTTAATGTAAATAAAAACAATTTTTAGTTACATATTTCCCAACGTTTTGTCGATGTATGTCGACATTTTCAAGGGATTTTTATTTTCTAATAATAAAAATAAAAAACAAATAAAATTAAACTAAAACGAAATATTTTTCCACTTTCGCAAAAATTAGTAGATTGACAGTAATATTGTTCATTAAATTCATGCACTATAAGCACACATTTAAATCATAAATTATTTTTACGTTCTTCAAGCCATACATTTCATATGAATCATTTTCAAAAATTTCATCGGAAATAATAATTACGTAGGAAATATAATTGCTGTATTTAACTAATGACCCTTGGTAATTAAAAATTGACATTAAGTAGCAAGAGATAGTAATATCAATTTGTATTTTCAAGCTATAATAAAGTTGAACATGCAAGATTTAATTACCACATTAATAATGGCAATGACTATCACATAGTCTTCCAAAAGTAAATTGAAATTATTACTATCGGCTTCTTTGATCACCATCATCATTATCATCATCGATTAACTCTGTATAGGAAGTAGTGAAGAATTTGTGAATAGGTGGAATTAATTATTTGATGAATTGCATATTCGTGTAATAATTGTAACGGAAGAAACTTTTAATTAGATTTTCTTGATAAGATGTACACGGTGCGATTAATAACCACAAAAAGGATATGGAAGTGAATTATTTTATGGAAAAATATAACCATACCCATGTTTTGATATTTGGACAAGATTAATTCTTGTATGGTAATTTAATTCCTGAGGGTATAGGAGGCACATTCACATTGTACAAAACAAGAATGAACATGTCCCGATTTTACTCTCGTCCTCATTCGAGTAATGCTGGTAAAAATTTATAGAATTTGGACCTCAAATCATATAAAAGGCCTAATTCAACGGATTTTTTTGCATGCTTAGACGAGAAGTTAAAGATTCCTCTAAAACTCAAACAAATATGGTCTTACTGAACCCAGAATATATTGTAGTCTATATAGAAAATTTATTGAGGCCAAATTTTCAATTTTGGCCTTGGACAGCCTTTGAGTTATGAAATACCTGTATATTGAATTGAATTTGTCTTCGGGAAGCGTGCCATTTGAACCGATCTACTTGGGATAGTATCTGTCAAAAAATATTTCTATGAAATTATGGCAATAGCGGAAGTGAAAAAAAGTTTATTCCGATATAGTTCAATGTAAATCTTCTGTATATATAAAATCAATCTATGTTTGTTTGTTTGTTTGTTTGTTTGTTTGTTTGTTTGTTTGTTTGTATGTTCCGAGTTGGCTCCGAAACGGCTGAACCGATTTACTTGAAACTTTCAGAGATCGTAGGGGGCGTTCATGTGGTGAAAATAGCCAATTTTGCTCGACTCCGACTCCAGCATTTTTCATCAGCTCGACTGCGACTCCGGGTAATATAACTAAATCTCATTTTAATACCACTAATTTGTAGTTCTATTGTGGGGGTACCGTAAGTGGATCGATATAAAGTAGCGTATTTATTTATGTGTGCAAAAAAATGTCTTAATTTCACATTAGATGCCAATTGAACTCTATATTTCAAACTTAGGGCAATGTTTAATAAATAAAATAATGATATAAATACCCATCATAATATGAGAAGATACAAACAGTATATGTATTTGTGAACCAAAATTATTGATACTATCTCAAATCCATATGCATGAATTTGAATCTGAATCGATTTAGACAAAATTGTATATACTTCAACAAAATCTATGTACTTAAAATTTAAATCTAACGTTATGGGACGTAACACAATTTTAACAAACAATAAAAATGCAAGGAAAGTCTAAAGTCAGGCGGGCCGATTATAATATACTCTGCACAACTTTGTATTTAGATCTACATTTCGATAAAATCTCAAATCAGACTTCTACAAAATCTCGGGCAATATTTGGAAAATATTTATAATTGTTTAGACAATTTCGCAAAAATGCATTTATGGTTCATTCATTGAAAAATTCGAAAATTTGACTCATTTCTACAAGTTTTCGACTTAGCAGTGAGTTCACTGATACTCACGCATACAAGTTTGGAAAAATTTTTGTCTAGCAAATAAAATTTTGCAAAATTTTATATAGAAATAAAATTTTGCAAAATTTTCTATAGAAATAAAATTTTACTAAATTTTATATAGAAAAAATATTTCTATAGTAATAAAATTTTGAATACATTTTTTATAGCAGTGAGTATCAGTGAGAAAATCAGTAAGAAAAAAAATTTTGAGAAAATTTGCTATAGAAATAAAATTTGACAAGTTTTTCTTATAGAAGTAAAATTTGGAAAAAATTATCAATAAAAATACAATTTTATAAAATTTTTTGTGTAGTAAATAAAATTCTGCAAAATATTCTATAGAAACAAAATTTTGACTAAATTTTCTATAGAAATAAAATTTTGACTAAATTTTCTATAGAAATAAAATTTTGACAAACTTTTTTGTAGAAATAAAATTTTGACCAAATTTTCTAATAAAAAAATATATTACTTTAAAATTTTGGCAAAATTTTCTATAGAAATGAAGTTTTGACTTAAATTTTTATAGAAATAAAATTATCAATAGAAATAAAATTTTGAACAAATTTTTGTGTAACAAACAAAATTTTGCAAAATTTTCTATAGAAATAAAATTTTTCAAAATATTCTATAGAAACAAAATTTTGACTCAATTTTCTATAGAAATAAAATGTTGACTCAATTTTCTATAGAAAAAAACAAGTACGTAAAGTCTAAAGTCGGGCGGGACCAACTATATTATAACCTTCACCCCTATGTAGGCCAAAATTTGTGTTACCATCTCAACTACTTCACATTTGCTGGAAGCTATATAAAGGAGACAATTTTTTTACTTCTACAAAATCTCTAGAATTAAAATTTAAATCGGCTAACGCTATCTAGTTAATTGGAGGAAACTTCCATTGAAAATGGTTCTAAAATGTGTAACAGTCTACCATATTTCCCCAACTCTGGTGTACGTATATATGCGAGCTATATATAATCTGAACCGATTTTGACAAAATTTGACATGTATAGTTAAAATAATAATTCTGCTATCTATGCGAAATTTCACGTAAGTGGGTTTATAACTTTGCTTTGAAGCAAATCACGACAAAACCCTGGATTTTGAGGCCATATAAGTTCAAATCGGACGAAAGATATATATGGGAGCTATACCTAAATCTGAATCGATTTTGACCATATTTGGCACATACAATAGTATCGTTAAAAGTACCGCTTGTGCAAAATTTGAAGTAAGTCAGGACAAAACTCTGGCTTTTGTGACCATATAAGTTCAAATCGGGCGAAAGATATATATGGGGGCTATATCTAAATTTGAACCGATTTGGCTGATATTTTGCATATCTTACGAAAGCCCCAAAATATTTGGCTGCCCGAAATTTTGAGAAAATACGTTTATAAATATGTCAATTATGACCAGATCGGTGATAAATATATATGGCAGCTATATCTAAATCTGAACCGATTTTTTTCGAAATCAATAGCGATTGTCTTTGAGCCAATGTAAACATCTGTCCCAAATTTGAGAACGATCAGACTTAAACTGCGAGCTGTACTTTGCACACAAAATTACATATACAGACAGATGGACGGACGGACAGACAGACAGACGGACATCGCTAAATCGACTCAGAATTTAATTCTAAGACGATCGGTACACTAAACGATGGGTCTCAGATATTTCCTTCTTGGCGTTACATACAAATGCACAAACTTATTATAACCTGTACCACAGTAGTGGTGAAAGGTATAAATATTTTTATAGTAATAAAATTTTGAATAAACTTTTTATAGAAATAAAATTTTGACAAAATTTGCTATAGAAATAAAATTTTGACAAAACTTTTTATAGAAATAACATTTTACCAAATTTTCTATAAAAAACAACTTTGAAAAAATTTTCTGTCAATATTCCACATACACAGTCTCACACAAGTTTACATGCGGTTAAACAATTTATATTTTCTTTAAATAATAAAATTTTAAAAAATATACATATATCCCTTAGTTTTAGTAAATTAATTTGAAAAATAAAGTATTTGTTAATTTGCAAGAAGATTTTTTTGGTGTGGGTTATAAAAAACAACAAGAAACAGGTTTAGTTAAGAGGTAAAAAACTCAGGGGTATGTAAACTTGCGTGAGACTGTGTATCAAAAAAAAAATATTTTCGATTGTTCGAAATATTTCAAATAAATTGATATGGGCAATAAAGTGGATCGATCCAGCCCATCTGCTAGTCTAACATTCTAGGAAACATAAAAAGATAGCCATAATTGGAAGTTGATTTTCATTTACAGTCATGCTATACATTGATCGAATGAATAAAGCAATGGAAACTAATTTGCGTAAAAACTTGCTTAGTTACAAAAATGTGAAGTGTTTTAAAAAATTTGGTTTAGCCGGAGTCGGAGTCGAGTAAAATTTTTACGACTCCGACTCAGACTCCAGCAAAATCTTCAGACTCCGACTCCAAGACTCCGGCTCCACAGCCCTGATTTAAACATCTCCGATCTACTTGAAATTTACAGGGAACGTGGGAGGAGGTGATTAAATTTATAAAGGGTGATTTGTTAAGAGCTTGATAACTTAAAAAAAAAAAAAACGCATAAAATTTGCAAAATCTCATCGGTTCTTTATTTGAAACGTTAGATTGGTCCATGACATTTACTTTTTGAAGATAATTTCATTTAAATGTTGACCGCGGCTGCGTCTTAGGTGGTCCATTCGGAAAGTCCAATTTTGGGCAACTTTTTCGAGCATTTCGGCCGGAATAGCCCGAATTTCTTCGGAAATGTTGTCTTCCAAAGCTGGAATAGTTGCTGGCTTATTTCTGTAGACTTTAGACTTGACGTAGCCCCACAAAAAATAGTCTAAAGGCGTCAAATCCTTCTATATTTAATAGATGATTTTAAATACCAATATAGACTTACGTAATTCGTGCCGTTTAATATTTGCCGTACTTCAAATTCATTTAATATGCTTTTTCCAAAGTATATTATTCTTAAATCTCGATACATAGGACAGACACCAATAAAGTGTAATGTGTTTTTCGGTTCATCTAGATTACATACCGTACAAATGCCATCACTGTTATTCCTAAAACTCCTCGCGTATAGATCTAGCAGACCGCCTCTAGCTCTTATAATTAAACCGATAGCATGAGTGGAAAGATTTGTCGTCAGTAATGGTGTCTGTTCATAATTTAATGTTGGGTACATATCGTGGAACTGAGAGCTTAAAGCATTCTCTGTAAAATCATGATTCTCTTTTATTGTAAGCCTCTCAATAACCTCCCTCGAGAACATGCATACCGGTTGATTGTT
The DNA here is from genome assembly GCF_050003625.1 of Haematobia irritans. Lineage (NCBI taxonomy): Eukaryota > Metazoa > Arthropoda > Insecta > Diptera > Muscidae > Haematobia > Haematobia irritans. Next base: position 159,466,178 of record NC_134397.1, on the reverse strand, counting down.
AGTTGGAGGGTTATATCGAAGATAGTTGCACAAATTATTCCATTCTCCTGCCCAGTTCGTTCGCAGTACTATTACTTCTTCGGCAAGTCTACGCGGCAGCCTATCAGGGGTAAGTGTTAGTACCTTCTGGATGTAACCAAAATGCATTCTCAGCGTTGATACAAACAACGAGCTCAGACCAGTCTCAAGGTGTAACATGTAGTTGGGTGTATTTTCCGGTAGGCACAACATTTTCTTAACAAAGAATCGTAGTAATTTTTCTACATCATCGTACTTGGCATATCCCCAGACTTGTGCTGCATAAAACATTACAGATCTACAGCAAGAGTCAAAAATCTTAAGTTTATTGGCTTTTGATATTCTCCAGTTATTGATGTATCGGGACCAAGTCGAGGCGACTGCCATTTTAGAAGTGGCGAGTTTACTCCTTAAGTGTTTTCTGAAAGACAGATTGTATGTAATCTCAACTCCTAGGTATGGGTAACTGTTAACCACTTCTATATGTTGTCCGTTAAATGTCCAGTTCAAGCCTGCTGAAATTCTAGGTCCTTTACGGAACACTAGGATTTTTGACTTTGTCAAGTTGACCGTTAGTCCCCATGTAAAACAGTAGTCTTGCAGAGTATCAATCATATGTTGTAGTTCATGAGGGCTATCGGCCAACAGGACTATGTCGTCAGCATATAATAAAATTCTAACGTTCGTTCCTGCAACGGTTACTCCACCAGGTAAAATTTCTGGTAAATCATTCAGGTAACGGGAGAAGAGTACCGGACTAAGTATACATCCCTGTTTTACACCCGTCTCCATTTCAAATCCTTCAGACATATTTCCTCCGTCCCAGATGTTACCTTCGGTTCCCTCATACAGCCCCTGTAGAATTCTAACAATCTTTGATGATAGGCCAGCACGGGATAATTTAAAAAATAAATTATTTCTAGGAATTGTATCGAACGCAGTTGAAAAGTCAACAAAAAATGCATATGTAGACTTCTTGTTCAGCCAGTTAAGATGAACAGTATTCACGATGTTAAAGACATTATCTATTGTCGAATAATCCCTTCTAAATCCTGCCTGGAATTCATTTAAGATTTCATTTTGCGTAAGCCATGTCGTAATACGATTCAATAAAATGTTGCTGAAAATCTTGCTCATGGTATTCACAAGTGAAATGCCTCTGTAATTTGACGGTATATTTGAATCTCCCTTTTTATATATAGGTAGTAAAATGGAAGTTTTAAAAGAAGGTGGGATTTTCTCCGTCAAGAAGATGACGTTGAGAATATTCCACAACTCTTAAACAATTTATATTTTCTTTAAATAATAAAATTTTAAAAAATATACATATATCCCTTAGTTTTAGTAAATTAATTTGAAAAATAAAGTATTTGTTAATTTGCAAGAAGATTTTTTTGGTGTGGGTTATAAAAAACAACAAGAAACAGGTTTAGTTAAGAGGTAAAAAACTCAGGGGTATGTAAACTTGCGTGAGACTGTGTATTAAAAAAAAATAAATTCGATTGTTCGAAATATTTCAAATAAATTGATATGGGCATTAAAGTGGATCGATCCAGCCCATCTGCTAGTCTAACATTCTAGGAAACATAAAAAGATAGCCATAATTGGAAGTAGATTTTCATTTACAGTCATGCTATACATTGATCGAATGAATAAAGCAATGGAAACTAATTTGCGTAAAAACTTGCTTAGTTACAAAAATGTGAAGTGTTTTAAAAAATTTGGTTTAGCCGGAGTCGGAGTCGAGTAAAATTTTTACGACTCCGACTCAGACTCCAGCAAAATCTTCAGACTCCGACTCCAAGACTCCGGCTCCACAGCCCTGATTTAAACATCTCCGATCTACTTGAAATTTACAGGAAACGTGGGAGGAGGTGATTAAATTTATACATGATTTTTAAATTAGTATATGAATTTTCGATATCTGGTTGGGGAAGGGGAAAATTGAAATAAACTTTGTAGATTTATCTCGATATAATTTATAGGGACCATTGAGTAGTTGTGAAATTAATATAGGGTACGTGATAGTTCGATATCAGGTCGGAGTGGAGCGAAGGTTTTTTTTTCTTAAATTGAAAGTTGTCCGTAAATGGGAACTCGATACATAATTTTATGATTTTTGCACAGGCTTCTGCCAGACTTCTTTTTAGTAAAGAATATTAATGTGGTAAAAATTTTTATTACTTTTGCTATTAAAGTAAAGGGGGGGGTTGAAAAGTACCTTACATTACGACTTATTTCCCTTTAATAAAATAGAATGTAATTGTAAATTATTTTTTCCCAAAAGTGCTTTACAATTGTATGCAAAGGTCGAAAATAGTCAGTAAGTGAGCTTTGTGTTTTGGTTTTGTACATCCAATTACTCTCAGAGAAACAAAAAGTTTCGCCAACGGCCATTGTTCGACTACTCGAACAGTCTCACCTGGCACAACTATCACAGGTAGAACAATTTTGACGACGGATTTGTATTTATTGGGTACTAATTACCCTAGAAAAGTAACTTTTGCGTGTAGTTTCGAAAATTTTTGCATCGCGGCAAAAAATGGGTTAAGACGAACCGTTTTACATATGCATATCCGCCGTATTTGTACCTATAAACGTAAAAGCAAGTAGTCCGATTTGTTTGAAAGAATTCAAATCTTTTCGAATTTGTTTTCAGCACGAAGGCTATGGTTGACTAAGTTAACGCAAAATGTTCCTACAAATACGCTTCGGAAGGCGGGTCGGGTTACGCTAGTATCAGATAAAATGTGTTGAGTTTCGATTAGAAATTCGAAAAGAATTTCTTTTGCCAACTTTTCAAAAGCTATTTAAAATAAATTTTTCAAAAAATTTCCACTCACTAACTATACTCGTGTGCTCATCGCCCCAAATTCAAATAAATGCAAAATAAGACAAAAAAAAACATTGTCCCGAAACGTTATTCTTCATTAATTAAATAATCATATATAATGCTAATGTCCATTTCAATTAAATTTTCTTTTTCACTTCTTGACGGAAAGATAAATTTCAAGAAAAAAATGTTTGTCTCTTTTGTTTGAAGGTCTGCCTTTTTATCACCACCCCGATAAGAGTCCAGGGAACAATATGCCCAGAGCAAATACACAGTCCATATAGATATACGTGCACATAAAGGTATTCATCAAACGATAAGACATATGCTTTTATCAAACTTTTCATATCATACGAAGAAGAAGAAGAAAAAATAAAAACGAATCCAAATAATAGTAAGGCAAAAGCCACCTAAAACAGAGAAGAAAAGAAAGACCTAAATGGCTAAGGAGGAATGGAAATAAATTAAACAAATATTTTTATAAATAGCATGTGAAGCTATAAGTCTTTTATGTTCACATCAACATAAAACCTATTAGGGATGACAGATGGAAAGTGGAATGATGATTACCTTATTGAGGGATTGCAATGACATGAAAGTCTATCACGCAATCAGTATAATTAATTTATGTTTATTTCCATTTAAGATATATCAAACGCATGTAAGTATCAAAAAAATATCTGCCCCTTGGGTCACTGTGCTAGAACATAAGGCCGTTTTCCATGATCCTAAATTGACAAGTTTTCAATGGATTTTTTTTTTATCAAGCCGCAATTTTTATAACCATAGTGCACAAATATTCTATAAGCATTGTGCATAAACAAGTAAGGAAAGTCTAAAGTCGGGCGGGGCCGACTATATTATACCCTGCACCACTTTGTAGATCTAAATTTTCGATACCATATCACATCCGTTGGGTGCTATATATAAAGGTTTGTCCCAAATACATACATTTTAATATCTCTCGATCTGGACAGAATTTGATAGACTTCTTCAAAATCTATAGCCTCAAAATTTAAGTCGGCTAATGCAATAGGGTGGAACACAATGTTAGTAAAAAATATGGGAAACATTTAAATCTGAAGCAATTTTTAGGAAACTCGCAAAAGTTTACTTATGATTTATCGCTCGATATATATGTATTAGAAGTTTAGGAAAATTAGAAAATTTTTACAACTTCTCGACTAAGCAGTGGCGATTTTACAAAGGAAAATGTTGGTATTTCGAAATCGAAAAAAAAAACATATATATAGGAGCTATATCTAAATCTGAACCGATTTCAACCAAATTTGTCACGCATAGCTACAATGCTAATTCTACTCCCTGTGCAAAATTTCAACTAAATCGGAGCAAAAAATTGGCCTCTGTGGTCATATGAGTGTAAATCGGGCGAAAGCTATATATGGGAGCAATATCTAAATCTGAACCGATTTCAACCAAATTTGGCACGCATAGCAACAATGCTAATTCTACTCCCTGTGCAAAATTTCAACCAAATTGGGGTAAAACTCTGGCTTCTGGGACCGTATTAGTCCATATCGGGCGAAAGACATATATGGGAGCTATATCTAAATCTGCACCGATTTAATTGGAAATATTTTTTTCTGTGTATAGTTAACATGGATGGCTTGAATATTCTGAGGGGCTAAAATTTCTCTGGAGGGGGCTTAATCCCCAGAACCTCTGGAGGGGGATTAATCCCCAGGTCCGCTATGGCCTATTTTCACTACCATAACTAACCTACATCAATAACACCTACATGAGCAAAGTTTCAAGCTAATATCTTTTTTGGTTCCCTAAAAAAATTACTAGATTTCCGTTAGAGAATTTTCCGAAAATTTTATAATTTTCTCCAACTTTATAATTCATTAAATATTTTTCTTACAAACGGCATCCCTATGTCCATATCTGAAATATCAAATTTCCATTTACTTACCTTAGTTTGAATAAATGTTGTTTATTACATATTCCCAAAATCCTACAATTAAAACGCCTTAACGTAGTAGCCGATGATTAACGCTGCTAATGATGACGACAAATATCAGTTAAGAGTAATCGTGGAGACAAACACAGAAATAAAATCACAGCGTCATACAGAGTGTCGTTGATGCTGATAACTTGGTTTTGGGAAAATGTGGAAGATTGCAGGTATAATAGTTTAATGACTGCTGATGTAGTAGTAGTTGTTGTTGTTGTTCTAGCTACTGATTTATTTATTTATTTGGCATTAAACAGATGTTTAATGTGAGCATAAGATTAAATATTCACGTGAATTACACAAATAGACCTGGAGGGTCTATTTGTGGGGTTTTTGTGATGTGGCTATGGGCTTATGGGTCACTCACTCATTCACTATGGTTTTCCAGATTTTTTTTTTTTGTTTGTTTCGCGACAAAATTAACTGCTCCTCTGTGTGGGCAAATCACAAAAACGCGAACACTTTTCGAAAGATAAACATTATAAATGACTATTTCATGGGAGGTGACACATTTTCCACATTGAACCGAATAGCTGACACATTCATTATGGGTAAATTTTTCTTTTTGCTTTACTTTTCAAAAAAAAAAAGAGGCAGACCACACACATATATCTTCTAAATGGAAGGTATTTTTTTATGATGAATTAGATGGTTTTAAATTTGCCATAGATCATCAGTGGCATGAAGACATAAAGGTCACACTTAGATAATTTATTTTGGGTTTTTTTTACTATAGATTTATATATAATTTTAGTTAAAATATTTTATTTTTTTATTTCTAACACTTAATTTTTTTGGTTACTTTAATTATAAAATAATTAAAATGTTTAGAGGTGGGCTTTATTAATTATCGTATTTTTATAAATTTTAAATATTTTTCACACTCTGTTTTCTATTTCACAAAGAATTTTGTTTTAATGTCTGCTTTAATTTCCATTATATATTGCTTTCATTCTCAAAATAATATTTATTTTCCTTATTGATGTTGTTGTTTTGCTTACTTATATTTCGTATATTATTTTTGTTTTGGGTCTTATTTAGATAACACTAATTAATCATGACATTTGGCTTTTGTTATTAATTCTTTTTGTTTTTTTGGTATTTATTTATACAGAGACCGATATAAACATACAAACACACAACTCATTTTGTTTCTTTTACTTTGGTTAATGGTTACCCAATTTTGTCAGCACTTATCATTATTTTAATTTCGTAAATATAAGCAAAGCATAGCAAAAACACTTGTTTCTGGGCGAGTAAATTTCATGAATGGAGATTTTTTTTGTGGCCAAAACAAAAACTGAGTTAAAGATTTTCTTTCTTATATGAAATTTAAATTTTTTTTCCTTAATAAGTCAGCACAAAATATTTTTCTTTATTTTTCAAAAAATTTTTCTTTTCCAAAAAATTATTAAATTTCGTTTTTTTTTACAACTTTAAATTATTATTTCGTTTTTTTACAACTTTAATTTCCTTCCGCTTCAATGGTCTTACACTTTTATAAGAATTCTTTCATTGAAAATCACTTTCACTTTAACATTGAAGCCTTTTGATCCAGTAGTTGTGGCCATTGAAGTTAACATTTACACCGACACCATAACGAAGACAAGAAAACCCCTTTCTTTTACTTTGTTGTTGCTGTCGTTATACCATTTACCATTAAATTCTTATATGCCTTATTTATGCGTGTGTGTGTGTGTGTGTGTATGGGAATTTTAAATATCCAGTATGGTTAAAGGTATGGTAAAACAAGAGAAGAAATAAACACAAACACACAAATACAAATTTTAAAACGAATTCAGCATATCCGCTCTACAATTGTATTTCCTCACGCGCGCACGATAGAAATTTAACTGGAACCTTTCACTGGCTCATTGAACTGCTGGCAAACGGCTACCTTTACAGAATGGGGAATATCACAGTACACGATGATTAACAGCAAGAACAATATTTCAACAGCAAGAAATGTTAGCTTTAGCTGTTAGCAAAAGCATAAGCAATTGAGATAACAGTAAAAGTAACAGAACTAACAGACCGCAAAGAGCACACAAACATACTTATGAATTTAATAACGAACGAGAACACCATTACCCCACTAGCAGGCTAACAACAATATTACCATAAAACCACCATACACACAACACCGCCACTCACAAATGTTAACCATCAATACAGAATCGCTTGTTTAGTTCTTTATGGAATGGTGTAAAAACAACGACAACAAACTTTCCCCCCAAAACTATAACAGAGAGTAAAGAATGAGAGTGAGAGTATTTTGATTAACATTGTTTTGTTTTGCTTTGTTATTGGACCACCCACATTCGTAGAATCATATGCATGCCCAAAGAATTATGTGGGCAAATTTCTCTGTTAATATATAGAGTAAAAGATTAAAGTTGAGGAAATCACAAAATATTACTCTCCTACAGAATTTCTCTCCACATGCTTGGTTTTCTTTCTCTCTGTTGTGGTGTTTCTCCAAGTAACCGAGTTTCTTACCAACAGGTCGTATGAGTTATGGTAAAACGCTGTTTTGATTTTTGGTAAGCATACGCCAACCCCTTCCTAAGAGGTAAATAGGCATCCCATTGGGCAGTGTGTCAGTGGGTCTGTGTCATTGTTAAGCGAACAGGAATGCCATGAGATAATTTTGTTGTTTCTCAGATTAGATAAACATTTTTCTTCGACCAAGGATTTTAAACAGGCAATGGATGTTTATTAAAATAAGGTGATACACTGAACAGAAATTTGTCTGTAGTACAAAGATATCTTAATCAAAATATACGAATGTGTGTTTTTCTTAGCATAGAATACGCATTTTTCTAATACATACTTGTTCTTCTTTGCCAAAAGTCGATAAAATTTTAAATGAATGTGTTTTACACTAAGAGCTAGGAGACTCTAGTTAGGAAAAAAAAACGTTATATCGAAAGGAATGTTCTATAGACCTGAGATCAATTTTGCGGCTAACACTTTGGAAAGTAATCTTCAATATTATTGAAGTCATGCAGAAATTCGACTATTTTTGGCAAATCTATTTATTTAAACACTACATTTTTATACCCTCCACCATAGGATGGGGGTATATCAGTGCTGCCGCTAGTGAAAAATTGAGTGAAGTAGATTTTGGAAAAAAGTAGAGTAGATTAAATAAAATTGAAGTAGTCCGTCTGTTGAAATCACGCTAACTTCCGAACGAAAGAAGCAATCGCCTTGAAACTTGACACAAGTAGTTCTTACTGATGTAGGTCGGATGGTATTGCAAATGGACCATATCGGTCCACTTTTACGTATAGCCCCCATATAAACGGACCCCCAAATTTGGCTTGCGAGGCCACTAAGAGAAGCAAATTTCATCCGATCCAGCTGAAATTTGGTACATGGTTTCAGTACACGATCTCTAACAACCATGCAAAAATTGGTTCACATCGGTCCATAATTATATATAGGTCCATAATTATATAATGGGGAAAAATTTAAAAATTTGAAGCAGAACAAAAAGTGAAGCATATTTTTTGAAAAAGGAGTGACGAAGTAAATTTTGTGAAAATGAAGCAAAATACTTCGATTGAAGTAGTAGCGGCAGCACTGGGGTATATTAACTTTGTCATTCCGTTTGTAACGCATCGAAATACTGCTCTAAGACCCCATAAAGTATATATATTCTGGGTCGTGGTGAAATTCTGAGTCGATCTGAGCATCTCCGTCCGTCAGTCTGTTGAAATCACGCTAACTTCCGAACGAAACAAGCAATCGACTTGAAACTTGTCACAAGTAGTTGTTATTGACGTAGGTCGGATGGTATACGTAAAAGTGGTAAATGGGCCACTTTTACGTATATCGTAAGAGAAGCAAATTTCATCCTATCCGGCTGAAATTTGGTACATTATGTTGGTATATGGTCTCTAACAGCCATGCAAAAATTGGTCCACATCGGTCCATAATTATACATAGCGATCCCCAGATTTGGCTTGCGGAGCCTCAAAGAGAAGCAAATTTCTTCCGATCCGGCTGAAATTAGGTACATGATGTTGGTATATGGTATCTAACAACCATGCAAAAATTGGTCCACGTCGGTCCATAATTATACATAGCCCCCATATAAACCGTTCTCCAGATTTGACCTCCGGAGCCTCTTAGAGAAGCAAAATTCATCCGATCCGGTTAAAATTTGGAACGTGGTGTTAGTATATGGCCGCTAACAACCATACCAAAATTGGTCCATATCGGTCTATGGTTATATATAGCCTATCTCCAATCACACAAAAATTGGTCCATTTGTTAAAATTTTATTTCTATAGAAAATTTTTGTTAAAATTTTATTTCTATACAAAATTTTTGGAAAGTTATATTTCTATAGAAAATGTTGTTAAAATTTTATTTCTATAGAAAATTTTGTCTAAATTTTATGTCTATAGCAAATTTTGTCAAACTGAATTATATACGTATTTGATCGATCTTTTTTGATTTAATATATATGGACTTACATACAATTTAGAAGACGGTGTTAGGAGGTTTTAAGATACCTTGCGATACCGCAACTTAAGTAATTCGATTATGGAGGGCAGTGTTTAGAAGAAGTTTCTACGCAATCCATGGTGGAGGGTACATAAGCTTCGGCCTGGCCGAACTTACGGACGTATATACTTGTTAACCCTATAATGCCCCAACCCGCCTTTAGGCGGTCTTCGATAAAACGAGAAGCTTATAGTAAAACACACCTTAAGACATTTTTAATTATGTAAAACAAAAACAAAACTTAGTCAAAACCCTACAAGAGACTTGCAGCATATACTGGATTTTAGCATATTGAGTTTCCATGTTTCGTTTTCTTACATTTGTGTGCTAAACCTGGACTATTTTATCAGCTGGCAGAAAAAATGGGGCATTAGAGGGTTAATATTCAACTGTATAAAAAAAAGTTCTGTAATAAATAAAATAAACAATGGCAACCCCATAATAAAATTTGCAGACTCCCAATAAATGAAAATTGCACAAAGAATTTACTCTCTGAATAATTGTGTTCGTTTTTTTTTGCTCTCCCAATGCTTAAAATTACTTACCCCACACATAGTACATCTCATTTTGTTTGAGTACAACTATAGCAGACCAGTGAAGCAATAACATAATGTTATTGTACATAGGTATAAATATTTTATAGCATGCTATATTTTTGTTTTTTGAACAGATTTGAATGTCATGGATAGAATGTTAATGAAAATAAGAAGCACTGATAACAGTTGTTACTTACGTATATTACTAGCCAATTGAATTTTCATATATGGTCAAGTATAATTTGGTATTAATTTTTATTGAGGCAAGATTTTATTTTTGTACATTTAATTGTTTTATTATCTATGAATACTTTGTTTGCCATGAAATGGCACCAATATTTATTGTAAATATTAGCTAAGATATATTTGAGTGGTTGGAGATAATTGAAGTTCAAGATGCTTTCTACCGCTACACCTAATTGTGGTATATGCAGTGAAAAAAAATACTGTCGTGAGGTCACAGATTTCATGTCTTTAAAATACCAATGCAAATTTTGCTTAGAATAGAAGACGCATTTTTTTCCTTGTCCAAAAGTCGATAAACTTTTCAATGCAGTCGTATTGTCCATATAATTATGTGATTTCACTTAAAAATGGATATCATAACATGAAAGAAAAAAATGTTTGGGCTAAGGTCAACTTGACTTTAATAATTCAGAAAAATTCTTTAAATTTAATGAAATGTCTTTAAATTTGTTGTCTTTTTGCATCTTGACTACAAAGCAAAAAATCGTTCAAAAATAGGACATGTTTTTCAACACTTTACTTTAAAGACGTTTTTTGCTTGAAACATAGCATAATTTCTACAGGAAGTCGAGTCTGAATTTGGAAAATAAAGTTTTTGTTAACTCGTTTTTAAAGGACTTTGATAACATATGAAGAACAAAAAGCTGAAAAAAAACGAAAAATTAAAATTTGCTTCCCAGAAGCAAGAACACAAAACCCAAATTTAAAAGAGAATTGTATCTTGAAAGTATCCTTACATGTATTCTCCGCTTCTTTGGCTCGGAATCAATACCAAAATTGTTAAAGTAAAGCCAAAATCTTTGCTTTTTATACTCTCCACCATAGGATGGGGGTATATTAACTTTGTCATTCGGTTTGTAACACATCGAAATATTGCTCTACTACCCCATAAAGTATATATATTCTGGGTCGTGGTGAAATTCTGAGTCGATCTGAGCATGTCCGTCCGTTCGTCCGTCTGTTGAAATCACGCTAACTTCCGAACGAAACAAGCTATCGACTTGAAACTTGGTACAAGTAGTTGTTATTGATGTAGCTCGGATGGTATTGCAAATGGGCCATATCGGACCCCCATATTTCAATTCTGACTCTCTACGTACCGTGCAAAAGTCCAAATCGATTCGTAATTATTTGTAGACTTACCTATACATACCTTTTTTTGTCTAATATATACCACGTATGGACTAACTCACAATTTAGAAAACGATGTTAAGAAGTTTTAAGATACCACAACCCAAGTAATTCGATTGTGGATGACAGTCTTTCGTAGAAGTTTCTACGCAATCCATGGTGGAGGGTACATAAGATTCGGCCTGGCCGAACTTACGGCCGTATTTACTTGTTTTCAGTGTGAGACAATAAAAACCGGTAAAAAAATGGTTCAATGTAAATATTTGAAGTCGAAGAGGTAATGTGATGGGCTAGTTATTGTCATTGAAACCATACAAAGCTCATCACTTCCTGGAGTTGTGCAATCGAATACATCGGTTGCATTTAAGAGACAATCACTAGACAATTTTCCATAGGTCACAACTTCAAGTTGTGCCTTCTAAGGGCACAACTTTAAGTCCCCGGTCATAAATGCATATTATTTTTATATAGTACCAACCTTCAAATGATCCGTGTCAAAATTTGACGTCTGTAAGTCAATTAGTTTGTGAGACAGAGCGTCTTTTGTGAAGCAAATTTTGTTATTGTGAAAAAAAATGGAAAAAAGGAATTTCGTGTTTTGATAAAATACTGTTTTCTGAAGGGAAAAAATACGTGGAAGCAAAAACTTGGCTTGATAATGAGTTTCCGGACTCTGCCCTAGGGAAATCAACAATAATTGATTGGTATGCAAAATTCAAGCGTGGTGAAATGAGCTCGGAGAGTGGGTTACCGACGAAAACATCAAAAAAATCCACAAAATGATTTTGAATGACCGTAAAATGAAGTTGATCGAGATAGCAGAGGCCTTAAAGATATCAAAGGAACGTGTTGGTCACATCATTCATCAATATTTAGATATGCGGAAGCTCTGTGCAAAATGGGTGCCGCGCGAGCTCACATTTGACCAAAAACAACAACGTGTTGATGATTCTGAGCGGTGTTTGCAGCTGTAAACTCGTAATACACCCGAGTTTTTCCGTCGATATGTGACAATGGATGAAACATGGCTCCATCACTACACTCCTGAGTCCAATCGACAGTCGGCTGAGCGGACAGCGACCGGTGAACCGTCTCCGAAGCGTGGAAAGACTCAAAAGTCCGCTGGCAAAGTAATGCCCTCTGTTTTTTGGAATACGCATGGAATAATTTTTTTGTCGATTATCTTGAGAAGGAAAAACCATCAACAGTGACTGTTATATGGCGTTATTGGAGCGTTTGAAGGTCGGAATCGCGGCAAAACGGTCCCATATGAAGAAGAAAAAAGTGTTGTTCCACCAAGACAACGCACCGTGCCACAAGTCAGTGAGAACGATGGCAAAATTCATGAATTGGACTTTGAATTGCTTCTCCACCCACCGTATTCTCCAGATCTGGCCCCAGCGACTTTTTCTTGTTCTCAGACCTCAAAAGGAAGCTCGCAGGGAAAAAAATTTGGCTGCAATGAAGATGTGATCGCCGAAACTGAGGCCTATTTTGAGGCAAAACCGAAGGGGTACTACCAAAATGGTATCGAAAAATTGGAAGGTCGTTATAATCGTTGTATCGCTCTTGAAGGGAAATATGTTGAATAATAAAAACGAATTTTGACATAAAAATGTGACCGGGGACTTATCAGCCAACCTGTTATCATATACTACCACCACGTACCAAATTTCAACCAGATCGAATGAATTTTGCTTCTCCATAAGGCACCGGAGGTCAAATCTGGGGAGCGGATTATATGACAGCTATACATAATTACGGACTGATATGAACCAATTCCTGCATGGTTGTTGGATACAATATACTAACATCACGTACCAAATTTCAACCAAATCGGATGTTTTTTGCTCTTCCAAGGGGCTCCGGAGGTCATATTTGGGGATCGGTTTATATGGGGCCTATACATAATTATGGACCGATTTCGACCAATTTTTGCATGGGTGTTTGAGACCATATATTAACACCACGTACCAAATTTGAACTGAATCAGATGAATTTTGGTCTTCCAAGAGGCTCCGGAGTTCAAATCTGGTGATCGGTTTATATGGCGGCTATATATAATTATGGACCGATGTTGACCAATTTTTGCATGGTCATTAAAGACCATATACTTACATCATGCACCAAATTTCAACCGGGTCGGATGAAATTTGCTTCTCTTAGAGGCTCCGCAAGCCAAATCTGGGGATCGGTTTATATGGGGGCTATATATAATTATGGACCGATGTGAACCAATTTTTGCATAGTTGTTAGAGCCCATATACTAACACCATGTACCAAATTTCAGCCGGATCGGTTGAAATTTGCTTCTCTTAGAGGCTCCGCAAGCCAAATCTGGGGATCGGTTTATATGGGGGCTATATATAATTATGGACCGATGTTGACCAATTTTTGCATGGTCATTAAAGACCATATACTTACATCATGCACCAAATTTCAACCTGGTCGGATGAAATTTGCTTCTCTTAGAGGCTCCGCAAGCCAAAACTGGGGATCGGTTTATATGGCGGCTATATATAATTATGGACCGATGTGGACCAATTTTTGCATGGTTATTAGAGCCCATATACTAACACCATGTACCAAATTTCAGCCGGATCGGATGAAATTTGCTTCTCTTAGAGGCTCCGCAAGCCAAATTTGGGGGCCCGTTTATATGGGGGCTATACGTAAAAGTGGACCGATATGACCCATTTGCAATACCATCCGACCTACATCAATAACAACTACTTGTGCCAAGTTTCAAGTCGATAGCTTATTTTGTTCGGAAATTAGCGTGATTTCAACAGATGGACGGACGGACGGACGAACATGCTCAGATCGACTCAGAATTTCATCTCGACCCAGAATATATATACTTTATGGGGTCTTAGAGCAATATTTCGATGTGTTACAAACGGAATGACAAAGTTAATATACCCCCCATCCTATTGTGGCTGGTATAACAAAATAAAATTTTTGCAATCAATATTAGTTCATTTTAGCATCAATTTTACAACAGACGTTTTCTGTGTGCGTGGAATTACAAATCTGGAGTAATTTCAGGACGGTTCAATGGTCGTTTACCCCGACTCAGAAATATTCTTGAAACATCTTCAAAGCTTCTTTAAGTGCTTCCACCGCAATCTGAAATGACGTTGGGACTCGGCTATAAAAAGGAGGTCCCTTGTCATGGAGCTAAACGCAGTATCGGGTAGCATTCATTGATAACATAGAAGTTCATCGAGCGTATTTTTCAAACTTATTTTAAGTATATTTGTTTATTATCATATTATAATATTTAGAAAATTTTTTGTTATAAAACATTTACTACTATTTAACCATATGCACTTTTGAAAACTTTATATTTATTTGTTATTTTAATTTTGTATCACACAATAATTTATTTTTAATAGTCAATGTAAGTCAAGTGGTTGTTGTAAACTTGGCAATGAAATCTGGAAAATGAGCAATTACTCAAAATAGGAACCATTAAATAAACATTTACTACCTGGTCAAAATACAACAAAAATGCTGTTATTATTAATAAACAAATGGAAATTTACTTGCCAGATGAATCTGTGTAATAACCAAAATGTGGATTGTTGTTGATAATAAAAATTTATAGCACTTATAATAATAAACAATGAGTGACCAACTCATCACCAAAATCTAAATTAAGTATTTTGGTTTTTTTTTGTGTAGTACGTTGCCCAACAAAAAAAGATGGAAGTTGTTTCACAGAATATACTCTTTTAGAACATCCTCGATCCAATTTTTTCCATTTCCAATCAAGAGTTTTATTTATTTATATTTTTTTTTGGGAAAATGCTTAAAAATGCCTTATTTGGAAGGTAAATTAAATTTTGGGCAATTATATCACGCGAAAAAAAACTATCAAAGTGAAAAATCAGTTAAAATAAAAATGTTAGCCTACCTAATCCATTTTATCTTTCAACTTCCATTGATGTTCTTTCAATAATTTTTTTTAAAATTAAGAGAATTACAAATTTTGTTTAATGTTTGGATACTTTTTGAAAGCTCTTAGTTTGCTGGGAAATGTTGCTAAATGTTCACGAGATTAACGTTCACCACTATAACATTCAAATTCTCGAAAAAAAATTATTTAAAAAAATACTTTTTAAATACTTTCATGTAATTAGAACTGCATACACAGTGAAAAATATTTTGTTGTTTGTCTTAAATCATGTCTTAAATCATGATCCAATTAATTTTTAATTGAAATTTCTTAAATCGAGGAATGGCACCAATTACAAAAAACTATTAAAAAAATTTATTGTTTTAATTAATTTTTGTCTTAAGTTTAGAAATACTTGAATCAATAAAATTTTTAATGGAATGTTTTTCAAAATTTAATAAAAAACAAGTAAGGAAAGTCTAAAGTCGGGCGGGGCCGACTACATTATATCCTGCACCACTTTGTAGATCTAAATTTTCGATACCATATCACATCCGTCAAATGTGTTGGGGGCTATATATAAAGGTTTGTCCCAAATGCATACATTTAAATATCACTCGATCTGGACAGAATTTGATAGACTTCTACAAAATCTATAGACTCAAAAAGTCGGCTAATGCACTAGGGTGGAACACAATGCTAGTAAACAAATATGGGAAACATTTAAATCTGAAGCAATTTTAAGGAAACTTCGCAAAAGTTTATTTATGATTTATCGCTAGATATATATGTATTAGCAGTTTAGGAAAATTAGAGTCATTTTACAACTTTTCGACTAAGCAGTGGCGATTTTACAAGGAAAATGTTGGAATTTTGACCATTTTTGTCGAATTCAGAAAAACATATATATGGGAGCTATATCGAAATCTGAACCGATTTCAACCAAATTTGGCACGCATAGCAACAATGCTTATTCTACTCCCTGTGCAAAATTTCAATTAAATCGGAGCAAAAAATTGGCCTCTGTGGTCATATGAGTGTAAATCGGCCGAAAGATATATATGGGAGCTATATCTAAATCTGAACCGACTTCTTCCAAAATCAATAGGGTTCTATTCTGAGCCAAAACACATACTTGTGCCAAATTTGAAGTCGATTGGACTTAAACTGCGACCTAGACTTTGATTACAAAAATGTGTTCACGGACAGACGGACATGGCTATATCGACTCAGGAGCTCACCCTGAGCATTTTTGCCAAAGACACCATGTGTCTATCTCGTCTCCTTCTGGGTGTTGCAAATATATTCACTAACTTAGAATACCTTATTCCACAGTGTGGCGCAGGGTATAAAAAACAAGTAAGGAAAGTCTAAAGTCAGGCGGGCCCGCCTATATTATAACCTTCACCAATTTGTAGATCCATATTTTCGATACCATATCAAATCCGTCAAATGTGTTGGGTGCTATATATAAAGGTTTGTCCCAAATACATACATTTAAATATCACTCGATTTGGACAGAATTTGATAGACTTTTACAAAATCTATAGACTCAAAAATATTTAAGTTGCCCAATGCGCTAGGGTGGAACACAATTTTAGTAAAAAACAAGTAAGGAAAGTCTAAAGTCGGGCGGGGCCGACTATATTATACCCTGCACCACTTTGTAGATCTAAATTTTCGATACCATATCACATCCGTCAAATGTGTTGGGGGTCCCAAATACATACATTGAAATATCACTCGATCTGGACAGAATTTGATAGACAAAATCTATAGACTTAAAATTTAAGTCGGCTAATGCACTAGGGTGGAACACAATGTTAGTAAAAACAAGTATACACGGCCGCAAGTTCGGCCAGGCCGAATCTTATGTACCCACCACCATGGATTGCGTAAAAACTTCTACGAAAGACTGTCATCCACAATCGAATTACTTGGGTTGTGGTATCTTAAAACTTCTTAACATTGTTTTTTAAATTGTGATTTAGTCCATACATAGTATATATTAGACCAAAAAGTTATGTATAGTTAAGTCTACAAATAATTACGAATCGATATGGACTTTTTGTACGTAGAGAGCCAGAATTGAAATATGGGGGTCGCTTATATGTGATTGGGGATCGATTTATCTGAGGGCCATATATAACTATAGACCGATATGGACCTAGTTAGGCATGGTTGTTAACGACCATATACTAGCACAATGTACCAAATTTCAACTCACTCGGATGAAATTTGCTCCTCCAAGAGGTTCCAAAACCAAATCTCGGGATCGGTTTATATGGGGCTATGTACGATTATGGACTGATATGGACCACTTTTGGCATGGTTGTTAAATATCATATACTACCACCACGTACCAAATTTCAAGCAGATCGGATGAATTTTGCTTCTCCAAAAGGCACCGGAGGTCATATCTGGGGATCGGTTTATATGGGAGCTATATATAAATATGGACTGATATGAACCAATTCCTGCATGGTTGTTGGATACCATATACCAACATCACGTACCAAATTTCAACCGAATGGCAAGAATTTTGCTCTACCAAGGGGCTCTGGAGGTCAAATCTGGGGATCGGTTATGGGGTATGGGGCCTATATATAATTATGGACCGATATCGACCAATGTTTGCATGGGAGTTTGAGGCCATATATTAACACCACGTACCAAATTTCAACTGAATCAGATGAATTTTGGTCTTCCAAGAGGTTCCGGAGGTCAAATCTGGTGATCGGTTTATATGGGGGCTACACATATAATTATGGACCGATGTCGACCAATTTTTGCATGGTTGTTAGAGACCATATACTAACACCATGTACCAAATTTCAGCCGGATCGGATGAAATTTGCTTCTCTTAGAGGCCTCGCAAGCCAAATCGGGGGATCGGTTTATATGGGGGCTATATATAATTATGGACCGATGTGGACCAATTTTTGCATGGTTGTTAGAGACCATATACTGACACCATGTACCAAATTTCAGCCAGATCGGATGAAATTTGCTTCTCTTAGGGGCCTCGCAAGCCAAATCGGGGGATCGGTTTATATGGGGGCTATATATAATTATGGACCGATGTCGACCAATTTTTGCATGGTTGTTAGAGACCATATACTAACACCATGTACCAAATTTCAGCCGGATCGGATGAAATTTGCTTCTCTTAGAGGCCTCGCAAGCCAAATTTTGGGGTCCGTTTATATGGGGGCTATACGTAAAAGTGGACCGATATGGCCCATTTGCAACACCATCCGACCTACATCAATAACAACTACTTGTGCCAAGTTTCAAGTCGATAGCTTGTTTCGTTCGGAAGTTAGCGTGATTTCAACAGACGGACGGACGGACGGACGGACGGACATGCTCAGATCGACTCTTAATTTCACCACGACCCAGAATATATATACTTTATGGGGTCTTAGAGCAATATTTCGATGTGTTACAAACGGAATGACAAAGTTAATATACCCCCCATCCTATGGTGGTGGGTATAAAAATATGGGAAACATTTAAATCTGAAGCAATTTTAAGGAAACTTCGAAAAAGTTTATTTATGATTTATCGCTCGATATACATGTATTAGAAGTTTAGGAAAATTAGAGTCTTTTTACAACTTTTCGACTAAGCAGTGGCGATTTTACAAGGAAAATGTTGGTATTTTGACCATTTTTGTCGAAATCAGAAAAACATATATATGGGAGCTATATCTAAATCTAAACCGATTTCAACCAAATTTGGCACGCATAGCTACAATGCTAATTCTACTCCCTGTGCAAAATTTCAACTAAATCGGAGCAAAAAATTGGCCTCTGTGGTCATATGAGTGTAAATCGGGCGAAAGCTATATGTGTGAGCTATATCTAAATCTGAACCGATTTCAACCAAATTTGGCACGCATAGCTACAATACTAATCCTACTCCCTGTGCAAAATTTCAATTAAATCGGAGTTAAAAATTGGACTCTGTGGTCATATGAGGGTAAATCGGGCGAATGCTATATATGGGAGATATATCTAAATCTGAACCGATTTCAATCAAATTTGTCACGCATAGCTACAATGCTAATTCTACTCCCTGTGCAAAATTTCAACTAAATCGGAGCAAAAAATTGGCCTCTGTGGTCATATGAGTGTAAATCGGCCGAAAGCTATATATTGGAGCTATATCTAAATCTGAACCGATTTCAACCAAATTTGGCACGCATAGCTACAATGCTAATTCTACTCCCTGTGCAAAATTTCAACTAAATCGGAGCAAAAAATTGGCCTCTGTGGTCATATGAGTGTAAATCGGCCGAAAGCTATATATTGGAGCTATATCTAAATCTGAACTGATTTCAACCAAATTTGGCACGCATAGCTACAATGCTAATTATACTCCCTGTGCAAAATTTCAACTAAATCGGAGCAAAAAATTGGCCTCTGTGGCCATATGAGTGTAAATTGGGCGAAAGCTATATATGGGAGCTATATCTAAATCTGAACCGATTTCAACCAAATTTGGCACGCACAGCTACAATGCTAATTCTACTCCCTGTCCAAAATTTCAACAAAATCGGAGCAAAAAATTGGCCTCTGTGGCCATATGAGTGTAAATTGGGCGAAAGCTATATATGGGAGCTATATCTAAATCTGAACCGATTTCAACCAAATTTGGCACGCATAGCTACAATTCTAATTCTACTCCCTGTGCAAAATTTCAACTAAATCGGAGCAAAAAATTGGCCTCTGTGGTCATATGAGTGTAAATCGGGCGAAAGCTATATATTGGAGCTATATTTTAATCTGAACCGATTTCAATCAAATTTGGCACACATGACTATACTACCAATTGTACTCCTTGTGCAAAATTTCAAGCTAATCGGGATAAAACTCTGGCTTCTGGGTCCATATAAGTGCATATCGGGCGAAAGATATATATGGGAGCTATATCTAAATCTGAACCGATTTCAACCAAATTGGGCACGCATAGCTGCAATGCTAATTCTACTCCCTGTGCAAAATTTCAACCAAATTGGGGTAAAACTCTGGCTTCTGGGACCGTATTAGTCCATATCGGGCGAAAGATATATATGGGAGCTATATCTAAATCTGAACCGATTTCAATAAAATTTGGCACATTTGACTACAATACTAGTTGTACTCCTAGTGCGAAATTTCAACTAAATCGGGCTAAAACTCTGGCTTCTGGGGCCATATAAGTGCATATCGGGCGAAATATATATATGGGAGCTATATCTAAATCTGAACCGATTTCTTCCAAAATCAATAGGTATCTATTCTGAGCCAAAACACATACTTGTGCCAATTTTGAAGTCGATTAGTCTAAAACTGCGACCTAGACTTTGATTACAAAAATGTGTTCACGGACAGACGGACAGACGGACAGACGGACAGACGGACATGGCTATATCGACTCAGGAGCCCACCCTGAGCATTTTTGCCAAAGACACCATGTGTCTATCTCGTCTCCTTCTGGGTGTTGCAAACATATGCACTAACTTATAATACCCTGTTCCACAGTGTGGAGCAGGGTATAAATATGGGAAACATTTAAATCTGAAGCAATTTTAAGGAAACTTCGCAAAAGTTTATTTATGATTTATCGCTCGATAATATGTATTAGAAGTTTAGGAAAATTAGAGTCATTTTTACAACTTTTCGACTAAGCAGTAGCGATTTTACAAGGAAAATGTTGGTATTTTGACCATTTTTGTCGAAATCAGAAACACATATATATGGGAGCTATATCTAAATCTGAACCGATTTCAATCAAATTTGGCACACATGACTATATTACTAATTGTACTCCTAGGGCAAAATTTCAACCAAATTGGGCCAAAACTCTGGCTTCTGGGGCCATATAAGTCCATATCGGGCGAAAAATATATATGGAAGCTATATCTAAATCTGAACCGATTTCAACCAAATTTGGCACGCATAGCAACAATGCTAATTCTACTCCCTGTGCAAAATTTCAACTAAATCGGAGTTAAAAATTGGCCTCTGTGCTCCTATGAGTGTAAATCAGCCGAAAGCTATATATGGGAGATATATCTAAATCTGAACCGATTTCAACCAAATATGGCACGCATAGCTACAATGCTAATTCTACTCCCTGTGCAAAATTTCAACTAAATCGGAGCAAAAAATTGGCCTCTGTGGTCATATGAGTGTAAATCGGGCGAAAGCTATATATGGGAGCTATATCTAAATCTGAACCGATTTCTACCAAATTTGGCACGCTTAGCTACAATGATAATTCTACTCCCTGTGCAAAATTTCAACCAAATTGGGGTAAAACTCTGGCTTCTGGGACCGTATTAGTCCATATCGGGCGAAAGATATATATGGGAGCTATATCTAAATCTGAACCGATTTCAATAAAATTTGGCACACTTGACTATAGTACTAATTGTTCTTCTTGTGCAAAATTTTAAGCAAATTAGGTTAAAACTCTGGCTTCTGGGGCCATATAAGTCCATATCGGGCGAAATATATATATGGGAGCTATATCTAAATCTTGTAAGTGACTGGAAAAAATATTTGTACAAATATCTAAATAAAAAAGGAACCCCAAGTATTTTATTTCAAAAGCTTTCATAAAAAAATCTGACAAAAAGAAAAAATATTTCATTGAAATATAAGTAAGAAATTTGAGTTGAAGATAATTTCCTTATAAATTTGGGGAAGCAAAAAAAAGAATTAAAATACTTTTACATCGCCGGGAATTCGATCCTTGGTATTATCAGCATCGCTAAAGAAAATCAAGAATATCAACAAATTTTAGCGAAAATTCCGATTAACAAAAGAGGGAAAAAGGAAAACATTATAATAATCATAAATTTATTTACAATTTGGTGTGGTAAGTTATAGGATATTAGCACAAAACCGCGACTTATTACTAATCTTGTTATAGGTCTGGGACCCAAGGGGATCCCACAGGCCACATCAGCTGTACCTGTGGAAGTAAATCGTTTTGTAGAACATTTGGTACATCAAACATTATAAATTGAATTAATTAATCATAAAAGAAAACGCAAGATGAACTTAAAGGATGGAAGGAAATTAGCGGATAAATTATATTAAGAAGAAATACAAAATTATTTACTAAATATTACCTACTGATAAAGATGCTACAACTAAAGGATTATAAGAACTTTTTTATCTAATCTTGAATTACACGATTGAACACTAGGAATTAAATATTTCCAAAACATACATTTACTTTCAATGTCATATAGTTTTAATAATATTTGCGATCCAGACCTCAACATCAGCGGGCCCGAAGATTACGAGGAAATTGGTGAGTCATCTATTGTATATTAAATCCACACCTAGTCATATACAAACATTCCCCCATATATATATATTACTATTTTAATTATTCATATGATCGCTTTAATTCACATTGACACAGCATTAATACATAGATTTTTTGTTTTTTTATTTAAACATTAATTAATTGATCAATTCTGTTAAACATTTCATGATTTTAATATAATTTACCATTATGTTTTTCCTATAAATCCGGAAATTTTAATTTACGAAAGGTAACAATGGCATAATGAGGCAACGATAAAGGGACTTATTGGCTAAATTCCATCTAATGCCAATTCGATCTATAAGCATAAAAATAGAACTATCTATATTCGATTTATTTTTTTATAAAAGAGCTATCTTAAAATTTTCTTTTATGATGACCGATCCGAATCTCTTCCTCTTGAACAAGAACTCTCCCAAGACTGAGCATGGCCGAGAACAAGAAGATAGCCAAGTTCAAAGAGGTAGAAACCATAAGGGGGTTCGTCACATAAATTAAATGGCGCCCAACGTGTGGCCACATCAGCAGGCAGTTAAAGAATGAAATTTCGTTTCGACAAAAGCAGAGACAACGCTGGTGTGATCTCATATTTAATTTGATCTTATTTGGTCTTGGATTTTTTATATTTCAATATACTTCTGAAAAAAAAAACCGACTAAATCAGATTCAAACTCACTTGTATCCATTGGATATTATTATATCTATTATTAAAGATGTATTTACCAGCGGACCTTTTTTATTTTTTTGTTTTTTCTTGTGATGAGACATAATTGTAGATTACTTATTTTGGTTAATTACAAAATAAGACTCAATCATAACTTGTCTAAGACTAGTCTCAGTTTAGGGATCTAAGATTATGAACATTGGTGTCAAATTTTACCAACCGAAATTAGTTATAAATTCAAAACATCACAAAATAAATCGAAAAAAAAAATATGTATATAAATAAATAATTAGCTAATAGATACTAAGTACCCCTATGTTTATTATGTCATTCGTTTCCGAGTAGTAATGCTAAAATTAATTAATTATTTTGAATTCGCGTATATATTAAATATAGGGAAATATTAATAAAGGGTGATTCTTTTGAGGTTATGATTTTCATGCATTAGTATTTGACAGATCACGTGGGATTTCAGACATGGTGTCAAAGAGAAAGATGCTCAGTATGCTTTGACATTTCATCATGAATAGACTTACTAACGAGCAACGCTTGCAAATCATTGAATTTTATTACCAAAATCAGTGTTCGGTTCGAAATGTGTTTCGCGCTTTTTTATCGACAAATTTTGTTCAGCGATGAGGCTCATTTCTGGTTGAATGGCTACGTAAATAAGCAAAATTGCCGCATTTGGAGTGAAGAGCAACCAGAAGCCGTTCAAGAACTGCCCATGCATCCCGAAAATGCACTGTTTGGTGTGGTTTGTACGCTGGTGGAATCATTGGACCGTATTTTTTCAAAGATGCTGTTGGACGCAACGTTACGGTGAATGGCGATCGCTATCGTTCGATGCTAACAAACTTTTTGTTGCCAAAAATGGAAGAACTGAACTTGGTTGACATGTGGTTTCAACAAGATGGCGCTACATGCCACACAGCTCGCGATTCTATGGCCATTTTGAGGGAAAACTTCGGAGAACAATTCATCTCAAGAAATGGACCGGTAAGTTGGCCACCAAGATCATGCGATTTGACGCCTTTAGACTATTTTTTGTGGGGCTACGTCAAGTCTAAAGTCTACAGAAATAAGCCAGCAACTATTCCAGCTTTGGAAGACAAGATTTCCGAAGAAATTCGGGCTATTCCGGCCGAAATGCTCGAAAAAGTTGCCCAAAATTGGACTTTCCGAATGGACCACCTAAGACGCAGCCGCGGTCAACATTTAAATGAAATTATCTTCAAAAAGTAAATGTCATGGACCAATCTAACGTTTCAAATAAAGAACCGATGAGATTTTGCAAATTTTATGCGTTTTTTTAAAAAAAAAGTTATCAAGCTCTTAACAAATCACCCTTTATTTATAGTCTGTTCATATTTCAAACTCTTAATTTATAATGTTTGTTGCCAGAAGCACAGAAGACTTGACAAGTAATGGTCAAGACGACCCTAACAATACTTCATTCGTTGTAGATATAGGTACTCATAGTGTCGGTAAAAAACGCCCAACTCGAACGACGCGGTCGGGTATGGCCGGAGTATCAGCGACAGCAAGAACTACAGATTCACAAAATATTGCAGATAGGATGGATGAAAATAGCATACGTCGTATAGTTTCTGACTCATTGTCTAGCTTAAGGTCTGAGTTAATATCATCCATATCTAACGAATTAGGGGACATGTTACGTGGACTAAACATTGGTGAAAATAGAAATAGAGATTTCAATACGAGACGTTCCGAGGGACATACATCCGATCCTATGAATGAACATAGAAATCAAAACTCATTCCCTCAAGATAATTCTGAAAGAGTTCTAAATATTATACGTAATTGGGGACTGAAATTTTCTGGAGACACGCGTAGTATAGATGTTGACGAATTTGTTTATAGAGTAAAAATTATGACAGAAAATACCCTATCGGGAAATTTTAATGCTTTGTGTAAGTATGCACATCTGCTCTTTGAAGGAAAGGCGTTAAGTTGGTTCTGGCGTTTTCATCGACAGAACGATTCATTCGAATGGTATACATTATCAAGATCACTAACCAGACAATACAAGACCGGGTATACAGACTCGGATATTAGAGATGACATTCGCCGGAGATACCAGCGATACAATGAGAGTTTCGAGGACTTTTCAGAAGCTATACTCAGCTTAGCAGATAGACTACAAACGCCATTATCGGATGAAGAAATTTGTCAGGAAATGTTAAGGAATCTAAGACCTGAGATAAGACATGAGCTACTGCATGTAGACATTTCTGGGGTAGCGGAATTACGAAAGGCGGTAAAAAGGCATGAGAAGTTTGTCCGAGACACTCAAGCATATAAAAATCGACATGGCAAGGAAAGAAGTCACCTAGCAGCAATAGAGCATGAAGAAGACACTGAGGAGAGGGATGAGAGAAACGAAGGATTATGTGAGGTTACGCGAGTCTTGGAATGTTGGAATTGTAGGGAAATAGGTCATTTATATAAAGATTGTACGAAAAATAGGAACATATTCTGCTACGGTTGTGGAATAAAGGAAGTATTCCGACCAAATTGTCCTAAATGTAGCAAGCAGGGAAACTACAAGAGGGATGTCTCTCGATTCCAAGAGAGACATCCATCCAAAATGTGGAAGAAATAATGGATTCAAAATTAAATAATAACTATTCCGATATTATAGATAAAATCAACTCAATAGGACTAAATAAACGTTTTAATGTAATCCATAAACAAAATTCTAAATCATCACGAAGTGCAAGTAGAATGAGGTCGTATTGGAAAAGGATTAAATCATTTAAAAATTGTATTGTTTCATCCATAATCGTAAAGGAATTCGATAATAGGCCGTATATTCCGTTGAAAATTGGAGGGAATTTATATTTTGCGTTGTTGGATAGCGGGGCCAATAAAAGTGTAATTGGAGGACAATTAGTACATCAAATTAGTAGTTTGTCAAAAGTTATTAAATGTTATGGTAGTGTACAAACCGCCGATGGATACAAACAAAATATAGCGAGAGTTTCAAAATTACACTTTGAATACCAGAATAGCGAATGTGAATTTGAATTTCTCTTAATACCTACAATAAAACAAGATATCATCTGTGGCATGGACTTTTGGAGAAAGTTTGGGATAAACGTATCGCTCATAGACGAAATTGGAGTAGTGGAATCTAAGTTATCCGATTCGAAAATACCCCTTTCAAACGAACAACAGAAGAAACTACAGGCTATCGTGGAACTCTTTCCAGATTCAGAAAGAGAAGGTCTAGGATGTACCACATTAATACAGCATCATATTGATACAGGAGACGCAAGGCCAATAAAACAAAAATACTATCCAATTTCACCAGCTCGGGAGAAGATATTATGCTCTGAAATAGACAGAATGTTATCGTTAGGAGTGATCGAAGAATGTCCACAATCGCCTTGGTCGTCTCCAGGAGTTCTAATAGTAAAACCTGAAAAGGTCAGATTTTGTGTAGACAGCCGAAAGCTTAATTCCGTGACCATAAAGGATTCATATCCAATACCTAACATTGATGGTATTTTGTCTAGACTTCCTGCGGTTCGGTGCATTTCAAAAGTAGACCTTAAAGACGCCTTTTGGCAAATTAGATTAGATGAGTCTTCAAAGCCGAAAACTGCGTTCACAGTACCCAATCGCCCACTTTATCAGTTTACACGCATGCCATTTGGATTATGTAATGCTCCTCAAACAATGTGCCGTCTAATGGACATTGTGATCCCATATAATATGAAATCGCATGTTTTTGTTTATATGGACGATTTGCTTATCATGTCCCAGAATTTAGAGGAGCACATGAAACATTTACAGGAAGTGGCATTACAGTTTCGAAAAGCCGGCCTGACTATAAATGTCAAAAAGAGCTCGTTTGGAATAAAACAAGTACAGTACTTGGGATATATTGTAGGACAGGGATCGTTAAGTGTAGACAAGGAAAAGGTCAAAGCAATTTTAGATTTTCCCAACCCCAGTTCAATTAAGAAATTAAGACAATTTCTAGGAATGGTGGGATGGTACAGAAGATTTCTACACGATTTTTCCACACTGACATGTCCATTAACCGAATTATTATCAAATAAAAACAAATTTAAGTGGAATAATGAAGCGCAGAAGTCTTTTGAGTTGCTAAAGCAAAAGTTGTGTGATGCACCAGTTTTGATAAATCCAGATTTCACAAAGAAGTTTATAATACAATGCAATGCCAGTACAGTGGGGGTCGGAGCAGTATTAGCTCAAGAAGATGAAGAGGGAAATGAACGACCGATAGCATTCATGTCGCAAAAATTGAATAAGGCCCAGAGAAATTATACAGTTACCGAACTGGAATGTTTAGCAGTAGTTTTGGCGGTTGCTAAGTTTCGACATTATATCGAAGGACAAGAATTTAAAATAATTACAGATCATGCGAGTCTAAAGTGGCTCATGAAACAGAGTGAGCTTAGTGGAAGATTAGCGCGATGGGCCTTAAAGTTGCAAGGATTTGCATTTACTATAGAACATCGTAAAGGAAGCGAAAACGTGGTTCCAGACGCATTGTCACGATCGTTTGAAATATCCGGGATAGAAGCGGAAATTTTACCAGCTATTGACCTCAAGTCAGACGCCTTTCGAGGCCAAGAATATATTCAATGGAAGGAGGAGATTAAAAAATTACAGTTTCCAGAATACAAAATAGAGGGAGATAGCATATATAAACGAACAGGTTTCGATAGTGAGATTGGGGAAAATAGTCAGGCGTGGAAACTATTAGTCCCGACGGAACTAAGAAACAAGGTGCTGTATGCGGCACACAATATCCCGAACGCCGGTCACGGTGGGATTGCGAAAACTATTGAAAGGATTCGTAGAAACTTTTATTGGCCGAAATTAGTAAAGGATGTCAAGGAGTACATTAATAATTGTGATATCTGTAAAACCTCAAAACTGCCAACAGTGACTCTCAAACCTCCAATGGGCCAAATGATTATATCAGAACGACCCTTTCAACGACTATATTTAGATTTTATAGGTCCATTCCCTAGAACGAAGAAAGGAAACATTGGAATCTTTATAGCTTTAGATCATTACTCTAAGTTTACCTTTCTAAAAGCATTGAAGAAGCTGGAATCGAAACTTGTAGTGACATACTTACAAGATGAAATGTTTAATTGTTTTGGGGTGCCAGAGATTATAGTTACGGACAATGGATCCCAATTCAAAAGTAAAGAATTCGAGGCATTGATGAAGAAATATGGGATTAAACACCAATATACAGCGGCGTATAGTCCACAATCTAACGCTAGTGAACGCGTGA
Organism: Haematobia irritans; assembly: GCF_050003625.1. Taxonomy (NCBI): domain Eukaryota; kingdom Metazoa; phylum Arthropoda; class Insecta; order Diptera; family Muscidae; genus Haematobia; species Haematobia irritans. The sequence continues at coordinate 159,437,719 of NC_134397.1, read as the reverse complement.
ATCGATCGATTAACGCAGCACTAAGATCATATGTTAAAGACGAACAGAAACATTGGGATATATATTTAGGAAGTATCAATTGTGCTTTAAGAAATAGTATTCACCAGACCATTGGAGATTCGCCATATCGCATAATTTTTGGACAATCCATGTTAACACATGGTGACGATTATGAACTTAGACGAAGACTGAAAATTTTGGAAGATAGGGACGAAAACATAAGCAGAAATGATAATTTCATCTTAATAAGAGAGGCGATTCAAACGAAAATTCAGAAAGCATATGAAAAAAATGAAAGAACATATAATTTAAGAACAAGACGAAGACAACTACATATAGGTCAAGAAGTTATTAGAAGGAATTTTGCACAAAGTTCGTCATCTAAGAAATTTTGTGCAAAACTTGCACCAATAGGAGTTAAATGTGTCATAACCAAGAAGGTGGGTAACTGTTATTTCGAAGTAAAGGATTGTGATGGTGGAAGGACCGGAGTTTATCATATGAAAGATTTATGGACGTAAGAATGTTTTTTTTTTTTTTTGTTTGTAGAAGATATGTTGTAAGTGACTGGAAAAAATATTTGTACAAATATCTAAATAAAAAAGGAACCCCAAGTATTTTATTTCAAAAGCTTTCATAAAAAAATCTGACAAAAAGAAAAAATATTTCATTGAAATATAAGTAAGAAATTTGAGTTGAAGATAATTTCCTTATAAATTTGGGGAAGCAAAAAAAAGAATTAAAATACTTTTACATCGCCGGGAATTCGATCCTTGGTATTATCAGCATCGCTAAAGAAAATCAAGAATATCAACAAAATTTTAGCGAAAATTCCGATTAACAAAAGAGGGAAAAAGGAAAACATTATAATAATCATAAATTTATTTACAATTTGGTGTGGTAAGTTATAGGATATTAGCACAAAACCGCGACTTATTACTAATCTTGTTATAGGTCTGGGACCCAAGGGGATCCCACAGGCCACATCAGCTGTACCTGTGGAAGTAAATCGTTTTGTAGAACATTTGGTACATCAAACATTATAAATTGAATTAATTAATCATAAAAGAAAACGCAAGATGAACTTAAAGGATGGAAGGAAATTAGCGGATAAATTATATTAAGAAGAAATACAAAATTATTTACTAAATATTACCTACTGATAAAGATGCTACAACTAAAGGATTATAAGAACTTTTTTATCTAATCTTGAATTACACGATTGAACACTAGGAATTAAATATTTCCAAAACATACATTTACTTTCAATGTCATATAGTTTTAATAATATTTGCGATCCAGACCTCAACATCAGCGGGCCCGAAGATTACGAGGAAATTGGTGAGTCATCTATTGTATATTAAATCCACACCTAGTCATATACAAACATTCCCCCATATATATATATTACTATTTTAATTATTCATATTATCGCTTTAATTCACATTAACACAGCATTAATACATAGATTTTTTGTTTTTTTATTTAAACATTAATTAATTGATCAATTCTGTTAAACATTTCATGATTTTAATATAATTTACCATTATGTTTTTCCTATAAATCCGGAAATTTTAATTTACGAAAGGTAACAATGGCATAACGAGGCAACGATAAAGGGACTTATTGGCTAAATTCCATCTAATGCCAATTCGATCTATAAGCATAAAAATAGAACTATCTATATTCGATTTATTTTTTTATAAAAGAGCTATCTTAAAATTTTCTTTTATGATGACCGATCCGAATCTCTTCCTCTTGAACAAGAACTCTCCCAAGACTGAGCATGGCCGAGAACAAGAAGATAGCCAAGTTCAAAGAGGTAGAAACCGTAAGGGGGTTCGTCACAATCTGAACCGGTTTCTTCCAAAATCAATAGGGATCTATTCTGAGCCAAAACACATACTTGTGCCAAGTTTGAAGTCGATTGGACTAAAACTGCGACCTAGACTTTGATTACAAAAATGTGTTCACGGACAGACGGACATCGCTATATCGACTCAGGAGCCCACCCTGAGCATTTTTGCCAAAGACACCATGTGTCTATCTCGTCTCCTTCTGGGTGTTGCAAACATATGCACTAACTTATAATACCCTGTTCCACAGTGTGGAGCAGGGTATAAAAATATTCAATTAAAATTTAGTTTATTCAAAATTCAACTGATTCCTTTATTATATCCTCCACCATAGGATGGAGGTATATTAACTTTGTCATCGAAATATTGCTCTAAGACCCCATAAACTATATATATTCTGGATCGTGGTGAAATTCCGAGTCGACCTGAGCATGTCCGTCCGCCTGTTGAACTTCCGAACGAAACAAGCTATCGACAATTAGTTGTTATTGATGTAGGTCGGATGGTATTGCAAATGGACCATATCGGTCTACTTTTACGTATAGCGCCCATATAAACGGATCTCCAAATTTAGCTTGCAGATCCTCTAAGAGAAGCAAATTTCATCCGATCTCGCGGAAGTTTGGTACATGGTGTTAGTATATGGTATCTAACAACCATCCAAAAATTGGTCCACATCGGTCCATAATTATATATAGCCCCCATATAAACCGATCCCCAGATTTCATCTCCGGAGCCTCTTGAAGGAGCAAAATTCATCCAATCCGGTTCAAATTTGGAACGTGGTGTAAGTATATGGCCGCTAACAACCATACCAAAATTGGTCCATATCTGTCTATAGTTATATATAGCCGATCTCCAATCACACAAAAATTGGTCCATATCGGTTCATAATCATGGTTGCCACTCGAGCCAAAAATAATCTACCAACATTTTATTTCTATAGAAAATTTTGTAAATTTTTTATTTCTGTAGAAAATTTTGTTAAAATTTTATTTCTAAAATTTTTATTTGTTAAAATTTTATTTCTATAGAAAATTTTGTCAAAACTCTATTTCTATAGAAAATTTTGTCAAAATTTTATTTCTATAGAAAATTTTGTCAAAATTTTATTTCTATAGAAAATGTTGTGAAAATTTTATTTTAATAGAATAAAATTTTAAGTGAATTAAAAAAAAATAGCCCTTTAAAATTTTGATTGATTTGCTGTAGTTTATCCTGCGCCACACTGTGGAACAGGGTATTATAAGTTAGTGCATATATTGGCAACACCAAGAAGGAGACGAGATAGATACATGGTGTCTTTGGTAATAATGCTTAGGGTGAGTCCCTGAGTCGATCTAGCCACACTGAAAAAAGCATGTCCGGATTTTGTCTTTACTTTAAAAATTTTGGTATTGATTCCGAGCCAAAGAAGTGGAGAATACAAGTGAGGATAATTTTAAGTCACAATTCTCTTTTAAATTTGGGTTTTGTGTTCTAATTTTTTTTTTAATTTTTCACTTTTAAAGCTTTTTTTTCTTCATATGCTATCAAAGTCCTTTAAAAACGAGTTAACGACAACTTTATTTTCCAAATTAAGACTCGACTTTCAGTAGAAATTATGCTATGTTTCAAGTAAAAAAACGTCTTTAAAATAAAATGTTGAAAAACATGTCCTATATTTGAATGATTTTTTGCTTTGTAGTCAAAATGAAAAAGACAACAAATTTAAAGACAATTTCATTAAATTTAAAGAATTTTTCTGAATTATTAAAGTCAAGTTGATCTTTGATGTTATGATACCCATTTTTAAGTGAAATCACTTAATTATAAGGACAATACGACTTCATTGAAAAGTTTATCGACTTTTGGACAAGTAAAAAAACTGTATATTAGAGAACTGTACCTTCTATGCTAAGCAAAATTTGCATTCGTATTTTAAAAACATGAAATCTTTGATATCACGACAATATTTTTTTCTGTGCATGTCCGTCTGTCTGTGAACACATTTTTGTGATCAAAGTCTAGATCGATATTTTAATCCAATCGACTTCAAATTTGGCACAAGTTTCTGTTTTGGTCAGAATAGAAACCTATTGATGTTGGAAGAAATCGGTTCAGATTTAAATATAGCTATCATATATATCTTTTGCCCGATAAGGACTTATATGGCCCCAGAAGCCAGAGTTTCACCATAACTTGCTTGAAATTTTGCACTAGGAGTACAATTAGTTGTGTAATCAAGTGTGGTAAATTGTATAGAAATCGGTTTAGATTTAGATATAGCTTCCATATATATCTTTCGCCCGATTTGAACTAATATGACCACAGAGGCCAAAGTTGTACTCTGATTTACGTGACATTTTGCAGAGGGAGTAGAATTAACATACTAACTACGATTGTTGAATTTGGTTTAAATCGATTCAGATTTATATATAGCTCCCATATATATCTTTCGCCCGATTTTCCGTCATATGACCACAGAGGTCAAAGTTGAAATCCGATTTACGTTATATTTTGCACAGGGAGTAAAATTAACATTGTAACTATGCATGTCAAATATGGTTGAAATCGGTTCAGATTTCGATATAGCTTCCATATATACGTTTTTCCGATTTGGGCAAAATGGCCAAAATACCCACAATTTCTCTATAAAATCGCCACTGCTAAGTCGAAAACTTGTAAAAATGACTCCGATTTGCCCATAATTCTAATATATATCTATCAACCGATAAATCATAAATACACTTTTGCAAAGTTGCCTCAAAATTGGTTCAGATTTAAATGTTTTTATACCCTGCTCCACACTGTGGAACAGGGTATTATAAGTTAGTGCATATGTTTGCAACACCCAGAAGGAGACGAGATAGACACATGGTGTCTTTGGCAAAAATGCTCAGGGTGGGCTACTGAGTCGATATAGCCATGGCCGTCTGTCCGTCTGTCCGTGAACACATTTTTGTAATCAAAGTCTAGGTCGCAGTTTTAGTCCAATCGACTTCAAACTTGGCACAAATATGTGTTTTGGCTCAGAATAGATCCCTATTGATTTTGGAAGAAATCGGTTCAGATTTAGATATAGCTCCCATATATATATTTCGCCCGATATGGACTTATATGGCCCCAGAAGCCAGAGTTTTAACCTAATTTGCTTAAAATTTTGCACAAGAAGAACAATTAGTACTATAGTCAAGTGTGCCATATTTTATTGAAATCGGTTCAGATTTAGATATAGCTCCCATATATATCTTTCGCCCGATATGGACTAATACGGTCCCAGAAGCCAGAGTTTTACCCCAATTTGGTTGAAATTTTGCACAGGGTGTAGAATTATCATTGTAGCTAAGCGTGCCAAATTTGGTAGAAATCGGTTCAGATTTAGATATAGCTCCCATATATAGCTTTCGCCCGATTTACACTCATATGACCACAGAGCCCAATTTTTTGCTCCGATTTAGTTGAAATTTTGCACAGGGAGTAAAATTAGCATTGTTGCTATGCGTGCCAAATTTGGTTGAAATCGGTTCAGATTTAGATATAGCTTCCATATATATTTTTCGCCCGATATGGACTTATATGGCCCCAGAAGCCAGAGTTTTGGCCCAATTTGGTTGAAATTTTGCACTAGGAGTACAATTAGTAATATAGTCATGTGTGCCAAATTTGATTGAAATCGGTTCAGATTTAGATAGAGCTCCCATATATATGTGTTTCTGATTTCGACAAAAATGGTCAAAATACCAACATTTTCCTTGTAAAATCGCTACTGCGTAGTCGAAAAGTTGTAAAAATGACTCTAATTTTCCTAAACTGCTAATACATATATATCTAGCGATAAATCATAAATAAACTTTTGCGAAGTTTCCTTAAAATTGCTTCAGATTTAAATGTTTGCCATATTTTTTTACTAAAATTGTGTTCCACCCTAGTGCATTGGGCAACTTAAATATTTTTGAGTCTATAGATTTTGTAAAAGTCTATCAAATTCTGTCCAAATCGAGTGATATTTAAATGTATGTATTTGGGACAAACCTTTATATATAGCCCCCAACACATTTGACGGATGTGATATGGTATCGAAAATTTAGATCTACAAAGTGGTGCAGGGTATAATATAGTCGGCCCAGCCCGACTTTAGACTTTCCTTACTTGTTAAGTAAAAACTTATACCATATCTATTAATATATATGTGTTTGGAAAAGTATGTTCCTCGTGCCCGACATTTAAAATAAATATTGTTATGAACGTTGTTTAAGACCTTTTAAATATTTCTTTTTTTCATATATTTGACAAGAAACATAGAGTCCTTTTGTGCAGTGGAAATAGGATACTCCCCATGGGTTCCAAACAGGAAAAAGAAAAAGGTGTGCTTCATTTCTATGTGCCAGTGAGGGGACTCCCCAAGCCCTACTGTTTACAAGGGTTATCCGGTTTATTATTATAACCTCAACCATAGTATTGGGTATATTAACTTTATCGTTCCTTGTGTAACACATCGAAATATTGGTCTCAGACCCCACAAAATATAAATCCTCTGGATCATGGTAAAATTCTGAGTCGATCTAGCGATGTCCGTTTATGGAAAGCACTTCAACTTCCGAACGAAACAAGCTATCGACTTGAAACTTGGCACAAGTAGTTGTTATTGATGTAGGTCGGATGGTATAAATGGGCCATATCGGACCACTGTTATGTATAGCCCCCATATAAAACGGCCCCCGAGATATGTCTTGCGGACGCTCTTGGCGGAGCAAAGTTTATCCGATCTGGTTTAAATTTGGTACGTGATGTTAGTATACAACCTCTAGCAAGCATGCACAAATTTGTTCATATTGCTCCGTAAATATATATAGCCCCCATATAAACCGATCCCCAGATTTGACCACCGGAGCCTCTTGGAAGAACAAATTTCATCCGATCCAGGTGAAATGATAACCCCAACTGTGGTATCACAATGGACTGTATAGTCCAATTGAGCCTGAAATAACGATTTGGCATTATATCTAAGCTAACCAAAGACCTTTGGTTTTTGTCGTATGAGTAAAGTGTAAAAATTCACTACATTGAAAAAAGAAAATAATATTGATGCAGTAAAACAGATTTGATGTCTTGACGTCATGATATCTTTTAAACCCATCATCATAGAATGATGGAAATAAATTTGTCTTCATATTTTCAATTTGTGGCAAATCGGATAAAAACTACAATTTGTAGAAACTCTAAGAGTTAAATCGGGAGTTCGGTGTAGTGGGGGCTATACCAATACATGGAACACACAGTATTCAGACCATTTAATTGTAGTTCTAGAAACTAGACCACAAATCGTAGGACCGGTTTATAAGGGGGGGGCTATATCAAAAACTGTACCGATACTCAATATATTCGGCACGCCTCTTTATGGCCCTAGATTTAAAACTTCAGGCAAATTGGATAAAAACTACGGATTCTAGAAGCCCAAGAAGTAAATCTGGAGATCGGTCTATATGGGGGCTATATCAAAACATGGACCGATAGTCACCATTTTCGGCACACCTCTTTAAGGTCCTAGAATACCTCTAGATTTCTGATTTGAGGCAAATTGGGTAAAAATTACGGATTCTAGAAGACCAAGAAGTAAAATCGGGAGATCGGTCTATATGGGGGCTAGACCCAAACATGAACCGATACTCACCATTTTCGGCACACGTCTTTAGGGTCCTAGAGTACCTCTAGATTTCAAATTTCAGGTAAATTGGATTAAAACTACGGATTCTAGAAGCCCAAGAAGTAAAATCGGGAGATCGTTCTATATGGGGGCTATATCAAAACATGGACCGATACACCCCATTTTTGGCACACCGTTTTATGGTCCTAGAATACCTCTAAATTTCCAATTTCAGGCAAATCAGATAGAAAATACACTTTCTAGACGGAACCGCCATTATTGAAGGCTGTAGCGCGATTACAACAGACGTACAGACGGACATGCTTATATCGTCTTAGAATTTCTCCCTTATCAAGAATATATATACTTTATATAGTCGAAAATCAATATTTCGATGTGTTACAAACGGAATGACAAACTTATTATACCCCCGTCACCATTCTATGGTGGTGGGTATAAAAAGTTGATATATTGCGATTTCGTTTGTTTTGAAATCTTAATCACCATTTACGAAATTCTTCATTCACCAAAAAAAAAAAAAAAACAATGAACTAAAAGTAATGAATGTAATATTTAAAATAAAATGTTTTTATTTTTTCTCAGCGTTTGTCACATTCCAATTTCTCATATTTTTCTTATATAATTCTTATATAATTCTTAAAAAATCACAAATAGGATTTTTAAAATTTTCAATTATTTCAATTTCAAAATTCCTGACCCACTATATCACAATTCTTCTGACCTTACCCTCTGAAATATTGTCAAAGAAACAACTCCTAACCACTAACCATCCATATCACCGTTCCCTGAAAATGAAGACGCGTGGTCTAGTAATATAAAAGAATTTAAGTCACTTTTGTTCTTCCAATTCGATTACTCGTCATAGCACAAGGGGGACGTAACCCGCCACAAAGGCTAGAATCAAATTTAATGAAGTCAATAAAGGGTGATACGGTTAAAATTTGGTCAAGGGAAAACGCGTGTAAATCGGTGAAATCGTTTATTTAAAAAATCAAATTAAATTTCTTTTTCAAGTTCAATTAGTATAAAATTTAGGAAAAATATTCAATTAGGCTTTCGCTTTTCCAAATCCGAATTGCCGGGCTTCACGCTTGACACCTGCCATCAGATTTTGTACAGCCACCTTGTCCACCTTCTTCGCCGCAGAAAGCCAGTTTGCCTTGAACTGCTGCTCGTCTTTAGCAGTTTTTTTGGTCTTCTTTAGGTTCCGCTTGATAATAGCCCAGTATTTCTCAATTGGGCGGAGCTCTGGCGTGTTGGGAGGGTTCTTGTCCTCGGGAACCACCTGCACGTTGTTGGCGGCGTACCACTCCATGGCCTTTTTACCGTAATGGCAAGATGCCAAATCCGGCCAAAACAGTACGGAACAACCGTGTTTCTTCAGGAAAGGCAGCAGACGTTTATTCAAACACTCTTTATCGTAAATTTCTTGGTTGACAGTCCCGGAAGCTATGAAAATGCTGCTTTTCAAGCCACAGGTACAGATGGCTTGCCAAACCAGATATTTATTTGCGAACTTTGACAGTTTTATGTGCTTGAAAATATCTGCTACCTTTCCCCTTCCTTTTGCGGTATAAAACTCCTGTCCCGGAAGCTGCTTGTAGTCGGCTTTGACGTAGGTTTCGTCGTCCATTACCACGCAGTCAAACTTCGTCAGCATCGTCGTGTACAACCTCCGGCATCGCGCTTTGGCCGTCGTATTTTGTTTATCATCGCGATTTGGAGTCACTACCTTCTTGTAAGTCGATAGTCCGGCTCGTTTTTTGGCTCGATGCACGGTTGTAGACGATACACCCAGCTTATTTGCGGCATCTCGGAGAGAGAGGTTAGGGTTTCGCTTGAAACTACCGGCAACTCTCTTTGTCGTCTCAGCGGCTTCCGGTTTTCGATTTCCCCCCGATCCAGACTTCCTGGCTGTCGACAAACGTTCCCCAAACACATTAATTACATTTGTAACGGTTGATTTGGCAACTTTTAGCGATTTTGCCAGCTTTGCGTGCGAGTTGCTCGGATTTTCGCGATGCGCGAGCAAAATTTTGATACGCTGCTCTTCTTGCTTGAACGGCATTTTGACAACTGAAGAGTGAATTCCAAAATCAAAATAGGAGAAACATTCTACACACACACCTTCAAAATGAGGGGTGTTCAGGTTTTTTAAATGCAAAATTGAAAGAAATACGTCAAGTTTATATTGACCAAATTTTGACCGTATCACCCTTTATAATCTTCTAAAAAACTTTTTCGAAAACAAGAAAAAAAGCTAAAAACATAAAAGTCCAAACCTTGAAAAGTCACCATATCCAATAATATGAAGATACAAAATATAAAATCTTTCAGATCTTTAGGAAGTAGAAAAACTGTTGACCTATTTAAAAAGTATAAATACTTCTTGGCTTCTATCGAAAAAAAGCATATTTTCCCCCAATAACAAACACAAACCCTCTGCAATATGAGTTTGTGCTCGTATACATTCTCATACTTTAACTTTTCATTCAATTCAATTTTCTTTTTTTGCGAATGAATGACTGACTGATGCCACTGAGCGCACCAACACCAATCGAATGCTGTTCAATTTCAGTTTTCTCTATGTTTATTTATGTAAAGCGGGAAAATATGCTTGATTTATTCTTTGAACATGCTGACGGTATGTCATATTTTACTCTTTAGAAATTCATTTGAACACTCGACGGGGATAGTGGGTTTTCAAACATATTTCTCCTCGACAGTATATACAGTGGTGCTGAAAATATTTGTAACCATATCGAAAATGAAACCGCAATTTTAAAGACAATTAAGACGTTACTTAAAACCATACATTTTTAAACATTTTTTAACATAAAGTACTTATTTGACATAAAGACGATTTCATTAGATTTAAACAATTTTCATACATAAGAATATTGCTGGAATTTTACAAATTTGGACTTCTTACCCACACTAATTGAGCGATTTTCTCTTTTTTAATAATGGGCTCAATATTACTGGCATACTAACCCTGTAGGTGCAATATCAACTACAGCCAGTTTTGCTAGAAGTAGGGGAAATTCCCTATATGTAGGTTTTTTCTAATATTTAGCCTCTTGTAGAACGTAGGACCACAATGTAGGGGCATTTTCACTCAACACAATTTGTAATATATTTTTACATTTTGGTGGCTCTAGAGGAGGAAGTTAAAAGCCGGAAAGGCTTGATCTTTAACAATGTGTGGTAACAACAGTTACCACTCGTGCCAAAAAAAATCTAACAAAATTTTAAGTTTACCACAAATCTACCAAACAAATATTTCTATAGAAATTTTTGTCAAAACTTTATTCCTGTAGAAAATTTTGTCAACATTTTATTTCCATAGAAAATTTTGTCAAAATTTTATTTCTATAGAATTTATTAACAAAATTTTATTTCTATAGAAAATTTTCTCAAAAAAAATTGTTTATAGAAACTTTTTCCAAAATTTTATTTCTATAGAGATTTAACAAAAAATACTTTTTTTGGTAGAATTCTACCAACTTTGGCAACCGTCGTGGTAATACAAATTTATTGTCTAGGTTATATACGTTGAATTTTCATGTTTTAAGATAATAAAGTACTTAGAACCATTTTTGTTTTGTAAATTTTTTTAAATTTAACGAAAATATTGTAGGGATAATTGTTTGGGAATGTATGGGAAAGTAGGGAACTTTTTTTGTCCTTGTACGGTAAACCGAACATTTTCCCTGGCAACACTGACTATGAGCTATAGTCAGATTGGGACAAACCACCAATAAACATGTACCCTTTAATTTTCTTAAATATGCAACTGCGGTTTATCTCCCAGACCTATATCAATGTTACCCACAAATGCTTATTATTACTAATTCAGTAAGGGTGGTTTAGGGTATGATATAGTCGGCCCCGCACGACTTTCTACTTTACTTACTTGTTTAATAATGGACTCAATATTAGTGGCATACTAACTCTGTAGGAGCCAAATCAACCATAAACATGTACCCCGTTAATGTTCTTAAATATGGAGATGTGGAAATGCTTATGCTTACTAATTCAGTAGGGGTGGTTTAAGACATGATATAGTCGGTCACGCCTGTCTTCTGCTTTACCCACTTGTTATACCCACCACCATAGAATGGTGACGGGGGTATAATAAGTTTGTCATTCCGTTTGTAACACATCGAAATATCGATTTCCGACTATATAAAGTATATATATTCTTGATCAGGGAGAAATTCTAAGACGATATACGAATGTCCGTCTGTCCGTCTGTCCGTCTGTCCGTATGTCTTTCTGTTGTAATCACGCTACAGTCTTCAACAATGGCGCTATCGTCCCGAAATTTGGCACAGATTAGTTTTTTGTTTGCGGCAGGTCAAGTTCGAAGATGGGCTATATCGGTCCAAGTTTTGATATAGTCCCCATATAAACCGACCTCCCGATTTGGGGTCTTGGGCGTATAAAAACCGTAGTTTTTATCAGATTTGCCTGAAATTGGAAATCTAGAGGTATTTTAGGACCATAAAGAGGTGTGTCGAAAATGGTCTGTATCGGTCCATGGTTTAGTATAGCCCCCATATAGACCGATCTCCCGATTTTGCTTCTTAGGCGTCTAGAAACAGTATTTTCTATCCGATTTGTCTGAAATTGAAAATCTAGAGGTATTGTGGGACTATAAAGAGGTGTGTCGAAAATGGTCCATATCGGTCCATGTTTTGTATGGCCTCCATATAGACCGATCTCCCGATTTTGCTTCTTACGTGTCTAGAAACAGTATTTTCTATCCGATTTGTATGAAATTGAAAATCTAAAGGAATTTTGGGACCATAAAGAGTTGTGTCGAAAATGGTCCGCATCGGTCCATGTTTTGATATAGTCCCCATATAAACCGACCTCCCGATTTGGGGTCTTGGGCGTATAAAACCGTAGTTTTTATCAGATTTGCCTGAAATTGAAAATATAGAGGTATTTGAGGACCATAAAAAGGTGTGTCGAAAATGGTTTGTATCGGTCCATGGTTTAGTATAGCCCCGATTTTGCTTCTTAGGCGTCTAGAAACAGTATTTTCTATCCGATTTGTCTGAAATTGAAAATCTAGAGGTATTGTGGGACTATAAAGAGGTGTGTCGAAAATGGTCCATATCGGTCCATGTTTTGTATGGCCTCCATATAGACCGATCTCCCGATTTTGCTTCTTACGTGTCTAGAAACAGTATTTTCTATCCGATTTGTATGAAATTGAAAATCTAAAGGAATTTTGGGACCATAAAGAGGTGTGTCGAAAATGGTCCGCATCGGTCCATGTTTTGTATGGCCTCCATATAGACCGATCTCCCGATTTTGCTTCTTACGCGTCTAGAAACAGTATTTTCTATCCGATTTGTATGAAATTGAAAATCTAAAGGTATTTTGGGACCATAAAGAGGTGTGTCGAAAATGGTCCGCATCGGTCCATGTTTTGATATAGCCCCCATATAAACCAACCACCCGGTTTGGAGTCTTGGGCCTATAAAAACCGTAGTTTTTATCCAATTTGCCTGAAATTGAAAATATAGAGGTATTTGAGGACCATAAAAAGGTGTGCCGAAAATGGTACTCATCGGTCCATGTTTTGGTATAGCCCCCATATAGGCCGATATCCTGATTTTGCTTTTAGGGCTTCTAGAAACTATATCCGCTTTGCCTGAAATTCTTGAGCTACAATAAACTGTATTTATTACATGATTTGCCTGAAATTCGAAATCTAGAGGTATTTTTAGACCACAAATAAGAGTGCCGAAATTGAGGTATATCGGTCCATTTTTTGTGGTATAACCCCCATATAGACTGTTCTCTCGATTTTTACTTCTTGGGTGTCTAGAGACTATATTTTCTGGCCGATTTGTTTGAAATTGAAAATCTGGAGGTATTTTAAGATCACAAATATGTGAGTAGCAAATGGTGCCTATCGGTCCATGTTTTGGTATAGCCCCCATATACACCGATCTCCCGGCTTTATTTCTTGGGCTTGTAGAATCCGTAGTTTTTATCCGATTTGCTGGAAATTAGTAATCTATAATAAAATTTTAGACAAACGAAATTTCTTTTTTCTTATGAAGTGTTTTCGTTTATTCAACGATTGTCTCCAAAATTTGTGTCAAAAGAAACTTTGCTTGTCTAAAATTACGTTTCTCAAAAAAGAAAACACTTCTTTCAGGGTATAGCAGGCGCACTGATCATGAAAATTGCTTCAAACTGAAAGTAAAAGTTCCAGATTTTACTCATCGTATTTAAATAAATGCGGAAAAATCTACAGATTTAAGATTTTAAATCAAGGCATCAAGGCATTTCAACATATACACGATATGCTTATATTTTCTCTAAAACTCAAACAAAATTGGTTCTCATAAATCCAGAATCTTATCTGGTCTTCATAGGTAGAATCTTTAAAGTTTGTCTTCGGGAACTGACTTGCTTGGGAGAAGATTTGTCATCAAACCCCCTACAATTCTATATACTATCAAGTAACCCACTACGACGAAGAGTTTTCAAAGTAAACTATCATATTTGATTCATGGTGGTGGGTATTTAAAATTCGGCCCGGCCGAATTTACTGCTGTATATACTTGTTTTTGAATGCATTTGATCTGTCACTGGAATAAATCTATCAGCTGTCAGATGATTGGCTTAAAAATGATAGCAACCTAAATTTTTTTGTAATACCATATCAGCCACACTGTAAATATTAATTAGCCCCTGTAGGGTCCTTATCCACCTCCACAACCTAAAACGACCACATGTCATTTCATTCAACTCAATTAAATTCCAATATTCCACTTATGATTTATTTTTCAATTTATTAGCAAATCAAAATTCATACGGATTGAATTTTCGAACTAATTTCAAGAGTCGGAAGCATCAATGGTAATTCTCTATGCCGACATTAATATACGGTTTTTCAAATGCCATGACATGAGAAGCTCTTGGTTTTTCATCGTCAGCGGTATTAGCATCATCGACATCATCATCAATGGCAGCAGCAACATCGGTCCCCCGGTTAAATATAAAATTCAAACATAAAATTTATGAATGACCAAAGCTGGATCCATTCATCCGCAAAAACGAAAAATAGACAATTATAGATTTGAATAGCAAATAAAGCGCGTTTATTGCTGTAGCTATGCCATGTATTTCAATTGAATGGGAAATGGGAAAAACAGACACACACACACACGCACATACATATATATTCACAAATGTTTGTGGATAAAGGGCCATATAAGCTTTGCAGGCTGTGTAAAATTTTAATAAATGCATAAAAAGTATTTTATTCAATGACTTCTTTCCTTCATCTTCATGCCACCATTTGTCCTCATGAATATTTTTTCCTTTTCCCAGTATCCTCAAAGTTGATTTTTCGCAACGAATTCCCAAAAAATATAAAATCAGAATGTTAGACAGAAATGAAGCGTATGTTCTTGATTGCATAATAATGCTATGGCCAACAAAAAAGGGCTAAATTATGCAAATGAATCAATATCCTTTACAACTAAAGTAAGAGCGAGGGAGAGTGAGAGCGAGAACAATAAGAATTGGGCACCCATAAAAATGCCGATATCGGACCAATAACCAATAAACATAAATATTTTACTGTTTTGACCTCCCCCTGCTCCTATATTAGAGAACAAAGAAGGGAGTGCGTCTACCAATGGAATAGCATCAAAAATTCTACAGACGCTAGTAAATCATAATAAATGATGATGACGATGATACATTTGACTCAAGAACTTTGACTTTGAAAAAATTTGAACAAATTTCTGCACACACCAAAAAAAAAAAAAATCAAACAAAAAATATAAATCTTCCAAAAATTTAAATACTTACAAAAAAAAAAAAAAAACTATGCGAATGGAATTTAAAATCATACGCATCCAAGAAGATAAGGCCATTTAAAGGCCTTTACATACTAACGGCTCTAACATATATCAATGAATGAAACATTTAGAGAAGAGACATTCTAAAGTTTTTCGAAATCGACCCATGTACTCCTATACTACAGTGGGCACAAAATACTCGTAGTAAGCCTTTGTTTATAATTTTAAAACTCTTTAGTCGTTTTGACAAATCTACTTTGTTCCCTCTCAAAGTAATCGCCCTGGAAAATAAAATTTTGTTCAATTCTTGTAACAGTTGCACCTTTACTTTGCATTATACCCTGCGCCACACTGTGAAACAGGGTATTATAAGTTAGTGAATATGTTTGCAATACCCAGAAGGAGACGAGATAGACACATGGTGTCTTTGGCAAACATGCTCAGGGTGAGCTCCTGAGTCGATATAGCCATGGCCGTCTGTCCGTCTGTCCGTGAACACATTTTTGTAATCAAAGGTCGCAGTTTTAGTTCAATCGACTTCAAATTTCGCACAAGTATGTGTTTTGGCTCAGAATAGAACCCTATTGATTTTGGAAGAAATCGGTTCAGATTTAGATATAGCTCCCATATATATATATTTCGCCCAATATGGACTTATATGGCCCCAGAAGCCAGAGTTTTACCCTAATTTGCTTAAAATTTTGCACAAGAAGAACAATTAGTACTATAGTCAAGTTTGCCAAATTTTATTGAAATCGGTTTAGATTTAGATATAGCTCCCATATATATCATTCGCCCGATATGGGCTAATACTGTCCCAGAAGCCAGAGTTTTACCCCAATTTGATTGAAACTTTTCACTAGAAGTACAACTAGTAGTGTAGTCAAGTGTGCCAAATTTTATAGAAATCGGTTCAGATTTAGATATAGCTCCCATATATATCTTACGCCCGATTTACACTCATATGACCACAATGACCAATCTTTTAGTCCGATTTAATTGAAATTTTGCACAGGGAGTAGAATTAGCATTGTAGCTATGCGTGCCAAATTTGGTTGAAATCGGTTCAGATTTCGATATAGCTCCCATATATAGCTTTCGCCCGATTTACACTCATATGACCACAGAGGCCTATTTTTTGCTCCGATTTAGTTGAAATTTTGCACAGGGAGTAGAATTAGCATTGTTGCTATGCGTGCTAAATTTGGTTGAAATCGGTTCAGATTTAGATATATCTCCAATATATAGCTTTCGCCCGATTTACACTCATATGACCACAGAGGCCAATTTTTTGCTCCGATTTAGTTGAAATTTTGCACAGGGAGTAGAATTAGCATTGTTGGTATGCGTGCCAAATTTGGTTGAAATCGGTTCAGATTTAGATATAGCTCCCATATATATCTTTCGCCCGATATGGACTAATACGGTCCCAGAAGCCAGAGTTTTACCCCAATTTGGTTGAAATTTTGCATAGGGAGCAGAATTAGCATTGTAGCTATGCGTGCCAAATTTGGTTGAAATCGGTTCAGATTTAGATATAGCTCCCATATATAACTTTCGCCCGATTTACACTCATATGACCACAGAGGCCAATTTTTTGCTCCGATTTAGTTGAAATTTTGCACAGGGAGTAGAATTAGCATTGTAGCTGTGCGTGCCAAATTTGGTTGAAATCGGTTTAGATTTAGATATAGCTCCCATATATATGTTTTTCTGATTTCGACAAAAATGGTCAAAATACCAACATTTTCCTTGTAAAATCGCCACTGCTTAGTCGAAAAGTTGTAATTACTCTAATTTTCCTAAACTTCTAATACATATATATCGAGTGATAAATCATAAATAAACTTTTTCGAAGTTTCCTTAAAATTGCTTCAGATTTAAACGTTTCCCATATTTATACCCTGCTCCACACTGTGGAACAGGGTATTATAAGTTAGTGCATATGTTTGCAACACCCAGAAGGAGACGAGATAGACACATGGTGTCTTTGGCAAAAATGCTCAGGGTGGGCTCCTGAGTCGATATAGCCATGTCCGTCTGTCCGTCTGTCCGTCTGTCCGTGAACACATTTTTGTAATCAAAGTCTAGGTCGCAGTTTTAGACTAATCGACTTCAAAATTGGCACAAGTATGTGTTTTGGCTCAGAATAGATACCTATTGATTTTGGAAGAAATCGGTTCAGATTTAGATATAGCTCCCATATATATATTTCGCCCGATATGCACTTATATGGCCCCAGAAGCCAGAGTTTTAGCCCGATTTAGTTGAAATTTCGCACTAGGAGTACAACTAGTATTGTAGTCAAATGTGCCAAATTTTATTGAAATCGGTTCAGATTTAGATATAGCTCCCATATATATCTTTCGCCCGATATGGACTAATACGGTCCCAGAAGCCAGAGTTTTACCCCAAATTGGTTGAAATTTTGCACAGGGAGTAGAATTAGCATTGCAGCTATGCGTGCCCAATTTGGTTGAAATCGGTTCAGATTTAGATATAGCTCCCATATATATCTTTCGCCCGATATGCACTTATATGGACCCAGAAGCCAGATTTTTATCCCGATTAGCTTGAAATTTTGCACAAGGAGTACAATTGGTAGTATAGTCATGTGTGCCAAATTTGATTGAAATCGGTTCAGATTAAAATATAGCTCCAATATATAGCTTTCGCCCGATTTACACTCATATGACCACAGAGGCCAATTTTTTGCTCCGATTTAGTTGAAATTTTGCACAGGGAGTAGAATTAGAATTGTAGCTATGCGTGCCAAATTTGGTTGAAATCGGTTCAGATTTAGATATAGCTCCCATATATAGCTTTCGCCCAATTTACACTCATATGGCCACAGAGGCCAATTTTTTGCTCCGATTTTGTTGAAATTTTGCACAGGGAGTAGAATTAGCATTGTAGCTGTGCGTGCCAAATTTGGTTGAAATCGGTTCAGATTTAGATATAGCTCCCATATATAGCTTTCGCCCAATTTACACTCATATGACCACAGAGGCCAATTTTTTGCTCCGATTTAGTTGAAATTTTGCACAGGGAGTAGAATTAGCATTGTAGCTATGCGTGCCAAATTTGGTTGAAATCGGTTCAGATTTAGATATAGCTCCAATATATAGCTTTCGGCCGATTTACACTCATATGACCACAGAGGCCAATTTTTTGCTCCGATTTAGTTGAAATTTTGCACAGGGAGTAGAATTAGCATTGTAGCTATGCGTGACAAATTTGATTGAAATCGGTTCAGATTTAGATATATCTCCCATATATAGCATTCGCCCGATTTACCCTCATATGACCACAGAGTCCAATTTTTAACTCCGATTTAATTGAAATTTTGCACAGGGAGTAGGATTAGTATTGTAGCTATGCGTGCCAAATTTGGTTGAAATCGGTTCAGATTTAGATATAGCTCAAACATATAGCTTTCGCCCGATTTACACTCATATGACCACAGAGGCCAATTTTTTGCTCCGATTTAGTTGAAATTTTGCACAGGGAGTAGAATTAGCATTGTAGCTATGCGTGACAAATTTGATTGAAATCGGTTCAGATTTAGATATATCTCCCATATATAGCATTCGCCCGATTTACCCTCATATGACCACAGAGTCCAATTTTTAACTCCGATTTAATTGAAATTTTGCACAGGGAGTAGGATTAGTATTGTAGCTATGCGTGCCAAATTTGGTTGAAATCGGTTCAGATTTAGATATAGCTCACACATATAGCTTTCGCCCGATTTACACTCATATGACCACAGAGGCCAATTTTTTGCTCCGATTTAGTTGAAATTTTGCACAGGGAGTAGAATTAGCATTGTAGCTATGCGTGCCAAATTTGGTTGAAATCGGTTTAGATTTAGATATAGCTCCCATATATATGTTTTTCTGATTTCGACAAAAATGGTCAAAATACCAACATTTTCCTTGTAAAATCGCCACTGCTTAGTCGAAAAGTTGTAAAAATGACTCTAATTTTCCTAAACTTCTAATACATGTATATCGAGCGATAAATCATAAATAAACTTTTTCGAAGTTTCCTTAAAATTGCTTCAGATTTAAATGTTTCCCATATTTTTATACCCACCACCATAGGATGGGGGGTATATTAACTTTGTCATTCCGTTTGTAACACATCGAAATATTGCTCTAAGACCCCATAAAGTATATATATTCTGGGTCGTGGTGAAATTAAGAGTCGATCTGAGCATGTCCGTCCGTCCGTCCGTCCGTCCGTCTGTTGAAATCACGCTAACTTCCGAACGAAACAAGCTATCGACTTGAAACTTGGCACAAGTAGTTGTTATTGATGTAGGTCGGATGGTATTGCAAATGGGCCATATCGGTCCACTTTTACGTATAGCCCCCATATAAACGGACCCCAAAATTTGGCTTGCGAGGCCTCTAAGAGAAGCAAATTTCATCCGATCCGGCTGAAATTTGGTACATGGTGTTAGTATATGGTCTCTAACAACCATGCAAAAATTGGTCGACATCGGTCCATAATTATATATAGCCCCCATATAAACCGATCCCCCGATTTGGCTTGCGAGGCCCCTAAGAGAAGCAAATTTCATCCGATCTGGCTGAAATTTGGTACATGGTGTCAGTATATGGTCTCTAACAACCATGCAAAAATTGGTCCACATCGGTCCATAATTATATATAGCCCCCATATAAACCGATCCCCCGATTTGGCTTGCGAGGCCTCTAAGAGAAGCAAATTTCATCCGATCCGGCTGAAATTTGGTACATGGTGTTAGTATATGGTCTCTAACAACCATGCAAAAATTGGTCGACATCGGTCCATAATTATATGTGTAGCCCCCATATAAACCGATCACCAGATTTGACCTCCGGAACCTCTTGGAAGACCAAAATTCATCTGATTCAGTTGAAATTTGGTACGTGGTGTTAATATATGGCCTCAAACTCCCATGCAAACATTGGTCGATATCGGTCCATAATTATATATAGGCCCCATACCCCATAACCGATCCCCAGATTTGACCTCCAGAGCCCCTTGGTAGAGCAAAATTCTTGCCATTCGGTTGAAATTTGGTACGTGATGTTGGTATATGGTATCCAACAACCATGCAAGAATTGGTTCATATCAGTCCATAATTATATATAGCTCCCATATAAACCGATTCCCAGATATGACCTCCGGTGCCTTTTGGAGAAGCAAAATTCATCCGATCTGCTTGAAATTTGGTACGTGGTGGTAGTATATGATATTTAACAACCATGCCAAAAGTGGTCCATATCAGTCCATAATCGTACATAGCCCCATATAAACCGATCCCGAGATTTGGTTTTGGAACCTCTTGGAGGAGCAAATTTCATCCGAGTGAGTTGAAATTTGGTACATTGTGCTAGTATATGGTCGTTAACAACCATGCCTAACTAGGTCCATATCGGTCTATAGTTATATATGGCCCTCAGATAAATCGATCCCCAATCACATATAAGCGACCCCCATATTTCAATTCTGGCTCTCTACGTACAAAAAGTCCATATCGATTCGTAATTATTTGTAGACTTAACTATACATAACTTTTTGGTCTAATATATACCATGTATGGACTAAATCACAATTTAAAAAACAATGTTAAGAAGTTTTAAGATACCACAACCCAAGTAATTCGATTGTGGATGACAGTCTTTCGTAGAAGTTTTTACGCAATCCATGGTGGTGGGTACATAAGATTCGGCCTGGCCGAACTTGCGGCCGTGTATACTTGTTTTTACTAACATTGTGTTCCACCCTAGTGCATTAGCCGACTTAAATTTTAAGTCTATAGATTTTGTCTATCAAATTCTGTCCAGATCGAGTGATATTTCAATGTATGTATTTGGGACCCCCAACACATTTGACGGATGTGATATGGTATCGAAAATTTAGATCTACAAAGTGGTGCAGGGTATAATATAGTCGGCCCCGCCCGACTTTAGACTTTCCTTACTTGTTTTATACTAACATTGTGTTCCACCCTAGTGCATTAGCCGACTTAAATCTTGAGAAGTCTATCACATTCTGTCCAGATCGAGTGATATTTAAATGTATGTATTTGGGACAAACCTTTATATATAGCCCCCAACACATTTGACGGATGTGATATGATATCGAAAATTTAGATCTACAAAGTGGTGCAGGGTATAATATAGTCGGCCCCGCCCGACTTTAGACTTTCCTTACTTGTTTCTTCTATGAGAGGATGTAATTTCGTGAACTGCAGTTAAAAAGAACAAAAGGGCATTAAATTTTTCTGGTTTTAACAACGCTTTGTGGAAATCTCAAAATGTGGAGTAAAATTTAGTTCAATTTTCGTGCGAGGTAGTTCATTCTTCCTATAAAACAATTTACTTTTTTTCGGTGTAATTTGAATTTTTAAACTGGTATTTGTTTGTATGTGAATGAGAATTCGATAAATGAGATCTGTATACTAATATTAATTTTAGTGATCCTAGATTTAAAGCCAAATAGATCTCTAAAAAAATTTCTTTATTTTAAAGAAACAGCATCTTTGGCTCGGAATAAATAACAAAATTTTTAAGGGAAGGTCAAAATCTTTGGATAAAGTAAACTTTTTTGTGAGTGTAAACAGTACCCCCATCCTATGATGGTGGATATAATAATATGAGTTTCCCCTTAAAGCTACGATATTAACTCCTGAAATGAAATATAAGTATCCCTAAATGAGCCACGTTTCGAGGTATTTGGGCAACATATGTATATGTTTAAGATAAAAAATATTTTTTACGTGACTTAAAACTTAAACCGATTATCAAAAAAATTCCTACTTTCCACAATTTGACTCCCCCAATCCTTCCCTGCATCATATACCAAACAAACAAAGAGTTATGGTTAAAAGAAAATGGACACCAAAATCAAATACACTCAAATTGAATTTCAGCATGTGGCATAAAAACACGAAATAGAGAACAAATGTATTTATTTGAGGATCATTTCTTTTTTTGGGCGATTTTCGCTTTTACTCACACTCGCCCCCTAGGGACTAGGTTAAATGTCATAAATCGACATCTAACATTACTAAAAGCCCAAACGAGTGTATCATAAATCACAAATTGAATTTTTGTTTTATATCATTCTGTTTGGATATGTTCGCATATTTGCCAAAACAAAATTCAAAACTAATAAATCATCATAATGTTATCAGCAATTTGCAACTAAAGTTTTTTGTCATAGGCATTCGTAGTGAAAATGAATATGATTTTTGGAAGATATGTGAAAATTATACTTACAAGTTTTATAAGAAATCTAGAATGGGGTTGCCACACATACATATAAGATACTATATGATATAAGCAAAGTTTCAAAAACTGATATTCTGATAATATTTGTAAGGCCTATATCGTTGAACTTACGGATACACAAATTGGAAAAATGGATTTAACCATTAATCAATATTTTTAGAAAAATATATAAACATTTTGAGGTTCCTTAAAATCGAACTTAATACGGCCCAAGGTGAAACGAAGTGTTGACACTGCTATATCTGTCAAACAAGAAATGAAATCGCCTCGTGGTATATACATTTTTGTTACTTCAATTAATTAAAAGTATGTTTACAAATATATGACTTCGGTAACACTTCGTGCCAGCAGTCCTGTACATGTGAAGATTATGTATGAATCATACACACAAAAAAAAATTCTGATTCAATCACGAAATTAATTGATCCAATTAATTTTTAATTGAAATGTCTTCAATCACAGAAATGAATTAATTGAAGGTCAAAGTTAATTGATCCAATTAAAAAATTAATTGATACTATTATTTTTGTGATTGATTTTTGTTTCAATTAAAAAATTTGTTGAATCAATTAAATTTTTAATTGAATATTTTTTAAAATTCAATTAAAATTTTAATTGGAAAAATTTTCGTGAAATTTTTTTGTGTGTAGTATATTGACAGAAGTACGGAAAATATGCATTCCAGCGGGTCGTCATCCGATAAGAGGGGTAAGGTTTGGGAAACCCCTTCCAGTCATAGAATTAGCTAAAATATTGAAGCATGTAATCGGTGTATATTTCAGCGCTCTTGCACTTGCAGATTTTTGGAAAGATTGTTCCGGTACTTAAAAGCGGCACACTTTGAAATCTCGGAGACCTCCATCCCCACTTATCTTAGAAGATGGTTGACCTCAGGTTCTTGAGTTTGATAACATGTTCTCCTTTAGTAAACATGCGGAATTCGTTCCAAAAAATCTTGAGAGCAAAAACAAGATCCCGAAATAGTGTTATAACAGGTTGGCTGATAAGTCCCCGGTCTAACAAAGAATAACACATTTTTTTGTCAAAATTCGTTTTTATTATTCAACATAGTTCCCTTAGAGAGCGATACAACGATTATAATGACCTTCCAATTTTTTGATACCATTTTGATAGTACCTTCGGTTTTGCCTCAAAATAGGCCTCAGTTTCGGCGATCACCTCTTTATTGCTGCCAAATTTTTTCCCTGCGAGCATCCTTTTGAGGTCTGAGAACAAGAAAAAGTCTCTGAGGGCCAGATCTGGAGAATACGGTGGGTGGGGAAGCAATTCGAAGCCCAATTCATGAATTTTTGCCATCGTTCTCAATGACTTGTGGCACGGTGCGTTGTCTTGGTGGAACAACACTTTTTTCTTCTTCATATGGGACTGTTTTGCCGCGATTTCGACCTTCAAACGCTCCAATAACGCCATATAATAGTCACTGTTGATGGTTTTTCTCTTCTCAAGATAATCGATAAAAATTATTCCATGCGCATCCCAAAAAACAGAGGCCATTACTTTGCCTGCGGACTTTTGAGTCTTTCCACGCTTCGGAGACGGTTCACCGGTCGCTGTCCACTCAGCCGACTGTCGATTGGACTCATGAGTGTATTGATGGAGCCATGTTTCATCCATTGTCATATCGACGGAAAAACTCGGGTGTATTACGAGTTAACAGCTGCAAACACCGCTCAGAATCATCAACACGTTGTTGTTTTTGGTCAAATGTGAGCTCGCGCGGCACCCATTTTGCACAGAGCTTTCGCATATCCAAATATTGATGAATGATATGACCAACACGTTCCTTTGATATCTTTAAGGCCTCTGCTATTTCGATCAACTTCATTTTACGGCCATTCAAAATCATTTTGTAGATTTTTTTTGATGTTTTCGTCGGTAACCTCCTCTTTCGGGCGTCCACAGCGTTCACCGCCCTCCGTGCTCATTTCACCACGCTTGAATTTTGAATACCAATCAATTATTGTTGATTTTCCTGGGGCAGAGTCCGGAAACTCAGTATCAAGCCAAGTTTTTGCTTCCACCGTATTTTTTCCCTTCAGAAAACAGTATTTTATCAAAACACGAAATTCCTTTTTTTCTATTTTTTCACAATAACAAAAGTTGCTTCACAAAAGACTCTCTGTCTCACAAACTAATTGACTTACAGACGTCAAATGTTGACACGAATCATTTGAAGGTTGGTACTATATAAAAATAATATGCATTTAATACTAGCGACGCCATCTATGTGTCAAACCGGAACTTATCAGCCAACCTGTTAGTTATTTCATTTTAGTGGCAAATTTTCCATTTTTTTCAGGCGGTGATACTTTAATGCCACCTTTTTGTTATGCCACCAAATGTGATACTTTTTACTTTTTTTGTCATACTGTTTTATTTCTATAGAAAATTATGTCATAATTTATTGCTATAGAAAATTTTATCAAAAATTTATTTCGATAGAAAATTTTGTACAAATTTTATTTCCGTAGAAAATGTCAAAATTTTATTTCTATAGAAAAATTTTTCAAAATTTTATTTTTATAGGAAATTTTGTCAAAATTTTATTTCTATAGAAAATTTTGTCAACATTTTATTTCTATAGAAAATTTTGCCAAAAATTTATTTCTATAGAAAATTTTGTCAAAATTTTATTTCTATAGAAAATTTTGTCAAAATTTTATTTCTATAGAAAATTTTGTCAAAATTTTATTTCTATAGAAAATATTGTCAAAATTTTATTTCTATAGAAAATTTTGTTAAAATTTTAATTCTATAGAAAATTTTGTCAAAACTTTATTTCTATAGAAAATTTCGTCAAAATTTTATTTCTATAGAAAATCATGTCAAAATTTTATTTCTATAGAAAATTTTATCAAAATTTTATTTATATACAAAATTTTTGTCAAAATTTTATTTCTATAGAAAATTTTGTCAAAATTTTATTCCTATAAAAAATTTTGTCAAAATTTAATTTTCTAAAGAAAATTTTGTCAAAATTGTATTTCTATCGAAAATTGTGTCAACATTTTGGGTAGAATTCTACCAACTGTGACAAACGTGCTTGTGACACTTTTTGCGCCACTTCCTAGAAATTCTAAACGCCACTTCCTAGAAATTTTAAACGGTAACTCTGTCTAGAAAGAATTGGCTGTTATCACTCGGTTGGAAAATAATGAGACTATTCATTGCTTTTCGTCGCTTCGTCGATTGTGCCAATCTCTTGTGGGTTGTTAACAATGCAGCGGTTTTCTATCGGGTGTCACTCAAAAAAACCCAAACTTCTATAGTTGCAGGAATATTGTGAATCCCAGGCGGTTCTACTTTAGAAATGTCAAATCACTAATCAATCAACTGGTCGGGGACAATAGTCATGACGGAATTACGGCAGCATACACACGCTGTTCAAAGAGCTATCAATGCAGTATTGTACTGCGAAAAGGACCATCACCTGTTAGCAATAATGATAAACGACTGCCTCTAAAGACGAGATCGGTGTTGCGCCAGCTAGGGCTCGTTGGGTTTGGCTATCCCATCCGATTTGTTTGTAGAAAGCACAAATTATCAATCCACTGGTCGGTGACAAAAGTGAGGGGGTAATTTCAGAATCACTTGATTTTTTTCGGGTACTTTTGGATCGAATCATGCTCTTCAAAAGACCAACAAAGCCATCACACGCTGATGAAGATGGCCTATTCCCATGGAAGCGCCAGCCAGCGTGAGATGACCGACACATTTTTTTTATGGTTTGATATCCGGAGATTTTGGTATTCGGTAGAAATGATGCGAGGAAACTTCTATATAAACCATTCTAAGTTGAGGCGTGCTGAGTGCGATGGTGCTGAGTTCTGTTGGAATATCTATGGTCTACGGCTGAAATGTTTGTCTGGCTAGGTAGTCGGCGTTTCTTTAAACCACACGATCAGTTATTTTGAACATTTTCTTGGGATTGTTTTTTTTTTACAACTTTCGGCGTGGATTAACTCAACAAAAGTGCATTAATTAACTTAATTAAAATGTTGCCGACAAACCCCCTTAAGAACCAGTGTTTATCGACGGTAGGAGAATTCAACCGAGGTCGTAGTTCACTCCAAGACGAATTTCGTGAAGGTCGTCCAAAATCAGTTGTTGTTCCGGAATCCAT
This sequence comes from Haematobia irritans, assembly GCF_050003625.1. NCBI lineage: Eukaryota > Metazoa > Arthropoda > Insecta > Diptera > Muscidae > Haematobia > Haematobia irritans. The sequence goes on along the minus strand of NC_134397.1, from coordinate 159,410,945 downwards.
TGATACCGTATACATTCAATATTGCATGAACATTCGACCGTCAAAAAAATTGTTTACAGAGAATCCCACACAATTTGCAAAAAAAGGCTCGCGTCCATTGGCTTCGTAACACGTCCATGACATTATGACAGGTGATGAATCATCCACGATTGATACACGTATGAGGGCGAATGTAAAGAGCAGTCGACTGCATGAGTCAAAGATGACCCAAATCCAACAATAGTTGGTCACGCACGAAACACTTGCAAGCAAATGATCGCATGTTTTTATACCCTTCACCACTACTGCGGTACAGGGTACAATAAGTTTGTGCATTTGAACGTAACGCCGAGAAGGAATAGTCATAGACTCATCTTTTAGTATACCGATCGGCTTAGAATTGAATTCTGAGTCGATTTAGCGATGTCCTTCTGTCTGTCCGTTTGTCTGTCTGTCTTTTATTTTTGTGTGCAAAGTCCAGCTCGCAGTTTACCAAATTTGGTTTAAATCGGTTCAGATTTAGCGATTTTCGATAATTTCGACTTGTTTTCGTTCTGGGGCAAGACCACCACATATTGTCATTAAGCTAAACATGGAATCGGGCAGCACTCAGTCTGAAATATCGGGATGCCACCTAAACTAACCACATATTACTGATGAGAGACAGCTTCCATAGAGACAAGATCGGTGCTATGCCTCTTATGTCAATAAAAGATGTATACTGGAAATTGTCGACATTCGCCTAACGTGTCCTACGAACCTCTCAGACCTGACTTCACATGCACGAGCACCTCACTGGCTCTAGGGGTGTAAATTGTGTTCATTTTTTTTACCTTCCTAAAACTATCAATTCCCATACAAATCCCCGAGCTGCTCTATTCCCACCAAAAAGGGAATAGAATATTAGCTGAACTTACCCAATTTTTAAAACAAGGTCTTCTAGTATTGTAATTCCTTGACATACTAATTTGTTTCTATATGGATTGATATCTGCCCTAAATATATTCTATGGTTTTCACAAATCCATTGTAAAAATCCAATTCATAATTCCATTAAATAAATGAAGTTCTCAAAAAAAAAATTGCTTCTGCTATTTATTGTCTACGTGCAATATATGAACATCAAATATTTCGTAATAATCGAAACAAGTTCAAGTTCAATTCCGCAAATACTGTCGCAGCAATTTTTTCTTCGTCTCATATTTACTGCAGCCATACACTAAGGAAAATGAACGCGTTAAACTTAACATTGAACTTGTTGTGCAAAAAAAAAAACAGAAACAGAAAACAATGTCATATTGTCAGTTGTTCTAATATACCCTTTTCCATCTCCCTCTTTCACTTGAAAGCCCATAAGAAAGACGTTGTGGGAAAACAGACGTCTGTAATGGAGGTAAAACATCTGGTACCCTCACGACATCCAGCCAGTAGCAATGCGGATGAGCCGTTTGTAAGAAAAAAACAAACAAAAAACCTAAAGAAAATTAACTTTTTATACCCTCCATCATAGGATGCGGGTATATTAACTTTGTCATTCCGTTTGTATCACATCGAAATATTGTTTTAAGACCCCATAAAGTATATACATTCTGGGTCGTGGTGAAATTCTGAGTCGATCTAAGCATGTCCGTCCGTCCGTCCGTCTGTTGAAATCACGCTAACTTCCGAACGAAACAAGCTATCGACTTGAAACTTGGCACAAGTAGTTGTTATCGATGTAGGTCGGATGATATTGTAAATGGGCCATATCGGTCCACTTTTACGTATAGCCCCCATATAAAGGGACCGTCCGATTTGGCTTGTGGAGCCTCTAGCAGAAGCATATTTCATCCGATCCGGCTGAAATTTGGTATATGATATTGGTATATGGTCTCTAACAACCATGCAAAAATTGGTCCACATCGGTTCATAATTATATATAGCCCCCATATAAACCGATCCCCAGATTTGGCTTGCGAAGTCTCCAAGAGAAGCAAATTTCATCCAATCCGGTTGTAATTTGGAACATGGTGTTAGTATATGATCTTTAACAACCGTGCCAGAATTGGTCAATATCGGTCCATACTTATATATAGCCCCCATATAAAACATTCTCCAGATTTGACCTCCGGAGCCTCTTGGAGGAGCAAAATTCATCCGATCCGGTTCAAATTAGGCACGTGGTGTTAGTATATGGTCGCTAACATCCATACCCAAATTGGTCCAATCACACAAAAATTGGTCCATATCGGTTCATAATCATGGTTGCCACTAGAGCCAAAAATAATCTACCAAAATTTTATTTCTATAGAAAATTTTGTCAAAATTTTATTTCTAGAGAAAATTTTGTTAAAATTTTATTCGGTTCATAATAAAATTTTCATCATTGTCAAAATTTTATTTCTATAGAAAATTTTGTCAAAATTTTATTTCTATAGAAAATTTTGTTCAAATTTTATTCGGTTCATAATCATGGTTGCCACTCGAGCCAAAAATAATCTACCAAGATTTTATTTCTATAGAAAATTTTGTCAAAAGTTTATTTCTATAGAAAATTTTGTTAAAATTTTATTTCTGTAGAAATTTTTGTCAAAATTTTTATTTCTACAGAAAATTTTGTGAAAATTTTATTTCTATAGAAAATTTTGTTAAAATTTTATTTCTGTAGAAATTTTTGTCAAAATTTTATGTCTACTTTGTCAAACTGAATTATATACGCATTGTATCGATCTTTTTTGATTTAATATATACCACGTATGGACTTACATACAATTTAGAAGATGGTGTTAGGAGGTTTTAAGACACCTTGCCATCGGCAAGCGTTACCGCAACTTAAGTAATTCGATTGTGGATGGCAGTGTTTAGATGAAGTTTCTACGCAATCCATGATGGAGGGTACATAAGCTTCGGCCTGGCCGAACTTACGGCCGTATATACTTGTTTGTTTTGCACTTGTGTTGTGCTGTTTTTTTTTATTATTTGTTTACCCATTTTGTTTAGCTTCAAGTGTTAACAGTCACAATGCATAAATTACACATCAATCATACATTCGAGGTTCCTCCCCAAAACAAAATATGTCTTAGACACCGCAATTTTATTTTTCTGGTTATGACAGTCTGTAGAGTCGATTGCATTTCTTCGACTTATAATTTGTAATTATGAAATGTGTGGTGTATAATGTGCCGGCATCCATCCATCCATCTATCCATCAATCTGGTTGTCAGATATTTTTGAAACTTTAGGTGATTGTTTTCATTGTAAGTCCATGAATATTACCATAAATTGCGCATTGTTCGTTTTGAACAATATTTTTTGGGACATTGCCTGAAATCTTCCACATTTTCACAATATGTACTTAAAAATGTAGGAAGTGCATGCATCAAATTTCCTTGATCTTGTGCATTAATATTCAATCAGCAAAAATATTTTGAAACTTGTCTAAAATTGTTGTGGCACCAAACACTTGCTTGCTTCCAAATATGCACTGAAAAAAAGCTTGTCTGGTTCCAAAGATTTTGTCTTTACACTAATGATTTTGGTTTTGATTCTGAGTCAAAGAAGCAAAGAATTGTAATAAGGATAACTTTAAGAAACAAATCGCCTTTAAATTTAAGTTTTGCGTACTTGATTCTAGGAAACAAAATTTAGTTTAATCGATTTTTCAACTTTTTTCATTATGTGCTATCACAGTCCTTAAAAAACGTGTTAACGAAACCCTAAATTTCAGACTGGGCTTCTAGTAGAAATTATGTCAAGTTTCAAGTAACGCTTTTTTGCTGTGTAGTTAAGATGCAAACGGACAACAATTTTCATTAATTTTGATGAATTTTTCAGAATTATTAAAGTCAAGTTGGCCTTAGTTAAACAAAATTTTCTTTCATGTAAATTTACCCATTTTTAAGTCGAATCACTTAATTGTACAAAACGACCTTATTGAAAATTTTATTGACTATTGAACAAGGAAAAAAACATTTAAACCAGAGAAATGCATCTTCTATTGTACACAAAATTCGCATTCGTATTATAAGGTCAAAAAATCGTTGGCCTCACGACAATATTTTGTCAGTTTGAACATTTTTATACCCTCCACCATAGGATGGGGGGTATATTAACTTTGTTATTCCGTTTGTAACACATCGAAATATTGATCTACGACCCCATAAAGTATATATACTCTGGGTCGTGGTGAAATTCTGAGTCGATCTGAGCATGTCCGTCCGTCCGTCTGTTGAAATCACGCTAACTTCCAAACGAAACAAGCTATCGACTTGAAACTTGGCACAAGTAGTTGTTATTGATGTAGGTCGGATGGTATTGCAAATGGGCCATATCGGTCCACTTTTACGTATAGCCCACATATAAACGGACCCCCAAATTTTGCTTGCGAGGCCCCTAAGAGAAGCAAATTTCATCCGATCCGGCTGGAATTTGGTACATGGTGTTCGTATAGGGTCTCTAACAACCATGCAAAAATTGGTCCACATCGGTCCATAATTATATATAGCCCCCATATAAACCGATCCCCCGATTTGTCTTGCGGAGCCTCTAAGAGAAGCAAATTTCTTCCGATCCGGCTGAAATTTGGTATATGGTGTTAGTATATGGTCTCTACTAACCATGCAAAAATTGGTCCACATCGGTCCATAATTATATATAGCCCCCATATAAACCGATCCCCCGATTTGGCTTGCGAGGCCTCTAAGAGAAGCAAAATTCATCCGATCCGGCTGAAATTTGGTACATGGTGTTAGTATATGGTCTCTAACAACCATGCAAAAATTGGTCCACATCGGTCCATAATTATATATAGCCCCCATATAAACCGATCCCCCGATTTGGCTTGCGAGGCCTCTAAGAGAAGCAAATTTCATCCGATTCGGCTGAAATTTGGGACATGGTGTTGGTATATGGTCTCTAACATCCATGCAAAAATTGGTCCACATCGGTCCATAATTATATATAGCCCCCATATAAACCGATCACCAGATTTGACCTCCGGAGCCTCTTGGAAGACCAAAATTCATCTGATTCAGTTGAAATTTGGTACGTGGTGTTAATATATGGCCTCAAACTCCCATGCAAAAATTGGTCGGTATCGGTCCATAATTATATATAGGCCCCATATAAACCGATCCCCAGATTTGACCTCCAGAGCCCGTTGGAAGAGCAAAATTCTTCCCATTCGGTTGAAATTTGGTACGTGATATTAGTATATGGTATCCAACAACCATGCAGGAATTGGTTCCTATCAGTCCATAATTATATATGGTTCCCATATAAACCGATCCCCAGATTTGACCTCCGGTGCCTTTTGGAGAAGCAAAATTCATCCGATCTGCTTGAAATTTGGTACGTGGTGATAGTATATGATACCACAACCCAAGTAATTCGATTGTGGATGACAGTCTTTCGTAAACGTTTCTACGCAATCCATGGTGGAGGCCGTATATACTTGTTTCATATTTTCAATAGGTAATTTAAACTTTTTTGTTTCAAATTTGTTTAAAAAAATCATAAAATGGTACAAATTATTTAAATTTTGTCGAAAAAAAATGCAATACAATCTGAAAAATTGTGATTTTTTGAAAATATTTGAGGTCAAACGTTTCAGACAAGCGATAGAATCCATTAAAAATTATAAAAAATATCACACAATTTTTTTAATTTACGTCCAAAACATTGAATTCGGATCACACCTAAGGAAGTGATGCAAATTCAGTGCACCGGCTGTTGAAATGGAGGTCTTCCACATGTTAAATTCATCGCTTCTGCATCAATTTCGCACCACTTCCGGATCCAAACAGAACATTTTCATTACTTTTTTGGCGACGGTTTTTTTAGTGCCCGGGGTCATGGTTTCAATCAATGTGAAACTTCTGAGTATTTCAATTTTTTTTAAGTGGTATCACCGTGATATGAAAATCCATTCGGACTAGGCTATAAAAACCAGGCCTTTGTCATTCAGCTAAACATGGCATCGAGGGAACTCCTATGTTACCGACCGCAGTCAAAATTGGAAAATTCGAAAGTTTCAATTAATCGAGTTTATATAATGAACAAGTCGAAGTCGACTCTTTGTATTATACAAAATCGACTAAGCGATTTTAGACTATTACCGGATTCAATTGGAAAATTTTCACTGCATTTGTGGCGACACTTTTTTTCTGGCTTCTATATGCACTACAAATTCTTTATGTCTCGTATTTTAAAATTTATTTGTATAAAAGTCAACATCGACCAAACATCGAACTGTAGATTTTCGACTGTATAATTTCGATATGATAAGTTTAGATTATAAATTGTTATATTAGAGTAGATCATAATGATTCCAATGAAGTTTGTAGAAGTTTTTTTTTAATCCCAGCCCGATCGAACTCAGTGACTTTTTTTCTTATTATAATAATCATTCACACCTGACATTATACACTTGGCTATCACCAAAAATGTCCTCATAAGCAACATTTTGGATGTGATATGCACTCGAATGTATTTCATATCAATTATGTTTGAGCAATGAAATTTAAACATTTATATTTTGCGATTGCAAATGACATATGTTCATCACTTGAATGTTTCATATCGATACGCTATACGTTTGATTATTTTGCCCATTAATATTGTATATTAGAGTGTTCCCGCACACTTACCCTTGCGAGTATTTCAATTTTGATTAACTACCCACAAAAAGAAAATGTCACCACGACGACAAGATTATCTTTGGTTCCAGAAGTTGTGTAAATTCGGATCAGAAGCTACGAATTTTACATGGGCTTCTCATAGTGCGGAAGCATCGTTTTCTTTACACACACAAAAGAACATTCTGATTCAATCTCGAAATTAATTGATCCAATTAATTTTTTAATTTAAATATCTCCAATCACAGAAATGATAGTATCAATTAAAAAATTATTGAAAGTCAATTCAAACAAGTATATACGGCCGTAAGATCGGCCAGGCCGAATCTTATGTACCCTCCACCATGGATTGCGTAGAAACTTCTACGAAAGACTGTCATTCACAATCGAATTACTTGGGTTGTGGTATCTTAAAACTTCTTAACATCGTTTTCAAAATTGTGACTTAGTCCATACGTGGTATATACTAAACAAAAAAGGTATGTATAGGTAAGTCTACAAATAATTACGAATCGATATGGACTTTTGCACGGTACGTAGAGACCCAGAATTGAAATATGGGGGTCGCTTATATGGGGGCTATAAACAATTATGAACTTGATATGGACCAATTATTGTGTGATTGGGGATCGATTTATCTGAGGGCTGTATATAATTATAGATCGATATGGACCTAGTTAGGCATGGTTGTTAACGGCCATATACCAGCACAATGTACCAAATTTCAACTGACTCGGATAAAATTTGCTCCTCCAAGAGGCTCCAAAACCAAATCTCGGGATCGGTTTATATGGGGGGCTATATATGATTATGGACTGATACTGACCACTTTTGGCATTGTTGTTAAATATCATATACTATCACCACGTACCAAATTTCAACCAGATCGGATGAATTTTGCTTCTCCAAAAGGCACCGGGGCTATATATAATTATGGACCGATGTGAACCAATTTTTGCATGGTCATTACAGACCATATACTAACACCATGTACCAAATTTCAGCCGGATCGGATGAAATTTGCTTCTCTTAGAGCCAAATCGGGGGATCGGTTTATATGGGGGCTATATATAATTATGGACCGTTGTGGACCAATTTTTGCATGGTTGTTAGAGATCATATGCTGACACTATGTACAAAATTTCAGCCGGATCGGATGAAATTGGCTTTTCTTAGAGGCTCTGCAAGCCAAATCTGGGGATCGGTTTATATGGAGGCTATATATAATTATGGACCTATGTGGACCAATTTTTGCATGGTTGTTAGAGACCATGTACTAACACCATGTACCATGCCGGATCGGATGAAATTTGCTTCTCTTAGAGGATTCGCAAGCCAAATTTGGGAGTCCGTTTATATGGGGGCTATACGTAAAAGTGGACCGATATGGCCCATTTGCAATACCATCCGACGTACATCGATAGCAACTACTTGTGCGAAGTTTCAAGTCGATAGCTTGTTTCGTTCGGAAGTTAGCGTGATTTCAACAGACGGACGGACGGACATGCTCAGATCGACTCAGAATTTCACCACGACCCAGAATATATATATACTTTATGGGGTCTTAGAGCAATATTTCGATGTGTTAAAAACGGAATGACAAAGTCCTATGGTGGAGGGTATAAAAATAGTTGATGCTATTAATTTTTGTGATTGGCTTCTATTTTAATTTAAAAATTTGTTGAATCAATTAAATTTTTAATTGAATATTTTTTAAAACTCATTTAATACTTTAATTGAAAAAATGTTTGTGAAATTTTTTTCTGTGTGGCTATATAATATATTATTGATCAGAGAGAAATTTTAAGACTACGAAACGATGTCCGTCTGGTTCTCTGCTGCTGAAATTTGGTACAGATTTGTATGTAGGCCACGATCTATGATGGGCTAAATCGGCCCATGTTTTGATATAGCCCCCATATGAACCGAACTCCCGATTTGACTACTTGAATATATGAAAGTCGCTATGTTTATCCAAGTTACCTGAAATTGGAAATCTAAAGATATCTTAGGGCCATAAATAGGAGTGTCAAATATGTCGCGTATGGATCCATGTTTTGGACCATTTAAACCGATCGCCAGATTTAGAAATCTAAAGGTATGATTATGTATATCGCTTCATATTTTATTACAGCCCCCATACAGATCGTCTTTGATTTTGTCGCCTTCTACATATTAGACATTTAAAGGTATTTTAGGTAAAAAAAGCCTGTATCAAATTTGGTATATATCGATATTTTAGTAAATCCCCATATAGACCCACCTCTCGATTGGGGTTCTCGGGCACCTAGACACATCATTTCTTAGAAATTTCCTACAAATATTTAAATACTCGTATAGACAACAACAAATTAATTGTTGGTAATAAAAATAAGTTAATTTTGGCATCAGTTTAAGAACTGATATATTTTCTCTGTACCTGACGTAGGTACATCTTCCATTTGTTTGTTGGGCATTATTAGGGAAATAGAATTATGAAAATTAAATATTCGTACATCAGATAGATTCTATAACGATATAAAGAATTCAGAGATTCGCTCATATGGACAAGGAAATTAGACCATTGTAAATATACCAGTGTAAAATATAAATAATCATAAATCAAATTCACTCGATTTAGTAGCTCCGATAAAAAAATATAACTAATCTCTAGGGCGCGCAAGAACCAAAGGTATTTACACAAAATAATTTTTTCCAATTTATGATTACACCCTACTATACCATCTTGAATGGGAGCACAACACATCAGTCTGTCATTCAAGCAACCATCTATCCATCCATCTATTCATACATCTATCGTTCGGTTGCAAAACAAGTGTCATTTCTATTTGTACCCCTGCTCATTACATTTCATTCCGTCAAGTGGCGCATTGTTATCGAAAGATATTGTTTATTGCTATTGCTCCGATGGGGACGCATAGCGAAGCAATTGGTTAAGCTGAGAGGAAGCGTAAAACATGTGTATTTTTACCTTTCGATTCTTGACATTTCAAGTTCAGGGTGGGTGATAGCGGGGAGTATCGTGGAAAACTGTTCCATATGAATGGGTACTGGGGCGGAAGGTCTCTCAGATACTGCTGCTATACATTTGCTGTTCACAGATGTTTATTAACAAAAAGTGCAGAATTGTGTGTGTGTACACGGGACAAGAGAAATATATGTGTACTTACCTCAATTAAAGGCCTTTAGGTAGGCCTTACTTTAAATATAATGAAAATACCTTATGGCAAGATTACACACGGAAAGAGAGGCGATCTTATTCATATCTTAAAGTACTCTTGCTGACCACTAATTATATAATGCAGCCAGAAATCCAACAATCCAATAAAATGCAACAAATCGCTCAATATTGTAGATTTTTAGATTCAAAAGTCTAAACCAAAGAAAATATCAGACGCAAGATGTTATTAACTTCACAAATGTGTTGCCACAGTAGGTAACATTCAACCGAAAATGATAGATTTTTTACTAGTTGGTAGATTGGTAGAAGAGTTGATATTTTGGTAAATTTTGCAAAATATTCCTCTCCAACTAAGAGGTACTTCATAATTTTCTATAGAAATAAAACTTTGTCAATATTTTCAATAGAAATAAAATTTTGACAAAATTTTCTATAGAAATAAAATTTTGATAAAATTTTCTATAAAAATAAAATTTTTATAAAATTTTCTATACAAATAAAATTTTCTACAGAACTAAAATTTTAACAAAATTTTCTACAGAAATAAGATTTTGAAAATATTTTCAAAAGAAATAAAATTTTGCAAATATTTTCAAACGAAATAAAATGTTGACAATACTTTCTATAGAAATACAATTATGATTTCTATAGAATTGAAATTTTGATCAATATTTCTGTACAAATAAAATTTTGTCCAAATTTTCTATAGAAATAAAATGTTAACACACTTTTCTATAGAAATAAATTTTTGACAAACTTTTCTATAGAAATAAAATTTTGACAAAATTTTCTATATAAATAAAATTTTAACAAAATTTTCTACAGAAATAAAATTTTGACAACATTTTCTATAGAAATAAAATTTTGACAAAATTTTCTATAGAAATAAAATTTCGCAAAATGATAGATTTTTTACTATTTGGTAGATTGGTAGAAGAGTTGATATTTTGGAAAATTTTGCAAAATATTCCTCTCCAGCTAAGAGCTACTTCATAATTTTCTAAAGAAATAAAACTTTGTCAATATTTTCAATAGAAATAAAGTTTTGACAAAATTTTCTATATAAATAAAATTTTCACAAAATTTTCTATAAAAATAAATTTTTAACAAAATTTTCTATATAACTAAAATTTTGACAAAATTTTCTTTAGATATACAATTTTAACAAAAAAACTTTTGACAAAATTTTCTATAGAACTACAATTTTGACAAACTTTTCTATAGATATAAAGTCTTGACAAAATTTACTGTAGAAATGCAATTATAACAAAATTTTCTGTAAAAATAAAATTATGACCAAATTTTCTATAGAAATAAAATTTTGATAAAATTCTATATAGAAATAAAATTTTGATAAAATTTTATATAGAAATAAAATTTTGACAAAATCTTCTGTGGAAATAACATTTTGACAGACTTTTCTAAAGAAATAAAATTTTGAGTTGCTATTTTGGAAGAGTTGTTATTTTGGAAAATTTTGCAAAATATTCCTCTCCAGCTAAGAGGTACTTCATAATTTTCTAAAGAAATAAAACTTTGTCAATATTTTCAATAGAAATAAAATTTTGACAAAATTTTCTATAGAAATACAATTTTGATAAAATTTTCTATAGAAATAAAATTTTAACAAAATTTTCTAAAGAACTAAAATTTTAACAAAACTTTCTACAGAAATAAAATTTTGACAAAATTTTCTATAGAAATAAAATTTTGACAAACTTTTCTGTAGAAATAAAATTTTGAAAAAATTTTCTATAGAAATAAAATTTTGAAAAAAATTTCTGTAGAAATAAAATTTCGACAAAGTTTTCTATAGAAATAAAATTTCGACAAAATTTTCTATAGAAATAAAATTTTGACGAACTTTTCTATAGAAATAAAATTTTGAAAAAATTTTCTATAGAAATAAAATTTTGACAAAATTTTTTATAAATATAAAATTTTGATAAATTTTTATAAAGGAATAACATTTTGATAAAATTTTTTATAGATATAAAATTTTGATAAATTTTTATATAGGAATAAAATTTTGACAAAATTTTTTATAGAAATAAACTTTTGCCAAAATTTTCTGTAGAAATAAAATTTCGACAAAGTTTTCTATAGAAATAACATTTTGACAAAGTTTTATATAGAAATAAAATTTTGACAAACTTTTCTATAGAAATAACATTTTGAAAAAATTTTCTATAGAAATAAAATGTTGATAAATTTTTATATAGGAATAAAATTTTGACAAAATTTTTTATAGAAATAAAATTTCTACAAAATTTTCTGTAGAAATAAAATTTCGACAAAGTTTTCTATAGAAATAAACGTTTGACGAACTTTTCTATAGAAATAAAATTTTGAAAAAATTTTCTATAGAAATAAAATTTTGAAAAAATTTTCTATAGAAATAAAATTTTGACAAAAATTTTTATAGATATAAAATTTTGATAAATTTTTATATAGGAATAAAATTTTGACAAAATTTTTTATAGAAATAAAATTTTGACAAAATTTTCTATAGAAATAAAATTTTGACAAAATTTTCTATAAAAAAAATTATTATTGTTGTTTTTTTTATAGATTTTTTCTTGACAAAATTTTCTATAGAAACAAAATTTTGACAAAATTTTCTATAGAAATTAAATTTTGACAAAATTTTCTATAGAAATAAAATTACAATTTGAGTCGGCTTATGTTATTAAAAATGTATGGGAAACATGTAAATATGAAGCAATTTTTGGGCAATTTCACAAAAGGGTATTTATGACTTATCGGTCGATAGCTTTGTATTAGAAGTATAGGGGAATTGAAGTCATTAATACAAGTTTTCGACTTATACGTGGCGATTTTACAAGGAAAATGAGGGCATTTTGGTCATTTTTGCCCAAATGGGAAACACATATAGGTTAGGTTAGGTGGCAGCCCGATGTATCAGGCTCACTTAGACTATTCAGTCCATTGTGATACCATATTGGCGAACCTCTCTCTTATCACTGAGTGCTGCCCGATTCCATGTTAAGTTCAATGACAAGGGACCTCCTTTTTATAGCCGAGACCGAACGGCGTTCCACATTGCAGTGAAACCACTTAGAGAAGCCTTGAAACCCTCAGAAATGTCACCAGCATTAATGAGGCGGGATATTTCACCGCTGAAAAACTTTTTGGTGTTCGGTCGAACAGGAATCGAACCCACGACCTAGTGTATGCAAGGCGGGCATGCTAATCATTGCACGGTGGCTTCCTAAACACATATATACAGTAGAATTCGGTTATAGCGACCGCCAAGGGACCGAAATTATACGTCGTTATAACCGAACGTCGTTGTATCCAAATAAGTGTACACAATATTTTCAAGTTTTTTTTAATCATGTATATTCATATTTATTGAGATTGGAAAAAGTTTAGAATTGTGATTTGTTTTCTATTTACAAGAATTTCTTTTAATAATTTACTTTCAATAATTTCAACGGGACTATATAAACTCTCTGATATATCAAATTTTGACAACATTTTCTATAGAAATAAAATTTTGACAAAATTTTCTATAGAAATAAAATTTCGCAAAATGATAGATTTTTTACTATTTGGTAGATTGGTAGAAGAGTTGATATTTTGGAAAATTTTGCAAAATATTCCTCTCCAGCTAAGAGCTACTTCATAATTTTCTAAAGAAATAAAACTTTGTCAATATTTTCAATAGAAATAAAGTTTTGACAAAATTTTCTATATAAATAAAATTTTCACAAAATTTTCTATAAAAATAAATTTTTAACAAAATTTTCTATATAACTAAAATTTTGACAAAATTTTCTTTAGATATACAATTTTAACAAAAAAACTTTTGACAAAATTTTCTATAGAACTACAATTTTGACAAACTTTTCTATAGATATAAAGTCTTGACAAAATTTACTGTAGAAATGCAATTATAACAAAATTTTCTGTAAAAATAAAATTATGACCAAATTTTCTATAGAAATAAAATTTTGATAAAATTCTATATAGAAATAAAATTTTGATAAAATTTTATATAGAAATAAAATTTTGACAAAATCTTCTGTGGAAATAACATTTTGACAGACTTTTCTAAAGAAATAAAATTTTGAGTTGCTATTTTGGAAGAGTTGTTATTTTGGAAAATTTTGCAAAATATTCCTCTCCAGCTAAGAGGTACTTCATAATTTTCTAAAGAAATAAAACTTTGTCAATATTTTCAATAGAAATAAAATTTTGACAAAATTTTCTATAGAAATACAATTTTGATAAAATTTTCTATAGAAATAAAATTTTAACAAAATTTTCTAAAGAACTAAAATTTTAACAAAACTTTCTACAGAAATAAAATTTTGACAAAATTTTCTATAGAAATAAAATTTTGACAAACTTTTCTGTAGAAATAAAATTTTGAAAAAATTTTCTATAGAAATAAAATTTTGAAAAAAATTTCTGTAGAAATAAAATTTCGACAAAGTTTTCTATAGAAATAAAATTTCGACAAAATTTTCTATAGAAATAAAATTTTGACGAACTTTTCTATAGAAATAAAATTTTGAAAAAATTTTCTATAGAAATAAAATTTTGACAAAATTTTTTATAAATATAAAATTTTGATAAATTTTTATAAAGGAATAACATTTTGATAAAATTTTTTATAGATATAAAATTTTGATAAATTTTTATATAGGAATAAAATTTTGACAAAATTTTTTATAGAAATAAACTTTTGCCAAAATTTTCTGTAGAAATAAAATTTCGACAAAGTTTTCTATAGAAATAACATTTTGACAAAGTTTTATATAGAAATAAAATTTTGACAAACTTTTCTATAGAAATAACATTTTGAAAAAATTTTCTATAGAAATAAAATGTTGATAAATTTTTATATAGGAATAAAATTTTGACAAAATTTTTTATAGAAATAAAATTTCTACAAAATTTTCTGTAGAAATAAAATTTCGACAAAGTTTTCTATAGAAATAAACGTTTGACGAACTTTTCTATAGAAATAAAATTTTGAAAAAATTTTCTATAGAAATAAAATTTTGAAAAAATTTTCTATAGAAATAAAATTTTGACAAAAATTTTTATAGATATAAAATTTTGATAAATTTTTATATAGGAATAAAATTTTGACAAAATTTTTTATAGAAATAAAATTTTGACAAAATTTTCTATAGAAATAAAATTTTGACAAAATTTTCTATAAAAAAAATTATTATTGTTGTTTTTTTTATAGATTTTTTCTTGACAAAATTTTCTATAGAAACAAAATTTTGACAAAATTTTCTATAGAAATTAAATTTTGACAAAATTTTCTATAGAAATAAAATTACAATTTGAGTCGGCTTATGTTATTAAAAATGTATGGGAAACATGTAAATATGAAGCAATTTTTGGGCAATTTCACAAAAGGGTATTTATGACTTATCGGTCGATAGCTTTGTATTAGAAGTATAGGGGAATTGAAGTCATTAATACAAGTTTTCGACTTATACGTGGCGATTTTACAAGGAAAATGAGGGCATTTTGGTCATTTTTGCCCAAATGGGAAACACATATAGGTTAGGTTAGGTGGCAGCCCGATGTATCAGGCTCACTTAGACTATTCAGTCCATTGTGATACCATATTGGCGAACCTCTCTCTTATCACTGAGTGCTGCCCGATTCCATGTTAAGTTCAATGACAAGGGACCTCCTTTTTATAGCCGAGACCGAACGGCGTTCCACATTGCAGTGAAACCACTTAGAGAAGCCTTGAAACCCTCAGAAATGTCACCAGCATTAATGAGGCGGGATATTTCACCGCTGAAAAACTTTTTGGTGTTCGGTCGAACAGGAATCGAACCCACGACCTAGTGTATGCAAGGCGGGCATGCTAATCATTGCACGGTGGCTTCCTAAACACATATATACAGTAGAATTCGGTTATAGCGACCGCCAAGGGACCGAAATTATACGTCGTTATAACCGAACGTCGTTGTATCCAAATAAGTGTACACAATATTTTCAAGTTTTTTTTAATCATGTATATTCATATTTATTGAGATTGGAAAAAGTTTAGAATTGTGATTTGTTTTCTATTTACAAGAATTTCTTTTAATAATTTACTTTCAATAATTTCAACGGGACTATATAAACTCTCTGATATATCAGAACCCCCTCTCAGTATTTATCCAAGTACAAGTGCAGCACGCAACCTTACCTGCGTTTGGTTGAGCTGGATTACAGATTCTTATGTAAATAAAAAATTTCTATAACACCGCCGGTAATTAAAAAGTGAATGTTTATGCATCCCTGATGGACTTTTACGACTCAAACTGGTTTGAATATTTCTTCTTTGTCATTTGCACCTCTGTTTGGGATAGTCGAAAACAAATTCTGTGATTCCCCGCAGTATATGTTTCTTTATTTAGTATTGGCTGACGACAAAATATGGAATGAAAAAAATAAAAATTAGTACACAGAACTTACATCGTCGTTATAACCGAATGTCCATTCCAAAGCAGACGTGCAAATTGGTCGTTAAAAGCAGATGGTCGCTAAAACCGGAGTCGTTCTAAGAGAATGCTTGCGCATGTACAAACTATTGAGAACCAAACTAGCTTTGAAAATCCGTCGTTATAAACGGATGGTCGTTATAACCGAGGTCGCTATAAATGAATTCTACTGTATATATATGTGAGCTATATCTAAATCTCAACCAATTCCAAATTTTGCATGTTTAGTTACAATGTTAATTCTACCCCTCGTGCAAAATTTAACATAAATCGAATTACAACTTGGGTCTCTGGGGTCATATGAGTGCAACTTGGACGAAAGATATATACAGTAAAATTCATTTATAGCGACCTCGGTTATAACGACCATCCGTTTATAACGACGGATTTTCAAAGCAAGTTTGGTTCTTAATAGTTTGTACATGCGCAAGCATTCGCTTAGAACGACTCCGGTTTTAGCGACCAACTGCTTTTAACGACCAATTTGCACGTCTGCTTTGGAATGGACATTCGGTTATAACGACGATGTAAGTTCTGTGTACTAATTTTTATTTTTTTCACTCCATTTTTTGTCGTCAGCCAATACTAAATAAACATATACTGCGTGGAATCACAGAATTTGTTTTCGACTATCCCAAACAGAGGTGCAAATGACAAAGAAGAAATATTCAAACCAGTTTGGGATGAGTTCGAGTTCAAACCTGGACTGGGATGAGTTCGTAAATGTCGATGACAACGTCATGACATCAGAAGAGCCTTCATTGAGAGAAATAGTAGAGAACACAAAAGAAAACACAAAAGATGAAGAAGATGAGCCAATCAAAATTCCAACTAGGACAGAAACCTTGAGTGCGGTGCACACATTAAAACAGTATTTACGATTTGGGGGTTCTAATATATCAGAAAGTTTATATAGTTCAGTTGAAATTATTAAAACAAATTCTTGTAAATATAAAACAAACCACAATTCTAAACTATTTCCAATCTCAATAAATATGAATATACATGATAAAAAAAAACTTAAAAATATTGTGTACACTTATTTGGATACAACGACGTTCGGTTATAACGACGTATAATTTCGGTCCCTTGGCGGTCGCTATAACCGAATTCTACTGTATGTAGGAGCTATATCTAACTCTGAACCGAGTTAGATATATAGATTCATATAACCTCTGAGGTTATATGAATCTAAATCGGGAGAAAGATATATATTGGAGCTAACTAACTGTGAATCGATTTCATTCAAATTTGGCACACTTTACGATACTTACAACTGTACTCCTATTGCAAAATTTCAACCAAATTAAGGTAAAACTATGTCTTCTGGGGCCATATCGTGAGAAAGATATATATGGGAGCGATATCTAAATCTGAACCGATTTCTTCCAAAAACAATAAGGTTCTATTCTGACCCAAAACACATAATTGTGTCAAATTTGAAGTCAATTGGACTTAAATTGCGACATATACCTTGATTATAAAAATGTGTTCACAGACAGACGGACGGACGGGAAGACGGAAGCTGAATCTTTGGCTCGAAAATCCTTGGAGCTAAGTGAGTTTATGTACAATATGATTTAAAATTCTCCATTTTAGATCCACTTCGTGTTAACATTTCACTACTGGATAGTGCGTACTTCAATGAGAAACAATCATAGCAGGAAGCTAACCAGGCCACAACATAGTGGCACACAAACAGTACACACACACACTCTCACGCATACACATATCTCACACTTTACTCACAGCCTTGCAGACGTCATGTATGGCAATATGGCAATTTCGTTTCAATAATGAAAACAAAAGTATTTCACTGCAGCAGTTCATTGATTTCATTTCACTTTGATTCGATAGCTCAATGCTACTGTCAGGTCCTCCTCATCGAACAAAATCTTTCATGTAAGAATGAAGTCTTGTATAAATGTCGGTTTGTTGATATTGCTGCTGTGCAAATATTTTTCAATAAATAACATTTAATTAATCTTTTTAGTTGCAAACAAGATTTTTTCATTTGCAATAATTTTAGCAACAAATTTCTTTATTTTATTAAATGGAATTTGTTTTGTTTCGTTACATACAAATGCACAAACTTATTACACCCTGTACCACAGTAGTGGTGAAGGGTATAAAAATGAATTACATGCAAATTGGATAAAAATTGTGATCTTTAGTAGACCAAGAAGTCAAATCAGGAGATCGGTCTTATGGAGGCTAAACCACACAGAAAAAACTATCGTGACAGTTTTCAATTATAGTCTTAAATTGAGTTTTAAAAATATTCAATTAAAAATTTAATTGATTCAACAAATTTTTTAATTGACACAAAAATCAATCACAAACAAGTATATACGGCCATAAGTTCGGCCAGGCCACCATGGATTGCGTAGAAACTTCTACGAAAGAATCGTCATCCACAATCGAATTACGAGTACTTGGGTTGTGGTATCTTAAAACTTCTTAACATCGTTTTCTAAATTGTGAGTTAGTCCATACGTGGTATATATTAGACAAAAAAGTTATGTAAAAGTAAGTCTACACATAATTACGAATCGATATGGACTTTTTGCACGATACGTAGAGAGCCAGAATTGAAATATGGGGGTCGCTTATGTGGGGGCTATATACAATTATGAACTTGATATGGACCAATTTTTGTGTGATTGGGGATCGATTTGTCTGAGAGCTATATATAACTATAGACCGATATGGACCTAGTTAGGCATGATTGTTAACGGCCATATACTAGCACAATGTACCAAATTTCAACTGACTCGGATGAAATTTGCTCCTCCAAGAGGTTTCAAAACCAAATCTCGGGATTGGTTTATATGGGGATACGGGAGCCACCGTGGTGCAATGGTTACCATGCCCGCCTTGCATACATAAGGTCGTGGGTTCGATTCCTGCTTCGACCGAACACCAAAAAGTTTTTCAGCGGTGGATTACCACCTCAGTAATGCTGGTGACATTTCTGAGGGTTTCAAAGCTTCTCTAAGTGGTTCCACTGCAATGTGGAAAGCCGTTCGGACTCGGCTATAAAAAGGAGGTCCTTTGTCATTGAGCTTAACATGGAATCGGGCAGCACTCAGTGATAAGAGAGAAGTTCACCAATGTGGTATCACAATGGACTGAATAGTCTAAGTGAGCCTGATACATCGGGCTGCCACCTAAC
The DNA here is from genome assembly GCF_050003625.1 of Haematobia irritans. Lineage (NCBI taxonomy): Eukaryota > Metazoa > Arthropoda > Insecta > Diptera > Muscidae > Haematobia > Haematobia irritans. Next base: position 159,391,509 of record NC_134397.1, on the reverse strand, counting down.
CTAACATATGGGGACTATATATGATTATGGAGTGATATGGACCACTTTTTGCATGGTTGATAAATATCATATACTACCACCACGTACCAAATTTCAACCAGATCGGAAGAATTTTGCTTCTCCATAAGGCACCGAAGGTCAAATCTGGGGATCGGTTTATATGGAGCCATATATATATATATATATATATATATATATATATATATATATATATATATATATATATATATATATATATATATATATATATATATATATATATATATATATATATATATATATATATATATATATATATATATATATATATATATATATATATATATATATATATATATATATATATATATATATATATATATATATATATATATATATATATATATATATATATATATATATATATATATATATATATATATATATATATATATATATATATATATATATATATATATATATATATATATATATATATATATATATATATATATATATATATATATATATATATATTATATATATATATATATATATATATATATATATATATATATATATATATATATATATATATATATATATATATATATATATATATATATATATATATATATATATATATATTTAGACGTAGAGAGCCAGAATTGAAATATGGGGATCGGTTTATATGGGAGCTATATGTAATTATTGACCGATGTAGACCAATTTTTGCATAATTGCTAGAGACCATATACCAACACCATGTACCAAATTTCAGCCGGATAGGATGAAATTTGCTTCTCTTAGAGGCTCCGCAAGCCAAATCTGGGGTCCGTTTATATGGGGGCTAGACGTAAAAGTGGACCGATATGGCCCATTTGCAATACCATCCGACCTACATCAATAACAACTACTTGTGCCAAGTTTCAAGTCGAAAGCTTGTTTCGTTCGGAGTTAGCGTGATTTAAACAGACGGACGGACAGACATGCTCAGATCGACTCAGAATTTCACCACGACTCAGAATATATATACTTTATGGGGTCTTAGAGCAATATTTCGATGTGTTACAAACGGAATGACAAAGTTAACCCTTTCACTACCGATGTCCACTTAGAAGGACATTCGAAAAATACACAAAATTCTATTTTCCCACTTAGTTTCGATTTATGTCTCGATATTATTTTAAAGTAGAGGCTTTAATCTAAATAAGCTATAAATATTTTCCATATTGATGAGCACATTTTTATAAACTTCTTTAACAATGAACGAAAAATACGAAAATTTGGGAAAAATTTTCTACCGTATGTTTCTAGTAAATGAACATTCATACAAAAACTATAGCTGATACTGTTTCGGTTTCTTTTTTGTATTTTTGCTCACACTTTGAAAGATATTATAGGCCAAATAGCGCTTATTTTCGTAAGGCCATTTGGTCACAATTCAAAAATTAAGTTTTCAGAACAAGCTCATATAGCTCTTGAAGTAATTGAGGTAGGTTCTCAAAATGACAATTTTTGTTCTACATGCTGTTAGTACAAGTAAGAACAGAAGGAAAATTAAAGTTTTTAACATTAGGTTTATTTCGGTAGTAAAAGGGTTAATATACCCCCCATTCTATTGTGGAGGGTATAAAAATAATAGTATCAGTTTCAGTATCATAGTATCAACTTCAGGCAAATCGTACAAATTTTATGATGTCTAGGAGACAAAGAAGTAATGTCGGGAGATCGGTCTATATGGGGACTATACCAAAGCATTGACCGATACACTCCATATTCGGTACACCTATTTATCGACTTTGGAATGAAGATGAGCTGAAGATCAGCAGAAGCTACGACACGAAATTTTGGAGGGAATATGGCAAAATTGCTCTAAGTGGATGGACCATTTGAGGACATGAAATATAATCTCCAAACATTAAATTAGTTAGACCGTACTATCAATACGGCCAAATAATGTTTTCGTACATTTTTCAGAATTTTATATGTTATTAAGAAAGCCCAATCCGTTTTATTACATAGAAACACAATAGTGGATCCTTGCCGGTCATTATTGTCCTTAAAAATGGCCTAGCATAATTGGCACAAGAAATGTTTACATAATAATTTAAATATTCCAAAATACCTAATTAATATTTTATATTAACAAATTTGTAATCTCATAGTATATCAATCTAATGCTCTTAAATATTTTAACAATATTTCCAAATAAAAAATTGCTAGTGTTAATTAAAATTGATTTTGAGGTTCACTTATTATTATGTGTTTGAGGTCTACCATGTGGAGATTAACACACATGTGTTTATCATGGTTGGCCACAAACCATGATAAACGCAAACATAATAGTATTTTTAAAGATTATGGACCGATATATGCAAAACCAATACAATTTCAATAAAATTCAGCATAAGACGAAACAAACAATGTGTGATTAAAATGGCATGAATTTGGGTTAATTATCATAGTCTCAAAAAAAATGAATAAAAACAAATTTTTGAAAAATAAACAGAAACAAGTTGTTTTTAAATATTTAAATTTTGTTTTATTTTCTATGAGTAGGAAAAGGCTAATATAGGACAGCACTAATGAACTTATAAAGCGAAATCAATAGCAATGTCCGGTGTATGTAGACAATTTCTTTCTATAGTGAAAGTTAATGAGGAAGTTAAAGCTTAAGACCCTAGCAGTGAAAGCTTACAATTATACATTTTTCGGTCGTTTTTTTTCCAGTTGGTCTTATTACTTACGTTAGAGTATCATCTATACGACCATGGAGAGAAAATTTGTATACCCTCCACCATAGGATGGGGGTATATTAACTTTGTCATTCCGTTTGTAACACATCGAAATATTGCTCTAAGACCCCTTAAAGCATATGTATTCTGGGTCGTGGTAAAATTCTGAGTCGATCTGAGCATGTCCGTCCGTCCGTCCGTCCGTCTGTTGAAATCACGCTAACATCCGAACGAAACAAGCTATCGACTTGAAACTTGGCATAAGTAGTTGTTATTGATGTAGGTCGGATGGTATTGCAAAAGGGCCATATCGGTCCACATTTACGTATAGCTCAAAGAGAAGCAAATTTCATCCGATCCGGCTGAAATTTGGTACATGGTGTAAGTATATGGTCTCTAACAACCATGCAAAAATTGGTTCACATCGGTCCATAACAAAATTTCATCCGATCCGGCTGAAATTTTGTATATGGTGTTAGTAGATGGTCTCCAATGACCACGCAAAAATTGGTCCACATCGGTCCATAATTATATATAGCCCCCATATAAACCGATCCACCGATTTGGCTTGCAGAGCCTCTAAGAGAAGCAAATTTCATCCGATCCGGCTGAAATTTGGTACATGGTGTTAGTATATGGTCTCTAATGACCATGCAAAAATTGGTCCACGTCGGTCCATAATTATATATAGCCCCCATCATTAGCGTAGCTAGACAATTTTCCTAAGGGGGGCTATAGCCCCCCTAGCTGAAAATTTATAGACTGAACTTATAGGTTCAATTAATGTTTTATTTCATAAAAATATAGGCATCAAAATAACTCGACAATTAATTTATAATAAAGCAACTAAAAGTAGTTCCACACTTTTCCCAGCAAAAAAATTGGGAGTTGTTCTAATGTCACATCTTTAAAAGCACTTCCAAAAATGTCCTCACAAAGAAGTTAATTATTTTAACTACACAGGAAGTTTTTTACTCCATTTTTTCATATTTTAATGCGTAATTTTTTTGTTTTCTGTTAAAAAAGGTAAGAATAAATAAAATGGTACAAATTATTCGAATTTTGCCACAAAAATGCTAAATTCATTATAGACATTTTTATAGAATTTTTAAAAATATTCGAGGGAAAACGTTTCAAACAAGCGTTAGAATGCATTAAAAATCATAAAAAATATAAAAATTAATTATTTGGGAAAATATAACAAATTTTTTTAATTCACATTCAAAACACTGAATTTGGATCACAACTTAATAAGTGATGCAAATTCATTGCAACGGCTGTTGAAACGGTGGACATTCGTTCTATGACAATTTCATATTACATTCATCGCTTCTCCGCCAATTTTGCACCACTTCCGGACCCAAAAAGAAGATTTTCAATTCTTTTTGGCTATGCTTTTTTGCAGCATTATTAAGATATTAATTTATGAAAGAATAGTATCAATTACTATTTTTTTAAATTAAATTGACTAAACCAGACTAAATAAAATAATAAAGGAGCTTTAGTTATTCAACTAAATCAAAAGTTCAACCACAGATTTATTTTATAAATATCAGATTTCAAACATTGCCATCGGCAACTGCTACCACAACTAAATTAATTCGATTGTGCATGAAAGTCTTTAGCGGAACTTTGCGCGGTTGTATATACTTGTTTAATTTTTAGAAAAATGTAAAATCGTAAATAGGTTTTCAAATTCTGGGGGGGCTAAAATTTTTCTGGGGGGGGGTCTAAGCCCCCTCCCCAGAGGCCTTCCTACGCTTATGGCCCCCATATAAACCGATTACCAGATTTGTTCTCCGGAGCCTCTTGGAAGACCACAATTCATCTGATTCAGTTGAAATTTGGTACGTGGTGTTAATATATGGCCTCGAACACCCATGCAAAAATTGGTCGAAATTGGTCAATAATTATATATAGGCCCGATATAAACCGATCCCCAGATTTGACCTCCGGTGCCTTTTGGAGAAGCAAAATTCATCCGCTCTGGTTGAAATTTGGTACGTGGTGGTAGTATATGATATTTAACAACCGTGCCAAAAGTGGTCCATATCAGTCCATAATCATATATAGCCCCCATATAAACCGATCCCGAGATTTGGTTTTGGACCCACTTGGAGGAGCAAATTTCATCCGAGTCATTCGAAATTTAGTACATTGTGCTAGTATGTGGCCGTTAACAGCCATGCCTAACTAGGTCCATATCGGTCTATAGTTATATATAGCCCTCAGATAAATCGATCCCCAATCACACAAAAATTGGTCCATATCAAGTTCATACTTCTATATAGCCCCCATATAAGCGACCCCCATATTTCAATTCTGGCTCTCTACGTACCGTGCAAAAGTCCATGTCGATTCGTAATTATTTGTAGACTTACCTATACATACCTTTTTTGTCTAGTATATACCACGTATGGACTAAGTCACAATTAAGAATACGATGTTAAGAACTTTTAAGATACCACAACCCAAGTAATTCGATTGTGAATGACAGTCTTTCGTAGAAGTTTCTACGCAATCCATGGTGGAGGGTACATAAGCTTCGGCCTGGCCGAACTTACGGCCGTAAATATTTGTTTTTCAATGGTTTGTACTTTTCCGGCGAAAAAGTGTCACTGTAAAACATGATTGAAAATTTTGAAAATTTGCCCTTTTTACATCAATATTTTTTGAACCACTTAACTTATCACCAATCCAATTATACGCGATTATTCGATATTTCAATGCCGTTCATTTAAGTATCAACAACGATATAATCGGAGATATAATTTGTTTAGTGAAAAAAAGAGCGAAAAACTAAAGATTACGGGATAACTCAAAAACTATTCCATAAAAAACAATTCAAGATTTTTTTCGAATTCAGCAGATCAAAATTTATAAGAAAAGTCACATCTCATCAAATGAACATGAAAAAAATTATTTTGTAAACTAGTGTAATTAGTGTTTTATTTAAAAAAAAACGCTCATTTCATACCTGAAAGATTATGCGTTCTCTGTCGACGACAGCATCACCTCAGAACGCTTCATAGTCTTTCAGTTCTTGAGAGGACGAATGTGATTAAGCGTCATCAGTGTTGCATGAATTGTCTGTCACGCAGACATGTTGCGACTAATTGCCTCAGTACATATGATTGCGGCAAATGTGGTAGAAGACACCACACTCTTTTACACAGGGAAACATCGATTAGCCCTAGGACTACTCCTGTCGTTTCCGCACCGGTTGCACGAAATACCGAAGAAGCATCATTGGATGCCGATCGGCCTTCTACGTCGACTGGCATTGTTTCAAGGCCGTCGAGTAGACTGGTATTCCATACTTCACGTACTGGAAATGTATTATTAGGGACTGCAATGGTGAATATCGTTCATCAGGGAATTACTTATACTGCTAGGGCCTTAATAGATTCCGCTTCAGAATCATGGTGAATATCGTTCATCAGGGAATGACGTATCCTGCTAGGGCCTTAATAGATACCGCTTCAGAATCATCCTTCATTACGGTGCGCCTTCGACTTCGGCTACAATTTCTGGTGTGTATCAAAGTGTTTCGATCACGTCGACAGAACTTTATTTACTTTGCATTGGCACCCCACTAGATGAGTCGCTCCTATTGGAGACTACAGCCTATGTTCTTCCGAATATTTCCGGCAACCTGTCATCTTTTTTTCTGGATCGTAAAAAAATCTAGGTTCTGCTAACCCCAATTTATTTGTTTGTCGTCCTGTTGACCTGCAGTTGGACGCGGATCTCTATCCGAAAATTTTATTGCACGGTACGCGGACGAATATTTTGGAATTACTACTACAGCAAAATACAGTCTTCGGATGGGTGGCATGGGTCCTATCCCTTCTTCTAATATTTCAGTCTACTGTGGACCTCCCCGAGGAAAATAGTCTTGACGAGACACTTCTCCACTCTTTGGGAACTAGAAGATTTTCCCCGACGTCCTCTATTATCTGCTTCCGATAAGTTAGCGAGGAAAATTATAAAAAGACAACCAGACGGGATTCTGAGTGAAGATACTCTTCCTCTCAAAACTTAATTCTCCGGACAAATCGGAAATCAAGGACGGATTGCCTGAGACAATTTATTCGAAATGAGGCATCCCTCTTGCGAAAACCACACATTAAGACCTTTTATGACGACTGAGGCCACCTACAAATACAGAGGCTTGTCATCAGCCTCATCTCATGTGACAAACGCCGACACAAAGACTACTAGACTTCAATTGATTTTCACTGCCTTGAGTGACACGTCGGTCTGACTCAACAATCAGACTTGTTTCCACTCGTCATGAGGTGGAGGTTGTACAAATTCGTGTACAATTGCGACATCACACAGATGTATCGCCATACAAGTTGACCCGTCCTAGACTTTTCTGCATTGAATACAATTCAGATATTCTCTGCAAAATACTATCCAGGACTTTTAAATTCAAACAGTAACTATGACATATTTTACAATTGGTTGACGGCACGGAGAATGAGTTTCCTCTTTATGCATAAGTCTTAAGGAAGTGCATATACGTTGACGACGTATTGAAGGGGTACCTTAATTTGAGTAATACGACTGGTTAAAGGAGGCAATATACAACACTATTCTGGGTTGTCTTCTCATATAAAATGTGACGCTACTTTACCACTATTGGGTTTTGACTGAAATTATGTAAGATGCTTTACAGGATACGCCTGTAATATAACCCACCCATGCTATTTCGATTTGTCCACGACATTCTCGACGAAAACTATTACTCCCCACTACGTGGAAATTATGTCGTCTTCTCAATATTCTCCCGGGTATTAACGGTCGTCGATTGTTAAATTGGATTACGTCCTTGCCTCTTAGGGAGTTAAAACAGGTCTATTTTGAAGCGTTATGCTAGCGTTTGTTGGCCGCGTGAGAATCGCGATAGATCAGACTACAAGTTGTAAGGCGACCTATGGTTTCCGGTCACCCTGACCATTTTGTTAATTTGGTTTTCCGTTCCGAAATCTTTCTATATTTTCATAGATAGAAAACATAGCAAAGATGGCTGCTAACCTTCCAGAGTCTGAGGACGACGTCCCCATGTTGGATGAAGAACGGGAGATTAATTCTAGCAACGCACCCCTTGCCGATGAACATACCATCAGTACGACTATTGATTCGGCCATTCTGGCCGACAATGTTACAACAGCAATCAATGAAAAACCGTTGACGACGGCTTCTGGAGTTCCTCCAGGAGAATTATTTGTGGCTTCGCCACCACTTTCGGCACCAGTCGAAAGAACCAGGGCTTGAGTATATCGACATATGCGCATGACATCATTCACGTGATTGCAAAGATTTCAAGCCGATGCGCGTTTAACGAAGGCTGCGGACCGTAGCGCTTCACATTCTTACTTTGCGACTCTCACGCTTTGGCTTTTCTTCTACGAAGGTAAATATTGTTTCACGAGCAAGAATTTATTAAATAAAGCCTCACATTTTGGTTCAACTTCTAAACCAGTGCCTTTTTATTTCTTCTACTTTTATGTACCACGCATTCACGTGTTATATGTTAGAATATATATTATAGGGGCGACTTTTTTAGGGGGGGGGGGGGGTGGGTTTTTCCCATTTGAGTGTTTCCTAATAATTTTTTTTCTGGGTTTTGCAACAGGTGGCCTAGCGTGGTCGTACTGCAAATGAAAAAGTTTTGATAGGCAGCCTTCATTAACGTGGCAGCCCTCAAAACACAGTCCTGTTATATCTGTGTTTACTACATCATATATTTCAAAATATTTTTTTTTTCCAGAGGCGGAAGATGTGTGATTCTTTTCGACTATTTCCGAATATATTTAGCCTGTTTGTTGGACAAAAATTAACCCAATGAAGGAATATGATTACCTCAAACCCATTTTAAGAGCAAAGTGTTATTTTTTAACGGGACGCATGTAACATATCATGGTTCTATTTTTGCATGAAATAAACTACTAACATTAAATTTATTTATTTATTTATTGTTTATTTTAATCATACAGTAAATGTATGATAAAAAAGAAAAGGGAAAAGTACACCCAGAAAAAAGTGTCTTCGAAATTAAAGGAAAAAATGTTCATCAATTTAGTTTAGCCATTTTATTTCCATTCAGTTAAATTTTTGTGTCAAATAATAAAATTTACTTGTTTCAGTAAAAAAATCCTAAAGTGAAAGCAGTTAGGAATAGTTCATTAACTAGAATAAAGCATGTAATTTTACTAATACTGTTTTCTTCGCTGGGTATAAGAATTTACTACTGAACAAGAAAATTTTATTCACTGATAACAAAGACATTCGTAAAAATAAACAAAAAGCGAACTAAAACCAAGTTTCTTCAAGTTTAGTAAAGTTTCTTATAAAATGATAAATTTATTTATTTATTTTATTTATTTATATTCCTACTATGAAGTATTCAATCCTTTCAAAACTTAAGGAAACACATTTATTAGAATATAGGAAAATTTCCTACATTTCTTTTATCTGCCTGTAATCGATACCTGTCATCGATATGTTTGCGCGTGGGTTGTTTTTTAGTTGGAATCGCGTTGTTATGGTATACGGAGAGATTGTTAAAAAATAAATATAATATAATAAAAAACAAATAAAATATATAAAATATTTGTTATTTTAAATTAGTGAGTAAAATTTTGTTTTTTGAAAATTGGTTTATAAAAAAGAAAACACCAGCAGAATAACAACCCCTTCATTCGACTTCATTTTGGAATCTTCGATTATCAGGTAATATTCAGTGACGCTAACCTTTTGTGAAAAAATTGGTTTAAGATTTTTTGTTTATATTTGTAGGTATTGAAATTGTAAAAGGTGAACAAAATTGCTAGCAGCAACTTATTCAAAGTTAAAGGTACTAGAAGAAGAAAAAAATGTGTTTTAATATTTCAAGGCCAGTCGATGCTGTTGATTCTAAATAAATATATTTAATATATTAATAAAACATGTCTTTTATTGAAGAAAAAATTGCCTATATAAATAAATAAAATTATATTTAAAAACGAAGATAAGCAGTTCTAATTTTGAAGTAAAAGGTTTACCACAAATATGTAAGATTTATCCAAATGAATGAAAAATGTTCAATAAAATCATTCCATATATGACTTCAATTCAGTTAAATTTTTTCATTCTGTAGTTAAGTGGTACATAAATATAGGAAGATGTTAACTAATGTATGTAATGCATTCTACCTAATTTCTACGAAAATCATATCGTTCAAACAAATAAAAATGTCTTTGGCGCTATACGAAGTTCAATTTTCTTCACAATAAGTTCATTTTAACTTAAAGAAGAGGTCACTTTTTTCTGGGTGTAGCATTGGCTGCTAAGGCCATCAGCTACTAACATTAAATTATACGGGCCGTGCGTTTCGATTCAAATAAAGAGTTCATGCATTTTGGTTAAATTTGTTTTTTTTTTGTAATTTGGATGGCTCTTTACAAATCACCCTTTACATCGAAGCTTTATCGAAGTCTGCAAAAATTTCTTACAAAAGCAATCAAATGCTATGTATTTCACATAGTTTGAAGGCCACGTTCTTCAACTGTTCAGTCGACCCTTGACCTAACCCTTGGTTTATATAAAATTTGTCCATGCACTGGAGAAATATACAAAGTAATGGTATATCCTTTACAAATTTAAAGGTGTACCCAATCTTCTATCAAAATTTTTATATGTACTCGATAAAAAAATAAACAAAAAAACTCTTACCTTATTCACCACGTATTGTTGTTATATTTCAATGCATTCCCCAACTTATTAAAATAATCAGCGATGTTCCAATAAAGAGATATTTATAAATGCTCAGGTATGTTTACACAAGCTCTCCGTGGAGATGTATTCAAATAAATATCACCGACACACACATACACCCATACACCATGCGTCTTTCACCATACTCATGAGGCCATATTGTCGACGATTTTTTTATCACAAAACGAACACAAAACACAATCTACTGTCATCATAAAACTTCCTGTCTCCCATCGACCGGAAGACATTAATTCTGAAATGATTTTGTGTTTATCTCAATGTATTGGTGACTTGTGTGTGTTTGCAGTTGTGTCTCTTGACGTTGCTGAACTTATGTTCACTAACATAATACCACTCTGAAATTAAAGAAAAGAATATTTTCAAATGATAAATTTATAGCCGATGAATGATATTTTATTATCGTTATATAAGACCCACCGAGGTGTAATGATTAGTATGTCCGCCTTGCATACAAAGGGTCATGGGTTCCCAAATTCGATCAAACATCAAAAAAAAAATGCTCAACGACAATACTGGTGACATTTCTGAATGTTTCTATGTGGTGAATTTGAAACACAGTTCGGGCTAGCGGTGTGCACGTTACACGAAATTGTCGTGACTCACGCGTAAGTCGTGAACAAAATGTCGTGAGTGAGCGAGAGTCACGAAAATGATATCTTCGTGAGTGTGCGTGAGTAACGAATTTCGGAAAAACATGCTCACGAAAATAATCCCCCTTGCGAATATAAAATGCTTACGAGTTGAATTCAATTATAATTTTAGTGACATCCTAAGTGTTAAAGAGTTTTATAACGCTCTCGATTTTAATCATACTCATGTTTTCAGTCAGGTTCTATAGGTAAATTACTCTTAAAATTATTTGTGAGTCACGAGGTTTCTCATGAGTCACGAATATAGAATTCTTGATGTTTTCGAAGATTTTGCAAAACATTCCTCTCCAACTAGGAGATACTTCAATTTTCCATAGAAATACAATTTTGGGAAATTTTTCTATAGAAATAAAATTTTGACAAAATGTTTTATAATTCAACTAGTGTAACCCGGCCAGCTTCGCTGCGCCTTCCAAAGCGTATTTGTAGGAACATTTTGCGTTAACTTAGTCAACCATAGCCTTTGTGCTGAAAACAAATTCGAAAAGATTTGAATTCTTTCAAACAAATCGGACTACTTGCTTTTAAGTTTATAGGTACAAATACGGCGGATATGCATATGTAAAACGGTTCGTCTTAAAAAATGTCGGGGAGAGGGTTTACCCTTTCCTCCAAATTTTTTAAATAATGTTCTGTATTCAATTAGTTGGACAATCTTCTATATTTCTTGTGAATTCTAAGTGTGGTTTGTCAAGGAAAGGTATCCATCTCCTCAACATATCTGAAAATTAAGCACTATGTTATAATAACATACAAAGAATTACTGTTTCCCATCCAATAAATCGGAAAAAGCTAAAGTAGTAAAAATTTTTACCACATTAACATTTGCTAAAATGTTGGAAAATTATGCACCCTCTACGTTGGCTGCCAATTTCATGTAAATTTAAGTTCTTTACTAAAAAGAAGTCTGGCAGAAGTCCGTGCAAAAATCATAAAATTATGTACCGAGTTCCCATTTACGGACAACTTTCAATTTAAGAAAAAAAAACCTTCGCTCCACTCCGACCTGATATCAAAATATCACATACCCTATATTAATTTCACAACTACTCAATGGTCCCTATAAATTCTATCGAAGTAAATCGACAAAGTTTATTTCAATTTTCCCTTCCCCAACCAGACTTGAAACTTTCCTTCAAGTGTGGGGCAAGGAAGGTTGCCTCTTCGTTCATAACCTTCCCCCACTGCCTTTGTAAATTTCAAGAAAACTTAAGAATTTTTTTTTCAGTTTTAGAGGAGGACCTCCTCCCCGACCAAATATCGAAAAGCGATGTAGCGTAACTTTTGTAAACGTCCCAGAAAATGTCAAGCCTAAAGGGGCGGCCTCTCTTCCGTCCAAATATCACAAAATTAGGTATCAACTATTCATATCGTAACCTCTCCCCAGTCCTCTGTAAATTTCAAGTAACACGGTAAAGTTTAATTTTTTCTCTGCATGTACTTAAGAGAAACGGATGTCTCCCTATGCCCTTTTATTTTTATTAAAAATCAGGAACCTGATATAAATTTCACAACCTCACCCATTTTTTTCCGTAAAATTTCAGCCGGGGGAGTTTAGTTTTGTTTTCACTGTACTTAAAAAAAGTCGGGCAAATGGGTGGTCCCCCTCCCCGATCAAATATCGAAAATAATGTAGCGGATTTTTGTCTAGATGCCAACCCCAACATTCAATGAAAATTTCAAGCAAATCGCATAATTTTGTTCCAAGTTTCAAAAAGTAGGGCAAGGGGGAGGTACCCTCCCCGTCCACATATGAAATCATCATGTACCCCATATTAATTCCATAACCTCACAGATAATTGAGAGAATTTTAGTTTTTTTTTTACTGTACTTTAAAAAAAGTCAAACAAAGGGGAGGTCCCACCAAATATCGAAATATAAAATAGCGGATCCTTGTCTAGATGCCAACCTCTCGACTCCACAGTCCTGCCTCTAAGAGAAGCAAATTTCATCCGATCCGGCTGAAAATTGATACATGGTGTTAGTATATGGTCTCTAACAACGATGCAAAAATTGGTCCGCATCGGTCAATAATTATATATAGCCCCCACATAAACCGATCCCCCGATTTGGCTTGTGGAGCCTCTAAGAGAAGCAAATTAAGTATATGGTATCTAATGGCCATGCAAAAATTGGTCGAAGTCGGTCCAAAATTATATATAGCCCCCATATAAACCGATCCCCAGATTTTTCCTCCGGAGCCCCTTGGAAGAGCAAAATTCATCCGATTCGGTTGAAATTTGGTAAGTGATGTTAGTATATGGTATCCAACAACCACGCAGGAATTGGTTCATATCAGTCTATAATTATATATAGCACCCATATAAACCGATCCCCAGATTTGACCTCCGGTGCCATTTGGAGAAGCAAAATTCATCCGATCTGGTTGAAATTTTGTACGTGGTGGTAGTATATGATATTTAACAACCATGCCAAAAGTGGTCCATATCAGTCCATAAACATATATAGCCCCCATATAAACCGATCCCGAGATTTGGTTTTGGAGCCTCATGGAGGAGCAAATTTCATCCGAGTCAGTTGAAATTTGGTACATTGTGCTAGTATATGGCCATTAGCAACCATGCCTAACTAGGTCCATATCGGTCTATAGTTATATATAGCCCTCAGATAAATCGATCCCCAATCACACAAAAATTGGTCCATATCAAGTTCATAATTGTATATAGCCCCCATATAAGCGTCACCCACATTTCAATTCTGGCTCCCTACGTACCGTACAAAAGTCCATATCGATTCGTAATAATGTGTAGACTTACATACCTTTTTGTCTAATATATACCACGTATGGACTAACTCACAATTTAGAAAACGATTTAAGATACCACAACCCAAGTAATTCGATTGTGGATGACAGTCTTTCGTAGAAGTTTCTACGCAATCCATGGTGGAGGGTACATAAGATTCGGCCTGGCCGAACTTACGGCCGTTTATACTTGTTTATAGTTCAATTTATTTTAAAAATTCTTTAAAAGTGTTTCGTATTATTGGAGTAAGTTCCCCCTTTTTGTAGAAGTAGTCCCATTTACATTTTAAGGGGTATTTATATACACAAAAGAATTGTCGCTAATAGGAGGGATCATTCATTCATTCGAAGAAAATACATTTTTGACATCCCGTACCACTTCCTGTACTAATGTCCAGCATTATCCTTTAGGAGAAGCAAGATACTGGGCTCTTACCGTTCTGCGGGTGTTTAGCTTAAGCTTACTCGCTTTCATCAGGCCATCTGGCTAGACGTTTAATCTATTCTAAGAAAGAAGGGCAAATGAAAGTTCTCGAGAGACTTTAAAGGAGACCACCACAGAAGGAACAAGTATATACAACACTATGTTCGGCCGGGCCGAATCTTAAATACCCACCACCGTGAACCAAATATTAGGGTTTCCTTTGAAATTTCAGGAGGGCTAGAGGACTTGAGGACACTTCCCGAAGATAAATTTAAAGATTTCACCTATGAAGACTATATCAGATTCTGGATTTATAAGAACCATTTTTGTTTGAGTTTTAGAGGAATCATTAACATCTCTTGTAAGTGTGCAAGAAAATTATAAAATAACGTCTTGATTTGAAATCTTAAATCTGTAGAAGAAAAATCTGGAAGTTTTACATTGAGTTTCAAGCAATTTTCATGATCAGTGCGCCTTCTGCACCCTCAAAAAGTGAAGTCGGTCTATATGGAGGCATTGCCAAATGGACCGATAAAAACTTAATCCGATACACGTTTTTGTGAGCCTAAAATACCAGAATATTTACAATTTCATGTAAATCAGATAAAAACTACGGTTTCTAGAAACCCAAGGAGTTAAATCGGGAAATCGTTCTTATGGGGGCTATACTAAAACATGGACCGATACTCACCGTTTTCGGCACACCTCTTTATGACCCGAAAATACCTCTAGATTTCCAATTTCAGGCAAATAGGATAAAAACTTCGGATTCTAGAAGCCCAAGAAGTAAAATCGGGAGATCGGTCTATATGGGGGCCATACCAAAACATGGACCGATACTCACCATTTGTGGCACACCTCTTTATGGTCATAAAATACCTCTAGATTTCAAATTTCAGGAAAATCGGATAAAAACTACGATTTCTATAAGCCCAAGACCCCAAATCGGGAGGTCGGTTTATATGGGGACTATATCAAAACCTGGACCGATATAGCCCATCTTCGAACTCGACCTGCCTGCAGACAAAAGACGAGTTTGTGCAAAATTTCAGCACGATTGCTTCATTATTGAAGACTGTAGCGTGATTACAACAGACAGACAGACAGACAGACAGACAGACGGACAGACGGACATCGTTATATCGTCTTAGAATTTCTCCCTGATCAAGAATATATATACTTTATATAGTCGGAAATCGATATTTCGATGTGTTACAAACGGAATGACAAACTTATTATACCCCCGTCACCATTCTATGGTGGTGGGTATAAAAAGTTGAGAAATAGACATTAAGTTCTCAGTGCCAGCCATTGGGCTCCAAAGCATACTAAACAATTTTATTTTTAGCCTTAGGTTAGGTTACACATCAAAAAGAGCGTTGCCAAAAAGTAGTGAAAATGTTCTTTTTGCATCAGGAAGTGGTGCAAAATTGGCGCAGAAGCGATGATTCTAACATGGACTTGTCATAGGACTTTGTACCACTTCTTAAGGTGTGATGCGTATCCAGTGATTTGGATGTGAATAAAGAAATTTTGTGATATTTTGACGAATAAATAATTTTTAAAATTTTTTATGATTTTTAATGGATTATAATGCTTATCTGTAACGTTTGACATCAAATATTTTCTAAAATTCGCAATTTTTCTAGAAAGGATTTAGCATTTTTTCGGCAAAATTTAAATAATTTGCACTATTTTATTAACTTTCAATCTGTTTTTAACCTATTTGAAACAATAAACATTTAAATTTCCCATTAAAAATATGAAAAAAAGCGAGGTATAAACAAGTAAGTAAAGTAGAAAGTCGGGCGGGGCCGACTATATCATACCCTAAACCACACTTGCTGAATTAGTAAACATAAGCATTTGTGGGGTAACATTGATATAGGTATGGGAGATGAACCGCAGTTGCATATTTAAGAAAATTATGTTAAGGGGTATATGTTTATGGGTGTTTTGTCTCAATCTGACTATAGCTCATAGTCAGTGTTGCAGGGAAAATCTTCGGTTTACCCTATAAGGACAAAAAAAGTTCCCTACTTTCCCATACATTCCCTGCAATATTATTTGTTAAATTTTACAAAACAAAAAATTTTACAAAACAAAAATGGTTGTAAGTACTTTATTATCTTAAGACATGAATATGCAACGTATATAACTTAGAATATAAATTTGTATTACCACCACGGTTGCCACAGTTGGTAGAATTCTACCAAAAATAGTAATTTGTTTTTGTTAAATATCTATAGAAATAAAATTTTGGAAAAAGTTTCTATAAACAAATTTTTGTGAGAAATTTTTCTATAGAAATAAAATTTTGACATTAAATTTTTTGGAAATAAAATTTTGAGAAAAAATTCTATAGAATTAAAATTTTGAGAACATTTTTTATAGAAAATATTTTGAAAAAAGTTGCTATAGAAATAATATTTTGACAAAATTTTCTATAGAAATAAAATGTTGACAAAATTTTCTACAGGAATAAAGTTTTGACAAAAATTTCTATAGAAATATTTGTTTGGTAGATTTGTGGTAATTTGTGTTAATCTTCAAATTTTGTTAGATTTTTTTGGCACGAGTGGTAAATGTTGTTAAAGATCAAGCCTTGCCGGCTTTTAATTTCCTCCTCTAGAGCCACCAAAATGTAAAAATTATTACAAATTGTGTTGAGTGAAAATGTCCCTACATTGTGGCCCTTCGTCCCTACAAGACGCTATATATTAGAAAAACCCTACATATAGGGGATTTGCCCTACATCTAGCAACACTGGATGTATATTAGTTGAGATTGCACCTACGGAGTTAGTATGCCACTAATATTGAGCCCATTATTAAAAAAAGAGAAAATCGTTCAATTAGTGTGGGTAATAAATCCAAATTTGTAAAAATCGAGCAATATTCTTATGTAAGAGCTACAAGTACGTATAAATAGTACATCAAAATTTGAAATTTAAGTAACATTGGTTAATAAATAAGAGTACTATGGTCAAATTTGGGAAAATCGAGCGATGCATATTTATGGAAGCTATATCTAAATCTGAACCAATTTGCATTATATTTTGCGGGTTTGGTAAATACCACAAAAGGTTACCTTGTGAAATGAGAAATGAGGCCTGTATGGTCAAAAATAAGGTTATTATGGCCAAATTTGGCAAAATCGGGCGATACATATATATGGGAGCTATAGCTAAATCTGGACCGATTTCCATGATTTTTTGCACATACTGTTAGTACTATAGGGGACTGGATCTAGCCAACTTTGAGTAAGATCGGTTAATAAATAAGGGTTCTATGGCCAAATTTGGGAAAATCGGGCTATACATATATATGGAAGCTATACCTAAATCTGAACCGATTTCGATGTTTTTTTACACATATAGTAAGTGCTATAGAAGATTACACTTAGCCAACTTTGAGTAAGATCGGTTGATAAATAAGGGTTTTATGGCCAAATTTAGAAAAATCGGGCGGTACATATATATGGGAGCTATAGCTAAAACTGAACCAATTTCCATGTTTTTTTTCACATATAGTAAGTGCTATAGAAGATTACATTTAGCCAACTTTGAGTAAGATCGGTTGATAAATAATGGTTTTATGGCCAAATTTAGAAAAATCAGGCGATACATATATATGAGAGCTATATCTAAATCTGAACCGATTTGGATGAAATTTTGCAGACTTGAAGGGCGGTGA
Organism: Haematobia irritans; assembly: GCF_050003625.1. NCBI lineage: Eukaryota > Metazoa > Arthropoda > Insecta > Diptera > Muscidae > Haematobia > Haematobia irritans. The sequence goes on along the minus strand of NC_134397.1, from coordinate 159,373,474 downwards.
AAAAGATCACCTTTTGCCAAATTTGGTGACGATCCGTTTGAAAAAAAGCGCAACGTGACCCCATTTGTCGAAATCGGGCGAAACATATATATGGGAGCTATATCTAAATTTGATCCGATTTCTTCCAAATTCTATAGCGTTCGTCCTTGTGCCAAAAAAAACTCCCCGTACCAAATTTCACCAAAATCGGTTAATAATTGCGACCGGAATCCTGTGAACAACAAATACATGGAGAGACGGACGGACGGACACCAAGCGCTAGATCGACTCAGGAGGTGATTCTGAGTCGATCGGTATATATTTTATGGGGTCTAAAAACAATATTTCTGGTAGGCACATTTTTTGGCCGATCAAACTTATTATACCCTGACCACTATGTGGTTTAGGGTATAAAAATTTACTCAAATGAAGTTCCTGTGCAGTTAAAATAAAGAACATCTTTGGAGGACATGCTTTTAAAGTTGTGCCTTAAGAAGAACTTCCAAATTTTTTTGCTGAGTAGGTATAGTGGCAGCCTGATATTTCAGGCTCGCTTAGACTATTCAGTCCACTGTGATATCACACTGGTGAACTTCTCTCTAATCACTGGGTGCTGCCCGATTCTATGTTAAGCTCAATGACAAGAGACCTCCTTTTTATAGCCGAGTCCGAACTGCGTTCCATATTGCAGTGTAACCACTTAGAGAAGCTTTGCACCACTCAGAAATGTCACTAAAATGACTGAGGTGGGATAATCTGCCGCTGAAAAACTTTTTTGCGTTTGGTCGAAACTGGGTTTGAACCCTGTGTATACAAGGCGGGCATGCTAACCATTGCACCACGGTGGCTCCCCTCTGTTCAGAAGAGAGCGATATGTGAAAAATAAATTAGGTATTAGGAAATGTTTGTACTTCTCATAATTCAACCCTTATGAAAACTCTATGATGATCTAAGTGAAATTCTTAATTATTAAAATTTAACATTTTACTTTGAAGTCGTCCCACCCTAACATGTAATTCATACATTCACGTATAATAACATAGTTAATACATCCGTGCACATGGGAATTCATTGGTTTTATATGCAAAATAAAAATTTTCATTAAAGGAGCCTCGAAATCTGAGGTTTCAAGAATACATTTTATTTCGCAGACAAATGTGTCTTTTGTATACCGGTGGTTGAGGCAAAAAAAGTCATTGAAACGTTTTCGCCCACAAAAAAACTAAATTAATTCAGAGGGAAGGACGTGAACATTAGACGGCAGTAATGGTGATGGCGGTGGCGATGGTGGTGTTATCATTCATTACGTATCAACCCAACTAAGCATCACGAAGATCTACACTTTTAATCTGATATGGTTCGGTAAGTTTTAATTTTAAATGTGGCAAAATCGGAGGAAAATGAAATTCAACTAAAATATTAAAATATATTTTCATTTTCTTTTTTGCGATGCGTTTCTTATTAAACTTTAATGAGGATGGTGTTTCTTTTTTTTGGCTTTCTTTTTTGGTTGTTGTTGATAAAAGAGCACACCCACAAATTAATGATGCATAACAAACTGATGAGAAATGGGGAGAAATGTGAAGCTTATTTTGTTTTACTTCGGATATTAAGGAAAGCCCTTTTGGCTTTTTCATATTGCTTCAGGTTTTGTCTAAACGCGGAGGAGTTTTCCGGTGGATTTACATTTACTACATTAAGGGATACACTTGCATTTACTTTATTTATGTCAATTTTGTAAAATATAATAAATTTTGATTTTTTATAAGGCAATATTCAATTATAAAAAAAAAATAACAATTTAAAAAATATGAGATTTGGCTTTTCACATAAATATGTTTTTGTAGGATGTCGCAATTTTTAGGCTTAGATTAGAGGATTAGATTAAGTGCATCCCGGTGTAGTACATGCAAAGAAAAACAAGTATATACGGCCGTAAGTTCGGCCAGGCCGAAGCTTATGTACACGCAAAGAAATAAAACGTTTGGAAAACGTGTACCGAAAACGCTTCGAAAAGTATACACTTTTATCACCAAAAAAAATCGTTTGTTACAAAATTTTTATTTTTTCAATAAAAAAAGTTATTTTTGAACCAACAACACAGTCCATTTCGTTTATATCAAACACTGTTCTTTTCTGACTTTAGGTCTTTAATAAGACACACTTTACAGTTCATAGTAAAAATTTAATATAGTAGAATGTAATGTTGAACATTTTTTCGGAATCTGCCGACCATATCTGGAATATATGTAAAAAAAAAAACAAAAAAAAAAAACTTTGGTCGAAGCAGGGATCGAACCCACGACCCTTGGCATGCAAGTCGGATGTGCAACCACTGCTCCACGGTGCCCAACTAAATGTATTTTTCTGTTAAATAAACTTTGTTTAATCGGTTCGTGGGCGCCGCAAGCTATGCTATATAAATATAACTTATATGGGTAATTGTCTATTGATGACAATAACGGCTACATAGCTCAGTGGATAGTGTGTTGGCTTACAAATTGCATGGTCCGCGGTTCGATTCTCCGTCCAGGTGAAAGGTAAAAAAAAGATTAAAAATGTTTAAAATCGAATAATTTCTTCTACATTGTTTGTATTACAGAAACAGGTGCTAAGAACTAAAAAAACTTTGTGGAAAATTTTTTGCGTGTACCCTCCACCATGAATTGCGTAGAAACTTCTACTGAAGCCGATGGCAAGGTATCTTAAAACTTCCTAACACCGTAATATATACCACATAGTTCATACGTGGTATATATTAAACTAAAAAAGACCGATTAAATACGTATATAATTAAGTTTAATGTTTCTATAGAAATAAAATTTAGACAAAATAAAATTTTGACAACATTTTCTATAGAAGCAAAATTTTGACAAAATTTTCTATAGAAATAAAATTTTGACAAAAGTTTTCTATAGAAATAACATTTTGACAATGTTTTCTATAAAAATAAAATTTTAGTCGATTATTTTTGGCTCGAGTGGCAACCATGATTATGAACCGATATGGACCAATTTTTGTGTGATTGGGGATCGGCTATATATAACTATAGACCGATATGGACCAATTTTGGCATGGTTATTAGCGGCCTTATACTAACACCACGTTGCAAATTTCAACCGGATCGGATGAATTTTGCTCCTCCAAGAGGCTCCGGAGATCAAATCTGGGGAAGGTTTATATGGGGGCTATATATAATTATGGACCGATATGGACCAATTCTTGCGTGTTTGTTAGAGACCACATTCTAACACCATGTTCCAAATTTCAACCGGATCGGATGAATTTTGCTCTTCCAAGAGGATCCGGAGTACAAATCTGGGGATTGATTTATATGGGGGCTATATATAATTATGGACCGATATGGACAAATTCTTGAATGGTAGTTAGAGACCATATACTAACACCATGTACCGAATTTCAACCAGATCGGATGAATTTTGCTCCTCTAAGAGGCACCGGAGCTGAAATCTGGGGATCGGCTTATATGGGGGCTATATATAATTATGGGTCGATGTGGACCAATTTTTGCATGGTCATTAGAGAACATATACCAACATCAAGTACAAATTTCAGCCAGATCGGATGAAATTTACTTCTCTTAGAGGCTCCGCAAGCCAAATCGGGGGATCGGTTTATATGGGGGCTATATATAATTATGGACCGATGTGGACCAATTTTTGCATGGTTGTTAGAGACCATATACCAACACCGTGTACCAAATTACAGCCGGAGCGGATGAAATTTGCTTCTCTTTGAGGCTCCGCAAGCCAAATCTGGGGATCGGTTTATATGGGCGCTATATATAATTATGGACCGATGTGGACCAATTTTTGCATGGTTGTTAGAGACAATATACCAACACCATGTACCAAATTTCAGCAAGATCGGATGAAATTTGCTTCTCTTTTAGGCTCCGGAAGCCAAATCTGGGCATCGGTTTATATGGGGGCTATATATAATTATTGACCGATGTGGACCAATTTTTGCATCCGGATCGGATGAAATGTGCTTTTGTTAGAGGCTCTGAGAGCCAAATCTGAGGGTCCGTTTATATGGGGGCTATACGTAAAAGTGGACTGATATGTCCCATTTGCAATAGCATCCGACCTACTTCATTAACAACTATTTGTGCCAAGTTCCAAGTCGATAGCATGTTTCGTTCGGAAATTAGCGTGATTTCAACAGACGGACGGACAGACATGCTCAGATCGACTCAGAATTTCACCACGACCCAGAATATATATACTTTATGGGGTCTTAGAGCAATATTTCGATGTGTTACAAATGGAATGACAAAGTTAATATCCCCCTATCCTATGGTGGAGGGTATAAAAAACGGTTGGAAAACGTGTACCGAAAACGTTTTTCTTTTGTTAAGAGTTTTTGAATTTCTTCTAAAATTTTAAACTTTTATCACCAAAAAAGTTCGTTTGTTAAAAAATTTTTATTTTTCAATAAAAAAAGTATTTTTGAACCAACAACACAGTCCATTGACATCAAGTACTGTTCTTTTCTGACTGATTGATAATAGTATGTAATGTTGAACATCTTTTCGGAATCTTCCGAACATATCTGAAATACGAGGGCGGTTCGGAAACTTCTTACCTATCAATGAAAGAGAATAGTTAGTTTTTCAAAAATATTTTTATTTTTCAATATAATATCCTGAAACTTCAATACACTTAGTCCAACGTTTTTCTAGCAATTCTATCCCTTGATTAAAATAGTTTTCCTCAAGGTCTTCAAAATAGTGGTTTACAACTGTAATTGCATATTCCGATCTTTTTGTGCTAGGCTAAGAAGTTTCCGAACAGCCCTCGTATATTCCATATGTTTTTTTTTGCACTATATCTACCCAGCAAAAGAATTTGGAAGTTCTTCCAAAGGCACAACTTTAAAAGCACTTCCAGAAGATGCACTCCCAATGATGTTCTTTATTTTAACTACCCAGGAAGTTCTTTTAATTCAATTTTTTATAACTTGGTTTTTTCATACTTTTAATGGGTAATTTTAACTTTTTTTGTTTCAAATATGTTAAAAACGGAGTAAGAATTTATAAAATGGTACAAATCATTTAAATTTTGTCGACAAAAGAGCTAAATCCAATCTGAAAAAATTGCGAATTTTTGAAAATAGTTGATGCCAAACGTTCCACACAAGCATAAGAATGCATTAAAACTCATACAAAATTTTTAAAAATTAATAATTTTTCAAAATATCACAAAATTTCTTAATTCACATCCAAAACATTGAATTCGGATCACACCTAAAGAAGTGATGCAAATTCAGTGCAACGGCTGTTGAAATGGAGGACTTCCGTCCTATGACAAGCCCATGTTAAATTCATCGCTTCTGCGTCAATTTTGCACCACTTCCGGATCCAAAAAGAATATTTTCATTACTTTTTTGGCGATGCTTTTTTTGCTGGGTATATTATAGAGCTAGTGCAAAAAATACACATACTTGTATACAACAACAACAGAGAACCCTAGAGAAGAGAGCCAAACTGTGTTTTTTTAGCGAGGTCCACCCAGTGATGCCAATTTGGTGCTTTTAGCACCAAATTTAGTGCTTTTTGATTTCAAAAAAGCACCAAATTGCCTTTTTAGTGCCTTTTCAAAAAAAAAAAAACACACCAACTTGGTGCTTTCTGGCATTTGCATTTAGTGCTTTTGTTGCTTTTTGTCCAAGTCGAACAGTATTAAGTTTAATTGACACTTTCAAAAGCTTAAGAAACTCAACTATCGGACGAGTGACGAATTTCTGAAAATGATAAAGATGTCATTGAAACGTTTGTATTAAATTTACAAAGCACTCATATCTGAAATAAGAAATAGACTTCCTCCAAATATTAATATTTCCAAATTTAATGTCGGAAAAATGTTTTTCTCGTCTGGAAAAATATTGCGAAATTTTAAAGACATTCGAAAAACGCAAACTTTGGGATTTTCAATAACTTTTGAACCAGTCCAGGTTTAGTCATGAAATTTGTACCAATTAAATTTCTTATCAATAAAAACTATTTTTACAATTTTCCTATTATGTACCATGATGGTTCAGAAAATAGAGATTGAGAAAAAATTAAAATTGCGTGAAATTAATACACAAATGTTGGAAGTTTTTTTTTTGGTAATGCATTGAAGAACAGTGCTTTTAGCCCTTCGTGAGTTGGCAACACTGGGTCCACCTTTTGAGGTTTTCTTCTCATATCAATTCAAGAGACTACGCACACAAAGAGAGCAGTTTATATTTTATAGTTGAGAGAGAGGCTATAATATTGGCGGGAACTTTTTGTTTTGGAAAATGTGCAGAAACAAAGTCAATATATACCTAATGAAATATTGAAACTTTTTATTTCATTACTACACTTTGGTAGTAATATGTGTCGATACAAGACAATTTTCAATAGTGAACAGAATCACATCTAGTTACACATAACAATAAATACATATATGGTAAATTTGAAAATAAATTATAGATGAAATGAATAAAACACATACTCTCATTGGCTAAAGTTGATTCTGCCTTTGACCCACAATATACTAGGACACTTATACTGAAGCACTATAAATGTGAAAGTTTACTGACCGTGAACTAATCAAGCACAAAATTTATGAAAAACATTACTCTTTTTCCAAATCATCAAATTATTTCCAGACACAAAAGTTGATAATAAAAGGAATTTTCCAAACTACCGATCTCGAAAACTCAACCGTACACCGCAAGTGTAAAAGTTAAACTGAGAAAAAGAGTTGTTGGAATTTTTACTGGAGCCCCAAAAACTCTTTTTAAAATCTATGGAAGCGGATGCAAGGTCTCTTCCCTTAAAAATATAAATAAGGGAAACGGAAAATCTACAAAACGTAATTTGTAGATACTCTCATATATTGAGAGATAATTTTAAGAAGATAAAAAATTCTATAGCGAAATATCTAAATATTAAAATTGTACGTTATCGCATATATCCAACAGAGGGCCAAGACAATATCAGATAACTGAAGTAAATTCATGTGATATCTAATAACAACTCTCGTTCTTGTTAAAAGTCTAGACGAGAACATAATATCCAATACAACCACCATTTAACGGAAGCTAATTAATATGAAAATTTAGTTGTTGGTGTCTTTGCTAAAATGTCCCATTTAGATAAAAGTGTAAGATTTTAAGCGTACACATCCATACATATTATACATTTCGCTGTTGTCAATGTAATACATTGGTATTGCATATACCAACATATGCATTTCAATTTGTCCACTTCAATCATAATAGAGACAACAATGGGAGATGCGGAGAGTACTATATGTGTAACATGCAACTAGTACAAAAACACACACAAGCATACAACGCCTACAAAACATTCGAGAGAAAAGGAGAGCTAAACTTTTTGTTTTATAGAATTTCATCTTTAGATCTTCTCTTCTCTTAGCAATACAATGTACTACACACAAAGTGAGAAGTTTACATCTTATAATGAAGAGAGCCCTTAATATTGGCGGGAATTTTTGCATTGCTTTTGTATGTATAGAAAGCTTGTATGGAAAGTATGTACATATGTATGTATCGATATAAAACAATTTCAACAACGAACAAAATGACTATGACGTATAGTAACATATAACCGTAAATATAAATATGAAAATAAATTAAGGATGAAATAAATAAAATACATACCCAAATTGGCTAAACTTGTTTCTATCTTTGATGAACAATCTACTAAAACACTCATACTGTAACACTATACATGTCAAATTTTATTGACCATGATATATACAACACACAATATATTAAAAATGTTAGGCCTTTTCCAAATTATAAAACTGTTTTGCGACACATATACATAAATATCGAAATTTTTCAAACTACCGGACTCGAAAACTCAACCGTACACCGCAAGCTTAAAAATCCAACTGAGAAAAAGGGTTGTTGGAATTTTTAATGGAGCCTCAAAATCTCTTGTTAGGGAAGCGAATGTAAGAAGGTCTTCTCTTCACTTACAAAATATCAATAAGGGATACGGAAACTCTCCAAACCTTAATTTATGGATTCTCTCATTTATTGACAGATAATTGTAAAAGGGTAAAAAATTCTATAGCGAAATATCTAAATATTAAAATTGTACGTTGTCGCATATATCCAACAGGCGGCCAACAAAACATCAGATAACTGAAGTAAATTCATCTGATATCTAAAAACAACTCTCGTCGTTCGTGTTAAAATCTAGACGAGAACATAATATCCAATACAACCACCATGTCACGGTAGCTCATACATCTGCTTAGTAAGATGTCGATGTCTTGACTAGACCGTATGTCCAGGTCTCTTGGACTTGCTATTTAGATAAAAATGTGAGATTTTAAGCGCACACAATTTTTATTCCTACATTTCCATTTCAGTTTGCTCAATTCCACCGTTATAGAGACAACAGTGGGAGATGCGGAGAGTACTATGTTATATGTGCAACAAGCAACTAGTAGAAAAACACACACAAACATACAATGCCTACAAAGCATTCGAGAGAAAAGGAGAGCTAAACTTTTTGTTTTATAGAATTCCATCTTTAGATCTTCTCTTCTCTTAGCAATACAATGAACTACACACAAAGAGAGAAGCTTACATCTTATAATGAAGAGAGCCCTTAATATTAGCGGGAATTTTTTGCGTTGCTTTTGTATGTATGTATGTGTCGATATAAAAAAAATTCAACAACGAACAAAATGACTATGACGTGCAGTAACATATAACAAAAAATATAAATAAGAAAATAAATTATTGAGCTCGAGCTCGTTTTTATCAATAATTTATTAATTGGAAAAATATAAGAAAATAAACGAATGATGAAATAAATAAAACACATACCCAAATTGGCTAAACTTGTTCCTGCATTTGATCCACAATATACTAACACACTCATACTGTAACACTATACATGTGAAAGTTTATTGACCATGATATATACAACACAAAATTTATTAAAAATGTTAGGCCTTTTCCAAATTATAAAACTATTTTGCGCCACCGAACGCGAAAACTCAACCGTACACCACGAACTTATAAATCAAACTGAGAAAAAGTGTTGTTGGAAGTTTTATTGGAGTCCCAATAAAACCTTTTGTTCGAATTTAGGGAAGCGGATGCATGAAGATAGAAATAAGAGAAACAGAAACTCTCCAAAACGAGATTCGAAGATTCTTTCATAATTATCTAAAGATTGAATTTTGTGTTGTCGCCAATATGCAAAAGGGGGCCAATACGAAAACTCAACCGTACACCGCAAGCTTAAAAATCAAACTGAGAAAAAGGGTGGTTGGAATTTTTAATGGAGCCTCAAAATCTCTTGTTAGGGAAGCGAATGTAAGAAGGTCTCTTCTCCTACAAAATATGAATAAGGGATACGGAAACTCACCAAAACGTAATTTGTAGATACTCTCATATATTGAGAGATAATTTTAAGAAGATAAAAAATTCTATAGCGAAATATCTAAATATTAAAATTGTACGTTGTCGCATATATCCAACAGGGGGCCAAGACAATATCCGATAACTGAATTGAATTCATCTGATATCTAATAACAACTCTCGTCGTTCGTGTTAAAAGTCTAGATGAGAACATAATATCCAATACAACCACCATGTAATGGCAGCCAATATATCTTCTAAGTAAGATGTTGGTGTCTTGACTAGACAGAATGTCAAGGTCGCTTTGTCTTCCTATTTAGATAAAAGTTTGAGATTTTAAGCGCACACAATTTTTATTTCTACATTTCTATTTCAGTTTGCTCAATTCCACTGTTATAGAGACAACAGTGGGTGATGCGGAGAGTACTATTTTATATGTGCAACAAGCAACTAGTACAAAAACACACACAAACATACAACGACAACAAAGCATTCAAGAGAAAAGGAGAGCTAAACTTTTTGTTTTGTAGAATTTCATCTTTGGATCTTCTCTTCTCTTACCAATATAATGTACCACACACAAAAAGAGTAGTTAACATCTTATAGAGAAGAGAGCCCTTAATATTGGCGGGAATTTTTTGCGTTGCTTTGTATGTATGTATGTGTCGATATAAAACAATTTCAACAACGAACAAAATGACTATGACGTGCAGTAACATATAACAAAAAATATAAATAAGAAAATAGATTATTGAGCTCGAGCTCGTTTTTATCAATAATTTATTAATGGGAAAAATATAAGAAAATAAACTAATGATGAAATAAATGAAACACATACCCAAATTGGCTAAATTTGTTCCTGCCTTTGATCCACAATATATTAATACACTCATACTGTAACACTATACATGTGAAAGTTTATTGACCATGATGTATACAACACAAAATTTATGAAAAATGTTAGGCCTTTTCCAAATTATAAAACTATTTTGCGCCACATATAAATAAAAACATATGTATAAATATAAAAATTTTGTAAACCACCGAACGCGAAAAGTCAACCGTACACCACGAACTTATAAATCAAACTGAGAAAAAGTGTTCTTGGAAGTTTTATTGGAGCCCCAATAAAACCTTTTGTTCGAATTTAGGGAAGCGGATGCAAGAAATAAGCGAAATAAGAGAAACAGAAACCCTCCAAAACGTGATTCGAAGATTCTTTCATAATTATCTAAAGACTGAATTTTGTGTTGTCGCCAATATGCAAAAGGGGGTCAATACAATGTCAGATGACTGAACAAACTTCTTCGAATGTCTAAATCGACTGTTTAATAATTAGGACGAGAACATAATATCTAATACAACAACCATTTAACGGTAAGTAAATTGGTTACAATCCAACCAGTGTTGCCTGGTTAGGGGGTTTCCCCTCAAATTTAGGGGGTTTTTTCACGTTTAGGGGGATTTTTAGGGGTAACATTTATTTAAGGGGATTTTTGGGGGTAAAAAATTATTTCAGACCTTATAAAGTAGCAAATTCGGAACAATTCTAGCATGAGTTATGAGAAAAAAGATGCGGAAAGTCAACAAAAAGATCCTAAATACAAACAAGTATCCAATAGCATTATTTTCGTTATCTTTTTTAAACTCTTCTGTTGAAAGGGCATTTTTAATATTTCACAAAATTAAAAACAATCGTATTTTAACTTAGCAGCTGAAAGCTTTTTAAGAGTAAGCCCGCTTTTTAAATTGATATACATATTGTATTATTACATCCATAAAAAAATAATTTCCTCAGGGATGAAATTTTAAACAAACGAAAATCTCTTTTGTTTTAAAGTATTTTCTTAAATAGCAAATTTTATTTTTTTATTTACTTCAACCGAAAAAAATTTTAGCATCAAAAGAAAACTTAGTTTTTCTAAAATTTCGTTTCTCAGGAAAGAACTCTTCTTTCAGGATATATATTTGTGTTAAATTTAATTTTTAAAGTGTATCACTACAGGATTTTTTTCACGTAATTTTGGGACCACTTTTTTTACTTTTATACTCTGAAATTTTTTGGGGGTTTTTGAAAAAAGCTTAGACCAATTTAGGGGTTTTTTTCTTAAGATTTGGGGGAAGAATCAAAAATTACCTGACAACACTGAATCCAACAAACACAATGGTGAGGGTTTTTCATATGCCACATTGTTTCATTAAAGTAAATTTCAATTTCAATAAGTTGGTGCTAATTTCCCAGCAAAACAAGCGTCGCTAAACAACAGTATTGAAAATTTTCTTCTTCGAACCGGAAGTGGTGCAAAATTAGCGCAGAAGCGATGAATGTAACATGGACTTGTTATAGGACAGTTGTCCACAATTTCAACAACCTTTTCACAGAATTTGCATCACTTTTTAAAGTGTGAAGTGAGTTTTGGATAAGAATTATTAAAATTTTTATATTTTGTCAAATAAATGATTTTTATAATTTTTTTATGATTTAATCTGAAACTGCCGAACAACAATTGATTTTATGGGTTTTTATTAACTCAGTAACGACTAAGTAAAAAGATTTAAATAAAACAAGTATATACGGCCGTAAGTTCGGCCAGGCCGAATCTTATATACCCTCCACCATGGATTGCGTAGAAACTTCTACGAAAGACTGTCATCCACAATTGAATTACTTGGGTTGTGGTATCCTAAAACTTCTTAACATCGTGGACTTTTGCACGGTACGAAGAGAGCCAGAATTGAAATATTGGGGTGGCTTTTATGGGAGCTAAAATTATGAACCTGATATGGGCCAATTTTTGTGTGATTGGGGATCGATTTATCTGAGGGCTATATATAACTATAGACCGATATGGACCTAGTTAGGCATGGTTGTTAACGGCCATATACTAAAGGGTGATACGGTCAAAATTTGGTCAATATAAACTTGAGGTATTTCTTTCAATTTTGCATTTACAAAACCTGAACACCCCTCATTTTGAAGGTGTATGTGTGTAGAATGTTGCTCCTATTTTGATTTTGGAATTCACTCTTCAGTTGTCAAAATGCCGTTCAAGCAAGAAGAGCAGCGTATCAAAATTTTGCTCGCGCATCGCGAAAATCCGAGCTATTCGCACGCAAAGCTGGCAAAATCGCTAAAAGTTGCCAAATCAACCGTTACAAATGTAATTAAAGTGTTTGGGGAACGTTTGTCGACAGCCAGGAAGTCTGGATCGGGGGGAAATGGAAAACCGGAAGCCGCTGAGACGACAAAGATAGTTGCCGGTAGTTTCAAGCGAAACCCTAACCTCTCCGAGATGCTGCAAATAAGCTGGGTGTATCGTCTACAACCGTGCATTGAGCCAAAAAACGAGCCGGACTATCGACTTACAAGAAGGTAGTGAAGTTTTATACGGCAAAAGGAAGGGGAAAGGTAGCAGATATTTTCAAGCACATAAAACTGTCAAAGTTCGCAAAGAAATATCTGGTTTGGCAAGCCATCTGTACCTGTGGCTTGAAAAGCAGCATTTTCATAGCTTCCGGGACTGTCAACCAAGAAATTTACGTGAAAGAGTGTTTGAATAAACGTCTGCTGCCTTTCCTGAAGAAACACGGTTGTTCCGTACTGTTTTGGCATCTTGCCATTACGGTACAAAAGGCCATGGTGTGGTACGCCGCCAACAACGTGCAGGTGGTTCCCAAGGACAAGAACCCTCCCAACACGCCAGAGCTCAGCCCAATTGAGAAATACTGGGCTATTGTCAAGCGGAATCTAAAGAAGACCAAAAAACTGCTAAGGACGAGCAGCAGTTCAAGCCAAACTGGCTTTCTGCGGCGAAGGAGGTGGACAAGGTGGCTGTACAAAATTTGATGGCAGGTGTCAAGCGTGAGGCCCGGCAATTCGGATTTGGAAAAGCGAAAGCCTGACTGAATATTTTTCCTGAATTTTGTACTAATTGAACTTGAAACAGAAATTTAATTTGATTTTTTAAATAAACGATTTCACCGATTTACACGCGTTTTCCCTTGACCAAATTTTGACCGTATCACCCTTTAGCACAATGTCCCAAATTTCAACTGACTCGGATGAAATTTGCTTCTCTTAGAGGCTCCGCAAGCAAAATCGGAAGATCGGTTTATATGGGGGCCATATGTAATTATGGACCGATGTGGACCAATTTTTGCAAGGTTGTTGGAGACCATATACTAACATCATGTACCAAATTTCAGCCGGATCGGATGAAATTTGCTTCTCTTAGAGCATTCGCAAGCCAAATTTGGGGGTCCGTTTATGGGGGCTATACGAAAAAGTGGACCGATATAGCCCATTTGCAATACTATCCGACCTACATCAATAACAACTACTTGGGCCAAGTTTCAAGTCGATAGCTTGTTTCATTCGGAAGTTAGCGTGACTTTAACAGACGGACGGACGGACATGCTCAGATCGACTCAGAATGTCAACACGACCCAGAATGTATATACTTTATGGGGTATTAGAACAATATTTCGATGTGTTACAAACGGAATGACAAAGTTAATATATCCCCATCCTATGGTGGAGGGTATAAAAAGCCACAATTTTAACAAATTGGAATTATTTTGCCGGGATCCGGAAAAATCCCGAGATTCAAAATAAAAAATCCCGGATGACATCCCTAATTCTAACGATTATCTGAAACGTTTGAACTCCACTTTTCCCAAAAATTCGCAATTTTTCTAGAATGGAATGGTATTTTTTTTTTTTGACAAATTTAAATAATTTGTACATTTTTGTTAATTCGTACTCTGCTTTTAACCCACCTAAAACAAAAAAGTTAAAATTACCTATTATGAAAAAAGCTAGATATAAAAAAATCGAGTTAAAAGAATTTCCTGTGTAGTTAAAACAAAAAACATCTTTGGAAGTGCTTTTAAAATTGTGCCTTTAGAACAATTTCAACGTTTTTTTTTTTGCTGGGTTTATTAAAAAGATTCTACTAATGTGTTTCATTCTGCTGTGGTCTGTTTTTTTTTTTTTTGGTTGAGAACGCGATTTTGCTGAAAACTTTATAACAAAATTAATTGACCCAATTAATATTTTGTTATTAAAATTGCTTTAATCACGAAAAATGAATCAATCATATTTTGCAAATATTATTGCTTACAAATATTAATTGCTATACAATTTCATTTGATCAAGCTATATTTGCTTGTCAATAGTTGGCAACACTGACGATATCTTACGATCAAAGACACACACCATCTTGTTTATAGCTAACACTCTTACCGGTAGGTGGCTATCGTATTGTTGTTATCTATACACATTATTTCAGACAACGAATCATTTTGAATTTATCTTTACAGAGGTAATTATCCAAAAGAGAGCTTCATCGATTTTAAACGTGAGAAATCTCCGTATCCTTCTCTTTGATAGTAATGGAGAGATTTTTTTTTCACTAGCTGCATTTGGTTACCCATTAGTTGTTGTGAAATTATCAAAATGAAGCTCTGTTAGTACGGTTTTAATAGTTGCGGTGTACAGTTAGGTGTAGTGTTGTGATTGCTAAAATAGTTTTATTTTATGCTCCTTTTATATTGTATGTACAGAAAGATTTCTTAGTGTTTTTAATGTAATTGTGAAACAAGTTGTGTGGTTTTTATTTAAAAGTAACGCAGATGCAACGAATAAAGCTGTCTTATGTATGGTAAGTTTTTGTTTTTTTGTATGTTTTGTTTGTGTTGCCTTTTGGGTTATGATTTTGCTCACATAAAGCTCTTCTCATAATTGTATGTACATATCGACAATGTGCATGAATTTGTGTTAGTCAATGACAACCACAAACAAATCCAATAATGATAATAACGCTATTCTATTAAAATCAGAGTATTTACTGTACCAATCTGTTTACTGATTTCTTCGCGGAGAAAGTTTGAAGAAGAGAAGATCTATGAAGACGAGGAAAGTATAAATTATATATACATAAAAAAAGTCAGTTGTAAAACTGATGCTAAAACTAATTTATATTTATTGCAAAAAAAATTATTTTGTTTTAGTTTATTTTTAAAATTTCATAAGAAATTTTCCACAGCCCAACGAATTTTCTTTTATTCCATGTACATATGTCTCAAACATTTTATAAACCACATCCCAATAAAATTTCAATGACATACAAATAAGTTCAATGCTAACTAAAGCAGAAAAAGTTTTTCGTACACTTCTCAAAACAAGTAAGCAATGTCTAAAGTCGGGCGGGGCCGACTATATTATACCCTGCACCACTTTGTAGATTTAAATTTTCCATACCATAGCACATCCGTCAAATGTGTTGGGGGCTATATATAAAGGTTTGTCCCAAATACAAACATTTAAATATCACTCGATCTGGACAGAATTTGATCACTGGACAGAATCATATCACATCCGTCAAATGTGTTGGGTGCTATATATAAAGGTTTGTCCCAAATACATACATTTAAATATCACTCGATTTGGACAGAAATTCATAGACTTTTACAAAATCTACACTAATAGAAAAAATTACGTTGCATTGTCGTGAACGGACGGTGACAAAATGAAACGGAAACGTTCACAAAAAATCAAAACGGAATGTTCACAATTTCGTCCACGGGCGTTCACGATTTCATGAACGGCATTCGTTTTTCTTTGGACATGATAAGTCTTAAAATAATCGTTAGACGTTATTATGGCAACTCCTCGGTGGTGCAATGTGCTAAGGCGACTGCTAACGCGTATGGTGCAGAAAACACAGGTTCGAGTCACGCTAGCGGAAATCTTTTTTTAATTTTGTTTATAAAGTCGTAACCATAACGTTTCAGATCATGAACGCTGGTTGTTGTTTTGACAACGCATGGTGTCATTTTATCGTTGTCAGATTGACACCGCCTGTTCTCAGTTTGACACCACATGTGTGTTGATTCACTTTCATGAACGAATCGTTTTGAAATGAGCACGCCGTGCATGATTTTTTCTATGGGTGTATAGACTCAAAATTTAAGTTGGCTAATGCTCTAGGGTGGAACACAATTTTAGTAAAAACAAGTAAGGAAAGTCTAAAGTCGGGCGGGGCCGACTATATTATACCCTGCACCACTTTGTATATCTAAATTTTCGATACCATATCACATTCATCAAATGTGTTGGGTGCTATATATAAAGGTTTGTCCCAAATACATAAATTTAAATATCACTCGATCTGGACAGAATTTGATAGACTTCTACAAAATCTATAGACTCAAAATATAAGTCGGCTAATGCACTAGGGTGGAACACAGTAAAAAAATATGGGAAACATTTAAATCTGAAGCAATTTTAAGGAAACTTCGCAAAAGTTTATTTATGATTTATCGCTCGTTATATATGTATTAGAACTTTAGGAAAATTAGAGTCATTTTTACAACTTTTCGACTAAGCAGTGGCGATTTTACAAGGAAAATGTTGGTATTTTGACCATTTTTGTCGAAATCAGAAAAACATATATATGGGAGCTATATATAAATCTGAACCGATTTCAACCAAATTTGGCACGCATATCTACAATGCTAATTCTACTCCCTGTGCAACATTTCAACTAAATCGGAACAATGCCAATTCTACTCCCTGTGCAAAAATTTCAACTAATACCCCCATCCTATGCTGGAGGGTATACAAATTAATAATTTTTGTTAATTGGATGAATTAATTTTTTAATTGACACTATCATTTCTATTATTGAAGACATTTCAATTAATTCGACAATTCAATTAATTAATTGGATCAATTAATTTCGAGATTGAAGATAAAAAATATTTTTTTTGTGTGTGTGTAAGGTGTGTTCCGAATTCAGTGTTTTGGATGTGAATTAAAAAATTTTGTAATATTTTGTAATATTTTGCCAAATAAATAATTTTTTATACCCTCCACCATAGGATGGGGGTATATTAACTTTGTCATTCCGTTTGTAACACATCGAAATATTGCTCTAAGACCCCACAAAGTATATATATTCTGGGTCGTGATGAAATTCTGAGTCAATCTGAGCATGTCCGTCCGTCCGTCTGTTGAAATCACGCTAACTTCCGAACGATACAAGCTATCGACTTGAAACTTGGCACAAGTAGTTGTTATTGATGTAGGTCGGATGGTATTGCAAATGGGCCATATCGGTCCACTTTTACGTATAGCCCCCATATAAACGGACCCCAAAATTTGGCTTTCAGACCCTCTAAGAGAAGCAAATTTCATCCGATCAGGCTGAAATTTGGTACATAGTGTTACTATACGGTCTCCAACAACCATGCAAAAATTGGTCCATATCGGTCCACTTTTACGTATAGCCCCCATATAAACGGACCCCCAAATTTGGCTTGCGATTGCTCTAAGAGAGGCAAATTTCATCCGATCCGGCTGAAATTTGGTACATGATGTTAGTATAAGGTCTCTAACAACCAAGCAAAAATTGGTCCACATCTGTCCATAATTATATAAAGCCCCCATATAAACCGATCCCCCGATTTGGCTTGCGGAGCCTCTAAGAGAAGCAAATTTCATCCGACACCGGAAATTTGGTACATGGTGTTGGTATATGTTCTCTAATGACCATGCAAAAATTGGTCCACATTGACCCATAATTACATATAGCCCCCATATAAGCCGATCCCCAGATTTGACCTCCGGAGCCTCTTAGAGGAGCAAAATTCATCCGATCCGGTTGAAATTTGGAACATGGTGTTAGTCTAAGGCCGCTAATAACCATGCCAAAATAGGCCCATATCGGTCTATAGTTATATATAGCCGATCCCAAATCACACAAAAATTGGTCCATATCGGTTCATAATCATGGTTGCCACTCGAGTAAAAAATAATCTACCAAAATTTTATTTTTATAGAAAACATTGTCAAAATGTGATTTCTATAGAAGATTTTGTCAAAATTTTATTTCTTATTTTTCATAGTTTCGGCTATAGGACCTATAGCCGAAACTATGAAAAATAATTCTTAAAGATAAATAAAAAGGTCAACGATAATTATCCAGAAAAATTTTATTTCTTTAGAAAATTTTGTCAAAATTTTATTTCTATAGAAAATTTTGTCAAAATTTTATTTCTATAGAAAATTTTTTCCAAATTTTATTTCTATAGAAAATTTTGTCAAAATTCTACTTCTATAGAAAATGTTGTCAAAATTTTATTTCTATAGAAACTTTAAACTTAATTATATACATACTTTAATATATACCACGTATGGACTATGTTATATTACGTTGTTAGGAAGTTTTATGATACCTTGCCATCGGCTTCAGTAGACGTTTCTACGCAATCCATGGTGGAGGGTGCATAAGCTTCGGCCTGGCCGAACTTACGGCCGTATATACTTGTTTTAATTTTTTATGATTCTTAATGCATTCGAATGCTTGTCTGAAATGTTTCATCTCAAATATTTTCAAAAATTCGCAATTTTTCTAGATTAGGATTAAGCTTACTCTGATTTTAACCTATGTGAGACAAAAAATTTAAAATTAAACGAATGGACATTAATTTTCGAATAAAAAGAATATTTTTATTACAAAAATAAAATTTTTTTGACAATAAATGTTAGCGTTTACTTGTTTTCCAACCGTGTTTTTTTTCTTTGCGTGTATTATTGATGGATTCGGCTGCATTTTTGTCATATTCGTTTCAGATAAACTGAAACGTAAATGGCTTCTAAGTGCACAATCAGATGTCAAAGCAATCAACAGGGTAGCAGATATGTAATGCAACAAAGTAAAGCGCTTTTTATTTTTGTCATTCTTTTTTTTTTAATTTATCGTTCAAAAGCAAAAAATGTCGGATCACTTAACTATAAGGACAAAATGACTTCATTGATTCGTTCGCACAAGGAAAAAAAAATTATATCAGAGAAATTCGTCTTCTATGCTAAGGAAAATTCGCATTTGCAGTTTAAGAACAAAAAGTATGCGGCATCACCAAAATATTTTTCTCAGTGTACTGTATATCATGTAGTTTTCATTTCTCGTTTGCAGTGTGAACAGGGTAATACGTACTTTTACTCTACCATATATATCACTTCTTTGTCACAACAAGTGACGAACAGTTATTTGTTAAAGGACAAAAAAAAACTTTAACAAAATTGTTAGATCCATCCGCTCAAACTCATTTCAAATGCACAATCACACTCATATGATTTTTTCGCGTAAATCACTATCCACACTATCCAAAATGAAAAGACAAATTTCCCATGAGCTACTAAGCTTCAAAAGAGCAGCAGGTACTGATGGTTCAAATGAATCGCTTTCTATTCGATCTAAGCTAGAAGTCAATTGCTTCTTTTTGGAAAACTCAATTTGTCCACATTGTGACACATATGAGAAGGAAGCATCATCTTCATATTCCCTATTCGAGTTTATTGTATGTTACAAATACCCAGCTGAGTTCCATCAATTTTACATGAGGGCACTTTCAACTCTTCCATTCGTCATGCCTTGATATGGGAATACTTGAGTTGGCTAAAAATGAAAATGTTCTTGAAGCAAAAACTGTATTTGGCCATCATACGTCGTGCATAGAAACTCTGATGAAATTCATTTCCCTTTGTTGACGTTACAGATGGGGGAGGATTTTCAGGAATAGAATACGTGAATCTTTTACTTCTTGTATACCCAGATATTTTCAACAACAACATTTCTAACTACAATGTTGCATTCCAGTTTAAATTAAAGTTTCATGTACATTTGACAATGGTATATGCTGGAATTGAATCGCATTAAAGAATGTTTCGTTACGAGATTACTATAATTTGAGAGGAGATAGGTTTCCGAGGAGTGCTGATAAACATTAATGGGCGTGCATAACATTATGCTTGGATGGACTTGGATTATATTGATATGAATGATTTGGTTAACTTGGAATGTTATAATCAAACATTTCCGGAAGTCGACAATAATTCGGCAAAATGATAACTATTGCAGTTCGTCTGATATACATTGCAATCAGTCCCTAATCGCTTGACTCACTGCTGATAGACATTCATTTTATTCTATACAAGTTTTGATCCATTGCATTAGGGAATAAGAGTATTCATTATGGAATTCAAGTGTGATAATGCAACTGTTTTATATTTGTCTGGAAAATCACAAGTGGCTATCATTAGAGCCTCCAGCATTTACATGTGATACCGGCAGAGTTGCCTCGAGCCCAAACAGTAGACGAAAACAAATGCCGTACGGAAATAGAGCAACCACAGGACCGTTACATGACTAATCGCTGGTGTGTCCTAGTTCTGGTCACCTTACTAGTCACCTTAACATGGAATTTCCATTGATGGGGTACATTTAGGACTCGGCTTATAATCATTACAAAGACCACGTCCTGGGACAATTTAGTAAGACTATCCCAAAGACATCCATCTTCGATCCATCGTTGTAGATGTGAAAGACCCAAACACCGACATCCTATTGCGATTAGCGGACTACAGCACAATACTGCAGGCAGAAAAGCGTGAACTGGCGATAAGAGCTAGGACACATAGGGAAGTGAACTTTGAGAATGCAAAGCCAATAGAGGCAACGCGGACCGAGTTGGATAAAAGGGCACAGCAGACACATAAAGTGATGTGGACCAATGCAATGGTTGGAAGGGTGACAAAAATACTAAAGGGTGACTCAGATAAGAAAAAGACTGTAGAACAACTCAAGGATAATAGGACGATATTCAAGGGGACCGTCAGAATAATGACGAGTCACCTACGGTACTGGGCGTATATGAGGATGACCCAGACACCGAGATCCAAATTACCGGATCACATCACAATACTGCAGGCCGAAGTGCATGAACTGAAGATAAGAACTAGGACAGAAAGGGAAGTGATATTAGATTAGAGAACGCAAAGGCAATAGAGGCCACGCGGGTCGAGTTTGATGAATGTGCTCGGGAGATACATAAAGCGAAGCGGACCAATGAAACGGTCGGAAGGGCGATGAAAATACTATGTGATGATCCAGATTAGAAAAAGAATGGAGAATTACTAAAGGATAGTAGGACGACAGTGAGGAGGGCACCTAGAATTGAGAACACATCTGTGACGAAAAGGAGAATCATTGGATGGTGCATCTAGACCGTATTTTGATGATGATGAGACCCTGGAACACTATCTTTGCCACTGTACTGCATTTTCTAGGCAAAGAGGTAATCATATCGGTGAAGAGGTGATTCGGGATTTGAGACAGGGAAACTTGGAAACAGGAATTGTAAACATATTCGGGAATTCGTTAGAGACACAAAGAGTTCCCGGAATAAAAGATGGGTACAATGGAAAGAAGAAGTAGAGCACATGGGTTAGCTTTATGTTAGCATACATTAGACAGGGCGACCTAAATCCTCTTTTCAACCTAACCTATCCCATAGACATGTGCTCATGAACCAGTCTGGTTCGAACTCTAAGGAATTTCTTTTTATACCCTCCATCATAGGATGGGGGTATATTAACTTTGTCATTCCGTTTGCAACACATCGAAATATTGCTCTAAGACCCCATAAAGTATATATATTCTGGGTCGTGGTGAAATTCTGAGTCGATCTAAGCATGTCCGTCCGAACGAAACAAGCTATCGACTTGAAACTTGGCACAAGTAGTTGTTATCGATGTAGGTCGGATGGTATTGAAAATGGGCCATATCGGTCCACTTTTACGTATAGCCCCCATATAAAGGGACCCTCAGATTTGGCTTGTGGAGCCTCTAACAGAAGCATATTTCATCCGATCCGGCTGAAATTTGGTATATGGTGTTGGTATATGGTCTCTAACAACCATGCAAAAATTAGTCCACATCGGTCCATAAATATATATAGCCCCCATATAAACCGATCCCCAGATTTGGCTTGCGGAGCCTAAAAGAGAAGCAAATTTCATCCGATCCGGCTGAAATTCGGTACATGGTGTTGGCATATGGTCTCTAACAATCATGCAAAAATTGGTTCACATCGGTCCATAATTATATATAGCCCCCATATAAACCGATCCCCAGATTTGGCTTGCGGAGCCTCAAAGAGAAGCAAATTTCATCCGATCCGGCTGAAATTTGGTACAAGATGTTGGTATATGGTCTCTAACAACCATGCAAAAATTGTTCCACATCGGTCCATATAAACCGATCCCCAGATTTGGGTTGCGGAGCCTCAAAGAGAAGCAAATTTCATCCGATCCGGTTGTAATTTGGAACATGATGTTAGCATATGATCTTTAACAACCGTGCCAGAATTGGTCCATATCGGTCCATAATTATATATAGTCCCCATATAAAACATTCTCCAGATTTGACCTCCGGAGCCTCTTGGAGGAGCAAAATTCATCCGATCCAGTTCAAATTAGGAACGTGGTGTTAGTATATGGTCGCTAACAACCATACCAAAATTGGTCCAATCACACAAAAATTGGTCCATATCGGTTCATAATCATGGTTGCCACTAGAGCCAAAAATAATCTACCAAAATTTTATTTCTATAGAAAATTTGTCAAAATTTTATTTCTATAGAAAATTTTGTCAAAATTTTATTTCTAGAGAAAATTTTGTTAAAATTTTATTCGGTTCGTAATAAAATTTTCATCATTGTCAAAATTTTATTTCTATAGAAAATTTTGTCAAAATTTTATTTCTATAGAAAATTTTGTTCAAATTTTATTCGGTTCATAATCATGGTTGCCACTCGAGCCAAAAATAATCTACCAAGATTTTATTTCTATAGAAAATTTTGTCAAAAGTTTATTTCTATAGAAAATTTTGTTAAAATTTTATTTCTGTAGAAATTTCTTTCTATAGAAAATTTTGTCAAAATTTTTATTTCTATAGAAAATTTTGTGAAAATTTTATTTCTATAGAAAATTTTGTTAAAATTTTATTTCTGTAGAAAATTTTGTCAAAATTTTATGTCTACTTTGTCAAACTGAATTATATACGTATTGGATCGATCTTTTTTTGATTTAATATATACCACGTATGGACTTACATACAATTTAGAAGATGGTGTTAGGAAGTTTTAAGATACCTTGCCATCGGCAAGCGTTACCGCAACTTAAGTAATTCGATTGTGGGTGGCAGTGTTTAGATGAAGTTTCTACGCAATCCATGATGGAGGGTACATAAGCTTCGGCCTGGCCGAACTTACTGCCGTATATACTTGTTTAGCATTCGATTCGCACCAGAAAGGAAAAACTTTTGGATTATATTGAACAATAGGTCATATTTGTAAATATGTAAATGTATAGATCCACTACGATTTTAATATCAAGAGAGTATAGAAATCTATACATTATACAAAAATTGCGGTAAACTGGAGCATTGGTCCCAGTCCTGTGATAGGTTCGTTAGTGGTAATGTGTACCAATTTCCGTAGGGCGGTAATAACACCTGAAATGATGCGAAATGTGAAAGGAAAATTTTGCGAAGGCGGATGCAACACATATTGAAAAATGAGCTTTGACTAAAGCTATTAAAGTTTAGAGCTGGACTAAAGCTATTGAAGCACGAGCTCAGCGATGCACAAAAAAATAGGCTGGAAAATCCAATGAACTGTTTCGCTTACATGAAAGTTGCCCCTTACCCGTTTTGTCCGATATGAAGTCATTCCAAATTAGCAGTTTTTGAACAAATAAAATGATCTGGCTTACTTGCCTGAGAGGTCAGCTGAAAATTTCGATTGGCCACCAGAACTCAAGCGCCGCAGATGGTAATGGTGGGTTAAAAAAATGCCGAATATTGTCAAAAAAATGTGCTACAGAAAGTATTGAAGGACTGGGCAGACAAACAGATCATGGATATTACAACAGGACTCAGAATGGCTTGAAAAGGAGTTTCCTCGTTTTATTTCTACCGCACAATGACGACACAAAATATTCGGATCACAATCCGCTGGACTTTTACCATTGGGCATTTTGACACAAAAAAATACCAAAGTATAGATCATCTCAAGACGGGCTTTGCCGGGAATGGGTCACAATACCGTATGACCACTTTTGCGCAGTGTTTTTATACCCACCACCATAGAATGGTGACGGGGGTATAATAAGTTTGTCATTCCGTTTGTAACACATCGAAATATCGATTTCCGACTATATAAAGTATATATATTGTTGATCAGGGAGAAATTCTAAGACGATATAAGCATGTCCGTCTGTCTGTCTGTTGTAATCACGCTACAGCCTTCACTAATGGCGCTATCGTCCTGAGATTTGGCACAGATTCGTCTTTTGTATGCAGGCAGGTCAAGTTCGAAGATGGGCTATATCAATCCAAGTTTTTGGGGTTATAAAAACTGTACTTCTAGAGGTTTTTCGAACCATAAAGAGGTGTGCCAAAAATGGTGAGCATCGGTCCATGTTTTGGTATGGACCCCATATAAACCGATCTCCCGATATAGGGTCTTGGACTTACAGAAACCGTAGTTTTTATCCAATTTGCCTGAAATTGGAAATCTAGAGGTACTCTAGGACCCTAAAGACGTGTGGCGAAAATGTTGAGTACCGGTCCATGTTTTGATATAGGCACCATATAGACCGATCTACCGATTTTACTTCTTGGGCCTCTAGAATCCGTACTTTTTATCCCATTTGCCTGAAATTTGAAATCTAGAGGTATTCTGGGACCATCAAGATGTGTGTCGAAAATGGTGAGTACCGGTCCATGTTTTGATATAGCCACCATATAGACCGATCTCCCGAGTTTATAAGGTGGATATATCAATATCAGTACCGATACACAATATATTCGGAATACCTATTAATGATCCTAAACAACTTCTAGATTTTATATTTGAGGTAAATTTGATAAAAACTACGGTTTCTAGAAACTCAAGAAGTAAAATCGGGAGATCGGTCTATATGGGGGCTATACTTAATCATAGACCGATACACACTATTTTCGGCACACCTATTTATAGTTCTAAAATACCTCTAAGTTTCCAATTTCACACAAATCGGATAAAAACTACGGATTCTAGAAGCCCAAGACGTAAAATCGGGAGATCGGTATATATGGCGGCTATACCTAAACATGGACCGATACACACCATTTTCGACAAATCTATTTGTGGTCCTAAAATACCTCTAGATTTCCAATTTTAGGAAAATCGAATAAAAACTACGGTTTCTAGAAGCTCAAGACCCCAAATCGGGGGATCGGTTTATATGGGAGCTATATCAAAAGCGATATAGCCCATCCTCGGACTTGGCCTGCGTGCAGACAAAAGATGAATCCGTGCCAAATTTCAGGACGATAGCGCCATTATTGAAGACTGTAGCGTGATTACAACAGACAGACAGACGTGGAAGTGAGAAAGATGTGAGGGAATATGCAATTAGCCAGAAAAATAAAAAAATATTGAATTGAAAATTTAATTTTCTTCCAAGCAAACTTTGGGTGTAAAAATTATATGTTTGGAACTCAAATATTTTTAAGTGCAAGCATATAATGTTCATAAACTAGCATAACATGTTTGGGACATATATGTTAATATGTTAGAGCATTTTATGTTTGGGACATAAAATGCTTGTAAATATAAAATGCTTGGATGCAAACATATATTAATTTCGAAATAGCCTATAAACATATATGTGTTTAGGAAGAGAGACCTACAGAGTGTGCTGCAAGTTGGAATGGATGGAAGTAACCAATTGGCGCCTTAAAAATATATCCACACAAAGAAAGTTTCATTAATTTTGTTTACCAGTGTATGCCCAAGTTGAAACATAATATGTTTGAATAACACAAACAATATTTTATTTGGACCAATCCTGAAAATATATATGCTTGAAGCAAAATGTGTTTGGGGCATATGTTATAGAAGCGATTTTTTTGACGGTGTAGAATCTCTTAACTATTATGACAAACCGACTTCGTTGAAAAGTTGATTGACCAAGGACAAAAAATACTTTAAATCAGAGAAATAACTCGTATTCGTATTTTAAGGACAAGAAATCTCTGGCCTCATTACAGTACTTTTTTCAGTGCACGATGTTCGTTTGTCTAAATTTTGCTTAGGAAAACAATTTTTGGTGAAATTGTTTCTTCTGTATACCTAAGGAAAACCAGCCGTCAAGAATTGTTATGCTAAGTGCAGACGTGCTGAAATATGCAACGAAGAAAATAAATACAGCGAACGCCCAGACAAATTGCCGCAGATGAAAATGTAAAAAAACCACGCAATGATTGTTGGCAAACACTTCGGCCATCCTTATTGGCCAAATTTGCTCGCCGTATTGGAACACAACAATATTCGCGTGGGTAATTCATTTTAATTTCACTAAAAGTTCGCACAAAATTTTTCTTATCAAATTAATCAATCATTGAACTCTTAAATTCAAGCTAAAGAAATTCGACTAACGCAGGTCATTAAGTAAAAACGATGAATATTTTGTTTTACAATTCATTGAGTTGAAGTTATTCGAAGGTAATACATTATACCAATTCCCAAGATATGGCCATTGGCCTTTCATGTAAATGATTTATCGGTCACCAGCATCTAAATGTCTAGTAAAACAGTCGAAATGAAATGTAATGCCATCAAAATACTTTGATTTATTCTTGGCAACATTTTGAGTGCAAAGTACTTTATTGGGTTTCACGCAAATATTGAAAAATATTTCTTGGAACTTATACTGGCACGTTTTACCTTCGAACAATAAATAAATTCACTTAAAAATAAAGTTAGGAATTTAGTTTTATATTTTCGAATTTAAAGCAATTCTATGCCTTAAATTGTAGTTGTGCATTTTGGGATTAATTGGGTGAGCCAATGCCTCTAAAAACTAAAAGAACTCCTTGCAAGTGTTTTTTTTTTATGAAAGTCACTTTTACAGATTTAATTTGGCTTTGATTAAAAAATCGTCTTACAAGTTTTATATTTTTTTAGATATGTTCAAAGGATATTTTCAGATTTTTTTCTTAAATTCTGAATTTTTAAAATGGTTTCCAACAAAAGGTGCTATTTTTAATCATGCGATATTTCGGTACACTCCCTCTACTCGTATTTTACTATTTCACTAAAGCCGATTTGACTGTATTTTAGTTCACGGAATTATTATGTTTGGAGAAAGTTTCCTTTACTCTAACAATTTTTTACGTACGTTAGTTAAATTAACTAAAAAATGGGAAATAAATTTTTGGAAAAATCTGTATAGAAATTATATTTTGACAAAATTTCTTAAAGACATAAAATGTTGACAAAATTTTCGATAGAAATAAAATTTTGGCAAAAATTTCTATGGCAATAAAATGTTGGTAGATTATTTTTGGCTCGAAGGCAATCGTGATTTTTTCTGTGATTGGGGATCGGTTTATTTGGGGGCTATATATAATATAGATCGATACGGACCAATTTTGGCATGGTTGTTATCGGCCATACACTAGCGAAACATAAAAAATTTCAACCGGATCGGATAAATTTTGCTCCTCCAAGAGGCTCCGGAGGTCAAATCTGGGGTTCGGTTTATATAAGGGCCATATATAATTATGGACCGATAAGGACCAATTGTGGTGCTTGTTAGAGAATATATAGTAACACAACGTACCAAATTTCAACCGAATTGAATGAAATTTGCTTCTCTTAGAGGTTCCGCAAGTCAAATCTGGGGATCGGTTTATATGGGGGCTACATATAATTATGAACCGATGTGGACCAATTTTTGTATGGTTGTTAGAGACTACATACCAACGCCAGTACCAAATTTCAGCCGGATCGGATGAAATTTGCTTCTCTTTGAGGTTCCGCAAGCCAAATCTTGGGATCGGTTTATATGCACTCAAAAAAAGTTTACTTGGATCCCAAGATTTTGACCTTCCTTCAAGGATTTTGTTATTGATTCCGAGCCAAAGCTGCGGGTTCTTTAAAATAAGGAAATTTTTTGCGACATATCTGGCTTTAAATCTATGATCTATAAAATTAAAATTAGGATACAGATCTCATTTATCAATTTTTCATTCTATTTTCCCGGTATATTAATAAATCTATTCATGTACAAAAAAATGCCAGTTTAAAAATCCAAATTAGGACGAATACTTCGAAGTAAAAAATATTTTCTTAATTTCAAAAAAAAAAAAAAACGTTAAACCAAAGATGCTAAATCCTCAAAATAAGTCTTTGTCTATATTTGAAGCGTTTTTACCTTAAATCCAAAGATTCAATATTTCAGCTAATTTAAGGACGATTTCTTTAAATCAAAATTGTGTTTCTTTATTTTAAAAAAAATTGTTTAAAGACATGAAACTTTAACGAAGGGACGCAAATTTTCAAAATGTGTGTCCTAAATTTTAATGACAAAAAATTTTTGAAGCAAAGATTATAAACTTTCTTTTATTTAAAATTTAACTTTTTTAAAGAAATTTGTTCTTAGTAGTGTGTAAATTGTGCATCATAAAATTGAGGCTGCGTAATCTTTAATATCACGTAAATATTTTTTTTTTCAGTGTGGGGGCTACATATGATCATGAACCGATATACCGATATACATACCAACACCACGTACCAAATTTCAACCGAATCGGATGAAATTTTCTTCTCTTAGAAGCTCCGGAGGTCAAATCTGGGGATCGGTTAATATGGGGGCTATATATAATTATGGACCGATGTGGACCAATTTTTGCATGGTTGTTAGAGACCATATACCAACACCATGTACCAAATTTCAGCCGGATGAAATTTGCTTTTCTTTAAGGCTCCGCAAACCAAATCTGGGGATTCGTTTATATGGGGGCTATATGTAAAAGTGAAATACCATCCGTCCTACATCAACAACAACTACTTGTGCCAAGTTTCAAGTCGATAGCTTGTTTCGTTCGGAAGTTAGCGTGATTTCAACAGACGGACGGACGAACATGCTTAGATTGACTTAGAATTTCACCACGACCCAGAATATATATACTTAGAGCGATATTTCGATGTGTTATAAACGGAATGACAAAGTTAATATACCCCCATCCTATGAGTGAGGATATAAAAAAATTAAATATGTCTAGTAAATTTTCTTGAATTTGTCGAAAAACATTTACTTATTTTTGTGATATCGGCGTGATATCAGCGTTTGTAATACTGTTTGGTTAAAATTTTCTAAAAATAATCGAAATTTTCTAAAATTAGCCAAAATTTTTCTTCCTGGTGGGATCACTGTTTTTATACCCACCACCATAGAATGGTGACGGGGGTATAATAAGTTTGTCATTCCGTTTGTAACACATCGAAATATCGATTTCCGACTATATAATGTATATATATTGTTGATCAGGGAGTAATTCTAAGACGATATAACGATGTCCGTCTGTCTGTCTGTTGTAATCACGCTACAGTCTTCAATAATGAAGCAATCGTACTGAAATTTTGCACAAACTCGTCTTTTGTCTGCAGGCAGGTCAAGTTCGAAGATGGGCTATATTGGTCCAGGTTTTGATATAGTCCCCATATAAACCGACCTCCCGATTTGGGGTCTTGGGCTTATAGAAATCGTAGTTTTTATCCAATTTGCCTGAAATTTGAAACCTAGAGGTATTTTATGATCATAAAGAGGTGTGCCAAAAATGGTGATTATCGGTCCATGTTTTGGTATAGCCCCCATATAAACCGATCTCCCGATTTTACTTCTTGGGCTTATAGAAACCGAAGTTTTTATTCAATTTACCTGAAATTGGAAATCTAGAGGTATTGTAGGACCACAAATACGTGTGCCAAAAATTGTGAGTATCGATCCATATTTTGGTATAGCCCCCATATAGATCGATCTCCCGATTTTACTTCTTGGGATTATAGAAACCGCAGTTTTTATTCAATTTACCTGAAATTGGAAATCTAGAGGTATTGTAGGACCACAAATACGTGCGACCTCCCGATTTGGGGTCTTGGGCTTATAGAAACCGTAGTTTTTATCCAATTTGTCTGAAATTGGAAATCTAGAGGTATTTTAGGACCATAAAGAGGTGTGCCGAAAATGGTGAGTATCGGTCCATATTTTGGTATAGCCCCCATATAGACCGATTTCAAGATTTTACTTCTTGGGCTTCTGGAATCCGAAGTTTTTATCCCATTTGCCTGAAATTGGAAATCTAGAGGTATTTTCGGGTCATAAAAAGGTGTGCCGAAAACGGTGAGTATCGGTCCATATTTTAGTATAGCCCCCCATAAGAACGATCGCCCGATTTAACTCCTTGAGTTTCTAGAAACCGTAGTTTTTATCTGATTTGCCTGAAATTGTAAATATTCTGGTATTTTAGGCTCACAAAAACGTGTATCGGATTAAGTTTTTATATATCAATATGGTAATGCCTCCATATAGACCGACTTCACTTCTTGAGGGTGTAGAAGGCGCACTGATCATGAAAATTGCTTGAAACTCAATGTAAAATTTCCAGATTTTACTTCTACAGATTTAAGATTTCAAATCAAGACTTTATTTTATAATTTTCTTGCACACTTACAAGAGATGTTAATGATTCCTTTAAAACTCAAACAAAAATGGTTCTTATAAATCCAGAATCTGATATAGTCCTCATAGGTGAAATCTTTAAATTTATCTTCGGGTATATCCTCAAGTCCTCAAGCCCTCCTGAAATTTCAAAGGAAACCCTAATATTTGGTTCATGGTGGTGGGTATTTAAGATTCGGCCCGGCCGAACTTAGTGCTGTATATACTTGTTTCAGTATTCTTTTGAAGTTTTTATTGTTTGAAATTTGAGTACACGAAAAAAATAATTTTTCCTCCAAAATGAAATTTTTGACAAACAAATATCGTTTCCCATTTGCTTTTCGCTATAAGGAAATTAGTTTGGAAATAAAGTAGATAGTGGACATCAGTCCTATGATAAGACCACGTTAAATTCATCGCTAAAAAAAAAGAAAAAAAAAACGTTTTCGCTACTTTTTGGTGACGCTTTTCTTGCTGGGCAATTTAAAAGAATAATTGAGTTGCAAACAACTCTGTAAATTGATGTGAATTGTCTACTTTGCAAAACTTTAAATAGTTTAAATATACCCCTATATAAATGATTTTCTTTATTTCATTCCAAAAGGGTATTGTAATATGGCTTCCTCTTTTGATAACACCTTTATGATAAGCTTATGATACTTCTTTACAGATTATTCTGCAGAATACAAAGGGAAAAACAACAATGCCAAGGCATTGAATATTTTATATTTAAGATAAATGCCTCTTTTGCATACATAAATGACCCCATTTCAAACATAGATATATGGAGGTATGTAACAAAGATATCGAAGAATATGTGCATTACAAAAATTGCTTAAGTTTTGGTTTGGTTTCATTTATTTGTAAACATAAAGAGCTTAGTTGACCTAATACTTTTAAATCAATTTTATGATGATTATTTATAAGGGTAATGATAAAATATTGTAATAAATTTCAGAAAATTGCCTTTACATCTTCAATTTCGTAAAATGGGTTTATTTTTATGTTAGACTGATGCAGTGTCGCCAGTATTTTTCTGGCTCTTGTCCCCAAATTATGATGCTTTCGTCGCCAAAATCCGCATTCTAAATTTAAATTCCTCATAAAAATCCCCAATACATTTTTATAGCCTCCACCATAGGATGGGGGTATATTAACTTTGTCATACATATATATATATATATATATATATATATATATATATATATATATATATATATATATATATATATATATATATATATATATATATATATATATATATATATATATATATATATATATATATATATATATATATATATATATATATATATATATATATATATATATATATATATATATATATATATATTCTGGGTCGTGGTGAAATTCTGAGTCGATCTAGCTATGTCCGTCCGTCCGTCTGTCCGGCTGCCCGTCCGTCTGTGGAAATCACGCTAACTTCCGAACGAAACAAGCTATCGACTTGAAACTTGGCACAAGTAGTTGTTATTGATGTAGGTTAGGTTAGGTTAGGTTATGTGGCAGCCCGATGTATCGGGCTCACTTAGACTATTCAGTCCATTGTGATACCACAGTGGTGAACTTCTCTCTTATCACTGAGTGCTGCCCGATTCCATGTTAAACTCAATGACAAGGGACCTCCTTTTTATAGCCGAGTCCGAACGGCGTTCCACATTCCAGTGAAACCACTTAGAGAAGCTTTGAAACCCTCAGAAATGTCACCAGCATTACTGAGGTGGGATAATCCACCGCTGAAAAAACTTTTTGGTGTTCGGTCGTAGCAGGAATCGAACCCACGACCTTGTGTATGCAAGGCGGGCATGCTAACCATAGCACCACGGTGGTAGGTCGGATGGTATTGCAAATAGGCCATATCGGTCCACTTTTACGTATAGCCCCCATACAAACGGACCCCCAAATTTGGCTTGCCGATCCTCTAAGAAAAGCAAATTTCATCCGATCCGGCTGAAATTTGGTACATGGTGTTGGTATATGGTCTCTAATAACCGTGCAAAAAGTGGTCCACAACGGTCCATAATTATATATAGCTCCCATATAAACCGATCCCCCGATTTGGCTTGCGGAGCCTCTAAGAAAAGCAAATTTCATCCGATTCGGTTGAAATTTGGTACGTGATGTTAGTATATGGTATCCAACAACCATGCAGGAATTGGTTCATATCAGTCCATAATTATATATAGCCCCATATAAACCCATCCCGAGATTTGATTTCGGAGCCTCTTGGAGAAGAAAAATTCATCTGATCTGGTTGAAATTTAGTACGTGGTGTTAGTATATGATATTCAACAACCATACCAAAAGTGGTCCATATCAGTCCATAATCATATATAGCCCCCATATAAACCGATCCCGAGATTTGGTTTTAGAGCCTCTTGGAGGTGCAAATTTCATCCGAGTCAGTTGAAATTTGGTACATTGTGCTAGTATATGGCCGTTAACAACCATGCCTAACTAACATAGGTCCATATCGGTCTATAGTTATATACAGCCCTCAGATAAATCGATCCCCAATCACACAAAAATTGGTCCATATCAATATCATAATTGTAGCCCCCATATAAGCGACCCCCATATTTCAATTCTGGCTCCCCACGTCCATATCGATTTGTAATTATTTGTAGACTTACCTATACATAACTTTTTTGTCTAATATATACCATGTTAAGAAGTTTTAAGATACCGTGCCATCGGTAAGTATTACCACAACGCAAGTTATTCCATTGTGGATGACAGTCATTCGCAGAAGTTTCTACGCAATCCATGGTGGAGGGTACATAAGATTCGGCCGGGCCGAACTTACGGCCGTATATACTTGTTTTACCTAATATATGGATGGACAAACTTCCAATTTAGAAGACGATGTTAAGGAGGGTACATAAGATTCGGCCTGGCCGAACTTACGGCCATATATACTTGTTGATACTGGCAACTCTAGCGTGATATGAATACAGGTTGGGTTTTCGTCCAAACTAATTATTCTACATATTATTAAAATTTTCATTTGAGCTTATGGGACATGAAGATTAAGAAATTAGTATTATTAAGTTATTGAAAATAAAATGCTAAATAACAATCTACACAAGCGTGACTATACATATGTTTCATCGCTGCCTAATTCGAATTTCCATAACCTTTAGTATAGATTTGGCGAAGGAAAAGGATTCAGATTGGGTCTTATATGATGATTTCTTATGAAAATCACATACAGGAATTATTCTTCCCAAATTTAACCATTTTACCAAGATTTCTTGCCCTTAAAATACGAATAACTTAGCATTGAAGATGCATGTCTGTACTACAAAGATTGTTACGACAAAAAGTCGATACATTTTTCGATGAATCAGTTTTGTCCTTAGAGTTGGGAGATTGGACTTATATATGGGTATCTTTACATAAATCAAAAATTCTCTATATTTCAGGCCAATTTGTCCTTCAAACTTGGAAATAAAATTTGGAAATAAAAATTATTGAAATCGTCCTTAAATTCGATATTTTTTTCTAACTTAAAGACGATTTTTTTTTAATTTAAGATTTTACTAAACAAATAATAGTTCTACACAAAATCGTACTATTTGAACAGATTTTCTTGAAAAACTCAACCTGTTATTTTAGGATCACATAGACTATACGGTCCATTGTGATGCCACAACTGGTGAACTTCTTTCTTATCAATGAGCACTATCCGATTCCATGTTTGGCTCAATGATAAGAGGCGAAATCTGTACGGCGGTGTTGAAATCACCAGCATTACTAAGAGGGCATAATTCACCGCAGAAAACTTTTTGGTATTTGGTCGACATTGCGGAATGCCATGTTGAACACATGGTATGACGTGACCTGAGTCATCTTTGGCGACGTGACGGTGATTGGTCCGAAGAAATGCACGAAGTTTTTCAACAGATAACTTGTTGAACATCCCAATGGGAGCCACTGTGGTGGAATGGTTAGCATCCCCGTCTTGCATACAGAAGGTCGTGGGTTCGATTCCTGCTTCGACCGAACACCAAAAAGTTTTTCAGCGGTGGATTATCCCACCTCAGTGATGCTGGTGACATTTCTGAGGGTTTCAAAGCTTCTCTAAGTGGTTTCACTGCAATGTGGAACGCCGTTCGGACACGGCTATATAAAGGAGGTCCCTTGCCATTGAGCTTAACATGGAATTGGGCAGCACTCAGTGATAAGAGAGAAGTTCACCAATGTGGTATCACAATGGACTGAATAGTCTAAGTGAGCCTGATACATCGGGCTGCCATCTAACCTAACCTAACATCCCAAAGCAATTCATTGCATTCGTGGTCTCCGAGCCAGCGACACACCACAATTTACCCTAGGCGAAGTTAACATACCAATGTCATCAACATCGGGAAACCACCCAAGGCGTTGGGTCCTGACGAAATTTGTATGCTAATGCTGAATCATCTAGCAATACTAGGAGTTATGTACTTGAACAGACTCTTAAATTTGTCCTTTGAATCTCTCATTCTAACAGATGTCTGGAAAATGGGTATGCAGGCATATTTTCGATCAAGAATGAATTGTAGGTACTAATCTCCCCTCTCGCCAGTAGCCAAAACACTTGCGCTACTATTCCTTCCCAGCGTTGTTGATGTCTTTCCTACCATCAACATATCATAGGACCATCCTCGTGGTGAACAGTGGTTCTTTTTCGCCTTTTTACGGAAATAATTCTGTAACTTTTCAAAGGATAAAGACATGAACATAATTTTTGTGTGATAGCTGAGGTGTTTTGCTCTAAGTTTGTGGGCTTACCTATAGACGTTGAAAGTTGGTTACTACGGGGGACCCAAGGAGGCTAACTTTGAACGCCTACAGCTCAGCCCGTGGTACGTCCAGGAGCCCACAAACTTGACAAATTAGAGGAAAACTCCCCAGCATTCACAGAAAGAAAACAAATTATGTTGATATCTTTATCCGTTCAAAAGTTGCAGAAATATTTCCAAAAAAGAAGCGATTTGGAACCACTGTGTTGCGCTTGACCCGAAGGCATTCAGTACGGTCAGCCATGCCCGAATGTTCGAGGACATCGAAAACAGTTTGCTACCGGAAGGAACCAAACGTTCCTTTCTAATTTTTTGTGCGGGTGTCAGTCGTACATGGAATTTAAAGGGATAAAGTCAAGTCCTTGTAGGGTGAAACAAAGAGTTAATGGTCATTGTTCAATCACGTCATTGTTCAACCTCTACCTATCCTCAAACTTGCACCCTTCTAGCGGCGCTGAGATTTTAATTTATGCGGACCACTGTACAATCATGACATTCCAGCTCATTGCTGATGACATCTGCAATCGATTAAATATCTACTTGCCGAACTTATCACTGCACCTGGTGGCACTACCAGGAATGTAGGTGCTACAAAAGAGAGCCTCCGAAACATGTATCCTGAAGGCAGCAGCTGTTTCCTCAGGTATGGAACAGTCGACTGATGTTTACTTTCAGGCTTACACGCGCCAATCCACCATTCATAACCTGCACCAATGTTATAGACGTGTTTCAAAGCACCGCGATTTCATTTTGGAAGCATTTTGTTTTTGAGAAATGTTCATGCAATATTGGGAGTATGATGATGATCATTAATGCAGTAACAGTTGGCGCACAGCATCAGTGGTTTCCAGAACAACAACTGATTTTGGGCGACCTTCGCGAATTCGTCTTGGAGTGAATTACGAGCTCTATCGTCTAAATTTGAGTTAAGTTCATAGATGCTCTGTTATTGAGTTAATCGACGTTGAAAGTTTTAAGAAATAATCGCATCAAAATGCCTACGATTTAATTGCACTCTTTTTTTTTGGACGAGTTGAATCCTTTAAGTTGCTGTAAACAACACAAATAGCGTTCGTATGTCAAAACGTTGTGAGTACGTATAACCTCAAAAATGTCAAACTTTATGGTAGACTTCCAGGGTTATTAATACTAGGGTTGTCCAATCCACATAAATAAAGGGAAGCTCTTGTATCAGTGATTGATACTAGCAAAGCTGATGTGTATTCTATCTCCAACTAAAGCCTACATGCCACGCATTACCTTTTCGCTTTGCCCACTCAAACCTAGATTGATTGTAGTAATGTCAATTAAAAATTTATTAAATTAATTTGGTGATTGAAGCCAACAAATGTGTATTTTCGTGTAAGTCGAATTATTGGTCCGGATCGAAGCTACAATGAAGAAAAATCTGTCGGTGCAGCAAACATGGCTCAATAATATTAACCTCCTAATAACTATGTGAGTTAATTAACTGAACACATTTTTCGGAAGCAGCTATCAGAACTAGGCCCTTTATAAAAATAACACGAAAATAGAATTGTACTCCACTCGCAGATAAAGGGTGATTTGTTAAGAGCTTGATAACTTTTTTTAAAAAAAAAACGCATAAAATTTGCAAAATCTCATCGGTTCTTTATTTGAAACGTTAGATTGGTCCATGACATTTACTTTTTGAAGATAATTTCATTTAAATGTTGACCGCGGCTGCGTCTTAGGTGGTCCATTCGGAAAGTCCAATTTTGGGCAACTTTTTCGAGCATTTCGGCCGGAATAGCCCGAATTTCTTCGGAAATGTTGTCTTCCAAAACTGGAATAGTTGCTGGCTTATTTCTGTAGACTTTAGACTTGACGTAGCCCCACAAAAAATAGTCTAAAGGCGTCAAATCGCATGATCTTGGTGGCCAACTTACCGGTCCATTTCTTGAGATGAATTGTTCTCCGAAGTTTTCCCTCAAAATGGCCATAGAATCGCGAGCTGTGTGGCATGTAGCGCCATCTTGTTGAAACCACATGTCAACCAAGTTCAGTTCTTCCATTTTTGGCAACAAAAAGTTTGTTAGCATCGAACGATAGCGATCGCCATTCACCGTAACGTTGCGTCCAACAGCATCTTTGAAAAAATACGGTCCAATGATTCCACCAGCGTACAAACCACACCAAACAGTGCATTTTTCGGGATGCATGGGCAGTTCTTGAACGGCTTCTGGTTGCTCTTCACTCCAAATGCGGCAATTTTGCTTATTTACGTAGCCATTCAACCAGAAATGAGCCTCATCGCTGAACAAAATTTGTCGATAAAAAAGCGGATTTTCTGCCACTGATTTTGGTAATAAAATTCAATGATTTGCAAGCGTTGCTCGTTAGTAAGTCTATTCATGATGAAATGTCAAAGCATACTGAGCATCTTTCTCTTTGACACCATGTCTCAAATCCCACGTGATCTGTCAAATACTAATGCATGAAAATCCTAACCTCAAAAGAATCACCCTTTATTTAAAAAGTGTTCGCTTCTTCCACTTAGGATATTAGTGGCAAATGCGACAAATGACGTTTCCTATTTCTTTTTACATAAGGTATTGCCTTTACGTCAGTCCAAATATGTTATCGTATGCGTATGAAGTTTAAATATTTTTTTCTCTCTCTCTCTCTCTTGAAGAAAGCAAACATCTGAAGGATAACATTAGCCCAAAGGTGTGATTGTGTGTAGGTGTCTGTATGTTTATGCATGACAGTGTATGCCACAAAAGAAACACAACAGTTTGTATAAGTATACTTTCTTGTATTTACTTTATGGCTTAAGATCCTTGTTTGTGTCGAAATGAACAAATTTTAAAATTAATTAATGTCAATTTTGACAAGGGTCCAAAATGAATGTCCACAATCACAAGCAAACACCGAAAGTCAAACATTTATACACAGCCAATGTAACACCACCAACATTCATCCACATCCAACATCATCGGTGGATAAATGGATGGTTGGATGGATACCCTTTGGCGTATTAATCTTTGTTTACCTAATCATTGCTATGGTTATGTCATTTGATATGGGGAATTTGCAGATTTACCTAGATTTTTGAGGTTACACGATATTAATGAACTCAAGATATCCTAATTACAAATACCATGTAATCAACATGATTTGATGTAAATTTATATTTTAAAGTTTTGCTTTTATGGAATTGGATCAATATTCAGAAAGTCGTGTAAGGAAGAAAATTCAGTGTACAATCAATAAACAACGGCTTAGATTGTACATCCTTTCTTTTAAAACCCACCACCACTTAGTATAATGATGGGGGTATGACAAGTTTGTCGTTCGATTAGTAGCCCAATGAAATATTGACTTTTAACTATGTACAATAAGAATATTTTTAATCAGGAAGATATTCTAAGACGGTCTAACTATGCTCGTCTGCCCATATGTTAGTCTGTTGTAATTACAGTATTTAAAGTAGGGGATATGGTTCTGAAATTTGGTACAGGTTCTTTTTATACCCTCCACCATACTGTTGAACAGATTGATTATAAATCAGTGAATAGTATCATCAAGTATGTCAAATTTGGTTGAAATCGGTTTAGATTTAAATAAAGCTCCCGGGAGTCAAAGTTTAACGCCGACTAACGTGAAATTTTGCAGAGTGCGCCAAATGTGGTTTACATCTGTTAATATTTAGATATAGCTCCCATATATGGTGTAATGCAAACATTTTAATTTTATTGTTCATAAAACATGTCGGTAATAATATCAAATTTTAGTATCAGTTTCGCTTTGTTCGAATTGGCTACCTTTGGGAACTAACCATTGCCTTCAAACCGCCGATAAACCCATCACACGCTGCATGAAAATTTCTGTGCTACATTTGGCATTCCCGACCAGAGAATGAAACCGCCGACCATTTTTTACCAGTCGACGCCGCCGCCGAATATGTCGACTCAAATTTAGCAGCCAATTAATCGAAAATATTGTTTATAATCAGAAAAATGTGTCACTAATTGTTATATTTTTCACCAAAATTTTGAACTTTCCACCCACAATAAATCAATTTTACGCTGCTAAAGGGTGATACGGTCACAATTTGGTCAATATAAACTTGACGTATTTCTTTCAATTTTGCATTTTAAAAACCCCTCATTTTGAAGGTGTGTGTGTAGAATGTTGCTCCTATTTTGATTTTGGAATTCACTCTTCAGCTGTCAAAATGCCGTCCAAGCAAGAAGAGCGTATCAAAATTTTGCTCGCGCATCGTGAAAATCCGAGCTACTCGCACGCAAAGCCGGCAAAATCGCTAAAAGTTGCCAAATCAACCGTTACAAATGTAATTAAAGTGTTTGGGGAACGTTTGTCGACAGCCAGGAAGTCTGGATCGAGGGGGAAATCGAAAACCGGAAGCCGCTGAGACGACAAAGAGAGTTGCCGGTAGTTTCAAGCGAAACCCTAAACTCTCTCTCCGAGATGCCGCAAATAAGCTGGGTGTATCGTCTACAACCGTGCATCGAGCCAAAAAACGAGCCGGACTATCGACTTAAAAAAGGTAGTGACTCCAAATCGCGATGATAAACAAAATACGAAGGCCAAAGCGCGATCCCGGAGGCTGTACACGACGATGCTGACGAAGTTTGACTGCGTGGTAATAGACGACGAAACCTACTACAAGCAGCTTCCGGGACAGGAGTTTTATACGGCAAAAGGAAGGGGAAAGGTAGCAGATATTTTCAAGCACATAAAACTGTCAAAGTTCGCAAAGAAATATCTGGTTTGGCAAGCCATCTGTACCTGTGGCTTGAAAAGCAGCATTTCCATAGCTTCCGGGACTGTCACGTGAAAGAGTGTTTGAATAAACGTCTGCTGCCTTTCCTGAAGAAACACGGTTGTTCCGTACTGTTTTGGCCGGATTTGGCATCTTGCCGTTACGGTAAAAAGGCCATGGAGTGGTACGCCGCCAACAACGTGCAGGTGGTTCCCAAGGACAAGAACCCTCCCAACACGCCAGAGCTCCGCCCAATTGAGAAATACTGGGCTATTGCCAAGCGGAACCTAAAGAAGACCAAAAAAAAACTGCTAAGGACGATCAGCAGTTCCAGGCAAACTGGCTTTCTGCGGCGAAGAAGGTGGACAAGGTGGCTGTACAAAATCTGATGGCAGGTGTCAAGCGTGAGGCCCGGCAATTCGGATTTGGAAAAGCGAAAGCCTAACTGAATATTTTTTAATATTAATTTTATTTTTTAAATAAACGATTTCACCGATTTACACGCGTTTTCCCTTGACCAAATTTTGACCGTATCACCCTTTATAATCATTTTGCAAAATTTTAATGAAATTTAAATTTGATTGTAAGATTGGTTGTACAACTAATATCATTACAATTCGTGTAACTTCAAATTGATTTTATAATGGATACTTGTCGGCCGCCGAATAGACAAATTTATATCAGCTTAGCTGTCAAGCCGATGCCGACAAAAATGGGTCGGCTTCATTCTCTGTTCCCGACGAAGCCACGTCTTGTGTTGGTCGACACTTTGGTACTTTTAGTGCCACCTTGCACTCCGAAATACTCTATGCGCAAAATCACGCGGATTGAATAACGGATATTTTAGTTGCCATTGAACGGTAGAAATGAAACAAGGAAGCTCTTTTTCAAGCCGTTCTAGGTTGACGGGTGCTGAATAAGATGGTTGGGATGTCTATGGTCTGCGGCCGAAATGTTAGTCTGCCCAGGACTTCAATACTGGCTGAAGGACATTTTCTTGATAATATTCGAAATCAGTTTGACACCACAATCGATGAATACGAACATGGAGTGGCCGTCGGTTGTTACAGCGACCCACATCATTACCATCGGCCTAAATGGCTGATAATATTCCTCATTTTGATACCATCCGCCATAGGATGAGGGTATACTAATTTTGTCATTCTGATTGTTACATATCGAAATGTTGGTTTCAGACTCCATTCTGGGTCGTGGTGAAATTCGATCAAGTACCCATCCAGCTGTCCGTCCGTCTGATGAAATCACCTCCGAACGAAACAGGCAGTCTAGTTGAAACTTGGCACAAGTAGTTATTATTGATATAGGTCGGATGGGTATTGTATATGGGTAATATAGAACCACTTTTAGGTATAGCCCTCATTTAAATCGACTCCCATATTTGGGTTGCCGTCGGGCGGGGCCGACTATATTATACCCTGCGCCACTTTGTAGATCTAAATTTTCGATACCATATCTCACCCGTCAAATGTGTTGGGGGGCTACATATAAAGGTTTGTCCCAAATACATACATTTAAATATCACTCGATCTTGACAGAATTTGATAGACTTCTACAAAATCTATAGACTCAAAATATAACTCGGCTAATGCACTAGGGTGGAATACAATGTTAGTAAAAAACAAGTAAGGAAAGTCTAAAGTCGGGCGGGGCCGACTATATTATACCCTGCACCACTTTGTAGATCTAAATTTTCGATACCATATCACATCCGTCAAATGTGTTGGGTGCTATATATAAAGGTTTGTCCCAAATACATATATTTAAATATCACTCGATTTGGACAGAATTTGATAGACTTTTACAAAATCTGTAGACTCAAAATTTAAGTTGGCTAATGCACTAGGGTGGAACACAATTTTGTAAAAAAATATGGGAAACATTTAAATCTGAAGCAATTTTAAGGAAACTTCGCAAAAGTTTATTTATGATTTATCGCTCGATATATATGCATTCGAAGTTCAGGAAAATTAGAGTCATTTTTACAACTTTTCGACTAAGCAGAGGCGATTTAAGAAGGAAAATGTTGGTATTTTGAACATTTTTGTCGAAATCAGAAAAACATATATATGGGAGCTATATCTAAATCTGAACCGATGTCAACCAAATTTGGCACGCATAGCTACAATGCTAATTCTACTCCCTGTGTAAAATTTCAACTAAATCGGAGTGAAAATTTGGCCTCTGTGGTCATATGAGTATAAATCGGGCGAAAGCTATATATGGGAGATATATGTAAATCTGAACCGATTTCAATCAAATTTGGCACACATGACTATACTACCAATTGTACTCCTTGTGCAAAATT
Organism: Haematobia irritans; assembly: GCF_050003625.1. Lineage (NCBI taxonomy): Eukaryota > Metazoa > Arthropoda > Insecta > Diptera > Muscidae > Haematobia > Haematobia irritans. The sequence continues at coordinate 159,330,812 of NC_134397.1, read as the reverse complement.
TCAACCAAATTGGGCCAAAACTCTGACTTTTAGGACCATATTAGTCCATATCGGGCGAAAGATATATTTGGGAGCTATATCTAAATCTGAACCGATTTCAATCAAATTTTGCACACTCGAATATACGACTAAGTGTTATATTTGTACACAATTTCACGCAAATCGGTATAAAACTCTGGCTGCTGGGTCCATATTAGTGCATATCGGGCGAAAGATATATATGGAGCTATATCTAAATCTGAACCGATTTCTTCCAAAATCAATAGGGTTCTATTCTGACCCAAATTAGGAACATGTGCTAAATTTGCAGGCGATTGGACTTAAATTGCAACCTAGACTTTGATCACAAAAATGTGTTCACAGACAGACGGACATGGTTATATCGACACAGGGACCCACCCTGAGCATTATTGCCAAAGACACCATGTGTCTATCTCGTCTCCTTCTGGGTGTTACAAACATATGCACTAACTTATAATACCCTGTTCCACAGTGTGGCGCAGGGTATAAATATGGGAAACATTTAAATCTGAAGCAATTTTAAGGAAACTTCGCAAAAATTTATTTATGATTTATCGCTCGATATATATGTGTTAGAAGTTTAGGAAAATTAAGTAATTTTTACAACTTTTCGACTAAGCAGTGGCGATTTTACAAGGAAAATGTTGCTATTTTGACAATTTTTTCGAAATCAGAAAAACATATATATGGGAGATATATCTAAATCTGAACCGATTTCAACCAAATTTGGCACGAATAGCTACAATGCTAATTCTACTCCCGGTGCAAAATTGGGGTAAAACTCTGGCTTCTGGGACCGTATTAGTCCATATCGGGCGAAAGATATATATGGGAGCTATATCTACATCTGAACCGATTTCGTCCAAAATCAATAGGGTTCTATTCTGAGTTAAAACACATACTTGTGCCAAATTTGAAGTCGATTGGACTAAAACTGCGACCTAGACTTTGATTACAAAAATGTGTTAACGGACAGACGGACATGGCTATATCGACTCAGGAGCCCACCCTTAGCATTTTTGCCAAAGACACCATGTGTCTATCTAGTCTCCTTCTGGGTGTTGCAAACATATGCACTAACTTATAATACCCTGTTCCTCAGTGTGGCGCAGGGTATAACAAGTATATACGGCCGTAAGTTCGGCCAGGCCGAATCTTATGAACCCTCCACCATGGATTGCGTAGAAACTTCTACGAAAGACTGTCATCCACAAATTTCAACTCACTCGGATGAAATTTACTCCTCCAAGAGGCTCCAAAACCAAATCTCGGGATCGGTTTATATGGGGGCTATAAATGATTATGGACTGATATGGACCACTTTTGGCATGGTTGTTAAATATCATATACTACCACCACGTACCAAATTTTAACCGGATCGGGTGAATTTTGCTTCTCCAAAAGGCACCGGAGGTCAAATCTGGCGATCGGTTTATATGGGAGCTATATATAATTATGGACTGATAGGAACCAATTCCTGCATGGTTGTTTGAGGCCATATATTAACATTACGTACCAAATTTCAACTGAATCACATGAATTTTACACCCAGAAAAAAGTGACCCCTTCTTTAAGTTAAAATGAACTCATTGTGAAGAAAGTTGAACTTCGTATAGCGCCAAATTTTATTTGTTTGAACGATGTGATTTTCGTAGAAATTAGGTATAATGCATTCCATATATTAGTTAACATTTTCCTATATTTATGTACCACTATACTACAGAATGAAAAAATTTAACTGATTTGAATTCATATATGGAATGATTTTATTGAAATTTTTTCATTCACATGGACAAATCTTACACATTTGTGGTAAAACTTTTACTTCATAATTAGAACTGCTTACCTTCGTTTTTAAATACAATTTTATTTATTTATATAAGCAATTTTATCTTCAATAAAAGACATGTTTTATTAATATATTGAATATATTTATTAAGAATCAACAGCATCGAATCTCCTTGAAATATTAGTTTATTATTCCGCTGTTTCCAATTTCCATGTGATATTACCAACTGAAAAACGCACATTTTCTTCTTCTTGTACTTTTCACTATTAATAAGTTGTCCTCTTTTTACAATTTCAATACCTACAAATATAAAAAATCATAAACCATTTTTTTTACAATATTACTGAATATTACCTGATAATTGAAGATTCCAAAATGAAGACAAATGAAAGGGTTGTTATTCTGCTGGTGTTTTCTTTCTTTATATACCATCACGAACATTGATAGATTTATTTTCAAAAAACGAAAATTTTTCTCACTAATTTAAAATAATAAATATTTTATATATTTTATTTGTTATTTATTATATTATTTTACCATATTATTTTTTAACAATCTTTCCGTATACCACAACAACGCGATTCCAACTAAAAAAACAACCCACGCGCAAACATATCGATTACACCCACGCGCAAACACATCGATTGCGATGACAGGTATCGATTACAGGTAGACAATAGAAATATAGGAAAATTTCCTATATTCTAACAAGTGTGTTTCCTTAAGTTTTGAAAGGATTGCATACTTCTTAGTACGAATGAACTAAAATATTTTTCTATGCCAAGTGTTGTTCGTATGTATGAAAAACTTTCTATTATAAAGGAAGTCGCAATTATCATTTTATAAGAAATTTTACTAATTTTGAGGAAACTTGGTTTTAGTTCGGTTTTTGTTTATTTTTACGAATGCTTTGTTATCGGTGAATAAAATTTTCTTGTTCAGTAGTAAATTCTTATACCCAGCGAAGAAAATAGTATGAGTAAAATTCCATGCCTTATTCTAGTTAATGAACTATTCCTAACTACTTACAGTTTAGGATTTTTTTACTGAAACGAGTAAATTTTATTATTTCTCACAAAAATTTACCTTAATGGAAATAAAATGGATAAACTATATTGATGAAAAATTTTTCCTTTAGTTTCGAAGGCACTTTTTTCTGGGTGTACAAAATCTGGGCCGACGTTAAATTTCCGCATTTATTTATGGATCTCAAATAACTCTAAATTTAAAAATTCTGACAAATCTTATAAAAATGTTAGACTGGGTGCTATATCACAAAATTGTCCGGCCTGCCAAAATTTCAGAATGTGAGGTTCTACTGCTATATTGCCTTAAAATTGTACCTTTATCAAGACTACATATGGGGTCAAGAATCGATATTTTATTATGTTAAAAATGGGCAATACAATTGATCAATTCAGCCCATATTCTACTAAAACCTACATTCTATATCTCCGTGAAGTTTCACCCAAATATATACACTTTGACAGGCCTGAAATCCAGTACTTTGTTTTTAGTTGTTCGATTAAAAACCCTAATGGAATAAATTTTGTCGAAATATTTCTTTAGTTACAAAGATATGAAGTATTTTTCAAATTTTGTTTCGCCGGAGTCGGAGTCGAGCAAAATTTTTACGACTCCGGCTCCGACTCCAGCAAAATCTTCAGACTCCGACTTCAAGACTCCGACTCCGGCTCAGACTCCACAGCCCTGGTGAAAACATTGAAAAACATTCTCCGAATAGAATAATGTGGTGGTCATTAATAAATGAATGACCCATCTTACAATTATCTGAGTAATTTACCTTTCGAACCTCATGGAAAATGAGAGCGTGATTGAAGTCAGAATATGATTGAAATTTTAGTATTGTTTGCGTATCACAATCATACACATCGAGTGACAATATTGAATCTTATCATGACTATCTACTATTACAAAAATGTCTTCCTTAAATCCAATTGCTATTTTTATAAAATTCCTGAAATGAAATTATATGGAGAAAACTAAAACAGATTTGCTGTGGTATCCACAACCAAAGGACATACCTTCCTTACGTTATGCAAAAAATTCTATTGAAATATTCAAAGCTATTTGTGATAACTACAATTATTTTCTAGATTCCCCCAAACCATATAATATTCTCAATATATCTTCCTTCCTACCCACTTTTGGAAACAGATAAGACAAATATTATATTTACAAGTACACGCATACAAATTGGTCCTAAAATGTACATGTTCATGGTTTCATTCAGTACCACTTTTTTTAGGCTTGGTTTATTTCAAAGTATAAAGACGAAGGAAGACACTTTCCGAATAGCAATATATTTTAAACTGTAGGTAAACAAACATTCATATGAACGAACAATTGTACGATTTGAATAAACACAAACAAAATTACATGACAAAGGCTTAGATGATGCCACCACGACCATTCCTAGTAAAACCAGAACCACACCAGTACCAACACATGTCCCAAACAATTGTATGCATATTAAAATCATACAAGTAAGTTCGTTCTTTTCCATCTCTTATTGGTATGTAAACATGCGTCGTATCTCAGTTTTGTAGATGTGCGAATAAGAATCTGTTTGTGTGGTTTACATAGACTTTAACAAAATCACTAATCCAACACTAGAGATCATAAGTGAGGAATTTGGACTATGATTTTTATACACATACACTGAAATATTGCCGTGTGACCAAAGATTTCATGTGTTTAAAATACGATTTGGAATTTTGCTTAGCATAGAACACACAATTCTCTGATCTTAAGTCTTTTTCTTTGTCCAAAAGTCGATAAACTCTTCAATGTAGTCGTTTTGTCTTTATAGTTAATTCGATTAATAAGTCGACTTAAAACTGGGTATCTTTATATGAAAGAAAATTAGGTTTAATAATTCTGAAAAATTCTTTAAAATGAATGAAATCGTCTTTATGTTTGTTGACATTTTGTATCTTGGCTATAAAGCAAAAAATCATTAAAAACAAGTAAGGAAAGTCTAAAGTCGGGCGGGGCCGACTATATTATACCTTGCACCACTTTGTAGATCTAAATTTTCGATACCATATCACATCCGTCAAATGTGTTGGGGGCTATATATAAAGGTTTGTCCCAAATAAAGGGTGGTTAAAATTTCAAGGGCCGATGTTGATTTTAAATAAAACACAAACTATTTAGGAAATTATTGTAATTTTATTTTATTATGATATATTGGTATTACTCAATTATGTATGGAACAAAATATCGGCCAAATGGACGCCACGACCTCGGTGGAACACCTTCATCCGATGGTCAAATTTTCGATGACCCTGAGGCATAATGGAGGTTCTATGCCGTTAATGTGCCGAATTATCTCATCCTTCAGCTCTTGAATTGTTGCTGGCTTATCGACGTACACCTTTTCTTTCAAATAACCCCAAAGAAGAAAGTCCAACGGTGTCAAATCACATGATCTTGGCGGCCAATTGACATCGCCATTACGTGAGATAACACGGCCATTGAATTTGTTGCGCAAAAGAGCCAAACTCTGGCTTCTGGGACCGTATTAGTCCATATCGGGCGAAAGATATATATGGGAGCTATATCTAAATCTGAACCGATTTGTATACAATTTACCACACTTGACTACACAACTAATTGTACTCCTAGTGCAAAATTTCAAGCAAATTAGGGTGAAACTCTGGCTTCTGGGGCCATATAAGTCCATATCCGGTGAAAGATATATATGGGAGCTATATTTAAATCTGAACCGATTTCAATCAAATTTGGCACCCTTGACTATAGTACTACTTGTTCTCCTGGTGCAAAATTTCAAGCAAGTTAGGGTGAAACTCTGGCTTCTGGGGCCATATAAGTCCTTATCGGGCGAAAGATATATATGGGAGCTATATTTAAATCTGAAACGATTTCTTTCAAAATCAATAAGTTTCCATTCTGACCAAACAAGAAACTTTTGCCAAATTTGAAGTCGATTGGACTAAAACTGCGACCTAGACTTTGATCACAAAAATGTGTTCACAGACAGACGGACATGCACAAAAAAAAAATATTGTCGTGAGATCAAAGATTTCATGTCTTTAAAATATGAATGCACATTTTGCTTAGCATAGAAGACACATTTCTCTAATATAAAGTTTTTTTACTTGTCTAAAAGTCGATAAACTTTTCAATGAAGTCATATTGTCCTTATAATTAAGTGATTTCATAACCTGAAAGAAAAAATGTTTGGACTAAGGTCAACTTGACTTTAATAATTCAGAAAAATTCTTTAAATTTTATGAAATTATCTTTAAATTTGTTGTCTTTTTGCATCTTGACTACAAAACAAAAAATCGTTCAAATATAGGACATGTTTTTCAACACTTTATTTTAAAGGGGTTTTCTACTTGAAACATAGCATAATTTCTACAGGAAGTCGTGTCTGAATTTGGAAAATAAAGTTGTCGTTAATTTCGTTTTAATGTACTTTAATAGCATATGAAGAAAAATAGCTGAAAAAGCGAAAAATTAAAAATTGCTTCCTAGAAGCAAGTACACAAAACCCAAATTTAAAAGAGAATTGTGTCTTAAAAGTATCCTTTCTTTTATTCTCCGCTTCTTTGGTTCGGAATCAATACCAACATTTTTAAAGTGAAGACAAAACCTAGGGAACAGGGCATGTTTTTTCAGTTTGGTTTAATGTCCAAATCATTTAAATTACATATTATTACAATATTCCTTCGAGCTAATAGGACAAGAAGTTAAAGGGAATTGATACTATTAAGTTACTGAAAAGAAAATGCCAGATGCCAATAATACAAATTTCCTTATTCTTTAGTGAGATCTGACAGGGTGAGAGTATTTGTATTTGAGTATTTTATGTTAATTTCTTATGGAAATTACATACGAGAATTATACGGTGTTCTCACCAAGCATGTTTTGGGGTTTGAAATGTTTTCCCTTTATAAGCGCTTCAAAACGAGTCGTTTTCGCCATACTAAAAAACAAGTTCAAAACACAAGTTTTCCTCCAAAACACGTCAATTTTAAAATGTGAACCCACCTAATTTGGAATATACCTCGAATAACATATCCTATTCAAAATATATGTCAAAATATTGAAATAAGTTTCATAGAAAAAAAGAATAAACAAAGGCTTTTAAGAACATGGACATGTGAAAATAACATAAAAAAATTTTCCCTTTGCGCTCGCCGTAATTATTTGGACATAGGTTGCATATATGTGAATTAAATGTGAATTTCTAGTTTCCATGGTAACTGTCAAACTAAAACATCTCAACCCGGTGTGAACGGTGAAATGTTTTGGAAAAACGAATGAGGAAAACGAGTCGGTGGGAACATAGCATTATTCTTCCCAAATTGAAACTTTTTTCACCTCAACTGTGCATCATCTTTGTTGAAAAATATACTCCCTCAAGAAGATCGGTTTAAATAGTGGGGTTTTTATTTGGGGTTTTGAAAGAATCTTAAACTTCTAATAACGAAATTTTAAAACAATCAAAAGTTCCATTCCGATTTACGGAAATTTTGCAAAGAGAATAGAATTAATATTTTAGTTATGAATGTCAAATTTGATTGAAATCGGTTCAGGTAGATAGACATAACAAAATGCATATATTTCACACATATATCAACAAGATTTTCCTTCAGTTGCCTTGATATTTTACACAGCGAGAAGATTTGACATTCTACTTAAGTGTTTCGAATTTGATCTAAATCGGTTCAGATTTGAACAAAGCCACATATATATATGAGCAGAATACCCACCTTTTACTCACAATTTCAATGATGATTTCTCCATATGGTAGTCATATCGTACACGCTGTAATGTCGGACATTCCACACAATCTGTTATGATTTAGATTAGGATCCGACTTTTGTAAATGTTGCCCGATTTGGCCAAATATTGTTCCAAAACACATAATGTTCAACCTATCTTGATGAGATCTAGCAAAAATTATAAAATGCCTCAAATTTACGTATATCAATAATACATCCATACTATTCATTGGATCATAAAATGTTGATTCAAATCTACAAGAAAAATCAAAAATCTGTCAAATAAATTATTAATTGGACTAACTTAAAAATTAATTGAATACGCCGGAAGAAATAAGTTAATTTTTTTAATCAAGTATATTCTCAGCAAAAAAAGCGTCGCCAAAAAATTAGTGAAAATGTTCTTTGTGGATCCGTAAGTGGTGCAAAATTGACGCAGAAGCGATGGGCTTCTTATAGGACGGATACTAACCATTTCAACAGCCGTTGCACTGAATTTGCATCACTTCTTAAGGTGTAATTCAATTTCAGTTTTTTTGGACGTGAATTAAAAAATTTTGTGATATTTTTCCAAATAAATAATTTCTATAATTTTATAATTTTTTCTCGAATATAGTTTGAATTTTTTTTCGACAAAATTTGAAGAATTTGTACCATTTTATTAATTCTTACTCTATTTTTAACCAATTTGAGACAAAACAAGTATATACAGCAGTAAGTTCGGCCGAATCTTAAATACCCACACCCATGAATCAAATATAGTTTCCTTTAAAAATTTCAGGGGGGGTTTGAAATTTTTAAAGCAGCAGTTAAACCAGTACACTTCCCGAATATACATTTAAAGATTTTACATATATCAGATTCTGGATTTATAAGAACCATTTTTGTTTCGCGTTTTAGAGGAATCATTAACATCTCTTGTAAGTGTGCAAGAAAATGATGAAATAATGCCTTCATTTGAAATCTAAAATCTGTAGATTTTCACCCCCATAATTTAAATGATTACGAGAAGCAAAATCTATAAATTTTACATTCTGTTTCAAGCACTTTTCATGATCAGTGCGCCTTCTATACACTCAAGAAGTGAAATAGGTCTATATAGAGGCCGATAAAAAGTACATATATACAATTTCAGGCAAATCGAATAAAAACTACCGTTTATAGAAACCCAAGGAGTTATGGGGGCTATACTAAAACATGGACCGATAATCACCGTTTTCGGCACACCTCTTTATGGAATATATATTTCTATATTTCAAAATTCAGGCAAATTGGACAAAAACTACGGTTTCTACAATCCCAAACAATAAAACCATTTCTTGCCCACCTATTTATAGTCCTGAAAACCTTCAGATTTCAAATTTCCTACAAATTGGATAAAAACCGTAGCCTATAAGCCCAAGAAATAAAATCGGGAAATCGGTCTATATGGGGAATATACCAAAACATGGACCACTATACGTCATTTTTGGCACACGTATTTGTGGTCCATAAAAAAACTCAAGATTTCCAATTTCAGGCAAATTGGATAAAAACTACGGGTTCTATAGGCCCATGAAGTAAAATCAGGAGATCGGTCTATATGGGGGCTCTATGAGAGCTATACCAAAACATGGACCGATATTCACCATTTTTGACACACCTCTATAGGGTTCTAAAATACTTCTAGATTTCCAATTTCAGTCAAATTGGATAAAAACTACGGTTTCCAGAAGCCCAAGAAATAAAATCGGGAGTTCGGTCTATATGGGAGCTACACAAAAACATCGACCGATACTCACCGTTTTTGGTACAACTCTTTATGGTCCTAAAATTCCTCCAGAGTTCCAATTTCAGGCAAATTGGATAAAAACTACGGTTTTTATAAGACCAAGACCACAAATCGGTAGGTTGGTTTATATGGCGACTATATAAAAACCTGGATCGATATAGCTCATCTTCGAACTTGACCTGCCTGCAGACTAAAGATGAGTTTGTGCAAAATTTCAGCACGATTGCTTCATTATTGAAGACTGTAGAGGGATTACAACAGACAGACAGACGGACAGACGGACATGGCTATATCGTCTTAGAATTTCTCCCTGATCAAGAATATATATACTTTATATAGTCGGAAATCGATATTTCAATGTGTTACAAACGAAATGACAAACTTATAATACCGCCCTCACCATTCTATGGTGGTGGGTATAAAAAGTTAAAATTAACCATTAAAATATGAAAAAAACAAGTAAGGAAAGTCTAAAGTCGGGCGGGCCGACTATATTATACCCTGCACCACTTTGTAGATCTAAATTTTCGATACCATATCACATCCGTCAAATGTGTTGGGTGCTATATATAAAGGTTTGTCCCAAATACATACATTTAAATATCACTCGATTTGGACAGAATTTGATAGACTTTAACAAAATCTATGGACTCAAAATTTAAGTTGGCTAATGCACTAGGGTAGAACACAATTTTAGTAAAAAACAAGTATATAAAGCAGTAAATTCGGCCGGGCCGAATTTTAAATACCCACCACCATGAATCAAATATGATAGTTTACTTTGAAAACTCTTCGTCGTAGTGGGTTACTTGATAATATATAGAATTGTAGGAGTTTGATGACAAATCTTCTCCCAAGCAAGTCAGTTCCCGAAGACAAACTTTAAAGATTCTATCTATGAAGACCAGATCAGATTATGGATTTATGAGAACCAATTTATTTGAGTTTTAGAGAAATTATAAACATATCGTGTATATGATGAAATTACGCCATGATTTAAAATCTTAAATATGTAGATTTTTTCCGCCATTACTTAAATACGATGAGTAAATTCTGGAAATTTTACTTTCAGTTTGAAGCAATTTTCATGATCAGTGCGCCTGCTATACCCTGAAAGAAGTGTTTTCTTTTTTGAGAAACGTAATTTTAGACAAGCAAAGTTTCTTTTGACACAAATTTTGGAGACAATCGTTGAATAAACGAAAACACTTCATAAGAAAAAAGAAATTTCGTTTGTCTAAAATTTTATTATAGATTACTAATTTCCAGCAAATCGGATAAAAACTACGGATTCTAGAAGCCCAAGAAATAAAGCCGGGAGATCGGTGTATATGGGGGCTATACCAAAACATGGGCCGATAGGCACCATTTGCTATTCACATATTTGTGATCTTAAAATACCTCCAGATTTTCAATTTAAAACAAATCGGCTAGAAAATATAGTCTCTAGACGCCCAAGAAGTAAAAATCGAGAGATCAGTCTATATGGGGGCTATACCAAAAAATGGGCACCATTTTCGGCACACATTTTCGGCATACCTTTTTATGGTCCCAAAAGAACTCTAGATTTTCAATTTCAGGAAAATCGGATGTAAAATATAGTTTCTAGAAGCCCAAGAAGCAAAATCGGGAGATCAGTCTCTATGGGGGCTATATCAAAACATGGACCGATGAGCACCATTTTCGGCACACCTTTTTATGGTCCTCAAATACCTCTATATTTCCAATTTCAGGCAAATTGGATAAAAACTACGGTTTTTATAGGCCCAAGACTCCAAATCGGGAGGTTGGTTTATATGGGGGCTATATCAAAACATGGACCGATGGACACCATTGTCGACACACCTCTTTATGGTCCTAAAATACCTCTAGATTTTCAATTTCATACAAATCGGATAGAAAATACTGTTTCTAGACGCGTAAGAAGCAAAATCGGGAGATCGGTCTATATGGGGGCTATACCGAAACATGGACCGATACGGACCATTTTCGACACACTTCTTCATAGTCCCACAATACCTCTAGATTTCCAATTTCAGGCAAATCGGATGGTAAATATAGTTTCTAGACGCCCAAGAAGCAAAATCGGGAGATCGGTCTATATGGGGGCTATATCAAAACATGGACCGATACGGACCATTTTCGACACACCTCCTTATGGTCCTAAAATACCTCTAGATTTTCGATTTCAGACAAATCGGATAGAAAATACTGCTTCTAGACGCCGAAGAAGCAAAATCGGGAGATCGGTCTATATGGGAGCTATACCAAAACATGGACCGATACGGACCATTTTCGACACACCTCTTTATGGTCCCAAAATACTTCTGGATTTCCAATTTCAGGCAAATCTGATAAAAACTACGGTTTTTATAGGCCCAAGACCCCAAATCGGGAGGTCGGTTTATATGGGGACTATATCAAAATTTGGACCGATATAGCCCATCTTCGAACTTGACCTGCCTGCAAAGAAAAAACTAATCTGTGCCAAATTTCGGGACGATAGCGCCATTATTGAAGGCTGTAGCGTGATTACAACAGACAGACAGACAGACAGACGGACAGACGGACAGACGGACATGCTTATATCGCCTTAGAATTTCTCCCTGATCAAGAATATATATACTTTGTATAGTCGGAAATCGATATTTCGATGTGTTACAAACGGAATGACAAACTTATTATACCCCCGTCACCATTTTATGGTGACGGGGGTATTTATACCCTTCGCCACCTGTTCCACAGTGTGGCGAAGGGTATAAATATGGGAAACATTTAAATCTGAAGCAATTTTAAGGAAACGTCGCAAAAGTTTATTTATGATTTATCACTCGATATATATATACACTGTTAGAAAAATATGTTTTTCATATGTTCCGATATAAACAAAATGTGTTCCGGGCACGATTTTAAACCACAATATATTTAAGTGCGAACATGTAATGTTCCCAAACTAACACTAAATGTTTGGAACATCTATGTTAATATGTTAGGATATATTATGTTTGGGGGATGAATGTTTCATAAAACTAATATGTGTGAATGTAAACATATATAAATTAACAAATTTCGAGTAAACATATATATGTTGTGATATTTTATTCAGAGAGCGACAAAAAGAGAGTATAGAGAAAGAAATAGAGATGGAAACGGGGAGGGTTGACGAAAGATATCAACATAACAAAGCGAGAGAATGAAAAGAGAACAATTTCTGTGAAACCGCTTGTATGTTGTTTCGGAAAACTGTTTTATGATAAGGCTAAAAATTTGATATGCTTAACTCTAAATATTATTTCATTTGAATAAAGAGAATAGACATTCGGAACCAAGAGAATAGACATTTGAAAAACAAACTGCATATGTTTTCGCCTTGAGAGCAGCATTTTATGCATGTGTGAACATGTGTTTTGTTTATCATTTTGGCATTATGGGCACAATTTTTCGTTAAAATAAATCAGGGGTCTTCATAAAAATAACGAAAGGGCACTATACTCTTTTTAGAGTTGGGACAGTAAAATGAAATAAGGAGGAAATAGTGAAAAATTACACAGTAAAATGTAAAAAAAACAAACTTTAGTTCCTCTTTATTAAAAAGTAGTCAACGAGGAGTTGACGGACACCATCAAATATAAAAGCGGGCATTAAGTTCGAGTTTTACAGCTAAAACAATTTAAAAAGTTTATTTTCTTTAAAATGAATTATTAAAGAAAAATAAAAGGAATTTTAGAGCGATGGTGTTAAATGCTAGTAAAAAACTGTTCACTCCTAAATAAATTTATGTTTATATTATAAAATTATGTATGTATGTTTATACTCGACTCCACGTTCTTCTTTTGTTAGTTTTTGAATTCCTTCCAAATTTTAAAGTTTTGTACAAAAACAGTTTTTTATTAAAAAATTGTTATTTTTGCAATAAAAAATAATATTTTATCCAAAAATCAGTCAATTTCGTATATATCAAGCACTGTTACTGACTATAAATCTTAAATAACCCACATTTCGAAGTTTCGTTTAAAAAAATTTAATATAGTATAAATATAAATGTGTAAATTAAAAAAAAAAAAAACAAAACAAAAAAAATGTTCGGTCGGAGGAGGGATTGAACCCACGACCCTTTGTATGCAAGGCAGACATGCTAACCACTGCTCCACGTGGCAAACAAATGTATGTTTCTGTTAAATAATGTTATGTTTGCATGGGCTCGTGGGCGCTGCAAACTATGCTATATAAATGTAACTTAAAACGCTAATTATCTACTGGTGACTATAACAGCTACGTAGCCCAGTGGATAGTGTGTTGGCTTACAAACTGTATGGTCCTCGGTTCGATTCTCCGTGCAGGCGAAAGGTAAAATTTAAAAAATTTATAAAAGTGAATAATTTCTTCAACATTATTTGTATTACAGAAAAAGGTGCCAATAACTAAAAAATTTCGTGGAAGTGAAAATTACGAGTATGTTAGGCAATGAGCACAATCGTGTTTGGGAAAAATTCTTCCAAGCATATAATATTTTTGGCTCAAAATGCTTCCAAAAATATAATATGTTCACATAAAACAAACATATTAATGTTTCGGCAGTATGCAATAATATATGTGCTTCCTGCAAAATATGTTTGGAACCTATGTTAAAGAAGCGATTTTTTTTGAGGGTGTATGTATTAGAAGCTTAGGAAAATTTGAGTAATTTTTACAACTTTTCGACTAAGCAGTGGCGATTTGACAAGGCAAATGTTGGTATTTTGACCAGTTTTGTCGAAATCAGAAAACATATATATGGCAGCTATATCTAAATCTGAACCGATTTCAATCAAATTTGGCACACATGACTATATTACTAATTGTACTCCTAGTGCAAAATTTCAACCAAATTGGGCCAAAACTCTGGTTTCTGGGGCCATATAAGTCCATATCAGGCGAAAAATATATATGGAAGCTATATCTAAATCTGAACCGATTTCAACCAAATTTGGCACGCATAGTTATAATGCTAGATCTACTCCCTGTGCAAAATTTCAACCAAATTGGGCCAAAACTCTGGCCTTTAGAACCATATTAGTCCATATCGGGCGAAAGATATAAAATTTCGACCAAATTCGGCCAAAAATCTGGCTTCTGGGGCCATATAAGTCCATATCGGGCGAAAGATATATATGGGAGCTATATCTAAATCTGTACCGATTTGAATCAAAATTTGCAAACTTGACTATACGACTAAGTGTTATGTTTGTACAAAATGTAAAGCAAATCGGTATAAAACTCTGGCTGCTGGGTCCATATTAGTCCATATCGGGCGAAAGATATATATGGGAGCTATATGTAAATCTGAACCGATTTCTTCCAATATCTATAGGGTTCTATTCTGACCCAAAGTAGGAACATGTGCCAAATTTGAAGGCGATTGGACTTAAATTGCGACCTAGACTTTGATCACAAAAATGTGTTCACAGACAGACGGACGGACGGACAGACGGACATGGTTATATCGACTCAGGGACCCATCCTGAGCATTATTGCCAAAGACACCATGTGTCTATCTCGTCTCCTTCTGGGTGTTACAAACATGTGCACTAACTTATAATACCCTGTTCCACAGTGTGGCGCAGGGTATAAAAACAACTTATAAAAAATTGAATTAAAAGAAATTCCTTGTAGTTAAAATAAAGAAAATCTTTAAGAAGACATGTTTAGAAGTCCCTTTAAAGTTGTGCCTTTAGAAGAACTTCCAATTTTTTTTTTGCTAATTTATTCTGTTATAATATCATTTTCGTCATCAATTAATTTCGTTATTGAATCAGATAAAATGTTTTCTGTGAGGTTATCAGCTGATTTAAATTTGAAGTTTAGGTATTTTTTAGAAGTGTAACAAATTTTGTCTAAATCGATTCAGTTTTTATAAATCGATTCAGATTTATAGAAATATAGACCTTTACACATAGCTCCCAACAAATTTGAAGGTATCCAAAATATAGAAGGGTGTAATTGTGATTTTAGTTTGTATTAGAATATAATGTATTAATAGTCATATGTACCTACATATTACAGCCATTTTACCCCTTAGTGTAAATTCATAGCACATAAAGGTACGTGTCTAAAAATCTAAATAAATTTACCACAACAAATAGGCTGCACAAAAATGTACAACAAACTGAACAAAAAAAAAAACAAAAGAAACAAAATACAATTTTAACAATTGTCTTAAAAAATTCCGTTTGCAAATAACAACATTTTCATTGGGAAAACATGTCACATGTATGTAAATGCGAACAAATAAAGAAATGCGATTTACCGAGAGTACATTTGTTTAAACAAAAAAACTTACATTGTACTTTTACTGCATGATATATATGTTATGTATATATGTGTGTATTTGTATTCGCATATGAATGAAACTGAGCAAACAATTTCTAACATCTTTGTGTAACATGTGTTCTCAAATAAAATTACTCCTCACATTTCAAATGGGTTACCTGCATAAAACACTGCCTTCGCTTTTTTTTATCATATTTACTGCCAAAGCAGCCTGAATATTCATTTTTTTCGTGAATGCCTAAAGAATGCTTCTCAGTGACAGATTCAACTGAAAATTAAATTTATTGAAAAATTTAAATGTTCTTCTATATAACCAACAATGAAAAAAAGTATTATCGTTGTTTTTGTGTAGCATAGAAGACGTATTTCTCTGATAGAAAGGTGATTTCCTCATCCAAAAGTCAATAAAGTTTGGAATCAATACCAAAATAATTAGTATAACGACAAGCTTTTTGTCAGTGCATATTGTGTGTCTGAATCGATTTGCTTGAAATGTCCTGGGAAATTAATAGAGTAATATACACGCAGGGAGGGAATATCATCACGTCAAAAATGTTTTAAGAGCAAAAAGTTACTTTTAGACGGTGAACATGGAACATTTTTGTCGTAAAAATGGTGGAAATCCGTCCCATGACAATCCCATGTTAAATTCATCGATGAGTTTAACATGGGCTTGTCATAAGACGGAAGTCCTCTATTTCAACAGCCGTTGCACTGAATTTGCATCACTTCTTTAGGTGTGATACGAATTCAATGTTTTGGATGTAAATTAAAAAATTCTGTGATATTTTGTCAAATAAATAATTTTTTATAATTTTTAATGGATTCTAATGCTTGTCGGAAACGTTTGACCTCAAATATTTTAAAAAATTCACAATTTTTTTAGATTGGATTTAGCATTTTTTTCGACAAAATTTAAATGATTTGTAACATTTTATGAATTCTTACTCTATTTTTAACCTATTTGAAACAAAAAAAGTTAAAATTACCCATTAAATTATGAAAAAACCGAGTTATAAAAAATTGCATTAAAAGAACTTCCTGGGTAGTTAAAATAAAGGACATTAGCGGGAGTGCATCTGCTGGAAGTGCTTTTAGGTTAGGTTAGGTTAGGTGGCGGCCCGATGTATCAGGCTCACTTAGACTATTCAGTCCATTGTGATACCACATTGGTGAACTTCTCTCTTATCACTGAGTGCTGCCCGATTCCATTTTAAGCTCAATGACAAGGGACCTCCTTTTTATAGCCGAGTCCGAACGGCGTTCCACATTGCATTGAAACCACTTAGAGAAGTTTTGAAACCTTCAGAAATGTCACCAGCATTACTGAGGTTATGAGGTTACTGAGGGATAATCCACCGCTGAAAAATTTTTTGGTGTTCGGTCGAAGCAGGAATCGAACCCACTACCTTGTGTATGCAAGGCGGGCATGCTAATCATTGCACCACGGTGGCTCCCAGGAAGCTCGTTTGAGTCAATTTTTGTATAACTCGCTTTTTTCATATTTTTAATAGGAAATTTTAAATTTTATTGTTTCAAATAGGTTAAAAACAGATTAAGAATTAATAAAGCAGTGCAAATTATTTAAGTTTTACCGAAAAAAATGCTAAAATCTTTTAATGCATTAAAAATCATAAAAAATTTAAAAAACTATTTATTTGACAAAATATCACAAAATTTCTTAATTCACATCCACAACACTGGATTCGCATCGCACCTTAAGAAGTGATGCAAATTCAGTGCAACGGCTGTTGAAATAGTGGACATCCGTCCTATGACAATCACCACTTCCGGATCCAAAAAGTACATATTCACTACTGTTTTGGCGATGCTTTTTTTGCTGGGTATTTAAAATAAAAACAGTTTAAATTACCCATTAAAAATATGATAAGAGCGACTTATAAAAATTGACTCAAATGAACTTCCTATGCAGTTAAATTAAGAACATCTTTGGGTGGACATTTTTGGAAGTGCTTTTAAAATTGTGCCTTTAGAAGAACTTCCAAATTTTTTTGCTGGGTTTATAAAAAAATTTTGTCGAAAAAAATGTTAAATCCAATCTTGGAAAAATTGCGAATATTTAAGGTCAAATGTTTCAGACGAGAGTTAGGATGCATTAAAAATCATAAAAAAATTATAAAATTTAATTATTTGGCAAAATATCATAAATACACATCCAAAACACTGATTTCGGATCACGCCTAAGGAAGTGATGCAAATTCAGTGCAACGGCTATCGAAATGTTGGACATCCGTCCTATGACAAGCCCATGTTAAATTCATCGCTTCTGCGTCAATTTTGCACCACTTCCGGATCCAAAAAGAACATTTTCACTACTTTTTTGGCGACGCTTTTTTTGCTGGGATGTTTGGGGTGATTATATTCCTCCTCTGGAAATATAGGATACCTCCTTTTTTTAATGCCTACACCGAAAACAATTTTGAAATAATATAAAGGATTATGAAAATTAATTTTTAGAACTCTAAATTTACACAACATTAAGGACAAATTTTAATTAAAATAAAGCTTATATTCGTAATGCTTGCACTGTGGACAAATATATAATACGTAAGTGCATATGTTTGCAATACCCAGAAAGAGACGAGATAGACACATAATGCTCAGAGCCGGCCCGTGAGCAGAGAATGAAGCCGCCGAGTCGCGCCGCCGATTTCAGTCGCCGCCGCAGAATATGTCGACTCATCTCGACTCAAATTTAGCCGCCAATTAAACAAAAATATCGATTTAAATCAAAAAAAAACGTATTTAAATTTTTCCAAAATTATGAATCTTCCACCCACAAATAATCATTTTCGATCTGCTATAATAATTTTACAATAATTTAGCTCAGAAAATTTTAATAAAATGTAAATTTGATTGTAAGTTTGGTTGTACAACTAATCTCAATACTATTCGAGCAACTTCACAGAAAAAAAATGTCACCAAAATATTTCCAATTAAAAAGTTAATTGAAGTTGAAAATTTTTTCAATTAATAAATTAATTGATAGAATTAACTTTTTAATCAAGATAGAAACATTAAGTTAATTAAGTCAATGATAGAAAATTTTAAAATTCTTAATTAAAAATTAATTGATACAATTAACTTTTTAATCAAATTCGGAAGACTAATTCAGTTAAAAAAAGTTGAAAATATTTACCTTTTTTAATTAATAAATAAATATAGTTTTGCAATCAACATCAATTAAATTTTTAATTGAATCAATTAAAAACTTAATTGAAATTTGCTAATGAAATCAATTAATTTTTTAATCAAGAATTTTTTCTATGCCCAATTAAAACTATGATTGATACTATCATTTTCGTGATTGAAGACATTTCAATTAAAAATTAATTGGATCAATTAATTTCGTGATTGAATCAGAAAAAAATTTTGTGTGTTCAAATTGATTTTATAATGGATAATTGTCCGCCGCCGAATGGACAAATTTTTATCGGCTTAGCCGTAAAGCCGCCGAAGGAAAAATTTAGTATCAGCCGCCGGCGTCAAAAATTTGTCGGCTTCATTCTTTGCCCGTGAGTTGATCTAGGCGTGTTGGTCTGTCTGTGAACACATTTTTGTGATCAAAGTCTAAGTCGATTTGTGGATGTGGAAATTTCATACGATCCAATTTACATTTTATCCGATCGGGTTGAAATTTGATACGCGGTATTAGTATATACGTTCCACTAATCGTGCTCAAATGGGTCCATATCGGTTCATAATTATATATAGCCCTCATATAAACCGATCCCTAAATTTGACTTTTGGAGTCTCATGGAAGAACAAATTTCCGGTTGAAATTTGGAAAATTTATGTGTGAAAATTTCACTGAAACCACGGTGGAGGATACAGTTTCAGCATGGCCGAACTATACAGCCGTATATATTTGTTTAACTTATGAAAAATTTTCATTCAATTTATCCACATCCACATTTTAACTAATTATAAAATCGATAAAGAAGTTCAATGTATCAGTGCAAAGATTTACCAAATTTTGAAAGAAACAAATTTTAATAAAAGTTTTTCTCAAAATTTTACAATGCGTTTTTATACCCACCACCATAGAATGGTGACGGGGGTATAATAAGTTTGTCATTCCGTTTGTAACGCATCGAAATATCGATTTCCGACTATATAAAGTATATATTCTTGATCAGGGAGAAATTCTAAGACGATATAACGATGTCCGTCTGTCCGTCTGTCTGTCTGTCTGTCTGTCTGTCTGTCTGTCTGTCTGTTGTAATCACGCTACAGTCTTCATTATTGAAGCAATCGCGCTGAAATTTTGCACAAACTCGTCTTTTGTCTGCAGGCAGGTCAAGTTCGAAGATGGGCTATATCGGTCCAGGTTTTGATATAGTCCCCATATAAACCGACCTCCCGATTTGGGGTCTTGGGCTTATAGAAATCGTAGTTTTTATCCAATTTGCATGAAATTAGAAATGTAGAGGTATTTTATGACCATAAAGGGGTGTGCCAAAAATGGTGAGTATCGGTCCATGTTTTGGTATAGCCCCCATATAGACCGATCTCCCGATTTTACTTCTTGGACTTATAGAAACCGCAGTTTTTATTCAATTTACCTGAAATTGGAAATCTAGAGGTATTGTAAGACCACAAATACGTATGCCAAAAATTGTGAGTATCGGACAATATTTTGGTATAGCCCCCATATAGACCGATCTCCCGATTTTACTTCTTGGGCTTATAGAAACCGCAGTTTTTATTCAATTTACCTGAAATTGGAAATGTAGAAGTATTGTAGGACCACAAATACGTATGCCAAAAATTGGGAGTATCGGTCCATGTTTTGGTATGGTCCCCATATAAAAGGACCTCCCGATTTTGGGTCTTGGGCTTACAGAAACCGTAGTTTTTATCCAATTTGTCTGAAATTGGAAATCTAGTGGTATTTTAGGACCATAAAGAGGTGTACCGAAAATGGTGAGTATCGGTCCATATTTTGGTATAGCCCCCATATAGACCGATCTCCCGATTTTACTTCTTGGGCTTATAGAAACCGCAGTTTTTATTCAATTTACCTGAAATTGGAAATCTAGAGGTATTGTAGGACCACAAATACGTGTGCAAAAAATTGTGAGTATCGGTCCATGTTTTGGTGTGGTCCCCATATAAAACGACCTCCCGATTTGGGGTCTTGGGCTTATAGAATCCGTAGTTTAAATACGATTTGTCTGAAATTGGAAATTTATAGGTATTTGAGGACCATAAAGGGGTGTGCCAAAAATGGTGAGTATCGGTCCATGTTTTGGTATAGCCTCCATATAGACCGATATCCCGATTTTACTTCTTGGGTTTCTAGAATCCGTAGTTTTTATGCGATTTGCCTGAAATTGTAAATATTATTTTAGGCTCCCAAAAACTTTTGGTAATGCCTCCATATAGACCGACTTCATTTCTTGAGGGTATAGAAGGCGCACTGATCATGAAAATTGCTTGAAACTCAATGTAAAATTTTCAGATTTCAGATACTTCTCGGGTGAAAATCTACAGATTTAAGATTTCAAAGCAAGACGTTATTTTATAATTTTCTTGCACACTTACAAGAGATGTTAATGATTCCTCTAAAACTCAAACAAAAATGGTTCTTATAAATCCAGAATCTGATATAGTCCTCATAGGTGAAATCTTTAAATTTATCTTCGGGAAGTGTCCTCAAGTCCTAAATCCCTCCTGAAATTTCTAAGGAAACCCTAATATTTGGTTCATGGTGGTGGGTATTTAAGATTCGGCCCGGCCGAACTTAGTGCTGTATATACTTGTTTTTGTGTAAAATTGTCAATATAATATTCATATCTAATCCAAATAGCAAACCATTCTTTTTAATCAAAGCATGCTAATATTTACCCAACAACGATCGCTGTTTAAACTTTTTTTTATCGCGAAAATCTTAATTAATGAAACCGAATTTAGTTAAAAACAAAAGTGTCCTTTCTAATTAAATACGAAATCAATGAATACATTTTCCATAATTTTCACTTCAATCAAATTTTTTTAAAGATTATTCATTTTTGAGGAGGTTTCATTGTCGTTTCAAGCAAAATCCCTACCCCCATCTGGAATAAATTTATTGGCCACCCCTTGGTAATATCCAACTCCTTAGACATTGAATATGATTATGACCAACAACAAATGCTATTTGAAATTCTCTATTGAGCAGTTTGGCAAAAAGTTTTGTGAAAAGATTTAATTGAGATTGTAAGTGATAACAATGTTGCCTTAATTATTGCCAATTGATTTAAAAAAACTTTTCATGCAATTCAACAACAGAAGCTGTTTGGTGGCATAGGAATATAAAAGTTTTCAAATAATCAAGGCAGAGTAAAATGGCTTTGATGTTGAGATGTGCGCCAACTACTTGGGCTTCAAATGATGGATCTCCTGATGATGGGATGGTGGACTAGTTTATCCATTGTGGCGGTTGTCTTCTCACAGATATTTATTAGCAAACAACATTGCCTGTCTGGCCTCCAGGCGAATAGCATAACCAGTTGATTTCCAAGATGCCGGAGATATTCTTACCCTTATGATTCTTTTTGGATATTATTGTTTCGATGGCAATAATTTTTCGAAAATTAATTATAAAGAACATGTTTAGGGTGGTATAATGATAACAAAAAGTCTGATTAAAGTTAGCGAACAACAACAGAAACAGGATATTGTACCGCCTGTTAATATTGAATTGAAACTTTTTCGGGGTACTCCCCCGCATTCGCCAAGTATTTTCTGGAGCCTTAGTGTGATAGATATTTGCTCCATGTTCTAATTAGAGGATATCTTTAATTAAATTAATCAAATAAAAATGCATTGCCAATTAGGAGCAATTTCATATTTATTCTAGCAACCTTATGAACCACAACAAATGTTTGGAAATATCTCGATGGAAGACGTTTTATAAGATTGTACTCAACTACTTCGAATCGATAATTTGAGTCCTTGTTTTTAAAGGACTCTGATAGCACATGAAGAAACAAGTAAGAAAAGTCTAAATTCGGGCTGGGCCGACTATATTATACCCTGCACCACTTTGTAGATCTAAATTTTCGATACCATATCACATCCGTGTTGGGGGCTATATGTAAAGGTTTGTCCCAAATACATACATTTAAATATCACTCGATCTTGACAGAATTTGATAGACTTCTACAAAATCTATAGACTCAAAATTTAATCCCAAAACGGGGGGTCGGCTAATGCACTAGGGTGGAACACATTGTTAGTAATAAATATGGGAAACAAACAAATCTGAAGCAATTTTAAGGAAACTTCGCAAAAGTTTATTTATGATTTATCGCTCGATATATATATGTATTAGAAGTTTAGGAAAATTAGAGTCATTTTTACAAGTTTTTGACTAAGCAGTGGCGATTTTACAAGGAAAATGTTGGTATTTTGACAATTTTTGTCGAAATCAGAAAAACATATATATGGGAGCTATATCTAAATCTGAACCGATTTCAATCAAATTAGGCACGCATAGCTACAATGCTAATTATACTCCCTGTGCAAAATTTCAATTAAATCGGAGTAAAAGACTGTGGTCATATGAGTGTAAATCTGGCGAATGCTTTATATGGAAGCTATATCTAAATCTGAACCGAATTCAATAAAATTTGGCACACTTGACTAAACTGTTAATTGTACTCCTAGTGCAAAATTTCAACCAAATTGGCGTAAAACTCTGGCTTATGGGACCGTATTAGTCCATATCGGGCGAAAGATATATATGGGAGCTATATCTAAATCTGAACCGATTTCAATAAAATTTGGCACACTTGACTACACCACTAATTGTACTCCTAGTGCAAAATTTTCAAAAAACAAATTGGGGTAAAACCCTGGCGTCTTGGGCCATATAAGTCCATATCGGGCGAAATATATATATGTGAGCTATATCTACATCTGAACCGATTTCGTCCAAAATCAATAGGGTTCTATTCTGAGCCAAAACACATACTTGTGCCAAATTTGAAGTCGATTAGACTAAAACTGCGACCTAGACTTTGATTACACAAATGTGTTCACGGACAGACGGACATGGCTATATCGACTCAGGAGCCCACCCTGAGCATTTTTGCCAAAGACACCATGTGTCTATCTCGTCTCCTTCTGGGTGTTGCAAACATATGCACTAACTTATAATACCCTGTTCCACAGTGCAGCGCAGGGTATAAAAAAGCGTAAATAAAAAACAAATACATAGAGACTTACTCTACCAAGCAAACATGTTTACCAACTTGGAAATCGGTCCACCTAAAACATGGAGCTATATCAAAACATTGAACAATCCACACCATACTCGCTACACCTATGTATGGACCTAAAATAACTCTAAATTTTACATTTCATTAAAATCGGATAAAAATTGCAGTGTCTAGATGTCCAAGAAGTCAAATCCGGGGTATATCAAACTGTGGATCGACATGCCCCATATTCGGTTTACTTATGTGTGGACCCAAAATACCTCTAGATTTTGGATTTCAAGCAAATCGCATAAAAATTTGATGTCTAGAGATCCTCAAGAGGTCAAATCGGGCTAACTGGGAGATATACTAAACCATGGACCGATACACACCATATTCGGTACACGTATTTATAGACCCAAAGTACTACTAGATTTCAAATCAGGAGATCGAGCTATATGGGTGCTATACTGAAACATGGACCGATAAACACCAACTTCCACACACTTGTTTATGACGACAAAATACCTCTAGATTTTTAAATTCTGGTATATCGGATAACAATTGGGATGTCTAGACGCTCAAGATCCCAAATCGGGGGTCGATTAGAATGGGAATGTGGTCACGTTTGCCACTCGAGTCAAAAATAATCTACCAAATTTCAAAGAAAATTTTACCAAAAACTACCAAACGAAAAAGTCCTCTTTTGCAAAATATTATTTCTATGGAAAATTTTATTTCTATAGAAAATTTTCTCAAAACTTTATTTCTATATACAAAAATTTTCAAAAAGTTATTTCTATAGAAAATATTTTTAAAATGTTATTTCTATAGAAAATGTTGTCAAAATTTTATTTCTACAAAAATTTTTGTCATAATTTTATTCCTATATATAAATTTTGTCAAAATTTTATTTCTATATACAAATTTTGTCAAAATTTTATTTCTATAGAAAATTTTGTCAAAACACGAATAAAATCTAAAATTTATAATTTATTTATAACTATAGAAATTTTTGTAAAAATTTTATTTCTACAGAAAATTTTGTCAAAATTTTATTTCCATAGAAAATTATGTCAAACTTTATTTCTATAGAACATTTTGTCAAATTTGTATTTCTATAGAAAATATTGTCAACTTTTTATTTCTATAGAAAATTTTGTCAAAATTTTATTTCTATAGAAAATATTGTCAAAATTTTATTTCTATAAAAATTTTTGTCAAATTTTTATTTCTATAGAAACTTTTGTCAACATTTTATTTCTATAGAAAATTTTGTCAACACATGAATAAAATCAAAAATTTATAATTTATTTATAACTTTAGAAATTTTTGCCATAATTTTATTTCTATACAAAATTTTGTCAAAATTTTATTTGTATAGAAAATTTTGTCAAAATTTTATTTCTATAGAAAATTTTGTCAAAATTTTATTTCTATACAAAATTTTGTCAAAATTTTATTTCTATACAAAATTTTTTTCAAAATTGTATTTCTATAGAAAATTTTTTCAAAATTGTATTTCTATAGAAACTTTTGTCAAAATTTTATTTCTATACAAAATTTTGTCAAAATTTTATTTCTATAGAAAATTTTGTCAAAATTGTATTTCTATAGACAATTTTGTCAAAATTTTATTTCTATAGAAAATTTTGTCAAAATTTTATTTCTATAGAAAATTTTGTCAAAATTTTATTTCTATAGAAAATTTTGTCAAAATTTTATTTCTATAGAAAATTTTGTCAAAATTTTATTTCTATAGAAATTTTTGTCAACATTTTATTTCTATAGAAAATTTTGTCAAAATTTTATTTCTATACAAAATTTTGTCAAAATTCTATTTCTATACAAAATTTTGTCAAAATTCTAGTTCTATAGAAATTTTTGTCAAAACATGAATAAAATCTAAAATTTATAATTTATTTATAACTATAGAAATTTTGTCAAAATTTTATTTCTATAGAAAATTTTGTCAAAATTTTATTTCTATAGAAAATTTTGTCAAAATTTTATTTCTATAGAAAATTTTGTCAAAATTTTATTTCTATAGAAATTTTTGTCAACATTTTATTTCTATAGAAAATTTTGTCAAAATTTTATTTCTATACAAAATTTTGTCAAAATTCTATTTCTATACAAAATTTTGTCAAAATTCTAGTTCTATAGAAATTTTTGTCAAAACATGAATAAAATCTAAAATTTATAATTTATTTATAACTATAGAAATTTTTGTCATATTTTTATTTCTATACAAAATTTTGTCAAAATTTTATTTCTATACAAAATTTTGTCAAAAATTTATTTCTATATACAAATTTTGACAAAATTTTATTTCTATAGAAATCTTTCTCAAAATTTTATTTCTATAGAAAATTTTGTCAAAATTCTATTTCTATAGAAATTTTTGACAAAATTTTATTTCTACAGAAAATTTTGTCAAAATTGTATTTCTGTAAACAATATTGTCAAAATTTTATTTCTAAACAAAATTTTGTCAAAATTTTATTTCTATAGAAATTTTTGTCAACATTTTATTTCTATAGAAAATTTTGTCAAAACATGAATAAAATCAAAAATTTATAATTTATTTATAAATATAGAAATTTTTGCCATAATTTTATTTCTATACAAAATTTTGTCAAAATTTTATTTCTATACAAAATTTTGTCAAAATTCTATTTCTATAGAAATTTTTGACAAAATTTTATTTCTATAGAAAATTTTGTCAAAATTTTATTTCTGTAGAAATATTTGTCAAAATTTTATTTCTATAGAAAATTTTGTCAAAATTTTATTTCTATAGAAAATTTTGTCAAAATTTTATTTCTATAGAAAATTTTGTCAAAATTCTATTTCTATAGAAATTTTTGACAAAATTTTATTTCTACAGAAAATTTTGTCAAAATTTTATTTCTATAAAAATTTTTGTCAAAATTTTATTTCTATAGAAATTTTTGTCAACGTTTTATTTTTATAGAAAATTTTGTCAAAACATGAATAAAATCTAAAATTTATAATTTATTTATAACTATAGAAATTTTTGTCATAATTTTATTTCTATACAAAATTTTGTCAAAATTTTATTTCTATACAAAATTTTGTCAAAATTTTATTTCTATATACAAATTTTGACAAAATTTTGTTTCTATAGAAAATGTTGTCAAAATTTTATTTCTATACAAAATTTTTTTCAAAATTGACTCACGGGCCAAGAACGGCCCGTGAGTCAATGTAGCCATGTCCGTTTGTCAGTGAAAAAATAGCACTACATACGTGTGCCTTTGGATCAGAATAGAACCCTATAGATTTTGGAATTTTCCGGCCTTATATACCAGTTTTATTTGAGGCTGCTATCTTAGTTTACATATTACCATCGAAGTAGATTCTTAGGAACTTCATTCCCAACAAAATAAAAATAAATAACTTCCATTATTTCAATATGAATATTTAAGAGTATTTAATATTTGCTCTCATGAATTATTCATATATATGAACTAAGTTCAATAAAAATAAATTATACTACGATTTAATTTAACTTTTATGCATAATTAAATGTATCTCTCCCACGTGAATGTGTGTCTGCATCCCTAAAAGTGTCAATAAATGCAATATGCAATAATAATTTGAATTCTAGTCTTGCATTGAATGTCATGTAATTGCTACAAATATTGATTTTGGTTTCAATTTAAATTCAGTTTTCCCAAACTTGGGAAACTGTATGGTGTACATGGTGTTGGTATATGGTCTCTAACAAACATGCAAAAATTGGTCCACATCGGTCCAAACTTGGGAAACTGTATTCTTTACAAATACTCAAAGCTATAAAGGAAATATGTTGGTCATAAGTCTATCCAATACGTACTTACGTAGGTTGATTCAGTTTGAATCAGGGATGGAAACTGCAATTTTTAAGAGAGTACACAAAAAGGTATTTTTGGAGCGAAAAAGTACTTTTCAATAAATTTCAACAAAAATTCCATTGGAAGATTATTGTCAAGAGTTCGTTTTAGACTGAATTTTAAAGAAAATAAAATTTTGTTTGTCAACTCCTCAATTTTAAATATTTTTTTTTTAATTTTATATCCTCTTACAAAATTTTACCCAATTTTCTATAGAAATAGAATGTTAACATATTTTTCTATAAAAATAAAATTTTTGGAAAAATTTTCTGTAGAAATAAAAGTATGACAAAAGATTCTACAGAAATAAAAATTTGACAAAATTTTCTAACGAAATAAAATTTTGACAAAATTTTCTATAAAAATAAAATTTTGATAACATTTTCTATAAAAATAAAATTTTAAAATTTTGGGATTATTCGTATGGCTAGGTCATGGACTAACGAAAAACTTTCAAAAATTTTTCACAAGGTATGATCCACGCCCATTACCTGCCCAGCAAAAAAAAGGCGTCCCCAAAAAGTAGTGAAAATGTTCTTTTTGGATCCGGAAGTGGTGCAAAATTGGGGCAGAAGCGATGAATTGGGCTTGTCATAGGAGTGATGTCCATCATTTCAATAGCCGTTGCACTGAATTTGCACCACTTCTTAAGGGATGATGAGCGTGAGCTATGCAAACAACGACAAATATAAATTCTTATTCGCATAATTTGTATATACAATATGTTGGCCAGATATACCGATAGTGGATTCCATTGCCGGTAGGGTGGATCAAAAATGTTTCCGTCCGTCCGTATTACATCTATTTTTATACCCACCACCATTGTCGTTCTGTTTGTAACACAACGAAATATTGCTCTAAGACCCCATAAAGTATATATATACTGGGTCGTGGTGAAATTCTGAGTCGATCTGAGCATGTCCGTCCGTCTGTTGAAATCACGCTAACTTCCGAACGAAACACGCTATCGACTTTAAACTTGGCACAAGTAGTTGTTATTGATGTAGGTCGGATGGTATTGCAAATGGGCCATATCGGTCCACTTTTAAGTATAGCCCCCATATAAACGGACCCCCAAATTTGGCTTGCAAACCCTCTAACAGAAGCAAATTTCATCCGATCCGGCTGAAATTTGGTACATGGTGTTGGTATATGGTCTCTAACAACCATGCAAAAATTGGTCCACATCGGTCCATTATATATAAACCGATCCCCAGATTTCATCCGATCCGGTTGAAATTTGGTACATGGTGTCAGCATATGATGCCTAACAACCATGCAAAACTTGGTCCACATCGGTCAATAGTTATATATAGCCGATCCCCAATCACACAAAAATTGGTCCATATCGGTTCATAATCATGGTTGCCACTAGAGCCAACAAAAAATTTCTACCAAAATTTTATTTTTATAGAAAATTTTGTCAAAATTGTATTTCTATAGAAAATTTTGTCAAAATTTTATTTCTATAGAAAATTTTGTTAGGATGTTATTTCAAAAGAAAATTTTGTTAAAATTTCATTTCTATAGAAAAGTTTGTCAAACTGAATTATACACATATTTAATCGGTCTTTTTATACCCTGCGCCACACTGTGGAACAGGGTATTATAAGTTATTGCATATGTTTGCAACACCCAGAAGGAGACGAGATAGACACATGGTGTCTTTGGCAAAAATGCTCAGGGTGGGCTCCTGAGTCGATATAGCCATGTCCGTCTGTCCGTGAACATATTTTTGTAACCAAAGTCTAGATCGCAGTTTTTGTCCAATCGACTTCAAATTTGGCGCAAGTATGTGTTTTGCTCAGAACAGAATCCTTTATTTTGGAAGAAATATATATATATATATATATATATATATATATATATATATATATATATATATATATATATATATATATATATATATATATATATATATATATATATATATATATATATATATATATATATATATATATATATATATATATATATATATATATATATATATATATATATATATATATATATATATATATATATATATATAT
This sequence comes from Haematobia irritans, assembly GCF_050003625.1. Lineage (NCBI taxonomy): Eukaryota > Metazoa > Arthropoda > Insecta > Diptera > Muscidae > Haematobia > Haematobia irritans. The sequence goes on along the minus strand of NC_134397.1, from coordinate 159,301,003 downwards.
ATATATATATATATATATATATATATATATATATATATATATATATATATATATATATACATCGCCCGATATGGACTTATATGGCCTCAGAAGCCAGAATTTTACCCTGATGTGCTTAAAATTTTGCACAAGCATTAGTACTATAGTCAAGTGTGCCAAATTTTATGGAAATCGGTTCAGATTTAGATATAGCTCCCATATATATCTTTCGCCCGATTTGGACTAATACGGTCCCAGAAGCCAGAGTTTTACCCCAATTTGATTGAAATTTTGCACTTCGAGTATAATTAGTAGTGTAGTCAAATATTTATTGAAATCGGTTCAGATTTAGATATAGCTCCCATATATATCGTTCGCCCGATTTACACTCATATGACCACAGTGGCCAATATTTTGCTCTGTTTTAATTGAAATTTTGCACAGGGAGTAGAATTAGCATTGTAGCTATGTGTGTCAAATTTGGTTGAAATCGGTTCAGATTTAGATATATCTCCCATATATATCTTTCGCCCGATTTACACTCATATGACCACAGAGGCCAATTTTTTGCTCCGATTTAGTTGAAATTTTGCGGAGGGAGTAGAAAGCATTGTAGCTATGCGTGCCAAATTTGGTTGAAATCGGTTCAGATTTAGATATAGCTCCCAAATATATGTTTTTCTGATTTCGACAAAAATGGTCAAAATACCAACATTTTCCTTGTAAAATCGCCACTGCTTTGTCGAAAAGTTGTAAAAATGAGTATAATTTTCCTAAACTTCTAATACATATATATCGAGCGATAAATCATAAATAAACTTTTGCGAAGTTTCCTTAAATTTGCTTCAGATTTAAATGCTTCCCATATTTTTTTTACTAAAATTGCGTTCCACCCTAGTGGATTAGCCGACTTAAATTTTGAGTCTTTAGATTTTGTAGAAGTCTATCAAATTCTGTCCGAGTGATATTTAAATGTATGTATTTGGGACAAACCTTTATATATAGCCCCCAACACATTTGACGGGTGTGATATGGTATCGAAAATTTAGATCTACATAGTGGTGCAGGTTATAATATAGTCGGCCCGCCCGACTTTAGACTTTCCTTACTTCTTTAATTTAATATATACTACGTATGGACTTACTTACAATTTAGAAGACGGTGTTAGGAGGTTTTAAGATACCTTGCCATCGGCAAGCGTTACCGCAACCCAAGTAATTCGATTGTGGATGGCAGTGTTTAGAAGAAGTTTCTACGCAATCCATGGTGGAGGGTACATGAGCTTCGGCCTGGCCGAACTTACGGCGGTATATACTTGTTTTAAAATAAGACAATGTTAAGTAAGAAGCTGAAGTAATTCAGAGAACTCGGTTTTTGAACAATATCGTTTCATTATTTGACCTAAATAAATCAATAAATAGATCGCCCGATGTGACTAGGTAAGATTATTTTGCAGAGATTTAATTTAAAATTAATTCAATTAAAAATTAGGATTTAATTCGTGAGCCATTAGCAGAGATGGTCTGTATCAAACTTTTTTATACCCACCGTAAGAATTCTCTTCGTTAATTTTACGAAGAATTCTTCATTAACTATTCTTCCTGAATTCTTCATTAAAATAACGAAATTTTCATTGATTTTCGTAAATTTTACGAAGAACATTTTACGAATATACGAAACTTCTACGAAACATTCTACATTAACTTTTCTTCGTAAAAAGTTCGTACTTTTAACGAAACTTTCTTCACATTTCATGAATTTTGTGAAGAAGTTTTTACGAATATTTTACGAAACATTCTGCGTTAAAATTTCTTCATAAAAAGTACGAAACATTTTCTTTGAAATAACGAAGAAGTTTCATTGAAGTTGTAAAATTTCCGTTCGCGGCATTAAATTGTCTTTTATAATGTGCTTGAGTGTATTCCTTTATTCTATTTTTTTTATGCAAGTCTATGCTGCTTCTCATTTGGGTGATAGCGCGCTATGAATAAAAGTGAAGCAATAAAACTAAAAATTATTCAAAAACTTAAGATGTAAAGTAGTGATGTCATTTTTCACACTTGCAACTACAACCAAATGCACTTTCGACTATAAATTTTTTTTCTAAAAGTTCGAACATTTTTCAGAAGTAGTTTTTCATAAAAAGTACGAACATATTTCATGAAAACTACGAAATTTTTTCATAAAAAGTACGAAACATTTTCATAAAAAGAACGAAATTGTTTCATAAAAAGTACGAAAATTTTTCATAAAAAGTACGAAGATTCTTCATAAAAAGTACGAAAATTTTGGAAGAACTTTTCTTCGTAAAAAGTACGAAATATTTCGTACTTTTAATGAAAAGTTTCTTTGGTTGTAAAACAATGACAAATTTCGTACTTTTAACGAAATTTTTCGTTCTTTTTACGAAGAAAATTCTTTCGGTGTAGGATGGGGGGTATATTAACTTTGTCATTCCGTTTGTAACACATCGAAATATTGCTCTAAGACCCCATAAAGTATATATATTCTGGGTCGTGGTGAAATTCTGAGTCGATCTGAGCATGTCCGTCCGTCCGTCCGTCCGTCCGTCTGTTGAAATCACGCTAACTTCCGAACGAAACAAGCTATCGACTTGAAACTTGGCACAAGTAGTTGTTATTGATGTAGGTCGGATGGTATTGCAAATGGGCCATATCGGTCCACTTTTACGTATAGCCCCCATATAAACGGACCCCAAAATTTGGCTTGCGAGGCCTCTAAGAGAAGCAAAATACATCCGATCCGGCTGAAATTTGGTACATGGTGTTAGTATATGGTCTCTAACAACCATGCAAAAATTGGTCCACATCGGTTCATAATTATATATAGCCCCCATATAAACCGATCCCCCGATTTGGCTTGCGAGGCCCCTAAGAGAAGCAAATTTCATCCGATCCGGCTGAAATTTGGTACATGGTGTCAGTATATGGTCTCTAACAACCACGAAAAAATTGGTCCACATCGGTCTATAATTATATATAGCCCCCATATAAACCGATCCCCCGATTTGGCTTGCGAAGCCTCTAAGAGAAGCAAATTTCATCCGATCCGGCTGAAATTTGGTGCATGGTGTTAGTATATGGTCTCGAACAACCATGCAAAAATTGGTCCACATCGGTCCATAATTATATATAGCCCCCATATAAACCGATCCCCCGATTTGGCTTGCGAGGCCTCTAAGAGAAGCAAATTTCATCCGATATGGCTGAAATTTGGTACGTGATGTTAGTATATGGTCTCTAACAACCATGCAAAAATTGGTATACATCGGTTCGTAATTATATATAGCCCCCATATAAACCGATCACCGGATTTGATCTCCGGAACCTCTTGGAAGACCAAAATTCATCTGATTCAGTTGAAATTTGGTACGTGGTGTTAATATATGGCCTCAAACTCCCATGCAAAAATTGGTCGATTTCGGACCATAATTATATATAGGCCCCATATAAACCGATCCCCAGATTTGACCTCCAGAGCCCCTTGGAAGAGCAAAATACTTCCCATTCGGTTGAAATTTGGTACGTGATGTTAGTATATGGTATCCAACAACCATGCAGGAATAAGAAGTTTTAAGATACCACAACCCAAGTAATTCGATTGTGGATGACAGTCTTTCGTAGAAGTTTCTACGCAATCCATGGTGGTGGGTACATAAGATTCGGCCTGGCCGAACTTGCGGCCGTATATACTTGTTAGGTTTGCAACTGTCACAATGTTGTAAACGTCACATACACGTCGTAAATGCAGAAAAAGTAACAAATGTCGCAAACTCAAAGTACTTCAGTGGCGTCAGCTACACTCAAAAAAAAAGTTTTCTTGGATCCAACGATTTTGACCTTCCTTTAAAGATTTTGGTCTTGATTCCGAGCCAAAGACGCGGGTTTTTTTAAATAAGGAAATTTTTTAAATAAGGAAATCTATATAATTAATATTAGGATACACATGTCATTTATGTAATTTTCATTCTATTTTTCCGGCATATAAATAAATCTATTCACGTACAAAACAAATGCCAGTTTAAAAATCTAAATTATAACGGATACTTCGAAGTAAAAAATATTTTCTTAATTCCAAAAAAACTTTAAACCAAAGAGGCTATATTCTCAAAATAAGTCTTAGCCTATATTTGAAGCGTTTTTATCTTAAATCTAAAGATTCAATATTTCAGCTAATTTATGGACGATTTCTTTAAATCAAAAATGTGTTTATTTATTTTAAGGAAAATTTGACTTAGCTTAAAGACATACAACTTTAACTAAGGGACGCAAATTTTCAAAATGTGTGTCCTAAATTTAATGAAAAAAATTGTTGAAGCAAATATTATAAACTTTCGTTTAAGTAAAATTGCATTATTTTGAAGAAATTTGTCCTTAATAGTGTGTAAATTTCACATCCTAAAATTGAGATTGCATAATCTTTAATATCACGTAAATATTTTTTTCAGTGTAGGCAGCGGATTTGATGATATCCAAGATGATGATATGTGCGAAGAAGTTCAATTCTCAGGAATATTCACAATTTTCGGTTTTAGTCACCTCATCTTCCCTATTGCCTTTTGCACGAATACAAGGCTACCGCTCTTTCTTCAATAGTAAGCTTAAAGTTCAGCCTCCCGTCCAATATAACCTCAAGGTATTTTGCACACTCACCAACGAGAATTTCAATACCACCTAAGAAAATGGGCTTATTCATTGGAAACCTTTCACAAATTTCTGCAAAACTGGCAGCGAAGGAAAATCACTATTTTATAAAATAACGTTTTGACTTATTAGAACCAATTTCCATAGTACTTGCAAATTGTCAATTCAAATTGTAATTCGCTTTACGACTTTTGCGACATACGTATTACGCAAAAGTCACAGTTTGTGACAGGCCAACCCTGGCCATTAGAAAATACATTTCTAGTGCGTTTTTTTTATTAATTTAATTTTTTTACTTTATCGAACTATTTGCTAGTTTTTCTTACAACACTGTCCCTGTCAACTTGCAATCCAATTTCAATGTTTATTTGTATAGAGCCAAATATAGATGGCAATAAAATGCAGGAATTGATTTAACTTCTATGTAACTGAAATGCCATAAGACTCAAATAGCCATGCTTGCAAGTTTGTTACAGAAACCATTTCACCTTAAGGGTATTCGAATTAATGGCCATTTTCTTAGAGAGTTGAAACCCTGTATGGTTGTCACAGAGCAATTTCTTCTTTTCGGTTTATCCTGCATTCCAAACTACCACACATCAATCGAAAATCTCATCACATTTTCCCAATACTCATTTTCAAAATTCATTTATGGTATTTGTGTTGTTGTTCGACCATGTCATCGTCCAGTTCAATGGACCAGTTCAATTCAAGTTTAAATGAATGGTTTGGCCCAGATGGTTCTCTTCTCACAAACATTTCTGAGCATTTTCTTACAAATATTTGTATACATCTGTAGTTTCATGCAAAAGTGTAGAATTCAGAAGAGATATCCTTTCTTGTATTGCTGAAAATGCTTGAAACTCAAGGACATTCGTACACACTTTCACATCCACACACATATCCTGTTTCATACATTTATCTAACTGGTCTGGTGTGAAATTGGTGTGTCCTTGACTATCCATGTAGTTTTTCATGCTTATGTCTAAATGACATCGTTCTCTTCAGGTGACTAACAAATTACTTTTATGCAGAGCAACAGAAACTGAATCCAGATGAAGAGTTTTAAAAGAAATGGGTAGGAGGAAAGCATTGCGTGCATTTTAAGTGTAAATAAATACCCAAAAATTTTCTATGTTTTTATGCTTTTGATACTTAGAGATACGGAAGCTGATTGCTTTCTGCAGATATCTGAGAAATTGTCGAATTTTTAATAAAAAGAGACATAATTGAAATCCAATATAGATGAATTGAAATTGCTTTTTATGAAAACTAACAAGAATATATTTACAAATTGTGGTTATCAGTAATTATAAGACCCTCTTCAAGCTACGACAAAAAGCATCAGCACAGATTCAAAGCACAAAATTCAACAACATATTTCCAATTAAAAATTTGAAATTGAAAACTTTTTCAATTAAAATATGAATTGCAACAATTAACTTTTTAATCAAACTCAGAAGACTAAATCAGTTAAAGTCCTGTTCCTGTACGAAAGCTTTTCGTATTCCAAACGAAAGAAAATTGATTTTCCCAGCAAAAACTAGGTAACCACATCTCGAATAGATACTTTTCGAATAGATATTCTCAAAATGAAGGTTAGGTTAGGTTAGGTTAAAGTGGCAGTCCGATTAAGTTTCAGGCTCACTTAGACTATTCAGTCCATTGTGATACCACATTTAACTAAAAGTACCTATTACATATGGGCACTTCTAGTTTTAACCGCTGAACCTTCTCGATTATTTTCTTCTGTTGAACCAACCAGATTGTTCCAAAAACATTAGCAGACTGCTTAAGTTAACGTTTTCCAGGTCAGCCAGTAGTCTAAAGCTATATGCCCCTATAAATTTGCTTACGCCTTACACAAAATGCAGGACACTCACACAAGAGGTGTTTAATTGATTCATTTTCCTCCGCACCATGACAGCTCATACAATAGTCATTATACTTCGCGCCAATAGTTTTTGCAAAATCGCCTATCAGGCAGCGACCCGTTATAGCAGATATCAGGAGTGATATCTGACGTCTTGAGAACACTAGCATATCTAGTGTGCGGTTTAAGTTTAAATGGAGCCATATTTGCTTGGTGTCGTTACAATCTTTGTAATTCTCCCATCGAACATTTGCCATCATAACAGCCTTCTCACGCAGTAAGAGCTTGCAGGTAGCCAGAGACATACCAACAGATTCTAGTTCCCCTGGAATATGTAAGGTAGTCCCTAGCCTTGCTAACTCATCCGCTTCGCAGATCCCCGGTATGTTCCTATGGCCAGGCATCCATATTAGATGAATATTGTGCTGCTCAGCCATCTCACTGAGAGATCGGCGGCAGTCGATGACCGTTTTCGAATTGAGGAACACAGAGTCCAAGGATTTTATTGCAGGTTGACTGACTGAGTATATACCCAGCAAAAAAGCGTCGGAAGTGTTGCAAAATTGATGCAGAAGCGATGAATTTAACATGGGCTTGTCATAGGACGGAAGTCCTCCATTTCAACAGCCGGTGCACTGAATTTGCATCACTTCGTTAGGTGTGATCCGAATTCAATGTTTTGGATGTACATTAAAAAATCTGTGATATTTTGTCAAATAAATAATTTTTATAATTTTTTAAAATTTTTAATGGCGTTAGAATGCTTGTCTAAAACGTTTGGCATCAAATATTTCCAAAAATGCACAATTTTTTCAGATTGGATTTAGCATTTTTTTCTACAAAATTTAAATAATTTGTACCATTTTATGAATTCTTAGCTGTTTTTAACCAATTTGGAATAAAAAAGTTAAAATTACCCATTAAAAATATGAAAAAGCATGTTATAAAAAATTGAATGAAAATAACTTCCTGCGTAGTTAAAATAAAGAACATCATTGGGAGTACATCTTCTGGAAGTGCTTTTAAATTTGTGCCTTTGGAAGAACTTCCAAAATTTTTGGCTGGGTATTAATGCCAACATTTTTTGGAACATTTCATCTCAGCCAATTCGGAATTTGCTTTGTTAAAGAGCTTCCTGCAGGATTTCCTCATATTACTTAACTCCGTAGATGGTCGATTTTTTCCACCTTGGCTTCCCCCTAGGGCATGCAGCTTTCAGTGAAATGTTGAAGGCCTTAGTAATCCGTTCCACTGCGTGTTCGATATCTTGCACAGTGCTCATATTTGTCTCTAGTATTTCCGGTATCATCATATTGAACAATTCCCTATACCTATTCCAATCAGCTTTCCTAACATTTGGTGGAAATATGGTCTTGGGGGTATGGACATCACATTTGAAACTGATGTAGCGATGATCTGAGAAGCTATGTTCACTTAAAACCCGCCAATCGGATATCATTTCATTCAATTCTTTCGAGGCCAAGGTGACGTCCAAAACCTCTTGCCTGTTTTTACCGACGAAGGTTGGGACATCTCTCTTATTTCAAACTACCAAATTACTACTCACACTAAACTCTAGGAGTGACTCTACTCTTGTATTAATGTCACCACTTCACCATATACTGTGATGAGCATTTGCGTCGCATCCCATAATGAGTTTTGTCTTTGTTTTCAATTACCCATCAACTAAGGTGTTAACGGCGCATGGAGGCATCTCCCTATCATGTCCCATGTAGACCGAAGATACCCAATATTTGCATTTGGCTATTTCTAAACTGGCAACGACAGTGTCTGCATTGCACATTGAAGGAAGCAGAAACAAGTTAAGCTCATTTTTAGCAATTATACAGGCTCGATTTACATCATTACCAGTATACTGCAATAGTTTGAATCCCGGAGTACTTAATTAACATATTTTGTTTCTATAAACATATGGTTCTTGAATAAGAACTATATCTATGTCCCTTTTCATCAGGGGAACTTTTAAGGCAGCACAAGCAGTCTTACAATGGTGAAGATTTAACGGGAGGAGCCGTAGGACCATCGAGATTTTCAACAACCGTCACATCAGCCGTTTCAATCGAGTCATCAAGAATGTCCTCTTCACAGATCTCGGTGACTCTTGAAATAACCATAGGTTCAAGTTTGGTGAGTTTTGGGGAAGTAACAGTTGGCTGATAAGTCCCCAGTCTAACAAAGAAAAACACATTTTTTTGTCAAAATTCGTTTTTATTATTCAACATAGTTCCCTTCAAGAGCGATACAACGATTATAACGACCTTCCAATTTTTTCATACCATTTTGGTAGTACTCCTTCGGTTTTGCCTCAAAATAGGCCCCAGTTTCGGCGATCACCTCTTCATTGCAGCCAAATTTTTTTCCTGCGAGCATCCTTTTGAGGTCTGAGAACAAGAAAATCGCTGGGGGCCAAATCTGGAGAATACGGTGGGTCGGGAAGCAATTCGAACCCCAATTCATGAAATTTTGCCATCGTTCTCAATGACTTGTGGCACGGTGCGTTGTCTTGGTGGAACAGCACTTTTTTCTTCTTCATATGGGGCCGTTCTGCCGCGATTTGGACCTTCAAACGCTCCAATAACGTCATATAATAGTCACTGTTGATGCTTTTTCCCTTCTCAAGATAATCGATAAAAATTATTGCATGCCCAAAAAACAGAGGCCATTACTTTGCCAGCGGACTTTTGAGTCTTTCCACGCTTCGGACACGGTTCACCGGTCGCTGTCCACTCAGCCGACTGTCGATTGGACTCAGGAGTGTAGTGATGGAGCCATGTTTCATCCATTGTCACATATCGACGGAAAAACTCGGGTGTATTACGAGTTAACAGCTGCAAACACCGCTCAGAATCATCAACACGTTGTTGTTTTTGGTCAAATATGAGCTCGCGCGGCACCCATTTTGCACAGAGCTTCCGCATATCCAAATATTGATGAATGATATGACCAACACGTTCCTTTGATATCTTTATATCTCGATCAACTCCAAAATCATTTTGTGGATTTTTTTGATGTTTTCGTCGGTAACCACCTCTTTCGGGCGTCCACTGCGTTCACCGTCCTCCGTGCTCATTTCACCACGCTTGAATTTTGCATACCAATCAATTTTTATTTATTTCCCTGGGGTAGAGTCCAGAAACTCATTATCAAGCCAAGTTTTTGCTTCCGCCGTATTTTTTCCCTTCAGAAAACAGTATTTTATCAAAACACGAAATTCTTTTTTTTTTAATTTTTTTTCACAATAACAAAAGTTGCTTCACAAAAGACGCTCTATCTCACAAACTAATTGACTTACAGGCGTCAAATTTTGACACGAATCATTTGAGAGTTAGTACTATATAAAAATGATATGCATTTAATACTAGCGACGCAATCTATGTGTCAGACCGGGGATTTATCAGCCAACCTGTTATAAACCTCTCGCATACGGTGTCTATCCATGTCTGCATCTTTGGTATCTCCCTCGTCTTCGCAAGAAGATCTGCTTATTTTTGATTCAGACAAAGGCTTGTCCTTTTCTGAATCCTTTAGCTGATCGTTTTTATATACCTTCATTTGGATATAATGAAAGCCATAACATACACGGCCCTGAGACTTTGCTAGATGTGGCAAGGACTGAGTGTTCAATATAAACACTGCATGCCGTCTTGGTCCATCCACTTCATCCAAACGGCAAACCTTCCAATAAGCTGTTGGAAGATCTGGATTGCATTGTTTCAGTCTATTTAAAATAGATTCCGGGTCAGGAGGGTTTGCAGGTACCCACACATGTGCTCTAGGTCTAGCCGGTCTTCTCGACTAACTCTAGAGCAGCTCCTTCCCAAACTTCACCAATTAGTATCAACGCAGATTTAAAACATTCTATAGACCTCTTGTCCTCAAATGTGACTAACTTAAATCGTCCTTGATACCAACCAGCCTCTTGGTGTCGAGGATCTGGCCGGGAAACTTTTCCAGCACCTGTGTGTAGACGCCAGACAAAGCATTCTCAATTCCCCCCACTTGTGCTTTGGAACAATATCTATTAACAATCGCTATCACAAGGCTGTTTTTGCCACTGAGGCAAACGATCTGTGATCTCTTTTGGAAGATGACAGTTCATCCGGCGATCTTTCCCTCTTTCCAGCTTCAAGAATTCCTTGCGCCCATTTTAAGAAATTGCTTTACTTAGTCGACAACGTGCGTGGGACGTCTGATCCTAATTTCTTTAGGATAAACAAGGCATTTCTGCGTTCCTTAAATCTTTTTCTGGAGGGATTACCTCCTTTTGATGTCGTTACCTTAGGGAGGGTTCGACTTGTCAAATTATCGCAACCTTTCGACCCGTCTTAAATACCCACCACCATGAATCAAATATTAGGGTTTCCTTTGAAATTTTGAGGGATATCAAGCAGAGCAGTTCAACCAGTGCACTTCCCCAAGATAAATTTAAAGATTTTACCTATGAAGACTATATCAGATTCTGGATTTATAAGAACCATTTTTGTTTGAGTTTTAGAGGAATCATTAACATCTCTTGTAAGTGTGTAAGAAAATTATAAAATAAATGTCTTGATTTGAAATCCTAAATCTGTAGATTTTCACCGGAGAAGTAAAATCTGGAAATTTTACATTGAGTTTCAAGCAATTTTCATGATCAGTGCGCCTTCTATACCCTCAAGAAGTGGAATCGGTCTATATGGAGGCATAACCAAATGGACCGATAAAGGCATTACCAAATGGACCGATACACGTTTTTGTGAGCCTAAACTACCCTAATATTTACAATTTCAGGCCAATGGGATAAAAACTACGGTTTCTAGAAACAGAAGGAGTTAAATTGGGAGATCGTTCTTATGGGGGCTATACTAAAATATGGACCGATACTCACCATTTTCGGCACACCTCTTTATGGTCCTAAAATACCTCTAGATTTCAAATTTCTGGCAAATTGGATAAAAATTTCGGAATCTAGAAGCCCAAGAAGTAAAATCGGGAAATCGGTCTATATGGGGGCTCTACTAAAACATGGACTGATACTCACCATTTTCGGCCCATAAAGAGGGTCCTAAAATACCTCTTGATTTCAAATTTCAGGAAAATTGGATAAAAACTACACTGAAAAAACAGTGAACCCACCAGGAAAGAAAATTTTAGTTAATTGTTGAAAATTTTGATTATTTGTAGAAAATTTTAACTAAACAGTATTATAAACGCAGATGTCGCTCCGATTTCGCAAAAACAAGTAAAAAATTTTCGACAAATTTGAGAAGATTTATCAGACAAAATTATTATTTTTCACTTATTACAGAAAATTTCATAGTTTGAAGGAACAAATTGGAGTTCAAAATTGCAAAAATGTCTTTAGTGCCATACGAAGTTCATGATGGACGCATTATTGGTAAAATTTACAAATATTACGGAATTCTGAACTATTTTGTGGGAGACACGAATTTAGTTCATCTTTATACTTCAATAGTGTATAATTTTTTCTTCTGCTTTAGTTAAGTTAACTTACGTACGCAAAAAATTGTTAATGGCATGGAAACTTTCTTAAAACGTAATAATTCCATGAACTAAAACAGAATTAAATCAGCTTTAGTGAAATATGGGGTTCACTTTTTTTGAGTGTACGATTTCTATAAGCCCAAGAAGTAAAATCGGGAGATCGGTCTATATGGGGGCTATACCAAAATATGGACCGATGGGCACCATTTTTGACATTCCTCTTTATGGTCATAAAATACCTCTAGAATTCAAATTTCAAGCAAATTGGATAAAAACTATGATTTCTATAAGCCCAAGACCCCAAATGGGGAGGTCGGTGTATATGGGGACTATATCAAAACCTGAACCAATATAGCCCATCTTCGAACTTGACCTGCCTGCAGCCACAAGATGAGTTTGTGTAAAATTTCAGCACGATTGCTTCATTATTGAAGACTGTAGCGTGATTACAACAGACAGACGGACATCGTTATATCGTCTTAGAATTTCTCCCTGATCAAGAATATATATATACTTTATATAGTCGAAAATCGATTTTTCCATGTGTTACAAACGAAATGACAAACTTATTATACCCCTGTCACCATTCTTGGTGGTGGGTATAAAAATTGATTGAGTAAATTTTTAATTGAATTAATCAAGCAATTAATTTTTAATCAAGGACATAAAAAATCCAATTTAAACTGTGATTGAACTATCATTTTAATTAATAAGATCAATTAATTTCATGATTGAATCAAATTTCAAATTTCTGTATGGGGTTCGTAAATCTGAGGAGTCGGGTAGGGTCATTGGATCTTGAGGTTTAAGATTAATGAAAACATTTTCAAAACATGATAATTCCATGAACTAAAAATAAAAATTGATTGAGTAAATTTTTAATTGAATTAATCAAGCAATTCATTTTTAATCAAGGACATAAAAAATCCAATTTAAACTGTGATTGAACTATCATTTTAATTAATAAGATCAATTAATTTCATGATTGAATCAAATTTCAAATTTCTGTATGGCGTTCGTAAATCTGAGGAGTCGGGTAGGGTCATTGGATCTTGAGGTTTAAGATTAATGAAAACATTTTCACAACATGATAATTCCATGAACTAAAATAGAATTAAATTGGCTTTATTGCCATATAGCGTTCACGACAGCAGACCATTGGCATTCCAGCAAGATGCGTTAACCAAGAACAATGATTACCAAAATCTCCGGATTTCAATCCGTTGGACTTTTGGAGAGTAAATGTGGCACAAAAATACCAAAGTTTCTATCAGGGTACTTCGCTGGGAAAATACCATAGAGTCACTTTCGTGCAGCGAGTAATTGCCATGTCGACCATAATTCGAGCCAAATATACCGAAACTTAAACTGATTCTAAAATGTTATGTTATTTTCGACTTTTTACCTTTACCATAAACAATAAAATTAGAAAAAGAAATTAATACAATATATAGCTTTTAGATATTGTTCATTGTATTCCACGAAACTAGTTTCGAAAAATGATTTTCTGCTTACCAACTTTCATAAGGTTTTCACATAAGTGAATGCCCCAAATAAGTAAATATATGATTCCCATTTGTTTCGTATGAAACATTAATAGGTTTTCTTACGCTCTACCATAAAAAGGATGACTTGTAAGAAAAACCACTTTATTTTCTATTACACACATTAAACGATTCCTCTCTATTGGTGCCTCAGTGTACAGAGACGTTTTGTAAAGAGAAGGACAGATAAACATAACTTATCTTATCGGCATCAATAGTCCAAATAAAGCTTAAATAACGGATCCACCACTATTTTTTTATTTTCAATTCAAATTGTAAATTTAATTTATTTTTATTGTATTTTTTGTTTTAGTTTAATTTTATCACTTTATCACTTTTTAAATTTTCTACAATCAATGCACTTTCCTTACCTGAAGTATGTATCAAAAATTCTACGTGAATGAGCATCATGTATAATAAATGCTGACACGCGCCCCTGTCAGCATTTGCAAGGTAATCTGTTGCCAAGCAATTTTGACTGAATATCCAAAAAATAAAGAAAACGGCTACTCAGCATGACAGAAACACCTGCAAGAATCGAAATAATAAACAAAAATTTCTCATAGGCATATAAGAACAATCAGCAGGATATTCATGGTTGTAATACAATCAACACTGGGGAGCATGCAATAAAACAAGACGAAACGACGAATGACCAACAGAAATTTGCCAACACCCTGTGAAGGCCAAAAAGTCACAACTTTGATATCGTCTATATGAAATAGAAATAAAACCGAAATTTAATACACTTTTTGGTGTATTAAATCTATAGCATGAGATGACGATCACAGTTACTAGTCGTGCCAAAAAAAAATTACCAAAATTTGAATAAAATTGTACCATCTTTCTTTATATCTTTATAGAAAATTTTCAATAGAAATAAAATGTTATTTCTGTAGAAAATTTTATTAAAATTTTATTTCTGTAGAAAATTTTGTCAACATTTTATTTCTATAGAAAACTTTGTCAAAACTTTATTTCTATAGAAAACTTTGTCAATACTTTATTTCTATAGAAAACTTTGTCAAAATTTTATTTCTATAGAAAACTTTGTTAAAATTTTATTTTTATAGAAAATTTTGTCAAAATTTTACTTGGATAGAAAATTTTGTAAAAATTTTATTTCTATAGAAAATTTTGTCAAAATTTTATTTCTATAGAAAATTACGTCAAAATTTTATTTCTATAGAAAATTTTGTCAAAATTTTATTTCTATAGAAAATTACGTCAAAATTTTATTTCTATAGAAAATTTTGTCAAAATTTTATTTCTATAGAAATTTTGTCAAAATTTTACTTCTATAAAAAAATTTAGTCAAAACTTTATTTCTATAGAAAATTTTGTCAAAATTTTATTTCTTAGAAAATTTTGTAAAAATTTTATTTCTATAGAAAATTTTGTAAAAATGTTATTTCTATAGAAAATTTTGCAAAAATTTTATTTCTATAGAAAATTTTGTCAAAATTTTATTTCTATAGAAAATTTTGTCAAAATGTTATTTCTATAGAAAACTTTTTTAAACTGTTACTTCTATAGAAAATTTTGTCAAGATTTTATTTCTATAGAAAATGTTGCCAAAATTTTATTTCTATAGAAAATTCTTTCAAAATTTCATTTCTATAGAATATTTTGTCAAAATTTTATTTCTATAGAAAATTTGGAAAAATTTTATTTCTATAGAAAATTTTGTCACAAAAATTTGATAAAAATTCAGTAAATCTATAGCATGAGATGACGATCACAGTTGCTAGTCGTGCCAAAAATAATTTGCCAAAATTTGAAGAAAAATCTACCAAATCTTTTTCGCCAATATTTTTTTTTCTATTTTTATAGAAAATTTTCTATAGAAATAAGATTTTATCAAAATTTTATTTCTATACAAAATTTTGTCAAAATGTTGTTTCTATTTATTAAAATTTTTTTATTTTCTATAGAAATTTATTTAATTTCTATAGAAAATTTTGTAAAAATTTTATTTCAATAGAAAATTTTGTTAAAATGTTATTTTTATTGACGATTATGTCAAGATTTTATTTCTATAGAAAAAGTTGTCAAAAATTTATTTCTATCGAAAAATTTGTAAAATTTTATTTCTGTAGAAAATTTTGTCAAACTTTTATTTCTATAGAAAATTTTGTCAAGATTTTATTTCTATAGAAAATTTTGTCAAGATTTTATTTCTATAGAAAATTTTGTCAAAATTTTACTTCTATAGAGAATTTTGTCAAAATTTTACTTCTATAAAAAATTTAGTCAAAACTTTATTTCTAGAGAAAATTTTGTAAAAATTTTATTTCTATAGAAAATTTTGTAAAAATTTTATTTCAATAGAAAATTTTGTAAAAATTTTATTTCTATAGAAAATTTTGTAAAAATTTTATTTCTAAAGAAAATTTTGTCAAAATGTTATTTTATAGAAAACTTTCTGAAAATGTTATTTCTATAGAAAATTTTCTCTATAGAAAATTTTGTCAAAATGTTATTTCTATAGAAAACTTTTTTAAACTGTTACTTTTATAGAAAATTTTGTCAAGATTTTATTTCTATAGAAAATGTTGCCAAAATTTTATTTCTATAGAAAATTTTGTCAAAATGTTATTTCTATAGAAAATTTTGTCAAAATTTTATTTCTATAGAAAATTTTGTCAAAATTTTATTTCTATAGAAAATTTTGTCAAAATTTTATTTCTATAGAAAATTCTTTCAAAATTTCATTTCTATAGAAAATTTTGTCACAACTTGATGACTGTAGAAAAGTTTGTCTAAATTTTTTCTCTATTGAAAATTTTATTTTTATATAAAATTTTATCAAAATTTTATTTCTATAGAAAATTTTGTCAAAATTTTATTTTTGTAGAAAATTTTTTCAAAATTTTATTTCTATAGAAAACTTTGTCAAAATTTTATTTCTATAGAAAATTTGGAAAAATTTTATTGCTATAGAAAATTTGGAAAAATTTTATTTCTATAGAAAATTTTGTCACAAAAATTTGATAAAAATTCAGTAAATCTATAGCATGAGATGACGATCACAGGTGCTAGTCGTGCCAAAAATAATTTGCCAAAATTTGAAGAAAAATCTACCAAATCTTTTTCGCCAATATTTTTTTTCTATTTCTATAGAAAATTTTCTATAGAAATAAAATTTTATCAAAATTTTATTTCTATACAAAATTTTGTCAAAATGTTGTTTCTATTTATTAAAATTTTGTCGAAATTTAATTTCTATAGAAAATTTTGTCAAAATTTTATTTCAATAGAAAATTTTGTTAAAATATTATTTTTATTGACGATTATGTCAAGATTTTATTTCTATAGAAAAAGTTGTCAAAAATTTATTTCTATCGAAAAATTTGTAAAATTTTATTTCTGTAGAAAATTTTGTCAAACTTTTATTTCTATAGAAAATTTTGTCAAGATTTTATTTCTATAGAAAATTTTGTCAAAATTTTACTTCTATAGAAAATTTTGTCAAAATTTTACTTCTATAAAAAATTTAGTCAAAACTTTATTTCTAGAGAAAATTTTGTGAAAATTTTATTTCTATAGAAAATTTTGTAAAAATTTTATTTCAATAGAAAATTTTGTAAAAATTTTATTTCTATTGAAAATTTTGTAAAAATTTTATTTCTATAGAAAATTTTGTCAAAATGTTATTTTATAGAAAACTTTCTGAAAATGTTATTTCTATAGAAAATTTTCTCTATAGAAAATTTTGTCAAGAATTTATTACTATAGAAAATTTTGTCAAGATTTTATTTATATAGAAAATTTTGTCAAAATTTTATTTCTATAGAAAATGTTGCCAAAACTTTATTTCTATAGAAAAATTTGTCAAGATTTTATTTCTATAGAAAATTTTGTCAAAATTTTATTTCTATAGAAAATTTTGTCAACATTTTATTTCTATAGAAAATTTTGTCAAAATTTTATTTCTATAGAAAATTCTTTCAAAATTTCATTTCTATAGAAAATTTTGTCAAAATTTCATTTCTATAGAAAATTTTGTCAAAATTTTATTTCTATAAAAAATTTTGTCAAAACTTTATTTCTATAAAAAATTTTGTCAAAATTTCATTTCTATAGAAAATTTTGTAAAAATTTCATTTCTGTAGAAAATTTTGTCAAAATTTTATTTCTATAGGAAATTTTGTCAAAATTTTATTTCTATAGGAAATTTTGTCAAAATTTTATTCTTGTAGAAAATTTTGTCAAAATTTTATTTCTATAGATAATTTGGAAAAATTTTATTTCTATAGAAAATTTTGTCACAAATTTTTTTATATAGAAAATGTTGTCACAAATTTTTTTCTATAGAAAATTTTGTCAAAATTTTATTTCTATACAAAATTTTGTCAAAATTTTATTTCTATAGAAAATTTTGTGAAAATTGTATTTCTATAGAAACATTTTTGTCATTATTGGTGTTTTGTTTTCGGCTTAACCAAAAGAAGAAAAGTATGTTTGTTAAACTTATTTTGGCAAATAACATAATTCCTGCCAGTATTCTACCCCTATTTCGTCCATCATACTAAATGTATATGTGGAAGCTATAGCTAAATCTCAACCGATTTGAATTGAATTTATCGCACCTGTCGTTGGTATCAAAATTTGAAGCAAATCAAGGCGAAATACTGAACTCTGGGGACCATACACGCAAAGAAAAAAAAAACGTTTGGAAAACGTGTACCGAAAACGTTTTTCTTTTGTTAGAGTTTTTTGAATTGCTGCGAAAATTTTAAACTTTTATCACCAAAAAAATTCGTTTGTTACAAAGTTTTTATTTTTTTAATAAAAAAATTATTTTTGAAACAACAACACAGTTCATTTCGTTTATATCAAACACTGTTCTTTTCTGAATTTAGGCCTTTAATAAGACACATTTTACAGTTCAAAATTTAATATAGTACAATGTAATGTTGAACATTTTTTTGGAATCTTCCGAACATATCTGGAATATATGTAAAAAAAAAAAACTTTGGTCGAAGCAGGGCTCGAACCCGCGACCCTTGGCACGCAAGTCGGACGTAGCAACCACTGCTCCACGGTGCCAAACTAAGTGTTTGTTTCTGTTAAATAAACTTTGTTTATTCGTTTCGTGGGCGCCACAAGCTATGCTATATAAATATAACTTGTATGGATAATTATCTATTGATGACCATAACAGGTACATAGCTCAGTGGTTAGTGTGTTGGCTTACAAAGTGCATGGTCCGCGGTTCGATTCTCCGTCCAGGCGAAAGGTAAAAAAATTTTAAAAATTTAGAAAATCATATAATTTCTTCTACATTGTTGGTATTACAGGAAAAGGTGTTAAGAACAAAAAAACCTCGTGGATGTGAGAAATATGTGAGGGAAAATGCAATTAGCAAGAAAACAATGTTTTTTTTGAGTTAGTCTTTATGAAATTGTTTTTACATCCTGGAAAAGAATAAACGTTTATCACAAAAAGTATATACTTTTCTTCCAAATACACTTCCTTACAGCGAAAAGCAAATGAGAAACGAACTTTGTTTGTCTAAAATTTCGTTTGGGAGGAAAGAATTATTTTTTGCGTGTATGGTGCATATCGGGCGAAAGATATGTATGGAGCTATATTTAACTCTGAACCGATTTTTTCCAATTTAGCATACATAGCTAAAATTTTACTTCTACTAAAATATTAATTCCATCTGTGCAAAATTTCACGGAAATCGGCCCCCTGTGGTCATATGTGTGTAGATGTGTTCCCACACCTTGAGCAATATTACTAAAGACACCATGCATCTATCTCTTCCCCTTTGGGTGTTTGCACTAATTTACAATACCCGGTTTCACAGAGGGGTTCAGGATACATAAATAGGGTCGTTTGAACTGGCAAATGAGTATATTCATCTAGTAAACTAAACATTCCCCATTTGAATTTTTTATGGGATTTTTGTTATTTTGGTTATTATTTGTGTTGATGGACATACTGTAACCAAATAAAGTTTTTCCTCTTTTTGCAGAAAATGACTTGTTGGTGAATGGCATTAAGACTTCAAATATAACCAAAATTGGATTTTGTTATAAAAAAGTTATACAATGGGCAAAGTGACTTAAGTCCATTCGTTATCTTCAGAATCTTCAGAGAATTTGAGTATATGGAAATAAATTTTATAAATTCGTCAAAGACCTCAATTATGATAAATTCCAAAAAATAAGGTATGTTTCTTTTTAATAAATTTCTTTAACTTATCCCTTTTTTCATTTAATATATATACTATACTATTCTATATTAAATAAAAAAATGTATGTAATGATTGAAGCGATTGTATTGTATAGTTTTGCGATAATATTGAATTTACTCTCACATTGATTGTTGAAGGAAATTATTTCATTAGATTGTCTGCAGGCAATATGGAGGGGACAAGAACTAAAGTAAATATTTTCTATTGATTATTCGATTATTATTTATGAAAGATCTATTGACAATCTACTCGTAGTGGTTCGTTGGTATCCTTGAGGAATTGTCTGGAAACTTCGTTATGACTATGGGGAAATTTTTTCGTATATTATACAAATGTATTAAGTTTACATTAATGTACCAATTTTTGGAATTGATTTGATTGTATTTATTTATATTTGATGTTTGATATTGAAGTTTGCTAAAATATTTCCACAGCATTTGAATTCATTAGCATTTTGAATAAATTATTACTGAAGTTATGGTATGGTTAAGGGAAAATAATAAAATTGTTATACCGTCCACTATGAAATAGAGTGTGACGTAAAATACACAAAAAAACATTCTATAGAAATAAAATTTTGACAACATTTGTATATAGAAATAAAATTTTGACAAAATTTTTATATAGAAATACAATCTTGACAACATTTTCTATAGTAATAATATTTGACAAAAATTTCTTTACAAATAAAATGTTGACAAAATTGTCTATAGGAATAAAATTTTGACAAAAGTTTTCTAAAGAAATAACATTTTGACAAAATTTTCTGTAGTAATAAAATTTTAACAAAAATTTCTTTAGAAATAAAATTTTGGCAAAATTTCTTTATAAATAAAATTTTGACAAAATTTTTCTATAGAAATACAATCTTGACAACATTTTCTGTAGTAATAATATTTTGACAAAATTTTCTTTACAAATAAAATGTTGACAAAATTTTCTATAGAAATAAAATTTTGAGAAAATTTTCTATAGAAATAAAATTTTGACAAAATTTTCTGTAGTAATAAAATTTTGACAAAATTTTCTATAAAAATAAAATTTTGACAAAATTTTCATATAGAAATAAAATGTGGACACAATTTTCTATAGAAATAAAATTTTGACAAAATTTTCTATAGAAATAAAATTTTGACAAAATTTGTATATAGAAATACAATTTTGCCAAAATTTTTATATAGAAATAAAATTTTGACAAAATTTTCCATAGAAATAACATTTTTACAAAATTTTCTATAAAAATAAAATTTGACAACATTTTCTATAGAAATAAATTTTGATATAATTTTCTTTAGAAATAAAATTTTGACAAAATTTTCTAAAGAAATAAAATTTTGGCAACATTTTCTATAGAAAAAAAAATTTGACAAAATTTCTTATAGAAATAAAATTTTGACAAAATTTTCTATAGAAATAAAATTTAGACAAAATTTTTCTGTAAAAATAAAATTTTGACAAAATTTTCTATAGAAATAAAATTTTGAAAAAATTTTCTAGAGAAATAAAATTATGACAAAAAATTCTATGGAAATAAAATGTTGACAAAATTTATATCTAAAAGTAAAAATTTTAATTTTTGTGTTAGATCATACTATCAAAATCCAAATCAAAATATATGATATTGCAAATACTGAAATAAACTTGTAAAATAAAACAGCAAAACATTTCTTTCGAAAAAAAAATACATACTAACCACAAAAATTTGATGACAAATCTTCACAACAAAGATTTTTTTAATTTTGTAATTTTTTGTAAAATTCTCATCAAATTTGCCAGACTTTTTCTGGAACGAATGACAACCGTGGTGCGTAAATCATAAAAACACTTTTTTGTTTCCTGTCAAATAAATGAGAGAAAATACAACATTTTTTTGTTAATTTCGCGCATATGTCTTTCCGAACATGCACAGGAAAATGAAGCATCTCTCTTTCGTATCTAATAAATTTCAAGTAAAGAAGTTTAAAGCTTAAAGAAAATCAAGAACGTAGTGCAAAAATTACGTACGCTGTATTCATTTACTCGCTTTCGTTCACATTCCCTGTAATGTTCAAATAAACACATCTGGGGATTATGTCTAGATAAATTTCTAAACTTCCCTGAAATTTAAAAAAAAAAAAAAAATGGGTAACTTTTCTTCAAGTTTCAAAATTTTTGATCTAACATTCAAAAGTTCCCCTCCCTGTCCAAAAATTAAGAAATTAGGTAACCAATATTCACTTCGAAACCTTCCCCATGTCCTCTCTAAATTTCTAATAAATAGGAGAAGTTTAGTTTTTTCATTGTACTTAAAGCAAAGTGAGGAAAATCGAAGTCCCCTCCCCGACCAAACATATATATGGGAGCTATATCTAAATCTGAACCGATTTCAACCAAATTTGGCATAAATAGCTACAATGCTAATTCTACTCCCTGTGCAAAATTTCAACAAAATCGGAGTAAAAAATTGGCATCTGTGGTCATATAAGTGTAAACCAGGCGAACGATATATATGGGAGCTATATCTAAATCTGAACCGACTTCAATAAAATTTGGCACACTTGACTACACTACTAATTGTACTCCTAGTGCAAAATTTCAACCAAATTGGTGTAAAACTCTGGCTTCTGGGACCATATTAATTTATATCGGGCGAAATATATATAAGGGATTTCAAAAAAATTTGGCACATTTGACTTTAGTACTAATTGTGGTTCTTGGGCAAAATTTTAAGCACATTAGGGTAAAACTCTGGCTTCTGAGCCATATAAGTCCATATCGGGCGAAAGATATATATGGGAGCTATATCTAAATCTGAACCGATTTCTTCGAAAATCAATAGGGTTCTATTCTGAGCCAAAACACGTACTTGTGCCAAATTTGAAGTCGATTGAACTAAAACTGCGATCTAGACTTTGATTACAAAAATGTGTTCACAGACAGACGGACATACGGACATGGCTATATCGACTCAGGGTATAAAAAGTCGGCCAAAGGGGACTGAATATCGAAAAAAGTAACGGATCATTGTCTAGACGCCACCCAACCTTCCCTGATTTCAAACAAATCGCAGAACTTTTGTCCAATTTTCAAAAAGTTGGGCAAGGGGGAAGTCCCGCTCCCCGACCAATTGAAATAAATAGTTTCAGTCGTATCCGAGCTTACCTGGAACATATATTATTGCAAATACTGAAATAAACTTCTAAAATAAAATAATAAGATATTTCATTCGAGGAAAACAGAAAATTGTTCATAATAATAACAAAAATTTGATCAAAAACTTCAAAAAAACATTCTTTTTGTGGTCAAATTTTCTTTAAATTTTGGTAGAATATTTTTGGCACGAATGACAACCTTATATGGAGCTCTTATCGCATCCCAGAAAAAAAGCATCGCCAAAAAAGTAATGAAATTGTTCTTTTTGCATTCGGAAGTGGTGCAAAATTGACGAAGAAGCGATGCATTTAACATGGGCTTGTCATAGGACGGAAGTCCTCCATTTCAACAGCCGTTGCACTGAATTTGCATCACTTCTTTAGGTGTGATCCAAATCCAATGTTTTGGATGTAAATTAAAAAATTCTGTGATAATTTGTCAAATAAATATTTTTTATAATTTTTAATGGATTCTAACGCTTGTCGGAAACGTTTGAACTCAAATGTTTTAAAAAAATCACAATTTTTTCAGATTGGATTTAGCATTTTTTTCGACAAAATTTAAATGATTTGTACCATATTATGAATTCTTAGTCTGTTTTTAACCTATTTGAAACAAAAAAGTTAAAATTACCCATTAAAAGTATGAAAAAACCAAGTATAAAAAATTTAATTAAAAGAACTTCCTGGGAAGTTAAAATAAAGAACATAATTGGGAGTGCATCTTCGCGAAGTGCTTTTAAAGTTGTGCCTTTGGAAGAACTTCCAAATTTTTTGCTGGGAAGTTTTTTTATATTATTTTATAATTTTTAATGGATTCTAACGCTTGTCGGAACCGTTTGAATTCAAATATTTTCAAAAATTCACAATTTTTTCAGATTGGGTTTAGCATTTTTTTCGACAAAATTTAAATGATTTGTAACATTTTATGAATTCTTACTCTGTATTTAACCTATTTGAAACAAAAAAGTTAAAATTACCTATTAAAAGTATGAAAAAAACCAAGTTATAAAAAAAATTAATTAAAAAACTTCCTGGGTAGTTAAAATAAAGAACATCATGGGGAGTGCATCTTCTGGAAGTGCTTTTAAAGTTGTGCCTTTGGAAGAACTTCCAATTTTTTTTTTGCTGGGATACATTAGACCAGTATGCATAATGCATTTAAAACTTCGTTTAAAGAAAACAAACAGCTTTAGTTGAAAATGTCTTATGTTCGCCCTGGTTGCAAACAATGAACAAAATACAACATTTAGATAGAACAAAACCGGAAATAATGTAATTTTACATGTATTCCAAAATTTTGTCTTAAAAGTTTTATATATGTGACGTAAAGTCATTCGTTCTTCAGAAAAGCTCAGCGCTTCATTTTAAAGAAATCGAATTTGTAATCAAATGAAAAATAAAAAAAGTAACAAACGACTTTTTTGCTGATAACTTTTATGAACTTTTGAATGAGTTACAAAAAAAAAAACATAAACAAAAAGTGCTTAAACATAGTTGTTTAAGCCAGTCCTCCACTTGGTCCTCTTACTTTTCTCAAAAAAATATATATTTTTTGAAGTTCAATGATTTAAATTCCTATTCGCATTTGGCATTTGCATAAGGAAAATACATTTAATATTCTACTCCGGCAAACATAACGCCTTCCGCAATTCATTAAATTAAATTTATTAGTGCCAATGATTTAATACAATTTAAATAAATGTTGGCGAAAAATCAAGCGATAATCAAATACTAGCATTCAACCATCCATCTCATAATTTAATTAAATTCAATATTTTCCGTTCTCTAACTCTAAGAGTGGTCTCAACAAATGACTCAGTTGGAAAACAGTAGAGGGGAACGGAAACAATTTAAGTGAATTATGAATGTGGTAAGCACCATTTAAGCGGAAGTTCATTTCGTTCGGAATGCCATGGGTGGTACATAATCGTTTGCTTAAATAGCCACTGCTTATACTATAATTGTAATGGCATAAATAAAATCAAGAGTTTCAACGACTGCGTTGCCATAATTAGGATTGGTTTTGGCCGCTATCAAAATACTGCTCAGCGAAAAGGTTAAGTAGGGATCATTAATAATCAAATTCATTAGAATTTATGAAATTTGATTAAAGATTATTTTAGAGGCATAAGATGGACAAGGAAATTATTTCTTATTAAAAGCTTATATTATTAACAAATATGTTATGACACATTTTTATGTTTGGTGGTATTTAATTTAATAATTTAATATAGTATATAGAATACTTTATATTATCGAAATTATATGAAATTTTCTCACATTTTTATACCCACCACCATAGAATGGTGATGGGGGTATAATAAGTTTATCATTCCGTTTGTAACACATCGAAATATTGATTTCCGACTATATAAAGTGCATATATATATTCTTGATCAGAGAGAAATTCTAAGACGATATAAGCATGCCTGTTGTAATAACGCTACAGTCTTCAATAATGGCGCTATCGTCCTGAAATTTGGACAGATTCGTCTTTTGTATGCACGCAGGACAAGTTCGAAGATGGGCCGTATAGGTCCAGGTTTTGATATAGCCCCCATATAAGCCGATCCTCCGATTTGGGGTCTTGAGCTTTTAGAAACCGTAGTTTTTATAGGCCCCATATAGACCCATCTCCCGATTTTACTTTTTGAAGTCGTATTTTTATCCGATTTGCCTGAAATTAAAAATCTAGAGGTATTTTAGGACCACAAATTAGTGTGTCAAAAATGATGTGTATCGGTCCATGTTTTGGTATAGCCCCCATATAGACCGATCTTCTGATTTTACTTCCTGGGCTTCTAGAAACAGTAGTTTTTGTCTGTTTTGTCTGAAATTGGAAATCTAGAGGTATTTTAGGACCACAAATAGGTGTGTCGAAAATGGTGTGTATCGGTTCATGGTTTATTATAGCCCACATATAGCCCGATCTCTTGACACCTTCATTTTTAACCGATTGACCTGAAATTGCAAATCTAGAGTTATTTTGGGTCCAGAAAACGGTGTGTCAAATAGGGTGTGTATCGGTCCAAGGTTTACTTTAGCCTCCTATTTGACTTCTTGAGCGTCTAAACATCCGAACTTTTATCCGATCTGCCTGAAATTCAAAATCTAGAGTTATTTTTGGTTCACAGATAAGTGTGTCGAATATAGTGTGTATCAGTCCACGGTTTGGTATAGCCCCCATATAGCCCAATGTCCTGATTTGACTTCTTGAGCTTCTAGACACCGCATTTGTTATCCGATTTGCTTGATATTAAAATTCTGGAGATATTTTGGGTCTGCGTATAAGTACGCCGAATAGGGTGTGTATCGGTGCATGTTTTGGTATTTACCTCACATACACCGATCTCCAGATTTGACCTCTTAAGTGTGTAAACATCCTAATTTGTATGCGATTTTCCTGAAATTCAAAATCCAAAGGAATTTTGGGTCCACAAATAAGTAAGCCGAATATGGGGGCGTATCGATCGATTTTGATTAGATTATCTCCCAATTAGACGATCTACCGATTTGACTTCTTCGACTTCAAGACACCGTAATTTTTATCCGATTTGCCAGAAATTCGAAATTTAGAGGTATTTTCGGTCTGTAAATAGGTGTAGCGAATATGGTGTGGAATCTTAAATACCCACCACCATGAACCAAATATTAGGGTTTCCTTTCAAATTTCAGGAGGGCTTGAGGACTTGAGGACACTTCCCGAAGATAAATTTAAAGATTTCACCTATGAGGACTATATCAGATTCTGGATTTATAAGAACCATTTTTGTTTGAGTTTTAGAGGAATCATTAACATCTCTTATAAGTGTGCAAGAAAATTATAAAATAACGTCTTGATTTGAAATCTTAAATCTGTAGAAGTAAAATCTGGAAATTTTACATTGAGTTTCAAACAATTTTCATGATCAGTGCGCCTTCTACACCCTCAAGAAGTGAAGTCGGTCTATATGGAGGCATTACCAAATGGACCGATAAAAACTTAATCCAATACACGTTTTTGTGAGCCTAAAGTACCAGAATATTTACAATTTCAGGCAAATCAGATAAAAACTACGGTTTCTAGAAACCCAAGGAGTTAAATCGGGAGATCGTTTTTATGGGGGCTATACTAAAATATGGACCGATACTCACCGTTTTCGGCACACCTATTTATGGCCCGAAAATACCTCTAGATTTCCAATTTCAGGCAAATCGGATCAAAACTACGGTTTCTAGAAACCAAAGGAGTTAAATCGGGAAATCGTTCTTATGGGGGCTATACTAAAATACGAACCGATACTCACCGTTTTCGGCACACCTCTTTATGGCCCGAAAATACCTCTAGATTTCCAATTTCAGACAAATTGGATAAAAACTGCGGATTCCATAAGCCCAAGAAGTAAAATCGGGAGACCGGTCTATATGGGGGCTATACCAAAATATGAACCGATACTCACCACCTCTTTATGGTCATAAAATACCTCTATATTTCAAATTTCAGGTAAATTGAATAAAAACTGCGGTTTCTATAAGCCCAAGAAGTAAAATCGGGAGATCGGTCTATTTGGGGGCTATACCAAAACATGGACCGATACTCACCATTTTTGGCAAACCTTTTTATGGTCATAAAATACCTCTAGATTTCAAATTTCAGGCAAATTGGATAAAAACTACGATTTCTATAAGCCCAAGACCCCAAATCGGGAGGTCGGTTTATATGGGGACTATATCAAAACCAGGGTTGGCCTGTCACAAACTGTGACTTTTGCGACATACATTTGCGACGGTATAATACGTATGTCGCAAAAGTCGTAAACCTACTGTAGAAAACCAAATTTTGACTAGAAGAAATCCTGAACATTTTTTAATTTAGTTTGACAGCATTCGCTGTGAGTTTCTGCAGAAATTTGTGAAAGTTTTCCCATGGTCAAGCCTATTTTCTTAGGTGGTATCGAAATTCCCATTGGTGAGTGTGCAAAATACCTTGGGGTTATATTAGACAGGAGACTGAACTTGAAAGCTAAGAAATGACGAGAAAATCCACGGTTACCCTGTGCAAAAGGCAATAGGGAAAATGTGGGGACTAAAACCGAAAATTGTGAATATTCCTAAGAATTGAAACTTCTTCGCACATACCATCGTCTCGCATTCGCTGCCTAGCTGACGCGACTAAAGTATTTTCAGTTTGCGACTTTTTTACTTTTTCTACATTTACGACGCGTATGTGACGTTTACGACGTTTACAACTTTACGACAGTCGCAAACCTAAAAAAGTTTGATACAGACCATCTCTGATCAAAACCTGGACCGATATAGCCCATCTTCGAACTTGACCTGCCTGCAGACAAAAGACGAGTTTGTGCAAAATTTCATCACGATTGCTTCATTATTGAAGACTGTAGCGTGATTACAACAGACAGACAGCCAGACAGACAGACGGACATCGTTATATCGTCTTAGAATTTCTACCTGATCAAGAATATATATATTTTATATAGTCGGAAATCGATATCTCGATGTGTTACAAACGGAATGACAAACTTAGTATACCCCCGTCACCATTCTATGGTGGTGGGTATAAAAAAGAAATTATTTTAAACAATTTACATTGACTTATATTGTATTATTATATTTTTTTTAATTTGAATTTTGGAAGTGTATCACTACATGTTTTTCACAAAATTTCATAAAAAGTGTGCAGAAATCGGTTCAGAATTAGATAGAGCTCCCATATATATCTTTCGCCCGATATATACTTATATGGCCCCAAAAGCCAGAGTTTTACCCTGATATGCTTTAAATATTGTACAGGGATTAAAATTAACGTTCTCGATATACATGCCAATTTTGGTTGAAATCGGTTCAGATTTAAATATAGCTGCCAAAGGTCAAATTTGTAATCCTATTTAAGTGAACATTTGCATAGGGAGTAGAATTAACATTATACCTATGCATGCCAAATTTGGTTGAAATCAGTTCAGATTTAGATATAGCTCCCATATATATATTTCTCCCGATATGGACTTAAATGGCCCCAGATGCCAGTATTTTGCCATGATTTGCTTTAAATTTTGTATAGGGAGTAATATTAACGTTCTGGATATGCATGTCAAATTTGCTTGAAATCGGTTCAGAGTTAGATATAGCTTCCATATATATTTTGTCCGATTTGGGCAAAAATGGCCAAAATACCCATATTTTCCTTGAAACATCGCCACTGCTAAGTCGAAAAAATGCAAAACTGACTTCAATTTTCCTACACTTCTAATACATAGCTATCGACTGATAAATCATAAATACACTTTTGGGAAATTGCCTCAAAATTGATTCAGATTTAAATGTTTCCCATATTATTTTACTAACATTGTGTTCCACCCTAGCCGACTTAAATGTCAAGTCTATAGATTTTGTAGAAGTCGAACAAATTTTATCCACATCGGGTCAGATTTAAATATATGTATATGGTATCAAATAATAAAGCACCTAATACATTTGACGGATTTGATATGGTATCGAATATGTGGATCTACAAAGTGGTGCAGGGTATAATATAGTCGGCCCCGCCTGACTTTATACTTTCCTTATTTGTTTTGTTATGGTTTTTTTAAGAAAAATTTAATTTATATACAATTCGGCCTGCCCACACTTTCTGCCGTATATATTTGTGTTTAGGTTTATATGTACTTTAAAAGTGCACCGTTTACATTTTTATTTGTGATCCCTAGATGACAACAAGCATTGCGATTGTGATCTTCTTTGTTTGTGCGATTATCAATGGGATTCATAACCAAGTTCAAAATATTAGGCCCGTTCGAATTATAAGCCATGTATACTTCTTCCAAACATTTCAAAAAATTTGAAATTCTTCCCATTATGGATTTCGTGAATATCTGGATTTCAAATGTTTTATTTACTGTGACTACCTTCGTAATATAACTTTATGTCTCTAATATTGAAAATTGAAATTTAATATGCTCTTGTTATTTGAAATGTACGTGAAAAGCAAAGTCATTAACATTTAGTTGAAATTCTTCCGTTGATGTGGCACTGCATTTATTTGTCTTTTTTATTTCGTATTTGAAATAAATTCGGCGCTACTTTTTTTTTAATTTCCGGTTGAAATACAAGCAACCAAGCTAAGATCAAAGAACTTCTGTTGACGCTTTAGTCTGGTGTTACTGACAACAAACTCTTCTACTATGGCCAACAAATGTAGCGTTATTTGTTTTGCTATCTGCTGAATGGGATTTACTTTTTTTCAGCAACTTTGTTGGGTTTAGACGAATTCCGCACAGTAGGATAAATTAACCGTAAAATTTTATCGCAGAATAATAACTTATGTTATGCCTTCCACAATGAAGAGAACAATTATATTGAATCCATAGATTGTGAATCTAATTTAATAAGTTTGGGTTTGATTCCGACCCATTAATGTCTGTTTTTCGAATTAAAAATATTTAAGAGTATATCTATGCTTAAAATTAGGATACATATCACCGAAGGAAGTTCTTACTTACAAAACGATATACAATAGATATATTAAAACATGTATGTACAGCCAGGCCGAGTCTTATGTATCCTCCACCATGGATTTCGTGGACTGATATTGACCATTTTAAATGGTTATAAGGAGGAAACCGCATTGGAAGTCATATGTGGCAAAGCAGTTTCAATTAGGCTACATAAAATAGTGGTTCGATTTTTTAAGTTATTCTTTTTTTAGTTGTGCTCATTTTTTAAGTCATTCTTACCGAAGTTTATAATGAACGAATGAAATTAGCGCTTCATAATGATCGGATGAAGTTTATCCTTATGCGAACTATATACACGGATGAAAAAGACTGTTTTTCATATGTTTGGCTATAAACATTATATGTTTGGAACACAAATTTTTAAACACAATATTTTTGAGTGCAAGCATATAATGTTCATAAACTAGCATAACATGTTTGGGACATATATGTTAATATGTTACAACATATTATGTTTGGGACATAAAATGTTTGTAAATATAATATGCTTGGATGCAAACATATATTAATTTAGAAATAGCCTATAAACATATATGTGTTTAGTAGCTTGGAGCGCTATTTAACAGGGAGCGATATTGAATTAAGTTGGTGGTTGTTGCTTGTTATTACAAAATTAACTTTTTATTTTTCCTTGGGCAATTGATCAGCTACTTCTTTGATCCTTACAAACTGTGTGGTCCGCTGTTCGAATCCCCGTCCGGCAAAAGGTAAAATTAAAATAAAAAAAATCATAAAATTGAATAATTTCTTCTACAATGTTTGTATTACAGAAAAAGGTGCTAAGAACTAAAAAATCTCGTGGAAGTGAGAAAGATGTGGGGGAATATACAATTAGGCAGAAACAAAATTTTGAGCATTCAGGTCGAAAACCTATGTTGTTAGCACCTATATTACCTGTTTATTTTCATAATTCATTATGATTGTAAATAAATAAATAAATAAATAAATAAAATTTTGAGCACAATATTGTTTGGGAGAATTTTTTTTAAGCAAAATGCTTCCAAACATATTATATGGTCACATAATAACATATTGTTTTTTGGAAGACAACATTATTGAATTTGGATGCAAAAATACAAAATGTTTGGAACTTAGACTACCCAAACATATATTGTTTAGACCGATATGCTTTCAAACATATTATATATTGGTAGAGATCAAACATATAAATGTTTGGGCAATACCCAAAAACGTATATGCTTGAAGCAAAATATGTTTGGGAGTATATGTTACAGAAGCGATTTTTTGTGAGCGTGTACAATTATGAATCGATATAGATTACTTTGGCGTTGCAGTAAGTCGATTAGTACCAAACAATACGTATCGAATTGAAACTGGATCGGCGAAAATTCCACCCACGGAAGGCTTAAGAATTCAATTGAGGGATGTTAATAAATTTTTCTTTAAATTTTAAAGAACGAATACTAACTTAGAAAGGCACTCACATCTGGTACCGATGTGCAAGAGAATCAGATAAAATATCTGCAGTGAGGAAGTCTTCTCTACAATTTGAATGAATATTTATCTTCTAAGAGGCTCCGAATGTCACATTTGGGAATCGGTGTATACACAGAAAAAAAAGTGTCTCGTAAAATTAAGAAGATTTTTACAATAATTTATTACAAGAATTTTCCAGAATTTTAGTTCATTTTTCGCATCTTCAACGAAAATTAACTACTTGGAAGGAAATTTTACAAATTCTAAGTAGCAATCGTTTAGTTCATGGCCTACAAAATACGATGGAAATTTCCTTAAAAAATTTCTTAACTGGTAGTTAAAAATTCGTTTGTCATGCTATAAAACTACTTGTGAAATGTAAAGTATTTTCTAAATAATAAGTGCAATTTACTATAAGATTTTTTTGTATGAGAAAATATTTTTTTACGAAAAATGAACTTGAAAGTGGATAGCAATTTCTTACTGACTATTCCTATAGTTAATAATTGTTGGTAAAAAATTACACAATGAAATAGTTCACATGTAATTAAATTTATAGACATTTTCGTCAAAAATGGTAGATAACATTTCATGAAAATTTTGCAAATTTTAAGTTAAACGTTTCATCGCTCATAAACTGGCGTGCCTTTACGAATATTATTCTTAGAGTAAATTGTCAGCAGATGCGATGAACTAATGCATAGTACAGAGATCTTTATCGGAATAGTGGAATGTGATTAATGTAAAGATGATGTTACTTGAGTTTTGTTGTGTATACATGAGCGTGGGGTTGTTTTTATTTTTGTTCATGTAGTGGCTTGTGTGTGTGTGTTTGTTATTCGTTGATGGTTTTTGGCTGGATGAGGTGTTGTTTTCAATAAAGGCACATGTGTT
Source organism: Haematobia irritans (assembly GCF_050003625.1). Classification (NCBI taxonomy): domain Eukaryota; kingdom Metazoa; phylum Arthropoda; class Insecta; order Diptera; family Muscidae; genus Haematobia; species Haematobia irritans. Next base: position 159,268,251 of record NC_134397.1, on the reverse strand, counting down.
TTTGGTGTTGTAGGAATGTTTTGGCTTTGCTTGGTTTTGTTTGGCATGCTTCAGTTGTATAGTTGGCGTTGGCGTGGGCTGTTGCATCTTTTAAGTAGGTATGCAACAAGGGAATATAAAGGCATGGAATATTTTGGATTTTTGAGTCATATATTGGTGTTTGTTTATTAAACCTTTTAAATGAAAGTTATTAATATTTTATCGTAGTTTAGAAAAAAGTTATTAAGAATATTTAGTAAAATATGTTGAAATTGAAAGTGTATTGAAATTTTCATTATTCAATGTAAAAAATTGATATTCAATTCCAGATGAATTTGGAAAATTTTTGTAATATCTCAGCGTATAGTTTATTCATAAATTGGTAAGTATTTTTTTAATATGGCTTTATATTAATTTTATGTATATTATTATTTGTTAATTATTTTTTTTTTTTTGGAAACTAGTTTAATGTTTTTCTTTGTTGTAAAAGCGATATTTAAATTCAGAGCAACTCCAGACGGATTAAAACAAATTTAAAAAGGTAGAGAATTGGTAAGTTTTCTTTTCAAAATTGGCTTTCTTTCAACTAGAATATTTACGTTTTTATGACCTTTTTATCATCAAAATTACAGGTTTTTAATACCTTATTTTAGTATTTCTTTAATTAATATTTTTGGAAACTAATGTAATATTTTTAATGTAAAAATAAATATTTAATTTCAGAATAACCCCTTAAAATTTGGACAAATTTTTAGTACTCCTTTGCCTGTAATTTAATAGTGAATTGGTAAGTTTTCTTTAACTTTCTTTTAACCCTGGACAGCCATCCTTATTTTTTGTACATTAACGTCATCCTTCGTCATTTTGACTACGGCTGATTTCAAGACGATATAATTTTCATCGTGAGCGAAAAAGTGAACCAAACTTGCATTTATTTTCTTATTCAATTTGGTTTTAAGTAGTATAAAACAAAAATTCATAAAACGGTCGAATTAGTATAACTTAAATTTACCATTTCCCAATAGACTAAAATGCATTTTAAATCGAAAATGAAATTACGTGTCGTCATTTTGATGACTGTCTAGGATTATCAAGAATATTTGGTTTTTTATGCATATTATTATTTTTTTCATTAGATTTTTTGAAAAGTTATTTAATAATTTTATTTAATATTTAATTTCAGAGTAACCCAAATAAATTCGGACAACTTTTTATATTTCCCCTCAGCGTACAATTTAATAGAGAATTGGTAAGTTTTATATTAAAACTTTGGCTTTCTTTCAACTAGAATATTTATTTTATTATATCTTTCACATCGATAACAACACAGTTTTATGAGTTTATTTAGAATACTTCATTATTTCTCTAATTGTTTCAGGTACAAATTTTATGAGATAGGTTTTCCAAAGAAAAGTTGAATTCCTTACGCCATTTGATAAAATGCCCCAAATATGGTAAGTTACAAGCTAAAATGAAGAATTAAAAATTATATTTCATTACATGGTATTAATTTTTAACAATTTTCATTATTGTTTCCATTTTTTCCAGCAAGATATGTGAAAAAATTACCTACGATGAATAAAAAAAGGATAAGTCAAAATGTCCAAACAGCGGGTTCAAATGAACTACTCTCTTTTCCATGTGGTCATAATTTTTATTCACAAAAAACATTGTATTAAGAACTTTCATCATAAGTTTTTATAATAAAGTACTTTTGCTTAAAGATAGTTTAATTTTAATGTATGAAAATTCTCATAATAGTAAAACGGTTTGTTGTTCCTTTAATTATTTAATTTCTCTATACTGTGGAATGATTGATTTAAAAATAGTCTAGTCGTCGACATTTTAAAGAGACTGTTAACCAATTTTTATTATCGGGTTTCCCACAAAATAAGCAAGTAAACCAAAATAATACTGACTTTTTAACTTGGTAGGTGTATATAAATCTTATGGTGTTGTAAAAATGAACTAAACTACAATGTTATAGATGAACTAAAATTTAAGAAAATTATAAACTAGACAAGTTGAAAAAAATCTTAAGGGCTAAATCATGGTCAATATTACTACAGTTTAGTTCATTTTGCAATGGAAAAGGGTTCACTGTTTTTTCAGTGTATAAGGACTATATCCAAGAATGGCCCAATATAACTCATTTGGAATACCATCTGACCTACACAGAGAATGAATCCGCCGAGTTGCGCTGCCGATTTCAGTCGTCGCTGACCATTTCTTGCCACTCGACGCCGCCGCCGAATATGTCGACTCATCTCGACTCAAATTTAGCCGCCAATTAATCAAAAATATCGATTTAAATCAGAACAAGTATATACGGCCGTAAGGCCAGGCTGAAGCTTTTGTACACTCCACCATTGATTGCGTAGAAACTTATACTAAATACTGTCATCCAAAATCGAATTACTTGGGTTCCGGTAACACTAGCCGATGGCAAGTTATCTTAAAACTTCCTAACACCGTCTTCTAAATTGTAAGTTAGTTGGCCGACAAAATACTTATATAATTCAATTTGACAAAATCTTCTATAGAAATAAAATTTTGACAAAATTTTCTATAGAAATAAAATTTGGACAAAATTTTCTACAGAAATAAAATGTTGACAAAATTTTCTATAGAAGTACGGATAGAACTAATGGAGGTTCCAGAGACATAACCAAGAACTTAGTAAGTATTCTATCTAAACAAAGGAACGGTGTATCAATCTGTCACATTAACGCGCAGAGTTTAGCGAATAAGATAGACGAATTCAGATACATATTTAAGGATACGGGTACTGACATTATATGCGTCTCAGAGACCTGGTTAAGCTCATCCATTCCCAATGGATTGATAAATTTAAGGGGATATTCCGTGTTCAGATATGATAGGGAAAGCCGTGGAGGAGGTGTCGCTATATTTATGAGGAATACCTTGAAGGCAAAGTTTCGTACGAAATCTACCCGCGATGAGAGAATAGAGTATGTATTTGTTGAACTTGTGTCTACTTCAAGGAAGATTTTAGTTGGATGTTGTTATCGACCCAATAATACGATAAGTATGGATCAGTTTCAGATTAATTTAGGATCCATTACATTGGGGTATGAAGACGTAATTATTACCGGTGATTTTAATTCGAATATTCTCGTCAATTCCACATTAACAGATAATACGTTGGCTATTGGGTTATATACACCTAATAATACGAATCCGACACATTTTTCTTCCTCTTCTAATACTCTTCTGGACTTGTTCTTTGTAAATAATTTGTCTGACGTCCTCCTATACGACCAGATTTCGGCTCCTTGTTTCTCGAAACACGACCTTATATTCCTGTCTTATAATCTTGAATTACAGAAGGATCAGATCGAATACACGTACCGTGATTTTCGTAATTTGAATTATATTGGACTGCAGGATATGTTTGGACAAATAGAATATCTGTTGACCAGCAATTCGATTTTTTGCGAAATGCTATATGTGATCTATATAACGCAACTGTGCCTATTAAGAGGATCAAAGTGAAATCAGGTACTAAACCATGGTTTAACGACACGATTAAGACTGCTATAAGGGAAAGGGATATTGCATACTCACGATGGAAGCGCTTTAGATTACCACATCTTCTAGAGGAGTATCGATCGGCGCGGAGAATAGCGAACAGAAATATCAATGCGGCGAAGACTGAATATTACTCTATACGTTTCAATTCTGCTTTAGATTCCAGGGAAAAATGGAGAATTATACATGATATTGGCGTTGGGAAGTCTAGGTCATCGGGCGGTTATCAAGGTGATCCAAATGACTTGAACGAGATGTTTACTAATATCCCTGCCCCTCCGACGGACACATCCTTCTATGACACGGATGACGGCATAGGAGGAATCTTATCTGAGAGGAACGATTTCGAGTTCAGGTGCGTTACCCAAGATGAGGTCATAGAGAGTTTTTTCATGGTTAAGTCGAATGCTATTGGCCTGGATGGAATGGACCACAGGTTTATACGAATACTGCTCCCTCAACTTATACCTCTTTTCACCTACTTATTTAACACAATTCTGACCTCCAGTACTTATCCCACGATATGGAAGCATGCAAAGATTATTCCTATACCGAAATCTAATTCAGAGTCACGACCCATTGCTATTTTGTGTTATGTTTCTAAAGTGTTCGAAAAGATTTTACATAAGCAGATATATGATTATCTTCTTCGCGGTAACTTGTTATCTGAAAGGCAGTCTGGTTTCCGCAGAGATCATAGTTGTGTGAGTGCACTGATCGAAGTATCGGAGTCAATTAGGAGAAATATTGATGAGAACCATGTTAGTTTTCTTGTACTCTCACTCAAAGGCTTTCGATACTGTTGATCACAAAATGTTATGTCTAAAACTTCAAAGATTTTTCAATTTATCACCTACTGCTACCTCTCAAATAACTTCCTATCTTAACAATCGGTTACAGACGGTTTACACCAGAGATACTTATTCATTGCCATTACCAGTTACGAAAGGGGTTCCACAGGGTTCTATAATTGGACCTCTATTATTTTGCATGTACGCAAATGACCTCCCTCTAGAAATAGTCCATAGTCAGATACTTATGTATGCAGACGACATACAAATCTTTTTAAGTAGTCCGGTAGGTGATACTAGTGAGTGTTTGGGGAAACTTAACCACGACCTTGATCGTGTGTTTCGATGGGCAACAGCAAATGGTCTGCTACTAAATCCACAAAAGTCTAAATGTTTGATTATACAGAAGAATAGAAGGTTCTCTTTGTCCAATGCTGACATTATGTTGAATGGTTAAAAAATCGATGTAGTCACTAGTGCTAAGAATCTTGGAGTAGTATTCAATAGCACATTGAGTTGGTCAAGTCATGTAAACACAGCCGTTGGACAAACATATGCAAAACTACGTGCTTTATGGGTTACTCATTCCTACACACCAGTCAATATTCGACTTCTCCTGGCGAAAAGTCTTTTGTTACCGGGTTTAATTTACGGATCTGAACTCTTCGCAAATTGTGACTCCGTGAGCAAAAATAGACTTAACGTGGCATTCAATTGTATAGTTCGTTATGTGTATGGGTTACGCAGGACCGATCATGTTTCGCATGTTCCAAACTCCCACTTTGGCTTTAGTTTTAATACCCTGCTTAATGTCAAGTCGTTAATATGTCTACATAAATTGATTTACAAACGGAAACCCAGCTATCTCTATGATAAAATTCGGTTTACCAGATCTGATAGAAATAGGAATATAATACCCTTTATAAGGACAAGTCTTGTATCCGAATGGCAGTTCTTTATTGGCACAATACGTCTCTGGAACACTCTACCACCCGATATACAATGCATCAGCAACGCATCATCTTTTAAGAAGAATATTCAAAATTTATTTCAAAATTAGAATATTTATCATTAAAAATTTGCTTGTATATATAATATAGTATCACAATTTTAATTTCAATCATCAATAATACAATGCAATTGGATATTAAAAGTAATTTCTATATATATATTTCTTTTTTCTATTATTATTAATACAATTTTTATTTATTCTAATTTTAATTTATTTTCCTTTTATCTTTAAATTTAATTATTGTACCTATTATTAATCGGAGATGTTTTAACATTTATAATCCTGCACTGTAACTATAAGATTTTAATCTTGTTGTGTAGGTACTCAATAAAATGAAATGAAATGAAAAAATAAAATTTGGACACAATTTTCTATAAAAATAAAATTTGAACAAAATTTTCTACGGAAATAAAATTTTGAAGAAAATTTTCTACAGAAATAAAATTTTGAACAAAATTTTTATATAGAAATAAAATTTTGACAAAATGTTCTACAGAAATAAAATTTTGAACAAAATTTTCTATAGAAATAAAATTTTGACAAAATTTTCTGTAGAAATAAAATTTTGGTAGATTATTTTTGGCTCGAGTGGCAACCATGAATATAAACCGATATGGACCAATTTTTGTGGGAATGGGGATCAGCTATATATAACTATAGACCGCTATGGACCAATTTTGACATGGTTGTTAGTGGCCATATACTAACACCACGTTCCAAATTTCAACCGAATGAATTTTGCTCCTCCAAGAGGTTCCGCACGCCAAATCTGGGTATCGGTTTATATTGGGGCGACATATAATTATGGACCCATGTGGACAAATTTTTTCATCAATGTTAGAGACTATATACAAACACCATGTACCAAATTTCAGCCGGATCGGATGAAATTTGCTTCTCTTGAGACTCCGCAAGCCAAATCTGGGGATAGGTTTATATGGGGGCTATATACATAATTATGGCACGATATGGACCAATTTTTGCATGGTTATTAGAGACCATATACTAACACCACGTACCATATTTCAACCAGATTGGATGAATTTTGCTCCTTCAAGAGGCTCCGGAGGTCAAATCTGGGGATCGGTTTATATGGGGGCTACACATAGTTATGAACCGATATGCACCAATTTTTGCATGGTTATTAGAGACCATATACCAACACCACGTACCAAATTCCAACCGGACCGGATGAATTTTGCTCCTGCAAGAGGCCCCGGAGGTCAAATCTGGCGGTTTATATTGATGCTATATATAATTATGGACCGATGTGGACCAATTTTTGCATGGTCATTAAAGACCATATACTAACACCATGTACAAAATTTCAGCCGGATCGGATGAAATTTGCTTCTCTTTGAGGCTCCGCAAGCCAAATCTGGGGATCGGTTTATATGGGGGCTATACATATTAATTATGGACCAATAGGGACCAATTTTTGCATGGGGGTTAGAAACCATATACTGGTACCACGTACCAAATTTCAACAGTATCGGGTGACATTTGCTCCTGAAGGAGGCTCCGGAGGTCAAATCGGTTTATATTGGGGCTATATATAATTATGGACCGATGTGGACCAATTTTTGCATGGTCATTAGAGACCATATACTAACACCATGTACCAAATTTCAGCCGAATCGAATGAAATTTGTTTCTCTTTGAGGCTCCGCAAGCCAAATCTGGGGATCGGTTTATATGGGGGCTATATATAATTATGGGCCGATAGCGACCAATTTTTGCATGGTCTTTAGAGACCATATACTGGCACCACGTACCAAATTTCAACAGTATCGGATGAAATGGTGGAAGTATAACAATGGCCCGGAAGTATAATTTGGCCCCGGGCGCAAAAACCCAACGGGCTGAGATCCTGAGATTTTGGTGGTCATACTAAAAAAATATTGGCGTGAGACCAAAGATTTAATGTCCTTAAAATAAGAATGCGAATTTTGATCAGCATAGAATATGCACATCTCTGATATAAAGTTTTTTCCTTGTCCGAAAGTCGATAAACCTTTCCACGAAGTCATTTTGTCCTTATTGTTAAATGATTCGACCTTAAAATGGGGTATCTATACACGAAAGAAAATTTTGTTTGGCTAAGGTCAACTAGGCTTTAATAATTCGGAAAAAGTCTTCAGCATTTAAATTTGTTGACTTTTTGGATCTTAAATACAATGCAAAAAAATCACAAATAGGACTAGTTTTTCAACACTTTATTTTAAAGACTTTTTTACGTGGAATATAGCATAATTTCTGAAGCTGAGTCCGAGTTCGGAAATTGAAGTTGTTGACACGTTTTTAAAGGTTTTTGTTAGCACATGAAGAAAAAAAAAACTGAAAAAAGCGAATGAATTAAAATGTGTTTCCTAGAATTAAATACGTAAAACTCAAATTTAAAATAGAATAAAGATTAAAGAAATTCTTATATCCTAGTGTTTATATTTATAATGTCTCTTAAAGGCTGTGAAGATTATTTAATCTGATTGACATACTTAAATTGTAAACATATTCCCACTGTGTTATAGCATTCGATTTTCATGTTCTTGCCATCCTCCAAATACTGAGATCCGGAGGTCAAATCTGGTGATCGGTTTATATGGGGGCTATATATAATTATGGACCGATGTGTACCAATTTTTGCATGGTTGTTAGAGACCATATACCAACACCATGTACCAAATTTCAGCCGGATCGGATGAAATTTGCTTCTCTTTGAGGCTCCGCAAGCCAAATCTGGGGATCGGTTTATGTGGGGGCTATATATAATTATGGACCGATGTGAACCAATTTTTGCATGGTTGTTAGATACCATATACTAACACCATGTACCAAATTTCAGCCGGATCGGATGAAATTTGCTTCTCTTAGAGGCGTCGCAAGCCAAATCGGGGGATCGGTTTATATGGGGGCTATACCATATACTAACACCATGTACCAAATTTCAATTCAATAATTCAGTTTGACAAAATTTTCTATAGAAATAAAATCTTGACAAAATCTTCTATAGAAATAAAATGTTGAAAAAATTTTCTATAGAAATAAAATTTCGACAACATTTTCTACAAAAATAAAATGTTGACAAAATTTTCTATAGAAATAAAATTTGGACAAAATTTTCTACAGAAATAAAATTTTGACAAAATTTTCTACAGAAATAAAATTTTGACAAAATTTTCTATAGAAATAAAATTTGAACAAAATTTTCTATAGAATTAAAATTTTGAACAAAATTTTCTATAGAAATAAAATTTTGACAAAATTTTCTGTAGAAATAATATTTTGACAAAATTTTCTATAGAAATAAAATTTTGGTAGATTATTTTTGGCCCGTGTGGCAACCATGAATATGAACCGATATGGACCAATTTTTGTGGGAATGGGGATCAGCTATATATAACTATAGACCGCTATGGACCAATTTTGGCATGGTTGTTAGTAGCCATATACTAACAACACGTTCCAAATTTCAACCGAATAAATTTTGGTCCTCCAAGAGGTTCCGCACGTCAAATCTGGGTATCGGTTTATATGGGGGCGACATATAATTATGGACCCATGTGGACCAATTTTTGCATTAATGTTAGCGACTATATACAAACACCATGTACCAAATTTCAGCCGGATCGGATGAAATTTGCTTCTCTTGAGACTCCCCAAACCAAATCTGGGGATAGGTTTATATGGGGGCTATATACATAATTATGGAACGATATGGACCAATTTTTGCATCGTTATTAGAGACCATATACTAACACCACGTACCATATTTCAACCAGATCGGATGAATTTTGCTCCTTCAAGAGGCTCCGGAGGTAAAATCTGGGGATCGGTTTATATGGGGGCTATATATAATTATGAACCGATATGCACCAATTTTTGCATGGTTATTAGAGCCCATATACTAACACCACGTACCAAATTTCAACCGGACCGGATGAATTTTGCTCCTGCAAGAGGCTCCGGAGGTCAAATCTGGGGATCGGTGTATATTGGTGCTATATATAATTATGGACCGATGGGAACCAATTTTTGCATGGTCATTAGGACCATATACTAACACCATGTACAAAATTTCAGCCGGATCGGATGAAATTTGCTTCTCTTTGAGGCTCCGCAAGCCAAATCTGGGGATCGGTTTATATTGGGGCTATATATATTTATGATCCAATATAGACCAATTTTTGTATGGCGTTTAGAGACCATATACTGGCACCACGTACCAAATTTCAACACTATCGGATGAAATTTGTTCCTCTAATAGGCTCCGGAGGTCAAATCTGGGGATCGGTTTATATGGAGACTATATATAATTATGGACCGATATAGACCAATTTTTGCATGGTTGTTAGAGGCCATATACTAACACCACGTACAAAATTTCAACCGGATCGGATGAAAAATGCTTCCCTAAGAGGTTCCGTAAGCCAAATCTGAGGGTCGGTTTATATGGCGGCTATACGTAAAATTATCCAATATGGCCCATTTGCAATAACGTCCGACCTACATCAATAACTACTACTTATGCCAAGTTTCAAGTCGTTAGTTTGTTTCGTTCGGAAGTTAGCGTGATTTCAACAGACGCACGGACATGCTTAAATCAACTCAGCATTTCACCACGACCCAGATTATATATACTTTATGGGGTCTTAGAACAATATTTCGATGTGTTACAAAGGGAATGACAAAGTTAATACACCCTTCATCCTATTGTGGAAGGTATAACAATGGTCCGATATAGCCCCGGGCGCAAAAACCCAACGGGCTGAGAACCTGAGATTTTGGTGGTCATACTAAAAAGAATATTGGCGTGAGACCAAAGATTTAATGTCCTTAAAATACGAATGCGAATTTTGATCAGCATATAACATGCACATCTCTGATATAAAGTTTTTTCCTTGTCCGAAAGTCGATAAACCTTTCAACGAAGTCATTTTGTCCTTATTGTTAAATGATTCGACCTTAAAATGGGGTATCTACACACGAAAGAAAATTTTGTTTGGTTAAGGTCAACTAGGCTTTAAAAATTCGGAAAAAGTTTTCAACATTTAAATTTGTTGACTTTTTGTATCTTAAATACAACGCAAAAAATCACAAATAGGACAAGTTTTTCAACACTTTATTTTAAATAATTTTTACGTGGAATATAGCATAATTTCTGAAGCTGAGTCTGAATTCGGAAATTGAAGTTGTTAACACGTTTTTAAAGGTTTTTGTTAGCACATGAAGAAAAAAAACTGAAGTTCGGCCAGGCCGAAGCTTATGTACCCTCCATCATGGATTGCGTAGAAACTTCTTCTAAACACTGCCACCCACAATCGAATTACGTAAGTTGCGGTAACGCTTGCCGATGGCAAGGTATCTTAAAACCTCCTAACACCATTATCATGTACCAAATTTCAGGCGGATCGGATGAAATTTGCTTCTCTTTGAGGCTCCCCAACCAAAATCTGGGGATCGGTTTATATGGACGCTATATATAATTATGGACCGATGTGGATCAATTTTTGCACGGTTGTTAAAGACTATATACCAATACCATGTACCAAATTTCAGTCGGATCGGATGCAATTTGCTCCTCTTTGAGGCTTCGCAAGCCAAATCTGGGGATCGGTTTATATGGGGCTATATATATTTATGGACCGATGTGGACCAATATTTGCATGGTTGTTAGAGACCATATACCAACATCATGTACCAAATTTCAGCCGGATCGGATGAAATATGCTTCTCTTAAAGGCTCCACAAGCCAAATCTGGGGATCGGTTTATATGGGGGCTATATATAATTATGGACCGATATGGACCAATTTCTGCATGGTTGTTAGAGACCATATAACAACATCATGTACCAAATTTCAGCCGGATCGGATGAAATATGCTTCTCTTAGAGCCTCCACAAGCCAAATCTGGGGATCGGTTTATATGGGGGCTATATATAATTATGGACCGATGTGGACCAATTTTTGCATGGTTGTTAGAGACCATATACCAACACCATATACCAAATTTCAGCCGGATCGGATGAAATATGCTTCTGTTAGAGGCTCCACAAGCCAAATCTGAGGGTCCGTTTATATGGGGGCTATACGTAAAAGTGGACCGATATGGCCCATTTTCAATACCATCCGACCTACATCGATAACAACTACTTGTGCCAAGTTTCAAGTCGATAGCTTGTTTCGTTCGGAAGTTAGCGTGATTTCAACAGACGGACGGACGGACGGACGGACGGACGGACATGCTTAGATCGACTCAGAATTTCACCACGACCCAGAATATATATACTTTATGGGGTCTTAGAGCAATATTTCGATGTGTTACAAACGGAATGACAAAGTTAATATACCCCCATCCTATGATGGAGGGTATAAAAAGCGAATGAATTAAAATGTGTTTCCTAGAATTAAATACGTAAAACTCAAATTTAAAATAGAATAAAGATTAAAGAAATTCTTATATCCTAGTGTTTATATTTTGGAATAAATTTTTCCTTTATAATGTCTCTTAAAGGCTGTGAAGATTATTTAATCTAATTGACATACTTAAATTGTAAACATATTCCCACTGTGTTATAGCATTCGATTTTCATGTTCTTGCCATCCTCCAAACACTGGGAAATGTCTTGATGACCGTTCATCTTGAATCTAATTCAAGTTCTATGCTACTCGTATCTCTGCTAAGCTCAATGTTATATTCGATTGAAACAACAAAAAACGATGAAAACGACTTTTGCTCTGAACACTTGTAATTGAAGACATTTCGTATAAGTTTTCCTCTGTTTCTTAGTTCTTTGGGGTTTTGTTTTTGTGACAATGGGTGGGTTGGCATAAAGGTTGCAAGTTGAAAAGTTGAAAGTTTGGAGTAAAACTTACGAGCTAAAACAGTGATAAACTTCTGATACACGAGTTACTTTTGTTGAACGGAATGTTACTAACAAACAATTCAAAAATTTAATAAACAATCTGACATTTCATTAACCATGACACTTATTGAGATGCTTGTCGAATTGTTTCTCCATTTCAATGTAACGAAGTGTGAAAGTGTCTATTAATGTGAATTGAATTCGTAATAAATGTTTCATGTTTGGCAAGAGGAGTCAACATTTAATGTCACCACCTCAAAGAGAACTTATTTTCATTAAGTGTTATTAAATAGAAAATTCTATACACACTTAAGAAAAGGGGGGCACTAAAGTCAAAATAACTTTATTTTAAATACTTCATGAAAGTAATTAGGTTTTAGTTAAAATTTCCGCAATTTGAGAAAGTGTCCTTCACTTTAATATTTGTATACCACCATCGAATGGTGATGGGGGGGGGGTTTAATAAGTTTGTCATTCCGTTTGTAATACATCGAAATATCGATTTTCGACTACATAAAGCATATACAGTGCCACACAGAAGTATTTGCACAGTATCCTAAACTACATAGTGCTCAAGGTATCTACGAAAAAATGTGCCTAGCAGAAATATTGATTTTATGCTCCATAAAATATATAAAGATCGACCCAGAACCACATCCTGAGTCGGTTTAGCTCTTGGTGTCCATCCGCCTGACCACGTATTTGTTGTTCGCAGTATACAGGCAACTATTATTAACCGATTTTGATGAAATTTGGTAGTGTTAATGAAAGAATGGGGGAATATACACGCAAAAAACCTGTACCGAAAACGTTTTTCTTTTGTTAGAGTTTTTTGAATTGCTTCGAAAATTTTAAACTTTTATCACCATAAAATTCGTTTGTTACAAAATTTTTATTTTTTCAATAAAACTACCTGCAATTTTCCTAAAAGTTGGACGTGTGCGAGAGTTGTTCCAGTACCAAAGGTTAAATTTCCACAACGTATTGCTGACTATAGACCGATTAGTATTCTTCGTGCTATCTCTAAAGGTTTAGAATTGTTGATGAATTCTCAAATTGTTACATTTGTGGAAGGGAACGACTTAATATCATCGTACCAATCAGGATTTCGCCGCGGTCATACACGGACGAAAAAGACTGTTTTTCATATGTTTGGGTATAAACATTATATGTTTGGAACTCAAATTTTTAAACACAATATTTTTGAGTACAAACATATAATGTTCATAAACTAGCATAATATGTTTGGGACATATATGTTAATATGGTAGAACATATTATGTTTGGGACATAAAATGTTTGTAAATATAATATGCTTGGATGCAAACATATATTAATTTAGAAATAGCCCATAAACATATATGTATTTACAAAGAGAGACAAAGTGTATGCTGGAAGTAAAATAATGAAAGTAACCAATTGGCGCATTACAAATATATATACACAAAGAAAATTTCTTTAAATATAGGAAAAATACTATGTGTGAATATAAACAAGTATACATTTACATATTATGAGTAAACATATATATGTTGTGATATAAGACTTCGCCAAAAATTGTATATGCTTAAGTAAAATATTAAAATGAGTATTCGGAGAGAAAATTCATTCGGAACCAAGATAAAATATATTTGAAAAAAAAGAGCAAGGTTTGTTTATCATTTTCGCATTACGGGCACAACTTTTTTGTTTCGTCAAAACAAATCGGAACGTAGGACGAGTAAGTCAAAATATCCAAACAAAGGTAATTAAAGGGATCTTCATAAAAACCAACGAAAGGGCACTATACACTGAACAAAAAGCATGTCCGGTTCCAAAGATTGTGTCTCCACTTTAACAATTTTGATATTGATTCCGAAGCGGAGAATACAAGTAAGGATGCTTTTAAGACATAATTCTCTTTTAAATGGGGTTTTGTGTACTTGACTCTACGAAGCACATTTCAATTTTTCGCTTTTTCAGCTTTTTTCATATGCTATAAAATGTCCGTTAAAAACAAGACTTCCAGTAGAAATTATGCTATGTTTCAAGTAAAAAATGTCTTTAAAATAAAGTATTGAAAAACATATTTTTGAATGATTTTTGCCTTGTTGTTAAGATGCAAAAATGCAACAAATTTAAAGGCAGTTTCATTAATTTTAAAGAATTTTTCTGAATTATTAAAGTCAAGTTGACCTTAGTCCAAAATTTGTTCTTTCATGTTATGATACCCATTTTTAAGTCAAATCACTTAATTATAACGACAACACGACTTCATTGAAAGTATCGACCTTTGAAGATCTATAAAAACAAAGATTAGTTCCTCTTTATTAATGAGTAGTCCAAGAGGAGTTGACGGATTTTTTCGAAAATAAAAGTGGGCTTTGAGTTCGAGTTTTGCCGCTAAAATTATTTCTCATTTTAGCGGCAAAACCAGAATAACACTACAACTTTTTCCGGTAAATTGTATTATAACATGGTGGGGAAAGATCCAAAACAACAATTGAATAAGTTTATTTTCTTTAAAAGAAATTATTAAAGAAAAGTAAAAGGGTAAACATGGCCATTTTAACGTGATAATGCCAATTTATACCGGCCTTAAGAATTAAATTAAGTACAAAATTATTCGTTAATAAAAATTCATATTTATTTGTATTTCTAAATTAATGGTGTTACATGCTAGCAAACAATTGTTCACACCAAAATAAATGTATGTGCTGTTTTAAAATTACTGTTTAGAATTTAAATATAATGTGCTTTTGAATGGTTATCGTTAACCTCAGGATTCGATGGAAAAATATTTATATATACTCAACTTCACGTTCTTCTTTTGTAAGATTTTTTGAATTTCTTCGAAAATTTTAAACTTGTATACAAAAACCTTTATTTGTTACACAATTTTTATTGTTGCAATAAAAAAATAATATTTGATTTGAACTCAGTCCATTTCGTTTATATCAAGCACTTTTCTTTTCTGACTTTAAGTCTTTTATAAAACACACTTTACAATTTCGTAGTAAAAATTTAACATAATAGTATGTAATGCTGAACACCTTCCGAACGTATCTGGAATATATGTTAAAAAATATATTTAAAAAAATAAAAAAATGGTGTTGGTCGAAGCAGGGATCGAACCCAGGTCCCCTGTCACGCAAGGCGGACGACCAACCACTGCTCCACGCTGCCAACAAATGTATGTTTAACAATGTTATGTTGTTAAACAATGTTATGTTTGCATCGGCTCGTGGGCGCCGCAAGCTATGCTATATAAATATAACTGATAACGATAATTATCTCTTGATGACCATAACAGCTACGTAGGCCAGTGGTTAGTGTGTTGGCTTACAAACTGTGTGGTCCGCTGTTCGAATCCCCGTCCGGCAGAAGGTAAAAAAAAATTATAAAATATAATAATTTCTTCTAAAATGTTTGTATTACAGAAAAAGGTGCTAATAACTAAAAAACTCGTGGAAGTGAGAAAAATGTGAGGGAATATACAATTAGGCAGAAAAAATTTGAGCACAATCTTCTTTGGGAGAAAATTCTTCTAAGCATATAATATTTTTGGGTTCAAAATGTTTCCAAACATATTATATGTTCACATAAGAACATATAGTTTTTTGGAAGACAACATTATTGAATTTGGATGGAAAAATACAAAATGTTTGGAACTTAGACTACCCAAACATATTATATTGTTTAGACCAATATGCTTTCAAACATATTATATATTGGAAGAAATCAAACATATAAATTTTTGGGCAATACCCAAAAAATTATATGCTTGAAGCAAAATATGTTTGGGAGCATATGTTACAGAAGCGATTTTTTTTTTGAGGGTGTAGTACAACGACATTGATGGTAGATCTTGTCGATGAATTAAGAAGGTCGGTAGATGAAAGGAATACCGTAGTTTTAGTGAACTTGGATTTAAGTCGGGCTTTTGACTCGATTAGTCATAACGTTTTGATAAATAAGCTATATGAGGTTTATGGATTCTCCTCATCAGCATGTCGGTTGGTGAAATCTTTTCTTGGAGGAAGAAGGCAGTTTGTCCCCCATAAAGACATTGATTCCGAAGAGCGTCTGATATTTCGCGGAGTGCCGCAAGGCTCCTATTTCTTTCGCTTTATGTGAATAATGTCTTTGACGTTTTGACTGTTATGAGAGGGTACTTATATGCAGACGATCTACAATTACTTGCCCACTGCGATCGCAGTGTTGAAAAATTCTAGTTGAATAATGTGGTTCTTGAAAATGTAGCATCAATGAAGGTCTTAGGGTTTTACATCGATAGCCATCTCAAGTTTGATGTACACATAAACAGACTAGTATCGAGGTTATCGTTTTTACTTGGGAGACAACAATACTGGCTTATCTCTCCCACCTGATGTACGAAGGACTATTGGATTGTCTGTGCTATTACCCCATATACTATATGGGTTAGAAGTTTATTCAGGTGCTTGTATTGGTAGTCTTGATCGACTGAAATTGTGTTTCCACAGAATATAACCTTCGTTACAGTGACCATATAAATTCATATTTGTATCAGTTTATAGGATGTAGTTTTAAGAGCCTAGTGAAACTTAGAGTGCTTCTTCTTACGTACAAGGTCGTTAAATATAATATACCATCCTATTTATCCTCGAAATTCATTTTTGGCAATTCGGCCCGGACACAGTCTCTGCAAGAACCACAGTGCCGGTCAATAATTATGCAAAGGTCGTTCCGCGTCTGCGCGATACAACTCTGGAATACGTTCGTTCCTTACGAGAGGAGAAATTTCTCATCGACTTGTGATCAATTTCGAAACTGTATGTTAAAGTTCATCTGAAAATTATACTAAAGTACGAGCTAATGGTAAATCACATATTCAATGCTATCTCATCCACATTCGTGTCAGATATTAGTTTTAAGTATTAGGTATAACAGTGAAGTATTATTTCATAAGATGATGTGGATTATGTATTATTAAATATAGTGTCAAACATTGGAAAACTGCATAATTGTATAGGCCAATTTAGGCTTTTTGATTATTGATTGAAATAAATGAAATGAAATATTTCTGAACCAACAACACGGTCCATTTCATTTATATCAAGCACTGTTCTTTTCTAACTTTAAGTCTTTAGTAAGACACGTTTTACAGTTCATAGTAAAAAATAGTATGTAATGTTGAACATCTTTTCGGAATCTTATTTGGAATATATGTAAAAACAAAAACTTTGTGGTATTCGGTCGAAGCAGGGATCGAACCCACGACCGTTGGCATGCAAGACGGACGGACCACTGCTCCACGGTTCCCAACTAAATGTATGTGTCTGTTAAATAAAGTTTGTTTAATGGGCTCGTGGGCGCCGCAGGTTATGCTATATAAATATAACTTATATGGATAATTTTCTATTGATGACAATAACAGCTACATAGCTCAGTGGATAGTATGTTGGCTTACAAATTGCATAGTTCGCGGTTCGATTCTCCGTCCAGCCGAAACGTAAAATATAAAAAATGTATAAAATCGAATAATTTCTTCTACATTGTATTACAGAAAAAGGCGATAAAAACTAAAAAACCTCGTGGTGAGAAAGATGTGCGGGAAAATGCAATTAGCCGGAATAGATTGTGTTTTTGAGTTAGTCTTTATGAAATTGTTTTTACATCCTGGAAAAGAATAAACGTTTATCACAAAAAGTATATACTTTTCCTCCAAATAAACTTCCTTACAGCGAAAAGCAAATGAGAAACGATCTTTGTTTGTCTAAAATTTTGTTTAAAAGGAAAGAATTATTTTTTTGCGAGTAGGTACAAATAAAACACAAACTTAGTCCATGCACTATCTAGACTGCTTGGTGCTGTTATCAAACAAAAAGAAATGCCCAAAAAGTACTAAATGTACCAAAAAACTAATTTAGAAGTAATATAGATTCTCAATGCAATTCCAATCCAAATTAAAATATTATACCCTCCACCATAGGATGGGGGTATATTAACTTTGTCATTCCGTTTGTAACACATCGAAATATTGCTCTAAGACCCCATAAGGTATATATATTCTGGGTCGTGGTGAAATTCTGAGTCGATCTAAGCATGTCCATTCGTCCGTCCGTCTGTTGAAATCACGCTAACTTCCGAACGAAACAAGCTATGGACTTGAAACTTGGCACAAGTAGTTGTTATTGATGTAGGATGGTATTGCAAATGGGCCATATCGGACCACTTTAACGTATAGCTCCCATATAAACCGACCCCCAGATTTGGCTTGCGGAGCCTCTTGGAGGAGCAAAATTCATCTGATCCGGTTTGGTACATGCTGTTAGTATATGATCTCCAACAACCATGCAAAAATTGGTCCATATCGGTCCATAATTATATACAGCCCCCATATAAACCAATCCCCAGATATGAATTGCGGAGCCTCTAAGAGAAGCAAATTTCACCTAATCCGGCCGAAATTTGGTGCATGGTGTTAGCATATAGTCTCTAACAACCATGCAAAAATTGGTGCATATCGGCCCATAATTATATATAGCCCCCATATAAACCGATTCCCAGATTTGACCTCCGGAGCCTCATGGATGAGCAAACTTCATCCGATTCGGTTGAAATTTGGTACGTGGTGTTAGTATATGGTCTCTAAAAACCATGCAGGAATTGGTCCATATCGGACCATAATTATATGTCGCCCCCATATAAAACGATCCCCAGATTTGGCTTGTAGAGCCTCTAAGAGAAGCAAATTTCATCCGATCCGGCTGAAATTTGGTACATGGTGTCAGCATATGATCTCTAACAACCATGCAGGAATTGGTCCATATCGGTCAATAATTATATGTCGCCCCCCATATAAACCGATCCCCAGATTTGACCTACGGAGCGCCTTGGAAGAACAAAATTCACCCGATCCGGTTGATATTTGGTACATGGTGAAATTTGGTACATTGCGCTAATATATGGCCGCTAACAGCCATGCCAAAATTGGTCCATATCGGTCCATAGTTATATATAGCCGATCCCCAAAAATAATCTACCAAAATTTTATTTCTATAGAAAATTTTGTCAAAATTTTATTACAATATAAAATTTTGTCAACATTTTAGTACTATAGAAAATTTGGTCAAAAATTTATTACCATACAAATTTATTTCTATAGAAAATTTTGTCAAAATTTAGTGCTATATAAAGTTTTGTCAAAATTTTATTTCTATAGAAAATTTTGTCAAAATTTTATTTCTATAGAAAAATTTTGTCAAAATTTTATTTCTATAGACAATTTTGTCAAAATTTTATTTCTATAGAAAATTTTTGTAAAAATTTTATTTCTATAGAAAATTTTGTTAAAGTTTTATTTCTATAGAAAATTTTGTCAAACTGAATTATATACGTATTTAATCGACCTTTTTTGTTTAGTATATACCCCGTATGGACTAACTTACAATTGAGAAGACGGTGCTAAGAAGTTTTAAGATACCTTGCTATCGGCAAGTTTTACCGTAACCCAAGTAATTCGATTATGGATGACAGTCTTTAGTACAAGTTTCTATGCAATCCACATAAGATTCGGCCTGGCCGAACTTACGGCCGTATATACTTGTTTTTAATTTAAAATAGCTTCATATCGAAGGTGGGCTATTTCGGTGTATATTTTTTGATATAGCTCCCATATAGATCGATATCCCGATATGACATCTCCGACATCTTTATCCGATGTTCATGAAATTAGAAATATAGTGGTATTTTAGGCCCATTAATAGATGTGAATGTTAGTATATATTCGTCCATGTGTTGATATGGCCCCCTTAGGTTTGGTATAGTTGCAGCCCGATATTTCCTATTTTTTATAGCCGAATGGCGTTCCACATTGCGGTGAAACCACGTAGAGAAGCTTTGAAATATTTGGATAAGTCACAAGAAGTACTGAGACGGAATAATCGTAACGTAGTCAGATGAAGCTTTTTTAGGGCTGTAGCAAGGGAGCCACCGTGGTGCAATCGTTAGCATGCCCGCCTTGCATACACAAGGTCGTGGGTTCGATTCCTGCTACGACCGAACACCAAAAAGTTTTTCAGTGGTGGATTATCCCACCTCAGTAATGCTGGTGACATTTCTGAGGATTTCAAATGTGGAACGCCGTTCGGACTCGGCTATAAAAAGGAGGTCCCTTGTCATTGAGCTTAACATGGAATCGGGCATCACTCAGTGATAAGAGAGAAGTTCACCACTGTGGTATCACAATGGACTGAATAGTCTAAGTGAGCTTGATACATCGGGCTGCCACATAACCTAACCTAACCTAACCTAGGGCTGTTGCATGATTTATATCGACAATAAAATTTATTTATTTACAATAAAATTGAGTTGCTCCATTTTGTAAAACCCCCACATATAAACTCATGACATGAAACTCTGCAGTACCCCCCAAAACGCCCTGTCTGTGATTTCATTTCAATTATAGGTTAACATTTTAATGGATTAAATTTGATTTATCAACGGATTTGTTTACCAGATGAATGAATGGGTGTGTAACAATTCAATAAAGTTCCAACCAGAATTATTAACGTACATATAAGTCGATGAGTTATCGCTATTAATAAAATAACAGAAATGTTAACAGCCTTCAGCAACTGTCAGCAAATATGAATACGAGAATATTTTCACATGATTTCACTTAAAATAATTTAATTTATATTATTTGATCGATTTTCCTAGCGTGGGGCGAGGTTCTGTGCATTTGTGATTATAGTTAGGTATTGCATTTGTGGCAAACCAATAGTAATAATAGTGAACGACGTTCACATTTCAACAACATCCATTCAAGAGAGAGAGAGTCGATTTACATATTATGTCAAACTGAGGACAGATGGTGTTCATGAACTTGTATATAAACGTTCTTGATACGATGATCGTTCTTTGATAATAAATGACTGTTCAATCTCAACTTTATATCCACCTCCATACACCCATAGAAATGATTGGTTGGAATTCGAGTACGACAACAATTTGATAGTGGAGACCCACAATTTTTAATTATGTGGAATAATTGTTAGTCATTTCTATTATTTGATGCTTTATATAACCAATAAAATAGCAGTGTGACTAAAAGGTGGTACACACGATTAAATATTGGTCGTTATTTATAAATTGAAGTAAGCAACCATTTCTATTTATTCCCCCCTATTGTGGTAACTGATTTATTTTTCCAATCCATCACCAAATCTGATTGAAAGTCAGTCCAGCAAATAATTGGTTGGGCTTACCGATTTGATAGTTATAAAGTGAAATGGTTGCTATGGGCTACTAATATTTAGACAACAAATAAGTTTTTTGTTTCGTTATTGAGAATTTTTATAGAATAAAGTTTATTTAAGCCAATGTTTAATTTAACTCAAGTGATGATGTGCGATGTGAATTATAAGCTTGTTTCTAATTCTGCAGTTGCATTCTCAAGAGACAAGTAAGTATAAATATGAAATTATATTTTTACTTCTCACGACAGTTTTTTAATTTTTCTCCAATTTTATATAGTTGCTATATATCAAGAGATATCTACTCAAATATGATGAAAACCTGACATGGTATGCTGCGTGAACGCAACTTTTGAGATAGGTACAACTAAAAATAAAGTGAATATTTGCAATAATTATTTGTTATTTTTTGCAGCTTTGCACGTCCATGGCATTGACATTCCTGAGTGGCTGCCTTTCTGTGGTATAGTACCATGTACTAGTAATTTGTCGTATATTTAATATTTCCAATGGTTACACGTATATCTTTATTCAAATAAAGATAAACTAAACTGAAATGTGCTCGTTATTCTTATTTCACAAATGGTACCGATAGCAAAATATTGGTTGTTCCGTTAAATTATCAGGTAGTTACGCCAACTAGCGAATGAAATTCTATTGGTTGTGATTACCAATATAATTGTCAATTGGTTATCACAACCAATTATGTCGGTTTTATTATGATAGTAGATGCAACCAAATAATTCGGTTGGCAAAAGAATTGGTTGTTCCAACAAATGTGTTTTCTGTGTGTAGGATGAAAACTCTTTGTCGTAGCGGGTTACATGATAATATATAGAAATGATTAAATAACGCCTTGATTTGAAATCTAAAATCTATAGATTTTTACCCTATTATTCCAATGATTAGAAGAAGTCAAAACTGGAAATTTTACTTTCAGTTTCAAGCAACTTTCATTATCAGTGCGCCTTCTATACCCACGGGAGCTACCGTGGTGCAATGGTTAGCATGCCCGCCTTGCATACACAAGGTCGTGGGTTCGATTCCTGCTTCAACCGAACACCAAAAAGTTTTTCAGCGGTGGATTATCCCACCTCAGTAATGCTGGTGACATTTCTGAGGGTTTCAAAGCTTCTCTAAGTGGTTTCACTGCAATGTGGAACGCCGTTCGGACTCGGCTATAAAAAGGAGGTCCCTTGTCATTGAGCTTAACATTGAATCGGGCAGCACTCAGTGACAAGAGAGAAGTTCACCAATGTGGTATCACAATGGACTGAATAGTCTAAGTGAGCCTGATATATCGGGCTGCCACCTAACCTAACCTAACCTAACCATAGACCCCAAATCGGAAGGCGTGTTTATTAGGGGGATATATCATAATCTATACCGATACATCTATTTATGGTCCTCAAAAAACCTCTAGATTTCAAATTTCAAGCAAATTGAATAAAAACTACGGTTTCTAGAAGCTCAAGAAGTAATATCGGGAGATTGGGCTATATATGGGGGCTATACTAAAACAATGACCGATGCGAACCATTTTCTGAAAACCTATTTATTGTCCGAAAGAACCTTTAGATTTCAAATTTCAGCAAATCGAAGTGAAAATACGATTTCTAGAAACCCAAGAAGTAAAATCGGAAGATCGGTCCATGTGGGGGCTATAACAAAACATGGACCGTTAAGCACCATTTTCGGCACACCTGTTTTTGTTGCTAAAATACCTCCAGATTTCCAATTTCAGGCGAATCGCATAGAAAATAAGGTTTCTCGAAGCGCATTGCCCCAAATTTATAAGATTCGGCCCGACTATAAACATCGATTTAAAAATTTCCTG
Organism: Haematobia irritans; assembly: GCF_050003625.1. Taxonomy (NCBI): domain Eukaryota; kingdom Metazoa; phylum Arthropoda; class Insecta; order Diptera; family Muscidae; genus Haematobia; species Haematobia irritans. Next base: position 159,244,995 of record NC_134397.1, on the reverse strand, counting down.
CTTGCCATCCCTATTCAACACAGGATTCTATTGAAATTTCTTTATACGAATGAATTACACCAATAGAGTTTTGCTAAATTAAATGACATAAATTGACAGTCATGGTTAAATTTTAACATTCCAGCTGTCATTTCATGTGTGTCTACATTAGAGTCCAAATACTGAAATAGACATATGTTTCGAAACACAAATTGCGCATATTGCCTCAAGGCAAAGGTATGATGCCTATGTACTTTTATACCATTGCATTTGCTAACATATCGTATAATAATAGAATTCTTAATTGAATTTGTCGAAATATGAAATCGAATGACATTTGGAAATGTAGTGATGCGTCACACATAAGTAAAAAATCTTTTAGAGAAACATCCATTATAGACATAAGTCAAATAGAACAAGTATATACAGCCGTAAGTTCGGCCGGACCGAAGACTGTCATCCACAATCGAATTACTTGGGTTGCGGTAACACTTGCCGATGGCAAGGTATCTTAAAACTTCCTAACACCGAAATATATACCACATAGTCCATACGTGGTATATATTAAACTAAAAAAGGCCGATTAAATACGTATATAAATAAGTTTAAAGTTTCTATAGAAATAAAATTTTGACAAAATAAAATTTTGACCACATTTTCTAAGAAGTAAAATATGGAAAAAAAATTTCTATAGTAATAAAATTTGGAAAAAAGTTTCTATAGAAATAAAATTTTGACAAAATTTTCTATAGAAATAAAATTTTGACAAATTTTTCTATAGAAATAAAATTTTGACAAAATTTTCTATAGAAATAAAATTTTGACAAAATTTTCTATAGAAATAAAATTTTGACAAAATTTTCTATAGAAATTAAATTTTGACAAAATTTCCTATAGAAATAACATTTTGACAATGTTTTCTATAAAATACAATTTTAGTAGATTATTTTTGGCTCGAGTGGCAAGCATGAATATGAACCGATATGGACCAATTTTTGTGTGATTGGGGATCGGCTATATATAACTATAGACCGATATGGACCAATTTTGGCATGGATATTAGCGGTCTTATACTAACACCACGTTGCAAATTTCAACCGGATCGGATGAATTTTGCTCCTCCAAGAGGCTCCGGAGATCAAATCTGGGGAACGGTTTATATGGGGGCTATATATAATTATGGACCGATATGGACCAACTATTGCGTGTTTTTTAGAGACCACATTCTAACATGTTCCAAATTTCAACCGGATCGGATGAATTTTGCTCCTCCAAGAGGCTCTGGAGGACAAATCTAGGAATCGATTTATATGGGGGCTATATATAATTATGGACCGATATGGACCAATTTTTGCATGGTCATTAGAGAACATATACCAACACCATGTATCAAATTTCAGCCGGATCGGATGAAATTTTCGTTTCTTAGAGGCTCCGCAAGCCAAATCGGGGGATCGGTTTATATGGGGGCTATATATAATTATGGACCGATGTGGACCAATTTTTGCATGGTTGTTAGAGACCATATACTAACACCATGTACCAATTTTCAGCCGGATCGGATGAAATTTGGTTCTCTTAGAGGCTCCGCAAGCCAAATCGGGGGATCGGTTTATATGGGGACTATATGTAATTATGGACCTATATGGACCAATTGTTAGAGACCATATACTAACAACATGTACCAAATTTCAGCCAGATTGGGTGAAATTTGCTTCTCTTAGAGCAATCGCAAGCCAAATTTGGGGGTCCGTTTATATGGGGGCTATACGTAAAAGTGGACCGATATGGCCCATTTGCAATACCATCCGACCTACATCAATACTTGTGCCAAGTTTCAAGCTTGTTTCGTTCGGATGTTAGTGTGATTTCAACAGACGGACGGACGGACGGACGGACATGCTCAGATCGACTCAGAATTTCACCACGACCCAGAATATATATACTTTATGGGGACTTAGAGCAATATTTCGATGTGTTACAAACGGAATGACAAAGTTAATATACCCCCATCCTATGGTGGAGGGTATAAAAAGGCTTTTATAGTTGTAGCAGATAAAAAATAAATAAATAAAATGAAAATTAAAAGATATAGGTTTCATGTGAAATGCAAAAGTTTTCATTAAAATTGAAAATGCTATTGTATATATGGGAGATATATACAAAATATGGGTCGAGTAATTGGAATTGCCCTTTGTCGATCTAATGTATATCATGATTTCAAAATTTATGTCAAGGTGTCAAATCGGAGGTTAGTTTACCTTCCTGCAGAAAAACTGTGTTAACATTGCATTATTTTTGAAAATACCAGCGCCATTACAAAAAGTTGATGGATATCGTTAGAACGTCTTAGAATTTTTCCCATAACAAGAAACTAATCGTAGACCTCAAATTTTCAATGGCAGGCTTGAAGGAGGCAGGCAATGGCGAAGTTGTGCTATTTTAAATATGAAACAACCCTGCAAAAAAGCGTCGCTAAAAAAGTAATGAAAATGTTCTTTTTGGATCCGGAAGTGGTGCAAAATTGACGCAGAAGCGATGAATTTAACATGGGCTTGTCATAGGACGGAAGTCCTCCATTTCAACAGCCGTTGCACTGAATTTGCATCACTTCTTTAGATGTGATCCGAATTCAATGTTTTGGATGTAAATTAAAAAATTCTGTGATATTTTGTCAAATAAATAATTTTTATAATTTTTAATGGATTCTAAAGCTTTTCGGAAACATTTGACCTCAAATATTTTCAAAAATGCACAATTTTTTCAGATTGGATTTAACATTTTTTTCGACAAAATTTATATGAGTTGTACTATTTTATGAATTCTTACTCTGTTTTTAACCTATTTGAAACAAAAAAAGTTAAAATTATCCATTAAAAGTATGAAAAAATCAATTTATAAAAAATTGAATTAAAAGAACTTCCTGGGTAGCTAAAATAAAGAACATCATTGGGAGTACATTTTCTGGAAGTGCTTTTAAAGTTGTGCCTTTGGAAGAATTTCCAAATTTTTTTGCTGGGAAGTAAATACGTCCGAGAGTTCGACTACGCCGACTCTTATCTATGGAGGGTTGAGCGCAAAGTTCCACTACAGACTGTTATCCGCAATTGAAAATTGTGGTAACAGTTACCGATGGCAAGGTATCTTAAATTATAACTTAGTCCATATGGTGTTTTTGTTAAATAAAAAAGATGATTAAATAGCCATATAAGCCACTTTAATTCTAGTGAACCAATTTTCGCATGGTAATTAGAAGGACAAATCCAATACGAAAAGAAAAAGAAAATTCAAGAATAGTTTCAACGGAAAAGCGGAAAAATCTTTTTTTACATACAGCGCACATTATAGAAATGTATAATTTGAATTCATCGCAGTTGCTTTTGTTATAAAAAAAAAATATTTTATCACATGGAAAATGTTTGGAGAACGTAGAGGGTAATCTTGTGGTGACCCATTTTTATATATCTGGTGAGGGAGGGGGACATCCCCCTTGCCCGACTTTTTCAAAATTTGGCCAAAGTTCTTCGATTTGGGTGAAATTTCCAAGGAAGGTTAGGGGTGATGTCTAGGCAAAGTCCCGCTACTTTATTTTTCGATATTTGGTCACGAAGATGGACCACGCCTTTATACGATTTGTGTTTAAAGTACAGTAAACAAACATTTGGACGGAAAGGATTCCTCCAACACGACTTTTTGAAAATTGGAGCAAAATTATCCGATTTGTTTGAAATTTTCAGGGATGGTTGAAGGGGTCGTCTAGGCAAAGAACAGCTACTTTATTTTTCGATATTTGGTCGATGAAGGAGGCCTCCCCTTTTTTTAAAGTAAAGTGAAAAAAAACTAAAATTTGTCGATTTACTGAAATTTTATGGAGAACTTGGGGGAGATTATGAAATTTATATAAGGTATATGATTTTTATACCCACCACCATAGGATGGGGGGTATATTAACTTTGTCATTCCGTTTGTAACACATCGAAATATTGCTCTAAGACCCCATAAAGTATATATATTCGGGTCGTGGTGAAATTCTGAGTCGATCTGAGCATGTCCGTCCGTCCGTCTGTTGAAATCACGCTAACTTCCGAACGAAACAAGCTATCGACTTGAAACTTGGCACAAGTAGTTGTTATTGATGTAGGTCGGACGGTATTGCAAATGGACCATATCGGTCCACTTTTACGTATAGCCCCCATATAAACGGACCCCAAAATTTGGCCTGCGAGGCCTCTAAGAGAAGCAAATTTCATCCGATCCGGCTGAAATTTGGTACATAGTGTTAGTATATCGTCTCTAACAACCATGCAAAAATTGGTCCACATCGGTCCATAATTATATATAGCCCCCATATAAACCGATCCCCCGATTTGGCTTGCGAGGCCCCTAAGAGAAGCAAATTTCATCCGATCCGGCTGAAATTTGGTACATGGTGTCAGTATATGGTCTCTAACAACCATGCAGAAATTGGTCCACATCGGTCCATAATTATATATAGCCCCCATATAAACCGATCCCCCGATTTGGCTTGCGAGGCCTCTAAGAGAAGCAAATTTCATCCGATCACCAGAATTGACCTCCGGAGCCTCTTGGAATACCAATATATATACCGATCTCCCGATTTTAGTTCTTGGGCTTATAGAAACCGCAGTTTTTATTCAATTTACCTGAAATTGGAAACCTAGAGCTATTGTAGGACCACAAATACGTGTGCCAAAAATTGTGAGTATCGGTCCATGTTTTGGTATGGTCCCCATAAAAAACGACCTCCCGATTTGGGGTCTTGGGCTTATAGAAACCGTGGTTTTTATCCAATTTGTCTGAAATTGGAAATCTAGAGGTATTTTAGGACCATAAAGAGGTGTGCCGAAAATGGTGAGTATCGGTCAATATTTTGGTATAGCCCCCATATAGACCGATTTCCCGATTTTGCTTCTTGGGCTTCTAGAATCCGAAGTTTTTATCCTATTTGCCTGAAACTGGAAATCTAGAGGTATTTTAGGACCATAAAGAGGTGTGCCGAAAACGGTGAGTATCGGTCCATATTTTAGTATAGCCCCCATAAGAACGATCTCCCGATTTAACTCCTTGGGTTTCTAGAAACCGTAGTTTTTATCTGATTTGCCTGAAAATGTAAATATTCTGGTATTTTAGGCTCACAAAAACGTGTATCGGATTAAGTTTTTATCGGTCCATTTGGTAATGCCTCCATATAGACCGACTTCAATTCTTTCCAGATTTTCCAGATTTTACTTCCAGATTTTATTTCCAGATTTTACTTCAACAGATTTAAGATTTCAAATCAAGACGTTATTTTATAATTTTCTTGCACACTTACAAGAGATGTTAATGATTCCTCAAAAACTCAAACAAAAATGGTTCTTATAAATCCAGAATCTGATGAGGACTATCATAGGTGAAATCTTTAAATTTATCTTCGGGACGTGTCCTCAAGTCCTCAAGCCCTCCTGAAGTTTCAAAGGGAACCCTAATATTTGGTTCATGGTGGTGGGTATTTAAGATTCGGCCCGGCCGAACTTAGTGCTGTATATACTTGTTTAATATTTGGTTGGAGTAAAAATAAAAGAGCACCTCATTACTCCTCAAGTACATAGCGTGAAAAAATTAAACTTTTCCAATTTACTTGAAATTTACAGAGAATGTGGGGTAGGCTATATTTTATAATGGATATCTGAGTTTGTGATATTCGGAAGGGACAAGGGGCCTCCCCTTGCCATGCTGTTTAAAAATTGGACTTATAATTTGCTTGAGATTTTCTGGGATATCTACACAATATACACTATATCATTTTTCGATATTGGGACGGGGATAGAGACCTCATCTAAAACTGAAAAAAAACTAGAGTTCTCAAGTTTACTTGAAATTATCAAAGGCCGTAGGGGAATGTTATGAAATCAATATGGTGTACTTGTTTTTGGGTATTTGGACGGGAACCTTCTCCTTGCCCCACACTATGAAACTTTAAGGAAAGTTTACAGATTTTCTTGGAATTTGCAGAAAAAGTGACGTTTCTTTACAAAAAAATAGAGCAAAATCTAACCTTATCCGATTTACTTTAAATCGGGAGAAGATGATTAAATTTATGTAAAAAATCTTAAATTTACATGAAGTTGACAGTCAACGTAGAGGGTGCTTCATTTGCCGGTATATAATTGAGAAAGGCATGCTCTCCGTGTCCAACACTTTAACAAATGTTTACATGGTAAATTTTTAAGTACTTTTACTTTTTCCGATTTATTGGACGGTATGTTGAGAAGAATACCTCCCCTTGACAAACACACAGGAAATGTAGAAGATTGTTCAACGATTTGAATACAGAACAATTAAAAAACAAAAAATTGGTTGAAAGTGAACACCCACTCCCCGACGTTTGTTAAGCCGGTCCGTTTTACATCTGCATGTATAAACGAAAAAGCAAATAGTCCGATTTTTTTAATTGTACGGGACACGTGTGTGGAAACCATGGAGTGATTAATCAGTACTTCATCAGTACTAATTAATCAGTACTTTTGTGCCAGACTTCCCCTGACCCTACTCTTTAAAAGAGTTCATATCGAAGGATATGGTTGACTAACTTAACGAAAAAATGCTTCGGGAGGCGCAGCGAAGCGGACCGGGTTACGCTAGTTGTACATAAAATTAAATTATCTTCTCCTAATAATATTCATAATTTTTATATAAAACAAATTAAATTCTCCATAAACTTCCTTTGAACCTCTTCAGTGACTATCTCTGCCAAGCACTTACTACTACTATCTGTGATTTGCTACGCCATCGTTAGTATTGTAATCACAACTATTGCCTAGCCTATCCGAAAAATTCTAAACTTTATTTTATTTGTTTTGCCATGATGGGAAAAGTTTAATGGCTTAAGGACATTGCAAGCAAAGTAAAAAGTGAAACTTTCCATATTGATTTTGGAGTTTTCTTCAAGCAATTACAATGGGAATAAGTACTCCCCGCCCACCAACACATACCTTCTTCGTTTCAATGTGATGCTATGCTATGTTCTGTGCACTACGTGGTGCTATAAACACTGACAATGTTTCCATGACTACTTAGGGCCGTAATCGGAAAATTGTCCTAATGACCTTTATTGGGGTATATATCTAAGTCGTGAGTATTTTTTCAAAACAGCTATTGAAGCATTTGGAATGAGGCTGACGAAAGGCAAGAGACAATCCTATAACTATAGAACAAGAAGTCAATTTAACAACGGGCATTGTTATTACTCTTATTATACAGTGCACAGTGGTCGATTTGCAAATGTGCAGTTTTATAATCCAAAGCACTTTTGTGTTAAGCAATATTTCAGCTAAAGGGTAATACGGTCAAAATTTGGTCAAGGGAAAACGCGTGTAAATCGGTGAAATCGTTTATTTAAAAAATCAAATTAAATTTCTTTTTCAAGTTCAATTAGTATAAAATTCAGGAAAAATATTCAGTTAGGCTTTCGCTTTTCCAAATCCGAATTGCCGGGCCTCACGCTTGACACCTGCCATCAGATTTTGTACAGCCACCTTGTCCACCTTCTTCGCCGCAGAAAGCCAGTTTGACTTGAACTACTGCTCGTCCTTAGTTTTTTTGGTCTTCTTTAGGTTCCGCCCAGTATTTCTCAATTGGGCGGAGCTCTGGCGTGTTGGGAGGGTTCTTGTCCTTGTGAACCACCTGCACGTTGTTGGCGGCGTACCACTCCATGGCCTTTTTACCGTAATGGCAAGATGCAAAATCCGGCCAAAACAGTACGGAACAACCATGTTTCTTCAGGAAAGGCAGCAGACGTTTATCCAAACACTCTTTCACGTAAATTTCTTGGTTGACAGTCCCGGAAGCTATGAAAATGCTGCTTTTCAAGCCACAGGTACAGATGGCTTGCCAAACCAGATATTTCTTTGCGAACTTTGACAGTTTTATGTGCTTGAAAATATCTGCTACCTTTCCCCTTCCTTTTGCCGTATAAAACTCCTGTCCCGGAAGCTGCTTGTAGTCGGCTTTGACGTAGGTTTCGTCGTCCATTACCACGCAGTCAAACTTCGTCAGCATCGTCGTGTACAGCCTCCGGGATCGCGCTTTGGCCGTCGTATTTTGTTTATCATCGCGATTTGGAGTCACTACCTTCTTGAAAGTCGATAGTCCGGCGCGTTTTTTGGCTCGATGCACGGTTGTAGACGATACACCCAGCTTATTTGCGGCATCTCGGAGAGAGAAGTTAGGGTTTCGCTTGAAACTACCGGCAACTCTCTTTGTCGTCTCAGCGGCTTCCGGTTTTCTATTTCCCCCCGATCCAGACTTCCTGGCTGTCGACAAACGTTCCCCAAACACTTTAATTACATTTGTAACGGTTGATTTGGCAACTTTTATCGATTTTGCTAGCTTTGCGTGCGAGTAGCTCGGATTTTCGCGATGCGCGAGCAAAATTTTGATACGCTGCTCTTCTTGCTTGGACGGCATTGTGACAACTGAAGAGTGAATTCCAAAATCAAAATAGGAGCAACATTCTACACACACACCTTCAAAATGAGGGGTGTTCAGGTTTTTTAAATGCAAAATTGAAAGAAATACGTCAAGTTTATATTGACCAAATTTTGACCTATCACCCTTTAAATAAAAGATTCCAAAGAAGTAGTTTGAATCCCCAGTTTGTGATCCGGATGTAGTTTTATCTCCAATGAGTTTTATATAAGCTTGTTATAAGACTGAAGTACTTTGTTTTCGGATCCTTTGCATTGCTTTAGAAGTCATGCCTTGAAAGTTCATTTGAATGAAGAAATAAAAAAAAAATGTCAATAATTTATTTTTTTATTTTTACCAATATTTTTTATTACACTTTTATATTTTAATTATATATTTCTTAAAATTTCAAAAACCGTTTCGCTCCGAAAAGGTTTTCGCACATTCAGGCATTAGCACACTCAGCCACAAACACCATTGACCACGAAGCGTCGTAACGTTAATTCAAAACAATTGTTTCTCCAGAAGAAAAACGACCGAAAAACGACAACGTTATAAGCAATTGAGTGAACAAATCCGATGTCAAATCATGCAAATATGAGCAACTCGCCAAAATAAATTCTTGTGTGACCGCTTAACTTATCACAGATCCAATTATACACGATTATTCGTGATCTCAATACCTTTCCTTTAAGTACCAACAACGATATAATCGGACATTTCTAACTCGAGATATAATTTATTTAGTGAATAAATAGTGAAAAATTTTAAATAATAGGATATCTCAAAAACCATAAAAAAATAAAAAAAAATCGAATTCAGCAGATCAAAATACATAAGAAAAGTCACATCTCATTAAATGTACATGAAAAAATTTTATTTTGTAAACTAGTGTTATGGACCGCCACGAACCAATTTTTGCATGAATGTTAGAGGGTATAGGCTAGGTTAGGATAGGTATAGTGGCAGCCCTATATTTCAGGCTCACTTAGACTATTCAGTCTATTGTGATACCAAAGTGATGAACTTGTCTCTTATCACTAAGTGCTGCACGATTCTATGTTAAGCTCAATGACAAGGGACCTCCATTTTATAGCCGAGTCCGAACGGCTTTCCACAATGCTGTGAAACCACTTAGAGAAGCTTTGAAACACACCGAAATGTCGCCAGCATTACTGAGGTGGGATAATCCACCGCTGAAGAACTTTTTGGTGTATGGCAAGGCTGGCATGTTAACCATTGCACCACAGTGGCTCCCGTTAGAGGGTATGATAACATCTTCCAAGAGGCTCCGGTGGTCAAATCTGGGATGTGTTTATATGGGGGCTATATATAATTATGGACCGATATGGATCAATTTTTGCATGAATATTAGAGAGCATATATTAACATCACGTACCAATTTTCCAGAGGATCGGATAAAATATGCTCTTATAAGAGGCTCCGGTGGCCAAACCTGAGAATCGGGCTATACCTATGTACATCCATAACATCTACTTGTGCCAAGAATCAGATCGATAGCTTGTTTTGTTCGGAAGTTAGCGTAATTTCAACAGACGAACAGACGGACGTCGCTTGACCGACTCAGAATTTCACGACGACCCAGAATATACGTACTTTATGGGGGTCTGAGACCAATACTTCGATGTGTGACATAAGGTAATTTCAAAAAATCAGACCACCTATACCTTAACTTGACCTCATTTGTTATCCATAAAGAATGCAAATATGTCGAAGAAGTTAAATGTTTTAAGCACTTAAAAAAGGCGAATAGTAGGATATATCCCCATTATCCTTGGATATCAGGGTGAACAAAACCAAATCCTCAGAAAACTTTTCTCATATTAACTTAGAAATTATATCACATTCCATAAGCTTATCCCACAGTACATCAATAATTGCTAACCTTTTTTGTTGTTTTGTTGTAATAGAATGAACTTTGAAAGAAGCCATTAAAAATTATGTCGGGAATTTCCTATTTCCTTACGAATATGTGTTAAGGCATTATGAGAAAAAAAGGAAAGGAAAACAATTTTACTTTGCATAATTAAATTCGAAGTACAATGTTTTCTTTTTTCACTTTGTGTTTATTCTGCAATTTTATATTTCGCGAGGCGATACATAAGCCTTCCGGAGATTTTCTAACTTTGGATATATTCTCCTTTTCATAGTCGAAAGGAGGGGGGAAATATATTAGATTGGAACGTTTCTTTTACTATTTATTTTTATACCCTTCACTACTCTGTGGTCCAGGCTATAATAAGTTTGTGGGTCCGAGACCCGTCGGTTCAAATAATAAACTGCTCAGAATAAAATTCTAAATCGGTTAAAAGATGTTCGTCTGTCCGTCTGTCCGTCTTTTTGTGTTCAAAGTACACGTAGATATATAATGTGATGACGTCAAACGTGCTTCAAGAGCGAAATATTATTTTTGAACGGTGAACATGGAACAAAAATGTTCTTTTTCGGCAAATATATGCTAGATTGACGAAATTAGATACATAATTTTGGAGAAAAAAACATTTCGACAAACATGTTGCTCTTGAAACACATTTGAGATGGTCATATTACTTCTCTGGGTGTACAGTAATTTTTGTCAAATGGTGTTCATTTTTGGCATAGCTACATTGGCTCAAAGCCAATACCTTTATCTCCTTCAGATTTAGATATACCAGTCATATTTATCACCGGGCCCACACCATAGAGTTATATTTTATGACCCTCGCAAATTATGCTAAATATCTGTGGCATCGGTTGCAATTTAGGTACAAGTACTAAATATTGTGAATTGCTTTATTATAAAAGGATTGTCTTTAATTTGGCGAACAGCACTATAGATGTATTTTAGATCTATAAAGTCTTGTTCGAATTTTATTTTGATCGGCCCAGTTTTTGGTATATCCTCCATATAAATGGATCTCCCCTCAATAGCCAACTGGAAGCTTAACTACGCTCAATGCACTACTGCGAGCTTAACTCCTCTAAAATACCCTGATGGGAACTTCGCTAAACCAACCGCTTGGAGCTCAACTCCTCAACTATCTGAATCACTGGGAGCTAAACTCTTCCTAATGAATCACTGGTATCTTGACTCCAATAAATATATCACTCTAGTAAACACGCATCTATTTAACTTATTTAAGTGTAGCTCACGCTCACTCCTGATGGTAGATTTTTTTTGTGCTGTTTCCAGAAACTCGTTGAAAGGGAAGTTTTTAATTGGGGTCCTAACACGGTTGCCATAGTTGCTAGAATTATATCAAAAATGGTAGGTTTATTACTATTTGGTAGATTAGTAGAATTCTTCTTGATTTGGCAAAATATTCCTCTCCAACTAAGAGATAATTCACACATTTTCTATAGAAAAAAAAATTGGACAAAATATTCTATAGAAAAAATTTTTTTTAGAAAATTTTCTATAGAAATAAAATTTTGACAAAAGTTTCTACAGAAATAAAACCTTGACAAAATTTTCTATAGAAATAAAATTTTGACAAAATTTTCTATAGAAATAAATTTTTGACAAATTTTTCTATAGAAATAAAATTTTGAGAAAAATTTCTGTAGAAATAAAATTTTGACAAAATTTCAGTAACGTTAAACTATCTGAATCACTGGGAGCTTAGCTCTTCCTGATTAATCACTGGTATCTTGACTCCACTAAATAAATCACTCTACTAAACACGCATCTATTTCAATTATTAAAGTGTAGCTCACGCTCACTCCTGATAGTAGATTTTGTTTTTTTTTTTGCTGTTTTCAGAAACTCGTTGAAAGGGAGTTGCCACTGTTGCTAGAATTATATAAAAAATGGTAGGTTTATTACTGTTTGGTAGATTAGTAGAATTCTTCTAGATTTGGCAAAATATTCCTCTCCAACTAAGCGATAATTCACACATTTTCTATAGAAATAACATTTTAACAAAATTGTCTAAAGCAATAAAATTTTGAAACAAAATTTCTATAGAAATAAAATTTTGAGAAAATTTTCTATAGAAATAAAATCATGAAAAAATTTTCTATAGAAATAAAATTTTGAGAAAATTTTCTATAGAAATAAAATTTGGAAAAAAATTTTCTATAGAAATAAAATTTTGACAAAATTTTCTATAGAAATAAAATTTTGACAAAATTTTCTATAGAAATAAAATTTTGAGAACATTTTCTATAGAAAACAAGTATATACAGCAGTAAGTTCGGCCGGTCCGAATCTTAAATACCCACCACCCTGAACCAAATATTAGGATTTCCTTTGAAATTTCAGGAGGGCTTGAGGACACTTCCCGAAGATAAATTTAAAGATTTCACCTATGAGGACTATATCAGATTCTGGATTTATAAGAACAATTTTTGTTTGAGTTTTAGAGGAATCATTAACATCTCTTGTAAGTGTGCAAGAAAATTATAAAATAACGTCTTGATTTGAAATCTTAAATCTGTAGAAGTAAAATCTGGAAATTTTACATTGAGTTTCAAGCAATTTTCTTGATCAGTGCGCCTTCTACACCCTCAAGAAGTGAAGTTGGTCTATATGGAGGCATTACCAAATGGACCGATAAAAACTTAATCCGATACACGTTTTTGTGAGCCTAAAATACCAGAATATTTACATTTTCAGGCAAATCAGATAAAAACCATGATTTCTAGAAACCCAAGGAGTTCAATCGGGAGATCGTTCTTATGGGGGCTATACTAAAATATGGACCGATACTCACCGTTTTCGGCACACCTCTTTATGACCCGAAAATACCTCTAGATTTCCAATTTCAGGCAAATAGGATAAAAACTTCGGATTCTAGAAGCCCAAGAAGTAAAATCGGGAAATCGGCCTATATGGGGGCTATACCAAAATATGGACCGATGGGGGCTATACCAAAATATGGACCGATGTAGACCGATTTTTTACAAAATTTTCTACAGAAATAAAATGCTGACAAAATTTTCTATAAGAAATAAAATTTTGACAAAATTGTCTAAAGAAATAAAATTTTGAAAAAAATTTCTATAGAAATAAAATTTTGAAAAAAAAAATCTATAGAAATAAAATTTTGAGAAAAATTTCTATAGAAATAAATTTTGACAAAATTTTCTATAGAAATAAAATTTTGACAAAAAATTTTCTATAGAAATAAAATTTTGAAAAAAAAAACAAATTTATAGAAATCAAATTTGAACAAAATTTTCTATAGAAATAAAATTTTGACAAAATTTCTGTAGAACTACAATTTTGACAAAATTTTCTATAGAAATAAAATTTTGAGAAAATTTTCTATAGAAATAAAATTTTGACAAAATTTTATATAGAAATAAAATTTTGACAAAAATTTTTCTATAGAAATAAAATTTTGACAAAATTTCTATAGAAATACAATTTTGACAAAATTTTCTATAGAAATAAAATTTTGACAAAATAAGTTTTCTAAAGAAATAAAATTTTGATAAAATTTTCTAAGGAAATAAAATTTTGAAAAAAAAATCTAAAGAAATAAAATTTTGACAAAATTTTCTAAGGAAATAAAATTTTGAAAAAAAAATTCTATAGAAATAAAATTTTGAGAAAATTTTCTATAGAAAAAATTTTAACAAATATTCTATAGAAATAAAATGTTAACAAAATTTTCTATAGAAATCAAATTTGAACAAAATTTTCTGTAGAAATAAAATTTTGAGAAAATTTTGTAAAGAAAATAATTTTCTGAACAAATAAAATGTTGGCAAAAATGTTCTTTAGAAAAGAAAAATTTTCTGTAGAAAAATAAATTTTCAATAGAAATAAAAAATCTTTTTCTATAAAAATAAATGTTGTATAAATTCTCAATTACGTCAGTATCCTTAAAAAATTTAATTTTCGTTTTAGGTCATATCATATCCATTGGTTAAATTCGTCCTTTTGTAGAAATAACTTTCCCTTGTTGATGCAAGCTAAAACACATTTACAGTTCAAGGAATATTTATAATAAATAAATAAATTTTCGCTATTACACGTGTTTACAAAATAATAAATAATAAAAATTATAAAACATTTCTTTCGAAAAAACTATTGTTTTCAAAATAACCACAAAAATTTAATCATAAACTGCAGAATAAGGTATTTTTGTTTTTTTTTTGTAAAATTTTCTTCAAATTTTGGTATATTAATTTTGGCTTGAGTGTCAACCGCGGCTCCTAACTTTAATGGTGGAGGGTATAGAATCTTCGTACCAGTCGAATTTGGAACCACTAATACTTGTTTTAAAAATTTGGAAATACGTCTTCTAATTAAATTCATCTATACACCCTATACCTCTTGTGCCCATAAAAATGTGACCATGCAATAAATAATCCAGGTCTGAATGAGTTTATGTTATCGTGAAGCCTCAGTAACATTAAATTACAAATAACAAAGTTCTATAAAATCATCAATACACTCTAATCGATCGATACCAAAAATGTTTCCTCAACAAAAAAAGAGTAATAATTTAGTTTATCAATGTTACAGTATGGACATGCATATACTATGGGTCGATTTAATATTCACTTCACTTCAACTCGTACTTGTTGGTGTTATAAAGTTCTGCAGGCGAGCTATGCCTGGAAGCAAACAAACAGAGGGAACACCATGTACGGGCATAAATGAAACTCAACAAAAGTTTTACTCTTCGTATTTTTTTTTTTCGGAGGAAATTAAAAAACAAAAATGTTCTGAACTTTTACAATAAATAGAACATGCTTCATTCACAAAGTACTTAATATTCAATTTTGGAGAGAATTGAAGGTTTTTATGAACAACAAATATGTAACTTCTCCTTTCTGCAAAAAAAAAGTACGAATTACTCGCTGTTGTTAAAGTTATCTGATGATGTATGTATCATGAAACTGGGAATAGGGGTAATATTTGGTTGGCATCGAAAAATCCATCGACATTGTTTTCTTTTTTTTTTTTGTGAAAAGGCAAAAGTTGGTATTAAGTTAAGTTGGGCCAAATATTGTGACCCATACTGCAGGAAGCAACAGCTCAAATATTGTTTTTGGTTGTACATCCTAGAATGTGGAAAGCTCTTATCATTATTTTTGTAATCCAATGGAATACTGATTTGAGAGCCAATAAGCAAATAGTAATGTCAATACTACTATATGCAATACTATTCTAGGCAAAATTATAAGGACTGAATTGAGCGCCATGTAAGTCAAGAAAGTTATTCGCTTATATCGAGCGACGAACTTAATACGAACGTTGGCTTTTATATTTTGGAATTAGATAAAAAGCAAATATTAATCATCGAAAATAGCTTTTTTTGTTTTTCAAAATATTACACATTGTATGCATTGAGTTATGTCCAAAATATGCATCAACCCCTTCAGCAAGTGTTGAAAAACGTTGACCTCTCGTTTTATTTTTTTTACGTACCCAACAAAAAAATTTGGAAGTTCTTCCAATGGCATAACTTTAAAAGCGCTTCCAAAAGATGTACTCCCAAAGATGTTCTTTATTTCAACTACACAGGAAGTTCATTTAATTCAATTATTTATAAGACGCTTTTTTCTTATTACACCCTAAACCACATAGTGGTCAGGGTGTGCCTACCAGAAATATTGATTTTAGACCCCATAAAATATATACCTATCGACTCAGAATCACCTTCTGAGTCGATCTAGCGCTTGGTGTCCGTCCGTCCGCCCGTCCGTCTGTCCATGTATTTGTTGTTCACACGATTCCGGTCGCAATTATTAACCGATTTTGATTAAATTTGGTACAGGGAGTTTTTTGGGCACAAGGACGAACGCTATTGAATTTGGAAGAAATCGGATCAAATTTAGATATAGCTCTCATATATATGTATCGCCCGATTTCGACAAATGGGGTCACGTTGCGCGTTTTCTCAAACGGATCGTCACCAAATTTGGCAAAAGGTAATCTTTTCCATCGCCCTTCAAGTCTGCAAAATTTCATCCAAATCGGTTCAGATTTAGATATAGCTCTCATATATATGTATCGCCCGATTTTCCCAAATTTGGCCATAAAACCCTTATTTATCAACCGATCTTACCCAAATTTGGCTAAATGTAGTCTTCTATAGCACTAACTATATGTGCAAAAAAATCATCGAAATCGGTTCAGATTTAGATATAGCTCCCATATATATGTATAGCCCGATTTTCCCAAATTTGGCCATAGAACCCTTATTTATTAACCGATCTTACTACAAGTTGGCTAGATCCAGTCCTCTATAGTACTAACTATATGTGTAAAATTTCATCGAAATCGGTTCAAATTTAAATATAGCTCCCATATTTGTATCGCCCGATTTTCAAAAATTCGCCCTTATAACCTTATGTTTGACCATACAGGCCTCATTTCGTAACTGATCTTACTCAAATCTTGCACAAGGTAACCTTTTGTGGTATTAAACAAACCCGCAAAATATTATGCAAATTGGTTCAGATTTAGATATAACTTCCATATATATGCATCGCTCGATTTTCCCTAATTTGGACATAGTACTCTTATTTATTAACCAATGTTACACAAATTTTAAATGTTGATGTACTAGCCGATCGTACTTATGCGTACTTGTAGCTCTTACATAAGAATATTGCTCGATTTTTACAAATTTGGATTTATTACCTACACTAATTTAACGATTTTCTCTTTTTTAATAATGGGCTCAATATTAGTGGCATACTAACTCCGTAGGCGCAATATCAACACAGCTAGTGTTGCTAGAAGTAGGGAAAATTCCCTATATGTAGGGGTTTTCTAATATTTAGCGTCTTGTAGGGACGTAGGGCCACAATGTAGGACATTTTCACTCAACACAACGGAAATTAGAAGCCGGCAAGGCTTGATCTTTAACAATGTGTGGTAAACTTTATTTCTGTAGAAAACTTTGTCAACATTTTATTTCTATTGAATATTTTGTCAAAATTGTATTTCTATAGAAATTTTTTTCAAAATATTATTTCTATAAAAAAATTTTCTCAAAATTTTATTTTTCTGGAATTTTTTCTCAAAATTTTATTTCTATAGAATTTATTGTCAAAATTTTATAGAAAAATTTCTCACAAAAATTTGTTTATAGAAACTTTTTCCAAAATTTAACAAAAAAGATTACTAATTTGGGTAGAATTCTACCAACTGTGGCAACCGTGGTGGTAATACAAATTTATATTCTAAGTTATATACGTTGCATATTCATGTTTTAAGATAATAAAGTACTTAGAACCATTTTTGTTTTGTAAAATTTTTTAAATTTAACGAAAAATATAGTAAGGAAAATTGTTTGGGAATGTATGGGAAAGTAGGGATCTTTTTTTGTCATTGTAGGATAAACCGAACATTTTCCCTGGCAACATTGACTATGAGCTATAGTCAGATTGACACAAAGCACCCATAGACATGTACCCCTTAATTTTCTTAAATATGCAACTGCGGTTTATCTCCCAGACCTATATGTTACCCCACAAATGCTTATGATTACTAATTCTGTAATGGTGGTTTAGGGTATGATATAGTCGGCCCCGCCCGACTTTCTACTTTACTTACTTGTTAATGGGTAAATTTAATTTTTCCGTTTCAAAAAGGTTAAAAACAGAGTAAGCTTTAATAAAATGGTACAAATTATTGAAATTTTGTCGAAAAAAATTCTAAATCCATTAAAAATTATAAAAAAAATTTTAAAAATTATTTATTTGTCAAAATATGACAACATTTTTGATTTCACATCCAAAACACTAAATTTGAATCACAGAGTAAGAAGTGATGCAAATTCAGGGCGACGGCTGTTAAAATGGTGGACATCCGTCCTATGACAAGCCCGTGTTAAATTCATCGCTTCCGGATCCAAAAAGAACATTTTCACTACTTTTTTGGCGACGCTTTTTTTACTGGGTACAGGAATAAAAAGAAGTCACTTGGTGCCATGTCAGGCATATCATATACGGCAGATGACTCATCAAATCGATGTTATGAGTGCACAAAAATGCAGTTGTTAGAGACGCTGTGTGAGAGCTAGCATTGTTGTAGTGGAGAGTGATCAGTCTTCAATTCAATTCACATTTATTGCATAATCCAAAGCCATTCTGAGGCCAAAATTGATTATGTTTACCAGCAATAGAGAGACACTATGAATATCAAATAACAATGTAAATATAAATATATTAATTCTAAAAAGAAAAAAAAAACACAAAAAAAGTGTTATTGACACGAATACGGATAACAAAAAAAAAAATATATTCAACGACCATTAATTGTCTTCGGCGACTGGTTTTCCTAATTTCTTGAAATGCACTTGGCAAGTAAACGGTTGTGTTCCACCCAAAATGGACTAATGATTTAATTGCGACATATCCAGTTTTTCCGTAAAATCAAGCGATCATTTGCTTGGAAGTGCTTCGTACGCAAGAAATTTTGTTTCGATTTGGCTCTTCTTGAAACATCCATACAGTCGACTGATATTTACTTTCGGGCTCATACGCTTAAATCCGCGATTCATCACCTGTCACGTGTTTCCAAGCACCATGATCGTATTTTGTTGGAACATTTCTTTCGCCCAATCGGTATGACCTTTTTTAACGATTGGCAAATTGTGTGGGATTCAACGCCAAAAAGTTTTATTATGCCGATCCTACTAAGATTGTTTCAATCTCACGTTGGGTCCCATAATAATCTTGCATTATCAGTTGGCGCACAGGATCAATGGTTTCCAGAACAACAACTGATTTTGGACTACCTTCAAGAAATTCTGCTTGAAGTGAACTACGACATCGATTGAATGCACCATACACGCAGAGAAGGAATATGATCACCTCAAACATGTTTCAAGAGCAAAATTTTATTTTTGTATGGTGACCATGTAACATGTTTGTCACTAAAATGTTATTTTCTCGTCAAATATAACCTGCTTGCCGAAATCAGATACATGATTTCCGAGAAAATAACATGGTTGCGAAAACCATGTTACATGGTCACCGCCCAAAAAAAACATTTTGCTCTTAAAACATGTTTGGGGTGATCATATTCCTTCTCTGGGTGTACCCTCGTTAAACACTGGTTCTTGGCGGATCATCATCGCCAAATTTAATCAAGTTCATCGATGCACTGTTGAGTTGAGTTAATCCACGTCGAAAATTTGCAAAAAAAAATAATCGCATGAAAATGTTTACGATTTAATTTTATTTTTTTGAGCGAGATGAATATTTTAAGTCGCTGTAACCAACATAAATACCGCTCGTATGTCAACACGTTCTGAGTATTTATACCTCAAAAATTTCCAGCTAACAATAGTGCTAGTCAGTTGGCAGAGTGGAAATCTAGGGTTGCCAAATCCCTAAATCATAATTTTCGTTCTTGTTGGGGAAACCAAACATTGTCGATTCGCCGATTGACGAGACGTTTTTTCGTTACGCTATCCGTATCTCAGCAAAAAAAGAGTCGCCAAAAAAGGAGAGAAAATGTTCCTTTTGGATCCGGAAGTCCTGCAAAATTGGCGCTGTAGCAATGAATTTAACATGGGCTTGTCGTAGGACGGATGTCCACCATTTTAACAACCGTTGCACTGAATTTACATCGCTTCTTAAAGTGTGATCCGAATTTAGTATTTTGGATGTAAATTAAAATTTTTCTGATATTCTGTCAAATTTATAAAATTCATTATGCCGTTTGTTCTCAAATATTTTTAAAAATTCGCAATTTTCTAGAATTGATTTAGCATTTTTTGGATTTAAATTATTTGTACCAATTTATTAATTTGTTAACCTATGCGAAACAAAAAATTTAAAAATTACCTATTAAAAATATCAAAAAAGCGAGTTATAAAAAATTGATTTAAAAGAACGTTCCTGAGTAGCTAAAATAGAGAACATTTTTGGAAGAGCTTTTAAAGTTGTGCCTATAGAATAACTTCTAATTTGTTTGCTGGGATGTTACGAGAAGTGAAAGGTAGTGGCTACACACAAAAAAAACTATGAATTTTCTTTTTTTCTTTTTTCAACTCAATTAAAATCATGTTTAAATTTGAGATAACAACGTAATTTTAAATACAATTACGATTTTAAAAATATTTTGTCACAACCACATTTTTGTTATATCAACAAAAATTTTGTTGAACTTAAAAATGTTGTCTTTAAAACAATTTATTGTAAGTTCAAAAATTATAATATTATTTTGTGTGTACCGATAGGCAAGGCTTCTACACCCTCAAAAAAATCGCTTCTTTAACATATCTTCCAAACATATTTTGCAGGAAGCACATATATTATTGGATACTACCGAAACATTAATATGTTTGTTTTATGTGAACATATTATATGTTTGGAAGCATTTTGAGCCCAAAAATATTATATGCTTGGAAGAATTTTTCCCAAAGACGATTGTGCTCATTCCCTAACATACTCGTTATTTTCACTTCCACGAAATATTTTAATTCTTGGCACCTTTTTCTGTAATACAAATAATGTTGAAGAAATTATTCACTTTTATAATTTTTTTAAATTTTACCTTTCGCCTGCACGGAGAATCGAACCGAGTACCATACAGTTTGTAAGCCAACACACTATCCACTGGGCTACGTAGCTGTCATGGTCACCAGCAGATAATTATCGTTATAAGTTACATTTATATAGCATAGTTTGCAGCGCCCACGAGCCCATGCAAACATAACATTATTTAACAGAAACATACATTTGTTTGCCACGTGGAACAGTGGTTAGCATGTCTGCCTTGCATGCAAAGGGTCGTGGGTTCAATCCCTGCTCCGACCGAACACTTTTTTTTTTTTATTTAGACATTTATATTTATACTATTAAATTTTTATAATGAAACTTCGAAATGTGGGTTATTAAAGATTTATAGTCATTAACAGTGCTTGATATAAACGAAATTGACTGATTTTTGGATAAAATATTATTTTTTTATTGCAAAAATAACAATTTTGTAACAAAAAACTGTTTTTGGTACAAAACTTTAAAATTTGGAAGGGATTCAAAAACTAACAAAAGAAGAACGTGGAGTCGAGTATAAACATACATAAATAATTTTATAATATAAACATAAATTTATTTAGGCGTGAACAGTTTTTTACTAGCATTTAACACCATCGGTCTAAAATGCCTTTTATTTTTCTTTAATAATTAATTCATTTTAAAGAAAATAAACTTTTTAAATTGTTTTAGCTGCAAAACTCGAACTTAATGCCCGCTTTTATATTTGAAGGTGTCCGTCAACTCCTCTTGGACTACTTATTAATAAAGAGGAACTAAACTTTGTTTTTATACATTTTACTGTGTAATTTTTCACTATTTCCTCCTTATTTCATTTTACTGTCCCAACTCTAAAAAGAGTATAGTGCCCTTTCGTTATTTTTATGAAGACCCCTGATTTCTTTAAACGAACCAAAAAAAAAAATTGTGCCCATAATGCCAAAATGATAAACAAAACACATGTCCACACATACATAAAATGCTGCTCTCAAGGCGAAAACACAGGCTTTTTTTTTCAAATGTCTATTCTCTTGGTTCCAAATGTCCATTCTCTTTATTCAAATTAAATAATATTTAGACTTAGCATATCAAATTTTTGGCCTTATCATAAAACAGTTTTCCGAAACAACATACCAGCGGTTTCACAGAAATTATTCTCTTTTGATTCTTTCGCTGTGTTATGTTGATATCTTTCGTCAACTCTCCCGGTTTCCATCTCTATTTCTTTCTCTATACTCTCTCTGTCGCTTTGGATAAAATATCACAACATGTGTATGTTTAGTCGAAATTTGTAAATTTATATATGTTTGCATTCAGACATATGATTTTTATGAAACATTTATGCCCCAAACATAATATATTCTAACATATTAACATAGATGTCCCAAACATTTAGTGTTAGTTTAGGAACATTACATGTTTGCACTTAAATATATTGTGTTTTAAAATTGTGCCCGAAACACACTTTGTTTATATCGGAACATATGAAAAACATATTTTTCTAAGAGTGTATTTATCACTCTTCCTTCTTGATCTCTTGAACACCTGGGGATATTTTAATTGTCCAAAACTTAATTTTTCACTTAAAACGGCCTAATTCCGTATTTTCTAAGACATGTCCAAAAGTAATGCATCAGAAGTGGAAACAATTAATGGGAATTCCGGGAAGCGCTTTAAAAGAAATGTTTGTGGAATAACTTCCATTTTTTTTGTTTTGCTGGGTGTATAAAAATAATGGCAAACTTTTTATAGGCCCATGATGGCCTATGATGGTGGATATAGAACCCTTTACATCCGTTCACAGGTTTTTAATAATATTTCAATATTAGATTTCATCCAATCACCAAGAAATCTCAAGTTGTGCATTCAAATTTCATGTCCTTAAAATTCTAAATGAAATAGTAAAAAAAGACAAGATAAAGGACAATAGATCAACTTGTTTTCTATTAGTTTGAAGCTATCGATGAGATTTTATCAATTCCAGCAATCATCTGATATGGAAAAAATTCTCATATTTTAATTTTATCTGTACAAAAGGAAAAAAAAACTGTACATTTTTTAATACAGCATAGAAAAATTAAATAGGTTTACTGGAGAACAATTTCCGTAATTTTTTTACATTTTCTTGGTACTATCTAATAAACAGAATGTAATTTATTGGAAGAAGTCTCTTGATTTTATAGAACCACCCCTAATATAATGCATACACAGAAAATATATCACCAATATATTTCCAATTATAAAGTTGATTGATGTAGAAAACGTAATCAAGTAAAAAATGAACTGATACTATTAACCTTTTAATCAAATTAAAAACTCAAAAAAATATTTCCAATTAAAACAAGTAAGGAAAGTCTAAAGTCGGGCGGGGCCGACTATATTATACCCTGCACCACTTTGTAGATCTAAATTTTCGATACCATATCACATCCGTCAAATGTGTTGGGGGTTATACATAAAGGTTTGTCCCAAATACATACATTTAAATATCACTCGATCTGGACAGAATTTGATAGACTTCTACAAAATCTATAGAGTCAAAATTTAAGTCGGCTAATGCACTAGGTTGGAACACAATGTTAGTAAAAACAAGTATATACGGCCGTAAGTTCGGCCAGGCCGAAGCTTATGTACCCTCCATCATGGATTGCGTAGAAACTTCTTCTAAACACTGCCACCCACAATCGAATTACTTAAGTTGCGGTAACGCTTGCCGATGGCAAGGTATCTTAAAACCTCCTAACACCATCTTCTAAATTGTATGTAAGTCCATACGTGGTATATATTAAATCAAAAAAGATCGATCCAATACGTATATAATTCAGTTTGATAAAGTAGACATAAAATTTTGACAAAATTTTCTACAGAAATAACATTTTAACAAAATTTTCTATAGAAATAAAAATTTCACAAAATTTTCTATAGAAATAAAAAATTTCACAAAATTTTCTATAGAAAGAAAATTTTGACAAAAATGCTTACAGAAAAAAAATTTTAACAAAATTTTCTATAGAAATAAACTTTTGACAAAATTTTCTATAGAAATAAAATCTTGGTAGATTATTTTTGGCTCGAGTGGCAACCATGATTATGAACCGAATAAAATTTGAACAAAATTTTCTATAGAAATAAAATTTTGACAATGATGAAAATTTTATTATGAACCGAATAAAATTTTAACAAAATTTTTTCTAGAAATAAAATTTTGACAAAATTTTCTATAGAAATAAAATTTTGGTAGATTATTTTTGGCACTAGTGGCAACCACGATTATGAACCGATATGGACCAATTTTTGTGTGACTGGACCAATTTTGGTATGGTTGTTAGCGACCATATACTAACACCACGTTCCTAATTTGAACCGGATCGGATGAATTTTGCTCCTCCAAGAGGCTCCGGAGGTCAAATCTGGAGAACGTTTTATATGGGGGCTATATATAATTATGGACCGATATGGACCAATTTTTGCAAGGTTTCTAGAGACCATATACCAATACCATGTACCAAATTTCAGCCGGATCGGATGAAATTTGCTTCTCTTAGAGGCTCCGCAACCCAAATCTGGGGATCGGTTTATATGTGCGCTATATATAATTATGGACCGATGTGGACCAATTTCTGCACGGTTGCTAGAGACCATATACCAATACCATGTACCAAATGTCAGCCGGATCGGATGCAATTTGCTTTTCTTTGAGGCTTCGCAAGCCAAATCTGGAGATCGGTTTGTATGGGGGCTATATATAATTATGGACCGATGTGGACCAATTTTTGCATGATTGTTAGAGACCATATACCAACACCATGTACCAAATTTCAGCCGGATCGGATGAAATATGCTTCACTTAGAGGCTCCACAAGCCAAATCTGGGGATCGGTTTATATGGGGGCTATATATAATTATGGACCGATATGGACCAATTTTTGCATGGTTGCTAGAGACCATATACCAACACCCTGTACCAAATTTCAGCACGATCGGATGAAATATGCTTCTCTTAGAGGCTCCACAAACCAAATCTGGGGATCGGTTTATATGGGGGCTATAATTATGGACCGATGTGGACCAATTTTTGCATGGTTGTTAGAGACCATATACCAACATCATGTACCAAATTTCAGCCGGATCGCATGAAATTTGCTTCTCTTTGAGGCTCCGCAAGCCAAATCTGGGGATCGGTTTATATGGGGGCTATATATAATTATGGACCGATAAGGACCAATTTTTGCATGGTTGTTAGAGACCATATACCAACACCATGTACCAAATTTCAGCCGGTTCGGATGAAATATGCTTCTGTTAGAGGCTCCACAAGCCAAATCTGAGGGTCCCTTTATATGGGGGCTATACGTAAAAGTGGACCGATATGGCCCATTTTCAATACCATCCGACCTACATCGATAACAACTACTTGTGCCAAGTTTCAAGTCGATAGCTTGTTTCGTTCGGAAGTTAGCGTGATTTCAACAGACGGACGGACGGACGGACGGACATGCTTAGATCGACTCAGAATTTCACCACGACCCAGAATATATATACTTTATGGGGTCTTAGAGCAATATTTCGATGTGTTACAAACGGAATGACAAAGTTAATATACCCCCATCCTATGATGGAGGGTATAAAAATATGGGAAACATTTAAATCTGAAGCAATTTTAAGGAAACTTCGCAAAAGTTTATTTATGATTTATCGCTTCATATATATGTATTAGAAGTTTAGGAAAATTAGAGTCATTTTTACAACTTTTCACTTTACAAGGAAAATGTTGGTATTTTGACCATTTTTGTCGAAATCAGAAAAACAAATATATGGGAGCTATATCTAAATCTGAACCGATTTCCACCAAATTTGGCACGCATAGCTACAATGCTAATTCTACTTCCTGTGCAAAATTTCAACTAAATCGGAGTTAAAAATTGGCCTCTGTGGTCATATGAGTGTAAATCGGGCGAAAGCTATATATGGGAGATATATCTAAATCTGACCAGATTTCAACCAAATTTGGCACGCATAGCTACAATGCTAATTCTACTCCCTGTGCAAAATTTCAACTAAATCGGAGCAAAAAATTGGCCTCTGTGGTCACATGAGTGTAAATCGGGCGAAAGCTATATATGGGAGATATATCTACATCTGAACCGATTTCAATCAAATTTGGCACACATGACTATACTACCAATTGTACTCCTTGAGCAAAATTTCAAGCTAATCGGGATAAAACTCTGGCTTCTGGGTCCATATATGTGCATATCGGGCGAAAGATATATATGGGAGCTATATCTAAATCTGAATCGATTTCAACCAAATTTGGCACACATAGCTACAATGCTAAATCTACTCCCTGTGCAAAATTTCAACCAAATTGGGCCAAAACTCTGGATTTTAAGACCATATTAGTCCATATCGGGCGAAAGATATATATGGGAGCTATATCTAAATCTGAACTGATTTCAATCAAATTTTGCATACTTGACTATATGACTAAGTGTTATGTTTGTACAAAATTTCAAGCAAATCGGTATAAAACTCTGGCTGCTGGGTCCACATTAGTGCATATCGGGCGAAAGATATATATGGGAGCTATATCTAAATCTGAACCGATTTCTTCCAAAATCAATAGGGTTCTATTCTGACCCAAATTAGGAGTATGTGCCAAATTTGAAATCGATTGGACTTAAATTGCGACCTAGACTTTGATTACAAAAATGTGTTCACAGACAGACGGACGGACGGACAGACGGACGAACGGATAGACGGACAGACGGACATGGTTATATCGACTCAGGGACCCACCCTGAGCATTATTGTCAAAGACGCCATGTGTCTATCTCGTCTCCTTCTGGGTGTTACAAACATATGCACTAACTTATAATACCCTCACAGAAAAAAATTTCACGAAAATTTTTCCAATTAAAATTTTAATTGAGTTTTAAAAAATATTCAATTAAAAATTTAATTGATGCAACAAATTTTTTAATTGAAACAAAAATCAATCACAAAAATTAATAGTATCAATTAATTTTTTAATTGGATCAATTAATTTTTTAATTGATACTATCATTTCTGTGATTGAAGACATTTCAATTAAAAAATTAATTGGATCAATTAATTTCGTGATTGAACCAGAAAAAAAATTTTTGTGTGCTGTTCCACAGTGTGGCGCAGGGTATAATAAAAAAAATGTTGGAATTTTTTTGAACCACTATTACACTTTTCTTATAAGACATATTGAAATGTAATGAACCACTAAGCCAAATTATTAACAATAAAGGTGGCTATACTCGAAAACGCGTCGAAGAAGCTAAAATTTCCATTAAAACTAAAATAAAGTTTGACAGAATTGTTTTTTGTTTTCATATTCATATTCTAAACTTCATCGCTGTTGGTGGGTGAACTTTTTTGATGCTAGCGAAAAAGTAAAAACGTATTTCTTCATAGTTTTTAATGGCCTATGGGACTATAGTATGCCAATTTTGAAATTCGCAAAAATTGTTAAAAAGTTATAGCCCTAATGTATATATACTTTATATTGTCGATATTTCGATGTGTTACAAACGGAATGACAAACTTGGGTATAAAAAAATCAAATATTCCCCAAATATATAAATCTAATATACCCAACAGAATACCAAGGTGTCGTTTTCGAACAAAAATTGCTAGATCACTGATGGAGAGTATTTAGGATATCAAAAAAAATATATGTTTGCATAATAAATAGTTATTTTATTTACTTTTCAAAATACCGTACTATATTGCATTTACGCTGAAAAAAATATATTGTCGTGAGGCCAAAGATTTCATGTCTTTAAAATACGAATGCAAATTTTGCTTAGCATAGAAGACGCATTTCTCTAATATAAAGTCGATAAAATTTTCAATGAAGTCGTATTGTACTTATAATTAAGTGATTTGCCTTAAAAATGGGTAGCATAACATAAAAGAAAAATTTTTTGGGGTAAAATCAACTCTTTAAATTTGTTGTCTTTTTGCATCTTGACTACAAAGCAAAAAATGGTTCAAATATAGGACATGTTTTTCAACACTTTATTTTAAAGACGTTTTTTACTTGAAACATAGCATAATTTCTACTGGAAGGCGAGTCTGAATTTGGAAAACAAAGTTTTTGTTAACTCGTTTTTAAAGGACTTTGATAGCATATGACGAAAAAAGCTGAAAAAACGAAAAATTAAAATTTGCTTCCTAGAAGCAAGTACACAAATCCCAAATTTAAAAGAGAATTGTATCTTAAAAGTATCCTTACTTGTATTCTCCGTATCTTTGGCTCGGAATCAATAACAAAATTGTTAAAGTAAAGAAAATGTCTTTAGAACCGCGCATGCTTTTTTTCAGTGTAGTACATCGTTTGATATACTATTCCTAAGTAAAGCATCCCACACTGTACAAACTTTCCCAAAATTAAGTTTCAAATATCAATTGCTAGCTTAGATGTACCTGCCGAAAAGGAAGAACCATAACTTGCCTACGATATTTGAATAAGTGAAATTTGTTTAATATCCGAAAGGTATCCCTGAACAAAATCCCTGGAAAATAATTTAATTGAAGCAAACACTAGAACTCATAACACAAACTTCATTTGCCTAGCCGTCCACTCACATGTATGTTAGATAGAGTCCTTTAAATCACTGAAACTATGGCCTGAAGGACAACATCTTTACACACACACATAGCACACCATACTAAAATTGTTGATAATAAAAGATTGGGGAAATTGAGAAGAATTGAGTATACTGAGTGCAAAACTAAAGGAGACCTGGTAACGTTCGGTAGTATATGAAATCACTTAAGTATAAAGTTTCTATTTTGCATCGTGCAAAATGAAACAAGAGATGAGTGTACATTAGATAGGGTCGCGAAAAAAAGTTCATGCAGTCACCCCCCAGTTTTGTAGCATATTTGAAGACAATTTCAGAACACTAAAACTTTTTTTTTCCGTGCACCCTACGACCCCCCGAAATGCAATTTACTGTACTGTGTCGTCATTTGAAGTCCGATCGAAAAGAAACGCATATCGTTGTGCATGGTTGATCAGGGGCTATATTTCGTGCATTGGTCATTTTTGACTCCGACGTCAAATTTGATTTTTAATTTTTTTATTTCGCTTCGTATACCCCTATGATGCCCATTTCTTATAACCATTATAAAGATCTTATCAAAATATGAAACTTTTGCTTTGGAAGTATTTAATTATATTCATAAACAAAAAAGTTACAGAGATTTTAAAAAGTCAATAGGTCACCCTACACCATCAAATAGCTTTTGCTGTGTTGTCATGATATCCGATCGAAACCACATGCACATCGTTATTCACATCTACGAAATTAATTTGAAAGGTATTTAATATACACAAACTGTTTATCTGTAAATTTCTAACCGTATCATTGTATACATACTCGTTGTGTGCACTACGACATTTTCTGCGTTATGCAAAGTTCTTGTGTTTTTGCTTGAACAACTTGAGAGCCTACTGTTTTAAAATCTAACAATCAATCTAACAATAAAAGTAAGTGGTAACGGAATTGTGGAAAATTACGAAGATCGTTATGCTGCTTACACATTGGTTAAATTTCTGCCTTTCAACATCTGACTACGCCGTATTTTTTTTTGCGTTTTCTTGTCATCTTCACAATGGTGAGCAATGTTGTCACATGAGTAAATACTTTAAACAAGAAAATATTAGATTAGATTTGTATTTGATTTGAGTACATTTCATGTTTATTAATTGTACAATTTTATTATGCGGCTAACAACTTTTTAGAATTAATTTATAACAAATCCTGTCTAGAATCAAGTTTACTATGTTGTTGGCGACTTTTAATTTTGGATATTATATAACGCAATCGTTTATCGTCTGTAACATGACTAGTAGATTCATTTTTAACCTGCTTTCTTTAAATATAAAAGGAATTCAATAACTTGATGATTTGTTGGTAATTTAGTTTTGTCGATAACCCGAGCTTCGAATTTCATTTTGTTTTCACTTTTTTCAAATACTATCAACAGTCTTCTCTCACAAAAATATGGACAGACTTAAGAAATCATGTAGCGAAAGTGTTTGTTAGATTTTTTGCTAGAACAATTTGAGAGCCTACTGTTCTCAAATTGTTCTAGCAAAAACACATGCACTTTGCATAACGCTGAAAATGCCATAGTGCACACAACGAGTATGTATACAATGATACGGTTAGAAATTTACAGATAAACAGTTTGTGTGTATTAAATACCTTTCAAATTAATTTCGTAGATATGAATAACGATGTGCATGTGCTTTCGATCGGATATCATGACAACACAGCAAAAGCTATTTGATGGTGTAGGGTGACCTATTGACTTTTTAAAATCTCTGTAACTTTTTTGTTTATGAATATAATTAAATACTTCCAAAGCAAAAGTTTCATATTTTGATAAGATCTTTATAATGGTTATAAGAAATGGGCATAATAGGGGTATACGAAGCGAAATAAAAAAATTAAAAATCAAATTTGACGTCGGAGTCAAAAATGACCAATGCACGAAATATAGCCCCTGATCAACCATGAACAACGATATGCGTTTCTTTTCGATCGGACTTCAAATGACGACACAGCACAGTAAATTGTATTTCGGGGGGTCGTAGGGTGCACGGAAAAACAAAAGTTTTCGTGTTCTGAAATTGTCTTCAAATATGGTACAAAACTGGGGGGTGACTGCATCAACTTTTTTTTTTGCCTTAGGCCGTGACCCTACCTAGTGTACATATCAAGTAGAATTTATTGGATAGATTCATATAATTTATATGAGGTTCCTCCACCTCAGTATTTACGTGACATTAAATATTACGCAACCTAAATTTTAGGATGCGAAATTTACAAAATATTAAGGACAAATTTCTTTAAAATAATGAAATTTTAATTAAAATAAAGTTTATAATCTTTGCTTTAAAGAATTTTTTTTCATTAAAGTTAGGACACAAATTTTGTAAATTTGCGTCCCTCCCTTAAAGTCGCATGTCTTTGAACTAAGGCTAATTTTCCTTAAAGTAAAAAAAAATACATTTTTGATTTGAAGAAATTGTCCTTAAATTAACTGAAATATTGAATCTTTAGATTTAAACGCTTCAAATATAGAAAATGAAAATTCGATGAATGAGAATCTGAATCCTAATTTTAATTTTATTGATCTTAGATTTAAGGCCAGATAGATCGCTAAAAAATATCTTTATTTTAAAGAAGCCGCATCTTTGGTTCGGAATCAATACCAAAATCCTTAAGAGAGGTCAAAATCTTTGGATTCAAGTAAACTTTTTTGAGTGCGGAGTAAAACTTTGGCCTCTATGGTCATATGAGTCTAAATCGGGCGAAAGATATATGTGGGACTGAACCGATTACAACCAACTATAGCAAGTACTGGTAGAATATCAATTTGACTCTCTGTGATTTTACGTGAATCGGTGTTAGAATTTGTCACAATTGACGACAACATCAATGGTTCTCCTTGTACAAAATTGTGAGCAAATCAGCATAAAATTCTAGCTTCTGGGACCATATAAGTACATATCGGGCGAAAGATATATATGAAAGCTATATCTAAATCTGAACCGATTTGGGTGATATTTTGCAAGTTTTTCAAAACTCATGAAATATTCAGATGTACGGATTTTGAAGAAGATCGGTTGATAAACACGCCAATTATGACCAGATCGTTGAAAAATATATATATATATATATATATATATATATATATATATATATATATATATATATATATATATATATATATATATATATATATATATATATATATATATATATATATATATATATATATATATATATATATATATATATATATATATATATATATATATATATATATATATATATATATATATATATATATATATATATATATATATATATATATATATATATATATATATATATATATATATATATATATATATATATATATATATATATATATATATATATATATATATATATATATATATATATATATATATATATATATATATATATATATATATATATATTATATATATATATATATATATATATATATATATATATATATATATATATATATATATATATATATATATATATATATATATATATATATATATAATATATATATATATATATATATATATATATATATATATATATATATATATATATATATATATATATATATATATATATATATATATATATATATAT